>NW_023416295.1:28538738-38538738 GCF_014176215.1 Rousettus aegyptiacus
CATAAGGAGTTATGCATGTTTCTTTTTACTTTCTTGGAATCCCCTGGCTCTGCCTGGAGAACAAGCCTGGTCTGAACTGCTGGATGATGACAGATATGTGGCTCAGTCACATAATTGCCCAGGCAACAGCCAGCCAACTACTTGACAGGTAAGTGAATTCATCCTAGATCAAAAGCCCCTAGCTGAACTGTTGACTGTAGGCACATTAGAGAGTCAAGCAAAATGGTGCAACTGACCTGTACACATGTAAGAAAGAATAAATGGTCATTGTTTTCAGATACTAAGGTTAGGGGTTATTAAGTAGCCATGAATCTCTGATACCATAGGGGGAGCCATTGGACAGTTTGATGTAGGGTAGTGACATATCTGATCAAGGTAGTGGTAAAAACCGTTCTGACTGCTGTATGAAGGCAGGAAGGCAGTGTAGGGGCTGTTGCAATTGTCCAGGATAGATGTTGCTTGAACTAGTGTGTAAGTTTGGCAATGTTAAAAAATATAGGCAAGGTATACATTTAGGCAAGGTTACTTCTAGCTGTATATAAGAGGTAAATACCCCACTTATTTTGATTTCTGATTAACTGTCTCATGTGCAGATATTGGCCCAAATGTCTTTCTCATGTCTAGGCTATAGACAGAGATGTTTATAGCTTCTGACATTCAAAAATAGTTCCTGTTCATTGGATCATTTTGTTCACTATTGTATATGGAGCCCTTTCATATCATGAATGTTCAATAAATACTAATTAATAAATGAATGATGTGTCATGATGAAGCTAAATGCAGTTAGTTGCAGTCAAATTTTTCATAGTTTCCTCACAAATATCGTAAAACTTAAAGGGTCTGTTCTATGTTTCAGTTTTTTCACCTGTAAAATAAGAAGATTAAACTACATATAGCTTATGAAAAATCTTTTCTATATCTTAAGTTCATATTGTATTAATTTCCTTTTGTGATATTGCTTTCCAAAATTGCTTTTGGATAGGCCCAGTTTAGGATTTGTTACTCATCTGCACAGAAAACAGAAAATAATTATGGCATTTTTTTCTATTGTAGAAAAGAAATGTACACTTCCAAAAAGTGACCATTTTAGTCCTAAATCTAGGAATTACTAATGTCAATTTTTCAAGCCATTTTTTAATGACAGTCAATTGAAAGAGCAATTAAGCAAACGTATTAGCATTACAGAACTGATATTCTGAATGCCATGTATTTTGTATTTTCTGAAAACCTCAAATACTTTGGAGAAATAGGCAGGTAAAAAATACAAAATAGAAACTCATCAACTCAATTGAGTATTTGTCCGTTAAAATGATGATTATGAACACTATATCGCAATTTAGAAACTGATAATATGCTTTCTGATATGGATAAAATTACAGTGCTATATAAGTGAGCATGTATATTTTTCTAAGAGACATGATTTACAACAGCCTTGTTAGGTTAATAATAGTATTATCCCAATTTCACAAATAAAGAAACTGAGAAATAAGTGGATAAAGTAATTTGCCCAAAGTCACACAGCTGGTAAGGGATCTCTACTTTTCAAAACAGTATTTATTAGATGTCTTAGGCAATATATTTGAGATAAGAAGAGGAAGGGATAATAATTGAATGAGAAGAGCCAAACATTATTTGTTTGTGAAATGGTCATACACTTAGAAAATTTGAATCACTTGAAAAACCTTTATTATAAGAGAGTAAGGTGATCACTTAAAAAAAAAAATCAAGAGTTTTCTTATATTCTAGTAAAAGGCAATCATAGAATACAGTGCAAAAAATATTTAAAATGCAATGTTAAAAACAAAATAGGAATCAAGCCAACAAGGATCATAAATGATGGATGTATAGCTTGGCTTTAAAGTTTTGTGTCTGGTTTTGAAGGTGAAACTCTTTAATAGGCAGAAGAGGGACCCAAGAACATAAAGTTTTGCTGATTTTTAAAATTAATGAGTACAAAAGTAATCAAAGAGCCTCTATATAATTTAATACTGAAAACTGGTTCACACAAAGTTATTTTTTAAATTTTAAAATACTGAATGTAGACTTTTACAGTGTTTATAATTATTCCGAAATGGTCCCCCTGTACATAAAATAAACGTGAAGAGCTGCTTAGTTTCCCTTTTTGTTTTGCAAATGATACCAAGTCATTTTCCTCCTTTTTGCCTAATCCAATCCCTTTTTGCCCATTGTCTCTTTCACGCCAATCACTGTATGAAGTCAAATTGACACCAATAATAGAAAAAAAAGGAAATTATTTTAGTTTTGGATTCAGAGGCCTCATAGAAGGTGCAGTGAGCTATTCTGGGTAGGATGTTAGGACAGTTTGCCTCATGGGACCTCTACTTGGATCATTTCTTTAGAACCCACAGACAGCCTTAGTTGGGAAAAAAGACACATCCAGGCTTTCTTGTGTGGGCAGAAAACTGTGCCTTCATCAGGACAATCAGTCTCACTAGCCAGCTTCTTTCTAAATTACTGCAATGTGACCTGTTAGGGGACAAAAATATTAGTTAAGGATGTTAATTCTAGAATTTAACTCAGGCGTCCTATGATTAGAGTGCTTTATTCCGAAGATTCTAAGGCACTCAGGGAATTGAATGCTATGGTCTATAAGAAAAGTCTACTAGAGATGAGGATATGGAGATGCATTGCATTCAAACTTTGATTATGAGATGAGCAATTGATGTTCTGTCCTTGCTGAATATTCTGCTTATAAACTTGAAACATCTGTCCATCCACCCACCCATCCATTTATACAAATAAAGAACTCATAACTGCTATGTTTAGAATACTATACTAAGAGTCTGGGAGGGGTACAGGAATAAAAAAGAATAATGTACTAATTCAGGTTTTAATTTTATTTTTAATTTGAAAAATTGCCCATAGTCTTATACCTCTCCACTTATAGAGTTAAAATTTATTTGATTACACATTCTGCTGGATAATATCTAGTAATACCATTATTTACTGTTCTAAATAAATGCTTACTAAAATTAAATGAAGAAAGCTATGATTGTAGCCAAATTATTTTCATTCTTAGATGATTCTAGCTAAGAGAGTATCCTGGGTTGTGGAACTTTCCACGCCCTTAGAAAATATTTCTAAAAGACTTGTAATCTTGGTCTGTGTTTTAGCCTTAATTTCCTCATTTTTTCACTACTCTCCCATTACCTACATTACTTTGCTTTATTCAAAGAGGCAGAGTTCTCAAAGCATGTGACATTTTTGTCATGGACATGCACTTCGCAAAAATTTGGATTCAAGGCTATTGTTTAGTTTGCTGCTAATGCCATGGGGTTGATTATTAATGTCCCCTGTCTTAGTGTCAGGGAATTAGAAGCTATCACAATTGTAGGGCCAGTGAGGAACATAAGGAACCTGATGGAAGATGAACTTCTTTGAAAATAGCCTACCAGCAAGGCCATGTGCAGCTACTTTAGCCCATCAAAGCTCTCTTGGAACATTTTCAGGAAGAACTTGATTGTAAGCTATGCCTGGCTGCTTCCACTTTTCATTTCAACAACACTGGGCATATTTTTTAAACTCTTCTGAGCATAATAACAGGCAAGCAACCCAGTAATGCAAGGGTATAATTCCACTGAGGGGTGCTGGCGGTGACATGTACCATAAAGTCAGAATCTGAGTGGTTTGTCACCAGAACCCCCAGGGTAGAATTATAGCCTCATTCACTTCTTGCTTATTTTCTTTAATATGTAGATGTCATTTTGCCTCTCCCATCGTCTCCTGTAGTTCTTGCCCTTGATTTCCTGGCCACCAAAGAATACGTTATCTCCTACTTTTGTGATAATTTCCTATATCATAAACTTCAACTCTGTGATGTGAACTTGTCTCAGCTTTCTATCCTTATTCTTGTCAAGAGATTTGCTAGTACAAAATCAGATAACCCAAAGGGTCATTGGAATTGATTCCTGGAAGTAGATACAGTGGGGCCTTGTGCAGCCTTGCTTATAAGGGAGGTTAGCTTTAGATGCGAACAGAGAAGCAATGCTGGAGCAGGCTGAGGCTTGAGAACTGTAGGAAAAACTGGTAGCGCAACAGACGAGATCCAAACATGGAAGAAGAAAGAAGTTTGGTGAATCTGTAAGTATAAGTAAGTACATATACATATATCTCCTTGTGTAGATAGTTTTCATGAATATGTCCATGTGTGTATTCATGACACTAGCATAAAATAACAATAATAGCTTTAAACTATGAGAGCTTACTTGAATGTTCCCAGAGTCCCACATGGTTTGACCAGTGAATTGTGTCTGATTTTAATTAAATTGCAGTGGGACTCGAGAAGCCTCGATAAGGAGCACATATCTTCACTGCTGGTCTCCCTGAAGAGAGGGTGCGGGGGCTTAACATACTACAACCCATAGGACAAGGCATTATTAGTCTCTGTCAACCAGTTTCCAATTGATTGTTGCTTCCAAAACCTTTCTCACTCAAATGGTCCCTTCACTATTTACTTTCTCTTTTCCTGTGTTTTTGTACTGTTTGCATCCAGAGCTCCTACATAGAATATTCCCAGTTGCTATACCTGATACCTGGAAATTTTAGTTTATCTTTTACTCAAATGGTCTTTCCTGTGAAGAAATAGGATCCCAGGCCTGGAACGCTGGTAGGTGATATTTTCTATAGTGAGTGTTTTTTACTAAAGGCCAAGTACTAGATTAGTTCATTTATGTTTTATAACAGCCTCTAAGAGTTACGTATGATCGATATTCCATTGTATACCTGCAGACGCTGAAACTTTTAGTTCTGTGAAGTAATTTGCTCAAGGTCACAACACTACTAAATAGTAGAATTATGATTTGAACTCAGGTCTTCTGCCTTGTAAACTGGCTATACAACCTTCAAGTACTGATAAACTGGAAGCTAGGTCCACAGAAGGCAGGATTTGTTTGGGTCTTGGCAGTTGGAGACGAGTTCAACAATTAGATGAGGACATAGAATGGGACCCACAAGGCCCTTTACTCTAATTTCCCGTATGCATTTCTTCCTCACTCCCCTGGTTAAGCAAGATGGTACTAACCCACTATCTAAGAATCTCACTCTCTCCTCTATCTAACATAGGCCCATAACGTTTCTTGATTCAGATGTTAGGATTTGCCTTACTTCAATACCCACGCTCAGTATTATGTAAGATAATACATTTTCTATTTAAGCCTGTTTAAGTTTGTTTTCTGTATTGATAATCATCAACATTTCAAACAATATTCTTTCCAGTAATGTAGATCTCATGTCATTTTTCTTTGTTTTAACTATAGAACAATGTTGAACACATCTTTTTATTTCTTTCTCTTTCTAATGGGGTGCCTCTAATTTTTTATGATTCAATGTGAATTTTATTGTTGATTTCTATTTATTTTTTCATATAGTTAAAGCAGTATCCATCTATTCTTTTATTTTATTTTATTTTTTTAGGATTTCAGTTTTTTAAGATCAAAACGTTTTTGGCATTTAGTAATATAATGTATGCTTTTTCTTCTCTAACCTATTAATATAATACATAGCATTAATAGAATGTCTAATGTTAAACCATTCTTGCTTTCTGGAATAAATCTACTTAGTCATGGTATATTCTTTTTTTAATACACTGCTGGATTCAATTTGCTAATATAGTATTTAGAATTTCTGCATCCATATTCATTTTGTAGTAGTGCTCAGTATTTTCGTGAGGGTTATGCAAAACTTGTAAAATGATTTGGGAAGCTTTCTATTTCTTTTTCTAAGTTCTGGAATAGCTTAAACAGATAATTTTTCTGTTGGTGTTTTAATAGAACGTTCCCATACAAGTAACGAGGCCTGACAACTTTTCCGAGAGGTATTTCTTAACGATTAAAAAAAATCTTTTCTTTCTTTCTTTTTTTTGATTTTCCTTCTTTTACTAAGTGGATTCTAATAAGTTTTATGGGTTTTTTTTTCCGTCTCTCAAAGTTATTTGCTTCATTTGTATACTTTTATTATCTCCCAAATCATCTCCAAATCAGAATTTGTTCCCATTCCCAGCTAATAATGAGTTTTGACTGTGTGACAGGCATTGTTCAAGGCATCAGGGCATAACTGTTACCTCTAAGTTCACTAAAAAACATTTATGTTTTCTCTTCCTTTATATAGAGAAATTACCAAACGTTAAGGTTTCATTTAGCATTTCGTTTTTGTCTTCTAATAAATTGGAGTTTTTCCGTACTACTTCCCATGTCCCACTTTCTTTTAGTTGTTGTTCGGTTTCTTGCCACTCACATTTGGAGTATTCACTGTGAGATCTGGCTTACTTTTTATTAATTTTTTTTAATTTTTATGCTTATGTTTTCTTGCTTTTTTTCCCTGGACTTGATTGGCTACTTATTATTTTTATTTCTTCAGATGTCTTAAAAGTTATAGATCCTTGTTGTATTCTTGTTGTTAACATTTTTAATTTTAAAATGTTTTAATTTTGTAAGTATTAAGAATAAATTTTATTTATTTTGTTCTATCTATAAGTTTTATCTTAGAAACAATAATAATTTTCACATAGTTTACTGTTTTCTCTTAGCTTCTATAACAGAATATTAGAGACTGGGTGCTTTAAACAACAGAAATTTATTTTTCACAGTTCTAGAGGTTAAGGTCGAAATTAAGGTGCTAGGAGATCTGGTGTCTGGTGAGGGCACTTTTCCTGGTTTGCAGATGGTTATTTTCTGGTTATATCCTCACATGGCAGAGAAAGAAGAACAAATGTCATGTTCATGTCTCCTGGTATAAGGTCTTTAATCTTATTTGTGAGGGCTCCACCCTCATGATGTAATCGCTTCCCAAAGGTTCCGCCTCCTAATATCATCACATCAGGGGTTGAGATTTCAACATGTGAAATTGAGGGAAACACAAACCTTTGGTTCGTAACAGAGGGTAAGGAATTAGAGACTTAGGATGGTCTCAAATTAGCTCTTGACCCTATATTACACTAACTTCTTTAAGATTTCTCCTCATGTGTAGTAAATGTAAAAGGTTCCCACCGTCAGCATCATTCTCACCTACACTGTTTTCATTAAATCCTTTAACATTTCAGAAACATAAGTAGAATATCTTTCTAGTATCCAAAAGTGGTACTCACCTTCTGTATCATATTTTTGGGGCTATTTTAGCAAAAAACTGAGAAAGTGTACATATTACACACATGAGTTTATTTGCCATCTTTGTACTTCAATCACATAGCCTATGGTAGCTATTCATTCTTATATTTATCTTATACATATTATATTTATCTTATATATCTATTATATATTGCTTCATAATAAATACTCAAAGACTTTGTGGCTTAAAGCAAAAATAGTCTTTTAACCTCTCATGATTCTGCGTTGACTGTGATGCAGTCGAGTGTTTTTTTTTTCCCCCCCTTTGAGTCTTTTATACAGTTGCAAACAGCAGGTAGGGCTGAAGTGATCTGAAAGCTCAGCTGAGCTGGACACGCAGGATGGCTTCTTCACTCCCATATCAGCTGCCTCAATGCTACTTATGACCTCTGTCTCCAGCAGCATAGACTAGACTTCTTATATGTGGCTCCAGAGTCCAAGAAACTCTAAGTAGAAAATACTAGTTCTCTTAAGGAGCACAGCATCCTTTCTGTTGACCAAAGCAGACAGAGCCAACCTAGATTCGAGGAGGTAGAGAAATACTTTCTACCTCTTGATAGAGGAGTGGCATGCATGTACAGAAAGGAAAATAACTGACGGTGGCTATCTTTGGAAGCATGATATATTTTATTAACAATTATATGTTAATAAAATTCCAACATTTCAGCAGGCTAAATAAATAAATAAATAAATAAATAAGAGTAAAGAATTTAAGTCCTTCTATCCCTCTGCTCCTCATCTTTAGTCCCAGTTCTCAGAGTCAGCTGTTCTTAACTGTTTTTAACACTTATGTATCTCTAACTTCATTTATCAAATTTAAATTTTATTAATAACTTGCATTGGATATGCTAGATTCAAATTAACTTGTCTTCTACTCCCTCTCCTTGAGTTTTTTCTTCAAGACATCTTTTCAAGTTCTTCTGTTAGCTGTATTTGTAGCTTAAATTATATCTGAACTTCTATATCTTGGCTCATTAATTTTAGACTGTATCTCTTGACTTTCGACTATATAAACTGTTGTTTCACTTGTGGAAATGCAGGTTCAATATCATTTTCCTTCAGAACTCTGAAGATATCACTCTTTTGTCTTCTAGCATCTACTACTGAGTTCTTCTAAGTTCTTTCTCTCAAAATTTTTTGAAAATTCTCTTAGATTTGGTGTTTTGAAATTTCACAAGATGTGTGCAGGTGTCAATAATTTTTAGTCATCTAGTTTAGAACTTGGCAGAATCCTTAAATTTCATGATTTGTTTCTCCTCTCAGCTCTGGGGTATTGCCTTGTATTATTTCCTCAGTATTTCTTTGTTCTCTCTTTCAAGAACTTCTTTTATTTTGATGTCAATATCCATTTATTCTCTCCATCTTTTATTGTCATCTGTTTGTGAATGCGATACACTTTTTAGAACAGTTGCACCTTTATCTCCCAATCTTCCTATCATGTTTATTTTTTGTCAATTAATGTTTAGAATTTAATTTTATTAAAAATTTTTAGCTTTTAAGAGCTCTGTCTTGTTCTTTGAGAATCATTAATTATAGCATCATGTATTTTTTTCTTTATGAATAGGATACATAAAATCTCTCCAAGGATATTATATAGTATTTCAAAATTCTCTTTTGTTCTTTACTTACCCTAGGGTGAAATTTGTTTGTTCCTCTTGGTCCTTTCTTTGTTTTATGTTGTTGCTTTATCCTTAAATATATGGTGGTTCTTGGTTATGCATTATTACATATGAATAAAAAAAAATAAACTACTTAATATAGGGAGCTAGCTCGGGTTTTTGTCTTGTAAAGTTCTGTTTCTTAACAGGTCTCTCTCCTGCATGGAAGGGCTGTTTGTGGGCTTTGAGCAGTAGTAGTGTATGTCAACAGGCAGGAGTCTTTGATGTGGATGGGCAAGGAGTTGGCATGAATCAGGCAGCTAAGTTGGATGCACGCCAACCAGCCAAAGCCCAAATAGGAAGGGCTTCATTGTGGAATGCTACCAGCTCTAAAAGATATAATATCCTTTCCCAAGTATGCATTAGAATATATTCTATGGTTTTTAGGCTTGACATATTGGGGGTACTTCATAAACTGTCTTGTAGAATTCTACAAATAATCCCCTGTATTTCTGATTTATTTCCTAAACTGTTCTTTGTTGATTCTAATATGACTCAACATTCAGGAGAGAAAAAGTCTCTTACTTGTGTTGTGGGTATAGCTCCCTCTGGTTTATTTTCCAATAGACTCTTTCTGCTTTCAATATGCAAAAATTAGTCAAAATATGTTTTTCTTTTTCAAGACTCTGCCTCAAATTCTCTTGTTTCATTCCTAATTCACCGCCCCCCCGTACATTGTGATGTTTACTGTGTTTTGAAAAGGAGGGGAAATATACAAGTTTATTCTGCATCTTGAACTGAAAACAGTATAGTATAATTTAAAATGCATTATTTTTCTAAACAGAATAAAACAAAGTGTACTCTGAGGACCATGAATTCGCTTCAGTTCGATTCTACCAGCATTTCCTGATGCAAGGCAGTAGGGATAATTATGCAAGATGCTGGAGATAAAAGGATGAATGGCACATGAGTCCTGCTCTTGAGAAACTTAAAATTTATTGAAGGGAGATCATATATGCAGATAAATAGTTATAATAGATAGCAATAGTACAAGGGCAAAAGTATACATCGAGAAAGAGAAGCAAGCAGTAAATTAGGAAGTGATTAATTTTGCCTGGAGTTCTAAGGTGAACTTCAGAGAGAAGTTGATGCCTGGAAGGATTTTGAAAGATGAGTAGGATTTACCAGATGAATGGAGAATGAAGAACAAAAAGGGGAGAACCTCAGAGGCCGTGGTGTGTCCAGAGATTTACAAGTGCTGAAGGAGCATGAAGTATTCTGTCATGAGGTTGGCAGCATGTAGGAAGGCTGGAAGGGGAAGCTGGAGCAGAGGGCCTTGTAGCCCATGTCAGTGTACTAGGGATTTATTCTGTAAACCATCCACATGTTTAAATCAGGAGGAAGACATGGCCAGGTTTTCAGTTTAGATAGAGGTTTTGGAAACAGCATGGGACACATATTTGGGGTAGTATTGGAATCTGGGAGGTCAGTTAGGAATCTGTTATACTGATTCTGACATGACAATATGATGAATTAGATTAAATGATGTATTTTGAAATGGAATTGAGAAATTTTTAAGATAAAATTAGTGAGATTTATTAATTAATTAGCTGTGGTAGATGAGGGAAGGAAATACATAAAAATTGGCTCTTGAGTTTTTATATGGGTACCTGAGATAGTGATAGTATCTCTGATACTTGTCAGAAAAAGATAAGGAAGACTATTTTGGGGAAAGGCAATGTATTTGTTTGAGACATGTTGAGTTTGTAGTTTTGTAGGGAACTGAGAAGCTCATTATATAAAGTACTGAAGTAGGGACAACATTTAAACTGAGAGAAAGGATAATCAAGGATGAATTTCTGGGAAATTCTGACAAGAATTATTTGAAAAGTGCTGAGAAAGAATGATAAACAAATAAGGGGAAAACCAGGAGAGCAAAACATCATAGAAACCATATTAGGAATAATTTCAGTAAGAGAAAGCAGCTAAATATATTAAATGCCACAGAAAGTGTAACTGATATAAGAACTCTAAAATATCCATTGGGTTTGGTAATTAAGAGACCAATGATGCTTCAGGAAAAAATATTCCAGTTTGAATTCAGATTGAAAAGAGAATAGAGATGGAGAAAATATATTTATATTATGAGAAATATATATGATAACTGTAGGAAAGTGAGAGGGAAATAGGAACAGGAGGATGTAAGATGAGGAGAGTCATTGTGCTGTCAAAATGGGAGAGACTTACGGTGATCATCCTTGGAAATGAAGATGCCTCCACAGAGGGAGAGGCTGAAGGAAGAAAGAGAATTGAGGGTCCCAAAAGAACAGATAGAACTGTGAAGAAGAGTATACGTGGTGAGATGATTTTCATCAGACATTCCATTCTTGAATTTAGAAATTCTCTTGTCAAGTATCATCAAAATAATAGAATGTGATACAAATGTAGTTGGCGTGTGTGAGTATGTGTATATGTGTAAACACACAGCAGCTAATGGTCAGTGATAGGCTAATGTATACCGTAAACCTGGAGGATTAGTTCATATCCAGTATTATGTAAAATAGTATAGTATGAAAAGTTTAATTCGTCCCACCAATCAAAGTAATAGTAGAATGACACACACCTGTTCTGGAATAATGGTGAACTTTGTTTTTTTATAGAACATGAGATGCCATGCAAGTGTATGTACATAAATAGCTAGACAAATCTATAGATTTATTTTTTAAGAGAGCAAAATTTATTTAGACCACAATCGATCAGATGTGATGCAGTGTTACAGTTTGTTAAATTTAATTTACTGAAACGTAGTGACTCTTTTAGTTTTACCTTTCTCACTGCGAGATTTCCAGGTGAGAGATCTTGGTATTTAATTTATACATAAGTACAATATAAGCGAGTTTTTAGCCCTCTAAAAAACTTCCTCTATAATACCAGTATTCTGACTTTTAAGAATTGCTTCAGAATAATAGAATCATCTTGCTATTAGGTAAATTGTCAAATAATGTTACTTCTTGTCATATGTAATTTCAAATAATCTGTTTTTCATCTTAACACCATCAATACATGTTAGACTCTGAGGTGATCTTGAGAAGGGAGGCTATACACAATGTGCTCCAATCCAGCCCTGGGCCACCTACCTTTGGATTTTGACATAAGAGAGAAATAAACTACTTTTTTTGTTGTTTGAACTGTCATTGGGTTTCCTATCCCTCACAAGCAAGTCGAATGCTAACTATTTCAAGACCATTATTATAATATTAATATATTTATAAACATTAGAATTTTATGAAAAAGTTAAAAATATTTTTATTTTCCTAAAATAAATGAAGTGTATAAAAAAGCAGTATTTCCTAAAGGAGTCTGGTCTTATAAACTATTCTGAAAAAAAAATTTTATATTTTCCTCTCTCTTAGAGAACTCCAAGAAATAAACAAATGCTTTAAATGCTAAGAAAAAATCTTCAAAAAGAATAAAGTTGGAGGTCTCATACTTTGTGGTTTCAAAACTTACTGCAAAGTTACAGTAACAAAAATAGTGTGGTACAGGTATGAAGACAGATTATATATATACCAATGGATAGAACCGAGGGCCCAGACAGAAACCCTTGCATGTCTGGTCAAATTATGTTTGACAAGGGTATCAAGACCACTTAATGGAGAAAGAACAGTTTTTTCAACAAATGGTATTGGGAAAACTGGATATCCACGTGTAAAAAATAATTAAATTGGACTATTACCTTGCATCATAAACAAAAGTTAATTCAAATAGATTTAAAACCTGAATGTAAGGCTTTAAACTATAACATTCCTAGAAGAAAATGTAGGAGAAAAGGTGATGCCATTGGATATAACAGTAATTTCTTGGATATGGCACCAAAAGCACAGGCAACAAAATAAAAAATATAGATACATTGGATTACATCAAATTTTAAAACTCTGTACATTTAAAGACAATCAGCATAGTGAAAAGGCATGAAATGGGAGAAAATATTTCAAATCCTATATTTGGCAAGAGGCTAATATTCAGAATATATAAAGAATCACAGCTCAACAGCAAGAAAAATAAATAATACGGTTTAAGAAATAAGCAAAAGACTTGAATAAACATTTCTCTAAATATTATTATAAATGGTTAATGAGCCTATGAAAAGATGTTCAACATCACTAATTAGGGAAGTGCAAAACAAACAAAAAAACAGAATATAGCAAGAATTGGTGAGGATGTAGAGAATTCGGAGCCCTTTTGCACTATTGAGAGGTATGTAAAATAGTACAGCCACTATAAAAAACCATATAACAATTACTCAAAAAATTCAAAATAGAATTTCTGCATAATCCAGCAGTTTCACTACTGGATATATAACCAAGAATATTGAAAGTGGGAACTCCAAGAGATATTTGTATACTCATGTTTATAGCAATAGGCAAAAGGTGGAAGCAACCCAAATGTCCATTGATGGGTAAATGTATCAGCAAGATGTGTTATATACATACAATGGAATATTATTCAGACTTAAAAAGGGAGTAAATTCTGACATGCTACAACATGGGTGAATCTGAATGAACAAAGAGAATTACAGAGGACTAATATTATGTGATCCCACTTATATGTGATACCTAAAGTAATGAAATTCATAGAGACAAAGGTAGAATGGTGGATGCAAAGTGTTGGGGGGTGGAAAGAATTGGGAATTATTGTTTAATGAATACAGAGTTTCAGTTTTGCAAGAAAAAAAAAGTTTGTAGATCGAGGGTGGTGATGGTAACACAACATGTGAATGTACTTAATGCCACTGAACTGGAAACTTAAAAAATAGTTAAGAAGGTAAATTGTATGTTATCTATACTTTACCACAGTTTAAGAAAAGATGTTAGAGGCTGTCTTAGGAATATGGACTCCAGAGTCAGACTTCCAGCACTCAAATTCCAAGTCTACTACTTGCTGGTTGAGTCACCTTAGACAAATTACTTCAATGCTACATGCTTCAGTTTTATTATCTATAAAATGTGGATGCTTCAAGAGTTGTTACAAGTATTAAATCAGTATATAAAAAACAATTTAAGTAGTGCCTTACATAAAATAGGGTCTCTATAAAATGTTGATACAAGCTATGTTCTGATTTTCATCTTTTTTTCTTTACTCTCTTCTTCTCCATTATTGGCCTCCTCTTAGGTTTGTCCATTCTGTTGTTCTGATTACCAATGCTGCTTTAGTCTTCTCTTCTCTCTCTCTCTCTTTCTCTCTCTCTCTCTCTCTCTCTCTCTCTTTTTGTTTTTGTTTTTTTGTACTGTTTCTCTACCCTCAACTCTTTTGAAAAATGATTAATTTATTATTCCCATTACCAGCCACTTAGAGTATTGCTTTCTTTCATGTGATGCATTTCTGTGGGTTCTCAGATACTTTTTTTTATTTTCAAAGCATGTTTTCTTATCACTTATTGAATGCTCAGGAATCCCAGAAGAGTAGTTCTTGAATATTTTAAGTCTTATCCTAATAGCTGTTACAAAGGATGGTGAAAAATCTTCATTGCTGGGTTTCAATCTTAGTCAGGTCAGTATTCTCCTTATTTTAGCCTAGTTTCCCATAGAAGCAAGGCCAAAGACAAAAGATCACAAGCAGTTCATTTATTTGGAAAGAGACCCCAGGGAAGGGGAAGTGCAGATTGAGTAGTAGAGAAGGGAAAGCAAATACAAAGAAACATGTTTTGATACATATAGCTGATACTTGCTTCTGACAGATCTTCTATGAAATTTTAAGAAATGCATCTCGAAGAAAAAGAGAAGGATTTATCTTTCAGCTCCCTTCCCCTGCAGTCAAGGGTGACCTCACGGAGACTAATTTTATGACATTTCTAGGTTCAGATGCAGATCTCCTAGGGGGTTTCATACCACCATGTCAGTGAGATCTCAGGCAGGAAGTGATATGTATTTAGCATAAGTATTATCAGGTCGTAGCAAAATATTACCAGGTCGTAGCAAAATATTACCTGTGAAAAATTAGTCGAAGGCCAACCAAAACTTCTTGCTGTAGCAGTGTAAGAGATGGTACTGGGAACGTTTGAAATGATGCACCACGGGTGTCCAGTACAGTCTACTCCTTGCACCACTCAGATCTAAGTGTGTTCTCCTTAAATCCAACCTGTCCCACGTTCCTCTTCAAAGTGATGAGCAGATATAATTTCTGCAAAGATTTAAACAAGAGAGTCAGTGGAACAGGTCATGGTCACTGCTGTCGAAGATGGCTCTGAGGCTACAGTTGGTGTCCATCACCTCATTCCTCCCTCAGTTATTCTAGATTTTTCTCACCCTTGGATAGAAAATTGGCTAATCAGGTTGTCTGCTTGGTAGAGTGATGTAGATCTTTACTGGGTCATTCTAAAAAATACTGTCAGGCCAAACACTTAGATCTTATCAGGCTGTGGTTACAACAACTTTACATTGATCATTACCATGCGTCATGGAAGTGCCAGCAGACATTTCAGTAAATTCCCTGGATTCAAGACATTTTCTTTCTGCACCACATTGTTTTAGCAGCAGCTCTAGTTCTCATGGTAATCAGGGTTTGTTACTGCCAGTAAACACCTTTGTTTATTTTCATCCATTGTAGTAAGAAGCCACAAATGAGTAAGTGGTAGTACTTTCTTCAAATACAGCGGGATTCTTGCAGTGTCTTCATGAGGAAGCATCACCTTTTGGGAACCAGGACCTTTAATTCATCAGAAACTAAGCTTATGAGCAGGAGAGCACAAACTCTGCAAACAGGTATCAAGAAGTGATGTTGAGAGGTGACAATTCCATTATCATCCCTGATTTCTGGGCTCGTAAACTCTAGTTTGGGAAACACAGCACCAAATATTAGCATTAATTCTGCTCATACATTATATCCTGGAAGACAATGTGCCAAACATGGGTATTTTTCCTGAGAAGGTACTTAACTGAGATTATAATATTCTTTAAGTGAGCCATTCTGTTAAGGTAACTGCTTAAAAGCGATGTAGTGTATAAGAACAGATTGATCCTATGGCCATATGCTTATCGACATACTTCCTTTGTCATAAAATAGATTACTCCATCAAAGACAGTGTTGTACAGGACATCATTCCTGTAGGTTAGGTATTCTGTAATCCCCCAAAAGATGGTGCTGGAAGAGGCACTGTAGTCAAGGAAGGAGATGTAGATTTAATTCTGGTAAGCACAGATTGCTGTTTCCCCCAGAATATAAGAGATCTGATGTAATCTGCCTGAGACCAGGTTAGCTGGTATCCTTGAGGAATGGTGACATATCAAGGGCTCATAATTAGTCTCTGCAGGTGGCCGATTGAACTTTCATCACTGGCAGGAGCTAGATCAGTCTTGGTGAGAGGAAGCCCATGTTGTTGGTCCCACACACAGCCTCTTTCCCGGCCACTATTAGTACTCCATTATGAGTTAATTGTTCCAGCACTCAAGTGGCTTAGAACAGAAGCTGCATGATATCTATAGGTTGAGGCATTCTGTTCACTTAGTTGTTGAGTGTCTCTTCTGTGTTAGATCCTGTCTTCTGAGCATTAACCTGAGACCCAAAGATTCATGTGCTTTGTGCCTTCTCACATAGGTTGTTTACATGTTCCTTCCTTGCTCTACAGTATCTCTGATTTTCCAATTATGCTTCTTCTATATTCCTAACCAGACAGTCAAGTCTGAGAATGTATGTACAATAGTACTTTTTTGCCACTTCTATCTTCACGTAGTTGGTTAAGTGTAGTATTCTCAGTTCTGCCCACTGGGAAGACTTCCCCTTATCTCTACACTTATGGCTAGCATCAGCATATCACACTGACCCAGCTGTGAATCATACTTGAGTTTTTTTTTCCTTTTCTATCAACTTGTATTGGGACAATCTATGAACCTGTGATAGTGAGTTAAAGAAGAGATGCTCAGTGTAACAATAATAGATTCTATGAGAGTTTTCACTACCTTTTTATGTGGTTTATTGTACTTCTTGGAATTAAACTGTACCATTTTCATCAGATGATGTTACTTTGTCTGCACTATCTTATGACAATATGGATTGATAATACCCAGTTCATTATGTACAACTTTGGGTGCATAATCATCCAGTGTCTCATAATCATCAGGCTCTGCCAAAGGTTAGAAACAAACCAGAATTTATTTTATAAACATAGAATTGTCCTTTGCATCATAAAGCATAGCTTTGCTCTAGAATGCAGGACTATGTGCTCTGAGTTTCTTGTGACTTACCAGAGTCTCCATATATTGTTCTTATCTACCATGGCTATCTCTGTCACCATTGGCTTGCTTTGCTGAGTAATGTGGCTGAGAGGCAGGGAAATTTATACTACAGTGTGAAATTGCTATAGAACTTTATCTTATTCTCAGTTCACTTAAGATTGTCATTTCAGAGTTATCTGATACATAAAGTATTCCCAAATGTCGATAAGTTGCTTTCAGAATCCAAAAAGGCCTTATAAGCTGCTGTTATGCCTTAGTATTAGCTCTAGAGAGTGCAAGTTGCAACAGCTTATATTTTTACCTTAGAAGGGGTGTCCTAGCTTTGCCTAGATCTTTGGATCCTTGTTTGCTAGCTTGGCAGACTTCTGATTTTTTTTGTAGGGTTTTCTGCAGCACGATGTTCTCTAGATGTCAAGATAATCAAAGACCTCTGCAGATTATATTTTTGACAAAGTAATAGAGTTAATATTGCTCTGAGGCAGAGGAATGTTTGTGTATAAAAGTGAACACTTTTGACCCTCTTATTGTAGGTCATTGAGAAGAATGTATTAACCAGCTCAGTGGCCCCATATCTACTGCCAGAGGTGGTGTTGATTTATTTAAATAAAAATGACATATTCTTTACAGTAGCTGTTATTGGAGCTACCACTTGTTTAAATTTTGTTGAGGCATACAATCTTTTTTTTTTTATGATATATCTGGTATTCGCAGTGTCCAAATAGATCAACTGAATAGGGATATGATGAGGAATGTTATCCTTCATACTTTATTGTGGTGCAGTCTCTGTAAATCCTCCCAGAATGCAGTATGACTTAAATTTTTTATCTTGGTTAAATAAGAGCAATTTGAGGGGTAGCACTTAATCCTTCTATCGTAGCATAATATATTGCACAGATTAGGGAATCAATGTGAAAACTGTACTAGTTATTAGTTATATCTTTCGCCATTACAGTTAGTGCCATAAAATAACCACAACAGTTACATAGACCCAATGAACCTACTAAGAGATGGATCTGGGCCAAAACTCTATATTAGGTCTGGCTAAGGTATCCTCGTAGGCTATAGTCCTCTTAATCATGTGTGAGTGCTCCCATATTAATAAACTCTTTCTTATCCAATCCTACATTACAGTCTCTCAGTCCAACACCCTTAAGGGACACTTTCACACGTGTTCCTCTGATACTTGCCAAAGACATTTAGACATGTAATTTTTTTGGTGTGTAAACTGTTTATTTTCTAAAGAGATAGTGTATTTTCTTGTACAAGCTATGTTGATATTTCATCCTAGTCACTGTCTTGGTGGCAGTAAGGAGAGACAAGAGCAGATCTTTAGCAAAAGAAAAGAGACTGCCAGTGTCAGCATTAAAAATTCAGTGGCATTTAGTTTAAGATACACACTTATGTGCCCAAATGTCCCTGTCCAGGTTTTAAGTCTCCTCTCTTCCTGTTGGGGCACTACTTTGGTGTAAGAGATCTGTCAATGTTCTGCATTTAGTTGTACTTCTAATATCCTTACAACTCAAGCCTCGATTTTCATCACATTCTTTTCTACAACTTCAGGAGATAAGTGAGGGTCTCTGGTTCTTACATTTTTTTTTCCTTAAGCTTCCAAAGCAGTTAATAAAAGGCAGCCAAAGTCTGACTCTGATTGATGGAGATTCGTTGGTTTAGCAAAACTCAGCTGAAGTAGATGGCATGACTGAAAAGATGGATTTGAAAATGTCCAATACAACATATTTCTCACATCTTGCAGGGGAAGCCTCCTAATTTTATAAAGAGCTAGCCCCCTAAAATGCTTTAACTGAGTCTCTAATAGGCCATTTGACTATTCCACAAGGCCAGCTTTTTCCTGGCGATTTGGATAATAAAATCAGTGGAATCCCTTGATGTCAGCTCATCGTCTGACTTATTTCACTGAACACCACAACTAGATACTGCTGCTGTTGTCATCACTTCTAATCACTTTTGTTGGGCTGCCACATTCAATAAACCTTAATTTTTCCCTAGATTTTCAGACTATTTTAGGAACTCGGCTCAAAACTAAGAAATTTATTATATACAAATAGGGCTATCCCTCATGAGCGAAGGCAACTTTAAAGTCTGACTGCTCTCTGTTTCTGGTTGTTCCTCACACCCTGCTCTCCACACACCCTTGTGCTTTTCTCTGCCTTACAGATTTGCTTATCCCATGGACTTAGCTTCCTCATAACTTAGCTTCCTCATAACTTAAAATTGCCATTAGCTTTCATGGCCCCGACTCTCTGTACTGGTTTCTCTCTGTGCATCCCTCAGTATCAGTTCTTCACTGTTAATTGCCTCAGTCTCCCAATATCTCAAAGTTCAAATTCTTCAAAAAACACTTTATTCTAGGCCATGTCATATCTATCTGGATAGCCATGATTGATTGGCTACATTTGGTTCTGGCACTTAGCAATTTTTCAATAAGCTAGAACAGTGGGGGAAGAGGCTATGTTGGATCAAACCTGCCTGCTTATAGCTTCTTCCTCAGTGAGGGCAGTGGTGGAACTTCTTTCTTCGTGAGTATAGTATGTACTAGTACTATCTATTAGCATGTAAACCTTCATGCACTAATTGTTCTAATCAGGATGGAAGCTTCATGTTTGTCTTGGGAATGGAAGGAGATCTAGAAATACATTTCTTAAATTTGCTAATTGTTATTTTCTCCATTAATTTGAGTATTTGTATATCTCAAATATGACAACAAATAACGAATGGATAAGAATTAGCCTTCATTCTTTATTTTATCATGTAAGTAACTAAGCACTTCACTTTGTTAATGTACCAACTCTTCACAATTAATCATCTTCTTTATATCTGGATTTGTTATGTGAAATACTATCACATGTTCTACTTTATTATGCTTTAAATTTGACAAAGCACTTTTGTACCCATTGCAACATTGAAATTCTCACAACAATCTGGAAAATTGGGCGATGGAATTTGAACTAAAATTTTAAAGAAACTGCTGGACATCTTGCTCATGTCATATACCTGAAATGTGCACATAGAATTGTGATCCAAAATTCTAGTCAAGTGCACCTTTCTTTATACAATACCATGGCATACTACATGTTTGTATAGGAACATACAGATTACATCAGCGAGATGAGGCTTTGTACAGTCTTTCTTTATATTTTTATTGTACCCTGATAAAACACACACACACACACACACACACACACACACACACACAGATAGACACACATGTAAACACAGTCTTTGATAATTAGGTTCTTTAGATGTAAAACAAAGGGGTTGGACTAGGTGATTTCTAGTATCTCTTTTATTTAATACATTCAGATTTTTTTTTTTTAACTCGACACTATAGAGCCCTGAGGAAGCCCACTTGTATCATACTGTAAGCCATTATTAGTATATATTTCTCTTACTTTCACTAGAAAACCAGCTCCTGTTGACTGTGTCATTCCAAATGTATTTGTGTCTCTAAAGCCAAGGATGGCTTCTCTCACATAGTAGGGATACAATACATTCATCAGTTGAATGAAAATAATTGGAAATCAAATTTTAGTTCATAATTCTGAAGACATCACATCTTACTATTCATGGTTATATTGGATTAGAGGCCTTGAACAATTGAAAATCAAATTTTAGTTTTTAGTTTAGAGCATTAATATTATTAGAGCCAACCTAAGGCAAAATGATGAAGTAGGCCAAGTGAGTCTTCAGTGATTATACATCGCTCCCCTTTCCAAAGATGTTTGATGGTGAACATGTAATTCATTCAACAAAATGTTCAGAATTGATAGAAATAGAAAGATAGACATTGAAAAAGGCAGACCTGGATAGTAAGGATTTAATGATGTAGAGTTAATAAAATAGAGTCAATGAAATCTAAGATACTCTTCTGTATGCTTTTAAAATGACCTTAAAAAGTAAACATGACTTGATTTTAATTTAGAAGACTCAAGCACAGTTGTAAAGAATAAAATAATTCACTTAACAGTAAAGCAAATTATGTTCTTTGTTCTATAGCTGTCACTAGCTTACTTAATTCATTGCAGATTGTTCCTGTGTCAGTGACTTATCTTAAAAATATCAAACTTAATGAGACACTTAGGATTTGCTGCAATGAAATTATTTTTAAAAGTGTACATTATGGTATAAAATTGACACCATGTTTCTATTTTAAGGACAAAATAGTTTATACAATAATATCAAAATATATGTTTTATGATAGTATAATATAAACAATAGATATTAGCTACTATTAGCATAAATCTAATGACTGCACATTGATTTTTATCCTTTTAATTCATTAATAATGTAAAAACCATGGAGGTTTGAGCCTCCACAACAGAAGGATGATTCAATATGTTAATGTGTATGTGAGCTCCCAATTTGGCAACATCAGAGGTACTAGGATACTTTTACTGCTGAGTTTAGGATGACCACATTTCCCATAAGTTGAAGTCCCATGCCTGATTTATGCTTGTTTTCATTTTTTAAAAGGCAACTCATTTTTAATAACTGTACCCCATATTTTGTTTATGCCACATATGTTCAATCTAATAATTTATTTTGTTCACTTTGCGTGATTTTCTTAAGACTCCTTCTGTTTTTTTCCTTTTCAAGCATTAAAGTTACCATGGAAATGGTGTCACTGGCATCACGGGTGGGGTTTCTACCCAAGTATATCTGGTCGCACTTTGTGAGATTTTTAGATTCAGACCATGTCATCAAGTGAGAAAATTCAAGGTTGACACGCATTTTACCTTCAATATATGTTTTAGCACATTAGTTACAGAAAGCTATGATTTGGTAATATTTTGATTGAAAAATTAAATGACAAAAGAATGAAAGTTAAATCTTATAAAGCTCTCCTGGTAATGCTGATTGGTTCATACTATATTTATTCATATATTTTAATATGAATATTAATAGTATATTTAAAAAGTATTGGTGGTATATAATGTATTTATTATCTATGTGGTTCCATTTGAAAAATTTAAGTTAAGAAAATTCAGCATCTTTTTTTTTATATATATATATTGGTACTATGATATACCTTTATAGGTCATGTAGTGAGGGGATATTATATCATTTACTTATATTTCTAATAGGTATCTTGATATGGAGAGAATTCTATATAATAGGAAGAGCTTATCCTTTTCTGTGTTATATGTAGTTTTAGAATTTAAAAATGCCATAAATATTTTTTAGTTTCAGTATTAATTAATTTCTATTCTCATCCTTAAGACTCACATCTAGAGGTATTGATTTTCAGAAAGAGTGTCCAAAATATCTTGAAACAGTTTTCTTTAATAATATTCACTGAAATTATATATAGTATTGCTTAGAAAAATGTTGTCGACTTGAAAAATTAGGAAATCCTTGATCTATCATTAAAATATTTGTTTAGTTGCTACAAAATGTCTTATCTAAGTATAAAATGTAATACAGGAGAGCACAAACTATGGCCTGTAGGCCTGATCCAGTTCACTGACTGTTTTTATAGATAAAGCTTTATTAGAACATGGCCATGCTCATTTATTTATATGTATTGTCTATGACTGCTCTCATTCTATTATTGGCAATATTGAAAAATTGCAACAAAGATCATGTAGCCCACAAAACCTAAATTATTTTCTATCTGTTCCTTTACAGAAGTTTGCCTACCTCTGATATAGTACATCGCTTATTCCATTTCTAAACAATCATCAAACTAATGGAAAAACGCAATAAAAAACTAAGCAGACACATAGACCATCCTTAACAATCTAAACCTATATACATTGTAATGGGGAAAATTCTTCTCCCCCCCCACCCAATGTTTTCTTTCATGTGGAATGTACTCCGTGAATATAATGATGCTGGCATCTCTCCAACATCATTTATACTATATCAATTATACTATATCAAGAAAAATGGGTGAGCTCTCTTTGGTAAGTTTGAGAGAGGAATTGGATATATATCTGCTTGCTCTATCCTCTCCCCTTTTGCCTGGGAGCCAGCTGCAGGCCGTGCTGTATGTAGCCATGCAGTAGGTATACCATTAAGGGCTGTCCCCAGCACTGCTTGAAACCAGACACCAGTATTCGGAAATATCTAGCCCAGTGATGTAAACCACATTCTCAGTATCTGCCTTATTACTAATAAAATCGGCATTTCGGTTACCCATTTTTTAATTATTTTTCTGATGATGTAGATGTATATTTATTAATACAAAAAGATTAATTAGTAATGGAACCAACATAAGAGTAAGAGTGAGAGAAAGAGAGAGGGAGAGAGAGGGATTCTCTTTCTCTTCACCAACCTTATCCTCTCCAAGTTAGTGATCAGCATTGCTAGGTGATAACACATCAACATTTATTTTAAATTTTAGAATTAAAAGGGAAAAAAATAAGCATTTTTTTATATAAAAAATGTGTCCAGTTAGGTAATAGCCTCAGTAAGTGTAGGAAAGTTTTCCTCTACAGAAGAGTTACAGATAGTAACTATGAAAAGAATGATAGAATTAGAAAGTCACCATTTTGTAACCCCTAATGCAATAATAATTTTAGGCAACAATCATGAATAGATGAAATGAATAAGTGAAAGGCTGATGAGAATCTTTATAACAGAGGAATTAGGTGGCTGCTGTATAAATCTACTGACCAAACTTAGCGTAAATAAAGAAAAGCAATCAGACATCGTGGTACCTGATGTGATACAACATGAAAAATACTACACACTGTTCTTGTTGAAAATGATGAACCTGAATTTAATCAAGACTTGGAGGCTCATTTCCACTTATAGAAAATACAAGGAGGAAAGAGCAAATTAAGTGCTGACACAGGGTAGGAAACAGACAAATCCAGAATATGAACTATTCTACAAAACAAATCAACAACATGAAGAAAAAAGTTAGAATAGACTACTCTAGATTCAGAGAGACCTGAGAGAAATAACAACCAAATGTGATATGGGGGCCTTATTTAGATCCTGTGTGAACAAGGTAGTAAGAAAAAATATATATCAACCTCTTTAAATTACTTTTTTTCTTGATATTGTTTTATTGTGTTCAAAAATACAATGCTAAATTTACTGTATTGACCACTTTACATGTACAGTTCATTAATGTTAAGTATATTCATGTTGTGCAACAGATCTCTAGAATTTTTCATCCTGCAAGACTGAAACTCTCTCCCCTCCCCTGCCCTTGGCAACAACTTTTATATTTTCTGTCTCTGTGATTTTGACTATTTAAGATACTTCATCTGAGTGGAATCAACAGTATTTGTCCTTTTGTGACTAGCTTATTTCACTTAGCATAATGTTCTTCAGGTTTATCCATGTTATAGCAAGTGACAGAATTTCCTTTTTTAAGATTTCATGGTATTCCATTGTATGTATTTTTTCTTTTTTTTCTTTTTTTAAAATTTCAGTTACAGTTGACATACAGAATTATATTAGTTTCAGGTATATGAGGTAGTGATTAGACATTTATATTCCTTATGAAGTGATCACTCTGCTAAGTCTAGTACCCATCTAACATCATACATAGATTTTTATAATATTATTGACTATATTTCCTGTGCTGTACATTTTTCTTTATTCATTCATTTTTGAATGGACATTTGTATTGCTTTTACTTCTTGGCTATAGTGAATAATAATACTGCAGTGAACATGGATGTGCAAATATCTCTTTAATATCCTGCTCTGAAGTTTTGGGAATATATAACCAGAAAATGGATTGATAGATCATATGGTAATTCTATTTTTAATCTTTCGAAGAAACTTTAGGTTGTTTTCCACAATAGCTGCACCATCTTATATTCTTAGCAACAATGCACAATAGTTCCAATTTTTCCACATTCTTAATAACACTAATTATTTTCTGTTCTTTAGATAGTAGCCACCTTAAGGTGTGCGATGTGATAGCTCATTATGGTTTTGATTTGCATTTCTTTGATGATTAGAGATGTTGAACATCTTTTCATATGCTCGTTAACCAAAAGACAAAAATTAACTCAAAATTGATTAAAGACTTGAATGTAAAACCTAAAACTATAAAACTCCAAGAAGAAAACATAGAAGGTAATCTCCTGACTTGAGTCTTGGCAATATTTTTTTAATCTATGACACCAAACACACAGGCAACAAAAGCAAAAATAAACAAGTGGGACTACATCAAACTAAAAAGCTTTTGTGCAGCAGAGAAAATAAAATGTAAAAGCAGCCTATAGAATAGGAGTATACATTTGCAAACCATGTATCTGATAAGGAGCTAATATCTAAACTATATAAGGAACTCATATAACTCAATAGCAAAAAAAAAAAAAAGGAACACAACAACAAATAAAAACAAATAATCTAATTTAATTTAAAAAATGGGCAAAGGACCTGAATAGATATTTCTCCAAAGAATTCAGACAAATAGCCTACAGGTACACGAAAAGGTACTCAACATCACTAATCATCAGGGGAATGGAAATCAAAACTGCAACAAGATATTACCTTATATATGTTAGGATGTCTGTTATCAAAAAGATAAGTATTGGCAAAAATGTAGAGAATAAGGAATCCTTGTACACTATAGGTGGGTATGTAAATTGATATATCTACTATGGAAAGCATAATGGGGTTCCTCAAAAAATTAAAAATAGCTCTATAATATATTTTGAAATAATTTTACATATGGTGTGAGGTCAGAATGATGACTTACTTTTTCCCATATGCATATCAAGTTGTTCTAGAAACAATTTTAGAAAAGATATTATTTCCCCCATTGAATTACCTAAGCATGTTTCTCAAAAATCAATTGCAAGTATGTATGCAAATCTGTTACTGGACTCTGTTCTTGAATCTATATATCTATCTATGCAAACACTGCCCCGTCTTGATTATATAGATTTATAATGCCTTCACAGTTGATACACGTCTTCCAGCTTTGATCCTGAACAAAATTATTTCGTGTATTCTGTTTTTGCTTTTCCTTGTAAACTTTAAATCGGTTTGCCAATTCCCACCAAAAAAAGCCTGCTAAATTTTAGTCTTTGAGATAATTTTAAACTTCACAGAAACACTGTAAAAATAGTGCAGAGAGTTCCTATGTACCCTTCATCCAGATTTGTATTAGATGTTTATCTTATATAACCATAGAACCATTATCAAAACTAAGAAATTAACAAAACTATGAACTATAGAAAACATATACAGAAGTTATATTCCCTTCTCAGTGCATGATATCAGAGCATACTTGATATTAGTATGTATCATAGCATTCTATATGATGTTAAGTTTAGTGGCTTGTTTAAGATATTGTCTTCCAAGATTCTCCACTCTAAAATTACACTTTTCCTTTTATAATCACTAAATATTGCAGAGACATACTCTGAGACTATGCAAATATTCAGCTCTTGCTTAAACTTTTACTCACTAAATCAAGCGAAAAATGTAGGTGGACCTGGCGCTGAAACCACTGGACCTCAGTTCACACACACACAAAATGAAATCTAGACACAGTCCTTACACCCTTTACAAAACTTAACTCAAAATGGATCATAAACCTATATGGAAAACTCAGAACTACATAATTCTTAGAAGATAACTAGGAGAAAATGTAGATGACCATGGGAATGACAATGACTTTTTAGTTATGACACCAAAGGCATGTTCTAAAAGAGAAATAATTTCTAAGCTGATTTTTATTAAAATAACAGTGTCTGCTCTGTGAAAGACAATGTCAAAAGAATGAGAAGACAAGCCATAGATTAGGAAAAACTATTTCTGAAAAACACATTTTATAAAGAACTGTTATCCAAAATACACAACTCTTAAAACTCAACAATAAGAAAACAACTTGATTAAAAAATGGGCCAGCTATCTTAACAGACACCCCATGATCACATGAAAACTTTGAGTTGCCTGTAAGACATCAAAGTTGAGATATTCAGTAGGCAGTAGGACATGGAGTGCTGGACGGCTTGGGTTGGTGACATGGATTTGTAATTATTAGTTTGAGGATTGCAGCTGAAGCTGTAAATGTGTCTAATATTTTTCAGGAATATGACATATAGTATGAGAAGTACATACTATAGTATAAGAAGTACAACTATTTCTATTTACAGATGATATAATCTTGTACATAGAAAAATTCTAAGAAATCCACTAAAAAACTCTATTAGAATTAATCAACAAGTTCAACAATGTACAAGAAAATAATTGTATTTCTCTACACTCTCATTGAACAGCCCCAAAATTAAGAAACCAGTTCTATTTATAACAATATCAAAAAGAATAAAAAATTTAGGAATAAATTAAAAAGTACAAAACTAAGGCTCTGAAAACTACAAAACATTGTTGAAAAAAATTAAAAAACATCTAAATGAATGGAAAAACATCCCATATCCAAGAATCTGAAAACTTAATATAGTTAAGATATCATTACTCTACAAATGAATTTATAGAGTCAGTGTAATCCCTGCCAAGTCCAGCTGACTCCTTTGTAGAAACTAATAAGCCCATTCTAACATTTATATGGAATTGTAAGAGATTTCTTTCATTACGATCTTGATGCTTTTTATTTATTTTTTTCTTTTATAATTGCCTTAGCTAGTACCTGTAGAACAATTTTGAGCAGAAGTGGTGAGTGGATATTATGCTCTTGTTTCTGATATAAGGAGGAAAGCAGCAAGTCTTTCACCATTTAATATAATGTTTACTATGGGTTTTTTTCATAGCTAGGATTGAGTAAGTTTCCTTCTAGTCCTTGTTTTATTTTTTTCCAGTATTCATGTCATGAAAGGATATGTATGTTATGAAATGCTTTTCTTGTGTTTTTTGCTTTTTATTCTATTGATAAGAGATATTACATCATGAATGTTAAACCAGCCTTGCATACATAATATAGATCTCACTTGTCCATGATGTAGAAGTTTTTTTATGTTTTGCTAGATTCAGTTTACTGGTATTTTGCTGAGGAATTTTTTGTGTCTATATTCATAAGAGATATTGGACTGTGTGTAGCCTTTCTCTCTTGCAATATCTTTGTTTGGTTTTATCATCATTGTAATACTGGCCTCATGGAACGAGTTATGAAGTATCTTTTATTTTTTGGAAGAGTATGTGAGCAATTGGTATTATTTAAATAGTAGAATTCAGTATTGATGCCATATGGATTTGAATGTTTCTTTGTAAGACTTTTTTTATTAATAATTTAATTTCTTCACTTGTTATAGGTATTTCAGATTGTGCATTTCCTTCTTGAGTTAGTTTTGGTGATTTGTTTCTTTTCTGGGAATTTGTCCATTACATCTGTTATCTAATTTGTTGGCATACAAGTGTTCATAGTAATCCTTTTTGTTTCTGTAAGGTTAGTAGTGATATCCCCTCTTTTATTTCTGATGTCAGTTATTTGAGTCACTTCTCTTTTTATCTGGGTCAGTCTAGCTATATATTTGCCAATTTCATTGTCCTTTTAAAGAAACTCAGATTTTGGTTTCAATGATTTCCTTTATTGTTTTTCTATTCTCTATTTCATTAATTTTCACTTCAGTTTTTATTACTTTCTTTCATCTACTTGTTTTAGGTTTAGTTTGCTCTTTTTTTCAGTGTCTTGGGTTGTAGGTTAAATTATTGGTTTGAGATATTCTTTGTTAATATAGGCATTTAAAACTACAAATTTCCCTCTAAGTGCTGCATTAGCTGCATTATATAAGTTTTGGTATTTTGAGTCTTCATTCTCATTCATTTCAAAGTATTTGACAATTTACTCTTTTATTTCTTTTTTGATCCATTGGTTATTTAGGTTTTTTTTTTTTTTAATTTCTACATTTTCCTGAATTTCCTAACTTTTTTTGTTACTAATTTCTGATTTCATTCCATTGTGGTTAGAGAACATACTTCGTGTCATTTTTAAACTTTAAAATTCATTGAAGTTTGTTTTATGCCCTACTAAATTGTTTATCCTTGAGAACATTCCATGTTGCTTAAAAAGAATATATATTTCGATGTTGTTGGGTAGAGTGTTCTATAGATATCTATTAGTTCTAGTTAGTTTATAGTGTTGTCTAAGTCTTATATTTTCTTATGGATCTTATGCCTACTTATTTTATCCATTATCGAAACAAAGTTTTTGAGGTCTCCACTTATTAGTTTTGGGTTATCTGTGTCTTCATTTTTATCAATTTTTGCTTTATGTGTTTTGGTATTCTGTTATTAGGAGAATATATGTTTATAATTATTATATATTTCTGATGGATTGCCTCGTTATTATTATAAAATGTTTTTTTTTTATCTGTAGTAACATTTTTGTTTTAAAGTCCATTGTGTCTGGTATCAGTATAGTCATTCTAGCTTTCTTGTGATTGCTGTTTGCATGATTATCTTTTTTCACCAATTTACTTTTATTCAACTTCTGTCTTTTATTCTAAACTATATTTTCTGTAGACAGAATATAGTTTGATTGTTTAAGTCTAATCTGACAATCTTTGTCTTTTGATTGGACTATTTAATCTATTTTATTTATGTTACTATTGATAGAGATAGATTTTGTTTTCTGTATGTCTCACATCTTTTTTTCTTTTGTTCTTCCTTTTTTTTTCTTTTGTTTTTCCTTTTTTCTTTTCTTTTAGATTAAGTGAATATTTCTTAATTAAAAATTTTTATTATATTTTTTAGTTATTTCTTTAGCAGTTACTTTAAGACTTAATATATACATCTTAATTTATGAGGATTAGCTTTGGATTTTTGGTTAGTCTAAGCTCAGCAAACAACTATTGATAACAGAGATTTACAGAAAAGTTACAAAAAAAGAAAAGTAGAGACTTTCCACATACCCTTTCTCTGAGGCAGCCTGAGCTAGTATATAAAGTCCCTTTCCAAATGCTTACTAAAATTATTTAATAATCATTAAATAATTAAGTAAAATTTAAAATAAGTTAATTAAGCTCAACATCAAGATGGGGAAATCCGAAGTATTGAGAAATAGAGTTATGTCAAAGTAAGATACGGATTGAGGATGAACAAGTCACAGGAGCATAGAGCCCAAATAGAAGTCTTAAAAGTTTATGGCCTTTGATTTTAATTTCTATTTAGAAAGAACAGTATAGACCATAAGCCCTTGAGTTATTCATACAAGGATGGAATTAGACAAGGCTTTCTATCAGTGCTATAGAGACATAAAAAAAAGTTTTGTCATTCATCTAGGACTTTGGATAAAAGGAAATCTTCCATGAAAAACTGGAACCCTAAGCCAATTTTCATCAAGAAAGAAGAGCTCCTAGGCATAGTAAGTACTCAATATTGCTAAATATTTAAGCATTTTACAAAGGGACATTTGTCTTCTTCATTCCCTAAGACTCCTGTGAATGCACATTATCAGTGAAGCAATACATGTCACTTAGGATATGCACCAGTGAGGCATCAAGGCATCTGCTCCCCAAGTAAAATCACACTCAACCTTTATTTTGCCACAGTGTAAGGGCTGTGTGAGTCATTTCAAGGAACATGATGCCACTAAGTGGCATTTGGGGGGCTAAGACCTGGCAGTTGTTGGCAGGAAGGCCCTGGTTCTCCCTGGTTTGGCTGGCATCTCAGTGCATATGATTTCCCAGCAGATGAGATGTCAGAGTCTGTGGACACACGGAGGGAGAAGCAGGTGTTGACCTGTGATCCACAGCCTTCTGGCACATTTTCATTTTTATTCAATTGAAAAATAATTTATAGTAAATTGTTAACATTCTCTTCATTCCATCTTGTCCCTAATGCCACCTGCCATTAGCTAGTTATTCACACGGTGCTGCAAAGACAGTTCTCTCTCCCGAGAGAAAAATGAAAATGTTACCTTTAAAGTATGTCATATTTTTCTCAGGTTTCTCAGGCCTATGGAGGCAGTATTGTATATCGGGTCAGAGCATGAAAACTTCCAGAAGCTTTATTATATTGGGTGTGGGATTCATTTGTCTTAATAATGCAGAGAAATCCAGAATTCCAGGTAGAAGAAAACAGCTTTCTATTAGTCTCAGAAACTGATAGACCCAAGTGTGATCTGTAGCTATGTGACTTTAGGCAAATAAATAGCCCTGAACATCTTATCTGTAAATAAGATTAATAATACTACCTTTCTAATAGATTTGGCTATTAGTATTATATATAAAATACATGCTAATAATGTAATTAATATAAAATATAAAGTAATGTATATATAAAATTGGTGAACTTTATTAAAGCGAGTTCTTAAAATAATTATTCTTTCTAATGGTTGCCTTTTTTTATTTTCTTCCACCAAATAATCTTTATTAGCTCAGTAACCCAATTTGATGTGTCTCCTCTTTTACTTATTTTGCATGGCATGTTTCCAGTGATCATCTGGAGATGGGGAAGATAGGGAATAAACTTCATTGTTTCTTCATCTGTGTGGTTATTCCTGGGATGAAATTCTTTCCTGTCCGGTGGTCCTCAGTGAGGATGATTGTGGAAGGCGTGAACACCAGGTCATTATCTGTCATAGTTATTATACACTCTACCTTCTACAAATCTGCTATTCCCAGATAAGGGTTTGTTTCATTTACTATGGGTATATAACAAATAACTGATGACCTTTAATTTGCTCACGAATCTGCAAGCTGGGCAAGACTTGGTGGGGATGGGCCCACTATGCTCATCTTGGGTCAGTTGGGGTGGCTCGAAGGATGGGGGCTGGGGTGATCTGAAGGCTAGTTACTCTCATGTCTAGAGGTGGCTGTGAAGAGGGCTTGAGAAGCTGGAATTGGGAAAGATAGATATTGCCAGGCAGCTCTCTCTATTTTTATATGATCTCTCCAAATAGTCTCTCCAGCATGGCAGCTTTGCATTAACTGGACTTCTTACCTGTGGGCTCTAGTCTCCCAAGGCACATGTTGAGAGAAAGAGAGAGAGAGAGGGAGGAAGGAGTGGAGAAAGGGAGGGAGGGAGGGGGGAGGAGAGAGAGAGAGAGCAGGCGCAAGTGCACCAGATGGATATGTTGCCTTTTAGAGTCACCTTCAGAGGGCACAAAACATTACCTCCATGATGACATGAGCCACTACGAATGGCTTAAATTAGAGGGGACCAGATTCCACCATTTAATGAGAGGAGTGCCAAAGTTCTGAAGGAATGTGTGGGACCAGGACTATTGCTGTCAACATTTTTGGGAAATGCAATCTGCCATAGAATTTAAGCAGATTTTTTATGGAAAGGATTGAGTAATTGCTCCTAACATTATATATTTTATTTAGCTTTCTCACTTCCTCATATTGAATAAAATGGAAAGCAAATTGCCTAGAAAGCAGTTTTTAAACTTTTAGGTGTCAGGGCCCCTAAGGCTCTTAAAAATTATTGTGCACCTAAAAGAAATTTTATGTGGGGTATACCTATCAATATTTACTGTAGTAGTTTAAAACTGTGAAATATTAAAAATATTTATTTATTTAAAACATGATTCTTTATTCATTAAGATAAATAATATAATTTATGAAAAAAGTATGTTTTCCAAACAAAGATGACTTACTAGTAATAGTGTAATTATTTACATTTTTTCAATCTCTTTAATATCTGGCTTATGAGAAGACAGCTGGATTCTCCAATTTGCTTCTGCATTCAATCTGTTGAAATGTTGTTTTCGCTAAAGAATAAGGAGAAAATTTGGACTTATATAGACATTTAGTTGAAAGGGAAAGGTGTGTTTTAGTAGTCTTCTCAGATAATTTTGGATATTCTATTTTTATACTATATCAAAACTCAACAATTGCTAGTTTCCTAACGGTTAGTTGCAATGTAGAATCTGGAACCATATAAAAAAAATCTTTATATTTGTGAGAGAATGAGAAATAAAAAGACAGATAACAACTTAATATTAAAATGAGAACAATTTGATATTAAAGACTTACAGAGTATTGGGCACCCCCAGGGAGCGTGAATTATACTTGAAGAGTCACAAGTATATTATTAGTCAACAGTCTTCCCCAAGATTTTGATCCCTCTCATTTCCTGTTTCTTTTATTGTTCTTATTCTGGTGCTTTTTCTCTTTGACTCCACTCCATACATTATTCCTTTCTTCCTCATACCACCCCCTGCCATTTCCCAATTAAATTTATTAAGTGTACGACCCTTATACCACCTACTGGGTTCTTGTAAACTTTATCACCTCAGGTGGTGAATCAGATGCATTTTTTTACCCAGTGACTCCTGTGCTAACAGAAGGGCTCCAGCAGCTGGGTCTTGTTAACTCATGCACCACTGGCTTACTTGGGGAGAGGTTTGAACTCTAGGTGAAAAAGAGTAAAGTAGAAATAGTGGGAGTCTTTCTAGGCCATGGATATTTTTCCTCTAGAGTGCTTATAAACAAAGACATCTTTTTTACCCTTTTAGTACACTATCTCTATTCACTTTCTAAACTCTTAAGTTGTTTTTATTATTTCTGTGATACGGTATTGTTTACTTGATTTATATCTACCTTCCCATGTCAGCTCTATGAGGGAATGGGCTTTTCCATAATTGTTATATTCCCACTTCTTAGAACAATTCCCAACACATAATAGGGGATCAATATATATTCTGCAAATGCCTCTCCCCACTAAGGAAATTAAATGTGAAAACCTCCTTCAAGGAGTACCTAAAAATTCATATGCATTCTCTATTCATCACTATTCTTTTATTGCAGATTATCCTAGACTTACTTTGAGACCATTTACAATGAGAGGCCATATAGAATAGTAATGAAGAGCCAGATTATGAATCTGAGATTTAGGCTTAAGTCCTGGCTCTCTCAATTTTCAGCTCTGTGACCCTGTGTAAGAGGCTTTGCCTCCGACTCTGTGGAATGGGGATGTTAACCTCATAGCTTGATGGTGAGTCAAATGCTTAGACAAGTACCTATCGCATAGTAAAGATTGGGTGTACTGTTTACTGTTGCCATTACATTCTCTTGCCTGAGTGTCAGCATGCTTCCTTGGTAGTGGAGAATACCATGTTACTTTCCAATCCCAGAGAGGAAGCAGTGTAGAGAAATTCTATTCTTCTCCACCAAATAATAACAGACAGCTCTCTCTCTTTCCAGGATCTTGTTCCCGTTGTGTATAGCTTAGAAAAGATAGCTGGTCCTGGAGGCTATAAAACTATTAAGCCAAGTTGAGGACAAGGCATATGACCATGGGTGTTTAAAGAAAGGCTGTGAATATTAGTGTCTTTTGGACAAAAATATAAGAACCAATACTAATAGCTAACTTGTTTTGTACTTTTACTGTGTGAAATGTATGGTTCAGAGCCCAAAATTAAATATAATTTAATTTTTACATTTCGTTATAACAGCAAGCCTATGAGGCAGGAACATTAATATCTAGCTTTTTAAAGGTGAAGTAACAGATACAAAAAGCTAAGTATTTTGCACAAAGTTACATAGGCTAAGATTCAAACTCAGGTTGTCTTGTTTCCACTTCTATGCTCTTAACCACTGTGACATTTAAAAAAAAATATATGAGTAGCTTCTATTCTGTGCAAGTAGGTAAATGGAAGTGGTATGATAAGGTACTTTCCCCAGACTAGAATATTACCACATGAGTGAAAAATACTTGGGCCATAATTTTGAGGTGTACATAACCATGATTCTCCTCTTTTCTTGGCTTGGGAAGTCAGACGTGTTCTTCATTTACCACCGGGATAAAATGAGACAAACAGAGGTGATGCACGTTTTAGAAAATGTAGGTGGTCTCTTACCAATAGCAAAATGTTTGAGACACTGGGATGCTGTCAGGAAACCAACCATAAAGCCACTTTGGGCTTGAAAACAAAGGTGCACCTAAGTCCTTGAAATAAGTCTTGTGAATAGTACTGCTACTGTGAAGCACAGAGAAGAGAGGAATCAACTCGGGAAAAGAGAAGAGGCATCTTATAATAATGAAATGATCACTTGTCAGCCATTAAGTCTAGGAAAAATGTATAAACAAAGGACATAAAGAAACAATCAATTTCTCTAAAGGTGCTAGCTAAGGAATGACTGTTCTTCACAGATAATTGAAACTTCAGTAATATTTTATTTCTCTGAATGAATGTGAAATGATTTTGTCGTTGGTATTTTATGTAAACTAAGGAAACACATTACTTCCATTTAATGCAGGTTTAATTTTACTTTCACCTGTTTTCCAAAGGAGATTCTAGGCTATTTTAGCCTTTGTGAAAAACTGTTGTCCAGAGAGGACATGGATTATATCTTGTGGTCTAAGAAAACATCCTGGTATCTATGAAAGCAAGGAACATTGGGGTACAATGTAGTATTTTGGAAAGATGACTAATGTATCTAGAAGACCTTGCTCCCCATACTAAATTTACCTCCAAATAGATGTGTGATTTGATCAGCTTCTTGGTCCTCGGTTTGCTCACCTGAAACAAAGGAATATTCTATAAGTAAATTCCTGTCTTAAAATAAACACATTTCCGAATCATTTAGTTTTAAACTTGATAAACTACAGGGACATATACAATAATCGTGAGCTTGGAGACAGATGAGTTTTGTTCAAGTGAAGATTGTTCCACACAATAATGGAGTTGGAGAACAAATTCTTTTTCCTGGGGCTTTCGAGTCCTAATTGGTAAGGTAGAATTAGTGCTGACTACCCTGCCTACTTCACAGGGTGGAAGATCAGTCTTTTTAAAAACATACTGCTTTTCCTTATTTACCCTAGGCTAATGAGAGCAGAGATCTTGTCTTTTTTGTTCTCTTCATTTCCTTGGAGCCCAGAGAGTACATAATGTGGCAGCTACCCAATAAATAATTTTTTTAAATGAATGAATAAAAACCTTTTTTTTGGGACACAACTCAATGGAATCTTTCATGACTTTCAGAAACAAACCCTAGATTTGCACTATGACAGATGAAAATGTGTAGATGTCAGATTTGTGATATAATGTTTATGGATAAGTAATTCCTACTTAACCCTCGACATCCTCTTGATAATATTGAATTACCTGCTTTGTAACTCATTAGTTTATAAATTTCGAATTCTCTGATTTTATTTTGTGAATCTGGGTGTCATAACTAGCATGGACAACATTTTGTAATGTAAATTTTTAAAACTATTCCCTCTTTTTAATTGAAAACTTAGGGCAAACAAATTCAAAGTGTAAATATTTCAGTTCACCCATTGACAAGTGCTAAAGAGTTCTTTCTGTTTGCCAATGTTCTAGGTTATTTTCATGGATGGATAATTATAAGGACTCATTTTATAGAGAATTGATGATGATGTGAATTTGTTTGCTGACTACTACAATGCAAGGTTTTGACTCAGTCTGTTTCTTGCCTCCTTTTTAAATTAATCAGTCTTATTTAGAAATTTTGGAATATATATGTGTTCAGAGGTATAGAATGATAAATACACTGGATTGAGAAATAGTAGATCTAGTGAAAGTTGGATACAAACATAAATTGTATTTTAATTGAATGAATTTGGTGATTGCTTATGGCTAAAAGCATTTACACATTGGAGGTTTTCATGGAGTTAAGGAATTTTAAATTGAAAAAAAATAAGTATAATGTGAAATCAGAGCTCAGCTAGCAAATGATTTATTTAATCAATCATTTGAATACACTATCTATCTTCAACATTTCGGAGGGCTGCACATTATAACTACGTGGTTGAATATAATGCCTAATAATTTGCAGATTTCTTTGTTGGTCCTGACATATCTCTCCATTTATAATGAAGTCTCTTGTGAATAAGCATTGTAACCTTCACAAGCTCTTGAGGAGGCCAAGTTGAAGTGAAAAACAAAGCCCTATAAAACCACCTCACTATAAATTGTCTTTAATCTGAATGCTGTTTTCCTTGGAATATAGGAAATGTCTTTTTTCTCATCTTGGACCTCATGTAGCATTCTTCATAGATTCCACAATGAAGGATGTTATTGGGCTTTATTATTGGTCAAGTATTTTTATAGTTAGTAAGGACATGAAGGGGCTAGACAGATTAATAATGCAAGGAATGCACATTGCTGACAGAATAGTAGCAATTTTTTTTAATATTGCCAAGTTCATTAATAAAAGACCACATTATAATTTTAAAAGCTGTGTTTGTGCCCATGATACAAGGACAATGTGAGTGCTTGTTGGGTTTTGTACGTGTCTTCCACACAGTTCTCAATGCCACTCTTAACAACTGTGCCAACAATTTAATCTTCTCAAGGTTACCTGATTTTCCATTTAGAAGTGTTTCTAACTTTCCTTGGATAGGAAAATAAGGAGGTAAAATGATAAGTTATTTGTAGATAGTAAATTTGAAAAAAAAATTTCTTTCAAAAATATGTTTTCAACATTTTTATGACATCAAGACTTTAAAAAAAAAAATCCAAAGGCAGCAACATCAGTATCTTTTATAAATATTTATCTGCAAGTAAGTAAAAGTAGATAATATGGTTATATTTAATCATAGACTCTTTTGGCAGGAGACTTGGATTCTAGTATGGACTTTGATTAGCTACTGTTGGATTTTGGGCAAGTCACAGAATTGGAGTGCATTGAATGTGAATGTAATCTTTGCTGCTTCAATTTCTTCACAATGTAAGTGTATAGTAAAAGTGCTGTGAAGGCAGCAATTAAACAATTTAAATAGGGTGTTTGGCATGAAAATAATGTAATTTTAAATACCCAGAAGTGAAATTGTTGAATCGTATGGTGATTATACTTTTAAAATTTTTTTGAGGAAGCTCCATGCTGTTTTCCATAACGGCTGCAGTAATTTACATCATTGTCAATAATGCATAAGGGTTCCTTTTTCTTTACATCCTAACCAACATTTATTATTTACCTTTTTGTTAAAAGGCGTAAGATGATATCTCCTTGTGGTTTCAATTTTTATTTTCCTGATTATTTGTGATATTGAGTACCTTTTCATGTACCTGTTGGCCATCTGTATGTCTTTTTTTAGAAAAATATCTATTTTGGTCCTTAGCCCATTTTTAATTGCTTTTGTTTATTGTCGTTGTTGTTGCTATTGAGTTGTATGAGTGCCTTGTATATTTTGGATATTAACCCATTATCAGATATGTGGTTTGCAAATATTTTGTTCCATTTGGTAGGTTGCCTTTTCATATTGTTGTACTTTGGCTGTGTAAAAACTTTTTAGTTTGATGTAGTCCACTTATTTATTTTTGCTTTTGTTGCCTTTGCTTTTAGTGTAAAATCCAAAAAATTATTGGCCAGATCGATATGAAGGAGCATATCCCCTATATTTTCTTCTATGAATTTTTAGGCTTACATTTAAATTTTTAATTCATTTTGAGTTGATTTTTGTGTATGGTGTATCATGGGGGCCCAGTTTTGTTCTTTTGCATGTGGCTATCCAGTTTTCTCAGCACTATTTATTGAAGAGACTATACTTTGTTGTATTTTCTTGGCTGTTTTGTTAAAATTTAATCAACTGTATATGCATGGGTTTACTTCTGGGTTCTCTATTATGTTCCATGATCTAGATGTTTACTTTTATGCTAATACCATACTGTATTGATTACTGTAGCTTTGTGATATAGTAAATATTTATATTTTTAACATTATCTATAAATATAGAGTAATCTATATAATATGTCTAGAAATTTTATTTTTATCAAAGTCCTATATTTTATGAATATCAGATATGGAGAGTTATCAAAAAAGAGTCCTGGAGTAGGAATGAAGAGATATTTGTTTTTATCTTTTTCAGCCCTTTACAGTATGTGAACTTGAATAAGTGACTTACCATTTCCAGTATTCAATTTTCTCACCCATAAAATTAGTGGATTATATTAGAAAATTTTTAAGATCATTTTGACCTATGCATTTCATGATTCTATGCGTATTGCCATAAATCATAATATACTGAATTCCTAAAATGGCAGAAATGACTAGATAATGAATTTCCTTATAAATCAATCATAGATAACTTTATCTAATGGCCAAGCACATGTGTATTTTTTCTTTTCTTTTTTAAATTAAATTTTATTGGGGTGACAGTGGTTAATAACATTATATGTTTCAAGTATACAATTCTATAATATATCATCTGTATATTGCATTGTGTGTGCACTACCCAAAGTCTAGTCTCCTTCCATCACCATATATATTTGACCTCCTTTACCCTCTTCAACTGCCTCCCGCACTCCTCTTCCCCCTGGTAATTATTATACTGCTGTTTGTATCTTACGAGTTTGTGTGTTTGTTAGGTTTTCTCAATTGTTGCTTAATGTTTTATCTCATACGAGTGAAGAAACACTCAAAAATAACATTTCTAATAAGTACTACTCTTTTAAGAAATAATTTGTAGCATAGTCAAATTATTCAAAAGCTTACTAGTTGTCTAAGTCTAATTCTTTCCTGCCTGGTGAATAAATAGTAAAATGCTTCCTTTTCTGACTTCTGCAAGGATGTTCTATAAACCTAACCAGAGGTGATATGGGAGAAGCCTGTTTGAGGGAGGTAATCCATTACATAGTGAGCCAATGGGTTGAAAGCCACGATGAATTCAAGAATGGAAATAGTTTTTTAATTTGGGCATTGTAGTTTTCAACCATGGGTACAAGTTAACTTTCTGACATTCTTTCATTCTTTCATTCATGTATTCATTCTCCAGTATTTATTGGGTACTTACTGGTCATTGTGCTAATGTTGGAGATAGAGATGAATATCTTTAAGATGTTCAGTCTTATGCTCACTTTGAATGTCACTGATGATAGGTTTCACATTTGGTTTAAGCTGAACTAGTAGCTTCTGTTTTCTTGTTTTTTTTTTTTTTGTTTGTTTTTCACAAAACGCCATTCTAATTTGCAAATCACATTTAGCTAGCATTAATATATAGTACCACTTTTGCCTATAAATTGTCATTCCAACTTGCCCTCCAACCTCCTCGAAACATTTTAGTACAATCATAATCACTTTTATTTTCATTAGCGACTAGTTTACTTAAATGCCATGTGTGGAGTATGAAGAAAAAAATTTAAAGGCTTGACTTTATTGTTTCTCACCACTAACTTTCAAACTAGTGTGGAGTGGGGAGCAGGGATTTCTTCTCCATCTCTGGACATCTCAAGCAGATTCCAGAGTTTCTTTAGTGCTTTTTTTTTTTTTTTTCAAATAATCATTTCTGGTATGACAAATTATAGTTTTTCTATCATCAAAGCTTTAATATCTTTTCCAATTTAATGCTTCCCCCACACTCATTGGTCTTGGTAATCTGTTCTGATTACCATTGCTGGTAACAAAGTACCCCAAACCATAGTGGCTTTGAACCACAACGGTAATTTATTTTTCACATCAATTTGCAATTTGGACAAAGCTAGGTGGAGATGGCTCATTTCTGTCCCATGTACATCAATTGGAGTGAGTCAACTGGGAGCTAGAAGATCTAGTTTTAAGACAGCTCTTTCACATGGCTGGGAGGTAGGTGCTGGCTGTTGTTTAGGAACTCAGCCAGGGCTTAATTTCTCTCTACACAAGACTCTCTTCATCCTGTTTAGACTTCCTCACAGCATGGTGAATCAGTTCCCAAAGCAAGCAAGGCAAGAGAACAGAGGTTAAAGTATATTACATTTATTGGGCTGCCTCTGCCCCTTTGAGATCCAGTAAGGGAAGGAAAAAGAGGCGGGAAAAGTGAAAAGATACTACTCGATCTGTCAGGTAGCAATCTAGTATTAGTGTTCTCTGTGCTTGAAAGATGACCAAAGCTTGATTTTTCTTTTCTGGGGCAATTTTCTGGTGTTTTGTAACACCTACCCTCACTGAAGACCCCGTGCACTATTCACTGAAGCAAATGATACCCTTTCAGCTAGCCCATTATAAATTATGAGCTTTTAGCTTATTTTCTGGTGTTACAAACCATACAGTCCCTTTTTGGGGTGTGCCCTAGCTTTGGCATTCAGAATTAATGACTTAATCTGCCTCAAAACCTACCCTTTTCAAGAGTTTTTCTTTTGTCCATCACTGGTAATGGTGAAGTTTTCTCACATGTTGGCTGCTTTCTCTTCTTGTAACAGCATCAGAGACAGCTTCAGTTGTTTTAACCTTTTCTAATTAGGACTCAGTCACCAATGCCCAAATCATGGAAGATTCATCTCAAACTTTTTGGGAGGTTCATAAAGTTCTTTCTTGTTCATAAGTTGGTCTCAGCCTGTCCTTATCTTCTTTAGAAGAGGGGAAAGCATGAAATACCCAACAACTTTCTCCTTAGAGATTCTCTCTATTGATTGAACTGTTTTCATCTATCTTTATTATCTCTCTCTCTTTCATATAGTCCAGAGGTAGGTGATAGTCTAAAGGTGGCAAAACCAGTCTTCGTCTACCATATTTGCCCTATATATGTATTCTAATGCTGCACAGAACATAGAAGCATTTAACAACTTAACATTTTAGTTCTCAGTGTCAGGCACTGAGTAACAACTGAGATAACAGTGACCCACTTGCACGTTCTATCATATATACACTTTAATGAAATGTTATCAATTCCTTCATCTTAAAGTCACATATTTTGGGAGCATCATACACCTATCACATACCTATACCAGAGCAACCATATACCTATGCCAAATGAATGACTAAAAGACTGAAGATGTTCACCTTTCCAGCAGTAGTTTCAAGCCAAACGATGTCACTAAGGGTATATTTCTAGTTGGCAAGTTCTTATAATATGATTATGATAGCTACAGTTTTGCGGCACTGTGCGTAGTCTGGAATAAAATTAGTCATTGTCTCAATGCAGTCAGTAAAATAAGTTGAGCTCATCGTACTCACAAAGCAGGCATGTGCAGCTAGCACATCTGGCAGAGTCTGAAATGTAGGTGAATTCCCGAAGATGGAAATTCAATTTTATTCTGACTCATGGAGAGGAGAACTGTACCCACTGTAGTCCATAGACCAGAAAAAGATTTCAAAAATTTTAATCGAGTAAGGGAGACAATGTTTTGAGTCTTATAGGGCTTCAAACCAGAAATAACATAGAGCTGAAAGTAGTGTTTAGGCTGTCTGGTAGGCAGTGAAGAATAGTAAGCTTCTCCCAATTATATTTAAATTAAATTATATTTAATTGGGAGGTAAGAGGTATGATGGCTCAGTCAATATATGTCTCCATCAGCTGAATATCAAATAAAAAGAAATAACTAGCATAGTCCATGGCCATTCGAGGGGCATTCAATAAATATTTATTAAATAAATGGATAAACAAATAAAGAAAGAAACAGTGAAAAGCTTCGATTGAGCTGTCCCAAGTCACCAGGAATATTCAGGAAAAATCCCATGGGTCAAAATGTAGGTTCTCGATATTTTATTTTACCCGTTAGCTCCTATCGATGCTACTGCAATATGATGAATGAAATTGTTTTGCTTGGATAAGATAGATTTCACTCTATCAATGACTTGAGGAGGAGAAAAGATTGAGTCACTGCCTTGGGAATGAAATAGATGGAGGAAAGGAAGGAATAATTCAGGCGAAGATGAAAACCCTCAGCTTGGGGCTGTCTTTATATTCAGCTGTAGAATCACTACAGAAACTTTCCCACTCTAATTTTCAGGTTAATCTGCCAGACACAGTTCATAAGTGGGACTGGAGTTAGAGTTTTGTTTTGTTTATTTTTAGTGTTGATTTATTTTTACTCTATCAATACACAAGTGGGAGACTTGGCCACGGGCTGCAATTGAAACTGCTCTTTCAAGTTTTGAAGAAGAGCAGAGTTGACTTGAGGTACTTAAATTTATTGTGAGAAGTTTTTCCTAAATGAAATTCAGGCTTCAGGAAAGGGAGTTTGAGTGATAGAGAAGTAGGAGAGGGTGGAGTGTGTTTGATTTAACCAGCTCAGAGATCTACTGCTGAAAGGAAGTGTAGCTTAGACCTTCCAGAAATGAGACAAGAAAGTATTTCATTCAAATAGGAGAAATACCATGAAGAATCACTGACTAGCTGCATCATTACCATCATACAGCTAAGGATACTTACAGTTTTGACTAGTTGGTTTCCTTATGCTGTGAACCTTAATGATTTCTTTTTCTAAATGCATTGCCTAGTCTGTTAAGTACCTATGGGTAGAGGGCTTCTAAATGCCAAACCCTGAAAGAATATCCTTGCCTACTTGCTTCTATATTATACTTTTTTTCTGAAAAAAAAAAATCATTTAAAATGTTTTTATTTTCCTGTCTTAAAAAAGATCTTTACTTTAAGAGGGACATTTTGATGAATAATTAGTTGGTACAAACATACCTTTGCACCCCTATATCTGAGAGCTTATTTTCTTGGCATTGTATATCTGTTAGAGAAACCCTGGTGTGTGAAGTTAATTGGGAGGATGCCGTCCTCCTACTCATGAGGACGAACTCTCCATCCTTCCCACTCATGAGGGTTCTGATTTGTGTTTAAGTATCATTCTGATTTGTGTGTGTATGTCAGAAATGCTTCTGTCAACACAGGACTGAAAGGTTGTATTGTTCTTCTTTATTTACGTGTTGATGTTTGTTTGAATTTGTGTATTGGAGCCCACATCTTGGTGGTATATTTTAAGTTATAAATTCTTAGAGGACAGGAATTGTTACTCTCCGATTAACTTTGTATATGTTCCAGCGTGGGTCTATGTATATACAAAAGCTTAATGCATTCAATCTGTTGAAAAATTACTGGGCCTGGGATTCTTCAAGGGTAAAATTGTATTCTATGATATTTTCATTTAAACATGGAATTCGTCCAGATTGATTCTTTCTCAGAGCTGTTCTGATGTGAGATTTTATATGGAGGAGAAAAAAAAAAAGCAAAATGTTCTCATTTTACCAATATGTAAGAGCAGAGGGGAGGTAATTAACATTTAATCACATCTGCTGTGTGATGGGTAATCTGTTTGGCACAGGTTACCTCAGAGACAATTCACAATATATAAGAGGTAGAGGATGATAAAGTGTATCTGAAGGATGCTGATATTTAGAATAGGCATACCTGAGTTTGAATTTCTGTTCCGCTAAAAGCTGTGTATAATATCGAGAATTTTGCTTAACTTCTCTGAAACTTGCTAATTTTACCTGCCTCACAGCATCATTACAAGAATGGTAAATGGATGCTATCGTTATCAAGGTAAGAGTTACTGTACTCATTTGATAAATGAGGAAACTGAGGACAGTAGCATTTTGTCATTTACTCGAGGTTACATTGCAAATGCCCGGAGAATTTTCTGTTCCAAGTCCTGTAACAGTTTAAGAGCTGGATGGTATTGGAAAGAATAGGATTAATTTGGGCTGTGGATGTGACCATGCTGAGAGGTATTCTCAACACTGAGCAGACATAATATCTGAGTGGCATTAGGATGGAGAAGCTAGGCTGGATGTTTGCCATTTGTATTAGTTAAGATGAGATTTGGTCACGAGTGAAAGAAGACCAAAAACAACAGTGAATTTTAAAAGATAGGAGTACGCTTCTCCCTTATGTAAATGTAGGCTGTCTGGACTTAATGTGTTGGCTCCAAAATTATTGAGAATCCAGTCTCACTCTGTCTTGTGTTCTGCCACTTCTTAACACCTGAATTCCACCTTGTGGTTCAAGGTGGCTGCTCTCTGTCTAGCCAGCCCATCTACATTCTAAACAGGAAGGAGGAGAAAAGGCAGGAAAAGGCATGCTCTCACGCCTTTAAGACACTTACAGAAACTTGCGTCCACCACATCTGCTTATATTTTGTTGCTTATAATGCGGTCACATGACTACACAAGCTGCAAGAAGCTGTGCAGCCTGAACAAACCTGAGAGTTCTCTGATTGAGACAAGGAAGAGAATGAGTATTGGAAGACAACCAGAAGTCTCTGCCATAGCATTTGCTTATGGTTTTTGTGTTTGTAACATTAGTTTAGATGAAGATATTTCTTTTATACTGGTTCGCATGCTTTCAATTTATTAAGAAACCATTTTCATTAAGGAGGGGTCTAAATAGTTCCATAGCTGGATCATTTGGATTTTCAACTACCGGCATCATTCACCGAAAAGAGTATATAAAATCTTCTACAAATTATAATTTTTATTAACAATAAAATATGTTATCAAATGAGCCCAATTTTAATGATGAAGTTTTACATTAAGAAATATGAGACATATTAAGGATTATTTAAATAAATTGTCTAAGAATAATGAGCACTTTTAGTAAGATTTAACTATTCTTTATATATTTAAACTAAACTTGTAGTTAGGCTTGAGTAAATCATAGTAAACTTGCTAGACTCTAATACGTGGTCATTTCTTATTTGTCTTTGTATCCTGGGCGAAATAGCCTATAGTAGGTAGAGAAGCTAAATGTTAGATAGATAGATGGATGAGAGAGAGAGAGAGAGAGAGAGAGAGAAGAATGAATACTTGGGATGTAGGATGAAGTAATAAGTGTTCCTCTAAAGTAGAGAAATAATGTTAGCTTTAGTCTTTTGTGTTTTAAGGTATCTTTGTTTCATATACCTAGCCATTGGGACTTCAGAAGATTTTTATTTCAGAAGAAAGTTCAGTTTCTCAGGCAGAATAAACCTTTAAGTGGTTGTTTATGGATTATAAGAGGGAAAGTCCTGGTTAGTCCTCCAAGTGTCTTCTTTCTTTCTTGGTTCCTTTCATTTGTCTTTGACTTCTCGAAAAACCAAGGAATCATTCGTGACACATAAAAATGCTGGCTTTCATGAAAACTCAATGATGGTAATTGTCTTATTAAACGATTTACTTTCACATCTACTCCAAACCTAATAACCCTATTTTAGAACTAATGTTTAGATTCAATATTAAGAAATCATGTTGATTATTTCCCCTGCTTGTCAGACAGCTAATGATTGTAGGAATTAGAGAGACATATATAGTAGATGATTTAAAATCATAATCACCTAGAGTTTTATATAATTTAAAAAACATTTTAATATATTTTTCTAAAGTTTTACTTTTTTCCTTCCCTTCTTTTCCTCACTTTTGCTCTGTGCCTTCCCTTTCTTTCCTTCTTCCTTTCTTTATTCTTCCCTCATCCCATCTGTAAAAGTGGATCATATTGTGGATGTAGTTTTATATCTTCTTTATCACTTAAAATTATAAATGCCTTTCAACATCATCAAGTATTATTTGATAAATGATTTCGGCTCTAGTATAATTAAACATTCCCCTATTGTTGAGCATTTTTGTATGACACAAGATTTTATACAATACTGCAGTAAATATCTTTATATAAGATTAACTGACATCTTTCTGAATTCTTTCTGCTGTATTTCTAGTTGTGGGATTACTAAGTCAAAATATATCACCTTTGGAAGATCACCAATACTAATTATTAAGTTCCAGAAAGAAACTCAGTTTATATTTCCAGAGTTGTGTGAGAATGTCAGTTCCATCACACCATTCTCGATACTGATAGATGTTGGACTTTAACTGTCTTTCAAAATCTATTAATTGAAAAAGTACAGCTACCGATAGTGTTAATTTGTTAACTATTTGACATAGTATTTACATATATACACATGTGGCATATATATAAATGTATGTATGTATAAAACCATACTCTGTTTTTCCATTGTAACCTTTTTATTTTTAAACTTACAGTTTTATGACACTATAGTAATTCTTCCACTACTTTCATATTCAAATGTAATGTTTGTTGACTAATGGCTTGAGACAATGTTCTTAATCATGTTAAGGAAATATCCTATTTCTGATTTTCAAAGAGTTTTATTCTGTGATAAATGTTGATTTTATTTATTTTAAAAATTGTCTTCATATTTTTTGTTATATTTTCTTCCATCTTTTCATCCTTCCTTCCATTCATCCTTCTTTCCTACTATCCTTTGTTGCATATTTATATTAATTTTTTCTTTATTTTTCTAGTTTGAACTGTGTATTTTATGTCTTCATCTCCCAAAGAATCAATTTATAGATTTATTTCTCAATTCTTTTGTTTTTATGTTTCCACTATTATTAATTTTTTAAATCACAACCAAGGTATTCTTACTGACAATCTACTATCTAATACTAAATAAAATAAAAGGGCATACTTATGAGAACAGTAAAAAACATTTGGTTTCTTTTAAAAATAAAAAGTTGAATTTCGAATACTAAAAGTTTATTTAGTTTTTACTCACAGATCAAAATGAAAGCATTTAAAGTAATGTAAGATAATTCTCATAAATGTAGATTCAGCCTAATAACATTTAATAGATAGTGTCTTATGTTTTTATTGGAAATATCCTATAAGTCTTTATTATTTAGGCTTAGAATTCAATCAAAGATTATATAGTGTTCTGATATTTTCATTTTTAATAAATGATGGTAGTTAATGTGACATTATTTATAGATTATGAAAGAAAGGGGAGTAAATTTATAGGCAGTGCACAGAGTCCAAAATCTAAATAGATGTATTTAGTTTGGAATAATAATACTTAGTTTATTATTAGGATGATATTGTTTGTGATAGAGAAGAGATAAGATGATAAATCAGAAATAAAGGAAAAAGATTGGTATCAGTCAGGGTCTGATCAAGGAAAAGGCTTGGTATCAGTCAGGGTCTGATCAAAAGACAGATACCACACAGTAAACCGAACAGGGAAAGTGTAATTTACAGAATTATTATTACAGAGGATTAGAGTAACAAGAGATTTGTAAGATTTATTTATTTATTTATTTATTTATTTATTGTTTTTATCATTTATTTATTTTTTTTATTTTTTATGCGAGGCTAACCTTGGTTGACCTCTCAGATTGCAAGGACCTTGTCAATTTACAATCCTTTATTTTTTAAAAAATTTTTTACACCCACAGCACCTGGTCTTCCTAGGTAGTCTTTCATCCAAGTACTAACTAGACCCAACCCTGCTTAGCTTCCAAGATTTGGCTTGTTCAGGGTAGCATGGCCATAGATGAGATTTGTAAGATTTAAAGAGAATTCCAAAGAATGTAGGAATAGTAGTTACTAGCTCAGTAATAGAGTACCCAGTGAAGAATTCCATACACACATTTACCCTGCCCCCTTGGGGCTGATAACCAGACCTTGTGGGGAGGGTATGGCCATGGTTCATTGAATGGCAGAAAGAAGCTATGGTGTCACACTGGTGGACCTTGCTGGAAATCTACCCTTCTAAATGATGGGGAAAACAGTTCATGGGGCAGTGTCTTTTTGTAGGCGCATTACTATAAAACCACCCAAGCAGGACACAAGGGGAAGTGGCTAGTCCCTGGATTTTTGGCCACTATACACTGTAAGAATTGAGTGCTAGGGAAGCTGAGCTGAGCAAGACCATCAGAACCAGGAAAGAAAACACCTTTCTCCTTAAGGCTCTCTATTGATAAAGCTTCACATCATGCTGATGGACAAAGAAAAAAAATTTAAAGGGCCCATTCTAGTTTTCTCAGCAGACAACGAAAGGGTAAATTTGGAGCTGAGAGGCACTGAAATAGTAGATTTTGTATTAGAACACAAAATATTAAATATTTATGAATTTAGAATTGAAAACACCAATGTGCAGTCATAACTGTTTCAGTTCTTATCATTCAAGAAAAGCAGTATAATCCACAGCCAGGCTCACATATAAAATCTAACATGCACATCATGTTCACTTCTTAATTTCTGGTGCTATTATTAGTTAAAAGAACCAGGGATTTGGAGGTAGTTGCTTGGTTTGTTTACTTGGTGACTTAAACATAACCTATAGGTTGAGCTTCTTTCTGTTTTCCATTCTGCCATCCTCAGAGAAGGGCTTATCTGTAGGTTAGAAGACTGCAGGAAGATAGCATCAGCTTTTCAGAAATATCACTTCTATTTAAGACAACACACAGTAAAAGAAGAGAGTCCATATCTCCTAATGAGTGTATTTCATTTTTAATCAATCCAGAAAATGTTTCCTAATAACCCCCATGTAGATTTAGTCTCATTAGAGAGAAATTACATCATATGATGATGATTAAACCAACCACAGCTAAAAGAGGAGAGACTCCCACAACTGACTTGGAAAAATAATCATTCCCTGTGGGATATACCTGCCTTGATGCACTTGATGCACAAGCGTTTGCAAAAGAGAATAAATACTTAAATGGATGTACAGTTCTTTTAGAAAGGTCGGGAAGAAGGACATAATAAATATTGACAGTGTATATAAAATATCCAAGCTACTAAAAACATAAATATGGATTCAACAAATTTTCTTGAATTGTATAAAAAGCACTGGTATTAAAGCAATAAAAGACAAATAGCAAGAATGCATGAAAAATTTAAAAAATAATATGATATCAGGAATAAATTTAATGTCAAGGATCACAGTAATTGTCAATGGATTAAGTTCAACTTTTAATACAGACTTGGTTTTGGTAAAAAAAAACGTACACATACATACACACACACACACGTAAGTAGCATACAATTGGAAAGAAATACACCAAAGGAAAATGACATTATATTATATTAAAAGTTTCCTTAAAAATGAAAATTATATGTTTTAGAAAGTTTTAAAATAAATGGAAAAATGCTAATAAAGTGAAAGTAAATATAATTATGTAATAACAAACCATTAAATGATAAAATACCCCAGGCAGATAAGCAGTAAAATAATACATTTTAATGCAACAAATAATATAGCATTCAATACAGAGAGAAAAATGTTAGAAATGTAAGGAGAAATATAGGATTTTAAAAAGTAGGTAGATCAGTATAGTTCCCTAAGTATTTAAAAGATCAAGTTCATAAATATTATAAGGATTTAGAATTTAACTAACACAATCAATATATTTAAATATATATAAGTCAGTCATGTACATACATTGTTATTTAGATGTGTATGCAAAATACGTAAAAGTTGACCTTTAATTCATGACATTTACTATGTGCGAAGCACATTCCATGCATGAGCCTGCACTCTTAACCATTATGTGGGGCCACGATGAAGTGTTAAATAAATTGTACACAACAGAAGCCATACTGAGCATAATATCTGTTCACAGTGCGATAAAATTAGGAATTAGGAACAACGAGACATTAGAAATAAATAAATAAATCCACTTAAAAAATTAAAACATCTAATAAATAATTTTTGGATAAAAGAGAAACTAAAAATGCAAATAAACTTTTATCAAAATGAAACATTATGAGAGGATTACAGAAGCAAACAAATAATTTGGCCAAATGATTTGACCAAAATGATTGCCTAGAATAAAATAGTGACCTTAAATTCATTTATTAGGAACCAAAAAAGATGAAAACTGAATAAATAAAGTATTCAAATAAAGGACCTGTAAAGGAATAAAAAAGTAAACAAAATTGTAAGCAAGATGAAGAAGTTAATGAAGATAAAAGGAGAAGTTAATAGAACACAAACAACAATATTTAAAAACCACAGACTTAATCAGTAAGACAAAAAAAATTTTTTTTTGGAAAGAATAATAAAATAGACCAGTCTTTTAGTAAATTTGGTTAAGATCAATTGACTTTAAAAGCAGCATTATAATGGAGAAACAGAGTGGCACTACAAATATAGGTTAGAATTTTAAAGAAAATTCATTTTCCAGTAAAATAATTACCAAGAGACTCCACAACAACAGTTGTAAAAGAAAATAAAAAGCTATTCAGAGATCTGTCTCTGAATAAGCAACAGCCACAGACATGTCTAAGAGGCTTACCAGAGCCTTTCCTATTCTGTCAGCCCTACAGCTCATGGATATAAGACAACTCATTCTACAAGACTAAAGTATCATGATACTAAAATTAGACAAAGATCACAGAGAAAAATAAATCTATATCACTTTTGAGTCAAGTGAAAAGTCCTAAAATAATAAAACTGTGCACCTAAACCAGCAAGTGTACACATATAGAGTAGAATTCAAGACAGGGATGGTGTAAACTTAGGAAATCTAAAATGTAATTGATCACTTCAACAGATTATAGGAAATCTAAAGTGTAATTGGTCACTTTAACAGATTAAAATGTAATTGATCAGTTTGAAGACTATGAACAGGTTTTTCCTCAGATCAAGCTAGGAAGAGAAGAAATCTCCCTTAACTTGATAAAGAACATCTGTTAGAAAGTTCTCACTAAAATGGTGAAAATTAGAAGGATTCAATTAAATGAAAACAATAATATGGTAATAATGGTAAAGGGGATCATTGTACTACGAAGGGTAAATCACGTGCCAGCATATTTTCTCACATGTCGTTAACTTATTCTTCTCAATAGATACTGAGATATTTAATATTATTATCATTATCGTTAAAACATGATATTAAAATGAGGAAGTTAAAGCTAGCAAGGACCTTTTATTCATTTATTTTTTAACACTGTTGATATCTTAATGCATTACGATAGGAAAAATAATTTGAAGGTGCATGAGATATTAAACTTCGTTTTTTTAAATTAATCTATTGGGATGACACTGGTTAATAAAATTATATGGTTTCAAGTATACAGTTCTATAAGACATCATCTGTATATTGCATTGTGTGTTCAATACCTAAAGTCAAGTCTTCCATCACCATTTATTTGACCATTTTACCTTAACCTACCTACCCTCTTCCTACGTTCCTTCTGATAAGCACTAAACAGTTGTCTGTGTCTTTGAGTTTTCGTTTGTTGCTTTCAGTGTTATATCCCACATATGAGTGAAATCAGATGGTTCTCAACTGTTTCTGACTTATTTCACTTAGCATGATTGTCTTAAGATCCATCCATGTTGTTGCAAATGGCAGTGTTTCATTCTCAATTTTGATTACATTCCTTGTTACAAATTCTCAGAAGTGTAAATGTTTATGATATGGTACACGCATTGTTAAGGCTCTTGATATAAAAATAAAATATTGAAAAACATTTAATTTGGCACCATTAAAGTTTTTTTTTTCCTCCAACTTTTCTTCATGATGAATTATTGTGTTTTTTTGTTTGGTTAAATATTGTGAGTTATCATATTATTACATACTTCAAGTTATTGTAAATGTTTAAATAAATTCTAAAGCTACTTTTATAAAGTTTCTAATTTACCCAGACGTCTTTTACTCTTCCATTACAGTAATCAAAATTTGGTTCTAGTACTTGAAATTAGGTACGTGATGCTTTATTCTTGTATCAAGGAGACAATTTTTAAACATTATTACATTAACTCCTAAAAGATATTTATTTACTTCCTTGACACATTATGAATGAAACACAAAAGTGTGATAAGGCTAACTGGAAATGTAATTAATATTAATTTTAATATTCTCAATATAATAGGTGGCAGAAATGGAAATACCTGTGAAATGCTATAGAGGTAAATAAAAATTAATTCAGTTTTACCAGCCTGAAATTATATTTTTGCTGTATGCTGGTGGATGCATAACTATGTAATTTATATAAAGCGAGGCTATTATTTTGCATCATGTGAGCTAGAATCCCTGAGCTATTGAGGAGAAAAGGTTTGTCAATATAAAGCCAAAATAAGGAACCATTTAAATCTGTAATATAATCAGTATCATTTGAAATAAAACGAAACCAGTCAATAGATATGTAGATAAATTTTCTTTTTGCATTTGAAAATGAAATTTATGAAATATCATTTAGTATATCAGACACTGGGATTGTTTTTGTAGTATTAATGATAGAATTGTGGTGCTGCTCATTCATAAAACATCTGTCTAGAGTTAGGGATTCAGTCTGTAGCTACCCAACAGAGGGAATCCAGGAGCCTTCGGAGGCATGAAATGCAGCATTTTGCTGTCAATCAGTGTAGCGCTCTGGCCAATTTAGAATACCTCAAAAAATGAATGGTTGACTTTTATATTTTTCAGACGGCAGTTTGGAGTGACTGGAGGAAAGCTGTAAGTCCTGGTAGATACATGCTTTCGAAGTTTCTCTATTGATACATTTGCTAGAGGAGAACAATTCCTCATGACTTGATTCTGGCTCTGACATTCTTATTCTTGCTAGGACATTAGGTGGCATCAGTTCTCTGAAAAGATAACACAGTGAAAATATATATATATTCAAATATATATTTAGACATATAATTTAAAAAGATATTTATTTAAATATACCTAGCACAAGTACCACAAACTGTAGTGCAAGCCCAAACAAGTTTTGAAGATCTGCTTCCAAAGCCCGTTGATCTAAGTGAGGACCGCGCTGCTCTGGTGGAGCCAGGTCTCAGCCAAGGCAGAGCTGGGAGCCCTGATGGGTAATGAATCTCCTCTCTGAGATGTTGCCTCTGATGCTCTGCTAGGCAAGATGGCATCTGCTCAGACTTTGTGGTTTGCAAGGCAGGACACTTTTTGGATCACTGAGAACAGAGAGTACTGCCAGTGCCAATCCAGTCAAAGAGAAGGGCTTGGCAATTTTGTTGAAATGCACAACATAGAGAAATCTGATTGGTTTTAATTTTTTGCAGTATGTATATAGTAAAACTCTCCTTATTGGGGAAATGGGTTACAACAAATCTCTTAAGACACTTTTTGACAATTATTAGAATGATAATTTCAGCATTAGATTTACTTCTATTTGTCATTTATGACAACTTTGAACTATATAAAAAAATACGAACTTTTCCCTAATTAAAGTATATCTGTCTTAATGGTTACTTATGCCGTTGAACTCTATTACAGATATTGCTGTAATAGAGTGTGGGTACTACATAGGGTCTGAATGTTCTTCAGTGTGTGACTTAACTTTATTGGCTCCTCGTTTTCAACTCAGAGAATTATTTAGGAATTACCAAAGCAAGTAAGACTTTTGGGAACAAATCATTGTTAAAGTGAAGGATTAAAAAAGAACTGGGCAAAGACACTAACATAGCTGTGATGGTCTAAATAATTACGTGGCAGTGAAAATGATTCATGTTTGATTTGTGTTTGAAACCAAAACATCAATTTTTTCCTTTTTTCAGGTTTAACGTATGAATTTCATCATAATTTTTGTCATCTTGCCCAATTCATCTGTGTTAGCTATGTGTTGTTATTTAGCAAATTATCCCCAAACTTGGTAGCTTAAAAGTTCATTTATTATCTCACAGTTCCTGTGGGTCAGGAATCCAGGCAGTTTAGCTAGACCCTCTGTCTCGTAAGGCTGCATCAAGGTGTGAGCTTACAAGATGGCAGATTATTTCATCAGACCAGCAAATGAGAAGAAACGAGAGAGAGATGGAAGGGAGGGAGGGAGAGGTGGGAGACAGAAGTAGGGGAGAGAGAGAAATAGGGAAGGTGCTAGCATGATGGAAGTCACTGTCTTTTATAACTCAATCTCAGAAGTGATATCCATCCCTTCTACCATATTTTACTTTTAGGAGTGAGTCCCTAGTTCTGATTAACACACTCAAGGAGGAGATGACACCAGGGCAGGCGCTGTGTTAGGCACTGGCATTTTGTATAACTCTCACACATATCCTCTGAGACGAGTATTGTTTCATTTTACAGGTGAGGAAACTAAACCTTAAGAAGTTAAGAACTTGGCCAAGATTACGAGTTTCCAGGTATTGGAGATGGAATCTAAATAAGGTGTAATTAACCACCCACCTCCGAACCCCCATTCTACACCCCGATGAAGCTCACGCTCTTTCCTCTATAACATGCTGCCTCCCCAGAAACAAGAAAATAAGATGAGAGACAAAGAATCAATACTCTCTAAACATCTGCCACTTATAAGGTATGATTCTAAGTTCTTTATGTATGTTAATATATATCCAAAAGTCCTCATGAGGTAAAATATTATTACTCTCACTTTAAAGATCAGAAATCTATATCAATTTAGATCTTGCTTATGTGTGTCTAAAAGTTTAGAGTTAAATCAAAATTTTAATAATCTAGCCCTATTTTATATATATTTCCATATTATAGCACTCTCAAATTATCCCACACTCTAAAGTACTTAAAATATCTTTTGAATAACTAAGGAAATGCTTTTTCTTTAAATTATTTGGTGTTCTTTATGAATGAATAATGCATGAATACTACACATAGTGACCCCTTGTTATTCAGAGTGGAAAAATGGAACACACTTTTGGGGTTACTATGGCTTGCCTGTAGTAAATGTTAAATAACCTGAATACTCCAAGCCTCATAATATTTGCAAGAAAATGAATCATCCTGAGGCAAAATTATGAGTTGAACAAAAGTAAGGGACTTTTGTCTATCTTTTAAGAAGATTCTCCTCCACTCATAGTAGGAGGCACAAAAGGAGACCACACAATTATATGTCCTACGTCACTTTCTCTCAGCTAATGGATACAGCCATCCCTGAGCCTACATGTCTATTCTATGAGCACCATGTGTTATGTACATCTGATAAACATTCTGATTTTCACACAGTCAAGATCTTATTTTCTTAGCCAGTTTGAATCTATAAAGTGAACTATTTTCTTTCATGGTCAAATTATAGTCTCTGTGGTACCTTCTTAAAAATTATAAAGAAGTTTGATAAGTTGTTTATAATGAATTTCTGATAAAAATATAGCAATTATACAATTTTATTATTATATTAACACACTAAAATAGATTCATTACATAAATAAAACTTGAAATATTTCCTAAGGTACAGAGTTAACTATTAATATCACATGTGAAAATATTATCACAACATTATTTTTTTTTAGTTCTTTTTTTGGTTTGATATTTTTTAGCACTAAGAGGAATTGTGCTAAAGAATATTTTCTTTCCTTAGAATATTAAACTTTTTTTCTGACTGGCATTTGTCTTTGTTAGGTTTTCATGCATTTTACTAAGGGGTGTGTTTTCTTTTCAAAATTAATTCACTATTATTTTCCCCTTCCTGCTCCAGTTAACTGAGTCATTTATAATTTTGTCAGATTTATTTATCTATCCAAGGCACCAAATTTATCCTCAAGTCATTCTTTTAAACAGCAAAAGAGACCAAAAAAGAAAACATTAAAGGACTCAAGTGCTCTCACAAAGAAGCTGCCAGTTCAGTCAACAAAATTTAAACTTCCAGTAAAAACAGAAAACTCTCTGAGGTGTAGACCCCAATGGCTAAGAAAAGCCACAAGTTCAAGTTGACCTCGCCAAAAGCATTTATACTTTTAGCCAAACTTATTAAAAACAAAATTTATTTGAAAGGGAGAAAAAAAGCATGCTACTGGGTTTCATAACATCAAGATGACAGACCACAAAAGGATTTTATTTTTAATAATATTGCCTACTAAACATGACTGTAAATCAGCTTTTTTCCCCCAAATTTCTCTTCTTCCTGCATTCCAGCTACTCCTATAATAGGCAGTCCACCCTTGTGACTAGAAAACAAAACATCAGATTTGACAGGATTTTATTTTTACGAAGCATTGTTTTTTTTTATTAGTATTATAAAATAGTTACCCACTCAATCTTAGGATGAAAGATAAACCAATATTATGTCAGATGCTTTAAAAAGACTAACACTCTTTTACTTTATTAAAGTCTAAAATGGTTCAAAGGCAGAGCCCAAATTAAGGCTGTATGCCTCTCTCAAAAACTCAGCCTTTGTTGTTCTGTGTCAAGGGAGAAATGTTATTTTAAAGTTGTTTGCATTTACTAGGCTATGGCAGGCAGCTGGAGGAAGCAAAGTCACTGATAGCTAAAAAGAAAAGGATTTGGCAAGACTTATGAAGTTCACAGTCTGCAATGATGGTTTAGAAATAGAATTTTCTACAACAAAAGCTGTGACCTTCATCACTCCAATGGCATTGCACATCGAGTGGAGATGTACCCAATTTTAGCATTCTCTTTTATAATCCACACTTTCCAATCAGTAGCCAGTATTGAGATGACAATGTCAAAGGGAAATAAATGGGTGAAGGTTGGACTTTGGTGACTCCGGATGCACACTGAGAAGTATGGAGGAGGTGTTGAGATGTTATCTGAACAGTTGGCTTGAGCTAGGTCATGAGGAGTCTTTATATACAGGCTAAGATGACATCTCATCATATAGAAAATTGGATGAGATGTTCAATTGTATGTCTTAGCATACAAAGCTGAGATCCACCTTCTTGGGAAATACATGGGGGTGTAAGAGGATGGGTAACCTTCTCCTTACCTCCTACCATAGGGTGACATTTCAGAACTTCTGTCTTAACAGCACAAGATCAGGATGAAGTGTTACTCAAGTAATTCTCGCCTCTGTGCAGAGAGACCTAAAAAAGTGAGAGGTTCATTTTGGATAACAGTAAGAATATCTCAAGCATAAGGGCAGTTAAACAGAGGAATTGCTGAGAGATACTGAAAATTCCTTTATTATTAAAAAGAAACAAAATGTATGATCAGCAGACTTTGATGGAGCATCTATGTAAAGCTCTGGGCTAGTTAAAGTTTTGTGTTTAAGTTTAAATATTTCTGATGAAAGTGAATCTACTATTTCTTAGACCTTGAAGAACATACCTCTTCTTAAAATGTTAAAACTGATATAACACCTGTGTCTTGGTCAATAATAAAGCAGTTTTGGATTTTTTTTCAAGAGTGGTGCCACAATTCAAGCCCACTATATTGAGCCTTTAGAGATTTCTCTGAATATCTCTAAAAATAAATATGGAAAATAAATTTAATGAGACCACGGTGGTTCCAAGAAACACTACATGATCTCAGCATAAATCAGAGCAATTCTGTTAATTGACATAAAATTACAGAGATTATTTTTAAATGACTTAATCTAAAATTGATTATAAGCTATTACTATGTGGTAAAAAGATACATTTGTTTAAAGGATGCATTAATAGTTAACATTATTCAAAAATCAACCCTGCACTTCCCTTTTTCTTCTATTCACACTAAAGTTTCTTACAGCTCATGGGGCAGTAGATGATAAAAGAAGAAAATTCTTTGGCTTCTATGATCTGGCTCTTGGGTGTGAGTTATTTCAATGGTAGGATTCATAGGACTCGTGATCACATATAATGCCTCTCTAATTCTTTTTAGAGATCCAAGAGAAAGTTGAGGGAACTGCATCTGAGAGTAGGCAGGGAAACTGGATAGATCTGTATAGGCTCTAAAACCTCACCACACATTTAAATGCATCTATCACTATAATGGTCAATAATATTCAAAAAACGTTTGTGGTTGTTTTTTTCTGAATATTGATACATTTTTTATAAAAAAAAAATTTATTTTCTGTGAAGACAAGGGTGTTGTCTCCTTTGTTCCATGGCATCTTTCAAGCATCTAGAACAATTTTTGACATAGATATTTGTTGAATAAGGGTATTAATAAATGAGAGTATTTAGAATGGAGTCCCATAATAATTTCCTAGAAATCAAATAATTGTTATCATTTAAAAAATAAATCTAGGCCTTCCATAATTGGTTTATTTAAAAGAGATTACACCGGGAGTAAAGAATACTATAAGTTTTGCCTTCCTTATTTTCTGATGTTGATAAAATCTCAAAATCAAGGAATAAGAAACAATCAGGAAGGTAATTTTTTTAAAGGTTACATTTTAGTGCTTAAGCTATTGTCTCATCTCCAAGCTCACCCTTCCATACTTTATTTGATGATGCTGGGACAGGGAACAGGGACTCTACAAACCACATTTCTCCTTCACCCATTGATTCTGTCAGGCTCAGCCAATAATAGGTACTAAACAAAAAAGGGAAGTTGCGTCCTCTTTCATCCTATCACTGTCACTACACATTACCTTCTTATAGGTTACCTTTCTGCTCCGGGCTCTTGTGAGCATCACGCCAGTAACACTACTTCACCCCAAGGCAACGGTGCCTTCCCCTAGTAGCACATGAACTTGCAGTTTATCCAACACTTGTAGAACCATCCTTATTAGACATTTAGGGACACTAGCACCAGCCCAGCAGCGCTGTCTCTCAGAAGTTTGAATTTCAGCTTCACAGGGCCTTTTCTCCAGTCTTCTAAATTTTAATAATTCCAACTACTTGCCTTTATTCCTTCAGCCCCATGCATGGTAGCTTCTTTCTGCAGTTGTTATCTCTACAACACCTAGTGGTCTCTTTGGACTCTTTCATTTATTTAGTTAACAACTTTATTACTAGTTAACACTTCATTATATTACATTTTCTCTATCCAAATAATTGTTGTCATTTCTGTCTCTTAATGGGACCCTAACTTATACAAGTTGGTTTTACTAAGTCTCTCTTTTTAGTTTCTCTAGTTTTAATGTGCTACTTAATTAAATACAAACAAAGAGTCAATTTAAAAAATGTCAGGAGACAATGTAAGCAAAATTCTAAAATAAAGTAAAATGTCCTAAATACTTCTACTACCTTCCCTTCTTACTTCATCCTCCCCCTTTCTTTCTCTCTCCCTCTATCCTCCTCCTTTTTTTTTTTTTTTGCCCTTCTTAGTGTTTTTTTCCTCAATGATTTCCTCTTCTCCTCTTGAAAATTCTTGCTTTCCTTATTTCACCAGCCCAATATACCTTCATCATCTTCCCTTCTATTAATGAAGATACTGTGAGCTCAGTTCTTTCTCCTAAATTCATCAAATGCAAGTTAAGTCCCTTATCCCACAGAAAACAGAGAGAGGCCAAAGTCCCTATATATAGTGGTAAGAGAAATAGGAAATCAAAATCTTTCTCCACCAGTGGAAAGCTATTATTATTATTTTTTTTAGGGTGCTTTCAGATATATTTCAGTGGCACCCTGTCAGTGGTCATCTGGTTAACTTACACCTAAGGACCTACCCCCTTCCTATATGCTCCTACTTTTGGTGGCAGATAATAGAAGAGGACAAAATTTTATCCTAGCAAAAAATTGTAAGGAACTGTGGCTGGATGAGCCTTGAACTAAAAAATGTAAATGGCACATTTAGAGCCATATTTGCTCAACCATACTGCAGAATTACACTCTTATCTCAATTATTTTGTTCTCGTAGAAACTTCTTGCTTAATGAGTGTCTCAGTCTCCATTCTTCACTAATGCCTCCAAATGAGAATTTTCCTCCCATAGTCCAACTCTTAAGGGTTTTCGGCTAGCTTTCACATAGGAATAATTTGCTTTTCTCATCTTTTCTAAGGTGTCAACAGTTTTATATAACTTTTCCAAGGATGCTTGTATTTTGAAAGAGGAGGCCCAGAAGCCTCTTGTCTTAACACAAATATTAAGAAATTGTAAGAGGTGAATTTTATCCATAAAGCAGGGGCTGGTTTGGTAGGTCTTCACAGAAGATATTTCTTCATCCTCATATTAATCAACCTAAGAGGGAAGCCAGTCTAAACCAGACTTCAACTTCTGGAATGTAGCTTTATGGGTCAGAAAGTTTAAACATCCTATAACTATATAAATAAAGGTAAAATAACATGCTTTTGCATCTTACTAGAAATATATTTCAAAAGAGAATAACCATACAAGAAAAATAGTCTGTAGTCCTATTATAGTAAAGTGTAAATCAATGTAAGGTGAATTTATTTTTATTATGCTAATTGCCAAGAATTCATAGTCTCAGCCAAGAAACAGTTTGTTTTTCATTTGCTTTCTGACAAAATTTGAAAAGTAAAAGTATGGTTGTAGATCAGAAGCAGGCTAGAAATAAAAAAGAAATGAATATCAGAATATGCTTTTTCGGAGGATGTTTGTCATGGCTATTACTTAATAATATGTGCTGTTTTTTAATGTTGAAAAATGACTATTTTTGAACTTTAAAAAAAGGGTCGTAAGCTTATTATTAAAACCATCCTCACATACATTTCCTAATACAGTCATGTTGAGTGTATCAGGGCCTCACAATAGTGTTTTACTGTTGAGTCTTAGAATCCCTGTTTGAACCATGCTATGGCTTCATTTCTGAGAAATGTGTTTTCTTTCTCCTGATACTTGTGGTGTCAGGTAAGCTAAAGTAGTTTCAGAGGACTGATGCCTGAAGGTCATGAAAGGACAAGATAGGGATTGACCTTGCCACCAATTTCATACTTTCATCTTTTTTCATCTAAAATCCTTTGACTTCTAGAGTACAAATGTGAAAAAAATTCCTATCTTAACGCTCCTCTGAGATTTCATGGATGGTCTCTCCAAAATTGTAGTTAACATTTTCTAGACACTCAACTAAACTATAGTGGGAGAGAGTTCTCTTTCTTTCAGAATGTTTTCTGAAGTCTGTGAAGCCTGCATTCAAGAAAACATAAAATGCAAGGTATTGAAATGTAAGCACTATGGATAATAAATGAAGGCTGATGACAGCATAAAAGATACATTTTCTAATGAGAAATCTCTGTTCTTCAGAGGAATGGTTTCTGTTGTAGGCTTATATGTACATATACATTTGAAATTCCAGAAAGGAAGCTGAACATCTGGTCACTTCATTCTAGTATTTCTTAATTTATAAGGTTATGAAAATTTTAACATCTCATATCAGAAAGTCGTCAACCTGTGATAAGCTTCTCATTCTCTTTGATGGAACATTTTTCTTGTGGATATGGCATGAAACTATTATAGTAGTTGCATTTGTGACTCATTGGAAAAACACATCTCTGAGCTGAAAATGTAGTCCATTTATGACATTAAGCCTAGCATTCAGGTCACAAAATCCATTGCTGTTGCTGTAGCTTAATTCAAGATTCTGTGAAATATATATGTTTTATATGGCCTAAAAAGCTTTCCTAAAAATAACAAATATAAATTTTGCAGCAGAGTTTTCAGAATCTTCACAGGCTTTTGTGGGTTCACTATTCCAGCACATCTCCCTTGAGTTAACTTTGGTCTACTCTTTCTTTTTTTTAATAGAGAGAAGTTAATATGCTAAGCAGTAAAAGTACAGATGACCCTTGAACAACACAGAATTGAACTGCATGGTCCACTTATGTGAGGATTTTTCCAATAACTATATACAATCTGAAACTAATATAATAATATAATATTGTATACCAACTATATTTAAATACAAAAGGAAACAAAATTGTATATAATATCAATTGCTTGAAAATTTATATAGGAAAAAATACATAAGAAAATGTAAAAGATTCAATATCAATATAAATATAAACCGAAATTGTCCTATCTGAGATGCTGACATTTTTATACTGTTTGTTAGATTAGTAATAAATAAATTAAACTGTTCTTCAAGGAAATAAAGGACTGTAAATGTATTTTATTTTCCTTATGATTTTCTTATTAACATTTTTTGTTCTCTAGCTTTATAGTGGGAGTTCAGTATATAACATACAAAATATGTGTTAATTGATTTTTTTGGTGTTATTGGTCAGGCTTCTGATCAACAATAAGCTATTAGTAGTTAACATTTTGAGGAGTCAGAAGTCATACTAGGATTTTCGACTGTACGGGGGGTTGGCTCCCCAACTCCCATGTAGTTCTAGGATCAGCTCTACAATATAAATGAAGACTCCCCTCCACCAGCTTTACAAATGTCTCAGTGAGATATTTTGATTTGTGTCTTTTACTCATGTTCAGGTGGTATGATAGAGAAGGAAGAGTACTAGGAAGTCAGGAGACTAAATTATAGATACTGGCCCAGACATTTCTTACCTCTAGACCTCTTTTTCCAGCTAGAATTGAAAATGATGAAACTGATGATGCATTCATTCTCTTCCGGTTCTAAATATTCTATCTGAAGTGATTGTTATACTTTTTTATTATAGAGATAATAAATACTCAATTTAAACAATACAAAAAAGCATATAGAAGTTCTTAAAAGAAACACTTAAATTCCACCATCTATTAAAAAAGCACAGTAGACATTTTGTAAATGTCCTTGCAGATGTTTTTTCTTTAGGATTAAACACATGACTGTATATGCATAGGAGTATGTTGTCTAATATATGTTACCTTTATACCTTTTTACACTTATAAATATGTTAATTTTCCCTATCAATAAATATTCATTTACATCATCCTTTTAAAAGGATACAACTAATTCCATTGTATGGATGCACTAAAACTATTTATTTCTCTCGCTAGTACAGTAATTAAGTTCTTCTCAGATTTCCTTTTTGTATGCCCCGCTGTGATGAATTTTCTTGTGCTTATGCTTTTTCATATTTGTGCATAATCGATTGTTCCTCTGGAATACGTAAAAGAGAAATCATTGGGTAAAGGATATGCACACTTCTGGTATGTTACCAAGTTGCCTACCACAAGGTTTAATAAATTAACATCCCTACTGACAATGCATGAAAGTGATTTTCCTTATCTTTACCAACATTAAGTAAGTTATTAATATTTTATTGAGAACCGAGAATCTGTTATTCAAAAAATAAGTTGTTTTTTACTTGCATTTTATTAGTGAAAGTGGCTATCTTCTCATGTTCTTTGAATCTTATATCCTTCATTTCTTAATTGCCTGTTCAGATATTTAGCTAATTTTTTTCTACTGGGAATTTTATCTTTATTCATATTGATTATGAGAGTCATTATAGTTGATACTAGTATTTGATAAATCTGTTACATAGATTTCCCCCAAGACTTTTATTTATCTTTTAAAATTATTTATAGTGTATTTTATTTTTGCTTTTTTATTATTTTTAGGGTTTTTTATTTGGATTTAAAAAATCAAGATTCATAATAATACATGCGAATAATCTATTGTGAGTAGGAAGAGTTTGATGCTTCAAACCAAGATGATAATGAAGTATGATTTCCTGGGAGGATCTTCCTGAAAATCTATACTCTTTGGGAACATGGGAGTGTTATGTAAATGGCCAAAGATTTGAGAATTTGAGAATTGAATTGGATTCCCAGCCATGTGAGATGCACAAAGGCAGAAGAGAGTCTCCAAAAATAAACTTGGCTCACTTCACATATTTGCCTGGGCACTGTTCACTGTTTGGTTTTTATCATCTATGATGTAGTTCTCAACCAAGAAGTTCAGATGGAATAACATTCAATGGTTTAAAAAAAAGAATCCAAGTCTGAAGGGATGAGAGGTCAGTAGCTCTCTATTTACTTACATTTGCAAACAAATAACCTGGTAACATTTTTGATTCATAGAAACAATTTCTTCCTAAAACAAAATAAAGGATCTAGTCAACCATCTCTAAAGTAGGTATTAGCTATGCTTCTAACCATATATTGTTTTACAATGTAGTTCTCTAAACCAGTGCTTTTTTTAATCATATACACACATATGCCTATGTTATATGAGAAACAGTGGAGTATAGCAGAAAGCAAATTGAATTGAGATCTAGCTCATGCTTCCAGTTTTTGCTAATGACATGTTGTAATTTTGGAGAAGGGCCAGAATTTCTATATTGGTCAATCTGTCCACACTTTTATTTTTTTACACTGAAGACCTTGCCATTTCATGCCATCCAGATTGTCCTCAAATCCTTTGGGGATTTATAAGAGCCAAATCATCATTTTTATTCGATCAGGAAGGAAGATACCTTATAAGCAGTTTGGTTTATGTAGATGATCCTGTGGAAGGAGGATTTTCGTATTTTTTTTTTCAGCTGCAACAGACTTTGTTTCTCCCCCAGCTTTCAACACTTCCTTTGCTGCTCCTTTTCTGAGCTAGTGAGCTCACCTTGTTCTTAAAAGAAAAACATCAAGGCTATCCCTCATTGATTCTCACCTTCATCTCACTCTATTTTCTTCTACTGCTACAGACATCTCTTCAAATTTTCCCAGTCTCAGAAGAGTCTTAGAAGTGCTAACCCCTCCCCTAGTACAACTCAGCTGAGGTCTTTTGACCCGCACTTGCCCCTTTCTTCTTCATTCCATTTCTCCCTCCTCTAGTTTCAATAATCCACATCTCCATCTTGAAGAAAGCCTTTGCTTCACCTTATTGCCACTCTTTCTTCTAGTCAATTTCTATCTACTTTATTTTTACCACAGACATCTACCCAAGCTGCTTCACCATCATTACCTCTGCCCTTACCTCTGAAAAAATAGTTTTCATCCTACTCACTTACTGAAGCAACTCTTCCAAAAATCACCTGTTTGTTGTCAAACATAATGACAAATGCAGTCTCCTTGACATGTTTGCAGTTTTTGACATTGTTCACTGTATTTCCTTCTTGATACACTTCTTTGTCTTTGGTGAAATGGTACTCTACTAATATTTTTTTTTTCTTCTTCTTCTTCTACTTGCTTTTGCCTTTCTTTTTATTGGATGATTTTTAATTCATTTCTGTATTTCTATATATTCTGTAAGTCACCATGTAGTACCGTGAAAGAATCAGGGCTCAAAACCAGATATACCATTGATCTGTGATACTACTTTGGGAAAGTTACTTGATTTATTTGTCTGTTATTTTCTTCTTTGGAGCATGAAGATAAAATGCCTGAACTGAAAAGAGACAATGAGGATTGAGTGAGAATTTATGTAAAGGCATCTAGCACAGTACCTGGCAAGAGTTAATGCTAACCTATGTAAGTTACCTATGTTCGATCTTTTTGATATCCTCCGTTATAATTCTGGCCCCAAAACTTTTCTTCTTTTCTCGTTACCTATAGTTTAGAAAAGCTTATGCTACAGAATTTAATATTTAATTATATACCATTTTTTATCAGTAACTGTTGTTTCATGTTACTTGTATCTTTCTAACAACAAAGTGGACATCATCCTCTACAGTTTTATCATATGCCTCTTGGCACTAATATGTGGATTAGTTTTCAATAGATGATAGATATTTGTGACTCTGTTGACCTGAGACCTTCCCCTTTCCCTGATCTGTACTTAAAACAAGTACTCCAGATAACTATGAATATGTAAGGAATTTGATATCACCTTCTTAATCATAGCTCTGGTTTTCTTGCACTTCAATGAATGTGATGATACTCTAAAATAAAGATAATGCTGGTGGCAATTTGTTTAAAATTACCCTTATTCTCTAGATTCTTGGAGTCAGATAATACCCTATTTCTTCCACTGTTTCAACAAATATTGTTATTGTACAGTAAAGTGTCAGACACTGACATAATGGTAAATAAAACAAGGATTCTTCACTTAAAGAACTCACATATTAGTAAGGGAGACAGAAAAATCGGCAGACAATTCTATTAGGGTATGGTAAATAATACCCATTAGAAAGGACTAGGCATTATAATGTACATAGAAAAGGCACTTAAGTCATTCTTTGGGAAGAGAGTAATCTGAAAAGGCTTCCAAAGGAAATAATTTCTAAAATGAAACCTGAGAATTCCTTTCAGACAATAAAAACAGGATTAACATTTATATAATTGCTTTTAAAAGGGAAACACATTATTACTTTTAGATAAAGAATGTAAATGTCTTTGCTCCATTCCCCCACTTTTTTCCCCAAATCACTGCCCAATTCTGAACCTGTGATGCCCTAAGCTAGTATTTTAGTTAAGAGATGTTGGAAAGAATAATTTTAGTTCTCAAATATAGGAAATATGAAAAAAGTGAATGGTTAATGAAAATAGACTCTCCCTTCTCAATCATAGAAAAGTGAAAAATTTTAATCTTACTACTCTACATTAGAAGCTGAGAAACTCAAGTTTTAAAATGGCATGTAATGCACAGAAAAGTATCAAAATAAAAATTTAGGTAATGCAGTATCAAAACTAGATAGTAAAAGATTGTCGAAAACCTAAATTACGCATATGACTTATGATCGTGAGGCAGAAGAAATGTTTCATTACTGGAAAACGTAACACCACAGGGCATTTATCCCTTTTGGCTTGGTTGTGTGTGGAAAAGGCTTATGGTTAGTTTCTCTTCTTAGTGAATGAGTTTATTCAAAGTGAAGATAAAATCTACACCTCTGATGGGTATGGAGGAAAAAAACAAAGACTAATTACACAAAGTGCCCTGACCTCGTTGGAACAATGTCATTGAATATTTCTTATAAATAACACAGTGTCCCTAAAAGGGTAAATATTCAAATCAATGAATTTTATGTTGTGCTCAATTTCCTCTTTAGAGAGAAGGAAAAATGTTCCCCTTCCATTTCCATACTGCACAGTGATATTAAAGCAAATAGAAAAGAGAATTTAGCTTATCGAAATTCCCCATTGGGAAACCAGTGGCTCTCATTTTATACACTATTTGTCATTAGCTTTAGGGTCTCTCACCTAATTTTTTTCCTTTGAATTAATTAAAGTATGCTTGAATGTGACAGACATTTTAAAATTCCCTGTAATCTGACAGGAAGAGCTTTTTCTTTTTTATTCTTTTTTTTTTTTTTTTTTTTTTACCTCCTTAACTGTAGAAGCTCCAAGCTCCAAAGACATCACCACAATGCTGCAAGGTTGTTTACCTTCACTCCTCCACAAAAGATAATCCAACAAATTACATTAATTATAAACCAATATGTTCCGTTCAATTCCCATATGAGCCAAACCTGGGGATGAGCATCTGCTCTTATTTTCTGAGCCCGGTTTTGAGGACAAGATTCACAACAATGCTCAATCCATAATTAACAGAAATATTAAAGATGCAACATCCTAACATCCTGCTTTTTGAAGCAGTATGCTTAAAAATATGCATATCTACTCCTAGCAAGCTTTTTTCTCCCCAGTGCAGATATAGTCTATTGTTATCTCTGAAATGTTATTGTTTGTTTAAAATATTTACATTTATATTGAACTTAAAATAAACATGCAAGTACTTACTACAAAAGGAATGAACAACAATTTCCCACTGTGATGATTTTTTTTTTAATTTCAGGTTTCTTCTTTTTCTAGATAATGTCTTCTTTTTCTTATCTCTTAAAAATGATATTTATTGTACATTAAGCATGTTGTTTCCTGGCGAGGGAAATAGAAATGGATAAAACTTATTTAAGATACTTGTCCCCCCCCCCTCAATTTGGCCTATAAAAAGAAATAATAGTAAATTGTACCAGATATTCATATAAATCTACACATATATTTAGCACATACATTTTTTATTCTGTTCATAGAATATCCCAGTTAAGCAGTTGGTGGTAAATAAATATTTAAAGTATCTGCATTATAGATACCTAATTCATATATAGCATCCATATGTGATTGAATATAAATAGGCATACTGTTTAAATACACCCACACACCACACATGAAGTGAATGGAGAGCAAGACAGTGAATGAGCGTCTTTCTTGTTCATATGTATAATACCTGAGTCTGTTGTAAAGATGAGCATTCTTTAACATAATTGTTCAGAGAGTCTGAGAAGGAGTTACAAAAAGAGCATAGTTCTATGCACCTCTGAAGTGCTTTTTTATCATTTATCTTTATCATATATTCAGTGAAGAAGGGAAAGCCATTTTGCTTTTATTGAACTTCAGCTGATCTTTATAGCATTCTCAACACCACCTATTTTCCCTTAGACATTTTTGTCATAATGAGGTTGACTTCTGTCATTGAATTCATGTTGTTTTGGGGGATAGGTGGATATGGTGCAAGATTCTTGGTTCTTTGAGTGATAGGAAAACCAGATATTTACTTTGGTGGTTCCGCAGAGGACTGTGTGACAAAAAAAACACTGGCCTGAAGTCCAGAGGCTGAGGACTTCTGGTCTGACTTCCACATTCTCTACGCAAAGAGAAAGTTTATTAGTGGACTGGTCAAGGAGGGCCGCTGACTGGATTCACATTCACCAAAGGCCTGCAATTTATATGTTGATGTTCTCGCCAAAAGATGTTTTGCATTCATATAATCATGAACAAGATTAAAGAAAGAAATAGTAGTAAGATGTTTTCAGAGACAAATAAGAGAAAAACCAACTAAGCTGTATTTCTTAAGGTCTTAGAAAAAGTTATCATTAGATTAATAAAATAGTCTCAAGCTGGCAGTTCTTGTGGGTCAATAAAGTCACTGAGGACAAATATAGGCTTTAACATCTTTATACTCTGCCATCGTTAGCATTTGGTTTTGTTCTTAGTATTGCCACCTCATAATTTCCAAATAGCTGTCACAGATTCAGACGTTATATCCCTACATAACATGACTGAAGTAGGAAGGGACAGAGTGGGAGAAATCATTCACTCCCTATGAGGTTCTCTATTTTTAGAGAGAAAATATTTCCCAGGATCCCTCAGATAATTTCCCCTAAAGTCTCTTTGGCCAGAATTGGGTCCCATGACCGCCTCTAAACCAATAATAGAGGAAAATACTATAATTATACCAGCTCATTAATAATTCATTTTCATTATTTACTGGGACTGGAAACATTGTTGCCAATGGGGAAATTTTTATTGCATAAGTAAACAACAGTTTGCTTGCTCCCAAATATCTATCACTAAGTTTTACATATGTGTCCATTACCAGGCCATACTATCTAGAGTGCACTACATATGTGTGCACACACACACATTCACACAAACACATTTACACGTATTCCTTTACCTATAATGATACAGTTATTTTGCATTTTATGTCTTGTATTAATAATATTTATTTATAAAACAAAAACAATTAAAATATTACATTGATATTTATCAACCTGTTTTGGCATTTCTTCTTATATTTCTTTTAAAAATATGGAATGCTATGAGCCTATCTCGATCTCTGAGAGATACTGGTGATAATCAGCTATGTTACCAAAACATTTTGTTATTTAACTTCTCCCGTACCTAAGTTCTTCCATAGATAAAATTGGAATGAAATTCCTGAGCTACCTAATTGAATCCTACTTTGTAGGAAGGATCCAATGCATGAATTACATGAAACTGCTTTGGGAATAGCAGCACTTTTAATCTATATTTTATACTCTTAGTGTTTGATACAGAGCTAAAGTACAAAGATGAGTGGGGAACCTTGCTGTGAATCCCAGGCACCGTGCTGTTCACTATGAGTCCTTTTCAGTGAAGGAGCAAAGGCCCATTGATTTCACTTGCCCTCTTTCAATGCCTAGTCAGCCACCATTTGCCTTGCAGGCAACAAGTCCAACCACTGGCCCAGTTATTTTCTGGGGAGTGTAACCCTGTCAGAAGACACTTCTCAAACATCATATTATTCAATTTATTATTGTGTGATTTTTTTAGGGATTGAGTTGACCCTCTAGAGTCTGAAATTAAGGCTTTGTAAATCCCAGGTTTCTGAGGCTTTATTGACCCTGCCAATTCTGTGAGAAGTATTGGCACAGACCATGATTCTCAGTGGGGCCATGCCCAATTCCACACATGCTGAGAATATTCAAGTTTGGAATTCTCACCATCTCATCAGTAAATAAGCTTCTTGTACCTCTTCTGGTCCAGATGTTGTCACACACAGGATATGGTTGGCTCAAACTTCTGATTCGGTTATGGAAGTACTGCATTATGTGAGGACTCAGTACCTCCTTTCTTTAGTTCATAATATTTATTGAGTGCTGTTTCTGGCTTGAGTTTTCTTTGGATTTAGAAGAACCGAGACATGTGACCAAACACACATTTAAGGAGTTCGAAATCAAGATGGGAAGGCAAAATCCTCAGGTATAAAAGTATTTTATAGCACTTTTCATACTGTGTTATAATTGTGTCTTGTCTCTCCTGAGTATCAGTAAGTTTGTTTGTTTTTTAAAGACCATTTTTTAGAGTACTTTTAGGTTCGCATAGTTTCTTGATTATTACTATAAGTAAGATTTGATGTTGGGTGGTGTAGATCCTTCAGTTTTGTTCTTCTCCTTTAATATCGTGTTGGCTAATCTGGGTCTTTGAACCTTCCTGATAAACTTTAGAATTAGAATGAATTTGATTATATCGACAAAATAATTCACTGGGATTTTGATTAGAATAGCTGTAAGATTTTAAAAGGTGAGGATATATCATTGTCCATCTCTAGATCCCTATCATGTTGCTGGTGCCTGATATATAGCAGTTGCTCAGTACATACTGACTGAATAAATGAAGTTACTGTGCTGTGATTGGAAAATTAAGTAAGCCATATATATAAGACTGGACAAGTTCAGATGAGCGATTCATCAGAGATTCGTGGAAGGATTAGGGAGATGTGGAGGGAAGTTGGAATCAGATTCGGATACATATGGGTAAAAATGATAGAATGGGGTAGAAACGAGCGAGTGTAAAGAGTGATGGGGAAGCATTCTACAAAGTAGAAATGACATTTGGAAATACCTAGAAATGAGAAGAATTATCTCAGAAACACCATTGAAACTATATTGGAGGAAAGTATTTTTTTTCTCAAAGCTATAACTTTATTTCTGATCACTTTTACTGCACCAGGAGTAGCATAATAAAGGAACTTCTTTTAAAATCTCTAAGGTTGGAATATGCAAGGGAGTGGACACTCAGAAGTGAGAAGACAAGAATTTCTCCTTTAGAAACACACAATGTGAAGTTTTGTTATTTGGCAGAGCACAGATTGTGAGCTGATTGTGTCCTAACAGCTGAAGAATACTTTTCTCCTCTAAAATTTCTTCCTAGAAAAGTGGATATCCTCTTTACCATGTGAATTCCATGGCATTTTGTTAATATTTCAGTTATCCTTGCCTTATTCCAGACACAGCAGCTTCTGCTAAAATTTGCTACTTAGATATTTGATTTTTACTGCAGCTCCAACACATTCATATTGGTTCTTAAAACCTCTGGAAACCAGTACATATTGCAATAAGTCAAAAGTTCTTGGCACTACAGGTCCTTTTTAAATTCACCTGATTTTAGGGCTGTAAGTAGGAAAACTAACTATAGGTTCAACCACGTATGAAGGAGGAGGCTTTGTCTGTGTTTCCACCTTGTGGTAACTGTGCTCTGAACAGCAGCAGACCCAGGGCAGGACAGGGAGCAAGGTGGGAGAGTTGTAAAGGACTTCTGACTTGTTCTCAGTGCCTCAGCTCACATGATGATTAAAAGCTTCCTTTTCCTATCAGGTAACTTTTCTCTTCTCCTTCTTCTCCTTCTTTTGCTTTTCTCAAAATAGATTAAAGACTTAAATGTAAGAACCAAAATCGTAAAACTCTTAGAAGAAAACATGAGCAGTAAACTCTTGACATTGCACTTAATAATATCTTTCTGATACATCATGGGCAAGGGAAACAGAAAAAGTAAACAAATGGGACTACATTTAACTAAAAAGGTTTTGTACAGCAAAGGAAACCATCAACAAAACAGCTTATCTTTTGGGAGACTATATCATTCGCCAATGATACATCTGATAAAGGGTTAATATCCAAAATTTATTTTTACAAAAACTAAGAAAACTTAACACTAAAACACAAATAATCCCATTAAAAAATGGGCAGAGGACCCGAATAGACATTTCACCAAAGAGGACATACAGATGACCAATAGACATATGAAAAGATGCTCAACATCACTAATCATCAGAGAAATGCAGATTTAAGTCACAATGAGATATCACCTCACACCTGTCAGAATAAACCAATAAACTACAAATGTTGGTGTGGATGTGGAGAAAAGAGAATTCTTGTGCACTGCTGAGGGGATTCGAATTGGTGTAATCACTATGGAACATGGTATGGAGGTTCCTCAAAAAATTAAAAGTAGAACTACCTTAATTGACTTAGCAATTTCACTTCTCGATTTTTATCCAAAGAAATACAAAATATTAATTTGAAAATATATTAGCACCTCTATGTTCACGGCAGTATTAATTACAATAGCCAGATATGGGAGCAACCCAAATGCTCATCAATTTACAATTAGATAAATAAGAAGTGGTACATATATACAGTAGAATATTACTCAGCCATAAAAAGGAATGAAATCTTACCATTTGCAACAACATGATGGACCTAGAAGGTATTATGCTAAATGTGCTAAGTCAGACAGAGAAAGACTAATACAACGTGATTTCACTTATACGTAGAATCTAAAGAACAAAATAAATGACCAAACAAAACAGAAAGAGACATACGGACACAGAAAAAAACTAATGGATGCCAGATGGGAAGGGTGAAAAAGGTGAATGGATTAAGAAGTACAAATCAGTAGTTACAAAATAGTCACAAGGATGTAAAGTACAGCATAAGGAATATTGGCAATAGCATCGTAATGACTATATGTGGTCCTGGGTGGGTACTAGACTTATCGGGAAGAATCACTCTCAATTGCATAAATGTCTAACCACTATGCTTTACACCTGAAACTAATATAAAGTAATATTGAGTGTCAACTCTAACTGAAAAATAAAAATTAAAAAAATTGAAAGTAACCATTTTCTTTCAAGTTGGGTCAGTAAAAAATAAAATAAAAACATCTTGGGGTCCCCTAGGCATACACATACTACCATTTGAGATCCTCTGTTATAGAATACCAGTGTATTTTACAAGACTTGTAATACTGAATGTGTATATAAGTTTGTATATTTCTTGTAGGGTCATGTTCAGAGCCTCCATCAAAATTTTTAAAGCTGTCCCATGACCCAAAACAGGTTAAGAAACATTGGATGGAAGGGAAAATCCTGTATGTTGAAATGTAAGCAAACGGTAATTTTGATACCTAGCTATATTTCAAATGAAGTATGGCTTCGAAGAAGTAAGTCATTTGACCAGTCTTGTATATGGTAGATTCAGAACACCAGTCCATTTCTTTCTGACCCTAAAGGTTATATTCTCAACCTATATGCTAAGTCTTAGCATAAGATGCGAAAAATGGTACAGGGATACAAGAATGGTAAAATGCAATGAGTGGCCCCAAGAAATTTATAATCCAAAAAGGAGATGAGGCAATTGAGTAAAATTAATAAATTTAAAACACAAATGTCATAGAAATGATAGGTAACATTCACCTAGAGTATTTGGGGGACTTACAGCAAAGGAAGTCTCATCAAATTTCAGAGACCAAGAAAGAAGGGATTGTTATAGATAGAAGCAATGTCATAAACAAAGGCAGAAAGCCAGGAAATTGAGGGTTGTGTGTGGGAAACCATGAGTAATCTAGTTCAGCTGGAGTGTCTGGGAATCATATACAAATGAACTTAGTAAAATGCACTGGAATCAGAGGGCCATATGCCAAGCTGAAGAGTTCCATAAAATACTGGGTTCCACAGAACCATTGAAAGATTTTTGAATAGGGTTAGGGTATAATTGTGTTCTTTTGCTTTGGTGTATTCTTGGGGGACATTTTCACTGAAGAGTGTTTATTTAATCCAGGACACTTTAAATTTGAAAGAGTTGATAAAGGACTCTTTATTATTGTTAAGAAATAATGATCAAAAGAATAATTTTATTTCTCTAATAAATGTTGAATGAACCATCTTTAAAGTGAGGGTTTCAAATGATGCTTGAGAAACAGTCATTTGCATAGATACTTCCTGCTTATCATTAGATCAATACAGTGGAACTAGTAATAGTATTTCTCAAAATGATTTCTATTTATACAGTCTGATCAATGTTAAATATTTGAGCTGACAACTGAAAAAGAGCATCAACTAAGGGTTCTCATCAGTCTGCTTGAACTCCAATTTGAATTTTTAAAACATGTTTAGATTCTCTTGTAAAGAATAAAAGAAGCCTCTGTGTACACTGTAATACAGAGGATAATACGTTCATGAAAGCAAGAGTCCTATTTTCCTGCTCTAAAGACAGGCCTGTTAACTACAGGACTACCTAGGCTCCTACTGCTAAATTAAGGTTCCTAATCTCAGTTACGAGCACCCTATGCAGCCCACGCCCATAAATCTCAGCCTGTAATAATTCACATAAGTCTCATCTTCTAAAAATCGGTATTCCATTGGCTGAGCACCACGACCAGTACCAGTGCCACATCACTGACATTACTGGTGACTACATATTGAGCACTAAGTACTGGACCTTTGCTGAATGCTTTATATATACACAATCCTCTGAGGCTGGTTTATTTCCTTGATTTTCTACACATGAGAACTGAGATTTAAAAGCGTTAAAGTATTTCCTCAAGGGTACACAGATAGTAACAGGCAGTCCTCTGTCTTCAAAGACTCATGCTCTGGCCTGCCTCCCTTATCTGGGGAATGACTCCTTATCCACAAGCCTCAATTTAAATGCCATTGCCTCAGAAGACTTGCTTGACTCACTAGACTTGGTAGATTATTTTGTTGTAAATTTCTGTAGCTCCCTTACTTACCCTTACTGTTTAATGTCTGTCTTTACTGCCAGACTGTAAGTTCCATTAGGGTAGGAACAGTATCTTTCTAGCCCATTTCAGTATCCCTTTGATTGAAATGATTAACTGACATACCCTAAATTATTTACATTACTCATGCTATTGGGATGCCACTGTCAAAGAATGAGACTATCTGGGAAGCTATCAGATTCAGCTACTGTTACCATTAATGCCTTATCAGAACCTCTTATCTCTGAGATCAAGAAAAATAGCGTAGAGGGCAGGTATATTTTAATGGGGCAGAAGAAGAAGTAGCTGCTCAAGAATGCTGGAATTGGTTAGGCACCAGATATGGAGACCCCAAAAAGTAGAGATTCATAATGAAAGTTCTAGGCATCCAGGGCCAGACACCCCAAAACAGAACAAGAAAATTAGAGATAAGCCAGTGACACGTTTTTCCAGCTGTCTACTTTCCCCAAAACTTTGCTAATCTTCCTCCCTTAACAGTGGCCCTGGATATGGTTCTTAGCATAGGTTGGCTAAAGTTGGCATAACCGAATTTATGCAGAGGAGCACTATGCAGATTGTGTATTTAGAACTGTTCAAGAACAGGGAACTGTTTTCTTTCCCTTTGGTTAATGTGGTGCCTAGAACATATTCTTTGTTTAGTATGTATTTATTGACTTGAAACAGAGGTGGACAAAAGTTTATTCCATCTTTTTTCATGGATATTTTTACTTAATTCGGTCTCATATTTAGCAAATTCTTAAGTTTACACCATTTAGAAATTAGTGTATGCAACTAAAGTCATAAAACAATACTTACCTTTAATATGTAAAATGCACTGCTATTTTGTTTTCTATTTAGAAAAATTTTGATACATACAGAATTGATTTTAAGACTGACTAATGGATGCAGAATTCTTCCTTGTGAATTTAATTTCAAATATACACCCACACATTTCTGCATATACTGGGTCAATATGTAAAATTCTTGTCTTACCATCTCAGGCAAAAAATTTTGAAAGGTGCTGTTCTAAATCAATGCCGAATTATATTTTCCAGCTTTTCCTTGGAAACATCTGGTACACCCTGTGCTGTAAACCATCTTAGTCAGGTCCCCAAGCCCATCTGTAGCCTGGAGGCAGATCTCTCTTCTGTGGAGATTGTAGCGTTTCTGCACATATTATTGATGGGAAGGTCTGTTTTGCTCAGAGGCACCCAGAACATCAAGGGATATTTCCTTTTCTGGAAAAACAGTCAAGAGCAAGGAGGGGCAGAGGATGAGTCCTTTAGCTGATTTGGATGACAAATCTTTTTTTTTTCTTTTACTTTTTGAGCGTGGCTAACAAATGTTTTTATCCTAGTATTTCTCAAGTATCATTGAGCAAAACTTCATATAGTTGTATTTTTTTAACCAATTTCCCCTCTTCATGTTCTTTAAAAAAATTGTATCTACATAGGCTTTAAAAATGACTGTGTGTAAGGCCATCTTTCTCAGCTGGGTTTAAAAGAGGAAAATAAATTGTTTCATCATTTAGTTTAGCACTGTCATATCCTCTAAGAGCAGTTAGATCAGAGAAAAGGAAGATGCAAAAGAGGGGAGATTATGCAAGTTGTTATAAAAACACAGTTTAGGCAGTGTTAAGATTAGGTTAGTGGGGCAAGTTCTCTGGAGAATTGATTAGGACAGCATCCCGCAAACTGCTTCTCCCAGAATACGAGAACTGTTTATTTTTCTAGGGCCACATTTTAAACCCCAGACTGTGAACAAACATTTTTCTTAGGTTTTTTTTTTTTTTTTTTTTTTTTTTTTTTTTAGCTTAGTCATCTAACTTTGTTCCTCATAAACATGGTTTGTATTTGGCTTGATTATTTTTCTGGGTATAACAGGGAATGTAACTATGTTGTATCTTTTAATTCACAAGTTTTTTGCCTGCTGTCTGTGTTCGATATATGAAGAAATATAGTGGATAATTTGAGATGAACCCAACATCACTGAACATTCAAGATAAATATATGCCTATTTAAAACCATCATGGCTGGATATTATGCTCACCTGAGAAACTTTTATAAAACACCAAGAGTCATATCCTCTCTCTGACCAATTAAATGTGAATTTCTGTGGGAGTTGCTCAGGCATCATTAGTTTGTAAAAGCTTCCCAAGTGATTCTAATATTCCACTCTGGCTATAACCCACTGAGGAAGATTGAGAAGTGCCATATAAAAAGAGTAAAAAGAGCATAGAGCCCAAAAACACAGTATGGGCCTTCAAGATCTAGTTATAGCCCTTACTAGCTAGCAAAGTGGCCCTGGGTGGTTTACATGAAATCACTTAGCTGCAGTTTAATCACCTATAAAATTTCTAAGTAAATATACTGCCAGAATTAAGATTAAATTAAGCAATGAGTGTGAAAATACTTTTAAAAATCTGATGCGCTCTGTATACACTGTCATTGCAATAACATTAAACTTTTTTTTTTTTTGTAGTATTCTGTAGGTGAGAGAGAAGAGTACGCAAAGGACAGAGAGGAAGCAGACATAGCTGGTGAGGTACATGTGTTGCTGACTTGACACCATTTTCCTTGTTCAGTGTCATGGTCTCTGTCCCTGGATGCCCAGTTAACCTAAGAATCTCCATGAATATGGGATTTGGAGACAAACAGTTCTGGTTTTATCTTGAAGAAGGTAATGAGAACTCATGTAAATGATTTTAAGATAGAGTTACATAGTCAGATCTGTATGTTAGAAACAGCATTCTGGAAGCATCATGTAGATTCAAATATGTATGCGTAAAAAGACTAGAAGCGAAGGCTAGTTGAGAAATTGCAGTAGTAATCCAGGCAACTATGAATTGACAAACTATTAAGGTGATGAAATTCACAGAATGAAGAGAATCATTAGATGCTTCCGGCTTGGATGACTATGTGGATGATTGTGCCACACATCCAGGTGGAAAATAAAATAAAAGGATGAATATGTTTGCTTCATTGGTGGTTGAGGATCAAGGGAATGAACAAATGAATGAGGTTTTTATGAAGTTGAGTTGGAGATGACGAGTGTAATTAGTAGGGGGCAGATGGATTTATAGTTCTCTTGCCCTGGGCAGAGTTCTGAGCTGAGGTACAGATTTGAAAGTCATTAGCAAAAAGATGGAAGTTGAAGCTGTGGATGAAGAGTAGAGGACAGAGAACAGAGCCATTGCAGAGACAGGAAAACAGGAGGCTTTGAGAAAGACCAAGTAGAAATGGGCTGAAGGATAGGAGGAACGCCCCAATAGAGTAGTATCATTTAAAACAAGGGAGAGAAGAGTTTCAATAAAAATAGTGGTGAACAGTTTCAAATGCTGTGAAGATGCCATTCGAAATAAGGATGACGATTTCCCATTAGATTTAGCAACTATAAGGTTATAGGGAACAAAAGGTTTTAGTGTAATGTTGGGAGCAGAAATCATATTGAAATGAATTGAAAAGTGAATACAAGTCAAAGAAGTAAAAAACAAACATAAACTACCTTCCCAGAACATTGGCTCTGTAAGGAAGGAGAAGCTAAAATGACTGATAGAGGAAACTTAAGGTCAGGAGAGGGTTCACTTTTTTAGAAAAGAGATATACTTGATTATAAGATAGAAGGTCAGATGAAGAATAGACAAAAAGAGGTTGAAGATGTAGGAGAGAGGGCTAATAGGATAAGGGTTACGAAACTCAGTAGGTTTTGGCAATTAGAAATTCAACTGTACCTAAAAAAAAAAGTGGTTTTGTTAGAATGGTAAGATTTAAAGCCAATTTTCAAGGATTCGAATAGCTTATGGGTAGTAAGGAAGTAGAGACAAGGAGCTGCTGCCATTTGAAAACTTTTATCAGTGAAAAGATGAAGAGCTATGGTGAGTACCTTAAGGGGTTAATGAGATGCAGTATCTGAAGATTTTTAAGAGGAAAAAATAGTGAAAGTGATTGGACATGGAGATCTACTGAAGGGCAATTGAGTAAACTTATAGATATATTAGATGGATTGGAGTGTGGGAGCAAGTAGAAAAGTTGAGATTAAGGGCATATAAAAGTAAAGGATGATAAAAGTGTCAAAACCACAGGACTATTTTAACTTGTAAAATTAGAGGAGAGGAGGTTATCTGTACTCTCATTTAAACTAAGATATATTGTTTTCACATTTTAGTATTTCTAAAATTGGAAGATAGCTTACAATCAATGTCTAAAGAAATGTGCTAATCTCAAGAAGAAAAAGTTGGCGTTCATATTGTTACTATTTTTCTGTTATGTGATAATTTTGCTGCGTATAGAAATTATATTTTCAATTGTCCTATTAATTATTCTGAACTCATATGAAATTAAATTTGAATCCCCCAATAATAATTTTAAAAGCTTTTATTTTTTTTATTTTAGTATAGTTGATATACAATATTATATTAGTTTCATGTGTACAATATGGTTCAACATTTACATACCTTACATTGTGGTCACTACAATAAATCTAGTTATCATCTGCCACTGTGGAAGTTATATACTTAGTGTGTTATCTAAATTAATAGCATAACTAGAAGATCCTCTGACATACATCAGGCAGTAGAAATTGCCCAATCTCTCAGAATAGGTCAAAATATTTTGAAATCTAAGAGAAAATAGTGTGAACAATTCATAAATTTGAAGGAATATTTCTTAGTACCTAACATCAATTGTTCAATGGCATCCAATTGATGCTCAGGAGAATATTTTAAACTTCTAGAAATACAAAACTTAGTTAAGAAAATAAAATTACAAGTTTCATGAAATAAAGAATGCATGTATAATAACCGTATTATTTGATATGTTTTGAAATCATCGTTGTCATTCTTAAAGGTTCTACTGAGGTTAAGATCACACACATGCATAACTTTGAAAAGAAGCCTGTCACCATGGTGAACCACTTTCCTGTAGATAGCCATAATTAATTTAGAAAAATCTTTGGATTCTCTGCGTAGATGGCTTAGATCTACTCAAACTTTGTTTAACTCGAGAAAGTCAGGGCTCTTAATTGTCTAGGTTCATGTTCATGCCTTTTTAGGTTAGTGTACATTTTATACACTGAGTCACTTGACCCATCCCCAAAAGCTATTAATTAACAATGCTCCTTTTAGTACTTATAGTTAGACCCAATTCAAAAAAAAAAAAAAAAAAAAAAAACGATGAAATGAATAAGTATTGTTTGGACATACATCTACCATCTCTTCAAGAAAAAATTATGTAGTGAATGAACTCCTGCTATGTTCTCACTTTTAGAACTCTTACCTTCTCCCAGACCCACCCCTAACCAGCCTAGTACTTACTCACAACCTAGCTTCTCATTTGGCTCTGCTCTTCCTATCATTTCTTCATCTCTGAAACTTATCAAAACTTCCCTGTCCTGTGTTCTATTTCTCTAGGTCCTAATGTCTGTAAAATGAATGGGTAATATATTTTTTAACTTTTATCCCCTCTCTCTGTTCTTAAAAGACACTCAAAACAGTTAAGGTGGAAATTTGAGGGACCAAGGTACAAGAGCTGAGTATTATATAGTCCATCGGTACTTTGACCACCATAAATTGATGGTGGTAGAACTAAGCTTATGGAGATTGAAATAATAGGAATGTGTGTGTGTGTGTGTGTGTGTGTGTGTGTGTGAGAGAGAGAGAGAGAGAGAGAGATAGAAATTTGAAAAGAAGAATTTTATATATAAATAAAATATATTTTTATATATTTTAAAACAGCTTTTGTGACTATCATGGTTAAAATGTTTATTTTCTTCCTAGAGTTAAGATCTATTTTTATTTTCATACTTGGGACATGAAAATATAGAGAAGAAAAAATAATCCAGTATTTAAAAAAATTATTTTATACACACAAACATATATATACACATATGTATACACACATACATGCATACAAATATGCACATTATATATTCCTGCGAGAATCCAGAAATACTCCGTTGGCCTGAAGACAGATGCTGGCAGCTTAGAGAGAGAATCCTATCTCCGTAGATGGCATTCTGGAAGCAATCTTCTTACCAAGGAGTGGCAGAAGCCAAATATTCCAGTCGCTCATTCTCTTGCCATTCTGACCTCTGCGCAGGACCAGGAACATCTTGTGAGTACCAGAATAGCTGCCCCAAAGCAGTGGTTGCATTTACGGTGTACCCTTCCCTTGCTTTAAGCATCTTGCCCTATGCAGCTCTCTCAGAGTATGTTGAGAATGCAGTTCTTTAAATAAAAAATAATATTAGTTTGAAAAACCTAAAAGGCAACAATGACCAACAGAATTGAAATCCAATATATAAAACAATCAAGAAAAAGACCAAGAAATATTGACCAGGTTGTCTAGTTCTTGAATTAAGAAGGCAAATCAGTGTGAAATGTTGAAGAGGACCCGGAAAATGACAAGGTCCAGGTTATAGTCTCTGCTCTGCTGTTAACTAGATGGGTAATGTCTCTGAGTGTGAGTTTTCTCACTTCCACAGTAAAGAGATTTGACAGTATAACTGTTGAAATCTCTTTTCTATAATATAAATTTTGATGACAGAACATTAGATCAGGTGACTTTGAAAGTTACAAAGCTGTTTATGTTGCCACTTTCCTTTATTTTATCAGGTAAATTCTGATTTATCCTTAGTCTAGCATTTCTTGTATGTTAAGCAATTTATGACAAGTTCTGGTTTGGCTTCCGTCTGTCCAAGTTCTCTCTAAATAACTTTTTTCCCCAAAGCTGAATATATTAGATATTTTTAATACACTTAAAATAAATGGCAGGGTTAGAAAAAATTATTAATTGCATCTGGAATCCTTGTTTTAGAATTGTTTTCTTAACTAAGGCCTTACTGGAATTTGTACATGTGTAGAGGAGCATAATAAAGCATTTGGAATTTACTGATGATTTTGCTTTATTTGGTTTGCAAACTGCATCCTTAAGTAAGCCTGGAGCCTCATTTAATGTGGGATACTGTTCTAAGTGAATGGAAAATGCAAGGGAAAAATTAAATAAAAGAACAATATAATCAGCTGAAACCAAAATAGATGGGAATCGGGATTGAGACTGTGAGGATAAAGAAGGGCGAGCAGGAGAGTGAGGGTAAATAAGCACCAAAAGCATTTGCTAGCCCACATTATTTATTTATTTTTCCTAGCAGTCTGCCTTTATGTGGGGTCATGGGTAATGAAAGAAATAAAATCAGTTAGTCCTGGTTCCCAAGCCGTAATTCGAAAGTGGCATAATCAGTTAATATTAGGCAACTGTGGTTGGCACAGAAGGTAATAATAATGTAGTGAGCTGGAAGAGGACTTCGCAAGGGCGTCGTGCCTAAGAGAAACCTAGACGAGCAACCAGTGACCAGCCAGGGTTTCTGATTCAGAGCCAGTGTCATTTTCACCAGGCTGCCCAACTGAGAAAAAATAAATATAATTAATTTGCAAGATAAATAAATTAAAGAAAACAATAAAACATATCATGAACAAAGAAAATAGCTCAAAAGGAGGATAGTGAGATAAATTGGGCTAACTGACAAAATAAATTTTTTTTCTAGGGTCGGGTCTATTCCTAGTGGAATTGGATCTTGTCCTTACTGCCACTTTCCAACCGCACCTCCTCACCTCCCCCAAAAATCATGTTGAACCTCCTAACTTTTGACCCAGACCAATTATAGACATTTTCTTGATTGTCATGTATTTTATCCTACCTTATATTCCATATTATAGCCCCATTAATAGCAGTAGGCCGAGATTATTTTGTTTTTGAACTTGGCTCAGTAACTTTTTGTGTTCTTGGGCAAGTTTCTTAGTCTTTTTAAGTTTCTTTATTCTCATCTCTAAGATGGGTAATAATATTTACTTTGTAGAGTTTTTCTAAAAATTAAGTGATGCGGTGTTTGTATTTGTGATATAGTGTTTTTTACATAATGAACACTCAATAAATGGTAGCTTCTGTGAATTTGTCATTAAGCGCTAAGCTTTTATACCATCATTGCATATAGCTGATTCACTTTACTTAGACTATTTTCTCTAATGTGCCTTTGTGTTTGCTAAGGTTGCCCACTAATATGTAATGTTTATTTAACATAGTTCTTACTATGGACCAATGCTAGCCCCAAGCCAGAAGCTTTCTGAATTTTTCTCTTGAGTACTGTAGCCCAGCTGACATCAAAAGTCCCATTTCAGTCTTACTTTATATACGAAGTCTTCCAAAATGTCCTAAGGAACAGCTGAATTCCTTTCCAAACTCAATGTCCATGCTGCAAAAGTAAAACTTTATTGCTTCATTTACCAATTGTTTAATGGTAAGCTTTTTTCCCTCTTATGCTGTGTTATAAACTTCAGGGACAGAAACTTCCATATAACCTAGCACAATGCTGGACTCAGGATGGACAAACAACAGCACTTGGATGAATAATCAATTTATTTCCAAACTGTCTAGATTGGCTAATATTGACCATTATTGTAAATACCAGATTCCTCAGACTCTCGGCTTATTCATCCAAAACTTCCAAATACTAGATGGCATTTTGGAAGAAAGTAGCTGTACATATACATGCTTTAAGTATTTAGCTTTCAAAATCTAGAATCTATCATCTACCTATTAGTCGATCAGTCAATCTATCAATCATCTCTCATCTTTGAGTGAAGGGAAAACCATAGGAATATATGGCACTATTTTTAAGCATAAACTGTAGAATCACTTTCTCCTTCTAGTTAAGAGAAGCACCCTTAACTTATGTGTGTTGACTAGTTTCTAATGGACCAAATCACTATTAAAAAAATCCCTTCAGAAGCTTATCGAAGTGCTAGAATCTGCCGAAAAATGATTTCCAACTTTCTAAAAAAAACAATCTTTGCATTCGGATTTAGCTAGAAACATCTTGAGTGGGAATTTCTTCTCCTTGGACTAGACCCAAGGCTAAGAAAATGAGTGTGCTTTTTTTTTTTCTTTCACAATTCTGAAGTTAATGGTATACTTCTTGCAGTTGTGGGCAAGTTAGGTTCCATGTTGGGATACTTCAAATATTATAATAGAGTCCACTAACTATCCTTTTTTTCCATGGAGCTAAACTGTTATATTCCACAGAATTTTATTGAAACCGGAATCTATGAGTCACATTTGAATTCATCTCTTTAAAATATATTGCAACCCTCTATTATTTTTTTTAACCCATCTTCTCATAAAACAACCCTGGTTAGCCACTTTAATGAGCAATTTTGTTTCTACTTTTATTTCTTAATGAACTTTTCCCCTCTGGCTGAATCCTAGTCTTATAGTTTATTTTCATTGCTATAGCGATATTGGTCAGGGACAGCTCTGTAAAATTAATCATCACATTAGACCAGGCTGCAGCAAGAATTCTTTTTTGGAGCAAAAGGAAGTTCCATAATCCCACTAGCATATCCTCCTCTGGTGTTTTGTTTCTTTATTTTTTTCACCCTAAAAATTAGGTTCTATAAATCAATTGAATATAGCAAGTTTGGGACAGAGCAGAAAATAGAATGATTCTCTAACAAGCCAAAGGTATAAGAGAATTACTTTCCTTCATGTTTATATTATGGTTAGTTAAAAATATAATAAATTATTGCTGAATTAGGTTGCTAAGTATATCAAATGAAAGCATTCAAGTTATTTATGATTTGTCTAGTTTCTTAAGTAAATTTATATAATAAATCAAGATGTTGGTTCAAAGACTTAATGGGGGTAAGCATGTAGGTTGACCACTCAGCTCCCTTAACTGTAGCTGAATCACAGATTCTGGCAGACCTGACTCAAATAAATAATCACTCTTTGGAGAGTTGGATTTGAGATGGTTGCCTTTGTGAAGCACTTACTGACTTTGTCCCCATGGGGTAAGGCAGAGATTCCTAATGAAATATTTGTACAGTTTAGATGAATTTGAAGTGAGCCTTTAAAGCATGAGAAAGTAAGAGAGTCTGTACACTAAACATTAAACCTGGGTGTTCAAGAGTAAGTTATTAAGTTAAGTGTCTAATATCCATTGGACTAAACAAATCCACTTTATTTGGGGGAGGTAGTTTGGGAAGTGGAAAAAAAATATCTTCATGCTCCCCGTTTTAATACAACTATTAGTTTCATTGCTTGATTGGTCATATTGTTAATATATAGTGTTGTGCATTATAACATTTTATTGTTATTCTAAAGGGACCATTGATTTAGTTATTTACTTCTTCCATGCAACAATTCAAATTTCTAGTAGGAGCATCTTCCCTACAATAAACTCTGACCTATGGTGACCACCCTCCAAAGCATAAACCCTGGATTTTCTGTGTGCCCAAAGCATTCAAGGCCTCAGATCAGAGGCATCATGGAATTTGGTGATTTGCGGCTGATTGCTTCTAGAACTTGGTTGACCTCACTCCTAAGGCAACTTCTTATGAGCTTCCATTACAATCTCTCATTGTGTTTATTGTTCAATTATGGGGAAATCTTGCCACATATTCTTTTATTTGGAATATTTGGCACAATGGAAAAAAATTGATATTCCCTCACATTTTTCTGAACCCTAGCCTGATCCACAAACTGAGTAGGTCTCTATATGATTTAATTGTAAAAAAAAAACAAAAAACAAAAAACTGTCTATTCATCCTGACATCTTTTTTAACCTGTGGCCTTGGAATTGTGTTAAGTATTTCTGAGAAGGCAGATACTCTAAAGCTATTAACAGTATTTTACATGGCCTTGGGAATAGATGTTTTAGCTTAATCAGGAAAGTAAGTTTTTTCAGTAGGGTAGACAGTGAGAGTAAAAGCCAGGGGGGGAAGGGTAAACTGGCCATCAAAGATATGTTTCTTCCTTCCCTGTCACTCTGGATCATTTAACTCTGTGGAATCACTATATCCTACTTCTTTATTGTGGTGTTTTAAATGATTGCCCATACTGGCAAAGGGTGCTGGCATCATAATCCAATTTTTCCTTTCAAATACTGTCATCCTTACAAATTAACATCCCCATCCTGACTGCTCACATTGGCCCAAACAGAGAGTCCATTTACTTGTCAGTATAAATAGAGAGTAGAGGAAAAAGGGGGAAAGGGAAAGGCATTTGCTGGCACCTTACTTTGAACTGCCTCTTGATATTCCACATTAGATAATGATTGTTGCTGTTTATTGATAGGATCTTTCAGTAGCTTCATCGAGCCTCTGTTTAATCTGTTCCTCCTTAGTCCGAGTGCTTGGAAAAGTATACTCACAATACTGGAGTATGATTTTGAGCCACCAGTTACTGCAAGTATAGGTAGTTGATTCTTTTAAATCCCCAAATTTTAAACATTCAGCAATGTTTAAAAAAATTTTACAGTAAACACCCATATACTTACCTCCTAGATGCAAGTAATGACAGCTTACTATACTTGCTGTATCCCATATTCATCTATTCATTCATCTCTCCATTCAGTAATCCATCTTGATGCATTTCAAAGTAAATTTCAGACATCAATTTAGTTCTAAACTATTTCACCATACATATCAATAACAAGGGTTCCATAATTGTTCATAATTTTTCTCTTGATATAAGATTTACATACAATGAAATACAAAACTCTTAAGCATATGTACTCTGAATTTTGATAAAACATACATCTGGGTAAGTCACATCACTGTCAAAAATATAATATTTCCATCTACCTGGAAAGTTCCCTCATTTACCTTCACAATTTGCGCTCTTAAATTCCCATGGAAACTACTGTTGTATTTTTTCCTCCATCGAGTAGTTTTTTCAGTACAGGTTTTCTCAGCACCATTTGCTAAAAAATATTTCTCTTTTGAATTGCTTCGTTGCCTTTATCAAAAAATAACTAACTGTATAAGTGCGGATCTGTCCCTGGGCCGTCTCTTATGCCCCATTCATCGCTTTGTCCTTATCACAGTGTCGTCCTTTCCTGATTACTGTATCTTTACAGTGAATTTTGAAATTAGGTGTTGTAAATCCTCAGCTCTGGTTTTTTGGTTTTTTGTTTTGTTTTGTTTTCAGGATTGTTTTGGATATTATAAGTCAGCTTGTTAATGCCTACAAAAATTTCTACTGGGATTGTAATAGATCACTTCTGAGATAATTGACATTTGATAACATTTTTCTTTTGAAATAATCTTAAAATTACAGCCAATTCACACAAACATGAAAGCTCTAATACATCTTTCGACCCACTTTCTCCTAATACTAACATCTTACATAGTAGAATGATCAAAACCAGAAAATTAATATTGGTATGATACTGTTTAATAAACTGCATCTTAAAAATATTGATATGTTCACCCAGGAAGATGGTACATATCTCCATTTACTTGAGTTGTCTTTAATTCCATCAGTGTAGGTCTTGAATATCTTTTCTTAAGTGTATTTGTAACTTTTTTTTGACATTATTACATATGGATTTTATTTCACTTTTGTTTGCTGTTTAAAGAAATACAACTGATTTTCTATACAAACAACATCACGTGAAAATAGAGACAGTTTTACTTATTCTTGATTTATTCTTAATCTTAGAGAAAAGTGTAAAATATTTTAGCATTAAGTATAATGCTAGCCAAAGATTTTCTTGTAGATGACCTTTACCAGGTTGAAGAAGTTCTATTCTAGTCCTAATTATTCGTTTAAAAAAAAATGAATGTTAAATTTTGTCAAATGCCTTTCTATCCACTGATGTGTTCATATGGCTTTTCTCTTTATTTTCTTAATCTGATTTTTATGTGTTACACCAACCTTACTTTCGTAGGATAAACCCTACTTAGTCATGCTATATTATCCTTTTTAATTTGCTAATTTAATTTGCTAATATTTTGTTAAGTATTTTTGGACCTGTGTTTATGAGGGATACTGACCTATATTTTTTCATTTTTTGTGATGCTCTTATCACATGTTTATATTATGCTAGTTTCATAAAACAATTTGGAAAGTGTTTACTTCACCACTTTTCTAAAAGAATTTGTATAAGATTGATACTGTTTCTTCATTAAATATCTGATAAAATTCACTGTTGACATTAGCTAATCTTACATTTTTATTTGTAGGAATAAAAAATATGTATAATGCATTCATTTTTTTTTTCAAAAGATATGGGCTAATTTTTTTTTTTATTTTCCTTGGGGTAAATAGTGTTTTTCAAGGAATCTTTTTTATGCGTAAGTGATCAAATTTATTGCCATAAATTTGTTCCCTTAATTCTGAGTAGATCCGTTACCTTCTGGTAATCAGAACTGGAGGAGGGTGTGGGAAGAGGCAGTAGTGACAGTAGGCAAATGGCTCTCCTCCAGCCCCCATGAGGCCAGTTGCGTGTATCTGACATTATTGCTACTTAACATCTTGCTGAAACGAGTTCTCATAAGCTGTTTTTCCACAGCCTATAATACTAATTTCTGCCCAGAACACGGCCCCTCTTCTTTTCCAGATAAAGGGCAGAAATGATAAGCAATTTTTGTGGATTTTGACCAGAAACTTACAGCTCTGTGGGTAATATGTCGTTTATGGTTCCCTATTTATATTTTCTCTCTAGGCTACTATCTTCTTCAGCAATTCTTATAATATTTATTTACTCATTTGCCTTTTTGATAGCTCTGGCTGTTGTTTGTCTTTCAGCTAGGGAAAACACATTGTGAGATCTTGTCCTTTTTTCTCATTTATTAACTTAACATGGCGGAAGTTGAGACATTCATTCCAGAACTTAAATTCTGAGAATGATATTGAGCATTTACTGAACTTGTTATTTTTCCTTCTCCTTTCCCCCTCCAAATAACTTCCTTTTCCCTCCTGAATGTTTCTGGAAAAGTAGAAGTAAGATTGTGCTTTTTTATGGGAAATGTATTGTGCATATTACTACTGTTTACTATATATTTAGTTCTTCTCTACTTCTGAAGACGTGGATAGATTGTATTTCCTTTTTTTTTTTTTTTTTTTTTTAGTTAGGGCCATATACTTTCATTTGACCAATGAAATGTTAGCAGAAATGATATGTGCCACTTCTGGATGGAAACATTTAATTACTAATGTTCCATTATCCAGTTTCCTCTCCCCATGCTGTAGCAATTGAGATAGCACATGTTAATATGTAGCTTCACAGGGCTGAAGTGTCTGAATGCTACAACAACCCATAGAAAAGAGCCACCCTGGAGAATCAGTTTGCAACAGACTATGTGAATGAGTGATGAACATTTTTTAAATTTAGGGATTACTCTAAAAAAAAAAAAACCTAGATTATCTTGATTTATACATTTCTCTTCTTTAATACTTGGATGCTAATTTTTAAAGACATACTTCTTACACGTGCCATTTCTATTGTGTGAGTGCTGCTAATGGGTTATTTTCTATTATATCTACATCCTTCCTTTCACTATGTTTGCGCTTATAAGTAAATCCCTCTGAGCAGTGTCACTCTGCCTTTTATCTCAGATATCCTAATATTAGCACATAAATGCACACAATTTTAAATTTTAAAAATTAAAGAAAAAGTTAATTTATATTCACTGGGAAAGATTTTGTTTTCTTGGCACCACAATGAATATCAGATGTATTCCCTTTCTGTCATCCAGCCTAACATACCAAAACAGTTTCCACTCAACACTAAACTCATTTACGAACAACTGAAATAAGAAATAAAAGAGTGAGAACATGTTTGGGGAGGAAGAAAATGAGTTTTAAAAACTTATCAAATTTGAGGTGGCTGCAGAACATTAGCATAAAAATATGAGTTTGTATCTTAAGAAAGAGATGACTTGAAGTTTAGAATAGAGAATAATGAACATAGAAGTCACAGATGAAAACATAGGACTTAATAAGATGCTTTAGATAGTTTTTAAGGAGAGGACAATGAAAACAAGAGTAAGTATCTAGAATTTATACGTACAAAAACTTATAGAGGATGAGGAGTTAGCTAAGAAACTGCAAAGGCAGTAGAACCAAAAGAATGAAAAAAAAAATGGAGAGAGTTTTAAGATAGAATAGATGACCTAGACTATCAATGGGTAAAGTAAGTTCAATTAAAATGAGGACCAAAGCTATACCAAAGGATTTGACTATAATTTGTTGCTATGGTAAGAACTATTTCAGAAGAATGACGAAAGTAGAACCCAGACTGTAGCTCTTAATAAGACTTAAAGAGCATGTGCAAATTCTAGTGCAGAATTTTCATAGACATTTATAAAGAATCTTGCAGTTTGGCCAAAAACTAACATATTAAAGACTCTACATCTATAACGATCATATTGTTCCAAAAGAAACTGTCATTTAGTTGAATGTCTCCTATGTGCTAGGCACTGTTTCAGGCCTTATAGTTGCAGCCATAAATGGAACAAAGTCCCTGTGCTCATATTCAGCCTACTTGTAGATTGGAAATGAAGATGAAACTAAATGACATCATATTAAAATACCCAAAAGGGAAGCGTTATTCATAGAAGCATAGAATATTATGAAGTGACATCTTAAAATATGTCAAAGCATACTCATCCATACAGTAAAATGATCAGTTGGATGGTTTTACAGAGGTAAATCATTCTTTTGGAAGATGAATCTAGCTTTACTTTTAATGTTCTATATAGTCATCAGTTGAAATCAGTACTTTCCTAATGCTGTTAAACTCACACAGAAAACAAGTTGGCATTTAAAGTTCTTCTAACTACCTATCCCAACAAACAAAACCAGAGAGGAGAAAGCAACAAAAATAAGTTGTAGTAATATTTGCCAAGGTAGTAAACCCTGCCTCATTTCAGTAATGTCCATTAAGTTTTGAAGCAATGTCTCATCAAGTGATGGAACTGAAGAGAAGGTTTTAAGGAGTTCTTCTTCCAGATATGTTATTTTATCTACACTTAACATGTTTCAATTATTTATTTACAATTATTTTATTTCAAGCAGCCTTCAACTATTCATTTTAATATTCTACATTAATGTCTTGCTGGAACAAATTCTGCACAAAGAATGACATCTTAACATGTTACTAAGTATACAAATTTTCCATTAAAATATATATTTGTTGCTAGGTCATTTTGTAGCATTTAGGAAGAATTTGAAAAGAAATTAAGTCAATGTATTTGCTACTATATAGATACTTTCTGGTCAATCACACTGAGGCAATGAAATAAATCAGATCATTGTTAACTAATAAATTCTATGAGAAGATGTAACTTTTTGAAAATATGGGTGAAAAATATTTACCCGTGGTTCTCAAGACATATATGTCATTCCATATGATTCCTTTTTATTAACATGGAACATTAGTAACACACTTGATAGAGTAATTGTTTACTATGCAATTGAACCTGCAGATATCATATCCTAAGACTGTCAGCCTCGACATCAGATTCTCCTTCTTATGCCATTACATTCTAGTAATTAATAACAATCTGGGTAGAGGTCAGGGAGAAAATTGTGGCCACCATGAATACCTCTGTGCATTCCTTATATTAAGTAGTTGTGAAACACATTTTTACCTGTTGCCACTGAGATCATGGAATCAGTAGGAGCATTGTACATTTCTAAATGAAATTTTAATTTGACCTGAAGTTAATGGGTATCTACTTCAGAGAACTGTGCCTAATATATCTGCTTCAAATAGGAGTACTAGATGGCCTTATCTAAATATGTTCACAGCTTAAGAATGAAATTTTAAATTTTAAGCTATGCACCATATGAAAACAAGCCTAGGAGTTTTTTTTGTTATTATTATTTTTAAAATTTTTACTACAGCATGAGAAATATATTTGAAGGTAAATACAACAGATCCTTTATGTTTGCAAAGGCTATGTGGTGAGACTTTAAGACATTGCAAATTTATGAATACCCGTAGAGCACCACCATTATTAGAAACAGCACAGCCAGTCTTGTCCTGTTCCTAGATTATTATTTGACTGAGAAATGTTTACTTGCACCTCGATGTCCTGAATATTTTATGGTAGAATAAATAAAACTTAATCTTAAAGCTTTCTGTGTTACCATCAAATAAACTGATATGCCCAGGGATATCTAAAATCTTATCCTTGCTTCTCATTCTTGGGTATGAATCTTCTTGAAGGTGTGTTTTCTTGCAATATATGCCAGTTTCATCTGCTTTCAAGACATTTTTCTTACTCTAACCTTTGTGACTTTTCAATTCTCAAGAAAAATCCCTCTGTAGCAATGTGGCCAACTGATGCTATTTCTCCCATTAACTTCACATTTATGAAAAACTAACCTCTCGAAGTTTATCAATCAACTTTTACTTGTGGTAAAAATTAATTTTGTAGAGTGTCGACTTCCATCTCTTATTTTTTCAATTTACAAGAGCCTGACTTTATTTTTTTATAATCACGTATCCACATAGAATTTTAATCATGATGTACATATACTCAAACCACACTCAACTGAAGTTTCACCTTGACTAAGTTGTTATTCCTTATTTTGTAAGAACATTTGTGCTGATTAAACATATTTCTGATTTAATTTTTCTTTTTGTATATGTATTTTGTACAAGTTGCCATGAAATTCAGCATTCTGTTTTTTGATTAATTTGTGAGTTCAGGGTTTGCTTTTTAAAAACAAACAGAAGAAAAGAAAACTTTGCTTTCTCTTCTGTCTTTAGCACTAAAACCCTACTTGAGTAATTAGGTAATTTTTTTAAAGAAACATATTTTTATAAGTTTATGATAATTTCTACCATACTTGATGTCAGATCAGAGGAACAAGGCCACATTGAGATAGGGAGGAGAAGTAGCTGGCTAGGTTTACTCACTAGCGAGTCACTCCTGCATACCTATCAGTGTAGCATATATTATTTAAGGCAAAGCAATTTATCGCTCAAGAGTTGGAGTGGTTCTGTGATTGCTTAACACATACTTTAACAATTGAACATTTATTTTAAATGATCATTTGCTTATTTTTTCTGCACATTCTTTATTATTATATGTATATACTATATACATAAAATATATGTACATATATACTATATGCATAAAATATACATACATATATGCTATTATGATAATGTAAAACAAAAACATCATCTTTAAAGTAGGAAATAGCATGTACCAATTAATGAAGTTTTCTAGGAAACACTATTTGTGTAAAGCAATTATCCAAAACAAGCAAAATAGGGCTAATATTGTCCAATTTTCTTTCAGGTATGCACAGTTATTTCTCCCACTATTACATATTTATGGAGACATTGTGTTTTAGCAAACGTAGCTCTTTAAGCTTGGAAATAGACCACTAAATATAGCAGCATATTGTAAAGGATGCCTCAGAGAAATATGTAAGTCAGATGTTTCTGACAATGTCACACTCGCAAGGGTGTCTAGTAAGCAGGAAGGTGGGAGATTCAAAATTGAGTAGTTGTGATGGGAGTTCAGAGGTACCTCTTAGACAGGGACCCTCTGAGGACCTGTTCATTTTGTGTCTTGACAACAGCCTCTGTAGCATGCTCTTTAAGCACCCATTAAAGGTTATGACTACAGTAATCATTGAATAATGCTAGCATTTCTCCTAAGCCAATGACTGAATAGGCAGGTGAGAAAAGGATAATTAGAGTGTTACTTTTTACTTTCAATTCCTCTCTTCCATCTTTCTTACATTCCAAAATGCAATTATCAAAGGATAACTTAACATTGGAAGTAATAATTATAATAAAAACAATAGTAATACTTAGTATTCTTACCATGCCAAGTGCTAAGTCCATAAGCACATGTAAACCTACCAACAACCCTTTGCGTTCAGGGTAGATAGCATAATTATAACATATGAGGAATCTGAGGCTCGAAATGGTTAAGGAACTTGCCAAAATCACACAATTTGGAATTCAGTTCTTCCTCCTGCTGGGGAGTCCAAGTTCTAAACCACTATGCTTGCTTTTATTACTAGAATGGACAGTTATAAACTATAAGGAAAAATAAAAACAAAGTTCTAAGCAGAACTAAACCAAACTTCTTTTTTTTCTCTTCCTGTTACTGCCCCAACCCTAAAACATATTGACATATGTAAATTCCTACTATAATGTTAATGTATTTTTACTTTATTTGTTCATTTGCTGATATAATTTAGCTTAATGTCCAGCATACTCTTTTTTTAAAAAAAAAAGTGACTACAGAGGACATATTCAAATCTCTATGTTAATAGAACAATGTATTTGATGCTTAAAGAATAATTTAAAATATTTTCAATAATATTATATAGCATTACCATTTTATATTATTTATGATAGCATTTAAAATATAGTACTGCTATGTCACTATTGCCTATTGTGTCAGTTGAACATAATTATTATAATATAATTAGTCTTTTCTTTTAATGGTTGTTTATATCCTTAATTTTCCACATACTGTACAAATCTTATTTTTATAAGGTTAATTAGAATTACTCCGTCTAGGAGACCAGCATTCTTTCTATTTAGGATTTTTAACCAGATTACGATGAGCACTTCACATTATGCTTTTGAAATAACAGACAATCCTGTATGTCTTCCATTGCCATATTTTGAGCCTTAAGCTTAAAAGTAATACATTAAGAAGTAATCAATAATCAGATACCATACCCCCGCTTAATTCAGCAGCTAGTGTGTGACTTAGTTTCTTGTGAGATGGAAAACGCTTTTTAAAATTGTTGCTGGGTGTATTGAAAAAGAGTGGACCAGAACTTCAGTAGGAAGATATATTTTATTATTATTTTTTTTTTGATAAAAAGAAATAGTTCTAAGTGATTTTTAAACAACCTCAAATACATAAATGTACAGACACCTTTGTTTGATTTTCTGAACTGTAGAAATTATTTCAATAGTACATTTATACTTTAGAACTTACATCTTCATACAAATTCATGGCCTCTTTTATGGGTTACTAAAGTAATCCTATGAATGGTTTCCTTTCCTAAAAGCAATGCCCTCTACATTAATCCCACAGTGCATAGACAGATTAATCTCTTAAAATAGACCCTGCTTTTGCTGCCCCCACCCCCTCAAAATCCTCACTAGTTCCCAATTTTCTTTCAGATGAATGGCCTATTCCTCAATCCGGCATTCTAATGATGGCATGGTATGGCACGACCTATCTTTCTTGCTCTGTCTCTCATCACACATTCCTACCCAAATCCATGCTGAATAATCGTTCATTATCGCCATACTTGCAAATTCTTTACTTCTGCTAACGCTACCACTTTTACTCCCATCATTCATAGAATTAAAAAGCCTAAGAATTCTTAATATCGAGCTAGATAAATTAAATGGTCTATACTACAGGTCAGTAAACTTTTCCTGGAAAAGGCCCTGTAAAGGGACAGCCAGTAAATATTTTAGGCTTTGTGGGCTATACAGTCTTTGTCACAACTTTTTAACTCTGCTGCAGTAGAAAAACACCACAGATAGTACGTAAAAATGAATGAGCCTGGCGGTGTTCCAATAAAACTTGATTTATAAGACACTGAAATTTGAATTTTACATAATTTTCTCATGTCACAAAACTAGAATTCTTTTTCATTTTCCTTAGTCATTTAAAAAAATGAAAATCATTTTTAGTTCATGGACTATATAAAAAAGCAACCATTAAAGAGAATGAAGTAGGCCTCTGTAAGCTAATATGGAATACATTATTATTTATTAAAGCAAGGGCAGAGAGTATCATAGCATGATAGCTTTGGTACTTTTTTTATACTTTTAATATAATACCATTAACTTTCTTCTAGAAAGATAAACAAAAACTTATGAAATATGGGACAGCACATTGGGGAAGAATTTTGCTTTCACAATTTCTCTTTATGAGCACTTGGGTTTTCTGTTTTTGCTCATACATTACTTTTATTAGTATTATTTAAAATATCAAGAGAGCTTATCTGTAACATAAAATTGTGAGACATTTTGGTTTTTATTCTTTTTTTGTAATATAAATTCATTAATAGTATTTTTAAACTACCTATTCTTCAAGATCAGGCAGAAAAGTCGTTTTCCCCTCTTTTGTTCCGAATGATTGTATTCTTTTGCTCCTTTAGTCACCTTTCACCCCAAACACACATTATGGAATTAATGAAAGTTCCTGATCGGTCCCTTTTAGCGGATTTTTTTTTTTCTACTTTAACATACGTAATTTATATATCTTGCACTCTTGTGAGCACATTCAGATTATAGGCTGTCATATTTCCTTTAGGGTATGCAGTATTCCATACTTTTTCCTTGTACTCATAAAACCAGTCATATTGGAATACAAGTGAACCAATGCTACCAGAGTGACACCTGAATGCATTCTAATTTTAAAAACATACATTTTGGAAAAAGTCCTTAGAGCTTTTAACAGAAGGGAAACGGATCATGTGCAAAGGATCAGGATTCAGAATGGCATTCAGCTTCTCAACGCCCACATTGAAAGCTCAAACAAAATAAATCGCAGCCTTCGTTCTGAAGGAAATTACTTCCGAGCTGGAGTCTTATAGTCACTCCTACTATCAATCAAATGTGAAGATAGAATTAAGGTGATTTTAGATATGCAAAGTCTCAAAAATTTTCCTAAGAATCTACCAGAGGAAGTGTTCCATCAAAATGAGGCAGTAAACCAAGATAAAGGAAGACAAAGTATTATAATAAGGTACCATAGACTGGGAAACTTAACGACAAAACATTTCTCACAGTTCTGGAGGCTGGAAAGTCTAAGATCAAAGTGCTGGTAGATTTTGTTCTGGTGGGAGCTCCTTTTTTTGTTTACAGATAACTATCTTTTCATTGAATCCTCTCCTAGTGGAAGGAATAAGAGAGCTCTCTGTGTTCTCCTTTAAAGGTCACTAATCCCATTTGTGAGGACCCTCCCAAAGGCCCTACCGCCTAATATCATAACATTGAGGTTGGGATTTCAGCACATGAATTTAGGGGAGACACAAACATTCAATCCATAACATATGGGATACAGGAAACAGGGGATCCAAGAGGGGAAAGAGAATATTTAGGATGATAGTAAAGGAAGATCCTGGGATGATTGCATAGAAGGCAATCAGAACAGAAGGTGCCAGGAGAGACTTTTTCAAAAACATAAAGTCGGTAGAATATCTGATATAGCTGTACAGCTTGAGAAAGGGGTTACATGATTAGAGGAGTTTGCCGTATCATAATTTATAAGTACTTTGAAAATGTAGCAAGCAAATACAAACATGATGATTTGGAATGAAGCTCTTGAGAACCGAATATGCCGTATCTTTTAAATGTTCATTTACTAACTTCACATCAGTAATTTAAAATCAGCCAGGGTGGGATCATTTATACTGCGGAAATCAGCAAATCGTACAGGACATTTTTTTTTTCTCTTTTCAGAGATCCAGTTTACCAGCACATCACTAATACATGACTCAAACTTATTTGAGTTCACATGGTTACTAAAATGTAAATACAGAATATTAACCTAATCAAAAATAGAATATATCTTTATTGAGAGGATAGGGCAGAGATGATGAAATAATACAAGTGTGGTAGTGGCAAGGGAGTAAGGAAAGTTTAACCTGTGATATCTCACATGGTTTTCTCATATGAATTCGATTGAAAATTCAATATATAATGTCTAAAATGGAAAACTAAAGAATTTGAATTTTTTAGAGAAAGAACCAGCTAAAAGTGGCTGTCTCTAGAGAAAAGTAAATGGGAAGAAAGGAAGATGGAGAGAACTAAAATTCTTTGTAACAAATATTATAGAATTACCTGATTTTAAAAACTACTTGAGTTTCTATTTTAGAAAATAAACTTAAAAACAAAATGAAAAATTAAGTAGATTATGAATTTTTATACTTATTTATGAATTACTTGCAACTTTACATTGAGCAGACTACTACTATGTCAAAATAGTAATAGTGGGTTTTATAACATGCCTAAAGTTCTGTTTACAAAACTTTACTCAAGCTAACTTCTCTCCCTATTGTCCTTATTGCCTCCCTAACAATCTTTCTGTCATTCAATGTGCTATATAAGCTTCAGAATACTCCTACTCAATTCTGGATGCTCTACTGCCTTGCAATATACAACCACACACACAGGACACACACATACACATTTATAACACACAAAGAGTGGCATTTTTTGTGTGTGGTTTATTTGAGCCCTAAATTCTGAAATTATATAAAATGAGACAGAAAAATGGAAATTGAGTTACTTCTGAATTTACAACTTTTAATGATTCTAAGAAATATCGGCTTAACTTTATTTAGAATTTTGTTAGATATGTGTAATAGAAAACCCAATTGAGTGGCTTTATAAGAAACCATTAGCATATGTAACAGGAAGTTCAGATGGTGGGCAGGCTGTAGATCGATTCATCCCACAGTCCAACATTACCATCAAGGCACATTCCCATCTGTCTATTCTGCTTTGGTTTCATCATAAGGCTGGTTAACTTCCTGGTGATTAGATGGCTTTAAGATCAATCAGAGTCACTTGATGTGTTCACCTTTAGTAGGAAAGAATAGATAGACATCCCACTACTTGGCCGCATTAACAAGGGAGAACTTTCTCTGAATTTGCCAGCAAATCTCTCCTTCTGTCTCATTGATGAAAAATGAGTAATCTGCTCATTTCTGAACTAATAACTGGCAAAACGATCACTAATGGAACAATCAGTCCTACCTCTGGAGTGCAGGCTGGGGCAGCTTCTCATGATGCCCTTGGGTTAAGTGGGGAAGAGGTGATTACCCGAACAAATTTGAAATTCTATTAGGGAGACAGTGGTAATGGAAACTGGGTCAGCAAGGAGAGTGTTTATTACAGATGGTCAATAAGAATGCCATACCAGGATGTTTCCAGATCTTGCAATCTTGTTTCCAGGTCAACTCTGTATTTTTATTATTGGTTGTGACTTTTGGAAACAGATCTGCAATAATTCATCAGGATGTTAATATATTACGATGTGCCTTCCGTGATTATTGGCTGATTCACTGCCATCTGGTCAGGCAAGAGATACATTATACAAAGCAAGAAATCAGAAAAATTAGATGATGGAATTAAAATATGATATAAAGTAAGATATATTAATTAGAAATAGGCTCTAAGAGTGACAGCAGTTTTTCAGGGGACATACTAAAACGTCTTTTATTTCACTTATTTATTTATTTATAATGTGGTCAGGAATATTTTCCAAGAAGGGCTGAGATCTCTAATAACTCTTTAAATCACGTTTATTTCCCAGAATCCTCTATCCTTCTGTTATGATAATGTGGGTTTTATGGTTAGGTAGGCCAAGTTTCTACCTTATAGGCATTGGCCTTCCTCAGTTCCTCTCCAGATTTTCATTATTTAGTATGGATCAATATTACTTTATTTTGTCAGAATTAAAACAGGAATAACTTTTTTTTTTCTTAAAACTACTCTTAAAATTCTAAGCCCTTAAAAACATTCAATTAAAAATAAAAATTCTATACATTTGAACAATCTAAGATTTATCATACTAAATTATTAGCGTGCTGATTATTTCTTCTAAATTATTCAAATTTTTTACTTTTTTATTGTAGACATCTATGATCTCATTATAGGAAAAGCATACTGTTAAGGATTTAGCATCCTTACTCCTCTATACCCACCACACACACACCACTTGTCTCTCCCTACTCATTTTCCCAATAGACTGATATCATAATTTAAATTAGAAAAATATTCAATATTTACACTATTGTGACTTATCGACTCAATTTAGAACTGAGTACTGTGTCCGTGAAACATATACTAAAGTGTAGCTAAAACTACAGATAAGTTTGTGTTAGAATATGAGTGGAACTGATACTCTCTTCCCAAAATATCTTTTATCTCTGCTTAAAGGATTTCATTATTAGTAATATGATAAGTTTAAATTTCTTCCAACTTTTAAGAAATTAAACTTTTGAATATTGTCTGTCTTTGTGTGTGCTTGGCTTTCCTAAGTTCTTGATAGAGTCTTCCATATTTTTACCTACCCCATGTTTGCAAATAGCTTGCTTGTTATTTGTTGTTCAATCAATAATATCTAGAATATTTTGTTTCATTGCCTTTTTACACATTGGATATATTCATGTATTATGTTCCTCTATGTGCCAAGTGGCCAAATATGGTCCTTTCTTTGAGCTTGACAGAATCTATGCAAAACACGCTCAGGCTTTGTTTTTTAAAAGCACTTTAGAAATGCTACCTTCTTTGAAGAAGGAATTAAATACAATTAAGTTAGAGTCCACTTAGTATAGCTAAGTCTACTATTACCATAGCCATGGAGGTGGACATCGTTTAGTTGAGTGTAAAAAGCAAATTAGATAATTAGTGTTTCATAGAGACAGTCGAATAGGTCTGCAAAATCTATCGCCAGGGTAACTCTACCCTAAATAATAATAATGCATATCCAATGAATGCAAAAAGGACAGAACCACTTAGTATTCACTTTATAAGTAACTCTCAAACTGTAGGTACTGATATGTCGCCAAGAGTCCATATTCTCCAATGCGAAAGGTAAGGGATTAAAGACTTTCTTCCTCCACCTGTATAAACCCAAGATCGGCTTATAACACTCCAAATTATCTACCATAATTGCTTTCTGATATATTTAATTACTTCTAATCTCCCAAAACTATTGTGAGATAATATATGTGGAAATGCTTTAAGAAAGTACTCAACAAATGTTATGTTATTAGTAATTTAACAAGTTTTTTCTAATAAAAAGAGCATGTATACCACAGAACTGGCAACTAGAAAAATTCTTCTTTTTCCATTTTAGAACTTCATCTAAGTCTGCATAAACAAATACAAATTACCACTTTCTTTGTCTCCATACCTTTTGAGCCACAAAAACTCACCTATGCATGTACTTCATCTGCTAATATTTTGATTTTATATCCTAAGTTAAAATGTGAGATCATTCTCCCCCAATTTAATTTTTTTGACAGTGAATATTTATACTAAATTTAAATTAAGTGTAAAAGAGCAGATTGATAAGAACACCAAAAACCTTGTAGATCAACCAATAACACCAGCTGTCCAAATTATTCTACAGCATTGCAAAGGTTCCTCTAAACTGCATATTTATTGCTGGATACATTCCATCCATATGACGTACAAATTTGAGATTTATACTTTTAAACATAATAAGATGGAGTTCTGCCATGTCTACTGGGTGATAAGTAAATGCATACACAACCAATTTGGTTTAAATCTCAGTCCATAATATTTTTGCATTAATCTTAGGCCATACGACTTTTTTTTTAGATCAAGTACTTATAATTGTAAAATGTACAATCTCTTCCCTATACACTTTCTTCTCAAGGTTTTATAAAAACCTCAAGAAGCCTCAGTCTCACAAGAAATGTGACAATATCACTTCTTATTTTATGTACTATAGAATCCTGATAAAATAAAAAGTATGTATTTACACAGAGGCTCTAGGTAATGCTTGATTGCCAATGATTGAGTCAATATATAAAATTTATCTTTTAAAGCCTTTACTATTAGTCCTATTGACAAGTAGCTTATAAATAAATGTTATTAATGGTTGAAATATACAGTAATATCACAATGCATATATTGATGACCTTTGAATAAGGGAAACCTCACAATTTTTTTTTTAAATGAAAAATGCTGGGCAGAATTGGTGTGCAAAAATCAATTAAAGATTGTTTTAGAAAGATGCAATATTTTTTTTCAGATGCACACAATAGCTCGAATTAGGCTAGAAACGAGTTGCTTGATTGTTGTTTGCATCAATAGACAAATCTGTTTAATTAGTAAATAAGTTCATTATGTAAATGAGGCTTCTCTTATGCTGAGAGGTAATCTGTTCATTTAATTATTTAAAACAATCCACTATCCAGTCTTTATTTATATGGACTAGGAAGAAAGAGTAAGGATGGTAAATGTTAACCCCAATGCTAAATGGTTCCTAGTTCAGGATTTAAGTTTCGAGATTTTATATTAACAAGGTTTTACTATCTTGATAATCAAGTGACACATGAGGTGTTTATGGTATTGAGTATTCTAAGTTTGAATATCTGCATTTTAGTATTATTATTACTTGAGAACATACATATTATGCTTTTGATCTTATTCAAAGCGAGGCCTTCTGATCTTCGGTGATTCTTAGGAATTTACAGAGTTAATGTTGTTTTAGTAATACACCAGATTCTTTCTATTCATAGACTTACAAAGCTATCATATAGCTATGAGCTTAAAACACACCATCTTAAGGAATGTGTCAATGTGGCTATTTCTTCTGACTTTGTCTTCAGTCCATTTTTATATCTACAAAGTAGTCACTAAAGTGGAATGCCCAGAACCCAGGGTAAGGAAGTTTAAGGATGATTGATATAAGGGTTCTTTTAGATGTTGCATTAAAATCTCCCCATTTCTTTCACCTGTTATATGTGTTGTTTTTAATGCTATTTCTTTTCCTGAATGACACTACACTGTTTGAGGGTCAGGCACACAGCCTTGTCTTTTGCCTTTCCTTTACTGGCCTGACATATTGCCTACTTTAGCAAAAGTCAGATTATTTTTTTGTTAGCAATAGTAAAGCAACATTATCTTTTTATGGCTCAAAACGTTTTTAAGAGTATTTTTAAACATGGTGTTGACTTATTTTCTTCTTACCATGACTTCAAGTTCATTTCCAAGTTGTAAACTAGATTGTAATTTTTACTCTGAGTGACTTGTGACCCTAGTTGAAAGGCTACAGTGATTTGTTCCTTATTGGTCTTTTATTGAGTCAGCTAATCCCTAAGACTTCCTACCCACCCTCCTGCAATGAATATGCACGGTTAATATAACTGTAGGACAATATTTGGTGCATGTTATGGTTATTGTTGTTCCTGTTGATGTCATTTTTATTGCTATAGACTTTTGACTTATAATAATAATCACAGAATGAACAGAAGCCAGAGCTGTGTAACTAGAGACCTTTTCTTTTTTAACAGCTCTTGTCGGCTCTGGGGTGTAACATGTAAGGTTTAATTCTTTTCCTAAAGTAACATAATATAGCTTGCTAGAGGCACAGTTAGGCTCTAGGAAAGTTTTCCTCCATTTGTGATTTGTAGTATTATAGCATTGTGTTTGTTTAAGGTGGGTAGGACGTCGATGTGTTTATGAATCTGCTGTGTCAGATCTTCATCTGTCATTTCACCACCGCACCTGGGACTTAGCGGGCATTCAGTAAATAGTTAATGAATAAATAATGAATGAATGAACAAAAATGAAAATCATTTTATGTAACAAAATGTCATAAAAAATTTCTGAAGCTCTTTTAATAATACTATAAGCTTTCGTTATCACCGAATCGTAAGAGTGCTAAATCGAGTCTATATAGGATTCTACTTAAGACACAATAATTTGCATATAATGATATATTTTCCAAACAAAGTTTATTAAAACAATTGGAGCTGGATAAAAAAACAAATATAATTAGAGCAAATTGATATAAAAGAGCTAGATAAAGAAAATAAATATAATACAAGGCTACATTTAATTTTAGATTTGCAATTGCTGAACTCCCATAAATGACTTAAATATATATTGAATAGTGCCAAAGATAATATCATTGATTCACTACCATGAAGGCATGAGAATTATTTTTCTAAAAGTGGTATGTTGCTTTGACTTTGTTCCCTTTGGGACCAGTGGCATATCCTTGTAGATGCTTTAATAGAATTAACTTTACTCTACGATATACCAGAGCAAAGCATACAGACAGCTAACTTGTATCTCCAAAGACCAAAATGATTTTCTGGTCTCTTTGGCACCATTTCCTTGTCAACTATAGATTGTATAAACTTGAACTTATAATAAATGGATAATGAAAGAATCATGAGATCTATAAATTTATGACTTGTGTAACTTTTTCCTTTAAATACTCACATGATCATAAGCTTAAGGTAATTGAATTTCAAGAATGGTTCTGGTAGTTTTAAGGAATTAGATCATCACATTTACTCACACCTTTATCTTTGTTTCTGACTTTAATTATTATAGGTAAAGTTCATTAAGCTTATTTAGATTCTTTAAGCTTGTATTTCAAATATTTAAGTGTTTATTATTTTACATGCTATCAGGTCCCTAAACATGAAGGCTGATGAGTTCCTGGATGTATCCTGTGAAAAGTTACATTAAGGAGAAAAACCAAACTAAACATGATTACTCATAGGAGTTAAATATTTCCGGTAGTTTTATTTTTTTCTTTGTTTAACCTCTGTCTATGAGATATAATAATAATTATCGTTATTAATTATTATTATTATTATAAAGTTTATCAACTTCAAATTAGTACCTTGGACAATTTCAGATCTTAAAATTGGAGGTTTATAATAAATTTTGATAAGGTTTACCACTTTTTTTCTAGTGTAAATCTTATATGAAAAAAATGTATATATAGAGTGGAATACAGAAATGAAATATCTTGACAATGACTTTTCTCAGTGAATCTGTACTATATCTGAACACTCCAAAACTGGTGTTAGAATGATGGCTTTAAAATTTTTTATTTTCTGAATATGAAACCCAATGATTAACTTGGTATTTTTAGTCATTTTTTATCAATTAAGTTGTTTCATTTTATTAGGTTACATATTACAGAGCTCAGATACTCTTTTCATGTATATACACACACACGCACACACACACACACACACACACACATCAAGGTATATACGCTAACTCTTGAAAATAAAAGATGAACTTTATAAAAACTTGATTTCACTCCCTTCTTAAGCTTACTTTCTAATATTTTCTAAAGTAGAATTTTTCACTTTTTATAAAATAAAACAAAAAATAAAATTAAAGAACTACTTTATATTGAAGTAGGACATGTTTAGAATATAAATAGTATTTAACCACATACATTAAAACATGTCTTTGATATTTTTAGTAAAAAAAAAATATAGAAAATCTAAATAGGTAGTTGTTATTTTCATAGGGTCAAAGATTAATTGTTTATTTGAAAACTGCTTATAATATTACTTTGGATGTATGAAGCAACAAACAAACAAACAAAAATAAAATTAGATTCTTTGTGTGAATCTATTCTTAGAGGAAATGTGTATTTTCCTAGGAATTTTGAATGTTTATAACTTGGACGTCTCCCAATATTCACCCTTTTCCCATCCCTAGAACATAATTACTTTCCACACAGCACCTGGACCTGAAATGATGCTTCAAATTAATATATGTTAAAAATAAAAATTTTAAATTTAAAAAGGTTGCCCAGTGCTTTTTGCTTGTTAGCAAGAGACAAAACAAAAAACAAAAAAAACAAAAAACAAAAAACAGATCTTTATGTGTCTGAATGATTTCTCTCTGTAACCTGACTCAGCCCTGCCAGAATTTCAAAACCTTAATCTTCATTGTAACTGGATAATTGTTCTTCTTTTTGGTGATCTAGCTGTTTTCTTACTCCTGTCTCTGATAACAATTGTGATTTAATTTTCCAAAGATGTTATTCTTTAATAGGAAGCCTATATAATTTTTAAAAAAAATTATATACTTTTATTTCCCAATTTTAATGAAACATTTAGGCAAGCAGAATTATTTATATCTATTATCTATGCCTCATTTTTTTGGAGTTCATTAATAATTTTTTTTCTCATGGCCCTTCCTCTTTTTATGTACTAGTTTAAAGGATAAGCCTATGCAGTAAGATTCCATCTGCTCTGTTATGTAGAATTCATCTACTTAATTTTCATATTCCTATTAGAAACAAAGATAAGAGACATATTAAAATATGCTCTTATTTATTATCAATGAGTCTTCTGAGCTGAATTCTGAGGAAAATCACCAATACTAAGGTCCTACAGATTAACTGCTTCATAAAAATATTGTTCCATTAAGCTATTTCTGATCATATAAATATTTAATACATTTAATACTTTCCCTTTGATGTTAGTAAAGCTAGCAATGCCTTTTTAGATAATGATAAAACTGCTATTAAAAAATAATGTATACACCTTTAGAATATGACAAGTGTTAACTCTAAAAGGAATAATTAATATTTATTGAGTGCTTACCATTTGGCAAATTTCTTTGCATATATTATTCTACTAATTTTTTTCACAAGGTCATTTCAGAATTAATGTTAGCATCTCTGACTTTACATGTGAGAAAACTAATAACCAGGGAGCTTGTATAATTTTCCTCAAATTATATAATCAGGAACCAGGAGGACCAAGATTCAAATCTTGAATTGTTTTAATATATGGCTTGTGCTCTGATCTTTCCACTGTATCATACTAACCGTGGATTTGCTTTTGGAAATCATCTAGCTCGAACTTTTCATATTTACACATGAAGAGACTGAGGCACAGATTGCTATTGTGACTTATTCGGGAACTGAGACTTTGAGAGCATTTTTCACTTTGCTGCCACTGGATACCTTGAAGCACACAGCAAGGACTGCACAACTGAATGAATCGATGGACAGAGGATGATGACGGGAGGCATACAATTGATAGAGTACTAAACCAAGAGTCAGGAAATCATACTCTCAACCTGTTCTGTCTTTTATGAACCCATGCGACCTTGAGCATCTTGTGTAACCTCTTCGTGGCTGTAATTCTCCATTTCTATAATGAAAGACATCCTGAGCTTTTACAAAAATCAAATATAACAATATATTTAAAAATACTTTGCAAAGTATGGAACATATTATAATGTAAATCATTTAAGATCCATACTAGTGTGTATTTAAGAGTGCATAGTGCAAAGCACACATAGTATGCAGTACAATTTATAGTGTAAGCCGTTCAGGGAAATGATATGTGACATACCAATTTGTCTTCACTGGGCTAAAAAACTGTGGCTGGCTGCTGCACAAGTCAAGTCATATTTGGTTATCAGACAGCAGAAGGTGATGACGGGGCTCTCTCTGGGTGGCTCAGGGCATCCCCCAAAATTAAGATTCCCCAGCCACTGTTTGAGAACTGCAATTTTAGTCTAATAGCAAGAGGCTGAAATTCTAGTTAGAGAAGGCCAATATGAATTTTCTAAAGCCTATACCAGTTTCTGTGCATTTGTGCAGCCAAAAGAAAAATAAAATTTTTTCTTGACAGTGCATCTAATTATTCTTAATGTGGATCTTCAAAGAGCAGTTAATTTAGCTAATTTATTTATTTTTGCCAGATAGAATCTTTAAAATTCTGAAAACAGAAGACGATGGAGCACAAAAAATACAGAGCAGTTATAGTTACATGATTTGACCAAGGGTGGAATGTGAGACAATTAAGACTAACAATTAGAGAGGATTGGACAGTGAAGGACTAAAGTATAATTTATGACCTTTCAGTTTAATGAATAATGCATTAAATTTCTTTAAAAGATGTTTTATGAAGTCTCTTAAAAATTAAACTTGATTTTTAAAGATAACATCCTGTTTTAGAGTAATGTTTACTTCAAAGGTATACCATACATTAGACTCATATTTCTCTTCAAGATAATTTTGGGAAGAAGACAAGGCAAGTCGTAGCATTATAACACCAGGACATTGAAGCTCGGAGAGGTCGTGCGTTCTGCCTGATGCCGTAGAGGCAGCAGGTGTTAGAGCTTGGGAGTTTTAATTTGTAACAACTATCCCATGCTGCTTTAAGAAAATAATTTAAAACTAACCTTTGCATCTTTGACATGGAGGTCCATATTGATTAATCGAGTAACTACTTCATGTGTTGAAAACTGGAGATAAAATATTATTTTTAAGTAAAACCCAAATCAAAATGGTTTGCCAATCACTTTCATCTCAGATTCAAGCCACAATCCCTTTTGAAGCTAAAGGAAATTTTTAATTTAAAGGGAGAAAATGTGAAGTAAAAGTCTAATCCTTCCCAGCTCAGATTGCAAATTGTCTCTAGCCTAGAGTATCTTCATGTCCCCTCTTGTCTAGCAGGATTGTAGGGGTGTTGTTTTTAAAGTTCCATCAATCTATTAAACATTAGACAGAAGGTTTTAGGAAACAGGCCATGTGTATTGTGACGTACAGTCCTGGAAAGAAAAATGATCAATCTGTGTATTTGCCTTTTAACTAGTTGTAGACAAGTTGGCCACATCCTTGGCACATTAATGAATTCTGTCATGTCTCATCTCCACTGCTCTCTTATTATATGAATTCAGTTCTCTGGCAATAAAAATAAAGTTACTGATTTAAGTTTCTACTTCCAAGCTAAAGGCTCATGGTCCCTAATAATCAAGAAACTGAGTACCATAAGGAAGAGAAAGTTTTGTAATGTGATTTGTGACATGTAACTTAAACTAGATTTTAAAAGGAATTTTCTGCATGTCTATTCAAAGTGGTTTATTTTCACAAATGTTTTTTTTTTCAATGAGTTTGTGATTTTCCACCTCTATTGAACTACTTTTCCTTCTTCTAAAAAATAGTTCTAGATAAATGTGGGATTTTTTTTTTAATGTTACTGAAAATATAGGGATTATCTCATTTAATCATGGGTAGAGTTAAATATAAATTATTTAGAACTTCGCCAATACCAAAACAAGTACATTTGATTTTTCCCAATTTGCAGAGAAGTAATTGAAACTAGGACTTGCAAGACACAACCATGTTTTCTCCTCAGTGTCCCTCTATTGAAGGATCTTTTTAAAAAATAGGGCTTTTTTTTTTTTTTTTTTTTTTTTAGCATCTGGTCTCTTTTATCTGGCACATTGATTCCTGGCTCCTTTTTATCTAGGACAGCCTTTTTATAAATCAAATAAAACCAGTTAGTAACCCTCTCCCATATTTAAATTAGCCTTTAGGATATATTCAAGTTCTCCCTAATGACGTCAGATAAAACTTTAAAGGCCTTTTTTATTCATTGGATAATATCAAAAGAACAAAGAGTGAACAGAGCATTTGAAAAATACAGCTTTAAATTCTAGACATTATCTCGGAATGATAAATATGTCTATATTCTGAAATATACGTGTTCGACATGATATTCCTCTGCATTATGAAAGTGTTCTCTTTTCTCCTTATTTTGCATTCTAATTTTTTTTTTTTCTGTCACTGTAAACCAATAGTAAGAAGATCCCATCAATAATCAAGTTTACCAACTTTGGTTTTATCTTCCAGGACTGTGAGTAACAAAATGTTTTTGTTCCTAAATGGCTGCATTTCTATTTTTATTTTCTGTATTAAAGATTTTTTGCATTGGGACAATTTTTATTAATTCATTGAAGAGCTATTTGTTGGAATGTCATATGCATAACTGCTCTAGTTGATAAAGGTTTTTAGCCTCAAAAAACATACACTCTAGTCAGGGAGACAACGGTAAACAAGTGAGCAGCAAACATGTCTTGTGTTTTATGTCTTAATTCCAAGATGCACACATTTTCCCATCTGAATGCATCTGGAAGTAGGACAAATCTTCTAATAGGTGTCTGACTATCACTGTTGCACAGGGGGCAATGGTGAGTGGAAGCCATTGATGGCTGATGCATGAACAGCAAAAGCACCAGCTCCAAAAATTGCAGAATTGGTGTCAGTACAACAAAGAAATTTCACGCAATGATGGAATGGTCTTTTAACTCCTAAAGACAAACAAACAAAAATTTGAGTAGGGGCTGGAAGACGTGGGGAATCATGTTTAGCAGTGTTCCCGAAGGGAACATTTTTTAGTCTGTGCTTCTCCTAACAACGACTTGGGTGAAAGTTGTCATGTGATGGAGAGAGGAAAAAAATTTCCTCTCTATAAGCCTGTTCTAAAGCACTGGAAAAAATAGAAATTGATAAATTAATATTTCAGTCTATTATTCCATCATTTCTTCAGGCTAAAATGCGAAGCATGAATTCTTAGTTCCTCACAATTCAGAATAACTCTGATATAGAGAGATATTCTCCAAAGGGAAATTTGGTTTTTCACACGTATACAGAATATTTTCACTGAGACCATACCACAGCAGTACAGTTTAGTAGAAAAGTTTACAAAAAACCTCTTGTTAAACATAAGAAAATTTACCAAGAGAGTCGACTCATTTCCCATCTCTGATTGTTTTTGCTCATAGATTCTTCTGCAACTTCGCAAGTTAAATTGTGTCATCAGCTGTTAGAGGGTGAATCTGCTTTCCTGCACCATTTTGTAGTCAGTGATATAAGTCATGTGTCTATACAGCTCTCATGAATCCTCAAAAGGAATCTAACCAAAAGCATATTTTCACATATACTTATTTCAGACAATACTTAGACTTGATTTCTAAGTGCAGCCCAGTTATTTTATTTCCCTAATGTCTTTATGTCTTTATCACAAGAAGGGTAGCATGTAGCATGATGTTACCTTTGTTTAATTTTTTTTTACCTTCAGTTTCTCTTTAAACTATGTTTGGAGGACTGCAGCAGCAAGCAAGCTTTCTCCAGAGTAAACAAATTTTGCTACTCAGGTCACTGATGATGGCTTATTTATTTCAGTCCTGGTGAGTAATCTTATTGACACTTAAATAATGATCATGTCTTTGAATGTATGGCTTTAAAATCTTTATTTTATGCATTAAACTCACAGTTGTTTTATCCTTGACATTGCTATTGATTCGGTAAGAACTTTCAGTGTTTTTTTTTTTTAAATAAAACAAACAAAATTCCACTTCCAGTAAATTCTGAAAGCTGTCTCAACTACCTACAGCAACATTATCCAATGACAAAACCCAGAACTTTCTAGAAAGCAAGACTTACCTAATAAAACTAAAAAACAAAACAATACACACATAAGATACTAACAAACCAAGCCTTCAGTAATCACTTTATTGGACATTGTATAGCACCAGAATTATGCATTCCTTGAACTTTATGTTGTTAACCCTCATGCAGATGCCCTTGGCAGTGAAAGAATTGTCATGTGGAAGGAAGTAAGGATTAACAAGTTTCAAGAGCTTGCTCAACTGTATGCTCATATGTAAAAAATTCATAGATACGATCCTGAAAATCTGCCTTTCCAAGTAGACTTAGGATCATTACTGAGGAGCCCAATTAAGTACTTTTCAACAAAATACCATGCTGACTCAAATTTCTGCCCTTTTCTGTTTTTTCTATAAGTCTAAAGACCCAACCTAAATCTCTCATTCTGTAAGATTCCTTTTTTAAAGCTTTCGTTTATTATATAACTATGCAAGCTACTTTTTTTCCCTTAACATTCTTGATAAAGCTATCCAATATATTGAACAAAATGTGGATTTTGAATTCAGTAAGTCCTGACTCAAATCCTGGCTACATTACTTTAAGAAATTACTTATTCTTTGGTTTATATGCTGTAAACTGGTGTTAACAGTGAGAATTAAATAACAATAGACAGCCCATAGTAGATACTAAATAAATGTTTTCTTTTACCTTCTCCTCTCAGTTTTTTATAGTTAAATAAAATATTTGAGCATCATAATCTCCATGAAAAGTCAATTTCCTCCCAGTAAGTGAAATAATTTAAGGAACAGAAACTGGCAGAATATGATAATTTAATAGAAAATTATGACAATAAGATTGTGACACAATAAACACAAACATATTTCAGTTAAAATAAAAATAATTTGGAATGATTATTCAAATTTTAGCTTATTATCAGTGCCCAATCTTCTGAGAGCTATCAGCTCCTTAATCAATTTCTCTCCGAATCCTATTTAATATTTCTGAAGGCCCAGAACATGTCTTTGAAAGGATTTCCATCAACCCAAAGCTAATGAACCAGACTGAGGAGAAGACAGGCACTTACAAGAGGTTTTTTTTTATTATGGGGCAGCCCCCTATAGCTTGAAAAGTGGAACAAAAAGAACTTTTTCCTTCTTAAGTTCTTTGCCTCCTGGATGAAACACTTAGAAATAGTATAAGTGGCCAAAAATCTGAAGGGACCTAAGGGACCTATGGTGCAGCCACATGAGGGAGCATCATGTGGCTGTTGATATCACCATGCTGATGAGACGGTTGCATTTTCTTATTAGGATACCAGTCTCTACAGTTATCCCTGAGACTGAATCTTTCCCACATTACTCACTGAACCAGGTATCCTTGATACACTGCCCTCATCTGGGAAATAGAGATTAAAAGCAAATGTTGTCATAGGTTTGTTTTAAGAATTAAATGATATGATACATTAGAAGTGCTTCCCTCAGTGTCTGACACAGACTAAACTTTCTGTAAATTTTAAAAATAGTATCATTATCACAGAAAACATAGGAAATATTCATGATATAAAATTAAATAGAGTACACTGATGCATGTGTGTATAAAATGGCTTCAGACATGTGTGCACCTAGGTACACAAAATCTTAACTATTTATTTTAGGCAGTAGAATTACGAGTCATTCTTCTTTGTAATTATGCATATTTCCAAAATCGTTAAGAAACATATATTACTTTCAGCATCAAGAAAAACAAATTAATACATAAAAATTTCAAAATATAGATTTTTATACAAGCATACCTGTAGGCAACTGAACAAATATTTGTACAATGAATGAGAGCTGGTTAATTCTATGTCCTAAAGCAACCCTGACAATTCTTCCAATGCACAACTTTTATCCGGAAAATTCCCTACTCATAGACTTTCAAAGACTCACTTGAAGCCAAAAAATGAGTCCAGACTCTTCTGAGAGTGGAAAAGTTCTGCATGAGCTCATTGAAAATCACTTTTGCTTTTTTCTTCTAGCCTTGTTTACCATGTACTACAGCTTAGGTAAACTACTCACCATTTTCAACACAAGGTACCTTTGTCACCTTGATGTCATTCTTTCTGTCACTGGGACTTTCCTGCCATCATCTTCCCAAGCTTTGAGGCCCAGGTCAAGGAGCTTTGCCCAAATTCAGGACAAAATTAATTCCATTCTTTGTTGTGTTCTGACGGAAATGTATTTGTTCATTTTAAATACCATTTGTTTAAGGTTAGCTATGTTATTTTTTCTCTTCTTATCTAAAAGGAGAATACGTGTCTCCTCTTAACCTGTTGGAAAGGAAGATGAAATGGCTCTTCACTTTTTATTTATAATCTTCACTTTAATCTATTTTATTTTGTGAATACATACATATAGTGAAAATTCCAAAGGTACGAATGAGTATAGAATAAATGGGCATATAAGTAAAATTACACTTTCCACAAGCCCTTGTTCCCTGGCACCAGAAGTAACTTCTATTACCAGGTCCCTAGCACCATTTCTTTCCAGAGCTATTCTATAGCTACAAAAGAATATACATAGCTCTTTATTTTCAACACATAGGCAGCATAATTTACTTACTCTTCTTTCACTTTCTTTTTTAATTTAATGGTATATCTGGAAGCTTGTTTTTTCATGGTTACATAGTATTTAATTATATAAATGTACCGAAAATACTTAACCAATTTAATAGTTATTCAGACTATATAAATGCTTTTGCAATTATAATGTGACAATAAATAATCCTGCATATATGCTATTTCATACATATTGAAATGTAACTGTAGGATAAATTTCTAAATGTGAAATTTTTATATGCACTTTGAATTTTTATATGAACTTCAGAACCAGCTCTCTTAGTTTCAAAACAACTGTTTCCATTTTATTAGGATCCATTAAATTATGGATTAATTTAAGAATAATTAATGTATAAGTGAGGTACGTTGTTGTAAGTAAGAATTATATGTGCTTTCTGTTTTGATGTCTGTCTATTTTCTTATAAACCTTTCACATTCCTATGTAAATCATTGTTTTTTTTTGTGATTATAAATCTGGTTTTACTTCTCCTATATTTTCTAACTGATTGGTGTTTATATGGATAAAAGTAGACCTGATTTTAAGCCCAATGACTTAGTCCCTTATTGTTCCTAAGGTTTTTGTTTTGTTTTGGTTTGGTTTTTTACATTTATTTGGCAAACAGTTAATATTATCTACAATTTTTACTTTATTGTTCCTCACCAAATTTGTTGGCTTGTACCTCTAGAATATAATTAAATAATAATGGTATAGCAGGTTTTAAAAATATGTCATTCTGACCTTACTGGAACAAATTCTAATATTTCTTACTGATGATTATCTTAATGCTTGCCCATAAGTAATATATATTCGTATTTTTTTTTACTCATAGCTTTCCAAAGCTTTATTGATCTAAGTTTTACATACAATAAGTCATGTATGTTTTAAGTGTATTATTTCATATACACCTATGAAACCATCGCCACACTGAAGATACAATATTTACCTACTACCTCCAAAAGTTTTCTCATTCAATTTTTATTATTTTTAAATCAAGAATGCTACTCTTTTTTTAATAGTTTTACTGAAATATAATTCATATACCATATAAGTCATTCACTTAAAGCGTACAATTTGATGGGGTTTAGTATATATTCAGAGTTCTGCAGCCATCACCATAATTAATGTTAGAACATCATCCCAGAAAGAAACTCTGTACCTGTAGGCAACCACTGATCTACTCTCTTTCCTCATAGATTTACCTATTCTTGAATTTCATATAAATGGAATCATATAATATGTGGTTTTGTAATTGGCTTATTTCATGTATCATAATGTTTATTAAGGTTTATTAAGGTCATAGCATATATCAGTATTTCATTCCTTTTTATGGCCGATTAATATTCCATTGTACGAATATACCATATTTCATTTATCCAATCATTAGTTGATAGACACTTGAGTTGGTCCCACCTTTTGGCTGTCATGGCTAATGCTATTTAAACATTGGTATACAAGTTTTTGTGTGGAGTGGAATTGGAAAGTCATAAGATAACTCTATGTCTTACCATCTGAAAAACTACTAGACCATTTTCCAAAGTGGCTGCACCATTTTACATTCTCGCCAGCAGTGTATGAAGGTTCTGATTTTTCTACGCCCTTGCCAAAATTTATTATTCAAATATTTTATTCAGTCATTCTAGTAGATGTGGTATCTCGTTATGGTTTTGATTTTGATTCCTCGATGGCTAGTGACGTTGAGCATCTTTCTATGCACTTATATGACTATTTTTTTATGTAATTTTTTTGGGAAAAAAACCTATTTAGATTATTTTCCCATTTTGTACCTGGGTTATTTGTTCTTTTATTATTTAATTGTAAGAGTTCTTTCTTTATTTTTGATGCAGGTCCACTGTCAAATATATTAATTGTAAATATAGTCTCTCATTCTGTGGGTTGAATTTGTACTTCCTCATTGGTGTATTTTGAAACACAAAAGTTTTTGATTTTGTCTTTTTTAAAAATTTTGTTTCTTGTGCTTTTACTGTCATACCTAATAAACCATCAATGAACAACAAAACCAAACAACACTATTAAAAAAAGTCAAAGTTCTCAAGTAGACAGTTCTCTAAAGAAGACACAATTAACCATGTAGTATAAGAGTCTGACCTCAAGTTTTTGATTGTCCCCAAAGAGGCTTCCATTTCAAAGACATCAATCTCAAGTAAACATATTTCCAATTGTATGACTCAGCTACTAGTAAACAACTAGATGAGTAACCAGACCACCCCACCATAAAGTTACCCTTTGAGAAAGCCCTGAGTAACCTAGATGACTATTTGCATGAACTAATTTTTCCCTTTCCAAATCCTAATTCTATCTCTTATGTTTTAAATTCACCAATAAAGAGTGAACCTGCAAAACCCTAGGCACCTTTCCCTCAAGCCCCAATAAAAGCAGATCCTCTGGTCTATTTCTCTCTCTCTCCCTCTCCCTTTCCTCCCTCCCTCCCTCCAACTGCAACCTCCTTGGGTGTGCCACATACTCTACAAAACTTGTGAGTAACAAATCATTTTTTTTTCAAAGCATCCTGATAGTTGTCCCTGAGGTATATCTTGCAATCATAATAAGAATTTTAAGGGCCAATCAAGCCACAACAGTGGCTATGGTCAGGGAAATGTTTGTGGGGGCCTCACCACAAGTAGTACAGGCCCAGGTAAATGCCTCAGGCATTCTTAGCCAATAGCATCACTATAAACAGGCTGTGACAAACACCAAACAGATTGGTAATCACATGAAAAAATGCTCAACATCATTAGTTGTTGGGTAAATGCTAACCAAAACAACAATAAGGTACCACTATACACTTAGTAGCATGGCTATAATTATAAAAGAGAAAACAAAAATCAAAATACAAATAGAAAGTAACGAGCCATGGAAAGAAAACGGAGAAAGTGGAAGCTCATGGACTACTGATGGGAATAAGTACAAAACGGTGCAGCCATTGTGGAAGACAGTGTTTGGTTTCTCAAAATGTGAGTCATAAAATTATTATGACCCTACAATTTCACTTTTAGGTATATATCCAAAAGAATTGAAAGCAAGGATTCCAACAGATATTTGTACACTAATAATCAAGCAGCATTATTCACAAGTCAAGTGGTGTAAACGACCCAAATGTCCACCAATAGATGAATGGATAAACAAAATGCAGTAAATACACACAATGGAATATTATCCAGCCACAAAAATGAAGGAAATGTTCATATTCACCATAATAGAAAAATTCATAGGAACAGAATAGAAGCAATCAGGTGCAGAAGGTGAGGGACAGTTATTATTTAATGAGAGCAGAGTTTTTGTTGGGGATAATGAAAAAGTTTTGTCTTTGGATAGGGGTGATGGTTACACAACATTACTTAGGATTTTCTATATATAAGATGAGATCATCTTTGAATAGAGATAGCTTTACTTCTTCCTTTCCAATCTTGATGCTATTTATTTATTTATTTATTTATTTATTTATAATTAGCCCAGTTAGAATCTTCATTAAAATGTTATAGAAGTGGCAAGAATTGATATCCTTGTCTTGTTTATGATCTTAGGGGAAAAGTATTCAATCATTCACCATTAAGTATGATGTTAGCTATGAGTTTTTCATAGATGTGCTTTATCAGATTCAGAATGTTTCCTTCTGTTCCTAGCTTGTTGGATGTTTCACCATGAAGAGATGTTGAATTTGTCAAATGCTTTTTCTCCAGTCATTGAAATAATTGTGTGATGTTTTCTTTCTGTCATGGTATTAATGTAGTAAGTATTTTAATTGCTTTTCAGGTATTAAATCAACCTTGAATTCTTGGAATAAATCATATTTAGTCAAGATGTTTAATCGTTTTTTTACATCTTGCTGGATTTGCTAGTATTGTGTTGAGGATTTGACCATTAAATTTTATAGTTTTTTTAATATCAATGAAGATGATTTTGGATTTCCTTGTTGAGCTCTTAATGTGAAGAATTATAGTGATAATTTTACGAATGTAAAAATATTCATTTGATAGTGAGGTATTAATTTGGTATTCAGTTGGGGTCTATTTGCTAATATTTTATTTAGTATGTTTGTATCAAAATTCATAAATGAAATCAACATGTAACTTTTTGTATTTCTGCTTTGCTTTTTTATTTATTTAAAAATTTGCAACATTTATTTAATTTTTCTTTTTCTAAGCTTTGGAACAACTTAAATAGGATTAAATTTTCTTTTTCTTAAAATGTTTTGGTAGATTCATCTATGCAGATTGCTTGCATTGGTCCTTTTTTGTGTAGGTAGGTGGGCGACGGGCCTTACATAGCTGGTAACCTAGGCTGTTTATGTACATTTCCTTCTCATCAACTAAGTTTGAATATAATCTTTGTGTAATCTGTTTTGCATTACTACAGACCCTTTGCAAATATTTAGCAAGATATCTTTACATATTATAAAATTTTCAAGCCATTTATTTTTATTTAGAGTTGATACTACTTAGGTCTTCACTACTATAATTTTTATCTCATTATTTGTTAATAGTGACAGCTGCATGCAACTCTTTACTTTCAAGTTGGAGATTGGCATATAGTAGTTTAAAGGCCATATGAACAACTCCCACGAATCCAGGATATTGTCTTTCTCCTATTCACACGCCCCCAACTTAAGCAAAGATTATCTTCACAAACCATTCAGTAAAAGCCACATGGTTCTGAAAATTGCTGTAAAATACTGATAAAGAAGCCCTGTGTTTTTGCTTATGTATAAACTGAATTTTTAAATGAGGCCTTAGATTGAGAACATAGAATCACAATACCAATGCCAACGAGACAATTTTTAAATGAAATAAAGAGGTAAATGTTCCTTGCATCGATAATTAAGAGAAGCTGTTTTGGAAGAGAAAGTGGTCTTCTTTCTAAAAACTGATTTAAGATATATTTATGCAAGTTTCTTTTCCTGAAGGAGGCTGTTGTTCATATTCCTATCAGGTTGCAAAATACTGAAGCTTAAAGTTCTATAGTTTTATCATTCTAATTATTTTTTTTTAAATAATTTTGATTCATGCTCGATTCATTTTTTAAAAATATTATTTTATCAAGCATGTAACCTCAATATTTAAAAGACCAAATTCTTAGTAAGGACATCCTTAGTGGTCTTTAAAATCAGCGCTATCAGAAGTCTAAGAATAGTGACCCAAAAAAACCCAGGCATTCAACACTACTTGAAAAAATAGAAACAAAAGTTTCCAGAGCAGCCTGGGCTGCATGGCTTTTGACAAAAATTTCAGGGGGACACAGAAAGGAAATGATTTCACTCAAAGACTAGGAATAAGAGTTAGTAAAGTAGGCTGACTATCCTTTCTAGATCTAAAAGATGCAGCAAGAAAACTAAACAAGGAACAGCCACGAAAACATAATTAGACAAGAGTGTTCTGGTCTGGGTAGCCCCTCGAGATAACTGAGTTGCAGATAGGTTAAGTTAAATTCTAAATGGACAGGAGAGGTAAAAGTATAGACAGAAGGAACCAATAATAAAAGTTGAAACTTTATAAATATTTGATGTCCTCCCCTGTCCCACCCATTTTCAGCATTACCTTTTCTTAATTGAGTTTTCTTAATCATATATTCTAGCGGTTATCCTTAGAATTTTAAAGCATTTAGTTAAATTTTATTTTCTTAACATCTAGAATTAATGTGACTTCAAATCACTTTCCTAAATAAAACAAGACACTTAGCATGTGTTTACTTGCCTCCTTCCTTCTCAAAACCTACACTACCACACCCAAGATGTCCACGCTGAGTTGATCTAGACTAGGATTTAAATTATATATTACAATTTCAGTCTTATGATTGAAATGAATTTATTGAAATTAATTTAAATTGTATGCTGCTGTTTCCTTTGTTTCTATAACTCAAAGTTTTCTCTTGGTTCATTTTTATTGTGTTGTAGTATATTTTGAAGTATTTTTTTCAAAATGATTTCTCGAGTGATAAATGTTCTGACAGCATGAAAATATTTTATTTTTCCCTCATATTTGAATGATTGCTTGAATTATGTATTGAATTTCAGATTCAATGCCATTTTTTTCTCAGAACTTTGATTCTCTATCTAATGATGACTTAATGTGTTCAGTTTTATATGTTGAGAATTTTGTTTCCAATCTTATTCTCACTTTTTTCTGCAGATAACTTTAATTTTTTTCTTTCAAGTTGCTTTTAATGCTTTGTCTTTATTCTTGTTGCATTGAAATGTTGTTATGTATATGTCTAGGAGTGAGTCTTTTCCATTCATTCAGCTTAGCACTTAGTAGACTTATATAATCTAAAGATTTATATATTTATGTAGATAAAAACATTCAGTTTTCTAAATTTATTTTGAAAACCCTCACTCCATTTTCCTCCATTGTTTTCTTTTGGTACTCCCAATCAGAGGATATAGCACTTCTGGGTTTATCCTCTAAGTTTTTAGATTTTCTTTTACTAGCAATACTAACAATTTTGCCCACTTTTTGCTATATTCTTGGAGAATACATCAGATTATTCTTCAGCTCTACAAATTACTTTTTGATTGTATCAGTACTGTCACGTAGTGGGCTTTGTTTGTTTGATTTCACTCTTAGTTTTTTTAATTTCCAAAATTTCTGGATGAGCATTTTTTTGTTATGTAATTCATTTTTAAATTACATTTGTTATGATTATTTAAACTCCTCCTCCTTTGCTCTGTAACCTTTGTTATATTAAATATTAGCTCTTCTATTCTTGGAATATACTACCAATTTTTGCAGTGTTCTTTTTCCTCAAATAATTGATGATTTTTGATTGTATACCAATATTTGTAACTGAGATTTTTCTATTGGCTCTGTGTTTGAATGCTGTAAATGCTCTCGAAGCCTGCTTTTAATGATTTTTAGGGAAGTGTGGATGTACTAATGGTAAGGATTACCAGTTACTCATCTCTAGGACATAAGAGATCCATATTATTTTAGGGTATTTTTGTCTACCCGGAGCACAAAATGCCTTTAACCTAAATTACAATTTCTGTTCCAAATTACTATTTGTTGCTTTAAAAAAAAAAAAAAAAAGAAGAAGAAAAGAGGTTAATTCTTTTGGCCGCATTTACTATGGCACCCCAATAAATCATCCTGATATCACCCTAGGAGTCACTTTCATTCATCATATGTCACCTCTAACTCTATGGCACCTTTGCACATACTTTGTAAAGTACTTTTACTACACAGATTGGAGCCTGTGGGTTCATTTTCAATCTGACACCAGTTACCTTCTCTCATTCCAGAAGTGCTCATAGTTTCTGGTTCAAGAAAGGCACCTCGTTTTTCAGTGCTAATATGTGGATATATGTATGTGTATGTGGCGGGGGTTTGTTTGTGTTATACAGTCTTAGTGGGGTTTAAGACCGTCAACATTTTTGTTTTCCGCATTAACATGTGTGTATATATTATGTATATATTATCTATACAAAATGAAATAAGAATGTAAGTAAATAAGTAAGAGTTTAAGATTATAAGGAAAGATGGGTTATATGCTCATACGCTCAGATGACTTCTGAAATCTTTTGACAATCTAAAATAAATTCATTAAATCCTGATACAAAAAAATAATCTTTATTTTGTAGAGTAGTTTTAGGTTCACAGCAAAATTGAGTGGAGGGTACAGAGATTTTTCATAGGCCTCCTTCCTTAATGTACACACAGCCTCCCCCATTATCAGTATTCCTCAGAGTGGCACATTTGTTATACTTAGTGAACTTACGTTGACACATCTTTAGCACCCAAAGTTTGTAGTTTACATTAAGCTTCACCCTTGGCTTTGTATATTATATAGGCTTTGGCAAGTATAGCAGAGACGACATTGGATGATCACACTTTTCTCTAATGGGATCTTGGTGGAATTCATGCATGCCACTTCTGAGGCGTGGCCATAAAAGTCCTTTTGGGACCTTCCAATTCTCTCTTCTGTCACAGCAACCTCTGAGCTCATGTATTCGGGGTGGCCCAGCTTCAAAATGACAAAGCTTCAGTCAACCAAGGCTTCTCTACTTCACACCAACTCTTACTGGGCATTTAATGAAAGCAAAAAATATATATATATATAAATTATATAATTATAATTACATAAATACATATAATTTATATATTTATATATAAATATATATCATGTATGTATACACACACACACATATATATGTATATATGTATATATGTATATACGTATATATATGTATATATGTATATATGTATATATACGTATATATAATTGTTGCCACTAAGATTCTGGAGTTACTTTGTAACTGCAACATAATCTATTCCATCCTGACTAGAACATCCAGTTCAATATATTTAAAGTTTTGCCCCTAATTCAATTACAATCATGATTTAAGTACAAAATACCTTAATGGCTGACATAAATGAGACATGAATCTAGACTTTTGGTTTAAAAAACATGTAAGTACATTAGATAATGCTTCATCAAAATGCATTGAGCCCTTTAAGCAATTATTTTGGGGATTTGGGGAAAGTTTTTTTAAATATGACAAAATTAAGTCAATATTTTTAAGTTTGTAAAGGACGTAATTACTTTATATTCTAAACTTTATTACTTTTTTCAAAGAGTATTATAATTGTATATTTGCCATCTCTAAGCTAAGTCTGTAGTACTTTGAAATGTGAAACATCTATAGTATTTTTGTAGAAACTGACAAAATTCTATGACATTTATTTTATGTCCAGCCGTTAACCACATTACTCAAACAGATTGCCTGACTCAACCTAATCTTATCCAGTGTGCTTTATTTGACCTAGTGATTTTCTATCTGCTAAAGTTATGTCAATTTTATGACATATCAAAGGAAAGAACTTCAAGACTTTTCTGCAGAGAAACTGACAGTCTTTTTGCATAAAAATACTTCCCCACATAAGAGCTCTTATTTATTACATTAACAGAAAACAGAAGAAAATTTGCATTTTGAGTGCTATGGAAAAAGATCTAAAAGTCATCAGTTGCTCTGCGCAACATATTGTACATGTTGCCACATGACAATTGAGACACACACTCATTTGTTAATCTCCACAGTGGCAGCTCTACCATTCTGAATGGAGCAAACCTTATTCCAAGAGGTTCATTTGAAAAAGGTTAAGGGTGATAGCCTTATTATGATTACAGATCAGAACAATTTTCTGCTTCGTTTGGAATTATGCATGTGAACGCATAGAGCCTGCCACTAGCTTGTAAAATTCCTTTATGCAAATTAGAAAAGACACTCCTTCTGGGCGGACAAATTAGAAAGAGGGGCTGCCTGGCAGTGAACCTTTGTGTATTGTACAAACTCTACAACAGCACACAGTGGCCCTGCAAATATGTTTAAATAAGGTCTTAATGACTGGCAATGCATGATATTTATTTAGAGAGCATTATTAGCGTTAGTCAATTCTAAGAAGGTCAGAATATAATTACAAAAACCAGGTTTCTATTTCCTTTCTAAGGATTCATGGGTGGCGTTCATCTTAAGTATTGCTGCTTAGGACAGCTGTGCACCTCCTGAGAAACTAGCTCTCTCTAGTTTGCTCTTTATCTGTTCAGTAGTTAAGAATCAAATTGTTGATCCACTCTGTAATAGTCAGAACTTTTGATTGCAAGAGATGGAAATCCAACTCAAATTAACTTGGAAAAGGAGGGTTGATTGGTTCTGAAAGGTTTCTCAAACTCAGCACTATTGGCATGTGGGGCCAGATGATTGTTGGTTATGGAGGTATAGGAGGGGTCTGTCCCATGCATTTTAGGATGTTTAGGGGCATCCTTGAACTTTTCCTAGTGGATGCCAGTAGCACCACTGCTCCAGTACAACAACTGGAAATGTCTCCGAACATTACAAGATACCCTGCGGGAGGCAAAACTGTCTCCAGTTGAAAAACACTGGGTCGGGTTACGTGAAAAGTCCAGGAATCAAAGTCGTTTCAGACAGGATTTCACTCATATCCAAACACAAGGGATCCAATGCAGGCTTATTTTCCACCACCTCAATAACTCCGAGGATCGTGAGGTGTAAGAAGAGTACTTCTTTCTGCATATCTCCATCGAGAAAGTTTCAGGGATGGTCCTCTCTATCAGATATCATGTCCCTGGAGCCAGTGGCCCAATGAGTCCTGCCCAAACTACAAGACAAATGAAGTGCTTGTTCCAGAAAAAAAAGGCATGTAATGAAGTTTGACAGGCAAAACCAACAAATGGCTGCTACGAATGTACATATTTTTAAAGGAAATATTTATTGAGCAACTTTTGGGTTCTGGGAATACAGTGGTGAACAAAACAGATCACAGCTCATTTTTGTCATTTTGCATATTATTTATTAATCTGACCTTTTCTAATGTCCTCATTTATTTATTTTTTATCTTGTACATATGACAAGATAAAATTATTATCTGGAAATAGGGGACATAGACAAATTATAAATATACGTTGTAGTAAAGTAGCAATTTTAGAAGACAATCAAGACATAGTCCCATTCTGCTTTATACATTGTAAGAGCACTTCAGGTGCCTTTTTAACCAGAATAACCAGTTTTTAAGATGTCTTCTTGTCTTCAGGTGAGTAAGACACAGCTGGTGAAAGTCTTGCTCATACTCGCTTTCAGTTCTATCCCGGTGCTCCTAGGCTCATTCTCTGGAAGGTCCACTGAGTTTTCTTTCCCTCCCTTTAAACCTCATGAACAGTCTGAAAAATATCAGATAAGGTCGATGTATCAGTGAGTACTAGTTATGACTGCAAGTGACAGTAATGTCAAAATATCGGTGACTTAAATAGAAGTTTTATTCTCTCATATATGAATGTCTAGAGTTGATTGTCTAGTTCTGGAATACTTAACAATATTAGGGCTTTGTCTCCTTTTGGCTTTCTGTTCTGCTGTGTGAGTCTTCAATAACCCAAATTCCATGATGTTCCAAAATAGCGAATGGAATTCAACTATTATTTTCCAACCAGCAAGAAAGAAAAAGCATGAAGAAGGGACTCGCCCTTTCCTTTATGGATATTTTCTAAAATTACACATACCACTTTCACTTTCGTCCATTGACTTGCAATGACTCACATGGGCCTTTTTAGCTACAAGGAGCTACTTATCAAGGAAAAAGAGTAGAAGAGTAGAAGGAAAAAGAGTAGACAGCCAACAATACCTGCCTCGCGAGGCTTATGCCCTGGAAGCTCCAAGTTTTACAAAGTTGACCCCGTGCCCTGGGGTGGTCAAAGATCAGGGTCGGGTGGTGTGGCAGTTAGTATTAAAACAGGAAAATAAAACTGTTCTATGTCTTATGAGAATAAAAAGGTTAATATAGGAATTAGGGATTGCAAGGATGTAGGAAAAGTTGCATGAGTGAAGGTCAGGAAAGCTGCAGCCGAAGATTGGAGAAAGTCACTAAAGACCTCGTTTGAAGACACAAAGTTAGTAGTTCTCCAAAGTTTCATGGGGAAACTGCTGAAATTCTCATGTGGCTCTGGAAAAGTTCTCACTGAACATCTCAGTCTGTATAACCCCGTGGGCACCCCCAAGAAGCCTGGAAAGGCCCTCTGACCTCAAGTCCACCCATGTGACATGCCAAAAATTTCTAAAAATACTGATCTCTTTTCATTTCTGTCTTTCATGCCTTTTATTGACAAAGTCTGATCTAGAACAGTACAGGTAAGGAATTCTGGGAAGTGTAGCCTTTGGAGATAGAAATGATGCTGAATTGACAATAAACAATCAAACATATGAGAAATTTAAGTATCATTATCACTCAATTTGCCTCACTAGGGTCTATCTGAATCCTGGCAACAGGCCAGCAATTAAGATGGATCATATTACTATGAAAAATGGATCATACTATTATGACTTGAAATATTTAACACTCCTGCACTCCTTCCTTTTGTCAGAAAAGAAAAGGTTATATGATATAGTGTGAGAATGCTCAGTGACAGGCCCAGGTTCTGCTACTTATATTATTCAAAACTACTTATAGGCTCTGAAAACATGCCACTCCCTATGCTAGTTGCGTGACCTTAGGCAAGCTCCTTAATTTCTTTGCATCTCAGTTCTACTTATTCGATTAAACATTTAATTGCAAAGAACAGATATAAAGACAAAAATAAAATAGCGTGTGAAAATAATAGCACTCAGGCCAATGTTTAACACGCATTAAAGTTCATTTCACACCCGTAACTTACTCTTATCAAAAAAGTTTCTGCAGTAGTATGTCATGATACTCAATCCAGAAAGACATACCATTCTGAACTGAAACCAAATTTGGTTTTCTGAGTAATATACTTTGTTTAAGAAATACTATTTTAATATAAAGATTTTCAATACTGGAACAATTTTTTTTTTTTTTCCTGTGAGTAAAAGCCTCTTGGCACTGGGAAGAAGCTGACTAAACATCTATCAGGTATGGTTGTAATAATTCTTATGCTAGTTTGTTGGCAAGAATAGATGAACTAAAAAGCGACTTTGAACTCTAGATCCAAGTGATATACCTTCATGGTTTATCTGTTTTCATTACATCTTACATTTCCTAAGGATAATTTCAGGCTACTACTTCCCTGTTAGTTTAAAGATTTAATTTTTTCACAGAGGTGAGGAACACGAGACGGGTGTACTGGGAGAAGTAGCCCTAAGATTTTGAGACCATGAGGTAGGAAAAGATATTAAGTAATAGAATGAATGAGATTTTCTTTTTTGGGTTATCTATTTTACTAAAGAGTTAAAACCTCACATGCCTCCAGGCAAGGAACATATATAAAAGGAGGGGACAGGGAAGGCACTTTGGGGAACTGGTGTCTCCCATAATCAATAGTCCAGCTAGTACCTAGTTCTAGTAATTATTATCAGGATTGTATACTTAGAGCTTTTGTCAAAACTGATACATTTAAAAAAATGCTATGTCTGTTAGATCTAGGCTACAAGTCACTAGCTTTCAAACTATGATTTCATACTTAACTCAGCAATTGGAACACGTTGCTTTTAACCGCCAAAGTGTGCAGGAATGTTCCTTTAAACCATTCGAGTCTAAACATGTAACTCGAAATTTTGCCCAAACATATAGGAAGACCAGATTTCCTAGATTTTATTGGATATTTCCCTTTGGGGAATTTTTAAAACAAAGTGATTTTCTATATGCAGTCAAATAGAAGGGAGAATTGGATTGCTGTTAGCAACTGTGCCCTACAACTCTGGTTAGAGTTCTGAGGGGTGAAACAAGGCTGACCCTACAGTTCCTCCCCGGCACTGCTAGCAAGGGTTCAGATCCTGCTGATCCTACTCATAGGTGTAGCTCCTGTAGCTAAACCCAACAAGCATATCTCTTCACTATTACTGGGTAATTAAAAGTATGTGTGCAATTTAATCATGGCCTATAACTTATTAAATTTAATATCCCAAGACTCATAAACCTGGTGGTATTCTCTTGGTGGTGGTTGTTGCTGTTGGTCTAAATGCATATTGCCATGCTGTTTGTGCTAATTTCTCTAGCTATGACATGCTATTACAATTACTATGTACCACTAAATTTCATTGTTAGGTCTCCCATGAATTACATGGGGAAGGCTTTCGCTAGTTTTGTATTTAATCCAAAGAGATTTGTCTTTGGCCCCAAGTTCATGACCACTCAGACACAGAGACATAAAATCTTCATTTCATTTATCTGATGAAATACATTATCTAAGCATGTGGGGTTTTTTGTTTGTTTGTTTGTTTTGCTTTTGTTTTTTTTTGTTTTGTTTTTTGTTTTTTGTTTTTTTGCTGTGGTCACTTCTCAAATTATTGGTTATAAAACAAAATTCTTGTAATCAATGCTTGTGACACCAGCTGAGATGACAGTCCATTCTGTTTTAGATTTGCTTTTAATTTTAATTTCTTTATGGGTCATTCTGAGGATATAGTTCATGTTTTCTATTCCCTAATTTCTCACTTTAAAAAATTATACTTTTATCCATGAATTATTTAGTTTGAAATGACTAGTAAAAGTGGAAAAGCCTCTTGGAAAAGTTGGAATATCTATCTTTGAGAGGTTTAAGTTTTCACATTTTTAGATTAATCCAAAACATACCTAGATTTGATCATCTTTGCTAATTTGTAATATACCCCAATGTATATTATAGTCTAATGTTTTTCTTTGGGCAAAATGACATCTAAAATGCACCAAAAATAACAACAAGAAACAAGCACTGGAAGCAATATGTAGGAAATACATGCATAAAAGAGGATAACAAAGTTTAGGAGCCAGAAAAGCAGGGATAAAAATCCCAACTCTGCCCCTAAATAGTTGTACTCTTGGGCAAGATATCTAAGCTACCTGCATCTCAGTTTTTCATCTGGAAAATGAGGCTCGCATTAGCTGCTTTTCAGTATTGTTTTGAAATTTAGATCATGGACTCTATGTAAGATGCTAGCACAGTTCCTGACACATCACATATGCTCAGTAAATGTCACCAGTTGTTATCATTACTTGTATTTATGATACTGGGGCCATTAACATACTCTTTACACCATCCTCACTGGCCAATGACATTCTGATGAAACAAAGATATCTGTGTCTTGATTGTTAGTTGAGACTCATGTCAAAAAAATAAAAATACATTGAGAAGCAGTAAATGACTCTTTTGGAAAATAAATCTCAGACATCGGTTTGCAGTAGGACAACACTGTGGGAGATACAGGAGGAAGGAAAGGTAAGTTTTGGGGTTCATTCGAACCTTGCTTCTTTGTTGAGAACAACAGGCAATTGTGGTGGTATTTGGTGTGCATATGATGTGGCTTCTCTTCCTTCAGTGATCATGCTGAGGCTAGCAAATGACACTCAGATGTTAGCAATTTGGGGTCACATTTGAACTGGTGACTCAGGAGGCAAGTGTTCTATATCCCACCAGTTCCTTTAGTCAGCTCCTGAGTCACAACTTTCTTTAATTTCTTAAATAGAGGGAGCTTGCCTCATGGGAGCCATTCAAAATGAATAAAATACAGTGTTCTGTACAGCAAATACTAAATTAGCTAACATGGTCAGGGAGTTTTCTGGTTGGTCTAATCATTGTGACAATTACTGATTTTCAGAAAAATAAGATAAAATCAAAATATACTTGTCACTAAAATGAGACTGGATAGAATTCAGTTATTCTTAGATTCCAAAGGCCTTCCAGTATCTTGCAGGACTGAACTGTTAACTATGAATCATTTAGATGTGTAGACAGATCAGGCCAGAAGAATATCAAGTTGATGGACTGCCAGGTAAATCAGCTTTTACTAAATTTTAGAATTGGCATAGGGATGAACAGCCCTAACTAGCAAATGGCAGCAACAGTAACGGTTATAAACAAACAGAAAAGGGCAGGGTTTAAGAAACCAGAAAGTGAGTTCCTGTTATACAACAGAGATTGAGCTAGGTGCTCAATTGTTTAATCTTCAGGACACCCCAAAAGTGATTATTATAGCCAGACTCTTGAGACTTAAATATCAGTAACATCAAGCACATAGTAGGCACCTCATGAAAACCAGTACATGTGCGATATAGCCAAAAGGAAGCACTCCCTTCCCTTGAATTTCCCTCCTTCCCAGGGGGTGAAAAAAAAGGTAAGTAATGCTTTTTCAGGATAGCTACTTCTGCAATAAGAGCCATAGTTCAGTTTATTAATGTGCCTTTTTCTTTTCTTCCTTTCTAAAGCAAGTACCATGCTTTCTTCCTCACTGGCCTGAGGTCTCCACTTGTCGAGGAGGTGAGGAAGATAGACTTATTTCAGACAATGCAAAAGAGAAAAACTACCTAGCAAGGCAATAGCTTTGAAACTAGATTGTTGCAAGGAAGAATTTTGTAACTTGATTTACTTCATCTTTTTTGCAACTCAATGAAAATTTCTGGTTTCTAGCACCGTTACTGCTCTTCTATAGAAGGATGATAAAAGGAAAGAAAGCACTGGGTGAGTTTTTAAAAGAAGAGAGAAAACAGTCAATATTTGTTCTGATCTGCCTTCTCTCTACTTCAGCCTGTGGGACTGGTGTGGGGTTAGGTATCTAGAACATAGAGGGAGCATGTAACACAGTCTCTCACATCGGCCTCTAGGAGAAGTGGGCCACGCCACCACAGGGAAGGTCCATCTGGGAAGAGAGATGAGTATGGCAAGTCAGACAGGCTAGTTGGCGAGTAGCGGGCAGGGCACTCAGTCAGGGAAGGCAGAGGAGAGACAGTAAGACTTAAAATTTTCACCTAGGGAAGCTAGTGGGAAGCCGTTTTAGTGAAGAGGAGATGGCCCATGATGAAAGAATGGCCCACAAGCTCACTGGAGATTTGAGCACTGGAGGCCAGATGGACAGACGGTTGGATGACATTCCACCCATCCACTGGTCTTTGCCTTAGGGACAGCATCAGGGGATGCAGGAGGCTACATGAGAGACTGAGTCCTTTAATCCAATCCAAGGGACTGTTTACATGTTTGGAAATGCCTAGGTATTAAACTTAAGTGTAGCATTTTTTTTCTTCAATCCAGCAGATGCGGGAGCAGGAGGTTCACCAGTTTACTTCCAGAGTCAAGGAAGGACCTACATGTTTTCAGCATTCCATATATGAGTTCAAGCTTGATACCATGACATTTGTAACCCATCTGAAAAATCATGCCTTAAAACTTAATGAAACCATATTTTGGTAACTTGCTATTGCAGAGTTTATAGTCCCTTTGTCAGCTCCTCCTCCCCGGGGCATACTGCCTCCCTCCCTGTTCCTGGGTATCACAGGGAGGTCATCTCACTTATACTTACAAAGAAGCCTCATTGGAAATGGACCCAGTGCCATTTCTCTTCTGCTCCCACATCCCTAGGTGTCTGGTTCCCAGCCCCAGCTGAACATTAGCGTCGCCTAGGGAACTTGAAAAATAGTACCCATGCTGGGGAATATGCTGAGTTAAATTGGTCTGGGTGAGGCCACAAGCATGAATATTTCTTAAGGGCTCCTTAGGTAATTTTTATGTGCAGCCCAAATTGAGAACCAATCCCTTAATTTACCGTGCTAAGGAATCTGGCCCCGGGGGAGCTGTATGAAGATGTATTACCACTGCTGATAGAGCTTAAAGATGTGCCTTTCCTGGGCATTGCTGCTACTTCTGCCAAATACTGCTCCTTCTCTTGGCATGGCCACCTCAGCCTGGCCCTCCTGTTTCCTACGATGGTGCTGCTAATGTGCCGGAGCCCTTGAGGTACCTACATTGTGCTTCACCCATCCAGTAAGAGCTTGGACCAGGATTCAAACTGCTGATACTGACTGTATCACCAGTAGTCTCTACAAATGGAAAAACAAGTGAAATATAAGAGAAAGGAAATTTTAAATCAGTTTACATTTTCAGCCAGTACAAAGATTCGAAACCTGACACAGTGATAATTCTCTCGTTCTGAATCTGTATCTAAAGAGGATACATATTACCCAGGACTCAACTAAGAGGTTATTATAGATGATTTTGATATTTATTTAACAAATCACATTTAATGGCGACTCGTAGTTGTGAGGCTCTGAGCTAGGAGCTGAAAACAAAAGTAAGACACAACCTCTTGCCTTTAAGAAACCTCATGTTTGTTTGTTCTCAAATTTATGAACAATCTATAAATCAGTATCGTGCATTTGAAATAATTTTTATCTAATTGTATAAGAGCCTACAATAGTATATAGTTTCTCTGGTTTACAATTCGATTCAAAAGAGTTATCTTACTAACAAATACATTTCAAAACGAGGACAATATGATATACCCTGGTGAATTAAAGTGAACAGGGTAAGAAAGAAAGAGAATTTCATAAAAACAGATGAGTGCTGCCAGCAAGTAGTATATTACTTGGCTCCATCTTCCTGGAAGTACTGGGAGCTGATTACTGGATTTAGCTCAGACTTTAAATAACCTCATAAAAGAGTCCAATCGACAAACTATTTACACCTTTATTGAAGTAACCAACTTTTTTCTTTTATAAAATAGGTAAGAATTTCAAGGAAAAAGGTAATGAAGGGCATAGCAATTGGGAAAAGTCAACACATATAAAGGATTGCAATAACTTTTGTTTTCCAATGGAAAAGAGTCTGAGATAATTTCATGAGTTCTTCACAAAAATGGGGATAGAGGTTTGTGACCTATTAAACTCCTGAGATCACTTTAACGTTATCTTTCCACATGCCATAAACATCTTCCAAATTCAGCATATGAAAGAACCTGTAATGGGAACACCAGTCCACCTTAAAGCTGGTCTTCCCTCTATAACAATAGCCAAACTAACCTGGAACTAGAAAAAAAGTCACAGGTGGGGCACCAGTGATAGGTTTAATAAGATGCCACATGTATTGGAAACTTGGTAATAAAAGTATATAAAATTTTAATCTTCAACTTTTCCTTTTATAAAGTGACAAAACAAATAGGGAAGTGATATGCAAATGTATTTTTAACAGTATCAGGGAAGCAATGAATTTTAAGTTCAAGTCAGTTCTTTTAAAGGTATTTTAAAACCGAAAACGAATGAAAAAGCTTGACAAAGATTGCTGATTCCTCATCTAGCCTTTTCAGTCCATGGTCTATTGTTAAGACTGATAATGTATCATGGACAATAAGGAGATTCTTTTGATATACTATTTTGCCACTTCTATTTATGTTTGTAAAGATTTCTGTGATTCCTAGTTATCAGGTATCCTTAGTTCTTAGTGTTATTTGGTTAATTTAATTAATAGTTACATTTGGAGGGGGGTGGTTATTCAGATGTTGAAAGGATTGAGGCAAAAAATTAAATGAAGTTTCATTTAATTAATACTGCTACATAATATGGGTTATTTATCATTAAAACTTAGCAATCATTAAGTACTTAGGCTTATAGACGTTAGTGGGTATTTTGATGATCAGGCTGACAGGGGAGAATCTGCTTTCACACTAGCTGTGTAAAGTCATGTTGATGTACCATTTGTAAAAAGAGCCAGAGTCAAATGTCTATTATGAGTTACCTATGAGACATTTTCATGATGTATTTGCATACCTCAGTTCTTATGAGGGTAATATAATTCATATTTACAGTAGGCATCATTTAGTGTATAAGTTGAATTTTTTAAAGAGATCTGGATGGGGAGCATCTGACTTTTGGCTCTGTTTAACCAGGACAGTTTCCATAGTGACACCAGGTTATCTATTGGCTGAATCTGCCCCTAAAAACATTCAAGCTGATTGGTCCTTCAGAGCCCACTGGGGAAGCTCCAGACAACTATACAGTCTGGCAGCGTGGGAGGGCCATAGCTCAAGCTCTGAAGACTACTGAGAAAATTCTAATTTTTGGAGAAACCAAGCAAAGAAAATATCTCTATTTCTAGCCCACCTGCTTTTATTCCTAAGCCCACAGTAACAGCTAGAAAAAGCAATGACAGAAAGAAATAGGTAGTGTTATTCTGTGAGTTTTCTTTGATATCCAGAAATATAGAGATTGGGTATTTTATCTTGACTTAACTCATAGATCACATACATCATATCATTATGACCCTGAGCAGGAAAATCCACAGAAGAGAGCTTGTTATGAGCTCAGCTGAAGTGGATATTCTCTCTTCCTCTCTCCCTCTCTCTCTCCCTCTCTCTCTCCCTCTTTCTCTCTCCTCTCTCCCTACCTGTCAATCTTTAATCCCTCTTCTACATAATTTGCTAATGTCAAAACAACATGTTTTGTGTTATTCTCCTCCACCCAATTCTCAGAACATGATGGAATAGCTCCCTTTTTTTCATTCTTGGTTAATAATGTGCATAAAATTCCATGTCCAGTATAAGAAATACTAGGTATTGTTTCCTTTGGTAAGAAGATCCTTAATTTATAAATTTAAAGAACAATCTTCTTGATAATCTAAGAGGGAATTAAAAGTACCATTTGAATCTTGTTTTCAATGATGAATGTGGGAATGCGTGAGCTACCATTTTCAAACGCATGGGGGAATCTTTCATCTTCTCTGGGTCCATAGCATTATTTCTGGAGCCATGACAACAAAGGTAGAAATTTTATTAGAATAATTTGCATCTGAGAATAAATATGTGTACGTATTTTGTAAAATTAACTTAAAAAACTTTGCTGTACTTACTGAATGGATCAAAAATTTAGGCATTTTGTAGATGTAGTTTAATTCAGAGCCCAAAGAAAAGAGATTAAAAGCATACACCACTGGATTGGTTGGGAAAGTCAAATGCTGACTCTCCTAATCACAAATCTGTTCTGATTGGATCGGAAACGACTTGGGTGCTTTTGTAACACTGCTTGTCTCCCTGTACTTAGTCAGGTGTATTTATTGTCCCTGTGTTTATTTGAGTATAAGCTTAAGTCACATTCTCTTATCAATCATTGTTGTAGCTCATAATAGCCATAATGAGATATTCGGTTTTGGAAACGGAAAGCCTTGACCCTAATTAGCAGTCAGGTGAGTGAAGCTACCTTTGAGCTTAGAAATGCTGTATATCAACACATCATTGACTAAACTCTACTTATTATCTGGAGACTAAGTCTAGCATGTAATTGAATATTTTCTCAACTTTTGGCGAAAGCTTTGGAATTTTGGATCTATTTGCAATACACTTAAATTCTGGAAAGACATCCCCAGAGTGTGAATGGTTTAAGAGCTACGATAAATTCATTTTAATGAGTGCTTCCAAGCCTGTAAATGGAGATAGGGTTTATATAAGTTAGTTAATCCAAACCACAATAATTTTTAGAAATAAATGAATAAAAATTATTGCATGTCATAGCCAGGGATAGCAAGGTATTTGTAAGATTATTGAGCAACTCACATTACAGATACAGATTGAGATTTGATTCTTTAAATCAGCAATCTCTCCCCTGAGTTCATTTTAATCCTGATAAATTTATGACTAAAGAACTTTATTCATTCATGCATGCATGCATTCATTCAGCAGCCACTTTTGGAAAGCCTGTGGTGCATAAGGCATTCTGCTTCTAGTGGAAAATTCAGAGAAAAATGAGATGACATCCTACATTCAAGAAACTCACAGTTCTTTTCAGTGACCCATAACTTGAATATTGTGAACTAACACCACACATTTGAAGTACACCTATTTTGATAAGAAATGGGGTAGGGGGAGCATACATTCGCTATGGTGAATTAAAAAGGTACCAACAGTAGGGGAAGAGAGTCCTCCAGCAGGCTTCACTTATCTCATTTAATAGCTATTCTTTTGTTTACACAGTTCTCCCCTCTTCCCCACTGCATTTGGAAAGACCTGGAGAAATATTGTTCTTGCCAGATCTGCATTCCAGGTTCCCCTAGTCCCACTTTTTTATTGCTTTTAAAATAGTGTTCTATTTTACTTTAAAAGCAGTGACACCGAAGGAATAAGAGAAGTGACATGAAAAGCTTTTAAGAAATGAAATTTCACAAATGTATTGGTGGCAATGACTCTTATCTACTTTACCTTGAAAAACAAAACAAAACAAAACCCCCAAATAAAAAATAAAAATCATGGCTACATTCATTAAACCAGCTAGCTTTCTGACCAACAACACAGGATGAGTAGAGGTCCTAATAGCACAGAAACTGCTTGTTCTGAGTAACTAGCCTGTCCTTAGCTTACTCCTGCCACAGCAGCATCGACATGAAAAAACAATTCTTCCCATCAGCGCTTCAAATTGAGATTGGCCATAATAAATACTTTACTCTCAGTAACAGAGCTTGATCTGTCTTTTCTTTGATTATCTAAGTATTTAGATAGTAGAGGAGTCATTATTTAAAAAGTGTAAATCAGTGTCTTCTATTTTATGGTAACAGAACTCAAGAGTGTCAGCTTTCTAAGGTGGTTATTCCTGTATAGTTCGTATGCTCAGCAGAATTAAGGCATCAAGCATGGGCAACTGTAGAGACAGATGGAATTAAGTAGTCTGACATTTTATTGAACAGACAATTTTTAAAATTATTTTAAAATTATTAGGAAGAAATGGACTATTATGTGCAAATATTTTATATTCTTTGTATATAATCAAAGGCAATTCGATATTGAATTAATAATACTACTCAGTGAAATATTAGTAGACCTAGATGCAATGAGATTTTATTGCTTTATAATAATTCTCATTTGCTAGAGTACAAATAATAAATCCTGGCACTATACTTGGATGGAAAAGACAGTAAAGGAAGATGGGTATACTTAGAATTTTTCTTTTTATAATCAGTTCTGAAGTATTGTGTACTGTCTACACTATAGATCTAATTTCACATTTTTTTTCAAATACTAAATATCGAACGTGTTCATAATAGAAGAGACCATTTTCATATAAAATTAACTCTGTTGCACAAACTCCTACATAATAAAAAGCACAACTATCATTATACTCTGACTATGCAAAAATAAAAAATAAGATCCAATTTAAAATAGTGATGAGATCCCCAATATTGGATTCTCGAGCCCACATTCTTAAAGAGTAGTGCCAATTTTGGTAAGAGGAAGCTCAGAATTATCAGAATAAAATTAACTTTAATTCATTTTAATTAAAAAATACACCTATTTGAGTGTGTGTGTGTGTGTGTGTGTGTGTACATATATATTTCCCCCCCCCCAAGATCATTTTTAGGAAGAGGGAGGACATAAATAAAAGAAACATCTACTGAACGTCCAGTATGAATTTACTTTTTATCCTCATGGCAATTCTATGATAGTGGTTTTATTTTCCCTGCTTTTACAGAGGGAAGACTGTAGTCTCAAAAAGTTTAAGTAACTTGCCCAGGATTGAATGGTAAGTGACAGAACAAAGAAATATTCTCCAGAGTCTACCAGGATTTTTTACCTCATCTACGACTACAACTCTGGTGGAGCTTCTCGACATTAAAAAGAAAGGTTTTTATTTTGTTTATGTTTCTTCGTTTGATGGGGGGGATGTAAGAGATTAGAGAAGTGATGATACTTTAAGTTTGTGCTCAGAGTCCTAAATTAATCACTTTTCTTTCTTACTCAGCATGTGAGTACTCAGAGATATGAAGAAGGAAAATCCTATCTTTCTCGTCATTCCCGTTTTAATAATTAGAGGAACAGCTCCGACTTGACTCACTGATTTGCTATTAAAAATAATTAATTTAAATTGCTTAACATCAACATAAAGACTCCGGATTTTAAAACTAAATAAAATCTTATAATAATTAGTATCAGAAAAGCTATATCTTAACTTCCAAATAGTTTTATTCTTCTTTTAAAATGTGATTTCCGCAATGGTTTTTATTGGCTTAGTGGGAAGACTGCCATCTACTGAAGCAACAATACCTTTTCATGTACAACCTGAATAATTCTTAGAAATCAGTACTATATTGGAGTTAAAGATATATATGAATATATAAAGATGTGTGTGTGTGTGTGTGTAGACACTCACATATATACAAAATGATAGTCTTTTTACCCCAGATATATAGAAAATGGATTCTTCAGAAGTTTAGCTGTTCAACTAAAAAATCTAATTTGTATAGAATTAAATTTAATACTACAAAGAAATTCTGAATATTAACTAACAACTCTCTCTTCCATTGCTTCTTGTCAGATCTTGCCGTCATGATAGGTCTGAAGATATAGAACACATTTTTTCCTCTGCTCTCATCCTTGCATCTCTGCTTCTACCTAGCTCACATTCCCTTCATAAATACAGACATGGAAAGTAGAATTTTTCAAAGTGATTTTTATAATTCACTTTCACTGAATATAACTCTTATTGTCTAAAAAGTCTGTGTTGCTGAGTTAATAACAATATGAAAGGACCATGATCCAGGACAGCTTTTTTTCCTTCAGATACATGATCCTCCAGTCAAAAGAAAACTGTTTATTTTTCAGTTTAATTGTAATTAGTAACGAGGCCTCTAATCTGTGGCTTATTTGTTGAATGTGTGTGCCCCTGTCTTGCACTGAGCGGCCTACTTTTTTCCTCTTCTGCTCAGTGACAGCCCAGCCCCAGGAGTCAGCAGAAAAACAGCATGCTTACTCCTTCCACTGAATCTTTTCATTTACTTTTCTGTTTTTAGTTTCCTGGATTTTTCACTCTTTGGGGAAGAGGGAAGGAAAATTTTCCCTGGGTTTCTTCATACAAAGGAGACCCAGGTTAGGATTTAATGTTTTCCTTAGCCCAGAACCCCACTGAGGACGCAAGGATTTGGTATGGAAAATCTTTCCATTAATTTGGTTATATAGGTAATACCTTTCTATTGGTATTACTAGAAAAAAGCCTTAAAGTTAAAAAAAAAAAAAAACTATTGAGGGGCATTTAAAAAAATAACTGGGTTTTAAAAATCTATCTTTTAATATAAGATTCATGTCATCATAATGATACATAGTCTTCAAGCTTACAAATGATCAGAATGAGAGAAAAAATCTATAATATTCTAATTATTTTCAATATATGTTTATAGCATATAATTTATATTATATTACAGAATGAAGCTATATAATAACTGATATCGTATATGCAACAAAATTGATAATTTACTTGGTTTCGTTTTCATGGATAGTTAAATCTGTAAGTATTGCAAGTAGAAGTCAATCTTATAATACCTCTGTACAATTTCTGTGGTTACAAAGTAACTTTGGTAAAATTCCTATTCATATTGCTTTAATAACAAGTTGTTTATACTTATAGCTTCCTATAAACTCCCCAACCTCCTCAAATATATCTTTGCAATTATAATTTCCCACCAAAATTTCAAAACCAGAGGGAAAAAATTTACATTCCTACTCACAAACTTGTAGGAAATGAAGATTTTAAGATAGACAAGACAAAAATTATCTCAAAGTAAAGTTATTTCCATTGGGAAAGAAGAGAAAAATTTTCAGGGAAAAAGAATAGAAAATACAAATTTGATATTGTTTAAAGAGACATTTTAAACATTGAATTTTTAAATGTATTCTGCAAAACATATATGTTGCCCCAACTATTTCAGTTTTCAAACACTTTCAGTACCTCTGATGAACCTAGGTTTGTCACAAAATTGAAAGGACGGCAGAGAATCGACAACAGAAATATGTAGCCTAAAGTAGTTCAGTTAAAATATTTGTTTCTTAGTTGTTACTGTTTTTTCTTCATCTGTGAAATGTAAACCTTTGAGGATTTAGTCTCTAAGGTCATGTCCAGGTCTCTGGTTCTATAATTCCATGAAATGTCTTTAAATCATAATCATCTTCATCCCACTTCTTTCTTATGGTTCATGTACCTATAATTATAAATGGGATACTCACTCCTCCCTCTCAGCATCTCAGTTCTCCTGGGTCAGTCCTCTATGAAATAGAAGACCTGTGTGTGTTTAAGCATATAATTTTGACATATGAAAAATAATTAAGATATCACACACACACAAAGGAAAGTAAAAATATTGTGTTCTACACGCACTATTAATACAAGATCAGAAAAGAAATTTTTCTGTTTGAAAGAATGTTCTCTCTTGTTGTCCTGAGTTTTCACCTAACATTCTATCATTCTTTAGATTTTCTCAGAGGTTTTATTCTCTTCATTCTTTTCTATTTACCTTTGTTCTCTATGTACCGCCCGTGTATACCATATGGACTAGGCCTGCAGTTATTTTAGCTCCTTTAATATACATTTGACTTTTACCACTGACATTCTTACCAGCACTGTGTTAGCTTTATCTTCCTGCACCCATGAGCTGCTTCTATTCGTGGGACTTGTGGTGCAGGAGGTGACTGCAGGACCCAACATGTAGGGAGACATGCAGGGTGCAACTTACTTGTAGTTTGAGTATAAGACTAGAGATTAGATCACTCACATTTTTAAACTCGATTCTACCAGATAAAATTTTTTTCAAATATAGTTTTAGAATTTGTGCTGATATCCTTTCCTCTCCTCATTAAAACAGCTATAATTCTGCTAACATACCTCAGTAGAGTTATAATACTAGTTTACTAAATTCACCGGGTTTCTTTAATGCCTCCTAAATTCTAAGTTAGGACAAAGGTTACTATGAAGAGTGTCTTGTCGGGGGGGAAAAAAAAAGTGCTGGTCATAGTTTATTTCAATTATTCTATGTAAAATTATGTAATATAACTCTCAGGTAGTGGTCTTCCAATGGGATTTCTGCTACAACAGTAAGTTATTCAACTTTGATTAAATCTAGTCCTGGTAATCTAAGAAGAAACATTTAAACAAATTTGTCTAAGTCCGATAATGCCATGTTTCAAATAAGAAGAAAACATGCTCCTTTTGTTTCTTTGAACTATGATTAGGAAAAAAAGTTCAGTGGAAATATTGAGGACATTAGCTTTCTGAACCTACTTCACAGGCAGTGTTTGGAAGAGAAATTAAAATGTCCATTGTCTAAGCGGTAAACAAAAATAGGAACTTTTAAATTATGAATTGGCTTAACATCTGTTGGGCAAACTGTTTGCTTAGCCTTATTTTGACATCTCACTTCCCTCACTGCCCCCTCTGTCTCTCTTGCACATCTGGGTGTGTGGTGAGGGCACCACAGAGGCAATTATAAAGCCAGAGTCCAGTTAAGGACCCTGAATTTTCCATTTTTAGCCTCCACTGCAACGTAAGGATGTCCCAAGACTGGCCTGGGTGGACTCCACAGGAAGAAAGATCTTGATTTAAAATACAAATAAAAACCAAAGTTGTAACAGAACAAGGCTGACTGGCACAAATAAACAAAACTCTAAAGAGTTCATTTAAAAATCACTATTTAGGATGCTGAAATATTTCCATTTTAAAGATAGCATGTCGTCTATTAAGGAGAAATACTTTAGAAATAAGAGTTAAAACATTCTAGTGGAAACTTGTTCAAATGAGCAGGATATAGAAACTATCAAGGACAGAAGCTTTGAAATAAAACAGCTCTGAGTTCCTGTCCTGGCTCTGCTACCTCCTGTTTTTGCCTGGGAGCAAATTGTATAACTTCTCTAAGCCTTAGTTTCTTCATATGTAAAATGAGGATATAATGATGATAATGATGAGGGTGATAGCTCCTATCTTGTAGTATTATTGGAGGATTTAATACAATAATGCATTCATATGCTTATCACAAAGCTTGGCATGTGATAAATAAAATAAATTACTAATAGCTGCTGGTCATAATGAAATTGTTGAAGAAGGCCCATAGTTACTGATGATATATAATGTAAAAAAAAAAATATATATATATATATATATATACACATATATATATGTGTGTGTATCTTCGCATCAATGAAACATTTAATAAATTCCAATAATGGAACCGTGGCAATGGTTTTTATGATGAAATGGTAAGAAAAGTGACTTGCTAAATAGCATATGTTGAGGCCAGTCACTGAAGAAGAAAACATTATTTGTTTTATTTTGATTATCTGGAATAGTCATAGTTAAAGTGCCTTTCCTGAGAAAGCATTTAAATAAAGCAGTAGTCCATATTTTCTCAAAGACCTTCAGCAGTGTTACTGTGTTTAAGAATTAGGCCTGAAGTCATAAACTACAGTGATATCTCAAACTAAATTAAAACGCAAATTATTCCATTTTTTATCTTCTCCAAAAATTCTCTACAGGGTGCCAGTAATTTTTTTTTTTTTTTAATGTAAAACTGATCATAGCACTCACCTTCTTAGAAGTGTTCAAAAGGTTCCACGCGCTATCAGTGTAAATCCCAAAGCATCCTACAAAGTCTTCTGGAATTGCCTTCATTGCTCTAGCCTCACCTGGGACTACTCCCCTGCATGCCCCAGCCTACAGCAACGTTGGCAAGTTGCCCTGTTTGCTTCTGTTATTTGACTTGTATATCATTTCCTCCTCTTTGAACACTCCACTTTGGACAGGCTAATTTCCATTAGTCTTTTAAGACTCAGCTCAACCATATTCCTCCCTGGGGAAGAATTTTCTCACTTGACTCCAGCTCCACTTCAGCTGTTAGGGGTACCCAGATGTGCCATTGTCAACCCTTGTGAAACTGCAGTGCATATTTGTATCCTTGGTACCCTCCCCCAAAAAGACTGTGAGTTTTCGAGGCCAAGAATAATGTTTTGCTCATCACTTACAGTGTAATCTCAATAAATACAGTATGAAAGAATGGTTCTGCAAAGCTCTTCTAACCCTGTCTTTTGATTATCAGAGTGAATATTCATAGTTTCTAATTTTTTATCCCTTTGGATTAATATCAGCCTGCTCCCTAAAAGTAAGACTCCTTGAACCTTAGGTCTTAAAAACATAAATTGAACAAGCCTAAGACCTGCAATGTACATGAGATTTGGCAGGAGTGCAATTTGGCTTATTTAATCGTAGATTCAAAGAGAGCTCTAAGCAAGACCTCCTTGTATTATATTTGAAGAGTAATATCAGTTTGGTTCTTACAGCTATGTTAGAGGCCTGAGTTTTCCCTTTTCATAAAAACAACATGTAGGATTCCTCAACTGATTTGTATTCATTATAAAGTGCATCACTGCTATATGATAAATACTAACTAATGATAATGAGGCTAATCAAAAACTTTTTTTAGATATGTCTGTGATAAAGGGAAACATTAATCCCTTGTGTCTCACTGCTCTTGGCTTGAGGATTGCTACAAATAATTAAGGGACTGACCCTTTCACAACAGGATTACGGGATTTATACAAAGCCCTCTCAAATTCCCTCCCACATATCTGCAATCACTAATGTAATAAATTTGACTGTTATTTCTATCAAGTTCATAATTTCTAAATAACATTTCTACATTTTTGGCGGGTATTTTTTATTTTGTTGGTTGGTTGGTTTATTTGTTTATTTATTTATTTATTTATTTATTTATTTATTTATTTATTGAGGAACATTGGCTTGTTTTCCACATCTTTAGGATTGGTGATATAAGTATGTACATTCCCATGTTCCTCAGTCTCCTTAAGAAAAATAAGATGTGGATACCTAAACTATAGGGGCAAAGAAGGTGATTCTAAGCAAAGATAACCTGAGATCTTCTTTATTCCGTTGAGGGGGCAACTGAATACTTAGTAAGAATGGTTTATTGCCATTGATCTGATTCTTATATGCCTCTCATTTTGTTCGCTGTACAATACCCCTCTTGATGTAGTAAGTTCCATGTGCAGAAGAAATGTGTTCAGTTCATAGGAACATAAAACTATGTCCAACTGTATTCTATAATGAGAAAATAGCCATAAATATGAAGTGAGTCAAGGCATTCAATTATTGCTTCCTTTCCTTTGAAGTAAAATGATATTTTGATTGTCTAATTGAAAATACAGTAGCTTATCTGTTCCGAATAAATTTGTAACCTATCAGAAAGCCATTCATTGCCTGGGAAATCTCATTTTCCTCCAATTATGCGACTCAATGTGGTTAATCATTAGCTTGAAAAGAAGAAATTCAGTTAAAGAAAAAAGGAATCATAAGTCTTCCTTGTTATTGCTAAATTATCTCTCGATTAGTATAATGGTAAGCTTTCTTTTTAACTAGCTTCCCACCCCCACCCCGGGAATTAGAAGCTTGGGATCTCTGTGAATTGATGCCAAATATCAAATATTTATTTAAAATAATAGAAAAGGCCCTCTCTACTACAACTAAAGGGCAGATGGAAATTTAGAATTTAGAATAAAGATTTAGCTCTGATTTCTTTTATAATCCTTTGATTTTGTAATTGTTTCTTTCAATGCAAGATAATACAGTTTTGAGATCCGCCAAAATCTTCTTTTACTGAGTTTCTTGGATTTCAAATGTAAATGAAAACAATATATTCTAAATTCAGATAAATGTATCGAACATATTTATTGATTTTGTCTTTGGACTACATATGGTTTCAATCTGGGAAAGAAGTGCTTGTTCCATTTTAAATAGTTTCTAAATACACTTTACAAACTCATTATTGTGGGCAAATGCCATTATTAATTAAAACCAAAATCAGATCTCAAACCCATATTGTCTTAAACAGATGATATTCTTCTGAATAATAAGAAAATCATGAGTCACATGGTAAATATGATTATAAGCCTCCGAAATTTAGATTCCAAAATATTTAGGTCAATTTTTGGTTTCTTTCTGAGTGAATACAAACCTAATTGATTATTGAAGTTTAGACACTCCGGTATTTTTTGCTCAGAACAGCCCTAGTGTCTATGGAAGATTTCAAAGGGGATGGATTTCTTTTGTCATTATGGATCCAGAGGAGAAACATACATGCCCATACACATATATATACACATTTTTAAAAATACATTTATTGGGCACATCCAGTAAGATTTAGGTCCAGAGGTAGATAGTGAGCATATCAAAATGAGTGAGACACACCCATTCACTTGAGTTCTAGTGGGAGAGACAGATATGTATTTGTATGGGGATAGGAGAAGAGCATAGTAAAAAACACACTTGAGAATAAAAATTCAAGGCTAACTTCTATGTGCTCTTTTAATTACTTCATTCCTACAGGCGAAACTTCCTTTGGCCTTTCTTGTATAAATAGTGAAACAAATACTAAATTCTGCTTGTCCTTGTAGGCAGCTGGTGAGAGCTCTCTAAGAGGTTATGTATCAGTGTCTTTAGGTTTCCTTTTGAAGCCAGGTTTAAAAAAATACTAGACCATAGATAGATAGTACAAATGTTTGAGGGTAACTGAATACTTCTTTTCATATTTTCCCTTTCCCATTGTTCCTGTCTTCTTTTCCTCTGAATAGTTGCTTATTATATATTTTTATATATCTATATATGGAGAAGACAGGCCTGAAAGCATTTTATGAAACATAATTATAAGATACCACAAAAGCCACAAGAGAAATAGAGCTTAAAAGAACAAAGCTAAAAGTAAATCTTCATATTTCACGTCTAGTAAGTCAAGCACCTCAGTACAGTGCAATAGTAAGAGAAACAGGTGAAAAAGCCGAGGAATTGTATCTTTCAGAGTACAGGGACTTCTTGGGAAGCAGAAAACCTGATTGTAGAAAGATCCGGTTCTTAAGATAAAAGTGCACAAATTTAGGTATATTTGATGTGGGGAAATGACAACATAAGTTTAATAACCAGTTACTTTTATTTTATTTAACATGATTCATTGTGATTTAGAACACTTTTTAGTATTACTTTATAAGTCTTATGTGTATTCAAAAGGCCTGATTCTGAGACACTATCTGACAACCCAGTGTGGAATTAAAACTCTTTTTTTTAAAGCTGCCCTTTTGAACTTTATTTAGAGGTGATTGTGAGTGTGTGTGGAAGGAGAGTGGATATAAATGTGTTTTTCTAAGCAATTTCCCTTTAATTAAAAATGTGTTTTGGATTTATATTTATTTACACTTGAATTATCAAAATGTTGCTTTGGAAGAATTTTTTTTCCCTTTGAGGCATCTTAACTCACCCTCCCGGAAGCCACATTTTGCCATAAGTAGAAAAACTCTACACCAAAAAGTTGGAGTTTTGTTCCAGACTCTAACCCTACAATTTTGTGTGGGTTTTAAACTTGGCAAAATGCATGATCCCATCCCTAATCACAATCCATAATAGTACAGTGTGTGACAGTGAGGACAGAAGAAGGACTCTCCCGAAATACCAATAAATCCACCCAGGACAGTTGTCTGTGTTTCACTGTTCCTTCTGCACACTGGTCCCAGGGAGACTTTTCCCTTCAAACAGACCTTTTTTGTCCCCGTGATATTAGATAAACAGAGATCCTGAAACCTGCTAACAATGTATCTCATACTTTAAAATTACAGGTCTAATTACAGAGATGCTCATCTCACTTGCTGCTCACCATTTGTTTTAAGTGTGCAGGTCACAGGCTTTGCTTTGATTCTTGAGACCTGGAGTGTATTCCACCGAGGATATTCCCACATAGCTATCTGTATGACCCATTGGGTTCTCTACCCCAAAGATAGTTTTACTTGTAAATTTTCTTTTTCAAAGGAAAGGTATATAACAGACAAAACGAAATTTACACCTAAACCTACTAACTTCAAAGAATTTTAGCTATCTTGTCTCTTTATTGGAATAAAGAAAGTTTTTTTTTGGATCATCTCAATTGAGTCAAACATTAATTTCTCCCCTGAGGGACTTTGAGGGAGGCCTGGTTAATCCTGACAAAGAGTCTCTTAACTTTGCTAGTTTTGCTTCCTGTAAATGTGGCATGGCCTGGCCCTCTAGATAACAATGTTCTCCACCCTCAAGGATGTCCAGTGGGCTGAGGGCCTCCGCTTGATAACCACAACCTCTAAACCTCCGTGGGTCAAAGCCCAGGTCTTTTACTGCTTCTAATGGCATATGTGAAGAGTGAAGAAGTATCAAAACAATGAAAGTAATAAGAGCATCTTTAAAAGGTATTTGTTAGCACTCACCCCATGGACTTAACTATTATTTAAGGGAAACATTATAATTGTGGCGAAATTATAGATTCTCATTTTTCTCAGACTTCCTACAGTTAACCTCTACCCATTATACTCCTATATTTGGAATAGTCCACTGAGCTACTTGGAGGAGGGCCATTAGCTCAGTGCTTACAACAGGAGTTATAAGAGGGAAAAAAGAGAAAAACTTTTATGATAATTCTTATTTCATAAAGTGTCATGTTATTTATAGAAAAATGAGACAGTAAAGTGTGCTTTCTTTTAAATCTGGCCTTTACTACACCCTATAATTTATGGTAATATAATAAGTGATTTGAAAATAAAGATTTGAGACAACATTTCAGCATTAGTGTTTTTAAGACAAAACAAACATTCAAAATAAAACCTAAACCACTAAAGTGAACTCTATCATTAAATGCCTACTTTTTGCTAAATTTGTAGTTATGGCAGCTCGAAATCTCAAACTCTTCAATTGTGACCTCTTGCAAAGTAAAAATAATTGTATTATTTTCTGTGGCATGAGGACATTACGGCCCATTATTTTTTCCTCCCCAAAGTCCAAGTGGATTTGCATCAGCTGCTATTAAATGGGATTAATGAACTTAGAGGAATTTAAATAACAGTATGAGATTTCAGAGATGAACAAACTGCCTATAATATTTCAGGCTCCTGATTCAGAGTTATTTCAGCTTTGTCCCATCAAGGCTCATTGAATCTTATTCCATTGTACATTTATAAATCAGTGTGAACTTTTTAGCTTGCATGACATAAATTAAATTCAAAAACCTCTTTTCCTGCCATGGTATGCAATCTACTAACATACTACTGTGCCAAAAATTAATGTGAGAAATACTGTAAATAATAAAATGAGACAGTTCGATTGAGATCATTAATGCTGTGGAACAACTCTCTCACCTTCACTCATTATTTTTTCTGTCATTTAAGAAGAATACACTGCATGTCTCAAGGCACATAGTATGGGGTAAAATGATAGCGAAGAAAAATCCCTAAAGTTAAGAACATTAACAGCAGACTTTCCTTCCGCTCCTACCCCCACATCCCCAGTCCTCATTCCCTTGACTGGATGGGCTGCTCTAAAGTGGTTTTATAACATTTTCTGCTCATTTTACCCTTGTACTCTTAAGTTGTTCATTTTTAATTCCCAGCTTTCTAGATAATCGATCTTATTCCAGAACCTCCTTCTGGAGTCAGAGGACCCTCGTTATTTGGGCAAAAGAGACTGCTTCTTATCCCATCTTTAGGGCTATAGTTGTCTCTTTTTGTTTGTATTTAGTGAACAAATAAAAAAAAAGAGGTCTCTCTTTTTTTTTTTTTTTATTGTGGTGGTTGTTATTATGGGCCTAAAGCAGTTCTAGCACCATCTTAAAGTTCTATGCTCATGATCAAATTTCACCACTACGATCTCTTCTAGACCAAAGGTTCTGCTTCTTCTTGAGGTGTACAAAAAATTATCTGTTGAGTAATTTGAATTTGAAGGGATTAGTATAGGTTAGTGGTTCTCAAATTTAACCACCTGCCAGAGTCATCAGAAGGCTTATTAAAAGACAGGTTTGAGGATGAACCCATTAGTCAGAGATGTAGCTTGAGAAATTGCATTTCTAACAGAATTCCAAATTTTGCTGATTCTGCTGGTCTGGGAACCACATACGGTAACCCTTGGGGTTGATAACCTTGAAGAGCTTTCAATTCCTTGTCAATACATACTGAAATATGCAAAATATCTGATATAAATTAAAGAGAGGCATGTCTTTTGTCATTGAATGGCAAAGATGATTTAAATTTTTTTGAGGTTTTATACTCAGGAGTCATTTTACTGATTCCTCATTCTATCATATCAGTAAACTAATATTCTCACTGATGGAGAAGTGGATCTCACTGCTTTATGGATTATTGTAGAAAAAAAATTTAAGTATTCCACCATCTTAAAGAATTTGCTTAATTATAGAGTTTTTCATGCATTTCTTTTGCTCTTGCATTGTTGTTGTTTTACTGTTTAATGAATCTTTTGTGTGTGCATTCCATTATTTAAAAAACAGGGAGATATAAAGAGATATTAAAATTTGCGACACTACTTAGGTATTACACAATTTGTAATAAATGTTCCAAATAATAAATGTAGTCTAACAAATTTTAAAGAAGTTAGTTCATGCTAAGGACTTTGCCTGTCATTTCACAGAAGCACAATGAATGCTGACAGTCCCTGAGCGCCTCGGGCCTCAGCAAAACGATATCTCTAGGCCCTGCAGGAAGTCAAGCTCTTCATTGCTAATAACCCCTTAATTCAGCTTTATGAATGGCCCTGTGAGTGCTACTTGTCACTAGTATTTGATCACAAATACTAGAACTAGTTCTGTGAATAGGCACAGTCTAACTCCTCCACCCACAAATCACGATTCATGCTGTAAATTGGATTGGCCAAAGAAACCTAGCATCTGGGTTAGCCTCTGTACATCTCCAGTTCATGAGACGAATAACTTTTCATGACTGACATACACTGAGCACTCACGGCATTCAGTATCACTTAGTGGGTTGTAAACTGGAAACTCCATATCCTTAGTTGTTAAGTCAAGTAGTCTTTTTGTCCAGTTGTCTGAAATGTCTAGTGTCTATTTAAGCTGTTGGCTCATCCGCAGGTGCCTCTTGAAAATACCTACAAACAGTATCAGCCCAGTTGTTACTAGCATCAGAGATTCCAACACTTAGCAGAAGCTCAGAAAAGAGACCATCAGCAAATCTAGTTCCACACAAAGTCTCTGAAGATTATTTGTATGAAACTTGTGAAGCAAAAAAGTCCCAGATCATCTCACTCTTTACCTCACAATTAAATAAATTGCATTTAAAAAGGCCAAACAATGAAGTCCCTGAAATGGTGCCCTAAAGTCTCACAACTTGGAGTCTTGTCCACAGGTCTATAGCATGAGCATCACCTGGAGCCAATTGGAAATACAACCTCTAACTCGGAATCTGCATTTTCACAAGATCTTTAGTAATCCCTATGTATAACAAAATTTAAGAAGCATGTTCTGAACCATTTGTTCTTAAGATGTAGGCTACAGACCACCTTACCAGTGCCACCTGGGTTGCTTCCTAAAAATTCCTGTTTTGCTCACCATCTGGTTCCCATTTAGATCTTCTTAGTCAGAGTTTCTGAGGGCAATGCCTATGAAATCATATTTTAAATAAGTCAAGTATTGTAGGAACTTGATGTTGAAAATATGGTACAATGACTGATGGGCTCAGCATCACCTGGTAGCTTGTTAGAAATGCAGATTCCCAGGCCCAACCTGTAACCTGCCAAATCAGTACCTGCATTTCAGCAAGATCCCCAGGTGATTCCTCTGCACATTAAAATTTAAAATCATTGCTCCAGATGATTCTTGTACATACTAAACTTTAAAAAATACTGCTCTAAAATACATAATATTATGGTAGAAATGAAACAAACAAATGAACAGCTCTCTGATGTTCAATCTTCTGTGGCTTTAAATGGAAAAAAACAAAAAACAAAAAACAAAAAAATAAGAACTCGACATCCACCACTGCTAACAATTGCTGAGCCTGGGACAAGCCAACAATTAAAGCCTATGTACCATGTGTCTAAATATTTAAGAGTTTTCAGTCAAAATTAACCATAAAATAAAATATCCTCTGTCCTCTTGGAAAAATTTACCTTTCTACCACCTGGAAGCCAGGTTTTACTATCTTTAGACTTCTTGGATTTCTGTGCTTGAATACGGCAGAGCAGAGATTGCCTCGTACAAACCCCTGCCTTGCTATCTGTTCCCTTTCTCTTGACAGACCCAGCTCTATTCCAAACCATGAGGGCTCAAGTACATTTCTGTGGGAATTCCACCTTGCATCTTGGCAACACCTGAGCAGAGCCAGAGGTATGGACTCCGACACCATGGTCTTTGCTCGGGAGAGTAGACTCAGTTAAGAGGCCTGTGCATGCTCTCAGAAGACACTGAGCCTTTGGGGAAGGCAATTCTAGCTTCAAGTACTCCAAGCATACTTAGAGGAGAGGACATGTGCTTTGGGTAGCATGTCCCCTTTGCAAAGCAGACCCCTTGCCCTGTGGAGAAGGGTCAGAATAGGGCCTGGGGTGAGGAATCTTCTTCCTTTGGTCTAAGAGTTATACTGCTGGAGATTCTAGATGCCGGTGGCTTTCTGAACATATAAGGCCATGTAAAATTCAAGAGCATGGAATCTAAAATTATGCCTATCCAGGTTCATACCTTAGATCCACCACTTATTTTCTGTGTGACCTTCAGCTAGTTATTGCTTCAATTTTTGTTGTCAGTACTAAGAGTAATGATAAGAACACCTCATAGGATTGTTGTGAGAATTAAATAAAAATATGCATTTAAAGCAGTTAGCACCAGGCCTAAAACATAGATACTCTCAGTAAATACCAGGTATTTATCATTATAGATATTATTTTCCCAACATTGCTACTTAGGCATGACTTATATGCTGAAAAAAGTATATACATATATAAAATCACCATTTGTGATCATTTGCATTTTTTCCCTTAGACCAAATCAATGTTTTATTCTCTCATTTTCTCAAGTAAACTTACACTCAAGATTACAAATTAGCACTGAGCATAAAGGCCAAACATTTTACCTTCTGTTTCCTTCCCATCATCTTCCTGAGTTAGTGACTGTAAATGTAATTTATGTTTTAAATAAAGGAGAAACTTTTGTTAATAAGTAATGCGGTGTCAGGAGACTGACAGAAAAGGAACCTCTCTTTTTTTAAAATAGTATTTCTAGCAGTTCATGAAATCGGTCAATAGGGGCACAAGCTAATGCCAAAGAAAGCAATGGGAGGTGAAGACAAATCAGAGACCGAGTTAATCTGTGGGACTGAAAATAGAGGGAGGAGCTCAATTCTGGTCATGTGATTAGAATGATAACTAAAAAGGCTTAGAAGGAGGCACTGGAAAGACAGTACCTGAGGATCTGAGGAAGGGGGAAGCAGAGAATTTCAAAAAAAGAGGTAAAATACTATACTATTCTGAAGAGAGGATGAGTGTAATGAGGAATAATAAACTAACATTTAAACTCGCAAGAAGTTGATAATTGGTGATATTGTCACCAACCATTACAGCTGAGTTAGAGGACTGGTTCAGGAGCAAATGAGATTGAAGAGTACTCGTTTCTCTTTCAAGAAGCCTGATTCTAAGAGAAGAGGGAAAGAAAAAGACAAATGGCATTATCAGAAGAAAGTAGAGTCGAGAGAAGATAATTGGGTGGGTTTAATTCATTTTTACATGTTTGAGGGTAAGCTTTCATCTGACATATTCATTGAAAGCCCACTACTTATATCAAATTTGATGCTATTAAATATTGGGGCAAATTTGAAAGGTGAGGAGAAAGAATCAGAGGAAAGAGATAAGAAGAAAAAGGCATAAATGGTACAAAATTCCAGAGGAATAGAGAGTATTGGTGAAATTATGGGACTTTTCAGAATACTTTTCTAATTGTATTTTCTTTCTAAGGAATAAAGAAGGTCATCTGCTGAAGGTGACTGAGCTGTAAATGGAGCAAGGGACAAGAGTTCTTCTGCAGAATGTTAGGCATAAAATAATGAAATAAGCCTACCAGGTAAATATGCATTTGGACTTGGTTATCTGGATGTGGCTGGGTGGGCAGGCTTTTTTGTGACATTGATTGTGTAGATAATTGCCTCATATTTCCACTGTCTGGGTAGATACTACTTATGGATTTTAGATGTTTCCCTAGAGCTATGAACTGTCACCATAGTTCATTCCTTACAATAGAAACTAAACAAGGCCTTTTGAAAAAAGAGAAGAAATGTTTTGCATCAAACTTCGTGACATGCCATGCTGCTAATGCATTTTGAATTCCACACTCCAAAACATCTGGCAAGGCTCCCATGATTCATACATCCATTGAGAGCTTGGAGCTCCAAATTTAGTTAAATAAATTGTTAAGAATGTGTTTTTATTATATAAACTCGAGCTCCAAATAAGTCCAAATACTCTTGGAAATTTCAAACATGAATCCCATAAATAGTTCTAGATTTTGACTGTAAAGGACTGAAGGGCTAAATGATTACTTAACAATGATTTTAGTACAAAGAACATACCACTGAATTGTTACTTTGCCTTTAACCATTGTAAACATCGTTTGCTTGCAGGAAATTTCAGTAATTGATAATTGATATTTAGCATGGCTATTTCTGCCTTATGAGGAAATATGTATACGCTCAAAATATTTTGCTGTGTTTTGAGTAAATTTTAAACCTTGAAACTGTTGGCACTATGCCTAGAGTAATTGTTTCCTAGTGAAACATTTTCCATAACAATAATTAAACTTGAATTTGTGAAAGTGTTAAGGACATTTTACATTAAAACGATAATTAACTTCAAGGAAGCTAATTTTAAATTTACTCTTGATGCTCTAATTTATACATTATTTTGAATTCATTTTCACAGTACCTAAAGCAGTGCTTCTTAAACATTAATGTGCACAAAATCTTCTTGAAGATCTTGATAAAATGCAAACTCAGTGAGTCTGGGGTGGGACCTGAGACTCTGCATTTCTAATATGCTCCCCATGATGCCACGGATCTGCAGACCACACCAAGTAGCAAGGGCCTAGCATAACCTACAGATAGTTCAGGCAATGTATTTTGGGTATGCATTCCCTATCCAAATAAAATAATAAGAGAAAAGCAATTCAATAGTTTAGAATTGTTCTGACCAGCAAATTTTGTTGATTTGGGTAGTTTTTTTCTGGAAATGGCAACTTCAGGTAAGCACTGAGCCTCAAACTTTCATGTTTTACTATTATTATTTATTCTCCAAGCATTCTGAATGCTGGGAAGCAAGGAGCTCCTTCATTAAAGAGGCTCCTTGGTGTGAAATGAATTCAACACAATGTCTAAGGTAAGGCGCATTATTTCTTTTCATCACAGAAGTGGAAAGGTGTTCAATAAATTCCTAGGACTTTTTCTTAGAACTATTTCTCAGCAAGTAATCAAAATGATATTTATAGTTTAGCCTACAAGGCCTTGCACGGTGTAGCCCCTGCCCATCCCTCTAACTTCTGCTAACTCCTTGCGGGGTGACGCCAGCCTTCTTTCAGTTTCTCAAGTGTGTCTGGAGCCTTTGCACTTACTGTTCCCTTCACCTTGCGCACTTTGGCACTCCCTCTGTACTTCAAATCTCAACACTCGGTTAACTCCTACTGATACTCTACATCCATATACATAACATACATACATATACACATGTCCTACATACACTATACTATACATCTCAGCTCAAAGCAATCATATAACTCAATAGCAAAAAAAAAAAAAAAAATAGGTCAACTAGGAAATGGACAGAGGACTCGAATAGACATCTTTCCAAAAACGACATAAGAAGATGCTCAACATCACTAGTCATCAGGAAAATGCAGATCGAAACCACAGTGAGATACCTAACACCTGTTAAAGTGGCTGTTATTGAAAAGACAAGAAATAGCAAGTGTTGGCAAGGATGCAGAGAAAAGGGAAGACTTGTGCTTCACTGGTGAGAATGTAAATTGGTGTAGCCTCTATGGAAAACAGTATGGAGGTTCCTCAAAACTCAAAATAGAACTACGATATGATTCAACAATTCCACTTCTTAGTATTTTCCAAAGAAGATAAAAACACTGGCCCATAAAGATAAAAATACCCCATGTTTATTTCAGCACTTTAAAAATAATAGCCAAGATATGGAAACTACCTAAGTGATATATATATGTAAATGTAAACATGCGTGTATATATATATGCATACACACACACACAAAAGGAATATTGTTGTCTTAAAAAAAATGACCTTTGTCATTTTTGACAACATGAATGAACCCTGACGACATTATCCTAAGTGAAATAAGTCAGACAAAGATAAATACTATATAGTATCACTCACATGTGGAAACTAAAAACAAAAACAAAAACAAAAACCAAGCTCATAAAACAAGGAACAGATTGGTGGTTGCCAGAGGTGGTGGATAGGGTGTGACGAAATAGGAGAAGGAAGTCAAAAGGTACACACCTGCAGGTATAAAATAAGTTAGTCATGCGGATCTAATGTACAGCATGGTGATTACCAGAGAGTAAATCTTAAAAGTTCTCATCACAAGAAACAAAAATGTAACTATGTGTGGTGATTGATGTTAACTAGACTTATTGTGGTAGTTATTTCACAATATGTACAAATATCGAATCATTATGATGTATACCTGAACTAATATAGCAATTATATGTAATATGTGAGTTGTACCTCAGTAGAAGAAAAACAAAACATGGATTCTCCCTAAAAGTTTCCATGAGACCCCAGCCCATGGTAAGCTCCTCCTAGCACTTTATTCAAATCAGATAATATAATTAGCAATTATACATTTATTTATTCCTCAATTATTTAATACCCCCCCCACACACACACACAAACACATACATACTCATGCTAGACTAAAAGCTCCGTAAGTACAGGAACTGGGATGGGTTTGCTCCTCTCTGTTTCTCATTGCCACACAGCTTCTAGCACGTAACTGGGCCCTCTGAATAAACAGCTGGGGAAAGAAAGCCTGGGTATTTCCTTTTATTGATACTGACGGGCATTTATAAAGCTTTTAGGATGGTCAAAGAAGGGTTTTAACACACGCACGACTCACAACTGTAAGATGGTCATCTAGAATAAAAGGGCTAGATGAGATCTAAATTTACAGGAGATAAATCTGAGGAAGAGGAAGACTGACTTGCTTGCTGTCACTCAGCCAGCACTTGGATCCCTTGACTCACAAACCTATGGCTATCCCCATAGTACATATATATTTACAGCACAGAGAAAATGTCTCAAATAAAGGCAAGAAGGACATTTTACCCAACTTCAGTTCTTACTGAACCTTGAACTACATATCCATGAACTGTACAACCTATGACTAATATCTATAGTACAAAGGGGGTTTAGACTATCAAAATGAGACTTCAGCAATTTCCCAAATGTATATCTTTTTAAAATCTTCTATGACTGATTTCTCTTGATTCTATTTACTCCTATCAATTCAGGCTGACATATATTATATATACCAGCCAAAATTAGATATGAACTTCTTTATATATTTTTGATGCCTGGACTATCTAGATTATATATATTTCTTATGGGTTAAGACTTCCTTTCAAATTATTAGTTCCTAAGGGCCAATGGAATCATATCTATAATTATTTCTGTAATGTCCCATATTATATAAAAATAAATATTGTTCACTGACTTTAGAACCAGAAAAATGAGGATCAAACATATAGCTTTACCCAAGAGTAGAATTTATTTATTTATTCCATCTTTCCTTTGCAAAGAGGTTTTTTTACATTTGAAATTTATATTCTGTACCAGTTATTTAATGCATGATTTGCTTTAGCATCCTCAGAAACTCTCTCTCCCCAACATAAAATAAAAGAAGACATCATTCAGTAAAGCCTATAATATCAGTGGTCAATTCTGATAATAAGTATTTAGAATGCCCAGAGATGCTATGAGGGAAACACACGAGTTCCACACATAAAAAGCCTTTAAGGAATTCGCCAGCACTTCATTTGTCACTCCATGATCACCTAATATTAATGAATACATGTCTTGAAGGGGAATTCTGAATTAAGTGCTGTTTTTTATTAATTTCTCAGACTGCTCTGGCCTAGTGAACCGTGGGCTTTGGCTACAGAAGGTAGGGAGCATGGGCTCTGTCCCAAACGCTGTCAAAAGATAAGAAATGGCTCCGACAGACATCAATCTGTTACTGTTCGCAGGGCTGTCTCTTTCCCTCCTTCTCCTTCCAGTTATTAAGCAACAGTGTCAGTCATGGCCCGTTCCTCTTTTCTCTTTTTATTAATGATTTAACATGGATATGTCATTACTGCTCTATACATCTTTATGCAGATGGCACGACTGTGCATTTTAATGGCAAATCTGTTTCTCACTTAACTACTGAACTGCAAAAAGACTTTGGCAGACTGGTTCCAGGAAAACAAACTGGTTTTAAAAAGCAGCAAAAACTAAAACAATGGTTTTTGGCTCTACTGCTCATCGGAGCTTGAATAGTGATTACTTTAAAAGCCAGAATGATTTGAGAAAATGGTTTATTAGAAGTTTTTAAAATATTAATTCGAATTTGAGTATATATATTGTTTTTGGAAAGTTCGAAGAGTGGACTATAGAAAGAATTTCCTTGGCTTTAAGTTGTAGAGTTTTTTAAAACTATACATAATATGTCTCATTTACTAATTAATACCAATGGTAATTTTTCTTTTATTCAGTTTTAAAAAGACCAACCACTAGAAATAAATTGATCTTAAAAATCTTAGTGTTTAATATATATATTCAATAAATATAAACCATATCTTCTAAAATAATTTTTAAGAATGACAATCACTGGAAACAAATATAAGTTGTGGCTGATTTTGGTTACATAAAATAAATCACGATCATGTTCTAATCATTTTAAAATGCCATACTTTGAAAAAAAATTAACTCATAACCTTGTACTTTTCTCTCTGTCTCTGCCTCTCTCTTTCTTCTTCATATATATTCAATATGTAATATATTTCAATAGTTTCTTTAAAACTCATAGGTTTTTCTTGACTGTTACAGTCTGTGCTTGTCTTAGTTCTTTTTTAAAAAGAGTATTACTTTTTGAATAATGATAATAATGTATATACACTGTAGAAAATACATTTAAAAAGCAAATTAAAACCTTGCATAATCTCACCACTCACAGTGCTTTTACTTCTCTTTACCACTTGTATAATCTACAGATCAGAAAGATGCTGTAAAATATCATAAGTATTAGTTAATACAAAAAAGAACCTTGATGATCATCTAGCCCAGAGGTTTCCAAACTTGTATTAATTTTGAGATTCTTTCATTACCCAATAGTTTAATATGCAAAACAAGTCAAAGAGGATCTTCCTTCGTGAGGACAGGAAAACCAGAGCCTTTTTTGCTTATTCTAGTCTCTCTTCTCATTTTCCAGAAGAGTAGTTTGAAGTCAGCTTTCTAGCTCAATTCCCTTATTTTACAGATATGAAAAAGTATTTCCAGAGTGGTTACTGGTTGATCCAATGTCACACAGCTAATAAAAGAAACAAGTAACTCTGCCAGCTGTGTGTCAGGTATTAAAGCATTGGATTAAGACATGATCCTTACTCTCAAAGCACACAGTGGTATGGAGGACCAATTATTGCCAGAGGGTGTAACATGTACTGTAGCTTAGAAAAGAACTGTAGGATAACAAGTGCACAAAATAATAGGACCTAACTTAGTTCAGTTAATTTAATTTGAAAACCAGAACTTCTCGGCCAATACCTGGTCTTGTAGAGTCTTGTATACAACCGCTAAATATTTTTACTCTTTTCTCCCAGTCTTCATCTAACTTTTAATAGATACAATCAACATTGTTGGGGTCAGAGTCTATTAATTACATTAGAAGTTGAAGAACATTGACCATTCTGGAAACATTTGCACTCACTGTAGCCTGTGTTAGTGTAAATCCAGAAGCATCCCAAAATTACATAGAAGATGCACTTCCTCTTTTTCCCTCCTTTTGGTCTTGTGCATATTATAAACAATAGTTTTCTATGTAAAAAAAAAAATCAAAAGAATAATAAAGGTCCCCACTGAAATCTCTTTCGAAGTAATAAATATGTGTGAGTGCACATGTGTGCATGCTCAGGGGTGGGAGAAGGAAGCAAACAGAGTATATGCTAATGGAAATCACATTGCTAGTGCATGAGTAGTGCAAGGCCCAAATAGTCTAAAAAGTCAAATGCTGTCATCCTAAAAGTATGTGACTTTAAATGCTGGAACATAATGCCCAAGAGAAAGCAGAATTCCTTGAGTTCCCACAGAAGAGTAGTCTCCTAGTATAACACATATAATTAAAATATGTTAAGATCACAGATCTTGAGGCTCCTAAATTTTATTCCATTGGTAGGTCAATGCTAATATCCTAAAAGATGAAAACAAACAAACAAAATGCTTGCTTAGGAAAAAATTAGGAGTGGGTAAGGTAGTAATACTTCTAGTCCAATGGGAAATGCATCAATCTGTACTCATGGTGGCTGACCACACTCCTTTTTCTATCAACTCCCACAGTGTGCATGCAGTGACATCTATAATCATAAATCAGGAAAGAGTTGTTTCAAGAACAGTGTATACACATATATTTAAAAGCATCTCTTAAAGCATTCTTTCATGACGAAGTGTAATGTCATTTTTGTTTTATCATAAATAAGGAGAATGCAGGATAAATCCTTGGCACAAAGTTGTCTGCCAAAAGTAACTGTTGTTTGAATTTATCATAAATGATTGATTATCATTATTAAGATTCTCTGATACACTGAGTTAGTTGGTCATATCTTTTTATAGGTTACATTGACTTCTTTCATTCTCTTCAACTTGTGCCACAGAAACTCTATGCAACAGGACTTGCAAAATATGCAAGTTTTTCTTATACTATTTCTCTCTGATGTGGGAGAAAATGATTAGCAGGATCAGTGCTCTAAATGTGGAAGTGAACTTTTCTTTAAAATTTCAGTAATTTATCAAATGTATTTAAAGTCTCTTTAGCACCTGTGTGCCAGGCACTGTGGACACTGGGGACCCAGCAACAAACAAAACAGATTAAGCCCTTGTCCTCATCTAGTTCACCTTCTAATGGAGGGAATGGCAAGCCAACAAACAAATATTCCATATATTTCCATAAGATGCCAGATGGTAAGTACTATAAAAGAAAAAAAAAATCAAGGAGTATAAAAGCAAAGAATGAGTCATGGCAGGACAAATATTATTTTATGTACTGGTCAGATGGGTCAGATTTCCGAAATAGATGGAGCCTTGGCTACTTTAGGGAAAACAAACTACTAATGAAAGAAACTATATGTGGTCTAATTAGTATCTTGAGAAACTAAAACAACAGTATCTTGAAATGAAAACAACAGTAAGGAGAACAATATGATCAAAATGCTGTCTCAAGTGCCCTTTGCTTGCAATAGAAATTTTAACTCAAGTTGTAACTTCCTAGGTTTGTTCTCACAGAGGATAAGATTTCAGGTTTCTGCCAAAGTAACTGGCATTTTGAAACAAAGAAATAAGAGTATTACAAGTACAGTTTAAAGGACAGTGCTAGTATGCTCCATCTAAAGGGTTTGCTTTTCCTCAGTTTTAAAAATTATCCCAGGTGGTAATGCTGCCTTCAGAAACAAAAGGGCTTTTATAGTAGGAAAATTGCCAACTGAAAAGGCCTCTCCGAACATTCAACCCCTTGACGCTGTCCTATCGACTAAGGAAAGGTAATGCACTAATATATCATTTTTAATGTTAGGCTTGCATGTACTTAAGCCTCAGTTTCTTAAAGTGAGCATTATTTTTTTAAAAGAGCTGAACAACTCGCTTTAAGGATAATTTCAGAAAGGCAACCAAATATGTCATTGAACATAATTAGTTAAGACTTTCTTCTAGAAGTTATTGCTAATAGCAAGATAGTTCATGTTTAAATTATATAATGTACATACATTTAGAAAAATGTAGGTAAGTGTATTATTCTCACTCTACACATTTTCTCTTTTGATTGAGAACTAAGATGTTAAATTTAGGATTTATCCGAGCAGACAAGAAATACAATTAATTTTACATTTAATTTTAATTTTATTATATTTATTTTATTTATTATATTTAATATATTTATTATATTTATTTTATTTTATTATATACACACAAATATATATGCGTCATACAAATTACATATACATTTGGTTTTACTTTCAGAAGAATCATCATGGACTTCATTTTAGCTAGGGCTTGTCAGTATATATACCATCAACATCTACTGAAATCATCTTTAAAAGATCTAATAGATTTATGATATCTGTGGAGTGAGAGTCACACTGGCCAACATCCAATCAAGGCATTAAAATTTAGAGGCGGATCTTCCAAAATGAGAGAATAAAATCTTCTTTGTGTATAAATTGTTTTATTAGATAATGTGTTGATACTGCAATATTTCAATTCAGGTAGAAGGCATTTTAATTAATATGTGGGTTAAAATACCTATAAATTTTAACAAAGATAAAATCCACAGCTGAGCTAGATGCATCTAAGCCAGGCTAAAAATGGAGCAGGTCCTTGAAGCAGACCTTGTATGAGGACCCATACTGCTTAATCTTAAATTTGTTCAGAGTTCTCAGCTTATAAAGCTTTCTACTTCAAGCCTCCAGTAATCTCAGCAAAGTAAAATAAAATTCAGTATACTCGAAGTTGAGACTTCATACCACCAAGTCTGAAATAACAATGTTTTAGAGATATCTAGCCCTTGATAATCTTAGCACTGAACGACCCCTTTGGTATCTCAGAAGCACATCTTCCACCATTATTCTGGAGATGGATTTTCTCTATCATCTAGCACAAAGCAGCATAAGAGGTACTACTCAGAAGTTTTTGATTGACTGTGCAGTACACGTATGTGCTTGCAGAGAATCAGAGCAGGTCTTGCACAGGAACTAATTCACCCAAACTCCTGCAGTTGGAAGAAAGGAGCTTTGGCATTGCTCAGAAGAAGCCATTTTTATTGGTTCATTCCATCACTTGCATCTACCGGGCCTCAGTTTTCGAATCAACGGGTCAGAAAATAAGGATATTAGGTTAATCACTAAGGTCTTTCGCAACTCAAAATATCTAAAATTTGATTTTTCTATCTTATCTTAATATTCATTATCTCTTAAAAATTATGGCTTTAAAGTTATCACTCATTACAATATAAATGGGTTACCAAGGAATCCAGACACAGGATAGATAATTTTCGATGTGGAGGAGGGGTATGATAAAGGCTAAGGGCATGGAGAAATAACTGTTCTCAGAAATAGCTTCAGTTAAATAAAGATTAATAAAAGTGCAAAAAAAATTTGTCTCAACATAAATAATAATTAACATATAAAACAAATATACCTACTATTTTAAAGTTAGAATAACTACTTATGAAAATATCGATTATGGGAAATTTTGTGTTCTTCAAAGCCAGTTGCTTTGTCATTTCAGAATGTTTCATCTATAATCTTTCTCTTTGCTACAAAACAAGAACTTTCTCCTTATTTCACATCTAATTACTGCTACCTTCCTGGTCCTTCAGAGTCCAGACTGTTCCAACACATTCTTCTACCTGGTATTACTTATAAAATACCACTTTCATCATATCCTATCTTATTACTTTCCTCCTAAAATTCCTTTACTAGATCCTCGTTTCTGACCAAATTAGACTAAGCACAAATACTTTTTAATCCCTTCATGTGGAATATTAGTCCTGTTTGTCTACACGAATCTTTGAAGTGGAGGCTGCTATGATCCCTCATGCCTTAAAGCCTCACTAATCCCGTATTTTCCCTAAGAATCTTCCTTTCCCCCTTTTGACAACCCCACCTGAAACCCTTTATCCATGAGACATTATTTGAGTACTATATTCTTCAGTATCCTTCATTCCTTTCTGGTCTAATGTTTGAGGCTGCTTAGAGTGTCTAAAACAGGTTTTAAAAAAAACTCAAATACCTACAGGGACCAGGCAGATTCTGCAAATGAGTGAAGCAGGCTAGAACAGAGAAGACCATGGCAAACCTGATTGTGTATATTGCATCTAAATAAGACACTGCCTGCTCAGATCAAACCAACTATTGCTACATGGAAATGTCTACTGTTAGCTAATTTTCCAAAATTAAATCAGAAATCCAGATTTTGTATGTATGTGTGAAATGGCCCTGTATTTAAAACTCTAAAGGCCAAACAATGTATGTCTTTATGTCTACAGGCTGAATTTGCCTGCAAGACCACCAGCATATTGTCCCTGGACCTAGAGCATTTATACCCTGCATTACACAATAAAATATGAATACATGCACTTATATGTTCGATATTGTTTCATCGGTATTAAAGAGGCCTTCTCACTTTCTCTATGCACTCTGTGAATATTTTCTGTATTTTTAAAATGAACAATCCAGTGCTAAGTGTGTGGACAAACCACTGAACTATGTAAATGACCATCACACATGCTGGAAGATACCACTGCTCTCTGGTGACAGGTAAGCCTCAGTATGAAGTAGTTACACACTGTCCTAAGAAATAGATATTTATCTTCTTTGAGGGCAGCAAAATCACAGATTTTTATTGATAGAAAAGTCACATTAGACCACATATTTAAATCCTGCCTCAATTTGTTACTATTAATACTTAATTAAGTCAATTTGTATCTGCCAGTAATGTCAGATCTGTCACATATAGTAATATGGTTCAGATGATATTATTAGTAGCATGTGCCTTAGAAGTTCAGTTTCTCACATAATTTTCTTTCATTGAACTAGATCTTTTTAGTAAGAGAAAATGTCAGGCAAACTGTTAGAATTAGTCATGGGTAAGATCTAGCAGAACTCTGCTAATTTAACTGATTAAGTAATTTGCTATATTAATGAAGTACTCTAGTAATGTTTACTAATTTTATTAATTCAGTAATATGATAAACCTTTAATTTGATACCTTCACATTTCTTTCTAATAAACAGCTCATGTTTCTACACCCAGTCCCTCACCTGTGACATTCAGTTTATAATGAAATCAGGATTTCACTGAGTAGGTTCACGTAGAAGAAGGTTAAGTCTGGACCTTCCGGGGAAGGAATTAATAAACATGGGTTTCTAGGAGATGAAATTCTTTGACAAAGATATCTGATTATGGGTGTATTGACATATGGAGACAGCAAAACAGAAATGATGAAGCCAAGAGGTCATAAAAAGCCTGGTGCTTGGAAAAGAACAGAACAGAGGGCTGGTGTCAAACTCAGCAAAGGAGGCTGTGGGGCAGGGAAATGCAGCCTCTACCCTGAGCCATCATCTGTCCAGCCAAGAATCTGTGCACTCTGACCACGGGAGAAAGGAAGAAGCAGCACCGGGCGGCCGGGCCTATGCAGCACCCTTCCCCGCTTGCCCTTGTAGCCACAGTGCTGGCGTGGGGTAAGGGCTTTGCCTTCAACAGCCCTGTTGCCACTCTCTGTGTCAGGGCCCGGGCTCTGTCCCAGGGAACTGAAAATCCCTAGACCTTTGAAAATAGTTGGACCATGCGGGATGACTCAAAAAGAATGCATTTTAGGAAACATAACTACCAACCGTGGAAAACAGTCCGTAAACATCTTGACAGGCCCTGTTCAGTCAGTATCAAGGCCTGCTAGCTGAGCTCCCAAACTTGGGGGCCCATCGTGCATTGAATGGTCTTGAAGGGGCATCAGTGCTGGCTCAGTTCTCAAATCCCCTTACTGCTGGCAGTGGACGGTGCTTGTGGAGAGACCTTGGGAAATCTCTCCTACTTACTCCACTCTGCCCCTCCCGGCCAGGTCATCACAGGTACTGAAGACCTCAGCGAGCTCTCTCCTCACCCACTCACATTCCCCTCTCTTCCTGGCATAAGGTTGGTATCTGGATTATCATTTGTGGATATTCTTTATGTCCCATTCCTTTACGAATCTGCCTTTTGATTCGCAAAATTTTCTGCTGTCGAAAAGCCCAACTCCAGCAGACAAAAGCTTCGGCTTTCTGACACAGGCTCCAGTAGCCTCTTTTGGAGACCAAAAGCTGACCACTGACTGTTCTTCTTTGTCACAAAAACCTAAAGCTGCCCATAGGAATGAATCATTTCAACCGAATAGGGGGAGGATCGCCTACCAGAACAGAACGTGTGGAAAACCAACCCACATTAATCAATATTTTTAAAAGTATTACTGATGTTCCTGTTTGCTATTCTGTCTCCCTTTTTTAGAGAGTTAAGGTCCTCCAGGACAAGAGTCATGTCATTAAATATCTTTAGAGCCTCAACTCTGTCAAAGGTACCAAACTTGTGACTTCATTTTTTGCAAATTATTAAAATAAGAAATAGAAATTATAAAGACGTCTTGATTTGAATTGGATTTTATAAAATTATTTTAGACTTATTTAGAGAGAAATGTCCAGTGGAAAGGCAATGAAAAGTACATTGACTTGCCTTTGTCTCCCATCCCAAGACTCTGGGTTGGCACATTCACCGTTCTTTAATTATTCTCAAAAGAATAGTGCTGTTTGCAAATTAGTATGAGACTGAAATCTATATGCAATCTGCTGAAGAGTTTAAGAAAAAGTAAATATTCTCACTTAACCACCCTCTATTATTTGGTGGGAAATATTTGCTAGGTATGTGGCTTTAAAGCAGTGTGGAGATGCGCGTGCCTCCCTGTGCCTCTGCAAACTTTGTCTCTGGGTCTCCCCCCTGCTCTACCTGCCAGCCCAACCTCCTCTAAGCAATGCTTAGTTTAAATTCTGAAAGGGGATCTTCTCTTTTGCAGCATAATTCATATAATAACAATTTGCTTCTATCCAGAAAGCAAATTGAGAGAATCTTAGATGTATACATGTTCAATAGTTTCTAATTTAATTAATTTTATTATTGTCTTGGGACTGTATGAATTATGTACCCGTAATTACATTTACTTTCCCAGGATCCTAGGCCTTTCACTAAGGAGAGCTTGAGCTATATGATGGTATCAGAAAGATCAACTCCGGCAAGTCAATAGTTCTGAATTCATACCAGTTTTGTTTTGGAAAGCAGTGGGCATGGTTGTACATACACCGGTTCTATAGTTTACAGATGTCTACAAGTTACTAATTAGGTGATATTGAGCAAATCTGTGAAGATTTCTAAACCCCAATTTCTTGATCTGTAATAATAACTTGCCTCACAACGTGGTTAGGAGCACTAATTAATATATTTTAAGTGCCTGGTACATAGGAAAATTCTTTCACTATCAACTAGGCCATTTGCAGTCATATAGAAATGCTCAATGTTCTTCCAATTTAGAATTCTCGCCTGGATGCTTCTTTCCCTAGCTTTTATTTTTATTGTCTCATATAGTTTACATTTAAGGTAAGGAAAAGTTGACAGCTTCATGAGGAAAAAAAATCTGAGCATGAATTTTAATATTTACTTCTATAATGCTTTAGAAAAAAATGTCTTCTTTTTTAGAAAAGTTACATTCATATCGTGGTTTGTCTACCAATTTGTGTAACAGATAAGTTTATCTCTGTAGTAGCAAATACAAACGTTAGTGTATTGAAATATCTGGAATTGCCACTATAACAAAAAGATGACTTGAAATTCTCTTTGTTAATGTGACTTGAATATTTGTGGTTCGAGTTTGATATCCACCTATCTTGAAGGAGTGACATTTTGATAAATGAAAATTATGAGTCTTTAGAAAATAAAAACCTTTTCTCGAGTTTGTTAAAATTGATTTAATTATCAGTGCCAAATGCTGGTATGAAAATAGATTTTAGTATCATAAATATGATATGAATGGAAATAATGCAACTGAGCATTTAATCAGTAAAAATCTTTTTTTTCTCTTTTCACTTTGTACGCTTTTGGAAAATATACTGATCACTAAAGAAAAAAGTGAATTTTTAAAATATAGGAAATAAAAAAGGCTCGACATAAAGATTATGATTTGTGAACTATAAGAACTTGATGAATTTTTTAAAAGCTGTAAAAATCCCAACTGCTAAATTATTGGGAACTTAAACAAAGGCATATCTATAAAGATGTATCTACAAATATATTTGTGGTGGCATTATTTAAATTTGAAAAAATATGATAAATTTTAAAATCTGGAAGATTGAATGAATTATGTTGTATGTCTGTATAATAGAACATTATGCTGCAGCTGAAAATCATTTCATAAAATATTTGTAATGAATGCTAAATATTTACATTACATTATAATTATTTCAGCAAAAAAAAAAAAAAATCAGTTTGCAAAATGTTTGCCTGTTCACCACAATATCCCAGACTTTAACCACTCGCGTGGTCAACAAAAGGCCACAGATGTACAGCAACTTCATACCCCTCATGAGAAATTAATAGAGCCCAGTCACTTTTCTTGGTTCTCACTTGACATATGATGGAGTCCTGCAAGTTTTCTTATATTTGTTCATACCATTCGCCTGCTGCCACCCGCAGACCTCCCTAGTCGCCAAGCTCCCAGACGTCAGCTCCCAACCTGAAGATGTGTGTATCTGCAGTTCTCCACTGACTTCTCCAGGCTGGGGGTTGCTGGAGGTGGGTTGCTGGAGTACTGGGGGAGTTGCTAGTCATGCCACACCTCTGCAGACCCGTTAGAGAACAACTGCTGGTGTCATTTCTCCTAAAGACAAATCGTGTCGTCCACGTGCTAAAGACCCAAGCAAGCTACTAACTCCACTTTTTACTATGCTTGTCCTTGCTGTGGCTCTCCACCATTTTCCAATTGTGAGTGGATTCTAAAGGTACAAAGGAGGATACTGCTTGTATGGGTAATGTTCTGCCAAAGGCCCTATAGCAAGACTGCCTGGGCACACATTCGCTAACCTTGGAGTTCCTGTTCTACAACTTGGGCCTTCTCCCCGGTGAAGCAGAATGACAAGTTCTTAGCTTTGGTTTGGATTTTAAACCATCACAGGAAACTCTCTTACCTTTTGTCCTCCTCGTCATTTTCCTTTCCTAGGTTCCACTGAGCTTTTTCTGCCACCTGTCCTCAGTCAGTTCAGTGCCTTTGCCATCCATTGGATATGTTTTATTAGCCTTGAACCATAAGGTGAAAGATCTTATGGACTCGATCCTTCTTCTCTCAAGCTCTCTGGAAATGGGCAATCAAGAGTATTGGGGATTCGTATGCAATAATGTTCTGAGAAGTTTACTTTAATTCATCTTTTTAACTTTATTCTTTGCAGAGAGGTCACTCCGCGAGAGAGACAGAGAGAGAGGGAGAGGGAGAGGGAGAGGGAGAGGGAGAAGGAGAAGGAGATACATATGCGCACACATGTACCAGCCCCTTTACCCAATAATAAGCAAATCTTTACTGTAGATAAAATGCACAAGTAAGAGCCCTTGCTACCTTACTGCTTTTCTTCTTCCTTATCTCTTTTTAACTGTGGAAGGACATATTTTAGCTTGTATCTTTTCAGCTATGTCTGGGCTTCATCTTGAACTCATTTCAGTTTAGAAACGCATTACCATTTTAAGCAGGGAAATAAACTGAGTCTGCTTGTCTGTCCATCTACTCCCTATACTACTAAGACTTACATGGAAATTTTTCTCTTATGATCCTATAAAAAAATTGAGTAGGCTGTTTTTTGTCCCTAACCTTGATCAACATATCATGGGCTCTCCTCAGTTCAAGAATCAGAAGAAGACCCCCCCATCATATTGGACTTTTGTGGCCCCAGATCTCTAATACCAGGGATACCCATAATTAGTTTTTATGGCTCTTGGTGTTATCAAACATCTAAGAAAAAATTTGGAAAACCTCGGTCCTGGATTTTGCATCTGTTGGAAGCTGAAACTTACAAAAGACATATTCTTAACTGTCTCCATCAGAGATCAGCAGAGGTCGAAGTTGCACTAAGGACTCAAGGGGAGAAAAGAAGAGCAAGGAAGGACAGAAGAAAGGAGGGAGAGAGGAAGGAAGGGTCAGAGGGAAAACGGGCAAGGAAAGGAAAGAGAAGGATAGGAAATGGAAGCAAAGAGAAGGAGGGAGGACAGGGAAGGGAAGGAAAAAAGGAAAATAAATGAGAAGCCTTTTTTGATACCTGTAAAAAGCCTGCATAAGAGCAGAAACCTCACAGGGAATCTTACCCTCAAGGTATCAACACCCCAAGTTTTTGATCCTTGAGAGGACATATGCCACAAATAATAAACTTAGAAAATCTATGATACCTCCCCAGAAAAAAAAAAAAGTCTTTTTTTTAATCAAATTTATAACCCCGCCAGCTAAACTTCAAATTTAGAATTAGTAGAAATAAATCAAATTATAATAACCTTTTCTTCCGAATAAGCCTAGACTACAAAAGAACAGAGATGGGAGAATGGCTCGCACTGAAAGGGATCCCGTTCCAGAAGAAAGCTTGAAATATATTGAAATTCAAGTATGAGTGGAAGCAACTCTCCAAAAAGAGTTTGGAATGTCAAGTTAGATGCAAACATACATTTATTACATTAAAAATGATTTCTTTAGATTTCTGGGTCTCAAGAATGAAACTTAGAAAACAGTTGAAGTCTCAAGGCTTCAACTGATAACATAAAATGGAAAGAGTTTGTATTGAATTGTTGTACTAGCAGTTATTAATGTGTATTAACCAGCAAAATAGGATTTCATTATAAATACAATGTTTAATGCTAAAAGACTGTTTAAATCAATATTTTTTTCATCTGAGCCCTCTAGATTTAAATTAAAAAAAAATAGATTTAACTTTGGAATGAAAAAAACAGTTCTCAGGCTAAGGAATAAATAAGCGACTAAGACAGAAAGAAAAAGTGGCATCTTTAAATTTTTATATTAGTGAAAGCCATTATTCTAAAAAGCTAGAAGTCAAGTCAACTGTCCCTCACTTCTTGGTTGATGATTTGTTGGTGTTTTTAAATATCGCAAGTTGATTAAAATATATTGGACTCTAAAATTGCAAAAATTAATGCTTTGTCCTAAATTTAAATATCATTTTATATTTTTTTCCTCTGTAGAGTTGAATGCAATTACTACCAAAAACAGAAGTAGGAATGTTGGGCATGCTGTATTTTGATTCCGTGAAGGAATTGGATTTCTATTTCAACCTAAATATCTAAAGTTTTATATTAATGTTTTATAAAATAGAGACATAATTAAAATGCAAAAAGTATGTTACAAGGAGAAAAACTGATTTTTTATGAATTAGTTTTAGCAGCAACCATTGATTATGTGATCAGCATAAAATTCTAGTGTTACATGTCCCTTATATTTATTTATTTTTAATTTTTTTATCTTGATAGCCTCTATATTTTCTTTTTTTCTACATTAGATTTTAGAAGTATGAATTTACAAAGCAGTACAGTAAGTCTGCTGAAAAATCTGAGGTCTTCACTAAGGCTATCTTTAATTAAAATAAAGATTCTTACATTTATAGATACGCACATATATATATTTATGTAATTTTATATATAGTGCATGTAAGTTACATAAATTAAAATCATATCCTCTTATAAGAATCAAAAGAGGAATTTGGATAAAAACTCAAGAGCCTGTATTTACACTTAGTTCTTTGCTAATCTAACTCTGACTATGAAATCACTTGGATCATTCTTCCACAAACTTTGTTATAACAATGCATAGCATGAATATTGTGTTGATAAGGAATTTTGCATAGTGTAAAAAAAAAAAAGTTTGTAGTTTTGAAAAGGGAGCAAGATAAATTTAAAAGCTTTAATATCAGACCGGATTTAGAAAAGTTGCTATGTATTTGAATATGTGAAAATCTGACGGTTCTAATATCACTAGAAATTAAATAGTAGGAAGCAGATTTTCCTTTTTTGTGTGCCAGCCAGAACTGAAATATATAAATCTTGCGCTTATAAATATACATTATTTCATTGTAGATGAACCAGATGGTGGTGAAACGAAACTCATGTACAAAATTTTGGATACTGAGCTGCTCAAGTTTTCCTATCTTCTCAAGGTAGGATGGTAGCGTGGACTTCACCCTCTCCCATGAGGTGAGCTCTGCCACCAAGAAAAGACTAGTAGCCTAAAGCAGTCACCTAAGAACTCCAGCAAACTGTCAGCTGTACAAGTGCCAATGCCTTTAAAATGAAAATTAACTGAAACTATTGAAAAAAAAAAACTATCTAGGGAAGCCCTTAGATGGCAAAACAGAATGAAAATTTGTGAATGACTCAAGAATTAAGGAATTTGACTGTACATGGCAGTGATGTATGGGGAGCAAGGGAGGGTGTGACTTTGGAAGTGAGATAAACTGGGTTCAGGCAAAAAGAGTGTATTGCCTGAAAAAAAATTGGAAACAATAACGAGAGAGACTGAAAGTCGATCTGGTTTTTATTATAACTGTACACCAGCAGTTCTAACAATGTTAGGGATAAGGTGTCCCTCCCATGAGACAGATGGTTCCCACGGCTCTCCCCCACCTCCATATGCCACCGTCTAGTGGGGTGTATTTTAAGGACAGAAAGGACTACATAGAACACAAACTTTATTCAGGGGTGTTATTGTTTATTTTATCATTGGCATCGTTACTTTGAAAAAAATGTAAAGATTGTCAGATAAGTACTTCTGTTTATTTTCTCAGAAAACTAAGATTTTCACATAAAGAGGAATGGGGATATAGTTTTAGAATTTAAAAGTATAAAAATACTCTGTTATTAGAACTGAGTAGTAAACATCAATACGCATCTATTTGCTGAGTTTGGCCCACTGATATCATCCAGAGGTGACGTTTTACCATAATTTATCTTAGTGCCTAGATTATTAGATTATTATCTCTGATGCTTTTCTTTTTCCTATTGAAACTTAATCTGAGGAAATAGTTCATCTCAAATCTGAAGCAGGGACACAGCCTAGGACAACCAGTGCAAGAAAACAAAATATTTTTTAAAGATTCATGGGGCCATTTTAAAAGGGCACACGTGCAAACCTTAAAGGGGCTCCTACTAGCCAAAATTGCTACCATGCGAGCATCAAAAGGGGAATATTAATTATGGTTGACTGAAAAACATGGAATTTATGAAAAGCCACAGCTCTACAATGTTACACAAAAAGAGAAAAATTAACCTAAAGTACTCTAAAGGAAGAGAATAAAATGTAGTTATTGAGTGTTGTTACTAGATCATTGTGGTATTTTTGACTCATTTATTGTATCAATGAGCAATACAGAAATTAATGAATGTCAAATGAATCTATAAGAAGGCATTTCTGACTGAAGGACACATATCATTAGAATCACCCCATAAGTTATGACCACCAGTAAGGAAAAGCCTTTATATTAAAATTTTACCAAATACTATCTCAAATATCCTTAAGAATTGTATAGTCCTAAGAGTATAAGAAAGGAGAGAAGCCACTAGATTCAAAGTTTTAACATAATTTAAAAGTTATTTAAAGTTAAAAGGAAAGTTCATTTGCATAAATTAGGAATCTAAATGTTATAGTGAATGAAATGATCACACAGTCCAAGTGTGTCAGAGTTCTGTGAGTGTATAGAAGAATGAGGTAATACATTTAACTAGAACCCAGGGAAAAGGGTCACTTCTTTTGTGAGTTATGGACCCACTAATATAACAATTATAAATAGAGTTTGGTGGATCTCATAAGGTTCGCGAGCAAGAATCTCAACATCTTAGGCCAAATATTAGGTGATTGCCTCAGTTACCTTCAATGGTGATTCTTTTCCTTAAGTAGTTATTTCTCAACTCTTGGAGGATTTGAATTTAACTTAAAAAACTTTAAACTACTCAAAGCCATTTTAGTTAAGACTAATCTGCGTATATTTTATATTTTGTATAATTAAAATGTAAAACCAGTTATTATCTTAGGGTAAATTTAATGTGAAATAAGTAATTGAAAAATTGGTTTTAAGTTGGAATTCTATTAATTTTATGTTTGTTATTAAAGCATTTAAAAGAACTTAAGTTCTGTCCTATTTATAAATTTAACTTATTCAAGTTATATTAATTACTCATCAGGAAGTCTTTATTTGAATTATTTAAAAAATTAATCGAAGTACTTTAAAAAAGTCAAATTAATAAATGCAGTATTAAATATTCTAAGATGTGTGATAAATTAAGGTTTTATGTGGGGCCAACTATAGCTTAAATTTCCTAAAAGGAAATTACTAAAATATTAGACTTAGCAGGATTTGTAGGATAAATGTAAAAGCATACAAAAGAGCCCTCGTGAATTTTCACTTTTCTCTCAGTTTTATCCTTGAGGAGAAAGACAAAACCCTGTGGTATCCACAGCGGATAGTGAGACAGCCACAGAGAAGCCTAGAAGTGCATGGAGATTCAGCACAAATAACGGCAGGACTATGGGTCCCTCCCCCGCCCCCCGTGCCCTTCTCTCAATCCCCCTAGCCCTAGCCCTAGCCCTGGCTGCCACAACAAACAGATCCTCGTGAAAAACACTAGTTAGAGAAAAGAAAAGAACCTATATGTTTTACTGAACAAACACCATAAATGCCTTCACATATGTGTTATCACCTTCTACCTCCAACCCACCCCTTACAAATTGCCTTTTGTAGTTTGCCAACGGGACTCCATGATTTCTCCTGCCTCCAGCCCTCACTTGAATCAGAGGATTATTCTTAAGTAGAAGTGTGTTTAAATGGAAGGTCGAAAATTGATGTGTTAAGGAACTGTATTGTAGTGGTCAGGCAGCCTGGGAGGTAAACACGCTTATCCTTCCTTTCTTATAAAATAATTAGTAAACAACTGATTTCAGCTTTACTTTAGGAGCCTGTGGTATTTTTTTCCAAGATAATATCTCTGTGAATATATGTATTATTAATATCCACTTTCTGTCCATCTGCAAAAAAAGTAAGGCTACTATGAGCCTGTGGCATGAACAATAGAAACAGGATATTCAGTCACCGAATGAGTTGATTGTATTTCTAAGCATGTGCTTCACTGTGTTTCTCAGTCTGTTAGATGAGACCACTCCAAAACTCTCACGATGCATCTGACTCCGTGAATGATGCGGTGCGACCTTGTACTTAACCTCACGAGCCTCATTGTATTTATCAGTAAAGTGGGGCGACTAATTCATAACTCAGTTGCGAAATGTAAAAAGATGACAAATACCAACACTTACAACAGGGGATTATGTAACATAAAAGGTGTCTAATAACCACTAGGGGTTTTTGTTGTTATTATCGTTAGTAAACGAATACAGAATTTTACAGAGAAGCAGGTTCATGAGCAAATATTGCTTCAGCGCCAAGCCAAGGCCCAGTTGCTTTACCCACCAGCTCTCATTTAGGCACCATAACAACTGTGCGAACAGGTATTGTTATCTCCTCTTTTTGCAGATGAAAAGCCTGAGGCTCAGAGAAGTAGTATATAAATTTCCGGAGGTCACATAGCTCCTAAATGATAGGGCTGGGATTGAATCCTAGTTCCATGAACTTCCCAAGATGATTCGTCCATGCCTTTCTGCCCAGCAACTGAACTGGAGAAAAGAAAAAAGAGATGAAGTGGGGAGGAGAGCTGGCAAGAACAGACTATACCAGAGCTTTATTCAGATAAGTGACCGGTATTTGAGTAAGAGGATGCTTGGCAGTCCAAATGATAGGGTCAAAGGAGGGGGCAGACGTTTTACCTTAACCTGAGGTTCTTGGCCTGAAGTCATCACAGCCATAATGACCAGAAATAAGACTATATTACTATACTCAGGCCATTTTGAAGACATTTAAAGACATTTTTGAGTCCTCATTCCATATCATATCAAACATATTAAAATGAGTTTAATGCTATGATAAATAAAACAAACTTTTGAAAGATACTTTTATTTTTGAGATTATTTAGGCTATGAGTGACATTTAATTTATAGTAGGCTGTGCTTTCTCCAAAATCATCATGCATATTCAGGATTCTTGTGATATGAGTCATAATATATGAGCTTACAGTTTATTTCAAATGGAAGGATATTTTACTGAACGTTAAACTTAAAAATTAATAACTGGCAGATTTTGTATTTTTGAGATGTCATAAACCTTTATTAAATTTAATTTTCTATTATTTTAATATTTTACAGCCAATGTACTTTTTAAGGTGTTAGGCCCTTGAAAAATATGTGGTCGTAGACTTCTACTTTCCATATGGCGGCCACTAGCCACATATGACTGCAAGTACTTGGAATATGGCTAGTGTGAATTAAGGAATGCTAGAAGTATGAAACATGCACTGGATTTCAATGACTTAGTACAAAAGAAGATGTACAATTTCTCAATAATTTATATACTTATTATTTGTTTAAATAATATTATTAATATATTGTCATAACAGTATTAAATTAATTTTATTTTTCTTAAACTTTTTAAATGTGTGTACTAGAAAATTGAATGCAATATATGTGGCTTGCATTATATTTCTACTGGACAACATTACTCTAGATGTGGATCATAATGTCTACTGGTTAAAATGGTTTTAACCCTGTATATGAGTTTGCTGGTCCATTTGACCTTGACTGCACTTCCACCCTGAGAAGTTGGCACATAGTAGATTTCTCTCACTACAACATTAAAAACTCTAAGAAATATATATATTATTTTTATTGTCTTTATAAAATTTTAATTTATAGCTATGACAATTTTCACAACATCTGTATTTTAGAGAGAAAAATATTTTTGTGTACACATACACACACAAATTCATACTTACTCCTTCTTGCACAGTTTGAGGGTAGATTTACTTATCCAGAATATATGTGCATAACAGGTTTTTTGCTTAGTTTTCAACATTTAATAAGTGTCTGCTGTTGGTTCTAATACTTACTTGTACTAATTCATTAAATCCTCGAAACTGTAAGATAGGCATTATTACTGGTCTCATTTTATAACGAGGAAAATGGAAGTAACAGGTTGGTAATATGCCCATGGTCACATAGCTAAGAATTAAATGGAGCTGGACTTCAAATCCAGGGAACATGGCTCCAGAGCCTTCTGCTTCTACCATTAGGCAATCCTCCCTCTCATCAAGACAACTTTTCACTTTGTAAAATAAAAAGCGGAGTGCTTTTAATTAAGATTTTGTGATTGTTTTTACATGTATAGTTTCTATAATAGTCTGACAAATTTGGGTCCTGCACCTTTCTCACTACCCCTATAAATAAAAATCTCTTCTTCAACATTATTCTCTAGATCTCCTTCAGAGTCACCAAGACCAGAATAAGACATTCCACTGACATCATAAGATCTAATAGTTCACCAGAATTTGCATGCTATGTGCCTTCAAATCGAAGCCAGCTGACACTATTTAGGTTTCTTTTTTAAAACTTTTTTTATTATTTAACAAAAAATGCATCTTGCTGAGAACCTAGATGCCAGTTTCATGTGTATTAAAATATCGGAATTCCCTTCAAGGATTATAATGGGAATGCTGGCACACCCTTCCCTACATCAGGTTTGGGTGGGTGGTACTACTGTATATATCTGTTGTTATGGCATATTTGTGCAATAAAATTAAAATCTTGGTCAGGAATCAGATAGAAGCTCAATATTTTTGATTCACTCTTCTCTGTTATTGCTTATCATCCTTGAAGATATATTTTTTTGGCATCTTGAAAACAAGGAATCTGGTTGCTATTTCTTTAGGCTATATAAATATACCCTGTTTATATTAAAATGATAGGCAAATATACTTAAAGTTGGAAAACATGACCACAGAAATAATTTTTTCCCTCTCTTTACAAAACACCCTGATATACTTTTATTATTGCTCAACTTTTCTTCATGGCCAAAAAAAACCTTCACATTATAACATATTTAGAGATTCCTTTCCTGTGGTCTCAATATATTCTATTGTAAACATTACTGTGGTTATAAAAATATCAAAACATATTTTAGGAGCATACAGTACTGCAATATATGTTCTAGTATTTGTGAATAATGTAAAGATACTTTTTTTTATCATTACAAATTTTTCAATGTTTTACCTTGCAAAACACTGACTTTTAAGAAAGTAAAATAGAGAGGAAAAGAGTCAGGAAGATACAGATTTGAGTCCAGACTTTAATATTTACTAGCTGTGTGACTTCGAAAAAGCCCTTTAACTTCCCTGATCTTCAGCTTTCTTATATTTATAGAGGGACAATAACACCTACTTCCCAGAGTGGTTTTGAATCATATAGAATTAACCCAAATAAAAACACTCAAATAATGGATACTCATTAAATATTACCTCCCTATCCCTCATCTTTTACCTTTTACCAATTAAGCAGATTCAGTTAAAGGCAATGTATGTGTGAATGAATATCTATTATCGATTCTGAAAAACGCATATACACTTCAGTAAGAAACATATTATTCTTCTTAATTTCAAAAAGTAAATTTGTTCATATAGATTTATAATGTTTACATTCTCTCTGTACCTCTTTTGGTTTCATATTTTTGGAAGGCGTTAGTAGTACCATGGCTTTTAGATAACGAGTTCTTAGCAGATAAGAACTATTTGTGTAAAAGGGTTTAATTCTAAATGTTAAATCATAACATTCATGCATCAATTAATATTTTTTCTACACTTGGGTTTCTTGTGAATGATTTCTTCTTAAATGCTATGATTAGATTATAATTTTGCAAATTACATTTACAATGTGAATTGCAGATGAATCTCTGATTATAGCAGACACTCTTGGTGCCTGGCATCTCATCCCCTGAACTGCTTCTAATTTTAGACTAAATCTCAGATTTGTGCGCAGTGTACCACCACAAACAAGTATGCCATCTCTGCTTTCTGTCTGCCAACCCAAGAAAGCCACTGGAACCCACTGGGCCTGTTCCTCTGCCAGACCTGGAGGTCTAGGGGAGTTATCAACACCTGCCTGGAGGATGGGAACCATTTGATGAATGCCTCATTTTCTATCCTTCCCAAGGATGGGATTTATTTTTTACTGTCTCAGAGATACGATGAAATCATGCTCCTGTGTCTACTGTAGCCATGTACTCACTCCACTCTTTTATTGGTTATTGGTTCTTCCTCCTTTTCTACCCAGCTCTCTCTACTCCCTCACTCCTGCTTCCTGGCATCATCTTCCAAAGAAACTCCCTGCACTCAGGTCCTTGCCTCAGTTTCCACTTTTAAAGGAACCCAAGCTCAGACCCTGATCTTATTGATCGCCTCTTAAAATTTTTAATGGTTCATTCCCTTTCCCCTCCAAGATGAAGCTCAAACTCTTAATATCTTTAGCAAGATATTAAGGAAGATGCTTCAAGATTTAAACTAATGGCCCAATCAAGTACTTCTTCTCAAGTGGCCTACCATTCTATTTTACCATAATTGTAGCTTCTGATCTAGGAGTTGGTCAAACAAAGTTGGCATTGGTGATAAGATATGTTGGAAATAAAGCATCGGTTGCCCTGTAGTTCTGAAAAAAATTAGATTGCCACCTGATCTCGTTTTTTAAGTTAATCTCAAATTTCTGTGGGAAAGGAGGCTATAATAGAGACTGAGTTAAATACTAGTTGTATCACTGCTGAAAGAAACTGAGGACATAAAACAGTGAGTTGAGGTGGAGTGGGAGGTAACCAGAAATGTATACAAATATTCTCTATATATATTAAATATGTGAATTACCTATTATATTATTTATATATAAATATTTCTATCCATTTATTATCTATCTATATCTATCTATCTATCCTCTTTCTATCATCTGTCTATCTATCTGTCTGTCTATCTATCTACTTATCCATATCATCTATCTATCTATCTATCTATCTATCTATCTATCTATCTACATATAAAGAGAAAGTACTTAGCAGAGGCATGCCAGGAGTCCCAAGGAGTAGTGACTATGGTGTCCTTTTTCAGTCTGCATCAGCTAGTGTCATACATTGGGAGTACTTATTACAATGACCTGTAGTAGAATTGCCAAATTTATCAAACTGTAAAAATACAGTTTGAATTTCAAATAAACAACAATTTTTAAAGTATAAGTTTATCTCATAGATTGCATTGGACATAATCATCCATTTAAAAAAGTATTCATTTATCTGAAATTTACATTTAACTGGATATCTTGTATTTTATCTGGTAACCCTACCTGGAAGTCTGGGAATCATGGGAATACTTGTGTAGAAAAGAGATTCATGGCCCTATGTCTCAGCGTCTTATTTGGAGCCTTTGAGAGCAAGGACATCAAGGAAGCCATAGTTAAACAATCTTGCTGAGGGAATAGAACAAAGAATTACTACTAAGTAGTTCTTTTAGATTTTGTAATACTACCCAGCCTAACCTGGGAAACAGCTTTTTGCTTATCCTTCCCTCCTACTAGACTATGAACTCTTAAGAGTAGGAACTATGTTGTATTTATTTCAGATCACCACAATTAAGTACATTTTTTGGCATGTAGGTATTATATGCATGTACATATAAATAACGTACATATTTAGTATGTAACAAAAGTTTATGTAGATATGTTAACATATAATGCATAATGATTTATTATCTCAAAGAAAATAATTTTGAATGTGAAAATGTTACTTTTTGGTAAGTTTTCTACTTTATAAGAGTTATTTATTAAAATTTAGTGTCAGGATTCAGATTTTTCCAGTTATTAGTCTAAACTTTAGCTATTTTAAAATATTCATTCACAGAATTAAAAGCTAACTATTTTAAGACAATTTTTATATTTCTTCCTTTTTATTCTTCTAATATAATTAAATTAAATGTTTTAAAATATATTGATTTGTCTCTCCGTCTGGATCCTTATTCTGTAATGGGAAAAATCACTTGCATGCCTCACTTTTTCTACCATGGATGCTTGCTACAGACTTAGGAATCTTTTTTTTTTCCCCCAATATTTCATGTGGTTATCTAAAAAAAATCTGCTAGAATTATTTTCCAAAATAATTAGCCAATATTAGAAGAATAAAGTCATAGCAGGAGGCAAAAGACCAGAAACCCAACACAATGTTAAAGAAAAAGAACAAAGTTGGAGGACTGACATTATCTGACTTCCAAACTTAACATATAGCTATGGTAATCAAGACAGTGTGGTTTGACAAAAGAAGAGACAAATGGACCAATGGAAAGAATAGAGTGTCCAGAAATAGATCCGCGTATAGGCAATTGGTTTTTGACAAAAGAGCAAAGATAATACAATGGAGCAAAGACAGTCTTTTCAACAAATGGTGCTGGAAAAACTAAATTTAATCTTGACAGAGACCTTACAATCTTCAAAAAAATTAACACAAATGAGTCATAGACCTAAGTGTAGAATGCAAAACTATAAAATTCCTAGAAGTTAACAGGAAAAAATTTAGATACCCTTCAGTATGGTAATAGCTTTTTAGATACAACACCAAGGGCATGATCCATGAAAGAAATCATTGATAATCTAGACTTCATTAAAATTATAAACTTCTGCTCTGCAATAGACAATGTCAAGAGAATGAAAAGATTAGGTACAAACTGAGAGAAAACTTTTGCAAAAGTCATATCTAATAGAGAATTATTAGTCCAAATGTACAAAGAACTCTTAAAACTCAACACTAAGAAAGCAATCCAATTTAAAAAATGGGCCAGTGACTTTTATGGACACTTCACCAAAGAAGATATACAGATGGCAAACAAGCAGGTGAAAAGATGTTTCATATCATATGTCATCAGGGGAATGCAAATTAATATAAGGAGATAACTAGACACCTATTAGAATGGCCAAAATCTGGAATACTAACACAACCAAATCTTGGTGAAGATGTGAAGCAACAGAACTCATTCATTGCTGATGGAAATGCAGAATGGTACAACCACTCTGGAAGATAGTTTCGTGGCTTCTCACAAAACTACACATACTCTTACCATATGATCCAGCAATTGTTCTCCTTGGTATTTACCTAAAGGAATTGAAAGTTCAGATCCACACACACACAAAAAAAACTGTACCTGGATGTTTATAACAGCTTTATTCATAATTGTCACAACTCGGAAACAACCAAAAGGTCCTTCAACAAGTGAATGGGTAAATAAACCGTGGGCATCCAGACAAAGCACCATAATTCAGCACTAAAAATAAATGAGGTATCAAGCCATTAAAAGACATGTAGGAAACTTAAATGCATATTTTTAAGTGAAAAGCTAATCTGAGAAGGCTACATACTATATGATTCCAACTGTATGACACTTTAGAAAAGGACAAACTATGGAAACTTTTAAAAGATCAGTAGTTTCCATGGATGGCAGGGAATAGGCGGAGCACACAGGATTGTTAAGGCAGTGAAAATACTCCATATGATAACCGTAGTAACAGACACACGTCATTATATATTTGTCCAAACCCACACAATGTACAACACCAAGAGTTAACTCTAATGTAAACTATGGACTTTGGGTAACTATGATGTGTCTGTACAGGTTCATTAATTAAAACAAATGTACCACTCTAGTGGGAGACATTGATAATGGGAGAGGCTAGACAAGTGTAGAGTTGGGGGTACATGGGACATCTCAGTACCTTTCCCTTCAGTTTTGCTGTGAACCTAAAACTGCTCTAAAAAAATTAAGTCAGTATAATAAAGAGTTACTAACGTGATGGAAATGTGCAACAACCAACTCTGTGTAATTCGTGTGGAAGCAGAGGTAGTAGTTCATCACTTTTCAATTGTCCTGCATAACGACATTATAAAAATATCAGTCCTCTTTATTATTTTGGAGGAACAATATCAGATTTTGTAAGGTTTGCAAGGTTTCTGGTATTTTTAAAACTGGGCAGAGGTTATGAAGAAGAGGCTATTGTTTTGAGATCAGTCACAGATATCACTTCACACCTCGGTTCAGTTTTTCTTTGTCCTGGAAATGAATTAGATATATAATTTAACAAGGCACAGTGAACACATAGATAACTTAAAACCAGACTTCAGAGAAACAGGTGGATGAGTAAATCGGAGATAAGACATTATTATACTTTTTACTTTATGAATGTCTTTCTTGATAAGCACCAAATTCTCTTAAAGATGGTTCCCATTTGTTGAAAAGTAAGACCAATCTAAAATACTGATTTTCTTTCTTTAGTCTTAAATTTTTTAATTTTTAATGGTCTATCATTAAACATTTGATTGATTGTTATCATGTCAGTGAGTAAAATTTAAACCACAAAAAAAAAAAAGAGAGAATATTTCTTAGCAATAGGAATGCATCCCTTTTTCCCTAGGAAATTTAACATGTTTGAGGCAGACATGACTTTTTAAATTGATTAGAATCTGAAAAAAAAAAACCTTCTCAGAATAATTTCTCCAAATTTGCTCTCTTTGGATTTGATCATGCTCCCTATTAAAATCTGATTCTTCTACTAATAGGACTTAGGATATTGTATCAGTTAAATCATAATAGTGAATCCTGGAATAAAAGATAGAATAACATTTCAAATCCATCATTAGCGCTTCAAATAACAAAAGCTGACATTTTGTGCTCATTTGCAGTCAGCAGGAATTTGGCAGGAATATATCAAGTATAGGGTTTCAGAAATTTTTCACAGAACTGATAGGACGTCTATATGGCACTCTCTCTGGTGAAGAGCGAACTTTTGTAACCAGTGTGAATAACAAGATTAAAGCTAGTTGGTGTCTGATCAGACCACTCTTTTGTACCTAGAAAAACGAGTTATCCAAGATCGTCCTTTATGCAACTAAGTGAGAAAAATACCTGTGTTATTCATATAGGTTTTATTACTTTATTTTTTCACACTCGATTTTTTGTGTTGGATACCTTGGCAAGTACACGGGTCACTTCTCACTACACAGAACCTCCTTCCTATGCTAGATATCCTCTGAGTGGGCAGAAGAGACCTAGGAGAACATGGCAGTCAACCCCTGTTCCTTATGATTATCTTTACATGTGAAAACTAACATAAAATAAGTAAAATAAAAAGTTTTTTGAACATTTTTTCAATTTAAAAATAAAAGTACCTACTGCACATATACGTTACTTTAAAATGTAAAACAAAGTACCTACTACAGAGTTAAGTATTTTTCTAGATTATTGAGATATACCAGCCTGAAAAATAGGGTCTCTGTTCTTACCCGGCTTAGGTGCCAATGAGGAGACGTTTAATGAAAACAAAAACAACTGCCCAGTTGTAAAATGTGCCTTGAAGAAAGATGATAAAGACTAAAGTGAGGAGGAGACGATAGAGAAGAGCGGGAGCACGGCCCCTTTTATAAGATGTGATGTGAGGTAGAGAGCCTTTTAGCTCTAGGAGAAAAGACTATTCCGGGCAGTGAGAATAGCCAGTGGAATGGATAGACTTGGCTTGTTTGAAAACCTGCCCATATGGCTGGAATGGGATGAGGTGTCAGGTAGAGAGAGGTGGTAAATCAGGTCAGAGGAAGTAGATGGTCAGACCGTACGGAATTTGGATTTTATCAGGGACAGATGGAAATAATTGGAGTGTTCCACAGAGGAATGATATGATCTGACCTGTGATTTCAAAGATTGCTTTGGCTATTGCATGGGGCACAGATCATGTGTAGAAGCCTGTAGACAGTAACCTAGAGGCACAGGGTTGTGGACCAATGTGTGGAATGAGAACAGAATGGAGTCCAGAGTGACTTAAAGGATTTGGCATGAGTAACTGATAGAATACCAATGTAATATGCTGAGATGGGGGAAGACTGGAGAACAGGTTTGGAGACAGCCATCAAAAGTTAGGTTTCATACATGTGAAATTTGAGTTGCCTATTAGACATTCATGAGCTGATGCCAAGCTGGCAGCTGATAATTGAAGGAACTGTTAATGCTGGAAATGCTCGTCTGAGAGTAAGCAGTCCATGGAGGGTATTTAAAGACATGGGCATGGGTGAGATCACCCTAGGGAGTGAGCATAGATAGAAAAGAATAAAGTTCTGAGAACTGAGCCTTGAAGTTTCCAATATTTAGAGGTTGAACAGATAAAAAGAAATAGGCCAGGGGACCAAGAAAAAGTGGTCAGTGAAGTAGTTGGAGAACCAAGAAAGGGAAGCCTTAGAATTGAATTGAGGAAAGCATTTCAAAAAGGAAGACATGATCAGCTGTATCCGATGTGGCTGAGGGGTAAGTAGAAACTAAACAAATGCCTGTTAGATGTGGCAAATTTATGGTCATTGGTAACCTTAACAAGAGTGATTTTTAAAGAATGGTAAGTGGGTAGTAGTATGTTGGTAAATTTAAAAAATTGACCATCTGGGCCAAAAAAAAAAAAGTCCTGATTTGGAGCATTTTACAATTTCCGTGGTATAAACATTCCTGCCATTGCTGATTTCAAGCCGCCAACATGACAATATTGAATATGAAATTTGAAAATGATGTTCACACCTGGCTCTTACAAGCAAAAGAAAACCAGCTTGGCACACCGCTTTAGGTGTGGATAAAAATTTTAAAGATAGAATTCTATTAAAAATATGCATGCAACAAAGTAAAACTAACATTAATTTTAAGGTATATTGAAAAGGTATATGATGTCTGGTGATGAAATTTATGTTTCTGGGGCTAGTTACAAGGTCTTGCCATCAATGGATACCATAAATGGGATTAATATTTGGTAAACCACTTTTTTAAATAGTGTCATTGAAATGACTTTACATATATTGAAGTTTTCAAAAGAAGAAAAAGAAACATCTCTAAATTTAGATTTGAACAGGTATAACTTGATATCTATTCATTTACTGTTATTTGTACAACATACTGGCATTGTTAGCCCATTTTTTTGTACTGGTATATCAGAACTGAAATGTGCAACAAACGCAGTTACACATGAAAATTTCCAATTTATGCCTTCATTTGTAAATAAGTTTTTAAATTTTACTGTTTTGATTGAAAAAGATCAATAATAAAAATAAGCAAAATAGAATATAGTTGTACATGTTGTATATAAACTATTATAACCCACGATATAGAAAGAACCTCTAGATATCAATAAAAAAAATAAGGGTAAGCAACAGATAGACAGACTGGTAAATAAAATAGAAATCTCATTGGAAAATAAGCTCTAGTAGTCTATAAACATATGAAAACATGCATAATCTGATTAGTAACCAGAGAAATAAAAATTAGAACAATAATGTGACACAGTTTCATACCTACCAGACTGGTAATTTTTTTTTTAATTGGACAATATAAATTGTCAAGAATGTAGAATAAGAAAAACTCTGATAGAAGTATAAATTGATATAACCAAATCAAAAAGCTGATTGACATTACACGATAAAGTTGAACATGCAAAAATCTTACAACCTAGCATTTCCTATTCCCCAAGGAAGTGCCTGCACATGTATACCACAAAACTTGTATGAGGATATCTAAAATAGCAAATAAAAAGCATTATTTGTAATATTATTAAAAAATGAACAAGGAGTACAATAGAGAAATAAATTGAGGTAAATTCATATGATGGAATATTGCTAGCAGTGAAGATAAACAAGCTACCACAATGTATATCAACTTAGATGAACCTCAAAAATGTAAGATTAGGTGGCACAACTATGTCATATATATGTATACATATATATTTTATATATAATGATTGATCCTATAAAAACATTTTTAAAAACAGGCAAACAAACAATATACATATTTTGGTGATTAAAAATATTAAAAAATGGGATATTTGATAAACATAAAATTCAGGAAAATGATTACTTCTGTTTGGTGGAGGGAAGAGGTAAGATTGGACAAGGGTATATAGTAGGTTTCTAATTTACTGGTTATGCTCTATATTTTAACCTAAGTGGTAGAAACATGGAAGCCCATTTTATGATTTCTACACTATACAATGATTTATACATTGTTTTGTGTGCAAGCTAGTTTTCATTGTATAATATTAGTGTATATGAACCAAAAATGAACAACTGGAAGAAGAAGAAATAGTAGATAGATGTCATTAAGAATCTTTATCAATAATCTAAATAACATAGATCTGGGCTCTATAGATAAAAATGGGGATGAAGAAGAAAGAAAAAAATGCAAAAGACAATAGAAATACGAAGCAATAAAACCTGTTGGCTCCTGGTCAATAAAATAAGAGAAAGCATCTGACCTAAGATGTCTTTATACTGTGAAGCTCATTTGATGTTGGAAGAGAGCAGCAATAGAGAGAAAATGACTTAAGGCATGCAGAAGGAGAATGGACTTTATTTGTGAGCAAGGTCAGAGGCAGAAAATAATATTTGATAGTCATTTGGTTATTATGACAATTGACTCTACAATAGGGGTACATTCTCCTGAGAAAAGAATATGAAATAATAGCCTATACCTTGAAGAATTTCCTTAACAAGGGAGAAGGAGGAAGTTAAATAAAGGAAGTCTTGCCCTCCTCCAATTTATTTTACACTTTGATGCCAGAATAATATTTCTAAGGCATAAATTGGTCATGTCACCTTGACTGGCCAAAACTCTTTATAGCTTCAGGATGATTTCCAAACTTGATAGCCTGCCACAAAGTGCTATTTATGTTGTGATCATATATCTGGTCAGCTCCATCTTTTATGACTATCACCCAGCCAGCTTTTATGCCAACCTCACTGAAGGACTTGTCACCTCCCACTACTGCACGGCCTTGTAATTACTTTCCCTTCTGAGCAGATAAAGCCTGATCATCAGAGCGGACCCGGCATCTCCTCCTAGAAGCCTTCCCTCAGTCCTCTAAGTTGAGCAGAGTGCCCCTTGTTCTACTTTGTAGAAACCTTTCCAGGGTACATATACACTTCAATAATTGTTTTACTGTTTGTCTCTTGCTTATCGACTAGGCTAACTTTCATTTCTGTATCTGCATTTCTTAGCTACAATTGCACCAAATGTGCCTTTAATAAGTGTTTGCTAAAAAATAGATGATCTGATGAGTCAGTAATAAATAAATTAGCCAAAGAAAGTGTCAGCAAAATATATCAGGAGAGATTTTGGAAGGGCAGTGAACTGTATCAAGTGATATCCAGGCTTTGAGGAATGGGAAAGAGAAAACACTGGACCTAACAACGAGGCGGTCAGTGATGAGCTCTGAGTTAAGGCCCAGCAACTTGTGTGGCCAGATGCTGCAGTCAGGCTGGGGCGCATGGTTTGGGCACTGAGGGTTAAGTGAAACATGGATGTATCGTGGGTGATTGATTCTAGTTAAGAAGTCCAGTGATTGAAGGGAGCAACAGGGAGATCAAAGTCAAACAAAGAGTTTTAGGAAAGTGTGTACTCCCACAGCCAGGGTAGACGCAGTGGTGAAACGTGCACTAAGAAGGAGCCACTAAAAAGCAAAAGCATTTTGGGGACCGGCAGTGGGCTATGGTCAATAGCACCAGTAGGTAAGTATTCTGAAGAAAGGATGGGATTATGATTTCAGAAAGAAACGTAAGGTAAAGTGAAAAAGAGGATGAAAGCCTTCAAAAGCAGGAGGTGGGATTTTTCCCAGAATTGTGAGGTTTAGTGGGAAGCGTCTGCATTTAGAAATGTGCTTGAGTATGAACGAGGTAGGAAAAAGATTTAATGGAAAGTGGAGGGTCTGGGAAATGTAAAGTAGATTCATAGACACCTGTGTGGTTCCATAATATTGCCAAAGCTCTAGGGCTGGACAGCAAGTGCAAAACCAGCTAATGAAGATAAACTGCCCAACCTGCCATCTACTCCCATTTCAAAGCATATAAAGCACATAGTTCCAGTGTCTCCCAAACCTGGTTATAGAAGGTACTCGGAACAATCCAGACACCTCCTGTTGTTTAAATGTTTAGTCTTCTTGGTTCACATCCCTTGACACAAACACATCTGCCTTCTCCCTGCCCTCAAAACACACCAAACATCATATACTGCCTATTCTGTTACTGTAATATTGATAGCTCAAAATTTGAAATCACTTTTCATATACTTATGTTTCTTCCTTTTTGTGTCTGTACACTAAAATAGGTGAATGTTGTGCTCTCACTAGTGATGTTGATGACAGCCATAAAATATTGTTTATGTATATTTTAAAACACTCTGTCTTCAGTGTTGCACCTCATGTCCTCATGGTTTTATAATATCCATTTGAGATCTCAGTAATTTATGAAACTGGAGTGGATTATTATATTTAACGCTGTTCAAAACAAACTCCTCTCCCCCAATGTCTATATAATCTTAATTTTGTAACATAATAGTTAATCTCTGTCATCGGTCTGGCTATGTTTGAACATTGGTTCATCACTTTCCAGTTGTATGAGTTTAAGCATTACACTTACTCTTTCTGAGCCTCAGTTTTCATATCTGTAGGGCGAAGATCAGAGTAGTACTAGCTCATGACATTACTGAAAAGAGTGACCATGGTGCTGGTATATAAGAGAATTCAACAAACATTTGCTAATATAAGACCAATTACAATGCTATTACGATTTAAAAAACAAGCTTGCTTTTTTATTTTACCTCACTTTTGTAATGGTTTTTAATAATAAAAAAAAAATATGTATCCCTCTTCCACATCTCTTATTCTGGTGGAATACTTGGTAATGTAGGACAAAGCTAGGACAGTTTCTGATAGGTTAAAAAACCTGAAAAATGACATTGGCTATTTAAGATGGTGAAAGTCATGTAAACTCTCACATTCAAGGTATTCAAGATTTAGCACCAGAAAATTTAGGATGCTGAGCCTTTTTAAAAAATATGATTAGTAAGTACACGTTGAAGGTATGAGCTGAATGACCACCAACTGGTTTGATGTCATTTTCTTAGCGGTTGCCAAAGAAATGAAAGCTCTGTAATTTAGGATGAGTGAGCTGAGAAAAAATAAGCAAACTAAAAATTATTAGTTGATTTCAGGGAATTAAGTTGGTCCCCTGGAAGCAATTCTCTTTAATATTAAGTGAGTCTGAGTTGCTGCTCCAGAAATCGTGACAATGTCTTTGAATTTGGTTTCTGCAAAAAGACTGGGACTTATTAAACCCACCACAGCCCAGCTTCAGGACCATATTAGGCATTTGCAGGAGACTTGCCCCACAGAACGTGATCTAAAGTCTGCCAAAATGAATGGCAAAGCTGCTGTGTCTCAGGATATTATTAGTGGATTACTTCTATCTATAGATTATTTTAAAAGGTTGTTTAGCAAACTGTAATTTAAAGCCTATTTAATGTGTTTGGCATTGAGAAAGCAATAAAAATTTGAGTTGCTTTCAAACTTTCTAGAGAAAGCACATTTCCAAAATTATCAACCAAAAGTAACCACTAAAATACAAGTATATACTGAGATTAGAGCCATAGATTCCAGAATTTATAGAACTATTTGTACACTTTATAGTGAAATTAGTTCTGGTACAAAATCTAGATACATTATTATACATGAATATTATCAAAGTAACTGGCCAGATGATTTTAAAAAATAAGATGTCAATCGTCCAGTGTCATGGATAACAATAAGTTTTCTCAGTGAAATTTTACTTACCTACCCATCAATTTTAACACAGCTAAAGGCATCATTACAAAAAAAAAAAAAAAAAAAAATCGAGTTTTCAGAGCATTGGCCTCTATGCTCTGAAGATATTGAAACAATTTTTTTCATAAATCAGCCTTTGATTTAGTATTACTATTGTCGCAATAAAGTAATATAGCTACTTTCTACTCTTTGAAGGCTTTGAGGCAGAATTTTACCAAAAGTGATGAGTAAATAATGACCAGCTGCCTTATTCAAACCTGTATATCTTGGAAAATGTCCTTTTAGGCAACTATAAATTAATCCTCAATTATTTATGGACTCCAACTCTGTGTCAAGCTCAGTGTGTGACACAGGCAGTTACGGACATAAACAAGAGAGGCATGGCTTCTGCTTCCATGGAGGAGGAGGTGCAAAATGTCAGTAAGTACAAGAGTGCTGAGAATCTCACTGAAGTTTGAGTACAGAGCACCATGGGAGCATGTAGCAAGGAAATTAGCCAATTTTCAGCCAATAAAAATAAATAATGCTTATAGATGAGAAGCACACGTTTACTGGATTAATGAATAGTTCTCTTCAGCACATCGCACATAAACATTGCAAGGCTGTAAAATTTTGATACCCTACCATTGCTCCAAAATTATTTGAGGAAGTTGATATTTCGGCAAATTAACCTTACGTATCTGTAAAGCCAACACCAATCCTTTTCTTTCTCTTACCAATAAACTTTAAGCAAAACAAGCAACCCCAATCTTAGTTGCTAAATGCAAACACTATGACACTTTCAGCTAACAACAAAGAAAGAGCAAGGAGGCGTTTCAAAAGGTACAGATCTCTGCACCTCCCCATGTACACTGCACTTTTGGCTGAAGGTCTTTCTTGATGTCTGCTGCAGCAATAAATATTTTTTCTTTACCACATGACAAGTATTTAATTGACAGTCTGATAAATGCTACCAACAAAAGAGCTATCGGCTCTTCCCTCCAGTGTTCTATCATCAATTATCTTACCATCCAGAATATCCATAAAATATTCAGATCGCTGTGTAATAAGAAGCTGCGGACGTATGCCATTGTGAGGTAGCATATGTTCAGCGGCAAATGTTCAGTGACCTAGGAAGTGTGTCTTCCTTTCCTAACACATGCCTCGGACAATCTTAACAGAAGTTCCAAAGTGGCAACCAAAACATACTTCCTTCCAGACAGATGATGCATCCTGTCATTTTTTTTTTTTTCAGAAAAAGTGATTTAATCATTCCAGTGAAAGGTTCTTTGAAATGAAATGAAATTTTAGCACTTTACATCCTTTATACCTGATTCTATACTTCTTTCACTTACTAGCCTTGTTGATGACAGGCTACAAAAGGAGATACATAAAAAGCCAAGCTCTAGTCCTATGTAGGTATTTTTAAAATATATATCTAAAGGTAAATATAAAAATCAGTTCTCCTCTCAGGACTTCAGTGTTTTCATCTCTCAGATGGTTTAGGAAAGAGTCACGGACTTGGTGATCTGATCTCCTAGTTTCCTTCAGGACTGTTTTTTTATGTAGAATAAAAGTAAATAATTTAAGAAAAATTCACTTTAAGAATCTTATAGGAAGAAGATTGGACTTTGTCACATTGGTTTGAAAGGTTAAAACTGAAGGGAACTGTAGTAATCATTTAGTCGTCTTCTCAATTTATACATGAAAAACTGGAAGCAGAAGCTGTTAAGGAAATTGCTCCAGGTTGTACAGCTGGTTAGGGCACACTTGAGAGTTGGGTCCTGATTCTCCTCTCCTGTCTTAAATTTTATCAACAAAGTTGGTGCAAAATTGTTTCCTATTTGTAAGAAGATTAGTTGAAATTAACAGATAGTAATGACTAAAATTAAAGGGGCAACGTGACAAACCACAACAAAGACTAGTTTTAGGCGTCTGAAACCCTGAACTCGAATCTAGGCTTGGCAGCCCCCTCTGGCTTAAGATTGCTCCTGCCTTTCCAACTGCTGTATCAGAAAAGTGAGACCGTCTCTTGAGGCTTTATATAATTGTAAGGAAAGTAAAATGAAATCCTTAGGGAGAAAAGGACAAGTAAATTCAAAACACAATATTAGTGACAGAACCAACAAACGAGACTCAGAATGTCCTGGTGTGGTTCAGGACTTAAGAAGCCCAGCATTTGCATAACACATCTGAGTTCACGTTTCAGCTTTGCCACTTCGAAATGTTTATTTAGTTTACCTTTCTGCACTTCACTTTCCTCATCTATCAAATAGATTTAATAATATTTACCTCATAAGGTTGCTGTGAAGACTAACCAAGATTGTGCATATAGAACTGATTTATAACATTGGTATATAAACATGAATCAGTTTAACTTTTTTCCATAATTATCTTGCCCTAAATTGTGGTAGTTGCTTTGATGATATCATAGTCACATTCCTTAACTCTAAAGTCACTGTTTTATTTTTTAAAGTCACTTTTGGTTACAGAATACCATATATGTTGGTATATCAGAATAGTATGTGTCAGTATATATAACTCATTTCTGATTTTAAAACTTCTATTTCAGAATCTCATATTTGATTCAAAGCTCTGGCTTATAGTAGGCCATATGCAAGCAAGAGCAGAACCTGATGTGACTCTATGCATTCTATGTTTATTTCTCTCTTTCTGGCTCCTACTTTCCATTCCCAAACCCATCCAGCCTCTGGAACCCAGTCACTTCCAGGGCATCTGTCTTCTCCCTCAATTAGGGAAATTCACCTAGAAAATTCCAAGGGATTTAGGAGCCCCACATCAGGAACCAGGGGTAGAGACCAATATATATTCTGTCTATTATTTCACATCCATATTTTGCCTCACTATTAAAAATGCTTAGAAAATTAAGTAAAATAATTCTCTAAATACTGTAAATACTTAATTTTAGAATACCAGACAAATATACAGTGTTGGTATATTGGTTTTCTTTTGAATCCCTTTCAAGGGCACACTTTATAGAATAACTTCACCTAAAAAGATAGCATATGTTATTAAAAGTTCTTAACTCAAAAAAAAAAAAAAAGTCTTTTTATATCATTGTTTGAGAACAAAAATCACCTGTACCTCAAAGTGGTAGATTTTCTTAATAAGTCAGGATCAGGATGAAAATGCCACAGAAAGAATTTACTATAGGGCTTGATTCAAACATATATTTTTCTTCAAACTTTCTCTAATACTTGTGTGCTTCTCCCTACTTCTCTAAGAACACACGCCTTTCCTTGCACCTAAATTTCTCAGATGATGACTTTAGGTCTTGAAGCTTTTTTTTAATCTTTCAGAAACCTTTTGATATAACATAACGGATATATATTTTAATTTGGTTTAAACAAAGCAAGCAGGTCACAGGCACCAGATTAAGGAATTCGGTCTCTCTCTCTCTCTCTCTCTCTCTCTCTCTCTCTCTCTCTCTCTCCCTCCCTCCCTCCCTCTCTCCTCTCTCCCTCTCTCTCTCCTCCCCCACTCCCCACCATCCCTGTCTCTGCCGTCAGCTACCTCCTTTCCTATTACGCAGGGGCTTTTCCCTGCACCAGAGAAAATGGCCACTGACAACACTGAGCTCATATCCTTCTAGATCAATAACCTGAGAGGAAAAAGTTTTATTCTTGTGTTTTGCCTTTTGCTCTTTTCCCTCTATCTCCTGTTCAATTTGGAAATCCAGGGAGCTACTTGGGCCTAGTTCATACCAGGTCTACCCCATGGGTAAGGTAATGAAGGTGACCAACCATCTAAGGTAAGAGGCTGTCGTCGATTGTTTACAAACACGGCTGCCAACAATCACTTTCGTCTCTTTGCATGCATGGCACTCCCCTCATTAGAAGGGGTGTCTGTGTACCCATCCCTTGAATCTGTGCTAACATTGTATTTTGCTATGATCAAAAGGATATGACAGAATGATGTTGTGCCAGCTGCATGCTTTCTGTTTTTGTCTTCTTGAAAGCCAGTTATTATGTAAAGAAGCTTGAGTGAGTGGTGAGTGATGAGAAAACTAGTATTAGAAGAAAACCGATGCACACTGGCCTTTTTAGCTATCTCAGCTAAAGCACCAGTTATGTGAGTAAAGCCATTTTGGACATTTCATCCCCCGTTGAGCTGCATAAATGACTCAGTCAATACCACCTACACTACCTAGAGAAGAGACAAGCTGTCCCCAGACCAAACTGCAGAAATTACAGTCAAGCCACCAAGTAATGGGGTAGTTTGTTATGTAGGAATAGATAAGTGTGACAGATACAATGTAGTCCAGCCCAGGTCATGTGCTTCACTAGCTGTGGGGCCACGGAGTAGTATCTGTTCCCAGCAGAAGGGTCAGTGGTAGGAAAGATATATCCACTCAAAGGTATGGCCATTCAGAGATACAGCCAAGTCAATTTTTCACTACCACAACCTGACAAAAGGAAAGGGACAATTATGATCTGAGCAGAGGGTAAAGTCTGTCATAGGGGCTCACATTCAGTTATGTCAGGAATGTCAGAACTGCCTAAAAGGGAAATGAATTTATGTACGTAATTTGTTTGAGGTTGGCCCTAGATGTACTAATACCTTGTTATTCATGTTACCATAGATACGAGTTTTTAAAATAATTATTGGGGGCTTACATTTATTTGTTTAAAAGAGCATAAGATTACTGCCTTCCATGAATACCCACCTAACTTTGACAGTAAAAAACTTAATATTACTGCATATCACAACACTGTTTTACTTTTCTTTGTTCTATTTTTTTGTTTGTTTTAGGTAAAAATGTTGGAGAACTTCATATTGGTATTTGCACATAAGTATTTTTAAGGAAATTATAATTAATCTTATAGCTTGCTAGACTTAAAATCAAAAGTAAATAAAACAATGATACTTTCTTTTTATTTGTTGAAATGTTTTAGGTTTTTTCCTTTTCAAAGCAAGACACATGAGTTGTCCAGGAAATAAATATAATTGACATGGACACAGGCACCACCAACAGCAGATAAAGTTGGTTTACTATATATATAATGGTTCATAATTTTTTTCCATGGTTGGAGAAAATTAGTAGTGTGTGTGATGGTTATGGTGCCCACATAAAATAGGTGGTAGAGAGATGGTCCGCATACATCACAGAGAACAGCATCTACTCTTCTACCACAAGCAGAGCTTGTCTTCTAGAAACCAGTTTTGGGATAACAAACCTTCTAACCTCCCTGATTTGGGTAGTGGAGAAATCAGAGTACTTCAATCCCTATAATACACTAACCATCATTCAGATTATTGTGCCAGGAACAGAATTGCCTTAAGCTTATGATTCTCCTATTTTGAGAAAGACAGGACAGTATAAAATAAAATAATAATAAAATTTTTAAAAACCCACCAAAATCATAAGAAAACATAACAGAAGAAAAACAAATTTTTTTTTAAATTAAGAAAAGAATTTACCATGAGTATATTTGTCACATTATGTCAAAGGAAGACCTTTTGACAAAACAATTAGAGTTGGCTGCTTTGGTGTAATCATTTTTAATGCATCTTTATCAAAAAGATGCCTTAAGTAGGTAAAGACACCTTTATTTATTATCATTACTATGACAGCAAACATCCTTGGCCTGTGCTCTAGCTCTACCTCCTACCTGGCCTCACCATTACAGGAAATATGCTTTTTGGCTTGTTTTGTTTTGCTTCTTCACTTATGCAATGTGCACATATTTATAACTGTTTTTCTTTTATAATCAGATAAAGCATAAAGATATTACATACACGGTGTGGTAGAACACAAGTTGCCTTTAAGGGTTAGTTACATGTTCTCCAAACCATCATAATTAAAAAAGGTTTAGTAATATTATATTTAGTAACATAATATATGCATATTGCTTGGTGCCAATGGAACTCTTCGAAATGCAGTTATGGGTTTTTTATGTGGTTCAGATTGATGAAAAAGAGATTATATTATTGCTCAATGATCTATGTCATCCTCTTAATCTAATGCCGTCCAAACACATAGACACACACACATACACACACACACAGAGCAGTATTTAATATATACCCAATTAAATAAGGATAACGTATTCAAGAAACCTACAAAATCTTCTAGATTGTGGATCCATTCTCTTATTCAAGTCCATTACTAAACAGACAAATCTATCAGTTGAAAGAAAATGATCACGAGCATTGAAGTTTTAAGAAGAATAATCACATAAAATAAAGTACAAACCATTCAATATACAAACACATGCTCAGAAAATCTGCCAACTTTCCTTTCTTTAGGATGCTGGATGACATTTTTTTGAGTAATTAATAGTAATAAGCATAAAACTATGCTTGCACAATTTATCTGCAAAATGTTGCCTAACCCCAACCTAACAGCAAAATGTTTGTGGATAGAGGTAGTTTTAAAAGTAGAAAGGACATATTTATATTGTAACAATACACATGCACTTCTTTAAAACATCTCCGTGGCTTCGCATTCCTTAGGATAAATTCCAGTTCCCTTCATAGGGCCCCCCTGGCTTGGCCTATGCTGACCTCGCCTCACTATTACCTCCCTTTCACCTCCTTCTCATCTCTCCCCTGTGGCTGCTCTCCAGCTACAGGTCTCCTGCACACTACCTCTTCTCTCCTGGCCACACCCCTTATGTCCACTGCTCCTTCTGACTTGGCCATCCATGCCCTTGGACTCATGTTTACCAGACTTGCTTTAAAAGCCTCTCCTTCAGATTTTAGCCCTGTTGTCTCTTCAGAGTTCACTCCCCTCCTTAGATAGTTCCTCCATTATGCATTCGTGTTGCTCATTATTGCTGTCCTTACAAGCACTTTATCACTGTTGTAATTTTACATTCATTTGTATGACCATTGGCTGATATCTGCCTCTCCTACAAAACTCTAATTTCCATGAAGGCAAGGATCATGTCTTTTTGCTCATTATTGCATCCCCAGGGCCTACCATAGTGCCTGGCACATGGTAGCCATTAAAAACTGTGATAACTGAATGAATTAATTTAAATAATAATTGCTGTTATTCTAGATTTTAGGACTCAGCCTACACTAAAATTAATGGTGTATTTGCACATTCCCACCCACCAAAGTTCTGTCTTTCTTCTCTTTTTCTGACATCTGAGAATGTTTCATGAGATCTGTGTACTAGGATTATCATTCCTTTCCCCATTTATTTTTTTAATGGAGTCATAAAATTTAACTCACTCTACAATTTGGATTTTTAGAAAAAGGAGAGTACTTTTAATTCTGTCTAAATTTAATCTAGTTGTCCTCTGCCAATTACCACCACCCTCATCCCAAGCCCCCACACGTTGGTTAGCAGAAAAAAGTCAAATATGGTTTAAAGTCTGGCCGGATCCAGTGATTTAAATAGTCACTTTAGAGATCAGTCTTTCACATAAACATGTGCAATCTCTCAGATAGCCCCTCTTTTCTCTCTCTCTTCTAAAGTTTGAGTCTGTGTGTAGCTTATATGACTTTATCACAACAGAGATGAAAACAGGGACTTCGGTCATGATGTCCTGTCTTCTCTGGTCAAATTGGCAATGCTCTTTGTCCACTAGTGTTTACCTTGCTGGCACTGGAGTCTGGAGGCAGATGAATGGTGTAACTCATTATTTAGTTCATCTAACAGTGTTCTTTGTCTGGGAAACAAATCTCTTCATTCCTTACGTGTGTCTAAAGGCCACTGCTCATTGATCGTATGTCAAGACAGTCATTAAATAACTTGCTACTCTATTGATTGTTTTCTGTCAGCTCTAAAAGAAACATACTCCTCTACTAAAGGGTTAATATCCAAAATATATAAAGAACTCATACAACTCAACAGCAAAAATGCTAAACAATCCAATTAAAGAATGGAATTAAATAGATATTTCTCCAAAGAAGACATACGAGTGGCCAAACAAGTACATGAAAGGGTCTCAACATCATTAATCATTATGGAAATGCAAATCGAAGCCATAATGAAATATTACTTCACACTTGTTAGGATGTCTATCATAAAAAACATGAGAGATAACAAATGTTGGTAAGGGTATGGAGAAAAGGAGGCTCCTCAAAAGTATGCTAAATGAAATAAGGAAAAGAAAGACCAATGCTGCATGGTATCACTTATATATGGAAGCTAAATAAGCCTAACTCATAAAAATAGACTAAAATAGTAGTTACCAGGAACTGGGAGTGAGGGAAAAGGGGAAGTTTTGGTCAGAATGCAAACTTCCAGCTATAAGATTAGTTCTGAGGATCTAATGTACCGCATAGTGATTATAATTAATAAAACTATATCATATATTTGAAAGTTGCTAAGGGAGTAGATCTTAAATACTCTCACCACAAAAAAAAAGAAATGATAATTGCATGTCCTTATGCAAAAGTTAGCTAACTTCAATATGTAACTGTATCAAATCGTATTTTTTAGTACATGAGTGTATCAAATCTTTATGTTGTACACCTTAAACTTATATAATGTTATATGTTAATTATATCTCAATAAAGCTGAAATAAAGTGTACTACAATTGATAAACTTAATATTGTGGAGAGGTTGACACTTCTCTATGGATCCTCTAACCTGATTTATATTTTCAAGTTACTTATACAGCTCAAGTAGAACTTTGAACCTTCCTACTTATGCACATATTGATGCACACATAGGAAAGGCTTTCAGTTCTTCCCTGGCTCTAGGACATCTATATTGTTAATTTTAGGATTTTATTTGGAGTGTAGCCAAACTAGGGTTAATCTGGGAGAGAAATGTGTCATAAAAGCCACCCAATTTGAGAAAAAGTGATTTGGCATAGAACTTTGAAAATTCTGAAGGAACTTTAGAAGCCATGCAACCCAAATCTTTAGTTTTGCAGCTGATAAAACTAAAGCTCAGGGTGGTTAAGGTGTTCACACAAGAGCACACAGGGAGTAGTTATCAGAGCCTGGATAAAAACACTAGCCTTTCCTCCTTACCACACTGCCTCTCAGAGAAAGAGGAGGAAAAGGAAGGAAGGAAAGAAAACAGGAAGGAAGGAAGAAGAGAAGAGGAAAAAAGAACATGTACAAGTGAGGTTGAATATTGCTGGAACCCACACTGCTAAGGGGCAAATGGTTCCCTCCACCTATCAGGAAAGGATTAGAAGCTTGTAGGAAACTGTGTGCTCTAGACAAGACCTGTTCTGGTGAGAAGGTTGGATTTGGAAATGGAGGCACCAGAGGCAGCTTCTGCATCAGTAACACTGCAGAAGACCTACAAGTATCCAGAGAATCATCAGGAAGCCTGAAGGAGCACACATCTGTACATTTAATTTTATTAATCAGTTTGCATAGCACTTCAGGGTTAATGGATAGAATGTAGTTTATAAATGTCCGTTATAACTATAATGTTCACCCTGGGCCATAATTTAATTTATTAAAGCTAAAGGTTAGTAAATTTAGAACCAATAAAAGAAAATACTTCCTTCCATTGTACACTTCACCTCTCTCCGACCACTGCCAGGAGGTCGTTGACATGGCGCCAGCTTTGAGGAAAAATTTGACAGGCCTCAATTAGGTGTATATCTGGGCGATCAGAGGGAAGGTGATTTAAGAGTTACAAACTCTTGTGCTTTAGTGTTTTGTCAAAAGCCTGTGCAAGGGTCACAGAGATACTTCATTCTGCTTAAGACAGATAAATGACAACTGCTTTTTATAGTGAAAGAAAGCACTGCGCACACGGGTTCAGAGAGGAAATCTCAGGGAGAGGCGCCCCTTAGTATGACATAGACACTCTGCTCCCAGCAGAGAAGGAAACTGAAAAAGGACCATGAGACCCCACGGAAATCTCTATCCCTCTTAGAGAGACAGTGCGGTATAGCAGAAAGGCCAAAGGGGCTGGTAGTAGAAAGACTGGAGTTTGTGTCTAGGCTCTGATAACTACTCCCTGTGTGCTCTTGGGCGAATCACTTAAGCACCCTGAGCTTTAGTTTTACCTGCTATAAAATTAAAGATTTGGAGATTTGGAACAATCTCATAAGTTTTTCTAAAGATTAGATATGGGGCATTTTGGGGTTAATTAAGTTCTCTGCCTCTAATTTCTCAACTACGTGTCTTTCCCATTGGAGAAATTAATCTTGGAAACAATTCTCACTAATTTTCACTGTGACCCTATATTTTTATCAGGAACTTCTTTGGAAATAATGGAACAAGGCAGAAAGCCCTGAAAACTCCCTTCCCATTTTAGCTCAGAGCAAGATCTAATGAGAAAGATCATGCTAATGTGTCTGGATTCTTCTAAACCAGTGGAATCAGGGGGGCCTTGTAGGTCTTCTTACCCCTAAGGGCAGTTCGGAAATGTAGGGGAGTACATTTGTCTTCCAGAGTAGGCATCCCTGGATATTTACATATTGAAATAGATGGTTTAATTATAAACTGTTCTTTATTTCTTCCTTTTAGTATAGCTAGGGCATTTTAATGATTTTTTAAAAATTCTTTTGTATCTCTTAATTCCATTTTATAGTGGTAAAGGGGATTTTACAAAATATTTGCTGTGAAAGGGGAGCAGTAAATCAGAGATTTGAGAACCACGGATATAGAACATTCATTTCAACATTCACATATACTAAAGTGAAATTTTTCTAACCGAATATTTAGTTTCCTGTTCTGTGTCTCACTATCGATTCCATCAACTTTACCGGTTTCTCACTAAAGCTTCTACTTCTGTTAGATATTCACTTTATTGTCTTTGGTTATTTGCTATTGCTACCTTTTTTCTTCCAAGTGCTGAATTTCCCATTAGTTTAAGGACCTTGTTTCCTTATCTTTGTACTGAAGGTCAAGGCCCTTGCATGTGACTACTTATAGGTCTTTGGATATCTTTTAGCAAACTGTAGCTGTGTGGATTTTCTCAGGCAACTGTAGAAATCATTTATGTAGGGGTTGAAGAAATATTTGTTCAACTCTCAAGAAATTTCTTAACATCCCTAAACCTTAATTTTCTCATCTATAAAATCAATAATAATATTAACTTCATTGGGATGTTCTGGGGATTCAAAGATCCTGCATGTACAGGATTTAGCACAGTATAAACTGCAGACATGTGGGAACTCTTTATTCCCTGCTTTTATATTGCTTATGTGATTCTTGAAAATATCAATTATATATTAGGTTTTTAATGACATTCATTCCTTGCAGAATTTTGTCACTAAAAACTGTGAAATTAACCCAAATTCAGATCTAAAATACACCTATCAGTTACTAGAAATACACTAATGCAATTGTTTATTATTTCAATCTGATGTTAATTAATAGAGTGAGAGATGCTTTTGATACAGCATAAAAGCGTTTACTTAATTCTTCGATTTAGTACTCTCGAGAGTGAAAGCTTCTGCTTTAGTGCTTGGTCAAGCTTTAAACTTTATGTGTTTTGGCACTGCTCTGTAACAGAAGCGTTCATGGCTGAGGCTGCCAAGTGCACAGAGTAAATATAAATTTTTATCAGTACAGTAAGAGTCCATAATACTGACTGTCATTGGAAAGCCAAAGAATGCTCTTATGATTCCAAATATTAGAGAAACGATGCTTGAGAGTAGCTCTGGATCCTTCAAAGCTAAGCTGCTGATGCCCACAAATCACCGTGGTACATGTAACAGTGCCCGTGATATTTAGCATAGAACAAGCAAGGAACCAAGAGGCCAGAGACCAGGATCTAACCCAAGATTCATGATGAGTCTGCATAAGCCACATAAAGTCCCCAACAATCTTATCTGTAGATATTATTGGTAGAGATCTACCTTATGAGATTGCTAGGAAGAAAAAAAAAATGTTGTTGCACACATGAAAATGATATCAAATTATAAAGCATGACTGTGTATAATTGTGATGACCTTTATACAACTTCACTTCATTATTGTTAAAAAATCCAGAGATTTTTCAAGTAAGCCAGTCGTATTAACACAGGCTCTGTGATGATGCAGAATAAACCAGTTTACATTCAGACACCTCAACTTCAGAGGGATCTTCAGAAATTATGTTGTCTATCTCATTCTAATTCTAGGCATTTACTTCTAATAAATGGATAACAAACCAAAAATTTCCATATAGTCTCCTTAAAGTTGATGACCTAGATTTTTTTTCAACTATCCTCCAGCCAATCCTGTTTAAGCAAAGATCTGCGTTTGGCTATGAAATGTCTTTCAAGAGATAAAGGTACTATCATGCTTATCCTGGGAGAGATTCTGGTGCAGTAGAGAGAAACTACATAAGATATTACATAGAAGAACAAAAACCCATAAAGCAATGCCTAGTGAAGCAATTTTAATCCGTACTCGTCTTGACCATTAAACCATTCTCTTCTTGACCTATCCTGTTCAAAGCTGGGTCTATGCTACCAGTAAAGCATTAAAATAATCTGTGCCACGGGTACTTTTCTACAAACATGAAATCCACTCACTGTTCAAAAGAATGAATCCTGTTCCTCCTTCTTTAAATATTATCATATTAATTATCAAAATGTAAAATTTTGGACCCTAAAAGATAGTTTGCTTAAACTCAGAACATTCTTGGCCAGACAAGAGATTTGAGGTGAAATCTGAATGACATTTTCTGCCCTTGAAGGCTGTTAAATTAAGGTGTTACATCTGATCTGTGATTCTTGAAGCCAGGGCGAATCACACATTTTTAACATTGATGATCTTTGCTACCTTGGATTTCTCTCAAATTGTTTCAAGATTCTTCATTTTATATTCTCAACTGAAAAAGGGCAGGAACAGCATCATTTACCTCTGCCATATCCCCCCAGAATATCCAACACAGAGCTGGCGTTCAGTTATTACGTATTTTGCAAGTTCTCCTAGGTAACATGAATAATTCAGTAACTCTTTTGTTAGAATGAGCCTTTCATTCATTTAACAACACATGCTGTTTATCCTTTTACTTAAAAAAAGAAATGCTCCAAATCTTCAAACTGGTAGAGCCCCGAGGGCATTTCATGTCTGCTTCATTCCTGTGCTGAATAGGTACCTCTCACTGTCCTTATCACTTTCACCTCTCATCACTTCCAACTGGTTATACAATTTTATCAATTCCATCCACCAAATATCAGCCTAGCTCACTTCTTTCTCTCTACTTTAGTCCTACTGCCCAAATGCAGACCCTCACATCTTTCACCTGGATTGTTTCAAGAGTCTCCAAATTGATTTAACTTCATCTATTTTTTTTAAAAATAAATACATATTTATTAAGAACCAACTAGGTATATGGTTCTTCCTAAGTACTAAGGATACGAACCAGATCTCTGCTGTCATGGTGCTTATATTCTGATGCTCAGAGATCGACAATAATCAAGAAAACAAACTAGATAATTTTCAGGTGGCCTTATATGCTACAAAGGAAATAAGATAAAGTGATATGCTACTGACAGGTGGGTATAGAGAGAAGATGCTTTCTTTAGGAAAGGCATTTTGAGCTTGTAGGATTTAACTGAGGGTAGGATGGAGACGGCCATCTGAAAAACTGAGGAGAGAGTCTTTTAGACATAAGTAGGGGCATAAAACTGGAACAGAGAGCAAGCCAGCATGGATGGAGAATAGAAAAGGCAAACATGTCATGTGAGCTGAGATGGAGAGGTAAGCTGGCCACAGAGCAAGAGGCTCGATTTTATTCTAGGAGCAATAGGGAGACACTGGAGAGTTTTAAGCTGGGGAGTATATTATTAAATATAATTTATTTTTAATAAACTCTTGTTGCTCTGAGGAGACTGGGTGGCATACAAACAAAACTTGAATCAGAAAGGAAAGTTGGAAGCCTATTAAAACAATCTGTGTAAGAGAAGATGGTGGTTTACACTGTGATGATGGAAAATGAAATAAGGAAAATAGATGTGTATGTATTTTGGATATGAGGGATGAGACAAAATGAGAAATAAGGAATAAAACCTAGGTTTGGGGCTAGAACATCTAAATGGCTAATTTACCATTCACTGAGATGGGCAAAAATGGAGAAGGAACATATTCCTCTACATTGTTCACAAATAGAAGAAACAGTTTTTCTAAAATTTGTCTGGTTAGGTTTTTGCTTACTTAATATATTTCAATCATTTCTTATCCTTTCCAGTATAAAATCTAAGCTTTATATCATGCGCATGACATACCTGTACACATCCTTCCTGTCTAGCCTCTGTTTCCATCACTCCCCCACAACCCACCTGCAGCTGCAGCCATAATGAGCTGCCCACTTCTGTCCTATATAGACTGTATTTTCTGCCTTCTCTATGTCTCAACACTTACTTTTCTTCTGCTTGAAATTTCTTTGAACCACATCCTCTATGTTGCAACATCCAACTTATCTTTCAAAGGCAACCTAAGCATTACCTCTTACCCGGGTGAGTTAGGCACGCCCCTGAATTCTCATGCTCTCCTGAGCCAACCTCAGATAATGAGCCAATCACTTTGCATTGAGTGGATATGTCTTTGCTGTGAGCTTTGTCATCAGTAGGGCATCTAACTCAGCTTTGTATCCCCAGAATTCAAGAAACATGACCATTGCTGAATAACTCTTTTGTAAGGAAATAAATCTTGAGACACATTTAACACACTATCGTCTAAAACTATCAGTCTGTCTATACAATTCTTTTATCTATATAGATAGACTGATAGTTCAATAGGGGGCATTTAGAAGCCCACAGTCTACCGTTCCTCATTCACCTCAATACCCACAGGACCTATGCTGAGATAAACCTCACTACAAAGTCACCTCTGGAGGGTAATAAACCCTTTGATAACTGTTCTGTAGCCGTTCTGGACTTATTTTCAGTTTCTTATTTTGGTCCCTAGGAACATGGGCCCTGAACTAGAAAGGAAATCTCAACCTAAATATAGATCTAGATTTTAGACAAGTCACGTCAATGTCTAGAATTGCATCATGACCCAGCAGAATGGTCTTTTGGACTCTCTGGTGAGACAGTGTGATAAACCACATCATAGCTCACCGAGGGCCAACGTCATATGTATGTACCTCACCCCAGTAACCATGATACTTTTCTTCCTCCTGGTTAGCAGGGTGGGGATCTCTCTTAATCATTCATCTGTTCCTCACATATGTGACATACGATACACAGTTTACCACACACAACTCTTATACAGTTGTGTTGGTAAAGTTTGTTTTGCCTCTAGCTTAGCCTCATGGATGCTCATAAACATAGAAGATATTTTTGTAAAGAAAAAAAATGCCATTGGGTTATGACTTTATGGGTCCTGAAACCCTGAGACTAACCACCGTACTTTGAGACAAGAAGTTTTCTTAAGAAGGAAGTCATTTTCAGTATGTCAAAGTTATAAAACTTAACACTGACCCTTCTCCATATTTTATACTGTGTCTGTGTTGTGTTTGCCTGAATATCCTGCCTGTGGATTTATATTCTAATAACTTGATTTTTAATTAGTGAGAAACCAAGGCAGTACTAGTTAAATGTCTCACAAAGCATTGCAGATGACTCTAAATGCCTTATGATATAAATACCTTTAGTAAAATGAAAACAGAAGTAGCTTTGCATGTATTTATATGTTTTGCCCTTTAAGTTTTGAGTTTAAAGGCTGAAAGCAAAGACAGTGGTAAAGGAAGGCTGCTTATTCTGAAGATCCATGCATTAAATTAGTTTGATTCAACGCAATGCACATTTACCAGGCATAGTACATGTGCCAGGACGTGCGCAGGGCATGGTGCAGAGACAAGTGACACGAAGGGCCGGCTGGGTATGCTTTTTGGAACCAAGAGGCCGGGGCTCTTCAAAGCATTGTATTTTTCAAGGGAAACCTTCTCTATTCCTTTGAGGGGTCTCAAAATCAAGTCAGGTCGGGAGCAGTGCGTCAGTTCTGGGATCCTAAGCATTTCATTGGAAATAGCTAAATCAAACAATAAGTGGAAGTGATACAGCTCTATTCATTATAATTCACTTCTAAAAAGTAAACATTCATCTCTTCTAAGAAATTAAATTTTTGATATTTTACTTTTTTTAAAGTAAAATATCAAAAATTTAAAGTTAAATAACTTATAACAACTAAAACAGCTTAAAGGTTAAATTGTCTAAATGAATAAAAGAATTTATTCTATGACATTTTAGCTCTGGACCAGAATAAAATTTCTGGTTCATTTTAACTCCAGATTAGAATAAAATTCTTAATCAAGCATGATAAAAAGTCTTCCTTTTATTAAATAGAATTATCTGAATTTTCTACACAGAACTCTGTAACAGAATTGGTGTTCAAGACCAGGAAAGAGTAGGATAGTTCTTGAGTTTATGTTAGCACTTTATTCATTCAGCCAGCCAGCCAGACAGCCACCCATGAGCACACTGAATACAAATTCATTGGGCACCCTCTCTGTTTTTAGGCTCTGTATCCTGTGTGTTAGTTTTCCTATTCACTCAGTATTTCAAGTACAATTCTTTCTTTGGGCAGTACCATTCTGGCACATGATCCTTTCATTTATGCAATGGCATGTTTTGGTTATTTTCTTTGTTTTACCAGCACTAGTATGCCATCTGCATTCTGGGGCACTCTTTTTCTTTCCTTGAAGAAGTGTGAGCATCCTCCAGACTGATTTATTGTGCCCTTGCCCCAGCTATTGCCCAGCCTGGTGACTGGCTAGAGTGTAGCAATACTGCAGAAAACTAGAGGTCCTGAATTGCCCCAATTTGAATGGTCAGCATTTCTAAGAGTCAGTCAATAGAAGGAAGACTCATGGCTCCATAAATACTGAAGTCTCCAGGCCATTATGTATTTCTCATTGTCACCATTCCTCTGCCATGCTGGACAGGTTATGTTTGTCCTCTTTTCTGTCTTTTCTGTCTAATCTGTATTATCTTGCTCAAGTTGGCATAACAACATACCACAAATTGGGTGGCTTAAACCAACAAAAATTTATTTTCTTGCATTTCTAGAGTCTAGAAATCCAAAATCAAGATGTTAGCAGGGCGGTACCCATTCTAAGACTCCAAGTAGAATTCGCCCTTGCCTCTTCTAGATACTGATGTTTGCCAGGATTCTTCGGCTTGTAGTTGCATCACTCCAATCTCTGTCTCTGTCTTCACGTTGCCTTCTCAACCGTGTGTCTGCATCTAAACTTCCCTCTTGTAAAGATACCATTCAATGGAAGAGGGTTCATCCTAATTCAGCATGACCTCAACTTAACTTGATTCCATCTGCAAAGACTTTATTTCCAAATAAAGGCAGAATTGAAAAGATGTGTTAGGTGGACATGAATTTTGAGGGAATACTTTTCAATCCAATACGGTATCCAACTCTTCTTTCTTAATCCTTCAGGTTTAGAGACTTATTACTACCAAGGAGTATTGAAATATTCTTTGTTCATTTCCTTGAACTTTTTTCTTGCAATATAACTTGTTCATATTCTGTGTAAACTCTTTCTTAAAGTCTCTTCAAATTACCTAGTGTGAATGTGTCATTTTTATCTTGCTGGGACCCTCACTTATACACCTGTTACCAATGTAACTACTTAAATGCCTCTAATGTTTTAGCTTCTTTTCATTTACTTCCTGTGTGAATGTTAAAGATGAAAAAATGCTGAAAGAGAAATGGTTTGTTTTGGGGCCCCATGGCCTTTGTAAGGAAAGGCTATCCTGCTTGAATAAGCTTCTGCTTTTAATCTTAACTGGACTGAAAGTTTTTCAGATGTGTGGCACTGATAAAAAGAACTCCAGAATAAAGAAAACCAAAATGATGAGAAAGAAGATGTCATTAGAAGGCCATGGAGAAAAAGAATATGAATGCTTCCATTAGCTAAAGAGAAATATTTTAATAACCATGGAAAACAGGAGGGGAACAGAAATATTAACAAATTGGGTATGATTTTGCTAATTTGGCCACAAAGGTATTTTATTTTTTCCTCTCTTTATCTGTGATTAGCATATCCTTTAAATCCTGGTATTAATTCCTATAATATTCTTATATTATACTTTCTTATAGATTTTACATCTATTATAAATAAAATTGGCTCATAGGTTTCATTTTTATGCTCTCATTTTCAGATTTGAGATCATAGTTATGTTAAATTTGAAAAATGACCTGGGAAGACATTTATTCTCTATTTACATTCTGACACAGCTCAACTAGAACAAGGTTTAACTGTTCCCTGATTGTTTCTCTCCTGAAGATTCAAAGAAGTTGCTGATGTAACCATTTTGGCTTAACATGGACCAATTTGGAAATTTCTTTTATAATAACATATATTTAAGTTTTAGATTACTTTGGAAATTTTGATTTTATAGAAAATACCCATTTAATTGAGATTTTAAAATTGAATTAGAGCTACACATAGGTGGTTATAATTTTCTAATTTTCCTATTTCTGATTATATCTCCTCTTCATAATAATAAAAATATTAATAATTATAATAGCAATAATATTCTTTGCCAGGCACCATCTAAACACTGTATATGCTTTCCATTCTTTAATTCTCACGACGGTCCTAGAAAGTAGATGTTGTCATCTCTTTATTTTTGGATGAGAAGACTAAGGCAAGTAATGATGTCTATATTTTTCTCCTCTTAATAAAGGACAATAGTAGATTCTCTAACATTGAGAACATTTTGCTCGAAGTCACATGGATAACTACAGCAGCAAGCAATTCAATTCAGAAACCACCCTCCTAACCTCTAACCTATCTGTATTTGCATTTTTTTTCTTTTTTCCAGTATTAGTCTTGCCAAAGGTTTGTCTATTTTAAAATCAAAAAACCAGTTCTTGGCTTTATTATATTTTAGCTTTTCTCTTCTTTTTTTAAGTTTATTACTTTTGTTTTTTATCCTCATACTTAGGTTTATTTTTACTATCTTTTTAGTTTCTTGAATTTAATGTTAGCATTTAATTCTTTCTTATTTAATGATAAAAATATTTAAAACTAGGAAATTTTCTCTGATTATAACTAGTAAGAAATCTTGCATGCTTCTGTATTAGATTTAACCATATGAAACTAACATCAATAGTCAACAATTTTTTGACGTAACAGAAATGGTCATTTTCTAGGATTCAACTTAATACGTAGTGTTATTGTACAATTATTTTCTCAATATTCTGGAATTACAGCTTGATGTATTTTCTTATTTCAAAGATTATTTCAGATTAGAGATTTAAATTTTTCGATGGCTCAATTTTTTACTAATTTGTTTTTCTAATAAAAAAAATCTTAAATTATTTTCTAAAGCATAGTCCAATGATCATTCTTTACTCAAAAAATTTTCCCCTGGGTTTTCTAGGGTGATGTTCACTGTTCACTCTACTGCTGCTCGACATGCTGTCCAGACTATCTCAATATTCCACTCACATCAGCCAGACCAAACCCGTATTTCTCCTGTCTACCTGGCTTGACTCACATCCCTCCTGCCCTGTGAAGTATCTCCTCTTCTTTCAGTGTCACCTGATGAAAATCTTTTCTAATCTTCGACAAAATAGAGCTAAGTCACTTCTTCCAAGAAGGCTTCCCACATTCCTTCAGTTCTAACTTTTACTACCTATTTGAACTGAGTTAAATTATTTAATTTAATGACCGAATTCTAGTTTACTCAATTGTAAAATGGGGACAGTAGTACTCACTTTATAGGTCGCTGTGTGGAGATTAAGTGATATGAAATGGCTAAGTCAATAGGGGAGTTCCTGACATGTATAATGTCAATTATTTTCTGTGTTATTCCCAGTGACCCCTTCAAATCATTGTCACATTTCCTCCCTCTCCTGCCAAATCTCATCTCAGAGTGATCTACACTCGTGGACCTCATTTCTTCAACCTCTCCTAGTCCTCTGTCTACTGTAATTTGGCTTCATGTCCATTTCCTCTACAGATGAACTGCTTGCTGAACTTGTATGTTTTCTTTCCCTGTCTCCTTTGTTTCCATGGTCCACAGCCTCCCTCCCTCCTTGTCTTTCACTTCCCAAACACCAATTCCTGGCTCCTCTCTTCCCTCTCTGACCACTCCTTCTGTCAGGAGTGTTCTATAGTCCACTATCATTTTACCAACCTGCTGAAAGCTATTGTTCTTCAAGCTTCCACTCCTTGTTTTTTTTCTCTTTTTACCACTAACTTTTGGGGCACTTTACACATTTATGTAGGCATCCATATTACTAGATCTAACTTTTTTCCTGAGCATCAGAGTAATTTTTACCAACTGCCTGAAGTTTATTGCAGAAAAATATAATAACATCATGGTTAAGGCCACAGCTTGGAGTCATAGGTACCTTGGATTTTATCAACTGAATAGGGACAGATTAACGCTGACCTTATAGGATGCTCGTGAGGTTAAATGAGATAATGTATGTAAAGAACTTATTATCTAATACTTTGAGTCTTTCTCTTTCTCCCTCTCTCCTGCTTTCTATCTCTTTCACTGCCCCTAAATGCAAACTTAAATTCATATTTTGCCCTCATATGTGTGCTTCTTCCATTTCAGCGAAGAGCAATACCAGAAATCTAAGAATCACCTTTAAATTATTCCTCAGACCCACTTGGTCCACTCTGTCCATCCTACTATTTAATGCCTTTTGTACATACCAGATCCCCACTATCTCTGTCTTAGATGGATCTGGTAGGTTTCTAATATTTTACTAGTTTCCTCTTTCTTTTCCATTTAGTATATTCTCTGCATTGCTGCCTGAATTATAATTCTAGAACACAAATGAAATGTGTTTTAAAGTTTCTTTCAGATTACCTCTGCTTAGAGTTTCTCACGGACACAAGGCATTCAAAACATACTTCTCATAAGCACTCTGCAGTTATTCATTCTTTAGCAATTGTTTTGTCACCTGGCCCATGATTGCAACAGAACTTACATGTCTTTCAGTTGTTTGAAATTAAAGGTTATAACTTCTCCTTTACAGCTTCCAGTGCCTGACAGATAATCACCTCATCAACACTGTTGTCAACCTGAATCCTGATGGCAAACACTACTATTATTGATTGCTCACTATGTGCCTTGTACTGGTTTATATACTTTGCATATATTACCTCATTTAATTCCTATGAAATAAGTACTAGTACTATCAAAATGAAGCACAGAAAGATGAAATAAGTTGCCCAAAGCAAAAGAGCTAGATATGAATCCAGACAACTACAATACTTGCTTTTCTAAATACTACATTATCCACATAGTACATATCAACACATGCCTGCCGAGTAAATTCATGAAGGGTCAAAATTAAAACAAATGTATTTCTTAGAAAGCACATAAAACAAACTAAGTGATGAGAAATTAAATGCTATTTAGAAATCTTTATTAAGTAAGAATTATATTCTTATGTGCAAAACAATGCTGTAAGAGGGTACAACAGTGAATTCATGGTGCCCTTCTTCCTAAGATCAGTTTATTGTCAACATTGATCATTCTAAAAAGATGAAAAAATTAATTAACCATAAGACACATTTCGTCTCTGGTGATTTCTCAAAGGGAAATCAGTCAACAATCAATTACGTATTTTCTGAATATTTACAGTCTGTTTTAATGCTAGCATCTCAAAAAGTAGTTTTTGAGATTAGCAGCTCCCCAAACTCCATTTTAAAATCTTCATGTGGTTCTTGCCCCATCTTTTAACATAAATATATTCTGTTGTTTCTCAAACGGAAAAGCCAGTAAAGAGGTTAACGGAGTAAAATTTAAAATTTCATAGCGATGTCTTAGAAATAAAATTAAAAAATGATTACTGTGGTGGTGATTTAAGCTCTTTCCTTCTGAGCATAGGACTGTGAGAAACCTAATTCATTCCTAAATAATCTCTGTAAGACTTATATGAAGAATAATTGGAGATATTAACTAAATGGCAAAATCCCTAGATGCTGGCTCACATTGACTAGCTTTGTATGAGTTGGCTAAGTTTGAACATGCATTTACCAGAAAATATTTCCTGCCTTCCTTTCTACTGCAACCCAGTTCCTTTTAGTAAGAGTGTACGTGCCTTAATATTCTCAATATTGAAACCTATGGAATGAACATCTTACTCATCTAAGTTAATTTACTTCCACCTATCCTATCAGTGATCTTTTGTTGATGGCTGTACTATAGAACAAAAAAGTAAGTTTCATAGCCTGCATAGCTTGTAGCACTGCATACTTAAGGATAAAGGGAACTGTTGTAAATAAAAATAATAATAATTTTATCAAGTAGAATTTATTTTATGGAAAGCTCTGTACCTAAAGCAGAGTATAAATATCAGTTGTGATGCATGTCTGACTCGCAAAGTAAAGTCGTTGCTTCAATCGTCATTGACCAATTACTGTTTTATTATATTTTCTTTTTGTTTTTATGGGAGAGGATGCAATTTTTCCCACAATCAGTTCTTGAGCACAAATACAATAACAATTTGGGGAGGGAGAGAAGAAAAAGAATGTTAATTTTATCTGCACAAAGGGACCAATTGGAGTTCAGTTGTGCATATAGTTGTATTTCAGTAGAGTATTCTAAAGATAGCTTCCTATTGTAAATAGTTCTATTTAAAAAAATATCAAGGGGAAACTTGCCTTCTTTGTATGGTTTGTAAATATTACAGTTTCTAGAGATTTTATATTTATTTATGCAAACTAGATTTGTAGAGATGTGGTTGTGATAAAGTAGCACATGATGCTGATTATATTCCAGATAACAGTTATTGTCGTGGTCATTAGAAGCACAGCTAGGGCTCTTGTTAAAAAAAAAAAAAAAAAAATGTTTTTATTAAAAAAGTGTTCTGCAAAAGAAATTATTACAAGTTTAATTTTTAAAACCTAACTGCTTCCTTATTCACCATTTAAAAAATAAACACATGTTATTTTAATGAGAAAGGAATAAGTTCTTTAATTTTTAACCAAGCACCTATATTTTCCCTCATCCCTTATTTTGACTCTTTGCTGGGAGAAGGGATGCCTTTCCCATGTTCCTAACTCATTCTGGTTCTGAGGAGAATAGTGGCCAAGAGACAGCCCAAAAACGGTCCCGTATTTCCTTTGCCTGTCCTCTATGCACAAGAGGCGCGCTGCAGTGGGGATGTGGTAATAGTCCAGTAGAGTTACTATTTAGCTCCGCTAAGAGGCTAAAGAGAAAAAGAAATGCCAAATTAGGCACTTTCTCTTTCCTATCTGTTCTCTTGGTACTTCTTCAGAGGCGTCAAGAGCAGCCCCAAGAAAAGTGGAAGACTGTGATACAATGGTTTAATAATGTCTCTAATGAGAGAGAGACAGAGAGAGAGAGAGAGAGAGGATGAAATTTAATATTTACTGCTTCTTGGTACATATTAAGATATATTTAAGTCAGTTTACTTTATTATTTATTTAATTAGAAAATCTAATTTTATTTGTGTATGATGTGTGTTTCCTTACATCAGTGCTCACTGCTGTGTGTAAAAAATGAGCCCGCATAATACTTTTCTATGTAATTCAGAGAACATTCTGATGTAGTATGTTGTGTACTCCCCCACGAAAATTGTTCTCGCATTGCTGCTTCATGGAAATGTAATTTTATTGCAATAAAAATTACTTCATAAATATGTGTGGATTAAAAGGTAACATATAATTATTTTAATAATAACTATAAATATGTAATAACTTAGGCTATAAGTAGAGATTAAAAATAGTGAGGGTAGGTAACGGAGCATTTACTATTCTTAAAGTGACTCTAAATATAATATAGAGTATCAAAATTTCAATGTAACAGTTGCCATCTGTTAAAGGATACTTCCATTTTCTTTCTTTCTTTCTTTTTAAAATATGTAATATTTCTATTTGATATTGTCTATGAAGCCTGAAGCCAAGTTTGAAAGGTGACATATGTATTATTGAATATTCCCAGTTCTTTCTAAGATAGAGAATTAAATAATCAGATTCGGCTTTTATAACATAATGATAAGAAAGCAATACTCAAATGCTAAAAAAAAAATTTAAAAACTTAAAACATATTTTCATATGGTATTTTTGTTTTCTTCTTATATTTGTCTACATATCTGTTAACTGATGAACTCTAATGTTTTGAGATATGATTAAATTTACATCCATATCCACCTCCTTTCAAATGCATTTTAGACAATTATTTCAAAAATGTTACAAAGTTCTCTTTAGCATTAAGAAACAACTGAGAATAATTTTTAACTGAACAAAATGTATACTATTTAATTATTTTATCTACACCAATAAATAGAAAAATTATTTTTAAAGAGCTCTGCATAGAGTATTGTTGTGAAACAGAAAGCACAGAATAAAACATGAAACAGGGAGGTGCTTCATTTTTTTGTATTTTATTTCTTCTAGAGAAGAGCATAAAATGTACAGGTTAGAAGAGACTGTCTCTCTGTACAATAACTCATCAGGGATAAAGAGATTACTGAATAATCTCTATTAAGATTATTATGAAATAATGTCAAGCAGTTAAGTAGAGGGTTGTTTGTTAATTTGTTTGTTACTGGTTGGGCTGAATTTCTCACAGCTCATAAAGAAGTTAAATAACAAACATCGACTACATGGATGTTTGAATTTCTATTACATAAGAAGAACACGAAGGAATCGTTATGGGACTGCTGTTTTTGTTGAGACCTGAAATGTGAAAGGTTGAGGGGAACTCTATTCTGAGTTCTGTTTCATTTCATAAGCCTTTGGTTCTGACTTTAATTTTCTTCAGCTTGCCTTTGAGAGGCTGGAAACTGCAAGATCTTGTTCACAAGCATGTTCAGAATCTTTCTTTTAAACCCACCCCAGCTTTATTTTCTTAAGTGACTTAATCAAAGGTAATTCGAGTTCACATTTTTGTATCAATGGTTGTATTTAAAGAGGTCTTATCTGATTTCCATCACCAATTACAGGCTTGCATTTCTTGTTTATATCCATCTTGAAGCTGACAAGGGCCCGGTTTGGTTTTGATAGGAAGTCAAGCCTTCATCTCATGTCAAAAGTCCCTAAAGCACATTTGTTCTGGTAAAATTATATCTCGAGAATGATGGGTTCTAATACAGAATGAGGATGTGGTGGCATGGGGTGGTCCCTGCCACTTTGTTTGAAAAATAAATTGTGAAACCTCAGTAGTAAATATTTGCCTGAGAGAACACAGTGGGAGGGAAATTACAGTGCTGGGGAATATTGCCATTAAGAGGACTAAAGTCAGAGGTTAACGTAACAGGAGTTGGTATAGTCAAAAAGGTCAAAGCAGGTTGGCCCGCTCAGCAGAGAGCTCCTAGATGACTTTTAACTATTTTTGGCAAGATAAACATCGTATGTCGCTGCCTTTGGGAGCAAAGAACAAAGGTCGAAGATCCGAGGGGATTAACTTCTTAAAAAGAGATACAATATTTAACTTGGCTGCCCTCAAATGCCTCGGGTTTTCTGGCCTGCTTTCCTTAGCAATGGAATTCCAGGTTTTGTTTAAAACAAATAGAGTATCTTTCAGAAGTCAAGATTCTGACTCTACAAACCTAATACCACAAGAAATCGTAGATTGTAAGTTAAATTTTAGACTCATAGTTATTTAAGAGGCGCGGCAGTCCTATTTGTTCTAGGGTTACGGGCCACGGTCTCACCAGCCCAGCAAGTCTTCTGGACGCCCCTTTGATCCCCGCAGCGCCCTGGGCCCTCCTGGCACCTGTTCCGCTGTGCACTGTACCCATCAGCCACACGTCTGTCTCTTCCAATAGACTCTGAGTTTCCCAAGCTCCTCTTAGTCTATTTTATTTATCGTTGACATCATTTAGTTCAGAGAGTTATTCTGGAGCCATACTGCCTTGACAGGCTTCTTTCTAACTGGGTAAAATTGGACAAATTATTTAATCTCACTGTGCTTCCTTGAACCATAAATGGAAAAAAAAAAAAAAAGTACCAACCTCATAAATTAACTGGGACTCAACCCTTATTTATAATTCTAAAATCCAAGACATTCTGGAAACTGAAAATTCTTTCTTAAGTTTGTAGCAAACCCATTTGATGGCCGGAACTAATGTGAAGCTATATAGACTTTATACCATTTAGTGTAACTACAGTATTCACATATTTTAGTGCAGAAAAGTTAATGTATCTGATTATCAAATGTTGCTCCAGACCCCCTGGAGATATTATATTATATACCCTTCAACACTGTAATGCTGTTTTAGCATCTTAAAAATTTTGAATTTTGAATCATATCTAACTCCAAAAGTTTCAGATAAGGAATTTTGCTTACTGACACATAGAAATCAATCAAAATCTATTAACTATAATTGTGAAATCTTGCATCTTAACATCTAGAACAAGACCTAGAACAATGAAGGTGCTCCGTAAATCCTAGTGCTGTTCTTTTTAGAAACTAATGCTTATTGGTCACTCACAGAACACAGCAGGCTGGCTCTTCCCACTGACTTTTAGTGAGGGCAAAGTACTCTAAGTCCACACACTTACAAGGTGGCTGAGTAAGAATTCCAAAACCGGTAGGTTAACTCCAAAGTGTATTCATTGGATTAGCTCACACACAGCTAGTACCAAAACTGACCATCCACATCTGTTTTAACAAAATTATGGAGCTACTGCGAATAAGATCTAAACGCAGGGGGTCTGACAGCATTTTTAAGTTTTGTGTGTTCTACTCAAATTGTATACTGACACTAATGAAATCAAGGGCAGAACAACTCAATACTGAACATCCAAAAGAAAGATCAATGACATATTCTGTATGCGTGTGTGTTAATCTGCTCATAGCACCTAGTGCTAGATACTTAGCAACTACTCAATATGTATTGAAGTGAGCTCGTGGAAGCATGTTTTACCTTCTGTGAATCACTTCTATGACCAAGGTCATAAAATTTGAATATTAAAGTTATTTAATCTTTATTTTTTCATTTTATTAAGTCACAAATATCTGTACAAAAATAGAACAGCATCATTTATTTCTTTTATACCAAATTCAAACTTTCTTAGAAAAAACGAGCTCATTCTTGATTAATGATATTCTTTATTATATAAGCATAACATCAATTCTTTATGGGAAAAAAACTGTGTATATGAATAAAAAATTATTTCTACTTTTTGTGCCAATAAAATAACTTTTTGAGGCTTATACTTTTTAAGTATATTGTTATCTTATGTATCTATTAGAAGCATGGTATACATCATTATGATCATCCAATTTATTCTCTGATACTATTTTTATCCAAAAAAGATTACTCTTAACTTATGTAATAAAAAAATAGTAATAATTATTTGGTGCAATAGAAAGAGCTCAGGAGAGGGAAGGCAGCTGCTAAAATACTCAATGGTTTTTCACAAGTTATTCAGTGCACACATTGTACTGATAGTCCTACTTTTACAAAACTGTCAGTATCCATACTCCTATGCCCACCCACATAGACTCTGGGCTTGAGCTTAGTACTGACTTTGGTATTAGCAATCATTAACGAAGTTAATGAAAACAAAGGCCTGAAAAAGTGCATTTTGATTGTGTCTTGTGAACCCCCTGATCTCCCGTTACCCTGAGAATATGTCCACCAGACTACTGAAGGAATGGGAGAGGCATTCGGAAGAGGGTTGTCATTAAGCAGAGGCCACCTCTAACCAGATAGCTTCTAGCCAAGTCACCAGCTCATTACAAATGCTTGAGCAAGCCTTCCTGATATCAACAGAGCCCAACCAGAGAGCAGATCTCCTAGATTTGTAAGAAGTAATAAGCGGTTGCTATTTTAAGACACTATGTTTTGTAGTGGTTTGTATTACAGCAATAACTATCAGAATTTGATCTGCTGCATCTCATTTCCCCTACCCATCATAATAGATGAGATTGAATTTCAGTCCAGTTTTGAAATTCCATGCTAATTCTTTGTATTAATTTTCTATGTTCAAAGAATTATAGTTTACATTTCAATATTAGTATCAGCTGGAGTCGTAGTATCATCATGACCCACAAACATTTATTGAACACACACATGCTTAACTGTAATAGGAAATAACAAAATTTATTAAAGTAAAAAAAAAATCCCCACCACCTAGAGCAAAAGTTGGCAAACTTTTTCTGTAAAAGGCCAGATATTAAATGGTTTAGGTTTTGTGGCCATATGGCCTCTGTCACACCTATACATGAAAGTTACCATAGACAACACGTAAACAATTGGACAGGACTATGTTTCAATAAAAAATAGATGGCAGGCTGGATTTGGCCCATGGGAAGTAGTTTGCCAATCACTTATCAAGAAACCATTGAAACCAGACAACTCTGCTACTGTTACACAGGAAAGAACACATAGCAGCAAATCAACATAAGCATTTGACTTTTTTTCTTTTCTTTTCCCCTGCAGTAGAAAAATAAGATCTACCCTCTTAATAAATTTTTGAGTATAGAGTCTAGTATTGTTAACTATATGCACATTGTTCTACAGCAGATCTATAGGATTTTCCCATCTTGCATGAACAGAAACTGTATACCTGTTGAACAGTAATGCCTCGTTTCTCTCTCCCTTAGGCCCCTGGCAGCCTACTTTCTGTTCCTATGAGTTTGACTATCCAATTTACCTCATACAAGTGGAATCATGTAGTATGTGCCCTTCTGTGGCTAGCTTATTTCACTTAGCATAATGTCTTCAAAGTTTATCCATGCTACAGCTTGGATATCTGTCTTTTTTTTAAACTAAATTATATTACATTGTATGTATTACCACATTTCCTTTATTCATCTATCAGTGGACATTTAGTTTGCTTTTATGTTTTGGGTATGGTGAATAAGGCTGTAATGAATATGGGTGTGCAAGTATCTTTTAATTCTTTTAAATAAATGCTTAGGAGTAGGGTGCTGGATCACATAGTAGTTCTATGTTAATATTCTGGAAGAACCTCCCTACTGTTTTCCATAGTAGTTGCACCATGTTACATCCCACCACTGTGCAAGTTTTCCGATTTCTCCATATCCTCACCCATACTTGTTATTTTCTGGTATTTATTTTTTATAACGACCATTCTAAGAGATATGAGTGATATCTGTTGTAATGGCTCCGCCTTCATTTCTAATCATAAGAGATACGATCATAAAATATTGAAAGAATCCTTAGGGACAAGACACTTGAGCCACTTTCTGGGTGTGAATCCTGTGTCTATTGACTCCTAGCTGTGTGACTCTGGGCAACTTTTTAAAGGCACCTCAATTTCCTCATGTATTAAAAATGAAGATAATAATAACTATTTCAGCATTGTTGACTGGATTAAATAAGTGAATAGATGTAAAGCAGTTGGAAAAAATGCCTGGCAAAGAATAAGTGCTATTGTGGGGTTAGTTTATCATTATTATTGTTATTATTACATGAAAGGAAGATAGACTATTTTATAAATGGTGTTGGATATGACTATTCATATGATGAAAGTAAAACAGAAAAATAACCTCATACTTTATCTTACAGAAACATAAATTTCAGATGGACTCAAGAAGTACACATTAAAATTTTCTAAAAATAGAAAAGCATTAATATATTATACAGAACACAAAATGCAAAAACTATTAAAAATAATATTGTTATTTTTACTACATTAAAATCTAAAGTTTTTATAATAATAAAAAACACATTGATAAAATATTAAAGCAGGTAAAAGAATAGTATAAATTGTTAGACATATGATTCAAATGGTTAATATACATAAAATGTTAGTTCATAAAAATTTTAAAAACCCAATATATAGATAAAGAAATACACAAGATCCATGAAAAGATGCCCAGTCTCACCACGAGTCAAAGAAATACAAAACTAAAATAATAACTCTTTTTGTTTTTGGCCTATCAGAGTACATGAAATTCAAAAGTTGAAGCATTCTATTAGCTAGTAATACCCAAGAGAAATGCAATCCCTCCCTAAATTATAACTTTTAAAAAGCTATAAGGAATGGTTATAGTGCAGGTTGTGTGGGAGGTTGTGAAGACACCTGTATGTACTGTTGGTGCAAATGCAAATTTCTAACATATTTTAGAGGATAATTTGGGGGTTTCTAAAAAACACTGATTTCAATACCTTTTGATCTAACAATTCTGTTTCAAAAAATCTATGTTATAGGTACGCACATAAATGCAGATACACACACACAGGGATGTTTATTACAACATTATGCTAATTGCAAAAAAAATAGAAGCAAACTAAAAGTTCATTTACACAGCAGTTAAATAAATTACTTCCATAGTCCAGAAAACTACGCAGCATATAAAATGAATATGGTAGATCTTTATGGAGTTATCTGAAAAGGTCATAAGATAAATTATTAAATAAAAAGAGGATTTTGGAGTATAAAATGATAATAACATTAATGTAATGTTGACTATGGGCTAAGAATAATTCTAAGTATTTCATATATATATATATATATATGATTAATATATAACATATCCCAAACTGTGAAATACACACACACACGCACACACGCTCAGAACATCTTTCACAAAAATTCTTTGCAGTAAGTACTATTACTATGCATGTTTTAGATATGAAGAAATAGAAGGAAACTGAAGTGCAGAGAGGTCAATGACTTGTGGAAGTTTAGATTCTGAATCCAGATAGTCTAACTCCTGAGTCTTTCGTGCATATGAGATGATGCCTCCCTAAAAACAAAATGAAGAAAATTAAAGTTTGTAATGTTTAAAACTCCACAGGGGAAGATAAGTAGATAGATTGATACTGTGAATGCATGGTTAAAGGCCTCAAAGAATATATAAGTATTAACAGTATTTGGTTTTAGGGTAAATGTGGAGAAGGGAGAGAATATCTTTTTACTCAATATATTTCTGTATTGTTTGAACTTTTACAATACATATATTTTCATTTACTACTTACATAATTTAAAATAATTATTTAATTTCAAAATAATCATCTAACCATTATACACACACGTACAGCAGATCCTCGAATACTGTCATTTCATTTGTCATTTAGTCGTAATGCTGATGAGGAAAAACATCAATTCCCTGTGGGGTCACTGTCCCTGCGGAGTTTGCTCGGTCTCCCCACGTTTGTGTGGGTTTTCTCCGGGAATTCTGTTTCCTCCCATGTCCCAAAGGTGTACACATGGGGTGAACTGGCATGTCTGCGTCGCCCCATCTGAGTAAGTGTGAGTGTGAGTGTGAGCATGAGTGTGAGTGTGAGTGTGAGCAGCCCTGCGATGAAAGGGCATCCTGGCTAGCACGGTTCCTGCCTTGCACCCGGAGTTGCCAGGACAGGTTCCAGCCACCTGCAACTCTGAACGGGAATAAGCAACTTGGAAAATAATTATCCTACTTGTTTTTATCATTCTTTCTTAAATGTATGTATAGATTACATTTATGTCAACATTTAATATTAAAAGTGTTGTGGGTCTTTATTTAGAAGTTTGGTGATGTTTTTATGATAAGAATATTCCATAGAAACAATTCTTATTTATATCAATTAGACTATGGTAAAATTGATTTCATTATATGTAGTTTGGCTTAAAGTCGTGGTTTCCAAAAACCTATTGACAACATCGAGGGCTTACAATACCTATGTACCTACATTTATTGAATTTAATCTCTGTCAAATATTCATGGTTATTGTGAAAAAATATATGTTGATAATGACAACAATGGCAGCTAGAATTTAAGAACTGATGAGATCATATACTTCAAATATTTTATTGACCAATGAATTAAACTCTATTCAAGTTTCAATCTGTCAAACCACTATTGGGTTATTACACACTGTAAAGTCATTGGAGCATAAAAATATATACATCTTGATCAAATGTCATGTTCACTGCTTTGATATCTGTGTTATGAAATAGTTCATCTTCCTTTACACCATGTGTGGTTTCTTTTTCTGAAAATGGTGACTTTTTTTTCTATAAATAGGTGATCTTTAAATGGGTGACTAGCTCTTGAGATACAAAAGCAGTTTATAATAGTGAAAAATCTTGGCAAGCCACGTCTCTTGGTTTTAAAATAATTCCTTTATTCAAATTGATTTCTAATCCAAGCTTCGAAATCAATCCCAGACATTTTAAGGCCTGGGACCTGGAGGAAACCCACTTCTAACCTTACTGCCACCTTACTGTGCCCACAGCAATTCAGAAATGTAACCGGTGAAAATAGTTGTTTACCGAGCACATGTTTGCTGCTTCAGAGGCCCTTTGAAAAGCATCTCATGGCAAAGGGGTCCCCTACTGGAATAGAAGGGGATATTCTTATCTGAGTTTTCCTGGATAATTACATTGGCCTGAATTTAATGCAGGAAAGATTTTTAGTACAAACATTAGATAACAACGATTCTTTATGATACAATACGATATGAAATGATTTTATGCAGACAGAAATTTAAGGTTAGCAAAATTCTAAAGCTTGATTGCTCATGGGACAATATTTTAAGCTTCCAATCATTTCATTTTAAAATACCTCAAGTTTACAGTGATGAATCTAAAATGCACTAACAAATCCTACTCATTCAACTCTAGTTCTTGAAATGGCATCTGCCTTTGAGCTATAAAAATAACAGATGATTTTTTGATAGCTTATCAGTTAACAGACTGCTTAGTTAGGGTAGCACATTTTTATGCTAATGTCAGCAGAGAGGGAGAGGGAAAGAGGAGAGTAAAATCACAGAGCATTGTGGTGGGTTAGAGAGAGATTTAAGGACTCATTTTAATAAAAAAAAAAAAAATTAGGAATTTTTTTCTTTCCAGGCTTCTTTCTCCATAAGGTAAGAAGAGACTTTAGTGATTTAAATAGTTCAAATTTAAAATAGATCCTAGGAATAGATAAAGAAAGTAATAAAATATGACTTAATGTTTAAATCCTATAAAATATGCCTTACACTAGGCATAGACTAAATGAGGAATCTTAACTGATTAAAAATAAAAAAAGCTGTTGAAGTGCCAGTGAGCTAAAAGATGTATTTTTTGAAATGTCAATATGACATTGTAGTCTTAGTATTTCAATATTAATTCCAAGAATTCAAGATAGTCAATTGAGAAATATCATTGAGGTCTTAATATGTTATTATCACATTAACTGTAGGAAAATAGAAATTGATTAATATTAGCATCTAAACAATTAGTTGAAAATAAATCGTAGACTCATAGAATCTTAGATTGGAAGAAACCTAGTATTTTGTTGGTACAGCCTGTTATCCAGAGTCTATATGCCACCTTCAACAACATAATAACAAAATAACATGTGTTAGTAATAATATATTTGAAATTGAATACTTATTAAGTAATTCTATGTTCCAAACACTCTACTAGATTCTAATCAACTGAGAATGAGAATGGTGAATTTTACTTGAATAATGAAGGAAGGGTAAAATTTACTAGGTAGATAAGGAGATGAATGGTATTTAGAAAAGGTCGATAGCAAAAGTAGAAGCTAAGAAAAAATTTTTTTTAATGTTGTGCATTCAAAGAACTTCAAATAGTCAAATAGAAGAAGACAGATTGTACTGAAGGGTTGAAAATTAACCTGGGCTGAATGATAGAAAACTTTGTGTGTCATGCCAATGGATGAGACAAGATTAAGCCAAATGAACAAAAAGATTTTATTTATGCTCAGAAGAGAGAGATCATTTTGATAGTTTTGAAGGAAAGATTGAAGATGGTGGTGGTGGTTAGATGAGACTTTATGCAGGAAAAGATTCTGACAATTGTCCAAATAAAATGAAATAAAGGGCTAACCTTAGCTAGTTGTATGAGGAGGAGGGTGAAAGGCAACTTATTTGAGATATATTTAGTAGGTAATTGCTCCAAGTTTCATCCAGGAAAGAGCTCAAATTTCATCCTGAGCTTCTGGAGCAAGTGATTGGACACTTTTGTCTTATAAGTCTGAAAACAAAACTTTACTGGAAAAAATGATGGTTTTGCGGGCCCCTGGTCTGTCCAAGGTATGGCTGGCAAGATGTTGGCAACATGGATTTTGAGTGGTCTGGACCAGAGAGATTTTGAAGAGTTGCCTCTCTCAACCTGAGTTCCATAAGGAAATAAAGTGTTGCAGAAAATGATTCGAGTGACCACTTTCTCAACAATCCCAAGGGTAATGTATAGCTGGTACTATTCTAAATTCATACGAGAGAAGTTAAGTTACAATATAGAATGGAGAATTAGGTCATTAGGGTTTTATTCTGTCTATGAACCCTAGTGTAGATGGGACGAGTTTACCCAGGAGAAAAGGAAAGATTTAAAAACTGTATCTTCCCATATTTCAGGATGAAGGAAAGAAAATCCTGCAAGAGAACCTAAGAACAGCAAAAGAAAAAAATACACACACATACACACACACACACACACACACACACACAGAGAGAGAGAGAGAGAGAGAGAGAGAGAGAGAGAGAGAGAGAGAGAGAGAGAGACAGAGAGAGAAAGAGATAGAGAGAGAGACAGAGAGAGAGAGAATGAGATGTTTGAAATCTGGATTTCACAATAACTTTGTGGAAACTAAAGAAAGAATAAATTTCGATGGAAAAAATTAATTATGTCAAAATCTCATGCTTAAAGAACAATACAAGGTCATAACCACATTTTTTGAGTACACACTGAAAACCAAATGTAACATAGGTAAGAGCTAAAAATTTATTTAGTTGATTCAGGAATTAAAAAGTCATTAATGGCATCACAAAGAACACAAACAGTCAAGTGGTTAACATCGAAAATTTGAAGTGAATAAGTAGAAAATATAGAAAGATTTTGGTTCAAATACAGGGAAGTTTTTCTTAAATAGCAAATTTTTGGTGAGGCTTGGGTCAAGGTCTGAACCCTCTCACCACAGAATGACAGTGCCCCCCTGAGTAATTTGATGCTTCTGAGATAGTCTATTCCATTTTGGGGTGAGCTCTCACATTAAAGGCAATCTTGTTTATAGTGAGCCAAATTCTGGTCTCATGTAGCTTCCACTCACTCTGTCACATGTACCTACACCTGTGCATCATGGAAATCTGTCCCAGACTTCCATGAAACATCCTTTAAAATACTGGATAATAACCTCATGTTTGCTCTGAGCCACTGACTCTTTAAGCCGAACATCCCCAGTTCCACCAACCAGTCATTTGTTCTGTAATATGGTTTTCCTTTACTCAATGTTCTCCTTACACTTCCCTGACCATGCTCCGTTTTTATTTAGAACGTGCCCTTTTGGAGTTTTTACATAGTAGAAGCAAAATCAATGTGTAGAAGAAAAGGACATAATATCACTTACTACAAGTGAGGGATACTTTTTACTTCTCTGCCTTCTTTACCTCTTTTGAGGAAAATAAAATAATGAGATAACTATAACTCAGGAAAACAAAATTTAAATTCTGAAGAGCTGGCATTAAATAATCCTTTATGGATAATGATTGCAGTACTTATCAGTCATGGAATTTGAATCCAGGTTCATCTGACTCCATCATATCTTCTTCATTGTACTTTTGAAGAAACTAAGGCTCCAAAGGTGGCTTATTCAGAATCGCCAACTAACAGGAAGCAGAATCAGGGCTGGAACCCAGGCTCTCTGATTAATAATAGTCCAGTATTATGTTATACATATTGCTTCAGAGAGAAGTTCCCTTGAAGCTACGGGGTACTTGTCAAATAAGAAACTGTGATTCTGTAAATTTCTTCAACTTATCTTTAGGAGCAGACAGGTTTAACAGTATTTACGAGAATAAGGAAAATTAAACTACTTCTGAATATAAGACGGGGTCTTTGCAAGTCTCTGATGCTTTACTAATGTTGACCAGATTCAGTGAAGTGGATTTGGCCAGTGTTTTATAAATTCCACCTTTGAAATTTTCTAACAAAATTCCTCTCACAGAAGGCTTAACGTCTCTCTCGTATTGGACTTTATTATCTTCAAATAGGTCTGTCAATGGCATAGAAGAAATTTTATATATTTGTAGCAGCATGGAGGACCTGTCCTAGATTTTTCCCAGATGTCCAAATCTTTTTCTGGTAGTAAGCAGAGAAGGGGATAAAACAGAGCTGCCGATAATCATGCCTTGAAAAATTATAACATGCCTTTCTAAACTTTTTCTCTTTATGTCCTCCCTCCCTGTTCTCTAATCTCTATTGTTACTATTGTTAATATACCCAACATCACCAAAACCTAGAATAGTGCTTGGCTCATCATAAATGTGCAGTAAATATTCGTTGAATGATACATGTTGTTCTGTGGACATTGCAATAGAAAGAAAGAAAGAAAGAAAGAAAGAGAGAGAGAGAGAGAGAGAGAGAGAGAGACAGAGAGAGAGAAAGAAAGAAAGAAAGAAAGAAAGAAAGAAAGAAAGAAAGAAAGAAAGAAAGAAAGAAAGAAAGAAAGAAAGAAAGAAAATTGCTCTGTTCAAAGTTTCTTCACAGAAAAATACAATGAAACATTCTATATTTTTCAGTACAGGCATCATATAGGTGAGCCCATATATTAGCATGGGAACTTGTTCCTGCCATAAAAAAGTGAGTCAAAACAAGAATATTAACGTATTGGTGTGACTTATGTTGTCACTATCAAAGAAGGATGTATGGCATTATGAAGTCTGGAAAACATGGAGGTCTAGTCAAGGAGCATTCTGTGTGTGTGAGGAAAAGGAAGGCAAAACCTCAAGAAAGGAATAAACTGGCTTATGATAATATCTGTGCATATACCCATCCCTCCTTTACACTTCCCATCCCCCTGACATACACAGACAATCAGTTTTACTTTCTGAAGAAATGTGAAAGCGGCTTCCAGCAAGGCAGTGTCTGACTGATTCTTCTGCCTTGTGGCTTCAGCATATCTTCCTCAGGGATGAGGAGAAAGGAAAGGGTGCTTCCCAAGCCCCAGCTTCACTCTCATGTGGGATTCACAGGTGTCTTTAAATTGATTACTGTCTCCTTAGAGTTCTGGAAGACAGATAGAATCTCTTTTAGAAAGTGAGAGTATTAAATGTTTAGTCCATTTGGACAATTGTTTCAAACCAATGTAAACTATGCCGAGTTCCAAATTAGAATATATATCTATGCACTATAAGTGTTCTAAGGTCTCTTCCAGTCTCAGAGTCTGTGATTCTTTGTCATGCAGTCTCGGTACCTAAAGGAATGTTAGCAACTGTACTTGATTCATGGCCTCTTAATAGTTAATGGTAAAAATAATCCTCAGCATTTTATCAGTGCTAGTCATTAGAAAAAGAGCACCTGGAAAATGAAGTTCAAAAACTGTCAAAGGAATATTTTGTTATATTTATCTAAAAATATCACTTTCACACACACATGATATAAGTGCAGGCATCTTTTCTCTCAGCATTCAGCAAGCATTTTGCAATTTGCCATGTCTTCTTTATGATTTATACTAAATTGAAGGTTCAAAGACAAATAGGACACCGTCCCAATATTCTACAAACTCATAGCAATAGGAGAAAACAAGTAAGTAGCAACTGAAAAACTAAACTGAAAACCTTGCTTCAAAAAACAAATAATTATTGCTTCAAGGGGGCAAAATAGTTTATTCTTATTAGTTATGTATATTGTATATCATCTTTGAATAATTGAATAGAAAAACCTTGCAGTGGAGTTTCAAATTATTATAGTAGGCAGCTACGCTAACTCTTCTCCACTGGTCTTTTTTTTTTTTTTGTCCGATCAGGAATAGCAGTTCATAAAATGAAACCTCTCTGAATTCTGTTATCCTTCAGGTATTAAGTTCATGTATAATTATTTCAACTCAAGTTTTTGAATTTAAATACAAAAGTAAATTTTTAAGAATATTAATAAATAGGGGAAGAAATTGGGGTTACCTGATATAGTCCTGTATCTACGTCGTAATCTGGGGAAAGGGCTGTGCTTGGGGTTTTGAGTCTGATGCTTTCCATCTTCCCTATAATAATACTGTGTACGTACTCAAGGTTGATAAAAATGGAAGTTTTATTCTTCTTCCATTCTTTGTTTTTCATCTGCACACTTTCTACCGTGGTTTAAATTGTTTAAGTATGTCTCTTTCTATAGTAGTTCATCACAGACTCCTTTAAAAACTGATGAAGTTACAGGCTTTGTCCTCAAGTAATGTAAATCATGTATGAAAAACACCTTGAAGAGGGCCCTGTATCCAAGGCAATACACAATTGATAGAAAAAATGGGAGAATGTACTGAATCTAAGCTAAATGTAGAGAAGGAAAAAGATCAAAGAAACTGACCAAACTCTTTCAAGTGTAACAGAAAACTAATCTCCTCAAATGCAGATTTTTAAATAGGTACTACAAATATTAATGTAAAGAATATTTACTACTGCTACGTCATTAAAAAATAATAATTTTACCTCAATATCTTGTTCTTCATCAACATATGATAAATAACCAATGAGATGACAATGAAATACAATTTTATTTCATGATTTGGACCAAATCAAAACTCTTTCATAAAATTAAAGAATTCGTTTAACTGCAGAGAGAAATCAGAAATTTTCCTAATGCACAAGGATTGGAAGATGGGCTATTTGGGCTTATGAATGATTTAAAAAATTTTTGCAACAAAATTTATTAATGGATCTGTTGTCAGCCATTTGAGGATTTCAAGTATACTGAACCTCGTGCATTTTCTAGTTCTAACGAGTCACATACAGTCACATACATTTAACACATTCCAGAACAATTCTAAATGTGCTTGGTCCTGTGAAGACGAGTATATTAAGTGGATTATTTTACTGATACTGGAAGAATGTCCTAGTTATTATATCTATCATTGTGTCCAGCCAGATTTCTGAATTTTATTTTGAAATATTGCTGCACATTGAAGATAAATATACATGAAGAAAATAATTCACCACAAAAAGCTTTGAAAACTATCATGCCACTTATATATTGATGACTATAAGATAACAAATTTTTACTTTGAATGGATATATAGTTTAAGCTTTATATTTGCAAATCAGGGGACAAAAGGAGTCTTTATTATATTATCTACCATAATAAATCTGTGGCTTACTTACTTTGAAAAGTTCAAGCATACATAAATTTGGATGTGTGGCAAATGAATATTTCATGCATAGCTGATGTGTACCTTTAAATATTGGGACCTCTCTTCTATGTTCTTATCAGTAACAGCCACTGTCTGAAAAAAAGTAACCAGATACAGTGGAGTGAATGTGGTTCTTATATGGAGTGTGTTACTCCTTCCTACTCTACTGAATGAACTGTTAAAAGACCAAGAAGGCTGTCATAGAGATATCACAGGAAATAAAGAACTCTAAGCCAAGGGTGTGTCCAATGGGGTTGGCATGGAATGACAGACCGCCCTCCCCACATGGAAAATCTCGTCACCCATCTGAGATATCACATAACGGTGGCAGCACTCCAGAGACAGAATGAGCTCCACCTGTTTGCAATGTGTTTAGCTATTAATATTTATGTAGTAATTCAAGGGAGTAAAAAATGACAAAATGAACCAAGTTGTATCACTGTTGGTGCTTTCAACCAAGATTTCTCAAAAAAAAAAAAAAAAAGGAAAAAAAGTAACAGCATGAATCTGTCCTTCGCTGTAGGAAGAAATCGTGTGGCATCCTTAGTATGCCAGGGAGTGTTGAAGGGAAGGCAGGCAGTAGCCACGTCTTTGGCACACCCAGAACGCTTACTCTACATGACTTAATAAGAAGTTTTCACTATTTGTAGTTGTGTTTCTGATTCATGTTAAAGTTATATAAATCAGGGGGAAAAAATGTGTTCTCGCAGCTCTGCTAATATTAGCGAGTCATTTTATTAAACACAGAAGAGACAAAAATAGCATAAATTTTTTATCTCTCATCAACGAGACAAAAGAAATCAGAAAGATAGTTGTCTTTGTCAATGTCCCCAAAGATATTTTAGATAAGGTCATGGTCATTCTTCATGACGGGAGCCTCAAAAGGTGAGCAGTAGTCCATGCAGATCATTTTTTTTTGATGTTTATGGCCCTTGATCCACTAGTTTAGCCAAACTATAACTGAATTTATTTCTATTTTTGGACCAACATTATCTTAAGCAAAGAAACTCCTTAAATGTAGGAGTTCTTACTTAAAATGATACTTTAATACTTAAAATGACACTTTCTCCTATTTATCCTGAAATGACCTCTTTCGAGGACTGATTTTGTGGTGAGTGGCAGCACAGCAAAACCCCAAAACTGTATACAAGGACATCTGACTTCCAGTTCTGCTTCTCAGCAATAAGATTGGTATGATAAAATAATCATAAGCATTGGGGTCAGACTGATTTGAATTCTAATCACAGATCCACTCCAACTAAGCTGGATGACTTCATAAATATATTGAACTCTTGAGCCATGATTTATCACTTGTTAAATGAAGATGATAATATTATATCACAGAGTTGTTGTAAGAATCAAATATTATAGTGTGTATAAAGTGCCCAAAACATTTGTGAATTTCCATTCTACCATGTTCTGCACTAGGACTGAGTCCAAGGTTACTGATATAATTTGAATATAATACAATGCTGAACCAGGAAATACCTAAAACTTATTTTATTTTTAGAGTGGAACTTCTCTTAAAAGAACTGGAACCTAGGACAGTGTCTAGTATATAGAAGGTATTTATCTTGAAAAGTGCTGTTTTTTGTTTGTTTGTTTGTTTTTTATTAAAAAAAATACAGCATTGGATTTATGGTTTAAACAAAGATCCTACTTTGGAAACTTTAATTTATCTCAACAGAACTGTGAAAGGACCTGCTTTAAGTCAGAGCCCTCCAGAGACCACAGAGAAGACTTCTTGGGCTTTAATTCTATGAAACCACAAAATGGCATTGGCTTTGCCCTCACATTTCTTACAATCCACATAACCACTACAAGTAAGCCCTAAATGACTCAGAGCATCTTTGTGATAACTTGTTCCTAGGAACCCTTATGATACCTACATGGCCCTTACATTACAGAATTGCCAGGATTCTAGAGTCCTACTTAGACCAAGTTTAAATGGTTTCTTTTACATAGGAGTTTAACACATTAATCCTAAAAGAGTTTCATGTAAGGCCATATCACCCTTTCTTTCAACAATGAAGAGGTTAAAAACTGTGAATAAATACTGTGGTAGACTGAAAAATGACCCCTCCCCTTCAAGATATCGGATCCTAATCCCTGTGACCGTTAAATGTTACTTTATATGATAAAGTCTTTGCAGATGTAATTAAGGATATTAAGATGAGAAGGTTATCCTGGATATTCAAGTAGGTCTTTATAAGAGAGAGGTAGAGAGAGATTAGACAGACACACTGAGGAGAAAGCAATATAAAGACAGAGACAGTGATGCAACCACAAATCAAGGGACACCATCAGACATCAGAATCTGTAGGAAGCAAGATGTAGATTCGCCCTTAGAGCCTCTTCGGAGAGTACAGCCCTGTCAACGCCTTTATTTTGGACCCATTTTGGACCTCTGGCTTTCAGAACTCTGAGAGAATAATTTCTGTTGTCTTATAAGCATCTAAGGTTTTGGTAATTTGGTACAGCAGTCACAAGAACTAATACATCCTCTGGATTCTGTGTCACACAATTTTATTGAGCTGCTACTATTTTCCCAGTCACTACATTGAAAGGGTTCATGACTATGTAAAGGTGAATATGACTTTAACCAGTTTCGTAAGAATGTATGGGGCTCTTGATCACTCTTTAGCTACTGAAAGTAAATATTTACCATCGAAGCTTTTGCTTTAGACATGCCAAGCATTAAGATCTTTCCCAGATCCTTCTAGCCAATCCATGATTAGTCTTCCATTTATCTGTTCTGATTTTTGCATTCAAATCCTTCAATGGCCGGTCTTCCCAAGACGGTCTAATATTTGACCTTACTTGTCTCTCCATCTTTATTGCTTATTATTCTCTATTCTCTCTTTCCCATTATACCCATTTGAGCCTTCTTGAACTGCTTTCAGTTCCTCCATTATACCACCCACTGTCTCATCACTGAGCTTTACATTCACCGTTCATTCTCTCTTCCAGAAACACTCTTTTCTTTCCTCTCCTCCTGACTTCTAGGCTAGATTACACATATTACATATAGGGTGCCTCCACAAATACCCTATATCTATCATAATCTTTATTATTATTTATTATAATTACTGGTCTAATATGTTTTCCTCAATGGACTATAAAATCTGTGAAGACAGAAAATGTGCCCATATTACTTATTACTGCATTCTCAATAACTGCCATTATGTATGCCTGGCTTGCAAAACAGGGGTTAAATAAATATTTGTTGGCAAATAAATGTTTGAATGAGTGAATGGGTGAACAGCCTTCATCAGAAACTTAAGTCTCAGCTAGTCTCAGCTAGTTTATTTTCTTTTCAAGATATAACTCAATTATTTTAAGACACCATGATTTAATTTCAACCCTGGGCACATAGGCCTGAGCCTGAAAAATATTTCATTGCTACACTAAAGTTTGTTTTCCAGATTTAAATTTGCCTCATTCCCTCAGCTCTATTTATTAAAATGGGTGTGTGATCTACGGATTGTATATAGATTACCTCTGCCAATGTGATCCACCCACCAATGAAGAGAGTCGATTATGATTCACATGCAATGAGATCTATAAAAAGTCGCAAACACCTAAGATGTATGTTCACCTGTTTTAGAGAACATTCCTGACATGGTGCCATTATTATTTCATCTCCACAAGTTCTTTAAGGTCCTACACGGAATAAATGGCTTAGGTTACTTGAATGACACTCTGTGCCCTGCATTTCATGCGTTAGCCCATTATTGGAGTTGATGCCAGTTTGATAGTGATCAAAATTTGTTCTCATCAAATGCCATCTCTTTGGACCTTCTGGATTTAGTTAGTGACCATAACCCATTTCTAGCAGAAAAGGCTGTATGCAACAGCCAGCTGTCTTAGCAGGAAGGAAAATGATATGCTTTTTTAAATTGGCTTTAAAAAGTATATATGCTGCCAGACGGCCCCTGGGCATGTGTATGAAACATCGAAAACAGACACAACAATACACACGAAAAAGGAATGAGTTCCCAAAGCAGGCTCCCCATGAAGTAGCCAAGTGGGCTCTATGATGGAACCGAATGAGCCTTAGAAACATCATTTCTCTTCTATAAATGCCTTTTTTTCTACACAAGTTGAAATATATGGAGGAGGGGGGTGGGTGTACACTGGAATCACTCTGTGAATGAAGAATAAAAAAATCAGCGTCACACCTAAACTGCTTTACGATTACTATCTAAATGATGTTACTATTTTTAAGTGTGTTTTCTGTTTTAGAAAAACATTTCATCTCAGAAATACTATCATTTATTTTTAAGGATTCACAAAGAGTAAAAATCTGCAGGCTCTCAAAATTTAGAGATGCTCGTCAATTTAACATTTAACTGTGATAACTCTTTTTAAAAAGTCTTTAACTTCTGGTTTCTTTACACGAATAAATTCTTATTTACTCTCTTGCTCATAAGGGAACCCAGAATTCATATTTAATGTTCTGATTAATGATTATAAACATTGCTTTAATTTTTTTTTTTTTTACCTGTGTATAATCAAGCCATCTAGTTGCCAGTAACTGCAAATGTCACAGATCTCAATGGTCTCTTTGGGACTTTTAATCTGTTTGCTTTTATAAAGAAGGTGATTTTATTTTTACATTAAGGAAGCATTAACATCATTAAATGGGCTCCCACTTTATGATAACTGCAAATGTCACATTGATGCAGAAAGATAAGAAAATGTACTCATCTTTGGAACAAATATCTAAGGCATGAGCAGGCAACCCACACTATTTGCATTAAAAAACAAATTGTATAAATGCAGAAGATTGATGTACCATCTGTTCATGTCCTTCACTTTTCTGGCTCTTCTGTGTTGAGATATTTTTATGGAATAGTTACGTTTATTATTTTGAAAATGAGCCACAGGTTAAAGAAGTTTATGATGGGTAATATAACTCAAAGCTACTGGTTTACTGTATTCCAGGTATTAAAGCTTGCATCATGTTAGATTTCATGCTACTAAATACATCACTCTATCGCTTATGTCATCTGATGTTTAGATCAATATAAAATGTACACGAAACTGTAAAAGATGTTTAGGACCAAATCCAAAATATCTCACTAAGGTGCCTCTTTGCACGGAGAAGAAAAAAGTCCTTAAAAAATTAATGACTTCGAATACCACTGGCAATTAGACATCAACTTGCTCTGTCGCTCCTAAGGAAAACAAGGAAGTAAAACAGAGTAAATAAATATCTCTTTGGGAGGGGGAGTACATTAGAGTTTCAATCACGTAGAAAGGCACTACTGTCTTCTTTCAGTTCATCATATAAAATTCTACAAGCAAATCTAACAAGAAATTTCATTTCCCTTCTGCCCTTCTTTACTCACTAACACAAACAATATGTACTTCTTTTTTAAAGTTGAAAATGAACTCGGAGTTATTCTGTATAAAGTCTAAGGTTCCATTGTGGGTATTTTATATATTTTGTTAACTAGATGACTAGTGGAAATATGAAATAAATAAATAAATAAATAAATAAATAAATAAATAAATAAATAATAAAGCATTTGTGTGAAATAAAGCTTTGCTACAATAATCGCCCCCTGGTGGCAGCTGCCATTGACACCTGAGGCCAGATTATATCTAAAGTATCTTTCCAAATGGCACAAGCTTCCTCATTTGCAGCGAAAATTCTGTTGTACGATGTATATGGTTAAATACCATTTTATGCATAAACATCAGATCTGTGCATATGAATGATTTACTAAGATCGATGCCCCCTCAGAATGTGACTTTATGCTTTTGTCACCCTTAGTTTCTGATTAAACAAAGAATGACCAAAAAATAAAATGAATGATTTTTTCTTGATATCTGAAAAATTCTGAAACATTTTTGACACGCAAACCAAAAGCTTCAAAAACAATTTTGCAGCATATATTTTTCCTGTGTGTTATAAAGGGTACTTGATTTCCTACCTTCCAAACCACAAGGAGATTGCTATCGTTGGAAATGCTGTATGAAGGTAGCAATAATACAGATCTCTTTTTCATTCTCCTCCCTGAACCCATGAAAAATCCACACTGGAGTAACTTGCCACACCATCAATAATGAACTTCTCTTAGGAAATTTAATTTTTAATGTGTGTAATTTTGTATCCTTAAAAAAAAAAACATTCTACCCCTCCACACCCCCACTTTTAGAGTAATACAAAAGAGTATGTGAAAGAACAGAACACCATGTGCTCAGACATCCCAGCCATATCATTTAGCATGCCTTGGCTGGCGGAAACCACGCATCCATGGACGTCCCCTTATATTCACCTAGAGTCTGAAGAATCGGTGGAAGCTTGCAGATGAGGGAAGAGGGATCAAGACAGTAACTGGAAAGAGCAAAGCAAATACAGAGTAGAAAGAAGTGCTGCTGGGGATTTATTAAAAGAAAAGGAGAAAGAGTGTGAACATAGAAAAAGACACTGTAGAGTATTTTAGAATGCCTAAAATAGCAAAGGAATATGCTTTCTTGATAACCAAATTGAAAAACAATTATGAAATGTTCACCTAGTCAAATACACATAAAAAGAAGAGAAAGGAAACTAAACCTATTTTTAACATTAAAGCTAAATCATCCCCTTAATCCTCATTTTCCTCAACTGCAGTTTTTTCTTAAAATAGTTTTCATTTAATCCTAGACTATAAATTTGGTCACCCAATAACTTCCAGATTATCAGGATAAAGCTAGAGATCAGGCTGAAAATGCGATATGGAAAACATTAGTAAAATAGAGTTTTCACTTGTTACAGAATATAAGTGACTTTCATATTGTATATAGAAGAATCAAATACTATAATATGACCTGCCGCAGTATTTTATAAAAGTCAGAGAAAATTTCTATAAATCCATATTTATTCATTAAAAGAGTAGAGTTCCATTCTTAGGAGAAGCACTATTTAAAATATTTTATAATTGACAATATTGGAAACATGCAGAAAAAATATACACATATATATATATAGTGTCACTTTTAAAACTTAAAGGAATATTTTTATTAGAAACCATAATTTAATCACTGAAAAAGACTGGAAGTGACTATTTTGGCTCATTCTCTCTTAGCTAATTTCACAATTTCAAAACAAAAATTCATATTTCTCTTTTTTATGACTGAATTTTGTTTATAAAATAATTCCAGACATTCCATCTTGATCCATCCACACACAGTGTCTAGTTAAGAATTCTTTATGTTCACATGCGAAGGCACACGCAGGACTTCAGGGACCTATAACACAAACAGATCTGAACAGTTTTCCGAATATACAGGAACACACAGTAATCTTTTGCCTAATCAGTCTCCAAATCACAGTGGTGCATTTTTATTTTATGTCAAACACACTAAAATCTTTGCTTATTGAACCTGCATTCTGTTTTTTCTTTATTTCTTTCAGAAAGTACTACATATTTGGCTCTTTTTCTCATGTTTTATTTAAAAATATTAGTATACGGCTGCAACACAAAGCTAGCATCCAGTACACGACTGAATGTTATATCTTCCATAGTTCACTGTCCTGTTCTTCATGTTCAGTCTTATAAATCATGTACATTTCTTCAAAAGCAAGATTAGATGTTTATATGTATAAAAGATGTAAAAGAGGGTTTCATTGGTTATTATATTTTCTTAATAATGCATTTGACGATATATTATTCTTTTCACACTATTTTCAAAAAAGTGATTTACTGAGGAATTTAAGAAAATATTATTCTGCTTGATTAGAAGGAATTAATCATAGTGAACTAGGAGTTTGCATTGTGAATCTTGAGGTTACTTAGATCCACATAACCATTAAAAGCTGAAATAAAATACAGTTAAACTATGGTAGAGCTATTGTCTTGAGTCCTTTCTTAATGCAAGAAAAAATGCCCTGGGTCCATCTGAAAAGTCTTCCATTAAAACAATGATATATGTCTCTTCTTTCAGACAACTGTCCAGTAATGTCTCTAGATTTTATTAGCATTAAAGTTCCAAAGGGGATGTTACAATGTATTTTCAAAAGAAAACATTGACAAGTCTTTCTGTTTTCTGTATTCTTACCTGGAATTAGTGACCAAAGCACACTAGATAATCTTTTGCTGAGATAATACTAGGATGTGGCTTTCCTGATTTTTTTTAAATAATAATAAAAAAAAACCTCTTAAGAGAAAATATCTGTGTTAAACAAGATGTAGCTCATCATACCTACTTTAAATATTAAAGTCAGAAACATTGAAGCTTTTTTTAAGGGTGCAAAGCTTAGATATTAAAATTATTCCTGAGCCTTTTCTTTTTTGTTTATGCAATGGACAATATTTGATTTTTAGAAGAAGTATGGAGAAACAAATAAATTGCTATAACTGTATGAAAGCATTAAAAATAAGTAATAATAAGTTGGCAAATCTTTTAAAATACATTCATCAGATTGTGGTAAGTTTGTCATTTTTCTTATCAGAAACTTTTAATACATGTGAGCTATGAGCGGTATGGTAAATGAAAAGATAGTAAATTATGTCAATCCACAGTCCATCTTGGGATTACTCACCATCTAGGACAGATCATTCTGATGAGAAATGCCTTAAAAATGCATACCCATGAGTTCTCAATACAGAACAGAGTCCTGTGATTTGGAGAAAGCATAATATCACATCACTGAACGCTAAGCAATTGGCTTTTCAGTAACAGCATAAACCCTTCCTACAACATAGGTCTGTGTACCAGGTCTTGCTCGTACTGGTCAAATAACCTTTTCCAACAACTAGTTGCTATAATTCATTTTAATTGACAACAGGAACAGAAACTTTAGAAATTCTCACAGTGGTTACAAAATTAAGTGTGTGTGGAGATGATAGGGCAAAAGTCAGCCAATTGCCTCTTTCAGGTAAAGGGCCATAAGTAACCCTTTTTGGTAAAAAAAATTTTTAGACGAATTGAGTGATTTAGCATCATGTACAATAGAACAAGTCACAATATGGCTAAAACATATATTTTCCCTTTCCTAGGGCAATAAGCTACGATGTAAGAATATTTTAAAATATTATTGTATTCTTTTTCTTTTTTTCATGATTTTTAAATATTCCAGACCAATTTACACAAAATTAAGCAAAATTAAAACCTTGACATGTGTATTTTTCCATACATGTGTTATAGAAGAAAGAAAACATAGGTGATGGGAAAAAAATGGATAGTAAAATAGGTAATTTCTCAATAATACATACATATCACATTTATATAGGCATAATTTGTTTATTTTGCATGCATATTATAAAGGGGGTTATATTATTTTAAACACTAGAAATAGAAAAGCTAATAGTTTACAACATCTATGGTTAATAGTATTTACAGTATTCATGAAGTAAAACAAATTCTTCAAAAGAACAAGATGAATTCTTTGGGGGAAAATAATGTTCAAGCTGACATGAAATTGTTTCCTAACTGATTTCCAATGAGATCTAGCTAAAAGTTGTTTTCCACTTATTACTCAACTTTTGCACTTTTTTAGAATAAAAATTTGCAATAATTTTCCTTAAGTATAAGAAAAAAATAGAAATTTTGACCTTTAATGATATAAGGAACTTTCTGAATACAATCTTCGGATGTTCAAATAAAATATCATTCTCTTATTTTGTATTTGGCTTTACTCTTTTTTGCATTCCTCACACCACTACTGCATGTGGAACCCTAGGTTATGTTCCATATCTTTTTTATGCCTTTCTCGTTTTGTAAGCACAGGGGGTACCTCCTCCTTGTACTGATTAAGCACCAAAGTTATGCTCAGAATTATATAGAATGTAAAATTAGATTTGTCCCTGCCCAGTGGGCTCACAGTATCTCCAAATTTGCTGTAAAATATGTCTACATATTGTATAACAGATGCACTTCAAGTGCTAAATGTCTGGAGATAAATCTATTATTGACTTCATCCTCTCAACCTTTCCAATTTCCTTTATCATTTGTCAGCTCTCTTTATGTACATGCCCAGGCAGATTGGTAATTGCAGAGTGTGTCCTTTATATTTTAAGGAGTGCCACAGTTCAAATGAACCATGGCACATTTTGGTCCCATGCACTGGGATACTAAGTAATAACATTCTTGACCTTAACCCATGGGCAAGTGCTTCCCTGCACTCAGAGCAATAGTAGATACTCAAGCACATTCTAAAATATCCTTTACATAGTATCAGCATTTCTGCAACATTGTTGGAAAACTGAGGATTTTGTACATTTTTAAATATTTTATAACTTGTCTTGAAAAATAGTCCCCTTTTTTTCTGGGCTGAAGGGACAGTTATTAAATTGACAGTAAAAGTACTGGAAAAGACACAGGGACTTTTTAACTATGTGTTTTAGCACACACCTATAGTGCTTTATGTGTGTGTGGATGCATCTTTACACTGGCATGTTTATATTTTGCATTTCAATACAGATACATATTGATGTATGCAATTTATACATTTAAACATATGAAAGCATTGCTATCATACTTTATTTATATACTTTAATTATAAAACTATTGCTTTTGCAAACATCTAGGTAGAAATCAATCTATAAGAAAGCAGTTTTATAATATCATAAATGTTAAAATAACATCATTTATTCTCCTGAGAATTTCAAATTTGTAGATTAATAGTGTTAAAAATTCCTTCAGACTCTGGAGTTGAAATGTGAGTTTTCAGCCTACCTCAATACAACTTTTGTCATTTTAAAATAAAAAGAACAGTTTTACTTCTCATCTTAAAAATAAAGCAAGAAAAAATATAAAAATAAAATATCCCCTTCCTCCCTCCCTTTTTTGTTTATTTCTAAGTCTTTTCTTCATTCAAATGAGTTTTTAAACACATTTGGCAGTCAGTACCCCTAATCATTCAAAGAGTTGTGTGACAAGGGGGGAGCTGGCTAGATACCATCAGTTCTTTTAAAATGTATTAGTCTTTAACCACCTGTCTTCTCCCTTAAAATTTCAACAGAAAAAATACATATATTTTGATGAAGAAATCAGCTTAATGATTCCATAATGAAGTTTTAGGATACATACTTTAGCATATCTCATGACTTAAGACATTGTCAACTGATGGAAATGAGCTCATTTATTCGAAGTTTGTCTTTTGGTAAAAATCATCGCTTTCACCACAAGGGTCCTACATGAGACAAATGAAATTGATCAATAGTGAATCCTTTCTCTTGCTGGCTGTGTCTTTATGACCCAAGGTAAAGCCATATTTTGGTTTCCATGTTAGTGTTCTGTTTTTCTCCCCTGGGTAAAGAGAGCAGAATCTTGTTGTTAAACTGTTGTCAATAATCTCTTCTATGTTTATTCTCTTTCCACCTCATAAAATATGGTTTGACCATTAAGACACTGGTATCTGGTGATCTATTTTATATATCCTCAGTCTGGTTACATCCTGTCATTTAAATATATGCCGCATCCACTGATTTAATGATTTTAGCTGAAAGGATGTTGGTGGAATTCTGAGACCAATTTATTAAAGCTAGAAGACCATCTATATTCTGAAAGAAATTTGTAACTCACATAGACATTAGTAAATTTTCATCGAGATAATCTGAAGCTACTTCATTTTAAAAGCAGGGTTTCCTGAGAAACAAAAACATTTTTATATAACGTTTTTTTTTTTTTTTAACATTTCATTAGGATTCAAAGCCTTAAAATTGTTTTAGAGAGGAAAAACTGTGTTTCCTCTTCCAGAAATTTTGACACCTTCACTAGAGGTAGAAGGGAGGGTTCTGATCTTGGAGTCAAGGTAGAAATAACTGCATACAATGTAATAGGGAAGAAAGAGCTAATAGCTCAGCACTTCCTTGCCCATGGTAACATTTATAGGCTGAAGAAAGAAGATGGAAAGCAGAAAAGGGAGAAACAAAACAACTAGCCTGAGGCGCAAGGTGAAATTTGCTGGTTTGGGATTTTTAAGGAATATAAAAGTTGGAAAACACACAAAAGAAAACTTAATGTTGACAGACATTAATAAATTAATGATCATAGTCCAGAAAATACAGAAATTACTCTGTGGTAATCAAATTTCATTCATTTAATAAGTGTTTGTTAATAGTCAGCCAGGTACTCGGTATTGTATTAGGTTTTAGGGATGAAATAGTAAATGGAAACCACAGGTGACCCCTTTCGCAGCTTACAGAGCTGTGACTAAAACAAGTATTAATCAAAAAGTAACACAACTGGAGGTAAAAATGCACGTATTAGAAAGGGGAGATTCATGGTGCTCTAAGGGCAAGTAACAAGCACCTGATCTTGTTCGGAGACTCCTGAAGAGTTTTGAGTTGAGAAATGAAGAATAAGTAGGAGTTGTATTATCATTCCACCAACATTAAAGAGTGGGAATAATATAATAAAGTAGGCACATTACTAACAAAGCTAAGCTTTAGTTTTGTGTTTATATGTTTCGTAAAAGGAAATGAAAGGCTTTATGTATCTGAAATTACCGTTAATTCATAACCTCATACACTATTCGGATCTCACAATGTAACACTCACAGGCAGTAGTTTTACTATATATCTATAAACTTCAGTTTTCAGTTTGAAATCTCAGATGTTTCCATTTGCATTTAGCTAAAAATTGGCAAGAAGATTATCATCTCTGATCCAATTTTTTTAATGGAAAACTAATTTTGATTTATGGAGTGGCAAAAATATAAACATTTTAGATAAATCTTTTGCCAATTTCTAGATAAAAAGTGGTTTTAACTGTTAACTTTGGCCTTTTGAAGGATTATTTTTAACTGAACGTGTCAATGTTTTTACCCTATAATGTTTTCCTCTATAAAATAACACAGTATTACCTTATTCTCTTTCACACTACGTAACCCTTTTATGAGACATTGGCACTTGTCTCCTCCACAGTAATAGTCGCTGTCTAATGAAGCCAGAGTCTTCATATCATTACCATCTTTTTAGGCAAGTGTGTGATAGTTATTAGCACATTATGTTAAATATGGAAACTCTTCTAAAATAAATTTAATACCTTATGTGATTGCTTTTATAACAAGAAACAAAGATACCAGTGGAAAATATTCATGATGATCAGTATTAGCATTAGTGGTCTATTTGTTGGTGGTCTGGAGATCACCAGTTTAAAAGATATAGTAAAAAGGAAACGTATTGAGAAAAAAATTCTGAAGAGCATCTTCACAGAAAATCAACTGTAAGCAAGTTTAGAACATCCAAGCCTTCTGATTTCCACAGAAAATTAATTTGATTATTTCTAATTTCTTGCTTTATTACTTTGTATTTTTCTTCTCAGAACTTATTTTTACTAAGTAAATAGACATTACTACTAAAAAAAAAATAAAATTATCAGATGATCCCATTGTCGATTCTTTCATAGTACCCTGGTCTTTCCTTTCAAAGAATTTATCAAAATTTATAATTATAGTCTCATTTATTTGTTTTTTTCTTAACTATATGTCAATATTTTAATAAGTAATATTCAACGACTTCTAACCCTCATCAGTTTTAAAAGTCAGGGTAGGAAACCTGTTTAAATGATTTTATTCCTCAGTGCAAAAAAAAAGTGTTAGTAATTATTGATTTTTCTCAAGAATAATACATTTGGATTTTATTGCTCACATTAAATTTTTTTCAAGACTACCTAAATTATAGTTTTACATTTCATTTGTACAAGATATGATATACATGTGTACAAATATATGCATATGTACATATATACATACAATTACATATAAATCTTAAATTAGAAAATTTTTAAAATATATGCATGCATGTATGCATACACATTTTTATTAAGATTAAATGCATGTATTTCTGTGTATAGGGACATACATGTATATGTAAATATTAACAAATTAGAAGTCTTAAATCTTTTTCGATTTAAAAGAGTATTAAAATTGCAAAGTTTGTGGCAACTTTTTGCCAGCTTTATTGCAATATAATTTATGTACAGTAAAATTTAACAATTTTAAGTATACATTTTTGTAACTTTTGATATATATATATATATATATATATAAAATCTCTCATGACCACTGCCACAATTAAGATACAGATCATTTACATCACCCCAGTTTTTTCGTGCCCATTTGCAATTAATTTTCTCTGTCTGCTTTCTTTTGCTGTAGTTTTTCTTTTTCTGGGATTTTTATTTTATTTACTTAACCATCTGTCTTCTTCTGAAAACTGTAAGCTCTCTGAGATCAGGGACTGGGTTAGTTCGATAGGAGACAGGATTTAAGAATTGAGATGAAAGAACACTCAGACACGTAGATTTGATACAGATCACACTTCACTGCAGCAAGCTTGAAAGAAACAAGGAAAGGAGATAACATCAAGTTGAGAGTGAGATTCTCATATTTATCATAGTTTCTTCACAAACACATTCTTGTGCCTGTGATAATCAAGCTAAATGAGGTGAAGATGCTGCCACACTGTGCAAAGATATTAACTGCCTCCTGTGTTCCCTGCCCTGTCACCCTGAAACACAATCAAAATCACCTCATATGTTTGCATCTAACCTCATATGTTTAAATCTAACCTTCATATATAAGGTTATTCACAAGTCAACTACTATCCACTAGCCTTTATGCATGCAGTAGTATACCACAAAGACCTAAGACTGACCAGTCCAGGTGTCTGTGCACTGATTTATCTGCTTATGACAGCCTGGGAGGGACTAAAGGGGGCAGGTCTGACCAAGATCTCTCTCAGCTTGTTTGATTTATCACCATGAATTCAGTGCTCAGCACAGGTCCAATAGCATAGGATTCAATAAAGATCTGTTGAGTGAGTAAATGTGAAGTCCCTGTTCACCCATCTATAAAATGGACCTAAATCATGCTATCTACCTCTTAAGTGAAAATGTATGTAGAACACATACCATGATGCCTGGCTCACATTTCATAACAAAAGATAAAATGCTTATTGCCGTGATTATTAGAATAGTTCTGCAAATCAGAAGTGTAGATTAATTATCCAGTTGGTCCAAGAAGGATCTTCGAAATTTGTCCTGTTGGAAAGACAAATTTCTTAGATTCAGGGAACTTAGCTAATTGAATAGCTGCATATATAAAACTCCACAACCACAGTTCCTACTTCTCAAACACTGGCTGACTGACAGATCTATTAGTCTAAAGAGTTTCGTGAGTTTCACCACTTTGAAAGAAATCTCCACATATAGTACCCATTCTACCTATTTTCATTAAGTGTAAAGCCACAAAAGAGGGGTGTGTGTGTACATGTGCGTGTGTGTGTGCGTGCGCGCGCGTGCGCGCATGCTGCCAATGTAATAGTGTCTCTGAGAGTTTGCCATGGTAAGATTTTTGTCTAATCAGTTTAGTGAGGATGTCATAAATTTGTGGATCCATTATTTAAAGTATAAAGCTCATGGCTGAGGCTCATTCTCTCTTTATCTCATTCCTTGTTTTTTCTTCTAACGCACATCTATTAAGTACCACTGTGTTGGTCACTTTATGGTTAGAGCCAGAGAGCCCCCAGATGGGTAACTGATTTTCTTTAGACTTTAGAATTAGAATGTTAAAGATCCTCTAGTCCAATTCCGGAATCTTTCAGATGAGAGATTAGTATATTGCCCCTGGGCAGTTACGAGGAGGGCTGGTTCCTTTCATTTCTAACCCCATTCTGCTTCTGTATCGCTTTCCCTTGTCAACTCATGAGGCATAAAAGTCCCCCAAAATTGCAGTATTACTTGTCTTTTTTTTTTAATTAGATAATTTATTTTCTTTAGGCCCATTAAAAATAGCCAATGTGGAGCACATAATTTATATAACTTCTCCCATATATGTCATCATTCTCTTCTATCTACTTGGATCTACATGTTATCATCTGTTAAGGTCATCAGATTCAGGGAAAAGAAAAGAGGAGCTAACTTTTTATGCACAATTTTCTTATAAATATTCAAATACAAAACAAACAAAATGGAAAAACAAAGGAGAAAAGAGATCCAGTATTAAATATTGAATTTCCTCTATGCCTATTCTCTGGTTTCTTTCAAATTTATATGATAGTTTCAAATATTTTAAAAATGAAAATGTCAAACGCGCTATAAATCAGGTTTCCCACTCATATTTCATTTTTGACTAAACTATTGGTCACTTTATTACAGGGAAAGGGTCACATGGTTAATGCTGATTCATAACCAACTGACTGAAGCTTCTGTCCAGTAAGTTCTCCTGGAACAGTATCCCGGGCAATTTAAGTAACCCAAAATTGCATTAATAATACTCAAATAACAAATTTTACATATCAAGAAGAAATAGTTCTACAGTTTGAAAGAGGCAATGAAGATGGAAGATGGGAATTAAAAACACAACATCAGTGTGGAAACAGCAATAGGTGTAGAAATGAGATTGGCAAGTTAAAGCTCAGGAGGAGACACAGTGTAATGCACTAGAATGTGGAACTTAACAGTCTTATGAAAACATAGGTGACAATAGAAGATACTTTTAATAATGACAATAGCATTTGGAAATATTACTTTCTTTTAGTTAAATTTCTTAATTGTAAAAATGAGACATGTGCCAGGTTAAAAAAAAAAAAGTACAAATGGATTAACTGTGTAATAAAAATTAAACGTCTATTCACCTTAACTTTTAATTCCACTCCCCAGAAATAGCCACTAGTTTTTTTTTTCAATCTCTTTTTATCTGCCTTCGGAATGTTCTCTAATGCTCACTGCGGGCATGTCACAAATACTTGAGAAAATATTATAGTTTCAAAATGATGCCCATGGAAGCAGACTGATTCCTGCAAGCCCTTTAAGGAAACCTATACATTTTTCACATTTCTAGGGCATCATTTCACAAACCCACACTAAAAATCATCCAAAATTGAACATATTGGAGGCAATCAGCCAAAAATCAAGACTACACCATGTTAAGCATTAAGAGCCAAGAAGAGTGACTGGATGTCATGTGCAGAGCTGTGAAAACCCAGCCCATCTTGACAAAAAATAGATTTACTGTATACCGTGTACTGTAAATGGCAGCATGTGGAGCGAGCAATCACATAAGCTAAAAGAAACTCTGTGACAAGCCACATTGTGAGATCTATAGGGCTGAAATGCAGATGAACTTTCCGATTACTTTATCTCATAGTCTTTTGGGCACACTGTACTGGATAAGCAAACTAAGGTATACATTTTTCAACTCATGTCATGACTCAGAGCAAACAGGTCTGGGTGAAGTGAAATTGTTTAGCTTATTCATCTTCAGTTCTCTTTGAGCCTGCGGTATGGTATACCCTGGTATGGGTCAGACACAAAAGCACTTTGCATTCCCAGGAAACAGCAGCATCAAAATGGAGCAAAAATATTGTTTTAGTATTAGAAGGCAGCTATTTCAAATACTAGTACTTTGGGCACTTTTTACTGTCTATTAGGTCTGCAAGTGAAGAGAACTATTTATAGGGAGAGGACCTAGTTTTAGATCTCATACTTTCTTAATTCACAGCAAAAGGTGGTTTGAGAAGTGATCCTGGGAAGTCTAATAATTTTAAACCATTTATTCTTTGCATAAAATACAAAAGAGTAGATATCATTCAGAGATATTTGCCTTTCAGCCGCCGTCATAGATGCTTAGCACGAGGCCAAGAGCTCCTGGCACTACAAAATGCTCAGGGCTCCTGAAATCAGTCGGTGTGCATTTCTTCCTCTTAAATGAAAGGTGCCATTTATAAAGTATTTTCCTCTTGAGAATTAAATAACACATACATATAATTACTACTATAGCAGGCTGTTGTCATGGTTCAGCGTTGTTAAGATACTTTCTAAATATTCCAAGTGTGATAAATATGAATTAGATAGTAATTTATAATTTTATGAGCTACTAAACATTTTTAATTATATTATAAATGTAGTTTTATTTACATTAACTAAAATATGTATTTTTTTATATTTAAACATTATTCCATAGGTATTATACATAATATATTTTATATTATGCCATATATACATATATTTATAATGTCATGATATAAATAAATAATATATCAATATGTCATGATATAATAGTGTATTCACCTCTTAATCTATTGATTTCATGTTCACATTTAAGCGATGTCTGAGAACTTAATAAATTAATAACAGTGACATTTCAATTTAAGCATTTAACTTGAAAGCCTTGAAGTATATACATCTTATACACAGGGTATTATTTTTGTCAGCAGTTATTAAATATCCTATGCAGAATTATATTTTGTATTTTAGCATGAACAAAGGTAATATTTTTAAGAAACTATAAAGTTATTTTTCTGTATATTTCTGTAATTACTAGAAAGTTTCCAAGTACTGTTATAACAATTGTGAAAGATGATTACAGTTTCATAGTTATTCCCTCTTATTACTTAAAAAAATCCATATATATTTTTAGTCAGATACCATACACACTAACTATAACTTTAGTTTACTTGAAAATGCTTTAACCAACTTTTTCTTCATTACCTTTACATTTAAAATTAATTCCAAATAAGCTATAATTCACTGAACATGCTAAGGGATGATATTCATATATTATTTTAAAAGTATACAATGACAAAGGTATGATCAATTATTTTTTTAATTAATGTACTGAAATGGTGTAGGAAAATAAACACATTGGTCTTAATTTCATCTGAAAACAAAAATTACTGAGAACCAGGCGGTGGTTGGGGAGAGGAAACCTAACAAGAATTGGTTCCTAGGTAGAAACAACTTTTCTAGTAGCTGTATTACAATGAAATCAAGTGTCTAACACAGCATTTCTTAATAACAAGGCAATAATGCCAGATTATTCCATATTTAAAGCCACAAATGTAAAATGGGTGGACTTCATTTCATCAAGAGATTAAAAGTTAAGACTTCTTTTTCCTAGCCCCTCTCACACACAAAAAGGCACTTAGAGGTAAGAAGCACTTAGATTTAAGAAGCCTTCTCTATCTCCCATTGAACGAGAGTCATTTTCAAAGTTTATTAGAGCTGTATCTTAAAGGATCATGGGTATGGTATGTGCTTTGCAGAACACTGATGCGTTATCGCCATTCTTTCCCATTTTAATCTCTTTGGATGGGAATGAAAAATCTTATTGTCCCATCATTGCCTCAAATACCTTCATAATAATTTAATCATTCTACTACCACTTTCTTTATAATTATACTATGTATTGCATATTGGACCAAATTAGCACTTTAGAGTTCAAATCTGTAATAATCGATTCCTTTACTTTCTTGAGTCAGAACTCAGAGTGGTGTTACTTTGGGGAAAAAGAATGTATCCTTCTATTTTGGTGTTTATTTATAAAGACAGCCCTCTTTGAAAGAACTACACCTGTCTCAAACTGTTGCTCAGAAAACAAAGAAGAGTCTAACCAGAGTCCAATGCAGTTTATGGCTTCAATACCTTTCATGTAAGAAGTTGAACAGTAGTAAATAAGCTAACCATTTCACAGTTGTTTTGAGAGGCCAACTTTTTTCCACTTTCCTCAGACAAAAGAAATTCCAGATCATGCAGAGGGCCTTTGCCTGCCTTTCATTTCTTTCTTCCCCTCAGAATTTCTAGCACCCAAGCTAACAAGCATTTTCTGCAGCTAGTTTGGGCTCAGCTCACATTTCATCAATTTTTCTTTGTTTATTTTTAACGTTCTATCTAAACACAAAATTGCAAAATTGTTTGCGTGAAAACCAGCATGTGATGCAAGGGGACTATTTTCAATCTTAATAATCTCATTTCTTTATAAGTGTAGTTCAGCAATTAATTTGTTGCTCCCTTCTTCCAGTCTGTGCTATTTTTCTGCACACCATTCTTCAAATATAACTTTTGAGTTGGTACGACCTGTTAATTACAAACTTTACCATTGCCATTGTCTGAATAGAGGAAATCTACTTTTTTTTCCAAAGGAAAAGGAAAACACTAACATTGATTGTGTTCTCAATCTGTGTCACACATTGAGTAGGTGACTAACAGGCCTTACTCATTTTAATATTCTTCTCACATTATGACATGTGGATATTATTATCTCCATGACACAAATGTGGAGGCTGAGGTGCAGAGAGGTTAAGTAATTTGTCTAAAGCCAGAGCTGTATGTGACATCAAATTTGTCCTCTACAAAGATAGATTCCTGGTTTTCAGTAAACAGGTCGAACTGTTCTTTCAATTTCATAATCTTGATGAGAAAAACTACATTGTTAACTAAAAAAAATAGTTGGTACATATTTTATATCATTGTAATTTTGTGATTTTACAATAAAAATCTGTGTTTCATCTTTATTGTCATTTCTGGCAAAGAGTTCCTAAAACCCTTGTAATTTCCTAAGAGATGAGAACAGCAAAGGAGTCTTTCGTTATGTTAATTAGTTACCTTTGGATTGTCTAGAAGGATGGGGGCTCTTTGTCAGGAGAACCAAACATATGATCAAGAGGTTGAAACTTCCAGTCTCACCCTTCTGTTCACAGGGGAAGGGAGAAGAACTAAAGGTTGAATCAATGGCCAAGAACCAATGATTTAGTCAGTCATGAGGTTCAGAGAGCTTCCTAGTTGGTGACTCCATGGAGATTTGGGGAATGGTCCTGGGAGCTCTTCCCCACACCTTGCCCCATACATCTTCCATTTGGCTGTTCCTGAGTTATATTGTTTTATAAAAACTCATGGTCTGGTAAGGGAAGTGTTTCTCTGAGTCTATGAGCCACTCTAGTGAAGTAACTGAACCCAAAGAGTGGGTTGTTGAAATCTCCCATCTATAGCAGGTCCGTCAGAAGCACAGGGACTTTTGATTGGCATCTGAAGTAGGGAAGGAAAGGCAGTTTTGCAGTTTTATGGGACTGAGCTCTTGACCTGTGGGATCTGCTGCTACCTCTAGATAGACAGTGTAAGAACTGAGTTGAAGCGTCGGTGACAGAGAATTGTTTGGTGTGAAGAAAAAACCCACACATCCATGGGAATTGAGTGCAGACACTTAATCACTCTCCTCAACAAATTTTCAAGTTCAGATTTCTAAATGTTAAACAGCAGCTATTTGCAAGTTCTTCAACATTCAGTTGCAAGTCATAGATGAGGCTACAAAGGAGAGTGGTGAGAAGGAAATAACCTTTCTCAGTCAAGATTACATAAACATTGCAAGGAGGACACATTCCTATATCTTCCCTGACAGTCTCGAAGGAGGGAGATTTTAAACTTACCTCCCTACTATATTGCCGTGTTTTTAATCTCTGTTATAGTGAAGTTATTCCCTAGACTTGAATTCCAATCCTTTAAAAATGCATCCTTGCTAGTGTTGACTAATTCAATCTGTGAACAGTTCTCTACTTTGTTCTAAGGAGGATGATTTACCCCTTAAAATGATTTCTGAGTCTGTGCCTTAGGATCTAGGCAGTTTTCTAAAATAGAGACAACTATGGAGTAATCTTTAATTAGTGTTTTATTATTTTGGTACAATTCTTTAAATGTGTTAATACAATTTGAAGTATAGCTAGCAGGACTATGATCATAGTATTTAATTAGGTTCTAGATTGTTTTTGAGGAAATATGAGAATATATGAAAAAAGTTTCTCAGGGCTAAGAAAAATGGGTGAGTCGTTATGTAGGAAATGGATATTGCAGTGCCTGGCATGCCATATATGTTTATGATTTGCGAGAAATGTTTTTGAAAAAATTAATGCTTTAGGAAAAATTTGAATACTGACAATTTTCTTAAATGATTATGTGCCTGCATAGGATCTAGCATGGTTCTTGATACATATTAAAGTCTTCAAGACATGTTTATTAAATCAAAAAGGGAGGAAAGAAAGAAAGGAAGGAAGGAAAGGAAGAAGGGAGGAAGGGAGGGGATTTTAAATTAAAAACTAAGCATTAATTACACTAAATGTCTTTAAATTAAAAACTAGACATTAAAAACACTATTTCTCCTACTTTTCTTATCTAAATTAATTACTAACAGAGTTCCAGTTACAAGGTTTTGTTCCCACTGAGAAATCCATTAACAGTAATAAAGAAAAATATTTTATATTAAAAATATTTTTTTGCTTTTACTGGAAAGTTAAAGACTTGCGTTTAAGGAGTAAAGCAGTGAATTATTTCAATTAAATCCACAAAATATATATTGAATGTCTAAAACTGACATTCTGAATGAGACACCAATAAATATAATATAATAGCTATCCTCAAGGAGCTTGAAATTTGGAAGCAGAATTTAGTCAGTGACATATATGACCATTATAGTAAAACCCACAGATGACTTTCCCAACGAGCAGCATAAACGCAGTGTGTAGGCTTATCTGGACATAAAGACTTTTGAGCCAGGAGAAACCAGGATTACAGAAAATTCGCTGGATGACTTCAGACCTTCTGTTCTGCAGTGTCTCTGTAACCCTAGCATATTAATATGTACTACACACTAATTTTCATGGACATATAAGGTTGGATAAATGTGCATCAAAGCAGTATGAGCTCTTACGATGGAAGTTATTACTCATATAAAATATTAGCATAATATTTGAAAGGCATTTCAGGTGCTCACTGAATTTAGATGCAATTTGGAAAACCAGTATGTGTTTGTCAACAAATAACTATAGGTATTGACATATAAAAGGAATCAAACTCTTTCAAATGTATTCTCAATGGTTCATGATGTTTCTGATTATAAAATGACTTTTCTGCTGATAAATGTTTCCTACTGTGTTTGTCAAATGGTAGGTTCATGGCTTAGTCAGGGACAAAGTTATTAAGGACATAAAACGCCATCTGGATGGAGCTAATAAACATAAAACATAACCTTCAGATACACTGCTGCAGTGGCCAGACTGTGCCAGGGCGGATTACTCTTTGTTTGTGTTTAAATCTGAGCCATGTTCTAAGCCTTTGACTGTGCTAGCTTTCCAAGTTTCCCATTGACTCAAATGCAAAGATTCCAGGAGGTAAGCAAATTCTCTTTGTGCAATACAGTGGGTATAGATTCTATGCCTCTATGACTGATGTGTCATTTAAAAACTGTCCTTCCATTATTTTCTTCATAAATTTCCTGGCAGAGTAATTTTGTTGACTTAAAAAATATAAGAACTATAAAATTATAGTGGGAAATACATCCCACACTATACAGACTATTTTTAATGAGGTCCAAGGAAATAAGCCTTATAACCAGGAAAACCTGATCTAGTAAGTCCCTTGTTTAAAAACATCATCTCCAATCCAAAAAGATAATGCAAACACTAAGTTCCAGTACATAAGTTTAGTTGAAATAGAAAAATCAATATATTTCTATATAAAATTTCAGTAATCATCTGATCTCTTTCTAAAGTATGAGACAAATGACTGAGATTTACAAAGATCTTCTTTAAATTATTATAGTTATGGAATATATTTTAATGATCAATACTATACTAAATTATTAGGTAATGGAGAATAGATTTTTGAAAGATATTTCACAGAAACTTCTCGCAAGTTAGTAGGTCATACCCCATTGCTTAGGTGGTATCTGATTGAGTCTTTGCTATTGGGAGAAATTCGATGTTTATGGTAGACACTGTGATGTGCCACCAAGGTCCCTCACCCTTTAGGAATGAAGGACTTATTTTCCCAGCTTCTGGGAGAGTCGTTGGTAGACAGTCCTCAGTCCTCAGCCATCTTCAGAGATTCCCTCAGCTGATTGTATCACACTAGGTGATGCTCCCTTTCTAGGGTATCCCACACCCAGTGATTGATCACTGTGGGCCACGGGGATGCGTGTGAAAGCCCAGCTCTATTGTCACAGCTTGGGTCAACTGTGAGGCACCATGTCTTCAGAATTCCCCTGAGAGTTGGTCTAGGTTTCCATGGAGACTGCATTGTAGCCCAACTTTTCCCTGTCTGACCTTGCTTCCTTCTCTTCTGTAGGCATTGATCCCATGGGTACTCCCCAGTAAAGCTTCGAACACTCATCTCTGCCTCAGGTCTGATTCCTAGGGAGACCAACCTACATGCTAATCTTCACAGAAGATGAAAAGACTATGAACTGCACCAGCTGGGACACCTTTTTCAAGCTCCCTCGGCATCCTCCGAGAGAGAGATGTGTGTCTGCTCTACAGACATGCCCTCAGGTCCTCCTCAGCAGCAGAAGAGTTAAACAGATTTAGTGACTAACAAGAATTATTTTTTAAAAGAAAAATCATAAAACACTATGAGCCATGCTATGCAAATTACCCTGAAAGCGATGGCAGTAAAGGCTGACTACTCAGCAACATCAATCCATACCCACAGGCCTCTGCAATTAGTCTACCATGGTGAAATTGCAGTGACAGACACATGTTTCAGTCTTCATTTCTGTGTTGCCTCAACATTTGAAAATTTTCTCTCTTCCTAAGTAAGAGGCATTTCATTAGATCAGAATGACAGCTATATAGTAAGAGTTTTAAAGCAAAAGTGCAGTTTACAAGTGGGAATGCTATGCAAAATGGAGATTAAATTAATTATGAGATCTTTTTAAAATTTTCAAAGCCACATTATGTTAATATGCCCCAATAGATTAGGAATCTGAATATTTTTCTTTCAAACACTAGCAGTATTAAGGAAGATCATGTTGGTGTCTAATGCTATTTGGTTATTAATATTTTCCTTATGCTTATTTATTTTAAGAATTCCATCTTTTACTGAATGACTGAAGTTTATTGTACTTACAAAATACACATTTATGCTAATAAAGGACAGAGATCTCTAGAAACATATTTTGCTAGCCTACTGTGGCCTCACCCTCTCTGAAAGCATTTACCTTTTGACACTAATCACGTGGAACTTGATGCCGTTTCTAATTAGTCTTGTCCACTTTTGTTGTTATTGGTTTTTCTCCTTGATGCTGCTTTCACTATCAGATTCTCCCTTGCAAGCCTTTCAGACCTGGCAGTTTTCTTGAGCTTCTTAATAAAGACTTCTTAGCTCTTACCAAAGTGACTCAAATATGGAGTAAGGCTTCATAGATATCTGTCAATGGTTTTTTTCCCTTATTTTGATGACAGGCTATTTTATTTGTGCCTCAGAAATGGAGTTGTCAACTGTTAGATTCAATGAATTTTCTCTTCCTTTAACAATGACCACTCTCTTCATCATTCCCGAAAAACTTCCTTTCTCTGGGCTTTTGGAATGCTGAGTTATTCTAGCCCATGTTCTGTCAATTATCTCATATTTTCTGACTTCCTTCCAGTCCTTCTAATCCCTCTGTTCTCTCACTGCATAAACCAAGCACTCTATCACATGCTGGGATGAAAAGATTATTAGCCATCAATCCTCACTCTCAACAAGAGTCTTACTGTACAGGAGGAGACTTTTATGTTTTCAAAATCTCATATTTTTATCTAACAAGATATTTATCAAGCATCCACAGTGGGCCATACTTTATTCTAAAAGAAAGAGTAAAATAGAAAAGCAGCAAAATCCTGCCCTCATGGAGCTTCCATTTTTGTGGGGATGGGGGCAGAGAAAGACAGCACACTAAATAGTTAAGTTAAATACAAGCTATATTAGATGGTGATAGAATAGCAAATCAGTAAAGAACAGATTCTGAAGCCAAACCTCCTGTGTTCAAACAAAACTCCATTGCTTACCACTGCTGCATTTTAGATACAACTTTTCTATGTGTCAGTTTCCCCAACTGTAAAATAGGGATAATGCTGGTATTTGTCTCCTCTTGCTATTATGAAAAGGGTTAAATGAATTAATATTTTAAAAGCCTCTAGAACAGTGACTGCCACAATTAAGTGCATGTAGTGTTTATTAAAAAAATAAAAAGTAATGGTAAGTGTATGAAGAAAAATAAAGCCAGCAAAGGGCATAGAGCAGGTGAGTGGGCTGCAACATTACATAAGGTCACGAGAGAAAGCCTCGAGGAGAAGCTTATACGGGAATACAACGTTAAAAGATGCATTTTCTAAAGAGTCTTTCTTTGAAAACTGCAATACTATTGTCCATTCCCTCAAGGGTGATCGGCAGCGATTCTGAGATCAACATTTCTGGGGATCTGGGAATGTAATTAGTTTTGACTTTGTGGCTTTAACTTGTTCAAAGTGGAGCTAAAGTGGAGAAGCAGCCCCTCTAACCAGATACAGGTCTCTCTTGGGTCCTCTCTTTCCACCGTGTCTGTAGTGCGTTTTGCAGAGCTTTCTCTCAGCATTAATACTTCCTCAGACAGTTAAGATAACCCTGCTTGTCTTCCTCTTGTTCTGAAAAACCCCAGTTTGGAGGCCTCTTGCATCATTACCACAGCTGCATTTAACTTTTCCATATTTTTCTAATTTTGTTTTCCTTTTATGTTTGTAAGAATTTTGTTTTAATTTGAGGTTATCAGAAAACTCCTTGGGTAGCCTTTTTTATTTTCTTGGGTTTTTTTTTTTCTTTATACTCAGATACCTTCTACTTTGTTTGCTTTCAAAAATTATAAGACACTGTTTTACTGCAGTGTGTTTATTTAAGTTCTTCCAAACTTCCTGACCCATTTTCCTTTGAGGTGGTATCAGACATCAAACTTAAATTATTTTAAGGGACTGACTGGGGCTTTGGCGTACTGCAGGTATTCTCATGGAAAAGGGGCATCTACTTCTCTGTTCCAGCTGATCATCTGGGTATTGCCAAATCTGGCTACTTTTTAGAGGAGGTAAGAACTCAGAATTTTTATATGCGAGTCGCATTCATTTCTGAGTGCTGCATGGCTGTGTGATTTACCCAATGACAGATATCTATCTACTATCTCTGATAGTAGACAGTAAATGGTAGATAGTAGATAGTAGATATCTACTATCTACTAATTCACTGGAATCTGCAAGTTTAAGAGCAAGGTGTCAAAAGTGTGAGCTCCTTCTGAGGAGTGTGAGAAAGGGTCCGTTCCATACCTTTCCCTAAGCTTCTGGGTTCTTTTTTTTTTTTTTTTTTTTTTTTTTTAGCAATTCCTGGTTTTCTTTGGTTTGTAAAAGTATCACCCTAATCTCTGCCTTCATTGTCACATGGCATTCCCCCTGTGTGTGTGTGTCTGTATCCAAATTTCCCCTTTTTGTAATGTCACCAGTTATATTGCATTAGGGGCTCCCTCTACTCTAGTATACTTATATTTGCAAAGACATCTGTATCTATTGCCCGGTATTATCACATACTAAAGTACAAGAGGTTAGAACTTCAATATATGCATTTTTAGGAGATATGAATCAACCCATAACACAAGTTACTGATATTAAAATATTAACAATCATTTCTAATGAAAAAAATAAAGAATTTTTTAGAGCAGTTATAGGTACACAGCAAAATTAAGAAGAAGGCACAGAGATTTCCCATATACTTCCCTGTCCCCCCCCACACACAGCCTCCCCCATTACCAACACCCCCACCAGAGTGGTGCATTTGTTACAACTGTTGAGGCTACACTAACACATCATAATCACCCAAGTCTACAGTTTCCATTAGGGTTCACTCTTGGAGTTGTACATTCTATACTGACATGTCTATATCATTATGGTATCATACAGAGTATTTTCACTGTCTAATGTATTTTTAATCCCAAGACAGTTCATGCAAAACATTCCAACAAGCCAAACCCAGCCTGTGGGTCACGAGTTTGTACCCTTGCTTCAACATTTACTCCTGAGAACCCAGCTGCTTCTGCTCTTGGATGGTGTGCAGTTCATTCCTGAAGCATACACCACTATTTGACCAGGTCCAGGGTTATTCACTTTTAAGGATGATAGGCAACATGGCTATCTGTCACCACACTGCTACGGCGCCTGTTTCCCTAACCTAGTCTGTCCTGACAATTCATATGTATTAATATTATGTATGGAGAAGCTCTCAAGGTTATTCATCACAGTGCAGGTTTTAGTGGGGGCCTCTGAGTACTGCAGTCATTTAATTGTAATGAACAGTTTTTTTCTGAGCTTAATTTTTGAAAAGTGTTAGCAAATGAACCCAGATATTCCCAAACTGTGAATATTTAGTCAAACTTCATTCATACACATCTTATTCTGCATATTGAGTTATAAATAATTGAAATGAAGATAAAATTATAAAATATTTAGGGTGGTTTTTGTTTATAAAATATCAATTTTTTAACCTTCCTCTGAGTACAAAAATGTGATTATATGGTGTGTGTTTGTTAAAAAAAAAAAGGGACTAAGTGAAATTTCACAAAAAATTAGGAAAAATGTTAAAGTAAACATTTTAGGCTAAGAGATTTAAAAATATTTAGTTGTCATTTTGAAAACATGTCCTTTTAATGAATTGGGAGATGAAAAAGTTTTCAAGGTGGCTAATTATAACTATTAAAATTACATGAGGAGCTTTTTGTATTATCTATAAAAATTCAGCTTGCAGATTTTCACATATTTCTATCTCTAGAGCAATAACACTGTGAATAAAAAATTTCCCTCCCTCTTCCTCTCTTTTGGAAGTTTGTTGCATATTTCCACAATAGATAGATTGTACTTTGCTTTAGATGAAAATTCAAATTATTTCCAAAACACTACACCCCCTGCTTTGTTTAGAGTTTTTTATTTATGGGAGATGACTTGCCTGGTTTTGTAATTCTCTACCAGTTTTTGCTTTTACAGAATCAATAAGTCAGACCTGCTCTTTTTGAAAGTCACGGTTAGAGCCCTCTTATATGTTTTTTTCATCGAAGTGGGTCTTCTTATGCAGTTGAAGATTATATGCACAACTCCTTCACAAAAGTGTAACTAGTGTTAATTTTCATGAAGAAGAGTTAAGGAAAGCGAAGCCTTTGGATAAAGAATGATGAGAGAACAACTGAAACTTTCTTTTGTCAATAAGATAAACAAACGGTAAGGTCCTGAAATAACAGGCATTTTGTTTTGTTTTGTTTTGTTGTTTTGTTTTGTTTGTTCTGTTTTGTGTCAGGCACTCTGGCTACAAACACAGACTCTATGTCCATAGTTTGCTCCTGCTAGCTAGATTCTCAGGATGCAAGTCTATTGCTATTCCTCTCTAGTCCCTGTGCTTGTGTCATCTGGATTCTCAGCTGCAAACAATAGACATCAATTCTGGCTAATTTATGTAGAAATAAGAATTTATCAAAGGATGTCATAACTTTCTGAATCAATAAGAAAGTTGGAGAACCAGGTTAAGAAAACCGGAAAACCAAGTGAGGCTGTACAGCAAGAATCCAGTCAGTTCATACCTTAGCTTTGTCTAGTGAGGATGATAAAACGGGATTGCAGCCACTGAGCCATTCACTAGTGATGTCATTGGCACTACAAGTAGATCTCTCTGTCCTGCTACAAGTTCCTTAACTTCACTGCTACTATAGCTACTGAGTGGATAACCTTAGGTCGAATTCATGCTGCAGCTTGCAAAAAGCAAGGAAAATAACAACTGCTTTACTTTGATTTCCACAACAAAATATAGAATTCTTCCCACTGATTCTGGAATTATATTTAATTTTGGGGTTGTCAAAGTTGTACAGATTCCACTCAGTTCCACCCTCTTGTCTCTAATGTTTATGTACACCCTTCTCAAACTTACAGTATCAAAAAATATAATGCAATTACTCCTTCTTCCTTCACATAATCAATAAAACATATACCTACTCTTTAAGGTAAAGCAAACCAAAATTTTGCCAGACAATGTCTTAAGCTCAGGACTTTGAATGACGTCCATTCTTCCTCTAGCTTGGTCACAATTCAGTGTGCACCTTCATGTACCTATGGATTTAATTGTAGAGCTATCTATCGCTAATACTCCTGGAATTCACTAGTGGGAGATAGTAAAAGAAATGAAAAGGAAAACTAGTTAAAATATATACATAACGCAGCAAGGAGGGAAAATTTGGTACAAGTTATATTACCTTGTTTACATAGCCGGTCACGACAATATCTAGTGTTTATCACTTTCTTTCTCTATTAACTATTCCACATTCCTTTTACCTTTAACCTACTCCTCAGCCAGTTGGGGCTCTTAATTCAGTGGTATAACTTAAACCTTTGCTCTTGAGGGATCTCTATCTTAATGTTCCTCCTCAAGTAGGGTTAAATTTAACCACTTGGTCTTGCTTGTATAAAGAAGCATCAAATGAGATTACCTGGTTTTGTTGTTGTTTCTTTCTCTGTTCATTTGTTTTTAGCGTATGTCTCATCCCTATTTTCCCCAACAAGAGGATCCCTAAAAGTCTAAGTAGTTTATCCAATTCTAATTTCATAGAACCACTTTTACTTCTCCTGAGGGAAACATTGCTCCCTTAGATGTTAAAACCTTAAACAGCAAAGCCCAGAATCGTACAGTGGAGGAGCAAGCATTTTACCAATGAGTAATTAGTTATAATCATGAGCAACACCACCCCACTGCCATTTCTTTGGAGTTGAGGGAGAAAGAGCAATATATTGGTTCAGATTGCACATTTGTTCAGAAGGATACATAGAGTCCTATAAGCGAGCATTCCAACTAGGCAGAGTGATTCTTCATCTGACACCTTATCAGAGTCTTGACTGGCCATTTTACTGGATTATGAGGGCCCTTGTTTTGCACATTGCAATACATAAATGCAGCAAAATCCCATGGAAATTGATCAATGGCTCTCCTTTTTATTGGAAATCAAGTTTCTTGGTCAGAAATATTTATGTGAGAAATATCTTATTACTTAAAACATTATGTAAGTCCTTGGATAGTAGGTTGAGACAAACATGGCAGACAAGAAAAGCAAAACTGACTCCATAAGGGTTTATTCCCATAAGAAAATAATATCTCAGTTTTCCAGATAGCTGTCTCCTCCTTAGAAGATCAAATCAACTGCTATTACTATTTCCACTGGTAAATTGAGTTCTCGGTAAAGAAAGAAGCTTTAGTGTGCTGCTGATTTATGTAGCTGTGCAAAGCTGCTCTGCTTGCTTAGACAAAGAATGGCCGAAAGAGCTGATGTTGGAGTCAGGGGTATAAAAGTAGAGCAACACTGCTTTCAGTATTGATAATTCATTGGACTTTCATTGATTTCAGACATAGTAAAATTAGTCATATTCCCTTTATTAATAAATACAGGCTATTAAATACATTTCTTACCTTCCGGTGTTCTAAGGAGGAATGCTGTTTTGATATTGAAGAAAGAAAAAAAAAGTAATTTTTTAGTTTAAAACTTTTTCTGTTTAGGAGCCACAAACTTCAAAATTAAATAATTGAGAAAAGTGCAAAAAAGAAAAATTCCCTTAGTGAAAATTAAGGTTGGTAGGCAACTGTGTACCAGAATCAGACATAAGTTTCAACTAAATATTTCAACTAAATAGATTTCAACTGAAGCAGCTGGATCATGGGGAAGGAATTACTCGTATTTAATATGTTTTGTAGCATTTTCAACTTCCCTTCATTAACAGTTTACCTGAAAAAAAGGAAGGGGCAGAGAACCTTCCACCCCCAGCAAACACCATCACCAGTAAATTCTGGCTTCCTGATTCAGAGAACTATACTCTTACAACATTTTTTATAATTCTGCAGGTGTTTTCCAATCAAACGTGTAAAAATTGAGTCTATAAGCCCATATGTATCCTCCTTACAATGATTCCTTATTTATACTATGTTGCTAAAGAGATAAGAACTTTCAAGAAACAGTGTGACACAAAGTAAGGGTTGGGACAGAATACTGAAAGACTGCCTAATGAGAGTCACGGCCACCACGAGTAAGGTGCTGTAATCAGGGGGAAGAGACCTGGCTGCCATACATTTTGAGAATTGTGGTTTCTGATATACCCTACTGGTTCATGGTCTCAGAGAACCAGGCTAGAGAGTAGAAGAAGACCCCACCTTGGTTAATTAGAATCATGCAAGAATTTCTAACAGATACCTAGACTTGTGCTCAGGTCAGTGTACAGCAGCTTTCTCTCCAGACATAGAGCTGGTCATATAAGTAGACAGTGAGCTGGACAAGGGGAAGCTATGTGTTATGCTTTAAGATGCATCTGGCTATGACCCACTTCATTCGTAGAATCATTTAGAGGAAAGAATTTGTTATATGAAAAAATACTACTGAACCCAACAAAGAAAACATCATTCTGAAAACACAAAGAATGAGTATATGTGTGGGAAATAGTTTATAGTTTAGATTAATTGATTCAACAAATATTTATTATGTGACTAGTATATCTAAGTATTAATGGTCTCTGAGAGATACAATAAAAAATAGGATATGCATAATTCCTGCCTCCATAAACGTTCAATCTAGGTGGAGACATGGTCAAATAAACATGGATTTATAATAATATCTAGTAAATTTTATAAAAGAAAAATTATAGTCTGCTATAGAAACATGCAGAAGAAACATATGCAAATTGGGGAGGTTTGGCGATTTGATCAAACATGAGGTCCTATATGAAGTAGCACCGAAATTGAATCTAATGAAAAAGTAGCAGTGAATTTGGTAAATGGCAAAAGAGGATAAATATTGAAGAATGATTGGTTATAGGAAAGCATAGAAGTCCAGTAGTTCAGTCTGGCCGGACCGTAAGAAATGTAGGTTGTAAATGGACAGGGATAGGGACTGGTACAAGTGACTGCGCATGACAAGTTTGGGGGAAGTCCTAGAGGTAAACAGGGACCAGAACATGGAAGCCTCAAATTAAGGAGCAAAGAATTTATCTTGAGCTCATTTTAAAACCACAGATACTTGTTTAGGAGAGTAGCATGGTCATTTTGGGGCTATAAAAACATCATTCTGCTGAAGTGTAAAGAATATTTAGAAGCAGGTAAGATGGAAACAAAAAGACCAAATAAGAAGAAATCATCATAATCAGGAAATATAATGGCCTGAAATTATGCCTAAAGAAAATACAGAAATGAAAATAAGTAGATGGAACTTATTGACTATTAGGAGGTATAAACAAAAATATTTTAATTATATAATGTACATAATGGAGAAGACGCATGAGTCGAGGACAACCTAAATTTTTCTAGCTTCGATAACTTAGTAGTGGTGATGCCACCTACTCTGAAGATCAGATGAGTGGTGAGAAAATGCCGAGTTAAATGTATGATATGTGGAATATGAATTTTCTGTGAAATGTCCAACAGATAGTTGGAGATACGAATCTGATGCTCTAAAGACATAGCTCATCAGAAGCTCTAAATTCCATAACCGCTGACGCATAATGAAGGCACCGTGCAGTCTGAGATTAGGCAGGAAGAGGGTGCGGAGTGAAAAGGGATGAAGGAGCAGCTTCAGCTGGGAGGATGGAGAACACCTCAACTGTAAAGGTGGGAAGAGGCAAAGAAGAGGGCAGATGTAAGTCAGGTCGGGTTGTCGTACGTAAATCAGAAATTTGATTGGGTGGTTTGTATTGTCTGGGGGAAATGGGAGACCAGGTCATCACCAGGAATGTATATTAAGGGAAACGTGCGAGAGAAATGAGCAGAAAACAGAATCGTTACAACAGTTTCATTTGGAGCCCAGGAATTTATAGCAATTCCGGACTACGGGGCAGAGGAAACCTTCCCTCTTCTTCCCAGCCAGATCTCGGCAACCTCAGTGTAGCCTCAGAGGGAATACAAAGGAAATGACTGAGGGATGAAAAGGGATGATAGAAAGGATGATTGATATGAGCCAGTTTACAGAGTAAAGAACAAATAGAAAAAATAGTACATGTTGAATAGACAAAAAATGTCCCGGCCTCTCTACATTATTTTTGAAAGCCTTCCTTGCAAGACAGATTTCTTCCGGCAGCCAGGAAGAAGACAAAAACAAAGTAAAACAAAACGAAATAAAAGATATTTATCTAGAGCATAAATAAAATCAGGTTACTTTCAGACTCCTTTGACTAAATGCAAGAAAACAGAATTTTGATGAGGAAAAAAGAGACCAAAGGGAATTATGTTATACTTTTGTATTTAATCTGAATTAAAAATCTGTATTTAATCTGTGAAGGCAAATCTAAGGTAATATAAAGCCTTAAGAAATTTAACGCTCGCATCATTTTTTTCGCAAATATTTTGAAGATCTAGTCAATATATTGAGAGGTAAAGGAAAATGAAAAGTTTAAGAATATTGTATTCTTGAAAGATTATGTGAACACCAAAGCCAATTAAACTGAAATAAATCAAAATAATTGTAAATCTAACACAAAGCTAAATAAAAATGTTAAAAATATTTTTGAAAGAAATGCTATGTAATATTTTTGAATCAAGTAGAAAATATATAAATTGTATCCCTAATTTATTTAATAGTTTTTATGAGCACAACATATTGGTATGTCTACTCATTAAAAAATTAAAGAAAGCAAAATTAAACAAAATTTGCCACAAGAGAGTTTATCATTGACACATGTTTTGGAAATTTAATAGAACCGATGTATATCCATAAAACTTAAAATTTTAATAAAATAAGAATTTCCAAAACCTATTTAAAGAGCAGACTTTTAACTAATCTAATAATTATGGAAAATTTTTCAGTTATCAGAGAATTACTGTTAAATACAATATAACAATGCTAGTGATTTTCATGAGGAAATTTTTTCAAATTTTATACAAAAGGTAATTTCCATACTATTTAAATATTGAAAAAGGTTGTAAGCTTCTCAGTTGACAAAGCCAATACAGTCTTGATGCTGAAATCTGACAAGGATACCACACAAACAAAAACTGCAGACCAATTTCATCTGTAAATAAAGAAACAAAGTAATCTATATACTTCATATAATATATAATATGCATTAAAACATATAACACTATTCTAGTATATTCTATATTAATTATTCTATGCTAGACATCTTTAAAAAGTTTTTAAATTCTTTCCAATTTAACACATGTCATAAATAATTTAAAAATAAAATTCTAGCAACTAGTATCCTAGGGAGTGTTAAGAGAATAATATACCAAGAACAAGTAGGGTTCATATGAGTAACATACAGATTCTTCAATATTAGAAAATTAATTAGGATTCATGGGATTTTCATTATTTCAGGATAGTAGGAGCCGATCTTCAGAAGTGAATTCAGTTAAAACAGGAACCATACCTTTATAGTAAGTAGTTATTAAAAATTAAAACCTTTTATTGGGAATTTACCTGAATATAGAAATAAATTTGTGAAATGTACTTGTTTATATCTAACAAAATGTAGCTTGGAATTGAAGATATGAGCTAATTTTTAGAATAAATTAAAAATGAGTCGAATGCTAAGATTTTATTTTTAAATATTTCTTCAGTAAAAATTATATGATCACATTTCCATAGTTATCATAAAAAAGGTCCTTCTGACAGAATTTCTGGAGGACTCCATTAATTTTCCAAGGGCCTTTTGATCCACCGAGAGTCAAAGCATTCTCTCTTAGATGCATTTAATGTCATCAACCTTTTTTGATGTTTTCATCTTTAAACACTGGTTTAAGTTTCTCAGACCCTCTTGTATCAATGGATTTGAGTATTATTTTAATTGTTCAACATTATTTTTCTGAGTTTCATGAAATCATAGACATTTTACAACATTTGCTATTTCTTTTTATTGCATTGTCTAATGCTTACTATCTAAAATCAATATTATAAAATATAAAATTAATATTATAATGTGATACGTTCTTGAGAAAGAGACTGAATTTAAAAGTGTTTCAATTTGTTAATATTTTTGAATTCTGATGACATTTATGCCCTTATGTAATCTTCTGAGCTCTGAAGGCTTAATAATAAATAATATATAGATAAGACCATATTTCTTTCTTCTTCCTCCCTCATACACATCATATTTATTACACGTGAAAGGGGAAAAAAATGGAGATATGTATCTCCAAAGTAACAAAAACCAGTATTCATGAAAAAAAGAAAAACATACCTCATTAGGAAAAAATAATTTGTGAGTTAGAATTAGATACATAATTATTTAACAACTTTAAAAAGGTATTTAACTAATAATTAATTGTTTAACGTGGGAATACTATAGGTATTATCATTAAAATATCAGTCTAAGACAAAGTCAAGTTCTAGCACCACTGTTATTTAACATAGTTTCAGAAGTTCTGGTCAGATCAAAAAGGAATGAGGCAAATTTCTTAGAAATAGATAAAATTATTAATATTTTAAAATGATATAACTGTATAATTAGAAAAGCCAAGAAAATAATCAATTATTGAAATAATAAAGGAAATTCTTTTCTTATATAGCAGCAAAAATCAGGTCAAAAATATTAATCTCTCATTCAACTCATTCTAGCCGAAAAACACATACAATTTTGAATATTTAGCCAAATGAACAGAGCTTACATGAAAGAAACTGTAAAAGTTTACTGAAGGACATGAAGAAAACGTAAACAAATATAGAAATAAAGATGTTACTGGAAAGAAAGATTTGATATTGTCAAGATGTTATCTGCTCTCATATAAGTAATGAAATCATAATCTCTTCATGAGAAACCTCACAAAATAATTCTAATTTTCATTTGAAAGAATACACTGAGAAAATCAGCCAAGAAGAAGAAATAAAGAAGGCAAGTAATGAGGGAAACTTGTATTGTCATCACCATAGTGAGAAACAGTGAGGTATTCACTCTGGAAATGACAAATCATTGGAACAGAATGGAAACTATAGAAACAAGAGGTTTACACACATTCACAGTATAATGCGACACCATATAAATAATAACTGTGACACATAATATATTTAAGGGAATATCTGACTTAACAACAAATAATTCTGGGACATTTTTTAGCTGGAAGACAATTTAACTATTATTTTGAAAACCATAGCTATCCAGTAGGTAAAATATAAGTTGGATCTGATTTCGGACATTGGGGAGATAGATTCTCAGAAGGACATCTCAAGTCATTCATGGTTGAAATTATAGAAAAGTAGGTATGAATGGAAAGAAAGATAAAGAAATGGACTAGATATAAAACTTTGAGGAATTAATATATTTATGGACAGAAAAGGGAAAACAGCTTGTGAGGAGACCTTGGATCCTCAAAGTCTAGAAAGTAAAAAGTATCAAATAGGAGGTACTGTGAAAAAAATTCTAAAACATCAGAGAGATTAAAGAAAACACTGGATTTATAATAAATCGGTTATTGATGTTTTGTGAAAAAGCAAAAATCAATTTATAAGAGGCAAAGGAGAAAATAGATGATAAAGAATCATATTCAAAGGTAGAGTGTATTTAAAATATTTGGCTGTGATATAAAGAGATGACAATATATGTTTATAGACAATCATACTAGTCACGATTTTTTTTTAACTTTTTGTTTTTAAACTTTTTATACATTACTTCAAGGAAGTTAAGTTTTTTGACATATAGTAATAATACATTTACAATAGTAAAATTCACCCATTTTCATTATACTGATCTTTAAATTGAGAAATATATGCAGTCACGTGACCACCACTACAACCAAGACCCAGGATGTTTTCATCACCCCAAAAATCTCTCTCCTGTCTCATTGCAGTAAGTCCTCTTCCCCCCCCCCCCCGCCTTCTGCCCCCTGCCCCCCACCACCCAACTCGACCTGCCCTGACATCCACTGATCTGCTTTCTGTCGCTACAGCTACAGCTTGCCTTTTCCAGAGTGTAATATAAATAGAATCACAATGTATACAGCCTTTGAGCCTGACTTCTTTCACTTTAATACTTTTGAGATTCATCCATGTTTTGGATATATCTTTTTTAATTGGAGAGTAATACTCTATTGTATGACCATGACACAATTCTATTGCCATCAAAAGTAATCTTCACGGCTATTGAGGGAGATGGTACTATCTCCATTTTACTGAAGACTAAAAATCCATAGGTTAATCAGGTTTCTGAAACCAAGAGCTAATAGGAACTAAAGCTGGGATTCAGACCCAGGCCTAACTTCAAAGCACAGCGACACTGTACACCTTGGAGACTTTAAAGACAAAAGAAGAGAGAAGGGAAGGAAAGGGAAAGGAAGGGGAGGAGAGGGCAGGGGAGGGAAGGAGAGGAGAGGAGAGGAGAGGAGAGGAGAGGAGAGGAGAGGAGAGGAGAGGAGAGGAGAGGAGAGGAGAGAGGAGAGGAGAAGAGTGGGAGGGAAAAAGGGCGGGTTGGAGGGAAAGAGGAAGGAGAAGGAGAAGGAGAAGAGGGAGAAGAAGGAATTACAAGTGTAAGAAATGAAGCAAGTGATTTTTAAAATTTTTATTTGTACCTCATTGAAAGTCAAGATTAAATGTTTATTTTTGATTTAAAAAATGTGCTTTTTCAAGGTTTACATCTCCCCACTCCCTTTTGTATATTTTAGTGTTTTAAAAGATAATATAAGAACTTAGGGAACTCAGTCCACTTTGCACTCCTGGAACATTTTAAAGAGCTTGAAGCAAATTGAACTTCTGATTTGGATCTGTTCCTGAGGGACATTTGCCACAGCCACATGCTGCCATCAAATGTACAGTACATGATCAGAAGGATTCATACTATAGATAGAAAAAGGACAAACTGCATTTGAATCTGTTCATTTCTAAATTTAACAGTTCATTTTCGTGTTTATGTAGAGAAGCATCAAAGCTCTGCTTTGCCAATACTGTATTTTATTTGATTCTTAGATTTATACTAATTCATCTATTGCCTGACTTTTGAATATCTCATCTCCTTGCAGGAATGATTTTGTGCATATTTAGAAAACAAGTTGATCAGAATTCCCGCTGCCTTTGGTCCCACAGCAAGTTCCCCTCCTTTTCTGAAGATAATAAAGGCACCCTGCAAGGGCCACCACAAGGGAATGTGTTTCACATCACAACACAGATGGCTTGTTTACACCATTTCCCCATCTCGTGGAAATTTTTAGGGATGAATTCAAATTTTACTCCTCGTTGCATTATGCGTCTTATAATTCCATTCTAGTCAAAACCTGGTATTGCTCTTGAAGTATAGTAGGAAACTATCCTGCCTTTGTTACTTTTAAAATATAAAGACACACGACAGCTACTTCCTCTCAGCTGTTTGTCAACTTTTAAACAACCCGTTAAATGATCTTTGGGATCACCCAGTGCTCACCTTGATGCTAACAAACCGACATCTTGAACCTCTCTCTTAAAACTGGAGCATTATTTCCTTAACACATAAAGGTTTTAGGTTAGCCTTTTTTTTTTTTTTTAGTGAAACATTGATAAAGTCTAGTAAAATGGTTTTCAGCCTACATCGTAACTTTAATTAGCTGGGGAGATTTTAGAAAATAGTGATGCCTGGATTCCACCATCAGAATTCCTCACTTAATTCTTGGAAGGTAGGAGGGCCTGAACATCAGAATTTGTAAAGTTTCCTTAGGTGATCTTAACAAACAGCTCAGGCCAAGAAACATTGGTCTAGAATCTCTAATCAAACATTCAATAGGATGTTAATATAGGACTTTATTTGCTTTTTATTCACCATCATTATAAAATATGTACTTGCCATTTAAGGTTATAGGAGTGGGAAGGTTTCCATAGTGATGAATATTTATGGAGAGAGTGGCAGCTCTCCTATCGTGCATCCAACAGGTTGGTGAGAATGTTTTATAACCATATAATACAATATATATCTAGTTCTTGGAGCAATTTTTATTCTGGTATCTTATCCCAAATGACATTCAGTAAACTCTCTTCTCAAAATTAATGAGAGGCCCATTGTTTGATGCTGAAGAAATTCTAAGCCAAGGTGCCTCAACCTCAGCACTATTCACATGCGGACCAGATGATTCTTTGCTGTTGGGGCTGTCTTTTACATGTAGGATGTTCAGCAGCATCCTTGGTCCTTACCCACTAGATACTAGTAGCAAACTCCTGTTATAAAACCAAAAATGTCTCCAGACATTGCTGAAAATCCCTGTAGGGGCGAAATTGTCCCCAGTTTAAAAATACCATTCTAAGTATATAAATTCAATTTTATTTCTGAATGAAAATATTTAATTGTTGGATCACTAGTGTGTGCCCACATTGTTGTCATACTCATTTTCCATTAGATATATGTTCTAAAATCTGTGGCAAAATAGTCTTAACGAATTTGGTCATACACTGCTCATCAGTATTATTATTTCTTTTTAAACATCTGACATGAAGGACTCTTTGCTCTTATCACTATAATGTACAAGACAGTCTGGGAGACAGAAAAGGTAAAAAAATATATAACAACGAAAATATGTAATAATGAAGAAATATGTAATAATGAAATGTTTTAAAAAAATGCTTAAGAACAACAGGAAATATGTGAATTAGAGCAAGTTCCATCAGATCTCCTATAGGTTAAGTGAGAAGCCCCAAATCATTCCAATTTTAAGTGAAGATCCCATTAACAAGTAACTGTCTAAATGCTGAGTAGTTTATACTGGAGTTTTGTGAAAGAGACTATTATAAAGGGTAAGGGAGACTTCACAAAAGATTTCAGAATTGATTAGGATTGTGTAGGAAAATTAAGTCTTATACAAGTATAGAAAGTTGAAGTGGACACTTAAATGGCTACAGCGCAGTGGATCAATGTCAAAAGAGATGGAAGGACTGAAGAAGGGAGAAAGGGAGGCTGCAGGTTGGAAAGGGAGAAGGAACTGAGAGAAAAGGGAAGAGAAGGAATGAGGGGGAGAGGGAGGGAAAAAGGGAGGGAAAGAACTTGAGTAAATCAGTGTTTTAGAGTGATCTTTGAAAAGAGTAAGCATGTATAGATTGTATTAAAGTGGGAAGAGAACTGTTAGGTTAAGCCAAGTTTGAAACTACAAAACAGAGCAAAACAAAATAATTACAGAAGAATAGTATTGGAAAGTTTGTAGGTACATAGGTCAAAAATAGAAATTAGTGTTTATGAATCACAGGATGAGGCTCTGTGTGTGTGTGTGTGTGCGTGTGGTATGAGTATGCATTCATATAAGACTCTACTATTTTTATTTGAATAAGATAATTTCAGGATATGTTATGTAATTATCTTTCATGTAGTAAGCAGGAACAATGCTTGGGCTTCAGGATTCCATCCAACTGTAAGGCATCTTTGATTGCCTGAGTATGCAGAATTCTGTTTGAATTTTAAATGAGAACAAGACAATAAAAAATACACAAATTACATATACTTTTAATTTTCAAAAATATTTTGAAATAAATGTGAAAATATACCTACATACACACATATTTAGCATAGTGTGTGGTTCACATGAAGTGCCTAATAAACATTTTTTAAAATATTTAAATATATTATATATATTACTAGAAGAAAATGCAACTGTTATTTCAGAATATTTGAAATGTAAGTAAAAGACATACTTTAACTTTTATCTTTATATATCTGCATTGTTCATCATTAATATTTATTGCTAATCAGAAAGCATCAATATTTATTGACATTTATTGAACACTTTATATGAGTCATGCGCTGTGCTAGATATACAGCTTATCTTGTTTAATTCTTAAGACAGCCCTTTATGGTAGTTCTTACATGATCCTCATGGTGCAAATGAGGAAAATGAGATAAGAAAGATTAAAAATATCTAATTTCTACAGTTTTTAAAGAGAAAAGCTAACACTGACCTCTGGCCATTGCAACTCCAGAGCCTGCAGTCTTAAACATACAGCGCGTTGAGGTCCTTAATAAAAATAAGAGGATGGAAATTTGAGAATATACAGTTAAACCTCATGAGAGTACGTAAATTCCTCTAAAACTTCTAATGTTCTCCCTATTTCTCTGTATTTTTGCCAAATTTTATATTCACTAAATCCAGTGGGAATTTCATGTATGGGTATGTGGTTTCATCATTTTTATAAGTGGTTCTCCCACTGTTCTTGAGACAGCTACTCTCTAGGCAAAGTTCATAAGATGCTGTCCCTTTCTAAAGGTCAAACCAGCGTGTATCTCTTTAATCATTTATTTTACTCACAGGCTGCAAAGACGAGGTTAAGAAAGATTTTTATATGTAATGACTACATGCTCTTGAAGAGACCAGTTCTATTTTAGATTAAATTTCACTTTTTATACATTTTAGGAGCAGAATTTAGTATGTAACTGACTCAAAACTAATAATAAAGCTAAAGCTATACATTTACTTTCAGACATCATATTTTAAGCAAAAGTACACTATTTTTTATTTTATAAAAATAACCTGAATGTTTTCCATCACTCTCAGTGTTTTTCCAAAGTGAAATCTGACTCATATTTTATATGTAGTAAAATTTCTGGGACAGTCTTTAAACAATTAAAACACCATGGCACAAGGAAAGCTGTGTTTTGTGTAGTAGATGCAGAAGCAACACATATTATAATTCCTACTTGAGTTATTTATTACATATCACAGGGGTATAACAAAAATTTTGAGGAACACGTGCTATCCACTAGACCATTTAATCAACCTAATTTTGGTTAAAATTAAATGCAATTTAAGATTATAAAACAGCCCTTTATATCTATAATCCTTGACCACAGAATAAAGAAAATTTTTCGAATTTTTTGTACACAGAATACAGACTCAAAGATATAGTTAATTTGACACCAAGCATGACAAAAAATAAAACCTATGCATATATACACACAGATACGTATGTATATAAATTTTCAGAAAGGATAAAAAGAAAACTAAAATTGTTTACAATTTTGGCATTTGTACCTACTTTGAAACAAAACATTCAATAGATATTTTTCTCATTTCTTTTTTAGAAATGGTAGGCCTCTCATTGATATATTACACAAAAACAAATAGATTCAGAACGTGCTGCAGTGAAAGGTTATGTAGGTTTTTAATATTCTCAGTATGATGAAAAGGTTACTTCTGTTAATTTTCAAATGTAGAATATATTATCTACTATGGCTTGTTTGATTTTAGCTGACAAATAGAAAACAGATTCAACTTCTGGCTTAGAGTAGATTATATTAATGGACAAGAACGTCTGTTGTCATTTCCATATTTAGATAAATACCATTCATTGTACCGTTATGACTGAAGTATATTCTTCGTGATTGCTGTTTAAATTCTCATAAAACTACTTGGAACAATTTTGTCACTCAGTGAAAGTTTTTAACCCACAATTGCTGTCTGAAGGCCTTTCCACCACTATTACAGCTTTTAACTCCAAGGGACAGAGAGGCAAGGCTCATCAATTGTTTAGTTCAGTGGCATTTAAACATTGGAGCATTTTCACTATGGCTCACAATAAGATACATATTTTATTTTGTGATTCAATACAAACATATGTTTGTGTGTAAGTGAGGATAACATATATTCTGAAACCGAGGTTTTGGAAAACACCAATCACCATTATTGACTGCAATGCACTTTAATAATTTCAATTCCACACTATTCTATATTACTGAATTATACTCCATTAACAATAAAAATGTTGGTATGACCAATTTAATTGATTTTAAGAGCCAAAATACCAAATTTCTTTGTGTAAGATAACTAGTTTAACCAATCATCAGAGAATATTCTTATTAGCTATGAAACTTCTCAGAAGATTTGAATCTGGATTAATCAAACACAACTTTATGACTAACTCAAGCTTTACTTTTCATCTTTGTCCTATTATATTGATTGAGATAGCTATCGACTTTCTTTTGCTACCTAATAAAAATAAAATGTACATAATCTTACAAATGAAAATTTATAAATGTATTTATGTAGGATATAGCTGTATTTTATTTTACATATTTATCTCTTCAAACAAATAGAAAAAATGGACTTTGTAATTCTGGTGTTTTTGTCTTCAATGTTAATGACATCTTGATCTATATTTAGCCAAATCAAACCAATATCAGTGTTCTAAATATTTCACATGCATGCAAATTTGTTCTAGAAATCAGATCCTGACTTGAAGTCCATGATTTCCAACTCCATTAATGGCTTTAGATGACTTACTTTTACTATTCTCTTGTTCCTATATCTTTATAGACAGCTCACATGAAAAAAAAGTAACAAATCTGTCAAGATATTTTAATTGGAAATTTTCCTCTATAGATAAAATATATATGTTATTCTCTCAATTGAAAGTTATTCATTCCTTACTTGTAAAGGTAATACAACTATCAGTTGTAGTAACATATTAGATATTAACAACAACAAATCCCTAAATAAATTGTCTTCTATTAATCTCTGAACCCAAATTTTAAAAAATTCATGCCTGAGAGAATGGTATTGTTTAATAAAAATAGGAAGGTAGGAGAAGGAGTAGGCATAAGGAAGAAGAGAGAATACAAGAAGAATAGAATGTTGCCAGCAGCTTGGATTTAATTTAAAATCATGCAAGATGGTTGGAGAGCTGGTTAAAAGAATTAATGACTGTCTGTTGATCATCAGACAGTTGGCTCATATGAAAGAAAGTAGCATATTTTATTAAATAAATGTATGTCTCTTAAAATAAAATGGGTTCAAAGCTAGCTTCTTACCCATAATGCAAAGTTAGATGGGTTAGTCAAGAAGAAACATCTTGGTTGCTATACACAACCTTATCTTAGCCTTATCTTAAGGTAAAGATTATTATTCTTCCACGTGACCCTGTTCTGATGTTCGCTCTATGTCAAAATTTTCAATACATTTGTGTGAATTCACAAAATAATAAAAACATAAACCATGTTCTTAGACATTACCCCTACCTAACATCTAAAATATATTTAGACTCAGTTTATAATTATTTTAATAAAACATATTCCTAATTTACTTTAAATCCTCTCAGTGATAAAATTTCAAATCATCCTCAATTAGTTAGAATGTTGAGAATAGCGTCTCAATTTAATTTTACACTTCTAGCGACCATCATAACTCCTGTTCATTGTTTTAACTATTAACTCTCTGTGTGTCTAATTTCTTAAGAGTAGAAATAATGAGTCTTAAAATGAGAGACAAAGTCTATTTTATTGACAGAATTTTGGAATGAAACATTCTCAACACCAAATATCTAATATTCCAACTGTAAAATTAAAAGCAAATAAACTAAACCTTACTCCCCCAACACATTCTTGGAGAACATTAGTTAGTGCTTGGTTTTATGCAATCAAACCTTAATCGTTTGTCACTTGGCCATGAATATCTCACAACCATAAATCAGGAAACTCTTATGGGAGAGGAACAGAGCCAGTTCCCAAAGCACTATGAATGTTATCAGCAAGGAGTTTGGGGAAAATCAAAGACAGATCTCAAGCTACTGGTTTTCATTTAGAAGACAAGCCTATTCCATAGAATGCCGTCTTTCAAGTAACATCCCAGCAGGATACATCCATTTGTAACTGTGACAATTAACAGTTTCTATTTCCCATTTGAAAATTGTGAGGAAGAGGGTTATGATTATGATGATTATTTATTCAGGTTATTTCTGCCAGGAGACTGTTCTTAGATCTCTACATCGTCTCTACAGTATGCTGTGTTCTTTGCAAAGGGAAAATCAGAATTACTTTATTAAGTGACCCTTGAAAATTTCCCCAAATCCCCATTTGGTTTGGATTTCCCTTAATCTATTCTAGGATGATAATATAGCAGAGGAAAGCATATGGTCCTAATAGATATTCAGACCAGATGTTATCCTATTCCTGAATGGCTGAGCAGAGGAATCTATAAGAGAAGATGGAGAAGTCGTTAAGTAGAGAGACCTTGTACATTCCACTATTCTCACCAGTTTACAAAAGTTAAGAGTTCCAGATTGCAGTACCTCCGGTTCTGTCACTTTGAATTTCTGGTTAATGTTAACAGCATTAAGCTTGTTGTATATACACGTGGAGGGGGAGGGGGAAAGACACACCTGAGATCAGATCCCAGGCACACATTGGAAACAGGACTGGGCTGAGTGCACAGTTAAATGTTTCTTCCACATCTCTGTTGTCTGCATCAGGGAACACACAAAACCTCCTCGAGGAGTTAAGTCTTCCCCCCAAATTTTAAATTAAGGCATTCTACAAGAACTGTTGGCCTTAATCGTTGTCTCAGTTCCTGGTACCTAACACAGAGCTTAGTATACTTTAGGTGCATAGCATAGATTAACCAAATAAGTGAATCGAAGAGAATTCATGCTAGCATTTTTGGAGACCAGTGCTCTGAATGGAATTGGACAGCTTGAGTTTGAGCAAAGTAAGCATAATTAAAATGTCATATTATGAGTATGCTTTTGAATAATTAACATCAGTTACCACTTTGTTATTAAAGTGAATATATTTCCTTTGTTTCTTCAAGTAGTGATAAATGCTTTTATTGAAGAGAATATAGCTTAATTTAACACAAGATAACATTACAAGAGAAATATATATTTTAATGCTCATACTAAAGTGTCTTTTAAAAAACAAGTCACAGGAAGATGTCTATACCAGTAGCCATCACAGAGATGGAATAGCAAGATTTGATAACCAAGTATTAGAAGTATAGATTAGGAGTGTAAATAATCTTTTCAGTTGTCGAGTACTACAAAAAAAAAAAAAAAAGAATGAAAAACATGAGCATAAAAATGAAACATTTTACACATGGGTAATTATGACGAGAGACACAAATATGGTACAAAATTGAAAGCCTTCTCTTTCCACGTAGAGAAAAGACAACATTGCCCTTTATAGGCCAATTGGAAAGACTTTTTAATGAGAAGTATGGTTTGGAGGATAAATACTGTATGTTATTGTTTTAATCCTTAAAATCTGTTTTCACTAATTGATAATCGCTGGCAAGTAAGGGCTGTTAGTGATAAATATAGTTACGGTGCTTCCGTCTTCATTTGCAATGAAAATCTGCTTTAAAAAACAATTTTTAATCAACATGAGCTAGAAAGAGAAAATCGAGGTCATGCAGTGCCTACAAATTGTGTACACAATTCTAAAACTGAAAACACTGGCATTTTCACAAGGGCTCACATGAGCCCATCTGAAATGATGACCTTTCCTCTAATCACAAAAGAGTTTGGGCCTTGTGTCGAAAGCCAATATGAAAAAAGAATAAATCAACGAAAAATATAACATTAAAAAAAAAAACAGTCCTCCTGAGTGTGATCTGCAGAACTAACTGTGGTTTTATTGGAAAGCTTTCTAGGGAGGCAGAGCATTGACAGAACCCTGGAGGACCCTGCTTGGAAAAGTCAGTAAGCAAGGGAATTCTGCACATCCAAAAAGGGAAACACAGCAACTATTCTGGGGTTGAAAACATCCTAGTCGGGGCACGTCTGCTGGCATGAAAAAACTGAGGGTTCTCAGCTCTTGAAGCGCCACAATAAGAGTTTAAGTGCCTGGAGAGAACTTAGAGTGGCTGAGTTTAGGTTTTCTGATTGCTCTGGTACTATCGCTATCGGATGGTGGGAAGAAAAGGACCTGGCTCCCTTGGCTTCCTTAGAGGAATCCCGGAATCTGAAATCACCAAAACTACATATAAGGATGACAGCTAGAGTGCCATAAGGAAGAGGGAGGGATGCTAGTAACTAAATACCAGTCTCCAATACCAAATAAAGTATTTATAATCCAACATGGTATACCTCAAGTATTAGATAAAGAAACTAATATACTTTGTAACACTTACACACCCTTACAGACCACAAGAACCAAGAAAGAAAAGGATGAGAGAGAAGAGAAATGTCATGTATTACTCATTTGCTCTAGAGAAAACGTTATGGTAGACATAGCAGGCACATTCTTTCATTTGATATCCATGATTATATAATTAAATGAGTTCTATTAATTTGCTCATTTTAGAGATAAGGAAACAGAAGCACATAAAGATGAAATAACTTGCCCAAGGGTCACAGAGACAATAAAGGGGAAAACTGAGGAGCGAATTTGGATGTGCCCCATCGTAAAGCCCGCACTTTTCACTCTGTTAGTAAAGCGGACCTGTAGTATAGTCAGGGCTCTGCCCTGCAGCAACTGCTACTTTATACAAAGCCTGAGAGACACCAGCTCTGGAAGGAGGCAAGTCTGGAAAGGAGAAAGAATGGCTGAAAGGGAACTTGGCAGAAATGGAAGAAGGTGTAATTTGATTCTCCAGCCAGTCATAATGGAGTGCTTACTTTATGCTAAGGAGTCTGGGCTCTGTCTAGTAACGGATAGAAGAGCAGGAAATAATTTTTTAAAGGAATATAAACGATTATATAGTTTTTAATCCCTACTCTCATAGCCTTGTGAAGAGGGAATTAGATAATGGTAAGTAAAACTGGTGGCAGAAATATCAGGAAGCCATTGTAACAATCTATTTAAGCATTTACGGCAACAGTGAACATGAAAATGCAAAATAGGTGAACTGAGAAATTTAATTAGTTTAGGGAGACTTGATGACCAATAGAATTTGGCTCTATGTGAGAAAGAAGAGGAGATTTTCCAGATTTATGGTGTAAATGCCTGGATAAATGGTAAAATCATTCTCTTTAATCAGTGGTGCTCTACTCTAGCAGAAGCTTGTCAAAACAGATTATAGATTACAAGGCCCTACTACAGTGTTTCTGGCATAGTAGGTCTAGAATAGGGCCCTAGATTCTGCATTTATGACAAGTTCCCTAATGCTGCTGATACCTCAGAAAAATTCTATAAAGCAAGATCTATTTTTAGCTCTGTGTTATGTAAGAGAAAATCAACATGTAAGAGATAGTAAATAATTTGCCTAATATCAAGCAACAGCTTCAATCCAATGACTATGTAAATCAATGTATATGCATGTAAACAGTATATATACTGCCTCCCAGTGCAACGTAAAGAAGAAAAGAGATGTAGGAAAAGTAAATTTGATTTTGAGTGGGAGCAGTAAGGAGTAGACTAGTGTGGTAGGAAGACGGGAGAAATAACGAGTTTCATTTTAATTATGTTCAATTCGAGATGCAACGTGACATCTGTGGGTGTTTGGAAATATGGGTGTACAGGGAGGGCTAGCTTAGAGAGACAGTTTTAAGAGTTATTTTCACAAAAAGCAAGACTTGACAGTAGAGAAGACCGCCTTACAACGATATTATTAAAAAATGTTTAAAGATAAAACCATCGAGAATCTCACTTTTTTGAGGGACAGTCAGGCATGAAAGAAACTGAGATACAGAAATTAAACCTGGGAAAAAGTATGAGGTTCAGAAATCTGAGGTTCTAAAATTTGAGAGGGTTTCAAGTCCAATGACACTGTCAAATTCTGCTCGGAGGGTTCATGTAGAAGTGGTTGGCCCCACCCTTACTTTTCCCTCCTCCCAAGGCAAAGTCTGCAGCCACCTGGCTTAGAGTTTACCACTCTGTTCTCTGGACTAATCATTGTTAAGGCTTCTGACTTTCTCATTTCCTGATCTAAGGAGAAAGACTCCTGAAAGCATCCCCTTTGGTATTAGAGGCCATTAGAATTATTTATCGTATTCGAAAAGGCCGTAAGTCATATTTTTTTTCTTTAAACTTTTATACTATTTATTTTGAAGAATGTATGTAAGTACTAGAACATCTAAAACAATGATTCTCAAAGTATGGCTTTGGAACAGACAGCAACAGTATTACCTAGGAACTTGCTAGAAATGAAATTTCTCAGTCCTCACTCTGGTCTGACTGAATGCCAAACTCCGAAGGTGGGGCCCAGGGATGTGTGTTCAGTGAGCCCTCTAGATGAGGCTGACCGATGCTCGTAACACTAGAGAACACTGACTTAGAATATTTGGACTACCCGTTGGTAGTAAGTTGAATCAAGAGGCCAAAAACAGGCCCTGAAAAGAATTCTGGGAGGGATTCCTGACAAGAAAAATGAAAGTCCCATCCCCATTCCCCTCTCATTTATTATGAGTTGTGAGGGAGACAGTAGAATTGAGAGCAGACCCTTGCATTACATCAATTGTCCATACTTGTGTGTGTGTTTCAGGGTTCTCTATTCTACTTTTATATCATTGTGTAAATACCATATTGTCTGAATTACTAGAGCTTTATAATAAGTCTTGATATCTCATAAGTTAATACCTTGCTCTTCTTTCTAGTACTATTTTTACATTTATTGCTTGCTCTGCTATATACAGTTTAGAATTAGAACTTAAAATGACATTGAATTTGTAGATTAACTTGAGAGAATTAATATCTTGATTCTTATATCATAATAATAAGCTAATATAGTTCTCAGTGTTTTTGCTTATTAAAGTCTTCTAATAAAAGAATTTTTTTTTTTTTTTTTTTTTTTTTTTTTTGCCTAAAAGTGATGTACATGTTTGCTAGATTTATTTCTAAGATCTTACGGTTTAAAAATTTTATCGTAATATATGTATATTTAAATTGCATTAACTAACTTTGGCTTCTGATGTAGAAGAATGCCATTAATTTTAAAAATTGAAAGCATTTACAACGGTCTTGGTGAACTCTATCATTTTAACAATTTGTTCATAAAGTCATATTCATTGGATTTTATCTAGCAACTTTAATTTCCTAAACCAATGCAGAACAAAATAGAAGTTAATGCCAAGCCCAATGGAATTTTGCAAATTCCATCTTCATCTGCCACTGTCATGTTTTTATTATTATTTTTGGAAAAGACGAGGCTTTAAATTTCTAAAGCTGACTGATCAACCAAAAATTCATCTTAATTCATTCAAGTTTTGATAAATGTTGTGTCAAATGCTTTACTGGAATTCTAATATATATCGTGTCTTCTTCTTTTGTCTTCATCATATCAAGAAGAATGCAGACTTCAGTGAGACAGTTGTCTCTACAGAAATTTCTACTCTTCTTTACTTTGCAAATTAAGAATTTTTTTAGTTATTATTATTATTATTATTGTTTCTGAGGTAGTATAGTATCAATTAGGGGGTACAGTGTAGTGAAAGAGGATTGAAGAGTATGGTGAGGTTTTTAAAATACTGATCTGAGGTACAATAAAAGAGCTGGGGAGACATCTCTGTACTGAGGACTTCCAACCTGCCCTGGATGTGTCCGGAGTGAAATATTCATTCCTCTGCTATGGTGTTAGTCCCACAATGTTACAGTTATTTTTACATATTTATTGTTACCACTAGAGGATTACCTCTTCAGGGTCAGGACCATGGTTTTTAATGTTTTGAGTTCTACAAATCTAATAAGATATCAAGACAGCTTAGGCTCAAGAAATATTTAATGAATTTATCCCTCCTGCCACCAGCTCCTATGGAGGAGCCAACTGTGGTCTTTGAGTAAGCCATTGGTACCTCCAGGACATTCTCACTGAGGGCTCATTGAACACACATCCCTGGGCCCCACCTTCGGAGTTTTCCATTCAGTCAGTTCCCAGTGATTTTCTTCACTGAAGTTATTGTCTCACAACAGATTTTAGATTTAAAAATTATGGTCCCTGATATTTCACCAGGCCACCTCTCATAAGCTATCTCAGTTATTGAAAGATCTTCCTCTCATGGACTCCATATGTTTCTATGTAAGATTATATCAGATTTTCTTGTTCAGTACATATATAAAATTTAAAATGGAGATACGGTCTCTAAAGGCTATCGTTTCACACACCTTAAAATCATAGTGATTTGGGATTATTCAAGATAAAATCATCAGAATTTTTATTTTTTTAAGTATTGTTTTGAGTCACTTTCTTTTCTCTAAGCTTCTGTTTTACCTATGAAATGCCCTCTGTTTGGGTTCATGTGAAAATTAAACTAAATGATATATTCTGACAATGCTGAACTTTACCTGAGGCTTTTGGTCTTAGAAAAATCAGGATTAAGAAACCCTTCCCACTCCTCTGTGTTCCAGAAAGTGGCTAATTTCAAAAGACTACCACACTTGCCTATTCCAAGGTAAGAGCCACTCCGCCCACCTCATCCTGTCTCATGACTCTCATAACCTTATGGATGACTCTAGTAAACCTCAGGTCCTCTTTTCTTTCTTTGGCATATTCCTTATTAATAGATGTTCTCTCTATTGCAACAACCTAGATAAAACCATCTCTTTTATTATCTGGTACATTTTTTGTCTTAACAATACAAATGGTCTGGCATGGTGAAGATACATATTGGGTTCTCAATAAATGCTAGTTCTTTTCTCATTTTCCTATCACCCTGCCTGATCTTGCAAAATCCTTCTGATTCACCACACCTTGAAGAAATGAACAACTTTTTGAAGGCCCATCATTCACTGACTGGCAGCATGTACCTCTTCTATTTTGCCTCTGAAATATTTGTTCCTTGCACGTTTCCATTGCTGGACATAAATAAATATGTTGCTTGAGCAGATGAGAAATCCCAACCCAAGTATCATTTAGTAGATTTTATCATGAAAGGATTGTGTTTCCTTTAAAATAAATTTTTAAAATATGATCCACATGCAGAAAATTGCACAGATTGTATATCTTCAGCTCAATACAACTTCAGGGAACACACCTCTATAACCACTATTCTGATCAATGAATATAATTAGAACTCAATCAGACTTGTACTACTTCCAAGTCATCATTTTCTCTACTCTTCTTCAAAGGCAATCATTTTCCTAACTTCTAACACCACAAGTTAGTTTGGCTGGTTTTAAAACTCATATAACTGAAATCATTCATTGTGTATTTTTGTGTCTGGCTTCTTTCTTTCAATTATCCCTAGTATGATTACATTAAATTTATCTATATGAATATTAACTGACATTTTATTTGCTACAGTGTTTGGCTCTTATGAACACTGCTGCTATGTATATATTCCTTTTGCTGCATATAAGTGTGCATGTCTGTTGGGTATGTGTTTAGAAGGAGAATTGTTGCGCTAATAGATCAGCTTTAGTAATTACTAAAGAGTTTTCCAAATTGTTAATCAGTAGTGTATGAGATTTTGTTTTTCTACATACCACTGATCAATTCTTTGTGCTTCTAGTTTTATGTTTTTGAAATGACATTTAAATGGAATCATAAAATATGTACTTTTTTGAGACTGGTTCTCTTAGCATAAAGCCTTTGAGATCCATCTAAGTTATTCTGTATATGCAAAATAGTTCATTCCTTTACATTGTTGAATAGTATTCCACTGGATGTTCCCTGGGGTTTTGTTTGTTTGGTTTGTTTTTATCCATTCATCCATTAAACTACATTTAACTGTTTCTAGTTTTTGGTTATTATGAATAAAGCTGATATAAAAGTTTGTGTACAAATTTTTGCATGGACATAAATATGGTAATTGCTAGGAGTAGGATAACTGGTTCATATAGGCAAGGATACATGTTTAACTTTAGAAGAAACTGCCAAAGTGTTTCCTTAGTGACTATACCATTTTTCATTCCTGCCAGTAATATATAAGAATTTCACTTGTCCCACATCTTTGTAAGCACTTAGTATAGACAGATTTTTTTTTTAATTTTAGTTATTCTAATAGTTTTATAGTAGTATCTCATTGTAGTTTTCATTTGAATTTCCTTTAATTGTTAATGATGTTTAACTTTAATTTAATTATTTACCATTTGTATATCCTCTTGGTGAAGTGTCTTGTCAAGCATTTTGCTGATTTTTCACTTGAGTTATTTGTTTCTTACTGTTGAGTTAAAGAGCTTTTTTAAATACTCTAGTTACAAGTGTCTGTTCGATATATACTTTGCAAATAATTTGTCCCCATTTTTAGTTTGTCTTTTGATTCTCTTTTTATTTACTTCTTCATTCAGCGGAACAAATGCTTTTTATTTCTGATAAATTCCAGTTTGTCAATTTTCTTTGTATCATGTTATTGGTGTCCTATTTAAGAACACTTTTCCTAACCTTAAGTTATAAAGACCTGTCATGTTTTCTTCTAAAAGTTGTATAGTTTTGTATTTTACATTTAGGTCTGTGATCCATTTTGTGTTAATTTGCATATAAAATGTGAAGTTTAAGTCAAGACTCTTCTTTTTTTCATATAAATGTCAGGCTGCCCTCCACCAATACCCAATTAATTCCAACAGTATTTGTTGAGTGTTCCCTCCCAGTTAGGCGCTGGAGGTACATTGGGGATCCGCACAAACACAGGTCAATTGCCACCCTCACTGGAACTCACATTCTGTGTGGGCAATGTAGATATTAACCAAATATTACAGAAGTGAATGTGAAGTTATAGGGTTGATTAAATTTAGTGAAGTCTCTTGTTGGCCTAACTGTTTCCAATGGCATTTTAGAAAAAAAACAGCCCTCAGACCTCAGTTTCCCCATTTAAAAAAGAAGTATTTTGGACTAGAATTCTGCACTGTCCAGTATAATTATCATTTGCCACAGACAGTTATTATTTAGGGCCATATATCTATACATGGAAGGCTCAGGAGTGAGTCGAAGAGTCTATGAACAACTCTAAGAGATCATTTTCCTAAAATCTCCTTGTACTTTCCAGTTTCTTGGGGCTCCTTTTTTCAGTTGCCCATCAAGACAGTTGAGACTTTATTACACTCTGCCTTGACTGTATCTGTGTCTAGAACTAAGTGGTGAGAGGAGAGAGGGACCAACAAAACAAAACAAAACAAACAAATAAACCAACAAAAACCACAAACAGGCATTCTCCCCCGCTCCTGAGACACATCACCTCTAATCGGAAAGTTTTAGGTGTTTCCGGGTCCCCTCTGCTGCTACTGGCACTCTTGCTACCATCATAGCTGCATAATTTCCTAGAGTCTGGGACACAAGAGAATGAATAAAGAAAACAAAAGTAAAAGAAGGAATTTTGTTCTATTCTAACATTTAGGATTCCCCTTTTTGGCATCTCAAGCCAGAACTAGAGCACTTTTCCTGGTACTCTCGTTGGTGCCCACTTCTGAGTTTTGTGGTGCCCCAAGTCCAGAGCTGGGGATATCAGAAAAATAACAACAATGACAACAACCAGGAAACTTAATCACCAGGCTTTTGGTACATAAAATTCTGGTCTTATTTCCCATTCTGTCTTTTTTATCTGGCTGCTTTTAAAATTTTATTTTTGGCTTTGGTTTTCAGCAGTTTTATTATGATATTTCTAGACATGGGTTTAATTATATAATCCCATTTAGGGTCTTTAGCATTTGTTAAATTTGTTACTTGATACCTTTTATCTCAATTATTATCTCGTCAAATAGTGTTTCTTCCTTCTTCTCTTCCTATTCTTCTGGAACTCCAATTACACAAATGTCATACTTTTTATATTTTTTATATGATGTCATATATGTCTCTTTCATATTTTCCTGAAATGAGCATACTTTTCTCCCTGTCCTTCATTCTGAACAATTTTTACTCACCTCTCTTTTAGTGCACTAATCTTTCCTTTGGTTTATCTAATCTATTATTAAGAACATCTATAGGGTTACAAATTTTAGTTATTTGTCTGAACCTAAACTAGCTATGTGATTCTCTTTAATAGCAAAATGATTGGGTAATGTCTAATCTTGTTATTAGTTGTTTTGAATATTTTGTTATAATTATTTTAACATTAATGTAACTCCAATATATAGATTTCTGATGAATCGTTTTGTTTTCTTTTTCTTAGTTTCTTTGTCATTTAATCTTGTATCTTAATATGCTATAATTTTTTGTATACTACAGGATGTTTTGTATCAAAATTTGTAGACATTATGTAAGGATCTGATGTGATCTATTTCCAGAGAGGATTACCTTTTATTTCTGGCAGGCAGATCACTTTAATTCAATCTGGGGTTAAACTTGGTTTTGAATTCTAATTTCAAAGTGAAAGGTTGCCTATTTTAGTTTTTTTTTTTTTTTTCCTCACGCCTAAGGTTAGTTCTCCAGGAGTCTCAGCTAAAAGCCTCAGTGGGCCCTCTAAACTTCAGTGATTTTTTTTCCCAGTGCACTGAAAATACTAAAAGCTTTTTTGCCTATTTGCCATTACCTCCTCATCAGCAAATACCTCAAAGGTAAAATCAGAACTGAATTTGAAAATTACCTCTCTGTCCTTTCCTTTTCTCTATCACCTTGTCTCCTTGAGTTCTTGATGCCTCCAACCTCTCCTTCGGAAAGATTTTCTAGTAGTCTTCAGGTATAGAGTTGTTCTGATAAAATCTAGTAACTCATACCTAGAAGTAAACATTTAGATTTCATTCCATACTTTTATTCTCCTGGAAAGAATAAATGTTATAATGGTAAATTCAAATAAGTAAGTAAGAGAAATCTCAAATACTACAATATAAGAACAATATTTTCATGCATCATAATATTACCATTAAACAATGGATTTTCCAATCCAGAGTTTTTATTTTACCAGACATAAGAGACAGGAAATTAGTTTAAAGACTTTGGCAATATTTCATTAATAATTAGGACCAATTTTATGCTGACAAATACTATGATAGCATTAACATACTTATTACTATTATTTGCCATAAAATAGTTAATATATCCTGAGGGCTTGCTATATACTAGAAACTGTGTGAGCTGCATAATCAGTATTTAACTTAGTAAAATCAACTATAAAATAAAAAAAGTTTCTATTAAAATTACATCAGTGGCCAGTTAACCAGAATAAATTCCCTAAATCAATGTTTCATGTCTTACTATTTCAGAAGTAAAATGGATTAGAAAAGATACCATTTTCTCTGTACTTCTTGATTAGAATTTTCAGCTATGAAGCCACAAACACATTTTCTCTCGTAATTCAATCTGCACATTGTTATATTCAATAGCTTTACATGTGGTGAAGAGTATTTGACCCTGCCCCGTCTATTCACTGCCTTACATGTTCTGAAATATCTGGTTTAGAGCTCCAGAGAGCATTTGTGTTTGGTTCAGCTGTGTACAACTTGGCATAGTCTTCTGGCATTCTGGACAAAAGTTCCAGGCTGAGAGCTACACAGCTTGAAACTATCTGCTCATAAAGTGACTTGCTATTCTACTTTGCTAAGACAGATTACGTCATTGAATGCAAGTGAAGGGAAATGTACAAATATTAAGCAGCTTCTAATTCAGAGATGAAGTCCTCCTAGACATTGACCCACTGGGAAATACATCAATTATTATATAAATGAGTGTCTAGGATGAATGTGGGGGTGAAGGAGATACCTTTCACTGTCACTTTGATCCTGTCCTTTCCCTTCCATTTAGTCTTTTTCTCCCACCCCTTCCCCCCAACAGAACTGGTATCAATCTTTGGAGCTGTGATAAAAGAAAGAAGACTGATGATTAGATACTTTTTATATTCACTGGTTATCTACCCTTCCTTAGGACAAGAAGCTATAAACTAAACCTTTCTCCTACTTTCTGGCTCTTAAATAAAAACAATTAAAATAAAATTATCTTCAACTCAAATCATACTCTGTTACTTGTTTCAGATAAGATCAAGGTATTTATAGCTGCCTCTCAAAAAGAAGCTTCCTTGGCTTCTGAATATTTAGTTCATGTTCCCTCTGAAAATTGTTTAGCATTAAAAAGCAAGTCTAGGAAGCATCTAAATGACCAATCTAATGTTTAAATGTAGTTTCTCTAAATTCTTTGGTCAAATTTTGTTAATTATGTAATGTAATTAAATTTTACTAGACTTCAATAATAAGAACTACTTCAAATATTTTCCAATATTTTATAGAGAAACTTTCTAAAAGTTCTTTTGATTGGTAAATAAAACATTCTGGATGGCAGCAAGACTGAATTACTCTGGGCAAGAACTATTAGTATATTAAAAATAAGCATTAGAGTTTGAGGAGAAAAAAGCATAGGGTACAACATTTTTCATGTGGCTACAATGAAGTAACAAATTTGAAGGCAAAAACAAATCTGGCAAATTATAAGTTAGGGTAGTAATTCAAATAAGTCATAAAATAGAAGACTTTTATTGCACCATGGAGACAGTTTGGTGCTATTAGTGGATTAAAAAACATGTGGGACTGTGAGACTGGAAAAGATGGAAGCCTAAAAGAGTTGGTGGGTTAAATATTAACAAAGAAAAGATGTTTACTGACAGTTTCTGCAAACACACTCTAATAAATAAGATTCTCCAAGCACTCAAAAATAGAACTGTGCAAAACCACAAAAATGCATGCAATTGATCTTCCCTCAGTCTTGGTCTCCTTCAGTAATGCATGGCTTCACTGTCATCAGAATTTGTGTAAATGCATGTCCTTTTGGAGACTATTGCCAGAAAAGTCAAAAACTAGTAAAATAAAAAAGACAACAATTTTTCACTTATCTTTAAAAGCTGGCTACAGTGCACTGAAGGCAAGAAAGTGTGGCAGAAATGTGTGAATGTGAGCTTCAAACAGACCTAAGCTTAAGTTCGCCTCTCTAAGCCTCCAACTCCTTATCTGTAGAACTGAGATTATCGTACACACTTCTCAGTTGTTTTGCAGTACTTCTTAAAGTTTAATGTGCATATTAATTATGTTAGGAATCTTACTAAAATGCAAATCAATTCAGTAAACCTGGGGTGGGGCCCAGATTCTGAGTTTCTAGCCAGCTTCCAGGTGATGCTAGGCTGGTCCCAGAAGCACACTTTGAGTGCGAGGCTTTGGAAATCTCAAAGCATTTCCTGACACTTAACTAAACTCACACTTAATTATAACAATACTTTTATATTATCCACATTATTTTTTTCCAGAAGTTTTTATGTTATTTGAGCTTATAAATAGCTCTTGAAAAAAAAGAGATCAGGTATTATCATCCCAAAAGGATGCTCAGATGGATTATGATGAACAGAGAGGATAGTCTTCAGCAGAGGAAAGGGCTGACCCTGTGAGAGCGAATCACTGGGTCTTGAATACACCTGACTAGAATTTTTTTATTTATTCAACTTTTCAGCTGATTATGCAGCCCTCAATTCGATGGACAAAAGGGAACCAAAAGTCTTGACCATCAATGCATTACAAAAAATTGAAGCCTGTTTAAAATGTACAAAAAGTCTAATTGTGGGATAACCACATTTCTAGACATCAGGAAGAACTTAGGGAAACAACTTTTCAAGTCCTGCCCACCACATGTAAATAAATCCTTAGAAGACTTCACTATAGAGTCATGGCAAAATTTAAAACAAACTAACATTAAATGATGTAGAGGATTAGCAAAAAATAATTATTTGTAATTGTCTTTTAAGAAAAGGTAAGCTGTCCTAATAATGATTGGGCAATTGTTTGAGCTGTCGCAGCCTTAAAATTATATCTATTACTGCAATGGTTTGGCCAAAGAGAAGGGCTATCGGATACTGATTTTACAGCCATAGTCCAGCAGCATCTTTGCATAAATTCTTTTTATCTTATTAGTTTCATTAACGTATTTAAGTTCTAAGATTAAGTAGATGTTGTATAAAACATCCTTCATACTTTTCATTTCCTTTTATCTTTTAGTGCACACTTTTTTAGAAGTAAGATAATTAAAAGAGAATTAAAAATAATTTTATTTGAATTTTGTATGGTTATTCAAATAAAATGTGTTGAATAAATATATCCTGTTTTCTCTAAAATCATAACAAAATTATAAAATACACAGTTCAGTGGTTATTGTAAAAGAATAAAGGGCTAAATAGCCAGGCATGCAACAGAGCTTGGAAATGGGCAGTAATGTCTGTGGGCTGACAATGAGACTTTGACAAATATCTTATACCTGGGGCACTGTATTTTTTTTTTTTTTTTTGCTAAAATCAAACAACATAATTTCTAAAACAATTGCTCCCATTTTAAGATTGAAAATAATGCCATTCTTTCTATCAAAAATTACAACTGCTCTTGTAGGGGAAAATATGCTTTTAAAAAGCATCATTTAATTTTCTTTTTGAGTGACAAGATCCATATCCTCTCTATATGTACTTCTCAAAAGGTTAGTAAGGAAAGGGAGGGAAGCAAACTATTTATATACACCAGAGTCCTAACCATACCTGGAAGGAAACAATGTTATTACCATACTCATAGTATTTGGTAAACCTGAAGAATCTGTAGGTCACATGGGCAGAAAAAAGCTACCATCTGCTTCTACCAGCAGGTGGATGAGAAAACATACAGTCTTTTTCACTAATTACCTACAACAACATCTAACTCTAAATATTTTGCATGTAGAGATTTTCATTCTATGTTTATAAATACACATATATGACAAAGAAACACTTATTTTAAAGATCTTAATATCTTGTTTGTTAAGCAATTAGAATTTAGGAGAGGGGCTATGTTGACAGCTCTGCAAACAGAAATTTCCAATTCAGCTGCTAAAGAGGTATTCACTACCTTGGCAAGCTTCCTCACTCTGTTTTGTTTAATGGTTTACCCATACTCCACATAAAACCACCTTGTTTTTCCCAAACCACCTTGGATACCCAACCCAATAATTAATCTGTTAGGTATCAGAGTAGAGAATATAATCTGCTCAACATTCCTTGAATCTTAGGAATTGTCAGTGTAATGTCAAAATGTTTTATTTTTCTCCTGGAGGTGCCTGTGCTACTTAATCACATCAACAAATAATTATAAATGAAACAAAAAAAAAATCTTATGAATCATAGAAAAATAATATATTTTTCAACTATTATCCATGCAGTTGTTTCCATACATCTTTAGTATAACCATGACTCATTTTAAGTAATTCCTGTGTGACAGCAAATTCTAGTTACTCACTAAAATCTATCTTCTCCTCTTCTTCCTAAGAAGCACTGGAATACATTTTGCAGATTTCCATGCAGTTATTCATGGCCCTATGACTGAATTCCAACCAATGGAATGTGAGTAGATATGATATATATCACTTTCAAGCTTTATCCACTAGAAAATTCCATGCATGTCCTTCCAGGCTTTGTTCCTTTTTGGCTAACCAGGATGGAGGTGATCATGGTGGCCATAAAATACAGGTGTGGAAAAAAAAAAGTCTGTCTGTTTAAAATACCAGACTTCTTACTTACTCAAGATTGTCATATAAACATGAAATAATTTTCTATTTTTTTTGAGGTGTTATAAATTTGGGGATTTGTTTGATTTAACAGTTGGTGTTTTCCTATATAATTCAGAGAACATTCTTGAAAAGCCTAAACACCAATATACCATATTTCTGAATAGTACAATGCTTAATTGACCCAACATATGGTCCATTCTACTTTAAACACATAGGGAATCTCTACAAAGTTTTCCTAAAAAGTTAATATTAATGATTTCTATTATTCATCCCTTGACTAAGAAATGGGACTTCTAGAGATAAGTTTACTGATCGTAAAAGCACAAAAGAAGAAACTAGTGTTTAATTTATAGAGACAGAGAAAACAGATTTAGGAAATAAAAATAGAGGACTTCCAGCTAAATTTAAATTTCAGATAAACTATGACTACTTTTTAAAGTATAAATATGCTCAAAATGCTATAAGTGGAAAAGTGGGACATACTTATATTCAAAATTTTTTTATCATTTATCTGAAATTTAAATTTAACTCAATGTTCTATATTTTATCTAGCAACTCTAATCAAGATGGATATAGTCAAGCACAAATTATTGTCCTTAAAATCAGGTTGAATTGGAAAACATTAGAAAGAAATAAAGAGAAGAAAAAATTTTAAATAAATGATATAGAAGATAAAAGTAAAGTCAATGAGCAGATATAGAAAATTCAGAAGAAAATAACAAAAAGGAAAAGAAAATATTTGGATAAATGTTAATAGAAACTATAAAACATAAAGAAAAGACTTCAGAAGATGATAGATTATGGATTAGTAAAAACATTATCAAAGAGAAAGCTCTAAGCACTAAGGCTTAATTCTAAGTAAATTCTTTAAAAAGTTCTGTAAGAAATTCTAAAAGGTACTAGAGTTGGTGGGGTGGGGCTGGGATAGATCACACACAAATGCAGAAGAATCAGATTTTTAAAAGACAATTGAGGTGAGATGATAATTTAACCTAATCCTTAAGATTGAGCCATTGGATTCAACAGTGATACCATCAGTTAGTTTGTCAGACACTCATTTATTAGCAAGATAGCCTTCATTCAAGAATTCATTAATTTATTCAACAAATATTTAGTAAAGTTATACAAAATATTCTATGGTAGGCACTGCTCTCTCTAAATGCCCAGAGTTTGATACAAAGCTTTGCTTAAATTGCAGTGTAGTAAATGTATTACATTCCGCTAAATCAGCATTTCCTGCACTGTTATACAGAACAGCCACTAAATAGGTTTGTTTAAAAAATAAAAAAGGCCAAATGACACATCTTTTTGGAGATTAAAACTGCATGGGGCACGTAAAAGACTAAAAAGTTTTAAAAGTTTGAAAGGAAATCTAACTTTAACCCAGCATTTCTTACAAAATACATTTGACTCTTTCTCTCTCCAAAAATACTAAGTAACTTCTTTAGGAATTCTACTAATCTAGGAACCAGTTTAGGAAAGTTATTATTTTCATTAAAACAAACAAACAAACAAACAAAAAACCTGAAATGTTTATGATAGTTTCCTATTGAATGGAGTTCATAAACTTTGTCAGCTATGACATTTAGCCATATAAATAAAGGAGGATTCACCATCTCTCTTCTAATTGTTATTTGTTTAAGCATTTCTCTTATTTCCATAGTTATTGGTTAGGCTTTTGCAAAAACAACCACAAGAAAAAAACACAATAAAGCAACTAAAGTTGGTGTTCAAATTTATACCCAGCAGTACTTAACTGCAGAAGTATTAAAATTACTATAGTACACTTGGGGACTCATCGGCCCAGGATTTACTATCATTGAAATCATCCCTGAGTAGCTGAGTATATTGCAAACACAACACTATAAAGGAGACTGCAATAGGGGAACAATGTGCTGGGAAAGCGTTTCAGTAAACAAAGACTGGGTAGACTTTATGGCTTTGGGTAATGCTTGCCACTTAATACAGTTTATAAAGATTTGCTTATTAAATTTTGTAGGGCAAAATGACATATCTTCTTGTTTCTCACAGTGATGTTGACATAGGTTTCAGAGAGTTGCAGCTGCAGGCTTCCTGGCCCCTCCCCCTACTGTATTACAATACGTGTTGTTCAGAAATTTTCAATTCAGCTATAAACAATCTACTCTATCAATAACATGCTTTTGCACTTTTTGAAATGGTGCTTTGAGGCAGATAAATGAAAGTAAGTATGGCAGAGTGCCAATAAAACTATCTTCTACAAACTATCTTCAGTGGAGTACACACCAAGACAGCACATTTTATTTATTTATTTACTGTTGATTCTGAAATCCGTTCCTATCCTTACAACAGCTTTCCTAATGCTTTTAAGGTTCTTCAGAAACTGTTTTAAAAAGACCTGCTAAACGAAATAATAAAAATAAAAGTCATTATATATTGTGAAAGAGAAGAGACTGTGAAATTGAATTGAGCTTCATGTTGGTTTAGATTATGAGAACTTCAAATTCCAGTTTAATTCTCTGTGAGTAAATTTTAATTTTATGCACACTAATTAAAGATTTGTTATTTGATATTAGTTTGGAAATACTTAATTACAAAATACATCTGAACATCATGGACTTTTAATTCTAAAAGGAAATCCTTGGAGATCTCTTCTTAGTAATTAATAATTTTATTGAGTATGGGGTCAAATCAAATATGTTCACAATCCAGAGTCCTGCAAAAACCTAGCAAAATTTATTCATTCTTTCAGTGATAATTATAGTGACTTGTTTAAAAAGCTAAGAAGAAAAACTGAAATTAAGGCAGGATAAAGTTTTAACATTAAAATATAGATTTTAAATGGAGTCAACGTAAATGCTTGCTTATAATAAAAAATAAATAGCAGTGAATTCTGTTTTATTGTGTTTTTCTTTGTTTTTATTACCTGAAATATGAAGAATGTTCATTCCAAAAACCTTTATAAATTTAGCGGTCTAAAATTTATTGGTCATTTATTTATTTTTTTACAAATCCAACTCCAAAATTATTTCATATTTTATGACATGGCTAAATTTATTTATTTAAAATCAAATATTGTGAAAAAAAATATTTTCCTTTCCCTATCAATAAGAAATAAATGCTCTTCTTACTATAAGGAATTTCTGGAAATTAAAATATTCTTGAATATTGATTTAATGGCTAATATCGTTTTATGTAGCCTCTTTTAAAATGTATTTTGAATTATAAGTTTAGTGATTATTATAAATGAAAGTATATAGAGTCAGAGAATTATATATTAATAAAGTTGATATATCAGCACATTTTACATTAGGACCTACAAATTAGGAAAAGGAATCATAAAATACTCCTTGTGGAAAAATGAATACTAGTGATGAATAATTCTAAGCAGCATATTCACGACATTTCAAAAGTAAAGTAAATTTGAACACATTGCTGTGACATCTACACTGCCATCATACTTGGCTTCCAGATCAAAATTGGATTAGAGCCATTCTACTCTATACTTGAATACAAAGAGCAAATAAGAGAATTCTGGGAAAGCACAAACAGGGAGCTGAATTTCTCAAAAACACCGGGAGTAGAATTAAGGTTTATTTCCATCCACATACACACAAAACAAAAGGATTAACTAAGGGAAATATAAATTGTTTTTTTAATGGATAACAAATCACAAAATTATCTCCAGACTATTCCATAGCCTGTCCTTGTTATCCCTCACTGTTTAGATTCACCCCATTCCTTATCCTCACTACCTGGTACTCACAGCTGAGGCGTTCGCCAGCAACTTTTGCACCTGGTTTGTGTTTTTCCCTCCTCCCTATCTACTAGAACCACCACAGTAGACAATGGAACAAACATTACCCAAGTCAAAGGATTCTGTACATTTTTAGCATGTGGATTTTAGGAATGGGCTGATAGGACAAGAGTGTAATGTTCACTATAAAACTTTGTGTGCTAAAATCTAACCATATGGCACTTCTAAGCTACTTCCTGAATGTACCCTCATGATTCTACCTAGCTGCATACACACTCTACTCTGGTTATCTTGAATAACCTTTCCTTATATTCAATTTGGGTAAAATCTCTACTTATTCAAGGCCCAGATACTCATCGCCTTCTTAGTGAAGCCTTTCCCAGCTCTAGGAGGCAGAACATCTGCAATCTGCTCTGTTCTCTAATGATCTGTCTACATAGATAATTCCTCACTCAACTTTAAATGCTGTGAGGACAGGAACTATGCTTTATTCATCTTTCAGCAGTATAGTCTACTGAATATTTTTGAATAAGGAAAAGAACAAAAACGAGGATTCAATTATAATTTTGCAATCATCTATTGAACATACACACACAACGTAAGAAAGACATTGCGTTAGGGATATGGAAACTCAAGGTACATAAGACATGGAACTCTTCCTCCACGAGCTCACAAGAAGAAGGAGGACAGATCATGATAAATTCTGGGACAGGTATTTGGATGCACTGTGCTCTCTGTGCAGAGTGATGTAAATGATTTTAGATCAGGTCCAGAGAAAAGTATAAGTCATCATCATCATCAATTTTAACTAAGAACTTTCACTGTGTTAAGTAAATTAAAATCATTTATTTGAGTCATCAGAAAAACATTAGGATACAGGAAGTATTATTGCCCCCATTTTACAGGTGAGGAAAATAGAACTTATAGGAGTTAAGCTACTTGCCTGTCCATATATCTTAGAAATGACATACCCAAAGGTTTGAGCACACTCTGAATCTCACACTCTTAATCATTCTGAAATCAAAGCACTTTATACAAAATAAAATTTGCCTCAAAAGATACTTTCTAATGTATTTCTTAGTAGGAAACTCTTTAGCATAATTTTTATATGAATAGCATTCAATCCTTAAGATCGACTCTGGGCAGAACAGGTTAACAAATTCAATATGGCGACATCTCGGCACAAGTGTTCGTAGAGTGAATGTATTCTCTCTTCAAAGGTTTGACCACACTCTGTTTAAATAACTTAACTAGCAATTTGAACATCTGGTGTGTTTATTTAATCTCTCAGCATTTTAGCATCAGCTTCTAAAATAGGAAATTATCAGTTCCTACTTCCTCAACCTTATGCTTTTTAACACTGAAAAACTGATGTGATATGCTGAAAATTATATCCTATAAATACTCCAAAGTGGCTGCTTTGCCAGAAGTAGCAGGAGTAGTGACACTATTTCACAGATGTGTCCATTTGTTAAACTTTTAGAAAAGCTAACACAATTGTTTTTAAACACAGGCACCTTTCAAGAAGGAAACAACATGGATATGTACAATTGAATATGGAATTGAATTTTCTGTTGTGTACCTAAGAGAATTATTATTTGAGGGGTAAAAGGTAGGCAAGCAGAGCTATAAGTTGAATGGTACATATAACTGATGGATGAACTCTGAAAAAAAACACCAGTTCAAATATGTAAAATATGACTTTGGTAATACTGCCAAGATCATAGAGGCTGAAAAAAGTATCCTGAGTAAGGGCTACCTGGCTCTGCAGGCAAGAATTACCCAGGAACACTTTTAGTATGACCAATCCCTTTCCATGGGTTTCTTCTACCTGCTAGTTTGAGTCTCCTCCCTCTTGCCCTGTATGTCTACCTTTCTCTATTCTATTATGTGCCATCTCTCTCCTAGAAACAGAAAATGCGTTCTAGGAGAAAAAGAAAATCTGAACTTTGCAGCTTGTAAATGAGCTCACTCTGGGGGACCTATTTAATGCAAATGACATATAACCAGCAAGGCCCGGGAAAGCTGAGCAGAATGGAGCTTGAGAGGCCCCCTCTCTCCAGCCGCCCTGGGCACACCCACAGGCACTAATAGGGCTTAAGCATTCATACCGAGGGGCTGCAAACCCCTGGGCAGAGACATGCTGTATACACACTAGATATGGAAAATGTATGAGGAAAAAAAGATTAACTGACAAAAAGTTAATTAAAACTGCTCTGATTATGAGGTAGAATTTAACAATTACTTTTAAAAAATGCAGTGTGACACAGTGCAGCGCTGCAGCTGAATTAATCATGAATGAGGAGAGCGATGTTTAATTTTTGTGTGCCTGAGAAAAACACTCAACAGACTTGACAATTAGAGCAGAGTAACAGCACTGCACGGCACTACGCGAGGTGGGTTTTCCCAGTGGTTTTTTGGGGAGGGAGCTAAGCAGATGTGCTCAAATATTTACAAATGCACAATATTCGCATGCTCTTCAGCTGCCTGCCCTGCTGATTTCGCAAGAAGTCGCCTTCAATCTGGAGGCTGCTGTGGGAACCATGCACGCTGTTTCTCCCAGCGCAAGGAACAGCCCGCCAACGTCCCTCCTCCCATCACCTCCAATCCCTGCGCTCATCCAAGGTGCGAAGAGGGCCAGCTGCTGACAAATGGGCAGATCTCTTTCAAACAAGCAGCTTCTAGGATTCACTTTGCTCCATAAAGTGGACAACACATGTAATCACCATGGGTGAGGCAGGGAGGGGCTTACCACCTGGCTGTTCAGTAACTGCTCTCAGTAAGCTTTTCCTCAATCCAAAGGCCAGCTCTGTTTTAGGAACTTCACATCTCTAGCTGTGATGTGAGGTAGCCTTGAAGGACTGCAAAACACATGCCAGCAAAGCCCTATGTGAATGCTTTGCTTCCCGAATTCTAGGTTGTCAGCCTGGATATTATAAACAAGAAGTCTTTCAATTACTTCTACTATTATTATTGTTAGCATAGGCTATTTTTCTTTCTGCAATTTTACTAAGATATGTCACCACACAATTCACCCATATGAAGTGTATAATTTAAAAGTTTTTAGTATATTCACAGAATTATGCAATCATTACCACAATGAATTTTAGAAGATTATTTATCACCACAAAAATTTTAGAACATTTTTATCAACGCACACACTTTAACTATCGTCATTCAATTCTCCTATTCCCTACAGCCCAAGGCAACCACTAATCTACTTTCTGTCTCTATAGAGTCACCTATTATGGATATTTCATATAAATGGAGTCATACAATACGTGGTCTTTTGTGTCTGGCTTCTTTCACTTGGCATGTTTTCAAGGTTTATCCATTGTCTTAGTCCCTCTGGGTTGCTATAACAAAATACTATAGACCGGGTAGCTTATAAACAACAGAAATTTATTTCCCACAGTTCTGGAGGCTGGAAGTCTGAGATCAGAGTAACTGCAAGCTCGGGAGAGGGTCCTCTTCTAGGCTGCACACTTTTTATATTCTTACATGGTGGAAGTAGCTAGATAGCTCTGTGGGGTCTCTTTTATAAGAACATTGATCCCATTTATGAGTGCTCCACCCTCAGGACCTAATCACCACCACCTTTGGCATTTAAGATTTCAACATATGAATTTTGAGGAGACACAAACCTTCATTCAGATCATAGCATGCCTGTTGCAGTGTGTGTCAGCACCTCATTCCTTTCTATAGCTGAATAATATTCCATTATATGGTTATACCACTATCTGTTGCTCTGTTCATCCATGACGGATGTTTGGGTTGTTTCCACCTTTTGGTTATGATGAATCACACTGCCATGAACTTTCGTGTACATGTTTTTATGTGAACATGTTTTCTTTTCTCTTATGTATATACCTAGGATTAGAATTTCTAGGTCAAACAGTGACTCTATTTTAGCATTTGAGGAAATGGCAGACAATTTGCCGCGGCATCTGTACCATTTTATATTCCTACCATCAGTGTATGGGGTTTCTGGTTTCTCCATATCCTCACTAACACTTATGATTAAAGTCATACTAGCGGGAGTGACGTGCTATCTCATCATAGATTATATTTGCATTTTCCTTATGACTAATGCTGATGAGTATCTTTTCATGTAATTATTGGGCATTTTGTACCTTCTTTGGTGAAATGTTCATTCAGATTGTTTTCCCACTTTGTAATTGTTATTTATAATTTGTAATTTGTTATCTGCATTGACTCATAAGAATTCTTTACATATTCAAGATACAAATCCCTTATTAGATATATGATTGGCAAATGTTTTCTCTCCTTCTTTGGGTTGTATTTTCATTTTGCTAATAGTGTCCTTTGAAGCATAAAAGTTTTTAATACTGATAAAGTCTAATTTATCAACTTTTAGTTTCATTGCTTATGCTTTGATGTCATATCTAAGAAACTATTGTCAAATTCGAGATCACAAAGATTTACTCCTATGTTTTCTTGTAAGAGTTTTATAGTTTTAGTGCTTACATTTAGTATTTGGACCATTTTGAGTTAATTTTTATGTATGGTGTGAACAAAGATTCAACTCTGTTCTTTTGCATGTGAACATCTAGTTGTCCTAGTAACATTTATTGAAAAAGCATGGACATTTAAAAAATTATCTCCAATGCTTCCTCAAATCCAAGTCTTCATTACTACATATTAGTCTTTTTGGGGGGTGGGGCTCACAAAAGCCCTCTCAGTAATGTTGTAGTCATCAATATCTTCCCACCCCATTTTAAATTAACCTACTTATCTATGCCACATCTACTGCATTCTTTCCATATGTCCTATAACTCTAAAGTTCAAGCTTTGGAGTCATAGACTTCGCCTTATTTTGAGCTGTCCCATTTATTAATCATGTCAACTAGAGAAAGTTATTTTGCTTTCTAGGTTTTATTTCCTTACCTGTTAAGTGAAGGTGGCGAATTAAGTGAACACCATTGGTGCTCTGCCCAGATTCCCTCAGATTACTTTCAAGAGTAACCATCTCTCAGTAACTATGTCTTTTGCTTGGAACAGCCTGAATCTGAAACTGTCTTTAAAAGATTGTCCTTGAGCCACTGGAACAGGTTCTGCATACCTGGACAGAGAATTTTAAGTGCCTAGGAGTTTATATCAGCCTGAGGGTAACTTACACTAGGAGTATGAAAGCCTTTGACTTAAAGGGGACAATCCCCAAACTGTAACCTGCCCTCCAAAGTTCTTCTGAAGGATTAAGCTAGGTCTGGAACTTCACCTGAAGTAGCACCCTGCTTGGCTTCTTCCCTTCCCTTGTTTGGCTTCCATCACTCCCTTACTGGCTTTCCATTAAGTGCACAGTCTCTTAATGAAATGCTTGAACATGAACCAAGCACAAGACATGTACCTCATACGACTGGTCATTGGATAAATATGATTTTGTATTCCACATTAAAAAAGGATGAAGTCAGGCACTCACCTTATACCATAAACAAATATTAATGCAAAAATCAATCAAAGACCAAAATGTAGAGCTAAAACTATGCAGAACTAAAACTATAAAACTCTAAAAAGAAAACATGAGACTATATTACATAGAATAATATCTAGAAAATTGGAGGCGCTTGATAAAGATCAATTGTTATTGTGGTGCCAGACACATGACAGCCAATTCATTAAAGTTTTTGTATTGAATTTTAAAATTTTTATTATTGTTTCAATGTATGTTTCCCCGTCTTAAGAGATCTTTTGTGATGACTTTGAAGTTGAGGGCTCATTTCACCTCTATCTAATGCAATATTCTAAAATGAACCAAATTTTTAGGCAGTGGTTCTGACAGTCTACTAAATAAACAAATATAAACTAATTTTAATCAATTTTCATTTGTCTTATTAACACCTGATATTATCAAAATGTATCTCAGAGAACATGGGGTATAATATCTCTAAATGAATGACTGTAACTTCCCTTAGTTCAGGCCAGGTGTCTCATTCCCTGAAAGGAAAATTTTCATTGAATGGAATATATTTTGCTTTTATTTATTGTTGCTTTGTTTTCCATAATGTAATAATTACAAAAGCACAACAATTATTTGTGTGTTATGCACAGCCTACGAGTTTCTCAAGGTCAAAAATGTGTCTCTTACCTTCTTCAAAATCAGTTTTATTAAATTCTATATGGTAAAGTTTTCTTTATTTAGCATTTACTGTGTTGACATTAGACTTTGAGACTTTCTGTCCACTTTCTTTTAAAATTCTGTTTCCAGTTTTATAGAGGTAAATTGACAAATAGAAATTGTACATATTTAGGGTGTACAGCATGATGATTTAATATACATTTACATTGTGAAATGATTACCACAAACAAGTTAACTAGTATGTTCATCACCTCACATGGTTATTGTCTGTGTGTGTGTGTGCACTAAGAACACTTAAGATCTACTCTCCTAGCAAATTTCAGTTCTATAATACATTATTAACTTTAGTCACTATGCTGTACATTACATCCCCAGCACTCATTCATCTTATACTTGAAATTTTGTACCCTTTAAGACTTTCTGTTCATCTTTTTTAAAAAAATAAATACTGTTGCAAAAGGACCCAAGTACTTCATACTGCGCTATAGCAAAATATTCATGGAACGGGCACTTGTGTTACAATCTTCAGGAAGTGAGTTTACATCCTACATTATCTCTTTCCCTATCCAGCTTCTGAAAGCAGAGGACTCTGAGACGTGTAGGGATGCAAAGATCATAAGATAAGAAAGACCTAAATCCTTGTATTCTTGCAGAAAGTAAAACCACCCACCATAGAGGACTATTCGCACTAACCTCAGAACACATGCTTTTAACCATTAGGTAAATCTGTAGTGGTTCTCAAACGTCATTATGCATATAAGCACCAGTGGGGAATGTAAAAAGTGCAGATTCTGATTCTAACCTGGGGAGTACATTTCCATAGGTTGGTTTGAATCAGTATCTTGGGTACTGGTGTACCACCACCATATTGCAGAAGTACAGCTAAGGTGGACACACTTCCTCCAACTATCTTTCCCACCCCACCCCCTTAGGAGTAAAGAGATGACTTGCCACTCTTCTAGATCAATGTCTCACTAAAAGTAAGTTCTCATTATTTAAAATTTTTCATTTTCTTTATAAATATATTTATTTACTATTTATTATGTATGGAAATGGAAACTAGAAGAAAAAAAATCCCCAGCATTTACTTTGCAGGCTTCATGAAATTCACACCAGGAAGGGAGCATCTGACAGCTTTGACTTGGTTCATGTGCCTAGTTTACAGTGGACTGCATTATGAGGAAGACAAGTAATTAAAGTGGAAATCTGGATACCATTCAGAAAGGGTCACGGAGGTAAAGAAACCAAAATATGCCAAAATATGCCAAAATCCACTTTGGCACCTATTACCAGAAATAAATACAGCAAGAAAATTTATTTTTGAGAACTTAAATAAGTTACATTATTATTAAAATATTAGTCCAAAAGTTGAAACATATTTAACATTATGATGGAATTTATTAATATCTGATAATCCACATTCATTATTGCTGTCTCTAGGAAACAATAGGAATACTGAGGTAATTCTGATTAGAACTTCAGAGAAATATCCAAAATCGGGAAGCAGTTTGTGATAGCAGAGATGTGAGTGCAAAACTTCAATAGCTTAAAGGAAAAAATCTTCACACTCCTTTTTTAAACTTTCATTTTATTATTAGTTTCAAGTATACAGTACAATGGTTTGACATTTATATAGTTTATAAAACGACCCCCCTAATTGTTCTTTCTCTCCTCTGGCTCTCCACCTAGCCATTACATTAATGCCAACTGCATTCCCTATGCCATGTTCCCCGCTCCCATGAGCATCTATCAACTACTAATTTGTACTTCTTTAACCCTTCACCTCTTTCTCACAGTCCCCCAACCCCCCTTCCCTCTGACTGTCACCGGATTGTTCTCTATAGTTGTGAGTCTGTTTTTGATTAGTTCTTTTTTTCCTTAGATTCTGCATATAAGTGAAATCATATGGTATTTATCTTTCTCTGTCTGACTTATTTCACTCAGCATAATAACCTCTAGGTCCATCCATGTCATTGCAAATGGTAGGTTTTCATTTTTTTTAATGGCTGAGTAATATTCCATTGTATATATGAACCATAATTTATCCAACCATCTGATGGGCACTTAGGTTGCTTCCATATCTTGGCTATTGTAAATTGCCATGAAAATGCCATGAACATAGGGGTGCATAGATCTTTACAAATTATTATTTTGGTTTTCTTTGGATAAACACCCAGAAGAGCAATTACCAGGTCAAAAGGTATGTCCGTTTTTAATTTTTTGAGAAACCTCTACAATGGCTGTACCAATTTGCAATCCCACCAACAGAGTATGAGAGTTTCCTTTTCTCCACATCCTCACCAACGCTTGTTCTTTTATTTCTTGATGATAGCCATTCTGACAGGCTGAGGTAATATCTTATTGTGGTTTTAATTTTCATTTCTCTGCTGATTTGTGACCTTGAGCATCTTTTCATATGTTTACTGGCCATCTGTATTTCCTCTTTGGAGAAATATCTGTTCAGGTCTCCTGCCCATTTTTTAATTAGATCGTTTTTTGTTTATTTGTTTTTTGTTAAGCTACATGAGTTCTTTATATATTTTGGATATTAACCTCTTATCAGATGTATCATAAGCGAATATCTTCTCCCATCAGTCAGTCATTCTTTTTGTTTTGTTGATGGTTTCCTTTGTTGTACAAAAACTTTTTAGTTTGATATAGTCCTATTTGTTTATTTTTTTTCCCTTTATTTCTTTTGCCCAAGGAGATATAAAGAACACATGAAAATCTGGAATGATATGCAGGAAATGCTGGTAATTGTTACTACAGCCAGATCAATTTGTTGTAGTACCCACTGGAAAAGGAGCCCAATTTCAGGTCATTGTCATTGGAATACACAAGATGTCCTCTGAACATTTGTGACCATTTCAGCCCAGCAGATGCACTCCTAAGTTTCTTCCTTACTGCTTGTCCTTTCATTTTAATACTGTTGAATCTTTCTTGAGAATCATTATGTTCTTAATTTACTGCATGACTATACATATCATTTTCAATTTACATTTTCAAATTTAAACTCTGAATCTAGCTATATTCAAATGATTGTTTCTTTATTTTCCATAAAAGTAGCATATCACCATTATTAAGTATATATCTATTCTCATCAGTATTGCCTTTGATTTCATTTTGACTGGTCCATAAGCACTATATGTGTTTATGATCACATGTGTAAATATGTGCACATGTGAATGTACTGTTTGAGAATGTGTGTGAGGTCATATGTATATGTGTGAGGTGCATGTTCGTGCGTGAATAAGTATGTTTGTGTGTGCTCTTAAGAAACCAAAGAAAATCAAATAAAATTGTTAAGGATATAAAACCAAATAGATATCAAGACAAATATTTTAATAATGGGTGATAAATTTCTATAAAAACAAACGGGCCTATTAATTTTACTTCTTATTTCTTAAAGAGTGTGTGTTATATGCCATTAAGTTGTCTCCGACTCCTGGTGACCCTATAAGTGAGTGATGTCTACAATATCCTGTTCTCAGCAGTCCTGCTTGACTCTTATAGACTCCTATGCCTATGGCTTCTTTTATACAGTCAATCCATCTCATATTTGGTTTTCTGCTGCCTTCTATTTTTCTCACATTATTATCTTTTCCAAACAATCCTGCCTTCTCATGTGCCCAAAGTAGAACAGCTTCACTTTTGTCATTTTTGCCTCCAGCGATGTTTCAGGCTTGATATGTTCTAAGACCCACTTGTTCATCTCTCTGATGATCCACCATATTTCAAATTAATCAATTTTTTTCCTGTCCACCTTCTTCCCTGTCCAACTTTCATATTCATACATGGTAATTGGGAATACCAGGGTGTGGATAATCTTGGCCTTGGTCTCTAATGACAGATCATTGCTCTTGGTGATCTTTCCTAATTCTTCCATTGCTGCCCTTCTGAGTCTCAGCTTTCTCTTGATTTCTTGGCTGCAGTCTCTATTTGAATCGGTGACTGAACCAAGGTCAGCAAAATCTTGAACTATTTCAATGTCTTCCTCGTCTATGTTAAATTTGTATATTTCTTCTGTAATCATGATTTTTGTCTTTTTGATATTCAAATTCAGCCCTGCTTTGGCACATTGTTCTTTCCTTTTCATCGAAAGTTGTTTGAAATCATGGCTACTTTCTGCCAGTAAGATGGTGTCATCTGTATATCTTAAGTTATTGATATGACTTCCACCAATGTTCACTTCTCCTTCCTCTGAGACTAGCCTAATTTCTCATATATGTTCTGCATACAGATTAAACAAACATGGAGATAGAATACACCCTTGTCTGATACCTTTGCTTATAGGAAACCACCCCACCTCTCCATTTTCTGTCCTGATAGTGGCTTTCGTTCCATAACATAGGTCATATGTAAGGACAATCCAGTACTGAGGCCCACCCATTTCTTTCAGAGAAAAATATAAACTACTTTAAAAGTAGTTTAAAATAATTTTGGGGTTGAAATTAATTATAAATTAACAAAGTGTTTACATTAGTAATAGTCTTTACCTTTAGGACTGCAATAAATACTGTTCTATGTGAAAAGTTATGTCTTAAAGTCAACCTGTAGAGCCAGAAAGTATATCTTTCTTTTGTCAGTTTACTAATTTTTTTTTCTGTTTTCACGGTCACTACCATTTTTCAATGAGTATTACATTGCAGTAAAAGACTGAAATGCTCTAAGAAACTTAGCCATTCTCACACTCGATTTACTTCTTTTTTGTTATGATATTTAAATTGTACAAATGCAACAGGTTGTTTTAGTAGTGTTGGATAACAAATTTCTTTAAGACTTCCAGAAAACAAAAGTTCTATCAAAATGAGAAAAAAACAACTAAGCAAAACTCCAAAACACATTACTTCAAGCACTAACATGAGCTGGCTTAGCGGTGTCTACAAAGTGCCAAACCAACCTTGTAGAAAGAAAAAAATCATTAACTTGCCTGGTTGCTTTGGCTGCATATTACTAGTTTCACTCTTTCACGGAAATGTTTTGGCATTAGGGTGAAAATATATATATATTGTAGATTGAAGACCTTAAGAGTTTGCTTTATTCAATTGTGTGGATTTTTTTTAAATATAATTTGAAGATTTAGACTTTTCCAAAATGTGGGCTGAAGACTAAATTTGTAGAAAAATATAATGGCATTTTTCTTTTAAATCAAATACTTCCCTGACATATTGAGAGATCACTTTTCTTTTTGAAACATGCTTATTTAATAGTAAGATTGTGTCCTTTTTCTTAAGTATATGTTCTCTTTTTAAAATGAAATGTCTTATGTACATCAACAGAAAAGGAAAATAAAACAAAATTTGAGCATCTATTGAGTAAAATAATAACTGTAAAAATTAGTAGGCTTTCTAAAAATTGACTTTAGTATTTTGAAGGGACCAAAGGAGAAGAATGGTTCAGTTACATCATCATTGTGTCATATTCTACAATTAAATATGTAAAAAATAGTTGATATTGATAACATTTCAAAATGAAAACAACAATTTATGATAATTAATTCATTTAAAATAAAGGAAATGATACATTTAAAAATATTAGAAACTAGAAATCAAAAATTAGGTTTGCTACTTTACAAATGAATGTTTATATTATAATTTTACTTGTTATTAAAACATAGGAGTTTATCGATGGTTTCAGTTAAGTAGGTGATAATTTTACCTACTGAGTAAAAAATTTTGCTTCAAATTACAGCAAAGAAATATGTCTATTATTTTTGCTTTATGTGATAGGACAAATACTTGTTTCCCTTAGCATGCACTAACAATTAATAATGAAATAATATCTATTTAAAAATTAAAATTCAACATTCCTTCTTGAATCTATCTTGAATGCTTATAAAGACACATGAATTGAGCAACATAATGTGATTATTTGCCATTTTTAGAATTTTAGTTCAACCCCTGGACAGATCATTTTCAATTCACCATCTTTTGTTTGTGTTGCAACATTCTGCATCTCTTGACACTTCTGCAGAATACCTGTTATAATGTTTGTCTCTTCACCTCTTCCATACCCTAGTGTTCACACCTCGAGGAATTATCATGTTACAAGTAAACAAATATGTTCTATCTACCAGTTTGCAAAAGTGGGCAAAACAAGTTTTTTTTACCACTACTCAACATACACTGTAAATACATCTCATGCATGCTTATTAAGTTTTAATTGAAACATTAAATCTGAGCCTAAATCACTATTGAATGATATGGCCTCAGTTAATTCTTTCATACTTTGGCAAGCAAATTTACAATTAAACACACACACACACACACACCTATATGTGTGTGTGTATGTGTATACATATATATGTGTATATATATACATATATATGTGTATATATATATACATATATACATATATATATATATATGACAGGCTCAATAAAATGACCTAGAAATTTTACTGTTAGGAAAAAAAAAGAAAGAAAAGGAAATAGGAGGAAAGTAAAGTGTTTTTCATTAATCATAAGACCAGATATAGGATAATATAGATATTTTTCCAAATAATACCATCTTTTAAAGCATGATATTGTATTTCTTTGGAAAAAGTTAAAGAATCTGCACTGGAATCAGATTATTCTAGGTATGGAATAATCAGATGTGATTCTCTCCCTATGCTGGTATCTGATTCCAGAGAGCTAATGAGAAGTCCAGCTCACCAAGGCTATTCGTTAGTAACTTACAATTTAGTTTTTGGATTCTACATTTTCAAGGAAGACCAAATGATTCATGAGAACCTGATTCAGGTAGTGAGTGCAATCGGATCAACTGTTGGCAGAAATCTATTAGGTGAAATAGAGCAATGAGATAAACTGGAACATATCTACCAGTATAAAAAAAATGCATCTCTAAAAACATGGTTCTGGGTTATTTAGAGATAATATTCATTTCCATAGAGCTGTAATCATGAGGTGCTGTGGTGTCTGCAACAAGCAATTTAGTATTATATTTTAACACCTCAAGGCAGTGAGGAGGAGGTAGAAAACTATAAATGGAAAACTTTACCATATAATGTCAGTGAATGTAAAAAATATACCCCTGCTAACTCAGCAGGCTAAATTTCTTAATTATGTTAATCAAAGAAAAAGTACATGTAGATATTTAGAAAAAAAAAAACTAATATACTGTAAAGAATACCCACCATTGAATTTTATATGGCAGGTATTATGCTAGGTTGTAATTTACTAAATTTAAGATAAACATATTTACATTTAGTATGGTATACCTACTAAGTATAAATATATGTGTGTGCATATATTTATTAAAGAAAATAGAAAAAAGTCTTCAGGATAATATTACATTTATAGAGAAACATTTTATGAACATTACAATATGTAAAAATCTCCATTTGGGGATGTGTCTTAAAAATAAATGGAGTGTCAGAATTCAGTTTTTAAGTTGCCTTAATTTTTCTCTCGGGGACATGAAACTTCAAAAAAATGTTTAAAATTTTAAAGTAATGACTTTTTTTTTCCTGATGCTAGTGTGTGCATAACCTTATAAATTAATGGGAAATTGTGATCATGCATCAATTATTAAAACATAATAGGATTTGAAATGTATTAATAGTATTTGGCATATTGGATATAGTGGGGAAAAGTATCTAACTTCTTAAAAACTTAAATGACAGTCCCGCAAGCATTTGATTTCAAGAAGAGCTGTTGAGTGATTTTATGAACTGTTTCTTGTTTTCCTGAATGCCATATTTAGGAAGACTTCAGCCTCCACTCAAGCACTCTTGTTCTCTTAGACTATCTGGTAAGAAGCTGTTGGTGTGAAGGTCTTCCTAGGCAGCTGACTTCTCTTGTCTGCCAGCCACAGAAAGAATTCTCAGAAAAAAAGATTTCTGTGTCAGCTGGTGTTCTGCTAACTTAAAATTATAATCCCCATCCAGAAACAGAAATTTATCATGAAGAATACATAACTTCCTATAGATGGTTATACATCCTTGAAAGAAATTCTCATATTATGGAAAAAATCTTAATAATATTTCTTAAACATGCTGATCACTTACAAGATCCTTGTGACAATAAAATACTAACAATAAGTAGCATCAGCCTACCCACCGTGGAGAACACCAGTTCCCTTTAAACTCCCAGCACACTCTCCCCTCTCCCCCCGCTCCCGGAAGCCACAGCAGGCTCCCAGCCAACTAAAGCATTCTTCAAGTATGTGGTGAAGTATGACCAGACCCTCCCAACCACGACAGAGGGGCCCGTAAAGCTAAGTGAAGTAGGAGGACAGATAATTACCATCAATATGCCTCCCACATGGGAAACTGGTAAAGTTATTCCTCTCAGTGGTACGTTTGATGTAATATGTTCATTTTTGTACTTGTTGTTATGTTTCAGGATGTTGTCTAGGAAAAGGTGTCTAGACAGAATGGAAAAGAGCCTTTTCAGTAAGCCTTGTAATGGTTGTAAAATGAGTGACAAAATAACATATCTGGTTATTCTATGGTGGAAACTTCTAGAAGGATTGTTTTCTGTAGGAGGGTTATTTTGAACTTTCTAAAATAGTTCTTGATACAGGAGACATTCCTGTGAAATCTGAGTCTTCCAAAACCTTTCGGCAAATCCAACCTTGATGTACAAGATACTGGGAGAACTATACTGGACAAAAAACAAAAACGAATATAAAACATACAAAAAAATCAACCCTGATTTTAAAGAAATTGCACGATTTCTAGCTCTCCAAGACATAAGAATATGACCACTGAGCTTGATGAGGGTTAATTAGAATTATGACTCCACTGACCAGAGCTACACTATTGTGTTTGATATGCAACAATTCACTGTACACCTCTGGGTAACTATTCCTACTACTCCTGCTACTGCTACTCTTACTCCTAGTCCTACTCCTATTACTAGTACTACTAATAATAACACCAATTGAAGATTTAGCATTATAATCAACATGTCATATAGATTCTGTAACTTAATCATTCTTACAAACTTTGTGAATACATTAGGTCATAAGAAAGGAATGCATATAAAGATATAATCTGTAATGATTATGTATCTACCATTTATTGGGCATCTACTAAATGTCAGGCATTAACATTTATTACCTTGTCTAATCTTTGTGTATTCATTAAAAAGTATCATTATTACCATAGTTACAGTTCAGGAGAATAAGGCTGAGATCTTACATAATTTACCCAGAGTCACACAGAAAATACAGAATTCAAACTCATATTGAACTACCAAAATCAGTGTTCTTTCCCATATACAATAGTGATTGATTTTCTGATTTTACAGAGATCTTTGATAGCGGCCTAATCTGTCCGAAGTGTTTTAGGCCTGGGTGATAATCCCAGGCATAGAAGTCATCTTTCTGAATTAGCAGATCTGTTTTTATTTTGTGGTTTATATTACATAATTTATAGTTCAAAGCTTTAAATATTACTCAGAATTTTCTATAGCTTATGATATAAACTCAGTTCTTTTATTGGGGAATTTAGTCCACGTACATATAAACTGATTATTGATAAAGAGTTACTATCGTTATTTTGTTAAGTGTCTTCTTTTTCTTGTAGTTATTTTGTCCTTTCCTTGCTGTTTTCCTTTGTTTCATTGTTCTTGTTTTTGGGTTTTTTTTAATGCTTTTTTTTTTCTTCTCTGTAATTTGTATAGGTATTTTCTTTGTGGTTACCAAGGGGCTTACATAAAATATTTCAAAATTATAACAGTTTAAGTTGATAACAACTAAACTTCACTTGCATTTAAGAACTCTTTTATCTCTCCTCTCCATGTTATACACTATATTATAATTAGCATCTATATATTATGTATCCATTAACATAATTTATAGTTCTTTTTAATACTTTTGTCTTTTAACTTTTATAGTAGAATTAAAAGCAATTTACCCCCCACCACTATACTAATGCAATATTTTGTTTTTCCTTTTCTCACTTGTTTACTTGGTTATCCCCTGCAAGTGTTTCAGTTTGCCACTCTTATTCAAAAGCTATTTCAAATCATGCTTTCCAACCATACTTTGATACATATTTTTCAATCCTACTTTCTGAAAACTCAGAAGAGCTTCTGCAGCTGGGAGTAGGACTAGGAGGCAGCAGTAGTGAGGACTTTGTCAGCCCTTCATTCTTACCATCACCTTTCGTAGAGTAGCTTCCCTTCCCTTCCTCGCCCCCACAATGTGATTCGTTTATATATTTGCAAACAATCTTTGTTTAAATAAATGGTACTATGGTTAAAATAGGTTTGGAAATTACCTTTGCAATAATGAATATTAGAACATCTGTATGTACCTTTTTCCTGTTATAAAAAAAATATATATATGACTGGAGTGAGCCATATTGGCGAAATCCCAGAGTACTTAAACCCTTGAAACTCAACAGTTGAAGATAAGGTTAAATGATAAAAGTATAACTTGTTACAGTGTAGGGAGTAACACCTAGAGAGCTCTTCTTTTGGTTTTTCCATAGAGGCTCTCCTCCCTTCCATTTTTCATAATACCTATTTGCTGATGACTCTCAAGTTGGTTCATAGCTTCTTGTCATTAGAATTGGTCACAGGTGATTAGGATGATGGGTTCTTAGGCCGGACTACACAAATCTGAACCCAAGCTTCTTCATTTACTAGATATGTGACTTCATACAAGTTTTCTTTGTAACAACTCTGAGCCTCAATATCCTCATAGGACAAGAAAAATAGCAGTCGGCACTATCTTTTAGGGAAGTATGAAGACTAATGAGTTTTTACATGTAAGACACTTGGATTGATGACTTTTCATTAAATATTAGCTATCACTAATTTTATTTCCTCTGGGATGGAATGGAGGCATGAGGATTCCTCCAAAGACGGTGAACTTAACCTGTTCAAAACTGATCCCTTGATTTTTCTGCGAACCTGGTCCTTCTCAATCTCCCATTCTCAGTGAATTGTACCATTATCTAGAATTGTGTAGCAGAAATCCGAGTGTCACTCCACCATTTTCTCTCATCCTTCTTAAACAAACAATCAGCATTAACGTTTTCATGACTTCTCAAATCTCTCTTGATACAACTTGCATATTTTCATCTCTTTTAATACCAGATACCATCATTCTTATTTAGTTTCCTACAATAGACTTCTTTCTGGTCTCCCAGATTTTACTCTTGTCAATTTCCAATCTGTTTTCAAGGCAACACCAAAGTGTGCATGGTAAAACAAAAACTTGGATCCTGTCCCATCCCATTTAACCCTTCAATGGCCTCCCATTGCACTTGGAATAAAGTCTAGATTTCTTAACAAATCGAATTGATTCCCAACTCTAGCTTCATCTCGTCACTTTCCCATTCTCTTAAGTGCCTCCAGGCAACCTGGCCTCCCTTTAGTTCCATGAACACAAGAAAAGTCTTTTCTGCCTGTGACTTTCACACATACAATCCCGTTTGCTTGGGCTGTCCATTCCTCTTTACATGACAGGCTCCTTCTCATGTTCTGGATATTAGCATAATGTCAAGTCTTCTAAGACTTGATTTTATTATTGTTTGATCTAAGATCTTGCCCATAATTCTCTGTTACCACACTCTGAATTTCTCCTTCATGATTTGTAATTGGTAATTACACACAGCAATAACAAGAATGAATGAATGAGTAATAAAGAATGAATGAAGATGCGTGTATGAACATATATGTAGTGTGTTTGTTTTCTCGCTTGCTGGATTATAAACCCACAGATGAAGGGACCACGTTTTATTTTCACCAAAATGTCCATAGTCCCAGTAGAATACTTCAATGAATATTTGTGGAACACGTGCATAAATACAAAGTTTCTCAGACTTAAACCATGAAAACATTCAAAAAGAATAAAATGCTCAAGAAAAGTAGAAAATTGTAGATGGTCAAAAGTCATTCCAAAACAACATTTGACTGCCTCCGAGTCTAGCTCTATACCAGAGATAAAATGTGTGACTAAGGAAGCTGTATGACTGTTTAGTGTGGGTGACATGAAAAGAACCTCTGCTCTCCCACAAAAAGTCTCATGACACCACCGTGAGAGAATGATTGTGCTGATTGTCTCATTGGTCAGACCAATGGAACAATTATTACATTACCACAAGAATAATTATTGAATTGAGCAAAATCTCAACTCTAATAGTGTCAATATAAATCATAAAGTAACTCTAATATTGTTCTTGCTGCTTATCCAAAAGAATCAGTTAATCCAAGGGGAAATATAGCTTTCACTTTCAGGTAAAGATATAATTACTTTGCATCATTCTTATTGATTGCTAAAAAGTATAATACCATCTCCTATCCTGCAATACTCTCTAATACTGATAATACTCTTACTCTCAACTAGAATGGGGCATCATTAAAAAACATAAGAAAAGGAAAATGGGGCCCCTCTATAATGTGTTGATAGAATATGTCAATAGATCATAATCTGAGAGATAGCTGTAAATATTACCTTTCTGGATACTTTTTGCCTTGTAAAATAATAGTATTCACTATCTAGAGTAACAGACTGTTGTACCATTTCAAATAAGAAGACTTTATTAGTAGGTCACTAACTCCAACTGCTGTGTTCACATGGCTTATACACTGATTACAGAAGTCCATGCTTCTAAGCAGGATATGAGAAAGATTACACTTGAGAGCTGCCTTAAATAAAAACAGAGCATGCCTCTCATAAATCCATTTTCTGAGTTGAATATAATTACTTGGATGAAAACTAAAGAACATTCTTCTCAGGAAAGCTACCACACACTCCCTGCAGGGGTCTCTTTTGGTTACTTCAACTACGGGCTTTTTCAAGCCCACAAGTTTCTCTAGACACTGAGGCAACGTTCAGAAGTAGCTTTTACCAAGAACATGGACTCCAACACTTCTCCAACTCATACTTTCTAAGAAGATGCAATTTAATATCTATGTTTTAGAGTATAATATGAAGCAGATTTTTCTCCTGAATGATTAAGGCCTGACAAGTGCCTTCTCTTAGCCCTGGCACCTTATTCCTATATATGTTTGCTAGTTTTGCTGCACAAAGAAACACATTTTGGGGAGGGAAAGAAAGATAAATAGATTTGCCAGGTTGGCTTTGAACCTATCTTTCACACCACTGTGAAGTGCACTGCCAGGATGTGCGATATGTAGTTAGAAGCAGCAGATGGAAAAGCATTTTTGAGGGGCTTTTTGATGGTTCTGAATCTATGCAGCATTTACACACCAAAGCATGCTTGTTCATCTGTTATATATTTAGGGATATTTAAACTGTGAACATTTGTCTTCCTTAAAGACTACAAAAGTATCTGGAGACTGACTGACTTACTAAATAGACATAGTAAATTGATCAATAATTAGTTTGACATCCCTTTTCCCCTGGCCCTCTCACTCCCAACTAACTCCCTCCTGTCCTCCATTCTGTATTGCCTAGCAGTAGCCTTATGTGGAGCCTTGGGTATCCTAAGTGATGAAAAGTGTCACAGCACCCAAAGAAAAATACTCTCACTGTGTGTGTGTGTGTGTGTGTGTGTGTGTGTACATGGAGAGAGAAATTGAGAAAGAGAGGGACGGGATACTTTTAAGAAGCCTGATTTAAAATATGAGGCTATGGGATAGTTAATGTCCTATAATTCAGAAAAGTTAGAAGTTTCCACAGTCAGGAACTTTCTGCTTAAAACATTCTCCTCATGTTTCTAAATATGAGAGTGGAGATGAATGTCACCAGAACAAAATACATTCAAATGAGTTGTAGGTTATTCGTTTCTTTCCGATTGCATGTGTCTTACCCAGTAGAGACCAATGAAAATAAAACCAAATCTTTGAAATTTAACTCTGATATGATGGAGTGGACATTTGCATCTCCCCAAAATTCATATGATAAAGCCCCAATCCCAAAGGTGGTGGTAGTTGAAGGTGAGGCCTTTAAGAGGTAAATTTAGATGAAGCCATAAGGGTAGGGGGGTCTCATAATAGGATTACAAGTGCCTTTGTAAGAAGAGACCAGAGAGTTTGCCACCCCTCCCCTTTCTGTGAGGATACCACAAGAAAGCCCTCTGCAAACCAGGGTGAGGGCTTTTACCAGAAAACAAATCTGCTGGCACCTTGATCTTGGACTTCTCGTTACCCAGAACTGTAAGAAATAAATGTCTGTTGGGTAAGCTACCCAGTTTGTAGTATTTATTATAGCAGCTCAAGCTAAGACATCGGAATAAATTGATAGTCACTTTACAGAGCTAGCACCCACATGGACCCTAAATCCATCATATTTAAACTAAATGACTGGTATTCTCTGAAATCGCCTAGATCAGCCATCTGTGATTATTATACCATCCCATTAATTCCCTAATTTGGGTGCCCAAAACTGGCAATATCAGAGGATACAACATGGAAAGAAGAGGGAAGCTACTATTTAAGGCCAATGAAGTCACTGTTGTAATGTAGTATCTGGTCAGAAGATAGAATTATTAACTCTAGATTGTTCTTTAAATCTTAAAGTCGAAGATTATTTAAGAATTTCCCAAAGCTAATGTCAGCTCCTTATTAGGCACCACACTCTGCTCACCATTGTACAAGTGTTACAGGGCATGTGAAAGAAAATAAGGAAGGACAGAACTCTGAAGACAGGCAAGCAAGCTCAATTTCCACAAAAGTTGACAAAGCAAATCATAACTTTTTCCAGAAAAAAAGTATTAATTTTTGACCTTCAAGGCAAAGTTTATTTCTTCACTATTTCAGTTATTGTCTGAGTTCACCATAATTAATATTCAGAGAGAAAGGATCAATAAATTAAAAAGTCAATTGTTTGAAACCCAAAGATCTCTAATATTTTACTAACTCAGTCTTACAGAATTGAGAACACTGACCATCTATCTACCTTACTGCCTAAACTCTAAAACTCCCTAATTTAATTAGCATATGCAAAGTACTGAGCTCAACATGAGCCCCAGAAGAGACAATCAATAGGGAACTGTCTGAAACCCTCTTACAGGGTTGTTCTGAGGATTCATAAGTGAAGCAATAGTTCTTGGCACGTATTAGGGGCTCAATAAATGCTAATTTTCTTCCTTCTGCCCTTTCTTTGGTAGTTAAACAAAAACAAAAACCATGACATTTATAAAATGTGAAATTCTGATAAATTTGAAAGAACATTCTGTGGACCCAAGAATAAAAAAATGATATCTTCTAACTAAAAATAATGTTCGTGAAACTGATTTGCATTTCAAATTTTGGCAGTACACCTATGAAGGGTGTCTCTGGCTCAGAATTCTGGCAAGAGGTGATGAGGACTTGAACTAAGGTGGTGGCAGGAGGTTGGAGACAAACAGTTGTAAGAGGCGGGATAGCAGAATTGTCAGGACTTGAGTGCTGTCAACAGACAACCTGGGTTCCATCTCAGCACCAATCCTTACTAATTCAAGCACTTGTCTAACATTCCAATCTATGCAATAAAGAGGAAAATAATCCTGACTTCTCTGATGGATGAAACGATTAAATGAAACAATGCATGTAAAACACTGAGCATGGCTCCCGATGTGTTTTTGCAATAAATATCGGGCATTATTAATAGATGTCATAACTATGTGTATACTCACAATTAAAAATATATATTCTTTTATTTAGTACTCATTTGGTCCTTGATCATATTAAAAACCTTCACTGAAAAAAAAAATGAGCCTTCCATGTGGAGATAGGATTATTCTATAGGAAAAGAATATAAATCAAAATCTTTAGTTGTCACAACAGAATGCTAACTTGGAACCTGAAAATATGGCCTTTGGTTTTTGAGTCCTACTTCAACCAGCAACATAGAATTCCAATGTTCGAGGTATTGGCCAAAAAGCTCCAAATTAAACTCAATGATATTCACTTTCTTTCAACATTCAGCTGAAAAAGTGCATTTCAGAAATAGAATCTAAAATAGAGTGTGCCCATCCATTCTCCAAAGTGATCTAAGTGCTAAACTCTGATTCACATAAAAAGAGTGGCCTAGGACCAGATTAGTTAGCTTTCTATTGAAATATTTTAGTTAAATTTATCTTTTAATTTATAGTCAATAAAAAATATATATGAAAAAAATTTTTGTATTGCCAAGAAAATGAGACATATTGCTCAGTTAGTTATTTAATTATCTATATGTAAGGCTCCACATAACAATTTCTTAGATATTCATTTTATGAAAAGCCACTCCTAAAGAAATAATATGTCCATTTATTTTTTATTTTTAATCAATAACTATGGCTTTGAGGGATCTCATGATTAAATTTTGTGTTAATATAATGCAATTTGTAATTAAAGTTAATAAAATTGGTGGAATTTCTTACCGTTTTCCACCACTATTTTCCTGTCTTTATGGTAGGATGTGGCTTAAGGGCCTAGAAAGGATTTGAGGGATAAGAGATGGTCAACAAGCATTGATTTTCCACTGCCAGCACATACTTCAACCTACGAATAAATTTTCATTCTCTCGCAGATATTTTTAACTATTACACATGAGCTTTTTAATAAAAGCTGTCTCCGATTTTTTTAAGTGGAATATACATACTTTATCAATAAATAATTGACTTCAGCATATATAGTTCTGGTTAAAAGTATTAAATAAATAGTTATTGGATGCCTGTTGTGTGCCAGCACAAAGTCATATGGTATTGGCGATGATAGTTCAATAAGTTAATCAAAACATTGAGACTAGAATATACGCTCCTTTGGCCTTTTAAAAAGAAGTTTTATATTACAGAAGCATGTAAAATCACTTTTTAAAAAATTTTAAAACAATAAAAATAAATAAATATTAAAGTCACTTGAAATCCTTTCAACCAAAGACAGCTTTATTAATATTTTGCTGTATATCTGCTCATACTATTTCCATGTAAATTCATTCATATAAACACATTTGTATTTAATTATAGAATCAAATCACTTACCTTATAGTTCAATATATTATAAATGATATTTCATACCAGTTAGTATAAAGGGACCCCCCTTTTGATATTTGCATAGTATTATTTAATTATTAGTTAATTAGCTAATTAATTAAGCCATTCCTATCATGTAGGCCATAAATTTGTTGGTAGTTTAAAAATAAGTTGACTCACTCACTATTTTTTAAAAATATATTTAAAGAACCATCAGATAGCAATCAATTGAAGACAGAGAAAAAGCTTAAGCTGAACTACTTTAGTGATGTGAGTGTGAGCCTCTAAAGAGAGAGGCAAAGGGTAGGCATTTTCTTACCTGCTGATAAGTGTGTGAACTGTTATAGCCGTTCAAGAGGAAAATTTACAAGATTTGTCAAAAAGCTTAACAAGGTGCAGATCCTTTAAACTAGCAATTCTACTTCCCAAAAGTTATTCTAAGAAAGTAACTGAATCAGTGATATATATTTATAGAAGTTAGTGTTTCTCAGCAGTGTTACTATAAGGCAAAACAAGAATTAGGAAGAGCTTCCCTATATCTGTATTTTCTTCCCAATACTTAAAATTTTTCAATCAATTTTCACATTTATAAAATTAACTCCTCTAGAATCTACTTTGCTATAATGTGTGATGATCTAATTCTATCTTGTCTCCTGATTGTTAGTCATGTGTTCCACACCATTTATTGAATAATCTATCTTATTCACAATGATGTCAATGAAATCTTAAATATTAAAAATTTTTGAAAGGCATGTAGTTAGTTGAATTTCTATATTCTTCATTTTGGTCCTTAGGTTTGCCTTCTATCCTGAAGACAATATCAAACAGATATTTTTATTATAACAATAATTTTAAAAATATTTATTTACTTATTCAACAAATACTTATTGCAGACCTATTATAAGGTGTTATTAGTTAACACAATGAGCAAAAGAGACACAACTGTTGCCATTATGGAGAAGATGAAGAATAATAAAACCATCTCACATGTAAATTTATACTTACAATATATGACAAGTACTGAGACGGGGAGGAACAAGGTACAATGAAAATATACAAAACTCTGTATATAAACTCTGTGACTAAAAAATGCTTTATTCCTTCCAATTAATATTTTCTTCCAGAATTGTCTTCCACATTTATTCCACAAATGTCAGATATATTTTCAATTTTTAAATAAATTCCATCTGGTTTTCGATTAGAGTTGAATTAAGTTTGTGGTTGACATTAGGTAGATTTTTATATTTATAATATTGAAAGTTGATAGCAAAGAACAAGGTGAGTTTTTATTTAACTATGTCTTTCTTAAAAGTCCTTTAGTAAATTAAATTACAAATTTTAGATAAGACTTGGACACTTAACAAATTTGTTATCAGACATTTAGGTTTTTGTTTTGGTTTGGTTTGGTTTGGTTTGGGTTCTTGGTTTGTTGTTTTGTTTTGTTTTTGCTAAATTTCTTAATGGAATCTGTTATCACATAATTTCCTAAAGGCAATTATTGGTGTAGAAGATAGCTATGGAATTTTATGGATTTATTCAATGATTTACTGCATTTCTGTAGCATTTTGTACTCATAAGTTTTCTATTAGCACTACTTTTATTCTTTTGGCATTCCAAGTGGATTATTAAATAACTTATTTTTTCCTTCCAATATTCATACCAATTCTTTAAATTTTGATATATACAAGCTATTTTTTAGCATTTATATAAAAATGATGATAGCAAGTATCTTTGTTTTTTTCCTGACTTTAATTGCAATTCTTCTAGCATTACACCAAAATACAAAATTCTGATTGTTGGCTAGTTATAAAATTTATTTATCTTGTTAGAAAATATCTTTATGTTTTCAGTATAGTAAAAGTGTTTTTTACTAACTAAAATATAGATATTATTCAGTATTATCTAATATATTGGCAGCAACTAAGATGATCATGCTTTTTTTTTCTTTTTGTTCTAGATATATGGTAATTTATATCAATATATTTCTTAAATTGAGCTATCTTTGAATTAACAGTTGAATTCTACCTTTGATAATTTACTTAAGAGTTTTGTACTGTATTTTAAATGAGATTAATACACACTTTTCCAAGTTTTTATTTCTATTTTCCCTATACCTTTTTTTGTCTTTCTTTCTGATAATAGGATTTCTGATATTATAATTTCTAGACTTTCTTATAATTGGAAAACTTTCGAATTCCTTTTGTTATAAAAGATGTTAAATAGTTTAAAAATCTTGAGATTTTTTGAAAGAATTTCTCCAAGAATCTTTTTGAATCTAGCAACTTTTAAAAAGGGAAATTTCTTTGATAATCTTCTTAGCATCTTTATGGTTACTAATCTATTCAGTTTTAATTATAATTTTTAATAGTATTTGGTCACTTATATTTTTAATTCTGGTTAAATTCATTAATATTTATCAAATTTTGTTAAATGTGCTCTTAAAATTAACTTTATCTTTTCTAAATTTGTAATTAAATAGTCTTCTCAAATTGGATTTAGAATATTTCTATTTTCCTCCCTATATTTTTTATTATCTATTATTTTATTCCAAGAACCAGCTCTTTGAATATTATCAGTTTACTATTTGCTATTATCTAATTCGTTACTATTGTTTTTATTTTTTAGTTATTTTCTTTTCCAGTTTTTCCGTTTCCTGTTTTTTTCCAGCTTCTCCAGGTAGTTTCAGTTAATATTATTTTTTCCACTTTCAGTTTCTTGCTTAATAATGTTTCCTTTTGATTTCTGTTGAACAATGAAAACTCGAGTAAAAAAAATGCCTCTATTAATGGTTTTGGGCTACATTTTGTGGGCTTTGATACATCGAATTCTAAATGTTTTTTAATAATCTTTAATTGCAGCTCTAATTTATTTTTGGATCAACACATGTGTGTATATATGTATATATGTGCATATATTTATATATACATATATAAATATGTGTACATATTTATAATGCATCTGTTCCTAATTTCTAGTTTAATTTTATTATAGTTAGACAAAGTGGCCTAATGTTGGAATTTATTGAAGTTTTCTATTTTTGCAAATATTCAGTGAACCCTTGGAAAAAAAGGTATAATTCTAGTTTGTTGACAATCCCAAAATCTTGACCATTTACTGGTTGATGGGTTTATTAGAGCAAAACAAGAAAAAAACTTATTTTCTTCAACAACTGATTCCTCTGTCTCTCACTAAATTTATCAATTCTCAATTCTCTTTAAGTCTTCTTCTCTCTAAACCTATTTATTCTACCCTGGCTTCCTTTATATATCTTACTTTCTCTGCCTGGTTTTGCTTATTCTATTCCTTGACTCTGTTTTGTCTTTGAAGTATCTCTGCTGATCTATAGTCAATATGTTATTTAAAACAGTCTTCCTTACAACTCCCCACCCCCTGTCACTCCCCTTGCATCCCTCCCCACCACAGCCTCATCTAACTAACCTATGCCTTCGTTATGTTCCCTGAGGCCATGGATGGCAGACACCATTGGTTGCCACAATTTCTAACTGATCTTTGGTTTTGTTTATGATGAAAATATGCCCAGCCCCAAAGCAAATGATCTCCAATGAGCTAGGCCAATCGTGGGAAGCCTAGGACCTACTTTTTCAGATTATCTTATAGCTAAGGGTGCCCATGCAATTCAGATAAAAATATTACTTGGACTTTAATGAAATATTACAAACTCTTTGGAAAATACTGCCAGAGAGTGTGGCTTCTGGGAAAGTTTTAGCTTTCCTAAAGAGATACACTCTTTCCTAATTTTTTTCCTGACTTGAAGGAGAATGGGGTGGTTTGCAACTGTCAGTAAAAATGTTGAGAGAGCTGCAGAAATGTCGGCACTAGTCAGTATTCTAACACTAGCAACATCATAGACCAAAACTTTCTGAACGAGAAATGTAAATCCTTATTAAAAAAAAAAAAAAAACTAACTGTAGTTGGGTAATTTTGTTATTTGCAGCCAAATGCATTCCTAACTGATTCACTACACCCATATATCCCCTTCTATGTTGCTTTTTAATCATCCTGCAATTGCTTTGTATATATTTACTTGCCTTAACTTGCTTTAAACTATTGATATTCAAGCAACTTTCTTATATAAGTCATAATACTTATGTAAGTAAAGTCATATGGCTGGCATTTAATTATGCAATTAGTACAGTTAGAATTTATTAAGTACTTTCTATATATCATACAATCTTCAAGGTACTTTACATATGTTTATTATTTACTCCCCAAACCACTGTAAGGCAGCTACTATTATTGTATTGTCATTCTCAGAGAAGAGAAAGCTAAGGCATAATGTCACACATTTTTAAGTAGCAAAGCCAAGATTTAAACTAAAAGTCTGGTCCCAAAGCCTATATCCTTAATGATCATGCTACACTATCTCTCATTTGATAAATGATTTCAATTTTCCAGTTTGGTTTTTCACACACATATATACCTGACAAAGAGATCTACATGCCCATTTCCACATATTCAATACAACCAAAACATATATACATATATACATGTACATATATATGTACATGTGTGTGTGTGTATATATATGTAAACTCTATATATAGATTTTACATATATATACACACACACACGTACATGTGTGTGTGTATAGATATATATATATATATGTAAAATCTATCTTTACTACACATGACAATCAGTTTAACAAATGGTTGTTCTTTTCCCAGGAAGTCCCTGTTTTGGTAGCTGTGGTAAATTGTTGAGTCCCCTTTTTCATTGAAAAGATTAATTTCAGCATTTCCCCTCAAAGCATAGCTAAAACCAGAACCTACCGCAATTTTAACTACTAGATTATTTCAAAACGAAGGCAGTCATTTAATATAAAATAAGATTTGACCTGAATCTTGACCCTTTATTGGACTGAAACCAAAACCTCAACTTTTCTGAAGCTTTGAGAATGAACTTTGGGTGGCTTCTTGTCTTTTGTTTTTATACACTCCTCAGCCTTTGGGTTTGTCCAGGATAAAAAACTTAAGGACCAAAATACCAGAGGGAAGATGCCTTTTGTCCCAAAAGAATCAAGAGTAGTGGAAATCTAGGAAGGAAAACTATTTTTCTTTTATTTTTTAATCATCTCTAGTGTACTTAGTGATTTAGACTATTGTTCAAATAGAAAAATAAGATGTTAATATGCTTGATATCATATAATGTTATTTTATTAGAACAAAATAAAATTCTGAACTATCTCGCTAACAAATTTAGAATGATTAAAGCAGAATTCTTCCAAACATTACAAGCTTTGTGACCTTGGACAAGGCACTTACCCTCCTAGCCATCTATAATGAGATCAATTATGGTGCTTACAACTATGATTGACATGAGTTTTCTAAGAGCTGGTGCTTGTAAAGCATTATCATCATCATTACAACAGCATTTCTTACTGTGTGTCAGGCTCTATTCTGTATGTCTTACATGTATTAATTTGTCTAATTCTTACGACAATGCAATGAATTAGTTACTATTATAATTTTAAGAGAGAAGCAAATTGAGGAAGGGTGATTAAATAACTTTCCCAAATTTCACTCTTTATAAGTCGATAAGCTTCAAAACCAGGCAATCTGACTCCCATGCTCATGTTTTTACCTATTACACTGTAGCATGTTTTCAGAAACAATTATTTTTATTAAGCTTTTAAAGAGAATAACATAAATAACTCCTCAAATTAAATAAAATATTAAATCAAGTAATATATATTCAATATAAACAATCTCTAAAAAAATAATAAAAATAAACAATCTCTACATTGACAAGTGTTTGCATACTTTATTTAACTGAAAATAAAATTTGTAGTCCTAAAAGAATTAGGAAAGTCATCCACACATATGCATGTAGATATGTATATAGTTTCAGAGGGTTTTACAAAACAAAATAACTAATCCATTTTACATTTTTATTATTTTTTTTATTTTGAGATAATTATAGGCTCACATGTAGTTGTAAGAAATAACACAGAGAAATTCTATGCATCTTTTGCTCTATTTCACCCACAGGTAACATCTTACAAAACTGTACTCAGTATATTACGACTGGGATATTTATATATATTTAAGATACAGAAAAGTTCCAGCACCACAAGGATCCTTGATTTTTCCCTTTCATAGCTACAATCCCCTCCCCGCTCCTTAATTTTAAGCCACTAATCTGTTCTCCACTTCTGAAAGGTGTCATATGTAAATAACCATATTTCCCAAAGTTTCCACAAAAATAAAATAGCTAATTGATTTTATGGGATTATGAACTTTGTGTTTGTGACCTCCTTTGAGTTACCTTCTGAATTCCCTTGAGTCTACGGAAAAGGGTGGGTACAAGTGTGAAATATGAGAGAAGTGACGGCATGAGAAAAACATAAACAAGATGAGCTCTTTCTTGTTACCCTGCATCAATTTCCTTCCTCAATTTCTTCCCTGGTTTCAATGACGGTTTTGCAATTTTTATGTGTAAAGCACTTTTACAGATGTCATTTTCCAAGATCTTACATTAATAAACTTTAATTGTAGTAACATCATGTATCTACTGTTTATGTTGTCTTTCATGAAACAAAGAAGCATATAGACTTATCTGGAAATGTGAAAAAGAAGTCATCTCTCCATAATAAAAGGAACCTAGATTACTAAGGCATGCTACACAAATTTTTCTTTTAGAGTGTGAGAAATACATCCATACACAATGCACAGAAAACAGCAGAAGTTAACAGCATTCGTGCATGGGAATTGGAGCCATGGCTGATTTATTGTTTTATACTTTACTACCATTTCTGGTACTTGTGTAAGTTGTATACTTGCATAGTTATGCATTACCCTTTCAATAGAAAATAACATTTTTAAACAGAACTATGATGAACTTCTTTTCCTTACTCTGTGCCACAGAAGCTGTTCTCTTGGAGAAGAGAAAATGCAAGGTATAATGTTTCTGCACCTAGGTGTGTGTGTGTGTGTGTATTTATCTTAACCACTATATATGTTCTCAAAAACTACTCTGCAAATATTTACTAGGAAAGAGTGCTAATTTTATTTATTTTTCTAAATCAGAATCACTCCTGATTTTATTAATAAACCAATAAAAATTAATGATCTTGCACGTAGTGCTACTTGAAAGTTGTCTTTTACACATTGTAAAATGTTACTTCTCAAGGACTTTAGTGGGTTAAAATTTTACTGGCATTGCATAAGTTATACTACATACCAAGTAGAGTGTTGGAATTAGTAGAAAATACTTGACAAGAAAATTTAATCACTCTGAATTTGTTTATATTTAATAATAAACTATTCTTACATTTTTCTAGTCTTCATTCATATTTGAACAACTCAAGTTTGCGCTTTATTTTTTCTTAACCTGTTTTATTCCAGATTCAGTTTTATGCTTTGAACTAGGTTGGTGAAAAGTAAAAAAAAAAAAAAAAAAAAGTGGATGATAACATTTTTTCTTTTCTACCTCCTCTCCTTTATTTTGATTCTTCTAAACATCTTCATCCTTTGATGCTTAGATAGATAGCTGTAATATCTACTGTACAAAAAGCATTCCCAAAATGAACCAATCCTCCTCAGAGTTCTCACTTAAGGGCAAATATTTCAGTAGTTAATGGAATATAATAAAAAACTGAGAGTCGTTAACAAATATCTGATTTCTCTAGACTGATCAATGCCCAAAGACATTTGCAAACCCAAAATTTACTTATCAGGCAAGCACAAGTGCCCCCCAAAACTGGCATGCAATTTCATCTTTCTCAGTATTCTTCCACTGGCCAATATCTTGGAGCCAGTCGTTTACATGCATATAGCTCCTCCCACCTTTGGCAATAGCATCTGGAACATCTGTAGAGCATTAAAGGGTATAGTAAATGCTTCCTCTTCTCTTCAAAGGCAGTTTGTTTTTTGTTTTTGCAGGCCTAGATAATATGAAAGCAGTCATTTGAAATGTATACAGCCAATTCTTTGTTTAAACCTGGAAGTTGGCACATGGCAAATTTGCTGATTTGTTAGCTCCCTCTTTTTGCCTTGATATTTTGATAATGATTTTTCTGGGCTCACAGAAAAAAAAAAAGTCACTTTTCTTTTATCTAAGCTTTAGTTGCTAGCAAGTAGATGATCAGTAACTCAAGTCTCAGTAACTTAATAGGCACATTTGATTAAAGTTCATGTAAGCCTTTCCCAATAAGTGCTTCGTGAAATGAAGCAAATAGGAGAGCATCCATTTGCTATGGGTTGACTTACCAGCCTCAGCAAACAGAGGTGAAATCAGGTCTCATTAGGGATTATTGAAAAAGATTTTAATGCTTGCTTTAAATTATGTAGTCATTAGGAACAAAAGAAACATTAGTATTTATACAATTTACAATCCTGGCAGATTGCTTAACCTTACTACACCTCCAAAATAGTTTTTTTCAAAGGTGCTAATGGTCAGACTGCAAATAGGTATAGTGTAAAAATCAAACCTGTTTGCTTCAGAATCAAGTGTAAACAATGTTGCACAAACTGTTCAAGGCGATCTAATGGCCCACCTTCGTCCCTCCACTGGGCTTCTCTCTTGGTCTCTAGCATCTCTGAGTCATCACCCTGAGTTTCTGATCTTAGCAACAAACACATCAGCACCTCTTGCTCCTGTCCCGAGGCAACTCAAAGTTCTGTTAAAATCAACTTAGGAAACACAGAATATAAAGGAAGGGAAGCATCTAAGAGGGTGTGCCTGTGTGTGTGTGTGTGTGTGTGTGTACACGTGCTTGTGCATTGGTATCTCTTAAAATATATCTACTCATTCAAATGTGCCCCATTGTAAGTGGAATGAATATGTGGGCAAATTCCCATATTTCTGTTTACTTGTTTAACTAACTATTAAGTCACATAATACTTGCCTGTAATGTAGCTATGTGTATTATGAATGACATAATTACCATAATTCTCAGTTTTCAAAGCCCTCTGTCTGAGAGCTTTTTTTTTTTCTTTTGTGAAAATTAAAACAGTTACTTCGCTACATGCTCTATTGGGATGACTGACAATTGATGAAAACATACAAAGCTCCCACAAATAATTTTAATTTTCATCCAAAATAAAAATGTGTTAACTTCTCATGCCTATAACAAAAATATTTTCATAATGATACTGTTTACACAGATTTAATCAGTTGTGTCACTGGGGTACAGCAAAAACAGCAATGTGACCTGCTGAGACTTAGCACCAGATTGCGATTTACAATCAAGGCAGCAAGAGTCACTGAAGTGCATAGCTCTCACCCCAATTACTAATTAATCAGACCCGAAGAGGTCCCCATAAAGGGCACAACGTTCAGCTGTGCATCCCATAAATTTAAAGGGCTCCTCTATTTTTAAAGGAGGAAAGGTGACCTAAGGAGGAAGATCATTATGGCACCTGTCTTATACACAAGCTCATTGAATCCATTCCATTTGGGGGGACTTCCTTGTCTCTTCGCCACTCCTGAATACAAATTTCACACTATGGCAGTATCCCAGCATCATTAAAATGTCAGTATGCTGGTTTCTGTGTAAAAACAAGTGACTGACTGGCTTGCTTTTTTGAGTTTCTGTATCTTCCGTACAAGTTTTTCTTTGTTTGTTTGTTTTTGTTTTTTGGGTTTTTTTTTTTTTTTTTTTTTGCAGCTAAAGTCTATAGAAAATGAAGGGATATCATAGGTAAAGGTATTTTAAGAGTTCATAGGGAATTATGGGGAATACCAATCAATGTAATTCACTTTAGTCCAGTTTCTACCCAACTTCAAATGAAAAATATATTTGATTCTCTTCATATGGGGATCAGAGAATAGAAGCCTTACAAACTACTCAGCTTTGACAAAAATATTCCAGCTGAATAATTTAAAAGAAAACATGCATTATCAACTTGTTTATTTTAAGCATCTTTAAAATAATGAATTTGATTCTTGTTTTTCTTCCTTCCCTGGATACCTACACTATGAAGAGCATTTCCTTTGAAGTAAATGGCAACCCTGGACCTAGAGGAGATCAGAAAGGGGAAGGAGCGAAATGAGAATCAGGCTGCTGATCTTAGATTCTTAATGTAAACCTGGCTGAATGAAAGCTAAAATGATTCAAGTCATGTTGCATTAACCATGCATGGTCCTATCTGGGCCACCCTAACACACAGAATCAAACCTAAAGGAAGGCAAATTAGTATCCCTCTATGTGTTCAAGAAGACCTATCAGTTGCAGAAATGGAAACTATTTGTCAGAGACTTTGATTATGCAGGCTGTCTCTTTTGCCTGTAAAAGATTTCTGGAAGCTGTCATGAAACAGGGTGTCATAAAGTAGATCATGTTTTGCAGAGAAAAAGTACAATGCCTGGAGTTTGCATTCTTAACCAAGGGTCATATCACACAAATCATAGCTGTGGCAAAAATGGGCTATAAAGTGAAAACATCATAGCTATATGTCACTACAAGAATTTAAAACAGTTTGCTTATCCTTCAGGTCCCAAATGTACATTGCACATCAAGTAGACAGAGCAAGGATCACAAGGTTCATGACCTGCTGTTTAAATGTAGTCATCCTCTGCCAGTAAGGGACTGTGTAATCTGGCATAAGCCTCCTCACCTCTCTCCTTCTCTATAAACTAAATACTGAACTAGATGACCTCTGAGGTTCCTGATATTTTCAATACATTTCAAATCCACTAGAAGATTATATATAAAATCACTATCTACAGTATATATCAGTTCACTACTTAATTACTAGTAACCGTGTTTATTTTCTTAGCACAGAGAGGAGACATGCATAATTTAGATGATTTACAAAGTGGCCAAAGAAGTCTGAGCTGATGCTTTTTTTTTCTCTTGCTGACTTACTCTTGAGTAAATGAATATGGATGATGAGAATGGTGGTGGCATATCCACAATAATTACTTTTGTGCTAAATTTTGCTATATGTTGAGCACTGTTATGTGTCTTCTGTACATTCTTATTATACCTTCGCGACTCCATAAAGCTTCTATTACCACCCCCGTTTCACACGAGAAAATTGAGGCATGAGCGCTTAAAAGACTCTCTCATCTAGCATCTCCCCTTGCCTACCCACTCTAGTGTGAAGATAAGAAGGTGCTTTCTTGTTTTTAATCTCTACACCTTCTATACTCTAAAGCAGAGCATACACTGCTGGGCAAAAGAGGATGTTCCAGGCACTTAACATATTCCCTTCTTGTTGTTGTTGATTCTTCTAAACAAATAAACGAAAAGACCTAGCTTTTTTCCTTCTCAAGTCTCTTTGGTATATTCAAAGTTAGAAGAACAATTCTTCAATTCAGACCAAGACTAAGCCGTATTTACAGGACAGGTAGATAAGCAATGCGCATGACCTTTCTGATTATAGGTTCTCATTATACACGTAGAGCCATCGGACATTTAGTTGGCAACTTATTTACAAAATGGCCATCTCTATATAACTTTTTTAAGTGTTTAGATCTTGTCTCAGAAACTGCTAAATAGTAGAGCCAGCAACCTAACTTGCCAAGACCTTGTGCAAGAAGAAAATGCAGCACTAGCACCTGATAAGTGAATTTCCCCTTCCACGAGCTGCTGCCCCAACCTACAACAAGAGAGACCCCTTAGGAACTGCACTCTCTGTGCTAGAATGTGCTTGGCACCTAGATCAGGGGTGGGCAAGAGGTCGCCTGTCAGGTCTTGAGCCCAAAGGGTCATGGTGCTGCCAGCTCGAAGCCTGAAAGGCAGGATACTGTGGGGCATGAACTTGGTCCCATTGCTTCCTGCGCCAAAGATCCTCCAAAGGCTGAAGACAGAATATGGGTTCCTTCATCCCACTCCCACACATGGGGACAATAGCCAAGCCCTTCTTGGCTATTGTGGGGTAGAATTGGTGAGGGAGACCTGTCAGGGCCTCGAGTGCCAGAGACGGGGAGTGCAGCTGAGAACCAGCTAGGGATGGGAGAGGCTCCAAGTTTCCAGCACATGCTTCATCACCCTATTAATTTCTAAAACACGAATTCCAAGACAGAATTATTAAGAATTTCAATTTGGCAACCACAGAGCATTCGACCCCAAGGGTCAGACCCTTCTGAGCATGGGTCCTGTGCCACTACATTGGTCAAAACCTCGTGACCTGAACCTGCTAAATAGTCACTCAAAATGACCCATTAGGTTGCACATAAGTGAGTGAAGTTAGTAGTGCCAAAGGATGAAATTGTCTTAATTTGCGTTTAACATTATTTACTGACTTCTATGTGGCAACGTGACTCTGAATTGTGCTTTCTCACCTATCACCATTCACTCTCTTCTTCATTCCTCCTCCAAATTCTCCTTGCAGCTTCCCCACTGAGATAAGATCACTGGCCAGGCCAGTTTCTCCACAGAAAGACCCTTTCTTGAGTAAAATTTATCCTAAGGGAGCCTTTTCCCTAGGCATCCATATTTGGTGTGTGGATGCCAGATGCAACAAATACGAAATTTTATATGATCAACACTCAAGAATACCCATAGTTATAAAACATTACAATTGTGTTGTCCTATAATTTAGGAAGCTCGCCTTTCTCTGAAAAAGTACAAATATTAGAACTTTTACAATATGTAAAACATATTTTAATTGTAGGCTTTTAAAACTATATGCACTACCATAAACCATAATAAATTGGTTTACCATACTTCAGTTTCCTTTCTCAGAACTCAAGTGGGTATTTTGTTCTGTTTTTTTGCTATTTCTTCTGTGTATTGTGGCAAAACTCCCTAATGTTTCTTTCCACTCCAATGACTCATGATGATGATGATATTTCATATATACAAGGTGTGTTACAGTAAATAAAGCATATTTACATATAATTCTGTGAGCAGGTGGAAATGAATGTTATTGTCTCTTTTTAATAAATGAGGATAAAAATTTTCCAGAGGTCACATGCATTTTTTTCAAAGTTAGACAAGAGAGCGAATGGCTGAACTAAATGTGGAGGCCAGGCTTCTGAGTGCCAGGCCACTGCCCCTTCACCACCTTCCTCTCATGGGAAGAGAGGACACATAGCGTCAAGGGATGAAGGTGGCACATCTTGGGCTTGGCATTTTTCTTGTGACTGCATTGACTTCTCACACAGTTCCCACAACCTGTGAGGTTTTAGGCTTCCATTCCTTAACATAAGGAATCTCTCCGTGTCACAAAAGGGGTTAGAATGAAGACCGTGTAAAACAGAATGGAACATAAACTAAGCCACATAAAATAGAACATAGTCACGGATCCGTGACACAGGACACATAGTCCATGTCTTGGACTGTTAGAAAAGGAGAATAACCCCTGAGTGTCCTCGTGTGGAAGCCTGTGTAGGAAAGGATGGACATGAGGTGGGCAATAGCGTCCTCTTCCTCCCTGCTGGTCACACAGCAGGACTCCTATTCTCGTGGGTCTAGCTCTAGCAGTAAAATGATTTTTGTTCCACAGAAAGGAAGCCCAGCTTTTGTGGACACATCCAAGTCAGATTCTGAACACAGCTTTAGATGGATTGAAGGTGAAAACAGAAACATGGTTTTCTCCACACCATTTATATGACAATGTTTTTGGCTATCAACCAGAATTTGTAATGAGTAAAACGGAGTTGTATATCATTGTGAATGCATAAAGCCATCCTGAAGCACTTTTCATAAAACAAATCACTGACATGCTTCGTTTCCCTTTGCCTTCCACAATAGAAAGAGTTGGACATGTTTTGAAACCTCATCACAGTAAGACGACCTTTTTAAAATAACACTTAATAAAGCACAATACTTTAGCAATTTTTATTTACAGATTATTTTCTTGGTAGAATAATCTTTGAACTTCTTTTGGATGAGGAAGTTGTATTTTGGAAGCAGGAGGGAGAAGGCAGCCCTGTTCTGAGGTTTTCTAATTCCTGAATAGTATCTGTCAAACTCCCTCACAGATTTTGTGAAGCACAGAGAGGGTCCATCACTGTCTTTCCCCTTTGCATATATTTCTGTGCTACTTGCCTTTGGTTTCATTAGAACATTATTTAAGGTAATCTAAGAGATACCCTTCTCAAATTCATCTTTCTTTCATTCACAAATTTCCCCAAAACAATTTAAACGTTTCAAGATTCAGGTATGTATGTTATGACTCTGAACATGGAATCTAAATCGGTTTCTCCATCTCCTGGCTTTGCATCAATTTGACAGTTGATATTGGTCAAATTGTTTTGTGCTGTGCCTAAGGTTTAAATTGTAATCCTATAATTTTCAATATAAAAATAATGCATGCTATAGTAGAAAACCCGAGCATGATATTATTGCAGCATTAAAAAGAAAAAAAATAGAACAAAATATTTTGAAAGATTAACTGTGTACATAAAGAGAATTTGATACTTATTCATATTCTACAATGATACATGAAATCAAACATGAAGCTATTTCTATTTCTTATTTTATCAAATACACGTTTATTTCCACAACATTGGTGGGGGTAGGGTAGAGAGGAAAAGTATTTAAAGTCTTTCTACTCCTCAACAACATAACAGGGAACTGAAATGCACATCTGTAAATAAATGCATCATTAGATTCTCATCAATTTGTAAGCTTCACTTGATGTATGGCTAAAATAATCCCACAAGGAAAACTAAAAAAGTGTTTGGTTCCAAGCACATGACAAAAAGATGAAGAGAGGGGGTTGGTGAGTCAGGACCACATAATTCAAATGGAGAATTTTGCAGATGTTAGAAATATCTTTTACACAAGTCCAGGAACTATTTTAAGGACACAGCTACCAATGTACTCCTTAACAGAGGAGAGCTCTGGACATATTAAAGGAGCACAGTAAAACAACTAATGATGCACTTGAGCAGTAACAGGTTGTCATTAGACCAGCATCTGCTCTCATCAGAGTTAATTATTCAGTTGCTTTGTTTTCCAAGTAGGTGTCTGGTAAAATTTAGCAGAATCTTAATTAAAACACATTTTCAAACTCCTTGGATGCTCATCTCATCTAAAGAAATCAAGACAATTTCCACCATAAACATCAAGCTTCAGTTGAGCTATCAAATGGAAGAAGGAACTCAGCCAATATAAGTTGTTAGGTATTAACTATTGGGATGCCCAGAGCAGATAATGAAAACCTACCTTGAGAAACAACCTACTTTTCCCAAATCACCAATTAGTTGCAGCACATGGTTAAATAACAAAAATACCTAGGACACTTAATTGACCTTTACTATGCGATATAGTAACTGAAATGTAGCTTATGAGCTTGGGACATCCAAAAGACAATGTGAGTTCCTGTATTTATCCTTGAACTTATTACTTAAGCATTAAAATTTTATATATATATATACATATACATATATATACACATATATATGTATACACATACACACATGCACACACACACACATACATGCATATGTGTGTGTATTTAAATATTTGAAATACATTTTCAAGAAAATAGAAATACTTCCTCAAATGACCACTCCTTGCCATCAGCTACTATGGGGACACCAATAAGAATCTTAATTAAAATTGCTGTAAATAATATAAACACAACAAAATATGAAAATTTGAATTGTGAGTCAAGAATAGTCATCAACTTTGACCTACTACTTAGGTACTTGAAAAGCACACTGTTGAAGTGAATGGAATCAAAGATAAAGAAAACAAAAATAATCAGGAGAAATATGTCCATAAATATTATGGCAGTAATTAGAGTGAAATCAAAGAATGCCACCAACTCCCCCCCTAGAATGTAAGGACAATGACTTTACTCTGAATCCCCAATATCCATATCACCACCTGGGGCATAAATTTAAGCATTCAACAAAAATTCTTTATGTGAAAAAAATTAATGAATATTGAATGCATTCTGCCATCAAGGTGAGGGTAGGGTTACCATATCCTCCCCCCCAAATTGAAGCTAGCCCTCCCAGAAAAATAAATAAACCAAATGCTGACTAATACTACCCACTTTGGATGCTGAAACATCAGCCCCCCAAATTAGATAGGGTCTACTTGAACACATCTCTATACATTACAATCCCCATTGAGTTCTTTAATGAATGAAGTCATAGAATCATGAAGACAACAATGAAGTTGTTAAGAATGAGTAAATTCAATCAGTAATAAGAATAAATATAGTTGTTATATCTGATGAACTGTATAGGATATACAGGGGTTTTATTTAGATTTCTCCAATTCCTCCCCACCAAGGAACAGATGATAACCTTCAACCAGTAAGACTAAGGGACATTTTTCCCCCTCCATTTGTACCTTTGTGTAATTCTTATTGCCTTAATTCCACATAATCTGACTGCCCTATTATGTTTGGTTTTTGAGATCCTATCTTATATTTTAATCTGGCACTTGCTCAATGCACAGTCTTTAGGAACTGCACTTTTGACAAGCGAATGTTACTCAGTGCATGCTAGCTACAGAAGGACAGTTGGGTCACTGCCTCTCTCAAACATTAGCGTTTTGTCTATAGCTGTGGTGACTGCTCTCTCCTTCTGTTGGGAGACATACGCCATTAGTCAGGTTACAGGGTAAGCCTCTGTAACAAATGGAGCCCAAATGGTAAATTGGGAAAGATGGAATTTTATATCTCTCTCAAGTACCAGTCTAAAAGTAAATGGGAAGTTCTGGTTAGTGGCACAGCTCTGTTCCAAGAAGCCATTTGGGTCTCAGTTTACCTTTATCTTATTACTCCCAAATCTCCAAGGGTATTGTTATAATCTGCTTAATTAAGCTGGGTCATGGTCACATCTTTATTCTAGCCTATTGGATGGAAGTGGAAAAGGAAATGGGATATAAGCAATTTCCTTTAAAGTGATGAAGTAGATCAATTGATTCTACTACACATCACTGTGTAGTAGAATACATCACTTCAGTGTTCATTCCACTGATGAGAACTCAGTCCTATGGACCCACCTAGCTGCAACAGAGCCAGGATATACTGTCTATAGTAGGGCAGTCATCTGCTCAGCCATTGCTATGTTTCAAAAAAAAAAAAAAATTTTTTTTTGATAGGCAACTACCATTCCCAGAGGGAAAAAGACTGAAACAACAACAACAACAACAACAACAACAACAAAAGCAGGTAAGGTTCACCAGACTTTAGTCAAAATGGTCTCTGTTAATGGAACTCAGACAATGAATAGAAATCTTCCACTTGAGCAATGTCTGTATATTACCATTAAGCAGTCCATGTAACAGTTTCTCTAAGCATTAGTATTTAATCATTTTGCAATCAATATCAAGTGGAAACCCTTATGTTTCTGTAGAAATCATCAATTGATTTTATCTATTATTCTAGTTCTTGGAAGCATAAAGTGACCCTGAGAGCAATTTGGTCTTACGCTTCCATTTTACAGATGAGAAACCTAAGGTGAAAGGAGATGCAGTGATAAGAAATTGTGTCCTTCCTGTGATCTCTATGTCCAAGATTATTCACCTGGGTGTCTGGAGATTTGAGTTCCAGACTCTGTTACTACTTTATATTTCCTAGAGTGAGTTATGAACTACTTGTATATGAAAGACTCCTTTTGGACTTACAATCAGGAACTATAAATTTAATGACTTACTGAAGGTAACACAGGTACAGTCTCTAGATTTCTATTTCAGGGCTTTTCTTTTCCACTACTGCACTCTGGAATCTTGGTAGCAATAATAGGCCCTCAATAAATACATTTTGAATAAATGAGTGGTAATTAGAGTGACCAAATATTCTAGGACATTCTGGTTCATGCCTATGTAATCCCGTATGTCTAAGTGCCTCTGTTACTCTCAGAAATGTCCCACTATGTACAAAAAAAAAAAAAAAAAAAGACGTTCTCTCCTCATTGTTCAAAAAAACTACTTATGCTACTACTCAACAAGAGTAACTATTTAGAGTTCAAACCTATGCAGGCCTAAATAAAGATTTCTAGAACTATATACAATCTAATTTTAAAGCTATATCCAATGTAGTGAACACAGATAAGTGTTGAAGCCAGGTCACTATGTCTCTAATCGCTACTAATGTCTAAACAACTATCATTGTTTTAGAACAAAATTGGAAGCCTCCATGCTCCTCAGTTGCTCAGGGGACAGCAGAGGGGAACATGAAGAAAGAGTGAGGCACCACAGCCTGTGAAACGTGGTCCTTGCCGTAAAAGTTTACAATCTAGTGAACGATGTAGCAAATACACGTGGGTCATATGACACCCAACTTCCAACAAATCAAGAAAATAACATCTGTATAAGTCAAGTTAAGAATAATGTAGATTTTTGGGGAGAAGGGGTGAAAAGTCAAATTAAGTCTACTATAGAAGCCTACCTAAAAGAAATGTTTTGAGCTGGGCTACTAATGAGAGGGTGAGCATGCAAACAAGGAGCCAGCAGGGGAAGGCATTGAGTGGGGTGTGAATAGTGTCTTTAAAGTTCAGCCCGGATGAGGGAACTTGCAAATCAGTGTTCAGTACTGAGGGCGAGTACTGTTAGGGGTATAGGACGAGATCCCACCTCAGTGTCAACCAGGGCAACTTGGAATTTATGTTTTTCCTTTGAGATTTCTAAGAAATATTTTATTTGAAGAAATGATTTAGCTGGCCATAAACAAAAACAAAAACAAACAAAAAAAACCATTCTACTGTTTAATGGATGATCTCAGGAATCTCTCTCATTCTTTCAAAATTAATATTGCATTTTTTCGTCCAGTAAAATGAGAAACATCAGGTTGTGGGGTAGGATGAGACCTGTCTGATTGTACACCAGATGAAGACAAGATTAAATGCCAGGACTAAGCAGCCACACAATGGAACATCAGCATATTGGCCTCAGAATGTCTTTTTATAGTTACCTTTATTTCCTTTCATATAGTCTATATTCCTTATATAAACTATGATTTCTAGGCCTCATGCCCATCTTGTGAGACAAAATGGAAATTAAGGCACATCTCCTAGGGTAAATGTTTCACTTGTATAGTTAATACTATACTTTCTCCCAAAGAATTGTTCATCCCAAGTCTTACTGTACATGGGACCTTAGACAAGCTGAAGTTATGTTATTCAAAAACCACTTCAATGCTGAACTCAAAGAAAAAATGCTAAGTCTAGAGGCCAATTCCATATTGTACTTAGTATAATTTATAATAGTGTTGTATTTAGTTTTAAGAACATTTCTAGAACTTGTAGTTTTCACTTTTTGTACCTTTTCTTAGTTTTATTTTAGAGTTGGTATTCCATAAGTTTCAGTGCTTTTTAAAGAGCTTACAGCTTTTCACCTTACATTGTAGATTTTTTTTCTTCCTGCCCTTTTTTCCCTCTCCTTATTGCTTTCTTTTTCCTTTCTCCCCTCCTTCTTTCCTTTATTCCTTCCACAAATATTGCATGAGTACTTAATATGTGCCAGGTACCCTATTAGAGACAATAGCTGAAGTACAAATGAGACAGTATCTGTTTGCATTAAGCTTATTAGTGAAAGCCGATACTAACTTATAATTATTTCTATTTCTCTAAGGAGTATTCTCAGAATATGAGGATTTACAATTTTTCTTTTATCTCTGAATTTTGGGGAAATATCTAAGTTCTACCCAAAGAAACATTCTCTTTCTAAAATAATGCTTTTTCGTATCAATTCGAGCTCAGCCAAAAGTCTTCTGAGATCAGGATTTAGAGGTGTACACAAAAAAGAGGTCCTTTCAACAACAACCTTTCTAGACTTTTCCACAGCTTCCCTGTCTCTCAAAGTGCTCCAGACATGACCAGAGCAAATAGAGTGTCCTCAGTAGACACTGAATTGAATATTGGGGTCAATATTGCAAATTTGATTTTTTTTTTCTTTTTTTAGTTGCTCTGGGCATACAGTGTGCCTCTCTACAAAGATCTGTGAACCTGTTATATTTTTTTGAGTTAGTCAACTTGAAATTTGAGAATGGAGTATAAAGCTGTCGCTGTACATGAGAGAGAGAGAGAGAGACAGAGAGAGAGAGAGAGACAGGTGTGCAGCACAAGGGAACTGAAAAATCCCACCACAACAGATGGCTTGTGCCATTTTGAATTTAGTCTCCCTAAGGAACAAACCCTTGTAGAGGCTATTAAAGCTTCTGTTTGCATGGGAAAACGCTATTTCAATATTGATGGCTATATCTATGTGACCTCCATGGAAAACAAAGTCACAGAGATTTACCTTTAATTCAGGAAGAGTAAAACAATGAATTTGGAGACTAAATTCACCCAGTGTCACAGCATCTTTGAGAACTGATTAAAGGGACAGCAGGGTAACAAAACTGTACTACTCAATACAAGATTTTCCTCTAGGAGTAAAAATAAAATAGGCACATTACTCTGCAAAGACACATTTTATTTAATTTTTAAGAGTAGAGTGTTGGAATTTTTGAAGAACTGTTGCTATTTAATAGAGGTGAAAGTTTTAATGTGAATACTGCCTGTGCGAGCGTGTGTGTGCAAAGTTGGCGTGACACATTCTGCTCAAATTAGACTTCTAAATAACTAGTAACAGCTGTGGTGCTTAGAATTTGGTTTGGTTTAAATGATGATGTCATGTACTTATATAAGAAAAATAGGTGTAGTCATTGGATGGGGGAGTATATAACTCACTTTTTATCTGAAAGAGATAGTGTGCAGGTATCTTAATTTAGTGGCTATAAATATGCACACTTAAAGCTAAATTATATTTTTCAGCTCCCTCAAAATTTTTATCGTCATGTACCAATTGAAAATATGTATGTCCATATAGATAGCAGAGATAAGAATAGACGTCAAAATTATTTCTTGGCAGCCAGAAAAACTACCAAATACAAAATTGTGAGTCTTTATTCACTTGAATTTCTTCATCTTAGTTAAGGTTCCTCATATTTAGATGACTTAGATTCTTTACTCATGCTAAGAAAAACAAGGCCTCAGAAACAGTCGAATTTGTAGAATTACATATATATTTTCTAAAGGCACATGAACAGGAGAAGCTAGTAAATAAAAATTACGTCGAGGAGCATTATAATTAATTTACTTATCTTTTTTATCTGTGAATGTTGGTCAAAAATTAATGTAAGGGACCATTTCTGCCTAAAATTTAGAAATATGTAATACAATAAATGCAGTGAATTATTTTCCATATAATCTAATTGTAATCACTTGAGAAAATGATGTTATTTTGGATGGAGAAAAGAGAGCAAATTTAAAAATTAAGGATATAATGCAGGAAGAATTTCCCTATGACTAGAGGTCTGAAATTATGTGAATCTAGTTCTATCCAGTATCTCTTCATACTCAACAAAAAGAAGGCAGTAAGAAATACAAGGTACTTACCTTGATATTATCTTGTAAAAGACCATATTTAATTATAAATGCATTATTCATTTGTGTGAAAAGATTTCACTCCTGTCCATTATTAAAGAAAATCTAAAAAGAAATGGATTATTTTTGTTTTGAAACTCAGACTATAGCTCATTTAAATGCCTTTCTTTCTAATGCCTTAAAAAAAAGAACAGTTTCTCATTCAAAAACATAGAAGACAAGTGTTCTTCCAAGGAAACCGATAGTATTCACTCTTTGCACCCCTTATCTCTAAATAATTCGGGGGGGGGAGGGTAAATCTGGTGCTAACATTCCTTTTTTTTTTTTTTCCCCCCGCAAAATCACCAGCATCTCTCATTTCAACTATTAAGTATTTAAGGGCAAGTAGTTGGAGAGTCTCTCTCTTCTGCTAAATGCGTGGGTTAAATTAAGTCCAAATTCTCAAAATGGCTTGTCATCTTAGAGAAAGAAGGAAGAAGTGTTTTAAGAGAACACTTAGAGGAAGAAGTGTTTCCAAAGGAAGTTATGGTGATACAATATGGTAAGCAAAAAAAAAAAAAAAAATGTTTGCTATGTCCTCCCCTCTGCTGGAACATCTCCTGTATGGAGATATTTTACAAAGTGATTTCACAGGCAAATGGTTTAATGTATGGCCAGCCAATTTAGCCTTTATTTTAAATATATTCTTTATGCATATAGATATTTTGAGATTGTGCCTTCTGGAATGATTACTGAAACCACATTGAAAAGTCATTATGCAGAAACATGGGTGTACAAATAGTTCATAGCTTAGGGGGACTATAAATAGAACAGACCGAATCTTGTTAAAGAGTTCATGTCCTGGTTATTTAAAAGAACTATTTTGGTGGCATCGATCTGCTATGACACTTCTAATATGCATTTCACTAAAAAAAGTAAGAAAAACAATCACTTTCAATTTTTGGAAAGAAATATAATGAAAAATGCACTAAATTAGAAAATGAATTATGGTCTAATTCCAATGAAAGAGCAAGTTTTACTTTTCCATTGTTATAATTCTTTAATTCTGAGGCATTGTAGAATAACTACCTATAATTTTTGTTAATATATTCTAATGACCAATAGTAATTAGTGAATATAGAAATATCCAGCTAGATTCCCAAAAATTTCATTGATAATTATTTGGAATAAAGTAATTAGTATCCCATAAATCATTCTAATATTATGTGACAATGTCAATTACATATGGTTATAGTATAACACCAGTCACTAGCAATAAAGTAACAAAAAAAATATGTTTTAAAAAGTTTTTTAGGTATGGCCATCAATTTGATACAACAGCGTGCTAGATTTGATAAAATTCCAACATTTTCACCTTAAGAAATAGAGTTTTTGAGTAGTGATATGCTCACTTTATTATTCCTCTTTTAGGGAATCCTTAAGTGAGTAACAAAGTCTTCATTTCAACATGCCTACTTGGTTTTTTCACATTTAATGTCTAATTCACCATATGCCATAATTTTAGGAGAAACAGACAATGCATTGATACACTTGGTAGACTATTGAACAATATTGAGACCGTTTACATAGAATATAGATATAGTTACATGTATATATATAAAATATATATGTTGTATTTGTATATATGCGTGTACCTACATATTTCCTACTTTAGCATCTTATACAATCATAACAACTATTCTACATAAAAACTAACTTATTTTAGATGCATATGTGCACAACCTTATCTCTGAATTAGAAGTTTAACTAGAAAGACTTTCACTCAGAATCCACAAACAATTTAGGCTTGTATGTAGTACCTGGGCATGGGAGTGAAATCCTTGAATTCTGTGTAGTCCTTTCCTTGAGCAAATAGATACTCTTTTCTCTAGCTCTTTGTCGTTTTTAGCTGTGAACAAATAAACAATATTATTTAAAATACTTTAAATGGGTAAACCTCATAAAATATTGTGAAACATCATGATGCTTTAAGAGTTTAAAGGAGGTTATGTTATAGTATTTAAGTAGGACTATCTGTTGAACTCTGTGTCCTGTGAAGCATTATGCACATATAGGGATAAAGTATATGGTGAGAAAATTAAGCTATGAACAGCAGGAAAGATGTTTTTACAACATATGTCAATGAAACATTCATTTACCATCACTTACTTAAATTAATCCAAAAGATAGTATTTTGGGCTTTTATCCAAAAAGAAGAATCTGGTAGGGAATTGTAAAATGTTCAAAATCAGGGAAAGTCACTCTGAATGCATTCCAAATTAAACTATTATGGTTTAGTTTAGATCTGTCTTATTAATCCATATTAATGGATATTAATCACCTCAGTTATTATTTCCATAATTTAAGAGAATGAGTTTTTCATAAAGTATACAATCAAGTTGGATCCATATGAGGAAACAATAATTCAAAGAAAATGCTACTTTAAATGATACTGCCATATGGACTTGGACAACTCTCACTTCTTATATTAATCAACAAATTATTCAATTAATCAGCAAATAATTAAGAATGCCTACTATGTGCTCAACACATTATTAAACACACAAGCAATACGACGCAGTTATTAGGTGTTCATTCTAGGCCGCCTCATTTAAGAGAGAACCAGCAATGTTTTGGGGTCTGTCAGTACAAATTGGTCTCCAGGCAAACACCTGACCCAAGTTGAGTCAACTAAAATTTTACCCTAAAACTCTAAAATTGAGCTAAGGAATGAAAAGCAGTTCTTCTCCGGGGATCAGGTTTGATATGTGAGGCTTGGAAAGTCAGTATTCATGTGCCTTGCTAAGTGGCCTGAGAAACTGAAGCCAGAATTTAAGATGAAAAGAGAAACAGTGTCCTAGAAGAATTCAGTGCTGTGGTATCTATTGATCTCCAGGGAGTATTGAACCCTTGTTCCTCTCAGCATCATATTAAATACTCCGATGTCCTTCAAATAGCTCTCTTCTGTCTAATATAGTTCAAGTCGTATTTTTATGCCTTGTATTTAAAAGAATTATGATTAATATGTCAATTAATCAGTAAACACATATGCTTTCTTGATGTTCATCACTTTGAAGACATTTGGAAGAATCAATAGGTGTAGATACAGTACACAAGGGTGCAATGTGAAACTCACCTAATCCAGCACACATTAACTGAGTAGCTAGTGTATTCTCTATTAGGTGCTTGGGACAGAGGTGCCAATGACACATTCTTTGAGTAAAAGCCAAAAATTAGAATAAACAAATGGTAAAATAAAAACACTGAAGACAAGAAAAACATTAGTGTGTTGAAAATAATACACTGATCGTAAACTATTTCTATTCCTTTTAGCTTTAACCTACTCTTACCAATAAATTAGCTTCCTATATACCCTACCCTAAGGGGGAAAGCAGTTAACAGTTGCTAACAAAGGAGTCAGTTGAGATGATGGAAATTTTAGTTTAGTTTTGTTTTTTTCCTTATAGCACAGTACTATAGTTTAAAAGCACAATTCTTTAAAGCTTTTGATCTTTAAGATCTAGGAAGTAAGAGTTTATTGGAAATAAAAGCCAGGTCATAGCCCAGAAAGTTCCTAGTGGCTTAGAGAAGCCAAACACCTCAGATAGATGTGGAGGGTGGTATCTCTACACGGGGTCCTCAGAGAAGCCTCCTAGAGGCTCTCTTGGGGTTCGGAAAGCCGAAAAGAATTCCTAAACTGCCTGAAGCCCTCCATACTGCAATCTTCCCCACACTCAGGAGGAGAATTTTCCAGACAGTTGATGAAACCAGAAGACAGCTAAGATAGGAAATAGGTGAACTAGAGTGGTTTACATTGTGACCAGAATCATAACAGGGACTATGGACATCAAAAGCAGATGGCAGCATGGCCTTCCTATGGACCAGATGGAAAACACAGAGGCCAGCAAGGATCTGAGGTCCTCACTCAGACCAGAAGCTCTTCTACCTCCCTCTAGACTCCTGATAAAGAATAATATGTAAACTCAATCTCTTACCCACCTTCCAGCCCCCCTTACGGATTGTCCCAGGGAGGAGAAAAAGAGAGGCAGTAGGAAAATGCTCACTGGACTGAGTTTTAATTCTGAATTGGTTACATTTAAAACAGGTTATGGCTGAGCTCTCTTGGATGTGTAAATTTAAGTTTTCTTTTTTCTTTATTTTTTATCTCAGGAGTAAATATAGGTACTTAGAAGTTAGTTGAATTCAGTAGGAATATATAAAAATGTTTAAAATCTATTACATGTAAATATGCAGACATGTAAAAAATCTGAAAAGGGATAATAGACCCACATATATCATATAGTGAAATGCACCATTTGTTAGTTTTGTACTCCACTGGGAATGTGAAGTTTCTAAATATAGATATCGGGTCCCAAATAACAGGAAACATAATAGAAAGCCAACTTTCTTTAGACAATAAGAGTTTTTATTATAAAACTTATTTTTGACGGTGAGAAATATGAATGTTCATCAAAGAAAAAATAATTAGAATGTGTGACCTGTTATAAATTTAGAACCTGTGAGTTCCAGACTTGAATTCGGAATGTGTAGGTCCCAGCTCTGTCTCATACAAGTGGACTCTTATTTCACTTAACGGATATGAGCTACATTTTCTTAATCTGTGAAACATAAAAGAAAGCATTCTCATATGATTATTGTGAAACCAAATGATAATATATGTGAAGTCACTTAAATGTCAAAGCTCTAAAAAGATATGTTTCATTTCATGACACTGAAATGGCAATTCTCTCATAAGGAGTACTTACTATGTGTCGTGATTACTCATAATATTACCTATGAGAGACAAGAATATGATATAGAAAAAAAGTGTCCCAAATTCTTAGCTTAATAAACCGAAGTTATATTTCTTGCTCATATTATATGTCCAATGAAGTTGGGAGGAGATATGTTCCACATAGTAACTTAGAATCTCAGGCTAACAAACTCGTCATCATTCTGTGATGCAGCTACGTCAAAGAGTGTCAAAAATTTGCTGCATCACTGGGAAAGGAAGTACATGGGAAACACACACCAATTCTGCCTGAGACTGAAATGGCAGAGTTCGCATATATTCACAACCCACTGTCCAAAATTTCCTACGTAATCCCAACTTAACCTCAAGGGAGAAAGTCTCTTGTTCATGGGCCTTCAGACATTAACTGGAGCTTTTCTTTGCAAACACCTGGCCCTCAGTTATTGGGGTTTGGGCAGGAACTACACTACCAGCTTTCCTCCGTCTCTAGTTTACAGATGGCAGACTGTGGGACTTCTGAGCCTCAACAGTCCCACAAACCAATCCTTCATAATCAATCTCTTTCTACATATCTGTATGTGTGTGTGTGTATCCTTACTGTCCTCTTATTTCCGGTGCTTCAGGGACTTCAATTGACTGAAGTTTTTCAATAACACACTGTTGCTATGTTTATTTTTTAATTATCTTTTTTCTATTTTTTAAATTTTGTATAGTTTTAATACTATTTATTCAAGTTGATTTTTACTTTGGCTGTTTATCCCATCCAATATAATTTCCATCTCAGACTTTGTACTTTTCATCTCTTTTGAACATATGAAATATAAAGACTTTTCATTTTATTCTCTACCAATTTTAACATTTGTATCAATTCTGGGTCAATTTCAATTGATGATTTTCTCCTTATTGTGTATCATGTTTTCCTACTTATTTGTCTGGCTTTTAATTTTTGATTGGATGCCAGACATGAATTATACCTACTTGAGTGCTGGATGACTTCATATTTTTATAAATATTCTTGAGTTTGTTTTTAGATGTAGTTATTATATATATTTTTTTATTGTACTGGACATGTTCTCCAATTCTGAGAGATTTACTCTTATTTCTTTGATAATTTTATTATCTCTGTTTTCTAATAAAGTGACTAATTAGTCTGATGTTGGATTTCCTGGACTAATTATATATATGTATACACACACACACACATAAATATATATACACATATATATATACATACCCACACATATATATATGTGTATATATATAGTTCCTTTCTTAGTCTATGTATATTCTTTTTTATTGCATCCTATTCTCTTTGAATATAATATGTGATCATTAGCTCTCTAGGTATATTAAATACAAATTAAAATTTTGGTTTGTTCTATTTTCTTCTGTACTCTAAATCATCTATTTTCTGTTTATATATTTTGATCTTTGCCACTTTTATTATGGGCTTTTCTTGTACCTTGGTAATGCTTAACTCACTATTCATATTTTAAGAATAAGGGTCTAAAATACTTACTGGAAGCTTTAAGTGGCTAGACAAAATTTTCAAGCTTTAATGAGGGATTCCCAAATGCCAATATATATAAATCTTTTTTTCTTGCACTAGTCATTTTCCCTAAAGAACACATCGGTCTCCTGCCTTGTGTTATAAGCTTGGCTACCAGCATTCTAAGGCTAAGTTGAAAAAGGAGGCTGAATCTCAAGATTTAATGGAAAAGATTAATATCCATATTTTCGGTCTGGGACATCACCTAACTGTCTATTTTGTTTGGGACTCCTAAGGTCAGAGTTTCTCTCTCTATAGACTACACATCCTGTCTGTCTTCTGCAGAGATAAGGGGAGAAGCAAGAGTGGTCTAAGAACTCCTAACACAGACTGTCTATCAACCATCTTATTTTTAGCCCCAGTTCACATGGAAGCCTTTTCATGTATGTGGTATCTTCAATATCTGACTCTTCCTGGATTTCTTCAATGCAAATTATCTTGTTTCCTATTGGCTTCTCTCATTACAAAGTGTAAGGTATTGGCTTTCTCCATTCTGTGTGTCTACAAAAGTTCCATCTTCCAATATTTTGTTTACATCTCTAGTCTTCAGTTGTTTCCATTCCTTTTCTTTTTGTCTTTGAATTTATTAAATTATTATAATTTTAGTGCAGTTTGGGGAGAGAGCAGAGGTATATGTAAGTTCAAGATTTTATATTTAACTGTTAGTTATCACTTTAAAGAACAAGAACATTTCTTTGTTTGCAAAAGTCCAATTATTAGGGGAAAGGATAAAAGGAGATACAGAGAATTCAGAAAAGCAAAAAAAGCTAATAAGTATCTGGTACACTCACACATTCATGTGTATGTGTATATGCATGCCTGTGAGAGAAAGAGATTATAATCAGAAAAAATAGAGCTTTTTATAAATTACAGTTGTATGTTGCTTCCTCTGGTTTACTGCATCGATTCAGGGAGATAGTATTGTAATGGAACTTGGTCCTCATTCGCATTCCACATGTCTCTATCAGAGTTGGATCCTTCCCTATTTCAGAAAGTAGTAGGCTCTCAAGCATGGTGAATAACACCTTGCATTTCCCTGGTCACAGGAATTAATTCATTAGGAATGAACATGTGACCTCAACAGAGTCAAAGAGATATTAGACAATTTTTTCTAAGGTTGCCAGAAAGCTGTGTGTCCCTTCCCAGTGGACTTGAAAGGACCTACATACTGGAGCTGCCACAGACTTTAATACACAAGAGATCGAATACCTGCAAGTGGAGCAAATCTAAAAAGGCAACGAGCATCCACATAGAAAAAGATAAACTAGGTTCTAAAGGCAGTGTTTGAATCCCTGTCGCCAATAAAGTCTGAGACATGACAGTCTCTAGACTGTTCAGTTGTTTCCCAATAAACTCCCTAGGACTGGATTTGCCGTTACTGGCATCCAAAAGGACCCTAACTAATTCATAATGCTCTACTAAAGAAGCTTTCAGTTTCAAAACAAAATGATTCTAAACAGAAAGGAAAAAAATATTAAGAGAAGCATCACCAGACTGCATAGGGTTAACAAAAAACAAAAGCAAGAAAAGTTTGAAGCCCAAGTCAGTGAGCTTATGGCAAAAAATATTTAAATATTCTCAAAGGCAGGTCTTCTGACCTGGCCCAAGGGAATGGAAATACTGGAGGAAGAAATCATTAAATCATCAGCAATAGTTTTTCATGAATGACAGTGCCAATGACTAGAAATGAGGAATGAAGAGAATACTGCAGTAGAGTAGCAGTGAACTTGACATAGATTTGGACGAAAATCTAGAACAAATTGTTAAAAGACTGTTTGTGAAAACTTAGAATGAAAACTGATGATCACTTGAAGCCAGAATAACATCAGGAAGACTATATTAGGAGAAATAAACATTAATTCATTTTACATTTTGCTTATGGGCAAAATGGAGATCTGAGATCTGAGAAATAAAGTTAGATGAGCATTTATATGATTGGATAATGTGTAGCCCAAGGAGTCCTTAATAGGAATTACTAAAACACACGAAATACCTCACCTCTTGACTAGAAATTGCTAAGAGCTTACTTTAGGATTTACAACATAGTGCTTTTTCATTAAAGAACATTTTCACAGCCCTAGATGAAAATATGGATGGCTTATTTATAAATCTCTTTGATGAGATAGGAAATGCTATAGAAAATGGAGTTAGAGCAATAATAATGACTCTTCACTGACCACTATGTTCCAGATGCTGTAACCAGTGCTGCACATACATAAACTCAGTAAATGCTCACACAAAATATTAGGTGAATATTCCCATTTTACAGATGAGAGAATCAAGACTTTAACTGGATTTAATAATGTCCCAAAACCATGAAGTATCAGAGTTAGAAATTAAACACAGGTCTGACATCAAAAATGTTTGCTCTTAAAAGAAAATGGGAGCTCCCTTCAAAATGAAGATTAAGTATATAAACAAAATAAAACACCTGCAGTTAAATCTAAGAAGATAAGCAATATAAAGGTAAAAAGGGGGCTTGATATAAGCAGTGATGAAATGTAACAATGTGTTTAAATGATTTTATGATTTTTGTTGATTTCAAGCTTAACAAAACTCAAGAGAATAATATAACTGCCAAAAAATTCATGTTACTCTGAATTGACTAGACCACACTTGCAACATCATGTGTAATATCAGTGATATTATGGTTTAAGGACCAATGTGATATTCTTGGGCCCGTTCAAACTCATTTAACCAGAAATGTAGTTGTGAGAAAAAGAGATGAAAGAAGCGGGAATATGAGCTTAAAGGAGGAAGGAGATAGAGCTGACACAGGTGCATTCTCCAAATAGGAGAAAGGCTCTTAAACAAAAGAGGGATTTAAGTTATTCTACACTGATGCAGGATTATAATCACGATGTACTGATTTCAGCTCAAGAGACTGCATATAGAATTTATTTTAACCTAATTTTACAAGGAAAAATTTAGCTGCAGGAAATAAAGTGATTTGTTCACAGTGACACTAGGTGTTGTTAAAGCTGTGACTAGAACTCACATCTCAAAACTTTCCATTGTGGAGTGGGTTTTTCCACTGTTAAAAGGGAAACTACAGTTAACAAGAGTATCCTTATCTGAAGCTACCACCTCTGAACTTTCTAGTCAATAGCACCCAGGATTAAGAAAAGGGACCTTTTTTCAAATAATTAATGAAAACTATATTAATTGTGAAATTTTATCCTTATTGGTAAATCACCAAATTCCATACTTATTTCATTGTATATCTGAAATAAGGGTTCATCTACAGATGATAGCACTTGGTATTTTCAACTCCTGCTCATGGATCCCTATGTGCCCAAATCATTTTTCTCCCGGTACCTAAAGCTACAGGATTGTCCTCCCTCTGAGGCCACTTCTAGGAAGTCAACCTTCTAATCTACTCCTTAGCGTGGGAGCAGGAGCAGCTGAAGGGGAAGCAGTGATGCCGTGGCTCAGAACACACCCACTCAATTGCCTCCCTCCTTCTGAACATCAGCTGTTGAGCGGGGGAATGAAGCCAGAATTATCACCAGCTGTTTCCCAAGCTGTTTTGGCAGAGAGTCATAGAAGAATAGACTCCCCAGGCATATTCTTGAGTAATGTTAGTGGAACTGAAGATCTGTCTCTGCAAACATACAGTACAGAGAAGAGATAAATGGGCTTGATCTCTTTATCTTCTGATCCATATACCAGAAAGGCTTTGCAAGCCTTTCTACAAGCTTCTACAAGCTTACCGTCTCTAGTATTTGCAATTGTCACCAACACTTTAATGACTCTATTTTCAATGTCACCATGAATTTTGGTATTTTTTTATTAACCAAAACTGATTGAGCTACTATAAGAGAGATAGAATCAAAGAAATGAAATCAAACCAGTTAGATTTTTTTCTTTGTACTTTTTTTCTTCAATGTACTATACCAAAAAAAAAAAAAAATTACTTTGTCAAATTGCAAAACCATTTGCCAAAGTTGGCTCCATGCATACAGCTTAAAGAGCACTGGAGGTCAGAAGTGCAATATAGTTGAGGGCCTAGGTTTAAACTGTAGTCAACCAAAATAAGAAATTAGATTTATTATGATGTTCTAAGTATATGTGCACCTCCATCTACAATCCTAGGCCTCATGTACCTCAGATTATTTTTATGTATTTGGGAGAAAAATTCCCCAACACCATGATAATACATCAAATGATCATTGTTTAATATGTATAAATTTATATGAAAATATCAATCACATGGTCTCTTACAACAAAGAACACTTGGGAAAAAAAGAACATGTTTGTTGAAAGTTTGTTTATAAAGGAAACTTAGTCAAGAAAATGCAAATGAATCAAAAGTTTATTGAGAAGCCAAAGCTAAAAGAAATGTTAGTAACTCCTAAATTATTTTCCTTTGAGAGTTTTTTTCCAAAAAGGATTCAAGACATCTCACATATTTTAGTGCATGACTATTTTCTTGCCAAATCTAACTTGAAATATTATATTCTAAATATACATGTCACATAATCGTGAATATCCTTTCCCTTACTTGAATGAGGCTTGGCCAAACGTTTTCCTGGCAGTTATTATGTCTATAAGAATATACTAGAATATTATAGAGCTAGCCAAAAAATTAGTAGGCTAACTTCCATATAAGAATATGAAAATACTTATTTGGTTGATATTAACAAGCTTGAAGAAATAAGCTGTATGACATAGACATTATTTTGACATTAGCCTTTCAAAAGCACTTACTGGTAGAAGGGGAAAAAGGTTTAGTTTGGAAAAGTACCACTAGGAAGTTCATTTACCTCTATCTAATGAGAGAGAGAAAATTTAAACATTCAAAAATAAAGAGGAAAACTACATTCATCTGCAGTAGAAACATGTTAGGATTTCATTAAACAAGAACACTTGCTATTCCTATGCTCATTTATTTAAGAACATTGGTATTCTGCATCTGTGTATTTTTTATTTTTTAGTTGACTTGTAGCACTAGCTCAGACCCACAGTATCAGGTCGAAAAGCAGTGGTAAGAGCATACTACTTTACCTTGGTCCAAATAGTTGGGGAAAAGCATTGAACCTGATTATGTATGATGTTTGTTGTAGGCTTTTTTGTAGATAATATTTATCAGACTGAGTACATTCTCTCCTTTTTATAGTTTACTAAGGTTTTTTTCTTATTATTATAAATGGATATTCAATTTTTCAAATAATTTTCCTGAGTCACTTGAAACTATTATATTTTTTTTCTCTTTTATCTATTAAAATAGTGAATTACATCGATTGATTTTAAAATGTTAATCCAGCCTTGTATTTCTGTGATAAACCCTACTTGATCAGGGTGTAATTATTATTTGCATATATCATTGGATTTTATTTGCTAATATTTTTTATCTATGTTCATGAGGAATACTGTCCTAGATTTTTGTTTGTTTGTTGTTTGATTGGTTTAAAGACTTTATTTTTAGAGTAGTTTTAGGTTTATAATAAAATTGAGAGAAAACTATATAAAGATTTACCATATGACCCCTGCTTCAGCACATGCATAGCCTTCCCCATTATTAACATCACTCACCAAACACGATACATTTGTTACCAAGGATGAACCTACATGACATATCATAATCACCCAAAGTCCATAGTTCATCTAAGGGTTCACTCTTGGTGTTGTACATCATATACTTTTCCCAGTGGGTTGGGAAAAATATAGGACATATATACATCCCCCCACCACCATCCCATACACACACCCTTGGAAACCAGGGATTTTTTTATTGTCTCCACAGTTTTGTCTTTTCCAGAATGTTATGTAATTGAAATTGCATGGTATGTAGCCTCGAACTGACTTCTTTCACTTAGTAGTATACATTTAAGGTTCCTCTGCATCTTTTCATGGCTTGATAGCTCATTTCTTTTTAGTGCTGAGTAGTACACAGTTTGTTTATTCATTCAGCTACTGAAGGACATCTTGTTTGTTTCCAAGTTTTGACAATTATGAATAAAACTGCTATAAACATATGTATGCAGTTTTTTGTGGGGATGTTTTTAACTCCTTTGAATAAATACCAAGGGAGCATGATTGCTGGTTCATATAGTAAGAGTATGGTTAGTTTTGTAAGAAACTGCCAAACTGTCTTCCAAAGTGGATGTACCACTCTGTGTTCCCACCAGCAATAAATGAGAGATCCTATTGCTCCATATTCTTGTCAGCATTTGGTGTTCTCAGTGCTCCAGATTTTAGCCACTCTAATAGGTACGTAGTGGTAGCTCATCATGGTTTTAATTTGCATTTCCCTGGTGACTTTTGATGTGGAACATATTTTTATATGCCTACTTGCCATCTCTATATCTTCTTTGATGTGTTATTTGTTAAGGTCTTTGGCTCATTTAATTGGGGTTTTCTTATTGTTGATTTTTAACGGTTCTTTGTATATGTTGGATAAAGTTCTTTGTCAGATGTGTTTTTTGCAAATATTTTCTCCCACTTTGTGCTTGTTCTCTAATTCTTTTTATACTATTGTCTTTTAAAGAGCAGAATTTTTTAATTTTAAGCAAAACAAAAATTTCAGTTATTTCTTTATAAATCAAGACTTTGGTATTTTATCTAAAAGGGCATTACCATAACCATGGTCATAACATTTCCTGGGTTATCTTCTAGGAGTTTTATTGTTTTGAGTTTTCCATTTAGGTCAGTGATCCATTTGAGTTCATTTTTGTTAGGTTATAAGTCTATATTTAAATTTATATTTTTCCATATTAATGCCCAGTTGTTCTAGCAATATTTGTTGAAGACTATTTTTGCTCCATTGTATTGTCTTTGCTTTGTCAAAGATGAGTTGACTATATTTATGTAGGTCTATCTTGTGGCAGTCTGTTCCACTAATCTATCGTCTATTCTTTTGCCAATGTCATACTGTCTTGATTATATATAGCTTTGTAGGAAGTTTTAAGTCAAGTAGTGCCAGTCCTCCAACTTTATCCTCCTTTAATACCGTGTTGGCTATTCTAGGTCTTTTGTATCTTCGTATAAACTTTAGAATGAATGTGTCAATACCCACAAAATAACTTGCTGGATTGCATCTAGAAAAATTTAGCTTAATTTGGATTGCATTGAATCTATAGATTAAATTGGGAGGAACTGACCTATTGACAATATTGACAATATTGAGTCTTCCTATCCAGGGACATGGAATACTATTCCATTTCTTTAGTTTTTTATTTCACTTATCGAAGTTTATTAGTTTTCCTCATATAGATATGTCTCTACATATTTTGTTAGATTTATACTTAAGTAAATTTGGGGGAGTTCTAATGTAAATGATTTCTAATTGTTTTTAAATTGTTTTTAATTTCAATTTTTTTTGTTTATTTTTATATATAGAAAAACAATTGAGTTTTATGTATTAATCTTATATTCTGCCACTATGCTATGGTGGTTTATTAGTTCCAGGAGGGTTTTTTGCTGTTGATTCTTTCAGATTTATATAAACAATTATGTCATCTGTAAACAAAGACAGTTTTATGTCTACCTTTTCAAACTGTATGCCTTTTATTTCCTTTTCTTGCCCTATTGATTAACAAGTATTTTAAGTATGATGAAAAGTAGTGGTAAGAACATCTTTATCAAGTTCAGAAAGTTTACCTCGATTCCTAGTTTACCAAGAGCATTTATCATGAAAGGGTTTTGAATTTTGTCTAATGCTTTTCTACATCTATTAATATAATTATGTAATTTTTCTTTTTTAGTATTGATATGATAGATTAATTTATTTTAGAATGTTGAATATCTGGAATAAATCTCACTTAATCATGATGTAGAATTCTTTTCAGATTAGTACTAAATTTTTCTGGATTCAATTTGCTAATATTCTGTTGAGGATTTTTGCATCTATGTTCATAAAAGACATTGGACTGTAGTTTCCTTTTGTGGTAATGTCTTTGTCTGGTTTTGGTATTAGAGTAATGATGGCTTCATAGAATAAGGCAAGTATTCCCTCAACCTCTGAAAGAGATTGTTGTAAACTGATTTAATTTCTTAAATGTTTGGTAGAATTCACTACTAGTGATTTAATTTCTTTAATAAATGTAGGTGTATTCTGATGTTTATTTTTTACTTACAGCGTTTTTCTCTGGTTTTGGTATCAGGATAATGCTGGTCTCATAGAATAAGTTGAAAAGCTTTTCCTCTTTGTATTAGTTATCTATTGTTACATAGCAAATTAAATAAACAGTATTAAAACAGTATAGATTATCTAGGTCTTCTGCTTAGGGTCTCACAAATCTGCAAACAGTTGTCAGCCTTCTTTTCTTTTTCTTCTCTTTCTTCTCCTTATTCTTTTCCTTCTTCAACAACTTTTGTTCCTTCTCCTTTTCCTTCTCATTCTCCTCCTTTTCTTCTTGTTCTCCTCTCCTTCTTCTCATTCTTCTTATTCTCCTTCGTTTACAATCCTTCAATAATTTACAAACTGCTCTAAGCTTAGTGCTATACAAAACAGACCGCAAGCTAGATGTGACCTATATGTAAGCTATAATTTGTCAACGTCTGGCCTAGGACTAATTTTGCTCCCAAAGTAAGGCAATAAATACACTGCTCAGGACTCTAATCAATGTCCTATGTGTTAGGTGTTCTTTCCACTTTGGCTGTGGCAACACGAACTATTCTCAGCCATGTATGAGTGCCAAGGATTGTCTGATCCATCCTTTTTGGGACTTTTCCTTGTCTCATAGAGTTTCTTCATATGCATGTGCTGACAAGCACTCAGCTGAAGACACACTCAGGATCTCTATCTATCTCTCACTGTGCAAGAATCTTCTCAGCACTTTACCCAAAGACAAAGTTTATAGGGTCAAAAAGAAATATAAAACCTTTCCTGGTAGATTTTTGGTTAATTTAAAATTTACTCTAAAAAGACAGATTCTTAAAAATTATTTTTTAGACCATTAACTTACAAAATAAACCTCATCTAATTTCTCTTTGTATATTTTAAGTCATGTCTTAAGAGTACGTCTAAATACATTTTCCCCTTAAAATAAAGCACACGAAGAATTTTGAAAATCCAGTAGCCCAGGAGTATAGGAGTTTTAAAAATAACATCTTTAAAATTTCTAATAGATCTTTGAAACTGTTCAATCACACAATTTGTTGATATAAAGCTGGTATTATACCAATCTATGCCAACCTTGATTCAAAGCTCATGGTGGTATCAAAATAGTGTTATAAGAAATTGTACATAACTGTGAATGTTTAGAAGCCAATCGTCAAATAGTAATAACTATACTCATTTTCCTAAGAAAAATATTAGTTTTAATAATCATCTTTTCTATAAATTTAAATGAAAAGTGGACATAACAAAGGTCTTTGAGTATGTTAACATTTACAAGAAGCTTAAATGTCCAGTTTTTAATGTTGAACAAGTTTTATAAATAATGAGATGCAAGAATCTTTTAGTTACCAATTAAAAATTGTTTACATTATTTTAGACAGTACTGCAGCAATTAAATAATTACTCTAGTTTTAATTCTGTGCTTTTCCAAATATAAGTTCTTAATTAGCTAAGCTACAGATAGTCTTGGTTAAAAATACACTATCATTTTATATGATAGGTAGAGAGATAGACAGGTAGATATGAGCCTGTTACCCACCTTCAATAGAATAGGCATTCAGAGGAGTATTTCCAGAAGCACTGAAAATTACAGAGATTCTTCCATATTCTCTAAATCCTACACTGCTGTGCGAATCAGGACAAATATATTTCAAGGCTTCTGGTCAATGTTACAGGGTATGACAGTAGAAGAGAGAAATTATAGCTGCTATTCATTTGCTGTAATATGTCAACCAGCTTAGGAAAGAAATCCAGCCCTTTCTGGTACTGGGAGAAAGAGTCTCTATGAAAGTGGGCTAAAATTTATCTTTGGAGGATACAGTTGAAAAGAGCTCGGCAAGACATTTTTACAGTATGGAAGAAATGGTATTTGCAGCATAGGAAATATTTAATTCCATTCTAAATTGCCTTCATTTCATAATAGTTAAGTGTTAAATACATTAACATGACAATAACTGAAACTTTTTAGGGTCAGCCAAATTTGTTATGATCTCTGCCTTTCAGGAAAAGAATTGTTTAGGCTTTTATCCTCTAATAAATAGTCCTTTACATCTTTTATTATAATTGGGCTGTTTTAAGAGCACTATCACTTGGCTAATTCCCTGTCACTTGCTGAGTTTAAAAGTGCTTCCAATAACATAAAGCTCATTTAACCTAAACCTCATTTTTTAAACTATAAATACCCCACGCATGCTTTGCATCTGAAAATGATCAGAATTTCTTTTTTTTGAGGGAGGTGGGGTGTATGATAAAAGTACTCTGACTCATACTTGAGTCCATGGCTTCAATGGGAAACAAGTTGAATTTTCTAGGGAAATATATGCTCAAGCACCCCCATTCACAGCAAGCACCCTGAGGCCTAAATATGTTTTCTGCTTCAGTGTAAGCCAAGGAAACATTAAATATTATTGATGGTAATGGAGTAGTCAAAAATAACTTTTATCACAATGTTTTACATTTTTCTTATGTAATTCACTCTCTAATAGTTATTGTAGGATTTAATAAAATCTCATTTTATACTTTTTTTAAATTCACCTGATATATGGGACACTTGTGTATTACTTCAAATCCTCTGGAGTTCAACATTCTTTTCTCGGCCACTCCTGTGCTGATCACTTCTGTATGAGCTTTGTCTCATTTTATTTAAATTCAATCTGACTGCACCGAATCAGCTTCCTCTTGCTTCTTTCCCTAGGGTTTTAATCATGTCATGGTGTCGGGCATCCATGGGAATCTTTTGGTACTTATCCACTTGCAATTTGAAGGTCTATGGAGCAAAATTCAACCAATAAAAAAGGTGAACCAATATGTAAAGGCTTATTATCTTCTCTAAGCATGGCTGATTCTGAGATGCTCTGCATAAGGGGCCAGGCTAATATTTAATCAGTTGAACGTTGTGGTGTTGCATTGTCTATATCTCTAGCTTAAAGCAGAGTATAAAGGAGAATAGCAATTGAGTCTGATGTTCAGAGCAGCATTATGCATTGTGGCCAGGACATGGAAACAATTGACGTATCTTTTGATAGATGATTGGATAAAGAAGATATGGTACATATATACAATGGAATATTATTCGCCCATAAGAGATGAAATTTGCGATGACCTGGATGAATCTTGAAATAATCATGCTAAATGAATGTCAGACAGAAAAATTTGAAAACTATATGATCTGACTGATATGAGAAATATAAAACAGAAAGTAACAAACAAACAGAGACTCATGGACATGGACAGTGGATTAGCGGTTACCAGAGGGAAGGGTGGGGGGGGGGAGTGCGGCAAAGAGCTAGATAAGGATAAAAGGGGTCAAATATTTGGTGATGGAAGAAAATCTAACTTTGAGTGGTGGGCACACAATGCTATGTGCGCGCACATACACACACACACGCACACAGTTGAATTATACACTTGAAACTTATTTGGTTTTATTAATCGATGTCACCCAAAAAATTTTGGTAAATTTTTAAAAATAGAAATTGAGTCTAAGAATATCCAATAGATGTCATAGTTCCATTGTTATATGGACTCTAGCATAAAACAATGTTATCTTTACCTTTACAATTCTCTTTTCCCATCCCCCAAACAAATACTTTTGTTTCCTTAGGAATCAATTTGGTTTGTCTCAGGATTGCCCAAATAAACTTTTGTTCTCCTAAGCTAATACCTCTTGACTAGAAAAATATTTGTAAAATAGAAGAAGGAGAAGGAAAAGGAAAAGGAAAAGGAAGAGAAGGATCTAGGGACATGTAACAGAAATTTCCCTGGTGGTAACCCAGAGTACAACTCCAAATGAACCAATTATGTGAAGTTGTTCCCCATTTTCCCTAAAAGAACAATGTTGCTCTTACTAGTAGTATTTACTTGTCAAGTTGTTGGTTTCAGATACCCTAGACTTGGCAAGCTTCTGCTCCAGCTGTCTTTATTCCTATAAATTGTTTTTAAGGACTAAGTAAAAGAAGCTGTAATTGAAGGTTAGTGAGGCACAACTGGAAACACCCTTAGTGGGCTACATGCAGATCCTACTGATACAACTAAATCACAGAAATTGGTCAAAACTCTCCGTTTATGAATCAGTTCACTACTTCTAGGCTGAAGAAAAGCTATTAAGTGCTCCATAGACTATTTCCCAGAGTTCCTGTTATGGGTTGAATTGTGTCCCCCACCGAAGCTCATATATTGAAGTCCCAACCCCTAGAACCTTGGAATGTGACTGTCTTTAGAGACATGGCCTTAAAATAGGTTAGAATGAGGCCAATAGGATAGCAGCCATCCTCCGATATGACAGTGTCCTTATAAGAAGAGAAAGAGACCTCAAGGGTGCACACACAGAAAGAAAAAACCATATAAGGACACAGAAAGCAGATGGGCAAATGCGAGCCAAGGAGAAATCAAAGTTACTGACACCTTGATCTTATATTTTCAGACTCCAGGACTATGGGAAATAAATTTGTGTTATTTAAGTCACCCAGGCTGCAGTTTATCATTATGGTGGTTCCAGCAGAGTTAAGGCAGTGCCCCAGAGCAAAAGTGTCACAGGGACAGTAGGGACTTTTTGCTATAGGGTGAGCAAGGAATGTCCTATCTACAGGCCTTTGCAAATGATGCTCATAACAGAAGGCAAATCCTCCCTTTATTTATTCATGTATTCAAATCCTATTCTATTTCCATCAAATAGGAAAACTCCTGCACTACTGGTGAGAGTGTAGCCTTGATCTGTATAGATTTTGTGAGGAGATTTGGGACTCCTATTAAGGGCCTTATATATATCATCTCAGATACAACTGCTGTTCCTGGAATTTCTCCTAAGGAAAGTACTAAAGAAATGAGCAAAGATTAAGCTATGTGAACGCTCATCAAAATATTGTTTTTAGTCATACAAAACCAGAAATAACCTAAATGACCAACAAAGGATTAAGTAACATAGCCGTTAAAATGATAACCATTAATATTAATGGAAATATGCTAATGTGAAATATGTAGTATTAAGCAAAAAAGCAAGTTATACATAATTTGTTTTCATTAATGTATTTTCATATAGAAATAATTCTAAAAGGTATACATCAAGTTATAAACAATTTGATTGCATATATATGTATGTGTATATATATATATATATTTCTGAAAAACAAATATATATCAAGTTATCAGCAAAGATTATGGTTGCTTGGTTGGTTTATGAGGGTTTTATTTTGTTTGCCTTTTTAGTAGTGTAATTGTTCTACAAAGACAATTGCTATTTAACGAAAAAAAACGTTTAACTTTTCAAAAAATATACAAAGATGTCTCATCTTTCGATTTTAACTTTACTCATTCATACATTTTTTAAAAAAAAAAATTGGAGTCTACTACCTACCAGCCACTCTACTAGGTGCTTGGGTTATATGAATGAGATAAAGAAAGATCTTGCTATTACAGGGTTTACATTCTAACAGGGAGGAATAATAATAAATCACAGACACAGAAATAAATTACATAATATGTTAGAAAGTGATACGTGTCACAGGAAAAAATAAAAAGAACAGAGTAAAGGGAATGGGGGAGGGCTGGAATCAGGGTACAGGTTGCATCATGGAATAGAATGGTCAGAGTGACCCTCACTGAGATAAGATACGAGCATAGACTTAAAGGTCGGGAGGGAACATATTTGAAGAAAAAACATTCTAAGTAGAGAGAAGAGCCCCAAGGTGAGAGCATGTCTGAGAGCGTGACCAGCAGGGAGGATGCCGTGTGGTTAAAGGAGGATCATCATAGAAAAGTATGAGAGAAGGTCAGTGAGTTAAAGGAGTTAGAAGATCATGCAAGTCTTAATAGATCATTGCAAGTACTTGGTTTAACACTATCTCACCTACATTTCCAAAAGAATCTGGCTACTGCAATGAGAATGGATTGCAGAAGGTCCAGGAAGGACAAGAAGTAGAGACGCCTTTGGTGAAATTAAAGCAATACTTTGGGAGAGGGGTGGTTATTGAATAGCCTAGAGAGCAGTAGCCAAGAAGTTGTACAAAGTTGGTTAGATTCTGGATTTTTTCTAATATTTTTTATAAAAATTTTCAAACAAAAAATATTAAAAAGAATTTTACAGGGATAATGCATATACCCACCATTATATTCTGCAATTAAAATTTTATATACTTCTTTTATTACATATTTATCCACATACCCATGCTTCTTTAAATTTATATTTTTTGTTTTTCAAAGTTGCAAACCTCAAATACTTATGTATGTATATCACAAAGTTTAATATTTCTACAGCATTTTTTCTTTAACCATGAGAAAAATAGCAGACAACTTCCAATAGAGGGGTATCCTACAAAATATCTGACAATTATTCTTCAAAAATGTCAAAGTCATCAAATACAAGGAAAATCTGAGAAACTGCCACAGACAAGAGAAGCCTAAGACTAAATGATGACTAAATGTAATATAGTGTCCCCGATGGAATCCTGGAACAGAAACGTGATATTCTATCAAAACTAAGGGAATATGAATAAAGAATAGGTTTTACCTAATAATAATGTATCAGTATTCATTCACTAGTGACAAATATTTTATACATTTTGTACTATATTATTAAGATGTTAATAATAGAAGAGACTGGGTGTGGCATATATGGAAACTCAGTTTTATCTTTGCAATAACTAAAACTAAAAAAAAAAAAAATAATGAGTGAATTAAAGCTACATGCACCAATAGGGATACATCCCACAAATACTGAATAAAAGAAATTCAAGAAAAAATGATGAGTAATGTATGATACTAATTATCTAAATTGTGAAAACGGATTTATACATGGCATTACAAATCAGGAGAATGGTTGCCTTTGAGAGCACAGATAAATAGTCTTAGAGGACATGATAAGGTATTAGTGCTACTCTATATCTTTATCTGAGTAGTGGTTACATTGGTTTGTCCGCTTTGTGTTAATTATTGAGCAGCATACTCATAAAATGTTTACTTGTGTGTGTATGTATTTAACACGTCAATAAAATATTTTTTAATTAAGACTTGATGTATGCATGTTCTGTTATCTTCAGGATTCCCATGTGGAGTTACATGATAACTTTTTAAAGAAGTATGACTGCTGATTTTGAGGAAAAATGTTCTCCTTCACCATCTCTGGAACATTCCACGTAAAACAGATGAAAGCTGTCTTTAAATGAGAAAATATGAATGGCTTCATTTTTATAGGAAATAATCACAACTTGTAGGTCAGAATACACCAATACAAGGTTTCTTACTTTCTTATGAAAATGTGAAATTCCAAACCTTTGATGTGATAACATTTCTGAAAAATTATGTCTAGTGCAACGAAACTATTGGATAAGATGCAAACCTGATTCCCAACAACCAAATAGAAATGCAGGTAAGGTTTGGCTAATGAAGAGCTGTAAGAAAATAATAATTACTTATAAATTTCCAATGATTTCCTATAATTTAAAGCTTTAGTCATCTGTGTTCTGGTATAGTAAAATAATGACTGACAAGACTTTGATATTTAGTCAAGAAAGTTATCCATAAATGAAAAGAATTACATTTAAAGTAATTATCAACACTTGTGAAAAACATATAAGAAAGACTACTAATGGAAAACCGTGTGGATTATTGGCAAAACAAACAAACAAACAAACAAAAAACAAACAAAAAAAACATGCTATATGTATGTACATATTTGCCACATTAACTAATCAGAAGTTTCCTCTCCTGGTAGTGGTGAAGAAAGAGAAGTTTCAGTGGCCAATACGAAGTTAAAAATACTCCTATCACATAGATATTTAACCTTTGCCTAGACGCTGATGTCGAATAATGTGTCACTTGAAAATGTTTTACTGGCATGTTATTGACTGCTGTTCAAGAAACAGATTCAATTATACTGTTTCGCTGTTCATTGTTTATTCTCTTTTCTGCCCATTAACAAATGAGGAGCTTACACTGTTTAGTTTTTCACTGAGATGCAAGATCTAAAGCTCTAGGGCAAATATTCTCCCATGCACTCTGTTTAGCTCCTTGGTGAAATTACAGTATGTGATTTTAAAAAGCCTTTTAATGTTTATTTTTATTCAAATATATATATAATCTTCAGGCAGAGAGGATTTGGGGAAATGCATTAAAGTTCTCGATTTTTTCATAAAGGAAAACTAATGCAATTTTTAGAATTGAGTATTTTTTTCTAATTGAATTCGACTATTTGCCTGATATTGATAACTCTGTTTACTGACCAAAGAACAAGATTTTAGGTAACTTCATATATAAGGAGAGTGGACAGCAAATTAATAATTTAAATAATTCTACCCTAACTGTAAATATACAGCCAACAGAATTGGAACTTAAAATTATACTGTAGGTTAGAAAACATTTTAATGTCATTTCCCATAATTTTGGTTACAAATAGCATATCATTTAAAATCCTTCACCAAAAGCTTGCTGCTTAGATTCAAAAGAATACCAACATTTTGTTCCTTTCCCAACCCATCATTAGAGTTCCTTCTTTAGACCAAAAAATGTTCTTTAAGTACACTAGAATCACCCTTCAATGTAAAAATAAAACGTTCATCTTCTTTATCTCCCAAAGACATATGGACCAGATAAAATTATTACAAATAAGATGTATTTTTCTTCTTTGAAGTACTAAGTAGCTATTGCTAATAGAATTCACACACACACACACACACACACACATGCACACACATGCACACACATACACACAACTTTAGTTTTAATAGAAGTTGAATTGGTAGGTCATGATAACATGTCTCTCAACTATAGTGTCCACTGGGAACAAAGCATGCTTAAAGTGAAATAAGTTCTTCTGAGCAGAAAAAAAATAATTGATATCTCATTGTAGGTAGTTTGCCTTTTACAAAAAGCTTCATGTCCCCAATTATCACCTATACAGGACTGTCACAGTGATGCAGGACAGGGCAAATTTTCCCAAGTGATGGGGAGGAGGCCAAGTCCTGCACTGAGGGAAGAAGAGGGTCCTTTGGCAGAGAGTGTGGAAAGAATTCAACACACACGCCACAGTTAGAGTCAAAAGGAAAGTTTATTAGAAAAAAGGTAACACTCCACAGACAGAGTTTGGTCTCTCAGAGGCAGAGAGTGAGAGGGACTAAGAGAGACAAGGACCAATGAGAGAAACGGTAAAGAGTAAAGAGAGAAAGAGTTTAAGAGAGACCCTAAGTGGTCAGGAAATTCAGTCTATATATCATTCGGTTTGGCATGGTTGGGCAGGAGGTTTTGTACATTGTGAAGCCCTTAGAAAGAATCGAAAGAGAGGGTTATCAAAGAAAATGGTTAGCAAGTTTACAGTCTTTCCCAGAAATAACCCAACTACTTACACATAAGGAATATTCATTATCTTTTGAAAGAAAACCTCTCATCAGAAGTTGAAAATGTACATTTTAGATAAGGAAGCTTTCATTAAAATATTCTTCAAGATTGAATTCTGAAGTTATTTCAGAAGCTAATTTGAAGCTATTTGAAGCTAATGGTATAATATAAAGATACTATATATGAAAGTAAAATTTTATGAAAAAATTATTCAATACCAGAAATATAAGCAGTTTACAAATCCAGGCAGAATGACTAGTGTAGACTACTCGGTTTTTCAGTTTCCTTTCCCCGCTAGAAATACAACTAGACAACATTTCCCAGCCTCTCTCGTAAGTAGATGAGGATGTGAGTCTGAGTTCTGATCAACTGAATGTAGACAGAAGTGATAGACACCAATTGTAGGCTTCGTCCATAAATATTCTCCCCTAGGATTGACCACTCTCTCTCTGCACCCCTTTGATGGTTGGAGGTAAAGTATTTAGACCTTAAAGGATGGTAGCACAAGAAAATGGAAGGAAATTGAGCCCCTAAATTAACGGATGGAAAGCTGCCCCTAAAGCACTTGCATTAACTGCTACATGAGTAAGAAATAAACTTGCATAATCTTAAACAACTGAGATTTGGCATTTGTTGTAGAAATTAGACTACTCTAGTTCATAGAATGCTCAAAGAAGAGATTAACAAATTACATAGAGTACCTTTTAGTCGTCCGCAAGAACTAGGCCTTTGAAGTATTTATTACAATAAATATACAAAGCACTTTACTTTGAAAAGCACCTTTTAAATATGAAAAAAAATATCAATCATTAAAATGAAACATCTCTTTAAATCTAAAATACCAATATCACAAAAAGACTATTTATTAGCACCTGTCAGCAATAAGCTTAAAGTTGTTGAAATAATGTTAAAAGGGCCACAATATGTGGCTTGCTGTATTATAGATCATGAATAAAGAACATAAGGAGAAATCTTTTGAAGTTATATATTCCATAGTTATAAAAATATGAATACAAAGAAGGTTTTATGGAAGACAGAATGGTAATAGTAACAGGCAAAAAGGAAAAGCAGCTGAAGAGACCTCTAAACTTTTAACTAGTATGTTGATGCTTCTGTCACCTAGACACACGCTGTTGGAGTGACCCCATGTAGGTGCTATTTTCTAGAAATCTAAGCCATATGGTTTCTGTAACTTGTTGCCTAGGTTTTACCCTGGTTAGAATTGAGAAAAGTATTCTTGGCCGCTATAGGCAAATTGTGGCTAAAAATAGAATACTCACTTCTATAATAGTCAATAGCTTCATACAATCAGGCAAGAGATAATTATGCCAAGTTGGTTGGAATTAGTCTCTTTCTGCTCTATACTCCAATAGAACTAAGCCAACACTTTTGTGCTAGCATTCACCATTTTGAGCATCCATGGTTAGTTCCTTGAACAGACTAAAGGTTTCTGGTGGTCGATTAATCCCTGCCACACCTAAAATTAACATATCACAACAGCATTTACAACTTCTTGCTTAAGGAAAATTGCTTTATGTGATTTCTGTAACATGCATGTTTCTTTTAAAATTATGAATATATAACCATCTTAAAATTTCTCTTGGAAGAATTGCATCTATTCAGTTTCCACAGAAGGTGACCTTCCAAGGAAGATGATGGCAGTTGCAAAAAACTAAACATTCAATTCTTGAAATGATACTTGGCAAGGTTGACTGTGTACAAAGACAAAAATATGTCTGGATATGTATTGTTCAATCAGCTCTTTTGTAAAAAAAAGTTTCTTAGACTTCTAAGGGGCTCCAGGACCCCATAGAAAACTAGGGCAAGGCTGTCTTGCTCAAGAGATCAAATCCTGATGATGACCACACTACGAGCATGAAATGAGACTGTAAAAGATGGCTTCAAATAATTTCAATGGTTGAAATGAGGACTCCTGCTCTTTCCAAGTATAGTAATATCCAACACTTCTTTTGCACTTCGTGGCTACAAAAGTTGCCAAGGGAGATTTTACAGTGCCATTATATCATGCTGTCTGCTTTGCAAAGAACTGGAATCATCCGTCTGATTCATCTCATGCCAGTTGCTGATGTTACAATCCCACAGAAAATGACTAAAATGTAACACATTTTTACACAAAGATTTACCACTGAGCAACACTCATCATCTTTTAAATGCATATTTTTCAGTCCTTTACAGAAAACAGTCCTCAGCATCTCACAATAAAGGCCAGCAAGAGCGTATTCTTCACAATGTCCAAGTTTGTGAGATTTTGGCTAGGAGAGAAGACAGTGAGCTGAGAGAGAAAATGAGGTGTAGCATTTCCATTTCATCACAAGTTAAATAGAAGAAGCTGTTTCCATTGGAAACTGTGACAAATGTTAACCTGAATTTCCTGTGTTACTTTTAAGTTGCTTGGAATTGGCTTTATATACATACATATCTGAGGTGTAGACTATATTAGGCACAAATTATGAATTAGATCCAAATAGTGTAGCTTGGGCATCTTTTTATAAAACCAAATCACTACAAGAAAGAAGATATGAAACTCAAATACTCTTTTTTAAAAATCTGATCTTTCATTAACCAAATAATTATAAAATAGAGAATATGAAACTAAAGCCACTTTTCTCTCAATGGGATGGAAAACTAGAAAGATGGGAGATAGGAGAGGGTTGTTTAAAAGCACAGAGATGCATTATAATTTAGACTAAGCTTCTCTTTCCAAATATATTTTCCATCTGCTTTTATACATATGCTCTCTTTCAACCAGGCTGGTCTATTCATAGCCCTCAATATTCCTCCCATACCCTGACCTCTAATATCTTTCCACTGCTCTTATCTATTTATTTCATTCTTTGCTACCTAAAATGAGACAAATATTTGACAATCCCAATCTGAAATAAACACTTTTTCCTTTGAAACTTAATAGACAATCTTGCCTTGCTTTGAGTAAGTTACTTGATTTCCTTCTATAGAGATGAAGGTACTAATATCAGCTTTTCAGGATTCTGTAAGAATTGAATGATTAAATGAAATTATTTGAAGAAAGATGCTCAGTATAGTAGAGGCAGACAGCAGCTGCTCAATAATGGCTGGAAAACTTAGTTCTTATTTTTCTAACCACTCTCTGAATACCTCAGTGAATATACCCACAAACTCACATACATAATAAAAACAGAAACTATTTTATATATTTTTATCTCTAACAGCCTTTTCTTTCACATATAGATGCCCAGCAAATATCTACAAATTGAGAAATGGAGTAATTTTGCCTTCTTCATTCATATGCTAGAGCTATCCTTTTATTTTCATTTACACTAGAAAATTTCAGACTTCATGTTTTTCATAATATCAGTTTTCTGGGGTTCATCTGTCTTTCAAAAACACTGAAAATTCAATTATCCACTATTATTGCAAAGAGCAATGGTCACAATTGTGCAGGCCTACAGCTTAGCCTTCTACCCAGGCCACTCCAATTTTACATATTCCGAGTACATCGCTGATACATCCGGAAGCTGCAGAGTTTCTCTGACAGATTTCCTTCATAGTTCACACGCCCTTGCCACATCATCAATAGTTGGAAGTCCTAACCTCCTTAACTCCAAGACGATCTGCAGCTTCAGGAGATTTTCAATTCCCTTGAAGTAAATTTATGAAAGAATCTATCCCACTACCTCATGCCATTCACCTGAAGACCTCTTTAGTTTCCTTGCCTTAATAAAATCAATAATATATTTTCCAGTAGCATTTTTCCATTATGATTTGAGCAGAGCTATGAATCAACACCAGACCCAGTGGTGCTTTACCTCTCAATAGAAATTTTCATAGGTATATTAAATATACAAGAATCTATCACTCAAGCTTCAAATCTCCTTTCATCTTTAAAGACTTTATAAATTTACTTGGTCCCGAATGTCAAAATATTTACTTCTTGATATATATATATCAAGAAGTAAATTGTGCAGGCCTACAGCACCTTCCTCCAAAAAATAACCAGGTTGCCATTTACATTTACTCTCCATTTATCTAATAATTGGATTGATATACAACAGAGAAAGTGGGTCAGGGAGAAATAAGAGCAGAATCATATGAAGAATGTTAAAGTTGATGAGGGAGAACAAGAGGGGAGAATTCTGGAGCAATGTCTTTAAGTAGGAAAGAAACGATGGCATCTCCTGCTCTAGTGCAGGACTGGCTTTATTTAGAGAGAAACAGGGAGGCAGAAAGGTAGAGCATGGGGAACAGATGAGGATAGGTTGTTAGAGCTTGCAGAGCACTATCTAACCCTTGCATGAACTGTTGGTCACATATATTAACTATGAAACAACAAAATAGTTGTGCATGATCAAATTAGCTTACATCAGCTGGCAATCCTATCTAATTTATAGATTCAATCATTATGGTCAAGGCCATTGCACCCTGCAATTAAGGGAAATATTATAGTACCTCACCAGGCCCTTCAGGCAATCTTATCGGGTTGACTTTGCCTTGAAGATGCTGTCTCACTCTTTCAGAAAATACACCTCTCCCTTCAAGCCACCTTAAACCCTGCTTGTATAGTTGCCTTGGATTCTCCAATGAACTTGGTGGTGAAGCTCTTGAAAGATATAAACACCTTATATTCCCATTTTTTAAATATAAACTCCTAAGAATATCCACAGTATGCAACTTGCTAATTATTAAATAACTCAAGCTCATATAATTCACATAACCCTCTTTTGCCACATCTGGAAATGCAAAAGTCAGTTACTACAGATTATGTTGATTATGGAATACAAATTGCCAACTCCACTTACAAATAAGGCTAACTCAGCCTCTTCCTTCACAGAATGAGTTTGAATAAAGTTTATATTTCCAAATAATGAGAGATCAACTAAATTTAGGATGAATTCAGCTTGATGCAATAAGGAGTATGTAGTTTCAAGTTAAGACAATCTGGATTTGAAATTCAATGATGTCATTCACTAATTCACATGATTGAGCCTCAGGTAGACCTCGTGTATAAAACAGCAATGATACCAATATCATAGGGTTATTACAAAAGTTGAATGAACTAATGCATATATTTATCAGAGTACTTGACATAATCAAACTCATACCACACATTAGCCCCTATAATATACTTCTCTATTGTAATCTAGTATGGCTGAATCTACTTTGTCAGCAAAATATCTCTATACTCAGCTGAAAATTTAACCTTTCTAAGAGAAAGGTTGGAATATTATGTAAAAGTATTTTCATTTTTGACAATGGGAAATCCCATTTATTGCAAGCCCAACTTAAAACTGTGGGCTCCACAGGTTAGGATCTGACAGAAGAGGTAAAATATTTTGGGTTAATTTGGTCCATAATTTAGTGTGTTTCTTACATGGACGGAGGCTTTGGAATTAACTGTATGACACTGTCTCCAACCTGAATTTGGCTCCCACTCTATCAAGCCCTGAGTGGATTCTGGATTATTCTTCTTAACAGAACACTCTCCCTTGTTCACCAGGAACAAGAAGATGCCTCAGTCTTGTTGGGCAGAAATGGACTGGTTAAAATTCCAAGTGAATCACTTGGAAATCACCTATAACAAAATATGGCAGGTACAAAAAATAATAGTATTATTTTCTAAAATACAAAGTTTTCCAAATATAATGAAATCAATACATGATGAAATTGTGTATAATTGTGTGTATTCTTTATTTACATCAAAATTTAACTCTTTCGATATCAGTATGCTTCCAGAAGTTGCAGGAACGAACACTGGACGAGCTATTTCAACTCCATGGATAAAGAATACCTACTCTTAATCCTGGCTCTAGCTGAGAGAACCATTACCAGGAGAGATGTCTTCATATAAGAGAAGCAGAAATGGAAAGAAGTTGAGTAGACTGTCACAGGGTGAAAATGGAAGTAAATAAAACAACCCCACAAATAATTATAATACAAAGCATAACATGTCACATCATACAAAGGTTTGCAGACATATTCAACACAGATAATAATAGTTTCTTGGAAGAGATAAGCTACAAATTAAGATAAGCTTTGAAACATGTACCTAAGATACTTCATATTTTAACACAAATGTGATGCTATAGAAATAGACCTTGACTCTCAATTTGAACGTATATTAATCATATGACATGGAGTCCATGGAATACTAGGAATTTATTGATTGAAGATATGATTTAGCCATGCTCACTGAACTTTATACAGGTCTTAAACCATTAGCATAAATGGCATTACTCATAGCATCCATGTCTTACAAAATGATAATGGAAGGAAACTAAACTTTGGATGGTAAACACCCAATGCAATACACAGATGATGTATTATAGGATTATACACTTGAGGCTTATATAAATAATCTTATCAACCAATATCACCCTAATAAATTTAATACATAAAAAGAAATAACAATGGGAATTTTCTTGAGAAAGTTTTCTCTGCATGCTTGTTCATCTTAATAAGCCCGTTGACAAACAAATGCCCTGTAAACCTTGTTTTCCTTTGTTTGACAGCTATAAATTAGGCACAAGTATTTCTAATATGGTAGGTGAGGCGGAAGTTCTCAAACAGCTGAATTCTGCCTGTTCTGTATACACATGCAAGGCATGTAGCTGTTTCACTTTTTAAATTCCAACTCTAATACAGGCCTCAAAAAAAAAAAAAGAAAGAAAGAAAGAAAGAAAGAAAGAAAGAAAGAAAGAAAGAAAGAAAGAAAGAAAGAAAGAAAGAAAGAAAGAAAGAAAGAAAAAGAAACTGAATGGCTGGCTGTTTCTTCAAATAAAAGTCCAGAACTCAAAGGCCAAATACTTGAAGACAATGTACAATAGGGCTTTTTTTCAAGTCATATAAAAGCTGTTTTATGAAATTAAAGTGGAAATATTATAAGTGGGAAATGACCACAGAATAAATAGGAACCTTTTAGAAAGAGAGCAAACATGTGTTATTTATTTTTCTGGTAAACAGAAGTGGCAGATTCAATCAGCAAGAAACATTGGATAGTTATGACCATTTTAATCATGTAAAAAAATTATATGATTTGTTTATGGTGCATTAAACAGCATCTTCAGGTTAGTATTAAGGAAAGTGAATAAATTCTATTTACCAATAGACTAGAGATAAGAAGGGGCCAGTTCTTTTATGTGGCTAGTACTGCAAAGGGACATAGAACATTTCGGCATCTCTGCTGCTACTGCCTTTTACTCTTTATAAACATATGGAAATAGTTATACCCAATTGCATAAAAAATATTTAAAACTATAAAACAGTTCCAAAGCATGTACCGTGCCATATTTCATGTGGAGAGATACTGCCTTTAGTTCCGTTTTGAAAGGCCTAAAAAGTGCAAAGCAATAGTACTTTAGGTATTTATATCTACTTAGATTCTCTAATGTTTAAAGTCATGTTGAAATGTTAATTTTAGATGTTAATTATAGAGCTGGAATAAAGCATTGGTTATAAAATAGCTAGCTGAGGTTAAATCCCTCCATAATGATCAGTTTTTGGTACTCCCTGTTATTTAAAATACTACCAAAGAAATACGTTACAAAAAATACACTAGCATGTGGCATATCTCTTCACTTGGAATTTGTATGAATGATAAATCTAAACACAAGGAAACCAAATATTTATCTGGTCCCAACTCTACTTTATTCTCTAACATATGACATGTATGAATCTTACATTTTATTTAGAATCAAAGATTAAAGATAACATCCTAATGTAAAGTGACCAAATATTTTTTCAAAGACACAGCCTTGGTTTTACAGAGCTCTTAATTTTACCTCATTTTTGCCTTGAAAAATACTATGGGATTTTTGAGATAGAGATATAAATTTTTTTTTAATATTAAGAAGTATATAGATTTGGTAAAATATTCAAGGATTCTCTTAGTAAGTGAATATATTATCTAACCATGAACCAGTTCATGTCAGGAAGTCAACATATAGAATTCCGTAATACACCGATGTCTTCTACAAATCAGGTTGAACGAGAGTCAATTAGCTTGTTGAGAGTCCCCCCTCCAGGTGTACGTGATATGGTTGTCAAAGGAGGAGTTAGGTTTCCTCTGGAGATCTAGTCAACAGATAAGTCTTATAAATGTATACTCACTTTATTATTAGAACAATATGTGAATAGCCCAAGTAACATTGAGAAGCTGGTGAGAGAAGGTTGTTGATGATGTCTGTCTTGTCTTTACGCACTAGCCCTTTATTTTTTAAAGTTTAATCTTCCAGTTCTTTTCCTTCCTTTCTACCCCACATCACCTACATCTCATTATGCACTTGTTAGATGCCAATAATACTTGCTTTTATATGGACTTTCAACCTACTACCTCCTCTGTTGAAAATATAACTGATGTACATTCCAAGTCATCAGAAACTTTTTGCCCATTTCCCAATGTAACAGCATATAACTTCATGAATAAATTTATTTTTTTTAAATATCACAAATCAGAAAAGTTTAATATGACAGCCTTACGTAAATATATATATATATATATATATATATATATATTCATTTTTTAGGCACTTAAGTCTCAATGCCAAATCTGAAAGTCATCTGTCACTCTATCTAAATGAAGCCCCACCACACTGCTAACAGTTCAGAGCATGCCATCAACTATAAGGCACACCTTTATTTTATAAACTACTAAGAAAAAAAAATGCTACTTTTTAAATCATGACATGATGTCTCAATGATAATCTGGTACAACATACGAATTGATAACATCAGCTCCTCGTTGCTTTGAAATGACTTCCTCTGTTCCAAAGACTTTGGCAATCTATCCTACCTTCGGTTGCAGTGCGTGAAATGTGAGAATAATCTCTTTGCAACTATTTCAGGAACAAAACATAACACATCTTCATCTACTTGTGTATATCTTCCCTTTTTAGGTCCATAAAACCCTTGCTTGTTAATTTGCAAGAAAATATGAAATTCTGATATCTACAATCATGTTTCATTAATATCAAATTATTTTTCACCCAGCAAAGTGGAGAGCTGGAAAGAATGGCATTTACATCCATATAATGTAAGAGAGGAAAAAAAAAAAATCATGTTATTTTGAAATCATTGAAGCTGAGATTGAAGGCAATCAACTAGCCCAAAATCTAAGAAAAGACAGGTGCCTACAGGAAGCAATAATGCATAAGCGATGGTTTACCTAGGGCAGATGCAACTGAATACCAATTTAAAAAACTCAATTCGGCTAATTGGAAAGTTGGTGGAGTCCAAATGTGCCATGGAGAGAGTGTAATGTCCCTGGGAGATGAAAACATTGAACGATTCCTCAGATTTACCATTATTATACCTCATGGAAAAATAATAAAACAAGATTGTAATTGGTCTATATTCTAGTGGCCATAATCTTATTAGTCAGCAAGACCAACCTTTTATGAAGAATAAGATAAAAAACAAGTAGGATTTTTTTTCTTTCTGTAGCTCTCGTGTCTGTGTTGTCTCCATAGTCTTTACTTGTCTTCCCATTTGCCATGGGTACTAATGAAAATGTGCTTTTATCTGTTAGTCTTCAGCATCTACCGTAGTATCTGGCATATTATAGGTCCACTGGAAACATCACCAATATATGTTTGATTCTCTGTCTTGGTATAAAGCAGTGGAATAGTGAAGTTTTAATTAAAATGTTATCACTTCTATTCTTTCTCACCATTTAAAACTATTGCATTCTTGTACTTACCATGTAGTAATGATTTGGTGTCCCTCTATTTTAGCCTCACCTGTTATATAATAATAGCTAATACTATTAACTGCTTATTATGTGTCACAACTGTTCTAAGGATATATTTATCTCCTGAAATAATTTCATAACCATCAACCATTGGTAGATATTTCAATTTTATAAAGGAGAAAAAAGGAATCATAGACAGATTAATTGGACCAAGTTCACACAGTTATTAAAGTGTTGGAGCCAAAATTCTAGCCCACACAATTTGCTTTTGGAGCCTTTTACTAGTACAATATAATGAGTCTGAAAATTATCTAATTTCTCAGATTTTTTTTTTATTCTGCCTGGAAAGGTTTATTTTTAAGTTCCAGTTCAACTGTTCATCTCCTCTCCACTCAAAATTCCTGGAAAGTTTAAAAATTTAAATTAATTAGGCATTTGCAAATGGATTATAGATTTCACATACTCTAACAGGAAAATCAGTCACCATATCAATTATCTATTGCCATAATAATAGGTAACAAACTACTGGAAAAGTTAGTGGCTTAAAGCAACAACTATTGATTATTTCTCAATAGTTGTTCTCTGCTAAGCAGTTGAGCTGATCTGGGTGAATTCAGCTGATTAAGGCTGGGCTTGCTCATGTGACCATTAAGTTGGTGGCTGGAATGGGATTAGCTGTTCTGAGATGACCTCAACTAGGACAACTCTATCTTTTCCACTCTCTCCTATCCCTCCAGCCAACTAGCTTGAGTGTGTTCTCATGGTAGTGGCAAGAATCCAATTGAGTAAATGGAAATATGCAAGCACTTTTAGAGTATTTTCTTATATATGATAAAAAATTGGAGCCATCAATTCAATCAATCTACCAAATATACATTTCTAGTTTTTCCTGGGCTCCATCCTCAAATCTATTATAACAAATCCTTTATTTGGGTAACATGCAAGATGCTTATATCTCAAGCATTCATGTTTCCCTTGAGGAATCTTGTAACTCAAGGGGCATATCCTTAAGGGAATTATCAAACGTCTTCTCAGTAATGAAGATGAATGCCTTATAAGGCTTGCTGTACTATATAACCATTTTAAATGTCTTCTGCATATAGTAATATTTAACTCAGCTTTACTTTATGATAAATTAAATGAGCTAAGATAAATGAAAGGCAATGTCTGCAAATATTAATGTTAATTTGAATCATTGTGAATTAACACCTTCTGCAGAACAGTCTGCACGTGGTGAGTTCATTTGGTTGGTGAATGGAGCTAATATATAGAATCATGTGTTTAACTTCTACTTTTCCTGTCCCACGGCGGAAGAAATGGTCTCTCATTCAGATCACTCATTACTTCAGTTACTAGGAAAAGTGGACAAACATGTCTCAATTCATTGATTAGATTATCTCACTCATACAGGAAATATTACGAGAGCATTTGTTATATCCTTAGTTCTGAATATACAAAGAAGAATCAGTCTTGGTTCTGTCCAATTCCCTTCCTGAGGGAGAAAAGGGGGTATGTGGTGGGTACTATAGAGAACTTCTGTGGTCAGGTACAAGATGTTAGGTCAGTGAGCTCAAGCTGGGTCTCATGCAGCAGCAATTTGGGCAGAGCCAATTTAGAGTCCATGCAGTAGCCAGGATTAGGTCAGAATCGAGGGACTTTGTTCTATATTAGCCTTTCATCAGTGAAGTGGACCCACAGAAAAGCACAAACTTAAGTCAGCTGGACCTCCCTTCAGGAAGTTCCCAGGACAGAGGGCCCTGCAAACGATCAAATGCTATAGTAATGATCTGAACAAAGTGCTATGAGAACACTGAGGACATGGGAACAACAACAAAAAAAGAACTTATTAAAATAATAAGTTCTATTTCAACTGATGGGCCCAAGGGCCTAGAGACATTAAATCTGTATGTATACAAGGATGTAAGTTGCTGAACTATGTCACTAGGAATTTAAAATTGGGGAAACTTACTTAGATCCTGTCTTCAAAAGCAAGAATGTGATAAGCAGGAAATGTCTGTTAAAAACAAACAAACAGAAAGAAAGTCAATAATAGAAAAGGCCTTTCAGATTTAGGAAGATGGCCTATTCGCCTGAGAGGATTAAAGGAGAAAATAAAAGATTCTTAGAATGAATGGTTTTTGAAATAGGGAAATAAGAATATAGTCTAGAAAGTCTCGATAGAACTAGGAAGTTAGCAACAAAGGAAATGCACTGAGCATTTTGGAACCCAGTCGAGTCTCACTGGATAAGCTGTTTCCCCCATAAGACAGTCCATGACATAAACCCAAGGACATAGGTATCCCTTTGTTGTTTATCTCTCTATTTTTATATGCAAGCATTTTCAGTAGCAATAGGACAATTGAAGTGGTGATGCAAAGAGGAAATTGGTCCTCTCTCTATACTTATCTAATACTAAGAAATGTCAAATCTATCTGGGAAAAATCACATTGAAAAAAAAAAAAGCTCTGGTTGAGAGCTCAAAAACCGCATTAAATCTTAGCATAAAATCCTTTGCTCAAGTTATAATTTTTGAAATAGGAACTCATTATGAAAATGCTGACATAATTTTAACCATAAAAATGCTGATTATTCACAATGCCCATACTATTATCTATCTTTGTAAGTATATTTGGAACTTTCATATAACGTTGAGGTTAGTTATATATATCAGCAAATTGATACATGTATTTTGTTGGTGTAAATTTTACATGATCCTGGATCATGATAACAATTATACAAGAACAAGCTAAATATAAGTCAGTTTATATTTACAGGAAAAGAAGTCTAGAGATTTGAAATACCTTAAACTCTTACCTTTTTGGATCAGAAAACATGAACATGACAATGGAAAGAATGTCTAAGACCAAAGAAGAGGGCAAAGCTTCACTTTAAATGGCTTTAATTATATTACAATTGTATATTTTTCCTGATATTTTAAAATATATTTTGGTTTATAGAATTATGCTGTATTTGTGTTAGGCTATTTATATGACTACTATTTATAAGTGAATAAAATTTTTTTCAATACATTTCAACTTATCATTTATTTTCTTTATTTTGCATGTTGTCCTTTGTATTAGATACTTTTCAAATTAAAAGAAATTTTGTTCTACATTGAGCCACAGCTTTTTTGTACCCATAATCAGATATAATCACAAAGAACAAGTGAGACTTAAATAATTCAAAAGCAAAGAGCTTAAAATTATTTGGGGTTTTTCATTCTCATTTGCAAGCCTTGTTCATACCTTGTGTCCTCTGTCCTATAAACATGCCACCCTTGAGCCTTGGGAAACATTCTTTCCATTCTGGATGACTCTGGACTTCAGGAAATGGCACCTTCGCCCCTCCCAAGCCTTGAAATTTTCTGTACTTTCTGCACCAGACTATGTTACAGGGAAATTGGAGAGGTAACACAGCCCCGTGTGACAAGCTACACGACATACTCATACTCCTGTTTGGGTGTCCTTTTGGAAGCAGAGAATCTGGTGCCCTGCCCTTACCTGGGCAAGTAGTTACTTCCCTGGGCCTTACCTGGGCAGGTAGAAATAAGCTCCACCTGATGCCCTATTCAATTTTTACTCAGGCCCACTAAGAGCCCAAGCTTTTGAGACTAAAATCAAGAATTAACCCCCATCTTCCCTTTCTGCATTCTGAGGCAATGAAAATAAAATGTCTTGTTGAGAAGGGTTAGAGAGTAGAAAGAAATACCAAGAACAAAAACACAACAACTAGTACCTTAAAAATATTTTCTTGGGGTCATGAATATGTAGGTCATGAATAAACGAATATGGTCACTCTCCTTTATAGAATCACAATGCATACTATGAGGAAACAACTACTCTACATTTGCTCAATTCTTGCTTCAGAACCCTAGGGCCCAACATTCTTGATTCTACTATTGAACTTATGCTAAAATAAGTCCACATCCCCTACTGCTGAAAAGAAGTGTCTTACCTGTGGGTAAGGTCCCTCCTGCTATCAACTGATGGGGGCAAACTGTCTCTCAGGCCAGAGGACAAGCCTGGGAGGTAGAGCTTGAACTCTAAGGTCACGATAGGGTAGGGATAGGATACAGAGTGATCATGGCTCCCTGGTGGGCTTTATTTCCTTCCTCAAATTTCATGTGGAATTAAATAGGATTCAGGTAACTAAGAAAGGATAAGAAAAGTATATTTTGTAAGCACGACAATTTTATTTCCTAAGACTGCTCATAGGTAGTGCCTCAGCTTCAAGGGAAAAGATTGTGACTCTGCTTGTGCCATAAACTACTTAGAAAAGGTGGCATACCCACTGAGACCAGACTCTGGTCTAGAAACCCCAAAACTCATGAGGCTCAAATTTGCTCTTTTCCTCAAAAGAAGATTGTCCTCTTAAAGGCATATCTAAGAGCAGTATTTCTCAAAACCATGCACACACACACCCTCTCCCTCTCCCCCTCTCTCTCCCATTCTCTTTCTGGATTCCCCCAGTTCCAAATTCTAACCTTTTCAGAGTGGCCTACCCCATAGCCTCACTGATGATAAATTAGTCTATCACTCTCAACTAAGATGGCTTGTTAAACTTTACCTTTTGTAACTGGCGTCTTTTTCATATCTCAAATAAAAAGTTTTATTTTAGCATATAATATGCCTTTTAACTTTTAACTGTTCCCTCTATCACTGAAAATCACTGCTATAGGGATTCTGGGTTTTATCTTATTAAAGGTGATTTTAATACCTAACAGGTCTGTTGTATGTCCAGCGCTGGGGACATAAAGTTAAACAAAATTTGTTTCCTACATTCAAGGAGCTCAGAGTCTAGTGGTGGAGACAGAAATGTAAATAAGTCATTAGAACACAATTCCGTAATAGAAGCTATGGGAGAACTAAAGAGGGAGCAATTAACTTAGACTAAGGAGTTAGGGAAGGCACCTGAACAGAGGATATTTAAGTTGTGTATGTGTTTTTAATTTAATTTAAGTGATTTTTTTTCTGCAGCTTTTTCAGGAAATACAGAAAAGCAAAAAAGAAAAAAATGCCACCCAGAAATATCCATTGAATTATTTTGTTGTGTTTTAGCACATTATTTATTTTTGAAAAATAAATTTAACATACATAATTTACTTTTCTCTCTTGAAGCTATATTTTTCAAAATTTTTATGTCATTAAATATTATTCTACAAGATAATTGACAAGTAAGTCATTTTCTGCTGTAATAATGTTAATATATGAAACACTTAACCATATGCCTGGTAGTTTTCTAAGTACTGTACATGTATTAAATAATTTATTTTAAAATAAACAATGAAACAAATGAACTAACAAAACAAAACTCTATGATGAAGATTATTAATTAATCCTTATTTTAATACTCTTATTTTACAGATGAATAAAATAAAGCACAAAGCAATGATGAAACTTGGCCAAGGTTATTAAGTTTATAGCTATTAATAACAATTATTAATACCTAGTAAGAAGTAAAGGCGAGAATCAACCCAGGAGTCTGTTTCCAAAGACTATGTTTTTACCATCACACCACATGGCTTCTCCAGCCTACTTTACACACATACACACTTACACTCAGACACAGACACTCATACACATACACAAAGCATATACACTTTCAAAGCATGCCTCTGTGTGTTTTTGTGTCTGGCACTCTTTTCTACACTGAAAAGAACATAAAAGTATCAAAAGCCCAAAAACTGTATACATGGTGTGCCCAGCAGTCTTACATCATGGAATTTATCCAAAAGACTGTTACAGATGCATTATCACTTCAATGAGCATACTCATTGTTGCATTATTTGCATTTTTATTATTGCTAGTGATATACAAAATAAAAAGAGAATAAAAAGTAATTATCCCTTTTTCCAGCGTACCCAAACCTAGTACATGACCTGCCCTGTAGTCACTTAGTGACATCCCAACGATCAGATTGACTGTTGCATCGCAGTGCTTGTGTCCAAGTCACCTTTGTTTTACTCAATAATGGCCCCAAAGCACAAAAGCAGTAAGGCTGGCAAGTCAGATATGCCAAAGAGAAACTGTAAAGCACTTCCTTTAAGGGAAAAAGTGAAAGTTCTCAAAGTGATAAGAAAAACCTTTGTCTGCTGAGGTTGCTAAGATCTATGGCAAGAACAAATCTTCTATGAAATTGTAAAGAAGGAAAAAGAAATTCATATGAATTTTGCTACCACACCTCAGACTACAAAATTTACAGCTTCGGTGCATAATAAGTGCTTAGTTAAGATGAAAAAGGCATTAAATTTGCAAGTGGAAACTTTTCAAAAATTAAATTTTGGGAGACATCATTCGTATAACCTTTCTTACAGTATACTATTATAACCGTTCTTTTATCATTAGTTATTATAAATATTTTATTGTGCCTACTTTGTAAATTAAATTTTATCATAGGTATGTATGCATAGGGAAAAACATAGTATACATAAAATTTGGTACTACTCATGGTTAGGCATCCACTGGGGGTCATGGAACATATCTCTCATAGATAAGTGGGAACTACCATACCATATGAACACTAATCAAAAGATGGTCGTAATGTCTAACTTAATGAAAAAAATATATGTCTGAGTAAAGAATATTACCCAGGATAAAGAGAGTCATGTCATAAAGATAAAGAATTCTTCAAATCAAAGTAACACAGTGATCCTAAACATTTATTCATCTATTACTAGACCTTTAAAATATCTGAAGCAAAACTGATAGAATAAAAACAGTATAAATAGGGAAAGCTAGAATTATAGTCATATATCTTAATACTCTTTTTTTAATAATTGAAAGAACTAGATAGAAATTACCAATATTGCATAATAGACTCATTAGAGCACTCCATCTACTAGTAGAAGAATACACTTCTCAAGTGCATATGACACAATTATTAATGTAGACCTTGTCATGAGCATTAAAAAAGCATCAACAAGTTTTAATCATTCGAGTGATACAAAGTATGTTCTTTTACTGAAACTGAATTAAATTAAAATTCAATAACAGAAAGATACCTAGAAAGTCCTCAACTATTTGGAAACTAAACACAGTTCTATATAAACCATGGGTCAAGGAAAAAATAAAAGATGAAGATCATAAAACTTTTTGAACTGAATGAAAGTAAAAAAACAACATATTAAAATTAGTGGGGAGAAAGAAGTACTTAGAGAGAAAACTGTAGCATTAAATGTATACATTTATGCCTGAAGAAAGTTGAAGGCCCAGAGATTTTTTTACCTCATCAACCAAAGTTTTTGTTTTTGTTTTTTTGTTTGTTTTTTGTTGTTGTTGTTGTTCCAAGCTGGTGGTGATTCTGCTAGTACATCTACCTTAAAATCTTTGTGGGTTTTTTTATGTATTTGATTTCTGTCAACTCCATGCACTAAAAATCATACTAACAATTCTTCTTAATTATACTTATGGGTACTTAGGGTAGATAAAACATTTCTGAGATCATTCTCTTGAGCTTTCTAGAATCCTTTTTGTCCTATGAGAGATTTACTAGAAATCATCCTAATCCTTTTGAATATATTAACAAAGTCATACCCTTGTTTTGATCATGTCTTACTAGCCACATCTGAGAGCACTCCAGATTTAGTCTTTAACCTGAGATAGTGTTATAATGTCCAATTCTGTTATACCTGATTCAGTAAGAAACAATTTTATATTTTAAACTTGCAATTTCTTGCTTCTTTATAATCTCTCTAAATTCTACATGTAAATTAACCAATCTTTTTCTAAGCTCATTCGTTTCTTGTAGTATTTTATCAAATTCAGCTAATAGCATCCAGTTCATACTTTCAATATTCCCTCTGAAATCTTCTTACTCAACTTTGCAGTTTCATTTGATACATTTTATTTATAGCAGAGGTGATAGTTTTACCAAATTATTTACCACTGCAAAACATAGATTGCTATTTTTCTTACCTTGTATAAAAGCTTCTCTCATCATCCCACTACCCAGACCAAAGCCAGTGCCACACATTTCAAGGTTTTCATGGCAATGCTCTACCTCTTGTTATCAATTTCGGTATTAGCCTTCTTTTTCTGCATAAAAGATACCAAAACAATTTAATAACATTTAGCAATAGAAGTTATTTTTTGACCACATCTGCAGGTAGTCAGGCAACTTTGCTTCAAGAAGTAGGTCTGTGGGTTGGCTTGAACGGCTCTGCCCCACATGTCTCATTCTGACATTTAGAATGGAGAGGCAGTGGGTGTCCAGGGAATGTTATTCTCATGGCTGTATCGGATGTACAAGAAAACAAGTCCAACTGCAAAAGCACGGTTTAGGCCTCTGCTGTATCCTTAATATGCCAGTGGCCAAAGCAAGTCACATGGAAAATTCAAGGGATGAGAAAGTATATTCCACCTACCAGGAGGCCTACCAAAGTTCAGAGTAAGGGTCAGATATTATTGCCTTGTAGTAAAGATTTAGGACCAATAATTCTATCAGTTGCAAGCAGAGTGGGGAAGAGTATAAGGAAGAAGAATAGAACAGGGTTGGTTGGAGGAAGAAAATGGAGATAAGAGGAGAAGAATAAAGGGAAGGGAAGTGTGAAGACCCACCTTAGCAGTCTTATAGGTAAACGGGTTTTCAATTGAAGCCTCTGTTTCTTGCCAGCTCTTTCGCTTGCCCACATTATATATTGCACCTGATACTGGAGCCTCATTGTAGTTCTGGTGAGCATCTTAGGGCTCTTTTCTCTGCTGAAATCCTCTTGTACATATTCTGCTTTGCTTTTTGCTTATACTATTTGATATATCAAGAAGTTTCCAAAATCTCTCCTTATTCCACAATGTGTTGAAAGTTTATTTACTTACTTTTCTTACTTCTCTGTACTATTCGACCAGGAAAGATTAGGAGACAGTTACACTTGAACTCTTATAAGAAGAGCAGAATTAATGGGGGAAAGTTGAGAAATTTCCTAGGAGATGAGTAAGTAAGGTCAGAGCATTAGAACTTTGAAAAATATCCTATGGGATTCCAGATTTTACTCTGTATGTAGGCAAGCCCATTGAAAGGATTAAAGAGTAGATTAATAGGATCATATTTGTATTCTATAAAAATAGTCCTGAAGATCTCCAATTAAATAAGGCAGACTAAAATCAGACATTTATCTTATTTTCTTCCCAAAATCCTGCTAAAAAGGAATGAAACTGCTATAATCTCGGGATGTCAAAAGAACGGGAGAGGAGATGACAGGAGATGACATCAACTAAACTATGAAAGAAAGAGTTTAACAGAGGTTTTTGACTTAACAAATCTGAAAAAAAAAAAAATTAGTGTCAAAGGAGAGAAAGCCAACGAGGAGAAAACGGACCTGTAGTATTAGAACCTGAAAATCCCATGAAGGAGAATAACCAAGTACCTCTGGCAACAGGGAAGGAGGCTACAAACACAAACCGGAGAATTGGTTGAAACTTGGAAGAACTTAAACTGCAGGCCCCCAATCACCATTCTATTCAGCTAGGACAGAAGCCTTCCTGCACCCAGGAGGAGAGAAGGTCGACTCCCTTAAAAAAGGGAAATAGAATAACATCTGTCTTGGAGACACGAGGCAAGAGGAAGACTGTAATAAAGCCACATATTAAAATGAGTGGGATTAAATTAAAATCTATTTTCTAAGCCCTGGCTTATATCTTCTAAGCACAAATCTGAAGAATTAGAGAATTTAAGACTATTTAGATAAGACAAAACTTAAATAATAATAATAATAATGTATACCCAGAGTCTCAAATTTGGCAGGAGTCAAATAAGGTGACAATTTAAGATTGTTCTTAGACTGTGACAGGAGCCATTTGCACCTTAAAAATAAGAAGAAAATAAAGAAACTAGTTTGGGGAACTATATTTTAACCTTAAGGAATTTCTAATATGGTATGTCTATCACTGTGACTCCTAGGTTGCATAAAAATTTTGAAGATATTCTTGGAATTTCATCATATAACACAGATGATCGCCCATTCTACCTATGTTTAAAAAATAAAAATAAAAATAATAAAAATAAAAATAAAAATAAATCAGTCATAGGCAAAAGTTTTAATGAGCCACCAAACTTTTTCAATTGAATCTTTAAATAATCCTGAACTTGACAGCCTTAAATTTAGGCCCTCTGGTCATTTAAACAGTTTTATAATAACATTATCAAGACTAGGACCTCTTAAATCATGATATTAACCTAAATTGTAAGAGAAAACCTTCATAGAATGAAGTTTTCATGTTATACAGCCTTCTCAGTTACTAATGGAGCACATTAAGGCATCATCATCTTTCACAAAAACATCAGTATGCTAGGATGTGGATACCATTCCTTGATACTCTCCTCCCAGACCCTGTGTTCCAACCCTGAGGATAATTCTCATAACATGCTATACACTTTCCCATAGTAAGGCCGTCTCCTCTTCTGAGAATGCCCTCCTCTATCTTTTCACCTTGTCTATCTGTCCAACCTCTACTCATTCTTAGCAGTCCAAGAGTCCCACAAGTGGAGTCTTTCCTGGCCCTCCTGAGGCAGGTTAGTAGCTTCCTTCTTTATTTACCAAGCACTTTATACAGTACTCTTCTATGGCACTTACCACCCTATCTTATAATTACTTGTTGATATACATGTCTCCTCACTACAATGAAATCAAAGAGCATTCAGCTTTATAGTTCCAGTGTCCAAAAAACTTTCTGGAATAGAGTGGTTACAGTAAGTGTGAAGTAAGAGGAGTATAATTATTAATTATTCTTATCATTCTGCCCAAGGTTTTTCCCCCCATAACTATGGATTTTTTCATTTTGAGACTATCAATAAAAGTATCTTATGGTTCTTTAATTATGAAGCTTTACTTTGTTTTTTTTTTTTTTACTTTTTTTCCTAATTTGTAAGCACATCATTTGCTAAATGAGGATCATTAGGTCAAAGCAGTCAACTAGAGATCTTGAATCAGAAACTTAATGTGTTAGAACAGGGATCTTAAGAAAGCAAGCTCAGGTCCAGATATAAAATTAGTTTAATGACTCAGTGTTACCACATCTGCTTGTTCATTAATTACAATTTCTAAATAGTTTTGAGACCCTAAAATAGAAGGCACAACATATAGATAATTATAGAGTACTATTAGGTAAGCATGTATAATTAGGGATTATCATTATCCAAAGAAAAATATATGGAATTTCTTTTGAGTTTATGTTCATATATATTTTAAAGGAAAGATTTTTACTGAATATGGTATAATATAGTAGAGAGAAAAAAATGTAAGAAAAAAACTTTCCACTTGTTTCAAGATGAATTTAGTAGAGACTTCATTTAGCAACTACTATATACCAGGAACAATTCTAGGTACTAGAGGCTGAGCAGTGAGCAAGAGAGTTGTGGTTGTCTGACCTCATGATGCTTAGAATTTAGTAGGGGGTATGGAAATGAGATACATAAATGAAAAAACAAAAGTATAAGTATATAAATTATCATAATTCCCTTAAAAAAAACAATAACCAGGTTGATGTGTTAAAGATTAACAAGGGTTGTTTCATGTTATATTGTGCAGTCAGGAAAGAATCTCTAAGGGGTTGACATTTAAACTGAGACCTGGACAATGTAATGGTCAGTTCTAAGGGATCAGGGTCAGTTCTGAAAAGAGGGGAAAATGTCAGGCAGTCTAGGTATGAGGATAAGCATATACACAGTCCCTGCAATCAGAAAGAGTCTGATGTAGTCAAGGAATTTAACATTTTTAAAAGTCAAAGTGAGTAAAATACAGTGATCAAGGAAAATAGAAGACTGAGATGAAACTCTGGATATTGGCAGAAGTCAGATTATGTAGGGTCTTATTAGCCTTAAGGACTCTAAATTTTATTGCACAGGGGTAATAAAATATTAAAGTGTTTTAAACAGTAAAGCCACATAATTGGATTGGCATTTTAAAAAAATCACTCTGACTTATGTGTACAAAATGGAATAGAAGTAAAAAAGTAGCTGTTTTGTTTTCCAGGTGTTTAGGCAAGAGGTGATTATATTTGAACTAGAAGGGCAGTGATAGAGATGTAGATAAATGCAGATGGATTCAAGAATGTAGTATGAAAGTAAAATCAACATGACTTTCTGATGGTTTAGAGGTAGAAGTGAGGAAAAGCAAAAATCAAGCATGATTCCATGGTGTCAAATGAGGGAAACTGGAAAACGAACATCGTAGAGAGCGTAACTTGATAAACATAAAGAGTTCAGTTTAGAGTAAGTATGTTTAGTTTGAGATGCCTGTGAAGTCTTCAAGCTGATGTGGGGAAAACATGAGCCTGAAATTAAGGAGAATCTTGGCTGTAGATAAAAACAGGAAGTGTAGGTCTATGGATGGTATTTAAAGTCATAAAAGGGATGAGCTTCCAAGAGTACAAAGAGAAGAGAGCAAACCCAGTGGAGCACCAATACTTAACTAGTCGGTTGGCAGAAAATACTGAAAAGGAGGAACCAGGGAAATGAGAGAAAGACCCATAGACTACAGTGTCAAGAAAACTAAGAAATGTGTTTCCATTCTGCTGAACGTTTCTAAAGGTTGAGCAGGATGAAGACAGAAAATCAACTGTTTGGGGATGGATTTGCTAATATCAAAGTTACTGTGACCTTGTCAACATCAACTTTCAGTTGAGTGGTGGAGACAAAGGCCATATTCAATTGAAAAAGTAATGGGGTAGGCGAGGGAGACAGCTGAGTTTATCTAGATTCAAGAAATAAGGTAGTAACTACATGGAGTGTGAGAACCAAGGAAAGTCTTTGTTGGTTTGTTTTAGTAAGATTGGAGGGTAGAGAGACCTTTCAGGAAAATAAGTTCCAGAACAATTTTGAAAACTAGTAAGCATGATTCATATAAAGGTAAAATGGTAGATGTGGAAGAGAAGAAGTGGAATAACTAAAGAAAGAAAGTATTTGAAAAGGTGAGTGGGAGTGTGTTCTACAGGACTAGTGGAACTATTTACCTTTAATACAAAGAGGGACATTTCCTCCATTTTAAGAGAGAAAATAGATGTAGCTGTAAGTAGATTTGTAAATTTACTGTAAATTTAGGAGGATGAGATATTCCAATAAGATGGCTTTTTTTCTCTCAGAAAGAGGAATGAGAGAGATACCTCTTAAGAAGAATGGGGCTAAGTAAATATTTGAATGTCTGGAGGTAGGAGTATAAACAATTTGAGGAAAGAAAAAGATATAAATGAGCTACCTTGGAGTATGGAAAAAAGCCTAGGGTTGGAGAAAATGTTAAATGTCTATTTGATGATTATGATGATGAATTTAGGGTAAAAACTAGTCCCAATTACATGATTTTCCCCCTTCATTATTCTGCTGCTCAGATTTTGGCACAGAGAAGTCAAATGAGTGGATTTGTACAAGCCTGAATTTTCCAAATGAGTACAGAGGATAAGGAGTTGGGAAAAGGGTTGAGGACTTGTCCAGAGAGTAATCAAAATGCTGCGCTATTAAAAAAAAAAAAAAGAGTGGTGGATCTAATAAACAGAGCTAATGCATTAGAAGTATCATAAGCCATCCATCATGCTGTCAAGAAACGGACACCAGGAACTGATCTCTCCTGTACCAAGAAGCCACAAGGACACATTCATAATAAGTTGTCAAAGGCACCCCATGCTCATGAATATTTAAATAGCCCAAAAAGACAGCCAAATAGTGGAATATGATGTCAAACTTCAGTAAGCAAAGGAAATTGTCAAGAAAGTTGGTAGATTTTTTGAGAGGAGATGGTGGGGATGTGGTATAGCCCTGGGACATAAAGCTCAGAGTAGCAGTGGGTTGTACAAGAGTAAGATGAAGCAAAGGTGAATAAAGGCCACCAAGAGAGAGGAGGACACCTACTTCACTGACCCTGAGGACATGCTAAAGAGGAGCTGAAGAGAAAGTGGTGTTCTTAGGGGATATCCAGGTGTCAAGGAGATGGTGTTCTCTCGAGTAAAGGTTGAGGAATGTGGGAAATCGATGGACATATAGAGGGACATTCAGTAGACAAACCGGAAGAGTTTGGATGGGGTGTGGATGAAGTCAGGTGGGGAAATGGATACAGCAGTGTAAAGTTGAGACCTGGAGTGATGAAGGAGTTGGGACTAGACAGTGGCGACGGAGATCAGGAGGGAAGTGAGGCATGGTAAATTCTCCCCTTGTCTTTAATAGAGAAGAAAGATATCTTTGATTGTATTTTTTAACAAGAACCAAGAGAAATTCTGGAACATGCTTGGTCATATGTCAGTTGCCAGAGCAGCTGTTGCTTTTGGCTGCTGGCAGAATAATGGCAGTCAGCGATGAGCAGCATCACTGGAAGCCATTATATAGCAGTATAGTACTCTATACTTCATTACACAAAATGTTCTGTCTTTTCCATTTTATTTAGCTCAGTCCAAGTTTTTTTTTTTTTTAAAGTAGAGTCCTATCTATAGTGTACAGTATATATCTGATTTGCTGCTGCTGGTGGCCGTGCTCATAGGCTCATGATAATAGCCACACATGGGCTTGTTATGCTTTCATACTAAATGCACCACAGTGACTGTCCACTAAGAAAAAGTCCTAGTGGAATGACTTATATCTCTAAAACAGCTTCGTTTTCAGGGTCTGGTGATGGAGGACAAGGAAGACCTCAGAATTTGTCAAGCTAATCCCATCTGGTGAACTTTTCAGTAGGAATGCATGTGTCTTTCATTTGTCATGCTCAAGCTTATTTTCCGACCATGTTCAAACCTCAGAATGGAAAGAAACTATAGCACTTGTACAAGCCCAGCCAGAGCAACCCTTCCCTATGTCACTTTTATCCCTAATCCCCAAAGAGCCAGAGGAAACAAAAAGGATCCAACACAGGGACAATGAGAAGCTGTCTGTGATAGATCCTTAATGAAAAAAGGGAAAAAGAGGACTTTAAAACACTTACAGAATGACATATACATTAGGACAGCCAAGACATTTTTTTGAGTAACAAACAATAGTTTTTCTACTAAACAAAAGAAAGGTGGTTTCTCTCTGACAAAGAATACTAAAATCAGGCTCGGAATTAGACTGAATGACAAAAGAGAAAATTTAATGCCACTTTAATTTTTCAGACTGTATGTGCTCTCTTTGAGAAATATGAAGTTATTTTTTCATTTTTCAATAGCTATCTGCTCTGATTAGCAAAGGTATAAATGAATTTTGTTCTTTAAAGGAAAAAAGAGGCTTCAAAAGGTATAAATGAATTTTTTTTCAAAGGTATAAATGAATTTTGTTCTTTAATGGAAAAAGGAGGCTTCAAAAGGAATTTAAATGTTTAAAAGGTGCTTTTAAAAGAATTTTATACCTATTTATATACACTTAGTTTTTTTAATAAAGAAATATAAAATGTGTTGTTAGTACCCTAAGATTTTCTCCTCCCTCTTCCCCTCTCCCCTTCCTTTTCTCCTTATCCTCTCTCTTTCCCACCCTCCTCTCTTTTCTTTCTCTTTCTCTACCACCACCTTTTATTTTCAGCTAAAATGTCAGAATCTACATAACTAATACACAACCTACCATGCAGTGATAAATAAAACTCAACAGCATTGGTACAAGGAATTCCAGGCAGGGCAATTGGTTGGCACAAGTGTTATGCCACAGATAGAGACAAACATTCAACCCATTAACAGATTCCCTTGAGACTTCCAGGTGTCTTGTAGCAGAAGAAGCTGCCACTGGGGTTGGTGTAGGTCATGATAAATCTGAGCAAGAGAGCAGGATGACTAAATACACTCTGTGGCTTTCCCGATCTATGAAAGAGCTATGGGAACCATTCTCACTGCAGCACTTCACTACGAAAGGATGAGCAATGCCACAATGCTTCTCCTTGGGCTCCAGTTCCTCACCCACACTGTCTCAGAGGCTTGGTGTACAGTCCCCAAAGCCATATTCTCTGCAGCAGCCACTATTGGTGCCTCCATCTACGGTAGCAGCTGGTCTGGCCCCAGGCTTTCTGCACTCAAGAGGCAGTTTCTTAGAACAAAGCACAGGGGAATGAGCTAGTTCAAGAAAATAATCAATGTAATTATCCATTTGAATAGGTTTTTTTTTTTTTTTTTTGACATTCTTCTGAAATCCCCTGGCTGTGAGTTCTGTCAAGTCTGCAGCCCACCAGTGCTAGGTGATTCATCCTTTCCTTAATTAAGGACGCAATGATAAGTCACCCACTATGGAACGGCAATGCAGTATGGACCAGGCAGTCGATGGGAGGATAGAAGCAAAAAGAGAGGAACGGAAAATGCAAATCAACATGGGCAGAGCGGGATGCGGGGAATAAAGAAGAGAGGCAAATAAAACAATTGATGAAGACTTGTCTCCAAATTTTTCAACAAACACGGAAGGTCCTGAAGATGTTGCGTGGGTTCCCGGCTGCAGATTTCGTATATTCGATTTGATTTTAACCCCTGGTGGCCTTGCCACCTTGATCTTTTACCTGGTGGCCTAGCAACCTGGAAGATGTGCTCAGCCTGCTTATGGGCTGGAGACAGGCCTAGATGACAGAGTCACTTAAATGGGGCCAGGAAGGAGTGATGCATGGTTCAAGGCCTCCAATTTATTCTAATATTATTATTGAAGGATAAATATAAAAAGGAGAAAAAAGCCACTGAAGAGTTTTAAAAGAAAGTCTAGAAATTTCTTTGTGGTATGTTTAGTCTCCTGCATTTACTCCAACTTTAAATGTAATTAAACATCTACAAATTTGATATAAAAAATGAAGGTAATTCTGGGGTAAGAATTTTTTTAAATTAAAATCTTACTCAAACTATTTAAATTATCCAGCTGTCAAGTTATTTGTATATCTTTTTTTTTAAAAAAAAAGTCCATCCAGCCATTCATTAAAAACCATTTGAATTCATATTTATAATTTAAAGATTAGCATTTCCCTAAACGTTTATAAATTATATATTTTTATTAATATATCTTGATTTTGATCTATTTAAGTGGAATGGCCAAAACATAATGCTCTATGGGTGGCACTCTGACCATCACAATCATCTTCACAACTGGCACCAAAACTGTGACTAAATAAATCAAGCAATAGTCTGCGTTTATTCTTAAAGGTGGTTATAATCAAATTGGCCATACTGAAATTCATTTCAGTAACAAGGAACAAATGTGGTCAGAGCTGGTTTTCTATATGCATATATACATTTAAGCTGAGGATGTCTCATTTACTTCATTTCCATTCATTATATTTATTGATTACCTACTATGTGCAACATCTTGGCAGATGCCCGTGACTGTGGTAGCAAAGACCATGCAGTAGTGGGGTCCTTCCTCAGGGGCTTACAGTATAGAGGTGGGTTTAGAGAGGCAGTTGCAGTAGAATGTGGCATAGGCCTGGCAGCTGCTACAGTAGGAAAGTACACGGTGTTTTGGGAATCCAAGCAAGACTCCTAACCTGGGCTCCTGGGCTCCTGGGCGCAGGGAAATCTCCAGAAGGAAGTAGCCTTTCAGCTGACACTGAAGGAGAGTTTGACTTAAGCAGGCAAAGGTGGGCAGCATGGGAGGTAGGAGAGAGGCAGATCTGGCAGAGGGACCACCATTGGCAAAGCAGAGGAAAGGGAAAGCACCATGGCTTAGAGAAAGCACAGGAGCATATGACGATCAGGTGTAGTGCGAGGAGAAGTCAGAGAAAGCAAGTGGAAGGCAGTGACCATAAAGAGCTGGGCAAGCCATGTTGAAATTTCCCTCGATCCTGACAGCAATCATCCTCCAAAGTCTGTCTTTGTCATCACCTCCTAATAAAAATGTTTCATAATAAAATTTTCACGTAAATCAATGTTCTAGAATTTAAAAGTTTTTATGATAATTTTTAAAAGAAAAATTATTTTATATGCCCCATTAATCTATATTTTGTCAAAGCTTATGTAGCATATTTAGAACAAAAATCAAATCGAGGTTCAGAAAGTATGTTTATGCTTATTTTTGGCAATTATTTGTGGGGCAGTGTTAATTATTGATCAAGCGAATAAAACTTGAGTTTACAAGTTCATTTCTGAAATTCTAGCTGACTCAATAGATTTTATGAATCATTTTGCAAAAACCACTCTCTCACTCCCCAACATGCAAATTATAAAATGTTTGGCATCAGCTTTTTAATAAAAATCTAAAATATTTATAACAGTTACTAATGATTAATGAAGATCTCTTCTGAAACCCATATGTTAATTATTCACATCATCTTCAATTTTTCTAATCTGTACTAGACTCTGCTCTACATTCCTTTTATACAAAAATTAATTAATTTCAAATATATGATAAATATATGATAAAACAATAAATTTAAGATGGCTGTTTTCTCCATGGCCACCTGTTATATATTGACAGCCACATGCATTCAAAATCTTAAGAAAAATAAGTACTTCTGAACACTTTGGGAAATAAATCTAATAAGACATTTATATTTGAGTTAGAGTTACAAAATTAGTACTATCATAAGACAAAAATTAAAATTTCACAAGAACATAATGTATATTACTTAAAGGCTAATGCCAAGAAAACAACCATACTATTTACAAGCCCATATGGAATCAGATGAGGAAGCTAGCTAGGAAAACGGCTTAGTAATCAGTATTAGTGACAGTACAGTAGGAAGAACCTTATAGTGCTGACATAAAATCATTTTGAAATGTAAGCAAAGAAATGGAAAATGATCAGTTTGTGCAGTTTCTATATGTCATGCAACTAATGCATATCTATTTAGTATTAATTTTGAAAACCAGTTTTTTCTATAGTACAGTATAGAAGGCAAGTAAGTATATTGGCAATTAAGGCAAGTAAGATATTTTAAGAGTTTAAATTTTTGACTTTTGACAATAAGTACAACACTAGTGCCAAGAAAGATGTTAATAGCAATCCTTAAGAAAAGTTCTTCTTTTACTGATCTAAATCAGCCTGGCTTATTTTATAATTTTCCAACTTCTTAGTCTTGAAAAAGGAATGGGGAAAATGAGAACTAACATATGTCACTTCTTATGTTACCTTATTTAATCATTTAATATTCACAGCCTGCCAGACAGTAGATGCAATCTCCTTTCCACAGATGAGTCGATGACTTGTCCATAATCACATCACAGGAAAAGAATCAAACCAAGGTCCATTCTCTACTACATGTAGAGCCCTCTCTCACAAGATATTTAGAAATTACATTTAAAATGTAATTTACTTAAAGAGTTAAGGAATTTCATTTTATTTTGAGTCCTTTTTCTGTAGTCGGAGTCAACAATCAGGGTGATAACATTTTCACTTAGCTTGTTTTATCTGTCAAAAAATTAAATCATATCTTAAAAGGACCCATTATGCCTATAATATTTTTATATGTTCCAAAGAAGATCAGTATAAAAAGGTTTAAATATTCCTGTTACTAGTGAGGATTAAATTTAGGTACCTTCACAAAAAAAATTCTAAAATGAATAAAGCTCACAAAAGATAAAAATTTCTATCTTAAGTAAGGAAGCCCAGAGATTAGCAGCCTGACTGGTAAGGCAGCTCTACCAGGGACCCAGACTCTTATCTTTGTGTTCAATTATTTTAGTGTACAGATTATAAGATCAAGATAACTTCCAGGTGCAAGATGAATGCTGAAGCTCCAGCCATCACATCAGTGTTACAAGACAGAATAAAAGAGAAAGAGTGAAGGGCCAAAGACTGCGCCCTCTCAACTGAGACTGCTCCCTTTTATCAGCCTTCCCAGAATTCTCGTAACCTACCTCCACTTATACCTTATTAGCCAGAGCCTGGTCATATAGGCACACCTAAAGGCAAGTGGAAATAGAGACTTTCATTTCAGATGGCCATATGTTCAGCTTAAAAGTCAAGGTCTGCTGCTAAGAAGAAAAAAAAAAAAAAAAAAAAAAGAATAGGTATTAGAGTAAGAACATATCCCAGTCTCTTCTAAAGACTTTATGTGCAAAAACATTATAACAGAAATCAACACATGTAATGTTAAAAGATATTTAATGACTAAGCATTTTTATATATAGGATTAGTTCTAAATGAAGGCTGGCTTTCAAGATCCTCACATCTTTATATTTTATAACTATCTATACTATGTATCCCATAGACTTTCAGCTCCCTTTGTACCCCCAAATCAAGAAAATGTATGGTTCCCACTCCTTGTACTGACCTAGCAGTGATATCTTTTTAATCTGTGCATCCCAATGCCTAGCACAATGCCTCACAGGTACCAGTCACACATTGTTTCATGAATGATGGCACCTACCACAGGCATGGTAACATATTAGATGCAAGAAAAAAGATACAAAGACAACTCAGAAACATTCTGTGCCTCAAGGATTAAATATATGTAAATCAGATATATAAAACAGAGACAGTAATTCTGCCCTGTTAGGGTGTACTTTGGATTAATTCTTCTCTAACAGCTCTTCATTAAGTATGTTCTTAGAGCAGAGTGCAAGGCTGACTACTATAGAGACCAAAAAGAAAGTGAGACGCTGACCTAGCCTCTCGGGGAGTTTATGATGAAGAAGAGAGGATAACATGCACAGATATAAGTATAATTCTGGATACAGAATGAAAATGAGAAAAGGTACAAAAAGTGCTCTAGATCCCGAGTGCAAAGAGCAACACACACACGCACACACAAGCACACATATGCACGAGGAACGAATGAGCTCTTCTAAATGATTAAGTAAAAAAAAAAAAAAAAAAGATGAAATTCTAGCTTCTTTGGCCTTTTCTTTCATGATTCATAAGCCCATATTTGGAAGGTCTGAATAAGAAGAAACAACTAAGTTAGCCTTAATTGTGTTTTTATTAACACAACCAGTTCGATGACTAATCCATGTCTAAATTGGATGGTTTTATAGGTACATATTTGGGTTATAACATGCCACATTAAAAAAACAGCTCTTAAGTTGATTAAGGCTAAACTCATTTTCAGGATCCATTGCAAACAATTTTTCATGTGTGGCGTGCACTTAGAAAGAGAACCTGTGAAAGGTGTTATAATGTTAGTGAAGGTCGAAAGAAAGTTAGTTGAACACAAAATGTGAACCTGCCATGCAAAATTGCAGGTTTTTAAAGCAAATGCCATACTAGGATTTTATAACTAATGGCAGGTCAAGAGAAAAATGGCCTCACGATCTTTTGCTAATCATGTCCCCTTCAATGCATTAGGGTCTCACATGGAATGTGAGGGATGGAAGTTTTGAGGCAATATGTTAAAGAGTCCCAAAACACTAAAGTTTTCAAGGCTAAGCTTTAAGGAAATTGACTCATTTTTTGCTCTCCAAAAATTTTTAACAAGCGTATTTAACAATTTTTCAAAAATTTTAAGACAAATTGAATGTTTAACTGTGAGTCAGTCATAGGCAAGAGCAAGGCATACATTCCTCCTGACCCACGGCCACTCACTCTGCGACCTGGCTCTCAGGCACACCCAGCAAAGGTGACTGTCCTCTCACGATTTCCTACTGTGCCCTCGTCATTGTGAACCCAAGTGGTTTTCTCAGTCCCCACCCTATTCGAACTTCTTTTGCTGCTCTCCTTGTTTAAATTTCCTGAGCTGCAGGTGGGTTCTTCACACATTTCCTCAGGAAAATGCACTGCCCCTCCATTACATGAGCCCTATTTCTTCTCAGTAGCCATCATGCCTTCCATTCATCTTCCTTCTTCACCTTTTTTTGGTACAGAATTTTAGTTTCATCCTTTTCCTATTGCTATAAGTCCTCTGGCTGCTTTTAGCTTTTCCTTCGGCTTCAATGTTTATATCTCTGCTATTACTTCTAAATCCGCATCTATAGCCCGTATCTCCTGAACATTCCATCTGAATTTGCAATTCTCTACATAGCAATGTCCATGATATTTTAGATTCAATGGGTCAGAAACTGAATTTGTTTCCATAGTTTTCCACCCTTCCATCCTCCGGTGTTTCCCATGTGAGCTAGCTATTCCCACTCATCCTATCACCCATGCTAGACATATCAGAAAGATGTTCCAACCCTTTGAGGATCAAACACCCTGTTAGTCTTTCTCTGTCACAACTCTAAAGTCCAGCCCACCTCACTATCCCATTTGAACTTTTGTTTCTTCATCTATAGTTTTTCATATGTTCACTCTGTCCCTCAAACTCCCACCACATGCATAGTACTTTTGTTAATTCATTTCCCAGTTAGTAAATCTTCTTTTGCACACCTATAAGTGTAAGCTTTTAAATATGATAAGTAGCCCGAAATGTTTTATGAGCTCCTTTAGCCAAAAAAAAAAAAAAAAAAAAAAAAAAAAAAAGACAACTTTCGGATAAAATTCACAATGAAATATCCAAAATAGAAAATCTAAACTAAGACAAATCTAACGACAATAAAAAAAGAATAAATGATCAATGTTTTAAGTAAGTCGGTGGTGGAAAAAAAAAAAACACAAAACATCATCAGAAGTAGTTTTTAACACATTGTTAGCAGGGCCTTTGAAATTGTGAGATGAGCAAGGCAAGACATTAAATTGTTCCAGTGATTTTTTTGACACTATTTACTATTTATTAAAGTCCATTTCTATTGACTATGTTACTATGGCCTTGGAAAATTATACAAATTTAAACAAAATAATTATTTTTGTCTGTCACTCTAAAATGATGATCTCACAGGAAAACACATTCATGAAAATATCATACATTTATTTATTTGACACGTGTTGAGTAGAATTCCAACTGAGACACGAAGCTCAACAGGTTTTCATATGAGGCAGTATGAACAAAAATGACTGGAGAGTTAAAAACTAGAATCTTGCCAATGCAATAAAAATCGTGTCATGGACATTTAAAAGAGAGGGAAAGATTCCTTACTTACACTAAAGAAGTCAAATAAGCACCATGGAGGAGACATTTGACATGAATCCTGAAGCATGTATAGTATTTCAATTAGCAAGATGACAAATAGCAAGGCTGACAAATTCCCCAAAGGAAATGGAGACTATTTGGACTCTTTGGACAATGGTGAGCATTCCAGCTTAATGCATAAAAGTGGCATGAAAGAGAGGTAGATCATGATCTCGGTCAAGCCATCGTGGGGGGCCTTGAATGCCAGGCTAAAAATAGCTCAGACTACTATATTCTCTATTCTGTCATCAAAGGAGAGCCATTGATGGAGTTTGTAGTTTAGAAGATTAATCTGGCAGCATATTAGAAGCTAGATTTTTGGAAAATGAGGAAGCATTGGAAGGAAAGACTGGGTGGGGGATGGCCAAATAAAAGAAAGTAAATAATGAATGTGTCGTAGTAAATCTTTCGATTTTGGCAAATAGTCGGCTATGTTAATAAGGTAGAAGTTGAGAGACCAGAAGAATTGTGAACTTTCTAGCCTTGGTAAAAAGGAGACTGGGGGTGCCATCGGCAGCAATCAGAAAAGGAGAGAAAGGGTCAAGTTTAGGGGAAAATGAAAACTTTTCCTGGAAATGCTTTTCTGTGATGGCGCAAAATGAGTTACTTGGCCTAAATGGTACTACTTCCTGGTGGCCTCAAAAATCATTTAAACCCCATTTTTTCTGACCCCTTACTATGAACAGCTTTCATACCCCCAGTGGTACTCCCTCTTGCCCACTGAAGCATTTCTGTACCATGACACCCCATCCCGCCTACTTTTTAACTCTCCTCCCTAACCCTCGAAAACCTAAATCAGATGAGATGTTTCCAAAGAAGAGACATCTTCTTTAGACATAAAGAATGGATTCTTTGGGATTCTGATAAGTTTTACCATTTGACTCCACCCCATCCCATTCCCAGATTTCCTGAGTCAGGACAAGGTAGGGACAAGGTCTAATACTGTGGGCTGACCTTGGTCACCCAAAGCTTGGCTGGAGCTGAAAGCAAGACATTTTTAAACATGTATCAAAACTCTCAAATGTTTCTAATTATTGTTACGTTCTTACTGATAAACTTAGATAAAAAATTCTAGTTATCAATATAGTTTTATTTCTTAAACTAGTTTGCACAGTTCTGCTAAAAAAAAAAAAAATTGTTCCTATAATTAAATTGCATCAATTACCTAATCCTATCAGACTGCCAATAAATTATTATTTATGGTGATGACAACACACCTTAAAGTGATGGAAATATTTAATTTTTGGTATTATTTATTCTGTTTAGTGTGTTTCTTTTAAATCTTAATTCTTCAACACCAAAGAAGTGCTCAAATTCTGGAGATTTTGAATAATTTATAACTAACATTAACATTTTATATAAACCAATAAACACAGTTTTGAAAATAATTCTAAAAACTTAACTTGGGAAATGTCAGCTTATTGTGTAATTATCAAGCCAAAAACTTTATCAGTCAATAAGTCTACAGGACTGATTCAAAGATTAACTCCTTCAGGAAAAATAAAGCAATAACCGGTTTGCAGTCTCACCAACAATGCACAAGGGTTCTTTTCTCCACATCCTCGCCAACACATGTAATTTGTTGACTTTTTGATAATAGTCATTCTGATTGATGTGAGGTGGTATCTTATTGTGATTTTGATTTGCATTTCCCTGATGATTAGTGATGCTGGACATCTTTTCACATGTCTGTTAGACATCTGTAAGTCTTCTTTGAAGAAATGTCTTTTCATGTCCTCTGTCCATTTTTTGGATTGATTATCTTTTTGTTATTGTGTTGTATGTGTTTTTTATATATTTGGGATATGTTGGATATGTTATTTGATATGTTGTTTGGATATGTTGTTTGCAAATACATTCTCCCATTCAGTAGGTTCCATTTTTGTTCTGTAGATGATTTCCTTCACTATACTGAGCTTTTAGTTTATTTTTGTAAGTGGAATTAAAAATAGCTGAAGTATTAAAATGAAAGCAAAACTTGCCACAGAATTAGGCTGATAAGTTAAAAAATATTACATATTTAGTTCTGCTATCATCCACAATAAAAATAATTTTTTAAATTCTTTTATTTTTATTAATTCTCAGGTACACTGTGAAAGGAAAAGCTAAGCTTAAAAATTTAGTGACATTTTATAACTAAACCCTCCAAAATTGCCTACTTTTTAAATTTCATTCATTCACTCACTAAATATTTGTTCAACATCTATTGTCAAAAAGCACTGAGAGGGAATGCAGAAATAAAATCACCAGCCTAAAGGTACAGATCACCTTATTTCCTAGCGGATTGCAATATCAGATTATTGGCCCAAGCAGAATACTTTTTTTGAATTAAGATCAAAGAAATCTTCAGGAAACTGAAGATCGACCTATACCAAAATTAAACAAACAAACAAACAAAAACTTGTACACAAGACCTCGAAATATGATCAAAAGGTGCTAAACACAAAATTGCAAAACTACCAAGAATTCTTGATCTTCAAGAAAGCAATAAATAAGCAAGATCAAAGAATAAGTAAATGCAAGGACAGATAGGTAGGTAGATAAAATAATATTTATACTGCTACTATATAGTTTACAAAGTGTTTTCACATAATTTTTTCTAATTTTATCTAAGTATGTATGGCAATGTGCGTGTGTGTGCTCAGTTCTTTTTTTTTTTTTTTAAAGCAAATGATCATCATTTCTTTTTCTGTGGGATCTTCTCTCCATCTCCAAAGACAGGGAAGATTCATTCATCTGTGTATAAGTTAAAATGACAAGGAATGTTTTCTTTGATTTATTAGTAAAAAACTAAATAGCAACATTAAGCTTTTAGGAAAAGATTAACAACATTGCACTGTAGTACCTGTCATGTTAATTTAAGGAAAAGCTGTTAAAAATGTTCATTCTTCATAATGGAGCATTCAATAGTCTTTGCCTAATGGATGGGGAGATGTGGCCCAAAATACCTTTACAACCAGGACAGCGGAATGCTAAAAACCTTAGTCTAAAAACTAGCTTGTTTTCAAACTGGTTAAATACTGAATGTATGATCTTTGTGTTTCCTTAATTTCACACATGTTTTGTTCAAAAATTTTTAATTGATGTCTAGGGATTACTCACCTAATTTTGTAATTTCACTTTTTTGTCTGAAGACACCTACCTCTGTGTAAACAGAGACTACTCCTAAGTACCAAAAAAAAAGTCAGGGTTGGGGGAGAGGGGGAGTCAAATATAGGATACAGAATATTTTTACTGTCGTGGCTATGAGAATAATTATTTCTATTTTAAAAGTGGGAAGATAAATAATTGATAAATAAAACCTTTTTTTTCCAGTCACACAGGAAACAAGAGTTAAGAACTCTAAAACTTTAAGTTATTGTTTTTCACCAAAAGTCACAATGCATCATGTAGAGACTAAATGCTCAATCTATGTTATCCACTTAGATTTCAATTAAAAAAAAAAAAATCTTGATGGTATATTCAAGTAAATGAACTTCTTCATTCTGGATATGAATTAATATGAAAGTTTATCACCTTAGAAATTAAATCTGAACCCTTATTTAGAAACTAGGTTCATGTCCTTATGAAAACTTAGGTTAATGTAATAGTCCTATTCCAAATTTTTTTACCTCCTCTGATTGCAAAGTTGAACAACAGATGAAATCTGAATCTATAAATGTTTCCATTATACCCACTTATGTTACATAAACTTTGATGAGTCAAAGAATTGTACATTTGTTTGATTTGTTTATTTTTATAAGCCTCTGCTACTAGAGTCTCTATATTTTACCAAATCGAGTTTATTTTTATAGATATAAACCAAAATTCTTTCATTTGGAGAGAAAAAAGAACATGCTAACTCATAATATATCAACATTAACCTACACTAAAAACATATTAAAAATATATTTGGCAGGCTTTAAACTATAAGGAGATATTCAGGAAATCAATCAACATCAAAAAGGTAGGTTCAGAGAAGTAGAAGCTGAATGCTATCTATCGTAGACTGCTGTTCGGAACACCGACAAAGAAGAAGTATGTGTGTTGGAGGAGCAGGGGAAATTAAGTTTAGAAAATCTTAATATAATCTGATTATATTATAAAATGGAACAGAATCTTCTGAAAATGAAAGTCATCTACAGAATGTCTATCAGTGTATGAAACACATTTAGAACCAACAAACTATCATGTGCATCTAGCATGACTACGTGCAAATAAGGTGGGTTGCAGAAGGTTTTGCTGGTTTTCCAATCAGAAGCCTTGAAAGCAAAGATGCATAAACCTCAGATGAGCAAGATGAACCATATGGCACAAGGAAATTATTATTAGAACTTTTCTTTATATTTAAGAAAGTAATTTACAGATTTCATCAAATTTTAACTAAACTAAGCCTCACGTAAAGAACAACTTAAAAGATTATTGCAAAGAATCTGTGACCCAAAGGAGATGCCATGAAGTAAGCAGCAGAAGCATGCAGCAGAAGAAAAACCATGGTGCCATTTTTCTTCTCCCTATGATCAGCTTGCTGGCCACATTTTGGGGTAAAAGCAAGGATAAACAACATCTGAGATGATGTAGAGTCATCATTGTAGTATGGATTTCTATCTATTATTACTAATTACAAACCTTACTCTAAGGGTATAATTTGCCTTGAGATGTTATCTAAGGTAAGGAGTACACTTACTTTATGATATAATAATATATTATTTTAAATTATTACTTTGATTTTAAATTTATATTATTATAATATTTATTAGATATACTATATTATATATTATGTAAAATATATTGTTTAAGGTAATAGAGTAACATATAACAAAAACACATGCATTTATTGAGTGCTCATGCTCTAAATATTTTTCTTGAAATGGGTCCACAATCAGAAAATGTTTGGGGGTCCACTATAAGAGTAAATGAAACAGTACATGCTTTATCTGTTGAAACTTGTAGCAGAGATCTCTGTGAATCCTTACCCTTAAGAAAAGCAAACCAAAAGAAACCAGAGAGAGGAACAATGACTACAGCTGCTTCGGTTACTGCGATATGAACTTCAAGAAATTGTCTGTTGTTCTATTTGGACCAGCGCATTTATTTTTATGTCTAAGACGGTCACACCCCAGCCGAGTACTAAAGAAGAAAAGAAGGAAAGGAGAGAGGGAGGAAGAGAGAAATGGAGGGGTAGGAAAGGAGGAGGGATAGAGGAAGAAATAAAAGGAAGGAGGAAAGGAAGACAGAACAATAGAAGATAAGATAGAAAAGCAGACAGACACAGAAAGAAAGACAGATGGGAAGGAAGAAAGCACAGTAAGAACTGCCCCTCTGAGAGACACATAACTGTTTCTGGACCCACTGTCTCTCTATGAAATTTGGGAGACGCCTCGGAGCTTTGGGAGCCTGTGCCCTCTTCCTACTCCTCCTCTCCACTAGCTGGGCTTGCATCTCAGTATCCAGAGGAAAAATATTATATACACTTATGAGAGCTTATTTTCCCTCATACCACAGGAATGAGCTAAATCAGGCCACAGTTTCCATTGCAAAGAAAATGGGAAAAGTAGAAAACAGTGAGTAATTTATAATAAGGGTTAATTAGGTTTTTAAATGGTAAAAACCTTAATGTATCATCTTTTTCCAAAACCTAGAGCAAACTCTGCAGCACAAACTCTGAAGAATGGTTCATGTACAAGGATACCCTGTGGGTAACAACCACAATAGGAGTAGGAGTTGGAAGTACTACAGATATCTTCAAATGGGGTCAAAATAGGTTATAAAAAAATTAGAATATTGATTTAATGTACATTGACCAATAATACTGTACATAATATGAACATCAAGCAGTAATTTAAAGAATCTTTAAGATCTCACATCATTGAAAACATTCTGTAGATCCAAATCTTTGATCTTATTTCTGCTCACTCTGCCTCCACAAGATCAGACTTGGTAACCACTCATCTCCAATACTGCAATAATCCTTTATGTGGCCACCCTGACCTCAGTTTCCTCACTTCAGTCCATCTTAAAAACTATTGTCATAACAACCTTCCTAAAGTGTTTTTATTTTGTGGCTGTTTGAATTTCTTCAGTGCTTGCTCATTGCTTACTAAATTCTTCAGTCTAAAATTCAACACATGGTAGTAACCCGCTTTCTAGAAGTACTGCACATTATTCCCTTATTTTGACCATTATGGTCTCCCATTCCCTTGGTTTAACACAAATTATTCTTCATTTACCAAACAATCCCTAGTCCTCTCAGGCAGCTCCAAGCTCTCTGTCCCTTGGCACATCCATGGCCTTGGTCCTAATCAAGGTCCATTCTGATGACCTCCACAAAGTGTGAGCTCTACACAAGGACTTGTTCCTATTAAATCACTGAATTTCCAGCCACTAGAATGCTACCACATCATTAGGGTTCAGGAAATAATGGAAGGAACGAAAAAACGAAGAGAGAAGGAAGGGCCTAGAGTTACAGGTGACCTACCTTATTTTCTTTCCTGACATAAGCACATAAAGGCAAGGTCAGGGTTTTATCCTTATCAGAGTCTTTGTAGACCCTACACAGTGCCATATGTATGAAAACAAACTGTAAAGTCTCATTTGAATCAAATATCATAACCTATTAATGCTTTAGAAAATAAGAGGAAAAAATTGCTTCAAAGAGCACTTTCCATTTAGTGGCTTATCCTTCCAGGTGACGTGCACACAACACTGCATCTATAAAGCCCTGCTGGGAGGTGGGCTGCAGTTATTCCAACACAGTAATTTTCATTAATGAGATTGTAGAGCCTTTGTTGAGTCCTCAGTCAGAAGGGACGCAAAGTCCAGCAATTACATCGTCCTGCGGTGCTTGCTCTCGGCGAAGTACATCTCTCTGTCCACTGTGTCATCTCTCTTAGACTTGTTTAAACATAGGACAATCTGCCTGTTACACCTTTGTAAGAAAATCTCTCTGCTTTGCAGAAATGAGGTGTTGAACCACCAACAATCCTAATCTTGTTAGAACCACTGAGTCTTTCTATTATAATCATACATCTGAAAAGGCTAAAATTATACCATATTTTGTCATTTTAAATCCATTTAAAGTGGATTATTTAACCTTTGTTAAACAGCTACTTAACCTTTATTTTAATACTTGGGAACACCAGTTAAAGGGGAAAATTACATTCTCAAGCCTATCTACCTACTGTTACTCTAAGATATAATTATTGTTATTAGGATTAGCAACCAAATAAACACATACGTTTTCATTAACAGAAGCTAAAAACTGAAATAGAAGAATAATATAATAAATACAATAATATAATAAATACCATATTTCAATTTACCTTTGTTTACTTAAATTTAATAAATATTATATATTGTTTACATTTTATTACTCTTTATCATACTTTAAAATAAAGCACAAACCCAAATGTAATTGGACCACAAGTGATTTCAGATATTGTGCCATTTATGTGCGGCTGTATTGTTACAATAAGGCTGTGTATAGGATACCACCATTACAGAGAAAGATGTTTCTTCTCTAAAATTTACTCTCATGAGTAAACAATAAACCACAGCTCTTCAGAGAGAGACGGGGCTTAAAGAGTGAGGCTTCTCCCTAAACAGCCAATTCAGATAATTCTCACGAAAGAAGATAGGGAGAGTTACATGGCTGTCACAATAGCCCTTAATTTGCCACATTTGCGAGCAAAAGATTACTTTTTTCTGGCTGAGTGAACAGGTACCGAGTTTGCAAGTTTACGTCCTAAAAACATTTCAACTCTTTGGTAATTAGATATTACTTTGCATATAGCATGATAAAAATAATTATGTTCATTATAGTAGTTACCAGGGGGAAGAGGGTGTACAAAAGGGTAACTGGGGTCAAATATATGGTGATGGAAGGAAATTTAACTTTAGATGATGAACATACAATGCAGTATACATATGGCATATTATTGAATTGTACACTTGAAACCTATATAATTTTATTAACCAATGTCACTTCAATAAATTTAATAAAAATATAGTATCTATATTTATGCGTTTTTAATTATGTTCACAGATTCTTTTAAATTCTTATGTGTAAATGATCACAGTGTTAAGGTAATACGTAAACTTTCTTCTATATTCGTGTTTCAAGCATATATCCTTCTGTGCAAGAAAGTTTCCTCCCGGCAAGAAATAGCCTTCTGCTGCCATTCCATGTTAATTTTATGGAACATAAAAAATATATTTCATGTGTCTCGTGAGAGCTTCTGGGTAAACAATGAAAATCAAAACAAAACCTTGGTAAAATCACCAAATAAAACTTACAACTGCTTAAAAGTCACATACTTACTTCATGTGCATTTTTTATTAGAATGCAATAAAGAGCTTTTAATAGGTGAATTTTATGACAACCACCTACTAATTAATGTCTGGCCTTTAGGGACAAATATTATATTTTACCTGAGCTTCTCAAACACAGAGTTGTGAGTTTGAGACCACATGAGGGCTGAGTAATTCCTATGCCTATATAAATCAAAATGATCCAATAGTAATAATAATCTTTGAACTTTAAATATAAAAGGATTTAAAAGCTTAAAGATACTGAGTGAACATGTAGTGATGGAAAACATGCGTTCTGAGGTCAGACTTTATAAGCTGGAATGCTGGCTCTGCTTTTTTTTTTTTTTTTTTACCATACTGACTTCTCTGTGCCTCAATTTTCTCATCTGAAATGGGCAAACTAGTAGTATTTGTTGGGCTATTATGAAGGTTAAGTGAATTTGTAAAGCACTAAGAACAGTACCTAGCACTTAATAGATACTAGGTAATCATTTATGATAAAGAAATATTTTACTGTATGATTCCAAGTATGTGACATTCTAGAAAAGGAAAAACTGTAGAGACAATAAAAAGATCAGTGGTTGCAGGGTTGGGGGATGAATATTCAGAGTGTAGATGATTTTAAAGTCAATGAAAATACTCTATATAATATTTTAATGATAAATATATATCATTGTATATTTATTTGTCCAAACGCATAGAATGTATAACACCAAGAGTGAATCCTTCAGTAATCTACATACTTTGGTTAATTATGACATGTCAATGTAATTTCATCATTGGCAAAAAATATATAAGTACAATTCTGGTGAGTGAGTTGATAATAGGAGTGACTATGCAGGTATTGAGGCACGGGATATACCTTCCTCTCAATATTATTGTAAACCTAAACTGCTCTAAAAATTTTTTTAATTTTTTAAAATTTTTTAAAATTTAAAGATTTTTAATTTTTTTTAAATAACCATAAGTGGTAAATAAAGAGTCTGTGATAATCTATGAGAAAAAATAAAGTGATATCTGACAAGATAACACTTCAAGAGATGGTATATGATTAAAATAAATATGAATGTAGAAGAAAAACACATTTCTCATACTTTTTCTTAGAGTTCTTTTTATCTGTTAGAGATTTATATTCCACATAAGCCACTACCCTATCAGATGGAAATAAGAATAAAGTAGTGGAAATGTTGCCTATTAATTATATTTCTATCTTTTCTGATTTAAATTACCTTCTTCAAAAGATATCTTTGTATGAATAGTTAAACACATATTTTTCTTTTCTATCTTCTGTTGCTCCCATATCAAGAGCAAGGATGTCAAATAATCTCGTGACAGGCCAAAGAAGTTGCCAAGGATGCTGCCTGGTCTTCTCAAGGCTGAAGTGTTTCCTCCTGTCTATGCTGGAGCTTTGCTTTGCCATTCCTGAAACCCTGGTGATGTACCAATTCCCTTTGGCCTTTCAGCATATGGTGGCATCCATTGCTGCTAACTGCTGACCTTGTTGTTTCCTCTTCCTGATCTCTGACCACTGTCTCTGCTCAGTCCCCACCAGGGCACAACAAAATTCCATTTCAATTCCTTACAGACAATGTGCAGGCTAAGAAGCTCCAACATCCTCATCCAAGTCCCTCCCCCTGCAGGAGCTGCTCTGTTTGTCATAGCCATGTTGCTTATGGCACTGAGAAGAATGGGAAACTGAGCCACTAGTTCTAATGTTTTCTAGTTTTCTCATGTCTTTCTGAATGGTTCTACAGCTCTCTGCCCTCGCTCAAGATTAAACTTCAAGACAGAGGGACAATGAGGACATCGTGTGATTTTCTTTTCCTACCCGACTTTCCTTTCTTCTTCTCACTAAAGAGGGAATGGATAGAATTTTTCTCTTTCCATATAGTAGGACTCCCTCATGCCATATCCTTAGATCTTGCTACATCTGGTTTGTAATAACCTTGATGCTCAGATTGGTCGGGCTCAATTCTTGTTATACAAACAGCAGAACAAAACTAAACCTCAGAGGTTATCAGGTTCAAAAAGTAATCAAAATATTTCTTTTTATATTTGTACTTTTCGAATTTATACATTTGAACCTTGTTATAAGAACCTAGAGCATATATATTTTAAACGATATGTTTGCTCCGGGGAATACAAGCAGGCAAACTTTGAATAAATGTACAAAGGATCAAGTACTTACAACATAAAAAAGCAAAGGAGATAAGAGCATTTCAAAAGCAAAAGAATAAAGAGAGAACTACACCAAGTGCACATCAGAACAGATATTTAAGAGAAATCAGTGCCTCTCCATGATAAATCAGTGAAATCAAGAAAAGTTTCATAATGCTCTTTGATATTTGTTCCAGGAGTTAGCAGAAAGGCCCAATGCTAACAAGTGACTGAAGCCTAATTTAATGGAAAAAAAAAAAAAAGGTTTTCAAGTTTTCGAACTAAAAGAGACCTCAAAAATTTACAAGTTCAAGCCCTCTTTTTCAGTATGACAAAATAAACACCTCAGCTATATATGTCAGGACAGTGCTTCCCAGGCAAAGGCCTCCACGCCAGAGAGGAAGAAGTTTGTTTTCCATCAACTCCATGCTCATCTATAAGTGGAATGCCTTGCCACCTCTTACCCTGACTTGTTTGGAGATACCATCTGAGACCTTTCAGAGCAACACACAACCTGCAAAGCTCTGGGTGTTTCTCTGGTGAGCCTCACACCCTCTTCACATTTCCAAGGTCACATCCTGGGCATTTGGCAGAGCCAAAGGAGGATTATCTTTTATTCCAAATCCCAGAATCCTTTTATCCTTTATTGCAACCCAGAAACAGTTTGTGCATATACATCTGGCAATATTTATGTTCATAAAGAGCACTTTATGATCATTGAGGAAATGGAAAGATCTTTATATTTATAAAAACAAAACAAAACAAAACAAAAAACAAAAACAAAAACAAAAAACTAGCCACTATTCACCTCTGCCTCTTAGAAGACAGGCACTTAACCTTTACCCATAGAACACTATCATCAATATGTAGTAGATGAAGTGTCTGTTATATAGACCTCATGTTTATGTATATCAAAACTAAAACGGATTTACTGCCACTAGGCATAACCTCTCTGAATTATAGATAGCCTAGTACTTTCCTAATGCTCAATAATGAGAAATGATTATCTGAATGTCATTGAGAATCTTGGATCAAAGGAGGCAATTAATAAAAACTATTATGAATAACTTTACTCCTATAATATCACTGCAAATGTTAAATAATTATATTTATTGACTGTGTTCTTATTGATAATGTTATTTTCAAACTGGTCTCAAATGTGTTTCATTTGCATATATAAAATATTTAATGCTAATTTATAGTTTTGCCTGACTTGTTTAAGTGGTCTCTATTGAAACACTTCTATTAAGGTAGTTTTCATGCACTGAGAGGTTACATGTTTTTGTAGTTTGCTAGTTTTTGCTCAGTATCACTTTTTTGTTCTGCAAATATGGACGCAACACCTTGAGATTTTCATGTTTGAAAAAAAACCTTAATAGCAGTTGCTTTATATGTTCTATATAATAAAAGCTGTCTATTTTGATATTGGTTCTTCTATTTCAGCTATAAACAATGCTATTGTTTATGTAAAATAATATAATGTAAATATATAAAGTGAATTACAAAATTTAGTAACTTCTATAAAAGTAGAATGGAGCATTGGTAACTACTAGAATCTATTCGAGGCATGAAATATTCTGTCCCTTTACAGCAAGTGTTAACACAATCCCTAGAATTAGGCAAAAGCTGCCATGAGTGAGCTCTGTAGTTCAAAGACAGTTTGCAGTACCCAGCAGCTCACTTGAGCACCTGAGTAGCAGTCAGAAAATCTGGAATCTGTCTGCTCTAAGGGTTAGCCTTTTTTTTCTGCAAATGAAACTACATTCTCTCCCTGATAATTATTAAATTTTTGGTAGTATATTTCATTGTATACACTTCATTTTTGCAAAGCAAAATAGCACTGTTTGGTATCATGCTTTGTTTCCATAGACCAAAATAGCTAGTAATAGCTTTGAAAGAAATGACATATTTGTATGAATTACAAAAAAAAAAAAAAAAAAAAAATGGACTGCTGTAAATGGAAAGCACACCCACATAAAAACACACTTTAGGTATATTTCAATTATTTAGATAATAGATCATGGGAAACTCTGTCTAGGGAAACAGAATCTGCAAAAATGTCGTGTAAGGTTTAGCAAAGCTAACTAGAATATTGGCCTTCAATATGTCATTTACATGAAAGTATGTGAGCTCATTTAAGAATATTTTATAAATATGTATAAAATCACTAGAATATAAAGAAAATAAGCAAAAAAAAATTCATACTACCAATGTTATCCTATTAAACCTCACTTATACATGACGTAGCCATTTATTCATTTAGCCATCATTGGTCAGTACATATACTGATTGTAAGACAGACAAAATGGCAGTACTATTAGTCATTACTTATTTTATTTAATGACAAAATCATGCATTCCTATTTTTATTGATAATCAAGATATAAATTAGTTTCAACAAAAAGCATTTTCAGTTTGACTTTACGGTCATTGGTTTTTATCATTAGGTAGAGATGCTGATGCATCTTTATTCATATAAGGTTAGTGTGGTTACATATTCCACTTGTTTAGAAGGCTTTGATGTAAAGTATGACAGTATACATTTTTGATTCAAAAAATTTTTGTGTTGTTGATTATCTCATTTCTTCCTCTGATAAGAGTTATGTAAGTACAGAAAAAATACTTTCTAAACAATGTCAAAATAATATTACTCTAACAAAAACACTGGTGTTTTAATGAGTAAAAATATATGCTGGAATACCAAAAACTAGTATTATGAATTCTAAGTATTAAAAATCTAAGAAATGTTGCCAGATGGGAGAGAGGTTGCAGAGGTGGGTGAAAAAGGGAAAGGTAGTTACAAAATAGTCATGGGGATGTAAAGTATAGCGTAAGGAATATAGTCAATAATATGGTAACAACTATGTATGCTATCAGATTTATTGGAATGATCACTTCATAAGTTATATAAATGCCCAATCACTATGTTGTACATCTGAAATTAAAATATTGTATGCCAACTGTAATTGAAAAAACTTTAAAGGCATAAATAAATAAAGAGAGGGAGAGAGAGATAAACAAACAAATAAATAAATAAATATCTAAGAAAGATTTTGTCAAATGCTCCCCTTTTATGGGCATAAAAACCATCCGCATGTATTTCTAAGAACAAATTTTGCTTTAGTGAATACGTCTATGAATGATTACACTTCTCCCTCTAGGCAGGGTACAAATAGCTTGTCAGGAAGATAATATTGGTTACTATTATTGTTAGCATTACCAGCAGTTAAACTGTACCTAGATCTGAGATATCAAACTCGCTGCTCCAATCTGACTGGTAGGGGGTTCTTTAAGTTTACTCAGTTGCCAGCATTTAAAAATTGTTATATTTCCCACTAAGAATCCATCTTTTTCATGAAAATCTAAATTTGTGCTTTCCCTTGAAAATGGCATTCCCACTTAGCAACAAAAAGCAGGACCCGGCTGAGAAAGGACTTGTGTGTTCCCCCAGTGGCCACAGCTTACATCCCACACAATTTACTCACTTAGATTAACTGCCTGGGCCCATGCAGGCATTAGGGTTTGCTAACCTTGAGTTAGAGGTGTACTGGATGCACAAATGCTTAGAGCATGAGGGATACTGGCGTCAACGTGTGTGGAGGCTCTTATACCACTATTAATCTGAGTGAACCTGTTTGCAGTGGTCTTCTGAGTACAGGTCTAGGAAAATTCATTGTTGAGGGGTAGGAGTTAGAATCTCTCTATGTTATAATCCTGTTATTTTATACCCCTCTCTTCTCCACTGTGTTTAATGTAGTAGAGAAAATTAAGCCGATCTTCCCTGCCTTAGAGCAACCAAAGCAGGCATGCCCAGCTGTCATTACAAGCAAAAAAAGAGTTTTGTTTGTCATCATTACTTTTGTAAGGTCATGTTCCTATTCCACTCTTCTTTCCAGAAAATAATTTCTATATAGGTTGCTCTCAACGATTTCAAAAATAGCACAATTTGTAAAATAGAAATGCATAAGGAAAGAGAATTAGCGCCAAAATAGTTTACCATATGAATGACCATGTATCTGAGTCCATTCAGGCTTCCACATCAAACTTGGTGGCTGATAAACAACAAATGTTATTCCTCACAGTTCTAGAGACTGGGAAGTCTAGGGTCATAGCGCAGACAGATGTTGGCTGAGGTCCCACTTTCTGGTTCAGGGACCCCACCTTTTCTCCAAGTCCTCACTTGGCAGCTAGCTCTCTGGGGTCTTTTATTAGGGCACTGATCTTAATCACAAAGGGTCAGGACTCATGGCCTAATCACCTCTCAAAAAATCGTACCTCCTAAAACTACCACTTTTGTGGTTAGAATGTCAACACATGAATTTGGGGTACACAAATTTTCAGACCATACCATCACATTTTCTTCATTCTGACTGCCCTGGTCTAACACACATAAACTTAACATTATTTTATATACTATGTCTCTTGAAAATAATATTAGAAAGATAATCAGCTCACTACATCTGATCTTATGGGGAAAAAAGTAAGTCTCACCAGAAACCTACCCAATTCTCACCCCCATAACCACCATTTACCCAGTGGGGTCCCTGGTGTAGCATCCCCAGAGTTCAGGAAACATGATCCATTGGCTAAGGGAGTGATTCATTGTGAGAATGAGTCAGAAATAACCTCCCAGGATCTTAAGTGCACAGGATGGGCAAGCACAAGAAGCATAAGGGTTGGTCTGGGAACACAATGAGAAATAATAGCCTGCTTCTACCAGGTCCTCTCTCTGGTCCCAAAACAGCTACTTTCTGTCTCTGGCTATTGACCCTACAGATCATGTGAAGTGAAGATGGACTGCGGTACTGAAATTTATGCTGAACCTACTATTTCATCACCAAGGTTGAAAAGCAGACCTATTAGTGGTGAGCTAATAACTGTTTTCTGCTCCTTTAGACTCAATGTGACTGTTTGATAACAACTCTGCTTCACTTGCAGTAGCACATCAAGTTCCACTTTTTGATGTTTAGATACTCTCCTAACTAGTAAAACATAGTCATTGGTAAGAAAAATATAGCTATTAAAGTCATAGTTTAAAGCAATAGGTTTAAGGAATAATATGTAATTTGTTGTGAGAATTAATCAGAAATACATCAATTATCCCAAATAAACCATGAATCGAAGTACAAATCAGGGAAAAAGGGTGTCCAAATTTTGTTGAAGACAAATGTTTTAGAAGTTTGATATATTATATTTAATCCCCTCAATACTTGATAAAGAAACTATATGGAAGAATGTTTTGTTTTAGAATGAGTGAATTGAGTTCCTTTTTTTCCAGCAACTGATCACAAAGTTTTTACATATAATTAATCAACAATCTGCTTTATGACTTACATCAGATTTCTTTAAAATGATAATCAAACAAAATTAAAACACAATCACAAATAAAATGTCACATTGTGTTTGACTGAATTCCATGTTTCAAACACCAACTAATGGCAGTAATGATTTCTCATTTTTATAAGATTCAGTGAAGAAATAAAAGCATGTATAAGCTTTAAGGCAAACCTATTTTTTATTTTTTATTATCTTATTTAAAAAGATATTTTAAAATTTAGAAAATCGGTTATTTTAAATTCGAAACAAATGGATATTTTCAAAAGTTTATCACTGCTAAAGGCTTATTTAACTTAAAAAGACAAAACTTTTGTAACCCTGAAATAAATCTCATTTTGCTTTTGCTTCTTTCAAAAGAAGCAATGCAAACACAAAACTTTTAAATTCCTTTTGAAGTTTTACACCAAAACCAGAAATAACACTAAAGCAAAGAGAATCTCAAATATAAACATTCTAATATGAGAAAACCATAGTGAATTTATAGAATTTGCTTAATTTTTGACCACATTCACTGCTAAACATATACTAAGAAAATTTTCAAATTCAAAATGTTTTGCAGGTATGATTGCATGTTTGCAATTTCTTGGTTTTAGAAAATCTGTATTTGAAATAAACTATTTTTCTAGTCATCAGATTATACTCAGGACAGGTAGACCACATTCCATGGGATGAACAACCATGTAGCTACTTAGTAAGAATGAATTTGTCATTGAAATCCTCTCATTGAAACATTAAAATTTCTCCTAAGTAATTCTAGGTATGGTGTGTGTACAAAACAAAGATCATTAGTCCGCAAACAGAATCTAAGCTTCTAAGAATCACCAAGTTTTATTGCTACAGATGAGGAAACTGAAGCACACTGTCTTGTCCAAAATGGTAATCAATGTTACTCAGAAACACACAAAGTATATTATCCCAACTAAAGTATGAATAGAAATAAAAATCAGAGGAATGGCAGAACAAGAATTCAAGTGTCCTGACCTCCAGCCGGCATTACCCATAACAAGTGAGTGATTAGGTAGGAGAAAAATTGAGACTGCTTCTCTGACATATGAAAAAAAAAACCTATTGGCTGATCGTATTTAGTCAATTTGTCAATTCATAAGTACATAAGCCAAAATGGCTTGAGAAAACTAACTATATTTGTAACTAACTAGCATAGTCAATTCAACCAAAATGATCCAAATGTTCCAGTCTAAGTATTTCACATCACCTCTTTCGGAATTTTATTTTATTAAAAATGTGTTATGCTACAAAGATTTCTGTTTACATTATATAAAATATATCATGGAAAAATACTAAAGGAGTTATTCCCAGATGCATGTAATAAAATAATATTGCATAAATTTTTATTTTATGCCTACAATCTATTGTTCAGGTGTTACCAATAAATCAATTCTATTTTTTTTTTCTTTGTACTTTTGGCAGATACCGCCTGTTGCACACCTACTGGCAATTTCTCCATTCTTTTTTGTTAAATGTCCTTTGATTTTGTTTAGGTATCAGACAACCTCATCCCTCACAGTGGGGAGTGGAATGTTGGGTAGTTGAAGTCTACCAGGGCAATTCTATTCTCCTGTCCAAGATCAGCGTAAGCAGGGCTACATGACCAACCACTGAGCAGTAAGTCAAAAGTGAATATCTAATTAAAGATGCCAGGGAAAGTTTTCTTCTCCCTTACAAAGGGACACATGACAGAAGCTTACACTGTCATGTGTTTGGACAATATTGAGTGAGGCATGAGAAAGCCACTGAATACTCTTCATGGAAGTGCCATCCACTTCTTATTTTGTAAGATAATAAAATGCCCTTTATGTTTTAGGCACATCTTAAGAAGAGTTTTGTTACTTGCTTCCAAAATCATCCTAGCTAATATGATGCCCTTTAGAACACGAAAAGTATAAGGATTTGTAGATTCTTTCTTGCCTTACAAAGGAATTGGCAGCATATAAATAATTTAGTAAGGGGTACTAAGTTTATATGAGAATACACATTAATGCTTTCATAAAGAATACAGCCATTTAAAAAACTAACTACATGTTATTTGACCTAATTGAAACATACTGTCTTAAAATAAACATGCCTTAAAATAAGCTGTATTTAGTCCATAGTCTTTTTTAAATATTTAGAATATTTTAAAATGTAAATTTCAGAATCCCTATTCCATCAAACTGTCTGCAAAATAAGAAAACAAGGTAATAAGAATCTTCATGTTTTTCTAATGTGACAGTTGATTTTGTATTGGGAATGTTTTCATCAATTTAAACTAAATTATACCTCAGACTTAGAGTGGATAAAAGATTGAACCTCTTTAAGTAGTCTCACCATTTTCTCATCTATTTGGAATATAACACACAGGTGTGCTTTGAAGTTTATAAACCATGCCTCAGTACTTTTAAAATAACTTCTGGAAATTTTAAAAAGGAGAGAGTGTGAATCAACCCATGCTGAGGAAGGCGAGCCATGTTCATCATATTTACTATTATGACATATTAGATTATTTTCTTTCGGTGCCTGAAAGGCACACGCTTTCCAAAGGGGAAATACAGTCTTTATATTTAGTTCACATAATCCAGACCTGCAGTGTCAGTGCCTGAAACAAATTACTGTTTATATTAGAAACTTAGTTTAATAAATTAGGTCTGGTCTATGAACTGTCAAAGTCCTTATAGTCTGCAATTCATATATAACAGATGCCTTTTCCATGACTCTTAACTAGAAGTGGCCAACGTGATTGCTTCCTCCTTGCCATTACTACATTCTGTAGGTTTAGTTATCTACTGCCCACAGAGAATTAAAAACAATTTAAAAGGGCATCTGGAATAAAGCACTCCACAGGAAAAAAAATCTTTCCATATACAATAACTTTCTGTTTAGGTCAGAGAATTATTCAATAATTGGCACTTGTTTAAATAGACCATTCAGGATCAGTTTGGTTTTCCAATCTCAGATTGAGTTACAGGACTATTTTTTTTTTCAAACTCACTTTTGCAAGTCCTAATTTCCAGCATATTTGTGGCACACTGTGATTAACAGAGTAGCTAATTTTTGTATAAGATACAAACACATTTTTCAAGTGTTATAAATAATTCACTAATTTTTCCACAGATTGTTTATGAATTATGAATTTTAGCTTACTTGCCCTAGTTTAGAAAATATACCGGTAAAACAGGGGAGCTAAAAGCAGTTTTTTTAGTTTACGAATTTATACAATTTAAATTTTATGAGAAACCTGGGTTATTCCATCTTTTATGCTACTCTTTTCACAAGTACCCCTTTAAGAGATGGATCAAGAAATCTGTGCCTGCCACTTATGGTATCGTCACCTCTTGCGTTGTTTGCATTTAATATAGAAACAGTTGTTGCATAAAAACTTAATAATGATGCACACATCTATAAAGCTTAAGTAATAAGGCCAGAGAAACTTACATGGAAATCTACTCATATCAACACTTACAAATTCAGACATATGGACACTTTAACTGCTAGTTGTTTTTTTTTTTTTTTAACTCTACTTTGAAATATTATGTTATAATGTGCTTCCTTTTGAGTCGTTTGGTCAGCTCTCAATTCTAGAATTTCTATGCAAAAAATTAAGAATATTGTATTTGCTCAGATCTTGAGAACTAGAAAGAGAGGGTACTCAGTGACATTTTAACATTTATGTCCAGTAATACATTGACATTTCAATAAAGGAAAAGTTATTTTTTGGTGTGAAATTAGATGATTTCCTTACAACACCATCGAAAATGTCTGTCAATCAAAGTTTTTTAATCTGATAGGTTTAAAGCATTCTTAGTACTACTTCCAATTGTTTTTAACATAAAGCTATATTAGCCCATTAGTATAACGAAATTCAGGTAAACTGTCAACAATGGCTCTTTTACCAGCAACACAGTGATTTGTGAATATGTAATCTTATTTTAAATTTCACTCTTGTTCTTCGATCTTTCAAATGATTATAGTTTTCCTGGAGTGAAAATAACTTAAACTTACTAGACTTTTTAATATCTTTACAGCCAAACTGCTACAATTCTCACTTTGCTAATCTGTAATTCTCACAGAAGAACTGGCAGCGTTACCCGGCCTTTAGCAAGGACCCTGAAGTGAAATCACTTAAAACTTCCTCTATTTTAATTTCAAATGATATACTCTGTATATAAACCACACAAATATGCTCTATCAAACACATCGACACATACCTGAGATGTTAACATTTCTTCCTGATACCATCAGGCTGTGGGCAGTATTGGATCATGGAAGCTTTGAATTATGATAGAGCAGGTAGAGAGCTTAGATTTCTGAGGCTTTTTACCATCATTCCAGCTCTCTGAAGGCCCAAGTATCTGAGATAATTTGACACAGCTGAGTAGGGGCAAAGCTTGGATGTGAACCTGTGTCCATTACCTGAGTTGTTTTTTAATCCTGGTTGCCCATTAGATAGCCATGGGAAGCTTTGAAAGAATAACATCGCAGCCCTACATTCTCAGCTGTACATTCTCAGTTCATCTGGGGTGGGCCAAGGGTTGGGTATTTTTTCACATCTCTTTCATGATTCTGACACGGTCTAGATTTAGAACTACTGGACCAGGCTCTTTATATCACAATTTCTTTTATTTCAAAAGATCAGAATTACATTTCCAGATTTATCATCATCCATTCACAGTCGCTCCTCTAAAAGAAGTTGACAAATGTATTTGAATATTCAGAGAAGAAGCTGAAATTCGATAAGTACAAATTTTATTTCATAAGAACCCAACTGTAGAGGACCCTTGAGGAGCTAGATTATAGCTATGCCATTCAGTTTGAATAGACATAAACTAAACTCAAAAGATTAACGTGTTTTTAAAAAGTAAAATCAAGGAAGAGAAAACATCTAAATAGAGGATTAAAAAAATATATAGTAAAACTCAAATCTATTTTCTCCTAGAAATCAAGAGATATAATATAATTCAAATATAATAACAAATTAAATATCTTCTTTAATCTAATAGTGAAATCACAAAATAGATATAAATCAGTATCTCACATATTCTAGCCATAGTAACAAGATACCACTTTCTTCCCTAAAAAAATGCACCATTCCTTAGTGTCACCAACATCTTTTTTTAATTGAAAATGTCCTTTCTCATTTAGGAAACCAGACACTCTCATATTCTGCTAATGATGATGGAAGTTGATACAACTCTTGCCTCTTGAAGGTTGTGACGGTTAATTTTTTGTCAACTTGACTGGGCCATGAGATGCTCAGATAGCTGAATAAATGTTAATTCTAGGTGTGTCTGCAAGAGTGCTTCCAGAAAACAGTAAAACCTGAATTGTGAGCTGAGAAAAGCAGATGGGCAGATGGTCCTCCCCAGTGTGGATGGGCATCTCCCAACGCACTGAGGGCCTGAATAGAACAAAAAGGTCGAGGAAGTTTGGATTCTCTCTCTCTGCCTGCCTGAGCTGGAACATCTATCAGCTAAGCTCTGGACTAGATATTTGTCATTCATTGCCCAATGTACTCCCCTCTACAGCCTTATGAGATACATCTTATCTCAAATTTCCACTTTACAGATGAAAAAACACTGAGGCTGAGAGCAGTTAACCAATTTACAGCTAGTGATCCAAACCTATAACTCTAAAATCCTTGGTCTTTTTCAATATCTCACTATCCTGCTCACAGTGGCAGATCTTGTGTTGCCCAACTTTAACCAATAACTTGGAAATTCTCATATCTTGGAGGCCAAATTGAAATTCAGATCAAAACATAATCAGAAGTGAGGTTATTCCCTTTTTTCAATGGCATCTGGGAGCCAGAAGATTAAAAGGAACAGCTGTTTGCAGCCACAGGCTTTCGAAGTGCTCACCTTACCAGCCTCCAAGTGCAAAAAAAGCAGCACATCATCAAACCCATCTGGGCTTGTTGGGAGCAAAGCCTTAAATGAGTGAAAAGCATTTCTTCTCAAATCATTTGATCTACATCTGATACTTAAAATATCTGATACATGAAATTTCACAAACCCAAAGAACATTAAAGGAAAATTTACCATTTCTGCAATGTTAACTGAAACAAGGGCTCAAAAAAACTGATGTTTCTACACCATCTTGGTTCCAGATTTTAACCAAAAGCAAAATATAAGCAAAGAAAAATACCAGTGCATAGAATTTAACATTATCTGTCAGGAAAGACCCTATTAATTAGACTGTCAATTTGTAACTTATGATATCTTTTATATTTCTTATCATTTTTAGTATAGGACTGAGAACTCAGGTGAAAAGTTTCTCTTCAAAAATATGATCCTTTCAGATTGGGCATACTTAGCACAATCCAAATGTTGATTTACTATATTAAAAAATTAAATTTAAACTAAAAACAACATAGAATGAAGCAAGTTAAGAGTCCATGTTATATTTTTCAATACACTTTTGATTATAGTTAATGTATCATTTCAGTTAGAATAATCCAATAAATAACCTTGGAGTATCTAATACCAATTCTATTAAATTATATAGAGTTGATGACTACTAATAAAAAGAACAGTGTTTGTCTAACATCCTATTTCACCAAAATAATAGAAATTCATTAGAATTATCTTTAAGAATGAAAAACTATTTCATTTTTCTAAAACCTAATACATTAGTATTTCTCAACAGAGTTATGGGACATGAAATTCTTCAGCGGCTCAGGCTCACTTGCCAGAAAGATGAGGAAAGGTTTCCTCAGTCCTGACTGTCGCAAGGTTAGGTATTTCCAGGATAAACACCATTTCTAAAACATCCCTTTATAGGACCAATATTTTAATTTCTCTGAAGTGCTAACATTGTGGAACAAATTGATCCATTTTCATAATTTCTCACCTAACACTGTAATGGTCTCTGAGGAAACAGGACATAACATGAGTACATTTTGAAAGGAAAAGCATATTGTGATACACAATAAAACCTTGAAGAGTCAGAATAAAGGAGCAGCCTTTTTTCAATTGATGAGTAAAAGATTGTAAACAAACTTTCATTTGATATTATGACTTACGACCAGACAGCAGTTTCTTTGTTTAAATATTTTTCTTATATTTTTCTGTCTCTTAACTGTCTATCTTGGTAATTACTTTGCTGTAAGTTTTATTTAGCATTAATCTCCTACAACCATATTTCTCTGTAATGCTTTAAGCATCTTTCTTTCTTCAGCTTCTTTGAAATTCAAAATTATGTCAATAGACTCAAGAGTATGCAAACACTCTTGGATATGATTGACCTGGAATAGTCCTGGAATGAGGCCAATGAGAGGACTTTGGAGTCCTATTTTATGTTAGAACAGTCAAGAATGTGATTTTCCTACTGCTAAAAATTAGGCATTTTTTGTACCATTATTTTCCATCTTCACATATCACTAGCATTTTTCAAAATTTTAATTGTAAGTGTTCACAATGATAAAAAGTAAAGAGTGTTCCTAATGAAAATCTCAAATGAAAGACTATGACCTTCAAAATATCTTATAGAAAGTGAATCATGCCACTTTTTTTTTATTTTTAGCTTTCTTTATGCTGTAATCATAAATATTTAAAAGACGGCAGGTAGAAACCAACTCCAAATGCGACATTTATACTTTACATTTTAGTAGGATAAATTATTTTACAATTTGGTCTTATTTTTTTCTTGAATACCTAAGCACATCTCTTGTTTGAATTTCATCGCGACACCCTTCTGAAACAATACTACCCAAATCATGAAATACTTTAATGAATTCAGCCTCTAAACAATTTCTAAAGGCAGCGTCTAACCAGGTTCTTTAGCTTATCTATTAACTTATGATAAAATGAATAGCTTAGTTTTCTTTTAGGTGCCATTTTCACTTTTCACTTAAAAACACTGAAAATAAATAGATGTATGCTTTCTGGTTTTTTCTTTCCTGATTATATCTTTGAATTTCCTAAATCTTTATGTCATATGCATAATCAAGCTTTCCATCCATATACCAACCCTTGAGATTCTCATTCTTCAGGTGTAGATTTGGCATAATTTTTATATGAAAAAAAATGGATTCAGAGAAATCTGTTGTAAAAACTACAAATATAACGTGCATTCCTCCCTTGAGTGTATCTTTTTGGAGCAGCATTGGAAATGTTGTTTATTAGTTTATTACCATGTTTACAAATATTTGTTCACTATCATCTATCCTTAAAAAAAGAATTGTAACTATATATTTTTAGTTCATGAAATAAGTTAAAAAATAATCATAATGATAATGACACGTCACTGAAGTTATAAGGAAATAAGTAATTCCCCAAGACAAATAAGGTATAAAACCAAAGATATACATGATGAGTCAACTTCATTTATCTGGGCATACTCCACCTTAGTCTAAAAAGTATTATATGGCAGAAGGTCTGGATTCCCTGTGTGAAATCACTTTGATTGCAGTGAAAAAAAAGTTAGGGTTAGGCAGAAGTAAAGGAACAAAATACCCACTTAGTTCAAATTAATCCAAAAAAAAAATGTGAGCATCTTTACAAAAGGCCCTATAATACTAAAGTCTTACTCATAGGTTTCACTCACGTGTGCACGCACACACACACACGCCCACACATAACTGACCATTTCTGCTCATGTTTAGTCTGAAGTCCAAGGAAAACATGTTAAAAAGTAATTGTATGTCAGTCCTACTCTGAAGACACCAAGACATATCAGACAAGGTCTCATATTTAAGGATACCATAGTGTAGGAAAAGGATATGAATAATTGATCCCATTGTAGTTGTTCTGACATATTCTACTTTTTGGGATAAAAATAAGTATATAGAAAACAATGATGCAAGACTTCATATGAGAAGTATAACGAGAATAATCAAGTAATGAGAAGTACTTGAGTAATAAAAAATAATCAATTAAATAATCAGTAAGTGTCAGTTATATGAAAATATTCTTCTACGCTTTACATGGGTTATTTCAATTTAACTCTCCAAGCAACCTTACCACCATTTACAGGTGAAGAGAGGCACAGAGAGGTCAGTAGCTTCCCCAAGGACAGTGAGGGGCAGAATTAGGAAACGAATATAAGAATTCTGTCTCCAGAGACTGTGTGTTTATTCATACTTTCTCTGAAAATGCAGGGAGGTTGATGGGAAGGAAAACCCAAGACTGAAAGAAGTCCTTGGTGATGGGTCTTAAGGGCATTGGTATATTTCATTTATTTTGCAAATATTCATTATATTTTGGGCACAAGACACTATGCTAGACACCAGAGATACACTGGCAAACAAATAACAGAAATACATTAGCTGGCCAACTTGATGCATAGGTAGTATTTCAATAAAAAGAGATGAAGCTGGGTAGAAATTAGGAAGCAAAAGTCATTCCCCATAAAAATCGAAATATCTGCAAATGCACCAAAATGGGAACAAGTGATTTCTTCTGCATTTAACTGCAGGAAATATATGAATTAAATTTAAATTCCATTTCAAAAGAAAGAAGAAGGGGAAAGGCCAAAGAAATTTTTGGACTCTGTGATTAGCAGCCTCTAAAATGGCCCTAAATAACTTCTACCGCCTGATATTCATGCTTTTGTACAACCCATCTTTCTGTGGGGTCAAGACTGAATGACTCACTTTTAATGAATAGAATATGGCAGACATGAAAGAGTGTGACTTCTGATACTAGGCTATAAAAAGACTGTGGCTTCCATATTGTGTTCTCTCTCATTCTGTTTGGAGCACCCACAGTGGGGGGAAAACCAGCTGCTACAACACAAGACAACCTTGGGAAGAGGGCCAGGTTTCAATGAAGCACTGAAACCTGTCAATAACCAGGTGAGTAAACCTGAAAGTGAATTCTGTCCTCCTGCCCTGGCTGCCAGAGCCTCAGATGAGATCCCAGCCCCACCTGACAGTTTCATTACAACCTCATGAGGAAACTGAGTCAAAATCCCCTATCTGACCTGCACCCAGATTCTTAACCCACAGAAACTGTGAGGTAATAAATATTTGTTGTTTTAAGCCACTATTTCAGAGTAATTTGTTACTTAGCCATAAATAACAAATAAAGCATCTTTCTGCAGTACTTCATCCTCTCCCTACATTTCATTTGAACCACACATACACAGATTTTTGTCATAGAATTCTATTTTATAAGCAAACCCTTACCAAAATAAAAGAAAGACACTAAGGAAGGAAGGAAAGAAAGAAGGAAAAGAGGGAAATCAGTAAGAAGGGAGGGAGGGAGAGAGGGAAAGGAAAAAAAGATATGACAAAGGCATCTCTGAGCATATAGTCTGACCCAGAGAGAAACTCTGAACTTAAATGTATGACACTGTATATGCAGAGTCTGCCCAGATATTATTTGTATCTACATTTTGTGGGTATGTATAGTGTTCCTGAGGTTTTCATAGCTATTATGTATTATTTTGTTTTGTCATGCTCACACTTTGAATTGGGTGACAGTGTTGGCTGAATCAATTTGAGAGTATGGCCATTTTCTTAGTCGGCATTTATTCATTTAAAATTGCTTCTTCTTAATTAATCATTTGATTAATATTATCTGTGTCCCAGAAGTTCAATTACAGATATACCTTTTTTATAGACAATAAACCACATGTAACAACTGATGTAACCCAGAGTGTATGGGTAGTTAGAGTAGGCATTATTTTTTATTTGCTTTCAAACTGCAGAGTAGGCTGAACAATAGATAATAAACAAGTCGTTTTGTATGGCTTTTGTGGGACTCGAAAGAATTTTGACTTAATGGAAACTGATGCTTTGTTGGAAGCCCTGCCAGAGAAGCAATAGAAGACCCACATGGTAAGTGCCCCAAACGTATCTTCACAAATGATAGAGTCACATTTAACTCGAAAATTGGGTGGCAAAGGTCAGCTTGTAGTGTAGAATTAATAGGTGGTATCTCACTAAGACTCTTCACCTCCTGCCTTCAGAAAACTTTCAAGGTTTCTACGGATAAAGAAAAGGACTCAAGGACCAGAGACACCTCAAATATGTAGATGACACTGTCATCTTTTGCTTAAGCTAAAGACCTTGAAGCAATGGTGAAAGAATATAACAGAAGAGCAAAGAATCTGGATCATTATATAAAAGAATATGCAAAATCACATCGAGTACATATATTCAAGAGGGAAAGCTGGCTGCAAAAAAATTAGGCATTGCAAAGAAGTGTTTGTTGAGGCCATATGGCATACATTGTTACAACCCAGAAAGGTTCAGAAAGCAAAATAGACCCTTGTTAGAGTCTCTGATAAGCTGAAAACAAATAGTTTTCTACATTTAAAGAATTATCTGCTAGAAAGAGAAATATGATACTAGCACACTCCTGGTTTTGGCAATTATAGCAAAAGCACACATATTTAACACAGAGAGTAAAATCTGTATAATAAAATAGGAAACACTCTTTAGTACAGAGTGAAGGGACAAAGAAAAACCAATAGTAGCAGGACAAGTTAGGCAATTACTGAGAAGAAAAATATTTGTCTTTTCCTGGAGATATAAGAGATTAGAGGTATAGAAGGAGCAAGATAAATAGCCCTTCCCAGCAGGCTCTAAGAAACCAATTAAATCCCTTTATAAACTCAGATCTAAGTCTTTATAAGTTTATGTGGATGAGAGTCATCAAAACACATAGAACAAAGATGCAAAGTATATGATTCTTTTATATTCTAGAATAAGCCTGGCTCATGGTTAGATTTCTTAAAGTACTCCTGCCCTGGACTTGTATCATTACTGCTTTCCCCTTGGACTCAGAGGTGTAATAATAAGAGTAATCTCAGAGCAATCATATTCCTTGCTAATACACATGGGAAAAGTTTACCAGTGTCTTAAAAGATACAGGATTTTTTTTAGAATCTTTCCAAAATAATAATTTCTCTTTAAATGAAGTGAATAAGCAGATATTAAGGTAAATATCACCAAAATGAGGGTTCTTTATACACTATATCAGCCTGTAAATACTTGCTGAGTTAATTATTTCATGTATCAGGCATTGTGTTAGGGTCCATGGTGAATGAAACAGACAAGTTCTCTAAATAAGCTTCCAGTCCAGTGGGGAAGTGAAGGAAGATGGGCAAATGAGGTATGAAAAATTAAATAATTACAATTATTCAAAGAGATGTTAAGGAGGTGTATAAGTTACAAAGACAGTGTTTAACAAGTGTACCAAATTAATTGAAGGATCATGAAAGATTTGTATAAGTAAGTACCTTTTAAATGAGACCTCAAGATTGAAGAAATGTTCAGGTGAAAAGTGTGTGTCTGTGCGTGCGTGTGTGTGTGTGTGTGTGTGTGTGTGTGTTCATACATACACATGTAAGTCTACAGAGGGGAGCAGGGGACATAAGGAGAACAAGATAAAGGAAAAGGTCTCAAAACTATCTGAGATAAAAGAAGTTTAGTATTTGTAATGGTACAAGATACAAGGCAAGACTAGAGAAGGTGTGAGGTCAGGTCATGTAGGACCTTAGACTTTGGACTTTGTTATATAAAGACTTTGGACTTTATTATGAGGGCAATGGAAAGCCATGAAAGACGATCAGCTAGGAATTGAACTTCTCTTTATTGGGACGAGATTAAGGGAAATAAATATTTGGTAAAACCTCTAGCAATTCTCTGCCTCAGATATAAGACTCTGGAAGATAGGGTCCATATTAAGGTAAAGTGACAACAGAAGCAGGGAATAAAAGACAATATGATGCAGTGCCATGAGCCAAGGAGTACAAATGGTATCTGAAATATGAAATAATCAAGGAAACAGATTCTCCCCTGAAGCCTCCAGAAGGAACTAGCCCTTCTGACATATGGATTTTAGCCCTGTAAGATTCATTTCAGATTTCTTGACTTCCAAAACTATAATAAAATAAATTTGTGTTGTTGCAAGTCACAAAATTTGTGGTAATTTATTATAGCAGCAATAGAAAACTAATACAATAGGTACGATGTCAATAGAACAGATGGAAAAGGTACAATATTACTAGGTTGATTATATGTCCCAGGTTGCCCAGGACAGTCGGGTTTGCACCTATTACTCCAGTTTATTTTTAAACAGTGTTCTCTTTCTCTCCCTAAAGTACCCTGTTTGGGATTATAAGTCTGTGGAAACAAAGATATTGAGCCAAGCATTGGAAACAACAAACAGAAGTCTGAGGGCCAAAGGGACATACCCCTAGAAGCAGCCTCTGCCTTCCAGTCTAGGCCACAAGAAGCCCATCTCGTGAAGAACCACAAAAACACCTATAAAAGCCTCAAAATTACACATTGATGTATTGCTTGAAAGTACATTCTTAAGTAAGTAAGAAGAGGCAAGGAAGAAGAGACTCCTAGAAAAAGGCAAGGCTGGAAGGACTCAGACTCAGGTCAGGATGGCCCTTCTGAGAGGTAACGACTAGAGTCTATGATGTAGTGAAGGATAATCATAAGGTGCACACAGTCTGAAAAGTTTAATACCAGACAGGGAACCCCTTAGCACAGGGATTTTATTGGGAGAAAAATGCAGTGCTCATTTACCCTCTATATGCTAATAGCAGCCAATTTTTTTATCTCCAGCAAAGGTATTTTTCTCCCAACAATCAAGATGCTTCCTCATATCTCCAACCCGATATGATGAGACTTTTACAATACTTTTGTTTACTCCTTTCTCCAAACCCCTCTAATGTTGTTTAGTGCTGATAATTACAGACTATTATTAAGCTTCTTTTATCACTTTTATTCCAGGAAACTTTATCTATCCTTCATGGTATACATTCTTAGGCACACTTTAAATTATATACTCTGCATAGTTCACACATTTCCTCTTCTTACTTTACATCAAAGGATCTGTTTTTGCCTAAATATTATCTGACTAAAGGGATTTTTAACTATGTTTAGGAGCCGAGTATCTGGATAATCTTTTATCCGAGTAATTCATGTCTGCACATGTCTATTTTTCAATCTGGTTAGTCTATGATGTACTTGACTTAGAACTTTAGGGATGACCTGCTAATATCCTCTGTATTGTTACATGTGCAGATTGTGGAAGTAGAAATAGACATTTTTCAATAAATCTGCCATTATTTACCCAAAGGATATAAAAGAGAGTCAGCACAGTAGGAATCCTAGTGAAAAGATAAAACAGTTCTCTGAGATTGAAGGGAGTGCAAGCTTTTAGATCCTAAAACCCTTACTAGTAAGAAGTGCAAAGTTATGGACAACTGTTATTTGCCCTCACATATACATATGCAGACACCAAAGTCCAGAGCAACCCTGCATATGGCCCTGGTTTCACTAATGGATAGATTGGTGTCCTCTTCTCAGAGCTAGTGTTGGCAAACTAATTAATTCTATATTTCATGATCCAACCTATTACCTATCTGGCGTTCATATAGTACAATGGTCTCCAAATTGTTATGAGCATGATCCTGCACGTGTACACACACACACACACACACACACACACGTGGCAGAAGAGTTTTTACAAATAATAACTCTACTAAAGAAAATGTTTCTTTACACCCTATTCTATGTCTTTCTTTAAATTGCTGGTTACTCTTCACCTATTATACCCTCATGATTGTAACCCACAGTTTGAAAATCACTGACTTAGATGCTTTTTGGTATAATGAGGCAGAATAAAATAATAATAAGTAATGCTTTTTAGAGTATTAGATGCACAAGGAACTATTTTAAGCACTTTGCATGGATTATCTCATCTACTCTTACAATAACCCTAAAGTTAATTATTATTATTTCCTCCATGGTATAGAGGAGAACATAAATATTAGAGTTTAGTTTGCCAAAGATCACACAACGTGGCCACATGATTCTAGATGCAATGCTGATAACTGCTATACTCTATTATCTCCTACCTCTGTCTCTGAAACACTGGATCAATATATATCTTGAGCAATTATAATTCCAAGATGCATGACTACTGAGTCTCTTCTTTGGCATGCACCCACCATCCTCACATCCCCTAAGAGATGGTACATGGCCTCTTGTGGTGCTCTGATTCAATTTCAGTGGTGCCTGTTCTAATTTTCTTCATATATTAACTGGTGTCCTTTGTTGTCTTATACTCTTTGCTACCTTGTGAGGATCCTGAATTCTTATCTTTGTGATCTGATTAAGTGCCTACTGTTAACTGGCTAACCCGTACGCCTGTTTCAAATTCCTTAAGGAAAGAAATCTAAATGACTCAATTCCTTCTCTCATACACAGCAATGGCAATGGTTTCTACCTACTCTTACAGCCATGCACATGTGTTCTTACTCTGTATGTATAACTATGGGACTTACCACATACACAATCCCCTACTTACCATTCTTTCTCCCTTACAAGTATGATAAACTTCTTGAGAGCAACAGGTGTGTCTTGCTCACCATTGTACCACCTGATCTTGGTGTATAGGGAGACACATAATAGTGAATAAATTAAAAGGAATGAACTTGCAAATCAAGTAGCAACAAGAGAAAAGGATATGAAATCATAGAACAAGAAATCGGAAAGAAAAAAAAGAAGGTAATATAAAAATTATGTAATGTTCGTCCCCTCATAACAAGAAACTATCCAGAAGCGAATATAAGTAAAGATCAGGTAAGTAGCCCTAATAAGAGACCGTATGCATGACCTCAACCTTCCTTAAGAAGAAGAAATGAAAGATGGTGCCTAAGAGGTTTTGCCTAAGCAATAGCATGGAAGTGAAGAATGGAGAACTGTATTTGCCCTGAGCTCAAACTTCTGCAAACATGTATAAGATGAATTCAATATGTTGAAAACACTCAGAAAAACAGCATTGGTCAATTTGACTGGCACTTTTGTGTTAATTAAGCAATTTTCTGAGTCAAATGTTCATACCCGAGTTGTCTGGTTTGAATCACAAAAGTCTAGGAAGCCAAGGCATGTTAGGGTCTATGGGACACAAAGGGTCAGAAGGTAAATCAGGTCCCAGACTATTAACAATCCAGAATTGGCTCTCATGGACCAACTTCAGGTCTTAAATCAACCAACAACTTCCAATGCATAGGAAACCTAAGGGGGCAAAATAAAGCCTTGGTTTCTGTGTATCTTGCTTATGCATCCTTTTAAAGCCAAGGAAATATGAGCCTGCTACATAAAAAGTTCATGAGAATGAAAGGAAACACACATTGCTATTGCTATGTATTCTGACCAGCATGAAAAAAATCAAATTAATTTTACGAAACTGAGTTTCAGATGATACTCAATGCTGCCTAATGTAATTTGCTATAGATGTTTTTAAAATGACATTGACAGATAATATAAAGTTCCATTGCAACATATTAGATTAAATCTGTTTTTCCTTAGATGAATCACCTAGATAGGAATAAAGTAAATATAAAAGTGGTAATTTAGGAAACATTATAACTACTCTTTTATTGCCAAAAACAAACTTTCATTTTCCTTCCTTCCGACCTCCTAATTTTTTGCCTCCAAATTTCTCACGGTTTGCTTAGACATTTCAAAAAGCTTTACTTAACAGGTCCTTTAATCAGCTGTCAGTTCTTTGCTTGTTTTGCCTGTTGTCACATTTGCTTAAAAGGCAAATTCTGCCTTTTGGTGGCTGTGCGTGTGTTTCCGAGGACAGACTGGCCTTGCGATTGCTTTATCACTCTGTCCATAGCCACTCAGATTCTGCTTCTGTTAACCAAGTCCATGGGTTATATAAACTTTTCTGATTTTTCCTTCCTCATTTTTCTTGTATGAGCTTCTAAGTATTAGGTAATCCACATTTCTCCTGTTGAAGCCCATGATTTTTTTAGTAGTTTCCATCATATCACATGTTTAAAACACAGCACATCTTCAGTGCTCATGGTCGATTATTGGATCCTGCTTTAATTCCTTCAAAGATCATATAGAAAGTAATGGCTTATAAATAGGTTCTCTACACAGTTAACGAATACAACACTGTGCTTTATATGAGGACTTTTTTTCCTTATTTAATAAACTATCCTGACCATGTACTTCAACATAGATAATGGAAAGGAATGTTTACTACTTTTAAGTAGTAAGTCTTAAAATGTCACAATGTGTAGCTTTTATTTTCTTAAATTATGACTTTTCTTTCAAACCCTTTGTTTGGCCACTAACAAATTATATCATGTGATAAGCACACTTGGCATAGGAAGCTAGAGCCTAGAGACTAACATTTGCTTTATAAATAGACCATTCTATGCTATCATTTTGAATTAAACTTTATCATTAAACATTTCAGATGAAAAAATTAACTTCTGATATCAGTCTATTTATTGTACCACAAACATCAACAGCACCAAGGGCTACTGAGGAATCTTTGCTGAGAGCTGAATTCAAGCCACGAGCCTCAGGTCAAGACCATGGATTGCACTGAGGCAAAGTATGTTGATGAATAGAGGTGGATGCTTTGGTGGTAAAGTGAAGACACATAAACCACTCCAAATTAAGAGTATGAACAAACATACTATTCTCTATCGTGATAAAAAAAAAAAAAAAGAGCAGGTATGGAAGACAATAAACGAATGGCCATCTACTAATTATTTTTAAATACCTATTACTTTGAGAGTAGCTATTAGGATGTGGGAGTCCAAAGGAAACCTATTCTTCATCACTGCATACAATGTAATGTGACAAACTTTTCAAATGGCTAAAAACATATTAGACATGCCATCTAGCATCGCACACAGCTATGTGCAAAGTTCAACACGATCACAGTGCATGAATTCTGTGGAATTAGTCTAAAAAGATCCCATAGAATCAGGAAGCTTAGGAAAGAATTTTTAATGAGAAGTTAGAAGAAGTGAAAGAGAAGATTGAGGAAAACCTTGGAAATGAACCAGTTATCATTTGCAAAGAATTAGGAGGTAGGAGTTCGTGATCATGTTTGGGACGCTGCATACATTTGTTTGCCTGAAAAAATCTTTACAACAGTAAGAATTAGGAGATCTGAGTGGAAACTATATTCTCATCGAGTCGTGTGGTGTGGAATCTCAGGACCAAGAATAAGACCTGACATAAATGGTCTCAAAATAAACATACGTTGGAGAGGGAAGATGCATGAATAGATAGAAGCAAGAAAACTAGCACTAGTGAACACACCAGCTCCTGTGGCAGGTACTTTTACCTGCTTGACCCTATTTTAGTGTTCAACACTAAAATTTAGGTATTATCCCATTTGTACATATGAGAAATTGAGATGTAAAAAAGATAGTCCCAAAGCCAAAGAGAATTCAGGAAATTGTGAAAAAAAGGATTTGAGTACAGAACTATCTAACTCCTTGTTCTTTTTTACATTATGAGTTTTAACATATCTTTCAATCTTAAAAAAAATAATAAATTTTGGTGGTAAATAAGGTAAGTAAGAAGAGAACCACCCCCTCCTGAAGCGCGTATTCTAGAACTGAGAGAGCCTCCCTGCTCACTGTTCTTCCCTACTTTCTCTCCTCTGTAGATTGAATTGCCTGTTCTCTACTGACTGTGACCACCAGTGGACTTCTGCTTGTTTATTTGCTTTGGAGTGGCCATTGTCTTGTGGTCACTGACCCAACTCCTGTGCAAATATTATAGTGAGTCTTTTAGGCATCTTCTTTAAAGGCGGTCAACCAGCAAGGCCAACTGTATCATGTGTTATTTATCAAAGCTAAATTATATGGCTAGTAAAAAACAGCACACAAATTACAGAGAGATGCTCATATCTTTAAGCCAATACCCACAGAGCACTGTTTTCTTTCTGAAAAACAGGTATTTATTCACATATTATACTGCAAAATAAAAAAGAATCTGGAATTTATAAGCTAATAGACTGGAAATAATTATAGCCAGTGAAGCAATGAAGTCTCTTTGTTTATGCTTTTCCATATGTAACCTGACCTACATGTTTAAAAATGTAAACTTATTTTAGCATTTATTTGTAATTATGGCATTATTTATGTTTCTGTCAACTGATTTTTAGTATATTGTACTTTCATTTTTGTTAAGATGATTGACAAGCCAATTCTTACATGAGACAAAAGGAACAGAGTACACATATATTACGTTTTCAGTTTGCTCAACTCTGACATTAACATCATACTTTTTTAAAGTATCATTACTCTACATTCACCGCCATAACATGTTAATTTCTCATGATCATATATATGTCAAACAGAGATCTGTCAGGTGATAGAAATTTGGTAAATCTCATCATGCCCATTTTCTTATAATACGGCCAAAGCAATAAAGATTGATAGGAGATTCTTAGACAAACACTGTTTCTAAGAATGTCAATGTTTATTGCCACTGAACAGGTCTAGTAAAAAGAGTGGAAACAAAAGTACTAAACATTTACACGCACTCTGACCACTGAGAATGGGTCTGTCCAGCAAAATTATTTCACTTTGTTCTGAAAAATGAACTAGCAAACAGATGCCTCGAAGAATCATTTCCAGAGCCACAAAGAACTCTCTCCACTTCGAATCACCCCCTTTGACTTTTACCACTTTGATGGAGGTTAATACTTCTATGTTCTTTGCCCTCCAAATACAATTATTGTTATGTCGTGGGCTGAGCTAAACTCAGGGAATACAAAAACAAAATCTGAGACAATTACTGACATCAAAGAGTTTACACCTTCGTGGATGAGAAAGACAACAGTTTTTTTTTTTTAATTTTTTATTTTATTGTGAGAAGGACATAACATGAGATCTACGCTCTTAGCAAAATTTTAAATGTACGACATAGTATCATTAACTATTGGTACAATGTCGCACAGAAGATCTCTAAAATTATTTATCTTACATAACTGAAAATTTGTACCCTTTGATTAATAACTCCTCATTTTCCACTCCATCAGTCTCAAGCAACCATCATACTATTCCTGCTTCTATAATTTTGACTATTTGAGATATCTAATGTAAGTAGAATCATGCAGTATTTGTCTTTCTACAATGGACTTATTTAACTTGTCTTCAAGGCTTATACATGCGGTCGTTTATTTTATGATTTCTTTCCTTCTGTTTTAAGGCTGAATGGCATTCCATTGTATGTATATATCACATTTTCAGTATTCATTCATCTCTCAGTGAAGTTTTAGGTTGTAGATACATCTTGGTTCCCGTGAATAATGCTTCAATGAACATGAAAGTTCTAATATCTCTTCAAGATACTGATTTTAATACTTTTGAATAAATACCCAGAAGTAGGATTGCTGGATCATATGGTAGTTCTATTTTTTATTGCTTTTTGAGAAACCTCTATACCATTTTCCATAGGAACTACACCATTTCACATTTCTACAAACAGCATAGAAAGGTTTCAATTTCTCCACATCCTCACCAATGTTTATAATCTTTCTAAATAATAACTGTACTAACAGGTGTGAATTAACATTTCATCATAGTTTTGATTTTTGTTTCTCTGATAATTAATGATGTTGAGCATCTTTTCATATACTTTTTGGCCATTTGCATGTCTTCTTTGGGAAATGTCTATTTAAGCCCATTTTTTCATGGAGTTATTAGTTTTTTTTTTTGCTATTAAGTTGTAGGAATTTCTTATATATTTTGGAAATTAACCCCTTATCAGATATCGAATTTACAAATATTTTTATCCATTCTATAGGTTGTCATTTTTCTCTGTTGTTTCCTTCGCTGTGCAGAAGCCCTTTGTAGCTTGATGTGGTCCCACGTGTCTCTTTTTGTTTTGGTTGCCTATGTTCTGCTGTAGCTGAAGACATCACGCTTTTTGATTTCAAAACATTACAAAGTCACAATTATTAAAGTAGTATGGTACTGCTATAAAAATGGACAAATAGAGTAAATACAACAGAATAGACAGCCCAGAAATAAATTCGCACATATTTGGTCAATTGATCTTTGAAAAAAAAAAACGCCAATGAAGAAAAGATAGTCTCTTTAACAAATAGGGATGGAGAAAACAGACATCCATATGCAAAAGAATAAAATTGGACCCTTATCTGAAAACATACACACAAAAAAATCAACTCAGAATTGATTGAATTTAAATGTAAAACCTGAAACTGTAAAATTTCTAGGAGAAAACATAAAGAAAAGCTTCATGACATTGGTCTTAGCAATGATTTCATGGAAAATAGGTGATTTTAATATAATGTGCTGTGCGATTTAAGGGAGTTAGGCAGAGGCAGGTGATACCAGGTACACTTTTTTCTCCAAGTATCCTCTTCTGCATCTACAAATTGACATATTGGCTAAAGAGCTTCTGTATATTTAAGGCAACATGAACCACATTTACAGTTAGGGGTTTATACTTATCCGACTGCATGAAAGGAAGCCAAAACCCTGAGCGGGGGTAATAGTGTCCTTGAGAGAAAATGTATCATATGGACAAGCGTCTGGAAGGGTAGCCAGATCTCACCAGCAAATGTGAGTGTCAGAAGGGAAGAATGGCTGCAGGTCCACTGTGGCTGGTACTAGCCCATCCAAGGTGCTAATCGGTTGTGTATGCGATTTGCAAAAGGGGAGAATGCTTTCATCAAATGAAAGAACTCCATAAGTTCTATAGCATATCAGGACCCCATCAAATTTCTCATGAGGGGCTCTCACTCAGAGTATTCCCAGAAGAGTTCCCTGCTCCCCATGGTGGAGATTGCTAAGCCAAACCTGTGGCACAGGGAAGGTAGCTTTGGTGGCAGTGGTCAGACCACAAGAGATAAGCCCAGAACAAAAGCCAGATTCTGAAGTTTTTATACCCTGTGGGGAAGATATCCTAAAGATGTTCAAAGGATTTTAATAAGGGCTATGGTGTGGTTTAATCACATTTATGTTCTAGCTAATCTCTCTGGTGGTTTTGGACATGGACTAGAATAGATTAAGGTGTGAACAACCTGGCATGGGCTGGACTAGTTGGGTAACACAACACTGTTCTTTACTGCCTTGACCACAGATAAGCCAAGAAGACACAAGCAGACATCAGAGAAGGGAAATCTTTTCCATTCATCTGGGATGATTCGGTCAGGAAATATATGGAACATTTATGAGTCACAGTGAGCAATCAAACAATCACAAATAAAAATTATAAATACTGTATTTGTGAGTAGGGTTGAGAAAGACAATATGATGATTCAGAAATTGTGTTATGAATGAGAGGGATTTTAATGACCGCACTGTTGTAAATTGTTGGGAAAAAAATTTCATGTTACATTTTAATCTTCAAGTAACTCTACTGGAAGGCAACAATCATAGTAAGTGAACTATTCAAGAAATAAATTAAACATTTATGTGATGGTTTCTCAAGAAACAGCCAGGCCAGTAACCCATTGTTTGGGTCATATGATACACAAGTGTTACCCCAACATTCCACAAGAGACATTCTGGTGGTCTGAAGACTTCACCTTGTAAACAGCTTCTCCATCTAAGTTTCATAAAATTTCCCATATAGTAGTCCTTTCAAATGTATGTCATTGGTTGGAAATCAAAGGAACATCATTTTGGAAATAATTTTTGTAACTCATCCTTTTCCACAGGTTATGACTACTTTACTCTGGTGATTATGATGATGAAATATGCAAGTTTTATCAAATATTCAGAAGGTTTTACCCAGAAATAGTTAATATGAGTTAAAGATCTACTTCTCTGAAGTTAAAATGCCATTCACAGATTCTATCAGAGTAGCCATGAGGAAAACATAGTTTAAAAGGGAAAGAAGAGATTTATAGATTTAACATCGTTCCTACTTTATTGAAATAAACCTCCATTTACATTTGGGGAAAAAATTATTCAGTTTTCAATTCCCCTTCAGGTCAAATATTCCAATAGTTTGATATTTTCCCAGAACATGTGTATCAGGGGAGGCATTCACAATATTAATTCTGGGGATATCCAAATAAAATTTATACCCTCAATCTTTCATAGGGTCTGGTTCCATTTCCTTGCCCAACAGTCACAAAAACATTCCATGACCTGCCTTGCATCTGCTGTTTTAAAATAACTTCACAATAATGTATGATTTCTATTCTTATTTTTTGAAACCACTGGCATTTACCCAACCCGTAAACAAAAACAGCATTCTAGAAACCGCCAGACATCAAGTATGCAATTTTCTTCCCTAATACTTGGTCTAAAAGAAAGCCTACACTTGCACATTCACTGTGGCCATTGTGCATGCATTCATATTCTTCCACCATCTAGTTAAATTCATTTTTAATGAGTCACATCATGAAGTCCTGTATATTTTTGTTGCTAAATTTATTAACATATACTTATGGGTATATAGTTATACAGTTTTTCTTGTGGTGTTTGTGTTTGGACTAATTTTTGCTAATTTTCTTTTGTTTTTCCAAAGAATATTTTTATCTTTCTAAACCTCAAGAATTGCCTTTGATGTGGTTATCAAAAAAAAATTCAGAAGTTTTGATATTCTTAGGCATATATTCCTAATATGTGTTATCCACATACATTGAATATTTCTTTGGAAGATAAACTTGGCATGGAAATTTTACTTTCAAGATTTCCCTCACTGGGCTCAGTCTGGGGTATTAGGAATGGAGGGCAGCAATTATAATGAATGTATTATGGCAACAAATTTCACACTTACATTTAAGATCTACACACTATAATAGCAAAGCAAACTGATTCGTGCTGTCAATGAGAATAAAAACGCAGGAAACAGGAAAAAAGGCAACAACGTGAGCCAATGGAAATGAACATGGGCTTTGGAATGAACAAACTTCATCTGAATCAGAGTTTTACAGAAAGTTTCTTACCCTCTCAAAATATGTTTCTTCTGCTGGAAAATGGGAAAAATATTACCTGACTCAAAGAGCTGTTAAAAGGCTTAGAAAAAAATATACTTGAAATTCTCTGGGAAACAACGTCAAATAATATTAATTAAATGGCAAATTAATAATCCTGTCATTTTATTCTACGTAGCCATGGATATTTTGTATGTAAATCTACATGTGTTCATCTCAAATTATACAAATGAAAAACATATAAAGCCAGCTATACTAACATATACAAAAGTTCACAATTAAGCAGAAATATGTGAAGACTTGAGTTAGATAAAGTGTAGAAAGACCTTATTTTCCTATTAAGGTCAGTTATATACATGCATCACTGCTAAATAGGAAGTTGGAAATTTATTCAATGTCAAGAAAAGCTATTTAGCCACTGATGATTCACATTTTCCCTTGAGTAGTCTGGCAGGAAACTGGTGTATCACTTGTTGGCAAATTTGAAAGGTATTAAATTGAACAGGTAAAAAATAGACTTGTGAATTAACCAAATTAAATTTGCAATACATGTTTCTGAATGACATGGACCAAGGAATGCTGATGTAATTTACAGAAAATGCAAAGATTCACAGCACAAGCATCCTTTCCAAAAACAAACTTCTAGGGCATTCTAGAACCCTCTGCTTCCAGACCTTGGATAACAAAGTGTAGAGCTGTCAGTTGCATGGCCCTGAGCCCTTAGTCTCCTCACACCACAGCCAGAAGTCATTGGTCCTTACTATTCCAGAAAGATGATAAGATGAAGCAAAGTACCATGTTCATCTATCTGGTAAACCATACACACACATACATGAATGTATGTATGTATGTATGTATGTATGTATATATGTATATACACATATATATGTACATATGTTTGCTTTTATAAACACTCTATGTATACTTCTAGTTTATGTACAACACCTTGTGGTTCTGACTCACTTCCCTAATTTTACTTCCAGTTTCTGACTATTTCCTGGATCCAGGCAATCTTCTGATTCTCTGATTCACTATTTTCAGCCTTCACTGATTTGAGGTTGCCCCCTTTGACCCCTTTCATTGGCCTGGTGATGTAAAATCATCTAGAGCATTTTCACTCCAGGTATGCACACTTTAGGAAGAGAATAGAGGCAAGGATTTATTTCAAAATTATTCCTTTTCATAACTGAAAAAAAAAAGAAGGAAATCCTTATTATGTTTCTAGGAATGAAACTATGCCATTCATCCAAGGGAATACGAATTCTCTAAGAGGAACTGCTCATGCTGCATGAACATTTTCAGATGGATATTTTTTACTTTTGTGTGTTCAACATAACAACCAAAATACAATTTCATGGGAAGTAGGAAGAACCTGGAATTGCCTCTCTTAGATGTTGACTTTTTTAGTTTTTCCGCAAATCCAAGTAAAATCAAAATATAACTAATTTAGAATACTAAACTAACTCCAAAGCCTTGACTGGATCCTTCAGCAAAATTAGACCTCCTGGGCACAGTCCCAAGAGACAAGCTGATGTCCTGATGTTTCAAAAACAGTAACAAAGAAAAATGAGGTTTCCAACCACCAGTCTTTTTTCCATTTTAAACACATAAGTCTTGGAATACTGATTTTAACCATAGCAAACCCAGCCCACAGTCTGGATATCACTGGAAGATACAGGCTCTGTCAAGACTAGCACTTCATGTCTGGGACGAATGGCTATTTTATTTCAAGACCGTTTCTATGTTGCACTTCTCTAACCCTCCAAAATGTTCATATCTATGAGCCTTTGAATCTCATTCACTGCAGTGATCCTAAATGGAGACCAGATGAGTGTCCCTTTCCAAACCCAGCCACCAGCCTTAATAACCATTGCTAGTCCGCCTTCTCCCTTCCGCTTCAGAAAAGTTCCAACATCCAGGTCAGACCCCTGATATACAGCAAACATTTAATTGCCTCCTACTGAGGACTTTTTTTCTCTCTCTGTCCTTCCTAATCCATGTTACTCTAGGCACCATTTTCATCTGCCTTCTTCTACTGTGTAAATTTCAATGTTATGGTCATATTAGATAAGAATGTCTATTTCATGAGCTTTTCTTCTCATTCCTATGGACCTGCCAGTCAACCAAGCCCAACCCAGATTAGCTCCATATTACAGTCGTTATGTTTTCATACAATGAGCTTCAGAGGAAGAACAGCAGAAAGGAGTTGACATTTTTCCTAAATGGAAAAAAAAAAAACTATTATGTTGGAATCAGAATATATAAAAGTCTTATAGATCATGCCTCTAAATTGTTCTCTAACATCTAGAAAACCAAGAGTGGTCTGCAGTCCTAAGTGGCTGGGAGCAGAAAAATACTTCCCCTTCACCAAAAAATTAATGGCAATGAAATGAAGATCAAAGACACAGAAGCCCTGGGCTACAGGTGCACCTTCAAACACAATGGATGCTCACTATAGTACAGGAAGCCACAGACTTCTCAGATAGTCCAAAATACCTGCTAAGTCATGTGTTCTGAAGAAATTGCAGTCAGGGCAAGAAAGAACAACTCTCTAAGGATAAACTCAAGTTCAACCTGAGAAATAATTCTACATGCGACATGAAGAAGGAGGAGCCAAAAAACACATCTGCCATGTAGCAGGCAAAAAACAGTGTATACGAGCAAAAGAAAATGGTATAAAAAGACAGAGCTGCATATCTGAGAATAGCAAAGGCTTCCGGGTATTTTCCTGAATGAATCTGAAAGGCACAGAATGCATGAATGTTTGTTCTTACATGGAAAAGAGCTCTTCATTTTCTTAATCTGAATTTTAATAAACACTCACTTAATACAACATTCTGGGTCTGTATACAAAGCTCTGTTGATACACTCGCTCTTAGCACCAAGCAGGTAAATTCAATTTTAGCATCACTGTTACATGCCTTTCACAGTGTGTTAATTTCACAGTTGTCTTTACATGTTCCAAAATGATTCTACACAACCAGGGAGGGCTTGTAGAGAGAGAAATCTACCTGTTTATGGACACATTTCCAACATAGTTCATACCATATATACAATTTATAAATGCAGGGAGCAGAGATTATTATTATCATCAGTCATAAGTATGTGTCTGTAGTGGTTGGGCCATCATGCCCCCCTTAAAATTGACACTGCTCCGTGCATGTCAGTTTCCACAGCCAGTGAATGCTTTTAATGCTGAACATGAGAAATAGAAGGGTCCTACAAGACCAGACAAAGAAAATGTATTTGAGATAGCATTCGTTAATATTTAATTACAACAAAAGTGAAATTTTTATTATCAATAAAATGTCTTTTTCTATTTTGTTAAAGTAAATGATTCAAGGTATGCCTGCAATGCCATGTCTGATCCACTTATTGGTTCCATTTCCATCACTGTTTAGTTCCCAAATGTGCAGAATACAATTGGGTAGATGCATGGAAGGATGAATGGATGGATGATTAGCTGTGATTAACCATATATTTCCCCCTTAACTCTTATTTCTCTGAAATATAAAACTGTCCACTATCATCTGAAATATATTTCTTAACACCTTTTAAGAACTTTGATTTCTTAATTATTTTCTTCTTTTATTAATTTTCAAATGCTGCATTTCTTCTATATTTCCCCAATGTAGCTGGTATACTCAGGATTCCTCAGCTCCTAAGGAATGGCACATGACGTTCTCCTATGACACCTCCCCCTTTCACAGAGGACCCAGCTCTGACTCTATATCCATCTCCTTTCTAACATCTCTTTTTAAATTTTATTGTTAAGCATTAAAACACCTCTTCCTCCATAAGCTGCCCCCACTAAGGTCTCAGATTGATTTTCCATGGCCAAATGACCAAGCAATAATGACCACTTAATCATTCAAAGAATTCTTTGATGACTTGGGTGCCTACAGAGCCAAGGCAGGGACGGTGCTTCATGAAGCCTGTTGCCCAGTCGCTTAACAAGAGCTGAGCAATGTCAGTGGCAAGAAAATAGAAAATTGGTGCATGTAAAAGTATGTCAAAAAAGTTAAAAGTTCAATGTCAATAGAATGTTGTCAAAAAAAGACCGGGTAGCCAGTGGTTAAGAGTGTGGGTCCATGGCAACCATCTACCAGGGTTTCTCATCCTGGCTCTGTCACTCACAAACTTTGTGACCTTAAGCCAGTTGCTTACTGTCTCTGTGCTCTAATTTCCTCTGAGTCTTTTCTTTTTTCCATTTTCTTTTTTACTGAGTATGAACTATTACAGATATTGTCAACTCTTTAGTAGCCTACTTATCTTCAGATTAACTACATCTAAAAACTTCCTCCTGTAAGTATCCCCAAAATAGTCTTTTTCTCTTTATTCCAGAGTCAAAGTTTTATCTCAGGTTCTAAATATCACTTTACTTTGAAACTTTACTTTTTTAAAACAACAGATGCTGGGAATTTTAATAGTTTTCTCTGACACAAAATATCCATTACGCTCTTCTAGAAGCCTCATCATCTTATGGAAAAGGGCAGTTTCCCTTTCTGTGTACACAGGTCTGTTTTCATAAGAATCTAAATCCTCACATTTCTTTAGTGCTTCATCTGACTGTGCTATTATTATGTTCCAGTCCTCTTCCTTCTGCTCTCTTTTATTCAAATATTCCTGTCTCCCCTTTATCCAGTTCACCCAAATTAATCCAATCTCTCATCCTGATATTTATTGTGTGTCCACTATGTTGCAGTCTTAAGTGCAGTGGATACAGCAGAGAACAAACTACTTTGCTAAACTCACACAGCTTGTATTTCAGCTAGAAAAGGCAGACAACAAATAAATATATAATGTATAGGTGATAATAAGCTTTGAAAGAAAATGAGGCAGATAAAGGACACAATCTAGAGGTAGAACTATCTAGATTACTTAGTTAGAAAGAGCCTTTCTGATAAGATGACATTTGAGCAGACACCTGAATAAGGTAAAGGAGTAAAAGACATAAAAATCTGATTTATTGTTCTAGGTAGCAGCCCAGGAGTCGGCAGCTTTAAAATCAGGTAAATTACTTCTATAAGCTGCTTTTTCCTCCTCAGTAAAATGATGATGATGACAATATCATCATTTACGGTTGCTGTCAAGATTAAAGATAATGTCTAACAAAAGATTAGAAAAGGACCTGCTGCAATAAATGGCAGTTATTATTCTCTCACATAGCTATGTAACTTGTTTGACTGTCAAAATTTAGTATAGACACATTACTTTCTGAAAATTGCCCAAAAAGCATTTCAGAGTTTATGGCAAATTATGTCAAGCTTATAATACAGAGGCATCATAATGCTTTGAAAGGAATACAGGTTTGAGAAACAAGCAAATCTCTGAACTCAAGCACCCTAACGGATCTTGGGAAAGTCGTACAATCTCTCCAAATTTCAGTTTCTTTGTCTGTATATTTGTGTTAAGGATTAAATAAATTGATACATGAAAAAGGTCTAGCATAATCCTTGACCTAAGCAAACGCTGGTTTCTTTCTCTAAATCTTCCTCATACTTACTTAGGTAAACTAGCACCGTGTGGTCATATAATTTGATGAACAGAACTAAACGTCCCCTCTGGCAGGCGACATATTTAAAATATGATCCCATGTGGTCACAATTACCTTGAGGTAATTGGAGTATGAGGGGACGGCCAGGAGGAGCAGGAGAGATAGGGCCTGTCACCAGTTACTTCTGTTCCCCATAATTCTGTAGCAGTAGGAGCCTTTTACGCAATATTTCTGTTCAAAAAAGTCTGTCCAGGTCAGGAGTACTTTATCGTTTTATCAAAAGTGCAGAAGTCCCTCCTTATAAGATGTGACTTTTCTAATCTCCATCCAAAAAAAAAAAAAAAAATGCCCTCTCGAAAGGGGGGGGCGGGGGGAAATCCTGGTCTCTAAAAAATTATTGAATCAAATTTATTAATGGTAAAAATACAAAGATTGTTGAAGTCAATTAAAGAGAATAACCAAAGATACCAAAACGAGATAAAGTGACAACACTTCGAAAATTCATTTAAATCAGAAAGCAAGTTTTAAAACAGAAAAGACAGAATACAGCTTAAATCCTGGGTGAGTCCTAAATTTGGACATAGATCCTTTCACAGATAATATACTAAAATGGGTTCATTCGTTCAGCAAATATTACTAAGAGTCATGTCAGAGATGTCAGAGATCTTTCTAGGCAATGGGGATACTACGGTGGACATGAAATTTGAAAATCCCTGTCCCTAGAACACACATACGGAAAGGGGAACAATACCTGATAACTCAAATATCTGGTAGTCAGAGGATGGCGAAGTGCTATAGAAACGAATAATAAAAGCAGAACATAGGGGTATGACGTGCAGGGTCCAGGAGGGGAGTATTGCTGTTTAAAATAGGGTGGGCAGGGAAGTCCTCCTTCCTATGTGTCTTTGGGGACAGAGTCTGGAGGAGTGAGGGAATCTCTGACTCAAGCAGAGGGACCCGTCCCAGATAGAAGTTAAGAGAGTACAGTCCTAAGAGCTGCATTCCTCAACAGGAAGACAGGGGCGCTGGCCCAGAGGCTGGTAAGAGGTTGAACATGGAAACAAAGTCAGATCCCAGCAGGTCAGACTGGTTAATGCTGCAGGTTTCTCTGAGACGTAAGCACGAAAAGCTCTGAAAAGCCGAAAGCAGTTGTTCCAGCAGCTGATGTGAACCTTGAAGGTGCAGACGTGTGAGAGGCCCCTGTCATTACGTATGGCAAGGGTTCTAAGAATTGCCACACAAGTAGAGTCTGTTTGGGATGGGGCGAGTAAAGGGAAGAGAAAGTAAAGGGAAGGGAGTGGAGAAAAGGCCACACACAATCTTAAATTCAATATTTCACTCCCATTAAAGATAAGCTGTTTATAAGCTTCAGTGTAGGGCATATGATTCTGTGTAAAACTCTGTGGTTCCTCTCTTCCTAAACACAAATCGTGATCGTTCTGCACTCTGCTCTCCGGGAGTCCTCAAGGCACAGAGACGAGGCTTGAGGCATAATAATAAAAATCTGGGTATTATAAAATCCACCCCGAGCTCCAGAAAGAAAAGAATAACAAGAAGAGTTCTCTGAAAAGTACTTATTTGCCCAGGCACACAGCAGTATTAGACATTTTTATTAACATCCTCAGGAATCCATATACCCACCTGGATCTTTATGTGAGATTTTCTTTAAAATCTCAATTATGGCTATATGAGCTTTAAAGATGAACTAGGAAGTTTTTTTAGACTAAATGTCTTGATAAAATAATGAATATTAAATCCGTCTCAGAGCCACAAAAAGGACTGATCGCAGGATTGTCTCTGTGGTAGCTGAGGAGTGCCCCCTACAGTCTGACGTACACAGCGCACCAGATGACAAGAGAAAAACAGATTTGCAATGTTTGAGGATTCCCAAAAAGGCGTCAGTGAAAGGAAGGTAAGAAACCTCAGTTGAGAAAATGTGACTTTAAAGCCTAAGAAATATGCGGACACTATGAATTCCCATTTTTACATATTTTTCAACAGAAAAAAATGAAAAAAACTTTTGCATGAATTTTTCTTGTATCTAACCATCATCACCTATTGCCTCCAAGTAATGAAAATACAACATATTAATAAAGCCTGATCTGTTCTTTAGTTATGTTACCTTAATATTTGAAATATACTACATGAAAACAAAAGTTAAAATAAATGGATTGTATTCTGTTATGCAAAAGAAAACTATGTAGGATCAGAAATGATGCATTTGCTGTTAGAAACAAAAAAGAAAATGCAACATATTTATTAAAACAAAGTTCTAGTTAAAGATTTTGTTCCTTTTTGTAAAGACTACACAGAGAAATATTTACTTCTATGAGCATTATCTCTCAAAATAACAACAATTTTCAAAATTAACATCACAAGAAGATATGAAAGACATACATCCCATGGTATCAATATATTTTAAAATACTATATAAATGTATACATAAATATGGCATCATTATGTTACACTAATATTTAATGTTATACACTGTATAAAATATATTATAGTATTATTCAAGAGGCACAAAATTTTATGGTATATTGACAAAGTTATTAAATTTCATTATAATATATTACAGTTTAACTTTTCATCTGTAAGAAAAAGGAGAGGTAAAATATATAACAAAACTCTTTGAAATTTTTTACTGGAAATATTTTGAATGCTAATATTGGTGCAATGTAGAGATACCAAAGTTTTTGCTATTCGAACTATTAAATTAAAACCCAGAATCATGTAAATGCTTAGCAATGGACACAGCAGTATTTGCAGAGTTAACAGCCTTTTATATGATCGTCGAATAAATGCAGATCTTTGGAAACTGAATTTAACATCATAAAATGTTTGTTGAGACTCAATTTTACATATATTCATGAGATTTATATAAATGTGTGTGATTAAATTGATAAATTATAATTTAAGCATTTACATAAAGAATGTTTTTCACTCTCAGAAAGAGACAATTAGAGTCATATGGTTTAAATGCTCGTTTTTTATGAAATTTAATAAGGTATCATCTAATATTTATATATCATTGCTCCCTCTAAAATTATTAATAAAATTGTGTAATGATGAAAGTATTAAATATATCCTTTCCTGCAGGTAATAAAAGCCAGAACACTTAAGAAAAACTGCTTGATTTGTTACTCTTTCTAAGTATTCTGGCTATTGACCTAATAATCACAACTGTCTCTTTTTATCACCTTATAATAGTATATATGTGATGCATTCAGATGTTAAAATAGCCCTCATGGAAATGCCTGCTAAAAAAATATTAGTGTACAGACCTCATGAATGTACATTCAAATTACTAACCTGGTTGTTTTTATATTTAATTAACCTTTTGAATTCACTCACCCATATTATAGAATCCTTGCCAAAATGCAATTTACAATTAAAATTATACTTTTAGTAATATGACATATTTAAAATATTTCAATATTACAATGATTCTTTAAGTTTTAATTCAAAAATAGGAAGGAAGGAAAGAACAAAAATAGGAGGAAAGAAAGGACAGAAGGAAGGACGAAAAGGAAGGAAGGAAGGAAGGAAGGAAGGAAGGAAGGAAGGAAGGAAGGAAGGAAGGAAGGAAGGAATCCCACTGATCTGATTAGATGAACTAACATTTACAGGTTAACGTTTGTAAAATTAACAATTTCCAAAAAAAATTGGAATTAACAATTTCCAGAAATAGCTTTGGTCCAGAAAGAAATTTTAATATCTCTAGATAACAATTATAATAAAAAAACTGAAATGCACCCAAGCCTTAAATACTATATAATGTTGATTATACAGACTTGACTTGTGGAAATGTACCAAAGAGCAATTAAGACAATTTTAAATAAACTTTTATTCAAATTGAAAACACAACTGTAACTTGCATATACTCCTTTGTTGTTGAGAAGATATCATAAATTCAGTCACTTCCTCATGCCCCAGAAAATTCGGACATTTTTTAGAAAGACTATTGCTTTTATACTATTCCTACCATGAAAAATGCTACCTTTTTTGGCTAATACAAAGAAACCACAATTAACAGTGAAACCATAAATACTTTCTGTGTTAACCACAAATGGCCTTTCCCATAGAGAAATGGCTTACATGTGTTCTAAATGTGCTTGGTTTCGTTTTGTATGGAAGGAGCTGTGGGTATGTTTTTATCTAAGAAAAGAACATGGCATGCACATGCACAGCTTTCTAAAATGAGAAACACTCATTGAATTTAATCGGGGTTTTGTCTGGGCCGGAAATTCAGAATTAAGCTCCATGGGTGATGGTTTTGTATTCTCTGGACCGAACTTTATGGTCTACTTGCCAAACTTTCTTAGACGCTAAGTGCAGCACAAGGCAGGAGGGACCTTTGCCTGTGTCGTATTACCGTGTCTTGTATAACTGTGGGCCGATCTCTGGAGCACTTGCCTTCACACATTTCCACTCTGTTGGGCCAATTTGGGTCAGTCCCCTACACAACTGTCCACTGCTCTGGTTCAGTTCTCTGTGTGTGCCTGCCTGTGTGTAGTTGAGTTGTACCTAATTATCACTTCTCGATTTGAATATAACATGTACTGGGTCATTTTTGAACATGTCGTCCATACTCTGAGAATACATAGGAAAGAGGAAGGCCCTCTTAAAATGTGACCTTTTGCTCATTTTCATAATTGAACCTCCTTGGAAAGGGTCTAAATGGAAATTAAGTCAAATTTTGTTCTGTAGATTTTCAGTGGACATACATAAAATAAAATAAAATCTAGCTGAAAATCAAGAATCGTTCAGAACACTCTCTACCCAATTAAATTTATACCCCTAAAATAAATCACCTGCACAAAAGATTTTTGCCAAATAAATTATCTTTGCAAAACTTTTTGCAAAATGTCTCCCAATAAAGATGCATCTAGTCTTCTCTTTTAAGTTTATCTTAATTACTTATAGGACTATTCTAAAGAATAAAAAGGCAACCCTCTTATCATTTACCAACTTAAAACAATAAACTGAGTATTTGTTTTTTTAAGCATTCTGTTTATTTAAATGTGCTAAGAGAATTATTTTTAAAAAAGGAAAACTATAATCTTCACAGTCCTATAAATTCACTTATTTTAAAAAAAAGGCTGTGTATTCATAGTACTAAAACCAGTTAAAAAAGAAAAATATTTACTTTAGAAAATGAATAAAGCCAATTGTTTTTGCATCACATAGATATAGCTATTGACTGAGCTATAAATCAATTGTTTTTCATAATTTGCAAAGTTGTAATTAATTTGAATATGGTTATAAATAAAGGGCAGATGATATGTGATTCAAAATTAAGGTTCTTTGGTTAGTTGATTCATTTTCCTGAGGATGAGGTTTAAAGAGGGTGTGGCAGTGAGGATTTGCCAGTGCGGGACCCTGAGCCTGACGGAAGAAGTAATAAAATTCTTCACAACTCTAGTCTTTATTTACCAGAATGTCTCCCCTTTATTTTGAGCAGTAATAAAACATGGGAACTGTTTTATTCTGCTACCATGCAATTATCCTTTTAAAAAGTGGAATCAAACATATGAAGTCAAAAAGCCTATATTGGTCTTTGATATATTGAGAACTAGGCTGATCTGTTTATAACCAGGGCAGCTATTCTATATTTAAAATTTGTATCAGATGTATACTATTAAAAGGGCATGTCATGAGAGACAGTATGATTTTAATTATAGTTAAAAACTTCAGACAAGGCACATAAAAACAAAATATTAACCTAATGAGAAAAACTGTAAACACTTTAATTCTAAAGTGTTTCTTTAAAGAAGTAAGGCAATAAAAAAATTCTAGAAACAATTTTAGTATAAGATGGTGCTAATAACTTTTAAATTTTCTAATAAGTGATATAACTAATTTCTTTTGCTATGTAATATCTGACATCACCATTTAAGTCAAAATAATTTTTATAAAGATGGCAGGAGGCAGAAAACAAAGAAACAAACAAGACAAAACTTGATTTTAAATATTTAAAGACCATCCATCCAAAAATAAGTATCTTGCAAAACAAGTTTTTCTCCTCAATGTCTTTTCATTCTCAATACCTTTCCATTTACAATACTAGGAAAGAAAACAAATACAATTGCACCACCTATAATCAAAACTATTTTTACTCTTACAAGAATGTTAAAACAATATTTTATAAGCAGCAGCAGTCTTACAAATGTTTTAAAAATATACCCTCTTATCTTTTGCATTCACCCTATTTATGAAATGACTATAGAAAGTTCCTTTTCAAGCTGAATCTCAAAATTCACCCAAGGGTTGCCATTTATTTTCTAAATACTGAAAATTCTCAGGAAGAACACATTAGGTTCTTTGCTCACACATGTTATTTCTTAAAGTGACACCCAGGAACTACACCAGAATTTATCTCCAACCCTTGCTTAAAATGCAGATTGAAATACCCATGCGGGGCCTAGGAATATTCATACAAGCATTCCTCCCGGCTTCTGACACTCGGTGGGAGTTGGAAACGCTGCAGAATAGCAGCTCCAGGAGCACAGAGACTCAGGATCCTGTCTGTCCTCAGCCCCTGGCCCAGTACCCGGCACAGAGCCGGCTGAACAGAGTGAGATTGAAATGCATAACTGAACCGCTGTCCTAATGTCTGAGACGGCGGCAGCCCTTCTCACCTCCCGGCTGTGCAGGGAGAGTCCTCTCCTCAAATTCCTGCAGTGCACACTGTGCACCCAGTTACTGGAACATGTGGGGAGCTAACACCTGGCTTTGCACATTAGTGAACTGAACTGCCATTCCAACTTGATGATCAAGAACTGAAGGAGAGGGTTTGGATTGTTTTCTTTTTTTTCCTTTTTTCCTTTTGCTCATTCAACATTCACTGTATAAATATTTATTGAGCACTTAGTCCATGCCAAATACCATGTCTAGAACTGGATGTAGAGCAAAGAATAAAACAGGTCGTCTTCCTAGACCTCTGGGAACTGTGTAACTCCTGCAGTGGTTCTCACAAGGGATGACCCTACTACCCTGGGGCAGCTGGACATTCTGACAGGTGCTTTGTCTACTAGCATAGTGATGTCAGAGCAGTTACAGATTACATGCGTATTACTTTATTATCTATTTTCCCTTTATATTTTCTATGTATTATAATTATGACATTATAGGTTTTTTAATGATGTACATTGGTAAGTAGCTATTATCTATGAATCTCGTTTGATTACTAAATTAAGCTTAAGCAGAGTGATATTTATAAAGTATTATGCTTAATAAAAAAAGTATAACTTAATAGAATAGGTCATGTAATTTCACCAACAACCTCCTGATTCTACTGTAAACTTCCCTTTAGTTGATAAAAGTTTTCACATAGTTTTCAGACATATACATTAGTGGTCTATAGTTAAATATTATGTCAACATGATAGTTTAAAAGGATATCACCTATATTAAGTTGACTATGATGACCGCCTATTTTATCACCACAAAGACACTATGACTAACTAGTTGGTGATCATTTTCTAAATAACTTTAGAAAATTAAACTGCCCATATTAATGTAGCTAAATTATCTAGACTCAGCTCCACCGAAAGGGAAATGATATTTAAAAGTTGATATTTAAAATGTGCCTACAAGAAGGAACATCCTTGATCTTTTGTTATACTTGAAGAAAAATTAAGGAAATAAAAATTACTCAGATGCAATTAAAAATAACAAGAATTCTAGACATTTGGAGCTCTTTGTTGGGGATGCTAAATTATAGACACACTAACCAAGTCCTATCATCTTTACATGAATTATCATTATTGTGCAAAATCTTTAAACAATTGTCCCGTTCAGACTTACAGGTGAAATGCGCCCGACTCGGTTCTTATGTTTGAAATTTGGATACAGCAAGAGAAATCAATTTTTAGCATCAGGAAATACTCCATCAGCAGAGAGACAAAAATGATACCAAATGATAATAAAGTGATGACCCAATATAGTTCCAAGCTTTTTATCACCATGCTGTGTGAAGACTGTATATGGAATGGCCCTTTTCACCCAAGTCATCCCTTGTCTATTCAAACCTATCTCCCATTTAGTAGTAACCACCAGGTTGCCTATAATTTGGCTTGCCAGAATGACTACAGATTTATAGGAAAGAGCTTGACATAAACACAAATAATTTAAAATGCATTAAGTAGGAAATGCCTTCTTGGACTAAACTACATTATAAATTTTATAAAAATATGTCAGAAAATACTGTAAATCTTATTTTGTTTTCTTTCTCCAAGAAAAGAGACATCTATATTGCTTACCTCAGCAATATGAACAGTTAAATAAAACTAAAAACTTTTAAAAAATAGTAAATAGCTTTTTCCAAACTAAGAAGCCTGGAATATAAAAGATATTGTATAAAATGTGTTTTGTTTTTCCCCCCTTAAAACTATTGTTTCAAGAGTTTTGATTGCCTGGCTACAACTAATTTAATATATGTCTTAATATAACCATCTCTTTCTATGTAACCAGTAAAAAGCTGAAACAATGGATAAAACAAATTAAAACACAGACCAGGAACAGTGTAATGTTTTAGGCCATAAACATGTCCATGTGTGAAATATAGAATCAGTTTCTTTAAAAGAATGATGTGGAACACAAAACAAACCCCTATACTGGGTACAGTGGTGTGTGAGCCATGCCATACATAAAGTGCTCAGGATTCTGAAGAGTTGGATTGATTTTCAATTCTAGTGCCTCCTTCGATTGCTGCCATTTTGGTCTAAGCCCCTGTATGATATGTAGCTGCAACCAAGGATAGATGGAGGCTGTGGAACACTTCAGAGCAACTTATTCTCTGTCAGAATGGTGCAGAGAACTGGAAAGTTTGGGAAGCCTATAAACCACAGTGAGTCCCATTTCAACTCAGTCACCATTTTGTCTGCTTCAGCCCAGAATTTTCAATACCTTTCTTTCCTTTCTTTCCTGGGAGGATAATGGGAGAAAGGGGAGTTATGTATTTCCATGTAAATTTCCCCAAAACAGAAAACATAACAAAGAAGAAAATGAGAGGTTATCATAATCATCAGCCCCAATCCATTCCCAGCTTAGATCTCTCTGACCCCAGAAGCAGTATCCCACTGCTTTAACTGTGATCCAAGGACAAAAGATGACCCATCAAGAAAGTACATGTTAACAGGTCTTTGTAGTTATACCTACTGCAGAATCCTGAGGAAGGGCAAGTGAAAACCTGGTTTGGGGAAAGTCCTCATTCCTCAAAATGCAGTATTGCTGCAGGTTTAGAGAGGAAAATGTCAAAAGGCAATCACCTTCTCTAGGGTTGAGCACAAATAGAGTTTTTGCTGTCAGAGTCTCAGAGGCTTTAAGCCCTTCATTCTCTTTGTCCTTAACTTCACCTCCTGCTACTTTCTTCCTGACTGCCCATCGTGGACATCTTATGGTTCTTAATTATGGTTTTCCCTTACACATCAGCTCAAATCACTTCCTCAGGGAAGCATCCCAACTCAGCCCACTGAAATGGCTCCCCTGTCATAAACCCCACATATTCTCTCTTAAAACACTTGGTATACCTGTATTTGTTCAAAGTTTATCTTTTCTGAAAACTGCAAGTTTTGTGAGAGCAGGGACCATGTCCACGTGGATCACCACTATATTTCCAACATCTATTCCTTTCATGAATTAGGTGCTTAATAAACTATCTCGGTTGATGGAATGGATAATATTTTAGTACCAGCCAGTGACCAATAGTTTTTATCATGTGACTCCATAACAAGTTCTCTGAACAAAGAGCAACAGGACCATGGATGACATGGATTAACTAAAACATTGCTCCAAAGGCCAAAGTGCTTAGCATCAAACCATACGAGCTTCTTCAGGTTCCCCTGGTGCCACATTTCTCTTACTCTCTACTATCTAACCACACTATTCTTTCAGTTCTTTGTTCACACATGGATTCCTTTATCACTGCAAGTGTTTTATGGGCTATTTCCTTTGTTTGAAGTGTTCTCCCCACCCCCATTCTGTATCCATCCTTCTTAGTCTTCATGGTTGAATTTTGCACTTATTTCTATAAACCGTCAATCTCACCAGATTATATGCTTCATGAAACTAAGACAATATTTCTTGGGTTCACTCTTGTATCCCAATGCCTACCACATTGTAGGCACCTGATAAATAGTGTTGTTTGAGTGAATAAACAAGTAAATATAATTTACTGTGGCTAAAATCATCCAACTGAAAGTATCATCTCCTTATTGGAATTTATTGCAATATTGTCTTTGAAACTATAAATGCTTCTATTTCTTGTAAAGAAAGCCAAAAGTGTTCCATCTGTTTTATAATTATGCCTCTTTATCAAGAATGTTTCACAGATATACATTAGGTTTACCAATTCCTAGATTTCTCCAAGAGTATTCCTAGCCTGTGAGAAAGGTTTATCTTTGCATCTGTGGCTTTGTCATTATAACTTTGAATTGTGGTCTGTCATACTCAGTGGTCCTTGCTATTGGTTCTTAGCAGGCTGTAAGTTAAACGACTTTAAAAATGGGTACTAAGGACTAAATCAAGGTGGATTTGTTTAAGAACCGTGTCAGGCCAATATATTCAACAACATCCAAATGACATATGTTTTATGGGAAGCCCACTCTCCCTCTCTCCCATGCTCAGCCTCTCTGTTACCCATGGCAGTGTGGTTGATTAGAATTGGTATTTTGATTTCCTGCTTCAAAATGGTAAGGCCTGACATCACCTTTCATCAGAAATATCTAAAATTGATTTCTTAAAATGGAATGAGAGCGACTTTATGGATTACACAATAGGAGGCTAGACACTGAAGTAGATTCAGAACAAATAGATAAAAATTTACTTTGCCTTATCTCTGGAGCCCTCTGTGTCTGTGAGCCGCTTGACCATATGAGGCTCGTTCACTAGCACTCTGCCATTTTTGCTACTTCAAACTGTAGGTCATCTTAAAGTAAATGCAATTAGTTTGTCAGTCTAACAGCCTTTTTGCTGATCTGGGCCCAGTTGTGACAAAATATGTGGGAAGTTGACTTTGGTCACCAAACCCTAACTGTTCAAAACTGCTGACGTGCCAGGCACAGGTTTACTTATAGAGACGTATGTCAGGGGCACACTGCATGCTCTGGCTCCCAAACAGAGGGGTTTCGGGGTTGTTGGCTCCTTAGCTTGCAATTTAAACCCTGGAACAAAAGTATTCTTCTGGGTAGTGTGGGTGCAGTGTTTGCAAGCTTTAAGTTGTGTAAGCTGAGTTTGCCCCACAAGGCAATTACTGGCACCATTTCACTATCTTTCTGCTCTTTTGATGTGGTATTCATTTTGTTTGAGGCATTTGCCTAATTTAGGAGGTACGGAGATTCTGTTAGGATTACCCTGGAACCCTCCTAGGTTTGGGGAATGGGGAGTCTCTGTGCAAACCACAGAGCATAAATCGAAACACTAAAAAAATAAAAATAAAAATAGAAAAAGTACATCTAGAATAATGGAAGCAGCATCTAGGGAAGAAAGCTGATATCTGCAGATTATAGGCTCTCACTCCTTGAGTTATCATGCTTTGCTCCCTGCTCTAGTGAGACATAAATAAATGTTTCGAACGACAGCAAAACAAAACAAAAAATACTCTACTTTTAGATTAACATTTGAAAGGTATATCAGCAGCCCCGTGCCCTTATAGTCAGACATCACAAATATCTCATGGTCCTAGGAAAAATTCTTCAAAGTGTTAACACACAAGTTTCACCTGAAAAAGAATAAACCAGGTGGGTCTCGAGCTGCATGAGCAGAAGTAGATGCCAGGCCTGGAGAATGAGCCAACATGCCCTTCACAACGCATCGGTGCCTGCTACTTTCCTCACTTCTAATTACAGAAGAGTTGGGCCATGATGACAAACAAAAATCCGAAGTCCTATGGGCCCTGGAAAAAGGGTAGCTTTCAAGCTGCATGACAAGGAGACTTCAAGGTGAAGTAGAGCATACTGATGCTCGGTGAGGGCCATTCCTTAGATATGAATAAAAACAATTTTGTCTTGGATTGCTCTTTTTTTCTGGATAGCAAAGTGTGGACAGATAGACTTTCAAAACAAGTTATAAGAAAATAACTAATTTTCTTGATTTATTTGAAAACGATCCATTTTGCTTCATTGGATTTATACTAGCATAAAAAGCAAATTATCAATCTAAATTTTAAAAAAGCATCCTAGTGATGAGACTCAATATGAATATATTAATCAATTGTGTACTTTAAAATTTTAGGTATGCATATTATTATCAATATGTAATATTAATAATAATGGCCCCAAAAGGTAAAACATGGCTTTTCTTTGCAAAATGATTTAATGATTCTCACTTTATCAGTACCAATGCTATCACTCAGCATAACCTCTTTAAAAATTTTTTTTAATTTTTTAGAGAAATTTGTTACTTTTTTAAAAAGCTTATGCCTCAAAATGTCTAGTTGCTACTAATATGAATTCAGGAAGCATGGAGTTAAAGGAGTTGGCTTTTTTTTTCTTAAATCTGAACAATTGGAATCAGCAGTTTGCATTATTTTAAAAATGAATGCTTAGAATCAGCAATTTTCTTGTTTTTTTTTTTTTAAAGATCTTGAGGGTTTTTTTTATTTAAAGTGGAAAACTACATTAAGTGCAAAGCAGTCAACAAAGAAGCAGCCATAAAGCCTAAGTATTCCTAGAGTTATAAAATATGTCCATTGTGCCAATTCCACTGCCAACAATGAAGTTTTAAGCATTAATATGCCTTCATTGCAGTTTTAATGCCTTAATATTGACTCTATAGCTCTTTTGGGTAATTTTGCTTTCTCTGGTACTTGAAAGGTGATGATGTCAGCGTTCTTCGCACTGATTCATATGCAGGTTGATGAAGCTGAGTTATTTATTGAGTTCCATTATATTTTCTATAAACATTAGTTCTCAATAAACAGAGACATTTAGCCGAGGGTTTATTTATTAAATAGGTACTGTACAGATGGTTTTGCCACACATGATGTGCTGCAGAGGATATTACTCAGGAATAATCAGCTGTGTTATAGCTTGGCTAAATTAATAAGATGATAATGATGAAATTGATGCTTTTGAGCTAGGCTTGGTAAATGGTTTTTGCATAAACAAACTGATAAATTTGAGAAGCAATTACTTGCTTGTCAAAGATAAAAACACAACAGGGCCCATTTATAGTTAGGTCCTATTTATTTTTAAAGATTGTACCAGATTTTATGTTTAATACGCTGCAATTAAAAAATAATACTTAAATGAAGAAGAATAAAAAAACTAACTTTCTGAATCCTCCTTCAAGTCTGAAGAAGCAGTGTTGCTTGATTAGATGTCAAGCAAACTTTTTTTGCTGCATCTGAAGAGAAAATATAACTAACAAACAACAGGGCAACATTCTATATAAATTTTTTAATCATATAGGCATATTGCAGAAACAGTTGATTAACAACTCCCTGTACTCCATTTTACCCCCTTCCCCAGCCACACAAACACACAGACAAGGGGGACACACAAACACACACTTAATAAGGGGCCCTACAAAAACTTTTTTTATCTGGTTCCCCAAAGCAAAGATGATGTTTAACCTAGCTTAAGTGTTCAATAAAAGGTACAGAATTCATTCATTCTCAGTGAAATGTTGTTCCATTTTTACTTGGAGCCTGAACATGAAAAATACATGCCTATTGATAAAATTTACTGATATAATTTCATTACACAACGCTGGCTTTTGCACTGTAAAAAGTCAGAACTGACTTCCAAGGTCAGGGAAACATTAGCTGTCCTCTTCAGCTTTAGCAGATTTTTTTTTTTCTTTAATTCTGATGAAACCATACCCTGAGGGGCTACCTTTTAGATCTGACCATGCTCATGTTCTGTTAGTATCAATGTGAGCTGCACATTGAATCTATTGTTTACATCTGCTTGTGTATATATTTTTAACTATACAAGAATAATAACCTACAGATGATCTCTATATATTCTGCAGTAGAGTTTATAGTTACCAAAGATAAGTTGTAGGGCCTTTTTACCTCTTAGATATATTTACTGGGATTACAATAAACTATTGTTATACAAAAAGAGAATCACATACAATAAATAAATAAATATATTAATTCTAAATGTTGGGATCCAAAACTTTTGTTTAGTATCACATTTATTTTTTTAAAATGTTAAAAACAGAGGCCGAGATCACTGCTATTCTAAAGTATAGCATGAAGTCAACTATGAGGTGAAATCAGATACCTATTTCATTAAAATAGTCACCTTCTTTGTCTTTTTAAAAAAGGACTTTGAGGTCCTTCATTTAAAGATATGTTAGCTTAAAATAAATTAATGCTATGACTATTGAATGCAAGCTATTGTGTTAGAATGGGTATTTTGCATTTTATTGTTTGTGTGAAATAAATGAGTGACAGCAAAATGCTGTGTGTATGCACGATAGTAGAAATTCTATCCCTCTGGGCAGCTCAGAAGACAAGATATTTATCTTCTCAATAATTGCCAATAAGAACAAAAATGCAATGATCACAAAGAAATAAGAATAGAAAGAATTTATATCACAGAAATTCATAATATATTGGTCTGATATCAGAATGCCTAATGATTTGTTATAAAACTTCGGTTGTGATTTTCTCCTCCTGGCTAATTGGAAAAAACTGCTCCCCAGGACTAATTACAACTCCATCAAAAAGAAAGGTGAGCACAAATATGTCTTAAGGGAACATGAAAACTTTGAAGGTGAGGCCCCATAAACTGAATTAAGAGATGAAATTTGAATACGTTCTATGAGCTTTGCTTTCCAGAGACCGTTGCAATGAGCATCAGGAAATAAATCCAATGAGTTTTTTAGTGATGATATCAAGAGGCATGAAAACATAACATATTGAGTTGCCGTACATAATGAAACTTACATTGATCAGCTTACAAATTGATTATTGTTAATAGAAATTCTATGTTGGGTCTGCAGTATCATATGCTTTCCTGAAAATAATTTTTGGTAAGTGCTTAGCAGAAACTTCTGCTGCTTGAAACCAGTCTGAATTATCTAACACAGCACTAATACGCATACTAACCGTACTAAGCTATAATCTTGGTAGGAATCTTGCTTTACATATACCATGTGGCTCATAATTTAAGATATTTTAAAGTACCTATAAAATTAAAGAATGAATAAGGGCAATGATGTATCTATGTTTCTTGTCCTATGATTAAAGACTGCAGTAAATTGATTTGACTTGGTTTCAGATATGTATGGTCCAATGTCACAAACCTGAGCATCTGGATTTCCCCTGGCCTTTGATAAATACCCTGTAGTGGTGAATCCTAATAATACACAGCACATTCCTAAAACTCATGCAAGAGTTATATTTGGTCCTAACACTAAAAAGATTTATAAAGTCTTACTATTTACTTGAGAGTCCAATATTAGTTAGTAGATAGCCTAAGACATACATGTAATGTTGAATAAAGGAAATATATCTCTGCGAATTACAACATAAAAATTGTCATATTTGTAAAGTCATTTCTAATCAATATTCAAATGACGTGGACTTTTTCCTCATAAAAATATCTAGGGAACTATGCTAGTCAAAAGTTCAGATGCAGAGAATAAGAATGTAGTTTTTACTAGTCAAAAATCTCAAACAATTTTAGAATTTTTAAATTTCATTCAGTCTATGCACTTTATCACATATTTTTGTCAGCATATACTAATTTATATTCACCATTTACTACATTTAACAGTCCTATTTGAAACATTAGGAATTTATTCAAATAAATAATCAAAATAAGAATCAAATCGAGCTCTCTTTTTTAGACTTATTTGACAGCTATTTTTAGGTTTATAATTCTGTTTTGAAAAAAAAAGCAAAACACTTGGGAACATTTACCCTGTTCTAACATATATGAGTAATATATTTACTTGCAGTACCAAAATATACTCATGATTTTTCATATTTATTAAATTCTCCCTTTTGTCTCAAATAATTTCATTGGTCAGAATAATCAAAATTACATTCATTAAATTATTAATTCACATGAAATAAAGAACACTGGATTTAGCAGTGGTAAAACTATGAACTCTAACAGAGAACACAGAAATTCCTCTTATAAACACACATTGGAGTAGGCTCGTCCGTTAGAAAGCTAAATTACGCCGATTACAAAGCAATTTTGTAAAATGGCTTACATGGATTGGAACACTAAGCAACCATTCAAAATGCGAGTGGGAGAATTTTAAAGACACCAAGTAGAATAGAATTACAAATTCCTGCCACTTTATCTCTTAAAATCTGTCTCTTTCATATTATTTCTCACTTCACTCCTACATGTCAATATGTGTCTCCAACAGGCTAACAACGCATTCGTTCATTCGTTTATTCATTGTTTCTATGTTACTTACTTAGTTCCTAATACATGCCCTGCAGGGCACCAAGAGCTGAAAATACTAAAATGAATTAAGCAAGGGGTATATCCTCAGGGAGCTCAGAACAGTAAAGAAGATAGACAGCAGAGTGTAAGAGACATGTGTTCCAGTACAACCAAGTTAAATACACCATGGAAGAAAAACCTATTAATAGGTGGCCATGAACCAATCTGCTTAGCTCTTTTATGTACATGAAAACAGAGGTATCATAAATCCAGGGAGAAAACCAAGAGCATGAAGAAGTCTGCGGTTGAATTGACAAAAGAATACAGTGGATACCCAAGTAGATGTTCTTTCATCTCAGAACATGTTCCCTGGGATAAGGAAGGACTAAGTAGGAGCAAAAGACCAATTCTGAAACACAAGGAATGTGGGAGTGGAAAGAGAAATAAGATTGATAGTGGACAAATAGTTAAAACTCATTTCAATATTGGAAATGTCGAGCTCTTCTGAAAATATTATTTTTCTAACAGTAGGTATAATTTTCTTCTTTTAGTCTCCAGAGGTTTCTTTATCTTAGGTGGGAGGATTTTCCATCATCCATTGTTGAAAAGGACACTCTTGAAGGGTTAGACAACAATAATTTCTCCCCTTCCCTGACTGATTCCACTGCTTCTCTGTCAAGGCTCCCCAAAAGGCTGTCAATTAATGACAATTGTCATGGTGTTCTGAGATGTAGACACCTGTCTTCCACAAACTGGACTGAGACCACCAACTCATTTCACATAATCAAACAAACATGAACTAGTAATGACCTATGTTTACTACCAACCTGGGCTCAAACCAAGGCCTGCTCCCATGGAGCTGCTTTAGCATTCTTGATGACAAACCACCAGTTCAATGTATATTCACTCCCCTCCAATAAATGGACCAGTGCTGTGGCAGTAAGTGTCACTAAAAGAATATGGCTCTCTCTTATTACCTACGTTACCTTCTATGGGGAAGGAAGACTCTTTGCTCCACCCTTTTAGGTTCTCTCAGCTGGTCTAATAATCGAATTCACATGACACAGATTAACAACAGAAAAAAACAAATTTGGATTACATATGTACGTATGGGCATCCCACACATATGAGAGAGTCAGAGACAGAATGGGAAAATAAGGTACACAATGACATTTTGAGCTAGGGATGAGGTAAGATACCTTAGGATTTCAGAGGGACAAAAGTCATTTGTAAGATGATAAGAAAAGCAGATGTGCAGTAATTAGAAGCTTGCCCCACCCCACAGATAGGTCCTAAAAAGTTATTTCTGCTGACAACTCATATGATGGGCAAGGCTCCTAATTTAAATTCTTTAAGGGAAAAGTAATTGTTTCTCATGAGCCCCCAGGGTCTGGATTGCCTTCAGCTCCAAATAAGTCATGTACCAAAATCACACACCTCAGAGAGAATTGTTCTGAACCCTTCACCTCTATATTTGAACTTTGTAGTAAGACTGTCCTAGGTAGGTATTTTTACTACTACCCCTTGAAGTGGAATGTAGATTAAAATTCATATATAATTTTTAAAAATATGGAAACTAAATTTACATATTCATGCCCCACCATAAGATGAGGAGGTAAAGAAGGCCTGCTGTATGTTAAATTCCAAGAAGCAAAATAAACAGTATCAACATCAGGGATGCATGAATTCCATGAAAGTATTTTATAACCATCTGCATATTGTGGTTCTCTAAATTAAACTTTAAAGTAACTTTAGAGCACTTAAGTAGAAGTAGACTCTCCAGTTCCCACATATATTTCAGACTTTAAAAGGGGGTTGTGTTTTTTTTCTCAGATGGTAATTCTAATTATCAAAAGTACAAAAGGAAATATGGTTTAGAGCAAATGACAGTATTTGAAGAAATTAAGAGATAAAGGCCTAAAGAAGTACAGGTTAGAGAGAAATTATTTTTAGCTCCAATAATAAGAAATAGGGTTGAAGAAGTAAGTTAGGGTCATCCTTATTTGGCTAAAGGATTTGTTAGGGTGGGAATGTTTCAGAGATATCAATCTAAACGATATAAAATACACACAACAGAGAAAGACTGGAGGCAGGAAGGGCAGTTAGAAGATAATGTCCATTGTCCAAGCTAGAGGGTGTCTTAGAGAGCCTCTTGGTTGAAAAAGAGCATTAGGAGAGCAATTGCTGATTTAGAAATAACAGGACTTGTTAATTGGTTGGCAGAGGAGGCAAAGAGGAAAGGAGATACAGTTGACTTCCTGCAGTGTGCCTGGATGCCTAGAAGATGACACAGTAGTAAGACAAAAACAACAACAAAAAATCTTTTTAATAACACAGGAGGTGCAGATGCAAGGGAAAGATGGGTTCCGTGAGAATAATAGTAACTTCAAAGTGCTGGAGGGACAGGCAAGCACAGCTATATTTCTGTCTACTTTGAGAGTCATCTAAGTAGATGTAATAATAAGACAGGAAACAGATAAAAATGTGAGAGACTGCAGAACTAGAAGAGAAAAAGATGGATATCCTTAGAAATACCACCCAGGCCCTGCCCTCGGAAGCACATCATCTAAACATAAGAGAATTACACGTCTTCCTTTAAAAAAATACAAAGAAGAGAGGTGAAGTAAGAGGTAACGTAAGAAATATGTTAACAATACAACAGAATTTAAACATATACACATTTATTGTCTGTAATATATTATCTCTAATTTTATTATATCAGAATTTTTGGAATTTTGAGTCATGAAAGATGAAGACTCTCAGGTATCATTATAGAGCCATATATTTTTTTCCCTGGGGACTATTTGTCTATTATGCAGTGGTATTTTGAGTATTACGGCTGAGAGGCATTACCATAATCTAGCGAGTGGAGGCCAGGGATGCTTAACAAAACACCCTAAAATGCACAGGACTACCCCTCACAATAAATAATTGTGTGGCAAAAATGTTGATAGTGCCAAGATTGAGAAACCCCGCTATAAAGTTACTTTAGCACTTTGCTCAATATTATCTAAGTTTTGTGACAAGTAAAGTTCACCAATGAGATGAGCTAATATATTTTCTTGACTTTTTTTCTTTTTTTTGAGTGCTTAACACAGTCATTCAAGATATAAAGAAGACATCAAAATTTTCTAGGGTAATGTCTATCATAAAAAAAATATTCATGACAATTTGGATACATACATAGTTTTAAGCATGCATTTAAAATTTCAGGTATTTAAAATGTCCAACACTTTCTGGCATAATTGTGTTTTCTGAGTTTCTTTTTTTCCAAAATTCCACTAACCAGTTCATTCTTCACTGTTCCAAGCTATTAAAATCAATTAAGATAACTTAGTAGACACAGAAATTTACCTTGGCTAACTCTATTGCTAACTTTCCTCTTCGATACCATATAACATTTCCAGCATTTAAATTCTGGTATGCCCTGACTACTTGTTTTTTTTTTTTTTTTTTTTTTTATTTCAGCCTCTGGGTCTCTACAGACACTTGCCTTTTTTACAGATTTTATTTTGGTGATGCTATCATTGTGTAAGAGTGCTTTCAACTAAGCCCTCTCACAATGAAGCCAGTCACAGAAATACTTCACAGCAGACTGATAGGTTACAAAGTGCTTCCATGGTATCGTCTCAATCTTTAGGACAGCCTTGTGATATCAAATGGTACCTTGTAGCTCATGTCAGAAATTATCACTAGGCAAGAGAAGGAAACCACAGCCTAGCAATGCTTTTTTTTTAGGCAAGCAACACTTGGTTGACCTCACAGATTGCAAAGACTTTGTCGGCTTATGATCCCTTATTTTTTTCTTTTTTATGGCTACAGTACCTGCTCTTCCTAGGTGGTCTCCCACCCAAGTACTAACCAGGCCCGACCCTGCTTAGCTTCTGAGATCAGACAGGATCAGGCTTGTTCGGGGTAGCATGGCCATAGACTAATGATGCTCTCGAGGGCTCCAGCCTGACCTAAAACCCTAGCTGCCTTGATTCTTTGTCCCTTCAACCACATCACCTACCTGTCAGAATGACTCACCAACATGCCTGGTCCCCCTTTCTCCTATCTCCGACCTCTACATTCACACAGTTCATTATGTCTCCATCTCATATTACACTCCTGGTGCAGGCAAAATAAAATGCCTCTTTTCCGAGACTGCTGTGAAGGCCAAAGTAACAGACTGTTTTATCAGACAAGATTTTAATTGCTGTACTTCTGGATCGACTTAACCCAAGCATTCAGATGGAATTAAAAGACCCTGTTTTAGGCCATTGTTCATCCTTCAGTAGCACAAAACCCAAAATTTTAAGAAAAAAAGTTAAGTTGCTGGCTTAAAATATTAAATGTGACCAGATTCTGTTTACATGAATGTCTTTGTTGGATAATCACAGAAGACTTTGTGTGTGAGTGAGAATTCTGCCAACAATATGTCCATATTTGCCTCCACCACTAACAAGGGATTCTCTTGATCATCACGTTCCCCATTCTCTTCCCCTCTGTACCACCACCAAACTCCTCTTAACACTTTGGCAAACTAATAGGTAATAGAGTCAGTTATCAACTTACAGCTCTGAAATAGGAGAGGGGGCCAAACATTAGTCGAGATCCCCTCTGAATGATACATGGAAAAGTGGGAAATATTACTTGCAGCTGATGAAAGCTCATAAAGTGTAGATTACAACCAAAAAATTCAGAGCTCATTTAATCCAACAAACTCATTTTCAACTAAGAAAACTAAGCCCCAGAGAAGAGAAACTTTGACAAATACAAATCATGGTCATTGCAAATATATAAAAAATAATTACAATCTCTCCTGTCTGTTCACCTTCTACAGATGACCTTTCATTCTAAAACATCAAGTACCATCTTCCCTGATGTTGGTTCTTCTTTCTCAGTGCTCTCGGCTTCTTGTGACCCATCACTGAAATATAACTTCTGTTTTTATTTAACATTTAGTCTTCAACTTTCTTCTGAGTGTTAAATATGTGGGCTCTGAGACTACCTGGATTTGACTTATACTGCTATCACTTAAGAGAGAGATGTTGGACAAGCTACTTTAGCTCCATGGCCTTCATTTTCTCATCTTTAACATGGTGATAATAGTTGTGCCTAATTTATAGATGTTCGGAGAGAATAAAATGAGATCACACATATGTGTGTTTGCATGCGTGCACAATACGTGCATCAAGGCATACAGGCTTAGCACCATGCTGGGCACATAGTAAATGCTCAATAAATGTCGGCTATTATTTCCAAGTATATTTAATTCAAAATCCCAGTTATTTAATGCTATATATAAAATCACAAGTCAAACCACTGAACAGCTCATTATGTCTTTGCTGGGAGAAGGAGCAACACAAATATGATGTGCAGAATGGTAACTGCTCTTCAAGGCTTGGGTACCAAGCCCTGTGGTAAGAACGTTTGCTGCTTCAGCCCATTTGCACCTTAAGGCAATCCAACCCCGTTTTCCTGTTTCAAGTGAGAAAACTTAAACAAGTATGAGACAAACAAAATGACTTGCCCAAGATCACTTGGAGACAAAATGAGAATTGGGCCTTTGACACATGCCATTTATTTGTGGTAGTACATGTATTCCACAAAGGTTGGATTTTAATTTCAGACTTTCATTCCGTGTCTCCTCTTATTATTATTACACCTTAATGTCTGTGCCATTTTACTAAATGTGATTTAAAACAAAGGCAGTTAAAACTCATTATAGGAAACTCAAAAAATAGTTTTAAGTTCACCAACTTTATTCTATTTACACAAGAGAAATTTAAGACATTTTCTTGTTGGCTTACTACCTCCCCCAAACCTCTCACATCACATGTACTGCTTTAGAGAATCTACAGGGACACAGAATCACACATTGCAGGCATCCCATTGTACTGAAAATGTCAGTTCAAGGCCTAGATTTTTTTCAAAGCTTGGGAAGTTTAGTAGATGCTGAATAACAATGTTGATAGAAATAACAATGCTCTAACAAATACTTTTTGTTACATTTCTTCTAGATAGGAATATAACTTGCACACACAGGTGTGTGTGTGTGCATGTGTGTGTATGTGTGTGTGTGTGGGGGGGGGGGGTGATATATGTTTGCTTTTTATACAGTCTCTAAATAAAATTGGAGGGTATCCAATCCGGGAAGCTCTAATGTCAATCTTTATTTTACAAGTGCCAAAATGTATATCACAAGAAATTGTCATTCATCATGACACTTCACATGTACTGCATTGTTTTAATAGAAAAATCTAAAGTTTCATTATGTTAATGTTGAGCAATGAAAATAAAACATCATAAAAAAATAAGCACTTTTTGGTGATTGGCTATAGCAATTTTCTGTCAGCTTCAAGCACAATAAAAGCACACTGAATGGAAATAGAACAAATGCTAGGAATCCAACAGCACCAAAATGTTTTACTGGATCCCTAGAAATCTAGTGTTTATAAGTGTCAGGCAAATAAAATACAACTGTCCCAATAAGCTCTGTAATAACTTAATTGTTCCAGAGAAAAATTTATAGAGTGAGTCTTCCTATATACCAATGCTGAAAGCAATCTATCCAAATAACATGTCTCATTTAAAGTGATAGTGTGACTTGGTTAAAATTTAATAACTTAGGTCAAATTCAAAATAAAAGAATATTACAGATCAAATGCAACACAAAAGCTCATCAATAACTACGTTGATTTTTCCATTTTGTAGGGAACACAAATGATATACTAACAAGGGAACCATCTAACACATGATCTTCCTGCAGACAAAGAAAAAAATAGCCACAAATACAATACTGTTGTGAATAAGCTTAAGTATTTTCTGTATCCACACACATATTATCGCACAATTAACTAAAAATATAGATTGATATAAGAGGGAAGTGTAGATTTAGTTTAATATGAAATATCTTAATCTTAGGAAGTATATTAGTTTTCCTTAGCTATCAAAACGTCCACATTTAGAAGACCTCACTTTATTCATATTTTTTCCTCTCCATCTTTTGCTTAAAACTCCTTTATTATAGTAATTATCTTTGGAATGAAACTAATATTTGTTATATAGTATGGTGTGCTAACCAAGGGATAATATTTATCATATGATAAACCTATAGTAAGTGATCAATAAATATTTGTTGAATTGAATTACATTTAAAAATTTTACACAGAAATCCCCCAGAGTAGACTGCTCTATTTGAAGGTGAATAAACAGCATCCCTCTATAATGTACTAAAATTCAAAATATTTATTCATTCATTTACAAACCACTCAAAAGAAAGAAAGTATATGCAGACTAGGCATTGAGTGAACAATTTTGTTCATTTCTTTAAACAGAATATTCAGGTACAAAAATTTATAGAACATTCTCTAGAAGCTGATTGAATGTGTTTTAATCTGCCTTTCCTGAGTCAAGCGAGTATACTATTCTTGAATACATCTCACCTTTGAATGAAAAATATCTTGACATACTGGTCAATTTTACTAAATTATGTCTATTTTGTGTCAAAGACTTTAGCAACAACTTTGTGAAATTGATTTCCCTCTCATATTTCAATTTCTTTATATTCTAGAACAGTAACTGTCTACTGTCTAGTAAAAGCAAAATCTGAAATAATTGCTCAAACTGACAAACTGACTTTATAACACCTCTTTTCCTGTATCTGGTTTTGGCTTTTTTTTTTTTTTTTGCCCTTGGTAAATAGCTGATGAGCATTTTGCTGAAGGCCTGAGTGAATAAACCTCAACTCTACTTAGGATTTTTAAGCAATAGGTATCTATCTGTATTATGTTCTGTATGTTTTACAACACACTGAACTGTAAGAGATCTGAATGTTGACAGTCTTCTCAGAGTATCTACGTTACAAACTGCGGGGCTTGAGGATTTCTGACTTGTTCTCTTAAGGTCATTTTACAGGAATGGGTTACTTTCCACTCTCCAAGAGGGCAAGTATTATCTAACATATGATATATGACCTCGTTTCAAGAGTTCATATGATCTGCAGAAAAAAATAAATGTGTGCCCACTTTGCAAGAGTCCTAGAATGCCTTTCGCTTTTCAGAACTCCTTTTCAGGGTCTCTGTAGTCCCAGGGCCCCTGCCTCTCTGATGGCAGAGGCAGTTTTGTGGCCACTCTGCTGGTGCTGCCCACACCCTTGGCCACACACCCTGCTTGAGTTCACACAGGTCTCTCTTTGTTCTGTTGTCTCTGCAGACAACAGTCACCCGACTGTGCAGAAAAAGTGCTAGACTGGAGCTGTGTGCACATAAGTAAAATATTGTTAAATAGTGCCTAAGGAAATAGGAGAACATTATTTTAAATTATCTCGATCATAAAATCCAAGTGAAGATTTGGCAGTATAGCAGCTAAGAAAAAAAAAAATTTCAAAACCAGTTATTCCTTTTAAATAAAAACAAAAATGAGAAACAGTAACTATTAGAAATCCCACCTGGTGCTTTTCCTGTGTTAATGATGCTTCTTAAATTGCGTGTGGGTAAATGGTAATTTTGTCTCACACCATTAAAAACTAATGGAACCCTTGATGATAAGAAATGCCATAGCTAGCTTGTTGGAAAACGTTTAATTAATAAAGTAATAAAATTATTGTAAACTAGTGCAGTTTCAGGGAGAATTCAATGGGATATAAAACAGATAAAATATCCTAGAGAGTTTGTACAGAAAATAAACATTACTATATAAAATACCATATAAAGTTAAAGAGGTTTGTGTCACACAGATTTAAAATTTGCTATTATGCTAGTAAAAAGAGATTATTCTTTCAGGAAAAAAAAATGCTAGAGAACATAGCTTATAAAAAGCTGTTTTTAACCATTCAAGGAAGTATCTAAATTATAAAAAAAGAGAAAGTTATTGTATTTTTCCAATATTTAGAACTGTGAATTGAGGCATAATTATACATTTGATAACTTACCCTGAAAATGATCAAATAATTGTTTAAAATAAAAACATTAAGTCATTTTTCTATTTGTTTTTTTTTAATGGCAGTTAATTCTTTAGATTGTCTCATATTCTTTTTGAAGTAAATTTTACATTTTTGCCTGACCTTGGAACTTGTTCAGGAATCCCACATGAGGATTCCAAAATATCTTTTGTCATTCACTTGCGGCTAAATCACTAAATAATAAATATTCTAATAGTCGTCCAGTTTTTCCTTGACTCTGCAGGGTGCTATTGATTCTTTTTTAATATTCTAATCCTGTCTAGGGTTATATTACTCTAAACTAACACAATGATTTATGAGACATAAATTTAATATACTCACAAACATTAGTAAAAATTTGAGATCTTCAGCTGAGGGGGAAAAAAGTCTCAGTAATCTAAGGGATTTTAAAGCTTAAATGACAAGTTTTACGGTGACAGTGAAAGTTGTCACTGTAATGGTAGTCTTTTCTGCCTTCTCAGTACTCGTAGAAATAATACCAATTTTTAGGTCTTTTGTAATTCAACTTTTAATGTATTCATTCTTGCAAGCTTGGATGTATGTATTCCTTCATTAATGCCAAAAATATTATTGAGCAATTTCTGTGTTCCAAATACTTCTGTAGAGAAGACATAGCAGTGGAAAAGAAGTCACTAGCCTCATGCAATTTATACTTTTTAGTTTCATTTTATTATGAAATTAAACAAGTTTCTTCTTTCTTAGAGATCATCCCACAATCTTTTCCAATTGCCTATATTAAGTGTTTTTATCACTAAACTTGTTAAATGTCTTTAAAATTTTTCACTTGAGTTTTTAATTCCTAGTTTCTTTTTCTTTTTAATTAAGACTGACTCTACTCATAATCTTGGGGAAAGGGAGACCTCTCTTAGTAAATCTCCAAATCAAAAAATTTAAGAATAGGCTTGACTTTAATATATCAAGAGCTTTTCATAATCAAAAAACAAATGATAATACAATAGCTAAATTAGCAAAGAACTTTAATAAGTAATTTGTGAAAGAGAATATATAAAAGGACATCAAAGTAAAACACATCTAAATTAAAGTATGTACAAGACGATTTTCTTTATCTCATTGAAAAAGAAAAATCAAAAGTTGATTACACCAAGGAAAGTAATAACATGTAGAGAGAAGTACTCTCATACTTAACTGGTAATACAACTTGATGCGTTAATTTGAAATTACTTACTAAAATTTAAAATATGTGTAACCTTTGACTCAATAATGCCACTTTGGGGAATTTATCAAAATGAAAGAGTGGAAAAAACAAAGATATGTATAAGAACATTCACAGCAATACCGGTAGTTGAAAATTTAAGGGAAATAAAAACATTAATAAGAAACTGAGTAAATAAACATATAAAATAAAAAAAAGTAAAGGATAGCTCTCTATATATTTGTATGGAAAGATATCCATGACATTGGTAATTGAGAAAGGCAGATTATGGAAGACTGTAAAATTTTATACCATTAAAAATGTATATATGTGTATATCTGGAAGATACTCTCTAAACTTTAACTATTATTTCAAGTGATAGTATTATGGAGAAACAGGTGATTTCACTTTTTGTTTTATACACTTATCTTTGTTTCTATGTTGTTTACAATGAATGTTTATTAAGTTTGTAAACAAAAAGAACTATTTCCTCTTAAAATTTTTTAAAAATCATTTTACTCTCAAAAATGTAAAGACTAACTATAATTGTGTGGTTCAGTTTTCAGGATGCCAAAGTCAATTGGCTAGAGTGCAAAATGAGGCTCTTTGGCTTTTTTGGTAATTTTGAAGTGTTCATATTGTCATAACTAATGAAAACTTAAATTTCTAGGATCAAATATCATACCTAAAAAAAGAAAGGAAATGCCTAACAGTTATAGTAACATATCTTCACATAGTTTTCTGTAACATGGGGAGCACAATGTCCTTGAGAGTTTCTTCAGACTGAACAGCAAGGAAGTTCATTTTAGAATAGTGCTAGCATCTGCATACGGTTAATCAGTCACAGAATACAGCTGGAGGACCCAGCAGTGATAAAGATATCACTGAGCAACACTTACAGTTATTTGGGAAATTTGTATGTATTGTATTTAAGAAACTTAAGCTACCTGGATACTGTCATTCAGAAATTCTTGAATACTTCCATGTGTATAAACCAGCAGTTCAGATTACTACAAAGCACATTCCAGCACCGTTAATTCTGGGAATTCGCACCAAGAATGACTGAGAAGCCAGAGTGACCATTCACGAGGTCCCTCTCTCTTCCATGTTACATCAAACTGATCATCGAGCTCAGGCGATTCTACCTTCTTAATGTCCCTCTCGTCTTCCCTCCTATTTATCCACAGCTATAATGCTAGCTAAAGCCAGATTTTCTCATCTGGCTTTCTAGTCTTTCTAAAGACTGATTGGATTATATGACTCTCTTGCTCAAAACCTTTCTGTGAATTTAAAAGCTCTCCTAAAACCCAACTTCCTTAAAGTAAGGCCATTGAGGATCTGGATCCTGCTTACTTCCCCAGCACTTTCGCTTGCCAGCCTTTCCACATGCACCCTTAACTTCAGACGGATTACATGCTTGCTCTTCCTATAAGGCACCAGACTTTCTCTTGCTTGTTCATGCCTCTATACCTTTGCACATAATGTCCCTTCTGCCCGGCAACCTTCCTTTCCTCCTCTGCCAGTCTCTCTCACTTTACTCATCCTACAAGTTTAGGTGTCGTTTTTTCCAGAAAGCATTCTTTGAAGTGCTTCTTCACCACGATAAAGGCTAAGTGTAGGACTCCTCTGTAATTCTATAGTACATTATTCTTGATGGAGGTGTCCTGCTCTTATCATAGGTATTCTAGTAATATGTCGACTCATCTATTTCTCTTACAAGACTGAGATCCCCTTGAAGGCAGGGATGTCTGGCATACTTTTGGGAACATAGCAGACCCTCAAGAAATTTTTGTGGACCAATTTAATGAGTGGGTAAGTGAATGAGTGAGTGAGTGAAAAATGTATTATCCTACACCCAGAAATCCTGCAGATAGCCACATATTTTTATTAATAATACAGAACTGAAAACCATCACTGACTTTTGATACCCATTTAATAAACCAACTTTTAGTGTTCTGGTTGACCAAAGTCATAACAAAAAGTAAAACAAGAAGTAAATACACTAGGGAGATTTGCAGGTAGAGTTTGGTACCAAAACACCATTAGTATTGAGGTTAAATTTCGGTTACATAAAATGGTTTTGTTACTATCCTCATGTATGGCTCCAAGTCCACATGTTGCTTAAGATAATGGTGTTTCTAGTGACAGTCATACAAAAAATATGTCCTCAAAATAGGTCACTGGACTGGAGGGAATCTCTTTCCGTTGCAAAATGTCTAAATCTGTGTACAATTGGAATAGTGACAGCTATTATGGTGTGATAAAGTTAGTTGACACATGATACAGCTGTGGATTTGCAGAAAATGATAGCACTGGGCAAATGGACAGGTAAGCCTGGCCAAGAAAAGCAGGAATAGAGGACCTTCTTGACAACAAAGATCAACCGAGAAGCAGAGGGCAGCGGCAGGACGGCAATGAGGGCTCTGGAGCAGGGGGCAGGTTTGAGTCTTGGCTCCAAGCTGTAAAGTGGGTATTTCCTCCTCTAAACTGCCAGCTTACAACATGTGTGTGTGTAGATAAAATAAAATGACCCAACAGCCATTTAAACATTGTGAGGTATATAAATATAGGAAAATAGTATCTTTAAACTATAATGCAATTGTCAGAGATGTGATTAGAAAAGATTACCATTCACTTACTGGTTTTTCAATTGACACCTTCGCCTAGAAACTTGATAAAGTCTTTTCCTCCTCAAAAAATTTTTTGAACTTAATTTTTATCCATATTCAGCTATTTTTAAACTGCTTTCTCTCTCCTTTACTTCAGAACCGATTTCCACAAATAAATAATATAAAGTTATTTATTACTTCCCAATGCTTTGAAGCTTTGGACTCCAATACTCTGGCAGCCACTGCTGGGTGCCTTTTAATCTTCTGATTTTATTCATCTGTGGCTTTTGACATTTGTTTACCACCTCCTTCCTGACACTCTCTTCTTAGACTTCCATTTTCTCCTGGTTTCCCCCTCCATCTCTGACCATGCCTTCTCAGTGTCTCCTTCACTAGCTCTCTCCCTCTGTTTGCCCCTTAAGTTTAGTCCCTGATCACAACTCCCTCCCCCCACTCAACATGCACACACACACTGCCACCTGTGAAAAGAGACTTCTTGTCCCACGTTCCCTGCTATTCTTGGCCAGATTATCTGAGGTCTTTGAACATACTATGAAGAGATTTATACTTCTTATTAAAACTGGGGTATGGATTAATGAGAGAAGTGTAAACACTGCAACCTTCTGAGAAGTTTCAACAAGGTAATCATTGGGGAGGGGAAGGTGTAAAGGTGCTAAGTTCCTATCTCCCACACAAAGAAATTAGTAGATAATATTTAAAACCGAGAAATGAGAAGTTTGCATTATAAGTAAGTTATTTGAAATATGGAGGTAAATACCAGGGAAGGAAAAAAAAAAAAAAGTCAGCTAGGAGAGTTGAAAATGTTTCTCTGAGGAGTGAGAATTGCAGAAAGTCAGACGTGTGTTGGGCAAAGGACTGCTGTTTCTCACAATACCCCTTATAATGCCACTTGGCTTTTTAAACTTCATGCACATTCATATAAAAGGTGACAGGATAACATTCCAAAGCCACCAGTTTCCTCATATATAAAATCAGTAATTTGATGTAAAATTTGCCTAAATGAAAAAAGATAACTGGCACCATTCCAAAGCAGACCTCCAAGAGTGGAGCAATAAAACAGAAAAAAAAAAAATGCTGGCATGACAGTTGAAGGAGGAGACGAAGCGATAACTGCCGTCTGGAATGAGAAAGAATTAACCACACGCCCCTTTTCTATTAAGCACAAAACTATATTATAATAACCAACTCCTAGTCTTCATAATATCTCTGTTATAAGCAACTCCCGTGCATGTCAATAGGAGCCTCCTAGGTAAAATTCCATCTGCCCATTCTTGTTTCTGATGTTAATTCTGTTCTAAGTCTATTTGATTCTTAATTTAGATGGTAGGACAGACATAGCCTTATCTTTTAGGTCACTTATTCTGGCAAACAGATCCCTACCTCTTCTCTCTTAATGCTATACACTTCAAGTATAAAAAAAAAAATCCAAACATATATAAATAATTTCAAATTTATACAACACGTATCTTTTGTATAAATATAATGTTATGAAGAAGTAAACAAGGAACTTTCCATGGAGTCATATATATTCCATGTTGTGGGATATATGTTTTAAAGACCCAGTGTGGCAACTTGTAGAAGTCTTTGGAGTCTTACAAGTGTTATTGGATTTCAGTCCCTATAATCGGTCTAATGTATCTTGTTTACAGGCATTCCTGATTAAACAACATAGAAAAACAAGGCAGGTAAGGGAGGAGGGGGCAAGGAAGCAGCACTCATTAGCAATCTCAAACTAAAAGGTAGTCATAATCCATAAACTATTGACCCAATAGACAGAAATTTCCCTTTGTTTTAAATCAATTAACATTTATACATGAGCCATCAAAAACCCATCATGCTTATAAGCCATTACAGTATGTTCCTATTGTATTGATTAGCAGGCAGTTGGTTATTAATTAATGACATCATTACTCTCAAACCTCTTCAAGGCTTTCTGCTTTAAAGAGACATGCCACCCACAAGAGCTAAGCACTAAATAGCCAACATTCTTTATAGCCTTGAGCAGAATGTTTTCACAGATCCTCTAGACTTATAATACATCAGTCAGTCCATATTGCACAGTGTGTCCTCCAAAATATCCCATCTCATTTTATAAGTAAGCCATAAAAATCTCCAACAACACAATAGTTTTCACATTATTTGTATGACTGAACAGCATATTAACTTCTCAATGCATACCCAAGATGAAAAGTACAGTAATTTGCGATGTATGTACAATGACTGCCATCTAAAGCTAAACTCCTCTTTCATTTTGAATACACTCTTACTCTATTCATAAAGTACCTAACAAAGTGGGGCCGAAAACTGTGTAGAAACACCAACTCTCCAAACTCTGTAATATCAGATATGCTTTCTTTAATGCAATACAAAGCAAAAAAAAAATTTTAAATATATCTTCTTCTCTTTATTATATTACAAGGAGACTATCTCTTTAGGAAACAAAGACGTCTTTAACTTCAAGAATGAAATGTTTAGTTTGAGTTTCTGCTTAGAATCAAGAGAACTGGAATGAGACCCTAAATTGTACTTTGAAATAAAGTCACTGCAATTTACTTTAATACTGAAATCTGTTAAGGTATATCACACTGCCACAATGACAAAAGTCATATTAAGTGCACAATAGAGTTATGAAGTAAAAACTACCCCCAGAGGATCTGAAATCTATTAAAGAAGGTTAACATCATCTTTCTATCTAAATCAAACTAATCTCTGAAGAAGACATATACTACAAAATAACTAATTATTATTCATCCCATCTCCCACTACTTTTAATCATAAATAAGCTAGTTATTTGGTGTTTAAATAATAAAACTGTTTAAATAATACAGAAATTTAATTAACATTTCTTCTTTTTTCAATTGTATTTTGTGGTTTAAAAAGGTTTCCCAATAGAGTTTCATTAAATAAGCACAAGAATGAGAACAAACCACCTGAATTAAAATTTTTCATTTTTCCACTGTCTTCTCCTCTGGGGTCTTAGCAAATTATTCATTGCCCTCATTCAGAGTCATTGCAAAAGGAAGGTTGGACAAGTTTGTGTTAATTAAGCCTGTTGAGAATGAAATAATGCACGGACACATTAAGTATGCAGTGTTACCTCCTTCTCTAACATTGTTATGGGCTCATTTCTCGGCCTGGAAGATGGAATAGAAAGCACCTTTGTAAGATGGTGGTGGTATTAACAGTGGTTACTACTACATAGAAGAGCTCTCTCTCATCCTGAAATAAAGGTTATGACTTGAGAGGGTAGGGCAATAAGAAGGTTCATAAGGCCCCATGTCTGGGTCTCACAATAAAAATCAGGTGTATTTGCTTTTATGGAAGATTTTGGTTTATGGAACAGTTTTTTGGGTGATTTTTTTAAACCACAACCAAGATATGCTTATTTCTTCCATAAAGGAAGACATCATTTTTTTAATAAAATTGGCAGTGAGGTTATGTGTAAGGCAAATTGTGACAGAGCCAATAATCTGTCATTTGTACCATCCAGAATGTTCACATGAAGTTATAAACAGAAAAAGAAGCCACTTCATATGTTAAAAAAAAAAAGGAAGAAGACTCTTCCTTAAGATCTCAAGATCAAAATCTCTGATTGACACACATTGTCCTAAGAAGGAAGAGTGAGGTGAGCAACAGAGCAGGTATAAAGGGGAGAAAGACGAAATCATACCAGTGGGGACAGATGTCACACGTGATTTCACAGTAGGACCTTGCTATAAAGTCTAAACAAGTACTTTTGCTATAGGCATGATAACACTGCTTTCATTTTCTTCATGATGGAGAATCATAGCATAGTATGGTCCTGATGCAGGTACAAACAGGCTTTTCTTCAGAAAGAATAGCTCAACCTCTAACCTCAGGACCATGAGATTATTAACAGATCAAAATGGGCTAATGGGGAATTCTAGACTCAGCTTCCCCTCCTCCTGTCCCTGAATTCCCCGGGTTTAAATGAGTGTCCCTTCATTCAAGGGGAAATCCATGGTAGTTGAAAGCTGTCATTCAGTGCCTGGGATACATCTCACTCTCTCAGATACTTATAGAGATGTTGAGTAATTCAAAAAGAATATATTTGCTGACCAGAAAAAAAGGAAACACACATGCACGCACACACGTGCACATACACACATGCGCGCGCACACACACACACACACACACACACACACTAGCTATTTGGAGCAGATTATTTTACTGGCACTTATCTTAGATGTCATAGCCAGATAACCAGTTTCTGTGGGTCCAGAAACCTATTCACTTAAGATCTTAGTTTGCCTAAAAATATATATATATATATATATGTATATGTATATAGGAGCTTGCCAAGAAAGAATTATGGGGTTTCTCATTATTCTAAGATCACAAGGAAAAAGGGAGCTCAAAGGAACAAAATGTATCAAGCATCCATTGTGTGTTAAGTGATATAGTAAGTGATTGCACCTTGGTCCCTCATCACAGCACCTCTATTTTAGAGATGAGAATCCTGAGGCCCAGACAAAGACCCAGCTCATAAGTGCTAAAGGCTGGATTTAAACCAAGATCTTGCTGATGCTGAAGCTCAGTTCCCCTCCACTCCCCTCCACTCCACTCCCCATTAATTGCATTTAGTTGTGAATACGGCCATAACAGTTAAACTAGAATTTTTTACGGTACAGAGCTTAGGACTTCGTACTCAATGGAAAAAGAGCAAAGCAAAGGCTATGTTTACTGTTGTTATTGCTGTTAATACTGATTTAAAGCATGAGTCGAAATTCAGACAGGTTGTTGTGAACGATGACCTGCTACATATCATCCAGCATAGGATTTCCTGGCATACAGTAGGTGTTTACTATTTATTGAGCTTCCTTGACACATACAGAAAACAACAGCCCAAGGGAAATAGGTCACCCGTACCTCATAGTTTTTCTTAATGGTCAAGAACTTTTATTTTTCTACTAAGTCTTTGATAGAGTTTAAAAAAATCAGTTGAGATAAAATAGAAAGCAATTATTTATGCCTTTTCAAAAACCTCAAACCTGTAATTTAAAAACAACAAAAATGGCAAAATTAAAATTGATAGCAGCATGAATTTTCATGTACACAAACACACCATATAGCCATGTGCGCTTTAAGGGAAATGTTCCCTGTCTTATGAAAGAGAGGCAACTTGTTATGATTTGTGCACACTTTCATGAAATACCAAAGAGGAGAAAAAAAAAAAAGCCTCCTGTCACTTGTCAGCTAGTTCAGTCACTGCTGCTGTAGAGGTAACATAACATATGCACGTCCCCTTCTGAAAATGTATCAAAAGGGATTTGGGTAAACTCCTGTACAAGCATATCATATGTGCTAAAGCCAAAATGACTTAAATTCTACTCCCTGACGGATCTGCACATCAGATGCGTAACTGATTAGTGACAACTGACACAGAAACAGAGAAAATGTTCAGTGTTGAGAGGAACCCACGATTCATGCAGGAGTGCCATCAGGATGGCATACTATACTTTTTGTACGTACAGAAAGTATGTTCTCCCTCTGGGAGAAAACTGTAGTCAAAGAACTTTGCCTTTTAAGTACTAAACCCCACACACTGACTTGGAAATATTTCTTCAAGAATACTTCTCAATTTAATGTGTTCATCATTAAAGCCTTCAAAAGTAGCAAAAATGTTTAACTCTTCAGTTTAAAAAAAAATTCATTCACAAATATTTCTCAAATGCTTACTCTGTGCTGTGTGTACTTCACTAAAGCATAAGTGACAGAAAAAAAATATGCTGGTAGCATAAAGAAGTTAAAACATAAATTGATCAGGCTATATACATTACTCACATATTGAACAATTCTCAAGGATGTCGAAAGGCAGGGAATGTAACGAACTTCTTTTAACCCCAGGACTTGGTTGTAGACTAAGGGGTTGTAGACCCCTTTTTATTTCCACATGAATTTGAAAAACCCTCCCGTTCCTTTCTATTTTTTCCCCTCCCACTTCAGGTAGCATTTGCAAAAAAAGTCGTTGCGGATGCACCATCTCTGTGAGATGCTGGCTGTTTTGTTTTGATCCTGCAAGTACGAGTAACTTAGATCAAGAAAGAATTCAAGCATCAGTGAAAAAGGTAATATTCATCCTATATGTGAAAGACAAATCTAGAAAACACTGAATTCTTCTAGTTGTTAATAATTTTGTCTTTCAGGAAATTTATCATAAGTATTTCACTACCATATGGAAAATCATCTCATAGCATTAAAAATAATAAAGGATTCAACCCAAGCATGTGAAGAACTTTAAAGAAACCATTTTCTTCTTTCAGAAAAAGCAAAACTTTATTAGATAATTAATATCTGCAAGTTCTCTCATTGGCAAAAATTGCATGTGCCTTTGGCCTTAGATTTCATTTGATTTTTTAAAATATTTTTTTGCTCCTTCGAAATTTTCCTCTGCCTGAATATAGACATGATCACTTCATGATGTCTTTCTACCCACAACTCTCAATGAGATCTCAGTCCACAATAAGGAAAGTTGTGCCTAAAATTTCTAGATTATGCTTCCCCCTTCCTGCCCCTTGCCCCCGCCATGGCCATAGTTCTTATTGTGAATAGTTGGTTTTGTTTTGTTTCTCAATCCCTAAAAGCTTACCCCTTGATTCCTACCTACCCACCCCCAAAAAAATCTCAGTTTCAAGATTCTTGAAAGGAAGGCCACCTCCTGCTACATTCTCTTTCCTTTCAAATCACACTTAAAGAAGTCAACTGGAGAACATCTTAAGTCAGTCCAACCAACACAAGCTTTCTTTGCTCCATCCTAAGTGCTACGATTGCCTTCAACCTCCAAGGGACACAAACATTGGTGGCATTCCTGCTGCACCTTATCTGAGCAGTAAATAGGAAAAGAATGGCAGAGCGCAGGGAACGTATCGAACTTCTTTTAACCCCAGGACTTGGTTGTAGACTGAGAGGCGGTAGACCCCTTTTTATTTCCACATGAATTCGAAAAACCCTCCTGGCTCCTTTCCATTTTTTTCCCTCCCACTTCAGGTAGCATTTGCACGAAAAGTCGCTGCGGATGCACCATCTCTGTGAGATGCTGGCTGCCTGCCCTGCCCGAGGTGGCTCTGCCCTTGTCGTCTTTGCTGCCTGGGAGCTCTGCCCTGGGGGAGCTCTGGAAGCCCACGGCTCCGGCCCCCATGCCAATACCATATTCTGACTTCTGTGCGGAAGCCAAGCCGCTCCAGAAGGTTATGTATTTCAAGTTTTCCATACCAGAAGAACTGCACATAAATGAAGATGCATTCATCAACCCTGCGAGAAGCAAACACCAAAACAAAACCCCGAAGCAACTGAATCATTTTCCAAAAAGTGAGAACCCAAAAAAGCCAAAATTTGAGGCCTTTGTAGTCTGTTCCTTGGGTCTCTTTTACAAGAAGTTGCTTTTGCATTCTTCGTTTCACAAAAAGAGAAATAAAATCATGTAGATTTAATACAAATTAAAAAAAAAATTATCTTAGGGCTACTTTTCATCACTCTAGCCATTGGCACTAATGTTCTTGGTAGCTTCTCCTGTCTCTCTTGCCTAATGTGTTCTTAGCATGTTTTCATATCCTTCGATCAGTACTGTAACACATAATGGAGGTTTCCAATCTCTGCCTGTATTATTTGCCAGGGATGGTTGACAGAAAACATAGCCAACCTATAGATAGAGGATAACATCTGAGGAGTATTTCGAACTTATGAGGAAGATTTTCACAAAAGAGATTATTGATATATTTTTTTAAAAACTAAATCATCCTCCTTGCCAGTTAACGGTTTACCAGAACGTTACCTTTTTATATGAGTTGGCTGTCTTTCTCACCAGTTCCTGATGTTAGCGCGGGAGATAAAAAAGCTGCAAAATATAGAGGAACAATATTACAAGCCAACCTGTTGATATTTTGAAGGAGAAAGCTCCTTATACTGCAGTAAGTTAAATGCTTAACTGTAATATAATATTTGGGGCAATATTCTAATGCACTAAGGAAGGTCCTTAAGGTTTAAATCCTGATCCATCCACTTCTGATAGTTTTTATAATCCAAAGTAGTTCTCTCTCTAATATAAAACGTTATCTCCAACCACCTACTAGTTACAAAAGCCATTAAATTCTTGTAGATTGAAGGTGGGAAAATAAATTGTGTGTATTTTAGACCCTGAATGATCTTCCTATAGCAATTTTAGAACAAACTATGAAGAATTCTGCAATTTTAATCTCCTCAGTAGCTTCCCATTACTAAACAAGCACAGCGCCACGGTACAAACGCAGACGTTACATGTCATCTTGATCTGCTGCTTTTTTCTTTCATTAAAGCTTTAATGCAGCAATTATGGCTACGTTGCCCTATAAAAAAAGGAAAAGGCAGTTTACTTTAAAAAGTGAAATTGCATAGCCTACTATTTAATTATACACAAATGTAAATGGCCTATTTTTCCATAACTGGTTATTACAGCACTGTTTTACTTTCTGAGTTTTCACAATCTCTAAAACCTACAAAGCTTCCTGCTATATAATTGTTTTGTTACATTATTGTTTTCATCTTATTTTTTCTTTTAATGTGAGTGCAGCGGGATAAATCTTGGTTTTAAGCCAGCCACTACTTCATCTACTTAAGCTTTTATAGATGAAGATTGCTGTAATTATCAGAATACCCGCTTATTTCTGAAGTATTATCCTGGCAACCTGCTGGCATTTACAACCAATTAACAAGCTTTGCCATTAGTTGCATAAGGGGTATCGCAGAGTAAACCCATTGTGTGCTAATTTTCTATTTTAGATAATCAGTTTGGCCGTCCAGAATAAAAAGAAGAAGAAAAGAAAAGGTTTGACACTCAGTGGTAGACGTGTAAAAATTACTGCGTGCCCCCTAGAGACAAAGGTATCCTGCAACTCAATGATTGCTTCGTTGCTGTCACTATTGGTTCTTAAGTATTTCCCTTTGTCTCTTTTAGAAGAAAAAAAAAAAAGTGGGGATTCAGCAAAGTAATCATGTCCTGTCTCACATGCTCTCTGTCTTTTAAAGCTGACTAGCTTCTCTTGCTGTCCTGCCCATAATTTGACCAAATTGTACAAGTGTTAAACACCTAAAAAAAAAAGATAGAAAGAAATTGAGCATGAGTTCTTTGGGTTTTTTGTTTCTTGTTTTTTTTTTTTTTTTTTTTTTTAACAATGTCTTTCAACCTCTTTTCTCCCTCCCGCTCCCCCCACCAACTTGCTATTAGAGTAAATTAATGCATGGGCTTCCTCCAACTGGGCTGTCTTAAAATTAGCCCACAAGCTGGGTTTAGTTAAAGTAGTGTGTTGTTGTTTTATTGCTCTGTTTAAACAGTCTCTGATATTAATACATTCTGATGTTCGGTCTCAAGCAAGACAAGAAGCTACAGTTATGTTTCAGTCTTAAAACTCAGGCTTCACCCCAAGAAGGCATTTAGCCTGAGAACCTCAGCATGGGGCCTCAGGAGACCTCTGAGGCTGGGGTTCAGAAATAATCTGTCCACTTGAGTCTTCGGCAATACTAATAGTTATCCCAATTCTCTCTGCTTCTATCCGAAAAATTCTCCTAGTCAAAAAGCTACCTCCCTTCACCTCTCACCTTCAGATGATTTATAATCTAATGCAACTCTGTTCTCTGTGAGAGAAGCACAGATTGTCATTTTTCAAGTACCAGTAGTGACCAGCATTCATACTTGGCATTTGTCAAGTTCTTTGACCACAGAGCTTCTTACATTCCCATGCAAAGCTGCACTTTAAAATCATAGTTATTGGCACTTTCCACAAGAGTTTATAGGTTATCTCTATCTGAAGGTAAGCTAGGCTTTAGATTAAATCAGCATCCTCATTCTCAAGGGATTTGTCTAAGACAGCAGAACATTGTGAAGTACCCATCTCAAGGACCTGAAACTACTTTCCAAGGGATTAATGAACTGCCTTACACACACACACATGCTCAGGAGGAGACACCCACTATCCCACACATAAAGTTAAAACTTTTAATAGTTTCCTTTTGCTCAATAGTTTGGTCACAGATGCAGGTAACGAACGTGTCCAGAGGCAGAGCCATATTATCCAGGCATAACACTACTGTGAAAGACTTATCCATCTTCATACCAAATTCACAACTCATTATGGCATTATATGTGGACGTATCTTTCTAGCAAATGAAGACATTAGTACGTCTTTCACAAATACGGCTTACTGAAATCAGGAGGAGATATTGTTCTCACGGTTTGTTATATTCTCATACTATCATAAAAGTCTCATGAAGAAAATCCTAGTTAACATTCCACTTTTGTAGCACATAGAACTACACACCACCGCCCCCCCCCCACACACACACACACAAATAGCTAAAAGCTTGGAGTGACAGAAGAGTTAAAAAATAGTTGTGGAAGTTCATTTGTTGTTCTATCTTGTGACTTTTCAAGGTAGCTATGTTGGTTAGCCTAATAATATAAATTTATATTGTTACTGCTGTAGTCATATTGTTAGACTTTTATTTTAATAGTTATTAAATTAGCTATTATTACTTATTTGTTTTCTAGTAAAAGTAATTTCTGGTTTCAAAGTTTAGTGAGCTGAATTTTAACCTCACTCGATCTGTTGGAGCTGTAGTGGAGAACGAGAGAGAGAGAACAACCCTAAAATGTCGTTTTGGAGAACGCTGGAATAGATTCACCAGGCCGGTAAGAGGAGCATTCCCTAAGCCTTCCTCCCCAACAAGAAGGAGGGCCACAGCTATACCGTTTGTGCTCTGAGAGACATTTTTTTATTCTTCTTTTATATGCCCTATCTATATTCCAGCATCCCACAAGTTCTAGAGCTGTAAAAATTAGATTTTCCTCAACAAATATTTAATCTCAGTTATTGTGAGTATCATCTCCGGAACGCAAGTCTTTCTCCCCTTTTTCTAGCTTTGTGATCTTGATCAAGTTATCTCCCTGCTCCAGTTACTCATCTGCAAAATACGAGAGTATTTCACTGAGTTATTATAAGAGTTAAATGTAATAAAGCATGTAGAATGCTTAGTACAATGCAAAGCACATAGTAAATACCAGTGTAATTAATTTAGTGGTATGTAATTTTATCTCTGTACTAATGACTATGCTAACCAATAAGGAGCTAATAAGATTAATCAGGGCAAGGAGTCCTTCTCACATATAGTATACATGACCAAGTAAAAGACACTGGGAAAAGCCAGAGAGGAAGGATTTAAGAATAGTTAACCTAGCTAACCTCAGATGTGATGTACCAGTAAGTATATTCTTAGTTTTTTGTAATCATCTATTAATTTTCAAAAAACTTCACTAAAATAAATGAAATTAATAGCTATCCATGTGGCCATTACCAATCAGTATTTGGCATTTTAAAAATATATCACAATTTGAAATCAGCCAAAAGGGTTTCTTAGAGCTGGAGATTTTATTTTCAAAATTAGCACCATTAGACTCAGTGGAAAATGTTTTCCAAAAAGAGAGGAGATTTTGTTTCTTTGCCTGTAAATTCCATGAAGCAAAACTGTTTTGATCATTGCTGCATCTCAAGGACTCGGTTAGTGTTTTACACAATAATTATTTATTGAATGGATAAATGATGTTGTTTTCTGTTGATGGTATTTCTATCAATCCTTGGTCTTTAATGAATTATTAAGTTAGTAAGTGTTAAGTATCCAGTGCTAAATTAAATTACGGAGCTAAAAGTAGAAAGAAATTATGATGAAAGGATTTCGTCTCAAAATAGTTTACTAAGTAGTTTTAGGATCTCTTTAAAGTCCCTGTGGTAAGGTTGCTAAGTTCGAAAACAATATTAAGCTTCAATAAAAACTACAACAGCATTCTTAGCCCGCAGTTGTTTTATAAACGCAAATTGAAATTTTCCACTTCATGAAGAATGCAGCAAGATTGAACAAAAGCTCATCAAAACCTGAAAGCCTATTAATTATTCCAAATTTGTTTTTTCAAGAAATACTTTAAGATTTTGTCTAATTATTAGGCCAGCCCTTGTTGATCTAATAATGCATCATAAAAGTTAGAAAATAAAAAGTAGCATCTGCATCACAGTTTAAAATTATTAGACAAAGGAGACTTTAAAATTGAATATGAGTCAGTTTCTAAAATAAGTTGACAAGTTTTAATATCAGAATAGAACCAGGACATACCTCACAACTTGAAAACCTCTGCACCACATTTCCATCACAGTCGAAAGGTGAAATTAACTTCACCTCCCTACAGACTCATCAAAGTTTTCCAAATAGCAGCCTTCAGCTGTAGAGTGTTATGTTTCAATTATGTTTCAGATGACTTTTCTTGTGTTTTTTTTTTTTAATTGGCAGGAGCTCAAGAAACATTTTTATATCACAAAGTTTCCTTTTCCATTAATGAGAATGAACAAGACCTTGCAAGATCATCTTCTATCAATTTGAAGTCCACATTTTTTGTATGATGTTAAAATAAATAATATCAGATCTAGTCATAGGGAAACTTTCAGAATAAAAGCACTGAAGTTCAGATTAAAGTCAGCAAAATCTAGTCTGATAAAATGTGTCCGACAAGATATCTGTAGCTCTTAAAAAGCAGGTGAAGACAATTATAACATTTAATTGTTGATGTTTTTTGATGTTAAGTTGAAGCACCTTTTCCAGGTAATGTTAGTTGAGGTAAGAAATTTAAAGTCATCTGCATTCCTTATGAATTTTTCATGTATGCAAAATCACAAAAAATTCTTAATTCAGCTCGCATATCACCATTATAGATTGCTACAAAAATATTCAAGTCAATTCTGTCGTGACCAAACTCATCATTGTCTTCATAACTTATATCCTTCTAAATTATGAAATGACAATTTCAATAAATTTTGGAAAAGTATAGAGGTTATGTAGCTCTTTATAAAATATCTACACCTCCTTTTTCTCTTGAATATAATAATTTCAAAACACATATTTGATTTTCTTTTTTGTTCTTTTAATTTATGGCTGAGAGCTTTTCATGGTACAACTTCCCCCCCCCCCCCCACACACACACCTTTATCACTTTTTAATCACTTTCCTCAAAAGTGTTTCAAAACAGTCACATATATAAGATTATGATTTCAAGATATTTGTGAAAGGATCCTATATCAGAATCAAATGAATGAATGAATGAATGAATGAATGAATGAATGAATAAAAGTATATACAGCTCTTAAGGTTCTATCTGCTTTACCATGTCACTACTTTTGAAAGGGAAAGGAATAAAGGTCAGGAAAAGCAGCTGCTCAGCACAGCAATCTGGAAAGGAAGAGAAGTGTTGCTTATAATGACAGAAAACTCATCGCCACAGATGAAATGTTCTGGAGCTGGAGAAGGGTAACCATCTGAAATGGTTACTGAATGTTGTGTCAGAGTCTTATCAAAGAAGGGGCCTCTGTTTTTGATTCTATGATACGTTAATAGCAGCCCAAACTGACCCATTCACAGAGGTCCACTCACTCACCTGTTGGAGAAAAGAGCTACCAGCTAACGGCCATACTTTGATCCCAACACAAGACCACCACATCTGTTCTGGCTTATCATTTTACTGACCGCAGCCAATAGCACCAGCCCTAGTCCTGTCTAGAGACTCTCTTGTTAGCCAGCATTACTGGAGGGCAAAGAGGAAGAGAAGGAATAACAAATAGCTATAGCACAACCCAAAGCACAAGAATCAAGACATAACTCCAGTTTCTTTGGCAATATTAAAGAATAAGGGAGCTCTAAGGCTTGGGTTCAAATCCTAGCTTTGCCACTTTCTTGCTATGTGACCTAACTTAAGTTACATAAGCTCTCTGTGCTTCCATTCCCTACTCTGTAAAATGGAAGTGATGACAGCACCTACCTCATAAACTTGTTTTGAGAATTAAGCAAAGTGCTGGTCATCGCAATGCACAGTACATAACTGGTTCTCCATAAATATCAGTTGTTATTATTATTATTGTTCTAATGTGAACAATGTGCATCCTCTGACATTGGTACCACCTGACCTCCTTTCTGGTGTTGACTCAAAGCACAGGAGACTGCCAAAATAAGTCTGTGACTCTGGACACACAGGAACATTTAGATGGCTCTAGAGAGTAGAGTATAATTTTAATTACTGAACCACAGCCAGTTTGGGAACACATCAGTCTTGCTTAATGGACTAAGCAAGGATATTGACAGGGTCCCCAGTGGCCATTATGGATATGCAGTGTGGTGGAAGTTCCAAGGGAGGCAATCAGACAGATTTGCTTTAAAATCCCTTCTCTACAATTATCAGCTATGTAACTCTTTAACATGAGCAAATTCAAGTTTTTCCTACGCATTTTTATATTTCTAAGCATCAGTTTCACATCTTTAAAGTAGAATAATAATAATATTAACAGTGTTAATAACTTGCTTGCAGATTGTGGGGAGTTAGAAAGTGGTAGAGATAGAGGTAGAGATAGAGAGAGAGAGACAGAGACAGAGAGAGAAATGTGGTTTACCACCTAGCACACGGAAAGCAGTCAGTATATAGTATGTGATTATTAAGATCGGGAACAAGATAGATTGTGGACCCAGAGGAATTTTGGCAGGCACAAAATAATGGTCCCCCGAAGACATCCATGCCCTAATCCCTGGAACCTATGGAGATGTTACATTGAAGCGCGAAAGGGACTTTACATATGTTAAAAACCTTAAAGTAGGGAAATTATCCTGAATTATCTAAATAAACGTAATTAGCTAAATAAACCACATTAGCCCTTAGAAGGAGAGCACTTGCCCCAGTGAAAGAAGAAAAATGATGAGGTAAAGAGGAAGACGAAGAGATTCCAAACATGAGAAAGATTCGACTCACTCTTGCTGGCTCAGGGAAGTAGTAGGCACCCACATGCAAAGATCTGAGTGAGGCCCCCAGGAGCTAAGGGCAGTCCCCAGCTGAGAGCCAGCAAGAAAACAAGAACTTGAGTCTTACAATTGCAAGGAACTAGATTCAGTCAACACCCGATGTTGTTTCTTCCCAGAGCCTCTCCAATAGGAGTCAGTCTGTCAGCATCCTGATGTTAGCCTAGTAAAACTTGAGAGCAGAGAAACCAGCCAAGTCAGCCCAGACTTCTTACCTGTAGAACTGTGAGATAATAAACTTGTGTCATTTTAAGTGCTAAGTTTTTGGTAATTTGTTATGGCAGTAATAAAAACATACGAATTATTAATATAAATGGGTTTTACTACTAGACTGTGATATTCTCAGTTGGAATAAGAGCTGCCTGGAAGACAGGGATGTTATCAAATAATTATAGCTAATGTTTTTGATCATTTACTTAGTAGGGAACAATGCCAAGTGCTTTACATATATTATCTCTTTTTATCTTCCAAAACTCATTAGATAGGTACTATTATAACAGCTATTTTACAAGTGAGGAAATAAAGAAACCAAATCACAAGAAGGTTAAAGAGACGATAATCACAGAACTCATGCATGGCAGAACCAGGAATCAAACTCAGACAGTGATTCCAGAACACATGCTGATAACCATAATCTTACAGCATAGCACAAGGGGTTGACAGACAATCTATGCTAGATATTTTGCTGAGTACAAGTTGAACAAATTAATGAATGGATAAAAAGAAATAGTTTATCTCTTCTGACTTAATCAAACCTTACCTAATTTGAATTATTTCTAGAACCTAAAGATTGAGCTATCCAAGGCAGTTTATTAAACCATTTCACTAGTCAGTTAAGCTGACTAGTTAGGTTATGCTGTGGTAACAAATAGCCCCTGCAATTTCAGTGGCTTATTTCTCATTAATGCAAAGTCTGTTCTGAGTTCAGGGAGCATTCCAGGGCAACTCTCTTCCATGCAGTAACTTGGAGAATCTAGACTACTTTGATTTTGTGGCTTTGTAGGAGGTTCTATAAATTACTGAGGCAGAAGAGCACCTGGAGATCATACCTACTCTTCTGGTTTTCAACCTAAAAGTGACGTCACTTATACTCGCAGCCCATTGGCAGAACTAGTCACATGCCACCCCTAGTTGCAAGGTACCTAAGATTTGTGGTCTTCCCTGTGCCAGGGAGGAAAAAACAATCAGATAGTGAGAGCACTGGTAACATCAGCCAAAATTATTAAATCCCACTCTCCACAGAAGAAATAGTTTAAATAATTAAAAAATAATAATAGCTCAGATTTCTTATATCAATTGTTTCAAAAACCTTTGTTTCAGCCCTATCTATTCAACATCCTGCCTTTCAATTGGCACTTCAAATCCTTCATGACAAAAGACAGCTTAGCCGTTTTCATGTCAAAAAGGCTGTACCTCCTTTCTGCACATGGCAAACAATGAGATATCAATTCAAATATCAATTTATATATTTAGATATCAATTTGGAGGAGCTTTACCGGGAGAACTCATACTATGATTACTAACCATCCTCCCATCCCAAAACTGAAGGACCTTCATGTCACCCAACATTAATCAACTATTTTTCCATCCCCAGGAGCCAAGAAAGGTCAACCAACAGGCAAGATGAATTGAGATATGGTATTATTTTTATTTTCTATTAAAAACTTACCCCTGATTATTATCTCAAAGTTGTAGAAATTTTCTCATCCTCCTCAAATAGAGATTTTATAAGAATCTCATTTAGACTCTTACACTTCTTCCCCTAGGTTAATTGGTGAGTAATGGCTTTCTTTTGAATTAATGAAGGTGTGAGAGAAAGCAAGAAATTTTTTCTAAAATTTAGAAAGCTAAGTTAATGTACATGTCCACATAGTCTACCTATCATCATTCAGTGTGTGTATCATCACGAACCTGAAAAATGCAGCTTAAACCATAAAGATATTTGTGTTCACTTTGGAGAGATTGACCACCTCTCTTATTTTTGTGGAAATGTGCAAAATAATATAACATTTTTGGAATATTAAAATTAAATTTTGCCCCAGGTCTTGAGAACGCTCTAAGAAGACTTTGCTATTTATTTAAAATAGTGGTTCTCAAACTTTAAATATGAGAATGACTTTCAGAACTTATTAAAATTGAAGATTTCTAGTGACTTTCCTCCTTAAAAGCCTTTTCATTAGGTGTTCTATGAGGCCCTAAAATCACATTTTAATAAGCAACTTAGGTAATACTGTATCAACCAGTGCTGCTCACATTGGTTAGGCTATATTTATTTTCAGTCTACAATGAAATAAGAAACTCGTGTCAGATTATAAATCTGCACAGCTTTCTTCATTAATAAAGTCTCACTACGAAAAAAAAAATGTTAGTTGAACTTAACAGTGTATTTGCTGAAGAAGATTTACATTCTGGAGAAAGCTGCTTGTCTTGGGCAGATAATAGTTGATAGACCAGATCACTCATGCCTGTTCCACACTCTGAGGACTGATATTTGGAAAAACCCAGCTCTAAGAATACTGAGATGTGGTGTTATGTTATTGGTTCCTATAAAATAAATTCTTTTTCTATTGTAAGTCACTATAAAGTCAGACACTTGATAATAAAGACCCTGAGGATGGTTATCACCCTTATCCTAATTGCTGCTTTCTGTAATATATTACAAAGAATAAATCCAGCTACAATTCTTTCTGGGTGTTCTGTTAAGGGCTATGTATGTGTAGGCTTAAATAATCTTTCCTGGCACTCAGTCCAATTTCCAGGTCCATTCAATTTTACCAGTATTTTATGAATGACCACATATGGTTATTTATTGAATAAAATAAGCTTCTAGAATAAAATAAAATATATTATTTCTACTTTCAGTGGAATCAATTAAAATCAGAAATTCAATTAGGTATAGTATAATCTCAATTATCTCTGTTATGGAATAGGTCCAAAATACCAGATAACATCACAGAATATATGCATTTTAACTTTGTAAGCAACTTCAATGTATATAGCATTAAATTATACCCACGATTGAGAGAAGAGAGTCTTAAATGCAAAGTTCAAATTAATTGAATTATACTATTACATTAAAAGCCATGAGAGGAAAAAAAAGTGTATGTGGGGAAATGAATGTAAATATTAGTTTCTTCTTTCATTCTTCATTATGAAATTACAAACTTATTAAAGGTAAAAGGGCAGAGGACATGACTTATTCATCTTTATATTCTCCATAGTAACTTAGACATAGTAGGGCTCAATGAATTAAGTGAACTTAGCAGTGAATTTAATCAAATACAATAATTAATTGCCTACTGTGGCTTAAAATGCCAAATTTTACTTTTTTTTAGCAAATCAATAAATTAGACTAAAGCATTTATTGAATACCAACCATATTTCATGTACTGAGCTAGATGCAAAATTAAGTAAGACAAAGTTCTTGCAAAGTGCTTGTATTCTAGTATTTGAGACTAAAAAACTAAACAAGTAATTATAATATCATACGATAGTGCTAAAAGAGCAATAATAATAGTGGCCAACATTTCAATGGTTATGTGGAATCAAGTTGTATTCAAATACTTTTCCTGTATTAAATTGCTATTCCTCAGAAGCACAAGTGTAATGTGTCAATATGGATTCTTGAATGCAAGCAATATAAATCAACTTTAACTACTTTAGGGAAAAGGCAATCTATTAGAAGACTTTGTGGAGCTCACAAAATGAAGAGAAAACTGGAAGGCTGGCTATAAGATGAACGGAACCCAAGGATGCTCTAAAGAACCAAGAAAAAGAAAGCAGAAAGCAGAGCACTCAGCCTACAGTTGGAACTTCTAGTCAGGGCGCCATCACTGCAGCCAGCATGTCTGCCTCTGCTGCCATTGTAAAAACCTCTATTATGCCCTCAACCTTGCCATTTCCTCAGGACTTGATCTTCCCAAAGAAGGTTTCTAATTGGCCAAAACTGACATTCAGTCACCCTCTGGCAGAACTAGGGAGGAGGAAAGACAGAATCCAGTCCCCTGGATAAAAGTTCAATGTCATCCCCACACTACTTACAGTTGTGGAGATGCAATTACCTAAAAGTGGGAGAAAAGTACTTCGAGAAATAGTAGAGATTCTGGGCAGCCAAAAATCAACAAAATTAGTGTCAATGTAGATAAGACAAGGCCTAGATTTATTGTTTCGAAAATAGAAAAATAAAAATGTTTTAAAATACTTTAAGGTTAAATATTTTCCAAACTAGAATTTAAATCACTGTGTAAAAAATTTGAATTTAACTGCTATTTAAGGATACGCCTAAATTATTTTTCTCCAACCAAACTTTTAACAACTATCTGCTGATCTATAAAAAATAAAACCAATTCAGAATCCTTTAATAAAATTTATTCATTCATTTAATGAAAATTTATCCGAAGTCACTTTTGAGGTCAACAGCTATCGTATACAAAATGATATATAAGTACAGACTTCTGAAGTCTTTCAGGTTCAAGAGTTTAAAAGCAAATTTAATCATAACATAAGTTATGTCTTCTATTCCCTTTCATAGTAATAATGGTTTGCATTTAAATAACATCTTTTAACTAAGAATATTTTACTGCCCCTAATCCTTACAATATACCTCTATGCCTTAGACTGAAAGTATTATTCTTTTCACTTTAGAAAATTAAGTCACTTCTCTAAAGTCACACTAGATATTTAGAGTGGAAATTACCAGATCATTTTTGTTTATTTTTGAAAGATACCATTTTTCAAAGTCTAACTTTCTTTCCAACACTCTTACTGCTTTCATAGAGTTATAGATGAGAATAATAGATAACCTATGTTCCAGGATTTCCTCATTCAAATTTTATAGTATCTGAAAATATTGGGTGACAAAGTGCAAAGTGACAGTGAGTCAAAACTTGAAGTGTTTATAGAACTAATTTTTTTAGCGGTAATAGCAAAGACTGGGCGGAAGGAAAGACTAAACCACACCTATAAATGGCAGATGAATCAGGCTGTGGCTCCAGTATTTTCTTCTTCTTTTCTACCTTCCTACAGGATATGGACTACCACAACAAAAATAATTAGTAGCAATCTACAGCCACCACTCATAGAGCTGATGAGAACAAACTAGTTATGTTCCAGTCATTTATTTCACACAGAAAAGCCTGCCTTGAGCAGGGTAACAACATTTTTTGAGTCAAAGGTTATCTGTCACAAGGAAGGACTACTAGATTATTGTAAAGATTAAATGAGATGATCTGTGTGAAAATGCTTTGTAAATTCTAAAAGAATATTCGGATGTGTGGCAGACCCTTGATTAGTGTGATATAATATCTGAGGGACAAGTTAACATGCTTTTAATAAGTAACTGAGAAATACAATGGTAAAAGATTGAAAACAGGTATTACTAGAAAAATCTTCAGTTTGGCTAACATTTTTCCTTGGTAAAATGAATGCCCTCCACTTTTGTAATGCTGCTGCTCACATTAGAACAGCTTTTAAAAAATAACATACATATGTGTGTGTGTGTGTGTGTGCATACTCACGCACACATGCGCGCGCGCACACGCGCGCGCGCACACACACACACACACACGTTGGAGACACCAGCAAGAAGAGGGTCAGTCCAGGAGTTTGCTGAAGACCCTGAGCTCTAACCTTGTACTGCTTCTTATTCCTGACGATGCCTCGTTCTGACTTGTCCCCACGATTTGTTGTTCACAACCTGGTCACTAATGTTTCTTCCCATGTAAGTGTGGAGCATTGACTATATTAAGAACTTCTCCTCTCTCTAAGAACATATATGCACATCACTGTGGTCATTGCCACTGAGAAACCCTAAGGATGAAGCAACAATGGCAGAATATCTGGCATCAGACCAGTGAGGAAGAAAAAGATCGTATGAGCATCAGTGCCCTCCTGAGAAGCCTGAAACTAATCTCCTCAGGTCATCACCTAGTTGAAATAAACTGAAGCTGAACAAAAAATAAATAAACTCTAGGAACAATCTAATATAGTGGCAAGCATCTGATTTGCAATTATCAGAAGCCAGTGTGACTAGGGTCCTCAGAAAAGTAAGACCTCTTCGCCCTTTGAGGCCACACATCCTGCAGCTGGTTCGGTATTGACTTCACTGACTAGAGTTCATGTCCCTGCCTTAGAGGACTAGGGATACAGTGGTGGCGGTTGACTCCTGGTTTCCTTTTATGTATCTCACGCTCTCTAACAAGATGCATCATAAAAAGATCAAAGGCAAAAGAAAGGTAAGTACCAAAGCCTTGAAGATTGCCCCTATTTCTTTCAGAATCTTTCTGACATTCTTGAGACTGGGAACAAAAGAACATTCTCATTTTCTCTACTGGGCTATTTGTAAAATGTTCAGTAGAAAATACAAGAAAAATTATATTCATTCAACAAATATGAATGTACCACTTACTAGGTGTCAGACACTATTCTAGGAAGGCATTTAATTTTAAAAGTAAATGTGAGCTAGAAACAAAATTGATAGGAGTGGCAATATTAAAAGTACTTGTTAATTGGATCAGTAGATAAAAATTGGGAAACACTTTGAAATAAAACAGTATCATTATATGTTCTATCTAACACACCCTTCTAGGTTATCTCTGCCTTTCATTTTATTTGAGCTATTTTTATATCTTTGTGAGTCATAGAAATTTAATAATACAGCAAATTATTCTGAGTCATAGAAATGTAAATGTTATGATCTATAGAATGCAATCAATTATTGCCCCCTAAATATTGACCAGTTTTGCATCTATTTGCCAAATCATTTCAGCATTCTTTATCAGCCTATATGTGTGTGAATGCGGATTTGAATTCTCCTTTGAGTAGGTTAGGTTATAACATCTTACTACTTCTCTCATTAATTAATAAATAAATAAAATATTTAACCCCACGTGCATTTTGTTTATATGAGAATCAAAATTATACATTTTAAAAAAATATATTAACAGTTTTGAATAAATGTTTATTATGGGACCACCTACCTCAAAAGAATACATTTAGAAAGAAATAGTAAATTAATTCTAAAGCTCTTCAAGTACAAAGCTTTAAATGCTGGGAAATGCTATCTTTTTAATACAATTGTGGTATTTTAAGGCACATTTCATAAGGCCTCGAAGTGCCCTCACATTACTGATCCCATAAAAGGAATAGAACTGAGATGTTGGCGGGGGGGGGGGGAGAATATAAGATCCCTCCTTAGTTTTTGCTTTAAAGAAATAATAAACTGCATTGTTGTAACTCAGTGTAAGTAGATTCGAGTAAGGCAATAGAGATGGATGCCAGAAGCTACTCATATCGTTCTTTAAAATGGAAATTTACCGTCTGCTGCATCACATGGACAAAATACAGAACTATTTTTCACAGCTTGTTCACTGAACAGATTATTGTAGAAAAAAAAAAAACTTTTACATTTTCTGCAGATTCCCAAATCTCAGTCAAAAAACTCTTGGCAATTTTTAGCAGTGAAACAGATTTCACTTTCAGATTGAGATACTCCATTTAGCAGTAGTCAGATGATCTTCCAAATAAATATAGACTCGTTTCACTCTTGATTTTATTTTAAAAAAAAAAATGTTTTCATGAGGTGTCTTGGAGGAAACTTGCACTTATTTGGTTTTCCCAAGCTAAAGCAAAGAAAAACTCGAAGGTCTAAAAATCAGACTTAAATAAAAAAGGAATGTTGAACTGAACATGTTATTACAAATGATGCATGTTTATCACAGTGCCAATAAATAAATAACCCTATAAAATTTTAGAATTAGTTGCAAAGATGCTCCAGACTTTTCTACCCTAAATCTCGGCTCCCCAAAATATTACTAAACAGAAGTGCATGTGTTCAGTACAATATAACAGACAGCAATATGTTGAGATACTTTTCACAAAGAGGTCTCTCGGCCACTTTTCTCTTTCTAGATTAGCTTTAACACTTAGGTGTAAAGTACTTAGGAATTCACTCCCAGGATTATGTTTTTCTTACCTGCCAGTGTTTAATGACACAGAAAATGATGGATGTGTCAAATTTAATAAAAACTTAAACCCATGAGGAAATACTAAAAGGAGAATAACAATCTTCATATAATTCTCTACCAAGAACCCAGTTCTATAGACTCTCTGCCTTTTCCTCAAATTCCTATACTAAATTTTCCTCATACTTTATATACCTATGAAAGGAAATTATATAAAGTAAATCATGAATAAAAGCCAGAAATACTGATTATGTCTTACTCTTTTATTTATAAAAACATATATTATATATATGAAGACCACAGATGGCCCACTTAATTTCACAATTTTTTTTTGTTATTTTTAACATTTTTATAGAATTGTTAAAGTTCATCCCAGTGACATTAAAGATCATTCCAATCATAGTAGAGTGACCTGAATTTAAAGCAGAAGCTTTATCAAGTAGAGAAAATCAGAAATAGCTCATGCTATTAAAAACGTTTTATTCATTTTCTAATGACAATTATATTATCTGGGAAGGATCACTGTATTCAATCCCAAAAGTCACATTCCTATGGTTAATTTGACTTATGGAAATAGGTTTGTTTTTTAATCCATTATAAATTATTATGAAGCATCAAAGAAAAAAGCTATTTTTTCACATCTTAATTGTGATTCTATAAGTATTTGGATGATGTGAAAGGACAAAATTGTTATTTTCATAAGGATATCTTAATAAAAAATAAACTAATAGAAAAAGTTTAAAAATCTGAATAAAGCTACTATGTCATGATGACGAAGTTAAAAATTTCATATTATAAAAAATAAATTGTTTGGTACCAAGGGACAACTGTATGAGAGACAAAGTTGCTGTGCTTTTGGAGTTAAGTGTTGGTTTAGTTTATTGGTTTAGTTTATAATTGCATAATGGGGATGGTAGAGCAGAGAGAAATATGTTTAAGCTTTGTGTTCAGGAATTTTCCAACCTGAAAAAATATTTGAAATGAATCTGAAGATTTCTTTGAAGTTACAATTCAAACAAATGGAAAAATAAGACCTAATTTACAAAAATGTTGTCGCCACCAAATAATAGCTTTTTTTTCTTTCATAAAATTAATCAAATTCCTGTACCTGCTTTTAAAGGACTCATTAGAATCAAATGTTTTCTGCCTCTCACACTGATGAAAGTTTAGATAACTAAGGAAAATAACGTGGAAAGACGAGGAAAGTTAAACACTGATTTCCCCCACTGCATACAGCCTTTCAGCAGCCCCAGAGTATGTGGCCAGGAATGAGCAAGTGACTTCGGGACTGAGAGAAGGACTTAGAGCGGCTGCAAAGAAGCGGGAGGGACAGTCAGAGGCACTGCTCCTAATTGTTATAAGCATGATCATGTTTCAGCAATAAAATTTTAAAAACATAAGAATTATAAATTGAAAGTTCTAAAATTTAACCTCAAACCCTGATTTTTTTTTTTTTTTTTTTTCTTATGCTAAACACGAGACGACAGGCCCAACATGGAGCTTGTGCTAAGTCTTCTTCGGTCACCAAACTGAAACTTAATTACAGTTTCTACTCTCCCAGAAGTGGAATTGTAAACAAGGCCTTCAGGAACTGCCTGATCAGCATTAGCTAGGTAATCTATCTGATAAACTGCCCTCTATAAGGAAAGTAACCTGTCAATAACCAATTAGTTTTTTTGCCTAATGCGTCTACCTTGTTTCTGCTCCCTTCTGCCTATCAGACCGCTTGCCTTGGGCTATGGCCATGCCACCAGAAGTTAAGCAGGGTTGGGCCTGGTTAGTACTTGGATGGGAAACCACCTAAGGGGAAAAAAAAATCTCTTGCCTTGTATAGCTCTTCCCAGGTCCTTTCTATCTGCTAGTTTGAATGCTGACTGATTCATGAATTGTCAAATGAAGCCAATAAGATCTTTAAAATTTACTCCGTTAAATTTTGCTTTTTAACATTTATAAGAGCTACCCATGAGTCTAAAACTCAGGAGTAACACTAATCTAAGTAATAGTCATACTAATAACAATAATAACTTTTTCAAAAAATAAAGGATTTAATTTTTATATTTGATTTTTGAGTTAGCATTCTGTGGAAATATACTTTGATGCTGGCTACTAAGCCCATACTGCTAAAGCCCACTACTCAGTCTAGAGAACACAGACTTGTGCATAGTTCAAGGCCATCCTTCTCATTGGTCAGGAACCCTGTCTTCCTGATTGTTAAGTTTTTTAAGGTCTTTAAGTTTTTAGGTCTCACGCTGGCATGGCACCTTTACCAGACAGCCGAATTGAGCCCTTTATTAGACCATCTTGCATTGGAGAGCCAGTGAAATACTAAGAATTTTAGTCCAAAGGAGGAGAATAATGAAGATAATAATGAGGCGTGGATCCACAGATGGCTAGCTGCCTGCCAGACACCAATAGGCAATAATATAACACCACAGGTCTTAAGAGTTTAAACTACCAGATACAGAAGTCAATTGGGATGTTCCTAAACAACAAGTGTCTTCACAACAGGATCACGACTATGAGATTGAAAAAGGGTTTTTTTGTTGTTGCTGTGTTTTTATAGTAGCTGTAGCTGATTATTTAATTTTAAAGAGAACTAAAGGCAAAGAGGGTTGAGATTATTGCCAAGAGGGGTTAAGGTGGTGAATTATTCATCAGATAATTTCTATCACATGGTCCTTTTGCCCTGCTCACTTTTTTCTTTCCTCAGCACTCTACTTCCTCCTTACATTCTCATCTAGCCACTCAGTCTCTCTGGCACTTCCCTGACCTAGCAACTCGGGTACATACTTCCTCAAAGTCACTTTGAGCCATTTTAACTTTAATAATTAAAAAAAAAAAATGTTTAATTCATTTTCTCGACATTCTAATAATATGCATACTGATTTTTAGTTAATACAAAATATAGCATTCGAAAAGCAAAAATCTCCTTGATCCTAAACAGGACACCTGTGGTAAATCTGCCATGCAAAGATCAACCGCATTTCTCACTCTCTCACTTTCTCTTTCTCTTCCCATTTGTATCCTTGGCCCTTTTTTTGGAAGAAATAATTTACTTACTTTGGTATCACTGTTGTTTGATGAGTGATATCTTCTCAGCATTTATGTTTTTGTGGCAATACCTATATATAGTTCAACAAATCCATTGCTCTCGAAAGTCATTTTACTCTTCATTCTCTAAATGACGTTTAATTGATTCCTTTGTACATACTAAAATGCGTTTTCTAAAGTACATACCAAAATGCATTTTCTAAATCATTTTACAAAGCTGGGCATATAACACAGTAAGGTAATAGAATATTAATCAACTGAAAAATATGAGCGGCACTTTTTAAATAAAAAGAAAAATTAAATGGCATTTTATTTACAATTTCGAAAGTTATGGTCAGGACCCAAGAGATCATTTAACCCTAAATCCTCATTTTACATGTAAGGAAACTAAGACACGTAGAACTTGGTCAGACCAAGAACTAGATCCCAGGACTCCTAAAATATATTTCAATATTCTGGCTAGTAGACCTATGGCTTATTTTTACCTGAAACTTTCATTTTACATTATCTCCCCAAATTAAGAAGTAAACATTATCATGCTGAATCTGCACTTACTTCATTTTGTAAGGACTCCCTTATGAAATTCCTGATACCATAAAAAAATAATAATAAAACTTTCCAAAATTATTATGCATTTGTTTTATGACCCAACTGTTCAGGAGGACAGTATAATATATTATCATCCACTGGTAAGAATATTTATAGTCACTAACTATGACCAGCCTCTTATAGGTTGATAATTTACAAGGATTTGGGTGTAAATGTGTATTTATTTGGCTATTTAGATTTTTATGGTCTCTCATGCTCCAAAGAATTCTTCACATGAGTTTTTATCCCATGGATGAAAGTTACGCTTAGGGTTCAAAGGCAGACTAACCACTGACCCATCTAACTAAATCTCAGTTCTTCCGCAGGGTTAAAACAGCCTCTTTTTTTTTTTTTTTTTTTTTTGAGCCACAAGTTTGAGCTTTTAATTCGTAGCCTCGGTCGCTATTGAGCACTTGAGCGCCACCCTTATTGCACCTTGCTCACAAGCAATGTTAGATTGTAAAATAAATATTTTCGTAAGCAAAGCAAAAAATATAGCACATCTATCTGAAACTCCAAGGAGAAAAAAATCTTAAGCTGAACATCAGTTGTGTCGCCACTAAAGTTTACAGTAATGTGAGCCTCTGGCTTCCTGAGCAACCTGGGTTTTTGCCAGATATGCATTTGGAAGGGGGTCTTAGGTCACTCATTGATACCGATTCTATCAAAATCAGCAGAGATCAAAGCATGGAATGTCTTAATATCCCTGAGTTTTCTTAAAAGCTTCCCTCGATTCCCTGACTGGATGTCCTGTTCTTAACAAATCCTGGTGTTACCAGTGGTTCAGATTCTATAACCTGGCCTTTGTAATTAACCTGGGTCCTGAAACCACATACCACATTCTGTCTGTGAAGACAGACCTATCTTATGTTGGCACAACAAATAACAAAAAAAAAATATTAGTAACTAAGCTCTAGGAAAAATATTCTTTTGCCAGAATTAACTCATTTGTATGCAACTTACTCTTAACTCCATTTAAAGTCAGAGATATCAATACACACATACAAAAAAAGGGTTATGAACATTATAAAAGCAAGAAAATTGAAGTGAATAATTATCTATTGATTATTACATTTTCCTTTCTGTAATCAGTCAGTGACTTAGAGCCCGAATTTACTGGCTACAAGGGGAGATTTAACAGTGGGATAAAAATATATTAGATAAAATCTCTGTACCAAATAAACAAAAAAATACCATTCCCTCTTGTCTGTGGTTGAGCAGTCCACTTTATGAAATCAACAAGATTATTTAGTTTCTCAGTCAGAGAAAACCTGAATGTTTACACACTGTACTACGATTTAACAATTGTCAAAAAATACATTTTCCTCCTGTATTTGTCAGTAAATTCTGAGGTTCCTTATTACCTTTTCAAAGGCCAATATTCTGCCCTTTATTCATTTTGCCATTCTATTCACAGCTCTTATTAAGCTAAACTTTTCTCTTTTAAAGTGCCTTCTTCTGTTCATCTACCACCCAGGCTGCAGACAAACTTTCCATGAATTTACAATTGTAAAGAATTCCATTTACCAAAAAGCAAGAAACAAGTCATCTTTAATGCATTGGGTTTTTTACAATTATACAGCACATTATTTTACTTTTAGGAAAAAAGAAAATAATAATATCTTAACATTCACATTATTCTGTGTGATAAAAGGAACTCATAACTTTTCCTCATATTCAACCAAGTTTTTTATTAGAATTTCTTCCTGGCTATTTAAATATGTTTAAACTAATGGTTTTCTGTAATTTGTCTTTTTTCTTTGGAAACATACCGTGCCATTGTCAGTTTTTAAAAAGAAGCAATTTTCTGACTTTTGAGATTGAGTAGGTCAAGGAAAAATTACTACTGTTGAAAACCCATAATTAAATAGAAAATGCAGCTGCACTTATGAGAAACTAAAATTAAGTTTATTCTATTAATACTTGATTCTAAAATGCTGTTTGAATTTTTGGTTAAGGTTCACTTAGAGCCATGCCTTATCCATACTCTATCCTAGCTGATTACTTCTAATAAGTAACATGTAGGAATATAATAGTTATATTTTTTTGGACAGATATTTTTGATCACTTTCCTTTCTACCTTAAAATACTATTTTCAGAAGTATTTTCAAATGAGCTAGTGAAATATTTTTGTCAATTTGCATTTATTTTTATTATGATTATTCAGAATAAATATATGTTCCCCCAAATGTTAAAACTGTAGGTTCAAGAAATATATTTTAAGCACTAACCTTTATAAGTACTCTACATAAAAGTTAGCAAAATAAAATAATCTAAGCTTTCTTTTTTGATTGATTTTTATTAATTTTTCTAAAGTGGTATATGCCACTTTATTTCATTAAACAGTACTCATAAAGGAGGATTTGCTAAGAATACAAAATGATTGTTGAATTTATAAGACCACCAGATCTATTTCTTGATTACAGCTCCTGTATGAACAATTCATCAAATTAGGTTACATTTAAAGAGTTAAAATATTTTGTATAAACAGAGCCTAATAAATAAATACAATCATTTAGAACAATTTAAAAAGTCATAATATTTGCCATTGCTTAATTTTAATGGTGCATTTTAACAAATCAAGATAAACACCCTTTAACCTTCCCTACAAAACTTTTGGATTGCAATCTGAATAACATTTACATAAAATTAGGTATAATGTGAAAGCCTTATTAAAGCAAATGTATGTGTACTACAAAATTATATATGTATTGAAATAGCAGCAATCTCCATTTAAAAGCTGAAGCTGAATGTCCGACTATATCTAAATGGTTGCTACATCCTTAATCATAAAGCTTATGTTTTTTCATAAGCATATTGTAAATGGTACCATAATATAAAACAATAGTAATTATTTACCTGCAAATATATCTAAAATCTTAAGCTTTGAAAAATTTCTATTTCAGAAAGAAAAATAAAACACCTTTTTTTTCTGGAAAAGAACGTTCTGGTTTTGTTTTTTGTTTTTGTTTAAAATTGTTTTAAACAGATCTTCAGCCAGTGTGTGGATTTCTTCACTGTGACTACAGACCTGTGACACTCTAAAACTACAGTACAGCAGTTGGGAGATAGATATATATAAAAAAATGTACTTTTCAGTTGCTACAGATTTATGGAAAGGAAAGTACTCGAAAGTAACAAAAGTACATGGCTTGACGCTGGGAAATTAGAATAGAACTCGGGCTTTAATGACGTTCTGGTTCAGTCCTGTTACCTGTTTTGTTTGGTCTTTTCTGTTAGTTTGTTAATGTGCTAAGGCTCTTGGAATTCTATTTTCCAGATGCTTATATTCCACAGAGAGAAGGAAAACTGATCCATGAAGTTGCTATTTGCATAAAATGCAGATGCATCTGTCACAAGCTCCTTCCTGGTTGAGTTTGGCATCTAGGGATCTTGCAGCTGGTCAGCCTCAGCATTAGGTTCCCAGGAAGGTAATGAGTGTCTCCAGTGAGGACAACATGTAGGAGCAGGGTGAGAACTCAGTTTACAATCAGCTTATTGACAGTTATAGTTTTGATAGGACGATAATATAACCGACCCTGTCATACACACACACACACACACACACACACACACACACACACATTTTAGCTTTAGAACCATTGTAATTGATGACACTTCTCTGTAAATGTGTTTCTTATCAAGGTCATGATGAATTAATCATAATCATGTTGTATATTGTTATGCAGCACAGAGGGTGGAAATTTTAAGAAAAGGTTAGGATTTTTCATAGGCTTGTATTTTAGTGAAGATCTCTGCTTTGTTTGGTTTTATCTTGTCCTCTCTGTGTCTAATTAAAATCCTATGAGTGTGGGTATCTTTGTGCCCACTTCACACACACGCACAAAGAAAATTGCTTCTGTTGCTAAAGTAAACTATAAAATCAAAATGGATCAAATAAACTTTAAAGAGGTACATTTTAGCTTCATTGTCTTTCTGCACTTATTTGTGCCTGACATTCAAACCAACAATTCTAAGTGTCAAGGTCAGTGACCAGAAATGTCTGTAAATTGTCTATAAATGTTTGTTACCGCATTCTTCCATAAACTAGATACAGTTATCCACAGGGATAAATATAAATCAATTTAAAACCAAAATTATTTGCAGTATTTTCTAAAGTATATTTTTAAATATATCCCAAAGCGTCTGATGTAGTAATGATACTTACGAAACACTTTTTATTACTAGCATACTGTAATTTTTCAGTGCCAATATAGTCACTATTCCTGGTTTCCTGTGGATGGAGTTAATACAGTTTTTCAGACAAGGTCTTTGTGAGTAAACGGCACAGAGAAACAGGCGTAGTAACCAGTTAACAAATTCAGACTTTGGAATAATAACAGTTCTTTATAACAAACTGGTGTAATTGGACTAAAAGTTTCTCTGATGCAAGTTCATCAGTAAGCAGTAATCAGATAGGAGGCTTCTTTGAAACTTTTCTGATTCATAAATAATATAGTAGTTTACAAAGAGGAAGTTTGTGGGAAGCAGCAGTAAACAGTCTCGCAATCCATCTGTTATTATGGAATCCAGAAGAGCTGGATCAGGATCCACGATGTTTATGATATAAAAGATGCTCGGGAAATGTTGCTGAAATAATTATTAACCAAAAATGTCATGTTTTTGCTTTTAGAAGTCTCAGTCATATGGAATGCCATGAAATATACCCACCTGTGTGAATAAATGCAGAAAATTTACCTGAGTTAATTATTTAATAGAATACCCAATGCAGTTTTAAAAAGGCTATCCCATGGCAGAATGTATCCTTATTTTCAATTATTGGTTAATTTTTAACTATTTTCTTTTATGTTCTTTTTTTAAGTTATTTTTTAAATATTATGTGATTTTTAAAAATGTTGCTTTAGAGTCATATAGAAAGTGATTAAATTCAGTATTTAGTATATGAAATTAAAATAGCCAAAGCCAAAATGTCTTTCCAGTTTTTCTCCTCACCATGTCTGTCTGTCTGTCTGTCTGTCTCTCTCTCTCTCTCTCTCACACACACACACACACACACACACACAAACATACAGTTAAAAGATTTAGTGCAAGAATTTCACTCTTGTTGCCCTTTTAAGTCCAGGAATTATCCTCAAGTCTAACTTGCTTGATATTCATTTAATATTTTAAAATTCCAAAAAGAACAAACCAAGAAATGTGTTAATGCAAAGGAATTTCAATGGTGAGTCATGCTTCATTTCAGATTTATTCTAAATGATATTAAAATTTTTTCTTGTATAACTTTTTGTCCAAAACACAATGATAATACATCTTACCACAGTCAGGTAAGAAACCACAGTTAGAAACCATGATAATAACCAACCAGACCAGAGGTTTACAACATCATGAAACAGTAGCAACACAAATATTTCTATAGATTTCCAATAATGTGAACTTAGAGATGTAATACAATTAGTCTATCCTTAATCAGCTAGAAATAGATTTTGGCATTATAGGAAAGATGAACTAAAAACCCAACCAAAGTAGAGTGTCAATGTACCCTGGCCATAAGGTAAGCAGCAAGCATATGGATTTAAACTATCTATCTACCCTGTAACACCTTCCTTAAGTTTCTAATTGCTTTGGAATATTTTGTTGTGCTTAACAAAAACCCAGATAACAAAAGACCTGCACATAATCCTCCTTTAGGTGCATTCTGTTGGGCCGAATCATACAGACACCAGCCAGACACATTCTGCCCTCATCGTCTCTCCCGACCTAGGGGTGTTTTTCCTGCAGACGTTGACAATAGTGCCATCTTCTGGCTCTGTGAATAAAGCCAGTCCTGTGTTCTTTTTTATCAAACCGCTGGAAGTTCGTTATTTGGATAATGCATAATCTTCAGCCAGGTTTTCAAAATACAGCACTCTTTATTAATAAGTGTGACATTGTATCTTTATAACTAGTACTGGGACAATGTCCTTTGGCATATACACCTTCATAAGTAGAAATCTCTTCGATTGTCTCCAGCTGCTAAATTTTTTAAATTTCTATTTCCCACTCTCCCATTCTAATCTTTAATTTCTGGTAGTTTACCTTAACCTTAGCTTATGCCTACCTAATCACAGTATCCTAATAAGAATTGTTGCTCTATACACAGTTCTATGTATGTATCTCTGCTACTTTTGTTGTATTTGATCTCTCCAGTTCTGTAAGTGACATTTGTTTGGAATTCATTTCATATTTTAATTTTCACTTTTCTAGTATTTCTTTTTTCCTATATTGTCATTGCTCCTCATTTATATCTTTCAAACGTTGTCCAAATTAGTAAAATCTAACAATCAGTAAAATGTACATGAATATCTGTAATTGCTTTAAAAATCTCTATTGCCATAAAATGCTAGCTTCTGTTGATGAACGTTGGAAGAAAAGCTACATCTTTTCATGTACATTCAGCAAAGGATAAATAATCAAAATAGTAATGTCTCTTTTAACCTTTCAATATGTTCAGCAGAGTTAAACACCAAATGGAATAATGGTTACATGCAAGGAAAATTCTATATCTTCAAAATAATGATTTTAAAACTGCCATACAAAAAAGAATAGCAGTGCTCTGGACAAGGTAATCAAGATCCTGGTTAAAAAATAATTAGGTGACCAGGTCTGAACAGGGTCACAGGAAATGGCGCAAGTGAATGAAATACAATTTTATAGAAAGGAGGGTAGAGCATGTGTAAATTTGCTAACCAAATGAGTACACAAAAGACACTTGAGCTTTTGTTCCTCTAAAAAAAAAAAAAAGTTGTTTTTTTGAAGTACTGAGCTTGTCAAATTTTAATCAGGAAGATAGATGAGTGACAGATGAGGAGTAGTAAATGTTGAGAAAATTTAAATGGGCAAAAAAGAAACAACTAAAAATAAAAGACAAAGGCTTGCACAGGGAACAGAGGCGAGGTGTACCAGGAGGAGAAATGAGGGATTGGGGTGGAGAGGAGAGAAAACTGGGCCTCAGAGCCCAGACTGCGAGACTCTATGTAACCTCAGCTAGTAAAAAACAACCAATACACCAATTGTTCCTGAGGCTTTTATGAATCAAAGGAATGTTCTATACAGACCAAAATGAGGGACACACACAAAAAAGCAGATTTGACAGTCCACTGACCTGACTTCAACTGTAAAGGAATTATGAAAATTCTTGTGGAAATTATAACTCAGCCATGCCATGTCACTTATGTGCTTATCTCCTGCTTCACATTCAATATATTATAGCTTCTCTCTTCAACTAGACCAGTGGTTTCCAAACTTTGATTACACATCAGATTCAGCTGGGGAGCTTTTATACTTCCTGACGCCCAGTTAGCACCCATGCTAACCACTTAATATGACTCCCTGGTGGTCTTCGCAGGCATTCTTATGTTACAGATCCCCAGATCTCTCCAATGTATGCAGAGTTTAGAAACCACAGCACCAAATCAAAAATCTCCCCAAAGGCAGATTTAGCCCCTTTTTTCCAAACTCAGGGGCGCTAAGTAGGTCCTAAGACACCTTTGCTAAGGTGGAAGTAATAAATGTTAACTTTTTTACCTTCCAACTTTGTGTGTGTTTCAGCGTCACAGGGTTTGATTCCAAACCCATTTTCCTTCTTCTGGACGTCAGAGTCTAACGTTTCTGATTCCTAACCCTATGACCTGGGACAAGTTACTCAACTCCCTCAGCTTTAGCTTCCTGATTTGCTTTATCACAAAGCTGTTGAGAGAATCAAGTGAGTTAATGCAGGCAAATCCCTCAGCTCAGTGCCTGCCAAATAGTCGGTGCTCCAAAAATGTCACCCGTTATTATTATCCATTTATTCATGAGTTAATTCCCTGCCAGCATAAAGGATTTTTTAAAAGTCTTTTGTGAAAGAAAGTATCAAGAACTTTATCACAGCACCCTGATGAAGGGACGTCCAAGAGGCAAGAGGACAAGTGATCTTTTTTGAAAGGTTAGGGGAATGTTAAAGGCTTGAAGGATGATGTACTCTTTTTAAATTTGAAGTCGAATACACATCATATCTTTCAGCCCAGGAATCCCCAACCCCTGGTGGAGAGGATCCTACTCTCTGTGACCTGTTAGAAACCCGACAGCACAGCAGGAGGTGAGCAGTGGGTTAGTGAGCCAAGCTGCATCTGCATTTGCAGCTTCTCCCCAGCACTAGCATCACTGCCTCAGCTCCACCTCAGATCTCAGGCTTTCATAGGAGCACCGATCCCTGGGGCCAAAAAGATTGAGGACCACTGTTTTAGCCCGCTTCCCCGGATTAAAGAACAAGGTAAGATTTAGAACATCAACAGATAATCCCTCAGCTGTTTGGATAAATAGAAACATGCCTCAAGGGAGGGAATGTTACTATAAGTAGCAACCAAGGTGAGGGTCCTCATACTCTCTTGTGCCCCCAGCCAGGCCCTTAGAGCCTGGGCAAGCACAGCCATAAACCGGTTGTCCATGGGCTCTAAAAAAATGGCTCTCGCAAAGCAGTGTGGTTGGAAGCTGCCCCAGAGGCCAACCTCTGACTCACTTACAACTGGTCCGCCAAGAAGACCTCACTCTGTGTCCATGTGGCGAGAAATTCTTTCTGAAATAGCAGAACACCTATTGGAAACAGGAGTCCCTGATTTCTGCCCCTCTGGCCTCTCTGCTCAAGTTTCGGAGATACTGGGCAGGTTGTCCAATTGCAAAGCACTCAGTTATTATACCTCAGATAAAAGGTGGGCACCAAAGCAGGAGTTGTTGGGGGCAGGGCTGCCAGGGCAGAGGAAACTGCACTGTGAACCAGACGAATGCTTCTAATTGAGTTAAATGTATTATCTTTAAGCAGTTGAAGTCTGAAAGGCGAATTAACCTAGGAAGCCCTCGAGAACCACTACGGTGGGGTAAAAAGCAGATCGCTCTGAGTAGGAAGGGTTTCATCAAAGGCCAGGAAAGCTAGATGATTGGCCATTATGTGTAAATTGGAATCTGTTTTCACAATAATCGACTTGTTAATTTTCAATGAAATTATTTCAAAGAAATTTTAGCATTTCCTGAACTCTCTTTATTTGTCTCTATGCTTTTCTTTCACCAAATGGACATAATGTCAATGTTTAAAAGGAAGTATTTATGTCTTTCTTTCAGCAGTTAATTACTACCTGTCAGGCAGTTGGAGATTTCAGGCAAGCCTGAGCAGAGTAAAATGTGTAGCCTTTCGAGGCAGAAATTCACTTATTCAACAAATGTATATTGAGCATCTGATGCGTGTAGAATGTAGTGGTAGTTTCACTCAATGCTGATCAATAAACTCACCCACACAGAAGGCAGACCATTACTCCCTCCATATTAAATTTACACAAATGAACTAAGTTGCTATGGGCTGAGCTGGGTCTTCCGAAATACATGTGTTAATGCTCTAACCCTCAGTACGCCAGAATGTGACTATAGTTGGGGATAGAGCCTTTAAAAAGGTAGCTAAAATAAAGTTAAAATAAGAGGGTTAGCCCTAATCCAATCTGACTGATGTCCTCTTAAGAAGAAGAAATTTGGACACAAAAAGACGCCAGGGCTGAATGCACACAGGGAAGGCCACGTGAGGACACAGAGAAGAGGGTTACCTGCAAGCCCGGGAGAGGGGCTTCGGAGAAACCAACCCTGCCGACATTCGATCTAGGACTTCCAGCCTCTGGACCTGTCAGAGAATAAATTTCTGTTGTTTGAGCTGCTCAGTGTGTGGTCTTTTGGTATGGCAGCCCTTGCAACTTACATGCAAGCCAAGTATTAACCTAGCAAAAATGTCCTACTTTTTCTTCCCTCATGTACTGCAAACTCCAGTCGCTTCAGATATCATTTTATGTCCTCTTTTTCCCAGAATTCTCAGCCCTAAATGACCCCCTGAGCCCTCTGAACAAAGATTCACTACGCTTTGCCTCTAACAAAGAAGTTTGTGTGTGCTGTGTGTGGTATGGTGGGGTGTGTGTGTGTGTGTGTGTGTGTGTGTATGTGTGGATATAGTTAATAGCCCATGACCAATAACTATTTCTTAGAGACTTACAAAGAAAAAAAATGCTGTAAAAAGCATGTAACAACTTGTTACATTCTCTTAATTCCCTCTAGAGTGAGTACAATAAAGTAAAACTTTATTATATCATGAAATATAATTTGTACAAAATACTACTTATATGTTGAAAGATTAGTTCTGCCTGGATCCAGTACATGTGTCATATTTCTGGAAAGTCATTTGACACGAATCAGTCTCAAAAATAAAACAAGCAGGTGCATAATATATTACCCAGAATAAAATAAACATGGCTTCATTTTTAAGTGCCAGTTTATTTCGTCCATTAAATCTCCCTCAGCTACTGCAGGTTTCACATAGAGGCTTGGCGCCCTCTTGTGTCCATTTTGGGACAGGTTGGTTCGAGGAATTTTTGAGCAATTCCCCTCACAGCTTTCATTCAATCCTTCAAAATTACAAGAGAACACTAGATAAAAATCAAACTCCGCTTCTGTACATGAATTTACCAGTTATAAAAAAAAAAATTCTACTCCATTAAAATATGTATTATGTTTTCAAAGTTCAAAAGACATTCCTCTGTCCATTTGATTCCCTGAGTATTTGAACTGTCTTCTCTGTAGATGATGATAGACTATATAAAGTTTATTCTTCTACTTCATAGAGAATAGATATTTATATGGATTTATTAATTCTTTACATTTTTAGTTTTAAAGTTCTTCTCCAAGAACTCTTCTAAAATTATGAACTTTACTCAAATTGCTAATGAAAAATACTATGCAAAACATTTTTACAAATTAAACCACAAAGTATGTTATCTGAAATGACTACATCTGTATAGTTTTAGCTGAGATACCAATTGGTAAGACCATCATTGCTATTCCCATCAAAAAGATGAACGGATGTAAGCAAATTGCCAAAACATGACCTCATGCAGACTAGTTCACAACATTGACAATTACAGTATAGAAGGTGACATTGCACATTAAAGTTAATTTCCCCAATTCAGATATAATAAGGCATCCACTCTGCTTATGTCCTTGTTTGGTGTATATACCATAAAATATAAATTTGCATCTATACCACAAACCATCTGAGCCTTTCCCTATTTCTCATTACTAAAATTTAGTTCAAATAGCATACATCAGATTCCAACCATCCAATTTATATTTACACTGTACTCAGATATATAACCATGTGCATCTGGGGCGTGGGCTTTATTTCTCCTGAAGCCATCATTAAACTCCCCAAATGAATTCACTAAACTTAACTGCAAAGGCAAACTGAGTGGCAAACTGACAAATAAGGGCTATTTCAGAAGCTTCCAGAAGATGCCAAGGCAAAATAAATACCTTATAAGAGAGACTGACAACCTTTGAGAACAAAGAGTAGCAATTCGCAGCTGTCAGGCTGAATAGGAACATTTGACATAAGGGTTTCAATCACAACCCTGCCATATACCAGCCAAGAACCTTGGTCAACTCTGGCCGTTTCTCAGAACCTTAGTATCATCACATAATTCTTACTTTACTAATTAATTATTCATGAGATAGCACATAATAAATACTCAATGAAAGGGTACTAGCAAAAAGATGCAGTGATGAATCAATGCAGTTTAGATATTTCATGCAGGTCCAGAAGTAATTATACTAATAATTCCCTCATTCTTGGGAATATGTCTTTGATATTTTAGTTTCAAGAGTTAGTCTGAAATCAGAGGTAAATTCAAAATTACCAAGACAAACCCGGAAAGCAATTCTCCAGGACAAACAGTCCTAGATCATTTCTTCTCCCCTTTGTAAGACACACACACACACACACACACACACACGAACACACACACACACACACACATGCACAAAAGGCTTTCTACTCTTTAGAAGTCAAATACTATCACAGGATGCTGCCTTTGTAGTTTTTTGAATTGTCTTTTCAGTGATTAAAACAAAAAGGAACATGCAAGGTCTCGTTAATAACTGTTTCCCTCCTCTTCAACTTCCCTGCTTTTCCTACCTCCCTTTCTCCCAGATAGGAGTTTTGGCCAAGTATTTTAATCATTAAATGTTTCACCATCTGGATAAACAAGTAATAATGCAAATGAGAGGTACAGAAAATTAGAAGGCATCCTAGTGAGACTGAAAATAAAAGAGAGTTGTTGAATTTTCCAGCTCTTGGTTGGCACTCTGAGAACCTTCCCCATTCCCAGCTAGAATGGATTCCTCCTCCTCAGAGTTTCAAAAAACTGTTTTTGACTTTATTAAAATTAAAGCCAGTTGGTATTTGTAATGTACTAGCTGAGTGTGACCACAAGCTCCTTGACAGTAGGAACCATGTCTTACTCATCTTATTTAAATTTCTAAGTGCATAAAGCAATGCCTTAGAAAGTCTGCAAGGTTTAGGGGAAAGGCCTGGGCAGTGGGACCCCAAGTCCAGGCTAAGGGTACGAAGTGGGCCTTTACCCCTGGAGCAAGTCAGCATACTGCTCACTGATTTCCTCCCCTGTAAAGTGGGTTAACAGAGTCTCTGTATCTCAAAATTTTTGAGATCAAGCGAGACCATATAATGTGCATGAAAGCAAATTGAAACTGGGCAGCACTAAAAAACAAACAAAAAACCTAGTTTGGCAAATACATAATAGGAGCCAAATGCAAATATGTAAAGTCATCAAATTATGTGACATGCCAGAATTCCTCCTTTTGTGGGGAAACACAGAAAGAAAGTAAAGCAATAGTCTGTGATGATAAATTTTATGTGTCAACTTTGCAAGGCTTTGGTGCCCAGTTGTTTGGTCAAACACCAGTCTAAACGTAGTTGTGAACATATTTATTAGATGTGATTTTTATTTAAATCAGTGGAATTTGAGTGAAGCACATCACACACCATAATGTGGGGGGTGGGAGAGCGGCCTCAAATGAGTTGAAGGCCTGGAACAAAGACTGGATGTCTCAAAGAAGATGCAGTTTTCCACAAGACAAACACAGAATGTTGCTTGCTGCCCCACGGAATTTGGACTTAAAACTCAACATCAGTTCTTGCCTGATTTTCCAGCCTGTCAGTTGCCCTAAAGATGTTGGACTAGCCACTCCACAATCTCATGAGCCAATTGCTTAAAATAAAGATATATATATATATATTTCTGACTAATACCTATTTCATGAGGCAGAGCAAAGTTGATTGGTCGATTTGGGCTTAGCATCCATTCATTCTTTCAATAAATATATATCGAGTACCGAATAATGAGCTAACATTTACAAATCCTTCCTGTAGTTCAGGCATTTTTCCAGGGGCTTTTCAAGGAACATTTCATGGGACCCTCAAAACAGGTGTTATCATAATCCCTATTTGATGCAAGAGGAATCTAAATTGCAGGGACCACTTACTCAAAGTGACATGGAGCAAAGATGGAAGAAGAGGAGGAAAGGGATTCGACCAGGTACTTGGCTCTAGAGACATCTGTGTGACCATCACTTCCGGGGCACTGGAGTGCGTGCCAGGCACAGGCATGCAGGGGAAGCTAAACAGACACCACCTGCCCCACGACCCCACCAGATGGGATGCAATGTCTGATGTGGGCAGCGACAGAGGAAAAATGTCTGATGGAGACAAGGAGAAACAACAGAAATCTCCCAGCCTACTTTACCAAGGGAGAAACCACAGTTTTGGATAAGAATGATGGTGGGGAAAAGGAGAAGAGAGAAGCATTTATGAGATTTGGAAGAAAATGCGTCCACTTGGCTGGGCCACGGTGCCCAGACATGTGGTCAAAAGCATTATTCTGGATGTTTCTGAGAAGGTGTTTTGGGATGAGATTAACATTTAAATCAGTGGACTTTGAGTAAAGCAGATAACCCTTCATAATATGGGTCACCTTCATCCAATCAGTTGAAGGCCTGCATAGAATAAAAAGACCGGCCTCCTCTAGTAAATTAATTCTATAAATTCTGCAGCAAACAGACTTTGGACTTGAACTGTAACTTGGCTCCCCTGGGTCTCTAGCCTACCAGCACACTCTGCAGATTTTGGATTTGCCAGGGTCCATAATCCCATAAGCCAATTCATTAAAATAAATATCTCCTCTGTCTCTCTCTCTCTCTGTCTGTCTGTCTGTCTCTCTCTGTCTCTCTCTATCTCCACACACATCCTATTTGTTCTGCTTTTCTAGAGAACCCTAGTATGTATGTGTATATATATATATGGTATGTATGTATGTATGTATGTATACATATACATATACATACATATATATACATATATACATACATATATATCCATATATACATACATATATATATGCATGTCGCTGTCACTCCTCAGTCCCTAGCCCCTCCCTTGGCAGTCGCCTCCCAGCAGGCCCGAGTCTGGTCCCTTTCTCGCATCCTTCCCCGCAGTCCAAGCACCACCCTTTCTCCAGAGAAACTGCAGCATGTCACTCTCTTGCTTCATACCTTTGGGAGGCCTTCTCGGTGCCTCCTCTTTGCCGCCAACATTCTTTCACTACCTCATTAGTCATATTTCTTCAGCCACACCATTGTTCCACCTTGCCTTTGCATAAGTGGCTGCTCTTCTGATTGCTCTTCTCCCCTGGTCTGCTCAACAGCTCTCTATCCGTCTATCTGGGCTGAACATGACCCTCTGGGAAGCTTTCCCTCCTTCCCCCTGCAGCAGTATTCATCACTGCCTCCTCTAGGAGGCTTCTTCACTTTGTACCCTATTACAGTGGTCCGTCCCTTTTCACTTATCTTTGCCTAGAAAGCATCTAGCCCCCATGCCTAACACACAGATGGCCCTCCCAGACCGACTGCCAAAGAGAAGTGGATTATAATGCTCTGGGTGCCAGATCCCAGTGCAAGCTTGTCCTGACCGCTGAGGATGAGGGGGGCAGGGCTGCGGGGCTTGGGGAAAGGGTCTGTGCAGACCTCTGCCTGGAGCTAAAGGAAAGATTTCACATCTTTCTTTAAGGGGCGGTCAGGAACCCTGGAGCTAGTGGTCTGGAGACTCCCTGAGACAAAGACCCTGAGGAATGTGTAGGGCTGAAAAGAGATGGGGGAACAATGGGATGTGGAAGAGAACAGGATAAAGGGAGCAGGATAGTGTGAACTGATGGAGAGGGTAATGAGGATGAGGATGAGGATAAAGATAATAAAATAATAATAATAACAGAAAAAATAACAATAAGCAAGAATGAAATAGAATGAATGGTGGAAGCTCAAGAATAGTGGGGAAAGACAAAGAATAAGCATATACAATCATAGAAGCTTGTATCGATGGGAAATGAAGTGCCAACAAATAGAGAAAAGAGGTAACTGGGGAATGAGTTTTTTCTTAATCAAAAGCTTGTCTTACAAGGGTAAAAGAATTCGCTATTAATTTTATTTTATACTCATCTTAGAAAAAATTTCTTTGAGAATGATGAGCCCTCATATGACACCATATGATGCTTTCCTTAAAGTTTCCATATATTTTTCATGGCTGCCAACATTAGTTATGTTGTTTACCATAATTTTCCTTTTAGAAAACAGTTCGAGAAAATTCTTCAGAATCCAGTCATGAAAAAAAGCATTAAATTATCTTTATTACAAAGGAAAAAAGTAAGAACATTCAAGGAAATATCGAAGAGGAAATTAAATTCAATATTTTTTATGTATCTTTAGCAAATCCTAATAAAAGAATTAGTTGTAAAATCAATAATCTCTCTCTTCCTTGACTGTAGAATCAAAGTGGTTCAAAAGAAAAAAAAAAAGCAAAACTTTTTACATTAAGCACAACTGGCATACTAAAGTAATTATTTATAAGTACTAACATGTTCATCTGAAATCTTAGATACCAGTGCGGACTCTCAGGCCTGAAAAATGCACTTGGCCAAGTGAGGAAGCCACTGAAACACTGTGGGTTTGGCATCTCGAGTCAAGACCAATCCCTTTGCTATTTGAGTTCATTTATTCTTGGCAAAATGGAACTTTCTGTCTTTAAGAAGAAAGATTTGTAAAGTCTAATAAAAATTATTCCAACGTTTTCTTGGACTTCAAAAGGCTCTTATGAAACAACATCTTTAGTAGTTAAATTTATAGAATATGGTGCATAAGGATTCCATTTTCTTATATCTTAAATAAGAAACAATTAAAGTGAAACCAATGGGATGCAGAGTTTGGAAATGCTTGGCAAAGAAGGAACCCACAGGGAACCACTTTGCCATGAGTTACAGAAGAACACAAAATCTCTAAGGAGGGAATGTGTTCTCTCTCTAGGAACTCTAGAACTGGGGTGCAACCCTGTTTTTTCTCAGATGATCAAACCCTTAAGCTTACTACCAAGGAAAGCAACCTTACACTAGAATCTGAGGCAGGATAGATAGCTTTGGGATGCTCCCTCCCCTCCTGGATGAGGCTCTGGAATTTTCTTGCCCTTTGTGCAGCCCTCTCCTTGTTTTAGCTCCAGCGGGGAGACACAAGCTAAAACTGGGAAGCAGGATAGATGGCCTTGGTACCACCTCTCCCCTCTGAGATAAGGCTCCAGAATTTTTCCTTTACCTTTTGTTCGGTTTTGGCTAATCATAATATCATTATATTATATTATCTGCATTGCAAATACCATGGTTTCTATCATGCACCTGACAGCATGGTCGTTCTCAAAATACCAAATAAGAAAGAAAGAGCGGAAAACCAAGTTCCCCACTAAAAGCAGACAACGAGGCTATGTCAGTACTACATCTCCAGGGCCTGCCCCCAAGAAAATAAAAACAAATAGTCCAGACATCCTCCACACAACTCACTCTTTGATCCGCTCACCTTTCCCTCTTAAGTACGTACTTTTGCTTTAATAAACCTTGCACTTTCCTGCTCAATGTTAATCTTGCCCTTGAATTTCTTCTCTGGCATGAGAAAAGAACATGGTTACCAGAGCTCTGGGCTGAGTCTTCTTTGGGACCTCTGTCCCTGTCAATCATTCTGACGAGATCAGGCGCGTTCAGGGTGGTATGGCCACAGACCCTGCCAATCATTCTGGCCATCAAATCCACAAGAACTTTCTAATTAAAAGCAAAAATTCCTGTCCACCAGCCTTTCTGTTAATTAAAATGACCTGTTTCCACTACTTCGTCTCATGGAAATCAGCCTCCCAATTCCCCTTTGATGAGGCAAATACGTAAGACTCTGCGTAATGACTAGCATTAAGCCTGCTTCAATATCAGGAGGCAAAAAGAAATCCATAGCCCCTGTTGTTGGCATCTGACTTGGTGAGTCATGTCTTTGAGAGATGGAGAGGTCGAGAGTTATCTTCCTAGTAAAGGATGAGCGCCACCAGCAGGAAGAGACGAGATCTAAACAGAGAAGCCCAAGAAGCTTGTGAGCCTTTCAAGCTCACAGCCTGGGCAGTCTCCAGTCTCAGAGAGAAGACCAAAAGTGCTCTTCAGCTATTCCAGATGGCTAATCAGGTTGATTATTAATTTTATAAAGTAAATTCTCACTTAATGTTGCCTATTGGTTCTGCAGCTTTAAGTAAAATGACACATAATGAAGCCAGTTTTAACACAGGCTAATTAATATAAACAAGAGCTAAGTTTCTACAGCATGTCATCAACATTATAATGAAATGATGAAAGAAATGAAGTTTTTCTAGGACATATTTGAATAATGGGTTAGGTTGGGCATCTTGGAATTTAATCCACCAGATTTATTTACTATAACAGATATTTGTTATCTAAGCATTAATTGTGTATTTTCCCAAAGTTGCCATATTGCTTAGGAAAGCAAAAGTTATCATAACATTAAATATTTACTGATAAGTTAACCACTAACAAAGATGCATGCCCACTCCAACAGCCTTCCTGGCTGGATCCATCTAACACATAAAGTCAAGTATTTGTGAGTTTTTCCCCAGATAATCTGCCGTAATCAATGGTGAACAATACAGAGCTGAAACACTGCAAATTGGCTGCAAAGGAAAATGCAAGTCCTGCAGAAAATGCTAGTGGAAGTGACTGTGGAGATTGGCCTAAACTGCAAGCAAAGCTACTCCACATTCTGCCTTGGAAGGTGGCTGGACAGCCAGCCAGCAGAGTGGGACAGCCTACGGCCACAGCGTAATCAGGGAGCACAATAGATGGCTAAGAGGGACAGAGGAGGGAGTCAGAGTTGATGGACTAAAGCAAAACACTCAAGATTGGTCAGGATCATTCTGTGGCTAGCAAAAAACAATGATAATGCTACGAATGATAGGGACAATGACAAAAGATCAAAGGATTCCATTTAAGAAGTTCTCACTGAAAAGTTTCAGTAATTCAAATAATAAAAATTGCTTTTAGTATTATGATAATTATAATGATTAGATTTATAAAGTCTCATAAGTTCAAAATCAGAGGTAAAGGAGAAAAGTTGAAAAGTACAAAAAGAAAGTTGTAATACAACAAAAGGATGAAAACAGGATTTATGTTTGTCATAATTTTCTTAAGAAAGGGGTGTGTATAGGTATATATTCCTATATGTGTATCAGGGTACCATACACATATACACACATGGACTTGGCTGTTACATTAGTTTAGGAAAATATATGCTCTGGATAAATAGAAAAGGAGAGTGGGGAAAATAATTGGGAATTGGGAATAAGTTGAGCTAATACGGAAATAGAAGGAGCTCTACTCAGAACCATGCTGATTGGCATCCTGGGGACCCACTTTTTACCACTTCTGATGGTCGTGCAAAATAACCAAAGAGAAGGAAGTTTCAGCAGCGTTCTACAAAATGACAGAACAGAAAGACGGTCCAAAGAGGAGAGCTCATGAGGCAGAACGACTTTCTCATCTCCTACGAGCTGAAACCTTTAGATAGCCCGCAAATCACTGTAAAACACCGATAAGGATGACACGTTTGCAATGATGCTAACAGACTAGGCCAATGGATTATAATGGAAGGACGGTGATCAGTACTCAACCATGTGAATGGCTAGTACTTGACCTTGTTTGCGTTTGGTCTGTTTTTAAAGGTTTTCAATCTTTTAAGGTAATCTAGTCTGTTAAACTTGTAATTTTAATTATTTATTTATTTATTAAGTGTACAAGTATTAGTTAAATGTTATGGAAAATTTATGTTTTAACACATTTTATAAGTAGCATGTAAATATTTAGTACAATTGTTTACTTCTTAAAATGTTAATAGTTTGATAGGTAGTTAATATTAATAAAGTACTACGCAAAGAGATTTTACGTACCTTTCCACATTCAAAAAGCCCTTCGATGGAGACAAATCTACCTGCTCTTTGTTCATTCTAAAACTAACATAGAGCTGTGATCTTTACTTGCATTATATTAGATGTAACTCATTTCAATAAACTTAATTCTGTTCTTCAAGATGAAGTCTTCCATAAATTGGTTGGAACCTCTCGTACCTCCGCGTTTATGAGCCAAGTCACCTGGGATTGATGTTACCACGATTCTGTTTCCAATGCTTTCCAAATCAACACTTTTTGGAGCAATAACAGGACAAAGCAAAGCTGTTTTTGTTTTGTTTTCTTGTTTGAGGAGGAAGTAGAGGTGACTGAACTTGTGAAAATCCCCACATGAAATAGATGTTGCTGGGAAAAGTAACTGAGTCCTCTTAAGCCTACATTAGGGTTATAATGAAGTTGTGGTCAGCAACAAAGCATGAGGTTCCCCTCAGAAACACTGCTGTGGCCCAAGGCCACTATGCAAGGGTCCCTCTCACTAGATGAATAGTCAGGACATGCAACTGTTGCTCTGGGATTCTCAGTGAGTCCTTTACTTGTCTTTGCCTCAGTTTGCAAAAAATAAATTGGCAACAATATCTTCTTGTGAAGATATTGTGACAATAAAATTAAAGAGTATAGAATTCCTCTTTTAAAAATATAAAATGTTGTACAATTTAAGGTGGTTAGAAGCTGTAGCAGTGAAGGTGAGGTAATAAGGGGGAAGAAGGATAAGTAAAATTCCTAAGGTGAAACAAGTATTTGGGAGATCATAAAGTAATGTGCAAAGGACATTGATTGGTTAAAAAATCCTACATAGTGGCTTCAAACATCAGTAACAACAACAAAGCTTTAATTGAGTGGAAGAATACTGAAGAGAAATTTATTTCATCAGAGGGGCTTCTACTACCCAGATGAGGCAGGGTGATGCTGTTGGTGCTCCATTACAGGGCCCACGAGCAATAACAACAGAGTGAGGAGGTGATTCCTGGTCCCTGCTGTCCGGACACAGGACCTGCCCGCCTACCGGGCTCCACGCATGGGGCGCCAGAGATGGGAAGCCCAGATCATGCAGTGTTATGCACTTGTCTGCAAACAAGGTATCACCACGCAGTAAGTGAGACAATCCTTTCCCCAGGGATGGTCCCAGAGTTCTCTAAACTAAAACAGCAACTTCATGCACCATCCAGGCTCCTGCTGTGCCAGAGTCACCACTACATTCTCTTCTCCTCAGGAGGCCCTGACTCTCTTGCCTTTGGGGAAAGTCAGATGAGCAAATTGGGACTTTCCCCCAATTTTCGCTTAACTCTGGGTTTACATGAGCACCTGCTTCTGGCCAGGACAGCCCTGTGCCCAAGACTGTGGCTCCCTGTCTGTGACCATTACCTTTCTAATCTGGACCTTGACTTGAACCCAACTCTGCCGAAAGTTCTCGACATTGAAGAAAGTTATCTCCATCTTTTCAATGATCCTGAGCACTATGCAGTACCTTTTGGCAGTTTAAAAATCTGTAACTCGGTGGGGCAAAATGTTGCTGGGAATAGGATATTCATAGTCCCAGAGTATCGCCACACAGAATCTTCATTCATTCCCACCCAGGAAAAGCACCTGTGCCTGGAGAAAGCTGGTGGACACCACTACACTGGTTAATTTTATGTGTCAACTTGACTGGGCCACAGGGTGCCCAGATACCTGGTCAAACATTATTTGGGGTATGTCTGTGAGTGTACTTTTTCATGAGATTAACATTTGAATTTGTAGATTGAGAAATCAGATTGCTCTCCCTAAGGGTGATGGCATTCATCGATGCCTGCCTGACCAAAACAAAAAAGCTCATCTTCCCTCAGTCAGGGAAACTCTATCTGCCCGAATGCTGAGTTAGGACACTGGTCTTTTCCTGCCTTCAGACTCAAACTGAAAAATAGGTTTATCTTGGGCCTCGAGCCCACTGTCCTTCAGTCTGGAACTTCATGTCACCGGCTCTCCTGGTTCTCAGGCCTTCCGACCAGAACTGGAACTATAGCACTGGCTGTCCTGGGTCTCCAGCAATCAATGAAAAGGGTGCTAGATCACTCACATAAGTATTCTTGCCCCAATGCTTAACCTGAATTTAATCAAAAGGAATTCTATAAGACGATTGGCCTGGGCTCTTCAAAAACAGCAATGCTGTGACAAAAAGAGGCAAAGGAAATGGTGAAGGAGACATAGCAGACAAAATCGTGCAGTGTATATAGGACCTTTTATTGGATGCTGAATCAAATAAAAAGAAAAGCCATTATTGAGACAATCAGAAACTTTTAATCGGACCATATATAGGATAATATTGCTGTATCGCTGTTAAATTTATTGGAGACATTGATAATACTATAATTCCTTAGGAGTGAAAAGAGAAAAGAGATAAGGCAAAAAGGTGAAAATTTAACAACTGATGTCACCACACATGAAACTAGATGAAGAATATATGTGTTGTACTATTCTTCCCAAATTTCTGTTTGAAATATTTAATCTAATTTTAGAAGAATACATATGCACCACAGAACTGAAATACCCAGCCATTGTGGGCCTTGTGATATGTTGCTGTATGAGGCACACAACCCACCTCTAAAGTATACTTGCAAAAAGGGAGGGGGGAATGGGACTCGGATATAACCAAGTATCTTCAGGTAGCATTCATTCACAGTAATTATGGTGGCTAGTGGAATGAGCTACATGACACCACAGGGAGGAAACAGACAAATTTAGAGTGGGGACATTCTTTAGGACGTCTGACCTCGTTTTTATAAGGTAATGTTAGGCAGAGAGAGAGAGAGGATTGTCTAGACCGAAAGAGACTTAAGAGACATAACAATCAAATGTAATGTTCAGTCCTCGTTTGAGGCAAGATTTGAACCCCCTAGTAGGAGAAAAGATAGTTTCCAGTTATCTGAGGAAATTTGATCATGGACTGAATATTGGATGATACTCAGGAAATATTGTTAACTGTATTAGGTACAATAATGGCATCATGATAAGAAAATGTCCTATTTTGAAGAGATTCCTAATAATAAATGTCAAAGTTGTTTTACAAAAGAAGTAATAGGCCAAAAATAGACTCATTTGCCTCCAGGACAGCAAATCAAGACTTAATTGCAGTTTTCAACCTATCCCAGTACCACGACCTTTAAACAGTCAATCTGAAACTTCCTGATTAGCACTAGTGAGGTCATCTGCATGGTTACACTCATGTCCCATGGTTTGTTCCCTTCCCCTCCCCACCAAAGAAGATACCCTGCCCTAAAATAATCCTGTCTTGTCTTTTGCTAGTACCTTCTTACTCCACCCTTTCTGCCTATAAAAACCTTCCTTTCTGTACCACTCCTGGGAGCTTCTAATTGCTAGATGGGATATTGCCCAATTCATAAAGCATATTTCATCTTTGAATTTACTTGGTTGAATTTTGTTTTTAATAAAGTAAAATGTCTGGGATTTGTTTAAATTCTTCAGAATAAAAAAGAAAGAAAAATTAAATAGAGCAGAATCTTGCTATATGAGTGATGCTAATGCTAAATTGGGAGATGAATATTTTGGGGTTCATTGCAAGCTCTATATTGGTGCGTGTTTGAAATTTTCACAATAAAAATTGAATACATTATAAATTTAAATGTGTATGCAATTTAGTCCTTAACCAGCCTGTTTTGCTCTATCAGAGTTTACTATTTTATTTTGACCAAGAAGCATCAATATAAGAAGAGTTGTTGGTGAACATTTAGTATCCTACACCGAGAAAAATGAAGTTTTTTTTCAAGAGGTTGGTAGACGGAAGGATGCATAGTGATCTGAAGCCAGTTTTTTTGACACTCGAAGTAGAGAGCATCTTAGTTGCAAAAGAAGAGAATGAGATAGTTGTTGGCACATGGACAAGGGGTTATCGATTCTCTTTTTCCAGAGTTAGTTAAATAAATTACTTTTAACAAACATGGCTCTGGTAACGAACATGACATCTTGACTTTGGAGTACACATGGAGCATGTTTCTTAGCAGAACTGATTGATTTAAGTTAGGCCAGAGTTACAATGGGCAGAAATGCAGCTAACTTCCTTCCCTAATCCATTTCTGAAATATGCTTCACTTACTCCTCCTACAAAGAACATAAGAGGTGGAGCTTTAATATGAGACTTTAGGACAACTTTCCTCCAAGGTAGGAAGGAAAATAGCATCCAGTGACAAGTGTGCCCAGCTGAATTCTAGGTCCGGCTCTCCTAACCAGTTTGCGGCTTTAGACAAATCACTCACTGTCTACAACTCTCTCCAGGCTTCTTTTTTTGTTTGTTTTTGTTTTTAATAAAATGGGCTAGGATATGAACTATGCGGTCCTTTCCCACTCACACTTTTTAAAAGAGCTGTCCTGAGTCGAATACCCTGCCATATTTATTCGCCATCCCATACCCGGCATTCCGCACGCTTCCAGACCAGAGGGGGAATTCGATTTGTAATGGTAAAGGGAAAACAAACAAACAAACAAACCAAAACAGAGTACCAAACAATGGGTTGAACTTGAGCACAACTCCAACACCTGTTAATCCGGAGAGTTTCTGATGTTGTCTACCTCTTTGCCCTGAATCTTTTCAGGCTTAGTCATATTCCCCCTAAGAGATTCCAGAAGTGAGGGGGCTTATATCACATCTGACCACTAGATGGCAACACGGACCCACCACAGGATCATTCTAAAGCAGCCAGCGCGCTCAGAGCAGCTGCTGCAACAGCCTGCACAATGGAGCGCATCACGAACAATCACTGAGGCTGCCGTGGCTGGCGTCTTTCCCTACATCCTTTCCGTTGTTTGTACTTGATTATACGGAACCCACAGGAATTTCACCACGGATAGGAACATAAATGGTCTGTGGTTTCAGCTCTAGGATATCGATCCTGCCCTTAGTTAAATTCTTCATATTTTGTTCTTTATGGATTTTTTTGGCATTAATTTTGATTTTTTTAACTACTACATTAAAATATTAATGGTCTTGGTTACTGAGTTTTTTGGCACCCAAGGTGAGTGCCTCCCTCTCACCACCTTAGTTTTGAAAAAATGAGATTGCTTCTAGCAGCCTATGAAATAATTATGCAAAGAAACCAGGAATAAGCAGCATGGGAGACGTACGTTAGTGCACATCAGTCCTCAACCACACAGAATGGTGCTCAGTCATAGACATGGTTGTGAATCAACAAAAAGTATTCAGTGCGTGAGTACTCAAGACAATGATGCATGAGTAAAAGATGAGACGTTCTTTTGTTTACCCCTCTACCCATTTTACGTTCCCTACTTCATGGTCTTTTTATTACCTCTCTCTTCCTCCTCCCCCCTCCTCCTCAAGCTCCATCTGTCACCGGTACTCTACATCCTGAGCCACCTAACTTTTTTTTTTTAAATCTCCGTTTCTTTTCGTTCTCTCCCATTGCCCTATTTTGCCCAGAGGAAGCAAGAAGATGGGGGTGGAAGGGGAGTGGAAAGGGGGAGAGATTCCGAGAATAGGAAACTCAGAGTGATGTGCCTGATATCCAGGTCTCTCCATTGAGACTACGAGCTCCTCAGGGCACAGACTGTGACTTCACTTGGCACAGCGCCTTGCGCAAAACAGGTGTGCAATAAGTATCAGTTGGTATGGATGATTACTTGTGTTAATTAGCAGGATGTTCTTACAAATAATCAAAAGTCATAAAAAGAAGTAACTTTAAACAATGCCCTATGAACAACTGTTTTAACCAAGTGACAGCATCCGTTAATACTGCAGCTAACATCCTTGTGCCTCTCCCCACCTCTCAGAAGCTTCACGTGCTGGATTCTTAAAAACATGAAGGTCAAAGGGTATTAGTTCCCAGGTTCTCCTTGGGATTTACCCTGAGACCCAGACAAGGTCATGTCATGTTACCACCACCTTCTTCTTTTATGGTGTTGGTGAAGTTTTCACTGTGGATGAGGTCGAGGTTCTTGGTCTGCACTGTTCACTGATACGACCTGTGCCTGGGACCTTTGCTCTGGCCCTCCAGAGTCACTCTGTACACTTCTCTGTGTGCTCACTGGCCTGGTGGGCTCCATTACCATGGCTCCCAAGGCCCCTGCATTCTGGCCGGGGGTAGCTAGTAGGGAGCTCTTACATAAGCAGGAGGCTATGTCCCTGCAAGGTCAACTGCAGATGACTGTGTCTCTATAAAGAAGGTCATTCCTGCTCAAAGACAGCATAATCTTCGTCCCTCCTCCCGCCACACCTACAGTTGGTATAGCTCTGATGCTGCTAGCTGATTCAGGCACGTGGGACCCCTGACCAACTTTATGGGGCTGCCTGCTTGTGGAACATGCTATGTACTCAGACAGAACCCAGAATTCCCTGTCCAAATGGACCCAGGCTGGTTTACAGAGTCTGTGCGGGCCTTATCCTCAGTTCTGTCTCAGAATGAGTGGGGGGCTGTGACTCTGATGTGCCCACCTCTAGACCCAAGAGTGTCCAAAGGACAACTGTTTAAGCAAATGTGAACAGAGCCTGGATGAATGGGCCACACTATCTGGACATAAACTGGCAAAGGTGTTTGCTGTGTGCACGGAGCTGGAGGAAGGATGAAGAGCGGGAGGGGCACGGGCAGGCTGTCCCTGACCACCATATTCTGGCTCCATGGTCTACATACAGATCTGGACTTCCGGGTCATTACACAAGTACCCCATTTGTTGAGCTAGGGCCCTAGAACCAATGTTAGTCAACAGCATGTTAACTTGCATTGTGACTTGGAAATATTCCGATTTGGGACATGTGGGCCTCCATCTATACTCTTGCCCAAGACCCTGCAGCTACTGGGCTGCCCTCCGTCATTCCCCTGCCAGCAGGCCCCATGTGTAAACCCCTTGAATGATATTGATTACAGTGTGCCCCATTTTCTAGTGATGCCCTGAGTGACATAGAACACAACGGCTTAACTATATGTGGCATATAAGCTCTCAGTTTTAAAGAAAGTATTGACTTGACTTGAATAGGTAGAAAAGAGAAAGAAACAAACAAACAGTCTTGCAAAATGAACACAAAACTCACAAAAGAGCAACTCAAATCAGCCAAAGCAGGGGAGGTGGGATCAAGGTAATGTTTTTAGGGGATACATGTTCCTGGAAGACACAAGCATCCAAGGGCACAGAGCAGAGACGTCCAGCCTCGAATGGGACACCTGAAACAGCCCCACTGGGCCACTGCAGTTGAGGACTCATTGGTCATCTTCCTCCTCTTCTCCAAAGACCACTAAAATTCAATTTTAAAATTCTTGTATAGTAATATCTCAAGATCTTATGAAAGATTTGATGAAACCATCACCTTTGAAGTGTGATGGTCTTGAGTGTAACCTCTAAGCTGTGCTGGTCTCTAGGCTCTTCTAGAAACGTCCATGGATATGTCCCTGGTTTGCAATGACTGTGCTTTCCTCAGCAACGTTCTATGTATTGCTTTCTTCTGACTTAGTTCATGCACTCATTTAAGAACATTCATTGAGAGCTAATATGTACCACACAATATTGCAGGATTTGGAAAAACGATGTCGAGAGAAAGAGGAACGTCCCTGCCTTCGTGGAGATTAAGTTCTAGCGAGCAAGACAAATAACATTCAGGTAAACATCCGAGGTGTTCGGCTAATGCCTGTTGAGTACTCTCAATGAGCCAGACATTGTTCTAGGCTCTAGGGATATGATCCTAAATGAAACACATGCATCGTGCATGCGTGCCCGCGCGCACACACACACACACACACACACACACACACACACACCTGACATACACTATTCTTGGTCCACGGAGAACCTGTAGGATTGGGTCTCAGCCAGTTCCCTCTGCCACATCCTGTGCAACTTCCCGCTCATTCGCCACCTCCAGCCAGTTAGTTCCTTCAACATCCTATACTTATTCTTACCTTAGGACTTTTGTACTTGCTGGTGCCATGGCGGGCAAGAGAGCAGACCTGGGAGCTGGACCAGATGCAGGATCATAGGCAACTTCTCTGTGTGTACCATAGTTTCCTCATTTGCAGATTGGTGATAATAATAGCACTCTTGCCTCACCGAGTTGATATAAAGCTTAAATGAATTAATGTATGTGAGCACTTAAAACAGTGCCTTGCATTGAAAAGTGGGGGAAAAAATGTGGGTTTTTACACACTCATTTAGTAGCAAAATGTGATCTGACTGGAGTTATTTATCCTGTTTCATGTGATAAATGTTTTCTATGAAAATTGTATAAGATTATGGGGTACTGCCCAAACCCTGCTTGAGGGTGTTGCATATAATATAATACATGCGCTATATTCTATTTCTAAAACCCCAAAATTCCAATTCTGAAATTTATTTTCCCCAAGAGTTTTGGAAAATGGATCATGGACATGTATTACTATTGTTCAAGATTCAGCTTACCTCGCACCCCTCTAGAGAGGCCTTCTGACCATTTCCCTTAGGCAGACCCCTCCTCTGCAGTGCCTTCTGGTATACCACTCTGTCAATTGTTCCTCAAAGAACTTTTCCCCACCTGCAATTATCTTACTTGCTTTGTGGCTTTAATGATCCTATTTCCTAACAAGTCTAAAAATTATATCTCCTGTGAGGACCTCTTCCCTGAACAGATCATATTTACAAATGACAATCTGATGTTTCCACTTGAATGTCCACAAGTTGAACTTCTGATCCACCGCTCTATCTTGTTCCTCCCACATCTTTTCCCATCACGCTTAGTGGCAGCTCCACCCTTTTGGTTGTTTAGACCAGATACCTCAGAGCCTTCCTTGTCCCTTCTCTTCCCATAACCTACACCAGACTCCAGCAAAACCTATCAGCCTCAGCTTGAAAGTCTATTGGAGGTCTGAGCCTCTCTCACCACTTCTGCCTTGTCTAGTCTGGTGCAAGTCATCATGGCCTCTTGTCCGGTTCTGCCATAGCTTCCTGACCCTCATGTCTCCTCTACCATCGATAATCAGTCCGTCCTCCAGGGTTACTTTCCAAAGGCTTTCTGTCCACCCCACGGTGCATGGGCCCTTCTCAGACTGGCTCACAGCCTCCTGCATTCTCTGACCTTGTCTCCTGCCTCTCTCATTACTCATTCTCTCCACCTGCCCCCCTGCTCTTGCCTCTAGACTTTGCTGACATCATCTCTGTCTAGAATGGTTCTCCCCCGGGCTCACTTCCTAATGTTTTCAAACACTTGTTCGAATGATCAATCCCTTTTCAGAGACCCTTGTCTGACTGCTCCATTAAATCTTCATCACCTGGCATTTCCATGGTGCTGTGCTGCTTATTCTAATTCACTCATAATTCATAAGTATGTATAACACTCAACACTCACCACTCACTCTTCTGGACCCAGTCTCTGCAACTTCCTAGATTCGCCAGGCCCTGATTTTCTGCTCAGTGCTACTGATGACTCTCCAGGAAGGCCAAATGGCACTGCCTGGTGGCCATAGAGAGGAGGGCTGGACCTTGTCTAAGAGTAGGCTCACGGAGCTCTGCCATCAACCTGACAACGTGATGTGACTGCCTTGGATAGCTGGGCCTTCTGAGATAGCTGCTCCTGCTGCTTCTGGTCCCTCATGCCCTGCTCAGGCACAACCGAGAAGATCCTTGCCTTAAGTCTCACGCTTTTGTACTATTTCTGTTTGTTGGCTTTTGAACAAATTAATCTGATATATATATATCTTCATAATTTTATGCTGGCTGCCCCACAGGGAAGAGGTGAAAGAGGTGCATCGTGGAAGCAGGTGGGTCAGTCACTCCTCCAGGGCACACTACCTCAAGCCCTATGTTCTAATCTCTGTGACCCCAGAAATCTCATATAGTGTACTGAAGACTTCACATTAAAGAAATGCTCAAAATGGGAATGTGGAGATCTTCTTAGCCCCAAATTAGCCACATTTAATTAAAAAGCAAAATAAACCCAAAACTTTACTTGCCATCTTCTTCTCTTAAATATTTCCTCAAATAAATACTTCAGGTTTTTTGTTGTTGTTGTTGTTGTTGTTTTAACTTTACCACGCTACCGGCTTTATATCCCTTTATGCCTTTTAGGTCTTTTGAGCTAGTTATCACTATTAAATTGCATGACCCTCCCAGCCCTTGACAGTCTGGCTCGCTTTACCATTACAACCTGAATGGACACTGTGGGTATTCTCCAGACCACCAAGTCACACCGAGAGCTCCACTGCCCTGGGTCGACCCACAGCTTTCAACAGCATTTGAGAACGAGCCCCCTGCCAATTCACCTGTGGGCTCCCTAGAAGGAAATTTTGTTTGATGCATCATTGCCGTGCAGGGTTGAGATTATTAAATAGCTAAACATGCAGTAAAGATCAAGGCATTTATAAGTTAGCAGTTAATATTTCTTATCACAGCATCCTAAATTCTTGCCCCCAAATTGTGATCAACCATATATTTTCCAACGCCACTCTTACCTTTCCTTTCCTCTCTTCAGATCTACACTGTCCTTTGCTGTGGACACAAGTCACATGTGACCATTGAGCACTTGAAATATGGTGAGTCTGAGTTAAGATGTGGTGTGAGTGCAAAATACACATCAATTTCAAAATTTAGTACCACAAAAAAAAAAACATGCAAAAAATCTCAGTAATTTTTGTATTGATCACATGTTAACAATAATATTTGGGGTAGATTGTGTTAAATTTGTTATTAAAATTAATGTTTCTTTTTTACTTTTTAATTGTGGCTACAAACTATTTGTAGAGAGGGGAAAGTAAGAGAAAATAGGGGAAGGAAAAAGAAAAAAAAGAAAAGGAATGAGGGAAGGGATGGTAAAGAGAAGAGGGAGAAGGCAAAAATAAAAATGAATAAATAAATAGACTAGATTTTTCTTCGTACCATTATCTATTTTCTCTGGTCTGTCTTGATTCTAGGTTTCTGATGCTCAGTGGCATTTCCATAGTTTAATGCAGTCTCCTCTCCACAATCTTAGTCTACGGAGTCATTTTATCTTTGAGAGAAAGAAAAGCTATATGTATCCTTTGATCAGTCCTCTCTATCCACTGTAGAATGGTCCCCTGCCATGTCTCATTCAGAGAGAGCCTCTTTCCTCCTCCCAATGTCAGTGGGATGAATGGGGGGAGATGTGCTCAGTCACATTTGGGGCTTTTAAGACTTTTATCATAAATGGAGCAGGTAAAATGCTTCACCCCGCACTTAGCTGGGGCATGGTTCATTTTAAAATAATAATAATAATAATAATATTGGAAGGGAGAGGTTTAATCATTTTCTTTTTGCAATAAGTTGTACATTTATAGAAAAATGAATGCACAAAATTTTGGAATAAGTATGTTTCTGAATATTATTAAAGACAGTCTTATTTTTAGGATTTGCTGAATATTATAATGTCCTTAAATATTTAAAATATTATTTTATGTCTTTGTACAACTGAGTTGTAAAGTTGGCCTCTAGTTAAACTGTCAAAATATTGCAAATACACCATCTTTAATAGCACCCTTTGACAAGAAATTAGTTATAACATGAAAGATGTTTTAAAAATTCTAGTAGGTTGATATTACTACTTGTAAATCAAGTGTATTTATCAAATTTCCCTATACCCCATGTTCAGTGGAACCTGCCTCTTTCATTATAGTTTGGAAGTGGCTTTATTCTACACATCAGAAGACAGCCTTGGCAGTTACGAAATCATCACAGGAATGTACAGAACAGCATAGGGAATATCGACGACATTGTAATAACTATGCATGGTGCCAGATAGGTAACAGACTGCCTGGGATGATCATTTCCTAAGTTATATAAATGTCTAATCACTATGCTGCACACCTGAAACTAATATAATATTGAACATTGACTGTAATTTAAAAAATTATTTTCAATATAAAAAAATAAGACAGGCTTTCAAGTCTGAAATTAGATCTAGACATATGTGTCTTCCCTTTTGAAGCATTAGCTCTAAAGGGAGAATTAATTCCATTGACTTTCTTAGAGAATGCATGTTCCAATTCTGCACCATCAAAAGGAAAACATTTACCTGATTATACAGCAGTCCCCCTCATATACAGAGGATACATTCCAAGACCCCCAGTGGATGCCTGAAAACACAGACAGAACCAAACCATGTATACACTATTTTCCCTGTACATACATACCTGTGGAAAAGTTTAACTTATAAATTAGGCACAGTAAGAGAGTAACAATAACTAATAATAAAACAAAACAATTATGACAATTTACTGAATAAAAATTATGTGAATGTGATCTCTTATCAAGTTAAGAACTTCGTGGCTTTTCTTTGGCATATCTGAATTGCTAGCATCACAACTCTTGTGCTTTGAGGCCATTATTAAGTAAAATGAGGGTGACTTGAATACAGTACTACAATACAATGACACTTGACCTGATAATTGAGATTGCTACTAAGTGACTGTTGGGCAGGTAGCATATGCAGTTTGGATACACTGGACAAATGGATATTTCACCTCCTGGGGGGGATGGAACATGATTTCATCGTGCTACTCAGAACAGAACACAATTTAGAACTTATGAATTGCTCACTGCTGGAATTTTCCCTTTAATATTTTCAGACCATGTAATTGTGTTTAACTGAAATGGTGGAAAGTGAAACCATGGATAAGGAGGAAAGACTGTATACTTTAAATTATTTTCTTCTCAGTTATGCAAAATGTCCTAAAATTTATTGCTTCTGCTTTCTAACTCTGAAGAGTTGTGAAAAAGTCAAGGCTTAAGACTTTAAGTCATCAAGTGCTACTAATACTAAGTTTCGAAAATGACTTAATAGTCTCTACTTTTCTGTATCATCCACTGATTGTCCATAATACAAACAAATGACAAAATTTGTTCAGCCTTAGTCTTCCAAAGCATATAATGAGTGTCATGCATTTTCTGGGTAAGAATCTCCTTGGTAAGGCCTTGGACCATTGACATTATATATCCCATCAATCTTTTACTAAACCCAGGGACTTAGCTAACCCTCATATGATAAATTGCTGGTGCTTGGCATCTAAGTAGACAAGTGAAGAATATTTTAGGAATACGAGAAGATATTTCTTTTATTTTCATGGAGCCCAGGGCAATGGAGCTCAGTACCACTACAAGCCTTCCTGCCAGGAGGGGTCTGTGTACCCCACAGGGCAGTGGAGCCACCTCTCCCCAAAGCTGAGGTGCTAATGCAGTGTGTATCTATATAAAGAAAAAAAGAGGATGGGAAAGTTGGGACAGGGAGCAGAGACATCTCTTTCAAGCAACTAAAACTCCTGCGTCTAGCTTCCATATATGCTCTCTGAAGTCTGGTCCATTGTTGAAATATACCACTATAGACTGAAAGTTTGTGCCTCCTAAAATTTATATGTTGAAACTTAATCTCCAATGAGATGGTATTTGAAAGTGGAGCCATTGGAAGGTGATTAGATCTTGAGGGTGAGGTCACCATGGATGAGATTAGTGCCTTCAGAAAAGAGACCCCAGAGAGCTCCCTTCCATCATGGGATGTTACAATGAAAAGACAGCTGTCTATGAACCAGGAAGTGTACTCTCACTAGAAACTCAAACACGCTGGCACCTTGAGATAAGTGTATGTATATCAAGTCTTTAAAGAAAACTAATATTATAAAAGAAAAGGAAAGTTCAATTATTTACCTCCCCTCCTTGTAAGAGGATGGTATAACTCTAGTTGGTTTAGACCGATGTAACAAAATATTATAGACTGAATAGCTGTTAAACAATAGAGATTTATTTTTCATGGTTCTGGAGGCTGGAAATCTGAAATCAGGGTACCAGTGTGATTAGGTTCTGGTGGAAGCCTTCTTCCAGGCTGTGGATTGCCAACTTCTTGTTGTATCTTCTTATGGCAGAAAGAGAGAGCTCTGATCCCTTGATCGCCTTATAAGGGCTCCAATCCCTTTCATGAGGGCTCTACCTCACCATCTAATTGTGTCTCAAAGGCCCTACCTCCTAATACCATTATATTGGAGATTACATTTCAATAAATGAATTGGCGGGTGTAGGAGCATCACATTCAGTTTATAACATGCCTCCTGTGGGAAAAGCATGCCGTCACTCTATTGTCATTGTGTTTATCCTTATGACTTGCTTTAGCAATATTGTAGGAGCAGATGCAATGCGAGCAAAACTTTTAAGAGCCGTTGGGTGTTTCTATCGGCTCTTCTGCTCTTTTATCCTTATGACTTGCTTTAGCAATATTGTAGGAGCAGATGCAATGCGAGCAAAACTTTTAAGAGCCGTTGGGTGTTTCTATCGGCTCTTCTGCTCTTTTCCCTCTGCCTCAAGAAAGACATAGCCCATATTAAGACCCCTCCTTCAGCCTCCTGGGAAGCAGGAGTGAACCAATATCAACCTTCAGCTAATAGAACAGATAGAGAAGACATGAACTTTTGTTCTCATAAGCCATTGAGATTTGTGGGATCACTTGTAACCACAGGACAGCTACAAATACAAAGAAAAAGATTAACAAACTGAATAAGATATAAATGAACAAGGGGCCACATACGAAACCAGACAAGCTCAGGGGAGGCCAACATAGCAGACCTTACAAACTCAGAGACCAAAAGTAACCACAGACATAGTCTGAACATAAAAATTCCTAACTAACAGTGGATCATAGTGGGTCATAGTGGGTAGTCACGACCTAGGCCTGTAGCTTCCTTGACAAAGATGAATATTTACCTTAAGTGAGCCTGTCTATTCTCTTCTGCATCTAAGATAACATACCTCTGAAGCATCAGAGTAATCTTCTTTTGCAGATTCTTCAAGGCACAACTACAGGCACCAGAGCACAAGACCTTAGAGTCCTTATTGTTATATTGCCTACACACCACCTCTATGTGCGGAGATGTTATCAACTACCCTATACCCACCAATGTTAAAGAAGTATGTGTTTTTCTATTTTGCCTTTTTATCCAATCCCAAATTGATTCTAATGTAGAAAATAAGCTGCAAAGCTGCCATTCTCCAGAAAAAAATCTCAGTTGCTTCCTGAAAATTTTCATCAGTTTTTCTCAATTAAATTTATAAATATTGTTGTTTCTTACTTTGACAAAGGAAACCTGGAAGGAACATTAGTAGCCTCAGAATATTTTGAGACGATATTACATCTATAATCAAGATTAGACTATATAAAAATAAATAGTAAAAGATTTCTCAAGAGTACATAAAATTAAAATTTTAACTGAAATAAGTAATGGATGGGCTATATAATAAAACTGGAATAGTGGAGGCTAATTCTAGACCAGGGTTTCTAACTTTATGTTCTTACAGGTCCCTTGGGAATCTTGTCAAAATGCAGATGCCGGTTTAGCTGGTCTCAGATGAGTCCTGAGAAATTGCATTTCTAACAAATTCTCAGGTGATTCTGATGTTTTTGATTCCAGATTTTATAACTACTGTTTTAGATCCTCACTACTCAAAGCATGGGCCAAGGACCAGCTTCATTACCTGCGAGCTTGTTAGAAGTGCCATATTGATTCTCAGATATATTTTGAGTAACAAGGATATAGAAAAATATCTCTCAAATTGTATTTCCCATACCAGTGGCATCAGAGTCACCTGGGAATTTTTGAGAAATGCAATATTTGGGCTCCTATCCAGAACTACTGAATTGGAAACTCTAGGGGTGGAGCTCATCAACTTATTTTTTGATAAGTCTCCTAGGATATGCTAATGCACACCACTGATTTAGAAATAGTAAAGATGTCTTTCAGAATAAAAAGGCAGAAGGAAAAAGAGAAAATAAATTGTGAGAAAAAAAGGTAAAACAATAAATGCTAAACAGACTGTCAAAAGAAATCATAGAACATGTGAATAGATACAGCAAAGGGAGATGTTTTCAGATCAAAGGACCTATTAGATGCTGAGCAGAATAAGTAAAGAATACCCACATCTAGACACCAGCCTGTAAAAGTGCAAAGAGTTTTAAAACGTTTGCATAAATTTTTTTGCTCAATGAGCCCCAAATAATTCAGTATCTGTTTTAATATACAAACTCCATAATTTATATTGGTTCTCCTACTCTGTCACCCAAAATGAGCAATAAGGAATTAAAACGAGTGAAGATTAAATTCTTTCCATTCCACAGACCCTTCAAATGATTTTTAAAACGTGTTTTGGCAATTATTTGGTATTTTCATATTTATTGAAGAACACTGGAACAGAACAGGCATGATTTCAGATCGAAGTTGTAGCTAACTTTCTTTTGTTGTTGATAAGGAAAAGTGCTTAAATTAAATAGCTATTTGAGTTCTGTTACCTTTTAAAGAAATATGTATGTAATTTTAATTGCTAGTTGTTAGAAAGCAGCTAATCCAGCTATTGTCTGTTTTTAAGTTTTAAGTCTAGTATTATAAATATTCTACTATATAATAAAGTTAATATTAAACACATGTATAATGAAAGAAAAGTGTTACAAGATTTTAGACAATAAATTTAGCCTCCAACTTTTATTTTGACAAATCAGAGAAATTGAACATGCATTTCATTAGTAGAGGGGAAAAGTTACAAATGTATGAAGAACTTCTAAGACCTTTTAGCAATTTGATATTCACTCACTGTTGAACACCCCTTAGGAGCCTACCAGTCTCTGAGGAAGCAACAGTAAAGGTAGCTACAGGTTTCACCCTCATGGAACTTATATTCTACTGTTGAAAGCAAGCAGGAAAGAGATCCTTTTGAAGTCATTCCAGATGGTGATAGGTGTTACAAAGGAAATGAACAAGGAGCTAGAGAGAAACTAAAGGGGGGTTGGGATACATCCTTACAAAGCATGCTTGCAAAGGTAGAAACCCAAGGAATGATAAACAGCCTTCCCTGCAAAGTGAAGTAATAGGGAAGTTCTGGCAGAGGGAAGAATAAACATAAAATTCCTGAGAGAGGGAAGAGTTTGGGGTGATCTAGGAAGACAAAGAGGAGGAAAAAGATGAAGTTAGAAAATAAGCATGGTCAGATATGGTCAGGCCTGATGGCTATGGCGATGAGTCATGAAAAGCTATGGAGAGTTTTAAGCAGAAGAGACATTATTTAATTTTTTAAAAAATATATCACTTACACACTCATTAGAAAGGCTATTTTTTAAAAGGAGAGAAAATAACAAGTATCAGCAAGGACGTGGAGAAATGTGAACCCTTGTGCAGTGCTGGTGCAGCTCTGTAAAAAAGTTATGATCATTTCTTAAAAAATTAAAAATAGAATTATCATAAGACCCAGCAATTCTACTTCTGGGTATACACTCAAAAGAATTGAAAGCAGGAACTCAAACAGCTATCTGTACACCAATGCTCACAGCAGCATTAGTCACAATAGCCAAAAGGTGGAAATAACCCAATGTCCAACAATGAATGAATGGATAAACAAAATGTGGTATATACATGAATGGAGTATTATTTGGCCTTAAAATGTGGATGAACCTTGAAGATATCATGTTAAGTGAAATAAGCCAGACACAAAAAGATAAATGTGTATGATTCCGCATATACTAGGGACTCAGAGTAGTCAAATCCATAGAGGTAAAAAAGCAGAATAGTGGTTACCAGGAACGGCAGAGAAGAGGAATGTGTCATCCATATTTAATGGGTAGCGTTTCAGTTTGGGATGATGAAAAAGTTCTGGAGATGGATAGTGGTGATGATCACAAATTGTAAACTTGAAAATGATTAAAATGATTAATATTATGTATAATTTACCACAATTTTGAAAATAGATATCTCTCTGGCTGTCATGTACAGAATGGATTGGAGGGGGAAAACGACAGAAGTAGGAGGACCAGCTGGAAGACCATGGCAGCAGCTGAGGTAAAATAAAATGGCAGCTTGAACCAGAGAGGGCAAGTCCCCCTTCTCGTTGGGGAAGCCATTTTAATAACTAATATGAAACAAGCATCTTCTACTTCTACCACCATAAGTAGGTTGAGCAAAGATACTTATATTCCTATTCCATGAGTTCCATTTTCAGTCAATTTAATTTCAAAAAAAAAAACTAATGCTTTTCAGTATTCTATCTGTGGGTATTACATGCAAGGACTTTGCAGAGGAGCAGTTCAGTACTACACTTAAAAAGTGGGCTGTTAGCTCTGATTTTCAGCTACATTTTTATGTAATCAATACTTTAAAATCACAAAGAAAAATGGATTAGAAATGTAGGTCCTAACAAGTCTAAACTTTTATATGATAGACAGTGAACTATTCCAAAAGACTTGGTTCCTTTTATTTCAATAAATACTAACAGTAACTGATCTCTAAACTTTACTCAAGGAATGTTTTACAGTGTAAGTAGATAGACTCTTAATCAACCTGCATCACACATACATTATGGAGAAAAACAGATTATTACCATTTTAAATATTATTTGTGCAAAAGTTCCTTTCTATATCTTGGACATTTGGAAATAGGCTAATTTCTTTCCAGATATTTCTGTTTCAATTTCAGGTTAAGTTCCTTTGATTTCTGCAGTAGGAACTGCTTCTGAGATGTGAAAGCAGCTTCTATACCAAGCTTCTGGTCTGTATTTCAAAGTGATATGTGACATGTCATAAGAACATACAGGATTTGTTAAGGATTTGTTTGGAAGACTGAGACCAAAGTGTGAAACAATTTTTTTTTTGATACATAAGTACAATATTTGAATATCCTCTATGTGCATAACCTGTGTAGGATCTTCCTTATAGATGAAAGCTTGCCTTAAGGAATGCCTTACAGTCTTTACTTTGTCTTTTCTCTCTTCCCTTTACAACTTGTGAAAACCTGTAAGTGTATTACTTGGTGAAAAAATTCAGAATTTATTATTGAATTCTGTTCTGTTCTGAAAGGAACATTATAAAATAATTCTCACTGGCACATGAACAAATAGCTTCCATTTCTGAAAAAAAAAAAAAAAATGCCCTTTAACTCTTTGACTTCCTGAAAGTTATTTCCAAGGAAACAAATTGCAAATGTGGCATCCTATTTGTTCAAATTGAATTGCTATTTCCTAATGACTTAATGTTCAGAAATTTTTATATCTTGCTCAGCAGCCAAAGTTCTGCAAACTGTCTACATAACAGCAGCAGAAAATGAGAAACAAAGAGAAAAAGGGCTCCGTAAATCCTCCGTGGACCACAGCGTGGTAACCTTGGACTGTGCATTGGGAAAATTCTGCTTCTAATTGGAAGCATACACATGCTTAATGCTTTCGCCAGCTGGGAAACTGAAACTTTTCAAATGTGAGTTGAAAAGTATGCTAGATGACTTTTCAGTGGAGGGATTTTAAAAACAGATTTTCACACGGCTTCTCAGGCACAGCAAATACCTTACTAGCTAAATTAGTAGTTTCTAAAAGTTCTAAAGTGAAACAAATTAGAAGTAATGTTGTGAAGCTAACTTACTTGTTTTCAATGGAAAATCAGTTCAGTTCATTTCATTTTAATCTTCCACAACATGAGAACCAGGAGTGGAATTTTATTTTTCTTATATTTACTTGGATTTGTAAATGAGACCATAGCACAGCTTTCAACTCCATTATGCTGACCTAGTAAGTATACTCCAGCCTTAACCATGACTGTTAGTAGTGCCGCTTCACAGAGCTCATACTCAAGTAATTATGTTCTCAATAAGTCAAAAGCAGGAGGTATTTTAGTCTTAAATACATATATTTGTAAAGTGCTTTATAAACTGTCTGATTTAGAATTTTATACTAAATATTTAGAAAGATAAGAGATGATTTTATATTAATATTTAAACCCATTATGTCGCTATTTTAATTTTCTGTAAAATGTAATATGAAAATCATAGACTCTACAGTTCACTTTAGCAGATTCAAGAGAACTGTTGAAGACATCACATTTTAGGAAAGCATTTGGTGTTTTGGCATTGTTGTCACATTTAATAAGTGAAGTACAAATTAAATAGCCAAATAAATGTCCAGAAATGTCTTTTATAGATTTTCCAATGGGGAAAAAAATAAAAAGTGCTATTTTGTTCTTATTAAAGCCATATAAATGTTGTACTCCAATGTGGCTCGAACTTTTACATGCACATGAACGTCCTAGAGATCAAACACAGATATGAACGGATTAGGTTCAGCACAGAGCCTGAGAATCTGCACTTCTAACAGCCTTCCTGGGTAAGCTTTCCACCACAGCTTATGAAATGCTCTGCTTCACTCATTGTTTACATCATGTGCATGTTTTGACATAGAAGATAGTCACCATCCACTGTTAAGTGAAGAAGGCAGAGTTCTAATGAGTATATATTGTATGACAACATTTGAAGGGGGAGGCATTTCTGTGTGCCAAGAAAAGGAAAAATCTACTCTTTAATAAGTCATAGAGATATAACGTGCAGCATGGTGACTATAGTTAATGTATGATAGTGCTATATTATGCATTTGAAAGTTGCTAAGAGAGTATCTTAAAAGTTCTCATCAAAAGAAAAAAAATGTATAACTATGTTTGCTGATGAATGTTAAGTAGCCATTGTAGTGATCATCTCACAGTATATACAAATATCGAATCATTATGTTGTGTACCTGAAACTAATATAATGTTATAATGTCAATTTTATCTTAATTTTTAAAATTGTTTAAAATTTGCTGTTTAAAATAATAACTGGCCAAAACTGTTTCTGCCCATCGGAGGAGTGACATGATTCCTCTACAGTCTAAAATACTCATTGTTTGGAAAAGATGTATGAGTAGACTTGAGTGTTGAAATTGAGCCCCTCCAGAAAAAGGGTCTGGAAAGAACCATTAAAACAAACAGAACATTGACTTACTCCTTGTAAGGAAAGTCATAGAATCCAGGCGGCTGGAGGAATGAGTGAGGAGAGGCATTGGTTGAGAGAGACTGTCCCAGCCCAGCAATGCAGCAGATGGCTCATGTTCTCAGATAGTGAGGTATCACTATCATTCAGCATGAAGTAGCCAAAGGATTATTGAAAATGGAGATGTATTAAGCATGTGCTCTTCATTTTCCAGTCCCTTTCCCCACTGCCCCAAAAAGGAGAATCATGGAATCAAGGATGAGGGGCTGTGTTCCATGTTTGGGTCTACACAAGAAACTAGACATGAGAAAGCAGGTAATGGAAGCAAAATGTGACCAGGAGACTTGTTTTCCCAAATTAGAATCCTGAGAGATACTGAGAAGAATAAGTTTTCCAATGTAAAGGAGTAGTCCTGGTGTGAGTTACATGTAAAATTTACAGGACAGAATGATTCCCACCTGTTGTAGAACTTGGAGCCAACTAAACAACTGATATCTATGCTTTGTAGACAGAGAAAAGGTCTGAAAAAATAGACACCAAAACATCGACTATATTTATCTTTGAGTGGTAGGATTGTGGATAACCTTTTTTTTTTCTTCTTGCTTATATTTTCTAGTTTAAAAAATAAAATGTATTACTTTGGAACTAAAAAAAAAATACATTCTTTAAATTACATACACACACAAAATGATGCCATATTCCAGTAGGAGTGATACTTAAGTTGAGACATAAAGAATCAATAAAAAGTATTAACCAGGTAGAAGTGAGTGGGAAGGCTTTCCATATGCCAAGCCTCTGGGACAGGGAACTGCTTGCTGCATTGGAAGAGCTGAGAGATGGTGTGACAAGAGTGCGTGAGAAGGAGTGGAGTGGCCAGAGAAAGTAGCACAGCTTTATTCTGAGTGCAAGGTTTTAAGCAGGCAATGACATGATCTGTTTTAAAAATATTGGGGTAGTATGGTGCTGGGTTGGTACTAGACTTATCAGGGGGATTACTTTGTAAGCTAGATAAATGTCTAACCACTATGCGCTTCAGCTGAAACTAATATAAAATAATATTGAATGTCAACTGTTATTAAAAAATAAATAACAAATTAAATATGTATATATCAGAGTAGGAGAATGGATGAGGATGAGAATGGTGAGCAAGTCTGGAAGTCAGGAGTCAGTTACGAGCCCTTTGCAGCTCCACACAGGAGAAGAAAGTGATTTTAACTAGAGTGATGAAGTTGGAATTGATTGGTCTTGAAGACAGATGGGCTGAGGAATAGAGAATTACCAAAAAAAAAAAAAAAAAAAAGAACCACTCAAAAACTAAAAACAAAAAAATCTCAAGAGTACAGAACTTGAGCAATTAAGTGGGTGGAGATACCATCTTCTGAGATAGAGACTGCAGAGAAATGAGTTTTGGAAGGAAAAGCAAAAGTCTAGTTTTAGAAATGTTAAGTTTGAAGGGTCTATAAAGCAGCCCAGAGGAGATGACTAGCAGATTTGATAAATAAGAAGTTGGGATGAACTGGAAGCCATTGGCGTTGAGGTAAGGAGAACATATAATTTATCATACAAACTGGGACACTCGTGAAAGTGAAAGGGGATGCTGTCACATAGACTGCTAAGGCCGTGGGCATAAAGAGGGCCACCCTGGGAAAGTGTAGAGTGAGAAGAGAAAAAACTCAGACCTCACCTCTGATGAATTCCAATATATATCTTTAAGTAGTAAGTGAAGAGGAAGGAACAAAATACAGACTAAAAGAGGAAATTCAGGAGAATGTGCTGACGTGAAGCCAAAAAAAAAAAAAAAAATGAATTATTTTAAGAAGGAGGGAATGCTCCACTAAGTCAAATATGGCTAACAACATCTCTAATAAGATTGTGAGTGAAAGTCCACTGGGTCTGGCAACACAGAAATCATTGATAGCCTTAGCAAAAGTAGTTTAGGTGGAGAAGTGAGAGCAAAAGCCAGAAGAGATTAAGTTGAAGAGGGAGTAAAAATTGAGCAAGTAGAAATAATGTGATTCAGCTCTTAGAGAGTCTTGGCTGGGTAGGAGAACACTGTGATTTAACAGCAGATATAAGAACTCCGGGTAGGGACAGGTGAATTTAGCATCAGAGAAACTAGAGCATGTTTGATCATGAAAATGATCCAAGAGAAAGTTTATTCTAGTAGAATAAATCTACTAGAATGTTTATAGCTATATTGTTCATAGTAGCAAAAACCTGGAAATAACTCAAATGTTCATCCACAGGAGAGAAGGTGAATACAGAATGGTATAGTCACATAATAGAATATTATACAGCAGTAATAATCAATGAGCTACAGTAACATAACCACAATATAAATGAATCTTGGCAATATAAGTGAAAAAAGTAAATTCCAAATAACTACATACATTATGATACTCTTTATAAAGTTAAAAATATACTTTTTAAGATTCTAAATGGGTATAATAAAACTATGTAAAATAAAAGGACAAAGGAAAAATGATGAATATGGGATTTTGGACCATGGTCATCTCAGGTCAAGGAGACAGAGTAATAGTTTGGGACCCGAGGCTAAGATGGAGATTCTTGCATTTCAAGGCCTGAGTTTGCAGATATTTACTAGATAAGAAACTTGGACTAGATCTATGCTAGAGTATGTTATGAATCACATTTATGATTAATCCAGGATTGGGGATATAGGACAGAATTCAGTTGATCAGTCCTACAATGATCTTAAGATAGTCACAGAAAATTTCGTTGATTTCACAGCTATCTCCAATAGAATAGTTGAAGCAGAAGAAGATTGAAACAAAGACTGAAGCAAAAGCTGTCTTTACAAATACGGCGTTTCAAGGCATTTTCTATAGACAGCAGAGAGCTACTGTGTGACCCCCTCAGGTCTGATGTTTTCTGTTATCCCTTTTTCTGGGCATCAAAGAATATTCACTCCACCAATATTAATTGTATGGGGGCTATTTTATTTTCCAAATCTACTAGTCTTCTAACCTCAATTGACAGCCACCACTTAATTGTCTCATGAATGGTGAAATATTCTTTCTAAAGCAACTTTATTAGTGATATTTCTATTGATGTAAAACAATATACCTATTGTTATTTTAATACACTCATCTGATTTATTATTGGCTATTAATAAAATGATTAACCAAAGCCCAAAGGGCTATGTGGCAGTATTAATAAAGCTATATATTGCCCCGTTAAATACTATATTTTCATTTCTCCCTATTTGACCTACTTTATTAAATTTCCTTTTACCGATTTCAACCCATGTCTTTTCTTTTTCAAGATCAAATTGCACTTTAAGAATATATCCTAAACTATTTATAATTTCTCCCAAATTTTTCTCATCTGCAGTCTCATTCCATTTAGAGTACTTTGTACGTTCATTTCCAAATGCTTCAGAAACATATGGGGAAAAAAACGAAACAGACACTCAACAGTAAGCAAGTCCGAACTTTGTTAAAGACAAAAGCAAATAGAGCAAGACAGCTTCGAAAAGCTCATTTCTCACTGCTTGGTTAGCAGCTGCCACTGCACACTTGTAAGAAAACTCACAGTAGCTTGGCTTTTGTTCTGTCTTCATAACAATCCCAAAACACTCTTCAGCCTGCGGCAGGGGGAAGGGAGTAATCACTGATTTCCTAGGGGTTATATTAACCAAATGTTTTCCCTGGACACAGACTTGGCCCCATTCTCTCCCTTAGGAATTTTTCTGAGTAAAATTTGGGGCTATGTACTGCAATGCTTTAATCAGCATCAGCAGCACTGTTACTATTCAGACTATTTCTTTGGACTAACAGCCTCTCTGGGTAAGCTAGGACAGCTGTCAGCCAGACTTTCAACTCTTCTTCTGGATTTTGATTAATTCATTGATTGTTAATTTATTAATTAGTCTCTTCATTTATTTAAATGATTATAGAGTCTAGTATTTAGTCCATTATGGGCTAATGTCTAGAAGGTCCAGGTTAGCTGATTAAATTGTGAAGATCTCACTGTAGTTCTCTGCCTCCCACATTTCGTTGTTGCCTTCCACCCTTTGAACAGAGCAGCAATGATCTTGCAAGCCAAGACTCGTGATTTGCAAGACTCAGTGTTTTGGAACTTAATGGCTGAGACAAAGGAAATTAGGCCCAGAGTTCCTGCCATAACAAAAGTTTGGAAGGAGACTAGAGAAAAGCCAGACCACCCGGCCCCCACAGATAAAATCTGTTCACACTCTAAGAAGGACTTTCAGATAAGGAAAAGGAAAGCTCAGACACTGTGTCCTGCCCTATGCTGGCTGAGTCCTCTATTACTAACTGCCTACATTATCCTAGATGTTCCCTTTACTTGTCTCTACCTCATTATTTTCATTTGTCAGAATGTGGTAACTATGAGGTTACTATAGTTACTATAGCTAGTTATAAAGTTCCATTACAAAGTTAGTTACAAAACTAGCCAATAATGATACCCTTTGACTTTCTCTTTCAAAGCAATATAATAATCATTCATTCAAACAATACTTATTGAGCACCTACTTTGTGCTAGAGCTATATACATGTACTGTACCAGGTACTGAGAAAAAAGGAAGAAAAATGAACAAAACTGATACTTTTCTGATGCCTAAGACCACCATGTAATCATGAGACAACAACCTAAGTGGCAAAGTTGGGATCCAAACATAGTGGCCTCCATAACCTGCTCTCAACCTTTAGGGTAGAGCACCCAAGCAGAGAATTTACCTGTGAGTAAACTGACATTGCCTGTACCCACCATACTTAATGTGGGGCTGTGAAGCTGACTGCTAAAATCTGCCCATAACAGAGGTACCATTAGGACTCTCTAGTGTTTCAAACTTTTTTGAATCCATATACCTTTTGATGAGCTGTGGCCTCCAAGTCAGTCACAATTCTCATCTTCCCTTAATTGTTTCTCTTCCTCCTGTTCAGACATTTATGTTCCCTGACTACCCTATGAAAGCAAAGGAATTTGCAACCTCAGCTTAAGCTTTTATAAAGGCCACAACTACCTTTGTCTTGTTCATAGTGGTCTCCCTCCCAGTGCTTAAGACAGTGATTGGGACATGGTAATTAATGTCTGACCATGAAAATAGGGTTTAGTTAGAAGTGACAAGGAGCAAACTAAGGCTCAGAGAAGTTGTAGAATCACAAGTTGGAAGAAGGCAGCCCTCACACTCCAAAGCCCATGTGTTGCTCATGACCACATAATGGGTAGATGGTGTTTCATTCTACATGTTTAGAGAGTCCATCTGTTATTTCAAAAAAAGCCATAATATATGAATAAAAAAGATATTATCTTAAGAGAATAAGTCAGCTTTTGACATAATAAGTTAAATTTTGTCAAATTTTATAAAACACATCCCTTTGATATGTGGCATTTGCGGATAGGAACACTCTGCACAGTTCTGTTCCCTAGGAATTTGTTCTTACAGAAGTCTTCTTGGATAACTTAAAATCCTGAGCTATCTCAATCATGAATGGGGTTTTGCAGAATAAGGCTAAGGAAGACTATACCCACAAGATTTTAAAGACTGAAAGTCTACACAGACTTCCTCTGGGGCATGTACTTTCCCAGAGAATTGACCTAAGACAGAGATGGATACAAAATAAATCAAGCCACAGGCTGGAACATTGCCAGTTTGCCAACCTCAATTAAGATTTTAGGTAAGAGAGTATGGCAGTGCAACTCAACTATTAAACAACTATTAAACAAATGTCATTGTTCTGGCCTAATAGGCCACACTTGGAAGCAGGACGAGAAAGGAAAATGGTGAAGTTAATGGGGATGCAACACATTTTTCAGTAAATCACACAAGAGCTTATAGCAAAATAGCAGACCATGAAGTCAAGAAGTTTCACACACATAAAATATTACACACTAACAAGGGCCAATGGTTTTTCCTCAAAAGCATTTAAAATAGTATATGCAACAGATTTACACTCTTTAATCACACAATCTGGCATACTGCTAAAATTAACACAAAATATGTTACAAAATCAGGTCTCCCATAGAATGTTCTACTTCATTTTGCAGAAATAAAAGTATTTAAATGATAACCTTAATGATCTCTCCAATGTCTGTTTTATTCATTGACAGAGATCCTCGATCCAATCCATGTGTCCCTTTCTTCTTAGCACCAGAGCTCCAGTTTTATTTAGTTCTCAGCACACCCAGCTAATAGGCTGCAGTTCCAGCCTTCCCTGCGCATAGGTATGGCCACGTCGCTCAGTAGTCAGTACAGTGTAAACAGAACTCCAGTGTGGAACTTCAAGGAAGACTGCTTAAAAGGAATTGACTCAGCTGGAAGGAAGAAACTTTTATCCTTTCTCTCTTTTTCCTTCCAGCTCACTGGATCACAGACAGACCAGATAGAGATGCAACTAGAATAATGGGGTGTTGGAGTTGCTCATTGAAAGAATGTCGCTACCAGTTGACCCACAAGCTAGACCTGGGCAATTAGAGGCTTCTTACCCCCACACCATCCTAGGAATATGCATTCTTCTCACTGTGCCCATTCTAGGAGCTATTTCAAGGATGTAGCCTTGAGAGTATATCTGAACTGTGTATGTGACTGAACCCCATTAAGGCCTCTATATGAACTTTTAAGATTCTGAAAGGTAGATGTGTTAATCTACTCATCTTTTAGCCACCCAAGATGACCTTGTATATAAGTTCCTCAATATAACTGCCAACTACCAGTCTAGAGTGGTCTGCCTCTTTCTTCAGTCTCTTCTTAGCCTCTGTGTATACAGGCCACTTTCAAATTTCGCCTGCGCAGCTCCGAAGGTTGAGAACCAGAATGGGGCATAAAGGGGATCAGGATATTGATTACCAGGGAGCTGCTATGTCAGCCCCGAGTTCCCTAACTCCAGACTCCTCATTTCTGAGAAGGAAATAGATTTTATTTTGTTTAAATGATCTTTAGTTCTCAATCACTATAGCTGAAACAGATCTTAACTGAAAGACCCCATTGGACCATCAGCTCCAGTATTCAGATCAAATATCAAGTTTGATATGTTTCGTGTGTTTTGTTTTGTTGTGTTGTGTTACCATTTAAGCAGTTCTCAGTCCCTTCAGTTTTCACTTGCTAAAATCTCACCATGAAGATTAGGTTAGCGAATTGGCAGAGGAATAATCTGGCTGCCTGGACAGAGTAACCAACTCATTCCTTAAGACATGCATCAAGGTTTTTTCTTGTCCCTTCACTTATTTTTGACCAGAAATTAGGAATTCGAAATGCCAGTTTGTGAGTAGAACCTCTGTGGATTTCTCCATTAGCAGATGAATCTACCTACAGATCTTTTGAATTCAGACTCTGCAATTTACTACATTCCAGTTCATAAAATTTGGAATTTACCTTGATGCATCACCACTAACAATTTTTAAAATACACAAACATATAAGATTATACTCAGCTTTTCTAAAGTCAATTTACTCAAAAGGTTTCATCTTTTAGGAAAAGTCTGTTTAGAATTTGAAAAAGAGTCAGTTAACATAGAAAAGATCCCACCCACAGGTTTTGGCCAAGGGCCTTCACCAGATCAGATGTTGCTTAACTGTTTCTATCCCCAGTGTTTCCGATGAGCCGTAAGTTAAATTCTTAATTCCATAACCTAATTCATGTCAACTAGTCTCAAGGTTGATTTTTTGACCCACGTCTCTCAAAAGTGGTGCCATGTATTTCATCCTGCATCATATTAGGAAGCACCTTTTGTCTGGTTTTCTGACTTCTAGTGATGCTAAGATGAATGAGAGTTGAGTTCCCCATCAACACTATATCTGATGGTTTTACCATCTGTTTGATGACCATTATCTGCATCAGTTATTTCATTAGAGCTTGCAAAATGGCATTTTTTCCCAGTTCTATTATTCCTTCTGCATTTATTAGCTGAAATTCTGTACAAAAATCCATTCCTTAACCTACCATAGCTATTTGATTACCCTGAAAACAGTTTATTCCAGAAAGCCAAGATGAAAACTTAATTATTTTCCTTGAATTATCAATTTCAGAGTAAGGAGCTGTTCCCTGACTTCACTTGTTCTTAGGCAACCTAAAGGACCCAAAGTACAGCATAGTCATCATTGCATTGGCCATGCATATTAACAAGTGTTCAGACACTGCACTCACTGCTCTCTATAAGACCTATTCTCTGCCTCTATTAAGCTTTTCTTTATGCTTGAAGAGCATGTAGGCAGAAAACAAACAAAAGGTCCAAGTTGGGAAACAGATGCCTCTCTGCTTCTCTGTCCCATGCCCTGCCTGGTTATCCCCGCTAATTCTCAGCTCTCTTAAAATACCATTTGATGTACAACACCAAGAACAAACCCTAATGTAAACTATGGACTTTGAGTGATTATATGCCAATGTAGGTTCATCAGTTGTAACAAATGTACCCCTCGTGTGGAGGATGTTGATCATGGGGGAGACTGTGTATGTGAGTAGGCAGGGAGTATATGAGAAAGCTCTATATTTTCTGCTCAATGTTGCTGTAACCCAAAAAAACTCTAACAGATGAAGTGTATTTAAATAAATAAATGAACAAATGAATTAATTAGCAATCCTACTTGGCTGCCCAGAGCTGTCTGCATCATCACCCCTTTGAAACCTGCTCTACTATGTGATGCCTGATGCCCCTAAATTACTCCTCTCCCCATCTGGGTACAAATTCCTATGATGCCCACCTACTTTCACTTGCCAACTCATTCAATTTAATGTACAGTAAGGTTTTAGAATAGAGTGTTGAAGAAATATGATATCACCTCGAAGTGCTCTACTAAGAACAGTAGTTGTGCTGACTGGCATGAAATGTTTCCAAAGTACTTTGTTATTACCCTTTTCACATCACATTGTAATTACGACATATCTATGTTTTATTCTCAAGTGGACTGTGAGCTTGTCAGGTGTAGGACTGTGTCTCATTTGTCTTTGTGTCCTCTAGGACCTAGCATGGTTCCTGACCCCATAATAGGTACTTGATAAATACTTTGAATGAGAAGACTAAATAAAATATTATCCACTTAATAAGTGTCATATATTACGTACATACCAATCTATACCAGAGCCTGGGGTGGAACGTGAGAAAGGAGCATCCACCCTCTGATCACTCGTACTCGGCCATAGCAAACTACGCATCGGGAAAGGAAAGCACAGAAATGGAATGGTGCTCAGTGTCTGCACCTGTTTATGAAGTGAGCAAGTGAATTATGACTATTAAAAGATGATGTCATTTAGTACCATATTAGCATTTATTTGGAAAAAAATGCCATTCACATCAGCTAGCACGCTAATCATTGAACACTGGGAAAATTCAAAGTAATGATTCACCGTTTCTTTAACTTTATTATTTATTACAGACTTATTATTCCTCCAAAATCTCTCAGACTACATAATCCTCTAAGACGACAATCAAAAGATGTGTAAGAAAATTAATCATGCTAAGGCTCGGCATTTAAGTTTCTTCTACCCTCTAGTAATTTTAACAATAAATTTTGAACCTGATCCATCTGCATATTCTTCCCAAATAGGCAGATAGTTTGCGGAAATTTTTGTTTAATTTAGGAAATACCTAATATTTTTCACTAACTCTCCCTTAATGAATATAGGGGTTCATTAATTAGGTTCACTTTCAATGACACTTCGAAATAGAATCATTGCTGTTAAACCAAGTTTCTTGCAATTTCTAGTGTTTGAGTAGAAATCAAACTCAATATTTCAGTTTCAGTTGAGGTTGGCTATGGAATTAATGCAAATCTTTTTTGAGTACACTAATTTATACAAACCTAGACATTTAATACCATCAAAACAAGCATGGTAAAGATAGTATTATCACAGCAAAGAGATTGCTATTTTCATTCTTAACTGCGGGAGGCTGCTTCTCTGTGTGCGTGCAAATTTATATCCCTAATAAGTTATCTTCAGTGTCACTTGGAGTTGAAAACAAGGATTTTTATCTGGCTGTACCCTGATGATAATATACATACAAAATATTCCAAATATTATTTAATCTCCTGAAGTTCAGACAGATTTATAAGACAAAGCTTTATGAATCTTAACTTTCACATCTGTGTAACTTATTTCTCCCCCTTACACTTCCAATTCACTAGTGAATCATCTCACTACAGCCTTCACTGCAAGCTGTAGAAACAAAGCACAAAATTACAGGATTCCGTCTGTCTTAGCATCTGCCAAACTAAGATTTGCCTCCTTTCTCCAGACCAGACATTTCCTGATTATTTTTCCTTTATTTAATCAATGTGGAGCAAAAATTACAAATTATCCAGAAAGAAATCAGTCAAGAGATTTCACATTCCCTTTGATCTTTATCACATCCAATGCCGAGTAATGTTTGTTTACTTTTCTAATATGGTTATTAGAAAATTTTAAGTTACCTACATGGAGGACATCTGTGGCTTACATTGTATCTACTTTGGACAGCACTGATCTAAATACCACTTTTTCCGCCCCTGCCCTTCTCCCAAAGGTGGGATTCTTTCAACCATCCAAAGAGCCCTGAGCTTGAAACTGGTCTTATCACTCGGTTGTTGATAACTTAGGGCAGAGAGTTGCCCACAACTTGCAGCCGAGCCTATATGAACACAACTCCGCCTAGGCAGTGTTCCAGGTGAGGAGTTAGGAGTTGCTCTGACCTCTTTTATTGCTTTCCATGGGAGAGAAACTATGGCTCCCTTCTGACATCCCACCACTCAGTTACATCAGCTGGGACATGAGAGGAAAGGCTGGCTGTTTCTTTTAGAATCATAAAAAGCAAATGAGCATAATCCTAAAAGAAAGATAGAGGTTTAGCTAAGGACTTTGCCAAGCTTCATGTGTTCCTCCTTGACATGGATCTCATCTATGTCAAATGTAGGGAAACCTGGCCAGTAAAGGATGGACCAGCTCTGCAGTCAGCTAATGGTACCCATTTCCATTAAAAACAGAAATGGTCACATGGTAATGCTAGAAAATGCAGGTCCCCATCAAAGGGGATTTTTCTGAGTGTCTCATAAATAGCTCATTGACTTACCAAACTGAAGAGGCCAGCGCTGTGTTGTCTGTGCACCAGGCTCTAAATATCTTGGTGAGAAGAACACAGTGCAGCCTTTTTCAGAAGGGTCCAAAAATAGCTAATGTTCAAGATTACCTTGTGGAGAGCTTTTCAAAAACCACAAATCCACTAAGTAAGGATCTCTGGGGATGGGTTAATATGAACCAAAGGCCAGAGCCTGAATGGTGCTTACACTTTCTTCCAGGCAAAGAGAAATTCTTAAGAGAATGAAATAAGACGCCACCTTCTGTCTCTCGATTCTCTGATGAGTTTTTTGTTTATATGTTGTGGGGGAAATAAGGGTAGGATGGAACGTTGTGTTAAGAGCTAAAATTTGGACATATGTTAAGGAGCATGTGTGCCATAGAATGATTCATGGATTGTACTCACGAAGCTTGCAGTATATAATATATCCAAATAGAATTAATTGTTAGATACATTTAGACATAAATTCCATGTGTTATTGTTATAGTGCTTTAAAAATACCCTGGTGTATATTATGACTCTGTCCTTAAAATCAATGCCTGAAAATGAGATATTATTTCTAAGAAACAAGGGGCAGAAAACTGAATATAAAGTAGAGAGAAGATTTGTCATTTTTACTCATTACTTGCACTTTCTCCATTCTAACAATACTCCTCCTCAATCCATGTGATATGAAAAAAGTGCCAATTACAGGACATTTTCTAATGTTTGGCCGTATGAGTAAGCAAGTAACACAAGATTTGCCAATTGTGATCTTCCAAACTCCTGTTACTCCAAGGGCCAAACAGGTCAAACAAGATCAAATCCCAAGTGGAGTCAAGGGGATTCACCTCGAGTGACTGTTTCTCTTCTCTCTGGGGTTATGACTTAGGAGAATTTTGAAGCCCAGAGCTTCTCCACATCCTTTCACTCTTTTGCAATTAAGTGACAACCATAGTTTAGTGTGATTGGCCCAGGTCCCAGCTCTAGAGTTGGGTACAAAGTGTCATAAGTGTAATATGGTCCTCTTGGCCAGAGTGATGGGTCTCATCAGAGAATGTGTAGGACTTCATTTGATTGCTGAGGTAAAAGAGGACCCGTCTCTAGTCCTGGACAACATGGTGTACCAATGCAACACCTGACGCTGCTGCAGCCATCTGACTGAGAGAAGTCAGTACAAGAATGTGGTCAGAACATGAACCATGAACGAGGACAGAGCCAAACGAAACAGGGACACAGAAATAGAGCCCTGCTCAAACCTCACCCGACCCCTACAAACCTCTGAAATTCAACCTCTATTTTTGTAAACCATGTAACTATTTTGTAATTTAAGCCAGTTTAATTCTGTTTTTTTTTTTTATTACTTGCAACTCAAAGCACTCAACTGACATAGATTTCGATAACTAAGAATGAGGAAATAAACCCCTAAAAGGTAAGCCTGGCTGAAAGCAAGAGGGCCAGCAGAGGGCAATGTGGAGCCCGGCGTTCCAGCACGGATGTCCCTCAACCCTTTCTAAAATGTCAACTGCTTTTTATCACCCTAAATGTACTGTGACTTTCCTCACAGAAAAGAAACATTTTTTCTGTACTCACGTCTCTACCAAAAGTAGAAAAACAAAAAAAAATAGATATTACTTCTGTTTCAAGAAAGAGGAGAGAGGGATCTCTGGGCCTGCTTTACTCATTTATATCATGGTCTGATCTCTATAAACATCTGAGTGTGCAAACCCTGGAGTAGCCTTACACCTGATTTGGGGAAAGGGAGGGGAATAGTCGGGAAGAGTAGGAAGTTGAATTACATTACTCCCGAGGTCCTAAGAATCAATAACTTGAAAATACTGAGTGTCCTAATAGCTCCTATTGACTTCTTAAGACCACATTTAGTCACTTTTGTCAACTAAGACATGTATAAAATTTGGAGGCTATTATGATCGAGAGAGTAACATATAAAAACGGTTGTAAATTATTCCTAATATTTAATTGTTCCATTAATTGTTATTAATGTTTAATTGTTCCATTTAATTATTCTCATTCTTGAACTTATATGGGTTCTATAAGAATAGCTCATGTCACTTAGTATTCTGAACTTTTTTTATTACAATGACTCAGAATATTACTGTATCAAAGCCATCAAGAGTTGTTGAGATCATTACAAAAAGTTGTGCAGCCATATTCCCATTAGCATCTTCACCAACCAATTGGAGTGGCTCCATTCTAACCAATCAGGATAGTGCCTTTAGGACCAATCAGACTGTGAGACTTTGGAGTCTTAATTTGTATGAGGGCAGACCAATAACAGACAAGAGGCAGGGGTTTCTATCTATATAAGTCAGCAACCCTCTGGCTGAGAGGGCATACATTCTCTTTCCACTGAAAACTGAAGATTGTGCTTCCCCAGCTGGAGCCAAAAGACCAAAAATGAAAATCCAAAGACATCTCATCAGACCAGCATGGAGCAGAGCCATCTAGCCAGAGAGGGGTCTGGCCCCTGGGTCACCTCACAGCCATGCTGTTTCATAGCTGTGCTGCTTCATAACTGAACTGTAACACTATCAAGCTGTTCCACAATTGTACTCTTCTCACAGCCATGCTGTATCACAACTGAGCTGTTTGCACTGAATAGTTTCATTTTTCATTGCACCACAAATTGGGAATTCCTGTTGGCACTGAATTAGTGCCAACAACCATTGATGATGTAATAAAACTCTCCTTAAGATCAGTAGATGCATCTTCAGACTTAGGTATTTTCCTGTACAAACAGGATGTATGTCAAGACTAAAAATTGGGTTGCTGCGCGAATAAGAGAGAAGCAATGAGTACAATACTTATAATCCTATTTTTAGTTCCACTGACTTCCACACTGCTGCCAGAGTTATATCAGAAACACAGATGGGATTGTGTTATTCTACTGCTTAATAGTCTTCAAATGGCTCCTCACTGCCTAGAAAATGTCCAAACTCCTTAACAAGACCAAGGCTCTAAACAATCTGGTCCTAATCTGCCCCTGTCAGCTCATCTCTACTCATTCCCTCTTTTACATCTATGATTTGACTTCTGAATACATCTTGTACTTTCTTGCTTCTATTTCTTTACTCATGTGTTTCCCATTATTGGAATATCTTCCTTATCTGGCTTATTATACCCTGCCAGGCTAAACCGATATGATGTCTGTGTTAGCTTAATGCTTATTCCATCTCTCACTGCCTTCAAGGCGTAATCAATCATTTCCTTCTCTGACCTTGTGAGATCAAAGGCGGGGTCAAAACGGACACAATTTCTTGCCTTGTGGAGCATACAGTGTAATGGTGAGTCAGACATTAATCAATTCATATCATCAATATAAATTAAAGTATGTTACTATAAGATCATTTAGGCTTAAAATTTTTTTTTTCTAAAAGATTTGAGGAATAGCAGTGAACTAAGTGAAAAGTATTCTAATAAAACCATATGCAAAGGTCCTGCGGCAGGAAAGAGCATCAAAGTGCAAGAGCTGAAGGCCAGGGCAGCTAGAATGAAAAGGTCTTTGAGTACCTCTAGCTGCTTGATCTTAGAGAATAACACAATAGTCTTTCTTCTCAAAACTTTACATCATCTACTCTAATTCTTTTGCTTCTAGAGAAAGATAATAAAGGATTTCAAGAAAATTCAGTATGGAATTTGTCACATATTCAATATCTTATTACTGCTAATTCTTAGTGCTATTTTCTAAAGACTGCTCCCAACATTCATAAATAAAGTGTATACATTTTCTTCTTTTCAGTTCATTATTGCTTCTGACAAGACTGTCCATGAGCTATAAAAGCTGTGCCTAGCACTGGAAGTTGTCATTGCTCAGGAAATTAGGTAACAGGTTGTTTTCACAGGCAGGAGTAAATCAACAACCCCTACCAACACCTCTCTGCTACCAGCGTGGCCTCCATCACCCTCCACAAATACTTTATATGTCCTGTAGAGGGCAAATAATTTCATTGTTGGCAAAATTAACAGACCCAAGTTTACTCCGGGTTGCTTTCGTCACAAGAATTCTAGTATTATCGATCTTAGAAAATTGAATATATTGTTCTGAAAATAAATTCTTTAAAAAATTCCTCAAGAGATTGATTTGCCAGAGGCTTTTTATAGTAAAAATAAGGGAAATAGTCAATCTCTCGGGATTCTAAAAAACAAGCCTTTTTCTGGGTGATGAATTCAGAGCTACTTCATGATTTTTTTAAAGAGTTTTACATCTGAATCGTATGTGCATTGGAATTACAGTTAAAAATGCAGTGATTTGCCATTTATTTCACTTACTCATTTGACAGATATTTATTAAATATTTACCATGGTTTTGTCACTATGAAAATTACCATCAGAAATACCATATATTGGTGATCTATATATTTTATTTCCTTAACTTATACAACTGACGTGTCATGGAAGACAAAGTAACCCCTGTAAAAGACTCGCATATCTGCTTTATTCATCTAATCTACAAATCATACGTAGCAGATATTAATTTCCATTTTGTGGTTGAGGACATTAGCATGCCATAACTAATTATAGTGCTGGTCACAGACGTGATAGATGGGGCAGCAGGAATTGTGAAAATGAGTCCAGAATGAAAGCATTTCATCACTTTTGATAGAATCAGAACAAAACTTTCCATTCCGTTTATGTGAAGTAGATTACAGAGGAAAGCAAAAATGTGACCGGTCTCTCTCAATTCTAAAATTTGGGTTTTTTTTTTTGTTTTGTTTTCACTAAACGTCTTTGTTGGACAGTCTCTCTATCCATTCAGGACAAGGAGTTCCAAAGCTTAACTCATAAAGGCCTAAAGAAGATGGAGTTATAGCACACAGGGCTGCGCTGGTAACCCTGCTTATTACTATAAAAGGAGCCACCACCTGTTTGCTCACAGCAGCCTGTCCTCAACTAGACATAAAAGCACAATGTTACAGAGACCCTACTAGGTTCAACTTCATGTTCTCACTGTTCTTTTTAAAGGGAACTTTATATGACTGTTGCCTGGATACTGAAGACTTGTACTGCAGAGTTAATACTTCTGTCTCCATCTGTCAGGTCTTTAAGTCCTTGTAATACCAGACACTCAACCCAGAATTTACGATTGTAAGGAAAGTGAATGCCCTCCAAACAGAAATAGGAGAGATGGTGGCTTGTTGCCCTCCCCGCCGCCGCCCCCCACGCCCCCCATTAAATCAGTGTTTCAGAAATAACTGTCTTTGTGATTTTGGAGAATGAAAATTTTTGGTATTTTATTTTCAACCAAGGGTCACCTGCTCCTTGTGTTTGTGTGTAAGTTTAGCTTTTTGAAAATAGTGCATCTGCAATGGAATGACCTCTTTAAAACTAGATCCTTAAAATTTCGAAACTCTTATGAGTAGAATCTGTAAAAACTGAAAACTGACATTTAAAACCTTGCAAAATATGGCAACTTTAATTTTCTTCTGAGATTTGGTATTTCTTTGTTCTTATGAGTAAACAGACACCTTAGCTACAAAAATAAAAAACAAATACTCATCTGTTTTCTTTGGAGACAAATCTGAAGCCCCATAAATCCTTATGCTGGCATTACGAATGAGCAGCTAGCAGTTGCATGGCGGATATACACTAGATGGAATTTCTGCAGGCATTGTTGCTTTTCTGTTGGGCAGTCAGCTAGATGGAGAAAAATGTTTCTTTTTCCTTTGGAATGTTATACGCACTCTACCTAAAACTTTCCCTGGTTTGTGTGAAGAATTTATATTCTCGTTTGAGCAGAAACTTTGAGACAAGATGAAGAGTTGAAACCAAGAAACCTAGGGAAAAATATACATAGACTTCTTTAAGTCAACTTGGAAAGGGAACACAAAAGAAACTGGCTATAACCTAATGATGCTCAAGAAGAAGTCTGTTAAAGCTCTCCTTGTGCAATTTCATCTAATGCAACCCAGACTTTGAGGAATACACTGATTTTGGACCATTATGTTCCCAGGTAATTGACTTATTGAGACTAGAGGGTAAGGTCACACCCACTCCCTGCGGGTAGGGTTGGGACTCTTCTTAAAGGCCGGGAACAGCCCACTGTCAATCACCTAGAGAGAAGTAGTTCTAGGAATAGGAATAAGGGAGGAAACCCTTGAAATTTGGTAAATTGGAAAACTGCTTACCTATTTGCTGCCTTATAGCTATTTGTGAAAGTCTACAAATAAGAAACAAATGTTTGTCTGGTAATGAGGACCAAGCCAGTGCCAACTACATGACAGTAGTCTGGGGAACAGCCCCATCTATACCAGAACGGAGCGTAAGACTTCCTAGTACAAGTCTGGTTCCCTGGATTCTAAAATGACATCCCATCCGATAGCAGTTGTACATTTTTCTGTGTTATATTTCCCTTTGATTATGTCCAAAATTACAGTAAACCCTAGTTTAAAGGTTGTGGCCTGATGAATGACTTCTAGAATGGTAGAGTAAGGACCTCTGAAAATCTGCTATTCTATAAAAGCAATGAAAACACTGACAAAAAAAAAAGTGTCCAAATCAACCTGTTTGGAATTCTGAAAATTAACTAAAGATATGCAACAATCTAAGGAGTTTTATTATAGAAAAGTGGCTGGATCTCAGTAAGAACAATGAGTTTTGTGGCATTTTAATTTGTCCTCACCTTATCCTCTTCTCCCCAGACTCACAATATCCTTGAAGAACCAGAGCCTGAAGCTTTGGTAGCTATAAATACCAGCAGTTTAGCAGCCACAGGAGGAAGCAGAATGGGCTTGGAGCTCCTCAAAGGACTCGTCTGGCAACTTACTAAAAAGCTCCATTCCCAGGGCTGATCTTTATTTGGCTTGACTCAGAGCTCACTCCTGGAGAACAGCTCTATCCCCAGGGTTTTTAATGAAAACAGTCAGCAGCAATTGCATAACGTCACAGCTCCTGAGGCAGCATTACCAGTTGGAGATAACAGGAGGCTGACCACAAAACTTAAAAGGAAAAATTTGGAGAGAGCTTTGAAAAACTCCTATATATTCCTGGGAATCTAGAAGGCCATGCCCATATTCAGCAATTATGTGCATCACCAGGAAAGACTTGGGAAGACCTTAATCTTTCACACATACATTAGAATAGTAGTAATCTCTGAGAGGGGTTATTGAGTAGAGGAATCACTGGGGAGTCTTCTGGGGCTAGAAGTGTTGTTTATCTTGGTCTGGCTGGTGGATACACAAATATGTTGGATGTTAAAATTCCTCAGGTTGTATAATTAAGATATATGCACTTCATAGTATGTATATTATTCTTCGATAAATATTAAGAATCTTTTTAAAAAGAGGATTTTAAAATATAATTAACAACCTGACCTACATTATGACCTGACAAATGCCTGAACTATGGTAAACCTCGTGTGTCTCAAAACTAACTCACCGCTTGGCCCACTGACTTCTTCAATAGATGTTCTCATGAATTTTCGGACATCTTGAAGCCAAAGCATGACCAGAGGCTCTCTGGGAGCCTTTAACTGTGACAATAATGCCCTTTTCTCACAAAAGTAGGTATCCACTTTGCAACTCAGTTTCAAAAATAAACAACATGCTATTATTTTATGTATGTAGGGTCTATACATAACCACTGTGTCCCTATATTCAGATAATCTAAAACAGGATGATGCTTGACAGCAAAAAGTTATACTGTTAATAATTATTCAGGGACACGGGCCTAAATGAGGACTGTCTCAGGTGAACTGTATGCATGGTCACATTTTGCATAGGTGGTAAAACTATAAAGAAAAGCAAGAAATGATTAACACAAATTTTAAGATAATGCTTTACCTGGACAGGAGTAAGGATGCCATGAGGAAGGGGAAGGATGCAAAGGATCTTCTCAGTTTCTCTCAATCTGTGTTCATCTATTATTACTTTTTAAACTGCACGTATAAACTTAAATATACTTTTTTCTGCACAAAAAGTTCATAGTAAATTTCTCATGAAACCCAGAATTAAGGTAACAGGCATAGGTCTAATGTTGGTTTACACTTGTCATTGTGGTAAAGAGTTTGTCATTGATTGGTCTTTGGTTATATCTACGTTTTTAGTATACCTTTGTTTGGGAATAAATACCATTTCGTAAAACCACCAGGTGTTGTAAATGTGTGGCCAAAATGTTATAAGAATAAAACCTGCTTTTTAAAAATTAAAGTAGGAATTGTTCTTTGAGTATGTATGTGAAGAAGCTTCAGCTTTTGTACTACAGATGCATCATGTGATGGCATAAGCAGCTACTCAGCTAACACTCAAAAGTAGGGTGTCAGCTTTCCACTTCCTCTTCCCTCTGTTCTCTTCTCTTGCAGACAGTGGCATGGTCAAGGGCTAAGGATCCAGGGAGTGGCCATGTGGTTGGGAGATGGATTACATATAAGTAATCGGACAAGTAAGTTCATATATTGATCATCATATAAACCAGGTTTTCACAAAATGTGAGGCAATGTTAGCTGTTGCATGGGAGAAACTGTGAAAAAAAAGATTTGAGAAGAAAGTGGCCTTGAAATACTCATTTTAAAAAGTAGTAAAGCAAGCAAATCAGAAAGTATAATATAACTGTCAGATGGTGGTCGGCAGGCATTTGAAATTTGTTTATGTATTGGTTTCTTATTGGTGCTCAGTAGGCATTGAAATTTGTTCTGTGTGTTGGTTTCTTATTGGTGCTGCAATAAATTATCAAATACTTGGTGGTTCAAGACAACTCAAATTTCTTATCTATAGGTGCTGGAGGTCAGAACTGTGAAATGGGCTTCACCGGGCTAAAATTTCAGTGTTGTCAGGACGGCACTCCCTCCACAGACTCTAGGGAAAAATCTATTTCCTTGCTTTTTCTAGCTTCTAGAGGTCACTTGCATTCTTTGATCATGACTTCTCTCATCTTCAAAGCCAGCAGTACACCACATTCAACTCTCTCTCTGACCATTGCCTCCATTGCTACACCTCCTCTTCTGGCTCAGTTTCTGTCATCACATCTCCTTATCTGAATCTGAACTTCCTAACTCCCTCTTATTAGGACCTTTGTGATTATATTGGGTCCACCAGATAATCCAGGATAATCTTCCCCATCTCGAATTCCTTAACTTAATCACATATCACATATGCAATGTCCCAAGTTCACAGGTTCTGGGGTTTGGGACATAAGCATCTTTAGTGGGGAGAATTATTCTGTCTACTACATACTGTGACCGATGTGAGAACAATCAAAAAAGTTGTATTTTTCTACATCTGTTTGGAGAGGTTGTGGAAATCATGAAGAAAACAGAGGGCTTGGTTTTATCAGGATTATAATCCTGAAGGAAGAAAGGGAGAAAAGGAAATTCTAATAATGAACATTAGACTCTAAGTTGGATAAGAAAGGAAGAGAAAATACTTCGGGGGTGGAGGGGATGATTGATCATGAGACTACAGTAAGACCAATGAGCTAAAGGTCTCAATGAGGTCAAAGAATTGCTGAAGGGAATGCCTACAATAAACTGGTGGATGCAAGGAGTCAGGGTTTAAGAAACGCACATTCACGGTTTGGGTAAGGTCATAGGAAAGGAGACGGGGTGAAAGAATACTTATTGGATGCAAGGGAGTCACTCGCAATTGTTCCGTTTAAGAAAGCTGGGAAAAAGAAACTCATTGAATGTGGGGACTAAAGTTGAAGCTTGTCAATAAATGCGGCCCATTAAAGAGGCTTAATTTTCTAATCCTGTGGTTTTGGCTTATTAGCAAAACCAAAAAACGATTTGGGGGTATTATTAGATTTAAAAAAAAAATAAATTATTTCTGTGCTACATCTATTCCATGGACTCATAGTAATCTGGGTTACTTAGTACTATGAGCTAAATTGCTACCCCCAAAATCCACGTATTGAAACCCTAACCCCTGGCACTTCAAAATATGACTATGTTTGGAAATGGGGCTTCTAAATAAGTGATTAAGTTAAAATGAGGCAGCTAGCGTGGGCTGTAATTCTATCTGACTAGGACCCTTACAAGAGGATATTTGAACACCCAGGAAGAGACACAAGGATGTGTGTGCGCAGAGGAGAGACCATATGAGGACACTGAGAGTAGGAAGCCATCTATCTGCAAGCCAAGGAGAGAGGCCATAGGAGACACCAGACCTGACAACTTGATCTTGGACTTCTTAGCCTCTAGAACTATGAGAAATTTTCCATTGTGTAAGCCATCTGGTCTGTGGTATTTTGTTATGGAAGCCCTACCAAACTAATGTGCCTAGGTTGTTTTAGAATTTATTATTTAGAAATTGTTCCTAATTTTAATGCTGCTTTAGAAAGTTCCATCTGGACACTGCTTTTTCTTTAGGATCTCAGAATTCATCACATCTTACTCCATCTTGAATTCTCTGAATCTTAACGAGTAGGGCAATAAGAAGTATTCATGTGAGCGGATGAGAGGTGGTGGCCTGTTTCCCGGTGGTGCCCAGGCTTTGTCCCCATCTGCTTGGAAGCAGGAAGCAGGCATGGTGCGTGGAGAATATGTTATGAAATGCTCATCCACAAGGACACACAACCAAGTTTTCTCCATGGGCTGCCTAGAAAAGTTTGAATGCATGTTGGCAGGAATTGAAGAGCCACCTAAAAATCTAAGTCCTTTCCTGCCTGCCCCCACCACATGTCTTCCCCATGGCGACTGATTTTTTTATTGCCAAGCAAAGAGGTTTTGTCATTTTGGAGTTAAAGTGTTTATGCTAAAACATCCAGGAAAACCGGCAGGAGTAGGAGAGGTTCTTAAATATTCCTAAGCAATTAATAAGTGAAACATAAAAATTAAGTATCTTATAAAGGATATCTTGGCAAAATGACCCATAATTTATTACAAAAGACATTAAAGAGGAAATTTTATCTATTTGGCAATATTACAATGGGAACATAATATTGTCCTTGTGTCCCTGTGTAGTTCAATTTTTGTTTCTTAGCTGCCACATTAATTTGTGGATACCTTCTACTCTTTCTAATCTTGAGGTATTTCTAGAAACTACTGAACTTTTGGCCACCAAGCAATTTTGGGGTTCCTAAAGGAAAAATAGAATGTAACTAGGTCAATAAACACAAGCTGAATCTCGATGTTTATTTCCCATGTCACCAATCTGACTCGTTATTGGCAGCAGAAGCCATTTATAAGAATCTACACCTGGTGAACTCAGTTGAGGCAAGCCACCTGCACAGTTCGCTGTAACTAACTTGAGAGCAACCACTGTAGCACTCATCAAATCGTACACTCCAGCTTTAAGTAGTCCTGTGAGGCCTCCCCACTGTTTCACCAGCTAATGGAGCAAGTATAGGGTGGACGTTCTCATCCAGAACATGTCTAGATTCAGTGATGTTCCATTTCACACCCAAGAGGCTGTGTATAAACAGTAGTCCTGCCACCAATGCCTGTTATTGTCAAAAACGCATGGCAGGAGAAGAGTATGTGTCAGAATGCTAACACCACAAAAGGGTAGATGCATGTATTTTTAAACAAATGACAGAATTAGAGGCATAGTTATTGTTCTTATTTTTCTTACATTGGAGTCTCCTACACTGTAAGAAGACAATCTTAATGTGTTGAATAAAATTATAGAATTCAAGCCCCTCATTTTACAGATGAGGCCCAAAAACTTTGTTTAATGTTACACGGAGAGCTACTCATGTTCTTTTTTGGTTTACAGAAGAGAAAGGAAGATAGAAATACCCTGGCTTCTCCTTTCCTCCTGCCCTCCAATATCCTCACCAAGGCCTCTCATTGGCCAAACTCCCATGAAGCCAGATGATGGGGTAATGAAGCAAAACAGGAAGTGCTGTCTGCACTTGTCACCCCATATAGAGAGCAGAGGAAGGATTGACTCTGATTGCAAATAGGTCAAGGAATGGTACAGAGCACCTGTCAATAAAGCTCTGCATGTATGTAAATGTGCATTTACAGAGAAGCTTCTAGAAGTCTATCTACATGGAAGAATATCATTTTCTCGCCAGGGTTAAAACAGTTTTAATTTTTATCTATTTACTTAATTGTATTTTCTGATTTTTCTTCAATGAATATATATTACTCAAGTGATTTTTTAAAGATTACGGGTTGTTTTTGAGAATTATGTATTTAAAAAGGATTATTGCTAACATCTGGGCAATAAATCACTGCTGCTTTCATAAAATCTTCTGTCATTCATGCCCATATTGTCCAAAGGGCATGTAGGTATAATCCATCATGAGAAATACTCATTCTTTGGAGTGGAATATTTACAAGAACAAACAAATCTTTTTGCTGCTATTAGCTGCCTCTCATAATAAACATGGAAACACCATCGTGCTTGCAGACTGACTCCTTACTCTTAAAAGCTCTCATCTCCTTCAGGGGTGAGATGTAGAAGTAAAGAAGTGGTTAAAGGGAAGAATATCTCATTCTGGCACTGTCAGTGGTTCAAATATTTCTGCTCTCTACGCGTAAAGTAACCCTGCAGGATTGTCACGGGGCTAGCAGTAAGCAATTGACAGAAATATGCTGATGGATAAAGTTTCTTTTAATTTACTTAAAGGAGACAGTTCAGTGCACAATAAGACACATATAAGAAGTTACACAGTAGCATGTTTGTGTTTCCAAGTCCCCAGAAACACCCCATGACCCTGGAGGCAAAGGGGAGGTGGCATAGAATCCCATGGGCCCTTTGGGGAAGCTTTCCTTTGCCATTTTCACAAAGGTTTAATAATCACCTGGTCCTGCCCACTGTGCGTAGGTGCTAGCCTCCTGTTTGTGTGTCCAGTAGATACAAGTAACTGCTAACAACCCCAACACATTTCCAAATGTCTGTTAATAGGTTGAGAGACTAAGGGAACTAAAAGTCAATTTGCATGGCACACAACCCCCTGGTACAACGCACATCAATCTTGGATACCCATTAAAATCACCAGGGGAGCTTTTTTTTTTTTAATACCAATACCAGGACCCCATACCTAGAAATTGTGAATAAATGAATCTTATGTGGACCTGGAGCATCTGCAGTTCTAAATACTTGTCAGAGGCAGCCATGGTTGAGGGTAACAACCCAGAAAGAACCAGGCCCAGACCTACTGAGAGTTATTCCTAAAAGTGCTTCTTAATATGCATATGCGAATCTCCCAGTGGGGATGATATCACAGATTCTCTGCCTCTCTTCCCCAAAACAAAGACTAAATGGAATTTTGCAGTTGTTAACTTTAGAAGCTTTTAAAAAGACATTTGCTTAACTATCACCTTCACCCAAAAGGAGGATCAAAGGACGTCTGATCTACTTAGCCTGCTGCCTGGCAGTAGCCAAAGGTCTTTTGCCCTATACAGAGTGTAGGGTTCAAGAAGCGTAAACCACTTACCCATTTTACCACAGGTGGTTTGGCACATTGTTCATTTTTACTTTCTACCTAGGATATGTCCATATTAAAATTTAAGCATGCACACACACATCCACACACTCCACACTCTTCTGGTCTTAGCCCAAGTCCTGTTTTGAACAATGGGTTCTTAGCTACATCACTTCCCTCATTTTACTGATGGAGAAAGTGAGAAGGGGATACTTTTGTTTCAGCTTAAGTATGTCTTCTCCCAAGAATGGTCCCAGTTCTCCCCTAAGTTAAGTTAAATCCCTTGTTCTATAGTCCTATCACTCCCTCTACTTTCTCTATCAGAGCATGTTCTACGCTGTTGTATAATACCCTGCTATTATCTATTAGCCTCAAGTCTCCTGAAAGAAGAGACTGTACTCTTCTTGGTCATCATTGTATCCCCAGGGCCAGGTACCACGCATACCACATTCTGGAAAAGGTAATGGTTCTTCTTTCATTTTTATCCAGTAACTGTCATTTTTGCGTGGATAGAGTCATTTATCCTGATTTCTCTTTTACAAAAACACATTCTACCTTAAGGAACATGATAAGAACATGCATTCTTTCAAATCCATGCCGCTGCCACCATACATAATAACACCTTCAGAACTGATTTGGAAGTTGGAAAGGTATCTAATAATTTTTTAAAATCTTAACAGATAACTGAGTAAGATTTAAGAATGTAGCCCAAACTGTGTCAGAAAGAATTACCAAGGTTTTTATTCCTAAAAGAAAAAAAAAAGTACAGCTAAATGAGTTAAAAAGTGAGCACAGGCATCAGAAACAAATTGAAGGGGAGCCTGCTGACTGGAACATAGGAGAATTTTTAGATGATTGCATGCAGTTTTGGCTGGGGTTTACACACTTACTGGCGTGAGCATGCTTGAAAAAAATCAACGGCCTGTTAATACTTAAAAATTTTAAATAAAACTATAAGAAGTGAACCAATAGCACAAGGTAGAATCATGAATACCTTGAAATCAGCCTAATTTTTAAATTAAGAATATCGTGGAAGATGTCTAATGGAATGTATATTTTCAGAATCTCATACTTTTTCTAATGTACTCACTTTTCATCAAGCAAAGCAAAGGTACATTTAAGCCATCATTTTAAAGGAAAGTATTTTCTTGTTAAAATACATTCCTTCTCAGCTTTCACATCAACTTTCTATACCCTTGAACACATGGATATTTGGCTTTTGTTTTCTTTCTCTTTTTAATTTAGAAAGACAACTATACTGATTTTCTCTAGGCACAGGATCTCTGTTAGGTGAACTTTGTCTTTAAAAAGTATTTCTTCTTTCACACGAAAAATATAGAATAAAAAGGCCCTACTGAGTCTCTTTCAAAAAATTCTAGAATTTCCTTTTTCTCTTTGCCTTTTTGTCTTCTAAACCCTTGTGTTACTCCCAATACCTCTATCTGCCTTGCAAAAATGAAGATTTGGTACATTTACTCCTCTCCGAGGTGCCTGGTAAAACTCGGAGAGAAGGTCGTGCTGTTTTTTTCCACAAGCCATTTTGCAGGCTCCCTGCATTTTCCCATAGGTAGAATAGAAATGCACTTGGTTTTTCCCATCCCTCCCTCCATTCCCCATCTCACCAGCTGATATTCCTATGTGACCTTCTTGATGGTGGGAGGGAAAACGAAGGCTTGTTTCTGCAGCTACAATGTTTGGTCAGAGAGAACAGCAGTGTCCACAGAGCAGCACCCCCTTGGTCATAAGAGAGGCAGGCAAGTGAGAGAGATGCTTGAGAACAAAAAATAAAACAAATTCAAGCCCTCAGGCGACCAGGAGACAAGTTGATGGGTTGTGGGCCAAGCTGAATTAGGAGCTAAAGAATTAGGAGACAGTAATGAACAACATGTTGATGGGTTTAGTCTCAGCAGTCAACATTGGCTTGCTGAATAGGATCTATGTCAGTTTATTATCAGCTCTGACCCCAGAAGTCTTTGTTTAAAGCAAAAGACTGAGTTTTCCTGCCTAGCCTGGGAATTATGTGTTCATGAACTCCAGATGAGATCTCAGCTGCCAGATACCCAGTGTAGTAGAATACTATTTTAGGAATGAACTGAGTTTTATCCCTCAATCCCTTGTTTAACAAACAAACAAAAACCTTTAAACAAATTTGTTATGAGAATATATAAAAATTCACTAAATCTTGCTTGAAGAGAAAAGGCCTATAGAGCAGACCAACTCAAAGATTCAGTAAGGCATTTACAGGAAAAGAGAATGGCTAGAGCAGTAATTTTCAAGCTCAGCACTATTGATATTTTGGGCTGGGTGATTTTTTATTGGGGGAGAGGAGAGCCGTCCTGTGCATTACAAGATGTTTAACAGTATCTTGTAATGGTCTCTACACACTAGATGACCATAACAATCCTGCTTCCCCCACCATGTTGTGACAACCAAAAATGTCCTTAAGTATTGCCAAATATTCCCTAGGGGACCCTACTGCCTCTGGCTGAGAAGCATGAAGTTAGATTATCATTGTTAGACTCAAATCAAAAAGAAAAGAATGATTCCTTAAAGGTAATTAAATTATTGACAGATATCAGCTAGTTATATAGGTGACTAAGTTCCCAGAATACACTTTGATCCCACTAAAGTTCCTCAGGAAATGGATTAAACATTTTATCAGGAATGTTATCCCCCCACCTTCCCCCCTCCTTGGAAGGAGATTACAAGTTACATCACACAAAATTCCGTCCCAAATCAGGTCAGATTCAAGATAATTTTCTTTTACAACTTGCATGACATACTTCTTTATATTCATTACTCTCTCTCCAAGCACTTAGGCAATAAAAATGACAGGTTTTTTTTTTCATATGTGCTGGTCTTGAGGAAAGTAAGATACAGCATGAAAAAATCAGGTAGACAAATTTCTAAATATTATTATTAAATGTCTAGCAGGAACAATCACAGGAAAGTTTAAGGATATGAGCCAGAACTTCAATTGTAAGAACCAGGTCTTTTAAAAGACCAAAAAATGCATTGAGCCTAAAGTTTGAGAATCTGAAATATTCAGAGTAGGGGAAAAAAAAAAAGCAAAATGCAGATGAGAGAGAGACAGAGAGAGAAATGGTCAGAATACAGAGACAGAGAATTAGACACAGGGAGTTGTCTAAAAAGGCTCTATTCCTGACCCTAACCAGAGTTAAAAGACAGATAGATATTAGAAAGGGGCAGTGCATCAAGAGAAACATCTAGGTCCCAAGAGCAATGAGGACAAGTTTAAACAAAGAGCCATCAAGGGTTACCCACAGCACTCCCATCCCAATCTGTCTCCCTCACCTCCCCAGTAGCATGGGACGGGCAGGCACTGAGAAGAGAGTTGACAGCGCTAATGGCAAACCTGAGGAAGGTATCACTAAACAGGGGAAAAGTGACCCTCTAGCAAAGAGCTAGAGTATTAACCCTCAAATCAAGGTTTAAATGAGAGTCGAAACTAAATCTTGGGGAACCTATAGTTCTACCAAGAGGTTGTGTCGACTGAATCAGCAGGATGAGACATTTGTTCATGGGCTATGCTGAAAGAATGACTGAATGGCATCCGTGGTGGACACTCCAGGGGACACAGCAAGAGCAGAGTGATGAAAGCAAAAAAAAGGAAGCATAGAAGACAGTTCTGAGAAAGTACAGGATGGTAATGTTTTAACACTTCATGATAAGAACAAAAGAGAGCCCGGGAGTGAGCAGGCTAGGCAAAGTATACTGAGTCTTCATCCTCCTCTCCTGAGAAATTCAAGAAATCACATCTCAATCACTAGCAACAAAAAATTATTGCAATTGAATTTCCTGTAAAGTTATTACAAGCAGAAAGTGAGTAAAGAGCAGAATATTGCTACAAACAATAAAGGCATTTAGAAATTCTTATACAGATACAAATAAGTTTATAACTTTTTAGCAAGTTGAAAGAATTTAAGAAAATCATAGAATCTATAAAAGAACAGCCAGCATAAATAATTAAAAAAAAAAAAAAAAACTCAGATGTGAGATGACTGGGCAAAAGAGAGCGGACAGAGCAGAAAAAAAATAGAACTAATAGCAAGGTATGTCAGGAATAAAGACAAACTGTAAGGAACATAAGAACAAATAATAAAGCCACAAAAGAAATAAGAGATTTAAAAAAGAAATTTTTAAAAATTAAAAGGAAAAAAAGAAAAAAATTTTAAAAACTTAAGAGAAAGTGATAGACAGGCAAAGAAGCTTCAACATACATCGGAATCACCAAACAATAATTCAATGAAACTTCCCTGAAATAGAGGCAAACTTGAATCTAAAGGGCATACATAAAGGGCATTTTGTATGATTGGAAAAAAATCAAACCCGGCAATCAACATCCAAACACTGTCTAGTAAAACTATTGAACAATTTGAAAGGAAAAGGGAGGGAATCCAGGCCAACAGACCAAGTCATGTATGAGGAGGAAAAATCAGATTGATGTTTCACTTTACAATAGCAATGGCTTGCACCAGAAAATGAGTAACATGTCTAAGTGGCTCAAGAAAAGAAAATGTGAGCCAAGTATTTCATATAAAATATATTTATATTTTTTTAAGTATAAAGGCCATAGAAAAACTGTTGTGAACGTATAAGTATAGAATAAACATTGTTCCCATTGGTATTTCCTGAGAATGCTTCTAGAAAATGGGCCTTTCTAGAATCTGGAGAGGCAATGGCAAAATAAATGCCGTTGAACATTGAATATATATTTATATGTAGAATTGATTTTTATTTAATTTTTGCATGATAATTTCACAAGTTGCTACTGTACTAAATTCTATTTATGTTTGCAGTAGTTTTCCCATTGATTCATTTGGGTTATCCAGATATATAATCACATCATTTGCAAATAGAGATAGTTTGACTTCATTTCAATTCTTATAACTCTAATTAATTTTTCTTGTATAAATTCATTGCCTACTGCCTCCAACTAGTGTAAAGAGGTTTGCCTTGGTTGTCATTTCTGCAGAAAACCTTCTAATACTTGCTCACTGAATAAAACTGACTTTAAGAGGAGGTATATATTATTTACCTTATTCAGAAAGTATCCACTATATTCTACTTTATTGAACTAATGTTGAATTTCGCCCAATTATTTTTCTACATCTACGAGATGATCACATAATTTTTCTAATTTCTATTAAAATAGTAAATTATATTAGCTGATTTTCTAATACTGAGCCTTTACATTACAGGCAAACAATTTCATTTGGTCATAATGTATTACTTTCTTAATGGGCTGTTGGATTCACTTTCCAAATATTTAATTTAGAATATTTTAACTCATGATCATAATAAGACTGATGGGCAGTTTTTGGTGCAGATTTTGTTAAGTTTTGAGATCAATTTACTTCATAGAAAGAATTTGGAAGGTTTTTTTTAACCATACTCTGGAATAGTTTAAATACTATTAGTATTAACTGATCTTTAAAGTTTTAGTAAATTTTGATGTGAAACTACCTGGGCTTTACAGCAGAGTGCTCTTTGTTTTTTCTACTTCTCTATTAATTGGTCTATTGAAGCATTCCACATCTCCTGGCAGACAGATTACACCAGAATATTATTCATTTCAAACTTATTTGCAGAGTGTGCAAAGTAGTCTTTTCTACTTTTTAAACATTTCTCTTTTTCGAACTTTTATTTTGTGATTTCTCATTTTGTGTAAGTTTCCTCTTTTATTTCTTTGTTAGTTTGTCTATTTTATTGACAAAAAACCCCAGCTTTTTGACTTATTTCTTAGCCCTCCCCATTTTTTATTTTGTGTTCTAATTCACTATTTTCATCTTTCTTCCTTTTTTCTGCTTTACTTCCTTTGTAATTTTTTCTCTAGATTTTTGTGTACACTGTATAATTTATTTACTTTCATTTTATTGGTATAGTTACTTAATGTCTTCTATACTCCTGTTTTGATATATTGATGGCTATGGAATCACATTCCGAAGGTCTAACATGATATAGCAACTAAGAATATTACAAACACAGATGGGGGACTGGTTAAATTGAATTACATTATTAAATTGAATATCATTATTCAGCCATGAAAATAAATAAGTTAAATCTATACAGGTTGCCTGGCAGAAATTTCTATAAAGATTGGTTTAATGAGAAAAGCAAGGCGCATAAGAGACTCTATAATTTCTCTAAAATGATGACAAGCCTTTAGATGCATACTCAAATATAACTACATGTCCACAGAAAAGGACTGGAGGAACATTAGTTATTTGGGGGAAGAGGAAGAGCATATGAAGGTAAGAATATATACAGAAAATGTTTTTAAAACATGGCCAATAAAAATGATATGATCATATTTAATGTAAATTATAAATATAAAGAGAAACACAAAAAGATGGTCACTAAAATGTTAAATCTTGATATCTCAAAATCATGTGACTTTAGGTATTTTTAAATTTTTTATGTTTTTTAAAGAAAATAAGAGAATAACGAAAAATTATTACGGGGAAAGTGTCTCACAGAGATACTCATCCCAGTTGATTCTCATTTCCACCAACACATATTTATATTTTTTCCATTATTTTTATCTTATTTTCCATATAGATTAAAAATCTCTCAAATAGAAGCTGATTTTCTACCTGAGTTGACAAAGGCCTAGTAGCTTTGCAAAAAGTGGTGAAAGTGACATTTTTTCCCTTTTGTCAGAAAAACCAGGAAGATTTAGGAGATGATTTAATAATAATATTTACTTTTTACATTCTATAGAAATGAGTAATCCTCTCATTAATTTCAAAAATGTTTAAAAATGTATTACAGTTCCATGAAAACTAGAATCCCACAGTTTGGGAACAGTACAGTAAAATTACAAAGGATTCAGAGAAGCATCAAAAAGATCATTGAAGGGTCTGAAAAATAAAATTTAGGGGCAAAGTTAGAGAACAATATTGTTCAGCAAAGTAGTTGAAGAGAAACTGAATAATCAATTTCACATCTACAAAAGCCTCTACACAGAAGGAGGAGGCCAGCTGGTTCCAATCTCCATTAATGATGTAACCAGAAGTGGGCAGAGGGAGGAGGAGATTGCAGCAGATGAGACATGGGCTAACTACAAAGACCCTGGTGGCAGGGTTTGTCAAACATGAGATGAGTTACTAAGAGGAGTTGTGGGATTAGTTCTCCCTTCTCCTCAGGGGCGCTTTCCTCATCCTTCTGGAATGGTTTAAATGCAATCCGGCCTCAGGAGAGGTGAACGCCTTCATGACTTACAGGCTCATCTTGTGCTGTATGTCTAAGACCAGTTTGGACAAGGGTAAGCTAAAACAATTACATTCCCTTCCATCACTCTCCACCGGTGTCTAATAACGGAACATTTACTGTAAAAGTTTATGAGGCAGCATGGCAAAGATTGGCTCCAGCAGGCAATTTAACAGAGAATGGGCCATGGAACAGCATCAGCCTGGCTCCACTACACACGATTTCAACAAAGAAATTTCACTGTGTCCTGTAAACCTAATTAAAATGTTTTTGCTAGTTTCCTAAACAATTTGTTCTACTTTGGACCGTTCTATTGATATAGGATCTTGAAAGTGGCTGTAAAGCAGAGCCTTTCCAAAAGATAACTATGCCTATTCTACAACCATATTTCATAAACAGTTACTTGCTTTTATCATTTATATCATTAATATTATTAAAGTAGCAAAAAGAAGAGATCAAAGATCACCCCATAGCAATATAGAATAAGGATCAAGGATTCTCCGCAAAAGAATGTGAGAAACATGGAAATCAGGCTGAGAAACTAGTAAAGGAACCAAAAATGTCATAAAAAGCCAGGACTTATGGGTCCTAATATTTTTTTATACTTAAAAAAAAATGTTTTAACTGTGCTTTAAAAGCACAGAACATAAAATTTACCATCTTAAGTATTTTAAATGTGCAGTTCAAAAATGTGAAGTAATTCACATTGTCATACAACAGATCTCTAGAATTTTTTCAGTTTTGCGAAACTGAAATTCTAGAGCCCATTAAACAATTCCCAATTTCCCCCTCCTTCCCAATCCGTGCTAAACATTATTCTTTCTATGATTTTGACTACTTTAGATACTTCCTGTAAGTGGAATCCTACAGTATTTGTCTTTTTTGAGACTGGCTCATTTCATTTACCATAATGTCCTCAGGGTTCATCCACGTCATAGCATGTGGCAGGATTTTCTTCTTTTTTCTAAGGCTGAATAATGTCTCATTTACTCCATATACCACATTGTGTTTCTTCATTTAACTGTGGATGGACATTTGGATATGGGTCTTAATTTTTTTTAATGTGACACAAAGTACTTTGAGAAATGTGTCAGTTATTATGCTATTGTCTCTCGACTCCAAACCCACCCTTTTATATTGTTTCAGGGTAATGTGACTAAGACTGTAAATTCGTTTCTGCTTTGCCTGCTGACTCACTGCTATGCTGGGTCAAGGGGAGGCGCCAGTGGAAGCCTGCTAGGCTGGAGGAGGAGGGAAGGAACTTGTTCCTTCTTGATCCCTATGGCTTTTTGTACACTTGCAGTTCCAGTACATTCTTCTCCTGGCCAAGCAGTTTCTTCTAGCACTGCATCAGCCACTGAACGCAGTTTGCAATTTTTCTAACACCTCCAGGGCCAGCGGCTTCACACTCTCTTCAGTGACACCAACGCCACCAACTGCTGAACTGCCCCTTCTGGAAACAGTAGCTGTATCTGCGCAGGCTCCTCTTCCCAGCGTCGGCCTTGTAGTAATTTCGACTTTAGGCCTCTTACCCCCAGCTTTACATAAAGGTGGTAGCTGCTTCTTGCAACCGTTACCTCTGAGATCTATCAGTGTTCCTTCCCGCCTTTCCAGTTACCCAGCTAACAACTTTCTACCTAGATAACAATTCTTTATTAAATTTATTCCGTTCAGATATGTGGTCTGGTTTCTACCTGCTGACTGCACCTGAACTGATACAAATCATGCCAAAATAAAAAAATTAAAAAGCCACCAAAAGTTCTCAGAACCTTCCAGAAACGAAAAACAAGTGTTGTCATGGCCAAATAATTGAAGAAATTTATTCAGCCATTCATAAAATAAAAACAAAGATTACAGTGCAGTAGGTCAAGACATGTTAAAAGGAAATTCAGGTGGGTAGGAGAGGACAGAGATAGGGCCAATAATCCTGAGAGAAGTCCCGGGGAAAGCTGCAGGGCACACAGTACCTGTGCATGGAAGTGTGGGGGAAGGGCTGCTGTAACTTCAGGCCTGAAATGTCTACTTGGACGTCTGCACTTGAAGGTGCTGTGGCTGCACTCTGCTCTCTGCTATGGGTGTTTCTCCATGGTCATCCATAAAGAAAACAAAAAATGTGTGTGTGTGTGTGTGTGTGCGCGCGCGCACGTGCATGTGTGTGCGTGCGTGTTTGTGTCCTATATCTTTTACATTCTGAGGTCCTCAAGAAAGCAACATGGAAAATTTTGCTTTAACTGTAGCTCTTCCAGGCCCGAGGAGGACTCAACCAAAGGAAACGTAGTTATCTGCAGTCAAAAATCTAGAACTCTGTTGGCAACAAAAGCCATTCCTATGGGAGATGTATACGAGCTGTTATGAGAATAAATCCATGCGTGCTCATCAGAATAAATAATAACTAACGCTTCCTGCACAAGGGCTATGTGCCAGGCATTGTGCTGGTTGCTGCTTACCCATTAACAATCAGTTCTTCAACAATATCCTTATTATTGTTACCATCATATGGTTGTTTCTCAAAGAAATAAGGCTCAAAGAGTTTATGAGCTTTCCCATGTCTCACAAGCAGGATTTCATCTAAGTTTCATCTGACACAGGAGCCTGTGGTGTTCCCTTTACTGCCCCACGCTATTGCCCATTTTTATGAAAGAAAGTAAAATTTCAAGAAAATATTTTGTTAATCCATGAATTATCTTTTGTTTAATTATACTGTTTTGGACACAATACTTAAGAAATAAAAATATGCAGTTTGCTTTTAAATATAAATAAATATCTTATGATGACAGTATACATGTAAAGTCATTTATACATTAAACTTTGGGGATTTGGATGAGTAGAACCATTCCGGAGAGTAATATTCTATCAGTACTTAGTTAAAAATATGCATATACCCTATAACCATGCTATCCCACTCCAGAGAAAATACCACCCAGTCTAGAAAAACGTTCAGTGCAGTTTTACAATTACAGAAAGTGAGCAATCTCAGTGCCCATACAAGTGAGGCAGACAGGTAAAACGTGATGGATCCATGCTTTTGAGTTCTATGCTAAAAATTAAAAACAAAAACAGAAACAAAAAAAACTCCTCACATTTCCTAGACTTGCTTGCAGGTAAGGCTCTGGATCTGATTGGGGCTTATCTGTCAGATGTCCTTTGATGACATTTGGAAGGCAGCAGCGAGGTGGAGACTGAGATTCTGCTGTGTCAGCTGGTTCTGCTGGCAAGCAAGGTCCTGAAGATGCCTGTTTTGGCTGCCAGGGCTTCCTGACCACCCCGGCCTCCTGGCTGTGGGGCAGGACACAACACCAGCAGCTTCCCAATTGTGTAGTTTCTTGTTGGCCGTGGGCTCTGAAAGTAATTCTTCAAGGTTCAAATTTTAACTTTCTCAACAATTCTGTAAACTGTTTGTTACACTGTAATTAATCCCTTTTTTCTTATAAATAAACTAAGAACAATTTCTGTTCCCAGCCCCGACCAAAAATACCACATCATTGTTTACCTTGAAAAGGATGGCTTGGACAATAACTTGTCAGGACCTGTGAAGAATCATCTGCATTTCTGTGGCAGAGTAAACAGTTTTTAGCAGGTTTTTTGGCTTTTTTATTTTTGCTAAAAATAAGTCTTTGGTGTCTACCATGTTTCATGGTTAGTAAATTTGATGTTAAAAATAAAGCTTCCTAAAAATAAACATGAAATGGTATCTCCTACTAGCTATATACACAAAATGTTTAGAAATATGACCTATCTACACCACCAGACACAAATATGACTTTATTTATACCAATGTGCTTTGTGCAAGACTTACAGGCACCTTAAGGGAAACCTTGAATCATGGTCTGTTTATTTTTGTTTTACTTTATAGTCCAAGCTAAAATTGAATACACTTTGTCTAGTTTTACTTTAGCTTATGTGAAAGTAACTATGGAATTTGAGGAATCATAAGGAAGCTTCTCAGATTGTCCAATAGTAAAACCAACAGTAACATCACTATATAGGATATATATACTGTGCCCTTGTTCTTATAGAACATTTTTTTGCAGTCCTTTTCCAGCTCGAAACAGCGATTTTCAACATCTAAGGAAGAGGGAGCAGCATTTAAGATAGTTATATGAAAGGACATATCGTTTTCTAGAAATAGCACATTCCTTGGAGGGTGCCTGAGCTACAATGGTAGTAGCTGGAACCAGGAAGAGGCTAGTGGAAGGAAATATCCATTGAAAGGCTGCAGTTCCCTAACCATTGCACGTACTGACCGGTGGCTCCAACACCTGGAACGTACCTGAACTTTGGACACCAAGGCTAGGCTTCTCTCACCTCTGTTCTGAATAATGCAGCCAGTTGTGTCTTGGAAAAGAAATGCTAGGGGGGAGGGGGTGGGAGGGAATCTGTTCTCATTTGCCAAATGCAAACAGGAAAAATCTAACTCGATATTCTATAAAGGGAAAATGATAACACTAAACCCCAGCAGCATCACTTCTATTATTTAACTGTTTAATGCTGAACTTGAGAATGGAAGACCTGCATATGAGTGCCCGCCCCACTACTGGCCAGCTGTGAGACCTTGGCCAAATCACCCAGGACAGGCTTCTGTTGCTTCGCTGTAGAGATCATTGCTTCCTGGTCTAATCTCAGGACTGGGGCTAAGGTGACAAAATATTGTGCATGAAATCTCCTTAAGAACTTGAGAAAAATCATACGAATATCAGGTGTTAGCATAAAAATACATTATACTCTTGTCATCCATGTGATGACTACCAAGTTCCAAAAACAGCATCTGCTTCAAAAACTGTTGCTAACAGACAATGACCATATTTTCTATAGTAAATATTTATCAGCCATAAGCATTTGTTGAATGACCATATGTATGAATGAGAAGAGTGTGCTCCGAGGGAGTAGGGCCCATTGAAATCACAAGGCAAATGCATGACATAGTATATTACATAGAGCCAGAACAAAGAAGAACAGATGCTTCTTTGCTTCATCATCTGTATTTTGGACGCAAAGTTCAGCAACTGAACTGTAATCACTTTTTAAATCCCTTGCAGGTGTTTTACTTGGCTCCTTTGCTCTAGCTCTGATGACTTTCCACATTCTGGAATCCGTGGTAATGGCTGATAATGATATGTGGTGACAGTCATTAAATTATAAAAGGGAGGAAAATGTGTGTCATGGCTGCTCTCAGTGGCTACGAAACACGAATCTTGTGTCTACTATGATATTGCAGCAGTTAGCAGTGGGTACTGCGGTGATACCCACCGTCCTGGCAGACTCACTCATGTTTTTCCCAAGTCGTTTCACCGTCTCAGTGTATCCGTGTTATAGAAACTGTATAGCCCTGTAATGCATATACATAGCCATTGCTAGGCCTGTGAGCAATGTTAAAACATTGAAGGAAAAGGAAACAATTTCATGAGTATTAAACATTTTCTTTTTTACATCCTCTTTTTTCTAGGATACTGACAGAAGATTCACAAAGGACACCGAAATATAAACTAGGTTGTTCATTTTCTACTCATCATAAATCGCTTTTCAAATTCAGTTAATCATGATAGTGACTACATGTTTAACATGCAGGGTCTTATTTGATTTTTCAGCTGAATTTAAAACAAACTCTGTGAGCTCTTGATGTTATATCTGGGTTAATAATCTATAAAAAAAATTCTTAAGACTTCACAATCCCAAAGAAAATAACATTAGAAATGAGAAAGCTTGCCAAATTTAGAATTTTTATATTTTGATGTAGACAATCCAACTGTCTGGAAAGTGTCCTCTTAAGGATTATATAAAACACATGCTGGTTCACTAGTCCAAAAAACTTTTCCGAATACATTTACCAGTCTTGGGGTGGAAACTATTTTTTAAGAAAACTTTCTCTCCAATAATAGCAATTTCTCAAGCCTCACTCCAGACCTGCTAAATTATTAACTCCGTTGGTGGTGGGGAAGGGCAACAAACTGTGTTTAAACAAGTCCATCGGGTGGTTCTGAAGCAATGGTTCTCAAACTCTTGCCAGCCCAAGAATTTGCATCATTTAGTGATGCTACTGGTCTGGGGACCACATGTTAAAAAACACTGCTCTACAACATTTAAAAAATCCTATTATCACTATGTATGACAAGCTGAAAAAGACCTTCCCAGGTAATTTGACTAAAATTATCAGTCACTGAAAAATCTCTATGGATATTTTTCATAGAGACAGTACGCAGTAAGCAGAAAGAAGTATAACAGCCTTTCATTACCATAAGAAAGTTCCTGAGTGATATTTCAATAATACTGTGCTTTGCCCAAAGGGCTGGGTCTTGAAACCTCCTGTCAATGTTCTGCTGCCTTTTGGTGTTTCTTTACGGGCATTTCCCCAGTTAAGCTCGTTAAGGTTCTGTTTGGCTCCATCGTTTTCCATGGGTTGTAGACATGGGGAGAGGGAAAACTTTGTTCCAGGATCACTCCAGCCTTGTGCTACACAATTTATAAATGTCACACAAGTGATTTCATGGTAGAATAAGTCCTTAAGCAAAGTAGAGAACAAGGTCGCCACTTCTGCAAAATTCCAGGGGAGCAACATTCACATTGTTGTGTAATATGGGTGCCTAGAGTTGCCTAGAGTTGCACTGTGCACAGCCAATATACCCTTAATAAAATCCCTAGCTGAGAAGTAAACAACAATATTTCTACCACCTCCACATACACATATTTATGACTTTCTTTCATTCTTGACCTTTAGTTACAGAGCCTAAAAATAACCCATCTTATCCTCTGTCTTAAAGACAGAGCTCTAAGAGTATGCGCATGGTTGCACGCAATGTGGGATAGCTAATCTTACATTTTGGGGCACCTTCCTAGCCATAGTCCTCTCTCCAAAATTGCCTTTTTTTTACCCAAAGGAGTAGACCTCTACAGCCATATCCATACTACATACTAAGTAACTAATGATATGGGTGTGGGTGGCACCTGACATGGGAAAGAGACTAGACTGGCTGACTCATGGCCAACAAAATTTTTTGTCAAGAATTTGAACTAAGAGATATGGAGACTAAGGGTACTGGGAATTGAATCATATCGATACAAAACATTAGCAATAAAGTTCAAAGAAATGATCATTTTCCTGAAACTGGCCGTGTTCTCACTCTTTCTGCAGGCTAATAGCTTTCTTTGATTCTGTGAGATACTGATTGATTCTCCTTTGGTACTGGTTATACTCACTCCGCTTTCCCTGCCTTCTCTTATCTGCTCTGGGCTCCGGGAACTGAACACTGTATCACTCTTGTTCTCTTGCTGTCTAGCTTCCACTGGAGCAGGCTGATGGAGGCACCCGTAGGTCATCAGAAGGTGAAGAAGAGAGAAGACAGAGTACTTCTTCCCTACTCCCTTCCTTCATGCTTCGGTGCCTTCTCTGCTAGTAGCTGCTTCCCCTGCTACTACAGCTCTTACCAGACAATCCCTCTCGAGGATTCTGCTCTCATTGGGCTCTGCTAACACTGTTTTCTCCCTTCTCCCTTCAGCCCTAGAGGTGGTACCAGCTCCCCACTGTGACTGGTCCCTGGGTGCCTCATCATCCTTTGTTTATTCTTTTAACCATTCCTTTAATTAATGTTCATTTGAACCATCTGGTTGAATTCTATTTCTTGCTGGAACCCTAACACCTAATATTTTTCCTACTGCCCGTAGTAATAGTAATATTTGCTTAAGTTGGTTATGATTGGGCTGTGGAATATGCAAGCAAACAAGACAACTAAAATATGCTGCCCTTTACAGGGGAATTTAAAATTCCAAAAGATGATATCACTTTTAGCTAAACATGATAAATTCATCTTTTTTCCTTCCAAAATTTTATCTAATAACAGAACAAAAACACTGAGAAGATACTAATCCAGAAAAAAAAGGAATGGAAGAGAAGTCAACAGCCAACTAGAGATGGCAGTGAAATTTAAAGGACAGTAAAGCGTGAATGGAGGACTGACAATCAAATTAACATAGCACAGGAAGCCAGTCTAGCAGAGGGGACTACAAAGAGGCAGGCTGATTTCCCCACCTACACCTCCAAAAAGCTAAGGACTTTGAAGTACCAGAGAAGTGGGGAAGGGAGAGACGTTAGCCCTAGCCAGGTGGATTGGTCGAAAGCCAATAGTATGACTTTCAATATAAAATTATTGACACTCCAAGCTTCTTCCCCCCACCCCCCAACAGGAGATTTTGCTCTCAAGAAATACAATCAGAAATAGTGAAGGATGGATATGTAAAGCACAGCTGAAATCAGGGGGATTATGTGCAAGGCTGGATAAAAGGACCATCTACTTGCCTACTCTACTTGCAGAATTCTAGCAGCCAGAAGGGATTGGTAACTCTCCTCTGAAGAAAATGGCCTCCCAGAGAGAAGACTTCAAAGTACTGACCATAAGGAACCCAACAGAAGGCCAGGTTTATGCCTGTCTACCACAGAGGGAAACCTATGGGTCAACAACCCCCTTTGGTACACACAGAAAAATGTCTTTAGTACCCCGTTCAAGTAGGAATGGAAAACTAGACCTGAACCACTCTTTGATCCAGACAAGGGTGGCCTATTGACTGGCCCTCTATTTTAGAGATCTCCATATATCATAAGCACAAAAAATTAAGTGTGTTAAAGCAAGGGACCCCAACCTCCAGGCCATGAAGCGGGGCCATGTACCAGTCTGTTGCCTGTTAGGAACCGGGCTGCATAGCAGGTAAGCAGCTGGCAAGCTAGCAAAGCTTCATCTATCTGTTTTTGCAGACACTCCCCAGCACTAACATCACCGCCTCAGCTCCATCTCAGATCATCAGATTCTCATAGGAGCACGGGTCCCTGGTGCCAAAAAGGCTGGGGATGGCTGTGTTAAAGAACATGTGATATCTCTCATTCTGGACTTATCACAGAGCCAGTACAGTGAACTACAATCATAAACATGCATTGTTAATATCTTGAATAAAAATAAATTTTTAACAATATGTATGAAAAATGAAAATTTTGCTTTTCTAACCTTCATTTTAACTTACATTTTCTGATGAGAATATGTTCACTGAATATAATTTTGGCTTTTTAGAATTCTTTAGCTTATTACTGTTTATAACAAATTATATTAAAAACTTGCTTATAAAAAACATGATTAGCATGTTTTCTGAAATAAAGGCAAGAAAAACAATTTAGAGAATATATAAAAATTACATAAAATTATTATTTTATTACTTGTTTAGACATCTATTGATCTATAAAACATGAGCTATAGTAATTAAATTCAATTGTGGTTGATGTTTTGATGACTGTCAGTCATATGAAAAACAGTTTTACATATTATTATTATTATTATTATTATTATCATCATTATCATTGTTTTGAAAGTTTACTTGTCAAGGTAAGAGGATTGAAAAGGTTGTTACCTTGAATTATAATTTCTAAATATTTAAATATATGGCATAGGGACTTCTATTTGTCTCTTGTGCTGAGCCCCATAATATGAGGGGCTGATCTGAACCACAAGTCATAGGACATTTGAGGAAAACTTCAATATAAAAATGGAGAAAGAATATAAAACAAGCAAAAGAAAAAAATAGCCAGGATAAAAAAGAATGCAGATGTCAAAACTCCCTTTAAAAATTTATATGATTAATAATCTCAGAATAATACAAGAAGCATTTTCCCCATGAAAAAAAACTAGATCAGGATCTTTTTGTTTATTATTGGAATTCAGATAAAAAAGATCTCTTGGAAATAGAGAAAACCAAAATAAAAAGTTCAAAATATATACTGGTCAAAACTCATCAATAAAAGAAATTCAATTATAGCAAGGGCAAAAGATATAGACAAACATTTCACCAAAGAGGATATACAGATGGCAAATGAGCACATGAAAATATATTCGACATGATTCAACATCAGGAAAGTACCAGTTAAAGACATGAGATCTTACTATACACCTACCAGAATGGGTAAAATTAAAAATAGTGACAATATCAAATGCTGATGAGGATGCAGAGAAACTGGATCATTCATATAGTACTGGCAGCAAAATAAAATGATACATCACTCTGGAAAACATTTTCTCATAAAACTAAATATGCAACTACTGCACAATCCAGCAATTGTACTCTGGTGCATTCATCCCAGAAATATGAAAAAGTTATGTTCACACAAAATCTGTACATGAATTTTCATAGCAGTTTTACCCTTAATAGCCCCCAAACTGGAAATAACGCAGATGTCCTTCAACAGTTAAATGGTTAAACAAATATGTTATGGAATACTACTCAGCTATAAAATGGAACAATTGATACATAAACAACGTACATAAATCTGGAGGAAATTATGCTGAATGAAAAAAAGCCAGTTCCAAAAGATTACATGCTGTATGATTCTATTTATAACAATCTTGAAACGACAACATGATACAAATAGAGAACAGATTAGTTGTTACCAGGGCTTAGCAAGGGGGTGGGACAGGAAAGTGGGTGTGGCTAAAGAAGGTCTAGATGAAAGATGCTTGCAGTGATGATAATGTTCTCTATGATGATAGCATCGATATCCTGGTTATATATTTTATCATTCTGCAAAATGTTATCATCGAGGGAAACTGTACACAGGATCTCTCTGTATTATTTCTTACAACTAGACATGAATCTACAATCATCCCCAAATAGAAAGCTTGATTTAGAAAGTAATAAATACTGGAAAATCAATTCAAGGATTAAAAAATAGGACATAAGGACAAGGCTATTTTAAAAGGATACAGTAGATTTTTTAAAAAATTGGAGGACACATTGGGCCCAGGTAGATCCTGAAGACATAAGTGATATGAAGAAATGACTCAAATTCCATGGTGCCTACTCCTGCTACACTGCCTTCTCTCTCCCAGCCTGCACCTGTGGCCTCATCGGGAGTTCCCTGTGACCAGTTGACAGAAGAAGACTTAGGCCCAGTTTACAGATGGTTCTGCATAATACACAGGCACCATGCCAAAGTGGACAGCTGCAGCACTACAGTGCCTTTTGGAGACAGCCCTGAAGGACAGTGGGACGGGGAAGTCTTCCCAGTGAGCAGAGCTTCAAGTGGTGCACCTTGATATTCACTTTGCTTGGAAGGAGAAATGGCCAGATGTGCAATCATATATCAGATTGTGGGTGCAGCCAGTGGTTTGGCCAGAGAGTCAGAGACTTGGAAGAAGCATGATTAGAAAATTGGTGACAAGAAAATTTGAAGAATGGGCATGTGGATAGACTTCTCAGAATGGGCATAAAAGGTGAAGAAATGTGTGTCTCATGTGAATGCTCACTAAATGGCAACTTCAACAGAGAAGGATTTTAATAATCAAGAGACTAAGGATCTGTTTTACAGATACCAGGCAGCCTCTTTACCCAGTCACCCCATTATCACCCAGTGGGCTAGTGAACAAAGTGGTCTTGGTGGCAGGGACTGAAGTTAACATGGACTCAATGATGTTGACTTCTACTCACCAAACCCTGGCTGGCTATGGCTGCCGCTGCATGCCTACTCTGCCAGGAGCAGAGACCAACAACAAGTTGCCAATATTACACTCTTTTTCAAGGTGATCAGTCAGCTACCTGGTGGCAGGTTGACTACACTGCACCACTTCCAACATGGAAGGGGGGGGGGCATTTTGTTCTTACTGGAATAAGCATTTACTCTAGATATGAATTTGCTTTCCCTGTAAGAAATCCAGAACTATCAACCATGGACTTACAGAATGTCTTATCTATTATCATAGTATCCCACACAGCATTGCCTCTGATCAAGAAACTCACTTTATAGCAAAAGGAGAGCAACAGTGAGCCCATGTTCCTCATCATCATGAAGTAGCTGGCATGATAGAACCATGGAATGACCTTTGGAAGACTCATTTATAGCACTCGCTAGGTGGTAATACCTTGCAGGGCTGGTACAAGCTTCTCCAGATGCTATATTTGCTCTGAGTCAGTATCCAATATATGATGCTGTTTGTCTCACAGCCAGTAATCAAGGGTAGAAATGGGAGTGGTAGCATTTGTTATTACTCCTAATGATTCAATATGAAGCAGAAACAGTGTTAGTAGATAACTAGTAATCTCCATCACAGCAACAATCAATTTTGAGAAAGTCTATCTCAATGCTTTGGTTGTACATGTTTGTTCCTCATGCTATAGAACTGAGACTACACTTTGCTCTTTCCAAATAAAATATTACTAATACTTAAGGCCTGGAAGTATTGCTGGTATAGATTGGGTTATATACACAACAGACCACACGAGGTGATATTTCTGGCAGTGCTTATCCAGCCACTGTTTTTACAGAAATAATATGAGCTCTGTGATCAAATGTTGATAATTACATCTGTAAACTTCCATCATTTATAACCCTGTTAAATGTAATGAGTCAATATATAATATCATTGACACTCTACAACCTACTTTAGAGTACTGAGAATTTGCGATTCTAGCAATTAACTTAGAATAATACACTTAAACATTATGGCTAGTTAAACCAGAGCGATTTGATCATGTAAGAGCAAGCTCCCTGTGTTTGATACATGTCCAAGATTGGACAATAACTCTGGGACTTGAAATGGGAGAAAGACAAGTTTCAGTTTTCTTAGCAGCTGTATTTCATTCCACTCATTCACTCCTTTTAGAATCTATAGAAATGACCCTAGAATAAGGTCATTCTAGGTCATTTCTGCTGACACTTTTCCATTTTTTTCCTACTCATTTTCACTCTTCCTAAAATCTAATTAGTAGTCGAGGAAGGAAGAAATAGAAGGAAATAGCCTGGCCACCGCTTTACCTTCCTTCCAGTTCTGATTTCTCCACATGCAGCATTCCAGACCCTGCTGAAGTTAAGAGGCTTAAGCGACTCCTATGTGAGTGAGATATCATATCAATGCACTCCTATCAGCATCCCTAAAACTTTATGTGTGGCTGTGGATTATAGTTATTATTCTAATATATGTCCCGCTGCAAAATGAGGTAAAAAGTAATGAGGAATCCAAATAAGATATGGTGCCTGTTCTCTAAAAATGTATAAATAAGCAACATTATAGATGATGGCAGAACAAAATTAGATCCCATCCACTACCAAAAGAATCTTTGGGCTTCTATGAATATGTTCGCCTCCTCCTCTCCAGATCTGTCTCCAGATTTCTCTGAGAATATTACTGAAGCCAGGTGGAAAGAGGGAAGACTGCAATGAGGCCAGACAAGAAAGAGTTAATAAAACTAATTCATCTATTGTAGGAAGAATTAACAGCTGATATCACCATTTCAGTGGTTCCCAGTAGTCACTGAGAGTTCTAGCATCTATGAATTGCTTGCCTTTTGAGTCAGAACCATGTTAACACCTTTATGAGTGGATGCACTTCTCTAAAAAGTTAATTCTGTGAGGTAACTACGATTAGCCCCAATTTTCAAATAAGGAAATCAGTGTTCACAGAGTTTGATTAATTTTCCCAAGATCAAATGGCTAATACATGGCAGAGATATTACTGTATTTATGTCTTTTTTTTTTTTTAACCACACATACTCAGAAGATACTGGGCTATAAAAAAGTCTATAGATTTTTAAAAATTATTTCTACTCCTTAAAGATATAAGAAATAAAGATGAGATTCATTAAAGATTTCAATAAATATGGAGACAAGCCATAAAATATATTTTTAAGATCACAAACTACTTGGATAAATTATGTTGAGAGCTAGGTTCAGGGGTAAGAATGAATTCAAGTAACAAAAGGGGAGAATGAGAACCAGAAGCTCTATTTTATCCTTGGCTGCTGAAAAGTTTGTCTAAAGTTAGCCTTAACTATAATTGAAAATGGATTCCAACACACTCAGAATCAATGAATGTTAAATTACAAGCATATTAGATTTCTTTAGAGACCCAAGATATTAAAAATGAAATTTTGTCTATGATATTTTTTATTCCCTCATGTTAAGTACTCCCTTTAAACTATTATTACAAAATAATAGTTATTACTTTCTAAATTACTTCAGTCTAGATTTTAATTGTTCTTCAAGATTTAGCTCATGTGGTATTTCACCCATAAAGACAAGTCCCAAACCACCAAACTTTGTTCTGTCTTTATTAACATACTTTTGCACCGTAATGGAATTCTTTTTTATACATATGTAAATAGCAGCTAATATGGTCCCTGACCCATAATAGAAATTCAATAATAGCTTGTGCTAGAAATAAAGAGGGAGGTGGGGAGAGGAAAAAGCAGAAAGAGGAAGAGAAAATAAAAGAGAAAAAGAAATATTGATTGGTTTCCTTGAGGACAGACACCAGGAGAGAAAATATCTTTGCCCACAATGCACTCACGGTCACAGAGGAGAGTAACAGCATCATTATCACTGGTAACATTAATTTAGAACTTACTACGTGCCAGGCTCCCCTCCCTGTACAGTTACCATTACTCTTTTATTCTAGCAGAGATTGAGCAACAAGTTCAAAGTAACAGTAAATCATTAATCTATCATTAAAACCTTAGTTGAGTCTAGATCCCACACCCATAACTTATACTCCTTGCTGCCTTTGAAAAAACAGGTAACTACAGTGTTCCATGTCAAAGGAAAACTCTGTTCCAAGTGCCAAAGGGAGAGACAGGAAAGAGTATTCTGCTTGGATGGGAGAAGTGGGGATATTTTGGTAGAGCTGGGAAATAAGTTGAGGAAGGTATTGGGCTTCATCTTGAATGATGAGAAGGAATTTTCTAAATTATCATTGGGCTGGGAATGCCGAGGAAGGGAAGACAAGTCTAGCCTAAAGGAAAAATGTACCCCAAACTACAGATATCTGAAAGTGAAACTACTGCAATAATCCAGATGAGAAGGTATGATAGACTCAACTACAGCAGCAGTGGATGTATAATTTTAAAATAAGATTAAGCTCTGAAGGGGACCGAGAATGCTGAGGAAAATTTTTTTAAGTCACTTGGACCAGAGTCAACTGTAGATGTGCTAAAAGCCAGAGGATATTAAAAAAGCTGACAAAGAGAAAAGCTGAGAGTTATTTATTGCTCAGCCTGCAGCATCAATAGATATGGACATGAATAACTGAAGAGAGAATCGGGACCATTTCCTTACTTCCAAAAGCAAGCACTACAATAAAGGAGGAAAAAAGCCTTGAAGTAGTCTTGGCTTGCAACAGCGGCATCAGCCAAAGTCTTTATGTCATGGAAGAAAAAGGTAGATAAAGGATCTGACAGCCCTAATTCTTTTCCACTCGCATAGACATTAACCTTCCCGCACTCAATCCCCCACCATCACATGTATACCCACCATGGTGGTCACTGATACTTGCTACCATGTCAGAGGTAGCAGAGATGGGAGAAGGCTGACATCCTGGCGGTGGGGAAGGGGCAGATGCGAAGGTGGTTTACGACAGAAAAAAGGGCCTGGGGTGTGGCTGAGGGCATTATCATTAAAAGATGTAAAGAACTGAAAGTAAATAACTCATGATGAAGATAAACACCGAAGACTTCCTTAGAGATGCGCAGCAGAGGCTTCAGGACAATGCTGAGCCTGGAGGCTGAGGGTAACAAGAATCCTCTTCCTTTCTCCTTCTCTAATATTCACAGGGCTGTGAGTGGGATTTTTTTGAATGTGCCACAAGATATTGATGGTTGTACATTTTTTAGGGTGATGATAAATTTAAACCATTTTAAAACAATTATTTATAAATTTTTGACATTTGAAATTATACTTGACAAACATTTTTGTCATGGTCCCTCTGTATGTTTCCCGAATTCATAAATTCTTATTTTGCTGGTAAGATTGTATGAACAGCAGTCTATAGAAAGCCACCACACAGCACAACTCCAGGAATGTGACACAAATATCATTTTTTCTATGTGTGCTATAAGTTGTAAAGACTGGTGGCACAGGGTTAAACTCTCTATTTTTTAGACAGGACGTGGTTTGTGACTAAGCCTTGTTTACCAGGGTCCTTGCCATGTAGCATAGATCCTGACACCATGAAGAGCTCGATAAACATTTGTTGAGTGGGAAGCTGATTTAAGAGCCCTGGGAAGCTGCTTTAGGGCCTCAAGTGGCCACTTTGGCAGCTGGAATTCTATTTCGGAGCTGGAGCTACCTTGAGTCTGCCAGTCATTTTTGGTTCTGAAAAGCTAAGAGGAACTGGAGCAAGGCGGAGAGGAAGGGTAGCTGGCTGCTTGCCAGACTCAAAAGGCAAATAGATAAGGAGGCTTACAAAATTTTCTTGAAGCACATTCAGCCCAGGCTCTCCAGGGAGGAAAGATGGCTAGAAGCCCTGGCAGGGTCCTATAACCACGAAATGAATAATCGTGTGCATGCTTAATTTCTACACATTTACCTATTTCTGCTCCACGACAGGGAGCAAGCAGGAATGGAGAGAGTGAAGGGGAGTTCAAGGAGATCAGAAAGGGAGAGAGAATGAGAAATACCCACATAGTTTTTCACACACTGAGCATCTTCAAGTGGGAGATGTGACTCTATTCTCTTAGCCACTTGATACCCACATGCCTCTCACAGTACGAACATCTTGCTGAGCTATGGTACTTAAGCTTTTACTTTTTGGAAAGTAAGGCATCTAAACACAGGTACTTTATCTGCTATTCGATTACAGAAACACTTTGTTGGACCTATAAGAGACTGTTACATTTATCTCCACCGTAACACCTGCCTAACGGATTTTCAAAGGTCATTTGACAATTCATGATTTTCACCTCCTGTGCTGAGCTTGGTATCTAACCCTAGGTCACTAATAATGTGTGACATTATTACGTTGTTCAGGGACCTATTCCTGAATTAAGAAAAAGCAACTTTTTCAGCCAGGGAGTAGGTGCTGCCATTTTGAGTAAGAAGCACATTTGCCTCACAGTGATATGATAAAAAAGGCACATAAGTGAAGACATGTTGCAGGCAGGAGTGTTGCTCTGAACATGTCACATTTAGCCAAGACTTCCTAGTTGTGAAGAAATGAATTTGCTCATCTCTCCAATTAGTAAGACTTGAAGTTTCACTTCTACTACATAAACCATCTCTCTCATATGCTCTTCCATGCACCATTTACATTAGTTCCTAGACCATTTTCTCTTTACCATACACTCCCTCTTCTGGAATCTTCACTCTCAGGGTGGAGAGTCCTTCCTCCCATCTTTCTCCTTCACCAGAAGTTAAATTCTTCCTTCGAAGCTTTGTTCTAATAGCTCCTCCTATAAATGTCTTTCTTGATCTAGCTACCAGCCATGTGTGCCTATTTGTCAAATTAAAACTCATAATAGTTAATGTATTGCTGTGTGAGATAATCTATATGGAAAACACTCTGAACTACATGTAAAGTGCCTTACAATTATGTACATTACATCAATTTTTTTTTCTACTTGGTATAATAATTATTTGTCCTCTTTCTCATATTAGATTGCTTCTGCTGCCGTCACTAAGCGTTAGGATGACTCCAGCTGGAGTCATCTGCACTCACAGGAAATATCCTAAGCAAAAACCACCCAGCTGAGCCCCATCAACCAACAGAACCATAAGAGATAATAAATTATTTTAAAATTCTAGGTTTTCTGGGTTTTTTTTTTTTTTTTTTTAAGCAGCAATAGAAAACCAGAATGCAGCTCAAGGCATTCCAAATGTTACAAACATCTAGAAGCTGTGAACAAGTTTGTTTGCACACAAGTGTCTTCTGAAGAGTTCCAGTGTTGAAGTGGCACAGTGGAAAGGATGCCAGGACCACTCAACGGGTCTGTACCTCTGAGACAGGGAGGAGAGTGCTGCCGAGGATTGGGACACAAACGGGAACCACAGGGTGTCAAGAAATTGGAACTAGGCATGCACTGGAGCCCTCCCTGCCATCATATAAGAATCCGGGAGCTTTAAATAATAGCTCCCAGAAAAACTCATTGAATTATTCATTTTACATTTAGCAAATACTTAATGAGAAACTTAGTAGAGGAGGGAGAGACACAATAAGCGAACGGATGAATATGATATAAACGGAACGGGGTCTTGATAGTCCGTGAAGGTGGTCATCATTGCCGTCATTCCCCCTGCTGCCCTGCGTTGTGCCTGGCCTGTCGGTATTCCTCAGGCACCACTGCCTGAGAACACTGACAAGCGCTGCTCCCCATGGCTCTCTCCTCGAAGTCAGGCTCAGCCACAGAGTCCCATACTGCTGGCCTCAGGGCCTCAGCACTTAGTGTCCAGTGCCACAGTCATTGCCCAGCCGTCCCTTATGAGACCGATGCATGCACGTGGAACATGGTGCTGATTCAAGGAACCCCCAGGCTCCACCATGCCCCACCCCCATTCTCCTGGAGATCAATTTCCATCTCTTGGGCCTGCCCACTTCTACCTTATCTAACCCACAAGCCCACTTACCTCTGGAAAAATCTAGGTTAACCCATCTCGATGATCTAGAAACCCTTAAACTGTTTACCTGGAGGGTTGACAGTGAGGATCGGGAGGGGACATGGAGGGGATTAAGCCTCCAGGAACTAAGATTGGTTTGTCCTTCCTGGGATGTAGAATGGATAGTGAAAGAAGATAGTGAGTCCAGAAGAAGGAGAGAAAAAAGTTTTTATTTTCCTTTTTCTAATAGCTCTGCCTACCACACATGATATTTGAGAAAGAAGAATTTGGTATTATAGTCCATGGGGGGAGGGGGAAGCGGGGGAATCATTCTGAATTCCTGCGGTATGTACAAATTTTTTCTTGTACGAAAATGATAAAAGGATATAGCAGAAGAAAGATTCAAAGGTAAAAAGTTCACAAAAAAGATGTTCTTAATTTATAGCCCAAACTTCCCCTGAAATGAACAGTATGTCAGTTCATATCAGGATAATTAATAGACCTGAGCAAGCAGTATTCCTAACATAGGTGGTACTTAAAAATGCCTATTGCATTAAAAAGCAAAAAATACTGCACAACATAAAATTGTCCTATGTACCATTTCATAAATTCAATCTTTCCAAAAAGATAAGAACATCTTGGGCTCAGCAGTTCAGAAATTAAATACAATCAAATGAACATGAAAGTAGGTTTTGATATTGATAGATTCACGTGCCAATTTGAAAGCAGTAACATTTAACAAAACTGGCAGCAGTTCAAAAAAGGTCATTTCCAGAGGTATCATCACTCAACCATAGTTTCTTGCAAGAGAGAGAGAGGGAGAGAGAGCAAAATAACGTGGGAGTTATAACTCCTGGTTCCATTATGAAGAAAACACATCCATGGGGAAATCACTGTGGCTGGAACCAGAAGACCTGGGGCTCGATCTGGCACTGCTAGCACCACCCTGGGTGACCTGGGGCAGTAACTGGCCCAGACGCTCCTTTCCTCACCCCAACCTTAGAGATGGCGTCGCTGACAGCGCCTGCCCCCAGGAGTTCAAATGGAAAATATATGAAAAATATGCACAATCCCTTTCAAAGCTCTACACAAATGCCAACTACCATTTTCATGGTTGTTGTCAAAGCCCGTCTTGCAGCAGCTGAGTCTGGTCCTAGACAGGATTGAGGAAACTGTGACTTAAGAACTTAGAGCACTTATGGTTACAGTGATGTGTGTGTGTGTGTGTGTGTGTGTGTGTGTGTGTGTGTGTACTGAACATGTCATAAGAGGACAATACAAAAGATCGTTAAAAAATTAAGTCAATCTAGTGAGTGGGAAAAAATATTTGCAAATCATGTATCTGACGAAGGACTCGTATCCAGAATAAAGAACCCCCAAAATGCAACAAATAGAAAACAAACAGCTCAATTTGTTTAAACGGACCAAATATTTGAACAGGCTTTTGACCAAAGAAGATATACTGATGCCAAATAAGCACATTTTTGTAGAAATATACATTTAAAATGTAAATTAAAAAATTAATGTAAATTTTACAATCTTAGTGCATATTAAATATGTAAATAGAAAAATATAAATTTAAGACACAATGAAAGATCACTGTACACCTCCTAGAGTGGCCAAAGGAAAAAAAAAAATTTAACTGCCCGTATGAAGTACCCAAGAGGAGCAACTTTACTACTTTATCATTTGTGCCTTTCACAAACTGCCCGAGTTTCCCAAGCCTTGTCACACTGTGAGACATGATGTGGGGATTAGATTTATGGGTTAGCTAAAAATTAAAAAGCAAAAACATATACCTGACCTATTAGGCAGGAACTATATATAATATTCGGACGAGAAACTATACATTAATCATGGGTGTGCTTGACTGGTTACGGAAAGTCAGGTGGGTGTAATGCAGGGAATAACTGGAAGAAGATGGGAGGCAGCAGGAAGGGCTGAGAATCCTATTTCTGGTGCTCTGAGCTTAAAACAAGTGCCGCAGAAGCAGCAGGAGGAGCGTGGGCTGCCAGCTCTGTGATTAACGACAGGAGAATTTCAGAGAACAGTTGTTGCAATAGTAAGATTTTGCCAAATACCGATACAAAAAGTTAGTGTGCAACGGGATCAAGAATAGAAACAAGCGACTATGGGTTGGTACTCTCAAAAACGAACTGTCAAGAGTAAGCTTTTATTAATCAAGCGATAATGTTTTGCTGTGGAGTGATAGTGTTTGCAGAGTGTAGAAAAATAATGAATCAGAATTCACAGAACGTTTGAAATGCTGGCCTATGAAAATAAAATACATTGTTTTCAATAATGAAGGAAAATCCTAGAAATTAAATCAGAGGACAAGTGTAAATAATGCTAGCAGTGAAATAAGTGATAAAATAAGCAAAGATGGGCCTGTGGTACTTTCTCCTCTCCTTGGTTTATCTCATCCACAGCCTCTCAGGGGGCCCTGGGACTCTTGCCGCTAAGGGGTCCTCTTCCTCCATTTCTCCATGGGGTCCCCTCTTCACTTGTTCTGTCCTGACCAGACCCCTCACACCAACCTCTTTCAAAAACACCTGCTGCACTTATTTATCCTTAAGGACCTTAGGAAATGGACAGCAAAAAAACACAAAGCTCCTTTACTAATCTTGAGTTAAACAAATTAACCCTAATGCATATTATCCTTCTAGAAGGACTGGATTTTTACAAAGGACTTTGAGGCACAGTTTCCAGCATGTTTGTGGAGGAGACATTTTTAAGGTTGCTTAAAAGTCTTCCAGGGAGTTTCAGGTCACAAAGTATAGGTAATGACCTCTCTGCCTGGGGGTCAGTCTAGCCCTGGGTCTAACCTTTACTAAGAGTTCACATACATGGGGAGACCCTACCAATTCCTCTCATCTTGAGGGCAGTATTTTCTTTCCATGGCTCGTTTCCTGCCTCCTTTTATTATGCAATTCCCTCTAAACTCTTGGAAGAGGCAACTATAACTTAGTAGTAGAAAGAACAAAAAGATCTGGATCTCAATCTTGACTTTTCTACCATCCGGATGAGGACTTGGACAAATACTTAAACTTCTTTGAATCTAATTCATCTTAAAAAAAAAAAAAAAAAAAAGGTGAGAATAACTACTTTACGGGGCAGCTGTCTGATGCTTGGCACATGGCAGGCTCTCAACGTTAGTTTTTTTTCTCTGAGTCTGAGAGCCATGAAAAGGTATGTAGGACTGCCATGTGTTTCTCCTTTGCATGCCAGCCTATAGAGAGCAACCAGATCTCTCTACTCGCATGGAAAGGATGCCCAGGTTTTGAGTATATAGGAAAAGGGACACTTGTTCTCAGACCACTACAGAACCAACTAAGGAAAAGCACTAGATCTGAAGCCAAGAGATCTGGCTGCAAAGCTGGACCCCGCCACACGGAAGCTGCGTGATTATGGACACTCAATGCCTTCCTGAGCTTTGGGGTCTTCAAGTGCAAAAGCAGAGTAACATCGATGGTTCTCTCTATTCCAAAGGAACAAAATACAGATCGAATGTAAATAAAACACCTTTGCAACAGTAAATTATACAGGGTAGCATCATAGTTCTAGAAATCTCTTGAGCAGCATCAAGGAAAATATTATTAACTGAACTTCAAAAGGAGAGCTGAGAAATATCAATATAGAACCAATAGTTTGATTTTTAACTATTCTACTTCTGTTAGAAAATTCAACCTGGCTTCAGATATTACCAACATCCAAAAGGTTGAATTTATTTTTGTTATTTTAAATTTAAAGAAGGCAAAAAAGTTTTTAGCAGTATTTTAAATATGAAAATCTCAAATAGTCAATGAATTGCTAAGATTATGAAACACACACACCTAGTACCTTACAACATGTACCACTTATTTGTTAAATTAGCCCAAATCCTTTTGGATGAAGAAATCAGAATTTATACTATAGTCTATGTCATTCAAAATAAATTTTGGTTTCCAGAGGAAGTCGATACTAAATTGACACAACCACTACTCTACATGCTTTTGTGACAGTGATGTCATTTGTTCCAATGACCATATCACATGGTGCTCCTAAAGAACAAGTTCTTGGAGAGGAATCAAAACGGGAGACCATATGAGAAAGGCGTTTGTGAGTGCATGTGAAGCTCCCTGAGGACTCGCAGAAATAACTGGGCGAGCTTTTCACCCAAATGGGACTGTCAGCTGAGAGGGCAAGAGGCAGAAAGATACAGATTATGTTGCTTAACGCTACCTGCATTTGTATCCTACCAGCCTGGGGAAAATGTCCTGACATCTATAGATGTTCCAGTGGACTAGCATGCAGAGAAACGAAACATTGATCAAAGTACCCCAGCCCTGCATACTCAGCATTTAGAAAGTCCTCTGAGGTTCAACAGAAAGCTTCCAAAATGAATTAGGCGAAATCCTTTCAATGTCACTTTCCCGGAACACGTTTTAATTGGAAGAAAATATAATCACCACCAACTCTGAATCCAGATATGGTAATTAAATATATTAATGGAAAAAGCTGCACTGTTTGAACTAAAACCATTATCTTAGGCTGTTTCATTTCGTTTAGTCTCAGTCTCTCACAAGGATCATCAAACAGGATGTCATTACAGGCAGACGGGAAGTCATGTACAAATGAATAGGTGCAGGAAAAGCTTAGGGTGTAGTCCAAGGAGAGAGATCACCATCTCTCTACTTGATCCTAAACACACACACGCACACCCCATACACACAAACGTACACATGCAAGCACATCTGTATGTACATATACACATACACACATATGGGGGTATGAGTGAGAAATACCTTGGGAATCATGGTACATGAGTAGATTAGGGTAGTTTCTTAACTGCAAGTGACTTGAAATTGATGCAAATATCACAGATATACAATCTCTATTTGCTTGATTTCTAGGTAACCAAATAAAAGAACAAGCCTTTTCTGAAATAAACTACATTCGTAAGTTTTTTCTTTCTCAAAACTTTTAAAAGCAAAATTTTAGATTATTGGACCCAGACACAATTGTTACATATCTGAGCTCCACAAGAATACCAGTAAGCTGCTGAAACTCCCTCTAAAACTTTGCTTCAGTTAGTTACCCAACCCTAGTTGCTGATCTGTAAATTATGCCTTATTTATAAAGTCTCAGTGGACTTCAGGTCTTGGAGCCAGCTCAGCGTTTCCAGTTAGCCAAGGCAATTCCACCTCTCCACCTGCATTACCTCCCAGCAAATACCCTTCTGTATGGAGCAGCTCTTCTCCTGGGGACAGTAGCAGATTCTTCCACCCACCAATACCTGTGAAGCTTGCCTTCCAGGGAGCAGGGGACGTCACTTTCCCCTGTGGTCCTGATCCATCCTTTGTGGAAGGAATCTCCTCACCTGTGAAACTCAGTCCTCGGGGAGGGGGGTCGGGCAGGGAGAGGGTCTCTGCCTGTTTTCTTTGTGTGTTATTTCTTTTTACTCAAAACCTTTGTCTGACATGTAAAGTGGTATTTTCACAAGACTTTTTAGCTCCTCTGGCAGAAGATAAGCTTACTTCACACTCAAAGTGGTCAACTCCTCCAGTCACGGCCCACAGATTTTGCTCTATGCCCTCAATGCTTGCTTAATGACTGCTAACACCAAATATTTAATAAATTTCTATTAAACCAACTTGTATAAGTAGGAAGATAACCTCTCTCATACTGTTATACATAAATGACTAGTTCCATTGAGAGCAAAAGGCAACTTTTGTTTCTCTCTTGGAATTATACAGGTCTCCCAGAAAATCTTCCCAGGACTGGCCCGGGTTCTTCCAGGCTGTCAGAGATGCTGCTTCTCAGCTGCTGGTTCTCATCTGCTTTTTCTATTCTGTGCAAATCTTCTCCCGAGACAGAGGCACTAGTCTCATCGAGAAATGACTAGTGTCTCCCAATGTCAATTGCAGAGTGTAGTGGGTTGAATAGGGTCCCTTCAAAATTTATGTCCACCTAGAACCTCAGAATGTGACTTCATTTGGAAATAGGGTCTTTGCAGATGTAATTAGTTAGGGATCTAGAGATGAAATCATCCCGGATTTATGATGCTCCCTAAATCCAGTGACTAGTGTCTTTACAAGAGAAGTGATAAGGAAATTTAAAACAGAAGCACAGAGAAGCACAAGGAAGAAGCCACATAAAGACGAAGGCAAAGATTAGAGTGAGGCAACTATAAACCAGAAATGCCAGAGATTGCTAGAAGTCTTGACTTCAAACTTCTAGCCTCCAGAACTACAAAAGAATAAATTTCTATTGTTTTAAGCCACCCAGTTTGTGGTACTTTGTTACAGCATTTTTGGGAAACTAATACACAGAAAGACAATTTTAGTATGCACAAACCTGACCTTCATAGTTCACCACCTCCTTTACCTAACCTGTTTGTTGCTAGGCTCCTGGAATATAATCTGCTTGACTGATGTTGATGAAGATAGTATGAACAGTAAAAAAAAAAAAATCAGAATTAGATTGTGAGTCACAGATATGACTAAATCATTGAGTTACTTGATGCCTCATTTTCCTTTTCTGTCAAGGAGAATTAGTACCTTCCCTATTAATGAGGGGATTCTGAGCATTTAATGATTACACATATACTTCGAAATATTTAAAAATGTCTGGTGTATCTTGATTCAAACTAGAATATAGGCCCAGATGCCAGAGTGATATGATGCAAAATGAAACATCTATCAAGTGACATGCTAATAATCACTAAGGTGATTAAGCTAATCAGTCTTAGTTACACATTAATATAACCTTTTTTTTTTTAAATACAAGTTCCACACTAGACTAGAAACATTTGTTTTGTTTTGATTTGTTTTGTTTACCAGGCTCTCCTTTGTGCAGACTTTCACGTATTTCTATTTTACAAGACATGAAATGGGATCTTTTAATAGATTTTACCCAGTAATCCTCCAATAATTTGCTTTCCTGTCACATCATGGAAAATGTGATAAAATAATGAAGCTCTAGACACAGAAAAACAGTCATACCCAAAACAGTGACCCTTGCTAATATCTCTAATAACAGATACTCAGTGGAAAAGACACCACTGATTATGACTTTCATCTCCATTACAAATTTTACAGTCAACATGGCTGAAAATAAATCTTTCATTTATTTTAGTTTTTAAGTGTGCAGAGTTGCTGTTTATTATACCACGGCATCTGCTGTGTGTTGGTGTGTATGTGTGCACATGTTTAAGTTTTCCTTTATGTGTGTATTTCCAATTAGTAGTGCGTAATTCGTTTTTTTCTATCACCATTTCTTTTGCTTCTCCTCTGCCTAGCCATACAAAAAACTTTTAATCACATTGCAAAGCCTTTCCACATTATCCGTTTTTGCTTCCTTAGCAAAGAGGCATTGATTGCTTCCCATCCTCTGTGTATGTAACAAATATGGCATTTCTGTAGCCACAGTGCACACAATGTATCCAAAAATAAAACATTAATAAAGAAGATAGCTTTGAATCTCAAATATAGAGCAAAGATTCTTAAAGAGAAAAGCTAGCAGTGTCCTTGGTGATAGTTGCCTGTTGCCATGGGAATGAATCCAAAGATTCTATGACATTTCCTGGGACCACATGAGCTAACTAGAAAGAATGCCTTTCAGACATCAGTCCCATGTTCATGTATTTACCTGATAAACTCTGTGGAAGAGAAAATTCAAGATGAAAGAATTATATAAGTACTTGATTATGTGGCTCAGGCATTGCAAGATTGCTATCTGAAAATTATTATTTTTAGCGGGCACATAAACTGCAAAAAAAATGAGAAAAAATAAAAACCAATCACCTAAATTTTAAATACCATTAAATCTTGATGTGTAATGTATGAGATAACAGAAATCTCACTGAAGATACCAGTAGACTTCTCATTTTCATATCTTTAGCTCTACTCCAAGCAAGTGGTACTAAGCCATGCTGTTCACACACTCACAGGGCCTGTAGGTATGCGTACACCAACACCGTTGTTCATTTCGTGAAGATTTTATCACAATCTGGGTTTCAAATAAGCCTTCCAAGGACTTAGCTTACTAGTTCTGCTGCAACACAGACTGAACCAGGAAGCCATTTGACTTGCTGTGTCTCTGTTCTTTATCATGGAACCCATGTCTGGAAGTCAAGACCAAGGCTGGGTTTCTTGGTGGCCAGTGGACACCATGCAAGAGACCATCACCAACGTGTTCTCATTCTTCATAAGAGTGGCTCATCACTGCCATCTCCCCACAGCCAACCTTCACCTGAGCAAGGTTCATTCTTTTCTAAAAGTTGCTGCTTTCCAGATGTTATATAGAAAAAAAAAATTGCCAATCTTCAACCATTTTTGTACCTATAAAAATGGCAAGTTCTAATATATTGTTATTTTATAAGGATCTACTTAAACTGCAGATACTAAATACTTTGATATAAAAAATTGTGTATGGTTTAAAGTTTATCTCTCTTCTATGCTGTATCTAATCTGGTTAAGAGCATTTATTTTTAGACAGGCCTATATTTCTATAATAAGTATTGAACGTTTATAATGCTAAGTATTATAAACATAGTGTTTACTATGCTAAGTATTATGTTTTTTCTCATTTAAGATAATAACTCTGTTAAGTAGATATAATTATTACTTCCATTTTTGAGATAGACTTGATGTTAAAAGAAGTGAATTATCTTGCCCTAAGTCTCATAGCTCAGAAAAGGTGAGGCCTGTATTTGACCTTGGACAGTCATACTCCAGAGCTTAACCGACCAGGGTCCTATGGCATGTTAGCGCTAGAAAAGGCCTAGAGAGCCACTAACCTAGTGCTTTTCTAATTTTTCTACAGTAGTAAAATAGCCTCTTCCCAAGTGAAATTTTATGTGGCACCCTTAGTGATAAAGCAGCTGGAGCAGATCAGGTGACTCCCTGAGACTTCTGACCCATCAGGCAGTTCCACCTTTTGTAAATTGTAGACCACTGAAGTGTTCAAGCTTCAAGGAGACATCAGCTGCATATTATGACCAGGTCCAAGTGCTTGCCCTTTCCAGGGAGCTTGATTTACGGGAGAATTTTCCCATGTGACTATCTACTCGCCTGTCAAGCCTTATGTTCTATTCCCCCTAATACAATACTTTCAAGCTCCAATGCCACACAGGTTCTCCTGGTTTCACCGGTAAATATTAGCCAATTTTTTAGTGAGTACGCTATGTTTTCCTGGAGAACTCACTTCCCCTCTTGGGTCACAAAGAAACCTTACTTTACTTACTGGTCTGGAGGAATGAGACGAGGTGAGGGTGAAGAGAACAAGCATTTTCTTTCAAGGCACCTTCCTTAGGTCAGGTCTTTGAATGGGCTCTGGAGGAAACGAGGCTGCTTCCTTTCCTTCCTTTCACTCTGAGGTGGGGGAGAGAAGCTACTGTTGCTGGCCCGGAGTTCAGGAGGCCTTAGAGATTCAAGCTTTCTTTGGATTCCTCCATCCAACTGATCCCATCCCAAGTCTTCCTTCTAAGAGCCTTTGTTTTTGCATAGGAAACCTGTCATACCTATGCATACAGTCTCCCTTTAATTCCACCATGTAGGCATAATTTTCAACACTGCCTTCTCTGTGGCCTCATGAGAAGAGATTTCCTTAAATGCTGCCTTGAAGGACTTGTGGCTTTTATGGCTCACTCTGAGCTGACAATCGGTTGAACTGAGCCTGCTTTTGTTTTTGAAGATTTCTGCAGCCAGTGCTACGATCCTTTAAATTCCCAACAATCCCATACCATTCAGGTGCTAGAGCAACTACTTCACCTTCTACCTATACCTTGTCCTAATCTATCCCAGGTGAGTCTTCTTTATTCTGATGCTTCATTGTGCCACAGGGTATCATCAGGAATCATTCACTTACCAGCAGCAGCAGGTCCTTGTTGCTATTGGACCAGTGGTGATTGTTCCAGAATGCCATCCTAAGGTTCTTCTTTCTAGAGTTATTTCTGTTACCAACTAATTTATGTTGGGTTCTCCCGAGACATTGCCTGAGATAATACTTTGTGTAATAGTTTATTTAGTTGCTGACTCCATGAAAGAGAAGTAAACCACCAGGAAGAGTGAGAAAAGAATTATACATATACATATACATATACATATACATATACATATATGTTATATATGTATATTATATATAATATACATTATATATGTGCATTATATACATATATGTTATATATGTATATTATGTTTTACATAATATATATTATATATTATATGTTATACATAATATGTATATGTACATATACATATTATGTATAACATTATATATATGTTATATATTATACATATATATGATATGTATGTTATAATATATAAAGAATTAGTGAACAATATTTTCTTACTCAGAAGTTTATCTTAAATCTTAGAGATGTCCATGTACTCTCGGCAAAAAAAAAAAAAAAAAAAAACGGAGTGAAATCTGACACTATTAATAATGAACAAATATAGAAATCAATTTTAAAAGCATATTCTTTTCTAATTTTTAAACCAAAACTATAATTCCTTAAATTGTCATGTTTAATTCCTTCTCACAACTAAATTGAACTGATGGCACAGAGAAACTAATTGATGGTACAGAAATCCTTTATGCTATTTTAACAAAAGAAAGAAACAGAAAACAATCTTCCTAATTTGGTGACTACTAAATACACAGCTTCAGGGTGAAAGCCCTTTGTTTTCACAATGGAGGGTGGTCTACTGTAGATCATTTGGCCCATAGAACAGGTAAGCTTCTTGGAGCAAATAGATCAATTAATCAGTTAGAGGTGGAAATGGCTCAAAGGAATCAAAATCAAATAGAGAATGTACAAGAGTAAAAGTGTATTTCTTCTGGTGGAGGAGCAAACTTGGATTATTAGTTGATTTATCTTTGTGTGGTGGCTTATGAATGAGATTTATATACATTTTTTTCCCCCAGAAAGCTTGATATTTCTTCTGCTCATAAGGCTAACTAAAAATTTGAGCTCAGAATCAATGAACAGATCATAGAAGCACAGAAAAACATTTAGAGCATGGAGGGGAAGCAACAGGAAGACTGCCGTGATAGGAGAAAGAAGAAATTCAGAAAGTGAGGCTGTAATTATACACAGGATCTTTCTCCACATGTCCCTTTGCTGTTCTGCCAAAAGGAAGAAAGGTCTTCGTAGGTGTTATGACTGAAACCTGACCCAAATATGATAACAAGGAAGTTAGAATATTGCAAATCCAATATATTATTCAGGTCTTTTCACCAAAGTGCTAGGATTTCACTCTCTTGGCCTCACATGCCTGGCAGGATTGTATTATATGGGGGAAAAAATCATCAGAATAAATCGTGTCCCAGATATGATTATACTGATGAAGAACACTGTGCAGAAAATCTAGAATCCATACTCTCCAGCTTGTAAAGTCAAATTACTTATATGTGCTGACAAACAGCAGCTACAATTTCAAAGTAAAACACATAAAGAGAACTTTTAGAATATTGTACATTAATATTAGCTACTGAGCAAAACCTCTAACCATTGAATGGTTACAATGTCCTTGAGATTTTATTTGATTGGCATTTTCCATTCAGCTGTGCCTCATTGCTTTCTTTAGAGATAAGAAGTGCTATAAAATATTCTTATAAAAGCTATTGTCATCATTTTCTGTGTCAATGGTTTGTTTTACTCATCAAGTAATTGTTCATTCTTTGTCAAGAAATGCTGAAGTCAATGGCCACATAAATAAAAGACAGATAAAAGGAGCTATTAAGCAATATGCTAGGAGCTGTTAATGTGTTTGTTTTAGCAATCCTAAAATCTAAACATTTATGTATTATATTTTACATACAAACATATATTCCAACATATTCTAATGCATATTCCAATTAGAGTCTGGGAAATTCTGAAGAATTTAGAAAGAATTTAAAGCCCGGAAGTTTATTTATGCCTAACGCCACCAGGATGTAACATGTTCACCATGATGAAAACGTGAAGAAAGAAATTCCCACCCTTGCATCCTCAGAACTTCCTTGAGTTTAAGCTTAAGTTGACTATGACCTAAACATATTTGGGATGACTTACTCTTCTGGTTTCTTTTATCTTGTTGACAAGATACTGCTAAAAATAGCTGTGAAGAAATAAAAAGTCACCAAATTGAGAGCTAGTAAGTATTACTTCTGGGGCCCCCTAGACAAAGAAACGTGCCTTATTTTCCCCAATGGAAGAATGAAGATTATAAACTTGTCACAAAATAAAATAATGTGGTAAAATAAAACAATGTATTGTATATTTATATACCATAAATATTGGAGAATTAAAATTTTTAAATGTTACTATTTCTAACAGCACAAAAAAAAAATCAAATACCTAGGAATAAACTTTAAAAACAGGTACAAGATCTTTACACAGATATCTACAAACTTATATTAAGAGGACTTAAATAAGGTCCAAAGAAATGGAGCGATACACCATGTGAAAGGATCGGAATACAGAAATGCAAAGAGCCAAAAATAACCAAGAAATTGTTGAAGAAGAAAAGTGGGGAGGCCTACACTCTCTGTTGAAACATTGTGAAGCTGGAGTACTTAAGACAGTGCAGTAATGTTTCCAGGAGAGACTAGACCAATGGAAACAGAGATTCCAGAACTAGACACACCTATACATGGTGCTTCATTTTTTGCAAGGGTGGCACCACAGAGTCCTGGACAAAGGACAGTCTTTACAAAAAATGGGCTGGGTCAGCTGATTATCCATGTAGGGAAAAAATGACAATGGGCCTCTACCTTACACTGTACACAAAAATCAATTCTAGGGAATCGTAGATTTAATATAAAAAGTAAACCAAAAAAACTACTAGCAGCTAATGAGAGAATTATCTTCACAAGCATAAGTAGACAAAGATGTATTAACATTACCATAAATGAAAAAAAAATCATAGCCCAAAAATGATCAGAAAACAAAAATAGACCATCTATATGAGATTATAGTGAATAAACATAATATGAGTTCATTATCTCTAAAGAGTAAAGATAATGAAAAGATTTTTTAAAATAGTAAATTAGCAAAGGTGAGAATAATAAGAAATTAAATTCAGTATAGCCAAGATTTGAATACTTTCATAAACTCCTGTTGGGAATTTAAAATGACAAGTTTTCTGGAGACTGTTTGGCAATGTATCTCAAAATCCCTAAAAATTATATGTATTTTTTGACCTAATAATTCCACTTCTAGAAATTTATCTTAAAGAAAAATCTGGACAACTTTGCAAAATATGGATTTTTTTTGTCACTATAATGCTTACATAACAAAAAATTAGTAGAGAAAAGTATAACAACAGGATATTGATTAAATATACTATGATAATCTACATAATTGGATGCTATATCATTATTATAAATGATTATTTGAATCAAGAATTGCCACCTAAGATGTCCACTGGGCAGGATGTGAATGAGCGAAAAGGCTCTTTGGCAAACTGGACAGCATGGGCCCCTTTTGGAGAGTATTGCTCCAATTAATTGATGCCAAGTAAGAAGTGTGTGTGTGTGTGTGTGTGTGTGTGTGTGTGTGTGTGTGTGTGTGGGGCAGGGTGGGGGGCAGGGATTTTAGTGTTGTCAGAATACCCAATATTTTAAAAGTAGAAAATTGAATATTTTATGTGAAATCTCTTCATTTTCAAAAGTTGTCTATTGCTCAAAACTTTTTGAAAAAGATTCTGTGGCCAATAAAATATATCATTTGTGAAAATTCCAGGATAGATGATGATAGATAGATGATAGATAGATAGATAGATATAGATATGATATGTTTTTTTTATTGTTATAAAGAGCCTGTTACAAAACAGTTTATATAATATGATCTCATTTTTTGTTAAAAATAAAAGCATAATTTGTACGTGTAAACTCTAAACAGTGTCTGAAGAGGTATAAATCTAAATGTTAGTGGAGGTGGATCATTTTTAGTTTTCATACATTTCTCTATTTTTACATTTTTATATTAATCATTAACATTTTCTCACCAGAAAATACAATAATATTCATTTGTAGTTATAAAGAAAACAGTTAATAATTTAGTCTAAAATTTTGAGAACTAAATTAAAAATCAAAATTACTTAATTCTCATGCATTAAATCAGAAAGGCCAGAATTTAGTCATTTCTACCATTTACCACGTCTGTGGCCTTGGGCTTTTCATCTATAAAATAATGACGCCTTCTATCTCTTCCTCGAATTCCCTTGGTACTGTAAATACTAATAAACAAAAATAGAATTAACATCTATCACACTACCTTCCCAGCATCACCAAAAGCTAAGTGTACAAGGTGCTTATCCTACTGAGGTTCGGGTCTGGAAAGCAGAGAGACACTCATAGAATGTAATAATGTAAAAAATTTTATTTGTTTGTTTGTTGTTCTATTCTGTCCAGAGGCATGACTGTCATAGGGCTCTTCCCACTTGCAACATCTCCACTCTCAGGTTCTAGGGTTACTCTGTGCCCCACACCTCACTCCTTACCTAGCAAGGATGCTAAATGTAAGGGAGCAGAGAATGGCGGGAAACCCAATGCCAGAAATAGCATTTGATGAGACAGAACTCTACCATGTTCTCAAGAATATTTCGGTAGGTCCTATGTAAGAGTGGAGCTCCAGGAATAAACTAGGGAAGCCACTTTCAAGGATTAGATTTGACACTCAAGTAAAGAAATGAATAAATATTGTTTGAGTTTGCAATTCTTTATCTTCTCTTCCCTGCTCTCCTCATCACCAGTAAAGGCATAGGTGGAATTCAGGAAGATGAAGAGGTCCACAAGTGAAATCAATCCAATGGCTGATATCAGGTGGGTTTTGTTTCTGTCCATATCACCTCATTTTCATCACAAAGGGCTTAGATATATGCATTCCACTGATCCTTCTACCATGCAGATTAAATATAAGGGAAGGAAAAGAATTTTTTTAGGCTATTGTAGCACCATTGGAAACCTACCTGAACTAGCTCAGGTATTTCCCCAAGTGCCCAGCTTTAAATCCAAGGAGAAATTTCACCATATTCAGTCCATGAACATATCACACCCTTTAAGATACTTTTGATATAATAATCCATTTTCATTATCACTTTTTCAACTAATTCACAATAAAAGAGAACAATAAAAGTGTTGTTTCATATCTTTACTTTTTCAGTAATGTGCAACATGAACATAATAGTGTTAAGAAGTCAGAAATAACTTAACACAGTAGCTATAGAAGATGTTTATATTTGCAAAATTTCAACAATTATCTCCCTTAGGTTCCCCCAAATTAGCATATTTGTTAATCAAATTAATTAAGAAGCTTTTCAAAATAAAAGCAATGTTTTAAATAAATATATTTTCATAACCATAGAACATTTAGTTCTGTTGGAGGTAACGAACATATTACACTCAAGTATTTTATGAAAATATCAGGGCAAAAGTTATCTAGATGAAATTATAAATGTATCCTAATTAGTCATTTGCTTTTTTTTGTTTTTCTGCATGTGTTAAAATTATATCATAGACATTTTGTAATCAGTTCTTAAATCAACATGAAGATGTTATCTGACTCAGAATTTATATCAGCTCAATGTAATCATATGGTATTGTTTGAATAATGTCTTTCAATTTAAATTTAGTACTCTAAATTTAATGCTATCAAAGCCAAGACCCCTTAGCTGCCCATGTCTGCTACCATAAAAAAAAAAAAATGCTATTCTGCCAGTTTGGAAGAATAAGACCTTCCTACAAATCTCAACCTTGAAATCTCATAACTGAATAATATTGTCACATCAAAATTCTAATTACAAAAGAGCTTTTACTGTGTTTTGTAGTACCACATAGGTGGGTATAAATTCACTTATGATCAGCTTTTCCATTGAAATCATATCTGTTTAGTAAACAACTATAAAAAGCTTTCTAAAAATTGACTTTATTTAATAAATATTTTAAAGAGTTTGCTAACTGAAATGACTTTGCTGATCTTCCCAGAAATTCTGATTATTTGCTTCTCTTACATTCACTTTTATTTCTACTGTGATAATTAGGAATTTTTCTAATCTATATTTAATCTATCAAAACATCGATGAATTTGAAAATTTGGCATCCTTCAATAATAAGCTATATTAACATCTCTAAATTAAATGATGAAGGTAGAGAAGTAAAGTTACACAGCAATAGATTATAGAGAATGCTCTTTAGATTAATAAATTTTTTCCCAAAATGGTATAGTAATAACTTACTAAATGAATAATGCAACACAGAATTGATTTTAACGGGATTTCAACCTCTCTCCTCCCCTTCTCTCTCTCTCTCTCTCTCTCTCTCTCTCTCTCTCTCTTTCTCTCTCAATCTCTCTCTCTCTCATTCTCTGAGACACACACACACACACACACACACACACACACTTCCACCAACATCTATACCTGGGTGTATACACAATCTCAAAATTTAAAACACTGCTACTAAACATTTTAACTTAGATAAATTAACTGCATTAAAATACTGACATTGTGAAAACATCTGTTTATGTTCATAGAGGGCATCTTTTTGTGAACATCTAAGAAGCTGAAGGAAAGACCAGAAAGAAGAACAGAGTCTTCAACTGAAAGGACAAGGGAATTCACGGATACTGCTCAGGGTCACAGCTTTCCATTCTCCTCACCGCTTTCCTTCTCCTCAATGGCTTCCAGGCTGCGCTTGCTTTTGGTCTCGGCACTGCTGCTGGGGCCTTTACTAAGTCCACAAGACAAGCATGCCAGCTGGATCTGCTTCATGTTTTCTATAGCTTCATTCTTTGCATTCTTCAGCAGATCTCCTTGACCCTATAAACAGGTAGAAATACAAACCACAGAAGAAAGTTATTGGCCAGGCATATCTTGACTGACTACTGCTCAGTGAGGAAGGAAACAGACCCAGACTCGAGAACTCAGTTTTCCAGGGAGCCTCTTGAGAATCCTGTAGTGGGAAACAAGCTTGAGGGAACGCTCCTCTGAATGAGCTGAGGACAGTCAGCCCTTCCACCACCACGGTCTGAGATTTAGCACACTGCTGCAACTCCAGTCCTAGCATTCCTAGGCTTGGGAGAAAGCAAAGAAAGAAACTCTGCCTTAAAGAACTGAAAACTAAATCAGCTGCTCTGTGTACAAAAGCTTACAAAGCAAAATATCTTCTGTAAAGTAAATCACACACCTTAAAGCTTGGTTAACCGTTTCTGTTTTGGGGGGGCGAGCAGTGGGGAGGAGATTATCCTTGCTATCTGCCTTTTAGTAAATTATTAGTTATCTACAATTCCTTCTGTCTTTCCCATCAGCCCAAGGACAACATTCCCATCTGGTTGATGGAGAAAGAGAAGCTCCAGAGGCTCAGCACATCAATCAAAACAAAAAACAAACGAGGATCACAGGAAACCATCAGCTGTTAGTTACATTAAGGTCTGAGAAAGATCTTTTCCCATTATTTTTATTTCTTATTTTGTTTCATCATTATAAAGATCAAGTGTACACACTGATGCTGGTCCAGGAGCCTGAAGAATTAAGCGTGGGGAAGCCAGAACATGTTTCCCCGGTGTACAGACAAGAGAAGTAGTTCTCTCCCTGCCACCCACCTCTCTCTCTCTCTCTCTCTCTCTCTCTCTCTCTCTCTCCATTCTCACAGCGATGCCTGAGAGTGTGACCCGGAAACTGAAAGGACAATATGGGAGGATGTGGGGGTGACACTGATCGCTAGAGAGTTCCTCCACAAAACAGAGACCCAGATAAAAGATAAGTCACCTATTTTATGCAAGGTCATCCTTGTTACACTGTTTCATCACTTTAATTTGATGAACACTTTTTCCTCAGGTATATGAGGGACCTTATGTTTTTTTAAAAAACCTTGGCATATTTCATTCTTCAAAATACATACAGGCATTTGCCAGGTCTCTAAATGGGATGAATAAGTAGGGTTTTGCCTAATATTTTTGTTAAAGTAAACGTAATTACCTCAATCATGGGATGAGATTTTGGAAGTAGCCTTGGAAGTTGTATAGTCTAGCCTTCTCATGAAGAGAAAAGAAGCTGAGCTTGACGAAGTGAAATGACTGACCTAAGGTCACAGCTGGTTAATGACTGAGCTGAGACTGAAGTACTGGTCTTCTCCTTTGGATCAGTGTTCTGTTCCACACACCATGTTATAATTTAGACTAAGACTAAAGACTAGAAAATACACACTCTGTCAGATAGACAGATTTTGTAAGGGAAAAATATTCACTATGCCAGCAGAATTTGGGAGGTCAGTTCTTAACAGAATAGACATAAAGAGTCCCCTCTGGACATTGAAAAATGGAATCATATCCAATTCTTAAGTAATAATAATACAATATAAAGTTACTTGGTGTGGGCACTTTTCTTTGTGCTTGACATATATCATCATTCATTCACTGCCACACATTCCTATGAGACTGGTACTTTTCTTATTCTCAGTTTAGAAATGAAAAAAAAAAAAAAAAAGACTGAGGTCCAGAGCAGTCACTTTTCCCAGAGTCATGTGGCTGCTAAGCAGTAGAGCTGGAGTTTAAGTACAATCCAGCCGTTGGGTCCAGAGTCCGTAGTCTTAACCATGACATAACATGGCATCTCTTTAAGGCAAATCATGCACTCTCTACAAAGCATATGAAAGCCTCCTATTTATTGTTACCCATGGAAACGACACAGATAAAAAGAAATTCATTACCCGTGTGGCAGTCTAATAGAACTTAGAGATGGAATTTAGAGAATCACAAAGATAGGGTATGCCAAGAACACACTGGCAGGGGCAAAAGTCAAAGCATCTTAGTTTTGCTTTTAGTTCCAATAATTTCTTCTGGGCCCATTCTATTTTCTGTAAAATAAAAATACCCTTCTGCCTTTCTCACAGTCCTAAAGATTAAAGAAAATAAGTTGAAAAGCTGTTTGCGATTTAAATAATCACAAGTAAACTATGTTATAAGGTGATATGGAAAGAATTTAACATTGTCTACAATTATAATGAATATCTTGGTGCTGTGCATACTTTACTATAAATTTTACTAACTTGTTTAAAATGCATCTACAGGAGTCTGATTTACAGATATGGATAGTGCTACTGTTTTTACAAAAACTATTGATAAGGAGATTATAACCATACCCATTTTCAGAGTATTACTTTGGAAAGCTCCCTTTTTTTTTTTTGAAATTTTAAAATTTCCATCAAGCATTTTAAAAGCATTAACAAAAGCAAAATAGGCATCTTCCTTTATTGCAAGAGAACTGTGAAACACGCAAAAACATTAAGCTCCATACTACTAATGCAGAACGCCCTCACATCCTTCTCCTGCAGCAGGTTACAAAACATGTCTAATTAATCAGTCAGAATGTCATCTCAGTCTGAGAGGTGGCATTCAGGCCTAAATGCCAGATGGTGCCAGCTCTGGTAAATAGAAGTCAGTCTCTCTAGGAAACAATGGCCAAGTGGAGAAAACAATTTGTGCCAGTGCACAAAACACAACTACATCATCTCTTGATAACCAGGAGACAACACATCCTGGCTGAACGATAAAAGCAAAAAAGAAAAGCAGAAAGAGAAATTAAACTGTTAACTAATAGAAGAAGAAAAACATGAAAGACTAAGTTATGAAGAGTTTACATGGAAAAATTATGTAAAAAAAATTTTCTATCTTTTTAAGTAGGAGGAATGGAGGTCATCTTTCTTTTCTGTGATTCAAGGAGTCAACTCCCTGAGTACTCCCAATTAATGCACTAGAACCAGAAAAGACTCATTCTAGGAACCTTTGTAGAGAGGGTGAAGTTTATTGATAACTCCCATCCTAGCATTCATTTTTAGTGCTGATTTTTTTCTCATTTTATGTGCAGCGATTTCCCCTACCCAACTACCCTCCCTCTACCCTGCTACATTTCTCCTCAAAGTCCTGTGTATCATTTCCTACAAGACATATAAGGTATTCAGATCAGCTAAGCCATTTAAAGATATCAATGTTTAGTATGCATTCAAGGAGTACTGTAACAGGGCATTTCTAAAGAATATGCTCAAAAATTCTTAAACAGTTGTCTTGGGAGAGGAGGAGGAAGGAGAGAAACCCAGGAGAACTCATTTTATTTGGTGGTCTACAAATTGAAACACCTCTCAAATACTAAAATAAGTCTGGAATGGTGATGGCCTTGAATGTAAAATTAAGGTACAATTTGATCATTGAAAACTCAGCCTGGAAGAAATGTCAAGCTGCTACTGACATTTCAGTACACTCACATCTCATGGGAATTTGGAGTTTCTTCTGTTACTAGGGATGCTTCGGGCGGGGGAGTGGGGGGGGGTGCGGGATGAGAAAGACTGCTTTAACACAAAGGAAAGTAATAGAGAGCATCTCAGGCAGACTGATGATGATGGGACAACAGGACTATCAAAAGTCTCAAGAGCAATGGGCCACCAATTCAGCCTTCACAGTTATTCAGCTTCTGAATGTAAGAATCCATGGAAATCCCAACATGTTTAAAAAATGATGACACTTGGAATTACAGAAAACCTTAGAGAGATCAGTACAGTGATTTTTAAATCTAAAAATAAGCAATGATTAATTAATTTTAAAGAGACATTAGACATTCATAACCAAATCTTTCCGAATGCATTAAATTGCAATTAAAATACATTATCTAGAAATCGAGAAATACCTGATGCAATTTAGATTGTAAATAGAGCTGCTGTACAATACCACCAAAATTTTTATTACCACTGATAAATTTATTATTGAAAATAAAATACTATCACAAAATCAACCAGAAGTTAACATTTATCATTTAATATACTAAGTGTAAACTCATTTGCACACATTATCTCATCATATCATAACATTAAAAGGAGCTAGAATTCTGAATTTAAGTTGCTATTAGTTATATATTTGTAAGTTACCTATTAGTAACATATATTATCATCTTCCAAAAAATATTTAGAATTTTTGTTATTTCTGTTCTCACCAAGAAATGCAGTTCCTCCACCACCACTGTCTGAAAATAGCTTTGGCTACAATCTGGCAGAGTAATTTACAAAAGACATCCGTGACTCCTTCACATCCATTTTTCCCATGAACTGCACTAGCCCTTGTGATATCAGTGCATGAAAAGAACAGGAGAATATCTTAACTTGTGTCCCTGTCACGTGTGAAGGAAATGTGTGGGTTGTCTCAGAGCACACCACAAATATTTAAAGCAGCTAATTGAGACTCTGGGAATAGAGAGAGCCTCACATATACACAACTATACACATAAACAAATGCAGCTCCGTCTCCAAGCAGAACTGAGGTGGTATTTTTCAGCACACACTCAATGGCAGACTGAGTCCTCTGATATTCTTTCCATTTATGAGTTCACGCCCACAACTAGAGCCACCCACGAATAATGCTGCAGTAAAAGCTGGCCTCTTTATTCGTTCCAGTTACTTTTTGGTGGACAAGACTACACTATAGTAAGCTGTGCACCACTATCTTACCAGTTCAAAAACCGTGCTTTGGGAGAATTTCAGTATTACCTTAAGAGGTTAATATTTTGTTGCAAACAAATAGAAACAACTATTACAATGCCTGTTATTTGAGAAGTTAAAATAGCAGATCAAAAATGTGTTGATGTCATCCATGATAGGTGTATTTCTCTTGATGTTACATTACCGGAATACTGTGCAAAAGTGGCCTAAAATTCTTGCTTTCCAGAATGAAAGCTTAGCTATGTAAGGAATGCATGCAAGATATTAACAAGTGTTACAAAGCACAAAGGTGTAGTCATTAGAGAATTATGGACAAAATACTCTAATTATACAAACGCAGGAGTTTCCATTGCATTTAGATATCAACACTCAGATTTATTATTTTTCAACACCTTAGCAACCAAATATTTCAATGCATTCTACCCACCACTTAAAAAGTTGAATTTTTACTTTATGAACACTTAAAAAACATAGATGAAAAATCGTAGAGTAGTTCTTGTCTAAGAGTATTGGCTTAATGGAGCTTTTTATGTTATTCTTCCAAAACTCTGAACTCAAAACAAATTAAACATTGCTTTTCAAAACTTTATTCAGAATGTAATTACACTATTTTTATAGGAACAGAAAGGGAATTATATTGGACATGGTTGCCTGAGCCATTAGATTTCATAATTTTATAATAAGTCATTTTTTAAATTAGTTTTGTGACTGAGGCATTTTAGTATTGGTCATAAACTCAGTTGATCAAATGTTTCTGAAGACTATGGAAATAGAACACAAATGCATCTTTTTTAATACTTGAGAATCTAGTTCTGAAGGAAAAATAATTTATGAAGTATAGAAAATATTCCAAAGAAATTTTAAGAACAATTTAATATTAAAGAGAAAGCAACATTGCAAAATAAAGCAGAATGGCATATTTAATAAGCATGACCATGCAAAAGTCTATAAAAAATTTGAAGTCATACTCTGTTAAAATTCAACAAAATGAAAAATTATATTTGAAAGTTAAATTTGAAAGCATATGTTTTAAAGCTCTGGCAAAAAAGATATTTTCCCCCATATTTCTTCGTCAAATAACATCCTGCATTGTTACACTATTTCTCGTCAAAAAATCTTGACTAACTTGAGTGTCGAAGGAAAGAAGATCCCTATTTACTTCAAAATGGTAACTTTTTCTTAAGCAGAAAACATTTGTATTAACCACAGTTTTTCAAAACAGTTTTTAATATAGATGAGAATTTGTGTAGTTGTATATATAAAATGTTATATATAGTGAAGTAGTTTAATATTATTTAAATACTAATACTAATATAATTATATCACATTAAGAAAATGAAAGATAAAAATCATGTTATCTTAATAGATGCATAAAAATCCTTTGACAAAATTCAACATCTTTTTATGATTAAAAACTCTCAATAAATTGAGTATAGAAGGACTGTACCTTAACATCATACAGGCTATATATGACAAACCCACAGGTAACGCGCTCAATGGTGAAAAGGTTGAAAGCATTTCCCCTAATGTCAGGAACAAGAAAATGGTGCTCACTCACATTATTCTTATTTAACAAGGTACTGGAAATCCTAGCCAGACCAATTAGGCAAGAAAAAGAAATAAAAGAATTCCAAATCAGAAAGGAAGAAGTAAAACTGTCTCTGATTGTAGATGACCTGACCTTATATATAGAAAACCTTAAAGAGGCCATCAAAAAAAAAAAAAAAAAAAAAGAACTGTTAAAAGTAATAAATGAATTCAGTAAAGTTATAGAATACAAAATCAACAATAAAAAATCAGTTATTTTACTATACACTAACGACAAACAGAAAGAAAAAATTTAAGATTCCATTAAAAACAGCATAAGAAATTATAAAATCCTTAGGAATAAATTTAACCAAGGAGGTGAAAGATCTGTACACTGAAAACTATAAAACAGTAATGAAAGAAATGGAAGAAGACAAAAAGAAATGGAATGATATGTCATGCTCATGGATCAGAAAGACTAGTATTATTGAAATGTCCACACTACCCAAAGTCATCTTTAGATTCAATGGGATCTTCATCAAAATTCCAATGGAATTTTTCACAGAAAAATTTTAAAATTCATATGGAAATACACACACACAGAGCCAAAGCAATCCTGAGAAAAAAAGGACAAAGCTGGAGGCATCTGACTTCCTGATTTCAAACCACATTACAAACTTACAATAATCTAAAGAGTATGGCTTTGGCATAAAAACAGACATATAAATAAATGGAACTGAGAGCCTAGCAATAAACCCACGTACAATAAACTAATAATTGACACGGGAGCCAAGAATATCCAATAAATGAGTGGAAAACGAGATATTCACATGCAAGAGAATAAAATTGCACCCCTGTATACCACTCACAAAATTTATCTCAAAATGGTTAAAAGACTTAAATGTTACACTTGAAATCATAAAACTACTAGCAAAAAACGTAGGGAAAAATTCCTTGACATTGATCTTGGCAATGATTTTTTGGGTAAGACACCAAAAGCACAAACAACAAAAGCAAATACAAACAAGTGGGATTACACCAAGTGAAAAGTCTTTTTCATAAGGAGGAGAAAAAAAAAAAAAAAAAAACAAGGTAAAAAGGCAACATACTGAATGGGAGAAAATATTTGCAAACCATATACCTGATAAGATGTTAATATCCAAATATATATAAGGAACTAGATACATATATAACAACTCAAAATATATAACAACTCAATAGCAAAAAAATAAATAAATAATCTGATTTTTAAAATTGGCAGAGACCTAAATAGACATTTTTCCAAAGAAAACGTACAAATGGCCAACAGGTGTATGAAAAGGTGCTCAGTGTCATTCATTATCAGGGGAACATAAATCAAAACCACAATGAGATATCAATCCACCTCACATCTGTTAAGATGGCTATTACCAAAAAGACAAGAGATGAGCACTGGCAGAGATGTGGAGAAAGGGAATCCCTACGCACCGTTGGCAGGAATATAAATCGGTACAGCCACTATGTAAAATAGTATGTAGGTTCCCTCAAAAATTAATAATAGAACTACTACGTGATCCACTTCTGGGTATATATCCAAAAGAAATGAAATTGGGATCTTGAAGACATATCTACACCCCCCGTTCATTGCAGCGTTATTTACAATATCCCCCTAAATTGAAACAATCTGAGTTTTCATCAGATACATATAAACACATATGTACATATTGCATCTTCTTTATAAATAAACATCTCACATTTTCTATATATAGGACATCTTTAATATATGTGTCTTTAATATGTATATAACACCTTTAATATTTATATATATTTTAAAAGCTGTTTGTTATATATATAAGGAATATTATTCAGCCATGAGAAAGAAGGTAATCCTGCCACTTTCAACAACATGGATGCATTTTGAGGGCATCATACGAAATGAAATAAGGCAGAGAAAGACAAATACTGGATGATCTCACTTATACGTAGAATCTAAATGAACAGAGCTCATAAACACAGAGTAGACTGGTGGTTGCCAAAGGCAGGGGGTTGGGGTAAATGGGTGAAGGTGGTCAAAGGGCACAAACTTCCAGTTACGAGATACATAAGTTCTTTAGATCTAATGTACGGCATATTGACTACAGTTAACAATAATGTATTGCATTCTCTAAAGTTGCTAAGAGAGAAAATTTTAATGTTCTCACCACAAAAAATAAAAAGGTAACTATATGAGGTGATAGATGTATTAACTAACCTTATCGTGGTAATTATCTCACAATATATACATATATCGAATCATCACATTGTACACCTTAAACTTACACGATGATATGTGTCAATTATATCCCAATAAAGCTGAAAAATAATACCATCATCATAATAATAAAATAAAAAATCAAGGAGCTACACTGCTGACCACAGATACCCTTAATGATGGGTAACGTCTTCATTCATTGATAAAACCATTTAGTTTTTGCATTGAGATGCACTTGTTCGCCAGAGCTTAAATATATGTGTATGTAGACATTTAATTTAATATCTCCACTTTCCATTTGTTGTCCCGACTGTACATTGTTCTAAGCTGTGTACATGTGAACAAATACACACCCACTTCTTCTTTGTGATTTGGTAACAATGGTGGACTCATTAAGATATCGGTGAGGACTTGGGCCTCTATTGTTGCTTTATTCATCTATCTATCCTTCAAGCAAATATTTGTTAAACATTTACCATATATCAGATTTTGTCTCTGACCTGCAGTTCTCAACCCTATCAGAACCAAGTTCCTTTAAAACAAATATTTTGTAAGGCTCCCTTTAGTATCCTAAAAGTCATAAATAATATAACCTAGTTATATACATTATTAAAAATTATGTAAATATAGTATCTTAGCTATAATGTAAGAAGAAATAAGATAATGGTCATTTAAAACAAAATAATATGTATGGCAATACATAAATGCCCACTCAAGCAGGCACACAAGAAACCGGAATGAAGCTGGCAGCAGATGCCTGCCTTTACTTAATATGAATTCATTTAAGTGTAAAAGAGACATAAGATCATATGCCATTTCACATATAAAAAAAAATAGGAAAATGACAACACAGATGTACCAGACAGACACTAGTATAAAAACAAACAATGGCCACAGAGAAGATTTATTTGTATATAATAAAAGAAGGGAGGAATTAACTTTAATTAAGGTAGGGATAACATGCCAAGACAAGTACAGACTCTCATCATGGAGAAAAAGTCTGATAATCCCACAAATGAGAAAGTTAATAATGTCCATACACTCCACTAAACTTGACAAACCTTCAAAAATACCTCGTAGGACATTTTTCTTGTGATTGATAATATCAACTTCTACTTTGCAAGACACCGGAGATGTTCTACCAAGAATTGTAAATAATAACGAACAGAGTTTCAAATTAAACCCAATATCTCACTTCCCAGTTTGTTCTAGTAATACTGTATAGCACTTATTCAATAACCATAATTCCCACAGTGAATAAATTATTCAACAATATGGAAACAATATCTTTATTCATTTAGACTTCTCTTTCAGTAACTACCTTTCCCTTAATTATTAGGTCTTTCATATGACTTATTATAAAAAATTAATATAATTTACTAAAGTACTTAAATTTGTATTTTGGAGGGTTTAGTCAGGCAGGACTTAAGAAAGTCTTGCAGGACATGGGGCAATTCTTCATTATGCTGCACCTTCCTACAGTGCAGGACATCCAGCATTCCTGACCACTCCCACCAAATGCCAGGAGAATCCTCCCAATCGCTTTCACAATTTCCTAAAATATCCTCTAGGGGGCAGTAGTGCCCCCAATAAAAACAAACAGGCTAGACGGGATAAGATGGTGAATACAGGTGCTTTTCTTGCCCCCACAGAACTTAAATCTTGCTAGGCGTACAGGCATAAACCAAAAAGCCATAAAAATAACGTTATGCCTATACACCAGTTGTCCTATGAGCTTCAAAGGATTGTGATTCTGTGAGAACATACAGTCTAGGGGATCAGGCAAGTCATACCTGAGCAACAATCTGAATGATAGAGAGGCATCTTTATTTCTTTCTTGGTTTATTATAATGAGCGAAGTACAATATGAGGACCTTTTGGTCCTTAGTTTTACAGTCTTACAGATACAGATATAAATAGTATTGGAGAGTGTTCTGGAAGGATATTGCTCCTATGCCACATTATCCAAACTTGCCTAGTATATTCCATTTTTCCTTATATTTTACCTACTTAAAATTTATTTTTTTCCTTGAAATTTATACCTGAAAAAAAGCACTGAAATTGGAAAAGAATTAAGTATCATTTAAAGACATTATCATTTTGTTCTGCTAAGTAACATTTCTTAGCAATTATTTCAAAACTTTGAGACATTTGAAGGAAAGCTATATATTTTTTAACTTTATAAAGAAATGGACTCAAGAAGGCTAAATAGATATATTACCCAGGTTCATACAGGAAATAAGTGTAAAGGAAATTAATAATGCCTGTTTCCCTAGCCAATAGGTGCTTTTTATTTACTATATTATTTTTCTTTTCACTTAGATACATTATATGATATGTTGAACATGTCATTTAATAGCTTAAGACCTACTTGGTTTAAAAAAGATTAAAAAACTCCTTTGATAGAACTCCATGAATATATTAGACAAAAATACTGCCTTTGGTGTTGGTACTTTAATGTCTGATTTTTGCCTTCAATGTTGCAAACTTCAGAGTTTGGAAGAATTTAATAATTTTAATCTGTGCCAAATTTTCAGATAACTGAACTACAAAAGTAATGGTAGAAGATTCATGCGTGAAAGAAATATGGAGATGATTGATTTTTATTTCAAAGATACCATCATAAGCCCTAATAGATGAGCTCCAAAATTGAAAAATTTAAAAGTGTAAGATTTATTGCAAGCATCAGCTAAACATTTTAAAGGATGCTGTTGATGTGAGGACTTGTCAGTTAGTTCTCAGGTCTCTGGGATACCTCCCATGTAAAAGGCTGTCTGAGCTGAGGAGCAGAACCAGAACTCCAGGAGCGATGAAAGAATACAACAGATTCAAAGGATTCGCACTTCTCATATAATAACACTCTTGTTTAGAGACTTTGAGTTGTCACCATATTGTTATTCCACAGGTGAACTTACAGTGTGACCTCCATTGTCAGACTAACTGCATTCCTATCCTGGCTTTACGACTTCTTAGCTTTTCGACCTTGGGCAAGGTCGTTCGGTGAAATAATTTCCTCATCTATGACATGGCTATGGTAGTTATACCCATCTGTAGGCTTATTGTGAGATTAATAGAGATAATACATGTGAGTCATTTAGAACAATGCTTAAGATATGTAGCAAAATCTAATGATTATTAGCCATTATTATTATTCTGTAAACAAAAAAAACCTAAACGGTTTTAATAAATGCAGTGTTTCCTTATCAATGACAATGTTATTGATGTCTATTGCACCTTACCTTATAACATGTGAGGAAACAAAAACCACTTTGAAACATAAAAAAAGACAAGTTGGTGAAGTGGCAGGGCAGGGAAATAAACTTACTTAGAACAAAATTGTCTTGATCATTCATTAGTCCTATGCAACACGCCATAACGATTAAAATAAAAAGAGTAACACCTGTATTGATGTGCGACCTTTCCTTGGGGAGGCCCAGAGCACATCATCCTCCCTGTTTCACAAGCTTATTTTCGTATTTGTAATTTAGAGCTTACAACATTGTTTAGTGTAAAACGCTGGAATGTTGCTCTCTATTGGAGTAAAAAAAATTTAAACAGCTGTTGCATTTAAGCCAGATGAGAAAGTAAAAATAAACTAAAATCATCTGTCACCAAAAGAAATTAATGACAAACATTATCTTTTTGTGATAGACCCGTTATATTTCCGAAGATACCATAGGATAGGTTCCTGCGAGGGTGCTCTGCTTAAGAAGCCATCTGTTCGCTGTGGGCAAATGACTGCGAGCCTAATCCACTTACAGAAAATGTCAACAGAATTGCTTCGACCCCAGTGAGCTGAATAATAGAAAACCCTGAGCTAAACTTTAAAAATATGATTCAAGTGCAGAAAGCTTTATGAATTTAGGTTTATGTGATGATACTGGCATCCTGAAAATTCTCTTGCAGCCATTTTGACAAAAGAACTATTCAATAAAACAATAAGAGTCACTGCCTGTGGATAACCTGTTCTCTGCTCTTTTCCTCCCATTATTGTGATCATCTGCCTCTATGTCAATAGACCTAATAAGAAAGGACAGAAGATTAATATCAACCTTTAGCAAAGTGACAAAGGTAATTAGTTGCATCTCAAATGAAACTTTAGTACTGGATGGTCATCAGCACAAAAAAAGCAAATACTGTTTAGAAGTTCCACTATCTCAAATTAACTTTCCTTGAATAATATATGACCCCAAAGTCTGAATTCCTATTCCTATCATGAGTGGCACAAGCCAAACATAAAAGGAGCTTCTATAGAAACCTCTACTTACCCAACTCATGCTATTCCCATTTCAAAAATAATATTTAAAACAGCTCGAAAGATATAGGATGCTCCAAACTCCAGAACAGACAAAGGCTATAAAGACAATTACTAATGTTAGAAGGTTATTTTTTCAAATGCATTCTGGCATTTGCTTGGTAAGGTTTTTGCCTTAAGAAATTACTGATTACATTTCTTAAATTATTGGCTACTTGATCCATCCAAAAAAATAAATTTGCAAAAATGCCAGAACAAAAGTATAGGTGCAATAACAACAGTCCAAAATCAGAATGAATGGATCACAAAAGACCTTCAAGCTGTTTAACCACCTCCACGGTGCTGAAAATTTCAACAAGCAAGTGGGTTTCGTGACATCTGGTCCTGTGATGCACAACTCCAGGGGCATCATTCCCACCGCCTTCTGTGTGCAAGGCTTTCCCTGCAGCCCAGTGACAGCCATATTGCATCTGGTCTAGATGTGTCCTTTTACCAAGGACACTCATTCTCTGCAAAATTATAATGTTTTGAAATAGGCTGAAACTGTCCCCTTTAGGAGTGCATGATGATGTGTACAGGGCTAGACCATCTGTAGGGATCCATTCACACTGCCATGAGTTCTAAATTTAGTGTCAATTGCAGTGGCCAAATAACTGTAAGCAAGATTGTCAAAGAGGCGACTTTCCGGAATCCTCCATTTAATGGGTAATTGTTTTATTAATGACGGTAAAGCAGCTATTGAATGAAATACGCCACTTCTTATTAATAGTTAAATTGAGGAGCGGCCAGCTTGGCTCCCTCCACAAAGACTGTTTCAAGATTTTGTCATTAATGAGATATTCACTGTTGGTGCCCCAAATTCAGCAGGGCATTTGGTTAAACACCAGACTACTTGTTACTCCAAGGAAATGTCAAGACCTGTTTTCCTTAATCTGAGATTTGTTCAACTCTCAGGTCTCAAACTTGAGCCATTCACAACACCAAACTACTAGCAACACATTTTCCTCCAACTTATGTTTATTTTTTAAATTAAACTGCACAAAAATTGAACTAATAGCATCTGTATTTCCCAATTGTTCGTATTATGTTATGTAGGCTTAATTAATTTATTTATTCCCATCCATTTAACTATGAATACTTCTTAAATACCTCACTAGGCATATCATGAAAATAAGGACATTCTGTATAACCATAATACTATTATTACCCCAAATGAAATTAACATTCATTCAGCAATTTCATATGATATGAAGTGTATGTTAAATGTGTCCAAATGTCCCAAAACATCTTTTACAGCTTTTTTTGAAAATCCAGAATCCAATCAGGTTCACATTATTGGTATCTTTGAAAATAATGGTCCAGTTATGTGAAGTTAGAGTAAAGGCATGAGTGACAGGCGAGTACGCGGGGAAACTCAACAGCAGGTTCACAGAAGTTAAGTACCGCTTCCTCGAAAGACATTCATTTCCACAGCTTTACTCCTGTCTACTTTAAGGAATATGTACCATTAAATCATGACATATGCTTGTCAAAATATTTATTCTGAATGTCAAATACCATCACTCCTACATTCTTATTTTTAAATCAACTTTATAAATATATGTGCCTGGAAAAACTCACCATACATTCACCAAATCCATTCAATTTTGCGAGTGTCATGCTGACACGTTCTTATGTGCTCTTCCAATCCAGGCCTCAGATTTCTTCCCAGAATAGATGACTGTGAAAATCAAACTATTCAGAAACTAGTGGGAGAGAATATTCATATTCAATTTCAATATTTTCAGTAGATGATACTTTTTAGGCCTTAGAGATGCAGACAAAAAAAAAATCCCATCTTTAGAGTAACTTTAAATTATCACCATAAACTTCACTTGACAAGCGTTGTATTATCCAGAACTTTATTTGACAAGCTTTGTATAATCCTGTCCATGTGCACAGACCTTTGCTAACAAAATTAGTCCAGGCTGACTTGAACTGAGATGGCCCTGCTCCATACTGTAAGAGACCATCTTCTTTTCCACAACTAGTTGGACCTATCATTCCCACACGGCCTGAGAATGGCCAGTCAGGAGCTTTCAAGTGACCTATGAGCTGTCTTGACTCCAGTCAACAATGACAGTGATTAGTTAAACCAGTCAGTCATATTAACCCTTTCAGAAAGCGAGCTTATGAATTTCAAAAGCCTTAGTCAGTTCCCAACAGAAAGAGGTACTAGAAAAATATACAGAGGAAAGAGAAAGGGGAGAGCTGAGCCCCTCGAAGATCACAGCATGAGAGTAAAAATCCACAGTTTTGCTTCTGAGGGAGAAGAAACAATAACAGTCCCCTATAGCCTTCTTGAATTGTCATGATCTTCTAGCCCAAGGTTCTGTGAGGCTGCCCATTCTGTGCCTTCTGCTCTACCCAGGAAATGTGTTTCCTGTATTGTCACATGTAGTCCTACCGGAAGGAGCCTGAATAAGCCCCTGTTCCCTGTAATTCAGCCAAAAAAAAAAAATTATCTTAAATGAGAAACGACAGGCCTCTTATAAGTTTAACTCTATCATTTGATTGGTTGATAACCAAGGCAACATGAAGTTTAAACCATGCTTTCATCCCAGCTAAGGCTTTGCAGGCTTCTTGTAGAGGAAATCAGAATCAGTCAAAATGAGAGAAAGGACAGGAGTTGTGGCCAACGTCTGCATTGAGAAGAATGATTAACAACTGATGAATTACCTAGTGACCTTAGGAATATCGTTAACTCTTTTTGGCTGCAATTTCCTTCTCTATTAAACAAGAGGATAAAATGAGATGTTCTCTGGTGTTCACCTTATATACTGAAAGTCTATCATTTATTAATTAGGGCTCAGTTTAAAATTGCTGTGTTAAAATTTATCATTTAATTATTTTAGATAAGAGACTGTCTAGTGGGAAAGAGCTGAGGAAGCAATTAAAGTGTTATGATAGAAGAGCAGGGTACTGTGGGGACCCGTGGCAAAGACACTTGGCCCTGCTGAGGAGTGGAGTCAGTAACGACATCCTGCAGACTTGGCACCTGAGCTAGCAGATAAAGTGCCCCACATGCAGTGCGCAAACGACAGGGCCGGGGCACCCGGGAAACAGGGATACAAGACACACCTCCGAAGCATAAGGGACAGCCAAGTAACTGCCCAGCATGAGGGCATAAGTGGTGCCACTGGAAACTGGAAGAAAGTTCAGCGTGGCTGAAGCAGCACATGGAAGAAGGAGCTAAGAGACAAAGCTGGAGAGAAGGGCTCTCACAAGAAGCTCCATGGGGGAAGCAAAGAAGCTTGCGGGAGGAGCCACGGGAATCCCCAGGAGGCTTTTGGGCAGGCAGAGTGGCCATGACCAGACTTGTCTTTAGAAAGGTCACCCCAGCTGCAGAGGGGTGCAGGAATACATGGGAAAGGAAAGATTTTTCACTAATTCAAGTGATTGATAAATGAAGAAAACCAAGGCAATGGTTATAGGAATGGGGTCTCCGGGAAGATACTTAGGAAGGAGGTTGACCCAGTAATAGTTGGTAAGGCTTATGGCTGGAGATTTAGGAAAAAGATCAAAGACAACTTCCAGGATTCTTGTTTAATAACTCCGAGTTGTCGTTCATCAATTCAGGTAGGGGTAATAAAGGTGTCGCTGAAAGCTGAGACATGATGACTTCACTGTGGCCGACAGACCTCCAAAGTGAGACGATGCCTGCTAGGTAGTTGAGAGGGAGGGGTAGCAAACGGAAGTCATCTAGAGATAAGAAGAGACACATGAACCAAAGATATACACTTGGGGGTTGACAGCATAGAGAGGGTAACGAAAACCACTTGCATGAACAGTATGACCCAGAAAGGAAGATGAAGTAAGAAGAGAAGAGAGCCTAGTCTAGAGGAAGACCAGGAGAACGTGGTGTCCCAGAAGTCAAGGGAAGCAGTGATGCAACGAGGGAGAGATCAGACACATAGACTGTTCCCAAGCGGTCAAATAGGATAAAAGCTGGAAAGTGTTCACAAGATTCTGTGACCTTGGTGAGAATGATTTAATGGAGTGTCAGGGGAAGAAGACAAATTAAAGTTGGCTAAGGAGTGCGTGGGAGGTAAGGAAGTAGATACGGTAAGTGTAAACAATCTTATTAAGAAGTTTGGCTGCGTAGGCAGAGAGAGATAGCAAGTAGGGAGGATGGAAGGGAGCTGAAAATCTTTCATTTCAAAAGGCTTTTTATATGAATAAACATGGTTAGGCAGAACAATAAACTGTGAAAAGAAAAAGACAAAAATATAAAATGGAATGGCTAAAAGCCTCTACTTCTTGGATTGTTTTTCTCATTTGATTTTCTGAGTATCCTAATGTTTCTTTTTTCTCTATTTCAGAGCCCTATTGTTTGTTGTGAAGTTGGAAAGTTACTCAGCAATTAAAAATGTAAAGCATATTCAATTAATATATGTAAATCTACTTAAATGTAAAAGTAAAAAGCAGGTATTTCATAGTGTATGCATTGATGATGACCTGCAGAAAATGAAGAATTTTTATATTGTCCACCAGGTGGCTCCCCTGTTTGGGGCTTACATGGGGAGATGTCTGTCCACAAATAGCTTGTGCTCCAAAGGTTGGAAACAGCCTTATAAAATCATTTGATTTGTTTCTCTGCTTCCATGTAGATTTGCTAAGTATAATCCACTAGATTATTCTGAGTATGTAAAAGTGACCTCAAATTAATTCTGAAAACTTACAAGTCACCAAAAACCATTATTAACATATCACCAACATATATAAGGAAGCATTTAAATTAGAGGTGAACACAAAGTACACATTTTCGAATGGAAAATATCTTAGCAAAATCTGAAATAGTCATGCCTCTTCAAAGGCCTAAAAAATAATCTAGCTACTTACTTTCATAATTTGGTAAAAGGAAAAAGTGGTAACTCTAAAAAGTCCAATAAAGCTTATTTTATGTAATAAAAAATAAATAGGCTAACATATCAATACTGCTATGCATAAAGGCAGTATCTTTATACTTGCTGTTAAAAAAAACTTTAACATTCACAACGAAAATGATGTAAAGTTCTCACATTTTAGTATTGATAGTTATAAAACATAAAGAGCTTTCTTCTATTCGATACAACTTATTAGCGTGATTTAGCATACTATCATGCACTGAATATTCATAATAAGGAAGATCCGTGAGTTGAAGAGCGATTGGAAAGGTGTATTCCATAGATATTTCCTTTGCCTTTCTCCCAGAGGACATAGGTCAGTTTTATAACGACCAATGTACAAAGAGACTAAGAATATTTGCACACACACATACACACTCACCATACTAGCTAAAAACAGCTTGCCAATCTTCTTAGGAAACAGTCCTATCATTTTTAACTTGATAATACTACAGAATGAATGTTAGCACCTTAGGTGTGGAATCCAAGAGAAAATGAGAAAAAGACCAGGAAGGGATGGCTTCTTCCAGGCAGCCCCATGGCTGGAGGTTGCAGATCATTTTACCCTACTTTTTCTATCTTTCCTCATTTTCTGAGAAACTCAAAGAAAAAAATATATCCAAAAGATTAGCCACAGAGCGAAATCACCTCAGAAGGCAAGAACCCATGAGATACTTAGAGAATTGCAGAGGGACACTGTGGCTGGAACGGGCAGGGTAAGTGGAAACTAAGACAAGAAGAATGGCAGCATATCATTAAGGAAAATGACCTATTCAACCAGGTGAGGCAATGTCACCGGAGACAAACTGTCTAGGGGTTTACGAAGGAATCGTAAACCCCTAGACAGGATTTTAAAACTTCGTTACCCCAGAGACTGGAGAAGCTGTATTCCTCTATGGAAAATATTTGTTTACCAATATTTGTTTATTTCATATGCTGATGTTTATTGTGCTGCTTGAATATAAATTTACATAATGTCTACTCAGAACAAACACTGAAGCATCCTAACCATCTCCTAGCAAGATCCCATGGCCACTCTCTTCCTTACTCTTTAACTTTCCACATTTATATGTTCGAACAGGTAGGCTGACACCTGCTAGAGATGTTTTGGTACAGGGAGAAATTAGTGGATTCTGGTGGCTGTCTCAGCTCCCTTCAAAGGGTGACCTTAAGGAGTGGCAGCAAAAGTATATCCCTCACCATGATGTTTTATTCTTTTAATCCCCAGCTTCAGATTGCATATTTTAATAAAATCTTCCACTAACATCAACTTCAAGGGCATTAATCCACCACAGCTGATTTCCTTCTTCTCTACCCACATATTATCATCTTTTTTCTCTTGAACTTGGAAAAACAGATATTGGCTGTACTGAAGTTGAGATTAATTCTCTCAGCTATGGAGAATCCAAACATTGCTACACTAAAGTAATACTCTTCAACACTCCTCATATTTATAAACAACTGGGTGTTTATTTTACATAGTCAGGTTTTTTAATTTTAAAAAAATATATAAATCCCCTAGTTATTATGGATAAATTGCTCATAAATAGAAAAATGAAAACTCAAAGAATGTAAAATCTCAATATTCATAATATGAAAAAAAGAAAGAAAAGCTGTCTATAGTTTAAATCAAGTCTCATTTCTCATTCTGAAATGAAATTAAAATGAGAATTATACTGCGTCTGGCAGGCAAAAGTGGACTATTTTGGTAGATATATATCTTCTATTCTCTAAGAAATTAACAGTTAAGGATTCTCTTATTTTACTTCATAACTTGGCATAACACGATAGTTCAGACAGTGTTTGCCCAAGAAACTTTCTGCAATGATGGAACTATTGAATATTTCTGCTGTCCAATACAGTAGTCACAGCCACAAGTGACTGCCAAGCACTTGAAATGTGACTAGTGGCAATGAGGAACCGAATATATAGTTTTATTTAATTTTAATTGCCTTTACTTCAATAGACATCTGTTGCTAGTGTTTTCCACACTGGTGTCAAACTTCAGCAATATAGTGAATTAAGTAACAGAATTTTTCACTCTCTCCGGCCTCTTTCCTAACATAATTGTAATTGCCACAATTACGATTTAATTAACTAATCATGGCTTGCACTATTAACATCTGCAGTTTTCACAAGAACACACACTCTTGCATGCAGTGGCTGCCTCTGCCATGTGTCCCCAGCAGCTAGCACAGGGATTTGCCCAAAGTGGAGATCCAAAGCATTTGCTGAATGAAAGAATAAATTGGGTGACACCAAATACACATTCACCTTAGCCTAGAATTTCCCAGGACTATTGCCATCCATGCGCCAGTGAAATCACATTTTCCAACTTTTTAATTCTGGCCAGGAATAGTCAATTCACCCCAAAACTAGCCCATTCTTCTATAACTAATACATTGACCCCTAACTTTAATCAGGCCCTTTTTAAAAATAATTTTCTGGAGGAAAAAAAAAAAAAAAAAAAACAGAAAAGACCGATCATGATACAAATAGCAATTTCAAGGTCAGGTAGTGTGATAACAAGTATATCTGGGGGAGGCAGGAGCCAGTGGAGTAATAACTGATACATTTGCTGGGAGATGTGAGCTAGTGGAATTCTTCTAATCACATCACTAAGAAGACTGTGCTATCTGCCCACATCAAGAACAAGTCACCTACTTCATATAGGATACATTCTAATTAAATGATATTTTTCAGCCAATGATCAATAGAAATTAGTAGTGGAGGGCAGGGTTCCTAATGGGTTTTCTATTAGAAAACTCCTTAAACTTTAACCTTCAATCTTTCTTTTCTGGGGTCACTGCTATGGACTGTTTGTGTTCCTCCAAAATTCATATGTTGCAGTCTTAATCCCCAATGTGATGGTGTTTGGAGGTAAAGCCTTTGGGAGGTAAGTAGGTTTGGACACGAGGACATGGGGGGGTGGGTAGAGCCCTCATGATGGGATTGGTGCCCTTATAAGGGTATAAAGAGACTTGAGCTCACTGTCTCTCCACAATGTGAGGGAACCAGGAAGAGAGTTCTCATCAGAACCTGACCTGCTGACACCTCATCTCAGACTTCCCAGCCTCCAGATCTGTGAGAAGTAAATGTTGTTTAAGCCACCCGGTCTATGCTATTCTTGGTAGAGCAGCCCAAACTGACTAAGCTGTATTAGTTTTCGAGGGCTGATACAACAAAGTGCCACAGACTGGGTGAATTAAAGAACAGAAATTTATTTCCTCACAGTTCTGGAGGTTAGAAGTCCAAGATCAGGTATGGACAAGGCTGGTTTCTTCTGAGGCCTGGAGATGAGCATCTTCTCCCGGTGTCTTCACGTGGTCTTTCTTCTGTGTGTGTCTATGTTTAATCTCTTCTTATAAGGATACCAGTCCTGTTGGGTTAAGGCCCATCCTAATGACTTCATTTTAACTTAGTTACCTCTGTAAAGACGCCATCTCCAAAACAGTCACATTTTGCAATCCTGAGGTTAGGATTTCAACATATGAATTTGGGGGGGGGGGTACACAATCCAGCACATAACAGTCACCCTTTTTAACGTTCCAACTTGTGTGTCAGTTTAACTACATCCAACCACATTGGAAAACTCTGTGTTTAAAATTTTGGCATAGTTTGCCTATTGTATTGTGAAAACAAACCCTTCTCTGACCATCTGGATACTACCTTGTATTTATATATCTATGTTTAGAATTTTAATTATAATGATAAAGAATGGGTTTACTCTTGTTGATGTGTTTTGCATACATTATACATGAAATAGCCATGTAATAGGAGGGCAGTCTTGTCATACTATGGACAAGGACTTCAGGTCCATACTGCCTGGGTTTTAATTCTGCCTCTGCCACTCATTAGTCAGTTGACTTTGCTAAAAGTGAGCTATTACCTAACCTTTGTATCCCTCAGTTTTCTCATGTACAAATTAGAAATAGTGCCTATATCACACGATTGTTATTAGAATTAAGTTATTAGTAAGTATGAAGTACTTGGAACATTGTCCAGCAGCGAACAAGCATTTTCTGTTAGCTATTACTTGTTGCTGCCAAAATACATTATGTATTAAGAAAAATATTTGAAAGAGAATCAAATTCATTAATTCCAATCAATCATATGCTTGATCCAAGTTTTACAACGAATATTCTGATTTCCTCTAAAATATCCCATTTCTCTCTGGTGTTCGTGAGTCACAAGTTTTTTATTAAAAATAATAATTACCTCAAGATTAGAGGATTTTTCTAGAAGTAAAACTAAGACCAATGAGAGAAGGTTTGCGTGTTTGGAGTATAAGTGAAGTCTAGGAAGGAGAACAAACTCTCGGGGCTTTTTAACATATTTATAGCACTAGGTATAGGATGGGCTCTCAATAAATACTTAAAAAGTGACAGTGATGAAAACAGTGATGATCCACAAATGGAGGCAGAAATTCAAGAATAAAAGTTACCCAGATTTTATAAGATCATATAAAAAATTCTGAAGTTCCGTCACTTGGATTGTTAATGATGTCTCAACCAGGCTGGAAAAAAGACAAGAAACCCAAAGAGAATTAAAGTATCTCTTTTCAGTCCTTTTATGAGCAATAACGACTAAAGTTTTATTACACTAGAACAATTTTTTTAATACTCTTTTCTAGGTTTATGTCCACATAATTCAATAAACACATCTTCAACATATACCATGTGCTGCTTCTGTTGTAATAATAAAAAAAAATTGAATGTGGACACTAGAATTGTAAAATATAGAACAGGGCCGTCAAAATATATATATATATATAATGCATATTCAGAATATTTGTGCACACGCCACATGTGCACTGCATGAATGGAGGAAAATGGCTGGAAGAAGTGACCTAGAAACCTGTGCACCTCTATAAAAATCCTGAGAATAGTCACTAGTTGCCTGACAGACAAAAGATGGGTACCCAGAAGATGAAAAAATAAAGGTGGGCATTAGGTCTACTGAGACAAGCGGCTAAAACCAAATTACCAGTCTAGTGCACATGGGTGCCTACCCTATATTCTGTGAAGGCAGAGCACCCTGGAAGGAAAAGATGAGACTGAGTAAGAACAAGCCAGAGAAGATAAAAAGGAACCTTTCCAGAGGCAGAAGGAGAAAGGAAGAGGACAAAATGTCAACCCCATGAGAAAATGAAGCTACCAAGTACAGCTGAAATGTCCATTTTTCCAAGCGGCACATAGGTATCAAGTGGACACCATGACCATGGATGTTAAAAACAGCCTTTGGAGGGAGTCACACAAATCAAGGTTTGCATCCAGCTTCATTGAGCTTCTGTAATCCACTCTTTTCTCAGTTTAAGCTCAGCACCATGCCAAAGCACAGCGCCTCCTGAAGGAGCGAGAAAAGACAATCAAGTGAGTCAGTGTAGGGAACACGGGAACAAAATTGGGCATAAGCTATAGCTATGGCACTAAAAAGAAGTTTGATTATCTGGTTTTGATGAGAGTTGGGAAATGGGGGCCAAGGAGAGAAAATAGCAGAGAAAGCTACCCTAGAAAATGTAATAGATAACATAGGTGCTGGATGTGAGAGATGAGGAGCCAGTCAGTTGACTGAAGAGAAAAAGAACATTACAAGAGGCGGAAACGGCACAGTGGAGGTGTGGGATTCTGAAACTGCCCAATGTGTTTCTAAAACCACACACAGGACTTTGGGAGTGTGGGAGCCTGAAGCGTGAAGGTACAGAACTAAGCAAAGGCTCATCCCTGAGGACCTTCTATCCTAGCCGAAAACTTGGAATTATTTTCTACACCTGACAGACAAACATCAAAACATGTTTCTCACTCAAGTCTACTCGAAAAGGTTTGTTTGTTTGTTTGTTCTTCAATCCTCTTCAGTGAATTTGGAGATTTTTTCTGGAGGTTAAAGTTTTTTACTTAAATTTTCTCTCACAGAAAGTTGTATTAGACTTAAAAGGGGATTGGATAGTATTTTCTCAATGCCTTCTGTTTCTGTTATCCAGAGTTATAAAATGAATCAACTATGTTTGGTTGTCAAAACCAATCAAAGTTAAGATCTAGCTAAGCTACAAATGAAATTTTCCTCATCTGATATATAGAAATCTCAGGATTATTGAGCTTTTCCAACAAGCTTCAACATACAAATAAATGACAGGTTCACAAGAAGACACACTGTCAAACATGGATCCTTTTGAAATTCCTAAGCCATCTAATAAATGTAAACCTTAGTAGGGAAAATCACTATAATAGACAATAGTTATAATTAGTAATAAGTAATAAATACTTAAAGACACTCCCCAAAACTTGACAGAAAACAGAAGACTAGGATGGACAAATGCTTACACTGACAACTTCATGACAGCTGCATGACAAATCCAGAAGGCACCATTCACACAGATTCGAAAGGAATGGCTCCCCCTACAGCCACGTAGCACACGTGGCACCTCAGGCCAATGCAGCCACACGTGGCACCTCAGGCCAATGCAGCCAGCAGACTGCTAACACTTATGTTGCAAAAAAAAAAAAAAAAAAAAAAAAAAAAAAAAAGTTGCTCTGGTGCAGAAATGACTAATTATGAGCTCCAGGAGGATAATTTTGGCCGCACTGATGTTTAACTTCAGTGAAATTCACAGTCTCATGTAATTAATTATCAAAGCCAGCTGTAGTTCAAGGTCTCCTGTGAAAAGTCTTCCTGGGTATCCTTGACAAAGGAGCCGAAGGAAATGACCTTCCCAGGAGCAGTTATTTAAAGAATAAGGACGGTGGTAATCACTCTGCTATTTGCTCCCTCTCCCTCTGACCAGAGAGGAAGTTCTAGAACAAAAGTATACTTTCTGAGACAGATCCAATAATCTGTAAGGTGGCGATTATTAAGTGAAGGATGACAGAAACAATTAAGCCTGAGTGGTGTATATGTAATTCAGTAGCTAAGAAAGTACTTTCTAAAATTCAGATATGGAATTTCTAACCTGGCAATGCTTGTAATTATATTGTTATACACATTTTAATGTTTTTCACAAGAACAACTGAGAATAGTTTTAAATAACCAATAACATAGAGGAAGATGTCATTTCTCCAATATTGTTATTATTACATGTACATGTATTACAGAGTTTACAATGAGTGGAGTTAATAAATGGATTGTTTACTATAAGAGCCAGAGAACTATGTTATAACATACACACACAAACACAAGCACATGCTATATATACATATAATTGTTCCTTTCAGTGACAGTCTTCCTCTCCCAGGCAAAAATGTATTACAGATAAAAGAGAACAGGAAGGAAGTTGCTAGCTTTTTTCCTCTCTGGTTTCAGATTACATGAAAAGACTCCATGGGCTGACTCACAGAATACACAATATACATTGTTATGAATGTTAATTCTTAACAATTAATGAATGTTAGTTTCATTTATTCAGATTTACTATTAGGACACAGTTAATACTAAAACACACTTTTCATACACAAGTATTTACAATGCCAGCTTCATTTTTAGCACCCCAAGAGACTAGTTTCTTGGTTGATATCAAATCCACAATAACAAACAGAGCCTGTTTCCGACAACATGTATAATAAGTGTAAAGAACCATCTGGAAGGTAAGAGAATAAGGAAGGTATGCGACCAGCCATGATTTCACCAGCAAATAAACTGTCAACAGCTCTTGAGTGTCAGTATGGTTCTATTAGATGTTGAAAATGTTCTCATTCAGGCAGTCTGAAGAAATAAACTATTGATTCAATAATGAGAACACAAGTAATTCTCTATAACATTCAACATTCCCTCTTACACATTTCTGCTTTAAAAAAAGTGAAGCTCAATGAAATCTGGAGAAATAGAAAATTAGAGGGAGACAAACCCACATTTCTGAACCTGGGGCAATCAGAATTAACTGCTGAAACCCACGCCATACTTTTAGGGAATCTAGTATATTTAAATGTATGTGAGAAATACATCTCTTAATGTATTAAAAAAAAAAAAAAAAAGAAAAGAAAAAGAAAAAAAAAAAAAGCCCTACCTGCTGAAACTAGATTTGTTAGCAATTTATAAGGGACTTCTTTTTGGCTCAAGAGACTAATATTTCTTAGGCAACAGCATTCACAAACCAATATTATTTTATCTGTTCCATAATGCCAGCTGCTGAGCAGCGGAAAATTGGGAGATTTAGAATATTCTAGTTGGTTAAGGGATACCTCAGAGAGATTTAGATTGTAATCTTTTTATCTTGAATACACTGTAAAGCAGTTAAAGAACTTTCAATCCCTGAGTCCATTGACTCAAAAGTCTATTGTGAATGGTATCTTTTAAGTAAACGCTCAAAGAGTTTGTCTATTTTTAGAATACTTAGTTTTCTCCTGGCAGATTTACAAACCAAATCTTGAGGGGTTAGTGTATTTTGCTGCATGCCAAAGGTTCTCTTCAGATAGAAAAGAAACCTATGCTCCTTTTTGTCTCTGAAAGCAACCAGCTTCACCTAATGATTTGAAAATCTTTCCATAGTCATGGGATAATGCAAAAGTCTAAGACTCAATTCCAAGTCACAGTTCTGTGATAGGGAGTTTTTTCCTTCCAGAAGTTCTCTTCTTTCAAAACATTAATATGATGATCATCATAATCATAATTATGATGGATATTTCTTGCCTTAATCAAATAGTTTTCTTAACAGTTATGTGTAAATTTTTCATGAATCTAAACTCACTTTTAAAAATTCACTTTTTTTAAAAAAAATGGGTAACATCTTTTCATAAAGCTCTGGGTTTTTTCTTAAAAGGAAAATTAAGTTCCTAATTAATCTGTTTTGGTGAATAGATACCTTCACTTATTACAAATGTTTAAAGTATTACATACTTTATATGGGGAGTAATTAATAAAAAAAAAAAACTATTACAAGTAGTGGGAAATAAGGTTAGGAAGGCAGGCGGTCTTTCTCTCCACCTGTCAGTATGAGTACATATTCTCATATATGATGTATATTTGAGCACACTGGATCTACTTAAAATAAGAGAAATTTAATTAAATTGTAAGATAACCCCTTCTGGATTGATGGAAATTTTCTTGCTGCCCATTATGATCTTTTTAATTTGGCTTTAAAAGAGTAACATTTAATTTCATTATTCTTAAACTAAATTATCCTTTACACATTTATATTTATAGATATGTATATACATGTATGTATATATACATATACTCACACACACATAGATATAACATTTTTATATGCATATTTACATAGGTATATGTGTATGTTGACAAATGTTAAGCTTTGCCTGAGTCCTGTGCTCCTGTGAAGCAGAAGGTTAAGAAATCCTCTGCCCTTTTGTGTTCCAGGAAATGGCTACTGCTAAGAATCACCATTCACCATATGACTTAGATAAGACTAATGCATATTCCTTATTTACCTGTGTTAAAGCTAGACACAAACTCTCCAAGTTCCCTTTCAGAAATGATGTAGCTGAACCGGACAAAATACCTGCTTCCTTGACTTGGCCAAACTTTACTGAAGCTTCTCTCTTCCTTAATGCTCCTGAACTTGACCCTCACCCAAGCATACTACCTCTTCTTAATGACATCTCAGATTCACACCACCCAGCCACTAGTTCTTCTAGCTTATTCACCTGTCCCAGTAAAAGGAAAATACTTTTTGCTTGACCTTAGAGAAGCTTACAGATTTAACGGAAGGAACATTCTATTTATTGCAATGGTACCTTTCTCCATATTGCAATAATAAAATCTCTCTTTACCTAGATCTGGATTTTTTCTTGCTTGGCAATGTGCAACACACACACACACACACACACACACACACACACACTCAGAGAAGTGAGCTCACGTTGTTCTGATTTAAGAATAAGGAAATTAGAAAGCTGTATCCCATCTTCTTCTTTCTAGGGTAACAAAGAAAGAACCCAAGAGCTTGTGTCTGAAAAACCTAAAAGGGTTATGAGAAAATAGAACAAAATACTTTCAGCATCATTGTTTTCTTTCCACTTATATCACTGTAGAAAATAGTTAACAGAGTTAAAACATCAGAGTTAAGACACCTTAGCTAAAACTCACCTTAGACTAAGATTCTGTGTGTAAGAAATAAATTTTCTCTAAAAAAGTTTTCCTGAGAGGAAAGTAAGATCTATTCCCTAGTCTCCTAAGTTGGAGCCAAGTCCTCTGGTTTATGATGTATCTATTCATTAGGATTCTGCCACTTGTGAATTATTCAGGATCATTATAAAATGTTGCTTTTATCTGAAAAAAAAAAAAGTACCTCCAGGAGACACTAAATTTAGTTGTACTGGAGATAAAGTGGCCTGTACTTCCATAATCATGTCAACAGTCTGGTTTTTATCTCTACTAACCTCCTGGGCAGACAGCTGGGGTGCAGCTACTCAAGACAGAAATCTGGACACCATGTAACCAGCCTGCTTATTGCTAAGAAGCATTAACATTCCATCTGAACCATCCTATATTGATGGACAATAGCTATTTGAAATCATGTTTCAGATATGTGACTTTTTCATTATGATAGATATATTAATTATACTTAAAAAAGGAACTTATCCTTTTTTCTAATGCTAATACAGCAAATATGCTTTACTATATAATTTTCTCTTTGAATCTTTTCAGCTTTAAAACACAGAAATCTCTCAAAAACCAACCTTATAATATCCACCTCTGCAATGACAAGCTGTCAAATGAATTTTATAGACACAGAATGTTGCTGCAGATGATTTATTTAGAAGGTGAGTGATTAAATTCACTTGTAATTAACAATATGACTCATGGCCAGATTTGATATAATAACAAATTAGCTACGAGGCTAATGAGTGGTAATTAAATGAGCCAGGCAGACATTTAGAACTCCCCAGACCAAGTTCTGGAGGTCCAGCACATCTTTATTTTGGTTTGTTTTCTTTTCATTATTATTTTCAGATTGTTTTGGCAACCACACTGAAGTATCAAGATACAAGGCAGGGTTTTAGAATCCACGAAAGGCTAAAGATATCTATTCTCTGCTCAACTTGTACTTCCTCATAGAAGACTTTCCTGACCTCTCGCATTAGATCAAATCTCATTATACATCCTCCATAATACCATGCAACTTCTTCACAGCACTCATCACAGAGACAAATTTAACATGTGGTGCATGATTATTAAGTGACTGCCCCCACTAGACTATCAGCTTCATGAGACCTGGAGACCATGTTTTTAATCACCAGTACATTCCCAAGCATACAGCCTAGCACCCTGTAGGAACATACAGATATCTGTCTAATGGATAAACATGGTTTTACTAAATATATATATATATATATATATATATAATATATAATATATGTATTATTAATGTTTGTCAAATTATGGATTAGAAGCCACTTTTAGGCTTTGTACCTTATTATTTATAAATGCTGGAGTGAAAAAAAGTTAACTTCTTGAGATCTCAGAGAAAGAAAGTTCTTTTATTTTATAATAATAAGACAATAACAAGGTTCTAAAAATGTATTTAAGAATACCTTTTCAGACACCTAGTCCAAGTATAAATATATCAAGCTTAGCTTATAAATCCCCAGGAACATACTTTGCTTTCTAACTATTATTCCTCACTTCATAAGGCCTAGTAACATTTTCTTTAGTGTATGAAGATAATGATACTGAAATATGAGATTGCAGTTGTTTTTCTAGAAGTGATCCATCCATTCTCTCTCACCTGCTACCTTTTTCCTGATGATAAACGATATGCATTGTAAGGCGGTGGGCTTAAATTACAGGTGAGTCCAGGACTTGCTAGGTTGGATGAGAGACTAAACTAGCTGCCACTATATATACGGACCTCAACTATGGCATCACTGCTATTTTGCCCTTCTCAGTTCTAGTCACCAAACATTTTCAGCATACAAATACCACAACTGTTTGCCAAAATTGAAATATTATTTTTACAACATACAATCAGCAAAAAAAAAATTTAATTAATTAAATTAAAATTAAAGATTAAATAAAAAAAAATTTTAGATGTAGTTCAGAAAAGGTATAGACTAGATTAATATAAAACATTCCTTTCACTATTAGGTATATTTAACCTGATAATATAAGAAATTCTTTAAATTTGTAGGTAAGTTTTTGAGCAGGTAAATACACTGCAACCTGGTTAGATAGATGTCTTGATGTAAGTATGCTTTGATGTAGTAATATTTATGTGGTCCATTCTGTGCAATTTGCTTTTTACCATAAAGCACATAACCTATGGAGTTTAACAGACCGCAATCTATATTTCCAGAGTTAGAGAGACTTCTGTGAGTTATAAATTGAATTTATCAAATTTCTATAATATTATTTGAGTATTTTCACTGCAGGGACACCTTGCAGAATGAAAACAAGGATCAAAGAGCATTTTGTTTGCAAAAACTCCCAACAGAAAGGTAATATTATTAAAACGTTAATTCTATCCAAAGTGATCCAAAAATTCAATGTAATTCTATCAAAATCCCAACGGTGTATTTGCAGAAATAGATAACTCTCCTAAAATTCATACGGAACCTCAAGGGACCCCAAATGGCCAAAGTAACATTAACAAAGACAAACAAAGCTGGAGGACTCACACTTCATGATTTTAAAACTTACTACAAAACTACAGTAATCAAAACGGTGTGGGAGTGATATAAACTCAGACATACAGACCAAGGTAATATAATCAAGAGTCCAGAAATGAACACTTGCATATACGGTCAAATGATTTTTGATAAGAGTACCAAGACCATTTAATGAGAAAAGACAGTCTTTACAACAAATGGTGTTAGGAAAACTGAATATCCACATGCAAAAAAAAAAAAAAATTAAGTTGGACCTTTACCTATCAACATATATAAAAATCAATTCAAAATGAATCAAAGACCGAAATATTAGGGCTAAAACTATCAAACTCTTATAAGAAAATGTATGGCAAAAGCTTCACAACATTGAATTTGGCAACGATTTCTTGGACGTGACACAAAAAATAACATCATTAGAGTAAAAAGACAACCCACTGAATAAAATAAAGTATTTGCAGGTAACATATCTTATAAGGGATTAATATTCAGAATATAGAATTTCTAAAACTCAACAACAAAAATAAACAAACAACCCAATTCAAAAATGGGCAAAGGACTTAAATAGACATTTCTCCAAAGAAGATACCCAAGTGGCCAATAAGCACATGAAAAGATGCCCAGCATCATTAATCATTAGGAAAATGCAAATTAAAACTACAATGAGATACCACCTTATACCCATTAGAATGGCTACTATCAAAAAACAAAAAATATGTTAGTGAAGATGTGAAGAAATTGGAACTCTTGTGCATTGCTGGGGTGAATGTAAAATGGTACAGTCAATGTGGAAAACAGTATGATAGTTCCTCAAAAAAATAAAAATAGAATTACCATATGATCCAACAAGTCCACTTCTGGGTATATACCCAAAAGATTTGAAATCAGGATCTCATATTCTCATATACCCATGTTCATAGCAACATTATTTATAAAAAGTTAAAATATGGCTGTATCCAAAAGGGTTATGGAGATAGACAGAATTTTATAACATTATGAATATACATAATATCACTAACCTATATACTTAAAAATGGTTAAGATGGTAAATTTTATGTTATGTGTATTTTACTAAGACAAGAAAAAAAAAAAAACAGAAAAAAAACAGAAAAAAATTCCCAACAAGGTAAGTATAGAGCATCCCATTTGGAAAGAGCAGTCAGGAAGAGAGAAGAGAGCAGTGGGAAGAAATCATAATTGGAGACTGTGTGAAGTAAGAATAGAAACTGGATATAATTAGAGTCTTATAGCACCATGGATTGTAAAAAAAAAAAAAAAATCAAAAGTTAGGAAAGCAAGACATAAAAGATAGTAGATATAAATAGAGAGATTTATTTACACTATTGATAAGTGACAAAACAACCAAAGTATTTAAGCAATATAACGTAGTTGAGCCACAGAAGAAGACTGAAAATAACTTATAACCATAAAATCTGATCTCATTTTTAGGTGACAAAATCTAGCTCCAGAGAAGATAATTTTTTTAAATTACATTAATTAGTTGCAGATTTCTAAACTAGTCTAAATTCCTATATAGCTCTAAACTCTCAGATAATCAAAAAAGAAAAAGTGAGAATTTACAGCCCCCAAATTTGTTATTTTGTATGTATCATTCAGAAGTATTTGCTTTAGACTTGCCAGAATTAAAGCTTTGTTAAAACTCCTTGAACATTGGCTTCTCATGGCTGGTGACTTGAAAGGCTCTTCACTTTTGCTTCTCAGGAGGCTCCTCCTTTCTTCTCAGTGAAACTTGAGGAATTTACCCACAGGGACTTCACCTCATATTTCTAAATCATCTCAAGTTTGTTTTTGAAAAGAAGACGATTCCAAGGAAAGATTGGGTGAGTATCTGAGAAGCAGAACTGAGGCCATGGAGAAGTAGGTTGGAGAAGACATATGAAAAGGAGTTTGGCCTTTGCAATTTTTGCTGGAGGCACAACTCTTAAACTTCCTCTATCTCATGAAGATATGGAAGCTGGCAATATCTAGACTAAAAGCCAGTGAACAGTGAAGTTGTCCAAGAGAAGCAAGAGGAAATTGGTTAAGTTCTCAGGATGGGTCCAGGGTCTGGCCCTCAGCTTTGGTATTTCTGTTGTAATTTTGTTTTGTTTTCACATCTCAGTGGTATCTGTCAGGGTTTAATTACATCCATTCATTCAGGGGTGATCAGGACCTCTGGAGCTGATTCATGCTAACCAAGCTCACAGGAGATAAACTGATAATTATATCACTTAGTCAACCCATTCTATCTCCACTAGAAAAGTACATTTGGAAAACAAACAAACAAGCAAATAGCAAAAAAGAAACATACACTTGGGAAGCCGAGTTAAGAACAGAGTCGCTTAATGAACAAGAGCTGGTGGTCTCAAGCTATACTCCCTGAATGTACCTTTCTTCACTATAAGAATACACGCCAAGTGATCGAAAGGCTCGTGTCAGCTGGACAGAACACTTACTCTTTTGGATTAAGTGAGATAATAAATATAAAGCACTTAGTGCAATACCTGATACATAGAAAGCATTCAGTTAATGTAAGCTATCATTATTATGGTGCTTTAAATATTCTGACAATGCTGGCAGCATGGGCTTTTGACTTACATCCTTGCTCCAACACTCATTACCTATGTGTCAATGGGAAAGTTACTTAACCTCTCAAGCCTCAATTCTCCTAACTGTAAAATGGTTGTCATAATAGCAACTTTATAGGGTTACCCTTAAAATTACTTAGGAAAATCACCTAACTGCTCATCGTAAGCACTGAATGTTCCTGAATAATATGAAAAATAACACACATTTACATGGCACCTTTTATATGCCAGACACTGCTTTAAAACTCCTTTAGTCGCTCATTTATTAATTCATTTAGCATTACTATAACCCTATAAGCAAACATAGTTGAGGAATCTGTTGCTGGTAGACTCAACAATATCAGATATTCACCAATATCTGCTCTCCTTTCTTGAGGAAGTATACACTTGAAGTCAGATTTGACCATTTGGTCAGTCAAATGTGAATGGAATGGACATGTGACACTACTTGGCAGAAATATTTAAAACCAATTGTGCTTTTCTACCTCTGGGACTATAGAAGTGTTTGTTGAGATAGAGCCCCAATTAGCCTGAGTTCCTAAGTAACACTTGCTGACCCATGATAGACATACAGAGAGAATGAGAAATAGGCTATTGTTTTAAGGCATTGAGATTTTCCTTTTTTTTTTTTTTTTTTTTTTTTTCACAGCACAACCTATCATATCCCAATCGATTCAGAAACATAGAGACAAAAGGAAATTTTCCCCAGTCCACAGAGCTAGAAAGTATCTGGCTCCAGAGTCTGTGCTCTTGACCACTTTGCTTTACGTTTCTTAATAATTGATAGTAATGTCAATATGAAGAACAGTGTATTATTAATGCATTGTTGTCATAGGGGTTCTTTTTCTAGACTTCATAAAGAGCTGTTCTTTTCTGAATGAGTTGGCTCGGGAGGGAACCTAACCTTTCTCCCACTTCTACTGCAACGAGAGCCAACAGCAGCTGCCAGAAACACTGCTGGAGTTCTCAATGGACAACGTGGAGAACACTGGACATGTTCCTTCTTTATATGACCCCAGAGCAGCCCCCAGGGGCACGGTCACCGTGGCTGCCTCTGTGCTTCCCAAAGAAAATGAAAATGTTGTCAAGATAAAAGCAGAAGGAGCAAAGGCTTAAGCAATGATTAAAAAAAAAAAAAGTTAGGGGGAAAAAAGATTAGTCATATCTACTGGACATAAATCTATAAAAAAAAAAAGACAGTTTTTTTATGGCACACACTAAAACATATTAAATTATAAATTCTCTTCACTATTATTTTTATACACCTCTGCTTGACACTTCCAGACTGCTAAAATTGATTTTTTTTGTCAAACGTTTAAAAATAAAAGATAATGGGATTTAGTTCCTTAAAATAGTCAACAGGCTAAGTTAGAAATATATATATTGGGAAAACTTGCCAAAACATTACTCTTTTGTCCTTTTGAATTTCAGTTTTATAGGTGTGCCAACCCTACAATGAAGTTCTTTTTGGACTTAAAGAGTTAGATCATTCTGAGTGGAGTCTAAGACTTTAAATGAATTCCACTTCATAGCATAGTGTTTTATCAGTGATACAGTTTAAGTTTATATCTCTCTTCCAAGAGAAGATCTTAGAATTCTCATAAGTGAAATACTTCAAAAATTAATGACAACTGACTATAATAAGGTGAGCTGTGCATGTGAAGTTGTATCTTTTGGGGGAAGAATTAAATAACAGAAAAAAATTCTCACTGCAAGATTTTAATGTTGTTAATAATCAAAAGTCATTTGGGAAGAACATCATGGAGAAAGACAGATGAAAGGAACTGTCAATATGTGAGGGTGGGGTGAGATGGTTATTTGGTCTTATGATTATCTGGAAAAAATCCTGAAGACAGAGTCATGGGACATGGATCATTATAGCATCCCAAATGAACATGGTGGCTAATTTAAGGAGTTCAATTTTGTGTTCGATAGTGAAAGATAAAGAAAAAGAGAAGAAAAGGAACAGTATAGTTGGATATTGGCATATGGCAAAAGTGTGGGGAAACGTAAAAGATCTGCTAAAAGTCTCTACTCTGGACTTATATACGGTGCTAAAATATGAATTAAAAATATATGTATGGGAGCATGTATGGGAGCTTCTAGGACCATATTGATTGTAACCTCTTTGCTAGATTCTAAGTCCTGATCTCTAGCTTGCAAAATCTAGATACTTTAATTATAATTCATATTCATTATATTGTAGAGTTATTCATTTTCATCTCTAAAAAGTTTTCTCAAGCTTCCCTATCATTCGTTAATATCATATCGATGCAATACTGAATTGCAGAAAACATAAAAAATTGATTTTTCAGTCTCAGCTCAATTTACTTTAAAGCCAATGTCCCTTTCTGCTAACTACTTTATGCTGGCAACCCACCATTTACCAGAAGGCACGTTTCTCATTTTTTCCAACTCCTCTCTTACTTGTTAGAAATTACATTGAAATTAAATATTTTTAGTGACATAAGCCCACATATTCAACCAATATTGGTTTAACCTCTAGTCCTCCTAGATAGTAAGGTGCACTTGTATAAATTAGTGTATAAGGAAACCTTTTCAGTAGGCAATGCAGAATTTTATAGGTGATCCCTGCCATGTTTTACTAATTGGGTGATTCTGTGTTACCAGCGTGGTTATTACTAACTCAACCAGCTATGACCAATGTAAACTGACCCTAGTAAACTTAAGAGAGGGATATTTATTAGAAGACTTTAAGGAGCTCTACAAATCAATTGGAAAGCCAGAGAACAAAGCAAGAATGAAGACCTTCAAATCCAAGATACAAGAAATAAAGGAAGAGTCGAAGACAGCAGGATTTTTTCAGAGGCGCCACTGGAATTCAGAGTCTCCAGCAGAGTCCAGTCTTTTTGTCTCTCATCTAAACTTTCAAATTTCAAAGAGGTTGTTTGTTCAGGATATGGAAAAGGGCATCCTGGTTAACGAGCCCACCCAATAGTGACTTAGATCTTTTGTATGCATTATCTCATTTAATTCTCACTAAACCCTAGGCGTGGATATTATTATCGCCCTCAGAGAGATTACAGAACTTGGCTGAAGCCTCACAGCTATCAGGCATTCTGCACACAGAGCCACAGAGCCTGCATCCTCCCCCCTGCTCTAGGCTGCCTGGACTCTGTCATGTGGATTGAGTTTTACAGGAGCAGGACAGGGTAATGGTCAGAAGCAGAGGCATCAGTTAAAATCTCAGCTCTGCCATTTGCTAGCTGAAGGCAAGACATTTAAATCTTTCTAGGCCTCAATTTCCTCATCTGTGAGATGGAGAGTCATATCAGGGTCAATGTAAGTTGTTGCAAGATCACAAAATTGTTGCAAAGAGAAATGGGAAAATGTATGTAAACTACTTAACCATGATTACTTGTCACATATTAAGTGCTGAATATTCAATGGCCTTTATTAGTTATATGTCTGTCTCCCTTTGTAGACTAGCCTTGGAGGCCCAGATATTACTCTTTTGATATTAGTATCCTAGCACCTTTCTCGGTGATTAGCACATTAACAAGCCCATGCAAATATCTCCTGAACAGCAAGCATTCGTATTAGGGTTCGCACTGCCACGTTGTACTCTAGTATTATAATAAGCTCCTCTTTATATTAATGCAATAGCTCTACCCTGCACCTTAAGCCAATGATGCCTATCTTTCCCAACCCCGCTCCCTGGACCCAGACTGTTAACTCATGAGGTCAGGGTCTGTATCTCTTTTGTGGGTCCCCAATGAATCTCCAATGCCTAGTACAGAGTTCAGGACATAGTAGGGCTTAACAAATATCTGTGTATTGAATTTTTATTAATATTTGTGATATGTCTTACAGTTCACCTAGCACTTCCAATAAACGTGCAGCATTTCTCTGCAGAGCAGATTAAAGACATAGGCTCTGGAGCAGACCACCAGGGTTCAAACTCCAGCTCCACCGTTTACGAGCTGGGTGACCTTGGGTAATATACATAAGTTTTCGATGCCTCAGTTTTCTCACCTGTAAAATGAGAGTAACAGTATTGGGTTGTCGTGAGTATTAAAATGTCGATTGGGATAAACTTTATAAAACAGCACCTGGCAAGGAGTATGTGTTCTTTAAATGTCAGTGATTATTAATTTTGTTTGTAGCTGTTTTTCTCCCATCACACTGTGAAGAACAAATTGCTCCAACTGCCTAAATTGTTTCTCTTTCATGTATAAAAATATGAAAAGTGGTATATTACCTAAAATCCTAAAATTAATAATTTTCGGCAGAGCAAATCATAATCTCAAAAAATTAACTTCCAAAGCTATTTGTAAAAATAAATGTATTTATAGCGACTTTTATTAAAATAAAATAATTCTACATGGATCTGGATATTCTGTAGTTTAAGGCTCTCTCAGATTACTTGCATTAGATTTTTCTCCCATAACACTTGACCTTATTCTTTCCACAAACAAGAACAGCCATATTGACTTGAACAGAAGTGTTCATGTGAGAAAAAACACATGCACAAACACCAAGCAATGGATAGGAAATTAAGTGTACTGTCCTCTGTCTCCATCACAAACATCATTGTCCTGTTATAGCAAAAAGTGTGTCAGCTTCCCCAGTAGGCATTTCCCCATTACTTAGAGCATCAATCTGGTGAGTAGGCCATATATTACTTAAAAATTCAAATCACCATATTTAATCATTGATGCTTCGCTATATGCTGGAGAGATGAGTGGAAAAATAAAGGCGAAAGGGGCACATGAGAATTTCACTTACCTTCAATACTGTAATATTCCAAGCAAAGCTCTCAGTTGCCTTATTGAGTTTTCTTCCTTTCAAGCCTTCTTTTGCTCCCAAATTATGAAGTTCCTCATGGAACTCCATCCCTTTGAAAAGAGAACAATTCTCAGTATAAACTAAAGAAAAACAGACATTTTTATGAAAATGTTATCAGTAAAAATATAATTTCCCATTCCTGTCTTCTTATAATTTCTAAATCCCTGAAGTGTATTATCCTTCCCCTTCTGTTCATCCCCACCAAATAGTTATCTTTAGGGGAAAAATAACAATAATCTATACATTAGACCAAATTATATTTTAAACAGCCAGGAGACAGAGACAAAGACAGGAGAAGGTAAGAAGCAGATTCTTCCAACAGGTTATATCTATCTTGCTTGTTCTCTGCTTGTTTTTTACATGAAATGGTGTAATGTGTAAATGGCAATCATATAGGATGAATGCACATATCTTACTCTTTTCCTGTGAACCATCCATATGGCTTAATAATAGGCTCTGGAGCCCACATAGATAACAACGGTAATTAGTAAGTATTGAGTAAAAATAAAAAAAGACTTTTTAAAAATAGAACTTGGAAACACCCAACTGTTTCAGATTTTGGAATGGTCTTAACGTTATTTTTAGCTCGACCATTCTCTCAAGCTAGAATAACATAAAAAAACATCACCATGATCTGCTTCCTCAGTTTTTGTCTTAGCACATCAGGGATGGGAATCACTCTTTCTTCTGGATGGCTCATTCCATCTTTGGAAAGTTATGACTGGTATCAAGCTAAAGTTTCTTTCCCTGGCACTTCTATTCATTCCTTGGTTCTAGCTAGACCCAGACCAACAAGGTCTAATCTCTTCTCTGCAGTTCGGCCCTTTAAATATTTGAAGAAAGATATTAGATAAAGTACACTGGAGTCTTCTCCAGATTGAACAGTCCAACATGTTTCAGCTTAGTAATAATGTCTCTTGTTTTATAGCTTACCAGAGTCAAGCTTGTAGATACCTGCATCCTGAAACATCTACTCAAAGAAGACTTGAAGCAGCCCACATGACGTGAGGATTTACCACCACTCTCCTTGTTCTAGCTATTCTGCTTTTATTAATGCAGTCTAAACCAAATTAACTTTCCCGGTGCCAACACCACAAATATAGCACAGGGTAAGAGCACGATTATGGCACCTGGACTTACACTGGCTCTACCACTTAACAGGTCCGTGAGCATGAAAAAGTCTCTGCAACTCTCCACAGTTCAGTTTTTTTTATTGGTAAAATGGTAATAACAAGAGTGTTTACCTCAAGGGATTGTGATGAAGAGTAAATGAATCAATATTCATAAAGCTTTCAAAGTAGTACCTGGTGCATAGGAGTATTATGTAAGCATTTGGTTTTATTATTCTTGTGATTCCTGACAACTGAAATATTTCAGCCTGCTGGTCAGTCAGTGAAGAGCACAATTTTTAAAATCTGGTCTGGATTCAAAGGTCAGCTCCACCATGTTTTAATATAGGATCTTAGGTAATTCACCCAATCTCTTAGAATTTCAGATGCCTCATCTATAGGTTGGTTATAATGATGACTACCTTGACAGAGTTGTTATAAAGACAAGGTAACATAGTGTATGTGTTTATTATATCATATATATATATATAAATATATATCATATATATATATCAAGCAATTGTTATTATTGTCATTGTCTTCATCAAAATCATTATTGTATGTGTGGATTAAGAAGACATGGATCCAAGAGAGTTAAAAGTACAGGGGTGTGGATGAAGGTGAACATAAACAGAAATATGCCCTCATGGATATGTGATCCATTTCATCCTTAAGAAAGATCATTCTAATATGAGGACTAGTAAATGAGGCAAAAGCCTAGAAGACTAAAGGATGATAGCTCCAATTGTAAAAATGAAATGGTTCTTAAAAGACAATGCAGAACCATAGCTTCCATATCAGTAGTAAAAGATTCTGATAGGCTCACAAACTACAAAAGTAGATTTAGAAACTCTCACCTCTCTAGAAATCATCTGACACCACCCCCCATATATACACATACACCCCACCTGCTATCACCTAGACTTCTGTACCAAACACGTAAGCGTAACTCAAAGAATAGTTAAACCATGGCATAAAATACTTGAATTTTAAGAGTCAGATTAAAAATGTTTTTAAAAACTGTGCGAAGAATTATCATTATGCTTCCTAAACAAAATGGTGGTGGGTGGGGTGGGCGGGGTAGGGTTGAGGAAGATTACCTGCTTTCTGACACTGCACAATCTTTTCCTGGACTGTGTCAGCCATTTCTATGAGAAACCGGCTCTCTTGAATCATCTGTCACAAAGCAAACATCAAAACAAAAAGGTGATTGTCAGAAACCATACATACAGAGAGACTCACATGATACTGCCAGTATGGAGAACCATGACCTTAACCACAAGAGATGAGAAAGGAAAGAATAATCTCTGTTCCAACTCCCACCCATTCTAACACCACAGCTAGAGCCATCTACCTATGATTGTTCCAGTTATGCAACATGCAAATAGGTGTCAAACAAATAACTGTTGAATAAATGCATATACATGCCTAGATAATATTTATGAACACCTCTTATTCCACTCCTTTCTCCTCAAAGTTACCACAACACAAGGCAAGTGGTATTAGTAATGAGAATCAGAATAGGGAACCACCCAGAGATGAGCTATGAGACAACCAAAAACATTTATGAAGTTGGTAGCTTGGATGTGGGTGGTCCAAAGGTGGCAGAGGTCTGATACTCCCTCTAGAAGGGCTCCAGCTCCACTGACAAGAACAAGGAGTGGGTCAGATTTCAAAGCTGTTAACTCAAGAGAGCTTATACATACTAACAATGAAATTGGTGTCCCTGCCCTCCACATTTTGATAGAAAGCAAATATGTCCAAGAGGTAATTAATATACTGAATGAAGTAGATAGAGGAAATAAGACAACTGTTGGAGAGATGGACAAAGGAAAAAAGTCTGTATATGAAGAAGGGGGAAGATGATAGTAGGTAAAGAAGTTATGATAAAAAAGACAAGAGATTTGGGGCCCTTTCGAAAAAATGACTAAAGAAAGGCAACCAATAGGCAAACTAACACTTCCTGAATTTCTAATCTCAATAAACGTTGTCTCATTTCATCTGGCTATTCTATGTTTATCTGTCTGGTTCAAAATTCAAAATTCAAAATTCAAAATTCAAGACAGAATGCAAAGTAGACATAAAATTTCTTGAGCAAGACATTTTTCATAATTAAATGCTGCTGAATGGATTATAGTCTTGTACAATCACTTCCAAATATAAAGTGGTTTATGATTACAAATTTTTTAATGGAAAAGAACATTAAATCAAAAATTGTTAGTGCCTAATAACTCCATAGGAGTAAAATCATATCATTCATTCATTTAACCAATATCTATTAAGCAGCCACCATGTGTAAGCACTACGGAAACTACAAGGAGTAGGGCGCAGTGATGAGCAAAACCAGACACATCTTTATCTCCATGGAGCTCGCAGTCTAACGGAGAAGTCTATTCAAATGAATAAAATAGAATAATCGATTCAACCAAACAAAATTAAATTACTCATATTTTCTGCCCACAGTGATTAGTCTAAAGTGACTTATTTGAATGCCTAAATTGACTATCGAAACCATAAAATTAGACACTCAAGAAGTTCTCGACTGAGTCAAACTTTTGAACTGCATTAGTTAACTCTTTCAACTCCCAAGAAGAAGTGGAATGCTTATGATAACAATTTATCAAATGGTTAACAATAGCTTGAGTTACTATATCTTCCGAGTGAAATTTGTAGGCAGTGAAAGATTTGATGTAAAGGCATTTGAGATTTAGTCTTTCCCAACCTTAGCATTCATAAATGCAACATCAGTTGAGTTTTCAAAATGCTTTCAAAAGTTACCAGATGTTCCATTTAGTCAAGTAGCAGACAAAATGTTTTCACGAAATTCAAGCAAGGGAAACATTCACAAAGAAAGATACATTCTGTGACTTTACCATAAGCAAAACAGGTAATATACTGCACAGTTTTAGAATTATTTAATTTTAAGGCTAAAAGAATCTTAACCATCATGACCACTTCCCTAATTTTATTTTAAAAAATTAAACTAAGGCTTATAGGAGTTAAGATTCTTGCCCCCCCCCCCAAAAAAAAACAGAACTAATAAATGATCAAGCTAGAATTAAAATCTCAGTTTCCTGGCATCCCATTTATTTTCATGAAAAAAAAAAAATAGCACTCTTCTAATTTTGTCTGTCCTGGCCATGAGATTATGTGTCTTCACGTACATACAGTCTTTTAAACCTGAAATGTAGCATCCCAAAGTCACCTGGCCTAGCCTACCAGAAAAAAAAAAAAAAAAACGAGGGTATGCCCATAATCAGTGTATTTCAACCAGATTCGAACATATCTTCTTTAAGAAAAATGCAAAAAAAAAAAAAAAAACCCAAAAAACACACACACACAAAAAACGGAATAGGATTGATCATTTCCTTTAGTAATGTTTTAACTGATAACTTATATTCATTTCTCTTGGTTTTATTCTTAGAGAATATATGATACCATTCTCTGATTTAAAAATAGTTTCCTCTGCAGTATTTTACTAAGTTATCTTCTCAGTGTTGAGAACAAAAAGAGCACAGTTCCTGCTTTCTAAAACTCCATAGCCTGTTTGTAACAACCTGAGAAGGAAGTGCCCTCTTTTGCCAAGGATAACATTTCTAACTAGACTTTCGATCCCACCTCTTCCTGCTTTCCTCAGGGTCATTCGAATGACCCCTTCTTCTTTTTTTTTATCTGCAATCTCTACAGCTCCCCCTGCATCTTCCTTTCTTCCCAGTCAAGTCTTACCAGGCTTCAAAGCTCACATCAATGCCCCTTTCTCCCCTGGTGTCCTGATTTTCTCTTTCCTCCCTCTCTTACGTCCAAATTCCTAGGACATTCTATTTTTTTTATTTTGCCCACAATTTTAAAAAATGTTTTATCTTAAACAACAAATAATCGTTTACCTATATTATCTCCTACCCTTCATTTCCTCAGTAAATTGTAATTCGAGTAGGGTAGGGACCTAATCTTATTCACTTTTATATTCTCAGATTCATCTATTCATTTATATAATCACCTATTTTCTATTTTACTTTGTGATACTTATTTCTTCTATACATTTATTCCCCATACATGTATGCATTTATTTCATTTATTGATCACTTTTCAAACCTATAATTGTCATTTTTGAATTCTAATCTCTCTTTTTGCCTTTAGTCTTTTTCCCCCCTAGGCTTCTCAATTTTTCTGTAATCTTACATGCTTCTTAATTCCCTTTCAATTAATACTGAAAAATAAATGTAAAGCTTTTAATAGAATGAGCCTCATAAAAATATAATATCAGACAATAAAATAAATTTTAAAACTTTCTTACTTATTTGAGGTAAAATAAAGTCAGGACCAAAAGATACAACAAACGCTATGATTCTGGCTCTCTTCAAAAGCTCCCAAGTAAATATTCGTTAAACTCATAGTCTAAGAAGTTTGTTTTTTCCAATGTCTAACAGATAACTTCATAAAAAAGAAAGTCAAATGTAATTTAACTTTCCACATAAAAGAGAATCCCTTTGAGATTTCTTAGAGAATAACTTGTAATCCTTTAGTAATAAAAGTCAGAAACTTTAACACTAAAATACCTTTCATTAATATTCTCAGAATTTAAAATTATTGTTCATATGAACTTTTCTTATAAGAGCACTTGATCTTCTCTGTGATAATACCTTTAATGTATATAGAAAAATAATTTTATTCTATTTTCTGCAGTGAAGTTTCAATTATTAGTATTTTTAAAGAAGACAAATAAAGTAGATGACTGAAATGTAGCAACAATTCCAAATCACATTTAAATGAATAAATGAATAATTTCAAGTTGTTCCCCACCTAAGTAATTTACCTAAATTGTTAAGAAGGAAAATGATTGATTTGAATTTTATCTCCTTTCTAGGTCTCTACAGATCCTTACGGAAATGAAATATAAAGTGTAAAAGCCAAGGTGATAAGGTGAGAAGCATGTCCTCAGATAACCCCTTAGCTGGGTAGTCAGGACACCTAGCTGGCCAAGACTAGGTGGACTCAATCAACAGAATCTGGCAATAGCCCGATTTACATATCTGATGTCTCAGCCTAAGCTTCCATTTGCCTTTGCCAGTTGTAGTAATACAAAAAGCTTCTTTGGTTCTGTCACATGAATATCTGCCAGAAGTTCTTATTTTCTTGCCACAGCTTTGTACCTAAATGAACAGAGGACTTACTCAGATAAAGGGTGGCATTACTTTATGCATTAGATATGTCCTCAACAGGAGTATGAGAAGTTGTCAGTTAAGATTAAAATCATTTATTTAAAATGAAAACTCACAGAAGGGGACAATAACATTTTTACTCAGACAATTAATTGTTCAACCTGTGCAAAAAAAACTGTCTTTTCAGCTTTTCTCAATAGGAAATTTAACTAATTGCCTTGGATTATTGCAGAGTCAATATAACTATTTAATGGTACTGAAAAGATGAGCTTCCATCACATCATGACTCATAAACCTTGCATGGATTCCAATTTTCTTCTGAATTATATCTAAACTCCTAGAACCACAGAATTTGGTATTTAGAAGTCACCTCAAGGACCATCTATCATGGACAATTCCATTTTATAGATCAAAAAACAGCCCCAAATTGACTTGCCTGAAGCCACACAGGTAGTTAGTAAAATAGTTTAGTCTAGAACCCAGGCATTCTTGAGGAGCAGACCTAAGCTATTAAGATGGTCTGTGACAGTGATATTATTGCAAGATGATGATAAATATTGAATAAAGTAGAATTCATTCATCAAGTAAAGCATCATGAAAATACATTTTTTACCATGACTGCTTCTTCCTCCAAGTCTAATTTTCAAAATGCATCAGCCAACATAGATTTTTTCCCTATGAAACCTAGAAAAAAATGAACTTATTTGTGTCCGCTGCTTTTTAGTGTTATCAGTTTGGGAAAGCCAATCACTTAATATGCCAGTCAATAAAAAACCAATTGACTCTAGACCTATTTTGTTTTCTCCCTTAAAAAAAAAGTGAAATAATTAATCTATCTCTTACCTTCCTTCTAATCAAAACACTGAGTTTTAGTTTTTCATTCTGTTGCGGCTAGTTTGTCCAGATTGTTTAAAATAAAATGAATTTTATTAAACTTGGCACATTTGAGAATCTGATTGTCGTTACATATATATTTTGCTAAGCAGAATGAAGATAATTTTCTTTCATTTTTAATTTCTTAAATTTTAAGTCACATAAAAGCAATGTTAATAGGCGGATATCTCTTGTTTTTTAAGCAAAGTCAGTACTATTAAGACTTAATTTTCAGTGAAATGGGAACACATATAAGGTCAGAACATTTGTGAGCAATTGGAAGTCCACTGCCTTTGGTGTATGTGATGAGGTGTTCTCTGTCCTGGGACTACCTCTGAGTCACATTTCCAAGCCTCGTTTATAATGGTGCAGGACAGGAGCACTTGCACAGGGCAGGCTAAAGGACGTTTGTCTTCACATACACGATAGTGACAGGAGCCGCTTCAATATGAGCTGCTTTCATTTTACTTTTTTTTTCTCCAGTTGTTCTGTTTCTCAAACAGTTGTAGGTTATATAGTGAGTAACCATTGTAAATGTTTGTTTTTATCCAGCTATTTAAAATTTAGTTCATTCATAAAATTACCAGATGACTAATCTTCATGAAACTTCTCCAGAATTTTCAGGCCAGTTTGACTACCTCATACTGCCTTTAACTAAGAGTACTGTAAGAATCTGAGTATTCAGGAATACAAAGTGAACTTTGAGGGTACGGGTACAACATTCCACAAGGAAGCCAGCCTGAAACACTTGCTTAGTGATGTTTCTCTGATATCCAGAGTCTTTGGGACCCTCATACCACATGGATATATTGTCAGCCTTCAGGATACTGATAGTTCTCCCCTTATACAGAAAATGTATCGGAAGACATTACCACACCAACAAATGAAGGGGGTCTCGATGCACAAACTGCAACAACTTGTATGTATGTATGTATGTATGTATGTATGTATGTATGTATGTATGTATGCGTGTATGTATTTTATGCCTATAGTACCTGGTATTCTTAGGTGGTCTTCCGTCCAAGTACTAACCAGGCCCGACCCTGCTTAGTTTCTGAGATCAGATGAGATCGGGCACGTTCAGGGTGGCATGGCCATAGACAACAACTTGTATTTAAAAAACTGACTCTGGATAGGCATGTGCCAACAGGCTGTTCTTTTTGGGGGTTTCATTACTACACAAGCCAACATACTTTTTGGAATGCAAACTCATATAAAGTTCCACCCAAACTTCACAATGAGAGCGAGAGATGGAAGGGAAGTATCTTTGACTTATTCAATTTCAATTGCTTTCAAAAAGCAAAACTGTACTGGGACTGTAGATATACCCACAACTTTTTTCCATCCTGAGGCTCAATACATCTTGGTAATAACACTGACAGAAAAGTAAGTATTTAATCCAACTCAATATGTTTGTCTTAATTGGGATACCTGCCAATATATTGATTTCACTGCAAGTATGATTAAAGATAGCAATTAGCTCTTTTTGCTAAATTCCCAGTCATGCTAACACTATCAACTGCTCTCCAAATCACACCCCAAATGACTTAGTAAAAGATTAAATAACCCTTGACTCACTCTAGAATGTTTTGATTTCTTTTTAATCTTCAGAAATTCGGTTGCTCTTACCATAGTAAGGTTTTAACTTTTATGTTAATGTTAAATAAGTCAGCACGGAGGTCACCTTTAGAAAATGCTTTGGGTTTATTTTTTATAGGTGAAGTCCCCTGGAACTATTCCACCTCTGAATGCTTTATTCAAAACACTAACAACCCAAAAGTTTTCACATTAATTCGAAACACTTAAAAGGACCAAATATGTTAGGCAAATACTTCCTGACTATGCATGAAAAGTAGGTAAAACATTATATCAGTAAAAATTCAGCCATCTAAAGAAAAAGTTATATAAAAGTTAGATGATATTTTTCATTCAAAATTATTTGCAACTACAATTCTACTATCAGGGTAGGAGTGGGGGGCAGGTAGGACATGCATTGAAAATCACTGTGAAAAGTCCATCATAAGACTCAAGGTCCTTAGACCCTATCAAGCTCAGGACATAAAACATCATCCCATTCACTCTCTTAAAGAATAGAAATTTTGCTTCATACCATTTCTTTCCCTCAGCACCCTAAATGGTAACAGATATCCAAAATGTGTTTGTTGAACTGACTAATCAAAAGCTTAAAGATATACACAAAATAACATCAAAAGAGACTTTTTGTTTTACAAGTGGTAAATACACATGTTCTCATCTCATTTTTACTTATATTTTTCTTAAGTCGAAGAGCTAGCACGCGTTTACATACGGCTACTTGTGATGATACCTGTCTCTGTTTATTCATCTCTGCATTGCACAGAATCCACAAACTTCTTTATATATGGTACGTATTGAATGTCATGAATAAAGTCAATGAATGAAGCTTTTCTTAATAAGTTGTTTCGCTAAAGGTTGGGACAAAGGGCTGGATGTTGATGGAAAGAAATTAAGTCTAGGAAGGCATTCTAGGTGGTGCAGGATGGAAATAAAAAAGATGGAGAATGAAAAGGGTGTGGCAAATACATCAGCTTGACTGAAGGAGAGGGTTCAAACAGAAGATAATGAGAAACACAATTGGCAAAACAGGCAGCACTGATAGGTGAAGGCTCTGCAAGGCAAGTTAAAAATCAAAACTATGATTTAAAGATGATTACTGCAATTGTTGCTTTAGGGAAAGGTAGAGACGAGATGGAGGATATTAGCCTGTTGAAAAATTCAAGTAGAAGGAGAAGGAATCCTAGTTAGAACCTCGGCTAAGTCAATGTAAGGAAATAGATACATAAAAGTAATGCCCCAAGGAAAGAAGCAATAGATCTCATTGATATTGAATTGTAAATTAAAAGGCTTTATTGTAGTTAATATAGAGAGAGTCAGCATTTGAAAATAATTTGAAGACCATTGGCATGGTGGTATCTTTTGCTGTGGACAGAAAAGAGTGAATGAGTGCCAAGGAAAGAAAAAGGTTGCCCCAGTTTTTGACCCGTTGTTCGTTTTTTGAGACACTTAAGTGATGTCCTATATAATCAAATGTAGAAATGTGACTACAGTAAAATTGTAGGGCTAAAGAACAAATAGAGGGATCATTTTATACACTATATAAATGTCTAACCAATGTACTATATACTTGAAACTAATAAAATAAAGTTCAAAAAAATAATAAATAATAAATAAAAATTGTAGAGCTGGGGCTAGAGATGAATTTTTAAATATTATTTTTAAAATTGTAAATTGAATATTTTCAATCTACAGGCATAAAAACACTATTGTAGAAAGAAAAAAGTCACAGCTATGCAAAGAAATCTATTAAAAGTGTCTTACTGAAACTGCAAAGTATTTTCCAATGTTATCACCCATCATTACAATCTCATGTTAAATAATGAGTTACATAAGCAGGTCACCAATCATAGACTCATAGGCCTGGAACAGACTTTACAAGGACACCTGTCCTGCCTGTAAGCGGTTGGAACACAGGGCATGCTACCTACCACTGCATTTAACACGGTGGCTTCCACATGGGAGGGGCTCAATAAATGTTTTTAGAATTAATATCTCCATTCCTGGCTCTCACACTAGGCAACTCTTTAAGTAACCAATTTTTATTTTTAACTTCCCCAAGAATAAGATTAATCCTAAACAGCAACAAAAAAAACCTACCTCACATCATAAAAAATTACCTTTACTTTCAAAACATAATTATACTACATTAACAACCTTCAAAGTCTTAACAGCGACTCTACGATTATATGTAAATTACTTCAGGTGGAATATTTTCTTAGGGAAAGTGAAAATCAAGAGTGGGCAAGTGACACTTGCTCTTTCAGAGACCTGAACCAAAAAAAAAAAAAAAAATCGTGGTGCAATAAAGTGACAAGTCACTTATTTATGACATTCTGGTTTTAAATTAAGTTCTTGGGACGGTTCTGAAAAACTGTCCTGATGACCACAGAACCACCAAAACGGCACAGTGGCAAGCAGTCCGCAGTAGTCAATAGCTCTCCTTTATGTGTCTTCAGCCTGGCAAGGAGGCATCAATTCCACCTGTTCTACTTGTTTGAGTTATTGAGTAATAATGTTCCCAGTTTGCTTTCGTGCTTTAGAGAAGCTGTCATTTCCCACCTCTGGACATGTGTTTTATATCAGGAAAGTCACCTCTGCTTCTGTTGCCCTAAATATCAGGTAGGCATTTACATAGCTGCACCCCTATTCAGTGTGTTATGGGAGATTGTAGATAGGGCTGCTCTAAAGAAAAAGTGCAATTATTGGAACAATCAATCCCTCACCTTACCCAAGTAGAACCTCTTCTAGGTCCCTCTAGGATCCAGGTTAGGATCTCTTCCTTTTCCTAAGTAAAAAACTACTTGTAGGACAGAAGCTGTTAAATTATTCAAAAGTACAAATTACTGATAACCCAATGTATTATTACTCATGGAGACATTTTTGCATTTTAAGAGATAAAAAGTCTTAATCTGAAAGAATTGATTGTAACTTTTAAATCTGAAGTGAGCAGAGAGAAAATAAGATATAGAATGGGGGTAGGGAGGTATCTTCTGAATTATGCCATGTAAATAAGCCTACTACTATGGATAGATTTGGTTTTTGATTACTTGATGTCAGCATAGATGCTACAATAGAATTATAATTGCAATATTAATATTTAAATGACTTTTAACACTGAATTACTTTTAAAACTGTCAAGAGGAAATATTTCTAAATCTTAAATTAGCCAGAAGTTTGGTAAGGAATAGGGCCAACTCAAGTCATTAGGGAAGAGCTAAATTTAGAAGAAAAAATAAATCCATGCAGATGAACTCAGGGTCCATGATTTTTAGAATATTTTCATTTATTTCTTCTTAATAAGTTATATAGTTTGATGCACTGAGGTTGACTTTCAATAAATGTAGGTTACCTGGTTTCCTGATGCATTTCTTTTAATATGCATCTGTTGATTTCAGGGTTTTTTAAAATTCTAATTATATTCTGTAATTTTTTTAGTGGTTACAACTTTTCCTTTTGGATAGCATCTATACAGTTCATTACCATTTGGGGGAAATCCAAACATTTAAGCAACTTGAGTCTAAGCCGAACACACAAGCTGTTTATTTTGGAATATCTGCCCCCTACCCTATCACCACCACCACCAGGCAATAAACACTGGATTTGTCTTCTGCCTTAGTCATCCAAATAAGTTTTTATTACTAGTGTATAGGGATTTCTTAAACTTTATTTTTATCAAAAGTTTTAGGTTTACATAAAAATTGAGCAGAAAGAACAGTTTACATATACCCTCTCACCCCACCCCACCTCGTTTTCCCTACTATTATCGTCTCGCATTCGTATGACACATTTACTACAATTCATAAGCAAATATTGATACATTATTCTTAGCTAAAGTCTATAGGTTACATTAGGTCCACTCTTTGTGTTGCACAACCTACGGGTTTTTACAAATGCATAATGAAATGTACCAATACTACAAAATCATATAGAATAGTTTCGCTGGCCTAAAAACCTTCTGTGCTCCATTTATTTATCCCTTCCTCTCTCACTCTACCTCTCCCAGCCTCTGGCAACTACTGATATTTATACTGTCTTTATAGTTTTGTCTTTATCTATAGGTTTTTAACAGTGTGAATAAGATGAAATAATTTAGCTAGGATGGTATCATAGAGGTAAAACAGAGGGGATTTAAAGATTTACCATAAAACACTTTCAATTATAGCAATATATTCACCAACAGTAGATGCTATTGTTTACTTTTTATTCAACTAACATTAATTGATAATAGACTACGTGCCAGTACTGTTTTAGGTGCTAGAAATAAAAGTAGTAACCAAGACATACAAGGTATCTGTCATCATAGAATTATACACTCAAGTTGAGAGCTAAAGAAGGATAGAAATTAAAAATTCAAGAAAAATATTTTTCAATACTGCTAAGTAGAATAATGGAAGGCAAACAGGGTTATATGATAAAGCGATAGGTGGGGATCAGTGGTTAGAGAAGGCATCGCTGAGGATATGACATTTGAGCTAATAATTGAGATAAGAAGCAACTGTCCGTGCAAGAGAATATTCTAGGCAGAGGGAATCGCAAGTAAAATGACCTGGAAATGGGAACAACCATGGTCTGATTAAAGAAAGAAAGACCATTTGACTCCGGGAAGTGAGCCAAAGAGAGAGTATGAGGGTGAGCCTGGGAGAGGCAGGTGAGATAGGTAGGCAAGGCCAGATCACAGATGGCCCCACAGGCCACAGTAAGTAGTTTCAATTTTATTTTAAGAGGAAGCCACTGGAGGATTTTAAGCAGGAAAGTGACATAATTGATTTATATTTATAAATGATCACCTGGGATCTATACGGTATCTTAGGAGACATCTTTAAAATGAATACTAACACTAATACACCAAGAGTACTAAATATGCCAATCAAAAAAAAAAATGCCAATCAATACAATGCAAATCTTAGAAAGTAAAAACAGCATTTTTATGTTCAAGGCCAAGATCATCATGACATGTATCTGTACCTGCCAAATGCACCCCCTAAGAGAAATAATCAACAGAGATGCCAATAGTATGTTTGATCATCCACAGTCTGCCAAAGTTATCATTTGGTACAAGGATTTTTGCACTCAATTCCCTACCGAGATGAAAAATCATTTCCATAGGGAACTATAAGTGAGGACATCACTACAAGGATTTCTGCTCTCGACTATAGCCTTTTACTTTAAGCTTTGGAAAACCATGCTATGTCTGCAATTACAAATTTCATTTTCAAAATACAAATGAGAAAAGGCTAATGTTCATGTTTGGCTCCAGCAGATAAAACCGAAAAACAAAACACCATTGGACACTTGGGGATGTGAAATGGGAAACAGCCAACCACCGTCCAGGTGCTTTTCTGCTTATTATAGGCTCAGCTCCAGGGGACTAGCCTTCCCCCTTAGTGAATAATTTTTCTTTCTTTGCTTAAAAAGGAATTGGAGGAATAAGTGATTTCTACTGTCTGTCTCTATGGCAACTAGTACCCTAATTTCACCTCTTAGTTGGCAATTATACCTATTCACTGAATAGCTTTCAGTCCCTACTTTTGTGATGAAAAATTGATTTCACGAAAAATGAGATACAGGTAATAAGCAAACTTTTCCCCTGGCAACCATGAAGTACAGTTTATAAGAGGTATAATCATTTATAAGCAGAATACACTCTGTGGGGTTTTTTCCTTTTTCAATTGTAGGATGTTTATTGCAAATGTCTTTTCTCTAGTTGTTTTTTTAATGATAAAATTGTATTCTTTTCTTCCTTAACATTTATTTTTATTCAACTATGAAAATTAGTTGGTTTCATTGTAAAGAGCTTGGGAAATACAGAAAAAATATAGAAAAGCATACATAAAAAATAAAGTTCACTCCTTTTATTTAAAAATAATTATTGTTAATATCCTGCTGAAATTTTAGATGTGTATACATATAATTACAATTTAAATCTTATATATTTTTGGAATCAGACTCTTTCATAAAACATAGTATGAGTTCTCCACAACATTGTATATTTTTTAACACGTGATTTTAATGATTTCAAAGAAGTTTATAATATAGTTTACTATATTTTATTTAATTATTCCCTCTATGCTGACATTATTAAATATAATTTTTTATATACATATCTATTGGCTTGAATAAATCCAGGAAAAGAAGTATATAGATCAAATGAAATAAATGTTTTAAATTACATTGCCAAATTTTCTCCCTCCAAATTACGACAATTTATTTTCCCACTAGAGGTAGATGGATGGGTGTATTCATTTTCTTAAATTCTTTAGCAGAGGTACTGTTTATAAAAAGGAAAATAATGCCAATTTGATGAAGATGGGAAGTATCTCTCTGCATTTCTTTAATATCTTTAATTAAAAACCTATTTTAAGGTTAAATATGTTTTTACATTTCTATTATTTTATTAGGGGAAGGAGACACAGGAATTGCTTGTTCACCTTGAAACAAAAACTATTTGTTATCCCCAAATATCCATTCCTCCCCCTTTCTTAGTAACAGAAGAGGTGACTTACAGCTAAACATTTAGAAATGAAGACATTTTCCAACCTCCTTTGCATCTAAGTGTGTCTATGTGTCACTTTAGGCTGATGAAATACAAGCAAAAGTGGTCTACACTATTTCAGAGAAATATCCTTAAAGGGAGAGAAGATGTGTCCTCTTTTTCCTCTTCATCATTCCTGTTGGTTAGAATACAGATGCTATAATTGGAACTTCAGCAGCCATTTTGGTCCATGAGGGATATTGTCTAGGGATAGTCAAGCAGAAAGCTAGAGGGAGCCTAGGGTCCTAAGAAATTTGCAAAAGTGCCACCCTGGGTAGCTGGTCTCAAGATTTTTATGTGAGAGAATAAAACTTTGTACTTTTAAGCCATGATTGGTTTGCATTTTTAGTTTCATGAAGCCAAATTTAATTCTGACTAATGTAAGATTTTTTTCCTCATTTTTTTCTTATTAATTTTTAGGTACTCTTTCTATTTCAAGGATATTAAACCTTTATCTGGTATCCATGTTACAAATTTTTCCAGCAGACTGTATGGAATACAAAAATGTAAAAATATAGTTATCCTTAAATTTAAGTGTTACATCAATTCACTATATATACAGAAAAAGTAGATAATGGTATTAGCTTAGAAATAGAAATTGCTGAAAAATAGCGTGTCTCAACCATCATAAGACAGCACTGAGGCTTACGTTTACTTCCTATGGGTATACAATGAAATGGTTATATTGTAGGTGAAAGTCATTTAGAGGATGAGGACTTAATAATTCATTCTTTGCTAAAGCAGAGATTTTCCACTTGTAATCTACGGAGACCTAGGTTCTAAGCATTGCCTCAGAAGTCTCCACTGGGGCTTAGGGAAAGCTGAGTGGGCTGGCTCTGCCTGCCATCCCCAATTCACGTTTGAAAGGCAATCACTCTGTTTTATTCATTAAAATTCCACAAAAGAGCCCCTGCCATGTGATTTCCCACACACTCAGATAAAAAATATAAAATCACAATTTCCTACCAGATCATAAGCAGCCAGCATCTTTTTCTGCACATCTGGAATTGCCCCCAGAGCCTCCAGATAAGGAAAGTTGTCTTTCATCACAAGAGAGACTGAGGGAGTATTGTCACTGGTGATGAGCCGAGAGGACAGAGTCAACAGGCACTGCTTCAGACTGGCAATTGGAGGAAGTCCACACAGTTCCTTAATAGACACTATGGCATTCTGGGGGGAAGAAAACATGGAATCACACTTCTGACCACATGACACATCACCCCAGCACTTCCAGGTTTATACAAAAGTATATTCATTAAAAGCATATCCTTAAATACACATGTAATTAGAAGTGAACTGGATTATAATCCACAAAAAAATGCGATACACACAAAAATAACACACTATGATAATTCATCTTTCTTAATTTTTAGCAACTGCCACGAATATGCCACAAAGCAAAACAGATTATGACCCAAGGCTAAAATAGTCCTTTTCAAAGCAGAGCACTGGAATACTCACACAAATTAGCATTGGGGGTCATAAATATCTTATTTGATGATCATAAACACATGCCAGGGGTTTTACATTGGAGTACTTCTCCTTTGAGCTTTTCCCCATAAGATAGTAAGCTGGTGTTACTCAGCGCCACCCTGCCATCTGACTAACCATCAGTGACATTTCTTTGTCATCCAATCAGAAATGCACCTAAGAGATATGCATTTCATGGAGAGCAACATTTGTCGATGTTACAAGCTGTAAAAAATTCCTTGGAAATAGGAATTATGATTATTTTACATTTTATTAACAGTGAACAGTACCTAACCTAATATGTGCCTCACTTTAGTGACAATGATAGTATTCATTTTTCTACTGATTAGAAAATAATCCTTAACCCAAACACTTTATGTTGAGAAGGTATAAATTATCAATACTAACCTGGAAAAATTTTATCTATAACCAACTCTTTTTAATATGTATTTTAAATATATAATATACACAAAAAATATATTTCGAGAATTATATAGAAATACATAAACTCTACTTCTAATACATAAAGTTAGGTATAAAATTGGCATATCTAATCTAATACAGGCATTTGTATTAGTTATAGAATTATGTCAGAAAAAGTCAGGTAAAAGATGTTACTATTTGGAGCCTATTTTCAAATAGTGGCTAAGGCAACCCACCTCAAGTTAAATGCTTACAATCTAAGTATTCGTATGTGATTTATGTAACATAGTATTTATCATTTTGGCTATTTAAAATTGTTTTATGCCTACCCTAGAATTTCTCTGTGAAATAATGTAAAACTAAAGTTTTCATCAAGTGATGGGTTTGAGGTTCCCTATCAAGTGACTAAAAATCATGAATGATCATGGGTTTTGGCAGTTGGCAATTCTGGATTTAAAGCCCAACTCGCTATTTATTAGCTTCCTCTACAAGCTTTTTCTCTGTCTTGAAAGTAGAGATTTTTTTTGGTGAGGGTTACTATAAAAGCGTTAACTCAAAGAGCAAATAAAGTGCATTGAAAAATATTCCTCTCCTGTTTTGCTCTCATAGCATAGGGCACTGCCACTTCTGCCAACCAACACCCTGCACTTTGTACAAATTTGGTATTTGTTGTTTGATTACTTCTCAGTAACAAGAGCCTAGAATAAGTATATTAAATAGTATTGAAGAAAGGAGTTTGCAGCCATCTCTGCTTGTAAACAATAAACAGAAGGAAATTGATGTTGAATTTCCACATGTAGTTTCTACTGGGAAGTTTATATATATTCTTGTTTGAGTCTCATAATAATCCTATGATGTATTACCATTTTTCTTACCTTACATGAAGAAAACTGATGATCAGGGACCTGAAATAATTTGCTTAAGATCACACAGGGTCAGAGTTTAATCTAGAATCTATGTTCTTTCAATTAAACCACATTTCTAGGAGACTAGTTTTCAACAAGTTCAAAGGCTGAATTTTATTTGTTTAGTTTTGAGAAGTAAGTTATTATTGTTGTACATTTAAACAACTGAAAAATCTAATAGGCATTATAATTGTTTTATATGACTTAAAATTCCCTTCCATGTTCATATCTGTAAATACTTTATATATACTTGTAATTATTATGCATCTGTTTGTATACATAATATTTTATATATTACACACACACATAATATTTTATATTACATTATTTTCACATTGTTTCATATACACATTCCCATATACCAATTTGGTTAAATACTAGGAATATCTAATTGATATACAGCATTTTGCTACATTGATACTCCATTAACTGGTTTAGTTCATGTCAAATTTAAGAGCATCTTTAATTAGAAACAAAATGTATCTGCTTTATCACAGGCAAAACTGAACTTAGTTTAGTGGTATATGGGTTTATATTACTTTTCTTATAATTATTTGAAGAATCAGATCATTACTGAAACACAATGTTTTCTGGTAAAAGTGGGGTCAGAAGAAGTGGGAATAGGGGAGAGAGTATGGGATTTTTCCTACCTGCATATTTTCTCTCATATCTATGGCTTCTCGTAAGGGATGAACTGCTATTTTAAAGATGTCATCTATGGTTTTAAGACCAATATTCCTGAGCATGGTATATTCTCGCACCTTCTTCCCCATTCTCACTGAAAGGCTGCGCTTCTGTGCCTTTCCTCCTCCACTTCGATTAGTTATTGCAATGTGGACAAAAAGGGTTACGTGTTCCATGACGTCACCCACAAAAGAGCGCAGGGGAACATGCCGATATCCAGGCTGCAAACACTCAAATGGTATTGTATATTGCCCTATAAACTCATCCCCAATGTAGTCATCATCCAGAACGACAAAACGGATCATGGCCAGCTCAGGCAGGTTGACTTGAAACTCAAAAGTTTCATCAAAAATAGGATTATCACTGTTTTGTTGTACAGTTTTAGTTCTTTGCTCTGAACAGTCTGCTGGTATTCCATGTATCTCTATACAAACATAGGGATCTATGACATCCCCTTTGGCACAAGCTCCCTTGGGCTTTGGAAAATTCTGACCACTGATGATCTTGATATGAAGAGCTAGAGGAGACACCCCAGGTACAATGCCCTTTGTATTTGCGCTGAAGTAAGAAACTTCATCCCGCATGATAGACGGCCTTAGAACATAACCACATCCTCCATTTTGAAGAAACCAGCCTGTGTGAAGGTCCATCATTGGACCTGGAGTCTGAAAATTCATTGCCACAATCTGACAACCACAATTCCAAAAGTCCTGTGGATTCAAGTTACTGGAATCAATCCTCATGGCACTCGGATAGATTCTTGATAAGAACTTCTTATTATAATTTACAAAATCCTCTGGGTATTCATTTGCAATTCGGCTGGCCTCTGTTTCACTAAATGAACAAATTTCCCAGTAGTTTTGACTCTTCATGGACAGTTCGAAATCCCTGTATTGAACAGATTTACAAATAGATACCAAATCAGAAAGCTCCCTACACAGCCAGATTTGTTTCTGCTCTCCATTGTAATCTACTGACATCCTTCGAGACATTTCAGCTTCTTCATCTTCATCTGTTACTTCTCCTTCTAAAACATCTGAATCAGAAGGCAATTTCTTCCCTTTCACAACAATCATTCTTTTTAACTTTTCTGGTGATGGGAGGTAGGATTCTGATGGCAAAGGTGCTTCAGTATAGAGTTTATTGCCAAAGACCTTTTTCATCTGTTGAACCATTACCTTCTGCTGTGGTAGAGAGCAGTGATTCCCCAAGCAAAGAACGAGTGGGTATTCAGAAGCCACAAAGGCAAATTTATTTATCACCTCTATGACACTTCGAAAAGAAAGGTATGTTGTCATGTTATTTCGATTACAAAGGATTGGTTCATTGTCTGAACCATCACTTACATCAAGTTCAATGCTTCGACAGCCCATTTTCAAAGCTCGAACATACCCATTAATATCAGCTGGCCCCCTGTATTGGTCTTCTATGAGATAGGTGTTGTGAGAGGCATTGATATAGTAGTGAGATAATGGCTGGGTCATATCTTGGGCAACCTTTTTTTGCTCAGGGTCAAAAATGTCACATTCTGGTGACAACAAATACTGGGTAAAGCCATCAATTGCAAGAAACCCCTTTTGACGTCCCTCTTCAGAAAGTTCATATCTCCGAATAATGTCTAAGCACATATCTTCGGTAATATGGGTGACTCCTTGCTCAGCTTCTAAAAATAGCATTAGATCATTAGCATCCAAATATTCTTTGTTTTTAGATATCTGTACAAGTAAGAAATACACTTCTGGCCTGGTGCAAAGTTCACAAAAAGCTTCACAAAATTCCTCTTCTGTCACACGGGTGGTTAGCTTTTCTTTGCTCTTCTGGATTTCTTTAAACTTTAACCTGATCTTGGATTCCTTCAAGGTAGGGTTGAGTTGTTTTATTAACTCTACAGCAGTGTCTTCCAACATAATTCCATTTCCATCAACATCTGCCGCTTCAAACACTGTTTTCAACCACATGAATCTTGGTGTGTTCTGGTTGCCCTCCTCAAAATCAAGGGGTTGCTTACTTCGAGAAACCATGTACCGTAACCCGGACACCCAGATGTTTGCAACATCCGCTGAATTGGCAACTAGGTCTAAAGACTCGTAGTTTTCCCCATGGAGTATGGAAAAGGCACAGTCCTCACAAATCTGGTCAGCAAGGCCATTGTTTCTAAATGTTTCCGTGTTCTTCCCCAGTCTGATCTCTTTTATGGCGGAAATATCAAGCTTAGCTTTATCAAGGTCTTTCTTGGAAGGTTCCCAGCGGAGGGCCTGGAGGTCTGTGTCCAGAGTAAAAAAACGGTTGTAAATGCGAGAGTTTGGCCGGACTTTCTTCAGCTCACAGCCAGCTTGCATGAAGCTGATGCAGTCGCTCGCACTGCTAATTTTCTTTTCTGACGGCATGCTGCTGAAAGACACGGTTTTCTTTCTTCCACCACATTTTTGGTTTGAAGGATCCTGAAAATAATTTGAAAATAATGAATCAATTTTCTTCAGAAAACAGACAAATTCAGTAACACTCTGTGAACTACTTAGACTCCATTCAGATATTATGATAATTTAGACAGAGGCTAAAATTTACTATTCTACTATTTGAGAAAAGAGTAATTGCTGAGAAAATTGGTATTATTAGGTTCTGGAAAAAAGCTTATTTTTCAAATGTCTGCGTATTCTTTGAGGTAAAATCAAATGCCATTAAGTTAACAACAAATCGCTCTTATTTGTTTATTAAAGCAGGTTTGTAAGAAACTCTACCTGTTGGTACTTTGACAACCTTGCTACGTCCATACAGATATGTGAAAGAAACAAAGCTGGATTTTTTTTTAAAGTTTTCCTTACTTATACTTTGCAAAAGTTTAAGTTTTATACTTTAATTAGTTCAAATGAAAGATTTTTAACCTTATACTTTATATTCACAAAGGGCTTGCAATATAGCTTAACTAAAAATTATTTTTTTCCTCAAACTATTTTGAAGAATACAAGTGTCTTTAAAATCAGCCTGAGAGCTAACAGTAAGCAAATGACTCTCGAGCAAATTTTCAGACCGAGGTAAACAATTCAAATGAACATTATCATAATTCACACCTGCATCTCAATATAATGTTCTTAGTAGCCACAGCTTAGAACCAAACATAAATATAATTAGGTCTTCTAATTTTTAAGGTACTTCCAATGTAAATTAAATTTCAAAGACTTGCCACAGGATTTCACAGGGAACACCTGCACCTTGCCTTTTACCCAGGTCTGTACGCGTCCTTGGATCTTAGTCTCAGAATCCTGGTCTCTTCAGCCCATTTTACCCTTCCCTAAACAACAGTACCAATGTGGTATAAAATTCCATTCATTCACATTAGTGTATCTTAGGGAAATTAATTATTTCTTATGGCCACTTCCTTCTTGGACATACCTAGGCTTTTTCACCTATTATCTTTTCTAAATTATAGGTCCAGTCCTCTGAACATTCATAAGATGATGGATTTCATCTTAGCCCTGGACTATCCATTGTGTCTATCACTCCCAATTCATTACACTGAACATCTGACCAATGCCACTTAAAATAGTTTATTTCTTTTTACTTTCCTCTGCTCAGACTATAGACTCAAGTTAATGATGTTCCCAACCACAGCATCAATTCAGATAATTCTCCCAAGAACAGATTTCTCAAAAGCACCTTAATGCTTAAGTGCAGCACCCAATTTTATAAGCATATCGAAGAGGCAGCAAAGTGTAGAGTAAGAAAGGCATTGTCCTTAAGAGTAAAAATAACTAGTGTCAAGTTGTGAATATTCCACTCACTAGACCTTGAGTAAGTCAGCCTCTCTGAATCTTAATTCCTGCATTTACATAGGAATTAATAACCCTCTATATAATAGAGTATTATTGTAAGACTCAAAAGAGAAGATACATATAAATTCTTTGTAAATTATAAGTGCTTGCAAGGTTATTCTTTTTGAAGGAAGAGAAACATTTCCTCACATGTTTAGTCATTATAGCCACATGATGTTACTATTTTAAACACTGAAAAGTATAGCCAAAAGTAGTCTGGTCTGTCTCCTTCACCGGCATCCTTTTAAAACTGGTAGAATCTCTTCTGTAAGGCCTTATTTAATTGTGGTCTTGCCTGTAAGAGACTTTCTATCCTATGATTCAGGACAAGCCAGGAAGATTTATTAATCAATTGACTAAAGCCTTGCCTATGAAAAGGAAACAAATTTTGCTTTAGTTATGGAATGGTGGTGGGATGATTCATTAACTCAAATATATACCTATTTTCAAGCGACAATGATATAAATTACCCAAGTTAGGTTACAGAATACTACCTCTTGGTGCTTTGGCATTTAAAAATTTAGTTCCTGCTTTTCCAGAGAGTTGTTGATTTTAATTAGAGCATAGTGGTCAATTTCTTCATCCTTAAGTTAAAAACAACTATAAATCTTTAGCTGTTTATACACAGATGCAGTTAGAACACATTTAAATTCATCACAACCCAAACGTTCAGAAATATCAGATGTTTGTGTTTATTTTTCCGCACCATCAAGGAAGGCACCTAATGGCACTGCTGAGATGGGATTAATCTAGCAAGTAAAATAAAAAGGGAAACTGAATTGTGATGGTAAATTAGACTGTGACTCAGCTTTTAAAGCTACCATTTGACTAGTCATTTGAGCTAATGAGAGCCTTCACATTAAAAATTATTTTTATATAAGCAGATCATGTTCCAAATAAGATTATTGTCAACAGAGTTATAAAACTTTTAATAGTTCCTAACAAACTTTAAATGGGAAATTAGTATTCCTCTAAGTGCATGTATGTAGTTCCTGCACCCTATGCGTTATTATGCGTTATTATACCAACCTTCACATTCTTATATTCCACTCTTGACTTGAGCTATTGTTTGTTTATGAGAACAAAACTACTGCTGCCAGAGATTTCTCCTACAAGTCTCCCTTCTTTGTAGTAACATCTCTTTACATCAAGGCTTTCTCTCCTACCAAGTTTAGCCTTCAAGAGATAAATGTTTTATATCTAGCCTCCAAAAGTATCCACCTGCTCATGATGCATATTTCTTGCTTTGACCTGAAATTCCTTTATGATTATACAACTTATTCCAAAATGCCTTAAAACTTGGAACCAGCGGGTCAGATATGATCATAGTTTGTCATCTCACAAAGGACAAAATCCAAAGTTATTGCAAAGCCCCCAAATGAGCAAAAAAACGATCACAGCACATATGAACAAATAATTAGATTGTCTGCTCTTGACTAAAGCCAAGATTACTAATATTCAAAGTATGCCAAAAATATTTCAGGACTCTCTAGATCTGTTCTTTCAATGGTCATACTATGCATTCGCTCTACAAAGTTGGCAGTGGGGTTGGGAGGAGATGTAAACTGTCAGCGCAAGAAAGATGGATGACTCCAAGTCCCCTACTGAGCTTCTTCACCACCATGGCCTTTTGCCAAGACCTACACCTTCGAATCTTTATTTTCCTCAAGAAGAGGGAGATTGGTGGTGGGGAAGGAGTACTATTCAGATAAATAGACAGAAAATATCCCCAGCTGAAAAAAGTTGATGTGTTGGTTATAGACCTTCCTTGTTGATAAATACAAAAAAAATTTGATGATGAAACAAGCGCAAATCCATTGTAGTTATCTACGTATTGAGAAGACAGGTATTTTCCCACTTTCCAAGAGAAACCAGGTTTGTTATCAGTTCAGATGTGCCCCTGTCAGCTCATTAGATGATTGAATTGACTCCAATGACCATTAGGTCTATCCAGGATATTTTTATAAAGTATGAGGACTTTCTGTTCATCTCAAAGCTAAACTTTCTCACTCTAGAATGAAGGGAAAAGACTGAAGACTCAACTCCTCCTAAAATTTCTCTTAGAGCCACTTATATATATAAAAAAAGTTTAAATTTATTAAGATTAACAGCATCTTGTGATGCCTCTGACCCCTAAATTAAAGGTTAGCCACATATTCTAGTAGGATTTAAGAATTAGACAGGCAATTAGTTCAATCCTTCTATTTCCTAATATTCTATGTTTAGGTTTCTGAATTATCATTTCAAGAGAAAAGATCACATTTAAACAGATTAAATAATAAAACAAATAAAATAGTTTGTGTTTATGTGGTCTCTGAACACCTCCAGATAATACTTTACATTTTGTACCAACTGTCTTCTTAAATTAATCAATACTTCATATAAATATTAAATCATCAGAATCAAAAAGAATCTCATAAACAAAGCAGTAAACAAAAGTTTTGCTTGTATTAAAACAATGTAAGACATTGATTTGTCTATCAGTAGCACTGTTTCTAATATATCATAAACATAATTTCTATTTAATCTCATGATGTAAGAGTTGATTTCTAATCTTAGAAATAATTTCAAAATATTAAGGGAAAATGTTCAAATATGTGTTTTTTAATTTTTTTAATTTTTTGTTATTTTCTACAACATTGTTGCTTCTCCACTGTTGGGAATAGGATACCAATCATGGTTAAATGAGATTCCTATGCAACAGTAAACATGTTTCATTGAGCTAAAATTAGGGGGGAAAATGTTCAAAGAAGCCATAATAATAAAATTATTTTCATAAGTTCCCATTGGCTTTGATCTTTTTAAGCCCTATATAGTTGAATATGTTGCAAGTTCCTCAATAAAAACTCAACTAACAAAATAATTTTTTTTTTCACAGCACACTGATAAACCCCAGAAAATTTCTGCTGCTATTCAATGCAAGCAAGCACAGCTTTGGGTCTCAGTCATGAAACTGCTGAATTATTTCACATAACAATTTCAGAAAAAAATATACTGAAGTACTCTGAAACTGTGAACGTAGCTAACATCACAAAAATGTACACTTAAAATGGTTAAAATGAAAAACATTATGTTATGTATATTTTACCACACATACACACACGAAAGAGTATACTGAAACACTGCACAAAACTTTAAGAGAAAGAAAATATCACACCTTCATTTCCCTACCTCTGAAATGATGAGCATGTTTACATATCTAATTATATTGTCACGTAGTCTTTTCATTTTTTGGCAAGTTGTTTTTAAGCGAACTGTTATAAAATGATTTTTTGTTAAAACAGAATAATTTTACAAAACCCTAAAGAATAGCAATCAAAACACCCATTGTCAAACTGTGATTAGAAGGAGTCTCTGTTTCATGGTGCAGAAATCCAGCTACATAAATTAAGATTTTTCAAAGTGACATTCTCTTTTCTCTCTTAGTGTAAGGGTGGGGAGCGGGGGAGAGAGACTTATTCCTAAAGAGTTCTTTAAAAAAAAAAGTCTTCAGATAAAAATTTAATAGATTATAACTAAAAGACAAATAAAAATAGGTACCTAAACCTTACTTTCACCATAAGAAGTATATCTGTTCTTATAGACAATCTATAAACTATAACACTATACTATGAATGAATGCTATGATATTCACTCTGGTTTTATGAACTTCCAAGCAAAACTCAGAAACAAAATGTTTAGTTTTGATTCATAAAATCTTCAAAGGATATAGAAAACATAGTCTAGAATCCAAATAAGCCCCAACCTTGCATATCAATAGGTCTCTGATCTCTATTCTTCATTCATTCATTCATTCCACAAACAATAATAGATACTTAATGCATGCTAGGTACTAGTACATTGTAGAGTTTTGAGGAAACCAATAAGGTCTGATTACTCTGGACATGCACCTTCTAGAAGAATGTAATATGGACAAAAACTGAGGATGGGGCAGTAAGTGACTACTGTAGCATTAAAGGAAAGAAATGGTGATGGCCTAAGGTAGATTACTAATAAAAGGGATAGAGAGAAGTGGTAAGTATTAAAAAATAGGAGGTAAAATCAGAAGTTCTTGACTAGGTCTAGGATGATTCCTAGGTTTTTGGTTTGAATGAGAGGTGAATGGAATTGTTAGTAACTGAGATACGGAATATCAGGAGAAGTGAAGTTGAAGCAGAAATAACTTGGACCATGGTGGATTTTAGATGAGTTTAGGCCATCGAGGTAAAGGGGCTGGGGGGAGGAGGAGACCTTAATACAAAGGCTGAGTTTTAAGAAAACCAGGAGCATGAGCTCTCACAGAAGCCAAAGAATAGACTTGAAGAAGTGAATGCTGGAAAATAGATGTTAAAATGGTTTATTGGATTCAGCTATTAAGATGTTACCAGTACAGAAATGTAAGATACAACAGAGGAAGATAGTCAATAATATTGTAATAACTATGTATGATATCAAGTAGATACTAGACTTATCAGGTGGATCACTTTGCAAGTTAAATAGATAATCACTGTGTTGTACACTCGAAACTAATATAATGTTGTAGTATGTCAACTGTAATTGAAAAATTAAAAAATAATTTTAAAAAAATGTTATTGATAACTTTGAGGAGAGAATGTCTTATGTTCCCTTCAAGATGGTGAAGATAGTGAGAGGGGTGAGAGAGCCAAACTGCAACCAGAAAAGAGTTGAGATCAAAGGGTTCCAGGAAAAAAGAAAAGCAGGTACAAAGGTACTTTAGTGGGGCGGGGGGCCGGGGGGTGGAGAAAGCCAGGATGGCTACAGTATAATAAGAGAGGGGTAGAGTGGTCCCAAATGAGATTAAAACAATAGGCAGAGACAGAGAGTGATAATCAAGGAAAAGATTCTTCTCAAAAATGCTGGCTTAATTGAAATGGATTTGTGATAGCTCAAAAAATGGGACTGAGTTCTAATGTATACATTTTCCCTATCCAGTGGGTTTATGCCCAAATCCACATCCATATCTTGCAGTTAGGCAGTCTACAGAAAACCCACCACACATACAAAATCTGACTCTTCATTCAAAACTCAAGGTGGAGGAGGTGGTATCTTCACTATATCTGTTGCTTTCAAGTTTCAGGTAAGGGAAGATTGTAATTGTAGAATTGTACCACTCATTCCACATCAAAATGTCCAAAGTTATTTTCTCACAGTAAACAAAAATTACTTAATGCAAAGTCACAAACACGTTATGATTAATACCATGTGACTCCCTTATTGTCACTGTGTGGTATGGTGGGGGTGGAGGTCCTGCTGAGAGGTGGTTGAAACCTGGCCCAAGTCCTGTGAACCCCTGACTCTCCTTGGAGACTCCCTAAGCCTAGTTGGTGAGAAGATGAATAGGTATTTTATTATCCATAAAAAAAAGCATTCATTCTTTACACCATCTTATAATTCATCTGAAATAATTAAAGGCAATGCTAAGTGTAGCATATATCTCTTGCCAAATTAAGTTTTATGTCTCTATTAAATGTTACATTTCATTTATAAAAGGTGGTCCATTTAACAATATGTACTAAAATTATCTCCTTTAGAAACCTACTCCAATATGTACACTGCAGCAGGTACAGGAAAACTAACTGAATTATAGGAAGTCAGTAACCCGCTAAACATTCTCTTAAATGACATCTCTTAATTGACTCTCCTCACTTGAAAGCAAAATAATTTATGTTCTACAGGCAAACATGGGGATAGAATGTTTCTAACGAGGTGGTTTCCTAGTACTATTGATTTGTTTTGTTGAACAGAGAAAGGTTCCATCATGCCATATCTTACTAGAGTCATTCACTCTTTTGGACTCATTAAGAAACGACACTTTAAATAAAAGTGATTATCTCAAGCTCTTCTTGTTGCCTGGTAGGGTTTTTCTTTAAGTATAACTCTTATTATGCATGCCCCATGTATTTCAAAATACAGCATTCACTTATGCAGACTGACTGAGCACACACTATGTGCGAGGTGCCAACCATCCTAACGATTTGTTCTTTAAAAAATCATTAATCTCAACATGAATGTTGCCTGGAGTCAATGCTTTCTCTCCATTACTCTTTTAATGAATCGGTTTTACAACTGATGAAATCAGTAAACAGAATAATGACAAAATTCATCAAATTTAATGATTAGAGCAAAGTACATAATAAATGTGTCTATATCAATAAAAATAGTATTAAATAACATTAAGGATGCTTGATAACCAAGATGACAAAGGAGCACAAGCGATGATGAGGCAATATTAAAAAAAAAAAAGTACTATAGCAATTATGTATAGTTAAATTATATCTTTAAGACTGAGGCTTTTACTGAGATACTTTAAAAAGCCAGACAAAAAACCACCTAAGCATTGAAATGTCCAAAATCTATAACAGTGGTCTGAGGAGGAATAATTTTAAATGTATTGCCATTTAAAGAAAACAAATACAAATTCTACATGGTGGCTTACTATAATTTTAGGTCACAGGGGAAAAAAAATCTGAAATTAAAAAGCTTTACTTCAGACTCCATTATTCCTAGAAGAAGAGTTTGTCACAGGAACCCAGAAGATGACACCCATGGATTTAGTCACACCAAGGTCCTATTGTCATGCTCACATAGAAACTGCTAATAATCAGACTGGAAAGTATATTTTTGACCAGCAATGGTACAGGGTTTTCGATAGCTTACTAATTCTCTAAAGCCTCCTAAAATAACTATAATGGCAAAATCGGGATTAAGATGTCACTTTCTATCACTTTCATTTTTGAGACAAGAAGTTTCTTTAGTCTCCTCTAGACCATAATGTTTGTCACAGGCTAAAGAGGCTTTCATTTGAAATTTTTAACAAAAACTGGGAAGATTCCAGTTATAAAATAAATAAATAAGAAGATGTAATATACAGCATTGCGACATGGTACTGTATATTTGAAAGTTTCTAAGAGAGTAAATGTCATCGCAAGAAAAAAAGTTATATAACTATGTATGGTGACAGATGTTAATTAGACATTGTGGTGATCATTTCACAGTATATACAAATATTGAACCATTTTATTGTGTACTTGAAACTAATATAATGTTGTATGTTAATTATATCTCAGTAAAAAAAAGTTGACTAAAAGAAATGGTAAAAATAAGGACACCAAAATATCTTTTATGAGTCACAATTTAAAGAACACTGTATCCTGATTTATGAATTTAAAATGTTATCTGACATCTTAAACAAACCTACTTATATATGTTTATTCAACAACAGTCGAGTAAAAATGAAGAACTATCCCTCTTTGAAACTTTTTCTATATTCCTTCATCTTTGCATCATTCAAGAGACAAAATTATTAAAACTTAATGAAAACCACTGACTCTTCCTTGCAAACTAATGCTCACAGGTAGAATCAAAGTCCGTTTTACCTGTTTGGAATTTGTTTTCTTTTTAATGAGGAAATTAAGTCCCTATATGTGAGGAGACCTGAACACAGAGGAAACCAGGTAGATAATAGCTTTGGAAGCCTATATCTCCAGAGATGCAATTCATTATATTGTTCTGTTGATATTTGCCATTTCTGTTTTCCCTGCAACATTAAGGCATAAACCCTGCAATTGTTTATTGTGAGACTTCACTGACTAATGAGCTTTCTATTCTCTACTTTTATTTCTCCTCATGTCCAATAAAGGAGCAAAAAAGATGCTCCTTTATAATGTCAACTGCTTTCATGGGAAAGGCCTCATTTCTCACTTAAATCTTACCAGTTTCCTCTTGTGACTTTCACAATCCACTTTGTATTCAGTTATAAGGAACATTAACAGTCCCATTATTCCAGTCAAAAACATGACCTTTTTCAATGCACCCTACTGCTGCATGCAGTGCACAGTTTTGTTTACTATAAGTCCCAGGAGAAAATGCTACAGTATGATGCCTTAGTAGCAACAGTATAAAGAAAATGAGGTAGACACCAATAAAGGTCATCTGACAATTATTCCATGGCCTCTAAGGAATGATATGCTGCTATCAATCTTGTTCCTCTAAGACAGATGTCCACCTCACACTCGAAAACATGACATTTAAAATTCATCAGTAGCCTGTTCAACCCTCAGCAGAAGTGCCAAAAACCAAGTGGGCCTGGAGACTGAGATATGGTCTGTTTTTCCTCAAGGGACTCCCTGCACAGCAGGGCCCAGGAATCCTGGCTGAACTTATGCCAGCACTAACTTTGTTGTTTCTGGGGTGAGGATTAATCAGAGATGCTCTTTATAGAAAGCAAGCATGTCATGGTTCCTTTAAAAAGAAAATCTCTAATGTAGACTATGTAAACATATACTTTTAATACCTCTATCTAATGCATCTCTTTCAGCATATTACTGTAGAGATTAAATGCAATGCCTAAGGCTTATGCATGTAACTTGACCAGGCATCCACCACAAACTGATAATTAGGTCAGCCTTCATATCTATGCATAATTTTGCTGTTTTCATACTAACTAATGTTGTACACTTAAACTACTTTCTGTGAAAAGTTAAAATATCAACAGAATGGAACATTATTAAATAAAGTTTATTTCACAAATGTTCCTGAGAAAATTTCCCATTTTCCTTTGTGTGCTAAATACAGCCAGTTCTCAGAAAAGATTCTCCTTCGTTGTGACTTTTTAACTTTTAATGGTAATATTTACCATCAAGTATGAGACACCAATATATAATTTACATTGACTTTACAAACTTTGGAATTTAAACATATATTGTCCAATCATCCAAATCTGAAAACAGCATATTCAAAACTGAAAAGAAAATACCCAATATATTTCAAAATGACGTGAGTTCTACCATTTGTTATCCTAGGGTGTTATTGGAGCTGAGTTTCAGAACCAGATGTGATTTATAAAAATAAGAAAATTATTTAGAACTTGAAAGTTGCTCTGATCTTAAAAGTTCTTATCACAAGGAAAAAACTGTAACTATATGTAGTGATGGATGTTAATTAAACTTATTCTAGTAGTCATTTCATTATATATATAAAAGAATTGCTGGTCTAATGGATCCACATCAGGCAATCCATCAATGTAATTCAATAAATAAGTAGGTTAAAAGAGGAACACAATAAGATCAGACCTAAAAATTCCCCAAAGGCTAAAATACGATATCAGCTCCGAACAGAAATCTCAGTAAACTGAGAAGGAAAGAAAACTTTCTTAACACAATAATATCCTAGTTCAGAATCCTAGAGGAAACATCATATTAACTGGTAAAGATTTAGAAGCATTTCCATTAAAACTAAAAAGGAACAAAACAAAAACCCTACTATACATTGTTGAGCATAATTTTGGATATTTAAGCCAAAGCAATAAGATGTAAGGATAAAAATAAGAAATTAAGTGTAAAATATTAAAGAGGAAGTGAAAAATCATTACTACTTGCAGAGAATATAATTGTTTGCCTAGAAAATACAAAAAGATCAACTGCAATATTATTAGAACTAATAAAATGATAGTGGCAAAATGAAATATATAGGAAAAATTAATAGCTGTCTTATACACCAAGCTACTTCTAAATGTAATGGCAGAGTGGGTAAGAGTGAAGGGAATCCCATTCAAATTAATAACAGATATTATAAAAATTATGCATAGGATTTAATTTCATTTAAAGTTAAAAAAAGAGAGAGATTAAATAAATGAAACATAAAAATTACTTACTGGAAAGATAATATAGGCAAAGTTCAAATTCTCCATTGATTAGTAGACAAATACAATAAAATTGTAGTGAAAAGTCAAATGGAACTGTTTCAAAAGTTGGAAATGAAAGTGGCATTAAAAATAGCAAAGGAAACAATATATTATTCAATTATTGGTATTTAAAAATTTACTATCCATTTGAACAAAAGCATATAACTAGATTCTTATTCCATTCCAGACTAAAAAAATAATTTTAGATGGCTTAAAAGTTAAATAAAACATAAAGTACTAGAAAAAAATGTGTAAATATTTGTATAGTTTGGGGGTCAGGAAGATCTCTTTTTAAATATATTGAGTCTGGAAAAACCATAGAGGAAAAGACATAGATTTGACCACATAAAAATTTAAAACTACTGTATGTCCAAATTAAAAACAAACAAAAAAACTTAAACTGGAAAATATTTGCTATATGTTTCTTAATTCGCAAAACATTTTTGCAAACTACTTCTGGAAAAGAAATTATACAATGCCTTTAATTTTATAAAACGATGTTCAAACACAAATAATTGTGTGTATATGTACATATATACACAAATAATATTATTTTTGCATATCAGGTTATTAAAGGTTAAAAAATGTGAGGTTATGGGGAAAAGAAAATTTTCATACAATGTTATGTTAAATATAAACTGATACATCTTTTCTGGAAGCCAATGTGGTAACATGTTTTAAAATGCAAACTATGCACCTACTTTAATCTAGCAATATAATTTTTTGAGAATTTATCTTGAGGAAATATTTAAGCAATTATTCAATGTCATTTTGTCAATGATACTAAAAAAATTAGAAATAAACTAAACACCTATCCCAAGTAAGGACTGGCAAAATAAATTATGGTACATTCATACAATAGAATTCTATGCAGCCTTTGTAATCTTATAATGAATGACATAGATTTATAAATCTTAAAATGGATAACTTGTGTATGTGTCCTTATAAATAAGTAGTAAAAGAGACATATAGTATGATATCTCAATATTTGTATGTGACAAATCTGGAAGGACATATTCTAATTGGTAATAGCGGTTATCTCTAAGAGAAAATAAATAGAATTATCAAATGAGTTTTCTCTGTATTCCTCAAATTATTTAAAATTAACTTATATTAGCATACACTATAAGAAAACATATTAAAGATACTTCCATGACATTAGTCCTATAATTACTTCATTAATTATCAGAAAGATACACTTTATAAAGGAATGATACCTATCTTTTTAAGAATTACGTGAAGCATAATAATAATATTTAAAATTTCAAAATTCTTGGGCTTGTTTTTATTAAATAATTACACTAATGTTATTTTAGTTCAAGATAATACTTTAAATATTTATTTATCTTGGGACTGACCAATGCATTGCTATTATAGCATGGCAAAATATCCCTTAAATATGACAAACTTTTGATTTAGAAATTATTTTAGAATCTTACACTTTAGAACTACTGACTTTAATTAGCCTTGGTGAAAAGAATGTCCAAAGCAAAATTCAATTTTATAATGTATCTGTACAATTAATCTCATGAGTACTTAAACAATCAATTTAAACAAAATGTATAGTATGTCTCCTCTTAAATCAAACTTTTGCTGCCTCATATAAGTAGATGAATGTCCCAGAGGAAGAAAAGATTTCCTGAATAGTTGTTTAAATAGATTTGATTTCAATTAAATGCACTCCACTGATAATGAGATTCAAATCTGCTATATTAAATTAGGACTTAAATATGTTTCAAAGAAATTGGATTCAGCAAAAATTCCATATTGGTTACAAGAACTTCAATCTTACACTGCACACATCTTAATTATAAAATTCCAACCATTTTTATCAAATACAAAGTGTAGCCTTGAAAATTCTCCATCCAATAGATTTGGCCTCTCCCTCTATTTTCATTTCTGGATATCTATTTCCACACTTACATTTGCATTATGTCCCCTTAACACTCTAACATCTTTGGAAAATACAACATAGTGTACAAAAAGTGTCTTTCATTGTTCTCTAATCCACATTCTTTTATTTCTTTAATTACAGCTATTGAGTCCATTTTTATATAGAGGTTCCTTATCTAAACTCAACTAACCCCAACTCATTATGTAATTTCTGTCCATCTTTGGCACATAAAACACTCTTCTACCAACTATGTTTCACTCTCTACATTTAACTTCTGAATCTTATGAAATTCAACTAATGAACCCAATGTTTAACCTTGGATGATATTTAAAATAGAAAATATTTTTCTGAGTCATTTTTACATTCAGAAAAAAATTAATGGCTGTCGGTATCTTATAATACACTAAATCTGCTCAATTACCACCAGAATGGTTGCCTCATAAGAATATAATCTGCATCAGAGAATATAATTGTAAGAAATAATAAAACTAGAAATGCTCTTATATCCCATGTATATCTGAGCCAGATTCAGTTGAAATAATGGTCAATTCTGGTGCATAGTCTTAAGCGCTGGCTCACTATTTTAAAAATCTGCCAGGTTGCTTGCTTTCTTGGCACTGAGAAGAGTTTACAAAACCCTATGAAATTTGAAATAGTTAGATTTGATCATCTCAGCAGTTTTAAAAATGGGATGAACATCACAGCCTTTTACAGGACTGTAAATTAACACATACTGATCTCTAGGCTACTGATTTGTCTGAGCACAAAGATATTTAAAACATGATTTGAACTGTGTAGGGGGGTTTGGGATCATATAAGGACATTAGTTTTACTAAAGAGCTTTGAATTCTTATTTGTTGATGAAACAAACTGGCACGACCCCTGAAAGGATAAATTTCTAATACACCTACTAATATTCCCTGAAAAGGATGAGACATTTTATCCCAGGATGTGTGAATCCCACGGTGAAGAAATAAAAGAAAAATATTCACATTACAGATTCTTCTTCAGTACTTAAATCATAAAAGGATCATGGGCAGCAAGGATTCAAAGCCATGCTGGGGCAATTAAATTAAGCTTATTTCAGAATAAGGTTTCACATCTTAGATCTCAGTTAAATTATCAGTGAAAGGAACATTAAAGTCATTTATTACTACAGAACCGGCAGAATGACAGGGAAATAACTTAATGAAAACATTTATAGTCTATAATCATTTTCCTAAAACAGCATTTCTAATAAACACTTTACAGTGAAAAACCATAGTTAATTTACAAATAGCTTAGAAACAAATTTCTAATTAATCTCCTAAAAAAAGAGACTTGCCACCTCAACGTATTTAAATTTAATTAGCATTGGTATCAGGAAAGCTCGCAAAGAATTAAAAAGGAAATCCATAATGAATTCACCACACTTACTTACTCTCATCATCCCTAGGTGGTTTCTTAATGGTAACTTGTATAAATTGAGAGGAAGCGACAGCTAGTCTTATCTATAAGAGCAACTAAATTTATCATTTTTTAAAACAGTCTCCAAGTAAATTTATTTTATTACTTTTGTTCATAAACAAAAATCAAAATAAGGAGAGTTAAGAGCATCTCACATTTCTGAAAAGTGTTGTTATACCCTTCAAAGGGTTTCCATATTCATTTTCTCATGAGATTTCCACAAAGTTTTAAAGACGAGAAAGTCTAAGACACAAGAAAACTTGATAAATTGCCAAAAACATATAAATTAGTGTCAGGGTTGAACATCAAACTCAGATATTCCTATTTCCAGTTGAATTTCTTTCTATATGGTCATGCTACCTCTGTATTTTACTACTATACTTTTTTAGTTTCCAGCATATTTTTTTTCACCCCTTTGCCATGGTAAGGAATGCAAGTTTATAACTCTAGCTATTTTCTCTCACTGAATCTTGAATAAAAGGGCTGTCATTTATACTAGTTATCTGTTCTCACAATGCCCCCTCAAAAAGAAGGGCCACAAAAAAAAATGATATGGTATATAGAAAATTTCTCATAATTTTGGAATATAATTTTTCAATATACAGTTAGGAAGCCCCAATTTAGTGCCAGACACTATGCTAGGTATGCAGTGTAGTAGTAGTACTACCTACTACAAGTACCACTTGTAGTAGAAAGATATATTAAGAATAATCACACAAACATGTAATTAAAAATTATCAAAATTGCTCTGCAAGAAAATACAGGGTTTTTTTAGGTACAGGGGAATAATTTACAATGCCATTGAATCCTATACATCCCCTGAGGAACTAACATTTAAGCTAGACAAATTGCCAAGCAAATAGTGTGAGAATATTCTATGCAGAAGAAACAACATAGAAGATCCTGAATACGCTAATACAGGCCAGTGTAGTAAATGCATAGTGAAAGAAGAAAAAAAAAAATTAAATGAAGCGGGAGAGTCGGAAAGAAGCCAGATCACTGGAGCTGTGAAAATCATTTCTTAAAAACCTGGAGTTTAGTCTGTGGAGGTTTTAAGGCAGAGAGGTGAAAGTTCTAACATTAAAAAAAGAAAAATACATATATATATAGAGAGAGATCTGCTGGAGAATGGGATTTGGGGATACAAAACTATTAAGAAAGAGATCTCTTAGATAATGATGACAAGAGAGATCAAAGTATATTAAACTAGGGTGGGAACAAGAGAGAAGTGGCTCTGAGGACTTATTGGAACTGGAGTGGGGCAATGAAGAGAGGGAAAAGGAACTATCACGAACAACACCCAGATCTCTGATTTGAGCAACTATAAGACTGGAGGAGCCATTTGTAGACAGAGAGAAGACTAGAGAAGGAACAATTCTGTAAGTGGCTCTGGCGGTGTTTAGAATCCAGTTGCAAAAAAGGGACTAGACCTCAGGATAAACGTCTGGGTTCAAGATATAAATTTGGGGTTTAGGAACCATGAGGTTATTAGCAGTATCTGAAACCATAGGACTAGATGATATAACTTAAGGAAAGAAGACAGCATAAAATGGGGAGCATATTCAGCACTGACTTTCTGGAAAGTACATTTTGAGATCGGTTAGATGAAAAGCTGACAAAGGAGATAGAAGATGAAAGCCAAAGCAGTAGGAGGGAACCAGAAGAGTAAAAAACAGCCAAAGGAAGAGAACAATGCAGGAAGGAGTGGTGAATGCTAGTAAGAGGTCTAGTAAGATGAAGAAAGGTATCCACTGCACTTGACAATATCAGTGTTATTGGTGATCTTAGAAAGAGCAGTATCGCTGGAGTGGTGGAATGATGGACATAGAGAGTAGAAAGTAGTAGATTTAAAAAAATGGATGTGCAGAGGACACTTTACAAAAGTTTGGCTGAGGGGGGCAGTTGAGAGACAGGACAATGGCCGGAGAGGAATATAAATCAAATGTATTTGACACCTGTAAGCAAAGGCATCCTGACTAATACAGAATGATATTAATCCTTGGAGAGAGTGGGAGAGTAACTTACTGAAGAAATGACTGTCAGGCATTGTTGAGGGTCCGCTTAGCTGCTGGTTATCATGAATTTGTAGCAATATCAATAAACTCATGTTTTCCACTAAATAAATCAAATTCTTTAAAATTTGTGGTAATAATAATACCTAACCCTTTGATATTCAGTATAATCACAATTTAATATAATTACTACTATTATATAATAAAAATAGGCTACTTAGAAACTAGAGACTGGGATAAAATATTTGCAAAAGACACATTTGATAAAGGACTGTAATCCAAAATTTACAAAGAACTCTTAAAACTCAACAATAACAAAACAAGTAACCCAATTAAAATGTGGGCCAAAAACCTTAACAGACATCTCACCGAAGAAGATATATAGATGAAGAACAAGCATACAAGAAGATGCTCCACATCATGTCATTAGAGAAATGTAAATTAAGACAGCAATGAGATACGACTACACACACCAATCAGAATAGTCAAAATCCAAAACACTGACAAACACCAAATGCTGCCTGGGATGTGGAGCAAGCAGGAACTCTCATTCATTGCTGGTAAGAATGCAAAATAGTACATATACTTCAGAAGATAGTTTGGCTGTTTTTTACAAAACATATTTTTATAATAGTATCCAGCAATCATATTCCTTGATATTTACCCAAAGGAGTTGAAAACTTATATCCACACATAGATGTTTATAGCGGCTTTATTCATAATTGCCAAAACTTGGAAGCAACCAAGACGTCCTTCAGTAGATGAACAGAAGAAACTGTGATACAACCACTAAAAAGAAATGAGCTATTAAGCCATGAAAAGACATGGAGGAGCCTTAATTGCATATTACTAAGTGAAAGAAGTCAATCTGAAAATGCTATATGCTGTATGATATCAACTATGTGACCTTCTGGAAAAAAGCAAAACTATGGAGACAATAAAAAGATCAGCAGTTGCCAAGGGCTGGGTCGAGGGAGGGATGAACAGATGGAGCACAGATTTTTAGGTTAGTGAAAATACTTTGTATGATACTATAATGGTGGATACATGTCATTATACATTTGTCCAAATGCATAGAATGTACAACACCAAGGCTGAACTATTATAAACTGTGGAATTTGGGTTATTTTGATACTCCAGTGAAGTTCATTTATTGTAACAAATGTACCTACCGTTCTGGTGGGGGATGTTGATAATGGGAAAGGCTATGCATGACTGGAGGGGGTGGGGCAGGAAACAAATGGGAAATCTCTGTACCATCCTCAATTTTGCTATAAACCTAAAACTTCTCTAAAAAGTTGTCTTTAAAAAAATTTTAAAAACATTATTTATAACGATCTTTTCTTTTGTCTCAAGTTTAAATTAAAGACATACTCAAATGTAAACATAGTATAATATAAAGTCACTCAGTGTCTTCTCAACATCTAACCTGGCAAAAGGCAAATTAGAACACGACTTTCTTCTGTTTGTTTCCAAATGAGGCAGAGACTGATATTTGCCTACAGTTTAATCAAGGGAAAACAGGCTCTATAAATTTTATTAAATTATTTAACAACCACAAACAGATGCGAGAATTCATTGTCAGTGAGACAAATCATTTTCTCTCTTCTCTCTCAAAACCAATGAAGTGAACATTTGCAGGTGTTCTATCAGCATCTTTGCATAAAGCCAAACAATAGAACCCTTTTGTGAATAACAAAGGAAACATACAACAATAGGATGAGAAAATAATGAGTCATTGACAAGCTACATATTTAGAGAAGTTAAAAAAAAAAAAGCTACTTTGAAGGATGCAGAAAAAAAATTCTTACCAAGATTCTAAATGCAAAAGTCATATCACTGAGCTGATATTTATCAAGCAATTGTTGGAGAGAATTCCGTAAGAATTAGTTTATCAAGATTTGAAGTTTTTTTTTCTGTCTTTCTTATTCATTTGGACTAGAAAACTGATTAGTCTTACTCATCTTGGATTGAGACTATCATTAGACTAAAGTTTTCTAAATTAAAGAAAGAAATTTCTAAAGAGGTTTTCTGGCAAGGTGACACCTAAACAAATCCAGGGAGGACTACCAGAGAAGAAGATGCAACATTTCTCTCTACACTACTCCTGCTTTCTATAAATTATCCCTCATTCCTTCAAATGATGAGAGAGTGCTTCTCTCTGTTCTAATCTTGGAGGATACTGAGCATTCTGCTATTCCCACAGTGCAGGGTCTACATAATGTATGCATGTGCATGTGTGGCTACATTCTTGAAGAAGAAATCTTGGCTATCTCTCTGTCTCTTATTTTCCATTGTAAAAAATCTTAATGCATTTTGTGTTTCTGAAGTTTTAATTATCTGTGCAGGTTCCTTTCAAACCAAACATTCTATTTACCTGGACAAATCATTAATGGTCAAATCAGGGCTAAGTGTAGTGAAAAGATGCTCTCAAGGCTTCTGAGTGCAGTACTTCTTGTTATGTATCCTTTATAACACTGGTTTTGAATCTCACTTATGTGCCAAGCCATTTCAATTACCATTGCAACCCAAAATTACTCTTTTTTTGTATTTTTTTTTCACATCTATATTAAGCTTTGAAATTTCTAGTATTGTGTTTTCTTGCCATTACTATGCTGCTTTTGCCCCATTTTTTTTTCTTTTAGTGGGGTGCTTCTGTGGGGCTCTGTTAGTTTTCAACACTCAGGTCCATATGAAAATCTATCCATCTAATGTATGCTACTGATCATGCTAAAAATTCTCCAGGAGGGTAGACTTTAGAGCAAAAACAATGTTAAATTATCTTCTACATGTCATAGAGAAACTGGTGTCGATCCCTGCACCAGAAAGAAATCTGCTCAGCCCATCAATAGTTCTTCCCTATACCAAATAGTCTCCTGTAATTATTTGTTCCAATAATTAATGTTACTGAGGATAAATGGGTGATCTCTTATCTGAAAAACATAAAGACTTTCATTCAGTCTTTTCTTTAAATTAGTTATAATCTTAAAGAAGGAAGTAGTCATGTGAGTCAAGGTTAATAATTTATAAAATTTTGGCTTATTTTGGCAAGACTAAAATAGCGTTCTCCTTTTCGCCGAGGAAACAAATTTTACTTAAATTTCCAAACACAAGACTATAAAAATTATTAGATTAATAGAAATTAATATCTTCCTAGATTTTGTAGTCAAATCTGTCCTTAACAAATGAAAATGACTAAATTGTAAATAATGGAATTCTTGAAGAAATTATAAAACGAACAAAAATTATAGAATATTTTAATTGTGCCTAATCTTAAATTATAGTCACATCAAATAGAGATTTTTTTAAATCTAAAAGCGTAGAAAGTTCACTATTATTTGCACTGATAATATGGACAAAATCTATTATTTCCTAAGAAAGTATGGAAATAAACAATTTTTTAAGTTGCAGTCTAACCTGTTAATTCATTGAATTAAGGTACTCAGTCTGATGGTTAAAGCAGAAAATTCTAGTCAGGAAATCTAAGCTATATGCTACCTATAATGAACCAGATTAATGTGAAATATAAGGTACTGTAATGGGAGTTTCCAAAGATAGGGACTCTGTTTTTGTTTTGTTCATCATTCCATCCTTAGTATTTAAATTATTAGAATAACTTTCTTATCCACAAGTTTATTGCCTGTCTCCTAGAGCTCCCTGAGAATAGATTTCCCCAGTACTTATAACCATACCTGGTATTTTGTAGGCACTCAATAAATATTGAATAAAAGCTTATAGATATTTCATAGTTGTGTACTATCATTATTGTTATTATTGAGCATTTACTATGGCACAGGAACTGCTATGCTTAGGGCCCTGCCTAAGAGGCAAAAACAAGATTCGAATCCAGGAATCTGACTCCTGGGTCCTTTCTCTTACCAGTAAATCCATGAGTTCAATTCCATGAGAATACTGTCTCCATATAACGCATAGCTTCTACATGAATAGTGAATTTTTCCACTCAGATTGGCTTTATTTCTCATGAGGAAAAAAATCCTTCTTAAATATCTGACTTTCATAAGAAGCTGTGGAACAAAATGTCCATATTTAAATTATGGTGTTTGAACCCTGAATGTGATGACTATATTTCTTCCTTAGAATTCAACTAAATCTACAAGTATGTTATTAGTCATGTGTATAAGGAGAGCAGATAGCAATGATTTTATGCTCAACTGACATGGGAAACAGCTCTCGGTTGATTAGTTTCTCCATTTCAACATTATTTTCTTCTCTTCAGTATCTGAACTTACAGACTCTCAGCAATAATGATTCAAAGTATTCAAATTAATCAATGCTATCAAAATAATACAGCCAAGTGACCTTTCTCTTCTCACAAAGTTAACAGTTAGCTTGACTTTTAATAGACTCATTTTGTACTCTTGACTTGGATTCAGGTTACGTTGTTTTACTAGGATCTGGCTATTTCAGCACATGGCTATTACTTTGCTAACTGCTCATCCTCCCTCTTACCGACCTATCAACCTCCTCTTTTACTCTCATTTCTTCCTTTATCTTCTCAGTTTTCATCTGTACTCTATACTTAACCAGTGTAGGTTATATTGCACTTCTCAAATATAACATATATACCTATGAATGTATAATGTATGTATAAATTTTTATAATTTTAAGTATATGCAAAAAATTGAAAATAGAAAAATAGGAAAAAAGCTAAGAGTTATTAAGTAACTATATTAAAACTTCCCAGCTAATAATAGTAGTGGAACCCAGATACATCTGGTCTCAAGTCTATGTTCTTTCTACTACATCAAAGCATGGTACCTCAACCAGTAGCAATAGCATTACCAGGGAATTTGTCAAAAAAGGAAATTTTCGGGCTTCTCTTCAGACCCACTAAATCTGGGCTAGGGTCCAAAAATTTGGTTTTTAATAAGACAAGGGTAATTTGATGTACCCTAAAGTTTTATTGCATTACATCACTGGTCCCAATCTAACTAGATCATAAGAATCACCTAAGATTGCTCATTAAAGTAATATATGCCCAGGCCCTGCCTATCTGACTCAGTAAGTCTAAGATAGGTCTCAGAAATACAAATTATTAACAAATGATACCCCAACCCCATCCCAAATGATTCTTATGGTCAGGGAAATTTGAAAACATTACACCAACTTTGTAGACATTGCATATAATCATGTGATAGTTCCATGTTAAGAATATCTGTACATTAAAATCACAACTTTTCAACACTTTAAATTTTATTGTTAATTAGGAAGAAGAGGAAGGGTATTACAAAATCAAGAAAAATAACTGGGAATCGCCCCTTGAAAAATGTTAGGAAACACTGCTTTAGATAAGCAGTTCTAAAGAATTAATGTAATTTCCAGTGTTCCAGAGATTAATAGCTATGTATAATTGTAGGCAACTCTGAGAAAAGGCAATGTCCATTCAAATATAGAAAAAAATAATTTCTATTTGCATTATAAAGGATTTCTTACTTTAAAAAAGAACTCATCACAACAGTCTTACATGGAGCTCTCCTAATGCAGCTAAAACTTTTTTTTTTTTAATGCACAAAATTTACCAGATAGGACAATCATTGTCATTTTATGCACACACAAAAAAAGTTCTATGTAAGTGAGGCAAACTCTATCATAAATCAATAACCTAAAGGGCTGATTTGGGGCTTACTTTAAATCCTCACATTTATTTCCTGAGCAGTAGGCTCCAGCATCTCACCATGCTCTGGTTGATTCAAAATTCTGGTTAATAGGTTATAGTTGTTAAATGTACTCGAATGAAGAGGAAGGGAGCTGCCATTTACTAAAGTCTACCATGCCATAGAGAGGAACTACTTTCTCTCTCAGGAGCATGCAATATGTATGGAGTAGAAAAATTAATAAACAACATAGCTATTGACTTTAATAATGCATTCAAAAGAGAGGAATAGTTTGGTAATTTCTAAACCAGTGTTTCCCGCTTTCCCAGACTGTACACCAGGGAAGCCAGCTTCCCCAATTCCTCCTAGCTCCCTTCTCACCTTTCTCCTCTTCAGAAACAGCTGCTATTCCCGCCCCTAACCTCCTTCACTGTTGGGAGCCATTATAGAGGATGTGAGTGGGCAACATCCCTTTAATAGGTGTAGGTAGTACAAATTACACTGGGAAACATTATTCACAGCCCAAGCATTTTTCAGTATCTAAGAACTGATAGAAATTCTACCTGCAGTATATAAACACATCGAGAATCACTAATTAACAAAGCATGCTGTGGAGGCTCCAGATGAAATTTCCCCATTCCTTCCATTATCAGTGGCTTTAAGCAATCATTCCTTTCACATCTAATCCACTACCACACACTGAATTCCTAATTATAATTACCCCTAATCTTTTTTTTCACTAGCAGATGGAACTAGAGCTCCACAACGGGACATTTCCAATGCTAATCATCATACGTCCTGGGTCAAATTCACAGTCCTTACTGTCAGCTGGGACTCGTTTACATCCCAAGTAGCTTACTAAGAAAGTTAAATAGAATGTTCCAGATAGAAAATACGAATAGATTTTCAAAAGTAGGTCTGGATCTTTTATACCTAACAGTATTTATTGATAAGTGCTTTCAGCTAATAACCATGATATTTGATACACCGATACCAGTGCGTTGATCCTGAAACAATCCTATTGATATTCCTTATGTTCATTTTACTTAATGGTACCTTAAAGGAAGTTGACATGAAAAAGACTTTTATCAAGTTGCCTCAGGAAATGAAATCTACCACTATCTTAGGACAAATAATTCAATGGTATTTTTTAAACCAACAATAATGCAAAGGCGGAAAGCTCTGATCAATTTAATCTAATTTATTTATTTTCAAAACATGATTTGAAATGTATTAATCAAGAAGTTCTATATGAAAGCTTGGGGTCGGGGAGGAAGGAGAGGATGTACTCTATCAAGAGCCTATACATGTGTTCATGCATTCCCATAAGCCGTCTCCATGGACAAACTGACAGCCTGCTGGTGAACTGTAGCGCTGAAGTGTACTGAATCTTCCATAACTACTGTTGCAGCTCAGCAGGAAAATACATCGGAGACTAACTCAACGAGCAGCTCATTTGGGTGGAAGTATGTTTAACACTACAATATTCTGCAGTCTCCAGACTCAGAGACTTTAAGTCTGCTAAATTTAACATCTGCAGTGACTTACATGGAAATAGCTTCGACTCACTGATTAATCCATGAACCTTTATCAAAATTAGATAATGAATCTTCTACTGAATATTGAATTCGGATCTATTGCACTTCCTCATTTACAGTTAAAACATTTTTCTGTTGTGAAGAAGACAGGAAATAATCGACAATCAAAGGCTTTACTTCTGTATTTTAAGTGGAATGATTTGTTAATTTTTAAGGAAATAGACAAGTGAGAAAAGCTACCTAGTGGTCTTTTTTTTAAAAGGATTAAATCCAGTAGCACATCAGAGGCTTGTATGCTCTCAGTAGCACATGGGTACATCGCCGGCCTATAACATTAAATGTGGCCAGAAATCCTCGCCCAGCCCTGCCAAACTGACTTCCTCAGATACAGGGTTCGGCATGGCCTGAATCCATTTCTCTATGACAGCCCAAAGCTTTCCTGACTACATGCATTTCTAGAGTTCCTGCAACATTGAATGCCTCACGCTGGCTTCTGTCTCTTGCCTGTTTGCCTGGGTTACCTCTATTCTAGAACTCAGAACCTCTCCCGATTTCCTCTGAAAGTCACACATAAATAAACTTCATGATTTTACTTAAGATACTGAGTGTCCTGGGTGGAGGAGAAGGGAATATTAACCGACAGCCATTCCATTGCTCCAATGCCCACTCTCGGTCCCCTCCCGGCATTCCCCTTCCTCAGAGTTAAAACTACTGTCTTCCAGCTACATACCCAGATTCCTCAGGATCTCTTTCTCTTCTTTCTCTGGTAAGCAAAAGACTCCTTTCTCCCCAAATAAAATGTCTTGCTTAGGCAAAAGAGATGACGTCTGTCAGAAGACATGATTAATCTAAAGACATTTTCCTGCCTCATGATATGTAAAACGTACAATACCAAAAATCAGCTTTACTGGTACCACTGAGAAACCAAACAACTAGATTTTCCAGAAAAAAAAATTTGGGTCTTCATACATTCTTTTTTTAATAAATGAGATTTATCGAATACAAATTTTTGATTTCCTTTTTATATATTCTAAGTCTTCTCAAACATATCAATTCACAAACAGAAAGAATTTTGTCAGACCACGTTGTCCATTTTCATAGTTATATGTGTTCCAAGGAGAGATCTTGCTGCGGCCCAAAAGGCTTGAGCTGGATTCTGATAGATAAACCCAGGTAAGTGTGGGGACAGCATTCCAGATTGAAGGACCTGCTTACCCAGAGGGGAAAATGTTGTCAAGGCTGCTGATTGTTCAGGGGGTGGTGATTATGTGAACTTGGCCAAGTCTCACAGTTTGGGTTGGGGGTTACAGGTGATGAAATAGCATATATTATTGATACCCACAGAGAGATATACTGAGGATTCTCTTATGCTAATTCCTTAAAAAATTTCTTAAGACAAAAAAGAAAGTCATAACCTACTCTGTTATCTGTTTTTGCATATATATGTAATCTGTATGATTTCATTTCTTTCTTTAGTCGAAGAAAGAGTCTTAAGAATGGAATAAATTGAATGAAACAAAATAAAATAACCATATATTCTTATTATACTAAAATCGAAAGAGAATGGAGGATTTTTAAAACTGACATAAATTTTGACAAGGTAAAACAGCTGTTTTACAGATTGCTGTAATTTCTGGTTCAGATAGGTAGAACATCCTGCATATATAAATATAATTAGAATAACTTATTATTTTTAATATTTTTAACCATTTTCTTAAAATGATTTTTTAAAACACTTAAGGAAGCCAAGCAGTCTGGTAATTGCATGTGTTTGATCTTACAAAATAGCCCTTTTTACACCTATAGATACTCTTCTCTAATTTGACCATAAGGTAATATAACGTTGTTTTAATGTGTCAGAACTCATATAGGAAAACAAGTGTTTTCCTTCAGAGTAGACAACTTGAGGAGGGACATACTTAATTCAGTATGCAGCCTTTGCTTGAATATATTATTTTATTAAAAATTAAAACATCTTTAAATAAGATTGTAGGAAAACAATGTTAAACAATATAGTAAGACATTTTTAAAACGAAAATTCAACCAACATCACAAAATGCAGAGTTACCAATATTAATATTTTATCAAACATCTTTCTAGACACTTATTTATGTAAACATACGTAAAGCAGAAAATTACAGAAATGTCATTCTACTATAGATGCAGTTCCATAGCCATTTTTTTCACTCCACAGTGTATTATAATCATATTGAAAATAAGCGGTATTTTAAACCACATAGTATTTATTTATTTAATTTTTTATGGATAATTTATGAGGTTTTTTTCTTTTTTTACCAATTTTTCACTCTTATGAATAACTTTGCAAAAAGCTCAATGCATTTTCAGAACACCATGTGGGAATTCTCTTCTAACCTATGTGCATACTCAGTTTTAAGAAACTGCATTCCTCCAACTGTATCTTTCCCTGGAAACATCCGAATCTTTCAAAGTCAGATCTAGGTAATAAGAGCGGCATTATTTCTGGCCACACCCACTGTGACAGATGGAAGAAACTCCTTGGAGCTCTATTCATCATAAACATCTTTAGAGGCAACATGAGAAAGAGAAAAGAGCACAGACTTTGAGCCAGGAAGACCTGTTTGTTTTGATAAATAATTCTTATTAATGTGTAGCATATACACGGAAAAGTGCACAAACTATAGATACACGTCTTGATAGATTTTCACAGAATATACTGTGTAACCAAAACTAGTATTTTCTTCTTTTAATACCGCTCTTCTATTCCCTTTGTCACCTTGGACAAATCACCTCTGAGCCTATGAAATGGGCATAACACATGCCTTAAAGGTACACTGAAAGAACTAAATGAAATAATATAACGAAGCTTCTAGTACATAGTAAATAAAAGACAGTTTCCTCCCTACCTCTCCCCACACTAGGAAGCACATCTTGGCCATATCCCAACCAGCTCATCCTCTCTTTCAATTCAATGCCATCCAAAGCCCAGAATGCCTTGTTCCTCTGACTGCTTGAATTACAAACCTCTCCACTGTAAAATGAGTTCTTAACAATATTTGAGAGAAATACAATCACATCAAGTATCCCAATATAGAACCACAAAGTATTTGCTACTGAGATAAAGAGGCTCACCTCCATTAAAAAAAAAAAAAAAAAAGTAGTTGTTAGAATGATTCACAAGTTTAATTCTGCTACTTGCTAAGTATTATTAAATATATAATGAAAGGCAAAGCCCCCTGGCTTTTCACAAGGGCACCCAGACAAGCCAGATGCATTCTCACTCAGCAGCTATGAGAGATTTACATCCTCAAGCATAAAATCTTATTTTCATTCAAAAAGCCAAAATCAAGGATTTAAGGTAGGACCGATTGAAATAGAATTATTTTTGCCATTGTTTCTAAAGCTATACAGCTGTAGAATGTGGTATCTAAGGGTCCAAATGGCAGTCAGTAACATGCAACACTTCCATGATTTTACCTAACTTATGAGGTCTCAACCACAACCCAGGGACTACTGTACAAAGACAAAATTCAGTAACTAGTAAGCAGACTGTCAAATGCTAATAGTCACAGAAGTGAATACCATAATAATAATTTAAAAAAAAAAAACATCTACTGTGGCGTAAACCTTACTATGTGTTAGGTTCTCTTGTCATGTAAGCTCTTTACCCATATTACCTACTTTTCCCTCATAACAGGTCTTTGTGGTGGTTCTGTTATTCCTATTTTGCAGTGAAAAAAAATTGAGGCTTAGAGAGATGAAGTAACTTGCCCAAGATCACACAGCAGAGATGACTTGAGATTCAAGCCTACGTCAAGGAAAAATCATTGATCATTAAGCCTGGGTCTGCTGTACTCCAACGTGTTTCTAAAGACCAGATGGCCAGAAAAGTTGCCTTTGTCTGCACTGATGTTTCATATAAAGCATTATGCTCTTTCCCTGATGTCTACAGCAATTTAAAAAAACTAATCAATCCATTTTGGGTAGAAGAACAGCTTGATATTATAACTCTTTAACCAAAAAACCTCCCTGATGAAAATTTTGTTGCTAGAATTTTTCTAGTTATTTTGTTTTCAATTAGCAGGTAATTAATAATGAAATAAACATGAAGACAGGGAAATGTTATTGAAGTAGTAGCTGTCTGTAATAATTTTCTCCATTTTTTCAAATGCTTTTAATTTTAAAATTGCAAAAGAGTCATCTTAGTGTAAATGCCATTCCACCTAAAGCCAAGAAGTGGTGGAAATTTCACACGGAAAGTTTAATAATCCTTCTCTCTCCAAAGACAATTACTTTTATTTCCTACTTGGAACCAGCCCACCCCACTCGACTTCCAGCCATGAGCTTGGAGCTTGGTTAGAAAGCTATAATGAGCAGAGGCAGCCAGCATGTCAGGTTCCATTGTATTTGTGCAACCGCTGCTCACAGTGATGAAACAGGGATTAGCTTCATACTTATTACTATAAATAAATGTGATTTTATGACAACTCTGGAGCTGTTATCATTTATTGAAAAGGAAAGAAAGAAATGTAAAGGTGGCTATTCAACCTTCATCAATAAATCTGCTTGCTCCTTGATCTAAGAAGATTAATTTTAATTTTATATTCTTTATGTCATTGTAAATAAAAGACTTTATTGATGTAAACATAAATCCAAGGAGAGTTATGCTTCATATCACCATATTTTAGGACATAACATAAATGGTTTTCTCTGGTCAAACCTAATTCACTCAGATTTGAAAAATACCATAAAAAATAAAAGGTTAGTTTGGGAAATTATAAAATATTGATGCATTTAACATTCAGCTGAATTGATTATTTAATTAACTAGAAATTATCTGGAAGTTAGATATAATGTGACATTCAAAAGGCATCTGGAATCAATCTCTCTCTCTCTCTTACACACTCTCTCTCTCTCTCTCTCTCTCTCTCTCTCTCTCTCTCTCTCTCTCTCTCTCACACACACACACACACACAGGCTTCAACCAGCAGTCCTTGAGGTTTGTGAATATTGAGAGTTTAAAAGTTTAAATCAATTGGTTCGTGCATTTTTTCAGCCCTAAGTTCAAAACAGGAAACGTTGTATTTGCAGAAGGCAGGTCAGAGCACTAGCTGTTTCTTCCCAGAACCTTCGACCTGCACAACGTGACTGAAAAGTATCTGGGAAGAGAGTTTAGGAAGGACTTCCTGTTTGTCTTCATTTATTAGACTCTTCTCTCCTTTCCCAACGCACATATATAAAACATTATGAATGTCATGTAATGTGCTCTTTCTGATTTGCCAGAATGATTTTATGTTTGTTTTTCATCTGAGCTCATTTCTTAATATATCTAGCCATTGTTCCTGAAGATGCAGAATCATTTCCCTCCCTGAGGGACCATTTCCATAATGCCCCCAGCACAATGAGGAAGTGGATTCCAGCCTGTGAGAGCAACACTGACCATCCCCACTATGAACTATCTTAACCCATGGGGAAATCAAAACCTCAAGAATCTGCTGTTTTGCTTATTAAATCTGGCCCTAAAATCTGGTCCCAAAAATGTGTCTGGATTTCTGCAGGCCATTTGGAAGTCAATTTTTATCTCCTCCCACAGAACTCCTTTGCAAATGCTTCACTGGCAAGAGGAACACCCTGCTCATCTCAGTCCCTTCAGTGACGAGCTCTGCCCAACTGGCAAAGAATGGCTTGTGAGCAGCTGGCTCCTATTTCACTCCCCAGAAAGGTTATAGTGATGGGGCCAGAGTCAATGGCATTGGAAAGATGTGTCCTGGCTCAGCAAGATGCCAGAGGGCATTCCCTTCTGGGCCACACAGTGCTCCTCCATCTTACCTCTGAACTTCTCCCCTTACCCTTTCTCAAGAGAGAAAGGCAACTCCATAAATACTCCTGCAGCTGTAACACACTTAAATGTGAAAGGAGCAGAGACAGTAAAATCATGAAGTCTCTTTTCTGACATGCTCTATACCAAACACAAAGCCAGCCCCCCTTCAACGACTCACCTCCATCAGTGGCTGTCGCCATTATCTGAACTGCCTGATTTCTCCTGATCTTTGCCTCTTTTATCTAATTGGTCACTACTGTGCTCACTCCCCCCTTGACACATCTCTACTCCCCTTCCACTCCTATCATAACCAGCATGGTTGAAGCTCTCCTCAGCAATCAGATTACTGAAGTGGAATGTATTAATAAGGGTCCAATGAGGAAAACAGAAACAACTCCAAGTGTCTAAAAAAGAGAAAATTTAGTACAGGGCTTTGGATATACACGTGTCAGAAGAGCAGAGAAGCCAAGAGTGAACAAGGCAACCCAGAGATTAGCAAGGGACAAAGGAGGAGGGTACCAGCACCCAAGGTCCAGAATCACAGATGAAGATGGAACCACAGTGGGCCGGCCTATCTTGTGGAAGCTGAAGCCACAAGGCACACAGAACTGCTGCATTCTCCCATCTCCTATCGGTGCCTCCCATTGGCTGGAAACAGAGCTGGGGGATCAGCCTGCAGAGGTTCAACCCTCTGCCATGCAGAGAACAGGAGCGGGAGACAAGAAACAGATCTGATAGCAAAAAGGCCAAGGGCCAGCTCATAAGCTAAATATGCTCTATTATGTGGAGCTCTTACACCTGATAACTGAAGCTCTTATTTTGCCCACTAGGAAATTAAGATTTAAGAGGAGAAGTGCCACACATGGGGTCAAATGGTGCAGCTAAGGTTTGCACCTTTATCTTGCTAACTCTGAACATTTTCTTCCTTCATTCACCAATGTCTTTTCAGTTAGAACATTTATACCATAATGGAATATAGCATTTTATTAGTTCTGAATAATAAATAGAAACTACAATTGTAATCTGGAGGATACAGTCTTCTCTGAGCCTAGGAATAAATAGTGAGGTACCGTATCTTATTTAGAGGCCCCCAGCACCATAAGAACACCAAAGAGTCCCACTTTAAGATATATCTCACCTTAAAAACTGCATGAATTTCACAATATACTCTACGATGATCCATATTTTTAATATAAAAAATGAGATTTTCCCCCAAATGTTCCAGTAAAAGCACTTTCCCAGGATAATATGCCACGGTAACATACCTAAATTTGGAAAGCTAGGACATAAAGATTTGTATCTCTGCTAAAATGTAAATAACCCTGGAAAAGAATAGTTTCTTTAAGCTCTTGTTAGGTCTTGTTTTTTAATTTTTTCTCAATATGAACATGGTTGGGAGTTGCTTCTAAGAGCAGGTCTTAACAGAAGAGAGGGATTTTGAGACTATGGGGCTGAGGAGGAGTTACCATTAACAAATGGAAAAGGTACAAAACAGAGGAGTCTGGGCCTCAAAACAAAATTTACCCACGTTACTTTGTGGAAAGGTGGGGAAGAGGATTTGTGGCAGCTTGAAAAAGGCAAATCTCTACTCGCAAATCGTACAGACCACTCCGATGGCCACAAGGAGCCCCAGGAAATATTACGTAGTCTTAAAGTATAAATAAGAAATGAAGTTTTGAGTTGGAAATTCATTATTTCTATTTTTTTCCTAATAATGTAAGAGAGTGATAACAACTATAAATCATAGCTTCGTGTTTATGATAACCACTAAAAGTAAAAAGCTCTAAGATGTTAACATTAGAGAAAGCTCGATCAAGGCTATGCAGAGCTACCTATTCTATCTTTACAACTTTTCTATTATCTAAAATCACTGCAAATAAAAGTTTATTTTTAAAAATTTGCCGTATGTCTACAGTCTCCATGTTATCTATGGAATGTCTTCCTATTGAGAGGGAAGATCCCTGTATTTCTTCCTCTCGTTGTCCATTTGTCAGTCGCCTTTTCAATGACTTGGTTCTCCCTCATGGCTTTCTTGTCATCCCCAATCTTTCCATTTGATTTCATTTTGTGTTCAAGCCAGGAAAATGGAGCAATTTGAACTTAGACGGAATTTACTCAGCTTAGTTTCTGCTCTCTCCATTGTGGCTGTGCCACATTAAAATGTTTCTCCTTCAAACAATTCTTTAATAGACAGCACTTTCAAATATAACTACCTGAAGAAAACCAATTTCAGAAAATCAAAAATAGCTCACAAAGGTGTTGACTGGGTAAACGACTGCTTAACCTAGGATCATAGAAGCCTCTAAAGAGAGTTTCTAGATGTTCTTTAGTATATAACACAAAATAAAGAAAAAAAATAGGAAAGAGGCAAAGGAGAGCAAAATATTAGAAGACATAGACTTTTTAAGAGAAAAGCTGGAGAGAGAAATTTTTAATTCTAGATCATTTCATATCAGTCAAACTGGCCAAGTGAATGATATACCTAGTATATGTAAGTCTTAATACCACTACCTAAGTCAACTGTTATGAGACCTATATTTGAATATCACCTGTGGCGCCAACTGAGACAAAACAAACTTTTAACATTCAGTTTTAAACTAAAAGAGCTCTGTTGTTTTCTTTTTTCTTTTTATCACTCTCAAGGTTCCCAAAACGATACTTTTACTGGTTCTTCGTTTCATACACTCAAACAGAAGACACCTTTTTTCTGCCCCTCTGCTCCCCACAACCCATCACCCCCCAGCGATGCAAGAGGGATAAATGATCTTTAAACATCTACATATTAGTCACATTATTTGATACTGAAAAGAGTTATTTTTACTTTTGTGGTAGTCTGTCTTCCTCAAGTCTCTTATTTCTTCCAAATCTCACCCATTATTGTCTACATTCAATAATAAGCATGAAGAAAAAAGAAAGGGAAATTAAAAAAAAAACAAAACAGGCCTTGGCAAACAGAGACCCTGAATATTAAGCTGGAACCAGTTCCACGGCCCCGCCAGGCAAGTGTGAGCCAGAACCCTTTCCACATCAGACTGAACACTACAGGAAGCCAACTTGCAAGTCACAAACCTCACCCTTAAACAGCCTAGCCTTTGAAGCCCACACTCGCCCAGGTGCTGGGGCGTCCATCCCTGCCAAAGCCTTTTTCACAGCTTTCATACAAGCTCTTCCACAACACAGTGACACTGGGTGATCGATGAGCCCAACAACTCTTCATACTTACCATTCTTTAGTTACAAAAAGACAGGCTCCCTTGGCATCCTCTTATTCTCTTCTCTGCAGAATCTTTCAGGCTCCCAATCCATCATTATTGGCACAGGCCTGCCCACTTTCATTGTTTAATGGAAGGTGCCATCTATTAATATTGTTGAAGTCAGGGATGATATGACCACCACACAGTAGTAAACTGGAGATGCCAAGTTTCACTCAAAAGGCGTGAAGGATGCTGTGATTTACAGCAGCGCTAATGAGCTGGGGACTTCTGGACCTGTGAGTACCTGCTGCTTCAGCAGCCTCTGCCAACTCCACTGCCATGCCCTGGGGTATTGGACGGCATCCCCTCTCCTTTGGGAGAATTTATTAGTAAACTACATTGAAAAACTTGCTCTGCCATCCACTGTCATTAAAAAGAGTACACTCATGGGGAAAGTCCATTTGGGAAAAATGAGAGAAAGCATCAATTTTTGCAATTTTTCTTTCTCTGTGTGACTATTCTTAAAAGAAGAGAGATTCCCTACTAGCTCTTTAGTGAAATAAAATTAGGAGATAATTTCACGTATTTACTATTTACACACTATATTCTTCCATAAAAGGTTTGGAGTAAAGGGCCAGAAGGCTACAGGTATTTGCCAGTTAAGAGAAAGGGTTTATGCTGTTGTATTTTAGTACTTGATATTCCTTCCCTCCAGGGATGTGATGTGTCATTCTTACAATTAGGAGCAAACAAAACAATCAGAGTGATTCCCAAACCTGGCAGACTTGCTCACGCCGTCTGACCTCTCTATCCTTCACTTCAGGTGATGTTTCTTAGCATTAAACACTTAACCCCATAATGTAACGGCATCACAGAAACCAGGCTGATTAAAATGGCACCTAGTTCCTTTACATTCTGCCACCCATCCATTCTCTCCTCTCTTCATCCTTCTTGCTATTCAACTGATCTACTAACTTCAGGCATAAACCATTCACTCCATCCAAGCTCTTCTTCCACACAAACGACACTCATTCAGATCCCAGAGTCACCAGTTTGTTTCTCTATCAAACCAAATTCATATTTTTCTCAAAAACTGAGATCAAATCCAGTGCTCTTCACTAAGTTTTTCCCGCTGGTTGAGGCCACCACACTGACCTCTCCTTTCTTTGGATTTCTATTGCATTTTATACTTGGTACACTGTGACAAAAAGGTTCTATTATAGAAAGTTCTTAATCTTCCAATATTCATATGAAAGAATTATGCAAGGTGAGTGGGTACCCCACTCTCTGGTTTTAACCTCCCTGCTCTGTACTAGCCGTTTCAGTATAGAACAGAAACACCTCTCTGTTTCAAGCTGGGACCTGCTTTATTACAATGTAAAAAAGTCCAGGTACAAAAACTAAATGTCAATGAAACATTACAGACACAATGCCTCATGCTGCTCATGCTTGCATGTAAGTTCACACCAATTTACAACTGCTTCTAGTGTCCCTTCCAAGTTCACCCTTTTCTCCACGTATATTCAGTTAGTTCTCCACTCCATTTAGTCCTTGAAGATAGAAATCTGTCACGTTTTGATCCCAAGCCTCCCTCTCTAGGTCCTTATTAAAATTATGTTCTTCATAAATAGTCGTAGGGCCTCCCTATACACTGGCCATGGAACCATCCTGAAGTAACTGCCTCTTTCCTAGCCCACACTCAGGAAAGCCTAGTACCTCACCCCTTCTGACCCTATCATTTCTAGAAAAGCGGCAGACTCCTTTAGAATTCTGCCTACATTCAATAATGTAATTGTGTGGCAAAAAGTTGGTGCTCCCATTTCTAATTTCATAAAGTCTAATTTCTCCCATTTCATAAAGTCAAAAAATATCTTCATGTATTAGTGTGCTCACCATTGTAATTTTGAGAACTCTGGCTCTGACCAGCTTGAAATGACTTTCAATTCACTTATATTCATGATATAAAATATTCATAGGAGTTTTTGTTACTACGACACAATTTAGTCCCTGATGATAAAGTGTCATATTTTTATCCAGTAATTTCATTTATATATGTCTTGTGTAAAAAGTTCTCCAAGGCGGGGAACAGGATTTTTACTTCTTTTCTATCTCCTTTAGCATCTTGGTATTGATTCCATACTGACATGTAAACAATAGGATGCTGTCGTGTTTAAAGAATATTAGAACAGGAAAGTTTGACTAGGAGTTGACAAACATTTTCAGTAAAACGTTAGATATTTAATATTTTAAGCTTTGCAGTCCATGTAGCTTCTATTAAAACTACTTAACTCTCTAATAGTCGTGTGAAAGCAGCTATAAAGAATATATTACAAATGAGAGTGGCTGTATTCCACTGAAACTTTATTTACAAAAACATGGGGCAAGCTGGACTAAGCCTGCAGGCCATAGTTTGCTAACCTCAAATTTGCACTATAAAACCATCGAAAGAGGAAAAAACTATATACTACCACTTCGCCAGTCACCACCATAATTCAAACTCAAGAAGAATTTTTTGACTGTTCATTAAACTGAAATTAAGAGTGGTAAGATATATACACCTCCGTGAAGGTCTGTCAGATTAGGTGGTACATGTGCACCCTGGGAGGGCTCACTTCCAAGAATTTTGTGCTCCCTTAGATCCCACCTCATCCCTGAGCATTTTAGTCCAGAAACAATCATAGCTAAGCTAAAACGGGCAGTTATGTACTATTACTGACAATTTTCAATTGTTTTTATATTTTATCTGAGTCCAAAGAAGTCTGTTCCTAAGCAAATGCCTATTTATTAAAGATTAACATTTGAGTCTTTGGCTGACCTACTGATTTTTGGCAATTAAAATTCATTACTCCAGAATGCTTACTCATGAATGTTCCTTTTTCTTTCCCACTTTTGGTTACTTCTCAGATGCTTAATTAAATATAAATTAATGCAAAATAATCATTCCTTTTCATTGTCAATTTCAAAACGAAAATTCTATAAAGCAAGAAGAACCGACACACCAAACATTTCCATAGTTAAAATAACAATGAAAACATTCTATGTAATAAAAATTAGGACAACACATCTAAATTACAAACAGTTTAACTTTCTGCCTAAAGTACTGCAGTGTGTTTCATATTCTCCACATTCTTATGATTCAAAACCCTCATAAAACTTTAATATTAACTAAAACTAAATAAACATTGGAAGATTAAAGCAAACCTGACTTGAGCAGTCATCGATTCACTCAAATGGACATTTGATTTCCATTAGAACACACAACGCAAAAAAAAAAAAAAATACACAAATGTTAAAAGGAAAATAATCTGACAACATAAAAGGAATTAGCACCCAAAATTAATTTCTATATTTTGGGCTGTAAGTAAATAATTATAATCAAGGTATAAAACTAAGATTTTTCTGAATTTAGAGTTAATCCTGAAAAGAATATAATATAAATCGTAATAGAGTTAAATCATTATCTTCTAAAATTAGAGGCAATGGAGATTTTGCTCACTGCAACCACGGTTTTCTGAGCAGCAAGTTAGTAGAGGTCACAAATTAGTCAGCTTTTCTATCGCCCACGCTTCAGTTCAAACGAGCTTTCTGCTAACCCTTCTGTTGCACGCTACCTCCTTCTACAACTTTTCTTGCTGACCTGAGAGTTTTCAGAAAAATGAAACTACAAGTACAAGCGAATTGACCTACTGAAGTCGGAAACAAAGATTTGTTTAATATGACTCCAGTTTCAGGAAAAAAGTTTTAAAAAAGTGCCTTTCCCTCCCCTCTAACGAACAAACTAATAGTGCTTATTTCCAGGAAATTGGAGAAATTTTTACTTCCTTTCTCCTTTTCTCTATTTTCAAATTTTCTGCCAAGATAATGCCTCACTTTTAAAAATCAGAATAAGAATGTAAAGAGCTACTAAACATCTCGCAATTTGCATCTATCATTTTTATCCCTTATAATTTGTGTGTATTTTTTATATAATAAAACTAGTGCTACAACGCACATGAAAATCAGTCCCAATATACAGAAAAGATCCTTTATATAAGTTAATATAAACTTGAGTTTCACAGGATTCCTCCTAAGTGGAGAATAAAGTTCTTTATATAGTTCAATTACAGTGTGGAAGTAACACCAGTTAGGAAATCACGCAATGTGCCATCTGCTATCTCAATAAAGTAGTATGCTTTTTTTTAGGGACATTTTTAAAATTGTGCTTCATACAGATTACGAGGAGAAGTTGCCGTGAATGGATGGCGGGTTTCAGCAACACTGTCAGAAACCCAAGGCTGAGTTCGGCAAGAAGGGTAATTGAATACGTGGAAGGGCAAATATTGCTGAACTGGGGACATCAATTGCTTTTTATTTCATATTTAGGATGTTTCCGGAAAGTGAGATAAAGCACATTAGATTTGTGCTTCACTTATACTCAGCTTTAATGTATTTATAAGTAAATAATATACCAGTATATTTTTAATAAATGCTGTGCAATTTTGCCTGTTTTTCTCAAAAAAAAAATATGTATTAGAATAAGAATAAAATCTTTTAACAAGCAATTGTGACCAAACACTAACAGGCGATGCCTGGGCCTCAGCATCTCAAGGTCCAGTTCTATGCCCGAGATCTGCATTTACTCTTCCCTGCCACTTCTCCCCCAACATCCTCCAAACCTGTTCTCCATCCTCTGGACAATCTTCCCTCTTCCTGGCATACCAGGCTTCTCGTCCTCCTCCCTCCCTGGGAACACGGTTCTAGACTCCCCCACCTTTACAACTCCCCTTGAAACCGCCACCTGATGCTGGCTCTCCTGCTCAGCTTCTGTTTCTCTGCTACGATCCTGCTTGGGAAAGATTCAAAATCATGCAGCCTCGCCCTTTACCAACTCTTGCCACTCAACTTAGGTCAGGCCTGTTGATGCAGATGCCACTTTAACACACACCCTCACAACAGCCACTTCAGAGTTATTCCCTCCCAAGCTTCTCTTCCACTTCTCCCCACCACCCCTCACTCTTAACCCCTCACTTCACCTACTCTGTGAAGGAAGATGCACCCAAGTGTATCTGCTCCCACGGACGAGCTTCCACAGCTCCCTTTTGTCCTTGCCTCCAACTTTAGGGGAACACCTGAACCTCCCTAAAACGGAAGTCTTTCTCCAACACCACACATAAACTTTACTTTTGCTATGTGTTTGGACCTTTCCACCAATGTCTTCCCTCCTGTTTTCGATCTTTTTAAAGCCATCTTTTGCCAAGTCTACTATCCCTGCCAGAATCAGCCCTTCTTCTCAATTCCCAACTCCTTCATGAGTAATCTTTCTCTACCACCTTCAGCTTCTACTCCCTTCCCTTCCTGTGTACTAACCCATCCTCTTCTCAGATATGGGTGGCTGATATATGGCTCTCACTCTGTGGAACCTCCTCTTTTGGAAATCAATGGTGTCCTATTTTTACCAGATTCACTTCTCTCTTTGGTCCTCATCTTCTTTGACCTCTCTGGAGCACAGGATACGGATACTGAGGATGACTTCATTCACCCCTGCAATATTCATTTATTGATGCTCCACTATGAGCCCTTCACTTTGATGGCTCTACACCCTGTTTAATCCTCTAACCCTGGGTCATCTCCTTTCTCTATCTCCACGTTTATACAACTCATAGCTGAAGGCATCATTTAATGCTTTTTCCCCCATCCATGCTCAAGGTCATAGGCTCCCTGAAGACACACCTAATGCTGTATTTCTATTTAAAATGCATTTCCACTCAGATGTGTCATCATAAGCTCAGACTCAACATGCCTTAAAAGAGCATTAATCTTTATCATTATCTACCTACTCCCAAAGCTGTATGGCTATTCCACTTATCTTCCTATTTAGAAACTTTGAAGTGATCTGGCTTGTTCTCGCCATTGAATCTATACTGAATCCTTTGGCTTCCTCTCTGAGAAGCCTGCCTCCCTCCCTATTACCCATGAGTCTTGTCTAGAACCTCTTCACCTCAAGCCTTTGTTTTTATAACAACTACCTCAATTTTTACCCCCTTCCAATTCACCATGCACATTATTCCAGATTAGACTTCCTAAAACAATGCCAATCCACTAAAAATAACCAAAACCATGACTTAGAGTGTTTTACATAAACAAAGGTTAACTTCTTTTTTCTCAGAAAACAGGAGGTCGAGAAGTAGACATCTATTGGTGTAGGTACAGCAGTTTCGCAGTGTCAGAGACAACAGCTCTCAGCCTTTTCCTCATGGTAGCAGAGCTGCTGTATGGCTCTAGACTTTGCACTTCATTCAAGGGAGGGGGAGGGAAAAAGTGAGTTTCAACATTTTATCAAGAAATCAAAAATATTTCCAGAAATGCCATCAGGGATTTCGGCTTGGCCAGAATGAGATCACAGAGCTAGTCTACCTGCAAAGGCGGCTAAGAAAGTAGGAAATAGAATTGTGAGTGGATTAGACCAGTCATAACCCATCATCTGGGAGTAGGTACAGAATTGAGGTTCACTAACCAAGGAAGAAGGGGGGATGCCCAACTTTATTTTTTAATCCTCCTGAATATTCAGCTTGTCCTCTGCTTAACATGGTTGGTCTCTTCTCTTACTGTCCCCAACAGAAGCCATGCTCAACTCCATCTTTTAATCTTTGCTCGCCTTACTTGGAACGTCTTCCCTCCACTTCTCTGTACTTGCCAAATCCTAATCCCCTTTCATGGCTCTGCTCCTATTCTACCTACCCCATGGAACATTCCAGTACAGAAAGATTTCTTTCTTGAATCAAAACCTTTTTCATCTTCATTCATATTCAGTATTTACTCACACGTGGTTCCTACCTATAGTGAGTACTACACATACGCAGTGGGACATTTCATTTGTCTTTGTTTCCTCTGACTTGGTTTCATTTCTCTATAAATACTATAACCTCCATGAAGACACGAACCATGCTCAGATTTCTTTACTAAGCCCCGGTTCCTTCCACAGCACTGAAAACATAATATGTGCTTAATAAATTACTGACTGACTGAAAATTCTGTCATTGCCTAGAAAGAATAACACATGAATTACTGAATGTAAAAAAACAAAACAAAGAACAAAACAAAACAAAAAAAAAACAACTGTTGTTGGGACTTTGAAAACAGTACATTATCTACTTATCTTGGTCAAAATATACTACAAAAGACAAGAAAATAACAATGATTATATTTGCACTTCAGGGGCAAAGGTAGCAATCTATAATCTAGTTCCTTTGAGAACGCTGAAAAGACCAGCAAAGCTCAGTAAAATTCAAAATTTTCAAGTAGAGAAGCAGTTTGCAGACATTTTAAATCAGAGGGTTAGTCTCCTTAAGCCATCCCCTACAATGTTAGGTAGAAAAAAGTAAAGTGATTTATTTTAGAGAGATGCTGATCTATGTGGGGATTAAGAGATCTTGCCTAACACTGCTGTCAGCCACAGAGAAGCTTCAGAAGTGGACTAAGAAGATTTCAAACTGGGCACAACTTATGCCAGAGACACAATTCTCCCAACCCCCTACCGATCAGGTTTTTCAGTAGTCCTTATAATTTGCTCATTGCCCTTTCCTTGTCCTATTTACTGGGTAGATAACCTAAAATGTATAGGAACGTGTTTTTTTCCAACTAGAAAACCTGCAGCTTCACCATTCATCATGGAGCCCACAAGATAGAAAGCTATACAACGTTTGCCTCATTCCTCTTGGCCCTTGAATGAAGACAGCCTTTCAGAAGTTGGGATGAGAAAGTTGGGATAACAAAGCAGTTCACAGAGCAGCTCATAAACCTCTTCAGAAACTGAAATTCCACCCCCGGGAGAGGTAGGGGCAGTAGTCTGGATGCAGTACACCAGACCTGGACACTAGGTTTCTCTTTGCATCCAAAGAAGACCCAATGATGGGCCTTGGAGCAAAGCTGAAAAGAGGTCTCGTTTCCCTAATTTCATTGCTCTCAATACCACATAATAGTATTGCAATTGTTGAATTCTCAAAGAAAGCAAAAGCTGTAAATATTGTTTTCTGTGAAACAGTCACTGAAAGGGACCTCTATGCTGACTGTCCAAAACATGAAGCCCAGAAGCCAATTTTCCAAACAAGCCTGATGAAAATCCTCTCATTTTACCTATATTTCTCCCTACATTCCTCACTAGCTCTCTATGCTGAGAACATCAGCATGTTTTATGACTTCTAATACAAACTCAGATTCAAAAAAGGAAGTACACCTGCAAGAAATATTACTACAAATAGTACTCTTGAATTGGATACTGAGTACTTTTTAGGACACAATTTACTGCCCTATTTAGGACACAATGCTCATATCTAGCCCAGTCTCTCTCCCTAACTCCAGTTCACTCCCATATTTTACATGTAGATTAAGAGATGTTTTCCCGTTCTAGCATATAATTTAGGTTCTCTGTTTCAACTATATTTTTACATAGTACTATATGTTTTCTAGAAAGTAGCAAATGAAAAAGGACTATTGAACAAACTTTCAGAAAATTCTCTCATGCACCTTAATATCTCAAATCTGACCCATAGATGTTTATTGAATAAGTGAGCGAGTAATGTGATTACACATTTAGAATGTTTACTCTCCCTAATATAATAAAAGCTCCCCAAATTTCTGAAAGTGCTATATTGTGATTCTATAAATTGATCCTAAGGAAGCAAATGATAATCAAGTAACCGTGCCAGAATAATCAGAAACATCAAAACCTTCCAAGAAGGAGGTTCGAGAGTTCAATAGCAACAGCACAAAAATAAGTTATTCTTCCTTCATGAGACATACAAAAGAATATAGTACGTGTAGATATGCCAGAAAACAAACAGATTCCACTGCGACAATAACAAACAAATCCTGAGAAGTAATTATGTATCAATTCCACAAGGAGCTTGACAAAAAAATTATGTTACTAACCACAGGAATAAGATTTCAACATAACAAAAAGAAGATTCTTAAAAGTCTATAGGACTTTTAATAGATTATTTGATCTATTTAAAAAATAATCATCCCAGCTGCTTAACAAAAAGTATGGGCAGATAGATCACTAGAGTTTAGAATAATTTTCCCATGGTAAACCCAAACAAACTACACGCAGATCCCAAAACATTCATGCCAATTACTACTCTTCTTCAGAGTGAAGAGCTATGCCTTTTTTCTCTACTTAATTTCACCTCTTCCCTTGGTCCCACTATATCCTGATATAATTACCCACAAAAAAAAACATGCAAAGAATCTGGCAAAATGAGCTACACAGGGTTTGGGGTTTTTTCAAGTATTCATTCAATCACCTCCCTAATACAAGAGCTTTTAATGTTTCAAAAAAGCATTACCACAATGGGTAGAAATAACCTTTCATATTCAAATATCAGCTTAATATGTAGTTTGACAAATTGCTATCTTAGGGCTCTGTTTCTGGTATTCATGAGGAAAACATACGATAAAAAATGTAATGAATTCCAAATTAGTCTGAGTCCTTTTTTTCTTTTTTGAAAGGATAAGGCAATATTTTCTCTTTTTGTTTCATTTTGCACATAACAAAAACATTTCCTTGATTCACTGCTTTTATAAACTACAGATCTCTGCACACAGTCTTAATTAAAACTGAAAAATAATTGTTGTTATGTATTTCAAAAGAAAAAATTGATCAATAATAGAATATTTGTTTTGTTTACATCGTACATATGAATATAGATCCTAAAAATTCTTAAATGGCAACATAACGGTAGCTTTAAATTATAGGCTGCCATGGGACCAAGCCTAAGAAAGCCTAGATAGAAATCAAATGCTATTTACTGTACATTCTTTCAAGAACATTTACTACAAAATAATACCGAGAAAATACTGTAATAAAATTTGTTCAAAGTCATAAAACAAAAAACAGAGGAGACTGCACTTGAAAGGATGCACATGTGTACACATACAGACCACTCCCAAAAAGAAAGTAAAATGCTAACTCTCATTTTTTAATCACATTATGGGCACTGAGCATTCCCTTGGGATTATAATAAAGCCAAAACACAAAGGCAGCATGTCAGGGGTGGCAAAGATTTTTAAAACAACCGAGCCTAGCTCTCGAGATATGGACAAAATCCGTGTAGAATATTTAAAAACATAGCACAGAGTCTATATACACTTCCCTTTGTGTAGTCTCCTCTTCAATTCTCTCTTGCTAGAATACAAGTCTTTTTATCTGACATCCACAGGGCCTATAATTTGTCACTTAATCAAAAAATTGAGTAAAAGCAGGAAATAATAAAAATTGCTATATTCGTTCCTTAGATATTTTATTTAAATGTAAGGCTTTGAGCATGGCTCTACTAATTTCAGTTCTCCACTTAACCCTTCTTAAATAATGATACATTTGGTTTCTTTAAAGTGCATTAATAACTTAAACCTAATTTAATTCTTTTAGCAATTCTCTTTTACTGTCTTTTCAAAGCATTCAATTTATTTTTCAAAGAAACAATAACTTTTTAATATTTATACTCACAAATTACAGGATTGCATAATATTTAAGTTTTGTAATTGTAATTACAAGTTCAAATGGAATAAACAGGTCTTGGGGAATATAATGAATTGACTCTGTAAGCATACCACTCAAGTGATAGGAGTGAAGAGGAGAGGAGAATGTTACTCTCAAGTTTTAGGAAGGCAATGCTGAATGTGTCAGTTAACTGGATCCTGGTTAAGAAAGCTTCTTCTAAAGTATGTCCCAAGGAAAACTAATTTCAAGAGTGCAGTGAATAAAAGGACTCCATAGTCAACTGCGAGGTCAAACAAAGCTAAGCGGGTTGCTTTATTGTAAGATATTGACCTCTAAATAGCTAATGTGCATTTTTAGTTATCCAAGATGGCATTATAGAATGTAGTGCATTTGATTGAGGACCTTGTTTTCATCAAGAACCTCTTGGGACTGTATTTCTAGGTACATCCTGGTGCTCAGGCCATTTCCCCCTCTCTCAATTCCATTTCAACATGTGTAATTTACTTTTTAAAATTGCAGCATGAACAGTGTGATATTGTACGCACACTAGTTAATTCAAGTTTTAACTCTGGGGCAATAGGTTCCCTTAAACAAGACTCCACATTCAGCCCCTTTCTCATGGGAAAGGCCACACTCTAGAAGCAACCACTATATGTACTTCTATTTTATTATAATGTAAGTACTTCTATTATCCATATTAAAACCTAAGACTTTGATCATCAATATAATAAATATTAACCATGTATTTTAATTGGTAAAACTAGTGGCTTATTAACTAATATGAAGAATCTAGAAATGGACTCTCATAAGTAAAATTTAAAATAGTCAAGAATATATGAGTAGTAAAACATTTTAGAGACACTCTCCACTCTTGTGTGAACAGGATAGGAAGATCCAGAGAGACTCTGCCCACAGGGACGGACCAGAGGTTTGATCTCTAAAGGGCTCTTAAAGGGCTCTGTATCCACCTGTTGGTTTAAGAAGATTAGGGGTTGCCTGATAGTTGTAATAAGGGTGAAGGAATTCAGCCTCTGAATGTTGCCCTGTCAGCCCTGAAGACATGATTTGCAAGGCAGTGGAACTGGGGCTTCCTAACAGGTCATAAAGCAAGCCGTATAAACTGCTTTTTGCTTGCTTCTGAGTGTTTATTTGATAAATGCTTCTGTGTGGAGCAATATTTAGTCTGAGACTTGATGATTATAATATAGGAGCAATGTTTTGGGTAGCAAATAACACTCACTTATCTCAAGTCTCTTCTGAATTGTGAACCAAGGGGAGGAAAAGCAAAAAGAAAAACAAACAAACAAACGAAAACCTAAGAGTTGTGCATGACCAAAAACTTAGGCCAACTCTCAACACCCTTTCTTCAAGGTAGAAGTTCTCTATCAATCTACAACACAGGAGGAGGCCCCAAAGTCCTATTTCCCCCCTACAGACTAGACTCCTTGTATCTGCTCCCAGACAGAGGTCTGTAATCGTACCCTCTTACCTATCTGGACTTCACCAACAGTGTATCTGCAAAGGCACTCGATGTTAGCCTGCAGGGAAAGATGCTTCCAGGGACTCTCTCTAGTTCTCATCTTGATACAGGCAAATATAAAATAAGTAAATGTTTCCTTGGGAAGCCTGAAGAATCTTAAAAGGTAGGATAAGTTATTAATCCAATAATGGGAAAGCAGGGTATTTCCTGGTCTTAGATACTTGAGTACAAAGCAGATTGGGCAGAGGGAAGGCCAGTATAAGAACAGATTTGGTGTTTGTCTCAATCATTACTATAGAAGCTGACAAATGGTGATTTTCATTCAATCATTACTTCTACATTTATTTATTGGAATTCTATGGTAAGGAATAATCTTCCTTCCTTTCTTCCTTCCTTCCTTCTTTCCTTCCTTCCTTCCTTCCTTCCTTCCTTCCTTCCTTCCTTTCTATGAGTATGAACTCAGATTCTTATTTTATTCTACCTATCGCTACCATTTATTTTTATGTTCAAATTGTCCCATATTTGGCTAGTGAGAGTTAGCCCTTCAAGTTGGTTCCTGTGCCCTTTTGACATGTCCCATCATTTTTTGTTCACTTCCTTACTTTCTGGTAAAACAAACTATTCCAGGCTACCTTGTTCTTTTCCTGCACCAGCAAGAAAGAAATTTTGGTTGCTATTTGATTGGAGAACAGTATTTTAAAAAGAAGATATGATGCTAATTGTGCTCATTGCTACAGAGTGTTCATTGCTTCTGTATCCTATAAGAGGACGGAGTTAAGAGGATGGATGGATGAATAGATAGGCACTTATATCTGCACAAATAAAAAAAAAAATCATGAGTTTATACCGTTATCAGCAATCATAATTTCAATACCACATGGGTTTATTCTAGGCTTCTACCTTTCCATATTTGTAATTTCCTTCAACAATGAAAACTTGACCCTCATTATCCATAATAGATGTATTTATTTTCATAGCCTCAAAGTATTTCCTCATAAGATAGTTATTAATTATAAGAGGAAAAGAATAAATTTGCAGTGCAGAAATATTACACACAGCACATTAAGTAAATGAACACACATAATGGCACAAGTAGATATCATGTGGCCCTGATATAAGACATTAAAAAGAGCACAACATCATTTCTGTGGTATTCCTGCCAAAAATATATAATCTCAATCTAATCATTAGGAAACATCAGACCCGAAATAACTGGCCTGTAAACTTAAAAATGTCAAGGTCATGAAAAACAAAGAAATACTGAAGAACTGCTCCAAATTAAAAGACTACAAAAAAAAGAGAGCAAAATACAATTTGTGATCCTGGATTGAACTCCTAAACCACAAAAGTGGGGAATTTTTTTCCCTTTGCTATAAAGGACATTAATGGGACACCTGGCAAAATTTGAATGAAATCTATAGATTAGATAATAGCATTATTAATGTTAATTTTCTGGTTTTGATCATCGTATTGTGGTTATATAAGAGCATGCCTTTGTTTTTAGAACTATACATTGAGGTATAGAGGGACATTAAGTGTATAACTTATACGAATATCTCAGAAAAGTGTACACCATACACTGACACACACACACACACACACACACACACACACACACACACACAGTGCTATGGGGGACGAGGGGGTGGGGGGCGCTACGGTGATTCTAATACACAACAAGCCAGACAGAGAATATAAAGAAGAGGGCTGGGAACAGAGTTATAGTAAACAGCCAGCTTGAGGGGGTAGGACAGAGACTCAGGGGAAAAAATAGTAGCAATAAATCATGTAAAAGGAGAATCAGGAAAGTTAAGAAGAAGTGTCTCAAACAGGAGGTGGTGTGATTTCCAATGCTGAGCAAAGGTAAACAAGACAAGGATAAAGAGTTGCAGGTTTTGGCAATTTGGGCATGAGGATACCTCAATCAACCGCATGTATGTTGTGAATATGTGAAATGTGGGTGTGCATGATGGGAATCTAGAAACTCAGACTCTGTCCTCAAGGGGCTTACATTGTACTGGCTCCTACGAGAAAACACAACCAGTAAAATCTGTCTGAAAACAAATGATGTCTCCAAATCTCAGTCATCACTGGATGCTCATATAGAGCATTCTCGTGGCCAGCTATTTCCAGGCCCCTCTGTCTGGGTTTCCCCCAGTGAAGGCACAGTTCTTCGGAAAACATGGCTGTCCCTGCGGCAGAGAATGAGCGCCTTTGTGGGGAGAACCTGCAATCACCAGAGTTATTTCAGGTGACTGGGATTAATTAAGATAAGGCCTTAGAAAGATGGTAATGCTGCTTCTGGTATTTTTGTACGTTAAGGACACCGAATAGTCTTCAGTGCTTCTCTGATTGTGTTTTATCTTCGAGGTTCAGATGTTAGGTTTGTCTTCGTCATTAAAATTATTCTTTTGTGCTCTATTAACAAGAATCAAATTTTACCTGTTCTGCTATAAAACACATTTTCAACTTGGCCCAGAAGCTGGGAGGAATGGTAATGCTGCTCCTTGCATGCTGCCTGATGACCTTGTATTGATTTGATTTTGTAAAGCTGACACTTGGGCTAGAGTTCCTTGAGCAGTGAATCCCAAGTCCCAGTTCTCAGCTTTTAGACAGGCACATCAACAAAAATTTTCAATTTCCTAATAGAGCAATGTGTGTCAGAGGAGGGGTTGAATAAACACAGGCATTTTACTTTGTTGTCCAGGTAATAATAATTAAGGTGATAGCAATATTTTAAAAAGCTCTTTCAAGTATGTTCTTATTTGATCTCACAACCCTGTAGTAACCTGACAAAATAAAATTTCAAATCAAAATCCACTGAAAAAAGTAATTTGCATTTCCAAATTCCTTTATCTCCAGAAAACAGTCTGTATTAGAAGAGTCTGGCACACACTAGCTTAAGCCCCCAAACCAGAAAATCCACCCATAAATTTGGTTAGAAAATGCAATGATCTAAAGAAAAGGATGTTAATCAACAATAATATGGTTCACCTGATGCTTAGCAAATTACTTTTTTAATGCAATGGCAAATTTATCTGCCTATTTGGTTTCTTGAACACTCCTTTTGCCTTCATAAAAGCCAAAGACAGACACAGTCTTACTTTATCTTGCTGAGGCAATCTCCTGCCACTGATGACATACAGAAGCTTTAATTAAAATTACAATTAATAGGAATTGGAAGGAGCTTGATTTTTTTTAATCTCATTTATTTTGAGCCTGTTTTAGAAATGTTAATGTCTGTGTTTGCCTTGTACAGCCATATCTCAGAGAAAAACATCCAAACATTTAAAGACTGACTTCTTTGGGCTTTTGATTTAAAAAAAAAAAAAAGAAAAGAAACAAAACTGATAGGTTTTCACAGTCTGTTAGCACACAGACAGATCTGTTCCTGGAAAGTTGATTAGTTTTTCTGGAGACCTACATGATAAAGCTGTCATAGAGATCACAAAGAAATTTTAGTCATTAACTTTTCCTTTTTTCCAAGGAGGAGAATCAATATTTTATGTCTCTCTAAACACATATGTAGAAACCAGCTTCACGTCCACTAATTTTACAGAGTCATTATATATGTCCAAAGAATGAAAGATAACCTGTCTATAGGTGCTATTCCTACAAAACAATGTTATTTGTGATTTGTGCAAAAATATTTATATTTATATCAAAATATTTTTGATACAATAACTGTCATTACTTTTTGATTGTCACCCAACATATGGAGAGGCACAAGTTAAATAGTAATAAGTAAATATTAGTCACTCATGACACAAATGTTTAATGAGGGCCTATGAAATGAACAAAAAATACTCAAAGACCTTCCAATTCAGTAGGGGAAAACAAGACATGTATGTGTATGAATAACAATAACATAAAGCTAAGAGTGATATGTAAGAAGAGATAGAGGAAAAAGTACCACTGAGTGGTTGATTCTTAGAGTTGATGAAAATGAAACCTCATCTCTTCTTTAATGTTGTCGATATTTCCAAATAAAGTAGATATAATAATTTAAAAACAAGCATTTATAATACTGAAAATGTTGTTTTAAGCTACCCACTTACTCAAAAGATTCTGATAAATGCACTCCAGGAGATGAGCCAGTCTCAAAAATCACTATATTGATTCATCATGTTAAAACCAAATTAAATTTTTAAAAATTCCATAATGATGCAATCACAAAAGTTAGAATATACGTATTTAACATGACATTATTAAAGCAACTAAGTTACGACATACAGGGTTTTGTTTAAATATGTTTTAAGGCACATTTTTAAGGAACTGATATTTTAATTAAGCTCATCAATTTTGAACCTTTGAATAAAATGTGAACTGAAACAAAATAGGAAGTCTTCGGCAGACCCATGTGTTCTGTAAACATGCGAAGTCCATGTTCTCTGTTACAACACTCAGTAGTTTATGTACCGGTACCTACCATGCCTCCTGGGTCAAAGCAGAGAAAATGGAGTGGAAAATGCTTTCTTTGGAATTCTGTCTCTGTGGTGCACTAACGGTGTGAATTTGGCTCAATTGCTCCACTAAACTCTAAGCTTCAGTTTTCTCATTAGTAACACTAAGAATGCACTTACCACATGAGGTGGTTAAGAAAATTAACTGCAATAATGAATATAAAGCAGTTACACTGTGTCAGGCATAGTAAGTGCCCAATAAATTGTTATCATTATATTATTGCTGATACGTTGCATTCAATAACCACATCAGATCCCTTACAAAAAGAGGAAGGCTATTAAAAACTTTCTCTGCTTCTTAAACTTCTTTCATTTTCCTTCCCCCAACTTGAGGATAACCTTTTAGTTTTTTAGTAATTCTGGGACCCAAAACTTTGGAGGACAGAATGAGGTGACAGCACTATCACTCTGTTTGCCACACCCTAGTTTAACAAAAGCAAGAAAGAAAGGGACAAGTAGCCTGTACCGGGCAAAGTGTTCCCAAGTTCCATTTGGTGGTGTCAACCATAGCCATTGGCCACGTGGAATACGGCTTTTCCTGTGCTCTAGTTATTCCTCAAGGGTACAGTGAAAACAATACACAAAAATGCCTGCCACTGAAGCAGTTTAGATCTCAAACAGAATGCAATTTTTGTCCTCACTAAACAAAAAGTATAATTTATTTTTATTTTATTTTCCGATTACAGTAGATGTTCAATACTATGTTAGTTTCAGGTATACAGTATAGTAGTTAGACATTTATATCACTTATGAAGTAACCCTCACTCCAAAGTCTAGCACCCACCTGACACCATACATAGTTATTACAATATTACTGACTATATTCCCTATGTGCACCTTATATCCTCACAATTATTTTGTAACTGCCAATTTGAACTTCTTAATCCCTTCGCCTTTTTCATCCAGCCCCCTAATCTTCCTCCCGTTTGGCAACCATCGGTTTGTTCTCTGCATCTATGAGTCCGTTTCAGTTTTGTTTGTTCATTTGGAAAAACGTAATATCTAATGAAGCTATCTAGTAGAAAAGTTGTTATGTGCTTGTAAATATCTTTAAATTACACTCTAAAACAATAAAGTTTGCTGAGCTTGATAAGACAGACAAAAATCAATCTGACTTTCTAGCGTTAGACCTCTACAATGAAGTAAAATAAGCAATGGGGCATGCCAAAAATAATTAAATGGTGAGAAGCATCAGAAAAGCCAGACAGGAAATACTACTTTCCTGAAGGATGGATTACTGTTAGTCTCAGCATGAGAGAGATCTCAAACACCAGCTAAAATTCATGACCATGCTGTGAAAATGAAGTAAATCTAGTCATTCCTTTTACTCCTTCATTGATATGCTGTAAATATACCAAGACAAGAACTGCCATTCATTTATTTATTCATTTATTTATTCAATCCATCTGAATTCAACTGTATCTAACTTCAGAATGTTGAAAATCACTGTATATTCACTTGAAATCACTTATCTTTAAGCAGATTTAAAATGTATGTTCTATAAAAGGAAAAAAGAAGTTCTAAGATGGAACGGTTTGTATGAATAGGCCAAGTATACATCACATTAGAAGTCACCTTGATCAAAGAAAATAATTCTAAGAAATTTCAAATTTGCTTTTATAACAGCTCTGAACATCAAAAGCTAAGGAACTTGGTGAGAAAATAGGCCGTTAATACCATTCTCCCCGAATAGAAAAAGGTCAACAGTGATGTGAGGGACGGAAGGTTTGTGCACAAAAGATGACCGTGACCTCTTTCTTCTAGTGTAACATTAAGAATAACCACTTTTACTCTAGTCCAGGAAGAAAATTGGGAATGGGAAATAGAGTAAAAAAAGGAACTGAGTGAAGAATAAAAATAATTCTTTATTTCTGCTAAGCCAAAAACAAGATACATCCTCCTGACAGAGTTTTGATTGCAAGGCATCTAAGCGAAGAAACCACTACCTGATGTCTATACATTCATCTCAAATTCCATACAGAAAGAGGAAGTCCAGTGGCAATCCCAATCCCATTTCTACTAAAATTACACATGGCCTAAAAATTTTCTTACTCTTAAAATAAAAACTCCTGGTGAGGCTAGGAAATTTTGCATTAGGCATAGCAACTGATAGTTTTAAGAAAACGGTTAAATTCTTTCCAGATTTATTATTTATTTATTCATTCACTCATTCATTCATTCATTCGTTCATTCATTCAAATTGTTAAATATGCAATGATATCGATGTGTAACCTGAAGATCTGCCTTCAGTCCATGAAAGGCAACTCACAACACCTGTGCCTCAGTTTCTTCCTCTTGTAATATAGGAGTAATAACTATCCTAGTCGATTGATTCATTCTCTCCCTCCAACTCAGTCTCTAAATCATCCAGAACTATAAGAAGCTTAACCATTACATACAACTTTCCTAAAATGTACTCCATGAAAAATAGCCTCCATAAAGAAAAAAAATCTGTGAAAAGCAGCATTTTGTATTCCTATCTTGAGAAGTCAGGTGTATATTAGTTATTAAAGGCCCTGAGAAATCTTGCAGTAAAGAAATTCATCTAAGCCAGAAAAATAAATATTTCAAATCTATTTCATCATGGTACTCTGTTTACTATTGAATAAATGAATCTTTGACCAGTGTTGCTCAAGGGATACATATAAACTTGCTTAAAAATCTGTTTTTGGTTATAATTTTGCAGAACAAAGTTTAGCATTTTGGACAACTGTGTTATTCCCAAAGCATTAAAGAGAAGAACACTATTATCTGTCCCTATTGCCAGAAGCAAAGGTTTCCTTAGAGCTGAGACATCAACAAGCCAAATATCATTACAACATACTACGTGGGTCTGTCCAAATCTTTACACTGAGTTAGAGTAATGTCAAAAATTAGCTTCGAAATCTTGGGGTTACATAAAAGACATACAAAGAGAACATCTTTTTTTTCCCTCCTTTTATTCATAAAGTGTTGAGGGCCTACTTTGTGGAAGATTTTTTTCTCAACTCTCTTGTGGTACGCAGCTGCAGCACTAACAGAGGGCTGGAAACACTCCGCTGTGGGACAGAATACAGCCTCTGCGGATTTAGTGAGACAAGAACATTGCCACCCTACATGTCCAGCCAACCTGGGTCTCCTCAGATATTATAATATAAACCAGGCCCTCTGCTCCCAAGACAGTTCTAGGGCTGAATCCTGTAAGATAATTCCAGACTGTCTCAGGAGGAAGCAGATGTTGAAAACTGGCCAGAATCCAAGGTCTTGGGCCCCATGACTATTGTTCTTTATGAAGGTGAATTTCCATTGTGTTTTGGACATGCTAAATGGGCATCGCACTTTTTATTGTGGTTTCAATTATAATACAATACATTATGCAATTTTGGCTAAGCATAGAGACTGTCAAATGATATGGCACATATTATTTTCCTATTGACCATCATGATTTTAAGAGCTGACTTCATATGATGTCACTCTCTATCCCCCATCACCAACCCTGGATCAAAATCTGTGAAAGCACAACATAAAAGTGTCACTTTCATGCCATTCATGGTCCCCCAGAAGTTAATAACAAACATTTATTAAGTGCTGATTTGGTACCATGGACTCTGCTAGGTACAATGGAAGGTAGAAAAGAAGCATAAAGTATGTTTCCTGCCCTCAAGATTCTCACCACATCTGGGGAAAATGAGACTTACAAATAAAACAACATGAAAATAACCTGAAACTGAGCTTTGTGACCTCCAGTGCTTCCAGAGTTGAGCCTTAAGTATCAAGCAGAGCCAACTAGGTGCCACTGTACAATTCGCCTTACTTGTGGGCATCTCATTAATCCTCACACACTCCTGTAGGGAGGTTTTATTCTTCTCCATTTTAGAGTAAAGGAAGCTGTCAATCAAGGAAGTTAAATAACTTGCTCAGGTTACAAAGCTAGAAAGAGTCACAGCTGGGATTTGAATTCAGGACTACCTATGATCCCAGAACATTTCCACCAGGCCACCTCCGATGGTGCTTACAGAGCACTGAAGCTTATAAAAGGCTTTCTCAGAAGGGAGACAGCCATATGGGGCTTAAAGGGAGGAGTATCAGAGAAAGCTGCAAGCTAAGCAAATGCGCAATGCTTTCAAGTTGGGGGAGAACAATATTCACACACAAAGCTGGTTTGCCTTTTGTGAAAAGCACAAGTAACATTAGTGTGTAGATCTTTTACCCTTTTCCCAGTTCTCCTATTAATTGGCTGCTAGCACCTTGACCCTGGAAGTGAAAGACTCTATTGATCAACCAGAACTTCAAATGTGCTGCTACTGACTAGAACCTTTCATCTGTCCCTCCCCAGCAGCATCTGCCTCCCCACTGAGCCAGGCATTCATGTTGCTGTTTCACATGATATTACAAAGGGTATAATGGCAATTTTGAAAGTTAAAAAAAAAGTTTAATCCATATGTCAGAGTCATTTTGCATTTCACATAGTAATGCAACACAGTAAATCCACCATAATCTTGAAAAGATCATTTCAGGTAAAGTTATAAGATTACCTTCAGAGAAATAGTTACACACACACACACACACACACACACACACACACACACGTGCGCGCATGTACATTTTTTTATGCATCATTCTAAAAGTAACTACTCAAAATTCTGCCTCCAACATTTTAAACGTACTGCAACAACTTAATTTATCAGGCACATGTGTTCATTGCTTTGTACTACCTGTATTACATGTGTAATTATATTTTTATTTATTCGTTAGCTTGGAAATGTCTGTCTTCCCCGTTGTATTCATCATTTATACTGTAAGTGTTAAAACAGTATCGAGCCCATTCAATAATTATTCTTGAATGAATAAATCATTTCCAAACCATGAAACATAGTCAATAGAACCCTTATTTAGTCATTAGCTTAACAGCTAATAATTGATTGCTCACCATAACCAACAAGATTTACTACAAACCAATTAGATTTAGGACAAATAAATTTTGCTTTCTGATTTTTCAAGTGATTATCTAAATTGTGAAGAATTTGTGGAAAATTATGCTTTATGAAATGTTTATATTTCTTTTGCTAAGTAGTTACCATTTCTTATTCTTATAAATAGATCTTCCAATAACACTTGTTACTCTGTTTTGCAGTCTTATTAAACTCCTCTTTGTGCCCCTAAAATGAATGATGTAGACTAGTTAAGGAGGTAACTAGATAAAGATGCCTAACTTGTAGTCACAATCTCTCTTAGATTTCAGATTTGATGAAATAAAAGGAAAATAGGATACACATCTTGTCACTTTTTTTGTTACTGTTGTTACTGCACTGTTTCCAGTGGGGTGGGAATCAGAGGATCTTTCCTCTTATTCTCTTCTAAAGTAATAAGAATAACTACTTTGCTGGCCACAGCTCTATAAAATTGCATACAGTTTAAAAATCTTTGGGAGAAAAAAAATTTCCTATAATCAACCTATATTTTCCAAATTGATGAAATCAAAAGTAAAGCAATTTGCACAGGTAGATCACCTCTGTACACCTCCCACAGATCAAAGACTATAAAGCAATTGTCACATACTGTAGCTCGTATTAAGTGAATTATTTGTAAAGGCTAATCTACTTGTATATTTGAACTGAGTCATGAATCTTTCATTTAAAATGAATTAGGCACTTGGGGAAATGCAAGAATTGTTTATGGACTCATTACAGATATTATCATATAGTCTCTATTTTTAAAATATCCAGTACCATTTATAATTTAGCACAAAATTTTCCACATGATAATAAAGATAACATTAACTACAAAAATAACAATGAAAAGAACTAATACCTTTGAGAGCTTCTCATGTACCAGGCATTGTGTTAATCACGTCTCTACACAAATGAGTACATTTAATACTCGTCAGAACCCATTAAATTGTGGTCCTATCACTATGTCAATTTTATAGATAAAGAAACTGATGATTGGAAGAGTATTCTGACCAATGATGCAATTTAAATTTGAAATCAAGTAGTCTTACACTTGAGCCAGAGCTAAGCTTTTAACTAATAAACAATAATTAAACCTTAAGAATGTCCATTCCTTGAAATAGATGTCATTTTTCTTTCAAACCCAAATGTTTCGGCCTAAATGTTTTGAGATGCTTTTCTAGAAGCAATGACCCATCAATATTCTTTTGCCTCGTTCAGCCTAGGAGCACTGATGCACAGGTTAAAACAGGCCAAGAGGAATTAGGGGCAAAAGCAGTGGCCACAAAGAAAGCAGAGTTCACAGTCTCATAGGCTTGACTGGTCACAAATAACATTAAGATCTCAAAAGAGGTGTGAATTACTTGGGCTGAAAATTAGTAATCTGTTATGCCAAATTCCCATAGTATTAAACTTTAAGAAAAAAACGTTTAATACTCACACAAAATACCGTTTTAATTTGTTTAGGCTATATGAAGTGGTACATTAAGCCCACATATGTGTCTAAATCCCCAACTGTTCTGGTTTACTGGTGTTAAATGATTCAACTTATCCACAGTCTCACAGCTTCCTTACCCATTAACCTATAATTGGTCTAATCACTGACTTTATTTGCTTTAAGTTCAGACTACCTATGGAATGCTGTCTCATATTTTCTTAGTGAAAGTCAAAAGAGTTTCAGTTAAGCAATGGTTGGGTAAAACAGCAACTTGCCAGTGTAATATCTATAAACATGGTATGTTGACATAGAGTCTCTGAGTAAGAAGATTTACTCAAAAGATGCCTTGAGTCAGTTAATGGAATTAGTTAAAAACAAAGAATGACCTTGACAGAAAAGCACCAATTATAATAAAATGCTCACAAGTAAAGGATGATGATGACAATTTCATTTAGTCATAGCACTTAGTATCAGAGATTGATTTTAATATCATAGTATAAAATAAAAAATCAGACCTAAAGAATTATTTGTGCCAACTGAAATATAGTATGTAAAAATTGGAAGAGTTCATTGTGATTGCAAGTCAAATTTTAACTTTGTTTCTGGAGATAATAACTAAGACTGGAAGTGACCACTAATATTTCTGTAGCAATCTCAACTTAGGATGGGAGAAACAGTAAAAATAAACACTGAAATAACAAACATTATGTTATGCTGTTGGAGACTCCTTTTGCCTTGGCTGCCAGGAAGCTCAAAAGTAAGTACTCATTATTAGTATTAGTACCCATTCTCGATTAATACATTAACCTAGGTTTGGAATATATATTTATTTCTCTTTCTCTCTGTAACTGTTTGAAATTTTACTTCTAATTGTATATGTCTTTCATGATAAGCCACTTTATGTCATTTTTGGAGGTTGTAAGTTAATAAATGAGGAAACATCAAAGTTGTGGAAGATAAGGAGTGGAATATGAACTTTAAGATGGCTGATGAAAACGGTTATACAGATCTTCCATACATTCAGGTGTTAAACGTATTTTTTTGTTTTTTTATAAAATTGGCATGACTGACTCATAAAAGGGCTAACATTGCACTAATACAATGGTTTCCTTTACTTTGAGAAATAGTGACATTTAAATAACATCTCTTCATTATACCATTTCAGCGAAACTTCACATCAAGTGGACTCCTTTTTGCCTATAATATTGTAAAGTTGGTATTTTAATGAAGGAATTGAATTACACACATTCGTGTTAGTCGTCACTGTTGAGACTGGTTATTCCAGCTACACTCTAGGTTCTCGACCTCCAAAAACACTTTTAATATAACCGAACAGCTGTAGGTTCTCAGAAGAGGACACAGGGAATAAAACATTTTTTGGTGAAATTTATAGGTTTCCAAGGAATTTTATTTCCTGTGTGTAGTGGGCTGAATGGTGACCCCCCCAAAGATAAGAGTTCCCCAGAACCTGTGAATATTACCTTATGTGGTAGTTTTTGCAGATGTGAATAAATTAAGGATTTTGAGATGAGATTATCCCAGATGGTCCTGGTGGATACTAAATGCCATCACAAGGGCCCTTACAAGAGAAAAGCAGATGGGGATAAGACGAACACAGAAAAGAAGACAATGTGAAGAAAGAGGTAGAGATTAGAGTGATGCAGCCACAAGTCAAGGAATGCCGGGAGCCACCAGAAGCCGGAATAGACAAGGAACGGATTCTCCCCAGAGCTTCCGGAAGGAGTAAGGTCCTCCTCACACCTTGATTTCAGACTCTGGCTTCCAGAGCTTTGAAATTTTGTTGTTTTCATTCAACAAGTTTGTGTTAATTTGTTACAGCAGCCTCAGGGAAATAATATGCCATATAATTCCTCTGGACTAAAATCTGTGCTGTATGTGAAATGTGGTAAATAACCAGTTCTTTGTTTGAAAGTTTCAACACCATAGATTTGAGGCCTACAGTGGAAACTTCAAAACTGATGTAGCCAAGTGAAACAGGAAGAACTCTAGAGAGTTTACCTAGATATCCTGGTTCTATACCAGGTTTTAATCAGCCAGGTAATCTTAAGACAAATCAGTTCCCTTCTCTAAGCCTCATCAATGAAATAAGAGACCCCCTGAACTTTTAATGCCACTTTCTGGCTTTAATTGTCAACAATTTTCATTCAAAATGTCTGAACATTTAAAGTAAAAAAAAAAAAAAAAAATTACTCACTTTAGAGCTTCTACTAATTCTAGTAATATGTTGCCTTTAAACTGTAGGTGTATGAGTACTTAGTGGTTTACATTTTTATAGACAGCGTTTAATCTGAAACATCAACCCTTATATTAACATCTCAATTTTTAACTTTCTACTTTCCTCTTTAGAAAATTTAATTTTTGTTCATATTATAGCTACTTCTATGTGTCCTAATCTGATTCTATTTTTTTAATTTATCAATATTTGGGAACATTTTAAAATCCTGCCACCCAAAGCAACAATCGTTTTCATGTATGTAGATAACCATCTAAACTTTCTCTTCATGCGTCTGTTTCTCTGTCATGGGATCTACATACAGCGAGCTGTTTAACTGGTATGACAGAGCTACAATGGGTCCCCATCACTTACCTGAAAGATATTCCTAAGAAAAAGAAGATGCCTTATGAAACAGTTTCAAGAGGGCAGATGAACAATCACTATGTGCGGCCTTTATAGCAAAGGCAGCCCTCTGTTTCAATGCTCCGAAGGACATCACAGAGAGGAAAATTCTCCAGTCCCACTTTTAGAATATTAACATTGAGGAGACAGAAGCCCAGAGCAAGGAGGCAGAGCCATGGTTATAAATCAACTGGCTCCCCAGGATAGGGATCCTTCATCATGTTACTGTACACTCACCAGAAGTTCTAGACGGCTGAGAAAATTAGGATTCTAAAAATATATTTGGTAGGAATGAACTGAGAATAAACATAAATATAAACATTGTAAATGCAATGGTTTAAAATATGGGAAGTGGGGTAACTCACCCCCTGAGTTCTTGGAGGAAAATTTCCCCTATTGTTGAGCATTTGGGGCATATGTATACTAACAATTTTTCTTTGTTTACCTGAAATTCAAATTTAGGCATCTTAATGTTTTTATGAACCAAATCTACCAACTCTATTCTCTTTTACCAAAATTTAATTTGGCCTCAAGTACGTACATACACACATAAACACACACACGCACGCGCGCGCGCACACACACACACACACACACACACACACACACGGACATTTAATGGGAAAAAAGAACTGCTCGGTTTCATAAAATCAATGCCATTATCACTTCTTAACAATAATGATAATAATTTCTGAATCATAACATCACTGACTTGATTTTCTTATGCTGTCTTCAGACTTCTCACTCCCACTTTTAACAACTCCCATACTTCTATATTCCTTCTTTTGAAGAGGAGAAACTGTTAAACTGCCTCTCTCTTCTCTCTACATAAACTACTCTTTTCTGGACAGGAATCAATCATCTCTGAATGCGTTAAGTACCATTCAACTGCTGCCCTAAGTATGTGAATCAGCTCTCCTATTTCAATAAGTATTTTTAAAGCAGTGGTTATAGGCACACATGGGCTGGGTCATCCAGGTGTGGATGTTCCTCTCTTATCAGAAAAGGAACAGTCTGAGTGAGGAAATCTGTACCACTTGCCCAGTTGAAAGAGGCCCTCTGTCCCTGTATCTGCTGGCACTGCTTTGTGTGACAGCCCACTCTCCCGGCCCCCAGACTTGACTCCCCCTCCTCCGGGGATTTGCCTGGAGCCTCTTTCTGCCCCTTCTGTCCAGTGGGCCAGTCTCAGGCTTTCCTGACCACCTCACACACCTGTTACACAGTCTCATGGCTTTGCATACCTTTCATCCCACTGTGTCAACTGATATTTGTGTTAGTCTTTAATTAATGCCTGCCTCCTCCTCAACACTTCAAGGACCTAGGACCTAGCTCAGTGTCTACCATAAGGGTGAGCAGTCAATAAATATTTTGTAATGAAGAAATAAAAGAATGAAGGAAATAAAGATCCTTCTCCCACACGCACCCAGAGGGATTCTTAGAGTTTAAATAAAAGTGCAGTCCCTAAAGGGCACTTTCTTTTCCCATTTACAGAACAGATGTGTTCTGCTGAAGGTAACAAACCCTGGAACGAGAAGGGCACTTTAACCTTTGAAATCTGGTAGTGAAAGTTGCTATAATTTCCCCTTTTTTTCCCGACTTATTGCATTTGCAGGAATAAAGTATGTGCTTCACTGCTCCCATCACTTAGCCCTTGGGAGATCTTGAATGTGAAGTTTTAAGTTAATACACTTAGAGAAGGGGAAATAAAGAAGGGATGGAAGTAAGGAAGGCTAGGAAGGAAGGAAAGTTAAAAAAAAAAAGAAAGAGTTTAAAAACTCGCCTCTCTATCCTACCTTATCTGAATATTTTATTTTCACTCAGCTATCTTAGGAACCAAAGGCTCGAAAAGGACTATTTCTAGATGTGTTAATGGCCTCATGACTTCCTTTCATGTTCTGCAGCAACGGCTAATGTGGCAGTAAGCACGTTTATGTTCATCGGCTAAATGGGACCTTTTTAAGAATCTGAGATTGGAAACAGAACTTAAATTTCAAGTTATCAGTATAATATGGCAAATTATTCTTACTCAGAAAACTCTTACACAAAACGGTGTAGGAGGTGTTTATTATGATAAATAATGTTATAAGTCCAGATGTTTTTGTTTACAAGATTGAGAATGATATATGTTTAAAAACTTGGGTTTTAAATACTAGGGATTTTTTTAAAGAATCTATTTTTTCAGTAGTTAAGGTTTATTACCAATAAAATGTTATAAAATTAGTTATCTCATTCTTAAATTTATCATTTAAACATGACCACCCTAGATTTTATAAATAATACTGTTAAATTCCTGTATAACTTTCAAGAGCCATAAAGATTCTTTAACCAAATATATAATGGACTTGACTTGGACATATTCTATGGATAAGTTACCCAGGGCCTCTTATGAATTAATACTGGAAGCAAGCCTAAATAATACCAGTAGGATGCACTCAATATAATAAAGACATTCATTCAAAGTGTATTCTCAAATGACAAATTCATTCAGAACATTTTCATCAGTTAAATGTTCCCTGGCATTGGTACATGTGAATGATCCATAAGGAACTGAATGACTAATTCACTAAACTTCCCTGTAACTCTTCTCAATCTTTCTTGAAAGCAAAAAGAGGAGTAATTTAAATGAATCAAGTGTTTAAAATCTACTGTTTCCACAAAAGGCTAGCTACTGAGCAGAACATTTCTAGAAATAGGCCCAGTTTCTAGACTTGCTTTAAAAAAAATTCTAAATATATTACATTGAAGCCTTAAATAATTCTTAAAGTTTAATTTATTTATAGAAATACAGCAGTGAAATGACATTTTAGTTCCAATTTCAAATTATCCTGTTAGTTTAATAACTTATTAGAACAAGACATTCCGGTCTTATGCATATACTGACTAATATTAATCGCTTACTTTACTTTTAGAAAAGCATCACATATATAAATTAAGCCACCGGCTAGGTCAAGGTATTTTTAATAGATTCCTTCTCTAATTAGGACCTTCAGTTGTGCGCCTGTGGTGGAAAGAGATCTTGAAGAACAACCAGAACTCATCAGAAGCCCAACATTTTTCAACTACGACACTTTGTACTGGCTCCGTCTCCAGTTCAGCATTGCTACAGAAATATTTGTATAAATCTGCATAAAGAATGTAAAGTAGGGATTTATGTGTATAGGCCATATATTCTTCTGCAAACTAGAGAGTGGGTATTAGCTAAAAATATTAAGCATAAGTTGGGCCAAGAAAATATCCCAGGGGAAATTAGAATACCAGAAGGTAGAAGAAGTGAAATAGATAGGCCCTCCATCTTGAGTAGGGAGTCTGAAAGCTAAAAGCAAGAGTATAAGTTTCAGCTATCACTTTCCACATTTCAGCTAAACCCATTGAACCAGTAAAGGATTCTAAAAAGTAACTCTCAGATGGGCAGTTTCAGTAATGGTCTTCATGCCTGTTTCATAAAGAGTACCTCTACCACTCATTTTGCCCAGTAAGTACAAAACTGTTTAAACTTGTCCTTCCTGCCCCCACTAGTGGATTCGTTCCTCAATGAACACTAATTGAACCAGCACAGACAGACTAAACACAAAATAGCAAGTCCTACCATTGTTTTTAAGCTCCAGAAAAGCATTTGTAAGTCTCGGTAGAGGTCCATATTAAGATACTCATTGTAAAAACAGATCTCATTTCTTAGTTCAAAATAATGATTGCTAAAATTTTCTTATGACTTATTATGACGCTGTGTAATTAATTTAGCATCTAGTATGAACAAATTTTATCTATCAATCCTTGAATCTAAAAGGGTAGCTGGTACATGAACCTGCTTCCTGAGAATTGTTGGGGGCAGATAGCATCCAGAGGTTGATTGGCTTGGGAATGGTACATAATTGAGCTAGAAGACTGGAAACTCTAATAATTAATTACAAAGAAAAACTCTCCTTAAGTAAAGGGGAGAATCAAATGTTTACAAAGCACATGGCAGAGAAGCAACCAAACAGAAAAGATAGCCAAACAGAACAGATGCTGGCTCATAGCAGTACCTAGGGTAACTTCTTGCTGAACACAGGCCCAGTGAGGATGAGCTACCTTTCAGGATACCAGCATACCATACAGGAAGAAGCAAGCCCAAAGAGCAGAACACTCAAGATCCCGAAGACTGGCCCCTGTGTATTTTTAAGACCTATCTAAAGCTACACAATTCAGCTTTTCCTGATTCATGTGCATATAAATCTTTATAATAACAAATCCCTCTCTATAAGCTAAGTTTATGGAAATGAGTCTCTGTTTCATGCAACCTAAGAACTTAACAAAGATAGGATGTCAACAGAACAGAAAAACATACACCCATATTTCACATGATTTAAACTGTATTTTTGTAAAATCAAACTATAGATTTGATGGAATTTTATATATATTGAAATACATTCTATTTATAGAAGTTTAAATTGGTACAAGCACTTTGGGAAATGATCTGTCGGTATCTATTATAATCAAATATATGTATACCCTGTCACCCAGAAATTTCACTCTAAGATATATATTTAACAAAAATGTGTATATATGTTCTGAGAGATACATAAAAGAATGATCATGGTGGCACTATTCATAAAAACCAAAAATTAGAAACAACTTATATCCTTCACCTAAAGAATGGCTACATAAATTGTGGTAATACTCTAAAGCCATGTGAATGGATGAACTTCAATGACAGAACAAAATGGATCACCCTCTCAAACATAATGAGAGCTAATAAAGCCAGAAACTAGAAAGAACACTCTGTATGATTCCATTTACAAAAAGTTCTAAAATAGAAAAAACTAATCCATGGCATTAGAAGTCAGGATAATTATCTTTCTGGGGAGGTAACAATTGGGAAAAGGTGCCACAAGGACTTCTTACATGTTCTATTTTATGATGTGGGTTCTGGTTGCCTGGGTATATTTACTTCATGAAATTAATAGAGTTGTATACTAATGATGTCTATTCTTTTCTGTATGCATGTTAAACTTTAAGAGAAAGCTTATATTAAAATAACTAAATAGACTTTAAAAAAAAATCCCTCCATAAGCATAACAGTATAGCAGTAATGCTTCATTGTTTACAGTGCCCTTTCACCTTCATTGTCTCCATGACAATCATAATCCTGTATGCTGGATAGGTTGGGCAATATTATCCCCAAGTTACAGATGTGGCAGGAAGGGAATAAACATCCCATACCCTATGTAGGCTACCCATTTTATCCTCTGAACAACCCCATAAGGAGGCTATTATTCCTCCATTAATTTGTTACACAACTAGTAAACGGGGGGGGGGGGGAAAAACAGGATTCAAATCACATCTTTCAGCTTTCGAAATTTAAATTTTTGCTAAGAGTTTTCTGAGACTAAAGGAAATTTAAGGCTCTGAAAAAGTAATTAGCTAAGCTAATAATTGGCTTAAGTAGCTCAATTATTAATAGCCTATATTTCTAACTCTTAGTCCAATGACCTTTGGAGAACAAAACTGACTCAGCCTCGTATACCACCCATTATGCCTATGGAGTCTGATTTCAATTACCCCTATTGGTTGGTGTTAGAGGCACCTTTATTACAGGGTTCTCCTAGCATTAATTCAATGAGAAGATGTATACAGTACTCAGCTTCTGCTTTTATATTTGTATAACATAGTGCCTGGCATGCAGTAAACTGTCAACAAGTAATTTATTATGATAATTCATATCATAACAAGATAAATATCCGTGTATCAACTGTAGGCTCCATGAGAGTAGAAACCATGTATTTTTTTTTTGCCACTATATACAGATTATGTATCTAACCCAGTGCCCAGTACATAATAGAAGATTAATAAATATTTTCAAATAAATAACCAAAAGAACACCCAAGATCTCATAAATATGGGCTTAAAAGAAAATGTGAATGGTTATTTTTAACAAAAGTCTCCAAAATAAAAACTAAAAGTAAGTAAAGTGATAACTGGCTATTCCTTAGCTCACTAGTGCTGTGACCTTCAATAAGTCACTTAGTCCCCGTGGGCATCAGTTTTCTCACTTATAAAATGAGGGTTTAAACCATATGACTTCTCTGATCTCTTCAGAGTATAATAATTAGGCCTTCATGACCACACAGAAGACCCCGCAAATAGATATCAAATGTCACAGTAATTTTGAAAAGTACATAATAGTATTATAGCATTACTTCATCAACTTTGGCCTCATGAAATTGGCCTGGGGGAGAAGGAAATGTCTCTGATGTTAAACTAAATCTAATTCACTTTTTCTTCTAAAACTCCAAACTAAGCAGACATCTCTGCTCCACTCACAAGTATCTATGGAATATAAAGCATTGCAAATATAATGTACTGAATTGGAACAAACTGAGGCCTCACTGCTTAACTATTTTGACATCACCTTTTTTTTTTTATTATAGTGACACTGGTTAACAAAATTCAGTAAGTTTCAGGTGTACAATTCAACAGTAAGGCATATATACATGTTGCGTTGTGTGTTCACTGCCCATAGTTAGATTTCTTTCTGTCACCACATATTTGACCCCTTTTACCCCATCTACCTCTCCTCTCTTCCCTTCCCCCTCCACTCTGATAACCACTAGTCCATTGTCCATGTCTGTTTGTTTGTCCTGATTGTTTGTTGCTTTTAGGTTTACATCCTACATATAAGTGATATCATGTGGTTTTCAACTTTTTCTGTCTGGCTTACTTCACTTGGCACAATTATCTCAAAGTCCATCCATATTGTCTCAAATGGCAGTATTTCATCTCTTCTTATGGCTGAGTAATAGTCCATTATATATGTGTACCACAGTTTCTTTATCCAATCACCTATCATAGGACACTTTGGTTGCTTCCATGTCCTGGCCACCATGAATAAGGTTGCTATGAACATCGATGTGCAAATATCTTTTCAGATATATGCTTTCAAGTCTTTGGGGGTAAATACCCAGTCAAGAGATTCCTGGATCATATGGTAGATCAATTCTTAGATTTTTGAGAAACCGCCATACTATTTTCCATAGTGGCTGTACCGATTTGCGTGTATGAGGGCTTATCAATACTTTGAGGATACACTATAGGTGCACAAAAAAAAGATTTACTCTCAGCATAAAACTGTCAACACTGGGAAGTCAAAGGTTATTGGAGAGCATACTTAAGGCAATTAAACCATGTACATAGCAATTCAGTCATTTAATAAATTGCTATAAACAAAAATATAATTTAACAACTCAATAGGCCTTCTAGCCATTTGCAACTACACTGCCTTAGGTTTCTATCTTTTTTTTCCCCCCCTCAAATTCACATATTCTGTGGATACACACATGCGCACGCACACACACACACATACAGAAAGACAGAAACAGAGAAGGGTGTCTAGGGCCATGCCACTTCAAACAAGCCCAACCTCGTTTGATCTCAGAAGCTATGCAGGGTTGGGCCTGGTTAGTACTTGGATGGGAGACCACCTAGGAAGACCAGGTACTCTATGTAAAAAATAAAAAATAAGGGATTGTAAACTGACAAGGTCCTTGCAATCTGTGAGGTTAACCAAAGGTTGCCTCACCAAAAAGAAAGAGAAAGAGAGAGAGAGAGAGAAAGGGGGAAAAAAAGGGAATGTTAGTTTTACGTAATTCCCATAGCCTATCTATCTATTCAGCTAAAGCTCATGTTCCCTCCCATCCTTCCAAGATTGAAAAAGAGATAGATTAGGTATTTCTTTGTTATGGGTCTCTATTAAGGCTGCAATATCCTATTCATCTACAGTTAAAATAATCTACAGTTAAAATAATAATTAAATTACATTTTCATCTGTCGAAAGGAAAGAAGCATGTAGCTATAAACTCATACCTACAGGTATGACTGTGACAAAACAAACAGATCTTTCTTAAGTCTTTTCTATAATAATGTTGGAATATGAAAGGAAAGTTAATTATTAGGGTACTGGGAGAGCCACTTAGGGATAGTATAGCTAACATGTACTAAAACTATCTTAACCTTACTATACTACTACTAGCCTACATTTGTAGGGTACTTATCATGTACCAGGCACTGTGCTAAAAGCTTATACAGATCATTATATTTAATCCTGGCAGTCTACATCTTCATTTTATAGATAGGGAAACCGAGATAGTGCTGTCTGTTTTCTACCTGCCCTTCCCAAACTCTCCACCTTTAACTGCCCTGCTATGTGCCCCAGGAAGCTGACCTCACTGGACCCCAGACCTCATGCTTCTCTTTGAGTTCCACCAATAAAGGGCTCAGCTGAAGAGAGAAAAATCAGGATATTGATACCTCCCTTCTTCCTCCCTGCCAGCCCATTGTCTTGAAGTGGTTGAATTCTTCTATCTATAGCCACACTCCTGTTAGGAAGCCCCCAACTCACAGTTACAGCTCTGGCTAGTTCCAACAACAGACTCTTGTCTCCTCTGGCCACTTCTGGCTTAAGGTTACCAATGTTTCCTTCCATTGCTAGTCCCTGGAATCCCTGCCATTTATTGGTTCCTTACCCACCACATCTTTGTAAAATCTCTGATTAACCCTTTAAGTGTGTCACCTATTTGATAAAGGTTGTCAGAGGGCAAAGAGAAATAAAGGAGTCGTACACTTTGAACTGGGTGAATAAGCAGATTTTAATTGTGGAGGTCTGGGGCACAGGGCCAAGTTCATTTTAAGTCACTGCATGAGCTGTCTGTGGAGGTGCTATTCAGCCAACTTCTCTGTCAGACTTAAACCAAATGGAGATAAAAGCTTTTTTTTTAATGCAACATTACCCACAGTCCCGATTTCCTATGTCACCAAAGAAACAGGAGGACCTCATGACAGGAGGAAGTGGTTTGAGTGACCAATAAATACACAGTTATGTAACAGGCTAGAGGTCAAGAAAAGACAAATGGTGATTTTTAAAAGTGGTGTGCTGAGTATCTATGAAAACATCACTATATTCTTCCTGCCTCAACCACATACACACACACCACACGCAGACTCAGTACCCATGGTCATAAAATCTTCAACATTCTAAAATGTATGTTTGTTGAGAAAAGTAGATTAGATGTTTGTTACTTTTTCTATCTCAACCTCCCCACGATACGATTTAACACCTCCCTCCCCCCCCACACACACACTCATACAGTATGTGCACACCTTGTGCAGTTCTCAAGGAGACTCTCAGCAAAAACTGGATAAACAACCACTTTCTTTTCTATTGGCCTCAGTTTTCACTTCCTGTGTCCCCCAGAATCTCTCCATCATTCACACCCAAATCAGGCCATGAAACTCTCAAACTTTCTCTTCCATTTGCCTTATCAATATCTGAGCTCAGCAACTTATTCACCATAAAGTTTATCATTGAAAAGAATAATACCCACGAGATATTTCTATTTAAACATAACAGTGACCTTGATACAAAGTAAGGGTCCCCAACCCCTGGACTGGTACTGGTCCATGGCCTGTTAGGAACCAGGCCTCATAGCAGGAGGTGAGTAGCAGGCAAGCAAAGCTTCATCTGTATTTGCAGCAGCTCCCCAGTGCTAACATCATCACCCCAGCTCCACCTCAGATCATCAGGCATTAGATTCTAAAGGAGCACTGGTCCCTGGTGTCAAAAAGTTTGGGAACTGCTGAAAAGTATTAATAAAGCCATTATTAATCTTAGAATTAAAGGAATCAGCCTTCAGTGTACTTTCAGGGAGGCAAAGCAACCCTTCTTGCAGCTCCTGAGGTTTCACTGCATGAGGCACAACTTTGTAAGATTAACTAGTTTACCTCTCTGGTGGCTCCATTCCAAGGGTTCATGAAATGAAAGATGAAGATCAGGAATGGATTGCTACCTTAAATCTATAATGCACCAGGTTCGATCTAACCTAGATAAATTTCAGAAACCAAGTACTCAGTCCCTTCACACAAAGAACTAAAGAGATTCAAGTCCCTGGCCTGCTGGGGTGGTATATGTGAAACAGATATCAGCATGTCCAGGGCCATGGCAAGGCCTCTCTTGGGTGTAAATCAGGGAGATCATCCAATGAGAACAAGCTCCACTAACAAAGAATCATGCCTAGTATTCACTGTTTAGAATTGGAAGAATGCAGCGTGTAAGAGGAAGCAGCTCTGTTGCAGGTTAAGAAGGAAAAGTTACCACCTATCACTTCTGATGATCAGAGGTGTACCTCAGCAGACCACAAGAAACCACTTGGCTGCCATTTGAGCTTCAACACCAAGCCCAGAAAAAAAGAGGAAATGGGGCTGTCCTGGCACAGAGTAGGTACTTGATATTCAATGAGCACACAAAAAAACTACACTAAGGAAGTATCACGCTCCCTAAATTCAAATTATACTACAAAGCTGTAATAATCAAAAGAGCATGACACCAGCACAAGATCAGACACATCGATCAATGCAACAGAATAGAGAGCCCAGAAAAACTCATGCTTATATGGTCAATTAATCTATGGCAAAGGAGGCAAGAATAGACAATGGGAGTGAAAACAGTCTCTTCAATAAACTGTGCTGGGAAAACTGGACAACTATGTGCAAAAAAATGAAACTGGACCACTTCTTTATACCATATACAAAATAAACTCAAAATGGAGTAAAGCCTTAAATGTAGGGCCGGAAACCATAAAACTCCTAGAAGAAAACATAGGAGGTTAACTCTTTGACATTGGTCTCAGAAATATTTTTTGTATGTCCAGGTAAGGGCAACAAAAGCAAAAATAAACAAATGGAATTTCATCAAACTAATAAACTTTTGCACAGCAAAGGAAATCATAAACAAAATCAAAAGAAAACTCATTGAATGGGAAAAGACACTTGCAAATGATATATCCAATAAGGGGTTAACATCCAAAATATATAAAGAACTCATACAACTCAACATCAAAAAAACAAACAATTTAATTTAAAAAATAGGCAGAGGATGTAAATAGACATTTTTCCAAAGAAAATATACATATGGTCATTGACACATGAAAAGATGCTCAGTATCACTAAACATCAGAGAAATGCAAATCAAAACCATAATGAGATATTACCACACACCTGTCAGATTGGCTATTATCAAAAAGACAACAAATAACAAGTGTTGGCAAGGATGTGGAGAAAAGGGAACCCTCATGCACTATTGGTGGGATTACAAACTGATACAGCCACTGTGGAAAATGGTATGGAGGTTCCTCAAAAAATTAAAAATAGAACTATCATATGACCCAGAGATTCCACTTCTGGGTATCAACCTAAAGAAAACAAAAACACTAATTTGAAAAGATATATGCACCCCTGTGTTCATTGCAGCATCGTTTACAACAGCCAAGTTATGGAAGCATCCTGCGTCCATCAATAGATGAATGGATAAAGAAGTGGACATACATATACATTTATATAATAAAATATTAGTCAGTCATAAAAAAAAAGAATGAAATCTTGCCATTTGTGACAATATAGATAGACCTAGAAGGTATTGTGCTCAGTCAGATAAGTCGAAGAAGGACAAATACTATATGATTTCACTTCTATGTGGAATCTCAAAAACAAAACAAATGAACAAACAAAACAAAATAGAAAAAAACTCATAGATATAGGGAACAAAATGATGGTTGCCAGAGGGGAAAGGGAAGGGAGGAAAGATGAAAAAGGTTAAGAGGAATAAGAGGTACAAATTTCTATTTATAAAATAAATGTCCCAGAGATATAATGTTGGGCATGGGGTATATAGTCAATAATATTGCAATGACTTTGTATGCTTACAGATGGTTACTAAACTTATCATGCTGATCACTTCATTAGATATATAAATGTTAAATAACTAGGTTATACACCATATTGTTTGTTAACTATATTTTAATTTTTAAAAACTACACAAATTATATTACAGTGAGTCTCCCTCAGGTAATAGAACAAAACACAACCTCTCTCCCCCTCTCTCTTTCTCTCTCTCTCTTTCTCCCTCCCTCCCCCTCCCTCCTTCTCCCCCCTCCCCCTTTTCCCCTCTCTCTTCATGCAAGACTTTTAAAATGCTAAAATCTGGTGTACTCAAATTCTCTTCCAGAGTTATAATGGGACCCTAACAGCATTAATGCAGCCTTAAAAGCAAGCGACATCCTCCTTTCCTCCACACAATTTGGGTTACTTGACTAGTAAATTAGAGGAGTCAGAAAAACAGGATGTACTACAGTCTGCATTTTGATAACTACCGATTTGTTCAACTGATTATTTCTCTCTGAGAGAAGTGTTATTTTTTTAACTGTATTATGTAAGCCTGAAAAAAGTGTGCTCACCAGAGAGATTCTGCAAAAGTAAAGTTGCTCTGTACATAACTGATCCTCACAGGCAAATCTTTAAAAATTTTTTTAATTTTATTTTTCAGAGCAGTTTTAGATTTACAGAAAAACTCCGTTTCTGCTGACAGCGGCTGATATATTCCAGAATGAGGTGTGAGACCACTGAGCAAGACCTGCAGTGCGTGGCTTTTACTCCTTCTTCTCACCTACACTGGAAGCATAAAAGGGTAGGTAGTTGGAAAGTAAAGGAGAATGTGTGGGGGGAGCTATAGGTGTGCTGTGAACCTCATCCTCTCCACAAGAAAGAGGAGATGGGAAAACCTTGCCCCTCACCTCAGGCCTGGGGTGAGCAGCTTCAACGGAATTACTCAGAGTAATGCGTGTTTCCTGGATGTGGCAGAAATGGCAACTGACTCACACACCTGAGAACTCTGAGGGGCCAGAAGCTGGCTGAAACAGCCTGGGGCAGCCGAAGAGGGGCTGTGGTTTGAGAAGTGACTACACTCTGATGATGGGAAGAAGAAGAAGGTCCTGTGGACCAAACAGGAACTCCACACGTGTGCTGGCCATCTTGTTTACCAGTACAGACTCAGCCTCAACCTTTTCCTATCCTGTTTTGTGCCCTGGAGGCTGCCTGCTGCGGGCTGTACCAACCAGGCTTCTGGCTAAGCTTTGCCAATAGGAAGTGCCAGCAGGAGACCAGACTCTCCATTTCTGCCCAAACTTTCAGTCATCAAACAGTTTTCCAAAAAGCACACCTGGTCCATCTGTCTAAACTGTTAAAGAAACAACATTTTTTGAATCTACTCTCACTGGAAATTATTTTACAAGCCATGAGTTCCCAGTCACATTAGGTTAGAGAGTTGTTTTCCTATTGTCCTGAGGTGTATAGATGTGATATCCACAATAAAAATACCTACTGTACTGCTTTAAAAGGCATGTTTAAAATTATATCCGGCACCTACAATTGTAAGCTCTTATCTCCAGGAATAATAACAGAAACGATACTAAATTTCTTTGCCTCTTATTTTACTCACCATGTCAGTACACCTCCATGAGCAAATAAAAGTAGCACTGATTAAGGTCATTTTAGTCTAACGTGTCTTCCGCAAATCGTGCTTTGCTGTTCAAAATAAGGTAATTGAGGCAGTACCCTGTAACATGAGAGACTTTATATGGACTCCAATACGAGGTGACCCCCGTAGGCATATACTGAGACTTTAAATTAAATGATATTCCAGGCTCAACACTATCTTTAGCAAAATAGAATTCTCCAACTGCACTCTTACTGGTAGGCACTCCTCTGTGCTTCTGCCTTTCGTGTGGTCCTCTGGTCTCTGTATATCCTATGTAATATCTTGGACAGTCTCCAAGTGGACTCCCAGTGAGAGTCTGGGGAGTTATCTCTATTTAAAAAGGTTTAGATTCTCTCCTGAGCAAACTGTCCTCTAAATTGCAACTGTTAACAAAGACATTTTATAAGCTCCACCGAGAGTTATCCATTCCCAAACACTTTTAAATGTATACCATCATCTTGGCACCAAGCTCCTTTGGTCAACTATGAAAACCATATCTGTACAATGTAAATTTTCTACCGAGTCAAGGCCCTTTACAATTCCACACCCTCCAACTCTCCAGCTCGCTCTTCCACTCTGCCAGAAAGTTCACGTGCTTCAGTCGCATTTGTCTCCTTACAGCTAACTGCCACTAACTCTCTCTAAAGAAACTTCTGTAATTCTTTTGGTGTTTCAAATCCTACACATCCTTTAAGGTCCAGTTCAAATCACTAATTCTTATCCCTCAGAAAGTCTTTCTCCAGATCAAGCCAGGAGAAGAGGTGTTCCTTTCCCTAAACTGCCAAAACATTAACTCACATGGGCTTGTCTTACATAGAATTTTTCATATCCCTATCCTAATTCCCCAACTCCTCAAGGTCAAAAGCAACTTAAGGCAGGGACTAGTGAACTTACCTTTGGATAGGTCCCACTGCTTAGGATGATGCCCTACACCTAACAAACTGTCAGAAATAATTACGGAATAAATTAAAAGTAACAAGAACAGCAATCATAACTATCTGGAAATATGTTCATCTAACATTTTGTTTTATGCACTTTTAAAGGTTCATTGAAAATATGAATGTCAACTCTTCATTGTTTATTACAGCTATTTTTTCAAGTCCCTTAGTTGTTTCACTCAACAGGATATAATTTATCCCCTTGAGTTTGAACTATATAATCCATCCTAGAAATTACACTTCAGTAAAAATAAGCGATAAACATTATGCTTCACTCAGGCCATTTGTCTACCTGACACCCTTTCTCAACACAGGTAGGTGCCATTATCGATTCCTTTAAATCGCTTATGCTCACTCAGCCTCTGCATATTCCTCCTGTGACAGAGTACCAGTCTGCCGCAGCCTACGCTTCTCTTCCCAGTCTCTTGGTTTACATTCCTGATTATCTACACTTGCCTCTCTTTCCCTTGGTTTCTCTTTAATATACACTATTGCCTAGCACGAGGCCTTCCACAAAGGAGATATTTATCACATGCCTGCTGATGCTTCCATTACACACGAGGGAAAAACATACTTCTGCTTCTAAAACTAAAACTCAGTCTCTGTGCTGAAATCCGTTCAAAAATGCATACTCCAACCAACTTCTCCAACATAAGAAAATAAATGTCATTCTTTCAATTTGCATGACCATGTTTTCTGAAATGAAATCTACAAAACATAGCCTGATGCCTAGTCTGATAATGAAATATTTGAAATCTGGCTCATATGGCATAAATAAATATAAAACATAGCAGACACTCACTAAAACATTATCAATTTATGGGAAAGTGTGCATCACTTCATGACTAATTACTATTTCCTTGCTGTTTCATTATTCTTTAGTAATAAAGAATAATATTATGAGATAATAGAAAGTGTGTGTGTGTGTGTGTGTGTGTGTGTGTGTGTGTGTGTGTCTGCCCCAGGTTCCTGGCACAAATCTCCTAAAACCCTTGTAAATTTCTAAGTGATAAAAGTACTAGGAGCACCTTTCGTTATAATGTGGCAACTCTAAGTGGGCTCCTGGATGGCTCCTAGTCAGCAGAAAGACCAAATTATAATTATAAACTTGGAATTTTCAGCCCTACTTCTCATCCTCCAGAGAAGAAAGAAGAGTTAAAAAACAAAATAATTGATCATGCCTACATGAGGAAGCCTCATAAAATCCCAAAAGCATGGGGGTTTCAAGAGCTTCCAGGTGGGTAAACACATCCACACCGGGAGGGTGACACAACCCCCACTCCGTGGGAACAGAAACTCCTGAGCGAGGGACCTTCTCAGACCTCGCCCTAGGTACCTCTTCATCTGGCTGTTCATTTGTATTCTTTATCAAACCCTTAAACACACTGGTAAGTGCAAGTAAAGTATTTCCTTGAGTTCAGTAAGCTGCTCTAGCAAATCAGTCAAACCTGAGGAGGGGTCATTGGAGCTTCTAATCCACAGCCAGTATGTCAGAAGTAGGAGGTGATAATCTAGACTTGCAACTGCTATCTGAAGCGAGAGTAGGGCAGTCTTGTAGAACTAAGCCCTTAACCTGTGGGATCTGACACTAACTCCAGGTATACAGTGTCAGAATTGAGCTAAATTGTAGGACATCCAGCTGGCGTCATAGAGAACTACTTGATGTGGGAAAAACCTCCCCATATAGTGACCAGAAGTGAAGTGTTTTGTGTAAGTCGTAAAGGAGACTCTCAGAGAAGAAACGCACAATAGGAAAGAACTGGGTTTCTCCTGCATATGAAGGAAAACAGTTGAGTTTTCCCTTTATAAATATAAACATGATGCCAGAGCCCAATAAAGGGCTCTGTCTCAGGGGGAAAAAGCTCTAAATGTCTCACTGCCAAATTACCTTACTACTTCGAATTTCATTTCCTCATTCACAAAGTGAGTATTCTAGGCTAGATCAGGGTCACAAACTCAAATGCCTCCAGGAACCAGTAGGTATTCTACATGATAGGAAAGGAATTTGGCTGAAAGGACAATAAGGGGTGACAGAGATTGATGGAACCTGGAAAGCCAGTGCCTGTTCCAAAATGTTTGAGCATGTAGATCCAGCTTACTGCCACATAGGAATGTGGACGCAATGTGGCCAGACCTTGAATTTTCTAAAGAGGCTGGAAACCAGGACTTATTTGTGATATTAATGACAACTAATTCCAAGTATTTTTTAAAACAAAACCATGTATAGGTCCATATTTTATAGGCTAAGCCAAGTACATCTGAGAGCCATATGAGACCTATGGCCAACAGTTTGCAAACTCAGGCTTAGGTGATCTTTCTTTCTAAAATAAAATTTTCTGGTGCCTTTATTTTGTAAACTAATATAAATTAAAAATTAGCTTATTTTATAAGCTAACAAGATTGTACATTTTGCCCATTTTTCAATAAATTCAGCTAAGAGGTTACATCAAACAAAATGACATGACAGATAAAACACAGGATATGAAGTCAAAAGACAAATGCAAGTTGCTCCTTCACTCTTTAGAACTGTATGGTTTAAATTCTAGGAAATTAAAGTTTTTGTCATCTGCAAAAGGAGAATTACAATCCTTATTTGTAGATTGATGCTGATATTTAAATGAAATTGTATAAATGGAAGCATTTTAAATTCTAAGGCACTAAACAGCTTTTAGAAATGATTATTGTATTGTCTAACTCCCAAAAATCAAATTAGGGGGGAAAAACCCAGACTTTGAGGTTACCTGGCTATCACTTACTGTGAAAAATGAAAGACTTCTCAGAACTTCCAATAGAGGCTGGCTATTGTTCTGATGTTAAATCTCTCAAAAGTATTAAATTAAGCAGAAGGTAGTTTCAAACCTTCAGGTAATTTGTAGCACACACATAGCCTTATCTAGTTTGGCCCACTCTGGCATGTAAAATGTCCACTCCAGTAACCAGGTAAAATCTACTCAATTAAGGATCTCTAGGTAGAGAACTGAGTAGAAATCTTATAGACGCGGGACTTAGCATGAGACACAAGGACCTGTTGAGAATGACTGAATCCACACTGTGTAATGTGAGCTCTGAACAATTTCCATGGCTATGGGCTGATGAAGGACACCATATGATGAGTGTTGATAGTCTCCAGTTCCTCCTCATTCTGAAACAACTACAAGGAGAGTTTCAGTCCTGTCCAAATCCCCTTCTGTAAGACGTAGATGTGTTATTCCCAACTCTTTCAGAAAACCTAGCCACTAATCACAGATAATCCTTAGACTTCTCTGGTTAACCCTGAAAATAGCTAAGTAATACTATATAGTCTATTCCCATGGCATCTCACTTAAAGTGGATCCTCACATTTGTGAAAACCATGACACTTCATAAATCAATTAAGCAATCCATTAAGCAATCCAACAGCTTAGACTGGGCAAACTTCTGTAAAAGGTAAATATTGAAGGCTCTATGGGCCACAGGGTCTCTGCCACAACTACATTGCTGTGGTAGTATGAAACCAGTCATAGACTATACCTAAATAAATTAGCATGGCTATACTGTAATAAAGTCACATTTACAAAAAAAAAAAAAAAAAAAAAAGCAGAAGGCTGTAGTTGGCCAACCTTACGCTTAAACTACTTATTCACTTCAAACTGTGAGCTATACTCAATATCGAATGATATTAAACTTTTGAAAAAGAATTATTTTTATGAAAAAGGATGCCAAACAAAACTAACAAAACACTGAAAGATGCTAATGGAGTTCACTTTCTTCTCAAAGCAAACCAATGATGTGGTTATTTTGCTCCCCATTTTACATGTGAGAAACTGAGACATAGCTAGCTTAATCAACTGGGTCATAGTTACACGGCTAGTAGATGATAGAGCCAGGATTCATCCTAGGCTTCTCTGACCTTACCTTGCCATTTTACCAAAGCCCTCAGCTGCTTATGTGTGATGCTCAGGAATTTCTAAATGCCTCCTAAAATTCCTGAGTTAATCTGAGATATGGATAATCATTACACTTTCATTTAAAAATGTTCATAATGAAAGCGAAAATTTTAAAAATGTAGCAGAGTGAATATGCTTAAATACAAAAATAAAAATAAAGCTAAATTCCATTCATTATCTTTTTATTTTCAATTAGGCCTACACATTTTTATTTACTAAATCTTTTGTAAAAGAAACCAGTGAAGCAATAACATGCCCATTTCTAATGTAGTAGGATTTCTAGATGAAATAAATCCCTTTTCTGACTTTTCACAGGGCTTTCTCCCTTCCTCGCTACAAACAATGTCACTAGAAACATGTTCTGCCTTATCTTGTACTTAAATTTGAAACACAAATCTGTTTTGCAAATCTAACAAAGTCAATATTATGGACCGCCCAGGAGACAATCATTAAAAGGAAAGAACCCCAATATTTAAAAAATCCTAATTTTTAGCAGGAAGAAATGAACATGATACTCTTTCTATTAAGGGTCTGGTAAATCACATTTAAATGTTTTTATTTCTCCCCGAAATGTATTTTCTTAATATTGAAAATGTTTTCTAAAATGTACCTTCAGCTTCCTTGAAAATCAGAGCCAGTCATTGTTGAAAGTTTTGTAACTCATTTAAACATTACCATTTTAGGTGCTAAGAAAAATTAGTTTCTGATACTTTTATGATAACCAAATTTTTCTAACTATAAATTACCATAAGGAATAAATGTAAAATTAAAGGTAATTCAAATGAGTTTCTTTGTTTTCTAATCATTAATATGTCTTTATCTACTGAAACACAGAAAGTTAAACATGTTGAAACAAACCATGTTTTTATGTTTTAATGTTTATATTTTCAAGAAATTGGAAAGTACTAATTTTCCACAGATCTGCCTAATCACTACACTAATAAAAACAAATCTAAAAAGTTCTTCGGCAAAACAAGATTTGTGCTTTGATAATCAACCAAATAAAGCTTAATATAAATTCAACTGGTAATTGTGTTCCAGTTATGCTTCCCTTGAAGAAATAAAGATGTAACTGAAAAAACTAAAATTAAAACCCTGGGAAACAAACTCAAATGTTTTCACTAGAGAAGCTGGGATTTAATGTTATATCATAATGAAAATATTACACTGAAGTCATCCTTCTGTAATCCTTTGCTCATATTACATTAAAAAGAAAATGCACAGACTTGGAGTGTAAGCTGACAGGAGGCTCTGGACCCAAACCATTTTCAGAGAAAAATGGTAATTCTAACTCCATTCCTACAGGCCTCATACCAGGCGTTGATGCCTTTAAAATAGTGCCCTTTGATCTGCTTTCTACCTTCAGTGCCTAGAATAGGGTCTGGCAATAATAATAGTAAAAACAACCGTTAACATTAATTCCATCCTTTCCATATGCCAGGTTCAGTATCAATAAGTCTTTTACAGAAGATGCTTATTTAAGCCTCAAAACAACCTGGTATTACTAAGTGCTAAGTAAATTTAAGTAAATAAACAAATATATTAATCTATATATTTGTAATCATACTTTAAATGAAATTGGGAGTTTGTCCCTGCAAGGAGCTCCTCAGCAAGCCTAATTGTAAATCCAAGAATACTACCATTTGCAACAACATAGATGAACTTTGAGATAATCAGGCTAAGCAAAATAGGCCAGACAGAAAATGTTGAAAATCACATGGTATCACTTACATGTGGAATATAAACCTAAAAGCAGCAAACTAACACGACAAACAAGCAGAGACTCATAGACATGCACGATAGACTAGTGGTTACCAGAGAGTAGAGGGGTGGGGGAAGCGGGGAGACAGGGTAAAGGGGGTCAAACATGTGGTGACAGAAAGAAATCTAACTATGGAAGGTGAACACACAATGCAATATACATAAGCCTTACTGTTGAATTGTACACCTGAGACTTACAGGATTTCATTAACCAATGTCACCATAAATGAATGAACGAATGAATAAATGAATGAATATTAAAAAATAAAAACAAATACCCACTGTCTTCCTAACAGCTCACGAACAGAAGTGTAATATTTTACAATGGATAAGCTAAAATCTACTCTATCACAATGATTAATTTGTATGCCGTTTTTATATTCCCTATTTAAAATTAAGCAGCCCTAAAATAGATAAGAAAAAATGACCCGTACATAATGCTGCCTATAAGAGACCCACTTCAGATTGAAAGGCATATACAGACTTGGAAGTAAAGGGATGGAAAAAGATATTTTGTACAAATGGAAATGAAAAAAAAAAAAAAGCTGGGGTAGCAAGACTTTCATCAGACAAAATAAACTTTAAAACAAAGGTTATAATTAAAGAATACCAACAATTCCAATTCCGGGTATTTATCCAAAGAAACCCAAAACACTAATTCAAAAAGACATATGCATCTCTTTGTTTATTGAGGCATTATCATAATAGCCAAGATATGGAAGCAACCAAAGTGTCCATGATTGACAAATAGATAAAGAAGATGTGGTACTTTTTTTTTTTTTTAATATATACCATGGAATATTACTCAGCCATGAAAAGAATAAAATCTTGCCATTTGAACAACATGGATGGACCTAGAGGATATTATGCTAAGTGAAGTAAGTCAAAAACAAAGAAAAACAAATACCATATGATCTCACTTATATATGAAATCTTAAGAACAAGATAAATGAACAAACAAAACAGAAACAAACTTGTACATACAGAGAGCATTCTGATGGTTGCCAGATGGGGGGAGGTTGGAAGGATGGGTGAAAAAGAGGAAGGAATTAAGACGTATAAATTGCCAGCTGTAAAAACAGTCATAGGGCTTTAAAGTACAGCATAGGAAATATAGTCAATAATATTGTAATAACTATTGGGGTGATCACTTTATAAGTCACACAAATGACTAATCGCTATGTCGTACCCCTGAATCTAATATAATATTTTATATGAACTATAATTAAAATATTAAAAAATTTAAATAATAAAACTAAGCAGCTCTTTAGCTAAGAGAAAGATCATACCTTAAAAGTTAGGTAAGTAACCTATTAATGGAAATATATTGATATTTAAAATACTTGAATCAACAAATTGTTGAGGCTCTCTTTTTCTTAAGAGAAGCCAGCTGACTCGTAGCAAAAGATAGAAGGTTCATTCAAGGTTCCAGCCCTGGCTTGTTGTATCTTGAGCAAGTCATTCAAGTCACATCTTTGGATCACAGCTACTCCCTCGAATAGCTCAGTCTATCTCACATTTGTATCCCAAAAGGAATCAAAACAATGGTAGGGCTCACTTAAAATATGAAGTCATATATTAAAGTTTATACATATAAGAATCCTGTAACTGATTATTATCCAGAATAATAATAGTACTTTTCAAGCTTTGGAGATTCAAAAAAATTCTAGAAACAGAATTTGGATTTAACTGAAAGAGCATGGCAAGAGTTAGCCAAGCACTAGATGAAACAGAGAGAGAAAAATCAAAAAATAAAGAAGTTTAATTTCTTAGAAATCATGGGAAAGCTATTATTATCATCATCATCATCACTATGGTAAGAACAGTTAACATGCAATCTACCCTCTTAACAAATTGTTAAGTGCATAATACACTATTTAACTACAGACGCAATGTTGTGCAATAGCTCTCTAGAACTTACCTTGTATAACTAAAACTTAATATCCATTGAAGAGCAACTCCCCATTTCTCCCTCTCCCTAACCCCTGGCAACCACCATTCAACTCTCAGCTTCTAAGATTTTAATTATTTTAGATGACTCATATAAGGAAGATCATACAACATTTGTCCTTTTGTGACTAGCTTATTTTACTTAGCAAAATGTCTTTTAGGTTTATCCACACCATCGTGTATGACAAGACTTCCTTTTCTAAGGCTGAATAATCTGTTGCATGTATGTACCACATTTTCTTTACTCATTCTCATTGATGGTTATTCAGTTTGTTTCCATGGGGGAGATTTAAAAACTTATCAAAGTATAGATTTCTCTACTGTCCTTCAGTAAATTCGTAACTGTTCTCCGGGATTGTGCACTTAAATTTGAAAAGAGTTTGGGCATCAATGGAAGTGGAAATAATGTCAAAATTGTAAGCCAAAAAGATAGTACAGGACCCCTTAGTCTTCATTGTCTTTCTATTTTGTCTGTTAATTTTAGACTTCTATAGATGTTATGAACTGAATGTGTTCCCTCAAAATTCACATGTCGAAGTTCTAATTCCATTGTGACTGTATTTGGAGATGGGGCCTCTAAGGAAGTAATTAATGAGGTCATAAGGGTTGGGCCTTGGTCCTAGAGAATCAGTGTCCTTTTAAGAAAAGACATCAGAGAGCTAAGTCACTTGCTCTCTCCACATGCACACACCAGGGAAAGACCAAATAAGCACACAGAGAGAAGGAAGCCATGTGTGACCCAAAAAGACAGCTCTCACCAGACACCAACCCTGGTGGCACCTTGATCTTGTACTTCCAGTCTTCAGAACTATAAGAAAATCAATTTGTACTGTTTTAGTCACCCAGTCAATGGTATTTTGTTATGGCAGCCCAATCTAAGTAATACAATATATGTGCAAATTCTACTGGTCAAAGTATATCGCTTTTAATAAAAGCTCAGAGATTAATTTCATCATTAATTTGGTAAGCTAAAGAGAAAAACAAGAGTTTTTACTTTCCCGCGGTTAAATCAAACTGCCCATATAAATTGTCATTGCTCCTTAAGGCAAAAGGATATAATTAAATTTAAATTTTACAACTATATTACAAAGCCTCCTTTTTTAAGTTAAAATCATCAAAATCTATAGATAAGATTAGAAATGCAAAGTTCTAGATACACACACAAATCTGCCAAGAAATGCAACCCGGAATCTCAGCATCGTGCATCTGTGCCTTTGGAAAGACAGTGGCCTTTCCTATCTGTACACTAAGGCAGTTGGGTTAGAGGATCCCTTCTCAGTTTCTTTCCTATAATATTATACTAATTTTAAAAGTGGAGGTTCCTTTTATAACAGAGACATTTCAGGTCCTTAATGAACTTCCTCTCTCTCTTTAGCCATCACAGTCTCAACAATAACTCTATCTGAGAACAAGGGAAATAAAAAGGTAGTTTTTGTAGTTGCCTTAAATGATTGACACAGAGTAAAAACAACGTGTCAATATGGTTTACTTGCAAAATATCTGTATTGATGAGGGAAAATTAATGAAAAATAAATGGCTTATAATTGTTTTTCAGAACTTTCTCATTAAGAATATAGTTTGCACAGGTGAGCAGGCAAAGTAGGCATATCTCTATAATTTTGTTGTTTTTGTTAGTGTTTCCAAACTCGGTCTACTTTAAAATTGGAAACATTTCCTTATATTTGTTTTCACATAATTTCTCTGATGATCTTTATCATATATTAGTGATTAGAAATGAGGTATAATTCCCCAATCCCCACCAAAAGGAGCCAACAGGGTGTCTTAATGTACACTGAAAGGTACAATTTTACATTTTACAAGGAGAACTACTGCTGGTTTGACTGAGTTTAGGTGGACTGAGGTGTGTGTTTTTGAAAGGTAGTGAACTCAATGCAAAGAGAAGTCTTTATTCTATTTGCATTAAAAATAAAAAAGGTTTTTAATTTACTTGAACTGTGTGCAGAACTTCCGTCCTCCAGATCTTCAGTTCAAATGTAACTTTAGTGAGCCTTCTCTGACCATTCTATCCAAAGTACTTACCCACTACCCCAAGTCACCTGCCTCTTCATTACCCTGTTTAACTTCCCTCATAGAATTTATAACCACCTATTGTATAGGATTTTGTGAGAAGTAACATTTTAACTCCATGTTATATGCTGAGAACAGGGCCTAGCACATAATAAAAACTGTAGTATTTGCTATTATCAGATATTATCTTGTTTATTTACTTTCTCATTGTCCCCTCACCGTCATTTTCACTGCTATGTAATTTTCACTGGATACTTCCTAGTACATAGAAGGTGCTCAATAATGTATTTATTAAATGAATTATCTTCTTCTCTTACTCATCATAAAGCACAGCTGAGTGAACTCATATATTCATTCTCTCATTTGAAATAAAATTGTTATGTACAAAGTAGAACAATGGGATATGAGATAAATTAATGAGTCTATGTCCTTATGGGGGAACCAAGGCATATCAACAGATAATCATGTTACCATACGGTATGAAAACAAAAGAAAGGTATAAGTCAAGTACCTGGTAAGTTCAGAAACGTCCCTGACATCGAGTGCCATTTGCTTGCTGCAGTCTCCCAGAAATTAATTTTATCTGAGACCTTGACCCATATATCCCATCATGGATTGGATATATCCACTCAGCTATCCTAGAGGCACCTCAAAAGTAAATACATACTTACCACCTGGCTCGCTCTTTCTTTTTGTGTCCTATCTCCATAGATGTTCACGTATATGTTCATGTACTTGAGCTGTTCTCAAGTGATCAATGGGAATTGGCCAGGATAAGAAAGAACTGAGGAGGATATTTCAGGCCTCAGAAGGTCATAGGCTTTTCTGGGAGCAGTGAAACCCTCAGCTTGGCAGGGACAAGAGACATGGCTGAGTAAGTGGCAAGAGCTGAACCTGGAGGAGGCAATTAGGAATCTAAAGGGAAGTTGAGGTCTCACAAGTGAATTTGGCTTAGTTCTAGAAGCACCAGAGAATCAAAAAATGTTTACAAGGAGAAGAGCGAAATCACCAAGTTTGTTATAGGTGGAGACAAGTCTACTGTAGACAAATAGCAGAAGAAATTGGGAAGAAACTGGTGGCAGAGAGAAGTGGCAAGGGTCAGAAATGAGGCACCAGAAATGAGATAGATTTCACAGGTAATTTAAAGGTAGAATCGATAGAGTACGGTGGTGTTAGAAAAAACACAGTACCTCAATGTTAACTCGATGGTACTTATTTAAATCATTTTTGCTATGTTTCTGAACTAAAACACTGTATTAAAATGGAAGATACAAACAACCTCATATCAATAGCACTACATACCCAGGGGAATGATTTTCATTACAGTGTTTGGGCTTTTTCCAAGCAAAATTATGTACAGTCCCAGGGGGGCTCCAAAGCCGGATGTCCTCTAAGTACATAACAGATACTATTAGCTTTGGTAGGACCAGAGGCCAGAGAAAAAAAGTATAAACAATAACTAAAGCAATCAAACACAAAGCACAATTTGAAGAATTGTTCAAATGATGGAAATAGTGGGAAATATTGAAAACGGGGGCTACGGAGCAATCAATAGTGGAGATATATAAAACTAATTATATGAAATTCAAAATGTTATAAGTAATTGACTTCTAAATTTAGAAAAGACTATAATTTCTTGCTGAGAATGAAGGAGATCAGAAAAGCTTTTACAATAAATGACATTGGGGTTAGAACTTAAAGTATGTAGTAATAATGTCATTTGCAGAGTTAAAGGATAGTCACAAACAAAAATAATGGAAATTAAGATTTAAAATGTAGTATAGGGCTAGGTCATAATGGATCTTGAATGCCACACAAAAAAGTATGAACTCCAGGCACCCGGTGGAAGTGACATGTTCAGCGCCATGCTTCAGGAAAAGTCGCTTGCCAGGAGTAAGTAAAATGGAGTGAATGAATGGGACAATAGGGCAGGGGCAATAGGAACAGATATGGGAGAACAGTTTAAGGCAAAAAAAAAAAGGCAGGGCTTGGAAAAGACTCAGACTAATTTTGATGGGAAACATAACTGGGAGCTAATTAGCGATGAGACTGCAATGGAGCCAGAGAAAGTCTAATTGTGGATTGATATTTGTGGTAAGATCAATCAGGCCAATTGTTCTGCTGAGTTTTTTCTCTGTATCGCCCCTGGAACTGCAGCAGCTGTCTTGCAATCAAGAAGATAACTAGTCAGACTGAAACTGACCTAATAGAAACAATGGGGTGGGGAGAGACTAGAAAGACCCCACATCTTTGATGGTGATATTGACTCATCAATTTAACTAACCATAAACTTATGACTATATGCTAAAATGCTATAATCAGCTTTTCTTACTGAAAAAAAAATTACAATTTTTTTTTAACTTAGTAATGTGAGCGCAGGAGTAGAGAAATCAGATGGTGAACTCTGCTCAGAATTGAAGATTTGCAGAATAATTAAAATAGGACACAAGAATCAGAGTCTGAAGGCAATGAAGCTAGCAAAAACTGAGTTTAAATGGTGGACCAAAAGGTCCTTATGGTCAGGGAGGTAGGTGAGGCCAATGTGGTATGTCAAAGAAATGAATGGGGCAAAGAGCCGTTACAGTAAGAATAAAGCCAAAGTTCAATCAAAGAGAAGACTGATAAGAGAAAGAATCATAACATCGTCTGAGGTCATTTCAGACAAGGAGTGTGGTTATACCTAACAGGAGCAATAGGGACATAGAAATAAAGTTGTTTAATATCCAGAGGCCAGAGATCTCTGAGGACAAGAATTGGAACGCCAGATAAGTTCAATCTCCTGAAGATAATAGAAGAAAGTCAGCAAAAGCAGGCTCTTAATGGGACAAGAAGCAAGCAGGTGTGAGTTGAATACAAGATGGAAAATGTGTGATCTACAAGGATAGACTGGAATTCAAATCAAAATTTCTTGAGAGATAATGAACAAACAATAGTCTGGATGTGATGGTGGGAAGCAGGAAATTTGCTGACCCCTGCTCCTCACTCTGAGAGCCAGAGAAAGTGGGAGGTGACCAGTGGTGACGAATTTGGCTTAGGAACGTATAACTTAGAATAAAGCCAAGACTCAGTTTTGGCAAGAGTAAAGGGAAATGTTGAAGAGAAAGGTTATAGAATGAGAGCTTTCTTTGACTAATAGAACACTAGATAGAGTGTGGTAAAAGGGCACAGTGGGGAAAAGGTATGCCATGGGCGGTTAGTGCTAAAATCTACAGACAGAAAGCAGAAGCATTGGAGGGTGGCCATGCGTACCTCAGGTGATCATTTTTAAAAAGAAAAATGTGCATGGTAGCTACTGAATATTTGGCTAGAAAGACATAAGAGTTGATAGGAGAAAACAGGCTGAGAGAATAAACTAAGGGGAATTTTTGGTAATATAACGACCTGGCAGAATAAGAGCTGTAATAAATTTGGAACTAGGCAGACCTAGATCTGAGTCCTGACTCTATCATTTACTAGCCCTGTGACTTTAAGTTTCTGTTTCTTCATCATTAAAATGGAAATAGAAATACCTACCTTGCAAGGGTTTTAATAAGATTTTGAGGTAATCTAGGCAAAAACAAACAAACAAACAAACAAAACCAGCATGTGACAAGCATTTAGGGACACTCAATAAGGTGAAGCATCACTCTGTCGCTACAACTAGCTTCCAAGCGTCTAGGCCCGCCAGTGCAAACAGCTTTTGAAGGTACAGTTTAGATGAGGGTGAGTGCGGGGAACAGAATTTCCCCTAACAACATTCCTCCCAAAGTACACAGCACTATGCAAGAATAAAGCCATTGGCTTAGCAATGAAAAAGAATAAAAATTCTGAATTGAACTCTTAATAATTCAGCAGCCCTGAGCCTAAAAAGACCTAAAGAGGAACGTCACACACACAGTTGTAGAAACAAACTTTATTCTCTGTATTTTGTTTATCCAGTGAGTCAGCCTATAATGCGAAGTTGCAAATTAACTTTAATTATCAAATAAAAGTGATGTGGTGATTCAAATTGCCTGATAATCGACTACTAAAAGCCTAAGCAATAAGTAATAATTACTACATCATTTCATAAGGGAGGGTTTTTTTTTTTTTTCTGACTTAAAAAAGATACACTCGAGGTACATTACAGGACTGGTTTACAATTTTATTAACCTTTCATGCCAATGATTCTCAAATTTAAATCTTCAGTTTGGGCCTTTCCATTGAGGTCTGAACAACCTCTCTGACACCTCTCCTTCAATATCTAAGAAGCAGCTCATACTTAACATGCCCAAAACTGAATACTTATGCTTCCAAACCAATCCCTCCCCACGGCTTCTCCTCCTGGGTGAATGGCACCACCACCCGCTCAGTTATGCAAGCCAAGCACAGGAATCATCATCCTTGATTCATGCTTTTCCTTTTTCTTCTACAAGCATCCACTAACAAGCCCTGTGTGATCTCCCCTAAAATGTCTCAAAGCCATGATCTTCTCTCCTTCTCAACTGCCGCTAATCTTGTGAGTCACCATCATCTCTCACCCAGATTACTGGTTTACTAACTCCTAACCATTCTTTCTACTCCTCCACCATCCATTTCCACCAGCCGGCCATGAAAAGCCAACCATGAAAAGCATAAATCAGATAGTGTCCTTCTCTTGCTTAAACCCGCCAATGGTTAACTGCTCTCACAATGGAATCCAAACTGTTCCCTACAAGGCTCACTGGACCTCACGCTGGCCCTCAACTCCTGTCATTTTACTCTGCACAGTCCAGCACCACCAGACTTCCCTCCGTTCCTTGAACATGTGAAGTTCATCACCGCCTTTCCCTTGCTTGTCCCTCTGCCTAGAATATACTAATACCAGACCTTTCCATGGCTGGCTCCTTCTTTTCACTGAAGAGGAAATGCTACCCCCTCAATAAGGCTCTCCCAAACTTAATTTGGATCTCCTTCTATTTGTTCTCCATTGCATTATACTGTTTTATTTTTTCATACTTATTGTCAATAACATGGCATATAGTAGGCACTGGATAAATGTAAATTTAATGAACAAACCATACATAGTTTTTCTTCAACTGAAGTACAGTAAACATATTAGACAGGCTAAATATCATCTGAAATGTCATCTGAAATTCACCTTCAAAGTCATCTGAAATTCACCTTCAATTCAAAAATTGCTCAAAAATATGCTGGATTGACTCCCAGCTGATAAGAGTAGAGGTAAACAAGCCTTAGAGCAGAATGCACTTGTAGCCTTCTTCACACCCGCAGGCACTGTGGTGGCTAGGTGCCTCTCAGAACAGCAAGGACTCGCCTGACAAAGACTCAGATTGTGTTTCTTAAAGAACCTAAGCAGATATCCCACCCCAGGCAGACAGTCGCCAGCAGCAGGGTGGCTCCAAAAATACTTAAGGGCAGGGGATGTTTGACCTTGCAATGGGGAAAATATTGCTGAATCTCCTTCTCTGTACAGGCATCTTGTAGAAAGAGACATAAACCTGTATCAGTTGGATTCTTGCTGTCAATCCCCACAACCCTGTGATAACCAAGTAAAGGCTTTCAAAGTGTGCAGAGAATTCAAAAGGACTTTGGGGGTGGTCATAGTTCTGGACAATTCTATAAAGTCACCTCCAATGCTTTTCACAGCAGAGAAGAATTAGGACTTGATTGAAAAACTTTTTTTTGATCTATATCAAACAGTATATGAATATGTCAAAAATCATAAAACAATTTAAATTTTACTTTTAAAAATAAAACCTAGGAAAGACCATAGCAAATTTTATAATCCAAATCCTCCAGATAAGGTTAATGAGAAAACTGGGGCACAGAAAGTTTAAATGACTTGCTCAAGATCCCCCAGTAATTCAGAACGTTTTTTATATATTACACCTTATCTTTTGTACATTTTCAAAGATGGAGAAAAGTAAACTAATTGCGAAGGATAATTTCTTTACTTTGCCCTTGCTCAGGAGTTTCAGTAAAATTAACCTTATGAGGATGTTTTCTATGAGGTTATCAGACACATAATTGAATTCAACAAGGTCACAATCCCTTGAGGGAAAGAAAAATCTTTTTTCATCTCACATCTTATTACACATTGTTTTTCCTTCCCTCTTGCTACATGTAATTTTTGGAAGTAGAATGCCTTCACACTAAATTCATCTTGGAAAGGTTTTCCAAGACATTAGAGTTCCAAGTTTTCCAGATATTGCAAAACAAACCCCATATTTGCCTTTCTTTGACAAAACTTGGCAGCCTGCCTCGAAAACTGATATTATTCAGCATGTACCCTCGTGGCATAATTCCCAAATCCTCTATAATATTACAAAAGCATTTTTTCATTTTGAAGAAATGTTCAGTTTCAGATAAGATGCTTCCATGATCTGAACCAGCTATTACCTTTTTTAGATAGAAGGCTGATGGGAGCCTGACAGGGAGGAGCTACCACACCTGTAAATACGTACATTTAAAACATTCCCTTATAACCAAAATGAATGCATTCACTTAGTACATTTCTGATTACTTCTCTTTTTTAATTTATAATAATTTGACAGTGGTTTCAATAGTATACAATGAAATGGACAATTTGTGGCTGAGCCTTTAAACTTTGTTCTGATGTTACTCATAAATGCAAATGCTGAATCAGATTATTTACTGATGATACAAGTGATAAATGCTCATTTGGAAAAATTTTTAAATGTATAACAGAGAAAGTAAAAATCATCTGAAATTCACCCACCATCCAGAGAAAGAGAGAGACTCACCACTAATATTTTAGTAACCAACATGTAATGTAAGTTGGTTTGTGGACAAGTCCTTGCTCATTCTACAGTCTTTTGACAAGGGTATGTATCTCCCCTTCACCTGTGCCAACCCCATTTCCTGTCCTTGGCCAATGGAGCACCTAGTATATGTCCTTCCATAACTCCCCCTAGGTTCACACTTATCGTTAGATGTTTAAAATTTTGTCCGCACTTTTGTTCCTTCATGTGTCCTCCACCGTTTATTTTTCAGAGATGCATTGTTACTTTCAAGGGCTCCTTTCTCTGCCTACTTTGCTTTCTGTCTCAGTCATCTAGAACCTGAAAGCCCCTCTTCCTTGCAGTGGTCCCGCACACCTGACGTTGCAAAAGGTTCCCAGGGCTATTTCATTTTCTCTTTCTGTTTCCTTTTGATTTGTAGCACAAGGTCTCATACAAAGAGCAAAACAATATAATAAATAACATAAATGGATGACATTGGTAAATAAATAAAGGTCACAATTATGACTGAACAGGAACTTCTTGGTTATTTTTACAAAGATAAGAAAATACTAGCCATAAGGAGTTTGACTAAAAACTCTAATCAGGCTAAATGTTTAATGACCATAATCCCAACATGTTTGTAATATGCAACTTTTTAAAACATTGACATAACATAAAAGCACAGCATTCGATTTTCTGATGGCTTAAAAAGATTAAGGATTTAATATTTTAGCTAAAGGAACTAAAGGAAGGGATTATTAAAAACAAAAATACAAAAAAAAAGCTTTATGTTAAAGATTGCATTATTATTTAATATTTAACTATGAACAAAGACATAGCTCATTCATTAAACTTGTATATATTTAAATACCCCATATCCCAGGCACTATTAGACACTGGAAAAACAGGTGTGAAACATACAGAGCTCCTGTCTTCAATATGCTTATAGTTCAGTGCGGCACTGTCCAACAGAAAGATCATACAAGCCACACGTACAATTTTTTAAAGTAAAAGGAAACGGGTAATATTAATTTGAATAATACATTTAACCCAATATATCCCAAAATATTATTTCCACATGTAAACATGTTTAAAAATCACTAAGATATTTTATATACTTCTTGGCATACTAAGTCTCAAAACTCCAGTGTGTGTTTTATAATTACGGCACATCTCAGTTGGATCAGTCATATTTCAAGGGCTCAGTATTAGAAGTGCAGGTCTAGTGCATCTGTTGAAACAGGCTAGACTATGCTGTGTACAAATAACCCCAACATCTCAGCTGCTTAAAACATCAAAATGTATTTCTCACTCAAGCTACATGTCTTTTGCAGATCAGCAGGGGGCTCTGGTTTTTGCAGTCATTGGGGAACTCAGGTTCCATCTCTACACATGATCATAGTTAACAGGAAGGAAAAGTAGGAGTTGAGCACTAGTTCTTAAATACTTCCACCTGAAAGTGACATGCACTACTTCTGCCCCAAAGCAAGTAATGCAGCTGAAGGTGGTGGGAAGTGAACTTGTATCACCTGCCCAGAGAGCTATGAGCTGGAATACTTGCTGCCCAATGCCAGTGATTGCCACATCTATTAAGCAAACATTACAAGTCAAACAATGTGAAAAACAAGAAGGGAGATAAAGAGGTGGATAGCTAGAGCTAAGCTACGACAGAGGGTGGAAGGTGATGAGAGTACTCAGCACTGGACAGATAAAATGCTGAGGGAGTTCAGGGGAGTGCAAAGTTACTTCTGGCACCAAGGGAGAACCTATAAATAGTAAGTACTTGCCTGGAACTATTTCACACGTCTGGAAGATGGTCCCACCTAAGATATCCTTGAGAAACCAGATATCTCATTTCTATTATGGTATATAAATTGGCGCTGCACGTACCCTATAAAAATATATAGTACAATAAATACTAGACTCACAGATGTGCTTTGAAGGTAATTAATTATGTGTAAGTTGTCCTTTAAACCACTCATTCTAAACTTCTAAAGCAAGCATCTCTGAACCAGCCATCGGATCATCCAGGGCATTCTGAGGTCTTAGAAAAGGGGAAGGGAGGTGGAGTAATCTGTAGCAACACTCCACTATGTTCTGGAAAAACTCTAAAAACCTCGGCAGAATAAAGAATGCAATGAAAAATCAAACATAGTATCAAAAAAATAATTTTAATTTCCTAAGCAGTATTCTGTGGAGTTATTGAATGACTGTTTGATTGAGAAACCTTCTCCTTTGCTCTTTAAGGCCTCCTCAACCATCTGGAAAGGTACTAGCTATACCTGGGAATATTTTATACATTACAGAGTTGTGAGGTTATTGAATTAAAAAGTATCAAGGAATACGGAACTGATTAATGCCACCTTCCCAAAAATCCCTCATGGAAAATAGAGGACAACCTGTCCTCACGTGTCTGCATAGGTGGGAGGGTTTAGTTAAATAAATTTCCAAAAACAGACCATGACACTTTGTAGAGTATCTACCGATCTGCCACATGTTGCATAAAATACATCCTGTCAATTATTAAAAGGAGACGATATGCAAAATAGTCTATAGTATGTCTCATCAAATCCAACTTTATCCTCCAAATCATATCCTCAATCCAGAAATCAAATGGCAGGCAGTTCTCTTTTAACCCTGGTAATGTAGGGTCACTGATATATAATCCAGAAAAAAATTATATCATTTATAGCAATAACAATCTGTAAAATATCTACTGATCTACTGTTTTACAAAAGATGCATCTCATTCTGTCATTCAAGTTAAAGCATATTAGATATTTATAACACAGAATTTTTCATCAGAAAAAAACCCTCTCCCCAAATTATTTTCATATAAAAGCCAAACATTAGACAATTATTTACTAAATCCTGAGAAATTTATATAAGTGTTAATATTATTTTTCTTTAAAATTACTGTAGATACTAGAATTTTTAATGTATTTAATATAATTATCAACAAGATCTTAAGAATCTATAGAATATCACTATGAAATAACTATAATACCCCCAATTACCTCCTGCACCTCAAATGTAGTCACATATGAGACTATTAAGAATGACAGTTACAGGACCAAATAAAACCCATTGCTTTTTCAACCTTCCACTGACTGTGAGACTGGCATACAGGGACACTGCTCAGTTGACACTTTGGAGGTCATAATGAATACAAGATATAGTTACCTGCCTCTAGCTCCACAGAGAGAAAAGGTACATACCAATGAAGAGATAATAAGTTAAAAGGAGAGAAATCACTTCAAGTTAAGGTGGTTAAAATACATGTTATAGTAAGCAAAAGGCAAGTGGACTTAAAGGATTTCAACAGCCATGAAGATAGAAGAGCATTCTGGGAAGAAATAAAAGTTAAAAGATACAAAGTATGTGCTGAAACAACTGGATTTTCATATGGAAAAGAACAAAGTTGGACGCCCTACCTCACACTACATATAAAAATTAACTAAAAATTGATAAAAGACATAAATGTAAGAGCTAAAACAATAAAATTCTTAGAAGAAAACAGAGGGGTAAATCTTCAGGACATCTGATTAGTCAATGGCTTTTAAATGATGACAATAGAAGCACATACAATGAAAGATAAAATAGATATGTTGTGTTTCATTAAAATTTAAAACATTTGTGTTTCACCATTAAGAAAGTAAAATGACAACCCAGAGAATAAGAGAAAATATTGAAAATCATATAACTGATAACAGACTTTGAACTAGATTACATAAAGAACTCTTACAACTCAATAATAGAAACAAAAATCATCTATTTTAAAGATAGGCAAAGGACTGAATTAGATATTTCTTCAAAGAAGTTACACAAATGACCAGTAAGCACATGGAAAAATGCTCAATACCATTAGTCATCAGGGAAATATAAATCAAGACCACAATGAGCTACCATTTCACAGCCACTAGCATGGCTATTAAAAAATCAGTTATAACAACAAGGTTATAAAGAAATTAGAACCCTCAGCGACTACTGGTGACAATATAAAATAGTGTAGATGTTTTGGAAAATAGTCTAGTACTTATCAAAAGTTACACAGAGTTACCATGATACAGCAACTCCACTCCTAGGTATATATCCAAGAGAAATAAAAACACATGTTCACACAAAAACTTGCACATGAATGTTCATAGGAGCACTTTCATAATAGCCAAAAAGTAGAAAATACTTAAATGTCTAATAATTGATGAATGGACAAAAAATATGATATATTCATATAATAAAATATTATTAGCCAATAAAAAGAAATAAAATATTGATACATACTACAACATGCATGAACTTTCAAAACATTATGCTAAGCGAAAGAAGCCAGCCACAAAAGACCATATATTGTATGGTTCCATCTACTTGAAATGTCCAGACTAAGCAAACCCACAGAGACAAGAGAATAGAATAATGGCTACAGAGGGTGGGAAGTGCCTACTAATGCATATGGAGTTGGGTTTTCTTTTTTCTTTCTTTTTTTTTTTTTTTTGAGGGGAAGAGTTAAGAATGTTCTAAAACTGATGGTTGCAAAACTTTGTGAATATACTAAAACCTATGGAGTCGTACACTTTAGGTGAATTGTATGATTATGTGAATTATATACCAATAAAACCATTCTTTTAAAAATGCAAAGTTTATTCACTGGCAACCATGAATAAACCATTCGGACCAGATAAAATAATTCCGATACTAGAGAAATGGAAACTAAACTAGAAACCTGAGTTGCCACCATGGTATCCTGGAAGATCCTCAGTGCAAAGAAAGGGATTTTGAACTGTATTCCCTGCTTCCCAGTTGATTGTCTTGGGATACTAAAGAGTCCAAAACCTACTAAATACCTCGAAAATGACAGCTATTATTGTCATCGTTAGGAGGTCTCTGATAATTCTATGTGGTGTGTTCACCTCTCTGGAACCTCTGGATTGGCCTCCACAGTCAGGGTTTTATGTGACCACTTGGGTTTAGCTTTCCCAGGTCCATCCAACAATCCAATTTACCTGTGAAGATACTGAAAAACAGCTTGATTTTTTTAACCTTTAAAAAGCAGAAAATAATTTCAGAGTCTTAAAAGTCTAGAAATATCCACCTAGGTAAATAAATTATGCTTGTAAGTTATCTTGAGGTAACAGAATGTCACTGGAATAACAAGTGAAAGACAAGTAAGTTCAACAATGGCCACATTCACTAGACGTTACTCAGCCAGACACACATCACTGGAGGGAAGCTGTTAGGCAGTATCAGTGTGTGGAAGAGAGTGGGCCTTCTGAGAACGACAGACACTGAAAGTCACCCAACTATGACTATAACCTTTCCACCTTAAATGGATCAGGGCTTTGAGATACATGAGGAAGGATATCGTTTCTTTTCATACTTCTCTCTATTAAACAAAATAATTCAAAGTACATGTGCATTATGAAGTTCGGCATTTAAAAAGCACCGATGTTTTATCAATACTAAAAATAAGCACAGAGAGAAGACGATATTTTTCCTCTGGGTTACCTTTTCATTCAGGACCATGACGAAGACATAACTTTTCTGACCAACTAAACTGTCAAGTAGATAGTAAATATGCCTATAAGTCATTAGAGGAGTCACTAAAGGAACTCCTAAAATAAATTAACAAACAAAACAGAAAGTGGTGGTCCGACCTTTGAGAAGAAGAATAATTTCACTTTTAACTACTCAGGTTAGAATATATTCCAGTTTGCAGTATGTATCTAATGATACCTGGGTTATTTCTAAACTTAGAACAGTTATCAATGAGTGAACAAAAAGCGAATGAAACCTGTAACGTAACATGGCAATTCTCCTACACACTAGAAAAGCAGGTTTTTGTAAGACTTCAGGGACCAATCTTCCCTGGGTCTCCACAATGTCGGCCTGCTAGTTTTCTGCCCCTTTACTTTCCAAGCTGGACCAGCAACCTCCTCTTTCAAGTCTGGTTCTGCCCCAGACTCCAGCGCCCAGGCTGGTATAAGAAATTAGTTGGCATTAGTCAGCACACAATGATGGGTGGTCCAGAAGAACTCTGAGCTGAAGGAAAAAACTAACCAGAGGTTTTAAAAACACCACGAATCATCCACCTGCGATTAATTAAGTGGTAACACAGACAAACCATATGTAAAAATACTCTACCTTAAATGCCCCAAACTGCACATGGTGATCCTGAGTGTGAACAGTCTGTTCTGAGGACACCTAGTATCTTTCCACTGACGACCTAAATGACCCATGGAAACATGTGCCACCTTTCTTTTTCTGTTTATATATCTTTAAAAGGAGAAGGAGGACAAGAATACGGATAAAGGCGTTATAAACAAAGTCTGCAAGCTATTCTGAGGACGTAGGGTCTTTTATAATTTATTTTTCTCTCATTAAAAAAAAAACCTTGCTATATACTATGCCATGTAAATTCCAAAGATAGCTTAATCACTTCTATTATTCAAATACAAATTATTCATGTTTCCAATTACAATAGAATGATTTCTTTAAACAAATACAGTCTTCCTCCAAGTCCATTTATTTATTTTTGTAAAACGCAGTATATCTCTTGTTACTTTCCACCCTTTACCTGAATGGTGAGGCAGGAAATGTCTAAGCTTCCGACTCAAGAGAAAATACCATTATCACGTATTTTTGCAGATCAAAAGTAACTTCCTGAGGCCTGAAGTTTCCTTCCAAAACCACCTCTCACATCAAGTCCATAATCTTGTTAGAGGAAAAAAGATGTTAACTGCCATGGCCCTAGAACCAAAGCTTATTTTGTCTCTGTGCCAAAAAAGACTATAGTTCCTACCAGAATGGCATAGTAAGCAATCTTCCAAGAGCTATAGTCAGTAATTTACTAAAATTACTCCAAAAGACAGCATAGGAAGCATAAAATTTTTACAAAGTATAATATTTCTCTTTCTATGATTTAAATGAAGGAGGATTTAGAAATAGACTACTAGGTGGATTTAAAAATAAGAAAGCTACAAATCTATTCAAGATGAAAATAATACTGGAGTTAATAATGACCATAATATGTTCAAAATTAATAGTATAAATGATATAAAAAGTTCTAAGAATGGAAAATCTAGAGGCGGGCATATGCCTCCTAAGCAAAAAATCTAACATTAGACTTTAAAACTTATACATTCTCTCTCTGGATGATCTTCGTATGAATTATCTACAGGAATCCAAGTATCAAGGAAAAAAGCTATGCACACAAAACTCAATATTCAAATATACACTCTGAGAAAATATTCTTGCTGAAATGGAATACAGTAGCTATTTAGAGCTAATACATTTATGACTATTATAAACTATTATTGATTAATAAAGGGTAACCAAATGTTGAGTTCCAAAATAAAATTTGGAAAAATTCCAGAATACTTTTAAAATCATGTGTCCTGTAGAGCGTAAATGCATAATTGAAAATTGTTTGCCAAGAAACTGACAAAGGTTCTAACATTCCTTAGTTACTTTCATGAAGAATGACTTCTAGAGAAACCACAATAATGCTATACATCTGAAATACATTTTTTTAAACACAGAAAAGTAGAACATGTTTGAAAACCATATGTCCAGTGGAATTAATTTTTAAGACCTTGAAGGCAATTTATACATGTATATAACATGTATAGCAACTGTAGCACGTTAACATGAAACAAAGGATGAGGCAGGGAGAGCCACAAGAAGCAGTCAGTAAAGTAAATCCTGGTTCTCTAAGCCTCTCCTTTACTGTACCCTTTTCCCCTCTACTATTTCCAGACCTACAAGGCTCCTCCTGGGTTTCATCTTTTCCCTAGTTCCCCATCAAAATGTATTTGTAATATGGATCTAATCCCACCACTTGGTTCCTATGTCAATTTAGGCCATGTGTTGCTACTCTCAGAGGTCTCTGCTTTCTTTCCATTATAAAATAAAAGGCTGAACTTACTTTCCCATTATGAAATAAAAGGCTTTGTCCTGGATGAAGTAATTTCAGCATTCAGAGAATGACTGGGGAAATTATGAGGCTATTTTACACTTGAAATCATACTATTAAACAACTGCCTATTCTGTTTTCCTGTAAAAACAGCCTGGCTATAGGAAAAGTAAACCTTATAAATTGCTTCTTAAATTATTCAACTCTATACAAAATTAGCACTTTTTTTACATTGATGTTCATTCATCTTTTTATCTAATGACCTCACTCAGTGACTCTGAAGAATACAGGTCACAATTCCTATTACCTCCTAACCGAAAAAGTATGCAAGAATATAAAAGCATCGCTTTTATTAATTCAAAAGAAGGTAGTGATCTGAGGATCCCAGAGAAGGCAACCCTGGGAAAGGTAATAAACCACTCCACACACAATGAAGAAATAGCTTTTCCCCAACCAAGCACAGGCTTTCATGTGTTTCAGAAATCCTACTTCTCCTTTTGGCATTTTTAATCAGGGAGGTGGAACCGCAACTAATAGTAGCTAGCAAACAATGGTCCAAAACTCAAATGACTACAGGGGCTCAACAGCTCGCAAAAAATAATAGATAAATGCCGTAGGCCAAGTGAGTAAGACAGAGGGAGGGGGAGTGGAGACAGCAGATCCCTCCTACAGGTAGCATCTGTGACTCAGCGACATTGCGGTCATGCAATGTTGCCGGATTGTTGATTTTTTTTTTTTAAGAAACCAGAAAAACAGATTTTCATGTGAAATTTGTTAGCAGCTACCAGTAATTTGTACTTTAAAAACATACTGGGCAGGACAACTTTAGGCGAGTGAAACTGAAGCCATCAGTTGTCAGGTTGTGTCCCACTGGTCATCCATTTGGTGTCTTTTATATGGTTATGATCACCTGGCCCAATCTGATGATCTCTCAGCGGGATTTTACCTATGGAACCCAGGGGGCTTGAATGATGTGACGGTTAATGTGTCAATCTGGAGGGTGTTTGGGGATGCAATTAATATTTAAATTAATGAATTCTGGGTAAAGCAGACTGCCCTCCATGATATGAATGAGACTCATCCAATTATTTGAAGGTCTAAATAGAACAAAAAGAGTGGCCTCCCAGAGCAAAAGAGAATTCTCCAGAAGATAGCTTTCAGACTTCATCCTCACCATCATCAGCTCTCCTGGATCCCAAGACTGCTGGCCCACACTGCAAATTTTGGACTCTCCAGCCTCCATAATCACATGAGCCAATTCCTAATAATAAATCATTTATATGTATCAATAGATAGATAGATACACATTCTATTGGTTCTGTTCTTCTGGAGAACCCTGACTAATACAACTGATTTGGTCAAAGTCACATAGCTAGTTTGAGGCAAAAAAATAGTTCTAACTTTTGGTCTAGAGTATGTCCCAGTATACTACACTGGCACAGTAATTCTCGTGGAGTAGGAAATGACATTATGAATGTCTATGTATATGTATATACATTATAAAAACCTGAAATACTACATACAACACGTAATTCTCGGAGTGTAGCTGGAGCACTGCAGAATCATGTCGACATCTGTTTATATGTAGATTCCTAGGCCTAGCTCAAGATGGACTGAATCCAGCTCTCTAGGATTGGAGCTAGGAATCTGCATCCTGGCAGTTCCCAAAGATGATTCCTATGCAAACCAAAGTCTGAGAACACTGGAGTGACTGAGAAGCAATACAGATTAGTGGCTAAGAGCACTGATTCTAGAGCCACATTGCCTGAGTTTAAAGCCCAACTCTACCACTTACTAGCTACTTGAGTGACCTTGGGCCAGTTAATTAACCCTGTGCTTCAGAGTAAGTACACTTCACACTTCACATGCCAGAGAAGATGTGAGGATTGAAAAAGGAAAGTTTGTAATCACTTATGCACAATTAGCATTTATTTACTGAATAGTAGCTGTTATTACTAAACTCCCTCATCATAGGTGTTCCAGAACATTTCCAGTATCATGCTAATTGATATTTAAAATGACAATTATAGTGACACTAAAATCTTGAAATACTTTCTAAAGCAAAGATAAATGTGGTTAGACGTTGTGTGTTTCATTTTGCGCAAATTCTTTATAACTTGGCAGTGCTTTGTAACTCAGTAATATCTTGGTAACTTCTTAGAGATCAGAACGTTTGATTAGCCTAAATACCACATTTGACAATAACATGTAATAGAGAATTTGCTGTGTAAGTGTAACATGTAGTGTCAAAACAATAATAGGACCTATTATGTAATAGATACTGCTATATCGACAAAAAAGCATAAGCCCCTCCCCTCGCCATCTTTAAGGAAGTTGCAGCCTAGGTGGAGTTACATACAACATACAGTTACAAAAAGACCTCTGAGAATGCAATATATAAATGACAAAATTTGTGATAGAGATTTAGAGGAAGAAAGAAAACAGGAAAAAAAGAAAAATATATATCATTTAAACATTTATTGTATATCACAAAAAAAAAAGAGTTGAGGCTATGTTTTATTTATGTTTTAGCTCTCTAGCCACTAGCTCAGCCAGCCTCCATAATATTTATCCAAAATAAATATTTATTGAATTAAATTTTCACACTTACATAATGGCTTTGATCCAGCATTCTTTCACTAGCAAAGTCTCATGAAAATTTCTAAAGAAGGATATACATACAGTAGTTTAAATATTAGGCTAGAAATAATATGGATGCAAAAAAATTTTAAGTCTTCCCTTCGCTCCCCCTAAAAAGTCCAATTCGCTTACCTTTCAGTCTTCTGTCTCACCACACTCTTAACCAGAGAGCAGTTATAAGCTAATAAACTATACCTGCACAAATACAGGAACTAGCACACAAGTTAAGGGAAGCCACATTGAAAAAAAAAAAAATGAGAGAGGCCAGAAATATGGTGGTCTTTTTGATCATTTAGAACTGGATATAAACTTGGGATCACTCTGCATTTGAATTTGAAGAGGTTAAAAGTAGTTTTCTAACAGAGTGGATCTGCTTTAGGATAACTTAAAAACATGGGAAATATTTTGGAGGATCCATGTGGCACAATTAAGGAATGAAAGATGAAAAAATAAACTAATGGAAACCAACAATGACCACAGGATTTGACTTAGAAGAGAGGGAATATGTCCAAGAAAATAAGGATGTGGGTAAAAGAAGGCATTGGGCAGAAAAAGTATCATTCTTCCATTTGGAGCTTGAATCTGGATGAGGGCCTCTCCAGGATTATACTAGTTGAACAAAGGCAGATGGCCTGGGATGGGGTAATTTTTCCCTGTAGATGAGATGGTCTGAGAATACATGAGAGGATCAAAAATCTGAGAACTAGAATGAGATCTAGAATACCAGTAGTTACAATTCGTCAGTCTAATAGCGCACTAACATATCTACACGTACAAAATATCACTCAAAACTCACCAACTTCACAATAGTGAAAGATTTCTAGATCACATAATGAAACAAGAATTAAGAAGCTGCAAGGGAAGGGGATGTGCCAAAGCCCCTCCTCTGCTGGCACATTCACCTGGCAGTTATAAAGGCCGACCTTGTGCAAGGTACGGTTCAAAGGAAAAAACAAAATCCAAAACAAAAAGACATGGCCCCTGCCCCAAAGAGTTACAATCTAGTCAAAGGATATAACATAAAGAACAAATATACAAGAAACAATACCAAGGAACAACCGTAATGTTTTAAGTGAGTTTCAGTGTTCTAAGAGAGTTAAAGGAAGGAAAGATTACTGTAAGAGTGAACTGAAAAGAATGAATAGAGTTACTAGTTTTTGAGAAGGCCCGAAAAGTCAGGTTTGACTTGACTATAAGATAGAAGGAGAGCAATATATAAAGAAGTAGCAGAAACAGATGCCTGTGAAGGAAAGAACAGAAAATAACCAAGTAAAGAAAGTAGTCGAATCCACTAGGACTTAGAGTACTGGCTGGAGAGTTAAGAGGAACAAGGCTGGAATCCCACCAGACTGTCGTGCACCTTGACTGCTAAGCAACAGTATTTGGGTTTTATCTGCTAAAAAGTAAGAAGCCACTGAAGGCTTTAACCTGACCATAGTTGGGTTTGGTCTATCTGATAAGGTGCAAGGCAGTATTTAGAAAAGAGTATGAGCCAGAAGAAAAGCTAGAAGATCTCTACAATAATCCAGAAGAGTGGTAATAAACGCCTAACCTAAGGTAACAAATGAGTATAGGTATGGGAATGAAAAAATTAATGGCAGTGATGACTGTTTATAAAACGTGTAATGTTCTGATATTAATCACCATATATATTGCCTAGAATATGGATATGTATATGCCAACTGAAATCAGAAACTATCCCCAATCCAGTATGGTAAATCTTGACATGTCACCCTTAAATTCTTAAAACATTTCTCAAACATTTCTTCTCAAAGAGAAAATTTCTTTCAATATTTTTTAGCCTCTAAATTAAAATAAACCACCATTATCACCTGTCAGAGGTTCTCCCATAATTGCCATGTAGAGGAAGGACAAGGAACAGTGCACGTTACTGCTATTAGTGAGCTTAAACATGAAATTCAGAGACATACAGAGCTGCCGTCACTTGTAATGTTCCTCCTTTCTGGATATAATCACACTTAAGTGGTTCTATAACTATTGTTCTCAAATGCACACATATTACATGATGCCATAGAATAAGTGTAAATTACCATGTGGTTCTTGACAATGCTTGCTCATAAAAGAAACCACAGATGCTGAAATATGATAGAGATTAAAATCTCTCCCCATCATTTTGAAGGAAACAGAAGGCAAGTCATCTGAGACACTAAGTTGAGGCTCTCTGCAGACCTTCCTGCCTTCAATTCTTATCCCAACACAGTGAATAACATAATTTGTGGTGTTTTCTTCTATTTCCAAAAGGCTATGTGATCAGACACCAGAAAACAAATCTCCAATTATCTGGCATTAGAGAATTCCAGCTTTTAAGTTGAAATTAAACCTGCAGATCATTTTTCTCAGTCACCTCATTCTAAGGCCAAGGAAAATGAGGATCAAGGTCTTAGAGCTGGAATGGCAAAGCATATGTCTTTTCGCTGCCAGTTTCAGGTTCTTTCCCCTGTCCTCTCCACATTGTCTCCCATGAGCCTTGAGTTTTAAATATCCAAGTACCCAAATGATGAAGTATCACCCACAATATTATATACTGGGTCACAGTCAAGGCAGAAAAATAAAAGACTAGCCATATATACACAGGGCAAGATTGTTTCACCTTTGTCCCAAGATAGAGCTATGTACTGTTTCCAAATTGTGGACCAGTCAAAGTTCCATGCAGCTTTATTCCACTTTGGTATTAGCGTCTGCTTAGGAAACTAATAAAAATAGGGCAATATTAAAAACAAAACAAAAACAAAAAACTCTGGAATACGTAAAATATTATTTAAAACATTGAGAAAAGATTTTAATCCTTATAAATCTAATTCAATTTAATAAGCGACTATCAATACTATATTACTCTATTAATCAACCCAGATGCCTCTAAGGTAGAGTTAATGATGAGATGTTGATTACTGATATATTAAAATGTAAGCAAGAGCATGATTCTGGTCCCTATAAAAGTTTCATGTCTAAAAGTTTAATCTGTGATAAACCTCTTAGAATCTGTACCATATGAAGTTATTCAGAGACCCATAGTTCTCAACCACCATAAGGCAATATCTTATAATCCCCAATAACCCCAAGAAATTATCCTCTGATCAAAATGGCAAACAAACAACCTACACTCAGTCTGTGTGTAGTTCAGTGATTCTTGGTTAATATCAGGACTCTTCCACAGCTGGATAAAATCATGATCCATGGTGAGCTGCCAGAAGCTCTTTGTTCCCTTGAGATTACCATGGCAACCACTGCCCACTCCCCACCTAAAGGCAGGTAAGGAGGTAACTCATACAGGCAAGGAGCCTAATTTGAAGGAACCAGTGCTGGTAGTATCTTCTGAGTTATACCCTCTCGTTAGCCATATGACCTTAGCCAGGCTGCTTAACTTCTCTGTGCTTAGTTTTCCTCTCCTGTAAAATGAGGATAGTAATATCTACTTTATAACATTGTTCTGAAGATTGAATTCAGTGAGATCAAGTGTGAAAGCACCAGTGATATTTAGCACATAGCAAAGTGCTATCACAAAAAGTCGTACCTTGCCACTCTTCTTGCTAGAGTACCTTAAATCCACAAACAGCTTACTCCAGTAAATTAAAAAATAAGTACTAACTGGAAAAGGCAACAAATAAGCCATTATCAATGAGTTTCACTCCAGTAGAAAGTAGTTTATCAAATCTTTAGCTGATCATCAGGAAGGTACTGACTCTGGGTTAGGAAGGCATAGACTTTCACCACTTGGCTATATTGCCAATAAACAACCTCGAGTGTATACTCCAAGGCTGTACTAACCTGGGTTTCAATAAGGATCTATATTCTCAGCTAGGGACTAATCTGTCCTAGTAAATTAATCATGAGTCTTCATCATGTAGACAGAATGAGTTTGGACAACTGCCCTGACCAACCAAAAGAGACTGCTTCGTCTTTAGGTCTCTTGACTGGACTCGTGGCCCACTAAATGCTTATCAGAAGACAACCAATCAATTAATTGACAGAAACTTCTACAGACATAAGACAGTGCTCTTCAGTCATGTCCAACAACCAACAACTTCAGAGTGTTATAAATCTCAAAATTACTTTGATTCCAATAGCATTCTAGCCTTCAGTAAAACATCTTTACTATGCACAGTGTCTATATGTTCATCAGGATTCTTTTTGGTAAGTGACAGACTTAAGGAAAATGAAAATATAAAGGAAGTATGTTAAAGTATCCTGTTATTAAGGGATTCAATACTCAAACTGTAGGAAGTACGCTTTCTCCATGATCTGACCGTCTCAATGGGCTTCCTTCAGGGGGCAGCAAATCTAGCTATCAGAAGATCCCAGTTTCACATCTTATAAACTCCCCAGCCACAAAGAACTGACTCCTAATCCACTTAAAAATTTCAGGAGAAGGATCAGCTCGAGTCAGATGCCCACTCCTGGCCAGTCCACTGTGGTCCTAATAAGAGAAAGGATGAGAGTAGGGAAGGGGCAGGGTCATATAAGGAAGGAGGCAGTGACCACTGGGGAAGCCTGAGCCACCCCAAAGGAAAACGGGTGCTGTTCCCAGAATACAGGCTGAAGGCAGGGCTGAATAGACAAACAGTGGCAAAACACTGAAGGTATTCATAAGCAATTCTTATTTCAACAATCGGCATAGTATAAATACATATATATGTTTGTTCATTTTTGTAAATAGACCTTTGCCAAACTTAACCATGGGCCATAAACTTTATTACCATTCAAGTCAGGTAAACAGTTTATCCCTGACCTATTCAGCCCTCTATTTTCACTATTTCCACCTCCAGACTCTTAGCTAGAACACAATGAATCTCCTTAGTAGCAACTTCTACAGGAGAGAATACACTTACAATCATTTCACAACCATGCTTCTCTTGTCTAGAGCAGCCCTCAGGCAAGAATTATTTTCTTGTTATTCTAGGTGTCTAATTTTGGCCTCAGATAACCTAAGAAGTTTTTGCAATGTAATTTTATTACTGGAAACAATTTCATTATAGCAGAATATTAAGCAACTGTTAGACTCAAGTCAAAAGGTCAGTGTCCACATACAAACCACATTCCTATTTTATAATTCTGCCTACTCTTATTTAGCAAATTCTGAAGTAGCAAAACACTCAGCAGAAATATTTAAATTTTTTAAAATAACCTTATATTAACATTTGTAATTATTTTCTCCAAAAATATGTACGCTGACTTTGATGTTTGCAGTATAAAAAGTATTTTCAAGGTGCTGGTTCTGGGGTTTAAAATATGGCCAGTAATGAATCTTTTAGTGCCTTCTTCCTTTCTTGAGTGAAACGACCTTTCAATATTACTTGATTTGCCATCAATCCTTACCTGTTTACATTTATGTGATCATGAAAATATGATCTTCAAAAAATAAACATGCCCTACCCACATTCACACTCAGAAAACCATCTCTCAAAATACTAGTCATGTCTCACTCTCCTTTCCTGAGTGATCAGATCTCTTGGGTTCAGGTGCTGGAGGAGGTACAACAGGCCCCCAGATGGAGAACTAAAGAACTGGTCTCTCACATGGCCGCAGGAGCAAGGGGATAGGAACTGGATCCAAAATAAAAGGAGAGCAGGCAAAGGAGACTGCACCAGCTGGAGAAGCAGACAGTGCATTCTCAAAGTCCTCTCAACTCCTACTTCCACCGCCCTCTCTCTTCTCCACCATTAGATTCCTCCATTAGAAGCTCAAGCTTTCTTGAGTTCCCCACCCATTACCCAGCTCACATTAGCATGCATGAATATAAGAGACTTTGTCAATTACTTAAAGGAAGACATAAAAGGAGTTTACATGACAGCAAAAAAAAAAAAAAAAAAATGAAAAAACAATTTCAATTTGAACACTATCTCCCTTCTTAAATTTTCTTTTGGTCATCTCACCACTGGATTATTTCCACAGGTCCCTTCATCCATCTTTGCAGCATCCTCAAGCTCCTTTCTCCTCCCTCCTTTCTCTGTTTACCTCCTTGGAAAGAACACAACAGATTTTCCTCATTATGGCACTGGATCAACTTAACCAATCTCTTCTGCTGCCTTGGCTCTAGCCTGCAACATGTTCTCCAGTTTTGCTTTGTGCTCCTCAATGAATTACCAAGGTATTTTCATAAATAGAGTTTTCTTCTCCTAAGAAGAAATTGAGTGATAGCTGTGACTGCTAACACCCATTATACAGGATTGAAGTGGAATCATTGGTCCCTAAATAGAGCTAATAAGGAGAAATGAGTTTGGGTGGCTCTCTACTCCATAATCTAAGGATGTGGCAGCCTAGACTAGGGAGAGACTCCACCTGCTCATTCATAAGACTAAGCAACGAATACACCCTGGGAACAGCAGTTCTCAGCAGCCCCTCTGGCCTTTCTAGTTGTGAAACTGACTCCCCTTTCCAGAAACAAATTCTGACTTTTAGTTCATCAGAAGAGGTACTTATAGGCAGATGTTGATTGTTTTTGAAATCACAGGTAAAACAGCTATGATCCTACATCCCACACTGCACCAGGCTATCTTACAGGTGCTCTTGCCCCTGAACTGTCTTCCCAGAGTGGACTGGCAGGCCCTGGCATACACGGAAGCCTGAGAAGTCAGGTTCCAAATTGGAACCAGTCTGATTCTGCTGAAATCACAGATGACACCAGCTTATGAGAAAGAAGAAAAAGACAGAGGCATATAACTAGAAATCCAGATGGGTTTTAGATTCTATTTACTATCCCTCTGCCCTTTTGTATTCAGTGGAATCATTTGACCAGTTAAATACTTTATGATATTCTAATCAAGACACAGGTTATTTAATGTCTTCTGTACAATACGATCTGGATCCACATCACCCATCAAAACGATAAATGCACTTGATATATAAAAGTGACTTCATATGGAGGCTTCTCAAAAAATTAAAAATAGAAATACCTTATGACCCAGCAATTCCCCTTCTGGGTATTTATCCAAAGAAATCCAAAACACTAATATGAAAAGATATACACATCCCTATGTTCATGGCAGCATTGTTTACAATAATCAATGATTAGAAACAAATCTGACACACAGTAAGTACTCAATAAATATTTATTGAATAAATGAACCCACAAACAAATCAGGCTAGTCCCTTTCTCCCCCAGAAGCTCTAAGGATTTATTTTGTTTTGTGTCGTGCTGTGTTATGTTGTGTTTTCCTCTAGAAACAGGGCTCCAGAGAAAGATTTGCACAGGAATCTACAGAAGGTTTCAAAAAATAATATAAATGCTTCATTGACCAACAAAATGGCCGCATACTAGCCAACTCTGGCTCTTTCAGAAAGGGGGCTTTTTTAAATGTTGCACATGCTTGTCTCATTTGAATATGAAGTAGTTGCAAACTGTGACTAACACGCAGCTAAAAGTTCTCATTAAATCTCAGGTAACCTGTCAAGGCATTTTTCCAGGGAAACAAAACTGCAGAGGAAGAACACTCAAGAGGGTATCTTGAAAGCAGGGATAAGGAGAAGACTGGGTACTCAGGTCAAAGGCCATGATAATCATACCCACAAAGGATATTCTCTCTTGACTGGGGACTCTGGAAATGGTGTTTATCTGTTCATGTGTGTGTCTCTTCTCACCTTTCACCCATATCACCATTCCCAATAAATAAAAAACATCTTTTACTTGATTTAAATTTCTTTAAATTTTAGTGAGGACCTTTGCATATCTTTATATATCATTTGCAACTTCTTTTTCTATGAATGGCCTGTTCTTGTTGTTTTCTGTTTGCTATTTTCCAACTGATTAATAATTAAATTTATTCTTATCTAGCATATGTGAGGTCATTATGTTTCACTCTCAACTTTGTTTTGGTGATTCCTCCCTCAGTTAGAAGTTAAAATTTTATTTAATCATATGTACCAATCTTTTAAGGTTTCTGATTTTAATGTCAACAAATAGAAAAGCTTCCTCTACTCCAAAGGCATTAAAATAACCACCCATATCTTCTCTCGGTATGTCTAGGGCTCTACTTTTTTTTTAGGTTTAAATCTTTGATCCACCTGAAGTTCATTTTGGGGTGAAGGTTGAGGAAAGTATTTTTTCCCCAAATAATAAGCCTATTTACGAAACTCTATAACCTCAGCATTTAGCATAGTAAAATTATACATGGTTGACACTGTATTTATGTCTGTTAAACAACCAAAAGGGTGACAAAGCTACAAAGTAACTATAACAACACATTCCAATAAAATATGTGTTTACATATGACTTTAATGTGATATTAATGTATATTAATGTACATTTAATAAGATAGGTGTTAACCAATACAAATATGGTTATTGCTAGTGCCAACAAAGGTAACAATAATAACTACTGTTTATTGAGCACTTACTATGCTTTATACACGTTAAGTACTTAAACATATTAACCCAGCCCTCAAAACAAGCCTATCAGGAGTTTTTATTCTACCTTAATCTTACAGATGAGAACATCTCTTACAGAGATGAAGAAAATTGGTCAAGGCCACATGACTAGCAATCCCCAGAGTCGCACTCTGAGACACAAGCACTGAGGATCCTACGCCTTAACCACCACATCATCCTGTCTTGAAAATCATTATGACCACAAAATAAAAAGAGCAACAGGCGGCTTTTGCTATTAACACCTAAAATGTGTACACATTTTGTTGGAGCATTCTGTACTTCTAATTCTATATTTCTAATCTAATAGTTAAATGGGATTTACGAATCTCCTCCAACAAAATACTTACCTCAGAATTTAATAACATTTATGGCTATAATATTTGATCGAGAAAATATGAGAGTCAAACACAAAGTAATTTAAAACTTGATAACTCTCTCGACTAAGCCACATTCCTTCACAACTTTTAAGATCAAAATCCCACCACGAACTGCCACAATTTCCAGGAATAACCTAATCTAGAATGTGTATACAACAGAACCGCACTGAATAACTTGGTCTATGTAGCAAAGTCAAAAATTGCCTCTCTGCATCTTACGCTATAAATTAGATTTTTAAAGATTTAGACAAGATTATTCAAAATACTGTAAGTCATTTTATAACTTTAGTTGTTATTCAGAAAAATATATAGAACTTTCAGTTTCATGATGGTAAAGTAAAGATGTTTTCACTCACTTCTCTCAAAACTCTAAAACCACAAAGACAACAGGAAACAAAAACACAAACTCCAGCCTCAATAAAATGAAGAAGCGACTATAATCGAAAATTTGAAGATGGAAAGCAGATGGAGAAAACATTTTATCAGAGAGAAGAAAAGTCAAGCCAGTGACTACAAGAAGCAAGCCAATTTGTCCCTGAAAATGCTTAGGAAATGGAGAGTGAGGGGTACTTTGGAAGATGGAATAAGAGTGTTTAGCCTCTTAATTATTGTTGGACCGCATGTGGCTTTTACCACCTTGGAAGAGCCAACTCTGCAGTGATCTCACATTGGTAGCTTGAAATCAACCACAGTGGGAGTATTTACACTACAGGAATTGGCAAATACTACAAATCAGAGTTTTACTTTGTTTTGATTTTTTAGAGAGCTAATTGTTAAACATTTATCAGCACACCATAGCTCCCAAGTCCTAACCTTCACCACCCACTAGAAATCTGAGGTTTATTCTTCAGGGAAAGTGAACCAGGGGGGTTTCAGACTGAGGCACAGCAGTCACAAAAGAGAGCAACTAAGAAGTACGATGCTGAAAATGAGATAATATGTGAAAATTTGTGTATTGATCACTGAGTTTCTTCAACCCCAGAAGAGCAGGCTTCAGACTGCACTCCCCCCACAGGAGACTGACAATTCTCTGGGGAAACTAAACTACCCAAGAGAAAAGATTTATTATAGTGATGTTTGGCCAGGCAGGGGCGACAGAGAGATCCTCAATGAAAAATCTAGTCTGATCATCCTACAATGAATTAGTCCGCCCGTACCTGCAAAGTCTAGAAAATTCATTTCCCAAGCACCCTATCTCAAGAAGCCACTACAGAATATGCCCCACCAAAACAAAGGAATAAGCCAAGAAAGCAGAGGGCATGGATTTAGAAAACACAGAAGAGAAGCAATGAGCATCCCCAGAGTGACAGCTGTGACTCAGGCCCAGTGCACACATCTCTCACTGGGGCAAGGGGGCAGAGGCTCGAAGAAGCAACAATAAAAAAAGGAACTGGTGAATTGTCAGTGCTTCAGCATGTGGAACATGATACTGAGATATTTTATAGAAATGTTAGAGGGTGTTGAAAGACATAGCATTCAAAGAAAATTAAAGGGGAAAAAAAAGAGGCAATTATGTATCCCTGCTAAAAACGACAGCAAAAATAAGAAAAGAAATGCAGTTACACAGTAGATCACTCAGCTGTAGAAAGCACTTACACAGTCATCGTAAGATATTGAAAAAAGATGTAATCAAACATTTCGACATAATAAATTACATAGGGAGAAAGTGAAATACTTGACTTTGCAACATAGACAAATTATTCTGTGTGGCTCTGTAGTGCACACATTTCAGTTTAGGGCATGTTTAGAAATTACAGCAATTTATAACGAGATTTTGAACTTAAAGAGGAGGTATAAGTGAGTAAAGATCCTAATGTGCCCTAATAGGAAGTAAAATAATTAACCAAGAAGCTTATTATTTTCAAATAAGGAAGTAAATATTAGAACAAATAGCTAAAAACATTGAAATGGTTCTTCTAGTAAGTGGAACAAGGCGGCGAGAGAAGAGAGCAAAAAATATGGGGGTTTTTATATGCTTTATAAAAGAATTTGACAATCATTTTAATGGAATATTTTCATCATAGTTTTTAAATTTAAATTATTAAGAAATAAATAAATAAAAATAAAATAGTTTATAAGTTATGGGTCAGTCTAGAGGATGTGGAAGTTATTACGGTATTCTAGCAATAAAGGGAATCTTACATTGTAACAACAGAAAATTTTTCCAAATCAGGAGAGGTCTGGTTAAAACATCTTGCAATAAACTATCTGAGTATTCATTATCGGGTACCAGAATCAAAGACTAACTTAGTTAGGGACCATTAGACGAGAGAATCGATGACAAAAATGTCAAGAATAAAACAGGGCAGATTTACCTTCTGACTTTATCTTTTGAAGGAGGCCCAAGAATCTTTACTGGGGCAACCATACTTACTCCTCAAATGTTCATAATAGATAAAATTCATGTATCCTTTGTATAGTTCTAATTTTATTTTCTAAAGATGATGAAGAAAAGCTTTTACATCGCTCTTTTTCATAGTATGAAGCTTTTTCATACTTTTTTATTTTCTGCTTCGAAACACCAATCTAACTGCTAGGAAAAATAAAAAGCTGATTTCATAATTAAAGAAAATCAATGAGAGGGGAGGTTTAAAGTAGAAAGAATAAGAGTCACTGGTAAGGAATAAATAAATCATTCTTTCTGGAAGTTTGATGGAGAAAAGATTGAGAAATTCAATGGTAGCAAGGGTTATGGAGGCAAGAATTTTCCAGACAGGGAATATTGGGCTGTTTGAAGGCTAAGAAAAAAAGATGCAATTTTTTTAAAGAAAAAAAAAAAAAGAAAGGTTAGATGGTATATGAAAGGAACTAAAGATGGAGATGGACAAAGTGAAAAACAAAAGTGGAGTTTACTTTTCAACTTTCGTGTGAACATTAAAGAAAGACGATAACTATCTAGAGACATGTTTCTGAGATAAACAAAAGAGAATATAAAGGATATTTCCCGGATGGCCTTAGTTTTCAAGTGAAAGAAAGGACCCAGTCATCTGCTAAGAGGGAAGTTAGGACTGGGAAATTACAAGGGTGGATGAAATTGAGAAGAGTCATTCTCTAAGAGTGAATTGCCAGGAGTCCCCAAGACCATTCCCTGGACTGGGGTAAGGCTGACCTCACCAAGAATTACCCAGGGAGGGGAATAAAACAGAAAGCTTCCACGGCCCCATCCTCAGAAACTCTGACTTAGTTGCAGGATGAAACTGGGGGCAGGTTCAATTTTTAACAGGCTCCCCAGAGATCTCTCTCTGAGTAGCTAAGTCTGAAAGCCACTGTATAGGAATCCCCAATATACAAATAAAAGAATTCCAAACAGTATTAAAGGCACCAGTGAGGCCATAATGTAAAAGTCTGCAATGAGAAGTATCTATTAGGCTTTGTTATCTTCTGACAATGGAAGGAAGAGATCAAGAAAGTAGCATCATGAGGGCTAATCACATAATAACTAAGAATAACAGCACATTGAGTTGCTGACCAACTCTTACCTTTTGGTTCCATGGCAAAAATGATTAAAATCAACACAAGAAAACTTGCTTTCTCATTCTTTTTTACTTGACCTATTTTTAATGTTTTTATTGTGGTAAAATTGGCATACAAGATTATATATATTTCAGGTGTACAACATTATAATTATTTGTGTATGCTAGATAGTATTCACCACTGTAAGTCTACTTACCATTCACCACCATATAATCTATTTTTAAACAAAAATAACTCAATCCCTTCATTAAGAAAATCATTACCTCGGTCCACGTGGGCACTTGTGCCACAGGTTAGTGCTTAGTTTGACTAAAAGGAAAACACATAATTTGGTTTCTCCTTTGGGTACTTTGCTAGTGAACTGCTAATGCTGAATTTTGAGTGTTTTAAAATAAAATATCTAAACTTAGTGATATATTTAAGTCTAGTTTAATCTCAGTCCTTCTAATTCTTGTAGAGGTTTCAGCAAGCCATGGGCACTCCACAACTTTAGAAAGTGATTATTATTCACTGCAAAGATGTAATAATAGTTTTTTTTTTTAAGTTAAAAGCTTAGATCTTTAAATTTCTGTGTCAGAAATCAACAGAAAGGACAAATAAAATCAGCTAACTCTCCTATAAATTTATACTTATGTAGTTTAAAGGATGCTTTTCTGAATCACTTGTTTAAAGCTACATAATTCGGTCAAAATGAAATCATAGTATTTAAAAATAACTTGTGAACGAATTGAAATAAAAAACGCTATTAAGGTACAATGGAAGAGTCAGTGTGTCCGTGTGTAACACAGCATAGTAGAAATGGTTTTTTGTCATCAAAATAATAACACTGTTTCCTCGCCCAAGTGCAGCCTTCTTTTCAGCCCAGAGAGTGAAGAAATGTACACATAATCAAGTTAGGCAAATTACAAAGGCAGCTGATCCATGGCTTTATAAAATAATCTCTGACACAATACTACATTCTGGGAAGCAGCCAGCTGTTGTCAAGCCTTAGTGAAAAATGCCAGATAAGTGGCTTTACTCCAAACACAGAAATTGGCCTGATCGAATCAATGAAATTCGATCAGATTTTGATATCATCTGGGAAAAAAAAATCTAGCCTCCTTCTGAAAGCTGAAAGACATCTGCTCTTTAATCAAGAAATTTCCCCACTAAAAGTTATGACATCTTAACTTAATCATTAAAGTGTCAGTTACTTCATTTGCTTTCTGAGTGATATGCCCAAGTTCCTTTGATTTATTTTCATTAAGTGGAAAAAAACTGTAAGTCTCATGCAAATTATCAACAAACCCATGCTTGACATTTGAAACTATAGCACATTAGAAGTATTTAGCTCATATTTTTAACTCTGAATTCTCTTCATTGGCTATATATCTTTCATAAAAAGAAACTGTATTAGTGATGAATGTTCAAAGAGAAAATTTACAAAAAGGTAAGAAATATGCTTCCATATACACAGTTAAGAAACACATCCATTAGGACAGTGGTCACTTGGGAGCCTTTGGAAACTATCAGTGTCCTGTCCCACCGAGACCAAATCAAATCTCTAAGGGTGATGCCTAAGCATTGGTGTCTTTGACATTTTTTAAGCTTCCCAGGTTTGAGAATCCAACATAGGACACTGACTCTCCAGTTAGGCTGCACGTGGAGACGGGGGTTAAAAACACTGATTCTTTGATCTTGTTAAGGGTTGAATTGTGTCCACACCCTAAAAATGGTCATATCTCGAAGTCCTATACCCAGTATCTCAGAATGTGACTGTATTTGGAGATGAGTTCTTTAAAGAGGTAAAATGAGGTCATTAGCGTGGGTTCTAAAACTTATAAGAATTTACAAGAAGAGGAGATTAGGACAGAGACAGGCACAGAGGGAAGAAGAAGAGAAGCCAGAAAAGAAACCAACCCTGTGGACTACTTGACCTCAGATTTCTAGCCTCCAGAATTGTGAGAAAATAAATCATGAAAAATAAATAAACGATCATGAGCCACCCAAAGTATGGTGGTACTTCATTATGGCAGCCCCAGCAAACTAATGCAGGTCCCAGAATTCTGATTTCATAGGCATGGACTTGGAGATCCAGGCAGTTTAAAGGCTCCTTGGGTGATCTTAATGTGTATCCAAGGTTAAGAGCTGCTGCTTTGGAAGCCTGATGCCAGACTTCACCTGTGTTCTATGTGATGCTGACTTGAGAAAGCAGTTACTTACACTTTAGGACATCCCCTTATGAAAGCTATTAAATGGACATAATTGAGAAATAGAACAGAAACTTTTTTTGTTGAGGACTTTGCTCCACCCGGTTAAGAACTCCCACGAGAGACAAAGCATTGACTGTCCGTGTCACCTCTGCTCCCACCCCCATCAGTGGAAGGTGAGTATTTTGTTTCTTATGATAGTGATGCATCTGCTTCCTATCTTCACAAATGTAGTTTTCAAATGTTCTTATTTCTATTTTTTTATATTTTCACTCTTAACACTGCCATTTTTGTCTCTACATAACTTAAAACTTTACCTATTTCAAAATATGAATTTTAATAGGTTCAATGTTAATTTGGAGTACAACGGCTATATGTTTTATTTCTTTTCCCCACTCATGGTTTCGTGGCTTCTGAGTCACACAAACCTCAGATCCAATCAACTCCACCACCAAATAGCTGTGTGACCTTGAGAAAGTTATATAAATTCTCCAAGCTTCTAGGAAGTCTCCTACAATGACTGGGTATGTGTTCCCCTGGCCCTCTTTCCTACTGATGGGAGATGGTAACGAATGAAGTCTAGGGCCCAAAATAGAAACCATGTTTTGAGGATAATAAATGCCCATGCAGCTGAACGCCCCCCACTTAGCTTAGATGTGACTTGAGAAAATCAGATGTCTATCTTATCTGAAACATTCTATCTTGGGACAGCATTGCTTATACCATATTCTAACCATCGTGTGAGAAGAACTTGAAAAAAGGAAAATGTAGAAGTTACAAGATCAGTTACGGCAGCAGTCCAGGCACAGAAGTTGGCGCCTTGGACTAACACAGTAGTGGCGGAGGTGGGCTTGGGACATTGGAGGAATAAAGGTATACTTTAGAAGCACAATCAACGTGACTTGATGCACGAAACGTAGAGGGAGGTGTCAAAGATGGATCCCAAGGTTCTAAGAAGACAGAGACATTACTTACTTGTGAACACTGGAAAAGGAGCATATTTCTAGGGGAAGATCAAGAAATTTAAACATGGAAAAGTTGAGATGTCTGTGAGACACAAACATGGAGCTGTCACATGTGGGTTGAAGGTGTGAGTCTAGAGCTCAAACAAGTCTGTTCCAAGGATAATTTAAGAGCAACTTCTCTGCTCATCACCAGCTTGGGATCATTGCCCGACCCATCCCAAATGAAAAGTGCAAAGCAACACAGCCATCCAAATATCGTCTTAAATACTTTGGGAACAGTAAGAGCCCCAAGTCAGTCATTTCTCTACAAGGAAAAATCACAATTATTTTTATCTTTCCCTTTGGTTTTACTTTACAGACTTAACTCTTTGGAATTAATTGGCTTTAAGATTTTTAATTCTAATATCAAATGCCCTATTCATTTCTATTTAATCTTTTATTGTTAACTGTGTAGTCTGTGTATGTTTTCAAAATTCTGTGTGTAAAGTTTATTTCTAAAATGTCTTTGTTCAAACAATATCAGCAACATTCACAGGCCATTACGGAAGAGAACAGCAGCTCGGTGACCCACACTCTCTAGAAGTAGCTGGTGAGAGAGACGAGACGAGGAGGGAAATGAGCTTTACAAAACTACCCAGAAGTCAGAATTTAAAAGCATGCCTCTCTTATCTGAAAGTACTCATTCAGACAGTATCAATCATCTTAATAGTGCTTTCGAATGTGAAAGAGAAAGAAAAAAACCCTTATTTGATTGCTACGATTATGTCAAAGGTGTTGTGGGTGTAGATATGCCTCACAAGGTCAAAAGCATGAACAGTAATTTCCTTCTCAGCTCTAATGAACGCTCCCCCACTACAGCTTCATGTTCATAAACATCCATGAACTCAGCGAAAGTGGATTCAGGATCCATTAGACGTTTTATCAAATTATCCCTTCCTCACACTGCTCTTAAAAGAGCCAAAGAAAGAAATCCCTTGAAGTCAGCTTCCTGTTCATTTATACCCTAGAAGGCAGCCTAACGAAAAAACACTTGCTGGCAAACCAAATCGTTTTTCCAGAGATAAGAGAAGGAACCATAAACAAATGTATTTTAAAGTACCCATCTTTTAACTATAGCTGCTAATATTGAATGACAATAGCCATATATCCTAATTGGCTGAGATGCATTAGAGTTAAGTATGATGAACCCAAACCCTCTCACGTTTGCCTGACGGATTTCTGGATGCATCTCACAGCATGTATCTCTGCAGCTATAACCATTTTTAACACAGCTTACTCTTCCAGGAAGTTTATTTTAGGCTCAGAAATGTAAATACTATATGCAAAAAAAAAAAAAAGCATCTTTTAAAGACTTTACAAAATCATTATATAATGCAGGCCATAGTTCAGAACAATATATAAAATTAGAAAGAAAAAAAAAACTATGAACATAAGAACCTTCCTCCCACTGTTGCCTAAAACACAACCTGATCCTAAGTCACTCAGCAGGACCAGTTCCATTAACTTCCATTAGTCAATATTCATGATGATGATGAAGCAGAACAAAAGACCAATTCACTAATAACCCTCCTTTTGCCTAAATAGCACAGCCTTTTCTCACCAACCTTTCTGAAGATTTGCAATTCATCATTTTATTTCCCTTTCTACCAGCTATGGAGGGATTAATATATAGAAATGACACAAAGATGAGGTGAGAGGCAGAAATAAAAAGAGGAGAAAAAGAGGGCAACTTAGATAATTCTCCTACTAGATAATGAGCTCCTAAGTAATTAAGGATCAGCCAGGAATTGGTACCCACTCTATTCACTGAAATTGTTTAAAGTTCTCTTTCCAGAGCCTTAATCAGGGGCAAGCCTTTAAAAAAGCAGAGATCCAGTAACTGCTTTACTCATATATGCTTTGTTTCTAGGAACAGATACTTTTAAATATTTTCTTCATTAATTTTTTATATTTTATAGATTGACCCTAAGCCTCACGAAAGAAGAAGAAAAAAAATTCCAGGTGGAGTATAAATAAGGATCACCTTGACTAGAAAAGGAAGTGAGAAGTGTCGAAGAGACTAAGCGGTGTCTACTGTCAGCAGCAAGCCCTGGGCTCTCTTTGTCCCTATAAAAATGTTTAGATCTGGCTGGTGGAAGTCATTTTCATTATACATTTTCTTGTTGCCTGGCTCACCTTAGAGCAGCATGCGAAGTTTAAGAAAGCAAGCACAGGATGTGACCTGGCTCAAATCCTCACTTACCTTCCCTGCCATCCTCCACCCTGCTGTCGACAGGCCTTGCTTTCTCAGAGCTTTGGTACACAATAAAGCACGAATATCGCAAAGAGCAACTTTCTATATCATTCAGTAGACTACCTTTATAGAAAAGAAGATAATAGAAGATACAATAAGCCAAATAAACCTTTTCTAGATAGAAAGAAAAGCTTTGATGGCACTGGTCTCCTCCATATGTAAGAACATGAAATACAAATGTAATTTTTAAAACACTTAAACAGATCCCTCAAGAGATGTCCTGGCATTGCAAAATGGTCCCCTGACAATTATGAAGACAGATGACATACTAGACTACAGACCACTAATATAAATATATAAAACCAAAACTGGAGGAGAATGGTATAAAATAAATGCTGCTATGACAGAAATAATCTAGAAAATTTCTGACCTAGAAACTTTGTTTACTGATAAGCATAACTTAAAAACTGACAATTCAGCTGAAGCATAAACATTTAGCAATTACAGGATCTCATTTAGTTATTTGACACATGCCCATGCTTAAATGTTCTCATTCTAGAAAAGTTAAAATTAAAGAAAAGTAAAAAGAAAAAAATCACCAAGGGAAAAAAACATCATCCAAACATATCAAGACTGATTATTGACATGTTGGTATATTTGTTCCAGATATTTTTCTAGGTATATTTATTTTTACACTGTTGTGCCCAGACGTGTACATAATTGTGAATCCCGTTATTTCATTTACTATTGTAACATCTAAGTTATTAACTCTGAATTTAATCTTGAAATTAAGCAAAAGTAGAGACAGTGACTCATCAGTGATTTAACACACACAAAAAAGTTCGGAGATACATTTCCACCATTAACATTTCGTCAGAGTGTTCTCATTAGTACTTCTTAAACTGTGGGATCTAGTGTAATTTAAAAGAGAGGGAAGGGACAGGGCCCTAATAGTGTTAGCAACACTTAAAAAATAATAATCTGTTTCAGAAATCTTCATCACTAAAAACCACCAGAGACGATAACGTTAACATGAATTCTACTTAGAACATCTCAACTATTTATCCAAAACATATTCCAAGCACTGGCTAATATCTTTCTTGCTCCTTTAAAAATTTAATGGGGTCAAGAGTCAATTTTTGTATTTGTAACTGCTTAGAAGCTCCTATCAGCTCTTCACTTAGAATTTACTACCAAATAAGCAACATTTTATTTGCTTAATGACACTTAATACAGAGCCAGGGAGGTTTAACATTGACAGTTAAGTCATTAATGTTGAGTGATGACATAAATTTGAAAAAACTGCTTTGTATAAAATGAGGAGTTATTATGTCATTCTGCATATTTATCCACAGCACAATGTATTGAACAATTGACACTTGTATGAAAAGAGGCAATGAAACTGTATACCTTTAATCAAAATATATGCACATAATAATGATGCAGATACAAAGCAATACACCAATTCAAAAAATTCCATGCCATCAAATTTCAATTAAAATGACCTTTGGTTCCAAATTTAAATTTAACAGTTTATGCATTTCTCAAAAAATAGGTCCTTCTTTGTGTTTTTCCTAAGTGAGAAAAAAAACTCTGCACATTTGTTTATCCATTTTCACATGAGCCTGTCATAACTTCACTAATGCTAATTTTAAGTATCTGGGTTACTACCAACAAACCACAAAACCTTAAATTTTTCCATAATACATACAGATATTGATATTCAAATAATTTCATCTTAGAAACAGAACCACACCATCTAAACCTGTGGGGAAAATATTACTATCTCACCCACACAGATGTGAATTGGAAACCTGACCCATCAAGAAAGATGTTTACTGAGAATCCCTCCTCTCAAATAGTTCTTTCAAATGAGCCAGAGAGGTTTCTAAATCTGGAAACCAATGTTGCCATTTTTTCAGAATTTTTGTAAAGATGCCCTTTAAGTTGATTTATGTTATACCTGGCTATTTTCCTTGAAAAAGCTAATTTTGTTTATTGCAATGTTTCTTTTGGCTTTCCACTTTTCTTCTTTGTACTACTAGCATTAGCAAAAGGCTGAAGGTAACCCTTAGAATGAGAATGTGCGATCATACCAGCTAAATTAATACTTGAAATCCCAAAGGCAAGACATACAGAAGAAGGTGAATACACTAGGGAGAGGCAGCACCAAGATGAATTTAAGAGATGAATAGACACAGAATTAAATCACATTGAATTATGTATTCAACTTATGTAGTGAGAAGGTCATTCCCCCTTTGGTTCTCTTTCAATCCTTCTGATTACATCATGGAGAACATTTAAGTTTGGTGCTAGTTTTTAACTCTACTCTAACAGAAGCTGTGGTAGATTAAAGATGACCACAGATCCTTTGCCATTCTTCCTCTTGAATCTGGATTGGCCTTAGTGGCTCCTTAACCAATAGAAAATGACTAAGCTGTTTTAAGACTTCAGAGGCTAGGTCTTAAGGAAGCCCCATGGTGTCCATCCAGACCTCTTTGAAGACTTATTCTTGGAAACCAGCTTCCATGTGTGAGAAGGACAAGTCACATGAAGAAGCAATGTGTAGGCGCTACCGTAATCAGCCCCAAGAGAAGTGTCAGTGAAAAGTCAGCATCCATTGCCCAGCAAAGTGAGAGCGCTCGTGACATCCTGCCCCGTCAAGCATGCAGATGACTCCTGCCCCAAACATGAACGAAAACTGCAAGAGAGACCCCAAGTGAGACCCACCAGAAGACCCACGTCAACCCATAAAACCATGAGAGATAGTAATAAAAATGTTATTTTAAGCCACTAAATTGGGGGTGGTTTGTTTTGCAGCAGCTGATAACCAAAACACTTCCTGCTCTCTCTTTTCAAGAAAAAAAGAATCGGCTCAGGTTCAGCAAGTGCACGGGCTAATAGAAAACATAAAAAGACTGTTTTCTTTTCACGTTATTTATGTTTATAGTGATTCATAGTGGGTTTTTTATTTATGGTAATGATTAAAAAGAGAAACTTCATATGAATATATTTTGTTAAAGTTTTTTTTTTAACATCAAGTAAATCATAATTTGATTTTGAATGCCTATAACAAAAAAAATGTGATGGTAAATGGCTGAGATTGGCTGACATTTGGGAAACATTGCACAAAGAGATAAAGAATGTTAACGTGGAAAGGTTCTAAAAGAAGAGACGGGGATCAGGAAAAAACATTTGTTATTTTGCTTAAGGAAACAACATGGGAGTACAAAATCTAGAAGTGGGTTCAGCCCATGCTTGACATACTCTAATGTTTCCTGTTCATTGTCACCACTTAATCCTGAGTGTCCACTACAGGACCTGAGGACAACTCTCACCTTTTCCCACAAGGGTGCTTTGCGGGCTCCACAGCATTGCTGTCCTGATATTCAGTCTACTCCATGTACTCTTTAGAGGTTAAAAGAAAAATCATAAAGAGCCCACTGAAGTTTGACAAGTTATTTGCTGACATGCTGTGAACAGGAAGTTCGTTCACATCATAGAGCAGCAAGTAAGAAATTATAAAGATAAGAGAGAAAAACAGGACCCCTCAAAGGCAAACCAAAAGACATATTGGACAGACAACATACTTTGAATATAACTAAAAATGACCTTCAAAACAAGATTAAATATGATTTAGAATATGTTTGGAATACAGAAAGAAAGAAGATGGATGTTCTATGAAAGAAATTACTTTAAATATTATACCTGAGCACCTGAAACTGAGTAGAAAAATTAGACCACTGGTTAGAAGAGAGATCAAAATAAGAGGCTGGTGACAAAGCTGTGGGAAGGTGTAGGAGGTTCTTCTGCAGGCACAAAGGAGGTCTCAGTGAGCGAGTGAGTGATCGAGTGAATGAGTGACTGTGACTGAGTGAATGAGTGAATAAATGAATGAGTAGAAAAGAACTGCACTTTAAGTAAAACTAATAGACCTTTAACATTTGTGATAGATGTCCTTGGGTTTTTCTAAGTATCAGAACAGCATATGGTTTCCTCTAGTAAATATAGACATGAGACGATGTGGGTATAGACATTGTACTTGGCTGTGAGTGGCTCCAACAAACCAGCCTTGCATTCTCAATGTCATATTTATGATTTGACAGAATTATGAATCACTGCATTGCAGAGCTTAAGGTTCGTTCCCAAATACTGAAAGCTAAAAATGTTAAATCTGGGCAAGCCAAGAGTCTACTGTATTCACTCGGGAAAAATTTTCTTCCCAGAAGCTGAACATTGATGACCGATTAAGTAATGCACTGGCTAGAACTGAACCACCCCACCCAAAATTCAAGCTAACTGATTTTTCTGAACTAACTGATTTTTAAACTTCCCCAACACACTTCCTAACATACTTTTATAGCATACAAATAAACTCTCCACAACTAGGAAGAATTTATTTTATTTTATATTTTTTTACTTTATCACTCAAATAAATAGATTTTTTTCTAAATACTTAAATGTTTTCTGGGTGTAAAATTGCATGGATTATTGACAGTTTCCTAACCAGTATATTCATAAATTGGAGATTATTAAGTATTATATCACCATTTACAAAAGTCCATCAGGAAAAGTAAAGAGGGGTTCTTAATCTTTTTAATTATAAACCATGTTTTCTATCTTTAAAACATACATTTATGCTACATCTCAGAATGGTCTGCTCCCCTAATTTGTTCAAGAAATTGGTAAGAAAACCAGAGCTTGAAATCTGTATTCTTTTTACTTCATTCTATATTCGGTTCCAGATCATCTCCAATTATAAAAACCCTAAGTGTCTGATCTGTAAGTGCTCAGAATTTTTAGTCAACCACTTAAATCCTGGGAATATGATGAATACTTTTCTACGTATGACCCACAAATGAGAAAAACTGAGCTGCTGCCTGCCCGCATGCTGACAGACAGATCTGCAATAGTGCTCCAGAACACGGCTCTGCAGCCAGTTCCAGCTCTGGGGGACCTTCAGTAAACAGCCTACACCCTCTGTACTTCGGTTTCCTTGTCTGTAAAGTGTTGGTAATGATAGTATTTCTCATCGAGTTACTGTGAGGATCGAACAAAGTGCTATGTGTAAAACACTTTTTATAATGCATGGCAGAATAAGCTCTATATAAATTTTAGCTGCTACTGTTATTGTTGTTATTAGAATTTATTACAACTCAAATTAGCTCAAATCTAAAAGTGAATCTACCAGAGCTTCCTCCATTGTCAATACCAGTGGAAGATTCATCTGAAAAGATATTTGCATATTGTGATATAACTGTTTTCAATTCCCCAGCAATTAAGACTTCATCCATCAACATGCCCTTAATATCTGTCGGTGCTCAGAATTCTATAAATAGCGTGCTTTCCTTACATAACACGGCACAAATGAAAAGGGAAAAAAATACAGAAACATGAAATATAGAGATAAAAACAAAGGGTTGTATAACTGTTAGATTGTAAGATATCAACTACAAGACTTGTAGAAATTCTGAGAAAGACCAATGTGGGCAGAGAAGTCAGCTGATACTTTGGAAAAGATATATAATTTCTGTTGGACCTTAAGCTCAAAGAAGTGCCTTTCATGTGGAGAGACAATGTGATCAAAGGTACAGAAGAGGGAACAAGAGTGGAGTGTGCAAAGAAATTAAGTGATGAAAACAGAGAGACCTTGGTAGATAAGTATAGGTATGTTTCTCTAAGCATAAGCTAAAGGAATGCTTATTTATTTATTAAATTTTAATTTAAATTTTCATTTTCAAATTTTATCTGTTTAATTAAATTACATTTCCTTTATTAGAAGCTTACATCTGTCAAAATTAAATGATAGTACATTTATAGTCAAGGCATATATCTTTACCACATCTAACAACTTTTCACTTGCAAACTTTGAAAAGGAAACAAATAAATAAAGGTGTCTCTTATTTTTCCATTTCATAGATTCCATGTCATTATAAAAAACACTCTACAAATGATAGATGTCTAACATAATATGAGTGGCTTGCTGACACAGACTAAATACTTGTGTCTCCTCAAAATTCATATGGTATTTATAGGTGGGACCTTTGGGAGGCATTTAGGTCATAAGGATAGAGCCCTCATGAATGGGATTATTGCCCTTATAAAAGAGGCCACAAACAGCTCCCCCAGCCCTTTCGCCAAGTGAGGTTTAACAAGAAGATGGTCATGTACAAACCAGTAAGCAGGCTCTTACCAGACATCAAATCTGTGGGTGACTTGATCTTGAGCTTCTAGCCTTCAGAATGGTAAGAAGTAAATTTCTGTTGTTTATAAGCCATCCCATGTATGACATTCAGCTATAGCAGCCCAAATGGACTAAGACACAATATGGTTCTATATAAACCAATTTTCAGAAGAAATATAATCATTAAGTATTAAAAGCATAACTGTACCTTCAGTTTTCATCTTTATATCCTTTTTCATTGAACTTGGATATTAAGCTACTCACAAATCAAAGTATGAAGGGCTTGCATCTTTTGGTTTACAATGAACATTAAATTGGCTTGCAAATAATGCTGGATATTTGTTCATTTTTGGAAAACAGCTGCAACGAATTTATAGAAAATATGCCAAATAATTCCATTCTTAGAGTATATATATATATATTTAAATTTTATATATATATATATATATATATATATATATATATATATATATAATTTGAACACACTAATGAATGTGAGCAACCTTAGGTACTTTTTGCATATTTTATTGTACATTTGCTTTATTTTGCAATTGTTTCATTAATTTTTATTGTTTCACTTAGCAGAAATGCCACAATAAAATGAAGCAGCCATTTGGTTAATAATAAAGATAGATGAGGATACTGTGTCAGACACTAGAAAAATAGTAACAATTTCTAATTCTAGGAAAGAAATCTCAGTCTTCCCTAGGCACTCTGTCCTCTGCCTGCTGCTGGTGAAGCCTCTCATACTACATTGTGGTATCCAGTTTCCGCATGTTTCACAAACCACTTAACATCAAAAGTACTAGATAGAAAGATGATACAAGTGAGCCTCCCTGGGAGGTTTCTAAGACAGTCTGTGGAACAGCTGTCCCTGTGACACTACCCTTTAGAAATAGCTATACTAATCTGAACAGCATTGGGCTTAATATACTATACTCTAAAGTAAAATTTGTGGGACCACTAATATATTTTGACTTATAGAACTAAAAAGACCAAAGTATGAACAAGGACCCAGTTGTTATTGACTTTGTGTCAAGGGATGGCATTATATATTTAATTTTCACAACAATCTTACGACATAGGCATTATTATTATCCCCATTTTACACATGAAGAAATCAAACGTTTAAGGGGCTTGCCTAACAACACAAAACAGGTGAATGGCATAGCCAAGATAGAGTCAAACCCAAGTGATCTGACTTAAGAACTTGTGATTTTTCTTCCAGTGACTTAACACAATAAAAGCTATTTCTCATTCATGCTACAAGTCAAACACAGGTCGGGGCAGGGCACTCAGCTCTTCGTAGTCACTCAGAGAATCAGATGTACAGAAGGTATACAGAGGTAAACATATTTCCTCACTCATGAAGGCAAGAAAAGGAAATGTGACAAACTTGGATCCAGCTCTTAAAATTTCCTCTTGGAAGGAAAATTAAGTCATTTTCTCTTTTTATTTCACTGGTCATCATAAGTCACATGGCCATGCCAAACTTCAAAGGAGGTGAGAAATGCAATACCTTATCACGTACCAGGAAGGCAGAGAGCCAAAATATTTCAGAACAGAACTAATAACAACCATAAAAGAAGTCAATTAATGGAGGTTTCAAAGACAAAAGGAACTGGCAAGAAGGTGGCACTTCCAAGAACTACCTCAATATTTTTCAGTTGTGTTAAATGTCATTATGGCAAAAGGTATTTGGGATAAATGAGCTGTAGGGAAAATATTGTGCTTCACTAGAAAACTATACATTGTTTGGAAAACACTCCTCTGGGTTATCTGTTCTGGTTCTATGGGTATTATTTTATAACTCTGTAAATTGTAGATAACTGATTTCAGTGCAAAATAATTCTTATCTATAGACATGCAAACTATTTTGTCCAGGAGAGGTTAAATTGACTCACCTCTCTCATAGTTAAAAATAAATAAATAAGCTAGTTTTGCCTCCATTTGCATAAATATTTGCCTCTGTTCAATAAATATTGAATACTTATTCAATATCCTTAATCTATAAATGTGCCTAATCTTTAGATTCTTCTTTAAAATGTTATAGCATCTTCCTAGTTCCTTCATTATGAGTTAAACAAATCTTTAACACTAAAATCATTTTTATATCTGTATGAGAGTCATGATTTTACCTTTTAAAAAAGTATCCTTTAAAAAATTATTTTATAATAAACTTTAATTTTTAGAACTATAAAGTTTTAGAGTTCTAGAAAAATGATGAAGTGTTCCCATATACTTCACACTCAATTTCCCCTATTATCATCTTATGTTAGAATGATATATTTTTTATAGTTAATAAACCATTACAGATACATTATTATTCACTAAAGTCTATACTTTATTCAAATTTTCTTAGTCTTTACCTAGTACTTTTTTTCTCTCCCAGGATCCTGTCTAAAATACTACATTACATTTAATTATTGTCTCCTTAGGCTCCTCTTGGCTGTGATAATTTCTCAGATTTTCCTTGTTTTCGATAGCCTTGATCATTTTGAGGAGTATTAGTCAAGCATTTTGTAGATTATCTTTCAATTGGGATTTGTCTGACATTTTTTTCATCATCAGGCTGGGGTTACAGGTTTTGGAGAGTAAGAATACAGAGGTAAAGTACCATTTTTATCACATTATACCAAAAATACTATTGACGTTGACCTTGACCACTTGGCTAGTATCTGTCAGGTTTCTCCACTGTAAAGTTACTTTTTCACTTCTTTCCACACTGCACTCATATCAGTATGGGCTCATGGATATTTTATATTTAGAATTATAATTCAATATTTTACTTTGCTGCTCAAATAGTTCCAGTTTTGACCACTGGGAATCTTTCAGCTGGCTCCTGTATCCCTTCAATATTGCCTCTTTTTATGTTTTTGAGGGGGTTTTGCTTGTGTTATTGTGTTTTGGTTTTGAGCCCTTCCTTATTTTCTGCCTCTATAAAATGCCTCAGGCCCATCTTGTATATTTTTTGCCCAGTTCTAGAATAATCTGTTTCTCAAAGAAGCCCTGATTCCTTTTACAATAGAATGGTATTAGAAACCAAGATCTGGGCACTAGGTTTGCTCATTACTACTGGAGTAGCATTGTTTATTGGTGCCCTCAGCTGTCAGAGCAAGGAGGAACATGAGAATATATTAATCCATGTATGCATACATCTCTATAAATATTTCCATATATATCCACCTGTATAATAAACTGAATATGAGTTCATACTGATGTCTCCAATGCTAATCCATTATCGCATTGATTATTCTAGCTTCTTCCCTTGGTTTATTTGTAGACTCTCACTCCAACAGTCAGAAACCTGGCTCCCACCATCTACTACTTATTCATTTAATTGTTCAATTATTATATACATGTCTAGCAGTACCAGAATCGTTGATCCATATCCCCACGGAAAACAACTGTTTAAACTAGATTTACACACAATTCCTTTTTCCTTTAGTCTTACACACTCATTTTCAGTTACCTAGGTCAGCAACTTTTTCCCGTCACTCCCTTCAGTGAAGTTGTTTCATATGCTTGTAATATTGTTACATTGTTTTGTCACATTCTGTATTTAATCCTGGGATCCATGATCTAAATTATTTTTTAAATTTTCATTTATTAAGGTTCACTCTTTGCGCTGCGATAAAGTTCTGTGGGTTTTAACAAATGCATAGTATTATGTATCCACAATAACAGTACCATACAAAACAGTTCTCTAACCAAAAAAAATCTCTGAGCTTCAACTATTCAATCCTGTCCTCCTCTCCCCCAGCAACCATTAGTAATTTTACTGTCCTACAGTTTTACGTTTTCCAGATGTTGTATAATTGGAATCACACAGTATGTAGCCTTTTATTTAGCAATATGCATTTAATCTCCACCTGTGTCTTTTTGTGGCTTGATAGCTCATTTCTTTTGATCACTGAATAACACTTCACTATATGGGTATACCATGACCACAGTTTGTTTATCCATTCACCTACTGAAAAATATCTTAGTTGATTCCACTTTAGGGTGATTACTAATAAAGCTACCATAAACATTAGCATGTAAGTTTTTATGTGAACATAAGTTTTCAAATCAGTTTGGTAAATGCCCAGCAGTACAACTGCTGGATTGTATGGAAAGATTATTTTTAGCTTTGTAAGAAACTGCCAGACTATCTCCCATCAGCAATGAATGAGAGTTCCTATTGCTTCATCCTTGCCAGCAGTCAGTATTGTCTGATTTTTTTGTTTTGTTTTGTTTTCTGGATTTTTGCCATCCTAAAAGATATGTAGTGGTATTACATTGTTATTTTAATCTACAATTGCTTTATGAAAAAAGATTTGGAGCATCTTTTCATATGCTTGCCATCTGTACTACTTCTTTAGTGAAGTGTATGTTTAGCAATAACTTTTTAACATAAATTACTTTCCTAAGCACTGAGTATCAGAGTCCACCCTTGATTTGTCCTCCACTCTAGTTTTTGGGCAGTTTGAATTACTTTCTCATACGCAAATAGGGTGTCAGTGCCCCATGAAGGTGAAGGCTGCTGAGCAGGAAATCATCGTTAGGCTTTCTGAAAGCCTCACTGAGGATTAGCCAGCCACTTCTGTAAAAGGAGCACCTGCTGTTAAGAAAAAAAATCTTTCCACCTTCTTCTGCTTAATTCACAGCACCACTCAACCGGGAGCTTCATGACTTGCTGTCACCAGGACTTTTTTATTTTTTTTAATCTCCTTCTAGAAAGTAAAATCTTGAGTTTGGGCAAAAACATCCCTTTATCCAAAGAGTTCCTGAAAAAAGTGTCTTCTAACTATTTCTCCTCTCTCTTTCATAGTCAATACTTAAAAACCCTGCTGAACTCATTCCCCATTTAAATATTGGCAAGTAATAGGATTTGTACTTCTTGGCTTTCTATAAAATGGGACTGTTTACATACAAATCCTGCAACTTTATTTTGCATTTGGACCCTGCCATTGCTTCTTTTACTGAATAAGCCTTGAGATCAGCTTTAAGCATGTGACTTCATATTGTTTCCAAATATTCAAACAGAAAAATTAGCAGATTATTTGAATATTAAACCCCTTCTGAGCTCCAAGTTTTTAAATCACTTTAATCTCATTAGAAAGATAGGATTGTTCCTACCTGAACTGCAAGCTAGGGAATGCAGCCAAAACAAGAATTCAAGCTCTCTGGAACTCTAAATGGTATTTTGGCTCCTTGGGAAGAGTTTCATATCCCTAACAATGTTTTATACAAATGCTCCTTTATCCAACTCTTAATTCCAACAAGATGAATCACGTTCCAGGTTACTTTTAGGAGGAAAAAACAAGCTCTGCTCAGCCACTGTATTGCTCCCTTCCAGGCACCAACTAACTACTTCAGGGCCCGCCATTCACATGTAACAAATGGTGCCTCCTGGTTATGCAGCAACTGCCTTATTTGGTGATTCTACCTATAACAGTAAAAGTGGGCTGAGAACAAGAGCTGAGCCCTTCAATTCCATATCCTCTGCACACAGTAGGCACTCAACAAATGTTTATTGAATAACTGATAATCACACTGAGACACACAGAGTTCTTATTGGATAAAGCTACTTAACAGAATCTCTTTCATGTGCTAAGGAAATGTTTCAACATAAATATATAATACAGAAGCAAATAAGACCTATGGATTTGCACAAGAATATAACTCAAATATAGACTTTTTTTCTTTTTCTTTACACCCCATTTCACAATGTCTATAATTTACTCCCAAACATTTCAACATTATGAATGTGTAAATTAACTAAAGCACACTAAAATGTTTCAGTTACCTTAATCAGGGACTCTCACTCCTGGGATGGTTAGCTAACATTTAATCAGAAAGGTGACACTATTAGTGGTTATTGAACAAATGCTTCAAATCTCTTTATCTCTGGTCATAACCAGAGGCTTTACTATTTAGCATAACAAATATTAAAATGAGTTTTAGGTGAAAATAATGGCTTATTATTTCATATAATGGAAGTTAAAAATGGACTGTCTTTGGCAAAAGTAGTGATATTCAAGATACATGAATCGGTTAGAAAATATTACAGAGATACTTCCCATTCTTGCATGAAAAGAGCAGAGGAACCTAGGAGATCCTTTTCCTCTACCCTTCAAGACAGCATCGAAGGCTGACCTAAACGATGCTATGTCCAACCAGAGGTTTGGAGGATTCTGGGAAAGAGTTAACAATCTTGCCCCTAGAATATTATCATCTTACCTGTCTTGAGTAAACCTGTCATGCGATGTGTGGACAAAGCATTTTTGCCCTGATCACTTGCAACTGCATCGAGTTTACAGAACAAGCTGTCTAATAAATGTTTATCTGAAAACATCTAAAGTGTGCTTTTGTGTGTGATGGAATTTGGTCTGATCTTACTTTCATTGTAATCTGGTAGGGGATTACAGTAAAGCAGCTAACCTTTGCCCCACCCTAACTAGCTGGTGCCTGTTATCTATCAAAAATAACCTAATAGTTCTACACAACATACCGGCTTAGGTCAGTTTGCAACATCCCTGTAAACTAGTGGCTGTTTGTTGCTACTTTTACTTTATTTGCATTTTATGCTAAGAAATCTTTAACTATGAAGCAGCCTTTTCTGCAGCTGGATATCACTGACAGAGAACAGAATTAGCAACTTCATTAGGGTATAGGACTCAACTTGGCTAAGTGGCACTTGGAGTGTCAAATACGATTAACATATACATAAAAACCTTCCAAGTCTTTGAGCAAAAGCATTTTTTTACCTAATAACTGAAAGCCACTTTTGCCTCCAGTTAGGGAACACCCAGGAAGTCACACCGTAAGGAAAGCTATTCACTTCCTATCCTATCCTTTATGTTAAAATGCATAATTTCACCTTTGATCCCATCTTTTTACTTCTAAGTATTTCAGCTTACATTGTTGAAGTCAAAGGCCCTTTCCCAAAACAAAATCTGACTATCTAGCAAAAAACAGTTTTAAATATTCCTTGTCTAGTCAAAAAACCAAGTTAATGGTTCACAGACCGCACCCTCTTCATCAACCAGCACTTCATGTGATAGCTAAGGCAGTGACTATAGCTTCAATATTCCCTGTAGCTGTGTCCAATCAGCTGCCACTCAAATCTATTTTAATGAGGCCTAAAGGAAATACCCTTTAGGTTATTAGGAAATAACCCTGGACGTGTTAAAATGTATGATGTAGCACCTCTCTCCATTTTCTTCAAAAGCATAACTTTCCAGAGATTGCTATGCATGCAAAGAATGCATTCCAAGGGGGCCTGGAATGCTTTTCTGTGTGTTCTGGCAGAGACTCAGGGTCAGCAGATACCGAAGCCTGGGACAAAAGGCACAGGATATGCTGCAGATTATTGAGCAAATGCCTAATAATTTACTGAAAACTGTTTTTGATCTGTTGTTCCAATCAACATTACATTCTAAAAGTGCTCAGGTACCAAACTCAAGATATTATTATGCATTCCACACAAATTAAGAAGGAGAAAAAAGAGAAGAAAAAGAAGGGAACAATTAACAGCATTGGAATTCTGCCCATCTAATACTCATGATACCTGCAAGCAATACATGATTTTCAAATGGCAAATAAAATATACTGTGCATCTCTAATGTGTGTTTAAATCTTTATCATCTCTGAAGGAAAACTGATTTTTTTCTAATCTTGAAGGAAATCTGATTTTTGGAAATCTTCTCAAAGGTTTCTCTTTTCCAAATTATTAAACTATTAAAGATGACTGAATCAATATCACAAATATGTGCTGTTGGGGCTTTTAAATAAGGTGCATTGTACCCAAAATATCAACATTCTGGATCATGATTCATTTTATAATGTACGCAAATTTAGTTTATTTGAAATAAATGTAATGTCCATTAATTTTATACCAAAATGTAAAGCTTTCATTTCTGGACAGTCTTTATTTATTCTAGTTTCTCTCTTACAACTTTGCCAAGCAACAATGATGACACAAAGTTATTGGACTTTGAAGTAAACACCAAATATAACATGTATTACATTGAACACAAGCTTTTAACTTATCTAGTAATTTATTGCATGATATTTGAGTTGGGCAGGAAAGATTAAGAAATTAACTCTAAATTAATCTCGAAGTACTCCTCTGAGGGTGATTCAATTTTACATAAAATGACGTTTAGGGCCACAATGCATAAATGTTTGGGTGCCTTTAGTTAGAGATCATGTAGCTCAGAAAGAACAGAATGGGATAGAACCCAAATGTGAATGATTCTGAAGTTCATGCTCTTTTGACTAAAAACACTTGCTTTCCTGACATTTGCTAAATTAACTTGACCAAAGTTTCCATACTCTGAGCGAGGACCAAGATTCAAACACAAGGCTATTTCACTCTGACTTGAGGATGAGCTTGAAGGCCAGGTAGAACTGCAATCGGTGGAGATGGAGAGGAAGGTAGAAAGCGAGTTGCCTTCTCATGCCCCTACACGGATGCCTGGAGGTCACAGTATGTGCAAATCCAGAACTGAAGGTCTACTGGATTTTTCATTTTCCCAAAGAACATTTACTACATCATATGACCCTTATCAAAGGGCAGACAGAATAAACTTTATAAGCTGAGTGCTACCAGCACAACTTTTCCCTAGAGAACTCCACTCTCCAAACTTCCAGGCCATCATCCAAAATTCCAAATATCCTCTCAGAAAGGGAACTCTGAGGTAAACAGATCTCATCCTAGAGAGTAACCGAGGGACCTCTGACGATGACTCGAGAGATTAGGCGCTGCCTAGACTCATCTCTGAAAAAAGCTGCCCATGGGGCTTCCCGCGGCCAGGAAGGAATTAACAACTGTCACCCACAGACATAAATATAAGTGCTATGAAGGGAGGGACCCAGGACACTGAGGAAAGGTTCTCTATGTCAGAGCAAATCTTAGTTTTCCAAATATTAATTTTCAGCGCCCACTGCTGTTCCCTGGCAAACAAACAAACAAACAAACAAAAAACCTCAGGAATAAACTTTTAGGAACATTCTCTCAAGCCAGAATGGGTGACAAAGGTTTTTCCAGCTATATATAGAAACACGTCCTAACTGTGCCAAGTACCTAAAGGAGACTCTCTCCAATTCTTCTCTGACGTATGAATCATGATCTAAACAACAAATTCCTAGCTCAAAACAGATTCCACTGGAAGAAAAAAAAGATTAGTTATCCCAATGTGTATATACCTTCTGGAATAGAAGCAGTGGGAAACTGAATGCCACATTTATCTTTGACGATTAAATCTTGCACAAGAGGAATAGTCTAAGTATCATGTTTGGCCTTTTGTAATTGACTAGACTCTTCTATAAATGTAAAGACTTTTAAATAACCACCATCTTCACTCTTGAACCAAATAGGTCAAGTATTTTTCCACATTGAGATAAATTCTTGAGATAATTATAAGTCATTCAATAAAGTATAAGGTATTTTATATAAACTTTCTGTTTAAATCTAATTATTTTTTAAATAAGATATAGAAATAAAAACATGTATTTCAGAGAAAATACCTCTTCTATACTGCAAATACAGAGTTTTTAAAAAGCAGTTATATTTAATGTCATTAGATGAATATGTAATAAGGAAATGCTTATTCTCTTTACTACTGAAATTTAAAGTATTTAATTAACAGTTATGTTTTAGGTAGCTTGGTAAGAAGATACATTAGAAAGTATGGCTGTTGCAAGCATGTTAAATGAAGAAGTGGTAACCTTAAGCCCAAGGAAGAAAACATTTGAGAATAAACTTCTTCTGAGGCATGAGAGTAAAGGTGGACTTGTTGTAAATAGCTCCAAAGGCACAGAAAAAAATCAGTGACTAAAGATTAGGAGCAAGGCAGGTTCGGGTTCAATAACTACTTAAGCTGTTCAAAGAGAGAATGAGTAATTCATTCTCCATTGCTAGAAATATTTATGCAAAAGTCAATAAGCATCTGGCAAAGAAATTTAAATACATTTAGCAATAAAGCTCTAAACCCCTATTCCAATTTCGGTCAACTCTAATATTTTAGATGTTCTTTCTTATCTCCAAATGGATGTCCCTTGTGTTGCTCAAGTTATCAGTCCAAAAATTAGTCATTATTTTCTCTCCTAAGCACCATGCCTAGTTTTGCTATCTCAGTAAATAACACCATCATCCACCCACTGTACAAGCCCCAAATATCTTATATACGTCCCTCTTCCTCATCCCAAACAGGTGATTAGTCCCCAACTCCTATCCAATCTACCTCTGTTACATGTGGTGATAGGTTAAAACAGATGACCCTTGTATTAGAGCACTAGCTCTCAACCTTAACCATTCATTAGACTCATCTAGACAGCTTTTAAAAACATAATATGATTTTAATAAGCCTAGAATGTACCCTAGAAAATTAAGTTAAAATCACTTTGAAATGGACCAAACATTAGTATTTTTTAAAGCTCTCAGGTAATTCCAATGTGCAGCCAGAACTGAAAACCAATGAAAAAGAGGCAAGCAGGTCAGACAGAAAGGTATTGACATAATTGAAATAAAAATTATAGACTGGAGCAGTTGCTGATGGGATGGAAATCTGAAAAATATTTTGAGGTAATTGAGAGAGAGATTGGAACATGGTACCAACTTCTCATGGAGAAACCCTAATTCTTTTCATCCCATGCCATGGTCAGAGATAATAATCTACAAACCAGTCATCTCACAGAGGGGACCAGGTGAAAGCATATAGATGGATAAGCTCAGACTTTTCACTATCCTGGAGAACAACATACAGGTGTATGAAAAAAAAAAAAAATTGGAGCATTTGTCAGGAGATCACAAAATACTTTCCATATACAGTCGCCAAAGGCACATCCTAAAAATGAGATTCTCGAGAAGTGTCTGTACCTAGAAAGCAAAAAAACATATCCATCTAAATCATATTCTAATATCTAATATTCACATATCTAATATTCACAACTAGGACTAGTTATGTTTTTAACTGTTGACCAAAGGTGTTTGAGACTGACCTTTTTATTATATGGCACAAACAAAATTTTTCTTTAAAAACTTTTCTCCAATTAATATAACTTGGAAAAGTTATAGCACTATCACATACATTTCGTTCAAAGATAAAATCACTGTCAGACCAGTAGACATTGCCATTCCTAGAAACAGCCCTGATTTACCACAGCAATTTCCTCAGGAAAAGGGGTGGGAGTAGAAAGCCACCAAGCTCCTACACTTGTCTATCAGCCCATGATGTTCTCTGCTCTGGCATGAGAACTTAAGAATAGGCCATGAAGTGAATTAAAGTTAGATACTGTGATCACTCCACTCTGGCTCCCAGACCTTCTCAGCATGTTGCCACGAGTAAACTAAAAGAGAACTATGCAACTATTCACAAGGAGAAATTTGGCCATCTTTTTCTAAACTTTCTAATACCAGGGAAATGAAATAAAAATCATCTAAGAATAAATTTTAAACAACTTATATTCTACAAGAAGAATATGAATACACTGGGGTGAAATCATGAAGAAAAACAAGGGAATAATGAACACAAAATTCAGGCAGGTCAATAGATATTTATGGGTTGGAGAGAAAAGGAAGGGACTGGGTAGGGACACCGCACAGCTGTGAAGGAAATGGTAATATTCTTTCTTTAAGTAACTGTGATGATTATACAGGTGTTCTTTTTGTTGTTATTTCTTATGCTTCCTACATATCAAATAAATATTCTTTTGCAATTATTTAACAATTAAAACAATTTTTTTTAATTTTTAAAGGAGTAGAAAGAAAGATATCTAGATATTTGTCCCAAGTCTGCCATTGTGTAACCTTTAGCCACACACTTCTCTAGGAGTTAGCAAAATACAGTCATTCGACCAGAGCAAGAGGCACAGAACTATGGCTCACCACTTGCTTTTATAAATGAAGATTTATTGGCACATAAGCAAGCTCATTTGACTGCATATTGTTTGTAGTTGCTTTTGTGTCAAAACAGTAGCTACGGTTAAGTACTTGCAATAGAGACCATTTTGTCTGTAAATCCTAAAATATTTACTATCTGGTTCTTTAAGAAAAGGCTCCCAATCCTGAGCTAGAGAATTATTATAACTCCTAACTAACGAAGGCTGAAATTAAAAAAAAAAAAAAAATGGTACCAACACACACTAACACCAGTTGGCCCATTACTGAACCAAGATTTCTTTTTGGTACTTTTCATAAGTGGTTTGCTTAGGTTAACTGTCCCACAGCCTGTAAAATCTCATGAACCATGTCAACAGATATTAGACACAAATTTTGTGCAAAATGTAGTTTCCTCTAGATCAATAGTGAGCACAAATGCAGAGTCAGCAATCTCCTACCCCAGATACTAAGGTCTGTCTCTAAAACTAAATCTCATAATTGAAGTCCTAGTTAAGAAATATCAGAACCTGAAATACTCCCTCTTGCAAAAAAGGGTCTCAGCTCACTTAGGATCAGAAAGGTTAATTTCCAGGACTTAATCCAATGTTTCCCCATATGCTGGCCCAAGCATTATCTCAAGGAAATTTCCAGTCTCTTAGCACACACATGTGTATACACAGAAAAGCTTGGTATTTGCCATTTTTAAATGCCAAAGGTGATAGGTCTTATCCTAGTAAGTCCATTTTTTTATATCTATGTAAACGATCCTTCAGGCTACAAAACTATTGGAGCTACCTCTGCCAGAGATAAAGAACAGGGATATACTGTCCACCCAAACTTGTTCCTCCATAACCTCAACTCCTTGTGTCTTCTAAACCCTCATGCGACGCCAATGATGTGATATTAGTCACACTTGAGATTGACAGCTGCCCACCCTAAACTTGCCATGCCTCCTGAAGTCCAACAATTACTGATGTTATCACCCATCCTCGGATGATCCAGTGGCATAAATGACGAGAAACCATTTTAAATGTCCAACTTCCAATTATGCAAAATCTCTGAAATTAATCAAAATTAACACACTGTTTGGAGGTATCCATTTCAGGGCCTATAGATCCACAAGAGCGGCAGACCCAGAGTTCTCTTTTTCGGTTGTACCAGGACAGCTGGCCTACAAAACCAGCGTGAGAGTAAGGAAGGCCCCTCAGAGGATACGAACAGTCTCCTGAGCTGCAGCCAGGACACTGTTATTGTTTAATGCACACAGTGCTTCCGCTGTGGTTTTTCAGTTGAAAACAATAAATCTCTTTTTTCCTCTAAAAAGAGAGGTTTACAAGGATTTGTCTGATTTGTTTTATAGCCTGCATTATCATGTTTACAGTTTGAAATTATTTATTTGATGAGAAATGTTTAACTTAGAAAAATTATTTTTGTCATACAGGTCTATGGGAGATTTTGACTTTTGCCAAGAAAGAACATTTAGAGCTAAAATTACAGGACCTGGATTCTAATTTCCTGTTTCAAACTGTCACCTTAGACAAGGCCATAAACTCTCAAGACATATGTCTCTGAAGTAAAGTTCTTGGAATAAGTGGATCTGAAGATAACTTCCATCCCCCTCTTCACAACAGATTACCTTGCCCCCTAATCCAACGAGCTTGAAGCTATGAAAAAAATCCCTTCTACCCATCTATCTCAAATTGCTCTGACTATTTGCCCTGTAGGTCTTTGTTTCCTTTTCTCTCTAAATTGAAAGTATCCTTCCTTCTTAGCACAGGTAAGTTTTCCACCCTGGTTCTTGACTTTTCCCCTTCTGCCTCTTCTGGAACATTGCTGTTGCTTTAATGTGGCCCATAATTTTCCACTTCCCTGCCTCTGTTTATAAGGGTTGCCATTCCAGTCATCAGAAAATCTTATTCAAGATGCAACACAGACACCACTTCCTGCCTCCTGCCATTTCTGAATCTTGACTAGGAGCAATCTCTCTGTCTTATGCACCTCATTGGTTTTTATTTTATTCATTTTATTATAGTACTAACCTATATTTCAGTAATCTTGTGTTTGCTTAATTCTTTCTGATAAATTATAAACTTTTTTTTAACTCAACTTTGTATAATAAAGGATTCAACTACTTTATAGTCTCATACTTAAAAGCATTCAACCTGTACTGAGTAATGATGAATTAAAATAGATTAGAAGTCTCCTCAAACTGATTCTAGATTCAGATTAGTAAAAGCTTAACTTCTTTTGTCTGTAGTCCCTACCATGAAAGGGATACTCTTTAGAATATATATCTTTATTGTTGAATATATTACCAGCTAGTCACGGATTCAATCTCAAAAGACAATACTTCTCAATGTGTTTCTCTAGTTTAGAGATATTTTTGAAAATCCCAGCTGGTAAAGTTGAGTAAGAAAGAGGTTGGCAATGGAGGGGTTAAACAAGAAAAATAATGTTTACAATCTTTGGAAAACATCACTGTAGATAATTTCTTTTTCAACTTCAAGAAAGCATCCTCTATAAAAGCCCTTCAGTTTTTTTTACTGGTTGTCAGAAATTAAGCTTTCTTCCTGTTTTGAAAAAACAGTTATCTATGGCAACCTGTTCACTTTGTAAGCAACCAATATTAGTTGAGTGAAAAATAAAACCTTACCAATAAGAACACAGGAAACTAAGAGGTAGTAATAAAAACTGAAATGAGATGCTGATTACTCAATTTATCTTGCCCAGATTCTTCAGGAATTTTATACCAGGGCTAAATTAGACAATAATCCCAAGGTCCAAGGACTGTTTGTTCTTTCATGCACTTGTGAGAGTCACAGCATCTTCTGCACTCAAATATTGCTGAATGTTTATACTCTTGGACTATGTATTCAAATAATAATATTAAATTGTCTGCCCCATTCCTTTATATTATTCTTTTCTTAATTTCTCAAATTAAGATTTATTTTATTTCCTCCAAAGGTACATTCCACTTAATGTTAATCATTACTTGCCTCACTTCTCTTATGAAAGCAATCATGATTTTTAGCTCCATTTCACCTAAACTTAGAATTTAATCTGTCCTACTTAATACGTTCAAAACATTCCCTCAACAAAGTCAGTAAATTCTTTTGCATTGATTTATTCACTTAGTGAATATTTATTGACCACTTACTACAAGCTATTTACTATTCCGGGTGCTAGGAATATAGCAGTGATCAAAACACACAAATTCCTGCTTTCAGGGAGCTGTCATTTTAGTAGGGGAGACGAATAACAGATACGTTTTTCAGGAGGTGTTAAGTGCTATAAAAAAAAAAAATCGAAGCAGAGTAAGGGACTAAAAAGCACTATGGGGAGAGCACTATTTTGGGTAACATGGTGAAGAATGAAGTAAGGAAGCAAACCTTACAAAACTCTGGAAGAACATTCCTGGGAGAAAGAATTTAAATGTGAAGCCTCTGAGGGAGGAACCTGCTCAGTCTAGTCAAGTAAGAGCAAATTCTATAGCTATTAGATTACACCAGCTGAAGACTTCATTTAGTTAAGGCTCACAAACTTTCTACTGTTTTTAAATTACTTTCTCAATAGAAATAGCCTTATAAAATGTAAAATAATCTAAACTACACTATTCCCCTTGAATTAAATATGGCTGAATACCAGTAGACATTCAGATAGTTCCAGATGGATGAAATCAGATCCTAGCCCTAAAAAATCCTTGATGTGACAAATGACTTTGTGTAATAGTAATTCAGTTTCTCCAAAGCCTTTTGCTTATTCTTCACCTTAGTCTAAGTAAAAAATGATAGCCTAAATTTGTCTAAATTACTAGATACATATCTAAGAATTCTTCACCGTACCTATCACTACTAACATTACATTTATTTATGTATTGTCTTTCTCCTCCTTAGAACATAAGCCCCATGAGAGCAGAGGCTCTGTTTTGTTCAACATGTTATCCCCAGTGCCTAGAAAACAGTACCTGAGCTGTTTATTAAACACTCAATAAATATTTGTTGAAATAATAAGTGATTCTTAAAGGAATCAAATGAAGGCAGAGATTACTAAAGTGACAGTCAAAACATAGAAGTTGGCATTTAAAATAGCCAGTATGAGTCCCATGCTGCAAGGTAGGGGATAAAGGTAATGAGAAGACCCCAGGAGCCATGGACAGTAAGGTGAAGTGAGAAGGCCACATCCAATTAGGTGATGTGGATTCTGCCACAGACTTCTCACTCATCAGGCCTTGGCTTAAGTGGCTCAGTAAATAGCATTCTATTAACTAGACTGGAAAAGACAAAAATAAAATGTATAATGAGTTCACTTTCGAACAGATTAAGTCTGTGATGCTTACGGAACATCAGATGTAAAGAAATATGTGTTGATCTTATAGCATGTAATTAGTACTAGAAGCTATCAGAAAAAAGTGAGATGTGTTTTTTTCAAGAGCAAGAGAAATTCAAGTTGTTATATGGAATCTGTTTTTATAAACTGACAAATCATTAAAAAAAAATTTAAATAATTCTGTTGAGGTCAAAAGAGCACAAGAGCACACAGGATTTGACATACAGAACATCAGGGGAGAAAAATTGGATCAGAAACAGAAACCTTGTCTACGGCCATGCTACCCTGAACATGCCCAATCTCGTCAGATTTCGGAAGCTAAGCAGGGTCCAGCCTGGTTAGTATTTAGATGAGAGACCACCAGGAGCTGTAGGCATAAAAAAGAAGGAAGAAGGAAGGAAGGAAGGAAGGAAGGAAGGAAGGAAGGAAGGAAGGAAGGAAGGAAGGAAAGAAAGAAGGAAGGAAAGAAAGGGAAACCTAGAAAATAATTTGAAGGCCAGATAAAGAAATTAGGTTAATGGTCAAAGAAACCAGTCTGAAAGTTAGGAAGAAAATCAAAATACAGTGTTGTAATTAAAGCATTCAAGAAAAGCGAGAGTTTAAAGAAAGGAATAATTAACAATTCCAAATATTACAAAACATTAAATAAAAGCAAAACCAAAGAATCCTTTAGACTTGGAAAAATGGTCATGGGAGATTTTTGCTGATACAATTTTATGAAACCAGTAGAAGCAAAGCATGATTTCAGTGGAGACTCTTCCTCAACACTCTATTCCTAGTGCCTAGAAAACACTACCTGAGCTGTCTACTAGACACTCAATAAAAATCGAAGAATAAATAAGAATATGACAAAAAAGGAGATAGAAATATACTGTGTTATCTTGGTCAAAGGGAGGATATATGTTGGTGTAGAGATGACAATAATACAACTAGTAATATTTTGAGTTCTGAAAAATGCCAGGCACTTCTGAACACTTTGCAGTGTAGTATGCAATATGCATAACTTTATAAAGTAGGTACTATTATTAACCTTATGTTGGAACTGAGGAAACAGATTGAGAAAGGTGAACATGACCAATTTGTAATTTCCAGAGTTCAAATTTGAACCCAGGATGTTTGAGTCAAAGAACAAGAAAACACAGAAACACACACACACACACACACACACACACAAATCTCATTTTAATAAATTATGATATTATAGGAAATGTTCTATCAGGAACCTGAAACAGGAACAGAGCACAAAGTTAAGCATGAACAGGTAGGTACTTCTCAGATGGAAGAAGGGTAAAACATGAGGGTTCTTGGAGTGATGCCAATATCAGCCTCCCTGTATATTTTATAAATGGACTAGAAGAGGCTGAGTAATCTGATGTTTCAAATTTTGCAAATGACACATTAAGCATCTCTGGGGTGTGAAATGCCAACCTGACAAAAATAAAACAAAGTACACTTAGTGATGAGCTATAAGTTCACAGAACCTAAGAATGGGATCTGACAACTCCAGAAGCAGGTAGGTGTCTCTCCAATTTCCATTTCAGTGCTGCTCCTATTTCAGTGTGTTCCTGTTCTCTTATCTGTCAACATCCTTGGGCCTGGTAACTTATCCCACGGTAAAGCTAAGGCTTAAGGCCCCAAGGACACAAGCCAACAATTGAAACTCAACCTAATTAAAGTCATGTCGTTCATGGTAGGATATCAAGCCCTGTGAACTAGAAAGAGCTTAGTCCCCAAGGAAGCAAATGCCAGAATACTGCTGCTAAACTGTACCCCCTTAAAGGATACATAAGCCTTTTCAGCTTAAGTGTCTGGCTGCATAACATATAGATAGTGAACCCACTGAAGTCATTACCACGACACATGGCACAAACCAAAAATAAGAACATGTTTAAGAGCTTCTTAAATGAATCCCAATGGGACTTAAGGTAAATGAGGGCCACTTCTGACAAAGAAAAAATATTTAGTAGCTACTAGACCTCAGCGTAACAAATTTGCCTCTTAATACTTTTAAACTTATAATGCACATTCGCCTGACATCCAGAAACCATTAATCCTTATGTTTTACGTCATTAAACAAGTACTTACAACATTTAACAAAATGTTTCAAAACAAATATCTCTATTGCATCTAAGCCAAAATTAATGATAATTTGTTTTCATCTCATTTAATCCATATCAAAAAATATAGGAGGTAAATACTCTTATTATCCTGATATTACTGATACAAAAACTAAGATTTTGAAAAATTATGTGACTTATCAAGACCACATGGCTATTAGTTGGTGGAGCAGGTACTCAAACCCTGGGCAGTTTGACCCCAGAAATCGTACTCTGAACCATAAATACTCTATATTGCCTCTATTCTCTTTTACAAAAAATAAAACTTCATTATGACATATCATTATACATTAACCTGCAAATCCATGTCAAATCAAATCCTCTAATACAGAACAATTAGATACTACATATCACAGAATTAATTTTTTCTTAATGGGTCATAGTCCTGACCCCAAAGCATCATTATGAAAATGTTCAACTGTACTCTATAGCTTAATCAGAAAATACTAAAAGTAATATACAGTTTTCCAAATGAAAGTGGCATGTCTGTCTTAAATCCCAAATCTTAAATTTAGAGATTATTATCTTCTTTCCATCTGCTCTCAAAGTGGGTGGTTTCAAGACAGAAGATCACTGCTGAAGAGTATCAGAGGCCACATGGAACTGTTCTCAGAGATAATATTTCTATGTAAAACAAGATCAACAATTCATTCAACAGAGACAAAAATTTCTACCTAAAAAAAAAAAAGTCACATATGAAAGGAAAGATGCTTTAACTAAATTATGTGTAAAGAAAGACCATCAAACATGAAGCAGGAAAAGCGATGGTTTGCAGAAAATGAGCTTGAAAACAGAGGTGTGAAAACCATATGGATTTGCAATATAATATGCCTAATATTGAGTGTCATTCTCATATTTTACACTTCTACCATATAAAAAAGCCATTTCAAACTGTTTAACATTAGGGATAGTTATCCCTTAGAGTCACATACTGAAAAATTTATGGATAAAATGACATGCTATGCTTTGAAATAATCCATACCGGAGAAGAGGGAAGTAGAAGGAGAATACAAAACAAAGTAGGCCATGAGAGTTCACTGTATGATTCTTTTTGCTTTTTATTTACACTAGTCTACTTATTTATGCATATATCTGACATACTCCATAATGAAAGTTTTTAAAATTTGTTTAAGGGTTTTAAAAGTGTACATGACACTTGTGTTAATTTTGGTGTATATTTTTATGCCATATAAAATAATATCTGACAATTTAAAATGCAAAGTATGAGCAGAACACAAATGCCTCTACTAGTGTACAGTTTATGATCTGCCTCATTTGGTTCAGCGAAAGCCAGAAACAACAAGGTCAAAGTCATAGGTTCCGCTTTTTATTTTTTTTGAGACCTAGTTTAATTTCTTCTATTCCTCAGATTTATAATTCTAATTTCAGCAAGCCATTTCAGAAAAGTATTTTGGCCATTAAAACAAAAGAGTGATATATAATCTATGAATGAAAAAATTTCATTATATGTGACAGTACCCTGATGATCAATTCAATAGGAATTGCTGGCTCTGGTATGGTACCATTAAGCCTTAAAAACAACATGCTTTAGAGTTTCACTGATGTGTTTCATCCCCCCTCAAGCCTTCTCACTCAAGGCCCATATTTCACACACTAATTTTGGTTCTCATAATCTTTTTAACACTAAACTGCAAAGTTCTAAACTTTGCTTCTACTAAATAAATATGAATGGCCTTTGTCTGGTGAAATCTAACTTATTATTGATGTGCTTCTTGGTTGTTTACCGAACTTGTGCAAAATAATGTTCCCAAAGTATACTGGTTAAAGTAAATCTAATGACATTTTCTAAAGTACTCATGGGAGCTAGCAAACCAAAGAGATGGTAGCATTTAATTATATTTTACAATCTGCTTTATAAATATCACAAAACCAAACTCTCGGAAAGCAACCCTTATTGACTTCATTAAAAATTATATGAATTTCTATATATGAAATATATGAAAATTTATTTACATGTATATGAAAGATATACAACAAAAAAAAATTTTAATGATCTTTGATTTATCTGTATTCTTCTTTTAGATTCACATGGCCAAATGGGTGTTTCTCTTTTGAAATAATCTTAGAAAGGCACTTTTTACTTTCTCTGACTCAAGATGACTCAACAAATGCACTTTTATCCAAGGAGCAACAATCCTTTCTCCAAATGTGACGAGTGAATGATAATTTAATTAGATACTTGCCTTTTTTTCATTAGGCAAAATTGCTGTGTATTTAATCAGAAGGGAAGTCTAGTGAGCCAAAATTTTAAAATTACTTCCCCTTTCTGTGGGAAACAAAAACTAAAGCTTTTTATCAAGGGAAATAGATAAACTGCTTCCAAGTTGAGGAAGCCAGGGTGTGGTAGGGGAACCTTCTCCAACTCCAGCTCTGCCATGCCGCCAATCACACGTGTCAGGTCACGAATGCGCACAGCCCTGAGGTGAACACCATTACCCTCGCTTGAAAAATGAGGAGACTGTGGTTTACGAGGTGATCCAGAACTACAACACAAGTCTATCTGACTCCAAAACTTTTCTTCCTACTCTACTAACCTGAGAAAAGTAATATGTGTCACCACTTTACTACAACTTAAAGTAGTTTTATGAATAGGCTTGTGCTTCATAAAAACTCTCAGCCCTATGCAAACACACAATCCAATGCCTGCTGACCCTACATGACCATTCTTAGAGACAGCAAACATATTAATTCCTATTATACGCTAATGTACAAGCATGGGGGAAAATGGATGGTTGCAAAGGATGACAAAGTATATATATCATCGCCTGCAACATATTTATATAATATTGCATATATATCTCACAAATAATCTCATGAAATAGGTATACTAACAAAAAAGTACATACTAAGCACAAGACAAACAATCCACCCCCAAATGTAGTTTCACCAATCAAAATGGGAGTTGTAGAGGGACGTTCACTTAATGTTGAGCCAATCCTGTTTTCTCTATGTAGAATTACAATAAGACTGTGACAGACACTCTAAGCTGGCTCACTCAACAACTCATTGCCAACCATCTTGCTCCCTTGCCTACCTCTCCTTATAAGGTTGACAAAGCTTATTTATAAGGTTGACAAATATTGACTTTCCTTGCCTCTTTTGTAAGGTGTGGAGAGGGAAGAGGGAACTCAGAGACATGTGTCAACTCTCTGGCCAAGACAACTTAAATAGAAATCAACTGCTAGAATTTCTAGGCAGCTTTTTGTTTTCCTGGTAAGAGGGACAGATGAAACTAGCATCCCCCCAATTATACATACATTCCATTCCCTTTCTGCCCAAATCTAGGGCAGCCATCTTGCAACAAGGAGGAGACAAACAAAAAGATAAATGGCAGAGTACTAGGAAGAGCTTGGGTCATTGACAGCAGAACCGGTACCAACCACCTACCTCCAGGTGTCTAGTTATATAAAAATTTCTATTAAGCCACTTTAAATCAAGCTTTCTGCTGCTTGAAGTTGAACATTTTCCTGATGAATATAATGTCAGTAGTCTAGCTAACCTAGAACATTTAAGCACCTAACTTACTTTGAGTTTTGCACGCTGAGATGAATAATACACTGGGCTCTAAACAATACATTGACAATGACTTGCTGTTGACTTAGACAAATGTAAAAGCTATGTGATCAGTGTATATTTTTAGTTGCCACCTCCCCCACACACAAATCCTACAGCAAATATAATACGGCACTGAGTTTACTGAAAAAAAAATAAACAAGATACTATTTAATGAATGTTTTCATTGTTCTTCCCTATATGATATTTATGCTACCTCTCTACCCCGTACAGAATCTGTACACCAGAAGGGGTTCAAATCCAGTGAGAGACAGAATAAGTGTCGTTAAGGCAAATAAAAGAGGTACTCTAAAGTTATAGATATTCTAAATCCTAATTTTCATTGGTTTTACTTGGTTAAGGAATAACTATACCAAGAAATAAGCAATGGTGGTTTTGTGACTCAACACAATTAACCAACTTCAAAACTCTTATTCTGTGAAAGTTCAGTAGCATTTTCCAGTTCTTTGAAAAGGCCTAAAATTCAAATCAAAAATTGGCTCTGCATTGAAGTTTCCACACGGTAAATCGTGAGTAAACAGTATGTTACTTGCACAGAGAAAGGGGTCAACTGGAATATAACTTTGTTGGAGGTATTACCATAACCAATTGCAAAGGGAACTTACTGAAGTCCTAAGATTATAGGGCACATTCACATGTAAGGAAAAAAAGGAAATCCTCACTTAATTGAAAACCCACTACTAACACATATTCTATGCTAGTGTCATTCACAGAGCATAGCTGTCAACATCACCCGGGAACTCGTTAGAAAAGCAGAATGTCGGTGCCCATCCCCACCACCAAGGCCTACTGAATAAGAATCTACATGGTAACAAGATTTCAGGTGATTCATAGGCATAGTAAAGTTTGAGAAGCACTGATCCCTGCCCGGCCAGCATTTAATACTGATTTATTATTGATAAAAATAACCTCTACACAAGAAGCTAGGACAACACTTCCATAATACTCTGCCTGTCAGATTAGTGTAACTAAAATGCAGTTCTAATAATGACACTCAAAACCTTCAATGACTTCCTGTCACCTATCAAAGAAAATTTAAAGTCCTTAGTTTGATAGGCAAAGTCCTCCATCATCTGGCAGCACCCCCTTTCCAATTCAGTGTTCTACCCTAGCCTCTCCATGTGCCCTATGCCTGTTGCTCAAAGTGTGAAGAGCAGACCACCTGCAACAGAACAGAACCACCTGGAGCCTCACCTTCGACCTTCTGAATCATGTTCTCTGAGGAATAAAACTAGGAACGAGCAATCTTAACCAGGTGATTCTTGGAAAATAACTGCCCCTCCTTTTAGATTGTCTCTCATCCTTCATCAACTTTCTCTAGATGCTCCCAAGCAGAGGGAGTCACTCCAACCTTAGTGAGAACACTAGCCCCATGTACAGATCTGTCGTTGCCCATATCACACAGTATTTCAACTACTAGATGTTTCCATGCCAATTTCTCCTTTGAGTCCCTGAATGCAGAAAGTGGGTACTATGTACCCTTGTATCCCTAACATCTTGCCCTTTGGCAAAGAAAGTGTTCAATATTTGCTAATTTACTACAGCATTGGTTATACCAAGAAAAAAGAAACTGAAACAACCTTAAACTCCATCATTTGAAAACTATCTGAATTAATTACAGTACAACCATCCAGTGGAAGGCTATGCACTCATTAAAAATGATGACACTACCTATTAATTGGAAGGATACTCAGAATATATATAGCAAAAAAAAAAAAAAAAAAAGCAAATTGCAAACATAGGAATAAAGTGATCTTGAAGAATGTACACCAAAATTTTAACAGTGGTTATCTCTGAGTGGTGGTATTAGAAACGACATTATTCTCTTCTTTCTATTAGTTGAATTTTTTACAATAGCATATAAAACTTTTTTTTAATTTTAAAGCTACTCCCATTTTAAATGCTTATGGAATTAATGTTGTTATAGTAAATAACGGCTTCACTTATTCAGCTTCCAAGGACAAGGGTTTCCAAAAGTTGGCAATGATCCAAAGGTTGGTGATGTTGTTGCTAAGAAGAAGGAGAAAGTAGGAAATAGGTCATCCTTAGCAACCAGCTCTTACCAACCTTCCTGTTGCCTGGGTTTTAGAAAAATATCTAAATGTCTTTTAATATCTTTTTACACAGCACTTTTCTAATAAACACAGTGGATTCCAGTGGAAATAATTTTGAGAATATCAATTTGTCTCAGCATAAAGAAACTATCTGTTGTCAATTTTTTCAGTTACAAAAATCAGCTTCCAACTTCATCTCATTTCGCTGTTCTAGATAAATTTGTTAAATACTGTGTTTTACTCTATTTACCAGGACATCAAAACTGGATGTGCTAGCTGATAAAAATGACTTTCAGTTATATTACCAAATTAGGGCATCACTTTTTCTCTTACGAGGGTGGGTTGGAGAGATGCTCCAGCCTTTTTTCTTCTACTATAAGAAAAACCTACAAGCAAAATTCATTTCAATTAATATTTTACATAAAATCAAGATGATCTGAAGAAAAAATAACTAAAATAAATTGAAATCACACCAACAACAGGAAAAACCTGTCAATCTGGAATTTTTTCACTAATATCAACATTCAACCTAAAACAAAACTAAGATTTGCAAGGAGAAAAAATAGAAATCATTTTATTAGTCACTGGTAGGATTTTATTACAGTTTGGATCCATTTTGAATATTATAAATATGTATTCCACTTGAATAATATCAACAGAAAAATATGTATAGTTATAACTTAATAACTTGAACACATTTCCTACTCAAATTCTAAAATGAATTATCCTTACTACATGAAAACATAAAGTAGAGAAAAAAGAATTTTAAAGGCTTGCTAGAATATTAAAATTCAGTATAAACTGAAATATAATAATTTTAAAGCCATTTTTTCTACCTAGCTCAAAATAATCTCTCCCCCCAAAAAAGCAAAATTTAACTATAATTTACTGACCCCTAGGTTCAAAAAACATGGCTGCTTATTTGACAAGTTTAGAAGGATAGCTATTGCCATAAACCCCAAACATGCAGGCATCCAACCTATGCATCCAAAATGTCACAGGGTGGTGAAAGGGACTCTAAGCCAGTAGAGAGGAGACAGAATGAGTTGTTCCCTTTTGTTCTGCAATGACCACATGACTTAAGTTATTTTGCTTCTTGGAATCTCTGGCTTCCTCATCTATAAAAAACGGGCATTGGGCTGGATGATGTCTGGGTTCTTTCTAAATCAAAAATTTTTACAGCTCTAACTCTACACATCTTTTCCACACATTTAAAACCTGAAAATACTGTATTTTTATAATCTATGAAAGCTGTAAATAAGAGAACTGCATTTTAACAGATTTTTCCCACTAAAATTTGGAAAAAAGAAGATACAATTCTACCATTTTAATAAGAGTATTTCACTTTTCAGTATTAGTAGCACCCTTTATTACTCATTAGCATTATTAAACTGTACCTTTTCTTTTCTATTCCCATGACTAGAAAAAACTAGTGTTTTCTAACTACTGAATTAGCAGGAATCATGAGAAAAACACCTGAGATATAACTATAATTAGTTTTGTTTTCAAAAAAATTACTGAAGGCGGAAATTCCAATTTTCTAACATATTACATTCCAATATACAAGAGAGCAAAGTTATCAAATCAATTATAAAAACTAATCTTCATGAATCTATGGGGAAGTATTATATCATTCGTTGAGGAAGCTGAGATTCCTTGACATTAAGTAATTGTCCAAAGTCAGAAGGCTAGAAAGCACCAGATCTGTGACTCAGCCTCCTGACCTTTTCCCCTGAGTCTCCCTCTCTCTCTATGATATTACATCAGCTCATAAACCTTTAATATTTTAAATAAAGCACACTTTCACCTAATTTAAATTAAATGGTTGCTTATAAACAATTGCTTAGGAACAAATATTTAAAACACATATGATAGAAAGGGTTAATTTACTCTTTAATATATGATGTATCCTTAGTAATTTTTTAAAAAGACCAAAATCTCAATAATTAGACAAGAAAGATAACCAGAAAGTTTACAAAAAAATTCATCATAAGTACCTTTGAAATATTTGAACTAAAAATGCTCAATTTCAGTCAACTAAACAACTGAAAGAAAAAATAAACCTTTTTCTCACTATTTTATTAACAAAACTTAAAAAATTGGTCATGCTGAATTGACTAGCTTGTAGGAAATAGTTACTCTCCTACACAATCAGTGAACAAAGTAGTTAAAACCTCCTTGAAGGACAATTTCAAGATCTTTAGAAAAACTAAACACACACAGCCTTTGACGGCAATTCCACTCTTAAGAATTTATTTATTATTTATTTTATTTATGTGAGCAAAGAAAAAAAAGTGCTTATCATGTAAAGGATGTCCCCAAGAGCATTTGCCATTACAGCAAAACACTACAGACAACCCAAATGTCCACCCACTGGAAGTAAGTAAGCAAATTTTGCATACTTCAAAAAAATAAAACACTACATACTTCATTGCAAAACACTATACTTTAAAAAAAAAAAATACTCAGTAGTATTTTATACTTCTCGTTTGTCTTTGAAAACAAGTATACGACAAGATCACACCCTAAGATGAGAGCTGATGCCCGTTTAAATTACTTCTCAAAAGATACCCAAGGAATTCCCCTATAGAAAAGGGAACTGAAGATTCAGGAGTCTCATTTGGGAAGGGGACTTACATTTCAGTTTTTTTTAAATTTAATACTGTTTGAAAGTTTTAATCTTTGTATGCCTGGTGATTATTTGTGGGCTCCAGGCAGCTTCCAAGCTTATACTAAAATTGGCTGATGTAAAAGTCCAATTAGATAAAAAATGTATGTAAAAGAATTTTGCAAACTGAAGAGAACACACAAGTCTACAATTCAGGAAGGCTTTTTATTGCCCCAGCACCTACTCCCTGGAGCTAATAAGCAAGATTCCTCAACAGACACTTCAAGATGAATTTAAGAATTCTCTATTAAAATGCAAATATCCAACCAGGAGCTAACACTTTTAAGCAGGGCCTCTCAGAACTGTCCACTAAATTGCCCTAACATCAAAGATACTGAGTTCTGTACCCCCAGGGACCTAGAAGGTATGTCAAAGGCCCTCAACTTTTAATATATCTATACTTTTTTGATAGAAAAACTTTTTTTGCATAATTCTTCAAATAAAATTGATGTTCCAGGAAAATGTGCTCCATTAATCCTAAGGTATTGCCCCAGGAACTGATTTGTACCAGTTGGAGGAATTTGACTTTAAAAGATATGTGTTACTATCTTAGCAGAGGAGAACTTAAATATGGGATGAAGGGCATGAAGGAAAAAAAGGAGGGGAAAACTGGGGTCAGACACTTTGTAATTTAATCCTCAGAATTACCATTCTTTCAAAAAATTATTGAGCTTCTAATGCAGCTACAGGCCCTTGTCCTCATGAAGCTATTGTTTTCAGTTCTAACAGATACTATAAAATTGCCCTTCAAAGAGGTTTTAACCACCAATGGTGTAGGAGAGTGCTTCTTTCTCCCACACCATGGTCAATTCAACACATGGCCAAATTTTTTGCCTAGCTAGCAGGGAAGTATATGGGTGAAAAATTATATGTCAAGCACAGAATCAAATATAATTAGATAGTGAGACATAGGATGGCTTTAGACGTGAGGTTAGAAAGAAATACTTGAATTGAGTGGTCAGCGAAGGCCTACCTGAGGTCTGAGGTTACAAACATATACTTGGTAGAATCAAGGGACAGAAAGGTGTTTGTTATCATTAGAGCATAAGGACCTGGGAATGAGGGGTCGATGGTGAGTTTAGAGAAGCAGGAGCTAAGGCCGTATAGGACAAGGTAAGAATGTGACATTTATGTTCATTGCAATGGGAAGCTATTGGAGGTTTCGGCAGAAGAATAATATGGCCTCGCTTACTTTTTGAGAAAGTCATTCTGTTTGCTATGCAGGCAATGATCTGTAAATAGACAAGACAAGAAGCAGAAGGCAACAGAAATAATCCAGATGAGAAATGATGGTGACTTAAACTGTAGATTTAATAGTGGAGATGGAGAAAAGGTTCACATTTCAGGATATATTTGAGACCTGTGAGACTTGGTGATAATTTGGATATGGAGTATAATGAAAAGATTGGTGAATGAACTCCCATATTCTCAGACTAAGCTAACTGGTGAGTGGTGGTACCATTTACTAACATAGGGAGAGGAGGGGAAGGGCATTCTGTTGTGAACACTGTGGCCAAGACTTCTAGTTGCCATCCAAAATGCACTTTTTACTTCTTACTAAGTAATCAAACTCCATTTTTATTCCAGCTAAGACTGCATTTCTCAGCCTCTTTCTACTGCTAAGTGAGGTTACATAGCTAAATTCTGGTCAATAAGAAGTAAATGTAAGTACTTATAGGACTTCTAGGACAACTGGAAGAGAGAGTTACTCAGCTGGAAATTGTACCTTTTTCCCCCTATGCTCTGTCTTCCTTCTTGCTGCCTGTAATGAGATGGCTGGAGCTCCAGCAACCATGAGATAACTTTCAAATGAAACTCACACACACTGAGTATAGCAGATTAAAGAGATTAAATAGAGACTGAATTGCTGGTCTCTTCGGGGAGCAGACACTTGAGTGCTGGGCTGCCTGTCCATGGGCTTCCTTTAAGTGGAGTAAATTCTTGTGTGTTTACAATTATATTGAGTTTTCTGATGATATAGCCAAACAAAATCCTGATACAAAGATGTAAAGATAGATACAATATGCCTATTAAATATCCCAGTTAGCTAGAATCTCTATCTTAAGGATAACAAACTGAATATCAGAGAACTTATTTGCCCAAAGTCAGTAAGCTTGAGATAAAGGCAAGATTTAAGCTAAAGGCAGTCTGACTTCAAAGTTCATGTTTTTGCACTATACCATCCTTTACTGAAAAAGAAAAAGAGAAGGAACCAAACACAAATGTTTCCAATAGTACAATCATGTCCATGACCAGTTCTGTGCATGGTACTCCAAATAGCCCTACTCAGTCTGATACAAGGAATAATCATCTCCTATATAAAAGATTACTCTTTACATGATGTCTGCATTGTACATGCTTGCTTTATTCATTTTTTTATTTATTTGTTTGTTTGTTAGGTGAGGCAAACTTTGGTTGACCTTGCAGATTGCAAAGACCTTGTCTGCTTATAATCCCCTATTTTTTTAAATTTTTTTACAACTACAGCACCTGGGCTTCCTAGGTGGTCTCTCATCCAAGTACTAACCAGGCTCAACTCTGCTTAGCTTCCAAGATCAGACAGGATCAAGCTTGTTCAGGGTAGCATGGCTGTAGACTATTCATTTTTTTTTAAAGACATATATTTTTAATTGTATTTACCTAATCCATTCATCCCGAGATTTATTTCTATTGTATTAAAATGCTATTGTATTTATGCTATTGAAATGCTACTTATGCACTATCTTGCAATTAAATATTCATAATGTCATTCTGAATTCCTGTTGTCACACTAATGTAATTCTGGATTCTAATACATACTCCAACACTGAGTCAGGAATTTCCCTTACATGACTTATTAATTTTGTCCCTTATAAGATAATAATGATAAGTTCTCAAGAGCTCCCAACTCCAACAGATATGGCTAGCAATTCATCTTGACCAGTTTCACAGTTTATTCATGAAGCAAAAAAACAAAGGCTTTGTTTGTACAATAAAAATATGAATCTATCACTACTTCCTCAAGCTATCAGGTCTGTCCTATAAAAGAGAAAATCAGATCAGTGACGCAAGTCTTGCTTCTCATAAGGTCAGGTAGACAACTGGCTTAAACTTTAGGTATTCCTAAGAAGTAAAAAAGGAAGTTTTTTTCTTTTACTTTTTCATTGAAGTATAATATACCCTCTGTAATGTATACAGATATAGAGTGGACAGCTTGATGAAATTTTACAAAGTGAGGACCACCACCCAAATCATGTTACAGAAAATTTCCAGCATCCAGAATCCTCCCTAAGGCCCCTCCAGTCGTTACCCATCCCCCCATACAATTAACCACTATCTTGAACTTTGATTCCACAGATCATTTTGCCTGGTTTTGAACCTGATATAAATGAAACAACCTAAAATATAATCTTTCCCTTAACATATCTATAAAAATCATCCATATTGTTCCAGATAGCCATAGTTTATTCTTTTTCATTACTCTATAATATTCCATTTATCCCTTCTATTAATGGGGATTTGGATCATTTGCAATTTTCAATATTATAAATAATGCTGCTATAAACATTTTTGCCTAAGTCTTTTTCACTTTGAGGTTTAAGGGTGGCCATGAGTTGATAGATTGATAGTTGGAGTTGGATTATGAATCCTAGGGGTCTCATTAAGTTGATCTATCTCCTTCTGTATGTGTTCAAAATTCTCTATGATAAAGTTTTCTAAAACACACACGCAGAAAAAAATGTGTAAGACAGTCTCTGACCTCCAGGAGCATACAGACTAATAGAAATGCTAATATATGCACTCGAATTGCCAACTGGAATTTAAAGGGGCCACAGCAGTTATGAATCCGAACTCTGACATTTTAAAACCAAGACAATACCCAGAAAGGAATAACTCTGAGGCTGAGAGGTTAAATGAGTTGCCAAAGTCATATGGTTGGTGGCTGAGTTCATACTGAAAACTAGGTCTCAAAAACACACACACACACAGTCATACTCCCTCTTCCAATCAGAGTGGTAAATGGCAAAAGCCAGGAAGCTAATCTAAACTAGATGCAGAAGAATTCAGACAATAGAGATACCACCTAAGGCTGAAAACCATGGGCTTTTTCACCAACTGTGCTCTGCTCACAAAACTAAGAGGGCTGTCCCCCTATAAAAGAGAGAAAATCTGATTAATGAGACAAGATTTTTACATTTATTTGTATGGTTGTTGAGTGAACCTCTGTCTCACCTAAGGTAACAGGGTTTCTTCACAGGATGCTGAGACCTACATATCCGAGCAACAGAAACTCTAGTGGCTGATTACCCAATTACTTGTCAATCAGAGAAGATATAGTGAGCATTTACTATATCCCAAGAAATGTATTATCCATCAGAGAAACCACAGTCCCTGCCTCAGGGAGCTTATAAGCTAGAATAAAATTATTAAAGAAATAATTCTGAAGAAAAACCACAGGGTGCTCCAGCAAATCTAAATTCCCTAGCTCCAACTCAGATTAGCAAACCTTTAAAAGGTACACTTCTGCAAATTTAGACATTTTCAGGTGTGCAAAATTTTAAAGAAATGAGCCCTCATTGATAAATAAATCAGGTATGGTTCTTTTCTAAACAGTAGAGCATCGGGTACTAATAAGGGGAAAAAACTGCCTGTGAAAAGACTAAAACTGTCAGGTATTGATTGGTAAATGTTTGCTTTTGACCATGACACCAATATTTTTTAATATTGTCCCAGGTGATGTCCCCATAAGGAGGCTATATGAATGACTTCCAAGAAAATGTAAGCTCTTTGAGGACAAAGTCTATGTATTTAGTCCTTCTAGGACAAACTCACACAGAATATAAATGTACTTGACTAACATTTCATCAGTAAAAGAATAAAGCAATATCAAATTCCATATATTATAAATGTCCAACTTTTCTTCTGTACATAAATGATTTTTGTCTTAAACCCTAAATGTGCTAGATAAAATTTTTAATCATAGTCTCATTTCTAGTTCTTTTAGAGTAGATTGCCTTTCTCTAATAAACTAAGAATGGAATTCAATTTTTTTCTTGTTTTCCAAAACATATTACAACATCTGAAGAGAAATAAAACAATAACTTTAAAAAGTGGAAAAGCAGTAAAAAATTCAATTCTCTTAAGGTATCTTTTTACTTTTCACATAAAAATAGATGTTTCCTCTTGTCGGCCTGAAAAACCATGGAAATAATATAATCTGAACCAAAATAATCCAATGTATTTTGAAAATTTTCAGTTAGGGGAAACTTAACAGGTTAAAATGATTTACTCAAAGTCTCTTGGCTGCCTCTATACAAAAAGAAAAAATGAAAAAGAAAAAAACAAGACACGTAATTTCATAATCATTACATCACTTCTCTGTTCATAAATAAGCATTGCCAAAAATTATTTATAGATATATAAAAATGATATTGATTTGGACATTCATAATTTTGTAGAGATTTTTCCTAAAGTTGGACAACAATTCTTTCATTGTGAAACATTTATTTGCCCATTCCCACATTCAAATCCCCTGAGCTTTTATGTTATTATGCTTCTGGTGCATTGCCAGTCTAGCAGTATATGAAAATTAAAGTGTTTTGAAGGAAATATAATTGCTTCAAGTTACCACACTTGGGAAGTTTTTATTTTTCTTTTGAAAGTTAAATACTAATTATATTCACATTTATGATATTACTAAACACCTCACATTTCAGCCTATCTTACTAAACTGCAGAATTTACTGGAATTAAAAATAATTTACATTGTCCTTAGATAACAAGATAAAGGCTCACCCTCCAACAAGTTATATATGAGTTTGGGCAAGATTTCTCTGCCTTGACTAGAAAGCATTATCTGGAAGAATTGGAAAGGAAGCCTTCTTGAATTTGTCTAGTCCTCCATTCTGACCAAAATAATTGGAACTTTAGAAATTAGAAATCTGCAGCTTCATGAATTAAAGAGACAACCCAAAACCTGTTAAATTTTCCCCAGGATTGTTTACATTGTACTTCAAGGTATAAAGAAATTTTAATGCCCTAGGTGTGTACATTTCAACATCTTTTAAATGAATCACTGTTTTTTCCCTAATACAAGAAAATTTTTTGCACAATCAAATTCCAAAACCAGCAAGCACAATTTAGTTACAGCACCACTAAAACTACAGCTTCAGACCACTTTTGATAGACAACAACAGAAACTGGATGTTTGTTAGGAAGGATAACCATTTCAGGCACTTATGTTCTCTTTATCTTCACTCCTACCCATCCTGGATCTAAATTAGGAAATTTAAATCCTTTGACCAGAAAATTATTAGATTCAATGGCTAGATGTCAACGTAACAATAAATAATAAGGCTTTCAAGATTTGTTACACAAATCTTGGTTATTATCAATCAGAAAACTAAAGTAGTCTCAAAGGCAGCCTTAAACCAGTCTCAAACTCAGATGCCTCCAGCAGTCCAGCAGGTAAAATAAATGCATAAATTCATTGTGAGTGGGGGGCGGGGCACTTGAATGAGCTGCAGAAGGAGGCCGCAGCCCACTGGGGAAGAGGACAGCTGCCCCTAGGCTCCAAACAATTGTTCCCTTATCTTTTGACTTCTCAAGACAAGCCATAAATGCAGATTAGCATGTGAAATCTTCCTATGAAAATGTTGGCACGAAATTTTTAAAAGCACTGCATGGGCCAAATAAAACACGGCTGTGGGCAGACTCAGTGAGCTGGCTGCCAGTTTGAGATCTCAGGAAAACTATGGAGAAAGAAAGAAGTAAAATATTTCCTTGACTCTCCCTCCGCCAGCTTGGTAATGCAGTCTCAGAGAACACCGTGGGAGCGTAGTCAAAGGAGGATTAAAGATGCCTTGGAGGCTCCAATTTGATCCTAAGGGAGGTACTACTTTTCTACCATACTTTTTCAATGCATTTTACACACACACACACACACACACACACACACACACACACACACACACACACTTTTCCCCACAGATCCAGGATCACCAATCATTCTGAAGCAATTCCATTATTGAGTTAAGGGACATTCTTGTGTGTACCCAAGAAAATGAAAATCCTTAAAACACCTTTATACCCCAAAAGATAGGCTGACCTTAATTACAGTTGTCTCTGCTCTTAACAAAAAGCAAAACGAACATAACAGCTGAAAACTGTTCTCAGGGGTATGAAATAACCCATTCAAAAATCTGTAAACTCATTCTCAGTGACAAGTTAAATGCTTGCTGCTACCAAGTTGCCCTGGCCTTTATTCATCATTCAGTCTGTGATGTGGTAAAGCAAAGTATGGTAACGAGAGAAGAATAAAGAGGAAAAAAGTCCAAACTTCTGATTTACACACAGCTCTAACAATGGAGAATGTTGTTTCTCACTGTTTACAGAGCAAGGCAACATGGCACAGAGGAAAATAAAGTTTTTGCATCTTAACCAAGAGAATAATGTAAACCATGCAAACATTTTTATAACATAGGCATCATTTTACTGCATTCCCAGAAATATAACTGCCTTTCATCTTTGTTAACATATACATGGGTGTATTTTACAGGCTCAATATATTTTCAACTATTTACCCACTATCTCTAATAAATACGCACTGGTCACACGCATTTTAATAAATGGTTCTTAGTTCTTTCAAGAACCTGATAAAAGTGGAGGACCTTGCTCCCAAAAAAAGGCACACAATTTTAAGAGGTTCAAGGACCTCTTGGATGGACCATGAAGAAGTCCACCCAAGGGCCTTTATTTAAGAACTCCATTGCCAAGCTACTGTAATTTCATTTATGCTAACCTTCCAAAAACACTGATTTTAGGGTATGCTCTAAGGCAGTATACTTGCATGCATTTCCTTTCTTGTTTACCAATATTTAAATAATCTTTCATGTTTGAGGATTACTATCATTTTTAAACCAGGCGGGCCTGAACTGATAAATTAGGCTACTATATTGGCTAAGAAAAGGTTACCATTCATTTGCTAAACAATATGCCTTTTTTGTTTCTGAACCTAAGTGCTTTTTTCATTTCCATTATTTGGTTGTTACAAATATTTAGGCAACGTATAAAGGGGGTAAAGTGTGACGGCACCACTTTCAAGGGATATTTCCTTTAGCTATCATGTAAAATGGGCTAATATTTTCCATTTTGCTATTTTTAATGGTATAATCAACTTTCAAAATCCATGAATAAACATAGGGCCTTCAAGTTTCCTCTTTCTCCCACTTGAACTTTCAAGTTATCCCTACTATATTCAAGTTATCCCTAATATATATATATATATATATAAAGAGGATTTAAGGAATTATCTCTTTATTACCTAACTACTCTGGTAGTAATTAAAAATATTTTAGAGAGGCACATTACTGAATGTCATTAAAGATGCTAGGATATGTCTATTGTGAAATGCAAAATAATACTTCTGAATAAACGTTTCGGTGATATATTTTCCTTCTGTAACTGAATCTCATCGCCGAAATTTGGTTAGATACGAACTCTGTTTACAAACAAGAGATCATGTACTGAACCTAATTAAAAGAACATGATGATGCAGACACCAGATCTGAAAAAACAAAAATGTCAACCTTGGGAGGTTGCCTGTTTTGGCATTATGTAATATACATGAGATTATGCTTCCTGGGAGTTTAAGCTCATTTAAATGCCTATACATGAAATCCATAGCATATCCTATTTTTAAAAATTATTACCATCTAAAGGCTCTATGCACCCCAATTGAATTTATTTGCAATTGAATTTTGATATGCATGATTTAATGGTGTTAGAATATGAGTGCAATAAAATATCTGAACAACCTTGAATCTAACAGCTCAGCACTTTGGATTTGCTGACAAATAAGGCAAATGTGGTATCAAACTGTAGAAATTACTACTACCAAAAATAGCCTCTTTTGAAAAGCACAGAGGATTTTAGGACAGTGAAAATACTCTGTCTGATACCATAACGATGAATACGTGTCATTATAAATTTGTCCAAACCCTTAGAATATACACCACCAAAAGTGAATCCTTATATAAACTATGAATTTGGGATGATGATGATGTGTCGATGTAGGTTCATCAATTTTAACAAATGTGCTAATCTAGTGGGGGGTGTTGATAATGGGAGAAGCTATGCATGTACTGGGAGAAGAAGGTACCTAGGGTCTCCCTCACCTTTCTCTCAATTGTGCTATGAACCTAAAACTGCTCCAAAAAGTTGTCTTTAAAAAAAAAAAAAAAAAAAAAAGTACCTTCCACAACCAAGCCCACAATGGTCTCAAAGAACGAGCTACTTAATGCTGCTGGAGCCTGTAGAAAAAAAAACAAAGTATTAAAAAGACACCCTCTCTTCAAGGAGCTTACCATCCAGCTGCCATCTCAGAAAATTCAATCTGGTCTTTCAAATTGTGAAGGATATATGTTCACTGAGAATCTAAAGTTTCTTAATATTGAGAAATGGAAATAGCACAAAGGAAAAATGTAGGAAATCTAAGCTATCTAGTTTCAAATACAACTTTATATATTTAAGATTAGATTTAGACATCCCCTCTTTTAAAAGACCTCCCAAATATTCTTTTGTATGAAGCTGGCTGTTGGCCTCCTTCTCTGTGGTCCCACAGTCTTGCACAAACTTCCATTATTTCACTTGCACATTATATTGTAGTTGTTGTATTCCTGGGTCTGTTCCCCGCAGAGGCAGGCACAATATGTTGTGCTTAGAAATGTTTGTTGAATCAATGAGTATCCATCCCACCTCTGCTATTTGCTTATCCACAGTTCTTAGATAAAAATGTAAATTTAATCTACAAAAATATTTTTATAGTTAGTGCTTGTTCATGCTCATGGAAATATCTTTTCCCTGATAGTCCAAGGTTTTTTGAAATTCTAAGATATCTATGACTGCAGCAGAGCACTATAATCAGACAGCACAGAGGAATGTCCAAAAACCGCATTCATTTCCAGGCTCTGCCAAACATTTACCATCCCCATGTCTACTTTCCTTATCTGAACAATGGAGACGGCAATACCAGCCTGTCTCATGTATCTGCTGTGCGTAGGAACTAATTAGATTTATCAACCATCTAGAAAGTATTTAAATGGTTTGAAAATTTTATCACAATAGAGAAAAACCAAATAGTAGCAGTTCTACTATTGTTTTTAACCCCAATGCATTCTTGGAAATAGTGAATGAATGGCAATAAAGCAGATTATATTTCCCTGAGGAAATAATATGGAGATTGAATGTTATGTGACCAGCAAAGAATAGATATCAAATAAATATGACTCTTTAATACTGTTTACATTTTTATATTGAAGTATACAATAAATACAGCAGAGTGCACAAAATGTAAATGAAACTCAATGAATTATTTTTAAAAGTGAGTAAATTGATGTAACCACCACCCAGGTTGGCAAATAGATCATTTTGATGTTCCTTCTGTCTTTTCCAATCACTAACGCCTGCTGGCTCCGCAAAAGTTACAAGTATTCTGCCTTCCTAACTATCCTGATTTTCCCAAATTTAGTTTAGTTAAGGCTATTTTTGAACTACATGTAAATACAATCACACAGGGCATGTATTATTTTGTGTCTGGCTTCTTCCAGACAACATTATGTTTGTGAGATATATCCATGTTGTTGTACATGGCTGTAGTTTACTTCATTTTCATCATTGTATAGTATTCCGTATAATAATGTATAGTATTCCATATAATAATGTAAACCATTATTTATTTATTCTACTGTTAAAAAACATTTTGGTTGTTTTGACTATTACAAATTTAAAATAGTAAAATTATGCCCCCAACTCTAGAAAAAAGGCACAAATATATCAACATATTAGAAACCTTATATGCAAATTATATCCCAACACAAAATTATGCTACATAATACAAAAATATAACTATCAAATCATAAACCTAATCTAAATCTAAAACATCTATGTAAGAAACATTTAATATTTAATTTGCTTTTTTTTCCTTTTAAAATTTCAGGTGAGGTTTGTGCTTACTTTTTTTAAAGGTTTGTAGAACTCAGGCCTCTTGAAAAATTTATCAAGATTAGGTGAAACAGATAGTTTCATTTTCTGATAATTACGTCTCTGTAATAAGCATTAATTTAAAAAAATCATTTCATGACAAAAATATGTAACTTTAACATTGACTGTCTCTGGGTAGAGAGATTTTTAATTATTTTATTTTCTTCTTTTTTGCCTATCTATATATTCTAAAGTTTCTAAACTATAAGTATCAAAATTATAAAAGTTACTTTGTTCTTTAATGAAAATTATTTCATCAGTCTTCAAATTGCAATATTCAGAAATAATCTAGTTTCCTTTCCCCACTGAATAAGGTATAAAGTGTTTGGAAGAACCATCAAATAAATGATTAACCCATTTATTTTTACCTTTGAGAGGGAAAAAATGGAGTTTATGTTATGTAAGTAAATATTAACAAAGTAAAAACATTTGAAATATCAGGAAAGATTTGTGCCTGCATATTAACTATAGAAATGTTACTATAAGTCACTGAGGTTCGGGTTAGTCATTATATTAACAAGTAGGCATTTTCCAGAGCAAATACTATGAGAAATTTATAAATATAATTTCATAAGCTTGCTATGAAATTATGCTTACATTTTGGTTAAAGAACCATTCTAGATACTACCAATAGTATGCATTGCACTTGTCAATGTTAGCAAATACAAAAACATATTCCTCTAAAAAGAAAATGTTATGAAAGGATGCTCAACATTGCTAGCTACTAGGGAAATGCAAACAAAAACCACAATGAGATATCATCTCACGCCTGTTAAAATAGCTATTATCAACAGAACAAGTAGTAACAAGTGTTGGAGAGGATATGGAGAAAGAGGAACCCTCATACACTGTTGGCGGGACTGCAAATTGGTACAGCCATGATGGAAAACAGTATGGAGGTTCCTCAAAAAACTAAGAACTGATCTACCATATGATCCAGCAATCCCTCTACTGGGTATTTACACTCAAAGACTTAAGACATATATCCAAAAAGATATTTGCACACCAATGTTCATAGCAGCATTATTCACAGTGGCCAAGGACATAGAAGCAACTGAAGCATCCTACAACTGATGACTGGATAAAGAAGATATGGTACGTATATTTAATGGGATACTACTCAGCCATAACAGATGAAATACTGCCATTTGAGACATGGATGGACTTTGAGATAATCATGCTAAGCAAAATAAACCAGATAGAAAAAGTGGAATACCACATGATATCACTTGTACGTGGGATATAAACATAAAAGCAACAAATAAATATGACAAACAGACTCATGGACGTGGACAATAGGCTAGTGGTCACTAGAGGGTAGGGCTGGAGGATGGAGGTAGATGGGGTTAGGGGTCAAATATGTGGTGACAGATAGAAATCTAACTATGAGCAGTGAACATACAAAGCAAAATATATATGACTTACTGTTGAATTATATACTTGAAACTTAACTGGATTGCATTAACCAATATCACCATAATAAAAGTAGATAAATAAATAAAAATGCCACTTAAAACTAAAAAAAAAAACTTTAAACACTAAAAGAAAATGTTTTTAGTTAACAGCTGAGTGTAAAGATGAAATAAACTAGACTGGGAGAGCAACAAGAAATAAACAAATAACTAAATAACTAGAAATGCTGAGTCACTGAACTTCGAAAACTTATTTTTTCAATCTAGTGAAGTCTGTCCAGAATGATTTGCATCATAATTTAGGCCTTAATTGTGGTATACTAAGTATCTAGCAAAGACTGAGACACCAATTTCAGGTCTTTTATTTTTTTAAGTTTTCCTATTTAAGGAATGTGGTCTGATACCATGGCAAGGCACAGAAGTAATGAAGGCAGACTGGCTTAATCTGGATGCTCTCTACTCCCCAACCCCTAGCTATGTGACATTGTAGACCACATGGATACAGGAGTCGTGACTCATAAGTCCGAGGGATAGCAACGAATAAGGGTTCCATTATTTGCATATTCATAAAACTCACAGCCAGATGGATGGAGGTAGCAAATCCCACCTACTTGCTATTTGGCAGAGGCCAATTATAGCCTGGTTGTGAGCAGCCACAGTCCAGAAGAGCCTCTGTGATTAAGGGACTTCTCCCTCATGGAGTTTAGGACCCTGATCATCACAGCGTGACAGTGTCTTTTTGCTGCAGTATCCACGCTGTTCCTCCACTGGCCAAGGGCACTGGACTTCCTGCTGGTTATGTGGCTGAAGCAGCCAACAGAAAGAAAAAGAGCACTCCATGCCTGCAGGCTCCCGCCTAAAAGTGAAGATACTGAGGCTTTTTACCCCTACCCCAAAGCACATGTATTTGTGAAGTATTAAAAGGAAAGTTTTATTAATGGTTTTATAGTGGACAATTATTACTGAATAAACATAAATTTCATGTTGAATAATTCTGCAATAAAAATAAGTAATTTGGAAATGCTCCCTCATTATTTTCCACTATCGAAGCCAGTGGAGTGACTGTAAAATGGTAATTTTGAACAAAATTACTTAATCTCTCTGGTTTCAGTTTCCTCATCAGGAAAATAGGGTAATCGTAATACTTCTTACTGTATAATAATAATTAAATGAGATTATAAATGTCGGACACCTTACAATGGAACTAAAACCTATTAAGAGCCTAATCAATGTTTATTATTATCCAAATACCTGTATTTCAGCAACTCATCCTAAAGTCATTGGCTTCTTTTCTATTATGAAAAATCTTTTTTCAAGTCTAATATACATTTTAAACAAAATAGAATAGAGAAAGTAGAGTTCAGACAACAAATTACTATCATAACAATAATCACAAAAACACATAACATTTACTGAGAACTTACGTGCCAAGCACTAATCATCTAATCATCATCATCATCATTGTCGTCGTTGTAGTCACCATCATCATCATTCCCATTTTTCAGATAGGAAAACTGAAATTGAGCCAGGTTAAATAACTTGCACAAGGTCATAAACTCATAAATGGTAGAGCTGGAATAGCTGGATCTGCAACATAGTCCTTGGTCATTAGGGTACAATGCCTCCTAGCCAGGGGTGCCAGTCATATGTTTCTTATAAACGTATGTTTGGCATTGATATCTACCAACATTTTACAGAGGTAAAAGAGACAGAAAGTTGGGAGTGGGGGAGGAGATGAGGAGGGAGAGAAGGGAAGGAGCAGGCAAAGACATTCAAGACCCTAAATGCCTTCTGGACTTAGTATAAAGCAATCAATTACCTAGGTGATTAGTATCATGCTGATTTTGCTGTATTTAACTCAAAGAACTTCCTCTATTTGCATGGAGAAGGAACTTTGCTATCCAAAACTAAATTAAGATAATTGAAGGACCAGATGAACTAAACTGGCTCTTAGATAAGGCCAGGAGGGCTATTTCAGGTCAACTCACTTTTTTTAATTTTCTGTCTTCCTACACCTTAAATATTGGTCAAAATGTTGCTCAGACTGGAATTTAGTATCGACAACAATAAAGCTGCAGCACAGCTGAGCAAACTAAGCCAGATGACTAAGTACCCATCCCAGCTTCTCACCAACTGAAGGCAAGCTGCTTAGAAAGGTCAGAGGGCTGACTGGCTAAAGAGCTTCTCCAGGCCTTTGTGGGGCAGTGGGCGATGTGGCATAGAAGAGAAAGCACAGATTTCCTTATCAAACACATTTGCATTGCACTTCCAGTTGTCTTAGCTGAATGGTTACAATCGGAGACTTACGCAGAACCAGAACACTGAGGAGGGGGCTACTACAGAGACTACCTAAGTAAATTTAGGTTGTAAATTGTGTTCATTTTTGTTTTGTATTGTCTGTGGAGGTTGGGGAGGAGAGTTCAAAGAAGGCTTCCTGGGGCAGTTGTGCCTGAGATGAATCAAACAGTCTGGAGACTGCATAACGAAGTGGTTCTGTGTTCTGGCTTGGCTATCAGAGATCTGGGTTCAAATCCCTACATGGCCACCTTCTAAGTAACACTGGCAGTTCTTTTACCTGTTAAAATGAGACTATAATATCTCCCTCAGAATATTGTGACTATTAAGCAAAACCATGTACATTAAAGCTTTTAACACAGGGCTCAATAATTAGTGTCTACTGTTACAGAAAAGACTAACAATGATTTACCTTTTCAAATGTTTATAGTGCAAAAGAATCCATCCCGGGCAGCCCCAGAGACTGACACACCCATCTAAGGTTTCTGAAGTGCAATCCTAAAATCATGTATCAGAATTACTAGGGGAGTTTGTTTAAAAGCAGGTTCCTGGACACTACCTGTAATGGGTTAAAATAATAATCCCAAAAGATACATCCACCCAGAATCTTTGAGTGTGACCTTAATTTGGAAAAAGGGTTTCTGCAGATGTAATTAATTAAGAATCTCAAACTCATCCTGGATTAGGGTGGGTGGTAAATCCAATGACTGCTGTCCTCAGAAGAGAAGGGCAGAAGACACACAAAGGAAAAGAGGATGTGAAGTTGGAGGCAGAGACTGGAGTGACGCGTCTACAAGCCAAGAATCACCAAGGATCGCCAGCAGCCACTAGAAGCTAGGAGAGAGGCATAGAACAGATTTTCCCTCACAGTTTCCAGAAGGAACCAACTTACTGACACCCTAATTCCGGCCTCCAAATCTAAGAATAAATTTCTGTTTTAGGCCACCAAGTTTATGGTAATATGTTATGGGAGCCCTAGGAAACTAACTCACTACCTTCAGTAGATCCAGGTCAGTGTATGAAAATTGGCATTTGATGAATGATTCTGGTAACCATGAACACTTGGGAACCTCTGCCCCATCTTATTCTCTCTGGCTTCAAAAGGCCACACTTTCCCTCCTGTTATGACCCTCATTCTGAAAATGGATTCAAGAGTCACCTGAAGCCAGGACTGTGGAGAAGACCAAGGATTTCTTCCCAGCCTCAGCACAAGATCTGTTTGGGGCCAAGCTGGTAAGTCTGCGGCTCTACAGCCTCTTCACACCTCTCAACTAATTTTCCAGGATAAATTTAAATTAGAGTCTGGAAATATGAATAGTCTCCTCGTTCCTACTTGAGAGTAAGGGTCAAGCCTCTTTGTTTGGTGGTAGGCCCAGGAAAGTGACCTCAGCTATAACACCAGCCCAAACATGATTTTTACACCAATACAATATGTTGACTCTTGGCCACATACTCTAATTTCTAGAAAATCAGCTCTGTTAAGGACTGATGTTTGTGTCCCACAAAAATTAATATGTTGATGTTATGCCCCGACTCGTACCTCCACGAACCACCAAGAAGCCGACACCAATGCAAGAGCAAGAGGGAGTTTATTTCAGACTCGAGTCCGGACCGCGGTCCGCACACCAACACAGCAGTGAGTAGGAGGCGGTCCCGAACATGGGGCTTCAGGGGTATTTGAAGGGAAAAATCGTAAGCATGGGGAGTGATGTCTTGGCGTTACAGGATTGGTACAACGAGCTTGTCACTTAGCAGGATTGGCTGGGTGATGGTGCCAAGGAACAAGGTGGGGAATTTGGAGAGTTACTTTCCATAGTTGCTCTGATTGGCTGAGTCTAGGGTGGGGTGATCGTCCAGCTATCTGCGACTTTTCCGGAAACTGGCCTGTACTTAAAACGGAGTCTTATACCTAAGATGGAGTCACTTTGGTTGTTCATTGACACTCTACCCACCAATGCGGCAGTGTTGGGAGACGGAGATTTTGAAGGTAATTATATGGGCGAAAGTGAAGCTCCTAGAAGTGGGATTGGTGTCCTTAAAAAAGGGATCCCAGAGAACTCACTTGCTCTCTTTTACCCACGTGAAGGTACAACGAGAATATGGTCATGTGGAAACAAAGAGAAGGGCTCTCACCAGACACGGAATCTTCTGGCATCTTGATTTTGGACTTCTCAGCCTCCAGAAGTGTGAGGAATAAATTTCTATTGCTTATAAGCCACCCAGCTTATGGTACTTCGTTACAGCAGCTCAAACAGACTAAGACACACTTTTATGCTTCAGGGACGAGCACCTGAATCACAATTAGATGACAGAGTGAATCAGAATGATCAGAATGAGGGAGTACGAGGGAGAAGAGGGGTAGCTGGTCTTCCCCTCTGCCCCCACTATTGTTTAACAATCTCTGCTCTAAGAATGGCATTCCCATCCACCCCACCTCAATCCCATACCTGAGGAGAAGAAACCCTAGTAGAACTCAAGGAAAATATGGATTTTAAAGAAACACAGTTAAGACAAGGCAGTTGGGCTTAGAGGTTTTAGAAGTAGAATAAAGAAGTTCGAAGTTCTCTGTTGTTTAAGGTTGATACTTTTCTCTCATCTCCCCTCCCAACAAACACAGTAACACTCTCCCAGGTTTAGAAGCCCCACATATCTGGGGGGTGCTATCATACTGAGGAGGCCTATGCAAACATTTATGAGACTCACCAGGGGATTATATTTTAAACAAACATTCGTAGGCCCTACATCGAGATTCTGATTCATCAAGTCTAGGGTGGGACTCTCACTCCACCCTAAAGGAAAAAGGAAATATATGATAGATAATTTAGATAAGCCTCTAGGCTATATTTTATGCTAAAATCAAAAAACAGTCAATATGGCTCACTAAGATGTAAGACTGGATAGGGGTTTGGAGCCTGCATGTGCTTGAATGCTCCCTACATGGTATCCCTCTAGAAACAAATGGGCTAATGGTAGTTAAGTGACCAGATCAGAATTCACAGCAGATCAAACACCCTAAAAACAGGAAGACATCCCTAAGTCATTTTATCCAAAGTTCAGTAGAAGTACTAAACCCGGTTAACTCCAGAGAAGAAGAAAACGGAAATTCCCTAGTGCTTCATGGCCTCCGGGTCACGCTGGAATTTTTATTATCCTTCATGTTTGACAAAGTTTGCTTTCTACCACTTGTGGTTTCTGATAAATAATATCTATAAAAAATGTATGCTCAAATCTTTTTACTAAATCAAATAAGAAACTAGAAAATAATGTGTTTTTCTTTCATGTCATCCCTGAATTAAGAAGTAAGAAGTCTCACCATGAAATTGACTATAGCAGCATACCTTCTACTATGGGTTCTTGCCTCTGTTTTTACAAGACAGATAAAAATCAGTAGTATTAAGTAAGGGCTGTGGAGGGATTAAAATCAAACGCGAAGATTACATCAAAACTCCTATCGATCACATCTGTCCCCGTTATTTTGCTCTCTGCGGCAGTGATGGCTCTGCAAAGAAATCGCTTTTACATAACTACCTGTTCTCTTTAATCACTGTACCACCAGTAGCAGTTGCCACAATTATCTTGAAAAGGGTTCCGATGCTTGTCTGGCTGCTCCCTCCTTCACACAATTCCTCACACAAACATTCAAAGAGCAATATACAACTGTGCAAGTCAGGTCTCAAGCCGGAAACAGTAGTATCAGTCACAAACTGAATCTACACAAAGTGAGAAAGTTATTTACACAAATATAAACTAAAACAATCAAAATTCCTATATATCCATTCAGGGGCAAAAAGATGTAAATTCAGAAGTGAGAGGAGGTTCTTTCATTAAGTCCCTCTAAGGAATGTATTGCTCTTAAAATAACAATTCCACTAAGTGAATTATAGAATGTTCCATGTAGAAGCAACTTGGTATGACAAAAACAGCAGAGGCTTTTAAATCAGACAGTCCTGAGTTTAATTCCACCTCAGTCACTTACTACTTCGCTTTGAGCAAATCATTTCACCATATGAGTCTCGGTTGTTTTCCTGTTTTTAAATGGAAAGAATAATGACTATCTCAAAGACAGGATGTAAGGACGAGGGAGGACATTGGTAGAGTACATTGTGTTGCTTGACACATTAACAGGCATTCAATAAATGGTCATTTTGAAGCCTTCGAACACAATTATTAACAGTTTTTCAATTAAAATGTGGCAAAAACCCACTCTTCCACTAAGTTTAACATCTTATTTAAGTATTAATATAACTTCTTAGTGTTTTTCTCTGGGGGTCTATTCTTCTTCCCCTTCTAGTTTGCTACTAAGCAGAAAATAATATAACTGAACCAAACCTGTTAAAATCATGTATAAAATAAAAAAGAACAGATGTTTCATGGAGGCCTTGAAAGAGCTCCTGAGTGAGTAAAGCACAGCAGACTAGGTGCTGCACTGACACCGGGATATCTCTTAGGTCATCTCACGAGATGAATTCAGCTTCTTAGCTGTTTCTTGGCTAGGTTCCGCCTCATTGAGGTTGCCAGATAAGCAACAGCTGATAAGAAAGATGCTGCAGTAATCAGCTCGCTTGCCAGTAAATGCCTAATAATGTATCTAAATAGAATATATATATATAGAATATATATATAATTAGCTCAAATAGAATATATATAGAGAGAATATATATATATATATATAATTAGCTCGAAGCAATATTCATAAGCATATGCAGAGTATGAGGTTTTTACTGGACAAAAAGTTTCACAAAACTTCCAGAAGGAGTTATAATAACTAAGACTATACCATTTTTATGAATAATGCAGTGGTAATGGGATAGATAAGTTTTTTAGTTATAAAAATCCTTGCCACTTGTTCAATTATAATTTGGTATTGTACCTATAAGATTATTTTCATTTTTAAAGTATACGGTACACTCATACAGTTATCACTGAAAGAATTCAGAGCAGGTAAAGAGGTATGACTCTGAATTGAGAAAGACAATTCATGGCATATAGTAATTCTCATATTTTGTCAGAGTATTTCTGTAAGATCCCCACAAGAATCAGAGTGACATTTCTAAGGAATTGCTGATGAGGATGTCTGGTTGGTTGGGGATGCCGAGCCTTGACAGAGAGGACGATAGTTTTTGCCTAACTATTGTCTTGGGGATCCCAGCAAACCACAGTCAGAGAAGTAAGGTGCAAAATAAGGTGTATCCACAGCAACTGGCCAGACTGCGTCAGCGAAGGCTGAAGATTTCCTTAGCAAATGAAAGCTCCCATTCACAGGACCTTGCACAGAACTAATGAAAGGTTAAATAAAGGTCAGGAGTAGTATTCATTTCACCACTATTTTATCACTAGTCCTCGAAAATGAGTAATTGGAAGCAATTCATGCCAAGAATTCCTTGAAGGGAAAATGGAATATTTGACAATGCTCTATAATATAATAGCAACAAAGACCAGGGACCTTGTGGTTCAAAAGAGACTCGCAGATGCTAAGAGTAAATGATATAACAGAATTTGATATAGTTCCTGCCAGCACAATGTTCGGCAAGCAGCAGCCCACTAATCAACAAGTATTTAACATATGTATAGATCTGGAGAAGATTTAGGAAGAAAGAATAAGATGGGATCATTGTTAATATCAGTGAGGCAAGAAAGAAAATATAAGAATAAAATTAGCCATTGCAGAAATCCTCTTCCCTGGACCATTAGCTCTGCAGCAAATCCAAGGCAATGTTGACATGGCGTAAGGAAGGTTCATTATCCTAACGAATCTTCCTCTTTAGGCTCAGGTCAGGGGCTTCCTTCAAAGACTAGATTTGCTGTGTTTGCTAATGCATCTCAAGTCATGCTAATTTTTCCAGTCCTTTAGTGTGCACTATTGATCCTGCAGGGCCTTCTTTAGCTTTAAGAACAATGCCTTCTATGTAAACCACTTGAGAACTCGTAAATCATGATCTCTACAAGGGTAATCTAAGAGGTACATAGAAGTATAATAACAATAATACCTAACATTGGGATTTAGTTTGGGTTCTCCAGAAGCAGACCCCAAGACAAGGATCCATGTAAAAACTGTTTACTGGGAGTGGGGAGGGAACAATGGTAGGGAAATGGAGAAGGGAGACAAAGAAGGGAAGGCATCTAATAATGGGTGAGCTCTGAAATCAGCTGCTACAGTCATGTCTAGAGCTGAATTCCCTAGGGAAACCTTGTGAAATAACACAAAACACAGTCTCAGAATGACCTCACCTGAAAAGAGGAAGCCCTAGAGGGTTATTGGATGAGGCCTGCTGGGAAGGGAGAATATTAATTCCCCAGAACTGACCTGATGACCATGGGCAAATTGGCCTTCGAGGGTCAGCCCTCAGACATAGAGGTGTAGATGCTGACAGCTGGGAGTCCACTGAAGCAGAACGAAAGGTCTCAGGGACAAGGATGGGTGCTGGAGCATCTGCTACATGAGCATTCAAGTAAATTCACTCTATTTTTGTTCATACAGCAGAATAAGTGACAGATTCATTCAACGTGAAAGTACTAGGAACTATGACTAATTTTTAATAATGAATATTGAAGCTTTGTTCTTGCTATTTGCACAGAACATTTTCAGCCAACACAAATGTTCAACATATTTTTTAGTGTTTAATCTAAGAAAAACTATTATAAATTTCTGCCTAGTTATTAAATGTTGCTCACCTTAATCTATAATAAATATTTAAAATATTAAAATACATCATTGGTTCCACTGACATGTTTCATTTATTTTAATGTGCTAATTAGCATTTTTAATCTATCTGTGGGTATTTTTTAGTAAATTGTTGTTAAAGATTTACAATAGGGTAAACTCAAGATCCTCTGCTTCCACCTAGAATAGCAAATGATGTGTCCATTTATTCCCAACACTATACCACACATTTAAAAAGGGAAACAAAAAAAATATTAGACCCAGTGCCCCCACCCTCAAGAAGACCACAATCCTGCAGATAGGCAAGCAGGTGGAGAGCAACACAAAAAACTATGCAGACAGCCGTAAGAGCAACAAGAACGCAGAGAAGCATGAGACCAGATAGGCTACATCTATTTAAAATAAGAGAGGAAGAGACCTTAACTGGGCTTTTAAGAATGGACAAAACTTGGGAACACAGAAAGGAGGAAAGAAAATATTTCAGTTAAAGAAAAAACAGCATGAGCAAAGGCATCTAGAAGGCATGATAAGACAGAAGTCAGTGAGGAGAGTGTCTGAAAGGGAACTGGGGTACCTATCAGGAAGGTACATGATCTGGCCCCTGCCTGTCCCTCTGATTCCATCACCTATGTTTCTTTCCCTCACTCTCTAGGATCCAACCCCTTTGGACTTATTTCTGTTCCTGCCTCTGGCCTTTGTGCTTTCCATTCACTCTGCCCGGGCTGCTCTTTCCTGGATCGTGGGAAGGCTACCCCTTTTCTTTATTCAGATCTTGGTGCAAATGTCAATTGCTCCCAGCACTCTCTGACCTAAAATCCCATCTTATCTTTCTGTGGCATTTAACTCATTTGGAAATATTCTTAATTAATTTAATCTACCTTCTCCACTAAAAGATAAGTTCCACAAAAGCAGAGATCTCTTTTGCCTTCTTCATCACTTATCACCACCCTCCTGAATGGTGCCTGGCACATGCCTGCACATGGTAAGATAATGGGCAGAATAAAGGACGGAAACAGTCATAGGAATGGATGAGGGGCATATTGATAGAGCCTTGTAAGCCAAACCGAGAAGGCAAAAAGAAACTATTATAGATGTCTGAGCAGTGTCGTAGGAAGAGTAGTATAAGAATAACACCTGCGTAATCTTTTAACAGAATTTAACAGTATGAACTATAATCTTCAAGCAATCCTATAAGGTAAACAGATACCAATTATTCCTATTTTACATCTGGGGAAGCTTGGGCCCCACTCCTCAGAGGAAGTAAATGGAGTTCAAACCTTGATCCCTCCATAGCCCACACTCTCCCCACTAATCATGCTGCTAAACAAGACTTCCTTTTCAAAACTGGAAAATTAGATAATTTTCAGACAGTAAAAAGGTGGGAAAAATAAAGAGAACTAAATGGAAAGCCAGCAACGAATATTAGGACATTTACCATATATACAAAATTAATAATTAATAAATTTGCTTTTCAAATCAGTAGTTCACATTTAATTATTTAAGAAAAGATTAATTTCTATGTCTAACCCACATTATACTCCCAAGTAAATTCTGGATAGATTCAAGAGATAAATGTGTATATACATATATATACTAGTAAAAAGCTAGAAAAAAATATAGTTAAGGACGCATCTGATTTAAAAAAATTTTTAAGGCTTTTTCAACATATGTAAAGGCAGAATTCATCATGTGAGAAAAGATTAATAGATTTAACTTCATAAAAATTTAAAATATCCTGCTCATTTTTCTTAAAAGATACCTTAAAATTAAAGGCAAATGTTAAATAAAGGGAAATATTTTCCCACATAGGACAGAAAAGTTTGTTTTTCTTAATATATTATGAATTATTATAGGTCAATAAAATAAAGACAAACTCCCAAAGTGCAAAGGTTCTACTCAAGTAATTTGCAAAAGAAGAAATACAAATTGGCAATAAACATTAGAAAATATTTAATTTTGCTAAAAATCAAATAAACACAAATTTAAAAAATAAAATATCACTTTTTAGCTACCCAATTTGTAAAGTTTTTAAAATTATAATTACTTATTGTCATGGAGGATACAGGAAAATCGGTGCTTTCATACACTGCTTCTGGGAATGTATTAGAAGAACATTTTGAGAGGGCGATTTGGCAATACACATTCAAAGTTTTAAAAATTTACATTTCTGTCAAGGAATGTTACGGTGCCAGTGGAATTAAGAGTGCTGAAATGCCTTGTAATATAAATATTATGTGCACTGTGCTTTCACAAGGAAGATCCCAACTGTTTCTGAAATTGCTAAGTTTTAACATGTTTTTATGACTTTTAAAAGTACATTTCTGTCAAATAGCCAGAGAATTATGCTGTGTTTATAACAGTTTTAAAAAGTAAAGAGGCCTTTAGAGCCACACTTCTCTTGCTCAGGCCGGCTTCCAAGTCTGGAAATATACTTTCCCTTCTAATAAAGCTTTTCTTTTCTGAGATAGATAGATAGATAGATAGATAGATAGATAGATAGATAGATAGATAGATAGATAGATAAATAGTAAAGAAATGAGGTCATATTTAAACAAATTATAATTTTTCCATATCACAATTCTATGTAAAATGTGTGTGTAATAATTTAAGGATATAATCAAAACAGGCTCACAGTTTATAATTTTTAACAATCAGATTTCAAAACTAGGTATGATATGACCTGTTTTGTAATGTTTAAGTGTGTATATATTCAAGAAAAAGTAAATAAATAAATACTAGAAGGAACCATATCAAAATATGAGCTGGTGATATCTCTGGGCAGTGGATTATGGAGGTTTTTATTTTCTTTGACTTCTCGATATTTTTCAAACTTTTAACAAGAAGTAAGGTTTACTTTCTAATTTTTTTTAAAATGAGTCCTGTTCCGTTTTTAATAGTTCGAAAAGGAGAATCAGAATCCAGTGGAATTTCTCCAGTGCTGAGAAATGCCCCTGATCACACGCAGTCTGTAACTCACCTTTGTAAATTGTCTGACCTGCCACCCCTGCTGGTGTCCCTGGTTTCACTAAGGGACAGCAGGACTGGGGAAGATCCCCCAGCAGAGCACTGCACTGGGCAACCACACCTTGGATTTTATTCCGAACTCTTTGTCTTTCGGTAAATCACTTATCTTGCTCTACCTTAGATTCTTCAATTATAAAAGATGTGTGGCTGCTTATTTTCTTGATTCTAGCACTGACTAAGCACTAATGTACAAGTCATGATCCAGAATCAGAGGGTCTCTGTGCAGTGGGCTCAAGAGCCAACTAACTTTAAATAAAGTGGCTTAATGTAAAGTGGCTCAGGTTAAGGTGCCAATAGTATTAACAGCACTGAAATGATGTAAGATAAGTATTATGTATGTGCACTGTGCTTTCACAAGAAAGATCCCAACTGTTTCTGAAATTGCTGTTTTAACATGTTTTTATGGCTTTTAAAAATGCTACTGACACATGAAGTTATACCATTAAATATTTATTAGATCACTATAGTAGAATAAAAATTATACTGAACAAATAAAGTCCATTCTTTAAAAAATAAAAATGAACAACAGAAATAGAATGATAAAAAAAAAGCAGGAGTTAATATGAGATTCACTGCCTTCATTGGTTAGCCCTATGTTACCATGATACTGAAATCTTAAATGCCACCCAGAGAGACAAGGATATGCGAAAAATAACTTCCATGTAATATATTTAAAACAGCAAGGCCCAGGTGGGAAACAGTAGCAGACCTCTCATCGTTCTTCTAACCTCCACTGCCTTACTGAAATATTGTCAATTATGCCATCAATGTACATTATCTTTATCAAGCATTACTCTCAGTTTACCTTATGCAGTCTAAATTAATCAAATAGGTTACCAGGGACATAGTTGGAGAGCTAAATATGTCACTTAAAAAAAAATTAATTTTTCCTATTACCAAATACTTTGCCAGGAAAATGCAGAAAGAAGCAGTGGCACTTTCCAACATTATCACAATCTGCAAGTGTTTAAAATATTGTTATCTCTTAAAGAAAAAAAATCCATGCCCCCCAAAAAGTCACATGGCTAGCAGTTTGCTTATCAGAATGTTTACAGAATAAAAAAGTACTCTGACGATGTCTCTCATAGAGAATTTAATATTAATATTACAGCTAATAAAAGTTATATTGTTTATACATAGGGTAACTCTAAACCCTGGTTCGTCTAGATTACACTTGGTTTCCCAGTGTAATTTTTCCCTTTCATTTACAACAGTGTCCTGGTTTGAATAATTGGTGATAATAATCACTTGTTTATAAGATAATCTGTGACAGTGAAATGCCATTTCATGATACATTATGATATAAAGCTCCCAAACTACTTAAACAGGCCTATTTGGCAGGAGCTAATTCATGTCCGACTTGAATTTTACCAACAGGTTAACTAATTAGAGTATCTATCTGGTTTTTGAAGCAATACATCAATTATGTCCAAAAATTCTACAAATAGTATCATAGCTACCTAAAGACATGCAGTATCACATATTAATCTGTTATCAGAATAACAGTCACCTACTACTTTTAAAATTTGATTAGGACAAATATAATAAATATAGCTATCTATTTTGAGTACTTTTTAAAACAGAATTTACAAAATTTCCTAATGAAGAAAACATTTTCTAAGTTTGCCCAAACCGTATCAAGCCTCTTTATGATATATAGTGTCTTCCATCTGTAAAATGCAAACAATTATTACTGCTGAATAACTAGAGGGAAGGGACATAATCATTAACCAATGTTTTTTAAAATGACCAGAAAGTACAAATCCTTATCTGGATCTACTCAACATAATTCCAAGACCAAATTAACTGCACAAAAAAAGTACCGAAAATATCTTTTTCCTGCAACCATCACTAATTCAAGAATTATTGCGTTTCTTCTATATGCCAGAAATATGCATGTTACCTTTGCAATAGACCTTACTCGTGTTTGGCTTGCCACCATAGCTTTGCACTACCTCTAGCAGCAGCCCCAGACTGTTGTTTGTGATTCATCTTCCCCAACCTCAGCCAATGGGGTTGTGATGAGGGTCCCCATTCCAGCTCCAGAAGAACATGTGAAGCACAAGGGAGACAATTAATGTATTTCATACTCCTGGTCATACCAGTTTGGGGATGAACAGGCACATGACTCAAGCCAAACCCAATATGACTAATGAGAGCTAATCTCAGGGGCTTTTCCTAAACGACCACTCATTTCCGCTATATTTCAATCCAAGAGGATACAGGGATCTAAACTACAATAGCCAAATTGTTTCCATATTAAGCCAGAGGCTGTCACTAACACAGATTAAGGAGACACTCACTAAGTATGAAGAGAGAAATACTGGGTCCTGATTTCCTACTAGGACCCCTGCATCTACCTGTACCTAAATGCCTTCCTCTTGACTCTCCCTTTACAGAGCCAGTAGTTTCCCTCTTTCTGTTTTCTAAAGAAACTAAAGACCACTAACAGCTCGTACTTCCTTTTCCTTTTATTTCTGTGTCTTTCACTCAATATTATCTCTTCAATAGTCATAGTCATTAGTATTCATAAGAGAAACATTTATTATTGTCAACTATAAAAAGAACAAGTGTTTTGAATTGATTCTCCAAATGATTGTTTTTAGTAGGGGTGCTGATTATTATGATCATAGCATCACCAGGAGGACCTGGTTGCCTCTCATAACCATTTAACAGGCTTTTAAAAGTTATAGATGTTATCTAAATCATTAAACATATCATGTAACTCATCTATTATTAGACTGATTGATTTAATTACTTGACAAGCAGACAATTAGCTGTCATTTAAAGGAGAAAATCCTTGGAGTTTGCTTTAATGAACTGTCCTAATGCCATGTATACAATTGTACTAAACTAAGAGTGTTGCGAGCCTTTACTGATAAACTGCTAAATCCTTTTTTCTGTATTTTAATTATTAATTCACTTTTATTCCAAAACCAAACTTTCTTTAGCAAATTCTTTGTTTGATATAAACTGCATAAAGGTAAGACATTTTACTACCTCATAAAAATATTTTTATCAAATTATAAAAATTCTTAGCATTTTATTTTTAAAAAGATATGAATGGATTAAAAATTCAATCTAATTTAAATGACACACATTAAGAATTCACAAGGAGGGGGAATTGGAAGAAGGCAGTCAAAAAAGCACAAATTTCCAGCTATTAGAAAAATAAGTAGTTGGGATACAGCATGGTAACTACAGTTAACACTGCTGTATGATATACAGGAAAGTTGTTAAGTGAGTAAATCTTAAGAGTTCTTATCAGAGAAACAACTATATGTATATATGAGATTATAGATGATAACTAAACTTATTGAAGTAATCATTTCACTATACATGTGAGTCGAATCATTATGCTATACCCTAAACTTATAAAATGCTGTATGTCAATTACATCTCAATATAACTGTGGGGAAAAGAATTTACGAAGTTAAATATCAGACACATCAGTAGAAGCCTTATTTTTCTCTTTTTCCATGGGAGCCTCTCTTCAATTCATGTTTCTTTAACTTCAGCAGAAATAAATTGTTTATTTAACTTAACTGCTTAAGAGGCAAGGTGGGAAGACAAGAAGGAAAGAAAGCTAACATTTATGACCATCTTCTACTGGAGCACTGACTCTGTAGTGGATTAAAATGGCCACAAATTCTTTGTCACTCATTCTATCAAGAAGTGGGGTCTATTTCTCCACCCCTTAAATCTGGACTGAACTCGTGACTTGCTTTCAGAAACAGAATGCAGACCAAGTGGTATTGTGGGAAGAGTAAGCCTTGCAGTTTTCACTCGCTCCCTCTTGAAGTTTTGTGTCATGTGAACAGCCCTGAGCTAGCCCACTGGAACGAAATAATCTGACTGGCAGTCTGACCACTGCCAGACATTTCAGTGAGGCCATCTTAGACTATGAGTCCCTGTCAAGCCACCACCTGACTACAGAAGTAAGCCCAAGAGAGACCAGCAAAAGAACCACCAAGTTGAGCCTAGGTCAAAGTGCTGATCAACAGAATCATGAGCAAATAAAATAGTCGTTTTTCTAAGCCACTTAATTTGGGGGAATGGGCAATAAACAACTGATAGGTTGCTTTACACGGTTATTTCACTTAATCTTAGTGAGAATCTCATGAAGTGAACCAGGGCCGACCCATGTAAAATAAGGAATGAAGTTTATACAACTTGGGGAGTTCTCTTTTGGAAAAAACAGTACACATAATACAAAAATAAGAAAATAATGCAAAATTAAAAATAGAAAGGACATAAATATATAACACTAAGCCCAAAAACGTCCATGGCCACTTCAGTGCCACTCCGTACAGGGGGAAGTGTGACAGAGGAGAAATCAGAATGTAAAGAGGCTTAATAGAAACATATGGCGTGGGAACACATGGCTAGGGCCCTTCCCAAGGGGCTTCATTAACTAAGCTTTACGAACTTCACAGGAAATTTACTTCAACAGTTAACATTACTATTCCATTTTACAAAGAGGAGCTACAATTCTGAATAGCTGTAACTTAGGGCACATTGATAGTGAGCTGAAGTGCCAGGATCTGAGCTCAGATTCCTTTGTTTCCAAAACATGTGTTCTTTGTACTGCTCTATGTTTTCATTTTTACCTTGTGATCTACTTCACCCCAAGTTTTATATCAATTAAAAACAACTCTGCTTCTGCATCCCCAAATGTATCCAAATTGAAAGAGAGAGAGAGTCCATCTCAGCCTTTCTCACCCAATGAGGAATGCTCAACAGCCCTTTGAGATAGGCAGGCAAGAGGGCCTAGCTTCCTGTCCATTTCTCTGATTAAATCAAGAAACTGCAGGGTGAATACCCTAAACAAGGACCCTTTTAGTTTTCTTTGTTTCAAGACCCCTTTTTACCATATGTCAGCTTCCTCACAGACAAGGTTATATAATGCCAAAATATTGAGTACAGATGTCTTGCTCTTCTACCTGTTATATGCAGTTGCCATTGTATTTTTCTATTCATTCTCTAGCAAATCCTCCTCCTGCCTGGTCTATTTATATCAAGTTCCTACAGGTGCATATCTAAACTTGCTTATGCAAAATAAGCCCAAAGTCAATTCAAATTTTAAAGTTTTCTAATCTTTCTGTGTTTAGCTCTATCCATCACTGCTCCCTCTCCTTTCAAATGACCTCCACTAGAAAACTGATGAATCATTACAACACGGAAACCAGATTTCTTCTCATTTAGCATTTACATAGGCTGATTGTTGGCAAGAAATTCCTAGCTTTTCACCTTACTGAGCTGATCCAATCAGCTGATCATTTGTTTTGCAGCTCAGTTTCAAGGTCAGAAGTCCTGATCAGAGGTACTGCAGCAGTTTATTCAACACACCTCTTCCTAGCGGAGAACAAACTTTCTGTGTAAAGTTTAACCTTGGGGGGAAAATTAAGTTGCTGGGGAAAACAGCTGAAGCTCTCTGCAGAGGTAGTACTGGTGATGATTTAAAAGTATACCAGGCAGCCTGGTACAGGGGAAAGAATGCAGGAGGAGATCAGAGACCGCAACTAGCCACACACTGTCTCTGAGCCTCTTTATGAGTTGGCCTGGGTGACATTTCTGGTCCCTTCAGCTGTAAAATTCTATGAATCTACTCACGTTTTCCTTTATACTTATCAAAATCATCTTTTTAAAAAAAGTGTTCAATTCTCAACAAATATTTTTAAAATATAGGAATTATGAGAATTCTAAATATATAATCTCAAAGTTGGACAACTTTGAAAAAACTTCAAATATCTTCATCCAAGTGTATGTCCAAAAGTAGTTTAAACAACAGAAGAAAGATTATGGAGAATAATGTAGATAGTAAATGCTAAGTCACAAATATTGCAAATGATAGCAAAATAATGGTTCATTTAAACCTTATCTGTACGTTGGTTGTAGAAATTTGGTAATAAATCAGTGAAATGTCCTTTAAATTGGTTTTCATATTTTATACTTTATATAAACCACCAGGCTAGCTATAATTCTTCAACTTCCAATTAAAATATTCCAGATTTAAATTTAATAATATTCCCAATGAAAATATTTGAAAACATATGGTCTTTGATTGCTAGCCAAAATCCATTTTTGTATTGTTTGTAATTGCATACATACAACCAATGAAAAATGCTTTGACAATAACACTCTGTTCAAAATAAATGCTTTCCTTATTTTTTCACATTCATTCCACGTATATGTAGCTTTTGATAGATTGTTTTTTTAAAAATAACATTTATTAAACTATCGCTGTCGTAAAAGCAAGCCAAACAGCATAAATCCAAAAACCTATGATGCTAAAGAAATATTAGCATCATTCTCTTCTTATTTCTACTTTCATCTTATTTATATATTATATTTATAATAGTACATGACAACCATGGGAGGAAGGGACAATTTCTATTACAGCATCGCCTCGCTCTATGGGGCTGGGTATCTGGACCTCTAAGGGGTCCATGAACTCCTGGAACTGTATATAAAATGTTGCCCATATGCGCGATTTCTGTAGGAGCAAGACAATTAAAAGCACAACTAAACAAGCAAATCAAAATTACCTGCTGTTTTTAAAGGTCCTTTTAGAATCACCTTATAAGGTAAGGTTTACGCCGACAGGAGAAAATTGGTGATGACCTTTGCTTAGATATGGCTGAATTCTGTTTGAGGTCAAAAGAAGCAGCCAAGCTAAAACAGATGTCCTGACTCAGGAATATTCTGAAATGACACTTTATTGCGCTCAAATAGCACATTTAAACAATTGGTTGAAATAAGGACATTTATCTTTTAGTGATCAAAAGCACAGATATTGATAATTTAGCCATTGAATTGGTCTTTGGTTCTCCAAATCAGGACTCAACTGAAACAAAATGGGCCCTATTAAGAAAGTCTTGGACACAAAAACTAAATAGACTCGCCCAAGTTGGGAGGCAGTTTGGGACAGGTGAAGGACATCAAGTGGGCAAGCCTGTATTAGGAAACCAGTAGAGTTAGATAGAAGTCAGAGTAACCTAGCTCTTGGCAGTGGATAAATTCAACCCAGTCAACTAGGCTGTTCCAAGGAAAACTATCAGAAATCAAGTAGGGGTCCAGACCCAGAATAACTGGGCAACCAAACGAGCTGGAAAGATGGCGACAATGGAGAATTTTGGTCACAAGGAATTAAAAATATACATATATATATATTATCAGAATCAAGTAATGGCACTGCAAAACCAACAAAGGGTTGATTTGTTGTGAACAACCAAACCAAGACCCTAAGAACTGGATTGGTACCAAAACCTATAATAAGGCGTAATCCATGTGTGGAGATTAAGTGGCTTCTGCTCTGAAAAAAATAGCAGCATTGAGAAAGAAGGAAAAGCTAAAAAGAAGAGTGGAATTTAGTTATATGGAAAAGAAAGGGCAAGCATTTCAGATGAGAGGAAACTAATGCTAAGTACCAACCGCAAACACAGAAGAAATTTTCTTATTCTCTTGGGCCAATGCTCAGTTTATCAAAATTCCTTCTGCATTTTCCTTGAACCAAATTAGGAAATCAGTTTATTGACCTGAATAGTTATAAGCTTTAAGTTACTTGCTCCCAGGATATTAGCTGGAAAAGGGCCTCAGCTAATACAGAAATATTCATCCTGGTGCCTGCCCAATTCGGTTATCCAAAAGAATATTCACAATAACCATAAAACTGGCTGCAAAAATTCTGACTTTATCTTAAACAAAATTTTCAGAATGATATTTAGCCTAAGCTGTAAACCAAAAAGACAAAGATGGGAAAGCATAACATTTGATTATTACCAAAAAATGTGACAAGCCATTCAATTGACCCACTCCATAATTAAGTCAAGTAGATCTTAAGTGCCAGTAATTTCAGGTCCTTAAATAATTCATATTTGCCCACCTTTTCTCCTTCACACTAATGCTAAAAAATAAAATTATCTCTTCTACACAACAGCAAAACAAAATGTATCTTACAAGTTCTAGTATACAAATGCCATCCTAGTATACAAGTTTTTATATTATGTGCATATAAATGATTTCTGCATATATAAATGTTAATATAAATTACATCATCTAGAAAACTTAATTTAAAATTCTTGCATAATATACCTTTTCAAGTATTGTAATCCTTAATAAAAGCTAATTCGAAAAGATTTTTGCCTGGGAACTAAAGTAGCATTATTAGCATTTAAAAGATTAGCATCAATCTGAGGAAATTTAAGGTAAAAAACAGCTCATCTCCTTTCTTTAGGAAATGTAGAGACAAGGCTGAGGCAGAGAAAAGCAAGAAATAAATAAATGTTTAGAATCCCCAGACTGACTTGGTATTTCATTAGCTGGGAAACACTAGAGTTAATACCCACCCAATACTAGTGCCAGCCACGCCTACTGCGGCACCCAAAGGGGCTTGTGGTTCCACTTTCATTTCAGTTCTGAGTTCCCTATACTGCAATATCTTTTTCCTACCTACTCGTGCCAGAAACTGTGCTTGAGGCCGAGGATGAAGTGCCAAACTGACAGAAGCCGCCCTCATGGAATCCCCTAACCCACAGGCTAGTATGCACAAGTCGTCCAAGGCGAATGTTTAAAATTCAGATACCCAGGCCCAGAGTGGGTCCCCAAAGCTTCCAAGTAATTGGGATGCAGGTTGTCTTTTAGACCACACCCTGAGAAACTGATCCAGACTGAGCACCCCCCAGATAGATTCTATGTGTGTCTGTGTCACCAAAGAATCCCCCCAGCCATGAGCACAGTAAATATTTCAGTATGTTTTGAATGAATCTACAAACTGAAGATAGAGGATTGAAGAGATCAGCCCTATACAATATGGCAGGCACAACAATAGAGATGTCATAAAAACATAAACAGGGTCATGTAATATATAGCTTGGGGAGAGGCCGGGACAACTTCCTGGAGAAGGCAGCCCCTGGGCACATCTTATAGGAGAAGTAGGAGGGAGCCTGGCAAGAGAGGGTGATAAAGACAGACAGCAAAAGCAAAGACAGGTGAGAAACAGCAAGGTTTGGGCAGAAACTGCATGGTTTGTTGCTACAGCCTCCTGAGGCAAGAAATGATGCTGGAGCTTCACCTCCTTTATCTCTAACCCTCACAACCTACTTCAGAGTAAGGATTATTATTCTTATTTTACAAATGAGGACAGTGAAGCTTAGAGAGATTAAAATTTGTCCTAGAAAACATTTTGGCAGTGCTATGGACTAAATGTTTGTGCCTCCTCCAAAATTCATATGTTGAAATCCTAACCCCAATGTGATGGTATATTAGGAGGTGAGCCTTTGGGAAGTGATTGTGTCATGAGGACAAAGCCTTTGTGAATGAGAATAGTGTCCCTAAGAAGAGAACCCAGAGAACTCTCTCATTCCTCCACCATATGAAAACACAGTTAGAAGATGGCAAAGCTGCAACCAGGATGAAGGCCCTCACCAGCACCCAACCATGCTGACACCCCGATCTCGGATTTCCAGCTCCAGAACTGTAGGAGATAAATTTGTTGTTTATAAACTGCCCAGTCTATGATATTCTGTTATAACAGCCCAAACTTACTAAGGCAGGCAGTTCCTCAAAAGATTTCCACTTCTGGATATATATCTACAGAGATATATAACCAAAAGAATTGAAAACAGAGACTTGAACAGATATTTGTACACGCATGTTCATAGCATTATTCATAGTAGCCAAAAGAGGGAAACAACATAAATGTCCATCAACAGATGAATAAATAAACATAATGTGATATATACATACAATGGAATATGTGTATACATATTAATGGAATATGTATATATATATATGTATATATATTCACCCTTAAGAAAGAAGGAAATTTTGACATATGCTACAATATGAATGGACCCTGAAGACATGTTCAGTAAAATGAGCCAGTCACAAAAGGACAAATATTATATAATTCCACTTACATGACATATCTAGAATCATCAAATTCATAGAGACAGAAAGTAGAATGGTGGTTGCCAGAGGCTGAGTGGAGGGAGGGTTGGGGAGCTATTGTTTAATGAGCATAAAGGTTCAATTGGCGAAGATGAAAAACTTCTGGAGATGATGGTGGTAATAGTTACACTACAGTGTGAATGTAATTAATGCCACAAAACTGTACACTCAAAAATGGTTAAAATGATGAGTTTTGTTATGTATAATTACCATGTTTTTTTTTTTTTTTAAGTTTTGTTTTAATATTTGTCTTAGTGACTGCACTGGGATTCAAGCCCGGCTCTGTTTCCTAGAGAGACCAACTTGTTTTACCCTCAGGACTAAAACAGGAGAGGTTTAAAGATATTATTCTGGCCAAAGCTACCAACAGCCCACCACCTTGGAACCATAACATTATCAGTGACGCATCTAGCAACATCTCTATGTTTTAATATTAAAGAAAAATCAATCAGTACAAAAACAGAATTTTTGTTAATGAAAAGGAGCAATGCATTAATCCTGAAAGCACAGTGATTTAGAAAGCTAGTTCTAGACTTCCATCTCCTCTTTTAATCTACCATAAATGCAGATGAATGAGCATATGGAAAAGCTGCCTATCTTCTTAATCACTAGATTTGTGAAGATTTATTCAAAAGGCATAGTAAACAGATAACGGTTACAAAGGTGTAAAATAATATGTAATCAGATGACAATCGAGAGCCAAGATTGGTACTGTCCAGCTGATGTGTCAGAGTTTGGCTGGCTGGGAAGGCTGCCACACAGTGGTGCCATCTCCCTGTCATCCTCCCTGCTCCCTCCCCCACCCTGCCACATTGCAGCTGTGCAGCAGGGGTTGCCAGGGATTGAGAGGCACATGACATTTTTGCCCTAATTCTGCATGCTGTCATGTCCTTCCTACCTCCAACTATCACCACCCAGTACATCAAAAACATGGCCAAAGTCTGTCATTGAATTCATTCATTGCATTTGCTGCAGTTTTAAAATACACAGTAAAATCAAATGCCAACCACCCTTATTTATACATTAGGGTGTCATTTGAAAATCATTCTGCACTTACCTTTCACTACTAATGCAAAATCCAAATGCAAGGCCACGAGCAATTTGTCATGTGGACTCACACTAGTGCAGAAACTCCATCATAACACATAATCATCAGAGCTTAGGGGAGAGAGAGTCAGGTGAATGCCATCAGGTGCCAATTCTCCTTTTTCACCTTGCATGAGTGAAAAAGTCCCCTAAACTTCGTTCGAAGTTATACTTTCCTACCCTCTTGGTCTCCTTCGCCATGCCTCTTTCTGCACCAGAACTCCAGGTGAGGGTTGAGAGAAGTGGAGTCACTCCCTCTGAAACCACTGTCTTTTCTCCCCAACTGTCTCTGCTGCTTTTCGCCACTCCCCTCAGTTCTTGTCTCTTCTCTCTCCCATCACTCATACTCAGCTTTTAGGTGTCATTGGGAAAGTCTTGTTATTACTTGGGCCACGAGAAACATTTTCCAGAGCAATAACATTGAACATGGTGGTTCAGGTACCATGCCATCTCATAAACACCAATTACTTCTTATGCTTCTTCAAATAAAGACTCCCGTAGCCAAACATTACACTGCTTTCCCTTGTAAATAGCTAGTCCATCCTTCCATCACTGTGCAGTTGAAAATTTTGTCAGGTTCTTGGCTGGTTGTTGCTTGATATTCATAAGTCACTTTATTATCAAAAATATCTATACTGTGTTTTTTGTTTTCTCCCCTCTTTAATTCCCCTTCTCTCCCCCCCTCCCCACTTCCACCCCTGACCTAGGGATGTTGTTGTCTCCCCTTAAGAACTGGATCTCTGAAGGTGGACCTTCTCCTCCCACATACTAGCAGTGCTCACCCCGGGGTGTCTGGTCTGTGGCTCCACCTGGGATGTGAACCCAGGACCTTCTGCATGTAAAGCAGACGTGCTAACCACTACACTATAGAGCTACCTCAAAAACATCTATACCATTTTTTGTTCTATTTGTTTTATGTATTTCTATTTATATAGAACTACTCCCAAGTCTGAAGTTTCCAGAAATCCTATCTCCACATGGCAAAAATTGCATTTACTTCAACAGAAGATGAAGACCTTGAGTAGCTAGACATAGTTGTTATAGATAGTATAACAGTTTTCTTCAATATTGGAAGGGAGAGAAAAGTATAAACAAAAAAAGTAACTCTCCTGAAGTGTACATGGCCTTTAGGTTTATTCCATTTATGATCCCCATATTCTCATCAAGTACTGCCCAATCCTAATTCTTCTCATTCCAAATATGACAAAAAACGAAAGCTAGCTGCCTTTTCTCCTCTCTCTCTCTCTCTTTCTCTCTCTCTCTCACACACACACACACACACTCACACACACACACATTCATATTTCTTAAGACAATTTGGTAATCACACATTCTGGATTCCAGGCAGAATTTACACTTTTTCAAATCACTCCTGCATTCTTTGAGTTCTTAAGTTCAGAAAAGCATTTAACTCAGTGTCTAAACTGGGAATAGTTTAATTTCCTTGGGGGTAAGAGGAAATGGTGGGGTGAGACAGAAAAAGACAGCGTGAGACTAGTGCCTTACAACAAAAAGGTTAGAGTTGAACGGAACCTTGGAGAAAAATCTGATTCTATCCCGTCATGCTAAGAATGAAAGAACTGCTAACCCTCAGAGAGATTAAGTTACTTGCCCTCAGGCATACCACTACCTGGTAACTGGGCCAGGTCTCCTGGCTGCCAGTCGTGTGTATTTACGTTTCTGTTTAATAGAAACATTCAAAAATCCATGAGAAGGCAATTTCAGATTTGTGCTTCAGCGGTCAGTCGCACTTCAGGAGCACCTGAGTGAGCTTGTATCAGTCTCTCAAATGACGATCTACTCTCATTTTAATGAACTCTCCAGGGAGATTTTTCTTTGGTAGATATTTCTTCATTCGACCAAACCGATTTCAGGTCAGTGCCACACAAGGTCTGTGAAGTTCCTTCCCCTTATCTCACTCCATTCCACCATTAAATAGTTTAAAACAAGAATGTTTTTCTTTAAAATCCCACTCTTCTACTTTTATGTTTTTCCAAATTTCTAGCTTTCAGCTCGTATTACTTTAGTAATTAGAGAGGGAAAAAGGCAATAGTGATATATTTTTAAATTTCCATTATTCTTTGTCAAGTGGACATCTCATAATTAGTTTGTTCATATAGATAGGTATTCTGATTCTGCCTTTATTCAAGGTAAAGTTTAAGAAAGATGCCCCCGCCCCAAAAAAGCCTATTTTTTTCTATTGTTATTTTGCATGGTTTGTAAATTACACATAAGGGAGGATTCCCATGGTTCTGCAAACCTACTGTTCCCTGCATTTGCTACTCTCTTGCCAGCTACCATTATCCAGGAATTAAAGAAGGTAGCGTGGAGGGTTAGACTCTGTGGACTGTACCCTTGGAAACAGAGTCCCTCTTACCTTTTAATTCCCTCAATACCGAATCTTCAGCCTGAACTCAGTCAAGCATCTAGGGCACAAGCATACCTTGTGAAATGTATCAGAACACAGAGACACACAGCTGCAAGTATACAGGTTGCCTGCAGGGACCATTTCCTCTAAAGAAAAGAATTTTCCTTCTTTTATTTCCTACCCTATCCCTAGGGCAAGCGGCGTTTCTCCCATCCCTAGAGCTTTATATTTCTCCAGGTCAAGGTCTGGCTTTCCAGACATTATCATAGAGAAAAGGCTTAAACTGATTTCTAAGCAGCCACACAACACCTCTAGCTGGTTCAATGGTCCCACTTGCCCAGAAAAATCCTCACCTTGTCTATTTCCACAAGTACTTGTTCTATTTTATCTTCTCAATCTGCTCTCTCCAAAATCTGCCTTGAATCTTTCCACAAATTTTTTTGTTTATTCTCCTTCCCTGCTTCTTTCACGAATAGTATTTTCCTATAGCAGTCCATTACAGTCCTTAACAAATGACTGCCCACATTTGCATCAAGCACACCTCAGCCTGGTCCTTGTCTCCAGGAAAATCAACAAGAAAAACTCTCAGAATAGGAAACCTTTAATAAGCTATCTTTATTTCTCCTTTTATAAAAACCCAATTCTAAGATTCAATTCCTGAAGTTTTCCTATTTTACCACGTAATTTGGATTTCTACATTTTCTTCTATTCTTTCTTGCCAGAAATATTAGTCTCTCTCCCTGATTCTTCATCAAGACAGCATGTTCAGGTTGGAATTTAGTGGTTAATGAGTGCCAGACACTCACCTGTGCCAAGAGGTCTGCATGCTTCCAAACCCAGTACTTTCCTTTCAATGAAACAGTTCAGAAATTGCAGAAATTCATCTGTTTACACTGAGCCTACCTAGTTTCATCTGACTAAATTCACTGCTATACTTTTGTATGTATGTGCTTTAGTCAAAATTCACCCATTTTGTTCTATTGTATGGGTTTTAAGTAGTCTGGTCAACTTTAACACTTTAGAAGTTTGATTATAGTTTTATTTCATTTAGCTCTCTTAAGAGGCTGGAATAGGAAAAATTATCTTAAATTGCACAGCTGTACTCTTTGAGTCAAGCTACTTAGCAACTGTCAAAATACAACCCAAACCACAAAGGTGTTTGAAGCTGCATGTGAAAGCTTATTCTTAGATACTGCCAACTTTTCCACTGTCTTATATGCAGCTTGTCATTTCAGCACAAATACAATGGGGAGACAGCCTTTACAGTGAGGAAAATTGTTCTGATGCCTAAAATTCTTGAATATTTTCCCTTGTATCATGCAGAATATAACATAAATGCATAATTACAGCCAAAGCATTAAGCTCCCACGTTTTATCTTTACGATAAGAGACATTAACTCCAGTTCTTCCAAATGTCAGTATCAGTGAGGACGTTCACAGAAATCCAAATATCTATGTGTTTTAGGTTAGAGAACTTAACCCTACTCCTTGCATTGCTAAGGAACGATAGTCACCTTACACCTTCCAGAAGCAAAATAAAAACCATTCTTGCTATAAAAATAAAATTCCTATTGTGTGAAAGACCACTAGAAGCTGTTAACAGTGATTACTTCTGTGGCTTACTATTCATTACATATTCTATTACAGTGTTTAACTTTTTTTCATGTTCAAGTGTCACTTTTACAACATTAAAAAAAAGCATTAAGAAATAAACTGATTTAAATGGTGCACAGGTTTACTAATGAGATTATTCCTGTTGGCTCAGGAATAGAAACATATTTATGCTGGTGCCTGCAGACAATCACAGGTTTCTACAGTAAACACTCCTCCCCAAGTGCTTTCTGACCATATTTAAGAGCTATAGCTTTTCTCACTAGGACTACCGAGAAAATAAACTGGAGTTCTATTTTGAGAATTCGAAGTACATACCATTCATGCAAACCAAGGGACACACATTTGTTCAATGACCCAGCCCGCTACTTCATAGTTATAAAATGTGGAATAGAAGCCACGAATCTCAGACCAGTAATACAACTACACAATTCCACAGATCCTTCTCTAAAGGACCAGATCTATTTTTCATTATCGAAATCTTAAACCCATAAAACATCTCTGAGAGTCCATCATTTAAATATGGTTCTGCCTTGCCAATATTTACTGTCAAACGACTATATTTGCACAAGTTTTCTTTCTTATTGTAAATATTTATACTACTACTTTCTTGCCTATGTCAAATTAAGTTAGGAAATCATTATTTTGTACATTGCTGGGCACACACGTCACAAAATATTTTATCCTTTATCTCAATTATCTTAAGTTCTTTATTAGGTTTAATTGTCAGCTTCTTGTGGTTAAGGGGACTCCATCTTGTTTCTATTTTTCATTCTCCTGACAAAATTATATGCTGTTCCTCAAAGGCAGAAATTAAGAGTTCCCATCCCTTTTTTGTCCCTGCACCTTGACTTTTTATCTTATGGAAGTTCTACAAATATCACGTGATTCAAATCTGAAACACAGCAATAAGATTGAATAGCTTGTTTATCTACTATAGTCTATATACACAGCACCAAAACATTTACTCACCTAATGTCTACCTTGAACTGAACTGAATAAGAGATATTTATCCATCTAGAGCTACTAGCTGGATAAACAGAAATAGATAATCTGGAGACCATGAACTCTATCTTATCCTTCCTTACTTTGTGTACATTTTACGAGAGTTTATTCATCCTATTTCTGTAGAAGATGGTGCTGAGAGTAGACCTTGATGAAAGGTCTTTCATCAAGACCTTTTGGAAATAAAATCTAGCAGATTTAGCTGTGCCAAAATTTCTTACTCCCTCTCTGTTCCCCCACAATATACAAAGCAAATGAGATGGAAAGAGTGGGCTTCAGTGGGCAAACAGAAATCAATTAATAAATCTACAAAAAAATTCAAATTTGAAAACATGTTTTATCTCATCCATGGTGTATATGGACAGATCTCCAAAACTGACAAAATTGGAATTATTTGTCACCAAAAGGTTGCTATTTGCATTTTAATCAACTAGTGAAGTTTCGCAAAACCTCTGAAGACAAAGTCCCTTATGAACCCACAGGGGCAATGTAAATTAGGTGCAAAAGTATTTCCAAAGAAGTGAACTGAATTTTCTTTAATTCTCCCCGAAGTATCAAGCTCTGTTTCAGAAATTCTATCAAGTTTCATGGTGAAATAAGGAAATTTCCCTTCTCCTCTAGCCAAATATTTCATTTACCTTTCTTAAGATACATTCCTTCCTTAGAAATTCAGAATCTTTTGTATTTAGAGATGACCTTGCATTTTCTACCATAATACTGAATAGGAAAAGAACAGTCTTCTACTGCCAGGTTTTAAAAAGTTCTTGGAGAAAAGAAAAATAAATTAAGCTTGAGTTTCTATTTACATTTATTTTCTCAGAATTCATCCCTAATAGGTATTTCTAGCTGTACTCTCCAAAGGTTAAAACCACAAAATAAATGAAAATGCAGCTTTGGAACATACTAATACAATTTTAAAAAAATAATATATAGATAAATTTTTCTGACTAGCTTAACTGGCTTAAAGTACTCCCTAGAGATATGAAATATAAAACCTGTTTCTTTAAACGTTTTACCCATAATGCACTGTATTCTCACATTTCAAATTAAAATGGCTTCTTAGAATTATTATTTAGAGTGTAAGTTTGTTTGACTTGAAATATGAGTCTGAACTATTTCTAAAGGTTGTTTTCAAAGTTTTTTAAATAAAAAACTACCTTGTACACTGTTTACAGGGAGGTATTAAATAATAAATCTTGTGTTAGTGAAATGCTTTTCTTTTTAAGTATTTAGGGTAATACTGAGAACTGCTTTTCAAAAATAGATATAAGAAGAAATAATATAATATTAAATTTTTCTTTTATAAAAGTTAACCACAGTACTAGGAATTTAAAAGCTGAATAGAGTAGATGCATAAGGCAATACTTGTTCCACTGAATAGTCTTCTGCTTAAATGCATATGCACTAAAACAGTGGATTGTTCATCTTCACAATTTTACTCATTATCATATTTCCAAGACAGAGCAGATTTATAAGAGAATTCTCAAAGCAACCTCTTTATATGAATCAAGGAGAAAATCATTCACAGGTCAATTACAATGGAACCATTTGGTTCTACTTGAGTCAGTATGTAGCCAATTCTGGCTCACACTACTGACATATCCATGGAGAAGCAAGTCAGTTTCTCTACTATCAACTTATTCTCCCCCATACAATAGGAAGGGTACCTAGCAGAAGCTCCACTGCTGCTCACCCCATTAAGTCAAATTTCAATCATTCTGTGATGTACATGTTTATATTTCCTTAGAAAGTGTCCCCAGACTTATGTCCTAATTGTATAGAACTACCTAGCATAAGCTGAAAGTTTATTAAGATTTTTTTTATCTTTTTCCCAGAAGCCGAATGCATGCTCATGTTCTTTATGATCTAATATTTCTTAAGTTAGAAAGTCATTCATTTCCTGAAATTCTCAGCTTCATCCTTTCCCAACACTAAAACTAATAAAATGACCACTATCTATATTTTCCTGCCACTACGACTAAAATTTAAATATTAACAATAAAAAGAGTTAGGACTCATGATCTTTAGTTGGTTTAGTGCTTTTCTTTGAAGAAACTAAAGCTCTTCAAATGTAGACTCACATGGGCCCTCCCATTTAAGTGAGGGAAACAAAACCTTCCTTATCAGATTTGATCTCTTCAGATAGATAAAGGGAAACTAAACCCTGAAAGATGATTGGCCAACATCACCAGTAACAGAACTCTAACAAACACAGTCTTTGGTTTGGGCTTTTTCAGAAACAAGCTACCTCATTCAAGACCAGTTTTGATACTAGGTATAGGTATTTTTATCTTTAACTCTGCCTGCCAATTTTAACTCTGAGGAAAGAAAACTTATGCATCACATACAAATTTGAGAATACAAGAATTATTACATGCATGGCTGAATTCAATTTACTTTTTGTTCTTTGAAAAAAAATCACAGATTATAACAACCTGTGAAAAATGTAATTAGAAGAAGGAGTCCTCATTTTCAAACAGAAATATTGCTACTGTGTTCCCTCCCTGGTAACACTAAATTGTATTCTGATTAGGATGCATGTTTTCTTCCATTTCAATATGGACCAAATGATTCCTATGATAATTAAGGACTGACAGCTTTTGGAATAATGTCCTCAAAATTTTCCCAGGCATCCTATTTTTAATAATAATGTTATCCCCTAACTTTGTATACTGAAACTCTCCACAGACTTAGTTGATTCAATGGATGTAACTGGAAGCCTTTCCATCTACCCTATTCAATGTTTGCTCTCCATTTCTTGTCCTTCAATTCCCAACATTAATGCAACCAAATTGGATCTGTGGTGTCCATCTTTCTGGAGGAAGCATTGAAATGTGTGGCCTAAAGTGGACTGAGCTTGAGGTGCAATCCTAAAATATCCCTGATGCCCTTCAAACACATATCCTTTTATCTTTAAAAAGTCAATGATTCTGAAAAATTTCCTAAGCAAGTAGAGACCAGAGAGAAAGGTAAAAACTGAAAACTATTGTTAAATATAATCATTTTGTCAAACATTTCAAATATACTCACTGTTTAGAGAGTAAGATTTACAAACTGTGCCAATAGTCTGCCTTTTTTTTCATTGGTGTATATAAAACCCTTTATGTAACTTTTTTTCTGAGGCCCAGGACCTCTTTTAAATTAGGATATCCCACCTTCACCTGATACAACATGACTACAGCTTACACTGCCTGTTTCCTCTCAAAACTCACGCCCTTGAACCTACTGAACAACAACTTTAAACTTTAATGCACAGGTGGTCTCCCTTTCTAAGGGAATTGTAAACTCTGAGGGAAGAGACCATAATTTAGACTTCTATAAAATTCCTAATACATTACAATAAGGAACCATTCAATAAATATTTGTCAATGGATAAATCAAAATTGTTAAATACGTAACTTAACAATATAGAATTTGACTAAATTTGCACAACATGGTTATTTGAGTGGTTTAACAACACTCCTGTTTTATAAATCCTTAACAGTGTTACCAAAATTTTGGCCACCTATGCTAAACCTCTTTTTATTTCCTCTAAATGATCTAATATGGAAGTGACAAATAGTGAACTGGACAAAAGAACATGGGTTGTTTACAAACAGGATCATCTGAATAGAAAAAACAGCAAACAATTTTCTTAAAAATTGATCACAAATGAAATTCATGAGTTAAATCACTAAGTTTTTACAGGCAGTAGCTAAAAATTTTATTTCTGTAAAATGCAATCACATTTGCTATTTCTACTTTCTAAGGTTAAAAAAAAATGTCATTCATTTGTAACATTATAAACCATCTGAGGAATAGGTAGATTTGAATTTACAATGCCCTAATATTAAACTATTTTTTTCTGGCTCCTGCAGAAGTCATTTAAAACTTGTCTACCTGTAAAAATAAGTTAATATTTCAAGAACATTTTATACCTATAATATTATTTATTGAATACCTATTATGAGCCAGATGCTTTACATACATTATCTCATCCTTCCAACAGCACAATAAATTACGAGTTTCATTTAAGAGGTTAGGAAACTGGTGCTCAGAGAAGTCAGACAATTTGATCCAGATTACAAACTAAAAAAATGTCAGGAAAGATTTGACCCTAGTCCCAGATTTTTCTCATCTTCTCTTGTCATTCCTTTTAATAGTGGGTATCAGTATTTAGCACTATTAAAAATGGCCTATACGAATTCACAGGGACAGAAAGTAGAATGGTGGTTGCCAGGGGCTGAGGGGAGAAGGGAACAAGGAGTTATTATTTAACAGGTAAAGAGTTTCAGTTTAGGATAATGAAAAAGTTCTGGAGATTGATAGTGGTGATGGTTGCATAATAATGTGAATGTACTTAATGACATTAAACTGTACATTAAAAATGGTTAGAATAATGAATGTTATGTATATTTTACCACAGTAAAAAAAAAAAAAAAACAGCATTGAACATCATACCCATTCTGTCATTTCCTACAAATCTATAATTTTATTAAAATAGTACAGAGCTCAGAAGACTTTAAAATCATGTTTCGATTATCTGATTGTCATAGTGGGAAATTTCAAGATAATCTGAAGTTGCAAACTGAAATAATGCTAAATGTTTTTAAATATAGATGCTGTGCCACTGCAATTGATACTTTTTATATGGCTCATTAGAGTCTCATTAGATTCTTTCACAGGGTTTATTTTTAAAATATAAAATGCAAACTAAGAGAAAAAAACTTTGAAAGACATTAGTCTATTTATCGCTATCGTACAATATCAATATATTTAATTAAATTAACTGATTAGTAAATAAGCCCTTATCATAATTATAAATAGTTCCTGGTCTGTTTTTCTAACATTTAATCAGTGTCTCCTTTCCTTTTAAATATTCTAAATTGCTTATTACTATTAGATGTTTTTGAGGAAAGGTTCCATTAGAGCAAAAAAGATGTTAAAAAATGAAAAGCATGCTAAGTCAATACAACTATTCTCAAGAGCTTATTTTTAACTAACAATTTCTACTGTTTTCATCTTTGTATTTAAGAGGTTCCTGTTTCAAGTCTTTGGTGGCAGTTAGATTGTATGCATTTATGTTTGTAAATGAACAAATGCATATCATGAATTATTGCAAGATCTCATATGTGGTACCTGCCTAATTATTAATGAGGGCTAAGTCATAAAAGGCAACCACTGTCACTCATGAGGAAAAAAATGTGTCCTATTGCATGGAAAGAGCACTGGATGATTGATGGCTACAGCAGAGGAAACAAGCCAGCCAAGCTAAAAGAAAAAGCAGAGCATTGTGTAGTTCCAAATCATGGTTTCCTCCTAGTTGCATGGTACAAACACAGTAATTCAGTCTTAACAAGAAAATTAAAAGCAAAGCACCATTAATCATATAGCAAACAAACACATTTGGTTAAACTAATGAACACCACTTAAAAATAGGACAGCAAAAATCTACATGTTTTCTGAAAATTCTCTCGTCAAAAATACTTAACTTTAGAAAAGAAAAAACACAATTTATTAATTAAGTCATTTTATTAATGTAAACTAAAGATGTAGTTTAATGACTTTGATGATGTAAAACTTCAATATAATACAGGATGAAATAATGTGGACTATCAGAATTATTTTTAATATCACTAACACAAACACCAGTAGATGAGAGGTAGTGATACAGCATGGCTGTTGAGGCTAACTTCCTGGATTTAATTTTTTTTTAACTTCCTGGGTTTACATCAGAACTCCAGAATGACTTACCAGCTGAGTGACCAAGATATTCTTTATTTGATTCTGGAGTAATTTTAAAGAAAAATTCTGTTCCATCAGAAAAAAAAAAAAATCTGTTTCTTTACTGTTATCTGTATTTTAGCTAATTACCTACAGCTAGGGTTGCCAGTTTTTAATGAATAAAAATACAGGATATCTAGTTATACTTTAATTTCAGATACGCAATAAAAAAATTTTGCATAGGATATACTTATACTGAAAAGTTAGGTGTTTTTTATCTGAAATGTAAATTTAACTGGGCTTCTGTATTTTGTCTGACAAACCTACCTACAGTACTTCTGCTATTAACTATACTTTCTCTTTTTCATTTTTCTATATTGTAAGCACCCTGTAACAATAGCATCATAAATCATGCTTTATGCTATATGGCATGTAATTACACAATCAGCTGGTGCCCATGAAAAGAACTAATAGATTCAATAAAGGATTCCTAACTATTGAAAGTGGTAACCATTTGTAGAATTCTTTTAGGACAGTTAAAGACATTCTGTTCTTAATATGCTTCTTAAGGAAGCATAACAGCTTTTAGTATTTGTCTTTACCCAAATGGCAGTGATGAGAATATTCAATTATGAATATATATACATATATGTACACACACACAATTCTAAAATTAATCACAGCAATCAATTTCCTGCCCATACAAGTGCATTTCACATCACTATGTGGATACTTTTCAAAGGTTCTCAATATGGCAAAGCTGTAAGAAGTTTTAACAGATTTGTTCTAAATTTCCAAATTATCATTACTGACTGTTTTTCCAGAATTCATATTTGATACTTAAATCTTAATTATCCTAATATAAGAATTTTTAAATCCTGTTGGATAACAATTTCACTCAAACATATATATTGACTTAACAAAAAATGAAAACTGTATCCAATTTAAAATTTCAAAGGCATTAAATAAAATGTTTTGGGCATTTTTACTGTCAGTTTCCTTACTTTTAAACTCAAAGGTAATTTTGATCATCCAAACATCTCAACAATATAAGAAAATCCTTTATACAGTAGTTATACCATTTCAACAATATTTGACAACAGTCATCAGATAAACCAACCAATCTCTTACAAAAAGTTTCATCAAATAAACCAACATCACCGAAATACCAATATTTTCAAAAGATCTACTAACTCCAAGCCAATTAAAGTGGATCTTCCCACCCAAATTATAACAATACTATAGAAATATAGTCATGACAAACTTTTCTCTCTTCATCTCTAAAGCATGAAAACTTTGATTAAATTATTCAGCTTCAAGTTGATAGAATATTTGTCATGCTAGACAGAAAATGTTAGCTAACTTAAATTTTATTTCCTCCCTTATACACAAACACATTTGTTAATGGTAGAGTAATAGAAATACAGATTTTGATCACGTAAAGATATAGATCAGTGAGCTAAAACAGAAAACAGTCACATTCCTTGTGAGTCATCATATTCCATTGATTAAAAATCACAATTTAAGGAAATTCTGTAGCCAACTAAACACTTAGCAACAGCACCACGACCATTTGGGAGACTAAAACACAATGTAAATCTTAAAAAGCAAATATCTGGCGACTTTTCTAAACTAGATCATAATCTCAGGAAACAATAAATTTATGATCCTTTTTTGTATGCTACATTGAACTATTTTCCAAAATCAACCCCCCAAAAAATGTTTTTCAAAAGTTTGATACATTTAATAATTTCTTAATCTCTATCATAGTATCAATTATCCATTCAGTTGCCAGCACCTAGATTATTTTATTATATCTTCTTGTCAACCCTCAACTTCACTACCTTCCATTTGCTTAATCCTCTTAAAAACATTTTTTTCCAGCTATGCCACTTTATGAGAAGGCACATCAAGAATAATAAGAATATCTAACATATACTGAGCAGGGCACTATGATTCACATATAGTATCACCCCATAAAATGGAATGTGAGAGGTGGGCAGTGGTAGAAGATGGAGTTGGAAAGATAAGCAGGGTCTACTCTGTACTGGTTCCCCTAAGCCATGTGAAGGGATCTGCACTTTATTCCTAGGGCAGTGGGAAGTCATCAAAAAGTTTTAAGTAGGAAAATAATACACTTAGAATTGCCTTTTAGAAATGACTTTAGCTACTATTTTGGAGAATGAATTGGGGGAAAGAAGGGAGTTGAAAGCAGAACGCCAGCTAGGAAGATGCTGTGGCGATAGAAGGCAAGCGTGGAAGCAGCCTGAGCTAGAATAGCTGTGAGAACTATTCAGGAGGTAGAACCAAAAGAAAATGGTAATAGACTGGATGTGATGGAAGAGAGAAGGAGCCAAAGATGAAGATGACGTCTGGATTGCTAGCAATGGCAATAGGGGGGATGATGGTGCTCTTCATGATACTGGAAACACAGAGAAGGGAAAATCTGGAGATGTGGCACTATCCAGAAAGAGGTATATAGGTCCGGATACATTCATTCACTCAATAAACATTTTGAAGCACTTAGCTCAAAGATCAGATCTGTATCTTTTTCACAGCACTTTTTTTAAAATCTGTGATTGTAGTTTTAATACATTGGATATAAAGAATATCTCCTTCACCTTTGAATTTCTATGCTACAAAGTATAATCTTGTTACAAATAACAGAAGCCTCAATGAACAGACAAATGAGTGAGTCAATCATTAAAAGTAACTTTGCCAAATGTATTATAGTGTGAAAAAAAATTAACGAGCATTGCCAAAAAGGCTGTTAGTAAGTCCAATTTCAATGGCCTTGGCGCCACAGCAGAGATATTAAACATATATTTAAAGATTTAATAATACAAAACATGGAATAATGAGACACAAGGCCTACATCCTTGCCTACCCTCACATATGTACTATTATATATGAACACAATTTTCAATATTTGAATGAAAGAGTAAAAATTTGTCATAATTAAGAAATTCCTTTATATGTAATTACCTAAAGAGTTAACATTCCTTTTAGTTGGATCTCACAGAACAAGGTGTAGGTAGATGACAGGGCTCAAATGACAGACATGGATCATATTCACACACATTAATATAAGTAATTGTATACAAGGCATCTTAAGATAGCAGAATGATAATCTGACTGAGTAAATGAATCATACATGGTTTGATTATGAGATGGTGGTAGCAGCCAACAGAACTGCCATGGTGAGGTTGAGGAAAAAGTCACTCAGAAGGAAAATAGCAACCACAGCTGCTGGGAAGGTATTTAAACTGTGTCGTAAACATTTTTGTAGAATTATAGACTTGCTATTACTATCCAATGGGCAGTATTTTTATTGGAAGAACTGCTAGTTGAATGGGTTGTCAGGTCCTCTCTTTTTTAGGTATACAACCTAAAATATACCTTAAGTATATCTATATAGACATATTATATTGCTAACCTACAGGCCTCATGGTAAACTTGCAGGACAGAAGTCATAACTCCCATTTTACCAATGAAGAAACTGAGGCTCATAAAAATTTTTAAATTTGCTCATAATCACACAGTGAATAGCAAAGCTGAGATTCCAGAATCCCAGATTTTATTCTCAAGTCTGTCCTCTTCCCTGCTCAAGCCGTCTCCTAAAGATATAAGTTTTTATTAAGTAAAATGAATCTAGCAATGGTAGACTACCTTAACTCAGGTCAATGACCCTTTCACAAATATGGAAAAAAATAGTCATCTTGATTCATCTTGAAGAGAGAAGTAAACCAAGTATGTGCCTAACATTTAATAGGTCTCTAGAGAACAAGAGAAAAGTCTAAAATGTGTTCCCTCTCTTCAGAGTTGGAGAGATAAGACTAATAAAGACTATACAAAGGACACTGTGATTTCCCACTGTTAATAGCATAGTTTCTAACTTATTTCCTTGTTGAAATCAAGGTTATAGCTGATAAACTTAGAGAATATTGCCTATATGTTCTACTAAAGGGGCTTATAGACTAAACTTCTAGGAACACTGGCTCCTCAATTAAGTTTACTCTAGTGCTAAAATTGGGCCCAATGTCTTATTACAACATGTCAGATTGAATCTATGATTGTTTTCACAAGGATTCCAGCCAAAATTTCCATTTTTTCAGGGTGCCTTAATAAGAAAGCTGTGGCTCCAATGATTCTACTTCTGAGTATTTATCCTAAGGAAATAAAAATACTAACTCAAAAAGATATTTTCACCTCCATGTTCACTGCATCATCATCTATAGTAGCCAAGTCATGGAAACAATCTAAGTGTCCATGAATAAATGAGTGGATAAAGAAAATGTGATATGTATATGTACACTTATATATGTAAGAATATTATTCAGCCATAAAAAAAGGAAATCTTGCCATTTGCAAAAACATGGATGGACCTCGAAAGCATTATGCTAAATGAGATAAGTTGGACAGAGAAAGATAAATATTGCATAACCTCACTTATATGTGGAATCTAAATATATATATATATTTAGATTCCATTTATATATATATATATATAAATATATATATATATATATTCTTTTAATTGATGGTTGCTGGGATTGGGAGGGGTGAGAAAAATGGGTGAAGGTAATTAAAAGATACAAACTTCCAGTTATAAAACAAATAAATTCTGGGGATGTAATATACAGCATGGTGACCATAGTTAATAATGCCATAGTGTATATTTGAAAGTTGCTAAAAGAGTGTATCTTAAAAGTTCTCATCATGAGAAAAAAAATTTCTAACTGTGTGGTGATGGATATTAACTAAACTTTTTGTGATGATTATTTCATGATATATACAAATATAGAATCATTATGTTGTACACCTGAAACTAATAGGTGACATGTCAATTATATCTCAATTTTTAACAATTGTACTGAAAACAATAATAATAAAGAAAGCTATGTTGGGGTTTTTTGTTTGTTTTCACGGTGACATTGGTTAACAAAATCCAATAAGTTTCAGTTGTATATTTCAACGGTAAGGCATATACATTTATATTGTGTGTTCACCTCCCATAGTTAGATTTCTTCCTGTCACGACATATTTGACTCCCTTTACCCCATCTACTTTCTCCCTCCTCCCCTACCCTCTACTCTCTGGTAACCACTAGTCTATTGTCTATGTCCATGAGTCTCTGTTTGTTTGTCCTGTTCATTTGTTGCTTTTAGGTTTATACCCCACAGATAAGTGATATCATGTGATTTTCAACTTTTTCTATCTGGCTTATTTCACTTAGCATAATTATCTCGAGGTCCATCTATGTTGTCACAAATGGCAGTATTTCATCTCTTCTTATGGCTGAGTAATATTCCATTAAGAAAGCTAGTTTTAAATCTAATGAAATCTCCTTTAGAAAGAGGCAGAAAACGTTACTTCCTTTATATCCTCTTCCACTCATTGGCTTGCATCTAATCCATAAGAACCTGGCAGGTGACAACACCTAAGCCAGAAGACAAGAAGGAGGGTCCTTGGATTCTCAGAAGCCTTGGTCAAAAAGGATGCAGAAAAAAATAGACAGCATTGTCCCTTAACCATAGTATTACCCGTAATAAGTTGAGTAGTGGCTGCCAGTAATGGTTCACTCCTTTCCTTAATTTTAAGATTGGTCGTTATTTATTTAAGGCCCCCATCTTTACAGAGTATTGTACTCTCTCTTTTTGTGGTTCCTTCTGAGTGCTACAAACCGGACAGTTTGAAAGAGTTCTTGCTTTTAAGGAATTTACAATCTAACAAGGAAAACAGAAACTTGAATATGAAGAAAATCTGAGTCTGAGTCAGATGTGACTTTTTTAATACTTAGTCAAGTTTTCATTCACATTGTGTATCTATTCACAAACTTTCTCAAAATAAGCCTAATTCCAGGAAGGAAAAAAAAGAAGTCTGAAGTAATTAGCTTTGAGAAATCTTTTGTTCAATAAGAAAAAAAAAAAAAAAAAAGATTAGTTGAATTGTAAGGTGAAATTAGTTCAGCTAAATTAATGAGGAAGCTATTTCTAATAGATGTCCTTACAGAGTTTTAGGTGTCCCTTAGGCTAAGTTAGTGTCAAGGTGAGGGTTTTTGAGGCTTTTTCTAAAATTTTAATCAACTTGGAACAGAAAAAGAACCCAATTATGTACTATTCATTAAGATAATATTTTAGACAAGAGAATGATCAAAGCCAAGCACACAGCACTGTATCAAATGCAGCATTTAAAAATCATTTGCTGAACTAAATGGAGCACCATTAAATTCATATACAATTCATTCTTTTACTCTAGAATCTGAGGAAGCTGAAAACCATCTTTGCACAAACTTGACTCTCTAGCAAAAACTGTACAATTGTTTGTCGAGAAGGAACAAAGAGAATAACAATTACAAACACTGCTGGTTAGTTTATAGAACTTTTTTGGTAGAAATAGGAAGTTTTGTTTTTTCTAATAGCTACTATATCCACCAAAATTCTCTGCATTTTCCCTCGTAATGCTGCAAGAAATCAGAGAAAACACAGTGGTGACCAACTTCTACAACTTTAAAGATTGTGAGCAGAAACACTGAGTCTCCATCGCTTTAGAAAAGTGACCACTCCAACCCCACCCAGGTTATACACAGCAGCCAGAAGAAGGTTTTATTCCGTGACTCAAAGATACCACTCTATTCAAAGCTCTCCAGGACCAAAATCTTAAGAATTATTTTTACTTATTGATTCCTTTATACCTCTGAAAAGTCCTGACAGAGATTAAGTAACCTGTCTGATGTCACGTAGTTAATAAATAGAGAATCGGGATTTCAATTCTAGGGCATACCCCTTGAATGGCAGTACTATATTACCTACTGGACCCTACTTATAGAAACTTCTAGCCATTCTCTTAATCCTTAATTTATCTCCATTGTCTCATTTTTAACTACTTTTTTTTTTTTACCAATTACTTCTCTATTTAAGAAAAGTACAATGGTTTTACATATTGTTAAACTAAATACTGCTGCCGTATCAAGCCTGCCTTCAGTCAGCCCATCAAATCCTCTTCAAGTTAGGAGCACAGCCTCTGCAACACAAAGAACTGCTATCAATGAAACATATGGGTTTTTGCCCCCAGGAGGACTATTTCCCTGATGGTTACATTCATAGAAATAAGGCATCCAGAATAAGGGAAGTAAAATAGTCTGCTATAGTGGACCACAGTGCATTTAGCATAACAACCAGTGTAGTGGTCTAGAAATAACATTTGAAATGAAACGTTGACAAATCAAAATATGCCACTTACTTGCTATGTGAATTTGGGCAAAGTTATTTTACCTCTCTGTGCCTCAATTTCTGTATCTATGAAATTGAGTAGACAATCCCTACTTCATGAGCCTAGTGAGAATTATATGAGTTAATACCTGTAAAGTGCTTAGAATAGTGTCTGGAACATGAGCACTCAATAAATGTCAGGAGTTGTTATTGTGGTGGGAGTGTGGGAAGAGACATCCATATAACTCCCTTCGAATATGTCAAAATTTGTCACAGGAGTACTTAAACTTACTCTTTCTGGCTCCTGAGATAGAAATCAGACTGACCAGGAAATACATCTGAGAAGAATTTAATTTCGGCTCAACATAAGAATGTTTTCACAAAACAAAAGCAGCCTGAAAATGGAATTGGCTCCCTAGTGAAATTTAAATTCTGAGGTAGATTAAGTTAACGATCTAAAGCAGACAATACTTTCAAGAGCTGTGTACCACCACCAATGGAAGTCCTTAATTTATATTTCTGAAAGTTACAAACAGAATAGTTATTAAGGAAGGGACCCAAATGACAAAAGAAAATTTCTATCAAGAAGAGTAATCTATCTTCAAGAGTACTTGAAGAAAACTACAAAGGAGTCCCTTGAGGATAAAAGCACTAAGATCCTTATAGAAATAAGACAAATAGTCTACTTAGCCATCTTCTTGATCTTTAAAACACTCAAGCCATTTTCAACTGTAAAAACTAAAAATCAAAATTGAAACCATGAATAAGAGTCAGAAAGATTTAAGACATAATCAGATAAACACAAAGTTAAGCTTTTATGTCCACAAGAAGCCTCAGAGCAATGTTTTTGTACCTTGTAAAAAGATCAAATTTTTAAAAAATAAATAAGATATCAGGCCTAGTTGTTAAGGAAATTGTTACAGTTTGGTTTTCTCCAGACTTTGCTTGAAGTAGTACAGAACAACAAAAATATCCTGTGCAGAGTTTTCACATTTTCTATAAATAAATATTTTATATCTAGATCCGAGAATTTTTTAAATTATGATTCCAACTTTTAAAGTCTTATTTAATGCCACTAAACCTAATCCCAATGTTGGCTGATCCTAATGTTAGTGGAAACTGGTTTTTTACTTTGGCTTTTAACAGGATTTACACAATGGAAAACATTCCATAATCTGCTCTTATTATCCATGAAACTAGATAGCAATTGGTTCTCTATAATGTATGCTTGCTTGAATAGAATAATTTATATGCTGCACTGAGGAACCCGTGAGCTTTATTCTTATTTTTATCTACTTATTTTTTTAGGAGAGGCAACCCTTGGTTGACCTCACGGATTTCAAGGAACTTGTCAGTTTACAATCCCTTATTTTTTATTTTTTATGTCTATAGCACCTGGTCTTCCTAGGTGTTGTGGGCTTTATTCTTATTTTAACATCTTACATTGCCATACAGGCTGGAAACTCCCTTACAAGGAATATATACAGGAACACAGTAAGGACCCAAGGACAAGGTTAAGTGTGTGTTTTGTGTATGGATGAGTGTCATGTGTAGCTTCTCCAATATGACTCTTGTAATGAGACATTCCAGAGGGTAAAATAAATAGTTGATTTTACATACTATCAGGATTCATTAAAATGTCTCTTAAGGAAAATAAATTAAAAAATAAAATAAAATAAAATAAAATAAAATAAAATAAAATAAAATAAAATAAAGACATTAAACAAAACTGCCTATACTTTTAATCACAGAAATCTTTCTCTGTCTGGAATATAATCCCTATTCTCCAATTATGATCTAAGAAGTTTTAAACTTTTAACAGTGAGGATAGAAGTGAACATTTGCCCAAATACAGAGATCAGCCAAATCAATTTTCCCAGACTTTTCAGAGCTACATTCTACTCAGAGTCAAATCAAGTTCACAAGAATGTTGTGAAAATTGTCCTTCAGTTCTTGTGAAGGACATATTAACAATAAAATCCAGAAATATGAATCCCTCCTTTTTAAATCTTATGAGTTCATATAAAGTTGGAAGATGTTTGTACCAGTTCTCCACCAGTTTGGTTAATGATCTGTGGAAGTCAGTAAACTTTCAGTTTCCAAATCTGTAAATAAGTGGATTCAACTAGTAAGAGTTAAACTCTAGGTTCCTTAAGTTCAATTTTCTTCTAAAGTATAAAAGGCATACCATGTAAAACTCCAGATACAGTTAGAAATAAAATGTTCTTAAAATCCAGAAGTACTTGTTTTACTTTAAAACTACTATCAGAATCTTAAATCTTAACCCAGTGGACTTTTTATGTTTGCTAACAAATTAATTTTCATTTTAAAAATCTAATAAAATACATCTATAATTGGAAAAAAAATCTACAACAATGAATGTAATAGAATAATGGCCCTCAAAGATTTTCATGTCCTATTCCCCAGAATCCGTGAATATATTAGGTTCCGCGGAAAAGAAGAATCAAGATAACAGATAGAATTAAGACTGCTAATCAACTGACTTTAAAATAGGAAGATTCTCTTGGATCTGGGTGAGCCCCATGTAATCACAAGAATCTTTAAATATGGAAGAAAAAGACAGAAAAGTTAAAATTGGGCAAGGGAGAAAATGAAAGTTAAGGTGGGTTAATATGAGAAAAACTTCACCAGCCATTGGTGGCATCGAAGGTGGAAGGTGCCTTGACTCAAAAATATGTAGGCAGTTTCCAGAATCTAAAATGGGCAAGAGAATGGATTTTCCCCTAGAACCTCCAAAAAGGAGCACAGCCCTTCCTAAACCTTGATTTTAGCTCAGTGAAATTACATTTCAAATCTCAGACTTCTAGAACTGTAAGACAATAAATTTGTGCTGTTTGAAGACATTAAGTTTGTGGTAAGTTGTTACAGCAGCAATAGGAAACTAGCATTTAAGATTTCTAAAACATAGGTTTCAAAGCATAAGAAACCTAAATCTCCAATCTAGGAGACAAAATAGTCACCTCCGATCTATTGTTGTTTCTTAAATCTCTCTGACTTCCAACTTAAATGAAATGATGAATGTGCACCTAGCTCAATAAATAGTGGTTGCTTTTACTGAGGAACAACACAAGGTTGAAGCAACTTAACTTTGTTCTCTGCTTGGCTCCATTCCAACCAGATCCATCTATTCTTAAATCACTATTTGTTTGTTTGGTTGGTTGGTTTTAGAAATTTGGGGTGCTGGGGTTGCATACGGGGATAAAGAAAATAGAGAGGAAAACTTCTGTCCTTTCCTGCCCATTTACCACCCTACCATACACACACATACTTGATAAATGTGAGACCTCGAACAAGTTTCCCCACCTCTCATAGCCTCAGCTTCCTCATCTGTAAGGTTGAAATGATAATGATAGCTATGTCTTATCAGGCTGTTATAAGAATGAAAAACAATGTAAGATCTTGACTATGTTAGTGCCTGCTATTATTCTATACCATGAAACCTTAAGAGAACCCTCCATTATCTATCCATGGTATCACAAACGATCTCTCTAATGGCTCTCTGGAAGAATGGGAGAGATAGTGAACAGCCATGCTTAGTAAATGGAGGGGTAGAATTACCGAATGATCTCTAAGCTGTCCAATTCTAATAATGTATTTGGATAATAAAGCAGTCTCAAGTTATTTGAGTATAAACATATGAATTTTACTTTCCCCACAACTGCTCCCTCCCAGCTATGCCATCTCAGATCTCTTTTGCCCCTAGGTACTCCAGTTTTATCAATAGCTCATTCAGATTCCATAATGTTTCCTTCAGTTATTGGAAGGGTTCTTACAAGTTCTTAAAACTCAGTCCTATTCATTTCAAAATTTCAATCTTATGTTCAATCCAAGGTCCTCTTTCTTCCCCATATTGTGAGGCAGGCTAGAACAGTGGTAATAGTGGCTCGAACTGGAGGGTAGATCTATTCAGCCCGTTTCTCCCTTTCTTTTCCTTTCTGCAGTTCCCTTCTAGGGTTGGGCTGGAAGAGGGATAGGAGAGGACATGGTCTCCCCATGGATGGTCTAATAGGGATATTATAGGCAGCACTGGGTTGGTTCTCTCCATTCCTCGGGTTAACACTGAAGAGACCATTGGTTCTCTTTGTGAGGCAGGCATCTCTTTGTGGGGCTGACTCTGTGGAGCCGCTTGTTCTCCACAATGTCCTTCTTTCTGCACATTCATCATGTTGGTGCTAGAAATCTGCCTTGGACGCTGACCTCTTCCTCCTACTCCTTACCCAGCCCCTGCCCCAGCCTTTTATTACTAGAGTCCCTCTTCCCAAATGGCCTCTTTGGATGGGGCACCAGAAGTTGCTTGGCCATATTTTAGTGTCCCTTTTCTTCACACTCAGGATGGAATCAGGGGCTCTGATGGTCCAGTAACTCAGTACCTTCCAGAGAATAGATGAGCATCAGTCACAACTTACAGGGAGACTTGGTGGAGAGGGGACTGTTTGATGCCACTGCTGTTGTTACCTGCCTAATCTTTACACATGATTCACATGAGTCCCTTCTCTCTCAACCTCAGAAAAAGTCATGAGCTCTTCCATCAACAATGAGGAAAGTGGAAGAAACAGGCTCTCTCCAGGAACCATAACCCCCCTCCAAGTTTACTTCCTCCCATTGGTCCTCCCTTATTTAGCCTGGGGAAGAAGAGTGGGCAAGAGCAGTAGTGAAGGCCACCTCATAACACAGGGGGTGGCGGCTGAACACAACAGTTCATGGTCTCCCAAATATGTGAAATCTTAGGGCCTTTTGTTTTAAGCTATAATGGCTAATTCCAGTACCCACAACTACCTCCATCCTATTATTCCAACTTCTATGATGTCTTGGTTGTCAGAGCCATTTCTCTGTATTGATGACCCTGTCATGCTGAAGGTGGAACTATGAAGAATTTCCTTGGACTTTCCTAGAGTGAGAGCTAGAGAAACAGCCAAGTAGACAAAGTTTATCTCTTAATACTGAGCATTTGCACCATCAACTCAGACCAATCCTTCCTGGATCCTCCCCAGGAATCCCTAGGCTCAAAGGATTTTCTGCCCAGCAATTACTGTTAGGTGTAAAGTATTCATTAGTTAAAAGGCTCTCCAAAAAAACCAAAAAGCAATCAAAATTAAAAAAAAAAAAATTGACTTCCCAAATGTACAACTTAATTGCAGAATGATCCAGGCAAAGAAACATCTATTGAGCCATTTACCCTGCCCACTTATAAATATGGTCACATCTGACTTCATTCTCCCTTAGCACACCTTGCTTGATCTTTCTCTTTCTCTTCTCCCCAAACCCTAGAAATCTCAACTTGTAGTCAAGCTTGACTGCTGACTCTTCTGAGTGTGACTTCTCACAAGCCCACACAGGTACTTTTATGACGAATATGTCTTTGGATAAAGACCATTTTCCTAGCTGTAGGACAGAAAACTGAGGATCAAAAGGTCATCTGCTGCTTCTGACTTCCAATATGTCTAGCATAAGCATGCACACGCACACACATATACCCGCTGAATTTCTCACAAAATCAACTTGATCCTATACTAACAGAAAATGAGAAAGTATTAGGGAAAATATTTCATTCGAGTTTTGGATATTTGGGAAAAGCCTTATTTTTTCCCCCAAAAAATCCACTTTACGAGAATATAAGCAGATACTGTATAGATATTGCAATAGAAAAAGAGAGAGAGAGAAAGCCAAAGTTTTATATCCTGTCAATAATTTAAAATAACCACAGACAGGTAGTTAAAGCCTATACACAAGTGTTTCAACGAGAGAGCTGACTGTGCCTTAAACACTCTGGGTACCATTTGGCCATGGTACTGCATCTCTGCACGGCAGAATGGACTCATTACCTTCAACACAATAAAGCAGCCACCAGCACAATAATTTCATGACAATCATCTACTTGAATTCCCCACATATTGACTTTGGAATTTTTACCAAGAAAAAAACGAGAATTTAATGATTAAAATGACTTTTGGTTTAATAGGATTCCACAAATACCGACTGACCCCTTCCTATGTGTGAGGAACTATACTTACTTCAAATATAATTGGAAGAAAATCTCAGTCATACAGCATTATATCCACTACCATTTAACAAAATTTCAACTTCCTTCAGATATTCCCTATTGATTTATTGATGCTAGCAGACAAAACTATTCAACTATAAATCATATTAGGGTTCAGTGATTAAGTAACTATCCATCTTAGCTTGTGTAAATTATACCAAAGTGGATCAGATATTCTTACTTCATGGTAAAGATGCTAATTCTGCTCAAAGAGTAAAAATGTTGAACAAGAGTTCCACTCCTCTCAAGGGAACGTGAAATACAATATTAATGTAAAGTCAAAGGTATTTACATAAAAAATTAAGAAAAAATGTATTCAAATAATCCTTTAGAGAGTTTCCTAAAGCTGTTCTTAGCATTTTTTTCTTTTTGATTTGTCAGCAAAACTTAGTTGTTAAGATAACCATAAAATGTCTGCTATTTCATCCACAATAGCTAAGGTTTAAATCAATGTTATTCAAGAGGTGTGCTTGCTTTGGTAGCACATATACTAAAATGTTATTCTAGAGGATGCATAGCATAAAGATTAAAACCCGATAGTCTAAAGCTAGATTATTTGGATCCATTTCCTGGCTCTGCCATTTACTACCTGTGTGACCTTGAGCAAAGTCACTTAACATCTCTCCATCTGTGAAGATGAAGGTAATAATAAAAATAATAATGAATAACTCATGATTATTAACTGAGTTAATCTATATGAAGTGCTTAGAATTATGCCAAACTCATAATACTAATTATATAAGCATTTGCTACTATTATGAAGAAAATTTCTCAATAAAAAAACTCTTCAAGACATAAATGTGTTGTATCTATTAGATTCAACATAAAAAGAAAGCTATTTAATTATTAATAACATTTCTAAATATAATATTTAATTATAGCCCAGAATCAATAATTGCAAAATATTTCAAAACAAGATTTCGCCAAATGCTGAAGATGTCTTTGCATCTTTTTTTAAGCATTTTTAAAAATTTTATTATACAGTATATTGATTAGACATTTATATAGTTCATGAAATGATTCCCCGATCAGTCCATCCAGTTCTCCACCTAGCCATTACATTACTGCTGACTACATTCCCTATGCCATGCTCCCTATCCCCGTGACCATCTCTCAACTAATTTGTACTTCTTTAACACTTCATCTCTTTCTCCCAGCCCCGCAACCCCTCTCTCCTCTGGCAGTCACCAGATTGTCCTCTGAATTTGTGTCTGTTTTTGATTAGCTTGTTCTTTTTTGTTCTTTAGATTCCACGGATAGGTGAAGTTATATAGTATTTGTCTTTCTATGTCTGACTTATTTCACTCAGCATAATAACCTCTAGGTCCATCCGCGTCATTGCAAATGGTAGGATTTCATTGTTTTATGACTTAGTAATATTCCATTGTATATTCTTTATTTGCATCTTGCATGTCAGCCTCTAGGGGGCACACAGACTTCATCACCCACCCCCTTCCCCATCCCTACTCCCTCCTCCAAAAATTAGTCACAAGTAATTAAGAAACTGCAAGTTCAAGGACATCAATGGGCTATGTTTTATGGAGGTGACGCTTTCAAAGAAGATAAAGGCAGAGTGCACATCATATGGTCTCCTCTCTCCTTCCTCAACCCAACAATTGGTCTGCCCTGGAGAGGAGCAGAGCAGGGCATTTTGCACTTAACTCTTCAGTCATAGCTCTGCTTTTCCTGAGTCAAATCCTAACCCAGCCTGAGGCAAGTGGAGGGGAAATACTCTCCCCCTGTTGACTCCTTACTTTCTGGCCCTAGGAGGTATGCTCCTGAGCAACCCGCCTTCATCTTCAGCTGTCAGATCTCGAATGTGCGGTATGGACTTTAAGCTCACAGCCAATTTGGCCTGCTTTGGTTTGAGCCTCAGGGAAAAGCACCAACAAGGTGATCAGGTGCAGCTCTCTAGAGTTCTGCCTTGTAATCTTGGTCCCAGCTAACAGTAAAGTGTTCTTCTTTCTCTTTTTTGCCTTCCTTGTACATTTATCTCCCTTAGCACCTCACAGAAAAGGTGTTCTGAATACAATCTCATAACATTTCTAACCATTACTTTTTTTCATACAATAATATGAGTTTGCCTACTTTACACGTTGTTTGTGCTTAGTCTACTATAGGATTAACATCTTTTAAGGGTCCTTGAACAGGTCAACCTGAAAGAATTAACAAAGGACATATTGTCTTTCTATTAAAAAAAAAAATTAAGCTTTTGAATACAAATTTGTATAGTTAAGGAAAAAAGTGTCTTTGCCTGTAATAGCTGCATACTTCCATAAGTTTATAAATACAAATTATGAAATCTTTGGAAACTAAGGATACTTACTAAAATAGTTTAGTTGTTATGTTGTTTTGTTTTGCTTTGGATGGATTGTATTGTTCTCAAAATTAACTTGCCTTTCTTCTCCCTGGAGTGATAATGATCACATAAATAAGGTACATCACCATGTAGAATCCTACTTTTCTCTAAGTAATGCTAGATTAATTATTAGTGAAGTGACTTAAAATGATACTGTTGAAAATAAACTAGATTATATATCTCTCAAACATGTACACATAAAATGTTACCAATAAAATTACCAATGAAATCCAATTTTAAATCCAAAGTAATATTCTAATATGTTTTCATACCATGGTTTTGCTACCCAATGTTAGTTGAAATACACAATACATTGGCCAAGACTTAAAACAAGACAGAATGTTGTTGTTGTAGAAGTTGACCATTTGGTCCTAATTGTTATTATTCCTTCGGTATGCTCATTAATCACAATAAATTCCGTCTATTGTAGCCTATTATAGGAACTCAGATACAGAGATGAACTAAGATACAGAGAAAAATAACATAAAATAAGAGATAGATAAAACTACAAATAACCCTTTTTTACATTATTAAAACACATCAAAATACGAGATTTTGTAGAACTCAAAGGTTTTACCATAACAAGGTTTACCTGAGATTTAGGCATTACCATAAATTTAGATCATAAGTGTAATGAAATTTTCCCCTCGCCCCACCTAATAACGAATTGTTCATTTACAGTACTGGGATCTCAAAAGTAACTCAAAAAGAAACTCAAAAGTAACTTTACTCCTGCCTCTTACCTCTGTTTAGTCATTTTAAGCTAGATTTTTTTTCATGTACAATCTTATACATGTCTCAGTTTGGACATTGCTCCTAAAACTGGAATTATGTTTAATGTTTACAGTTATTAAAGCCAAGCAGAAGTCACTGTGGAAGCAAGGAAGACCACTGCAATTCTTTCTTTGAGTTACTCCAGACCTACAGCCTGACCAGTTGCTCAAGCATTACCTGGAAGCATCCATGGATTGTTTGCTCAGTAGCACCTAAGGTAAAGTAGACCGTCTTCTGATGTCTTTTCATAACACCCTACTGAGCCGGAGGTGTTATTGAGCATTTGTGTTCAATTGACATTTTACTGTACAAAAGTTCATTAGCTGTTTTCTCTATGGTAGAAAGGCAAAGACTAGAAAAACAACTACTCAGTCTTAATTGCAATGTACATTTGTTTAACTCTTCGATAGCTAAGAAATTAACTTATACTTTCTGAATCTTAATATATTTTCCAAGGAGGAAAACAAATAGTGTAAATTCTGATAGTAGTAGCAAACACTAATCACCAGGCACTTCTAAAATCTTTCATCAAAATATGACAAGCCTCTTTAAATTTTATTCCTAAGTCTCTAGCGAGGAGCTATAAGAAATTACACAAAATGAGAAATGACCATTTCTAAGGTGAAATGTGATCATGTTTCTATGGCAATTTGAGAGAAAGTAAACACTCTAACTGAAGTTACTGAAATAATAGAACAAATCCACCCGAGAAGTTCAATGCTATTTATACAGCTGAATCATACCTCAGGAGGAGCACCCCCAGCTGAAGCCACCAGGGCATGCTCATGGTACCCCTCATAGCAAAGGCTGGCCAGCTCCATTGAGCAACCAGGTTGCTTTCCCAAAATTCACTGGTAAGTTGGTTATTTAGAACTTTTAACACATTCGTCTACCAGCAAAAAAAAAAAAAAAAAAAAAAAAGTCTGTAAGTGCTGATTAATTCCCAGGCCAATCTAGAGAAGCCTATTTAACCTATAGTGTGTCTAAAACTGTTAAGTTCTTCTTCAATCATGCTTAACTTCCCTTAATAACTGTCTCTATTTTTAAAAAAAAATGCTTTCAATGCTCACTTCAGCAGCACATATACTAAAAAAAAATGCTTTCAGAGCACCAGCTTAAGATCTCCTATTTCATCATTCCCCTAGAATAATACATATTTCCATGCTCCAGGTATTTGTTCCCTGTATATCGGTCTAAAATAGAATACAACGCTTCACAAACAACCATCTGCAGGGACATGGGAGAAGTGGGCCTGATGTAAAATAACAGGTGTGCACGCCATATATTGATAACTAGAATACCTGCCAAATTGCTTTGCCTTTTAAAATATAGTACAGGCCTAACAAAATGACCAGAGATGAGAAAGTTTGCAATCCTTTCTATAGTCATCTGTCTCCAAGTATTCTGATTTGGAGTGGGGAAGGAGGGCCGGGAAGGTGCAGGGCAGAGAAAGGATCATTTACCTTACAAGCCTTGGGGCCCAAGATTCAGACTCTTCTGCCACTCTTTCATATCTTTGTGTTGCTTCTAACCTAGAAAGGGCTTATGCATTGTGAACTCCCTGCATCAGAGAATCAGCGTAAGAGCTGAAGTTCAGAGTTAAGCAGACACACCTATGAATTCTGACTCCACATTGTATCAATAGCTCTCTGTGCCTCCATTCTCTACTTTAGAGGGTTTGCTGTAAGGATTAAGTGATAAAATGTATACAAGCTCCTGGTTTAGTACTTGGTTCATAGTAGGCAGCACTTAGTAAATACGAATAAAATTCCCCTTGCCCCTCTGAGGAGAGCCATAATTTTGATATGGGTCAACAGGTACCCAAGTCGTATCTTTGAGGTTGCAACTCAGCAACCCACTAAACCAGTCTCACAATGAATATGACAAAATGAGACTGGCTATAATATAAAATAACGAGACATGAACAACGCCAAAGCCATTAGTTTTAGCTACTACAGCATAGGTCTCATTACCTCATTCCCAAGTTCTGAATCATCCTACACACCTATGTCCATGAGATCCAAGGGGTAATTTCTCCTAGAGAATTCATACTTAAACAGAATCAAAAGGAACTGAAAAGCTTCTGCACAATGTAGGAAACCTTCAACAAAACAAAAAGGCAACCTACTGAATAGGAGAATATATTTATAAATGATGTTTCCAATAAGGGGTTGATATCCAAAATACATAAGAAACTCATACAACTCAACAATAAAATAAATAAATAAACAATCCCATCAAAAAAGAGGCAGAGGACATGAAAAGACATTTTTCCACAGAAGACATACAGATGGCAAATAGACATAAGAAAAGATGCTCAACATCACTAATCATCAGGGAAATGCAAATTAAAACTACAATGAGATACCACCTCACATCAGTCAGAATGGCTATCATCAAAAAGTCAACAAATAACATGTGTTAGAGAGGATGTGGAGAAAAGGGAACCCTTGTACACTGCTGGTGGAACTGAAATTGGTGTAGCCACTATGGAACATAGTATGTAGATTCTTCAAAAAACCGAAAATGGATATACCACATGACCCAGCAATTCCACTTTAGGAATTTATCCAAGGAAAACAAAAACACTAATTCAAAAAGATATGCACCCCTTCTCCCTGCAGTGTTATTTTGTAATAGCTAAAATATTGAAGCAACCTAGGCATCTATCAATAAATAAATGGATAAAGAAGATGCGGGGTGTGTGTGTTTGTGCGCGCGCGCACGCACGATGGAATATTACATAGCATTAAAAAAGAATGAAATCCTACCATTTGCAAACATAGATGAATCTAGAGGATATTATGTTACGTGAAACAAATCAGGCAGAGAAAAACAAATACCATATGATTTCACTTATATGTGGAATCTAAAAACAAACAAACAAACAAAACAAAACCAGACTCATAGAAACAGAGACAAAAGGGATGGGTGAAAAGGGGAAGAGGAATATAGTCAATAATATTGTGATAAATTTACACAGTGACAGATAATTACTAGAATTAGTGGGACGATTACATTTATGAGGTATAAAAATGTCAAATTACTATGTTATATACCTGAAACTAATATAACCAGTATAAGATTGTATACCAACTAAACTTAAATTAAAAAAAGAAATGGACAAAGTGAAATCCTTCAATATGTGACATATAATAGAAGAAAAATCAACTGTTGTTTTAAAAACATATGTGTAGCTCAGTTCCCACCATCTAGTATAGCGAGTAAACTACATTACTTTCTGTTTACAGAACATCACAGAGTTTATAGGACAGTAAACTCTAATCCAAAATGTTAAATATTTTAATTATATTAGTTTGATATCAAGTGCCAGATAGACAAATGGTCTAATTTATTAAGTAGAAATATACTGAAATGCAAAATAGTACATAATTGTTAGACATTATCAATTTTGCATGTAACTAATTTGTCATTTTAAACCACAGGTCATCAAAAAGCAATTAAGCTGGAGTCTGTCGCAATACTGTGGTATACAATGAGGTACTTACCAAAAAACATGCAACATTTATCAGTGTCAATGCTGTCAAAATAATCACATGGGAAAACACCGGGGGAAATGGACAAATTAAAGACAACCTAGTTTAATTCTCACGTTAATTTTTTTTTAATTTAGGACTGAGTATATAAGGGAATAAACACAATTATAGTAGAAAGAAGATTTTCTAAATAATAAAGATAAATAAAGATAATAAAGATAAATGTTGACTTCGTTTTCATCAGCTAAGAAGGAAATTTTCTCAACTAAACATGTTTTCATAAATTAGAGCAAATTTACTAAAAACATTCCTCTTATTAATATATAATACAATCTGTTTTCTGACATGATAGAGAAATGCACTATTCTGATTCATTTAATATTAAAGTTAATAGAGAATTAGCATCAAATAATTAGAATAGAATCAATATCTGAAATTGAGCTGAAAAGAATTTAATATTTGATGATTCGCAATCTTTCAGTAGTTCAGAGATTATCATGAATATCAATTATTACTGTACTAAGGCTATTCAGAACAACATTTAATAATTTGATTATATAAAAAGTACAAAAGTCCTTTTCTGTGTATGTTTCAATGCCAAATAAAAAGAACTCTTGGCAAAACCATGAAGAATGCATTTTCTCTCAATATAGAATATGTGCTATGTGTTTCTTATATGATCTAGAACTTTTTAAGAAACTCTTCATTTTTACTACTCTAAAGCAAACAAACCATGGGCAGCAGATTCAAGATGTCAACAGAAAAGTCTTTGATATCAGAAAGCGAGGGGAACAAACAGAGCCCATCACCTGACTCTTTTGAAGGTCCCTGGAAACAAACCCCAAGGTACCACCATCGCCTATGACCCACCAGGTTATACTTGAAGATTAAATAACAAATCAAAATGATTAAACAACTTTCTTGGCATCAAAGATGTTTAGAGCAAATATAAAAATATAAGGCCTGTAAAACTCTAACCAAATATTATTATATAAATAAAAAGCTTCAGTGGTTCACCACAGATAAGTATAGATACATGTGCTTATTTATGCATGGAATATTTCTGGAAGGATACATAAGAAAGTGTTAACAGCTATGGAGGTGGACTATGTAAGTGGGAGTGTGGAGTGGCTGGGAATTTTCCCTTCATACTCCTTTGCAACACTTGATTTTTTTATGATATGTATATATTACTTTTTCCATAAAACCCAACATTAAGTAGTAATAATTCATTTTATTTTTTAGTATCTTTAATTTTCAAGGCCATTTAATAAATGCTTATTTTACTATTAAAAAGGAAAAGATCAAGTTGATACTCTGTTGCCTCCCTCTTTTTTTGTCCAGAAAAGAAACTTCAAAATAAAAGAGGCACCATTATTCATCAAGACCCTTCTGAGAATGTAAACCAAGACATGGTACAATTTAAAAATTGCAAATTTAGTTGTAAGAATTTGTATATTCCTTATACTCCATTACTATAGAACCCATTGCTTTTTTATGATGGTATATTTTAAACTATCTTGTAGTGTTTTTTTTTTCACACATATGGGACCTTATTTAGTATCAATATCTTAGAATCCAAACTGTATATTTCCTCAACTACTATATCTCATTTATATGTGGACTCTAAAAAAAAAAAAAAAAAAAAAAAAGAAGACACAGAGAACAGATTGGTAGTTGCTAGTGAGGAGAGGAAGGTGGCAAAAACGGGTGAAGAGAATCAAAAGGTACAAATTTCCAGTCATAAAATAAGTTATAGGGATATGATGTAGAGCATGGTGACTATTATTAATATTGTACTACATATATATCTGAAAGTTGCCAAGATAGTAAATCTTAAAAGTTCTCATCACAAAAAAAAGAAATTTGTAACTAAGAATCAGGTGACAGATATTAACCAGACTTACTGTGGTGATCATTTCACAATATATACAAATATTGAATCACATTATACACCTGAAACTAATATAATGTTGTATGTCAATTATACCTCAATGAAAAAATATAAAATAAGAACAACATGTATGTTTCTTAACTGTGATTTCTTTTCTATGCTTTCTGATCTGTGGGTTAAAAGGAAAAAAGTGATCATTTCCTTTTTATTCGAATTCACACCCACAATAGAATAATCCTTTTCACATAATCTAAAAGTCACAAAATAACAGAAACTACTACAAGTCATCTGCAACTACCACCCACTCTTCTTTTATTATAGAAATCTCCCTGTTGGTTTTAAACTTCCATGTGTCAGTGTTAGGGAAAAGTCTAAACCATACTTGGAACTAGGTGGATGTACTGTGGGTGCAACCTACCAACATTGGCGATGAGAGGTCCAATTTAGAGCTTTAGAACGAAACAAGTATCATATGGCGGTTACACAAGTTTAAACGCGAAGAAGCATTTTGAATATTAGCACACCATGGCAGGTGAATAATAAGTAGTTCCAAGTCTGTCTTTAGCTATCATCTTTGGCTCTGTGTGTGTGTGTGTGTGTGTGTGTGTGTGTGTGTGTGTGTGTAGTTTCATACTGAATGCTCTACCAAAATCGATTTTAATATCACATACGCATGATTACTCCCACATATTTATGCTAAGAGGCTCTTTTCCAAAGCCTGTGGGAGAATACTGACTTCCAGAAGACCTTACCTGGATGCCATGCATCCAAGAGATGAAATTTCAAACAGGACATAAGCCCCAGGTGGAAGGAAGACAGAAAGAGTTAAGGGGTGGGCAAGACTTACAAAAATCTTGCCAAATGGATAAAGAGAAACCCCGTCTGGTAGTTGGGGGACTGGGAAGCGGTTTCCCTGGATATGGTGGTAACAGCAAGGACCCAGGATGAGGCTTGGGGATTGATTGCGTTCCGGTCGCGCTTTCAGCAGCGCAGAAACTCTTAGCTCCCACATGGCTCTTCGCTGAAATGTCCACTGAAAACTCTGCCTGCCTACCCGGAAAGTGCACGCTTCTTGGAAATTCGGGACTGCTTGAGTCTAGAGGGTTTGCGTTTTCTTTCTTTCGCCTTAAGGTAAACTGTGCATTTCCTTTACTGTGAAGGAAAAGCTAACCTTTCTCTTGGAGAGTAGTGCAATACCATTTCGTGGGTCTGCATTTATATTGAGTCCTCTTCTTCTATCAACGGTTTAGTGAAGCTTTTAGAGAAAATGAGAGAAAGCATCCATCATAACGCAAAGACGCAGAGTGGAACTTTCTCTCCGCTGTCAAGAAAAAAAAAAAAAAAGTCACTTCTGCTTCTCATAGCCAAGAGCTGAGTCTGGGAACCTCCGGACAAGGAAGGAAGGATTGGTAATAAAGGAGGTGGGAAAAAACAATGTCGAGCCTGCGATGCCTCCAGACGCCGTAAGTCCCGCGGGGATCCCCGACCTACCCACCTCCTACACCCACGCTCTCGGGGTGGCGCGGCCTCGCTTACCTTGATGATGCTGCTGCGCCGGGGGGTCGCCCGCGCCGCCTCCAAAAGGCCAGCGTCGATGTCTGCGGGGGTCCCTGCAGCGACCGGCAATACGACCCCGCTGCGACGGTCCCTCGACCGGCCCCCAGGGGCCGCCGCCACGCTGTCCCCGGAGGCGCCATCCGAGCCCACTCGGGGGTCGTCTTCGCCCCCGACTACGTCGGGCGGTGCGAGACCCTCCCTGCCGGCCGCGCCCTCGGCCATGGCTGGGCGCGTTTCAGGCTTTCCGAGGCGAGACTGCACGCCCGGCAGCGGAGTCCAGCCGCTGGGCACCAGTGTGCTCATGCACAGGGAGGCGGCCCCGCCAGACTTTGTTTCACTGCCCGCCGGCGGCGGCCGCGGCGGCGGCGGCAACTTTCTGGATAGGAGGCATCGCTCGGGTAGAGAAGTCCAGGAGGCCCGCAGTTCGCCGGGGGATGGATGGTGGCGGGTGTGGGGAGGAGAGTGAGCGGGAAGCAGAAGGAGAGGCGAAAAGGAGAGGGAGGTGTCCGAAATGTGATGCAAACGCCCGGTCTGCGCGAAACAAAAGGCACCCGCCGCCTGGCTAGGCGGCCTCCGAGGCCGGGACGCGCACAGCCCGCGGGGAGCCGGAGCCGGGAGACCGCGGCCGGCGCCCCCGCCACCTGCCCGCGGACAGCCGCGCAGCAGCCCCAGGAAGTACCGCGGCGGCGGCGGCGGCGGCCTCCGCTCCGCTCTGCTCTGTTGTGACAGAGAGGGAAGACTTGTTTTGACAGCCCGTGGGGATTGGCAGGCGTCTGAGCCTCTTAGGAGCCTCGTCTCTCGGAGCGGGGTCGGCCCGACCAATCCTCACAGCGGAGGGGTGTGCCCGAACGTGAAGAATGGAATGTGTTCTGTGCCCGCGAGCCGGCCCCGCCGGGCTCGTGTACTAGAGGGACCGTACGAGCGCGCGCGCGAGTGCGCACCAGCCGGCGCTCCGTGTATATTTTAGGAAGTTTAGAGATTTGAAATGAGCCAGAAAATGCAACAAAATTTGGGGATAGAAGTAGGAGAGAGCGGGGGAAGGAAACCTCCGTTTTCGAAGCTAAGCAATTTGGAGGAAAGGGACTGTTGAGTATTCATGTCAAAATGTTTGCGGTGATGGGAGTGTAGCTTCGCACCATCAGAGGTTAATTGCGGGCTCTCACGCAACGCTTAGAAGTCAAGCCCATGCAGAGATAAACTAGGGTTTACAGGGACGCTGGAGTTGAATAATTTGCTCAAGGTTTTATGAAAAGATCTTCAATTTACTCTGCAATGCAAATAATTATAACAAGGAAAGAGAATCAAATAAAAGAGGCGAGGGTAATAGGAAACTGAACTAACTAAACCTTTCTGGATGTTAGCTAAGTACAAGAGACGTGAGATATTTAGTCTCCATAACTAAAACATCCCTATTTGATAATGGTTCAAACTCTTCTATAGATAATCCTATATAAACATATTTTGATAATTTCCAGCAAGCTAGCAACTGAGAGAAGAGATAATCTTTGGATTATGCATTAAGTCACTGAAATTAACCACAGAATTCTCATATATATACAAATGATGGCTCTGAGGTTTCCCTAGTAGGACAGAAGACATTTTAATTTAAAGGTTTTTTTAATACTAGAATGTATATTAAATCTCATTTATAACATATTTTAATTATTAGTAATTTAATACTTTGAGATGTTATTTGTTCTTTTCTCTAGCCAAGAACATGAGAAAATCTTCAGCCTTTTAGACCCAGAATTTGTTATAGAGATGCAAGGAGTTTCAGAGATCATCTAGGGCAGCACTTTTATTTTGCAGATGACTTGAAGGCCTAGGCAGCCTTAGTTTCTTGTCTACTAGTTAGTGCAGGAGCTGAAAATAGAATCTGCCACCCAACTCTTCCAGTAATCTCTTCACTACTTTATCTGGCTCTTCTGGGGCTGAAACAACTGGAATAAGCCCTTGAGAGGTTTCAGATTTGACATTTATTAACTTTTAGAAAAGCCTGAGAGGGTCGAGTTTACCTTTTCTTTAAATATAAATGCAGCCCAGTAACAAATGTACTGCATATTAGCAACCTCTGGTTTTAGAACCAACACTACCCTCTAGTGAAATTCTGAGAACTGCATCCATAATGGCAAATGCTTTTGTCATTTCCTTCTGGTATGTAAGACTGCAGGGAAAATTCAAAGTTTCTTTTTCAGCTGATTTGCCTTTATAACACATAGACTAGAGGAAGGAAGAGAAAGGGCACCCAGACTTAAAACAACCATACGTGTCCTTCACCTCCATTAATCTAAGGAACTCCCATCTAGCTTGTATAGAAAATATTTTTATTTACTATTCTCACAAATATAATGTTTTAGGCGGTTTTTTACTTTGATATTCAACTATTACTATGATTTACTTCTGTCTTCTACAGTTGCTTTCAGTGCTTTATTTTTCTTTGTTACTCTAATAAAAATTCCATTCTTGGGTTATCCTCTGAGAAATGTGAAACTGCTATCTCGTTCATTATACAATATTATTATCATTTATAGAAATTTTCCATTCTACGGGTCTGTATACCATTCTGATAATAATTTGCTTTTTAAAGTTGTAAAATTAGTGTAACCTTACTGACATTTAAGGTCAGTGATCTTAAAAAGAAAAAAGAAGCCAGAAAGTATAGCATATAGCGGACAAAATTTTTTGCGTTTCAGTTAGGTGATGTCCAGTTCCCTCCCTTAGCAGTCTTCTCTCTCACCTTCCTGTGAAGGCAAACACACACACACGCCCTGAGTGTGTATTCATAAAGGCTGTTGTCTAATTCATTCTGCTTTGAGAAAATAGTTGGATCCTGGTCTAGGAAGTTTTTCATACTGTTGCATTACAGCAAAAGCCCAGATGGCTTCTCCTAATACTCATGTTTGCAGTTTAAAAAAATAAAAAGAAAGAAACAGAAAAAAACCAAACTTCCTTTCCTACCTGGAGACAGATTCCACTCTGTGGCCCCACTCCCCAAATTCAGAGAAAGGGTCAGCCAGATTTGGTTAAGTCAGCAGCTAGGCACATGCCTACCCCTCCATTAACAACACCCCTTTCCAAATTACTATCACCCACAATCCCTGTCTTCCCCCACCTCCAATTTACCAAGCAAAAGATCGCAGCATGTCACTTGGAGGGCAGGGGCAGGTGAAGAAGGGATCAAATAAGAGTAATGAATTGTCAGTTCATATCACCACCCCAGAGAGGTCTTCTCTGACCACAAATCTCAAGTTGCCCTTTCAACCCCACACACATCCATGTCACTTATATTATCCTGTTTTGTTTTCTCCTAGGATTTTATCACTGTGAATAAACTGTCCTGTCCACGGAATTGTTTACTTATATATTCATTCTGTCATACTGACCTCCTATCTCTGCTCCCCTGAAATGAAGATTGCAATCTCCATGTGCATAAGGACCCTATTTTCTTAATTCCTGTATTTTCAGCTCTCAGACCATGGCTGGCACAGAGTAAGGTGCTCAATAAATATTTGCAGAGGGAATCTTCACATTTATAGTCCTCTGACTGAATAAAACAACCACTTCTAATAGAGAAAAATAGCTCTATTACTGCCCACACAAGAGGACTTCTCATCTTCAAGGATCCTAGAATTCCATCCTAAGACAGAAATCAGAACAGACCCAAATAAAGCAATTGCAAAATTAGAAGGATGATTATAAATTGGAGTAATTTTAAATCTAGAACTACACTAAAAGACAACTGATAGGAACATAGCCAGATCTAGCAAATCTTAAAATACCTAGCCCAGAATCGAAGACCAGCTGTGTCAATGTAGTCCTTCTAGCCCAGGAGTCATTCCAGGAGTCACCCTGACCTAAGAAAAATCCAGTGAGAACGTTAAGACTTTCCATACACGACCAGGAAATCACAGGTGGGGAAGAGAACTGTCATTCTGATAACTAGAAAATCTTCTGAAAAGTATTCTGATATCCACTTTACGAATAAGGAAACTAAGGATCAAAAGAGTCAATTAGCTTGCTCAAACTCAGAGCCAACAGGTAGTGACAGAACCAGGATTTGAGTCCCCTCAGTCAGTGACTTCAAAGCTTTCATTCTTCCTGCTACAGGAGGCTTTCATCAACTACAAGTCCAGTGATGGTCCTGGAAACTTCAAGTATTCTGAAGAAACACTCCTTCAGAACTGGGACTATTCACATTAGGTAAAACAATCTCTTCTCTTAATATATCATCATGATGAGAGTATGAGGCTGATTTATCAGGTGTAAGGATGCACATTTATCCTCTCATCCACATAGGTGTAAAAAGAATATTTTGATATTAAGACCCAGTTCTCCTAACAAGTTCAAAGATGCATTGAACATGAGTACAACATTTTCAACTGAGTCACTTATATCTTTATATTTCATCACAGCACTCCCCAATACACATTGTAATATTTCAATTTGTGCTTCAAGAAAAAAAGAATTTGCGAGGTAATTTGTAGTATAAATACTAGAGTAAATGCACACAAAGGCAATAAAAGATTAGAAAAACTTAAATATACCCTTGTAAAATTCAAGTTTTTTTCTTGAAAGATATTCCATTGTCCCTTATGTTAGCCTTTAAGTAGGAAATTTCAGTAGCTAAACATAAAAATCAATGAATTTTACTTTAAAGTTCAGGTAAACTCCACTTCATGATGACAATAACAGTCCTATAAAAATAAGTTACAAATGGTTTAAATCTAGACTCCCCAGTTTAATAAATCTTCAAAATACTAGAAGGAAATCTCTAAGCACAGCCAATATTCTTCGGTGTCTGATGGCTGCTACTTATTTCAGATGTGGGGAAACCTCTGCCACCTACAGGAGAGCAGAATGCGCAGGTCCATTAGCACTGCTCCCTCGGGACTACCTGTCTAGACCCTGAGGCTAAGATACACTATCAGGAGCCCCAGGCCAGTCGTCTGGGAACAATCTGTAGATGCAGGGCAAATGTCTTTTAAAGGAGGCAGTCCAAGTGGATTTATTTTCTACGTATTAACTTACTTTGACATAGATCCTAGAGTTGGAGATCATGTCAAGATTGTGTTCCTAGCAGATGCAGAAGCCACAGCAGTGTTCATGAAAAGTACCACTGGAATGGCACCAATGAGGCCCCCATGAACAATTGTTTCTCTTTCTTCTCTATTTTATTGGACAACTCGGATCTCTTCCAGGTGTGAAGTTATAATAGAAACTTCTCCAAATTGAATTCTCGATGCCTGATACTTGTAATGCAGGAGTGAATATGAGGTAGATTTTTCCTTTTCTCTCCCACCCCAGGTTCATATCCTAAGTCTAATTCATCTGCATGAGGTGGGGGGTTCCTCAAACTTATGCCAATATGGAAATTTATTAATGCTTTTCAGCATCATAGGACCCACTAGAAGAAAATATAGTGTCATATTTCTTTCTCTAATGCACTCCTTTCCTTAGGGCAGAATGTATTACTCTTATACCTATTTTGTTAACGTTACTGATATGCCTTTGTTGCATTCTACTTCAGATCTTTTGGGAGGAAGACACAGTACCATACTTAAATAAACACAGAATCATAATGCATGTTCTAGATTAAAATATAAGACAAGAGTAAAATATGGTCACTTTCGGAATCCCGTTTTAATTCCAGGTAAGTTTTCAGGTATATATAACCCTTTTGTTAAGCGTAATATGTTTATCTGCTTTTCAAAATAAGGAGCTAAAAAAAGTGAGTCCTTAAAAAAAAAGATTCCATTTGCAGTCAAATATCTAGTGAAAACTAGATTGCTAGCATTTGCTCTGTCATTAACCCCTGTGAGAATCCCACAGTTCCCACCCTTAGTAACTCGGATAGGTCACCATGGATACAGCTGCATCTACTCTTAACCCACAGTGGAGGAGCAACAGCTGTCGAACTACACTTGGGACTTCGCCATTCCGTTCTATATAAAATGTATTGATGAAACTGTTCAGATAATGTCACAATTGTTTTGGAAAGATTAGGAAAATAAAGCATGTTGCAGGAATCATCTGTAATATTATGCAGCAGCAAATTTAACTGTGAAGTGGGATAATAAGCAACAAACATGACACAATACTACATATAGTGTACTGAGAGATTTTAGAGCTTTCTTTAAATTTTCCCCTCACCAAAATGGGCTTTTAATAACTAAACTGATAGCTGCAGATATAACTGAGTTGGAAGATTCGTTATAAGCAAATACTTAAATTCTAGGCAAAAAAGTATCAAATATTATTATTTTTTAGATTATCATTTCTAAAAAAAGGATTTTTTTTCCTGATGATTTTATGCTTCTCATCAACATAATGCTATAAATTCTAAATCAGAAAAATAAAATGTGTGGGTAAAATAGAATTTTACCCTTTCTATTTACCTTAATTTTTCTCCGCTTCAAAATATGAATTAAAAGTTTAGTTTGTTTTCTGAAAATGTAAAGAATGGTCTGTGATCTATGACTGAAACTAAATTAAAATCAAAGGAGTATCCCTTACCTGTACACCCAGGGGATGAGAAAAATAGCATTTATTAAATTATAAAAATGTATATATTTTCTTATTTGTCTAATTCTCCTCACTACCCAAGCATTAATAACATTCGCTAATATGGTCACATGGAAATACTTCATTAACACTCATCCTGAAGCAAATCTTCATACTCAGGGAGATGTTTACTGATCCTTGCTGTGGGAGGGTCATTTGTCCTCATCCCTTTGACAGCAAGTTCAGCCATGTGACTTGCATTGGCCAGTGAAAGATGAGTGGGAAAGACCCTTCTGAACAGTTTTAAGAACCAGCAGATGCTTAACCATGATCTCATTTTCCCCTGCCACAAGATTTCTCAGTCACCAGATAGAAGCCAGATCTCGAGTAAAAACAGCATGGAGCAGAGCTTAAAACCATCTACAGTGGACATATAAATGAGCAATAAAGCAATCTTTGTGGTAAGCCCCTCTTATTTGAGGTCATTTGTTACTGCAGTATAACCTAGCCATTCCTGACTGATACAGGTACAGAAGTTTACGGAAAGTCCTATACTTTTCTCAACCATGCAATCGGTTCATGTGGCCAGATCCTGTTTGATTTATATAGCAAAATAAATATACCTGGCATCTACTGAACCAGTAAAAACTAAAAATTTTTATGTCCAATAAAATTGTGTATGTTAGTTCCATTTCTATGATTTATTTTTCTCCTTTCTTTTCTGCAAGCCGTGTAAGTCCCTAATTCTGCCTTTCTTATTAGGTTTAGAAATGATAGCATAAATATAATTATATGCATGCTTTTGGGGTACAATTTTTCTTATCTTCTTTTACACATCTTGCACATTTCTCTCCTCTACCCAGATCAACTCTCCTACGCCTTACAAAGTAACTCAAGTTAATAACCTAGTATATACCTTTCAGCTTTGCTCTACATTGAGAGAGAGAGAGAGAGAGAGAGATGATAGTTTTTATCATTGCTTGATTTAGCAAAAAAAAAAAATGTGCAGGAGTGGGAATATTTTTATACATAATCTTCCTTTGCTCACTCAATATTACTTGGTAAAAATCCCATCTCATCTACAGTATCTACTAATTCATTCTTTTAAGTAAGTGCATAATATTCCATGGTACGGATATAACAATTTATTCGGGTATTGCCCTATTTGGGAAATTCAATTTATTTCTGTAGTTTTTCACCACTGCAAACATTGTTGTAATAATCATTTTTGTACCTGTCATTATGAACCAGTTGTTTAATATCCATTAGATAGGTTCCCAGGAGTAGAATTTTGTGGTCTAAGGGTATATGTATTTTTTATTTTAATAGATAATGCTAGATTGATTTCCCAAAGAATCACAACACTTCACATTTCCCCTCAACAGGTTCTATAGCTCTCATTAATTTTTCTCTCTCATATGTATAAAATTAGTCATTGTTATTTTAATTTCCACTTTCCAGATTACTAAGCATTGTTTCAAATGTTTCTTGGCATTTGGACTTAGTCTTCAATAACTTGTCTATACATGTGTTTTGCCTAAGTTTCCATTGGACTGAATGCCTTTTTCTTCTCAGTTTGTAAGAGTTCTGTGGTAAATGCAAAGATGCCACCACATTCAGATCCTACTTCAATAAAGGGCTCACTATCCAGCTGTGAGGCATATGGTTCACTGACAGCCTTCGGCTATTTGATTACTCAGGGCCTACCTCAACTTTTGAACCAAGGTCATGTTCTTCTTGAGGCAGCTAATGTAGAGAGAACTAAGTGTTAAATCAAGCTGTATTCGGAGCCTGCCATATGCTAGAGGAAAGTGGACAAATGACAATTCAACAAATGTTTATATATAGTTGTTTGAAACTATGGATGGAAGGACATGAAGTATTGCCAAGGTGCTTAAGGGTATAGGAAATATGAATTAAGAGGTGTCATGATAGTGGCTGTGAAAACACCTCATGCATCTGAAGGAAGCCAGAATATGTCACTCCAAAATGTGCCTCTTTGACATACTATTTTGAGTTGAAGGCCATTAATAAGCAGTAAATGCAGGAAAAGCTTCCCCTTTTCTACCTAAAGGCAGGATATAAATTCTTTTACTTAAGACAAAATTTTATCAGATGAGAGAATGGCACTAGAGGAATCTGCAAACAAACCTTATTTAACTGTTACTTCTTCACCATTTACTGTCTCTACCCCAAATTCCTTTGTCTTGTCAGTTTCTCACAATTTTCTTGTTTCTTTGTCTAAAAGGTATAAAAGCTTCCTGCTCTAGTCATTTTTCTGGGTCTTGACTCTTGTGAAGGCTCACCTACACAGTAAAAAGTCAATAAAATTTGCATGTTCTTTTAATCTTTGTCAGTTTAATTTTCAGACCCAGCCAGGAAACTTAAGAGAGTCAAGGAAAACGTCTTCCTCTCCTACAGATCAAATTTAAGGATAAGAATGGAAAGAAGTTAAAAACAGTAAAGTTAGTGGTCAAGTAAGAGCAGATAAGGATAAAATAAAGGGATGAGCCAAGTTAAATAATTTAGGACTGAGTCTACAACGACAATATGTTCTGGGTAATCATTCTTGCACTAGTCTTGCTGTATGTGTCTTATTTTTGTATATAGTAGTATTACTTGCTCTCAAGGAAATATCTGAGAAGGTTCAAAGAATTCTGCAGGTGATATGTTCCAAATATAGTCTTTCCCTAAAAAGCAACTGTAAACATATGTATAATTATCAGGCCATACTGGTGTGAATTAATCAAGAAAAAGTTTCTCTTACAATGACTGATTATTCTTCATTCTCAGTCTAGAAGGACGAGTAAAATGGTAAGGGGTGAGGAATAAGCTGAGGGTAGGGTTAGGGTTGTCTGTTCATTTAGTCTCTTATTCTACAAATATTTGGGTTCCTACCTTATGCTGTGCAGTAGGTTCTGTATTGTATATGTTTGTATCTACATAGTTGCTTAAAGTAAACAGAATAATCCAATAAACCAATTAATGTTTACAAAAAATTTTCCAATAAATCAGATATTGCTCTAGTCTAGACCATCTCTGTAACACCTTCTCTAAGTATCATGTTCCCTGTAGAGGAAAAGGAGATCTGAACTCTGCTTCCTTAAGGCAGATTTTTTAAAAATCTTGTCCCACTCCTATTTCAAATATCCAACCATCATCAGGAAAAAGAAAGCACCTATTAATCCTCCAAAAAACAATAGGTCAACAAACCTGGAAATAAGTAAGAAATAAAAATGAACAAACTAATCAAAAACAGGCTCACAAATATAGAGGACAATCTGGTCGCGACCAGAGGGGGGCGGGGCAGTGATGCTGGGAGAAAGCACTGAAGGGTTAAATAAGTATAAGTTAGTAGTTGATAGCTGTCATGGGGATGGGGAGCACAGCATGGGGAGCACAGCATAGGAGAGGCAGTCAGCAGTAATGCAATGGTTATGTGTAAAGCTAGAGTCATCAGGGAGATCATTCCATAAACTATATAAATGTCTAACCAATGTGCTGAATACTTGAAACTCATTTTTAAAAAACCTTTAAGAAAAGAAATAAAACAGAAGCAGAGGCATCTTCTAAACATATCTTCTCATGTTGTTTTATCTACCAAGTTCAGTCATTGCCTGGTCTCAACTATCTCTGCACCTGACAACTCTTCTACAGCTACACTTAGCATACTGAGTATATAAACTTTCTATTTACTTAGTTCCTTTCACTAGACCACAGGCTGCTGGAGAGCAAAAACCAGGTCTTAATCAATGCCATATCCCTGCCTTAGAGTAAAGGCTGGTCCACAGGAGGTATGCTAGTTGTTACCTAGTTCTATAAGCTAGAGAGCACATCTGAAGTGTTACCAAGAAAAGGATTGTCTAAAATAGATATTAAGAGTTGGAATCTGGGACTGAGAAGGAAGATGGCGCACTAGGTAAAAGCAGGGTTCGTCTCGTCCCAGGTCTGCATTGAAATTACAACTAAATTATTAAATAATCAACATGGAGAATCACCTGAAGTCCAGCTGATGGTAACAGCTATGTCTGATAATATAAAGGAGCCACATCAAAGCCATTAGGAGGGGCAAAGTCACGAATCAGGCTGGAACTGCACCTACAGGTGGCAGAGAATCGCTGGGAGGCAGAGCGAAGCTGCAGAGGCTCTCTCGAAAGAGAAAGGGGTCCTGGTCTCATTTGGGGGCTCCCCAGCCCCTAGGTCCCAGCCCAGGGAAGAGGAGATTCCAATAATTCTGACTGTAAAAACCAGAGAGGATTCCAGCCGTCTGGGTGAGACAGAAGGAGACTGAATCCCTAGACATCCCTTTGAAGGACCCACACACAGGCTTTCTGACCTGCAAACACTCACCCAAGACACCAGCAGTGGGTCAGAGGCTCACACGAGATCCAAACCAAGAAAATCTGCATTACCTAGCACCAGAGCGAGGGTTGTAAGTAATATCACCATTGTGCCTTAGTCCAGCTCCTCTACCAGGCAATCTACAGACCGGGCTAGCTAGACTGTGCAGACCCCTCCCATAGGGCCATTAGGAAGCCTGAGGGGATGAGCCTACCCCACCCAATCTGCAGATCACCCTGGGCTTTTGTTGGGGGATGGCTGCCACGCCCTGTGCCAATTCAAGGCCAAGCATTCTCAGCTGGTAGCCAGCACTGTGAGCCACATTTCCAAGATAGGGTCAGGCAGAGCACTGCTGCCAACACAAACCTGGGCAGATCTCAGGGATCTGTGGGCCAATCCCAGACAGCAACTGGTCGTGCTGTGATCTGGGACTTCTGCGGGAACGCAGGACCGGTTACCAAAGTTGCAGCAAGACTGAGGCTGTATTGATCTGATTGTCATTGCTTTTTCTGAGACCCTGCCCCACCCTACCCACAAACTGCCTTAGGCAGCCCATTGACAGTGCACTGCTATAGCCCTGCCCCTCCCCCTCATCTCCCAATCCACGCAGGCAACAAACTTTGGCTAACACAGGGCAGGCAATGCACAGAAATTAGTGGCAAGCAGACTTCAGCTGCCTGCAACAGTTGCAATAGTGCCTCTGGGGGGCACAAGGCGATCCCCAGATGGCAATTGGTCTCACTGGGATCTGTAGCTACAGCGGGAACACCCAGGCACAGAAGTTGCAGCAAAACTGAGCCTGTATTGGCCTGTCGGCCCTTGTCTCCCTGAGATCTCACTTCACCCAAGCCGCAAAGGGCCTGCACCCCATTGACAGGCAGACTCCGATGCCCTGCTTGGCTCTGGGGTTGTACAGTCTGTGCAGGCAACCAACCTTGGCTAGCGCAATGAGTACATTTTGGGAAAACAACTGTGGGCAGACCACTGCTACCTGTATGAGCTGCAATATCTCTTGAGGGGATTGCAGGGGTCTGTATTGGCTTGACAGTCCTTGACTCCCTGATTCCCTGCCCCATCCAATACACAAAGTGCCCATCACACATTGATAGGAAGTTGCCCCTGCCCTGGGGTGGCACGTTCAGTCCCAAGGTGGGCAGCAGCTGACCTTGCATCGATTGGAAACTTGTACAGGAGCCACAGAGACAGCGTTGGCATGTAAACTGACACTGCAGTAGCAGGACAAAATTTACTCAATAAATTCAGGAGACTCCCAGCGTCCCCGCACCACCCAACACATATATCACCCAGAGGCTCTTCCAGTTTCAGAGACTTATAGGCAACTGACAGGCAGTGTCAAACCTAGAGGAGCATGAAGGATAACCGACTGCTGCCTACAGCATCGTCTCTTCCACTTACCTATGATCAAGCATAGACAACAACTATCTGCGGATCACTTTGTAGTTCCCACCAGGCAGCCCTGAGCAATCGAAAGCAGCAGCTGACCTTGGCCTATGGGGGATCCCCTCCTAAGGGGCCACAAAACCAATGCATCCAGAGGCTGGCACTAGATCACAATGGAGCAACTCCTCACTAATCCCATGAGTGGTGCACACAAAAGGTGGTTGCAACAAGTACAGAAGCCTGCTAGGGCAAATCCCACTCAGTGGAGTCAGCCCTCGCACAGTAACTCTTATCCTGCGGGTGCAGCCAATTCCCACAATTAGTCAGCCTGAGCGTTAATCCCATACACTGATGTACTAACAACAATAAAGTCTTGGCAATAACAGGTGACCACACATAACTCACACAAAGATCATATCCAGAGCTCCCACCATAAGGGGTCAGGGAGAGTGCGCCACTGGGCCACATAGGACATCTTTCATGTGAGGCCATCTGGCGAAGGCTGAGAGAAGAAACAAATATTCCTGACACAAAGAAATGAACACAGAGAAGCTAATAAAATGAAAAAACAAGGAAACATACCACAAATGAAACAACAGGAGAAAATACCAGAAAATAAGATAAATGATAGGGAGGCAAGCAACCTACAAGAGACAGATTTCAAAATAATTGTTATAAGGATGCACAATGACCTTATGGGGAAAATGGATGAGCACAATGAGAACATCAACGGAGAGACAGTAAGCATAAAAAAGGACACAGAAACCATAAAAGGAGAACCAGACAGAAATGAAGAATACAATAACTGAAATGAAGAATACACCAGAAGGATTCAACAGTAGATTGGACAAAGCAGAAGATTGAATCAGCAAATTATAAGACAAGGTAGTAGAATACACCCAATCAGAACAACAAAAAGAAAAAAGAATTTTAAAAAATGAGGATGATTTAAGAGACCTCTGGGACAACATGAAGCATAACGATATCCAAATCATAGGAGTACCTGAAAGGGAAGAGAGAGAGCAAGGGATTGAGAATCTATTTGAAGAAATAATGACAGAAAACTTCCCTAACCTGGCAAAGAAGTTAGACATACAAGTTCAGTGGGCACAAAGAGTCCCAAACAAGAGGAATTCACAGACCTTCACCAAGACACGTGATAATTAAAATGCTAAAGGTCAAAGACAAAAGAGAATCTTAAAAGAAGCAAAGGAAAGGCAGCTAGTTACCTACAAGGGTACCCCCATAAGAATATCTGCTGATTTTTCAATGGAAACTTTGCAGACCAGAAGGGATTGGCAAGAAATATTCAAAGTTATGAAACACAAGTCTCTACAACCATGAATACTCTACCCAGCAAGGCTTTTGATTAACATGGAAGGTGAGATAAAGAGCTTCCCAGATAGGAAGTAGCTCAAGGAATTCATCACCACCAACAAGCCAGTATTACAAGAAATGTTAAAGAGACTTTTGTAAAAAGAGAAGGGGTAAAAAAGAAAATGGAAGTAACTAATATGAATAATAAAATGGCAGTAACTATATACCTATCAGTAATTACTTTAAATATAAACAGATTAAATGCTCCAATCAAAAGACATAGCGCATAGCTGAATGGATAAGAAAACAAGACTCATGCATATGCTATCTACAAGAGACCAACTTCAGATCAAATGACACTCAGGGACTGAATGGGATAGAAAAAGATATTTCATGCAAATGTAAATGAAAAAAAAAAAACCAGAGGGTAACGATATTTATATCAGATAAAATAGACTTTAAAAACAAAGGTTATAATAAGACAAAAAAGGGAATTACATAAATGAGAAAGGGATTGATAAATCAAGAGGATATAACTCTAGTAAACATATAAGCATCCAACATAGGAGCACCTACATATATAAAGCAATCATTGACTGACATAAAAAGAGAGATCAATAGTATTACACTCATAGAGGAAGACTTTAACAACCCAATGACATCAAAGGACAGATCTTCCAAGCAAAGAATCAATAAGGAAACAATGGGCCTAAAAGACGCAGTAGACCAGATGGATTTAATTGATATTTTCAGAGCATTTTCCCCCAAACAGCAAAATATACATTCTTCTCAAGTGCAAATGGAAAATTTTCTAGGATAGACCACATGTTAGAACACAAAACATGTGTCAATACATTTAAGAAGATTCAAATCATATCAACTGCCTTCTATGATCACGGAGGTATGAAACTAGATATCAACTACAAGAAAAAAACTGTAAAATACACAAACACATGGAGGCTAAATAACATGCTACTAAACAATGAATGGGTTATTAATGAGATCAAGGAAGAAATCAAAAGATACCTAGAGACAAATGAAAATGAAAAATCAACAACTCAAAAATCTATGGGACATAGCGAAAGCAGTCCTAAGAGGGAAATTCACAGCAATACGGGCCTACCTCAAAAAACAAGAAAAAGCTCAAATAAACGAGCTAACCTTACAATTAAAAGAAGCAGTAAAAGAACAGCAAACAAAGCCCAAAGCAAATAGAAAGAAGGAAATAATAAAGATCAGAGTGGAAATAAATGAAATAAAGTTTAGAAAAACAATACAAAGGATTAATGAAACCAAGAGCTGGTTCTTTGAAAGGATAAACAAAATTGACAGACCCTTAGCCAGACTCATTAAGGAAAAGAAGAGAGAGGACTCAAGTAAATAAAATGAGAAATTAAAGAGGAGAAATAACTACAGACTCCAAAGAAATATAAAAGATCATAAGGTACTGTGAGCAAATATATGCCAACAAATTGGACAATCTGGAGGAAATGGACACATTCCTAAAAACATACAATCTCTCAAGACTGAGTCAAGAAGAAACAGAAAATCTGAACCGACTAATTACCACCAATGAAATAGAATCAGTAATCAAAAATCTCCCCAAAAATAAAAGTCCTGGACCAGATGGCTTCATAGGCGAATTTTATCAAGCATGCAAAGAAGAATTAACATCTATTTTTCTCAAATTATTACAAAATATTCAAGAAGAGGGAAGGCTCCTAACTCCTTTTATGAGGCCATCATTACTTGGTTTCCAAAACCAGACAAAGACATTACAAAAAAAAAAAACTATAGGCAGATATCTATTATGAACGTTGATGCAAAAATCCTCAACAAAATATTAGCAATTGAATTTAGCAATACATCAAAAATATCATACACTATGATCAAGTTGGATTTATTCCTGGGATGCAAGGTTGGTACAATATCCGCAAATCAATTAATGTGACACACCACATTAACAAATCGAAAGATAAAAACCATATGATCATATCAATAGATACAGAAAAAGCGATTGACAAAATCCAGCAGCTATTTATGATAAAAATTCTCAGCAAAGTGGAAACAGAGGGAACATACCTCAACATAATAAAGGCCATATATGAAAAGCCTACAGTTAATATCATACTCAATAGGAAAAAGTTAAAAGCATTTTCCTTATGATCAGGAACAAGACAAGAAGCCCACTTTCACCACTCCTCTTCAACATTGTATTGGAAGTCTTAGCCATAGCAATAAGACAAGAAAGAGAAAAGGCATCCAGATTGCCAATGACATGATACTATATATAGAGAACCCTAAAGATTCCACCAAAAATCTGTTAGGTCTGTTCAATGAATTCAGTAAAGTAGCAGGTTACCAAAAAAATATTCAGAAGTCAGTGGTATTTTTATACACGAATAATTAACTTTCAGAAAGAGAAATTAAGAAAACAAATCCCATTTACAATTGCATCGGGAATCAAATTAACCAAGGAGGTAAAAGACCTGTTGTCAGAAAATCGTAAGTTATTGAAAAAAGAAATTGAAGACGATACGAATAAATGTAAGCATACACTATGCTCATGGGTAGGAAAAATTAACATCATTAAAATGGCCATACCACCCAAAGCGATCTATAGAGTCAATGCAATACCTATCAAAATACCAATGGCATTTTCCAGAGAGCTAGAAGAAAGAATCCTAAAATTTATATGGAACAATAAAAGACCCCCAATAGCCATGGCAATCTTGAGAAAGAAGAACAAAGTTTAAAGTATCACACTACCTCATATCAAACTATACTACAAAGCTACAGTAATCAAAACAGCATGGTACTGGCTTAAAAACAGATACATTGATCAACGGAACAGAACAGAAAGGCCAGAAATAAATCTATGCCTATATGCTCACTTAATATATGACAAAAGAGGTAAGAATATACAATGGGGTAAAGACAGGCTCTTCAATAAATGGTGTTGGGAAAGTTGGACAGATACATGCAAATAAAAGAAACTGGACTACCTTCTTACACTGTATACAAGAATAGACTCAAAATGGATCAAAGATTTAAATGTAAGACCCAAAGCCATAAAACTTCTAGAAGAAAACATAGGCAGTAAACTCTCTAATATTACTAACAGTAATTTCTTTTCGAATATATCTCCCCGGGCAAGAGAAACAAAAGAAAAATTAAACGAATGGGACTATATCAAACTAAAAAGTTTTTGCGCAGCAAAGGAAACTATTAACAAAACAAAACTGACTGATTGGGAGAAGATATTTGCTAATGATACATCTGATAAGAGGTTAATATCCAAAACATATAATAAACTCATACAACTCAACAACAAAAAAAAACAAACAATCCAATTAAAGACCTGAACAGATATTTCTCCAAAAAAAAATATATGGTTGGCTAATAGACATATGAAAAGATGCTCAAGGTCACTAATCATCAGAGAAATGCAAATTAAAACCATAATGAGATATCATCTCACACCTGTCAGAATGGCTATCATCAGTAAATTAAAGACCAAGCATTAGCAAGATTGCCAAGAAAATGGAACCCTCATATATTTGTTGGTGGGATTGCAAATTGGTACAGCTGCTACAGAAAAGAGTCTGGAGGTTTCTCAAAAAATTAAAAATAGATATATCTTTTGATCTAGCAATTGCACTTTTGGACATTTATCCATAGAAAATCAAAACAATAATTCATAAAGATCTATGCACCCAATAGTCATGGCAGCACAATTTACAATAGCCAAGATATGGAAGCAACCTAAATGTCCATCAACAGACAATTGGATAAAGAAGTTATGGTTCAATATTACTCAGCCATTAAAAAAAAAATGAAATCCTACCATTTGCAAAGACATGGACAGACCTAGAGGTTATTATGCTAAGTGAAATAAGTCAGAGAAAGATAAATACCATATGATTTCACTTGTATGCGGAATCTAAGGAACAAAAAGAACAAACATACTCACAAATGTAGTGGACAATTTGGTAATGGACAGAGGAGAGGGGGTGTTGGGAGACTGGGAGAAAGGGGTGAAGCATTAAAGAAGTATGAATTAGTATTTGATAGATGGGCACAAGGATGAGGAGCAAAGCATAGGGAATGCAGTTAGCATTAATGAAATGGCTAGGTGGCAAACCAGAGGAGAGAGGAACAATTAGGGGGATCATTTTATAAACTATATAAATGTCTGACTAACATACTATATACTTGAAACTAATTAAAATTTTTTTAAGTAGTAAAAAAAAAAAAAAGAATTGGAATCTGTAGCTAGAAAACTCAAACAGGAAGGAATGGGAGAACTGCCAGTAAAGGGAAGGCAAACAAGAAGGATAGGCTTAGGCAAATCCCTGAATAAACCATGCTCTGAACAGACTATGTGAAGAAAACAAATGAGACATTGGAATGCTAGCACAAATCATAAGAAAATGGGACATTTAGATTTGCAGTTTGTTATGTGTTGTATATCTCTAGTATCCGAAACTTCAGACTTCCAAATGATCCTCACCAATCCCTCTCCCTCATCACCCAGGCCCAAAAGTCTCAGGTCCCCCTTCAGTTTTCCTTAACCCTTTCTCAGTTATTTTATTTTCACTGCTGCCGCTTTTGTTTAGGTCCCCATTGCATTTCACTAGAGTAAGTACCCTCCTAATTCAATTCTCTATTTCCAGCTCCTTGAAAATTATTCTCTGGTCTAAGAATATCTTTCTAAATTTTGGCTCGGATGATGTAAATTCCTAATTCAATAATCTTCAATGGCCTTCTATTTGCAAAGGTCTCCAGAATAAAATTCTAAGTACTAATCATAGTATGAGTAACATGCAGAGTGCACTGTGCATGGGCAATGGAGTAAAATGGAACTAAGTTTTGAAAACTGCATTTACCACTTACTAACAATATGACTACATGAGTCACTTTTACCTAAGACTTAGATTTCCAAAGAGAGATAAATGATAACTAAGAAGATTTTTAAAAGAACGTGCCTAAGCCAGTGCTGGGTACATGACAGGGGCTCAATACCTTTCCTCCCACCTACCCATCCAGACAAGCATTCCAGCCTTGATGGCAGCCTTATCCAACCCTGAACACTGGGCTTCACCATGCTGTCTGTGCTCTCACAGATCTTTGATCATAGTTCATATATCGTTTATCTTATTTGGCTTGTATCTTATTTATTATAAGCATCTTTAGATATAAGTATTATTTTGGAATTCCTAGGTGGTCTTCCATCCAAGTACTAACCAGGCCCAATCCTGATAAGCATTATTTTGAGTAGTCTTTTCTCTCCTTTTAGGTTAAAAACATTTCAAGGACAGAGGCGTAATTTTGTTTATACTCTTATTTCCCATAGCGCACAGCATTATGTGTTGCACATAATAACTCAGATAACAGATTAAAATTAATAGTCAAACATTGATTATTTTTTAACCCTTTATCTTGAAAATAACTCAAACTTTCACAATAGAGTACAAAAGTGATTACTTATGTAACTTTCAACAATTATTGCTGCTCTTTAAAAATATATGAAAAAATAAAAGTAAAAATTAAAATATATGTATATGGCAAAATGGTTAAGAACATGAACTGTTGTCAGAGACCCCCCCACCCCCACCCCATCCCGCTTAAATCCCTTATTGCTTTAGATATTGACCAAATTACTTAACCTCTAAATCTCCATTTCCTCATCTGTAGCATGAATACAATACGAGCGTTTATCTGAAGGGTTGCTGTGAGAATGAAATGATTAAATGATACTGATTATAAAGCACTACGCCCGGCACAAAGTGAGGTTTTGATAAATGGTAGTTATAATAACGACCATAAGTTTATCTATTAATTATTTACAACTTGGTTATGATATTGATATACATATGACATGATATATATATATATATATATATATAGCCAATATGTTGTTATATGGCAATACATATATAATTCTCAGCTACCTTTTAGAAATAGTTCTGAAAAAGCAGGCTTCTTTCAAAGGAGATCCCAAGACTACTGGCAGCTAGAGCCAGCCAAGTGGCACAGGTCTCACCCTCTCCCGGGCGCGAGTGGCTTCGTCAAGCCCCGACTCCCCAGGCTGTGCCGCGGGCAGGCGGCACTCCGCCGGGTCCGGCAGGCGGGAGCTACCCGGGGCGCTAGCCCGGGGCAGGCGCGGGAGCCAGGACAGAACTGCGCGGACGGTTTTGTCCAAGCCTCCCGCGCCGCCCCGCCCGCTCGTTGGGATGAGTGACGGCGACAACAGGTGCAGCGCCGCGTCCGCGGCTTCTCCGGAGCCCCGGAGTTTGGCGTGTCAGGCTCCAGGGGTCAGAGTTTGATTCTGTAAACTGCCCTCCTTGCCTTGCACCACCGGCCTTCCAACGTCGCCCCCTCAAGCGGCTTCTTGCACCTTAGTAAAGCCTGAGGTCACCTCATTCTCTCGAAAACCACCGGTCCCAGAGGCCGACTTTTCTCCAAACGAGAGAAGAGAGAAAGGCGTGCGGTGCATGGAGCTTTGCATAACCTTTCGTTCTCTCCTCCCCAGCCGTCCAAAACCAGGCGAGAGTCGCCCCAGACCCGAGCCCTGGATCCAAACACCCCACGCCCGCCCCGACTTGCTGCGCGCTCTGCCCTTGAGACGGCCCAGCTCAGCGACCCAGGGCTACCGCCGAAACCCGCCTGCCCGCCCGCGCCCTACCCCAGCTTGCAGCGCCCTCCCGCCCCGCCACCCCCCGCGTCGTCGCCTGCCCCTTCCCACCCCCGCCCGCCCGGGTAGCAGGTTCAGGCCCCGGGTCCGAGCCTGCGCCCCTGCAGCTGCCCCTGCCGCCGCCAGGGGGAGTCTCCGTCGGGAAACGTAGTGTTGCCTCTTCGGTTCAAAGGTGCTTTCAAACTTTAGGTTTCTGTTCCTTTCCCCGGGTTTTGAAGCGCATAGAGGAAGATGGAGACCGAGTCTGGGGCGGTGAGTACAGATGTCATGGCCTCGGGGTAGTGGGGAGAAGGAGCAGCGTGGACTCCGTCCCCGAGGGTTTAGAAGGGCGAGGTCTGGAGCCCAAACACGCACTATTTTGTTGCGAAGAAACGTGGGCAGGGTGCCCCATCGACCACATCGAAGAGCAGCCCGCCAGCAGGCCCTGTCGGATTGTGTCGTGGGGTCGGAAAGATGTGGCCACCAGGCCTAGACTAGGTATAGACGGATTGGGGGGCCTCGGGAACGGCCGAGAGGGTTCGGGAAGCGGCGCGTGGCTGGGCCCTGTGCACCAGACGGAGTCCGGGACTGAGAAACAGCTTTCCCGCCGAAACTGGGCCCGGCTGTGTCTTTGACGCTCGCTCCAGCCGGACTCATACCAGCCGCCCACTGCGAGGAGTTGTCAGGGCAACTGACGCTTCCTTTCCCCGACTAGTCTGTGGGGGCCGGAAGGCCTAAGAGACTTGGGAGTGGGGCCCCGGCGTCCCAGGCCGGACCGGGCACTCTGGCACTGAGCGCATGCCCAAGCCGATCAAGGCCGAGCAGGGGGAAGGGCAGGAGACCGAGCAGGCCCGAGAGGCCGCGGCAACGTGCCGTCCCACCGCGCCCCGCGCCCCGCCAGCAGCCAATCAGTGCACGCCACGCGAGGGCCTGGGGTTAGCCGCCCACGAGGCCGACGCCGGGTCGGTGCCGTTGAGGGTTCCCGCCACCGCTGCTGGCGGGTTTGTGGGGCAAAATTTCTCGCTGGTTAGCCTTCTTTTCCCTCCCGCACTTTGGTGGGGAGGGGGTGGATCCTCGTGTCAGTGCCCAAGTTCACGATGACCCGAGAGAACCCGAGGAAGTTGTCTCCGTGGCCATTTCCCCCAGCGCCTCGACTTTCTGGCCTCGGAGGGGAAGGAGCATCGAAGCTGTGACTGCGACGGTTAGCCCGCCCTCTTCCTGTTGTCTTCGTTGGCAAAGTAGATGATAAATTTCAAGGTTAATTCTGAAGGGGTGGAGGCAGTCAGGGAACATTACCTTGGAGGAAATTTTTAATAAACTCTCAAGTGCTGTAAGTTTACTAAACTAAGAACCCTTCCAACACAATAACAGGACCTACTTAGATGCTTTTCGGATGTTTACAAAATTATCGCCAGCGAGATTGGGGGCTTTCACCTTTGACTCCACATCACTAAGCTTTCTCTAAGGAATTTAGGTGTTGCCTCTACCTGAGCCTTGTTACTGCTAACATTAAAATATTTTCTAGGCTATTGTTCATAGCATATTCTTTAGCCCACAGACTAATGGTGTATCGTGAGCAAGAAGAAATGATTCATTCGTTTATTCATTCGTTCAACAAGTATTTATTGAATACCTGCTATGTACCATCATTACTTTAGATACCGTAGTGAACAAAACAGGCAAAACCTCTTCCCTCATGAACATGTTATGTTATATTACAGTGGAAAGGTAAACATCATAAATAACATCATTGGAAAGTGGTAAAAGGCAATGAGAAAAACCAGGTGGAAACCACAATAGAGCAGGTGCCTTAGTAACGAGAATGAAATGAATTAGATGTAAAAAGTTGATATTTTTTTTCTCAGTTATTTAACTAGTTTCTCAAGATTGGAAATAAAGTGTTCTGTTCACTTCTGTTCATGTCATCCCTCTCTCAGTGAAAAAAAAATTATGGGTTTGACTTTTGTTTAAACAAATTTGGGAACAAACGAGTTTATCCATTGAACTCATTTTGTTTTTTAAGACCATTTCATGAAGACTGATTTTTTAAAAATTTTACAAATAGGTAATTTATACACTCTCTAAACAGGCAGAGAGACAAGATTATATCTTCTAGAGCTGTTTTATTATTTCTATCAATACAAATCTATAATTGAAAAATAAAACTAAGCATCCCAAAAGGATCCATTCTGGGCACTGTGTCCAAGTAAAGTAACCAAAGTTATAAACAACCTCCAAATTCCCAAAAAAGATGCTGTTAAGATTGGGTTCCCAATTTCTTCAATTGGAAACAACAACATAGCAATAATTAAATGTGATGACTTTTCTGTGGCTTAATAGATGTTTTTATGAACTCCTTTTTAGCAAGCATGTGTTTTTTCCCCCATAGGGCTAGATGGAGAATAGAGCCCATAAGGTTCAGATTATAACCCCATAGTCACCACTGGCCTAATCATTTCTCTGTACCTATTTTGGAGATTAATTTAGAGATTATTGTTTTATAAGCTAATGAAAGGAAAGGAAAACAAATGTGGAAAAGCACAACTTCATTATCTAAATTGGAAATTCATTTTCATGTATTTGTTTCTTGGAGAATTGAAATTATGAACTTCAAGCTTTTGAAGCACTCGTTTAGTATGTTAGACTGTCTCAGAAGTGTGTTTAGTGTTCCCAGAAAGAAAGTAGCAAGTTCTTGAACTGGTTTCTCTTAAAAATTCTATTCTCAAGTCTTGTCTTTTCGAATGTACCTTAAGAGTCTACTATCTTGCCATTGTGCAAAGTCTCATATGTTAGTATATATTTATTAAAATCTAAATTAGGTCTCCTGACTTAGTATTGTTAACATATGAACATGTATTGAGCTTAATTCTTTTGTATAAAAATACATATCTATGAGTCATACACACACACATACAAACATATATATACGAAATCAATCCAATCTTCATACTGACAAGTGCATTTAAAAATTCGATGATGTTAGAGCTAAAAAACAGTGAATTTGAATGTCAGCATGGTCGATGTTCTCTTGCCAAAGACCACCAGGAATACACTTGTAATTTAATAAAGTCGAGTCTATTGAATTGTTGCACATAGGAAGAACATACACCATGAGGCCTCTCGGTAGAATGGTTTTAGAAAGAACTTTTAGAATTTAGGCTTGTGTTAAACATTTTTTAAAGAGGGTTTAAGGAAGAAGGGCTTTACTCTGAAATGCATGTTGTCAGGATGTGGAAATAACTCTATGAGTGATATGTTAATTCTATCTAGTAGGCAAGAGAAATAAATCAAGGCTAAAGCTATGATTGATAAAGGAGCTAACAGTCACTCATTTAAACCAAGATAGAGGGATGTTTGTTCACTCTTGTGGTTTGGACAATGCTTTTATTTTTGTCAATGTCCATAATTATGGAGTAGTCTTGTTTTTATCCTGATCCATCACAAACACAAAGTAGCCTTGCCTGATGCTGGTATTTTATTAACAAGAGAATGCCACAGCTTAGCTGTGAATTCTAAGCCAACTTTTAACACCACCAGAACCTAGTTGGTTATGCCAGACCAGCTCCTATCAGTCCAGGGTTGCTTTTCTCTCTCAAACTTCATTTTGAGTTTACTATTTCTCCTTAATATGTAAAATATTTAAATAATATACTTAATAATAATTAACATAAGTACATTTAAATAATATATTTAAGAGTTAGGATTTTTCTGTAGTGAATTCTACATTTCCTTTTCTTTATGTTGCCCCAAAAAGTTATTAGCTTTAATTATAATCTTCATAATATTAGAATAAAATTAAAGTCTAAAATACTCTGTTTTATTTAATGGTTCATCTATTTTGAAAGATACATGTTTTCAGCCTTTATCAAGCGCTAAAAATATTTTTAAATTTTCTTTCACAGCAAACATCAAATCAGACGCAAACAGATTCATTATCTTCATCCCCTAATCCTGTGTCACCTGTGCCTTTGAATAACCCAACAAGTGCCCCAAGATATGGAACAGTGATCCCTAATCGCATCTTTGTAGGAGGAATTGACTTTAAGGTACCTATTTATGAATGCAAAATTGCATATTTTTTGCATTAGAAGTTGTTTTATTTCTCAGAAATTGTTTCCTTATGTAACCGTTAAAATAATAACATTTGCTATTTGCACAATGATTTATAGGTTTCAAATTGTCTTAATATAAGAATCTTTTCAAAACAATGGAGGTTGAGACTCATAAACATGGACTATAGGCTAGTGGTTACCAGAGGGTAGGGGATAGGGGGAGGAGGAGGTAGATGGGGTAAACAGGGTCAAATATGTAGTGATAGAAAGAAATCTAACTATGGGAGGTAAACACACGGTATAAAAATATATATGCCTTACTGTTAAAGTGTACAGCTGAAACTTACTGGATTTCGTTAACCAACGTCACCATAAAAAAATAATTAATTGATTTAATGAAATAACATGGCGTAAGAAAAACAATGGAGGTTACATACAGCATATATAATTGTCTAGTTTCACACACAATGAAATTGAGGCTCATTAAGTGTCTATAGAATCCTAGTACCTTAGTGTCAGAGTAAAGAATAGAATCCTAATTTTCTGGCTCATAGCTCCATACTCTTCATTTTATCCTACCAGATTAATTATACTTCCTTGCATAGTACTCCAATTGCCCAAATATTGAATGATAATAATTTACAAAAGAAGACTCAAAACACACACATACACAAATCCTATGAAATTCTGTTTCTTTATTCCAAGTTTTATCTCAGATTCCTGAGTAATCTCGTAGACATTTATTTTTTAAATTGCTAGTAACTAATTTAAATTGCCATTAACTAATTTAGAATTTGATCACCAAATTTAGAATTTGTTCTTGTCATAATAAAGCACCTTAACAGTAATATATTTAAATAATGTAATCAGCCATTTCAGAGAGGAATACTCTGTGTGATGTTTTGCAGCATCCCCATATGGGAGATAGTAGTAAACACCTACGAGAAAAGAATGAACAGACATTTTAAGTGGAATAGACCCTGACTTGCAAGTGGATATATGGAAGGATTTCCAAATTTCCATATTATGTATGGGAAATTACAGGGAGAGTTGTCTTTCTTAATACAGAAAAGAATCCTGTCCCATTAGGGTATGATATTTGACTCACTATTTCCCTGTAGTCAATGTCTCACAAGTTGGATGGAATTATTTTTTCCTGCTCAAGAGAAATATTACGCTTAATGCATTTGTCAAAATAATGGATCTTAAGCAAATATGTGATTGTTTCACTAAAACAAGTAAGAAAAATGATTTTTTATAAAATGCTTATTTTTAAAAGCTTTTCTGTTTTTATGGAAAATATTAATGATTGACCATAAATATTCAAGTTAAGTATTCTTGTTCAGAATTTATATTACAATAGCTTAGTATATTTTTAAATAAATCATCAATAAATGTAAACATTTTTATGGCTAGGTTAGTCTAGGTTACTGAAACCTACAACTATAGTATGAACTTTGAGGCCATTGTTACAATGTAAAGCCATAGCTTTAGGGTAACTGCTAGAGTTCCTTTCCTTATACTTATAACACCTCCAAAACCATAGATAAATACAAGCAATGAAATAGTTCACTGTAGCAGAAAGCAGTCTCAAACTTTTTAAAACTCTTCCTTTTAGAAGCCTGCAGCCCATCTCTTAATAGTGAGTCATTTTGATTTTGTCTCCTTAACTTTTCAACAAAGTAGAGTTGCAAAAATGAGCTAATGATCCTTTACCAGAGAATGATTTGAATTAATTTGTTTTCAAATCTCTAATAGAAATTCTTATTCTGATGTTGATTCTATTTTATATTTATTGAAATAAAAGACATTCATCTGTTCTTAGATTAACTCAGTGTTTGTGACCACCCTGTTTAGCAGGCTTTAGTTTACTAACTAAAAAAACAATAATGTATGTAAGTAGTGAGGTGGCAGTGGAACTCTAAAGCATAAGGCATGTCTTTTTCTGTTTATAAAGAAAATTGTTTTCTGGGGATATTTAAAGTTCCTCTTGGAGGCAAACAGTTACAGCTGAACCAGAAAATGAAATTGCAATGAATTTAGTATGTATACTCTAGGAAAAGGTAACGTGAATCTGAGACTATTTTAATTAAAACCAGATATGCCGAAACCATCTTTGGTAGATATGGTAAATTATGACTCAAATTATGACTCAAACTTTTATTTTGAAAATCATAATGTCTCTGTTTAGCTGAAATATATGTTGAGTACAGTAAAGTATCTAACAATTTAGCCACTTCATTGTTATCACAAATTGAGTTCAAGTACTTTTAGAATGTATTCCTTTTCTAAGACCTTACTATTCCTGGGTACTATGCTGATTAAAATAAGCCAGCATAACCGAGTTCCACTGCTAGGTCTGTGGGCCTCTCTAGTAATACAGGTTTCCCCCACTTTCTCAAAGTAGAGCATTTCTGTGAAACTTTGTCAACCAAAATGTTTTAAGGCAAAGAAGCATTTATGCATAGAAAATTTGGGGAGCATTCCTAGACCCAAAAAAATAACCTACCAAATCATACCAAATATGGTTAATTACATCCAGTTTTATGCTAAGTATAACACCCTTACATTTTCCTTTAGACTTTTCTGATACCTTAGGAGACATCTTGCTAGGTGATGCACAAAATAAATTACGATAAAGCACAGACTCTCACAGATGCAGTTCAAAGCTATAGGGCTTGATGCTGAGATGCTGAGTGCAGTTTTAGGGGAAGGAGCTTGGCAGTGTCACACTCTTTGCTCAATTGCACGTTGCCTCTATAACAACTTGCTGCAAAACAAATGCTGAATGCTAATTTCTCTTACCACCTTTTTTGCATAAAAGTGAAAATCCTCTTCATATTTCTTGCAGTTAGCTAAAACAGGTACTAATGTATGTATGTCTTTCATAAAAGCAAAGTGGTATAAGGTGAACTTTCAAAGAGTGGGGGATACCTATATGCTCTTATTATAATGATAGCCATACATAATTCAAATTATTTCTTTTGAAAACTGGCCAACTAGAGGACAAGAATATCTTTAAATAGTGAGCTTTCTTTGTAGTTTTAAAACAATTCAGCTTAGAATTTTTTAGTGTTAAACTGCAAAAAGCAAAGTATTTACATATTTTGATTTTAATAACCTAGTGGTTTCATGCATTGTTTTATAATAAGAAGTACTCTTATATTCATATTCTTGTTTTTATTTATTTATAACCTTTTCTATCTCCAAAAGAAGCATGAGTTTCGTCTTTTATCAATTAAAAAAATGTTTTTTGTTTTTTTATGCCATTAGACAAATGAAAATGATTTAAGAAAATTTTTTTCCCAATATGGGTCTGTAAAAGAAGTGAAGATTGTAAATGACAGAGCTGGAGTGTCCAAAGGGTTAGTATAACTATAGATAGTACATAGAATTAACAATTGTATTTGGGGGTGGGTTTACTGAGTTTTACATGCTAAGTTAGTTTGGTTCCATTTTTTAAAAGATAATTTCATGCTCTCTTCTTTCCTCCTACCTTTTGATCTCTGTATGAGTGTGTGTGTGTGTGTGTGTGTGTGTGTGTGTGTGTGTGTGTATTTGGGGGAAGGGGAAAACGTTAGTATTCTTTAATTTGTTGGGAAGTTGGGCTAAGAGACCATTCAGTGTTAACAATATTGAGTAGGTAATGTCCAGTAGCTAAGAACCAGAAGCTGAAGGAATCAGATACTTTTTGAATTGTAGACCTACTTTAGACTAAAGAGAGCTTTATTTGAAAAAAGCTAATGCAAAGGAATGTCTGTAAGTTGTACCTCAGAGACCTAATTGGGGGACTAATCTAAGAAATATAACTCAAGAATGATTTTTAATTGCTGAATCAAGGAGAATGGAAATTGAGAAGAAAGCAATAGAATTTGTCTAGAAATGTCTAATGACCTTAGACCTGGTAAAGTGGATCGATATATGCAAAAGCCAAATTTCAGAGAAGAGTTCGGTAGTTTACGTAGTGTACTCCCTTAAGAAGTTTGACAGCAAAGTTAAAGAAAATGGGTAAAGCAGTGGAGATCAATTAAATATTGTATTTGTTTTCATAAAGAGAGGCAAGACATACATATTTATAGGCATAAGAGAAGGAACCAATGAGGTGGATGGGAAATTATATTGGTGAGAAACGGCATATAACAGGTGGGTACTTTAGAAGAGATGGGATCCTGCAGAGAGGTTATTTTTAAACAGATAAGATAACTTCCGTACACTGATGAACAGTATTAGGATAAAGAAAGATTGTACCTCTTTTGTTTGACTCATAGAATATGCAGTATTTTGGTAATGTCCACGTTTTATCATTGAAAAACACACATAGAAATCTAAACTTTGTTTTATGCTTTTTCCACTGGGTGGTGTATGTGTTCTACCAAAAAATTTAGTGTAAAAAAATAGTTCTTTAACCCTTGTTTAATGTTTAGGCCAACAGAAAAAGAGAAATTCCTTTATTAGAAAAAGAAACTTTATATATAATGCAGTAATTATGAATTTAAAAATATTCAAGATATTAGTACTATTCAAAAGAGTTTCCTTAAGTTATCTAAATAGAAATTATGTTGTGAGAGGATATGCTTTTTATATTTTTGGTTTCTTTTTGTCTACCTTTTTTGGTTTTTTAGGACATGGCATATATCATATATTAGAATCTTGAACATTTTATAAAGTATACTCTGATGGTAACAATTATAAATGAAAAATAGATGTAAAGTCTGGGTTGTACATATTTTTAATTGAATTTGGGAAATTTATTAATAACTAATTATTAGTTTATATGTGCTCATATCAGTAAATAACACATTCGTATACTCATTTCCCAGTATAAAAATTTTTATTGTGCTGAAATTTTTTAATTTTTTAAAGTTTTTTCTACTTGGCTTAAGTCCGACTTAAGCCAAACTTCTCTTATTTTTAAAAAGAGATTATTGCTCTGACTGAAATTCATTGCATTCTAATTTGTAAGACAGAACATGAATCTCTTATCTTTTCTGCCTTATATACAGCTCAGATCTGAAACTGTCGCAAGATTCTTGGGTTTTTTTTTTTTTTCTTTTACTCCCCTGAATCTAAGAGGAAGTGACAATGTTAAGCTGAGAATAATTCTCCGAAATTTTGCATACTGGTGCACCACAGAAAAATGCTCACTGCTATAGTGATACATTCTTAAAAAACAAAATTTTTCGAAATCTTAATATGACTCTTAAAGTAATGTTTTAAGAAAATAATTAATGCATTTTAGGTATGGTTTCATCACTTTTGAAACACAAGAAGATGCACAGAAAATTTTACAAGAGGTAAGATCTTTTAATGTATTTAACTATTTTTGGAACTTCTTTCTTTGAAACTAATCTTTTAAGGTATTTATTTTTAAAGTAGGGTTCCAGTGCAATGATCAATTGCTAAAAAATAAAGTATTTGCATTTTAAGATTGACATTGTTCTCCAAAAATTTGAATTAATAAAAAAAAAATTAAAGAGAAACTTAATTCATAGAAAAACAAATTCCAAATCATTACATGAGGTATGGTTGTAAAGTTATAATACATTTTTTCACTTTATTTGCTTAAAATAAGAATCTGGGGATATATCTTTTCTGAAGTGTTAATATCACTGAATTTCTAAAAAACACTGTAAATAAGAATTTCTAGAGTGAAATTATCTGAGATTATTTTGCTCCTATGAAAAACTTCAAATAAACTAAGAACATTCATTGAAAATGTCTGTAGCCTGGAGTTTAGTGTAATAACTTTAAATTTGGCAAATGTAACATTTAATGTTTCTAGAAAAAATAGATTTTGAATTGTATATTATTAAATCAAATGCACCCAATTCTCCTTATTTATAGTAATAATGTTCTGTAAAGTCATCATGAACACTGAATTTGCAAATATCAAACTGCTGTTCCTAGAAGAAATGCAAGGCTAAGTTCCCACAAGCCTTCTGCTCACAATATTTCATCAACTAATCAATACATAACTTTGTTATATTTGTGTGTCTGTTTAATGACATATTTAATATATATTATTGATTCATTAACATTGAACTCATAGCCAACAGCACTATAACTCATGCCTGAATTAAGTTCATCTAACACATATTTTCTCCATCATATAACGATCTTATGCTGGCCAGCGCTTCAACACATACTTGAAGGCCAGGTTTGAAACATTTTTATTAATTCAAAGTAACAATAAACTCATTACATGCTTATTCAAATAACCCATTCTTAATGAAGAAATTATATTTTCTAAAACAAAATGAAATTTACAGCAAGTTACACTGTTTTTCATTCTTATATATCTCTTTAATATCTGCCTTAATGGAAAAGAGCCAGCTTCTCATATCTACTTCTATATTCAGTGTTTCAATATGTTGCTTTGGTTCAAAGATGTGAAGAAAATTTTACTTCACACAGACTTGTAGTTTGAAAATAGAGTTTAATAGCCCCTTAAGATCCTAAGTATTTTCTTCTTTAATACAGGACCAAAGTTCAACTAGTGTTAGTTTTTAAAAGTTAGTTGCAGTGTGCAATCTGAAATTTTGTCAGTGAACCTTTTGGGTACTTTTACCTTAAAATCCATCAGTCATCTTGCACTCTGAATGGCTCTTTTACCCACTGGCAGTCTGGAAAATAGTCCTTCATTTATTCATGCAGAATTCCCAAATATTGGCATTTCACACAATATCAAAAATTGAAGACAAAAAATGTGAAAAACATGACAGTATGAAAAGCAAACAAGACTTGTTTAGGGTATAAAAGCTGAAACAAGAAAACAGTGTCATCTCTTTGACTTCAGCTAGGACCATGTGCATCAAGCAACTCAAATTTTTCACCTCTGCTCATGTCCACTAATAACCACTAAATTGCCATAAGTATTGATTTGAGGGTTACAAATAAATTTTAATGAGTAGGTGGATTCCTAAAGTTCCATAAATAGAGGACTGACTATATTCCCAATAAGGAGTTAACATCAGAGCATCGGAAACAAGATTCAGACCCAGGTCTGTTTAAATCTTAAGACTTATCACTTTCTGCTGTGTCTTGCTACTATCAAAGAATGTCGTAGTCCAAATTTTAAAAATTGTTTCTCACCAGTTTTCCTTATTGATTTTATAAATAATAGTGCCAAAAAATAATATATTTTTTCTTATTTTAGGCTGAAAAACTTAATTATAAAGATAAGAAACTAAACATCGGTCCAGCAATAAGAAAACAACAAGTAGGGATCCCTCGTATGTATTGACAACTAATGTATTTTCCAATATTTTTACATGGTTCTTTTTTTAAATATTAGACTTTCTATCATATGTCATTAAAATATCAGGTTCCTTTCATTTAATAAAGTTATTTTAGCAAAGTTGGTAGCCAAATGGATATTTCTCATCACAAATTAATATAAGATGAGGGCTGGGGAAAATTTGCATAAATAATGATAATTTAATATATTCCATATAGTTGCATCTTTAAGGAAAAATCTAATGAAAATATGTTAAATTGCAAAAATAATTAGAAGTAATTTGGAATTACTAATTAAAAAAATGTCTAATTAGAAAAGTAATTTCAAATTCGAGTAAAAGTACTGAAAGTTAAAATATAGACCCAATATTAGAAACTCTGGTTGCATGGTGTGTCCTGTAGCCCAATTAAATGTGTCATAATCATCAGAAGGAACAGTCCCTAAAGCTTTAATAACTGGCCAAGTTATGTGCCTTCCTCAAATTTCTGTAACGCTTTCAATGCTACTCTTCTTTTTTCTTCACTGTTTCCATTTTAAATTAGGCATCTTTACAACTGTTATCTATTTCACTTATTAAAATCTCTAACAGAGTCTTCAGCTAGAAAGAGAAACTTCACATAAAATTAGTAACTAAATTTTCTTATTTTTCTTTACCTCTGTCCTAGTGTCTACTGGAATGTTTAAAACATTAGGTATTATACATCTGTTAACAAATTAATAGATTGTGCTCAGTTCAACTCTTCTGTTTTTAACTTAGAAGTTAATAGATACCAAGTTTAATTTTGACTTATCTGTCAATTTAGAAGATGACTGAAAGTGTACTCGGTAGGTTGATATTTCATTATATGTCCTGTCGAAGTGCACACTAAAGGTCAATAACTTCAAAATGGAATGCACTAAACATAGCAGAATGTTGAATATTTTCAGACCGCTGTTGTTAGTTGCAAGAGTTAAGCTGTACCATGCAGTAATGGTTCTTTAGAAGCCCGTTATCACCAGCAGTAGTAGGTACAGGTAGTAATATTTATATTATGACCCACAAATAACTAAAAATAAATTGTAAATCAGCATTATGGTGAATGCTTTCAAACAGATTAATAGTTAAAAATTATTCAGTGCAAAGGTCAGTGTTAGGGGTTTTCATTTATTTCATTTAATCTTTATGGCAACTTGTGAGGTAATTATTAGCTCTACTTTTATAAATAGAAAATTCAGTCTTGGAAAGGTAAAGACATCGTTTTAGAAACAATGCTGCTGAAATATGCTTAAATGTAGAGAGGAGAGTTAATCTTCGCATGTTATGGATCTTAACTCAATGCAGCATATCAGAATTACACATTTTCTTTCAAGTTTCATTCACGATTTGCATTGTTCCATAAAATCGTATTTTTTTAATATAAAAATTTTTCGTACAAATATTTATTTGAATAAACCTGATTCTGCAGGAAGATCATTATGTTCAGCCTGTGCCTTTTCATATTTCCTGGCATACAAGCTGATGCTCAAATTTGAAAAGAGAAATATAGAGTTAAATAACTTAACCAAATGATAGCCTTAACCTTCAAATCCAAGACTGTTTGCCTCCAAAGCTCTTTTTAGTTTTCTACAAAGAAATAAAAAGTATTAAAAGTACATTTATAAAATTCAAAATTTTCTCAAATCTTTCACTTTTTCCCACCCCAACTACCAACATTCTAGTCCTAGCTACCTACTTTGCTTGCCTTGATTACTGGAAAAGCCACCTAGCTGGGCTCTCTGAATCTAGTCTTGCTCCCTTCCAACTCATCATGCACAAGGCAGCCAGAGTGATCCTTCAGAAGTGCATATCTTGTCATGTTATTTTCTGCTCATTTTGAGATATTCCCCTTTTCATGAGCATTCTTTTTCTCTTAGTTCTGGAACGTACCATATTCCTGATATACTGTTTCCTTTACCTAGAATGCTGTTTGCCATCCCATTCCCATCCCATTCATTTTTTAAAGCTCAGGCCAAACATCATTTCCTCAAAAACGCTTGATATATATGTAAATAGATGTATATATTTTTGTGTATATACATACACACACACACACACACACACACACACATATATGAAATGTTCAGCCTAGTACTCTATACTACCCAATATAATACCCTGCACTACCTCTTCATGTATTTATCGAAACTATAATTAATTAATTGTGTAATTAGCAAATGACTATCTTCCCCACCAGAACTTAACTTCTACAGAGAGAGAGACCATGGCATGTCCCATTTTTGTTCTTTTTTCTTTTTGACTATATCACCAGGCCCTAGTTCGATGCTTTGTACTCATTCAAAATTTATTTAACAGATAAAATTGTGGTTCCTCAATGGAACCACATGAACTTCCTGAACTGTGTGCAACATTTTGTTTGAATGTACATATTTCTGAGAAAAGGGTCCATGTCTTTCATCAGATTCTTGAAGAATCAAATCAAGAACCACTAAAATAAGCAGTAACAATGCTAGATGAAATGCATTGAAAATATAAAAGCTGAGAAGTAGTAGTGCTGCTTAAAGTACTTGGCCATTACTGCTTGAATGTGGGATGAGCCAGCAACAGTTCACTTGAGATCTGTCAAAATGCAAATCCTAAGGTCCTAACTCAGACTTACAAATCAAAATCTTTGGAGATAGGGTCTTGGAATTTATATAATAAGCTGTCTAAGTAATTCTAATGTAAACTTTTGAGAAGCACTGGTATATTAGAAGGAGGGTTGCCAGTTCCAGTCATTTATATAACCTTGCTGGTCAAGTACTTAATCTAATAACTTGGCTTATATAAATTTTTAAAGTCTCCTCTCGACAAAAAATAATAATAATATTTTTGAGGAGGAGGGGGAGAAGGAATATACATAAGTTGGCCTGAGAAAAGAGATGGGTTCCCAAAACTAGCCACATGAAGATTTATAGTCAGATTTGCAATAGCAGTAGTTGTAACAAAGGGAGGCTAGAAAATAAAAGAGAATAGTAACATGAGAGAATACTTGCTTACAGTAGATCCAAAAAATTTGTAAGGTGGGACCGAAATCTCTTTAAGAAAGAATATTCTCCAACTTCACTGCCTCCATCATCTTTGGCCTTTTATAGATAAAAGGTCTTACTAAAGTCTTAGGAATTTTACTACAGTATCTATAGTTTTGAGGTAAATACATTACATATCATTTATATTAGTAAAAATAATGACTGCTGATAGTCTAAATTGTTAAGCTTTGTGTTTTATTTTACTGATACTAAATCTGAATTAGTGACTTTTTAGTATTCAATATTAATTTTATTTTTCTTATATTCACCTTAAGCTAATAAAAGCTCTAAGATAATAAGTTTGAAAATATATACTTCAAAGATACTTTAACATATGGAATTAAAAAAAAATTTCAGTTTTCACTGTAGCTACATAGGTGTGTTAAGATAAACATTTCCTGGTGTTTATTTCTTTTTTCTTTTTTTTTCTTTTTCTTTAATTAATTGCTTTTTTTAAAGAAGAATTTTTTTAAAAAACATTTTCTCCCATCTACCTCCCACTTTCCCCCTCCTCTCCAGTGTTTATTTTAGAAATTACATTTTTTTAAGTTAAATTAAACATTCCAAGTATTATTATTTTATCTTTGCTTTAGGTTCCAGTATAATGCCAGCAGCTGGGACAATGTATCTAACAACTTCAACTGGGTATCCTTACACTTACCATAATGGCGTTGCTTATTTTCATACTCCAGAGGTAACTTCCGTCCCACCACCTTGGCCTGTAAGTAATTTCATTTTAGAAGGGTTTCCATCTATTACTATCATTTTTTTAATATTTATTTTATTTCTGAAATACATCCACCACAGAAAAGTACAAATAATATAAGAACAAATAATATAGCCTTTTAGCTACCACTTACATTTAATATGTTAACATTTTGCTATATTTAACTTTTTTTTTTAAAGAAGAGAATAAAATATGATAAATTCAGGTAAAGTCTCCTTGCTCCCATTCTCTTATCTTTTTCTCCTCAGAGGCAACTAGAATATCTTTCCTGTTAATTTTATTTGCTTTTATGACAAGTAGGTATCCTTAAACATTATATAGTATTGCTTTGGGCAGTTTTTAAACACTATGTAAATAATCTGGTTTTTCTAGTCAACAATATGTTTTTTGAGATTAAACTATGTTGATTCTAGTATATCTAGTTCATTTATTTTAAAATGTTATACTGTTCCATCGTATTAGTATATATGCCCTAATTGAGGGACATTTTAAGTTTTTTTTGCAATCAAGACTAAAATGAACATCCAGATCTTATATGTATTGTGTGAGAGTTTGTCTAAGATGGTGGTCTTCAAAGTTTTTTGCTTGTATGTCCTCTAAATTTTTTGAAAAATTATAAATACTCTCATTGTTAAGTTGATATCTGAAATTTGTCATAATTTTAAATAGTGTAGATATATTATACACTGTAGATTTGTATTAGATATGCTTTTATGAAACTTTGTAGCAGTAGATTTCATTTAAGAATAGAAAATGCCCTATGGGTGATGATGGATGTTAACTAGACACCTGAAACTAATACAATGTTACATGCCAATTATATCTCAGTTAAATAAAAGTAAAAAGAAGAATGTTCTATATAACTCAGTGAACAAAACTAGTCAACCAAATACAACTATTCAATCAAATAAAAGTTTCTATTTTAAAATTCTCACTTTAAATTCGAATAAATAAGTTAATATGTATCCCTTTGAACATCATGTAATTTATTTTGTTCACTTGATAAAATAGGGAACCATCTCTCCTTTAATATTTCTTACACGAGCACTTTTTGCTTTGCTCTCTCCTATTTCTCAAAGGCATTGCCTTCTTGAATTGGCTATTTGTTTGATACCATTTTGATGTTTACATTCCAGAACAGAGCATTATAACAAGATCCAGAAAGATTGAGAAAGGGTGTCTTTAATAGTGATGGAAAAGGGTAATTGTAAAAAGGGAGTTTGAAAAGAAGAATCCATCATACACCGACACATTCACAGATCAAATCAGGAAGTACATATGAAATTTAGGATCTGAAAATTAATACTCTTAAACTAGTTCATGCACATGAAATCTATCAGAGCAGTCCTCACACTTTGTTCTTCAAGAGCCTGTCATCCATCTTTAAGTCTTTGCTTTTATAAATATAAATTTTATAAATCAGCTTGTTCAGTTCTGTGAAAAGCCTTTGTTGGGTTTATATTAGAATTGCATTAAATATATAGATTAATTTTGGACATTTAAGAATATTAAATTTTCTTATACATAAATACTTATTTTAATTTTCTTTTATTTCTATCCATCAATCAAATTTTCTTTCTCCATAAAAATGTTTGACACATCTTTTGTTGGATTTATTCTGAGGTACTCTATAGTTTTTTTTTTTTTGCTTTTTATGAGTGGTGTATATTTTTTAAATCACATATCCTAATAGGTTGTGACTGGTGTGTAGTAATGCTTTCTGATTTTTAAATGTTGATATTTAAACTGTCACGCTTTCATGTAGATAATCATTTATGAATCAGTATGCCTCTCTTTTTGCCTTTTTGTCTCTCATATTTTTCCCATTGACTTATTGCACTAACAATATCTCTGCTGTAGTAATACAATAATACAACAACCTTGTTCTTGAGAGAGGAAACAAGTTCAGTGATTTACCATTAATATATTTATGCACACACATGTGTGCACAGGCACATACATATATATATATACACACATACAAACACACTGTAGGTTTTGGAAGATACTCTTTAATTAGGGTTTCTCAACCTTAACACTGTTGACATTTTGGAATGTTTAACAGTGTCCTCACCCTCCCCACATTTATGAAAACCAAAAATATTACCAAGTGTTCCCTAGGGGGCAAAGTCAAACCTGGTTGAGAATTAATGCCCTAAATCAATTAAGGAAGTTACTTTCTATTATATTTAAGAAGAGTTTTTATCATGAAGGGGTATGGAATTTTAATATGTCTTCTATATCTGCTGAGATTATCATGTTTTTTTCCTCCTTTAATCTATTAGTAAATTATATTATTATCTCCTAATGTTAATCTGTGGTACAATTTTATTAGCATATGGTAGTCTTCAAATTGTGCAAAACTGTGATGCTTTTTTTTAGTTGGGGGGGTGAGAGTGAACATTAAAACAATATAAATTAGATCCCATTTTATAAAATGAATTTTAATTGCCATCATTAAAGCCTATTTTACCTATCTTGTATAACAATTTGCCTATTTTTAAATGATCCGGTTTTAAATAATCCGTTTTCGGATTTACTCTATTACTTTGAACAACCAGGTGTTAGACATAGACTTTCTTAAAACATAGATAAATCACTTGTTTCTTGGATGATTCATTCATTTAAATGCCAAATTAACAAAATAGAATTTAACAAATGCCTAAATAATCTATTTGCTTTAATTAAATGTATAACAAGGGAATAGGATGCTGATTATTTGTAAGTAGTGGGAAATCAGTGGCAAAATCAGGTAAAGGATTCATTCAGTTCTAAATTCTATGTAAACATTACCTACTACTCTTCTCCACAGCGGAAATAGGCAGTGTCTCCTTAAGTACAGATACCATTTTCCTCTAAGTACTCTCTTAGAACTATACTTTCATAACCTTTGGACAAAAAGCAACTTTTCTGGTGGTTGTTTCAACATTACTATGGAAATGAAACCACTTGGAAGTAGGACTACTATGATGATTTTAGTAGATGTAAGTGGAGTTGGTAGTATGTAATATCAAGAGGTGGAAAATGGAATTTCCAGTCATAAACTATAAGTTGACTACGTTTAGGTAACAATTTCAGATAAATTTCATTATGAACTATTTTAAAGAATTTTGCCTAAAATAATTTTTTCATTTTTTTTCCTCTTATAGTCACGTTCTATATCTAGTTCCCCTGTGATGGTAGCTCAGCCTGTTTATCAGCAACCTGCATATCACTATCAGGTAAACATTAAATTACAATGAAAATCCTCTTTGATAATTTCAGTCCTTTTTGAAGTAACTTTTATTCTATTCTTTCTCATGCAAATACTCTAGTAATTAAAAAGAGATAGTTAAGCCTTAATAGCAGTGGATTGTTTGTTTGTTTGTTTGTTTTATGGGAGAACTAAACAATGTTATACAGGAAGATAGACTGTTTGCTTCCTTTTACAAAATGTAATGAGGTAAATTTTGCTCCCCTAGCTAATATTTAATCTAAAAAGTCTTTAGAAATAATTCCCAAAATGAGATACAAATATTGAACCACAGGCTTATTTTTTTAATGTTACTGTTAATATTATATCAGTTTTTTATTATTATATTTAATATACAGTTGACCCTTAAACATTATGGACATGTGGAGATTAGGGGCGCCGACCCCACCACACATTGAAAAATCAGAGTACAACGTTTGAGCTCCAGGGCTCACTGCCTCCCCATGGATACCAAAATCTTTGGTTGTTCAAGTCCCATGTATAAAATGGCATAGAACTATACATATAGTCGACCTTCCACGTCCTTGGATTCCCAGCTGCAGATTGGAAATACTGTTTTCAATCCGTGGTTGGTTGAATCCATGAATGCAAAACCCAGGGATCTGGAGGGCAAACTATATTCATTTAAAAAGATTTGTGTATAAATGGACCCATGCAGTTCAAACCCATGTTGTTTAAGTGTCAACTGTAATGCATATTAAAATAATATTATATTTTGGTTTATATTATGACAACCTCCTTGAGTTAACCAGCATTCTTCTTTTCATTAACTCTTGTGGGAGACTGGGATAAGTGAACTATAATGCCAACCATTTTGGTGTTTTTTAAATAAAGTACAGTTGAAACACAGCCATATTTGTTTATGTATTGCTTATGGCTGCTTTTGTGCTACAGTGACACAGTTGAATACTTGCAACAGAGATACTCCGGCATACAAAACTTAAAATATTGACCTTCTCGCCCTTTACAGAAAAAGTTTCCCAATCTCTGGTCTATAGCATTCACAAATAAAATCACATTCTTTCATTCCTCTGAAATAGTGGAAGACAATTCATTTGTTTCTTTTTTATTTTTTTCTTTTCGACATCTTAAAATAGGCCAACATGAAATGTTCAGGCTATTAGATTTCTTTTTAGTATTAGACTGGATTTGGGGGATGTCACTTTTTTTTAAGTTCTATTACCATACTAAATATAAAACTAAAGTGTTTTCTTCACTTACTAAAAGTGAAAGTAACTAAATGGCGTGTATTTAAAATATATATGTAGCGTAACTTTTCCTAAACTGCCTCAAAATTTCAGCAGAGGCCCCAAAGACAGAACATTAGGTACCAGACCATTTAGCATGAGAAACCAAAATTTGTGAAACCAGTTTTGAGACCCTTAACTAACTAACTGCCTTTCTTGAGCACATATGAGGGGAGGATGGGATCAATAAGAAAAATTGGTAAGGAGGCTTTCTTTAACAACAGGTTTATTTAGATATAATTCACATACCATATAATTCACCTGTTTAAAGTGTACAAGAGTGGATTTTTACTAAATTCAGAGTTGTGCAACCATACCACAATTTTAGAACATTTTAATAACCCTACCAAAAAAAAGCTTACCCATTACCCATTAACAGTCACTCCTCTCCTGTTACTGTATTCTTCCACTTAACATTTTTCATGGTTTATGTGGTGGCATGTATTAATGTTTCATTCTTTTTTATGGCTGGATAATATTCCATTATACAGATATACTACGATTTGTTTATCCATTCATCAGATGGTGAACATTTGGATTATTTCTACCTTAGGCTGTTATACATAATGCTGCTGCAAATATTTATGTACAAGTTGTTGTACAGACATGTTTTCAGATCTCCTTGGTCTTATACCTCAGAGTGGAATTGCTGAATCACATAGTATCTCTGTGTTTAAACTTTTGAGGAAATGTCATACTATTTACCATAAAGGCTGCACCATTTTACGCTCCCACTAGCAGTTTATGAGGGTTCTGATGTCTCCATATCTTTGTGAACACTTATCGTTTTTAATTTTTATGAAACCCAATTTATCTTTTTTCTTTTGTTCCTTTGCTGCTTATGTTTTTAATGTCAAAATTTTTTTAATTGCCTAATTCAAAGTCACAAAGATTTATACCTATGTTTTCTTCCAGCTCTTAATTTTAGTCTTTGATCCATTTTGAGTTAATTTTTATATATGGTTTGAGGTGTAAGGGTCCAACTTCATTCTCTTGCATGTAGGTATCCAATTTCAACCCTCGTTTATAACTTGGGTGGGGTCTTTTTTGTTTTAGGCCCCTGCACAGTGTCTACCAGGACAGTGGCAGTGGGGTGTTCCTCAGGTAAATATTAACTTATTTCCTTGTGCTTTTGCGAAGACTGCATGAATATTAAAGTCAGGAGAACTAGATTTGAGACCTTTCTCTTCTATTTATTAGCTGTGATACTTTTAGCATTTATCACCATATTTCTCAGATTTCTCATTTGTAAAATGGAAGTAATGTTACTATTATACCTTTGTAAGCTTCCTCACATGATTTTTGTGAAGATCGAGATCATGTAAGTAAATATTTTATAAATGAGTGTTACATAAACATGTAAAATTACTTTTATATTAGTATTATTAGAAATTTTGACAATTTTCTAGCCCTTCAGATTTGCTTGTTTGACTTATACTCCCAAATAAGTATTCCATATCCCAACTTTGATAACAAATGATATACCACCAAAAAGATTGTTTCTTTTTTGAAATTGTCCTACTTCCATGGGAAGTTGCAAAGCTGAGAATAGATTTTTATGCCAATTTAAACACCATAGGTTATATTATTACTACCTTTAATATTGATCTTAATATAATAATCCGAGTTTATATATGAGGTTCTAAAGCACTAAAAACTTTTAGTATTTATTAGTGATAAAAGTTCTTTAATGACATTTACACAACTGGAATTTATAACAACTTAGAGTTCCTAATTTGTTGCTAAGATACTTCTGTGCTAGCCCTGACAAGGAACTTTAGGAAAATATGAAACAAATATTTCTCCCATCTTTTGGGTAAGTCCTGTGGTTTAATTGAATAACTAATCATATTTGAATTAGAAATATGGTTTTGCGTTTTAGTCTCCTGCCTCTTCTGCTCCGTTCCTATACCTACAACCATCTGAGGTTATTTATCAACCAGTGGAAATTGCACAAGATGGTGGATGTGTTCCTCCTCCGCTGTCTCTGATGGATGCTTCAGTTCCAGAGGTACATATTAGTCTCAAAGTAATTCATCTGTTACTGCCTCATCTTACATTTATTTCTTTTTCTTTTCTAAAAATATTTCTTCAGGATCCTGATCGAAGCTGCATATTTTATGTTTTCTTTGGTTTATTCACATCTCTTCCCCTTTTTTATATATAAGACTACTTCATCTTAGACTTACTCACTAACTAGTTCCGAATCATTTCTCAAATCAACTGCTCATTTTACTAGGCTAATCGCTGACTCTATCTCCTTGAAAAGAGTAAAATACCAAATGCTTCTCCTTCTTCTGATTTGCCTGTCAATCTATTGTTACTAACATTCTGTCAATTAAAACCACATAAAAATTAAGTAAAAAAAATATTTTAAAAATTCTTTTTTAAAAAAGGTAAATGTATTTATTTTATAACTACAAATGGTAAATATCATCTTCAGTGTCTTTAAATTGTATTCCTGAACCATTACTAATAATCCTACCATTTATGTGCCAGGAACTGTATATGATATGTTTTAAATTAGTATTGTGAAGGATTAGGAAATTAGTACCCATCTCCCAATTTGAATATATTGTATTATTTTTTATATTGATAACATTTATAATATTATGATTTTGTTCTGGAACGATTTCCACAGTTGGATCTTAATGTTTACTATCAATACTTTTACTAGGATTTCTTCGTTCTTCGTCTCATCCTCCGTTTATCACTTGACTGAATCTGCAAGTACTCTTGTTGAAGAAGGCTTATGGATGTTTTATTCTTTGAGTTCTTACATGTTTGTTTGTTTAACATGTTGTCCATAAATCTGAAAGAAAATAAGACTAGTCACAAAATAACTGCATCATATTTGTATTTGTTTGTGAAGGCTGATGGAACAAAGTACCACACACATACTGAGTGGCTGAAACAACAGAAACTTATTGTCTCCCAGTTTTGGAGCCTAGAAGTCCAAGACGAAGGTGTTGGTGGGATTGGTTCTATGTGAGGGCTGTGAGGGCCTATTCCAGGCATCTCTTATTGGCTTATAGCTGGCCATCTTCTCCGTGGGTCTTTACATTATCTTTCCTTTCTCGGTGTCCAGATTTTCCATGTTTATAAGGATACCGATCATTCTGGATTAGGTTCCATCCTAGTGACCATACTTTAATTTACTTACCTCTGTAAAGACCCTGTTTTTGAAGGGAACACAATTCAACCCATAACAGTACTTTTTTCTCTTAAAACTTTCTAGTCTTCTCTCTTCTGGTGTTGAGTGTAGCCAGAGAAGTCTGAAGCCTGCCTGATTTTCCCTCTTGCATATCATTTGCTTTTTTTTCCCTTTGTGCCTAAGAAATCCATCTTAACTTGAAATCACTTCACAAAATATGTCTTGGAATTTATCAGTCTTTATAATATTTTTTCTGGGAAAGTTTTTAAGTAAGAGGTCTTTTGTTTTCTTTTTTTTTTTTTTTCCTATTAGAGTTTTGGGAATAAAAAATTTATTCCAGTTCTGTTCTTCTTTAGGAACACCTGTGCATCTATTAGATCTCATTTTGTCTTTCATATCTATCATTTCTCAGGTAATTTTTTTCTCAGGGTACTTTTATGTTTTATGTGATTTTTCAAGACAACTATCACTATATTTCTCATTGTGTTTATTCAACTTTTCATTATAACTAATAAGGCTTTCATCTCTATTTTGTTTTTAATTTTTTTTTATCCTAAGTTCTGCCACTTTGCTTACATCATTGTCTGTAAAATGTTTTCTGTTGGCTTAAAATCTCTTTTTTGAGCTGTTTTAGAGATATTACTATAATTTTTTTAAGATTCCAAAGAAGTATATTTATTTTAATTTTTCCACTTTTTCTAGGGTAATTTCTCGTCTTTTTCTTTAACTTTTTGTCTTTCCTTGACGGAGTTGCAGAGGATGAGAAGAGGCAGTATACATGCTTAGGTTGCAAGCTTTCTTTCCTATCTTTATACTAATCTTTAAATGAGGCCAGCTATTTGTCAAAACATAGGGTGGGAGGAACAGGCTTGTTGTCTCAAGTATCTGTGTTGTTATGTCTCCTGTTTGAGATACACTTCCATTGGTTTTTTGCATTCTAGGGATCATTTTCTGTATTAGGTTATAGTAGTTGCTACTTCCCTTTCTACCTTCACCCTGTTTCACCTCCAGCAGTGTTCCTCAGCTACAAAGCAAGGTGGTAGATAACAAAAATGGTGAAAACATGCTTTCTCCTTCAATTCCACTCCCCTGCTATTTAGTAATATAAATTAGATCTTTCGAGATATTTCCTAGTTCTGCTTCAGGCTGACATACCCCTACACTTGAGACTTTTTGAATAGGTCTTTCAGAACATTGACCTTTGGGCAAATGTTTATCCTTCCTGGCCTCTGAGGAGGCTTCAGAATCCTTCCTTACATTGGTCCAAATTGCATAGCATTTGGCAGATATTCTAAATTGTTTGTGGTTTAGGGATCATGGGCATTTCCTTGTTTAATAGATTGCATTTAAAAATAGATATTTTTTGTTCTTTTTGTTGTTTTCTGGTTTTCAAGGAGTGGAGAGTAAGGTAAGAATTCTTTTACATTAGATTTTTAACCACAGTCTACTTTTAGCATTAAACCATATTCTTAATTCCTGATATCAGATAACTTATGATCATGATATATTCATGATTTAGTGGAATCTGATAAGATTTTTTCTGGAAATATTACTTATATTAGCTTATAATTTGTGCTATTAATTTCTATGATATTTCCATACAAAATGATCTATGCATGCTTTTATTTTAGTATTGTTTCTGGTAGAAGTTATAGTCTAAAAATATGTAATTAATAGAGAAGGGTGGTAACTAGAAACCACTTTAGATAGAGCCATTTAGCTTTCTATAAACAGTATTCCTCTTCTGGAAGTCCTACAAATTCCTTAAATTTTGTATATTATAAACCTAACTTCTTCTCTCCAGCTCCTTCCCACACAATTATATAAACATCAAACTTACTTTTCTTGTATTCCATCTCTCAATGGATGGTTCCTCCACCTGTTGAACAAGCCATAAATTCGTTTTTACACGATCTGTTCCTTACCTTTTGCTCCGATGTCTCATCTTTCAGCTGTCTTTTAGTGTATATTCTTCCTTCCAGCCATACTGGACAACCATGTAGGTCTTCCAAATGAGATGTGTTCTTATTTGCCTTTATGCCTTTGTGCATACTATTTCCACTTTCTTTGCTTAATTCTTCAAATTCAAGCATCAACTCCACTAGAAAACTTTTCCTGACCATCCTCCCAAACTTTCTTAAGCTAAATCAAGTAGTTCTTTTCTCCCATGCATCTCTATACATGTCCCATAGGACTTGACAAGTTGTCTGTCTGTGATCAGTCTATAAGCTAAAGATAGGGGATGTGTTTTTCATCTATGTTTCTTTATTGTGTAGCAAAATGCCTAGTACATTGTAATGTTGAATAAATATTTTGAATTAATAAATAAAAGACAATATATATCCTTTTTTTTTGTAATAGCCTTATTCTGATCATGGAGTTCAAGCAACATATCACCAGGTTTATGCTCCAAGTGCCATTACTATGCCTGCACCTGTGATGCAGCCTGAACCAATTAAAGTAAGAAGTTTGTTTTGATTTTTTTCTGTATTTATTTAGTCATATTTCAAGTTTTTAAAATTTCTCTTTCAAAAGGAACAATTTTAGATATTTATATCACTTTTGTGATCAGAAGTACAGAATTAGTGAACTCTTTCATGCGAATGAAATGGGATCCCAAATTAACTGTAATTTCTATTAATTAGTTTTGAACAAGTAATAAACCACAAATAGTCAAAAATATTTTATTTACTATGGTAAAATATATATATATATCTTAAATTTTTCATTTTTAAATATATAACTTAGTGGTAATCATTACATCCACAATGCTGTTTAACCATCACAACAGTCTCTTTCCAAACTTTTTAATCACCCCAAATGAAAAGAAACTCTGTACCCATTAAGCAATAACTTCCCATCTGCCCTCCCCTCCAGTTTCTGGTAACCTCTAATCTTTCCATTGTTATGAATTTGCCTAGATATTTTATATACTCACATTTTTATTTTCTATGTTAAGGGCACATAAAATATATGAGGAGGTGAAAATGGTTAAACTCTTTCAGTTTGGGAATTGTGTTAATGTAGCCTAAATCAGATCCAGGCCAAAGCGTAGTAATCTAGTTAGATCCATGTATATATATTCACTAGATTTTGACTCTGTACTATCTATCAGGGAATTTTGCTCATTCTCGTATGACCTGGTTTCTTAGTAAAACTCTTGCATCATCACTTCAGGGAAATGGGACTGTATCTTTAGTAAAGAACCCAGATTGATGAACTGTTGTGATGGTGATATGAATCTTGCTTTCAGTGTACTTTGGTAAGGAAAGTAGGCATACACTTTACAGTAAAGTGATCGAGATTAGCTATTTCACACTCATATTTATACTTCCGACCTATCCCATGTGTTGGAACTCAATATCCAAATAGTCTGCTTTAAGGAGCCTCCCCAATATCTCGTATTCCCTTACCCCATCACCACTCACAGTATTCCTTCACTGCTATTACCACTGTACTGCAAACATGAAATTAAACCATTATTTTGACCTAGTATCAAAGCCCAGAGTGTTACTAAACAAAACGTAAAACAGACTTTCTCTGATGTTAATATTTTCTCCAAATACATGCCTCTAGAAATAGCTGAAGTAGCTATTTCATATTAGATAAGTGCTATTTATTTTCAGTTACATATTACATATATAATATATATTATACATATAAACACAGATTATTGAAGTTGTACTGCCCGAATAATTTAAATAGAGGATGAAGTAGTACTAAGATAGGAGAAATTTACAAAGAATGTTAATCTTAAACATTCTTAAAGTTTAATTCTTCTAGTTTATACACTTATCTGCATTTTCTTAGGAAATGGCAGAAATTATACAGAGAAACTGGTAACTTACTTGTTAATTTTGTCATATGAAAGTTATACATATGTCAAATGTAAATCGTAACAGTGGCATGAAGAGAGATATTTTTTTGTGCATATGAGAATCAAACGAAGTAGAAAACTGCCTCTTGTAAGTCTAGATAAATGTTACTAAAAGAAACTTTACCCCATCAATCCTGACACAGAGATATTTGTTCTACTATGCCACAGGACAAAGGGGAACAAAACCACTGATTTGTTTCAGTTTGGAATTTAATGTCTTGTTAAAAGCTATAATAATTCTGGTTTTCACATGAGGTACATCTAGGGAATATTTTGGTCCTGCCAAAGTAAGATTTAACAATTAAAAAAGAGTCAAAAAGCTATGAACTGGTTAACTAGCTTACTCCAAAGCCCACGTCTTACTCAATTATAATATCAGAGAATCTGAGATATCATGGATTGTAAAACACAACATTATTTTATGTATTGTTAAAGATATAAAAACAACAACAACAACAACAACATTGCCATCAATTGTGAATGTATTCTGATTCAGAGGTTTTCAAATATTAAAAGTTGTATATTTCAGTCAATGAAACTTGGCATGTTTTATTTTTAATTTAGAGATCCAGGATCATAGGAAGCTTGAGTTAGGAATAGGGAAAAAAGCCCACAATTCCCCTTTTGTTAGAGATGAAAAAAAAAGAAAATTTAAATTATTGAACTTTCAGAGTCACAACTGGAACACAAGGCTGTTGTATAGAGTTTTAAATTTTCTGTTTTTATTTTTTAAGTTTTAGTGTTCATGTGTTTTATACCCAATATTTTTCTCTAGGTTATTTGGTGGCCCTAAATAGAAAATGGTGCCTCACTCAAGAACAGAAACTCTAAAACCACTTCTTTAAGTTTCTTGAAACTATACAACCCTGTAATGCTTTACTATACAAGTTTTACCATGTTTAAAATTATCTACGTTTGTTTATAGTGCATTTGTATTATAACATAGAAATCTTAATACACTATCATTATATCTTTAGGAGACTTATCTTTTCCTAAAACATATCAAAGTAGAATGATACTAAAATATTGACATTTAAAACATTAGCCTTTATTCTTCCTATGCAAATTTTTTCTAGTGTACCAAAACCTTTGGTGATTTAAAATAGAAAAGTGGAAATATTTTGGAAGAATTTGAGCTGATTGTTTTTATAAGTGTAAGTCATCTTTAAAACTGTGATCATAATTTTAAGGATGTTAATTGGATATATCCCAAAGTAGCAATTTCAGATATCAAAACTATCTTGAGGCAACAAATCTAATCAATGAACTAAAGACCTTATTCAGAACTCAGACCACAAGTCTAACTGCTGTAAAAGACTGCCAGAAGCTACCCATTTATTGTAAGCCACAGGATACTGTAGTCTGTCAAAACAAATACATATGATGGAAACTACTAAATTAATATAGTAAAATTAGGCCTATCATTTTCTAATTCAGCAGAGTCATGTCTTATACAGAATTAAGTTTGAGAGTCAATAAAGCAAAATCACATAATGTCAAAATTATCACGTTAAACTAGACTATGGGAAGGAACAAATGTATCTGGGCATTTGAACCATTATGCTTTTAAGATCAATATCAAATCCCTAGGTAAGACGGGTATAACTATAGAATTATAAAATGCTTCTGTTATAGTGTTTTTCCATTTTTTTCATTAGTATAGTATCTAATAAATTTGTTCTTATGAGGATTGAGATACTGGAAACTGGGGAAACTGTCATTTGAAGTTCACCTTTAAGTTAAATGTTCATTTAATTTAATTCCAATGTATTCTTAGCTATTCATGAAACATGTGATATTAAGGATAATATTTAATCACTTGCCAGCTGAGAGGAATTTTTTTCTAATTAAAGCACTAGTTGGACTCAAATGATAAAAACAGCTATTTTCCTGTTACATCTTACCCTTTGGAAAGACAGCATGATACAGAAGTAAATTGGAAAGGAATTTGACCTACTACCACTGTATTTCTAGCTCAGAGACCCATAATATATACTTACCTAAAAATTAGAAACTTATTGCTACTTTACAGAAAAATTCCAGTATCTTCTTCCTAACCATTTCCTCATTTCAGTTGCATTAACACGTCTTATTAAAGAATTAAGAGACTGAAATTCCCTCATTCAGCAGGACCTCAAGACAGAGGAGGATAAGTATAAAGCACTGTATACTAGAGGGCAGGGGCAGGAAAGGCCTATGCTTAGAGCTCCAGACACACAAAAAGATATAAATTTTCTTGTATTCTACATCGTCAAACCACAGGTAGCCACATATTCTAAAGAATAAATTACTCAAAAGAGAACTAGGCAGCAGGCACCAAAAAAGCTCACCCATTTAGGCACTAGACCAGTCCAGATTAGAGCAAGATTCAGGACAGTTCCCTGTAAGGAGGTGGGAAATAATTTTTATTTGTGTAGAAAATTGTATTAGATATTTTACAGAGCTATTGAAGGGTATGGAGAAACTTAGCCATAGATTCAAAGAAAACTAATGGGGAAAATAAAGCAATTAGCAAAAAATGAAAGTTATTCAAGAAAGAAAATACAATACACCACTTGGCTCATTAGTGTACAGTATTTAGTTCAGGATAATAATGAAAATAACTAACATACATTTAAGCAAAACTTTTGATGTTAAGAGGATGGGTGAGGAAATAAAAGAGCTATAAGAGTGAATACATTTAAGAAGTCATAAGATAATGAACAAAATTGTTCAGTAATAGATATAGAAATATGGAAGTAAATATTAGGAGAAACAACTCAAATAAGTGCATGTGGCCACTCGTGAAGAAATGAAGTAAGACAGAAATGGGGTTATGGAGGAGGATAGTGTTGGAGCCCTTTTCTCCTTACCTTCTAACCACTATTTGACTTTTAAAACTATATTACTTTAATAAAAATAAAAATTACTTTAGAAGTGCAAAGAACACCAGACTGAGTCATTTCTAGCCAATATGTATCAGGCAAATGTGAACACAGTGGGGGGGGGGGGGGGAACACAGGATGATAGTAATGTAAGAAAGTTAATTTCAAAGTAAAAAGAAGACAGAAAAGGCCAGTTTTTTGTGGTAAAAGGTTAAATCTATAATGAATAAGCAAGTATAATAATGTAACATCAAAAATATAAACACTACTAGGAATACCAGGAAAAAGAAACACAGCTGTGATGAGAGACTTTCAATATCATGATTATAACTCAGATTTGAATAAATAAGAACTAATAATATTATATATGAATAATATTGAATTTTATACCTTGCAAAGAAAAGGCTATTTATTTTCTAGCATCCATAGAACATTTACTAAAGTCGAAAATATTTTAGTCACAAAGTAAATCTCTATAAATTCAATAAATTATACTGGCTATCTCCTCTGATTATAATGAGTATTACATAAAGTCAGAGAAGAGCATTGTGCAAGGTAGAAGTATTGAGAGACTGACTCCCTGGCAGGCAAGGTTGCCTAGTGAAATGGCAACAAATGGGTTGATTGTAGCCTAGATGATAATGCCAACGGCTCAGTCCTGGACATGACAACCCCGACTCCTCAAATCACTGCATGTGTTTAGGGTCTGGTTTGGCCCACTTTCCACCCCTTTATTTTTTTCCCAACCCTCTAAATATTACAAATCATTTTAGCTGATGTTACACACAGAAAAAAAATTGTTTCAAGACAAAAATCACAAAACACTTGAGAACAACACAATAAGTGACCACCCCCTCCCCTCCCCCAAAAAAGAGAACAGCTGATATTAGCTGATATTCCTTATATATGTAGCTTAAAGGAGCAAATTTTAGAAGTAAATAATGCAACTATCAGCTTTGAGAGAATTATCTCCAGACTGCATGTTCATGAATAATTTTTCCTTTCTCTTGATCTTATCTATTTTTTAAAATAAAAACTTATGAAACCTCAAACTTATGAAACCTGCTAATAATTACATATCTTAGTGGTCCACTTTTTTTTCCTTCAACAACTGTTTATTTTTTTTATAATTGACATATAACATTAAATGTTTCATGTGTACAACATAATGATTATATATATATATATATATATATATATATATATATATAATGCAAAATGATAACCACAGTAAAGCTGGTTAACATCCAGAACCTCACATAGCTACACATTTTTTCTCTTAGCAACTTTCAAGAATATAATGCAGTATTATTAATTATAGTCACGATACTATACATCAGTGATCCGTTTAGAAATATCTTCCATGTCTTGTATTACCAAAGCAGTAATTTTCTGCTCTTTCGTTACCGAGATAATTATGACAGGATTCTATCAATTTGAGTTAGTTTCTCCACACAACTAAATCAGATAAAATATATTGTCATTTCTTACACATTCTCTTGGCCTTTCTTTCTTCAGTATTTCAGACTTTAGTTGTACCCTTCATGAAACAGAATTGTTTAAGACTGTTGCATTTGTTGTTTCTCTTTAAAACTTCAGAATTAACACATTAGTAACAGATTTTAAAGTTTTTGTAAATTGCAAAACACCTTCCTTTTTATTTCTTTCTGCAATGAAATATTCTCTAAACAATATTAGCTCTTCATTGCAAGGTGAAAAAAGCCTCTTTTTTTGTTTTTTTTAATGCCTACATCACCTGGTCTTAGGTGATCTCCCATCCAAGTACTAACCAGGCTCAACCCTGCTTAGCTTCCAAGATCAGATGAGATCGGGCATGTTCAGGGTAGCAGGGCTGTAGTCTGGAAAAAAAAAAAAAAAAAGCCTCTTATTTCATCTTGTAAACCTTGTCATTCTGGAAATTTTAACTGAGGTTTATTTATAAACCTCCTCTCTCAACTTTAAAAACTGGCCAAATAGATAAATGAAAGAAAAAAAAAAAAGGCATAGATGATAGAAGCTCTGTTCATCCCTCCGGTGACCAAATCAAAGTTGTGATGGAAACAAGGAGCAAGTAGCAAGGAAAAATTGCCTAAGATGAACAAACCATACAACTAGAGAGAAATCCAAGAAATCACCCTGCAACAGCAGAAGGTAGGACGGGGCGAGGACACGGGGCTGCCTGGTCTCGAGCAGCTGAGTAGGACGGAAGCTGCGGCACCAGCAGCAGTAGAAACCTCTTAAAGGGGCCGCGTCTGCAAGCGGATTTTCGCGGTGATGGACCTGCTCTCTCTGAGCACCAGTGCCAATTCGGCTGCACGCAGGGGACACCAGCGCCTCACAGGGAGACATTGTCTGACTGAAGGCCTAAGCAAGACTTGCCCTGTACAGAGGTGCCCACGGTATCCACTGTTCCCTGTTGAGCTTTCCCCTATACCATTGTGCAGGACATAGTGTCACCACAGCCATGACATTACCAAACTGGATAATAGAGGTCACTCTGCCCAGAGCATTCCCTGAAACCCCACCTTCCCCAACTTGCAGCCCCACTCAAGCCACATCCAGGTATATCCTCAGCAAGTCAGGTGCTCCTTGCTGAGACTCACACTTGGAGGAGGTAGCTGGCCTCAGTTTCTAGTGTGGCCTTTTGAAGCAGCTATAAGCACAGTATCTGTGGATCGCTTGCTAAATCTTAACAGGTGGCCCCAAAGGAGTAGAGGCTTGGCCTAAGTTTGGCCTGCACCTGAACCCCTCTCAGAAATAAAATCCACGCTAATAAGATTGAGAGACTTAAGAGCTTTGCTTAGTACATCGAAACAGACACAGATAGGCAGCCAAAATGGGAAGACAAAGAAGCAGAAACCATATAACAGAAGAGAACAAAGATCTAGATATAATGGAGTTAAGTAATCTATCAGATGCAGAGTTCAAAACACTGGTTATAAAGATGCTCGATGAACTTTTGGGAAGTGTAGATAAATTTAGAACTTCAACAAAGAGATAAAAAAAAACATAAAAATGGAAATTATGAAAGGGAAGCAGTCTGAAATAACATTATCTGAGATGAGAAGTATGTTAAATGGAATAAATAAAGGAATAACCAAAGTGACTGAAGAAGAGGATCAAATGCCCTATCTGGAAGACAGGAAAGCCAAGGACATTCAATCAGAATGGCAAGAAAAAAGATGCCAGGACTATAAAAGTAATTTAGGAAGGATATGGGACACTATTAAGGCTCCAAATATTTGTCTGATCAGCGTAACTGAAGAAAATCAAGATGTTGAATAGCTGTTTGAAGAAATAATGATGGAAAACTTCCCTACCCTGGTGAAGGAAACGGAAATAAAACCTCAAGAAGCTCAGAGAATTCCAGTAATCAGGGATCCAAAGAGGCCCACACCAAGACACATCATAATTAAAATTCCAAAGATTAAATATAAAGAAAGAATATTACAAGCAGCAAGAGAAAAACCATTATCTACAAGGGAACACCCATAAGACTGGCAGCTGATTTCTCAAAAGAAACTGTGCAGGACAGAAGGGCTTGGCAAAAAGTATTCAACAGAATGAAGATGCAGGATCTACAACCAAGAATAATTTATCCAGCAAAGCTATCATTTAGAGTTGAAGGACAGATAAAGAGCTTCCCAGACAAAAATAAGCTAAAGGAATTTATCACTACCAAGCCAGTATTACAGGAAATGTTGGAGGGACTTCTTTAAGAAGAAAAAAACGTATCAAAAACAGGAATAAAGAATGGTAACAGCTACATTCCTATCAATAATTACCTTAAATGGAAAAGAATTAAATGCTCCAACCAAAAGATCGAATGATCAACAGGATAAGAAAACAAGACCCCTACATATGAAAAGGAAGGGGATGGAAAAAAATATTACTTTGACGGACCTAGAAGGTATTTAAGTCAGAGAAAGATAAACACTATATGATTTCCCTTATATGCAGAATATAAGGAATAAAAAGAACAAACTAATCAAAACAAACTCACAAGTATAGTGGACAATTTGGTGTCGGACAGAGGGGAGGGAGGTTTGGGGGGCTGGGAGAATGGAGTGGAGGACTAAAGAAGTACAAATTAGTACCTGATGGATGATCACGGGGATGGGGAGCACGGCATAGAGAATGAAGTTAGCATTAATACATTGGCTAGGTAGAGGGTCAGGGGAGGGAGGGAGAAATTGGGCTGATCGTTTTATGAACTATATAGATGTCTAACCGATGTACTGTATACTTGAAACTAAATTTAAAAAATAAATTAAAAACTGGCCAAATAATTTTTATTTGAAAAACATTTATAAGATATATTTTCTATTTCATACTGTCAGTTTTGTCTTTTTCATATAATGGTTATACCACCTGGAAGTTACCTCAACTCCTTTTTTTCACATCCTATCTTGACTTTAGGTAAACTTTTTTTCCTTTCATAAATGCTTCTTAAGAACATTTCTTCAAAATAAGAAAAGAGAGTCAGAATCAAATCAGTTTGTCCTAATCTGACAAAAATATTTAATTGGTGGATGAGATTAAACCTATAACTCAAATAAAACTAAGTTATTTATGAGTTTAAATTAATTGCTATCTCTATCACATATTACTATGTACTATCAAATCTGGAAGAATCTAAATGAACTATGGGCCATTAGTTAATTTATAAATCACATAAATAAGTTGCCCCTTGCATAGATATATCATATGTTCTCTACCATATGACAAGTCTTAAGTAACAACTCATCTCAGTAGTTCAATTCATCAAACATTATTAAACTACATTTGAAAAATATTTGATGTGCTATAGATACAATTAATAAGACTTCACCCTCAAGATTACATGCAGCTCTGTTCACACCCTGAGTCCATAGTTTTCTTCTAATTTTAACTGTTACTTTAGAATTGTCAATGGCTAGTTCCTTTATGACAAAATTCAGTTCTCACATATACTTTGTATTGAAACTAGCAGGACCTGACTTAAATTGTTTTGTTTGTTTCATTTTGAAAAGAAGTAAAAGGAATGAGGAAAATGTCAATAGATCTCTAGAATAGCAGATTAAATTATATATCTGTTGTAATGCAACATTAAAGTTTTCCATTTTTTTCTTGTGTGAACACATAGTACTCAAAGGTACCTCTTCTGTATTTGTAAATGTAATAAAAAATTATTAATCAAGAACAAGGCAAAGATGTCCTCTCGCACTCTTCCTTTTCAGCATTGTACTGGAAGTCCGAGCTAATACAGGAAAAGAAATGAAAAGAAAAGTATACCTATTGGGAAGAAAAGAATAAAACTGTCTTTATTCTCAGATGACATGACCATTTATGTAGAAAATCTTTGGGAAGGAAGAAATAAAACTTTGTTCACAGTTGACATGATCATCAATGTAGAAAATCTGAAAGAATTGACCAAAAATATCTCCTAGAACTAATAAGCAATCATAGCAAGCCTTCAAGATACAAGTTTAATATGCAAAAGTCAATTGCTTTCCTATTTACCAGCAATAAATTTAAAAAATGAAATACTTAGGTATATATAATAATATACGCACATGATCTAAATGAGGAAAACTACAAAACTGTGATGAAAGAAATCATAGAACTAAATAAATGGACATATAGTCCCTGCGCATGGATAGGAAGACTATTTGTCAAGATGTCATGTCTTCCCAACTTGTTCAGTGGGTTTAATGCAATCCCAATTAAAATCCCAGCAAGTTATTTTGTGGATATCAACCAACTGATTCTAAAGTTTATATTGAAATGTACAAAACCCGGGATAGTCAACACAGTGTTAAAGGAGAAGAACAAAGTTGGAGGACTGACAGTACACAATTTTAAGACATTACAAACTTAGAGTAATTAATGTAGTCTGGTATTGGCAAAACGATAGACAAATAGATCAACGGAACAGAATAGAGTCCAGAAATAGATGCATATATAGTTAACTAATCTTTGACAAAGGGATAAGTGCAATACAATAGAAAAGATAGTCTTTTCAACACACAATGCTGGAACAACTGGATATCCACATGCCAAAAAAATATAGAGAGAGAGACACAAATATTACAGCCCTCACAAAAATTAACTCAAAATTGATCACAGATCTAAATGTAAAACATAAAACTGTAAAACTCCCAGAAGATAACATAGGAGAAAATCTAGATGACCTTGGATTCGATGATGACTTTTTAGATACAACACCACCAAAGACACAATCCATAAGAGAAATAATTGATAAACTAGATTTCATTAAAATTAAACAAGCCATGGACCGAGATAAAATATTTGCAAAAACCATATCTGATAAAGGAGTGCTATCCAAAATACACAAAGAATTCTTAAAACTCAGCAATAAGAAAATGAACAACTTGATTTTTTTTAAATGAGGCAAAGGCCTTAACAAACACCTCACCAAAGAAGATATGCAGATAGCGAATAAGCATATGAAAAGATGCTTAACATCATATGTCATTAGGGAATTACAAATTAAAACAGCAATGAGATACCACTACACACCTATTAGAATAGCTAAAATCCAAAACACTGACAATACCAAATGCTAACAGGGACGTGGAGCAACAAAAACTCATTCATTGATGGTAGGAATGCAAAATCATAAAACCACTTTGGAAGACAATTTGGCAGTTTCTTAAAAAATTAACCATACTCTTATCATAGAATCTAGCAACCGCACTCTTAGGTGTTTTTCCAAATGAGTTAGAAGCAACCAAGATGCCCTTCAGTAGGTGAATGAATAACTGGTATATCCAGACAATGGAATATTATTTAGTGTTAAAGGAGGTGAGCTATCAAGCCAAGAAAAGACACGTAGAAACCTGTCTTATTACTAAGACATATATAAACCTGCATATTACTAAGTAAAAGAAGCCAATCTAAAAATGCTACAAACCATATGATTCCAAATATATAACATTTTGGAAGAGGCGAAACTAGGGAGACAGTAAAAAGATTTGTGGTTTGCCAGGGCTTTGGAGGAGGGAGAAGTGAATAGGAAGAGCACAGAAGATATATAAGTCAGTGAAACTATTCTCTATGATAGTATGATGATGTTATATGTTATTACATTTGTCAAAACCCATAGAATGTATAATCCAAGTGTGAACCCTAATGTAAACTGTGGACTTTGGGTAATAACCATACTCGTTGAGGCTATTCAAACTAGGTAAGTGGTGACATAGGAAGAAAGTTGATGAGGAATACCATCCAGATATTGCAATTATAGTTTACCACATTCAGTATACACATCTTTCTGAAACAAACATTTTAACAAATGTAATTTTCTATTAAAAAAATTAATAGTCTCAATTTTGAAAAATCAAAGCCATGGAAGTATTAAAAACAAACTTTCCAATAACACAGGAAAGTTCTTTGTGCTTTTATAAAGATTTGGAAACTCAACTTTCTGATGGTAAAACAGAATTAGCAGAGATTTAACTTAAATATTATGGTAACTATTGTACAAATACTGTGTTTTTATATATTTAAACATATACAGTAGGTCCTTGAAAACTATCATTTTGGTCAACATCATTTTGTTATGGCAAAAAAAAAAAAAAATCAATTCCCAGCCATGGCCACTGTCTGTGTGGAGTTTGTACATTCTCCCTCCATGGGTTTTCTCCAGAGACTCTGGTTTTCTTCCCACATCCCAAATATGTGTGTGTGTGGTGAATTGGTGTGTCTACATTGTCCCAGTATGAGTGAGGGTGTGGGTGTGTGTGTGAGTGCAACCTGTAATGGAAGGGTGTCCTGTCTAGGATGAGTTCCTGCCTCATGCTCTAATGTTGGAAAATCATTATCTTACTTGTTTTTATGATTCTTTCTTAAATCTATGTACAGCTCACATTCATTTCAATGTTTAATATTAGAAGTGTTTTGGGACTTTATCGTGACCAAATGTTTTACGATGTTTTTGTGACTGGAAATATGCTATAGGAACTTAACTCTTGTTTATATCAGTTAGCCTTTGGTAAAATTGGTTTTGTTATTTACGTCATTTCACTTAAAGTTGCAGTTTCCAAGAACAGATCACTAGGTGAAGACTTACTGTACCTAATTAATCCTCTTGTTTGTAGTCTCAAAAACATTGGTATCAATAACTTCCTAGTTTCTCTCAAGGCTACTATTAAACTTATAATTTCTTGGTTTTACTATTATTTAATCAAGGTGAATCCAATATATTTGAGGCCAGAGATCTTTCCACAATATAGAGTATAAATACTCTCTTTTTTTAATTAAGTTTATTGGGGTAACATTGGTTAATACAATTATATAATTTTCAGGTGTACATTATAATTTAGTATATATACTCTTTGAATGTAAGGCATCTTGTTAAGTTTTCTTTCATAGAATTTCAGAAGTTCTCAGCCTGAAAATGTCTTTTTAGCCTGAATAGGTTAAACCAGGTGTCAGCAAAGCTTTCCAGGCCTCACTTGTGTCTGTCTTAACTATTCAACATTACTTTTGTAATGTAAAATAACTAAAGATAAAATATATGCAATGAGTGTGACTATGTTCCAATAAAACTTTATTTACAAAATCAGGCAATGAGCGAGATTTAGCCTACAGGCCATAGTTTCACTAACCTTGGGTTAACCCATTATCAAGTTTATATCCTCTTAAAGTATAATGTGAAATACAATACCAATGCTTTCTTTATATTTATATTTTTTATGTATTTATTCTAATAGGTTTTTAACCTAACATGGATTATTTGGCCTTTAGCCTCTGGACTGCTTTAATATTTATTTACATTTGCTATAAGTTCCTACCAGCCAAAATATTTAATTGATGTGGAGGAAAGTGTGAAGATAATTTGAGATATTTATTAATTACTGTGTAATTGGTATTAGTTGATACAATATTCTAAGTAAATTTTTTACTTATGGGGGAAATCTGTTTCATACATGCCACAATTTGCATATCCATTTATGCTTTTCAATCTTAATTTGAGCACTTTGTCTTTGCACTGAGTCTATCCTTCTTCTAAATAGACATTTAATCTCCTTTTACCTATCTTTTTTCATTTCCCTTCAATCCCAGACTTCTTGGATGAACATCTCACTTTTCACAACATAAGATTCAACTCATCAAATCTTAATCCCTTGCAAAATTGTTTCCTAAACTTTTTTTGGATCCTATCTTCCCCCATTTTGAGAACACATGATAAAAAGCAGTAGAGTTTTGTATTCCACACTTCACTAATAATTTTTTTAATTTATATGTTTTGGAAAAGCACGAGGTAGAAGTATAAGGGTATCTTTATCATTCCCTGTGAAATTGTTTCTTCAGTACTGAGAGTCTGTTCAAACTATTTAACTAAGATTTGCTGCTAAGATTTGATGACTATTAGCCAAATCCCAAGGGTCTTGTCCTAGTTCTTTTCCTCTTAGATTCTCTTTAAGTTGATACTGTCAACTAGCCCGGGTTCAAAAATTTTATTAATTCTCAGATAAGGCTTTCTTTCCTTACATTCAGTTTGATCTTTCAGTATCTTTTTCTTCCTTATTAATCATGGCACAATTCTCTTTGCTCTCTAAATTGTCTTCTAAGGGAGTTTTCCAGTTTTCTTCTGCATTTTAATAAGTGTTTAATAATGAATCTGACCTTAGTGCTTTGCTTTTCTTCCTAATTTAATCCTAAAATAACAACATCTGGATGGATGCCAATACCTCCTCAAACTGATGAATCACAATTTCTTACATTTTATTTTCAAATCTTCCTTTCTTATATATTAGTTTGTCTATCTTCCTTCTCCCTTAAAATCAAAACAATACAAGAGACTTTTCTGACCTCTTGGTGCTACACAGTCTGATTATACTATTTTGTGTCATTTTTTCAGCTAAGTTGCTAGAATAACATATCCATGTGTCTCTCCACTGCCAAATCCCTTGTCTAAGATCTGCTATTGCCTAGCCAAATTACTATATATTTCTTCGAGACTTCTCTCTCTTCAGTTTCCATCTTTCAGTCATGCACAAACTCTGAATTTAATTTTTTTATCTGAAGTTTTTCCTCACTTACCACTCTCATCAACTGACCTATATCCTTACCAAATTCTTTACCATTAAAATTATATTCTTCCTTCATTTTTTCATATTAACAACCTAAATATATTCTTCCTTCAGTTTTCTCAGACTTATCAACCTAAGTTATTCATATACTATTTGTATTTTTTTTTTTTGATCTCTAATGAAGCTAGCACCACTCCTGTTTTCTCTAGGCTTATTGAGCCTTCCACCAACCAATTCCACATACATGGAAAAATTTGACTTCTCTATTTTTCCGGAAAGAATCAGAGCATATTACCAATAAGGTATGAGTAGTTGACTAGGCATGAATAGCTGTATATTACCACAGTAGATTTTGTTCCTTTAACAAATATTTATTGTGCTAAACAGTATTCTAGACACTGAGAATATAGCAGTGAACAATATTAAGTTGTATTGGACAGTATTGTACAGGCTAGAGAAATACATGCCAGTCTATACAGTTCAGCAAAGCAGACATATTTAAACCCCTAGAGCCATGCTGTCTCTAATATGGTAACTGCTAGCCACATGAGGCTAGTTAATTTTAATTTCATATTCATTGAAATTAAATTAAATTTAAAATTCAGTTCCTCAATTGCAGCTAGCCACATTTCAAGCTAAATAGTTTCATGTGGCTAGTAGCTACCATATTTGATAGCATAAATACAGAACCTTTAATCAACATAGAAAATTTTATCAGATAGTACTGCTCTAGAGATATTGGAACTAATGTGGAAAATTTTGAGCCTATCCAAAATTTAAAATAAGTCATGGGAAAGCTTGGTTCCCTAAATTAAGAGTTGGCCTGTGTGCAAAATACCAAAAAAGTAATAGCAACTAAGTTGTTCCTTTGACTCAAACTAATCTTAAAACATACATTAAAAAAAATATCAGGATGAAACATATATATGGAATTATTCAAAATTACATGGCATAGATACCTACCTATATGCCTGTTCTATCAATTCCAACTTGAAGGGCACTTTTTGGGTTTTGAAAAGTTTCTAAATAGCCCTCTGCTAAACTCTACTCCCCTTTTAAAAACATGTTTTTAAAACCCACCTAACGATGTTTTCAAAAATGGAATATTTTAACTCAGCTTGTTTCTGTGTTGACCAGTTCTTCATTTTATGTACTAAACATGTATACTGTGACACTAGAATAGACTAGTCTAAAATAGATTGTAAGAGACTTCCAGTCAAGATGGCAGAGTAGGTAAACTCTGTGCTCGCCTCCTCCCCCAACCACATCAGAATTACAACTAAAGTACAGAACAACCATCACTGAGAACAACCTGAAGTCTAGCTGAACAGAAGTTCTCTAAGGATATACAGAAGAAGACATGCGGAGACTGGTAGGAGGGACAGAGACAAGGAATAAGCTGGTCCCATACCCACAGGTGGTGCTTAAAAATTGGATAGGATACCTTGGCTGTGAAGGATTCCCCCTGAGGAGAGAGGCGTCCCAGATCCATGCCAGGCTCCCAAGCCCAGTGTTCCAGTGTTGGGAAAAGAGGTCTCCATAGCTTCTGGCTGTGAAAACCAATGGAAATAGTGGCTGAGTGAGATGGAGGGCTGCTGGAGGCCCAGACATTCCTCTTAAAAGGACTCATGCACAGACTTACTCACTTAAAATTACTTGCTCTGAGCTCCAGTGCTGGGGCAGCAGCTCAAAAGGCAGCAGAGACATTCAGGGAGGAACCAATTTGGCTTCAGGAAGAGGGCTGGTGGAACAGCTTTCTTCCAGACAGAAGTGCTGGCTGAAGTCATTGTTCTCTTGTTGTGCCTTCCTACCACCCAGCTTGCACGTGCAGGCAGACACCATATCTGAGACTCCATCAGCCTGGCTAGCACCATTCACCTGCCCTGATGATTTTCCTGAAACCCTCCCCAACCCAACTTGCAGGTACACCCAAGCCCCTTCCAGTGGCTTTTCCATACAAATGGTCTGTCTTGGCTCATGCTTCAGACTTTCCTGAAATCTCTCAAAGATTCCCAAACCCAAAACAAGCAGCATCTGGCCTCGGTATGCCCCATACCTCTTGCTAAGCAGCCCCAAGCCTGGCACTAGCAGCAGCCATGCTCAGTTTGCAGCTTTAAATCTTCCAGGCACCTCTAAGCCCAGCACAAGTATCATCTATCTGCAGATCACTTTGTAGCTCATACCCCACGCAGTGGCCCCAGGCAGTGGCCCCAGGCACGGCATAGGCAAGTGGCCCTATGCAGGACACAGGCAGTGATTGACTTTGGCTTACACCCAAGAGGCTCCAGAACCAACACACCTGGTGGCCAGCTCTAGACCGCACCAAAGTTCCACCTAACCACTTCCACAAAGAGCAGACTCAGAAGGCACCAGAGCCCTGCTAAAGCGAATCCTGCATAACAGCTCCTACACTATAGTCACAACCAGTCCTCATGACCAATCATCCTGAGAGTCCATCGCTCTCATTGATGTGCCAACAGCTGTCAAGGCTCAACTACAACAGAAGGGCACACACAACCCACACAAGGGACACATATAGAGCACCCAGCTCAGGCGACCAGGGATGACTGCACCACTGGGCCCCACAAGACACCTACTACATAAGGCCTCTCTACCAAGACCAAGAAACACAGCAGCTCTACCTAATACATAGAAACAAACACAGGGAAGCAGCCAAACTGAGAAAAAGAAACATGTTCCTATTGAAAGAACAGAGCATAACTCCAGAAAAAGAACTAAACAAAATGAACCAGATACAGAGTTCAAAACATTGGTTATAATGATACTCAGTGATCTCAGAACTTCAATGAAGAGGTGAGAAACATAAAAATGGAGATAGAAAATATAAAAAAGAACCAGTCAGAAAAAAAATACAATAACTGAAATGAAGACTATATTAGAGGGAATCAACAGTAGATTACATGAAGCAGAGAATCAGATCAGTGATTTGGAAGATAAGATACCAGAAAACACCAAATCAGAACAGCAAAAGGAAAAAAAATCCAAAAAGAGGATAGTTTAAGGGGCCTCTGGGAAAATATCAAACATATTCTCATCATAGGATACCAGAGGAAGAAGAGAGAGAGTTAGGAATTGAAATTCTATTTGAAGAAATAATGACAGAAAACGTCATTGACCTAGCAGAGGAAATAGACATACAAGCCCAGAAAGCGCAGAGAGTCTCAAGCAAGATGAACTCAAAGAGATGCACACCAAGACACATCTTAATGAAAATGCCAGAGTTTAGAGACAAAGAGAATTTTTAAAGCAGCAAGAGAAAAGCAGTTAATTACCTCCAAGGGAGCTCCCATAAGACTGTGAGCTGATTTCTCAACAGAAACTCTGCAGGCCAGAAGGGATTAGCATGAAATATTCAAAGTGATAAAAAGGAAGGACCTACAACCAAGATCACTTTACGAGCAAAGCTATCATTTAGGACGGGAGGAAAGATAAAGAGCTTCTCAGACAAGAAAAAGCTGAAGGAGTTCATCACCACCAAACCGGTGTTACAAGAAATGTTAGAGGGACTCCTTTAAGAAAAAGAGAAAAAAAAGGTTCAAAATATAAATAATAAAATGGCAGTAACTGCATATCTATCAACAACAACTTTAAATGTAAATGGATTAAATGCTCCAATCAAAAAACACCAGGTGGCTTAATGGATAAGAAAATAGGATCCTTACATGTGCTACCTGCAGGAAACTCACTTTAGATCAAAAGTCACACAGACCAAAAGTAAAGGGATGAAAAATGATATTTCAGGAAAATGGAAATGTTTAAAAAGCTGCAGTAGCAGTACTTATACCACACAAAATGGACTTTAAAACAAAGGCTATAACAAGGAACAAAGAAGGATCCAGCAATTCTACTTGAGTATTTATCCAAAGAAATGCAAAACATTAATTCAAAAAGACATATGCACCCATGTGCTCACGGCAGCATCATAAACAATACCCAAAATATGGAAGCAACCTAAGTGTCCATCAGTAGATGAATGGATGAAGAAGTGATAGATATGTACAATGGAATATTACTCAGTGATAAAGAATGAAATCTTGCCATCTGCAACAACATGAATGGACCTAGAAGGTATTATCCTAAGTGAAATAAGTCAGACAGAGACAAATACCTAAAAAACAAAATAAATGAACAAACAAAACAAGCTCATAGAGAGGACATTTTGATAATTACCAGATGGGAGAGGAGTTGGGGTAAAGACGAAAAAGGGGAAGGGATTAAAAAGTACAAAGTGGTAGTTATAAAATAGTCATGGGGATGTAAAAAAGTATAGCGTAGGAAATGTAGTCAATAACATTGTAATAACTAATGACAACATGGTGTCAAATGGGTACTAGATTTATTGAGCTGATCACTTTGTAAGTTATACAAATGCCTAATCACAATTGTGTACACCTGAAACTAATATAACATTGTATGGTGTGGTGGCTCCATAGTGTAGTGGTTAGCATGTCTGCTTTACACATAGAAGGTCCTGGGTTCACCTCCCAGGTGGAGCCATATATCTTGGATGCGCCAGGCCCGGGGGGTGTTAGGCCCGGGTTGCGCCCTGAGAGCGATTGCACCCTGAGAGTGGTTGTGCTCCGAGAGCTCGTGGGAGAAGACATCCCGCCTTTAGAGATCTAGTCCTTAAGGGGAAAGGGCAACATCCATAGATCAGGGGTGGAAGTGGTGGCAGGGAGGGAATTAAAGGGGCAAAGAATGATATAATATTGTATGGCAACAGTAATTGAAAAATTAAAAAGGACTTTTAAAAATAAAATAAAATAGATTATAAGCTCTCAGAGAGCAGGGAGCAAGACTTTTCTGAGTTCTGGACCCCTCCTAAGCTCTAGCCTCTTCCTTCATAATTAGTATCACATGTTCTGCAGTTATTTACTAAATGTTCATTGATGTCCTACACTCATCTACTCTAACTTATTTTTTCCCATTCAGTCTTTCTGATCTATATTTTCTTTCTCTTTATTTAACAGACAGTGTGGAGCATTCATTATTAAGACAATTGGGCAGCTCTAGTCCAGCTCAACTGATTTCTTGTCCAATGATCCTTGTGTGGCCAAGATCCAACTTCAACAAACCGGGTAGAAGCTGCCCATTGTGAATTTTAGGGTTAGTTAATACCTCGCCATACTTATTTATTCCACTATAAATTGTCTAAATTTGATGAAATTTGCTTTTTCACCTGTTTTATAAAATTATTTAGGTAGATGTGGCATGTTGGTTTTTTTAATGTGTTACTCTAACTGTAGTGACATTTTCTACATGTTTTATCTATTCCATAAATAATAACCACAATGAGAATAGTGAGGTGTCTTTCATTTTCTCTGCTTTGTGTTATTTCTTTTCTTCTCAACCTTTTAGAAGTTATATTTCACATTCTTTGCTACCCATTTTAATATTTAGGATAAGAGTCATTTCTAATTATAATAGAATTTTCAATACTTTCATGCCTTTTATATTTAATCTTAATGATTCAGTTCTGCTACTTTGCTACTTTGTCATTTAATATGTTTTTGTCTAATTGTTTATTTGTTACTGATACTCTTAATTTTGCTTCTGCCATGGTTTTCAAAATTTAAATAGTGTTTATACTTCTTTTTTTATAACATTTTCCAATTAGAAATATCAGCATGATCAACACGATAGGTATTCTTGCCTTTTCATGTGATTATTATGACTAATATTAAAATTCTTCTCTGATATTTGAGATAATGGTGCAGCCTTCCTATAACATAAGCCATTTGGTACCAAATTTTGTATAATATGGATCACCTAATAGAATTGTTTTGATAAAAGAAGTGTTCACCTGTGACGTGATCCCATAATATTGACTGACATTCCACTGTATTTCAGTGTCCTTTGAATGCTTTAATTTTTTGACCTTTTCTTTTTATATGTTATCAATACATTCAATTATATATGTTATTAATTTTTAAAAAGACAATTGCTTTCATAAAACGCCAAACTATTTCTTTCACCACAGGAAAACTTTAAATTCTGATTCTAAAACCAAGTCTTATTATAAAATTGGAAAATAGTGAGGAAAAGCCATTATTTAAAAGTTACAGAAATCATAAATGTTATCACAAAAATTTCCATAGTAGTATAAAAGAATCCTTCTTATATTCATTTACAGTCCTTTCACTGACTTCTTAATTTTAGAAGAGAAGGAGAAAACCATAAATACTGGTATTACCCTGATAAATCTGTCTCTCAATCTCCTATTCCATCCTCAAATGTCTTTCATGCTCAGCAGCAGCAGAAATAAAAGGACATAGAACCCAAAGTTTTTCCTGGTGAGTCAAATAGGGTGTGTCTTTTAAAACCATAATGAATGTGTTTGCCAGTCAAATTGCCAGTTTCATGAGACCAGTAGGCCACATGAACATATACTAGCCATACAAGGATCCCATGTACACTAAGTATTCTAGGTGTTTAAAGGTGTAAATAGACTAGTAAATTCTACAATGAAATTTCAAAAGTTTTTGTTTTATAAGTAAAAATTATTAACCACTGATGCCAGAGATCTTCTTTTAATAGTTCTATCCTGAGAACAAAAAAAGTTAATGTTTTGATTTTCAAAATGTTAAACATGATGCTAAACAAATCCTGAAACTTTAATAAAAATTTATGATGTATTATTAGATAAGGAACTCTGATAATAATTGATACCCAAATGTGTTTCTTCCATAGAGCTATACAGATTATATGCATATGTATATATAATATATATACATATATAAATTATATACATACACATACACATTATGTATATATATACACACACACATATATTATTTGTACATATACACTTTCTTAGAATTTAGTTTTACTTTGAGAAGCTAATCAAAACTGGAATGATTGTCAACCTGAATATATGGAGAATATCATCAACCTTCTTCATGGCACAACTTGATAGCCCAAACGTGTTACTTCTAAAACCTGACAGATTGGAAGGATGAAAATTCTCCTTACATATACTAAGCAAAGCCTCTTTTATTTTTTTGTAAATCTTCTATAGATATATTTGGAAAATAAGTTTTTACTTTGTACCCACTTTGAAAGGCCAATCTAAAGACGTCTGAAATTCTCTCTGTGTCAGAGTGAATTCAAATATTAGTACATGTACAAAAATCACAAGCTAATAATTTTACAACCTGTTTTCCCAAAATCTGAGAGACAGAAAGATGATAGAATGTCAAAAGATAAAGGATCTTGGAAAATTAAGACTTTATCTTCCTGTCAGCTGATTTCAGGAAGATAGCTTAGAAAAAAAAAGGTGTGATTTAGTTTATAACATTGCTTTATAAATTCCTGCCAATAATGGCAGTACGATATTTTCAAATTAATTTATATATAACTCCCATATGTAGGAAAGTGTTTCCTGGATTTATGCTATGTTTAACTGTAAAACAATGAATTGGGGTCACATGCACAAAAATTCTTTGTATCTTTCCCAGAGATAGTGCTTGGATAGTATTAAAATATAAAATCAAAGGACTAGAAAAGACTTTAGGAGGGCATCCTGTCCAACTTTGATATCATGCTTCAACATGCCCTATTGTTATAACAGTAAATTGCTGGCCCCTAGCCTTATACTTAGACGAAAATTTATTCTGAAATCTCTATTGACTTAAAAGAGGAAAAGGGCAAAAGTTAACCAAGGATGAATATAATATTTACAATTAGTACTGTTTCTTTCAACTCTCTTCAGTGTTTTCATTCCTGTGCATAAATTCCTAAAAATATTCTATCAGCTTCTGTCCTTCCATGTTGAGTATCACTTTCTGATGAGCAGCTATAGTTATTGCTGTTTGTTGGATCTGCTATATATTTTTGTCTCTTCGCTTTTATGTATTGCATAAATTTACTAATATTTTCTACATTTTCCTGGGTCCTCTCAGAAATCAAGTGCCATTCAAGATCACTTGTTTTATTTCAGTCATTGTTTTCTTTCTCCTTTCCATGTGACATAATCCATCTTCAGTTTTCTGTATACTAGTGTCATAGTAATGTTGATGACATCTACTTTCTGACCTATCAAGATCCACAAATATAAAATAGCAGGCATAAATTTCAAACTAGTGAACTAACAGATTAAGGATTTCCTGCTTTATCATTCTTTTTAGGCATGCTGCTTAAAACAGTATCAACTAATATAATGCCAAGCCTGATTGTATTGAAGTGAAGATAGTAACAAGCCGAATAGTCATTAAGACATTTTATTTAGGCTAGTGAGTGGTGATATTATATTGACATGACTTATTATTAAAACATGTAATTAGAAAAATTTCCATCTACCGATTTGTCAATTTTCCTCATTTGACATGTATTTCTTAGTTTAAAAAAGAGCCAATAATTGATTATTTACTAATATTTTGGTATATAATTTTCTTAGTGAGGCTATTATGTTAACCTCATTTTTGCATTTCTACCAAGGTGTGGACCCATGAGTAATTGTCACTTAATATTTCTCTAAAGGCGATATGAGTTATAAACATGTTGGTATACTTCTTTTCCTTGGAAAATAGGGGATGTGAGAAGCTGCTTTTCTATACTTAGGGACTAAAGCCTTTTCCTGCTTCCCAGGCTGTCTTTTCCTCCTCGTGTTAGCCATTTTACTTAGTGGTTTTTGTTCCTCATTGGAGAAACTTTAGGGGGTAGGGGAGCCTAGAACTTCACACTTCTTTGGGATGTACCTGCAAGATTCTAGTATGCCCTAAGGCCTAAAGAGAGAATTTCTAATAAGAAAAGCCTGTTAATTAGATTCTTACTTTTCTCTTCATTTCCTCTTTCATGGAATAGAGAAGATAAAATACATCTCTGAGAGTTTTATTTCTTGGGGAAAATAATGCTTGTGAAGAGATGTTAGTTTTTTGTGGTATTATTTTCTTTTGTAAATAGAGTAAAGTTTCAGCTCCGAAGTATAAAATCTTCAAAGTGAACATCTCAACATTTTTTACCGTTTGTTTTCCTCTTATTACTTGCTATTGAAATGCTTCATGTCATGCTCTTTATATTTTTGTCTTTGATAGGTTTCAGTGTTTAAAAAGTTTCCCTTTGGAAAATTTCAAGCTAAAAATCAAACTATATTCTTCCTATTCCGTGAATTTCCTACGCCTATCAGTTTTCCTTTTAGTCTGGAAAGAATCTGCTGTCCGTTCACCTGCATATCTTCTTTCCAACTTGTTTTCCAAGTACCATATCCTTGTTATTTGAATCAATTTTTAAAAGTCCAAAACAACTGAGTGTGCTGACAATGAGAAAGACTTCCCTCCATCCGACTATCATTAGCTTCTGAAGTCCTCTATTTTTCTATTTTGGATAGAATGTCTCCAAATTTTTAGAGACCCTGAGTTTTTCCTTATTCACCCAATTCAGTTAACTTTTTTGACTAAAAATGATAGGGCTTAAGGATATTTGGATTGCTAAAATTAAATTTTATACAAATTAAACCTTAGACACAAATAAAATGTATATTCTAATCCCTTAAGCATCTAGGAATCTGGATTAGAAAATATTTCAATTCTAAAATAAATTGTGATAAACATGAAATTGTTTAATCATGCTTGAATCAAGTAACCTGAGTATGAACAATTTCCTAATCAAAATAGTGGGAATAGAATTATCTTAGAATTAAGTTTTTTAGATTGCTAATCAAAAAATTTCTTTAAAAATGTATACTTCAGTATTCTGGGAAATATAAGAAGGAAGACAAGGTGTGAAGAAAGGCATTCTAAATTTTCTCAGAAAAACGTTAATCCCCCTAATAGCAAAAGATATCTATAGGCAGTACCTTCGATATTTTGTGAACACGGCATATTTCCATGTTTTTTAAAATATAAAGTCCACCAACAAAAACAAATGAACCTTTGGTTGCTTTTCTTCTTCCTTTCCATTCTTCTTGCTAATAACTATAATATAGGCATTTATCAGTCTTTGTATAAACCCTCCATGTAGTTTTTGCGGTTATGGGAAAGAGTACCTATAATTTAATTTTCTCTTTTACATCTTAATAGCTAGTACCAAATTCATGCCACTTTTTATACTGATAAAATGTGTGTTGTTTTATGATAAATGGATCATTTACATAATTGCCTACTGAAGTCTTCTCAGCTCAGTAATTGCAACGGTACCTAATGTTAAATATAGCCTGATGTCATTGGAATGAATTTTCTCACAGCACTGACTTTGATAACTACCTTTATTTTATAGTATTTCATATATGTTTCTTTTCTGGTTAGACTATTTTTGTGACTTCACAAAGTATCCTGAAGTGATGTGAATAAACTCTTTATGTAATTGCACTATTTAAACCATTTTTAACCCTAGAAACATCTAAGTCCAATAGGCCATAAAAAATTTACCCAATGTTTTTATGACTTATTCCTGATAGTTATCTATTCTATTACTGGCAAATCATTTGTTAGTAGACATGCTCAGAGTATTGGTAGATCAATAGAGTAGCATATGTGCCCAAATTATGGAAAGCACAATGATATATTATTAAATATGCCTCATTAGAGAAATTTTACTTTACATCTTAGAAGCTTTTGTTCATTTTCCTTAATTATATGTAGGCTGCTAATTTTTAGAATTACTTGAACACTTGATACTAAGTTTCTATTGTCAGATTCAGGCTGGGCAATAGATTTGGCCTACATGCTACTTCCAAAGTTTTATTCAGCTTTATGAAATAAACCCAGGCTCCTTGATGCTTGCATTTTTCTTGAATCACAACATTCAAAGTCAAATCATTTAAAGTAGGCAGAGCAAATGATGAGATTTTTAGGCAAAAGAATTTGGCTAAACACTGATGCTCTGAAGTAGGCATTTAATCATTATAGAAGCCTTATCTGAAGTTTTCCTATTTAAGTATCTTGAGCAAAGCAGTATGTTCAGAAGCTATTATGTTCAGCAGTCGATCGAATAAAAATCACTCGTTGGAACACAGAGTCTGTTCATTGAATGAATGTTTTACTTAAAAGTAGGGTAAAATATTACTCTGTTAACATCATCTTGTTAATTTATTAATACAATTTATTATTAATTCCCTGATTCTCTCTAGATATTTACTTCCTCAACCATATGATCTGACTCTATATTTTGTATATCACTGAGTACATAAATCTTCTTTTTAACAAATTTTTACCGAAGTTCAAGGATGGTACAAATGAAATACAACCTAATAATTTAGATAGAGCTATTCTTGGATCCTTTTTAGTGAGTCTTTTTATAGCTTTAGGATGCCTGTCTAGCCCCTGGTTATAAGGTAACCTACTCTTTCTAATGGGAATTGCCTAAAACACACCTTATCTCCTCAGAATCCAGGCCCAGTTAATATTATTATTAAAATCTTTCCCTAAAGTAATTTTAAAATAAGAGTCATTAAAAATGCATTAAAACCACAATTTTCTTGAAATCTCTTAACAGGACCCAAAGTTATATTCTGTGAGAAGCTTTTCAAACCTTCATCTGTATATTTTAAACCTCGATATTCTCAAAGTCCACACTTTAATCCTAGAAAAATATTTCAGAGCCGAGGACTCAATTCTTACTCCACCTTCCTCTATTGATTCTGTTACATAAAGTCTTGGATAACTATTTTATCCAATAATAGAAAATAACTAGCCCCATCTGTGGTCTGATAACAAATGAAGATTTTGGATGTGCTTAAGGTTAAATGTTTTTGCTTTATTAAGGGAATTAAAGAAATCTTAGTACCCAGAACATTGGAGGTGCAGCATAAAATCATGGTTTCCTTTATTAATTCACACACACTTAAGTATCATAGACTTGTAATCTGTAACAAATAGAATAAAGGTTTTATCTATAAAACAACAAATATCTTGATAAAGTTTGAAAAATTTGGGCATTATTTGGCTATCTTATCAACATGACAGTGTCATGTAAAACCATTTAAAACACTTTTGGTGTATGAATTTTTCACTTTTGTTTCAGATGTTTCATATTCATAGACATAGCCATGGCACATACAGAATGTATACATAGCAACAGGCCATTTAGTCTAATATGGAGAATTCATAAAACACTATCTCGATAAAAATATAATATGTAGAAAACTCTAGCTTTATTTTGGTTTTGCAGTATTTAAGTTTATATGTATTTTACCTATATTAAATCTTTTCAAAAAAAAATTCAAACTCTAGGCTTACATTAGAAATTTTAACAGACATTAATACAGATAAATATGTTATATATATAATAAATGACCATTTATTTTATTACCAGTTACTATGGACAAAATTGACACTATTCTTAAATATATTTAAAGTTATCTCCATATCTATTTCTGGCCCTTTTGTCATTCATACAAGAAGTAAAGGGTTCTTATACCATCTTAGCAAGTATAAAGCATTCACTTTATGTATCATGTCAGATTCAACATATATTTCTTCCTTTAATACAGTGACGCTGTCAGTAGTCCTTTTTATCTTTCATTCGGGTCTTAGTTTGTGAGACTTCTAGGCTTTCGAAACATTAACTTTGAATAAAACTAACACATAACATTATATTTCGCCTGTTAATACAAAGAAGCTACGATTGTTTGCCCTTATAGAATTGAAAAAAATTGTATAATTAAAAAAATTCCACATTAAGTAGAACTTTTTAAAATTAAAAAATGGCCATGCCAACTTTTCTTTAAATGCTGCCTGTTTAATATATATCTCAGCTTTCTTCTGTAAAAATACTCTATTCCTTTTATAGAAGATTGAATTAATAATAAAACAGTAAAAAGTTATGTAAATAAGCAATATTTAAATGAACTACATAGAAATTTATTCTAACATTATTGAAATTTGATTGCACAATACTAAGAGTCATTTCTTTCACCATTTTAATTTCACGTTCATTCCAAGACCTAAAACTGGCTTGCATTTCTCCTGGGAAAGAATAAGAATTATACATTAAAACCTTATAATTAGGAAGATGATAACCCAATTATAATTTGAGTTAATTTTTTATCTAGTCTCATAAAGGATAATAAACTATCCATTGATGTATATATATATTTTTAGGTATATCACCAGAAAGTTTCTGGGCTAAATATTTAGATTGAGGAATAAACTGTAATAGCATAGTTATATTAGAGAATATTCTGGCACATCCTAAGGCCACTCTATCTATTAAGAATATTTTATTTTGATACATTTATTTTGAAAGTAACATATTGTGTATTAAATCCAGTGTTCTACAATTAGAGTCCTACTCAAAAATACCATGAAGCAATCTAATACTCCACTTGTCTAGTGTTTTCAGTATACATTTTAATCTGATATTTATTATACAGGTTTATTCAGTATACGCCAAGGGATTTTCATTCTAAAACTTTTATAAATTTGTTTCAAAAAAAGGTTTACATCTGAAGTGTTTTTCTTAACTAATTTATTTTTTAATTTATTTATTTTCTTAACTAATTTATTTGTGCTCTTTATCAAAATGTAACGACATACTTCCACAGTACATTCCATTCTATAAAGATTATATTACTTCATTTTTCTCTCCAGACCTAAAGTACAGAAAAATGGAGATGGTATGAAAACTTATTAATGCACCAAAAAAATTGCTATTTATTGCTTAATATGTGATATTTTGCTTATTTTATAGATAATACACATATCCATAATAGCAAAAACAACTTTAATAACTGCAAAAGATCATTGTTTTAACTTTTAATTATCAATGTCCTTTTTACTACGTCGTAATATAAAAAATGAACAAAGGTGTGGAAATGAAACCTTCATTCCTTGTCTCATAAAGTTCTGAAACAACCAATGATATTATTTAAAAGAAATGTTTAATTCACATAAAAAGTATTGCCTAAAAAACATACCTTTTTTTCTTTGGTGTTCTGGAAGAAAACATCTAAAGAATAATAATTTTATACTATAGATTAACAACTTGAGATGATTTAATATTTTCAGTGTATTTCTTGCAAATCATATTTAGATCTTTGTTTTTAACATGTCTTTGGTACCAAAGAAAGCTACACAATACCCACTTATGTAACGTTTTTAGCAACACATAAAAGAAACTTCTTAAATACCTCATTGGTACCTGACCTATTGTGCAAACTATTAAAAAAAGATATTAATACATGTAAATTTTTCCTAACCCATCTTTACACCCAAATACTGACTAGTAAAGTTAACCTTAGGATTATTCAGGCTATATCCAACCATTTGTAAGAATAGCTGTGAATTAAAATAACACATTTAAAGTCTATGGCCATGCCATCCTAAACACTCCTGATCTTAGAAGCTAAGTGGGGTTGGGCCTCCTTAGTACCTGGATGGGAGACCACCTAGGAATACCAGATGCAATAGGCTTTTTAAAAAATAAAATAACACGTTTAATGTCCTAATGTCTATGCCAAAGGGGAAATGAAAATAAGACTCAGCAACAATCCTATGTTTACCAGATAGATTTGTATGCCTATACCCTAGCTATGTGTCTTATAATGTTTAAAATTCCTGAGCTCCGAAGTACCTACCTTCACATATTGAACATTTAAAATATCTACCTCTACAAACTTATCAATGATGGGTTTTGATAACTCTTGAACTTAGTCCCTTTCTCACTACTCTCAATGTTAAGCAGTAAATTGTCACCATTTTTCCTTTGCTTTTGTCTGAGATCAGGTTGATTTCCTAATTTTTACACTTAGCTACACACAGTTATACATTTCTGCTGGTTTTTGTGCCCCATAACTGATAACTACACTTTGAGATGATGGTCTCCATGGATTATGGAAAAAGGAAGAAGTGCTATGTACTCTTCTTAGGCTAGAAAATTAATTTTATAACATCAGTTACATCCGAAAATGTTTTATTTAAAATTTGCTATGAATTAACTACCTTTTTAGAAGCTGGTTTTTATGTTGACATTTTACTTTTTAAAAAATTCTACTTCAAAGATCGATTATTAACTAACAATTTTTTACCTTAGGTCAATGTCATAATGAATGTTAAAAATATTTCCTTCATACTGAGCAAAAAAATACTCCTTCCAAATCTTAAAATGGTGTGAAATCCAACCATCAGCTCTCTTGCAATTAACAGCACATATTTTCAAAAATTTATTTTATTTTAGTACTTAAGATTTTTTTATAATACCAAAATAGACTTCTCACACATTATAACTTGATTTATTTAATTACATTCCAGTAATGAGTTATAAATGAAACTAAACTCAGGACTAAAAAATTTTACTTTCTAAAAATGTAAGTTTGCATAAAATAAGTTGTACAGAAATAAAGTTAATGCAGTAATTTCAATTTACCAGGACTGAAAATTCTTTGCTTTATGAAAGCCTTAATAAATTCCTTTGTGATTTTTGAAGGCAATCCAATAAATGTCATGTTATTTATAATGCATTAGTATGATTCTTTCAACATCATCATCTACCATGCAAAAAATACTGAAAAAGTGCCAATGATGCCTTGCTAACTATGGACCTGTGTAGCTTGAATTTAAACAGTTCTGAAGAAATCATTTAAAACACAGAATAAAGATGGAAATGTTCTTGGCCTTCCAAGTTAGCAAGAACTTACTTTTTGAGAAATTTTTAAAAATACAATTTAGGTGATGGCTAAAAGTTCTATATAAACATAGGTTTTATAACACTTCTTTAAGGTATAGCCCATGCTCAAGATAATAGCTACATTTCATTTTAAAAATGTAATAAACTATGACAGAATAGTCTTTATGCGATTCACCATAAAGTCTCTAATTTGGGGAAGTTAGAATGTTTGACTCTCATATATGAGATTATAATTTACCAGGAATTATCCAATCTGTGGCATTTTGGCTAACAGGGTGGTATTTGCTTTAGTAACTAGAGCCAAAGGCATTTAATCTGATTTCTGCAGGCTTGTTAAAAAGATGTCACAAGAATAATTTATGTTTAATAAATTCATAGAACATAAATTGTTAGCAACTAGATGTCTTTTAAAAAGTTTATTTGTATTAATACTGTATGTATGAAATGAAAAAGTTTCAGTGTTTGTAACCACCAATAAAATTCTCTGGCCTTGTTACTATAATAGTTAATTCAAATAAACCTTTTGAATATTGATATGTTTTCATGTATAGAGATGTATATTTTAAGTACCAATTAGTAAAATGTTATTTCAAAATACTTAGGTTCATGAAGTTATGATAACATACTTTCACTGAGAGGGGAACTGTTGGATCAAGAATTTGAAACTATGTTCTAAAAATAAGAAAATAAGGAAAAAGAAAAATAGAGACTATACAATTATTATTTTTTTTAATTTACACAAGCACATACAAGCAGATAAGATAATAAAGGAAACTCTTGAAAGCAGAAGAATATATCATTCTAAGTTTCTATTTCGGCAGTCATCTGTTTCATAATCTAGTTTCAAGAACTAATTCTTCATCTTGAAACACTCATTGATGTATTTCAATTAAGGGTCCTTATTTAGACTTTGCATCTTCAGGTCTTTGTATCTAATTATACTACTTCCTCCTCCCCCTAAACAGCGCCTTCAGTATATTCTCGCTGATTGTTTATGGTGTTGGTGCTAAGGATGGTGTGACGTTCTGACATGGAGATAAGTAGGCTCTCCTGTTTTACAAGCTGTATAACCTTAGTCAAGTTAATCTCTGTGTCTCAATTTCTCATCAAACTGAGAAGGAATAATACTTCACAGAATTGATGGGAAAAGTAAATGAGGGAACATAGAACTGTTGGTTCCCTCCCTTCACCTTCACTTATTATTAAAGTAAAATTAGAAAATTTAGTAAAATTATGGCCATGAAATTCTCTCGTTTTAATAATCCATAGAGAAGATTTACTGAACAGGTAGTGTATTTGCTGACATTTCTATTCAAAAAGCAAGTTATTTTCACAGAGGCATGCATAGAAAAAAGAAAAAATTTGTCACAAAATCTTGCCTGCAGTAAAATTTTTATCTTTTTCACACTTAGCAGTGATGATCCACTTGGTAGTGAACATTAAAGCCAGAAGTGCTAATGTCTAATGTAAGTTATAGTTTTACTTTCTCATTGCATGGTTTCTCTGAACTCATGAAAGGAAGTTTCTTTTTCTTTTTCTTTTTTTGCAGATTTGAACATCTGTCATTTTTAATTTTAGCTTTTTACATTTTGAGCTTATTAGATATACAAGCTCATAATTCTTATAATTTGTTGGTACATTATTTCTTTTGTATTGTCAGTTGATCTTTAGTAATGGTTTTCCCTTCAATATAGATTGTCTATTAAGATACCAGCTTTCTTTTGGTTTAATATATGCCTAGTGTTTCATGTCATATTTTAAAGTAATACCTTTTAACTACATATAGCTAACTTCTTAAATTTCAGCTTGAACATTGCTGTCTTTTGAGAGAAGGTTCATCTTATGATGTTTTATTATTATATTACAATTATATATTTGTATTTATTTCTTCCATCTTATTATGGGTTTTCTTTTACTGTATTTTTCCTTTTTCTTTGCCTTCTTTTTCTCCTTCCTATCTTCTGTTGGATTGAGTTTTCTTTAACATTTATTTACATCTGACTTGAAAGAAATATTCTATTTTTATTATTTTAGTGATTAACCTAAAATGTGTAACATGCTTGTTAACTTTATATTTTTTATATTTATAGTTTTTTACCCAGTGGATGCTTCTAATTAGTTCAAAGGATGCCAAATTACTGAAATTATCTTGTGTTCTGAATTAAAAAGATATTACCTTTTTAAAAATATTATAATCAGGAAAAAAAGTATAGTTGGTTATATATTTATTGACTGTATTAAGAGAATAGAATGATGATTCCATCTATAGCAGTCAATCATAAACTAGTTTTTGAAGATTCATCTTTATGTTAAATCCCACAAACCAGTGACTGTCAGCTAATGAGGGGTACGTGCACAAGGCATTGCCTTAGGGTGGAAGAGCATAAGGTTAGTGTCATTTTCACCATACCACACAGTAAGAAAGGTGGAATTTCCAGTAATTCCTAGAGCTGTCCCTCCAGCTTACTCAGGCCTTCTGCAAATGTTTCACCCCAAAATCCTTAATGACTTGAAGGTGGAGTTCATCTCTCCTTGGAGCTTTAATTTTCTTCTTGCAGATGACACACATGATTTCCTGAAACATCCTGACATCTCATACCATCCTGTTCTTGAGTGAGAAATTGTGGACATAAAATCTGTGGTGAGTTAAACTATGTCACAAGGTGAATGGGGGTAAAATTCGGTTCATAGCCAAGGATGGAACTACTACACTACAGCCTCGCCTTACTTTGGTGAAGAGCCAGGTATGGCTGAATCTCCCAATAGTTATTGATGAGAAGAGGAACAATAGCAAGTATATTATTTCTAGTTGTCTAGGCCATAGGAAGATCCATTTCTCAAGTACCTCTTCTCAATTACCTTTCCTCATCAGGAAATATAAGTAGAAATTGATTAATGTGATATAATCTTAAGCAAGGTATTTTAAATATGGTCAACAATTCCCTATTAGATAGCTCCTTAATTCATAGGCTCTACATTGGGTGATCCAGGACTAACTAAACACTAAAGAGAATAAGCTAATTTCACCTCCAAATAGGTTAGTCCCTTCCCTTTGGCTCAAAGTAGTTACTGATAGAGGAAAGCAGTTTAGGCCCGGCTTCTTTTATCCTGTCTCAAAAAAGAATAAAGACACTCTTCTCGGAAAGTTAAAATCTCTAATTAACCTTAATTAAGTTGGTTGTTACTGTTGTGGCCCTTCCAGCAATATTAACTTCCATATTTGGTATGTTACTATTGATAAAAGTTAACCAATACTATCCAAAGTTCCTATAAAGGGCTGGGCTAGCTGTGTTGTGCTAAAATGACATGTTTTATTCTGTCTTAGGGGCTCAAAGGCTTTCTTCTAGAACTGATCCCCCTAACCTGTGCTCTTGGTTACCCTTTCCTGTGCCTTAGCTCCCCCCAGGATCTCTGAACTAGTAAACCTTTGCTGCAAAAATAGACACATGGCTGTCAGTAAGTCCACACCTTTTTAGGTCCACTGATATTCACTCTGGCAAAAGAAAGCAAGGATCCATCAAGGTTTATAGTACCCCAGACCTCACCAACAAGAACAGTGCAGTATCTGGTAGAACTATGGGGAACTTACCTCCAGGAGGCAATTATAGATTATCATACAGCAGCTTTATGAACTAAGTATTAGTTAAGAGGCATGGCTTCTCCCATAACTCAAGGTTACAGTAATTCAGGCCAGTACTGCAACTACATACGCACTAGAGGTAGGGCAGAGGGCCGGGAAACCCTACCATATGCCCAAGGAGGAATTTATTGAACACTTGGTATTACCACCTGCTGCCCAAGCTACTTTATAAATCATTCTGGTTGGAAGTTCACAACCTGACCAACAACTGGTTTTACTTTGGTTTTGGAACTTCCCAAATCTAAAGAGCCATGTCCCAATCACAGGTACAACTATGCAAAAAAAATGTTCAAAGCCCTGTGCCTCAGGGACCACGTTTCAGCCTAGGCCTTCTCAAGTACCTTGGCATCAACTTAAATCATCAATTTAGCAGGCTCTTCTAGGCTCTTACAGTCACACAGATCCTTAAGAAAAATGATGAGGTAGATTTCTAGAATAACTGATATTTCAGTGAATTCAGAGGTTGTATCTATTTCTTGTTCTGGCCTACTCTTGACCCTATATAGTCAGAGATCTTCTGACTTAAGAGTGCCTAATCTATGAGTCCACTTGTGGAATAGCCCTCCAGTACACGATGGTGCCCCTTAACATGTATACTGCCCACAACTTCTTGCATGACTTCATAGATAGGACTATAGTCTACCAAGTTGACAGCTTGTTATTACTATGACATCCTGTGAACACCTGTGAAACACCAGTGCTCTTATCATAATCTCCTGCTACACTGCCTCCAAGAATAACCTAAAATGTATATTTAAGAACTTCAAGGGTAGTATCTGGGAGAAACTTCCTTCTGTAAAGGGATCCAAAGATGCCAAGTAGGGTATTAACAGTTCTGCAGTAGGGGCATTCTTAGATGTATAAGTTTATCATCTTGGAAATGCATGCCCTTCGGTTTTAAGTTTTACCTATCCTTCATTGCCATTCTTAAACTACTGGATTAAATTGAATATAACAAGTAGCCAAAGGATATTTGCTTTACCTCTTACAGAAAATCCAACTGGTTCATCTTCCATACCACCACAGAATAAGATCAAACTCACCACACTTCTTCGCTCAAAATATCCTGTCTTTTGTAATATTTATGCCCTCTCCTCTTTGGTTCCCCTATTTTCTTGTGCCCTCCAGCACCACAAATATTCTGATAACCAGTTACATGCCTACACAAATGACAGACTGCATAAAAGGAACTCCATTAACATCCAGCAAGCAAAGGTTCACTGTGTAGACCAGCACTAGGCCATAGGAAAGATTACTTAAATGGAAAACACTTGCCTCTCTATTCATGATAGGAACTGTAAGACTGCTAAAAGGGTACTTCCAAGGCAGAGGTTATCATTCCGCTGATTTTCCAAGTCTTGTTTTCCTTCTTCCATGTAAACACATCCCGTTTTTCACCATTCTGCTCCGTAAGCCCTAGGAGATATTACATTCCATCCTAGGCCCCAGTAATCTGCCCTAGTCATCCCAGCAGGTAACTGGAATATATCCTATGGAAAGCCCAGGATTCAATTATGAAGAATAATGAAGGTCTAAAGGAACATTTGTAGACAAAGTCCTTTCATCTTTAAAATGCCTTCAAGTGTTCTTTTTTAAGCAGTGTTTCCAAGCAAACAGAAATCTCACACCACATTGATTATAAACAGAGACTAGAGCTGAACAGTAGCACATAGAATAAATCTGGGGGAACTAGCAGTACAATAGTTCATATCATAGTGCGCTCTCTCTGCTTGCCACCATGCTTAGAATGGATATTTCAAGGCACGTTATTTTAAATTTTGGCCTAGCGGTCCAATCATTTATGAGATAATAACGCTGGCTTACAGTGTTGTAATCATTGTATGAATTGATACCTTAACATCTTCTGTGATGTTCTCTTATGGAGCCTAGGAGAGATCCCTAAATCCAGTTTGAGATTCTTGAAGCATTGATCATTGCCTCCCTTCACTATCGCCTTCAACAAATGTGACAGAATAGATCTGAAAAAGGTACTTACAAACTTTTAAACTTTAATGCTTTAAAGGAGCAAAAGAAATTATCAGTAAAAATTTAAAAGTAAATGCATTAACATTTCTAATAATTATTCCACAATTTCTGTATTGTCATAGACTCTGACTGACCAAAAGAAATCATATATGATAAATTATGTATGAGAATAACAAAATTAAGAATATAAAAAAATATTGCCCTTTTGAACTAGATTTTTTAAATCATACCTCTAAATCTGTTATAAAAGTTTAACATTTTTAACATACCAAGTATCTCAGGAGAGCTTTATAACTTATAGTCCCAACTTGATAAATTTACTTATTAGCTTACTAAACATTTAAGTAAATGTCATTTTTTAGTAGTCTAAAAAAAACCAGGATTCTGATCTTCTGATTTTCTGTAAAACAGCAGTGGTTGCAGTTATCCCTAATTTTAAGAAAAACAATAAAAATTTTCTTTAAATTCTGCAAAATTAGAAACTAATTTAAAGATTCTGAAACCTCAATGTTAATTCAATATGTGAGACTAGAGCCATCTATTGGTTGAAATGTAATGTTACAAAGCACAACAAACAACTAAGTATAGGGAGTCAGTGTTCTCAGAACTAAAAATATAGACATGAGCAAAAATCATCCAGTCTAAGACCCCGATTTCTAAAAGTTTTCTAAAAGAATCTCGTTTTAACAGGAGAGGCAACACATATAACAAAATAGGGCTAAATGTTGAGGTAGGGGCCTCCAATCCCCATTCTAATTTGCCCAGCAGAGGCCAGGCTAATGGAAAACAAGCCATGAGAGGTAGTCTGGGCAAATAACATAACTGGTTTGGAAAAGGGCACAGTGAGCAGGAACAGCATCAGCAAAGATGTCCCTTACCCATCTCTCACCTAGAGACATCTTAGAGACACTGGTGTGCAAAGGACAGTGGTTAATGGGCACAGAGAACTAAAGAATAGTGGGTAGGCAGGCATCTGAAAAGTTTTACAAACCTCTTTTCACAGGACATCACTTATGTGCTCATTTGACTTAGAAAACATTAACTTTCCTGAAAATGCAAAATAAGGAAATCATACATTTGCTTTTTTACCACAAGTCAATAAAAACTGAGTTTCTAGGTCCTACGGGCTTTCACCAGCCAGGTCCTGGACTGGTCCAGTCGTGGAAACAAGAGCCCAGTTTCAGGCCCCAGCCGCCTCCCTTCAAAAGGGCAAGGATGTCCATAGAATCGAGGCAAGAAATAGAGCTCTCCAAGGCCCCTCTCTGTGGCAGAGACCCCCAACCTAGATAGCAGCTTGTCAGCTAGGCTTGGAGTGACAGGCTGGAGCAAAGTTCCAAAGACTCGCAAACATTCCAAGGCCACATGAAGCACAGTACCCAGCCAAGGAGCATCCGCTGGGCTCTCCCAGTTCAGCTTCCATGGTGCATGCCTTTGGACAAAGCCATTAGTTTGCCGGACACAGCTGGACACTGCCTCTAGAGCCTTATAGATCTGAAAGTTAGCATAGTGGTCTGCTACCTGCTTGGGCAAAGTGGCCACTGCACTCACCAGAGCATAGTCATCTGCCTGAGCACGAACTGATGGCCCCACCAAACCCTGCTGTCTGGGAAAGCAGGTAGGGCAGAAGACCGGATAGGTCCCAGAAGGATTTATTCTACTGGCAGTGCATCGGTTTAAGAGACCTCCCAAAGCATCTGCCAGCTCAGAGTCTAACAACTTAACCACCTTTTCATCATAGTAATCACAGTCCCAGTTGGGGACACCCTGACGAAGAAGAAAGTAGCGAAAGCCATCCACAGTATAGCGGTCGAGACAAGACCTGGGATCCACCACGTTGCCCAAGCTCTTAGACATCTTTTGCCCACAGACTGTCCAGTGGGAATGGACATAGATGCGGCGTGGTGGGCTCATGCCGGCCCCTAAGAGGAAGGCAGGCCAATAGATAGCATGGAATTTGAGAATGTCCTTGCCTATGATATGCGAGGTAGTCGGCCACCAAGACTCGAACTCAGCATTTGGGTAGCCAATTACAGTTAGGTAGTTGACCAAGGCATCCAGCCATACGTAGATTGTCTGCGACTCGTCCCCTGGCACCGGAATGCCCCAGTGCAAGTGGCTACTTCTGCGAGAGACTGACAGGTCCGGCAGCTCCTCCTCCAGCCACTGAAGGGCTGCCTGATGAAATGGCTCGGGGGTGATCGCCCGAGGGTCGTCCCGCAGCCACCGCTGGAGCGGCTCCCGGAACTGGGAAAGCCTGAAAATGTAGTTTTCTTCCTTAGTCCATGAGACAGGATGCCCGCTTTCGAGAGATACAGGACATGAATCCCCCGACGGGCCCGGCTGCCGGGTGACCTTGGTCTCAGGCAGGAAGCATTCATCGGAGGCGCAATACCAACCTTCATAGAGCCCCTTGTAGAGCAGACCCCGAGCCCTCAGCTCTCCCCAGAAGTGCTGCACAGCCACCCAGTGCCGGGCCTCGGTAGTGCGAATGATGTCGGTGGTGGAGATGTCAGCGTCCCGGAAGAGCTGCTGGAACTGGGCCGAGACTCGGTCGCACAGCTCCGTCGGCGTCAGGCCCGCAGCGGTTGCTGCCTGCTGAATCTTCAGGCCGTGCTCGTCGGTACCAGTGGAGAATCGCGTGGCGGCGGCACTGGGAACCTGGAGCCGACGGTAGCGGCATAGGGCGTCCGCCAGTAGCGCGGAGTACAGGTGCCCAATGTGCGGCGCGGCGTTCACATAGAAAATGGGTGTTGTGAAGTAGGCGCGCGCATCGTGAGCATCCTCGCGGGCACCGAGAGGGCCCGAACTGTAGAGCCGCGGGCAAGAGTAGTCCGGGAGCGAGACCCTACTCCTTAGTGTGCGCCCCAGCATCCGCAAGGCAGAAACTCGCAGCATGATGCCCGCCAGGCCCAAGCAGCGGAGGGGGCGTTCCAGAAGCACGTGGGAGGGGCGCATGCGCAGCCGGCCCTCCCCGCCGCTTCCGGCCGGAAAGCCAATGGAATCCGCCCCCCGCCCGCACCTCCTCTCTCGGCGGGACGCGGACCAGGCAACTGTGAATTGTGGCAGCGCGCTGGTCGTATAACTTAGACAAACTGGGCTTAGGGGCGGTTATGAAAGCAGATAAATGTCTTTCTATAACATCCTGTATGCCCTGCTTTAGGTTGTAACTTTATATTTACAGATAGATTTTCCTCGCTAGGCTGAACTGTTTGTGGGCAAGAATTTGTATTCAGATGTTTCAGAAACCTGACCATTCAGTGCCTCTCACACTGCATGACATAGAGTATGCCCTCCGTATCAGGCCCTGGTCATCGTAGGGCTCTGAAATATCATCTTAATTTTATCTCATAATCTAGTAGACACAATGTGGAAGGAGGGGACGAAGAAAGGAAGAAAAATAATTACCCAGAGCACTTGAGAGAAGAATAAGAACTGAAAAAGTAAAGATCTTTAAACACGCTCATGTTTAATCAGCAACAGAGGTAGATTTTTGATGTGCCAAGTCTTAGCCAAAGATTTAGATCCATGAAGGTGGGATGCAGTATATTGTCACTGTGCCCATAAGGAAGAATCAATGTTCCAATTTATTTCTCAAAGTTACTAGTAATTTTCTTTTAAAATGGGCTTAAGTTTCTTCTTAGAGCAGTTTTTTTCAAGTTTGCTTTTATTAACTGAAGCCTACTTCTTTTGGAGGGGATGCCTTAAGATCCTAGAATTAATATTAATCCTTGCTTCGTTACATGTTCTCATCTTTGGTCTATGACTAGCCATCTTTTTTATTATTATTATTTCCACTTAAATACTCTATTAATAATAAAATGGAATGGATCACCTGTGAACCCCTAACTCAGCCTAAGAACTACAAGTGGTTGTCTTAAGTGTGGTCCCAAAAGAGCAGCTTTAGCACCACCTGGGACCTCATTAGAAATGCATATTCTTAAGCCCCACCCGACCACCAGCACTCCTCAATCCTGTTCTCCTCCCAGAGGTAATCATCGAACTGGATTTTGTACTTTTGCATTCATGTTATCACATATACAATATGACTAAGCAGCATACTGCTTCATTTTGCTTGTATTTGAACATTTTTAAAGGGATATCATAACTACATGTAGTCTTCTACTTTTCACTCAAGAGTTAGTTACTAAGATTCATCCATGTTTTTGCCTGTAACTCTAGTTAATTCATCCTGACTGCCTTATAATAACTTATGAATGGAGGCATATGGTAAATTTGATCTGATTTCTATGGTGATACAGAATGTGAACCAGTCTAATTCCCTATAGGAGTTCCATAAAGAACAACAAATACCCTTTGGGTATTTAGTTGATGTACTCTATTCGATTTAGCAGTTTAAGAAGGGCAAATGAATAATAGGTAAAACTTAAAACTGGAGTGTATGTACACCCTGAAGAACTAGGAAACAAATCCAGTTCAGAGAATTCAGGTTCTCCAGCAATATTTTTTTCCCTTTTCCCATGGAATCTATTCTTCAGCATTCAAACATGCTATTTTTTTTCTTCTATCTTAAAAAGAAAAAAATTCTCAACCTCCATTGCTGCTCCATTTCTTTCCTTTATAGCAGAACTCCTTGAAACAAATGGCTGTTGATGCACATTTGAGTAGTTCAAGTTTTTCCTCTTAAGAATAGAACTGCAATTAACTTTCTTATTCATATCTCCTAGTACTTATATGCTAAAGTTTCTCTTAGATATATAAAACTTAGAGATTGATGGATCACAGAAGATGTGAATGCTCAATTTTGAAAGATAATGCCAAGTTATTTTCCAACATGGTTAAACAGATTTACATCCCTATCAGCAACATACCCTTTAAAAGATCTCTCCAATACTTAGATATTATCTACTTCATAATTTTTTGCCAGTCAAACAAGTATAAAATGTTATTACACTTAGGAATAATAGCCAAAAGATGGAAACAACCCAACTGTGTTTATCATCTGATGAACAAATGTGGTATAGCCATACAATGGAATATTATTCAGCCATAAAAAAAGAAGTACTGATACATACTACCACATACATAAACCTTTAAAATATTATGCTAAATGAAATAAATGACACAGAATACCACATATTATGGATTCTATTTGTATGAAAGATCCAGAATAGACAAATTCATAGGGATAGTAGTTGCCATGACAAGGGTGAAAGTTGGAATTGAGAGTGAATGCTTAAAGCATATAGGTTTTCCTCTTGGGGTGATGAAAAAGTTCTGAATCTAGATAGCGATGATCATGGTACAATATTGTGAATGTACTTAATGCCACTGAATTGTACACTTTAAAATGGTTGAAATGGTAAGTTTTACATTGTATTTATGACAATTAAATGTTATCTCTGTGTGGTCCTGATTTGCATTTCCTTAAATAGAAGTAAAGTTGAGCATCTCTTCATATATTTATTAACCATATATTTCTTTGCCTGTGAAGTGCCTATTTATATTTTGCATCTACTTTTCTATTGGCTTGTCTTTTTATTTATTTACAGGAGTTCTTTATTCTTGGTACTGTTCCTTTATTGGATGATACTTTGCAAATATCATCTACCAATTAGTATCAAGTCCTTTCATATTAAAGAAGCTTATTGAATCAAAGTTCTTAATTTTAATGTCAAATTTATCAAAATTTATAATATGATTGTCATTTTATGATTTATTATTTATGAGTATTCTATGATTATCCTTTTGCACAGTAGTGTGGTGTTAGAGTAAATATCCATATTTTCATATAAAAGTATAAACTTTTTGCTTTTGGTGTTCAATTTCTTTATGTCAAATTGAAATTTTTATATGTGATATGAAGTAGGGATGCAGTTTCTTCCCCAGAGAAAATCAATTATTCTACCTCCATTTCCCTACTGATCTGCCGTACCACTTCCATCATATATTAAATTTCCCTAGATGCAGGTTTCTGTTTCTAGCCGCTCTATTCCGTTGCACTGGTTAATTTGTGCTTGCTAAAAAACAGCTTTAATTACTATAAATTTATAATAAGTCTTACTGTAAGGAGAACTAATCTCTCTTTATTCTTTTTCAGAAATATCTTGGATGTTCTTGGCCCTTTTATCTTCCACATAAATATTAAAATCAACTTGACAAATTCCATGCAAAAACTTGTTGGGGTTAATGTCACCATTGCATTAAATATATAGCTCAGTGACATCTGTCAAGGGTTTGGAGGGAGATATATTTACAATATTAAGTGTTCCTGAAAATGAGTATGCATGTCTCTCCATTCACTTAAGTATCCCTTGATGCTGTTCAGTAATGTTTTATGATTTTCTGCATACAAGTTAGGCTTATATTTTGGTAGATTTATTACTAGAAAAAAATTACATAGTTTATCAATAATTCAAATCGTGTCCCTTTCTGAAAATTATGTTTTTTAATTGTTATTGGTGTACAAAACTAATAAAATCTAAGCTGCTGTACTCTGAAGGAAGAGTGGCAGGCGAACCCAATGCCCAGCCTGCTCAGCCTCACCTTGTGATCAAAGCCCACTCTCTTCATCAGAGCAGCATCTCTGCCATACATAGTTTGAAAACTTCTCATTTAGAAGAATGAACAGTTCATAATAGTCAATAATTTTTTTAAAAAAGTAATAATATTGTGAACTGATGGACATTGAAAGATTATGAAGCCATAAATAATTTTGAATATGTAGTGTTGAGAAGCTAAACTATATAGAACAAAATAAAAACTCAAAGTACAAATCTCAGTCTATGTACCTTTTAAGTATGTGATGAGTACGGCAATTCTAATCATTAAAGAATGGCTTTTTCAATGAGTAAGTAGTGCTTTCACTAAGTCATTAATTAACTAGGAAATTTGACTACATTATGAAACTAACAGTACATTAAATAGTTAAAACTCAATGTTGGTCTGCTAGCTTATGAATTTTGGACAGCATAAATTGGCTTTTTCATCTTTCTGTCCACTTAATGCCTTACATATATAGTAGGTGCTCCAGAAAAACCTGTTGAATTGTTGTTAAATTTACTTCTTTAGAGCAGAGCCACATAAAATAGTTTGGATTTAAAAGTTACTATTATGCAACAACTTTTCTCCATTAGGAGTGGGTTGAATGATACACAATTATCTCTTAGAAGCTTTAAGACTTTGGTGAACTCAAGTGTTCCAAACTTGGGTAGTAACTGAGAATAATAAGTTACCAATTATGGAGAATGTTTTCATAAGGTCCATTCATTCCTTAAAGGACTAAGTGAACCCACACTAGAACATAAGCAAGAATTGATAATACATGTCTATCATATCCAACCACATAGTCGGGAAACTCCACTTAAAATACAGAACTGAAAGCTGACCTTGACATCTATAACTGTCCGCAAACAAATATAATTTAATATAGAAAAAATAACAAATGTTAGGAAACATTTCAAAAATTTATCCTAATTACTATAAATACTCCATATATGACAAGCCTGGGAAAACATGATCGGTAAAAGATTATCTAAGAAAACAACCCTGGTTGTGACAGGTGGATATCAGAGTGGAAGAGAAGTGACTTAGATCCATATCTTATACTTTATCTTACAATTGCCAGTTATATCAGAGTAAAACAAGAAGTAAAAGTGGAATGAATAGGTGGAGCACAGATTGTTAGGACAGTGAAACTACTCTGTATGATACTACAATGGCGGATACATGGCATTATATTTTGTCAAAACCCATAGAATGTACAACACCAAGAGTGAACTGTAATGTAAATGACGGACTACAGGCAATAATGATATGTCAGTGCAGGTTCATAGATAATAACAAATGTACCGCTCTGGTATTCAATGTTGGTGGAAGGTCATGTGTGTGTGGAGACAGGGAACTCTGTACTTTCCACTCAATTTTGCTATGAAGCTAATATTGCTCTAAAATATTATTTATTTATTTTTAAAAACTAGAAAGCAGAACATTTGTTTCAAAATGAGAAATGTACTATTAAAGAAATGTACATTTTTCCTAAAGACAAAATGGAGAGGTGAAAATTTTTTTGACTGAAATATTTGTTTAAAAATATAGAGTCATTAAAGGGATACAGAGTAAATATATGTAATAACCAACTAAAGCTCACTGTCCAAAACACAGTTTAAAAGAAAGAATGTATATGTTTAGTGCCGTAAATAATTTTATGGCCAACCACATATTTCTATAAGTATAAGTAATATTAATGAATTATTTACTCATTAGAATACATTTTCTCAGAGTGTTACTTTCTAACTGATTTCCTTCTATGTAAACTATTTCCTTTGATCATTTATAAAGTAGAAACTAAATATTTAGGAAATAATCTAAAATGGAGGAAAAAGTAATCTTTACAAAAATCATCATAAATATTTGAAAATAGCCAAAATTTTAGCTATTAAGCATTATATTAATACAATGAAATCCCATATAATTGTTAAAATAGTAGGAATGTGTGCCATATTGGTATATGAAAATGTGTTTTTGAAATATCATTAAGGGTCAAATAAAATTTCATTTCATTGGAATTTTGGTGAGAAAAATAATTTTCACAATGGCTCAGCTGTGAGCTAAAGGAACTATAGTTCCTTTTTTTAAAGATAAATTCTTTAAGAACTTAATGATGCATCGTATTGATTCGTTCAGTCATCAACTATCAACTGGACTTCTGCAGTACTCTTCTGACTGGTCTCCCTCCATTCTTGCTTCCATTAAGATTATCTTCCTCAAAGCAGCCATAGCGACCCACCAAAAATATAAACTGGTGTTATTTGTCTACTTCAAACTCCTCCTTTGATTTTTTCCATTTAATTATTTGATTCTCCTTTCTTGCCTACAAATAAACCACAAGTTCCCTTCATATGGCATATAAGACCCATTATAACCTAGCTCTTCACCTCCCTCATAGCTTAGTTTTCTTTCATATTTTATATTCGAGTAATTTTTAAGTGTTCTATGTTCAAGTTTATGCCATACCATTTCATGATTTTGTGACATTGCTCATACTTTCCCCTTTTCCTGGCATATGCTCCCCACCTTTCTTTATCTATCCTATACATATTCATCCTTTAAGACAGTTCATACATCAGCCTCCAAGCTGAGTTGGAAACCTCTTCTTGGATTCCATAACATTCTATACATTCTTTATCTCAGCAGCCACCAAATCATGTTGAAATTATCTGTTTATAAGTCTGCCTTCCCCATTAAACCACAAGTTTCTTTTAGGCAGAAGCCAAGTTTAGTCACAAATGTCCTGCCTGCATCATTTCAGTGCCTGCAATCTAGCAGGCACTTAATAAGTATAGTGAGTACTTAATAAATAATCTTCCAGGCACTGCAATAGAAACTAGTGAACTTCAAATATCCCATTTTCTGCCATCCAGGAACTCACAGGCCATCATACAAAAGAGGACATGAAAAATGACAGGCATGAAAGCACTGTGAATAGTTGAATGAGTCACACTAGGTCAGAGTGTGCTGTCTTCTTAGCCAAATTTACCCAGAAATTGCTTACCACCAACCATGCTCATCCTTGAGAACGAAGAACTATGGAATCTTCCTCTGTTAAAAACATTACTGAGAAGTAAACTATTTAAAAACGAGTAAACAAAAGGAAGAGACAAGAGGTCATAGTGATCTACAAACTAAATGATCCATCCCCCCTTTGAGGTTTCACGTGCACTCTTCAATGTGATTAAAAAACCTTTTCAGGCTTGTGTTCTCTAGATTCCGAAATGTGATCAGGGTTTACTTTGTAAATAATGGGAGCGGTGGCAGAATCACTTCCTTTCTGTTACTACTCTCAACTCTTGTTTCATCATGTAAGCACATTAACAAATTTATCTTGTGCTTTTAGGCAGGCATGGTGTTAGGATGTGAGATAAGATTAGCTCATTCAACCTTCATAACAAGCCTATGAAGTAAGTACTATTATTAACTCCATGTTATAGGGGAGGAAATCGAAACTTGAAGAGGTCAAGTAACTTGCCCAATATCATGTCTCTAGTAGACATTAAAAGCAGGATTGAACCCACATGGTCTGATTTCAGGGCTCACAGTTTTGATGAATGCACCATACTACCTGGCCCATATATAGTGAAATGCAATAAACATTCATTGCTATTAGTTGATTATAAATTATTCTTGACTTAAGATAAATTGCAATTTATAAGACTGAAAGAATCAAATTGTCAGTTTTTTTTTTTTTAATTAAGGATGCCTTGGGACCTGTAGAAGTGTTATTAGAGACTATCATAAGCCTTCTAAAAGTAGAATATTTTAAATTGTAAGGATATTGGGAAAACTAATTATCCACATATCTGTCTCTCCTTTGCACTTAAAGTCTTTTTATTAAAATATTTTAATATAAATTTTTTGTATTTGGCAGTTTTAATCAATATACAATTTTTCCACCAAAAAGAACCTTCATGTGAAAGGAAATCCTCAAAAGCGCTACTGAAAGACAAAAGTGTCTGTTTAAAAAAAAAAAAAATGTTTCTTTTTCTCCTTTTAGACTCCAGAAAGTTTCCTCATAAAACTGACTTCCTTTCTGGAAGTGATTTTTGTTTCAATGATGTTGAGATCCATTTCTTTCATTTTCTCTCTCTCTCTCTCTCTCTCTCTCTCTCTCTCTCTCTCTCTCTCTCTCTCTCTCTCTCTCTCTCTCTCTCTCTCTCTCTCTCTCTCCTTTTGCTTCGCTTTCTTGGTAGTAGCAGGAGGAAGGAGGGGGTGGGCACAGGAAAGAGAGGAAAGAGGAAAAAGAAAAAGAATTGCATGCCACTGTGAATATATCCTCTGCTTGTAGATAATTCCGAGTTGTACTTTTGCCTTTTTATTTCCGTTTTTGGACACCTCTTTTATAATCCAGCCAACTGGAATAGACAAAGCACAGTTGGTGCCCTGAGCGACAGAACTCTGGTAGGGGGCTGGCTGTAAATTGACGTGGCATGGAAATTCTCCGCTAAGTTGGAGCAGCTTGCATGTTTCTCCTAAGATCAAGCCCAGCCTCCCGGAGCTGTAGCTTAATCATCATGGGTTCAACGACTTTACAGAAAAATGGATAGAAAAAGTCTTCGGCTCCTTTCTTTGGACTCAAATGTTTTCTTTTTGAGTATCTATGGTTTAGCTGAAAAAATCAAAGCTCTTAAGTCTATAACTTTCTTTTTGCAGCTTTAACAACAAAATTTGCTGCTCTCCCTCCCCTATCCTGCAATTTAATTCCTTACAGATTTTGCCATGGGGTGCGGACTTCGAAAGCTAGAAGACCCTGATGATAGCAGCCCTGGAAAAATATTTTCTACCCTGAAGAGACCACAAGTGGAAACAAAGACAGAATTTGCTTACGAATATGTATTGCTGGATTTTACTTTACAAGGTACGTACGTTTTGCTTCTATTTCGTTAAATGAAACATTTCAGATAAGAGACTGCTAGTTTTTTTAAGTGTTAGTTTGTGACTTTTTTAATTGTTATTCATAATCAGATTGTATACTCAATCTAACAATGATGCTTTGTTTCTTAATTACATTTTGAAAGGTTTTGTTTTGCTTGCTTCGTTTTTTATAACATGGCTCATAAGTACTTTATAAAATTAGAAACACTGCTTGGAAATATTTCTTTCATTTTTAAATCAGATACTTATTTGTAGAAGAGTACATGAAAAATGTTTGATTTCCAGGCCAAGTAGCTATAGCCTTAATGACAGTTTGTGTTTTGAAAAGGATCTGAAAGGCACAAGAAGGTAGCATGTAGGAAATATTGCTTGCATTACGTGGAAAAGTGTTCGCTAAGATAATTCTAAGTTTTCCAACTATGTTAAATTTTGTGCTTGTGCTAGTTATTTGATATTTTTGACCAAATTCAATCTGAAGTTTGAAAATACAATAAAAAAGAAAAAACGACAGTCTTCTGTAAGACACTTCCTTTGCTTGGTGCCCTGTCCCTAACAGAGAAACTCCCTGTTCCAGAAAGTTGGAAACACAAATAAACAAGCCCAGATGGCAGCCCTGTGGAAGGAACAGAGGCAGCTCAACTTCACAAATACTTTGCCTCTCTTCTTTTAGAAACTAAAGGGTACTGTACAACCACATGGGTAAAACTAAATTTTTAAAAAGCAGAACTATATGTTTAATAATCGGGTACTAAAAACGAAATTTGGAGTGTCTTACTTGCTGTTAGAATTTCCAGATATCAGTATTTTAAATTCTTATTACAAAGTCATACTTTTAATTCTAAAACACCATACAGTTTACCAGTGAATACAAAGTTTATACTAAGCAAATTATCACATTAGATAATATCTTCATTTCTTTTCATCTTAAACACAATTTCTCCATTTCTTAGTTTGCTCTGAACAGTACATCTTTGTGTGAGAAGCAGGAGCTGCCTATTTTTCTTTGTCAAAAATTGAGCTAGCCAGCAAGTAAACTCCCTTACAGGGACATACACAAAATCTATACATATACTTTTAACATATTAGCATTTCCGTTTTTATCTAAGGCTAAGGCTACCAAAGGAAAAAATGTCAGTATTCTTTATTTTTAATTATGGATCTTAAAATTAGGATAATGGTGATAATCAAACAGGTAACAAATCATGAATTTTTTTATATACTTTTTTAAAAACCATTATTTGAAAAAATATTTGTGATGTAGTATTATATTTTCTCCATTGATTATCCTTGTCATTTATTTTTTGGGACTAGTTTCTGTAACTCCATAGGACACAAACATACACTTTCCTTAATCTTAAAACCTTGTCTATTCACAAACTTTAGGCCAGAGCCATTTTGATCTGCACTTTAAGATTTGCTGCACAATCCCCCATACGATCATAGGGCTTCAAGTAATTGGAATTTTTTTCTGATTTATTTCCTTCCAATAATGTTAACAATCTCAAACAAATTTGTATAAACATAGTCATCCTTAAATCAGAAAAATCTGCAGCTGTTTTTAGAGTTATTTTGGTTTTGTTATCATCAGAAGCCCTCTCTGTGGAAGGAAGATAATCTCTACCTGCCACTCTAGGTATTTGCAAGAGGTAACAGTATTACACTATAAAGTATAAGTATGGTCATAGTTTACAAATGTTAACACAGAAAGCAGGCACATATTTTAAATTTGTACCTGGTTCCTATTTGGTCCAAGTGCTTAGTCTCCTGGTTCTCCATTTCTCTTCAATTCTTTCATATGTTTTTTGTTGGATTTCATTTTGTTTTTTGTCTTTGACTTTGCCTCACAAGTCAAGACCCCACATCAGTCCAACTCCACAAACCACCTTCCTCTCTTCTGTCATCTCTAACCTTCGCCTGCAACTTCAGTATACAGAGGAGTGAGTCAAGGTGTGTGTGGGTGGGGGGAGGTATTAAAACATGCCGGCCTTGCAATTAGCACTAGCAATTCTGTCCTGGGATTCCTGTAAGGAGTACTAAATACTGACATCTCCTGCCTCTCAGAGGCCACTGTGCAATAAGCAATGTTTCAGGAAACAAAATGGTCTGGTGGCAGCTGTGTGTGCTCATGATGAGCCTGTCTCTTACCTTGTTTTCCTCTGGAAAAACATAGCACAGAGAGTAAAGTCCCAGTGAGGCAAAGGAGGAGACTCTGGAATTTCCAGTGCCCTATTGTGGCAGCTATAATTATCCTAAACAACTTATTTATTTTCCATTCAGTTATTTCTCTCTCTCTCTCCCCACCCCCCCACCCCCCCCACCCCCTCCCACCCCACCCCACCCCCACCCCCGCCTCTCTCTCTCTCCCTCCCTCCCATTCCCCACACTTGGTTTTTTGTGGTTTTGTGGTTTTTCTTGAACCATTATTTACATCTCTATGGAAGAAATAATAGCATTGAAATAAGCACATAAACCTCTTTAGTCAAAGTTCCTGAGTTCTGAATCTAGGCTCTTTAACTGACTAACTGTGGCAAGTTTGACAACTGCTATGTCTCATTTTCCTCGTCTGTAAAATGGGGATTCTAATGGTGCTTACATAATAGAGTTGTTTTAAGGATTAAAGAGATAACACAAGATCAATCTACTTGAAAAGGTACCTGACACTCAGTAAACACTTAATAAAAGTTAACTGTTATTATCCCTCTTGGCTTTATGCTATCCTAATTACACTAGTGAGATTTCAATACATTTTTTTGTAATAAATTTTCTGGATTGTTGTATAATTATATGTGTGTATCAGATTATGTGTTGAGTGTTTATATCAGTGTGTGGTAGAATTTCTTAATAAAAAGTTAAATTAACTCTGCAAATGATCCAAAAGTGTTAGTTTACCTCCTTGTCCAATTCCAGAAAAACAATCTAAATAGTAATGGCCTTAAGGATTTTTATAGCATGTATAACTTTATGATTAAAAAGAGTTTCTACAAACCCTGAACACGCCCGATCTCGTCTGAGGGTCGGGCCTGGTTAGTACTTGGATGGGAGACCACCTGGGAAGACCAGGTGCTGTAGGCATAAAAAAAAATTTTTTTAATAAAAAAAAGTTCTACAATACTAAAAACTCAACAGAAGGATGGATGGTAGTTTCTTTATTTGAATTTCCAGTAGAATTGTGTAAAATATGTTGAATAAAGTAGTGCTGACCTCTAACTTGCTACCTTATTTTTAGAATAAGGACCGCTCATTGTCTTTTATCATCCCTGTTAACAGCAATAACACATGTATGAATTCTGTAGAAGATGCCAATGAGTACTGTAAATACAAAGAAGAATAAGAAATTGTTTCTGCCCTCAAGTATTTTATATTCTAACTTGTCAAAATGGACAAGATCATGAACTTCTCAAGTTTTAGAACTATATCTTAACTATCTTCATGTCTAGCACAGTGTTTGGCACATGATCAATGACCAATAAGTTGTGTTGAACTAATGAATGAAAAATTACAAGATACAAGAGGTGTAAGAAAATGGAGAAATCATTTTTTATTGAATTTATTGGGGTAACACTGGTTAACAAAATTATATAGGTTTCAAGTGTACAATTCTATAATACACACGTATATATATATATATATATATAGTATTGTGTTTTAAATATGATCACTTTGAACTCATATTAGGACTTTAATTGATACTGAAGAAAAAACAAGTCTTAGACAATCAGAAAAAGATTAAGAGGTTGAGGCACATTCAAGGGCTATTGACTAGAGTAGTGAGCTAAAGGAGGATTTCTAGAAAAGAAGCAGAAAATAATATTGGAAATAAATGGAGTATGGAATGTTCTGACTTGGCTAAGTCTTTTTGGGGAATAAATAGCTGTAAAGAAAGGCTTTTGAACAAGCAGTCTTCTAACCTTTCTCCTCCCTTCCATCTTTCCCACTGCAATCTCACGTTAATTTTCTAACAATGCAGTGGGAAAGATGGAAGGGAGGAGAAAGGTTAGAAGACTGCTTGTGGTGGTCGAGGCTAATAATAAGAAGGACCTGCATATGAGAGACAGCAATAAGGATGGAATGCAGGGGGTAAATATAACAGACACTATAAAGGAGGAACTTACTTAGCCTGTGGCTGGCCTAATCTGAGGGGACAGAAAGAATGAGGATTCCAGGATGACTTCCTGGTTCTGAGCATGAGTAACGGGAAGTAACAATGCCTCTTATAGTAGGAGGGGCGTCCCAAAGAGAGTCAGCATGTGGTGCAACAGGAATTCTATTGCAAGCATATTGCATTTGAGGTGGCCAGGGAACATCCTGGTAGAGACAGTTATAGTTGCAAGGCTGGAAATGATGATGTTTAGGAGGAATTGAAAGAGATAAAGTCTTAAAAAGAAGGAATATGGGTAGAGCATAAGTGTCTTGGGATGAGTCATCAGATATATTTAGCCATATTGAGGACAACTTGACAAAAATGACAGAAAACACAAGGAAAGGGAGGGTTTCAAAGAGCAAGAAGTGGTCGGTAATTTTAAATATTAGAGAACTTTCAACAAGAGCAAAGATGCAGCACTGAAGAGAATGCATTAAAAGATCAACAAGAGATGAATAAAAGATCAGAAATGAGGGAAGAAAGGAAGGAGGAAGGAGGAAAGGAAGGAAGGAAGAAAGGAAGGAAGGAAGGAAGGAAGGAAGGAAGGAAGGAAGGAAGGAAGGAAGGAAGGAAGAAGGGAATGGAGGAAGGAAGGGTCCAGCTAAATTTTCTATTTCTGTTTGAATCTAATAAGTTCTTGGACATTTCCTCAAGCAGTCAAAAGACTTTTAAACATAAAGTGCTACACTTAAAAAGAAGTTAATAATAAAAAAGGCTAAATTTACCCAAGCAGAAACATAATCCCTATCATGGTGCCTAACCCAAATTCATACCAGGGGAAAAAACCATATGGAGTTCCATTATGTTTGAAGTGGTAAGATATCTTGGTTTAGAAAAATAATAAAACCTCACAAATTTAGACTATAGTGGAAGAGAAAGATCCCACTCTGAACTAGGGGAGAAGAGACTCTCTGATAATAGCATACAATTGACCTACTTAAATAAATATTGATGTTGGGAGAAAATGCATATACATTTCTAATGGCAGTCTACATTATATTGTTTTTTTCCTATACATACTTCTTATACATGACATATATTCATTCTCTGAACTAACACCTAGTGAGCACCTGCAGAGCTAAGAGCTAACCTACAAAGGTTAATAGAGCCTAGTCCCTCTATGACCTTACATCCTACTGAGCATCCCACCGAGGGATATCAGAAAATAGAATTCGATTACAATACGTACTCTGCACACTGCAATACGGGCTCTGCTAGAAGTATGAGGGTTGTAGAAGCAGAAAGAAGACCACCACCACCTGAATGCTGGGATCCCAAAAGTCTCCTTAAAAATGTGTGCCACCTCACTGGAGACCTAAAGAATGAGTGGGACTTAGACTAAGTTTTGTGTCCAGAATATATAAAATATAACTGAGAATAAGTCAGTAAGGAAAAGACAAACAATCCATTAGAAAAATGCACAGGGAACTCAGACGGGCAGTTCACAAACTGTGCTCAAATGGTCAATTCACATATGAAACTGTGCTCAACTCCATTAATAATCAAGAAAACACATATTAAAACCCAGTGAGATACCATTACAAATCATCCAAAATGGTTAAAATTTTAAAAGACTGCTTATAGCAGCTGTTGGTAAATTGGTGCAATCACGTTGAGAAATGTTTTGGTGTTAGTTGAAGATACACGCAACAGAAATGTGGGTGCATGTGCACCACGAGGGACATACAAGAATGTTCATAGAAGTGTTATTTGTAATAACCCAAAAGCATGAACAACTCAGAAATCCAAGAACAAGAGACTAGAAAAATAAACTGTGGTATCCTCACGCAATTGAACACTATTCTGCAGGAGTCGGCAACCTTTTTCTATAAAGGGCCAGATAGTAAATATTTTAGCCTTTTTGAGCCATATGGCCTCTATTGCAGCTTCTCAGCTCTGCCATTGTAGTGCCAATATACCGTATGTAACCAAACAGGCCATAGGGCAGGACTTTGCCAACCTCTACTATACTGCAATGAAAATGAATGAACTACACCTACACAAGCCACACAAGATGAATCTCTCACGTATAATGTTGAATAAAAGAAGACAGACACTAAAGTATACACCGTATGATTCCATTTATTTAAAGCTCAAAAAACTGGCAAAACTACACTATAGTGTTTAGGGCCACATTCTCGGGCAGTAAACTAAAAAGAAGAGGGACGACGTGACGACCATAAAATCGATGTGGCACAGAGGAGGAGGAAGGATGGTGAATGGAAAGGGCGAAATGAGAGGCTTCCGGAGTGCCCGCCATTTTCTAATTTTTCAGTGGATGGTGGTTCCCCAAGTGTTAGAAGTTTTAAGTCTATTTTGTGGGAGGTTTTTGTATGTTACAGTTCTACCTCCACCCAAAATTTTTCAAAAGGTTAAAAAAAAAGACTGCGTATGAAGTGGAGATAATGCAAACAAGACTGAAAGACAAAATGTACAGACTTAGAATTGAGAGAAAATTTCATGGTCTTTCTGGGAACTACAGATAACACAGAATGCCTGGGGCGTGGCACGTGGAGGAGGCAGCCCTGAATCAGAAGGTTGCAGGAGTTTGGAATGGTCATAATTTGATCTTTCGTGTATCTGCCTATTATAATGAACTGTGTAGTTCAATAGAGAGTTAGTGTATTTAAAAACTAGTTAGATTACTTCAATTTAAATATGTTAACAAGTGACTACAAAGATGGCGCTTTCATTGACAACATAAAAGATTACACATTTGGATGTCGTTTATATAGTCTTTTATATTTCTAAATAATTTAAAATACTTTGATAAGTATAGGAACCCAGATGCTTCTTTTAATATTTATACACTAATTGCTCAACAATTTATTGTTGTCCAAAAGCTTTAGCCCAGCCCATGTCTAAATTTACACAAATTCTGAACTAACATAATCCAAAGCAATGCAATTTTACTTTCCTGTAGGCACTAGAGTGTACTGGCCCTGGAGTCATTCTGACTGGTTTTCAGTCACAGCCTTACCACTTACTAACAATTTGTGCAATTTACCAAATCTCTCTCTCACTATGTTTCCTCATCTGAGAATAATAATATCCACCTTATGGAGTGTTAAAAGGATTAATTAAGATTATACATGTATAGCCATATTTACTGTATTGAAGAATCAGCAATAAACTTTTGAAAATTGAAAAAAAAAACATTAGGCATGTAAAGCACTTCTCAAAATGTCTGGCACAAAATACACACTTTGGTATATGTTACTTATTATTTTTTACTATAATTGCTAGATATAATATGGAGATTGACAGCCTGTTCTCTTTTAAAAATTACTTGCCCGTGTTTGTACATTATAGTTCTATCTGAAGAAATAATGTTTCATAAATGTTTCAAAAATACCAATCTTCCAAAGTAACTTAGTGGAAAAAATATATATGTCTTGGACTATGTTCATAGTTACATCACCAGAGCAAAGTTTTTGGCATTTGAACAAGTTCTTAGCTTTATACTGGAATGTGACTTTCTGGTTTTTAAATTTTGGTCTTTGTCTACAGAGACTTTAAGCAAGAGAGCATTAAAAAGTCTACTGATTATTTTATTTTAGAAACTATTAATGAGATTGGTGCTTAACCTTCAGCATGTGTTGATTTTTAATTATAAAAGTCCACTTTGCATTTGTATAGTTTTCAAAGCAATTGCAAAAAGCTTTCTTTTATCAATTCTTCACAATAGCCTTATAAGGTTTACTAAAGCTTTTATAAATCATATAGCATCAATTTAACAGCAACCAACCACACCCATTAATGCTGTAAACAACACCATTCGCTCCTTCCTCCAAGAACTAAGAAAGAACTGATGGTGGTTGGGGAGCTAAGAACAAGATGGTTTGCAGCTGCTGCTAACCGCCTGTGCTGTTCAACTTCTAGCCAAAACAACCACCACCTACCCCTTAACTTCCTGTATTTAAATAGTAATAGAGCCTCTGATATTACTGCCCCAGTATAAGGGTATTGAATCAAAGTCTTGGCCTCAAACACTGAGCCTGTTGTGGAGATGTAATTATTCACTCTGATGAGCACTGATGAAAATTCCTCACTCTGTATTCACTGCTCTCTCCTTCCTCACAGCTCTAACCTAAATCAGCCTTCCTATCTTGTTTCAGCAGAATTTAAAACATTAAGAATCGAGCAATTACACAAAGGAAAGTTCTCCATAAAATTCCCAATTTATTTTTCTTCTTCTTGCTCCTGGGTTTACCTTTCTTGACCGACAGTGGCATGTTTGAACCAAGTCCCAACGTAGGATAAGAAGCACAATTTGTTAATGGAGTGAACCACAGCTCTCCTATTACCATCCTCCTATCCTTACTAATGAGGAAGACTTGGATCACTTTTTCTGTGTCCTAGGATGATGAACACTGTCTAAGATGATCTGTATGTCCTGGTCTGGAGAATCTCTGGAGTGACCCAGTTCAGAAGTCACAAACCAATGAGCCATGGGCCATATTCATCCATCAGACAGGTCTCACTTGGTGTGTACAGTGTTAAAATATTTTAATTAACCAGCTGTCACTTTTAAAAATTGAAAGAGGGGAGGTAGAAGAGGGTAAAGAGAGTCAATATATGGTAACAGAAGGAAACTTGACTTTGGGTGGTGAACACACAATGCAATATACAGTTGATGTGTTATGGAATTGTACGCTTGGAACTTATAATCTTATGAACCAATGTCACCCCAATAACATCAATAAAATTTATTAAAAATTGAAAGATATTAAATAATTATCGAGATTTGAGGGGTTTCTTAAAAATTATATGATCCAATAAAGCCAGGCCCACATGCCCAGAAGGCAGCACTGGGCTGGGGCTGCTCTACTTTTTGAATGAAGTTTTGAGTGTTATTCTCCAGGTCTCACAGCCTCTTCCAGCACAGCTCCTTCCTTTGGATTATCAACCTGATAACTTTGGGCATTTTAGTTCATGACTCAACATAGCAGATCAGTGTGAGTTCGCGACTCCTGATATGGAGTGTGAGCTAGAGACTCCTAATCTACAGCGTGAGTTAGGGACCTGAGATTCAAAGCATGAGTTAGAGGCCTTGCTACAGATTGGGAGGCAGGCCATGGGCTTTGGAATAAATCCACATCCCTACAATAATCTTCTTCCTGGAGATTTTTTTAAGACAGCAATGACTTTCTGAGGACAACTTCATTTGAAATGATCTTTTTCAGAGCTGAGCCACCAACAGACATGCTCTTCTCTGACGTTTGAGTGTTTCCTTTGTGCGAGGCAGTGGGCTCATGTTTTACAGTTACTATCAAAGAAACTCTGTGAAGTTAATACAATTATTTATCCATGTCTCAGGGAGGCAGAGAGCTTCTTTCAGATCACATACCTAGTAAATGGCATAACCAAGATTCGAACCCAAGTGAGTTGCTTCTAGAGCTCATGCTCTTAGTGAGAATAGTGCATTACCTCTTTAAACAGGGGAGGACCTCATCTAGCAAAGCAACCATTGGTTGTATAGCGCTCATTACATGCCGGATACTTCTAGGAACAAATATTAATTTATTTAAACTTCCTAACAACCTCCTAAGATAGATTCTGTTATTATTCTTTGAAGATGAGGAAACTGAATCATATGGATACAAAAGTACCTTGCCAGGCCAGTCAGTGGCAGAGCTGGGATTTGGAGCCAGGCAGTCTGAATTTAGAGTCTATTCTCTAAACACTGGCTCCTGGAGTTCTGTTAATTGAATATGTAAATGTTACATCCAATTTTTCATTCAGTCGGTTCTTTAACAAGTATTTTTTTAAGCACTCGCCATAATTGTCATATCTATGCTGAGTGCTAACTATTTATCAAGAGACACAGATCTCCAGATAGAAAAACATGTACACTTGAGACAGCTACATAACGTAAAGCACTGGGACTTAAATGAACATGATCTTTACATAAACTTACATTAAAATATGTTTATTACCACTGATGTACAATATGTTTGTCTCCCTTTGTAATTTTATGGCTTTCTCAGTTTGTAATCCTCCTGAAACTCCGTGTGTGTGTGTGTGTGTGTGTGTGTGTGTTTACACATTAACATTTCTTTTGCACTAAGTCTCAAGAAATTACTTTACCGAGAGTACAAAAAGAAGTGGATTAGGACAGAAAAGCTGGATTTATTCCATTAACACAAAATTTCTCAGACGTCACCAGAGAGCAAGGTGTTCCCTAGAAATAGCATTCTCTACCTGAACAGGGACCTCTCTAAGCACCAGTGTTATTCTGTTATAGCTAGCTCCTTGGTGATTGCTTTTGACCATGTTACATGACTGCGCCTTCGAAAACCATGTTCTAAAACAATATAATGGATGGAGTGACTTCCATTATCATTATCAGTTTAAACTGATGAAGTGAGGAAAGCTCTTTAAGTGACCCAGACTGTAAGGTTTTTATAGTTCTTTATTTTCTAATTCATTTCATTCCCTCCAATGTTATCTCTCTCCTTTGCTACTATCATTGTGTCCCTGCTTCTTCTAACCCAGTGGGTCGCCAAACCTCCACCCAATGACTTGACATTAGGCACGAGATGCTTTTAAGTTGTACATACAAACACAGAATTAAAAAATATTGAATCACATAAACAAAAATTGTATGCAATTCAATTTTTTTAAGCTTTCCAATCAGTTTAGAGTTAATAAGTCTTTAACACCTCTTTAATGATTCATTTTCCTTTTCAACAAAGAGCAGAGCTGGAAGTCAGAGTCTTTGGCAGATAACAGTATCTAGCCAGAATCTAATAAGTGTTTTCTTTCATTGTATTTATTTGTATGGTAGTTGATTCTGTTTTATGGTTATATGGTTATTTATATCAAAAAATATATAAATTCTTTTCAAAATTCAGTTTATTACAAATGCACCAACTAAACTATGACTCACTATTTTTTTATCACTTGGTAATTTTACTTTTACTAATCAGTAATTTTATTACAACCATTTTAACCATCTTAATCATTTATAATTATTTAAATCATTTCTCATTATAATATCATTAACTTTATAAGTGTGCAGTTCAGTGGCATTAAGTACATACACATTGTTGTGCAACCATCGCCACTACCTATCCATCTCCAAATAACATGTAATCTTTAATGACGAAGGTGGTATTATGAAACTAAAATAATCAAATACAGTTGGCCCTTGAACAACATGGGGACTAGGGGTGCTGATAACCCCATGCAGTCAAAATTCTGTGTATAATTTTTGACTTGCTCAAAACTTAACTACTAATAGCCTACTACTGACCAGAAGCCTTACCAATAACATAAATAGTCAATTAACACATATTTTGTATATTATATGTCTTACATACTATAGTATTACAATAAAGTAATCTAGAGAAAAGAAAAAATCATAAAGAAGAGAAAATATATTTATAATATTTATTGAAAAAAATAATCTGCACATAAGTGGACCCACACAGTCCAAACCTGTGTTATTCAAGGGTCAACTGTAATATTACAAACTGCTGAACATCTCTTGAAAATACAGAATAACTGAAAGATTTTCAAATAGTCTATGTTTAATAATAACTTAAGTGCCTCTTTGAACTCATTAAGTGTGTTTTATGTGTTGGCTGCTGCACTACTCTGCTCTCTGTGATGGTGGCAAGATAAGACTGACTAAATAGCTCTGAACTCTAACCCAGGGCTCCAAGAAAGGGGACTTTTCCCTACCCTAAGTTCTTGATTTCTGGAGTTTCCTTCTAAGCAATGGTGCCAGACTATACTAGGTGAGACAGTATGGGACCTAACAGTGACTCCAAAGAAGTCAGCGAGAGAAGCAAGGTGAGCAGGATCCAGATGCTCTCTGAAACCCACAAGTTCATTCTCTGTCTGTGGTGTAGCTCTCTCCCAAATTTCTCTCCAGATTTCACTCCAAGATGGAGCTAATTGCCACCAATGTAGCTCCACCTCTCGTTACTTTTTACTTCACTTACAACGTGGTTTTTCTCATTATAATATCATTAACTTAAGGAGCATAAAGTGGGACCTGAAGATAGAGCCTACTACAGTGATTATGACCTTTAACTCTACCTGATTGGATTCTCACTAGGTTCTTGACCATCCTCACTTTTATGGTCAAAAGAATAACAATTCCACAACACTGCCTCTCTGTGTTCTTTCCTTGTGTGTCTCTCCCCTACGAGGCCTAGATAACCTGTACAGTTATTCCTGAATTTACTAACCTTTTTTTTTTTTTATCTCCAGTAGCTAACCTTGACAGCTTTCCCTCCTCTCTGCAATAATTTCACCTCTTAGTTTCCCTTATGAATAGTGTTTCCAACTTAACACAATGACCTAGGAAAATTCTAGGCATAGAAAGAGAAATAAGGTAAGTTTCTAGTCTTTAAGGCATTCTCGGTCTAACAGCAGAAACAAACATATAAACAAGTAACACTAATATAGCCTGATAAGGAAACTAGTACAATGCACAGCACAGAGGAGGGTGTGATTAACTCAGGCTCGGGGAACAGGGAAGGAAATGGAGGCATGGCGGCATGAAACAGCGTGCTGGGTTCAGGAACTTCATTCAGTAGCTCAGGCCAGCCGGAGCAGGACGACATACAAGAAGGATGATGACAAGAGCGAAGGCTAAGCTAGCAAGCAGGGGCCAGACTATGAAGATTCTTTTGAATCATGCTAAAATGTTTCCACTTTCTACAGTAAGAAATGAGATCCATTCAAAAACCGTAATTTTCTTTAAAATTTTGTAGGGTTAGTATATAGTTTTAAAAATAAGTTTAGGTTATGTTTTATTCCTTAGACTCAACAGTTTATTCTCTTTTATGGTTTCCCAGTGCCTTGTTTGAAAATCAGCGTTGGTAGTTAAAATACTGAAAAATAGTAAAACCAAATGACTCACAGAGAGATTGCCACACGCCAGACAGAACTGGGCCATCTTACGATGAAACCCAGCTGTTTCTTCAAAGTCCAAAATAATTCTCTGTTTTTATTCCTATTCGCATATTGCAAACAAATTAGTTTAAATCCAAAAGAGGATAAAAATTTGAGGAAATGAATTCATCCCGGTTTATATAACTTTTATATCGAGTGTTATATTTTCATTTAAAAAGTTGGCATGGACACCCACTGACGGTGGATTTCTGTTCCATCACATGGAGATTAATGTAAGAGGAGGTGGATATGTCCTCTGACCCTTCTTCCTTGTCTGCTTCTTAACCTCCTTCCTGTGTTCAGGCAATTAGCAGCAGTTCTTTGCTGGACGCCACTGACCACACTGACAGAAGGCCAACGGCCAGCACTGCCCATACCTGGAATTAATTTCACATGTTTTGTTACTCAAGGGACGCTCAAATTGCAGATCTATTTCTAGACATTAATTCTTGATTGTCTTTCAGAAAATGGGAAATATCATTACGGAAAACAAAGCTGATTTTTAAATAAATACTACTGGAACATTAAGAACATTTTCCCAAGTAACATACCCTTCTTCTTTTACCAAAGACTGTACAGATTGTACTATTCTATAGTTTCTATGTATTTACCCTGCTTCAAAGGGATAGTTGAGCTGTGTATCAATTTTGCATTTAAATTTTCTCTACATTTAGAATTCTTACTTATTAAAAAGAATTTCTGGATACTTTTCCTTTTCAATTCTTTTACTCAAGAATTTATACAAGTGCCACTAGAAATCATATTTTTAGTTTCTCATAGAAACTTAAACACGGAGCTTTGGAAGAGTAATTGGAAATGACAATTCTTGCTTACCAAATACCATTTCTCCCATTTTTAATTTTGGATTTGTATGAATTTTATTCTTAAGAAATTATGCATCTCGTTTTGTCAGAATCATAAAAACAATTGACTCTTCAACTTAATATTGTTTCTCTTATGTATGTTTTCAATATCTATTATTGGAAATACAGTCAAATAAAATCCTGAAAAATAAAGTTGTCATAGTTGAAAAAACACATAAGACATTATATTTTTACTTTAAGACATATTGGTAATATTTTATATCTACCAGCTCATGGGTAGATGTAAAATTAATTTAGAAAATAATTTAGAAAATATAAAATTAATTTAGAAAATATATAATACATTGCAGTGTAACTTTGAGATTAAATCATATGGCTATGTATCTTATTCATTAGTAGTATTACACAGAAATAATGTATAATTTCATTTTATGAACATGCAAATTTCTCTTGGCATTTGATATTTCAGCTTCACCAAATCCAGAAGTCATCAAGATAAATTCAATTCCAGATATAGTGACAAAAGTGGAAGACTACTATCTTAAAGGATATATTGTTGGGGCTATTCATCCTGTTATACAACCTGTGCGGCAGCGAAAACACCTACCTGCAAGTTACCTGTACAGGGTGGTGCTATCGCGCTTGAAATTAAGGTAAGCCCACTGCTCAAGAAAACAGTCATATTAAAAAGTCATTGAGACTGGAAGTTTTCTTTAGTTAAGATACCAAAAAGTTTGAACAAAGTGATGGAGACAAAGAATAATTAGGGGTTTTGGTTTAAGACACATTTTCTAGCTATTGAACCTGGTTTGAGAAACTTATGTTTCCTTCCTTAAAACTCTTCATTGAAAACAAAAACAAAAACAAAACTAAACACTCCTCATTGATCTCAGCCCCTTCCAGACAAACAGGTCCTAGGTGAAAATGTAAGTGAACAAAGGGAAAGGAAAGCAGACTCAAGAAAGAAGCACCTGGAAGCTCTTGTAACAACTTCAGAAGATGAGGGAGTAGCAATTAGTTACAAGTCATATTACTGGGCTAAAAGGTGACGGAACCCATGAAGTCCATTTACTTTCATTGAGCATTTTTTAACTGTCCTATATTGTTTTATTAATAGTGGCAACAGAAACTATGTCTACTTCTCATAACATTTACAGCAGAAAGAGAAAGGCCTACATGCCAAGTTCTCACAAATTGGATAAACCTGTTAGCAGCTTTTTCCAAAAAATTAGATGTAGAAATTATATAATTGTATTAACCAATGTTACCCCAATAAATTTAATTTTAAATTTAAAAAAAAAATAATCAAAAAAATTAGACGTAGAAACCATCAATTTTAGTTTATTTTTTTAACTTTTTAAAATAGCTGCTTTCCCAAACAATACTGCAATCATTTTTGCCAGCCTAGTTTGTAAGTTTGATAGTTTTTAAAATACTATTGCCTCTCCCAATGAAGAATAAAAATAACCAGACCAATGTTTTCAATCAACACATTACATTTTTTTACATAACTCTTCAACTATTTTAAAACCATCTGAAAGACCAAGGTACAACCTGTGTTTTTTCTTTCAGTGATGGACTAACAATCAGTCACTTTAGCTATGAAAGGACTATGCTGAGAAGGAAAAATGGAAGAGGAGAAAAAGAGAGAAAACAGGGAAATTGAAAATGTTAAAAATATTTTTAAATTACAGGTGTGCTTTTAAGGGACTCTGCCTGCTACTGAGTAAGTGCCTATTTACCCATGTCTGAGAGGGTGTGTACACTTCAACATGATGTGCAGCCTCATCGGATATTTGCTAGTTCAAGCATTACTAAATAAACATGTCATTTTATAAATCATATATACATTCTCCTTTCTCTTTTAGCATTACTCCCGATAAACTTAGTAATGCCTTGACAAGGCTAAGGATAAGTAAGGAGTAAAGGTCAAAAATGAAGAAAAATAAAAAATATGGGACAATATGTATCTGCATTTAAATTGGATTTTTACTTGTTCTTTTGTAAAATAGTGAGGTATAACAGTACTCTAAAATCATTTCTAATAACTTACGATAGACTCAGTTTTTCTTTTTTTCTTTTTTCTTTTATTTTATTTTTTTAATTAAGTTTATTGGGTAACATTGATTAATACAATTATATAATTTTAAGATGTACATTACAATTTAACATCTGTATATTCTGTTGTGTGTTTACCACCCAAAGTCCAGTTTCCTTCTGCTGTCAGATATTTGACCTCCTTTCCCCATCTACCTCCCCACTCCTCTCCCACCCTGAACTTTTTCTTTCACATTAAATTAGAAATTAAATTAATAGAAGTTTAAGTAAATTTAAATTAATACAAGTTACTCCATTTTTCTGGTATTTTGATGTAAGAAGACAGCCATTAGGCTTGAAATAACAACAAAAATAATAATTGCCTTGACCTTATTTGTGAGTTGCTCATTTATTTTACATGAGCATACTAGCTTAAAATCAGCAATTGGCTTCTAACTATGAACATATTCTCTGTTACAGCCCAAAGCATTCAGCAGCACCCAGTGGACAAAGACGCCCAAGGCTTGTGATTGAGGAATGTCCTCTAACTTATGAGACACAAACAAACGACGCGCCAAAAGAACTGATAGAAAAGGTACTAAATGTATACATTTTTTTCCCATGGGATATTGAGAAATAGTTGGTATTCTTTTTTTTTTTCAATTTTTTAATAAAAAAAATTTTTGGTGACATTGATTAACAAAATCCAATAAGTTTCAGGTGTACAATTTAACAGTAAGACATATAAATATTGCATTGTATGTCCACCTCCATAGTTAGATTTCTCTGTGTTACCACATTTTGACCCCTTTTGCCCCATCTACCTCCCTCCTCTTCCTCCCTCACTACCCTCTGGTAACCACTAGCCTATTGTCCATGTCCATGAGTCTCTTTTTCTTTGTCCTGTTCATTTGTTGCATTTACGTTTATATCCCACATATGTGTTATCGTGTGACTTTCAGCTTTTTCTGTCTGGCTTATTTCACTTAGCATGATTATCTCAAGGTCCATCCATGTTGTCACAAATGACAGTTTTTCATCTTTTCTTATGGCTGAGTAATATTACATTGCAAAAATGTACTACAGCTTCTTTATCAAATCATCTATTGTAAGACACTCCAGTCGCTTCCATGTCCTGGAATATTTGGTATTCTTTATCAATTTTCATTCTTGCTTTAAAAAGAACAAGGAAATGATAGGTGACTTATTCTACCAGAATTTAAAACATATCAAAGCACATGTACCAAATTGTACAGAGTTAAAAAAAAAAAAAATACAGGGCAATGAAACAAAATAGAAATGCCATAAATAAATTAATACACATATAAAAAGTTTCATAACAAACCTGATTAATGAAATAAAATGGGGGAACAACCATTATTTAATAAATGCTGTTGGGAAAGTGGGAAATTGTTCTGTAGGAAATATATTCCGTACATTTCAAATGAGATAAAAAGATAATTTTTAAGTAAAAAAATCTGAAAGAAAATGAAAGAGTAGACATATTTAATTATAAATAGATTGAGGAGTTTGAGTTTAGTATATAAATATAACTTCTATACTAGGAAAACTAAACTTTAAAAAAAAAAGAATTGGGTGCAAAATCTACAACAAATGCATCCTGTGAGATCTTGGTTTTCTGAATATTTGTGAAATGAATACAAATGCTTCAAAGTGAAGTCCAGTCTTGAATGGACAGTCAGAAGCCATAAACAGTGAATACAAAAGGAAACAAAAATAATAAAGATTTGGAAAAAGTTCAACCTAACTGATCATTTTTATTGTAAATAACAATTGAGAATTAATACTTTACCAATATTAACTGAGAAATTAAATTGAAAGTATTAAATTTAGTGTTGGAAGAGCTTTAAGAAAATATTCATATATTATAACTGACATTGTAATAAATAAGTACAGTGTCCTTGAATATCAATTTGTAATAAAATCATCCCATTTTATTTTGCAACCCATTAATTTACTCTTTAGGAATGAATCTATTCAAGATATTGAGAAGGGGAAAAATCATTTTTATAAAAAGATAATCAACAGTGAATAGGGGTCAAATTCTCAATAATTGAAAATCTGAGAGGGAAGCAGTAGTATATCAATACAGTGGAATATTTTATAGGCATTAAACATGACAGCTATATTGACTGTGAATATAAAAAAGGCTATATAATGTAACCTAAGTGAAACTTAAATGAAAAATTTAACTATATGTATATTGATTAAAGTCAAGAAAAAAATTTGTAAGTATTCTAAACTGATGAGATTTTATGATGAAAGTTTTCTTTTTAGCCTCATTGATGTATTTGCAAGGTTTTAGCTTTTATTTAAACGAATACGACCAAAAAACCTTTCAGGTAAGAAACTGAAACTTGTTCACTGTTTCTATTGTTGTCCCCAAGCTGTAAATGACTGTGTATGTAAGATCATCTATGGTATAGCCAGTTCTACCTGCCAATGATATTTCCCATTTAAGTATAAAGTCATCATTTAATAAGGTTTTTCAGGAACAGTCTTTGAGACTAGATTTTTATAAACAAGGTACACATGCTCTTTGCTGCTACTATTCTAGGAAAAATTATTTCCCCGGGAATAAATCCACTCCAAAAAATTTATTTTGAAAACAAAAATGTAACTACTTAAGAATTTAGTCTTAATAGATCACCATCAGAGCTCTTGTTTTGCATTTGACTTCCTGCACACAGTTAAAGATCTACTTAAACAGGAAAGTACTGTTATTTCAGCAATTAGAGTAATGGGGTTATTTCATAAAGAGAAAAGCATCAGGAAACATAGCACATGAACTATTTGAACATTGCCCTGTTTATGAACAAGAGCAATAGATGAATGCCAAATGTTATTTTTGAATGGCTGCCTTATATAAAGAGTTGATTGTTGAACAGCTGGATCTTAAGTCATTTTAACATTATATCCATGTTTGCTCTGTTTTTAAAATTAGGTTTACAGGTATTTTTCCTAGGATTTTTAAATAAAAATAACAAAAAATAGTAATCTCCCAACTTAAAGAATGGAAAAGACTAATTAATACACCATTACCAGACTTATCCAGATAAAACTTTCTAGTAATAGAAAAAGCCTTCTGCACTTTTTCACCCAGGTCAACTAATATGACCTAGAGAAAGCACTAGCAATAGATCTGTTTCCACCTGCAGAATGCCATGCCTCCTTACCACCTCCCTCTCCTTTCTCAGGACACCTGATCAAAGGATAATTTGTGATTATTGTTAAGGCTTCATGCATTGTTACAATCTCAATATGTTAATTTATAGTAGTAAATGATATTGTGTCAACATAGTCCTTTGTCCTAGCTCCACACACTCCCACCCTCTGTCCTGCTCAGAATTCTCCCTTTGATTGGACATTACTTTCTGGTTTGGCCCAATTCTTCCTGGCCTTTTTCATTCCATTTTGTTTCTGATGATAGATGTTTTTATATTTCCAGCCTCCACCATAACTTATTCTTCCCCTCCCAGGTGACATTTAAAACATTTAATTTACGTGTTTAAAACAGTGACCATGTAAAAGATGTTGCTATTTCTTTATGCTAACTTATTTAATAAATACTTATAGGATGCCGATAGGTATAAAACATTACAATACCAAGATAAATAAGACACAGTCCCGCCCTCAAAAGAATTGCCAGTTGAACACTAACACAAAAAGAACAAAGATATGAAACTAAAGCAGAGAAAATAACCATTCTTAAGGTCTGAAATTATTTCACTGGCATCATCTCATGAGCTCATGAATCGTGTTCTTTAACTGATAGGACTGAATCTAATTATGTTTATTTGGCCTGTTGTGCCCCGATTCGGAACCCCACGAGCCGCGAAGGAAATAACAGCCGATGCAATCACACAAGGGAGTTTATTAGCAAGCTAGCTCGGACCCAACTCCATACACAGCCAAAGCAGTGTGCAGGAGAAGGGCCCCTTCCTTAATCTTACAGACATATTTAAAGGGAAAAACTACAGAATGGGGTGACAGGTATTGGCGATGCAGGATTGGTGGGCAGGTAGCTGCAGGGGAGGTCTAACTAGCAAACAATAGAAGGGGAATTCCAGGGCCATTCTTACAGGTTGACTGGGGGATGGCTACCATTTCCATAGCGTCCCCATAGTGATGGTCACACATGCATTCACACGGTAATTTCCAGGAATGGCTAAAATGGAGGCCCATCACAAAATGGAGTCACTTTGGTTCTTCAGGCCCAGAAGGAGACAATAGCATCAAGATATAAGCAGATCAGAAAGCTTCCTAAAAGACGTAGTATTAATTGGGTTTATGCATTATACATACACATTAGTCAAAATTTCGTCTTTTATCATTTTTCTTCACACACGTCAAAAAAATGCTGCATTTTTTTGCTTTTAAATTAATATTTCTTTTTTATTCATTAAGGTGTGTTTAGTAATGTTATTTTTGAGGATTTCTTGGAATAGCTTTTAATTTTGCTTCAACTGGAGAGACCATTGTTAACAGATCTGCAAAAATCATATAGAATTATTAGTTCTTTCCAAATAGTAACCTTTAAAAGAAACACATGATTTCTGTTTTCATAATTCCTAAAGTATATTAGTTCTGTTTGAAGAAATTATAGTAATAGTGTGACATAGTCTCAGTCTATATTAGAGGTTATTAATTTGTTTATGAATGAGTCTTTAGATACTGGTAAATTCACTCCTTCTTCTAATGGATTTTCTTAATAAACCTAAAAAGGTTAATTGATAATCATTGTAAGTTTATATTTTGTTCTACTATCTCTTTTTAAATGTCAGATTAATGTAGCTGCTAAAAGAGGAATGAGATTCGTTGGATTCATAGCACAGCATTATCCACCATTCTGTAACGGAACCAACCATGATGGAGATAAAGAGTCCACATTGCACATGAGAAACACTTCAGATGAAAACTGTAGAAGCTGGAATGAAGGAACATTAAGCGGTCAGTCATCTGAAAGTGGAATTGAGGAAGAATTTCATCATGAAAGTGGACAGTGTCAAGTGGAACGAGATGGCAGCCCCACTTCCTCTAAATCAAGAAAGGGAGAAGGTAATAAACAAGATAAGTAGAAATAAAATAGAAGTATTAGGTTAAATTTACCAAAATAAGTTTTTTTTAGAAATAGGCAAAATAAATTTCTAAAGGTTATAAGGACTGAATAAACTGATATAAACTTGTTTTGATATTTTTAAATTATTAGAGCCAGAAATAAAGCAGGATGGTTTTTCAGTTGTCCCTGCCATTTTCATACAATGCCATCCACATAATGTAACTTTGTGTTGAAATCTGCTTCCCATTTAGTCATTTACCAGCTCCCCTGAAAAATGGAGGTTGTCCATGTGTTCCAAAAGAAGTGATTCTGTAAAGGAAGCTGTTCTGATTTATGTTTGTCCTGATAAACAGTGTGTGAGAATTTTAGTTTTGGTCTTTCCCATTTTGTGAATGGTTTTCATCCTTGAAGTTAATTGGCTTTATTTGATCACCAATTAGACACAACACGGTGAAACAATTAATATAACAATAGTGACTGCATCCTAAAATATCTTTAAACAATAGTTTTATTCTTCTCTGCCAACTAAGCAAGTCTTGCAAAAACACTGAGAGCGTTTTATTCATGTTTTTGGACTGTTCAAAGTTTTCTGATGCCTTAACGGGCATACTTCAAAAAGCACTATCATAGAAAATCAGACTGTGTATACCTTAGAGGGAAGAGCCCTGGAGTAAGAGTGTCTCAATTTTTTTATGGAAAGGAGGTTGTTGTGAGAAGTAGATAAGAGATGTCTACAAAGCTCTCGGCCCAATCCCTTGTCCAGAATAAACCTTGTATTAAGTTCATTACTATTAACTGATCCTTTCATCAGTGTTGGTGTTGCAGCTGCACACACTCATGGCATCTACTTTCTGGGTTATGGTAAGATGTGCTTAACATCCTGTACATGACGAAGACCCATTCAACCATGGTCAGCACAGTCTCCTTAAGAAAACCAGGAGCATTTCCCAACTGATCATCTCACGTATCCTCACCACCACCATCCTCCCCTTTTTTTCACCAGTTCCCTAGCTAACCACTACCCTGATTTTCCTACAGTGTAAAAAATATTTAGGAATGTCAGAGTGAACAAGGGTTGTTGGAGCTATGGTTAGAGGGCTATTCATTTCCACCCACTATTACTTCTAAACTGCTGGTTCCCATCCTGACCTTGATTAGATCAGGTGTCTATTTCTGGTACTAAGCCCAATATGCTACCTACTTAATTTAATCATCACTCTTTAGATTCCACTTTCTAAATAGTTTCTTTTTAAGTCACTTACTTCTTAAAAACTTTTTCATGGCAGTGGTTCTTAGAACCACAAAGGAGGGTGAGGGGAGTAGACACACACAAAAGACCTCTTAGAGGGGGGAGGGGGAGGTAGATGGGGTAAAGAGGGTCAAATATGTGGTAACTGAAAGAAATCTAACTATGGGAGGTGAACACACAGTAGAAACATATATATGCCTTACTATTAAATCGTACAGCTGGAACTTATTGGATTTCATTAACCAATGTCACCATAAAAAAAATTTTTTAATTAAAAAATTTAAAAAGACCTCTTAGAGAATCTAATCAAATCCGAGAGACTCAACTCAACACACATACCAAAATACTTTTGTCTGTAATGCAAGTGGTGTTGAACTTCCTAAAATACAGATGTGGGTCCATAGGCCCCCAAGTTAAGAATTTGCCAACTTATAGTTAAGTAGAAGATATGACCCAGCAATTCCATGTATAAGTATATATTCTAGAGTCAGTCTCACACATGGGTTCAAAGAGACATGAAGAATATTTGTAATAACACAGACTTGGAAATAATGTATATGTTCATCAACGGGAGAATAGTAAACTGGAATACTATGTAAAATAAATGAATAATATCTATAAAACATTAGTAATACTTCAAAAACATAATGTTAAATAAGAAAATCAATTTATAGTTTGATATATACAGCATGATACAATTTTTTAGAAGTTTTTGAAACTAAAAAACATTGTATATAATTTGTGGGCATATAAATGTATATTAAAAGAATAAAATTTTGCATGAGGGTGATAAACACCAAATTCATCATAATAGCTATTTCTGGAGAATAGGTAGGGAAGACTACATAATGAGCCTCGGCTATATCCCTTTCTCATTTCTTTGGAAACAGTATGAGGCGAACATGGCACAATGTTAACATGCGATAAAGTTGAGTGGTGATTAATTTTATTATTCTCTATGCTTGTTTACATGCTTTAAATAGCTCAGAATTAATTTAAAAAATTAAGAATCTTTTCAATAAAACTATAGTTTTCTCCTTTTTTCTTTTTTCTGAATGCCTAGCCTCAGATAACAAATTGTATACAGTCTTCAATGTTTTTGATGATGAATCAACCTCCTGGACCTATCAAGAGGGTATCCTGTCAGTGAAAGTAACAAGAAAAGGATCTGTCGTCAGTACACTTGATGCCGATTGGCTGGAGTTAACTACATTTTATTATAAGCAAGGCTTGTCTTTAATCGATTCTTTTGTATGCTGGGAAACAGCTAAAGGTAAGTTTTATATTATGATGTGTTATACCTAAAAAATTTGACCTGTATCAGAAATGTTTTGGCCTCTCCGGTTCTACGAGACAGATATTATTTCTAAGGAAATAGAGTTCAATCATTTAACAGCTATGTAGCTTTAATTTAAAAGCTTAACCATCTTATGTGGTTGAATTCTAATGTTTGCTATTGGGTTGTAACTGTTGAGATTAGACAAACCACTGTGTGATTGATTAGTAGGATTTTCCAAATACAATGGACTAAAACACCTCAATCAGAAGGCCTATGATGGCATTTAATAATTGCTACTACATTTATTACACTATCCCAATTTCGGACGCTAACTTTCATGTGCTTCAGTCTATACCTGGCTCTAATTTGTATAGAAAGTAATCTTTGGTTCAGAAAATGATGCTGGTACTATATTTATTTCTGCCTTCCCCTTATCTCTCATCTTTCTCTAGCCTTCATCTAGAATATGTACCTATTTGTCTCTATCACAAAAACAAATTTTCCAAAAGTGAATTTCTAGGGAAAGTGTTTTTAAAAAGAGATTAATGCTAAAATAAAAGAAAAATAGGTAGTAAGAAGACTGGGAACATGAAAGGATGAAGGTTATAAAAACCAAAATAATTATAGACCCAATGAGGTTAGAGGAAAGAAAAAGACAAATGAGATCTCAATTTACTTAACTATTCTTAAATCAACCTAGTGATGCCTTCACTAATATAACTAGAGACTTTGGATGGCCATTTTAAATTATCAAGAGTCATGTTCCTGTAGATCCTTTTAACTAGCAACCAAGATTAAGGATCAAGCTCATTTGAGCACCCAGAAATCAACACCTTGCCTAGTGATTGACACATAGCAGGTGCTTGATAAATACTTGTTAGTGTTTTTTGGTTATTGGAAATTTCTTCCAAGTTGACGTAATTGGAAGAGCATGAACTTTAGGATCAGACAGACCAGGGTTTGAATTCTTTGTTCTCTACTTATTAGGTGTATGATCTGGAGAATTTAGTTGAACTCACTGAGCCCCAGTTTGCTCAAAGAGAGATAAAAATATTCCTATTGTGAGAATTTAAAAGGATATAGTATGTGCAAAGTGACACCCACAGTGCCTTGCTCGCCGTCAGCATTCATTTTCTGAGGTTAATTTTCTTTCTTGACACTTGTTACAGGCAACTACAGTACTGACAGTGTGGTTCATCGACGTGGAAGTCGGTTTGTGTTTCATCTTCATATCTCTCTTCCCCCCACTTCCTTCTCTTTCCCTCCAAAGAACGCAAGCTGGAGCCATTTTAACTTTTGGTTTATGACTAACGGCTGCAGGAAAAACGAGAAATACTCCTTCCACAATCTTTTCAGGCATCCCTGTCTTGGGCCTTGCCCGATGAAAATAAAATTAGCCACAGCAGTTGCTAGTTAGAGAGACTCTGTAGGGCTTTTGTTCTTAAAGCCTCAGAAGCTATTTAGAGAGCCCAGGGGGCGAATCTCTCCCTCTCAGCAGCTCCGGAATGTCTCATTAGACATTTTATATTTGCAGGCCATGCCAAGCCCCTAACCAGCCACCTCGGTCTGTGGGGTATGGCGACTGGGTGTGTCACTTGGGGCTTTCCTGGGAGTATACAGGGAAGCTGCATAGAGGAAACTGTGACCAATGCCTGTGTCACTGTGCAAAGCAAGTAAAGAGGAAGCAGGGCTGAATTGGTGGCTTTGTTCTGGGATACTTGATGCCTGACAGCTAAAGCTCGTGGGGACAGTGCACATTTTGTTTTGTCTTGCTTCCATCCTCTTCCAAAATATTGTCAGAAGTCAACCCACTATGAGCAATAGAAATAAAAAATCAGGGACTGCTCAGAAACTTAAATATATTATACCACAAATCTTATTTTATCAAATACCTTCCTCCAGAAACAGGGAGAAAAGGAAAAAACCTTTGAAAAAGTTTTCTCCCTTGGCAGGGTCAAGGTAGAAAAGTTGTTAAGATCTGTGAAATTCCTCTTCAGTGCTCTTTCCTACTCACTCTCAGAGCCTTTTCTGCTTTGAAAAGCCCCACAGAAGAGGCATCCCGTGGCCTTCTTGCTGTTCTTGCAGCCTGAGAGTTCTCACTGCAATCCCTCCTGCCTGATATTCTCCAGCATTGCCAGGCCTCTACCAAACCAGCTCTCAGATGGACTCACTGCACACTTACATAGAGCTTGTTCGAGGGGCGTAAAAACCTCCCCAAGAGATGCAGCCCATTCAAGCCAATGAAGACAAAACACTTCAATCTACCAGAACATGTAGAGATCCGATAGCAGCTGACATCGGTTGAGGTGGGCACCTTCGCCCACTGATACAAAACACACATACGCACACACCCTTGAGGTTCCCGCATTTCAGTAACCTGTTACAGATGCCTCCATCGTCCTCAGAGCATAGTCTCTCCCCACCTTTAGTATACCCTCATCATAAGGCTATATTTTAATTCTTTATGAATTCTTTGCAGATTTTGTTTGATATTCATTTCATTCTCTTTACCACTATAAAAATGCTTGTGCAGAGTTGGCAAGGAAATGTATCACAATGTAGACTCGGGTAGAATTTGACACTGAAATGCGTATTTATTCACATTATATATATATATATATATATATATATATATATGCACACATGTCAGGCCCTATGCCAGGCACTGGGTTTACAGCCACGAGCAAAATGGATGTCTTCCCTACCCCCCAAGAGCTAGCCACCTGGCTTCAGGCAGTAACAGTTATCCAAACATATATATTTAATTTCAAAATTAAGAAAAGTGTTGCAATGAGATGGGAAGGCTGGAAAGGAGCCAGCACAGGGGAGCCACAGGTAGGCTGTTCCAGGCAGGGGAAAGAACCCTAGGACAGGAAAAAGGGAAGTAGAAAAAGTTCTCTGTTGCTAGAGCAGCATATGCAGAAGAGATGAGATGGAGGAGGTAAGCAGCAGCCGCTTGATGCAAAATCTCATAGATAATGCAGCAGGAGCCAACATGTATTCATACGTACCATATGCCAGCATTTTCTAAGCACTTTACACTTATTAACTCATTTAATCCCCACGGCATCCCTATGAGGTAGGTGTGGTTGTTCCCTTTTTACAGGAGGAAACTGAGGCACCGAGCTATTAAGTAAGTTGCCCGTGTTCACACTAGAAAGTTGGGGGTGGGGTGGCACACAAGTAAAGTGTGTACTCTTAACCAATTTGCCATCCTGTCAGGAATTTTAAAAATGTAAAGAAGGAGTTATGACTCTATCTGCATTTTCTAAAGAACCTCTTTGATCTCATTTTGAGAAATGGATCACAGAGGGCGAGAGTGGGACCAGGGAGGCTATTCAGAGGCTGCTGCCGTAATCCACGATGATGGTGGAGATGGAGAGAAGTAGGCGGGCTGAGATGCATTTTGGAGATAGAATGCTCATGAATGATTTGCAAAATGAGGGTTCTCATATGAAAAAAAATTAACTGAAATTAAAAGAGAGAATTCCCATATGTGCCTGCCCTCCACTTCTTAGAGATGGTCCTGGGCCCTCCTCTAGGCAGTTTGATACCAAAAATGACACATAAACCAAACATACTAAAATGGAATGTTACCCTTCTTCACATTTACAGGAATGTCAATGTCACATCTGACAAAAATGAATGTGAAAAATCGCATGTCCAGAAGGATTCCCTGGGAATCCTTTAAGCTTGTGCTTTTCAAACCAAGGTCCAAGTACCCTCAGGGTGTGCTGCTTTGTGCCAGGGAATGAACAGATTCACAGAAGAAACCTCTTCCTGAAGTGTCGATATTACTTCAAGATTGGGGGACAGGAGTGAGGAGAGGGCAGAAAGGAAAACAATATCTTTTACGTAACTTCTTTACATTACTTTTACTCATAAATATTTGAAAATAATGCAAAGTTTGCATGGGTTTTTAAGATATAACAGTAGACTTTAAGGAAAACTTATGCTTGCCACAATCACTTCAAACCGTACTTGGAGACCATCCTTGAACGATACAAGGGTGCTTGCCTTTGCTGTGGGTAGTATTTGGCTTAAAAATTTTTTGAGAAGTGGTGCCTCAGGCCAATGCTTTGAAACTTTTTCATATTGTGCACATACAGAAAGTGGTTATATTGCAGGGTACTCGGTATAAGGGTTAAAGGTGCTCTTGGCACGAGGGGGCGCTCTTTATTTTGGCATACCTGTAATGGGCTTATCGGCACACCCATGGGCCTTTCAAAGCACACTAGGTGAGAAGCTCTGGATTATATAATGTTAAGAAGTGACTCAATTCAGGGATAGTTATTAAGTAATTGTTCAGAATGATCACCTCACCCCACTACGTGGGAGATTTAACACACCTAACACCCAAATGGTCACTCCCCATGACAACTAGGAAGGGTGGCAGACCCTCTCCAGCTGCACTTCTGTTAGGGGGAATTTCTTAAAAGATACAAGGACTCTTACATGTGTAAGTGTTAATCTTCGATGGCTCTGGCTCTGGGGACTGGCGTGGGCCCTAAGCAAGCCAGCCAGGGACCTGGGGAGCTCTGAAGTGAGAAAGATGGACTTTTGTTTTTAACTGAAGCATAACGTAAACATAAAAAGTGTATTAATCTTATGCGTTCAGCTGTTCAAGATGCAGAATATTTCTTTATGCATCAATTATATCTCAGTAAAGCTGGGAGGAACAAAGAAACACAAACCAAAAAAAAAGATACAGAACATTTCCCACATCCTTGAAGGTCTCCTCATGACCCTCACCAGTCAACATGCTCCCACCCAGAGATAAGAGTTAGTTAGATTAATTTTGCCTGTTCTCGAACTTCACATAGGCTGAAGTATGTGTCCCCTTTCATATCTGGCCCCTTTTGCTCACCATAGTATCTCTGAAATGCATCTACACTGCTGTATAGCAGTGGGTCTTTCTCTTTTATGCTCATGTAGTATTACATTGTATGAGTCTACCACACTGTCTTTCAAAACCCAAAGAAGTTTAGAAGTACAAGGGTAACCCAATATTGAAAATAAGAAAACAGATGCAGAATCACAAAACCTATGGTTCTCAGATTATATAATCCCAAAGTAAATAAGGGACACATTATCAATAACTACAGTTATCAGGGTATATAATTAATTTTAAAATTCATACCCCTATACCAAAAAGGACTTGTCACATACGCATTTTTAAAGATGATCTAGTGATGCCCCGAACTTACGATCAGAAACAGATTTGATTCCTCTTCTGGTCATTTTGGTGTGTCAGTGGTCAAGTACGTTTAAAGGAAGTAGAACACATGTTGTAATCAGAAAACCAATTCCAACTAGTAAACTTAATTTCACTGGTCCTGAAAACCACTCTGAACAACGTAAATTCATTTCTGCCTTAACTGTAAGTGATGCAGAAATGATAATACAGGTTCCTCTCACTCTCTGCCTCTGAGAGGAGACCACACTCTGTGTAGTGTTACCTTTTTTATAATAAACTTCCTTATTGGCTCTAAAAAAAAAAAAAAAAAAAAGGTGATATAATATAATGATTTTTCTCTTAAGGTTTATAGCCTGTTAATAAAAATTAAAATTATGTTGAAATTACTTTTGTCTTTTTTATTTTTAAACTTAGTAGATCATTTCAAAACGTTTCTTGTAGGCATTTGGTTATTTACATAACTATCAATCAGGGAAACTTTGATGTGACATTGTGCTGTATAAAAACTAAGATGTTTAACAAGCACATGACCATGGGAAAATTGTCTCCTATTGCAAAATTGGAGACAAAAGAACTTCCATAAAATCAGTTTAGTTTTGGCCAGCTGGTAATTGTCAACTTTCAAGAAAATGTCAGAGAGGCCCTCCCTTAAAACTTCCTTCCCAGCAGGAATTCTTTTGACAATGACTTCTGTTTAGGATCTTCCTGTTACCATTCTTTAAAAAAGAAAAATCATTGAGGTAAAGAATTGTTCTGTGTTTACATTTTTTGAAGTAATCTTAGCTCACATTCGTTTTAATACCACACCTGTAAGTTTCAAGGATTAATATTTTTTTATGTTGTTTCTCTTAATGGTATAATTAACATGTATATAACATATAAATCAGAAACCAAAATTTGATAGCAAGGTGAAGTCATTTCCAGATGCTTTTTAGACTTAGGAAATCTACTTGCTTCTCACTGTATGATGTTATTTTATCTTGTTTTTGTTATTGTGATTTTCATGTTTACAGTTTGATTTTAATTTGGTGAGGTATAAAACTGTTTTTGAACTTTGCCAAAAAGAAAAAAAAAAGAAAAAAAAGATTAACTTTCAAAGAAGAGGAAGATAGTATTGATTGAGCCATAAAAAGTGTTTATTAATTGATATGTTTTTCTTTAAGCTTCTTACAAGAGTTATTTAAGGATTTAGATGATCTTAAAGAGACACTTAGTATTTACAACTCTTCTTAATTGAATCCTTTCCCTCATAGGAGACCATTTGCCTAAATCTGTGGAAGGATTCTTTATCTATGAAGAAGAAGGTTCTGGAGTTCCAGGTTCCAGTAGGAAAGGAAATGATGCCATCGTAGTAGAACAATGGACCGTTATCGAGGTAAATTGCAGTTTTCTGGCCATTTAGCTTTACTTTTACATTTAGTTTAACATGTTAAAGATTTTCATTGTCTAACACATGCTGTATCCTGAAAACATGTTGGTGCAGTGTTCAGAATTTCATCACAAATGCATGAATGAACTTCTTTCGGATTTGCAAATATTGCTTTACTCAGTGTTCAACTTTGTTATAAGACAGCAAAATAATTTTCTATACATAAATAACAGTAGATTCCTCAAAACTTGGCATTCTAATCCTAAAAGTACCCTGACACTGACAACTGGTTGAAAACGAAAAAAATTCAGTCAATAACTAGTATGTTTTCTCCACACAACCAATGTGACTTTTTACCTCGTGAATAATCAAAGGCAAAAATATCCGAAAAGTGTTCTCTCTCTCACCAGGCCAAATATGTACACACAGCATCGCCCTTCCTAAACCAGAGATCACACTGCTGCTGTGTACACTCTGAATTCAGATGTCACCAAAGGGACTGCCACTGAGATGTGCAGACTAAATTCTGGTGTATTGTATTGTGCATATGAGGTCCTTAGCAACAGGCTCTTTCGTGAATACTTTCGCCTCTCATGCCTTACAGAGGATAGAGAGACATAGACCATTTCAAAGAAACTAAAAATCCCATTGAGGAGAAAAAAAAAATCAAAAATCAATTCTAGGTGAGTAAAAAGCAGTGGAAATACTCCACATCTAAGCAATTCTCACCTTCCACTCCCCCAGTCCTCACTTCCTGGTTCCTAGACCAGTGATTCTGAAAGAATGATCTGTAAGCACTTAGATCCAAATCACCTAAACAGCTCATTTAAAATACGGATTCCAGGCCTGCTTCCCCACCCCTAACATTAGTGTTTGATACCAGAACAAGACCCAAGGAACAAGACAGGGAAGGCCCAAGCTTTGGAGAACCAGTTGGGAACCTCTCTTTACTCTGATCTCCAGTGTTTCTAAATTTGTTGAAGGCAGCAGGTAGCAGAAAATGCAGCCCAGGAAGACCGCGGCCCAGTGGAATTGCACTTAATGGAGCATGAACTGCCCTTACTGGAACACCCATCAACCTTTGTTGTAATCACTCATGTAGCTGGTTGTCTTTGCCATTAAACTATGCACTGTTATGCTTCTTCACACAGGGCTGTGAAATCAAGACGGATTATGGCCCTCTGCTGCACACCCTGGCTGAGTTTGGGTGGCTCCTGACAAACGTGTTGCCTACACCTATACTGAGACATGACAGGTAACACCAAAGTATCCTACATACTCTCTTTTAATTCTAAAATATGGTTCATTTGTTAGATAATTCAATTTAACAAATGCCTATTTAATGCTTTTAGAATGCATTTCACTGAACTTCTAATCTGATTTCATGGACCTTGAAGATCAGCCAATCTAATCTCCTCGCATTAGATATGTACAAGCGATTCCGCATCCTTCCCAAGGGCACATGGGTTCATGGCAGCAGAGCCAGAGCAAGGGCACGAGAGACTGACCCCAGCTGAGTGCTACTTCAGCACTCTGAATGCTGCCTCTCGGCTGGAAGGTCTCATTACTAGAACTTCTGTTTTCTAACTCAAGATGCCAGTTCTTTCTTAGAGAGAAGACCGAGTCAATACAAATCTGTGAACAGAAAGACACAGCGCACTCTGTCGAGCCCGTTGCCCTGCTCTTCTGCACTGCTCGGGCAAAGCTGCCCTGGTCTAGCACCCAGCCAGGGTTAGGACGGCAGCGGGGGCTCAAGGGGCCAGGACGGAGGACTCCAGCACTTCTGCCTCTCTTCCTCCCCTCCCGTGTGGTGGGATAGTTTTCCCCGGGAGCACAGACTTGTTAGCCGTTGCCACTAAAATAAACGCCTACATTAGAACCAAAATGCTAACACTTCACAAATACCAACTTTTCCTTTTCTCCTTTTACTAACTTTGGCATCAGAAAATGATTGACTGACACAGCTGTCCTCCCCAGGCCAGTGACTACCTGCAGAGAACAGCACAGTACTGCACAGGCCTTCCCCCTTAACAGAATCAGCCATGGTGTGACATTCTGAGTAACTGGCAGGCATTGCAGAGGAAGGCACTTTTCCTTCCTCAGTCCCATCCATCTTCCATACTTTCTCTGGTTTTCTCATCTTAGTAACTCAGCAGTATCCCAATATCTGTCCCCACAAACTTTAAAAACACTCAATTATATGACTCTATAATAAAGTCACACCTTCATCAGGTGGGGAGAGGAATAAAGGTGGATACAGAGTAAACATTCTCAAGCTTTAAAAGGAGGGATTAGAAGTAAACCAAGTAATTAATCTGCTTTTCATCTCAGAGATCTAATGGTAACTTATCAAATTGTGAGTGACAACTTCCCGAAGCCTTATTTCCTGTCTTTTTAAAGTCTGTGACATACGTGTCAGATCACAATACAGCACTAATTCTCAAGATTCAGTCTTTCTGCCCAAGCAATGTGAATCACCTGGGGGGCCTATAACAGACACATACATGCCGGAGGCTCTCCCCAGTGTGACAGTCAGAAGCTCTGAGAGCGGGACCTATGCATCTGCGTTTTTCAAAATCTAAGCGTATTATTAATAGATGAGAAACATTGTAGGAGATCATGAGAGAGAAAGGAACTCCTGTTTTCTGCCTTTCTGCTCTTCCTCCTCACCATCAGTCCGCCAAGCCATTGGTCTATCCCACTCCTCATTCTCCCGCAGAATAATTTGTGTATTTGTCCTTCTTATCTCTTTCTGGTGGTTCTCCTAGGTGTATAATTTAGGGTGTCATTTGACCCATTACAGTTAATGATACTAAAAAGTCCTCTGAGTTTTAAGCCTTTCATGTTCTTTTTTCCCCAGTGAAAAATGTATTTATCATTCCTCCCTCCCATTCAATCAGGGCTTCTGCTCTCATGAGTCTAAATATTTCCTAAAGTGACATAAATGCCTGACTGGGCACTAGATTTGCCAGCAAACCCAGGGAGCTTGGATGCGGAGCCATAGAACACGAGCTGGGTCTCTTTCAGCCTCTCCTGCTACCGGTTGATTTGCGAATGAGGACAGGACTGAGACCAAAGGTCTGAAGCATGCTGTGAAGGGGGAGGGTGGAGGAGCCTGGAGCCACACTTGACCACCTTGTCTGGAGTGCCAAACTGCATAAGATCACAGGCTGTACCCAGTGGTAAGGGGCCCAATGAAGTGGCTGTATATTTTGTTCGGAGCAGAGGTAGCACCACCACCTCACCGCCATTCCAGCTCTCCTGAACCCCTCGTATCCTCCATGGCACTGTGCAGTCAGAGTGGCCCTTTCAGGCCCTCCTTGTGGAGGTTTGTTAAATAAAGTACAAACAATCCATACAATAGAATAATATGAAGCTGATTAAAAAAAAAAAGAATGAGTACATAGATCTATATATGCATTGCCATAAAATTTTCTATGGATAATTATTGAGTTAAGAAAAAGTTTCAGGGCAATATTATAGTACAACCCCAATTAGAAGTTTATACATTTTGAATATCTCTAGCAAAACTCTGAAAGGCTGCATAGCAAACTCTAGTGAGTGATTAGCTCTGGGATTGTGAGTAGAGGAAGTGGGGATTTCTGCTTTGTATGTTTTCTATGATTTGACTTTTTGCAAAGAATATATATTTATCCTCTGATTTTTTTTTTAACAAAAGCAGCTTTAAAAAGTAAAATATCAAGCAGTTAATAAAAAGGTGAAGAAACTGTATACGGTGCCTGCCCTGATAAAACTTGTAGCTGGTGAAGCTTACATTTAATACATAACTAGAGGCTTACATTGGGGCAGGTGAAGCTTATGTATTGCATAATATAATATAGTAACTAATTGAGGGCTAAATGAAATACTTCAGTCTGTAGATTTTATGAGAGTATTAAAAAGAAGAGAGAGTATTGATTGTCAAAGTTAGATGGAATCCTCAAATAGTAATGAGGTTAAAAGACAGCATCACTATTTATAACCCCACTTAGGAATCTGCTGTGGACCCTGGATAGAAGATAGTAGAAAAATGTACTTTAACAGTAATTGCCCTTGTGCAACAAGGTACACTAGAACAAACAATGTCTGCTGTTCTTTTGTATGCCAAGAACATTGGGCAATATTGGTGTTTATTTTGTTCCCTTACATGTAAGTCAGATCCTTCAAAATGCCTCTAAAGTACACAATGTAGGATAAAGGTGAAGGTTCCCTGTTGTTATCTGGTAACAGGTGTTGTTGGTAAAACCTGCTTATCCTCTGCCTTTTTATTCTTGTCCTAACATGGTGGCTCTGTGACAGTCACATGTTCGTCTTCACTGCTTCAGTGCACACAAAGATAGAACTCACAGTCAACCACAGCACATATAAAGAAAAATATTATATACAGTTTGTCTTGGTCCAGGTGGAGGATAGAGCCTGAAAGTTCTTAGTGTCTGAAACTAGAATAGTCCAGGCTTTGAGCTAAACGAATCTCATTTTAATTACAGTTTTACTATTGAGCTGTAAGACTTTGAGAAGTCATCTAACATCTTTAGGTCTCAGTTTCCTCATCCAGAAAACAGTACAATAGTATCAATTTTACTGGATCATCATAATGATTAAGCAATATAATATATGTAAAGTATTTATGCAGGCCTATGCATACTAGGCTATTCTAGGCTATTAAAATAGAGCTATTATGAGGGACCTAATCCTTTAGCAGAACCAAAATCCTTAAGAAGTTTTAATCAATTGCACAAGCATGATATCTCAGCCTATCCTAAATCATAATATTTCAGAAAATATAAATACTGTAGTTTAACTCTATACAAAATCAGCACTGAGGAGGAGAAGCCTAGTGAAAGAAACAAATAAATAAATAACAACATTATAAAGATATATGCTAACCCATATGCTCACACCCAGAAAAGCAAATTTCTGTCATGATCTTTCTTTTGGAGCGCATATGTTTGAAAATATAACTTAGAATCACTGCCAGTGAAAACTTTCTTCCTTAAATATTTTTTCTCATACATAGTAGTGTCTTAAACAATTCTAACTTTTTCCTACTCTTCTATCACCTAAGCCATAATTTGAGTGGTCCTCATAAGGTATTTTTTCTTTATTTCTTTCATTACTCAAATATATCCTTTTATGGGATTGCATGAAGATATTTTCCCATTGTGTCCCTAGGTTAAGGTTATTGCTTCATTATCGTAGTTAATAGAATACCACCAACATTTAAAGCTGCATTACTGTGGAAACATCACAATGTGGTCATCTGATATCACTACATCATTCTAGGGTTACTGTTGTCACCCTTGAAAACTTACCAAAACCCCTTCTTAATCATTATCACTATATAATTATACAAATGGGCCCGATTCTTTTCTTTTCAAAAAATCAAGGCAAAAATTGACATTAACCTCTTCAGGGCAAATCTAGTGGAGGATCAAAATAGCTGAACTAGCGGCTAATATTGCCGACTTTAAAATAATCACCAGAATAAAATGGAGTTGGAGGTTTCTCCCGCAGAATAACTTGTGTAAAAGGTTTCTCTGGTTCCCTTGAAATAGCGGGGGCACTCTCTCTCCCCAATAATAATCTGAGGGCAGAGGCAGGAATGTTCATTTTAACAAGAATCCAAGGTTTTTCCAATACACTTTCATGAACACTGAATTGTAACCTGGCATTAAGAAAGGGAGAAAGCATTTTAGAATCAAGTTATACTGCACTATGAGTATGTAAGTCTGGTCCTTAAGGACAAGGTAGGAATGACAAAAAGAGAAAATTGTCTTTTCACTATGATGTGGAGAGGTGGGAGCCACGCCCCTCTTCCATTATTTGTAGTCCCTGCAGACAAAGCTCCACAGCCTTGTGCTCCCCACAGCCCAGAAGCACCAGAAGTCTACGTAGTTATTTGAGACACTTAAGTGCACCAGTAATTTCCTCTAAATCCTCAGGTGGCAGCCAAAGCAGGAGTTGCATATTTACATACAGTCGAGAGAGGGAAAGAGAGAGAGAGAGAGAGAGAGAGAGAGAGAGAGAGAGAGAGAGAGAGAGAGAGAGAGAGAGAGAGAGAGAGAGAGAGGCGCTAGGGTTTCCTGTTTGGTCCTTTTCATGAAGTTTTCTTCCCTTTCTGATTTAAGTTTTGTGGAAATAGTATTGTGGAATTCCATCGTGAACTAAACCCATAGTAATCTTGCAGTAAGCAGCATTTTGATAAGGCTACAGGGTTTTTTAAATAGTCGATTTTCTATTATATATACACCCAGTTATCACTCATCCTCATCTGTACTTAAGTTTTTAACATTTTGTCAAAGGAAAGGGTTGGGAGGAGCTAAATTGCCCTTTTTTTATCTTTCACACACACATACTAATACCTGAGAAATAAATTATAGTCATAGGCCAAGGAACTTTATGACTGAACACACAAATACAAAGGTGCAAGGTAAAATTTAATTTTATAATTTTGTTTTTAAAAAGTTAATTTTTACTTCATATTTTAGAAGCAAGATTTTACTCATTTATTTATGTTGCAATCATTAAACCATTGCAATTAATTAATGTATAAGATGATGTAATACTAATCAGAAAATACTAATTAACCTGACAATTCTGTTTCCTCTAGTCTAAGAGATTTTAAAATCATAACTGAAAGCTTTTTATGCATATTTTTATTTTACGAGTAAGCAGCTGCAGATAAGCCACTCGTTTGAAACCAGCTCAGTTGTGTTCAAACCGATTCACATTTTTGCATTTTATTTAAACAGAATGTTTTTTCAGTTTAACTCAAATATTTACTGAATGTCTGGTATGAAAAAGGCAATATTACATTCATGTTAGGAGGGATAATATCTAAAAAGGCACAATGGGGATATGGAAGCAACCTAAGTGTCCATCGATAGACGAATGGATAAAGATGTGGTACATATATGCAATGGAATATTACTCAGCCATAAAAAAAAGAGAATGAAATCTTGCCATTTGCAACAACATGGATGGACTTAGAGGGTATTATGCTAAGTGAAATAAGTCATGTAGAAAAAGAGAAATAGCATATGATTTCACTTATATGTGGAATCTAAAAAATATGAACAAACAAAACAGAAACAAACTCATAGATACAGAGAACATTTGATGGTTGCCAGATAGGAGAAGGGGTTGGGAGGATGGGTGATAAACGTGAAGGGATTAAGATGTGCCAATTGCCAGTTATAAAAACAGTCACAGGGATGTAAAGTACAGCATAGGGAATATAGTGAATAATTGTAATAACTATCAATGGTGTCAGACTTATTGGGGTGATCCCTTTGCAGGTTATATAAATGTCTAATCACTATGTTGTATACCTCAAACTAATACAATATGGTATGTCGACTGTAATTGAAAAAAATTTTAATTATTTTTAAAAATTAAAAGGCTCCTTGAGGAAGCAATAATGAAAAAAAAAGTGTAAGGTGGATCAATATGATAGAGGACATCAGTGAGGAGAGCAGGTCTGTGAAGGCTGTGACGCCTGAGGGGGACTTAATGAAAGAATAGAGCTTCCTTCCAAAAGCAGGTTTAGAGAGACTATTCCTGGTAGCAGATAGAGCTAACCTGGAAGAGTAAATAGGTTTCATCTCACACAGCAGCACTGGTCTGTGTAAAGATGCCTAGGACACTGTAAAACAAAGGGTTCTGAGACTAGAACCAGGATCAGCAAAAAAAAGAATGCAATGATCAATCAGTGATGTCTGCTATGCTTCCAGAAGGTAGAAAGCTGAAGTATGAATGCCATGAGTTATTTCCTGTCTCAGGCAACCTCAAGCAAAAAGCAGTCAGGAAAGTGCAGGGTATGTTCAAGGGAGAGTGAGTACAGGTAAATGAATTTTTAAAGACCTCTCCTAATTTAAAATCCAAAGAATTCAAAACTGATTTTACCAAAACAATAAATGTGAGAGGGAGCATTTTTATCATGTGTAAATCTACAACCATACTCCTATAGTCACCACTACATATATAGTATTCTTCAAACCATTTTTGTTAAATAAAACACGCATAAGGAAATAATATGTGTATATTATATATATTATGTACATATAAAATACAAATGTGCATAATTATAAACACTTATGTGATCACCACTGGACAAGAAACAGAATATTGCTGGCGCCTTAGAAGTACCTCATGTATTTGGACCCCATCATACTCACTCCCTTCACCCGGAAGTAACATTATCCCAACTTTAGGGTAGTCACTTTCTTGCTTTTACCATTCAAGTATGCATTTCTAAATATTTTTAGTTTAGTCTAGTTATATTTTAGGTTAGTTCTAAATAATTAGTTTTGTCTGTGTTTGAATTTATGAAAATGGGATCATACATACATTTTTTTTTGATGTGTTGTTTCTTTCACTTAACATTGTGAGATTTATCCACGTTCTTGTGTGTAACGATTTATTTATCCATTCTGCTGCTGGTGATTTGGTTGCCTCCAGGGGTTGGCTATGACACGCAATGCTATTCTGGCCATGAGCGAGGATCCCAATGCATACCTGTGTGAGTTTCTCAAGGGTGTAGACCTAGAAGTGGAATTGCTGGGTTATATGGCATTTCTTTATCTTTGTTAGATAAATGCCACTCATCCCAAGTAGAATGTTGATATTTACACTCCCCTCAAAAAAGTCATCAGACTTTTAAATTTTGCCATTCTGGTAAGTGAGAGATGCTACAAGAATATTTTCACTTTTTTTTCCTTGTCTTTTTTTTTTTCCAATTACAGTTGACATTCAATATTATTTTATATAGTTTCAGGTATACAGGAAAAATCTGCAAAAGAGTTTTGCAAAAGAGTCTACACTTATCCACTTGTTATAAAGTTTTCCAGTTAAAATAGAATTAAACTAGGTTACTCCTCCCTTTAGGCTGAGTTTTACTGAGTTCGTCCTACACTTGCTGTAAAGATAGTGTGGTATTGTGGAAAGTGGGAACCAGAGGTGACTCAAGACAAAACTCTTAAAAACTATTGGTCTCAGTTTCCTTATCCATAGCATGGGGATAATAATATCTTCTCTGCCCACCCTAAAGGACTATTATAAGAAACAAATGTGCTAATTTACATGGAAAGTACCCAGTACACCAAAAATTGAAGTTACTTTTCTTAGTTTAGTCTCTGAGATCTTCTGTTATTGGGAAGCTAGGCATTTTCTTGACTATCCATTGATGCCATAGCAAACCCCTCTCCCTTAAACAACACTCAAATAAAGTTTCTTTTTGCTTGCTTTTGAAATACATAGAAGATAAGAGAGGGAGGAAGAAATATTTATTGAACATCTACTGTACTCAAGGTCTGTGCTAAGAAAGTTACATCTACCATCTCACTGATATTATTAGAACCATTTCTGGCATACAGAAAAGAAACAGGAAGCTCAGAAAGATTGAGTGACTAGCTTCAGGTCACATACCTAATAAGCAGCAGAGCTGGGGTGCAAACAGTCTGACTCTAAAGCCATACATGCTGTTTCCCCTGACTTGACTGCCTCTCTGATAAATACATCATAAAAAAAATGATGTGTCCTGACGTTTTGTAGTGTAAAGCTGTAGAACTGGTTGAACCCATTTCCTCTTGCATCCAGCACTTTTTGGATGAAAATTTCTGTAGAGAAAGGAGATACAGGCCCTGTCCTCTGAGAGAATCTAGGGCATTTGAAGTATTCTCTGGTCCCATGGTGACTTCCCAAATCGAATCTTTTTAGAAATTTGTGCTACAGGGCAAAGAGTCTATCTCAGCTCAGTAAATAGATTACCTCAGGATACACGGAGACTGAGGGCCTCACTTGACTTGATAAATAGTTGTCACTCCGTAAGACTTTGGACCTCTTTCCCTTAGTTCTACCACGATTAGAGTCTCCAAACCAAAAAGAGTTCCACAACTCATAGACATTCTGAAAATAGCAGGACCTCTTTTAAATCAGAATGTCCCTCCTTCAAAAAACCAGGAACAGAGAGGTCTCAGACATATTTCATATTGAGGATCTGGCTCTAAGGACCTCCCAAGAGATGGAAAGAAGTCTTGCAAAATCTTATCTGGGCATCCAGAGGCTGTCCTAAGACAGTCGGCCTTTGGAAAACCATCTCCACATTTACTGTTTGATCATGTCAGTAAAAGTGGAGAAGGTTGCTCTAGGCCAAACATCACATCTTCCTGCATTCAGCCTTGCCCCATCCTATGATCAGTTGAAAAGAACTTCTCCAGGATCACCCACAGTCCCTACCCTGACATTCTCCTGCCCTCTATTCAAGGAGAACAATTCTACCCTCATCCTTCCTTCTCATCTTTGGATAGTTGTAAGCTGATTCTCTATGTGGATCACACACCTAAAATGTTACCCAGAAATCTCTTCTCTATTCTCATGTACCTTTCCTTTGACTTTTCTCCTTGGAAGATATTCTTGATTCTGAGACATTTCCTTTCCACTTAACTCAACCCCACATTTAAATGAGTGGAGGAAGTAGAGGGAAATTACATTTGTCGTGCTCCTTCCATTAACAGGCACAGTAGAGTTCTTCTTACACATCGACCTACTTATCCATCACAAGGTCCCTGACAGGAAATGAAATTCAGAGTATTTATAGACTTTGCTAAAGTCATCAGCCATGAGATGCTATGGTGGAGTCCAGATTTGAACCCAGAAACTTCTGATTCCAAAGCCACTGCCTTTTCCAGTACACCCCCGGCCTCCCAAACACAGACCGCCTATTCTGTACACTGCTATTCCCTTCCCTTTGTGTCTACATCATACCTGATGTCTCCTGGTGAGTTAAGTTATTCCCAAAAGTTACGGCATATTTTATACTAAGTGTTTTCTTCTAACCTAAGGACAAGCTAAAATGAGATTAGACTAGAAACTGTATTTTTAAAATAAAAAAGGAATAGTCTCTCATTACCATTTTGGGGGAAGATTTTTCTCCTGTTTCTCGAAATTCAACAGTACCAGTAAATTCAGGATGGGGTTGACATATACCTCTAAAAGCCAGAGTTTCAATGTTGCATTTGTTTTCCAGAAAAAGAGCTCAGCATAAAATGCAGCTAATCGTGATGTTTTGTTTGGCAGTTTTGCATAATAAAAGTCGTAACTGAGCAACATTAGCTACAGACACTCCTCCCATAAATCCTTGGAGACTCTGTGAAAAGCATTTCAGAGAAATCCAAGCCCCAAGTAGTCTTTGGCAAGGGGTAATGTGCCATGATGATAGTTAAATAAGGAGAATACTGAGTAGCTGCCTACAAAGGAGCATCTGAAAATAAAATTAGCTGTGGCTCAAGTCCCTCGACTGAAAATGTATATAACATTTCTCACTTGTGGCAGCCCAAATTAGGCCTTTCTTTTTATAAGACAAATTTGGCAATGCAAATCAAGAGCTTAAATCATACCCTTTTGACCTAATAATTCTACTCCTGACAAGTTACCTCAAATAAATAAGTGATAAGAATAGGAAGATTAGACATATTTCTATAGCGGTATTATTCATACTTAGCAGAAAAATGGAAACAACCTAAGTTTTCAATAATAAAGGAAAAATTTAGTACGTTTTCGTATTTTAAGTCTTTGAGGCTCAAAGCTATTAAGAATATGATCGCAGTGTAAAACAAGGAAAAGGTATTTGGTAAAAAGCATAGAACACAGAAATGCAAATATGCAATGGTTTCAGACATGCAGAAATAAATAGGTGGATAGGGGCGAGGAGGGGACACAGAGGAAAATAGTTATGTCAGCACAGTGAGGTTACAAATTTTAAACATGAAAATTTTCTTTTGTAATAACCATATTCAGTTTTTAGGGATTTTTTTTTCTTTTTTTTCCAGCTGCAGTTTATATAGAATCATATTTCTTAATTATTCTTTGGATTGGAAGATTATTTTACAAAGGATACATGTGGAACATTTTAGCCAAGTGTGATATATAGAAAATTACTAATTCAAAAATACTAATGCTGTTGTTTTAATTTTCAGTGAAGGGAATTTGGCCACAAAGCAGGTTGTGTTCCTTCAGAGACCAGTTATATGGAATTCAGCTGTTCAAACACCAGAAGTGAGTAATATCGATGCTTTATGAACTGAATGTTATATTGAAGCATTTACTCTTTAAACTCTCATTATAATTCTAAATAGGAATACACATGAGAAAGTATGGTTTTGATATGGAAACAGTCTTCTGAACTAACCATACAACGAGGGAAATGTGCCAGAAACCAGGCAACATGAGACAGTTCTAAAGGGGATCAGAATATGCCACCCGAAAATAAGGATTATTTTGAACTGTAGGCAATTAAGAAACAGGAAACAGAGGAGTAGTACTCTACAGCTCCTCCTTTCTGATAAAAAGCAGGGCATAAACTTCCAATTTTAAAGTTTCTTCCTCTCCTGTATCAAAAAGAAGACAATCACCAGAGATGAATCTTATCACTAGAGACAATACTGACTTGAGTCTGCATAAATATTCTTACTAAAATAATATTTTTCTTCTCTTAGATTTCCCATGTACTTACCTTCCCACAATTTTCTGCTCCTAGAAGCTGTAACCCCTTTTCTTTTTTCATGTATTAGCCTGTCAGTTTAATTTGCAGGTCCCAGCTACTGAACCTAAGAGGGTAGAGGCAAAGTTTCCCACCACCTCCACTACAGTGCTAAGTCTTTACAAGTGAATGTGCCTAATCCTGCAACATATCTGTGCAATTTTGTCTATCTTGGCCTCTGACAGTTTTTTTATATTGTCTATTTAAGCTCATTTTTTCACCCCTTTGCTAAAGAGCTATGCTGAGCCTCAAGTCTTCTTGTCCTTACTAAAGGCACAGGCTAGAACAGTATCACTGAATGAAGCTGCGCGTTAATAAAGCATAACTTTCAAAACAAGAAATTTGTAAATAGACAAGAAAATAATTCAAAGTAATTGTTTTTCTGTATATCAAAAAAAATATTGTTCTAGAAAACTTTCAAGTTTTCTAAACTTGCAAAGCTAGACTGACAGTGTGTATAATACAGCCATGCTAAGATGCCTTGCATTAATTTTAGAAATAATCTTTCAATAAAATAATGAGTCTTGTTGGCTCAGTAGATATGTAGGTAAGGAGGTAGGAAAGTGGATGGGAAGCGGATATAGGAAGATGCCTCCCCACGGCAGGAGTGCAGAGTGATTGCATATATAGACACTAGAAAGACTGCAGTAGGGCCCAGAGGTGAGCAGTGACCACCCGCCACTACCAACCCTCAGTGAGGATGGTGCAAGTTCACAAGTTTGTTAAGAAATATTCTGTCAAGAAGAATCAAGAGTGGGTGTATGTAGAGAATGGCCAGAAAGTTTTCATCCTTCTTTCTCTCAACTTGAAGCAACTTTTCACCATGCTACAGCCTTTTCTTTCTTTCTTTCTTTCTTTCTTTCTTTCTTTCTTTCTTTCTTTCTTTCTTTCTTTCTTTCTTTCTTTCTTTCTTTCTTTCTTTTTTCCTCTTCTTTTCTTTAACATTCTACATATAGACATTATTTCTGAGAAAAGATCAACAAAATTGACAGCCTCATGTAATTTTGGGTAACTGAATGCTATGGAGTTGGTTTCTGTGAATTTATTACACTCAAATTCAGCTACTTCACAGTCTCTTTTACTTAGGATTAGATATCTGCTCTGATTCCTTAAAAATATTTAGACCCTTTTTATTTAACTTTAAATACTATTCAGTAGTCTAGCGGCAGCTTTTACGGGGGTAATCTTTATATATGGATCCATTGTAATCTAAAATTACTGACTCATTTTTATAATAGTAAAGAAGTATTTAAATAGCTTACATCAATGAGAAGCCCAGGAATATAAATAGCTTAGAATCCTGCTTGTAAATGGATTTGCTGTTTCTTCCTTTGACACACGTTTAATTTTCCTAGCAAGAAATCTTAGGATATTGAGATTATTTCAAGGCAGAGCATGTAGGTGGTTCCATCTGGAAGTAGAGTATCTAATAGCTATAACAGAAAAACAATTTGTAAATTCTTTTCGCTTTCTCTAGTAAAAACAATTTGTTATTTTATCTCAAAAAGGTAGTAGTATTATTAGGAAAGTAGACTATTAACATCACCATAGAGTTAATTTAACTATCTCATATGAATTTTGTGGAAGTTATATTTATAAGCCTTGAAAAAAAAAATGTATGTAGTTGTAAGTCCATAAAGACACTGTTCTTCACTTGTATCTTGAAATCAGTTGTTTAGGAGAGGTTAATGGGCAGATTGCTTCATTTATAAGGCTTTTCAAAGAATTTTTTAAAAGGGGTTTAGTTCTAAAACCAGTTGTTAGAAATTTGAAATATTACAACTGTTGCCTTGGGATTGTCAATGGATTTTTATTAAAATAAATTTCATGAGTTGATAGAAACTGATCTAGAGTTTGACCCTTGAAAAAAAGTTTCTCACTTCCTTCTATTGAGACTAATATCAAGATATATATAAGGTTTTCTGTATTAAATTGCACTCAACATAGCACACTATTTTTATGTTAAACAAATTCATTTCATGCCCCTGTTGAGGGGAGTGAGAATTGCATAATGAAGAGGATATATTGTCAGAATTTTTTCTTCTGGAGTTATCAAGACCTTTACTTTTGGAATCTGTTTTGTATTTCACAGATATGTTATATGCAGTATTTTAAATCACTTGAGAATTTTTTAAACATGGAAAATGTAAATTCAAAATATTTATACTCCCATTTACTGTCTCCATTTTTTAAAAACTATTGATTCTTTTAGTAAAACTAGAAAACTTTTAGGAAAAAGAAAATATAAGAGGAAATCTTCATGAACTCGGGATAGGCAAAGAGTTTTTAGACATGACACCAAAAGCACAATCTATTTTTTAAATGTGCTACATCCATGCAATAAAATACCACTCAGAAAGTTAACTACTGAATTAGCTACTGATACACACAATAACTTGGATTAATCTCAAAGGCATGCTGACTAAAAGAAGCCAGGATCAAAGTTACAGACATCACTACTACATTTATGTAACATTCTCAAAAAGAAAGAACAATAGTGTGAAGAACAGATCGGTGGCTACCAGGGATTAGAGGTTTGGGGAAGGTTTGGAGGGAATAATAGAACTGTTCTGTGTCCCAATATGGTTACACAAGTCTATACATATGTGTTATAATTCATAAAACTATACATTTTACTGTATGATAATTTAAAATTAATTTTAAAACATCGTTTGCTTTATAAGTCACCTAGCCTGCATTTTTACATTTTTGTGTCTTTGTCCTTCTGTAAAGACTGTCCTTGAGTAATGGAATTCTTGTGAAGTATAATGAGGTTGTTATCCTTTTCCTCTACATGTGGCTGTGCAGTAAGATTCTTTTTATCTTGCTGTTTCTTTTATCTATTTTCATTTTTCTTTATTTTGGGGGGAGGCCTTTAAATGGATTCAAGGAAGTGATAGATATGCTGAGTAAAGTAAGAGGCGCTGACTAGGATTTTACTTTCATCTATTAGACATTCCCAGTTTTTCTTTCAAGATCTCCTTTCTTAACTTTTTTATTTCTTTTGAACTGCTGTCACAGTTGTTGCCATGTCCAGCCAGCAAGAAGAAGAAAAGAGGAATTCCAGGCATACTTCAAAGGCACTGATCCCCAAAACACAGACATATTTCTTCTCACATCCCATTGGCCTGAACTTAATTATGTTGCCACAAGCATTGCAAGGGAGGCTGGGAAATGTAGTCTGTGCAATTGTGCTGATACCACAGTGAAATACCACACACCCACCCAAAAATTGCAAGGCATTGCAGGGAGGGAGGAGGGAGTTCTGTTGTTCAAAGAAAGGTAGAGGGAACAAGACACTAAGAGATAGGAGTTAAATGTTAATGGTTGTGACTTCACATTTATTTTTATTCTCTATAGCAGTTTTGCATTCAAATGATCTTCTTGTCTTTAAACTATATCTCAAAATTAATGATTTCAAGAGGTAAAGACTTCTTGGACACACCTGTTGAATCATTTCTCTAATACAAACCAAGAAGTGAAGTAGCAGCAGCTAGAGAAATGTTTTGAATTAGATCTTTCCCAAGATAACTATAATAAAATCGCAGGAATACTAAGAAATATTTAATATACATATTAACCTCCTTCTTTATCTTACAATAAGACAATTATTTATCAAACTTTGTTCTTTTCAGTCATTCGAAGTTAATTTAAAATTATTTGAAAATCATAAGGGTCATATTTCATTCATTAGCTGTCAGTATCCTCAACTAAAGTCCATGTGAAACTGAATCAGGTACCTGTGTAAATAGAAGATGCCATGTATCTCAAGGAGCGTTACGACAAAAATAAAGATGAAATCATTTTGCTTTTATCATTAACGAAGTTCTGTATCTAAGGAATTCTTTCCACTCAGAGAAACTCAGCTTTTTCCTGGCGTGAGCAGAGAGGAACAGTGGTCACTGCTGCCACAGGGCGAGGTCCAGGCTGAAGAGCAGCCCTTTCTGTGCTGCCCACACTTGTTTCCATGTTCCCTGTTCCCTTAGGTATAAGGGGTAGAAACTCTGCTCAGATTAGCCGATGTACATAAGGGAATGTGTTGGCTTCAGGTGGGAAGGATACTTGCCCAGCTCATAACATTCCAAATTGAGCTACAAGATCCAAGGCCACAGGTGCTGATACCAGATATTCGACGTTGCCATGATGGTCCCTCTCCTCCAATTCAGCTTCTATGTGTGGATGTGCAGAGGGCTTCTTATGAGGTGAGTGTGGCCACCTGATCGAAAAACAAAAAGTTCTTGATCCTCTAGTCAGTGAAGCCATCCCTTGGAAAGCCTCTGTTTGGATCTGATTGGGTCACATGCCTACGCTGCAATGGAGAAGGTGGATAGGAAAGCTGGCTAGAAACGTTGCCCACGGCACCCTTTTCCCTCACAGGCTTGAATGATTTTGCCATCCCCAAGCCGGGATGACCCAAGTACCTATTCGATGAGCAGACAGTGGTGGTGTGTCTCTGCATATTTTAAAGCCTCTAACTTCCAAGTGATACCAGAGCTACACCAAGGCTCACAGTGGCTTCTAAACCTTCCCTCAAGCCTGAGACACGCAAAGAAGAGAAATCCAGAACATCTACTCCATGTTTCTATTGCTTTATAAACCATATTTTTTGAGGTACTCTTCCACCCTGTCCATCATAACACTGTCCAAAACAATATAATGTCTTATGATTGCTGATATAATTCTGACTTCGTTCTTTTGTTTTTGTTTTTAAGACACTGACAGTAAAAAACGAAAGATAGAATGGTAGGACATCCTAAGTTCAATTGATTTGTCATTGAATTTCATGTGTTTGAAATGGGTCGCCCATTTTTAGTAAATGAGAATGATTCTTAAAAGTTAATAGATTTTATCAAGGCTGGCATTAGATCTGGATCCAAATCCTGGTATAATTTCTCCCAATTTTATAGTGAAAATATCAAAAGAAAGTGAGAAGATATATGAATATGCCTGGCAATGCAGCATAGAAAATCTCCTAATTGACACAGAGAAATATTCAAAATTAGTGCAAAGTGGAAAAGTAAGCTGTATACATCTATTTGTGCATATGTAAATATATAAATATTTAGAGGAGAAAACAGTAAAATACACCAAATTTTAACAGTGGTATCTTGCAAGATGGGATCGTGGGTGGGTTTTACTTTTTTTTCTTTTGTTTTTGCCAGATTTTCTACACTGAACATGTATTATTTTTGAAATTGAAGGAAATTTCTATTTGGGAAACATTCAAATCTTTGACCACAAATCTACTCATATTTTCTTTGCAGGTGTGGGTAATATAAGTGTAAAAAAAATAAAGTAAGTCACTTGGTCTCCAGTTTGAGGCCAGTCATTCCCTGATCTTAGATAAATCCCATCTTCTTTCTGGGCCTGAGTCCTACCTCTGTAGAATGAGAGGTTCAAGTAGATGATCTCCAAGGACTGGTCAGGCATCAGACTCCTACCCTCTAAGTTATAAGAATGTTGCAGTTTGAATTGTTGGAAAAGCTATTATTTCATGTAGAATAAGGGTGGGACAGGGGAGACATTATCATTGCTGGAGCTATGTTTATTAAGAGTCATTTGGTAAAAAAAAAAAAGTATTCTAAAATCTTTTTTAGAGTTACCATGTTAGGTATTTTTTCATCTTCTAATATTTGAAATTTACATTTAGAAGCTGTTTAATACTCATCTAAAAGTGAATTATTATGAATGTCTTATTATTCTGAATAATATCCAATATTTGCTAATAAAATTCTCATTGAGTATGTGAGAGTTGGCCTCTCTTGGCTGATAAACGATAAGAAATTTATTGCAAAATTTACCTTTGGCCCTGGTGCTGACGAGGGAGGAAAGATCCAGGGAGGCCAAGTGCACCCAGGCACTCTGCCCTCCAATTTTCATTCAGTCAATGTCGAGAGGTCATTCAAATGAATGCATTCTTTATGCACATGGGAAAGAGAGCCAGTAGCCAAACTTGAGAAAGGAGCCCAGTCTGGCAGTACCCATCAGCCCTGCCTGCTGCCAAAAGGCTGTGTATCATCGCCGGCCAGCATCCCAATGCCAGGGAGAACAAGCCATTCTCAAATCCTGTACCTTGTGTGAGAATAAATTTGTCAAGTTCCACTACTTGTATTAAATTCAATACATTTCATGAATGAAAATAAGAAGGAAAAGTATTTGAGATCTGGTATTTGCATCTGATGAATGCAAAGGGGACGATAGAAAATGTCACCATCACCATCACCGTCCTATGTCTGATTTGAGACCACAAAGGTGGGCTTTAGTTGAGGCAAGACCCATGGTAGACTTGTCTCTTTCAACTTACCCAAGGATCGCAATAACTTGCTAAGAAAAAGATGAGCTGCCAACACCCTCCTTTTCATGCAGCATGCTGAGTACTGCATCTGCCTGTACAAACCATGTCATAAATGGTTACATTCCATAGGAGCCCACAAAGTCCAATTTAATGAAACTGTCTACTCTATATATTTGCCCTGAAAACCAGTAGAAAATACTGGTATACCTTATAGACTGCAGTTCAAGAAACCTATGGCTTAATAAACTTTTGTAAGATGAGCCTGGGCATCTGAATTCTCTTGTTTTTTTTTTTCCCTAAGAATTTTATAATTTTAGCTCTTACATTTAGGAAAATGTAATCCTAGTTCTCAACTAACATTAAATGAACTTTCAGCAAATAAACTCTTTGGAAACTGGAAAACTACTGTGCTTTTTAGATTCATTTTAAAAAATTTTACCTTTACATTTTTTATGTACTCTTGTTCTGTTCATTTGTTTTGTTTTTGTTTTTGTTTTGTATATGATTATATTCTAATCTGCCATGTTATTAGGATCAAGAAGCCCTCGTAAGGACATCTCATCGGGAGTCTGAACATCCACATGTTGAGCTGCTACAGTTCTCTCCCTGATCTTTCCGTTTATTGACTTATATATCTTACTTTTAGATCTCGTTGGCAGAAACCATGTCCTCTTTATTCTGACCTGCACCAAGCACATTATCAGCCCTCACAGTAAATATTTCATAGCAAGAACACCCACACTTAAACAGTCTGCAGAATGAGCATTCCCTCTATCAAGAGGTTTGTGGCAGGACAAGGAGAGGGGTCCACTCCACCTAGGAAGATGCTCCAGGCATAAACTTGATCTGAGTTACCTGTAACTCTTCTGGCAGCCTATTCCTACGCGAAATGGGTGTGAGCTGGCCACTGAAGCACTTTTTCTGCTGTTTAGGTCCCCATTAACACCAAGAAGAAAAATGAAACTTTAATGTATTTTTATCCTGCTTTATTCATCAAATTATGATCTCAACAGGTTTCTCTCCTCAGAGATGTCACTGGGGGCCCAGACATGTATATAGCCTACCTGCCAATGGCAAGAAATATGTGCCAGAAAGCTACAAGGGCTTATGAAACAGAAAGAGGGGAGCTCGTTTTCATTTGAGGGGGGAAGAGAATATGAAAGGGCTCTGAGCCGGTCCTTGAAAATGAGCAGAATTTTTAAGAGTAGCAGGAAAATGACATTTCAGGCAGAGAACCGTATGCACTAGATCAAAGGGACAGGTAAGCTCCCATCTTTTTAACTCCTGGTTGCCAATCTGTGTTTCAGAGGAAAGCCAGCCGGCATATAAAAGGTGAAGACAGGAACAAAGTCTCCAGTAGGAGCATCGGATCAGACACGGCCACATCATTACCTATAGAGAACAGAAACCTGCCTGAGGAGGGCTTCCTCTCTCCTTCTAGAGAATGTTGGATAAAGGAGAAGAGGCCAACACATTACAGCAGCTTCTCTGGGTTCAGCAGCAATGACAGTGTCCTGCGAGAATTAGATGATGGACAGTTTGATCAGGAAGATGGAGTAACTGAAGTCACCTGCATGTAATCAATGGAGTAAAGCAACAAAAGGCCCTCTAAATAATTATTAAAATAATTGCCAACTGACTTTATTGTACTACTTTATCTGCATTTATGTAATACTTTGAACTTTTTCAGACTCAGGCTTTCTTCTAATCTACATAAACTTTGGCTCAACCTCCTAGATAAGGAAGAATAACCAACATATTTGTAAATTTAGAATCATGTTTATACTTCTCACAACTAAAAACATCTGTTTAAACAGATGGTTAGGTTATTAACCAATAATCTATTTCAGTTTCTCATGAATGTACAAGGTATACTTTTCTTACAATTCCTGGTAAGAAAACTAAATATCTCAACCAGTATTTTGCCTAACTAGAAAGTTCTCAGGAAGGTAGAGTCTTACTTAAGCTGAAAAATAATGTCTCCTCCTCTCTCCCAGTCCCTCCCTCCCTGTCTCCTTACTCCTTCTCCCCTCCCCCTCCACATACAAAGGGCTAATTTTCTGAATATAACAATCCAAATTTTGCCTTTAACTATGACTTGTGCATAAAGAGGAAACCCCTATTTGTTAAAATATTCTTTGAAAAAAATCCTTTTTGTATGTCTGTGCTTTTAAAAGGTCACCGTGTTACCCTCCCTGTACTGATTCACTGAGTTTAAACTCTGTTACTTCTAATAGCCTAGGAATAGAGCAGAGCAGCATCCTTTACGTTCACTACAGAAATAAACCCGCTATCTCAACATTTAAAAACCATAACAGACAGAAAGAATTAACTTTCTTTCTTTTATATTGCAAATAGTATGAACAGTATCAACTTTAAATGGAAACCGGAGCCTTTTACATCTGACTAAATTTGAATCATGCTTTTATTTTGATTGCTAAATTACGAAGAAGGCGAAAACCCCAAATTTTCTATCCTTCAGGTGTAGAAATATGCTAATAGCACATGCAATGTGTCTGGTGACCTAACTGTTCCATCTCCGCTTTTTTACCAGATTTTAACAGGTAAAGATTAAAATTCTACAAAATAGAAGATTTTCATTTATCTATGAAAGGCTTACTTCGAAATATGGGAATCTTCAAGTGAATTAAAACTGACTTTGCCATTGATGAATTCAGTATATTTTATATTTTTATTAGCATTGGTATTGACATTATAAAATCATTTGAATAATAAAACGTTATTTGTTATTGGGCTAATGTTTTGTTGAACACAGATGCTCATAATATGTTTTATACATATGACAGATATACATTATGTATTATTAAATATACAGTGTAACTAATTAGGCCAATCTCCATAAATTGTTGATAAGATTAACATGAAATTCTTCTACTCTACCATGCTGACACATTACCTTTACAGGTATAAAGGAACTTAAGAATATTCTGCTCAGTATTATTCTGTGGAAATAGCTATCAACAATACTTACAGAAATGTTTTTTTTTTTTTGGGTTTTTTTGATGAACCTGAGTTCCATCCATATTCAAGAATTGGTGAATTTTTGGTAGAAACAAGCATTACTTCTGGAATCTACCAAATTCCATGAGTTATGAAACACAAGGAAGGTACTCAGAAAGATCAGTTTTCCCAATGCCAGGGTCCACAGGAGGTAGAGATTCCTCTATCATTCTGTCAGTACACAGAGGGGATGTGAAGTATTGAAAGAAGAGATTGAAATTTATATATTACTAAAGAAAAACTCGGGAATATATCACTTTTTAAAAATTTGCTTTTAATCTGTGCTATTTTCTCTTACTAAAAAACTTTTTCTTAGAATAAACTTAGCAGTCATATCCTCGAAACCTATTTCATAAGAATTTATTCCAACAATTACCTTAAGTTATGTGCTGAATTTGTATTATAGTGAATAATACTGACCAAGCGGTTCTAGAGCATTCTAAATATATATAAATAGCTCTGAGTTAAAATGGTCACCACTTAGGAACCTACTTTTAGAAGTGATAATAGATCAGATGTCCTTGTCCTCAGTGTATCCACTCTTTGCCAGCTGTGTGATCTGGGACAAGTTGCTTAACCTCTCTGAGATTTCCTTTATCTGTAAAATGGGGATGGTAATAATATTGATTTCACTGGGCTATACTGAGGATTGCACAAATACAGCATCTGCCACATTTTGTTGCGTATACCTAGAGAGACTCTTCAAAGGAATATTAGTCCTTTGACTAATATGAGACCAATTTTTTTAACTTCAGATATTAAGTCATTTCCCTACAAAACATTAACTCATTGATAAAAAAGAAGTTCCAAAGGGTGCACTAAGGCATAAAAGGTCAGTGAAAATTGAGTTACTCATATTTCCTCAACAAAAGTGGAATCACTAAGTAAAACAGGGAATTAGAAAACTTGCCTGCATGGGAAGAAAGTCTGAATCCATCACACAGGTTTCATTCAAGTGCTCATTGTGTCCCAGCAGTTAATCCTTGCTGTCCTTGAGCCAGGAGGAGTCCTGACTCCCTGGCTTGGGCTGGCCCAGAACCACCCACATGGAAGCTGGGAAATCTGAAGTCCAGGCTTTCCAATGTAAGAATTTCTTTTGTTGGTTACACAAAAAACTACTAAATACACACGTTAATCTCCTTTGTGTCTTAATAGATGTACTAATCCTCACAGACCAAGTTGTCTCCAGCACATTAAAGTTTCGAAAAGAGAACCACTTACACATCACTGTAATAGATGTGGCTAGCAAAATGACTTTTTATTTCTTGAAGCAAGAAAATAGTATTTCAAAATTTTCAGTAATATAAAACTGAAATATATCAAATTTGAATATTTCACTTACATTTGCTTTTTCTTTCTCAGACTGGAGGCATAGTTTAATGTTCATCACACACACACACACACACACACACACACACACACACACACACAAATGGGGTTTAACATTACAATATTTTTTCTGTAAAACATTAGTTCCTTAATCACACATCATTCTTTTGAATCTGTTATGTCACAAGATTTTTCTCCTTTTTTAACCTCCTTCAAAGGTATTAATGAGGGCTCCATTTTTTTAAACTTCCAGCTTTATGATACAGTTGCTGTCTGATATACTGTATATGTTTCTCCCTTTCTTCCCACCTCTTTGTATAAAAGAGCTACTGTTTCGGATCCAAGTTAAAATGAGTGACATTTGTTTCTTATTCCAAAATATCTTCCAGATGAAATAAAGATTTAAATGTAAAAAACAAAACTATAAAAATAGCGAAATAATGTATGGACAAATATTTAGATAATTCAAAATCCAGAAGCCATAAAGGAAAGACTGTATAAATTCTAAGGATAAATATTTAAAATTTCTACACAGAAAAATACTCCAATAAGAGCATCAAAGGTAAATGACTGAAATTAAGATAAGATCAAATGACAAAGGGCTAATATTCTAAGTACAAATTGATGTTAAAAGAAAAAACAGATGTATGGCCAAGTAGAAAAGACAAATGACATATCTATTAAAAATAAATAACCAATAAATAAAAAATAAATAAAAATAAAATTAACAAAAAATAAGTAGTTTATTAAAAAATAACCAATAAACATGACAAGATTTCAACTCACTAATAAAAAAACTGCAACAACAATAAAAAAAGATGCCATTTCTTTTCTTATTGAGTTAGCAGAATTTTTAAAAGATTAATAATACCCAGTGTTGGCCAGTGTGTGGAGCCTGGAGCTGAGGAGCCTTTTTGCAACCATGTGACAGCCCTTAGAATGGAGGCCATGCCATAAGAATAATGGAATGAAAAGACAAAAGGAGCCTGAGACACCAATGAAGGACACTGGAGCTGCCGCACTAGCCTAGGGCTGCTGACCTCTGGTCTTGTTACAAAGAAAAGCGAAACCTTATTGTGTTAAGCCACTCCATTCCAACACATGCTGCCTAACTCAGTCTTACTCATAGAAATATTAAATGGGTTTTCCAAAGATGGCTTGCAGCAATGCTCGGAAACATATAAGGTAGCACAGCAAAATGGAGAAATCTGAGCTTTGGAGCCAGGACTGAGTTCAGGTTTTGACTCGGTTACTTATTCCTGTGGATACAAATTAAGTTGTATGAGGATTAAGTGGGATAATGTGGGATTGTATTTACCACAGAGTGACACCTAGTTAGGGGCTCAATAAATTGAAAACATTATTATTTTTTTTTAAAGTCTAGTTTTAAGTTTCTAAAGTTGCTTTTAGTGTGGTGACAAAAATATACTTAGGGAAATCTCAGAATAAATACAGGGCATCTTTAAAATTTGAATATAATTTCCACAAACATTTAAATATAATCCATGTGGTTAATAAAAGATTTATCATCAAGTATATTAGGTAGTTCACAGATGTCCAGAAGAGCCAGAGACCCAAAACCAGATGCTAAGCAGCCCAGAACAAATCGTGTGTATGCTGCACATATCCTTCATAAAAGGTAGAGGAGGGAGGATATATTTTAAGAATACTTTTTAGTTTTTAATGCTTGGGCTCTTAACAGCAGTAAGGCCCTTCTCTTGAAACAGAATCCTTGTGAGAAGATACAGGTTCATATTCTCATCCATTCATTCATTTAACAAATATTTATTGACTCTTGGTCGGATGCCATGCCAGGGACTACAGAGCAAAAAGACACAGTCTTGCTTTTATGGAATCAATAGGCTAGCAGGGAAAGATAGTAGATGAATAATAGTAAACACAGTTATATAATTATAGTTTATGGAACTACTCTTGTAGAAAGCAAAGTTTGCTAGGAGAGCGTATAACAGACAAATCTAATATATTCAAGGTCAGGGAAGGCTTCCCTGAGCAAATGATACTTGATATAATATTTCTAATAATAGCATGTGTTTGTGTCATAAATTATAAACATCATTTTAAACATGAGGACCTATGAAATTTTCAGGGGTCCTGAAAAAGGTTGGAAACCCATTAAAAAATATGTGAGCTCTAAAATATGAAACAGTGTTGGAAGCAACCTAAATGCCCATCAACAGATGACTGGATAAAGAAATTATGGTTCATATATACAAAAGAATATTACTCAGCCATTAAAAAAAGTGAAATCCTACCATTTGCAAAGACATAGACAGATCTAGAGATTATTATGCTAAGTGAAATAAATCAGACAGAGAAAGATAAATACCATATGATTTCACTTATATGCAACATCTAAGAAACAAAAAGAATAAACTAATTAAAAACAGACTCACAAATATAGTGGATATTTTGGTGATAGACAGAGGGGACATGGGTTAAGGGGCTAGGAGAATAGGGTGAAGGACTGAAGAAGTACAAATTAATAGTTGATAGATGGTCACAGGGATGGGGGAGCATGGCAGAGGGAATGCAGTTAGCATTAATATGATGGCTAGGTGGAGGGCCAGGGGAGGGAGGGCGCAATTGGGGGCATTGTTTTATGAACAATATGATGTCTAAACAATGTACTGTATACTTGGAACTAATTTAAATAAACAAATTTTAAAAATAAAAATAAAATATGAAACTGTAAAACTAAAATATTAAATATCTATAAAATATAATATATATCATTTCTTTTCATATTCAAAAAATGTCATTAATGTTGAAAATAATTTTTAAATTAGCTTTTCTTAATTCTAAGAAATTCCAAAGAATATTTGATTGATGAGAAATTATAGCCAATTGTAAACTAAGTAAACCACAGAGAACCCAATTCTTAAAAATCAATTACAAAAAGCTGTTTGAATTTGTTTTAAATATAAAAATTATATTTAATGTGAAATGGGACTATATTTTAATATAGTTGGTCTTATTAACCCATTATAGTGGGTGAATCTGGTGCCTACAAAGATCTTAAAATTGCCTTTAAAATCTTGGGACTCTCAGAACCAGACTATCTCAGACCTTATAGAGCAACAGATGGCTGAATCAGGACCTGAGATTAGGGAGTACAGATAGGTCCTTATCAGTATATATAGGGTGTCAGAGGCATTGGGAGAGAGCAGGCAATAGGGAACTCATAAGGATAAAAAAATTATTCTCCCGTAGGTTTCGAGAATATTTGCATCATGAGAAATCTGCTCCTATCTGTTGCCCTCTCTTTGGCCATCACCACTGCATTTCCAGGCTACCCTGTTAGTCCCTTTTCACACTCAATTCTAATTCTGAAAAGTGATTTTTATTTCTGAGTATAAAATGAGCTCTATGGTACTGGTGAGCCCTAGAGTCTTGCAAATGAGCAGTCTGAGGAGTAGCAAAGGAAATAATGCCTTGGATTCGGAGGACCTTGACAGCCAGAAGGGCACACTCAAGGGGCCCCTCCTTCTGATATTTAACACCTCACTTCATAGACTGTGGTCTCTACTGAATCTTCAGAAATGTGACACCAGTCAATATGGTCACTTTCTACTTGCTATTACCCTATTAAATCCAAGTTTTCCATTCTGTATTGGTGGGTTCTTCCCACAGAGAGTACTCTGTATCTGCTCTGTAAAATAACAAGAACTTAGTCTCTATCTTTGCCCTAAAAGTTGGCATCTTATTCAGAAATAGTGAACCCCATTAATTCTACCCATAATCATTTCACCAACTAACAGGCTCATTTTGCATGTACCCTACATTTCCCGTCCCAAGCAATGCTTGAAAAATCTCGCTCCTCCTAATTCCCCCAAATCATCACATTATTTTAAATCTTGTCATATTAATACATTTCACTGTTCAGATATTCAAAATAACTATAAACGCAGCACCAAATGAAAATCTTCATTGATGGCTAAATGAACAGGCTGTGAATACAGCTTACAAAAATCTTAATGTGAATAAAGAAAAAGTATGTTTTAATAAAAGTTGTGGCTAAAACTTACAGTTTATCTCTAACTAGACATGATAAGACATTTTTTTTAATTCATAGAATTTAAAAACTATAAATTGTAAGATATTCCAAATTTATATAAGAAGAAACTGAAAATCTATAAAGATATACTTTTCCATAATTTACACCTCTCCTTTTAGGGTTTCAAATATCACATTTTCTTTATTCTCCATTAGTCTCATTTCTTTTCTCCAGAAAGCTGTGCTATTTACATAACTGTTATCTAGTTTATGTTTCTAATTTGCTTCCCAGATTGTAAATACGGCCCTTAAAATGCTTCGCTGACTTACCTAACTAGATAGATGCAAACGCATTCTTATCAGAAAGGCTTCTTTCAAGAGAAACCATTTGTGAAATACGCCATCCATATTAATGGCTTCCAATTTCTCAAGTTATGCTCTCGGCTAGATCTAGATTATCATAGACTGAATTTCATATTTTATATAGATCACTTGATGCATAAATAGAGAAGGCTAGGGCCAAGTGACAACTGTAATGTGCAATTCTGACTCAGAGAAGCGCACTGAGAAATCCAACAGGTTAGTACTTGGTTGTATACGAAGTTCTGGGAAAGAATGGGTACATTGTGAAGCTTTTGGCATACTTGTAAATTAGCTAATGAAAGCTAAAGGCAAATGGGATTTTAGCCAGTTAATGACTGGCTATTTTTAATTTAGAATTGTAAGCAGGAGAAGGGACTGTTTATAACCAGCCAAAATCACAGTAGTGATTAAGACAGGCCTGGAAATAAACCAGGAGTTTGGGAAGCCCCAAAACATCCTTATTTTTTATTGTACTACACACTGATGTACCTAATTAGAGGAATAAATTTCACACAATTCTTAAATTCTAACCAGAGTCTACTCCCAGAGACTCAGATGATTACAATGTAAGTGCTGGCTCCAAGAATCACCTTTGGGTCAACCAGAAAATCCTATCTAAAATGCAACTTAACTTGGGTATTTTAAGAATGAAGATTACCTGATGGTGCATCTTTACAGTCAGTACTGGGCCTACTGAGAGGTCCTATGGGAGGGGATACTGGTTTCCTAGGACCCATCAGACGAACTTTTCTCCTTTCTTCACCTCTACTACATTAACTTACACACCATTCAGGGATTTGAGGACTCAGTTCTGCACTATTTGTGGGGATTCTGGACATTTAACTTCTGTGGCCTTTGTTTATTGAGGTTTTGTTTTGTTTGTAAATCTGTAAAACAAGAGTACACAAGAGAGAGGCTGAACTCAATGATTTCTATGATTCCTTTTCTAGTTCTAAATGTATTTTAACCTTTTCCTTGGGATTTGCTAAATACCAACTCAATAGAGCTCTTTTAGTTGTGCTAAGTTGCCAACTCTCGGTTTAGCTTCAGTTTCCAAAATAAAGCAAATCTAAGTGATTCAAGTATGATCTTATAAAAATGAATTTAAAATCTCTACTGATCCCAGATAAATATGCTCTTCAGCCTAGAATATGCTAAACAAGCATTTTACTGATGGCAAAAAATTGCTGTCCTTCATAAGTACCCTGAAGATTCCAGACCAGCTGGCATGGGATATACTCACTTCTTCAGAAAATAAAAAATAGGAATTTCCTGTATACCCACCCATATCTATCTGAGAAGCACTTTGAAATTCTTCAATGGCAGCATTCTCACTTTGTATGGAACCCAAAAATTACAAATCTGTTAGAATTTACCTCATTTAACCTCAATTGAATCAAACCAAAGTACAAAATGTTATTTTCAATGCCATGGTTAAAGGTCCTCACAAATAGTGTTAGTTTCATTATAAAACAAGACTTTTGAATTCCATAAAATTGTGGGATTCAACATGCCTCAAATAGGCTCCCACATTTAAAAAACAAAGACACGGCCAACTCTGGCTACGAAGCTAGTTAGAGGCAGAACATCAGCCAAGTCAACCTTTCTCCATTTTGCTATATGTGGCCTTCATCATGCTCTGCAACCCTGGGAAAAGCAGACGGTATCCCCCAAACTCACTCCTTCCTCTAGGAATTTACCTTAGAGGTGAATGTTTTTGCTACTGCCAGATTGATTTTCCCCTGAGAAAACAATGGCTACTATTATTTACTGGTTTGAAAGAAATGTACCCTGTATCTTATCTCCTAAATTTCCCATTTTTCCCCCAAAACTGATAGCACATTACTCACCCATGAAGCTTTTGTAACCAGATTCAGGCTCTCCCATTCTCAACTGATTAAATCAGCTTCCAAAGGTGAAGGCCAGGAATCTGTATTTTTTTAATCTCCTTTTATTTTCTGATATACAAAGAGGTTTATAAAATATTCTTCCACCCCATTTTCTTCCATTTCTACTACTCTGTCACAAACTTGGTAGTCAAGGTCTCTGAACCACAGATTGATTAGTTTTATGCTTCATCTAAAAGATTATGCCAAGAACTATCAACAGATCACTACAAGGCTGATATAGTAAATGGCTACCTACAGAAAATAATTTCAAGTTCGACTTTTTCAAAAACTTAAATGAGATGTGTTTTGACGAGGCATAAAGAAGTAGATAACATGCAGGAAATAAAAGGTGCTACTATCAGGATAAAAATTAAGTCCATAGCATAAAGAACTTTTTGAGATTAACAACATCAATTTGAGAGGAATGCTGTGGCAGGCTGCATCAAGGCCTCCTAAAACATCACTTTCTAATCCCTAGAACCTATAAATATGTTACTTTATATGGTAAAAAGGACTTTGCAAAGGTGTTTAAAATCTTGAGATGGGGAAATCATCCTAGATTATCAGAGTGGGCCCAATAATGCAATCATTGTGTCCTTATAAGAGGAAGGTAGAGAGAGAGATCACTAAAGAGAAGGCAATGGGATTATGGAAGTAGAGACTGGAATGATGCAGCTATAAACCAAAGAATACCAACAGCCACCAGCAGCAAAACTATGCAAGGAAAAATTCTCCCCTGGAGACTCCAGAAAGAAGGAACATAATTTTAGCCCAGTAAAATTGACTTCAAGCTTCTAACTTCAAGTCTGTAAGAGAACAAACTTGTAGTATTTTTTTTAAACCATTGAATATGTGGTAATTTGCTACAGCAGACAATGAAAACAATACAATCATTAAGATAGTATCTCAACAATCAGAATCCAAGATCTGCAGAATTGCATTTTATACTTGATTTTAAAAACAATGTTTTGTTTTGTTTTATTAAGGCAGTTAAGCAAGAATTTGCACACAAAATTTTAAAAATTTTATTAATTCACTGGAATTGGGTGAAGGTACCTCATTTGCTAGTGCAATCATGACCATACCCACTGTTTCCTGATCTCTGGGTTCCCTTGTTCCTTTGACTCCCCTTGATCCACTTTAACTCTAGGAAAGTAAGGGAAAATACAAGAGCAGACTCCTATCATTGCTAATTGATTTAACCTCTTACTTTCAAAACAAGGTATAAAGTATTATAAAAAATATTTTCTTTTAGTTATTGATACTAAGGGAAAACAAAATATTAAAATCAGCCTTTGGTGAAGATGTAGAAAATTCTTTTACATAAAGCACATTTTGAGATTATTTGACAGAAAAGGCAGAAAATCTGATAACCCCTAACAATTTTTAAATAAAGATTTCTAATTGTTATAAAAGATACAGATGGCTCTCATAAGGTCCACACAAAATAAACTAGTAAATATATTATTTATGGAATTATAAACTGCTTTTACCAAGGTTTATAGCAGAGAACAGATGAGGATAAGATACCGGTATTATTTTAAAAATGAATAATTATCTTACTAATTTTGAATGTTGATGCTATAATTGATCCTAGTTTCTATATCACTTAATTGACACATTGCCTTCATGGATGTAAGTTCGGAATGTCAATTGTACTTATCGTCTGGAAATTAAGGTTACTATGAAAACTTAGTATTATCTTTGCTTAATTACATTAGGTTCCCAGCCGACATATCCTATAAAATATACATCCTCAATTGTTAAAAGTGAGGCTCCTAGATGAATTTTTTAAATCAATAATATAACCCTCCAGTGGATTCATTTGGTAGTTATCTGACTTTATAGTTGAGCCTACACTGACAACGTAGTTTTTCAGAAAGCACTGTGAGCTGCTTGACCACCTCAAATAAACTGCAAACTGTGTTGTACCAATACATGTGTTTTAGTTAACACTGAGCTGCATTCAAGAAATGAAAATCAACTACTTTTACTAAATCATGTGCATAGTATGGAAGAATCACACCCAGAAACTTTTAGCACATCCGAGAAGTATTCAGAAAATAAAGAATATAAAATATAAAATTTAATTGTGCAAATAAAATTATAGGAAGCCTTTAGGTGAAAAGATATAATATAGAGAAGAGGGCAAAGTACACAGGAAACAAACAGTCCTATCACAATAAATCTGACATTAGACAGTAAATGTATTTAAACCATAACACAGGTCTTGTTAATTATGTCATCATGGATTTTTAATGTTATTCTGATATTAAAAAGTGTTCACTCATTAAGAATTCAACTGAGAAACTGTTTTAGAATGCAAATTTGACCTCGAGTCAGAGAAAAGACACTGTAAACACAAAAGAACTATGATATTAATGAGAATATGAATTATTAACTATCTTCCTAGATATGATAGGAGAAAAAGTTGATTCTATGGTCAAAATAATTTTATGGAAAGAAAATTTTAACTTTTAGATTTATATTGGATAATTCAAACAAAAAGGGGAGCCTAACTTCCTTATTATACAGAACTATAAATTTTCTATTCCCCTCTTCTTAGAACATTTACATTATATATAAATCAATGGATTGCCAGGGTTATTAATTTTTTTCAATACCATTGAGGCGCATACATGTTTATTTTTTAATTCTGTAAACAGTACTAAGGGAAAACAGTAACTGTTTCATTTAGGTCTTACCTAGTATAATGAGACAACTTCATACGCAATGAGTATGAAGGAGATATCAATATGCAGACAAAAACAAGACTATATATTGACGTTTCCTTTGCATTTGTTTGTTGTTGTAACAATCAATTCCAAACACAGTACAGGGAAGATGGAATGAGTAAGAAAAAAAAATTTATTTCTCCTTTAACACCAAGCCATATTATTCAAAATGTTTCAAAATACTTAACGAGATTGCCAATCCCAGCCACTGCAACAGAAATCCACTGAGACACTCCTTAGTAAGAACAGCTACATTGCTATATATAATTTATTAATTTAGTAGTTTAGTCTCTCAATACTTAGCGAGTTCATGTAAAAATTAATGTTCCCATTGGTTTATAGTGACATTAATATAAATGCATAATTTTAAAGTCAACATTCTTTTCACTAGGACCATACAACTTCTTAAAAGATATTTGCAGGTTGGGGCAAAGTAATGACTGGCTGCTAGGATAGAAATGTTCCAAAATCAAATATACTGGCAGGCTTGGAAAGGCATAAGTATATATATACATTCTCGGTATGTTACTATTTCCCACATTTTTACTGTACATACTCATCTCATAATTTGGTATAAAACATTTGCTCAATTTGAAAAAACAAAGTAAGATGAATACATTTTCATCTTCCTCTCAAAACAATCATTTTAACTGAAAGAGAAGTTCTTTATGTTTAACTCTGTTTAAGAGAGGGATATATATACGTTCTTTACTACATGTACAATTTTTTTTACCCAATCTTAGTGCTTCATTACAACCAGGTTAGCAATAATAGCTCCAGTGCTTTTTTAAAAATTGCATTCAGTAAATAAGTCTATAAATTCTGCGGTTGAATCCTTTTTAAGACACTGAATTATAACAAGTCCAAAAAACGTATGACCATTCATAAACTCTTGGAACCTGTAAATTATTGCAAAAAATCTCACATTGCATATAATTCAAAAATAAACATTGTGGGGAGGGTTCGTAAAATAAATACTACAATAATTTTCAACTCTATTTAAATGCTGTCTTGATAGTTAGATGAAAAGATTAATATTACTAAGAGAGAGTCAAACTATTTTAAAGACTGTTTTCCAAGTAGTTAGAACAATTCTGCAAAACAAATATAAGCAAGAGCCTATGCCAATACATTTTCCTGTAGTGTAATATAATTGCTAATGAGGTATAATCTGTAAGCAATTAATACAATATAAATAGGTATAAGCCACCACTAAATCACAGTCTGGTGAAAAGCTCCTCAGCTAATGTAGTTTAGGGCAGGAGTTAAGGGAAATGAGGAAAGGGGAAGGATAGGCCAGGTTTCCAGTGGGAACATCATTTATGTATTTTATCATTATCGCCATCTTGTATGTAACAGTCCACTGTTGCAGAAATGGAAATCCTTTCCATGTATGTGGGTCTAGAATATACTTTATGCAGCATTAAGATATTTAAGTATTACTAATGCTTCATTTGATTTACATTTGGATATACACATAATCACATATGTATATCAAAAACTATAAATAGAATTTTAAAACACTTATCTCATTTTTGAAAAGTTAAGAGTTAAGATTAAACTATGTACTATAGAATTTTCTAGAATATCTAAACTCAGGGGTAAAACCAAACATTACTATTTTCTTTAGTAAATGGCTTGTATGAAACCTCAAGCTCACTCATCTTTTTATAAATGGGTTTATTTGATGAGGATTGTGAACCAATGATTGTTTAGCAGCAACTTTACCAAACTGTAAATTCTTTTATTAACAGGCATAATAAACAGACAATACTAATCTTATTTAAAAACCATGAGTGCCACACTGGTGAATATACAGCTCATGAATAACTTAACAAGTATTTCCCATTTTAAAAGGCAACACTCAGCATACAAAAACCTACCTATACTAAATAAACAAAGAGGCTATAATATGGATACATGATTGATGTGTCTAAAATGATATATATACAGTACATAATTAATGTTAATTATGTGATCAGTACATTTTTCTATATGATTCCCTTCATGCTTCGCTTTCACCAGAAACTGAATTCTGAACTTCCTCTTCTAAAATTGGTACAATCAGGTTATCCTTGGACATCAAATTATATTTCATCACAAATTTAGTAAACCGATGACACAAAAATGTTTCATTCTGTAGAGAGGAAGAAAAAAATGTTATTTTAAGTTACTATCCCAAACCAAAATAACTAGACACAATATCAACATGTATTATTGTCGTTCTGGTAAGAATGCGTAAGTATAATTAGTAAAGTACTTACTTCATATTCATCAAATATCTGCCGGTGATGAAAATAAGCATGTGAAAATATTCTGTAAATTCTACGGCATACTGATCCTAGTTTTGCTACAGAGGATTCCTTTATGCTAACCCTAAAAACAGAAAAGAAATCACAGATTCGTAGAGCTGGACAGATCTTAAGAATCATATATTCCAATCTTCTCAATTTACAAGTGTGGCAGCTGACATGTAGGTAAAACAAGTGACCAATCCAAGGTCAAAGTGCTAGTAAGTGACAAAAGCAGGATTAAAATCCCTGTTCTTCACTCCTGGACCAGTGCTCTTTCTATGCAACCACAGTGCCTAAGAAATTCAGTATTATAGTTTTGAAACGTTGTTAAAGTTTAATGAAATTAAATTAAAAAAAAAAAGTTTACTAAAACATATGTTTATAACATTAATACTTTGTTTACCAGACATGATTAAAACTACTGAAATACGGTTTATTCTATAGAATTCAATTTTTTTTTTTTAGAAAAAAAATTGTCTGAATATTTCTGATCTTTTATAAAAAAATGTATATAGGATACTGAGGCAAAAACCAGTATTTTTTACATATTTTATATGAGCTCTTTGGAGTTAATGATATTTCAGGGGAAAGGGAATTCCAAATCTATTCACCTGGTAACAATATCTTAATATAATAAAAGGCAAGTCACAAACTTTGACAATAATATATTACAGTATGTACAGACTTCTTTCCAGGTCTTAAAAATTGGAAGGCAAGAATAAGAATCCTTCAGAAATAAGCAGTCCGACAAAGGAGACTGCTCTTTAGGCATGTCGTCAAAGAAGAGGCTGACTCCATCACAAAAATTTAATAAGCAAGTGTTTAAATATCCCAACTCTAAAGAATCTGAGAGAGAACTCTGGAGAATGATGCACAGCAGTAGACACTACCCTTGATTGAACTGGCCTGTGAGCTTTGGAAGCCAAGTCTTGCTGCCTTCAGTTTAACCAAAACCCTAATTTCCAAACTTTAATAATAATTTTGCACAAGTGAAATATACGACAGCTTTAAAAAAAAAAAAAAAAGGTATAAAGAATACAATGCCTCAACCAGCAAAACCTAGTTTTAGCTTTAAAAACATCAATCTTTTAAATCAAATCCAAAAAGTTTAAGACCATGTTTAAAAGTTTTGTTTACCTGCTGGGAAAATATTTATTGCTATTCAGAAGACATGCAGCACCATCAAGTGTGTGTCTAGTATAGTCTATAGCAGGACACTATAAAAGAAAGGATATAAAAACGCATCAACAAAGAACTCTACCTCTTAGATTAGGTATATTAATTATGTATGTGTCATTCCAAAAACCTGAGTGAGTATAGTCTAAGTAAAAAAGTGCTTCACAATATCAGAATGACTGTAAAATTCAATGTTACGTTAATAAGGCTTTATTATCCCCATGAACTATAATATCAGGCCTCTGGAAGATACATGAATCAGTCTCCTAATTTCTCACTCCCAACTCTGTACCTAGAGGAAAACATTTAGAGCTAGGAAGAACATCTGATTATCTAATCTAACCCTCTGATTTTACAAAGAGGCTGATCAGTGTGCATGCACAGACTTCTTCCCAGATCTTAAAAATCTGTAGGCAAGAATAAAGAATCTTTCAAAACAAGCACTCCAGCTGAGAAAAGATCAGAGATTCAAGCAAGTTAGCACATAAATATCCCAACTCTAAAGCATGAGATGGAGAGCCCTGGCCCTGGAGAATAACACACAGCAGGAGGGATTATCATTGACTGACAGTCAATCATTTACACAAGATCCTTTAATTAGAAAGGAGGACTTAACAAGATGTTTATACTAGAATATACTGACTCCTGGTCAACTGATTTATACCTTATAAAAAGGCTCAGAAGCTTCCTTCTCTTCACAAATTCGAACAGGGATCACTGCCTTCTAACATCCTAGAAAATATCCCTTATTACGTACCTGGCACCCTATTACTATTCCAGCAGCTTTCTAAAAAATTTTCTCTTTGACCTCCTGTGAAATTCATCTTTATAATTTAATAAACCTGTCTTATCCTATACCATCTATCAGAAACAATGAAACCTATTGTCTCACGGCAAATCAGTAAACCTATTAAAGGAAAAATAAAACTGCAAAGTAATTCTCCTCACTCAGTTCTTCTGAGGGCAGACAGGAAAAAGCATCTGTCTGCCCTCAAAAGAACTGAGTGAGGAGAATGAACCAGGGAGTCTACTAAAGGAAACAATGAACTAGAGAAAATAACAATGATTCTAACTCTACGCAGTAATTAGAATATTATTCAAGTGTTGAGACTAAAACTGGAATGTAATGTAATTTAGAAATGTAAATTAATAACTGCTAAATATGGCTTAGCATAATGCCATGGCAAATATAGATTATCTAAACAACAAAAAAGGTATTTTTCTAACTATACATCACAGGAATGTATGGTTAGTAGACTCACTACCTATATTTACTAAACAAATTATATTTCTCCATATATATGATTATAGGTGATTTGGTCAAAAATAAATATTCAAAGTCATATACTGGTCATTTGGGTGTACCATGGACGGTTTTACAAGGGAAATATAATGCCAGCCATACATTTAATTTAAAATTTTCTAGTAGCCACATTAAAAAAGTAAAAATGAGTGAAATTAATTTTAATAATGTATTTTATTTAACTCTGTATAGCCAAAATTATCATTTCAACATATAATTGAAATAAAAATTATTTGAGCTTGGGGGGGGGTATTTTAAAATTAAGATACAATTCACATACCATAAAATTTGTTTTAAAGTACACAATTCAATAGTTTTAGCATATTTGCAAAATTGTGCAACCACCATCAACTATATTCCAGAACATTTTCATTACCTCAAAAAGAAACCCCAGTACTCATTAGCAGTCACTTCTCATCCTCTCCTCTTTCTAATCCTATGCAACAACTAATCTACTTTCTGTCTTCTATTCATTTGCCTAATCTGGATATTTCCTAAAATTGTGTGGTATCAGTAGTTTTCAAGGCTCATCTACAGTGCAGCATAAATCATCACTTTATTACTTTTAATTCAAAATCTTTTTAGACTTTAATGTTTTTAATATACAAAAATGCTGTAAAATGTATTTCTCCCTCTACAGAGTTCATTTATTTTAATGGCTGAATAATATTCCATTGTATATATATACCATATTTTGTTGCTTTACTACTCTTCAGTTGATGGAAACTGGCTGTATCCATTTTGGGCTGTGATGAATAATGTAACTGTGAGCATTAATGTAAAAGTTTTATGTGGATACTTGTGTTCATTTCTTATGGGTATATACAGTAGAATTACTAAGTTATATGGTAACTCTATGCTTATCATTTTGAGGAACTTCCAATCTGTTTTCCAAAGTGGCTACAGTATTTTAGGATCCCATTAACAATGTATGAGGGGTTCCATTTTCTCTGCATCCTGGCCGATATTTGTCATTATCTGTCTTTCATATTTTAGTCATGCTAGTGGGTGAAGTGTACGCTATTGTGGATGTTTTTTTCTCCTTAAAAAACATTGTGGTAAAATATATACAACATAAAACTTGCCATTTAAACCATTTTTTAATGTATGATTCAGTAGCATTAATTACATTCACTGCTGTGCAACCAATGCCATCCGTTTCCAACTAGAGATTTTCATCATCCCGAACAGAAACTCTATACTATCAAGCAATAACTTCCCATACCCCTCACCCTCCCAGCCCCTGGCGATCTCTAATCTACTTTCCAGAATTCTATAAATTTGTCCTTTGAAGGTATTGCATAAAAGTAGAATCATATGATTTTGTGTGTGGCTTTTGTGTATGGCTTATTTCACTCAGCATAATGTCCTCAAGGTTCATCATATTATATCAGAACTTCATTCTCTTTTATGGATGAAAATATTTCATTGTATGTATACACCACATTCTGTTTATTCATCCTCATTGTGATTTTGATATGCATTTACTTAAGGACCAATGGTGTTGAGCATCTTTCATGTTCTCATAGGCCATCTGTGTATCTTCTTTAGAGAAAAGTCTATTCAAATCTTTTTCTCATTTTTATATTTGGTTATCTTTTAATCATTGAGATATAATAATTCCTCATGTATTCTGGATACTAGACCCTTACCATAGGTATAGTCTGCAAAAAATATTTTTTTCCCATTCTATGGGTTGTCTTTTTACGTCCCAACACTCCTTTGAAACATAAAAATTTTTAATTTTGATGAAATATGAATTATCTATATTTTCTTCCACTGTGCTTTTACTGTCATATCTAAGAAATTACTACCTAAAGACATGAAGATTTATACTTATGATTTTCCCCCCAGTTTTATAATTTCAGCTGTTACATTTAGGTCTTTGATCTATTTTTAGCCAATTTTTGTATATGGTGTGAGGTAGGGGTGTAACTTCAGCCTTTTGTAAGTAAATATCCAGTTATCTCTTAATGAGACATCTTACATTGCCTTTTTGTACTAAGTATTTGAAATTGGCATCTATTTTTACACTTAGAACACATCTCATTTTGCGTACTCACATTAAGTGCTCCATAGCCGCATGCTGTTCATGACTACTAAATCAGACAGCATAACTTTAAAATTCTAAATGATTTCTGAAAAAAATATTTGGAGTTGCCTTGTTTTAGCTGCCTCCCTCCACCATTCCCCAATTCTAGGTTAACTGATCTACTCTGCATCATTTGTAACAGAAAAAAGTTGACAAAATAAGTCACAAAATTGTAAATAATGTGCTCACAAACTTTTATATTTTTTAAAATATACACTCATAATGCTACTGCAAGTGATCACAATCTACATGTGACTGAAAGAGCTTGCAGTGATTGTAACTATTGTTACAATCACTATTTGTGCAATTAACTAACTGCTGCAATGCCTTAAATTTTCAAGGATATTGAGTAAAGCAGGGGTCTCCAACCCCAGGGGCCCTTGGTCCAGTACCAGTCCATGTCCTGTTAGGAACTGTGCTGGACTGCAGGAGGTGAGCAGCCGGCCAGAGAGGAGAGCTTCATCTGTACTTGCAGCTGTTCCCCAGCGCCAGTATCACCACCTCGGCTCCACCTCAGATCATTAGGCATTAGATTTTCATAGGAGCACTGGTCCCTGGTGCTGAAAAGGTTGGGGACTGCTGGAGTAAAGGATCACTGGTGCTGAGTACCTTGGTTCCACTTCAGAATCTGCCCAATGCTTTAATTTATAAGAGCAGCTTTTTAAGCTACCAATCTGTCTGTTTCTATTATTTCCTGAATATGCGCCCTTATTCCAAAGAGTTCAAAAAGTGCCCTTTTAATAGTTTCTTTAGTTTATATTTTTATAGAAATCCATTCCACATAACTACCACTGGGAAATTCTACTATTATCCTTCCTTGACACATGGACAATTCAAAGAGGCTGGTCTTCAGCAAGAATGTTGCAATTTTAAGAGTTACTCATAGGATGTAATGCTGATGATTATCATTTTTTATACTTAATATTAATCAAGAAAAAAGTAAACATGGCAATGAAAAGTACATATAAATCTCATAATACATCAAAAACTGCATAGTGTATCTTTTCTACTTGCTAAAATGAAACTAGCCTTCTTGATTTAGTTTCTTAATTACAATTATCACACCATTCACTACACTTTGTAGCCAAATTCAGTGACTTATCAATGAAACTCCTATGTGGATCTCCCCAGCTAAAGAGTCATATATAGCTGTAATACTGTTTCAATTTATTAACACAAAAAAAGTAACACCCCAAATGAAAAAGATCTTCCAAATAAGTACCAATTGCTTAGACAGGTACCAAATACTCCCTATTTTGGAGAATTTACCTTTTTCAAACAAAAGAACACCAGATATTGATTTTGCAACTAGGGAACCACTTGTCTTCAAGCCTTAGAGGTCTGTCAATATAATGATCATGTGAATGTCTATAATTTCACAAAACTGGACTCACTTATTTTCAATCAGATCAGTGTTAAGTAAAAAGTATTTAGTCATTATTTACAGATTAAAAAGAAATGCAGATCAAAGGAAAAGCAACACATACTTTAAACCAGTTGTAAAGAACATTACTGAGATAACTAAGGAAAATTGAGTGTATATTAAGACATCATATGAAGAAAGAATTTAAAATTTAAAAAATGTTCTGTAAGTAATTTCTACTTCCTATATTCTCTCCTTGACAATAACTGAGAAAACAAACATGAATAAAGTAGGACCAAATTATGAAGAAGAAAATCATAATGGTGGGTTTTAAATTAATAGTAAAAATATTAATGAAATGTAAAGAAAAAATATTGGCCTATAAAGTTAAAAGGTTCAAAAGTAACATTTCTAGTCAATAGACTAAGCATCAGCTAGTAATCATCAACAGTTGTTCCTATCAAAAGAAACTGTGACTGAACAAAAAATCTAAACTGGTGTATCTCACCCATTACACATTAGATTATCAGCACAATGTGACAGATCTTATTCTGTGATAGCCAATGAATCATAAAGTGAGTTCTAGCCCATATTATTACCCAATTATGAAAAATGATACTAATCATAAGAAATCCTAAACAGCATTTTGGTAATAACTTTTCCAAAAAAGAACTCTAAACCAAAAGGCAAACTAAAAACTCTAAAAATCAGTCTACTATCACTGTCCTGGAAAGATTTAGGTTATGACATTTTATTAGTCATTCTATTTTATAAATTCTCACCTCTTTCGGAGTTTTATGAGCTGCACAAAGAAAAATCCATTGTTCAGTTGCTGTCATCTGAGTACATGTCTCTGGATGGCATTCACTCTGTTAAAAATAGTTACATTCCTTAATATGTAAAATAATAACTGAAAAGTTTATCAACTGGGTTACATTTCCATGTAAAATTCTAGAATATTTAGAAATTTTAGATAAGTCTTTGTAAGCACATTAAGTTACAAAAAAATAGGTAAACCATCAGAACTTTCAATTATAGCTTTAACTTAAAGAAAATATTACCTGAAGTTTAACAGCAAGTCCATTTAGCTCAAGACAGAATTGCCTAAAAATGCAAATATATAAATGAAAAATCTTATTTATTCTCCACATTATTTTTAGCATACTGTCAAAACAGAATCCCATCAGTACCATCCTTCCTCCCACATCACCATCATTACCACCACCCAGATTTACATGGCACATTTCCTACAAAGACATACAGATTAATAAACAAAACTCAAAACTACTGACAATGTTCAATATCAGAGTTCAGTGAGCTGATCACTCTGAACACTAAAAATTGGTAGTTTTTCTGGGAAGTAATTTAGAAATATTTACCATGAAACTTAGGAAATAGATACTTTTTGACCAAGTCATTCTCCTAAGAATCCATTCTAATGAAGTAATCAGAACTGCAGGCAGATATATGTAAAGATGTTCACAGAAACTATACAAAAAAAGTTTTTAAAACATTCTAAAAGACAGTAGTAAAATATTGGTATATATATAAACATACAAAGGATGTGTTTATATTTGCAGTAAGATTCCAATTATGTGAAAAAGTATACATACATCTTTATACAAACAGATACACAGAAAAAAGACTAGATATTTTATACTCTCATGTATTTTACAAGTTTTGTTTTGATTAAAAATGACATGTTCTTTATAAAAACTTCAAACAAAACATAGAAGAAAGTCCTCCAAAATTCCACTACCTCTTTCCAAAAGGTAATTATTGTTTACATGCAAATTTGAGTTTCTATGTGCAGATTAAAATATACCGGGATCATATTATACACAATTTTGTAATTCGCTTTGTCACCTAATAGATTGTGGGCATTTTGTCATAATATACTTTCCTTCTAAAACTGTCAAGAATTATAAAGCTTGGAACACGGTAAGTGCTAAAAAAATATTTTTGAATAAATGAATAATGGAAGAAATTATATGACATTGAGAGCATCATTTTTAGACAGATGTTATTTGATATGAAAAGGCTATTAATCTTCTATTTCACAAAGATAACTTACTTTATAGCTGTCAAAATAGTAAATGTGTATCCCTTAAAAATTCTATCTAATTAATCACTACTGTGTTTCCCCACCAAAAAATAAGAACACTTTAGTTCCCTAAAAATGTAAAGCTAAAACCTACCTAATTGGTAGATAAGAATCCCACATGAAAACAAAAACAAAAAAACTGCATATATATATATATATATAAAAACTTTACAATAGCAGAAAACAAATACAAAGTCAAATTTTCAGTTGTCTATATATGTATTTCCTTTCCAATGCCCAATTATAATGCTGTCCTTAGATTACAAAAGTAACACTATTTCTGAAAATCCGCATCACCCTCTACTGGTCCATATCTGTAGACTGCATGTTATGTGTTTTTGAGCTGTTTTCCACTAAGTGGTAATAAAGATGGATGATGATAAACAAGTTCCTCATCTAGTCCAATGCACTTATAGCCTATAGCGAAATTAAGCTAACTGATCTGGCACTGTTTAGGGTCACCAGTTGTGGTCAATAATGCAAACCTAACAGCTTCTAGTTAATCCAGTACAAAGCTAACACATACAGCTGTGTAGCTGAAGAAGAGACAAGCCAGAGCTAAAATCCAGCCTACATTCTAGTCACTAGGCCATGCATCCTGGCATGGGATCGCATCTAATCAGAAGAAGGGGCACCTTTTCCTAATTACAAATATTCAGTATGGGCTGGTAGGAGATTTGACTGAATATCCCATGACTCAATTCCCGTTAACATCATAACATAATCAAATGCTTTAACAGCAAGTAATAGGCCTCAAATCAATATCAACTATGTCAAAAATTAAAAGGCTGCTTTTAAAACTCTTCTTAGTCAACTATAAAGATGTATACACTATGACAGAGAAAAAATTTACATGTGATGTATAATGCATAAATACAAAACCAAAAAAATGGCCTAATATTCAGAAAAAAGTAACGAAAGTAAAAACAATAGCCCCAGGTTAAATAAAATACACATGAGAAGAAGTTTGTAAGTTTTATATAATGCATATTTCATAGTCTAAGTTAAACTGGGAGGAAAAGTTTTTCTTAGGTCTGGAACAACCTTGTATACTAAAATCTGCCCTCACTTGTTAGGAATAACGCTTTTTTAAAAAACTCTCGCTTACTTTCAACATTAATCTTACTAGCTAAGTAGTTATTTTCAAAGCTGATTAAAAAAAGGCAAAAGATATATTATAATAAAGTGCTCTGTATCTTGATTTACAATGGGGAAATATCTACATACTCATACTTTCAATTATGCATTGAGATGTATTTCTAAAAAACTAGATCAAGTAGTCAAGTGATTTGTCCAAGAAACTAGCAAGAATATAAAGAAGTCTTAGCATCTTAAAATTGCTGAACTGTTATGACAAGACATTATGTCTTTGCAATATCTAGACAACAAGCCTGCAGCATCAAAAAAAAAGTAACATATCAACAAGTTGTGACACTCATCACAGGAAATGTGGTCTAATTTATTCAGGAAAAGGCATATTTCTACGACACTTATTTAAAAATCAACTCAAAAGTAACAAACCCTGATGAACATATATCTATATGGGATTCTCTATATTTAACCTATCAACTCACCCCAGCTTCCATTTACAATGGAAAGTTTATAACTTCAAAAAACAACCTAATAATTTTGGGATATAGCTGCTTTTAAAGTTAATTCTAGTTAACTAGTCATTCACTAGTCATCAATTTTCTCATTCAAAGGATATTATGAAAAGCTCCAATTACTTCAGGATTATAAATAATCTCTATTTGCCAAAGGGAAAATTAGAAGTTCATAGTAGTTAATAGGTAATTCATCAGATACCAAGCCTATACTAGGACCTTGATATGATCCTCTATAGAGAAACAAAGGTATTCATGAGTGGGTAAATGGAAATAACGCATTTGTGGTTAAGGGTTATGATTAAAGAAACTGTGTAAAAAGAAGTAGAGACCAAATTCATAAATGTAGATAACAATCAGTAAATAACAAAGTTGAAAACTTTATAATATTGAAAATATAAACACTTTAGAATTTTTTTTTTTTGCCTACAGTTACATTATGATTTTGTTTAATTCATAATTATTAAAGTTTTTTTTTTTTTCTTCCATTTAAAAAGGAAACATTTAGTCTATGGCCATGCTACCCTGAACAACTCCAATCCTGTCTGATCTCAGAAGCTAAGCAGGGTCGAGCCTGGTTAGTACTTGAATGGGAGACCACCTAGGAAGACCAGGTGCTGTAGACATAAAAAATAAGGGCTTGTAAGATGACAGGGTCCTTGTAATCTGTGAGGTCAACCAAGGGTTGCCTTGCCATGAATGAATGAATGAATGAATGAATATGGAAACATTTATTTTTCACAGTTCTGGAGACAGAAATGTATAATAAGGTGTCAGCAAATTTGGTTCTGATGAGGGCCCGCATCCTGGTTTATAGATGGTTGTCTTTTCGTATCCTCACATAGCAGGAAGGATTATTTTTACTAACAAAAGTACTATTACTATTTTGATATATCATAAGGACGTACCTTAAATGTTCATACTTCCATACACCTTCATCTTGGCCCTCAGGTGGTTCAAGAATTTTGTCAATATTAGAACAATCTGCTCTTATGTTCTGTTGGATATACTATAAACAAAAAAGTTTTTATAGTTAATTAAAATATTATACTACATAATAGTCTTATGTTAACTATACTTAATTTTTGAATATATAACCACTCTTGTGGTTTAACTTATGGGTTATAAATGAAATAGGAAACCAATTAAAGAATCATAGTCAGTACAGCAGGTCCTCGAATAACATCATTTTGTTACAATGTTGATGAGATGCCATAGGAATTTAACTCTTGTTTATATCAATTAGTCCATGGTAAAACTGGTTTCTTTATACCTTGTTTCACCACAGTTTTAAGAACCTATTGAAGACATTAAATAAGAAGTTACTATAATTCAGAGAGAACCCTTACCTATTCTCCAATTCAACTTCTTTGGGATAGGATTTACTACAAAATGCAGATATGGTTATTTACCAGGGACTAAATAAAACTACAATCCATAATTTTCATATGAACATGAAATTTAAACAGTGTAAATATACTTGTGGTACATATTATATGATTCCATTAATATGAAGTATCTAGATTAGGCGATTCTTTAAGGCAATCTATTTTGCCTATTTTCAGACAATCTTTCTTGAGTAGCACTCTCATGTCAAAAGGTTGCTCAAAAGCTTTTAATGACTTAATTCCTGTTTAAACCACTCTCCCTGATAAAATACTCTGGTATTCCCTGGCATGAACTCAATTCGGGATGAATCCAAAAAATGAGCACTGCTGATGCTGACTGAGAGATACTGGAGAAACTAGTTCTTGCTCAAGGACTGGGAAAAGACGCTCCTAAACTCAAAGAGAGTGGATTTCTTCCCCTCTCCTTTTCCTCCATCCTTTCATAGCCTAGACCTAAGACAATTACAGAGTGATACCAAAAGCAGCTAGAAGAGAAAAATTCAAGAAACAAAATTCTGAGGAAGAACCTTTCCTCTCCTTTTAGTGGTGAGACCAAACCCGGTTTCTTTTTTCTCTCTGCTTTTCCACAACTGCAGCACAATTCTAGTAAGAGATTTCTGGCTGGGGGACCAAAGAGGTGGGCCCTAGGGAACCAGAGAGTATCTAGATAATATTAGAAAGAAGCTCAGAAAAGTAATCCCATAAAGCTCTTCATTAACTCCTGGGCTCAACCCTGATCTGTGCATGAGTGCATATACGGACATGACCCTAATTAGCATATGATAGGCTTTGAGAACTGACCTGATAGATATACACCAAACAGGAAAACCCAAAGAAATCCATGCCTAGACACATAATCAAACTGCCAAAAACTAAAAATAAAGAAACTAGGGAAAAAAAGACACATGACCTATATACAATAAGGATTCAAAAGACTACAGCTTTCTCATCAGAAGACGACAAAATGGCACATTTTCAAGTGCTAAAAGAACTATCAACCAAGAATTCTACATCTAACAACAAAAAACTCTCCAGAAAGAAAAAATAAATTTAAAACATTTTCAGATGAAATAAAACTAAGGAATTCCTAGCCAGTAAACTGCTCAAATTACTAAAGGAAGTTCTTCAGACAGAAGGAAAACATGATACCTACCAGAAGAAAACTTGGAATATCAGAAGCAACAGAAATTATAAATATCTGGGTATAAATGTAATAGACTATTATCCTTGAGTTCTTTATGTTTGGCAGATGAAAGCAAAAAATATATAACACTGATAGAGTTTTGAAAGTATGTAAATGTAATATAGACAAATATAGCAAAAGGGGAGAGGGTAAGAGGATCTATATGATGGTAGTTTCTACATTTCCATCAAAGCAGTAAAATACTGATTCTAAGTGGACTGTGAAAGGTATATATTAAGTAAGCTCTAGTGCAGTCACCAAAATATATATATACACACACACAAAGATATAATAAAACATTCAAATAAATTAAATAGATTACTAAAATGCTCAAACAATCCTTAAAAAGGCAGAAAAGGGAAAACAAAAAACACAAGAAACAGACGAAAAACAAGTAATAAAATGGTATATCTACCCTAAAAATATCAATCAATACCACATTAATATTAAATGGCCTAAATACACCAGTTAAAAGACAAAACTGTCAGGAAGAACAAAGAAATATGACCCAACTATAAACTGTCTACAAGAAACTTACTTTAAATATAATGATATAGGTAGATTAAAGGCAAAAGGATGGAAAAAGACATACCATACAAATATGAATCAAAAGAAAGCTGCAAGAAATCAAGGGTGGTTTGACATTTAAAAAAAAATCAATGTACACCATTTCAATGTATTAATACACGTCATTAAAAAACAAAGGGAAAAAAACGCACAATCAACTTAATGCAGAGAAGGCATCTGACAAAATCCAACACCCTTTCATAATAAAAACCCTCAGAAAACTAGGTATAGAAGAGAACTTCCTCAATATGATGAAGAGCATTTATGAAAATCCCACAGGTAACATCACACTCAATGGTGAAAGACTAAAAGGTTTAACCCTAAAATCAGAAATGAGACAGGATGCCTGCTTTCACCACTGCTATTCGACACTGTACTGAAGTTCTAGCCAGAGCAATTAGACAAGAAAAAAAATTAAATGAAAGGTTACTTATATTCACGGATGACATGATCCTATATAGAATTCCCAAAGAATCCACAGGAAAGATAAAAAAGCTAATAAATGAATTTAGTAAAGTAGCAAGATACCAGATCAACATACAAAAATAAGTTGTCTCTATACGCCTTCAATGAACAATCCAAAAAGGAAATTAAGTAAGCAATTCCATCTATAAGCATACCCAAAAGAACACATAGTTGACCCTTGAACAACACGAATGTGAACTGTGTAGATCTATACACAGATTTTTTCAATAAATACTGTAAATATATTTTCTTTTCCTTACAATTTTCTTCATAACTTTTCTCTAGTTTGTTGTAAGAACACAGTATATAATACATATAAAAAGTTTGTGCTAATTTACTGTTTATGTTATCATTAAGGCTTCCAGACAACAGTAAATTCTGGGTGAGTCAAAGTTATATGGGAATTTTCAACTATGCATGGGGTCAACACCCTTAACCCTCATATTGTTCAAGAGCCAACTATACCCAGGAATAAATTTAAATAAGGAGGTTAAATATCTGTAGACTGAAAACTACAAAATATTGCTTAAGTAATTAAAGAAGACCTAAATAAATTGAAAGACATCTCATTCATAGGTAGGAAGACTAAATATTAAGATGTCAATACTTCCCAAAACTATCCACATATTCTATGCCATCTGTTTCAAAACTCCAATTTTTTTTTTTTTTTTTTTTTTTTTTTTTGCAAAAATGGAAAAACCAATTCTCAAATGTGTATGGAATTGCAAGAGGCACAAAACAGGCAAAATCTTGAAAAGGAAACAAAGTTGGAGGATTCACATTTCCCAATTTCAAAACTAACTACAAAGCTACAGTAATCACTCAATGTAGTGCTGACATAAGGATACATACAGACCAATGGAATGCAATATAGCACCGAGCAATAAGCCTTCACATATATAGTTAAATGATTTTGATAAGACTATCGAGAGCATTTAATGAGAAAATAATCATTTCAACATTTTTAAGTATTCAGTTCAGTGGCATTAATTACATTCACAATGTTGTACAACCAAAGAAAAGCCCTGGATCTCATAGTTTTACTGGTGGATTTTTCCAAACATTTAAAGAACACCAATCCTTCTCATATTCTCCCAAAAAATTGAAAAAGAGAGTATCCTTCTTAACTCATTCTATGACACGAGCATTGCCTGATACTAAAACCAGATAAAGACACTTTAAGAAAACTACAAATGAATTATCCCTTATGAACACTGCTGCAAAAATCCTAGCAAACTGAATTCTGCAACATATTAAAAGGATTGTATACCATAATCAAGTAGGATTTATTCCTAGAATGCAAGGACAGTTCAACATAAAAACTGATTAGTGTATTATATTATGTTAACAGAATGAAGGGAAAAAACAAATTTAATTGATGCAGAAAAAGCAACTGACAAAATACAATACCTGTTTATCACAAAAACACTCAACAAACTAGAACTAGAAGGAGACTACTTCAACACAATAAAGGCCATAAATAAAAAACCCACAGTAAAATCATACCAAATGAGAAAGACTGAAAGTTTTCCTCTATGATCAAGAACAAGATAAGGATGTCTGCTTTTGCTACTTCCATTCAAAGTATTATTAGAAGTTCTAGAGAGAGTAATTGAGCATAAATCAATCAATAAATGGCATCCAGATTAAAAAGGAAGAAGTAAAATTAACTGCTTACAGATGGCATATGTAGTAAATCCTAAAGATTACACACAAAAAAATTTGTTAGAACTAATAAACGAATTAAAGTAGCAGGACACAACCTCTAAACTTTTAAAGGGGGAAATATTTGCACGTTTCCTTTTAATTTTTGCCAATTCCCAGGCATACAACTCTAGTTTTATATTTCTGTATCCTCCACAAGGCCTATTTCATTGCTAGCCAATAAATATTTACTGACTGAACAATACATTCTCAAAAGGCAATGAACAAAATCATTCGTTCATGATCTTCCATTTCCTGTGCTAAATATCTAAATATTACGCTGAATCTATTTTAAAGGTCTTTTAATGCTTCTGTTAGGTTTTAATGCTTAAAGAATTCAATAGTATTTATATTTTATCTCCTAAGATCTTCATATAACACGATAAATCCAAATAGCTATCTACTTTTATTATTTGGCTAACAAGATAAAGTCAAACAGCCCCATTATTGCACATTTTCTCTTTAAAAATGTTAGTTAACCAATGCCTAGTCTGATATACAATATACTAGTATACCCAATTTCAGGCATCACGTTAACCCGTAAATGCGATTTTTAATATGTAGCTATGGAAAATATTTTTTCCCAGATTCCAGATTTTATTCACTTTGAAGAGTGACCACTTTTTTTTTTAACCCAATATGGTATATGATGTCATTCTCAATAACAATGTTTAAGAATCTCCTGAGGGGCTTTTCAACACAAATATGCTACAGAAGCCCACCTTCTTGATAATCATTGCCTTAGTGAGCTACTTAATAGAAGCAACAGCCTAAAGGGGCAAAAAAGTCAAGAATTGATGGTAACTAAAATTAAAATGTAAAACTTAGATAAAATGTTTTCAAGTGTTCAGTCACCAAATGAGTGAGCTATTTCTATTTAACTGTTATTCTAATTTAGCATTCAATTAATTTTGAACTAAATTCATTCTAAAATCAAATTTGGTACCCCAATTTGGTAGATTAACATATTTTAAGATATTAAAATATATTTAAATTTGATTATAGTTTAATATGCCATCTTAAAATAAAATGAAGGTTAATAAAAGTTTTAAATGTGCATTCCATTAATTCCATGGATGCTGGATTGAGCTAAAAGATACAGGAATACTTAACTGTGCCAAGGGAGGTCAAATGCTTAGATTACTGGAGTTGTAAAATAAAATTATTACCTGCTGAACAGCTAGTGTACTGTCCATTTCATCAAAGGATTCATCGGGCCAATTATAGAAATCCTATAAAAAAATTCATGGTTAAAGCATATACAAAGTTATAATGAAGATGCAATATTTTTATGATTCACCTCAATTCTTAATAAAATCCAAAATAACACTAGAGAAGAAAAGCCTTCATACTGTAAACAATGTGATTATCAGTAAATAAGTTCAAGGAATTTTATTCAATGTTTTAAAATGAACAACAAGATTTTATTTAATTGAACTACGTTACATTTTTCAACCACGATTCCTTAAACATGACTCCCTATCATGTATTACTTGAGGAGACAGTCTATTGCTTTTTAATTTATGGTGATTAAATATCTCTCAAAAAGTAATCCTTAAAGAAATCTTCAGGCACCAAAAAACTGAATCAGTTTATACCTAAAGAGAATAGCTAGTGTTAGTAGTAGTAATAACTGTAGCAGTACTAGTCGTTACTGCTCCCTAAGTGTTGAGACAGACGTTTTAAATTATTATTATTCTAATTCCAATATCTATAGAATTCCTCTATAGATAGTCCAGTTCATAGACATTCTCTAAGTGATTAAGAACCTTTCATTTCTTGATTTTTCAGCAAAGTTTACCTATGTATTCTTTGTAGATAGCACAATGCCTGATACATAGTTGGTGGTCTTTAAATGTCTCTGAGGTAAAACTAGGGGGGAAAGTAGTTGTAAACTAACGCTCTATAACCCTGTATCAATCAACATGGATAAGTCTCCCAACACCTTGAGCAAAAATTGGAGCAAATTGGAGACTACAGTGTATGTCATCTCCGTGTGAATAAAAGTTTAACCCATTTCCCGTTTGCCCTACGAATACTCAGTGGTGTTTGAGGCTGCAGCTTTACCCTGAGATAACTCACGGATTACAGTTCTAACCTTGTCCCCAAAGTTTACCATGAAACACGTTGCTTTTATTATTATTTTTGCATGGCTCTGGTATGTGGATAGTCTTTAGAAACAAATGACATAATTCTATTTATAGCATTCTGTTTTTAGTAGTGGTATTTCCATTTACAAAATTTGGTAATTTTCATCTATGGCCATTCCACCCTGAACCCAATCCCGTCTGATCTTGGAAGCTAAGCAGGGTCGGGCCTGGTTAGTACTTGGATGGGAGACCATCTAAGAAGACCAGGTGGTGTAGGTGTAAAAAATAAAAAATAAAAATAAAAAAATATGGGATTGTCAACTAACAAGGTCCTTGTAATCTGTGAAGTCAACCCAGGGTTGCCTCGCCTAAAAAAAAAAAAAAAAATTGGTAATTCTCAATCACTGAAAATGTCAAATCCTAGAAAATGTAGCATAACTCTTGAACAGCTGTTAGCCAAAGACTCATTTGATGAATCCAATTTATGTATACATTTGTTACAATAAATGAATTAAAGTTCTGTTTAGAAATAACTCCAAGAACAGTTTTTATATTTTATTTTCACAGAGAAAACCAATCAGATTTACTTCAGCCTCAAATAGCACATGTATGAAAATTAAATTAATGCTGGCAGTGAAGTGCATTTTTTTCTTCTAAACGGGAAATAGGTTAATAAAGTCCAAAGCATGCTTATGAATATAATGCATACACACACACACACAGTAAAAGTATAAAGAAAATGAATTGTTATCATCATTATTGGTTGGGAGGAGTGAATATAAGAACAGAGCTATTCAACTATATTAGTAATACTGTAGTTCTGAAGGTAGGTGATGGGTATACCTTTTTAAGTATTTTAAATAGTTCATTTCTTTTATGGGCTCCCTATCTGAATGAAAATAAATTTTATTTTAAAATGTCAAGAAATAAAAACATTATTAAAAATATTATTAAAGAATAATTTTTAAAATCTTCCTATGATTTATACTAAAAATTGTTTCTATCAATTCCTTGCAAATATTTTCCTTTATAAAATTAGTTTGTAGAATATTTTGTTTTAAAAATATTAGAAAACATACAGAAAAGATGTAAAAGAGTTAATTGGAAATTAAATGCTTTGCCTCATCATACTCTAAACAGTTAAAAGAGAAACCAAAAATCCTACGTAATGACTGTTCTCATCTAATTCAGTCAATATTTACTGAAAACCAACTATGTGTAAATATCCAAACCTAACCAATTAAAAAAAGTAAGAAGATACTCCATCTACACTTTATAATTCTAAATAAGTCATGTTAGAATAGATCCATTTCACTGAAAATTAGTGTGACAAACAGGGATAGGATAGAAGGCTGCTTAAGCAGTCTTTTTTTAACCCTAAACTTTTTTGTTACATTTTATTTAACCTCGATCTATGACAATGTGAGAAAAAGCAAAGGAGCTTTCTTATATTTGACTTACTCATAACAACATAACAAACAGATGTGCTACAATATTAACTTAAAATATTTTTTAACCTTTCAAACTTGAAAACTTGAGTAAAAAAAAAATGGCAATTCTCAGGATGTGAGTACAAAAGTCCACTTCTAAATATAAAAATATAACAGTTGATTACTTAAAAAGAAATGTTTCCACAGAATAAGTAAAGGTATCTGAGAAAAGGGCATTTATAAAGTTTGGAAAAGGTGAAACCTAAAAGCCTAAATAATAAATTCCCAGTAGTATGATCCTGAAACTGCCAGAGTAACTGACAGCTTAATGTGGCTCCATAATACTTTCAAAATGAATTCTCAAAAATTTACTATTAGAAGCAACTTGATAAAGAGAAAAGGTCACCAGTGAACTAAGAATCCAAAGCTTTACAACCTTGAGCAAATGCAGTTGATTCTATGGGCTTCAGTTTTATCTGTAACATGGATCGGGGACCATTTCTAAATCTAAAATATCCATATTGAAAGGACTCTCCAAAATTCAGTGCAAGATATTAAAATCTATTTTCTGGCAAAGAGTCATCGCGCCATAGTTGTTTGTTTTGCTCACATATCACTTTTTCTTTTAAATTACATTTTAATACATATCCTCTGATTTTAGAGCATCTACTCAACAACAAAATATTTCAGCTGGCAGATTAATCAGATCAAGTCTACACGTCTATTTGATTTCAATAATGCGAGGCATACCTCTTTGGGAAATCCCAAAACCAATACCTAAACAAGCACCAAACTCACTTCAAATATTGCCCTACAAAAAGTTGATAAAATTATAATCAATTTATTCCCTAACTACGCTTCACACACAAGGAAATTCACAAGCACTGACATCTAACAAATCGCCGCCTGATGATGAAAACTTGCTCGACCAGAGCTGCAGCCAAAGGCAAACAGCAAGAGGTGGAGGATATAAATTATCACCACCGGAGCGGCTGCTAGTCAAGCTGATGACAGAATTGGGGCAGGTACCTTACAAGTCAAGTAAAAAGTGGAAGCCAGGACGAGGTAGGCTATGTTTACACGTCCCCCCACCCTGGCAGCCCCGACACTCACGAAACCCCCGGGGTCTCCACCTGGCAGGCTGCGCCCCTGCGACGCTGGCCAGCTACAGTTCAGGGTAGAGGCGAGAACAAGCAGTCACTGCTGACATGTTCCCGGCCCCCACCTCTGCAGCCCCCATCCGCTGCTCATGCCCACCCTCAAGTTGGGGCTCCGCAGGCCTCACGGGCCGCTGCAGCTAGAGTAAGGGGCTGCGGCTCCGGAAGAGCAGGCCGGGCACCAGTGCTCCCGCCTGCCTGTCGTCCCTGACCAATCTGTGGTCAAGGGCGGCCAGCTTCCAGGTGTGGCACGGCTCAGCACCTAGAGTCCCCCCGTAGGAAAGGTGCAAAGATGGTACCTGCGCCTTGGTGCCTGGCCTGTTCCGCCTCAGCACTGCCGTCCCCTCCGCCATGACCATAGTGCCAGAGTCTGGGCGGCAGGAGTCGGTACCCGGATGTAGAGGATGGCTGCCTGCGCTGGGGGCGGGGCATAGCGGTGCTCTCAGTCCAAGAGCGGCGGCTGACGGAACAGCCGTAGCCCGCGCGGGGCAGGGCGGGAGGATTGGGAGGAGTTCCGGAAAGAGCCGACCGGCGGAGGGAGGGGGAGAAAAGGAACAGCCGGGGACTGGCCGGCGGCTAAACTGGAAGGCAGAGCGCTTATAAAGGGAGGGCCAACGGTGGCTTCGGATGAGTTCACAAGCCGGCGCAGAGAGCTTCTGTGGGAGTGTGCCAGATCTGTGTAATGCGTTGGTGCATCGCCTTGGGCTTACGTTAGGTACATTGACAGGACAGAGCTTGCACAGTGGCGACTGGTTTAGTTAACCGTGTGCAAACACATACCTAGAAAAGCATAATTCTGTCCCGAAATCAGCCAAGGCATGCAAAATGAAAAACTGGCCAGCAGTTTGGGAAAATTCCAAAGAATCTGCCTAATATCGACCCAGTCTCAAATAAGACGGGGGCAAATGATATTTCCACCGACTTCTGACCTCAAAGCCAAGGAAGGACAGTTTCAATGACAAGTTTGAGTAGATGAAAGATCCAGATACCGATTATCTGAGCTAGAGTGGGATATCTGGAGTTATGCGTTAGGTGGCCAAAATTAGCTCGTATTTTTTGTACGTCGGAAAGCAGGAGGATAAAATGAATGCTCCTTGGTAAATGGTGGAAGTTTACTTACAGGATTCCAAATTTCCTTTGTTGCAAGTTTTAAGTGTTCCCTTTAGTCATGAGATCACGACAGTTTGAGCAAGCTTTTTTTATTTCCTGTTTAGAAACCTTAAATCTTTGATCTGGGTTGATAGAGGCCTTGGGATACAAGAAGGAAAGACAATTCAAAAGGTAAAGAGTGCATACAGTAGGGTGATTTACAAGAGAAGAAAACATCAGATATCCCATCAAATACACCTAAAGGTGCATTGAGAATGCTGAGAGGAGAGCTATGTCACAGCCTCCAAAGATGAAAGTGAGGATTGGAGGAGAGGGTTAAAATTAAGTGAGTGCAAATATGAATAATTGTCAAATACTTGGAACTTTGCTCAAAAGAATTTGACAATAGGAAGTTGGTTTGCCTTTAAGTAAGAGTTCTTTCTGAAAGATGAATAGACTGGTAACTTTTCAAGAGCAAGGCTTTAATTCTTAATTCCATTACATTTCCTAAATATCAAAAGATTTATTCATTCGACAAATATTTATTAAACCCCACTATGTGTTTGGCACTGAGGTACAAGCATGAAAAAGCCCAGTCTTCAAATTGCTTTGTGTCTAGCAATGCAGACGTGTGCAAATCATCGATTTTCTTAGCATATACAGTGAGAATCTAAGGCAATTGACATTCAAACGTTGCCTCAGAAAGAAATATATGGGGTGGGTCTGTGGAGAATACCGTCTGAACTAGGCCCCTTGGCCTGTGGACAACCCCACCCCACTCCAAGGATTAAGTTAAAATTTCCAGTATTGTGTGGTAGTGTTCCTGAGCTGTAAATATCAGTTACTATAGCTGAAGGGGCTCCTCTTAATGTTCTCTTAAATTCAGATTTGTTATACCGTTTCAGCCTATCTGAAAGGAACAAGAGAGAAAGGAAATGAGTAGATTTTAAATTCAGAAACAAAATACGCATTTATCTCTGAAAAGCCAATAAAGTTGCATTGTGATGTTGACTCTGGCCTTGTTCACAGGAAGACCTTGTTATTTAGGGTTGAAATGTTCTAGCACATAACCTTCACATTTTAATTCCTCTGTCAGTTTGCAAATTATGACCTTCAGACAAAAATAATTTTATAACCAGGGTTAATTTGGAAAGGGAGGGGAAAAAAGCATGATCAGTAAGAACAGTACATGTAATAATGGGTTACCGGAATATTTTCCTTAAAGAAGTCATCTTCTCAAAGGCAATATAGACAAATGAAAGTAACTCCTGAGCTGGGATTCAGAAAACCTAGATTCTCTTGCTTATTGACTATAAGACTTTGAGCAAGCTATCAATGAAAAGTTTATTTGTAATGAAAATAGGGCACAGCAGTTCTTTCCCTTTACGTCTTAGAGTATGAAAGCAAATATAAAAGTAAATATTCCTGGAATTCTCTTAAAGTCTTAGAAGAAAATATTTTATAAATCCAAAATACAAGTAATTTGAAAAATATCTACCCAATATGAAATTCTCTTTGGGGAATTTCTAAATCCAAGTAAAATAATGAATGTCCATTACGGGTAAGGCACTGAGCAAGCATGAAAAACGTGATTAAGAAATATAAGCTCCTTTATTCAAAGAGCATAAAAATAAATGGCAAAGGGGAATATCTAGGTTACTATACCATAAAGCAAAATGTCTTTTAAGTGTTGAAGCAGCCCCTGTTGGTTGACTACTTGCTATCCTCCTTACACATGTTCTTTGCAAACAAACTTTGATCTTACTCAGTATCCATCTCTCCCTAAATGACCAAGGAAAGGTAAACCTATCTCTAGCTGAGGGATAAATCCCTGTTGATCTAAACCAATGTTTAGTTAAAGGATAAGCATGTGACTCCATTTTAACCTAAAGAGATATGAAAGGATATCTGATATCCTTTCTGGTAGAGCACTTTAGGGAAAGGTTTTTCTTGCTTTTGAGGAGATAACAAAAGAGATGGTCCCTTTTTTCTGCCACTAAACATTGCATTAAACTACCACTAAAGTCTGGGACTGCATCAACCATCTCGGCTTGAAGGAAGCCAGCCTATGAAGAAAGCTGACACACTGTGCATGATGCACGAAGTAGTTGAAGTGTGCCTTAAAGTATGCGTAGCATTTACACATGGAGATGCAGGCCAAGCAATGTTGAAGCAGCAGGAAAGCATGGGGGTATATGTTCATAGTTGAACAAATTAGTGCCTGTATATGCTTTTATACATTTTCAACAGTATTTGAAAAGTATTTTCTTTATGAAAGTTGTTATAGACAATTTTTTTTTATTTATAAAGAGTTCAAACCTAGGCAACTTTGATTACAGATGAGCGAGATACGAAACTCCTATGGCCTTTCATTTTTCTCCCTAGAATTCTAGAATATTTGACCAAATTGGTAATTTGTGGTAGCCAGCTGCAAAGATGGCCCCCAGTGATTATCTCCTGGTGTTTGTGCCTTTGTGTTTTTCTCGCTCACATTGAATAGGGCTGACCTGTATAACCAATAGGATACTGTGAAAATGATGTTGTGTGACTTCTGATGTTAGGTTATAAAAGACATTGTGGCTTCTGCCTTTCTCTCTTAGCACACCTGCCCTGGATAAGAAAGCTGCCATGTGCGAGGACACTCAAGCAGCCCATGAAGTTTCCACATAGTGAGAAACTAAGGCTCTTACTGAAAGCAAGCATCAACTTGCCAGCATATGAGTGAACCAACTTGGAAGGATTGTCCCTAACCCCAGTCAACCCTTCAGATGACAGCAGCCTTATGAGAGACTATGACCATTCAATTAAGCTGCTCCAAAATTTCCGTCCTACTGCTACTGTGAGATGTTTATTTTAGGTCACTAAATTTGGGGTTTTTCACTATGCAGCAATAGATAACTAATACAGTAGTTTCTGGACTTTCAGGAAGGGAAGATGTGATCGGAAGAGACAACTCACAATAGACTATTATCATTTCCTCTTTTCAATAGGGCACTTAATGTCTCCTAAAGTTAACAGCGTTTTCTATCTTCTTGATGACACTAATTTTTACTAAAATTACGCTATTGTTTACTTCTATCTGCTTTCATCTTATTCATCCCTGTATTTCCACTGCCTAGAACAGTGCTTGGCACATGTTAAAAAAAAAGAAAAAAAAGAAAAAGAAAGATGAATGACTTAAAAGTACTATGACAAAACTGGCCATTCTGAACTGACACTTAAGCCAGATAAGTACCCATTGATGTTTTTTCCAATTCAAGTCTCCAGGCCAAATGAGACTGAAAAAACATTTGGCAAGACTTGGGCTAAATTTTAACAAGTCTTAAAGAACTGGGCTTAATCTGAAAGAAGGAAGTGGGGAAGGGGGTTGGATTCATCCCTTGTAAAAAGAAAATCTCCAGATAAAGCCAAGATTGGAATATTTTTTTTAGAAAACTATAAAAATACCTAAAGACCCCGCAAAAAAAACCTTTACATACAGGCATACCTCATTTTATTGTGCTTTGCTTTATTGCACTTCATAGATGTTGCTTTTTTATAAATTGAAGGCAAGACCTTCAACCAGAAAAAAGATAACAACTAGCTTTATTGTAATACTTGCTTTATTGTGGTGGTCTGGAACCGAACCCACATTTCTCCAAGACATGCCTGTATTGGAGAAGACTTCTCAGAGTTTACCATTAATACCCAGAAGCCATAATGCAGAACATTTTTAAACTACATCAAAATGACTTTCTTCAGGTTTAGAGCATAAATGAAACCTAAGCCAAAATGACAAACTGAAGGAAAAAAACCTCACAGGGAAACAATTTTCCTAATAAATAAAAATATCACACAAATTGTAAAAGGCCAATCACCCCGTAGAAAAATGGGCAGAAGACATTAACAATCAGTAAGAACAGCTAACAGAAAGGAAATAGAGATGGCTCTTAAACATATGAGATACTTGCCCTCACTCACAATGGTAAAAGTAAAATCAGATTGGCAAAATAAAAACTATAAATTCCTGTGTCATTGAGGGTGGCAATAAATCACTCTCATACATTGTTGGTAGGACTGTTAATTAGTAGAACTTCTATGAAGGGCACCTTAGAAATATGTATTTGAGTGTACGTATATGATTAAAATCCATATACCCTTTGACATTAATTACATGTCTAGGAATTTACTTTACAAATATATTTGTTCACATGTTCAAAATAATGTATACAAAAACTTCATTTAAAAAATGTTGCTAATAGCATAATATTAGAACTTAAAATACTCATCAATGGAGAATGCTTAAATCAATTATGGGTTTATCCATCCACATAATGGAACATTATACAGCTGTAAAAAAAAATGAAAAAGCTCTTTATAGATTAATTCCAGAGACAAATTGTTAATACATAAAAAAGCAAGGTGCCAAATAGTATAAAATGTTATTTTTTTTTAAAGAAAAATGAATATATATATTTCATATACAAATGATACATATGTATACATGTATATACTCAAACACATATATATGTATACATAAAGCACCTCTGAAAGGAAGAATATAAACTGTAACACTAGTTGCCTCCAGGGATGGAACTGTGTGACTGGGGGACAAGGATAAGGAGGACTCTGCGGTGTATATCCTTTGGAATTTTTAACTATACAAACACATCTATTTTTAAATAAAAATAAAGTGTAAGAAAATAACAGACTTGACTCAAAATGTTAATGGATATCTAGTGCTCTCCTTTTATAGTTAATTCTTAAACTAAGAAGGGTTAGACAATTTGTCAAATATCACAAAACTAGCATATGAGGCAAACAGAGTCAGAGCCTAGGTTTGATTGGGCTCTCTCATACAGATTGGTTAAAGGTAAAGGGAACATTGAAATAGTTCACATAAATAAATCAAAAGCTCAAAACTCCAATATTGTGTGAGTGCACTGAAACAGCAACTAACTTGCTGGAAAAGGCATGACTTGGAATCACTCCAAGAGCAATCTGGCAGTCCTTACCGAGAAGCTTAGAAATGCTCACAGCTAGGTAGGTACATTACTGAGAGTATGGGGAAGACTTGCCTTGTCAGATTTGTTTCCTAATTTGACATGCAGTTTTTGTTATGGTATATACATACAATGGAGTATTTATTATTGTCTTAAAAAAAAGGAAATCTGTCACGTGACAACATGGATGAAACTTGAGCGCACTGTGCTAAGTGAAACAATCCAATCATAGGTCAAATACTACACGATTCCCACTTATATGAGATATCTAAAATAGTCAAACTCATAGAAGCAGAAAGCAGAATAGTGGTTACTACCAAGGACTAGGGGAAGGGGAAATTGGGAATTGCTGATCAACTGATATGTTTCAGATAAGCAAAATGAAAAAGTCTAGAGATCTGTACAACAGTGTGCTTATAGTTAATACTGTATTGTACAGTTAAAAATCTATTGAGGGTAATCTTGTATTAAGTGTTCTTACCACAATAAAATAAAATTAATTCCATAATCTCAATTTTTAGAATAAGATTTTGTAACACACTTTCTGGAACATATTAAAGGAAGAAAATAATAATGGTAATGCAACAGAATAACTCCCTGGTAATTTAAATTTTATTCTCAATTTCCCAAATTTTTTGTATAGAATAGTGTAAGGAAGGAAGACTGTGAGGTCAAACCTGAGTTCAACTCCAACCTGTGACTTAAAATTTTGGCCTTTCTCACACCAAAATCCTTTACTCCATTTTATTTCCAGTATAATCTCAGTATAACATTTCTTAAACCAATTCTGCTAGACAAACATCACAGGACTACTGTGGTACAAAGAGAAATTCTCCATTGTTGATTTAGTACGTTATGGATGCAATTTTAAGTATACCAGGTAATTCCAAGGATGAGCCAAAATTTGAAAACTCAGATCTCAAAACTCATTTACTTGAGTCTTTGGAAAACAGAATAGGGGTATAATGGGAAAGCCATGGCCTTTGGACCAGATTCCTAACTCTGCAGTTTACCAGCTACATGGCCTTGAAAAAGTTTCATCTCAAGTCAGTTTTTTCAGTGGTAAACATAGGGAAGTCTGCTTACAAGGTTAGGATCTGCAAAGCACACTATTTAGGTGGGCTTTGGGCACAGTAGGAAATTGATGACTCACTTGGGTGTTGTAAACATTGAGCTCTTTAATCACAATTCTTATAGCTAAATATGACAATTAAGCCTTAGTATAAGTGGCACTTACATAAATGTAAATGCACATATACATACTGCTTTACTGACAGTAACATTATCAAAAGTTTAGACCATTATTCTATGCCATTTACATCTAGATTTCAATTCCATAAGATAAATATGGGATACAAGATATGGGACCACCAAAAAAGAAGTAGCTTGTAACTAAGTATCTGATTTTAGAGGTTGGTAATCAAGTCTGGAGTAGGTTTCTCTGGTTTCAGATCTTAATTACCCAGTTCTGTGACTCAGTTTCCTATTTGTTAAATTTAAATTATGTACTAGATACCTACTAACTGCCACACATCCACTCCCCCCCCCCCATACTACAGTAGTTACCACCAGAATTGAAATATGAAGTGCTGAGATTTTTCTAACAAAATAGCAGAGACCATCTAGAGGTGGACTAAGTCCAAATCCTAGCTTTGCTATTTCCTATTGTGACTTAGTTATTACGTAACCCCTCTGTGCCTCACCTACCTTATTGGCAAGATGGAATACTTACCACATAGGGTTGTTAAAAGATTAAACCAATTGATACATGCAAAGTACCTATAACAGTGGCCAGTATCTAGAAAATGCTCCTGAAGTGTTAGCTATAATTACTATCACAGTGCCCACCCCAGCATATAGAAGGCACTTAGCTAGTTAATTACATTTTGTCTTGAATTTTGCCCAGTAAATCATGCAGTTTTTAAAACTGGCAATGTTCATTACAATTTTCTCAATATAACACAAAATGACACTGGATTCCATAAGTGAAGAACTACCGTTTAACATAAGCTTGTGTAGTTAGAATGTTGCTACTTTACTTTTCAAAAATGCATGTGAAGCTTTTGACAAGTTTTCATGGTTCAGCCTCTCCCAGGAGTGTAATTTTAAACCAGTCTGAATTTTCTGACGAACACTAGTACATGCTCCATTTCTAGACCTGGACCATAAACACCTATATATGATTCTCTATGGAGTAGGCTTCAGGCTCTTAAGAGGACAGTAGGGCTACAAGTTGGGAGTCTGAGACCCTAAAAAATTGTGCGGAGCAGCACTCTCCTCACCAACCTGCACTGGACTATAACACTATGAATAATGCAAATGGAGCTTTTTGAATTGGAGCCGCCATCCCAGCCCAACTGCAAGTCCTACTCCTCAAACCTTTGGAATGTTAAAATGGGGCAAAGTAACCTTTGTACTAGGCCTAAAGCAGCATTGCATTCTAAACTTGTTACAAGGCTAACAAGAAAGCATACATGACAGCCTGACTGAAAATTAATATTCTTTAGAATGTCTGTTAGCTTATCTGCACCTATAGAAATTTCTTAAGTAATTAGTCCCCTTTCCTTTCTCAAATACCCTTTGCGTTAACCTGATTGGAACACTATTTGGGTTTCTGTCTAAACCAGTATAAAGTAGCTTTGTGGACAGGAAAAAAAGGGGGAAGAGTCTATGGAAAGTAACCTCACAAGGTGATCTGATCATAAATTGGTGGGTATTCACACTCCAGCCATTTAATTTTAGCACAAATTTATCTTTGCCTTAAGCAAACTATTGGTTGTTTTTGTGCCTCAGTACGTGCACACACCTCTGAAACGGCTTTCATACCCTTCTAAAGAGAACCACCCTCGAGAACCCATAGTCTTAACTATTTTGTAATGTAAACCTTGCTTTCTCCCATCTTAATATAATCTTAATTCCCTCCCTAATCTTAAATGCATAAAAGAAACTGCCTAAGAGAATTTGAGATCTTGCACTTCAGTATGTTATCAGTTTGACTCAAGCATAAAAATCCTCTCCAGGTTTGGATGTTTCTCACACTGACAGCTTCTTGAACAACTATTCTTTTGAATCTCAAAAAAAAACAAAAAAAATTAAGTATAAATCCACGCTTTGTATCAGCATCAATTATCTATGTAGTAAAGCTAAATTCAATGTGAAAATTGAAAACCTTGTTTTCCAAAATTGTTTACTTGAAAAAAGAAAAAAACTAGATACTAAAACCAAATTAAATCACTAAAAATTAACATTTATACATTTTTATTTGGAAATGTTTATATCAGTACAGTGAAACTAAATTTTAAGAGACTGGATGTCATTAGTTTTTGGTATCATTAATTTATTACAAAAGAGACATGGAAATTATTTACATGATGAGATTTCAGAACTTCAGTGGAATGGGCAGCTTCACAGGATGCCATTGCAATAGTGATTTCATTTCAGTCTACATACTTTCCAAGAATGTCACCATCTCTAAATAAGAAATAATCCTGCAAATAGAGAAAGCAATAGTGAAGAAAAAAAAAAGCAAATATTTAACTTATTAAAATTATTAAGTTAACATACCTTGTCATCTAGAACTACTTTGGTGCCTCCATATTCTGGAAGAAGAACTTTGTCTCCAACTTTAACGCTAACTGGTTGAATCTCTCCACCCTTATGAAAATAAGGATATATTAGCAAAGGCATGTAGTTCACCAAATATTTATACCTAACATTTATTAATCAAGTGTGCATACTCAAATCAACTGTTAAAAAAGGGCTTGGTAGCAAAATGATATAATTTATACAACTGTATAATGTTGAGTTACATTTTGAAATAATGCTTACAGTGGCTTAAACTAAAACCCGATTTCTGTGTAAAAGTTCAAGGAGTTATATTGGGAAAGCTAACAAGCTAATTTTTTAGTGGTTAAATATGAAACCTATCAATTATATAGGATAAATCAGTTTTAGACCATTTATACATGGTTATGTTTAACTTCAGCATACCAAAAGGAAAACAAACACATTCCTGAATTCGAAACATACCTCCTTTGTGATTCAACTTTCTTTTCTCCAAAATATGATTTGGGGAAAGGAGACTGAAGCATAGTGCCCACTCCCCAAAGTCTTCCTATCCCTGACTCCAGAAGAGCTCCTTGCTAGAACTTTGAGGCAACTTTAACAACGCAATTAACTTACTAGACCCCAAGGGCATTTACTGAGAATCCTTGGAAGGGTAGTCTTAACCTATTCTTTTCAAGGGAATGACAAGTAAAGTGAAAAGTGATTAAAGGATTAGGGCAATTTCAGGGCAACAGGTTAGACCAAGAGTTCAAATTTCCCTTAATTCTTAACCGCCCCCATGGATTATCTTCAAGCATAATTGTTTAAAATTTGAAAAAAACAGTAGTCATATGAGGCTACCAAGTGGCTTTTGGTTTTAATATTCTTTAACCCTCTATCGTATATAATAAATAATTTCATTTTACAATCATTTTCGTTAGAAACAGATTCGATCTAACTGAACTGGGGAATGATCTTGAAAATAAACTAGTTAAAAGGCTGCTTTTAATAACCAAGGATTCTTTTTCCCCTCCACCTCACATGAAAATAGTTCCATTTTAGCGATTTACCTTTCCTTTAGAGCCCGATCCAACAGCTACTACTGTTGCTTGCAATACTTTTCCTTGAGATTTTTCTGGAAGCATAATGCCTCCTTTGGTTACAGTTTCCGCAGCACTCCTTTCAACTAATACTCGGTCAAACAGGGGAAGAAACTTTCTAAATGCCTGTCCTGCCTGCAGGGAGAGAAATGTTAGATGTGAAACAAAATATGTAATTATATTCTAAATAGGCGTGCCATCGTAAATTTTACATATCAACCACCACATGTGGCTTTCAAAAGTAACGCCCCAACTCAGATTATTCCTTCAGGAAACCCATGTGAATGTTCTGCCCTAGATTCCAGGTTAATTTCCAATTCCCTATGTTTTAGGGGTCGTTGGTGCTCCTCTGGTCAGCAGCCAGAGGATCTTTTAAAAGCAACCCTGGTTTATTCCAAGGTCAAATATGTTCCTTCCATAGGTTTTTCTGGAATGTTCAGCACACATCTTAAGTCGCAATGTGTGAAGCCATGCTTTCTTCACAGTATTACACCCCCACAGAGGCCCTGCAGGAGAAGCGGATCGGGCGCCACGCGTGCGTCTGGGTTCCCGCCCCCTAGCACACACGCCGGGCGCACACGCGCGTGCAAAGGGCCCTCCGCGGACGAAAAAGTCGGTTCGGGTGCGTGCCGGTCCCTGAGTGACCCCGACCCTTCCTCCTCCCTCACTCAACGAGAATGGTCCAGGCTCCCCGTGCGCCTCAGGCCTACCCGGGCCCACGCGCCTCCAGGCACGCGGGACTCACCATGACTCCTGCTACCGCAGTCCGTACTCTGCTCTCGCGCCGCGGCCGCAAGGAGAGACCTGCGATCCGGCCGTGCGCGCACGTGAACTTTAGAGGAGGCCGCCCAGCGCGCAGGCGTGCTCGCCCCCGCCACCCGCCCCTCCCCGCGCGCGCGAGAGGGCGGCCGCAACGTCGCGCGCTGCGATTCGTTCCGCGCGCTCTGCGCAGGCCACTGACGCGGCGACCGGGAGGCGGAAGAAAGAGGAGCTTTTTCTAGGCTTTTCTAGGCCCCTCGCGGAGGTGAAAATACTAGCCCTTCGCCTCCCCCCCGGAAATGACGCGATTTGACCCGTGACCCAGAAACTACGCGGCAGTCCCCGGAAAGTTCTGGAAGCGAACGCAGCCCGGGAACTAGCCTAAGCTGGCCAGAAAGGGCTGAGTCCGCTGGCCTGGGCCCGCGCGGGTCGGGAGGGGCGGGGCTGGCGCGCGGCGCATACAGATTGCCGGGCCCTGGCCGATGGGAGGCGGGGTGGGAGGTGCCCGCACACGCTGTGCTGCAGGGCGGGGGGAGCGGCGGAGGGAGGGGACAGGAGCTCATTGCCGTGTGCGCCCTGCACTTTGTCCCTCACTCGCTGCCGACGGCCTACCTCGCCGCTCGTCCGCCTTGCCGCTGCCCCGCAGGTATGCGGCCGCCCCGCGCCACCTCACGCAGGCTCCTGGGACCCCCGGCCTTGCCCCGCGGTGGTTCTGCTTGAGTGCGCCGCCAGGATAGAACCAGGGCTTCCCCGCAGCACCGCAGCCAGGGGCTAGCTGGCCCAGGCCTTGCGGGGGCCCACCACGTGCGGCGCGGATCGCTCGCCAGGCTAGGACGCAGGAGGGAGGGCTTGCAGGAGGGAGGGCCAGAGTGTATGGAACTGGGGGAGTGTGTTCACGTGGGCCCTCCGATGCAGCCGATTCTCGTCCGACTCCAGGACTTTGAGGAGAGTAGTCTCGATCGTAACGGAGACTGTCTTTGGCCCCGCAGTCTCAGTGAGGGTACGGCGCTTCCAGCCTTGACCTTGCTCGGGCGTCTAAATTAAAAGACACCCCTAGCAAGGTGGGGCCGCTGTGTCCAGCATCGCGGCCTAGTCGGCCACTCTGATACTGTAGCCCCGATTGGATACATGAATACACAACTTAGTAAGCAGATTTTTGCACTATCAGGAATGTTTTTACTCCGCTGGTCACCGGATTTATAATCTGCACCTTTCCGGGACACGTTTGGAGTGGGTTTGCCCTGCAGCCCATTTTAGTGGTAAAAGATTTATTCGTTTTTAACGGCAGGGACAGTTGGCCATGGGGAAGAAGATAGGTGTGCTTCGTGCTAGTGCTGTAGGGTTGGGCGTGGGGGCAGCCCTTCTTCAAGTTTGCGCTAGTAGCAGGCGTTAAAAAGCTTTGCGCGTTACGTGACCCAGGTGTGGAGGCTGGGAGAAGTCGGCCCAGCTCACATTTTACATTTCTTCTGTTGCACAGGTGTCATGTTTGTGTCGTAACGCATTTCGGGTAGTGTTTGTATTGACGTACTGATAATATGCTTGTTTCTCACCCTCCCCAGAAATGCTTCGATTACCCGAAGTTCTTCGCCAGATTAGGCCTGTGTCCAGGGCACTGGCTCCTCATCTCACTCGGGCTTATGCCAAAGATGTAAAATTTGGTGCAGATGCCCGAGCCTTAATGCTTCAAGGTGTAGACCTCTTAGCCGATGCTGTAGCCGTTACTATGGGGCCAAAGGTATCAGTATTATTATGTTGTAACTTATAGTACTGTTAATTATGCAATAACATTTTACTGATCACAAATAGCTGAACTACATGGGTATGCGGTTTTTGATAGAATCCAATTTACATATGAGTTCTACATTCTCAGTTCATCTTTTTTTTGCTTATATATAAAGGCCTTAAAACTTAAAACTCATCTGCCAAATTTGTGAAACTTTATTTTGTACAATGTGTGATGTAATCCAGTGGTAACTTAAAACACGATGTGGATCCTTAAGCTCAAGGTAGAATTAATATTGCTTTTCTGCTTGAGTTAAATTTTGGATTCTTTCCCAGTAGTTAGTACCAAGCATGGAGGGAAAAGTGTAATTTATTTCCTATAGTATCTCAAGTATGTGCTCGTAGGTGCTAATTTTACCTAATATTTTTCTGCTGTCCCTTCTGTTCCAAACCACATTTAAAATTTTAAGCCTCATTTCATATGAAGAGATTGGTGAGGGGTAATAAATTTGAGGAGGTCTTTGAAGGTTGTACACAGTCAAGCGATGCTTCATTTCAGTTTGAAAACAATTCAAGTATCAAAGTAATCCAAACTGTATAAAATATGGTATTTGCATGACTCCCAAGTAGCAACTTTGGTTCAAATCCAAAAGCTGCCAATACTTTTTTGGTACCATGTTTGAAATTTAATGTCAAACAACCCTGGAAGATAATGTACTGTGCTTTCCTTGCTGTCGAGGTCATTTTGCCTGTAAACTTAAGAATGTGAGTGGACTTGCTGCCCTTGAGATGATGCTGCAGATCTGTTAAAAAGTGACAACTTAATGTTGAGGCTCTCAAGTAATTGCCCAATTATAAAAACTTCTGTTTTCAGCTAAGTAGTACTTTGTGTGGTTGTGTCACTTTTTTTTCTCTGCAATTGCAGGGAAGAACAGTGATTATTGAACAAAGTTGGGGAAGTCCCAAAGTAACAAAAGATGGTGTGACCGTTGCAAAGTCCATTGACTTAAAAGATAAATATAAGAATATTGGCGCTAAACTTGTTCAAGATGTTGCCAATAATACAAATGAAGAGGCTGGGGATGGCACCACAACTGCTACAGTACTGGCACGCTCTATTGCCAAAGAAGGTTTTGAGAAGATTAGCAAAGGTGCTAATCCAGTGGAGATCAGGAGAGGTGGGAATGTCACTTTATTGTTTTCAGTGTTTTGATCTGTTTATGAATATTAGAAAGTTGGTTCTTACATCCTAAAAATTCTTAGGCTGAGTATTCCTTCAGCAAATAGTGACTGAATGCCTAGCTATGTATGTGGTGGGCACTGTGCTAGGTGTTAAGGAGAGAAATGTGATTAAGATTTTCTGTTGTCATTCTGTCCTTTGTGTCGTTTGACCCTCCCCACTCCCTTCCCTCTTTCCCCTAAAGACAACAGTTTATTGGAAGATACACCATGTACTATATACCTTGAAAACAGTAAACTTGTAAGGATTAGAGCAGAGAGATTATACAATTTTTGTTTTACTTTAGTTATCTGGAATGTAGGGTTTAACAAACAATCATCAGGGTGTCACAGGTTTTTTTGAAAGCAGTTTTTTCTCAAAGGCCCATAGTATTTTATTGGTCTGCATTTTATTTATTACTGCTTGTTTTAGGGAGCTAAACCACAATTTAAAGATCTCCCCAGCATGAGGTGGTGATGTAGACTTAAATTCTATCATTGTCATTTGTTAGCTGTGTACTAAAATTTGGTTTTCCTGTCTTGAAGATGAATACCATGTATTCCTAGAGTGCTACTGGCCAAACTAGGAGACTCAGTAAAGGGGGATATTATTTTGTCAGAATTGGCATTCCAGGCCTACTGGTAACATCATCCCATCTATTTTAATGTATGAGGTCCAAACACTGAAATGTGTTGCATGAAAAGCAGATCGACTGTAAATCGCTAATAAGCATTAATTGAAGTTATTAAGGTTACTTCCCAAAGAAAGTCATGGTTACTAAACACCTTGCTTTGGACTTTTTTCTTGAAGTAATATTTCTCAAAGAAGGAAAGAGCTAGCACTAGGCCCAGTGTAGTAAAATGGGTTTTTCATAAATCTGTATTGTGGTGTTGTTAACTGTTAAAATAAAAATATTCTGTTTATAATAACAAACAGGAAATTTTGGATAATTAAAACCTGCAAGGGCATGGCCACAAGAAATTCCTGATACTTGAGAATTATAGTCATTTTTGAAAGTAGGGAACTGTAATCCATTTCGGTCCTTTATTATAATCATTTAGTTGAGGGGAGAATTGGGTGACCTTATTGGAAACATGCAATAGGATTGGATTGGAATGACTTATACAGAATGAGTTAAATGGTGAGATTCTTGAAATTGTACACCTCAGGGTTTTTTTTTTTAGTCCAATTTTCAAAATAATTTTGGCATTGTAGGACTTTACTTCCTGTTTAAGTGCATGCAATCCAATTCTATGTGATTTGGGAAAGTACTGGCCCAGAAGTAGTGTGTATAGGCTAGTAAGGCACGAAAACATTTATATTAAATCAAAATTTTTATGTGACATGGAGTTATGAGAGAATATGCAGTGTAATGGCATTTGTTCTTGACCCAGGTGTGATGTTAGCTGTTGATGCTGTAATTGCTGAACTTAAGAAGCAATCTAAACCTGTGACAACCCCTGAAGAAATTGCTCAGGTAGGATTTTTCATAATATTTTATGGTAAAGTTTTAAAAATTTCAGTAACATGATTTTATACCGACATTGGAAGCATTTTTGTTACTACTAAAACATTGGAAAATAGTGACCATGATATGAGTCTTAATAGGCTGCCATTTTAGTTCTGCGTGCTGTGAGTAAAAGTTACTTATGTTTATGAAAAATGTTCTTTAGTCATTGTCGGAGGTCTGTAATGTTTGTTATATTGTAAGATTGACTCCTTTATAAAGGAAAAAAAAATGCGGTCAGCTTTTTCCTTTTATTTTTTACTGTTTTTGTTTTAAAAAATAATTGCATGTTTATTTCATATGTTTTAAAATAATGTGGCCAAATAATGAGATGAAAAACAATTGAAAACAGAACCAATATTTAATTAGAAATACTATGCCATAAAGTCCCCTTCCTTTGGTACCCATTCCTTGTCTGGTCCTTACCCCACCAGTAGATATGTCAGTTTGGAAGTTACTAGGAAAAGGAAAAGGAGTTAATTGAGGACACTGGCCTTACCTTTTAATTTGGAAAAGTAAATTGATTATTTCAGGTTGCTACGATTTCTGCAAACGGAGACAAAGAAATTGGCAACATCATTTCTGATGCAATGAAAAAGGTTGGAAGAAAGGGTGTCATCACAGTAAAGGCAAGTATGTTTTTAATGATAGCTTGAAATGAGGTGTCTGGAAATCAAAACTGAGTTCTCTAAATATAAAAATTAAAATTCTGTGTTTTCAAACTACATGTTTTATTTTTTAATGTATAGTGTCAGTATCTCTATAGAGTAGAACACATATGTTTCGTGTGAATTATTTGCTGTCAGGAGTAAATCCATCCTAACTTAAATGGTATTGTCTTCTTGCTATAAAAATTAATTCAAATAAGCATTTTTAAAATTTTTGCAGAAATAGAATTGGATTTCTTGGGTTAGGGCAGTTACATACCCCTACCTGGATCCCTTACAACAAGTTAAATAGTAACTCTTTTATAAATGGTTAAAAAATCAGAATTACTAATTATTAAATTTGGGGGTCCATCTAATAAGCATTTACTCTATGTGTTCCATTTAAAATTAGATTAAGTTGCTATTAAAGTTTGAGCACGAAGTGTTTTTAATTTAGTTCCTTTATAAATGTCAATATTGCTGATAACAGTATTAAGCTCACCTACAATTTGAGCAGGTAATGAATACTTGGAATATACAAAGAAATGTCCATTTAAGAACTGATTGTTAACAATTTTTGTATTTCTTTAATGAAATTCATACAGCTAATTCTTTGTCCACAGGATGGAAAAACATTGAATGATGAATTAGAAATTATTGAAGGCATGAAGTTTGATCGAGGTTATATTTCTCCATACTTTATTAATACATCAAAAGGTAAAAGCAAATCAATAAGTGAAAGTTTTTAATATTATTTGTATGTGTCAAATTACAGGCATTAGTTGGTATCATACCCTTGAAAATATAAATTCATATCTTCCCAAAAGTTAATGTATAAGAGAAATGGAAGTGGAAAAACATAAAATTATGTTTATAGCCATTTCATGTAAATTCAGTCATTTTCAGAATATTAATGTTATAAAGTTGGTTTGAAATATTCTTTGTTTTTGCAGGTCAAAAATGTGAATTCCAAGATGCCTATGTTCTGTTGAGTGAAAAGAAAATTTCTAGTGTCCAGTCCATTGTTCCTGCTCTTGAAATCGCCAATGCTCACCGTAAGCCCTTGGTCATAATTGCTGAAGATGTTGATGGAGAAGCTCTAAGTACACTTGTTTTGAATAGGTAATAGGCAGTGATATTTGGTTTCCATTTCTAGGTGAAAGGCAATAGCTTATATTAACGTTTGAAATTTCCATTTTGTACCTCTACCTACTTGTATTTAGAGTTGTGTATAGTATAGGTGTGTTTCATAGATGCTTAGTCTAGTTATAATGGCTCTGTCTTTCTGAATGGGGCCCCAAAGTACAACTTTCTCATAACATAGTCTAATTTTGTTTGTGCTGTCTTTCTCCTTTTTATAAGTGCTTACAGTTGTTTTGAAGGTAAATGACTGAATTTGTTTCACTTTTTTTTAATTTTGGGGAAAAATATTTTCATAGTTGTAATTGTGTATATAAAGAAAGAAGTAAATAACTGCCATTCTAAAAACTTTAGATCTAAGTGTATTCAGCAGTCAGTATTTTACATCCTGGACAAATTCATTCAATTAATTTTTTTAAATCTATAATGTATTTTGATTTTAAGACAATTTTAATGCTGTAAACAGAATCAGCATTATTAAAATATATATATTCTTCCTAATCTTAGAATTGAGGTATATCAGAAGTGGGACAAATGAAATAGCAGGTATGTATGTATTAGAGATTGCATACCTTGGCATGACCCAACAGCTTAAAGTGAGTTTACTTATCTTGGAATGTTAACTTGGATTTGCTTTTGGGTCATGAAAATGCCTTAGAGATTATGAGATTTGAAGCCAAAAAAAAAAAAAAAAACACCCCCCCACCCCCCCACCCCCCCCCCCCCCCCCCCCCCCGCAGACTTACTGTTTTCATTGAACCATTTTACTGGTAGCTGAAACATTGGATATTGATACACGGCATATCATCAGAGTTTATCCCTCTGATTTTTATTTGGCTCCTTAATAAAATCGACCCAGCTCTGTTTTGAAGTTTCTGTATTCCTTTTATTTCACAATCTGTTCTTAATGGAACATTTCTTTGTATATTCCCAGTATTCATTACCTGCTCAAATTGTAGGTGAGCTTAATACTGTTATCAGCAATATAAAGGAACTAAATTAAAAACACTTCGTGCTCAAACTTTAATAGCAACTTAATCTAATTTTAAATGGAACACATAGAGTAAATTAGATGGACCCCCAAATTTAATAATTAGTAATTCTGATTTTTTTAACCATTTATAAAAGAGTTACTATTTAACCTAAATATCTTTTGTTTACATTAACATTTTTTGCTCCTGGGTCCAATTGCTGAACTGGAATAGTCAAGTTTATTAAGGTAGTCAGATATTGGCAAATATGGAAGAATGGAAAAGTATCATTTCCTGTTTTAATTTAACCAAAAGTTGCTAGGAAGCAAGCAGTTTTATTATTTTTTTAAGCCTACAGCACCTGGCCTTTCTAGGTGGTCTCCCTTCCAAGTACTTACCAGGCCTGACCCTGCTTAGTTTCCGAGATCAGACAGGATTGGGCATGTTCAGGCAAACAATTTTCAAAAGTAAAGTTTTCTAGGTACACTTAGGAGTCAGAACTTAAAAACTAGACAGGCATTTTTATTAAATTTTATTCTTATTAATTCCTGTTCTTAAATAGGCTAAAAGTTGGTCTTCAGGTTGTAGCAGTCAAAGCTCCAGGTTTTGGTGACAATCGAAAAAACCAGCTTAAAGACATGGCTATTGCTACTGGTGGTGCAGTAAGTAAAATAAGTGAAAAATATGTTGGTTTATTGAATGTTATTTATACTTCCAGGTCTAAAATTTATAAGTAGAATTTACTTTTTTTCACAATCAGATAATACCATCTCAGTTGTTTACTTAATCTGTGCCTCTTGGATGTTTGGGGTGGGAGGTAGAGGTTGGATTAAATAGTGCTATAATCCCTTCTTTCTCTACTTTGCCATGAATAGGCTTATTGACTAACTGGTTTTCAAGAATATAGTAAAAATACATTGGACTTAATAATTTAGGACTAGGGTCTAGTCCTGGTTCCACTAAAAGTGATCTTGGATGAGTTTTGTGAGTTTAGTTTTTTTCAAATCTAATATTGAGGATTAAGTGGGAAATTGGAAATGCAATGAAAGATTATATTCAGTGGTCTTGAAATCTCACATTTCAAAGAAATAATAGTATTATAAAATGTTTCATCAAAATATCTGCGTGTGCTATATGATTAGTAAATTTGGTATAATGAAAAAACTGTATCCTGAAATTTGTTCATTTTTTAAAATGTTTCCAGGTGTTTGGAGAAGAAGGATTAACTCTAAATCTTGAAGATGTTCAGTCTCATGACTTAGGAAAAGTTGGAGAGGTCATTGTGACCAAAGATGATGCCATGCTCTTGAAAGGAAAAGGTGACAAGGCTCAAATTGAAAAACGTATTCAAGAAATCATGGAACAGTTAGATATCACAACTAGTGAATATGAGAAGGAAAAACTAAATGAACGTCTGGCAAAACTCTCAGATGGAGTAGCTGTGCTGAAGGTAAGATTCATTATTGTAAATAAGCTTCTTGGGTTCTGAATTCAAGAATGATTTGTTTCTATGGTATTCCCCAATAGTGCTATGTAACTATTGTTCATGAAATTAACTTCCACAGGGACATATTTATTATCTAAAGTTCTTTTTTTTTTTTTTTTACTGACATTCCTTAAAACTGGAATTGAACTTGTAGTTTGGGAAGTTGCTATGAAAAAATATGTCAGTTGGAGTCTAACTTTGGTGGGACACTACACTCACCCTATTAGCTGTTTAATCAGCCTTTTTTACATTGCTTTTTAAAGTAGACTAGGTGCTAATGACTCTTGGCAGCATCTTGAATTAGAGAAGCTATACTAATTAGAATTCTTTTAATCTCGAGGTTGGTGGAACAAGTGATGTTGAAGTGAATGAAAAAAAAGACAGAGTAACAGATGCTCTCAATGCTACACGAGCTGCCGTTGAAGAAGGCATTGTTCTGGGAGGGGGTTGTGCCCTGCTTCGGTGCATTCCAGCCTTGGACTCGTTAACTCCAGCTAACGAAGATCAAAAAATTGGTAAAAAGTTACCTTACAATTAGTTTTTTGTGATCTGATTTTAGCCTTTCTGTTAGAAAAATGTCGTTGCTGCCCACTAAATGTTACAATTCAAAGCAATCTCCAGAAAAACAGAAGTATAATAGTACTACTGTCAAGGAGAGATGAAAGATGCATTGTATTTTTCAGGGGAAATGATTTGACCTGAAATCTTTTGCTGTATCAGTACTCTCAGAAGTATAATATTTACAAAAGAAAGAGCTAGAATTAATCGCATAAATTTTACTTTCTTTATAGGTATAGAAATTATTAAAAAAGCACTCAAAATTCCTGCAATGACCATTGCTAAGAATGCAGGTGTTGAGGGATCGTTGATAGTTGAGAGAATTATGCAGAGTTCCTCTGAAGTTGGTTATGATGCTATGCTTGGAGATTTCGTGAATATGGTGGAAAAAGGAATCATTGATCCAACTAAGGTAGTTGACCCCTTCATAAAAATTCTTTTAATATCTTCAGTAAGTCTTACTCATTTTTTACTAAATAAAAAGTAACATTTCATCAAACTCTTTTCTTAGGTTGTAAGAACTGCTTTACTGGATGCTGCCGGAGTGGCTTCTCTGCTAACTACAGCAGAAGCTGTAGTCACAGAAATTCCTAAAGAAGAGAAAGACCCCGGAATGGGCGGAATGGGCGGAATGGGTGGAATGGGAGGTGGAATGGGAGGTGGTGGCATGTTCTAATTCTTAGAATAGTGCTTTACCTACTATTAATGAGAACTGTGAGAGGAAGCTCAAGGCAGCGCTCCTCATCTATAACTTCAGAGAAGTCAGTTGAAGGAAATGACTGAAGAAAAGGCTGGCTGATGTTTAAGAAAATCACTGTAATCATCAGTTACTGGTTTCAGTTGACAACATATAATGGTTTACTGCTGTCATTGTCCATGCATACAGATAATTTATTTTGTATTTTTGAATAAAAAGACATTTGTACATTCCTGATAACTAAGTGCAAGAGCCAAGTATCAGTGTACTGCTTTCGACTTAAATCACTGAGGCATTTTTACTACTATTCTGTTAAAATCAGGATTTTAGTGCTTGCCATCATCCGATGAGAAGTTAAGAAGCAGCCTTTCTGTGGAGAGTAAATAATTGTGTACAAAGTAGAGAACTATCCAATTATGTGACAACCTTTGTGTAATAAAAATTTGTTTAAAGTTAATCGTATTAGCCTTTCCATGATCTAGAAAATAGGAGAAATGAAAACCAATTGAAGAGTGGGGGTTGGGTTTGGCACAAATGCATAAATGTTCCACCTATAGTATTGTGTTTCTCTTTGCTGCAGACTGAATTACATTATTACATTGGTAGTGGGAGAAATTTATTTAAAAGGTGACAACTCTGAATCCTGTGGAAACAATATTGTATGTGTTGAGATCTGGTCTTGATATGCATGATCCAGCGTCTTCACCTTTATTTCTTAAGTTAAAGAGAAGGAAGTTTCTGGCTCAACACTTGGTCTTTATTAGATAATAAAGCATGGAAGTGTGGCTTTCAAAACCGTACCTGGATGTGTGCATGTTGGGGGGAGGGGAGGTATGGATTTGCTTTCTAGATTAACTCATAAATTGAAGGCAGAAGACTTGCGTAAAAACATCTTTTTTATTTGACTCTCACCTGTACCAAGGACTTCAGTCTGTTTTGGAGCTGTAGCACCTGAATTTGTTCCAAGTGGGAAGGAGCTCCTCATTATGGCCCTGGAGCTGCTGTTTAACAGTCTGGTGCAAGCTAGTCATTGAAGCAAATATTCTTGCTCGCCTGAGCTTTTACAAAACTTGGACAGAAATAGAGGGAAAATTCAAATCCACCACAGGCCAGAAGCCAAAGTCACTTGAAATTCTGTACCTAGAAACATTTTTGCTGTTAATTTGGTTGGGTTAGAAACAGATAAGAGGGGACTGAATAAAAGGCATTTTAGGTGGACAACTTGCCTAGAATGTAGTTTTGGCTATAGAAGTGACAAAAAGCAAACTAAGCAGTATCAATCTGGAGGAAAAGAAACCTTAAGGGCTTATATAGTTTATATCTGAAAGGCCAAGCTAGATGATCAGAAGAAAAGGAATGGGAGATACCTGGACTTTGAAAGATTTCTAGTTATTAGACTAACGAGTCTAAAGAAATTAACAGGAGAAAAAATTATGTGCTAAACACTGTACTAAATATTTGAATTATTTTAACACTCCAAACGACTTCAGGACTACTTATTAAACCTATGCTACTGTTACATAAACAGGCTCTGAAAGTTTAACTTAACAAAGTCGCAACAGCTATCAGTAAATTTGGTCCAGGGTTTGACTGAAGAGCTTACACTCAAACCCAAGAGCAACCCTGGAATGAATCTCTAAGCCAAGATCTAAGCAAATTGTAAGGAAGTCTGAAAGCTGCAGCCAGGGAAATTACCTTTTCCTTTCTTAACTGTACAAAGTGATTGCGTTTTGGAGGGATTCCGGAGAAGCAAGAGTATCAATCGAGATGGTTTCTTCAAACATTTGGTCAAGGTTAAATATGCCAGTGATTGTAGATGAGGAAGCAGAAATGGTAGATCTCTGGGGAAATAAGCTCATGATTGTGGAAATCCCTTGGGAAATGACACAAAATACAATATCCAGTCAGATGTTGGACTGAAAATGGAAAACTCGGCAGGGTGGCAGGGTGGAGTTGCCTCGCTGAAAGCAAGCAGGGTTTATTTGAATAGTACAGACCCAGGGAGAGTCATTTCAAGTCAACATTTGTAGGAGTGAGGAGAACAAATGTATGAACTTGAAAATAAATAGGTGTGAAGAAAGGGATGCAAACCTGGTCAATATTTTGCTCTAGCCATGGAAGTGAACTTTTAAGACTGCAGCTGGATATGCTTGAAAAATAGGAAAATAACCAAGGTAAAAGTTAGGCTGCTATGAGAATAGAAAACAATGTTTCTACTGCAACCTAGGAAGACCAGTGAGGCTCAGGTTTTGGAGAATCTCAACCCTGAAAAGCAAGTTTTGGAGCATGTGACTAGGGGTATCTCATCCTGGTCCTCAAATGCAGCAGCAGTTCCAATCTGATGATTCTCAAACTGAGTTAACTTTATAAAAGACTATGCTGGAGTAAGTGGTTGATGAAATCAAATTTTTAAAGAAAAACGAAACACAACAACTGTCAAATTGAAAATAAACATTGTGAATTTAGTAACCTTAAGTGATCTTTATCTCTGACACTGTCACCCAAAGATGGCCTAATGTAGCAGCAACAATAGCATTTTTGCCCATCACCATTTTTCATGTACATCGCTAGTACTAGATTTTGATCTCTAATACTATACTTAAAGGGAAGAGGACTCCTTGGATAGCAATTGCGTCCATGCCTTGGGACTGGAAAAAATCAGAATGAATCTGGAACACCTTGTTGGGGCCTGACAACAAGAGTAAATCCAAGAATATCTACATTTTTTTTTAAAGAGCCAACCCAAGGGGTTCCCTTTGACCAAGTTAGGACATTTTGAGTATGAATAATAATTACAGTGAATTAGAACAAAGCCAGGAGTTCATAATGATACTCAAAAGAGTAAAGTCAATGTAAAGAATAGAAAAAGAGTTCCAATATAAACTGGTGAATATTATATGTTAATGCCTTATTGATATTAATAAGCCAGAGTGTTAACATAAATATAGATTATATTCTCATTTCTATATCTACGAACAGGAGTAAAATAAAACTAGTGAGAAGAAAGTAGAAACTGAACCAAGAGTAGGAAAAAATGAGCAGCACTGGTTATCTCATAATGACCTGGTAGAAGGGGAGTCCAGCAACCAACTAGCATTGGTCATGGACAACCAAAAGGAGGTTCAATAATAGGTTTCAAGATGATATACATCCAAATTCCCCCAAATTTGAAATCTAAAGTTAAATTTCAAAGAGACTGAAACACTTGAACTCATGAGACAACGGAATTCTATGTATACCATCAAAGCAGGTCAATATACCATAAATGAGAGGTAGCACATCGTTTCCAGGATAGATTTCAAGTCTCTAAAATCTCTGAATACAAAAGATGTCAGAACCTCTTGATGTAACAGTTTTCTTATAAAAACAAAAAGGGACTCACCCCAAGTAAGGTGTTCAAGCCTCGGAATCACATTGGCCTGTATAGTCAGGTTACACACCCCCACCAAAAATTGAACAAGTTACTAAGATCCTGCAACTCATCAGGACTGAGACTGTCTCTTTTCAAATCTAATTAATATACTGAATGTCCAGAAAGATATAAAACTACTCAAACAGGCAACCTCAGAAGAAACAAATAATGTAAGCTGTAACGCTCATATGCTATTTATGTATAAACAGTATTATTGTATAATATTTTCTGTTCCTTTGTGTTTAAAGATTTTGAACAAATATGCAATTTTAGTTAAAATATGCAATTTTAATTACATGTTTAGAAGTCTGGTTAAGTTTACAATATTTAAACGTTCAGGGAATTTTATTAATTCCATGCACTTAGATTGGTTAGTTGTATAAATAGAACTTAAGCATTTAGAGAAATGCTGTTTAATTTTTAGAGAAACATAATAAATTCATAGATTAATAAGTTGGGCATTAAATAAAGTACAAATAAAAGTATTTGACTCCTTGTTGCAAAGGCCCCCTGACATTTAAAACAACAAAAACCCAAAAGCTAGACTGAGAGAGCTAAAAATAAAGGAAAGCCTACATTCTAAACTGTGGGAACATATCCTTTACTAACATTACAGAATACCAGCATCCAGGCATTATATCTACTCCATACGTCCCTCTCCCTAGTTCTACCCCCATATTTCTCTAGAACAAGAGAGAAGAATCTTTATGAAGAAAAACTGAGAAAAGGATCTCCAGATTCTGCCATTTGAAAGTCTCCCAATGTAAAGGCTGGCTCAATTATCACTACAGTTAAACTCACCAGTCAGTATACCCCACCTTAATTCCAGTAAACTTTTCGGTACCTTGCCTTCAAATATTAACAGACAGATAAGAACCATTAGACAGCTGAGTAAGCCTTCCACATAAAAAGCAAAAACCAAAAAGGACCTCAGGGAAACTTAAAAAATCATAAGATGAGATTGTATTTCCATAAAACAAGGAAGCTATTAAGAATGAACAATTAGAAATCAAGAAAATATTCTTGGAAATTAAAATTATGGCAAATGTAAAATCAATAAAAAGGGCTGGGAAATAGTTGAGGAAATTTAAAAGGCAGAACAAAAACAGAAGGAAAACATTAGGAGGAAAAGATAAAGATTTAATATAAGAAGTCGAATGTCGAATAAGTTAGGAATTCCTGAATGAGAGAACCAGAGAATACAGATAGGAGGAAATTATCAAACAAATTCAAGAAAATTCCCAGGGCTCAAGGAAATGAGCCTGTGAACCAAATGGCCCACAAGGTACCCAACGTAATTAAGACAGGGCAACAGGACAGAGCATGCAATTTCAGACAACCCAAGATAGAGTAGACAAAGCTTCCAAAAGTAAAACAATGACATTCTGACACTCAAGATGCTTAAAACTTTGCTCTCACCTTTTTCAGGAATCTACTAGAGGATTTCCTCAGTATTTTGAAAGTAAATTTAAAAAACAGGAAACCAAAAGATTTAGGAAACAGGGAACTCCAAAGAGAAATCCTAGGGTGACTGCAGGGGAGCCCTAGGATTACAGCTACAAAATAGCCTAGAGATCAACCAGTTCTGACTAGAGTGGATAAAGGAGTGTCTGAGAGTAACTGAATAACTCTACATGACTTAAACACTAGAAATCTGTTATTTCACACTACCAGAAGTGCAAAGCTGACACCTACATGTCTGATTTATTCAACCCCTGATGTTAAAGAGTTTTGAGTTGGCTTCTTTGGAATAACTGTCTCTTCCCTCTTTGTGAAAACATGGCAGGTATAGCTGCAAACCTCATGTCCTCAGTGAGGCAAAAACCAAGGATGAGAAGTTTCTCTTCCAAGTTCTTTCCACAGAAAGAGAGTATTACTTAGTAGTCTCATCTCAAGTCTTCTTGATTCCATTGACCAGATGTCAATTCAAGAAAAATTTATAAAGGTGGTGTCGTTTTCCCTTTACTAAAGCATAGCTGCCAAATTTTAAGTCCACAGGTTATGCAAGGCCTCCAGACTGATGTAGCAGATAAAGCAAACACAAGAGCATAGATATTGGAGCCAGAATGCTTGGCTTTGTTTCCTGTCTCTACCACTTATTGGGACCTGGGTTCTGACCATACATACTTGGGGAACCTCATGGGTCAAAGATGCCTAGATCGAAGCAATATTTGGGTATTTTTGGGTTTCCTCACCCAAATACCAATTACATGCTATCATAATACCAGCCCAATTATATTCTAATCACTAAGTTAGATTCTGAACCTAAGAATTTACCTATGGCATTTTAAGAGTAGTGGTAAAGTACAGGTTCTTATTTCCAACAAGAGAAATAATACTGTACAGGGAAAAAAGAAAATATCTGGGTCTTTGTTATTTAAAAAAACATTATTTAAAAGATACAAATTTATATACAAACTACTTATGCTCTGGGGAGATACCTCATCTGAAGTGGAAATATACTGTTTTACCTGTGTGAAGGCACAACCAAGCTCCATGTGAGTGGCCTATGTGAGTCTTTCACTGGAGACACCACATCTGGCAGAGAACAGGTACTCAAAACAGATTTATTCAAGAAATTGATGCAAACATGCATTTATGTAGGGAAATACTGAGGTCCCTTATGGATCTGAGGAAATAAAGTTAGCACTGTAATTGGAAGGGTAATATGAGAGCGTTGTTGAGGATTTCAATAACCAAAAGAACTGTACAAAAAATAAACAAATTAACTTTATTACCATTTCGGTCCTTACATTGATTTGTTTACAAAAATATCAGTTTGAAATACATTATTGAAAGTGAGTACACACAATAAATAGAAAACAGGGAGAGATGCACCTGGTGTTGGAGACATCAACCAACTTCATGTGTTCCCATTGTTATAGATACAATTTGACGCACAATCAGCATTATTGAAAGAGCAGTCAAAGTAAGTGGGAGAGGGTTGTAAACTATGAGGAAACTAGTTTAAAGCCCTGGACCACTCACCAAAAAAAAAATATTCAGTTTATCAGAGAGCTAACCTCACTACAGCATTGAATTATCTACTACAACCCATCAGAACAATTTAAAAATAAGAAAAGTACAAGGGAGCCTTCATTAACAGTATTTTTAAGTCAAAGTTTTTACTATATCTGATGATTGCTCAAATAGCATGAGGCACGCCCTATGACAATAAGTTATAAATAGTCTGAATTTAATAACTTAAACGTGATATGGTTAATATAATACATACTGGGTATCTCAACTACCCTCTTTCATATAACATGATAAAAGGTTTAAATTTACAGTTGCAATTTCTGCTCAGAAGAGTGATGTTAGCATTCTAGCAATAGTGGACATCCTATTATTGTAAATATGCTAATATACCATTACTTTGAATTACACTTGATTGACTTGTATGTACACATGGTTCTCTATTCCAAGTGCACACTTTCAACAGTGCAGATTTATGGGCTGAATAAATGGTTTCTGACTTCTGAAAGCAAATGATAAAAGCACGTTCTGAAAATGAATAAACTAAAGTTACAAGTAGATGACCAGTTACAATTCTTTTTTCCCTTTATGTGTGATGAACTTCATGAAGCATTAATTCCCGAGGTATATTTGTTTCTGGACCATATAGCTTACATGCTCTTCTTTCAAAGGCAGCTACCATCTGCTTTACAACTTCATCGAAAAACAATGTGGCAAGCTGAGAGTGTAGAAGTGAGCGAAATTCAAAAGAAATCTGTAGGAAAATGTTAATAATTTAGAAAGATATTTTACTAAATCTCTACTTAGTGATATTCATACTGTGAAATGGGCTGGTTGGCCTAGCATCTAAGGCAGAGCTCTATGGGAATATCTAGATGAGATTTTTAACACCTTTCAGATGAGAGTGTCTTATTTACTGCAATAAGTACAACTGCTTGCATAATAAACAAGTAAGCAAGGCCAATAAATCTCATTTTAAGGCAAAGAGTCTGCTTTTATAAGTTAAAAAAAATTGGGGAAAAGGCTGCCCTGAACACATTTATCACGCTGGCTTCTTATTAATGGGCTCCTTTGAGATCAATCCTACCTCCCAAAAGGAAATACGGAAGTGATCCTTCTGATAGGTATTCCCATGAGAAGTAGCAGCAGAAAAATGAGACTGATCCACAAAACAGGGTAGGTGGTTCAATCTTGAAGTAGACAATGATCTAGAACTTTATATCCCCTCAAAGCTGAATTCAAAGCAAGATTAGAGAAGTAGTATTTTAAGGACCAATATCCACTAACTTAAAAGTTACAAAAATAATACAAAGATTTCTCATGTATCCATCACACAGAAAGTTAAGAGGGAGTTAACCTACATATTATCTACTAGATAATATGCTATTATCTAATCTACATGGGCCTCATTCAAGTTTCCACAACTGTCCCATTAATGTCTACTAATATTTTAATGAAAGCAACTCAAGAGTTGACAACAGTATATAGCAATTTAATCAAAATTATGACCATTTCTTAAAATGTAACACCTGAGTTGCAAACAGACATAATACATATATTATCTGCTGGCAAATAAAAAGCCTCAAGTGGCTTTAAGTTTTCCATAGCTAAGGCGATATGAATAAAAAAATACCTTAGTTGTTAGATTCTAAAACATTTTTCCCCTTTGCACTTTATTTCTGCATCAAAAGATGCTGACCAACATGTAGATTTCATTTGGTGTTAATAAGCTGTTATTAAATTATTAGTAAAGTTAGAGTGTGTCTTCCAATATATGGACTTATCAAAATTAGAAAAGAGAGAAGGAATGACTGACTATTCCAGGTTTCAAGAAACAGAACAGTAAAAGACTCATTAGTGTTCTCTCTTAAAAGTTAGCGTAGAAAAAGGCATTCAATATTCAAAAATTTGAGATTTTTAAAAACTGTCTTTCAGTAATCACTGTGCATGTAAGATTATTAATTATGGTATCTGGTTTCTATTAGATTATTTCTTCTTTACCAACTTCACCTGATATTTTGAATAAATCATGGGCTTTATGAGAGACTTACTGAAAAATCCAAGGTACAAGTTCTTGGGTAGCCAGGAAGACCTGGACTAAAACGCCAAACAGTCTCCAAATGATTGAAAAGCTTCCCATCGGTACAGGATGCCTAGAACAAAATGAAAAAATAAAACCACAGTAAAATACCATTTGGACTGTCCAGCAACTACAATTGAGGATGACTTCTTTAAAAAGTAAATATTTTTATAGGTCAGACCACAGGTGATGAAAACATCTCAGTTTTAGCTTGGTATTAGGAAGTGACTTCTTGCCAATATAAGCCATTTTATTTTCTCCTGGGATCCTCAAGATTGCCAGCTATTCTTTCTTCCACTGCTATCATCCACTATGCTACTTAGAGTCATCTCCTCCAGTAGCAAGACAAAGTGATTTTCTAGAAGTTTATTTCCAGCTCTGCCACTTATAAGTGATCCTGAACAAGTTAATTTCCTGTGCTATATTTCCTTAGTCTGCAAAGTGAGTATAATACCTATCTTAGGTATGTGGAACAGATCCCCGCCACAATTCTATAATTCTTCCTTCCTACCCAAAGATTTTTCTCTTATCAATCATTTCCTTTACTCATTATTCTTTATTTCTAGAGGCCTCTATAGTTTGTTTTTATGAAAGTCTGACCCTGACTCTTGTGCCTGACCCATTACTTCCTAACCTCTAATCTCTTTAGTGATCATGTTTGTGTATGTGAACATGCGAAATACAATACTTAGTGATACTATGTGCAGTGCATCTTAATATTTTCCATTGTATATTATTAAAAAAATGCTGAGACCCATTAGTTACCGTCTGAAGTATGAAAAATCGTAACCAGAACCATAGTCATTAGTTTACTGCTAGAATGGGTTATCGCATTGAATAAGGTTCAGCTTCTTTATTTATTAACCTAATATGCTATCTGGGCCTTATTATACTAATAGACAACTGACCTTAAGAATACATATCACTTTCCCTTAGCAGCAGATGATTTTTTAAATTTCTGTTTCAAAGTCCACACCCCCTTCCTCAATTAATCCTTAAGTTTTTCAGTTCTTTTGGCATATCCTGGGGCCAATAAATGATCAAGCCTCTCTATCTCTTTCTCTTTGACAATTTATTCCCTCAAGAGTTCACACTGTCCCTCCTCTGAGGCTATACACTATAGGTTAACAAAATAAGGACTTGCATAGGTAAACTCATTTTTCCCAAAGTAAACAGAGTCACTCTTTGGTCCCCAGCTATAACCGCCCTAACTATAGAATTTCTCTGACTATACCTGGATCTCTCCACAGATAGTTCAAACTGGGAGCTAAAGAGTTAAAAAAAAAAATTCTATTTGCCATTTATTCCTCACTTCTTCTTAACCTAAACTCTTTTGAATCAATTATCAAGGTAACATGCCAGAATTATTACAAAGACCAACAGCATCCATGCTGCAACAATCATTTACAAAGAAGTGCTCTGTCCACGGCCATGCCACCTGAACGAGCCTGATCCCATCTGATCTTGGAAGCTAAGCAGGGTCGGGCCTAGTTAGTACTTGGATGGGAGACCACCTATGAAGACCAGGTGCTGTAGGAATAAAAAAATTAATTTTTAAAATGGAAACCAGTGAATGCCTTAAAATTTATTTAGGCACAGGAAAAAAAATAGTCACCTAAATACTCACTACTTTAATAACTGAATTTAGTCACATTATGCTAGGTCACTGGGGTGAAGTAAAAATTTTCTTCAGAGTTTGGCTTCATATGTAGTTCAATAATGGCCATCTAATTTTTAAGAGCATCAAAAGTCTATAATAAAATCTTACTATTTCAGTTATCCAACTTTAAGATAATACTTTCTACCCTTTACAATCACATAAGAAATTTATGGAAATTTAACCATGAAGGAGAAATAACTGCTAGGAATACTCAATTCAATATATACCTTCTTCTGACTCCTTTTTCACAAAATGTGGCAATGCTGTACTCATACCGATAATCTAGCCCAAGGACCCACAGATTTTCACTAGTACATTTTGATAGGGACAATACTGCCGAAGATCTCATTCCTAACAGCAGAGATACTGAACACAGTAGAGGTGTTATGATGATGACCTACAACTGGTTGTTCTGACTGAACTGACCCTGACTATACAGACTATGCCATATAAAATGTTTATGTTGTAAACTAGGCAGTAAGATTCACTGAACTGTTGCCTCTATTAAATCTGCTGAAAATTTTCAAGGGCTTCTTGACATTACAGATTTATGTAGACTAGAAATAACTGCCACATTTAGTTACAGGCACATTTGGGACAGCTGATAATCCACAGAAAATGTCACATGGCTTTTGCTCCTCCCCTGGTTGATTTTTATTGTATGTTCCATTTGTGTATTGGGTAATAAAATCCAGAACCTGAACGCAGAGACAACTGAAAACTGAGCATATATAGCTGTTATTCTCAAATATATCTTTAAACAATAAATCAGCACATTAAGCGAGGCAGCTTATTTTAATGGACAAATAATTTTGGAATCGGACACATAGTGTGAATTTATATAAAGTTCTTAATTTCCCTAAACCTCATATACTCAAGATAGCAATGATCATCTAAGAAATGTTATTATGAAGACTTTTTTTTTCTAATACGGTTTCCTCCCTCTTCGGCTGTGTTGAAAGTTCTTGAGATTACGAACATCTCTGGATCTGCACATAGCAGGGAGATGGCTCTTCATAAGCAAAGAGCCATCATGACTCCTGCCACTATTGTACTGGTGCTAAGAATACAGAGATGAAAAAAAGGATGTCCTATTCCCTCAGGTAGCTCAATCTTGTCAAGGAGAAATACAGCTGAAGAAATAATATTACAGTGTTAAAAGATACATAGAACATGTACAAAGCCCAGAGGAATCACTGAGGTGGGACTGATTATCTATATAAAAAAAAGGGAAAAAGCAACACTAGACATCTGGAATTTGCAGGATTAATAGGCAAGGAGTTAAGTTCATCACAGGAAGAAGAGTGAACAATATGCAAAGGCAAAGGCTATGGAGTAAGTACTGTAACGTGCATTCATGGAACTTTAAGATGTATGGTACTGCCTGAACATTAAGTGTAGTGTGTGTCAGGGATTAAGGGATTAATAGGCTCATTTCTGTATGTGTTAAGAAGCCAAAGAAAGGAAAAAAGCCAGGGAAAGAAAATGAAATTTTTTTTAGAGTTCTTTTAGTTAGACACTTCATAATATTTTAAGATTTGCGTTATAAGAGTTTGAATGGTAGGAGACTGAGGTCAAGGAATGGAAAAATGTTAAGATTATAGTATCAGAAAGACTAAACTAGAGTCTTGGCTGTGTAACCTTGGGCACGTTATCTAACTCTTCTTTAGTTTGCTCAACTATAAGATGAAGAATAACAACATTTGAATCTCAAAAGACGGCTGTGAAGAATAAATAATTCAAGTAAAGCACTAGAAATAACTCAATATATAGGTATTTAAATTATAACTATTATAAGAGAGACTGTGCCATACAGTATGTAAAAACTCAAAAACTATGAGGCAATCAGGTGAAAACACTCAATGGCAAAGTCTTGCATTAGGATGCAGCCTTTCAAGAGGAGTCGAAGTTCTGGGAGTGTGACTAGGGTAGACTCCAAGGTCTTAGTTTCACTGGACAGTGTTTTCTTTCTGGTGTGAGAGTTGCACTTCCTTCAATGCCCGACAAAGAGCTGACAAAAGCATTGAGCTCTAGCCAATTACCAAAAAATGACATCACCACTAAATCCCGTGGGCACAGAACACAACTCAGCTTTAGAAGTCTTCAGTCACCATACTCTAGGAATTCAAAAGAAATGAGTATTAATCTATGGAATTCTGCCTTTTAGTGTATTACAGTCTGGATACATTTTCTATGTGTACCCTCCTCTGACAAGGGTGAGTGATATAATGCATGTAACAGTACCTGGCATTTCAATACCTGGTACATGGCAGGACAACCACAATAATGTTTATGCTCTCCATACTTGTATCTTTTCTACCTTTCTTCATCCTCTCACAACTTTCCCTTCCTTAACCTTAAAAAAATATAGTGCAAAGATTAACTTAAAACATTTCTCACTGTGTGGCCCAACCTTTCCTGCGGGTCACTATTCTTCAACAGAAGGAAAAAAAAACCTTCTCATTTCCATATGTTAATCAAATTTATATTTGAAAAGAATGTTAATATAAAATGAAACAATTATGGAATATAACAAATGGGTTTTTCTTCCTCCTCGTTTCAGGGAAATCTTTTAAAGCTATTATAATGCATTTGATATAATATTTAAATATGGAAAATATTTAAAAACAGAAAACAAATCTTACCTTTACCAAGTGTGGTTTCACCATGGTTACTACTGATGTATAGCGCTCCAATATAGGTGGAAACCCAATTTCTAATCGTGTTTTGCAGTATCCAGATCTCTTTGATATTATATCTGATTTTTTGCACCAAGGAACAAAATGCTTGTAATCCTCCATTCCTGATACGACATCATACATTTCTTGCATAAAGTATCTATTTTTTTTTTTTAAAAAAAGGAGAAATGTTAACTGTATTTAGTTACATGGTTTACCTATGCTATAATTAAATATAAGTAAAACCTGTTGTATATAAAGCAATAATTCATTTGGCACACATGTTGAACAACATTCTGAAATGAATGACTTCAAGGCAACACAGAAAATAAGAGAGCTACATATACGTATACAGTGATCATAATTTGGCAGACAAGTTGCATCTGACCTGCATATGTGGTTTCTACAATTTTAATTATTGGCTAGCATTTAAAAATTGTGAGATTAAAATTAAAAACTGGAATAAACCCAAATGTTTATCTGTTGGCAGACGTTAATAAATGCTTACTATAATAAGATTAATAAATTTCTGGTACACCGACACTATGGAACTCTGTATCAGATATATATTTTATCAAATATATATTTTAGAGTAAAGATGTTTACGAAATAGTTATATAAAAAAGTACATTACAAAGCAGATAGGATATGTACAATTTTATTATCTACTGAAGAAAAATTGTAAGTACTGTATTTCCTGAGTTTTAAACATTCGCTATTTATTTTTCTAAAATAATTATTATGTTAATAGAATGTCTGTCAAGAAAATATTTAAAAAGTCTTGGAAGAGGCCCCAGGTGCTCCAGGTCCCCGAAGCACACCGGGTGCATGCCATGAGAGCAAGGGAGGAGACGCCCTGCCTTCAGAGATCCAGTTCTTAAGGGGAGACAGCAACGTGCGTTGGTCAGGGGTGGTTGGTCAGGGATGGAAACGGTGAATGAAAGAGCGGGGAAAAAAAAAGTCCTTCCAGGATACAGATTAAACAATTAACAGTTGTGAACTCAGGAAAAAGAAGTAGGAGTAAAGATAGAATTTTTTAGTATATATACTTCTATACCATTACATTTTTATACAAGCTTGTAATATTTTTGTAATTTAAAAAAGAAACTATTCTAGAACACAAAGCAAAAAACATTCTCAATATTTTCATAAGCCAGCATAACATCATAACAACCCAAATCTGACAAACATAAAAAATCAACTTTATAGGCCAATATCACCTTTGAGTATTGAGGCAAAAATTCTAAGTAAAATATCAGCAAACATAATTCAGCAATATTAAAAAAATACAACCAACTGTAACTCATTTAAAGATGTCTGGATGATTTACTACTAAGAATTATATTATTATAATCATATTAGCCAAAAGAAACTATATGATTCTCTCCACAGATGGTAAAATAACAAAAGCGGTCCCATCAGAGTTTGAAATAAGATCAATATGCTGGCTATCATCATTATGTAACGCTGTTCTGAAAATATGAAGCATCTGAATGAAAAAGAATTAAGTAAAATTATCAGTTGGCAGGTAATATGACTATCAATTAAGAAGAGAATCAATTCAGAATTCAGTAAGGTAGCCTGTTATAAAATATATAAAAATTAATCTTTTCTATACTAATAAGAACCAGTTAGAAAACCGTGCAAAAGATCTAGAAATAAAGTCAACAAAAAAACTTAAGGGATTAAATGAAAAATCAAACAATAGTAACACTGTAGGCATACATATAAAAGATAACCTGAATAATAAGAGCCAAATATATATTACTGTTATAAGACTCAACATTATTAAAATGTGATTCATCTCAAAAATGATTAATATAGACAATCATAATCTAAATTACAAAAGGGCATTTTTTGAACATGACAGAACGGTTCTTTATATATGTTTAAATTAATCTTTATAATCATGAAATGAAGCCCACAACACAGGAGGTGGGAGAGAAGCCTACCCTCCTCCCCAGGTGTTCAGATACTTTTTTAGTCCCATGAAAAAGTTTGAAACCTTGTAGCGTGGAAGCTAATTGCCATAAAAGCAGTCTACGAAGATTAAGAAAGTACTAAAGCATAGTAGTCAAGGGTATAGACTTTACAATCAGAAAAGACTGTGTTCAAATATCAACTCTAAAATACAGTAAGTCATTTGACCCTGGGTACGTTGCTTAACTTCTCACTTCACTTTCTTCATCCATAATTGAAAAATATGCCTATAACCTTTTTTTGAGGGTTAAATAAAAGTTTCGGCACAATATACAATGCTTAATAAACAAGCGGTAGCTTTGTTATGTTTATGTCAAATATGGGGAAGGAAAAATAAGATAATCAATGGATAAGACCAATTTGTAATAAAAAGAACCTTAGCATGAGAAAGAATAATAAAGTAAATAAGAATAAGTAAAATATGGTAGGAAAAATAAGGTTTGGAATCATGACAATTAATGTATATTATCTGAGTTTGTTTTCTCATCTCTCAAATGGAAATAACAATACCTAGTTCACACGGCTATTGTGAGAATTAAATGAAACAATATAAAGCACTCAACAGTGCCTGTCAAGTGGCAGATACACAGTAAAAAGAGGATATTACTAGTGATTTAAAAGTAAAGCAGACCAATTCACTATTTGATTTACCTTTTAGTTGCCATTTCTCTTTTTAACAGATACCAGCTGTGGCAAAGATGTCTACCCATCCAAAGCATTGTGCTCCCTTTATTTGGTAGTTTTGCTGGGAAGCAGCTGCCCATTAGGGGCTACAATTCCCAGCCCTCCCCACCTTGGATTTAGAGAGGGTCACATGACTAGTTCTTGCCAATATCTAAGAGCCAGTACCATGTGACACTTCCAGGCCAATGTGGTTAAGCAGCAGGACTATCTTAAGAGAATCTGACCACTAAGGAATTACAAAAGTCACCAGTCAGATGGAGCCTGGATTCCTTAATCACTACTTAGAAGACTGCTGCCCATGGATTGGGAAAACACACTTGAACTTTACTTGAGAAAAAAATAAACTTTTGGGTTTTACCTATATAGTTGATAGCATTACCTTAACTAATACAGTGACTAGCTAGCAATAAAAGTAAATTTAGTAAAAGTTATGTGTCTCCTAAAAGTCCTTTACTATGGAAAAATCATAAAGGAAAAAATGAAATAAAATGAATGAAATACACTTTTACAAGAATTCATGTAATATTTAATGGCCAATTGGGAATTAAGACCCTCTTGTAGAAATTCCCATATGAAGGGATATTATATTTCTGGTTTTGCAATTGCAGAGTCTCTATCCTCTGCTACATATACCCCCGGATCAGGGACCAAACCTGGCTCAATGCCTGTTTCTGTAAATAACAAAAGAACTCCGCCATGCCCACTATTACATATTGTCTATGGCTAATTTTGGGCTACAATGACAGAGTTGAATAGTTGCAACAGAGATAGTAGGTGCACAAAACCTAACATATTTACTATCTGATCCTTTACAGTTTGCCAACATCTATTCAAGATGATAGGAGCCTCTTATTATGTCTATATGTATTTATCTATGTATGTGTGTGAGGGAGCTATATAAACATATTTGGACCAATATATCACTAATGTTGCCACTATAGAAAAGGACAGTGTACAAAAATGCAGGCCATAATCAGTTTACTTATTTACTTTACATTTCAAGGTTCAAATCTATCCTATAATGTTAACATATAGTTATATACACTCAACGAATATTTATAAAACAGCAAGGGCTATGGAAAGGCCAATCTAGGAAAACCAGAGCTTAAGTCTTTAAGAACAGAATCCAGAAAAAAAGAAGCATGATACTCTACGGAAAATTGTGAATGTGCTCTTTTAGTAGAACTAGCATTATATACAAACCCTATGATTCTCCTCTCTGAATATTCTTTTCTTTTGTTTATTAATGGTGCAGCAATTTTGAAGAAAGTTCTTGCATATATCCCCTTAGGCAGAACTGAGGTATGTGGTGGAAGAATTCTGCTCATCAGTATACCACAGGAAGCTAAATATCTAAAAAGACAAAAATTACTTGATTTAGGATGATAGTGAAAATTAAGAGGAAATACAAATTATAGATTGTAAACAAATTACTGATTGCAAACACAAATTGTACAGATTGTAAAATAATTATCAGACTTTAGAAGGCTTTGCAACTTTACAATATTCATAAAACATACACACATACACACACACACACACACACACACACACACACACAAACAAGTTTCTTAAGCACCCTAGAGAAAACTAAAAATAAAACCTTACAGTTACGGTTAGAGGCTTCTGGCACAAAAGAAATCTCTCCCAAAAAATTGGCTTTCAGTCTATAGTCATGTGTTATAATATATTCTTGCCTTACACTTGCTAGAATATTCACACCTCAAATACTAGATTACATAAATACTTTATAAAAATATTATATATTATAATTACTTATATTACCTATTAATAATTCTAATAAAGGCCAGAATCTATGTTAATGCTTCTGCCTTGCAATTGACTCATAAATTCCCTCCTTCTTCATTATTCTAAACACATATTTATCTTAGAATTAAAGCCTTAATTATATTACTAAAGGAATCGTACTTGTCTTCTCGAAAGTAACAATTTTGTATATTTGCAAACCACCATTTTATAAGAGTAACACTAGCAGATCTGAAGCACGATAGGATATGTTCTGCTTGGAACTACTTTTTCGGGTTATTTCCTAAAGCAAGAATAAACGATATGAGATGATTATATTTCAGTTTCAACCAATACTTGCCTAAAAGGATGAGTTGGCTGTCTTGTTGGAATTTAAAATTTTTTTCGTAGAATCTAAATATCCTGGAGTTCAAATAGATTTGTGCTCTCTCCCTCCATCCCATATCGTTTGCAACTGATTTCATTTTAAACACTAACATTAATTTTCCAGCATAATTTATTACGTCATTAATAAAAGGAAACTAAATAGTGGGAGTATGGAATTCTTCATGTCTCAGCGTCCATCTTCACCCCCACCCACCGAAAAGAAACCAATCAGAAAAACTGAAGGCAGACTCTGGTTCAAGGTTACAGGACCTGTACGTTTGAAGAAAAAAAAATCCAAGTGCCCCACGTCCACTAAGTATAGTTTTATAAGAACCATAGGGGGAGGGCAAAGACCAGTACCAGAAACTGGGAAAGCACGCCTGGCCATCTGCGTAGGCGGCACAAAAGAGGGTCCACAGCCAAGCCACATTCTCAGCAGCCCGCAACCTTGCTCACAAAGTTAAAACTTTAACCAAAGGCACGGGACTCGGAGTTGCTTCCAAAGTGGCTTGGCCGATGATTCCCCGCCTCTCGCGAGGGCAGTGAGGCAAGCACAGACGGGGCGTATGGGAGAGGTAGCCAAGTCTCCCGTCCTACGTAATAAGGGCAGCGCCTGAGTCCCTCAAATGCTGAACTTGGGAGACCCTCCCCCTCCAGAGACTCGAAAACAATCTGGGCCCGGCTCCGCCTCACCTAATATACCCCGGGTGTCCCCCCATAGCAGGCCGGGGCGGAAAACTACCCACGTCGCGGCGACCAGGTTGTTTCTTACCTGACGTTCCGCGCGGGCCCCTGCGCTGAAATTGGTACTCCAGCTGCTACCGTCAAATTTGGACGACATCCCGAGACCGAAACTAATTTTTTCAGGGCGCTCTGACCGGTCCGAGATGCCATTGTAGCCTCACTGAAGCCGGTCGCCACCTCCGGGATCAAACCCACAGCACCGCCCGTCCCCGGCGGGGGCCCCGGTGCCTTTCAGCCAATCAGTAGGCCCCCTGAGCTGCTAGACACGCCCCTTCCTGCCCGAGTGCAGAGAGCTGACGCACCTTCCCACCACCGTAGAGCCGAGCGTAAACGAGCTGGTCATCCTGCTCGCCAATCAGAGGGAGCGCCCGGCCTTCTGGACACTCCCCCGCCCCTGGACGGCCTCTGGTTCTCGCCGCGCGGCGCGGCGCCTTACGCAAAACTCACGGTGACGGCTCACCCCCACCTCCCGCTCTGGAACTGGTGCTGGAATTCGCCAACCGCCGCGGTTTTCTTAGGCGCTGCTTTTCCGTCGCGAGGCCTGGCACATGAGCGCAGCCCTGGGGCGAGAGGAAGTCGGATGTTCTCAGTGTTAATTATGTAACTGTCCAAACCGGTGAGTGCTGAGCCGGACCCGCCATCGCTCCTGGCTGTGAAGTCCGGCAGTCAGTCTTGCTGTTAATGATTGTCTAATACAGTACCTGTGGTGCTCTCCCCGTGGGGTTGTGAGGGCAGCATAAGGTTGCCCTCACGTCCTTAGGGAATAGACTGGGTTCTATTTGCTTTCTTCCTGTGTGGCCAATGTTTCAATTGGTGTTCCAGTAGTTGGTATAGTTCGGGTTTCCCTTATTCCGTACAAACCAGACAACTTTGCTTCGATTCACTTATTTCAGGAATCAAAATCCCGACATTTTTCTCATCCTTTTGTTCCCAGGTCCTTATTTAACCTTTGTACTTAATAGTTCCTTGTAAACGAGATAGCAGTACTGCCTATTGCATACAGTTTTGAGGAGTAAATGAAATTGTCGATTGAATGTGGTCAACAAATATTTGGGGGGCACTTAGTCTTTGTTGTTTTAGGTGCTGGATAAGTGAACAAAGTGTCGTCACAGCTTATGTTCTACTGGGGGAAATCAATCAGTATATAATAGATAATCATGTGCTGTAGAAAAAAAGTAAAGCAGGTAAGGAGATGAAGAGGGGTGAGGTGAGGTACTATTTTATATAGGGTAGGTAGTCAGGTGGGCCTCTGACCAGGTGAAATTGAATAAAGGCCAAAATGAACTGAGGAAGTGAATTCTGTGAATATTTGTGGGAAAGTTACTTCAGGCGGAGGGAACATTAAATGCAAAGGCCCCAGGCAGGAACAACCTTGCCCAGTTTTATGAAGAGCAAGGGCTTTGGATCACAGTGAGCAAGGAAGAGAGTGGTAGCAAATGAGATCAGAGGTAGTGAGGGCTTTATCAGAGAGCCTGGGAGGTCCTGGAACTAACTTTGGATTTCATTCTAGGTGTGAAGGGAAGTCATTCTAAGTCAAGGGCAGAATAGTGACTCCATCTGATTTACATTTGCAGAAATATTCCAGCTGCTGTTTATATGTATGATCGTTATTTTCTACTCTTACTTTGTTCATTGCAGGCATCCTGTACTAGATGCTTTGTGGAGTGTTTTGAAATCCGGGGCTACAAAGTTTGTAAAAACACTTTTTAGTATAATATAGGATGTACTTGTTAAGTCATGTGGTTTTGTAGCTGCATCCAAACAATTCTATATCAGATTACCTTCAAATTCACAATCCTTTATTTTCTTAAAGCTTAAATATTTCCAGTAACATCTTCCTTTAGAACAAATTTTCATTATATAACAATCCTACTAAAAAAAAAAAAAACGATGATTACCGATGCCTACAAAATACAGATATTATACTGCCACCTCTTTCTAAGTTTTATTTCAAACTATTAGTATTGTTAACTAGTAGGCCTGCTAGACGTATTTTTCAGTACAATACATGATGTATTTATGTACTTGATATAAGGCCTTTTATTAAATTCAAACATTTCTCATTCAACTCATCCCAGACATATTAAAATACTTATTGAATTGGGGCATCCAATTGAATAGTTTCCCAATTAAAAGAAAAAAAGTAAAGGCAAATAAAGGAGTTTTTGTAATAGATGACAGTGTATGGTACTCATTTGACTTCTCAGCAAAGGAAAAGAATAATATAAGCTTAAAGGTGATAAACTCCGATCTAATTTCAATAGATAATAGTGCGTCCATAAACTGAGGGTTTAAAGTTCTGTTTATACAATATGAAAAGATCAGTAGTAAATTAAAACTCAACACAGACCTGTAGAAAGCAGTATCTTAGAGTCAAAACCAACTATGCTGTTAGAAATATATTTGAAACAACGTCACATTGTAAATATTCTTGCCCAGATAATTGAATCTGAATTTGGTCAAGCTTTTAGAATGTTAATTTACATATGAAATAGAAGACCATGTTAAATGACACCAAGAGGATACAATGTGCCAAAAACAGAATATGAGAAATTCTATAAGACAAATAATCCAATTTCTTAAATAAATGTCAAGTAAAGAAGGTGGAAGGGAGGTACTATTGTAGATTTAAAATATTCGAGGCATTATTTGGATTTTGTTTTGAACAAACTAAACATAAAAAGACATATACAAGCCTAGGAAATTCGGCTGAAATCTCTACTTCAGAGGACATTCACACATTTTACAGGTGAAATATGTCTATAGTTTGCTTTAAAGTAATTCTGTAGGGGTGGAGGAATAAAGTGGATGAAATGAAATGAGTCATTTGTTGATAATTATTGAACTAGATGGTGAGTACATGGAGAATTTATAATAGTATGTCTCATTTTTGTGAATGTTTAAAATATTTCATAATAAAACTATATATACATATATATATATGAATATACATATACTGCCTGACATGCGATCTTTCCAAATGAAATCCTCTTTAACCTTTCACTCACTTCAGAATCCTGATTATAGATTTAACCAGAAAGTCCGGGTAAATAGCGGTGGCTATGACTTTGTGTTAATATTGTTTTTAATCAACCCTCCAGTCAAAACAAATATAGGATGAATTTTAACCACAGAAGACGACCTTTACCTAAATACATTTTTTTCCTGAAATAAAGCAAGTTTTTAATTTAACATAATCTCACGACTGTCACTTTTTTGATTAATAATCTTGCTAGCATGCTCAATGATTTCCTACAGGGGTTATCTTTGTGAAATGTTTAGTTGAAAGAACACCTTTGACTGAATTAGGAACTGAGTTACAAGAGATTAGCGCTATTACAGACGTTAGTCTCTGTTAACAATCAGGCTATCAAAGAGGATTAACTAGACAGTTTGTCCTTACTGAGTGGCTTTGTAAATCAGGGACCAGTCATGAAAATTACACTTTTTTTTTTTTTAAACAGGAAATTTAATATAAGGATTTGTTAAACAGGGATTGGAGAAGTGCAGTGACAAAAAGGGGATAGTGAGATAAGAAAGTAATAGTAACTGTAAGAAGTAGGCACCATGCCATGTTCCCAAGACCACTAGTAGGTTCAATGATTTGCTAAGGGGATTCACAGGACTCAACATATTGTACTTACAGATATTATTTATTACAGCAAAAGGATACAAAGCAACATTAGTAAAGGGGAAAGGAGCATATGAGATGTCTTGGGGGAAACCAGGTATAAACTTCAAGGGTTTTTTACCAGTGAAGTCATAGAATCACACAGGACATGCTTAATTCTTCTGACATGTTTCTATTCTCCTGTCTTCTTTTGGGTGTGAACATTATTTCTTTAGTGTGGGTTTCAGATCTTGTGTTCTCCCGCACTAGTACTACATTTTGTTGAGATTGCTATAAAAAGTGCTTTTGTTGCATTAGCAGGTTCTATTGACATTTGGGATGTAGTTGGTTTAGGTCAAGACATGTGCCCTCACTTAAAGCTGTTATTTAGTCTCTTACTGTCACCTCCCCTCATTTAAATTAAGCCCATTTCCCTCTCACTCATATTTTTTCCCTTTATCCCTTTTAGTTATGGGATTATTCTTCTTAACAGAAAAAAAAAAAAGACAAATGAATTGAGGAGTGCTCTTTGTCTTCTGTTATGTTGAACAATCTACTTAAAGCAACAAAACTGGTTTCATTATTTTTGCTCCAAACAAAAGCCTTTTTATTTTCCCTAGCATTTTATCATAAGCCTCAGTTCACTGAATGTTGTCTTTCTTACACTATTCTTATACATTTCTGCCACTTTTAAATTTCTTTTTTCCACTCAAGAAAATTTTATTTTACTTTTTTTTTTTTTTTTATAAGTTGTAAAGTTTACAACCTGCTAAACATTTTACCCAAATGTGAGAAAACTGACTGGAGATGCAAAGCAAAATAAAATAATTACCTGAAAATAACAAACAGAAACAACCATTAAAACAGTTATTTTCACTGACAGCACTTAAAATTGGTAATTTGTATATTTTTAAAAGGTTACATAGCTTTAAAAAAAAGTTGCATAGCTGCAAGACAATTCATTGCTGATTGACTTAGACAGTTTTATTTAAGAGGAAACAATATATTTAATAAAATGCAGCTCAGTAGATAATCCTAGATTTAATTAATTAAAATGCAATTATGTGACTTGGTTTATTCTTTGGGCTGCATTCTAATATTGTTAAACCTTTAAAGATATTAACATTTTAGCTTTCTATGTACAAGTCTACTTTCTACTCTTGAAAAGAAATAGAAGAACTTGAGATCATGTTCTATATTCAGAGAATGTTTTACTGCCTTTTATATTTCTTGGTTTCACATTTAAGAGTTTAATTTGTAAGAAGTATATTATGTGGTCTTCAACTTAAGAATAGATGAATGCAGAAACATCATGTTATAGAAAATAGATCTCAAACTAAAAAATTAAAATACAATGAGTTGTACAGCTTTAGAAAACTTAATAGTAAATCAACTTTTAAATCAGTCAACTTTGGTGTTTGAATACAAAATGTTTATCAGTGTTACCTATGTAGATGACTACTATTAAGGGATGTGCAGAATTTTCAAAATCTCCGTGTGTCCTTTATATGCATGTTTGGTATACTGAGTTCTGTGGTAATTGCCCTCTCGTCAGCAGGGTATTTTTCCCTGATTGCCCATTTCCGTATCACCAAGTCTCAAAGAACTCAGATTTCTGGCTGAGTATGCCTTCATTTTTGTTTTTATGTTTCCAGAGACAGATCCTCATACCGTCTCGGTTTTTTCAAGCATCTTCAAAAGACAAGAAAACCTATAAAACAAATCTGTGCTTACTATGTAGGGTGCTCAGGGCAAGATCTATTTACTTCAAACCATTCATCTAGGCAGTCTTTATGATATATGTATAGACATATTGCACATTCTCCAGCATCTTTACTCAGTACCCGCTTAGATTACCAGTTTATTATAAAAGTATATAGTTCAGGAACAGCTTGATGGAAGAAATGCTTAGGGCAAGATACGTGGGAAGGGGCTCAGAGCTTCCAAGTTCTCTGAGTGTGCCGCTCTCCCCAATTTCCATGTTCACTAACCCAGAACCTCCCGATTTGTTTTTCTTGGATAGGCTTCCTTTCATCTTTTGTGCTTTTATTAAAGTCTGATTTTTATCAGGAAGCTTCTTGTTTATTCTTATTAGTGTATCTATGCTTGAACTCTTTCCTTTTTGGAATAATTTGTAATTTTGTAGTATTTTTACCAACCTCTACCTTTTTAAAGAGTTTTTCCATTAAGAATCTCTGGTGTAAAAATTAGGTAATCTACTGAATGTGTTCGTATATGTATAACATTAATCAATGAATACATAAAACTCTTAATTTTTGAGGAGTGAGACAGATGAGGAAAGACTTTGCTTTTTATTTTATATCTTTTTTGGGGGGATACTATTTGAATAATTTGTAATATACATCATTTTTTGGTATCAAATTTAATTATTCATGATATTAGATTTGTCAGTGACTTCTTGGATTTGACACCAAATGCACAGTCAACAAAAGAGAAAATAGATAAATTAAACTTCATCAAAATTAAAAACTCTTGTGTATCAAAGGATACTGTCAACACAGAGAAGTCAACCTACAGTACATTTTCCATTTGTTTATTTCTCCTGTGTGTCTCCTTTACTATTCACACAAAATATTTCACTTCTGGTTACCAAATATGTGAAGATTTTTCCCACACCAAGTAGTTCCCTGCCACACCAGCTTGGTGTCCTACAATATAACTCAATTCTTATAGTCTACCTGCACTCAGAACCCTCCCAGACCTCGCCCTGGAGGTAACATCAGATACCACAGGTTAAGGGCTCAGTCCCACAAGACTCCTGCTACCCTATTTCAGATTTCCAATTGCAAATAGGTCTCCATATTACCCACAATTTGTGTCCAATTTGGCTTTAAATCAGAGGTTCCCATGACCCCCTGCTCAGGTTTGATTAATTTCCTAGAGTGGCTCACGGAACTCGGAAACATTTTCCAGTCTATTAAAGGATATGATAAAGGATACAGATGAACAGCCAGATGAAGAAATACATACGGCGAGGTCTGGGAGGGTTCTGAGTGCAGGCCCTTCTGTCCCCGTGGAGCTGGCACGTGTCACCCTCCCTGTTTTTACTAGCCTGAGAGCTCTGCGAACCCCATACTATTGGAATTTTATGGAGGCTCACTCACATAGGCATGATCAATGATTAAAACTCCATTTCCAGTCCCTATCCCCTCTTTGGAGTAGGGTGTCGAAGCTGAAAATTCTAAGCTGCTCTTCATGGTTTTATCTTTCTGGTGAGTAGCTCCATTGAGGAGCCATCCAGAAACCCATCCAGAGTTGCCTCAATGGAACCAAAGATGATCCTAGTGCTCTTATCACTTAGAAATTTACAACAGTTTTAGGAGTTCTGTGTCAGGGACAGGGTCAAAGAGTAAATATTAGAACAAGAGGTGCTCCTAATGTTCTTATCACCTAGGAATTCACAAGGGTTTTAGGAGTTCTGTGTCAGGGACAGAGTCAAAGACCAAATATGAGAACAACAGAAGTTTCCAGTGCTCGTATCACTTTGGAATTCACAGGGTTTTAGGAATCAGGGATGGGTCAAAGACCAAATATTAAAACAAGATGCTCTCAGTGCTCTTATCACGTAGGAATTCGCAAGGTTTTAGAAGTCAGGGACAGGGTCAAAGACCAAATATTAGAATAAGAGATGCTCCTAGTGTTCTTATCACTTAGGGATTTAGGTGTTCTGTGCTAGAAACAAGGCAGAGATCAATATATATATTTTTTCTATTTCACACATAGAATGGGAAAATATTTGCAAATCATATATTTGATAAGGGATTAAATATCCAGAATATATAAGAACTGTTACAACTTAACAACAAAAAACCCAACCCAATTAAAAAATGGGTAAAAGACTTGAGTAGACATTTCTCCAAAGAGGATATACAAATAGCCAATAAGCATATGAAAAGGTGCTCAATGTTGTTAGCCAATAGGGACATGCAAATCAAAACTACAATAAAATACCACTTCACACCTACTAGAATAGCTATTTTTTTTAAAAACTAAGTGTTGGTGAGGAAGTGGATAATTGTATTCCTCATACATTCGTTGTGGGAATGTAAATGGTGTCACTGCTGTGGAAAAGTTTGGTGACTCCTCAAAAAGTTGAACATAGAATTATATGGCTCAACAGTTTAACTCTTAGGGTGTGTGTGTGTGTGTGTGTGTGCGTGCGCGTGTGTGTGTCCATACATGTGTGCGTGTTCATGTGCATGTGTATACAAACAATTAAAAACAAAGACTCAAACCGGTATTTGTACACCAGTGTTAACTGCAGCATTATTCATGAAAGCCAAAAGGTAGAAGTAATCCAAGTGTCCATTGATAGAAGAATGGATAAACAAAATGTGATATATACATACAACGAAATATTTTTCAGCCTTAAAAAGGAATAAAGTTCTGATATATGCTACAACATGGAAGAACCTGGAAAATATGCTAAGTGAAATAAGTTAGATATAAAAGAGCAAATGTATATTTTACATATATGAAATGAAGAGGCAAATTTTTAGAGACAAAGCAGGTTATACATTACTAAGGTCTTGAGGGGAGAGGGGAATCAGAAGTTGTTGCTTAATGGTTAGAATTTCTGCTTGGGGTGATAAAAAGTTTGGGTTTAGATAGTTGTGAGTTACACAACAGTTTGTAGTTAAATGCCACTGAATCATATACTTTAAAATGGTTAAAATGGCATATTTCATGTCGTATACGCATACCTCGTTAATGTGGGTCTGGTTCCAAAACACCATAATAGAGTATTGCAATAAAGCAATTTGTAATCTTTTTGCTGGTGGAGGTTTTTACCTTCAATTTGTAAAAAAACGCAACACCTGTGAAGCACAATAAAACGAAGTATGCGTGTATATATTTTACCAAAAAGAAGATAGAAGCCAGATATGGCCCGTGGGCCAGTTTGCTGTCCTTTGCTATGAAAACTTGTGGCCTGAGTACCTACTTGATCATGCTTTCTCCACCCATTTGAGGATTCCTGGGACCTTTTAGGTTGACAACCTAATAGCAAGATACCCCTGCTTGTTTGCTCACTTTCTAAATTAAAAGTTCCTCTAATAATCATCCTTTTTTTATAACCTCATTATTACACAGTTCAGTGCTTCCTTTCCCCTGATTTTCCATCTTAAGCCTTCCTTTCCTTTGTGCTTTCTGGAACTTCTAATCTGTGATTCATATACTTCCCTTTTCAATACATCTTTTATTATAAGCATTTTTCTTTTATTTCTTTTAGATTCTTATACATTATGTTAGCATAGTATATTGATATTTTCAAACTACCTGTGTAATCAGGTCATATTCTCTATGATTTTTCTATCAGGAGAGTATAGGAAGTATTGCATCCTATAGCATCGAGAACAATTGCCTAGGCTGACTCTTAGCTCCCTTGTGAAGCTATCCTGTGCTGCCTCACCTGGAGGCTGCTCATTCTTTCTTACCCGTAGGCACATTTTATCTAAAAGTAGGAGTGAGTGGTGGTGCGTGACAGTCCCATATACTTTTGAACACTTGGATACATTTATTTTTCTTTTGACCATGGAATACTGGAGATCTGTCTGCCTTCAGAATTCAGATATAGGTGAGAAAATAGGCTTGTTTCTCAATGCATGATAGGCTACCTGGAAAGAATTATCAGCTTTTAGGCTCCACTTCAAATCTCAGAGTCCACTTCACAGGGAACCCAACCTATGATCCAAGAAAGCAGAATCTAAAATGGGATTCTTATATCTGGATCACCTGCAGTCTGGTTGCCAATTAGGACCCTCTCACTGGTGGCAGGTGGAATGCTCATAGTTCCTATTGAGGTATTATGAGAAAGACACTGAAAGGCCGAGAGTGATTAATCACCGTTAAAGTGAAATGTAAAAGCTGGAGGGCATCCTTGGGAGTATATAAAGTCTCACTGTCTGCCGCCAGAGGGCAAACAAAGCTTATGGTCAGGTTCAAGACTTAATACTAAGAGTAGCAGAGCTCCAAAGGTGGACAAAATTTTCTGCCTCAGCATGTCTCTTAAACTGAAGGCCCTTATTGGGAAGGATTGCAATCCTAAGAAATAGGACGGGGACATCTGGGTCAGTGCACTCAAGAAAGTTGAAATTCTAGATTCCAATGAATCCTCTGGGTCTACAGAAGTGGCCTAATCCTATTACAAAGCTAGTGCTTCCTCTTTGTTTGAAGATATGGAGAACACCAACAATAGGTCCCCATTCAGGAACTTTTCTTAGTTTTTCTCCTGAACAGCAGACCAATAACTGAGATTAAGTCATACATCACCTGGGCACGGAAATGCTGCTGAGCCTACTAAGGGAGAAAAGGGAAACCTCAAAGGAGCCTAAGGACTTAGCCAATATGTACTATCAAGAGTTGGAAGATGATGTAAGGAACTAAATTATGAGGGCCCTAGATTAAGAGGCAGGGGTGGGCAGAACATAATGTTGGGTTGGCAAGGTTTGTTAATATGGGAGCACAATCCTATGATACGCAATACTCTGACAAGGATCCAGGGAGGCAGTGCTAATATCTACTAGGATAGATTTTAGAAACTCAGAGAAAACAATGGCAGAACTACTGTGGAAGATGGTAGAAGAAGGGATCAAGGGGCCCAGAGAAGTGGGTATGTTAGGTTGATATTCTTTGCTAAGGCCAGAAAACTTACCAGATGACTGAGCTTTATGGGATGGCTCGGAAAACACTGTTCTTCTCTAAAGCAGTAAGGAATATCGGAGGGCACCAGCATCACCAAACAGGACTGGCACTAGAGTGGAGTGAGTTAGGTACTCGCCTAAGATACAAAATTTAAGAAGGTGCCAAAAAACTCAGTGACCAAGATAAAGAATATTTTAATATGATATTTTTAAAAATAATGCATAAAATCCATTATAAATAAGATATTAAAATATAAAGACAGGATCAATATTACTCAGTTTTCCATATTGCCTCTAATATGGCTCAGCACAGCACTGTTAATCATGGTGGTTGTCCTTTATAAGCCTTGGCTAATAGTAGCAGATAAAGTTACAGAGCTGAGCTCCATGATAGGTTTGGGGGTCATGGGATCCCAAAATAGAGGCCAGGTGGTGATACTTAATTGTCAGAAGTAAGGTGAGCACAATTATAATTAGCACAAGGTCAGAATGGCTGCCTGGGGTGGGGGATGGTCCTGATCTATAGAAAGATACGGAGATGGTTAATACAACAGGATGTCCTTGGAGGCAAGATTGATGGTCAGCCTTCAGGGGTGTTGCTCAATCTGTATGACCAAGAGAAACCAAGAATGGATGTTCAGAAGATAGAAGGCAGCTCTTCCAGTAAAAAAAAAATCTTTAACTGCTTTTCAAACTGAGCTGGTTTTTAGACCTTGAACTATTTGATTTAAAACCATTTGAAAGAGAAGCTAGGTCCCCAGGACAAAGGACCATGTAATACTATGGTAAATATATATCCCCTACTACTTTTCCAGAGGCACTTATTTTCTCTGGTAACAATACACAGGGAAAGGTGGAATAACCAAATATTTTGAGGACTGTGGACAGAGTGTCCAAGTAGATGTTGATACCTAAAGTGTCATAGTGTTCCCTGTTAGAGTGGGGGTTTATAGGCTTATAAATGGAATCTTGGCTCAGGTCTGGCTCATAGAGCCAAGTGTCATTTCCCAAGTTTCTAAGTGTATAATTGGAATGAATATACTTAGAAGTTGGCCAAACTCCCATGTTGGTTTCCTTGACTGTGGAATAAGAACGTAGTCAGGAAAGCTACTGAACAGCTTACCCAACACCTTGCCAAGGTATTATCACATCCTAGGAAATATGGTATAGATTAGTGCCTTAAAGACCTAAAGAATGCAAAGATAGTGATCCCTATAATATCTACACTAAAGACTGACCATTACAAAGACTATACAGGTCCCAGAGGACGACAGTGAAATATCACAAATTCAGTTAAGTAGTATTCCTAATTGCAATTGCTGTGCCAAATGTGGTATCTGGAGCAGATCGATATGACCTAAAGTACATAGTAAGCAGGTATTGATCTGATGAAAGAGTTGTTTTCCATCCCTAATAATAAAGTGGATTTTTAAAAAATTGTGTTATTATTATTTGTGCCTACACTACAGCACCTGGTCTTCCTAAGTGGTCTCCCATCTAAGTACTGACCAGGCCCTACCCTGCTTAGCTTCCAAGATCAGACATTGAGCTTGTTCAGGGTGGCATGGCCATAGACCGTGGCTCTAGTGGGGCATGAATCCAGGACCTTCTGCATGTGATGCATACTTGCTGACTGCTACACTGTGGAACCATGTACAATAAAGAGGATTTAAAACTGTGTGCATTCTTTTGCGCTGGAGAATAATATACTTTTTAAGTTTTACCTTTGGGTTAACTCTCCCATAATAGGGTCTATCAATTCAACTGTATCATAATGTATTAAGGGATCTGGACATGTGGCAAAACATATTAGTCCACGGTATTGATGGCATTGTGTTAGTCCTGTTAATCAGACTAGATGACCAGAAAATGGTAACTACATTAGAAGCCCTGGAAAGACACATGTGCTCCAGAGGGTGTGAGAGAAACCCAATGAAAATTAAGGGTCTGCTCTATTAGTGATGTTTTTAGGGCAGGATTTCTCAATGGTGGCACTATCAACATTCTGGGCCAAAAAATTCTTTGTTGTGGGGAGTTGAGCAGTATCCCTGGTCTTTAGATGCTAGTAATCTCTCTCTTTAAGTTTCTTTAGATATTACAGTCCAGTTCAGATAGACACGTAGAAACATAATGCAAAATGGTTAGGGTATTTAGAGAGACATGTTTGTGATATTTTAGAAGCATGGCACAGAAATACCAAAGCATGCTCTCTATATCTCACTCCTAGGGTGAGATTTCCTGGGTGGTGTGACACAAGGTTAGTTTTATAGGATGAGAAGGAGTTAGCCAGGCAAAAGAGTTGAGGAGATGGGGGTGAGAATAGGAAGGAGGACCCTTTAGGGAAAGAAGATAGAGTCTCTAAACATTGCCAAGTATACCTGGGGGAAAAGTCACTCCCAGTTAAGAACCACTGTTTTGGAGTCATAGTGGCCTGGGTATGCCTGGATACCTCCAAAATAAAGGACAAACTATTGCATCTTGTACCTCCCACCACTAAGAAGGAAGTACTATGCTTTGTAGGTTTCTGGATTCTGAGTGGCATCAAAAATTGCTGGCTTTGTACTGTTGCTATTGTTACTATCATTGCCAAGTAAATCTAGGTTGACTCTGGTACCTATCTACAACAGAGGACCTGTCACTCACACAAGAACACTAGTCTTCCCTTCCTTACTTAATCTTTCATTAATCCTACTATTTAGATATCTGCCTATGGATATCTAAAAATTTTTCTGACATCTGTCATGCCATCTTACCCACTCTGCCCTTATTCCACTTTATTTTTCTTTGTACCACTTGACAGTACCTGAAATTCTACAAACACACATAGATTTTTTTTATATGTATATTTCTCCCTGAAAGAATCTAAGTTCCATGAGGACAGTGTCTTGTTCAACATGTATTCCCAGCACCTAAAATAATGTTTGGTATAAGTCCTCATTAAATATTTGTTGATTTAGTGATATTTCCTCAGTAAATATTTTTTGAATGAATGAAGTTTGGCATCAATCAGGGTTCAACTGGAAAAACAGACGAGTAAGAGATACATATTAAGAGATTTATTGCAAAGAATTGCTTTATGTGATTGTGGGCACTGGCTAAGCAAGTCCAAAAACTGTGGGGCAGGTCATCAGTAAGAGCAAGCTGGAACTCTCAGACAAAAGCTGAAGTTGCTGTCCATAGGCGGCATTTCTTCTCCATCATGGAAGCCTTAGTTTTGCTTTTACAGCCTTTCAACTGAATTGGTCTTACCCAGATTATCTTCTTAGAAAAATCAATTATTATGGATTTAAAGCATATCTACAAAAGGCTTCAGAGCAATACCTAGATTCGTATGTTTGAATAACAGGACTTTAGCTTTGCAAGTTGAGACATTAGAAGACCAGCACAGCATTCCAAGCATCTAACACTTCTGTATCACAATACCCTTAGCTGTCTGGGACACTTACTCAGACTTGACTTATATGTGCTCTGAATCTCATTATTTCATCATTATGAATCAGACAGCTCTCAGCTGACTTTAACTAGAAAAAGAAGCTAGTTAATTAACTCAGTAAGAAGTTAATATACTGCTCTTCTTTTCTAGTTAGGCCTGGTATAGCTGAAAGGAAATCAACCCAAGCTAGTTCAAGAAATGCAGTATGATTCCAGGAATGGACTTTTTGAAGCTCGGAACTGGAGGTGGTTTCCGAATTCAAGGTAGCTGTGGGGACTCCAGCAGGAATTCATGATTCTTCATTCTTGTTATGTCATTAAAGTGACATTTTCTTCTGATTCTATATGTTTCAAGAGCAACTCGCAAGTTTTCATACTTGCAGTTCAAATTTCCAAGAGAAGGAATCTTGGTTTAGCCAATAACTTCTGTTGTCCATAGGCAGGGTATCCTGTATTCCACGCTAGATTCTAGGTAGCTGTCCAGGTGCCAATCAGGAGAACAAACCCATGCTATTTCCCTGAACATAGAATTTGGTCAGTTAAGTTGAAGCTAGAAGGGGAAGTCAGGCATGACAGATACATTGACATACTCAGAATAGCATCTCAGGGTTATCTTATTTAACTGAGTAATTTATATTTTCAGAAATAAAACTCTATAGTTTTGGAACTTGAGATATAACTGAGGGGCAGATGGAAATATATTTTTGGCCTGGGGTAGGTAGAGTCTGATATCCTTTTGATATAAGAGGCTTTGGTAAAACACAACACTACAGATCAAGATTGTGGGCCATTTATCCAGTGACATTCCTTTTACCTAAGAAAAGATGGGCTTGATAAACTCTCACTGGTTTTCCTATAGCATGAAATTTCAGGGCCTTAATTGTTTCATCCCCAAAGGAAATTTGTAAGTTATAGGTAACATTTAACAATCTGAAAAATTATTGTATCTTGTCTAGAAAAATTATGCTTGCTATTTTGCAATATTTTCGTGTGTATTTTGTACATCTGTGCATATGTATGTATATGTACGTATGTATATATATTTTTATTTTTATCCATTTCCCTACCCCCTCTCCTTTGGCAACCATCAGCTTGTTCTCTGTATCTCTGGGTCTGTTTCTGTTTTGTTTTGCTTATTCATTTTTTGTTTTTGTTTTTTTAGACTCCACATATAAGTGCACACAATAGTTGTCTTTCTCTGACTAATTTTACTTAGCATAATACTCTCTGGGTTGATCCGTGTCGCAAATGGCAAGATTTCATTCTTTTTTATTGTTGAGTAATATCCATATCCATTCATCTATTAATGAAGACCTAGGTTGCTTCCATATCTTGGTTACTGTAATGCTGCAGTGAACATAGTGGTGCACATATCTCTTGGAATTTGTGGTTTCCTCTCCTCTTTGGTTAAATACCTAGAAGTGGTATTGTTGAGTTGTATGGCAGCTCTATTTTAAATTTTTTGAGGAATCTCCATACTGCTTTACATAGTGGCTGTACCAACTTACAATCCCATACAAGAGTTCCCTTTTCTCCACATCCTCACCACCACTTGTTATTTTTTTTATTTTTATTTTTTATTTTATAAGCAGGAAGCAGCATTTATTGATGCTGGCACCACTAGCTCAGCGGATTCTTATCCAAAGGCTGAGCCTGTTGGTTTTTTTATGATAACCAGTCTCACTAGTGTGAAGTGTTAGCTCATTGTGATTTTGATTTGCATTTCCCTGATGATTAGTGATGTTGAGCATCTTTCTATATGTCTGTATGTTCTTTGTGGAGAAATGTCTGTTTAGGTTCTCTGCTCATTTTTTAATCGGATTTTTTTGGCGGGTGTTAATTTGTATGAGTTCCTTATACATTTTGGATATTAAACCCATATCAGATATATCATTTGTGAATATCTTCTCCCATTCAGTAGGTTGTTTTCTCATTTTGTTGGTTTCTTTTGTTGTGTAAAATGCAATATTTTTTTTTGAGACTAGGGAAAGCCACTCTCCAAGCGCTTATGATAAAAAAAAAAAGGAATGGATTTTCCTTTGAATTGGATGTCATTACTGTCAGTTGTCTAGTTTATAAAAAGGGGGGGGCAGATCACCCTTTTTGACTTTTGACAGGAAAACCCTCACCAGAAAAGGGTAGAATGCCTATTTTAAGTACTGATTATTATTTATTGATATTGAAAATGGAATGTGAAAGTACTTATTGAAAAACCCTGTTTTTTCTTACTGTCTGAATACCCACATTGCTGTTTATTAAAGACAAATTTGTTTTAGAAGACTAAGAGAAGGAAGTCTTCCTTGATCTTAGGCAAAATCTCACATATCACTATCCCATACATGTCCTTGACCTACAAAAGAAACTTAATATCTACATACCTAGAGAAATATGCACATAATATGAAGTGTCCAGCCAGTGCAACTTGTATCTTGGAAAGACAAAGAACATGTGATATTCACCTTGCAGATGCTTTTCATTTCTCTAATATATTTCTTTTTTCCTCTTTATAAAAACAATACATGGTTATAGCAGAGTATATGGAAAATACTAAAAATTATAAAGAAACAATTACATCATAAACTTCCACTATTAACATTTTGGTGAATTTCATTTGCATATATTTATACATGACTGTGATCACCTGGTATATATGAATTTATCTTTTTTTTAAACCTGAGCCAAGAAATGCAATGTCCTTGTGATTTTTTTGTCAACATGGATGAATTTGTTGATTGTTGATAACTTTTCTCTAATTCATTTCTCATTTTTATTTAAAAATATGCTATTTTGTATATATAAATATATATATATACTCTATGTGTAGGTTATAAACCAAACCGTAGAATAAATATCTATGGACTTTTTTGTTAATCCAAGAACCAAAATTTAGCCGTTAATTTGTGTAATCTACTGTTCTCTTATCTCCTTCCTCCCCAAATACTGTTTAAACCTAAATTAAAACAATTGAAAATTTTAACCCATCAAATTGTTTTTCATTGATGCTAATAAAAATCCCATTTTTTAGTGATTAAAGTCTCTAAATGTGTGTTGCGAGTCTATCACACAGAGCAGTAAACTGTTTTCTTTATGCTACCTGGAACCTTGATCCCTACCTGTAATCATGGGCTACTTCCTCCTTCAAATCCCTTTCTGAAAGTTCTTGTTCTTTTTTTTACTTCAAAGTCCAAGGCCAGAATGACAGTACAAGGTCATGCTGGTATAATTGATGCAGAGGAAAAAAAGACCTACGTATTCTGATTTTTTAAAGCTTCTTGTTTTAGGAATGACGTTTAGGATTGAGAGGCATTTCGTCAGTGTTAATGCTGACGATCAGTGATTTTCTAAGAACCTACAAAGTTAAAAGGCTTTAAAAGAATGACAAAGTTCTTGCTGTGTGCTTAGAAACTGTGTGACCTTGCACAATCTGCATATATCCCCGCAATTTTCCTCTCATTTTAAAATAGGATTAGAAACAATTTGCCCACTTTACTGGGCTGTTTGTGAGGTTCAATAGTGTTTGGGAACATACGTTGTAAACGAAAAACCTAACCAAATGGCAAATAATTATTTGAAGAAAAATCGACCTTGAATTACAGCGCAAAGGATGAGACTGTTACGAGTGTTTCCATAACTAAGCACTTCAACAGCTGAGACAGATGCTAAAGAGAGCTTTTGTCTGGTCCCCAGGGGCCTTCCGGTAAATTCGCACAGAAGAGATTGAAGATGTGAGGTTTCTTCTAGCCCTGAAGTCGTTTTTTACAGTATCCGGTCTTAACTGTGCTCGTGGAATCTACTTTCCTGCAGGCTAAGTTACTCACTAATGGCTGATCCACTCCTCTGGATCACGAAGAAAACCGCCTCCAGACCCACTCCTGGCACCGCCCCCACCCACAATGCACTTCTCTGTTCCATCTAGGTGGCTACTCTGTCACGTGTCACTCGACGGAGCGCGCTTCCGCTTGGCGCATGCGCATAGGGCAGCGCAAGCTATTTTTCTCCGTGGCAGCGGTGGCGAGCGGAAGTTCTAGGGAGCGCTACTTCCGTCTGTGTTCGAGTGGACAAAATGGCGAAGATTGCCAAGACTCACGAAGGTAAGCTGCCTTCCCCTAGTTATGTGTCCACTCTGCTGCCTCGCCTGCTAAAATTCCATCTTCCTAGGCTTCTGCTGCTTCTTGTGGTTTCTTTTGTGGGGACCGCTTCCGCGCTTCGGGTCTCGGTTCGTCCCCTCCGCGCCAGCGGCGCAGGCCACTGCCCCACGTAATGGCGTCTTACTCTTACACCCCCGAGAGGTGCTTTGTTCCGTGTTTGGGTGCTGCTGTTTTAGGGTTGCTTCGCTTCTCTGGCCAGAGGGCCTTGTTTAGACGGCTCAATAAGGATTTAGGACTAGAGATCAGGAAAACTGGGAAGGAAGCAAAGCCTCACTTGTCTTTCCGAACTGTCGTCGGCATAGTTTTTGCATAGGAGAGTCAGAAAAACACTGAAATACGGTTGCTGCTTTTCGGGCAGCCCCAAATCGAGTTAGTCACATCCGAGGCCCATTACTCTTAACTTTGGCTAATTTGTGTGTCTTCAGGCATCTCAGATCCTTCTATTTTGTACGAAATGATTTGGAAATGAAATCGTATTTTTTTTCTGCCTTGATTACTTTTAGTATCTTTTTCTTTGGAGACCGAATATTGATGGAAGAGGGAAAGGCATATTTTATTAATGGACAAAATTTCAAAGTAGTTGATCGTTTTATGGAATAGGGGGTATATAGAATTAGGAAAATGTTGGGAATAGGCTGGAGTTCGTTAGGGAGTATCCAGAAATAACAGGAAATAAGGTCACTTTTCAAAACAGATGCAACATGGGAGTTTGGAGTTGCATTCCTTGTTTTCTGGCTTGGAATCTGAAATTTTCCTCAAACACGAGGCTTCCAAGGGAGTCGCTTTTATTTCACACGTTTCTGGGTGTCTGGCTCGTTATTAGTGTATGAGAGGTAATAAAGACTAAGGTCATCAAAAGTTTTAGTCTGATGGAGAAAGATGTGTATACGTTTTCATTCTTTAATGAGGCAAATGAATGCTTAAATAGAAATTTGACATGTTCTGGGAACCTTGGTAGCAGAGTGATTAATTTATGCGTGGAGATATTTCATAGAAGAGATAACTTGTCCCTGGTTTGAGAGGATCATCCTTTTTAAATTAGGGGAGGACGTTTAAGCCCGAGATGTTAATGATGTTGTATTAACATTTGTGTTGGAGTAGTCGGCTATGGCAGGAAAGGTTGGTTGGTTAGGACCAGAGAGAGTGAATAGCATTGAATGGTTGTCACCCACAGGAATTGAAGTCCAGCTTTCTGCAGTTTATGAAACATGTTAATGAGTTGACAGTGACTTTAATGTTGTTATTGTTAGGTATTTAAGATTTAAACACAGTTTTAACCCAGAGGCTTTTAGGCACTTATTTTTCCCTCTTTAGTCTATCTCAACCATCCTTTGCAAAACAATTAGAAAACTGAAGGTGTTGCTATTTTTGTTCATTCAGGAGTGATTATTCATTTATGGCATTGATTACTGTTTTAGTGTTATCTTTATCATAAGGTACTTTTGGACAGGAAAATCAAAGTTCTTTTTCGTTTTCATGCATTTTAGAAACTTGGTTAAAAATTTTGGGCCATACGAGATTGAAATTTTTTGGCCAAAATTGCTGTTTCATTTGGTATTATGCTTTATCAACATGAAATAACATGCCAAAAAAAAGTTGGAACAGTCATTTTAATATCTGAGCACTGTACAAGACACTGTCCATCACTGTAGAGTGTAAGTCAGCGGATGATAAATGGTTAGTAGAAATACAGAGTATGTAGTTTTTTGCTCCCTTATGCCATTTTCCTGGAGATTTCTAGTCCTTCATTGCCCATCTCTGTTTTCACTTTAAGTTATCTCTGATAAACGAGCATAATTTGTTTGTTTTTATGCCACTATAACACTATATATCTTTATTACATTACTTAGAATATTCTATTGCGTTAAGGTTTTCTCTTCCACTTTGGGATTGTGTGCAGGAACTGTACCTTGTTATCTCCAGTACAGGGTACATGATAGGTGCTGAATATTTTATCAACAATTATTAAGAGAGTGATTTATAGTGAAAATGTTTAAAGTTTTACAGTAAGGGGGCACTTAAACTGATCTTTGAACGCTTGGGTAGGTTTGGATTACCTGTTTGGCTGAGATAGATAGGAAGTAGGACTTACATATCCGAAACCACCTGAGCTGAGAGGAAGAAATGTTAGGTTAGCATCAAAATAGGAAAGGCTTTGAACCCTGAGCTAGGTTTGACTTTGGCTTTCCAATGACTGTGGAATAAAGTGCCTTCCTTTTCCCAGGTGAAAAGTTACTTTTGTGTTTTAGGAAAGTCATTGGGTGCAGTGTGAAGGGTGACTTGGATTAAAAGCAGTCATTCTTAGGCTTTTGAGGTAGTTGAGAAGAGGACTTGAATTTGAACCTCACTGGAGCAACTTTTTAAGATGTATAGTACTTGTTTAATTTTTGATTTAGAGTTGTCCGTTATTGTGTTTAAGTAAAAAAGATTATGTAATTTTTTCATTCTACATAACGTTGCTGGTAAAGACATTTCATTATTGTATCTTGTAATTTTTAAAGTAATGGTTGCATCAGTTTATATTTGAGTCTTGTGAGGTAGATATTGTATTCGAAATAAAGTAGTTTATTGTTGTACCTTTCTATATGGTTCTTCTCACAGGCCGTTACTTCCCGTTGTTGAGCTAAACCGAACTATTTCTTTTCTTGATGTCATATTCCTTGCAAATATTTCTAGAATTAGCCCTTAATATCTTCTTTAACCAGCCCAGTTACTTTTTACCCTGGTCAGTGTGGCATATGCTTTCCAGTATTGAAATATAAAAGAGCTAGACTTATTCAGATCAAATACAATCTTTTGGACCTTTCTGCATGTCAAATTGTGTCATGTGTACAATTAATAGTGTGCATAATCTTGCCATCCAGCAATTCTTCAGATATTGCTGATTTCAACAAATGAGGGAACATACTCTTTTCTGTTTTGGAAAGGGAAAAATGAATTATTCCAAAATTCCATATATTGGTTTGTTTTGCCACTATTCCTTGAATGGATTTTTTTATTATTATTATTTTTGGCATCACAAACCTGTAAGAGTTTTCTTCCCTAATTTTTTGCTTGCAGAATGACTGAAATAGTCATTTTTCTGCATCTTTTGATATTTTTATTTTCCTGTGTTCAGATAGTTACTGCTTTGCAGACTTTTGTTGGCTTCCAGTATGAATGTTGCTAGTAAAAGGAAAAAGTGTTTCTTAAAGATGTTGAAAAATACTTTTTTATGTAGAATTATTTAGGAAACCATTTAATTAATTAGCAATTCATCGTTTAGGAATTGCTACCTGTAGTATTCAGTAAAATAATTTACCACTATAGTTAGTTGTTCTATTGGGGTTTTATTGAAGGAAAAGGCTGAGAGTAGGGATATTTTTCTGGATCCCTTTAAGAAGTCTCATATTTGAGAAATCCTTGCTTACTACTTGCTTCTGCTAGGTGGAGAATAGGTGACATTTATGGACCACACTAAAAGGTGTCAGTGACTAAATAACATCTGAAGGCTATGCGTCTGTATTATGTAATGAACAGTGATTAGAACATTGCAAATAACCCAAATGAAAAAAGAGAAATAAAAACGCGTCAAGGAGGAAGTGATATAGTCTAGGCTTAGCAATATCAGGCATAGAAAAATAAAGACGTAGAAGGGGGAAACAGTATTGTCTTTTGATGTAAAACTCGATTTTCACATAAAACATTTGATGTATTAGAAAATTGTAATTTTAACATTTATCACTTTTAATTATAAAAGTAATATAATTTTTAAGTAAATGAAAATGGAAACCTATTTTTGAACGATTTGAGACTTCAGATGGGCTAGTTCACAAATAAATGTATTCATTTGTTAATTATCGATTATCCTCTGGGGAGGAATTTGTTCTCTGATAGTTGAAAGTGTTGTTAGGATTGGAATTCCCCTCCACAAAGAGGGGCGTTTCAGTTGAATAGTGACATTTCTTTTTGTGTATCATTGGAGCAAAATTAGTTTTAAAATGTGTGTTTATAACTTAACATTTAGAAGATTTTACATTACCATCAATTATAACAAGATCAGTAAAGCCAAAAAAGGGAAAAAAAAATGACAAAGATTGAGAAGAATTAGAACTTTTGAGGTTAAAGATATTATATAAAAAAAGCCAAAAAAAAAAAAAATTGTTTATGTGTAGCAGAGGACTCCCGTTTCTCCAGAGAAGAGAAAACTTGTTTTCTGTTGTGTTGGGGTCAGAAGGTGAAACTTAAGAAAACCATTTTTAAAATTTTTTTGAACTTTTTATTGAGAACTGCAAATACATACAAAAATAGAATGGTGAGATGAACCCCCACCTGTTGACCCATTACCCAGCTTCAGCAGTTATCAACTTAGGGCTACTTCTTATGTTTAATCTGTACACTGGTCCCTCCCGTTCTTCCCATTATTTTGAAGCACATCCCAGATATATCATTTATCAAACATTTTTCACTGCGTAGCTCTAAAAAGCAAGGACTAAAAAAATTACATTATTGCACCTAAAATTAATAAAATATTCAGTGTTGAATTTTGATAATTGCCATATAAACATTTTTTCCCCAGTTTATTTGAATCAAGTTCCAAATAAAGCCCATACATTGTGGTTAGTCTTAAATCTTTATGTTGCTACTCCATCTCTTTTCCCTTTTTCAGTTTTCCAATTCATTTGTTGCAGCACCGTTGTGCTGCATAGTTTCCCACAGTCTGGAGTGAAAGGGGAAGAAGGCAATAAAAACACTCATAACTACTCCTTCTTACACTAGTCCATCACTGTTATAATCAAGATGTCAGGAGTCCCACAGCAAGGGAAGCTCCAAGAAAATCATTGACTTTAGGAATGAGCACAGTTCTGAAGTCATACTTCATGCATGATTAGGTTGGACTAACCATAGCAAGAAAATGCAACAAAAGGCTTGCAAATATCGGTGCCTCTCCCATTATAATTTTAATGGCAATGAAAATACTTACAGTTTTCTAACAAGCTAAACTACTTGAAATAGTTTTGTATGAGTCCCAGTGATACATATGCCTTATATCAAGAATACCAATTTAAGAAATAACCTTATTCTTGATAATTTATTTTACCCTTAAAGTTTCTCCTTTTAGTGAGGCTCTTTGGTAAATATGTCTAATGCTTACCTAGTACTCTAATTTCTTGTTTAAGACTCTTTAAAACCACTTCCAGACAATACCAACTCTGGAGATTTGAAGGACTACTCAAATGTGTTAAGATAGGCAATCTCTGCTTCCTTTTTAAGTGTTCAGCATCAGTAACTTAAGAGTCATACCAATGTGCCCCACTCCCATTTTACTGAAGATGGGGTCAGGTGGGGAACAGAACTCAGGCTTTCATCCAGAAAAATGATAATTTACAAATCCACATTAATTTTTTCTACCTCCTGACACCCCTTTATTGAACATCACAGAACTGTGGAATTTTACTAATCTCACCTCAGTTTTTCTTTTTACTTGTTCCCTTTCCTCCATTTTGTCTCTCAAAATTCTTCCTCTGTTGTACAGAATAATTCAATTCTCTGCCCATCAAAAGGACTGAATTTCTTATAGTATTAAATGTATACTTACTATACTTCTAGGTTTTTACTCAAGTGATTCTAAACTCGATGTTTACACAACAACCTGCACAGCAGTGTTTAGAGCAGCTTTATTTGTAATCTTCATGACCTTGAAACAACCTGGATGCCACTCAAATAGAGAATGGATAAACACACTATAGTACATATAATACTGTTGGGTAATTAAAAGGCACAAACTATTGATACACAACATGAAGATTGGAATATTTATGGGTTCAAATGGATTAGAGTGTCAGCTCTTAGCAGTCTTAAGTGTGACCACTAGAAGGTCCTAGTCTGTAGTCCAGTCGTTGGCAGACAGTAACTTTTCATCTTTCACATCTGAATGTGAAAGGAGTCACGTTTGACAGGGAGTCTAAATTTGAAATGGGTTAGGTGGGAACAGTTTTTGTTATGATTGAAGTAGGGAGAGATTCGCATAAACGTTTCCTTCTCTACCTCCTCAAGTCTTGTAGTTAATATTTTGGGACTTTGGCTATTCTTTTTAGTATGTTCCCTCTCATTTCTTTCCCATGTCTGCCAACAAATCTTAAGCATTGATTATTTGTTGCCAGAAATGAATATTTGCTCATTTTTAGTCAGTTCGTATTTAAGAAAGTACAGAAATACCTGCATACCAAGAGCTATAATTTAGTGTTACAAAGCTTTGAAAATAAGGAGTTAGAGGCAACTTTTTGCCTTTCCCAAAGATGTGTTTATAAAATTTGAAACTGGAATTTTACAAACCATTGCAGGCATGGGTGGGGGAGAATTGGAAAATTACTTTTAATGAATTCTACAAATCAAAAGTACCTTTTTATTGTGAAATAGTGTAACATACAGAAAAGTGTAGGAAAAAATAAAACGAACACAGTTTAACCCATTGCCAAGCTTTACCTATTCTTAATATTTGTCATATACAAACACTAATTCAATGTTTTGTGTATCTTTGTCATTAGAAAACGCTGTTGCTCATCAGTAAGTATAAAATCAGGTAAAATTTAGTAGATGAAAGTAGCACTTGAATATGTGTATTCTAATAAAGGACTAGCTGCTGAAAACTTAGAATGTAAAAGTTTTTAGAAGGAAAATTGTGATGTATCAAGTGGAGGGAAGCAAGCTGCACAATGATAATGTATAGTATGATGCAATTTTCGTTAAACAGTACCTCTTTCTTGTTTTTACTTATACATATATGAGCTAGAAAAAAAAGTATAAAATAATTTTCTAAATTGAAAATTTTAGTAAGAATGGGCTGCGCTGGAAATGGAGGTAGGTGAAGGGCCAAATACAAGTTTCCTGAGGTGTTAATGTGGAAACCGGCTCTTAAGCTGGAGGTTCCGACTCAGTGGATTTGATGCCTAGAAGTGTCTGTTCTTGTTACAGGTGCTCCAAGTGATTTCGATGCAGGTGGTCAGTCAGTAAACTATCGTGATGCTGTAGAAAGGCGATTACATACTTCTTGGCTGTCCAGGTCACCCATTTGTGTTTCCTACCTGGATCCTGATGGCAGTAACATTTGTAGTCCTTTAAAAGAACCTGTTTACTTAAAAGTGATACATGCATCTCCGTAGTTTAAAAAAAAAACAAAAACAAAATTTCGACAGTATTTCAGAAATGGAAATGTTCAGGAAGGAAAAAATTAAGAGTAAATCTCTACTCACCCTTGAGTCAGTCTTGCTAACCACTGAGTGGTTTCTTCTGTATTCTAGAAGAAAAAATGTATTTGTAGGAGGGGTGGAGGGTGAGGGACGTAGCAAACATGGATTTAAAATTAAAAAAAAAAAAATACTACAAACAGTAAAAGTAGAATAGTAAAATTAACCACCCTGCTCAAATGAGGGTATTTGTGTTTGTGATTAATCATGGCCAAGGCCCCTGGCTTCCTGGGCTGCTATAACAGTTTTGAGGGGAGAGATGCAAGAAAAGGTAATAACTGTGGAGATGGTGGTTGTATGACACTATAAGAATTTGGAGATCTGATTACAAACTGAGGCTGCTAGTTCAGTACGTAACCCTACTCCATTGAGTTTCTGAGACTTGTTCCTGTAGGGAAATGCGGCCCAGCTGTGCCTTAGACTATGTCAAATTATTACATTTTCTGTTTTAAGCTGCACCCATCTTGAGGATTATCTCTTTTAGCTGGGAATGGGGGTTGGGAATTTGCATTATTCCATTTGAATCTTTTCCTTTTGGAGTCCTTTTAAACTAGTTAATAAATGAGCTTTTTAAAATGCTTGGTATTAAAGAGTTTAATTCATTTGAAGGTAATGAGCTGGCAAGAATTGAAACATCTATTTGTTAGGCTACAGAAATCACTGACCTAACTCCACACCAAAGTGTTATTCAGATAGTTAAAATGAAACATTTAATTTGTAATTTAAAGTTAGTTGGTGTCAGGAAAGACTAAAAATGTTTGGATGATTAGTCTGTGTTTGCAGGAGACTAGTCTCAACAACTAAATGTAGTACCTGGTTCTTGATTGGGTCATGGATCAAAGAAGAACATTTGGAAAGGCTGTTAGTAGGACAGTTGGGGTGATTGGAAGCTAGACTATATATATTAGATGATAATGTTATTTAAGGTTTAATTTCTTGAACATGTGAATACTGTTGTGGTTATATAGAAGAATGTCGTAGATCTGGAAATACATGCTGAAATATTAGGGAGTTTAAGTGGTTTAGAAAAATTACATGTACACATATATTTCCTTTATCTCATAGACAGTTGATGAATGTAGGCGAAGAGTATGTAGGTGTTCATTGCACTGTTTTAATTTTTTCTGGTCTTGAAAAATTCAAAATTGGGAGGTTTGGAAAGCAGTTGAAAAAAGTTGATACTTTATTCGACAAATGTGCATCTTCTAAATGTCAAACTTCTGGCTTGAACGTGGTGCTTGGGTGATTTAATCCTTAAATCAAAACTTTATGTTGTAGGAAACCAATAGACATGAGTTTAAATAATATATTAATTAGAAAAAGATTCTTTCTTTGAAGGCAGACATTTTGATTCCAGAGCTCAGACTTGTAATCATAAAACTATAATAACTGTGATGGTGGTTGCAGCCAGAATGTGTAGAACTCTGAATTCTGTGCTAAAGAATTTAGATTTTATCCTTTATTTTACTATTAAGAGTGTGGTTTGTTGCACATTCAAATTTGAGAACCACTCTCTATGGTACTATTTATTGTTTTTACATTTCTGGTAGTATTGAGTTTAAATAGTCTTGAGTATTTTGTTCTTGGTCCCTAATCAACATCGACAATGTGATTTTTTAATTAGGGAAAGGTTTGGAATTCAACAGTGATAAAGTAAATTTTGGTAGCTCATTCTTATTAAGGTAAGAGTAATTTGTAATGGATGAAATAGTAAGCATCTTTTCTGTACATGTTGAGGTGGAGGAGGTTAAAAATCAGTACCTGACACGATTCTAGCCCCCAAACGGTATAATTATTTTAAAGTTTGTTGCCGTAGAAGAGCATTTTGAGAATACCTAGTAGGAAAATGCATTGTGTTCAGTGCTTGCTGGAAAATGAAATTAAAGTCTTTGTTAACTTTCTTACAGATATTGAAGCACAGATTCGAGAAATTCAAGGCAAGAAGGCAGCTCTTGATGAAGCACAAGGAGTGGGCCTTGATTCTACAGGTTATTATGACCAGGAAATTTATGGTGGAAGTGATAGCAGATTTGCTGGATATGTCACATCAATTGCTGCAACTGAACTTGAAGATGTAAGTTACAAAGTATATAAGAGTCAAGCCTTTTTTGTTGGAGAGCAAGAAATGAAAAGGGATTTTCTCTTTGAGTCATCATCATCTGGTTTAACCTGGAGAGACATTTTGGTGTTTGGGAAATCTTTCTTTTGGAGGCTAAAACTATTGATAAAACTATTGAAAGTGTCCTCCCTGTCTTAGGTTCAGAAACTCCTGGAAGTGCTTAGTTTTGAATCCTTATGTTAAAACTAGTTTATCCAACAAAGCACCTGCAAATCATTAACCATTGTAAAGTAAATCCCTGTTGTTACCCACTTATTTATCTAGAATAGCCATTAGAGAAGTGAATTCTTAGTAGACAACCATTTGTCCTTGTGACTTGATTTCTGTCTTGTGCTTCATGCTGTTCCTTAGCATCTTAATATTGATGGACTTCTCATACCTGTTTCATTTACTCTGGAGAATGACGACCTCTCATTTCGAAGCATATCTTTCACAGTGTTTTTATATATTCCACATAGCTTATATTTGTCAGATCATCACAGACATCCAAATTTTGTGAAATAACTCCATTTTTGTGTTTCAGTAACAGACATTTTATATATATAGATTATCAAACTTGTTATTTTTATGGCATTCAAGCCACATTTTATTTTATAGTTGCTGCTAAAAAAAAATTTTTTTTTTTTAAATTCCAAAAGATAAAATTTCTAGAAGTCATTCATATTACTGGTAAGAGACAGTGATGGCTATATGTTCCAGAAGCTGAGGGGGAAATCGTCCTTTCATTTTTAAGTAAAAATAAAGGAGGTGTTAAGATTTTCCTGAGAGTTATTCACTGTAGCACTTTTTACACTAGAAAAGTAACAATGTAATATTTTGTTTATACAAGGAAAGCAAATACACTTAGAATGAATTGTTTTTCTTGTTTCTGTGGTTAAGTCATGTTTTTTAAATGAGATAAATAAGGAAACTGAAGAGTTTTTAATAAGCTCCTTATAGTTTCTGAATGTGAAAACAAATTTCATCATGCCTTCTGTGAGAAAATGATATATGCTCAGGTTTTTCTAGTTCATACATACTTTAATTGATTTCCACAGAATACATTTCTTGTTCAATGTTTTCAGAAGAGTAAAGAGAACTAAGCTTAATTTCTTTCATAGCTTTTTTGAGTTGAAAAGAATACCCAAGTGTTAACAAGTTTTATGAACCAGAGTGTAGATATCACACTGTCAGCAAGTCTTGATTTCATATTGAATCTCTGCATAATTTTTCTAACTTTTAAGTTCTGACATTTTAAGTTCTGGCTCTTGGGGGACATTTTGTTGCAGGATGACGATGACTACTCATCATCTACAAGTTTGCTTGGTCAGAAGAAGCCTGGATATCATGCTCCTGTGGCATTGCTTAATGATATACCACAGTCAACAGAACAGGTGACTTTCTTCTTTTTTGTTAAAACTAAGAATTTATTCAACCAAAGAAAACTAAATGTTTCAATTCCTAGGGAAGCCCACATATAGGGAATCAAGTTATTAGATTGTTTTGAGGAGAGTTGATTTGAAAGAATTAAAATGTTACTTAGTTAATTTTACAAAGGTAATCATTTTATGAAGATTTGAATTATGGAAATAGAGGCATGTTTGTCATCTCATTTCTATATTCTTTATTTTTTTCATCTTAACATCCCTAAAAAATGATACAGAATATTTTATTAGGCATTTATTAAACATTTTTACATGTTTTATAATATTCAGGTTTTGTCTGTGGTATTTTGTTTGGTTATTTAATAAAGTGAGTATTAAGTGAGACATAACCTCTTTTCAGTATGATCCATTTGCTGAGCACCGACCTCCGAAGATTGCAGACCGGGAAGATGAATACAAAAAGCACAGGCGGACCATGATAATTTCCCCAGAGCGTCTTGATCCTTTTGCAGATGGTAATTCCCACTTTTCTATAAGTATTCACAAATTTATTTGTATTAAGTTGTCTTTAGCCCTTTGATTTTTTTTGGCATGCTTATGAATTTGGTTTTCTTTTTTAAAGTCCCCCTTATTATAGATGTGTATAGATTTGGTTGAAGTCACAGATGCCATATTCTTCATCTTTATAATGCAAGTTTTCTTTCCAGGTAGAAGGACAAGAAAATAATGAGCCAATGCCATAGAAACGCAAAGGGTTAAAGGTTTTTCTTTTACTTTTGTTTTGGGTATGCTTTCTATACTTTGAACAAATGTGTGTTTCTGCTCAAAATACTATCAAATTATTGAAAGTTTTCATTCCAAATCCTAGACTTTAGGATTGTTATTTCTGAGAAATTGTTTCTCACGTTAGAGCTCCCCCTGTATTGCTCTAAATATAGTTTAGTAAATGCACCTACTTTGCTTTAAGCATACTTAAAGTTGAAACAAAAGTATGTGTACAAGAACTTTGATATTTTTAATAGTTGGAGTCTGTTTTGCTAATTTTAGTGTGCAGGTCAGCACAAGGGGCATAGTGAACCTGATGGAAGCTTTCCTCAGGTGAGTGAGTTTCAAAATCAAAATTAGGTGCCTGTTTCTTAAAATGAGATTCTGCTGCAGGTTTATAAATTAGACTTTCAGCCTGCATGAATTAGTAGGGATATTCTTTTTTTACTTGCATAATTGTAATTGATTTAAACATGTATGTCAGAATTCACAGGCCCATACTAACTGTCCTTAATTTCTTTCCTACAGCAGTACTGCTATATGCCAGTCCTGTCTGCATTCTTAAGGGTGCAGTTCAACACATCCTCTCTAGATTATGGTGAAAAAGTATTCCAAAGGAAGTCTTATCAGAGCTAGTGTCAGAAAGAATGGCACTACCAATTGGGCATGATCTTCAGCATAGGAAATGTCTTGGAATTTTATTATATTTTCCTACATCGTGATGCTATACTACTGTATAGCTAATTATCACATTTCTAAAATGTAGTGTGCCTCTGAATCTTGTTATATACTGTTTGGGCTTCTTTAAGATATTTTGAAGTTTGAAAAGCAAATATTGAAACTTTAACCAAGAGACTAACACATCTCTTTGTAACCACTTTTCTTCTGTGTGCATCATAACTGGTAGAAGTAATATATTCAAGTAGTATATTTGCAGTCGTAATTTATACTTTCTAAGAAAATGTTAAAAATATGTTTCTGGGTCAACAAAACTTAAAAAGCATGAAGCCCTTTTTAGTAACATGACATCAGAATAAGATTTAGGTATAATTTTTAAATATCAGATTTTCTAAACTATAATGTTTAGAACATTGAAAGAACTTAAGTATGAAGAACTTATCTAGTCATAGTTATTTGTAGTAAGGATTTTAACAGCTTGGAACAGGTAATGTTTTGCATATAAATATCTTTCCAAAGTGTTACTAATGGTAAAGAGATAATTTTCTAGGCTTCTATTCTGCTGCTTGAAGTCAGAACTGCTGATGGAGACAAAGGCAAGAAAGTGTACGTATTCCGGATTAGCAACCCAGGAACCCATCACTTCTGAAGACTAAACTGTGCTGTCATTTTGTTTTTAAATGCATTAAAATATTTGTTTTAAACTGCTGTAGATATGTTTGTGTTCAAACAGGTTAAATTGATCAGCAAACTCAATAAAAAGTAAGATGTATAATTATTAAAGTTTTTCATCAAAAAATAAATTAAATGATTATGGAATAACATAATAATAGAGCAGGGCAGATAAATCAGTTAAACCTAATTATCTTTTATTTATTGTACTCTTGTCCTGTTGCTGTTCTTTTCTGCAGGAGGGAAGACCCCTGATCCTAAAATGAATGCTAGGACTTATATGGATGTAATGCGAGAACAGCATTTGACTAAAGAAGAGGTATGAACTTGCTTTTTATTTTAGTGGTTGTGAAAGAATGTAAAGAAGGTTGCAATTGAGAGGCTTTTATATTTCCTTTTTATTTTCTGTACAGGTAATATTTTAATAGTATTAATAAAAATTAAGTTGAGAATGAACCTTACTCAAGATTCTTCCACCTCCCAAATTAAACTTTTCATATATCCTTTTCTAGGCCCTAGCCCCTTAACCAATGTGCATGCATACATATGTATTTCTAGAGAATATATCTGTGGGGAGGATTGATAGTAGTGTGTCTGAAACCATTGTGTAAAGAAATGCCAAATAGTTAAATCATTTCTTGAAAAATCTAATTCTCCCGTAAGATTCAGTTTGGATATGCATGGAGAGTTCTGAAGAATTCCTGCTGGCCTTCAGAGATCATTTTGTTTTAATAGCCTTCATAACTATTATGAATGTAATATTCATAATATTGTATGGATTAAATGGGGTGATAGAACCCCACTTGAAAATCACAGGGTAAATTAAATATACATTTGTTTGGATAATATTTTTAACATTTACATAGTTATAACAATTTAAAATTTTTAACTTTTTACCAGTTTTCAAATTTTGTTACATTCTCTGAAATGCCGTTTATGTGAGTTTTGGTTCTCTACCATTGACTGATGATTTTACTTCACTAAATAAAATAGGATCCTTTGTGTTAACAGATTCTGTACTTGCTCATCTGTTGTGCAGGAAGATATTGTATGAAACTGAAAATAGAAAAGAGGAAAAATAAGGGGTAGGGACTATAGTAGCATAGAAAGGAGAATGAGAGAATAAAATGGCATTAAATAGAAATGACTGTACTAATGATATAAAAATATATTGAAAACATTTTAAAGATACTCACTGCTTATTCAAATGTGTTTTCAGAGAGAAATTAGGCAACAACTAGCAGAAAAAGCTAAAGCTGGAGAACTAAAAGTCGTCAATGGAGCAGCAGCGTCCCAGCCTCCCTCAAAACGAAAACGGCGTTGGGATCAAACAGCTGATCAAACTCCTGGTGCCACTCCCAAGAAGCTGTCAAGTTGGGATCAGGCTGAGGTGATTTCATTTTATTTTCTATTATTAGTATTTAAAACATTTTTTTCTCATATAGTAGGTATTAGTTTGCTCTCATTGACATAAGATATCACAGATTGGGGCCTTAAACATAGACATTTATTTTCTCATAGTTCTGGAGGCTCAAAGTCCAAGATAAGGTACCAACAAAAATTGAGATTTTGAACAGTTTAATGTACTTTTACTGACCTAATTGAGATTTTCTAAACCCTGAGTAATATTTAGAATTTTTTTAAAGGAAAAAATACTGAGTCTTAAATTTGTTATGGTATTTATGTAGGTTTGCAAATAAAGGTAGATAGAACTCTTGTGTTGGATAGAGTACACAACTTTAAAAAAAAAGTATACTGCAAAACCTGTAGAAGACTTACGAGAGTCATTATTGAAATGCGGATTTGTTTTGCTTACATTAAACCAGTTACTGTTTTGATAACGGTATTGCCTTTACTGTGCAGGGTCTCTTGCTGTCATGTGCTAATGCCCTATGTTACCTACTACGGGTCTCTATTTGAAATGCCATGGAACCTTTGATTATGTAAATTCATTTGTAATATTTTTTCACTAGTCTTGCAGCATCAGTTAGAGTAATATTACAAATGTGATTGTAAATGTAGACCAAGGATTGAAATCGTGGCAGTATCTCGTTAAATTACCCAGGTGATCCAAAACATGCTTATGTTAAATACCCATACAGAATTGAATGAAAACACAAAAATAGTATTTTTCAGTGAGACCTCAATGGGTATATGTCTTTAAGCCCTAGGTTGAAAAGTACCGATATGACTAAAGCTGCAATTTTTTGATTACAGTTCTAGATAGAGAAACCTTAGTGACTTTCCCAGAGCCATGGAACTGTTAAGCAAGATTCATACTCAAAATGCTTTGTTTTTTTAAACTAGGGCTTTTTTTCACCATTCCACATTTTAACATTAAATTGTTTATAGTCATAAACATATTTGCTAGAAAGTAAGTAATCTTAAACAAGGATAATCTACTCTAACTTGATTATAGAGAATAGAACTAAAATACGTTTTAAAAAGTTTTTAACAGAAAATTTTCTAGTTATTTTTATGTGGGTGTGTAGTTGTGTGAAATAAAAATTTTTGCTCTGTTAAGACCCCTGGACACACCCCTTCCTTAAGATGGGATGAGACACCAGGTCGTGCAAAGGGAAGTGAGACTCCTGGAGCAACCCCAGGTTCAAAAATATGGGATCCTACACCTAGTCACACACCAACGGGAGCTGCTACTCCTGGACGAGGTGATACACCGGGCCACGCCACACCAGGCCATGGAGGCGCAACTTCTAGTGCTCGTAAAAACAGATGGGATGAGACCCCCAAAACAGAAAGAGGTACTTCTAATGGAGTTTGGATGCGTGTGGGGGTGAAATTTTGAAATTGTGTTTGACTTAATGAGTGGTATATTTATAGATTGAAATCTGTTCTCTCTGGTTTTGGCTAAACAGGCAATTATCAGCTGCTCTAGGTACAGATAAGAACAGAGCAGATCATATTCTTAATGTTTTTTGCTCGTTGAGATTTAAGATTTATTTTAGGGAAAACATTAGGAAAAAGTAAACTTCATAGTATAACCTCTTATTTTATTATGGCAAAATATACATAACATGGAATTTACCATTTTAACCATTTTTTCATTGGCATTAATTACTTTCACAGTGTTGTGCAACCATCACTACTATTGATCTCTAGAACATTTTCATCATTCCAAACGAAAACTTTTGTACCTATTAAATAACAACTCCTCATTTCTTCCTCCTCCCCTGGTAGAATCTGTGTTCTACTTTATGTCTGTATAAATTTGACCCAGTCTCTTTTTATGTAAAGCATCTAAAGCTATATTTCATCGAATGTTTATGAAATTAGCTGTGGAAAGGTAAGATTTAGTAGTACATCTATTAAAATTTTATAAAGAATTTTAACAAGGGACAGTAAATATGTCATTGTTGAAAGAAGCAGTATAGAATTGTACACGTACAGTAATCTTTACAGGAAAAGGAAAAGTGGCTCAGGATACATAAAGTGGCTGTCTCTGTGTTGTGGTATTATGGGTGGTTAAAAAAATGTTCTCCTGTTCCTCAGTGGTATGTATTGTTTCTGTAATCAGTTGAAAAGAAACAAAAATAGTGAAGGGGAGGATAAATATGAAACATTAAATCTTAAAATGGGTCTCTGTTTTAGGAATATCTTGATTTTGAACCCGATCAGTTTGAATATGTTAGCTGTTTGAAAATAAAAAAGGAATTTTTTTACAGTGCTTAAAATTTTAGATTTATTCACTTTTTTTCTTTAAAGATACTCCTGGGCATGGAAGTGGATGGGCTGAGACTCCTCGAACAGATCGAGGTGGAGATTCAATTGGTGAAACACCTACTCCTGGAGCCAGTAAAAGAAAGTCACGTTGGGATGAAACACCAGCTAGTCAGATGGGTGGAAGCACTCCTGTTCTGACCCCTGGAAAAACACCAATTGGCACACCAGCTATGAACATGGCTACACCTACTCCAGGTAGAAACTCTCTAATTGGAAATCATTTTTTCCCAGAACAATTTTGATCTTTTTCTTTGTGTTTTCTGCATATTATTCTATTTTTAGCAAGTATAAGAGGATATAAAAAGTCTTGGTTTGAGTTTATAATATAAAAGCAATTCAATATTAGAATCGATCCTAATTTCTTATATACCAGGGACCTGTGTAATGATAAAGTTTTACATTATAGATTGTTACAGAAATTTGCTTCTTTGGTAGGTCACATAATGAGTATGACTCCTGAACAGCTTCAGGCTTGGCGGTGGGAGAGAGAGATTGATGAGAGAAATCGCCCACTTTCTGATGAAGAATTAGATGCTATGTTCCCAGAAGGATATAAGGTAATAACACGGAACATTAATGTGATGGTTTTTAGGATGCGAATTCTTTTTAAAATATTTTTTGAAAAACTTACTGGTCAAGTTTCCACAGCATTACCCAACTTTATTACTGCCATTCCATTCTTCTAGCTCTTTCAGTTCCAAAAAGTAATAAGAATGAAAAGAACTGAATAACATGAAGCTTTTTATTACTTTTAGAATGTGAGAAATCTCAGACTTTTAAGACGATGTACACTGAGAACTGCCTTGGGGGATATGGAATAGCTTGATGTTTCAGTTCTATCAGTAGCTCTAGGATTAAGTTAAATTAGGTTATGGTTATTTAACTTGGTGCCTCATGAGATTTTGTGTATTTAAGTTCATGGATTGCCAGGTAACACAAAAAATATTCTCTATCATAGCAACTTGATGTTTATTTTGAATTATAAAATTTTCTGGGTACCTGCAACTCGGACCATTTGCTGGTCTAAAGGTAGTCTGTGAACATAGAGCTGGTGTCATAACCAGGGCTGGAACCTAAGTAAGCTGATGGCCATTGCAGAGCCTTTTCTGCCATTGCTTATTGCTTTTTAACAATTTATATGTATTTTTCCCATTAGATTTATGTAAAAGTATTTGTTTCAAATATGCATGAATTTCTGCTTTATAATTTCTTACAGCCTCCACATAAAGCTGTGGGTATAGACACTATAATCTGTTGATTTCCTGAGTCTTCTCAGTTAACAGTCATCGATTTCCTTAATATTGGTAGCAGGGGAAAATCTTCCTTAGTGAATCTTCAGTGAATTCTTTTGGCTTAATCAAATGATGTGTATTTTACAGGTTTTTGGTAAATATTTTAGTAGTTTTTATGCATTTAATTCATTTTTGTAGAACGACTTAAATATTCAGATTTGCTTTTTTGGGTGGCTTTATAGTGTAGTGGTTAGCATGTCTGCTTTACACGCAGAAGGCCCTGGTTTGCTCCCCAGGTGGAGCTACGGCCCATACCCCGGGTGCACGCCAGGCTTTGGGGACACCAGGGGCACCAGGCCCCAGGTGCATGCTGCGAGCGTGTGGAGGAGGCGCTCCACCTTCAGAGATCCAGTCCTTAAAGGGAAATGGCAACATCCATAGGTCAGGAAGGAGGGGGAGGGGGGATTAAAAAGGGTAAAGAAAGAAAAAGATATGCTTGCTTTTTTTTTTTTTTTTTTTTTAAAAACCACTTATAGCACCTAGTATTCCAAGGTGATCACCCATCCTAGTACTAACCAGGTAACCAGGTGCAACCGTGCTTATCTCCTGAGATCAGATGAGATCGGGCACACTCAGATGGCATGGCCGTAGACTGAGATTTTAGTGCAGAGATTTACATGATTTTTATTAAAATATAACATTCTATGCATTATTTATATGCAGTTTTATGCACTTATTTCCATTTATGTGACGTATTGGCTCACCAATGTGTTAATATGTTTGAAAGCGACCAGAATTGTATAAGCCTGCTTCATGCTATCTCATTTTTCCCACATCCATAATATATTTTAGATAGTAGATGAGAAATATGAATATTTGTCACATATTTTAAACAAGATAGGAAAATGGGATTGATGGTAATTCTTGTGTTAATCAAAAAGCTTCCTGGCTAATAAACTGTAAAATATTTGAAATGCAGATATGATACATGATGATGTTCTTTAGTTAATAAAGTTAAGAAAATCTTATTTGTCTTTTGACTATATTAGGTACTTCCTCCTCCGGCTGGCTATGTTCCTATTCGAACTCCAGCTCGAAAGCTGACGGCAACTCCAACACCTTTGGGTGGTATGACTGGTTTCCACATGCAAACTGAAGATAGAACTATGAAAAGTGTTAATGACCAACCATCTGGAAATCTTCCATTTTTAAAACCTGATGATATTCAGTACTTTGATAAACTTTTGGTAAGTGATGATAGAAATAAAATAATTGCTTTATTTAGGAATTACAAATCATATCTTAACCCACCTTGAAATTATTTTCTTTGTATCCTATTAGGTTGATGTTGATGAATCAACACTTAGTCCAGAAGAGCAAAAAGAGAGAAAAATAATGAAGTTGCTTTTAAAAATTAAGAATGGAACTCCTCCAATGAGAAAGGTAAGTGCCATTTTATTAAATCATCTTGTTAATGATAATTTCATGTTTAGAAATTTATAGTTAACCTCTTTATCATTACCAAAGGTATATAGTATGAGGGAAAGAGAGATGTGTAGTATGAAGGATTTGGCTTTTTAATCAAGGAATTTTATGCTAATAGGGATGTTGAGAAATGAGATTCATTTTGTCCTTAAGGCCTTTAAAACATGCTGGAGACTACTAAAGTAATCAATGCAATTCTGCGAGGAATTGTATTAGTATCATTTGTGGCTTGAAGCTGGGAAGTCCTTTAGGAGACTTTAAAGAGTTTTTATATTATAACTCTCTGGCTCCATTTTTCTATTACCTTTTATTAACTGGAAACATTGAACTTCTGTCACAGGAATTAAACTTCAGAGTAATTTTGGTGGGAGTGAACTCAGGCCACTCTGAAGTTTACACTAAAATGTTAAGTTACAGAAAATCGTGGAGTAAATTGTTCTTTCAAAATGCTTAATTACAGAGAAACACAACCTCTACTTTTATTTCCCATAGGCCGCATTGCGTCAGATTACTGATAAAGCTCGTGAATTTGGAGCTGGTCCTTTGTTTAATCAGATTCTTCCTCTACTAATGTCTCCGACACTTGAGGATCAAGAGCGTCATTTACTTGTCAAAGTTATTGACAGAATATTATACAAACTTGATGACTTAGTTCGACCATATGTGCACAAGGTTTGATATTTTTTTAATGTGAAAGGAATTTGTGGATTTTTTTTACCGACTTACATATATTTGTGAAATTCAAAAATTCTAAAGTGATAACTTTTTTAGATGATATACATTTACAGTAAAAAGGAAAATTTTGTCCCCTTGCAAGATAGTTATTAATGTTAGATTTGCATGTCTTCTCAGACCTTTTTATTTGCACATACATCACACACACAAGTATGTGTATACTTGTGTTTTTAAATATAAATGACATTCTATAATATATGTATATAATTTTGTTACATGAGGATGACATTAGTAATTGGTGTGAAAATTTAGCTCTTTCTCTTTTTCAGATCCTTGTGGTTATTGAACCATTGTTGATTGATGAAGATTACTATGCAAGAGTGGAAGGCCGAGAGATTATTTCTAATTTGGCAAAGGTATTTATGTTTCTAGAAAATAAAGTTTTATATCTGTTGACGGGATTATTTGACTATAGAAGAAAATGATTGATGGTTAATGTCATCAATTCATGACGGTCCCTTTTTCTTGACCTTTTAGGCTGCCGGTCTGGCTACTATGATCTCTACCATGAGGCCTGATATAGATAACATGGATGAATATGTCCGTAACACAACAGCTAGAGCTTTTGCTGTTGTAGCCTCTGCCCTGGGCATACCCTCATTATTGCCTTTTTTAAAGGCTGTGTGCAAAAGCAAGAAGTCCTGGCAAGCGAGACATACTGGTATTAAGATTGTACAGCAGATAGCTATTCTCATGGGCTGTGCCATCTTGCCACATCTGAGAAGTTTAGTTGAAATCATTGAACATGGTAAGTTGTTATATTACTTTGTTTATCTTTCACAAGGCAAGTGTCCTGGAATTTGGGTTACTGATTTGTAGGGATAATAAGGGCTTTAACTACATCAATATATAGTTTATGATGGGTTTTGTGATATATGCTAATAGGCTTTGATTCATACTAGTTTTTGCCTACATTTGTCTAAGGTGAACAGATTTTGCAGTTAGATTATATTGCTAGAATCTGGTTAATGATGTGGAAATTAGGTAATATTATTGCTTAGATAAAACTTATGTTTGGTTTCATAGGTCTTGTAGATGAGCAGCAGAAAGTTCGGACCATTAGTGCTTTGGCCATTGCTGCCTTGGCTGAAGCAGCAACTCCTTATGGTATCGAATCTTTTGATTCTGTGTTAAAACCTCTATGGAAGGGTATTCGCCAACACAGAGGAAAGGTATTTCCACCAATTAGATTTTTTTTTCCTACTCATAGAAGCTAAGGCAACTTAAATCTAATTTATCAAGTATATATATTTTTATTTTAAAATAGGGTTTGGCTGCCTTCTTAAAGGCTATTGGATATCTTATTCCTCTCATGGATGCAGAATATGCCAACTACTATACTAGAGAAGTGATGTTAATTCTTATTCGAGAATTTCAGTCTCCTGATGAAGAAATGAAGAAAATTGTGCTGAAGGTAATTGTTTCAAATTATTGTTCCAGATCTGTTAATCTAAGTTGGGTGTGTTTCATGGCTGAAAGAGAATTTTAAAGCATTTTAAAAAACTCTAATCCTATATATTAAGCCAAGACTATATTTACTATTACTGTTTTTTAACCTTTTAGGTAGTAAAGCAGTGTTGTGGAACAGATGGTGTAGAAGCAAACTACATTAAAACAGAGATTCTTCCTCCCTTTTTTAAACACTTCTGGCAACACAGAATGGCTTTGGATAGAAGAAATTACCGACAGGTAAGCTTTAATTGTAAAAAATTTTTCAAAAAATTCTTTCAACTAATTCTTTAAGTCACTTTGAATGAATGTTACATATTATTTTTGTCCCGATAACTTCACAGTTTGTATGTGCTTAATTGTGAAAGGAGATGGATTTTATTGAATTAACTTTGATCTTGATTTTACATTATAGCATACATACTCAACTATGAATTAATGTTTTTGTCTAGTAAATGAAATGCTCGATCTGGCTAGGTGAAACATGAATATAATCTTACCTTAAATCACCTTGACTTAAATGTACATTTAAGTCACCTTTATCTTAACATTTTAAAAGTAGTTAATTTTTTTCAGCATGCTTACTAGCTGAATAGTATTTTTAGAATACTTGGTTTTTATGATGACTGCTTATTTCCTTGAAAGAGCAATAAATTCAGTGGTTTTTTTCCTCATTTTAGTTAGTTGATACTACTGTGGAGTTGGCAAACAAAGTAGGTGCTGCAGAAATTATATCCAGGATTGTGGATGATCTGAAAGATGAAGCTGAACAGTACAGAAAAATGGTGATGGAAACAATTGAGAAAATTATGGGCAACTTGGGAGCAGCAGATATTGATCATAAACTTGAAGAACAGCTGATTGATGGTATTCTTTATGCTTTCCAAGAACAGACTACAGAGGTAATAATACTTATTAGAACAAGTAGCCACTGACTTTCATATTTGTGAAAAAGCATTACTTTTCAAGTAAATATCACTAAAAAGTAATTAAATTTGAAATAATTTTTTAAATGCTCATGTTATCATTTGGTCTGCTATGAAAAACAGTCTTCTACCTCAAAATCTTAGATTTTATTTTGGAATATTAGTACATTTGAACAAACTGATTTCTAGTTCCCCAAAATGTAGGTTTTTATTTTAGTTTTTTTTTAATTGGCTTTTTTTTTTTTCTTTTTTTTTTTTTTTTAGGACTCAGTAATGTTGAATGGGTTTGGCACTGTGGTCAATGCTCTTGGCAAACGAGTCAAACCTTACTTGCCTCAGATCTGTGGTACAGTTTTGTGGCGTTTAAATAACAAATCAGCTAAAGTTAGGCAACAAGCAGCTGACTTGATCTCTCGAACTGCTGTTGTCATGAAGACTTGTCAAGAGGTAAACTTTTACGTCAGATTCTTATTTCTTCACCAAATAGTTAATGCAAATAGTCACATTTTAACATATTTCTTTTATTGCAGGAAAAATTGATGGGGCACTTGGGTGTTGTTTTATATGAGTATTTGGGTGAAGAGTACCCTGAAGTACTGGGCAGCATTCTTGGAGCACTGAAGGCCATTGTAAATGTAATAGGTATGAAATTTGCTGGTCATGTAAGAATTTTGTTATTTATTTTTAACTTTTTTTTTTTTTTTTAAGTAAAATATAGAATCATACTTAGGAGTTGAGTAATGATTTCTGATACTTTTTAAAGTACTTTATAATTTTAGTTAATTCAGGGGATGTCACAGTAGTCTTATCTTCAAAGACCCATTTATATTTTACTTTAGAAAGGAGGGCAAGTTTAGGATCTGCAAGAGAAGTAGAAGTAGTCACAACTCAAAAATAGTGTCTTGCCTGAAACACATTCAGTGGGATGGGACAACTTTGAAGTTTTAATTTAGTTTTAGGACAAAATATATGTTTGTTTAACCTTGAATTAGTAAGTGATTATGGCAGGTTTTTCTGCTTGCTGTCAAGTTCCTGGAATATAACCAGAGAGAAAAGTGAATTGCTCAAGTTATTGTTTTTATTTATATCTAGTTCTTAAAAACTATCCATTTTTATAACCCAAAATAAAAATACAAATATAAATGCTCTGGGATATGGACAGTGAAGCTTTTATTCTTTAAGGCCATTATGATGAAGCAAAAAAATGGTCTCGTGTTTAATCCTGTATTGTAATTGAACATGACTATTGAAAAGTAACCTTTACAGGGTTAGAGGGGCAGAAATAACCTAGCAAGTCATAATAGTTGGCTGTGCCAGCCACTGTATCTCTTGTGTTAATAAAGGATTTTTATGCAATTATAGATCTTTGAACCATTGCACTTACATATAATCCCCAGTTCAGCCCTGTCCTTTATAATTGAAGATAGCTACTTGCCAAAAGTCAGTTACTTGGCTACTTGTGAGGCTCTAGTTTTCAGGGAGTTGTAAACCATATTGTTCGTCAGGGACACATGGGAAAAGCAATGGAGAGAGAATCAGAGCAAGCAGTTCTAGTTAGAGCAAGAGCCCCTGCCAGCTGCCTCCTTTTTTCTCTCTTCATAGGTGTAAATACCATCCAAGTATGCCCTGCATTGCAGGGAGACTGGAGATCTGTTTGTTTTGCAGTTAAAGGGTAAGGGGGCCCTTTCTGGACAATTTTGCTTTAATTTACTGTCTACCTCTGGCTTATATTGTTGTGTATGGCCGGAACATAAGCTGTCCCCATATTTAAATGTCAGTGTACAAATACATTTCAGAACCAAATAAAACTTTTTTTGTTGAGTATCCATCATTCTTTAAGTCACTTCACTAATTTCTTTCATTTCTATGCATAATCAGAAGTTGTTAATAAAGAATTAAAAACAATTTTGAGTCTGGTTAGAATCTGGGTTTTTTTCTTTCCATAGGCAGCTATAAGTTTATATTTATGTGTAGTCATATATATTATGTTGTTAAGTAAAAGGAAAAGTGAACAAAGATTGCGGTTCAAATGTTAATTGATAGTGTGTTCTATTAAATAGGTATGCATAAGATGACCCCACCAATTAAAGATCTGCTGCCTAGACTCACCCCCATCTTAAAGAACAGGCATGAAAAAGTACAAGAGAATTGTATCGATCTTGTTGGACGTATTGCTGACAGGTAAGCAGATTAAACATTTTTACAAGTGGTATTCGCTTTCACATTTAACCACTTTATTCACTTTGTAAGTTTGTTTAATGTTGCTAATGTAAGTATATATGGTCAGGCTACATAGTATTAATATTTTCAGTGAAATTTTAATTTGGATGGTAGTGGGGCATGGCAGTATAGTTTTAAAACTAAACCATTTTTTTCTGGAGTAATATTTTTATTTAATGCTTAAAATTGGTAATTAATTATTTGAGAGCCCAATTTGCAAGTTTACCTTTTAAAACTTCTTATTGACATAAAATTAACTTTTTTTTTTTGTTTTTTTTTAAATTAGGGGAGCTGAATATGTATCAGCAAGGGAGTGGATGAGGATTTGCTTTGAGCTTTTAGAGCTCTTAAAAGCTCACAAAAAAGCTATTCGTAGAGCTACAGTCAACACATTTGGTTATATTGCAAAGGCCATTGGGTAAGTACTATTTATTTCCATTATATGTATGGTTTACTTTGTAATAAACCTATTGTAATGTTGAAAATGTTTCTGTACTAATCTCAGCATGTTGTGAATACAATTGAGAATGCATTTCATTTAACCACTAACTTTCAGTTTTCTTATAAGTTGAATTAACAATAAGTGGGAGGTTTTAAATTTTTATTTAATCACATATTTTCAGAGAGGAAAACTACTATTCTCAAAATAATTTCAAATTTTTTGGTGGTCCTTTTTAGGATACTGCTTGAGATATTAAGGCCAATTCTTAATTTAAAAGATTCATATCTTTATGTTAGTGCTATATGCGTTTTAAAAATATTTTTCTAAAAATCCACAGACAACCGAATTAAAGCTATTTTTTTAAATATATAGCTGCTTGCTTCCACGCCCTCAGAACCAAACTGCAGTCATTATAGAAAAGGAGGTACTATATGCATGTGTGGCTTAATAACAGAGAAGGTGTTTTCAGGCAATAAAACATAACTAACAGCAGATTAATTAATTAGATGAAATCTTCCCACTACTCCCTTTTTGTAGCAGTAACAATAATTCTATTAGTTTCAGGTAAGTTTAGCACAAGCCTACGTCGGAGATCCCAGGGATTGTACCTGGGGCCTTATATGGAAAAAAGATTTTATGTGTTGTGGCATGGGAGACCTCAGTTTGAGTACTACCATAAGGAAGCCTCATATTTCAGGAAATTTACTAAAGACCAAAATTCCATATGAAAGTGAATCCACTTGAGTTTTTTCTTTAAAATGGACATTTTAATTTAAATGAAGTTCTTAAGTAGAAACAGTGATGCCAATGACTTGAAAGTATTGTATTTTATCATAAAATTAATATGTTCCCAGCGATTACTTACCATAACGTTTCATTACTTTGTATTTTTTCTTTTCCCTCTGAAAAAAAGTTTTGACTTGTAATCTAACAGTTTGTTGATGACATTTATTATTTTTTTTTCTAGTCCTCATGACGTACTGGCTACACTTTTAAACAACCTCAAAGTTCAGGAAAGGCAGAACAGAGTTTGTACTACTGTAGCAATAGCTATTGTTGCTGAAACATGTTCACCCTTCACAGTACTACCTGCCTTAATGAATGAATACAGAGTTCCTGAACTGAATGTTCAAAATGGAGTGTTAAAATCACTTTCCTTCTTGTTTGAATACATTGGTGAAATGGGAAAGGACTACATTTATGCTGTAACACCATTACTTGAAGATGCTTTAATGGATAGGTAAGTGACTTGAACTAAATGTAAGAAAATACTTAAAATTCTTCTATTATTTTAGAATTTATGGAAATAATTATTATGTGACCTATTTGCTGTGATGCAGTTAAGAAGGGGGACTGTTAGCTTAGATATTTATGAAACTATTAATATGACTTTTATTATCTTCAAATAATAAATATGTTACAAGTTCCTAAATTATTCTCTTCCAAGTGCTCCCTCTCCTTTTTAATTTTCTTTCCTATCTGTTAGACTGGATATATATTGAATACCAGTAATCAACTTTTATTTTAAAAATTAAAGTCAAATAATTAGAGAAAATGATGTGTACAAGATTATTGATGTGGCAAAGAGACCTTTTTAGCTTGTTATAGCAGGTGAAGCAAAGATTTCTGTTAGGTTTGAACTACTGATAGTCTGCCAGAGACAAACTATTCCAATTGCATGGTGGTGACCACTGATATACTATTGCTTGAGTTTTTTGACATCCAGATTCCTGATACTTTTAACTATCTAGACTAACATAGAACTTTTAAAACAAAAAAGTAAACATGTAAGGGCAAGTTAAGGTCCAAGTAGTAAGGGAAAGGACTGTTTTATTGCCTTTATTTTTTAAAGAAAGATAACTACTCAAGTTAGAGCCCATTCAGTTATTTCTGTTTATAGATTAAAGTTACACATTAATGAGCTTCCAAAAGGGAGACTTGATAGGACTCAGCAGATTCTCTCAAGGTATATATGTAAGACATGGGGACAGAATAAGACTCATGCTCTGTAAAAGTCTAGCTAGCTGGGCCTTAGAATAGGAGTAAATTACATTTACTCCATATTCTTCAGTGAGATGTGCCTGAACATCATGGTACAATCATTGATTTACGTGACCAGTAGTTAAAAATTAAGTTGTGTGTACTATTTGAGTATAGTAACGCCAATGAAAATTACTAAATGAAAAGACCAATACTTTAGTTGGGAAATTTATTAATGAAGAATACTGCCTTGCTGTGAAGCTTAATAGATTAAACATTATCATAAAAGAAATAAGGATACTAGTAAGTTCAAGTATTTTTTTGTTGTTGTTACACCTTTAAGGCACTTTTATTATTGTTAAGAGCAGAGAGTATAAACTCATTTTGTTATCCATTGCAAACCCATTATCCAGTGTTCATACTCAGTTGAGTAACTGTGAAATGAATAATTCAGTTACTTATCATAAACAGATTTGGTTAACATGGGAGATGATAGTGCTCTTTTCTGTAGGTTTGAAAAGACTTATTGGTCCTTCTCTTGCGCTCCCTAAATTGAGTTCTTGAATGAAACTTAAAATTTATAAGGGGCGGGGATTTAATTTTAATTACTGTATACCAATATTGAATTACTTTCAAAGATTTTAAATTTATAGTTTAAAATGAGGTATTACTGTTAGTCACTCATATGTGAGAGTCATGTGACCCCTCTTTAGTAGCATACTAAAATGTATACTCCACAGAGCTCTTGATCATATTCCATCAGTGGTTTACTATAGAAAATATGACTTATTTTTGAGCCATAGTAAAGTTTGAGTCATTAAAGCAAAAGTTCTCAAGTAAAATGAGTCCTAAGGCATTCTATGTCAGATACATAAGATGTGAGGATGGCTCTGCATCTCTTTCGTGCACTGAATTTATAATTTTATTTGTAATAGACTGGCTGGCATTTCCTGTAAAACTAAGACTGTATCTTAAGAGTTTTTTCCCCCCGTTGCAGGGACCTTGTACACAGACAGACGGCTAGTGCAGTGGTGCAACACATGTCACTTGGGGTTTATGGATTTGGTTGTGAAGATTCGCTGAATCACTTGTTGAACTACGTATGGCCCAATGTGTTTGAGACATCTCCTCATGTAATTCAGGCAGTTATGGGAGCCCTGGAGGGCTTGAGAGTTGCTATTGGACCATGTAGAATGTTGCAGTATTGTTTACAGGTGGGTTAATGATTTTTAAAAGATTACTCAATAAAAAAAAATAATTTAGTTGAATTAAATCGTTGTTCCTTATTTTCAATAGCGTATATTTTGCCATATTGCAAAATATACAGTTGTAGGGGGAGGAGGGATTAGATTTTGTCTTTGCCCACTACAGTTTTGTGCAATTGCCAGGTTTTTTTCCCTCTCTTAAAGGGAAATGTTTGGAATTTTATTTATGGTTTGTTGTATTCTTGAAAGTTGAAATAATGTAATTTTTTAATTATTCTAGGGTTTGTTTCACCCAGCCCGGAAAGTCAGAGATGTGTATTGGAAAATTTACAACTCCATCTACATTGGTTCACAGGACGCTCTCATAGCACATTACCCAAGAATCTACAATGATGATAAGAACACCTACATTCGTTATGAACTTGACTATATCTTATAATTTTATTGTTTATTTTGTGTTTAATGCACAGCTATTTCACACCTTAAACTTGCTTTGATTTGGTGATGTAAACTTTTAAACATTGCAGATCAGCATAGAACTGGTCATAGAGGAAGAGCTAGAAATCCAGTAGCATGATTTTTAAATAACCTGTCTTTGTTTTTGATGTTAAACAGTAAACGCCAGTAGTGACCAAGAACACAGTGACTACACACACTATACTGGAGGGATTTCATTTTTAATTCATCTTTATGAAGATTTAGAATTCATTCCTTGTGTTTAAAAGGGAATGTTCAATTGAGAAATAAACATTTGTGTATAAAATGCTAACTTGTGTGTGTTTTTTGAACATGACTTGTAAAATGCGGAACTTGATAAAGTACTGGTATGTGTAGAATAAGTGGCTTAATTTCATTTTCTGTCACCTGGTTTATAGAAAGTAGCAGAATATAAACTATATAAAGTGATGGCGTCTTTGTCAAAATTTCATTGTTGTGTTGATAATGACAATGAGAAAAGTCGCTTTGGGGGTATTCATCTCAAACTACTAGCACAACCGTTCCATCACCATAGAAAATATAGCACCTATGCTGAACTGTCTCGAATATTATTTTGCACTTACATAGCGCCTTTCACTTGATTTCTCAGAATGCTTTATGAACGTGAAGTGATTCAGGTCATGTCCAACTGTTGATTAGTCTGTGTTTAGAAAGTGGGGAAGGTATCTTTATTTCAAAATTGCTTTCTGCCTAGTTGGAATGAGGCTACTTAAGTAAGGTTACTAGAATAAGACAATCTTCGGGCTTTATTCCATGTCATAAGCCACTAATCAAAATTATATTTAGTAAATACCTATTGAGCATCTACTGTATACCAACCACTGTGCTTAGTGTAGGGGATGCAAAGATGCCTTTGACTTGTCCCTTAACCTTAAACGAATGGAAATGGAAATACATCTATGTATATATTACTTATGCACTGTGATATACAATTGCAGCAGCTAAAATGTCTAGGTTTGCTTAATTTTTGCATTTTGGAATTAGATAAATTGATGTATAGATAGCAAGCATAAACGTTAAATTCTAGATAAACGGAGCATTTAGTCAGTACTTAGTATTTTTTGTCAAATATTTCAAGTACATTCTGAGCATTTCCTAATTTTCAGGCCAAGACTTACTTAGTTTTAGTCCTTTTGCTACCCGTAGCTTTTTCGTTTTGTCTCCCTGTTAGTACTTCTGTGAACTTTAATGGAAAATGAGATTGCAGCAGCATGCGCATAGGATGACTGCCACTGTAAGTAAAACCATTATACAGGGACTAGAAAGTTTGTTCCTTGAACAGCTAAAGGGCTCCCTGTTTTGGAGGCTTATGTGAAAAAGTTAACTGGCTGACTTTTACAGAGCCAATATTGAGCATTAGTTGACTCTCCAGAAAAATTTGTAATTCCTTATTGTTCTTTGACAATTTTGTGACAAGTCAATGTGTACTAAAACAATTTCCAAAATCATTTTCCTATTTTTAGAAGTTTTTGTAACAGTAGTCCTCATACAACTCAATCTTTCTGTTAACTATAGTTACTGTAAAATGACCTGAAGTAATTATGAATCATGAAAATTAAAGAAAAATTGCATTTTAAAGCCAGAATTTGATTTTAAATCAGTCTTGAGAAAATTTATATTTTTACTTCAATATTTGCATAATGTCAATTTGCTTGGGCCCTTGATGTTTATGGGAAATATCAATGCTTTGCAGTGACAGTGTGGAGCAAAAGAGACTAGTCACCTTAAGTGACTTTGTACTGATGCGAATAATTTGAGGACAGGTGAGGTAAATACCGAAAGCTACAACCTTTAAAGTTAGGACCAAATAGAAGCTCACAGATGTTTGTATTTTATATGGCTTATTATTGAATAAGGAAAGCATTTTGTGATACACTTAAGTGAAAGACGCTATGTGAAGTTTTAACTCTCAAATACTTTTTCTTTCGCACTCTCTTTTGGTATTTCTTAAAGCCAAATTTAAGAAGGAAGAAATTAATGTTCTTAAGGGTTGGTGGGTAGGTTTTTCTGTGGGCTTTTGTTGGCTTTTCTGTGGGCCCTCTAATGGAATTGATCTCTGGCTGTTCAATTTTTTTCATATTGTATTTTTAAAATTTGTTGTATGGTGCCCTGTGAGCATCAAGTACCACCAAATGAATAAAACTTATTATATCTAAAGTCTTTAGACCAGTTTTTAATCTTAGTTGACTCTGTTGCTATTGCACTACACTGTTGTGGTTGTGCCATTTTAATAATCTTTCTGGGTTGTCCAACAAGGGAACTTAATGTTGAAACACCAAAGAACTTTATTGAATATGAAACTGAAAAAGACATTTGCAACCATATAGATTCAGTTGTTTGGTGTTTTGGTTTCTGTTGCCTCTTAAATCTCATAAGGTTAAAAGGAGCAGAAAAATCTGTTATCACAAGGTTTTCAACCTTGACATTATTGACATTTGGGCCAGACCTTCAAATGAGGTGCTGTTATGGATGTTGAGCAGTATCACTGATCTCTGTCCACTAGATGCCAGTAGCACCCTCACCCCAGCTGTGACAACTAAAATGCCTCCAGGTATTGTCACATCCCTTGGAGGATAAAATCTGTCTAGTTTGGGAACCACTGAGAATTGTTTAAGCAGGACTCACTTGTTTAAGCAGGTCTGATAAAATTAAAGCAAGATAAAAATAAAGCATTTCATTTTAGGCAGTTGCCTAGGAAATAACTAGAAATACTATTTCACAAATACACCTACCTTGGGTGTAGCTCTGCATTAGTCTGGGGAGAAGCAAGCGGAAAACAAGATATTGACTGCTCTTTGGTCCTCAGAACATCTTGTGGCACAGTAGGTGCCAGGCGTGCAGTGTAGTGCTTGGTGCCCCACTTGGAATGCAGTTGTTTAGGGCCCCAGATGTCACCTGTGAGAGTGGGTGTGTGGTATGGCTGGAGAAGGAGGTCAGGCAGGGCACAGAGGCCCTTCCTGTAAAGTGGATAGGACGCTGTAGAATTTAAGGTGACTTGATGAGGGTGTAGGTTTGCAAAGCAGTTAAGATATATAGGCAGGAGGAAGTCATTGTAAATAAACTGTAGAGAGCAGGTCAGTGACATTTCTAGCGCTTATGCTAGAAAAAAAAATAGTTATAGTCTAAAATGGACTTGCTTGGATGTCATGTTGGACGAATAGACTTTCTTACAGCCTAATAAAATTTTTTGGAAGGAGATTTTTAACATGTTAGTGAGAGGCTGTGGAGGGAATTTATTCTGAAGTGTTATCCCGGAATATCTTTGTGCTAGGAATAAACTTAGAAATAGGGTAAATTATTATTTCTATATCTAACTTCCTCCAAACTTACCTAAATCCAACAAGTAAAATCTTGCTACATTTGCTCTTTTCAAATAGTGTGATTTCATGAAACAGTTTTCTATCACTATTACTGTAGAGGAATTTGGGACTAGAAAAAGCTGATGAGCAAAAGAGAAAGCAGATATCTGAGTTTCTGATGAGTTGGAAAGGGGTAGAAGTTGTCACAGATGGATTTTTTGGGGACAGGAATAAAAATGTCTTTCTCAGAGTGTAAGGTGATGTAGTGGGATGTAGGTATGAAAAATTTGTCTATGGCATATCAGAAAATAATATAAGAATAATTTTACTGCTGCTTTAGAAACAAGTAGACCTAAGTGAGGAAAATAAGATTTATACAGAAAAATTCAACTCCCTCCCCCCCTAAAAAGTGAAAATCTGGGTAAGTTTAATAATGTGTCTGTAGTATGTAACGTGTGATGTGTAATATGCAACTAGGTGCACTGCATAGTTTTGTCATGAAGCAGAATATAATTTACACATTTAGGAAGAAAATCTCTTAGCACCAACATGATCAAGGAAGAACTTTTCACATGCCATTGTCTAGGTCATTGCTACTCAGCGTGGTCTGGAAATCGGCATCAGTGTCACTTGGAGCTTTTTAGAAATACAGACTTAGGCACTCCATCCCAGACATACTGAATGAGAACCTGCATTTAGTAAGATCCTCAGGTGATTTATATGTACATTAAAGCTTGAGAATTGATAGTCTAGAGCACTACTCCATTCCCAGTGTGGTAATGATATGATATAAAAAGGAGAGAAATACATATTTAGATGTGGAAGCCTATAGATAGAATAGCCAAGAGGTGGTCAGAACATCCCCAGGATAGCACTTTGCTGAAACCTGGGTGAAGTCAAAAGGGAAGGAACTAAAATTGTATAACATTGCTTTTTCAAATAAAGCTATGTTATGGACCGCATTTTTGTGTTCCCCAGAATTTATATGTTGAAACCCTAATCTCTAATGTGATAGTATTAGAAGATGAAGCCTTTAGGAGGTAATTAGGTCATGAGGGTGGAGCCATCATGAATAGGATTAGTGCCCATATAAAGAAGAAATATGAGAGCTGTCATTCTCTCTGCTCTATGCCTTGTCAGGATTCATTGAGAAGATGACCATCTGTAAACTAGGAAGCAGGCAGGCCTTCACCAGATACCGGATCTTGCTGGCACCTTGATCTTAGAATTCCTAGCCTCCAAAACTATAAGGAATAAATGTATTAAGCCACCCAGCCTGTGGTATTCTGTCATAGCAGCCTGAACTGAATAAGACAGGCTAGTTAGGTCAGTGTAGTCAATAAACTTCATAGGTATATATTAGTATTACTTCCCCTATCAAACTAGTTGACATTGGTTGTGGGGTCATTGTCTTAAGGCTGGTATGAGCTGAAGTGGGGCTGGAGCCAGACAACCTGTTGAGAATGCTCTCCCTGCCTTTACCATGTCCCAAAGGGAAGAGGAGAATGGGGAGTTTATAGTATGGGCTTACCAATCGGCTCTAGAGCTTGTCATAACTTGTCGGGACTTGGATTTATAACCTAGATATGCCACTCAATGACTGAGATCTTGGGCAAGTTGTTTTATCTCTATGCTTCAGTTTCCTAATTTGTAGAATAGTGATAATAATAATAACCTACTTTAGTAACTGGTGGTCCTTGTGAAGATTAGCTGAGACAATGCCTATAAAGTAAAATGCCTAAGCATAGTGCTTAATAAATATAGCAGGTGCATGAGGGAGGAGACCTCTGTTGTCATTACTGAAATTAGAGGGGGTGCAGATTGGTGGGTGGCTTGAGGAGAAGCACTTTGGAAACAACTGTTGAGGGAATAAGAGAAGGAACTCATAAGGATTGCCTGATAGTCCCAAGAGATTGCAGAGTATTCTCTAGTGTTGCTCAACAGCCTCGGTGGACGGAGAAAGTATTTGGTTGGATTGATCGGCAGTGCAACAGTAGTAAGAGGATTAGGGCATTGGTGTCAGTACAGTTGAAGACTTGAAAACACAGATTTGTTGTTCAAACCTTCAATCATTTTAGAAAGAACTGGTTTCAATGGTTAGAAACCCACCTCAAATTTTATTTCTCTGGAGATAGCGACAGGATTCTGTCTCAAACAACTAACTGAAAGATGCAGTTCAATATATTTTAATTTTCTGATGGGCATTTTACATTTTCATGACATTGAATGATCTTGAACAAATGACCTATTCAGCTTTTGAACTTATGAAGTCATACCTTTAGGAGGATTTGTGGAATGTATTCTTAAAGGTGAAAATAGAGTATCTCCAATTTAAATCATGAGGATTTCATTCATCCGTTTGACAAATATTTACTAAGTGCCAATTATTACAAGGCTAGCTGTTCTAAGCATATTTGAAAAGGTCCTCCTCTGAAAGATAGTGGAGAAAATATTGAAGTAGTAGTAATAGAAGATGTAATGCCAAAATAAAGCTGTAGGTCAAATTCTCAGTTCAGAGGACAGCTTCTTTCACGTGGGAGAGGGAGGAGAGAAATGTGATTAGGAGGGAGCTTGAGGAGGGTATACTCGAGTTTAAGTTTTGAAGGAAAAATTGCACATACGGCGTCAGAAGGGAAGGATGAAGAGTTTTTATGAAGTAGAAGCTTGGGTTATGTCTAAGAAAGTGTGGGCTGGTGGGCAGCCCTAGTGATAGGAAATAGTGGAAGATCAGATGTAGCCCCAAGAAGTTAGGGCCAGTATCTGATATGTCTGTTCAAATCTGAACCTCCAGCACCAAGTACAGTTCCTTTCTTACTAGGTATCCAATACATGTCATTTATTGAACAAATGAATGAATGAGATGTACTTCGGCTTCAGTTTATGGAAGGCCTCCAAGGCCATTTTTTAAACTTTATAGACCATGGGTAACCACTGACTATTCAACATTCATTTATTCAACAAATATTTATTGAAGGTTTTAAAGTAGGGAAATGGCATGAATTGAACCACGCTGAAGGAAGATCAATATCCCTAGTTCATTCCCTTGATCCATAGCATAAATTTATACAGAGTTTATCCAGCAAGTGTTCTCAGAGAAGAATTAGTTCAGAGCAGACACTCAGAGGCTGGCTAAATCATGGCCACCACCCAACATCGTCCTCCCATCTCCTTAACTGTGACGCTGTGGCCCTGCTGGTTGCTGCCTCTGTGCTGGTCAACCACTGCAGATGAACATGGGCCAATTATGGAAGGATTTGCTATCAGGCTGGTTTCATGGATTTCAAATTACTTTCTTGTTTGATTCTTTCCTTAAAAGTCTAATCTTTAGGGGTCTGAAGGATGTTAGAAAAATAATTTTTTTATACAACCTAGGAATGTAGAATACTTTGCATTTTTTAGGGGGAAATGGTTAACAGTGAACCTTCCAAATGGCCATGGCTAATGTGACTTGCAGAATGATGGGCGTCCTGCACATTTTTCTCAGGAAGAGTTGGGATGGATGAGCTGTCAGTTTTGTGCCTGGAGTTTGGCCAGCCACCCCAAGAAATCATGTATACATATCATAACAAGGTAAGGGAGCAAAAGCTGTTAATGCTCTGCTAATTTTAATGGGTTTCTTTGTCTCCACTCAATTATACATGGTTCCTACTTTTTAATATTTTTCTTAGAGGGGAAAAAAGTAGCCTCTTTTTGCTCTAATAAGAAAAAGAAGTTTATAATTAGATGTGAATGTTATCAATCATCTCTGTCCAAGAAATGTTATTAAAGGGGATCGAGCTACCTAGTCCCTTTGATGAAGTTAGGAGTCCAGTGCATGGAGGTTTATCATGGCCTGAGTTATCTCTCCATCTTCAAGGTTCCCCAAATGATTTGGACTTATGAGGGGGGAAAAAGTGGCCTGAAAAGGGATGGATGATAGCTAATTATTACTTAATAATATCTTGGATTTAAAAAAAGGACATGAAGAAAAATCCTTTTTGAATGCAATGCTGTTTTCTTGTGTGCTGAAATTTTATCTTGCTAGCTTTAACAAGAATCACTTAATTGACTGGGGCTTAGCAGAGAAAAGAGAATCATCCCTGATTTAGTCAAGGTCCTGAAACAGTGAGATATGGGCAAATAAAGAATGTTATGATGATTAGAATCTTGGTGTTCAAAAGGAAAAATGATAAAAAATTACATTCATTCAATAAGCAATTTAAAACATGCCTTAATTTAATTAGTATGTTATAATTTCCAAAATGCTTTAGCATCTATTTGCTCATTTGTTCCTCACAACAGCCTTTTGAAATAGACATTAATTATACTTATTGTACAGAGATAAAAAAAATTAAGGCTCAGAGGTTAAGTGGTGGTGCTATTACTTGAACTATGGCTGGTCTGACTCCAGCTTATGTTCTTTCTACTGATGCATGTATTTGGTGTTATTTTTAACTATCTTAACTATTGAAATTGGTTTTAGATCCTGTTGTTCTAGACTAATGAGAATTATATTATCTATTTTTTTTTTCTGGTGGGGTGTCATTTTCTTACCAAAATTCTCTAGGACGAATAAAATTAAAGAAGTCACCAGGAGACCAGGAGAATGGAAAACCTTATTATAGGGCATAGAAATAAAATGCATATTTAATGTGTGGTAGAGCGTGAACTAAAAGGAAAGAAAAAAATAATGCAAAAATTTTTCCAAAAGGCTGTTCAAAGGGAAAACATATGACTCATTGAAAGGTGAGCCATTGAATGAAAATGAGATAAATAATGGGAAAATGTAAATGATTAACAATTTGGTGCATGTATGTTCTGTGAAAGACAAAACTGCTTTCACGAGATGAAGCTGTATGCCCAGCACTGAGGGGAAACAGGAAATGAGCACTAAATTTTAAGTATCTCCTATAGGTTAAATTTTCAAATCCCATAGATGATCACTGGGTTTTGTTTGCCTTTGACATTTTTTTTCTGTTGTTTTGTGAACAATAGCTTTGATTATGTACAAATCTTCATTAGCTATTCAATGGCTCTTTTCCCAATTCAAGTCTTGAAGTAGTGTTCTTAGTTAGCTAACAAAATATTTCCCTTCCTGTGGATGTAAATGGAATGCATGCAGAACACAGGGCAACTGCTGTTTGGATTTTCTGCTCAACTGGTCCCTTCAGGAATCTCTTTTGCTTTCCTTTGTCTTGACCTCTGACCCAGCCATACTCTGAGGCAATGTGATGAAGTGGCCCTGTGCGCCCAACGGTCATCGGGCAGAGGAGTGGCAGCTGAGCTTCTGGGCTAAGCCCACCTCATAATTCAGTTCCTCTCTTGCTGTAGCCTGAACTTGCCATCCTCTTCCTGGCTTGCCTGCCCTGGCACATATAGTTGCCACCATCTGGAAAAGCCCTTTGATTCCTCCTTCACTTGGCTAGCTCCTCCTGCTCTTTCTTCAAGAATGGGCTCCTTTTACTTCATTTAGAACTCATTGGCTAAGGTGCTGCATTGGTGTGCCCCCCCGCCCCAGCACCTGGTACCCACATCCCCCTCCTTTCTCTGGGTTGAAGTCACTCATTCACTCATGTGTCTTCCTCAGTGATCTGTGACTGGCGTGAGCCCGTGGCCTAGGCCCAGCATCTGTGAGAGGCTCAATGCGTATGGGCTGAGGAACCCAGTGAATAGCAGCTGTCCTAATTATTTCAGACAGATTATTATTGTTGTGATTATTATTACTGTTGTATAAGAACTTCTAGGCAACAAAGCAAGCAGACACATTTTTAAGCAAGTAATTCTTTGTTCTTAATTTGCAAGGTGTGAGAAGATCTTATTTCATCATGCGATTGAGGAAATCATATAAACAAACCACTGTTCTGTGAAAAGCTTTGTTCAAGAAATTCTATTTTCTGCAACATTCTTAACTTCTGACAGGGGGCAGCAGAGCCCATGTAAACAAAGGCAGGCCCTTGACTGGTAGATCAGACCTTCAACCATTTTCAGCAGAAACCAGCCCTTGATGTCTGACAAACCTCACTGAGGAATAGACTTTAATGTAAAAGATGGATTTTATTAATTTAATATTCTTTGAAGATGCCACAAAAAAAAATTTTTTTTTAATGCAAACAGTCATCTCCTTCACTTTATTACTGAGTAGGAAAAAACTCACTTTTCCTCCTGTGTATTTCTTCTGAACTTCTTACACAGAACACTTCACTTATGACACTTCCAGTCACCAAATGTGTGGATTCCTTTCCCACCACCAAGCAATTCTCTTTGCACTTGCTGTATATCCTGTAATTCAAGTGTAGATTTCTATTATTTCACAATTACAACATCTTAAAAGAGATGGGTGCTTATTTTTTGCCAGCAAGTTGTAAAATGATGCTAAGGCCTGAGATATTTCCAACTGGTTTTAGGGACTGTGTCCAGATTCGCAAATCATTGCCAGATGCTGAAGCTATCTTCCCCTCACCCACCTTGTGGGGTGGGGGGAGGGGAGTGGAAACAAAGTAAATAAGAATGAAAATGAAAGCCATTGAGATAACTAAAGCAAATAGCCAGAGCCTAAATTGTCCCTCCACCGCCTACCATGGCATGAGTCCCTGGGGGCTGATATCATACCCCGCCCATTTTTCTAAGTCCAGTGCCCAGTGCAGGGTCGGGTGTATGGCAGGAAGGTGCCCAGGAAATGTGTGTGATTTGAATGAACACCTCTGCCCTGATTACCTGTAAATTCTCCAGGGGAGTTTCCAAGTTGTATATCACATCTACTTGTAAATACACAGAGGTGAGAAGTTCGCACTCAGAACCGTGATCACCCTAGGTGTATACTATCCCAAGTGTAACTTCAGGGACTCTTGTTAACATTCTATTATTTAAAATCATGTAGAAAAAGTCAAAAATCACATATTACTTATATGTGGGATATTAACCTAAAAGCAACATATGAACAGGACAAACAGAGACTCATGGACATGGAGGAGTGGGGAGGGGAGAGGTAAACAGGGTAAAGGGGGTCAAATATGTGGTGACGGAAAGAAATCTAACTATGGGAGGTGAACACACAGTGTATATGTATATATGCCTTACTGTTAAAGTGTACAGCTGAAACTTGTTGGATTTCGTTAACCAATGTCACCATAAAAAAATAATAATAATAATAAGCCATCAAATTAAAAATAAATAAAATAAAATAAAACTGTGCAAAAGAGAGTGGAGGCAAGAAACGGGGCAAGATTCCGTGTTGTTGGTCAGTCAGTGGGCTCTGCATAGGTAGGAAACATGCGGGTTTCAGCCCACTTGGTCAGCTTGAGACCGGGGATGGAAGAGAAGTAGGCAGGGTAGCCTAAGGTTCTCTGATGTCCTTCTCCCTCTTAGTCTAGAAATCCTAGGGTAATTCAGCTCTGATTGCTTCCTGCCCCTCTCTCCACACTGCTGCAGTACCTGCATTTACGCAGGATTTTCCATCTTTGTATTGTGTTTGTGGTTAGACCTCCGGTCCCCATCCCTGTGTGTTAGATTCTGTTTGTACTTCTCAGAGGCAAATTTAAACACTGGGTTCTAGGCAATTAATAAGAGCCTGGCTAATTCTCTTAATAACGACTGAAAGCCTCTTACAGTGACTTCACCTTTTTTTTTATTCATTTGCAGAGCAGCTTCACAGATTCATCCTGTTCGTAGAGACCGAAGTTCTCTTAAGGGACAAAAACATCTCCTAGCAGATGAGTTAGATGGGACTGAAAGAGAGGATGTCCTGTGCCTGTCACCTGGGTCACCTAGGTTGTTTATAGAAGACCGCTGCAATGGGGATCACAGGCTGCCTTGGCCATGGGAGTAATAGAGAGCATGAAGGATACGAGAGACTTTCATTAGAGGCAAACATTCCCACAGAAAGGGAAATGGATCGAGACATAACCAAGGAGGTGGCGATGAGGGGACAGAGCATTTTGGAGTAACTGTTACTTGGCCAGGCTTTATATGCTCTTTATATGCTTTATTGCATTCAGTTGCCACAACAGCTTTGGAAGTAGGTATCATTACATCCATTTCTCAAATGTGACTACTGAGTCACAGGATGGTTAAGTAATTCCCCGAACAGCTGCTCTGAAGTCCTCTAAGGACGACACTCACACAGGAGTGTGATTCACATAAAGCACCTCGTAAGCGAATCCCCCTGGAATTATGTAATATTATGCAATACGGCGATTAGGAGGCACAGCCCACATTCATACATAGACTGTCTGGCTCCACAGCCTGGGTTCTTAACACCCCTTCATAGTGCGTCTGTCATGACAACCTTTACTAGAACTCAGCATTGCCCAGTCAGGCCCTGATGTTTGTATGTCTCCAATCTAACAAGGGAACCTAGCACGGGTTATGGCTGTAGGGGAGAAAAATGAAATCTGCATTTGGAGTCAGAGGCTGAGGTTTGAGTCCTGGATCTGCCACTGACTTATGTGACCTTGGCCAGTCACCTCATCTCTTCCCATAGACATTTGCATGTCTATAATGTGAAGAATAAGGTGTCCTCTTCTTTTGGCCTAGGGTAAGGACTCTGTGAGATTCATAGGTGAAGTACGTTATAAGCAGTGAAGATTTGAACAAATGTAAAGGTTAGTACAAACCAAGGGAACACATGGGGCCAGCAGGCGGCCATTAATTATTTGGGCTGATATGTAATGCAGAGTATTGACTTTTTATGCCTCATTTGTTTCTGTGAAAAATGTACGAGTGACAGAGACTTGAGTCTGCAAACAGAAGATGGGGCCTTTGTGTATACGTGGGCGCTGCGGGGGCGAAGGAGGCAGGAAATGAAAACCATGCGGCTCCAAGTTGAGCCTTGAAGCTTCAGGCTTCCCCGCAAGGAAGACAAAAAAAAGCATACTAGATGTTCTTGGGTGATAATGATGAGAAATATGAACCAAGCCTATGTTCCTTGGCTTCTTGTATTTCTCTTGAGCAAATGTTTCTATTCTTTAGGCAGCTTAACAGCAAAATCACCTTTCATTCGTTGAAATATGACCAAATTGGGCAGAATCATAGGTTCTGAATGCTATAAAAAATGAGCTATAAAATTTAAATAAGTCTTAAGTAAATTGGCCTCAGGCGTTTTCTGTAGTTAAAAAGAAGGAAACTGTGTGACTTGGATCTTGCTTTTTCTTACTGTCCTCTACTATGGTGGCCATGACTGTATGCGAAAGAGCACTTATTTACAATGCTATTCTCTAAGGAGAAAGAACAAGAAAATTCTTTTTAACCCTTTATTTTTTCTCCAATCTACCATTGCAGGAAAAATCCAGCTAGGTTGTCTAGAAAGTCACATGGTTGGAACTCGAGAAGTCCATCCACAAGGATCTGTAGTCTGAGGGTTGTGAGGTAATGATGTTTATGAGTGTGAATAAAGAAAACAGCACAGACAATTGTGAATCAGATGGAGCTGCTAGCAGGAGAGAAGTCTAAAGGCTCTTGACTTCAATTTGGAATTAGCTAGAAAGATCATAACTAATATGGGTACCTATGGGGAGGGAGAAGAAAGAGAGAATGAATTTAATGACATACAAGTGCTGTGGTCAGGAATGAAAAGAAATAGTGCTCACATCGAAAATATTAAAGCAGAGCAGAGGAGTACTGATATATATTAGTCATGTGAAGCTCTCAAAACAGATTAAAACCACACATCTGAATTAAAGGAGCAGCTTCTCCTTTATTTTATTATTTTTTTTATTTTTTAAATTTATTTGTTTTTAATTCTTTAATGTCACTGCATTCAAATATGTACTTTAACATTGAACTTTCACCCCCAATTGACTGAGATTAGCAACAAACTCATAGAACCAAATTCATGAGATGACCCCTGATTACTGAGAAAAGGAACTGCAAGAGGCAAAGTGACTTTTCTCTTAAAAATGGTCAATGGTTTTACATTTGAATTTTTGAGACAATTCATTAACTCAAGGAAGCTGGAACAACTGCAAAGATTCTTTTACCCACTCTCCTCCCCAGACCCGGAGAGATTCATTCTTGCCCAAGGCCTACAATGCGAAAGGGCTCTACAGTCCTCTGCTTGCATCCTGGATAAAAAGTATCAGTGAGGATAGAGGTGAAGGGAGGCTGGAGTCTGCGAAAATGGGGTAAAGGGTTAAAGAAGTACAAATAGTAGTTGATAGTTGGTCACAGGGATGGGGAGCACGGCATAGGGAATGCAGTCAGCATTAATATGATGGCTAGGTGGAGGGCCAGGGGAGGGAAGAAGCAATTGTGGGGGTTGTTTTATGAACTATATAGTTGTCTAACCAATGTACTATATACTTGAAACTAATTTAAATAAATAAATTTTTTAAAAAAGAAGATGAAATAAAAAAATCAGTGAGGTTTCCTCATGAGGCTGGGACTTCGGATGTGGGGGCAGTTGCTCCGGGATAAAGAGAAGCTCTTTTAATATTCCCTTGCTTAAAGAGTTTGAACTTAACATCTGCTACAGAGAGAGGAAAATAAATTCCAACTGGCCTTTTTTTTTTTCATTTCATTTTTTATTTAAGAGTGGGGGTGAAAAGAGGGACTGGAAGTTGAAAGACAGAAACATGAGCCATGAAAGCACTTGTGATCCACACTTAGAAAACAAAATGTTTTACAGATGCCACCAAAAAAAAAAAAAAAAAAAAAAAAAAAAAAAAAAAAAAAAGAGAGAGAGAGAGAGAGAGAGAAAGAAGGAATAAAAGAAGGAAGGGAGGAAAACAAAGAGGAAAAGGCAGTCTTTAATCGGGGCTACCTGTTTATCTTCCACATTAACCTGGTAAAAGAAATCCAAAGCTACTAAACAATATGCCCACTAGAATCCTTCTTGAGTATTATTCACTTGGCACAAGTGACAGTAGAATACATGTAACATGTTTTATTTTTTATTTATGTATTTTAAATTAAAATTTTTTTATTTTTCAATTACAGTTGACATTTGATATTGTATTAGTTTCAGGTGTACAGCATAGTGGTTAGACATTTATATAACTTGCAAAATGATCTCCCCGATAAGTCTAGTCCCTACCTGGCACCATACATAGTTATTACATTATTATTGACTAAATTCTCTATGCTGTAGGGAATTTATTTACATCCCTGTGATGTAACATACATTTTATATTCAGAAGATTCCTGCCCTTCTTCATCCTACTTCTGAGCTAATCAAAGTGGATATTCTTGTCCTGGAGGTTCTTTCTTCACAAATCTAAAATCAGACTTGGAATTCCAAGCATAGAGAGAGGGGCTGGTATGTGGCTGGTTGCTGTCAAAGTACTAGGACTTGAACTTGCCAGCCTAGTCAAAGCAGATGAAAAGTCATTCTTGGGTTTGTCCATCTCTTTACACCAGGTACTCACTCCCTATTCAGCGTGGCAGTAAACTCTCCGTGTAATTAGCTATCTTTCCCAATAGACATTTAAAAATATTAGGCCGGAACAAATTTAAGAGAAGCCAAAGATAAGGATAGATGCTCTTTGATGATATTCTGAAGGGATTTACTTAGTATGAGTGAGATTTCCTAATTATTGCTGAACATGGACAGGTATATTTTGTTCACTTTAGATGATAAGGGATAATGATGTATATTTTATTTGTGATATTAGTGATTTAAGGGGTCTCAATTAAAAATGTGTTTGACCACAAGTAATAGAAAAATCAGTTTACAGAGGCTTAGACAGTTTCATATCTTAACAAGAAGTCTGGAAGTAGGAATCTGATGATGTTGGTGTCCAGTATCCCGGTAAATGTCTTGGCCTTTCCCTCATAGTCGCAGTACATCCAGTAGTAGCCAGCATGCCCAAAAACAAGGCAGGAAGAAAGGGGAAGAGAGGAGGCCAGCTGTGTGCAACACTTTTCATGAAGAAAGCCAAAGCTTTCTTAGATCATGCTTTTAAGCAGAGTTCTTATACCTCATTGGCCAGAAGTGGGTCATATGGTCCCCTCCACTTGGCATAGGAAGGTAGAAAAGCAAAGCAAAGAAGAATTGTCATGATTAGTTTAAACCAATTTTGATCCACCTGAGCCTGGGTACATTGCTTCTCTGAACCAAATTAGGATTCAACAAGGCAGAAGGTGGAGGATGATGGTGTATATTGCATAATCACTAGCAGTGTGGTGATACAATGGAGTCTGATTTGATACATATCCAAGTGTAATTTTTACTGTTAACAGCACACAAAGCATACTTAAAATGTAGATGTTTTTACTATATTATTTATCCTTGCTTCTTTACCTCTGTCTTGCTAGCCTTACAGTTTCCATATAGTTTTCTTTGAAATGGTCACTGGCATCTACTTTCTCAAAAGAATCATTGTTAAGACTCACCCCAGCTACTTGGCTCCGGGGTTTTGACATGCGCAGAACTATATTAGTTTCCTGGTACATATATCTTCATGAACATCTGGAAGTAATTTTCAACCTAAGCATTTCACATTTCATGGGTGGGTGAACTTTACAATAACTTTTGAAGCAACTCTTCTAAAACTCACGCATCTTTGATTGGACACTTAGCTAATCCCATCCATTTTCATTGGTGCTGAAATATTTAAAAACTCTAGAAAGGTTCTTACTCAGGTTGTAAAAGAGATACAAAAATGGTACGGAGAAAAAATCATGTCTTCACTGGTCGCTCTTAGTACATTCAGTCTATCCTTTATATGACAGCCAAAATGATCCTTCAAAATAAAATGTAGAGCATGTCACACTCCTGTACTCAGTCCTCCAGTGGTTTCTAGTCATACTTTGACACAATCCAAAGTCCTTATGATGGTTTTCCAGGCCCTGCATGACCTGGACCCTGCCTGTCTCTCACATTTTGTTTGGCCTTGTAAACAAGGGTGCATCTGTGAATCTTACCAAAGTCCTAAGGGGAAATGTGGTTCTTTGCAGCAAACTGTTCTCCAGAACACAAAGAAGTGAGATTTCTTAATCTTCCTTGTTTACTTGGATCACAGAGCTCAGATAAAATACAACATTTATATAATATGAAAATCATATAATGCATATGTATAAATTATAATGTAAAACTATTATTATATATAATATATGTTAATATATGTTATATAGAACATATATATGACTCATGAAATACTATATATAATAGTATATATACACAAACACATATAATAACTAGTATAATATGATGTCAGCTGCCTCTTTAGTATCAGGGAGGTGACAGTTAGCTTTACTTTAGTCAGATAACTGGTGGCCCAGAAGGGTAAATATGGCTCGCATGCCCCAGCACTGTAGGTTGAAAGTTTTGAATAAGAAAGTCAGGGCTTAAACCACTCCTTAAACCACACTTGGCTGTAGCCACACATCTACCTTTAATTAGGGTCTGGTCCTGGGAAGTATCTGAATTTGCAACCTCTAATCAAGAGTATTGTGGGCCCACCCTTTGAGGAATGTGAACAGACTGGATCATATTCAGGAAAAAACAACAGAGATGGCAAAGGAACAGGAACAATGGCTAACATATGAAGAGTTGGGAGATTTAGTCTAATGAAAGTGGGACGGACAGAGGAAGGATGGGAGAGGCCATCATAACTCTCTCCAAATACTAGAAATACTGCCATGTGGAAGAATTAGGCTCAGTCTGTTTGGTCCCAAAAGGGTAGGACCAACATAAGCGGGAGGAAGTTGCAGGGTAATCGATTTTGTATCAGCACAAGGAAGCACTTTCTTACTGGGCTGCCTTCAAAAGGAGGGGCTCTCCCTGTCCTTGTATGTTTTACTATAAATTTCCATGATAGGGCTGCTGAAAGGGATTTAGCTATTGAATTGGTGTGTTGGATTAAGTAGTTCTGAAGTTCCCTTTCTATTGTAGGACTCTCTGATTCTGACATAAAGTAAAACTCCATTACTTTGACCTTCATCAATTTAGAATGAGCATAAATTCTATTAGTGGGTAGGATGACTTTTTCCTTTATAACATTTTATAATATAATTATTATTTTATTATATTTAATAACTTTCTAAAACATTTCATGAAATATTTAAATTACATAGTATTATTTACTCTTTAAAAAGTTCCATTATATATTAGTAGGTTGTATGATATGTAGATACAAGTATTTGTGTATTTATTGTATACTTAAAACTTAGCTAAATATTAAGAATTTTGTAAAGAAATTTTACTTTGAAAGATTTTACAGTCCAGTTAGAAAGGAATGGAGATTCAAGTATAAACTGATGAATAAAAAATTATCAAACTTCCAGTTATGAAATAAATAAGTTAGGAGATGTAACGTACACTGCGGTGACTGTAGTTTATAATGCTGTATTGTATATTTGAAAGTTGCTAAGAGAGTAGATCTTGAAAGTTCTCAATATAAGAAAAGAAATTTGTAACTATGTGTGGTGATGGATGTTAACTAGACTTATTATGGTGATCATTTTGCATATATACATACATTAAATCATTATGTAGACCTGAAAGTAACATAATGTTATATGTCATTTATATCTCAATTATTCTTTAAAAAAATTATTTTTTTAAAAAAATTAAGGTGAGGGAAAGTAAGAAATGGAAGGAAAGAAGTCCACTCAGGGTGTGTGATCAAGCAAGTGACCACTATAATTTTGTGAAAACTGAAATTTAACCCCATGGAGGCACTTGGGGGGGGGGCCAGTGTAGAACACGTGACTCCCAGTTATCCCACCTAAGGGTGAGGGAGCGGACATCCTTCGACTTCAATTCTCATGCTGGGGGGGGGGCAGGGGGACACACACTGGCCTCTGCTACAGCGTTTACTGTTACATGGTTTTTCTGCCTAACACTGGGCCAAGCCATCCAACTTCTCTGAGCCCCAGTTTTGCACCTATAACATGGGGGGCATAATATCTGCCTCTCAGAGTTGGCCTGGGGATTTTACAAGATAATGTAGGATGCCCACTTTAACCTTCCTCCCTTTACTGCCTTTCCTCCTCTCAACGTCCTGTCTCCCTGAAGAGGATCCTGCCTGCTATCTCTCCCCTCCCAGCCTTACCTACGCATCCTCACTCAGGACAAAGCCAGGTGGTGGATGAGTGCTGCTGTGCCTCTCGCTGCCACGTCCTGAGGAATCTTATGCCATGAAATAAGTTACTAATTTTATGCTGTCATTAGTCCCGAGCAGAGAAATACCAGCAAGGTCGGCCCTTTGCAGGTCCTTCCCCTTCTGCCTTCTCCAAGGTTGTTACATCAAGGGCAGGGCTACGTATTACTCCTATACCTTATCAAAGAAGCAAGGATTAATTAGATCATGCTTTATCTTGCTTCATTCCTAAAGTAGTAATCAAAATATTGTGGCCAGGTCTTGTTGACTAGTACACATTATCTCGAATTTTCTCTAAAGAATATATGGAAACTAAAACATAAGGATGACTATTTTTTTAACCAGGCAAGATTATAATAGTTGGAGCATTAAAATAGTCTATCTATATATTTATGTGAGTTCTTCATTTATATTTACTATATATATTTTAAAGAATGCTTGTAACTCAATAAAAATATCAGCAGTCTACAGAAAAATGAGCAAAGGACTCAAATAGACTAAGTAATCTATGTTGTTAATAAGCAAACATAAAGATGCTTAACTAATGAGTAACTGAAGAAATGCAAATTAAAACGATAAGATGACATTTTCACCTACCAAACTGGTAAAGATTTTAATGCTGATGAGAACATGAGGAAAGATACTTTCAAACTCTATTGCTAAACTATAAGTTGGTAAAAACCTTCTGGAGGGCAATATATGTTCAACTAAAAAAATATGTATGCCATTTATCCTATGCATCCTATTTCTAAGAATTACTAAGAAACAATTAGACAAAGGCACAAAGAGATAACTATGAGTATGTTCACTGTAATAGTACATATAACAGTAAAAAATAGTAATAAATGAGCATTAATAGGATGAGTAGGCATATTTTAAAGATACAGACAGTGCTCAGCTCACCCATTAATTGTAAATTATGATGTATTTTTCATAACAGGTTTGCTCAGCATTAGATAATTGGGGCCAGAAAGGTCAGTGAGAAATATCTCACCTTCTTTACCGTGATGAGTTGACTGTGTAATATGCACTTAATGGAAAGGCAACTTGCCAAAATAGATAGTTCTCTCCTATACTGTCCTGAGGCCTATTTGTTTTTTAATAAAGAACATTTTCAATCCACTTAGAGATGGTAAATTTAGGACAAAGCTTTCAATTGTTTTGGAGGGGAGAAAAAAGAAACCCTAAACGGATTCAAAGAATACAGGGACTAGAATTTCAATGGAAACCAGATGTTCTCTTTGTGATTGTATTTTAATAAATATCAGCAGTCAGACCCCTAAAACCCACATCTTCAACTGGGCCCAGCTAAAGTGAGTCATCCACTAATGACTGGACAAAGTACCTGGTTCCTTGTGCATGAGAAACAGATAACTATACTAGCAGCTTCAGTTTGTAGAGAATTTGCTGTGTACTGGGTCCAATGCTTAAGCACTCTACACACTTTATCACATTTAATTCTAAGAAACCTATAGATTGAATGTTTTCTCAATTATATAAGTGAAAAATTTGAGACTACGAGAAGTGAATGGCTTGCTTAAGGTCGTCTAGCAGGGATTCAGGCCCAGGGCAGACTCCACGGCCTGGCTCTTACTTTCCACATTGTGCAGAGGAGAGAGATAGAAAAGGGTCGTACGTAGCAGGGCTGACATTCAACTGGTAAACACCAATGTGGCTGCAATGATTTTGTAAATATTAAAATATTTCCACACTAACTGGTGAATAGCTGCTGCCCTTAGCTTCTCCCTGCTCCGACTGCTCTTCCACTCCCCTCCTGCAGGCCCCCTAAACCCCCCATGCAGCAATTAGAAGGGCCCTCAGGAGATGTTCCAGGGCCTTCCTTCTGGGTAGTGTGCGGATTAGTATGTCTCTGTGTATATCACCCCATAGGGGAGAAAATCCCCAGTGAGTAGAGGGCAGAGACAGAACAGCTAGCTCTAGAATGTACAAATTTGCTTGTCATGTTCCATCTCTAGCTACTCTATTTTATACCTTAAGTTTTCTGGGCACATCAGTTGAAAGCTGATCCCACGTTCACTCTTTGCTGCCTCCCAGGGCCCAGTGTAAAAGGTTTGGCCTTTCAGTATTGCCTCTTTTTTCCTGGTAGCACCAAGTCCTCACAACCTGCTCAACACTGTCAGCTCCAGGGGACAGCCAAATGTGACCGTGGCATTTGGAATTGGGGGCATTTCATCAAATCTTACACATCATTGACTGTGAAGTTCGCTGTTATTTTTTGTACCAGAAACAAAGAAAAAACCTACCAACTATACCGTGACACATGATAGTGCTGTGCCATTATGAATCAGTCACACAAGCCTCGTTACTTTGACATTTCTTTCACCTGTTCTGAAGGATTTGGCGATTCCTTCTGCCTTCGGTTGTCATGATCGGCAATCCTGCCGCACAATTCTCCCTAATTAAATGTAAGGCAGATTCATCTGCTCATGGGTATGTATCTTCCTTTCTTAGGTTCTAGAAAGGCTGTGTATGGTTTATTACTTTGCTAACAATATGTAAACGTAGTCGTTTCTCCTAAGAGGAATATTTGCACTTTTAATACCAAATTCACATTCTACCTGTAGTTTTCATTTTCTGCTATGCTGTATTGAAACGTTTGAAATTTTTCATATCAATGTTGAATTATAATGTAAACATTCTGAATACATTTTAAATGGTGATAAAAATTGTAAACTATCAACAGTACATATAACTCAATTAAGGTGACAATAACGGGAGCAGCTAGGACTGAGTTCACGGAAGCACACACAGGGACAACTCTGTTGTGATCACTGCCTGGTCAACAGTGATTGTAAGGTGTTTCCTGATTTCAAAGATTTTAAATCTTTGTCTTAAAACTGATTAAAATGCATTTTTGTTTGTTTGAGGTAAATCAAACTTTTGCAGATTCAAAAAAACTGAGACTCAGAGCAGTTAAGCCCTTCGGAGTCACAAACATCATAATGGAAGGAGTTGGAATTCAAATTCATGTCTGTCTGACTCCAGAACCTGAGCTTCTTTTTGTATAAGTGGATTATTTGAGTGGGGAGAAAAGTCATCATACAAGGATATGGAGGACACTCTAGGTATCTTACCTTGTCCTCTAAGCAACCTTTACCAGTTCTGTGCTCCCTTCCACAATGTCTGGGGGCTTCACTCTTAATAGCTTAAACCTGCAACCTTCTTCCAGGAACTACCCCAGGGCTACTTACACTGCCCGACCTGAACAATTCTCAGGGCTGAAAGCTGAGGAGTTTTTGTGCCTCCAGGACAGCCGAAGGCAATGACCAACTAATGCAGGAATAGAAAGCCCTGCTCCTTTGCCTTTGGGCAGCACAGATTTCGTGGTGTAACTGACCTTTCAGGATTTCCCCGAGGATCAGGCTGAGGCCGGGACTTCACCAGCCTGGCTTCTGGCTTCTTTCCCTTCCTTGTCCTGCTTCCTCCCTCTCTTACTGCTTTCTCCTTGGAGCCCTTCCTTAATCCATCACTTGCACCCAAATCCTCATCTCAGGGTCAGCTTCTGGGAAGTCCAACCCAAGACAATGAAGAAATTTACGAGTAAGGCAGCATTTTGCATGGCACCATAATGTGATTCAATATGCTAATCGAGGCAAGACATTACCGCTTTTCCCATGCTTGAGCAAGTCTTTTATTTCCGGAGTCTTATTGTTACAGTTCTGACCAAGTGACTTGACTTTCATCTTCAAGTTCTAGGAGCTTTAGGTCTTGTTAAGGACTGTCACCTCTGGGTCCCAGGTGGGCTTTCTTTAGACTCCTCATCCTAGTGATGATCTTTGCCACATATAACATCAGCTACTGGGCTGGAGGCTCTCTGAAACTGCTCAAGAATCTCGTTTTCATTCTTGTCACTATTCAGGGCCAAATCTAGATTATACTGAAGACTGCGTCCCTTGACTCTACATTTGGAATCAATTAAGTCTAGATCCTTCTCTCTTCTGACAAACATTATGATTAGTGTCACACAATGCTGGAACTGCTGGAACTGGAAGAGCTCTGAAGGATCATCTAGCCAACCAGAGAGGGAAAGTGACTGGCTCAAGGTCAAAAATAGAGTTGAGAAACTATGTTTAGAAGCCAGTTTTGTTTCTTGAACAGCTATACACTTAGCTCTGGAGTTAATGTATTTCTGAGTAATGGCACAGAACAAATCTGGTTTCAAGGGGGAAAATTTTCTCCATCTTGTGTGATAAATTCAAATCCTATTTATATCCAAGAATACCTAAACTATTCTCCCTTATATATAATATTCCAAGTCCTTCATATTTACCTTTCAATGCAGAAACCTAACCACCTTGTATCTAGGATGCCCTAGAAACTTCAGCTTACTTCCTGGGGCAGGGACAAGGTACTTTCCTTGCGTAGTGGAAGAGCTACCTCTGAATTCTGTCTTCACCTCAGAATTTGACCCTACTAGCTTTTCCCAGAAAGGACATTAACTGAAAAGAATAACACTCCAGATTTGTGGTGTGCTATTACCCCATTTTAAATCTTCCGTTGCTTAGATATGACACATAAGGTCATGACCTTGAAACATTTAATAGAGCATGGGTAGGCAGTAAAATGATCTGCTCCAATAGTAAACTGGTACTGAAGGGTGGCAATCATAACTGGCTGCTTTGACAGTTACAGGGACATTGTTGCATTCTAGTGTGGTTATAATTATGGATAGTTTGTTTAGTATTATCTGAAGACTTTCAAGTATGCCACTGATATTCAAAATGTCCTGCAGACCAAGAAGGTTCAGAAGTGCCCGCACAATGCTTTCTTTAGGTCAGTTGCAATGCACACCACTGCTTAATGTTATTGGTGGAAATTTCTGGAACACATGCAGGCCAACAAGATATTAACGTGTAAAAAAAAAAAATCTGCTTTAGTCATGGATAATCCCAGTTACTGTCTTCTTTTTATACATTATAAATAGACGGTTGGTAGAAGCAGGGAAAAAAGACCCATTTTTCTTCTAAAAGAATTCTCAAATGCCTTTTCTGTCATTTGCCCAAAATTGGCACTGAATCATTTGAGGTTAAGTCTATTTTCTCTGCCTAATTCCAGTTACATATTCTCTAACTTACTTATTTTTTATTGAATTAGTGTTGATGAGTTATATTTTTTCTAGTCCACTTATTCTGTTCTCAAGTTTATTGCCAAAAAGTTGTTTTTAGAATTCTCTTATTTTTAAAAACTCTTTGTTGACTTTGTATTAATGTTCTACTTTTATTCATAATATTGTCTATGCTTTCTCTCTCTCTTTTTTTTTTTTTTTACCAGTTTGTCAGGGTTTTGTCTATTTTTTTTCACATTTTCTAAAAGAGCCAAATTTTGGCTCTGTTAATTTTCTTTACTTTAGCTTCTTTATAATCCATCTTTACACCACATCCCTTGGCATGCATTGCAATATTTCTATGTGAAAACTCCCCTAATAACTCAAAGCTGTTGCCCCGAATAAATGAAAAGTAATGAAAAGTCCTCTTGTCTGGAAAAACTTTTAAAAATTTCCTGTGTGGGCGTATTTCCTTATTTTCCATTCACTTCTCTAAACTCATTTTAATATTGTTGCTTGAATTCTCCTTTGGACAATACTTACCCTAATTATGGTTTCTTTCCTTTAAGTTTTATCGCTGTTCAAAATCTGAAGGATAGTGAGAAAGTCCTACTTCAAGGGCAATAAGCGATGAGCTTCCTTTATTCAGAAAAGCTCAGGGTCAAGTTGAGATGATTAGAATTTGGCTATGGGGTGGAGGCAGTGGTATTCTGGGCTTGAAGGTGATGTGTGTGTGGGCAAGCAAGATGACCTCAAAAAACCCCAACCAAACAAACAAACCAATCTTGGAGATTCAAAGTCATCTCCTTCAATCAGCCTCATCTTGACCCTGTTCTCCCTGGTCCTCTGTGCCCTCAGGCCATCTATCAAAGTCTGGAATTAGTGCTACTCCCCCTCAGCACAGGGGCTTAAAACATGCTCTTCCCTCTGCTTTGGACTCTCTTCCTTGTCCCTGCCCCCTATTCCTACTCAACTTGTATTCCTCTCATATATATCTGTGTACACTTTGTCCTGTCTTCATGAACACTTTTCTAATCACCACCAAAGAAGTCAAATTCCTCTACTGCAACTTATCATCTATGTAATTTTAGATTAATTATGTGATTTTATGCACTAGTGTGCATCTCCCTCTCTAGAATGTAAACTCCTTGAAGGTGTGGGGGTTCAGAGATAGTCACCCCAAGATATGCTTCTGTGATATGCATATCGTTTTGAGCTAAGGGCAGTGTTAGCTGCAGGCTCAGGAGAGACTTCTGCCCCTCCCTTGACTACTTACAAGACCGTGAATTAGGGGCCTTCCCCATAATGGAAGATTATCAGAGATAACTGCTTTTAGCCTGTTTGTAGGGCAGGGCAAACTTCTATTTACTAAACATCTGCTCTTCTTATTGTCCTGCAATGACACTTTGAAGCCCCCAAGGTGTATTACCTCATCCCTAGCTCAGAATGTCTTATATACCCATGCTCCCTTTCTATCTCTGAACCTCTCAAGTATGTGATATCTCTGACTCTCTCATGTATACAAGGTTCCCATGCATGCATATGTATTAAATTTGATTATTTTCTCTTTCTCACTTCTATTTGATCCTTAGACCAGCCAAAAGAACCACAAGGGTAGAGGAAAGTTTGCTCCTCCCCCACAAGGATGTAAACTATGTCTACTATTTTTTCACTTTAGCCCAGTGCCTTACAAAGAGTAGGCACTCAGGTAACAGTTGTTTAATTTACTCTCATTTGCTAGTTAGTTCAGGTAGTTAACACATAGCTGAACAGTATAGAGATCTACAAAGTTCATCTTTAATGACATAATGTCTGGACGAGAGCTACTTGATGCAGGATTGGTCAGAATTTTGGAGACTCAAGTTATTCCCACTTACTAAAAGAAACAAAGAAATGCAAAACAGACTTGGAAAAATTATGCTATTTTAAATGGTTATGTTGAGGCAATACACTTTAACACCTATAACACAATACAATATAATTGTGCTACTCACAAGACAATGGTAGGACTTATTAAATTATTCTTTCATAGTGTGTGCAGGCAGTATAGACTAATTAGTTAATACATAGCTGGACAGTGTGGAGATCTACAAAGTTCAAGCATAAAGGCATATCTTTCTTCAACCCCATTATTGTGTTTCTTGGTTCCCCGAATGGCCTCCTCCACTCAATGTCCTTTGCAAAAGTGATGCCTAAACTGAACCCGCTCTTGTCTACCCCCACCCCATGAAAGGACCAGGTTTGACCAAGGATATTAACCTATCCAAAGAAAAAGCCATGTAGAAGGCTATTTGCTCATCCTTGGAAAAGGAAGAGACAAGGAGATAGACCTTGGCAAGTTCTTTCCCACACAGCATATACCCTGACCTGGGAATACCAGGCAGGTCAAGCCCTAGAGGTGAGTTGGAAGTATCCAGATATCATAGCTTCATGATGCTATTGTCTCTTGTGGCCCTGAATTTATACTCACCAAACAAAATGTGATTATAGCCTGATTTCTAGTGTTCATAGCGCTACGATCCACGTAATCCCCTATTAATTCCCCTCACCTGCCATTTAATGTCATTTAGTGTCCCTACACTCAGCAATTGTGGAGATATCTGAACTACCAGACACTTTCTCAGTCATGAAGGTATGTTAAGGGATTTAATAAATATAACAAATATTGGATAAAATGTACTCCAAAAGTATAGGTAGATTGTACATGGACTATGAATGAGAATTCCTGGGTTAACATGAATCTTTAAAGGCTGTCCACTCATCTGTTATTCTTTACAGAGGAATAAGGAACCTTAAGATGTGCTTGCCTTTGTGTTTAGTTTATGTATTCTTTGTTTAGGAACAAATGCATTAAAGTTGAGTGTACACAGCCTCTTTTACTCACTGAAGATGATTCCGAGTCTGGCAACTGCCACCCTCCTTTTCCTTTGAGAGCCAAGGAGTACTCTGTTTTTGCTAGGTTAGTTTCTGGGCCTTGTGATGCAGGAATGAGACAATAGTAGAAAATAGAATATAGAAAAGAAGGATTGCAGGTATTTTCACAGAAGAAGGCCAAGATTTCCTTACCAGAGAGAAAAAGGAGGGAAAATAATAGAGAAGAAAGACAGGGGAGTACAGAATCGGAGAACTTTGTCTTTTCTGAAGAGTTTTGTAATTGAAAAATCAGAGAGAATATGGACTTGAGATGCAATTCTTTTCTATGTGGAAGACACTGAAAGTGGCGGAGGTTAAAGAGAGGGTTTTTAAAAAACAGTGTTTTGTTTTGTATTAAAAACATACTTTCCTATTCTTGATGCTTTTCAAGAGAAATGATAGTAATAATTTTATTGGCATTAGTTTGGTTGGAAGACTTGTTTTGAGTGCCAAATTACCGTGAGATTTGGCTTCTTGGGATTTGGGTTCTATCTGAGTTAGAATTAGATATTGGAATAAGGCTGTTGTTTCATTATTGAATAGCCTTTCTTCTTTCCTCAGGCTTTTTGCTCTTCTGTCCTGATTTGATCAGATTATAACCATCCAGGAAATTATTGGACTGGATATACCTTAGTGTCTTAGTCTAGGTCCTCCCAAAGCAGATCTGGAGGCAAAGATTTGAGTTCAGGTAGATTATTTGCAGATTCAATCCCAGGGGAAGTGAAACAGGGAAGTAGCAGTCACTACATGGATGTGGTCACTGAGACAGGCACTGCTGTAGCTGACTGATGCTCAATCTTGTGGGACCTTCTGAGGAGCTTTATGAAATGTGTCTTAAAACTTGTTTCCTGTCAGGGAACAAAAAGAGAGGGAATTTACCCACTGGTTCTGATCTTCTCTTGGTCAAGGGTGGCCTCATTGGCTTCGGTTGTTCTGGGCTTTTGGCTGGTGCCTGCCTGAGAGTTGAGCAATGTTAAAAGATAAACTGAGGCACATTAAAAATGTTTGAGCGTATTTGCACAAAAATGAATTCAAATCGGGCAATGCCAAACTGGAAGTGGTTAGGAGCACTCTGCCAACAGGAGCTGGGAGAGAGGTATTTATTGAGAAGATGCAGAAGCAAAGCAAGGAAATTATTTGATGGACTATACGGCTTAAAGCCTAGTTGTCTGTTTGTGATTGGTTGTCCTTAGGATTGGATTTTGTAACCTTGAGGATCGATAGGCTTAGATTTTGTTTTGTTTAGTAGGCCACATGGCATTAGAGCCACCTCAGTCTCTAATGGCATCCTGGTTTAATTAATCTAAGAGCAGGTTCTCTTGGACATTTTACTTCACATGGTTAGAGAAGCCCCAAGGCATAAAGCAAAAGGCTCTTGCTGTGGAACAGTGGCCTGAAGCTGTACTTGCTCGGAGCTGGTCACGGGGTGCTCAGAACTGGTTGTCCCAGCAGCGGCTTGTAAAACAGCAAGTAGAAGAATGGAGATTCTTGGGAAATGGCAGTGTGTCGGCTGAACTGTATACGTCAAGGAGAGCAGAAGGAGAGGAGAATGGTGAATGAGACTGTACAGCCTTGTGGGCTGAGCCAAAGAATATGGACCTCATCCTGAAAGCAAGCAATGTAGAACTGGTGAAAAGTTGATGCAAAAGAGTGACCTAATTAGATTTGTGTTTTAGAAAAAAAAAAGATAACACTGGTCACAGTATGCAGGATGGATTAACGGGGTGTGTGTCATATAGGGGTACGGGTGAGGGTTGTTATGGAAATTAGAAGACCTGTTAACTAATACAAACAGTCCAGGTGAGAGACTATGAGGATCTGAAATAAGACTCTGGCAGGTGGCGGTTTACTGAGAGAGAGGTTGAACAAGGAAAAGCTAGAGGTCATGAACTGGTCGAGTGATGAGCATGTGACCCAGGGTAAGTAGAGTCTCATTCACTTTGAAGTATAAGTTTTGTAAGATGTGACCCCAAAGATACTGGCTTCCTTGTTCTCCACCACGTGGAGAGATTGTATCTGAGCTCCTTTTAAACATTTTGATTATTGTCAACATAAACACATTTTCAATACCTAATAATTAATGTACACCATTGTTTATATTTTTGTTTTTGTTTTTTCTCCTGGAACTGCAAGAATGTGCCAATACACATCAGATGCTGAGGTATGGCGTTTTTGTGTATGTGTGTGCGTACGTGTGTGTGTGTGTGTGTGTGTGTGTGTGCGAGAGAGAGAGAGAGAGAGAGAGAGAGAGAGAGAGAGAGAGAGAATGATTTGATGCTGTGGAGTTCTTGTACCCCTTTTACCCCTAGGCCTGCTCTAACTCTGCTTTACAAGGTTTGATGGTTCGTTTATACAAATATGTAATTTTCCCTTTTAGCTTAAGCTGCTTGAGTAGAGTTTCTCATAATCAAGAGTCCTGACTAAAATAACATTTTTGTGCCTAAATCTTTTTTCTATTTTAAATTATTTCCTGAGTGTATATTCTTTCAAGGGAAAATAAGAGCTCCCCAGCTTTCCTTGATTCCTCTTCTTCTTTCATACGTGTGAGACTGACACTGAGGTTCTCCTGCTCTGTCTCCCCTTTATTTTCCATAGACATCACCCCAAGTGAATCTCTGGCACCTTAGCCCATTTTGACATCTGCTCCTGGAGGACGCAAATGATAGTTATTATTAAACAATAAAGCAGTTCAGAGAAATACGACAGAGAAAAGAACAAATCAAACAAAATCCTACCATTCGAACACATCCATCAGTGCATAAAATAGATGTCGCTGGGTAGATTGAAAGATGGAGAAGGGATTTAGGCTTATCCTGTTCACCACTCATCCTCACATCTAGAACAATGTCTGGCACAGAAACAAATGTACAGATCAAACAGTTTTCTAAAAATAGAATGGTGCCGCATATTTTCCATTAAATTAAAACAATATTGAGCTTAATTTCACTTGACTTTATCTAAAGGAAAAACTTCAGTAAAACTTAAGGAATTTCTGAACCTCAGAATGAATTTCTACTACAAAAAGTAATAGTTTCTAGTAGGATCACTCCAAGACGAAAACGTTTTTCAAAAAAAATATATTTAATAAATTTTATTTGACATTTTCATTTTAATAGATAAATTTTTGAATCCTGTCATCATCCCTCAAAAAATTCCATGAGATATAAAAAGTGGAAGTATGTTAAATCTTTACATTTATTTGTGATAAATTGATGACCTTACAATAGATTTCTTTTTTAGATTTTACAGATCTAAGAAGATAATACATTTCTGCATTTATGCAAATCTATATATCTCTTCGACCTGGATTTACATGTTAAAAAATTATACCATGTAAATCTCTCACAAAATTATTTCTACTCCTAAATATTTTATGGTTTTTGAGGATGTAAATAGCATTTACAAGCAATCGTATGATAATTTAGGACAACAGAGCCTGTTGGTCACGTGAATTATCCAGGCAGTGAGGCCCTCAGAAGACTGAAGGAGTTCGAATACAGAACAGTCCTAGGAACACATCCTGGTTAGATGGTGTTCTGCCACCCGTCCTCGGCAGTGTGCTCCCAGATAATCCCTGGGCCTTGACCCCCATTTTTGTCTAACTGATCTTCTCCTAGTTGGCAGAAACTTCTTCTCACCAAAGGGGCTAAATGCTGGATTTTTTTTTTTCAATCTCCCTTGCAATGAGAACCTGGATATGTGACTCAAACTGGCCATTGAGTTATAAAAGGAAAACTACTGATTATCTAAAAAAGACTTTTTTTCCTCTAATAAAAGAGAGTCAAGTAGGAAGAGAGCCCATTCCTTCACTTTCTTCCTGTCTCTGAGTGTGAAAATGTGATGCTTGGAGCTGTGGCAGTCATCTTGCAACCATGAGAGTAGAGTTAGGAGAATCTCATAAAAGCCATCTCAGAGACCCAACATAATCATGTCATTGCATCTTCCAACTCTGGAATCACCTAATGAAATAAAATGTTATCGTTTGTGTGTCTTGTCACATGCGGCCAAAAGTATATTAACTGATATACTTTCTTTATCCGATTTGGCCTCTTTCAGCTCTATGTCAGTCAACCCATTTTTATCTTTATTTTTATTTTTATTTTATTTATTCTTTTAAACATTTTATATTTTTACTCCCCCCCTTCCCCTGGTGACCACTAGTCCAATGTCCATGTCCATGAGCCTCTTTTTAGGTTTATATCCCACATATAAGTGATATCATGTGATTTTCAACTTTTTCTGTCTGGCTTATTTCGCTTAGCATGATTATTTCAAGGTCCATCCATGCTGTTGCAAATGGCAGTATTTCATCTCTTCTTATGGCCTCTTGGATTCCTGCTTTATATAAAGCCTTAATAATGCCTTTTTTTCTTACAGATGTTTAATCATGCTCACTACCCTCAATCTTAGTTCCTGTCAGTGTTGTGACAGTTTCAGTAGTGTTTGCTCGAATTCCCCTGGTTCTCCGCAGTGTTTGGTCTCAGAGGATATGTGGGGAGGGGTCCTCTGAATTGGGAGACGGGGGCTGAGGCTTAGCCTTGGTTTTGCAACCATGGCTGGTAAAAATCAACTTTTGTTTCTCTGCCATCCCCGCTTTTCTGCCATTCCTGTTTCTCTGCCTTCTGTCCTGATGACTGGGCACTGCCGTCAGCCACAGGAAGCTCACGGCTCTCCTAGGCAGGGCTGCTCAGGGAAATTGCCACACCTTCTCCCCTTCCCCTCCTCCTACAGGGAGCTCCGGATGTGAGAGGCAGCTTCTTTATTTCTCCCAGTCTGCTGCCCTGACACCTGGAGTTCTGACCTGTGGTAGTTCTTATGCACAGATCCCCTGCTCAGACATGCTGGTGAGTGGTTTGGGTGTTTTTTGATGAGTTTTAGATGTTCAGTTTATTGCTGTTTCAAGGAGAGAGATCTGGGGACAAATCTCACTCCACCATGTTTTTGACATTACTCTGATAATTTTGTTTTTTCCCCCTTTATCTTGTTATTATTATTATTATTATTATTTTTTAATGTTGAATTGAAGCAATGATAGCTGCCCTCCTGGCTTTCTTCCTGAATTTAAAGAAAATGCTTTTAACCTTTTATAATTAATTAACAGGCTCGCTTTCAATTTTTTTTTTTTTTTTTTTTTTGGTACATGCCAAATATAACATTCAGAAAGTTCTCTTCTATTTTTTTTACTTTTAGAGTTAGGAGTTGTTTTGTAATCATCAATGTGTACCGAGTTTATCAAATGCTTTTTCTAGATCTATTGAGTACCTATTTTTAAAAAATTAATTTTGATTATGGTGACATTGGTTAACAAAATCTAGTAGGTTTTAGGTGTACAATTTAACAGTAAATTCATATACATATACATTGCATTGTGTTTGAGTAGCTGTTGATGATGTACTTTTCTTTTGATTTCTTTTGACAATTGTGTATGGTATGAGGAATCATTAGAACAAATAAAATGTATTTGTATTTTTATTCTTGTTTTCATATTTCCTTTTCCTTCCATTCTTTGACAATGAGAGCTCAGTTCTGTTCAGCCACACAAAGTTATCAGATTAAAATGAACTTCTTGGCAATAACTATAGTGGATGCTTCTGGCTGTATCTGAGCTGAAATTGGTTAAGTTGTGTCAATTTACATTCCATCACAGGAAATTCTGCAAGTGGTTTTCTAGAGTCAGAGATGAAAGAGAGAGAGGGGAGCGGATGGACAGCCCAGTGCTTGGCTTCCATCCTCCCAGGCCCATGCAGTAGATGTGAATTCTCTGGAGAAAAATGTGGTATTTACATTTCTGCAAATGATATTTGCAACAGCATGCTGTTGGCACAGTGTAGCCTGAAAAAGAAGCCATGGCACTTGGGATAGGTCAGCTTGGGAGGACTGAAGACTGTTATAGGGCAGGATATTTTCTCTCTGAACTTCAGCAGGACATTGGCCAAGCCACGGGACTGGCAGAAGATAGCATAAGCTCAGCAGACTCAGTGGACACCTAGTAAAGCCCTGAGAGAGAGGGTAGGAGCAGCTAGTTTATATTGATCTATTCCCGAACACTTGCGAGATACCCTTGTGACTTCCCAGAGTCACTTAGAGTCTGGAACGGAAGTAGAGAGTACTTAGCTAGGAATAATATATTTGGGCTTAAATGCTATTGTAACCTTAGGCTTTTGGAGCTTGAGGAATTGTGACTCCATAGCCCTACCTGTAATATTCTAAGTGCTTATTTACTTGAGTAAAAGCTTTTGTATGATGAGCTGTTGTAAACCTTCGTCAAGGCTCCTAAAGCCTTGCTGGTGAGCTATTTGGTGGATTTGATATTTGTCAGTATACACACACACACATACACACACATATACATACATACATACATACATACATACATACATACATATATATATATATACACACACACATACACACATTTTTTTTTTTTTTTTTTTACCATGGGTCATGTGCTGGAAATCACACAGCAGAGAAACAGTAAATGTAAAACACATAAGCACATCTTTAGATTCTTTTACTTTATTCTTGATTTCCTTGCTAATGATGCATCTAGCCACCGGAGTGCCAAACACAAAATCTTAATTTATTCCTGTTTCTATAAAAATTGAGGCTACTTTCCTATGGGTTCTATCATCACTAATTGATAGCTACATAGTCTGAAGACTGGCTAGGAATACACGCTGTACCTTTGTGTCTCTGAACATCATTAACTAATTATCAAGTATTCAATGATACCACAGATAGATTTGGTCAAGCACTTTCCCCCAGGTTTTTGAAAATATGTAAATCTTAAGAAATTTATTGCATATGTTCCTTAGTCATTTACCACTAAATGTTCCAAATCTTGCATTGAAGTAGTTACACACTATCCAAAAAAGCTTATTGAACCATTTATGAAATCGCTCTTCTACAAAAACAGGAAGTTACAATATACCAAATGTTAACTGAATTTGAACTTGAGAGGAGTTGGATTAGGTTCAAAACTGTTGAATTCATAAATCTGAGCAGGTTCTAAATCAAGGCATTGATGAGTCCCCTAGTTTCTAATTATTCTTTTTGTTCTATGTATGTGTATGTGTTATGTTTATACAGTGCCTACTTTGTATGCACTCTAACATTCAGTGATGAGAAGAAGAAGCTTCTGTTTTGATTATATTGGATTTAGGGAGGAAAGAAAAACAAAACTGAGGTTACAGACTTAGAAATGCAGAATGCACATTTAATCCTCTGTGGGCAGTGACTTTTATCCTGTTCTTTGTCACTTGTTAAAGCCAATGGAATGGGAAATATTTAGACTTAATGATTCATTTTAAAAGATATATTTCACAGATTGCTTAACATATGATTGAAAAGAGTGCTTTGCAAAGACAAAAAGTATGTGTGGCATATGTTATAGACCAATAATACACTCATCCTATCTTTTTTTTCTATTTTGGTTGGAGGTCAGGAGAGAGACTTGAAAATGTTGAAAATATAGCAAAAAAGACTGACATAACTGTTCTACTTTATATTTCTTTAGTTGATGAAGTAGTAAAAGATGATTTAGAGAAAGAATTCTTGGAGTATGAAGGCACTAACGTCTTAACAATGTCCTATGTATGTTAGAAGAGATCATTTTAGTTCACTTAATAAAAATTCAACTGAGGGCGTATTATGTGACCAGGTGCTGACTGTGCTTGGGATATAAAGATGAATTTGAAATGGGCCCTGCCCTACAAATCATCAATATTTAAAGTGTTATGTCCAGTAGTAAGAGCTTATATAAAGAGCAAATTTTGTACAAAGAAGGGCTTGATGAACTGTGTCTGGAGTGGTGAGAGAGGATGGTGAGGGAATGTACAGCACCTGACACTGCGCCTGGCACATAGTAGAGGCTCAATAAGTGTTAGTTCCCTTCTCACCTTCTTTGAACTATAATGTGTTGACCTTTATATGCAAAGACTATGATGCCACCAGCCAACATCAAAGGGATATGGATTTAGAATTCCTTCTTTGTGAAGTGATAAGTTAGTCCTAATTCTTCTGAATTAAAAATTTTTTGATTCTTCTGGGAACTAGTGACCAATATTTACAAATTACTTATGAGTGTAATGGGCAAACTAGGAACAGAAAATGGATCCACAAATCAACTTGACCTCCAATGTAATTGTACCAGCCACATTTACAGAAGTTTCTTCTGTCTTTGTTTCATTTCAACAGCATGGAAGCCTACCAAATGTCTAAAAGCAGCACTTATTAAACTTTTTTTAAGTACCCCAAAAGCATAGGTGGATTTGGGAGTATAAAGGTTTGGTAGGAGGAGTAGAGGGAGACCGTGTGTAGTAGTCCACTGTAAACACAAAATGTTTGCAGTGTCAGGTGTGTTTAAAAGATGTATGCAAATGCTACTGTCCAAGATATAAGATATCCATTTGTTGATTTAAATATGAAAATACTGTTTCGATTTACTTTACCAAGTTAAATGATTTAAGTTCCTGAATCACCAAGTAAAGCTAATGCTCCAAAAGAAATGTGTTTATCCTATGACTTTCTGAGCCTTTGGTACACCATTTTAAACAACTTGGTATTAAAAGAAGAAATACTTATATATATCTCACAGATTGTATGATCAGTTAACTAACTTATATCACAACATTATTACTACATTCTTCATTTTCCACTTGTCCTATCTTTTGAAGTATTCTGGCTGCTCATTTGATTTCAGGATGAGACAGAATCTATGCTCACTTTAGCAGTACAGGTGTTAAGGTCTTATGTATGACAGAGTGGAAAAATATGCTTTTCTCCATCACTTTATGATAATGCCATGCCAATTTTTCTCTCTCTCATCTATTTCTTTCCACCTTTTAAAGCATTTTTTCTTATATATTTTGTCAAATCATTCTGTAAGGTATTGATGACAGACATCCTTAGCCATATTTGGCCAGTGATAAACTAAGGATTAGCTAGGTTAAATGATATACTCAAAGTTTCATTCAGTCTAAAGTATTTACTTTGTACCTGCCATGTACCAGGCACTACACAATGAACAAGAAATACAAAGATGAATAAAATACTGTCCCTACCCTACAGGAGTAGTCAGGAAAGTAAACAGGCAATTATAGGATCAAGGGATAAGTACAATAATAGGGGTTAAGCAGAGGGCACTAAACATAAGCCTTAGAGAAACCCCTAATCCAAACTTGGGAGGTGGTGCGAGAAAGAGAGAGCTTCATGGGGTAAGTGATATCTAAACAGATCTGAAGGACAAGTAGGATTAACCAGATGAAGATGATATTAGAGCAGTTGATATAATAGACACGAAACAGCAATATTCAAAATCTCAGAGTGAGAGGAAAGATGATGCACCAGGGAAGCTGCTTTTAGTACACTGTATAAAGTGCGATGAAGAGGCCAGGCCACCATGTTTAGTCTCACAGGTTGTGTGCTGCAGTACTCCAGCAGTCATCATTCACAAAGGCTAGGATGTGAACGGTGCCTTCCAGAGTGGAGCAATGCGGCTTCCCTGCAAGAAAAACGATGGGCAGGGAGAGTGAAGACCTTGAAAACCAAGGATATATTAAGGCGTTTGTAAATAGCCTGAAGGCAATGGAAAGCGACTGAAGGAGAATGACTTGATCGGGCTTGCAGTTTGGAAAGTGGAAAATGGATCCTGGGAAACCAACCAGGAGGCTGTTCTAAGGCAGGTAGACTGGTCTGAAGTGAGGTGCTGGAAATTGGGATCAGAATAAGTGATAGGTTAAAGAGATATGAGAAAGCAGAATTGATTAGGCTTGGCAGTGCCTCAGCTTTTGTTCTTATGCTAAACTGCATCTGTGGTGGTGTCATTTACAGATACGGAGAACACAGCAGGAATCAGTTTAGGGGAAGATTATTAATTCCTTTTTGCACTTGCTGAGTGTGAGGTATTGACTTTTAACAAATAGATAGCCAGATATGTCTTCAGCAAAATATGTTTATTTAGGAACAACAAAGAATTACAGTTTGGGACTTGTGGTCTAATGGCGAACCACTCACAAGTCCAGAGAAACAAAGAAGAACATTCTTTTATGGACTTGAGAGGGGCTGTTTTACATAAAGAGTTCATTGGAGAAAACTGAAAGTTCAAGTATAGTGACTGTTCATTGGCTGAGTTATGGCAGTCTCTCATTGGCTGAGTTGTTACTGGGCAAAGGAGAATCTTTTCTTTCTCCTGCTGAGGTAGTAGTGTTGCTTCCTGTCAGAGATGCAAGGAGTATCTCTTCCTGTTGGGGTCAGTAGTATGTGTTGAGTGACACATGTGTGATAATTCACTCTTCTAGCCTCTCTCCTCCATTTTAAATGTGGTTTCTGTTTATAAATTTTTACTGAGGTGATTTTGAGATATCGAAGAGGAAGTAGGCAGTTGGATGGTCTGGAGATCAGGATAAGTATAGTTGGCCTAAGACACAGAAATACATTTTGTATCAAAGACAAAGCATTGTCAGGATGTGCCCAAGTGGAGCTGATCAGAATAGCTGTGTGCTCAGGGGAGTGGCCCAGGGATATTGGAGAGAGCCAAGAAGGTAAGGAAGTAAAGAAAAGAAAAAAAGACATCTCTTTTGAGAAGTTCAGCTATGAAGGAGAAGAGATGTTACAGATGTTGTAAATTTTATAATCATTTTTCTGGAGGCAGGTTAAGAGTGGTGCTTCAGATTCTTCAATGTTCCAGTTAAGCGGAAGGACCACCATTGTACCTTAAAATGCCCCACTGCAGTTTTTTTCTCTTTGAATAGAGCTTGATAATTTCACCACTTCACCTCGGGCATTTCTTAGTGGTCTGGGGAAGGAAGAAACTTTCCTCTACCCTCAAAGTCCTTTCAGCTGGTCTAATAATTAAATCTACATGAGACAGATTAATAAGAGAAAATAATCAAATTTAATTACATATGTATGCATGGAAACCCCACATGCACGAGAGTCAGAGACCCTACATACATGAAAGGCTCAGGGACAGAAAGTTAAAATGAGGTATATGTGACATTCTGAGTTATGAGTGAGGTAAGGCACCTTGGGATTTCAGAGAGGAGAAAGGTCATTGCAGGGTGATAAGAAGAGCAGATGTTCAGTAATTAGTAGTTTGCCCTGCCATATAGACAAGTCAAAACTTTTTTTGGTGATAACTCTTACTATAGGCAAAGACCCTAGTTTAAATTTGTTTAGATTGTTAAGGGAAAGGGGAGCAGAAGTTTCTCTTGAGGCCGTAAGGTCTTGGTTGCCATTAGCTCAAAATAATTCACATATCACAGAGGCACACATTGGGGTGAGTTGTTCTGAACCCGTACAGTGGCTTCTCTTTTTTATCCTTTATCCCTTTGTATTCTAAGATGAATCACACTTTCTCACCCTCTACTGTTTTTGAAAGACATCTGTCTAAAAACGTTGAAAATAAATGGGATAGAATTTTAAGAGCCACAGTAAACAATGGAAGTTTTGATCCAGAGAAAATGCAATATTCATTTTAGCAATCCCTCACAGGAAAACTTGAAATTCTTTATTTCTAAATCATTCTTATAACTTAGATATTTCTACTTGTTCTACTTCTGAACATTTTTTGTTGTTGTTGCTGAATTTTATACTTTAGGTAGGAAAGTGATTAGGTAGGAAAGGGATTTTCAGTAAACAAAGAAAAAAAACAGTGTAATTGAAAAGATTACTATGTTCCCAGCTCAGATTCCCTTCACTTGCATGCTTTTACAATCAGGTAGTTTACCTTTATTTATTGAATTTGTACTTAGCAGCCAGAACTATAGGAGATACCAAAGAAGTATAAGGTATGGCTATTGTGCACTAAAAGTTTCTAATATAATGAGCGGAATGACACATATACAACATATAAGAAATCATGGAAGACTGATACTTGTGAAACAACTAAATACAAGAGATGAATAATAGCAAATAGAACAATGAAGTAGTTAACTGAATGCTACTGATTATACATGTGTTAGAAGGTAAGGATGGTAAAGATCAAGAGCCAAGGAAGGCATTCCCTGTTTTAAAAAACATAACTTTCAACAAATTGACATAAAAAATAACTGTATAATATTTATTTTTAAAAAACCTACTGTAGTTCTTTAATTCTGAGATGTTATCTTTTCATATTTTAATATAATATGTATCATAGCTAACATTCATCTTGTGCTGACTTTGTACCAGGTGCTGTTGCAAGTGCTTTGTATGTGTTGACTTGTTTAATATGGGTCATTTAATGGGGTGGAAATATTTTATCTTCTCCCCTATGAAAAAGTGCTAATAAATCATTGGTACAAACTGGAACTCTATAGCTGTTTAGAACAAAGGAAGCATGGTGTGTGCAGAAATAATAGATTAAAATTTATAGAAATTATATTGACAAACTTATCTAACCTCTTTAGTCTAGGTTGTCAGGCCCTTGGTTCTGTTTTGTGAGGATCACTTTATGGCACTGACACCCTCGAACCTCCTGTAGCTTAACCATTTAGTCAAAGGCCACAAAGCTTCAAAATAGAAAAGTGTCCATGCTGAGATAGTGAAGTAACCTTATTCAAAATTTAACCTCATTCAGCAATAGTTTTACACAGCTCTGCTGTGATTTTCACCTTGACCAGGAAGGTGATTCTGATTTATTTACAAACAGGGGATTAACTATCTAAACCACTAATGTAAAGTTAAAATATATGATTATATTGGGTTGGGTTCCTCGGGAAACATTCTCTGAGATGGAGATTCACATGCTGAGATTTACTGGAGCATGCTTTTAGGAACACCACCTGAGGGGAATGAGGGACAGCAGGACTGGGCCTAGGGAGGTTGATCTGTGATGTAGTTGCAGCATATGCCTCAGCTAATCCCAGGGGGAGTACTGGAGCTTAAATGTCCTTTAGAGGTGTCCTGAATTGAGACAAGGAAACCTGGCCTTTGTACCCTTGCACTTATTGGATATGAATAGCTCCTAGGGAGAGGTTGCGACCTTGGGTGAGGCAGTTACTTTTGGCCAAGAGCAATTCATGGAGGAAGATTTAACTTCGAGCTCTCAGCAGGCAACATTCCCAGCAGTTGCGGGGATAAGGGCTCGGGTCCTGAATCTGGGACCTGGGTGGTACATATTTGTGTATTTATATGTTAACATATACATATATGTATATATGTGCACATATTCATATACACACATGAATATACAGACATACACCTACATTATGCATGTATTTGTATTTATAAACATTTAAGAAGCATACATCAAGTAAATAAAACAGTCATAGTGAAATGTGATCTAGAAAATTGGGTGGATTTATTCAAATCATAGGCTATTATCATTATAGTACCGTGGTTCTCAGGATTGCCCCTTAAAAATATTTTTGAAATCCAAGGAGCATATTTGGTTGTCACAAAGAATGAGGATGTTCTAAGAATTTATTGCGTGAAAATAGGTGATGTTGGGCATCACACAATGTGAATTTCAACTGTCCCACTGGATATTCATGCAGGTAAAAAATCTGTTTGTCATTCTCTTAACCTAGAGCTTAACCATTTTATATATAAACACAATGTTTTTGTGCCTACTCTGAGACGTACATCCATCTACCTCTTCCCCAGATCGCTTGCCATCAATCTCCCAATCCTTTACTTTCCAAGTTGCTGGACTTGCTCAAGCTCAGTTTCCATTTGATGAAAGATTGCTCTTGGTGCATGGCCAATCTTAGGGTTGGTGGGTCAGATAACATCCAGTTTGTAATGGGCAGCTGAGGTTGCTTAGTCACTTGATGTCTAATGGTCAGTCATGCAAATCCAGTAGTAAGAGAATCATTGTCTGTAGAAGAGGGAATAGCTTTGTTCTAAAACTAAGAAAGTCCGTATTGTGACTTTTCTATCAGAATTTTCCAGAAGCTCCAAAAACCACCCCTATTTTCCACCACCACTTCAAATATCATTGGATTCTTCTGGATTATAAGGTCTTGCTACAGTTTTTTTTTTTTCCTCCCTTTTATTTCTGATAAATAAAAATTCCAGTCTAATGGGTTGCTTCCAAAAACCAGAGACCCAATGTGTATTGTGTCTCATTTTTACTGGTAGGGTGTGCAAGGTGCAGCAATTTGTCTTCACTGTGGAGGAGATATTGTGATGTTTTCTGGATCAATGGACCTCCAGAAACTTCACTAAGATGGTAAGTTTTCTTGGGGTTTATATCCCACCCTCTGATTCACATGTGTCTTATTAAGGCATCTACAGTATTTATTATTTTCTGTTCATTAGGTCCAATCAACTTACTATGTTTAATATAGTGATCAAGATCTTTGCAGACTAGATTTTGGCAGAGAGCAGGAACATTTACATCCCATAAAGAAGGCTGTAAATGTGTACTGTTGGCCTTGACATATAAAAGAGAACAGCTTTGGGTGCAATTTGGAATAGATAAAAAAGCATTTTCCATATCAATAGATGTATACTAGGTACTGTGTTGATTTGCTGTGGTAAAGACAGCACATATATAACTGAAGTTGCAACTGGATCTACCATCTGATTAAGTTTCAACAATTCATACTTATTCTCTAGGATCCAGCTGCCTTTGCATAGGCCAGACAGATGAGTTAAATGGGAGAAGTGACAGTGTTACCTTTTCTGCAGTATCTACATCTTTTATGGTGGTACTAATATCCACATCTCTCCAGGGGTGCGGTGGTATTACTTTTGGTTTTCTATCTTGGAAGCAAGAGGAATTCCCAGAGGCCTCCACTTGGCCCTTCCTGCCACAATAGCTGCACTCTGTGGGTCATAGTCATGTGAGCATTCTGTCATCTATTGAGTATGTCTATTCTAATTATACATTTAAAAACTGAGGCAATAACCACAGAATAGGTCTGCAAACCTAGTGGATACTTGGGTGAAAACTCGATTTATCACCTGACTACCATAAACTTCCACTTTGATTGGTGGACCCAGTGACAGTAGATCCTAGGGGATTAGCATTAATTCAGAAACAGTGTTCAGTAATTCCTGAAATATCTAGGTATTCTTTTTATCCTGGTGTACAGTCACCCTAGTAAATGACATAGTTTTCTTCCTTTAAAGAAGGCTTAGATGACAATTTATAGTATATCTTTATAGCAATGCTGCAAGATTATTTCTCAAGGGGACCAGCCTGTCTTTCAATCAAGGTGCTCTGTGTCTGTGAACTGGCTGAGGTATGGAAACTGGATGGGAAAGATGACTTTTCATTTTGATGGCACAAGTCAGGTTTCAAGCAGCAGAACTCAAGTTTTGCCTGTTACAAAGATCAAGGAATATTTCATAAGTTTGTTTAACTAGTTTATTCCCAGGGCCACCTAGGGTGTTACCCTGTAGGTCAAGACCTTTGAGTACTACTTTGTCCCTGCTGCTCATTGCAGTAAGTGTGTCTACCTTGTCCCTGTCGATTAAATGCTGTTGCTTGGCCATTGCCATCCCAGGAGCCCATAATCACAGAATTCAGGGAGCCATTTCAATGGAAGTATCTCCCACCATCACATGCAACTACTACAGAGCTTTTCTTCATTCTTTCAAGTCTGGTGCTCCCCTTACTAATGTGTTTTTCAATGCTTTACTGTAGAGACCATCATCTGGGCCTCCAGGGTTATGCATTTTGGGGTTGGGTGTACAGATTACACATGATAAAATCACTCCAACATTTCCATCACATTGAACTTTTGAATTTCTTCTTTGGATTTCTTTCTCTGTGTCATACCAGGAACATTCTATCATCTAGAGCTCGTTGAATATAGATCACTACTGAGTCAGAGTTTCATTTAACCAACTAAAAAACTGTTGGAGTCACTTTCAGTGCTTGAGCTAACACATTAAATCCAGACTTTCTGGTTAACGCACCCATATCAATAAATTAAACCCAATCCTTTGCCTTTATTGTTTCTGGAACTTGACCAAGAACCTTTCAGCCTTTCACAAAGTTATGTCACCTATGACAACACCAATGTTGATATTTGAGTTGCTAATACAATACATTCATATTGGTTTGCATTTGTAGTTCTCTCATGCACAATGGTTCTATGTTCAGATGCAAACATCTTACTATTTATTTGGTCTTTTAATAGAGTTGTGCTATAGCATTTACTTATCAAAATACACATTAATTGTAAATTACCTTCCTTTTATTTTTCCTTTATTATACAATTCAAACATTAATATCGATTTTTTAAAAAAATTTGCATAGGCAGGTAATGTTGTCTATGAATTTCATTTCAGGATAATACAGGAAGGCAGTCATGCTCACCACTATAACAACAACACTACTCAGGAAAATAAAGGGAATGTTTAAAATACTAGTTACAAAAGGAGATGATGGGTCTGAGAGGGTTGAGAATGCTTCCTTCCTCCTTTCAAGTAGGGTCTCCAAAACTTATGTGTAGGCATGCTCATAAATAACCAAAGTGGACGTTGAGTGCATCCCCCAAATTAAATCATCTGTTATCACTCTTTTGAAAGATGGCTGGCTATCTTTAAGTAGAGAATTCAATGTTCTGTTCAGTTTACTTACAAAGTCATGCAGGATGATATTAATAAATAGATATATCAAAAACAACTGTGAAGAATTGCCTCATAGATGCAACAAAAGCAATCTATTTTGAGGAAGGCCCTAGTGAGAACAATTTTTGTCTCTGTGCATCACTGAGGATAAAGGAGTGGAAGCCAGGAGCTTGCTTTCTTCGTTCTCCTTGTGTGTATGATCTGAATCACAATTTCATGGTTTGATGATAAATGGGAGGATGATACCACTCCTTTCTCCTCTTTTGCATGGGGAATCTTTGGAGAGGCTCTGAAAGTAGGTAGGAAGAGTCCGCATTTGGTCTGTGAATGAAGGGTAGAAGTTTGAACTCGATCCAGGAATTCTAGCTCTGGTTTGCCATTCAATGCCACTGTCTTGCAGGTCTGTTCTGTGGCCAGCCTGGGGCACATGGGGCTGCCTGTGAGCAGTACTTCATCTACTTGTCTATCATACTCTTCCTCTCTAGAATGTCAACTCCTGTCACTTTCTCAGGGAAGCCTGCCCTCACCAACCAGTCTGGTCTGATTCCTTTGTCATGGACTCCTTTAGAAGCATTTTTTCACCTGTGATCCCTTTTCTCAGTTTATGATTATTACATACATTAGTAGTGACTATATGTTTTATGTCAGACACCTTCTAAGACTAGGTGGTATCTTGTCTGTTTATGCTTCCCCTTTCATACCGTGCCTAGCCAGGATCTGGTACAGATAGTGGGTGAATGAATAAATGTTTGCTCCAAATTCCAGAAGCACCAATGCTTCCCATAAGTATGAACGTCACCATTGTATTTGTGTCCCATGCTGTTTGACAGCTGAGTCTTCTTTCTGTTGAGGAGCATGGTAACTGGATTTTGTAGAAATGGGTGAGTCAGGCCAGGTGGAAACACTCAAAAGCCCCATTAATGCAGTAATGCAGGACCTCTTCTCCAGTGACTCTGCTCCACCTCCACCTTCCCGCAAACAAAACCCAGTGACTGAATTAACGATGGGAGTCTCTGTGTGTCTTGCTGGCAGGTAACTGGAGAACACGGTGAAAGGACCTGAGCCCCCGTTCCCCATCCCTCAAGTGTTTGACAAACACTCCCTAAAGAATTACAATATGCGCAGGACCTCCCCGCATTAAACAAAGAGAGCATCAGAATTATGGTCCTTGACCCGGGTGGGATAAATTGGAGAGCTAGGTAATTTGCTTTCGGATTAGGGTAATAGATTTAGGGGAAGGGGGTGTGACCCAGTCTCTTAGGTTAAAGTTGCTGGTGCGTGAGTGGCAGGCAGCCTTTCTTAACCCCTTGGGGTGTGTCCGCGCGGGCTTACTCATCAGGTTGTGTCCGTGCGTTGTGAGATGAGGCTAGGGAGGGTCACAATCAGCCTCGGAGGGGCACCTCTAATAGTGCACTCCTTGGGGCCAAAGGGCAGCAGGGGCGGCCCTGGGGCCGCGGCCCCGCTCGCGGCGCAGTGAGCAGGTGCGGAAAGCAGGCGGCAGTCTGGCCCCACGGCGGCGCGCCGGGTGCGGGTGCGGGCGCGGGCTGCCAGGCGCGGCTGCGGGCGGCAGGAGGCAGCGTCGGCCCAGGCGAGCCGCGCGCGGTGATGTCAGTGGCGGCCCGGCTGGCAGCAGCCGGTACTTCCTGTATAAAGGCGGGCGGGCTCCGCTGCAAGCCCCACTAGCCAGTGTCAGCCTCTCGGCGGGAGGAGGAGGCGGCGGAGGAGGAGCAGGGGGAGGGCTGTCAAATTCGGGAGCCAGATTTTTTACCCTTCCCCTGGCAATCCCTTCCGCTTCCCCGGCTCCTGGCGTGACATCTGCGGACCGGGGACCTGTATGCGTGTGAGCGCGAAGGAGCGGAAGAATGGCAGTGCTCAAACTCACCGACCAGGTAGGGGGCGGCGGCGCCGGCGGGCGGGACGCGCGGCCGCGGGGCGGCGCGGAGCCCGGCGGGGGGATGGAGGCGCGGCGCTGTGCGCGCCCGCGAGCTGTTTACTCGCGGCGAAGGGGAGGAGTGTTGGCGGCCGCCAGCTGCTCCGAAAGCCGGCGGCTGCGGCTTTCCTCCCCCGGCGCTGTCCCCGCCCTGGGCCGTCGGAACTGCGGGCTCGGGCTGGGCAAGGGGCTGGCGGGCGCCAGGCGCAGCCCGGGCTCTGCGCCCCGGCTGTGCGCGGGTGTGTGCGTTGTCGGCGGGCCGGGCTGGGCAGGGGGAGGGGAGGCTCGAGGTGCTCCTCCGGCTCTTAGCGTGCTGCGCAGCGTGGGCTCTCCACCCCGTGCCCGCCGAGGAGCGGCTCGTGCGCGCCGCCGGGAGGGGGGCGGTGGATGGAGAGGGATAAAAGATCGCAGCCTGGGACCCTTCCCCAAGACAAGCCGGAGACTGGCCCAGACGGAGGCTCTTGTGTGGTCCGCTGCCTTTATTCGTTTGACATGACATCCTGACTTCCTCTTTAATAGCCTAGAGGCCGTGTGTGCGTGGTGCGCGAAGGGGACCCTTGGGGACAGCGCTTTTGGTTCTGGCCGGTCTCTCCCAGGTGAAGGAGGTGAAGTCCATCCAGCCCGGGACTTCACTCACAGGCTGTGGGCTGCCTATACCCTCTGTCCGTGTCAATCAGCTTTGTTGCTTCCCTTGCTGAGACACCACGCAGAGCAGCTCTGGAGTCCGGTTTGGAGAGGTGGGGTTATTTGCCAGATACGTGGACAGTCCTTGCTGCAGGTCTGCGGAATGAAAACACTTCACTTTTGCGGACTCTGCTGCTCTTAGGACATTGACACTCACAGGCGCCCAACCAAAGTTGCATGACAAAAACTCTTTGCAGCTTCTTCCAGGAAAAAAAGAAACAGCTTGCTATTCTTCTTGACGTTTATTCATGGATAGTGAAGTGAACATTGTTTTGGGGTCCTGGTAGTCCAAGAGGCAATCTTGACCTTGACACATGCGGTCAAACATGCACATCTTTGGTATTAAATATCGCATACTTCTCTAGTGGGTCGCATCTGGTGCCTCCCTGTCCTCAGTATCCAGAACAGCCTGTGACTTAAATGAAGTCTATCATCACAGTGATTTGCTCTCTATCCTTTTAGAGTCAAAGCTTTCCCTAGATATTTACAGCACATCCCACTTTTTGTAAGGGAGGGATCAAAGAATTAAAATTCATGCTATCATTAAGTTTAGCAGAAGGAGCAGCTGATAATTGTGACGAATCTACTTGTTCCCATTGGTTCCAGAGCGTTTAAAAGTGTTTGTAAGTTGATATTAGGATATCCTCCACCTTTGGGTCACATACTTCGACAACTGTTAGACATTTGCTTGTTTTAAATCTTCAAGTTTTAGTCTGCCTTGGTATTGTCCTGTTTGCCAATACATGTTACTTACTGTACTTGTCTGTTAATCCTAAATCTACAAAGTACAGAAAATGCTTCTAATAGGCATTGGAATCACATACAAAAAAGAATTTCATGTAGAATTTGAGTTATAAGGGACCCTGAAGACAATCTTAGCTCAAATCCTTCATTTTTTAAATGAAGAAACTGAGATCTAGAGAATCGAAGAATGCCTTCCTCAAGAACCACAACCACTGGCCTATAGGGCAGAGCCTAGCTCCTATTTCCTGTCTTCTAGGCATTCTGCTAGAGGTTAAAACACCTCTCTTTGTCTTGTCAATGGATATGTTGAAAGATTACACGAAGGCATCCTCTTCTAAATCAATATCAATACTAGTGAAACGTATATATGTGATTTTAGAAAGAAAGGAAGTCATTCTTCAGGGCTTATCAGAGTAGGACCTACGAAGATGTTTCTCTTAAAATATTTCTGAATACAAATCACCCTTCCCCCAACAAACTGGTATTACTGTGGAGGGATGGAAAAAGTTGTAAAACCTTCATTTGGTTCCATTGCTTGCACATGAAAGGAATCGAAGGAGTTCTATGATCCAAGAGCACCTAAAACTTTCCAGCCTACCCTGGGGCAAAGTTAGAGGAAGGCTGGGTGAGGAGATGTTCTGGGTGGGGTCGGGTGGGGTGGAGTGGTGGGCAACCATGGTTTCTGTGTGGCTTTAGGTCCAGGAAGTGTGTGGTCTTTCTTCCCTTAGATAGTCTTACCTTTCGGTTTGAAACTTTAAATTCTTAGAAGCTGGTTCTTAACCTCACTAGAGGCTTAAAACTCTTTGCTTAAACCCCTACTAAGAATTTTGCTCCATCGTTGTGGGTTGGGAGCCGTCAGCTTGGAATCCGTGCCTTACAGTTTGTAGAAGAGTACCTATCTCTATTTAGCTGTTTGTAACAGTCACTTCTTAACTCCTCCCTCATGGTTAATGCCCTGTTTGTGAGATGAATCTTGAATTTTGCCAATGCCCTTGGATTTTTAGCTTGAGGCTCTTGATAACCTGAATCACAAGTCATCTTGGTTTGTTTTTAAATGTGCCCCAAGTAAGGAGGGAAAGATAACATTTCCTGTTCTGCTGAAGCTGGGTGCAGGAGCTTGTTGGGTGATGGTAGTCACCATTTCAACAGTCCTGGACTGACATCCCAACTGTGCAAGATGAGGAAAACTCCTTTCCTTACTGCTTTGGGAGAGTAAAAGTAAAGGGAGAAGGGAAGGAGAGGCAAGTGTGGTTTTGAGTCTTTTTTTTTTTTTTTTTTCTATGAGAAGGAACTGGGAGGTATTGCTGCAAACAAACTTGGCATTTGGCACTTCTGCATTTATAACTGTATCTCCTGTTTTCTTCTTCACATAACACACATCATTTTTTTCTTGTAGCGGTAGGAGGACCATCCATCCTGGTTTGTCAAGGACTGAGGGTTTTCCCAAGATATTATGCTAAAGCCAGGAAAATTCTAGGTAAATCAGGGTGAGCTGGCCACCCTGTGCAGCACAGAACACACTCACCTATGTAATTAATATAGTAATGTAATTATTTCCTGCAAATGGACATCAGGAGGTTTATTTATATTTTTGACAAAGTGAGGTCATTTTAAGTTTGGAAAAGAAAACTCTATTACATACAAATGTAATGCATTTTGGCTCCAGATAGCCATGAAACTCTTTGCAATTTGATTTGCTATTGAACTTTCGGGGGCTGCTCATTATGTTGCATAGTTAAGGCACTGCAGTGATTTTAAGTGTTTGGTGATATCTTCGGCCTGGATCCCTAAAAAGTGTTTCAAAGTTATGAAGGCAGAATGGTAAGTTCTGTTGAACCTTTGACATATTCACTATGTATTCTTAACTGAATTTGCTTGTGACAGTGGAATGCCACGCCCACCTCAAGGGCTCCTGTAGACAAACTGTTTCAGCAGGTGGCCCTTTTGTGGAGCTCCCTGCCTGGAGGCCTTCTGATTTGGTGTTCCCTTGCCAAATCCTAGCTAACACTTGAGTCACCAATCTCCTTGCCAAAGGCAGTGGCTGGCAGCTGTGGCAGTGGCAAGAGACTAGAAATCCCATAACTCTGAAAGCAGGATTTCTAGCCCGCAGTGTGGTGCCTTTGGGACCTGTTGGCGCATTTTATTGGGCTGCCTTCATCCTCCATCACTCCCTAGAGCATTGAGCTTACAGCAAACACTGTGCTCCAGTCTTGCCTTCAGCAGAGAAGATGGGAAAAGAAAGGCTTTATTCTTTGGACCGTTCTCTAGTTGTTTTGGGATCCAGTCACATGATTTGGGGAGTGCACTTGAGGACTGGTGTTTCATGGCAGAGACCTAATAATCGCCTACATTTATCGCGATTGTACGCTGGACTCTTGCTGTGAATCATCTCTCTTAATCCTTACAGTCACACTAGGAGGTAGGTGGTAGTGTAATTCCTATTTTATAGATGAGAAAACAGGAATAGAGAGGCTAATTGCCTTGTTTAAGGTCACACACCCAGTAAGTGATCTAGCAAGATGTCCTACCCTGGCAGTCTGATTGCATAGGTGGGGCTCTAACCACAAGGCTATACTTTTAATAGTTGAAAGGGCAGTGCAGCCACAGGACTCACGAATGCCTGCTCTTATTTACCAGGAGGCCATTGGGTGAGCCACACTCCTGTATTGCTCCCAGCTTTTGGGCCAGATGCAGTTCTGTGAGAGTTAGGAGCTGCTTTGAGTCCTCTGCTCCAGCCAGCCTTGCGCCTGGCTTACCTTGTTGGCCTCTCCACTTCCCCACCTGGTGAATGGTGTGTTGGTTGGTAGCTTGGTGATTTTTTTTTCTTGGTCATTAACAAATAAACTAGGATCATTATAGAAAAATCAGAAAGCTAGATAAACAAAAAGAGAAACAGTTGAAACCATCTGAAGTCTCTCTACTCAGAGAGACTACTCTTGACATCTAGATATATTTCCTTCTAGTCTTCTGTCTAGGTAGCCAAGTAAAAATTTTAAGCTTTCTGCATGACAATATCAGTATCTTTCTCTTGAGCACAAAGCTGACATCTATGCTGTCTAGACCAATGACTTTTCCAAATAAACTGTATTTATGCTTCTCTGAAATAAACAATCGGCTGTTCTAGTGTAAATCCAGCCGCGGCACACAAGGTCTAGCTCTGGATTGATTGAATTTTTTTTTTTTTTAATTTCAACTTCTACTTCCTCTTTTCCTGTAAACAAAGAGTAAATATAACCTCAGAAAGGCACAGTTGTGCCAGAAACAGGGCTGAAACATTCTTTAAAAAGATTTTTATTTTATTTTAAATGTATAATGTGAAATATAGGCTAAAGTGTAACATGAAATAAATGAAAGCAACATGACCTTGAAATAATTTAAATATAGGCAGGTGCTACAGAGAACTGATAGTCCTGTGATTTTAAACTTCTTTAAGCTATGTCTCTCTCTCTCTCTCTTTTTTTTTTTTTTGGTCAGAGGTGGTTTTATGACTGTGTGCAAGTCCAGGGTTGGAAAATGGCGTCCATCTCACACATCAGTTCTTATCAGTTGTGCGAGGGGTTGCAGGAATAATATGTTGGAAGGATCCTGGCTCTTGCAGTTGAGAATGGGGGAAAATGTAATGATTGATTATCGGTGTTTGCTGTAGGTGTAAGATAAGGCAGAGGTGGCATATGCTGTGCATTAGCCAACCCTTTGCAAGTCAGATTAACCTCTGTGGGCCTCAGGTTCCTCTTTACAAACTGAAGAGGTTGGACTGGATGCCTTGGGTGCCTCAGCTCCACCCTCTCCCTCTGTGACTCAGCCTCTCTTGGAGGGGCGTGCTCTTCACACAGTTTGTTCTGTATTCTTCAGCACAAACGTAACTATGGAGGGTGTATTTGCAGATGAACTCTAACTTTGTTATTCTTCTCATAACAAAGTTAATCAGTTAACTTTGGGCGTCAGCTGAGGGTTTGGACTAATGTTAATGATTTAGAAATGATTCCTGCCCTGTCCCCCTTCCTTTCATTTTATAGATAACCCAAGAGTATTTTATAGATTTGTTTTATGTAATAAAATTTACCTAATGGATAATCTTATATTTTCTTTTATTATTTTATAGAATTTTATTGATTATCCCTTACTACCCTTTTACCAACATATTTGTCTTCTGCTTGTCATCAGAGGTTGAGAGAGCAGGTATGTTCTCTTATCAAATCAATGTTCATGCTTGTAAAAGTTGGTAGCCCAAGAGGTTGAAATTAATGATTTGTGACTAGTTTTTAAAATTATGACTTAATTATTTTTAAGGATTCTTTCACTTGTCTCCTCTTTTTCAGACTGAAAAATTGTCTAGTACTCCATTAATTGGACCAAGCAAATAAGAAGCATGTAGTCCACCTTTGGGCTGTTTTGTACTAAGACAATACTTGCTTGTATTCCTTGGTTTTCATGTGTCTATAATCCCCCTCTTTCCCACCTTCATGAGTCATAAGCATCCCAGTATAACTTTCTAAGATATCTTTAATACCAGGACTCCATTTTGCCCCAAAGGAAACTGCAGAGCTCCTAGTAAAATTAATAATATTTGTAGGAACATTGGAGACCTAACATGCAAAATTTAATCACAGTTATAACTTTTATCTACAGGTTTCAATGTTACATTGCTTTCATTTATTTAACATTAGATAGAGGATCAGAAGACCTGGATTCTACTCATGGTTGTTTTTGTAATAGTTGTATGGATTTGGGCAAGTCCTGGCCTTAGTTTCTTTGTCTGTAAAATGAGAATGGGTGGGTGGAGAATCCTCTAAACTGTTTCAAGCTCTAACCTTCTACAAGAGCACCCCAGGTATCTGTGTCAGTGTCTTCTCAACTCATGGAATCTGGTTTCAAAAAAATCTCTGTCCTCCACGAACTTTCAGTTTCCCACCCAGAGTAGTGGTGGCAGCTTTAGAATTGACAGGTTTGAAAAACACATCTTGAGTTCTGCCTAAGGGTCAAGAGTATTTGCCCCACGAATGTCATCTTCTAGGATCTCCAGGAGCTAAGTTTTGGGGACACAGAACCTCTCTGCTTTTCTCAGTGTGGCCCTTTTAGAACCCTCTTGAGCCTCTTTCAGAGCAAGGGGAGCAAACTTTGTTTGTCTGTTGTGATCTGTGGCGAGCTGGGCCCATCTTAGCTTTCCTCCGAGATGCTGCTTTAGGGAATGGCCTGGGTTCTCCCCATAATCCTGTTTGATTGAACTCTACAGTAACATCTGGGTCTAGGAAGTCTATTTCCCAACTGTTGGCCCCAGAGATTGGGTGCAGTTGACACAGTGACCACAAACTTTCTCAAGGAGGGAATTTTTGCATGTAGTCAACAGCCTCTATCTGGGTAGATAGGCTCAGTCTGTGGAGGAAGCTTGTTTTGCTATCTAAAACTGGTAAGATGAAGAGAAAGAGGAAGTGAGCACAGGAGATGTGTCAAGAGAGAAAGCCAAGCAGAAATTCAGGTAGGCTGAGACAAATCAACCACCAATTTGGTTAAACAATGGCCTTTAATAGAGGCGGTTGCCTGTATCCCAGAGGTGAGCAAGAAGGCTTACTGAGTTTGGAAAAGAAAATTTAGGATTCACATTTCTTTTAAAAATTTCTTTAAAAATTTATTTTTAATATATATTATATACTAGTCCTATAAAATATTTTCAGCTCTACTTCTCACTTTTTACGCCCTGCCAGACCACCTCTTGGATTGGCTCAGTGGCCTCCTGACTGATCTTCTCCATCTCGTAATGGCCCCTACCCTCTACTTAGAGTGATGGATCTCTGATCATGTGGTTTCTAGATTCAAAATCCTCTAATCTCACATAGAACAAAAATTAAAGTCACAGAGTAGCCCACCAGGCCCCCTCCACTTAGCCCCTCAGCTCACCTGTCCAGCTCTGCCTCCCCCTATCTCTCCATGGCTCGTTGGCTTCAGCACACCGGCCACCTCACTATTCAGTGCACTGGCCAGGTTCACTGTCTCAGGCCCCTTGCTGTTGCTGCTACCTATGAAGCTCTTCTTTAGATATCCACATGGTCCACTCTCACTTCTCTCAGTTCTTTACTTGAATGTTACCTTCTCAGTGAGTCTTTTTCTGGTTCGTTTATTTAAAATGCCCACTCTGCATTTCCTGTTCCTCTTTCTTTTCCTCCATAGTACATATCCCTTATACCATATATTTTATCTTTTTTTTTTAAATCAAAACTTATGTGTAGGAGAAATACAAATAACAGGGCAAAGATTTATTATTGTTGTTAGTTTGGTTCAATTACTGCTATATTTTTAGTACTTAGAACAGTGTAAGGCATATAGTAAATGCTCAGTAAATATTTGTTAAGTTAATGGAATGTGTATGTATGTGTGTATGTATATATGTGTATATGTACATGTTTAAATGTTTTTACTCATGAGGTGCTCAAACAAAAAATTTTGGAAACACTTCTGTGAACATAGCTTCCATTAATACACTGGTATATTTGACTTCCATCCAAACAAAACTCAAAGAAAATTTTCTGCCCCATCAAAAACTAAAAGATAACATATGGTCTTCTTTTTTGGTTATGTTTCCTCTCTTTTAAAATTGGGCTTTTGGTGGTGGGGATGGGTTAGCACTGTAGTTAGTTCTGAGCAAGTTCCATTTCTTCACAAGGGAAGTATCAGGGTAACATTAAGGAAAGGGAGATATTGATCCTAAATATGGGAAGAGACTCCCATGGCAAGGTGGATCTCGCATGTATTCTAGCATTCAAGAGGTATTTAATGAGCTCCATCTCCATGGCAATGACTCTGCTGGAGTCTTCTGTCCCCCCTCTTACCTAAAAGGATAAGAACAGGTAAGAACAGGTACAATAAAATAGAAATCAGACAGAATAGGGAATGAGGAGACAATACTCATGCTTGATGTGATTTAATCTTAACAACATTTCTATAAGACAGTGGCTATTACTATTCCATTTTACAGATGAGGAAAATGAGATCTGAGAAATTATGTAATCTTTTCAGGGTCACATGACTCTGGGATTCACATCTGGGGAAATTTGACTTCAGGGTACCTATTCTTAGCTTTTTTTGCTTCTGGCCTCTTGAGATAGGTGGTGTATCACAAAAGACTTTTTGTAATGGAGCTTATGGTCTTGTTAGAGATGATATCGAATGCCTTGTGCGTGGAAGGCCCTCATTGAATCCTTGCTGAATACACATGGCATATGAAACAGTCCTCAAACTAGGTATAGTGTAGGTTTAGATGACATTTTGGGGTGCTGAATAGTGACTACAGGAGTCCAGAGATGGGCAGAGTTAATAAGTCTTCAGAGAGTTGGAGGGAATCCAACTGATCCTTGTGTAAGGAAATGATTTAGGCAGCAGATGGGGATGGACCGCATCCCAGGTGTGCCATGCCGTGTATCTGTCAGGTAACCTAAGGATTGTGAATTTACTGAAGCATGTGGTTTATGTTAGGAGACAGAAAAGGAAAGGAAAGAAATATTCAATGTGCAAACTTGGTAGGAGAGGTATTCCTATATTAACAAATCTTTCTCACTTCAGTTCTTCTGCTAGACACTACATGTCCTTTCCTGGATATATAAATTAATGAGTTTGCATCTGTACAAAATTGTTTCCATTTCTTGCCTAGGCATGATCTTTTAAAAATTAATTTGCATCTCACCTTTTTCTAAAAAGTATTGAAGCATAAAGTAAGATACTGCCTATTGGACCTTTTGGTCCCCATGATACCTCCTACTTGAATAGAATGTTGCATTAATTACTTTGCATGGCAACATTTTATAGACAAACATATATCCCACTGAAATAGGCTAGATGGTCTTCATGGTGTGGGACATTGATAAAGTAGTGTAGTAGGTCAGGAGATGGCCCGTTTTTAACCTTATAAAAGTTTTTTAAATAAGAAATTTAAAAATCCAGGCTATGGGGAACCTATAGGAAAAAGTGACCCCATTTCTTAAAAAAAATCAATTGCAAGAAGAAAAAGATGGAGAGATCTATCTACTAAATGGGAATTAACATGTAATGACTAATTGCAGTGAATAGGTTTGGATTCTGATTCAAACAAACTTAAAAACCACACTTCTGTGAGAAGACCTGGGTTTTCCACTTAATGACCCCCTTTTACCTGAGCAGGAAGTGGATGTTGGTTACTATACTCACGGACATCAGTGTTGCTTTAGGCATGCTGAAATATCTTCGTTTATTCTGACAAGTGTGAAAATCCTTTCATATCCTTCTCAGTGGGATTTAAGAGTAGACTATAACAGACTCATAGATTCCGAGAACAAAATGGTGATTGCCAGAATGGAGGGTGGTTGGGGGATTGGGTGAAAAAGATGAAGGGATTAAGAAGTACAAATTGGTAGTTACAAAACAGTCATAGGGATGGGAAGTATAGTATAGGGAATATAGTTAATAAAATTATAATAACTATATATACTGATAGGTGGATACTAGACTACTTGGGGGAATCACTTTCTAAATTATATAAATGTCTAACCACTATGTTGTACACCTGAAACTAATATAAAATAGTGTTGAATTTCAACTCTAGTTGAAAAATAAAAATTAAAACAAACAAAACAAAATCAAAAGTCAATAAAGTCATACTAAAAAATTTTGAAAAGTGTAGACTGTAACAACTGCAACTTGAGTAAATGATAGTATCACAAGTAATGTAGAAGCCAAGTGACTAGAGGTTTTGGTAGTTTGGAGCCTCAGTATATGTTTTGGAACCCTTGAGGTGAATGTGACATGTAGTTGCTAAGGCTCCTTTTCTTACCAGCCAAGAAGAAATAATCTCCTTTTGAGGAGCTCTGCTCTTTAGCATGGAGTCTTATACCAAGGTTCCAGGGACTCTATTACTGTGTTTATAATGTTTTGAAATATTGTGGCATCTCACTGAACAATTTCCTGAAATACTACATGGGCATGACATAGTTAAGAGAATACCGAAGTTGATGTCTGGAGATCTGGGCTATAGTCACATATCTGCTCTAGCTAGCTGTGTCAGTCTTCCTGTGACATAACTTTTCTTGGCCTTAAAATGGGTATAATAATACTCGCTTTATGGTGAAGTAGTGACAATCAAGTGGGAAACAGAAGAAAAGTCTTCGTACAGCAATTGGCCCATGGTAGGCCCTCAATAAATAGTCTTTGAGTCTATAGTTGGTTCCTCATTTGTCAGATTAAAAAGACTAGTTCTCTAGTAGAGATCCCCAACCTCTGGGCTGTGGACTGGTACCAATCCATGGCCTGATAGAAAGTGGCTGCACAGCAGGAGGTAAGTGGCAGGCTAGAGAGCAAAGCTTCACCAATATGTGCAGCCGCTCCCCAGCGCTAGCATCACCACCTCAGCTCCACTTTAGATCATCAAGCATTAGATTCTCATAGGAGCACCAGTCTCTGGTGCCAAAAAGGTTGAGGACCACTGCTTTAGGGTCAATTTCAGCTCTATGAGAATACAATTTTAATTCTTTTTTTGTTTTATATTTATGCCCATTTACCTGGCTTTATTCCTCTCTAACTTAAACATTGGTAGAAGGTGTTTCTGTTTTATTTTTATGCGAAATCTCCATTCTTCCGTTTGAATTTAGCATTTTGGTTCCTACAAATTTAAGAGGTGTGTTGTTCTTTCATTTTGATTTTAAAAATCAATTGACTCAGTTTATTTGAAGAATCTTATGTTTAGAGAGATCTAAGAGAATAAATGTTGAAGAAATTCTGAGGATTTTTCAGTCATTCTTGATTTAAGTTGTCAAAAAGAACTGACATTAGTTCTAGGAATGCCATTTCCTCTTGACAGAAGTATATAAAACCATGTCTTTTTGAGAAAGTGTAGAAGAACAAAATAGTTGATAGAGCAATCTTCATTAAAAAAGTAACCATGGCAGAATTTCTGAAAAATGTTGGTATAAAATTTTAAGTCTTGAATGGATATATAAATGAATATAGAAAATATTAAATTTCTCTGAAAAAATGATTAAAAAAGTCAGATTAAGGATCCTTTGTAAAAAGTCACTTTAATTTGGAGTCTTTTTTTCCCCCTAAAACTATAGAATACTATTGAAAGAGGAGGTAAGTTAAACATCATTGGATAGGAATGTGTATTTTAATTCTAAAATGTATTTCAATTTGAGGTTATATCTAGTTAGGGTCATGAGAAAATGAAAATGAGAATCAGTACCTCCCATCTCCAATAACGAGAGTAGTACTAAGAGGAAAAATAGGAGGAGAGAAACATATTTAAGAAAAAAGAGAGAAGGAACTAGGAAGGGGAGAGAGGTTGACCATGTTACTTTCTGAGGTAAGAGTTAGAGATGCTGTTAAACTTTGAGCTGAATTGGTCATCCCTGCTAGACTCTGTTCTTCAAAATAATTTTTCATATTGATCACCCCTCTCCAGCCACAGTGACATTTATTTCTTGGAGTTCCAGGATTGGAAGAACCAAAGTGGAGGCTGTTACTTAAGCTGCAAAGATATGTACCTGGAAGGCTGGAAAGAATCAGGCTGATGGGTTATCTGGCCCATCCTTAGGGTACTCGTCGCTGATATAGAACCTTCAGAATCAGTGTAGTGACTGGCAGATAAACTATTTTAATACAATGGGAAGGCAGGTTGTAGAGGCTCCTAGTAACTAATTTCCCACTTACTAGTAACTAGTTTCTTAGGCTAGTATCTAGTTTATTGTGACATCTTTGGTTTTAAGCACCCCCTGCCTATTGTGAGTTGTACAGAAAAAAGGACATTTTTTCATCAATGCTTTAGCTTTTTCAATTAGCCTTTCCAGAGATGTAATTCTTACCTTCGTTTCTGCCATGAATCGACTGTGAGACCCTTGCCAGTCATTACGCCTCTCTGGGTCTCAGTTTCCTCTAAGAAATGAGGATGTTGGCTTAGATGAGCTTGCAGCTCATAAGAGTCTTCTATGGGTCTAACCTAGGGGATGGCAGACCGCAGTCCACAGGCCGAACCCAGCTTGCTGCCTGATTTTATGTGGCCTGTGATCTAAGAATAGTTTTCACATTTTTGTTTTTTTGGTTTCTTTTTCTTTTTAGTTTTTACATTTTAAATGGTTGAAAAAAGATTGAAAGAATAATATTTTGAAACTCATGAAAATTATATGAAATTCAAATTCCAGTGTTCATAAATAACATTGTATCAGTACACAGCCACCCTCATTTGTTTATGTAATGTCTGTGGTTGCTCTCAGGCCATGAGAGTGGAGTAGTTGCGACAGCCTGTAAGGCCCGCAGAGCTGAAAATATTTACTCTCTAGCCCTTTCTAAGTCTGCCAAGCCCCGCTCTAACCCAAGCACAGGCTTGGGACCGTCCTTCTCCGAAACTGAGTGCTACACCCTTATACCCTTAGTGTTACCTAAACTGCACTTTGATCTAGATTTAATTAGATTAAGATGGGACTTTTTGCTTTTATTATTTTCTCCAGGAGAAAGTAGAAGCTTAGTTAGCGTTCATGGTATGCTTTTAATTTAAAAAAAAAAAAAAATCCTCTTTAAAACAATAGTTTGTTTATATTCAGACTTTTTTTCTCCCTCTAGGAATCACTATAGAGAAGGAAGCCATATGTTTATATTTTAAGTCATTTGCCTTTTAAAGTGGATTTTTAAACTCCAGATGTGGACCCAGAAACAATTAAAATGTACTTTTGATGCTCTCAAAGAGCCAAGATGGGGGAGGAGGACTTTACCTCTTGTACCTCTTATATTTGAGAGTGAAACAGAAATCTTAATATTTTCCACTTCCCACTGTGTGTTAAAAATACCATTTTTAGATTCTTTGAGTAGAGACTCTAGATTAATGAGGAGATGGAAATGGCATTAATTTTATGGAGATCCAATTTAAACAAATACATTATAAATAGTTATACTTAATTGTCAGAAATGGAAATTAGAAAGTTAAAAAGCAAATATCAATAGTATCTACTTATCTAATGTTTCTCTTTATTCTAGAAAGTTTTCTCTGAAGCTAAGTCTGGTAAATTTTTGTGTGAGTTAAGAGTTTGGGTGAGTGTGTGTGTGTGTGTGTGGTTTCCAGTGTTCACGTCATTGTACTTATAAAGAATCAGCCTTTCACTCTTGCACGTCCAGAGTCATTGAGTTATTCTAAAACTCCTTCTAGGCCTTGAGTTCCTTTTGATCTTGGAAGAAGATGGGCGCCTTGAACTGGTTAGTGAGGGGCAGAAGGGAGGTCAGTCAACACAGGTCATCTTTCATCTTAAAGTTAGCTTCATTTTTTTCTTCTGATCTTCCAGAGAGAAAGAATTAAGACTGAAGATACTTGTTGATAAAGAAGGTTTATAAAGAAATTTATGTAGTGTGTAATTTTAGAGAACATTGAGGTGACTCAATATCTGAGATCTCTGAAGATCTCATTTTCTGAACAATATCATAAATTATCTGGGGAGATAGGAAGCAAACACTAGAATACCTATTTTTCAGAGGGAACAATTGAGGCTGGTGATTGTTGCTTGGCTTGCTGACTCTTAGTGGGGGTAGAGCTCTTGTTTTTTCTGGCTCAGTCTGAGGTGTATTTCATTTGCCTGTCCTGTTCTTAAACAGCACTTGTAAAATCACGTGTCACTTCTACAGTTATATTTAGGATACAGCTTGAAACACTGTCTAAACACCCTGTGATAGAATACTGAAGTCTGCCGCCTGGGTAATTATTATGTGGTTCTGGTATCATATTATCTGCACTATCCAGATTAGAATGCGTCACCCACTTCTAAGTTCGTCTAGAAGAGGGAGCCCGTTGTGCACAAGGCCAAAGGATATTGCCTCATGGTTCCCCTTTCAGTGAACTTTGTGATACATGTGCAGAATGCTGTGGGACTTCATTCTTGTTTGAAAACACTTGTAACTGCTAATAGTGCTGAAATACTAAGGCTTTCCCACCCCCTCACACCCCAAATACCTCCTCAATGTGCTTCGTGTTTTTTTTAGAATTTCATGAGAAGTAACTGGAATTTCCATCTGAAGGGAATGTTTGTCACGAACTGCCTAATCTTTAGACGTGTCTAAATGCAGATGTATTTAATGAGCACTTTCATTTTCCTTCTTACATGGAAGGGGGCGAGTTTCTTCATTGAACCTCTCTCTTCTGGTTTTAATCCATTTTTAGCCCCTTGATTAGTGTGTGGCTTGGGGAGGTTGGAGCTAAGCCATTTCTTTGCCCTTCACTTCAGGGGGAAAATGTTTGCACCCTCACTTTTTAGTATGCAGGGCTCTGGTTAACTTGATGGTGGGTTAGCAGTAACTGCTGAATGAATGAATCTAGTGACAGTTTCTGCTGATGTGTTTTTTCCCTGCTTACCATCCTTCTCAGTTTCTTACTATTTATCTTCTTTCTTCCTCCTGGAATCTTGAAGATAGGAAAGACAGAACATAATAATAATAATTATTATTATTATTTTGTTATATAAATAGCCCTAGTAAAAGGATTGGCGGTGGAAAATATTGCCAGGTTTTTTGGTGGATTGTAAAAATACCTCGTTAAATATGTATAATCAAGAATCGTGTGACTGATAACTCAGTATGTCATGATGTGAACAGATCTGAAACAGCCCTCCCCCCCTCCACCCCCAGTCAAGGAAATAGTTCAGGAGGAAATATTTGGTTAACATTTTTTTGTGTTCACAAGATTTTAGACAGGATTTAACTAGGACAGCTCTTTAAAGATTTGCACAGGAAATCACTATTAATATAGGTTCTCCGTTTAAAGTATCTAACTTAGCCTCAAAGTGCCCAAATAGGCAGAATATGATTCCATCACTGATCCTGGGTGGACAAAAGGCAGGGCCAAACCCGGCCATCTCATGATGCTCACGAGAGTTCTGCAACATTTTACCCCCAATTTCTATCTCCAGAAGATTTTTACAGCTCTGTATCCCTTTGTACACATTTTAGGTTGACATAAAAAGTTTTCTATTATAAAATTAGAAAGATACAAAGGATGTAATTTCTGGCATAACATAAATATTGACTTTTAAAATAAAAAAGTTATATCACTGTTTAAAATGTATTGAATGGAATTTAAACACTATTGTGATTGAATGTGCCTCATTACCACTTAACAAGTAGGTGAGCAAGGTCTTCTTTAATAGTTGGAAATTTTACATTGTTTCTTTTTTTCCTTGAGCTCAGACTTTCATTCAATTTGCTCATGCAGAATTTTATCCAAATGTAATACATTAAAAAAAAAAAAAACCCAATTATCCTATGATATTTAGTAGTAAAAATATGATCTTTAGGGGCTGGGACTTAAATAAATTTCTGGATTGAGTTTCTCATTATAATAATTATTAAAATAATTTATCAAAACATTAAGTTTGATAAATTATTAATAAAACATGCAAGGTAAAACAATCTTATTCGAAATGTGTTTCTTGATCTCTTGATGAGGCTTTCTTGTTTTAAGTTAGTTCATGTGTGTATGGTGAAAATAAATTCTTGCTGGGATGATACAGGGAGTTAATTAAAGGAAGTTCTCCTGACCCGCAGTATTTTGAATCTGCCTTTCTTTGGCACCAGAATGTTTTCCCACCTTGGGGGCAGTTCTGCTGGTCAAAATCAGAATGGGTGAGAGGTAAGTCTACTTTTTGTCAAGTAAGAGAAGGAAGATTGTGAAGAGGGAAATAATGAACAAAGCAGCAGTATGACAACCACAGGCAGATGCTCTTTGGGAATGTGTACATGTGGAGGCGGAGGATCTGGGACGAAATTTCCATAAAACAATCCATGGCTGCAGACCTCCTGCAAACTCTTCATGTATTCTAGCGGTACAGGGCCCCCAGCCATGGAGCCCAATACTCTAGGGAGGCAACCTTGGAGAGCTGATGTCATCATGGGGGACAGCCTGCATTTCTGTGTGCCTTGGGGTACAATCAGTTGGCCAAGTACGGGTCACTGGATCACCTCAAGTGTGAATGACATACACATTAGTCAACTCTCCTAGGCAGTACAGATCACCTTTGAAAGCCTGTGCTTGCAGTTTTGAAAAAGCAAACAAATAGGTGTTAAAATTTTAACTTGTGAAGGTGAGGTAGAGGGAATTTTAGTAAGTCGTTATGTGTGTTTTCACTTAAAAATATTTTAAATTAACCCAAATATCATTTCTTTCATGGTGTCTCTGTTTCTATAGGACAATTCTAGTAAGTAGATACTTGATGAAAAGTTGGTTTTTTGTGTGTGAGTGTTTGGATAACTTTTCTCTTCAACATTTGAAACCTTATTGGATGCCTTCAAAGACGTCCTCTCAGATACGTTGAATCAGGTCTCCATGCGTCCCTCCTTAGATTCCACTCTGTGCAACTGATTGAATAATAATAGCAGGATGTAATTGTGTTTCTCATTACGTTTTAAAATTTAATTAGAATTTAATATATTTGAAAGCTAATTTCTTACATCTAAAGACCCAGACTTTGCTTTTATAATGTGACTTTTGGCAAACCAGTTGTTTGAGGGTATTTAACCGATGGCTACTTTGGTTTGTTTGTCAACTCCTGAGTCAGCTAACAAGTCCCTAGAGTTCCTAAATTGGCAATAGATATTATATCTGCATACTTTACAAAAAAATGAGGCAAAATATTTGGATATAAAATTCAAAATGTCGTACACTTGTATGCGTATGTTGAATGGATTGGTCTGGCTTTTCTGTGTAGAATCGCAACAGAGTCAAAAATCGTTCTTCAAAAAGAATGCTGGTCTGTGATGACGAGTGTTGCTGGTTCCTTTCTCGCTCATCTCTAGACCAAATAGAAACATGCGTCCCCTCTGCCAAGTATGCTGTGATGTCACAAGCAGGCCCTACAGCACAGCGGCTTTTTCCTACACATTTCCTTTTCTGGCTGTGGGATATTTAACCTCTACCTCAATGATTTTATCCATTTTTTTTTTTTCAGTTGGAGAACTAAGACATCTACTACTATAAATTCTGTTTTTAAGAAATAGATTATTATTTTTTTTAGAGCAGTTTTAAGTTCCTAGCAAAACTGAGCAGAAAGTATAGAGTTCCCTTATTCTCCCTGCCCCTCCCCTAACCTCCCCCACTATTGACATCTGGAACCTGAGTGGTACATTTGTTACAATTCATGAGTCTACAGGGACGCATCATTATCATCCAAAGTCCATAGTTTACATGAGAGTTCACTCTTGATGTTGTACAGTCCGTGGGACTTAACAAATATTGAATGACATGTATCCACCATGATAGTATCATATAGAATAGTTTCACTCCCCTAAAAGTCATCTGTGCTCCCCCTGTTCATCCCTCCCTGCCCCCAATCACTGATCTTTTTGTTGTCTCCATAGTTTTGGCTTTTCTGGAATGTCCTATAGTTGGATAGATTCTTTTTAAAAGAGGTATAATAGGTTGAAGGATTTTGGAACTTTTAGAGATCTTAGAGATTTTTCCATTCTGTGGCTTTTCATGCTTACCAAAGTTTTATATATTTTTTTTCAATAGTTTGAATAAAAACCAACTTGTTCAGCTTCACAAACAAATAAGTACTTTGCATTGGTTTTAAATCAAGTTAAATATTTCTGGGCAAAGTAAAGAGAAGCACTAAAAAAATTCAAGGTAGAGGAAATAGAAAGAAATTCTTTCTGTCCTTAGCAATTCCTCGAAGAATTCTTAAGCCAATGTTGGTTGTCATTTTGATAGCTTTTAGGGAAATCTTTGGATTAAATAAAAGAGATTGCTTTCAGATTGAGAGAACTAATATTAAATAGAAATATGCTAAATTTTATTGCAAGGTGGAACTGGAATCTATTGAGGTAAAAGACGACAGGAAAAGATAATGAGATTTACTAGTGCTATTGAGAAATCTTGTAGAGTAGCAAATGACTGTCATTTAACAGCTGCAATGGCCAAAAGGAAGTGTTCTTTTCCTTGTGCCAAATTGGTTAGCTGGCTCCTTTACTTTATAAATTGGGGTGCAAGCACTATAAGACTTACCCAGAGTTAGCCCTGAGGCTCAGGCATTTTGTGTGGGAGATGAGATGGCTAAATTACCTCCAGCAGCCCTCGGTGATAAAGTTGGCAGCCTTGATATTTGTCAGAGATGACCACACTGGAATCTCTTCCTTCTAGCCCCAATATTATGCTCTACCATTTTATTGATTTCTTTAAGCTCTGTATAGGTTCTATGTCAGCCACACATGGGGTTTTGTTTTCTCTCTTTCTCTTTTTTCCCCTGTAATCTGTTTAACCAGGGTTTATTTTGCAGAAACTTATGATGGGGGCATGCCCTCCTACTGACAAACAGGCCAAGTCTTTAGGTCTGTGACACTAGGCTGTTAATAGCTTAAGAGGCTCTTGGTTATGGAAATAAGTTATAAAGCCACAGAAGGATTTAGCTTCTTGAGAAAGTAAAACTCTACTTAGCATGTTTATGAGAAAGGAGTGAGAGTCATTACCCCATTAGAGCATTAAAGCTCCAACATCCAGCTAGAATATCTCCCATAGCTTGGCAAGTTGTTTTAACCCATGACGTCCCACACTTTGAACTTGTTTCTTTCCAGTTGCTTTATCACACAGGCAGGCTGCTGTTCATGCATCACAACCCAGAAGAGGGACAGGTAGGAGCTCGATGCCACAGGTAGTACCTGATGGCATCAGGCACGCTCCATTGACTAACTCTTGGCTTCCATGGTCCCAGCCACATTCCTGCAGCAGGAGGGTATATGGAACTCATTGCTAGACATTTTGCCATGTGACTCACCAGGGGCCAGAGGCCTCATGTAACTCAAACCCCCAACTTTTCCTCACTTTTTGCAGAGTGGGTTGTGAGTGGGCCAAGGGATTTGACTAGAGACTAGAAGGTGGTGCTCAAACTTGCTCAGAGGTAAAGCTGCTGGGTGAGCTTCAAGGTGCACATTTCTTGGAGTGCCACACAATTGAAATATCACTACTTCTGTCATATGAAAAATGTCCTGCTAAACTAGGTAAGTAGTGCATGTATTCATATCTTAAAATTTAACTATTTAAAATTGTTTAAGGAATCATCTTTCTAGAATTCTGCTTAAACACACACGTAGTTTTTAACTATGATGTGCCTTTATTTCTTGTTAGATCATGTGGTAGGTGCCAAGGTTTTAGAGAAGTTAATGGGAAGTTTACAAAAGAACAAATGCTATATAATGGCATTTCATACACACATGCATGACTTGAGAAAAGGACTCACTTTATTGTTTAGATTTTCATGGTGAGGCAACTTGGACCTGGTCATAGAACATGGATGTCCTGAGGGATGGTAGTTGGAAACTTCTAGACTGAAGTGAAGGGAAAGCTCAGAGAAATCCTGTTAGCCGATGGCAGCCCTGAGGGACCTCTGTTCATTCTCCTTGTGCAGTTCTTTGATGTTGTTGGCAAACGAATTTCACTAAAGTGAGTTCATCTCCTAGTTTACTAGATATAGATATCTGTCATCTTTGGAGGTATTTTGGGAGATGATTTATACCAAATGAACATTTATATTCTTGTTCGTATGAGGCCCGATGCATTATTTATTTATTTTTTTTCCAGAAAAAAGTGTTGACTTTCAATATCATAAATTCTGTTAAAGGATTCTAGTTTTAGTTTCTCTGTATCTCTCAGTCTAGCAAAGAGACAATGTCCTGGACCTTTTTGGGAACTAGCTGTCTAACTCAATTTTTTTTTTTCTTTTAGTGAAATGGAAGTTACTTTGCTTAATTAAAACTGGAAAACCATTGTCAGCCCTTGTATAAGGCATCAGCCTCTGGGTAATTCATATCAAATTTCTTTTGATGCTGGTAATTTCCAAAATCAGCAATAGGAGGTAAAGTACCTGTTTTGATGAATCTAGCAGCAGATGTGTTTATAAGAGGAAATGATATTGCTAACTCACAAACTGTATTTTGTGGGATAATGTAATGGGGTGTAGTTGACTAGTATTTCCTCTATTAAAGGAATGCAGTCAATTTTTCTTTCCTTGGAATTTCAAATGTATATATTACTCTAAAAGCTTCCTGGAAATTTGAAACTGCTATTTGCTTGCTTATAACTTTCCCTCATTTTCTTCCTAGCAGTGGAAGGGAAGTTTAAAACTTTGTTTAAATCCACAGTAAACTTTATATATTATGAGACTTGTTGGTAATCTAAATCAATGTTCTGTCTAAAACCATGTAAAATGATTCTGATAAAAATATGGGAATTACAATGTCTACTGTGTTTTTCAATGAGGTTTTCTATTTGGAGGGATTAGAGAAAGAAGACAGAAGAGGCTTGGTGAGGGGCAGTTGCTGATGGTATGTGTGTGTCTTGAATGCTAAACTTAGCAGTTTATAATAATCGGCTTGTGAGGTATGTGGCAGTGTATGTTTAAGAGTTTGAGGATGAGTCTGGCATTTAGATATAGGTAGTTCAGTTTAAAGAGTTCCAGCTGGCGTTGTTGAAGTGGTTTTGATGTGGCATGATGAGGCACTGGGAGGGTATGGCAGATCTGAGGGCCAGCCTGGGATGTTGACAGGTAAAGCACAGAGGAGGTATGATGTTTGGAATTTTAGAAGGTCAGGAGGAAAGGGATTGAGCCTAGCTTTTTACCTTTTTGAATTTTAGGGAGGGTGAAAATGAAATATTTGTAAGGGAACAAGCAATAATTGATATAGATGGGGGGAATTCTCCAAGTGAGAGAAGAAGCCAGATGGATAATTAGTCAAAGGACCACCTATTTTTGTATTTAGAGAAGTCATGAAATACACGATAGGATTCTGCTTTTATGAATGAAAAATATGGCAGCTTCCAGATTATTAATTTGCAAATTAACTTGTGGTATTCTGTATTTGTTCAGAAACTTGTATAATTCTTTTTGAAAAGTCCCTTGTAGCTTTTTTTTTTTTTTAAGAGACGGAAATATCATAGGAATACTTTTATAGAAGTGTATTTTTGTGTAAGTTTCTAAGCTTCCCCTTAAATTATTTCTTACCTGCAGGAGAGATTAGTTTCTCTTGCTAGAACATGGAGACTAGTGAGAGAAATTGATGACCTTTGTCTCAGAACTCAGTTGTCCTTCTTCGATACAAAGAAAATACAATACAGTTTATTTTTCCACCATAAATATCTATTGAGTTCTGTAAAATTTCATGCCAGTCTCTGGGTATAGCCCCTGGATATACTTTTCAATACCTATTCTACTGAAATTTTAGTATTAATCTTTATGTTTCCAGATAAAGCAATTCAAGTAGAAAATCAGTATTAAAACAATTGCTAGCATGCTGTGTCTTTAAAATTATAGTAAATATTTGTTTTCCTACAAAATAATTGTATTCTTAATTAGAAACCCAACTGTTGAAAGCGCAACAGAGTTAGGTACTCAGATGACAATAATTATGAAATAAGTGCATATTTTAATAATTTATGGCTATGGTTTCATAAAAATTTTAATGTAGCAATTGTTACCAAAGTGGATTTTTGAAATTACGTTTTTCATCTGCAACCATTTTTATAGCAATAAAGGGGGAAGATAATGCTTGGGCACTATATCAGGCTTGAGTAGGTTAGAGTGAGGTCTGATAAGAGAGGGTTCGGATTTTGGTGTGGAGGGATTTCCAGTATTGTACTGTTTCAAAGAGTAGCCCAGTGATATCAGTACATATTCTAGTAACTTGGCACCAGATGTGAGAGTGTTTTACAGAAGGAAAAACAGTATAAATTACCTTTGTTCCCACTTTTGCAGCATCTATCTATGGACAGTACACTGTCCATAGTGAACTCCAGTTCACTGAAAGGAAGAGGATTTTATTCTTGAGAATATTTTTATGAGACTAGAGAGACAATATTGTGAACAGGACCAGGCTTAAGAATTTAATGTAAAGAATATTCTAGGAGTCAAAGACTTTTTTTCAATAAAGTAAAACAAAATCTAAGCTGGAGAGGTTTAAGGAGTAATGGAAAAAAGGGCTAAATACTTTGGGAATTGATTGGTAACATGTTACTGTTAATTGGGAAGTTAATCTGTTAATTAGTGATTGATTAACACGGGTGATTGTGTTTATCAACTGACATCCAGTGACAGCTTTTGCCTTTTCAGTCATCAAATCAATAGCACAATTTCTAGTCCACCAAAATTTCATCACCAATGCCTACCAAGAGCGCGAATACTATACAGCAGCTGCTCAAGGCTTGCACACTCCACCCTGACAGTCCTTAAACCGTTGAGTCAGCTCGAAGTCTCTCCATTTCTAAGTTTGTGGTTCAGGCACAGGTAACTGAAAACAGATGTGCAGAGTAAAAACTGCTAGTTTTCTTGTAGAGCTTTTGGTGATTTGGGGGTGGGGAGCAAAATCTGCCTTTTACAAACCCTTTGTGCTCTTATTACAAGCACGGTTTTCCGATCTCAGCAATATTTGCCCACGTTCTATCCAGATGCTTTCTTTTCTGTTCCTTAGAGGGATTGCTGAGCTAGGTGGAGGGGAGGCGTAGCCTCCTTTTTCTTTACGTTAAACTCTTTCTCCCGTTGCCTGTTTCCTGTCTGTAGACTACACATGGCCCTGTGGGACCCAGGGTGATTTTCTGACCTAGCAATTGCCTCTTATGATTCTTCTGTTAAACACTCATTAAGCTATTCGACAGCCCTAGGGAAAGAGTGAATTGTCAGTCCGGTCACTTGCTCCGGCTGGAAGAGAGGGCAATGATTGGACAGCAAGGAAGAGAAATAAGATGGCTTAACGACAGATGTAGCTCGTAAACCATAAGTCAAGGGAGGACCACATTTTTAGTGTGGCAATTGCTGAAGAATGATGCCATTAAACCTTTCGTGAGCATCCATTGTATGGGGGAAACAGGTGAGATACTGGGGAAACCAGTATGAGACGCCGAACCCAGGAACTTCGTGGTCCAGCTGGGGTAGAGTGAGGGATGGGGAGAGAAAGAAGCCACAATGCAGAGCAGTCCAGGTACAGTGCCAGAGATCACTATCATTGCATCCTGCAAAGAGAGAGCATCCGGGGCAGGAAGTTTCCTGGAGAGCGTCTTTGTCAAGGATATGTGTTTTAAGCTGGTTTTTAAATGCCTCGTGTAGGAGTTTGACAAATTGGGAAGAACGAAGGAGGTGTTTGGAGCAGGGGTCAGCTAAGCAAGAGGGAGAAAGCAAGCTCTGCACAGGGTTTCCAGGGGCAATGCGAGTAGCTTGCACAGGTAGCTGTGGGAGATGATTGGAAAGAATGGGCAGCACCCATTTTGCGGAGGCCCCTGGAAAACCGCTCAGGAGTTTGGATTTCTTGGGGAGCTAAGGGAGACTTTTCATCAGGGGTTAAGACGTGTGGGAGTAATGTTTTAGGACAAATAATCTGACTGTAATGTGGAGACCTAATGTCTTATTTACTGACTGGACTGTGTGATACTGTTTTGCAAGCCATCTTCTGCTAGAAATGCAGTTTTATGGTTCACAGGCGGATCCCCCAGCATTGCGTTAGGAACTGACTCTTGGTCTTGTTAGGAGAGGGAAATGTTTGATCTCCAGCTTCTCTTAAATCTATGGGGGCAGTGTTTTATCAGGCTTTGAGATGTGGGCTGAATGATGGATATGCGATCAGCTCTTAAATACAGCACTGCCAGGCTCAGCCCTGCAATCATGTGGTTATGAAATATTATCCAGCCTGAAATCATAAGAAAAAAAACCTTTTTAGTCTGACCTACTCGCAACACATGATATGAGAGCCTAACCTTTGAAGTGACTGGAAAAACCGGAGAACTGCTGACTGCATGAAATGTAAATGAGAATTCCATGTGGAGGGATTCTTCTGAGTTTTTGGTATTTTCTTCTCTTGAGTGTTTACTCCAGACCACAGCACCTATTTCTGCATCGCGTGTTTCCAAGGCCAAACAAAGGTCTCTGCCTTGAAGATTTGAGGCACTTGCTTGCTGTTGACCCGCACATAATCCCTGAAGGAAGGGAAAAAGAGGGAGGGGAAGAGAGAAAGAGCAGAGCTGGGCCACAGAACAGTGCTTTTGACTGACTGGAAATCTTCCAGAAGTATCTGGTCTCCTGGCAACCCACCTGGAAGTTGAGAAGTGTGGAATGGGGCTTAATACATTGGTGTTAGTCTTGCTCCTGCTTAGCAGAAGATATTCTCATTGCCCACAGTAATACATGAAGTAATTCATCCTGCCTTACCTGTGTCTTATCTGCCAGGTCAGCCAGCGTAAGGCTAGTCAAAAAGAAACCTGAAGTTCGATTTTGACTTGTTACTAATGGGTGCTGAATGTAGATGGGCAAAGCAAGATTCCATTCATCGCAGAAGCCTGGTCCTCTTCAAACTACGGACCCCAGGTTATCAGTCACAGTGAGAACGTAGGTTGACAGAGGGAAGGAGCAATGTAGGACCTGTGGATTTCCCTTAGGGTTCTGCACTCAGCTGTCTCTGACTTGGGTCTTCCTGTTCCTTGTGACATATACAGTATTCTGACTTCCTCTTTGATTAGCCAATCTCACTTCACATCCATGAAAAGTGCAGGCCTCCTTTGTTTTCCTTGTCATTTTGTTTCCATTCTCCACAGATGTGTGGCAGCCATTACATGATTGCTTTTAGTTATAGACTCTTTGTTCTTAAATGATATGTCAAGTTATTAAAGAATACATGGAAACGTCCCTCTGTTATTAAGGGGATCCTTCATTGCTTGCTGAGATTGCCTCACTTCCTGTCCACCCTCTCAGTTGCCCCTTAATCTCCCCCCACGACCCAGCCTTTCCAAATGGCTCTTGAGACATTCAGAGCAAATGATTCTCAAAGCATGGTCCTCAGGTCAGCAGAATCAGCACACCCCGTAAACTGTTTGAAATGTAAATTTGAGGGCCTGCACCCAGGTTCTACTGAGTTGGAAACTCTGCAGGTGGGCCCAGCCATCTGTTTTAACAAGCCCCTCAGATAATTCTGATGCATGCTAGATTCAGAGTGAGTTTGAGATCCACTTGTCACACAACAGATGGCTTATGAAGAGACTTGATCTTTCCCTTTATAGTGATAAAAGATTTTGTATCTACCTGGATGCACATCCAGGACGCAGAATAAAAACAGAATCTGATGCCTTTCATCTTCATTTCTATTCACTGTTGACAATTTCTGCATTAAAATGGGGGAAACTTAGCACTTTGCAATTTAACAGCTAGTTAAACACCACTTAACCCCTTAGCACTAGCCAGTTGCTTGTCCTCCAAAGCCTGGTTCCGTCCCCACATTCCCCACCACTACCCTCCTGATTGCTGCAGTCACTCACTATTAGGCTAATTTGCTGCTCTGGGAGACCCTGTTCAGATGACTCTCTGATTAGGTGGGAATCGATTAAGCAGAAGCAGCTCTACGCTAGTGCTAGATCAGTAAAAGCAATGAGAGAGCTCCTCATTCTAAGCTGCCTCCATTTTGCTGTTGCTTCGGTTAAGTTACTTTTCTGTAATTCGTGGCTCATTAGCACCGTGACTTCTGAATGTGCGTTTTCATCCTAGTCATTCCAGCCATATGTGGATGCTACTATGCTCAGAATCCTTCATAATGGTGGTTTCCTGTCATCCTGAATGTCGATGACAAGGCGAATAGCAAGATAGAAATGCAGCTTTGGATAAAAATCATACTTCTTGAACTCCCCCGGGCCCTCTCCTATACCCATCCCCACACACAGGTCCAACGAGCGTTAGCTGGATGGTTCAGCCCTGTTCCTGAGACTACAAGACCTGAGTTTGAAGCTGTAAATTACTTGACTTCTCTAGGCCTCAGTATCTTTTTCTGAAAGACCTGGCAGGATGGTATTTACCCCAGAGGGTAGCCGTGACTCCTAAGGGAAACAATGTAAAGTCTTCCTTAGTAATTCTCCCTAGAGATGAGGCTCCTGCTCCCACGTTTTTCAGATCCCCACTCCAGTGCACCCTCTTCAAGATACCTCCCCCAGGCCAGCTTCTCCCTCTCTTGCATTTCCATAGCACTTTGTTGGTGTTGCTTTCATTTGATAATTATGTATCTGACATTATAGTTACTATTTTACTCTCCCCTTTTGGACCGTGAGCACCTCTAGGCTACGCGATGGCTTGGTGCAACCCCTCCCTACTTCTCCATAGCTGTGGCCACGAAGAAGCTCCGATGAGCATCAGAATCTCCTAGGAGCTTTGAAAAAAAAGATATAGATTCCTTGGTTCTAGCCCCTAGAGAACATTCTGGTGAGTCTGGATTGGAACCTAGGAACTTAGATTTTTCATGAATGTCACAGATGTTTCTGCTGCAGATGGGCCTTAGATCCCAGTTTTATTTTTTATTTTTATTTATTATTTTTTTTTAGGTGCGGCAACCCTTGGTCGACCTCACAGATTGCAAGGACCGTATCAGTTTACAATCCCTTATTTATTTTTTTATTTTTTACACCTACAATGCCTGGTCTCCCATCCAAGTACTAATCAGGCCCAACCCTGCTTAGCTTCCAAGATCAGGTGGGATCAGGCTTGTTCAGGTGGTATGACTGTAGACATCTCCCAGTTTTAGAATCAATTCTATCAAACTCAACATTCCCTTTAATATATTTTGTAACAGCCCCTTCCTGAAATTAAACTGAGACAATAGACCTCACTTATACACAATATTAACCCCTCAAAAATAAAATTCTAAGTGTAATATAAAGGAGAAACAACAAAGATAATTTATAATAAAACAGCTTATATTTTAATATGTGCATAGCTACATTAGAAGACATAATGAATAAGTCAGATAGTTGCTCTTAATAATAGTTTGGCTTAAGTATTCAACAGAATATTATCAATAATCATATATAAAACCTTATAAATGAGAGATAAATAAAACTTTTTATGTATATCACTAAGAATGAGACAATTATAAATGTAGACCAATACACGTATATTATAGAAGTGACTCGTTAATCATGAGTGGCATTCCTGAAACTGTCTTGATTTTTGGAGATGATAAAAAACCCATGGGAAAGTTCCAAATAAGGTATACCTTTCCCTAGATTCATAGGGTAATCAAATTTCTATAAAATTCAGGGAACTTAAAACTGAGCAAAATAATTTGTAAAATTCAGAGTTAAGATCTAGGCTCAGAAACTTTGTTTTTCTTTTTTATGGAAGTTGTGTGGGACATGGGACAATTCATTATCAAGAGGGACCTTCTGGAGTGTTGTAGGGGTCTAGCATTCCTGCTACCCTCTCCCCAAATGCCAGCAGAGCCCTGTAATCATTGTAACAATCAATAGCTCCTTACCCAATTCCAAAGCCTCTAGAGGTAGAGCCACCCCACTGAGAACCCTTGAGATAGAAATATATCAGCCCTAAACTATAATCAGGGCAAAGCCCTTGTGGCTTCCCATAGGTTGCCCCCAGGACAAGGTATTCTGTACCTATTTGGTGGATAGAATGACTTATCAGACTTTAAATACTTGAAATAAATGGCACCTATGCCAAACAAACAGTTTATGAGCGTGATTTTTTTCTAAACCAGAATTGGCCTATGCTCTTTGCCACATTATAGAAACCCTGGGAAACTTAAAACTGCAAAAGGGCTTTGTTGCAGGTTGGGCTCTCTAGAAGCGGATGCCACCATGGAATTTGAGGTACAAAAGGTGTTGAGGGACCCACACCCAGGAAGGGAAGGAAGCAAGACCAGAGGAAGAGGTTGAAAAGGCCTCAGCCAACCTGGTGGGACGCCCTGGAGTGAGTATTTACATTCACGGTGTCCTAATTTGCACCAGAATTGCTGGTCCTCAGTCACCAGATAGTAGATTGTCACAGGAACTGCAGGAAGGGTGTGCTCTTACGGAGGCTGCTTTCTGCAGCCGAAGCAGACCCTGAGGGAGCTGGTGGCTGGAGGCTGTGTGCACTCCCTGAAGGGGGATCTGGGTGACTCATCTCTGGTCTACCACACGTTTTCCTGTATATCCTCACTTGTGCCTCACAGCGACCCTAGTTGATAAGTACAGTTATCATTCTCATTTCACAGATGTAGAAACTGAGGCTTAGAGCATTCTCCCTGGTTTAAGTACGTAACTCAGCAAGGACTGGATTCTAGGCCTTCCAAACGCCAGGTCCCCTCAGTGATGTCCACACGGGCTTGGTGATGTTCATTCACTCATTCATTCCCCCTCATGTGGTTGGCGTGAAGTGCTGTGGCCGGACAGCTGGGCTGCTAAATCTTATCTCATTCTTACCGTTTCTTTTCTGGTTGATTGAGTAGCTTACAGGTAGTTTAGCAGATATTTAGAAATATGAGTCCTTTTAAATTCTCAGCTTTTATCACTTGATCAGATTAAGGAATTAATTTTGAAAATCCTTGACATGGCTGAAAGCTGCTTGTTTTGTGATAAGGTTTTTCTTATAGGTTTTTCCTGGCATAGACAAAGATATTTGGTTTAGGGCCTCCTGAGAAGAGCACTTTGGGCCTTCGAGATATCACTTCGCAGGCTACAGCCAACTGGGGTTGGTGTGTGAACCGACAGGCTGGCAGCTGCCTCAGGAATCTGACATGCACACCAGGAAGCACAAGCCTGCCAGGCGCGCTGACCTGGTTCCTGGGCCCTGCGCCCTCTTCCTCTCTCGCTGCTGCTGGTTGGCTTCAGTTTGGCCTCTTAGTGGCTCATTGAAAAGCCTTTCAAATCATTTCCAGGTCCCTCGGGGGAAACTACTGTATTTAATCAAAGGCAAGGCATTTCAGCTACTGTGTGTTGGAATAATTTTGGCTTTTTAACAAATCAAATAAGAAGGGACTACTAGGCTATGAAGTTGGCCATGGGCAAGTTCAGTGAACCCGTGGAACTGTGAACCTTATTAACACTGACAGACAAAATAAACACAAGAGAAGCTTAGTTCTTAGTATGATAGTTTAATATTTTGGAGGCCAGAATGTTTTTAAAATTGTTTAATTTTTAAAAATGGCAAAATATATGTTCACTGTTGCAAGAAAGTCTCCTCTCCCCTCCAGTGCTGTTATACTCTTGAGGTCATCCACATCAGGAGTTGCTGTTTTTCCTACCCTGTCTTTCCTGTGCTTATTCAAACATGTGTACATATATTCACCCACATGTTTGTTTTTATTTCATTTCCATAAAAATATGATTCTAAGTATTTTATAAATTGCTTTATCCACAAAACAATAAATTATGGATATTTTCCCCACAGGTCAGTATATAGCTTCATAATACTTCATAGTGTGGATGTATCATGATTTATTCAGCCATTTATTCATTTCCCTTTGATAGACATTCAGCTCATTTCCAGTTTTTGCCATTGAAATAACACTGTAATGAACATCATTAGTTCTCATAGTGCTTCGACAGGCACCCGGAAGCTGGGAATGAGGAGGTGAACACGTGAGAGATGCTCACTACTTTGTAGAAGTTTACACAGTAGTGAGAGGAAGCTGTGTGTAAACAGAGAAAGCAATACATAAAATAGGAAATAGCAATTAGAGATAAGGCCTCTGAGAAAAAATAAAGCAAGATGCTTGCTGTATTAGAGGAAAGGCCTGTTTCAGGAAGTAAGTTGCAGCTGAGAGCATGGGACTGGAGAGACAGCCCTTTGGACACCTTCTGTAAGAGCTGCGAGGTGGTGAGGGAGGTCAGGTTCTTGTCCTGGGGTTGTTCACTAATGGGTTGCTGGACAGCCTTCTGCAAAAGCTGTGCCATTCGCACCCCACTCAACAGTGTCTCAGAGGCCCCGTTTCCCCACACCCTCCTCAGCTTTAGGTATTTTCTGTCTTTCAAAATTTTGCCAAAATAATATGTGAAAAATGGATGTTTTCCTAAGTGCTAATGAGGTTAGAAAGCTTTTTATATGTTCATGACCTTATCACGTTTCTCTTCCTTGAATCGCTACTCATCGACTTTGCCACTAAAAAAAATGGGTTATTTAGCCCCTTCTGACCATCTTGTGGGAGCTCTTTGCCTGTTAGTCCTTTGCCTCTTACATGTCCTGGCTTATTTCCTTTTCATCTTTCTTTAGTCTCTCCACTATTGAGACTTCTCTCCCTCAGCCCCAGAGAGAAGTATCTCTTGTTTATTCTTAGGGATTATGGACCTCAGGCCTTGGGCCTGTGAGCTTTATAGAGGCTTAAAAACATGTCTGAAATCAGAAAAAAAAGTTTTTATTGGTTTCTTGACCACTAAAGGAAAACTGAAAATCACGGTAATGTATATTTAATTAAATGTCTATAAAACATAACTTTATATCAATTAGTCATTTACAACCTAAATTGATATAAAGTTACTTATAACTCAAATAAGGGTAATAACAACTCAAATAAGGGTATATCATTTACAGTTTTAATATGGCACTGGGTCGGGCTTCTAAATGAAAGAATGGTCAGTGGCCTCCGAAGATTTTTAAGCCACCCTCGAATCTCCCAGAATTCTTAAAAAGAAAACATTCCCATCCTTCTGCTTGTCTCTCAAGTTCCTTGCTCTCTCCTTTTCTTGCTCTGTCTTGGATTTCTCGGCTTTATTGCCTCCTGGTCACTTGAATGTCTGCACTCAGGGTCCTGCTCCCACCACAGCCCTGGACTGAGCCAGCTCATTCTCTGATGGCCTCATGATCCAGCTCTCACCTTAGCGTGGAATTCTTTGAGGCTGTTGACTATTCTCTTCTGGAAGTTCTTTGCTTCCTTCATTTTGCTCACTTTCCTTTCGTTTTCCTTTTACCTTTCTGACCATTTCTCTTCAGTCCTCTACCTCCCAACTCAGTGTTGGTTTCTTACCAACCCTTCCCTGACTCTCTCCTTCCCTTGGCTAATTTCAGCAATTCCTTTGTCTTCAACTATGCTCACTACTTGCTGTAAACTCCCTTGAATCCTTTGTAGAGGGAAAAGAATATAAATTTTTAAAATAATCTGCACACCCCTCTCGCCACCACAAACAAAACAAACAATCCTTTAGTATTGACTTAACCCAAGAGAATATTTTAAAACTGATTTTACAACCCATTAGTGGGTTATGAATGTAACGGGCAGGGCCTACATTAAGAAAAGGAACAGAAAATATAATTTTATAAAATATAACATGTAGTAAGGTAGATATTTTTTCATGAAACTAACGTTTTTGTTAAATTCTGTATTCGTGTGTATCAGGACCGGCATAATAATTTCTGGGATCCAGTGCAAAATGAAAATGTGGGATCCTTTGTTAAAATTTTTTGGTAATTTCAAGATGGTGACAGCAGAGAAATAACCAAGAGTGGGGCCCTTTTGAGCACAGAGCCCTGTGCAGTTGCACAGCTTGGCCATGAAGCCAACCCTGGTGTGTATGTATGTGTATGACCTGGGTTGAGATGTAAGATTATTTTCTTACTATGGGTCACCAGCAAATAAATTCGGAAGCCACTGTTCTGATGTGTGACATGAAAGGGTGGCTGTGGACACCCAGTGTGGGGTAGCTGGTTCTGAGCCGTCTGCCTTCAGTCACTCCTCTTCTGTCTGCTCACCTCCACCTTGCCAGCTGGCTCCACGTTCTCCATTCCTGCCTGCTTGTGCCCAGTTTCTGCTGTGCTGGTGCCCAGTTGGCTACGCCCTGCTGTAGTATCTCAGCTTTCTCATTCCCAGTTGTCCTTCTCCTTGGCTTGTTTATTGCATCTGGGTAACATACCTCCTGGGATCCTCTTGGAGAATGGCTAGGACACTGCTTACAATTAAAATGCTAAGGCTTTCTTATTTCCGTGTCTCCTCAGCATTAGTCAATTTATTACTTTTAGAAATTCCACCTGGATGTCTGTTATGTGCTTCAGACTCATTTTCCACCTCATCTTTCCATCTGCCTCCAAACCTGCTCTTACTCCTGTATTTATTTGGTTCACGCCACTATTGTTTACTCAGTTGTCCAAGCTTAGAGCTGTGGAAGCTGTTCTTTATTTTTCTATTCTTCCCTCTTTTCCTCCTCCTCATATCCCATGAGTTGCCAAGTCTTGTCGACTTGGCCTCCCACATAACTGCTTTGGGTCTGTTCTCTCTTTTCCAAGTCTAGCAGAGACTCTGACTCCTTGGCAGGGCACGTGAGGCCTTTCACTCTGGTCCTCACCTGCATTCTCATCCTCAACTCTCACCCTACGTCTACCAACACCTGCTCCAGCCACACATCTGTTCTCCTAAGTTCTTGGGCTTCTCAGCTGTAAGTGATAGCACCTCCTTCTCCTCTCCCCCTGACCTGGAGACATTTGGAAATGTGGTGGTGGGGGTCATAATTCCAGGTATTGTGACTGAGAGTTGCTGCTAGCAGTTAGCAGGTGGGGTCAGGGTGGTAAATATCCTGCGGCGTGTGGGACTTTCTCTCAAACAGGGAACTGTCCCACCGAGGTTGTCTGTCGGCGGCCACCCTGCTGGGAAGCAGAATGGTGCCCTTTCATGCCTCTGTCCTTTGCGCCTGCTGTTCCCTTGGCCCGAGGTGCCCCTCCTAGACCTCCACCTGGGGAACGCCTACATATCCTTTGAGCTCCAGTTTTAAAAATGCCACATTCTCTGAAGTCTCCTGCGCTCCTTTTCACACCAAAGTCTATCGGTTTCCCTGCTTTGTTCCAGGGTGTGTGTACCTCCGGCGGAGCACTCCTTTTAGTGTGTCTTTTCCCTGCGAAAGGGCTGGTCTTATTCAGCTTTGTACTCACGGCCCTGGGCGTAGTGCTGGCGGGTAGTGGGTGCACAATAAGGTAAAAGGGGTGGAAGGGCCGAAAGTGAAACCCACAGCCTTTCAGCTGTGCAGTTCTTGGATTGTGCTTCACTTGTTACACTTTGTCTCCTCCTTCCTCCTCCACATCTCTCTCTCTTTTTTCTTTCTCAATTGCAGCCTTTCTAACTCTGGCGTGTGCTTCTTCATTACTACAGATTGGCTATCTTCCACAGTTACAGTCATCTGCGGTTCCTCGAGGCATCTAAGAATTGAAATAGATCTTGGCCATCTTTGCTCCGGAGGTGTGATTGCAGTAGTTACAGCTCCCGTTTCCAAGGCAACAGCCTTCTGGTTAGAGTAGAGTGCTTCTCTTAGTGGATCTCCATTAGGAGAGAGGAATCTTACCGCTCCTCTCTTCACTTTCAAACTTCCCCTGCTTTATTACTTATAAAAAGGCCAGTTTACATTAGAATAGGGCAGGATGAAATATTACTCGGCTCCGGCAATTTTAAAATGTTTAATTGAAGCATACTATACAAACAGAAGAGAGCACATATATTAAGTGCTCATATAAGTAGCACCCAGTTCAAAAACAGCACCCCAAAGCTTAATGATTTTTCTTGGAACTGTTTGATTTTTTTTTTTTTAAGATGTGTTTCTTATTTTGTCGAAGAATCACATTTCTTTTCCAAACCAACCTTAATGCTAAGATCCTGTGAGATGGGGCCCGATTTAAGACTCCTAGGCAATCAACCCACAGGTTAGAGAGGGAGCTTTATAGACCATTCTTATTTAAAATGCCATTTCAAAATGCTAGTTCCCCAGAGTTAGAGGGGGTAGCTGCTCCAGGTTGATGGACTCACTCTGTTGTTTGAAAGCAGTGTATCCTACCTAGCTTCAGGCTAACTCCTCAAGCCCACCAGACACAGATACATGGAAACATACAGATTCCTCTCCTCACCCCATTCCCCTGTCTTTCTTCTTCTTTCTTTCTTTTTATTATTATTTTTTAAAGATCACAGCTCCTGTGTGGGCAATAGGTGGGGGTTCTCTTGTCCCTCTTTTTTTTTTTCATAATCTGCTGTGATTGTCAGCCTTGCCACAACCTGAGACATTTGGCCCCAACCTGGTGGGCCCGTCCCATTCTGGCTTTGAGGATTTAAGGAGCTCCAATCTTAACTTTGGGACTCTGTGTCAAGTCTACCTCTGCCTTTGCGTTCTATGTTGGGAAATTGGGCTTTGGTTTTGTTCCCAGGTTGTAATTTCAACTTTGCACTTGGTTATGATGGCTCTTTCTCAGCTCCTCCCTTGGTGACTTACTCATCCCCAGCTCCTCTGGAATGGCTTCCTTCCTTGGAACACCAGCGCCGAGGATGGAGTTTCCATCTCTGCACTCCTAGTGTTTTGTTTTGGACACTTCTGCTCTAGCCCTAGACCAGCTGCTTGCTTAGATAACTGGGCCCATCATTTCCAGGCACCCTGCCTGATAGAACAGTTGTCTCTTAGCCTTTGTAAATGTCATGCTGAAAGAGCATTTAGTATGCCCTGTTTGGAGCTTGGCTATCTGGCCTCTTACCTATCCAGAATGAGGTGAGGAATCAGAAAGCAGTCTGAAAAACAGAGCTGTGATCAGCCAAACCTAGATGTCTCCCAGGGTCTATTGATCACAGTCTTTGCTTCTAGGAGAAGGCCTTAGGCTGTCACTGAAAGCCTTGTACTCTTTACCTTAGACACACTGCCAATATGTTGTGGTTGATTGGCTTTTAAGCGCACAATAAATTATAAACAGTGAATTATAGGCTGTTTGCAATAAGGAGAAATGACAACCTAACCGAAAGGGAAGGGTGGGAAAAATGATAAAAGCATAAAAAAACTGAGAAATTACATAATAATTTCTAGAGTGATTTAGTATCTTAAAACACATCGAGAGCATTTTTGAAATATAGGCTGTATACAATGATGGCCTTCACCATTGGCCAAATGTGCCTTATAATCTTTATGGACCTTATAATCTCCTTAAGAATGTGAAGAGGGGTGGTCCTATGCATCTTAATTTCTTAATTAAATTTTAATATGTACCTGAAATGGCTAAAATAAAAAGCATTCCCACATTTGTAAGGGCTAAACTTTTATTCATTCATTTATCTAATGTTAAATGAGCATCCGTTATGTGCCAGGCATTGGTCCCGATGCTGAGGATACATTAGAATGTCAAACAGACAAAATCCCTGCCCTCCTGGAGATTAAGCTAGAAGACTAGGCTATCTAGAGCAAGTAATTCTTCATGACCTGAGAAGATCAAGGTGTTTTTTTTTTAAATTTATTTTAAATAGATTATATAGGCAGTTTTTCTATGTCACACATAGAAATGGAAAAGGTTATTTTTAAGACTTTCGAAACTGACTCTATGAATGTTGTATACCATTTTGAAAGTCTCTTCAGAGATCAACATACCCTAGTTGTTTCATTTTTTATTGCATCAGAAAGTAGGAGTGCGTTTTGTTTTTTGCAGGTGGGAAAATGGCAGAATGGAGAGGTGTAATGACTCGCCTGAGGTTCTTCACGGATTAGTGACACTCTTCAATGCCCATACTAGAAGATTCCCCACTTCCAAGTTCAAGTCCTTGGGTTGGGACTGTTGTTCAGTTTGCATAATGAAAAAGAGAAGAAAAAGTCCAAATTTTAAATATAAACAGTAAAAAAATATGAGTGATTTAATGTTTGTATAAACAGTTCTAAAATGAATTCCTCACCCATGGCTTTCTGGGTCAGATGGCAGACTTGAGACTTGCCTGTATATTAATGGCTTAACTGGCTCTCTTAAGGATAAAATTTCAACTGTAATTTTCCTTCCCCCACCCCACCTTCCCTCTGGCATGGTTATAGAAGCGCTTTGCTGTTATTTGAGGCTTTCTAAATTATCAAAATGAAACAGCTACAGTAGCTTTTGTTTTGGTCCTTAATCAGAAAGGACTGAAAATGGAGGTGTTCGGTGGAGAATTCTGTAGATGATTACCTCTTATTGGTCCATGAGAGACTGTGGGGTCAGCCTGGCCAGCCAGCTACCACCCTCAGTTAGGTTTCACTTGCCTGAGCAGTGATCTTGATAAACACAAAGCCTTCATACACCGCTTTCCCCTTGCCTGCATTTAGTTTGTGACTTTCTGCTGGAGGGCGAGCATTTGATTTATTATTTTTAACAGAAGATCATTTTTATATAGGGGTATGTCATATGCTTTGAATTCTAGACTGGTTTTTAATTACCTCAAACCAAATATGTATGCTTTAAATTTTAGCCCTTGAAAGATGTGTTAAAATACTTTTACTACGAGAGTTCAATTTGTGGAAACATAGGTGGCATGTTATACTGCTAATAAAGCCAAAGGTTTGAAATATGATCGAAAATCTTCCTTTTGTCTTTCCTTTTAATATCATAGAATTGTGTGCTCTTTCAAGTGTTAAAGGAAAGCGATACCAATTGGTTTGTGGTAGTCTCTTGGCAACATTTAATATGCTCTATTCATAAATGGTCTCAATTATAATACTCTCTGCATATGAGAAATCCTACACTTAGGAGTTAAAGACTAAAACAAAACAAAACACTTAGTCATTTTTATTAGACAAGGCAGAGGCAGTAAAGAAAAAAAAAAGAGGCAGCTCTAGCTTTCATTTTAAAAAGCTTTTACTTAAGTGCATTAGCATTTCTGTGACTAAAATAAGGAAAAACCACCTAGCATGTGGAATGGGTTAGTGATGTGTTTAGTCTTATTTGGATTTTTGGCTAGGATGAGATTAGGGGCTGATGTTGGACAGAGTAGTTCCACGAGGACTCAGTTCTGCCGGAGGCCTACTGGGTTTTCTCAGTGTTTTTGGCTGCTGACTCTTTCACCATTCTTGTCATCCAGCCAACTATCATTTTCATTTTGTGAATGGTAATGACTGTTAAAAAATTGAGAAAGTTTAGTGTCTTTTAAAGTAGATTGTGCATTCTTTTTATTCTTTTTAACAACTTTTTTTTTTTTTTTTTTGGAGGGGGTAAGGGGGGAGCAGTTTTAGGTTCACAGCAAAATGGAAAGGAAGGTGAGAGAGATTTCCCATACATCCCCTGTCTCACACATGTATAGTCTCCCCCACTACCAACTCCTTCCACCAAGTGGTATGTTTGTTATAATTGATGAATATACATGGACACATTATGGTGGAATTTGAAAAACAAACAGACAGACAAACAAACAAACAAAGAAAACCAATGAAATCTTACCTGGTAATTTTATCCTAAGTATTTTGTCCTGTTATCTGGAGTCATGGGTTTTGATTTCCTGAAATATAAAAAAATGTGATTTTCACTTCACCTTCAGGGGTCTGGGAGAAGTTAAGATATGTTCCCATTTTTTAAATGATGTAAAGGATTCCAGTGCCAAGGTATAGTCTACCTTTCTTGATTGAGGGATGGGGACCAGATGAGATCTTTGTTAGATGGATGAGATGGATATTAGAACAGAAGAACAGACTTTTTTCTTTTGTAAGGATGCCCTTAACGAAGGGTAGGAAAGCTACTTCTTGTTATGGATTACTTATTGTATACTTTAATTTCAAGTATTATGAAAATTGATACTAACAACACAAAAAGATTGATGTTATTGAACTAACATCAAACACTGATAATGGATGCAAAAAACATGGTGAAAATTATCTTTCAAGAAATCCAGAGTGCTTTCTGTTTAAGGAACAGATATCAAAATGGGAGTTGTTGAATTCAAAATGCTTCAAGAGATGCATTAGTTAGGATATTGGTTTGGTTAAAATAACACAGAAATTTATTTTATTCTCATCTATATTGGTCAGAACATAAGCAGATCAAGGTTGAGAAGATGGCTTCATGATGTTGGGGGTAAAGGTACTTTTCTCTTACTACAATCCCGTTTCTGTCACACATCTTCCATCTTCCAGTTAAAATGGCTGCCACAGGTTCTATTGCTATGGCAAAGGAGACTAAGAAAGGAGAGGGCAGCTTCCTTTCTTTTTAAGAACATGACCTGGATGTTGCAAACTTCATGTGGCTCATAATCCCATTGCCCACAACTAGTCACATGACTTCTTACCTGCAGAAGAGTTTAGGAAATGTAATCTTTAGGTAGGCAGCCATGTGCCCAGCTATGCCTTCCATTCTTATGGAGGAAAGGGAGTTGGGCAGACAACTAGGAGCCTCTGTCACACAAGAATAGTAGCATGTGTTCTTTGGTGTTGCTGTATTACTACGGCTTCTAAGCGAATTCAGACATGACGCTACACCTTTTAAAGAGGGATAATTGTTATTCACTAACAATACCAGGACATATGCAATGTTTGTATTTTAATTAACATATTGCTCAGATGGCCCATGTTAGGAAAGTAAATTTGAATGTATTGCCATTAAGTTAAAAGCGCTTGCACTTTCTTTAAACATTGTTTTGTGGGAAGAACAGACTCATTTTAGCAAGTTGGAGTTTTTACAAAGAATTTCTGTTAGCACAAATCCATATACATCAAAATGAAAAAAAGCTTCAGAAAGGGCAACCTCTAGAGTGTAGGTCAAAATATTCCATTCTGGATGGGAACTTGATTCTGGAGTTGTCAGTAGTCAGTAATTAGGGTTGACTTTATGATGCCGATTCTAGGAAAGGAGCCAAAACATTACAAACTCATTTATAACTTCCCCCACCCGCTGTGAGTAACTATATTAATAAGTAATTTTAGAGTCTGGGTTCTCAAATAATTTTATTAAAACAGAAGGATGAGTCTTGTTTCTCTACAAGGAGATAGTACCAGAAAGCTCTGCCATTTATTCCTTTTTGGCTACTTCCTGTCTGGATTTTGTTTATTACTCTCAGCCCAGAGTGTTCGATCAGAGGGAACTACGGTATGGCCAGGAAGGTTTGCTCATATAAAATATGTGCATATTTTTTTCCGTTTGGTAGGAAGTAAGCTGTCACTGACACTCGGATTCTTGTTGTAAAGCCTAGCATATAACATCCATTATAGGTTTTTAGTTGAGGTTTCTAGATTTGCATGTGTTTGTTTCATATTTGGTTTTTCTCATATTCCATCACACACAGCAAAGGAGATTTTGACATCTGGGCATTTTCAATCCTATTTTCCTTTAAGGGTGAACTAGACTTGCAGGATGTCTCTGCTGGTCATCTACGAAGAGTTAGCAGGCCCTCTCTCTTGTTCAATATGAGGCAAATGTTCTGTTCTTGTTGGCTTAGTAGTACATATTGTGTCTCCAACATTATTCTGGTCTTTGGCAGTGAAAAGTTTCAGAGTCTCTAGGGTCCCTCGTTGTCATTCCACCTTAAACATTCTTCAGGAGACTTGGCAGTAATGACAGTATAGAAGAGAGCGGGTGTCAGTTGTCATCAAAGCTTTATCTTCGGCATAGACTTAGGTCGAAAGTTTTCAGAAAAGGCTGTCAGTTTTTTGGGTTAGCAAGAAAGCCTTTGATGAATTTCCCTTTAAAAAATTGTTTGGTTCAGGCCTCTCCTTCTAGGAAAGGTGTTATGACCATTTTTCAGGTGAGGCCACTGAGAAAAGTGATTTTGTTCATGGTCATATAAGACAGTACGGCCTCTTCTCTTTATCGTACCACATTATTTTTAATGAGTTATAGCAAGCTACTCTCTGTAGGTGAGCAAAGGGTGGCTATAAGCCCCAGGAGATACTTCAGGATTTTAGATAAATTAAGAACCTAGAGAAGGCAGACTCCACACTGAGTCCTTCCTGCTGGCATTGTGGTTTCTCCAGCGCCAAGGTCAGTCCCTCACACACAAGGGTCTGCAGCATATGCTTGTTGCCTTTTGAATTAATGATTGTGAATTAAAGGACAGTTTAACAATGAAAAAGGAAGAAAATGGATTTGAAAGAAATTTCTCCAGTAGCCTAAGAAGGGTTGGATCCTCTAAGACAAAGAAGTGAGAGAGATTATTTGCAGGAGTTTAGAAAATCATGGTGGGCTAGGAAAGAGGAACCCAGATCTATTTCAACACTGGGCTTTCAACTCCCAGATCTTTTAAGTGCCTATGTTTGTGCTTGCTTCTTGGATTTATAATATTATTTTTATATGAGGAGGTTGAATCTGTTCCTCTGTTGTGTGTAACTCTGGGAGGGTGCCAGAGAATGCAGATGTGCGCATGTGTGAGCAGGAGCTGGTCGCCTAAGGCCTCAGATAGGAGGCCTGACTCGATGGATAAGTCTCACATCTCCAGATTCCTGGGACCATCTGCTTTTCACTCACAAGTTAATCTAGTCAAACTCCTTGGACAATACACACTGAAATTGTTAACTTTATAGGAGGGCTGTGTTTAAGGTTGCTTTACCTAGGTGTTAAGGACCAGAAGGAAACTTTTAGAACTATCTTTTATGTTCAGGTCCCAAGATTTTGGCATCTGATTGAGACCTAGATAATGGAAACTTTGGCTTCTTAGTTTTAGTGTGTTGGAAGTTCTTCAGAGCTCCCAGGGCCTTTCATGAGTATCTCCTTAGAGCAATGATTACATTTCTATTCTACAGAAAAGGATACTGAAACAAAACAAAAAGACATATTTTGAAACACCATTTAAAAGAAAGTGGAACAATCACTAACCGTTAGGGATGTGCAAATCAAAACCATAATGAGATGTAACTTCATACCCATTAGGATGGCTATTATAAAAAAAGAAGGAAACAGTTAAATGTTGGTTGGGAGATGGAAATATTGGAGCCCTGTGCATTGCTGGTGGGAATGCGAAATGGTATAGGTGCTATGGAAAATACTATGATGACTCCTTAAATGTGGAGTTATCATTTGATTCAACAACTCTACTTCTGGGTGTACACCCAAAAGAAGTGAAAGCAGAGACTTGAATGAATAGTTGTACACCAATGATCATGGCAGCATTATTCACAATAGCCAAAAGATGGAAACAACTCAAATGTCTATTGACAGATGAATGGACAAACAAAATGTGGTATAAATATACAATGGAATATTATTCAGTCTTAAAAAGGAATGAAGTTTCGATACATACTACAACATGGATGAATCTTAAAAACGTTATTTTAAGTGAAATAAGCCAGACACAAAAGGACAAATATTGCGCGGTCTCACTTATACGAGGTACCTAGAGCAGTCAAACTAGTAGAAACAGTAGTTTCTGTTTCTAGTAGTGGGAATACTAGTAACCAGGAGCTAGGAGGAGTGGACAGGGAGACTTACAGTTCAGTAGACACTGAGTTTTCGTATAGGATGATGAAAAAGTTCTGGAGATATTGTGATGGATGCATAACAGTGTGAAAATGATTAAAATGGTAAAATTTGTGTTATGTATATTTTGCCACAGTAAAAAGAAGAAATGGTTTTAAGATACTAAAAACAAAGAGAGAAGGAAAATGGACCTGAAGAAAGTCATAACTATTTTTCCCTCAAGATTTATAATAATCAGTAAAACACTGACTAATACTGTTGTGTTGATTTTAAGTTTTATCAAGTAAAAAAACACTTCACTGTGCACCTTTATTTTTAAAAGAATACCTCTTAAAACTATTGTGAAATCATATTGAACTGACAAATATCCAGCTTTCCAGGGTGGGTCTACATGGTACCCACATTTGGCCAACTGACTTTGCAAAATGACCTATAGGAGTGCCAATCACCGTGCTGATCACTCTACAGAAATCCCATGAAGTTGTGGCAGCTGCCTGAGAGCATCCATATTCTGCTCAAGCTCCTGCATCTGCATTTTAAACTCTAAACCTGTGTTTTCTTCTTTCAGGTTGGATTAATGTTTTCACCTATTTTGTTTGTTTGTTTTTGTTTTTATGAAGACTGGGCTGTTTTTGGAGATTTGGAGACATCTACTCACTTATTTCTTTTCTGCACTTCCTGAGGCCCCATGGCATGAATCCAGTTTTATTTCCTTACACCCTTTGTTTAGACTTTGTCTTTAATCTGTGATCCTCAAGAAGGTTGAAGCCTCTCTCAACAGTTTACTATTCATTGGGAATACATGGAAGTCTTGGACTAGGGTTGTGCGGCTGACTCAAATTTCATAGGAAGGAGTTGGCTTAGAATATGAGCTTCTGGACTTCTGTTTATGCACAGACCCTTGCATTCCCCTCTTTTTCTATGTTATTTTCTGAAACACCTAGGTCTTTGTCTTAAATTTAGTCTATAGATGATTAATGTATTTGTGTATACACGATATATTCTTTAGAATGAATCTTAAAGTATATTTTTTAAAAACTTGAGCCTGAAAGTACATAAGTACATGCTTAACTTAAAGTTCATTTTGTGTACACACACACGCACACATACACACACACACACAAATTTTTTTTCATTTATCTTCCTCAGGTTGATTTATTTCCCAATGTAATGAATATAATGCACTTTGGTCTTGTTACTTTGATGTAGATACTCATGTTCAAATTGTCATATCTTTTTGGCTGTCCTGCGCCTACATGCACTTTTTGTAGAACTGTCAGTATATGGAGAATATCTAAGTTTTGGAACCTTAAACTTAAAAGGTCTTTTAAAGACAAATAGCCAAAGACACATAATAGAAAGGAATCTTTTCTACTAATGAACCTGATACTTAAGGGGCTAGTTCTAATTGTTTTAAATTTACTCACCCAGTGTCTTAGAAACCAGCTTGTTGGACATTTGCTACAAACTCATTCTTTTCTTCACCTGAAATCTTTTCCTTTTTTGTTTCTTTTCTCATTTGTTTTAGTTTTCTGCCATCTAGAGCAATAAGTGAAAATGGGATGAATTGGGCATTGTATCTTAGCTTTAAAAATGTGTTCAAATTGTAGGTCATCTGTACATTTTCTCTCAAACTACATATACAGATGACAGCCCCCATTAAAAATAAATTTAGAGTATTATAAGAATCTCCTCTTATCTTTTTTCCCTAGGTTTAGGCCAGATAAAGATTCCTTTTTTATTCTTTTTTTTTTAATTTCATTATTACTTTCAAGTATATAGTACATTAGGTAGATATTTATATAGTTTATAAAATGATCCCCTAATTGCTCTTTCTCTCCTGTGGTTCTCTACTTAGCCATTACATTAATGCTAACTGCATTCCCTATGCCATACTCCATGATAATCTATTAACTACTAATTTGTACTTCTTTAACCCTTTACCCCTTTCTCCCAACCTCCCAACCTCCTGCCCTGGCTGTCACCAGATTGTCCTCTATATTTGTGAGTCTGTTTTTGATTAGCTTGTTCTTTTCATTTCTTATATTCTGGATATAAGTGAAATCATGTGGTATTTATCTTTCTCTGTCTGACTTATTTCACTCAGCATAATAACTTCTAGGTTCATCCATGTCATTGAAAATGGTAGGATTTCATTTTTTTTAATGGCTGAGTAATATTCCATTTTATATATGAACCATAACTTCTTTATCCAGTCATCTGTAGATGGGAATTTAGGTTGCTTATGTTCCTTGGCTATTATAAATTGTGCTGCCATGAACCATCGGGGTGCATAGATCTTTACAAATTATTGTTTTGTTTTCTTTGGATAAATACCCCAAAGTAAAATTGCTGGGTCAAATGATATATCCATATTAAAATTTTTGAGAAACTCCAGACCATTTTCCATTGTGTCTGTACCAATTTGCAAACCCACCAACAGTGTATGAAGGTTCCCTTTTTCCCACATCCTCTCCAACACTTGTTTTTCTTTGATTTATTGATGATAGCCATTCTGACAGGTGTAAGGTGATGTCTAATTGTGGTTTCAATTCGCATTTCTCTGATGATTAGTGACCTTGAGCATCTTTTTATATGTCTATTGGCCATTTATATTTCCCCTTTGGATAAATATCTGTTCAAGTCTTCTGCCCATTTTTTAATTGGATTGTTTGTTTTGTTGTTGTTGTTGAGTCGTATGAGTTCTTTATATATTTTGGATATTAACTTCTTATCAGATGTATTGTGAACGAATATCTTCTCCCATTCAGTTGGTTGTCTTTTTGTTTTGTTGATGGTTTCCTTTGCTGTACAAAAACTTTTTAGTTTGATGTAGTCCCATTTGTTTTTTTTTGTTTTTTGTTTTTTGTTTTTTTTTGCTTCCCTTGCCCAAGGAGATATATCTGAAAATAAATTACTGTTAGCAATATCGGAGAGTTTACTGCCTGTGTTTTCTTCTAAAAGTTATATGGTTTTGGGTCTTACATTTAAGTCTTTAATCCATTTTGAGTCTATTCTTGTATATGGTGTGAAAAGGTAGTACGGTTTCTTTTATTTGCATGTATCTGTCCAGTTTTCCCAGCATCATTTATTGAGGAGACTGTCTTTACCTTACTGTGTATTCTTGACTCCCTTGTATCTGTTTTTATGCCAGTACCATGCTGTTTTGATTACTGCAGCCTTTTAGTATAGTTTAATATCAGGTAGTGTGATACCTCCAACTTCGTTCATCTTTCTCAAGACTGCATGGCTATCCAGGGTCTTTTATGGTTCCATATAAATTTTAAGATTATTTGTTCTAGCTTTCTGAAAAATGCCATTGGTATTTTGATAGGGATTGCATTGAATCTATAGATCGCATTGGGTAGTGTGACCATTTTAGTGATGTCGATTCTTCCTACCCATGAGTACAATCTATCCTTCCATTTATTTGTATCTTCTTCTATTTCTTTTTTCAATGATTTATAATTTTCTGAGAACTGGTCTTTTACCTCCTTGGTTAATTTGATTCCCAGATTTTTTATTGTTTTTGATGCAATGGTAAGTGGGATTGTTTTCTTAATTTGTCTTTCTGAAAGTTCATCATTGGTGTATAAATATGCTACTGACTTCTGAATATTAATTTTAAATATTGCTACTTTACAGAATTTATCAGTTCTAACAGTTTTTGGGTGGAAGATTCCTTATTATTCTTAAACTGCCCTTAGTAATTACCCTTTTAAAGGGTCTTCCACAGTGTCCAGCACAGATACGTGATTAAGCACTTACTTACTTGGTAGAAGTCCTTATGTTAAGTGCAGTATCCCGCTCTGGTTGTCATTATGTGGCTAGAGGTGCATGTTATTCTCTGTCAGCTTTCTAACCCTGTTTTTTCTGGCTCCTTGTCTAGGTGGATGTGTAGCTTGTTCTGTGGGGCAGCTCAGCTTAGGGAAACAGGAGGCTGCCTCTTTCCACATTGGCAGCAGTGACAACAGTAAAGCATGTAACAACCTGGAGAAAAAGGAAGTTCATTGTACTACTGAAGATGGGCCTGCAGTTCTTCTTCCTTTTCTTTTTTTCTTTTGGACCCATAACTTAAAATTCACAGATTCTCAATTCCAAACTATGAGAGTCTAAGGTAGGGCAGGTTAGATTGGTTCCTTCGAGCTAAGTAAGAAGGAATACCTAGTTTATATCCAAGTAGGAGCCAGCACAGTTATTAATTTGTTTTTGCTGCTCTTGTATTTTTTGTTTGTTTGTTTGTTTTGTTTTTTTGTTATTTATTGCAGAGTTGTTGGGGCAAGGTAGTACTCACTGCAAAAAGGATTGTCCTGATGGTGAATGAGGCCCTGGGCTGCTGTGTTGTGCCTTCTTCATTCTTTAGCTCTTATTTCTTAAACTGGAGCTCTCTGTTCTCTGGTGTTCTGGGGTGACCTACTCAGGGAGCTGAGCTTGCAAACTGGGGGAGCCTAGCCCAGGGAGGACAGCACCCTCGCCCCCAGACTAGACATTTGCAGGGACACAGAGGAAGCGTTTAATTCTACTGCTTGCCTCTGCTTCTCTCTTGAATATCTTCATTTCTTCCCTTTCTGAAGACTACCTTTCTCGACTCCTTGGACCACATAGTGGAACACTTGGCTATAGGTCCATCCAAAGAGAGAAACATTTTACTCTTCCTCATCTCTTCACATTCCCTGGATTGGAAACCTCCTCGGACCTCTTGAGTCAGCTGTGGCCTTCTTGGTTCAATTAACCTTGGAGAAGGCCTGGAGGCATCATCTTGCACAAATAGCTCTTGGGAACTTGCTTTGTGGAGGTGTTTAGCAGTTGGGAAGGGGAGGATTTTGGATAAGTCTGATAGGTGTGCATCCCATTGAGTATACGAAATGCTGTAATATGCCTAGTAGCTAGTTCCATATTATTTATTTTTCCTGTAGTTTTAGAAGAAACATTTATTTTGACATTAAAGCAAATGCATATGTATAATAGGAACTCAGATGGAACGTATGCAAGAATTTTAACGATGACCATGAGGGAAAATAGTTTAATTTTGTGTTCGGTAGTATAGTTTAGGAAGCACTGCATTTCTGGCCTATTACAGACTGGAGTTGGAAATGTAACATGAAACCTCACAGTAAGTTATTGAGTGGTTTTGCTGTTTTTGTCCAATGAGGATGGAAGGTTTGCTGCCGGTGTATTACAGGACTGGGTGTGGAATACTGCCACCAGGGGTGGCGGAGCTAAGAAACATTCATGTAGTCTTTTAACAAAATCTGGATTGATTATTAATGTTGGATAATAAGATTTAGCCAGTTCTGGAGGCCACAATGTTGTAAACTCATTCGTTGACTGCAGGACCAATCACAGAGTCGCTCTTGTCTCCTTGTGGCCCACTTCACATAGTGTGACTTTTTTTTTTTAAATTAATTAATTAAAAACTTTTTTTATGGTGACATTGGTTAATAAAATCCAATAAGTTTCAGCTGTACCCTTTAACAGTAAGGCATATATATATTTACTTCCCACAGTTAGATTTCTTTCTGTCACCACGTATTTGACCCCCTTTACCCTGTTTACCTCCCAGTGTGACTTTCTTTTTCTAGGCTACAAAATTCTCTCCACCAGTTGAGGTCATAGCTGAAGTGCTTTCCTTTGGGGAGTACCCTGAGGATAAATTAGGGGTATGGTTGTTGATCCTTGATGCCACATGATTCGTACCTGACTGTTGCAAAGAGCTAAAAGTCCAAAATATTTGTCTCTGGCTTTTGCTCTTTCTTTAGATAAAGATTAATAAAAGGTATAAATTGTCTTTCCAGAGCTCCTTTCAATGCATGACAGAAGTAAATACAGATATTTTGCTCAGCGGGATTTAAAAAGGAATATAAATATTAGCCTCATGATTCTTGTTAAGATTTAGTTTAAAATGAGAATATTGCAGCTAAAATATTTGAAAACCTGGGGATATTTTAAATGTATAGCTAGTCAGGTTGTAACCCCAAAGATTTTGACCTGTTACACCTAGTGCCAGGAGGTAGAAATCTGTATTTTTAAAAGACTCTCAGGGATTTTGGTTTGGTAATAAATATTTACATAACAGAAAGAGATAAGAGGCAGAGTCGTGATGTCTAAAAAAAGTGTGTATAACAATGTATCTTGTGCTTTTTCCTTTTTGCTAAAAGATTGAAGAGCTTATTGTTTTATTAAATATGTTGTTTTTAGGAAGTTTTCCCCCTACTTAGGCAGAATAAACTCTGAAGATATTGCTTTTTCCTCTTCGATTTCCACCTACCTAGCAATTTCAGGATAAAAACACAAAAGAAATCTTATGATGGCTATTATCCCATAGAGAAAGAATAATCCTTTATCTGCAGGGTGTAGTTGACCATGAAAACAAGGACTGATGTATAAATGTTAATATTACTCTTAGAATTTTTGAGTATAATAATCTTAGTATTTATTTTAGGAAAAATTAAGTAGTCAAAACATTCTCGTTCATAGTTTTATAATTGTGATTGACATTCATGCCTCAATTGTTGAAATTTAGGAGGTTTGAGAAATGAGCTGGAATTTGGGCCTGCCCTAGTGTGAGTCTAGACGAACCAGTCATTTAGTCTGCATGCAGTTTGCAGAAGTGAATTTAAGCCAACTTTATTTTGAGATTTGTGAATCACAACAGTGCTAAGACCCTGAAAGATTAATGGGCAAAGAACAGGAACAGATTTTTCACAGGAAGAAATACTTGCAAGCATGCCTATTGAGAAACATTCCACTCCAAATCAAAGAAATGGAAGTAAAACAAGTAAGAAGAAACCATTTTATAGCTATTAAATTAATATAAATATAAATAAAACAAAGCTGATGTGATCTCAGAAAATGAGTATATTCTTACATTTCTAGCAGCAATGTTAATAGCTTAGTCTTTTGGAAATCACACTGGCGATGGATATAAAAACTCTTACAAATAGTCGGACCCTTTAACCCAGTTATCCCACTTCTTGGAATTTATTCTAAAGAAAAATTTCTAAAGGGGAAAGAAAAACCTCTGAGAAAAAAAGACATTTATTGTATTGTTATTTCTGATGGTGAAAATGAGAAAAAATGTAATGGCCAACAATAGATAAATAAAATTAGAATATTTTCTAGCTGTCCCAAATGATAGTCAGGAAGACTGTGGAAACAAAGAAAAAATATTTGGAAGAAAGCAAAGTAAAATGTATATACTTATATAATAATGAAATATATGAAAAGTTTATTAATAAATAAACACTTTTATTATGGTATTGGTAGTATATGTGAATTTTAAAACATTAGAAAATTTAGCAATAAGTAAATGACATTTAAAAATGAGCATTATAAAGTTTGTTAAACCTGGAATAATTTTCTTCCTTCTTAGCATAATGCAGTGAAGATGGGTGAAATAAAATGTTATTTATTTGAAATCTGAAGGGCTTTACAACTTTTCTCCTTTTACTGTCTTACCTTGCCAAATACTTTTCTAGCTACCTGAGTTGTCTTTTCTGCTTTTAAGTTTTGTAGTCACCCAAGCAAAGTCTTTGTGGGCGGTGAGGTCAAACTGTCTGGATTTAAGCCCTATTTCTACCACTTAGCTGGTCTAGAACCTAGAGAAACTATATGACTTTTCTGTGCCTGGGTTTCCTTAAGGATGGTGGAGCAAAAACATGGAAAGAGCCTGGTTCTGTGATAACATCATTGAGCCACTGAACTACTCAGCCTAGAACCAACCACCTGCCTTAAGAGATTTTGCTTAAGCAAATTCTAGTTGCCATTCTGATTTTTGCAGCTGAAAATGTCCTAAGTGATAGATAAAGTGAATGTGTTATTGTCTCATGTAGTGATTTAAAAATTATGCCACTAAAAGGAATGGTTTTTCGTGAACAGGTTAAAATCCATGGAATAAGTCAGGACTTTTCTATTAGTCTTTTACTTTAGATGTAAGGTTTTCATTATAGAAATAATGCTTTTAAAATTTAATCTTAGTTAATAGCTGTCATATATTTTGAGCCTAGAAACTTCTTTGAAAGCCTCTTTGGTAATCAAAGTGAAAAGTAGATGGACTTGTATGCTTTTAGTTATCAACGTGAAAAATATTCTCAAAATAAATACTGTAATAATATAGACATTTTGGTGAGAGTGAATGTAAACCTGTAACTCTACAACTGATATCTAGCTGCAGCCCTGATAGGATTATGGCTTAAATATTTTGACTACATGTTTAAAAATAAACTTTAGTGAAGCTGATGAAGAGATTGTATGTTTTGATGGATGTGTTTGCTGAAATTACATATCTAAAATAAATAGCAAGTTATATTTTTCCTTGTCTTTTTCATAAAAACTTTTTACTCCCCAGTGTACTGTTTGGATAAAAGTATGCTGGTGGCCATCAGATTCTCCTACACATAGAACAAAATTGGGAAGTTCTTTCTCCTGCATGTGAATCTTGCCCTATTTTAAGAAGGTTTACATTGATAAACATTACTTGTCAAATGTGTTTTCTAGTGGGACTTTCAAAACTAAGTGAGCTTTATATCACATTTTTCTTACATTTTATACAATTTTCAACAATAATAAACTTTTCCCTACATAGCTGAAAATGTTAGCTCTCCCTAAGCAAAATTTTTACTCAAATCCACAATCATTCCTCAAAATAGTTATGCTTCAGTGGTTCCCTCCACATGGGCGCCACATGCTCCTCCTGCTTCGAGTCCTCCCTCAGCTCCCCAGAGATCCTTCTTTATCTGTAGCAAAGGTCTATTCCTACAGTATTCCATCACTGCAAGCTGATGCCTGTATTAGGGTTCTCCAAGACAGAACCAATAGAATACACACACACACACACACACACACACACACACACACACGTGCGCGTGCGCGCACACAGACATATAAATTTATTTTTTGTATATACGATATAAATCATGTAAGTCGATTCCTTTTTATATATAATTTACACATAAATATAAATGTAATATAAATAACATATAAATTATATATTATAAAGAATTGGTTCCATAATTGGGGAAGTTAGGAAGTTCAAAATCTGCACTGTGAGTGGCAGGCTAGAAAAGCCAGAGAGCTGATGCGGCTCGCACTGGAATGGGTACAGTTGCAGTCCCAAGATAGTCTGCTGGAGAATCCCCCCTTGCTCAGGGAGGCTGGTTTTTTTGTTTTAGTCAGGCCTTCATCCGATTGGATGAGACCCATTCACATTACCCAGAGTTCATCCATCTAAATGACAAAAGGAAGGGGTATGACGAGGAGGGAGAGGTCCTGTTTAGAAACATTACGTATCATACACAGTTGACAGAGTGAGTGTGTCAAGCCCACAGGCATCTCAACATAGGTCAAAGCCCTGTTGCCAGCCATTCTCCAGTTCTTCTTGGGCACCTCCTTTCCTCAGCTTGGACTCGGTCTGAGTTGGGCAGAACCTTCCTTTACCATGGAAGAGGCTGTGTATATGGAGAACAGTCTGTGAGAAAGTAACTGCTCTTCACAGCTGGGATCCTTGGGCTGGACTTGGGGAGGAGAAACTTGGGTTCCTGTCTTCACTCTGTTGTGTTGTTTTGGGTAGATCACTCATCATTTTTGCAAATCAATTTCCTTACCAGCCAAACTGGAATAATAACGAGGCCTCAGAACTTGGCTAAGGGGATTGTGTCAGAGGTTATGTGAAAGTGATTTCTATCTTGTTTGTAAAGCACAATGTGAATGAAGGTTGGATTTTTATTTTATCCTACTGGCTGCCACCTGACAAAACCTAATTTATGTAAAGCAATTGATTTCGCTCTAGATATCTAGGACTTCTGCCAATATGATTTCCCTATGATAGATTTGCCAATTTTTTTCCCCAAGGAACAAAAGAGTATACTTACTTATAAGGCATTTGTTTCCTGCATTGGGGAACCGTATTTTAACAACCTATGCCCATCTTCCCCACCCCGCCCACCCCCTCCACCCCCCTTCTCCCCTGGCTTGGTGTGACTTACAACACATGCAGTATACAGATCTGTTAGTGCTGGCTTGCTTGGAAGCCCTTGCTGACGGTGAAGAGATGAATAATTGACCTAACAAGTTCTTGCCTGATTTCTTTGTTGGCTGGTGGCATGTTCAGATATAAGACTTCCTGGGCAGAAGCTGAAACAGCCCCCTCACCCCCCCACCATGGCATTGAAAATACAGACCGTGCTTCAATGAAATAACAACTGACTGTTCATTCATTAGCTTGGACATTCATTCAATCAACACATATTTTTGGCAAGGACTGCATTGTGAACGGCATTGTGCCAGGTAGTAAGAAGGAACAAAGGAGAGGAGAGGGAAAGAGACTGGAAAGATACAAAGATATTTTATTGGTAGACTGGAGAGTAGGGATTTTAGTCTGTTGATGTTAAAACATGGGGGTTGTGAGCATTGGGCTTGGAGTTGGACCACCTGGGTTTCAATTCTGCCTGTGCTACTTCCTAGCTGTGTAATCTTAGACAAACCACTTTGTGCCTCTATGAAATGGAAAGAATGATAATACTGCATATATCTCATAGCATTGTCAGGATGAAATGAAAGAATGCCTAAAAATCATTTAGAATAGTTCCTGACCCTAGGGAATTGCTGTAGGTGTTTAAGCTGTAGAAAATGTGTATCTGGGAACAAATCTGGTAGCAACACGAAGGTAGGTGGCTGCAATGGGCTGAAAAGGTTGGTGGTTGGGGAGACCACCACAGTATAAGCAGGATGCCTGACAGCACCAGGGGCCTAGGAATTCAAGTCCCCTTTCGTAGGAATGGCCGGGAAGAATGATTTAAGAATGTAGGGCTCATTTATGGCAGGGCATCATCATTCATGGGATTATAGCTGACTCTCATCTTTGGCCCCATCTCTTCCTTCCATTTCCTTCATCAAAGCCTGGCCTTCATCAAGGTTCGTGTGACCATATTGTGCTGACATTCCTGATGTCACTTTCTGGTTTGGGAACAGAATGGAACATTAGGAATAGAGCATTGCGAGAGTATCCAAAATACTACTAATACCTTTCCCCACTTTTTTCTGTTTTTCACTTTCACTTCAATCATATATTTATGGAATATACATATATATTTTAAGTTTAATTTTATTATTAGTTTCAAATGCACAGTACATTGGTTAGACATTTATATACTTTATGAAATGATCCCCTTATTATCTTTCCCCTGGCTCTATACATAGCTGTTACATTATTGCTAACTGCATTTATTAGAGAATGTATTTTATTTCACTTGCCTTAGTTTTACAAATGTTTTTAGAAGAATTTATGCACAACTTTGATTTGATCAGCCTCACTTCATTTTCCTGTCCATTTTACCTGAATGTAAAGATATTCCAATGTCTTTAGGAATCACAATCACTTATGATGGCTGCCTTTTGACCCAGAGATAAGGAGTTACGGCCTCCCAATGATTCTCATGTGATGGTCAGGCAGTTTCTACCATTGTGGGGAAAAAGCCCCATGCACAGCTTTGCTATCAAGTCACCTCCTTTCCCTTTACCTGATAAAAACTATAGCAAATGGCCTTTTTGTTTTCTAAGGTAAGTGAGTACCCTTGAGTTTATGTGCTCTTTAAATTGAAATTTTCATATATTTTGTTAAAATAAGCAGCATATATATACCTTCAAGACTGGCTACTCCTGGAGTCACCTACTTATCCATGTGTTTTTACCATGAGTGGAACAATAACTCATCTCCATAAAGCAAGGGGATAGCTAAAGAGACAAGGAGCATCACCGCGTGAGATGTAGAGTGGGCTCTTTTCTTTTTTTTTTTTTTTTTTAAACAAAGGTCAGACCAAAGCTTGGGATTAGTTAGATTTGTTCAGGGTAGAAAGTGAATAGTAAATTGGTTTTGAAAATATCATTTTACCATCTTCCATTTTCTATCTCCCCAGCAGTGGTTTTAACTTACATGTGAAACAAGTGTGGTATTCTTTTCCAATTCCATTCTGTCATATGCTTGATAACAATGAATAGAAATGCTCATTAGTAAATACCATTAGAAACATTATAAATGCATGATCCTTCAGAAAGACAGTGGAGTAAACAAAAATCACTGCCTGCTGCTTATATACTGACCGATTCGTAGGCTGATACAGTCTGCTTATTTGCTAAATAATTAAGAGAGTGGAAAGTGACTTTTCTCTATTGTCATTATATTTCAGGATGTATAAATGCATCTCAGTTTTCCCATTACACCATGGGTGGTTGCTTAAGAGACTCTTGTCCAAGCATTTAAAAAACTATTCCAATTTTTGTGTTGGTACTGACATGAGCTAATAAGAAACCTGAAACTTTACCAACAGCTGTTTCCTCTTGTCATTTATAGTCACATAAGTTGGTTTGTTTTTTTTTTTTTTTTTTTTTTTTTGCGCTTTTGAGGTGTGGCTCCCAATGCGTGAGAAGTATTTGGTTATTTTGATATTTTTATCTTGGGATATGATGAAGATGATTGCTAACTTTTATACATAGATTATCTTGTGTCTTTGTGGGTAACACAACAATAGTTCTATGTTTAGTAGTAATGCTCTTTAGTAGTAACTTCCTTGTTTTGGGCCCATAAATCTTTGCTATGTCCAATTTGTATATTTTCTTGTCCTTTATTTATGTTTTATATTTTAGTTTTAGGAAGGCCCAACTAACTGTGATTCAGTTAACACAAAATTTAGAGTTTAGGCCCAAGTTTCTCTTACGAAACCTTTTTTTTTTTTTTTTTTTTTTTTTTTTTTTTGGTCTTAAAATAAAGCTGTGCTTCTGTGGCACTGGATTCCTTGTTTCTTGGGCTCTCTAAGAGTTCTTTTGAGCTAGTCTTAAAGTCTTCCTTGCTGCTATTGGCTCTTTTAGTGACATCTTAAGACAAATTCAACAGTGTGAACTAGAAACATTTTGCATATTTGGTGAACATATGCGTATACTAAATACTAAAAAACAGTAGACAGTTTATTTTTGTCTTGCTTTGGTTTGATTTGTGGAAATTTATTCCTCTGAAATTCCTCTAAATAAAGAGCTTTTCTCATATAGTTTTATGGATCCACTTTAGTCATTAGAACTCTTCCTTTGTGAGATTGGAGGAAATATGGACACTTTCTAGAAACTTTGTTCCAATAGAGCTGTAATTAGAACTGGGCAATATAATTTCTCTAAGCAAACGTTTGCTGCTTATTTGGCCTCTTTATTCAGGTCTGGAAGCAAAGGAACTTGTACCAATTTATTGTGGCCCTTACATCTGGTTGTGGTTAGCCTAGCAGGCTGAGATGAGAAGTTTGGTGCTGTGGCTTTCAACCTACATAATTTCCCTGGGTTTCTTCCTTTTGAATTATGGTGAGAGTACTCTGAGATTTTCTGGTCTCGTCTTGGATGTTGAGGTAAATATAAATATAAGTATGTCTTTTGCCCTTCTTTCTTCATAGGTGAATCAAGTCCCAAATTCTGTCTAGATTAGGCTGTGCTATTAATCCTAGACCTTCCTCTTGCCCACCTGAAAGGAAAGGAGGCATCCCTAGAATCATCTGAGAATATTCCAGATGATTCCAGAGTTCTTTTGTTCTTGGTGAACCTGGAGAGGTGACCCTCCCAGTTTAATATAGTCACAGTGGGTGTAATTGGGGACAGAAATGCCTTAGCTAGAAAGTGGTTTATAGACTTGCTAAAGATAGATTTCAGTGTCTGGCTTTTCTTGTCTCTTTTGAGAAACCTGATATAACTGGAAACATATGAAGCCTCAGGATCAAGCATATCGAACATTTTTTCCCTTTGGCCATGGGTTAAAATTTTATTTTACTTTTCTGGATAGTCCAAGTTATATGATTATCAAACCGAAATTAAGTAAGACAAATATTAATAAAAATTTGCTATATAAATCTGTTAGAACTTTAGATAGTCTATGCTAATTATTTTCTTTATCGTTGTATAAACAGTATTAAATTTATTTAGATAATTAGCTACTAAAATAACCAGTCATGAAGAAAGACGTTGGAATCTTCCAAGTATAATCAACACATTTCTGTACACCATAGGCATTTAATACATTGATAAAAGAATGAATGAGTATAAATAAGGATCTATTGATAAAGTTTTATTTACAAACATCCTAGCAAGTTTTTATATATATTAAAACTGGTATTATTAAAAGATTCAAGAAGTTAAACCTAAAAGGAAAACTGTTAAATGATTAGTGGAAAAAGCATAATAGTATTTTTCAGATTATATTGTACAAGTATCTTTATTATATTTTCAGCCTTTAGTTTATTTATTGGAAGTGGGAAAAAATCTTTAAAGAGTTTCTTTTCCTCTTTCAGGCCACCAGCACTATGTAGTAAATTATCAAAATACATTCTTCCTTTTTATTACTCAAATTAGCATAAGAACTTGCCATACTGGAGGCGCGCAGTGAATTTTAGAGAACAATGAACACATCTATTTCTTATACGAAAGAAAATTTCACTTTCAGTTACTTCTGATTTTTAAAAATATTAAAATAATATAGAATTAAATATTTTTTGTCATCTATAACTTTTTTCAGATTATAAAAGCAAAATAAATTCATTATAAAGAATATGGAAATACAAAGAATTAAAATTGCCCATAAACTTCAATACCCTGAGATAGTTCTGTTTCATTTTGACACGTTTCTTTCTCGTCCACCATTTTGCCATGCATAATCCACAGAGCACTTGCCATATATGATGCTTTGGTGAACAAGAGTTCAAGTAGAAAATCTATCTATGGTGCTCCTCTTGGAGATCCATAATGCCTATTGGCAATATTAAAGGCTCTGAGAAGGTCTGCAAGAAAGAAATCGTTTTCGTTTTTTAGTCAATGTTGCCCAAACTTATTTGACTATAAGCCCCTTGTGTGTGCATGCGTGTGTGTGTATGTAGGGTGTCTTTTAACATCCTTACACTGTGACAGATTTCATTCTATTTCCCTTTTCTTTTTTTTAAGACATGAGCTTTTCTTGGTCTGCTCTGGCTATGGAAATTCCCCTTTAATTTTTCAGGCCTTGTCTCTTGTACACCTCAGAAAGAGGACTGACATTCAGAAAGGGAAAATTTGCCCTGGAAAGGAGAAATGATCTTAACTGCATGATCATTGTGGGCTGCATAACAAGATTTTGCATACCTTCAGTCCAAAAATCAAATTTATTCATGGGCAATGCTTCTAAGGCTTTGCCAGCTGTGGATTATATATCTGGGGAAAGCTGATGGAGTAGCTTTTGTTCACGGGCTGGCTTGTTGTAGAATTTCCTGACTGCAAAGAGAAGACAATTACTTTTAAGAGAGATGGGTACGCGTTGGGGTTAGATGTGGAGAACAGCTCATAAAATTGTGAGATTTGGTTATTATGTAGTATATCATGTTCTTGGTTCTGTCTTTATGACATCACTTTTATCCACAGTAAAACCTCACTATATGCTGCTGTGGTTAAAAAAAAACTTGGCTTCAAGTCTGCTGTAGCCACGCTAAATCTACACTGCGCACAAAGCTTTGTCACCTCATGGAGAGACTTGCTAGAAACAAGTGAGGCAACATCTCTAGCAATTCTGAGGAGGTTTCCTTTATGTTTCTAGTAGCTGTCACTACTGTCACCACATTGCTGTTTTTAGAACAGCTTCAGGGATTCCCATCTTGCTTCCTGCCTAGCTCTTCCTCCTAATTTCTGAAATGCTGAGAGCTTAGTGGTTGAAGTCTGAACAACAACTCTTTTTTGTTTGTTTGTTTTGTTTTTTAAGAAGATATCAATCTGGTTTGATGTACCTCTTGAATATATATTTCTTTGTAAATTTTCTACAACCAATAATTCAACCATTGATATTTAGGAAATCATATGACCCAGAATTTATTTAAGGGAGTATGTTTGAGAGATTCACAGGAAAATGAAAAGCCATTTATCTGAATGAAATATCCACATTGAAGCCGTTTGAGAAGAATCAGACTGGTTGCATTTGGTTTTCATGTAAGCTTTTACCTGATCATATTTTCATCTCTTGTTCAGTGTCTGAAATCCATCAAGATATTGAAACTCCCAAAGAACTAGTTACTAAAGCAAGGAAGATATGCAGTAGAAGCCGGCAGCTACATAAAATGTGAAACTTTAAGTCGAGTTTCTGATGCTGTAAATGGTGCAAAAATTTTATGAAGAAAGAAAAAAAAATCAAAACACACTTCAGAACTCATGTAATGATGACACTTGGTCATCTTGTGTGGATACTAACTCTTTTGTTCATATGAATACTCAAAGGACTTTTCACTTTTGAACAAACATGCAGGTTTCTTTCTCCCACGTGGTCAGTCTTACTTGCTTAGATACTGTCCACTTGAGGAGAGTCCTGCTGTTACCAAGAACAGTGAACCAGGTCCCCTCAAATATTTTGCAGTCTGTAGCCAAAACTGCTGATTGTCTCCAATATTCAACTTTCCTACCTTTAAAAGTAATATAAGCTTCTCCTGGAATAAGGATTATATCCTAACTTTCCTTGCCACTAGATACAGCTATGTGACTACATTCTGACTAAAGAACTACAGTGTGAAATTTTCACAAAGGGGGAACATCACCCTCCCTTATCCTCTTCTTCCTTTCTGATGCCTGGAATTGGATGGGATGGCTGGACTGGAACAGTCATTATGGATTGTGAAGTAGAGGCATATAGATGCAGCAGTGAGTTTTGCAGCAACATGTGTAGAACCTGGGTCCTTTTCACCAGAACACCATGTCAGTCCTGAGTAACTTCCTATTTAGACCTTGCTTATAGGGAGGGAGAAATATGTATCCATCTTGTTTAAGCCACTGCTGTGTGCGATTTTTTGTACTGTGTTGTTGAACCAAATCCTTCTGTCGTATTATGTTATCCTTAGGGTCAATTCTTTGTCAGGGTCATGATCATAGCACAGACCAAGATAAACCAAGTTCATCAAGAGGCGTCAACTTAATAGCACTATGCTGAGCCACTTGATTAGGAAGTTTTCAGAACAGACTCCTTATCTCTTCACTGCATCCTTATTTGGTCTGACTGCTTACTGTGGTAGGGTGTCAGGACACGATAGGGTTTGCTTGTTAATTCATTCAACAAATAATTGAATGCTTACTATATGCCAGGGATTGTGTTTGGCTCTGAGAATACAGTGAGAGCAAAACAGCCATAGTCTCTGTCCTGACAGGGCTTACCGTCTTGTGTAGAAGATAGATATGAATCAGATAACCACACAGTTAAATACTTACTCTATGCACTGTGATAAGTGCCCAGAGGGAAAGCACAGAAAGCTACAAGAACCTATATATATAATGGTAGGATCTCATATAGACTGGGGTGGGAGGTGAGAAGGGTAGTCAGGGAAGGCCGGACAAGGGCTTTTGAATTGAGATCTGAAAGATGGATTGGATTTAATTAGGTGAGGAAGGGTAAACAGGATGTTCTAGACAGAGGGAATTGTGTATGTAGTAGCTTTGAGGAGGGACGGAGCTGCTACATTTCAGGAGTGAAAGGTAGCTACCGCATTACTGTGCATTATAGGTAGGTACACAGTAAACAAAGAAAACGGTGATGATAAACTAAGCTTATTTGGCAAGGATGTCACTTTTGTATGGTATTATGCATTATCTTTTAGTACAAAACTGTTTTAGAGAATCTGGTCATTAAAGTGCAAATCTGTCACAAAACAGATAAAACAATCAGACGTTTTGTAATTTTGGGAGTGATTCCCTAGGACATGTAATTAAACTCCAGGTTTTTCTGTGTGATTCTCTTTTGCAGTGATTTACATATTGTATATCAGCTGTCACTTAGCTATTTGCATAGGTGGACAGGGGGCACAAATTAATCCAGCATCAAAGATATCACAGAAATTGAAACTTCTGGTGAGAACTAATGCTATGCAATATTTTTAATGAGTGCATGTTCCCTTGAGTAGAGCCCTGTTCCTTTAAAAAAAAAAAAAAAAAGTTTAGCAAAGTAGCTTGAATGCAAGTAACTTAGTGAGTTTTTGGAAAAAGTATTGCTGAAATGATACCTTTTAAGTTAATGCTACTGAAAGTAAAAACAGCCAGATAGGGAAATATTTGTTTTCCAAACATGTTTAATTATAGATTGGTGAGTTCTTAAAAAAAGATGATTTAATAATTGATTCCTTCTTTGTTTTAACAAATACAGTATTGTGTGCCTTTCCTTTAAGCATAGTAAGTAACCAGTACTAAAACATTCAGGGTGGGGGGAAGTACTATATGAAAACAGATATCTATTCTTAGACAAAAAATAATACAGTCAACCATTATGTAAGACCCACAATGGATGGCAAGTGACTTAAAGGAGTTGCGTTTGCTCTAAAAACGAGTCTGTGCTGCCTCTCGTCAGCTCTGCTCTTTGCCATCCATTGCCATCGCTGTCCCTGCCAGGGCGTCAAAGGACACTTTGTTTCATCTATTTTCTCGACTTCTGCTGAGAAACAGACAGCAATGTCTTGCTTCTCCCATTTCCCCTGTAATATTTCTGAATGCTGATTTGCCTTTGCTGCTTCTACACTGAAGACAGAGTAGTATTCAGACTGTCCCCCTCACTGTATATTCTAAACAAACTTGGAACTGAGGTGGTACAGTGATTCTCTTTTTTTTTTTCACTAGTTACTATACAATTTCTTTCTTTCCCTTCCATACTTCATTTCTTCCCTCCTTTCTTTCTTTCTTTTTTTTTTTTTAGTCATTATTGTGTGGAGATTGGCAGTTTAGGGCTTGCATCAAGACTATCTTTATGATAAATGGAGAAAAAAATTGAAGCGTATTTAAAGGCCCCATAATAAGAATTAATAGGCAACACTTTTAGCCATAGAGTTGAAAGAAACTACTAGGCTCTATAGACCAAATCAAGCCTCAACATTATAGGAATAAGTTAAAACAAGAAATCTTTTACGATGTCCTCTTTTTTTTTTTTTTATTGACCTACAGAAATATACTTTACATATTCTCCTGTTGCTCCTTTTTTTTTTTTTTTTAATGAGTTCAGGCTCTGCCTTTGACTAGTGGAGAGGTGGGTTTAGGACACCCTTGAGCTGTGAATGCTTTCAAGGTAGGGACCATGTATCTTCTTAATCTGATGTTAATTTAGGCATAAACATACTGACTGATGTTTTTAAAATCTATTTATAATGGAATCAGACTTCAGGAAACAAGAAGTGCCTTAAATGTAAGTTCTGATTTCTCTAAAAATGCTTTGCAGAGAAATCCTTTGCAGCCTGTTTGGCTTACAAAAGGAATGGGGGCTAGGGGATTCTGGACATATTTTGGGGTTTGTATTGGGAGACATCTATTGGGTTTTTACCTCTTAGAGAATTATTTCCTCTGGTCCTATTTCTATGAAATGTGCAGTTAAACTGAGGTTCATTTGTCCAGGTGTCTCTTACAGTCAGAATTACTGTTTTTATGGTCATATAATAAATAGCCCTCATCAGTTGACTCCTTGTTTTAAGCCCTCACTGCAGTACTTAGGGCTCTATTCAGAATGACTTGTTTGCTGTTATGTCTCTTAATTTACTGCCAGTGAGGACTCCTCCTAGAACACTTATTGCCTGTACCATTCATTTACTCACCTAATCATGAACTACTTTGAATTGTTAATTGTTTTATTTATGTAAACCTCATCTCTGCAACTGTTTTATAGCTTCTAGGAAAGCAGAGGTTGGATCTTAAACTACTTTTGAGCCTCTTTTAGCACATGGTAGGCAATCAACAAACATTTGAATTTGGAAATTCCAAATGAAGATAGTTTTGCTCTTGTAGATGATTCTAATAGTATCATTCTATTTAATATATGTGTGTGTATATATATATATATATATATATTTTTTTTTTTTTAAATAGAACCCAAGACCATGCTTAACTAGGTAGACAATTCCTTATAGTGTGCTGAGATTGCCTTTCTTTGGTCTTAGCATTGTGTGTGTGTGTGTGTGTGTGTAGGCTGAAGTTTGCAATACCCAATGTGGGAAGCCCATTGGTAGAGAGAGGCTCATTTTGCATGTAAAACATCGGACTGATTGAACAAGTGCTTTAACAATGGATAAGGAATGCAGTTTGAAAGATTTAGCATTGAGTCTAGACTGCTAAGCCTCTCTTTAGCGTTTTCTTAAAAAGGCTTTATTGAGTTCACGCTATTTTTGAAAAAGAGCCTCTACACGGTATCACTTAGAGGAAAGGAATATTAGAACTTTACTGGAAGTGGGTTTCAGATAAAATTTGGAGAAAGACAATCAAATGGAATTCATTAGCAATTTAACTTTAAAAGTTTAGCAAAGCTTTGTAGTTTTTGAAATTGGAAACCACCAAATTTCTATCAGTAGGGTTAAGTAAAGCTCGGGGAATTCATCTAACAGAAAAACATATGCTATTAAAAAGAATACAGTGGATAGGCATGCACAACATGAGATAATCTACAAAAAGTCGAAAACGCAAGTTTTAGAACAATTCTTAAAATATGGTTATAATTATATAGCAAAACAAAATAAGAGATTTCTGTATATATGCACATATAGTCAATTCATAGAAAGAAGTCTGGCAGGATGCACACCAGACAGGTTGATGGTTGATTACCTCTGGGACGTGAAGACGGGTGGGGTTTTCTGGTTTACTCTGTATATTTTTGAAATTAAGAATATATTTATATACTATTTATTTATGAAAAATACAGCCAATGGTACATAGACATTCCCTTGTCATTCCAGCTTTGTGGTATCTTATGAGAGAAAACTGAAAGAACAATTGAACAGTGTGTAGTTTAGAATTGTTTAATTGCATTATTTTTTTTGGCCCAAGATGAGTGTGGTTAGACTTGAGTTATTGCTAAACAATGAGAAGCTGTGACATGAAATAGAGCATAAGCAGTTCCTACTTATTTCCTTTGTTAAATCAATTTAGAAGTTGTTAGATATTAGTTGGAAAAAAAAAGTACACTTATTTGTTTAATAAGATCATTTATGTAATCAAATTTGTATTTTCCAGCAGGTCTGCTTTGGCTAGACACATTCAGTATCTGAGAGGCGTATTGATCATTTCTTGGAAGAAGCCATGATACCACATTATATGATACTTTCACATATTTTATCCTGTTGGATCCTTTGAAGAGCGATGGGCGGAAGAGGCCAGGCAGCACGGGTTCTGCTTAACACAGCAGCAAATGGCCCCAGAGAAAATTAGTAATTAGTGGCTTAAATAGAGTCTTAGAGCCAGTAAGTGACAGGTTCATGAATCGGATGGAGCCAGGCTCTCCAATTTCAAATTTTGTTCTCTTTCTACCCAGCATGAGGGTGTGCACCATGGTAGAGCTACTCAGGATACAATGTACTGGGGCCATAAAGCCTCAAACCTTTGAAAGGTGTTGTGAGAATATTAGTCCTGAAAGAAGAAGATAAGAGTCAAATGGAATAACTAACATGAAAGAACTATTTTGAAAAACATTTTACACATGTGGGTAGTGTTTTGGTTATCATTAGTATAACAACACATTTCATCTCTTCTGGCACGCTTATGAGTGTGCCTGAGAGCCCTGTCCTCTTTTGGATTGGAAAGCCGATGTAGAGGAAGAGGAGAGATGAGAAGGGAAGAGAGCCAGGAAAGAAACCTCCTGAAACGAGTTCTATTTGGATCAAATGGGCTCACTGCCATTAAGAGGAAGTGGGCCTTATTCCATATATTAAAGGGCTCCTCCTCTCTTGTGTGGATGGATTTTAAATGACAAACATTTTTGGAATTGTGTCCATCCCCACACACCATGTTATTGGAGCTGGGATAGCAAATGCAGATGTAGGGGTCAGATCAAATGAAGTGTACCATGCAGCTGCCACATGGCCACAACTTCCTGTATCTTTGTGTCTGGATGAGGTTTTGTGAACAGCTGACTTGTAAAGATGAGACTTTGTGCTTCATTACCAAGCTCTAAGGTCATGTGCTTCTTTGAGCATTGGGTTTCTTAAAGACAGACTGGATTAACACCCCCTTTTTGTCGTTGTTGTTGTTGTTGTTGTTTTTTTTTAGGTTTTCAGAATGGGCAGTCTTGGGAACCAAATACCTTCATTTATTCTAAAGATCAGAGCATGGGGCACAGTGTTTCAGGAACAAAGACATCCACCCATCTATTTATTCAACATATATGATGCGCCTGATAACCATGGACATTGAAGGATGGTCAAAAATATAAAGACCAATCCTGTTCTTGCCTTGTAACTCATAAACTGGTGGGGAAGGGGAAAAAGAAACATGGAAAAAACTCTTCTATTGCAGTTTGCTGGTTGAAGCACTGGGCACATAGTAAATACTCAAAAATGGCCCATGAGTGGAAGTTATAATAGATCAAGGCTTAGAGCAGAGTTTCTTAACTACACTGCTCCTGACATTTTGGGCCAGATAATTCTTTGTTGCAGGGAATTCTCTTGTGCACCGTAGGATGTTTAGCAGAATCCCTGGTTTCTACCTGCTGGACATCTCTGGCACTGCTTACCCAACTGTGACAATCAAAAATGTCTCCAGGCATTGCTAAATGACCCTTGACAGGACAAAACCTGCCTTGGCTGAAAACTACTGGCCTAGAGGAACGGGGGACTGTCATACCATGTTTGGCAGGGCAAGGAAGGGTGTGTAGGATAGGACATTCTTGATTGATTAATGATTCAGGCTCAGCTCAGTTTATCCGCAAGAAGCATGGCTGCTGACAATGACTTAGGTAAAGGCACATGTGTCTATTTTTGTCAAAATCTGGATTGATTTTCTTCCTCTTCATGAAATTTTCTTCCATTATCTCATGACAGAGATAATGCTGTATGTCATCAAACCCTGCATTGTTTTCCATCTGGGCCCGTTTTCCAGCCTTCCCTTCAGTTGTGTGGAGACAGGTGCCTGAGTCTTGTCCAATGGAAGGTGGCCACTTTCTGGTCTTATTTTTGTTAAACTTCCCCCGTGATCCTTTGCCTCTCCTGGTTTGTTGATTGTAAGCACAGGGTCTAGAAGAAGATCCTGAGGCCTTGGGAGATGATAGAGCCACAGGCAGAAGAGGCCTGAGGGACACTCAGTGGCCACAGGGAGCCCAGTCCTCTCCCGATCTGCACTGGACTGTAACATGAGAAAGAAACTCTTACTCTGCTGTACCACTGAGATTTAGGGGATGTTTTATATAGTAGTAAGCTTTGCTAATATACCCTCTCTTGCTCCCTCTCTTCTATTGGGTACTTCTCGCATGTCATAAAAATAGTAATGTCACTTCTCTTGGTTACCCTGGTGACCTGCACAGGTCATAACCTAGACTATACCCCTATCAAAGCACTCCCTATGATACAGTTAATTATACACTTTCTTAGGTCGCGTGGTTTTCCTTTTCAGAATCTTCCTTGGAAGGGATGAGTTTTTGGATCTGCTGTTAACTGCCCTTTGAGAGGGTTAGGATCTGGTCATGGAGTAAGGAGTTCTGGTTACAATCCAAGCATAAAATTCTTCCTGGATGCTGAATTCATAGTAGCTTTATTCTCCACAACTGTTCGAATGGTGACATTCTTAAGGCAGAGGAAGAAAGAGGGCAGTTGATCCTTTTCTTTAATTTTGGCAAGACTGCAAGTTATGGTGCTCTGGGGAAATGCAGTCACAGATGCATCAACCCTTTTAAAAATTCTTGGCAGTCTAACCTTTAAGTCATAAACCTAAACACAGGCAGTGCATCCTTGAAGATAGCTTGTGTTGGCTGCATTTGACACCAATCCCACCTTTTAATCTCCTTCTTCCATCTTTGCTTATGAAATGCAAGTTCTCTGTAGTTTATTTTAATCAATATTTATTTCCTAGATTATTTGAGTGTGTTGTGAATTTTAGTGTGTTTGACAGCTTTGTAATTCTCTCAGTGATCACTATACTATACATCATTTACTGCCAAGTTTTAGATAAGCATAAGGGAGTTGGTCTGTTTTTGATTCTTTGGTGATAATACACCCTATTTGAGAGGCAGCAAAACAAGGTAGATAAGAACATGGACTCTGGTGCCCTCCTGCCTGGGTTCTAATCCAGGTTCAGCATTTTACTTATTGTGTGGCCTTGGAGCACGTTGCTTAACTTCACTGTGCCTTGCTTTCAGGAACAGTAATTGTACTCACTTCATAGGGCCATTGTGAGAACAAAAAGGGTTTATTTATACATGGACTTTAGGCTCATAACTGGTATAGTATAAGTTTTTAAAAATATTATCTATCAGTATCACTAAATGCCAAGCTCTTTGTTTTCATATGTTTTAATTATGCGGTAATTAAAGGGAGAAACTAGTTACCATTATTTAATCCATTAGATCTTTACTCCTTTTTAAGGTCTTAATTAGCTAGAGTTATTATAACTCATTTTGGGGAATTTTTTTCTATTTTTTCCGTATACTTAGACAGGAAAAAAATGAAAGACTATATACTAAAATGTTAGTAGCATCATCTCTAGGAGGTTTGATTATGGAGGATCTAATTCGTTTAAAATTTTCTCACTTGCATTTTCTAAGTCTCTACACAGGAGCCTATATTATTTGTAGAGCCTATATTATTTGTTTGAATGAACAAGGAACTCAATTAATACTTTTAACATTTCCAAAGAGAATGTTATTTGTATTGTATTTACATATGAACGTGTATTTCACATATTATATGAAATTTCACATTAAGTGAATGTTTTTTGCCTTAACTTTTTGTGATTTCCCTCAATGTTTTTCTTCATTTGAATGAAAACGTTGGTTGGAACAGCGACAATGAATTGTCTATCGCAGAGACTTCTAGAACATTTCATATAACTTCTCTTCAAGTAGCTTTTGTTCTTTGGTTTGTTTCCTTTGCCCATTATGTCTCATAATTCTGGTAGTTAGCTGGATTCCTACCAGGCCCCCTGATTTAGCTATAGGATCAAATAGCTATAGGACATGGACCTAATTACTAAGGGGCACTTCCTGCTTTTATTTTGAAAAACGCACAGCATCCGGGGCCCCTAGAACATGGATGATACAGAAAAGTGAGGGTGGTTATCTAGAACCCTCACAGTCTACTTGATATCACTCAAAGCCTGTACAGAATTGGACCAGGTCAAAAGAAATCTTTTGGTGAGAAAGGGAAGAGTTTGCAAATGCGACTGTCAGCAGTATTTCTGGTTGTGTCGAAAGGGAGAGCTGGTGACTCACGTAGAGTAACGAAGACCGTCTATTGAAAGCTTTCCATGTGCCATCACTTTACACGTCTGATCCCTAACATTCACCTCCACTCTGTGACATAGGGAGCACTGACCGTGTGCCAGCCACTGAGCTCAGCTCTTCGCATGAATCTCTCATGTCAACCTTGTCAGACCTCTAAGAGGACTTGCCACCATAATCTTCGCTGTATGGGTGAGGACGGTGAAGCTCTGAGAGCTAACCCGACTCAGCTAACATTCGACTCCAAGTTTGTCTGACTCAGCAGTCTCAGTTGTTCATCACGACATTATAGCGTTGAATCATTCTATAGTCAAGTCTTTTTTAAAGGAATGTAGTACTTCTAAACCTCTTAACTTTTTATCTGGTAATATAGGTTTGTTTTTTTTTTTTCATTTCTTTTATTCTTCCTAGCAATTATATATATATATATATATGCAGTTTTATAAAGATGTTTTTATATAAATTATCTGTTTGGTTTTTAAAAACCAACCCAGAGGGCAGTCGGATAAGGTGTTATCCCTGCTTTGCTTATGAGGAAAATGAAGCCCTGAGAGGTGGTCTTGCCCTAACATCCGTGGCCAGCGAGCGGCAGGGCTGGAACAAGGTCTTTGGACTCCTGATCCAGTTCTCATTTAACTCTACTGTGGTTCTGACACCTCTTTCTCACAGGTTATTCATCTTTTTCTTCCTGCTCGAAGCAGATTACTTTTATTAAAACAAAACAAAACAAAACATTTTCTTGGTAATGTTTAATAGTTCAGCAGGATTGGGACATAATGCATGAGAGGGGGCAGCAAAGAACCAAGCCTTTCAGGAGTTTTCATACCTCGAGTTATGTGTATCAGGAGGAGTTCACCAAACTCCTGGTCGATTAATTGTGCATTTTCCTTTGCAGAATCTTGGCTAGGGGCCAGCGATGGCAACATGACACCCAGTACTTAAAGAGCTTGGCCCATTTCCAGCTCCTACTCTATTTCTGTAGCCCCATGTGCAGTTTTCCCTGAAAGCAGTAGCTTCAGACCACCCGTCAGCAAATAATTCCTTTTTCAAGAAGTTACCCTGAAGCCATTTCTTTTATATGAAAGCTTTTAGTTCATCCCTATGCTAGAAATTCAATTTACCACCGAATGAAGTTTTTTAGAAGAGGTGGTGGTTATTTCTTGTAAAGTGAAGTATCAGAGGACAGGGGTTGGTGGAAGCAATAAAGAAAAACCATTCATATAGATTGAGAATTAGTCTGCTGTATTCTGGTGAAGATGACAGGAGGGGGTGTTTTCTGTATCACAGGATAATGCATTTGTCATAATAGCAGCAAACTGCTGGGCATAAAGGTAGCAATGAGACTATTCTAGAGCTCGTTTTTGGTAACTCAGGGAATTGGGTAAAAATTGTGGTCCCTTTTTGGAATAAAATTCTGAGGTCTAATTTCATAAGAAGAGATGGAGTTAGCTATGAAAGAAGATAAGGTAGTAGGGAAGAAAGAATCTGAAGACGTGGACTCTAACCTGAGCTATGTGATTTAATTATCTGTGTGACTTTCGGAATGTCACTTAACAGCTTTGGGCCTCAGCTTCTTACCTATAGAATGAGGTAATTAGGCCAGATCTGTGGTTCCTGACCTTCACTATGCGTCAGAATCAGCCGGTGACCTTCTAAAAAATACAAATGCCTGAGCCCCATCCGTAGAAATTCTGATTCAGTTGGTATGGGGTATGTCCTGAAATCAGTATTTTTAAAGGCTTTCCAGGGTATTCAAATGTGTAGCCTGGTTAGAAGGATTCTAAAATTCCTTCTAGCTCTGAAGTGTATTTTAAAATATGTATAGCTGGTCTCTAGCCACCTGGCTAGCTCAATTGATAGGGCATGCGGCCCTTAAAATATGTATAGTTGGTCTCTTACCAGGAGGTTTATAAACTACGCAGCAGTTCATAAATGGATTTACTATAATGAAGAACACTAATCATTTTTGTCTTGGAAAACATAGGAAAGTTATTGAAAAATTATTGAAGTTATGCTATTGATTTGTAAGATAATTCTCCAGGGGAAACCATAAAAATTTTCTTCTACAAAACATTGAAAATAGGGGAAAGTTAGAGAATTTAATATAGCCAGAAAGGAGGAATTGTTAGTTTTCAGGTAACCAAAAGTATTTTTCCTCAGAAGTTTATGCTAGGAGAATTTTTTCATAGTCCTGTAAGAGAATGTTTGAGTTGCAAACTGCTTTCAAGATAAGCATGTTAATTTCTAACCCACACTACCTTTTAAGTCCAAAGGGAGAAAATCATATTTTTATAAATGTCAAATTATTAGGTCTGTTTTTAAGTCAAAGTTCCAGTCTTTGCAAACTACTTTTCCTTAAGAATCAAATTTCCTCAAACTTGTTTTATTTTTAAATGTAATACACTGAATAATATAACATTAATCAAATGTTCTTTTTATTAATTTCAAATGATTAACTCTATAGGAATTGAGCTGAATTATTTTATAGTTTATACTTGGATACCAAAAGAAAAATTAAGATGTGTGGGATAAAATTTGTTACTGGATCAGAGGTTTTGTCATAAGTGCTTTTAGTTCAAATCTTTGGTCTCAGATTCCCAGAGGCGGCTATCATCTAACACATAAGCGGGTCATAGCAAATCCAAGCCCAAGGTCACTTCTCTTCCTTTCCCTTTCTCCCTCCCCATCACAGGTATAAAAAGCTTTGGCTATGTAATCCTCTTTTGTGTCAGAAGAATCTAGGCAAGATTCTAAACTGTTATTTATTCCAAACAGGAAGTCACCAACTATATACATGATAAATTTCATATTTGTTTTGAGTTTAGAGCCTGTGACCTTTAACAGTTCTATATGAGGAAAGTAGATAGTAAATGACTTCATGCTGCATCAGGTAGGAGCAGATATAATTAGGTAAGACAGAGGTTCTTTTAAAATAATCAGTGAGGATACTCATTACTAGCTCTGGACTCCTTTTCCTGAAAAGGGAAAGAAAATTGAATTTGTATTTAAAAATCCAATGAGCTTTAAAAAAAAATATTGGGTGTTATTTTTGTAAGTACAGAAATGCATAATAAAGAAAACAAAATGACCCCAAATTCATCACCTAGGTAATCTAATAAACATTGAAACTCAAAGCTCCAAAAAGGATACAAATACTCCCTACATGTCTACTTTTAATAGAGAGCTTTATTTTTATATTTCAAATATGAGGCTAGAATGTAATAACAACTAATCGTTTTGACCACATATTATGTCTGGTTCCTGTTCTAATTCTCCAACAATTATTGTTGTTTAAGTAATAGGTGAAAGCACACAGCAAGTAGATAGAAACATCAGATTTACAAAAATTAAAATCTGAAAATAACAAATGGTAGATGAGATATTGATACACAGGAACTCTCACACATTGCTCTTGGGAGTATAAATTATTACAATTATTTGTAGTACTTTGGAGATAGTCAGGTTGAAGTTGGATATACCGCACAACCCAGTGATTCCACGCCTGGGTTTATACCCTTGGGAAATCCTCACATCTGTGTATGAGGAAGCAAGTGCAAGAGTGTTCATTGCAGAATGTTTGTTAAGAAAAGGGGTGGGGGTGGGGCGGGGACCGGATAAGTAAATTGGAAACAAACCTAACCGAAATGGAGAAATAAATAATTGTGGTATTTTTCATGCAGTGGAATACCACTATACAGGAGTGAAAATGATAGAACTAGAATTACATGCATCAACATAAATAAACATAAATAAATCAACATAATGTTGACTGGGAAGAGCAAGTTCCAGGAGGATTTATACACTACGATTCTATTTATATAAATCTCTAAAACGCTGCTTTGTTTATAGTTGTAAATACGCCTAGCAAATATTTAAAAACACGTATGGGATGGATAACTACCAGTATCAGGATAGTGTTTCACTGTGAAGTGGAACGATGGGTCTGTGTTACATTTCCTAAGCTAGGTAGTAGATACATGGGTATCTGTAATATTAGTGTCTGAACTGATTGTGTGCTTCAAGTATTTCCAAGTTTAATAATAGAAAAGAAAGCAATAGAAATCCTGTTGTAGTTTTATTAAAACAACAACGGCAAAAAGAATCAGGAATCGGGAAGGCAATCTGATGGAGTGACATGAAACGACCATTTCACCTAAGGAAACCTGTTGCAAGCAAACAGAATGAGCACAGCACTGGATGGTGAGGATGATGCCCTTTCTTTAAACTTCTCCTGACCCTGGCGTTGGAGCTACCATTACCTAGTGAAACACCAAGGAGGAGAAAGTGATGGAAAGAGGATGTGTCCTTGGGCCAGGGGAGAAATCTAAATCTTCCAGAAGAAGAGGAGCATGAAATGGTGTTTAAAGCTACCTGACTTACAGGTGATAGGCATCTCCAGGCTTAAATAAAACTTTCATGAAAGTTTCTGATCCTTCAAGAAAATATTTAGTTTCATTACTTGCCACTCTTGGGACGGTGTTTGTTTGGCCTTCTACCTTAGAACTTTCAGCTACGGCAGAAATTTGGGAGCCTCCTTCCTTACCATCTTCCTCTTCTTCCTGAGTCTGCTGTCAGGGCAGCGGTAGGTGGTTTGGGGGAACAAAGAGAAATAAAAAGACAGAGCAGATCCTGGTAGGCAGTTACAGCACTCAGTGTTAGGAATGATTACCTAACATTGTCTACCTTAGAAAGCCAGTCTCTTGTCCTATAAACCTTTATTCTCTGTCTTCCTCTAGGTGCCATTCTTACCTAGTATAGCCTCACAAAAGAGAGGTCCAGGAAGTATTTTAATACTGGGGTTCTAGTATTAGAAGGGATCTTAAACATGCAGTGAAGTGTTCTCATTTTACTAATGGCAAAAGTGAGATTCTAATACACATAAATACAGCCTGACCCAAGATGGGGTAGAGTAAGACTAGAAACTGGTGTTCCTGCCCTTACGCTACAAACTTCCTGCTACACCAGGTTGTCTCTCACAGTCCATCTTGCTCTCTAGTCCTTACCTGTGGGTGAACTAAGGTGACTACCCTACTCCCCCCACCCCCCCGCTGTGTTCCATCTCTGACTTTAGGACTTATCTAGGTTATCTCTGGTGAAAAGAGACATATTGTAACATACTACCTTGTCCTTTTGCTGACAACTTTCAAAATAAGTGAACGATGACACTGAGGGTGGGAAGGATAAATGTGTTTCTCCTGAGCCCCTCACTCTGCTGCTTCATATCCGCAGGGAATTTTTCCCTGGAGGAGGTTGGGGCAATCTGAGTTATGTTTTCCTCGTTAGCAATGACTTTTCTCTGTAGTGGAAGCTGAAGCAGGAGTTTGAGTCAGGCCTGCTAGTCAAATCACCAAACTATTATGTTAAAAAAGGTTTCCTTGATTAGCAGTTACATTTCACAATAATTCAAATTATGTAAATTTAGGAGAAGACTACATTCTCCCAATTGTTTTTGTAAAAATGATTTTCACATCCCATATATCTCAAAAGCAAACGATCGTCTGTAAATCTGCCTGTGAGCACAAATAAAGTGGGCTCCTGAATGCCCATTTAATAAAAAGGCTCAAACATCTCAGAGGTTATAATACTGGTTTATATTAATAGGTAAATTTCTAAGGGAAGATTCTTCTGAGACTGAATGCTGTGGGCAAACTAAATGCTTTAGCTGGGAGCTGTGTTTGCAATCTTTTTTTCCTTTTACCCCAGAAATATAATCAATCTGACACAACAATTAACTGAAACATCTGTCTTCTGGCTGTGGAGCCTCCTGGCCAAAGCGAAGGGTGTTTGTGATCGAATCTGGCTACCCAGCAAAATGCCAGTGTTCACCCCAGACAACTCTCCATCACATTTCTTTCTCCAGGGCATATTCCTTGTCTCTAAATAAACTCTGACAGTACTTTGAAGAGTAGAGAAAAGGTGGAGAAATAAGAAAAAACCATTATCTAGAGAACCCATTTTCTAGGCTAACAAACATGATACCAAGAACATAATAGTAGCTAATCTAACTCCTTGTTGGATCATAACACTGTAGGATTTATAACCAAATATTTAGGTATGATAATGACAAATTTTATTTCTGCAGAAAATAAAATTTAAAAAATAAAATAAAATAAAATATTATTTAAATTTAAATACATGGTTAAGAGGGAATTAAGAACTATAAAAAAGGATTATATTGTGATGACTTTTTTCTTTTGTTTTTTTCTACATTTGAAAATATTGTATACTTTCGGTTTGATGTAAGTTTTCTAGATTGATTTCAAAGTAATTTATGTTGCATAGACTTTTCAGGTGACATGAAAAAAATGATCCTAAAATATTCATCTGTTGTATTTTTATTAAATTATTTGTATGTGTAAGGACAATATGGGAGCAGCTTTTTAAAATAAAGGGAACCTTTTCTGCTAAGGCTTTCATTCTTTTATTACTTCCTTCCATATTCTCTAAGGCTTCTTTCTGCCTTAGGAGAGTTGTCTGTTTGGCCTGATTCTAATTTCTCCTGTAGAATGTCTTCTTCCCTTGGGAGATGAGATGCAAGCTTCCTTTGTGTCCTAGGGCTTTCTCCTGTTACAAACATAAAGGTAAAGAATTCTTTTTTAGTGATTTATAGTGCATGATCCATTTTGTTAATTATCTTCTGGTCTTGCCAGACCCTGATTGTTCTCAAGAACCTTTATTCAAGGTCCCATTTGCTTTCACTGTGACAGAAAAGTTTGCTTTTTTCATCATTTTTAAAACAGCCCTCATTTCCTTTATGGATTTCTTATGTCTATCAATCTATACTATACGTTTATTTATTAGTAGGATTTTTTTGGGTGCAAGTGACAGAAATCCCACTCAAACTAGTGTAAGCAAAAATGTCATAATCCAGAGATAGGTGATTGTGATGGTTGCACAGCAGTGTGGATATTCTTAATGATGGAACTGTACACTTAAAAAAAAGTGAAGTTATACCTCCCTTCTCCATTCTGGGAAGTCTAATGGGCTTCAGGAAACTATTTTTTAACTCTACCTCCTGGATATCCAGTATTTAACTTTTCATTGTTCCTTTCTACAGCTCCAGGAGGGCACGTTTCCTTCAGTATGTGACAGAGACATGTGGGAGGCGGAGAGTGTACCATGCGAGGGGTCACAGGCAGCTTCATGGAGAAGCCGGCTATTGAACTGTGGTTATTGGCTTGGGAGCAATTAAAAGAAGAGTTCTCAAAGTTGAGCAATCGGCTTGAGCAATGGTGCGAAGATGGGAAAACCTAGGCAAATAGTTAACTTTGGCTCTAGAATGCCTTGTGTAATGTGTGTAAGGTGAAGGTGAGTGTATAGCTAAGCTCGGAAAAGGTGGCTGGGAAGAGCAGTGTGTCTCACTGGTATTTTAGACATCCCTGGAGAATGGAGGGGTGAAAGGGGAATCAGGATAGTGGCTCATCAGAGAGAAGACAGAGACTCTTGTTCTGGGGAATTTGGAGGGGAAAGAGTATTGGAGAAAATCACCTCAGGAAACATTTTCCATTCCTTATGTTTAAATCTCTCTCTCTTTAATTCGAATGTCTTTTTATCCTTTTATTTACAAGATAATAGTCTTTCCACTTGTCTGGCATTTTACAAGACTTCTCCTAGAGTATTCCAAGCAAATAATAATCCATCCTGTTCTTGTGCCCTGATCTTGATAATTATTGTTTCCTTCTATCATTCTAGTGTTTTAACTATGCCTATTAATTTTCTTATTTATAACCTAAGCTCTCATGCTATTGGCAGTCTTATTCTATCTATCAGTAGGAAGCTGAGGGAACATTTTAGTCCAAGAGTGAAGGGCTTTGTGACCGAATATCCTTTCCTCTGGGGCCAATTACTCAAATGTTTTTCTGGAAATTCTGTGGGGGTTGTGTATTCTGAGCTGAACTGTAGATTTTTTAGATCTGGAAAGGAGCTGAAAAAACAAACAAACAATAAAAACCAACCCCACAACAAAAAACACGACATCCAATCCACTCACTTAACAGATGAGAAAACTGGATCCCACAGTGGTTAAATAACTCTGTCACATTTTTGTTACCTCAGAGGATAAAAATCTGAATGTGCTTGCTTACACTTCAGAGAAGACTAGATGAGTGTTTCAGAATCATTACTACTCTGCCCTAAAGTGGAAAATAGCCTCTTCTGGACTTGTTATCTAGCTATTTTCCTGTTGTTTAATTTCTTAATTGTTTTACACAACAATTTCAAGTGTCTTTCAGATAAAGAGTAGAGTGTGCTATTTTTGCTGCCCGTTTCCAGGAGAGTCTGTTATGTCACCCAAGCAAATAATAGTCTTTCTCTAGTTGTATCGCTTGACTTTAAGTGGGCAATGATGGTACCAGCATTGTCCATGTTAAAGAACACTAGTATCTTCCCCCATTAAATTCATTTCAGGAACTATATAACCTTAGTGAAAAACGGATGGTTTTAGACCCTCTGAGTCAAGTCCTGGTGGTGTTTACATGGCATCTGTCACTCTGGATCTTTCTTTACATCTTTTTGAGCTTTGACTGACTGAAAAACACATGAACAGTTAGGAAACAGCAGATAATTGTGATTTATATAGCCTAGTAATATGGAAGATAATTGGGCCATGAAAAAAGTGCAAAGTAAATGGAATGATCTCGCTCCATCAGCAAAACCAGGCTCACCTGGCAAACAGTACTGAGAAAATAGCCACAACTCCCCCTTCTTGATCTTCATGCTCCTCTTTGGGGCTGGTGATTTGTTTGGGAGCTTTTACAGATCAGCCAGCTCTGCCTTTTTATTTGTCATGGTGGTTGAGTTTATTTATTTTTTTCTTTTTGCTAAAAGAGTTATTTTGGTTGTATTGCTGTCATTGTTCCTGTTCACAAGCCAGTCACTGGCCCCCTTAGGTTTCATGCCATTTCAGGATGGAAAGGTAGTGTTTCCCAGAGGTTGACGCTTATGAGGGCAGAAATGTTTTTCTGCTGGAAAAAGGCCAGAAAAGGTAGTTATGTGTGGGATGATGTTAGTTCAGAGTGGAAAGTCTACTCTCTGGCAGTTATGGAAGGGGAAGAGGAAGATGGTGAAGTGCACCTTTTCTCAGTGTCTTGGAGAGAGGTCACCCTTGCTCTCTTCCCAAGATTCAAATCACTTCCTAAAAAAGAATTGTGACTGGTCAGCCTGGGTCGTGTGCCCGCCCATGTGGTGAGAACAGCTGAGGGAAGTATGTTAACGGTTTCATCTGGATCACAAGTATTTAGGAGGGACAGTTCCTAAGATGAAGGGAGGGAAGACAGACCAAAAAGTTACAAGTTCTCCCCACAGCAACATTGATTCTTTCAAGTGCATCGATTAGTTAGTTTGTTCAGAAGAAATTTGTTGGATCACTGATAATGAGAAATTTTTAGGGTGAAATATCCTCTCATTTCCTCTGCTGAATAAAAGTTAGTTCTTGTATATTACTTTCAGATCTGGACAATAGTTTTTGAAAACCATACCCGATTCATGACTTGTTCTCATGAATCTTCACAGCAACCAAGGGGGATAGGTGATTTCCTCTTGGTTTTGTGGGTAAGTTGACAAGCAGCGAGAGGAATAGTTTTGGAGCCTGCAAGCAGCAGGGTAAATTTTCAAACCCAGGTCTGTGTGACTTGTTGTGTTTTTTCCTCTACACCCAGGCTGCTTGGAACAGAACTGGCAGATGCTGCTGCTAATCAAGGTTGGGAATTTGAATACAAGTTGAGGAGGAAATAGCATTGTAAATCCTGACAGAAAAGATTAACGCTTTGAAAGACCTTCAATATTTCATGGCTCTTAGGATCTCTCATTTGTTGTGATGTAATTAGGCCCAAAGTCTGAATTGCAGGTTGATTTCTAAAACTGTACCGGTAGGATTTATTTTTAGACACATACTTTAATTAAATGGCTATTTGGTGATAGGGCTTTATCATTTTTTATACCTATATATAAGATATATAAATATATCTTTTGTATCTATATCTTTTAAAGTACCAGATTTTTTTTTCAGGTGCTTTGTCAATCAAGAATGCATTTCTTTCTCATTAACAGGGTATAGAAATGTTTATTTCAATCCTTTGAATCCATTCGGGGGCATCAAAAATTGGGAAATTTTTCCTTATCTATGGTTTTAGGGTTGGCTTAAGTTGGAAACTAGGGATTCACTTGTACTTAAGCATTTCAAGTGTTAAACTGAGGTATTAGTGCTGGCTAAGCTCTGCACCAGGAGAGTCATGCTGCCAGAACCTTGCTGGGGTTTCTGTAGCCTAGCCAATGCCACACAAAATAGCTTTTTCTCTACCAAAGGCAAGAAAAGGCTTCAGCTGAAAAAATTGCGGCTGCCTATTTACTTCTTAATTTTTTTTTTGGTGAACAGAATAAAATAAACTAGCACATTTTTGCTTAGATTTAATATGTCATCCCCACATAGAAAATTTCGATGTAAAACTAAAGATGAGCTATAAACTTGTTTCTTCCAGTCCCTGAATTCCAGTTTGGCCTGACTTTGAGCATTCGTCCAGAAGAAGCATTTGTGACCCTCTGGTCCGAGGCTTTGCTTCTGCTGTAACAATTGATGTTACTGGGCTTCTAGTTACTTAAAAAACAAAAACAAACAAAAAACAAACTCCGTTTTAAATGCAATTTTTAGACATTTGTTTTTGCATTTAGTTTTTATCATGTTTCTTTTTTCTCTCAGCTATATCAGTGATGGACATTGACTACAAAATTTGGAATATGCACATGAGAAAAAGAAAAAAAGAGGAACATAATTCACTTATATTCTAATCACTGAGATAAATACTGTTGACTTGATATTTTTGCTCTTAATCTTCTCTTTATGCTTACTTATTGAAGCATGTGTACATGTATTTAAAATACAGACTTGCTATGTTGTTGTGTATGTTACTTAATGTGGCAAAATTCTTTTTGCATGTCTGCCATGTGCCAGGTCTCAGATATTGTCTGCCCCTCCACTCAATATTGTATAACAAATATTTCTCCAATTCTTTAAAAACGTTTTGAAATGTTATTTTTAATGGCTGCATAATATTCTACTGTTCGGATATGCCATTTTATTTCATTATTTTCTATAATAAACAGGACTCCAATAAACATCTTGAATATAAATTTTTGTGCTCATCCCTGATTGTTTCCTTAGGATAATTTCCCACAATAATTATGGGGATAAAAAAATGTGAGGATAGGTATAGTTTATTTGAATGAACCCTTCAACTGCAAACCTGATCTTATTCTCTGACTTTTTGTCCCCTGGAGTGACTTAATTGCTTTTAAAGTGATCTTAAAATCCACGTAGCATTAAAAAAACCTAAAATATATTTTAGAAAAGATTCTATACTCCCAAAGATACAAATATTTAATCTCTTAACGTGACTATGGTTTAGATATGAATTTTTCTAACAAGGAATGAAGAGTTCTAAACTTGTTTACTCAAAAGGTCTAATAAAGCAGATCATTAAAAGTGTTAGAATTATCTTGTTTATGAAAACTTGCACAAGCTTTAAACTGGCCATTTAGAGATTCTATGAACAAGCTGCTAAGAGCTTAGCAATGTACAGGCCCAATTCTTTATTTGCTCAATAGCAGTTTTATGCTTAGGCTTAGCATATAAGGCTGATAATTGTGGCATAATAAGACTACACAGTGTTCAAGTGTATAATAAGCCTTGCTTAGCTGGAATAGAGAAATATTTGCCAGTGCTCTGCTAATGAGGTGTTCTTTATACTGTTTAATTAGCTGGATTTATTTTAGCTAAGGTTAAATGTGTTTAATATATTTAATAGAGGTCTTGAAATGATGTGTGTTGAAGACAATTAGAAGAAATGCAGAAAAATTCCAAGTAGGCTTTTTGTGGAATAATCATCACCACACAGATATTATTTTGGTTCATCTTAGAAAACCCAGAAAGCTGGTTGGAAGAAGATATGCTGAATCCTAATCTATGCCAAAAATAATATTGTCTATATTATAGACACTTTTATAGACCACTTGTAGAGCAGATGTACAATCCTCTCCTTTGGAGGGTATTCCTTGTTCAACCTAATCTCATTTAGGGTGATGTGCCAGATTGTGTTTGAGGGGTGCAGATCATTTAATGGTTATTTTTAAGTCTGTGTATGAGGCTGAAGTCATGCAGGGTTAATATTACCCTTGAGAACCCTTTGGAAGGCTCCATCTAGGAGGCCTACCCTCTGTCTTTGAGGCTAACACAGCCAGTGTTGCCTGCAGAGTTGGAACTGATTGCTGCTTTTTTGAGTACCAGATAAGCAATTGGCTTGTGTTTAGGGGCTGACTTGTATGAAAAATGTGTTTCTTTAAACACTAGAGTCTCACTCAACTCTGTGATAAGTTCACACTGTGAGAAGCTAGCTGGAATGAGACTGCCTGAAGGAACTATGACATGACATTTCTTTCTCTGCTCTCTCTCACCCTGGGGTGTGAGGTCATCGAGTGGGATGGTGGGCGTGCATACACAAATGCGTGAACGTCTCTGCTCCATCCCCCGTAGTGGGTGTTATTGAATTCTTTTGAGCAAAAGCATGTGTGATGCTTTCTTCCCAGACAGCAGTTGCTATGATGTAGAACATGTAAAAGTTCTTTGAGACCCTAACCTTATTGGTTAACACACACCATAAAAGCAGGGTTGAAGAGACAGTGCGAATGAATGTATCATTTTCAAACTATTCTATAATAATACTGTAATGTTCCCTTTCCTACATGCAATAAACATGTATTTACTGAGGGCCTACTATGTGCTAGGAGTTAGGGATACAGTGGAGACTATGGTAGGCCCAATCCCCACCCTTCTAGAACTGTGGTCTTGGTAGGTCCCTGAGAATTTGCCTTTGCCTAGGCAACAGTGGACCGACTAGATAGTCATTAAATCTATGGGGACTCAAATATTTGGTGCAGAAAATGGTTCTTGTTTTGGGACTGTATGATGCAAATGATTTCTTTGAAACTATCCATTATCTAAGCTCACACATCTACTGGCTTATAAAAACCAGGCTCAGAGGCCAGTGACTTTCCTATCTGATGTCAGCATCGTCTCACTGGATCACCATCTACCTGGTTTCAAACTCTCGGCTCTAACACTGACTCATCTCTGGTATCTTCTGTATCTACCAACACCAGCACCTCCTTACTCCAATTCCTCATTCTCAGGATCTGCATGCCTGTGATATCTTCTCTCCTCCCTTCCCCCCCAATATTCATGGGGGACATGTGTGTATGACAGAGAAGTGGGGGTAGGGAGAGAAAGATATATATTTAACATAGTAATTACTACACATGAGAGTTTACTTTTGATTACTAATCCTTCATCACTCCTGTTGATCACAGACCTGGAGGAGATGGCAAAGTGATTGGATACCCAGTTGTATATGCTCCTTTGGCTCTTTTGGTTTCAATCTGTTGACCTTTCATGGAACTTTCTTGTGTTGTATCCTTTCCTATTTGCTATTTTTCACTATTCCTCTTATCTGCGGTATGCTTTATGACCTCCTACATTTTTGAATGAGCACTTGGAACCTCCAGAGTTGGTAGAAGAAGAGAATCTAGTGGTGGGTGGGCAGCAGGACTGTATAGCCCTGACTTGGTCCAAGATTCCTGTGTTCCTCAGGTTGGCATACCCAGGGTCTGCCAGGTCTACGTAATTCACAGGATTAATGTGATTTATCTTCCTAGACAGTTAATTTTTTTGTCAGTCAATGAAAAACTTTATTTTTACATCGAAACAAACATGGGTATCTTAAGGCATAAACTGCAAAATTTACATGAATTTTAAGTTAAAAAATTATTTTTGAGCAGACACTCAGGGGAATACACTCACTTTCATCTTTTGTTACAAGTACTTTGGAGGACGAGATTAAACAAGGCTCGCGGAATCCTGATTCCTTGGTTAAGTTATTCGAAATATGTGGGAAACATGCAATACATGTTGGTTGCCTTCCCTCCATGCTTCCCACTCCCCCTGAATTATCCCATGTGTTATCTCTCGAACCGAAGGTGCTCTGCTCTGCATGCCACCCCTTCTGCATGCCCGCCTGTTCCACAAATACTGCTGATGTTGCTTATGGCTTTCCTTGAGCCTGGTCCCTCAGAATACTGAGAGTGAATAGTGCAGGACCAAGGAGTGTGTGGAGGGTGACTTTGCCCTGCTTTATGGCATCGGAGTGGGCAAAATGTGCTTAGAGAAGGGGTGTGGGGTCTACTTGGCTTGTTACCCTCTCTTGGCACACAGGTGCACAATGGAATCTATGTAACATGAGAGATTGTAGTCTGGGTGAACCCCACTGATGGAACAGGACAGGATTAGCTGATGGGCTACAACACTGGCCAGAGCAGAGTCTGCCCTGGATACTTTCTGCTTCACCGAAGCCTCCAGCAAAGGCTACAGGAGAACATTTGTCCTTCGAGCCTTTCTCTCACCACTTCATGGAGCTGAGGCTGTACTTAGCTTCTCTTTCTGACTTCTTTTGAAGCTGCTTCAAAAGAAGGGAGGAATGGCATCTGAGCTGAAGGAAGTTGACACATACCATTCCAGTCCATGGTCCTCAGCCCCCTTAATCTCACCAAAGACAGGATGTTCCAGCAATGTGGTGATCTTTCTCTGTCTTAAGGCCTGTCTTGCAAGAGGAGAATTTGCTTCCCTCCTAATCCCTGGAAGAAGGTGATGGAGTAACACAGGCATTAGCTCTAAGGAAAAATTTTGAATGTGCCAAGTTTGTCCGTGATGCCTTCACAAAGGAGCCAGCTCAGTGGAGTGGGAAGGGCATGAGTTTTGGAACCTGACAGATCTGGATCTGGATCTGGCTTCAGCCCCTCACCAGCTCTATACCGTTGGTCGGGTCACTTACTATTACTGACTCTCATTTTTCTTATCTATAAAAAGATGATGCTAATAACTCACTGTTGGTGGTGAGCAGGAAGCAAGATGTTGTATGAAAAGTGCTTGGCATGTAGTAGCAACCCAATAAATGCTCCTCATATCTTCCAAGCCTACTGTTGGACCCAGGGAGGCCCTTCTTGGGAGGTTCTATATCACATTTTTTTTTTCTTACCTTGTCTCTGTTGAAAATACCTATCCGTGCTTCCCGACCTTGCTGCTCATCTTTTTTTAGGAGTCAAGAAAAAAACACTGAAATAAATGAATTCTCTGTAAGGTGTGACTGAATGATAATCTTCTCACTTGCTCAAAGATAATCTAAAGATAATCTCGGCCTAAAGAGGAAACTAATACAAGGGTGTTTATGTTTCTAAGAGAAGTTTCTTAGGTAGTAGGAGTGAGTTCCCAGTTTCTGAGAAGTTTTGTGCTTTGCCCATATTCCCCTGAGTGAGACCCCAAAGTACCCCTCTCTCTCCAGCAGCCCTCACCTTCTAGCTGCAGTTCTGTTTTCACTCACTCTTAGACTAAACCCTTGTGCCGATTCTTTGTTCTGATTCATAAGGCAATCTTCTGCTGTGTGCTGAGGCGGCGTGCTTATCTGTCCATCTTATAGAAATCAGAAGCAACTGTTTTAGCTCTTAACCCTTTCTAGCTTTTAATGGCATTTTACATAAACTATTTCAGTTCTTAGAGGAACATAAATTAAAGTCGTTAAATAAAAAAATTGATCAACTTTTTAATCTTTGTATATAACCGATAGATCATCTAGGTTTCTCTTAGAGTGGTAAATAGGCTAACCGTTATTGATCAGTAATTGCTGCCTGAAATCCTTGTGTGTTAAAAAAGGATTCTGAGGCGGTGTCTGTGTGAGATCAAAAAGAGTATCGTGCTTGATTAGTGATGTCTGCTAGAGGCACAGGAGGGGAAGTGGAAGCTCATGACTACACATTCGTCATGACTTTCTCTAACTCTCTAGCCACTAGTCATTTCATCATTTCTCTATTTGCTCTCCCACTTGAGAGCAGTTAGGGAATCAGAGAAGGTGTTTTCCGGCCAGGTTTACTCTGGTAAATGATTTAGCAGGGCTGGAGCATGACACCAACTAAAACTTTTCTTTGGTTTTCTGTAAATTTCATATTCTATTCTTGATGTCCACTGACATCGGTAATTAAGAGTTGTTATGAAGTCAGGGTGTTAGATCCCAAGATTTATAAACAGCATCAGGATTTGGTCCATTCGAAGAAACTCCTCAGAACATTTTGTTTTTTCATCTCTGAAGAGCCATGAGCATGTGAACTCTAGGCAAAGAAATGAATTACATTCATGAATCACTTGAGTAGTGCAAAACAAAGAGCTGCCTCTAATAGTATTGGCTGTTGTATCCACTTTGCCTTTATTATACATGCCTATTTTTCAGATAGCTTAATGGATGAATCACACTTTGTTCTGAGAGAGGCCCACAAACAGCCTTGAGAAAATAGGTCACTTATGTGGGATTTGGGGTTATTTTTTTTCCAAAGTTACATTAGAAAACTTTTGAAAGCATTTAAATTAAAGCTGTTCTTGAAAAATAGACACCTGGTTTGTGACATGGCTTAGCTTTGCCCACTCATCTCTAATGGAAAGTGGAAGGGCTAATAGCTCGTGTTGGAAGTTTAGTTTAGACCCCATTCTCCACACCCTTCCCAGAATTGGGGGAGAAGAGGGGTGGGTAATCATATAAGTTTTTCTGAGAAATAGGAGAGACCAGCCAGCTCTTCTCTCTGACCTCCGTCTGGCTCTGGCCTTTGGGTGTGTGTGTAGGTTATTACTTGCACTGCGTGTTCTTCACCAGGTTACTTGTGGGTAGGTTTAGGTTGCACCTTGGTTTTGAGAATCTTTTGTACAGTTACTTAGAGAGAAAATATTTAAAATACTTAACAAATCTTGAGCAGCTCTTTGAGCATCCACAGTAAAATATATGTGTTTAGAAAGTTTGAGGAGAGCAATTCTTAAAAGTTCAACATTACTATCCAAGACTATTATAAAACCGTAACCTGATCATACCAATCAAGGCCCCCATCACCATTTGGCATCACATTTTCTTTCTTTACTGTATAGAGGGAGGAAGATTTTAAAATTTTACTTTTAGGAATGTGATACATTTTTTATAAGCTGATCTTGTTTGGAGGTTGACTCATAAGTACCCAGGGAACGTATGCTTCTTTTTCCTTTCTGTTTTCTCTGATTTGCTAAATGTAAAGGTTAGGATGATTCGATCATATAGGAGATCCTTTTTTTCTTTTTCGGAAGAGCAGATTTTGACTCATAACTAACAATTTATGGGGTATGCTCACCTTTGCTGGTGGACCATGGAGAGGTGTGTAACAAACCCCTGGAAGAGTACCACAGAGAAAGAAGAAACTAGGAGAGTCTTTCTCTGCCACTTGATATCAGTGGTAATTAATTACCTGAGCTGTTGTAAGTCGTATTTCAAGTGAAAGACAGAAAGGGAGGGAACAATTTCATTTTCTAACGTTCTTTTTTTCCTTCTTACTGGCCATCGAGATGCTAGAATGATAAAAATCAGAGGAGTCATCTGCGAGGTCACAAAAAATAAAATCACCTACAAAAGAGAAGCCACTTCATGTCTAGCCACAGACACAGCTGTTTATTGGGGGTGATTCTTACACTGAGGTCAAGTAAAGGAATGAAAAGAATGTTGTGACTGTGACTTAAACTACAAGGGCTCTGGTAAGAATGTCCTGGTCTCACCAGTGACCTGGGGCTGAGACCTGAGTGGAGTAGTTCAGGAAACAGAATAGTGTGGTCTTCCGGAGACAGCGCATCAGAATGCAGGGACCCCTCCAGACCTCTTGCAAGGCCCTGAGTGGGGAGACCCTTCGGATACCTGCGACCTGCCCTCTGAGTTGTGATTCTCTGGTTGCTGATTCTGTGGTCAGTTTTTGGATAAATCCAAACTTTTCCTCAAAGCACCTAGAACTGTCCCCAAGAAGAGTTTTCATTTAATTTAGTGCGAGGCCACATTTAGTAAGTTTTTAATAATTACTCTAATTTAATTAGTTTAATAGTCCATCCTTATTTTTTGAAATCAATCATTTCCATTTGAGGAATGATGAATTAAAATGTAGGTAAATTCATCTTCTCATGAATGAAATACACTTAGAGCAGTCTGCCTGATTTGCAGTCTTACATAAGAATATTAGGAGTATAATTCTGCGGAGTACTGGTCTTATTAGGCTATAACTTTATAGATTAATCTTAATGACTCTATCAGAATTGATGCAGAAGGAGGGAGGAGCCAACCTCCTTAAGTGCTTTACCTACTATGTTATTATTGATAACATAATCAACCAGTTCGCTTTTCGTATGCCATTAATATTTTTCAAAGCATTAGGCGTTGATTCCACAGACATCTATTGCCTAGCAGAGGGTGAACTCCATGCAGCAAAGACCATGCTTGTTTTTTCCTATGTTTGTATGTCTAGCCCTAGCAGAATGACTGGTGCCTTGCCAGGGCTTTGTAATAGTATTTACTATGGTAGTATTTCCTAAGGTATTTACAGAGTCTTCGTGTGGCACATGAGGTCTTGGGGACCCTGCCCACCTTGCCAGCCCTATATCTTGCCACTATCCTCGCAGGCGATGCTCCAGCCACCCTGAATCTGCTCTCATTTCCCCACACTTGCCAGATTCCCTCTGGCCTCTGGGCCTCGTAGATGCCGCATCTTCAGCCTGGAGCTCCTTTTCCCTCATCACTTTAGGGCCCTGGCTGTGATTTTACCCCCTTATGGAAGCTTCCTGGGTAACACAAGGCTGTGTGACCTCCTAGTTTTCACTATGATAAATTGCTTACTTTTCTGCTTTTCGCTAGATTCCAAAGCTTCTTGAGGCTGAGAACTGTCTTAATCATTCCCAAATGCACCTAGTGCATTGCCTGGCTCCTCAAAGGCACTTGAGAAATGTTTGTTGAATGGGTGAGAAGAGGACAATGTGGTGTAGTTGAACTAGCATGTGACTTGGAGCCAGAAAGATCTGAATGACTGGCAGTGAGCTTGGGGCATGCATACTCAAACTCCCCTGGGGTGGTGGGCATCGCCTCAGACCTCACGTGGTTGTTGTAAAAATTCAGTGAGTTGACATAAGGAAAGCGTTTCACGCAGTGCCTGTTCTATAATGAGCTTTAGTAAATTTTTCTTTCTTTGATCTCCCCTTACCTGCCAGCTAGGTCACACCATGGATTAGAATAATAAAATTCTGGCACCAGAGACAGAAGTTCTGTACAGTGGTTCCAAATCATCTGCCTGGCAGCTGAGATACCTTTTAAAAGTACATTCCTGGGCTCCGCCCCGTGGTTCTGGGATGGGTCCAAGTAATTTGTATTTCTTTTGACTTTCTAATGCTTATCTGTGACTGGGAACTCCTAACCTAGTCCAACTCTGACCCAAAGCAGGAATCTTATTTATATAGCCTCTTCTGGAACATCTCAGGCAGCTCAGTGCATTTTGAAGTCCCCTGTTTATTGTTGGACAGATGCTTTAATAATTAGAAACCCAGCCTTTAGTTCAGGTTCTGCCTTCTAGAGACACATGGATTAAGTCCATACCATCTTCCACATAGCCATTTTGTTAGGTATTTGAAGTTACTACTATGTCCCTTCAAAGGTTTTTCTTTTCCAGCCTAAACATTCCTGTTACTATAAACTAGAGTTTGCTAACTGGCGCCTGTGGGCTACATCCGGTCCACAGATGTGTTTTGTTTGGCCTGTGGTGTTTGAAAAATATTGAGTGAGTTGCCAGCATTTAAAAATCATGGCATTTTACTGAAAAGTCTGAAGCTCTGGCGTCTCTTGAAAACTCAGAAGATCTGGATTTACAATTTCAGTTTGGGACAAAACATAAATTCTCCAGGTTGTTACACAAATTTGTAGATCGTTCGTCGAACCACTCCATAATATTGTCTAGCCCCCTCCGTCGAAGTCATTATGTCACATGTTTCTTTAGATCTTCTATTATTTTTGTTATCTTTTCCTATCTGTCCTCCAAAGTGTCAAGTAGTCTTAGCATTTAAAAAAGTTTTTTCATGATTATAAAAATAATATTGAATGATAAAAACCAGTATTATAGAAAATTTGGGAAATTACAGAAAAATATAACAGAAAATGTATCTGTCCATACATATTTAGTTAGCATTTTTATAAATTTTCTTCCAGTTCTTGTTTTTCTGTGCTTATTTATATATTACGAAGCTGAGATCATACTGTAAGTAGTTTCATAGACTGCTTTTTCCACATATTCCACATCTCATTAAATTCCCTCGAAAGATCAGTTTTCTTAACTAAAGTATTCTGTTTTGTGTATTGTAACTTTTTATTGTGGTAAAATACACATAGCATGAAATTTATTGTTTTAATCATTTTAAAATGGTATGCAGTTCAGTGGAAGCTAGTACATTTACAATGTTGTGTAGCCATCTCCACAGTCTAATTCCAGAAAATTTTGTCACCCCAGAAGGAAACCCTATATCCATTAAGCAATCACTTCCTAATCCATTCTTCCAATCCCTGACAACCACTAATCTGTTTATTATCTCTATGAATTTGCTTAATCTGGATATTTTATATAAGTGGAATCATGCAACATGTGGCCTTTTGTGAATTTTGTGGCTTCCTTCACTTAGCATGTTTTCAGGGTTCATCCATGTTGTAGCATCTATCATGATATGTCATTCCTTTTTATGGCTGAATAATATTTGATTGTATGGCTAGGCCACATTTATCTGTTCATCAATTGATGGACATATGGGTTGTTTCCACCTTTTGGCTGTTAGAATAGTGCTTTATGAACATTTGTGTACAATTTTTTGTTTGAACACCCATTTTTAGTTCTTTTGAGTGTATACCTAGGAGTAAAGTTTCTGGGTCACATGATAATTCTGTGTTTAACTTACTGAGAGCTGCCAAACTGTTTTCCACGATGGCTGTACCATTCTATACTCTCATGAGCAGTGTTCCAGTTTCTCTCATTCTCACCAAAACTTATTTTTTTTTGTTTTGTTTTAGCTTTACTGGTTTGTCTTAAGTGGTAACTCATTGTGGTTTTGATTTGCATTTCTCTAATGACTAATGATGTTGAACATCTTTTCATGTTCCTGTTGGCCATTTGTATATTTATTTTGGATTTATGTATTATAACTTAATAGTTGCCCTAGCTTTGACATTGGTTCCTTTTTAATATTGTCTATCGTGAATATTGTTGTTATGAATATCTCTATACAAAAATTGTATGAATATCTAGTTATTTCTGTAGGATATCTTCCTCAAAGTAGGAGTATGGGGGTCAAAGGTATAATATTTCCAAGGTGTTGATATTAAGGACCAGATTCAGCACTGTATATTTGAAGAGCACATATAAGTTGCTTGAGGAGCCTTTTCCAGCGCCTGTGCTAGGATTTCTCTCTCTGACATACTGCAAGGTTCATTGGAATGGGACCCAATTTCCCTGGAGATTCTGATATGCAACCCATCTATGAACCATTAATCAAATTTCTTCTGCAGCCATGAAGGTCTTCTAAAAAAAAAAAAAAAGTCACTGTTGATTGTCCTAATACTCTGATGAGTTCTGAGTGAGTAGAGCTCACTATAGGCAACATGCTTGGTGGCCCTGCTGTTCTCATAGAGTGAGTTTACTTACCATCACCTAGAGCCCTTGGTGGTTTGTTTCCTCATTAAATCTTGTTTTGCCATTTTTATTCTTGGGGGGTTGCTTGTTTTGAACCCATCTTTTCTGGTGAGGAAAAAGGTTTCTGCTAGCTTTGTGACTTGCCCTAGTTATATAATACCTACTCACCAAGGCTAGAGCAAATTCAGGTCTCCTGGCTTGTCAGATAATCTCTTTCCACTTCCCTCAGTGGCCTTGTTTTGACATTTTTTATTGGTCATGATTCAAGAGGTGAAATGTGGTCCCACATGCCAAATGTACTCAGAGTGCTCTAAAAGAGAGAACAGGCCTCAGCACGCCCGGCCGTTGGCCAAGCCCAGGTCTATCCCCGGGAGGAGGAAGGGCAGCCAAAAGTCCCCTTGGTTGGGACAATGGGACTGCGATCTCAAAGGAACCATGATCATATTGTGCATTTTAGACCACTAGAATGTTATGTGTTGACTGGGTAACAGTTGCTAAGGGTTTTGACAACAGGTGTGTACTGTATATTCTCAAATCTAGATTTAACTTGTAAAAATTCTAATGGGGTCTTCCATCATGTAGAGCTGATGCAGGAGGAGGTTGGTGAGAGAACAGGGTGTGGAGCCACCAAGAAAAGAGCCCCCTCAGTTATGGTCAGCAAGCCCCAGTGTCAGATCTTAGTTGTATTTGTGGTTGGGCTGGTGCAGCGGAAGTCAAGGATTTTTTTTTTTTCTTTCTACTGCTAAATAGAAACACACAGAAAATTGTTTTATTTAAACTCAATAATTCCCTCTCCTCATTAAAAGTTCTTATTTTCTGCAATATGAATGTCAAGGTTAAGTCTTTCAACTTGGCATTCAAGTTCACATCCTAGGAATAAATCTTGTTTTCCTAAAGTTTAAAAAATATGTTGAAAGCTAATTTTAGACTGGGTAGTTAAAAAAAAAAAAAGAGAGAATCATAGACTTCCTTGTCGCACTACCTCAGTTAAAAATTACATGCAACTTTTAAATCTCAAGTCTTTGAGATAAAAGGCACATTAATTTACTTATGCCTTATTAGGTTTCAGAACTTTCTCATGGAGTTACTTATATTCAGTATCAAGGCATAATACATATCTGGCAAGCACACTGAACTCTCAGTCTTATTTACCAATATGACAAAGTTTAAAACATGTAACTAAATATATTTGATGATTAAATGGACTTGGCGAGTTACAAACATAGCATTGCAACATAGAGGGAAAGACAAACACTGTAGTAGCTAATTTATCAATACCAACATTTTTAAAGTTTTGATCCTCAAAAGAACTCAGTTTTTTTGGTTTAAATCACAGTCATTTAAATGTCATTCCATATTATTTGTGTAATTTTCCAGATGGACAGAAACAGTTTAAATGATTGTCATTGTTTAAAGGGCACGGAACAAGGTGATGTGTGTGAGTGTGAGTGTGTGTGTGTGTGTGTGTGTGTGTGTGTGTGTTTGTGTTGGTGGTGGGGTGGCGCGCATGGGAAAGAGGGGAGGAAGAGATTTGGGATGCATTTTAAAGCTTATGCTGACAGAAAGTAGTGCATTTTATTTTATTATTGTTTTTAAATTCGAGTGTAGTTGACATACAATATTAGTTTCAAGTGTATAGTATAGTGATTCGACATTTATATGTCTTATGAAGTGATCACAATAAGTTCAGTTACCATCTGTCACATACAAAGTTATTATGATCTATTGACTATTTTCTCTGTGCTATACATTATATCCCCATGACTTATTGGAAGTAGTGCATTTTAAATCAGTGTTAGAGTAATGCTCTGTGGCAGCTAAGCTTGGGATTCTTTTATGTCTTTAAACAGAGGCTGGGTAGGGATGGGAGGAATATGAAAGGGGCTGTTTGGAAAAGCAGTGACTTGGAGAGGGGACTGCTTATTGTCACTCTGCTGAGCATATGTGTGTCTAAAGTCAGTGCTGTGCCCTGGCTTATTTGTCATTCTGAAACGCAATTTTTTTTCTTCGTAGAGCTAAACCATTCCCCAGCTTTGTTCAAGTCCTGCCTCCTCCACAGACACCTCTAACTTCTTAGCCCTTCTTGTTGCCCCCTCTTCTAAATCAGAGAGGGCCTCTAAAATGTTAGGGCTAAAAGAACCTCTGAGCTCCCTCCGGCCTGTCATTGTGCTGAAGGAAAACTTGGCATCTATTTGTGTGAAGTCCGTAGGACACAGTTGAGTCCCGTATCACAGTTTACTTGTTTTGTGTGGGTTAGGTTTATTTCCGCATCTGTATTTGGCACTCTCTGAGGAAGGGACTATGTCACACATTTCTTTTGTATATTTCATAAAAGTAGCGTGTAATAGGTGCTCAGAAAATGTCTTCAGTTCTGGTAGCATTTCTGTGAAATGCTCTGGGCAGGCTCGATACTGATAAAGAATTGTCTGTTGCAGCACAAATTAGAAGTAACTTGAATGCTCATCTAAAGGGGACTAATTGAATATATTACAATATATCCATATTATGGAATATTATATAGTTATTAAAAGAAATGAATTAATCTTATAGCTACTGGCCTAGGGGCTGTCCTCAGTATTTTATAGTCTTACAAATAGCTGGAAAGGAAAATAGTAGAATCCCACTTTTGTGTTAGCAACGTAACCTATATCTTTATTCGTATTTCTGTATATCAGAAGGAACATGGAAAAGATGTGGAGGGATCCCCATTAGGTTGTTAATGGAGGTGGTGGGAAAAGTTATTGCTTTTTCTTAATCTGTCTCTGTATTGTTACAACAATAGGGGAACTACTGAGATTAAAAACCGGCAAGAGAAAAGAGAAAACGCATAGAGGCTTTCATGTATTAGAAAGTCCGTTTCCTATAATACTTGTTACTAGTTTTCAAATTTTGCATGATCAAAAAAAAGTTTTTTCCTTTGACTAAATTTTAGAATTAGGACATGAAGATGACATTATACTTTGGTTAGGGTTTTTTGTTTGTTTTTTTTCAGTTTATGACATGAAGATAAGATTTTTTTTCTCTCATGACATGAAGATGTTTTCTTTTTATCAAAAACTAAACTATGAAGGTAGCGCTAAAACTGAAAGCCTCAATGCTTGGTTTCTGTGGTGCAGTGGGGAGAGAAGTAACAGGTTGTGCAGATGCAGGATGCTGAGTGACTTCAGAGTCCTAGGAACTTCCTGTCCCAGAGCTGAACAGAACAGAGTCAGCTACTGGAGGGCCTTGCATAAGTGGAAAAGTAAAGCAAATGCCGCAGAACTTCCGGTGCTCCTCTGCCGATGGTTGGGACAGCTTTGCTACATAGAGGCCTGCATCCCTTAAAGGAAGTTGATGAGAGTCTTTCTGAACGTAAGCTGCCATGCATCCGCGTGTGAGATCTTGTTGCGGTAAAGGCAGGGATAGTTCATTTACATTTTAGATCCACATCTTGGCCTCCAGAAGAATATGTCTTCTCATAACTGTGGACACTGCGTCCCAGCACCTCTCACCCAGACTGTTGTTGCACTCCCCTAACTTGTATCATTTGTCTTTTCTTTGAGTTCATCACACACTCCACTGGCAGAGCGATTGCCCTCAAGCACAACTCTTAGGTTCCTCCTCTGCTCTAAAACTTTGCACGGCTCCCAGCTCTGTAGAAAAGAGTCTACATTTCTTAGTGTGGAATTCAAAGCCTTCTATCATATGATCCCCATCTACTCCTCAGCTTACCCCACTTCTCTCATGCTCCAGTCAAATGAAATGGTTCCTTGTGCATGTTCAGTCTTCCCAGCTTCTGCTCACGTTGTTCTGAGGTAGGAGCACTCCCTTCCCATTCCGTTCATCCCTCCAGTCTTCAATATTCAGATCGCAGGCTGCGTGCTTCAGGAGGCCAGGTGTGCTCTTGCCCCCTTCTTCATGTGTTTCCATGGTATTGTGCTTACACTAAGGTGTATGTACTCATATGCTTCCTTTTACACTTCGGCAACTCACTCAAGGGAGGGACTGACTACAACATCTCAATATCTGCATTTCTTATGCTTAGTAATTTTTTTACATTTAGTCAGTCTTCATTGGATTGTATTAAATAGTTGTTATCTGAAATGTACCAGATTAATTTTTAAAAAGCATATTTTTTTTAATCTCTTGTTGGGAAGGGGTGCTGGCAGAGAAAAAAGAAATATGAACTGAATGGGTTGGTGTCTCTGCAAGAAAATATGATGTGACTGTTCTTTTTTGCAAAATTTCCCATTTTATGTTATCTACTGATTTTCAGTCTCTTGGACTCCTCTCTTTCTGCTGCCTTATCATTTCCTTTTGACATCTGTTACCATGACATTGGGTGGGGAAATTGAGAAGACGCTTCCTGGAAGATGACCCCAAGGGAATCTCTAATGTATTTTCATTCCCATGACTTTCCTGCTTTTGCGGGCAGCAGGAGACCCTCCAGTCTTCTCAAGCAGAGAATAAACGAGGTCCTGGTCAACCCACTGCCTTCGATTGGACAGCCAGAGCCAGGAAGGTGACTCAGTTTTGCACGTCTCCGTAATCCCCCACCTGGCTTCCTGTGGAGAGGTGGTGAGAGTTTAACTACTATCTCTCTTTTCAAAGAAATCATATGGAATTCGAAGAAAAAGAGCTATGGAAAGAAAGAAGGAGATTTAAAAGAAAACAAACATAGTATTTGGAAAAACTTGAACAAAAAAATGGCTTCTTGGTGTTTTGAAAGAATCTGGGTTCTTTCTGCTGAAATCATGAATTACTTCATGTGATTGAGTTAATCTATGTATCTCATATATAGTCATTCCATCCCCCTTAAATATAGCAAGAAACTGCTACCTTCCTGATAAATGCCTTTTATTTCTGCACACTGATTTTGTTGTTGTTTTTAAAGGACACTGAAGTTGCTTTATTTAGCTTCCAATTTCTTAGATTCTCAAAAATTATTATTAGACTATATGAGAATATTACTGATAAAGATCATTTTCTATTATATTTTTTCTTTAGAAATACTATTTTTGCTTTTAGTATGATAGGGATGTACAAATCAGACACTAATAAAAAGTCACATTTGTACAATACATCCTACAGCTGAGAACCACATTCTATATCTGAACAGACAAAAACAAATTCCACCGATTACACTCATTACCCTGAAAATCACCTTTTGGATATATAATTTATTTTTCCCCATAAAGATCACCAAAGTGGCTTATGTTGATTAACATTATTAAATTACCTTTCATATTTAAAACCACCTGAATTCCGTATGTTATAAGATATAGTTATACAAAGAATGCAAGCAAAACCAAGATAGGAAATAAAACCTCTATAACAGTTTTTCAAAACAGGAAATTATTGTAGAAGCATATTGTTGTTCTTTTTGTTTTACTAAAATTACATTGATTTAAATATTCTCTATGAATTCACCTCTTGGATTCATTGTGCTCTTGCTTAAATTAACTTTCTTTAAAAGTTAACTCCCAAACATAAGTTAATTAACTTAGCTAAAGTTTAGATTTGATCTCAAGCCATTTGAAACTAGACAGAGCAAAAAAGATGTAGATAGCTGGCAGCAGATCCCAGTGAAAATATGGCATTTGGCAAAGTATGTCTGCCTTGTTTGCTTTGCTTTTCTCTTTATGGATGTGGCCTATTTTTGAAATGCTATGGTTTAAATTCAGTGATCAAGTGACAAGTCTGACAAAACAGAACCTGCTCCCACAGAGGTTCTGCAGGGGAAAAATGGAAGTGTTCCAGGAACTAAAGGAAGTAACTTTAACTTCACCTGGAAACATTAGTGTCTCAGGGGGCAGGAGATTTGGGCTCTACATAAAGAGTGAAAGGAAGAGTGGCCAAGATGCTGAGCCAAACTTGCATCCAAGAATAGAGCAACATCAAAGAACTGAAAACAGTATCTGTTGTTTCTACTACCTGTAACCCTATACGTAGCAGTCAGGGAGCCTGAGATAAAGGAATATTGGAAAATTCTTTCCTATGATACCTTGGATCATGGCAATCCTCTTCCAGCTGGGTTCTTTAGCTCCATTCTCTTGTTCTTCAGCGCTCAGCACACACCCTGGACAGCTCAAATGTTTGCAAAAGTTCTTGCTCAAGATTCCAGTTTCTGTTTGCCCACAAATTAGGTTAAAATTCCTCCTGCTGGTTTGGTGCTCTCCCCACTCAGTTATTTACTTTTCTATCTCTTCAGTTACCGTTCTCCAGTAGGAAAGCCTTATTCCAGTATTGTTCTTCAAAATCCAGTTCAACATCAACCTTCTTCATCTTTCTGATAACTGAAACCCACACTGGGCCTCCCTATTTTGAAAGATTGTAGCTCTTTGTTTTCTAACTTTTGGCACAATTGTTCATTGTTAGTTATTTTGTTGACACTATGTCTAGAAATATGTACATGTATATAGTCACTTTATGGCATAAATATACACATATGTACAGAATGTATATAATATATATAGTGACATTTTCCCTTACTGAGTCATAAGATATAACATTTCTCTATAGGAAGTATATTGAAACTGAGGCTGAATTCTTGATCATGAATTTTATATATTTATTCTATATTCATTGTATTTATTGCATGGTATTGCATAAATATGACATGTGAGAGAAAGTACTAAACTGTGAGAATCAGGAAAACTAAGTTCTAGTCTCAAATTTGCTACCAAAAGGAAAATCATTTGACACCCAAACTCCAAATATTGAATTAATCTCCTCAAGATCATCAGGAGGTTGTGAAGGAAAAGTTCAATGTACACATTTATGATAACCTTAAATAGTAAAATTATGATTTCATATCTGATCCAGTAGACACTAATATGTGGCAAACTTTGATTAGTTAAAGAAAGATGATGGATTATTCAGGTGAGTTGCTTTTATTTTATTTTATTTTATTTTATTTTATTTTATTTTATTTTATTTTATTTTATTTATTTTCTATTTCATTTTATTTTATTTTATTTATCTTATTTTATTTGAGTTGCTTTTATTTTGGTTTTATAAATTAAGTTCCTAAGTCCAGAGAGTTTGTGTGACGTTTTTGAGGTTGCTCAGTGTAATAAAGGCCAAACTGGGCTCAGGTTGATTTTCGCTCCCCTCCCTGTAAAAGCTTCTCTCCAGTATGATGGGCTTCTCTGCTTTATAGGTGGCGTTGAGTGGGTTATAATCCTAACTTGATTTATGTGCTCTGTAATTTTTTTAGAAAGTCTCCCTAGATCCCTTATTTTTCCTATTGTATGATGGAGGGACATAAATGCACTTGTCTGGGAAAGTTTTCAGGCTTATTTGCTCAAAGTCAGCACCAATCACTATTTTTATTGAGTGTCCACTAGGCATCCAGCCTTGTAAAAAGGGTGCTACATATATTACATAATCTTGTAAACACATTTGGTGAAAAGGCTTTGATAACCCCATTTTGTAGATGAGGAAACAGTGGCTAGGTGTTAATCCCAGGCTGGTCTTGATACCATATGTTAATCCCTTACTGTGGAAGAAAAAGATCTCAGTCCTGTGAAAATCAACAAGTTGCCTCTAGATTTCATCTTAACCGAAACTGTTGCTTCATCATTTTCTTTTATCTAACCCTTCTGAGTAACTAGTAGCAAAGTTGAGGTGCCCGAGTTTCATTTTTTTCTTGGGTTAGCTATCCTCTGGTGAGGGTGGTAATGACTAGTACTATATTAAAGAGCAGAGAAATAGCCCAGGAGAATCTCAAGAAAGGAAGGTGCAAAAAAGGATATAGATGTTCCCAAAACTGGATAACTGGTCCTTGAGTAACCGTAGTCAATGCCTATGTGTTATTTTCATTTTGGAAAAGGTTAGGTAATAAATTAGTTTTCCCATTTTCTGACTGTAGTTTTTTTTTTGGTAATGTTTAAGTAAAAGGTTAATAAATGTCTGCATACAGAGATACTTAGAATTTTATGCTTTTTCTGTTTTTAATAATAATTGGAAACATTATAGACATTTGCTTTGCAGCATAGTTTGTAGGAAACATTGTCAGATATGTAGTCCTGCATTAAAAAATGTTTATGAGGATTCAGTATATTTTGAACAGTTTTTTAGGGGAGCAGATTTTAATTTTATGACCATTATTATCTTTCTATGATGGAGTGAACTTCTCCCCAAGTAAAGAGTGATCTATATTCAGGAAGTACTTAATGGCATCCATTCAGCAGATCACACAGCAGGACCCACATGAACAGAGCTAACAAGTTTCATCCATTAGATTTAGTGACTTGAACAAATTTTTATTATCCTTTTGTAAAAATGCTAGCACTGCCTCATACAAAAACCAGTTGTTACCTAATGAAGTGTTTCAGCATGTTCATATAAGTTGATGGTTTCATATGGCCATAGTATTGCTGCATCAGCAATTAGCTACTAATAACATGCTCCCAGCTCTATTTAATGACATACCGTACTCAGAATACTCAAGTATGGACAGATGTTTCAGAATATCATTTTTTTTTTTTCCTCTTGGCCATTGATTGATTCTCAGCACCCACTCCTGATAAGAATACCGGATGTTTTCTTTGAGACTTAAAGTTTTTAATGACCAAATCTAATCAGAAAAAGACAAGCAACACACCAGGAATTGGTAACGAAAGGCTGGAGCATCTTCTTGGACCTTTTACCATTGACTGTAGTTACAGATGCTCAGTGACAGCCTCTAACACTGTGCTTATCTTCCAAAGCTAATTTATTAGTAAAGAACCTGCAGCTCTGACAAAAATCAAATTAGTAGTTTCATTAAGGGATTTTGGAGGAGAAACTCACGACCCGATTGCAGGTTGGAGTGGATACTCTACGCTAGCTAGACCTTGTTCATAGAACCTACGATGGGCTTTACTGTTAAACTGTCAGATGCCATTAGCAGCACTTTTTAAAAGTGGAATTGAGGGAGTAATTAAATTGGGTGTCGCAATGACGAAAATGATACCATAACATCTGGGTTTTAGATAGCTTTATTCTTATTTCCTAACAACCTGGACCTTCAGGGAATCAATAGGAAAGTTTTTTTTTTTTAATTTTCTTATATAAATAGTGTATGAATTTATTACTAAGAACTCTCTCAAAAGCTTGAGTTCTTTTATGTCTTGAATAAAGTGCATCCTCTAGCTACCTTCTTTTGATTACCCACCCTGAACATTTACGCCTATCTTTCAGGTAACAAATTACCATCTTGCTCCCCCTAGTGGAATTGTAACTCTACTTCAAGGTTAAAGAATATAGTACGTTTGATTTAGTGTCTTATTTTTGAAAATCAGGTATTTTCTCAATTTGTTTTCAAAAACAGAACAAAATAAGAAAATATTGCATTGGATTGGCTGATGGGGATGTGGATAGAAAAAGTGTCTTTTTTTTCTGATAACTTTTCTGTTCCTAATGTTAGCAAGTTTAGCTGTATCATTTATAACGGCCGCCAAGTTCAAGGGACCTTTCTGCTTTGCACTTCCGTCTTGGAGAGGTCGAATGTCATCAGCCTGGCAGACAGACAGTCATCTCTAGAAGGCAGTTGTCAACACTCCTGGCAACGATTGATGGTAGGGTGCTAATGGTGGATGATGTTGAAAGACGAGACAGATCCCTTCTGCCTTCTAAAGGGACTGTGCCAATATCCACAGTACATGGCACTCATTTCCAGTTTACAGTTTCTAAGCCCACTAAGAAAATTCTAGTAATTAAAGCTGAAATTACTGCATACCTCTCTTAAGAATTTAAATTTCTTTAGGGAATGATAACCAGGGTTTCATGGCATCGGAATTTCTCTCTCTCTTTGTTTTTTTGCCACTATTAGTTTTGCACGACTTTGACCCTTGTCATGAATTCGAGTTTATTCAACTGTGTTCCGTATTGCACACAAAACACTCCTATTTTGTATACGCTAGTGTCGAATGTGTGAAACTTAGAAAAGAAACATCCACACATGCCAAGGCTTAGAACTCTGCTCTTTTTCAGGAAAGACTTTGCTTCTAAGCCTTATCAAAGTCACGGCATTAGAATATTCCCTCTTTCTTAAAATCATGTAATAAGATGGTATTTAGATATATCTTTTTTCAAATATTTATTCTTAGGATAAGTGTTTATACTTAAGGAAAAAATGAAACAGCAAGATCGGATTAAAATCCCAACAAAAGGGAATGTCAAAGTGCTCTCTGGGTATGTTTTATTTGGGAGTGGGGAGAGACAAAGATATACCCACAATATATATATATATATATATATTTTAATACTAACTTGCTCAAATCACAGTAATTTAGTGCAAGAATTATATTCATGGAAACACACAGCTCCCATTCAAGCAGACTTGTATCCATGAAGTTCAGGTTTAGAATTCCATAATGCTTGGACTTACGATTGTGAAACAATGATGTCACGGTGACCAGGCAGCTCAGCTGGGGCTAGAGATGTCTATCTAGTAAGACTTGGCTTTGGAGACCAGGCACCTTTCAATTTCACAGGGAGTGTGAGGGATGTGTATGTAAATCAACATGTATCTCTGTGTATAAATGCACAAGTACAGATACAGATGTGTATGCACTTGTGCAAACATAGGTATGTACATGTGGTTGTGTCTAGGAATATATGTGACTGCAGTATAAAAAGAGTTATAACAGTAGCTCAGTGTCTTCCTCCCAATGGATGCTGGGAATTCTATGCATTGTCAATGTTCTGCCAAGCAACTTTTAGCAGATCTAGGCCTGGAGGTGTTGGACAAATGTACACAACATCCTCTGCTGGGAATTCCGTGCATTGACAATGCGCTTCAAAACAGTCTCAGAAACTGGAGCTAGAGGTGTTTGGGGAGCTTTACACACCACTCCCTGCTGAAAGTGTGTGTTGGCATCCTTGTCTGGCAGCTTTGTCAGGGTAGCCCTCCTTGGGAACATTCCAGCCATAGTTTAGAACCCTTGTCTGGATTGAGAAGTGCGAGGACTGAATGCAACAGAATATCTGTACACATTCCTTACACTCGTGAGGGATGTGAAGCTTTGCTTACCTAGCTGTGTTTCTTTAAAGTGACTAACTAGTGATGCATTAACTACCGGGATGGGTTTGCTCCTCAGAACCTTTACTTGTCAACTGTTGATCGATCACCGTTGATTAACACTAGAATCTTGTCAGTGTCTGCCTCTGCCTGTCATCCTATGATTATTGGGGTTTGTTATTTGTTTTCTCTTAAGATTCAAAAAGACAGAAAAGTGCACACAAGCATTTGGCCATGAGCATAACGGATAGAGAATTATGAAACAGATAAACAAGATTCAATATTTTTGTTGAAATCCTGAGTTTGTGTTGGACTCTGTGTTTTACAGGAAATGTAGTCCTTGCCATAGGGCAGATAACCCAGAGACTTACCTAGCGGGTTGTCAGCAAACGTTTAGAAGGATCTCATCATTTTAGGCAGAGCAACCGACACTGATCCAGAAGAAAAGTTGCATTCTTTTCAAGACTTTTTTTCTGCAACTTAATTGTTGGCAATTTGAAAAAATATCTTTGAGTTGGCAAGAAAGTAGAGTTGAGAAAGTATTTGGGTCAAAAAAGAGATACATCTATTCACCTGCTGGAAACTTACGGCAGAGGAGAAAACTGTGCACGAATTCTTGGCATATTGAAATATTTATCTGCAACTTAATATTTTTTATATAGTGTTTCCTCAGGAAATCTTACTACGTCCTAGGACAGTATTGAGCCTGGTCTCCCCAATTAACCAGAAGCACCATTGAAATGTGTAAGAAAGGCAACTGACTGGTAAAAAAAAAGAGGAAAGAAAATTTATAGGAAAATAAGGATTACACAGGGGAGGATAAGACTAATAATTTTACCTTAGGCCTATGTTCACCAGTTCCTAAGAATTAAGTGGGAATTTATTAAAAATCTAGATTCAACAGTATCCTTTTTGGGCAATATGTTTAATAGTATCATAAAAATATAAAACTTCCCAATTTTCTCAAAAAAAAAAAAAATCTAGATTCACAGGTCCACACCCCAGATATGCTAAATCATAACCTCCAGGAAAGGGATCTGAGAAGACTGTTTTAAGAAGCATCTCAGGTGATTCTTATAGTCAGACAATTTGGGGAAACTGCTGTTATCTAATTGCCTACTAAGACTAAAATATTTCCAAAAACTGTGAGAAAGAGGTGGGGTGGGGAGGGAGAGAGAGAGAAGGAGAAAGAGAGAAAGAGGGAAATTGCTAAGGTATTTTAAGTTTGAAAAAAAATCATCAAATACTCCATATTGGCATTGTTAAACTTTTTTTTTTTTTTTTTTTTTTTAATGAAACTATGTTATTTGTGTAGGGTTATATGGTTACAGAGGGTTTTATATAAATTATCTCATTTGTTCCTAATAACAGCCCTATGAAGGGCTGGGCAGCAAAGATCATGCTCACCACCAGACTACACATGGGGAATGGGCTCACCATGTAACTGGCAAGTGGCGGAGCTGACTTTGAATAGGACCCTTCACGCCGTGGGGCAAGCTCAACACTAACCACTTCAGCTCTTTTACCATCACCAGCACCAGGTCCATGGCAGCATTTCTAACATATCAGGGTCTTTGCATATTCACACCTTTGCGTACTTTGATTTCTCTGCCTAGAATGCCCTTCCTTGTCTGTTAATGCATACTCATTCGTTTAGGTGCCTTCTGGGAAGCTTTTTTAGATACACTCTTCTCCTCACCTTACTACCACCCCAGTAGAACTAGTTTTTCTTACAGCTGCTTTTCCATCACACTTTATAAATCTTTCTACTATGTGTTGGGTCTTGTTTCATATAGTGAGTTCAATAATAAGTGCTCAGTAATGCTCCTCTGTCTCGCTCCTCACCCCACCGTTATACCACTTACTTTAAATAGTCAGTGGGTCATAATCGCGTTTAAAACTCAGTGCTTGTTGGCTAAAGCTATGGGCAGCGTTAGGGAATGATTTCAAGTGTTTTCCAAACAAAGTAGTGATCAGGAGGCCAGAAACATGGCCATTCGTATCCTCTAGATATGGAATTGTTTGAGAGCAGCAGGGAACATTATCTAATGAGAGATGGGGAAATGAAAGGGTAGTGTATGCATAAAACCACAGTTTTGGTAGTTTCCTTGATGAGGAATTTAAAGGCCTATCCAGGACAGTTTTCAACGATGGGTGATTTTCATATTATATTCATAGCCCCAGGTTAGATGTGACTATCTGTCATGGCTCCCAAATCATATAACATATACTTCTTTATGCAAATATCTCCCCCACTAGACTTCTAGTGAGGGTGGGCCTGAGCCATATTCATCTTTGTCTACCAATTGATAATTTGGGGGGAGCAAATCTTATAGCCATCTGTCTCTAAATGCAATCAAATATATTTAATTATAGTTCTAATTCAGATTTTTCTCCCCTGTTTACAGCCACCACTGGTCCAGGCAATCTTCAGCGGTGATCCAGAGGAGATAAGGATGCTCATCCACAAAACTGAAGATGTGAATGCTCTGGTAGGTGATGCTATGGTTTTGCCTGTTCAGGCCCTCTCAACCTTCTCTGTACTGTGGACCTCTGTGGCATCTGGTGAAAGCTCAGGACTGCTTCTTGGAAATCTGTCTTTAAATCCCCAAAATAAAATATATAGGGTTAGAAAGGAAATCATTGATGTTGAAATACAGTTACCAAAACACTAAAAATCAAATTTGTGATATAACAATATATGTGCTTCTTTATCAACATAGTTACATAGCAAGATACAGCAGAGTATCTAATAATTACCATAATTTAAAAATAGTGATGAGCATGATCAATATTCTGCCTGTTCGAAACCACTCTAATGCGGTATATGCATGCCTGTGATTTCTGCTGGTGACCGAGTCACAGTTACTACTGACAATCCTGAGGTTTGGTGCCTACGTTCATAATGCAAAGAAATGTAAAACTTTCATGAGAAGTTAGTGAAAGTAAAGACGTAATATTTTTACGTTTACGGCAGGGGTTGGCAAACTATGGTCTGTCACCTGTTTTTGTACAGGCCAACTAAGAATGATTTTTATTTTTTAAATGGCTGAAAAAATGAAGAGTAATATTTTGCGACACATGAAAATTATATGAAACTCAAATTTCAATGTTTATAAATAAAGATTTTTTGGAACACAGCCATGTTGGCTTTTGTTTTGGAATTAAAAATTTGAGTAAATGTGACAGAGACTGTATGTAGCCTGAAAAACCAAAAATATTTACTGTCTAGCCCTTTAGAGAAAAAATTTGCTGACTTCTGCCCTAGAGTGCCCACAAACCTGGGATCATAGATGAACAAGGCATCCTGTGTACACCCTGGGGTCATATGTAATGTACGGGTACACTTGTGGACATTTATATTTTTTCCATAAAAGGGTCAAGACGTTTCATCAAGTTATTAAAAGTGTCTATGATCCCCAAAAGATTAAGAAGCATTATATTGGGAAGATCTCAGAACAAACGAACCTTCAATGAAGCAAGAGTTAGTCAATAATTTACCCTTTTAATAGTTTCCTAGACCTGGGTTGAACAAGCAATTATGTACGATACATGCTACTAATTCTCTTAATGTGACTCAATTACCTAAATGCTTCAGTCCATCAGGGAGAGACGTTTTCTCTGAAGTCTCAGAGTTAAGTAGAAACAACAGAAAGAGTCAAACACATCTGCAGTGTAAGAAGAGCTTTGCCATGGTGAAAGGAATTATGTCTGAGGTTCTGTCTCTATCTGGTTGGCCGAATGCGTTATTCAGAAAGCTAGTCATTTGGTACAGCCGTTGTTCTGTGGCAGTGCAAGTTGGTGTGGCTTTTTGAAAAATATTTTGGCAACCCCTCCTCTGAAAACAACAGGCCAGTGTTTTGTGACATTTTTGCAAGGTAAGCGCAGATGAGGCCAGGGCTAGGCTACTCAAGAAGGAAGTTGGGTATTTGTCCAAGGTCTGTGGGGCGTGACCTGTACTTCTGAGAGGAGGCAAGGCAAGTAAGCTGACTGTCTAGTGTTTTGACATCACCAGAATTTGCCCAGCCTATTTTGTGGCTATGGCCTGAGCCCAGGGAAGCCAAAGGCAAGGTTACTGTCTTTTCCTGATGATCACAAGCAAACAGAACTTTTGTTCAGTCACACATACCGAGAAAGATTGTACTGGCCTCTAAGTGGCCTTTATTTCTCCTTAGGGAAGTGACAGTGGCTGGCTGATAAAGGTTAGGAGAGCTTAATTTGAGTTGTAATTTAACTCTGTTACTGAATTAGTTAGATAGGTTAACTAGTGTATCACATAGACTTCTAAATGTACGACGGCTCAAATATAAGAGTAGTTCTCTTATGAACAGATTTGAGGGTGGCTCTTTTCCACATAGGGTCCTAGGTATCCACATGTGGCTTCCAAGGTCACCTGAGGGGTTTGTCTCCAGTCCAGCCAGCCATAAGGAAAGAAAGAGCATGAAAGCAAAGCATGGGAGAGTTTTTATGGGTCACCTTGGAACAGGCATTGTCACTTCCTCTCACATCCCATTGATAGGAACTCATTCACATCTAACTACAAGGGGGACTGGGAAATCAATGTAGCTGTGTCCCAAAAGAGTTGGAGAACATGAACTTTGGTGAATGGTTAGCAATCTTGGCCGTACCAATTTGGGGTCTTACAGAATTCTAATGACTTCAAGTGATACCACTTACTTTTTTCTGTGTAGTGTCTTATATTCAGTGGTTATTTATTGAGTTCAGAACCTGTGCTAGGTACTGGGGATACGGCAGTGGGAAGACACCTCTTTCCCTCATGGAGAATGCAACATGGCAGAGAAGTCAATGGATGAGAAGTCACACTGCGATGCATTTTTGAAAGGGAAAAATCCAGGATGCTATGTATGGCCCTAGGTTAATCACAAGGGACTGACGAAGCGATGTGTAAACTGAGACCTAAGGAATTCTACTGTGACAGAGAAGGGAGAGGAATAAATGAATGAATGAGTGATCGAATGGATGAATGAACAGAAGGAAGGCCTGCGTTCCTTAGGGTGATCATATGGCTCTTTGGGATCCACAGTCCCTTTCCTCCACTTATACTTCTTTCGACTCCCTCTTCATATCCCCACTTCCCTCCCCTCAGGTGGGTATAGAGAAGATCATGTGATCCCCACTGTTATCAGATATGTTAGAGACATTGAGCTGTCCTCCTAACATCATGCTTTCCTTTTGCCAGCACTCCTCAGGGACCAGTCGTATTGACTCTTTTGCTAGGGGTGGATTAGGTAGTTAGGGGAAGTGAGAGGTAACAAAGGGCACAGGGAGATGGAAGACAAATAAGGATTAGAAACCTCAGCCTGGAGAGTCATTTCAGGAGGGAAGAGAAGCTGCTAAGGAAGCTTTTAACATCAGTAAATGGAAATAAATAATAGAGGAGCCCCCTCTGTTAGTGGGAAGACGATACTTCTTTTCTTCCATTGTTAGCCCTTACTTTTCTCTCTTTACCCCTCTTTATTTACCTAATTTATTTGAGGGTGGGTTCTGATTTTTTGGCCTTTCTTTTTCTTCCCCACAGTCTCTGTGTCTTTGGATGGGTTGCATGTTATTTGGTATAAATACCCTTTGGTTAGCTGATCCTGATGCAGAAAGCAATCTCATTCAGCTTTGCTTCTTTGTGTTTTTCCAAACTTTATTTCCCACTAATAGTATTCATGAACCCTATGCTTCAACCAAATCAATTTATTTAACCAAATTGTTTAACACATTGGTATTTATTCTTTTCTCACCTCTCCGCTGTTCCAATCCCATCTGCCCTTCCAGGCCTATTACTTCCTCCACTAAGTTATCCTAATTCTTACTTCCTATCTGCTGCCTTTACTGCCACCTCTCCAACTCATCCAAAGAACCCTACCTCTTCTCTCAGCTCCCATATCTCTTTATACCTCACTGATCACTTTAGTTGAGTTACTTATATCTGTGCTTTACTTTTGAAAGAATATTTGCTGGATGATGTGGTCATTATGTCATTTATTCTCATTTGCTCAATTGCCTGGTCCAGTCCTTGAAGCACCTGTTGAGAGAATGACTAAACCTTACTTCAGTACTTTTATTGAGTCAATTTGTGATGGCCTGGTTTTCATTTCTGCCAGTGAGGACAAGTTGTCACATAGTGTCTGGTTTAGTTAGTGTCCCTCAGATCTCAGTTGTAAGATTGAAAATCAGTAGACGGATTTGAGGAAGGATCAGGAAGCGTACTCCGGGTCTTTTTGTGGTTTCTCTGACTAGTGGCATGCCAGGGCCTGGAAATGTGGGAAGACAGTTGTACGCTTTGGAAATTCACTTAAAGTGACCCAGATGTGGCTGGTAACTAGAAAGATTTTAGAAGGCTTCATCGGACTAACCAAATTGCACTTGAGGTAGAAGATCTGTATTCAAAATGAATGCAGAGATTCTGAAAACCAAAATTTGAACTCAATAAAAACATTTTTGGGATTATGCTATGACAATACGACATCAACAGACAGTGTTACTGTACTGCACTAGAATAGGGACAGAGACAAATTGGTGCCCACCAATGCGAGTGGTGAAGATGGGGAGGGAACCATGCCATGTGAACAGTGGTTGAAGAAACTAGTGATGTTTTAGACTTGGGAAGGACAGGAGAACTGTCTCCAATAGTTCAAACATTGTCAAGTTAAAGTGGAACTAAACTTATCATTGTGACATGTGGTTGTGAGCTACAGAAAATAAGATTTCAGCTCAAAATATAAAAAATAACTTAATAGACAGAGCTGTCTAAAGAAGTAATGAGCTGACTTGACAAGTCATATGCTCTATGATATACTATTAGACTGCAGGTTCTACAGGTGACTAATGGTAGCACATGTGACTTCACTCTCCTATCTTATGTCCTTGGCCAACATTGCTAATGGGTCATATATTTTTATTTCTTTCTTTGAGTCTAAAGACCAAAATTTCTTCTCAGGACAACACTATTAAATTGGAGTTGGCTTATATATTGAAACCTTTTCCCCATGCCTGGACGAGGTGATGTTTAAAGTCTGTAACAACTGTGAAAGACTCTAGTTCCAAGATTTATAAGTCCCATATGCTAGGAAACCCATGATGTTTATTTCTTTTTTAAAATATCACTACCAGATATGAATGTGTGTGTGTGTGCACACACACACACACACACACATACACATACACACCCATTATCCTACCAAATAAAATGAACAGTAATTTCTAAATCTCATGTAATACCAAGTGTATATTAGATTTTATTTTGTTCCAGTAATCTCAAAAATGTCTTTTTACACTTGGGTTATCCTCAAGTTGATTATTCTAGTCCATCTATTTTATACAACAAAATGATTTTTTCAAGCTGTTAATGTTTTTATAGAATGATAGGATTTGGCCCAAGTATATTGGTGCATTTTGCTTATTCTCTCCAATTCCAGGATGAGAAGGAATGATAGGTTAATATATTAGACTAAATCTTGAGGTGAAAGCTAAGCTTATGTTGGCAAAGAACTTACAGTGAAGAAAGGAGAGAAAATCATTAAAGGTGTAGCTCTGGACTGTGGGTACTAATTCTGGTGATGGTGGCCTGTGATGATCCAAGTGTGAAAAAAGAAAATGTATCAACGTTGTATGAGAAGGGGATTTTTTTTTCAAAAAACGAGACAGATTATCCACAGGAAACTAGTAATTTGTTCTTGTGTACATGTGTGTTTGTATAGGGGTGCTACATATATACATATATGATCACCACAATAAGTGTAGTTAACATTTATCCCCATGCATAGTTACAACATTTTTCTTGTGATGAGAACTTTTAAGATCTACTCTCCTAGCACCTTTCAAATATGCAACACAATATTTATTAACTATACTCACTTACTGTACATTATATCCTCATGACTTATTTTATAACTAGAAATTTGCACTATTTAAAAAAAATTGAATATATTTTTTGAATCCACCCAGGGTGCAATATGACTCTACCTAAAGAACTTTGAGTGATACATTTAATATGTTCTATAAATTTTTCTCAGCTCCATTCTGTCATGTCAAATTCCTTAGAACATTAGAAATACAAACTATATATACCACAGCCTTTTAAGCTTCTAGATTTTTGTGTATTTTCTCTCACCTGCATATAGCTTACTTGATGTTTTTATTTTTTAATAAACAATTCGATAGGGGAATAAAGACCTGAGATGTTTTGTTAGCTTAAGGACCTGGGCACCCTATAAATTAGTCAGTGGGTATGATGACCCACTAAGCTCTCACCGAGTGTTGCTGCACAGGAATGTAGGCACCATGTGGCCCAGACTTTTTAAGTTTTAAAGATAAAATACAGGAAATCTATAAATCGTTAAACGTTGGTTCCAAAAAAAAAAGGTCCAACATTGTTCAGGCCAAAGAAAGCGCATCTGTGGGCCAGATCTGGCATGTAGGCCACTGTTCTGCTAACCGTGGATGAGATCAGCAAATATTCAGTGGTTAAGATTTTTCTGGCCACCTGCATCTGGAAATCTAAAGTGTGATCCTGAAGCTGAGGGCCTGTGCTCTGGAGGGAGCAGTGGCCTGTGTTCTGCAAGCATTGTCAGCACTTCTGGCTCACAGGCCCTGGGGCAGATTGGCGTTCCCATCGCTGCTCAGGGAGATGTGCTTTTTATCCTGAGGGTGGGTACCTGTCTCTTAGCATGTGCCTGGCAATACTGTCCCATGCTCTGCTCCTTGTTGGACCACTGCCCAGAATGTGAGCCTGTGATGTGGAAGCCATGTCCTATAGAGAATGATTCATGGACGTCAGACGGCATTGAGCAGGCTGCAGCTCTGTGGCTTCATGGCCATTTAAAACGTGTGAAGGCAGGTCTGGTTAACATCATTCTTAATTATCCTCCGGGGATGCTAGCAGCTTGAGGCCCCATTTCTCCAGCACTGGCTTTCGAGTTTGGAGGAGAAATCCTGCAATGGTCTACAATTTGTACCCACCAGATAGTAGTGGTGATTGTTTTAGAGCTATGGAAACATTCCACATATAAAGCCATTAGTATTATTTTGTAATTGCTAGACATTTTTACAACACAAAGAAAAAAATCTCTCAATTAAAGATGTACTTTGAAAGAGCTTGAGAATGTAAATATCACTAGGATAAAGGGTATGGCTTCTTTTTATATTAGATGCTAAATTTGGGGGGAAGGATGTAAGTGTGAATAAATGAGCTACATTATTCTCAGATGGAAAGAAGACTCAATTGTTTGAAATTAACATAGAAATTCAGTGCAGTTGAATTGGGTGGTAGGATTTAGGTTGGAGAAACTTGACAAGATTATTCTAAACTAAATCTGGAGGAATTAACATCTGAGACAAGCCAGGAAACTCATGAAAATCAATGAGGAGAGAGTTTCCCAAAATATATTAAAACGGGCGGCATTGGTTGTATCGTGGTGAGCATAGCTGCCTTCTAAAATATATTAAAACAAATGACAAAGCTACAGCAATTAAAGCAGTGTGTTACTGGCACAGGAGTAGACAATCAAATTAGTGGAACAGATTAGAGAGTCAAGAATCAGGCTCAAATCTAATCTGGTATAAAATTTGGTATAAAAATTTTGGTATTAAAAAAAAGCATTTGAAACCACTGGGATAAGATAGATTACTTAATAAATGGTGTTGAGATAACTTCTGGTAAAATTAGAAAGCTGAACTCTTACTAAATTTCTTATATCAAGATAAATTCTAGAATTAGAAAATAAAAAGGTTAAAGTAGGGGAATGCAACAATATTTTTGCCATTTTGGTTTGGGGAGGACTTTCTAAGCATAATAGCAAAGATAAAAATCTAATGAAAAAGATGGATACCTTGATTATATGCAAACTATAAATTTTTGTATGTTAAATGACCATAAGCAAGTTTAAAAGATAAGCTAAAGGTATGTGCAATATAAGTGGAACAGGGAACTGTGTTTTCTTCTAGGAATTTTATGGTTTTAGGTTCTAACATTCAAATCTTTAATCCATTTTGAGTTAATTTTGGTGTATGATGTAAAATAATGTTCAGTTTCCTTCTTTTGCATGTGGCTGTCTAGTTTCCCCAGAGCCATTTGTCAGAGAGACTGTACTTTCCCTGTTGTATATTCTCGACTCTTGTCATAAATTAATCAAGTGTATATGTGTGGGCTTGTTTCCAAGCCCTCTATCTTCTCCCATTGGTCTATGTGTCTGTTTTTGTGGCAATATCATATTTCTCTTATTATCATAACTTTGTAATATAATTTGAAATCAGGGAGTGTGATGCTTTCAGCTTTGTTCTTTCTCTACATTGCTTTGGCTATTCAAGATCAAAAAATAATTTTTGGTTGTTATTTTCAACTAGGATAAAAATTAAGTAAAAGCTTCCAAAAAAGTTTTCCATTTTTTGTTTTTTGTTTTTGATTTTCTAATTTATTTTACAGTCAGAATATACTTGTAGTCAGAAAAATTTTAAAGAGCTTTGTGGAAAAGAGATGACTCATTTTGAGCATGAAATGGGCAGAGACAACCAAATACCCAAACTATTCTTAAAAGACAAACTAAAAGGATATAAGTTATATTTTAGATCAATTAGCTGTGTTGGCTCTGATTTTTACCAGGTGATATTACTTTTGGTTTCAAATATTAAATAACTATATAATTTTGACAGCAGAGGATTTCCCAGCTATAGTTTTATAGATGTATTATTATTATAACTGACTTAAAAAGAAAAGAAATGCGAAGAGCTTCAATGTGTATGTTATTCAATTTGGGTAGAAGCCTGGGGAGTGAGTGGGCTTTTCCCCTAGGAGGTCGCATGGCTGGTTATAGCCATGTGACTTGCCAATTTTCTGCTTAAAAGGATGTTCCTGGCAATTACTCTAGGACAGTTATGGGTTTCTTGCTGTGTACCTTCTAAAGTCATCCAGAGTGTAACACAGGCCACCATCTCTTTCTTCTTTAGTTTCTTTTTCTAAACTCCTTTCTGGCTTTCTCCACCCCTACCTCTACATACTCAGTTTCTGATATAACTCCTTCACAGCTAAACTTTGTATGTCTCTGCTTGATATATTTTGTTTGTTTGCACATAATCCATCAGTTGCACCAAAATGCAACTGTGGTGTAGGGAAAAGAGCACTGGGCTCAGCTCAGAGGCAGAAGCCTTGGGTCGTGTGCATCCTTGAGCAAGCCAATTCATCTCTTCTGGCTTCATTTCACTGTCTATAAAATGAGCACAGTAACAAGCTTTTTATAAGGTTATGGTTAGGGAGATGAAATGATATATGTATATGTGTTAGAATTAGATTTGACCGCATTAGACAGAAAATCAATAACAGTAAAATCTTGGCTTTTAGTAGAATAGAAGTTTATTTTACTAAAATTTAGTAGATTTTAGTAAATAAGAAGTTTGTTTATTTTCCATGTACAACAAATGCAGAGATGGGCTGTCTAGGGCTAGCATGATACTCCCTGGTGGTAGGATCCAGGCCCTGTCTCCTTTTGTGTTGCTATCCTTGGCAGGTGGCTTCTCATTGCCCAAAATGACCACTTGAGTTCCAGCCATCACATCCAAATTCCAGTTAGCAGGAAGGAGGAAAGTGGAAGAAGGGTAATCCCCTTCTCTTTAAGGACATTTCCACTAAGAACAGAATGTTTATATATTGTTTAGAACCATATCAAATGTCCATGTACTCAGCTAAAAATAAGTGTTTACGATGAAAGAAGAAGTGTTAGGGCAAACTAGCAGTCTCTGGCACAGTATGTGAAAGACTTTAGTGACCTAGCATATTCTCTGAGCACAAAAAAAATTTATGCGGTATTACTGTGAGGCAACCTTTTATGCATTCATCCATTCACTAAATGTGTATTAATTACTTACTAGAGGCGTAGCACTGTCGCTGATGCCTCTTACACGTCCTTATATATTTTCTTAGTCAGTTTATGTTATCCTCCCAAAAGACCTGAGGGATTTATGTAGCTGTGAATCCCCCCACTTTGCCGAGCATGTGGGAATAGACCATCACTAAGATACGATATGACTTTCTTTGGGAGAGAAGAGGGAAAAGAGAGACATCGGAGTATGTAATAAATGGCAGCTCTCTAGCTCGCCAGTGTAGACACCGTGTGTTTTTCCCTCCGGCACCCAGAGGTCCTGTCTGTGTCATCAGTGCTTGATTTGTATCTTGTGTCCTCACTTGCTTGGTTTATATGCCTTTCTCCATATTTCAAATACATGTGCTGGGTTGGCTCGTCATCGTTTGCCTTCTCCCTTTCAAAGTGGGAACACTCAGTGTTTGAACAGACATGTTTGTTATCGGGGGAGCAAAGACAGGCATTCAGACAGACAGACAAGCAAGCATGCATAACCTAAAAGGCAGGCAGCATCCTTCATTACTGGCTGTTTTTCAGGGGGCCCCAATATGCAGGACCCCTAAGGAAACAGAATCTGCAGTCACAGCCTCAAGACATTCCATCGTGAAGAAATCTGAAGATATCTGACATCCTTCCTTCAAATCTTTCAGGAATTGATAGTAGTGGGCTTTCTTTTAAAAATCTTCTTGTTTTAGTATGAAAATTCTCAAACATTCAGGAAACAACTGTGAGCCCACCACTGATGGGAACAAATGTGAACACTGTCATATTTACTTAAAAAATAAAAATCAAAATAAAATTTTGCAGATGTAGAGCTTTCCCCCTACATAAATAAATACACAGTCCTTGTGTCATTCGTGTCTTTGCATAAATACCACCTTATCTGGGACACCATCCCTGATCTTCCTTTATAAAATAGTCCCCCTCCATCAGCCTCTAACCTTTTCTTGCTAGCATTTTTCATGGCCTGACATATACAGTGTATTTATTTGTTTGTGTTCTGTCTCCTTTCACTAGCATGTCAACTCTGTGAGGGCTGGCCCATGGCTTCGTTCTCATTGACTCACTCTCCTCTCCATGGGGGATGAACAACTAGGAACCAATGAACAGAGCTGAAGAGACTCTTTTAGGCTTCCTGACCCATCACCTCCCTTCCTGATTCTCTCTCCCAAGGAGAACCGCTGTCTTTAAGTTTTATATATCATCCCCATCCTTGTCTTTAAATACTCTGATTTTACTTATACCTTTAAATCTATGCATGTGCATTGTGTACATATATGTCAAAACAATAGATGTTGTTGTATATCTTTGCAATCTGTTTATATCCTCTGTAACTTGCTTTTTCTTAGTCAACATTATGTGTTCAAGGTTTATCTATGTGGATACATGAACATTTATTTCACATGCTTTATATTCCTACAATAGTACTGCTAGGATTTTATCACAGTGGGTACATTCTTGGCCAGAGCCTTTTAATAATGGCTGTATCATTCTTCTTTTGTCAGGGACTGAGATGGACCCAGGGTAACAATTGTACCAATCCTAAGAATGGATTATAAAAGTGGTATCTTAGGTACTTTTCATGTTACATATATTTTACCAGAATTTAAACATTTAAAAACTTATCAAATTGTATACTTGGGAAAAAATAAGTTAGAAAGGGAACCAAATAAGGATGTTCAATAAGGACTATATTCTTTGTAAAAGAAAAATCATGATAAATGGTATTTTTAGAGAGAGAATTTTACTCAGCACCCATGAAAACATTTATTTATAAAATTCTCTTTTTATAGCAATTGTGATTTTATTCTTGATGGCTTAGAAAACAGAATTTCCTCAAAGAAGACATAACAGATGGCCAATGGGTCCATGAGAAGGTGCTCAACATCACTAGTCTTCAGGGAAATGCAAGTCAGAACCACAGAGAAAGAAACACAGGTTCTAAACTCATGGACCTTGTTCTTAGAGAGAGGAATTTATTCATTTAGCCTCAAAGGCAAGGGAAGTAAAAGCAAAAATACACGAATGGGAATATATTAAATTAATAAGCTTCTGCACAGCAAAAGAAATCATCAACAAAACAAAAAGGCAACTAACCAAGTGGGAGAATATATTTGCAAATAACACCCCTGATAAGGATCTGATATCCAAAATATATAAAGAACTCACATAACTCAACAACAAAAAAATTAACAATCCACTTAACAAATGGGCAGAGGACCTGAACAGACACTTCTCCCAAAAAGACATACAAATGACCAACAGATATCTGAAAAGATCCTCAACTTCACTAGCTATTAGGGAAATGCAAATCAAAACCTCAGTGAGATACCACCTCACATCTGTTAGAATGACAATCATCAACAAGACAATAAGTGTTGGAGAGATTGTGGAGAAAAAAAAGAACCCTCATACACTGCTGGTGGGGATATAAATTGGTACATAGTCTCTATGGAAAATAGTATGGAAGTTACTCAAAAAATGAATAGAATTACCATTTGACCCAGCAATCCCTCTACTGCGTATTTACTCAAAAATTTGAAAACGTTTATCCGTAAAGATATATGCACCCTTTTGTTCATTACAGCTTTATTCACAATGGCCAAGACGTGGAAACAACTGAAGTGTCCTTCAATAGATAATTGGATAAAAAAGATATGGTACATATATATAGTGGAATATTAGCCATAAGAAAAGATGAAATACTGCCATTTGTGACAACATGGGTGGATCTTGAAATTATCATGCTAAGCAAAATAGATCAGACAGAAAAAGTTGAGAACCATATGATTTCACTCATATAAAATCGAATATAAAACTGAAAGCAACAAACGAACAAGACAAACGAAAACTCATAGACACAGACGATAGTTTAGTGGTTACCAGAGGGATAGGGGATATAGGGGTCTAGAAAAAGGTAAAGGGGGTCAAATACATGGTGATGGGAGGAGATTTGACTTTAGGTGGTGAACACATGATATAATATACAGATGATATAGAATTGTATACTCAAAACCTATATAATTTTATTAATCAATGTCACCCCAATAAATTTAGTAAAAAAATTAAAAAATGATGATGGTAAATAAGAGATATCTCTCTTTTTTCCTTCATTAGTGCATCAAAATTATATATAAAAAAAAAGTCGTGAGAAAAAAACTATAATGGGATATCACCTCACACCTGTTAGCATGGCTATTATCAGAAAGACAGGAGATAATAAGCATGGGTGAATACGTGGAGAAAAGGGAGCATGTGTGTTCTGTTTGTGGCAATCTAAATTGGTTCAGCCACTATGGAAAACATTGTGGAAGTTTCTCAAAAAATTAAAAATAGAACTGCCATATGATCTAGCAATTTCACTTCTGGGTGTTTATCGGAAGAAACCCAAAACACTTACTCAAAAAGACATATTCACCCCCATGATTATAGTAACATTATTCACAGTAGTCAAGGTGTGGAAACCAACTAGGTGTTGGATGGAACACACACACACACACGCGCGCACGCACACACACACACACACACACACAGGAATATTCTTCAGCCTTAAAAAGAAGGAAATCCTATCATTTGTGACAACATGGAGGATAGTATGCTAACTGAAATAAACTAGACAAAGAAAGACAAATTCTACATTGTTTTCACGTATATGTAGAATCATTAGGGGAAAAAAAGGTAAATATGGGAGGTGATAAATGTGTTTATTAACTCCACAGGGAATCTTTACAATATGTATGTACATCAAATCATCATATTGTGTACGTTGTGTCTTATATTTTTACCTGTCAATTATATCTCAAAACTTGGGGTGGGGAGACAATAAAATTCCCTCAGAGATAAATCATATATTTCAACATATACTTGTTCTATATAAGAAACCTTTACAGGCTTTCATCTTAAGGAAAAAAAAAAAAACTAAATAACAATTATGTTGAGCTGCCCTAAAGTAATATTCAGAATCTTGGCTTTCAACGTGATTCTAAATGTCAGAGAAGTCTGATTTTGCTACAACATGGCAGTTTGACTCCAGACATTGGTACAGAATAATTGCAGTATCTGGTATTAGGAGACATTTAAATATCTTCTTTCTGAACTTCCTATTAAAAGAGTAGTTGTTAGAGGACAAAGTTTTATTTATAAAGCATCTTGTAGATTTTGTAGATATAATTGTAAGTACAATTGAAAAAGTTAAGGAAGATTTTGCTACCCATAATTTCGAATAATGACTCAATAGTCTTTGGCTAAATGTGAAACTGTGCTCATATAATTCCATTGGGGCTGTACAACAAAAGTCCTTTTTCTAGAGATGTAGTGAGACTTATTTAGCTCTTTGGCAATTTCAAAACAGGTCGTGTTACTCATTTCCTAAATCTGATTGTTATATATCCTCAAACCCTATTAAACTTGAATATTTAAAGACTATATTTAAAACACATGTGGCAGTTAAATTAACACTGTAACCATTGCTGTTTCACTTCTTTTATTCAATTGGCAGACAGCTATTGAGCTATGTGTCCAGCACTGTGCCAGGGGCTGGGATGCTAAGTTGAATAGGACAGGGTTCCTGTCTTCCTGAATCATATGATCAGGTGGCCAAGACAGGTATTTAATCAAGTTATCAACGGTAATGGTCAGTGCTACAATATCAATAGAAATGTCTGTCACTACATACTCCTTTTGTGGGTATGACTCTTAGAGCAATATATTAATACCCTCGGCAACAGTGACAGGAAGTGCATGGGTAGGCATGGAGGTGGAGACGTTGGGAGAGGCTTTAAGCCCACCCACCATCTTTATCAATCTCCTTCTCCAAGCTTCTAATGACTGTCACTATTACTAATGGAAATGATAACAATAGTAATTTTTTATTTGGGCAATTGATGTTTTCTTAATCTTATATAAAGTATGACTAAAAGATTCTTAGAAACTTTTATTTTTATTGAACTTTTTAAAAATAGACTTTTATTACTTTTTTAGAGCAGTTTCAGGTTCACAGCAAAATTGAGAGGAAGGTACAGAAATTTCCCATGCACTTCCAGCCCTCACACAGGCATAGCCTCGCCATTATCAACATGCCCCTACTGAGTGGTACATTTATTGTAGTCCATGAATCTGCATTGACACATCATTTTCACCCAAAGTTCATAATTTACATTAAGATTTACTCTTGATGTTGTTTATTCACTAGGTTTTTACAAATATGTAATGACATGTGTCCACAATTGTAGTATCAAGCAGAATAATTTCAGTGCCCTAAAAATCCTCTGTGCTCTGCCTATTCATCCTTCCCTCTCCTGTTTTATTGAATTTTACATATAACCTAAGAAGAGTTTGCCTGAAATTGCAAAAGCAATGCTGGCTAGACTGCCACACCAAAGCCATCCCAAACACTTTTCGGAATTAACCACTGACTGTATTAGCTCCTTTGGCCATCCACACTTCTGTTTGAGAGCTGCTATGTTTAGCACAAATGCCCTAGGTTTATGTTGGGGTTTGTGGCGTTAAATTCTGCAGTTTTAAAATCAATGAATGTGGCGGATGTGCTCAGGACCAACTTGTTGGTCACCGTCCTTCCTCTCCCATCACACTTGACCACCCTCATCTTTACACAGAGATTGGAAGTCCCTGAATAGAACTGCCTCTGTAAGCCTCAGGGTTGGGGGTCGTCTGTGCTCCAGATGTCTGGTTACAGTACAAATAGACCTCTTTGCTTTTAGCAAAGCAAGTGTTTTCTGTGTTCAACTGAGCTTGTAAAATTTCATTAAGAAGCTAATCATTAGCCGTGATTAAGTAAACACTGGATGTTTGGCACGAATATTTCAACTTCCTGTTTCCAAGCTGGCTCAGCCTTCAAGGTTACTGATTGTTGGCTGAGACCCATAATTTTTCAGTTACCTGTGTGGTTTTCCACTCCATTATCAGAGATTCTCCTCCCCTCCCCCTGTTCAACTGGGGAAGAAAACCAAGTCTCTCCCAGAGCCGCAGATGTGAAGCTGGTTCTCTGATGCTCAATAGAGGACATTTTTTTTTCTCTCACTTTAAATAGTGAATCTCATTGCTGCTTATTCTAGTACAGGAGAAGAGATTAACCTCTGCTTCTCTTTCTAATTCAACAAGAGATTGCCACCATTTTCTATCCTTCCATATTTGCCTTTGTAAACATTTCCAGGTTTAACAAAGATCAGATTTCCTTTTACTGATATTAAAATTATATATATGCAGTTATACTTAATATTAAGCATTTATTTTCAAATCTAGGAAAGAGCAAAAGAGATAAAAATGCACGAAGCTTAAAGCAGTTGCTGCCAGTGACTCAGACTTTAATATCACTGTAGGCACCATGAATTGGAACGGTGTTAGAAAGATTTTCTCTGGGGAAAAATACATCATGGCGCTGTTTTACAAAGTGTGTTTCTCAGAGTCCTGAACAAATCTGACAAATATTTGGAAGGGGATAAAAGGTTTTGTGGCTATGTAAAAGTAGGAAGCACTTCTATTGCAAATTTCCTTGTGTTTTAGTGAATTATAATGCATATTGCTATGTTAAAGGCTTTGAGATCCTGCCATATGGAAATCTGTTTAACTTTCTTGAATACAGCGTTTTCCAGAACAACCTAATTTAACCTAATACTGAGTACTGTCTCTCAGAATTAAGGGTATACACTTAACTTTGAGACATACTGTTGTAGAATGAGGGTCTCTGGAATAATCTATGGCAGTGGTTATTGAACTTGAGTGTGCATCAGAATCCTGGAGACGTCAAAATGAAAGTGGCTGGGCCTCACCCCAGAGGTCTAGTGTGGGGCCTGAGAACCTATATTTCTAGTACATTACCAGACGATGCTGCAGCTGCTGATTGGGGAACCACACTTTGAGAACTATTAGTCCAAGGTCAAACTAGAAGGAAAACAAAAGTTCTGAGGGGGGAAGGGTTGGTACTACAGGTGCAGTGCTGTACAGTGAGCAAGTTAATGTATTTATTCAGCTGTATGCCATTCATTGTTGAATGAATGCAATTTAACCTGCTGTGTGCCAGGCACTGTGCTAGGTGCATTAGTGGTGGACACAGGCCTACTGGCCTGGTTTTTGCCTTCAGGAGCTTATAGTGTAGTGGAAAGACAGTCAGTAAGCAAGTAAAGGGAATGAATCAATAGGTCCACATAAATCAAGAAGATTGCTCTGAAGGAAGCCAGTAGTGTGCTATGACATTGAAAAAAGGTGGTCGGGAAAGATCCCTCTGAGAAAGCAGTGACATTTAAGCTGAGACTGGCTATGAGAAACTGGGGCCATAAAAAGATGAGGTTAATATTTCAGTCTGGATAAAGATATGCGCAAAGGCCCTGAGGGGTCAGGAGAGAGAGTGGCAAGTTCTCACGCTCACTGGCTGGAGGACAATGAGCATGAGAAAAAGTGGACAACAAGGAGGTTGCAGAGGAGACAAGGAAGGGCCAGGTCATCAGAGCTGAGTAAAAAGTTTGGGTTCAACCGAAATGCAAATAGTTTGGGTGAATATTTTAAAAAGCCATTCTTGGTGGTGTGTGAAGGAAGGATTGTGAGGGAAAGAATGGACCAGCAGGAAGACCATAGCTGGCATTAGGGTAGAAATGATGAGTGTGGAGTCAGGTGCTAGCTGTGGTCAGGGCTGCTGTGCACTCATGAGCTCTAGGAAGCGGCACTCGCTTGTAGCCACTAGCAGGGGAGAGACTGGATCCCTCCCAGGTATATCATGGAGACAGAGCATATGGAATTTGTTAATGGGTTAAATGTAAGGGGCAAGGAAAAGAGAGGTACAAGGAGGAATGCCTCCTGGGCTCTTGACTTGAGCAATAGAGAAAAGGAAGAGCTGGAGGAGGAGGAGGCAGAGTCAGTTAAATTCTAAGGCAGGGTACAGCACTAAAGAGTTACTTTTCAGGGGACAGTGAAGTGACCATAACTACTATTATTGAGCAAATATGTTTAGTTGGCTCTTTGCTGGTACACAAAAGAAATGGTGTTGGGATTTAATAAATACTCCTATTAGAGAGTTGCCTTATATATGGTGTACCAATGACTGCCTAACTGCCCTGACTTAGAAAACAAATCAGGCCATTTAACACTAAACATAATGTCTTTCTCTTGTAATTCAGAGAGGACTTTAAAATCTCACAGAGCCTGTTACTATTGCTGTGTAACAAACCACCCCAGAATTTAGTGGCATAAAACAGCTATTATATTACGCTCATGGATTTTGTAGGAATTCAGACTGGACACAGCAGGATTGTTTTTCTCTGTTCCATGAAAAACCTGTTCACTGTGGGGGTTTGACAGATAGGGACTGGAATCATGTGGAGATATCTTCACTGACGTATCTGATGGTTGATGCTGGCTGTGGGCCTGAGCGCCTACATGGGGCCCCTCCACATGGCCTCTCCACTTGGCCTGGGCTTCCTCACAGTAGGGCACCTACAGGGTAGTTGAACTTCTGACATGGCAGCTTGGGGCTCCAAGAGTGGGTCATCATTGCAAAGATCTTGACTCTCTAAGTTATACGGGACAGGTAGCTGAATTTATGTTCTGCTTAATAGAATGCTAGGTAGGAAAGAGATTGCTGTGCTCAGTATGCTGCCTCAGGGATAGTTTGCCTGGCTGTTTTGCATTAAACGAGATGACAAGGATATTCTCACTTTGACTGTAAGCCAGTCATGAGGTAAACAAGTATTTTTCCAGTCTCTTCCACTTGCCCAGCCCCAAGAGGTGAAGCAACTGAGCATAGCTCATGCTTATTGGAATATAATATGTTCCTACACGAAGACATATAAGAACAGGTTTGAATTATTTAAAGACATTACTTGGACACAGATTTCCCAAGACTTCTCTACTCTGAGATCCATTCTGGTGAACTTCATCCATGAAGTAGCAATACATGGTGCTTCCTTTATGTGTAGGAATTACTCTTGATGTGGATTTTGGGTAGCGTTCGATGATTGGAAGATGCCAGTTTGAGTTGGATGGTCCAGCCCTAAGATAAGATCTTTGCTCTAGAACAGTAGATTCCAGAAAAGGGAATATAGACATTCCAGAAAGACGACCCAGTGGGGGCAATGGAATACCTACTTATATTTCTTAAAAATTTCTGCGGACATCTCATGGATATTAAAAATAATAATAATATTGTGGTGAGTATATGAAATTTGTGAATGACTAGTTAAATAAATAATTTTGTTTGTGCTCAAAAGTTGTTTTTTTGCTGATGGGGTACTGCTTTAAGGCGTGTTTTATCACATTTATACCTTGTAGCTAATGCTTTTCAAATTTTATTATACATACAAATCACCTAGAGAAACTTGATTTTTCTCAGTTCAGTGTAAGAAGGATTAGAATTTGGCAAATTGATTCGTACTATTTAAGGACAAAAGAACCCAATTTATAAACTAAAATGCCAAATTTATGAATATCCAATTGCTTGAAAACCAGACTTACGATTTATACATGTTATGCTTTTATTCTTGGACAAAATAATTTCTCTCAGAATACAAAATATCAGAAAAGAATTGGCTTGCCAAACATTAAACTGGAAAGGTAATTTTTGGTTTCTAAAGGATATCTGCAAGGAGCCAATAAAGCCGAGCGGGAGGTTATTCGTGGGATGCAGCACAGAACAGTGGCTAAAAGGGTGAGCGCTGGTGGACAGGCTGCCTGGGTTCCACTGTGGCTCTGCTGCCTACCAGCCAGCCTTGGACTGGGTGACTAATCTCTCTGTGCCTCTGTTTCCCCATCTCTCAAATGGAGATATTCGTAGTTCCTATGCATTCTGAGCATAATCCATGGAAAAAGCTTAGTTTGGGGCCTGGCCCATGTTAAGAGTCCAATCAGTGTTGGTGATTCTATTCTATTCTAAGGATTATTTTTCAAAATTTAATTTAACTTAATTTTTATCTAGACATATTCTTATCATATAATATGTTCTTTTCAATATTCCTTGATTTCATTTGGTGCCTGAAAATTTCAGTATCTTCAGGCATGAAAAAACAGGGATCCTTACTCATTCATCTTTGTATCCCAGAACTATCAGAATACCTGGCTCTCGAGAACCACCCATAAGAGTTTATGGCATTACATGTGTCTCAGAGCATGTCTTTGGATTGCAGTTTATTTCATGCCCTGATTAAGGCATTTCAACTTATATTTTAAAAACCTCTGTGCTGGCCACACAGAAGATCTCTGGGTAGACTAAGCATCCATTTTTTGAGCCCCAGATTATAAGAGATGTAGGTTAAAACTTACAAATATGTTTACTGCTTCTATTAAAATATGAACTTAAGGCAAGAATGATGTCATTCTCTTTGTCTTAAATCCTTCTTTCAGGCTCATTGTAAAAATTATTATAAAAATCCTTCTGTTAATTTCATTAAGTGAGTCAAATCCTTTGTCATCGCTATGTCGTTTTAAAAGCATTTTCTAAAATAAGTCGAAGTTTAAATGCTGCCACATATAAGTAGATGTTCATAGTTACTATTAAACATTTCTTTCATTGGTTAGGTTTTAGAGCGGATGGTTCCTGATGCTCTATATATGGCAGCACCTTCTCTCATCAGCAATGCTTCCATAAAGTCCATTTTATGGTAGCTCCAGCAGTTGGCTATTTGTCCATTGTCTTCTAGACACAGAACTACATTTTCTCACCTCCTCTAGTATCCGGGGGTCTTCTTACATTTGGCTTCCTCTGCTCACCAATCTCTGCTCACCTACAGGAAATAAGATGCATCCTATGACCTCGTCACTGCAGTCACTGCTCACTCCACCTTTCTGTCACCCCAGTAATTCCAAGTGGCTGTGGTAGCAATTAAATTTTGTTCACTAAGGATTAAAGGGCTTGTCCAGTCAGGTCCTCCGTCAGGTGATACCTCCTACAATGCTGAGCATATTTTGATTTCGTTCATCTGATCTTCTGTATCTGAAGTCACAGGACCTACTAGAGGATGTTTATCTGGCCCTTGGACTTATTTTCCCTCCTCCTGTTTGGATGGTGCCATCTTGATTACTCTGGAATTTAGGTGAAGCTGGGTAGGACACCTTATCCTTCCCCATCTCTGTCCTCACCCCATCTTTTCTCCTTATTTCCACCAACCAGCGAGAATGGGCATGTTGGAGAAAGAGTAAAAACACAGATTAAATACTACTAAGAACGTTCGTTGTATGCTAACCATATTCTAGCCACTGTGCCCAGGGCTTTACTAGTATCATTTCATTCCCTTGCATAAATCCCCAGGAGGTAGCTACCATTATTATTCCCATTTTACAGACAAGGAAATGGAGGCTTAGAGGAGGGTCCAGTAATCTGCCCAAGGTCAATATGACTCTGGGTGGCAAGGGCAAGATCTGAACCTGGTCCTGTTTCCTGAGTCTACTAGATTGTTCTGCCGTGTTCAAGGTGGCTAAAATCAAAGGCAGGTTCAATTAAGTGTAAGCACATCCAAGGATCACAGATGGAGGGACTACTTTGGAGAGAGGTTGCTGGGAGGGCCTACAGGAGGTTGAGGGCTGGGCCTTTTAAAGTAAGACATCTCAGAGGTGAAGAAAATGAGGAAGGCTGTTTTGGTTAAGAGGCAGACCAGACTGACCTGGGGCCTGGTCCCTGGATAACCAGTGCCTTGGGGCTGGGAGGGGTCCCTTGGCAGGGGTTGGTGTTGAATGGTATGGAGTGTAGGGCAGAGCTGCAGGAAAGAAAGCAAGAGGTTCAAGAGTCCTATGGCAGGAAGACTGTCCTCCTCCCATAGAAAATGGACTGAGGTCACCCAGCGAGGGGAGTGGATTCATAACCCATGCATGTTCAGTGCAGAGGCAAAACAAGCCTGGCCTTTCTTTATTCCCCTTTGCAGACAGCACTATGGGGGAGGGTTCTCTTGAGAGCTGCTTCTCAGCTGGGGGAAGCACATGACCCGCCTGACCCCACAGTGGCCTGGAGAACAGAAGGAAAAGGCTTCCTGTATCAGGCCTGCCTGGGAACTCCAGGAACACAACAACACAACAGCTGTGCTTCCCTCCCTCCCACTCCAGCCCTCTTCTCCCCACACCCTTGACCTTGTGCCACCATAGAGGGGTCTTGCTACCCTGACGCAACTGGTAGCCTCTGAGACTGGACCTCAGTGACCTGAGGTATGTAGAAAGTCCCCACTCAGCCAGGTTGGAAATAAAGTCATTTCTTACCCTCTGAATAAAGTTTTCCCCAAGAACTCGGTCCTGGCTGAGTGACATGGCTGATTTGGGATGTAGGTCCTCCAGCACACCTCAGCCCCTTTAGGAAATCCATCCTTCTGGGAAATTCCTGAGGGACTGAGAAAAGTCAGATGACTCTGCTTCCTTTTCTTGTCCTTTATAAAGCACTTTGATGGAACCACTCCTTCCCTGTAATCCTGTCAACCCTCTCCTTTTTAAGAAAATAGTTCTAGTCTTCTCTATCATAAGCACCTCTGCCCAGCACTGGGCCTGCAGTGACTTGTTAATAAAGATTACCAACATCTTCTACATTCTCTGACTCCGTTCCAACAACTAGATTTCTTTTGCCTGGAACTATTCCACACCAATAGAAATAGGAGTCTCTGACCATTTTATACATAAGCGTGGGCTAGCTAGCCAGAGGAAGGGGAACAAGTGTTCTACCTTAAAAAAATTCAGTGTTGGTTCCCTAGATCCACAAGCCACTGAGTTCCCAAGAACTGGCATTTGTGGACTGGCCGTGGTCTGCAATTAATGTGCCTCTCTAGGTCTTGTTGTAGGTGAGGTCTCACAGAAACCAGAACTCCACAGTAGGCAGCCCTATTGGAAGGGGCACTGGTGAGCTTTGCTGATAAAGAATACTTATCAATATGCCTCAGAGCTTCTTGTTACCACCTTCTTAGCAAGCCTTCTCACCCACTGGGTAAGTCAGGTGCAAAACAGAAGCTCTAGTTGAGAGCCACAGAATTGATAAGAAGTCTGAAGGGCTGAGAGTTCTGAGATGGTCAAATAGCTTTGAGACAAGACCAAGTTCTACTGGTAATGGACTGAGAGGGTTGCTATCTTCATTCAAGGTTAAAGGTGGACGAGAGCCACAAAAAAACCATGGCACCCACTTCATCCAGACTCTTTGGCACCTCTGACCCTTAACATACAACCAGTTCTCTGTCTCACCACAGAAATCTGCAGGCCACCCTCACACAAAGATGTAGGTTTTGATAAAGAGTCTAAGATAAATCAAGACATTACTCATTTTTATCCCTCCAAGACACATATATGGAGCACATGCTGTATGCCAGATGTGGCACTAGGTTGATATGGAGTTGAATAAGACTATCTCAGCCCTCAGCCCACACCGTGGTGGCTGTGAGGGAGGAAATACAAGGGCAGGCAATCAGATGTGATGGTGCCATGATAGAAGACTGTAGAGTAGGTGGGGGTGTGAGGTAGAGAATCAGAAGGGGATTCAGAGGAAAGGACACTTGCACTGAGTATGAAAACTCTTCCAGGTGACTCAAAAACACCAAATCATGTGGTCTCTGTTTTGTGACTCTATAATAAAATGTTGTCCTTATGTCAAATGTCCCTACTTCTCAAAAGGGAATTGTTTTGTGTTGAGTGTCTCAAAGCATCTCACTTCTACATTTCCCTTTATCTGAAACTGGCTTTTTGGAGTTCACCATGACCAGCAGCTTTTCATTTGGCAAGGAGAAGGTAGATGAGGCTCATTGGGTTTATAGAAGGAGGAAATACTGATTCTTAGAAATGAAATGGTGCATAAGTAGACCAAAGGTCATAAAGCTCTTTCATTTTGACCAGTGGCATTCAGGGAGTAGAAACCGCCTAAGCATCTGTCACATTTAGGATGGGAAGAGAAATTATGTCAGAAAACATATCTTCTTAGGGGTGAAGTTGAGGAGTGATCTTATATTAGCATTGACTTAACGATTATAAGAAGGAAAATATCATATGTCAGAACATGCAAAGGAAAGGCCTAAACCATCTAGCTAGGTGGATCAGTAATGGTGATGGGGTCTTCTGGGGAATTTCAAGGCTGAGCACGAAGCATAACAGTGATCATGGGGTTGGCGGATAGGAGGTGAGTGATGAAAGAGCAGTCCCTTTAAGCCATGAGATCATGGCAGGGTATGAGCTGATAAATTTTCCTATCTATAGGAAACAGAAGGCTCATGTGCTTGTGCGATATGCCTGGGTCTGTTCCATTTTAAGGTCAGATTGCCCAGAGACAGACACACAAGGACCTCAAGTCTAGAGCAGCCAAGGGGTGATGCCCCAAGGCCTCATCTGATTGAATCCCATGTCCTCTTTTTCCTTCGTCATTATTTTATAATTCAGTGGGGAAAGATAATCAAACTTACACAGTTTAATGTGTAGATCACTTTCAGAAATACATATGGTATGCAGAGCAAGATACGGTCAAATTAAAAATTATTCCCTCTTATGAATACATAAGCTCAATAGAGAAGAGATAGAACTTGTAACCAAGCAAACCATGCATACATATTAGTATTTGATCTATCAGTGGAATGCTGTATCACTGTGTCCTCTTTGGTGCTGAGTATATGGGTATTTGAGATCTTCTGCAGGAAGACCTCATTCTTGCCTTCTCTATGCTCCTGAAGCCAGATTGTCGAGAGGATTCTAAGGGGCTCCTAATCCATGTGAAAAAGTACTAGTTAGCCTGGAAATAGCAAAGTGATTCAAGGTTGGTTTGGAGAAAATATTTACATTTATAAGGCCAAGAGCATTGCCAGTGACCATTTTCTGCTGATTGTTCCCAAATGGTATAGATTTATTTGAGATTGTGCTGGAGGTGGAGTGGTACATCTCCCATATCCCCGTTTCCAAGAGCTTGTGTTACATAACTGTCTCCAAGTTCTGAGACCACTCATATTGTCTATAATTAAGGGAAGCCTGCCATTTTTGCAGTCTACCCCTTGCTAAGCAGAGTGCTCTGTATGGAACCATTGTAGTGTGTTTGGCTTTCTCTTCCATTGGCTGAATTTAGAAAGGGCATTGTTGTTGTAGAAGCTTCCTTGCTCGTTGATTCAGAAGTGGCCTCCTGGTTATCTTCATGAGGACTTTTAATGAGTCTGTGGTGGTTTTACTTCTAATAAGTTAATAAAGGGAACTTTTATTGATAGCATAGACGTTTGGGGTGGAACTCTTTTGTCAAGTATCATAGAGGTTTGGTGAGGGTATCCTAGCGTGGGGATGTTTAGAAGGTTTTCAGTTTGAGGGGAGGGGAAAAAGGGCACAGCAAACCCCCCATGGCAGCTTCCACCTGTGCAGGTTGCAACCAGATGTTTCGAGCAAGGATTTAGAGCTGCTGAGGTGTAGGTGGCTTTGGTGGTTCTATGAGAAGAAAAGACTACCCTATGGGTCCTATGAGATACAGGATGAATCATGCCAGGCCCAACACTGGAGTCTGGGAGAGGCTTTGGTTACTTTTTGGTTAAAGTAGACAGAATGCAATGGCCAAGCCCATGAGGGTTGACTGCTTCAGGCAGGAGAGGAGACAGGCAAGTCACTGCTGTTGGCTGGCTTTGAGTAGATAGCATCAGCCCTTCTTCTGGTAAATATCATTTCTTAACAGTGAAATTGTTTCTCCGGGAGCTGTTCTAAATATCCTTATTTTGTCTAATCACCAAAAAGAACTGAAAAAATTAGGAAAAGCTACAAAGGTGTCCATAATAATACAAGGATGGCTAATATTTATTGGACATCTAGTTTGTGCTTAGTATTTTACAGAAAAAGAAAATGAGTCTCACGGAGGCTGAGTTATTTGTCCAAAGTCACACAGCTCATAGTGGCAGCAAAGTTAGGTCATTTTGACTTCAGAGTCTATGTTCTTTTCTTTCTTTTTTTCTTTTTGGCGCATCCTTTATAGTTCTATGTTTATATGGATGCATATATGTGCACATTTTGTTCATTACATAGGTTTTCCAGAATCTTCATTCTTTAGGCCACACAGGGATGCCTCTAATGAGAGAGAGAGAGAGAGAGAGAGAAAGAGAGAGAGAGAAAGAGAGAGAGATTGTGTGTGTGTGTGTGTGTGTGTGTGTGTGTGTGTGTCCCCCCCTCTCCTGCAGTCACTTGGCAGGAAAGATTGGAGTGGATTAAAGGACTTCAAAGTGCCCTGAGGAGGGTGGAAGCAGGTTCTTCTTTGGAGAGAAATTCTTCCTGGTTAAATAAGGCCCTATGTACTATTGTAAGAGTATACAGAGAATGTAGAATCAGGAAACTCAAAGTCACCAAATATTGGTGTGTGATTTTGGGGCAAGTCATTTAACTGAGTCAGCCTAATTCCTGTCCCATAAAATTGGAATAACAATAGTTACTTGATCAGTCTCCCTGTATTTTCTTAAGAATCAGATGATGTATTGTGCAGGATAGCACTTTGGCAACTCTATGAAGCATTCTACAAATTACAGTTTTCCCATGTTTAGTCACAATGTTTTGCCATTTGCAAGGAAACACATTTACATATAAGTTATTATTATTATTTTTTTCATATGCCAATTATTTAAAACCTACTACAAGAGAATGAAAGCTTTGGACAAGAAATAATATTCAGTGATTTACTATTTATATGTAATTACTTAAAACTAGCTCTTAGAGCAGACCGTTTTTTTTTAAATATTTATAGTTAGAAAATTAAAAAATTTTTTCAATTACAATTGACATACAATGTATTAGTTTTAGGTGTACAACATAGTGATTAGACATTTCTATAACTTGTGAAGTGATCACCCATTAATCTAGTACCCATCTGATACCATTCATCGTTATTATAATATTCTTAACTATATTCCATCGCCATGACTATTTTGTAACTACCGATTTGTACATCTTATTCTGTTCCTGTTTTCACTTATACTGCTAATTCCACCTCCCCTCCCAATCTGGCAACCATCCAAATGTTCTCTGTATCTTTAAGTTTGTTCTTGTTTTGTTTGTTCATTTATTTTGTGCTTTAGATTCCACATATAAATGAAATCATATTGTATTTCTCTTTGTCTGACTTACTCCACTCTGCATAGTACCCTCTAGGTCTATCCATGTTGTTGCTGATGGCCAGATATCATTCTTTTTTATGGCCAAGTAATATTCCATCGTATATAAGTACTACCTCTTCTTTATTGAGTAATCTATTATGGACACCCAGGGTGCCTCCATATTTTGGCTATTGTACATAATACTGCAGTGAACATACGGATGTACATGTCCCTTCAAAGTAGTGTTTTGGGTTTCTTCAGATAAATACCCAGAAGTGGGATACCTGGATCCTTCTTTATCTCTTGCTATAGCCTTTGTTTTAAAGTCATTTTGTCTGGTGTAAGTATTGCTACCTCAGCTTTTTGTTTGTTTCCATTTTCATGAAATATCTTTTTCTATCATTTTACTTTCAGTCTCTGTGTGTCTTTCTATCTGAAGTGAGTCTTTTGTGGGCAGTGGATGCAAGGGTTTTGTTTTTTTTATCCATTCAGCCACCCTATGTTTTTTGATTGGAACATTTAATCCATTTACATTTAATGAAATTGTTGATAAATGTGTAGTTATTGCCATTTTATTATTCGTATTTTTGGATTTTTTTTCTTTTGCTTAAAGAAGTCCCTCTAACATTTCTTACAATACTAGTTTGGTGGTGATGAACGCTTTTAGCTTTTTCTTGTCTGGGAAGCTCTTTATCTGGCTTTCAATTCTAAATGACAGTTTTGCTGAGTAGAGAGATCTTGGTTGTAGGTTCTTGCTTTTTATCACTTTGGATATTTCATGTCAAATGCCTTCTGGCTTGCAAAGTTTCTTTTGAGAATTGAGCTGACAGTCTTATGAGTGTTCCCTTGAAGGTAACTAACTACTTTTCCCTTGTTACTTTTAAGATTCTCTCTTTGTTCTTAAACTTTGACATGTTGATTACTATGTGTCTCGGTGTTGGCGTCTTTGGGTTGATCTTGTTTGGGACTCTATGCACTTCCTGGGCTTATATGTCTGTTTCCTTTGCCAGGTTAGGAAAGTTTTTCATCATTTCTTCTTTAAATAGGTTTTCAATTCCTTGCTCTCTCTTTTTTCCTTCTGGTACATTTATAATGTGAATGTCGGTATACTTGATGTCTCAGAGGCCTCTTAAACTCTCTGCATTTTTTTCGACTCTTTTTTCTTTTGCCTGTTCTGATTGGGTGTTTTCTGCTGCCTTATCTTATAAATTGCTGATTCAGTCCTCTGCTTCATCTAATCTACTTTCTATTTCCTCTAATGATTCTTTAGTTATTGTATTCTTCATTTCCGACTGGTTCTTTTGTATGTTTTTAACTCTATTTTTATGTTTTCTATCTCTTTGTTGAAGTTCTCACTGAGATCATTGAGCATCATTATAACCAGTGTTTTGAACTCTGTGTCTGGTAGATTGCTTGTCTCCATTTTGTTTAGTTCTTTTTTCTGAAGCTATGTTCTGTTCTTTCATTGGAACATGTTTCTTTGTCTCTCCATTTTTGGCTGCCTCCCTGTGTTTGTTTCTATGTATTAGGTAGGGCTACTATGTCTTCCCAGCTTGATAGAGTGGCCTTATGTAGTAGGTGTCCTGTGGGATCCAGTGGTGCAGTCTCCCTGATTACCTGAGCCAGGTGATCCTGGTGTGCCCCTTGTGTGGGTTGTATGTGCCCTCCTATTGTAGTTTAGTCTTCATTATTATTTGCATGTCAGTGATAAGGATTGACCCTCAGGCCGATTGGTTATGACTGGCCTGGACTGCAGTGGAGGAGCTGTTATGGAGGGGTTGACCCTGTGGAGCAGGATTCACTTAGCAGGGCTCTGCTGCCTGCTCAGTCTGCGCTTTGGGTGTGTCATTTGTGGAGGTGGTTGGATGAAAATGCAGATCAGCTTTTTTTTTTTTTCCTTAACAGGAAATTCTTTTTTTGTTTACAAAAGAAATTTTGTTTTCTTGTTTCTAAACAGCATTACCTACAAGCTTTGAAATACAGGCAGAGAAAGAGGAAAGTATAGAACACTCATAAAATTATTCACCTAGAGGATAATTATTGTTACCATCTTGGCGTATTGAGCCTATCTGATATCTTAGGTCCAGATTAATGCATTCGTGATTTTTATTAGCAGTATTACATGTAAACTCTGTTTCTAAAATATATATCTGGAAACTGAAAAAAAAAATTTATAATGAGATACTAATCGTTTTCGGTTAAGATGATTTTCTATGGACCACAGAAACTGTTATTATAAGCTTTCTTTTAATTCCCCTCATTCCCCCTACCCCAAATAAAAGAGAGAGAGAGAGAGAGAAAACAGACCTAATAACTAAGAGGTATGGTTCTCGCCCGAATAGACACCTCTGAACATTGTCTCCTTCCGTGTCGCACTTCTTTCTCTGGCGTTCTCCGGCAGTGAGTCTTCGGTGTATGTGTGTGTCCGTGCTTTGCTGCCTGGTGTGATTAATCTTAGTCTACACTACCACACAGCCCACTGCCTGGAGTTAAGGGAGCAGAAGTCTTTGAGGCTCCATGTAGGCAGAGCCGGTTTCTTGAACATGCTGCACTCTAGGGCTGAGCATGGTGCCTGGCACACAGTAGCCCCAGTAAATATTTTGTCATTTGTACGAATAAAGGGTTCCATCACTGCCGTTAGCAGCTATGTGACTTTGGGCCAGTCAGTTAAATTCCCCAGATACCCTGAATGCCCTTCCAGTTAAAGTATTTTATAATTCCAGACTTTCTTGTCTGAGATTCTGATTCTGGCATTGTGTGGTCATTTACCTGATGACAAATTTTCACCATTGCCATCCCCTTAAAAGTCTAAAAAACTGGCAGCTGCTTTCTCTTCACTTTTTCATCAATAGGAAATAATTTTCCAACTTATTATTTTCTTAGTTATCTGCGTCTTTTATTAGGCATCTATGTTTGTTGAACAGATTGGTTAATGAACTAATTAAAAGAGACAGTGAGCCTGGGGCGGGGCCCTAAGTGAAACTAGATGTCTCACTTCGCTGGTTAGCTCACTGGCGCCAAGAGCAGTTCCAATCTGTGGGCCTCCTTAAACATCTTTCACTGTAAAATATGATGTTTCCTATAAGCAAGAATTATGGTTTCTTCATGAAAAACTATTTAACAAATGCCTTAAATTTGAAGGCACTGCTTCTTAATATACTTGGGCTGCTGCACAGAACAACTGTGAATTTTATTAGCTTTGGTGATGCAGGGGAAGGTGGTGAAGACCTGTTCTGCTTTTCATCAGAAGCTCCCGATTGTCTTTGCGGTGGGTGGCTGTATACTTCTGCTTCACTGGCATCAAAGCACAGGCATCTTGCCCTGTGTTCTGTTCTGTAGGATGAGAGCACTAGTACCCTTTTCCATGTTTCTCTTTCCATTGACTCCCAAGAAATGTTCCTGGCCAAATGATAACAAAGCAACAGAACAAATAGTTGGTACTTCATCAGCTTTCCCAGGCAGAGACTGCTCTCAAAGAGCCTCTGTCAGTGGGGACTTTCTGGGTGCTGTGGTGAGATCCCAGGGTCCTCTAGTAATCCACTGCTGAATGCTGCAGGTTAGGCATAAACCACTCACCTTCCCACTTATACTTAATTTTCTAGATTTATTTATTGCATTCTTACTCAATACACATTTATAAAAGATTTTATTTAGGAAAGTAAATGTTCTGAGGGATTGTGAAGAGACATGTTGCCTTGTGCCTATTTTAAAAGCATATAGACTTTAATCCACAGTGCCCCCATTCTTTTGTAAAAACTTTACTTTTATGTCTATACATGAGGAGGACATAATATGAGTTGTCTCATTTCCTTTCATGAGTTTGCCATTTCTTTTCTCCTCTTAACTGAACTTGCCTTGTTTCCTGGGTTTTTAATTTTTTTTTTAACTCTTAAATATACCATTCCTTACATTAAACAAGAGAGAGTATGTATTATTTACCTGCTTCATTTTTTAAAAAGCTTTATTAAGGTATAATTGACATATAATAACCTAGACATAATGAAATTATACAATTTGCAACATTTCGATGTGTTTGCATACATGAAACCATCACCACAAACAAGATAATATATTCATTGCCCCCTAAAGCTTCTATAACTATACATTAGTTTGCATTACCTAGAATTTTATGTAAATGGATTCATACAGTATATATTCCTTTTTTGCCTGGCTTCTTCTTTCACTCAACATAATTATCCTAATTCATTCATGTTGTGATGTAGTAGTAGTTCGTTCCTTTTAATTGCTAAGTAATGTTCCACTATATGGAAATAGCACAGTTTGTTTATCCATGCATCTATTGATGGAAATTTGGGTTCTTTGTAATGCTGTTATGAACATTCATATGTAAGTCTTTGTATGGACATATGCTTTCATTTATTTCAGGTAAATACCTAGGAGTAGAATGTATGGATCATGTAGTAGGTCTTATTTAACTTTTTAAGAAGTTGCCAAACTTTTCCAAAGTGACCGTATCATTTTATGTTCCCACCAGCAATGTATAAATGCTCCAGTTCCTCTACATCCTCGCCAACTCTGATATCGTCCATCCTTTTAATTTTAGCTATTTAATAAGTATGTAATGTGATTTTGATTTGCATTTCTCTAATGATTAATGATGTTGAGCAGTATTTCATATGCTTATTTGCTATCTATATCTTCTCTGGTGAAATGTCTGTTCAAACCTTTGCCTACTTTTAATTGCATGGTCTGCTTTCATAGTAGAGAAGTTTTTTTTTATTTTTTTTTATTTTTTGGTATATTCTAGATGTCCTTTGTCCAATATATGCTTTAAAATATTTTATTTCAGTCTGTGATTTGTCTTCATTCTCTTAATAGTGTACCATTTCAAAGAGCAGGTCATTAGTTTTTAGAAAATACAATTTATCAATTTGTTCTTTTTTATGAATTGTGCTTCGGTGTTATATCTAAGAAATCTTTGCTTAACCCAAGGTCACCAGAGATTTCTCCTATGTTTATTTTAGACATTTAAAAATTTTAACTTTTACATTTCTATGATCCATCTTCGTTCTTGTCTAGGCTGCAAAGTATAGATCGAAATTTGGTGTCTATTTTAGCACTATTTACTAACAAGGTTATTCTTTCACTAGTGAATTGCCTTTGCATCTTTTGAAAAATATTTGTATTGTCCATATATATGTGTCTTTGCAGCAATATTTATGATAAGTCTTAAAATCAAGTACTGTTAGTTCTCCAACTTTATTCTTCTTTCCTACTTATACTTTTCACTTATGAGAATTTTGTACTTGGGTCAAGAGTATCAGAGCAAGAGTACCAATCACAGTAACCAATAACTTTCATTTCACTTACCAAGGCTTGTGACTATTCAGAGAGTCAGCAAGAACATGAACAACAGCAGGATCAGATCTTGTTCTGAATCCTGGTTCTACCATTTACTAGCTGTGTGACCCTCTGGTTAAATACTTATAATCTCAAAGTCTCAAGCTCCTCAACTGTACAATGAGGATGATAATATTTACCTCAAAATATTGTTTTAAGGATCAAATTAGAAAATATCTGATATAATTTTTGCTTATTATACATTATTTTAGTTTACAAAATTAGTGCAATAAAAATATCCATTATTTAATTACCTAAGGCAGATAAAAATATCTTTGGCATTCTTATTTCTCTTATTTTATCTTCCTTTGAAAGTCTTTTGAGTAATTCTTATTCAGTTTCAAAAATTAGATACAGTTTTGAGGTTTGAACTTATAATTTGAACACTAGATATATCAAAATATACTAGTGTTTCTCATACATTTGTGTTACATTCAAATGGATGGGTTAAATACCAACAGTGTAATGGTTGAATAAAGTTGTTTAATGGTAGGCGTCTATAAGAGCAGAGATTTGTTATGAACTTTGAGGCATAGAAAATCCAGCTCCATGGGATAATGTATGCATGAAAGGTGAATGACTGGAAATCTAAATTTTTCTTTTATGGTGACTTGGGGTAGATATTGATCCATCTCTATTATGTCTTGGTGAAGGTATAATTTGAATTTTCATTGAAAGATTAATTAAACTATAAAAGAACTCGACACATCATAAGAAAAAGAGTAATAACTGAACTTACAAACGGGTAAAGGATATGTACAGGCAGTTCACAATTTAAAAAGCCAGAACTTTTAATAAACATATGAAAAGAATCTTAACCTCACTTGTACTTAGTGAAATACAAATCAAAGCAACAATGAAATACCATGTCAAGCACATCATATTGGTAAAAAGTAATAAGGTTGATAACATCAAATATTTGCAAGGATGTTGGAAAAAGGAACTCATATGTGGCTGGTAGGAATATAACTTGGTAAAACTAGCTTTGAAAGTTGTTTGACAATACTTCAAAAGTTGAATATGAGTATGCCCTAAGATCCAGCACTTCCTTTTCTTGATATTTGCTGTAGAGAAATTCTTATATGTATGCACAGAGAGGTTTGAAGAAAAATATATATTGCAATGCCATTTGTAATAATGAAAAATCGAAAGCAGCCTAACCTACTACTTACCTATCTCCCTCTCCCTCCCTTCTTCCCTTCCTCCCTTCCTCTCTGTCTCTCTGTCTCTGTCTCTCTCTGCCTCTCTCTCTCTCACACACACACATACACACACACACACTTCAAGTTATTTTCTGAACCATTTGCAAGTCACAGTACTCATGGCACTTTACCTCTAAAGCTCTTTTTTATTTTTATTTTTTAAGTTTTTTCTGTCTATCTATCTATCTATCTATCTATCTATCTATCTATCTATCTATTTTTTATGCCTAAAGCACCTGGTCTTCTGTCTCTCTGACTCTGTCTCTCTCTGTCTCTCTGTCTCTCTGTCTCTCTGTCTCTCTGTCTCTCTCTCTCTCTCTCTCTCTCTCTCTCACACACACACACACACACACAAACACACACACACACACTTCAAGTTATTTTCTGAACCATTTGTAAGTCACAGTACTCATGGCACTTTACCCCTAAAACTCTTTTTTATTTTTATTTTTTTAATTTTTATCTATCTATCTATCTATCTATCTATCTATCTATCTATCTATCTATCTATCTATCTATCTATTTTTTATGCCTAAAGCACCTGGTTTTCTTAGGTGGTCTCCTATCCAAGTACTAACCAGGTCCAACCCTGCTTAGCTTCCAAGATCAGATGGAATCGGGCTTGTTCAGGATAGTATGGCCATAGACTTAAAGCTATTTTTTAAAACAAAGTTTTGCAGTAGATATAGAAAAATGTTAACATGTTCAATTTTGCTGGTAGGAACATATAGATCTATCATTTTCTGTACTTGTCTATATTCGTGAGATGTTAAAACTTGAAAGTAAACATGAAAAACTTTTAAAGAAACATGATACTTGTTCTTTTTTTTTTTTTTTTGCTTTCTTTTCTTCTTTATAAATTCCTTTTAATTCCCCGCCTTAAGACCAAGCAAGTGTCTGTCCTGTTCTGTGTCTTGTTTGATTTAAATCTATAATGTGCCTTTTGGCACTTTCCCTCACATAATGTGAAGTATCTCCAAGGTACCTATTTTGTGTTCAGTCTCTTTAGACATCTCTTTGCTTCCAGCGATCTTCGTTTGTTATGACATTAAGCTTGTTGGGCCTAAGTTGTCAGTTATTTCCTTGCTTCTTTGATATTAGTGGGAGTTTGGATTGACGCTTGGAACTGAACCTCTGTATTTCTTGACAGGAAGCTTTGCAGGGCTTATTAATACTGCTCTATCTCTCTGTCTTGGTATGTAATATATTTATATGTAAGGAAGGATGTTTGTTTTAGTATAGATTAGATCATGCACTTCTGAGAATTTCTAAACCGTGTAATAAACAGTTCTCAATCTTTAAAACAAAGGCTTAGGGTGCCCTCTCAGTCTACACAGTATTTTTAGCTGCCAAAATGCACTTTTTGCCCATGTCAAGCTCACTTTACGTGTACATACTTCAAGTTCCCTATTTTCTTTCATCTGCTTCTTCGGTAAACAGACAACAGAAACTTCCTCTGCCTGATCTCTCTGTGACATACTGCAAATTTAGCTCAGACACCAGCTGGCTGTGTGTGTCTTTGGCTATTCATAGAAAGAGAGGGTTTACCTTCCTTCCTTTTTGAGAAACCTGGGTCTTTTCCTGGTTCTGAATCTGTTTGCAAAGGGGTATTTGGAATTCGAGCGGGTAATGGAAAAGTTCTATTTGCTGTACTTGCACAATCTGTTAAATTACTCTGACGAACCATTTCCAATATGTGTTGATCTTACTGTGCTTGCTTTTTAATTATTTTCCCCTCCTGTATTCATGGGTGGTGTAAAGACCTATGTGCCCATTTATTAGCTATTGGTTATCACAGAGAGTTCACTTGAGCAACCAATGAAAGTAAACGCAAATGTCACAGAGCACTTAGCTCAGCCGCTATGCCTGAATGCTACTTGAGTCCTGGCCTGGTCCTGGTTTCTAATTTTGGTCCAGAAACTACCCTGAAGTCAGCCTGTAAGATACACACTAGATTCTGTGACTAACCTGGAAGTTTGGTCCAAGGCTTCCAGAGTTCCCAGATTAAACTGGAGCCAATAGGGCCTCTAGGGAGTCCTGGGCAAAATGTGTTTATTTCTCAATTCAGAAGAGATTTTTTTTTTTCTCTCGTCAGTACAGACTTCCTGTTTAGGGCAGTTTAGAATTAGATGAGTTTTGGGGCAGTATTCACTAAGACATTTGTCTCATTGCATTTGATGATTTTTACAAATCATTTAACATCACAAATATCACTAATTGCCATGTCCCTGTTAATTATTTTTGTTCTGATGTTCTAAATTTGGAAACTGGTAACTAGACTGTAAGTTTCTTTAGGGTGAAGATTGGATGTTTTAAATTCTATATTCCCTACATCTACCACAATGTCTAGGTTATAATAACTCCTCAATAAATGTCCATGTCTAGGAAACATGGCTGAATGAATGGTTGCAAAAGGTATTCTGTACTTATCTTATTCTCCTATTCTTTTTTACTCTTCTGTTTCATGTCTCTTAGACCAAAATCTTAGATGATTTCTAGCACCATGTGTTTGTACTATTTCCCATAACTATTCCTTACTATCTCCTACCCCAAATTTTGTTCGTTTAAAAAAATAATAATGTTTTGTTTTCTCCCTTGTCCTTCATATTTAAATTATTTTAAAAATTAGTCATATCTCTATCAGATTCTTATCTCAAGTTCTTTCTGGTTGCTGTGCCTGCTGACTCTTGCTCATGGTGAATTGTTTCCACATGGGTCTTGTGGTTTAGGTTTATGAGCTCATTTTCAATGGAAGTTTAATCTGTGGGTGCCTGAGTTTCTTGGATTAAGGGAACGTTTCTCCAGATAGGTTTTGTTTCTTCTCCTTGGCACCCTAGGGGTATCCTTGGCATAGCATCAATATTTATGCTTGTTTTTCAGCTTGGAAAGTTCCTGGACTGTACAGGTACTGTGTATTCAAGACCCCAAATCACATGAGAACAGACTCTCGGGATGCAAATGCTCAGTGGAGATACTTTTATCCCCCCACCAAGAATGTAGGCCAAGGCATCGCTTGCCATCTGCCTGCAGAGTGTTTGGCTTTTTTTTTGAGCCCACCATTTTACTTTATAAATCTTTCTTCAAGTCTATGGCCATGCCACCCTATCCTGTCTGATTTCAGAAGCTAAGTGGAGTCAGGCCTGGTTAGTACTTGGATGGGAGACCACCTAGGAAGACCAGGTGCTGTAGGGATTATAAGCTGACAAGGTCCTTGCAATCTGTGAGGTCGACTAAGGGTTGCCTTGCCTAAAAAAAATTTAAAAAATTAAAAATTTAAAAAATAATTATAAAAAAAGAATCTTTCTTCAGGACTACTTCAAAGGTTTTTCTCTACATGAGGGTCTCATTCTAGTTCTCCACGTCATTTCCCACCCCTGAGCGAGATTTAAATCCCCACACTCTGCTGTACTGACTTATCCCTGTCGTATAAGCTCATGTACTTTCAGCTTTGGTTCTCAGTTTACTCTTCATTTTCGGCTCCAGATATTTAATTTATTGTATACTCATCTAAAAAATTGTTTAATATATGTTTGTCACATTTTTTTTTCAGAGTTTTTTGGGGATTTAAAGGTTTATAGACTATCAAGGCAACTTTGAATAAGATGTTCTTCCTTCCATTTTTAAAAGAAAAAGTTTCAAGTTGGGTGTCAGGATACCTAATTCTTTGACATTAGTTTACTGTGTTAGGCAAGTCACAAAACCTATCCAAGGGCTCAGAATGCCTCTCTTTAAGTGGTGATAATAAGACTTAACAACATAGTTCTGAAAGGTCTGTTCTCCCTAGTAGGGATGTTATGAGATTAAAGTAGTAGAACAGATGAAAAGGCATTTCAGAAAAAAATTAGAAGCTCTTCCATAATTACCAGATAGGTTTTGTTGATACCTAGAGGTATCACTGGCCTAGAATCTATTTTTACTTGTGTTCCCTCTTCCCCAGAGCCCTTCCCCTCCTTCTGCCATTGCATCTCCTACTCCATTTGTCTAGCTTATATAGAGTAGCCTTATGTTTAGGCAGAGGATCAACTGCAAACATCTGGCGGATTTAACCTGATTGAATATGATGATGACTATGACTGTTATTCACCCCTTGACTCATGACCCTGTTTGTCACTCAGGTTCCTGCTATGGAGCAGGTCTTAGCAAACCTTGGTCAGCAATGGAGATACATTGTTATTTTGGTTAAGGTCTTAATAGCACATAAAGTTGTTTTTATGGTCTTGTTGCTTTGGAGAACCAAAGGACTACTACTACCTGAATACCTGTAGTTACCTGTCTGTATCACTGAAGGAGATGATCAATTAACATAGATGTTTTGGAAGTTACAGGAAATTTTTAAATGCATATTAACAGGACACTGGGATTTACAATTAAGGATTTTTACAATATGATCTCACACAACACACTCATTTTATACTGTAAAAACTTCAGTTTGAACAAGCCGTGTCATAAAAGTGTCATAAAAGGGCCCACAAAATCAGCAAGGTCGGTCATATAATAACAGGCCAACAGATTTAGATATTAGGGTTTTCTTGGCTTTTTATTTGAGGCCAAATTCACTGACTGTGCTTCAGGTCAAGTGAAGTCATAATTTGGGTTGGGTTAGTCCTTATTTAAATCACTTAGGTAAGATTGAATTTATTAAACCAAACCCTGGAACCAGTTCAATTCACAGAAGAACGTATAATTATATAACTTTTATCTGAGGACTTGAGAGAAAATTTTTAGTGGGGATTTGAAGGGAATATGAGGCTAAAATAGAAAGTGCCTATAAAGATCTCAATAGACGAAATAGAAATAGAAAACATTTGTGGAAGTCTGGTCTCAGTTATTTGTATAATACAAATGAATATACTTGATTCGCAAGCCAGTGTGTTTTCAAATGTTGAATCTATATTTTCACACAAAGGGTGATATAGCTGTAAGAAGGTGAACGATGGCTGAATACCTTACTGAATTTTCCAAGGCATACCATTATTTTATATGGAATAGTTATATGACTACCTGCAACAACTTATATAGACAACATAAATTCCCAGCTAATTCAGGCTCCTTTTTGTATCCACTTAAAGGTTAGTTCATTCCTTCATAAAACCTAATTACCAGACTTCCTAACAAATAGACTAGTTTGAAGATCAGTTCTTGTCATGTCCCCTGCCTGCCATCTGTTTTAGATATTAGTGAGTCATGAAGTGCCTCAAAGCCATAATCTTAAAGAGACTGAGCAAGAGTAGAAGCCTTAAACTGTCAGAAAAAAGAATAATATCCTTGGGTTAATCAAAGGTTGTTAGGTAGATTGTATAATCAAGTAATCACAGGAATAATGATTGAAATTAATAGCAAATCCATGAATCTCTGGAAACTTAAATGTATGCTAATTTTTGGAAAACCCCTAAAGACAACATACAGGCTTTGGTTACCATTGCTATGGGGCAATAGATAGAAATTTGTGGAAGAGAACATGCACACAGACCAGTTCAATTTGGCCAATTTATGCTAAGCACCAAGATTGTTGCTACTATGGGGATAAATGAGAGTAAGACCTAGTCTTCATCCTATGAGAGTTTAGTCTTGAAAGAAAGATAGCACGTAACTATCTATGCTGATGACAATAATGGCTCTATATGGAGCACTTGCTGCGGAAGAACCAAGCCTCGTGCCTGCCTAGGGCTTTGTTTACTCGTGTTATCTTGAATTCTCTTTTCAGTCCTCTAAGGTAGATATTATTATCTTCAATTTACAGATGGAACAGCAATATTTTCCTCCTGCATGGTATTGTGCTGTCTCGCCAAGGACATAGACTGGAGTCTTACCAGTGAAGATCTATTCTTGGCTCTGCTCTGGGATCTTAAAGACATTTCTTCATTTATTTGAGCTACAGTTTTCTCCTCTGTAAAACAGAAATAGTAATGTCAACCTCAGCTCTTTTCAGAAAGGCCTTATTCTGCCACCTTAAGGAATTTTATTCTCATCTTCCCAGTTTCTTGATCCCATTACCCTGTTTAACTTTGTTATAGCCTTTATCACTACTTGAAATGATCTTATGTGTCATTTGTTTACATGACTATGTTAGCCTCTTCATTAGAATGTAAGTTTAATGGAGTTAAGGACTGGGCCTTTCATGGTCACCCTTCAGTCCCCAGAATCTGGTTCCTGGGACACAGTAGGCATTCAGTAAGTATTACATGAATACTTATTGAAGTGGTCTAGGCCAGTAGTCCCCAACCCTTTTGGCACCAGGCATTGTTGCTCCTATGAGAATCTAATGTCTGATAATCCGAGGTGGAGCTGAGGTGGTGATGCTAGTGCTGAGGACCGGCTGCAAACACAGATGAAGCTTGTCTTGCTGGCCTGCTGCTCACCTGCTGTGTGGCCCAGTTCCTAACCCAGTTCCAAGGGTTGGGGACCCCTGGTCTAGGCAACAGTTAATGGGGATAGAAAGGAGAAAATGACTGTCCTTATGTTTAATGGCCTTGTGAACCATTCTACTATGTTCTCTTAGAAGGAAAATAAATCATTGAAAGCTTTGAACGATGCTGTTAAGGTGAGTAAAAAGGTTCAAATTTGTTTTTTTAACCATTAGGTTTGAAAATAAAGGTTTGAAAATAAATTCAATTTCATCATCCAGTTCATGATATTCCATCATTGACCTGAGCTGGCCTTCCATTTGAGGAGAAGGGAGGCCAATATGACCCACAGACACAGAAACTGGCATCTTTAGTACATGTGACTCTGGGAGATGCCGAGAAAAATGTGTAGCCAGAACTCACTTGAATAGGTGTTTAGCCTTCACTCTCTCCGACAAACATTAACCTCAGAGTGAGTGACATGTCTTACTAGGTCTACAAAAGGTACTTGCAACCACCACTGACTTGTTTATCTTTGCTAATTATTTCAGGATTCTGAGAAGCGAACCCCACTTCATGTGGCTGCGTTTCTGGGAGATGCAGAGATCATTGAAATTCTGATTCTTTCAGGTAAATGCAAGCTATAAAGTCAACTGCAGATAAAATTTAAATGACTAACTTACTGGATTGACTACCACAATAAACCCAAACGAATTTCTTTCTTGTGCTCATGGAAGTATATTTGATCAGTGATTTTATCAGTAGATGAAAAACAATGCAAGAAGTTGTTCTTTTTGAAAACTGACTTTTCCAGGAAAACTTTTATATTGCTTTGAAAGTCTGATTCCTGACTGTCCAATCAGGCCCAGGATTATAGATGAATTCAGTATACTTGGATATACTCAATTCAGTATATTTGAATATCTTTTTATTTTTTCCATGGTAAAAAAAAGGAATAAGAAAACTGGTTTCTTAAAGTCTATGTGAACATACACAAATTTAAATTGTGCTGCAAAACAACGGTTCCTTTTGTTTATGGCTATATGACTGTGACTATGTGATAAAAATAAAACATAGAAGGAGAAGAAACATTAATTTCTGGTAGTGGTTACCTCTGAGGAAGCAGGTTGAGTGAGAGATATTTTCAGGGAAGCATATAAATAATTTGCTCTGTAAATGAATTATTTTATTTTTAAAAAATTTGAAGTAAATATGGCAAACACATGTTAAATCTGATTTGTGTATGCACCGGTCTTCATAATATTCTCTATGTATTTTAAATATTTCATTTGATTTAAAAATGTCAATGTTTTTATTTTCAGAAACCTGTACACTTGGTACATCTCACCAAACAGGTTTCCAAAACCAGTATGTGTTTTCTCCCTTTAGTATTTGCTAGACAAATCCCTGCAATGAATCTGAGCCTGTGCACGTGCATTAGTGTGGATTGTATGCAGACTGGCTGGCTTTCTTCCTCCTTTTTGTTTGGGAAGATTAAAATCTGGAGGAAATGCCTCTGACCACAGACTATGCCAAAGACCTATACTAAGGTTTTACCTTTGTTTGCAGTAGTATAGGGAAATTGTAGAATTCCAAAGTATGCTATGAAAAGGTGTAGGAGATGATACATGTATTTATTCAGATATGGAGAACATTGTGGAAAATAAACAAGAATTGTGCTGTAATAGACAAGGCAGATTCACATTGCCCTATTTTTGTTGTGTTCACCTTCTTGAGGTGGGTTTTCCTAGAAAACAAGTAGTCTGCCTTACAACATGTGCCCAGTGCTCCTGACAGTCATGTGGAACTTAGTTGTATTTTGTGTGCCATTTTGTATTCTCGAGAACAGGCCTTCCTCCTGACAGTTCTGAAGATATTCCCAGGCTATGTTCCAAACTATCATGTATTGTTTAGTGCTGGTACAGGCTATAACAAAGAGCCAACACACACCTGGCCAGTTGTTACATCAGTAGAAATTTGGCCCATGGAAAAGTGTAGGCAGAAATGAATGGGAGTGTAAAATAAGGAATTTTACGATATGACACCTAGTGATCCCAACTAGCTATACCCACCATCTGAATATTGTAGTAAGACATCTCGGAGTCTCAGGAATGTTCCATTCATGTTCCATTCATGAATGTGAAAATTCAAAACTTTGTCTTAGACCCCCAAATTTGCCTTTTGTTTGTTTATTTTTCCACATCTGAAAGGGAAGGTTTTAATTCTGCAGCATGGAGTTGGCCTATCTGTTATCTGGGAGTTGGTGATCGAGAGCCAGGGGAAGCCATTCCATATACCTTGGTCTGCACACCTCTTTAGTCTTAGAACTACTGAGCTGTTAACCTCTGTAGCACAAGCGATGGAATTTTTCTTCCTCCCTCTATCAAATTAGGAAGGCTTAGGGTAAGAGAGAGGATTAGGAAAGTTCTTTAGAAATTTTACTCAACTGTAGAAGCTTAAGCAAACTCTTGGAATTCACATGGCTTTAATTTTCAATTTGCATATTATAGTTCTAAAGAAATATCATTGTAAGCATGATGATTTCATCTCTGAGCTTGCATCTGGCAACTGACCTTTTAGGGATCCAACCAAACTGTTTTCCAGCTTAATAATGAATGAGGTGCTAATGATTCCCATGTTGGACAAATAATTTGGCCTTGCCAGAATAGCCCATTACAGCTGTGTTCTCTATTGTAGTATTAACTTACAGAGCATAGTGTAACTGAAACCTGCTAAATTTCTACTGACATTATCTCCTATTAGCCAGGTGGATGGAATCCTGAATGCAGCAGACGTGAGAATTTAGGCCTTGCAAATTTCCTCTTCTTATAATTGCCAGTCCAGATTCTAGTCCCCACCCCGCCCCCGCCCCCCACCGCCCCAGCTTCTGTTTGGGAACTGGCCACTGGCCTAGTCGGGCTTAAAGCAAAGAGAAAGAAAAGGGATTGCCAACTTATTTGCTCGGAGATGTATGAATTAGAGCAGTGTGAGCCAATCAGTGGATAAGTTGAGAGATGAAAGCTGAGATATAAGAAGCAGAGCACACACACAAAATGACTACAGTGACAATACCTCGTAGAGAAACTCTGGGGTGCACACGGGTTATAGAGTCGCAGGCTGAACGAAGGAAAGTGGAAGTACCCATCCTCTAACAAAGGAGTGTTTGTGGCATGTCAGTATTAATTAAAAATAATAAATTTATTAGAATGTAGGCCATCGAGCAAATTGGTACTCCTATAAAATTATTACCTGTGGTTTTTCAAAATGCGATTTCCCCTCCCAATGCAAATTGCCTCCAGAGCCATGGCAGGTCATGCTTTTGATTCTTGTATGCATAACAAATATTCACCTTTTGAGGTTGGATTTATTTTTTTTGTTTTTCTTTTTTTCCAAGAGGTGAAAGAGGGTTGATTAAATCAGGCTGTGCTGATTGTGGCCCCCAGTGTGGTATGATTATACAATGATGAGCCATTGTCTGGTGGGAATGTAAACTGGCTCCAAAGGCAAGTCCAAGAAGCGTTCTAAAATGTTCTGAGCAGTGGCCACACACATGGAATTACTGTGCACTCTTCCAAGGTCATTGCTTTGAAGGACAGTGTCCTGAGCTGTAAGAAAATTTGGTCTGTATTTTTTTAAAAAAATTAATAATAAGTTGATCTCACTGTATTATATTTTATAGGATCTTTTCTTCATATTTGTTCATTTCTACAATTAAAAGGCCAAACTTTGGATAAATCAGCCTTAAGAATCAGTTATTCTCTTTGGCCTGTGAGATTTTCCAGTTATCTTTTCCAATCCTACCTTTTTTCTTTGTTCTACATCTTCCTAGATGACAGGACTAAGAGAACAGAAATATTGCCTCTGGAAAAGATGCTTAGAGTTCCTGTTACTCCTGATCGCTATGAAAATGATATTAAGGGGTAATAAGGATAAGGTGAAAAACACACTTAATTTGTAATCAGAGTTTATGCCTGACAACTTTTAGTTGGGTCTTTGTTTCTGAAGAATCAGTATAGCCTAGCACTTTTAAAAAAATGTTTAAAACGTCCTTGGGTAAAAAGCACTTGCCTTTAAATCAGACGTTGGCAGACCCTGCATTCTTCAGTGCACAATGGCGCCTGACAGGCAGGTAAATAACATGAAGCTTCCTGTAGAAAAATCAGTGATAAATATTCAGCTCAGAGCCAAAACCATCTGATGGCTCCCTCTGACATGTAAACAAGACTCTGGGATATGTTCAGAGGAACAGGATGAGGAAGCCAGTAGCAGAGGATGAAATACTGCTCAGTCCCCATACAGATAACTCTGCTTTTGTTATAATAATTCCGTTGTTCAGGGAGAGCAGGTTTTCCTGACAGCTGCCTATTCAATCTTCTAGAGGAGGATGAGGGCGGGATGGAGGACTTAAACAGTGACCGAAAGAAGTCACTTCCTAGGTTTCTAATTATCTTTCAGTTCCTCAAGTGACTCTGAAGCTGCTCTGAAACAATGCCGGTGTTGTTTATTACACACCGGGGTGTGTTGCTTTGTGATGCTCAGTAAGCTCAGCATCATTTTTCTCCTTGAAAGAATTTTAATATTAAAAGCCACATTTGGATCTACATAAAACTGAAAGTTTTCAGAACGTATAAATAATACTAGTAATAACAATGTAATAAAAATGTCTAAATATAAGTTATAAGAACAAACAATAGAACAATAAGGGACTGCTGATTTATACTAAAATTGAAAAAAATAGAGGAATTAGGCAAAGAATATGATCACGCAGTTCTCGGAGAATGAATTATAAATGGCCAGTAAACAAACATATTAGAAGATACCTAACCTCACTATTAAACAGGAAAGCACAAAAATGAGATACCATTTTTTCCTAATCTTATTTATAATAATTTAAATGACTGATAATTTCAAGTGTTGATGAGGATGTGGGGAAACTTAGCAGTCTTCTACACTGATTGTGGGTAAATCAGCACACTTTGGAGGGTTGAGACTATCGATTAAAACTAAAAGTGCACATGACCTATGACACAGAAAGTCCATTTCTAATTATCTATTCTAGACAAATGCTTGCACATTTGCATAAGGAATCATTTTATGGAGGTTCTTAGCGGCATTGTTTGAACAGTGAAATATTGGAAATAACTGAAATATCCATCAATAGAAAGAACGCCTAAAATGTGGCATTTGTATGTTGGAATTCATTTGGCAATTAAAAAGAATGGACAATATAGGTAAATATGAAATACATATTGTTGAGTGAGACAAGGAGATTCATTATTATTAAAATATGACACAATATTTGTAAACACATACTTATGAAACAATGCAAAAGATTTTTTAAAAGTTATTGTATAATATTTTAAATATATAAAATGACTACTGTACTGACCACTCAGCTTAATTCTCTCAAGCTTCTATGGGTATACATGTCTGCATGTGAAGGCACAAAAGAGGCTGGAAGCTTGCATACCAAATTCAGAGCAGTGTTTTTCTTCAGGGAGTGAGGAGAGTGCAGTATTGGGGATGATCCTCAAGAGGACTTTACCTAAATCCATAACAATACATTTTTTCAGAGCAGAATTCATTCATGTATTACTTGTATGATCAACATACGAAGTAAAATAGGTCTGTTGCTGCTTATTGTGATAGGCAAATTTTCATAGCTCCAGTTCAAGCCAGCTCAGTTAAGGAGATGTTACTGAATCTTTCTTTTAACCAGAAAACATCTTTCAATTGGTGAGTATTAATTTAGGTCTGGGCTGAGCTTAGAATTGTGCCAATGGCAGATGCCCCCAGTCTCTATCCCTATTCCCTTACTCTCTCATGATAAATGGTTAGCAAGAAATTATATAGTGACTAATGTGTGCCGGGAAGTGTTCTCAGGGTTTTTGTGCTATATCCTTTTAGACTGTTCAATGTTTGCACAAAAAATGGGCTCATTTTTCACATACCAATAGTTTGCGAACATCTCTCCACATTATTTAGCATGCTTATAAAGCATCACAGCTATATCGTAGGCCACACATTAATTTATTTAACCTACTATCTTTTGTCTAACACCATAGTTGTTTCCAGTGTTTTACTTTTATGACAAACCTTTCATAAAACATCCTTGAAGATTAGTCTTAATATTTATAGTTATGTTTTTTAGAAACATGTAATAGAGCATTCAAATGTACTATAACACACAAAGACAGAAATAGGTTATAAGCATGTGGTAGGGGAGGAAAGGAGAGGGAAAGAGGAGAAGTGGGGGAGGGAGAAGAAAGAGAGGGAGATTGAAGATAGGATTCTGACATGCAATGGCAAAAGCAGGTAGACACAGGTCTGGGCATGTGCTACACACATGCACCGTGCATCAGTATCCAGGTGAGCTGTGGGGAGGGAGCTGCTGGGATGAGATGCTTAGATTCAAAATGTGGTAATAACAAAACGGCATTTGGAGAGACAACAACAGATTGCCTAAGATTCTAGAGCTCTGCCACTTCTGTAGTCTTTCCTTTCCTGGGCGTGCTTACCTTGCCTCTGTTCTACAGCTGGGAAAATATAGCCTGGGGGTCAGCAATAGTGATTATGGAGAGAGGAGAGCAAGAAGAAAATAGTAACAAAGAGACCAGCAAGTAACATATCGGTTAACTTGAAAATTTCACATTGGACTGTATAATCAACAGCATCTTGCTACCGTTCTCTTACTCACCTGGGGTAAGCTTTAGGAAAATCCCGGAAGATACTATATGGCTGAACCACTTTATATGGACAGGGTGAAAGTGTCATTTTTATATCAAGGGCCACTAACCAAGGACAAAAAGTGGATAATGAAAGGAACTTAATCTCCTCATTTTTATTAAGAAATGTAAAATTTTAAAGTGTATTAATTAGCTGTCTTAAAAAATTTTATTAGTTTTTATTAAATTTTTCAAACATATAGAAAAGTGGGAAAAGTAATATAATTAATACCCATCTACACCAAGCTTTATGAAATCGATGTTTCCATATTTGCATTTTATCTTTTTTTTTTTTTTAAGGAAATAAAACATTGAAAACACAGTTGCATCCCATTGGGTGTACTCATTCACCATTTTTCCCATCCTCCCTCCCTAAAGGCAGCCACTATCCAGAACTGGTATCTGGGTTTTTTTTTTTTAGCCATATTTGTTGCTTTTTATTTTATGCCTGTGCATCTATAAACAACATACAGAATTGTTTTTGTAAATTTAAAAACTTTATGTAACTGGTTTTATGCTATAGATGTTATTTTGCAACTTCATTTGTTCATGCAACATTATGTTTTTGTACATCTGTTTATTTATATATAGAACTTCAATCTGTTCATTTCTGTGACAATGCAGAATTCCATTGTACAATTATACCACAGTGTATTTATCCATTTTCCTTTTGATTAACATTTAGGATTTCAATTTCTTGCTGTTATAAACATGCTGCAGGGAACATTCTTGTATATGTGTGATTTTCTTTAGGCTATATGATTGGGATAGAATTTTTGGGTGGTAGGGCACACACATTGTCAGTTTTACTAGGTAGAACCAAATTATCTCCCAAAGGGAGTTGTACCAATTCACATTCCAACCACCTGTATTTGTCTTCCTGTTGCTCCATATTCTTACTAACTCTTGGCATTGTCACACTCTATAATTTTCACCAATTTGATGGGTGCGAAATGGTATGTTAATGTCACTTTCATTTGGCTGTCCCAATGAATTCTGAGAAGTAACTTTTCATATGTGCCTTACCATCTGGGTTCCTTTCTTTTGCATTAGCTTTTTAAGTTTATTCATATGCAACACAAAATTTACTCTGTCAGAGACTGAGAATAATAAAATATGTATTTCTGTTCCATATCATTATAACCAGTCTTTGGAACTAGGGGGAGAAAAGTGATAAAACGACAAGGCCTCTAACTTGCTTGAGTCATAGATTAAGAGGTAAATGAGACATTAGAGGGGATTTGGAAATACGAACTGCTAATATTTTTTCAGTGCTTTGCAATTTATTCAGCACCTTCATATTCATTTAATTCTCCCAACCACCCAGTGAAGGAGGTAGAGAAGTATTATTGTGTTGTTGTTGGCTCATTTTACAGATTAGTGGCTCTTGGCCACTGGGCCAGTAGATGCTGAAATCAGAACTCAACTCTGGGTCTTTCAACCATGAATCCCACTTGAATGAGGTCCTTCCAAGACCTCATTCATTTCACTTCAGAGCATTTAGCCCAGGACTTCCTGCTGCTGGGGAGGGAAGTGTCGGCTGCCTTTATTTCTTTGCGCAAACTGATTTTACTTGGTCCTTATTGATGTAAGGGGCTTGAATTGTCTCAGGTAAGCTTCCTGGATGGAGTTAGTAGAATTAGGATACAAGTCATTTTAATCTTGATAAACTTAGCAACAATTTATCAGTGGCTCTCTACCTCGACAGCATATACAATAACCTTGGCTAATGGAGAGCTTTTAAAAAATACTTATGCCTGTCCCCATCTCAAACCAATGAAATCAGAATGAGGGGAGAGGAGATATTCTCTCTCTTTGTTTTAGGGATTATTATGTTCTTGTTTTCTATAATTAATATCATTGATGGTATTTGTTCTACAGTTAAAGAGAAAAAAAAAGCATAATTTCCATTTTTAATTTTCTTTTAGTTGGTACCTTAAACTAAATTTCTAACACACCTTTGACCGTGAAAGTCTTCTGCTGTCTCTTTCTCTCTCTCTCTTTTTTAATTCAAGGTTTCTATTTTTTAGCTGTCCGCTGTCCTTAGCCTCACAAAGATTAGTCAGCCCCTGCTTCCACTTGACTCACTTTCTCAGCCTTTGTCCTGGAGGCTCCCCCTCCAAACTTCCCCTCCTCTGCCTTACTTTCTAGTTTCTTTGATTCATCCCTTACTCTTCTTCCCCATGAGCTTCCTTCCTTGTCCTAAAGCTAAAATAGTCTCATCCTATTGCATCTACAAAGATATAAAGCATATTTTCTTCTCCTTTTTTGTAGCCCTTTTATAAAACTTGCCATCTCTGACCAGAAGACTGATCAAAACCCTGAACCTCCCTAAAAAGGAAGCTCATATTAAGATTGTTATCAGTTCAGTTGTAGAGTTGGTGAGCTTGCACTTATAGAGAATTGTGAGGGTGTCATTGAGGAGGGCATATTCTACTTTCCCTGAAGCCAGAGCTTTACTCCATGATGGTGATGCGGCTCTCAGAGAGTTGAGCATGAGGCCCATCCCTGGCTGTGAGCTGGTTCTGGCTCATGTGAGCTTGTCTGCCCACCTCATAGTGTGAGGGCACCGTCAGCAACCTATGTAGCCTTCATGTTATGTCTGTTCAAAAGCTCCATGGAAGCTGGCTGCTTCCTGCCAAAATATCTGGCTAGTCCCAGAGAAATAATTGTGATTCCTAGACAACACAGATTTCTGCAAATCCCCTCAGCCCAGAGGACATCTCGTCAGAACTAACCTTTACAAGATTTGTTTGAAACCTAACTGGCTCCTAATACAACCATTTGAAGATTGCTCATCACTGACGGTTTGCTGAGAAGGGCATTGTATGCCTTGTGACATAAATATACTTAATGACTAAAAATTAAATAATATGTATGATTATATATTTATATTCATGAATATACATTATATTTAGCAACGTGTACACACACACACTCCTGAAAAGTTCTTCATTCTTCAGAACCTACATTTCTATAGTCCTGGAGAATCTCAACCTTCTTACAACTGTATCCCCTACCCAATGAGACACTGTATTTCTCATCTAGTTTTTACCCAATTCTTGTGAAATCATCAGCTCCTGATCTTGATCCTTCCACTATACTGGATGTCTCCTCCTGTTTGGTTGCTAGAAAGCAAGTGACTGATAAAAAGAAAAAAACAAAATGAAATGTGGTGATTGTACCAGGCGAATGATAGTGCAAGATACATAGCATTTGACATAACATCAGCAGAACTTTCCCTGACTGCCTTATGCCTCTAACTTGTGCTGTTTGGTTCCAGGAGCTCGTGTAAATGCCAAGGACAACATGTGGCTGACCCCACTGCACCGAGCTGTGGCCTCCAGAAGTGAAGTGAGTGATTGTCTTATTTAATTGAGCACCTCCGGTTGCTAGAAAGAGAAAAATGCTTTCTGCTGAATTAGGGATTCTCACTGGTGAGCAAAAGGCTTTTACTTCTAATGAAAGAGGGTTACTTTTCAAAATTGAACAGCTATTTATTTGAGTACCTCCTGCATGCCAGGTATGATGTTGGGTGGGGGAGTGACTAGGGTAGCCAAAATGGGCAGCATGACCCTTGAGTTCAGCAAGTTCTCAGTCCATAGGGGGAGGCAAACAGGTAAGCAGATCATAACTGAACTGATCTGCTTACCTGTTACAGTATCATAACTGAATTGAAGGAGGGAGCAAATGACTGCTGTATAGAAGAAATCTTCCAGGAAGAGATTTCAGTTCAGCCAGTTCTTAGATTATGAGCAGGGACTTACCAGACCAGGTGAAGGAGGGAGAGCTGAGGCAGAAGGATAAATGTTCTAGAGGACAAGAGGCATGGAAGTGAGCGAATGGTGGGTTCGGTTGGATGTAGCTGGAACATGGGCTGTAGTGGAAGCTAAGTCTGATAGGAGTGGCTGGGTCAAAGGCAGAGGGCTCGGTGTCCTCTGAGCAGTGGGGAGTGGTCACAGCAGAGATAAGTGTGAACCTGACAGGATTCGGAACCTTGTAAGGTGAGGTGGAAGAGAAGCCAGTGGGTGAATGGTGATGCAGTTAACTGAGAAGGCAGAGGCAGAGGAGCAGGGTGCCAGGATGCTGATCAGTTCTGTTTGAACACGCCATGGATGACAAACGTGTCACTGGAATGTAAGCTCCATGAGAGCAGGGATCTGTGTTATGTTCCCTGATGTGTATTCCAAGCCTGACACATTGTAGGTGCTTGAGAAAGAATTTATTTTGAAACCTGGAAATTTGGGTGAAGATGGCTAATCAATTCCTATCATTTATACAGGTCTAGAGCTGAGAAACAGACAGGATGGGAGGGGTGGCAGGGAACCCTGGAGAATGTGAGCCTGGAAACCTGGGCCAACCTCAGAGGCACTAGGCATCGGGTTACTAGTCTTTGTAGCTGATTTTACTAAATGAAGCTGCTTCTCTCCTACTGGAGAAGGCGATGTTCTCCAGGTACACCTAGAAGTAAGAGGTGTTGCTGAGAATGCATACACTAACGTTGCAGGTGTTTTCCCAAGTGATTGGTACCTTCGTTAGCTCAACTGGCTGCAAAGGCTTCAATCTTTAAAACGTCCATTTTCCATCAACCACCGACCTTCTTTACATATCTTTAGTGTGTTTGGATTCAGTCCACCCACTGATGGATCAACCTTTATATCTGAGAAAGGCATTTGTTGCTTTTCTAAGGAATCAGCTCCCTCTGCAGGTTTGCTGGGGGGAAAAAAATCCCTTGTAGATAGATGTCTCTTGCCAGGAAGGAATTAAAACACAAACAGGCCCTGAGTTGGAAATAATCAGGATCATCTATAAGCTCATGAAAGAGGATGTCTTCATATTAACACCTGTCACAGCAAGTTGAAAAGTTTCTTAAGAAAATTGTAGTGTCTATAACCATTGTTAGAACTCGCCAAGGACTTCTTAAGACCAAAGCGCTTCGCTCTGCTGTGAAAGTCCTTAATTCAGATATCACATATGAAATTTTTTGAATTCTATTCTGTTGCCATTACTGTTTCTCTGTGCCTCCCCTAAATAATAGCTGGGAAAGGGAAGCTGGCCTGAAGGAGAAAGAACGGAGAAAATTTGGACCGGGATTGTGGAATTTGGCTGTTAGCATTTGCTAAAGGGGATATGTGTGTTCAGCAAGAGAGCTGGCACATCTGTCTGTTGCCTGGATTGGCGAACACTGAGATTACTTACATGAATATGTATTAACCAACCCTTTCTTCACTGAAAGGCTTAAAAACTCTATATTGTCTTCAAAGCCCCTTTGCTTCTGGAATGTAGATAAATCGATCTCTCAGGGTTCAGTGTGCAATCAGGGAAGCGGAACCACCATGAGAGATGTAGAATAAGATATTTATTATAGAAATTAGATCTTGCATAATTGTGTGAGCTGCTGAAGAAGTTTAATTTAGGCTGTCACCTCAGTTTCTGTGCGGTCCCAAAATCTCTGTAGGCCAGCAGGGTCTGCATTTGATAATATAAGCTAGATGTGAAATGGGGGAGAACAGGGACAAATTGGAACCCCTATCTGTCTCTAAAACTGCCTCAACATCACGGGCATGGGTGGCTTCACCTCTGAGCTCACATACACCTGGCCCCAAAATGGGAGAAACTGAAGGAGATATGGCAGGATCTGAAGAAGCATCAACCTAGTTCTACCCTGCACCAACATGGTGATCCAGCTGGTCAGTAACACCATGTTTAAGCTATAACATTAACTGGCAGCCAACACACCAGTCAGGTAGTGGTTTTATGTATGGAAAAATACAGGGAGAGAATTCTGGGAAATGTAGTTCAACTTGGCTAATTTGACACACTATAAAACTGCTATTGATATTGTTATTCTATTTTAATTAAAAAGATCTAGATAGTAAGTTACTTGAAAAGAGTACTATATCTACTGTTTGTCATTGTATTTCTAGCATATGGCCTGCTCAGTAAACAATTGTTTTTTGAGTGTTTCATTAAAGACTGGGGTCTCAACTGGGATTCCTGGGAAAGAAACAGCCAAACAGATAGTTGGAGCCAAACAGCATTATTTCCTATTGATTCTCTAAGGGATTCATATCATACTCTTTCTCTAACTACTTCCATGGCTGTGTAGAAAAGAAGATAGTCAAGAAGATAGTCTCCTACCAGAATATTAGGGAAACATATTTTGTAATTATAGATAACATAGATGAACAAGATTTGAGGCTGCCAGGAAGAATTTTCTGAAATGTCACTATGAATTTTGTATCATTTTCTCTGATGAGCTTACTCTTGTTGCCCCCCGCCCCCCCCCCCCCCGCCTCCCCCCTTAGAAAAGAGCAGCTGCAGGGGAAAGGAATTAAATGCATACAAACCTGGACCGTTTAACACATGTTTATTGAAGCCCGGTTGGTGGAAAGCACTGTTAAGTGTACTCTAGAGGCCTCAAGGGGATACAAAGTGAGGCTTCTAGGACAGAGTGTTTAGGGCAGACAACCAGGCACACAGCTGACTAGGGCCTACGTAGGCCAAATGCAGCTGGCCTTTCACAGATTGCTTTTCTTCTATAATGAACTAACAGTAGCACCGAAGGAGAATTGCTGGGCTTTTCTCTTCCCTGGTCTTTCCTATATTTTCATTAGGAAAGGTAAAAATGGTTGTATCCCAGATTTGGGGTAGAACTGAGGATGTTGTATCCAAATATATATTGCCATGATGAACATTTATTGAACACATGCTGCGTGCTAGGCGTTATGCCAAGCACTTTTTGTGCATTATTCAGTTTTAACCTCTGAGCCAGTCTTTGAGATTGGTAGTTATTAATCCTAATGTAGGAAACATAATTTCACAGAAGTTCAGTAATGAGACTAAGATATTGCAGCAAATAAATGAAGGCGAGTGTAACTAGGGAAACTGCTCTCTTAACCACTGTGCTCTATGCTTCCCTCAAATCCCATGAGCACCCTCATGGATACCGTTCCAGCCAATAAAATGGGTCTATTCTGTGTCTATGCAGACAAAAGTCTCAGCAGGAATAAAGATGTTGCCCAGAGTTGAGCAGTATAAGTATTTTATTTTTATCTTAAATTTTAAAAACACATGTTTTCCTCTTTCCTCTAAAAAAATTGTCATTTTTGTGGGCTAAATTCTAGAAGACAGGAAAATTGGAAACATTATAGGGAAGACTAGAATCTTTTTGCTTTCCTTAAATTATCATTATGGTTATAAAAAGATGAGCACATAGAGAACATAGATCGTACCTGGCATGGGAAGGAAGTAAGCATTTTATAACCTGCTAGTTAGAATGTAGGTGAGCACTACTAAGATTTAGTGAGTATTTAAGTCATCTGGGTGCTTGTTAAAAGTACCAGTTCTAGAACCTCACCTTTAGTGAATCTGATGAAGCCTATTGTTGGGCCCAGAAATCTGCATTTTGAAAAGAAGATTCTGATGCATGTGGTCTACATTTCCTGCTAAGAGACTTGAGATTGAAGATTGAGAACACTTTAATTTCTGGCTTTCTCACTGTTCAAAGCCAGAGCTTCTTGCATAGTTTCCTTTAAATTCTTTCATATCCCCAAATCTTAGTGAACCCCCTTTGTACTACTAGTTCTTAGATAATTGTACTCTAATAGTAGTTATAATAATTAAGGGTGAGTTTAGTTTAGTAATGGGTACTTTTAGAGAAATAATCTGATTAATTGAACAAAGTAGTTGGGCACCAATTTACACAATTCTTACAGAATATGAAGTTGCTATAAGGAATAGAGGACAAAAGCCTCAATGATTTTGGTAATAGAGTAAATGCCTACAGGATTTGAGTGCGGCCTCAGGGGCATCAGCCCGCGGTAAATGCCTGTTAATACTTGCACATTATTACTTAGAGAGTTTGCTAATGATTATACTAATATATTTATTCTACCCAAATTTATTGAATATACATTATGTACAAGGCATCTGCCAGGCTTTGTAGAGAGCACAGAAACTTGTATTAGACTCAGACCCCGGTCTAAAGCAACTCATGGTTTATAAAATTTGACATTGCTTATGCCTGCAAGAGTTCTGTAGTCATAAACAATTACTTTTCCATGAGTAATTTATGACCACTTAAATGTAATGCACAGAGAGTGAAAAAACAAAATTAAGGGTGACAGTTTTTAGGACACATGCTTCCTATTCTCATCTCTTCCATGTGCCACAGTGTATGTTTCTACTTCTTATTACAGGGCTGGAGTGGCCTTTGTAAAAAGAGAAAGTTATAAAAAGTAGAAATAAAGTGACTGCAAATGCTATCTCCAATTCCTTCGCCTGTGACATCCCATGACAGTTCTTCCCTGGCTGTTTTTTCTGTGTCTTGTATGGGACAGCTTACTACGGAGTGGAATCCAACAAGGCATAGTGTTAACATTGAATGTTAACTGGCTGATACCGCCATTCAGAAGAAATGCTGAAATCCTCACACATGCTTTTTTTAATTTAATTAAAAAAGAAATAAAGCCTTTGAAGGAGCACTACTCACAGTGTGGCATGAGGACTGGTCCAGGCCTGTAGGCTTTTGTCTTACTCACCATAAGAGCAAACATTCAGAAACTTTTAGAGCAATTTGATAGAGTAGTTTGATGACTCTTAAATTGAATAATAAAATAGAGTTAGTAATTTGTGTTTATCTTTTTTTCATTTTACTCTACTAATTACTTTTTTATTGTATTTTATAAGAGTATTGGCTCATGATGGATTTGGAATGATAATAATTTATTTAAAGCTAGTCCTTTATCACAGATAGTTTGAGAAGTACTGTTTAAGTAACTTTTCTTGATGCAGAAAGTGTTCAACTTCTCTTACCCAATGCTGGTTTCTTTTTTACCTTGTAAATTTCTGTCAGAGCAAACTCCTATTAACTTTTGAGCCAATGTAATAAAGGAAAAGAGAGACTTCTTTTGATTACAAAAATTACTAATTCCCTCAATAGCCATAAAATTACTCTCTCTTAAAACCCAGTTAAAGTGCTTCCAAGATGAAAATTTTTGAAAATGGTAGTTCTAAAAAAGAAAGTTATCGTCTTTTTAAATCAAAGCTTTGTTTTTGCTAAAGTATTATATTAAATTTCTGGTAAGTGTCTTAAGCCAGATTGGCAGGCTTAAATTTCAAAGTTTAAATATGTGAATAACTAAGGAGAATTAACATTTAAAAGTATTTATGTCAGGATGATTAGCTGGTACGGCCCACTGAGTTAGCTCTGGCCTAGTAGAAAATTCATGCACCGACAGATCATTGCCCTAGACTTCAGTCAACTTGCCTATCAAGTGAAGCTGCCTATCAAATGAAGGGATCAGACTACTTCTAATATCCTATGTGTCCGTGAATTTAATTTTGTAATCGTTTTAGACTACTTGTATTTTCATTTTAAAAAGTTAATCCTTACACATAATATAAAAACTCCTCCTTTGTATACTAAGCATTTCTTGATACAGTCCTTCATGTCAAGTAAGAGAAAAACTAGATGATTCATTACATATGCAAATATAGAAATAAAAATGAACAATGGCGAAGTTAGAACATTTCATTAAAGCAGAGACATTACATTTATGGTTATCCCAGGCATCCTTCAGCCGTAAATGTGAGTGTTGGTATGAAAGACAAATGTGGTGAAGTTGGCACTCACATAGGAATTTCCTGATGTCCACACGAAATGAGATTTATCAGAAACGCTATCTACTTCGTTTTTTCTTCATCTGACCATTGAAATTGAACTTTTTCCCTTTCTGATTTTTAGATTAACACAGATGTTGGTCAGGGGCACCTTGCTTTCTAAACAGATATCATGGGCTAGAAACCACATGCTACATATTGCAAAATCCAATATTCCCAATGATTCCAAAAAAATTCCTGGAGATTTAAGTTTTTGGTTATCTGGCTCCAAAAGCCTACTCCTACTGCATCCATTTGGTTTATGTGTCAGCTTTCCCCTCTTCCCTCTTGGCCTGCTGACTCTGTTCACATATATACCTCTGCTCTGGGGTGTAGCGCCCATGTTCTCTCTCCTCTTTCTCCACCCTCGCCTTTCCTTCCTTCCAAGCTCCAAATCTTCTCACTGCATTATACAGAGTAAAGCAGCTCTGTACATCCCCCTCCTGTATTCACTGTAGATCCACCACTGCATAGCAAAGGCCGAACCCAGGGGCTTCTGACTCTTTTAATAGGACTTGCCCTTCTTAGATGACTATTTGGACTTAAAGCAATATTTTTTCATACTGGTAAATAACAAAATTTTAACTAGATTTGATAATTTGCAGTATGTGGTAATTTAAACAAGGAGCTAGATGAGGGGGTCTGCAAACTTCTTCCATTATGGGCCCGGTGGTAAATGTTTTAAGCTTTGATAGCTGCATATGGTCTCTGTCACAAATACTCAACTCTGCCATTGTAATTGGAAACCAGCCATAGAGAATGTGTAAATGAATGAGGTTGTGTTGCAGTAAAACTTTATTTTCAGAAACAGACCAAAATTATCTGATTAAAATATTTTTAGAAGTGCTGCCTATTTAAGAATACAGGCTTTTTTTTTTTCACCCCACAAACTCTAAAAGTGCTTATTTATATAGAGCTATAATTGGCATGTAAATATATTTTTTCTTTGCTTAACCTGTTGCTTTGTGTAAAATGCAAATCATTTCTAAATATTCATTTAAAAGTAGGGCCTCTCTAAAGTTATATCTCTAGTATGAGTACCCTAAAGGTAATCACATTTTGTTACCTTTAAAAAACAAATTTCTAATGATTTCATTGGTCTTATCTCCAAATAGTATAAATTTGTTAAATTTTCCTGTATATTTTTTTGTTTTATTAGTCTATCCTGAATTTACATATTGTTTAATGCAAAGCAGGAATCTGTACTATAAAATAATACACAAGACAATGTGGTATTAAAGTGACAGTATGCATTGCCATTTTGCTGTGAATGTATTAAAAAGATACTACACCATTTTTTACAGTACTGCTTTGAGATGGTGATCGCCAACCTTTTTGGCCATATATCTGCAACACTTTTTCAGCATGCATCTTCAAAATATGCATCTCATTTATTTAAAAATTATATATAGGAACACTATAATTAACTAATATTTCAAGGCACAATATACTTAGGGTGAGACTTTTCATTTATCACAGTCTTTAATAACCAAGGTAGATAATAGACTTCTGATGATATTCTTTCTTTTTTTGGCCAAGCTCTTGTCAGATCTGATTAAATTTGTCATTACTTTTTACCTTGTAGCATAGATGATGGAAAGCTTTTACTAGGAGTAGAAGTATCAGCTCTGTGACTTCCACATTATTTATGTGAGTTTCTTGCATAAATCTTGCTCATTTTAGGGCGCTTTTAGTTTAAGTGTACATGTTACAATCTTGTAAATCGCCTTGGCAGGCCCATCACTGTCTCTCTCAGCGCACCACTCACAGGGAATGAATGGAGGGGGCGAGCCCCACCCCCTCAGCACTGTGGAAGGCCCTGTCTTCCCTGAGGGCATTTTGAATACTGAGGCAAGATCCTCGGTGGAGCTGGCTGAGGGCACCGTTGCCAAGCCAGAAGTTAAAGCCCAGCTAAGATGCTTTCCTTTTAAGAGAAAATAAATATAAACGGAGGTTCCAATATTTTCTTCCCACATCACAGTCTATTGTCTGTGCACCTACATAAACCTCGACACTTATGAGACCGAAGTTGATAAAAATGTTTTTCTTACTTAAATCTTATGCTCGTGTTGTGATTTAGCTTTTCTGTTGTTTGTTTTATGTTCTCGCAGCTAGCTTTTAGGACAGAGCTTACGTAACGTTTCTGTCAGTCCTCTGTAGTCCCTGCAGTGTTTTGCACAGTAGATGAGCATAAACAATACAAGTACGAATGTTTTGCTCTAAAATGGGCTCGAGGAATATTTAATAATTATTACTTTATTGCTGAAGATGGGTGACATATATTTTTTTAATTTCCTTTTTGATAACCTTAACAAATTGTTTGCTTGGGCTCTTATCAGATTATTGCCCTTTATGGTATCCAAATGAAGTCACACTATTTAAACCGTGTTCTCTAACTTGCAAAGTTAATTTCTTCTTGCTCTCATTCTGCTGTCCAAGTTAGTCATTCATCTCAATAAATTGCCACTACTGATTCATGGAACATTCTTTTTATTTCATCATTTTTATCTCTGGCAAAAGTGTTAATTTTGAGAGTTCATCTGCCATCTGGGAGCACTTTTATATACCTGCATGATAAAGTGGATTGGAAAATCCAAGCTTGTGGGGATTAAAGTGGACAAAAGTGAGTTCTTAGTCCACTAAGGATGGCAAGAGTGTGGTAGCGATGCTTTTCAGTGGTTCATTGATGCCATATTGACAAGATGTTCATAAAGGCCCCCCCCCTCCCTGTTCCCCAACTTCTCTCAGGGAAGTCTCAAGAAATAAAGAGAAATAACCGACAGCCATCCTTTCTCTAGAGAAGCTGTATCATTCACTTGACTGAACGGAAGAGTGTCCTCAATCCTGGCTGCACAACCAAGTCCCCAGGGAGCTTTATAGACATTCTGAGGCCAGTTAAAATTTCTGGAGTGGGACCAGGCATCTGTACTTTTAAGGGCTCCCCAGATGATTCCATTGCACAGCCAAAGTTGAGAGTTATAATTGAAGAGACTAACAAGATGATTAGGTCAATAGAGGGAAAAATAAAAGTGGGAGGCCTGGTAAAGCTGAAGGAACTCAACAGTAGAAAGGAAATCACCCCCACTACAAGTTGGAAAATGTGAAGAAAAGACGAAGCAATTTTGTAACCTCAAGTTGAGATAGTATCATACATCCTCTTCCCTTGACTGCTTATTGATCGATCACACAGTGAAGGTTAAGATGTTGGCTGAGAGAACCAAAGATTTATAAAATGATCCAAGAATGTTTGAAGAGCTTTGAGGCCTTTCATTTTGGAAGAGGGAGACTTATTGACAAACACCTTTAACCTTAGATGATCTTTGGGAGCCTTTTGTTGGTAGATGGATATTTCACGAGTGCTCTTATTTAGCCCCAAATACCTGATACCTTATAAGGAAACTTTACACTGAGAAGATTTGTTTTCATCTGATCATTATCTCTCTCTTTTTTTTAATTAAGTTTATTGGGGTAACATTGGTTAACACAATTATGTAATTTTCAGGTTTACATTATAATTTGATATCTCTATATTCTTTTGTGTGTTTACCACCCAAAATCCAATTTCCTTCAGCTACCACATATTTAATCCCCTTTACTCACTTCACCCTTTCCCTACCCCCCCCCCATATTTGACTCCCTTTACCCCATCTACCTCCCCACTCTTCCCTGACTACTTACCCTCTGATAACCACTAGTCTACAGTCCACATTCATGAGTCTCTGTTTGTTTGTCTTGTTCATTTGTTGCTTTTAGGTTTATATTCTTCCTATAAGTGATATGTGATTTTCAACTTTTTCTGTCTGGCTTATTTTGCTTAGCATGATTATCTCGAGGTCCATCCAAGTTGCCACAAATGGCAGTATTTCATCTCTTCTTATGGCTAATATTCCATTGTATATATGTACCACAGCTTCTTTAGCCAATCATCTATCATAGGACACTTCGGTTGCTTCCATGTCCTGGCCACTGTGAATAATGCTATGAACGTCGATGTGCAAATAGCTTTATGGATATAGGTTTTCAAGTCTTTGGGGTAAATACCCAGTAGAGAGATTGCTGGATTATATGGTAGATCAATTCTTAGTTTTTTGAGGACCCTCCATATGAGGTTTATTTGGTTTTGGAGGTGTGCCAGAGCTTGTGACCTAACAAAGAAAGGTAAAGTGAATCTGTTTTAATCTGTGCCACTCTTTTGATCTTTATCACGTATTGCCTTGCTTGTCGCAGAAGAATGACTATCCATCTTGAGCCAGCCTGTAAGGGCAGAAAGCCTTCCCTCTTCATAGTTCCAGGGTCTGGCGAAACATGTCACACCCAATAAGTATTGATTGAGCATTTGTCAGTGACCTCTGCAAACTCTGCTTTTGTTGTAGGAAGCAGTGCAAGTATTGATTAAGCACTCGGCGGATGTCAATGCACGGGACAAGAACTGGCAGACCCCCCTCCACGTGGCAGCAGCCAATAAGGCTGTTAAGTGTGCAGAAGTGATCATTCCCCTGCTGAGCAGCGTCAATGTCTCCGACCGAGGCGGACGTACAGCCTTGCACCATGCCGCTCTGAACGGCCATGTGGAGGTGGGTGTCATCATCGGGAACAGGAGTCCTCCCTACACACCCTCTTGGCCCCAAATGGAACCTAATCTTATTGTTGAGACTTTTAAAGAATGTGATGATAATATTTGTAACACTGAACCTTAGGCAACTCTATCCATTTTTAAATTTAGAGCCACAGTGAATTGAAAAAGCCATCACCACAGTCTTTTTTCTCTGGTACACGTGCCACAGGGTTGGCTGTGATGTCATCTTCCTACTTTGTTTAAAATCCAGACCTCTGATCTGCCTTTAGATTTGACGTTAATTTGGCTCCTCACCTGCAGGTGATAAGGAGCCCTCACCGTTACACAGTGTACGTTTGATTTCATTGTTGGTTATCTTTCAGATGGTTAATTTACTCTTGGCCAAAGGGGCAAACATCAACGCATTCGATAAGAAGGACCGACGTGCTCTGCACTGGGCAGCATATATGGGTAAGGATTCCAGGAATAGAAAGCAGAGTGCAGATAACCTTAATTAAGGAAGCCATGGGTCTCTTTTTGGCCGTATAGGTTTTCTCTTGGGCAAGTCTGACTTGTCTTCAAGTGTGGGATTCAATTGAATTAAGATTTGGTCCATTTTACTGGCATGTGTCGAACACTGTAGTTAGGCAGTTGCTCTGTCAGAGATTTATTTCTCCTACAGAGAGGAAGGAAGGAATCATGGCCAGGACCTCATTGAATGTGTTTCAATCTGGACTGGGAAGCTGCATAAGTTGTGCTTATTTTAACTTATTATGGCAGCAAGATAAGGTATTTAAAAGGAAAGAGAACTGGCTAGCAAAGCAAGGACATAAATTCAATTTGTCTTTTTATTTATAAATATTTTTGAAAGAAACAAAAAGGAAGGAAGGACAGACAGTCCCTTGGCTGCTGTGTAGGTTGAGGTGACCGTCACCATGGATCTTCCTGCTTCTCTACTGCCAACAAAGCTGAGGCTTGCAGTCCTTTGCTTCTGCCAGCTCAAGTGGGGGAGATAAAGGAAGAAGTCACATTTCTACATTTTTTGCTTTTCACTTTTGTTGGTACAAATACCACTGACAAATATTAGACCTTACGGAATTTACCCTGAATGTTGACTTATGGGAAATGAAGATCCTTCCTTGTGTTTCTAATTGGAGAACATCCTGCAATTAAATATGCAGACAGGATTATATGAGCACCAAGTTATAAACAACCTGAACGCCCATCCACAAGAGATCATGTTGGTAAATCACGGAAGATCGACACAATGGGACACTATGCAGTGACTACAGTGATGCTGTTCTTAGTATTTATTAACATAGAAAGGTTTTGTGATATGTTAAGTGAAAACAGATCATAACACAGTATGAATAATATGTTCCCATTTAAAAAAAACCTATACAATAAAAACAATCTGGGATAGATTATACACTGAATGTTAATTGATTATCTCCAGGGGTTGGTGTTGTGGACGGTTTTGATTTCCTTTTAATACCTTTTAGCCTTTTCTGAACCCTTTTTAACAAGCATGCAGGCCTTTAATCACCGTAAAAAAACAGTAACATTAATTGTGGGAAGAAAAAAGATTGGTTTGGGGCAGGGATGAAATAAATTACATGCTTTAGATGAATCTGAATAAATCTTTGGGCTTAAAAAACCAGAATCTTAAGATTTTTGTAACCATCATCATTTTTTAAAGGTTACATGAACTTTTGAGTTGACTGAAGCAGATTGGATGTCTGCATGGTACCTATAGGACTGGAGCCATTGAAAGTTTGCCAGATTGATTATTTAGGCAGAGCACACGCTAAGCTAGTGTGAGATGGAACTCAAAAAAACCTGGGGTTTCAAGTTTGTTCTTTGCTGATGTGTGGTTAAAATGTTTGTGTAGAATTGCTTTAAAGAAGTAGGCATCATTTGTGTGTCATCAGGATACAAATAGAAAAAAATATATAGGTGACTATCTTTGGGGAATAAAGGACAAAATTAAGACAAAATATAGCACCACTTAAGCTTAAGATAGCACCGCTAGTAACTGAAAATAATTTTTTCTATATACAAGTCTTGAGGATAAAGAGTCAAATTTTAATAAAACAAGCCGAGACCAAACTTTCTGTCTCTGTCTCTCTCTCACACACATCCCTCTCTCATGCTCTTTCTCTCTTTCAAACATACACATACACTCTTTAGACCCAAGAGTCATTACTCATCTCTACCCTTCAATTATCTTCCATATTTAGAAAAATGGCCCTGAAGCACTGAACCATCTTTAGTCACACACAAAAAAAGGTTAAATACGTTTATCATATTAAATGTAGTAAGATAGGGAACAAAGGAAAATATTCTAGAAAATATGCCAACACAAGCTGAAACTAGAAGGGTTTTCTGTTTAGCCAGTAATTTGTGAGAATACTTTTAAGTTGAACCATACGAAATAGCCATTTTTGTGGGTCAAAAAAAAAGTGGTTGAACAGCAGCAATTTCATATGATTTAACAGTAATGTGGAATGATTCCGATTAATTGGTTTTTTTCTTTCATTAGTTTTTCCAAACCAAATTGTCATTGTAACACTTTTCAGTGAGGAATGACAATTGCTTTCAAAAGCATTGTTCTCACTTTAGCAAAATTATTTTTAGGCTATGGTGCTAACATATTAGCAGGACCTTATTATTATTTATTTGTGAATAGACATCACTTCTACTAGACCTCTTTGAAGAGAAGGCTCACATATGAATCATCTTTTTTCCCCACTGCATTTACATAAAGTCTGATACATAGTAGGTACTTACTAAATATTTGTTGAATATTTGCCATGAACCAGCATTTTATAAATAGCTCCGCAAAATGCTTGTGGCAGTAAAAGCTAATAGTGATAATTTAGGTAGACTGAATCATCAAATTGTCCTACAAAGGTTAATGATGTTTTCTGCTGCTTGCTTTGTAAAGGCCACCTGGATGTTGTGGCCTTGCTCATTAACCACGGTGCAGAAGTGACATGTAAGGATAAGAAGGGTTACACCCCACTGCATGCTGCAGCCTCCAATGGACAGATCAATGTTGTCAAACATCTCCTGAATCTGGGAGTAGAGGTAAGCTATGAGTAATGCATCACCCCACAGTGTATTTGTGGGATTTCCATTGTTCTGAAATGAAATCCTGTGTATTCGTGGGGTTTCCATTGTTTTGACATTAAATCCTGTTTGCATTTTAATTCATCAGGGGGAAAACCCTCATTTCTAGCATTCTGTGTTTTTGAGTTTACATGGGCAACTAAAGAAGGGTAATGAGGGTATCTACTCAGTAGTGACAAACCAGAAACAGACTTTCTATATCAACATAGAGAAATAGTTAAACATATGTATTATATGTAATCCAGTCATTTTCTTAAAGACTGGCTAAAATTCCTCATCCCACCTACAGAATTTAGCCTTCCAAATTATGGCTTGTAAGCATGAATGAATGAATGAATGAATGAATAGCAGAGATGAAGAGCAGAAGTGTCCAATGCTGAGCTGGGGATGTTAACTCAACTACATTCTCCTTCACATAGCAGAACAGGAGCAGTGGTGAGGTTCTGGAACATTCTGTCCCTGGAGGAAAGGGAAACTAAGTTGCAATTCCGAGATCATGATGGTGAAACCCAGCAGTTGGAGCAGATCTGGGAAAGCAAGAGAGAGCCATGGGCTAAATACCAGGACGACTCCACGGCCCTGCTGTAGAACGAGGCCTTGTGAGGTGTCAGACCGCAGAGCCAAACCAGAGTGGCTTCTGAGCCCAACTTCTGAGTGTAGGCTCCACGGCACCTCTCTGCGCAACTTCCACCCCTTTCTCTTCATGTTCCCAGCTGAGTTTCAGGAGTTTCAGGCTCTTTTCTCCTTTCCTGACTCAATTCTCCTCTGGCATTGCCAGGCAGCTTTGCCTTCCACTTGTTATCCCTTCCCTGGCCCCCAGATCTCTCGCCACAAGTTGACTTCTTTCCTCATTCACTTTTTGTCACGTTCGCTTTTTGCTGGTCTTTACCTGCAGTAACAAGCATTTGCGGGACGATTACACTGGTGCAAGAGTAAACTCTGAATAATTACGTTGACAGATGGATGTTTCGTTTCTTTGGGGAAGCCATTAGGCTTTTTGTGGAAAACGGGCTAAATTGGCTCCAGCGAGTTTAATCATTCCGTTTTGGACTCATTCACAGATCGATGAAATCAACGTCTATGGAAACACAGCACTTCACCTGGCTTGCTACAATGGGCAGGATGCTGTAGTTAATGAGCTGACTGACTACGGTGCTAATGTGAACCAGCCCAACAACAGTGGTTTCACCCCTTTGCATTTTGCTGCTGCCTCCACACATGGTGCTTTGTGTCTTGAGCTGTTAGTAAACAACGGGGCAGATGTTAACATCCAGGTATGACACTCTTAGTCTCTCTTTCTCAGAGTTAAATACCTTTGCAATAAACCTCCGTTAGAGCAAAATCAGTTGTGAATATGTCACATTTTAATGAGTCGTAACTGAGGACCTTGACTCGCACAGCCTCATCCTGTATTGAGGTGCTACAGAAGTTTAGCTGTGTTGTTTCTGCAGGAGTGGTGAAACCAGCTGGAAGGCACTGAGGTTCTAGCCACGTGTCCTTGGTAGCTCACTGAATATTCCAGGGCAAATACTGAGGCTCAGGGATGTTGACTCGGTTCAGATTCTAATGCTGAGGTAAATGTTAACCTGATAGGACAGAATTGCTATGAATAAAAAGAAAAGCTTAGACTAATGATCTAAAGTCTGTTCCTTACCCTGGTATGGCCCTCCTAGGAGTTTCTCAAATGCCTTTTAACAGTAAACCCCAGACAGTGGCTTCAGTGATGTAACATTGACCTGGTCCTAATGGTGATTCCTTTATTCAGCCAACTTACCGAGGACTACCTAGTGCCCTCTGTTGGTACTGAGGGAGTACTCCAAGGTGAAATATGATCTCTACCCGCACAGAATTTACAATATGGTAAGGAGATAATACACTCAGATAATCAAGAGGAAAAAGGGAATGTGATGAGTGGCATGAGAGAGTAATAAAGCATTGTGAACTATAAGGAGCAATTGTTGACTTGCTTCTTGTTAGGGCATCAAAAATGGAGATTTTTTTTTTTGAGCTGAGACCCAGAAGATTGGTATCCGTTGAGATGAGGAGGAATAGAGAGAATGTAAGAAGGAGTATTCTTTCTCAGATAGATAGAACAGCATGAGCAAAGGGTTTGGGCGTTCTGGATAGGAAGAATTCTGGGTATGCTTTAGATAACTAGTCAGCTCACTGTAACATATAGCCCAGAGGAACTTACAGATGCAGCCTTCATGATCCTGGTTATATCACTTGAACACATTTAGATTAAAGGGGAATAGCCTAACCTGTACAAGTGGCCTTGTTTTCATCCCCAGCTTCCCTTTCCCAAGCACACGGGAATCCTGAAACATGATCCCAGTGTACTCTGCCTCTGCTTTTGAGAAATTATTTCCAGGATTTACTTTCAAGAATATTGGATCAATCTATTTTCATGACCTTCTCTATTTACTATTAGAATCTTTTTACATTTTTTCTTAATTCCTAATGGTGGGGGAATATGGGACAAATTTCCAGAATAGTAGTTTATTGTGCTTGAATAGAGTATAAACTATATGGAAAAAAGGAGCAAGGAACAAGCTTAAATGTGACCTAATCAAGGAAGAGGGCTTATCTACTGGCTAATGAGCTTGGCCTTCCATAGGTTGTGGGGGTCAATAATCATTACAGAGGTCATGTGATCAGAACGGAGAATTAGAACAATAATCTGGCCACAGAACATCAGAGACAGAAAACATAATGGAAAAAAACTATATATATGACTACATAAAGTTTTAAGCTTTTGTATGACTAAACAAAACAAAAACAAATTGTAACTTAAAGAGGAACAACTCAGGGAAATTTTTTGGCACTATACATAATAAGCAGTTAATATGCTTAATACACAAAGAACATATAAAAATCAATGAGAAAAAGTCTGATAACCTGCTAGAACATATGGGCAAGGAGAGATCACAAGAGAGAGAATACAATATCCATTAAACCTATGAAAAAATATTCAGTATCACTAATAATTAAATAAAATGCAAGCTAATATACAAATATATTTGCCTTTAAGATTGGAAAATATAAAAAAACTAATAATGCCCAATGTCATCAATTTAAAAATTAAAATAAGTGAATATGTTTTAATTTTTAATTTTAAAAAATTATATTTCTATGTATATTTATAGAAAAAATATCTACAATATATACCAATCAGCTAACAACAGTTAGGCAGAGAGGCAAAATTATGATTTGGGTTTTTAGTTTTTTTTTTTATATGTTTTAATCTTCTGATTGTGATGCAGTGAACATCTGTTATTTTTATATCCAGAAGAAAAAAAAGCTTTTACTTTTATAAAATGAAGATCCAGGTAGAATAGGCCTAGACAGAGGACAACTAGAGAATAACTGGAAGTCAAAAAAACTGGTCTAGATAAGTGGTTACCTGAAGGTAAGGAATGGGAGAAGAGAGGAGAGGTAGACAGTTAAAGGGGGTCAAATATAGGGGAGCAGAGGGAGGGCGAAGTGGGTGAATGGGATCAAATATATGGTAGCTGAAGGAAACTGGACTTCGGGTGGTAATCACACAATAGAATATATAGATGCCAAACTATAATGTACACTTGAAAATTATATAATTGTATTAACTAATGTTACCCCAATAAACTTAATAAAAAAAGTCTTAAGAAAAATAAAAATCACAAATACAAGTATATTAATGCAATAATGTGCAATCATAGGACATAATCAGACTTAAATACTAGATATAGTTCTTTAAAAGAGGATAATTTGAATTCTTTAAAAATTTCTGTAACAGTGTCAATGTATTAATGTCACTGAACTATACACTTGAAAATGGTAAATTTTATATTATGTATATTTTACCACCATAAAAAAAAAATTTCCACAAAGTCATTCTGAATATATAGGATAAAATACGAAGCATAAACAACCATAAATGGAGAAGAAGAGCACTAGTTTTCAATAAAAATCTACATTATGCAAAGAAAAAAAAAGAAAAGAAAAAGAGAGGTAATGAGGATAGGGGGATGGAGACAGCTAACAGAAGGATGAGGCTTTGCAGAAAGAAAATCAATGGAATGTGGTTAATCAGGTGATGGAGGAGTTGGAGACGAGTGTAAGAATTGCAGTCCTGCTAAGAGAGGTAGTATGGCCTAGTGGTTAAGTGCTCGGTTCTGGGGCAGACTGCCTTGATTCCACTCGTTGCCTTGACTGTCAGTAATTGTATAATTATAAACAATCACTCTGTATGTCTCGTGAGGGAAACAATGTTATCTTCTTCATGGAACTATTTGAGGATTAAACAAGTTATATTGCAAAAATTACTTAGAACAGTGTATGCCACATGGTAAGCACTCCGTAAATGATTGTTGTTATCGAGAGTGACTCCTGGAGAAAGACTAAGCTTAGGAAGTAAAACTGATGAGTTTAGTTTCTGAGAAGCCGATTTTGAGCCTTTGGTATACAGCCAGTCTGGGAAAACCAGTAGTGGAAAATGGAGTACTTTAGCGTGGGAGAGCAGTAGAGGATAGAAAAAAAAAATAGGTTGCTTCATTCACATAGAGGTGATTGATAATTAAAATAGGGAGAAAAGGATGGGATCACCCCAGGAGATAGTACATCATAGCATGAGTCAGGAAAGGGATGAAGACTTCAGTAACCATTTACTCTTAGGATCAGGAGGAGGAAGAGGAGCCAGAGAAAGGGATGAAAAAAGAAGAATTAGAGAAGAAATGAAAAAAGACTTAGAAGAAGGAAATGAGGGGAGTGTAGTATTTTCACGAAGGTGGTAAGCAGGTAGAAACATAAAAGTAAAATAAATGAAGAGAATTTCAGAATTCTAGGTCTTGTAAGTGGAGACCAATCAAAAGTCCTAAGTAGGGGGAAGATGAAGGTCTGTCAGGGCATTGAAGAGACTAAGGAACTGTAGCCCAAGCTGGGGGAAGTCATCATGTGTTGAAGTCAGAGAGGATGGTGGTGAGAGGCACTAGGCTAACAGGTGGCCAAATCCTCAATGTCCCTAGATTTGTGGATACTTGTTTTGCCATCCTGGTATCTGAGGGACATCCTTGGAGCCTCCAAAGAAAGAAGAATGATTGGAGTTGCTTTCCTTACCAACCTCCATTTAGTTAATTGACAGAGTTGTCCATTACCTCCGTAAAACATGTTGACCGATGCTCTCAGTGTGCCTGATACCCAGGCTGGCAGGCCACTTTCTGACGCACCTACCTATTTCTCCCAGTTAATTTATTAGTGGTCAGTTCAGGTTGGATTAGAGATGTCAGCTACATATGGTGCATTGGTTTATGATACCCTTCTATTCACCATAAAATGGATCTGGAAAGCTTAGTAACTTAATATTTAACTTTTCCTGTGGACTGGTAATCATAAGAAGAATATAAGAAGTACCATTTAAAAAACCTGAGACTTGGGTTTATGTTTTCTCCAATCTGAGTAAATGGGATATTGAATAAAATCTAGCCTTTTCCTTCAGTCTTCCTTCTTCTACTGTCTACGTCCTCTGATTTCCTCCTTCTCCTGAATCCTCCTTCGTTACTTCAGAAGGCCTCTGGATACTTGGATCATCTAACATGTCCTTGAAGTTGTTCTGTCTGGCTCTGAAGGTGGCTTTTTCATTGAAGTTGTTATCTCTCTGTACCATATTGCTCCTTGGATTTTGAAAGTGTTTGTAGATTGCAAGACAATTTATATTTGTTTAGATTTTTCAAAGTTTGAGGGAAATAGCATATTGAAATATAGCCAATAACCACCATGTGTTCATTTTGTTTTCCTCTATGCTCACAAAACACTAGAAGCGATGTCTTCATAGGCAGTTACAAGATAATTGAGAGAGAAAGAACGATATGTGTCCTGCACGCACTTTACGATTCCTCATTTTGCTTAGACTAACTTGGCCCTATCTTTGACCTTGTAATTATTAGTTTATTTGTGATAAAATAATAAAGACATACTACTTTATACAATAATCCATTGAAGGTTAATTTGTATTTTATAAATAGGAAGAACATGAGGAAATATAAAATGATTTTTCTTCTCCATTACAGACCACATTGTAATTTCTATAGCATCTTAAAGTTTTTTTTGGAAGCCTTCAAAGTAAGTGTCAAAGAAGACACTAAACACATTACCATACTGGATATAACTTAGCTAGTTTCAAAATTATCATTGCCCGGTTGCCTACCTCCTTGCCACTAACATTTAGTATAACCATAGTCTTACTTTTTTCTTTTGTCAGTGGACCATTAGATCATTTAGTCCTAAGAGACTAACTATATTTGAAGCCCCTCACACATCTGTTGAAGTGGACCAGCTCCCTCCTTTACATGTACCAGTACCAAATTATAGAATGGGTTGCATGGCAGAGGTTGAAGGTGAGAACTAGAATAGGAAGAGAAAGAAGTTATAAGGACATGGCACTTGGAACTTTGAAGAAGTTCTTTAGAAGTTCTTTGGAGAAGGCCTTTAGAATCATTTAAAAAAAAAATTGGACTATGTTGTATCCTTTACAACCAGGATTTTATATTTCTCTTCCATTGAATTAGGAATCCCTTTTGGGTTGTGACTGTATCTGTCCATCCCCCACACTCTAGGTGACCTTAGTGTTGTCCTTTGGAGGCTTTATTGCCCTCTAGCAGGGCCTGAGCTGCCTGACTCCAGGGCACAACGTGCTATAGGGAACACAACACCTTCTAGTTCCTGGGGAGTAACAATGTCTGTAAGTTTAGGAAAAGTTTGTGGGATTTTGGAGGATGAAGAAAGAAGGTATCAGGAGTAGGAAAGAACGAATGAATTTCCAAGGAAAAAGGTGGTCAAGAAAATTGAAATACTCCATTATGTCAAGGATTAATCTTCCTTGAATGATGTTGAATTCTGCCCTGAAAGAGTACTAACATTTGTCATAAAATATTCTTAATCCTCATTAGGTTTCCTCATGACTTATGGCTGAACCATGAATCAATAGATCTTCTTGCTTAATTAAATAAATCCTTAAGATAACAAAATTCTCCAAGCCCTAAATCTGATGGGATAGTCATCTAGAAATTGGAAGGAGAAGAGAAATTATGAAAAAACAATAGAAGTAAAGCTACAAATAAATGGGAAATTGAACATTTCCTGTCCTTTGAGAATGTAAGGAATATTTGATCTTTGTCTGAAGTTCTCAGAACAGAAGCAGCAACGGCAAGTCTCCTTGTGTGAAAAATTTCTCAGGCAGCTGTGAAACTCATTACGATCACTGGTGTCAATCAGAATATTCTGTGTTCTAACTCGTAAAGGCTAAATAAAAAGCATTATCCTTTTCAAAATAGTCATGGGGATGTAAAGTACAGCATAAGGAATATAGTTTATAATATTGTAATAACTATGTATAGTGTCAGGTGGGTACTAGACTAATCAGGGGAATCACTTCATAAATTTTATAAATGTCTAACCACTATGCTGTACACCTGAAACTAACATAAAATAATATCGAGTATCAACTCTAATTGAAAAATTTTTTAAAGTATGTTTTTGATCTTTATTGTTCAATGGCTTTTTGAAATAATGTTTCTTTTACATCCACACCATAGAAACGAAGCTTCCCCCAAATGACTGCCATGGTACTCTTAATGCTTCCTGTACCCACCTCCTCCACCTCCTGCCACCCATATCCCAATGAGAAAAAATATCAGCCAAGGCCTGGACTTGGTGGTGGAGGCAAAGATCTGTAAGGATAGATCTGAAGCAAGCATCACCACTGACCATCAAATCCCCCTTCGAATTTTCCCTAACTCTGATCATCTCTATTTATTTGTCCCTTTACCAAAGGCACAAACACTCCAAGGGAGCAAAAGGGTGTTATTCTTGTTGTGCCTGCCATGGGACCAGCTGTGTAAACTACACACCGTAGAAACCGTCACTTCTGCTTTGGCTCCCTGGCTGCAATGTGATGACCACCAGGTTGGTGGTTGCTCCTCGAGGAAGCCTTTAAACTATTTTCTAGGCAGAGAGAAGTACTTAATTAAATATTTATAAAAATGTTGTCTACTGAAATATTTATGGCTCTCCCTATATTTAACTAAATGCTAATTGGCTATGTTTTCATATTAAAATGAAGAGAAAATATTGGAGCAAAATTTAAAGAAATAGCACCACCTAGGGACAAGTTAATGTCAACTCTGCAATTTCTGTTTTCTCGCTTCAGAGTCTTCGACTGTCATCACTTTTTTATTGGAGGGGATGTCTTTTAAATCCTTATTCCTGAGTATTTTCCAGGGTTTCAGTCCTTTGAACTGTCTACAGTTCTGACAACCAAGATCCAGGCTCTGGAATCAGATTGCTTTTGGGAGTTCTTCCCACTGTATGTCTCACTCACTGAGGGCATCTTATCCTCATTATCTTGATTGCTGCTACTTTTCCTCTCAAACTATCATTTCAGTAAACCCTCAGGGTTACTTTCATCTTTCTTTCCCAATCGTTTCTGATTCAGGTTATAATCATATAAGATAAATTGTTATTAAATAAACCTATTATTTTCCCCCCACCCCCAATTTACCTGAGAACCTTTCACTATAAAGATTATTTTTGTTAATCAAAATGCAGTTACTGCTTTGACGAACTCTTCCTTTGACACAGACTGTGCATAACTTCTTTCTTCCTTCTAGGGAATAGACATACATAATAAAAACTCTTCTGTTAAAACCTTGTGGTTTTGTAATCTCTTTCAGCCCACAGTGTAAAGCAGTGTGCTGTGCAAGTTACAAGTGGGACTCTATCACATTTCTGATTCACTATGCCTGGGTTTGGGTATAAAATTCACATTTCCAACAAGAACCCTGGGCGATTTAGATGCAGGTAGTCCTCGGTTCACTCAGAGAAACACTTCTTTAAATAATTATTTGTTTTCCACTGTGGAATTTTAAAAATAGAGTCATTTTAAAGCACAAGTATATGGGTTACCATACAAAAATGAACTTGCATTTTTGAAACCTCATATTTTAACCTCAGACTTAAGAAAATGTTTCTCCTGAGACTTAGAGAAATAGCAATTACATAGTTGGGTTTTTTGTTTGTTTGTTTTTTTATACAATATTTGAATGAAGGAATATATTCTACTTTGGTCTAAAATAACAGTAATATTTTCTTTTGGGTAGTATTGTTTTAAGGAGAAATTCTGTAAATGATTATTTCTTAATTAAAGGTGTAAAACCTTGGTATTTGGCATAATGATGATCAGTATAAAGATTCTGTACACTTTTCATTTTTTGGCTTAATCCATGTCAAGAGTTCCATCATTTATATCTTGAATGATAAAGAGATGTATAAATTCTGCATACACTTCCAGTTGATTATTAAAATGGCAATTTGGTAAATAGTTATATACCTTAATCCTATGATTTCTGATGAATTAGGTAAAGCAAGTGTTTCTCTTGTAACAATCAGGTGTTGTTTTCCTATGGAATTAGAATTGGGAATGATGGAGAATTCCAGGTCGGTTTTGAGAGTTACAGTGATTTATAGCAGTTTGGTCTACTTCAGGTCAAACAGGGCTAAGCAAGTTAACACATCATTTGTCTTTTTTCATGTACTGTAGACAAAATTTTGGGGAAAAATACCTTGGAGGAAAATTCCTCCATCAGTAGATCACAAGAGATAAAAAAACATTTTGGGTGATCTTTTCAGTTTGAAACAAGATAGTTTAAAAATTGTTAGTATAACTAGAAATTTCATATTTCTTCTCTAAGATATTCACTTCTCTAAAAGTCTTTAAAATATGATGTTATGCAGTAACCTAATATATAACCTATACTTTATCTTTTGGTTTCAAAATTATCTTTTACCTCTTGTAATTTTTTATCATACTTAAAAAAAATTTAGTTGATGTTTTCGGAGGCATTGCCAGCAGTATCCATAGGGATGTCTCAGATCGATATCACTGCTCCATTGTTTCTCTTCCCTTGTTTTTTAGAGTAAAGATGGCAAAAGTCCACTGCACATGACAGCTGTCCACGGAAGGTTCACACGGTCACAGACCCTCATTCAGAATGGTAAGAGAGATTCATCTGCAGTGTCATTAGTTGAACAGTTTTCTGGTATAACTGAGTTTGGCTTTCAGTCATCTGAACATGAAAGATGATGCTCTATTTTAGAGTTTATTAAGCTCAGATTTACCATTTTCTTTGATATACTTTGCTAAAAGTTCTGTATCAGACATCCCATCCAGCTTAGGAGTGAGACCATAAAGCCACTGAATTTCACAGTAAATTCCCAGTGAAAGAGCATATGAGTTTTTGAAATGGGAAATGATATACATACTTATATGGGCTAAAAATCCTACACTTTTCACTCTGAAACTGATGCAAATAAGTGTCATACATTTTCTAGCAGGAATTCTGAATTATTTTTAAATTTTAGAATTCACCATAGTTCCCTGAGTTAAAACGTATTGAGCTACTCAGGTAATGGTAGGAAAAATGAGGTGACGCAGAAGAAAAGCAGGTAAGTACATAATTTAAAGGATCATAAAATCACAGGCTTGAGAGAGACCTTGGAACATCATATCATAATCTAGTAATTTTCCAAATTTATAACAGTAGTATACTTGAACCAATGGGTTATATCGCTGCAGCCAAAGTACTAGGGACTGTCGCTTCACGTCATGGTTCACACTACTATTGTGGGGCATGGCCAGCATCTGTGAGTAGATTGATCTTGACAACACAACTTCTGTTATCTTGGTAAATATCAGAGAAAATTAAAAAACAAAACAAAACAAGTTTAGTCCAGATTTTATGCTGATATTCAAGGTGCATTAGCAGTTCCTAAACTATCTTTAGTTAACCCACATTTCTACTTCTCAAAATTCTGGCATTATTCAGTTTTCTTAGGCCTATTTTTTTTCTCATCTATAAAGATTTTGAATGACATACACTTGTATTGGCACTAAGTTATATGCTAGGCACCCAGGTCATAAAACCAGTTATTTGACATTTGGATGGAAGACCAGCCAGTAAAATTCTGCTTAGAAAGCAAAATATCTGCAGCAAAGCAGAAGTTTATAAGCATTTCAGTGAAACTGTACAAGAGAGGAAACCCCAACAAGGAAGGTAAACTGAAAGTTAACTGCACAACACTCATTATTTTTAATTTGAAATATATAGTATGCCTTTGGCATTCACTTTGCTGAAAGGGCTACCGTAATTGCTGTATTTTACTCAATGAAAACGAGGGGAGGTGGGGCACCTCCCAGTGTCTCTCTTGTGTGCAGCTTCCTCATCCCATTGTATTTCTCAGTTCCTGCATTTTTTCAGAAACTATGTCCACTGTCTTTAAAATAAACAAAACCAGAGAGATATTTGGTATCCATTATTAAAAATTTAATGTAAATTCAATCAGTGGACCTTAGCTCTGTGGTATAAAAGGCTTTGTTCCCTGTTAAAGCAATTTCAAGCACCAGTGATCAGATCAGAGAGAGCAATTTTTCACCTTGTAAGCACCACCTTCCTACAGGTCCATCCCTGTGGGCCAGACCATACTAGCCATCTCCTTTGAATCACAGCTATGACCCATCTCTTCTCTATTATGCTAGTGTGCTTACAACCGTCCTGGGATGAGGGGGCTGGTGGTTGCTTTGACCTCTCCAAAAGTCATCCCTGTGGGCCTGAAGACTTCTATGCCCTCTCCAGATATTCTTGCTAGACTTTTGAGTTGGAACAAGACCCAAAAGAGAATCTATCCCTTGTCCTCTGTGATCAAGAAGCTTTGTTTCAGAGCCTGTCTCATTCTTGGCTGGCCTGACATTCTTGCTTGTTGGTTGGATGAGATCCAAGGGCCTCAAATGATGGAGATACAGTGCTTATAATATATAGCTCATTATATATAACGATGAAGCTAACACTGGTTGAATGTTCACACTATGCCAGGCACTTGGCTAAGCCTTCTACACAAATATTTTCAACCACCCCATGAGAAGGAGGTACTATTATATCTCCATTTCAAAGATGAAAAACTTAGGGAGAGAGGTTGTGAATTTTGTCAGGATAGATAGCAGGTATGTTAAAGCACAGAGATTGGAACTCAGGCAGGCTATCATCAGAGACTGAACCTTGAACTGCTATACTTATAAATGTGTTTTCTGGATGAACAATGGCATATTAAAAATTATTTTTAACTTGAATTCTGTTTACTCCAATAGTCACTTATATTTGGAATAGAGTTGTTCTTATAAAGGGATGATTTGGCATTCCCTTCTCTCAGATGAGAATTCTTTGCATTTATTACACATGTGAGAACTGCGAGTTCTTCTATTTTTTAAAAACGTCTTTAGGGAGAAGAATAGGAAGCTCTTTCTTTCCTCCTCTCTGTTGGCTTCCTTCTGGGAAAAATCCAGAGGCTCCCGTGGAGCCTGCTGCCCATCCTCCAGAGTGGGTCACTGCACAACAGGATCCAGACTGCCTGTCCCACGTGAGGAGAGCAGTTGGCTCCAACCAAGTGAACAAGCTACTAGGGGACATTCTTTGTGTTTATTTGTTCTGTTAAATCTCCCTAGTGTTTGGACTTTGAATGGCGTTTCTCTGCTTCTCTGACTGCTCTCCAGCCAGGGTTATTATTGCCTCATAATAACTTTGTTTTTCTTTTCCATAATCACTCAGCTTTGGTAAGACAATCATTTAAAACAAAACAAAACAAACAATCAAACAAACAAACTCTAATATTTTTAGTTAGTAAGCAAAGACTGCCTCTGCCATTCGGTCACATTGTTGTCTGAAACTGTATTGTCACACTCAGAGAGGGAAAGAACTGAACGGAGATACAGTATGTATCGAGGCATTTGATCCGCGCCATTTGCACTAGGCAGCTGCTCAGATGCTGTTGTGTAGGTTACAGAAGTTCAAAATCATGTTTTCTTCAAAAATAGAATTTGAAAAGGAAGAGTCAAGTGATAGGTTAGGATGATTCATTGTGAGGTTTTTGACCTTTTGGCTCACAGTTCTTCTGATAACTTAGTAGATGACCATTCTTTGTGCAATGAAATATTAATTTCAGATGAATGCTTAGACAAGCTTCATAAATTATCCCTTATGACATGTTCTGCATACTTATAAACTCACAAATATTTATTTTCCTCACTAATTGTCAATGATAGAATACCAATATTTAACCTGCAACCTTTAAATAAATAGTAAAGATATTTACTTTGCATTCCAAGTAAAACTTAAGATTTTCAGGTAAAAATGCAGAGGTTTGGAAAGTAACTAAAATAGAAATTCATTCATCTACGAGTCCTACTTTAATGTAAAATATATTTCTGAATAACATATACACAGGCTCTCTTTTATTTTTCCCCTAGGTTATGATGTTTTCCTGAAATTATTTTAAATGACAATAAAAGTGTATGTGGAAGTTATCTATATTTTTACAGTTTTAACTTGACTTATTAAATGATAGTACAACAAAAAGAAACTATTGACTCAGTCCCTCTTTTTTACCCTTTTCAATGTTTTTCCCTCTTCTCTTTCCTTACCCAATTTTTGGCATATTTGAGGCTTGTAAACATGGAGGCCCTCACATTTGTTAAGAACGGTGTGGTGGCTCTTGTCTGGGAAGGATGTGGAGTTATATAGTGTGTGTCCAGGGCAAAGTCTTCTCTGAGATTTAGGGATCCTCCTCTCACATCTCCCTAGATTTACTCCATGGGCCAACTTTTTAGTCTGACCACTGTGGAGAATTCTTAGATAGGTATATATACTCCGGATTGCTCAGTGGTATCCATGGAAACTAGGTGACTGCCTGCCCCCAAGGCTACTATCAAGTCATAAAAATGATCAGTTTGGATGCTTCTCAATTCAGATCATAATGAACTATCTTTTAAGTCCCTAGAAGATGACAAAAACTAATTTTATTTTATTAGTTTTCCTGATTATAAAATTAGTACATGCTCATTATTGAATAAAATTAAATTATTAAAGAGATCCCCCATGATATTCACCAATGTCTCTCCAACTCCATTCCTAGAATTTCGATTGATAATTTGGTGAAATTTCCAGATTTTTCTTTATATTTAAGAATGTCTATAAACATAATATAAAGATATGTAATTATTACTTTTATTTTTACATAAACAATATAGTCTATTTACTTAAACAACTGGTTTTAAAAACAACTACTATACCACAGAAAGAATGATTTGAGGAAAGACCAGCATTTGTATTCAAGTTGCCATTTATCTTTCTCTGTCACAATCAAAGTTAAAAAGGGATTAGCCTTTTATAAACAGCTATTAAGCTGCAAATCCAAGATGTGCAAATTTATTGACAGTAGACTATTTTTCAAGTTAAACTCTACATGTAGATGTTTTGGCTGTAAAGCATCTTAAGCCATGTGTGTGTAAGTATACATGCTAATTGCAGTTTTTGAAGCATTTGCCCCTTCTGCAAAGCCCACTCATACTAGGTAATTGTTTCACTTTGTAGCAAAGCTTCTTATTCATTAACTTTATGTTACCAATATACCAGCTAGAAAAAATATTATTTGCTGAAAAATAAATTTTAGGGAGCTGGTGGTCATACTGACCAATAATAGAATTCATTATAATGAAGGGCCATACAATATATTATTGTAAAGTTTATATAATGGTCCTATTATAAGAGATAGTGTCTTGGTCTGGAAGTTAATACTCTTTCCCTAGATCTGAGAAGACTCAATGGCTTCCTTTTGGTGCCGTGTTTAAATATACTGCTAATGGGAGTACAAATGGGCACGGCTTTTCTCAAAAGCAATTTGCCAGTGTTTATCAAGGGTCTTAAAATATTTATACTCTTGGTCCATTCCTTCTACTTCTAAAAATGTTGCTGAAGGAAATCATCTTAAAAGTAGGTAAATTATTAATAAATATGTTTATTCTTGTTTTCTTAATTACTATTTCTTGGGAATAGTAATGCCTAATAATTAGGGACTTTCTAAGTAAATTCTCTAAATACCGCTATCATATAGCCATTCATTTACATTCATGAAACAAATTAATGACATGGGAAGTGTTTGTGATATAATATTCAAGGGGAAAGCACGATACAAAACCCCTTCTGCACTATGATCTCAACCATGGAAGATTTTCATGCATACTCACACACTCAACTGGAAGGAAATTTTCCAGGATATTAATATTGACTATCTTGGATAATCAGTGAATTTATTAATGACGTCTGTTTTCTTCTTTGTGTTTTATTGCATCTTCTAAATTTTCTACAAAGAGAAAATTACTTTCTTCATGAGAAACAAGTTATTTAAAACAAATATATGGTATCTTTCTAGATCATCTAAGCCATTCATATAATGTTTATATTTCTCAGGATTTTATTTTATTTTTTATTCTGGCATATATAGACGTGTGTGTGTGGTTTTGATATATAAACTAAGCATTATAATGTTAGTATATCTTATAATGGTATATTTTAGCTTTAAAATGCCAGCTTTCTTTAGTCCAATATAATTGATAATGAGACTAAAGTTCAAGATTGGAGGGAAATACATAGAATATTTTGTAAAACAAAATTTTTTAATGAGACCTACTCTGAAATACTTGACATCTAAGAACATGATCTGCAATTTAGTAATTTTCTGCTTTCCATAATGATACAGAGATTTGTTTCTGAACAGTTTACCCAGGAAATAGAACCTCAAAATAGCTTACATTCTGTGCCCTACGTACTGAGTGCTCTTTAATTAAAGTTGAAGTGCATATTGGCTCACATACGCACAAGTACGTACTATGTATTTTTTTCTCCCCGACGTACTTCCCTCTACTTCTTTACCTTTTCCCATATCTTTCTTCAGGCCCTTCCTTTTAAATCAAAAAATAATTCACATATATAAAAGTTGCCATTCAAAAGTATAGAATTCAATGGATTTTAATATTTTCATGAGGTTTTGCAACCATCCTATTATCTAATTCCAGATGGTTTTACAACCATCCGCTTACCAATTCCAGATTATTTCATCCCTGAAAAGAAACCTCATACTCATTAGCAGTCACTCGTCATCTCTCCCACTTCTTGATTCCTCCTTATGTATTGATTTTCAAAGGCTCTTAAAATATTTGGGGGTTTTCCCACTTATCAGTCATACATGTTGCAAATATTTTCACCTGTCTGTTTCTTTATTGCAGGGTGTGAGAAAAGCTTTTGTAACTATAACCGAAATTCTGAGTACAGTAAAAGAAAAGGCTGGTACATTACCCCACTACCACCACCACCACCAAATTTCTTTTTAGGGTAAAACACTGAAGACAAATAAGTATTACTGATAAATGGGTGATCTCCCAAATATTTTAAGAGCCCTTGAAAATCAAAGAATAAAAGACCACACACTCACACACACATGCACACACACACGTTTTGAAAAATAGGCAGAAGTCATGACAAATAGTTCATAGAAAAAGATAAATGGTCCTTCAAAATATGAAAAGATGCTCAATTTTCTTAATAAGAGACATTCAAGTGAGAACTATTGCGAGATGCCAGATCTCAGCCATCAGATGGCAGACACTCAAAAGCTTGACAAGGCCATGGGGAAAAGGCAGACTCCTAGACTGCTGCTGTAATTGCAAAATTCCACGGTGTCTAAGGGAAATTTGGTAAAATCTTACAAAACCACATATTCATTTGACCTAGAAATCCCCTTCCTTGGAATTTACCCTGAAGATAACACCCACTAAATATGAAACAACATACGCATGAGGTTATTCACTGCAGCATTGCTGATAAATATTATTACAACCTAAATCCTCATCCAATAATGGTCTGTTGCACTTAACTAATACATCTATGCAATGGAAAACAATAAAGCTGTACAAAAATGAGGAAGATCTCCAAGAAGTGATCTCTAGGAGTGAATTCCAGGATATATTGTTAAGCGAAAAAAATAAAAGAGGATGTAAAAGAGTCTATGTGCTTATTTTTGCAGAGATGCATAGGAAGCATAATCAAAACTAATGAAAATGATTACTATGGGATGTTGAGGATGAGTGGAAGGTATAGAAATGAGAGTGAAGCATTTAAAAATCAAATTTTGAGCTTTGAAACATATAACTGTTCTACATATTAATAAGATAAAATTAAATCAAAGCCCAGTAAAAAATTTGAAAACACACAGAATAAAATCAACCTAAATATGTGTCAAATTGGTGATATAAACACACAGAATAAAGAATTTGGATAACTTTTGAACAAAGTGCTCCCTGTATATTCTAAAATTATTGTGAGAAAGTTTGTCAGGAAATAGGATATTTATACAGTCTCAACATCACCCCACAAATTGCTTGTTAATTACAAAGGGGAAAAGACAGTTTTGCTGTAGAGAGTGCTGGCAGGCATCACCTTAACCAAGTAATCAAACCTCTTTTTTATTGTGGTAAAATATACATAACATGAAATTTACCACTTTAACTATTTTTAAGTGTATGATCCAGTGGCAATAAGTACATTTACACTGTTGCTCAAAATTTGCAACATCCATTAATGGGATAAGTCGACCTTGTGTATGTGCTGAGGAGATGGAGTGGGAAGTGCACATCAGCTCTGGGGTATCCTTGCCAAAGTGTTAAGCCTGCATCTGGGAATGAGGAATAATCAGGCAACTCCAGAATGCATAACATTCTTCATGACTCCTGTCTTGGCCTCCAAAAATATTGATGACTCAAGAGACTAATAAATAAGTAGGAAAAAGATTGTTTTAGATTCAAGGAAACTAAGGAAACATAACAACTAAATGCTATCAGAATCTTTGATTAGATCCTGAATTTTTTTAAAAAAAAGCTATTAAGCACATATTTGAGACAGTTGGAGAAAATGGCATATGCACTGTATTGCCTAAATTTATTATATCAATTTTAATTTTCTTGGGTGTTGTGATGAAATTATGGTTATGTGGGAGAGTGTCTTTGTTCTTAGGTGTAAAAGTCATGAAGTCTAAGCTTTTTAAAGATGTTTCCTCAAATACATAAATAAATAAACTAATTATATTTACATACATATGGAAAGGAGAGAGAAATAAATGTAGTAAAATTACAAGTTAGGGAAAAATAAGGCAAAATACAATAGACGAAAATACTACTTTATTGTGGACAATGGATGATTGATGTAGACTGGATAATTTTTATAAATATAGAATTTTCAGTTCACAGTTTATGCTTTTACTCACTGTATTTTAAACTAGATGATCAAACTACATAAAATATTTTTTCTGAACTCTCTATTCCTTTTGGTTTTTATGCTGTAGTATAAGGTTTACATAAGTCTGTAATTCAGCAGGTAAAAATAAAATCAAATACATCTTCAGAATTACATTTTATGGAATTTGATTATATGTTCCTTCAGAGCAGGAATCTAGTTGTAATATTTTAGATTCTTAAATAAGACAATATGAAAAGATTTTTCAAAAGTATTTCTAGTAGACTTCCCTCTGTGCAGATTTATTAATACTCCTACTTCAGATGGTGACTTGTCCCCTTGAAAAGCATTCTTATACTTAAGAGCAGAGATGCATGCAGAGAAAATCAACATTGATCAACATGAATGAGTAGCATAGAATGTAGTATCTGAATCAATCTGAATCCTTATGTCATCCTGTGTTAAAAAAATGTCTTCTAGGAGGTGAAATCGACTGTGTGGATAAAGATGGCAACACTCCTCTCCATGTGGCTGCAAGATACGGTCATGAGCTTTTGATTAACACCCTCATAACCAGTGGAGCTGACACAGCCAAGTAGGTTACTGTAAAAATACGGTGGAATAATTGCCACATGTGGGAATACTACCAAGGGGATTCTGCCATGCAGTAGACAGTTCTCATTTATCCAGGTTAAGGTGGCTCTGTAACATTAGGCTAAACACAAATTAAATTTGAACTAAATTAAGTGACTTTTAATGACAGATGTAAGGAAGAACCAATTTTATTTTTCAGCTTCCTCAGAAAGAGGCCGAGTCCAGTGATTTTAATTAAGGAGACTTGAACTTTATTCCTAATTCTGCTTTCTAATATTCTGTTCTTTCCTGTATTCAATGTAAGTTAAGCAGGAAAAATAAAACATAAGGGGGCAAATTCAGAATTTATTCAGGTTGCCTGCTTAATTTTAATATATAATTATAGGGTACAGTTGAGTAAATACGCTTCATTTTACACTTTGACAAGAATATGTAAAACTTCTGTACAGTCTGTCACAGTGTGGGGTACTATGGGAAATTTCAGACGTAAGTTACCTGTTTGGTGCCGTCAAGGAGATCACAATTGTGTTGGAGGCTCAAGGCCTTCTTAAGACAAAGAGCCATGCAAGATAGTATAGAATAAAGTTCTAAATGAAATAGGACTTAAGGGGCAAAATGTTTGGTGTAGACAATATATGTCACAGAGTGTGGCTAGGACGAAGAGAACTCACAGGAGGCCAGAGTTTTCAGAAAAGCCTTCAAGAAGAAGTGAGTTTTAGTGGGCTTTGGAGAATGAGAATTATTTGAGTAAGGCAGAGGGCGATGGAAATCCTAAGCGGTGAGGAAAGTGGGAACAAAACGTGAAGAAAGTACAGTTCTGAGAAGAGTTTAGTCTGATAGAGCAGAGGGTGTGAGATGGTGCCATGCTCTGGCCAGAGGCAGTATCAGGTCACCAGGTGAGAGCCCAGGGTTTCACAGGCACTACCTAGGCTCCAATCCAAGCCACCTTGCTTGTGAACTGTGTGACCTTGAGCCCACTGCTCAATCTCTCTGTGCTTTAGTTTCATCACTTGAAAAATGGGAATAATAATAGTACTTACCCATAGGTTTGTTATGAGGATTAAAGGACTTAATTACTAGTAAAGCTCTCTAGTATTGGTTAAGATCTGTATGAGTATGAGTTATATAAATATATCTGCTAAGATTTTTAAACAAGATAATCCACATTAAAAGCTCTTTGAACACTGCCTAGCACATAGTAAGCTATCGATAAATGTTAACTATTATTTTATTATCTAGTGAATGAATAAAGGCCTTGAATTCCTGGAAAAAGAGTTTAGCCTTGATCACAGACTATGGGTAACAATAACTAGATTTTCAGAAGAAAAACAATATGAGGGCGGTGTAGGAATTTTATTTTATTTGTCAATTTTGTACAATAGGATTGAAGAATTGCTTGAGAATAAGCCAAAATTTAAATGGTCCAGGAAGGCGTGGTAGGTGTCAGTGACCTTATGGGATCCCAGTCTAGTGGTGAGATAAAGACCAAGAGCAAATGGCTGCAGTTTTACAAGGTTTGCTATGATAGAGGTTTGGACCAGGCCGTGGGAACTGTTAGGGAAACATCGAGTCTCTGGGTTTTGCAGAAGAGGTGACATTTCACCAAAAGGAAGGATAGGTAGGAGTTTGGCAGGTAGACAGAATTGTATGAGGTTAAAAGATAGAGGAGAAAGTAAGGAAGGATATTGCAAGAAGAGGGACAGTATTTACAAAGCACAAACATGTGAATTGTTAAAAGCAGATTCCTAAGGCTGGATTAGATGATGTGAGCAAGGGAGTAGAAAGAAATAAGGTAGAAAGACAGGAAGAGTCGCATCTTAAAGGACCTTGCATGTCCTGCTAAGGAGTTGGATTCTATTCTGAGGCATTCAGAAGCTGTTCAAGAATTATAAATGGGTGTAGGGTAGGTCGTATCTAATGATCCCATTAGTGTAAAAGATCACTCTGACAGCAGGCCAGACATATTGGAGGTGGTCCAGACTAGAAACACCTGGCAGCCTCTTGCACATGCCCAGAGGAGAAAAGATGAGGGCTCGTAGTTAGGACATGGCTGAGAGTAGACAGAGGAGAAGCGTGCTGACAAATAGTAAGAGCAGTGAATGTCTCTTTTCAGAAGAGAAAGTATCTGCTTCAAGCCAAAAGACTTTATTAACTGGAATGCTGAAGCTAAAGGAAGCAGCTCATTTTGTAGGAACAGCCGTGTACTAGGATCTTATCAGATTCCAAAGTTCCCAACCTGATAATGGCTACCTAAAGCCTGAGATCATAAATGCTCAGTGTTCGTTAAGCAGAAGGAAAATATCTAGGCACAGACTAGCTTCACCTGTGATGTGTTAATATTTTTGGTGGTATTTTTCTTTCAACTCTTGGTTACTTGGGGAATTTTAGCCAAACAACCATGAATTTCTGATTTTCTTTAAGATTTGAATCTGAGGGATAAAGATAAACTGGGCTCAATACTTAAAATTTACAAGAAATGCGTTTAACTCAATAAGTACAAAGTTTCTTTCCTCATAATTATTTTGCCTTCAACTTATGTAAATAGTACCATGTGACATTTGCATCAACACCTTAGAAATGACATCATTGTTCAAGTAGCCTTTTTTTTCCCCATTGTCTGTGCTGTGTGTCCTGGGAACACCACGTAGGTAAACATTGTCCCAGCTTCAAGAGCCACATCTGGGAATAAGAATGCTCCTTTCAGTAACAGTGGTTCATTGGGCAGCATGTGGGTGTGTGTGTGGGGGGGGGGACGGGTATATGGGAAAGGAAATCACCTAAGGGGAAATATCAAAACGATGGGAAGGAAAGTTGGAGAAGATTAGTCTTATTAAAGCCCCCAGAAAATCACTGTTCTCTCACCTCTTTGTAGATCTATGTAGGGTAGCTTGCCAACAAGGAGAAAAGTAGGCCTTTCCTTCTATAAACAAGTAAACAACATTTACGAAAATAACCCACCTTCATTCATAAACAACATGGCCCAATGTATTTTAAAAGATCTCTATATGACGAGTTTTGTGGTCCTTTCTTTCTTATGAATTTATTTGAATATTATTCTCGGCTTTGATTGCATGTTCTTTATTATTATTTTTTTTTGCTTCTCTGAACTTTGTTGGACTATTTTCTGCAACTTGACTCAGTGCTCATAGAACTTTATGTAGTATCGTCAAAGCCCGTTAGTTTTTCTTCTTTAATTTTTTTTAGGTTTGGAGCACTTGTCTCTAGGATTTTATTTGTCTTTGCCTTACCAATTATGCTTGTACTTCTTTTTCTGCCTCAACTGCAGCAGAATTAGGGAAATTATAGTTATGCGGTAACTGGATCTGACATTCATTCTTTCATTTAAATGTTTGTTAAAGGCCTGTTATGTATCACCTACTACGTCAGGTTTGTGGGTTACAGAGATCCCCGCCCTCAAAAACATTTATTATCCTTTGGGGGCAAGAGTTAAACAAGCAATTACAATCATGTATGTGTGATGCCAATACAATTGCCGGGTACCAATTGTATTGTGAAAACATATCTGGGACATAGCAAGACCAGAGAGGAATTCTGGTAGGAGTGGAGGAGACTCTAGGATGAGTAGCCATTAGTGAGGTCATGGTATTGAGTCTTATAGATCCCAATTAGAGACTTAAATTATTTTATTATAATGTTACCTGAATATGTACAAATATAAGACTAGATAGAAACTATGATTTGACTCTAATATATCAATAAATCAAAAAAATTACAAAACACATGCAAACAACTTTCACTTGAACTTTACAGGTTAGCAATCAGTAGTCGCCACATTCACAAGTGTTTACCCATGCCTATCACCCTCTTACAGGTAAAATAAATGAGGCACAGAGAGGTTCAGTTACCTGCCAAGATCACAGAGCTAGTGAAGGGTGGAAATGGGACTCCACCCTCAACAGCTTAGATCTGGAGCCTCAGCTCCAAAGCACGAGGCTTGCTGTCATTTCATGTGATGGATGATGTGATAGTCCACATTTTGCCAAAATTAATCATCATTTGCATGGGATTATGGTCTTGGTGGCTAAAGTACTAACTCTTTAGAGTTTAGTACATGCTGTAAGAGTGGAGGTTTTGCAGTGGCTTAAACAAAAGCGGTGAGACAGTGGACTCGTCACATAGCGCAAAGTCCTTTATTCAAATGATTGTCAAATTTTGTGTATACAGAAGGCTCACTGTACTGTGTTATCATTGGCTCTCCCTAGGTTCAGACATCATTTGTCTGTTAAGCACACCTTTATTTTATTCTTATTGGCCCCAGCCAATTAAAGTAGTACTCCACAGCACCTATGAGATCCTAAATACAAAGGCGAGTGCTGAAATTTGGCATAAGTATGTAGTGATAAGGTGGTCATTCAGAGGAAACAAAATATGCTTTTGTGCCAGGTGCTTTAGATTATCATCAAAAGGAAAAGACAATTTAAAGATTTTCACAGAGGACTCTTGCAAACCCAAAGATATTTTCAGTGATCCCTACACATGCATTGATTTGTTTGAGAAAGCAGAGAAGAAGCAGGAAAGAAAGAGAAGAGTTTCAGGTGGAGGGACCTGCATATGAAAAGCCTGGGGCAGGACAGAGCCTGGTTCTTCCAGGAAGAATGGACAGAAATTCACTGAGATTCTGGAATCCATGCAGGTTAAGCAACAGCCAGAACCAGAAGAGGCCTTGTAAACCTTGTCAATTTTTGGACTTAAGTCAAAAGGAACCACCAAAAATGTCTGTAGGCTACAAACGGCAAGGACCAACCTTCATTGTTGTCAGTTATATACAAATGGTATAACTTAGGGGTGCATGATAAATACTTGGAATGACATAGATAAAATTAATAAGAAATCGATATTTTTATTTGAATTGATCAATTGAGTAAGAATCATAAAATCATTTGATGATCAAAATTCATCAAATGTTTCTGTCTTATCTACTCAGTGATCAAAATTAAACAGTTTCCACCTTCCCTCAGAAAGTTGTGAGATAATTATTGTAAAGGATTTTGAAATGTAGAAAGGTAACAGAAATGGTAGCTGATTACAATTTATTCTTAGCTTTAAGGAAGCACACATCTGATTTTTAAGAGGTACAACCTGATTACAGCTTCAAAACTGACTGCTGATTACCCAGCTAAGCTAGTAATAATTGCAAAGGCAATAATAATACTAATATGTGTGATAAAGGCTAACCAAAGGCCGGACCCCCTTTATGATTGCTCTTTAAGCACGACGCAGTTGTTATCTTTATTTTCTGAATGAGGGAACTATTGCGTACTTGCCAAAGAGCAAATAGCTAGCAAGTAGCAAAGCTAGAACTCAAACCTAAACTTTCCGACCCATCACCTTAACCACAGTGTTGTGTACCAGACGGCCTAAGGGGAATCTCTAGAAAACACTGGATGCGGGAAGAGATAGCCATGTCTCTCTGATGTCAAAAGGAAAGCTTAAAAGAACTGATATTCTAATGTGCAAAAGCCCTTTCCTCACCTCTAATAGCTATCTACAATTTATTCTGACCTCATTTATTCTGAAATAACTGGATAGGAGATGCCAACTAACAGCTAAATTAGAAATAGCTAATACAAATGTGTTCCATTAATTTTATGTCTAGTCAAATAAATGTAGCATTTAACTGGAATTGGTCTCCTCTTTCCTGTAATTTATGCATTGTTAAGTTTAGTGTTATCTGACATCTTTATCTCTTGATCTTCCTTGATGTATACCTGATGATGTAAAAGCGATGCTCCTTATTTGACTAAGGCAGCCAAATCCTAATTTTCCTGCTAAAGGTTTTATGATGCTTCCTTTATAAGCAGTCTTATTTTATAACAGTAAAGGAGTAATTTCATTTTGAAATGCATGAATCATTTCTGAGGTGATTCAGAGATTCTGAATTCTACTTTTATTTTCTTTCCAATCTTGGCCTGATATTTAGTTTTCCTATTTGAACCATAGCAGCATATTCACATTCAAATGCCACTACTCGAGTCCAAATTAATATGCTTTCAGAACCTACACTGAAGTAGTAACAGTTTATTCACTACATAATGAAAAATATATATCAAACAGAATTTTTGCTAGACCTTTTAGAGTAGTTCTGCCTTCCTTATCTACTCAGGTTTATAAGTAAAGGTAAAAAATTTACATAATTAGCTAATACAGAGTGTGATGAATTATCTAAAGACAATGGTGTTAAGTGGTAAGGTCAATTAGAGATCTTGATAATGAAGTTTATGGAATATGTTACAATATTATTGTTGCCTTTATATTATCGCTTATACTTTTTATGTTTTCCTAATTGGTTTCTTATAGAGCTTGATGCTGTTTTCACTAATTCAGTTACTTATACTATTTTATATAAATATTTTTATGTATCTTTATAAAATATATATTATACATAACATGTATATTATATACATATATAATGGGCATATACAAATGTATGCGTGTATATGTATATATAAATAAATGTATCATGTATCCAAATTTAAAATATTTTTATTTTAATATATTTTCATTTTAACATTTTCTATATTTATGTACATTTATTTTATATATAATTAAATTGTGTGTGTATATATAAATATATATATTTACATATATATTTATATATATATATAAATAAAGAATGGAGAAGACTTAAAGAAATCCTGAGTAATCAGCCCTTGATTTCAGGCATGTTCTTTCAAGAACTTAAAACTATCTAAAAAATATTCTATCCATTTTCCTCTTGCAAATATCCAGAAGTAATTAATCATATATTTGTGCTTTAACAGCCCAAAATAAATAAAATGGTTAGATAAAAGCTCTTTAGCTTAAAGTTTCATTTAGTAAGAAGCGTTTAAAACATGTTACACACTTTTAATAATTACTGTGTTTCACTGGCATCAAGAGGGAGCAATATAAATAGCAGCATAAATAGAAAAGCTTCTCTCCCATCCTCCAACTCCCGCTTCCTTTTCATGAGCATCAAGGTTGTCACTGATGCAATTGCTTTTCAGATTTTTTTTTCGTAAATGATGAGAGAGGCAATTACAAGCAGTTCTCCACATGACACTGCCCGGAAGATGGGCAAATTGCATCTCTTGATGGATGCCGGCTATTATATACACTGGGTTGGAAATCTCCATATAGGGAAAGGAAAAAAATGAACAGAGGGGAAACTGAACAAAAACCGCAGTAAATAGAAAGAAGTTTCCATGAAAAGAGAGAGCAGATCTTGCAGAACACGGAATACTATGAAATGTCTGTGAATATGCATATACTTTCACATATTCACACACATCATAATAACTTTTGAGATACCAAATAAAATTCATATATCCAAAACTTAATAAAATCAGATCATATGTTTTTTTTTTTTTTTATATAAATCAAGCATAGAATCTAAAAATGAGCCACTTTGTGCCGGAGAAGAAACTTAGGTAATGAAAGCTGCAGGTATAAATAGATGTACTTGTGTTTTGCAGAGGATTTACAAAATCTGAAATATATTATTTGAATATAATATTATGAGAAATTATTACTAACATTATAAATGCTTATAAGTACACAGGAATCTCCTGATGATGCAGTTTGTTATGAACTACAAATCAGCACATGGCTTTGGGTCCTTGTTCGAGGAGAGGTGATGAGCAAGAGGAGGAGGATTTAATTCTGAAAGCAAAAGGTGTTGCCATCCAAAGGCTGCCTGTCCCTTAAGCGATCATCCTGGGGACTGTTATAGTGGGAGATCGGTCTAAGAAGTCTTTTTCTGGATTCTTTCTGTAATAATGTTAGGGAAGATGTGCTAGATTTATGATGTATATCCAAGATGTTTATTACTCCCAACTGTGTTTTTGTGACTAGTATCTTGATGTGGATTCATGTGTATTATAGAAGTCTATTAGAAAGGTGAAATTTTATCTGCAAAAAGTCAAGTTTTTATTCTCATCTAAAATTTTATTTTCAATAATACAGCCATTATTAAGCAAAGTGCTTAGCACATAAAAATCAATAACACATGTTTGTTAATTCAAGGAATAAAATAGGTTACTTAACGGAGTTGAGTGTGTATCTTATTACCTACAGCATTTAGCATAGTATCTGATTCTTCCGAAGTATGGAATAGGCGAAGGAAGGAAGGAAGGAAGGAAGGAAGGAAGGAAGGAAGGAAGGAAGGAAGGAAGGAAGGAAGGAAGGCAGGCAGGCATCAAATATTTCTTGAGTGGAAGGGTTACAAAATTATTTCAGCCAAGAGTCCTAAGCTAGGTGTCATGGATTTAGTTTTCATCAGAGAACTTCTAGAAAGGTAATTGTCCTTCTGTGTGTTTTGAGACATGTTACTGTGAACTGCTCTGTTTTTTTTTTTTCCCTCCCTCAGGTGTGGAATCCATAGTATGTTTCCCTTACATTTAGCTGCCCTAAATGCTCACTCTGACTGCTGCAGAAAGTTGTTATCATCAGGTAAGTAACTCCATTACCACAGATGAAGCTTAATGTGTCCTGAGCCATACAGCTTCAGGTGTCTGGTCAGAGTGAGTGTCTGCCTGTGCTTCATGTCATTCATTACCTTTTCTAGGAACAGCTCCTAGCGGTCCTTGGTGCTGGAGCTGCTGAAATGTCAGTATTCCAGTCCATGAATGAGTTTTGTCTGTTTTTCAAGTTAAATCGTGGGTGATCCAGTGTGAGGGGCAGGCAAGGATGGCCATAGCTTACAGGAAGTTTGTCATAAACAGAGAAAACATCTTTGAGACTAAAATGGTGGCTTACCATTAATATTTTTCAACAAAGAAGAAATACCAAATCTTCCACATTTTGACAGTAGAAAATGTTGTGTTACCTTCTCACTCTGTGGGCTCTGAAAACTTATTACAGTTGAAAAATTATTACAGTTAATTTTTATTTTTTTTTAATGTGAGCCTATTTGGAACCAAGCAGTTCCTTCTGGTTTGAAGCTTTGCTAATTTTTCTTATCACTGCTTCTGCCAACCTCCATGTATTAAGAAGTTCCTAGCTTTCAAACATGATAGAGATCTGCAAGGCAAAGATTGTTTATGAATTAATTCAAAAGATATTCCAGAGGCATTTTTTCCCTTAAGTACTTTACCTTTGGTTGATTCTGCTTTCACTGCTTTTGGCATGTTTAAAAATAATCCCTGCATGAAAGCACATTCCCCAAATCTTAAACCAACTGAAAGCTAATAATGCACTTAAGAAAATATCTATTTCAGCATGTTAAGATTACTTCTTTGCCTTCCATGTTTTCTCCATGTGTTCTGTCTGCCTATCTATTGCCCTACTTATCTCAAATTGGTTTCATAAATTTCTATCCTGGGATTGAAATATGGGACTGTGGTTCACCGAGAGCTGAATGTGAAAATAAATTCTTCTTGACTTCACGGTTCTTCCTATAAAATTGCCAAGCTTGAGCAGTTACCATTCGTTTCCATGACAACCCCATTCTGACTACAATTGCTTGCATTCTGGTTTTTCTACTAACTGATTTTTCTGTCTCTGCAATGTTTCTTGTGGTTTAACTAGGACAAAAGTATAGCATAGTATCCTTGTTTAGTAATGAGCACGTGCTGTCTGCAGGCTTTGAAATAGACACCCCAGATAAATTTGGAAGAACGTGCCTTCATGCTGCTGCTGCAGGAGGGTGAGTAGTTAGTAATTTTAGTTGTTACTTTATGACTTAATTACTAATTCATCTTAATTGATTTAAGTTGTCTAAGAATCAAAGACAATTTCCTTAGTGAAATGGGTAAGAATCATTGCCACCAAAACCAAATATCACCATGCTACATTTCCAGATTACTTGCATTTTTGCTCTTCCAAAGAAAAATTTTATCCCACCTCATATTGAAAATATTTTTATTTTGTTTTCTTCTCTATTTTGTTTTCTTTCTATTTTTTTTTTAATTATAGATTTTCAACCTATAGAATATGCATCTACTCGGTACTCCCTTCATCGAAAAGAAATAATTTGGGATTTGTTCTTAAGATTTTCCTTTTTGTTCCTGGTAGGTGGGTGATGATCAAGGGAATCCAAGATTGAGTTAATTCATGTTCATTTGTAGACATTTTTTTTTGTCCATATTTCAAAACTGATTTTTAAGCCTTTACAATGGTTAAATGTGAGCAACGGTTAAGAAAACCCGAAGAATAGGACAGAAGTGATTGAATCCTTGTCTTTTTTTAAATTGTAAAGATAATTTTTCATCAGATACTCTTTTTCATATCAGTGGTTAGATTAAAGCTCTGATCAATATATTGTTGCTATATGACCGACTGCACACTGACTAATCATTTCTCAAATGAACCTGATTGGGTAAGGTGTTAGTTCTTAATCAATTTCCTAGTCCTAAGGAATAGCAGTGCTTCTCCATTTACCTCTTTATCAGAGGCGGATTGACTGTGAAGTTTTTGGGCCCCTTATTTGCATAGTTCTTTCCGAAGTCTTATATTTAGTTTTATATTCATAATTTTGTCCTATTTTTTTAAAGAATCTCCTTCTCCCCACCTCATCCTCCCACATCACATGAGCTTCGTGAGCTACACAACTGGGATCTGTCTCTGCCTTTGATCCTTTGGCTTCATTCAGTAAGGACAGGGGCTTTATATCATCAACTGGCACACTACCTCAATACATAAAGGTCTCAGAAAGTTCTTATGTTTTATGACTGAAACAGCTTGTTCTCTGAGAAAGGTGGCTATGAAGGGTGGATGCGGAGAGAGCCCTGCACAGGATTATCATTAATGAGATCATTTTTCTTATTTAAATAATAATAAAGCAGTAAATCCTGGGCTACTTCTTAGCATCTCAAGTTCAGAACGATGATGGATGATCGTCTCTTTATGTCCACATTTAAAAAAATATCAGACCTGTACAGAAAATGACAACACACCATTTGGGATTCATGTCTGAAACTGCTGTGAGAATTAATATTTAGCTACATGCTCTTCAATAGGAAAATTCACATCGATAGGTCCTTTTTTTCTCTACTAAATATGATTTATTGCTTCTGCAAATGACAAAGAAGCTCTGGAAGATCACTATGCTCCATTACATCATTTTCGACCTTGATTCTGCACATTCATTTACCTAGATTACAAAGACAGGGAAATGCAGCTGTTTTATTTTTCATTAAGGAGAGTCTGGGTCAAAAATGGTTTTCATGTTGAATTCACTCTGCTGTGATAAAAGGTAATGCTTATCCATTCTAGCTCATTGTCTGAAGGCGACATGAAATTATTATAGGTTTAAAATGTTGTTTCATAAACTCTTGATGGTTCTGAAAAAGAATTTTAAGATAAACAATGAAACCATCACTGAAAGGTTTCGTCGTGTAATAATTATAAAATTCCTTAGTTATGTTTCATCAAGATTTTTTATGTATTGATTTATTAGCTTTGAAAAAGGAATTTAAGGACTTTAGGTCCTTAATATGGTATTACATTAATATGTTCAGTAATGTTCATGTTAGCAGAATTTAAAGCTGGAGCTATCATTTCATCTTCACCTGCACTCTGCAGAAAATAGCTCTTTCTGAAGATGGCCTGGCAATCGACCTCTACCATCTTAATGATGTTTTCCCTGTCTTTCCAGTAATGTGGAATGTATAAAACTCTTGCAGAGCAGCGGAGCGGATTTCCATAAAAAGGACAAGTGTGGGAGGTATGTAAACAGGGAACCCTGCTTCAAGTGCCAAAATAAAAGGAACCAGGAGTAATCTATCTGGAAGTTATGTTGAAATGGTAAACAGGGAAGCTAGCTGGGGAGATTCTATCCTCAGAAGGAAATCCCTTATTGTAGTGAAATGCCAGCAGAGCAGGCATAAGTCCCAAGGAAAACATCTCTCACAGATTCTATTTAGAAGTGCCAATTGTCTGTCTTCTCTTTCCTTTTATTTATTTATTTTTTAAATCTCCTACATGGATATAATTTAGAAACTTCCGTTTGCCACAAAGTAGAACAGTTTAGCCCTCCTAACTTAGAATTTGGTCACAAGATCATTTTATTATATTTATTGAACATTTCATCCTGGGATGAATCTTTAGACATGTTTATAATGTTAAATACACACACATTCCTACCACCGCCACCTCCACGACCATCGCCAGTAGCCCCTTTGGCTATTGGGACGGGTTATAGAATTTTCTTACCTTATTCCTTAGCTAAATCATGCCACAGTGCTAACTGGAACGTGTGTGTGTGTGCGCGCGCGCACACACACTTTTTTTTAAGTTACATTAAATTAAATTATTTATTTATTTTTTACATAGCATCTCCCTACTCATTTTCTCCACATACACGCTGGTTCTTGGAATCGCTACAAATTTCTTCTCTTACCCACCTACCTAGCACAGCTCCTACTCATCCTTCCAGATGAGTAGGTCAAATGACACTTCATTACCACTCTGACAGGGTGCCCCTTGCACCCTACATACTGCATGACTGCAGCACACATCACGCTGCTCTAGTGGACTTCGTTTCCTTGTCTCTCTCCTCACCTGGCTGTGGGTCTCCTGAGGACAGTGTCTGGGCCTCGTTTTCTCTTTAGCTCCAGACTCTGGCACATGGTGGATACCTAATAATTTTCAGTCTAATTAATTAAAGCAGAAGCAATCCAATATGTAAAGGTATAATTTTTTTTTTTTGGACCAAAGAGAAAATCAACTCATAAAAGTACCATAAATTGACAATAAAATATAAAATAGTTGTATTTGAAAGTTGATAAATACTTCTTGAAAAAAAGTTACTTTATTTCTAGCATTCTGTTTGACGATTATTCCACCCAAATTGGTTAGAAACACCAGATACATTGTTGAATAATTGAGGACTAAAAATAAGTAATATAAAACACATTACTTTATAATTCTGCACTACCTTGCCCTTTAAAAGGTGTTTTCTAAATGTTACCTGGTTTCTCAAAGTAACTCTATGAGGTATATGGTGACGCTTTTGATCCTTTTTAATTAATATGAAAGCTAAGCCCAGGAAACCTAAATGAGTGATACATGTACATGGAATTTTAGACCAAGAATGGACCTTAGGGAACAGCTGCTCAAAGGTCCTTACTGAAATAAAGATGAGGAAGCTCAGGCCCAGAGAGCGAATGTGGTTGGGTCCAGCTTGCAGATCTGCTCAGACCAGCACCAAGGGCTTCTGATTCCTTAGTCATTGTTCCTCCCATTAACCTACATCCCTATCCTCAGGGAGCTTATATTTCAGTGAAGAAGATGAGATGCCATCAGTAGTGAACATCAAAGCAATATGTGATGGGAGCTCAAGAGAGGCCTAGACAGGAGCTAAACAATCTCAGACAAAAGAAAGAACTTCCGGACTTGAAGATGAGTGGGGTTTTGATGACTGGACGTTGTTCAGGAAGGGGCATTCCAGGGGAAAAAAAAACATGGGCAAAGGTAGAGGTATGGAAATGATAGGGGAAACCTCCGGTCATTTAGTTTGGGTTCAATAATGTGCTCATCCAGTGGAGAGAGATGTACTCTATAAAGGTTGATTGGGACCAGCTTGGGAAGATCTTCAATTCCAGCTTAAGGAATCAAGGCTTTGTTCAGTGAGGACGACCAAAGGTTTTAGGACAGGGTTGTCATATGTGGATATTGGAGCTTACAAAACCCAGTTCTTCATTCATAACAACTAGAAATTCAGTGGAAGTTTGATTAGCACTAAGGAAATAAATAGGAATTCTATTGCAATAGTCTAAATGGGCAGTATGTAGACCTGAACCAGGATAGACACGAGGAATGAAAAGAAAGGATAGAGCTTCCGGTGGATGGCCTGAAGTAAAACAGCCACTGTTTCTGTAGTCACAGTTCCAATTTACAAAGTCGAAGGAAGGTACATCCCTTGGCCTCCGCACTCCAAGAGATGAAGAGTTTTCCACACCAATGGGAATACTGCTGTCAGTACTGGGTCTGTTTTTCAGATTGAGCGGAGTAATAAATTGCTGTTTGTTTTCCAGGACCCCTTTGCACTATGCAGCTGCGAATTGTCATTTCCACTGTATTGAGACATTAGTGACCACAGGGGCCAACGTTAATGAAACAGATGACTGGGGACGGACAGCTTTGCACTATGCTGCTGCATCAGACATGGATAGAAAGTAAAAACAGCCTTATTACTGTTTTCTCTAGGGGTAGGGTGAGGGAGGGGGAGGATTCACTGTTTCTCCATTCTTCCTTACGGAAAGTGTGACTGAAGAATCTCTCTCACCCGGACCAAAAGGAGTTAGAATTGCTTCATGCCTAACCCCGGTTTTCCCGTTCCGCCCTCTTTATGTGGGATCATTACGTGTCACTGCACAATTACTTCTCTGTTGGGGTCAAATGCCAAGTGGAGCTGTCAAGCCCAGATTTTCAGTTCATTCAAAATCTATTGTAATTTATTTTGTCATACACTGAAGTTTTCATTATAACCACTTAAATGCTTCACTCACTGTAAAACTTACATTTGCTAATATACGTCGTGCATTAAAAATACCCATCTATACGTGATCCCAGTAGCCTTCAAATATGGCATCCATATGTATAAAATAGGCACTATTGCTCTTTCAGGAGCTGGAGGAGAGGAAGTTGGTTGCCTCGAACATGTTTGGATTCTGGGTGGCTAGAAATGTAAAGTGGAAACAAGTGAGCCAGTTAAAGAGGGGAAAGGTGGGAGAGGTACCCACAGTTTGTGAGATTGTTCTCAAAGACGTAAGGACCAGGGCCTCCTTTGTAGGGACACTTTTGGTGACCCTTTCTGGAGACTGTTGAACAGTAGGCTTCCACATGCTGTGGAATTGATTTGGGGTCAGCGCTAACTCCTTGACTTGCAGACTAATGGCTTTCAAACAGTGACTCACAGAAAGAAGTACATTTTATATTATGATCCAGGACACACAGTCACATATGTATGTTTTAATTATGTATATGTAAAATGGAAACAAAAAGTTCATAAAATCATATTTACTTTTACTATGTGTAAATACATTCTGATATTTTCTCTTTTATTTCATTAAAAAAAAAAAACCCTATTGATCGCAACCCACTAAATTGATCTTACAATTTAGTAGTAGATTATGATCTATATTTCTATAGTTTGGGAAACATTGCTTGTTTTCCCCTTCACGTTTGTGTGATATTGGCAAGTCAGATGTAGCATTCAGGATTTGATAGCCATGCAGGTTATTCAAACATTTATTGAGTATCTGCTATGTGCCAGGCGCTATGCTATTCACTTGGAATTGAGTAGAGGAACAAGTATATGTCATCTGTTAAGAGCTGGAAAAGGAATCCTGGATGAAGAACAATTGCTCTTCAGATGAGGGGTGACTAGGACCTTGTTAATATGTGAGATACTGAACTGGCAAGGAGATAGGAAAGAATGTGGTGGAGTCAGAGAAGTTTAAGCTAAATTGCCTCCTTTTTACTTGAGGAGTTTAGGTATTTATGGAAAGGTAGACAACTTAATCGTTGTCTTAATCGCTGATACCTGGGTGGAAGTTTTAGGATAGTCACGTTCTTAATTGGCTTCCTTGGGAGAGAATAGATTTACTGGAAAGCATTGGAGCGAACCAAGTATATCCTCAGTGAAAACTCAGTAGTGCTTATTTCTTTTGGGGTGGGCCGTTCAGATTTAAATTGCACCAAAATCGTTAGCAACTTTTCCATTAAAAAAATTAATTATAATTGTTTTCCTTTTCCCTATGCTGAGAAGTAAGACTACCTTAGGAAATGCCCATGAAAATTCAGAAGAACTTGAAAGAGCCAGAGAGCTGAAGGAAAAGGAAGCTGCATTGTAAGTGACTTTTCAGCTCAAGCACAGGGTGCAGTTACTGATGCTTTGTCTGCTTCTCTGGGTTGCCGTGTGGGCCAGCCTCACTGTTTTAGTGTTTTACTTGGGATCTTGAGAAAGTGATGTGGGCACATTTTTAATGAAGAAGAAACTGTTCTTTTAATGCTTCTTTCAATTATGCTATCTTCACATGGAGAACTCTTTTCTAAATTTGTAGGTTTTGACATGACCATCACTGTGATTGGTCAGCAGTTTTGGAGACCAGGCATCCTAAATATCATTTCTGACTCGGCCATGTATTGTGTGCCTCAGGCAACATATTAAAACTCCTCTCAGAGCCTTAGGCTCCTCTTTTATGAGCTAGGAATAACTATTTAGCAGATCCTAAAATAAATGTTTTGAGATTTCAGTGTGAAATATACCAGTTGTACTCTCCCCTCTGACCCAAACGCACATACACACATCAACCTACAAAGAGCCCTCTGCTCCCCGCAGATAGCTGCTCCTGTTCCTCCTCAGCCCACCTGCCTCTCTCTGGCTTCTGTCAGGGATTAGAGTGGCTGCCATCACCCAGGGTGTGGATACAAGGGAAGATCTAATTCTTTCTCCTCTGAGAGTCCTTCCTGCAATACATGTCACAGTGATAGGCTTGTGCCGCTCAGTGCAGTAATCAGCATGTAGTTGGTGTTCAATAAGTGTTGAATAAAAGGTGCCCATTTTTGTGTCCTGTCCCTGTGGGACCCAATGGATATAGTGCCCTAAAAGTCTGTGCACACATAGTCCTTAACTTGTTTCTTCTCTTCTTCGGTTGTCAGAGGAACCAGTTTCTCTGGAACCTGAATGCTGTGTCCACTCTAGGACCTTCCTACCACCCACTGGGCGCCCCTCCCATGTCTAAACCATGGCATACAGTTAAAAGTTGTGTATAGAAGTTAGAAGGGTAAAGTTAGAGAGTGTGGCTGCAGGGCAGGTTGTGGGACATAACTTTAACTGTTACCTCAGTGGGGACAGGAAACACAACTGAGAATAAAGCAGAACAAGCAAGGTTTTTCCCTAATATTCCAAAATTAAAATAACAATATTAAAGACTGTAGACTTTTAAGCCACCTCAGCAAATACTCCCTTCTCCAGTGAAATGCGAGCTTGCCCTGGGCCAAAACAGCTTTCTTATAGCTGATGGAGAGGGAAAGGGCAGGAAAAGCAGAGGAAGTCTGGACCAGCCTGCCTGAGAGCTTTTATGCAAAGAGAGGCTACTCCCCTTGTACAAATACACCCTTGACCTACCTGTGCATCTCTTGATTTTGCAGCTTAGGTGCTGAAATTGCTAGTCACGGCCCTGGGAGGGGAAAAGATAGCATTCCCAGTTAAAACTTGATATTCATTTTCCTTTAAAAAGCAATATTCAAATTCTATACTACTGTTGTTGTTATTTCTAATAACACTGTTGGTAGTATACTTCAGGGATTTTCTGGTTTAGTAACTCTGGGAGCAATTTCAAGTCTTTTCCAAATTATATATTAAATTTGGCAACTGATTTTTAAAATGTCATCCTTTCAGAAGCTGAGAATTGCATGTCCTCTAGAATGCTATTTCTATTGAATGATTCTATTTAAAAAAGCCAAATTCAGTTTCAAATGAGTCACACCTGGAACTTTCTATGGACATTTAATTATCAAAATAAAAAGGACTGCCTTATAAGGCACAAATCACTAAGGATAATATCATATAGAGACTCCAATAATAGTTTGATGTATTATGGAGTATTTTATGGGTAAATCATGAAACATGTAGGTATTTGATTTAAAATATTTACCTTTCACCAATTTTTCTAGAAATTAAAATATCATTTTAATTTTATTAAATATCTCTATGTATAGAGATATTTAATTAAATATCGCTATGTATGATTTATTTACTCCTTTTGCCTTTTGCCAAAAGACAGGTAAATGTCATTTTAAAGTTTTCATGTGAACTATATAAATTTGCCATTGAAAAGTTTTATTTAAAGTATAGGCTTATATTTAGAATCTTACAGTTTTGACTTGAGTATGGAACTGAATCAGTTTGGTCTTGCGAAGGACATGTTTGTCCCACTGTCATAAAAATAACATTGAAATTCGGGAGCTGTATTCTCTACCCTGCTATTCCATCTTTCACCAGCAGGGTCATGGCATTTCCAACAGGCCACGAACGGCCTCATTACATCCTTGAGTACTTGGGTTCTGGGGTTTAGGGCTCTTCAGGAAAGGTGGAGTCATACATCTTCCTCTAACATATTCCAGAGATTGTGGCTTTTTCAGAAAAATTGCAACTCTGTCAGAAAGGTCTTTTAAAATTTATTATTTATTATTATTTTTTGGCCTATATTCCTAATGGTGTAATTGGAGCCTTTTTCTTCATACGTGGTTACTGAATTAACCCTTTACATTTTTTAAACGTTTACCCATTTCTTGAATCCTTTTGTTGTTTAGGCTTTTCTTGGGTTCTTTTTGTTGTTGTTTTCTTAGTCTTTTTAATTTTTATTTTTTAACCTTTCTATCTTAGAGCCTCTGATGGCAAGGTTAAAAATAAAGACCTTTCCTCTGAGGTTTACCCTGTTGCAACAGCTTGACCACTTCTTTATATGGCCGAGACTTCATCTTTTGAACATGGAGCTCTAAAACTCATTATTCAGTGACCTTGATGACAGAGAGGTTCTGTACCTTAAGATGTGAAGGAAAAAAACTAATTACTCTCTTGTTGCCAAAGCCTTTCCTGAATTCCAGAATGACTATTTTAAGTGGAACAAAGGAAGCTACTGAAAACTCTCTCACACACACACACACACACACACACACACACACACACACACACGACTTTCAATATATAAAGCCTCACTGCTATAGCATTTTTAAAGAAGTACTTAAACTCACAAAGTGCTTTGTGGAACATTCAGAATAGGAGGAAATTTACATTTTTTTAATTCTTTTTGGTTCAGAGATGTTTTCTAAAATACCTCATCTTTATACTTACAGATGTTTAGAGTTTCTGCTTCAGAATGATGCAAATCCATCCATCCGAGACAAGGAAGGTTACAATAGCATACATTATGCTGCTGCCTATGGCCACAGACAATGTCTGGAATTGGTGAGTGTTTTTTCTTGTTTTATTTTTTCTAACACAGACACTCACATGCACACATACACACACACATACAACCCTGAAAATGCTGGTCTTAATCTCTCAGCAAATGCCCTTGCTGCTTAATTAAGTCCCCACTAGAAATCACCTTGAAGATGTTCTGTGGTAAATGATTAAATTGTTTCCCTTTATGACATGTAGATCTCTTTTTCCCATTTATGTCCATCCTAATCTTAGAAATGACTGACAACTCTTTTCACATTAATTTGGGCTGGAAATGTTAGACCTGTGTGTGATTACAGTTTGTGTTTTAAAGATAATTTGGATGTATCAAATAAGCTCAGTATATATTTCTGGAGGCACACTTAGCACCCAATTATTAAAAAACAATGTTGTAAGATGACTTACATAATCTTTAGGCACATGGGTTTATCATGGTCCCACATTTGTAGTTTAGGGAAACTGGCAAGGGCACCAAAACAGAATTTATTGGAACTTCCAAACCACCACAAATTTTAAACCTACTGTGATGAAGAAATACCTTGTGATTTGGAGTCTGAAATGCCTCTGTTGATATAAGTCGAGAGACAGGAACTCAAATGCCCACAGGGACCAGAAATGTAAAGTAAATGAGTGAAGTGAGCCCAGGTTAGAATAGGGAGTGGTGGGGATTGTGGCAAATAGAGACGTGTGCCACATAAAGGGAGAAACAGCCAGTCAGCACCTGCTGATGGAAATCAGCTGGGAAGGCAAGACCCTGTGTTGCAAGATTTCCAGTGCTTCAGGAGAAGCTAGAACTCTGGACTTTCTATGTGAAATTTCCTATTTTGGAAATCCTGGGTGGGCTAGGAAGAAACTATTTGGGTTTGTGGCTGAATCCTGTCTGCTGCTCACCATTTGCCATCTCCTAAGCATCTCCCTTGGTTCAGCTTCACCAGGATACCTAGGGTATCCCAAACTCACTATCTCTGGTCCAATGATAGGTGCCACCTTTGCTGACTGGACTCCAGTTCTTTTCCTTATCCCTTTAGAAGAAGAAGTTTTACTTTTCAGAATTACTCAGGGGTGTGTTTGGGGAAGCGTTTGAATAATAAAATAATATATTGCACATTATTTTCATTTTTCAGGAAAGCCATTTCAGGGCCAGTATGTCTGTTATCCAATGAAAAGGTTTTCTGTCCACAAGAAGGTTTCAAAAGTTCTGTCTGATAATGAAATGACCCCCTTCAATTAGATTGACACTTGCCAAAGAGATGCTTATTCTTGGCAATTCTAAGGCATTCGAAATCAAGCGTGGGGGTGGTATTGAATGATCTTAATTTGCACTGTCAGCTGATAAGGACCCGATTATCAATATAAATTGATAGACATGTCAGCGCTGTTTGCTCATAGGAAAGAACTTCAGTGGGTCATTTATAACAGAGATGGGGTACAAATTTTCATCTCATTTTCCTAAATTATGATGTTGGAGGGAAAGTTCTATGTATTATTTCCATTTTGAAATAAATCCCAAAATTACTCTTGGGTGAGGTTCACCTAAGCAAAGATCCTGAGCAGGCTATAAACATTCTCGTTACCCTGCCCTATCCCATTTACAACAAAACACAATCCTGGACTCTCCCCTGAGTGGCATCATAAAGCCAGACCATTGCAGGTATCTTAGCCCCACTGCTTGCTCACCCAGCTATGAATGGATTCAGGAAAGGGTGACCGCTATCAATGGCATTTCTTGTGTGTTCATCACATACCAGGAATTTTGCATACTTTGTCATTTAATTTTTTTTCTTTTTCATTTTTCTTGAGAAATATTTAACATACAGCACTGTGTAAGTTTAAGGTATACAGCATAACAATTTGACTTACATCAATTGTAAAATGATTACAATAAGTTTAGTTAACATTACCTCATATATATATACAAAAAGAAACAATAAAAACTATTATTTTCCTTATGATGAGAATAAGGCCAGTTCGGATTACAAGAAGTGGGTTTTTTGAAGGGTACCTTTTTTAATATTACTCTCTTCCTCTCTCTTGGAGCACAATATCCTCATATTCCTTAGAACTCCCATTTCTTTAGGTACTAGACATTAGAAAGCAAACCAATTAACCAATACATACTAGGAGATACATTTCTAAGACTCACCACTATTATTCCAATCTTCTCCCTCATCGTACCACACAAACACCCCAGTTTTCCTAGAGCTCATTCTTTTAGCAAATTGTTCTTAACTCTGTGCTGGGCACTAGGATAATGCCAATGAAAGACGTGTTTCTGGTACTCCGGATGTCTTAACTGAGCAGGAATTATGTAGGGAGACCTTTCTTTATGTCATACTTCCTAGCCTATGCTTCTGGCCTTTAGAAGTGCACATACGTTTCTGGCCTGTAGAAATGTACATCTGTGGCCCCTATGGACCTTTCCTACCAGACCAGGGCCTTTGTCCTTTGGGAAGTGGAGTAGGATTGAAGGGGATGGTTGGCCAAGAGAGCCAGCTGATTTGTGAGGTTGGTAAAATTTGTCTTTTGCCTCTCTTCTCATCTAGTGGAGCAATTACTGTGATTATGCATATCATTAAATATGTATCATTAATTTCAATGCATATTTTATTTGACTCTGACATTTAACTTGGTGTGTGTTTACTTAGCATTCATGATTTGTTGGTCCTGTCTGTGATCATAAGCTTAGAATGTATAAACCAAGTATGGTTCTATTTCACTATAATCAAAAAGGAACATAATATTTTAGTTGTTTTCACTCTACTTCCCTATATAAACTTATACCGAATCCATTCCATGAGCAATAAACTTCTAGAAAGTAGTATGAACCCTTTAGCCTTGATAGAATAGCCAGAGTTCAGAATTCTTCCAAGTCTGCCTATTTAGGCCCGTGTTCTCAGCTGGACTTGATCAAAGATATATGTACTGTGTGTGCAAGCAGAAATCTGCTTACAAACGTGTGCTGAGAGCTGTGATCAGTCATGTTCAGCTGGGCTCAAAATATCAAAGTGGAGTGCAGGAGACTTGGCTAATGTAGTGCTTTGTGTCCGAATAAAACTTTTGTTTGAGTGGAGGAAGGGAGTTGGCAAAGAAGAGCTCGGTGCCTCTCTTGTCCTTTATCTGGAATGAATTCTTACTGGCTCCGAAGAGAGCAATCAGAGAATCATGCCCCTATTTGGAATTTGTGAATTTATATGAGCATACTATTTTTCTTTTTATAATATTAGAGATTTGTCTGTGAACATAAAGATCTTTGTGGTTTTGTTATTGGAATGGAAAATGTGCTAATATAAGTACATGAGTTGCCTATGGAAATTTAGAGGGATTATTTGAAAACTCTAGGCTTCTGCATAAATTCAGTCCAAGATTTTGCTATGCCAAATCACTGGGAATTTGGCTGTTTCCCTCAGACCTTCTCCCCCTGTTATGAGCTAACTCGAACTACAACCGTGAGAATATGTGGGGGTGACAAATGCCCCTGCATGTGTCCTCTAGGAGTTTCTGAGATTTTCTGAAGATAGTTTGAAAATGACTGCATTTTGGGCAACTGAACACCGAATTTATACCACTTTCAAGTAAACTACTTAACGTTTTGGGTTGTTTCTTATATTTATCACAGGAATTTAAGACACCGTTACCACCTGGCTCTGTATAAGATGTACTTCTATTGGTAATGTCCAATTAAGCCTCTCAAGTCTGGGAAAGCAGGGTATAGAAGAGTTAAAAAAAAAAAAAAAGAGCCACTAGGCAGTCATCTGTAGACAAGAAGTTGAAAACCTTGCATTCTAGCCCTGAACAAGTCTTTAATAGCATTTTTCTGTCCCCAGAGGTACTGTTAAGAGAAAGATTTGGGGGTGTCCATGACCTCCCAGCAGGTAGACTTCCAATGGGTAGTGAAACTTCAACAATGCTGGTCTTGTTTTTTCTTCTATTTAATTCAGTTGAAAAGAATTATAAAATCTTATGAGTCTTTCATTAAGGGAAAGAGTAAAGGGGTGAGCATAGATGTTTTGATGCTGCTTGCCTACTCACTGCTAAGAATGTAAATATAAGCCCACAAATCTTGAATCAGAATTTGGATATGAGTCTATGTTTAGAACAATGCAATAGACTATTTTATGATAAAAAGTTTCATTTATTTTTTAATAATATAGCAGAAAAGAAGTTTTTTGGATTTACCATGAATTAATTTGGCAATTGATGAAAGAAACACTAACAGGATGTAATAAAAAAAAAATTCAGTTTCACCTTTAGTTGAAGGGCCAGGACAATGGAGCCATTGCCCCTACTTTTCAAAGTGAGATCCTCGTGTTTTAACCAATGGCCCTCTTACCCATTTAGGAAGCTGGATATCAGAAGGCAGCTTTCTTTCGAGACAGCTCTGCTGTGAATCTCACCACCACTACCCTCCTCCTGCCTAGCAGGGGTAGGGAAATATTTTCTCCTGATCCCAAGCCCAGCCAGAGAAACTTTGAGGAAATCGTTTGCATATCTGATATGTGTCTCATGCAATTTAAGAGGCCAAGTGGACTGACATGTGATAAATCTAAAGACTGAATGGCTCTGTCCAGAGCTTGCTTGACAGAAGTTAAATTTAAAAAGTTCTGTGTTTGAGAAGTACTCCCCCACCACCAATGAGAGGTGAAAAGTGTATGTTTCCCAATGTCCAAATATAAGGGCTAAAGCTGGCCTGGATTTCTGGATCCTACTCAAGAGGGCCACCTGGAAGAGAGGGAAACCCAGGGTGTCTAGTGGGGAGAAGGAAATGTAAGCTACCAGCAGGAAGGTACATTTACCCAGAGAGAGGGAACTGCAGGCCAGAGGCCCCAGCAATGGTGGATTCCCGGAGAACCTAAATAAGCATTCCAGAGAGACAGTTTTTTTAAACCCAGTAAGAGAATTTCACTGTCCGAAGGATGCCAGTCAGTAAGACCATTGTCTCCTGTGTTCTCCTTTTCTCTCTCCTCTTTAATCCTGGAGGAAGCAGATGTGGGCCGCGAAGGGAAAGGAGGAGGAGAAACCCTGGGCTTGGGAACATGGAAGTCAGCCTTGATTCCTTTTCCCCTGCAGCCTTTGTGGGAAGCGGAGAAAAGCTTCAGTGTCCAACAGTGTTCAGAATTTGTGATCACTATGGTGGAATAGACACATTAGTCACTGACACGAAGTTGCCAGAGAACTTTTTACTGTTTGTCAGAAATGTTATCTGAGGTGATAGGAAAAGAAATAGCCTCATAAGGAAGATTGGACCTGGTATAGGGAAAAGGAGAATAAAGTTACTATTCGATTATACTCTATGACTCAGTGGTTCAAAATAAAGTCACACATGTGGAGTCATTGTTTTAGAAAAGATTAACACCCGGTTCTAAAGAAAAATAAGCTATTATCCTTTAAATGTGACTTTAAATATCAACTTTATAGGACATAAGGTTCTAGCCATGATAAACACTTATCAGGTTCCAAAAATTGTTGAAGAAATAAAATACACTTGGGAGTGATTAAGGTTGACTTAATGATAAATCTTACATGCTAGTTTGTAAGTGTTACAGTGACTGTACTGTTTGTTAGGTAGGTATATCATAGAAGACATGTGAGAGAGAAAATGAAAATTTAAACTTTTGTGGCTTGGCCTTTTCTTTAGATTTGATTACTGCTCAACACAAACTCATTTTATTGTAATCTTCCCGCCATTATTTTTCTTTTCAAGATCTAAAAACCTATATGAATGTCTCAAACTGGTGTAAAGACAGTCACAAAATTAAAATTACACATATATATATATACTCACATTTTCTGTAATTTCTTTCAGATGGATAGTCAGCACTAAGGGGTTCAAAGAGGAGTAATTATTGCTCCTGATATGGGAACTTCTAAGGACTCAGTGATGTAAAAGAAACAAAGATTTCTTAAACGAAGTGTAGTTTAAAAGTTAGCCTTAAAAAAAAGTTAACCTGGCTATTCTTCCTTCCTTTCTTCTTTCCTTCCTTCCTTTTCTTTTACTCAGTTACAAACTCATTAGGCAGGTCTCTGCAGGGCAGGAAAGGGCTGGATCCCAAGGAAGAGGATGTCAGGAAGGCAGCCCAGTAAAGATTGGAACCCAATCAAGGAGAGTGTCCTAAGTATGTATGCACCAAACAACAGAATTGGAAAATATATAAAGCAAAAGCTGATAGAACTGAAAAGATAGAGAAATCCACAGTTATAGTTGGAGACTTTAGCAACTCACTCAACAATTTGTAGAGCAACTAGACAGAAAATCATCAAGCATATAGAAAAACTCAATAATATCATTAACCAAAAGGATCTGATTGACATTTGTAGAACACTTCACCCAATAACAAAAGAATATGTATTTTTTTCAAGTACCCCTGGAACATTCACCAAGATATCCTGGACTACAAAACAAACCTTTAAAAAGTTGAAATTATATAGCACGTGTTCTCCCACCACAATGGAATAAAACTATAAATCAATAACAGGATACCAAGAAAACCTCCAATACTTGGAAATTAAATAATAGACATCTAAATAATCTATAGGTCAAAGAGAACATTTTGAGGCAAAAAAAAAAATGTGTTGAACTGAATGAAAATGAAAATACAACAAATCAAATTTGGGAAACATAGTTAAATCCGTGCCAAAAAATTTTTTATAGCATTAAATGCTTACATTAGAAAAGAGGAAAAGTTTCAAGTTTCCTTCCTAAAAATCTAGGAAAAGAGGAGCAAAATAAACCCAAAATAAGCAGGAAAAGGAAATAATAGAGATGGGAAAAGAAACAAATATAATTTTTTTTTTAAAAAAGAAAAACAATGGATAAAATCAATGAAACAAAGATCTGTTATTTGAAAAGGTCAATAAAACCACTACTAAGACTGATGAAAAAAAGAGATGACACAAATTCCAATATCAAGAATGAAACAGGAGCTATCAGTATAGATCTTAAGACATCAAAAGGATAAAAAGACCAATTCATCAAAAACTATCATCACAACTTACCTAATGTGAAGTAGATCAGTTGAATAGCCCTATAACTATTTAGGAAATTGAATTTAAAAACTCTCTCAAAGGAAATTTCCAGATCCAGATTATTTCACTGGAAAATTCTACCAAATATTAAAGAATTAATATCAATTCTATGCAGTCTTTTCTGAAAAATGGAAGAGGAGGGAACACTTTCCAATTCATTTATGAAGCTAATACTCTGATACCAAAACCAAAGACATTAAAAAAAATAAAAGTATATGTATATAAAACCAATATCTCTTATGAACGTAGGTGCAAAAATCCTTAACTATCAAATAGAATTCAGCAATATATATAAAGAATTATATAACATGACTGACCAAATGTGATTATAACAGGGAAAGCCTGTTTTGATATTTGAAATTCAATGTAATTCACCATACTAACAAGCTAAAGAAGAAAAATCAATCAATTTATGTCAAACAATGCAGAAAAATGTTTTGACAAAATTCAACACCCCTCAAGATTTTTTTAAAAACTCAGAAAAATAATAGAGAGGAACTGCTTCAATTTGATATAAAGCATCTAACAAATCGAAAAAGAATAGCTAACATTGTACTTAATGCTGAAAAAGACAATGCTTTTTCTTAAATAAGATACAAGGCAAAGATTTTTGCTTTCATGAACCACACCCTGTTCAACATTGTGCTGGAAATACTAACCAGAGCAATAAGCAAGAAAAGGAAATAAATGGCATAAAAACCAGAAAGGAAAGAAACAAAACTTTCCCTGTTTGTGGTTGGCAGGGTTATCTACATAGGAAATCCAAAGGAATCAAGAAAAAACTAGAACTATGATGAGTTAAGCAAGGGTACAGGATACAAGATAAACATACAAAAATCAATTGCTAGGAATTGATATACTGGGAATGAACATGTGAATGTCAAATTAAGAATACATTACTTAAAACTGCCAAAAGATGAAATATAGGATTTGTATGCTGAAAACTACGAAATGCTGATGAAAGAAATCAAAGAAGATATAAAAGATGGAAAGACATTCTGAACTTTATGGCACCGAGTTCATGAAACTATGATTAATGATATGAAGTCATCAGAATCTCATTTCTGAAAAGAATAAATCTTTTATACAAAAGAAAATCTTAATTCTTTTTTAAAGCCTTTCTCACTGGGGAGAAGTTTAACAATTATGCCTGTTCATTTTTTTTTTTAATGATGACATTGGTCCAATAGTTTAAGCTGTACACTTTACACTGTGTGTTCACTTCCCATAGTTAGATTCCTTTCTGTCACCACATATTTGACCCCCTTTACCCCGTCTACCTCCTCTATCCCCCTCCTCCCTACCCTCTGGTAACCACTAGTCTATTGTCCATGTCCATGAGTCTCTGTTTTTCCTATTCATTTATTGCTTTTATGCCTATTTTTAATAAATTTATAATAATAAACATTTCTTGCAAGCATGTTGGGCTAGGCTCTGTGTCTGCATCATCTCAATTTTCACAACACTGTGAAATACCTCCTATCTTTAATCCATATTTCACACGTGAGTATCCTAAAGTACAAAGAAATGATATAACTTGCCTTAGATCATGCAGTTGGTGTGATGTAGAACCAGTACTCAAACCTACGTTTATCTGACTCTAAATTCCAAGCTTTTTACCATTATGCTCTACTGTCTGGAGTATTGGCAAACTCAGACTTTGAAAGACAAAGCTGTCTCAGAGCAACTGAATTCCACACCAACTAAGATATCGCTGAGATGAGTGATCTTTAGGCTTTGTCAGAGGGAAGCAGGGAGGTCTTAGGCAATACCAGCATCAGTTATATCTGTGTCATTCATTTCTTTGGAAAGCCTTGTCTTGACTAGTAGTCTACCTTTTCTTTTTTCTGTCAGGAGAGCATAACCTCTTTATAGCATTACCAACTCAGTGAAGGGTAAGACAACCCCAGGTACATCTCACTGTTTGCAATCTATAGCACTAACCCCTGAACTTCAGCAAATATTTTTATAAAAGTGCTCTTGAACTCAGCCTTCCTCTTGGAATCTCTGTTCAGTATCTTGCTAACAGCTGCCATCAGCTTGGCCTCTCTCTCTCCTTATGATAACAGCTGCCAGAGATGACCCTTTCCAGCCTGGAAGGGGAGGTAGAAGGAACCAGTGAGGGGGTGGGAGGGGGAGTGACTTCCCAGCAAGATTGTTTCTCCAAAGATACTTTCTTTATCTTTAGCAGCTGCCAGGGAAGCACCACTTGTGAAGTCTAGACCAGGTCCCCATGATAACCACTCCTTCTTGATCCTCATTCAGTGATGAAAATGTAGAGGCCTGAGCATTCTTTAGTCAGAATAAGAGCTCACATACACACCTGTGCCTTCAGGTCATGGGGTTATGATGCAAAGAACAAAGAGCCTTTCTAAGATTCCAAAGGAGGGAAGAGGCCCATCCACCTGTCACAGCTGAAGGAGATATCCTGGGAAACCAAATTGTTCAGCAGTAACTGAGATTTATTTCCTTGCATGAGCAGATCTTATGACGTCAGTGCTATGGGCCATTCAGTACTTGGAAAAGGAGTTTTGTTAATATCAAACAATAAAATTCACTTGGTCATTGGGAAGACAATTTAATATAGAGTGACAGCTTCATAGCATTATTTTTCTAGGAAAAATTTGTAGTTTTTCAAACATTTTATTTCACACACAATAAATACTTTTTTAATTCCATAGTGACTTTTTAGTTTATAACAATGTTCTTTGGGTCTCAAATTCCTCATGTTGATATGAGACAAAGTGTAGTAAGAAATAACCCAAAGCAATCATTTCAGAAAAGCGATATGTTTTTGATGTCATTCTCTCTTAAAATATATTTTTAAAAGGGAAAGGGATATTACAATACAGATGGTAGTGTTTCCTGTGTACTGGTCTTTTTAAGGCTCTACTGGTACTAGCAGTTTATAAGGTTAGACATCAGGGTCAACATATTAGCTTTGTCAAGTTCATAAACTTTATGAATTTATAGTGAAAAAACCAACTGCTAATAGGACCAGGGGATTCATATCATTTGCTATTGCAACATTCTTTTCTAAGTAGGAGATCCCATTTTATAAACTGAATAAAGATCACAAGTTTTCTTCCTGAATATAGAATTAAAATCAAAGGAACTGAGTAAAAGTCAATGAGCTCAGGTTCTGGTAACCTAACATAACTTCTCCTACTCAAGACTCAGTCCCTTGTCAATCAGAAAACCCTTGGCAACCTGTCCAGGGATCTGCAACCCCCACCCCAGATAGAGCTAAAGAAATGCTTACCACTGGTGCCATGGAAACCAACCTGATAGTCCATTATGACAACTTCTAAGGTATGACTTCTCTTACATTAACTACTTTTAGGATGTCTACTTTCTGAAGGTACAGAGTAAGTTACAGGGCAATGTGCAAGGAACCATGGCTGACATAGAAACATATTAGACGTGGATATTACTTTCAAGATTATAATCTAGTAATGGGGTAAAAATATGCTATATAAATATTGGCTCAAGATGTCACTCACATTTTCTAGTTCTCTATAGGGCAATAATAGGATTATAATAACCATCCCCAAATTGTTACTCTGGCCCTGTCACTTCCTATTCTGCCAAAGCTTTGTCTTCAATTCCTTCTGGAGAGGTTTTAGAGTGTTTCTTATGTACTCTATGCATTTTTCTTGGCTACCACAGGACATTCACTATTTTTTTCCTCTCCTGTTCTTGCTTGCTCTGGTGGTATCTCCTGTTATTGTTAAAACCGAAAGAGCCGTTAGGTCACAAATGTCTAGTAAAGACACTGCTCTCATCGCTGCCCACCAGTGGCAGTGCAGAGCCTGCTAATGGCTGTGCCCAATGCGTGGAGGCTGCACTCAGCCACCTCCCACAGTGTCACTGCACATCCGTAGGCCTCCATACCATGTGGTATGGTTGAAAGTTCAAGGATCTGCAACACAAAGGCCTGGGTTGGAATGCCAGCTCTTCCATTACCTCCCATTTGACTTTATTTCTTTGAACCTCCATGTCTTGCCTAATCTGTCAAGTAGAAATTAAGTTGTTTTAAGATTAAATGGAATAATGTGAGTAGAGTGTCTAGCATAGTGCTGGCATATGATAGGTACAAATAGCAGCTATTATTATGTATTCATTTAATGTATCTTAATCCCCCCTATGTCCTGGGCACTGTGCTATACACCAGGTCTAAAATGATGGAAAAGTTGCTGTATCTGAGAGTTTACTGTTCCAGTAATGGGAATCAGCATAGAAATAAATATGATGAAGGTCTGTTAGGATTCTGGACTTCTCTTATTCTTATTTTTATTTAAGATAAAACATGGTGGTCCCAGAAGAGGTACAGGTGACATGCTGTGAGATTTCCAGGAGGGCATGTCCCATCCTGGGTTCAGTGGTTAATGAGAGATTCACTGGTACTCATCGGTATAATGTGTTTGCTGTGTTTGTCTCTTTAGCGTTCTTGTTTCATTGCCCCACCATTTGTGTGAATGTAGAATAGTAGACCAAACCTGAAATGAACTGAATAATGGAGAATATGGCTGGATGTTTGAACTTGGTTTGATAAATTGACCAATACCTCATTTTCAAAATACCAGACAACCTGTTTTCATAATGGTTTCTTTCCTTTTGATGATATTTGCATCATCCACTAAATAGATAAGTTGTAACTGACATAGTATACTGGAGTCAAAGGAAAATTGATGCTGCATCTCAAATTGTGCTCCTGAATCCCATCCTCATCATGGATTGGCCATTCATAAAAGATTAAATGCGAGGCAAGCCCATATCTGAGTACATATCTTTCCCATCTGCTTTAGTTTTGCTTAAAATAATAACAGCTTTCTTTACCCACTTACTTGAATCTCTGCTGATTCTTTTAATGTTCAGCTACCAGAAGTAGTCTGTGGTGCTTAGCTGGTATTTCAGGATGCACCGAGATTAGATTTAATTGTACTACTAGAAAATTTTTTTACAGCTGGATATTTTATTGACTGGGCTAGAATTGCTACAATGTTAATTGATACTTGGAGTAGGAAATTTATTCTGTGATTTAACATTGAAGAGACAGTTTTGTTGATCTGCACGAAGAGCAGGTGAGCAAAATGTGGGGCTCAGATTAGGTAAGCAAAATGCCTTTTTAAGGCAGGGCACTGTTACTGTTGTGTGAACCTTTAATTATTAAAAAAGTTAATGATTTTTTTTGTATTTAAATCTATATATATCTCCTTTGTTCTCTTTTTCTGCAATTTTTAAATTCATATTGCCATGTCCCTCCACTTCTAAATTCCTCTTCAACCTACCCCTTGCGCTAGGCAGATAAATTTTACCTTGTGCTGACGCAGAAAGTAAATTAAGACGATGATAATATAATTCAGGGTAACCTGGGAATATCATCTAGATGAAAATTATAGTTGATTAAAAGAGGTAACTATTAAATGTAAGAATTGCTCTCAGAAGTCACCATGGAAACATAAGGCAAATATTTTTGTTTTTCCTGGTAATACACAAAGAACTGTATATGCTCAGTAAGTGGAATTGATCAAATGTAACACTCGTGACCCTGAATATTTTACAAGGTTGACTACATGTCACCATTTTAATATGTCTGTCACTTAATGCAATCAAGTGTTTTGCAGTATAGAACTTCAACTGAATTAGCTCTCAGATGAGTACTTTTGTTAATAAATATGTGGATAATGGATAGGGAGCTGAATACATTTAAAATAGTGTGAAATCTAGGAGACCTGCTGCCTTTTTGCCTTAGATGCCAACTTATAGTGGCGATTAGGCCCCAGAGGCATATAAAGACTCTAATAATCAAAGCCTTTGTAGATACTGTTCATATTTTATCAATAAACTAATAAAGCCCTTGGAGGTGAAAAATTTAGCCAACTAACCTAAAATCTAGACTTCTTTAATTTTCCTTAAAATGTCTATTATTTTTTCTCATCTTGTATGATATTCCTTCTCTGTTTAAAAAGGCCTTAATTTGCAGAACACAGGGCAATAACAATTAAATGCTAAAAACAAAAACAAAAACCTAAAAATATTCACAGTCTAAATGTAAAGAGAACACCTCTTTGAATCCCGCGATTCAACACCAGTGCTTTTTTTCCTGATAACTTTGAGACATATTAATTTAAATACTTAGTGACTTTGGGAAACTAATGTTACTGGCGGAATGAAGAAGTAGATAATGATTAGTATGTGCAGTAATTGCAATATCAAGAGATTTTTTTTCAGCAGTTCAGCTAGCATGTATGTAGACATATTCTCCCAGCTTTGGTATTTATGCTGCTTGAAGTTCCCTCAGCTTCCTAGATCTGTGGTTTGTTGTCTTTTTTTTTTTTTTTTTTTTTTTAATTTTGGAAAATTCTTTAAATATTTTGCTGGCTCATTCTCTCTTCATCCTCTAGGGCTCCAGTTACACATATGTTAGACTTTTTATGTAGCCCCATAGCTTTTGATTTTTTTTAACTCATTTTTTTTTCACTCTGCATTTTCATTTGGATCATTTCTTTTGACCTATCTTAAGTTCACTGATTCTTTCTCCCATAGTATTCGAGTTGGGTTTTCTTTTTCCTTGCATTTTTGTGTCTCTGATATTTTAATGAACGCTTGGTACTGAATGTGAAAGAACAGTAGAGACTGAGGTAAATAATATTCGCAGCTAGAAATGGGTAAACCTCTTTTTCTTAGTGTGCGCATGCATCAGTCTAATGAGCTTGGTTTGAGTTTTGTTGCTGCCGTGGTTATCTCAGTATACCAGAGGAATGACCTGCTGTTACCTTGAGCTTAAAGTGGAAGCTGAGGTACCAAAAGGTTTTTTCAGTGTTCCCGCTTCATTCTCACCTTTCAACAATCCCTGCATGCTTACTCCACAGAAGCGATTCTTTTCCATGCTCTTGCTTCTTTCCCAGCAGTAGATTGCTGTTGTATGTTTTTTGAGGCTATGCTTATTGTGAGGGGCATGAGAAGGACTTCTGAATTGTTGGTAATATTGTGTTTCTTGATCTGTGTTTCTAGTTACATAGAATTCTTGCTACTGGAGTGATTCCTCTCAGTCAAGGTATTTTGTTTCAGTTAAACTGAAATTAATTTTCTAGAAGGAAACATATTGCTCCCTGCTGGTATCTCAGCTCAGAGAAAGAATGAAGAATGAGAAATAGGACAGGCAAATTTTGCTCTGTGATGGAGATGTAGGCAGCCAAAGGCGAGCATTAGAGATCTGAGTGGCTGAGGGACTATTGATCCAAAGAACAACCTGTTTTCCCAGGTCTGCCTCAGGTGATACTACCTGGGACCATATTTTTTCCATATCCTGTGGCCTCAAAATATCTATGACCATAGCATTCATACAGAAAGTATTCTATAAGTGATGCTTTAGTGAAAGAGTTACTAGGACTATTATTTTAAAAGAGCTCTGAGTATGGCCCTGGACTCATCAGCAAACTGTCATAAATCAAATAGGAATTCTCTAGTGTTAACAGCGTGGAACTGGAAGTAGCCAGTGGACAGGATCACTTACCTGCTTGCAGGGTCATCGACAACTTTTATTTCAGTACTTATTTCTCATTTATTGACTTATATCAAGAGAACCTCATTAACTGAGGGGTAGACACAAGGATTTTCTTCATTTTGTGCTTATACAGGAATTTCATTATCATTTGCTTAACTATCTAGACTTTAATTTTAAGATGTGTTTCTTTGCAATGTTAATATCTATTAATATTCAGTGTAGCTCTGCCTTTGAACCTGAAAAATTGCTGACTTTTTTTTTTTTTTTTTTTGCGGTGGAATTGTCAGCTGTTGCTTTGGTAGCATAAATCCAGTCATTTGAGTTTTCTTAGGATCATAGCAAAACAAACACTTTCTCTCAGTTCCTTTTCACTATGAAATTTAGGCAAGTCTATGTTATCTCATATAATGTAGGAATTTTTTTGTGCCTCACTTAGGCCATCATCAGGTACCTTGTATTTCAACCTGTCAAAGAATTTCATTGAATGTATACATTGCATACAACTTTAGACATTGACCTTAAACATAATTATATTTCAGATCCTTTTCACGGTTTGAGGCTTATATCTTCAATGTGCCCTATAATTGGCCTGGTCGTGACCTGATATCCATTCTCCTCCTTTGTCCTTTCCTTCTAACTGTACATTGCCAGAGTATAAGGATATGTATACTATGGAAGATAGAATTTGAGACAGTCTTTTGAAAAACTAGTTCTTGAGTAATATGCCTATTAGCAACATGTTATATAGCCAGCTATATAAATAGGTAATACTGGGTGAGATTTTGATATGATTAGTATCTATGACTGGTTATCCATTTTCAGCATAAGTACTCATATCAAGATTGAAAGGATAGTAGTATAGGTAGAACTGGACTAGAAAGACAGAAAGGATATAATTAACTGCCTTATTCCAGGTTGTTTTCTGATTATAAAAATAATATGTGCTGAATTATAGTAATTTTGGAAACATCATATAAATATACAAAGAAAATTGAAATCCCCTATAACCTCGTCATCCACAGATGACCACTGTTTAAATTTTGGTCTATTTTCTTACCGTCTTTTTCTCCATGTGTATGAAAATATGTGCATGAGTGTGTGTTTGTGTGTCAGAGTAGGTTTTAACTATCTCGGGGCCTTAAACAACAATAATAACAAAACATGAAATCATAAGAAAAGAAGGAATTCATTTAAATTTTTACTCAGGAGTGAGGCAGTCAGGCATCAATTTAATTTAAAGTTCAGCATAAGGAATATTTTATTTGGAACTTGGCTAAAAGGGACAAATTGGGGCCATCTGGTTTTAATCCCCCTTTAACAGCTGAGCCAAGCAGCTCACCTTCTTTCCAGTCTCTACTTCCCATGCTATTTGGCAGAGCTATACACATCCTGGCATGATTACCAAAACAAATTAATGCTTCTTAAGTCTGCTTGTAATTAATAACTCCCGACAGAACATAAGTCTTCTGTAGGTTTGGAATCTTGCCTAATTTTCTCTAAGATAAGTAATTAGATGCTGAGGACTGATAAGGCTCTCTCCTCTGAGCATCTGCCAAACAGCCTGCATCTGTAATGTGGGTAAGATGATTAAAATCTGAAAATGACTGGAGGTTTTCTCATGTGTCACAGCACCAAAGATATTTCTTCTACCCCATCCCCCAAGCCCAACACTTCCCAAAACAAGAAAAGATTTAAAATGAATCCAAAAAGTCTATACCTAAAGTCATTTAGATGGTTTAACATCTGTTTTCTATTTTCATCCTTTGACTTGCAAATTTTATATGCAGTCAAATTAAATTTGAAGGATCGGTTTCCAACTAGCTGTGAACACTATCAGGATAATGATTATACTTTTCTCTGGAACTCGGTCTGTATACCAATGGAATCATGTTTACTAAACTCCTTTATAAGAATGTACTGGGACACTCCTATCATAGGGCTTCTGTTTGGTTAACTTGTCTATTATGAAATTTTAAATCAGAGCTCTATATTGCCTTTGTGGTGATCCTTTCCAAAGGTTCGAAGGGAATACTTTTATTTCCTTAAAGCATGAATTTTCAACTTTGGCACTACTGACATTTAGAATAAGATAATTCTTCATTGAGGGGAGCTATGTCTTGTGCACTGTAGGATGCTTAGTAGCATCACTGGCGTGCATCCAAGAGGCACCAGTAGCAACAAACGCCCCTCCTAAGTTTTAACAATCAAAAAAGTTTCTAAACATTGCCAAATGTTCCCTGGAGATCACAATTACTCTTGTTGAGAACCTCTGGCCTACAGAATAATATTCCCATTCTCAGTGGTGACAGTATAATAAAGCAGACCTTTATTTATTGATGAGATGTAATTGGGATCCAAGCTAGTACTGTTTATTCACCTATTCAACAAAGTTGCTATTAAATAATTCAGAGGCATAAGTGGAGAGCAGTTGATTGAACACATATTCTGATTTAACTAAGCTGGTACCTCCTAGTAGCAAGACATTGTAGAAGCTCACAGTTTTGAAAAGGTTGGGTCCTACTGTTTGTGAATCATCAGTACTTTAAAGATGAGAAAAGGAGGCATAAGAGTAATTTCACATGTACAGTTATTCACCCCAGGGGTTCAGGTCTGTTTCTGAGAGTGATATATTCTCTCAGAGCCCAAGCAGAACTAGGAATAACCAAGATTTATTTTTACGACTTTTGGTAGACCAAAAATAAAAATAAAAATAAAATAACCTGATGGTTTGCCAACAGAAGAAGGCTGAAATTTAATTGGCCCAAAGAAACTATAATTATTTAGGGAGAAAGCTTTTAATTGCAAAAAAGGATATTGTGAATTTGGAATGAGGGAGAAGTAGAATGCTTTGTTACTGGTGGTCAAAGGAGAGTGTCCTGGCCAAGATAAAGAGACAGGTCACTGGATTTGTTTAGAAGGAAGAGTACTATATGTTAAAAGAGAAACATCACTCCAGAAATCATCTTTCTTTCTTTGAGTAAAGTCATTGCTAAGGTCAAATCTTAAGGTAGGAAATCAGAAAAGCATCTGGTTATTCAAAGGCACATATAAGGCATGAAAAATCTGAGGCATATTTGACATGAAAACATGAAAGGTAAATAAGCAATGAAATGTTCCCTTAACATATAGAACTTAAATATTAGAGTATGGTTGTGTTAACATTATAGGAGATTAAAACAATTTCTTGCTACCATGCACATATTTAGAAATCCCCAATAACCCTCCATAGTGGTGTCCCATAAACTTGGAAAGGTTATGAAAAAATCCTTGGCACATAAATTATTAGAAGATGAAAAGTCTTTAATGATTAGGCACATGAAAATAGATCTCTTTAGAAAATCACAACATATAAAATAAATTATTTTATAATTTTCAGGAAATTCATAAAAGATATTAATTTATATAGCTAAGGTTTATGCTTTAAGTTCTTAAAAGACTAACAAAACTATTTCAACAAAGAAATTGTGGACGTGTCAGGTTCTTTTTTTCCTTCTAGAATCAGATATTTTTAGTTCCAGAGGATGTTTGTTGTAGGCATTCAAAAAATGAACTGAAGTCACTCTTAAATCCGAACTTCTAATCCTCTTACCCCACCCTCAGGGTCTCTTTTGGAAAAAGTTGCGAGTTTTTCTCTGCTAAGTTCCTCTAAATCATGCTGACTATCTCTGTCATTACTATAAATATCGAGGGACAAATCTTATAAGAAATTCTTTCTTTATTGATTTATACTACTTATTATTAAATAAACAAATCATTTACTTACTTAAGTGATCACTAGAAGCCCAATGTGTATATTTCCCAAGAATAGTTAATGCTAAATTTTAAAATCTGAACAGATAATTAGATGCCATATTTTTGTGTTCACTCGTGTTTGTAGAGGATTGCATTTTGGTTATCATCTTAAAATATCAATTCTAGATACTTTATTTACCAACTGGAAATAAATGTTTTAAACATTTTAATAGTCTTTTAGAGAGTTTATTCATAAATAGCTAGAAATACTTTTTTTAAAAGAAAGGCTAACCTTTTTATTTATTTCTTGCAAGTTGAAATTTATTTTTATTAAACTAGTGGAAAAGACCAAGTTTTGTTTATTTGTTTTAGTTTAAATATGAGTCAATTCATATTTTATTTTACTCATTAAGGATGATCACAGTAAAGCTTCGAAAAGTTGTAGCAGTACAAGATTCGTTTTAGAAAATATGCTTCTTACTGGAAAAGGAAGTGAGAGGCATGTATACTACTCCAGCTGGGCATGAAAGGACAGCTGAAAATACCCATGGAGCTATTTTTAGTGAGGGGGAGACAAATTTTCTACTCTCTTTGAGGGTTCCTTGGAGAATAACTGCTTTGATGAGCCTCAAAAATATAAAATCAGAGATATTGTTGGAAATAATGAACTAAGACCTAGCAAAGTGTATCTTCAGGCGCTGTACCACAAGCAACCCCCAAAGTTTATTTTGCCAATTATAAATCAAAAGCCTTCATATTCTGTTTCTTGCAATTTACCATTAGGAAGTCATCATGAATATTCATAAAGATTCAGCCATACAAATGTTCATGGCTGTTAATATCCATAATAATAATACCTAGAGGGGACAACCTAAAAATTCAAAAATAAGAAACAAAGTTATATTATTGAGACATTCTTGTACCAATTTATTGGAATGCTGTGTAGCCATTAAAATGCATTGCAAAAGAATATTTAATATGTGCAAAAATATTCAGTATATAATTAAGCACAAAAAGAAAAGTTATAATGTAATACATACCCCATGATTTACGTGTCTATGTACTATTAAATGCCTAGAAGGGCACACACTAAAATGTTAATTGCTCTGGCTGTTGCCATTATGGATTAGGGTACATGTGATTTTCTCTCTCTCTTTTTTTTTTTTTTGGCCTGTATTTTGAAGATTAGTTTACAGTTATTTCCTTTTTTAAATTCCTGCATTAAAACAAATTTATCGAATAACTTCTCTGGGCCAGATACAGTTCTAATCAGGTATTAAGTTAAATAAATGCATGCATTCCTGAACATATCTTATTTAAAAATTATATTTTAAAAGTCAATGGAAAAAAAATGTTGTCAAACTTAAAAGTTCATTTTAAAGGAAAATTAAGCTCGTCAGAGTAACCAGTAGAGTTTAGAAGAGTAAGCTTCCGAGCCTGTCTTTAGACGGAGAAAGAGGAACAAGCACCCGAACTTCCAGCTCTCTCTTCCTTCTTTCTACTGATGATGGTTTTCAGCTTCCTGCCAGGGAAAGTGAACACAGGGGTGAAAATAAACACAGTGCTACAGGTGGGATTATCTCAGAGTTATGGAGGAGGATTTTAAGTCTCTGTTGCTAATGGATGGTTCATGGTAAAAATAAAATGCCTTCAGAGCAGTTTAGATTACAGTAAGCTGACCTCATTATTGTAGCAGAGAAAGCAAAACAATTCTACCACAACTGGGGAAGCAAGGTACAATAAAGACAATTATCAGCATTTAGGAAGGATAAAGAGAAGAGTTCCCGTCTATTCCGCAGAGTAAAGAGAAGGTGGCAGTGAAAGTGACACATGGTAGGCTCAAGTCTAGCTCCAGCAATCAAGCTGTGCCTTCCTATTGCCTAAGTGGAAAAGCAGAAAAGAAAAAAAAAAAAGAAACCAAGTTAAGATTTAAGCTGCGTAACTACTTGTGCAATTATCAAAACCTTTGATAATTCTTTTGACATTTTCATAAAATCCACCATTAATATTTAATTTTAATAATTTTGAGTTAGTCTTTCCAATCCAGGACTCTCCCTGAACACAAACTTGGAAACTTTTTGCAAAGCTGTTCCAGCAAATAAATGCTGAAATTAAGCTATATTTACATTTTTTTGCGTAGACATAAAACTTCCTTTTTATACCTTTTTTTTAATGACGTAGCTAGGAATTTGTATAAACTATTTGCAAATTTAATATTTTAAAACCAGGTGATATCTCAGTCTGTGCTTCGGTATGTTTGGGCGTTTATTAGGATCAAGTCACTTTTCAGGCATATACTTAAAAGTTGATCATCATAAGTAAATTCAAAGCACTCTCCTGAGAAAAAACATTTGCTGTGCGCCAGACTTTAAAACTGGAATATGCACTTGGAAGCTGCAGTCAGGAAATTTCATAGTAATTTGGTATTTAAGAGAAATTCTGAAAGGAAAAAAAAAGCACCTTTTTATTGTGATAAAATATAGAGAACTGTCCCCAGATATTTTATACAATTATGTTCATTGCCGTTTTTATTAATTAATAAGTAAAATTCCAAAGGCTAAAGTGAGTGAACAAAAAGGAAACTACCCTGTGAGTTGTGAGTTTGTTCTTTTAAAATATGCTTTCTTGATTTTAATCTTTTGATCCCTGATCTCTTGACTTAAAAAAACAAATTAAAAAACTGAAATCACACTTATGTTACCATTACTTTTATTTTTGGCACTAGAGTTTGTAAACAGATAATTCCTATCCAACTGTAAGCAATCTAATTTATCTTGGTAATCAGAAATGAAATTAGTGCTTTCCGTTTCCAATGTATCCCTAACTAAGTCAAACACTAAATTAGAGAATCCATGATACAGTGTGTGCCCTCAGCGGGGGAAAACAAAAAAAAACAGAAACACAGTGCAGATTTAAAAGCTGCTCTATGGTGCAGCAAATGAAGGTAGTTTAGTACCATCAGTGTCGAGCTAACAGCATCAGTACCTGTTTTCTAAATGGAACTTTGAATTTTTTCCACTGCCTTTCAGCTGCACACTGACAGATATGAAGAGTCCTACATTTAACAGAACTGCATTTAAATTAGAATTTACATCATCTAATTCACATCGTTTTTAGAGAGTGCATTAAAAGTAGTTTTTAAACGTGGCTTTTTGAATAAAGCCTTGTTCAAACCAGAGCATTTTGATAAAAAAAAAAATGAGAGCAACAAGGAAAAAATTTATACAAGAGTATAGATTTCTGTTAAATCACTCTTCTGAGTGACATAGAGTTACACAACATTTTAAGATTTTCTTTCATTAATAGGAATGAGGTAGTAGGATAAGTGCATGGGTATTACGAAAGCTTGATTTTAGTCAAGAGTTTCATTTGTCTTCTGAAACCCTTTATTGAAGCTATCCGCAGGCAGTGAGACTGGGCACTGTGAGAACTGGGAGAACCTTGTGATATGCTTTATTAAATTAAATACCCCCGCCTCTCACACCTTCTGTTCAAAGAGCTAATTAACAGCTAGAAAGAAAAGACAAACAACAGATGGGAAAGGAGGCAGAGACACTCCCAAATTGGTGAAATAAGAGCCTGTGAACACCGTGAATGAAATGGCACCATTTTTATCTTGGTGGCCCAGATTCACAAAATGTAGTGTGTTTTAAATGATGGACACTATTTGCTGAAGATGCTTCATTCTTGCCATCAGCTGAACATGACTAACTTTAGAACTGCTGGGTTTCTGAAACTAAAAGAGAGATACAGTGGTTTAGGACCTGATTTTCAAACTAATTAAAATTCATGAGTTATCCATGGGCTCTCTGGGTTTATGATGGCAAATTATATTTTGTATTGTGGTGGGGTTAAGAAGCAGGGTGTCTGTGTTCCCCAAAGAGATTGGTTATTATTTACATTTGCGGCCTGGAGGCAGGAAAGTGATTTTTGTTTTGTTTTGTTTTGTTTTTGTTTTATTGTTTGTTTGTTTTGTTAGTGGAGGAAAAAGCTGTGGAAAGAGAGGATAAAATTGGAAGAAATAGGAATTGGTCCTATAGATGGTATCCTCTCCCAAGAACGCTGGCTGCTCTGGGAGGAAGGGGTCAATATTTCCTATTCAATAATAGCCAAAGGACAAGATAACAGGAGTCAGACTGGCATGGATGGATGGCCCATCATGCTGGGCTGCAAACTGGCTCCCAGCAACCCCTTCAATTAAGGAGAGGCATAATTACCAGGTGTAGAGTGTGGCTAAGGTGGATCTACAATGGGAAGACCTATAGAAGAAAATATCTTTTAAACAGACTCGTGAAAAAACAGACTTTGGGGTATCACATTAAAGATTTTTTGGTAATGTTTTATCTTTTTAAAATCTAAAAACATATTTGTTTTATATTTTCGTAATTTCTGTACCAATAAAATAACTGACATAACAATCATCTTACATAAATGAAAACATGATTTAATGAAATGGAATTTATGAGCTTTGAGAAAAACAAATCTTTGAATTATTTCATTTCACTTAAACAAAATTAATTTTCTCTTTCTTTCAGTATTAAGTGATTTGTGTTTTATTGTATATTTCATTTTCTCTGGCAGTGAGATTTATTTTTAAGTGAGTGAGATGAGGGAAGAGAGGGGGGCCCGCCTCTTGCACTACAGGGGATCTGAGATTTAAGTCCTATAGGTGTCTGGCTGGAGTGAGGTTCCCTTCAGTTCTACCAAGAATTCTAAATAAGGAAGGAGGCCAGAAAGAGAAGAAATGGTGCGCTGTGCGTTCCCTCTGAAGTGTACTGAATGAACTTAGCACTCTAAGGCAGACCTCCTCTCTTAGAATGATGGTGAGAAGAGAAGCAGTGCTGATATCTGGCAACTCTTGTTGGTTTCTGGGAGAAAAATGAGCAAGCACAGGCCGTAAAGCCTTCAAGCCATATGAAAAGCTCTTGGCCATTACCATGATTCTCTGGATAAAGCAGACACTTGAAGTGGGGAGGGGAGCCCATGATTCGTCAGTCTCAGAGCCTGAGAAGAATTCGTTGGAAATCCAGTGAGATTGATTTTCTAATCTTGGGATAGCAACGCTCTGTTTGCCCTGCCTGTACGAGTTCCTTTGGAAGGAGAGGAAGGCACCTTCTCAAGTTCTCTCGGTGTTCCCATGAAGAGAGTCAATTGTGGCTCTTCCTGTAAGCGGCCTGAGGTGACTTCCGCAAATGGTTCACTATTTACTTGACCCACAAAATCCCACAAAATCATGCAAATCAAGAGACTCAAATTTTTGTGTTCATCTGAAGAACATCCATGAAACTGCCCAAGCCATTGAGGGGCATGCGTGTCTAAAAAGCCAAGTATCTGAAGGATGTCACTTCACAGAAGCAATGTGTGCCATTCTGTCATTACAGTTGTGGAGTTGGTGGGTGTGCCAACTTCAGGCCAAAAGTGAGATTGGATGCAGGGTCGGTGGCCCCAAAAAAGTGTTACTGCATGTGCTTAAAAATGCAGAGAACGATGCTGAATGTAAGGGCTCGGATGGAGATTCTGCAGTCATTTAGCACGTCCAGGTGAACAGAGCTCCCACGATGTGGCACAGAGCTGACAGAGCTCGTGGGCGGATTAACCTCTACATGAGCTCCCCCTGCCACACTGAGGGGCTCCTCACTGAAAAAGAGCAGATTGGTCCTAAGCCGGAAGAGGAGGTTGCACAGAAGAAAAAGATCCTGGGAGAAACTGAAGAAACAAAAACTTATGGCCTGGGAGTAAATTTAGCATCAAACAAATGCTAATAAAAGTTAAAAAAAAAAAAAAAAGTCAATTGTCGAACAACACTGAGGGGAAGAGACTGTTATGGGTGTTTCTGAAGGTATTAAGCCTTCTGAGGGCTTGAGTTGATTAGAGTTGATGGGTGATATCAACGTATACATCTCAAAAAATTTAAACAAGACTCATACAAAAAGAAGAACAATGTGTATTGCAGATTGTTTTTAACTTATTAAGTAACGATGGAACTCATAATATGCTAAACTTTATTTAAGGAGCATTTGAGGAATAGAGCATCTATAGACGCCTTAATAAAGTAATATTAGAATAAGATGGCTAGGTTAGATATAAAACTGGTTAGTGTCCTAAAGGGCAATAAGCTATAAGCTCTGGACTTATCTTTTCTCCCACAGAAATAATGTGTACTCTGCTGGAAGCAAATCTACAAGTGAACATGTAAGTTCATAGAGACTGAGTCCTTAATTAACATTATACTAAAAATTGATCTTTGGGTGGACCTGTTAAAACAATGCCTCAATATGACTTTAAAAGGACACAGAATTATCCTCACTGCCATAGTACCACTTGATATTTATCTCTCTTACTCTTTTTCCTAAACTTATGTTACCAATGTATGATAACAGTTAATTAATGCAGAACTTTTGCTTTTGTCGTCCTCTCCCCTTCCCTTCCCTTCCCTTCCCTTCCCTTCCCTTCCCTTCCCTTCCCTTCTCTTTACTTCTCTCTCTCTCTCTCTCTCTCTCTCTCTCTCTCTCGTACGCGCACACACACAATACAGGGATCTAAAGAGAAAAAGAGCAAAGGAGAATCAGGTGACTCTTCCACTGATAGAATACACCAATACATTGAACTCCCTGCTCATATAAAAGAGAGAACTTAACTTTTGAATTACCTGCAAAATTCAGGAAGTAAATAGATATGGTCTAGCCTAATTGCTTTGCTATGAATGTCAAGGGAATAGCCAAAGTTTTTTGTTCTCCTGAAATTTCCTTGCAACGATTGTTGCCAGATCTAACAGGACCCGCAGCACTCATAATCACGTTCCTGTAGATATGTTAAGGGTGCCCCAAGGCATACTCTGTTGGTATCGGCATCCAAGGCATATACTTTGTATCTGAGGTTGGCGCTTCTAGAATTTGCTGGTGGCTGCAGCCTGTTTTGTGTTCCCTCAAATTTTCATAGGGACCCTTTTCAGATATCTGTTTTCTATCCTGTCTCCTTCCCTCTTTTGGCTCACCACCCACACAAAAGAATGAAACCAAATTCGGTGTCCCCTCTGTAATCAGTCTCGGCTTCTTCCAGCCTTGATCAGTCCTTGTGTTTTCAGTAACCACGGTGCCTTAACCCCAAAGATTTATTTCTTCTAAATTAATCTTAATGCTCTTCCTCATCTGTAATGCCTATGGCAGGATAAAAAGAATCATACTGTTATTTCAAAAACATATTATCTGGCTTTTCCTGGACTGATTTAGGTGTGTGCAACCAGAAAATGTGTTTGGAATTCTTTTACTAGTACCTGACCTTCTTTGTAGTCCATCTTTGTGGTCCATCAATCATATCAAAATTTAATTTGATATTAGTCTTCTTTACTTCTTTATGACAGAATAACCGAGGATCACCTCATGATGAGTTATATGACTCATAACTGACATTGTGGTTTAGAAAGACACTTATCCTAGAGCATTTTTCATTTACAAGACCATGTTCTGTGAAAAGTCAGGTTTGTTTATTTGTTTGTTTTGCTGGTTAGTTTGGTTGGTTGTTTGGTTGCTTGGTTGGTTTTTAAATGTAGCAATAAATATGTTATTCACATTGCTTTTATAAAGGAACAAAATCCATTCAAAATGTAAGGTACTAGTAATGTTTTTGATAGTTCTGCAGTGTCAAAACAGGTAAGCAGAAGTGTTATACCCTATAATTAATTCCATGCATGCTCTCTCACTCATTTATCGGATTTAAATTAAATTCAACAAACATTTATTGAATGCCTACTACATGGCATCAGTAGTTCCTGCCCCTAACGAATTTGCAATTTAACATCCTTAAAGAAAATGCGCTCAACCAACAATAATACTAGCCAGAATGATATTATTGCTTTAATAAAGATATACTTATGGTCATGAAAACATTGACCCCTGAAGTTTTGTCTGAATACAATGCAGAATGTAGATAAGGGGCCTTGGAAATCATTTGGTTCAACCACCTCACTTTTAAGTAGAAATTTATCTTAGTCTTTGCTAGACTAATCTATATTTGTTGTAGAAAATTTAGAATATGTACAAAAGTGAAAACAAATCAAATACCCATAGTCCCACCACTCCAAAGCAATCGTTATTGGCCTTTTGGTTATATTTCCTTCCAGTCTCCTCACATTATATATATATATATATATATATATATATATATATATATATATATATATATGATAATGTTAAATATGCAATTCTGTACATTGATTTTTTTTCCATAAATGTTACGGAAATTAAGAACTCTTGGTAAACATTGTTAAATTTAAATAATGTTCAATTATTAGATTAGCCATAACTTGGGCATTCTTTACTATGTAAGTTGTTTATACTCTTTCACTATTAAATGGCTTTGATCTTAAACTTTCTTTAGAGTCTCCGAAGTAGGTTTATGGGTCAAAGTATATAAACATTTTCAAGGCTCTTGCAAGGTAGTTTTGAACACCATGCATTTTACATCTTGCATTTGGCTTTATCTTCACAGCAGGTTTCATTAGCCTTCCTTGCACATACTACAGGCTCTTCTGCCTTTTAATTGGCAAGGAAATTACCAGGAACTGAATACACACTGGAGGGAGGAGATAAGCAGAGTAATCAACATCAGCTCCCAAGAAGAAATAGAAACTTAATCTAGCTCAGCTTCTAGTAGCACCCTCCTTAATTTTTGTTATCTCTTTTAAATTGCATAGACCGTGATTTACACAAATGTAGAAAGTTAATGGTTTCTTACTTATGGAATTGGTGGGGGAGGGGCAGAAATTAGATTAGATTCATACATTTCTAGAAACCACTGAGTTTCCAGTAATTGTAGTTAATAACAATTTCAAGCAAGACAGCTTTTTCTAATAGCTGTGAAAGGGTGTGAACAGAATCATGAGCAACAGATAGAGACTGCTGTTATTGATGCGCCATCACTGAGAAGCTAGTTTATTTTGGGCTCGGCCCAAAGCACTGGGATCCCCTGAGGTCCGGTGTGGTCTAGAACACGTCAGTTCTGCGCCTACAGGATCTGTAGGATCCTCTGAGCTCTATCCTGGGCCCCTGGGATCCTCTGAATAGAGCATATTGACACAGAATAGGTGGTCTAAAACTTCTACAGACCCAGCTCCCCTTCTGGACTGAGCCAGAGCAGGTCACAGCACACTTGACTCAGGGGTGGTCTCGAGGTTGCCCAGATAGCATTTCATTCTCAAGCACAGACAAGTGGAATGTAAAATAGACTTTCTGACAGAGGTGCCAACTTTCCAGAGGCCTTGGCCTGCTCCCAACCCTTCACTCCTTGAAGACTCATAAATGTCCTTTATCCTCACTGCTAAAAGATAAATAAGTCCATTTTTATACCTTTTCTCAGAGCACCTCCTTCACGTGGTCCCCATGGATATTTTCTGATTGGTTTTCCCTCCTAACTTGCGGAAACCAGCCATGTAGTCAGAGTCTAACCAGAAACAACAAGAGAGGGTGACCTCACGGACCCGCTGGCTACACGTTTCCGTTTTTACAGTCTGAGCCATATACTTGCTTTCTGCTTTCTTAAATAGCACATTTAAAAACTGGTTTAGATCAGCTTGAGGTCTCTTGGGGTCCCTGAATTTTTTCCTGCTGTGTTTTTAAATAGCCAGTCATAATCTATACTATTTATAAAACTGGGGTTTTCAGTTCAAGTGTAATATTTATGTGTTTCCACACTATTTGGGATAAGATTGCTGTTTTGTTAACCCAGCGGCCCGTTGGCTTACCATTGAGCTTATATTTAGTCTTGATTTTGTTATCACGGTTTCACTTTCTAGAGAAAGAGCCTTAAACTTGGCCTTCTTACCTTTGTGGCTTTTAAATACAGGACCTTGAGATGTTCATTGTGTGACCCCAATGGAACACAATGAATCCTGTGGAAACACCCTCCAGATTCAGAAAATGTCCTATAAATTGTTATAATCTCAAATACGATCGTTTTCTTGGGCCTTCTCAAATTATGGAGCATCTCCACCCCCTACCCACCCCACCCTGGTTGAACCAGAGAGTCCATGTTTCACAGATAAGACAATTAAAAAGTCTGCTAGCTCTCATCCTTGCTTCCTCCTCTCACTTCCCACTTCAGGCACCCATCTTCACAAGTTTGTGGGCTTGGGTATGGCTTTCATTCCACACCTTCTGGTTTTTTCGCCCAAGAGAGCCTTGGCAAACACAAGGTGGGAGGAGGTTGTAGGGGAGGAAATGAGGTCAAGCAGTGCTGTGCTCTACATATAAGCTTCATAAATGATTGATCAATTGAGAAAAGAAACAAATCTAGGATTCGGGAGATGACAAGGAGTAAGACTAAGTAGTCTAGATAAAGGCTTTATTAGAGCAGCCATTTTAACAGATTGTTTAGGCAGAGGACCAAGTTGATTCTTGAAATGAGTGTACATTTTTTATTGTGCCAATAGAAGCCTATGGTGACATACTGGATGTGTACATTAGATTTATGAGTGAAATTCAGTGTGAAAGCTAGCATGTGAATACAAGGATTGTGTAAATGTTGATGATAAGCCTGAGTCTTAAAAGAAAGTTATAGCGAGTTTGCTTTGTATTATACATATAAAATTGTATTCTTTGATTTATGACTATAAGGTTTATGTGCACAACTGCTGCTTTTTACACTGCTGCTTCTTTGGCATGTATTCTTAGCTATAACTATGTTTCAGAAGAGCCATTTCATTTCTGATTTTGACAAGGTAGTTTGAGGTTGATCTCTATAGAACAATGCTCCCCCCCAACCCTGCCCCCAGTAATACTGCAGACCACAGGCTAAATTATGAGTTTGTGCAATGAGTCATGGTATGAATTATCTGGCTCTCTCTGGCTCCCATATTCCCTGCTGAGACATTTCTGCAGAGTAGAGTATCTGAGCAATGCTTTATCCCTTGGACTTGATAGATTTAGAACCAACTTTTAAATTAGAAAGTCAAGTTAGAAAGTCTAAGTGTGTCAGTTTTGAATGATTTGCAAATTGCTTTTCTCCCCATTTTTTCACATTGTCTTCTTAACTAACAAAGAAGAATCACTGAAGGAAGAGGACCACTCAGGGGAACTAGATTCCAATTAATGTCCCCTGTGACTGCTATGTAACTGAGTGCTCACCACTCCTTAGGAAATGAAGAAGAAAATCTCAAAGATTAAAGGAAATTGTTGAAATTAGAGAATAAAAAGACCCACATACTTCAAAAATGAAACTAAAAATATCTCCTTGTTTTCAACCTTCATCCCTGCTGCTTTTCTTAAAATATCAGGTAAAAGTTACAGCTTATCACTTAATAGGAAAGCATCGTTGTATGCGGTAAATGGCCTGGTTTTTGGGTTAGACCTGGGTTCAGTGCCCTGATCTGTTCTTTATGGGGTGTATGAACTTGAGCAGATCGCTTAATGGATTACTTGAGGATAGTTGGCGTGATCCATGGAAGACCCTTAGTAGAATGCTTGGTTAATAGTAAATCCTTACTAACTTTTGACTGTCATCAGCGAGAATCTTCATCATTATCATTTATCACCACTACTACCGTCATATCATTGCTTCCTTTACCACTACCACCACCACCACCACCACCACGATCATCTTCATCATCTCGCTTTCCTGGTTTTCCTTCTACCTCTCTGTTCCCTCATCAGAGCCCCTTTTACAGACTCACTTTCTCATCTAAACCCCTGAATTCTTGGGCTTCCTGAGGCTTAGGCTTCATGCCTTTTTCCCTTCTCTTACTACACATTCTCTCTGAGCAGTCTCATCCATGATGGGGGCTTCATATATCAACTCTTGCTTATGATTCCCAAACCCATTACTCTAATCCAGATCTCTCTTCTAACATTATGTTCATCTATCCACTGGACATCTCTTGACTGTCCTAGGAGCACCTCACACTAAAACTCAACACATCTTTTTTTCCCCCTGATCTTGTGTCTTCTCTTTCTTTCTTATCTTAAAGCATCACCATTCACCCAGTTATCAAAGCTAGAAAACTGGGTATCATCCTTGATTCTATCCTTTCCCTTTCTCCCACTGTTTAATCAATGAATCAATGAATGGTGTCTATTATACCTTCTAGACTATAAGTTTCATGTGGGTAGGGGCCATTTTAGAATTGAAAATCTCAGCAGCTCAATAAATATATTTATTGAGCACAGTGCTCAATAAATAACTGTGGAATGAATGAACGAAAGAGTGAAACTCTTGAATACACCCACTTCCTTCCATTTCTACTGCCTCTTTAGTTCAGGCCGCCGTCAGTTTTTGCCAACTCAATCATTCACAATTTAGAAATCCCATAGTCGAAATATCCGAGGTCATCTCCCTGTTCCTAGGGTTGCAGTCTCCACCGCCAGCACCGCTGCAGTTCATTTCCCACACTGCAGCCAGAGTGAGTTTTATGAACCCCAAGAACCTTATGATGATCATGTCTCTTCCCTGCTTAAAGCACTTCAGTGACTCTGAATGATTACCCTGATTTGATGTCTTGGTGTATAGCTACTGTCCCAGCACAATTATCACTCTCAAAAATGCCCTCAGTTGAACAATAATGACATGATCACCCTATACTCAGTCTATCTTCTGCTTAACATTTCCAGCGTCTTTGCTCCTCATTCTTTCCTCACTCCTATATGCTACTCTGGTCTTATTGAACATAAAGTGTCTCAAATTTGTTGTAATCACTGCTCTCACATGCTCTTCCTTCTACCTGGAAATTCTCTTCTCTCTGTCTCGCTGACTCCTATAGTCTAGGGCTCAGGCTAGACCTTCCTTTACAGAGGAGTCTTCTCTTACCCGCAAGGTCATATCGGGTAAGATATGGGAACACTGTTTGTGTTCCCATAGTTTTGGCATCCTAGTTTTTGCCTCACTGATTTCATTACCCATTTACTTTGATGGGTGTCCCATTAGTCTCTAAGCTCTCTTGGGTCAGCAACCATATCTGTTTGCTGCATAGTTGAGTACTGATTCTGACCCAGGGTCCTGCACAGAGATACTCAGCACATATTTGGTGAATGATTAAAGTAAAACATCACATGCTATTTGTATGATCAAAGTACATGTGTGGACAATAATATTCTATAACAAATGTTCTGGGAATATGCCTAATTTGTGGCTATAAAGAGTATATTGTCTTGTTGCCTCTGTTCATCATGTTTGTGATAATGGTGGAAGTGGCTTTGTGTTCCTTTGATTAAAAGTTCATTCTGGGACAGGATTTGGTGTACACACTGTCAATTCCAGGAAGTCTTGCAGGTGATAATGTTGCAAAACAAAGCAAAGAACAGCTGTTTTCTAGCCTTTTCAAGCAGTTAAGTCTACTTTTATTTCAACTGTGTAAGGCAGATTGGTTTTAAGATTACTTGCTTTGAAGTTAAAATTAAATTTGCTCTCATTATTTCAACATACCATATATTGTTTAAGTTCCCAATTCTATTCTCACACTAATAACAACAAACATAAAATGGCTCATACTTCTAGTGTAATTATTCATGTTGTATTATTTGCAAACTTGAAATTGTGTGCTTTTAGATAGTAAATTTTAGATCATTATTTGATCTACCAAAGAATCCAAACATTTCGTTCTGCATGCTTTGACTGGAAAGGAGTTCTGGGTCTATCTGCAGGTCTGTGGACATTATTCTATTAAATGAAAAGGAAGGTTAGTAGCTTTGCTCCAAATAAAAATAGCTTTAGTGTTTTTTTGATTATAGAAAGTATATATTCACTGTAAAAAAAAAAGAACAGGAAAGATAAAGAAGAAAATAAAAATAATCTATAATCCCACTTTCAGGTTATTGTATTAAACATTTTAGAGTACATTTTTCTGTTTTTTCCCCTGTATATATAGTCATGATAATACATATTTAAAAAAAAAATTGAAAATGGTATCTTTCCACATATATGGTTTTAAAATGTGTTTTCTTTTTCCCACTTGACAACTTTGGAGCTTTCAAGGAGAAAAATGAGTAAAGTAGATTTTAGAAAATTTTGCTTTCTAGTATAATTTCCCCTTCACCACCCTCATTAAGAAAACTTCTATAATAATCTGTATTATTCTTTGAATCAGGTTTCATTTGAAGGAAACAGATAACATGCTAGCAAAATAACTGAAAGAGATTGGATTTTTAAAAATAGGTGTTTTCAACCTACCAGATTGGTTGCTCCATAGACAGATTGTCCTAGCTGACGTAGAGTGACAGGCTTGTCACTGCCACTGCTATTGACCCTTGAGCCACGCAGCATCTGCTTGATCCACACTGGCAAAAAAAAAAAAAAAAGTGGGTGCCCTACATCCCTGGCTTTGCTTTTCTACTCTGAGCTAGTAGCCTGTGCACAGGAAGCTAGATAGACAAATGAACAAAAGTCTCTACGACTGTGCTCACCATTAGAAATCACAGAGATGTCCTCTGTTCACTTCTGTCTTTAAAATTTCAGGTTAGAGCATCTAATTGGCAGAACTTAATCACATCTGGAACCCTACTTCAAGGGAGTCTGGGAACTTGTAGTTTTTAGCTGTCTAACCTCTGTAGTGTAGGGTAGCCCACACCCACCAGTCAGGAGGCTGGAGTGGACACTGTGTGCCACCACATTCACCACACGTCAAGGCTTTGGGTGTTGAATTTTAGGTCTCTTAAGATGCATCATTATGCAAAGAAGAACTTAATATAAAGATGATATAAAGATGGAAACTTATCATAAGGGGTGATATGTACCACTACAGTTTTTTTAACCCATCCCTACTGCTATTTTTTTCTATTATTATTATTATTATCATTATTATTTTGCTATTTTTTTCATGTAAATAGTATTTTGACAAACTTCTCCCAGCAGAGTCACTCATAGCCTCCATGTTGCTAAACCCAGTGGTCAATTCTCAGGCCCCATTTTACTTGATCTGTCAGGACTTTTGGCGTGGCTGTTCATTCTCTCATTGAAACTCCTTCACTTGGTTTCCAGATCCATGTGTTCTCCTGGTATTCCTTCTAGTTCACAGTCTAAGTCTTCTTGTTGGTCCCTCCTCGTCTCTCCAGCTGTTAATGTTGGGTGCCCCAGGATTGAGTGTCTTTTCTCTGTTTATTTTACTCCCTTGCTTATCTCATCCAATCTTTTAGCTTTACATACCCTGAACTCAACATCCATGTATCCAACAGCTGCTTAGCTAACATGTACTTTTGGCTGCTTTAAAAACATCTCAAACTTCTGCTCTTTCCCAGTATTTATATTCCACCCGACAGTCTTCTCCATCTCAGTTCGTGGAAACTTCATTCTCCCATTTGTTCAGGACAAACATCCCAGGAGTCATCTGTGACTTCTTTATTTCTCTTACATTCACATTCAGTCCATCAGCAAATCCTGTTTATTCTATCTCAAAAAATATCCGTTGCTCAACTGCTTCTCTCTATCCCCACTGCTCCCCGCTGGTCCAAGCCACTGTTATTTCTCTCTTGGACTATTCTCCCAGCTCATCAACAGTCTCTGCGCCCTCCCTACCAGTTAGAACATGTCACCCCTCTGCTCAAAACACTCCAGTGAAATTCCATCTCATTCAGGATAAAAGTGAAAAAATAAAAATCCTTACTTGCAACCCAGAAGGATCTTTATGACACCACCACCCCCACTGCCATCATCTCTCTGATTTTCTTTCCTGTCGTTCTCATTCTTACTCACTTCACTCCACCTCCTTGGTGTTCTTAAGCATACCTGTCCCCAAGGGACTTGGCAATTGCCAGCCCCTCTGCTTGGAATGCTTTTCCCCAGATATGCACAAGGCTCTCTCATCACCCTCAAGATTTTGCTTGGCCATCACCTGCTCGATAAGACCTTCTCTAATCGCACTATTTAAAGTTGCAAATTGACCTCCCCTTCAGCTCTCCAAACTCTCCTTCTCGATTTTATTTTTCTCCATAGCACCTACCACTTTCTAATTAGCTATTAAACGTCTTTCTTTTATTTTTCTGCCCACCCCCTGTGACAGAATGGATTTCTTAATATAATATTTATTGAATCCTCAGTGCATGGAACAGTGTGTGGGCACATTGGTGATCATTCATCAAATATTTGTTGAGTGAATGAATTTCTTTATACATTACATACATCATTGTGTACTGTGTAAATATTTATTGGGAATTAATTCCTAGGGTCATATGTATGCACAAATTGCCCAGAAAGGTGTGTGTGTGTGTGTGTGTGTGTGTGTGTGTGTGTGTGTTAAATCAATTCCTTTAATGACATTTATTTCCTGAGTATGTGTGGTTATATGCACATACCTAAGAATGTGGGTGAACTTCTAGATTCCAAGAAATATATTGAAGCTTTTCAAAGCCCCCTATAGACATCTCTCTCTCTCTTTTTTTTTTTTTTTTTTTTTTTTTTTACCAAGACTTCCTGAGGATATATTATTCCTATTAGTTTGCCAACATCATGCCCTGGTCACACTATCTTTTCTGTCCCTTGAACTCACCATTTTCATCCCCACTTGGTGAATTTGCAGTGACTACTCCCTCCTCCCAGAATACTCTCCTGCCACACCTTTACTTGGTTTAATTCTTCTTATTACTCAGGTCTCATTTTAACTGTCACCTTAGCTTCCCAGTCACTTCAAATCATATCACCTTATTTTATTTTCATGATAGCACATATCAGATTTTTTCTTATTTGTGTACTTATTTGTTTTACTAAACTTTTCCTCTCTAGAATGTAAGTTCCATAAGAACAGGAAGTTCATATGTCTTTTACAACACTTTTCAGTAAATGTGTGTTTGATAATGGAATAAACACCAGGTATTGTAATTTTTTCATTGCTCCCATCTAGTGAATAAAAAATGGATATAACATGAATTATTTTTCTAGATTAGTGAGGATGAGCATCTTATCGAGTATGAAAGTTTTTTTTTTTTTTTTTTTTTTTTGCATAGCAAATATTGAGATGATCTAGAAGTTGAACTGTTCAGTTAGCATATTTGTTTTGGATATGCTACATCAGATTTCTTGTATTGCTGATAAGTTGCATATTTCTGAAACCTTCTTTCTCATTTATGCCAACATTAGGATCCATAAAGTAGGATTCTTTTTACAAATTGCGCTTATGTACTGTTGTTTCTATCTTTGCAGCTTTTGGAAAGAACCAACAATGGTTTTGAAGAATCAGATTCTGGTGCTACCAAGAGTCCACTCCATTTGGCTGTAAGTAAGAAGCTATGGGCAGCTTTACCATTTACAAAAAGAACCTAAGCATTCCTAAAACTAGGCTGTCTTAAAATAAAAGCATAGTAATGCGGTAAGAACTAATAATAAAACAGTATCTGGATAAATATGCCAGCTGTGGAGAGAAGACTGCCTCGAGTTCCAGTCCCAGCTGCACCCACTTGTGGCCTTAGGCACATCACTTACTCTGTCTGAGCCGTGGTTTCCCCATCTGTAAAATGGAAGCAAAGAAAAAGTGATAGTGTACGTAAAGCCTTTACCAGAGAGCACCTAATAAATGATTGTTACACCTTTAACCATCTTTAAAGTTATTATCTAGTAGTTAAATCAATAAGCTGAAGAAATTCAAAGAAAACATTTCAATTTAAGAGATTTATAGATAGCAATGCACAAGTATTCAACCTATCAAATACCAGATTTTTTAATAGTACAATTAAAAACTTATGGGCTATTTAAGCACAAATTGTGAGAGCAGGGTGAGCACATGCATAACTGCAACTCTACTCTTTCTGCCTGGACTTGAAATCAGGGTCTCAGAGGATGTCACAGGCTGTGATTCTTATACTGGGTGAGATCTGGGAAGGAGGGGAGGAAGAGTTATTCTGTCACCAGTAAAGCTTTCTCTTCATAGCCCAATAATTGCAGGGAAATGCAGCTACTCAGAGTGATGAACTCTAAACTCTCCGTGTGGGGGACCAAGCTGGGAACTCACCCACCACTCTACCTCAGATAATGCCCTGCTAACAGTCAGCAGTCAGTAGCTATTCCCTAGAAATCTCTCCAACTGGCAGCCATACCCAGCAACAGCCACCCACTTGCCCAAGGTGCTGCTGAATTGAAAGCCCTCAGTCCGCAGCCATAAAGATGGTGTTTGGCTGCATCCAGAGGCTGGACACTGGGAGGGGTGGATAGGGGCTGGGTCTCTGTGTTGAACTGTTACAGCATTTCACTTAATGCCACGCATGTATAAGCATTTCTTTAATGTCATTTTGATGAAATTTGAGATGGACGTTTTGGAGAGCACAGAGGAGTGTTTTATTAATGGGCATACATAAGGACTCGAGCAAGGTGAGAGGAGATAAGGTCATCCCACAGGGTTGGGATGAACCAGTCACACTGCATGGAGCCCTCCCCACATACTCAGAGCACCCCTGTTGACAACCCACTCACCACCCTCTGTCACACTCACCACCACATCTACTGCATACCTACTGACACACACACACACACACACACACACACACACACATTTTGAGTCTGCTGAAATCAGGTTAAAATGTGCATAAATCTTTGTTCCTGGAAGTGGAATTAGAATGGAAAAGGTAGGTAGAGAGTGGGATACTTATATGGAAAGTAATTCATTCCAGTTGACTTTTAGTATAGGTTGCTCTAAAGTTTACACCCTGAAATCTCTGCCCAACCACCTGCTGTACCTGGGGAAGTTACCCCAAAGCTGAAGGTTCAAAAACAGTACTAGCTGCCCCTAGAGAGGCCTATTTCAAAGGTTATCTTAGATAGAATCCTCATGACCTTTGATAGTAGGATTGATTGCATTGCCAAGTCTACTACTAATCTGAGAAGAGACTTCCTTACTTTCCAAAAATTCTGTCACCGCTCATTTTTAAGAAGTACTTACTGTGTTCCAGGTGCTCTGTTAAGCCCTATGGGTTTCCAGTCATATAAAGAGAGGGTGGTGTGATATCATTGGAAAGAGTTAGGCTTTGTTAGATCTGTAGCTGTCTGGGGCCTAGAAAGTACATAAAGAGAGAGGAGGTCCCAGCCATCAATCTTCTCCACCCACAATATGAGGAGAATAGCAGAACCTGTATCATAGGGTCATTGCGGGGATGACATGTGGTATGCATGTAAACCAGTTAGCATAGTGCCTGGCACATTTGTGCAATTAGGTAGCTTCTTCTTCACCATTATTACCATTAGTATTATGTTTTCATTTGACATATACTGACCGTGTATGTACTAAGCACCATTCTAGGAGCTGGAGATGTTGCAACAAACAAAACCCAGCCTCTGTCCTTGTAGAATCTCCAGTCTAGGAAAGACAATAGGCAAGTAAATACAAAGCATGACAGATGGTGAGAAGTGCTGCAAGTGCTATAAACGGGATCAGCGAGAGAGAGCGCATTGAGGTGGCAGATGGGGTGCCATTTTATATAGCATAGAATCTCACATTTGGACAGAGACCTGGAGAGCTACCCATGTTTGTATCTGACAGAAGAGTGTTCTAGATAGAAGTGCGAAGTCCTTGGGGTAAGAGCATACTTGGCATGTAACCAGAAAAGCCAGAAAACCACTGTGGCTGGAGCAGGACAGTGATAGAGGATGAGGTGTGACATGTTGTGGTGGGGGTAGGGAGTCAGGGGAGGGCTTTGGCGGGTCACAGAGGGTCTTGTACTCCGTTTTAAGAACTTCAACTTTTACCCTGAGCAAAATAGGAAACCATTTGGAGAATTTTAAGGACACAGATGATACGATATGACTTTTGTTTTAAAGACTGTTTTGAGTTTAAATTATAAGAGAGCAAAAGCAGAAGCAAGACAACCAGGTCAACTATGATAATAATGACTTTGACCAGAGTGATAGCAGTGGGTTAATTCAAAAACAATTTTATTCTTGCCCTCTAAATGCTAATACTTTTTTTAAAAAATACTTTTTGCTTCAAAAACTATACAAGTATGCCCATCAGCCTCTCTAGGGGCCTCTGTAGCAATTAATTTTATAAAAACCCAAGGCACATTATTTCTTAGGTGGGAGTATTCTAGCAATGAAATGGAACCAGATGCCCTCAAACCTTGACTGCCACAAGATACCTGACCTGCCTTGAGTTACCATTTTCTGGTTGAATGATTCAAGTCTCCAGGGTTACTAACCCAGTGGATTTCATAAGCATTTCAAACACTTGAAAAAATTAAATCAAGGAACAGGGCTATGCAAATGAAAGGCTCCAGCTGTCGAGATTTCCAGATGGACCCATTGTTTCATGCATTCTGTTGAGATCCGAAATTCTTTCTCCTCATCGCCCTCAGTTCCCATCTAAAAAGTTCAAAGAAAGTAATCATGTTTTACAAACACTTGTTACCTAACAAGATTTTTAAAAGGAATTTTGTAAAATAAATTTAAAATGTTTTCTACCTCTAGTGAAGGCTTAAACTGGGTTATCTATTAAAAGCCAAAATATGACATCCTTTTTTAAACCAGCATATTTGTTCTTTTGTGTGATTACTTACTCCTTTAGTTATTTCAGAAGTTATTTATGGAAGTATCTACTAAACACTTGGTTTAGGATGAGAATAGAAGGAAAAATAAGACAATTTTTATCATGTTCCATTAATATGAGAAAGTATTCTTTCCTGACTACCTGAATCTCTTCTAGAGTTTAAAGCTTTATCGTATTTTTTATATGTGCTCCAAGAACCATATAACTGCCTAAAGACAAAAATCACGCATTTAACCATAAAACAAAATTCCATATTATAAGGGAGTTTTTTTTTAATAGGGTTAAGCTGTAAAATGTGAAGGTAAATGAAAGTTCTTGTATAATCAAGGTCACTTTTATTATTCCCCTTATATTGCCCGTGAAGCATAGCATACAAAGTTGTATGTCTTCAATTCTGTATAGTATTCCATATGTGTACTAAATTCAAGAGTTTCAAGCTAGACTAGAGGAAAAAGCAAGAGGGATTCTATAGGTAAATCTGGACTTTCGACCATTCTGTCTTTAAGAGAATTTTCAAGCACCTGGTATAGAAGAAAATATGCGTTGGAATTCTGAAGCTTTTCTAATTACTTCAGGATTTATGCCGCTTTATTTTTATATTAATTAAGCCTTAATTTTCACACACTAATGGATTTATTTCTTGTCTTGAGGATTAAAGGAGAAAATGCAGGAATATTTTAGAGGAGGAAAATTCTTATGTTGCACCTAACCTAAGTGCCCTCTTATGTGACTGTGCTTTTCTGAACAGCGCTGATACATCCACACCAGCTTCCTGAGGATTTTCCTCTTTCCCATGTGTCTTCTCTTTATTAAATCTAAATATGTTAGCCCTCATGCTTTGTAGATATACATGCAATTTTTAAGCTGCTGATTTTATTTTCTAGACTAAGTCCTATCAACAGAAATTAAAACGTTACTATCTTTGTCATAGTAGTAACTGGCACTGAAGGAACCAACACATGCAAATAGCACCCAGAACCTGCTATTGTCCGTGCAGAGTCACTTCCTTTGGTGTGAAATCAGGATTTCTGCACACGCTGAATCAGTGGTATGGAGAGTGTCTGGGAGTGTGTCGAGGTGTAGGGTGTAGGGCTATTTTATAGAGGCTACTCTGAGAAGCCTCCAGATGTGGTGCTATTTGAAACAGAGGTACCAGGAAAGCCTTGTGGCTCTCTGCAAAAGAGCTTTCCATACAGAAGAAACAGAAAATATAGATGAAATGGACCAGAGGAAGAAATACTTGTACTTAACCATCGTGGGGGATCGTGTGTCTGGGACAGGGGAAGTAAGGGGATGTGTGTGTGCTGATCAGGGTAGAGGGAGGCCGAATCTTAAGGGCCTAAATGGCCATGGAAAGTTTGGGAATTTATTACCAGTAAGGGAAGAAGCTATAGGCTTTTCATCAAGAGGTGATATGTCTAACTTAGGTGTTAAAAGATTTAATCTGATGGCTGTGTCAATAATAGAATGCAACGGCCAAGGTTGGGAAGAGAAAGCATTTGCCATAATCCTAGAAAAAGAAGGCAGTGATATAGTGAAAACTAGATAGGTTCTGCATATATTTTAAATAAAGAGTAGAGATGATCATGGCTTGGAAGTAGAGATAGATGATCATGGCCTTGAGAGCTGCAACTAGTCACGCAGCACCTGTGTGTGAATTAAACAGGGATATGGGTACATGTTTTCCTGCCAGATGCATGAGAACCTGGTGATACCTCTGAGTGGCTAGCAAGAGGTGCCGCTTCCTCTCAGAAGACACATAGATATGTTTATATATGGATGTATTTGCTTTTTATATAAATGAATTCATATGCTATATGTACTGTTTGAAAGACAGGTGGGTTTTGTTTTTTTTTTTTGATAGATTTTGTCCACCAATTTATATTCCCACCAACAGAACATAAGATTGCTTTTTTTCACTGATACTGGACATGACCAACTTAATCATTGCCAATCTAGTAGTTAAAAAATAATAACTTAAAAATTTACATTTTAAAAATATGTTTATTGACCTTTTATGTTATCTGCCTTTTCGTGCTCTTTGCACATTTTTCTAGTTTTTAAAATATTTGTTAGAGCTCTCCGTATATTAAAAACATTAGTCTTTTGTCTGTGGTAAGCCTTTTTTCAAATAAATTGTGCCTTGAGTAATCACTGCTCCTCCAATACCCTCCTCCCTGTATCCTTATAACCTTTTCTCTTTTTGATTTGAACATCCTTTGCCTTGTGTATACACATACAGTTTTTACCTTATAGATTTAATAAAAATAATCTTTCACTTTTAATTTTGTTTCTTAGTAGTATGAAGCCTCTTAACCTTAACATAGCATAGGATCTCATAATAAAACTGAACTTGGTGCTGGTACATAGAATATATTTCCATAATTGTTTCTATGTTTTCATTATAATCAGTAAAAGAAATAAAGGAGAGAGGAGAAAGCATTAGTGTACAAGATATTATGCAAAGCCTGTGTAATTGCATCTCTTTTCATCTTCCCTGGGAGGCACCTTTTATTGCTCTCATTTAATAGATGAGGAAAGAAACTCTAAGTGAAATTAAGAAACTCACCCAGGGCCACATGGTTAGAAATTAAAATGTTGAACTGTAACAAGGTCTGTATGCCTCTGTTAAATTATGAAGTCCACATGGTTTTAGTAACTTTTTCCTACTGATTTAACAGAAAAGTCTTCTAAAAAAAAATTCTGATTATGTCAATATGTTTAGGACTGAACTGAATATGTTAATTCATTCAGTTACTAGTCTGTATTAGATTAGTAGATTAATAGATATAAATATAAGAATATATTAATACATTTAGCGCCTTTGGGCAAATTATTTGCCAAAAGAAAGAACGCAAAGGAATTCATATGGAACTGTGAGTTCCGTGCATTACAATTTTGATTTTTCAGTCTAACTCTTTGGTTTCCAGCATTCCCATAATTATCCCAAGCGCCTTTCTGACATGTACTTACTTTGGTGTGGTCTCCACCTCTGACTTTGGAGGCTTCGCTCCTTATGTAGATGGTTGTGGGATCTGAGGTGAGAAAGCAGTTGTGTCGTTGGTCTCTTCTTTGCAGGCCTACAATGGGCACCATCAAGCCTTGGAAGTCCTTCTGCAGTCACTGGTTGATCTGGACATCAGGGATGAGAAAGGGCGAACGGCTCTGGATCTGGCTGCCTTTAAGGGACACACGGAATGTGTGGAAGCACTTGTCAATCAGGGCGCATCCATCTTTGTGAAGGACAATGTAACCAAAAGAACCCCACTTCATGCCTCAGGTAGGTCTTGTCAGGAGTCTGGTTACCCTAGTTTTGTGGCCCACTTATAAGTTTGAGTAAAAGGATAGCAGCAGCCTCTTTCATCTCGTTTTTAAAATATTCATTTTTCTTTCTATATCAGATACACCTGTGCTCTTCCAAAATGATTGACTTACTCTCCACTTGGAGATGATTGGTGTTCTTTGACCAGGCAGCCTCTGGCCTTTTTTAAAGACGTAATTTTTTTTTAGAGCAGTTTCAGGTTCACATTAAATCGAGAGGAAGGTACAGACATTTCCCATTTGTTCCCTGACATACTCCCTCACCCTCTTGCATAGCCTTTCCCATTATCAACATCCTTCACAAGAGTGGTCCATTTATTACAATGGATGAACCTACATAATTATCCAAAGCTCATCATTTGCTTTAATGTTCACAGTTGGTGTTGGACATTCTGTGAATTTGGACACATGTATAATGACATGTGCCCATTGGTATAATATACAGAGGACAATACTATAAAATGAGCTTTAAAAATCCTCCATGCTCCATCTGGTCTTTTTCGTAACTCAAAAGAGACGTCAGAACTTTGGCCAATAGCTATTACAAAACTTTCTGAAAAAAAAGTGCAGGGCATAATGTGATCTTTGGATCAGTTACGTAGAAAAAATCACACAGTATTTTAAAACATAAAATTCATGATATTTTAGGGCTACTTCATAAAAGGAGTTGTCAGACAGCAATCTAATCAGCACAGCACTCTGCCAAGAAGCACGATGCTTCTTGGCTCTTGCTCTGATCCTTGATGCGTCAAGCGTAAAAACAGAAACTCTTAAAAAGTGCACACATATATATATACATACATACATGTATAAATATAAATGTAAATATATATATATAAAAGTAAGTAATTTGCCTTTTCTGGGATTTTTCTCTATATAAAATAAAATCGTATCAAGACACTGCTAGATATATACACAGATGTAAAGGTAATGTGGAAGAGTCTCTTGCTCAGCTAAGGCATAAATTCCTTTGGAGTCAGGAATTTAATTATATTGTCCTTTGATCGGGCTAGTAAATCTTATAATGAGAAATAACTGTCTTACTCACATCATTAAATAATGTGTATATTGAGGAAACAAAAGAGTGAAGATAGTTTTTCAGAAGACATAATGGTTCTTATTACTTGGGAAATTTTCCTCAGAATGTTAGACTGTAGAAGTATTTCCACCCACATCCCTGAATTTCCAAGCCACTGAAGAAAAAGAATTTAGAGATTGAAAAAACAATCGGTTGCCTAATTACCTGGAAATGATTGTTCCTGGAAAAAAAAACTTTAGCCATGAGGTCAGCAATGATTGGTGTGGTTAAATTATAAGTTCTTATTTCCTATTGCATTTAGTCTTTTTGGTAGTATTATTAAGTTTGTTGTTCTAGATATTGTTGGTATTATTACGAAGTTCAAATTTAGTTCTCCTTTTAAAGATTGGTTGCCTATTATTAAGGCAAAACATCCTGCTTTAGTTACCATGTACTTCCTGACAATTACAAAGGGCCTCTTTTCATTGTGGAAAATCGACCTCGTAAACAGGTAAACAATGAAGAATGATCACTGTCACTCATTTGCAACAGTGATATAGGCCATGATCCAATAGAGCCCCCTAGTGGTTAAGAAGACACTCCTTTTGGATTCCCCTCGTCGTTCATTAAAAAACACAGGCTGTCATTTGACTGTTCTCCACAAAATGTCTGCTATGTGGAAGCTTTAGCCTGCGCTTTGAGAATCTGCATATCCAGAATCTTTTCCATCTCATTTGAAAGGGCATTTTCTTTTCTGTTTCAAATGCTTGGAATTCTGTGAGGAGCAAGAGCCAGTATGGATGTTATAGGTTTGGGCACAGATAGTAGCAATGACAGTTGCGGTCTTTGAGCAACGTGAAAAATGGCTGTGTCACTCATAGCCAAGGAAAGGCTGAGTGTCTGAGACGAAGCTAGGCTTGGCAGGGCACACCTAAGGAGATGTTAGCATCTTTTTGCCAGAAGGCAATTAGGAAAATGTGGTGTGTGGGAAGCCAATGAGAATTCTCGTTTGGCTATATTTTTACAGTAAGGGGGACTTAATTTTACCTGAGGGCTATTAGCTCAGTTTAAAAACCTGCAGTACACCTTCCGCCCACACCCCCTCCCCACACATACCACCACCACCACCAAAAAAAAAAAAAAAAAAAAAAGCACCTCTGTAGAAATTGGTTTGCTCTTTAATGCACTGGGTAAGTGATATTAACTTGGATGATTTTTCTCTCTTTCGGTTTAGCCAAAAATTAAACATCCTTGGAACTATTATAAGTATGTAAAGTATATCAAATAGAAAGAGGCATCAAAAATATGCTGTACCTACCTCTACTTTTCGAACCCATCGCCTGTAGCATTCAGCTGTCAGTCCTCTGCTAATCATTTCCTTCTAAGCACACATGAAACTATTTAAATATTTCAACCATGGTAACAGATTTAATGTAATACTTAAAAAACAACGGCAACAACAAAAATCACCTGTGCTCCAGTCCCACAGATCTCCTCCTGAGATACATAAGTGGGATGTTGCTGAGCATGAACTGAATACAATGATCTAAAAAATGTGGCATGATTCCTGTCATTAATTTGAGTGGTATCAATGAACATGAGCTAATTCTAATATATATTATCCGTGAAAAATGCATCTTTGTTAAATTAGCATTCTCTCATGACTGGCAGGCAATAACAAAGAACTGTTAAACACAGCTCTTAGAAGAGCCGTCATCATCCTAACATAGCTACATCTATTCCCTTCTCTCTACACAACCATAATGAGGTAAATGCAGTATGTTTTATGGTGTTCTCATTGTTCAGAGAAGAGAAGTCACATTTGGAATTTTAATCATATGTGTTCTCATCCTACTCCCCGAGTGGAAAGCCATGTCTATTGTAAGGCTGTGGGTTTCTTCAACAAGCTGGAGGAAGGTACTTTGTTCCCAGGGATTGATGTCCCAGCCCCTGAGGCACCACCACCCCTAAAAGAAGCATCTTGCCTGGTGAGCACGAGGGTGCATCCATGTTTTGCGCTCTTGCCAGTCAAGGCCAACACAGTGTTCTGGCCACATCTCCTGCCCATCGCCAGCCCGGGTCTGCTGGGCAAGTAGAGGTGAAGGCCAGGCAGCGCCTAGGAAGCAGTGAGTCAGAGCTGGGCAGGGGAGAGGAGGAGAGGAGACAGAAAGGATGGAGGGGTATGAGGCCACTGGAGTACCCCCTCCACCTCCCCCACCCTCAGCATGCTAGAGACACTGTCAGGTAGAGAAACAAGTGGCTGTGGTTTGAGTAACTCCAGGACAGGGATGCAGCTGCAGGCAATTTGTGAGTCCAGTCAATCAATCAATGAGCAGTGAGCTAATGGCTCTTGTACACCTTTCTGGCCTGAGGGCTTGCTTTAAGTCATCTCTAATCAATCAGAACTGTTGCTGGGATGTCTATCTCAGAATCTGAAATGACCGAGGGATAAAGGCAGGACCTGTTCTCACCCTTTCTCTCCTCTTCTCTCCTCTCCCCTACCCTCTGCCCTCTCTTCTGCTCTCCTCCCCTCTACTTTCACTTCCTCTCCTTCCTTCTCCTCCCATCTTGCTCCCCTCTTCTCCCTCCTTTCCTTCATCCTGCCCCTTCTTTCTTTTTAAAAAGGGCTGGAGGCAGGCTGGACACAGGATTGTATAGTACTGGGTGACTCTCTTAGAGAAGCAATAAAAAAATATAACTGGAAAGTAGGGAGAGATTATCAGTTTCATTCAAGGAGATAAGAAAGAACATTGTATTTAAGGGAAAATAACCCTCAATATAGGAGCCAGAGAAACATTAGTTAAGGATCTAAGTGCCCTGATAAGAAAAAGAAGGTAGATTAGTAAAATAAACATTGGAGCACACTGTGCCTAGGAGGACTGGCAACCTGGGAATGCGTGTCAGCAACAATCACAAACCATTGATTTGAAGTCCAAATAAATTTCACTTTGGAAGAATGTGCATAGTGTTTGTCTGTTAAAAGAATGTCCATTATTTTCTTTTTCAGTAATTAATGGTCACACACTGTGTTTGCAGCTATTACTAGAAATCGCAGACAACCCAGAAGTGGTTGACGTGAAAGATGCCAAAGGACAGTAAGTGTTCTCACACTTGGCCTGGGGTTGACATTTCAATCACAGCGGGTAATTGGTTGATTTGCTAAGCAGCTAGGAGAACTGACTGCTGAATTTTAGGTTGGCAGTATATATTTGGGTGAAATTTATGGACAAGAGCCCTAGAATAATGAGATGACTTTTTGCTAGAGCATATATAGCCAAGTATACATATGTATGTATATGTGTGTCTTGATAAAAAAGAGCCAACTTTTTATATCCATAGCTATGTATCCTGGCCTTTAAAATGTATTCCCTCCTATGTTCCTTCTTTCTATCCGTGTTTACCCTTTTCTGAAGTTGCCACATTTCTATTTTTAAATTAATAATGGCAATGACCTTGAGAAGTTATCCTGATCATAAAGTTCTTCATAATTTTATCCTTCTTTGGGTTTGTTTTTCCAAAGTATTTTCCATCTGTTAGCCCATTCCTATACCCGGTCTTCTCTTATAAATAGGACATGCAGAGCAAAAATTCACTAGTGACTCAACCCAGATGTATGAATTAGTGTTGAAGTCAGAACCTGACCCTCACCGCCTGGATTCCAGCAGTCTGTTCTTTCCTCTAGATGTGTCAGACTTTTCTTTAAGGCAATGAAGCTTTGTTCAAATGAAATACTGAGCAGGAGCCAACAAAGCACACTAGGAAAGCAGAGCTGCTCTGATAGAAGCAGGAGGGTCTCCTACATGCACACACTCGCTGCTCGATTGATATTTAGTAAATGCCACGTAGTTTTGAAAATGATAAGATTAGAACGAACATTTTGAGAAGGAACCTTTTCTTGCTCTGCTCGTATTAGTCATTGCACTGACACTTTTTCACATGGCCATTAAGGACCAGAGACAGGTAGCTTGTTCCGAGGAGCATACAGCAAATTAAGGACACTCAGAAAATATTAAGTAACTGAAGAATAGAGATTGAGAGAGGGAGGGAGCGAGGGAAGGAGAGAAAGAGAGAAAGAGAAGGAGTCCAAGTGACAGAGAGATAAAGAGAGGCAGGTCCTCCCATTGGAAGGGATGAGTATGATTTTTTAATCTTTTTAAAAGCCTAATTTATCTCTCTCTCTAGAACTCCACTGATGCTTGCAGTAGCATATGGACACATTGATGCTGTTTCATTGTTACTTGAAAAGGAAGCAAATGTAGATGCTGTTGACATCATGGGATGCACAGCTTTGCACAGAGGGGTATGTACATCTTCCTCAGCTTTAGTCAAGCAACTCTGTAGTGAGCATGTTTCCTCTTTTCTTCCCCACAATTTTTAGTAAAAAGATGGTTTCCTAAGATGAACAATTAACCTCACTAAGTCAAAAAGAAATTGCAAAATCTTTTGTAAAGGTAAAATAATGGGAGGTACTCTAAGGTTCTGCTCTTGAGACTTCACGTTAGATTATGATAATAGATACATGAGTACCTACTGTTGGTAGAATTGGTTCTTCTTTCTGATTGCTAAATACTTACACATCATAGAAAATTTGCAAAATATATTATTAAAGCACAGAGAAGAAAATCACAATCACCAGTAATTCTACCTCCTGGAGATAATCATTTTTTGGTTTGTTTAACCAATCTTTTTCTTTTTCCCCCTGTATATGGATTTATTTTAAAATTGTAAAAGAGAATACTGAAGATGCCATTTAGAACCTCCTTTTTTTTCTTTTAGACTATCAAGAACCTTTTTCCACATCGCTATTTTTCTGCTCCATTATATTTAATGGTCCATTGTATGCAAGTGTCATAATTTTTTTCCAAGGATCACTTAGTTTTGAGTAGTCATGCTATTTCTAATTGCTCTTTTTTATAAATGTTGGCCCATTCTCTGCCTGAAATATGTATCCTGTGACAATTACCCACCAAAACTATGTATCACGTTTACAGTTCTTTGTATGCATCTGCTGAACTGCTTTTTAAAGCATATTGAAGAAACTAAATCAAACAGAGGCAGAAATCATAAAAGTTCTATTTGAGGACGGTGCTGAACACCATGGTCAATGAAAAGAAGAAGAACTCTAAGTGGTCAATGTCATAACGTAATTCTTATTTCGTGGGTACTTCCTGTGGGCTGCACAACAGTCTGAGGTCTTTACGTATCTTATCTCAGTCCTCACAACAACCTGTGAACTCATTATTACTGTTGCCATTTACAGATGAATAAAATGAGGCACAGAAAAGCGAATCAACTTGTTCAGGTTTTACCAGGGGATGCTAGGATTTAACGTACATCTTTCTGATTCTAAAGCAGATGTTTTCCACTATATATATCATACCTTTCATGGTTATGTATGGAGAGTCTAGAGTTGTTTCCAAAATGCTGATGCTCACATAGACTTTCCTGATATGAATCTTACTGGGTTGTCCTGCCTCTCTCCTCTGAAGTAGGACAGAATTTACTTCCCTTAAAGCCCAGGCATGTATGTACACTTACTCTGAGCCCAGCCTTACTTAGCCAAATGTTCCACTTCCTGAGTCGTCTGCCCTTCTGAGGTGTGTTTTGTGTTTTTAATTGCAATGCTTCAGATTATGACGGGACATGAGGAATGTGTGCAAATGCTGCTGGAACAAGAAGTGTCAATTCTCTGTAAAGATTCCAGAGGAAGGACACCTTTGCATTATGCAGCTGCTCGTGGCCATGCCACGTGGCTGAGTGAGCTGCTCCAGGTGGCACTTTCTGAGGAGGACTGCTCTTTCAAAGACAACCAGGGCTACACGCCGCTGCACTGGGCTTGTTATAATGGTGAGTCGATTGTCATTTGACAGGTCTCAGTAGGCTTCATACCCTAGCACCACTGTGATCTTAACATAGGTGAGAACAGAGCATAATGCTGTAGACTATGGTTTACAACCTTTCTGCATCCAACATACTGTTTTATTTTATAGTTATTAGTACTTCTCCCTCCATGGCCACCATGACGCCTTGATGGAGTAAAAATTCACTTTCCCTTTTTAGTTAATCAGTGACATATTACTCCTAATCAGAACTTGATGAACTGAAATATCCAGTTTTAATCAGAGTTTCTGAGCTATATGAGATAACCAGGAACCCTATAAGAAATTAAAGTAATATATCTAAAAACAAAAACTGTATAATATAATAGACCGACATAGTTGACTACCGTTCAGATTGCTAGATGAATGATTTGTCTTTTGGCATTTCATTTTTATATCTCATTAGCCCCCACCCCCCAATTAATTTCGTTGCACTTATTATTTGGAAGATTTTAAAAGTTTTATTTCACTTATTTGAGTGAAAAAAGAAATGCATGCTGACTGTAACATTTTGAAAATACTGATGTGTCTAAAGTAAAATTGTCTGTTTCCAAACTCACTTTCTGATATAACTTGGTGTGTACCTTTCATAATTTTCCCTTTAAGAATATAAATAGATACAAATGTATGCACATCTTTTTTTTTAAACTAGAATCGTAAAACAACTATTATTCTATAACTCTATTTTTTGTTATGTTTGCTTAACATATTGTCCGATGGTGGGGCAAAGGTGTAATGCCCACTGTAACAAGAAAGTATCTTCATACAGGAGAATGATGCAGGCAACTCTAAAAATATAACGGAATTTATTATAGGATAATGTGCTTACAGGAATATAAAGTCTAATCTGCCCTTTGCACAGATTATTTTCTGCTAGCAGGCCCCTGGTACAGTACTTTTTTTAAAATAATATAAATCAAATAGTAATGATTGACAAGACAAAGGAACAAAGAATGCAGTACGAGGCCATACCTCCTGGTGCCTTGTGATGGATGATTGTTTATGATCGATACTATCACTAGTTTAATATTTATCACGGTTGTCATTATTATTCTGGCCATAACTAACAAAAATATTTATGGCTACATTTTATGGAACACAGATACTCATCAACTAGAAGGCTTTGATATGCTTGCTAAGGACAGTGAGGTTGGTCAGAGGTCATAGCACAAAAGAAATCTAGAACACAAAGATGGAGTTAGTTTTGTTCATATCCACATCTATACACATTCTATAGCAGCTATTCTTACCTGTCAGTATATGTCAATATTGATTGATCTTCTTAATAGTTGTATATTATTTCATAGCAGATTAATATAGATGTTTATATATTCCAGAATTTATGATTCAGTCAACCAGGTCCTTATTGATGGACATTCAGATTGTTTTCAGGTTTTTTTTTTTATTATTATAAACAAAGCTACAGTGTGTATGTTCATACTATTGTACCTTACATTCTATCAGATAGGTTTACAGAAGAGAAATTATTGATGAGGGAATGTATTTTTTTAATTTTCAAAAATTATACCATATTACTCTGCAAAAAGGATGTTATAATGTATTACTCCACCAAATATGTGTTAAACTTATTATTTTCCCAAGCCTTTGCCAGTCCAGGATGATATTATTTATTTCTGTCAATTCGAATGCAAAAATATGTTACCTCATTATTTTAATTTGTGTCTCCTTGTCTAATAGTGTATTTATTTAGTTATTTGCCTTTCCTCTTCTGGAAACTACTTTTTCCATTGATTGCTCATTTTTTTTTCTATTGAGTTAGCTTTTCTCATATGTTTGCTGAAGCACATTGTCTTAGAGATAAGAAGCCCATGTGTTATGTGTTTTCTCTCAGTCTATCATTTGTCTTTGTTCCTTGTTTATGAGTCTTTTTCCATGTACAAATTTTGAACTTTTATGTAGTCAAATCTGCCATGTTTTTATTTTGTGGGATCTAGATTTCCAGTCTTGCTTAAGGCCTCCCACCCCCAAGTTTATATGGATATTTTATTTTCCCATTTATATTCTACTCAGCTTCTATAATTTTTTTTTCCATTTTCAATTCTTGTTTTAAAATTTTCACTTAGAAACTATGATTACTAGGTCCAGAAAGATACTTGGAGTACTCTAAGACCTTTCATTCTGTTTTTATTACAATCCTCTCTTTTCATTGGCTCTAACCTCAGTAAGAGCCAAATTTTCTACTTGGTCAGCTTGATTTGGTTCCCCCTTTGTCACTGGATAATTGTCATTTTTTTTAAAACTCCCCGCCCATCATCTGAGTCAAATTGTGAGATCTCACTGAGAAACTGACAGGAAGGGGAAGATGCAGCAAGAATGTTGATTAAAATGGCAGGTGGAAAACCCACCAGACCACATCCTCTCTTCTAGTGTTGAGTAGAGGTGGGAGGATAGCAGGTCTCTCTGTTCTTAGGCCTCTCCAGGTGCAAGCAGGGGAAGAGGAGCAATCCTCTACTAAGCAATTTCAGGGCAATCTTCTTCCAAGTCCAAGTTTCAAACTCCCGTCTTCGTAGAATCTCCTTCACTGAGCACTTTGAAATATTGAAAGTCATTCAAGGATCCTCAGTCCTACCTACACAGATCCTTAGATTAGGATTCTCATAGTCTTCAAGAACTGATTTGCATAGATGCTTCTCCAAGCTGAGTCCTTTAGGGAGACTGAAACTAATAGAGGAGGTTGAAGTATCTGGAACGGTTATAGTGAGGGTCGGATATAGTTGGAAAGCTAAACAGAATAATGGCATAAAATTAGAGGCTTTTTGTATTCATTACTTCATATGTTTCTTCTCTTAAAAGCAGTTTCACTTTTTCTCTTTTTAGATGAAAGAAAGGTTTGATTTGTGTTTTAATACTTAAAAATTGTCCAATCTACATCATTCTAAGGTAGATTTTAACAGAACTCTAACTAATTTAGGCCTGAATTCAGCCAAGAAGAGGTTCCAGGCCAACAACCTCTATTCTAAAGCCAAAGAACTTTCCTTAACAGTTGTCCATCACTTTACAAACCACGTTCGGGTCCTTTATCAAGTAAAGTTCCCATCATTCTGTGACATCGATAGGGCAAGTATTCCTAGTTTATTTTTTTATATATGGAAAATTGAGGATCACAGATCCCAAGTGAGTTGCCTTAGATTACATAACGAGCAAGGTAACAAACCTGGGGCCTGACTTAACTTAAATTCAGTTGATTTGGAAACTACTTATCATTTTCTTGAAAATAATTCCTCACATCTCTTCATCTACTTATTTTAAAATATACTTATTGGGTACATTTTATTTTCCAGGTACTGGTTTTGGTGCCATTTTAAATACTTATATCGTATTTTACAGTCAAAGCCCTTTTACCTCCATTAGCTCAGGTATTATTTTCTATCAATCACATCTTTCCTTTTCACTAGGGTGCATAATTTTAAGTGAACCTATTCATGTGGTAAAAGAGAAGTTTCCTGTGAATATGGGCAAACCAACATACACCTAATGTTAGGTGTCTTTCAAGAGCCGAGAGTAATGTAGAATCTATTCTGCTTGCAAATGAAGTCACTTCTCTATTTCTTTCTCTCCACCAGACCATATGGCCTTCATTGTTTTATTTGTTTATTATGTCTCAAAACATCTGTGAGCATGGTTAATAACATTATTACATTTCATGAATTTTAGTCCATGGAGAATGAATATTCAGCCAATTCAGGAAAATTCATAAGCTAGAATTTAATGCTTAATGGCAAAAATTGGTTGTGCTGAATAAAATTTCTTTCTTGGACCCTTTCTAAATAATTTTGATTCTTTGCAGGTAATGAAAACTGTATAGAGGTACTTTTGGAGCAAAAATGTTTTCGCAAATTTATCGGTAATCCCTTTACTCCACTGCACTGTGCAATGTAAGTAGAAATGCTGGAAGTTAATGGTGTTGCTTTAATTCTTTTAACTATACATGGGGAAATTGCCTTTTAAAGAAGCAGGAAGCTTTTATGTTACAGATGAGACCAAGGTTACAGCTAAGACCAACGTAATCCATTTTTCTCCTACAGGCAAATAGATCTATCTGATAGCAGAGTGTGGTCCCTAATTTTAATGATTTTCCAGGAGCTTTTTGTGGAGTGCCACAGTTCCCAGGGTAGCTCACATACCACCTTAGGGAGACTAAGAGGTACATTACATGCCATGTGAAGAGCTCTTCAGATGCACTGCACATTTGTGTGCCAAATTCTAAAAATAAGTTGGGGCTAGGAACAATATGCCTATGAATGACTAGAAGGATATTTTATACCAGGAAGAAGTTTCATGTATTGTAATTCTCCATTCTTCATATGTTGTTCTTTTTTTTTTTTTTTTTTTGTAAATGTAATTTTTGCTCTGATATCATAGTGTGAGCCATTGTTCAGACTCCAGATCACCTGGAACTGGTGTTTGGTTGGACAACCATGGTCAGCCTGAGGCCCTAAGACTTGGGAGTGCTTTGTCTTTGTCTTGTCTCTGGGCTTCATGTGACGCTGGCTCATTTGACTGGAAAGATATTGGAGGCATAAAATTAATCAATAAATAAAGGATAAGAGATAAAGAGTAAATCTGAAGGAACCATATCTTTTTCACTAAAACACCTAAAACACTTAAGATGATGCTTTGTATAAATGATATACAGTAAACTCCTTCCTGGATATGAGGGTTCTGAAGAAATGCAAAGTGTGTGACATTAGAACTGCTGAAATGTTTAAAGACAATTTAGGAGATAGACACAAACTTTATTTAACACTTCATGAAGCAGACAGTCTTCATTCTCAAGAGTTCAGTGGGACAGAAGGTAGGAAGCTTTTAGAGGATAAAGAAGAGAGAACAAAGAAGGGAAGGAAAAAAGAATAATATCTAATTGGCGGGGGTTACATATCTGGGCCTGTTGAGTTATCATAGAAATGGGACAATCACCCATGTAACCTGATGATCGTGGATTGGTTACCTAGAAGGTCTGACCTCTGGGAAGATGGAACATTTACAAAAATATGAAACCTAAAAGTTAAATTTCATTTTACTAATGTGGATTCCCAGGATCACTGGCACCTGGCCGACCAAGAAATGCTAATGTGAGATTAATTTGACAGGCGCCCCACCACTTTTTTGATCAACCACTGTCCAAGCAAGAGGTTTGATCAAAGATGGTATTGCAAGTTATTCTCAGTTATCATTTTCTCCTTAGTACTCAGTATATAGTCTACAGGAGATGATGTCAACTTCATTATTCCAGTTGGAAGGAAACCATTTGTTAGCTGACCGATGGTTGTATACACACATCTAAAACCCTTGAGAGAATACACAACAGACCAGAGAGATAATTATTATCAATGGTAAAAGTATTCCTAAGGTTTTCAGAATGCTCCTAAGCCAGCTAGAATCAAATAAGTCAAGAAATGATCCTAAAACGGAGATACTTTTTTAAACCAGTTGCCCTGTTTATGTGTTTTATGTAACGGCGTCTCTAATCCCCCAGAAGTGTTTATCCCATGAGCTTGTTTAAGAGAAACTGGGGCATTAGAAATCAAGGAGAAGTTTGTGACAGGCAGAACTACAGGATCATCAGCAATGTAGCACATCCAACAGTTCATTGAAGTTGAATTACCCCCCTTTGCAATGACCTGAGATATATGAACAATGATAGTATCTTTTGAGGCCAGAGCAAGTCAAAAGAAGACAAAAGAATCATAAAGAACTTCATGGCATAAAAATTAGAAAAAAAAAATGGTCAAAGAAGGAAGGAGAAATAGAAAAAATGTTCTCGATCTGGCATTTTGAGAGGAAGCAGTCTACCGTATATTTGAAAGTTGCTAAGATATCTTGCTAATAAATCTTAAAAGTACTCATCACAAGAAAAAACAATTTGTAACTGCTCATGGTGAAGGATGTTCACTAGACTTATACGATGATAATTTCACAATATATACAAATCTCAAATCATGTATACCTGAAACTAATATAATGTTATATGTCAATTATATCTCAATAAGAAAAAAAAATAACTAAGTTAAAAAAAATTAAGACAGCAAACAATAGCTCTCCCTGGGAGAGAAAAGGATCATTAAACAATGGGTATCCGAGAACTAAATTCACAAGAGTCTGTATTTGGAAAGGAAGGGACAACCTGAAATTTTACCTTCCTCTCTTGATTGGGCACTACTGAGATCAGGAAAAGCTGACTCTGGTAAGGATTTTCACATTAAGTGAGCTTCTTCCAGTTTTTCCAGGATCCAATCTGTAGGCTCTGGAGTGAGTCAGGTTTAGAGTACAGCCTCCACATCTACCAGAATTTGGCAAATTTTTCCCATTAATTTAATTTTAGTTTCCTCATAACTGGTAGCAACTTACTGGAGAATCCCTCCAAGTCTCGTCAACCCCGGGAGGGGCCTATAAAGGGCCCTTCTGTTTAAGGCAGATATGGGGGGATTCTACTTGGTTTGAAAGATTTGCACAAAACCTTCAAAGACAATCTTAGATTTGGGTGTGCTGTTGGTCAAAACAGTACAAATTTCTTGTATTAATTTATTTCTCGAAGTCCCTGTTATTAGTCCATTAGTGGCTGGCACCCACTCTGGAGTCCCAGTGAAACGGTCCAGGAACATTTTCAGGATTCCAGGACCTTTCTGGGAACTATGATAAACATCTTTCCTTACAAAAAATTTTTGGATAATATATGTTTGGATCTGAGAGCTGCACACAAAGGAGTGGAGCTCAAATCTGAGAGCAGCTTACCTACAGCCTCTGGTGAACACAGAGTTCAATGGGTGCCTTGCCTTTGCTTCTGGTCCCACAGACTTTTAGCTGTCAGCTGTAGATCCTATCCTCATTGCCAAAATTGTTTAAAGGATTAAAGAAGACAGTTGGGGTGATATAAACACATTTTAATACTTTCTGAATTAGGCAATTCTTCAAAATCTTGAGAGTGGAGACTGCCTGTTTCATGAAGTATTAAATAAAGTTCGTATCACCTAAATTGTCCTCTTTAAAATTTTAACAGAACCTAGACCACAGATACTTGCATAAGATTTTTTTTAAATGCATAAGATTGTTAAATACATACTGCATAAGGAGATGGAGTAAACGAGGTTATATAGATTTTTAAGTAGCGAGATTTTTAAATTTGAAATTCATTTTCATTTTAGAATAAATGATCATGAGAATTGTGCATCATTGCTACTTGGGGCCATAGATTCCAGTATTGTCAATTGTAGAGATGACAAAGGCAGGTAAGTGATCCTAAGATGACATGCCTCTTTTCTTGATGAATCTTAGTCTCTGTTTTGTGTTTTCAAAGTAGGCAAACATCCATTTTTTTCATTGAAAAAGTCAAATATGAGCATTTTTTTAAATTAAATATTATAAGGGTATATAATTAAAAAAATTTCCTCTTAGCCCGGAAGCCCTGGCCTCTTCCATTGAGGAAGCCACTTTAAACTGTTGTTTCTAAATTTTAATATTCTCCCAAATATTTCCAACCTATAGCTACAATCAAATATGAAAATATATATGCTTATATACCTTTTACGCAAATAGAAGCATTCTATAGCAATGTTCTGCAATTAGCATATCTTAGAGATCTTTCCATAGTAGAACATAAAGATTTACCATATTCTTTTTAAATAGATATATTTTCATTCAGTCAGCCTGCTGTCTATTAAAGAGGATGTAGGTTGTTTCCAATATTTTGCTATTTCAAAGAGCAGAGCACTGAACAGTCTAGTAAATGTGTCTGTTCGCACACCCACACATATCTAGGAGATAAAGTCCCAGAAGTAGAATTACTTGGTTAAAAGGTCAATAGTTTTTCCAAAATTATAATGCGAAATTGTCCTCTCAAAGAGATCAACTATTCACATTAGGTGATATGGAGTTTTAAAAAAAAAATTTTTAATAGCAAGTTATCTACAAATTTAAGGCTTAATTTTGAAAGTATCTTTATCAAAGATGAGAGAGAAGTCACTGGAACTCAAGATTAAAAGGGTCATTAAAGATGCCAATTTCATTATCAGGCTCCCATCTCTATCTACCCACCACATAGGTGACACTTCCGTGCCCACCTTGAACGGCCTTTAAAGGGGGCCTGATCATTATCTCTACAAACTGAGAAGTTTTAAATCCCTAAGATAATACCAGGCACATGTTTCTCAGGCATGTACAGAAAAAGGGTATGTTAAGTTTAATGGAAACTAAAATCATACTTGTTTTGAATTGTTAGGACACCGCTTCATGCAGCAGCATTTGCTGATCACATGGAGTGTTTGCAGCTTCTTCTGAGACACAATGCTCAAGTGAACGCGGCAGACAATTCGGGGAAAACAGCACTGATGATGGCTGCTGAGAACGGACAGGCGGGAGCTGTGGGTATGTGCTTGACATGTGGACTGCACATTTATGCTTATCCAAAACCAAAACAATGCACAATCGAGAAATCAGTTATTCTCTTGGTATATACATCTAAAAAATACCAACATTTTATTTAAGCCACCTGACTCTACTTGCTAATAATCTGTAGTCTCCTGTTACTTGATTGTTGGTGGACCCTATCAAAGTGAGCCAACCTTTCAGAGGTGAAATCTCTCGACATGTAGCAACCGAATGTAGCAACAGAATCATTTTACCTGGAAATAATAAAATTGTGAATACAATTAAAAATTAATGCCTATAGACTTTGGATTTGGATAAAACAAATATGACGGTAAATTGCTTTTTTCATTAAAAATATTAAATATGATTATGTGAGCTTTAGTAACTTAAATGTTATTGTTTCTGTAGTAACTTCTTTAAAATGTAGTCTAAGTAACTCTCTTTTGGCTTTTCCTATAGATATTTTGGTGAACAGTGCCCAGGCTGATCTGACTGTAAAGGATAAGGACTTGAACACACCCTTACATTTGGCTTGTAGTAAAGTATGTAAATGAATTTGAAACACTGTTATTTAGTGTTATAATAATAACTATACCACTTAAATGCTATCCGTCCCAGAAGTGGATATCATGGCTCTTACTGAAGATGTGTATTTTCCCGGGATGTTTTCAACTCTAAGCTGAATTGAAGGGGGAGAAGCAAAGGGCAGACCCAATGGGAATTGATGAGGATGTGCTTTTCATGGCGTTTGCCACTAGCATTCTTGCTGCAGTCTGTCTTCGTGCTGCCACTGTATCTGTCTGCACGGTTGTGGTACCACATTTTAGTTTTAAATACAAGTTAAGACCTTATATATATGGCTTCTAAAATATAAGCAGTTCCACTTTGTTTTTATTTTGTTCCATTTGAAGGCATTGTAATAACACAGCCAAAAAAAATACTCTCCTTGAGGCAAGTAACTGCGTTCATGTGTATTTCTACCCGTTCCTTTTTTTCGGGTGTATAGTTTGATGCAAAGAATGCATTATTTTTTTTTAATAGCATCGTATTCACATGTAATTCAAGGTCCCTGCTTTCATAAAAGATAAATGATATTTATAAATATACAATTTTTCTGAAATTGTATATACAATTGTATATACAATTTTACTGTTTTATTACCTGCTTTTGTTACCGTCTCATATATTTTGAATATCTTTCCTTTAGACATGTTATAGTGTTTTAGAATATGTGTGGTATTCTACCTTAGAAATATGCCATTCTTTATTTGGTCAATCACTATTGTTAGAATTTGCTTGTTTTCAAATATAAGTTACTATAAAAAATAGTAATTGTGGGGACATCTTTTTTTTAGGAATCTTTACTCATTCCTTTAAAATAAATTCCTAAATGTGAATTGTTGAGTCTGAGGCTGTAAACATTTTAAAGACAAAATTTCCCAGTAACAAAGTCAGACCTGTTTACACTCCATTGTAGTGCATCAAAATGAAACTTCCATGGACATTTCTAAAATCATATTTGAGAGTCTGCCTTATAAGGCATTATCGTATGATGCCACTTGACACCAGCGATGGTGGTTCATTTCCATATATAGTATTAAAGGTGTTATCTATACCCAGTGGTACCAGAAGTCTTCTTTTCATTGATTGCATTTTCTCACTTCATGTGCTGGGAAGCCCATCAAAACCACAAAAAAAAAAAAAAAAAAAAATGCTTCATTACATAAAGTTCATTTCAAGGTATAGTTTCATGAATATAAGTGCAATGCTATTCAAACTTTATCATGCCGTTGAATCATTTGAGGATCTTGTTAACATGCAGATTCTGATTTAGTAGGTCTGGAAGGGGCCTGAGATTCAACATTCCTAACTCCAGGTGATGCTGATGCTGCCCGTCTATGGATCACACTTTGAGTAACAAGGGATTTTAGGGCATAAACCTGAAATCATGAGAGGGTCTCTGACATCAGTTGGCTTTTTAAAAATTGTCAACCATCTTTTGTCATAAGATGCAGAGAAAATTTCCCCTGGTTAAAGAAGAAATGAATGAGCTTTCTTGAAAAAGAATCCTTGCATAATTTAAGGCAATAAAAGATGACTAATAGAGATAATAGGTGTAATGGGAATTCCAAGGATAGATGGATCACCGAAGTGGTAAGTGAAGGCCTGAGGAAGAAGATGGGACTTGACTTGCATTTAAAAAGTAACATTGAAGGATAGTTCTAATTCTACTCTCTGTTTACCACCTCTGGTGTCTGTTTCAGCTCTCTGGACATTAATTCTAAAAGTTATCCTAGAAATATTAATATTTTAAATTAGATTTATATTAACCAAGTCCTAATAAACCTTATTCAGAATCTTGGAGGATCTAGGACCCTTTAACTATTTGCTTTTTAGGAGAAAAAAATGATTACTCAGACAATAGCCTTATAAAGTGTATTTAGGTAGAGGTAATTTATTTTCAATTTAAAGCATAATAAAGTGATTTTTCCAGAACTTCTTAGTGTCCCTGTCCTATGTTTATCTTTTTTTTCTTTCTTTCTTTCTTTCTTTTTTTTTTTGTATTAGGGTCATGAAAAATGTGCCTTGTTAATACTTGACAAGATACAAGACGAGAGCCTTATTAATGCAAAAAATAACGCACTGCAGACGTAAGTGTGACTACTAAAGTTTGACTCAGGCCCAGATTCAGAGTCATTTATTCAACAAATATGAAGGGCTTGCTTGTGCCGGGCAAAAGCTGGGGAACACTAGCGAAAGACACAGACCTTGCTTCTTTATGAAGTTTAGTCACATTCCTACAAATGCTGACCATGCTAAACATTTTTAGTTAGAATATTTATTTTGCTATGCCTTCATAGAAGTTTGTGAGATCTGTGTTTTTCTTTGCCAATATTTCTATGATAATATTATAAATTTAGTGGGTGGTTAGAAAATCTTATGGCCTGACATATTTGGGGAAACTATTTGTATAAATGTTAGCATTATGTATTCTTACTGGAAAATGACAGTTTTACAAATCAGGTTCCCAGAATATATTTGAGGAGTTTCTAAGCTATTTGTCTTAATTATATTTTAATGTAATTCAGCGTCATCCTCAGTGTGAAAGATCTAAAAGCTGCTTCATTTTCTATTTTAGGAAATTAGGCATTTGTTTTAAGGGAAAAGGAATATTAGAATTTTTTCACTAAGATTCTTAAGTAATATATAACAGAATGTAGTAGGTTTGACATTTACTCTTTCAGGTTTTTTAAATTCAGTAAAATATCGTTTAGTGCATATAGTAAGAACAAGGAGGTTTGGGATTATATATGTGGGTCATATTAACTAGTCTTGCTGATGAACTTTTGAAACAGTGATGCAACTGCTAGGGTAGGTATCAAAGGGTAAGGTACCTTCTAGAAAACACGCCAGAGCTTGAGTTCGTCCTCTGGCTTTCCATATACTGTTATTAAGGTTGTTTGAGATGCAGAGTATTTATATCTGCAGAGAAATCTAGGCCAACATGGAAAAAAAGTTGGATCATAGCACCTGGAAAAAATCTGGTCAACAAAACTTTTTTTTTTTTTTTTAAGCGAAGATGTTCATATACTGTTTGTAGATGCTTAAGTACTTTTTTCTTTTTAACACCGGCTACCCAAGTGACACATTCTCACACAAATATATGTATCACAGTTGATGCACAGTGTTCTTTTTTCAGACCCCTCCACGTTGCTGCACGCAATGGCTTGAAGGTAGTAGTTGAAGAACTGCTGGCCAAAGGAGCCTGTGTCCTCGCTGTAGATGAAAACGGTAAGTGGAAAAAGTAAACAATTACTGCAGATACTTTCCCTATGCTGCGAAGCTAGAGGAAATGAGAAATATAGGAGCTAGTTTAAAAGGCAGTAAAAATTCCTTCCCCCTTGGAAGTTCCCTGTGTGTGAGAAAACAAACAAGGATAATTTGTCCTGTCTGTCTTTGTAAAACACATAGTCTACCTGTAGCCCACCAGTGCCTTCCATTTTGCATGATGTCAGCAGCTGGTCTCTAACTCCTCAGCGTGGTGGTTAAAATATTTTAGACACTCTAAAGAGTTTCAACTTGGCATTCACCCTTCTGACTGCATACGCTGAAGAATTAGGGATTACACATTATTAGTGCATGCTCAAGGGCTCAAATTAAAACCAGGTCTCTCTATTTCAGTCCATTCTGAGATCAAACCTCTTTTTTAAAAGAACAGATCAGAACTCATATTCCCAGTATGGATATTTGGGGAACATGAATAAAATTTATAAATTAATGTTTAGGCTTGAAAATTCTTGTGGTCTATGTAACACTTCTTTTCTAAATGAACTAAATCTTAACAGAAGCTTTCTACTCTGCTTCCTAAGAAATTTGAAAGCGAATGAATACTAGAATTGTATTAAACTTCCATTTTAAGCACACTGCATATTAATTTTGGGGAGCAAAAGAGGAACTTCTGGATATTTATGAATTAAGTAATTTTTTAAATATGGCACTAATTGTGGCATTTAATTAAAGTATAATAAAATGTATTGACGTAACTCAATTAACTGCTTATTACAGGTATTGGAATTAGCAGCTCATGCCTATTTCTCAGAAGTAAGCACCATATTACATCATTAGCTAACTCCTATTAGTTTTGGTTTTGCGGCCCCATTTATCCTGGCATGTACCCTGCTCTGTCCCCAACCTGACTCATCTAGGAGGTGCAAAAGTTTTCTATTACTCCATCTCCTTGGTTTTCCTGCCACACTTCCCTCACCCTCTTATTACCATTATATACTTTATGGTTGGCATGCAGAAGCCTACAGTTTTTCTCCGAAATGACTAAGACCAGATTGCAATAGTTTTGCTTCTCTCGTATAAGTCAGATACAGCTGAGGTTCATCCAGTAGTGACCTTGGGCCAGAGAACTATGGCCTGTCTCAGTGATTAGCTGCATTCCAAAAGCCTGGGGACATTTGGGGCAATTTTGTGCAGCATTAAAATCGTAATTCCTTTACTCATCACAGAACTTTGTGTAACAGAATGTTATGATATCTGTCCATTCTTATTTGCTTCTATACCAGAGAAGAAATAATCTGTTAAGGAGAGCAAAGCAGGAAGCAGAATGAGGTCAAGTGCTGATAAATAAAACAACGTAAGTTAGGTTTTATGGAGCCAGTTTCTCTGAAAAAATGAGTAAGTAGTAGTAGGAACTTTGGCCAGCAGAGAGGACAGGCTAACCATTTCAGAATGGCAGATTCAAGGTAGAATAAAATAGTAATTACATCAAAGAATTCATTTATCTCCCCATGGAACCTGTTTTGTTCATCGAGATAGTTTTCCCTTCTGGACTGGACCATCAAGTCTAAATGGGAGAGAATGACACAACTATATGTCAACCATGGCAATTTTCCCACATCTGTTACATTTAGGATTTAGGACTTTGTTGGCCGTATTGCTATTTTTTTTTTAAATTCTGTTATGTGTCTTTTAAATGATAGTACATGATTACAAACAACCAGTGTTTTTCTGTGTCTGATCTACTCAAATGATTCCATTTTTCTAGAACCAGTCAGTCAACTGGTATATACTTAATATAAAGTGACAAAGCTGCGTGACTCGACTTTTACAGACATCTGATTTTTAGTACCTTTTCTGATCCGGCACACGATTACCTGCAATGGAAAGTCATTGTTCTCAGAATGAGAGTGCTCTGGCCCAAGCCTGAGGCGCATGGTGTGCGTGTGGAAACACCTTCCTGGTTGTCCTGTTGCTGTTTTTTGTGAATTTGTGTCCCACCCTCACCCCTCGTGTTTCTGTTCACTAGATGAAGACTAGAATTCTGCCTAACTTCAGATAATGTCGTGCTTTTCACTGTCATGTAAGCTGAAAAAACAACAACAAAACAACAACAAAAACCCTCCATACATTGTCTCTCCCTCTCGTCCCCTCTAGCCTCACCCCTAGCATGACTTGTGGGAAGTAACTCCTCCTTTTGCCTGGCATGTTTTCTAACTCGACATACATCTCCGCGTGTGAGGTCGTTGGGATGTACTGTGGAATGCTCATGCAGCCTCTGGACTTCTCGGACTAACCACTGCCTTGTCTGCATTTACGCCCAGGTCATACCCCGGCCCTGGCTTGTGCTCCTAACAGAGATGTGGCTGACTGCCTGGCCCTCATTTTGGCTACCATGATGCCTTTTTCTCCTTCCAGTACAATGACGGCTGTCAACTTCGTTTGTTTTAAAAAAGACAATTTGAGCAGAACGACCCTCTCCAACCTGGGTAGCATGGTTAGCCTGTGCAGTAACAACGTAGGCTCGGAGGATGGGTACAATGAAAATGATTCTGATTCGGAAACATTCTGACTTTGGACTGTAGAAGCCTTTCCTTGATCAACCATGTTGGAGAAAGGGAAAGAAGCTTGAATTCCAGGTTTACGTTGTGTTCAAGTATTATTATGGGCCCGAGCTTCCAGAAGCCAGTAGAGGAAGAGTTCAACTAAGGGAGGGCAGCTAGGCTGTAGGGCAAAGCACTCACACAGATGGGCCCCAATTTTAATTTGTTTCATGTTTTCCTTAGCTCTAAGATACTTCTGTGAAAGTCTACCTCTCATTTTAAGTAAGAAATAAAAAATGCACTTGATTCTTTTCTTTGGGGATAATGCACCGAGAGGGAACTGTTCCCTGTAAAGGTTTTTTTTTTTCATGTACTCACTTGGCAGTGAGTTCTCAGAAGTATATCAATGTGACATTCATGTCCCCTGGGAGGGGAGAGAAGGGATGGATAGGAAATGCCTCAAACCTCTTCTCACTTTGATGTTTACTTCCTCACTAGAAGCCAAAGGTAAAAGTGTTCATCTTTAGTAATAATGCCTGTAATAATGTTTTTAAGAGAGTCTAATTATTCATATCTTCTCCACAGTAAACATTTAAATATCCAGAACTTCTTTCCAAGGTTATTTGTTAAAGTTGCCAGATGAAGGGAAAAATGCAAAAACTGAATTTGCTTTTCTTATTTAACAAATATGGCACCCAGTGCTCCCCATAACAAGCCTGTGACTTATTTTTACCAGAGTGATTGAATCCAAATCTATCTAATAACATTTCAGGTGAAAATTGTATTGTACTAAAACTTTGAGACATATGCAAGTTTAATATGAAACTACCCTTTATTGATTCATTCTTAAATCAAAATACTAACCTTTAAAAAAAATCAAGACTATTGGCATTGTTCATCAATAGCAAAATGTTCAATGAGCTTCTCAGTCAAGGTCATGTCAAGTGAGTAAAAGTGAGACTGCAAATGGGAACAAAGAAAATGAAAGCAGGAGGTAGAAATGGGTGATGTGGAAATTAAAGCTAATTGATAGTTGCTTGATGGTAAAATCAACATGGTGAATACTGTGTCTGCTCCCTCTGCCAAAGCTTCTAGGTCAAATGGACCCCGTTCCGCATCCGGAATAGCTGTACAAAAAGAAGAATAAGACTGTTTTAAAATTATGCACACACACACACACACACACACATGCGCGCGCACACGCACACACACACACACACGCACACGCACACGTCTCTAGTTCATCAACCAGCTATACATGAGGACCAAAATGCTTCAATCTAAAATGGAAGATTTAAATTGTTTTCCTTCAAAATGAAACTGAGGACTGAAGTAGCTTTTCTATGGAGTTAAAAATATAATCTCTTTGCGTAACAGTCTTTGTTCTATTTTATATTTCTTATGACAGAGATTTCTAGTTCATGGCTTAACATTTGTAACTGATGATGTGTTGACCACGGCTTATTTTTTTTGCCAAAGTAGAGAAAATGTTTATATACTTTTGATGTAAATGTGCTTATATTTATTTGAAATGAAACAAATGCCAAGGAAACATCCTTTGTTCTCTCTTTTAATTGCTATGTGTCTTACTTGGAATAACAAAAAGCAGAAAAACGCACAGGGCCCTCCTGGGCTAGCCAGCAGTCCTGGGGCCACGCCCAGCATTTCCACTGCTAAGGTTTCCGGCCAACCCTCAGGACCTTTCCCACCTTGATTGGAGAGGGGTACAACATCCATCTCCCAGCTCCAGGCTGTAGCCAACTTGGAGCTTAGAAGACATGTGGAGTCCTTATGCCAGAGGAGGCTCTTTTGCCAGATGAAAACTGAAGCACATAGTGGATCGTATGCACAAAGGTGGCCAAAAGAAAGGTACAGAAATTATCCTAAATACACTGAAATCTCACGTGGTCCCAAAAACCTAATGGGAAACGATATCGGTGTGTGGGCACATGTACCAAGAAGAGAAATAAAATCACCAGCTCAAGTGCTATTTTCCATTTGAGGAAGAGACAGAAAAGAAGCATGTTGCATTAGAGCGGTATTCTATGACCATTTTATAATCAGTTCCATTTTCACCCTGGAAATTTCTATTTCAGTGTATGTGAGATATTTTTAAAACAGTGTTCTATCATGTCTGGATCAAATACAGATATTGTATTATACTTTCATCTAACTATAAAAGACTTTAATCTTACTCTTAATATCCTGGATTTAATTAAAAACATGTTGGGCTCTTCACAAATGAGAACTTGTTCAGAAGACTTATAGAATTGGTATTAATTTCACTGAAAATTGTTAACACCACAAACATTGTGTTTTTAATTCTTGCCATTTTGTTCCCCTCCTGCCTCTGTCCTTTTCGTTTGTTTAGAGAAGATGAATTTTTTAAAGTAGATGAATTGCTAATGAGCAATAATGACCTTATCTTTACCAAATCACTGAAAATGAGGGAGATCCAACACTGAAGGAGCATGATATACTGCGGTGTCTTTTTCTAGAAGTGAATGGAAATCTCGCTCAGTCGGCGTTTAAAGCAGGAAATGAAATGCCTGTTTTAATGGTGAAGCGATGTTAACATTTTTCCTGTAGAGTAGCACAGAGAACAAGGAGCGTTGCAGCAAAGCATTGATGGCCCTGCGACATTATCTCCGTGGAGCTGCGTTTTGACTTTCCCCCCCTCTCTCACTGATAGAAAGGAGGAGGACAAAGGAACAAAATGAAATCATGCTCGCCATGAACTGTTCGTTGAACCAATCTCTCCTCTTTCTCCCTCCCCGCTAAGAGCAATTTTTTTTTTCCTTTAAGAAATGACTTTAAAAACTCTGAGTTCTGTTTTTTCAAGTACATCTCTTAGAAATAAAATTAGGTTTGCAGCATAGCTTTCTGAGAAAAAAAAAAATCCATGAAACATTGTGCTTTTCATGGAGTCTTAGTTGTTTAGTGCTTTCACCTGGATGTGTTATTTTTAGAACTGTATTTTAACCACAGCCACAGGGATCATGTTTCTTTGCACTTAACCTATTCGCCAGTGTCTGCCTATCCTTGGTAAATACATTACTATCTCCAAATTGCCTAAAATCTGCTATGATTCTACAGTGAATAGCTCAGGGGATTTCTATTTATCACTACTAAAAGGGCACCATCGTATGTTTTGGTACTTTAGGCAGTAAACAGCTGCTTGATTTATTATTTTCTTATTAAATTAGAACAGGAACATCAAATGGATTTGCTGCACTAGTTATTATTTGTACTGTTGAGCAACTTGGTTTGTTTATCTGTTGCATTGGTTGAAGAACTCATCCCCTTTTTGTCTTGTAATATGAAGTTAGAGTGCCTTTTTATATTTGTATAGTCTGGAAATGTTCTGTGAAACGTTTTGTATTTTTTCATTTGAGTGTTATCAGAGCAATATAATACCAGTGAGTTTTCATTTCGACCTTTCTTTGAATGTATAAAGTGTCTTTTTTCCTATTTCCCCTTTTACCTGCTTTTAAATAAATAAAAATGCCGAAGTTATCTATAGGAGTTGTTTGAGTTTTGCAGTGCTAAAATGCTTTCTTCTTACAAAACTGTAAACCATAGGTCAGTGTTATAGGGGAAAAGCGTTTTAAGATAGTGACAATCTGAGTGTGTGTACAAAATGTAATTCTATGCGTTTCTTATGCAGTGATCTAAAAATTCAATGCAAATATCTTTGTTTGGTAGTTTGTCTACATATTTTATGCTTTAGCATGTGCAATATATCTTTGCAAAGCACGATGATACAAATCTGGTGCCAGTGTTATATTTTGCATAACATATTTGTAACAGCATAAAATATTGTTTGATGATTTCAGTGGGATTTTGTCTGTAATGTTTTCTTATGTAAACTGGAGTTGAATGACTCTAGTAAATGTCATGACTGTAAAAATGAGGAAAATGACTTTCAGTTCAGTGAATGACTTTGAACCAATCTGAATCTTCTCAAGCACAGTTTAATACTTTTTCAACTACTGAATGCTAATAATGTAATGAAGTACTTAACTGTAATATACAATGGAAATGCATTCAGATGGTTATTTTTACAAATAAAAACGGTACAAATATTGTAGCGATTTGTGCTGTCTTTAATTTTTTCCAATTTATAATAATTTTGCTAGTTATTCTGCTAATTTAAATCTTTGTCCCCCCCACCAAAACCAAATTAGCTTTAAATTTTGAAAATAAATTATCAAGATAGAAGTGCATCTCCAGATTTGCTATTTCTGTTTCTATCATCACAATCAGAGAAAAAATTTCAAACATGTTATTTGTGTTGATTATATTTATTTATGCTTTCGACTCTTTCCATAAAGAATTTGAACTGCCTTGCAACAAAAGATCCATGATGAACTAGAATTAGACTAATTAAGACAGGGAAAAAGAATACAAGCAAATATGGAAACCATAAAACTTAACACATGGCTATGAATGGACTTTAGTTTGCTCTAAGCTTCCTTGCATTCAGGTACGGGGAAATGTGACTAATTGTATAGATCACATATATCAGAAAGGAAGAAGTCTGCTAGGTCGTCAAAATTGTGAAATCAACCATGGTTATTTTCCTTGCTGTCACTACTACCCTTCAACTATTTCTATTCTTAAAGATATCTGTAGAATTTCCCAGCCGATGGGAAAGAAGTGAAGTTTCCAGCTGATGGGAGAGAAGTTTTGGGATGAGGCCTTGCTGAGTTCCTCAAATCACAGTCATTGAATGTTAGCAGTTCTTACTGTCTAGCCCAATCTCATCCATCTTTTTCATGAAGAAACTGAATTCCAGAGAAGTTATGTAATTTGTATAATTAATGATCTGAATATACAACTTGTCCCTATAGATGTTCTATCGTCTATGCCATCCTGCCAAATAATGTTTTGTGGGCTTTTTTGTTTTTGTTTTTGTTTTTTTTGCTAGAGCTGTTCAGAGGTTTTGCACTCTGCTCTGTCCATATTCAAATATTCAAATCTGAGTGCTTTTCATTCTTGAAGATTGTAAAACCTGAATCATACCACAGGTGAGTATGATTCTGTAGTTTAGAGCAGACTGGGATATATTAGTAATCTAATGCTATGTAACAAAGTGCACCAAAACTTAGTAAGTAAAAACAACAAATATTTATTATCTCACAATTCCTGTGAGTCAGGAGTCCAGGCATTGTTTAGTTGGGTCTTCTGCCACAGGCTATAGTCATGGCGTTTACCAGGGCAAGATTCATTTCAAAACTCACTCAAACGGTTGTTGGCAGGAGTCTTCATTGATTTTTGGACTGAGAGTTTTAGTTCCTCGATGGCTGTTGGCCGCCCTCTGTTCCTTGCCAGATGGTCCTTTCCGATGGGCAGCTCACAACATAGCAGCTTGCCTCCTGAGAGCAAGAAGCTAAGAAAAGCCAGAGAGACAAAGAGCAAGACCGCACAGCATTTTAACTGAAATTCGAAGTGACATTCCATCATTTCTCTCATATGCTATTCATTAGAAGCCAGTACTAGGTCCAACCTATTTGCAAAGGAAGGGAATTGCCAAGGGTGTAATACCAGGAAGCAGGAATCACCGAGAGACATTTTAGAAGCTATCTGTCACCCTGGGTGTAACACATTGTCCTTCCAGAGTATAACATCATATTAGGATAACTTCTTCCTAGTTATTGCTAAGGGAATTGTTACTTGACTTCCTAACTTTACTCTTTCGAGAAAAACATAGGGATCCTCTAATTTAATGTGTGGTCTCATAAGCAAGCAGAAAGGGGATAATGGCCTCCACTGCAGTAATTATAATGTTGAACATTGATGTGGCACTTTGTCTTCAAAATGCTTGTCAAAAGATCCCTCTCTCTAGTTCCACTCAGTAGATAAAGAATCCTGTATATCTATTCTTCACTTAACATAATGTGTTCCAGAATTAGTATGCAAGGCACAAAGGCATGAAGCTAAAAGGCTATTAATATAACATAAAAATATTGTGGGTAAAAGTGCTGTATGGATTGTCTCTTTGGCAAATTTCATACTGAAGGTACATTTGCTGTAAAATATAAAGCAGCACAGATAATGGCTGTGCCATTCATTAATTCAGGCACTCCAGGGAATGATTGGAAATGTGTGGGCATTTGTGGCCAGCACAATGATGGGGCAGGAGGGGTTGCTACTAGCATTTACTGTACTTTTATGTCCCTCCTAGCCCAGTGTGCCACTAAGCGCCCTCGACGCTAATCTCTCCCTCCTCGCCATTCATCTACTTCCTCTCCTCTTGTGTCTGAATCATTTCTTCATCAACTTATTATTTGTGAAGCAAGCCACACTTTACAATCTGTTTTCACAAGGGATTATATAAACATGCTCTAAATACATATTCGCTTGTAAAGAGCACTTACAAGCTTAAGGAAAAGAACTTCAGAAGCGATTCTGTGTACAGGCTCCCTGGTTGTGGATTTTTCCAAGAGAGGTCACATGCAGGTGAGTGGAGAAAAGTGCTGCATAGATTTGAGACAAATATCGAATCCTTTTGTTATTAAACTCACATGTACATCCTTTGTCTTAAGCAAGGAATGATTGTATTTACTTCACAGGTGGGGAAGCCCTGCTGGGGCACTTGACCCACCATCACATAGCAAGATCTGCAGACAGCATTATTGTCTCACATGGTTTTCTAGTCACTGGCAGACAATTTCTAGGATATCATTTTCCACTTTTAACTGACAATTTAACTAAGCATATTTATATTCCAGGAGAATTTTATAATTTTCAAAAGTAAAAATATTGAAGCAGTACTTAGCATCTAAAAAACTTACTTGTGTATGTATTCAGTTGATAAAGCACCCAGCACAGCTGAGAACTTTATATCTTACAGTTAGTTTTCTTAAGAATTACAAACATTTAAACTCAGATCTTAGTGACAAGAAGTTGCCAGCCATGTAAAGATCAGAGAAGAGAATATTCTAAGGAGAGAGAACAGCCAGTGCCAAATCCAAAGGCAGGAATGAACTTGGCAAGTTCCAGAAACAGAAATGAAACCAATGTGGCTGGAGACTTGTGGAGCTGGGAAGGGTAGTATGAGGTCAAGAGTTACCTGAAGCCAGATCTTATCAAATTTTATGAGCCAGGAAATGTGAAAAAAATTTCTCCACTAGAGAAATTTAAACAGAAAAATGACTGTAGTCCTACTTCATTTGTAAAAGATCACTCTGGGTGCTATAGGGAGGCAAGAGAAGAATCCTTAGGGACCAATTAGGTGGTCACTGCAATAATCTAGACAAATAAACATAGTGGCTTGGATTGGTGTGGCTGCAAGGGAAATGGAGAGAATGTGGTACATTTGGGTACTCTTAAAAGTAGAGTTGACTGAATATGATGATGGTGTATGTCAGTTCAACAGTCTAGAGTTTGATGGAGAGTCTGGGGTCATATAAAATTACAGATTATTAGAAGAGAGTGCCTTGGAAGTAAATGCAAAGAGAAAGAAGACTCCTGAACTGTGGGCATTCCAAATAAATTTAGAAATCAGGATCTAACAGAGAAGACTGAGGAGTGCCAGTAGCGCAGGAGGAAAAGCAAGAGACCAAGATACCTTCAAAATCTAGGAAAGAAGGAATGTCACAGAAGAAGAAGTTTCAGTTGCTTCCTTTGTCTGAATTGCTCCTGGGAGTGGAATTTAAGCAGGGATAGAACTTTGCCAGGTGAGTCTAAGGGGAACTATGGAACCATGGGACATTCAATGGACATGATGATACAAATCATGGATTTTAAATTTGATTTAGATTAAGGAGGAAAGTGAAAACATGATGGATAGCAGAAAGGTGGTACAGTCAGTCACTGGACTGAAGGTCTTCGTAGGATGGAAGACATGCTGAGTAGTAGCACTAGAGTTGGTGAACTAAGCATGAGGTGCTTAAAGTAAAGATTTCAGAGTGGTACAGTTTTTATGATGACAAAGCCAAGGAAATAACCACAGGAGTGGGTGGCTGAGGACGACTGAAGGAAAAAGCTTTGGAGGTGAAGAAGTCAAAAGTCATTTAACATAGAGTTTGAGCAAAATTGATGAGAAAATGTGTCCACTTCAATATACCTATCATCCAGATATTTTACTTTAAGTAGACACACACTTAGAGCTAATCTATTATCAGACTGATGTTTGGTTCCTGGGTTAGGATAAAGCCGTTAAAGAAATAAGAATAGTCAAATGTGTTTCTGTTAAAACAAACAAACAAACAAAAACAGTCTTTGACTATAATACAATGATAAGTTTTATGACCATGTGGTTTAACCCGACTGTGTTATTAGGCTCTCCAGAAAGCTTGACGGACTGAAGAGCTGCAGAATGAACAAAAGGAGTGTCTGGATCAGACGAACATCTTAGCGATAGTAATGAGAAACTGAATACTTTCCAGTGGGCCTTCCACAGAGGACAAAAGACTAAAATCATTAGAATTCTGTATTGCTCTTTAAGTAAAAACTAAATTTGCTTTAAAATAGTAACTTTTCCTGAAATCTCAACTTTTGACAAAAAAAAAATAGAAAGCAAATTTGGGTTTATAATTCCCTTTTTCAGAAACAGTTTCTTCATTTCTAAGTCCATGTCGTGTCTTTACTACTTGCTATTTTACTAGTTACTTGCTATTTTCTTTTACTACTATTTAAAATCTGAAAAAATTCGGTTAGAGGAATGTTACCTGGTAACTGATTTTCTGCTTAACTTCATTCTAAGGGCCTACCCATTAGCATGTAAATGTTGGTCAAACCACTGAGCCCATTTTGTTTGGCATTGGTGCTAAAAAGCTGATAAAGGGCTTAGCTGGTGCCATCTGGGAGCTTGCTTTGTGATGTCACAACTGACACTAAAAATTAGATTGAGAAAACTCATTAATTTCCTACGATATATTTTAGATATCGAAAAAGAAAAGCCTTTTGGGGTGCTGACAATATTTCCTAGAGATAAAAGCACGTTTTCTAGTATATATTGATAATCCATCCTCATTTTCTTTGCTACCAGCCTCATGATCTGATAGTAACCTGATGATGGTGCAAACAGGACATTCTTATTAAGCTATTAGTTGTAACCAGAAATTTTGAACACCAAATTAAAAGCACCTTACTAAATCACTCGAGCTGCTTTTCTAATAGAAGTAAATAATAAAAAAGCCAACAGACACTGAGCGCTAATTATATGCCAGCATTGCTCTGAGTACATGTATTAACTCATTTCATCTTTCCAACAACCCTAGAAGATACATACTATTACTATTACTATTCCCAAGAACACACAGCTAACTAGTGACAGATCTGGGATTCAAACCTAGTAAGGTAGTCCCATAGTTCATTATCTTAACTATTACGATATATAGGGAAGAAAACAAACTGCTCAATGTCAATTTTTCTTTCTTTCTTTCTTTTTTTTGTAGCCTTTAACAGTATGTATGTCTTTTCTTCCATGACAATTAATTTTGGTCTACAATAAAAGGTTGGCAAACTATAGCCCATGGGCCAAAACAAGTAGCCGCTTTTTTTTTTTTTTAATGACAGCTTTATTATAATATAATTGACATCCTATAAAATTCACCTTTTTAAAGTGCACAGTTCAAGTATGATTTTTAGCAATTCCAAAGAGTTATGTAACCATCACTACTATTTAATTATAAACTTTTCATTATCCCAAAAAGAAACCTGTACCCACTAGTGGTCATTCTCGATTCACTCATTCTCCCCTTCCCTTGCAACCACTTGTCAACTTCCTGTCTCTATGAATTTACCTATCCCAGACATTTTATATAAATGAAACAATACAATATATGTAACTGGCTTCTTAGCATAATGTTTTCAAGATTCATCCATGTTTTAGCATGTTTCAGTACTTCATTCCTTTTATAGTCAAATAATAGTTGTATGGATATACCACATTTTGTTCGTTTGTTCATCGGTTGATAGACATTTGAGTTGTTTCTACTTTTGAGCTCTTATAACAAGTGCTGCTATGAACATTTGTGTACAGATTTTTGTATGGACATATGTTTAAATTTTCTTGTGTATATAGGTAGGAGTGGAATTTCTAGATCATATGATAAATCGATATTTATCATTTTGAGGAACTGCCAAACTGTTCCACATCAGCTTCCAGACATTCAGCTGGCAACGTATGAGTTTGAATTTCTCTATATCCTTGCCAACACTTCTTATCCCCATTTATTTTCATTTTGGCCATTCTAGTGGGTGTGAAGTCATATTTATTGTGGTTTTGACTTGCCTTTCTGGTTTATAACTACCAATGTTGAGCATTGTCTCGTGTACTTATTGGTCATTTGTATATCTTCTGTGGAAAAATGTCTATCTAACCTTTTACCTATTTTAAAACTTGGTTATTTCTTTTTTTTATTGTTGGGTTATAAATTTTTTTTATGTAACTTGGATATAAGTCCCTTATCAGATATAGAATTTGCAAATATTTCCTCCCATTCCATGAGTTCCTTTTTCACTTTCTTGATAATGTCCTTTGAGGCACAAAAATTGCACTTTCAGTGTCATAGCTAAAAACCCACTTCTATTTTCTTGTTGTATTCTTACTTGGTGGAACAGGAGTTCTCTGGGTTCTCTTTTATAAGGGTACCAATCCCATTCTTAAGGGCTCCACTCTCATGACCTGATCACCTCCCAAAGACCCCACCTCCAAATATTATCACATTGGGAATTAGATTTCAACATGTCAGTTTCGAGGGGCCACAGACATGTAGTCTATAGAGAAGATGTACCATTATTTTACCTTAAAAAAGCCCTGCCAATTATACCATGACACAATACTTTCTTCTCTTTGATTAAAGATGCATTGCAATTTTATGGACATTAAATATGAATGATGAAATATAGGAATATATCAATATCCATTAAAATTGGAGTTATATATATTCTTTCATCAAGCAATCCCACTTTGGGATTCTATGCTGCAGAAATAGAAATATGGGTAAGCAAGAATGATAATTAAAATATTTAACAACTAGTATGGCACAGATACTTAACACATAACAGATACTAATCAAAATGGACACCAATTAACAGGCCTGTCCCTAACATTCTCACGTCCAGGGCAAGAGTACAAATGGAGACTTTCATACCAGATTTTTAAATACTTAAAAGTTAAAAAAAAAAAAAGCTAAAAAACTGTTAAATAAAATATGTTCTATTACCATAGCTTGGCAAATATAACTTCATAAGAAACTAGAAGAACTGGTTTGGATTTAAAATTATTGCCCTCCCTAGTTCAAGCATGGGGAGGTAGCCTCCCACTTTCAACCTGTGGCTCAATACTCACCCCATTTTTTTTCTTACATCCAGTGTCATTCAGTAGAGGAGTCTTGTATACACATATGAGCACCCTAGACTGCATGACCAAACTCTGTCTATACCCTCAGCACCCTTTGCTACCCGTTAAGCCTAGGGATGTTTACAATGATAGTGTAAGCTATCCTCAATAGAATGGAACTAGGAAAAAGACCCATGTAGCCCTTTTGGTGAGCTCAGGACCTTTAAGTAGGGACTTTCGGCATCTTGGATATAAAAATAGTCTTATAGAGTGCCACAGATGTCAACTGGGCACATCCCGTTTGGTCCGCAGACTCCTTACCCCATGAGAAGAGGGCCAGAGCAACTGCCTTCTAGTATGGGCCCCGGTCTAATCACTGAGGTCTAATCAATTACTGCTAACCAATATTTCTTCTGTTACCAACAAGACAAATACCAGTTCTTCAGAAAAGCAGAGACATACATGCCAAAATGTTTATTGTAATTTTTAGAAGTGGTAAAAAAAAAAAAGAAAAAAAAACCTAACGAGACAATTTGAATGTCATTCTGGTATATCCCTGCTGTGAAACATGAAACTATTAAAATAATAATTGTGGGTAAGCAGTATTAAGTATGGTTTTAATAAGCAAGTTTCAGTGAAATACTTATAGTTATAATTCCAAATAACATCAACAAAGAATGCTTATATAAGTTTATAGGTGTCTATATGTTTATGATCACAGAAAAAAATATGGCAGGATTTACCCAAAATGTTAAAGAGGAGGATGTAAGGAAATGGTGAAATTGTAGCTAAATGGAAAAATGTACACTGCATAAAATTTTAAGTGAAAATAAAAAATGTAGAATGTGAAACTTTCTTATATCACAAAAATAGGTCAAAATTCAATATGTTTATGAACAAGGACTAGAATGTAACAAATTTAAACATTAATTTAATTAAGTAACAGACTTGTGGGCAACTTTTGCTGTGAATTTATGTTGTTTATTGTCTTTGCAATAAAGTTTTTAAAAAGAGACTGGAATGCATAAATAGAAACTAAGAGGTAAATCAGTCATTCTATTTAGTGCTAGACTGATACTATTCATTACAACCAGCTCCAAGCTCCATAGTTAAAGAGGAATAAAAAACCTTGGAGATGCTTCAGTAAAACCCACAGGTATATTAAGAATTGAAGAATACATCCTTTTAGCAAGAATAAAAGAAACTGAACTTAAACAACTTAAAGATGTCTTCAACTATAAAATTTGGAGATTTGAGTCAGTAATTTCTCATATCCTCCCTGCTCTGACATTTTTGTATTCTTAGACTATATTCATCAGTCAACAGAGTAACTGCCAACCGCCTACAGCATCTGAAGCAGTGAACTAAGCATATGCATATGCTGGGAAGAAATGTGATTGAAAGCTGATGGCACCATTAGTCCTTCCACTAGAAGAATTTCTTCCCAACTGAAGAAATTAAGGAGATGTGCCCTTCCTCTTCAGAGCAAGAAAATAAATGAGTTTTAACTGCAGGCTGACAAATTTAGGATCACGAGAATTATCTGAAAAATGTGTAGTAAATATGGATGGTTGGGACAAGACTCATTGTAAATTCCCTTCCCTGGAGACGTTTAGAGTTAATGTTGTTACTCATCACTCCAGGATGATGTTAGATGTCAGATGGCCAGTGCATGGCAGGTGCAGCTATTTAAAGTCACTGGGTCAGGTTGTACATCAGCTTTCTTCATGTTCCTCCTCTCCCACTGAGCAGACAGTCCAGAGTATCACAGTGGGTGAAGCTGTTGGTGCCTTAGCACAAGTCATGTTAGTGGACTGGTGGTCACCGTATTCTCCACTGTCACACATTTGCAGGAGAAAAAAAAATAAGAATTAAAAGTTATCTCTGAAGTAAGAAGCAAACTCCCTGGTTTTCAGCCTGGTTTTCTACTTTTCCAGCCAATGGCCCTTTGTGGAACCAGTTCCCAGAACCAATTTCAATAGGATCCTTGAAGAAATCAAATGTTCTCAGTCAAGCTACTCAGTCTCCACATTTGATCTTTTCTATTCTTCCATAGTTACTTTTCCTCTTGGGATAAGTCTTTAAAATTGCTCTTCGCTTGGTGTAGGAAACATCAAAATCCAAGATTTATTTTTCAGATTCTTAATTTTAGCACTTTTTATCTATTGATTTTCTTTTCCAATATAGATAATCCTATTGTAGGATCAGCTTTTGGTGCCATTATATGAACTTGAGTCCTATATTGTTTATATATGTAAATATACAATTATTTGTGTAGTTAGTTTTTAAAGATCTGTTTCTACCAAATTAAATCGGGCACTGGTATCATGTTTTTGCAAGTATTTTCCTTACTTGAGCACTCCCCATCCCCCATTATGAGAAAATTAACATAATTGCACATTTTCTTTTTCCCTTCTTTCTCTTTTTAAACACAACGCGGGCTGATGATAATCCTTCAGGATCCAAGAAAATGGTTTGGCTGCATAACAGGAGCCCTAAGGAACCACTTATGAATCGGAAAGTGCTTTATCCCAGCTACAGAATGCGAAGGGTTACACTTGGCAAGAAGCTACAGAGACTGCCCTGGGCAAGGGGAGAGGTTTTCCTTGCCCAACCTGCTTAGGAGCATTCATTCACCCTTTATCTTTCTACTGGAAGCAAAGAACTGGAATTTCTCCTTTCACTTATAAAGTAGAAGATAAGGGAGAAGGGTTGAAGGGATGGGTGAAAAAGATGAAGGGATTAAGAAGTACAAATTGGTAGTTACAAAATAGTCTCAGTGATGTGTAGTACAGCGTAAGGAAATATAGTCAATAATATTGTAGTAACTATGTTTAGTGCCAGCTGCGTCCACTAGACTAAGGGGAGGATCATTTTGTAAATTATATAAATGTCTAACCACTACATTGTACCTGAAACTAATGTAAAATAATATTGGCTGTCAACTGTAATAATAAAAAAAAAAAGACAAGGGTGCTTCCTGTGGAAATTAGAACTGAGTCATGTTTTTAGAGCACTTTGGAATTCTTTCAGGGTAAGTGCTATAAGAACATAAATGATTTATTTTTATTGTAAAATTACATTTCTATCATCAATAACTCTCCAAGCAAAATCTTTTTGTTTTTTTAATTAAAAATCTCAATGCTACAAATCACTAAGTAACAGGAGAACTTTGCCATGTAATGAGGGAAGAATCAGACATGCAATAATCAGCCTCTGATTAAAATACTTATATCCCCTGTTTTCCATCATATATTAGGTATACTGTCTGCTGGACAAAAAAAAAAAAAAGAGAGAAGACAGTGGTTGGAAAGGTAAGAGAAACAATTCCAAATATATGCCCCAATGCTTACATGTCAAGGGAGGGGAGAAGCTAAGTGTAATGAGGAGACAAAGAGATGTGCCTGATGGAAGTGAAGTCTACTACGGCGGGCTTCACAGGAAAAGTAAATCCTGTTCTGGGTCATAAGACGGGAAGGAAGTCAGGAAGTGGTCACTCAAGAATAAATGCAGAAAAAAATTGGTCATAATTCGAAATGGGCCTTTGGCTATACAAAATGAAAGTACCACATTTCACAGATCAATATTAAAAAAAAGGTTTTCTATTCTGCCCTCACTTCATTATACAGTGTATTTCATCTGTAAAGAATTAGCTCTGGGAACCCATGTTAACTAATTTATACTTTTAACTCATTCTTATATAAATAACTAATGACAGTCACATTTGTGGGGCTATAATGATTAGTATCCCCTTTTTATTTTGCTGCAAGTACCTGCTTCCAAAAATGAATTCTATTGAAACTCCTTCATATCCCCCTAACCTAAGAGTGTAATAAACAGTTTGGACATTCACCAGTTTTCTCATCAACCTCAGTTAAAGGCCCAGGTTTCTGGATTTTATCACTTCCTAGCCAAATCATCACCCCCTACTCTTTTTTATATCAGCTTTTCTTAAAACATGGTCTGCAGGCCCCTGGTATCCAAGCAACTCTTTTAAGGGGTTCACAAGGTCAAAAGAGATTTTTGTAATAATCCTAAGACTAACTGCCTTTTTCACTAATAGAGCCAAAGCAACTTTGATAGTGGGTAAAACTTCTGGTGGTGCCTGAGCACGAATGTCAGTCAGTGTACTGGAACTACAGTACTAGCTGTCACCGTATCCTATACTGGCACACTTTTGTAGTAAAAAATAATAATAACCATGCAGTAAAAATGACCAATTTTATTAAACTTCAGTTCTTGAAGAAATGAAAGTAGGCATAGAGCTCTTGTGCTGCATGCTGAAGTAGGATGGTTTCAGCACTATGTAATTATTTGAGCCGCCAGCTGCTTAGCTGGTTTTTCATCATAGCAGAAAGGGCCTACAGTCAAGGAGGTTTGTATACACCCTCCTCCTCTTGTTCATCCTCCGTATTCATTAGCACCCAAAGACTCTGCAAAGTTCTAAAACAAAATACTGTTTCACTTTAAGTATTTCTCAAGCTTATGTGAACAGAACTTTATTTTTCACATACCACTAATTCCCATTCTATGAAACACATTGAAAAATTCTGTTCTGCCTTTTTCCATTAAAAATAGTCACTGAATATGAGGTTTTGTTATAAGCGATTTTTTTTTTTTTGCCTCTTTTGGAAGTAAATGGATATAGATAATATATTATAGACATGTCATCTAAATTCCATTCCTTTGCTAGTTCAAAGTGGTATTTCCCTCTATCAGTGTGTATTCCATTGCAGATTACTGATTATTTCTGAATTTTTAGTTCACGTAATGTTTGCCATTAAATTATATGGTTGGGTTTCCTACCCAGTGTTTCAGAAACTATATGCCTGATTTGGAGTCTTCGTGACTTCTGAGTGGAGTAGAGAGAAGCTTCCAAGTGAAAAGTCAGCTGTGAAGAACAGGTAAGACAGAGGCAGGAAGCTGAAAAAACTGGAAAGAAAGAAGTTGCGGAGAATTAGACAACATGGATTGCCTGCAGGTAAGTTCACAAGTTGGGAAGGAGATGTTAAGAATACTGAACTGGTATGGTTGAATTATGCATTTTCCATAAGTAAATAGTTTATAAAACTAGTATGTATACTGACTAACTTACATGAAATTGACTAACTTACAATTTTTTTCTCATAAAATTGGTTCATGCAAATTCATATTTATGTTTGTAAATACACATATCATGAGGATCTGGAAGGATTTTCACCAAACTGTACAACAGTGATTACTTCTGGCAATGGGACAGGAAGATTGAGGATTAGAGTGAGGTGATATGAAAGGGGAGTTTCACTTCACACTATACTTTTATAGTATTTCAATTATTTATAGAATATTTTAATGTATTATTTGGGTAAATAAAGAAAACAGAAGTAGAAGTAATATATATTTGTTTACAAAATACTGAAAAGCATATGGAAAAATTTTTATTTATATTCTCACCACCCTGTGATAACCACTTGTTTTAGTGAATTGCTTTTCTATCCCTACCCTTCCTTTAATATTTAGATATATAGATGTGATAGGCTATAATATTGTTTGCAAATGCTTGGTGCTCTTTCTTGCCTGTTGAACTCAGATGAGGTCATATGACTTCCTTCAGCCAATGAAATAGAAGCAGAAATCATGTGTCACTCTGGGCAGAAGGTTTCAGAACCCACTCATACTTTTGCAATCCTGGAAGCTTGCCTCAAAACGGAACTGCCATCACGTTTATGGGTTCCAGACTGTTATGAAGAATACAGAAGCCTTGGTGACCTGGGATGGATAGGCAGCACGAAGGAGAAATAAACTTTGTCATTGTAAGCAGTAGAGATTTTCAGGTTGTTCCTGAAGGATAAATTAGCTTTCCCTGACTGACAAAAAAGATAAATAGTTATCTGTGTGTACAAGTATAATTGTGTGTATGTGTGTGCTTGAGCAGAGAGAATAAAACCCACAAAAATATAAAATTCATTGTTATGATGGTGTATATATATTTCATATACTCCTTTTTTGACTTAATATTCTATTGTAAAAATTTTTCTAATTTACCATATGGTTTTGGAAAATATTATTTTAATGGCTGTGTATTTTTTTATTTCATGGACTTATTATCATGTATTTAATCTTCCTCCTAAGGGCAAATATTTAGGTTGCTTCCAAGTTTCCGTCTGTCTTGTAAATTATCAATAAACATATTTGTCCACAGCTCTTGGAATAAATTTCATACTTTGGATAAATGCCATGATATGGGATTAACGTTAATTTTAGAGCTGACTCTGACTCTCACCCTCGGCTTCCTATACCCACCCTATCTCCATAAGGCTCATGTAGGTCAGCAGAGTAAAACAGTTCAGCCACCAACCCACAGGGACAGAGACACTGAGCCTTCTGCAAGTTTCAATAGCTATTATAAAAATCTCCTAATCTTGAAGAGGAAAAAACAATGGTAGAGGCTCTGTTCATCCCTCTGGCAACAAATCAAAGTTGTTACGGAAACAAGGAGCAGCAGCAAGGAAAAATCACCCGGGATCTTGACGAACAAGCCATAAAACTAGAAAGAAGTCCAAGAAAACACCTTGCAATGGCAGAAGGCAGGAAGGGGCGAGGACACAGGGCTGTCCGCTGAGACGGAGCCTGTAGTAGCAGCAGCAGCAGCAGCAGAAGCCTCTTAAAGGGACCCTGTTCGCAAGCAGATTTTCACAGTGTCAGAAATCCCTCTCTGAACACCAGTGCTGATTATGCTGTGGACGGGGGGTACCAGGGATTTACAGATAGACAGTGTTGGAATGAGGGCCTAGAGGAGACTGGTTGTGTATAGAAGTGCCGGTAACATCCATTGTTCCCTGTTGAGCCCTCCCTGCTCCCAGTGCATAGACTCAGTGCCACCATAGCCCAGACATCTTCAAACTGGATAGCAGAGGTCGTTCCACCCAGAGGATTCCCTGAAACCCCACCTCCCTGAACGCATGGCCCCACCCATGCCACATCCAGGTGTATCCTCAGCGAGTCAGTTGCTCCTTGCTAAGCAGTGCCTAGACTCACACTGGAGGCAGCTGGCCTCAGTTTCTGGTGTGGCCTTTTGAGGCAACTATAAGCACAGCATCTGTGGATTGCTTGCTCAATCTTAACAGGTGGCTCTGGAGGGATAGAGGCTTGGGCTAAATTTAGTCTGCAGCTGAACCTCTCTCAGGACTGTGCCACTGGGCACCTACTTCACAAACTCACACTAATAAGACTGGGAGATTTAGAAGCTTTGCTTAGTACATAAAAGCAGATATGGAAAGGCAGCCAAAATGGGAAGACAAAAAAGCAGAAACCATATGAGAGAACAGAACAGAGATCCAGATGTAATAAAGTCGAGTAATCTAACAGATGCAGAGTTCAAAACACTGGTTATAAAGATGCTCAAAGAACTTTTGGGAAGTATAGATAAATTCAGTGAGAACTTCAACAAAGAGGTGAAAAAAAACCCATAAAAATGGAAATAGAAATTATAAAAGGGAACCAGTCTGAAATGAAGAACATATTATCTGAGATGAGAAGTATATTAAATGGAATAAACAAAATAATAAACAAAGTGAATAAAGAAAAGGATCAAATGCCCTATCTAGAGGATAGGAAAGCCAAGGATACACAATCAGAATGGCAAGAAATAAGACGCCAAGACTATAAAAATTATTCAAGGAGTATATGAGACATTATTAAGACTCCAAATATTCGACTGATCGGTGTAACTGAAAAAAATCAAGATGTTGAACAGCTGTTGAAGAAATAATCATGGAAAAGTTTCCTAACTTGGTGAAGGAAGTGGACATAAAACCCCAAGAAGCTCAGAGAATTCCAATAATCAGGGATCTAAAGAGGCCCACACTAGGACACATCATAATTGAAATGCTAAAGGTTACATACAAAGAAAATATTAGAAGCAGCAAGAGAAAAGACAGATACTTATAAGAGAAAACTCATAAAACTGGCAGCTGATTTCTCAAAAGAAACTATGCAAGATAGAAGGGCATGACAAAAAGTACTCAACAGGATGAAGACCCAGGATCTACAACCAAGAATAATTTATCTAGCAAAGCTATCATTTAGAGTTGAGGGACAGATAAAGAGCTTCCCAGACAAAACTAAGCTAAAGGAATTTTTCACCACCAAGCCAGTATTACAGGAAATGTTAAAGGGACTTCTTTAAGAAGAAAAAACATATATCGAAAACAGGAATAAAGAATGGTAACAACTACATTCCTATCAATAAGTACCTCAAATGGAAAAGAATGAAGTGCTCCAACTAAAAGGTAGAGTGGATGAATGGAAAGGAAACAAGACCCCTACATGTTGCCTATAAGATACTTCAGATTAAAAGACACACACAGACTAAAAGGAAGGGGATGGAGAAAGATATTGCTTTGATGGACCTAGAAGGTATTTAAACCAGACAGAGAAAGATGAACACTATATGATTTCACTTACATGCAGAATCTAAAGAATAAAAAGAACAAACTAATCAAAAACAAACTCACAAATAGAGTGGACAATTTGGTGACAGACAGAGGGGAGGGGAGTTTGGGGAGCTGGGAGAATGGGGTAAAGCGTTAAAGAAGTACAAATTAGTAGCTGATGGATAGACGTGGGGATGGGGAGCATGGCATAGAGAATGCAGTTAGCATTAATACATTGGCTAGATGAAGGGTCAGGGGAGGGAGAGAGCAATTGGGGGGATCGTTTTATGAACTGTAAAGATGTCTAACCAATGTACTGTATACTTGAAACTAATTAAAATAAGTTAATTTTTAGAAAATCTCCTTATCCTTTCTATTTCACCTCTGAGATTATCTTGACTCAAGAATTTTCATTAAAAAACTAATAGTCAAACTGATGTTTACAAAAATATAACTTTCTATGGGTAACATAACTCCTAGCCAAAGATGGCCCACCCGGTCCCCAGCCTTTCCTCACTTCCTCCATGGCTAGGTTAGACACAACAGGTGCCTGGGCCCTCCCAGACCATTTGCCCTTCTCTGCAGCCCTCACTCTCAGGTGTGCTTCATCACTCCTGGGGCATCCTGCACTAATGTGAAAGCAGCACTTTCCCACTCTAATTATTGTTCCCTTTTCTGTCTTTTCCATGAGGCTATACTGTGACCTTCTTGAAGATAGAGACTGTTATTTTATCCTTAGAGCCACAATGATTAGAATGGTACCCAGAACTTAGCAATCTCAGAGTAAATATTGGGTGAGTATATGAATGTAAGTAGGAACTAATACATGGATTCATGCATACATGAGGGAAGGAATGAGTGAATGAGTGAATGGGAGATTTATTTGTACATCTCTAGGATCTGAAGGAACCATTTCCTGCTTTGGGATGATTACATTTTATGTCTGGTTGTGCAGTTTTGCTGTAAGGTATAGAAGCTCATAAGACAGGTACTGACGACTTAGAGACTGCCGGTATGTTTGGGGAACATCCTAAGAACCAAATAAGCATGTTCCTTCCTTCTTCGCTTAGAACTAAACCTCAGGTATGAAAAGTAAAGAGAAAATAAAGGAAAATAAGAGTGTGAAGCAAGACCTTTATCACCATGTCTTTTTGAAGAGAGAGACATATTCTCTAATTTAACTAGTCAGTGCCTGGATACATAGTTTGGGGAACAGGTAGAGAAATACGCACTCCTAGTCATCATTGGTAGGAATGTAAACTGATGCAAACATTTTAGAAGTAATTTTTGGAATACTTATCAGAATTCTAAATGCATATACCATCTGACCAAGCAATTCCATTTCCAGGGCATTTATCTCTTAGAATGCTTGTGTAAGTGCATAGATATGAATGTATAAAGATGTTAATTGCAGCACTATCTGAAATAATCAAAAATTGGAAATAATCCAAATGTCCATCAGTAGGGAATTGGATAAATAAATAATGTTACATCAATATAGTGGAATATGACACAGAAGTTTTAAAAAAGGATATAGCCCTTTATTTACTGACATGCAAGGATAGCCAATTTAAATTATTTAGTGATAAAAGCCGAATTGTAGAACAGTTTATAGAATAATATGATTCCGAATTCTAGGAAGAAGATGTATATATGTGAGAGAAAGACAAGACATTGTAAATCTAACAATGGCTACCTCTGAGGAGTGGGGATTGAGTAAGACACATTTTATAGTGTGTATTTACATCTGTATTTTTAAAAAATTATTCATAACAAATATCACCTTATAAATAAACATTTAAAAAGTAAAAACTAATTGCTACTTTTTCAAGTGCTAGGCTGAAAACGTACCTATTCTTGGGTCTGAGAAAACTAATGTTTGGAAAGATTTCCTTTTTAGGTACTTTAAATGCTGGAAGGAACAAGCAAAACAAAAGGAATTTAAATGATGGCAGGAACTGAGCAAAATGCCAGGAATTTCAAATTTTGAGCTACCTAATTTATCCTCGAGTAATAAATAGTATCTGCTTTCAGGTGTTATACACATCATAGCCCTGCGTTGGATTTTTTTTTTTTTTTACAGTAGCTTAGAAACTTTTGAACTAAACTATTCTTAAAACATTCAGGGCTATAGTGGATATACACTCGCATGGCAGGTTATACTTGGTTGTGGTTGGATTTAAATTTATCCTTACCTTCACAGAGCAAATCCTTTGATAACAGTTTCTGATTATTTTTACTCTATACCCTCATAAGGTGGGTACTCAGTACATATAATTGAATAGATGAATGATGCTATGCAGTGACAACAGCTGATGATTGGTTGGTAAATATGGAGACGATACTTGTTTGGGGACTCCCAGAAATAATCAGGATCATTTTGTAGAAAAATAGCTCTTGTTTAAAGAGGATAGAATTTGGATCCACTGTAACTTATGCATAGGTATAGTGTGACCACATTTGTATCCACAAACTGGTAAAGACAGATGAAATGGAGTTAGGAATATTTTCTAAAGCACAATTTATAAAATAACTTTTATTAAATAGATGAGCTTTAGGCCAAATAGCATCCTAAAAAAAGGACTCCATTTCTAAAATTGGGCAGTATTTATGGTAATGGTCTTTATTAGATTTTTCTATGGGCATTAGCACCGTAACTCTAGAATGAAACTATCCTGATTTCAAACATGTAAATATGCTTAAGGACAAGAGTTCTATGGACATAATATAGCTTATTGAATATTTTTATCATCTCTCCGGAACTACTTGGGACTGAGTGCTTGGATGGAAAGATTGAATAGTCATCAGAGTATGTTAAACTATAACTAACAAGCTCCCTTCTGGTGCTCAGATCTGATTTATCACAGAACCTGTGTTTGAATTTTAAAATTTATTTGTAGATCACGTCTTAGATAAGAAGAAGGAAGGAAAAGAAGGTAAATTCTTTACGGCTTTTAAGGTCAGGCAGTCAATTTGGCAGCTAGGCTTATATAACCTTTAACTTCTCCTAATTAGAAACTTTCAAGGTATCTGGCTCTCCCCAGGATGCCAATTTGCTAGAGAATCTGTTTGTAGCCTCCTTGCGAGGAGTTAATTTGAAGCCTTAACCAACAAAAATAAAAAAGCTTCAGTTCCATGAAACAAGTTATCCTTCATTGTTTGCTCAACTTACTGTGAGGTTTGGGTTTTAACCTGACTTAATGTTAAACTCATTCATCTTAATTAATATATACCTTTTTCAGTCACATCCATTCTCCTACAAATAGGTCAAACTTCCATAAACCTTCAGAGGAAAGCCAATCATGGAGGAAATGTTTTTTTATATCACTTGTGTTAGACGGTTACTCTTTTTACCATTAATTTCCAGATAAAAGTCTTTAAAATAGTTAAACTTTGTTATTCTTTTAGTATCTGGTAATAACCATTATATTGAGTTCAAATTAACATTAAATTGAATATTGGTGGTGATAAACTAATTATGTATCTTTTAAACAATAAAAATGGAAAGCAAAGGGAAATTTATCTTGTATTTAAAAACTTGGAAGCCCAATTTATTTCCATATTGAATTTTGGGATAATATACTAGAAAGTGAATATGCCTTTGATTCTACAACTTTATGTGCTTGCTCCATCTTATATGTAACTTTATCCCCTTCCATAGCTTTAATTACTATTTACAGCCTTTTTGAAGCTGAATTCAGTAGTTTTCCTTCCAAACCTATTTGTCTTTCTTTACTCTCGACATTGGTAACTGGTACTATCATCTATTTAATTCCTTAAGTGAGATATCTAGAAATTCAGTTATAACAATCTTTAAAAAAAAAAGATTTATTGAGGTATAATTCACATAATGTAAAATTCATCGATTTAAAATCCTTTCTGCTTAAAATGAAAAAATAAATGAATAAATAAAATGTGCAATTAAGTGGTTTTTACTATATTCATAGGATAAGTGAGATTGGTTTATAATTTTCCTTTTAATGTTATCTTTGTTGGGTTTATTGTTAATATTATGCTCATTTCTTAAAAGATTTAGCCTTTAATTTTCGCATATTCTATGGTGGTTCCAAAATGCAAAATCTATGGGTCAGTATCACTGGAAGTGGAGGTCAGTGGGGAAGGAAGAGTTTTCCAATTTTTTTCTGAGTCTCACACTCTTTAGAACTGGGGAAAAACTGCAGAACCTGCCAAACCATAGAATATGAGATTATCCCAATGCTATTTAATTCTGCCCAAAATACAGAAAAGAAAAGAAAACCAATCCTACTTATGAGATGTAAAAAATCTTAAATACTAACAAAGAGAACCAACAGCATATTTAAAATAATATATTTACAAAATGTGTTCCAAGAATATAAGAGAAGTTCCATAATAAGACATCAATTAATAAAATTCATCATATTAATAAAGCTAAAGATAAAAATCATATTATTGCCTTCAAAAAGCATTTGATACAAGTCAATATCCATTCATGTTAAAAGACTCAAATAGGAATTGAGGGATATTTCAGCCCATAAACTAGTTCCTCACTTAATGGGAAACATTACTAAAAGTAGGAAGAAGACAAAGATGACCACTGTGCCCATTACTATTAATCATTGGAAACAGAGATATTAGCTAATACATTTAGACAAGAGGAAGCATTTACTTGCCTGAGAATTGGAAGGAAGATAAAAAAACTATCTCTTTGCAGATAACATGAATATATATTTAGAAAACAAATAGTAAATGGAAAAATTAATAGAAATTATGAGAATTTAGTAAAGAAGTAGGTTATAAAATTAATATAAATAAGTCAGCCTCATATAAACAGTGAGCAGATAAAAGAAATAATGGAAGAGAAGACCCTATTTAGAAGAGCAAAAATATAATACTGGAATATGAACTTATTAAGACATAGGCAATAATAAAAACTATAAAACACTCCTCACAACACAAAAAAAATAGACTTGAAAAATAAAAAGGTAAATTATGTTCTTGGACAGACTTACATCATAAAACTAAATTCTCCCTGAGTTAATTTATAAATTTAATAAAATTACCATCAGATTTTTTTCTTACCCTAGATGAGTTGATTACTAACTTTATCTGAAAGTACAAACAAAAAGAATAGTTAGAAAATTCCTAAGAAAAGAATTACGGGAGGAAAAAAGTATTACCAAATATTAAAACATATCTGCATAATTGAAACAATGTATTGGTACATGATTAAACAGAAAGACCATGGGGATGGGAAGCAAATACAGAAATAAATACAAGTGAAGATAGAAATTTAATAAATGTTACAAGTTGTGTCTCAGAACAATGCAAATTGTATATCTTATTTTGGTCCTAATCTAAACAAGTCAAAGTAAAAAACATTTTTTGAGATGAAGAAAAACTGTACACAGAGTAAATATTATATGATACCAAGGAGGTGTTACTTTTCCTTTATATGATGATGGTATTGTAGATGTATTTGAAATATTTATCTGTGAAAGATATAAATCGAAGTACTTGTGAGTGAAATAATATACAATAAGGATTTGTTTGAAGCTCCAGCAAAAAGTAGGGCATAGAGTATAGAATTAAGAAATGAAAACGTTACAAATCGTTGTAGCTGGATGATTCAGATATAGATATTCACTATATTATTTTCTCCATTTTTGTTTAGGTTTGAAAATTCCATAAAATATTTTAAAATATTAGATTTCATAACTAATAAATTATGTGTATTTATATGTGTGTATACAGTATTTATAAATATACACACTAGAAAAAACCCTGAGATTCCTGAATAAGACAGATCTGTTTCTGATTTTACAAATCTCAAATAAATTTTAAAGAAATAGTTGATACCTCTGTATGTTGCTGAAATATTCTTGTAATATATTCTATTAATAAAGAAAAGTTCACAGGTGAGTAGGACTAGGTGATTAGGTATGGAGGTAAAGAGAGCAATTTTGACCTTTTATCTTATAAACTGTTTGAATTATTAAAGTTTTATACTTTGTTTAAATTTAAAAGTTCATAAAGCTTTAAAAAACTAGTTGCTATGAAAACTAATATTAAAAACAAAGAGACAAACAGATGACCAAATAAACAATTTCCAGAGGATTGTGATGGATGGACTAAAATGCAAGAAAGGATTAGCGTATAAATCCTAGATGGTCTGTAGCCTCCAGGTTCACTTCTTGCCATATCCCGTCCCACGTCCCTTACGCCAGCCGAGCCCCCACTTCATGGCAATTCTCTAGCAGAGCAGATTATTTCACAGCTCTGTGCCTTCACTCTGTGCATTGCATATTCTTTGCAGGGGAAACATAGAAGGTAGCCTTGCAAAAGTCACTCTCATTTATGCCTCTCTTATAGATGACTTCCTCTCTCCAACCACCATCTCCAACTCCAGATAGAATTTACCACTTTCTTCTTTGTGTCACTCTTGTGAACCTTGCTCATTTCCATGTCTTCATGCCATGAGACTGTCTGACTCCTCTTAAACATATTCCTTGCCCTAACATATCTGGTCAATAAATTGAGTGAGAGAGAAAAGAAAATTTTGGGCTTAATTACTTGACAGTTGCCTGATTTCTGAAGTAAGAGACTATAAATATCCCTACTTTGGTTTTCCTATCCAAAATATTTGTCATATATTAGGGTGAGTGGGTTTTGAAACATACTATGAAAGAAATAGTTATACTTCTTTAAAGAAAAATTTTAAATTACCATGAAAAATACTTCCTTTTCAAGCTGTATTCATTAAAACTAAGGGGTAGGAAAGGTATCATTTGTATATGATTAAACAGGTGGTCAACTTTTCAATGGTCTCTATAAGTAAAAGGTACTTAATGTACAAAATAGTCATTGCCACCTCTGACCTTGTACTCCAGGACTGAGCTACAGCTTGGGGAACTCATGAGGGCTATGCTGTCCAGTACCTAGGGTGCTATCAGGGCGACTGTGGTCCAAATGCCAATCCCCAAAAAGCAGCTGGTTTTCATGGTATATGCCGTTACCTACCCAGAAGTTCCATTAATACCCCATCCACTGCCATAGCCATATTTTTGGTCCCCAGTTCACTGTGAATTAACTTAGAAGTTCTGGTATACAGATTGGGGGAGAAGAGGGATGGTTTCTGCCAGGATTTTGAAGTAGGGTGAAATGGCAGAGAATTATATGTATTTCTCATAGTCTCTGTTAAAACTTGAAACACAATTTTGCATAGAAACCACATGATTAAATGTGTTAGATTTTATACTATTACATGTGCTACATTTGAGGTGTAATTGAAAACTAGTGAGCTAGAAATTTACCCTGCAGTCTGAATCCCAAAGGACTTGCAAGCAAATTGTGCTCCAAAAGTTCATTTGTAAATTGAGGACTTTGTACTCATCAAATCAAGAGGAAAGGGCAAATAAAATAAAGCATATTTCTGATGATATATAATTAGAAAAATAACTTAAAAAGAATTGCCCAAGTATGGGAAAGACTTTTCACTTTATACCCTTTGAATTTTGTGCCACACGCATGTGATAATTATTCCCCCAGTAAGGTTTATTTTACAAATGTTAAAAATAACTACCAAGTTATATATTTAGAACATGTCTCTAGAGTGTAAAATGAATATGTACTATTTCTTAAAATTTTTGCAACTTTCTCTGTCCTACTATTTGAATCTGCTTAGTTATGGTGCTGATAAACCTCGAGTAATCTACCATTACTGTAAAAATTACTCTACATGCCTGCCACCTTCCCTGTAGCATTGTGGGAATGACTTGTATTGCTTTAATTATAAAATGGCTATCTTTAGTGGGAATATTTATTCTAGTTGAAGGGATGTCAATTAGCATAATCCTCCTGACCCTTCTCCACCCCAATACTTTACCCTAAGAAGGAGGCGTGTCCTACCTGACCATGAGCCTGGGAGCAGGAAGGAGCAATCAGAGACCCACTCTTTCTCCTTTATTTCCCTTGAGGGACAGCTGCCCACAGGAAGCACCATGTCTACAAACCACAGCAGTACAAGGACTAGCCCCCATGTAGGCAGGCAGTGGTCGTCCACGATTGAGCGGGTATGTCATAATCCCGTGGTTCAGACTGCTCACAGACATAAGCCACATTTTTGTCAGTACGGTAGAGGTTTAATGGTGTTTCACTGTGATTTTATTTTACATTTCCCAGATTACTAAAAAGTTGAGTATTTGCAGACGTATTTGCATATTTTTGTGTTCTTGTTTCTTATAGTTAGTCTTTTTACCTATGAACATCATATATTTTCATTCCATTTCTATTTAGATGTTATTTAAAGTCTGTCAATACAATTTTTAAAATTTTCCCATTAAAGAACTTGCACATCTGTTATCATGATTCATTCCTATGTATTTTGTCTTGTCTAACTTGTTTCTGTTATTTAAAAATACAGTTCACTTTTACATGTTGATTTTTTAATTATTAAATTTGTTAAGTCCAATAGTTTATCTAGAAGTATTTTGAGTTATTCCATATACGAAATTGTATCATCTTCAATTGAGAGTTTTGATTTTTCCTTTTTCATTCTTATGCCACTTTTTATTTTTTCTTATCTTACCACACTAGCTAGAATCTCTGGTTCAATATTGAATAGTCATGATAGTGAATATCTGTGTCATAAAATAGATAGTATAATAAATGTGATGGTAGTAGATATCCTTGTCTTGTTCCTGACCTTGCAGGGAATGCTTTTACACTCTGGCATTAAATATAGCTTATGTATGTATCTCTAAACAATGTCATTATGCACAAACATGGTGTTAAATCAATCTTTTATTTTTGAAAAAAATAACACCTTTTTCATACATTGATAGGTTTGTTGTTATTGTCGTTTAAGATTTTTACACCTATGTTCATGAGTAAGATTTTTCCTTTTTTATACCTGATTTCATATGAAGATATTATAATATCATAAAATGAGCTAAGGAGTATTTATTTCCATTTTCGGAAGCATTTGTGTAAGAATTGAAATTATAATGTTTAAGTCATCTTTGTCCTTATTTTTTTCTGTTTTATCTATCAATTGTTATGACATACTTTTCCACTAATTAGATTTTTTTCTCTTATTGTTGAGTTTAGTGTGTTTTACACGTATAGTGAGTATTGAACACGTGGGTTTATTCTTAGCTGGCTAAATTGTGTCTTTTTTTTTTTTATTTCTTCCACTGAATATTTGCTAAAATATAACTGTAAAAGTTTTCTGGGCACAGCCTTTTTCTTTTTGGAACAGTTTTTAAGTCCTGCTTTAATTTTCTTAAAGAATATAAGACAAGTCAGCCTTCTTCCTTTCTTTTTAAGTCAATTTTATGTTACATTTTCTTAGGAATCCAACTATTTCATATGTTTTCAAATTTATTGTACAAAGTTTTCATATAAAGAAACTAATTTTTATTGAGGATATAGTATGCACTGTATTATGTACTGTGCATTTCTGTTCTAGATTCCATCTTCCTTTTTTTAAAGATTTTTAAACAGCTTCATTGAGATGGAATTGACAGACAATAAACTGGATATATTAAGAGTACAATTTCAAGAGTTCTGACATATGCAAACATCTGTGAAACCATCACCATAATCAAGATAGTGAACATATCCATCACCCCAAAAAGTTTTCTCATGTTCCTTTGTAATCTCTTCAGAGTACTCCATCCAGTATCTGTAATTGTGAGATTTTTCCAGACTGGCTGGTAGCAACAGGCACTATTCCTGGCTCTTTGTGAACTCCAGGAATTTTTTCCTTGAATGCCTTCAGATGTTCCTTTCTCTGGCCTCATGCATGTACGGATGTCCTAGTCTCTCTCTCTCTCTCTCTCTCTGAGAAGCCCTCTGGAGTCCAGTATTCTGTCCTGCAAACTCTAGTTTCTTTGGTTTTCGGGAACTCTTGGCTCTGTACTCTTGGAGAATCAAGTTCTCAGTAACTCAGGGGACCTGCTGGGCTTCACTTTGATTCTCCTTCCCTGTGCTATGGCCTGGAAATTCAAAATAGTAAGTTCTGATCATAGGGCTCTCCTAATTCATTTTCTGTCTCTTGGGGATCAATGTTTTTTTCTTGTCTGATGTCCAGCGTCTTGAAAATCATTGTTTCACATATTTTGTCTGTTTTTTTGGATGTTTTAGGCAGGTTGATAAATCTGGTCCCTGTTATTCTATTTTGGCCCGAAGTAAATTGTAATGTCCTTTTATGTTTTAAATATCTATAGCATCTTATTTCCTTTTTAAATGCTTTTATTTCTCCTTTTTCCTTCTTTGATTAAACTTGCCACAGGTTTGTTTAATTAGTCATTTTAAGTAAACAACTTTTGTTTGTTGATCTTTCCTTTTATATATATTTCAATTTCATTCATTTCAATTCTTATTTTTATTTTTCTCCTTCTATTCCTTCATTATTTATTCTCTTTTTTTCTAACAGAGTAATAATATCAAGTCCTCCTTATTATGTAAACATTTAAGATAATTAGCTTACCTCTCAGTAACTCTTTGGCTGCATCTCATAAGATTTGTCATGTACTGTTTTCATTGCTTGATTTTAAAGAATTTTTAAATCATATCATGATTTTTTCTTTGACTCATGAAGTTTTACAAGTGTTTTACAATATCCATAGTGATTATTCCTAGTTTTTAAAAAATTAATTTCAAACTTAATTGCACTGTAATCAGAGAAAGTTATCCTTAAGATATAGTTGACAGACAATAAACTGCACATATTCAAAGTGTATAGTTTGATAAGTTGTAGCATATATAAACACCCATGACAACATCACGACAATTGTGCTAATTAAGCTATTTTATCACTCAGAAGATTCCACATGTTCCTTTGTAATCTCTTTGATCAGGTTTCAAATAGATTAGGCTGAATAATAGAATTTTTTTGTCTCATTAAACTTCGTTTTAATGGGTCCCAAAATTCTGTGACAGAGTTTTTTGTCAAGTTGTTTCCATTTAAAAATATTTATTTTAAAAGCTACTAACTTAAATCAGCGGCTCCCTCTCCCAACACAGACATGAAATGGTCCACGAAACATTCTCCTTTCCTCTGAAGGTTTTACAATACATTTATCATTAACCAGTCTTTTACTATTAAACTTAAATGGCAATTGAAACAAACAATTCTGAGGTCATTCTTCCACCGCCGATGAAAACTGAGGCGGCAGGTATTAGGGATGATATATGCATTTAGTGTTCTGAGCTTTCTGGGCAGATGTGACTTTGCCAGCTCTAATAGCCTTCATGTCCATTGCTTTGATGACACCCACAACAACCATCTGTCTCATGTCATGAACACCAAAATGACTCAGAGGAGGATAGTCAGAAAAGCTCTCAACACAAATAGGCTTACCAGGAACCATATCAATGCAATGGTTTTGTGGCCTTTTTCCAGCTTTTTCCCACAATAATGATCAATCTTCTTTAGCTCAGCAAACTTGTAAGCAATGTGAACTGCATGACCATCCAGCACAGGGGCAGGTCCAGCACTGATTGGTTTTGGATAGTTCAGGATAATCGCCTGAGCCATGAAGCCTGCTACTTGCATTGATGGATTATTTTTGCTGTCACCAGCCACATTGCTACAATGAACATCTTTGACAGACATGTTATTGACATTGAAATCCATATTGTCCCCAGGAAGAGCTTCGCTCAGAGCTTCATGGTGCATTTCAACAGACTTTACTTCAGGTGTAATGCTGACTGGAGCAAAGGTGACCACCATGCTGGGTTTGAAAACACCGGTCTCTTTGAATACTTCACCTAATCAAGAATTGTATTATACATATGACTGTTAGGTTAATGTTGTGTGCAAGTAACAGAATATCTAACTTAAAATATTTCAACCAATAAGGACATTTTACTATCTTATTTAACAAAGAGTCCTTAGAAAGGGTGCCTCTAGGGTCATTGAATTCAGCAACTCAGTGATATCACCACGTTCTCAGGATTTTTAACCTTCTATCCATCCCTCTTTTAGGCTAGCACCCTTCCTAATTACAAGACGGCTGCCCCTTATTCAAATGCAAACATAAATGAGCCCAGCAAAAGAGCACAATTCCTTCTTGTGTGCCCTTTTTTAAGAGTAAAGAAATTTTCCATATGTCCCCAGCAGACTTGTCATTTCATCATAGTCAGAATTGTTTTTGCAAAACCTTGTCACGTGCCAATCTAAGATAAGAAATATCACCTTTGCCCCTTCTTTCACACAGCTAGAAACTGGGACTGGTCTCCCTGAAGCATGTGGCTATATAGAAGAGAAAAGACAGCTTCCAAAGAAAGAAGGAAAGGATTATGGGTAGCAACTATATAAAACCATCAAAAGACAATAAAAAGAGGAGGCATAAAAAAACCCCAACAAACTTCAACCTCCAGAGCAGCGGCCCCCAACCTTTTTGGCACCAGGAACTGGTGCTCCTATGAGAATCCAATGCCTGGCGATCTGAGGTAGAGCTGAGGCTATGATGTTAGCACTGGGGAGCAGCTTCAAATGCAGATGAAGCTTCAATTGCTTGCCTGCCACTTACCTCCTGCTGTGCAGCCCTGTTCCTAACTGGCCATGGACCATGAACTGGTACTGGTCTGTGGCCTGGGATTTGGGGACTCCTGCTTTAGAACACGTAGGCCCTGGGAGTACACTTATGTTATGGAACCATAGCAGCACTTGTCTTAAGAGATTAATGGGTAGGTGCAGGGGACAAAGTTTTGCATTCCTTAACAGGTTATAGCATATGAACTAGCCTCGAAGCCATGGCCCAGAGTGTTCGTTCCCTTGTAATATGTTTGAGAGAAATGATTAACTCAATCATTTCTTAACTACTATAAGTACAACCTCTAATGAAAAAGAACAAATTGGTCATTTATTTGTTTTATTGAAATTAAAATTATTCTCATTTCAAATTAATAGTCTTTATTGAATTGCAGAAGATAAAAATTACATTCTATCCAGTCAGCTAGCTTCAACTTTTCATCACAAATTAGACAGAAATCTTATGCCTCCCTTGCAACACTTCTAGCACAGTGCTATGAATGCAAGGTACTGAATAATATTGCAATTGCAAATTAATTAATTCACTCAGGAAATCTCTGGAGATATCTGCTCCCTCTCTAGTACACTGAAAAGAATACTCAAGGATTAAACATTTTCATAAAGGCAATGTATATCCTTATACTTTTGCTTATAAATTACCTGCCATGGGATGAAGTGGTTTCCATGGTAAGCTGAGAAGATCAGTATGGCAGGTTGCTATCTTGGTTTTGTTTCTAAGATTAAGATTTCAAAAGGCTATACACAGTAGTGGAGAGGTAATTGGGACTAGTACAAAAGTGGCAGAGATGGATGCTGGGTTGCCAAAAATAAATGTCTGTTACGTTTTCTGTGTGCCATGGTACTGTGCTAAATCCTGTATATGCAGCAATGATTTAATCTTCCTGCAACCCCATTGTGTGGGTGCTATATTATCCTAATTTTACAGATGAAGAAAATAGGGTATAGGTTAAGAAACTGAACTAAAGGTATACTGCTAGAAAGTGACATAGTCCAAATCTGTCTGACTCAAGTGTTTACATTCTTAACCACTGCACTGAGAGACCAAATGGTTGTCAAGGTCTAGCTGGATTTAAATATTTTGAGTACAGTCCCTTACTACATGTCTTGATTTGGGCCTTCCTTTTTAAGCATAAAAAAAAAAAACAAACAAAACAAACAAAAAGACATACAACCAATCATTAATATTCTATACCTTTTAAATTCTACAGCTGTGGTTCTCCAAGTGTGGTCCCCAAACCAATAGCATCTGGCATCACCTGAGAACTTACTAGAAATGTTTGGTCCCCAGCCAAGATCCACTCAAGAAAAGTTTCTGGAGGTAAGCACAACAACTCTGTTTTAACAAGCTTTCCAGGTAATTCTGACACATGTGAAAGTTTAAGAAGCATAGTTCTAGAGAGAATGTATATGTATATTGTTCAGACCTCCTCTGTCCTACAGAGCATCACAGCAGCTCATAGGTGGCTGAGGTCCATGCTCAGTTTTTCTCTCTAGTCCTATGTTATTTCGCAATGTCTTCACTGTTGAGTTCTGCTGACAGATTAATGTATCTTGAAGTTTCACAGTCGTTGTTGCTATGCTTGTTGATGGGGGTTCACAGACTTCAGCAGAGTGCTATTTTCTTCTTTTTACTCCAATTTCATGTTGCTTTCTACTTTTCATTTCCATTTTCCCATTTTTTCCCCCAGATTTTTCCTGAGCATTTTGTGCTCTGGATGGTACATTGTGCTAATCTACCTCCTTTTCCTCTCTTGTTTTCTCTCATGGTAGGATGAACTATTAATAACACCTCAGGAAACTATCAATTTGGCAGAAAAGTACTGGGTTCTTAGTAGTGTCAAAATGAAGACACTTCCATTTGTAAGCAATTCCCAAAAATTCCTAAAAATATCTTTCCATACTTTCTCTTTCCTAAGAACAAGAATCATTGGATTTCTCACTAAACTGAAAATGCTTTGAGTTTATACCAGTTACCCGCTGCTGTGAAAAGTGATAATCTTCCAAAGCAATCACCTCTTTTTAAAAAATTGTGGTAATATACACATAAAGTTTACTTTTTAAACCATTTGTTAGTGTATAGTTCAGTGGCATTAAGTACATTCACATTGTTGTGCAACCATCACTGACTCAACTCCAGAACTCTCCTCATCTTTCAAGACAGGTAAAAGAAATTACAACTTGAAAATCAGGCTAACACTTCTCAGACAGACTCTCTCTTTTGGCTCTGTCTCTGTTCAAAGAACCAAATGGGTATTAGTCATGCAGAACCTCACAAAGCAGAGTTTCTAGAGCCTTTATAATGTGACTTGTTGAATTGAGAGTTTGGGGACCAGCAGAGCCAGGGACCCTTCTGTGTATCCATCTTGGCATTGGTCTTTGTAATGTCCAACAAGTGAGCCTGGAATCTTCCGACGTGTTTCATAGTTTGGGGGCTTTGAAGCAGAGCTTTAACAGCAGGAAACTGCCCTGCAGAGAGGCCTTAAGAAGTACAACAGCGGCTGTAGATTTGCAGTAGGCCTTGCAGTAACAGAGGGAGGAAGGATCATACAGCTTTAGGATGAACCACTAAACAGAAAAACAGAAACATGCTGGACAGCTGCCTCAGTCCATGGGTGTGACAGGGGTTCAAAATCAGCTGTCCATGGAAATTCTGCTTTCACTGAAATGTGCTTCCCTTACAGGGACTCCCTAGTCCTTAAAAACCAACCAACAAACAAACAAAAAACTTTTGCTATCTTTCTACTGTCTGTAAGTAAAGTGAACTCATTTCTCCTTTTAAGGAATTTCCACCTTCTCAGTCTAGTAAGTCAGTATTTCTACATGTCAGTTTTGTGCCATATATCATGTTAGCCTCTTTGACGGATAGAAGGATGATGGTCCTTATGTTCAATGACTTGTTAGTCACTACTTTTTCTCTCCCTTTTGGTACCAGGAAAGTCTTTTTGACTAGTTTTTCTAAATAACCTCAGTGCTATGAAACTCAGTAAAAATAGCTACTTTTTTTTGAGTGATATCAAGCATTTTACACACATATTTATAATTTTCGATCCCCAGAGAGAATTATTCTTCCTGTTTTGCAGATGAGGAAACCGAGGTTCAAATAAGTTAATTTCCCAAATTATAAAAATAGTGAATCAGAGGTAAAAACTGGCCTGCTGGGTTTTTTTATTATTATTTAATAAAGTTTTATTAGAACACAGCCACACTCATTAGTTTACCTACTGTCTACTAGCTCCTTTCATGTTACAACAGCAGAGTTGAATAGTTATGACAGAGATCTTATGGCTCACAAGGCTGAATGTATTTATTCTATGGCCCTTTACAGGAAGTTTGCTGACTCCTGACTTAGTCCAACCTCCTCAATATATAGACGAGGACACATTTCCAGACCCTTGGCTAATATTTCCCTAAGTCTTATCAAGTTTCATACTTCACTTCAATATATGAACACATGCTTTAGCCAGAACTCACCTTCGTTTCCTATGTACCTTACACCGTTCTCAAGACAAGCACATATTTGTTTCACATGTTGATATTCTCTTTTAACATAAAGTCTTTTGTCAGCTAAGCTAATTTTCTTTTTCTTTTTTTTGTTAAAAATTAAATTTATTGGGGTAACATTCGTTAATAGTATTACATACATTTCATGTATACAACTTTACAATAAAACATATATTTGACCCCCTTTACTCTCTTTTTCCTCACCTCACTGCCCCCTCCTCCTCTGGTAACCAACACTCTTGGTGTCTGTATCTCTGAGTTTGTTTGTTCATTTGCTGGTTTTTGGTATATATCCTGTATATGGGTGAAGTCATATGGTTCTTTTCCTTTTCTGTCTGACTTATCTCACTTAGCATGATACTCTCAAGATCCATCCATGTTGTCACAAATGGCAGCATTTCACTTTTTATGGCTAATATTCAATTGTACATATGTACCCCCATCTTCTTCATCCAATCATCTGTCAAGACTCTCAGGTAGTTTCCATGTCTTGGCTATTGTGAAAAATGCTGCAATGAACATAGGGGTACATATATCTTTACAAATAAGTGTTTTCAAATTTTTCAAGTAGATGGATTGCAGGGTCATAGAGTAGTTCTATTCTTAGTTTTTTGAGGAGCTTCCATAGTGTTTTCCATACTGGCTGCACCAGTTTTGATTCCTACCAGCAGTATGTGTGGGTTCCCTTTTTTTCATATCCTCTCCAACACTTACTATTTGTCTTGTTGATAATAGCCATTCTAACAAGTGTAAGGTGGCAGCTCATTGTGGTTTTAATTTGCAACATAACTAGTTATGTTGAGTATCTTTTCGTATATCTAATGGCCATCTGTAGTTCTTCCTCAGAAAATTATCTGTTCAGGTCCTCTGCCCATTTTTTAATTGGATTGTTTGTTTTTGTTATTGAGTAATTAATTTTCTGAATTAATATTTTACTCTCTAAGTCTTTTTCAAAACTTTTTCAATTAAGAGTTATTGTACAATAAATAACCTACCTTGGCTATTAGTGTGTACAATTAAAATGTGTTTGAATACCATAAAGTTTGCTTTTCACAGTAAAAGACCCAAATGTAGCTAAAACCTATAATTAAACTATAGGGTATTACTTAAATAAATATTTAAAAATTTAATCAAAAGCACTTATGAAATACCTCCAGTTACAAAGTCCTGTCCTGGGCTTAGATATTAAAAATGACCAAGACCCGCTTACAGCTCATACCTTTGAAGAGCTAGAATCCTTTGGGGGAAATAGACATATAAGCAGAAAACTGATATAAGGAAGACTCCAGGTAATGATTACAGTAACCATTCTTTCCCATTAAGAGTTATTATCTGAATTTCAGAATTCATTATCTAAAAATATTAATATGCCATCTAAAGCCTCTTAAACTATACTTCCATTAAAACAAATTTCTATTATGCGCATCACCCCCAAGAGAATCCTTTGGCTTTAACTAAATGTTTTTAAATAGAGGAATATTGCTTTTTCCTCCAGCTTTATTGAGATATATTTGTTTAAGGTGTAAAATATGTTGATTTGAGAGGAATGTTGCTTTTATAAAACACAATGCACCACTAGGTAAAATAATAATGCTAAACTAAACTTCTGTTATCTATAGCTGTTATTTTTCAGGATTATGATTTTATACCTCGTAGATAGAAATCTATGGAACAAAGAACAATGTTATAGTGGTATTTTGCTCTATTGAATGGAAATCCAATTATTTTCCCCTTGACCCCTACATTTTTTTCAAACTGCCCCCACCCTCTTTCTTATTTCTTTAAAGAAAACACTTCATTCTAGAAGTCTTTATCCTTTTCTTATAAATATCCATTAATTTCTTATATCATTCCAAAAAAAAATGTTAAATCTGAGATTCAGTAACTTAAACATTTGACAGTTCTAAGGTTATAACATATTCTTATTCAGCAAATGTACATAGCGCTTTATATTTAAAATGTATCCTTCATCCTTGTGAATGACTTTCTCTACAAGAAAACCAACATACAACCCAAAAGATTATTAGTTTTTTGCTTGGTTTTAATAGTGAGAGATAGCAGAAACAGAATTAAAAATCTGGATTGCAAGGATGAGGTTATGTTTTCTTTCGTTTTGTAGCAATGGAGACTGAGCTGGTGAAAAAGGGTAATCAGGTTGAAAATACTTATTTTGTTTTTGACGATCTATTCTCTGTTTCCTTGGAAACAGAGCTGGCAGCCAGAATTGCTGGCATTATGTTTTCTTTTCTTTTCAAGCTTTGAAGCAGCAAAGAAAAGGTGAGGTTTTATGATTATAATCTGTAGATCAGAATTATTTTCAAATAAGTTAAGAACAAATATTTATTGAATGCCTATTACCAATAAGGTAATAAGAGGTAAAACTAACTGGTTTGGGAAAGGGCTTTAAATGAATTGATTGAAATAAATTTTAGTTTGGAACAGTCAATCTATTATATATTTGTTTTGTTTTGTTTTAGAAAAAGAAGAAATAAAGCTTATTTAAAAAACTATATTGTGAGGGTAACACACTGAGGCCAGTACAGTTTAGTGAAATTAATTTTAGAAAACAATTAGATTCCCACACTAGAGAGCACAATTCCTTCTTCCTGTGTACAAAAACTCAGTAATACGATGGTAGTTACAATGTGTTTAAAAGACAGTCTTGGCTTCCAGTTAATAAAGCAAACAAACAAAAACTAAATGGAGCTTAAACAAACCTAAACATTTTTCTGAAAAACCGTTATGCTAATGAAGATACCAAATATTTGAAATGAAGGATGATTGTCAAACGATTATAATATGGTCTTTGCCTTTATGAAAGGTTGCATTAATTTAATTAAAAAGCCACACCTTTAGGAACCCTGAGACGAGATGGCAAGAGCTACAGGTGAGAACTTTTCTTTTTTAAAATTAACAAGACCTAAGTATATTTATATGCTTTGGGGGAAGGAGGATAGAATGAGAAAGTGACAGAGACTTTAACCTGACACAACTAATTTCTTAAAGATAAAGGAAGGGGTGTGAGCTAAAGCACAACTGCTTTTGGTGTCCTCTAAGGCAGGGGTCTCCAACCCCTGAACCGTGCACTGGTGCTAGTCCGTGGTCTATTAGGAATAAGGCTGCATAGCAGGAGGTGAAGCAGGCAAGTGAAGCTTCATCTGTATTTGCGGCTGCTTTCTAGCACTAACATCACCACCTCAGCTCCAACTCAGATCATCAAACATTAGATTCTCAAAGGAGCACCAGTCCCTGGTGCCAACAAAGGTTGGGGACTGCTGTTCTAAGAACAGTAAAGTACAATAATAATACTTACCATGTGCCAGGCGTTGTTCTGAGCACTTTAGATGTACTAACTAAATTAGAACTGAATGGAGATAATGAACTTGGGAATTAGGAGTTGAAAGAATGTGTACCCGAAAATCAAAATTATTTCTGTGAATATGAATATGAATACAATTATGTACTAACAATCTGCTAAAAGAAAAAGAGATGGTGTAGGGAGCTTAAGAAGTGGTGGATTGAAGAACAGAAAGTTGACCAAGGACATATACATGTATTTCTTTCCGAACAGTTATTCAAATAATTTTGTCATTTTCTCCAACAGTGCTCAGATACATTAGTGTTAGAGCTCAAAGCTAGACTATATTTACCCAAGGGTGGAAATCTGTAAGCAGGGTGGGATTGAAAGACAAGAGTTCGGGCAGTTGACAGCACTGGCAGAGGGTGGTTAAGTGATGCTCAGTAGGGTATGTTAGATAAGGTAGTAAAGCCAGGAGGAGGATAATGATGGATAGGAAGAAAGAAAGTAAAAAGTAGGAACACAAGTATTACAAACATAAGGAGTCCATTGACTATCCTGTTCATTTCTGAGTGGACAATCATGGCAGTAGGTTGCCACACTCGTGAAAGCCACTAGAAGAGTAAACTCTGTCATCTTCAAGTTCAGGGTTTTCTCTGGGTAGCAAGAGTCCTCAGGCAGGATAGAGATCCTTGCTACTCAAAGTATAGTTCATCGACCAGCAAGCATCGCTGGCATAACCTAGGAGCTTGGTAGAAATGCAGAATCTTGGGTTCCACTCCGGAACTCCTGAATCAGAATCTGCTTTTAAACAGAATCCTCAAGTAATTCATATGTACATTGAGTTCGAGAAGCACTGAGATGGATGAGAGAGTGTAGATTCACCCTTGCTTTACTTGTGCTGGTTATGATATGTTAGGAGAAACAAGGAGCATTCTGTCTGTGATTTATTTTCTCTAGCTCCCGGACTCAATGTGTTTCTTTTGTTTATGTATAACTGAAGTCCTTTCCTAAATGATTTGTCATCCTTGGTGCTAACTCCTCTCTAATTCTATCCTACACCTCAAGTGCTTTCACATTTAGGTGCTGTATAAGGTAAAATTTTTGTTTTAAAATTCTTCGATATTATGTATCATAGTAAAACTTCCTCTGCACAGAATATCAGCCTCAGTGAAATGGAATTTAGTCAATGCCAAAAATAATTCTAAGAATTTTGAAGTTAGACACACACACACACACACAGTCCAACTTCTCCATGGATGTATGCACAGGTGGCTCAACTTGCTCCCTAAGGCCAAGCCAGTACGAGCACCAGAAAGCACTTCATCTAAGATACGTATATATAACAAGCACAGCGAGAAACCAACTAAGCAAGGATAACACACACTCAAATAGTTGCCAGAGCATCACACAAGTTTAATCATACCAGATCCCGATGGATTTCAGTCCTAGCAGACCACCTGGCGGTGCTGGCGGAGGCAAGACACTGTATTAAGCGGTGACCTGACGATGCTCGGATACTGTCGATCTGCGATGGTTTATCAGCGGAGGCCTCGAGCAGTCAGGAACCAAGAGACAGAGGAACATAGTCCCGGGAGGACAGGGACCACTCTTTCTAAGTCTGCATTAGAATCCCTTTTGCTTTATACTCTATGATGGCATCTTTGGTGTCTTATCAGCCAGCTGCACGGGTGTCTGTTTATCTTACACACTTTGGGTAGCTAAGACATTTTTGGGGGGTCTGCATTATCTGGGTTACACACACACAGACCACTGCAACAGTAGCAACTGGGAGAAATACAACTTTTAAACTCTTATATCACACACACACACAAGAAATCATACTGTTTGCCACTCGAGTTACTGTAACACACACACACAACCCATCTGCTCTTGAGTCAGCTTTAAAGAGTGACCTCGTGCATTTTTCTCATAACATTCCAGTGTTTTGAAGCTGCTATACATAATTATGAATTATTTTGAGTTGCTATCCCCTCCTTTGTGCAAAACCAAACCAAAATTCTTCAAAATGAATTAAATCATTTAAGAGTCTGAGTAGCAGCTTGAGCGAAATTGACTCCCTACGTTAATGTGAACGTATTTCCCAAGAGGTGGAGGTTCTAGGGAGCAAGGCAAGTCTGCGTCAAACAGATCACGCAGATACCTGTTGGGGGCGTCAGTGTTAATGGAAATTTTGGAAACATTTTTTAGACTAACGGATGATTTTTGTGATTCAGGCTTTCATCTCATACAGAACCTTGTCCACCAGCTGGCGGTTTTTTGTGAGCCGGTTCTTTTATGCGCTGTTACCCACTGGGCCGATGTCGGCGGTCGGAGGGGGAAAAAAAAGCCATGTGTTTCCAGCTTAAGCTAACTGGTCCAGAGAGCTGTTATTGTGCTCCATTACCACCGGGGAAAAAGAAACTGCAGAGGCCTGAGACGTTTCAAAATTCTACAGGAAGGGTTTTTAACCTGCGCAGGGATAAGGGTTTTCCACAGGACAGCTGAAGGCCCCCGGGCTCTGTTATCTCCCCTCCCCTCGCCAGGTCTGCTCTCCATCATTAATAGATTCTCCCTCTCCAAGTTAACCTCCTCGCTTCCAGGGCTCCCGCGCTCCGCCCATCCCATTCTAGTCCCCCCTCTCCCTCTTCTTCCCTTCCGGCCAGACTCTTATTGCCCTTCCCTGCCCCCTTCTTCCTTTTCCCTTTCACTGTTCCTCCCCTATTTCCCCTCGCCCTCCAGCCCGGCCCACCTCGCTTTCTGCTTTTTTTCCCTCTACGCTCAGATACGTGCTCCCGCTGCAATCGCAGCCTGCTCACTCCAACAGAGACTTCGGGCGGGAGGTGCAGCGGCGCCGGCTGCGCGCAGGCGCACTGGGCGGCGAGCGCGCGGGCAGGCCGGGCGTCCGCGCAGGCGCGCGCTGCTCGGGCTTCGCTCCGGCGCGGGCGCTAGGCTTTCGTAGACTCGCTCAGTCAGGGCTTGGGGCCCCGCGGCCAAGGCGTCGTGGTCGTTGTCGTCGTCATGTTTCTTCACTCGGTCAACCTCTGGAACCTGGCGTTTTATGCCTTAATGGTCTTCATGGCGACTCTAGGGCTGTGGGACGTCTTCTTCGACTTCGAGGAGAACAAGTGCAGTATGAGCTACATGTTTGAGTACCCGGAGTATCAGGTGAGTTTCCTCCCTCTCTTTGCCTGGGCGCTCCATACTCGGGCCCCTCCTGCCTGGCCCTCCTGTGGGGTTCCCCTGCTTTGGCTCCCCGCGCCTTTCCGACGTCCACATCCCAACCTCACCTCTGTTTTCCCCGCCCCGGAAGACTCTACAGAACCCCACTATCCCGCCCCCCTTACCTGCCCTTTGTGTCCTTTATTCACGGTGGATGGTTTCCTAGATGGTTTCCTTGCATCCTCCCTGCCCCATTCGCAGTTGCTCCCCTGTCCCTCCGCCCTCTTCGCGATCCCAAATGCAAGCACCGGCTCTTCTAACTGGCGCCCCGTCCAACCTCTTTCATCCCCAGAGACATAGCCTCAGCTCCTCTCCCTGAACCCAAACCCCATCTTCCTTGCGCACCCCCCTTCACAGGTCCCGCTGGACCCTCCTTTCCTTAATTCTTCCCCTCTTTCCCAGTGGTTTACGGCTCTCGCTTTTCCAGAAAGAGATCTAGCTTCTGCCGAGTGAATTGACTAGATAGTTCCCAGAGCTGCCTTAGAGACTCCAGGCTTTTACCTCTGTGTGAGAGGCTAACCTGATGAGTAATTAAATGGAAAGCTATTAGGGTTCCCTCCCGTAAAGATTTCGCGGAGCCTCTTGTTTTGTAGGTTGTGGATCCGTGCATGTGCATACTTGCCAGTGTTTATGCATGTCGCCTCTTAACCAGTTGCATACAAAATCTATTTCACGGTGTTATTTTTGTTTTCGCACTGTTCGCTATTTAAGAGAGACCCGGACCTTCTTTCTCCCTCTCTTTCTCCCTCCCTCTCTTCCTTTCTGTCTCTCTCCGCCCCCACCTCTTCCGTTCCATTTTGAACATTTTCAATCTCGATTGCTTCTTCAGTTCAGCATAGTAGAATCTAGAGTTTCATTCATGATCAGCTGTAAAAAGAGGTTGTGACAGATTACACAACTATCAAAATAAATTTCTCCCAAATGGTTCATTTATTTCTAAACACGTCTCCTAATTACGGAATACCTATTATAATACCCCTCTTCTATAAAATGTGTATGTACTCTCTAATGCATATTAATAAAATGTATTTTTAGTATACTTTTAAAACGATAACAAATTTCTTTCTTTAAGGTGAAGGTTGCCGATTGTGATTTCTGTGTACAAGTCATTATGGAGGAGCATATTTGATTATTATGCTGCTATTATTTAGATCTTAAAACTACTTAAGGTTTAAATTGCTGACAAGCATCCTTTCCCATGGATAAAATTCCAGTTCAGATTTCATTTGTTTTGAGATCCTTACCTTAATTTTCATCAGTGATTATAAGGGAGTGAAAACATTTGCTGTCAGATGCTATTGAAAATTTTAACATGTTACTGTTGTCTCTTAATTTCTAAGTGGATATACAGGTTTATGTTTATTGGAGGCTATGTATAGTTATACACTTGGACTTTTAGTTTAGATTTTTAAAAACTGAAAATAGAGCCCTTATAATCTCCTTTGATTTTTCTATGGTTTAATAATTAGGAAACTCCCAATAATAGATTGAAGTAGGTTACTTTAGTTTTGTACTGCATTGAAGAGTTTGGTAAAATAAAATTACTTTGGAACAGTATGTTACTAATTCTCATTTATTTTTAGATTGCCCACAATTACTGAAGCTATTTTAATATTTGCAGTAGTAGAACTTGCCTAGCATTGGGAACAAAGCAGATGGACTGCACAGATGCATTTCATGCATCATAAAATTGACTGAGAAGACACAAAATTAGTGTATCTAATGCAATCGAGCTATTTGGCTTTTTTTGTTGATGCGTCAGTATTTAGTTGTTTTGATTTGCTTCACCCTTTGAGGTTTTGCATTCAGTCCATAATTGGTTAGTACAGTAGTATTTACAGTGGCAAGAGTTTTTGATCCAAATTTTTTGTAAATTTTTATTTTATTATATAAAAAGCTGTGTTAATTCACTACCGTATTTATATTTGACTCAGTCCTCTCTCTTATTGTGCACACTAGATTGTGTTATTTTACAAATAACTGAGGTCATTCTATTAATAACCATGGTTATTAATGATAAATGTTCTAAATATATTTTATATATTGGTTATCTTTAATATATTTTAAAATGAGGTCGCTAATTGTTCACAGGATGGTATCCAGCAGATGGGATGTTCTAGTTATTGGGTTTTCTTTTCTTTCTTGTCACCTTTCCTTTTTACTGCTCATTTGCATATTCTTTAGCCAAATTTTAGAGAAAATGAACAATATTTGAAAATGCTTAATTTTATTCTTCATTTTAAAAAAAAGGTGGGACAGGAATTTAAAACTTTGTAAAAATGAAATTTTGAACTCAAAATTGTTTATTCTCTACTTTTAGTTTTCTTAGATTCACTTATTGAGAGTTAACTGAACATCTCACAAAGGTAGCAGAATACACATTATCCTTTAAAGCTTCTTGCCTTAGACAGCAAGGCAAAGCTTTCATAATGTAGCAGTTTTAGGCAAATCGTAGAAATGAAAAAAAAGAAAATCTGTATTGTTTTCTCCCATACAGTAATTTGTTTGCCTGTCTTCAGACATGGAATCTAACAGTTGTTCTTTGTAAAGAAATGTTGATATCGGAAAATATAAATTATATATTTTGTTAAGTCTGATGTTTATTTAGCAAATTATTTATTGAATGACTATCAGGTATGTGGTAGATACTGGGTATGAGTGAGAGGGAATTGGAGCTGAATCAGAACTTAGGCCTTTAATTTATGTCTTTATAATACAATGGGAGGAGACAGAAATGTAATAGTTAAATCTGCTAAGTGTTATAATTTCACCGTTAGTGCATACAGGGCTCCTTATAGAAGAGAGCATTCAAGTCATCTTGGGTAATCAAAGGCTACAGAAAAAGGGCAGTGAATTGGGTGATGTGCAGAAACAAGAAAATTGCAGGAATTAAGAATAGCATTTGTAAAGGTAGGAAGCAGTATGTATAAGCAATGGGCATAAGCAGTATGTATAGTATGTTACCATTTATGTAAAAAGGAGAAAATAACCTATAAACATATTTGCTTATATATATGTAAAATATTTCTAGAGGCACAAACTGCTAACATTGGTTGCCTTCTTCATAGGAAACTGGATGGCTAAAGGACAATGGGTGTAAAAGCCTTTTCAATATATTGAATCTTGAATTTTGAAGCATATTAAAAATAAATATTAAAACATAGCATATCTAAGTTATAAGAAAGTGGGTAAGAATAATTAGAGCCAGTTTTTAAAGGACCTCTCCCTTAAACCATTATCAGCTATATATTGCAGTGAGGAAACACATAAGATATGTCTGTTTTAACAGGTATTTCTTGACAGCAGTATGGAGAATGGATTGATTCTAGCAGGGAGATTATGACAGAGAGAGAGACAAGTCTGAAAGATTCGATTGTCCCTAGGTGTTTTTATCAAGCTGGAGTCCTCTGGAGTATTCTTAAGGGTGAGGTGGGCAAGGGGCTGAGAGAGCTAGCTGTTTGTAAGAGCTTTAAAACTGTTCATTTTGATCAAAATCCTTTTTTTTGCTATTGTTTAGTTATGGAACTCAAACTTTTGTTTTAATTTGTAATCGAATTATATATATACTAAAATAGTTTCTTCAATCAGTATTTTTCTAGCACTTGAGAATTTGTTAGAATTTTTGTCTTTTGAAGGGGTTCTAGGTTAGAGATGAGAAGAACCTGTACTATGACAGAGTCAAGAGGATATACAATGGGGCCAGGATTGAGGAGATAATATTTAAGTGTAAAAATAATTGATCTTAATTAAAGGTCTTTTTTGAGGGTAGGGTATTCATTTAAAACGATCTATGTAAAATAATCAGGTTGAAATACATTGGATCCTGTTGCTATAAATGTTTTCTTTTCAAATCCCTTGGCCTGCTTCTGTTTTTTTCATCAGCATCCTTTTTGTATGCCTATACCTTTTCTGTCCTCAATCTGGTCAAAACCCTTCCTGTTTCTTCCTACCATTCATTTCCAACTTGAACTCTGTCTGGAAATGCAAGTTTTTCCATTTACCTACAAATCTTGCTTTTTTTTCATTCTATCTCTTTTTCATTACTGCGCTTTTTTCCCTACTCCATGTTGTATGCATTCATATTTATAAAAATGTACAGTTTCTTACTAAAAATTGCTTTCATAATAGTATATTGTGAACTGCGTCAAATATATGTTTTTGCTTATTTTTCTGTCTCCAGAGAATTAAATATTTATTTTTTGATATATTTGATAGTTTCCTATTCTTCTGAATTAATTAACTAATTCAGAACTTTGTTTAGCTACAGTTTTTAAGAAGAAGAAGAATCTAATATGCATGTACTGTTATATAAAATGGTACATCCATTTGGGAGGAATTAAGATAAGTGTTTTTGTGTTCTCTCATGTTTTCTTTTTTTCTTAATTTGTACCTAAAGAAACGAAATAGTGTATCATTTTCAATTTTGATGATATACAGTGCATAACCAATATTGGGACTAATTTGAGTTGAAGTACATGTACACATATAAAGCAAGTAGTGGAGGTGGTATTTCTCTATTTTGAGTATTTGAGGAGATAAAAAGTTGCTAGTATCTTAAATAATAAGCCCACACTCTAAAGATGTTCTTTTGGTGTTATTGTCACAGGTTGTGGTAATATCCTCAAAGAAATATTCAGGAATGTGCATGAATAATCAGAATTCTGCTTTTTACAACAGATTTTTCAGTAGTCGTCACTATTTACAGTTTTTAAAATTCAGTAGTTGAAATTTTTTTCAAGCACACGTGTAACAGTGCTAGATCATTAAATCTACTGATGTCTGCTTAAATAAAATCTGCTGTACAGTGTAACTGGGTTCATTTTTTTATGGTTTCTATCATAAAAGAAAAAGCAGAAGAGGAGTTTACATTTTACTACCACTTTCGTAGATGCCTACCTTTTGGGGATGCCATTATTTCTCCATATTTTGTGGAGAAAACTTTTTTATGAATAATTAGCTCATTTAGTATACAGTAATATGAATTGGCATAGTATTTTAAGGCTTGCTGACAAACAATGCACCTGGTTTGTGAAAACTAAAACAGATGCTAATTCATTGAAATGTTTATGGTGAAGAGCGTACATGTCTTGACCACGACGTGGCTATAGGTTCACATTAGTCAAGCACATTGTAGGTCAAAGCCTATTAAGTTGAGAGGTCAGAAAGCTGCGTTATAAAATGAACTTACTTTTCTGTTGAATGATGTAATAGCTAGAATATATAGTTGGGCCTGAGTAAAAGCAGAGATATTACAAAACAGTTTATAATAGCAAAAAAGATAAATTGATGTGGTAATGGAAAGCTTTTATCATTTCTAAGTATAATTGATACTGATACTAAATTAAATGCATTTCCAAACATGTTAACATATAACTTGCTGACATCTACCAGTGTTTTTCTGTTGTCAGTGACTACTTGGGGTAATTAGTATTCATTAGAATTTTCGATAGTCCCATTTTATGATTTTGTGAAGACTGCATGGTTCAGAACTGACATATTTCAAGACTAATTCTTCATATGAATAAACTAAACGAATTTGTTTTGTGCATTAAGTGCAGTTTTATCAGTAATATTTTTATATAGTACTATTTCAAATTTGTGCAATTCAAAATTGGGTACAGTGAAGCTAAATCATTTAACAAACTTGATTAAAGTGAAATTGCGTAATTTTAAAAATCTATTTATCTATTTATTTATTTATTGCTGTAGAAAATAGAACTTCCAAAGAAACTGGCAAAACGCTATCCTGCGTATGAATTATACCTTTATGGAGAAGGATCCTATGCTGAAGAACACAAAATACTTCCTTTAACGGGTATTCCAGTTCTCTTTCTTCCTGGCAATGCTGGAAGTTATAAACAAGGTAAGTCTCAGAAGTGAATTTTGAAAGCTATAAAATTCAGTTGAAGAATTTATCAGATACATATCTGTGTTAAGTACTGTGCTGGATATATTGGGAGACACAAATATGGAACATTTTGTCTGAGAAATGCATGTGAGAAGTACAAAGAATAGAATAGTTGAAGACCATTTCACAAAGAGTAAGGAGAAAAAGGAGTGGGGTGAGATAAATATAGGGATTTAGGAATCAGCAGAAGAAAAAGGCTTGTATTGTAAATGAAGGTTGCAGAGAACGGAATCTGAAGCATTGATTAGAAGAGTAAACAGTAGTTTATGTTATGCTGAGCAGGAAAGGGGATTGTTTTCTTTCTTTCTTTTTTTTTTTTTTGGAGCTTTTAAAGTTAGATCTAGAAATACTGAGGACACAGAAAAGTGAAGGTAGGGAAGTTATGTCTATAGATTCCAAATTGAATGTTGGCTTGGAGATATAGCAGTTATTTCTCACATAACAATAAGTAATCTGGAAGTAATTGCAGCTAAAGTCTGCTTTTTTGGTTGTTAAATGGTATATTCTTTTATATAATGAAAATAGAATTATTTCAACATTTAGTATAATTACTTACCTGTTTATTTATCTATCTTATGGAGTATCTACCACTAAGTAGGCATTATTCTAGGTATTAAGGATGCAAAACAGACCAAGACAGATAAAGTCCCTCTCTTTCTTGTCAGAAAGACGTATATCAAACGCATATGTCAGTAACAGTAAAAGTTTGAAAGAAAAATAAACCAGAATAAGGGATAGAGGATAAATACGGTCAAAAAGTGGCTAGGTGGATGAAGTGGCTTGGAAAGGCCACTGTGAAGTGATGACATTTGACCAGAGGCTTGAATGTAGCAAGGGACTACTGAGGTATGTGACTTGTTGAGGGAAGACTCTGAGGCAGAAACATGCTTGGTTCATTCAAGGCCACTGAAACTAAAAGTGAAAAGAGATGAGAATGCAAAAGTAGCCACTAGCTATATTATATAAGCTGTAAAAAAGACTTTGAATTTTGAGCTAAGTGTGTTGGGAAACTTTTGGAGGGCTTTAGGTAGGAAATGATATAATCTGATTTTCTTGTTAATTATTGTAATTGAAATATAACACGCATACAGAAAATGCATAGACTATAGATATTTGATTAACGATTATTATAAAGTGAATACCAATGGAACCAAAACCCAAGTCAAGAAGTAGAAGATTGCCTCGAAAATCCCTTGTGTGCCCCTTCCTGATTAAAATAGTTCTAACTTTAAGGTAGTAATTTCTTTGATTTTCTTTATAGTTTTAGCATCTAAATCTGTATCTCTAATGCAGTCTGCTTATTCAGGACTGTTTTTGTATAAGTAGTGATTTGTTCATTTTCCTCGCTCTATTATTCCATTGTATGACTACACCATAGTTTAAATATTCTATCTTTGGACATTTGTTTTGTTTACATTTATTGGCAATTAAAAATAATGAACTTTTTTTAAATCTTGGAGTATGTAAGCCTACGCTTCTGTAAGATATATACCATAGGAGCATAATTTTATGTCATAGGTTATGTGTATCCTTTTATTTTTACTGGTTATGCTAACTTATACTCCCAGAAACAGTACATTGTACTTTTCTTTGCTCTACATTCTTGATAACATTGGAATTGAAATCCTCATACATTGCTGGTGGGAATGTAAAGTGTTACAGCCACTTTGGAAAACAGTTGGACAGTTCCTCAGAATATTAAATGTAAAATTATATGACCCAACAGTTCTCCTACTTGGTATCTATCCAAGAAAAATTAAAACATACATCCATATAAAAACTGTATACAAATGTTTATAGCAGTGCTCTTCATAATAGCTGAAAGGTAGCAAATGCCCAAATGTTCATCAACTAATGAATGGATAAATAAAATGTGAGATAGTCATATGAGGGAATATTATTCAGCAATAAAATGAATGAATTACTGATACATGAATTACATACCTTGTAATTTGTCTATACTATGGACAAACCTTGAAAACATCGTGATAACTAAAAGAACTCAGTCATAAAAATAACATATTATATGATCCCTTTTATGGAAATGTCCAGAATAGGCAAATCTGTGAGGACAGAAAGTAGTTTAGTGTTTTCCTGGAATTAGGAGGAGGAGAAGAATGAGGAATGATTGTTAATGAGTACAGGGTTTTCTTTTAGGGGTAATGAAAAAAATATCTAAAGTTGGATTGCAAAAATGATTGTACAACTCTGTGAATATACTAAAAATAACTGAGTTGTACACTTTACATGATGAGTTGTATAGTATGTGAACTATATGTTTTAAAAAATGGAAGAGCACAAACAGGTATTTGCTTGCTAAACCACACACTGCAACTTTTAATGCCAATTAATATAATCAGTTAATAAATTCTGTGAAAGGGGCATAAAACAAAATCTAAAACAGTAGAAACAGGGAGACTAGTTAGGAAACAATATTATAGGCAAGAGATGGTGCTTAGATTAAGAAGGTAGCGGTAGGAATGGTGAGAAGCCTCAATTGGGGAGATATTTAGAGAGAGTATGACAGGATTTGCACATGGATTGGATGTCATATGTAAGAAAAAGAGACAAGTCAAGCATGAGTACCTAAACCAAATGATGAGCAGACATTTTTTGTAGGAATTTTCTCATTCTTAAAATACTCAAGAATTTTAAGTATAAATTCTTATTTCTTATTCAAAGAGTCTTTTCCCTTTTGTTTATTGTTGCCACTGCTGAAGGAGAAGCAGGTAGAGAATGAATGATCTGTTCATTTTAATTTAAAATGTATCTTAGGGCACAAAACATATAACCTCTAGGTTGGTTTATTCTTCTAAATTAATACTGTTAAAGGATGTCATCCTAAAATAGGTTTCTTTTTTTGTTTTTTGTTTTTTTAAACATTCTGGGTGTAGGATAAAGTTATTCGTTAAGAAACAAGAATGGGTAGACTTTCAGAAATTTCATTTAATGTGCACTGTACCCTTTTCATTTGCAGTTCGTTCTATTGGCTCCATTGCACTTAGAAAAGCAGAAGACATTGACTTCAAGTACCACTTTGACTTTTTTAGTGTGAATTTTAATGAAGAACTTGTGGCACTGTATGGTGGAAGTCTTCAAAAGCAGACCAAGTTTGTACATGAATGCATTAAAACAATTCTCAAGCTCTATAAGGTAAGAGATAAACATGCACATCAATAGTGATCAACCTAGTAGCATCTTTTTTTAAGGGACTTGGCATAGTTTAAATTATTTATTTGTTTATATGGAAGTTGAAGCAAAGATGACACAAAGTGTTTTTTTTGTGGTGGTCTGTTATTTTGAACTCTGGTGGTTTTTGAAGTTTAAATTGAATTTACAAGAAACCTTTCCTGTGGTGAATTTAGGAAAAATAATTTAACTGTATATAAATTAGGTGTGCAGTATATTTCCTTAAAAACCATTAGTATGAATTTCTGTTTCTAATTATGACTGTGTAGCTGGTACTAGAGTAGACCACTTCCGTATCTAAACAACTGTAAAACTAGTCTAGATATCTGAAGCACATGTTTTCAGGTATTGGACAGTCAAGCAGGACTGATTTCTGAAAGAAGGATAACATGTGAGGTGAACTCTGATTGCCCTAGCTTTCTGCCTAGAAGTACTTTCTAGACCATAACACAAGTAGGGGGAGATCAAGCAGAGCACCGATACCACTGAGCTGAAAAAGGCAGAAATTGGGATTTAGGGCTGCTAAAATTGGCTAGATTTGTGATCAGGATATGCAAAAGAAGAGAAGCTGACAGAGATGGGAGCTTTAGAAATTTACGTTTTTCAATCTTTGAATGCTATGCTGCATATGCACAGGGCAAGAAATACAAGGCAGTGGCATTCCAAGAAGAAAGTGATGGAATGTTTCCACTTTAGGTGCGAGGAATAAGGGGAACTATGTGTCTTTAGAGAAATTTAAAAGAGCAGTAAAACAGACTAAAAATCATTCTGTGCCAGCAATTCTAAACAGGGATAAAATACTGCTGCCTAGTGGGTTGAGCCATTTCCTTGGTATGCCACAGTACAAGTTCTGGCAAAAAACAGCTTCTGGGGAACTGTGACCACATGGTGCCTGGAAAGAGGAATTCTGACCAACTGGAGCAGAAAGACCTATTTGAACACAAGGTATTCAAGTGAGTCATCAGAAAGGACATGATTTAGGAATAGGACTACTCCAGCCCTAAAGAGCTCCTCCAGTGTCCACCTTAACAATCCTTAAATATAAGCCTCAAAAATATCAAAAGTAAGGATTTACAGTAAAAGATGCACATAATAAGGGAAGAGATGAGAAATCTTAGCAGAGACATGGAACTAAAAAAAAAAGAACTAAAAGGAAAATTTAGAACTGAAACAGTGCATATAAGAAATGAAAAATTCAGAAGATAGGCTTTAAGCAAAATTAACAGTATGGAAAAAAAGATCATCGAATTGAGAAAAGATAATAGCTATCCAAAATGAAGCACAGAGCATAAAAGGATGAAAAGGACAGAACCTCAGGAACCTGTGGGATAGTACTAAATAGTTTGAAGAAGAGAGAGAAATAGGAAAGAAAAAAATATTCAGTGAACTAATGGTTCAATTTCTCAATTATGATTAAAAATTTTAACACAAATCCAAGAAGATCCATGAATGTCAAGTTGGATAAACACATAATCACACCTATGTATATCATAATCAAATTGTTGCAAACCAAAGTAAAGAGAAAAAACCTTAAAAGCAGCTGGACAAAATTATACGCCATTGAAAAAAGAAGTTGAAGAGGATATAAATAAATGGAAGCGTATACTGTGCTCATAGGTAGGAAGAATCAACATCATTCAAATGGCCATACTACCCAAAGCAATCTGTAGATTCAATGCAATCCCTCTCAAAATACCAATGGCATTTAATAATCCTAAAATTTAGGTGGATCCATAAAAGACCCCGGATAACCATGGCAATCTTGAGAAAGAACAAAGCTGAAGGTATCATACTACCTGACATCAAACTATACTACAAGGCTACAATAATTAGAACAGCATGATACTGGCATGAAAACAGATACATTGATCATTGGAACAGAAGAGAGAGCCCAATAGAAAATAGTCTCAAATTATCTTTTATTAACTACAAAGAAAAAGAGTAATTTTATAGTGGAGAAATTTGGTAGACATCATCTTAACCAAGATTAACATCACCAGTAGACATATCAGTTTCATGAACCCCCATGACATGATGCACTGGGAAGGATACAGCTTAATTTCTGTGGCATTATTGCCAAAAACGTGTAACTTCATTCTAATGAGAAAACTTCAAACAAACCCAAATTGAGAGACATACTAAAAAATAACTGACCAGTGCTCTTTGAAGACAAAGAACAAAACAATAAATACAAGGAAAGCGGGATGTAATACTGAAATAGAAAAAGTACATTAGTGGAAAAACAGATAAAGTTTAAATTAGATCTGCTGCTTAGTTAATACTATTGTATCAATGCATATTTTGATATAGTATGGTTGTGTAAAATGCTAACATCAAGGAAAGTTAGGTCAGAAGTATATGGGAGCTCTGTTCTTTCCATAACTTTTCACTCATCAGTTCAAATTAAAAAGCTTAAAAAATTGTTTTTAACAAAAATGCATTATGAGGTTTATAACTTACTTAGAAGGAGAATATATAATGTGAAAAGGATGGGAAGTGGAGTAAATAGAGTTACTCCACTGTAGTAAATAGTGTTATAATATTAACTCATGGTAGACTGATAAGGTTGCATATTTTAATTGCTAGAGTAATAACAAAAAAGGAGATATAGCTAAAGAGCAAATGGAAGAGAAATAGTTATAAAGAGAAAAGAATACAAACCTATGACAAATAGAAAACAAATGGGAAGAAAATAGAGTTAAATTTAACTGTATCAATATTACATTAATTGTAGATGGATTAAACACTCCAGTTTAAAGCAAGAGGTTTCAGACTAGATAAAAAAAAACCAAGACCCACCACCTATATGCTAAATTGTCTACTAGAAAGCAAAAGCCACTTTAAAGATCCTGATAGATTAGAAATAAAAGAATTGAGGAAAATATATATGCAAACACAGATCATATGAAAGCTGACATGGCTATCTTAATATTAGTTAAATAGATTCTATGAAGTCGGATATTACAGGGGTAAAGAGGGACATTTCATAATGATGAGAGTCAGCTCATCAGGTAGGCGAAACAATACCAATTAAATATGTACTTAATAACAGAGCTTCCAAATTCATGAAGCGGAAACTAACAGAACTAAAAAAAAAAATAGGTAAATCCACAGTTAAGAGAGTTTAGCAGTTCTCTCTCAATAATTAATAAAATAAATAGACATAAAATCAGTAAAGTGTAGAAGATTTGAACACTGTTAACCAGCTTAACCTGTTGACATTTGTAGAACACTATACCCCAAAACTGTAGAAACTATGTTCTCTTAAAATGTACATGAGACTAATATATGCCATATGCTAGGCCATAAAACAAGTCCCAATAAATTTCAAAGGATTGAAATTATACATGGTATATTTTCTGAACACAATAGAATTAAATTAGAAATCAACAACAAAAAAATAAGGAAAAATCTCACATATGTGGAAATTACTTCTAGATAACCCAGAGACCAAAAAGAAAATTACAGGTGAAATTTGAAAATGTTTTGAACTGAATTAAAATGAAAATGCAACACCAGAATTTGTAAGTTTAAAGTAGTGGTTAGAAGAGATAAGTAGCTGTAAATACTTACATTAGAAAGGAACAATATTTAAAGGCAGTGATCTGGCCTTCCAACTTCAGAAACTATAGAAAGAAGAGTAAAGTAAACTCTAAATAAGGAAACAAAGATGAGAATGGCAATGAATGAACTGGAAAACTAAAGAAAAAAATTGATACCAATAGCTGATTTTTTGAAAAGATCTATAAGATTGATAAACTCGTAACTAGACTAGTTAAGAAAGAAAAGGAGAGGGACACAATTAACAATATCAGAATGGAAGAGGGGGCATCACTAGAGAGTCTACAGATATTAAGAAAATAGTAAGGGAATATTATGAACAACTTTATGTCAGTAAATTTGATGACTCAGATAAATGCGAAATCACTTGAAACATAAATTAGAGAACAGACACAAGAAGAAATAATCTCTGACTAGCCCTAAATCTGTTTTAAACTTTTTGAATTTATAATTAAAAATCTTAACTGCCAAGAAAAATCCAAGGCCAAATGATTTCACTGATGAATTTTATTAAAAATTTAAGGAAGAAATAATACCCATCTTACACAAACCTTTTTAGAAAATGGAGGAGAGATAACACAACAGTTCATTTTAAGAGACCAGCAAATTCTGAATATAAAAATCAGTGACATTGTTCCTTAAGAACACAAATATGAAATCCCCAACAGAACAGTAGGCTATCAAATCAGCAATATTTGAAAATGTACTATATTATGATCAGATAGGATTTACTCCAAGAATGCGAAGTTGGTTTAATACTCAAGTGTCAATCAATCTATATCATAAGATCATCTCAATAGATGAAGAAAACTCATTTGACTGCATTCAGCACCTATTCATAATTAAAAATAAATAAATAAAACTCAGGTCAGTAGGAATACAAGTAACCTTCTCCCCAAGGAATTGTATTATGAATAGTATTATGGGAAGAAACGAGCCATATTAGGTTAAGAACTATTATGTATTGGTTAAGATAAATAAGATGTGATCACAGAGTGAGGTTCATTTGCATAAATATTATTCACAGTAAACAATCATGTTTTTAACGTTGTGTAATAGGTAATTTTTTCTTTCCCCACTTTTTAGCTTCTGTCTGCTTCTGCCATCTCTATTCAACATTGTACAGAAGTCCTAGCTAGTGCAATAAGGTTAGAAAAAGACAAAGGTTAAATTAAAACTGTCTATATTCACAAATGACATAGATATGCAGAAACTTTATTAAAGGAGTTTACAGAAAATTATTAGATACATAAGGGAATTTAGTAAGGTTACAGGATAAATGGTCAGTATTCAAAATTAATGAACAAATGGAAAGTGAAATTTTAAAATACATTTTAATAATATAAAAATAGGATTCTTATGGATAAATTTAATGCAAAATGTGCAAGATCTGTACACTGAAAACTTCAAACCTTGCTGAGATAAATTAAAGGATCTGAAATAAATAGGCAGACCAACTTCAGGGATTGAAAGACTAAAAATAAGATTTAAATTCTCTGCAAATTGACCAATAGATTTAATGTAATACAAATCAAAATACCAGCAGGTGTTTTGTAAAAATTGGCAAGCCTATATGGAATTGCAAAGAACCTCAAAAGCCAAATAGTCTTGAAAAGAACAAATTTGAAGGACCTGCGCAACCTGATTTCGAGACTTAACGATGAAGCTGTTGTAATCCAGCTAGTGTGGTATACCTTTGCATCTTGAAAATGATATATAGACATCAGATTCTTTGCATAAACCAACATTTTGAAGTCATTTCTAAAGCAGGTATTTTTTAACTTAAAAACCCCTGAATATTATAGCAGGAAACAAGCAATGTTAGGTATAGTACCTTTTATATATCAGATAGTTATTGGATAGATAAATAAGGCATGATTACAAAGTGAGATTTCCGTAAATGTTATTCACAACAATCATGTGTTTAATATTATATACTAGGTATGTTATTCACCTCTATTTTGTATTTTCAGATTTTTTTCTAATGACTACATGTTAAAGTTAGAATAGAACTATTAAACTTTTTTTTAAGTTGAGGCTTTTAGAAAGTAAGATTTCTATTACAAGCAAGTACAATAGGAGTTAAAGAAAGACAACTGAATCTTGCCGAATATATAGGGGTTGGGTGTGGTAAAGTGAGAAGACATTTCAGATGGAGAAACCTCATTTATTCACATGAGTCCACATGCAAAAATAGCAATGAATAAAGCACATGCAAGCCTTCATGGACCTTATGTTCTAGTGGGGAGAGGCAGATAGGAAACCAGAAATAAAAAAAAAATACATACTATTTTATATGGTGATAAATGCTAAGAAGAAGAATAAAACAGAAGGGGAGATAGGGAGTTTAGAGTAGAGGACTACAATTGTGAATGAGGGTACTCACCTCTGTTGAGAAGCAATTTAATACATGTTAAAGATGTGAGAGAGTAGCTCAATTACATATCTAAGAAAAGAGTAAGCAGGGAAAACAAATATATAAGACAAGCACATACGTGCTGTATTTGAAGAAAAATAAGGAGACTGGTATGGCTCGAGCAGATAGAGTGAGTTGGTAAAAGAAATTGGGGAGGATGCAGATTATAGAGCCTTGTAGGCAATTTTAAGAATTTTGCCTTTTATTTGAAATGACATGGAAAGCCATTTTAGAGGTTTTGAACAAAAGAATGATATATTCTGATTTAGGTTTGAACAATATCATTCTGGATGCTTCTGAGAATAAGCTGAAAGGACGTAAGGATGCAGCAGTGAGACCAGTTAGGAGGCAATCACAGTGATTCAGGCAAGAAATAATGATAGTTTGGATCAAGTTGGTAGCAGTGGAGATGATGATAAATAGTCAGATTGGTGTAAATCTTAAAGGTTGAGGCATCAAGATTTGCTGGCAGATCAGATATTGAGGGACCAAGTGAGAGGAAAGGAAGAGTTAAGGTTGACCTCAAATTTTTTGGCTGAACAGCTAGAAGAATTAAAGTGCCATTAACTGAGGTGAGAGAAAATGGAGGAAGAACAGATTTGAAGGAGATTGTTTATTTTTAGACTGTTCATTTTAGGATGCACATTAGACATCCCAAATGTAGCTAGTATGCCATTGGAGTTTAGAGTTCAAGAAGAAGTCCAGTCTGGAGGTAACAACTTGAGAGTTGACAGCTTATAGATGTATTTAAAACCGTGAGACTAGATGAGATCACTAATGGAGTCAAGATATGAAAAAGAAGAGATCTAAAGATTGAGACCTCAGTCACACCATTATTATGAAATGAAGGGAGATGAGAAGGAACTAAAAAGCAACAGCCTATGAGGTAAGAGGAAAACGTGGAGAGTACGTTGTCAAGGAAACCAAGTAAAGCATTTCAAAGACAAAGAAGTAATCAACTATATCAAATGCTGTTGGTACTTCAAGTAAGATGAGAATTGAGAATGGCTATTAGATTCCTTGTGGCTTGATAAAAGCAGTTTGTGGAGAGTGTTGGGATAAAAGCCTGACTGGAATGGGTTTAAGAGAATGGAAGTTGAGAAATTGGAGATAGCAAGGTACTGTATAGATAACTGTTTTCGAAGAGTTTTACTGTGAAGAGATGTAGAGAAAGGTGTGGTCACTAAGAGTAAAGTGGGAATAAAAAAGGAGTTGTCTGTTTTCTATGGGAGAATAACAGTATATTTATATACTAGTAAGAGTATTTTTTTTTTAAAGAGTGGTTTAATAGAGAGGGAGAAACAGTGACGCAAGAAGAAAGAAGAATTTCTGGAGTGATGTACCTGAGAAGGCCAAAGGGGATCTCTTTCAGAGAGCATATGTAGTGTTTGGATCACCAAGACCATGGCCAGGCTCTGTACTTCTCCAGGAGGATTCATAAGACTCAGCATATACTTGTACTCCTGTTGTGGTTTATTACCATGAAAGAATGCAAAGCAACATTGACAAACAGAAAAGGTACATGGAATAAAGTTTAGAGGAGACACAGGTGCAAGCTTCCAAAAGTCCTCTTGCAAGGAAGTCACACAGGCTGCATTTAATTCTTATAGCAAAAGTTGTGGCATGTGTAATGTCACAAGAATAGCTCATCAGAGACTCAGTGCCCAAGCTTTTTATTGGGGGCTGGTTATGTAGACACCCTGTGCCTCACATACACCAAAATCCCAGCCAGAAGGTGTTCAGCAGAAAGCATATTGTTTTCACAGTTTCAGCACAGTGAGCCATCTTTAGCATTTAGAGAATGATGGGAACCCTCCCAAAATCTGTGGTCCCAGATCGCAGCCCAGAGCCAACCTTAAGTGCAGTCAATTCTAAGGATAGCAGTTTCAGGCTTACTGTTAACTTTTCTTCACAAGGTCCAGTTGGTTCAGAGTAGTAGAAGAGAGGGCACAGGTGAAGGATCACTAAGAAGCAATAAGCAAAAGTGTGGCAGTGGACCTGAGGATACTATGTGGAGACAAAAGATTTTTTTAAATGTTATACTTATTTTAAAAATAAAATACATAATTGTCAGTGAATAAAATGTTATGGAATGCTGGTTTATTTTTAAACCCATGCACACAATAGGAAAATAATTCAATGAGCTAAGATATGTTAATATGATGAGGTAGTATATTGCTATTGCACCCATTATTTTTCTGGCTTTTTGTGATATTTCCAATTTTAAATAAGTAATCCGACTTCCAATATCCTATCAAATCTAATATTCTGGTATACACACAATATAATTACACCTCTTACATCCACTGTAACAAAGGGTAAAATATCATTTGCTGGACCTAATTTTTCTAATTTTGGTTTAGAAAACCAAAGAAAAGCTGTTAAAAATGTTTGACAGAACACCAAATAGTATGTATACACTATTTACAAGTACATGAAAATGTATTTCTGTATCTAATGATAGAAGGTTATATAGTTTAATTTTCTTTTTTCTTTAAAATTGCTTGTATTTAGAGAATAGTATTTAGTATTTATATTATGATACTAAGTGTTTATTATACCTTGGTGATTTTTTTGTTTAATAGGGTCAAGAATTTGCTCCAAAAAGTGTGGCGATAATTGGTCATTCTATGGGTGGCCTTGTTGCAAGGGCATTGCTTACACTGAAGAATTTTAAACAAGATCTAATAAATCTTCTTATTACCCAAGCCACCCCTCATGTTGCTCCTGTGATGCCATTAGATCGTTTCATTACAGGTGAGTACTGTTAAGTAAACACTGACTTACCTCCCCATTGTTGTTTGGGATTAAACAAATCCTCCAACTACTCTCTTTAGGGTGGGCTACAGACTCACCCATGTGCAAAGCAGCTGTTTTAAATCAGCACCTCTCTGTGACTTTCAGCTGAGGCTCATAATTCAAACTGCTGTTAGTTTTCTCTGTCTTTAGCATCTTAATATCTATGACATATGTCTTATAATCCCTAAGTACTTGGGCTTCAGTATAGTTATTCTTTAGGATACTCCCTGTCTCTTAAAGTGTACTTTTCCTGTACTCTATTCAAAATCAGATCACATTTAAGTAAAGTAGTAGAAATGTCTTGTTTTTAAAAAAATAGGTATGCTAACACTTTATATAGTGAGGTAGAATTGCTAATATTTGTTGAATTCTAGCTATGTTTCGGGTGTTGTGGTAAGGACTTTACATGATGTATTATTATGTTACTTAATCCTTATAGCGATCCTTTGAGGTATATACCATTGTTATCCCCATGTTTATGGATAGAAAAAAGAGGCTAAGATAAACTTTTTGCCCAAAGTCTTGTAGCAAGAAAATAGTGAAGCCAGTATTTGGCCAGGTAAACTTGTTCCTGGGCTTGTGCTCTTAACCTTTGCATGCTTACTTAAGGTACATTGCTATAACAGAGGAAATAAAATTATGGATAATACTATGATGTTGCAGGAAATTTTAAATAAACAGTAGGAGTTTATGGTTGCTGTCATCTAATCAAATAGTGATAATGTCACATAATAAAAATTATGTGCCTATCAACTTTTTATTAAAGTCAAGTCAAATATTATCTTTACTGCTTATTTTAATATATGAATAGGAGAAAATCTTAAGAAAGAAATAATTTTTCTTGATCAGTAAATTTACACAACCTCTTACCCTATCAAAATTTGCATTGTCTTAATTGTGATGAAAATTTTGTTCATAGTTAAATGAGAAATATACCCTAATGACTCCAAACTAAAGTAGTTTTCCAAAGCACCCAACTTAACACTGCCAGGGAGTAACTGTTTTGCTGGAATATCTGGTACAACAGTACTTACAGTGAAGTTTGATTTTTCTCTTATTAAACTTTTTCTGTAGAAATCTTTTATAAAAATTTTTAGTTCTATTATTGGAGTTTAAATCTATGTTACTAATTCTAATAATTATAAATGACCTAGTAGGTTTAGGGAAAAAACTAAAGGCATAGAGAAGTCATAATACTCATCACCATAACCAATAAATCTTTCTCTTACATTTTATATGACATAGGTAGATGAGTCATGTAGGTTAAATTGGAATTACTTAAAATACATTTAAAAAAATTCTTTGAGTTAAACTTTCAAGAGAGTCAAGTTTTATTGTTTTGAAAGATAGAAGTGGTATGTCTCCAATAGGCTCAGGCTGAAAGTGATTCTTAGGGTCAGGGTGTTTTTATTATAGTTAGCAAGCCTCTTTCCCATTTATTCTGTATTTATTTTTTATTGCATTAAGCCAGATTTAGAATGAAAGAACAAAAGTTTAAGAAGTGGTAGATTTTAGGTTTTTAGGAGACCCATACGCCCTCTAGAAATAGATTCTCGGTCTATAATTCGTGGAAATATTGCCCTTAAGTGGAGGGAAAGGAAGCCCTGCACCGAGCTCTGCACTTTAGAGGCCCCTGCTCAGGTGCTGCCATTCCCCACCGGGTCGCAGTGCATAGGCCAAGCAGCCTTTCCACTGGAGGCTGTGCCTTTACTTCTAGACCTCTTCCAAGTAGCCAAGCCCCTAGACTTTTCATGCCAATATGCTCCCAAGCCCTCTCCCAGGGCCCATGTGGGCCTCTTCCCTGGATCTGTCCCGAGGGCAGGTCTTTATAACCCTAAGCTTGACTTGTGGCCACGGAGTAACTGTGCATGCGGTACAGAGAGAGCTTGGATGTGCATCAAGGTCCTCGTGATGCAAGACAGATTAGAGATGGGACGAGAAGGAGGATAGCACAGCAATGGGGCAGAGATCTGCTCACCCTATGCTCCCATATAATCCAGTGTCTAGTGCTGAGGTGTCCTATGAGTCTTCATTTGAACGTGCCCTTCCAGGTTATTTTGATGATGTGTCTGTTGAAGTAGGCTGAGAATTAATTAATTAATTTATTGGTGAGGCAACCCTTGGTTGACCTCACAGATTGCAATGACCTAGTCTGCTTACAATCTCTTATTTATTTTATTTTATTTTTTTTTATTTTTTGCACCTACAGCACCTAGGTGGTCTCCTAACCAAGTACTACTAACCAGGCCCGACCATGCTTAGCTTCCAAGATCAGGCTGGATCAGGCTTGTTCAGGGTAGCATGGCGGTAGTGAGAAATATTTTTTATTTAACTGTTGTTAGCTGGAATTTTGAGCTTTAAATATTTAGACATATGGCATGCGTACCACATTGGTACTCTTGTCCCCCACCCTGCAGATGTTAGGAATGGATCTGCTTGGTCACAATCTAAGTAAATACTGCTGAGATTTTTAATGGGGGGAGTATGCAGTTCCAATATGTTTGAAGCCCTCTGTGGAATTAATGACAGGATAAAAATGCTTTACATTTTGATAATCAGGAAAGAAAATGAGAACACCCCTGTTCTGGCCTTAAATGTTTGACACCGAAATTTTCCATCTATTAAGTGGAAAAATTATCAGCAAGTTCTTCTCTTTTAACTGCTTGTTACACTAAAGGAGTAGAACCTTAAACCTCACAGGTTTTCTATAGCTGCATAGCCCCAAGACTTATGTGAATGCCATTGTCCTAACAGATTTTAAGAACTTAATAGTGCATTGTGTGGTGATGGTTGACTACCGAAGAGAGCTGCTAAGCCCTCATAACTAGAGACACCGGCTATTTCAGAAGCTCTGTAACTCTTTAGCATAATAAACTCATCTTTGGAAGAATTTTAAGGTTTTATTCTTGCACTATTTTGTGGCTTATGAGCAATAGCATTCATATGGAATGTAGAGAGACCTGTTTGCATATGGACTTGTGAAAGCTAATAAAATTTTGATATCTTTTTTCATTATCAATACCTTTAGTAACTCATGTATTTGTATTTTGATTAAATAGGGAAAGCAGAATGCGTGTGAAGATACTATGTCAAAATAGAGAAATGTGAATAACTTTATAGAAAATTGAATGGTTTAATATTAATATTATGGATATCTTATTGCAGGGAATAACTACTAATTTTTAATGTGTGTCTTTTTAATTTTCTACCAGATTTTTATATGACTGTAAACAACTATTGGATTCTAAATGCTAGACACATAAATTTAACAACGCTTTCTGTAGCTGGAGGATTCCGGGATTACCAAGTTCGTTCAGGACTGACTTTTCTGCCGAAATTAAGCCATCATACCAGTGCCTTATCTGTTGTGGTAATCTCTTTTAAGATTCTACTAAAATAATAACATGTTAGACACAGTGGGCTATGAAAGGAGAAATAGTATGTAGCCACTTGGAAATGATTGCTGAGTTTGGTGTGGTACTGCTCTGTGTGTGAGAGAGAGAGAGAGAGAGAGAGACAGAGAGAGAGAGAGAGAATGTGAATGAAAATGAATGAATGAATGAATGAACAAATGAATATGTTGGGAAGGCAGAGGCGTGGATGCTTATGTCTGTAGAAAGTAAAAATGGTCTTAAAAACTTTGTGAAAATAACTTTTATTTATGAGAATTCATTGTTTCTTGTTCAAAATAAGGGCCTATTCTTTGAATAAAGTTGCAAATATAAGAAAGTGTAGAGTGAAGTCCAAGGGCCTTTTGTTATCTGAGTGGTATGCTGTATGTATATAGTCATAGTGGACCATCAAACATATCACATAACTCTTGACTGATAAGTTTAGGTGAAGTTTTACCAATTTTAAAATAAAAAATTTAGTTTTGATAGTATAAACAGAACTCTAATTAATTAATTTGCTAATTTTTCTTCCTTGCTAGAACATCATGTATTTGGTCTTTAACTGGGACACATAGCTTCTGTAAAGTGAGTTCAAGTTTCCTTTTAGGACTTATATTATTTCTTGTAATTTTAACCTGGAAGTCTTCAGTTGAGATCTTAACTTTTTTATTCATTATACACATCATCTTCAAATAGAACTTAATTTAATATCTTAAAAAATCCATAGAGTTCATTTTGCTTTTAAGAGATAGTGCTTTGTTTCATAGTTGTTCTCTTCATAGATAATCCTTTGCTTAGCTCATCTATTGCCCCACATTAGAGTGCCGTTGATTCATTAAGCAGGTATTTACTGAATGTTTGCCATATATAAAACAAAAATTATTAAGCTATACTGCTATTACCCACCATTTTCTTATAACTGGAGGAATTTTGGTTTAGTCAAAATAGCTTTGGAAAAAAATTGCTAAATCTCTGAAACTTCATTATTGGTATGAATCTTCTTATTTGATGTGGAATATTTTAGGCACATATCTGCTGGAAGTCTTCAAAACACTAAATGTCAACTCTTTAGTAAACACAGATATTTCGGTCATATAAAATTGGATATTACTTATTCCTTAAACTTGGTCTGAAGCATGATGCTGTATTGATACCACATCCTGCAGATTATTTTTAAAAGAACTTTGTTTTTTGTTTTTTTTAACCGTGTGTGTGTGTATGTGTGTGTTCTTCTCTTTTCTAATCCAGTCAGTAATGTATCACTTTCAAGGCAGCTTGCATTTCTGTATTTCTAATAAAAAATATTTTACTTCTTATGGAATTTTCTAAAAGCTGGTTATTGTATAACCTGAGTTTTTGTTTTTTTTAGTCCCCAAATAGTCTTAAGGTCTTTCACATTTTAAAGTATGTTCATTTTTTAAAAAATAGTTATGAAAAAGCAATAATTTTTTAATTATCTCAAGAGCATTTCAGTGACATTTACATCTATTGGGATTAGAAAATTTGCTTAAGTTAGCACAGTTGTATTAGTAGGATAGGCTAAACTGTTCTAATATACATTCATGCAGGTAATGGCATTTAAACACAATAGAAGTTTACATCTTACTCATATAACTGCTCGAGATATATATTTAAGTTGGTGGGTGGCTTTTCGAAGTAGTCCCATTAAGGGACCCAGGCTGACAGTAGGCACCCCCTTCTTGAATGCTTTACTTCTGAGGTTGCTCTAATCATCACTATTTCAACCCACAGGAAGGGGGAAGAGGAGCAGTCAGGCCTGGAAATGGCACACATCACTCCTGCTCACATACTATTGGAGAAAAATTAGTCACACCTTAAAGTAAGAGAAGATAAGACACGTAGTCTAGCCAAGTGTGCAAGAAGGGGAAATGGATTTTGGTGGACATTCAACAGTTTTCACCAAAGATCATGAGCAGCTTCCTTTATTGTGTTGTCTTTACCTTTTTCAACTCTAGCACTGATGCATTCATTAGCCTGAATGAAAGTAAACCCATTTTATATTCTTGGTAATGGTGAGTGCTATCAACTGTGAGTTCTTATTCAACTGAGCATCTTATAATCTTAGAACCACAGTAAATTCTGGTTGTCTCAATTTTTTAAGTAAGCTGCCAGCAGGAATTCCTAAATAAGATATCTAATACTTATAAGTTCAACAAGGAAACTAAAGATTCTTCCCACTTTAGAACCTTGATTGAAGAGGGCTATGTATTGATAGGAAGCCTTCTGCAAAGTTATATTTTTTAGAAGCCTTTGCCCTCATGTCTAACCAGGAATATATGTCCCGGTCATCTAGGGATTTTCTTCAAAATAAGTAAGCCTAGACCACACTTGTAAAAGTCTGATTTGGTAGTTTTGGAATTGTAATCAGGCATATTTCTTTTGGATAATTTCCCAAGGCTTAGGTTTTTCTCAGTCACACCCTGATTTAGAAGTAATGTCTTAGAACTTATCAAGTGGTAGTCTAGTCAGAACTAAAATTATTAAAATATATATTGTTATTTGTTCATAAACTGTGATTTATTAAAGAATGATAAACTCAGCCTTTTATTTGAGTAATAGAGTTAGACATTAAACTTCAGTAAAGATTTTATGGATGCTTTAATAATTTTTAAGTTTAATTTTGAAAATACGTTTTAAGTGTGACTAAGCAGTAATGACAATTATTTCATACAGGAATATCTTAATATTTTGGGATCACCCTTTATAGAATGCATAATTTAAAATGTCTATATATCATAAAATAGTGAAATTAATGCTACATGGTTCTAAATATTAGCTTATAAGAATTTCAAACCTTTTGGAGAATAACAAATACGGTATTCTTAACTTTGATTTATTTTTCCTTTCCTTTTAGAGTTCAGCAGTGCCTAAGACCTGGGTCTCAACAGACCACCTCTCCATCGTGTGGTAACTTAATATAACTTACTTTGATGATTTGTGATGGTCCTTTTTTCTCATCAGTGCATTAATTGGTTTGTTAGCTTTCTGAGAGCTCTGGCCATAAATAAGGATTTAGGAAACAGATTAATTTAGGGGCTTAGAATTCTAACCTTGGTTCTTATCTCACTGTGACCAAGGCTCCCTTGACAACCCATAGAATCATCTCCTAAAGAACCAGTAGCATCAGTCTCAAGTGAAACTAGTGTCAAATATTAAAATTTTAGAGTTTGTCATAGGTAGGCAGAATTGAAGGCACTTGTAGGATTTTTTGAGCTCTTGGCCAGTCACCAAACTCAGGAACTTGATTAATGCAGTGTTGATTATTCTAGAGCAACACATGAAAAACCAAATAGGAATTAGATTTAACCTCAATATAAATAAATAGATTAAATATGGGTCAAGAAATACATAGGCCCTAGCATCTTATCTCTATGTGTCTTGGCTTAAAGATTATCTTTTTCACTTTCCTCTGGCTTTGCAATCAGTGGTGTCTGCAAGAACCACAATTTCAGGCATATAAAGATGGGGCAGGCAATATATCTATAGCTGGGGTAGACAAGGAGATTTAGGGAAGATAGAGGGACCATGACAGTTCTACTGTCAAACATCTAAGATTTAATTTGCTTTATTTTTTATGTTTCAACTTTAAGGTAAATGCTAAATAATGATTTGTTACATAATTTCAGAGTTTACAACATTAACAGAAACTTCAATATTGGATTAAATAATAGAATTGTGTGCGTGTCAAAAGTATATTTTTTAAGAGTTTCATTTGTAACACATTTTATTCTTTAGGTGTAAACAATTGCAGTTGACTACAATTCGAGCATTCTTTGATCTTATTGATCCTGAAACTAAACAAGTATGTATTTTTAAACTAAAAATCATTTCAGTAAAATATGAGGTTTTGTTATAGCGGTGATGGAATTAGTACGTTTCTTTTACTTTAATGTAAATAGAAGCCCTCAGCTTCTATTGACAAATTTCAAAATGGAAATATTTTTATTTTCATCTGATAATACTGAGGTAGTGTCTATTTTTTCCCTTAACCCTTCAGGATGCAGCATAATTGCTATTAGAGAGAATCATAGCCATTAGCTCTCCCCTGAAGAATGTAATAAAAGAGAGACCCAGATTTTTCTATGTTCTATCACAGTTTAAACTCCAAGATACCATACTTAAGTTAGTGTATTTATTAGAGTAAATTAACTTCATAGACTTAACAGCATGAATTGGTTATGTAATACAAACATTTTTTAGTTTTGCAACATTGTTTTAATTGAGTCTTAACTACAGCAAACGTTTTTAGTCTGGTTGAGAAAGTACAACTATATACAATAATAAAATCAATTAAAATTGCAAGACCAGTTTGTATTTGAAATTCATAGATTTAGGAGAACCTCATTTTAACCAATGAAGAACAGGAATATTTCAGATGTTTTTAAAAAATTGTATGTAAAATAATTTTAATAAATTTTGTTTTCCATTAAATCCTAAGAAGAGAAAAATCAAATACTAGTATAATAAATTATAATTCTGAAAAGGTATTTTACAGACACATTTTAAGGGGCAAATGAGAAATTTTTGATAACTAACACTGCTAACAATCAAAATATAATGAAACAGTTCTGTTTTACAAACTCACTGTCTATCATGGACTGAACTGATATAGTCAATAAAATATTAGGGTAAGATTCCTGCCCCTCAAGAAGTCTAGGAGGAGAAGCAGACATATATACAGGGAAACTATAACTCAAAGCATAATTAATCCCAAACATGTAGAAACAAAGAATAAGGATTAGAGAGTAATTTTTGTTGGTTATCAGCATAAAAGTCATAGCTGAAAGCTTGTGACGGGATGAATTTTCTAGAGATTGAATAAGGATGGGAGAGTTCTGACTTAACTGAAATTTTAATAAAAAGACCTATGGCTTTTAATTGAGTACAAACAGATGTGGCTGCTTCTTTAAAAAATCAAAACTAATTTTGTATCAAACGGAGTTGTTTGAAGTAATGAGTTTGTATCAGTGAAATTAAATTCCACTTTCCTCCCTCTAGTTACATAATATGTAGAGAACTGTATTCTGTTTTGTGTATCTTATTTTAAGGAGGGACATTAACAAACGAGTTTATCCAGGAAAGGTAGTCATATTGGTAAAGGGTCTGAAACAGGCCTATGAAAAACAGTTGATGGTTTTGAAGTTTAATCTACAGAAAAAAATGTTTCATTTGGATGGGGTTTATAACAACCTTTAATTTTTTGAAAGGCTGTTCCCAACCTATATATTAAAGTCAGATACTTGCTCTAAAACGGGCAGAACACTCTCCTGGTAAAAATCGGTTGAAATTGAAAAGTACCAGGTTAGAAGTGTTCAAGCAAATTCCAGGTGACTTCGTAAGAGGTTGAAAAGATTTAGTAGACCTGAGTCCTCACTGTCATTTCTTTATCATTATCTCATTATGTTGTCATTGAGAAAATCATGTCCCTTTCAGGGGTTCAGTGCTTAAGCTAGAGAACTGAATAGTGATAGTTTCTGAATGAATTTTATACCTCAGTACATTTTTTTAAAGAGAGATACTGATACAAAGTTGTCAACATTTATTGAGCTAAGATATTTGAAAACAGCAAAAAAATGTTATTGTCTGCTTATATTTTCATTTCACGAAAGAAAGGATATTTTGACATAGAGTAAGTAGAAAAGAGTAAAGGATTTCCCAAGGAAGGACAGTTGGCAACTCATATTTTATCTAGTGACCAGTGAATTCTTTGTTGTGAGATGGGCACTGGTCTGAGTTTGGAAACTAAGTGTATCGGAATCACTAGACTGGAGGAGCTCACAAGTTCTCTTCTGATTCTGCATATTTTTCTATGTTTTATTATCCGCTGTTACTTAGAGGCAGTATTGCATAATGATTAAAAGCATAGGCGCTGGGGCCAGACTGCCTAGGTTAAACACTGGTCCAGACTCTTAAAAGGAACATGACCTCGGGCAAGTTCCTTAATTTTTCTGTGTTTTTGTTTCTTCATATTTAAAACACAGATAAGATTATTATCTCTTAGAGTTCTTATGATAATTTAATGAGTTAAAAACATTAAAGCACTTAGAACAATTCCTGGCCCAGAGTAAGTAGCTGCTGGCTCTTATCATTATTACTTGAAGCAAAGTTTCATTGAACTATCACAATGGATATGAAAGGATACAGAATGTATCAATGTTCTTTCTAGATAACTCAAAATCCCAAGAAGAAATTGTCAGTTTTGAATCACCACTTTATAAGACACCCAGCAAAACATTTTGAGGAAAATCCAGCAATAATTTCTGACTTAACAGGTTAGTAGTAATAACATGTTTTAATATTAAGTAGAGTTTATATTATTTTTTTTTTTAGGTAAACTTGTTATAGCAGACAGTCTTTGAAACTGTGGTACTTCAAGTACTGTAATCCTATTTTATTAATTTCTCTGTCATGGTTTCTTAGGAAGTTCTTGGTTAAGGAAGGAAAAAAGTAGAAAATTAATTTGTAAGATATTGCTGATAAAAATTTTGTCCTGAAAATAACACAAGTACAGAAATTTAACTATACAAGATATAGTTAAATATCTCTGTTCTCCTGACAGTCACATAAAATAAGTGCTATATTATTCTTGACTTAGTTTTTCGGTATCAGTCATTCTTCAGTCTTCTTTTGGATTAATGGCATATCTTTTGCTGATAAATTTGCTTTTAAATATAATACCTTACATCCTTTAATTAGCTTGTCTTGTTTGGAAAATGAAGTTATTTCTTTCGATCGATACTTCCTTAGAGTTAAAAACACAAAACAGATTTAAGATGCTTTATTTTATATGAATGCTAGTTGGTGATGAGCACATAGAGGACATTCCACTAGATTTTCTATTTTAAAATAGCCACTGTTTAGAAATCACTTCTTTTTTTAGATCCATTATGATTGAGGAGTATTTCACCAGCATTTAAGATAAGAAGTTATTTATTTTATATATACATATATATATATATATATATATATAAAAAAGTCATACAAATTATTCGTTTTTACCTTAGGGACATCTATGTGGGTTCCAGTAAAAGTGTCGAAGTGGACCTATGTAGCTTACAATGTAAGTATACTTTAAAAAAATTTTTTAGTATCTTAAAAGTTAAAGACTGTTAAAAAAAGATAACCATATATCATTTCCCTACATTGAAACCATATCTAGTTGGTGTTCAGTTTTCTAGTTTTATAACTGTCAAATTATTTGTTGGTTTTGTTCTTTTTCATTTTGTTTAAGTCAGAATACAAACAAGGCCCACATAGTATTGTTGATATGTCTGTTATTCCTCTTAATCTCTAATGCTTACTTCACCACCTTTTTTTTCCCCTTGCAGTTTATTTGTTGAAAAAAACAAGTCATTTGTCTTATTAAACATCACCGTCTTGATTTTCCGATTGCATTTCTATAGTGTCATTTGATATATTCCTTAGCCTGCTCTTTTCCTGTGACTTAGTATTTGAATCTAAATGCTTGATCAGATTCAGTTTTTGTTTTGGTAGACTGTGTCTCTTTTTGTGTTAGGAGCTATTGATGAATAATGCCTAGAGTCATTAATTCATTTAGGGGGATGCAAAAATGATGAAAATCTTAATTTGATTATTCCTTTGTCATTTGTTAACTGGAACACTATTTAGGAAAACTCATCTACTTAATTTATCAAAAGTGGAACAAATCATAAAGGAAATTGTAATTGCTTAGATCTTTGGATCTTATATCTACTGGTTTTCAGAATAATAAGTTGGTTCACAAACATCTTTCATCAGTGACCATAGAGGTTTTGTGTCTCCCCACCTCCGGTATTATTATGAACTCATGTATTTAAGGTTATATGTGTTTCTTTCTAAACTAAAACACTGAAATTATTCTATCTTTTCATGCTAAAATTAATATTAGAATTGTTCTGTCTTTGACGAGTATAAGCTGTTTCAAGTTAGGCTTCAGAATCTTTTTAATACAGCTGCTCTTTAATTGTCTTTGATAATTTTCTCACTATCTCCTATGAGAAGGTATTTTAGCCCCTTTTCTCTATCTCTTGCCTTAGACCTTGAATCAGCTTTTTTCCTCTAAGGAACTCATCTAGTATTTGGGAAATGGCAAACCATAATCTGTGCACTAGAGATATTTATGGCTAGTGGGGTAGCATTTCTAGGCCTTTTCAGTAGACAGAGCCAAGAAAGATATTTATCTTGATCATAAAGCCAAAAACCAAACCAAAATAAAACACATGTATTCATACCGATACTATGAAGACAAATTCTGGACTACAGGGTTTGTATCTGATCTATCTTATGCATCTTCTTCCCAATCCTAGAATACTGGTTCTCAACAACATCGGAAATAATAGAATAATTACTGATTGCCTTATCTGGATTTTTGAATGATGAAAATATTCACTATCATGATAGTTTTATTGTTTTCTCTCTTTTTTTAGGAATCTGATAAAATATACTTTACATTTCCTCTTGCAAATCATAGAAAAACCTATACTCATGCCTATTGTCAGAGCACCATGCTGGTAAGATAATTTATATTTAATGTAAATTATAAGGCTAACTATACCATAAATCTAATTAGTGGGAAAATATTTGTCTGGAATGCAGTTTTGATTGAAAAGTATTCATCAGAATGTTTCTGTAGCTGATAATATACTAGGATCTGATATGTTCCTTAGTTGCTAGATACTGCCATTGGTATATATAAAGCCTTTAGAAAAGATAATTGGCAAGCATTGTGGGCTAGGCGCTAATGAATACTAATTTTAATGGGATTTCCATAATTTTACATCTCACAGAGATTGGCATCTCTCAGCTTAAAATCTGAATGGGCAGTTTATCCCAAGAGAATCTGGCCTGAAGAGTGATGGCTTAACATTTATACTCAATACTAAATTTCAAATAAAAGTATCTATGTTATATTAAGAAAAATCCTTGCCAAAGTGCAAATTATGCATTTGATTTGTTAGAAGATCCCTTTACTATAAGTAAGATCTATGGGTATTTATTTGCATAAGGTCATATGGTAAATTTAAAAAAATATTTTCAATTTTTATTATAGAAGCTTTCAAACATATAAAAGTAGAGAGAGAATACAATAAATTATACATATGCTCATGTAACTATCACATACAGTTTTAGCAGTTATCAAGGCTCTGCCATTCTCACTTCACTTTGTTCCTTCCTCACTTTTTTATTTTGACTGAAGAATTATTTTGAAGCAATTTCCAGGCATTTCATCTTTTCATTCATAACTAATTCAATATATTTTTCTAACAGGTAAGAATTTTGCATATTACCATACCATCATTATTTTATCCAAAAGAAATTACTAATTTTTAATCCTGTGGTATCCAGTCTATGTTCAATTTTCCTCTGTTCAATTACATTTTAAGTTAGTTTATTTGAATCAGAATCCAAAGTGCTTACATTGCATTTGATTCATGGATCTTAAGTCTGTTTTATAACAGCTCTCTCTTCCTTTCCACCATGCCATTTATTTATTCAAGAAAGATCGTGTGCTCTATAGAACTTCCCACATTCTGGATTTAGCTAATTATATTTTTTTGGTATCTTTTAACATGTGATTCTTTCCCTTATGTTTTTTGTAAACTGGTAGACCTAAAATCTTGATTAGATTCAGATTAATTTTTTGTGGTAAGAATGTTTTATAAGTAAAGCCGTGTTTCTCTTTGGGGGGTAGGTATATAGTATCTGGTTGTCCCACTTTTAGTGACATAAAGATTTATCAATGGACTTAGGCTATGTCAGTATGAGCCATCTATTATAATGTTCCTCATCAGTCTTTTACCTAATGATTTTAGCAGCCACTGAGGCCTGTAGACAGTTTTATTTGTTTTTGTTTGTGTGTGTGTGTTTTTTTTTTTTTAGAATGGTACATTTTATGATCAAGGAGCATTTTCTTTTCTGTATATTTCCGGAGTCAGCTGGTGATTTCTAGTTAACTTTTTCTAAGATTTTTAATACAATTTTTGTATTTAGTTAGAGATGTTTACTAGATGACCTGAAATTGTTCTTTTAACATCTTCTAGGTTATATCAACATAGTGTTTTATGGTGGGCTTGAATAATACTTTATTCAATTCATTGATGAATGAATCAGAATTCCCTATACATTGAAGTAAATAGTGTGGAATATTGGCAATTTTTATAATAAGGACTATCTTTGAGGCTAGGCTCCCTTAGTAGCTGCAAAACCTATTACAAAAGTGGGTTAGAGCTTGAAAGGCTGTTAGATTTTCTTTGTCTAAGCTGTGCAGATCTGTTTTGTTGCCTTGCTTTATAATAATAATATGATGTTACTGTTCCAAGGTAACTGATACATAAGTCATGCAAGTTTTTTTTTTTTTTAGCAGTGGAGAACAGAGAAACACTATATTGCTTTTTGTTTGTTTCCTTTCCGCTTTCTTTTCTGTATTCTTGAAAAATGTCTTAAAGTTTCATTTAAGTTTCATGAGGGCAGCAACTATGTCTGCCTGATGTATCCTTTTCTTTTCCTTGAGGGCATAATTCCTTGGCCTTGGAATGGACTTCATAAATATTAGTTTAATAAAAGGATTATTTATTTCATTGTGCTATGCTAAAGAAAAATTTATGTGGTTGAGAAATGTTTCTCATCATCTTATGCCCTGGTAGGATTTTAGTAGTTGGATCATCAGATCTTGGGAACGTTGTTCTTACTACTTCCTTGGAGTGAAGACCTTAGGTCATACTTCTATTAAATGACTGAAGCCGAATCTATAATATTGTTAAAATATCACAACCATCTCTGCAGCATTCCCATGCTGTGGTAATAAAATAATAACTAGCTTCAGCCTCGAGTCCTGGCTCAAGGGGAACTATACCTCCTGGCATGAGATTATCAGTTATAATAAATATAATTTAAAAATTAGAATAAATATTTTCATCAAATTTTAGAATTATTTTACTTTCTCAATGATAGTTTTTGAGATGCAAACTGAGAATTGTGCTGCAATCAAAAACATTCTCAGTTGCATAGAAGTTATCTACCTGATAATGAAATAGGAACTCAAATGATAAACTAAAATGCTATACTTAGATTATTATTTTTAATTATTTGGCTTTGGATATTTTTTGTCATTGTTTGTGTATAAGTCCACCTTTAGTAGTTCGTTTTGTTAAAATGTAGGTTACTTACTATGTAACTACCTAATTAAAATACAGACATTGCCAAACTCAAAGTGTTGATTCAATAATTAGAAATGCTTAGGTAATATGAAATAGAGAGACTCCCATCAGGTCACTCTTCTCACGCTGCTATTCTGAGTTACTTGCTTACCTATCATGTTGACATTAGACTTCACCTACTCTTGACCTGTCTGACGTTTTAGAATATCTTGGATAGGTTCCTAAATAATAAGTTGCTATTTTTTGTTTCCATTGTGCCTACTGACCCTATCATATAACAGTATTGAAGATTCCTGTTTTATGTAATTATTTTCTACAATATTTAGTGTGCTTTGTGTTAATCAACAGGATACAAATAGTTGGATTTTTGGCTGCATAAACAGCACTTCTATGTGGTAAGTGTTTTGAACCTTCATTGTTCCTTTTTTGTCAACATAAACAATACTCACATATCACATTTCAGGATAGCTTCATTTGCAAGCTCATTTTGTTGATACAGTAAATTATGGTATTGATTTTAAAGTAATAACTAAAGAAAATTAACATACTAGTAATTTTTGTAAACATTGAAATATTTGATTGCTAGGAAAAAATTATTTTGTTTTCAAAGGGGCTGTGTGGATAGAACATATTGGATTAGATTATTAGCCTTTATTTCATTGAACTTTCTCTGATAGGTCTGTAGATAGTTTCTTTTTCCTCTGAAGCTTATTTATAATTTATAATACTTTGATATATTGTTCTTTAATTATATTTTTACATTTATTTTATAGCCAGCAAGGGGTTGATTTATCATGGAAAGCTGAACTGCTGCCAACAATTAAGGTAAATTATGGCCTTTGAATTTTAATATTTAGGTAAAAAATACTTGATTCTATAGGCATTTTAGAATGCTCTTTTATTAATTCACATAGATAATAAATAAACTTGAGATTTGCTAATCTGTGTTTTAGAAATAGAGATATTTAATGGAAAATGACATGATTTTTTTCTAACTTTCAGAGGTAACAACTGTAAATGAACAATACTCTAAACAAAATTAAATCAATATGTTATAGAATCATACCAAGAGCTAGGTACATTTTTAAAATTCAATTTGAAGGTGTATTTGGAATGATCTGTCTATAGTAGGGAAGCGAGCATGTCAGAGAGACATGGTAATTTTCCAGATAAACTTCAACATCACTTTGTGGTCAAGCACTTTGATAACTACTTTTTCTAGTACTCCTTGGGATTTATTTAATAATTGTTAGTGATTTCCTTAAGCAACTCTGGTAGGTCAACAGTTCTTTTTACAATAGGCTAATTTGCATCTCAAAAACTATTGTTGAGAAAGTAAAATAATACTAAAATTAGATGAAAATATTTATTCCAATTTTTAAATTGCATTTATTATAACTGATAATCCCATGCCAGGATGTATAGTTCTCAGTATTCAAGTAAACCTGTACTTGAAAAATAATATTTTCATAATGAATTCTAGACTCATAGACTTGAAAGTTAAGTCATCCAGTTGGTCCCAGTCATCTCCCAGTGCAACTCAGTTAGTTACTCAGTTGTGATTATGAATATTCACATTTATCCATATACATAGTCAACTCTGTTACACCAACACAGAGGAACTTACACATACTGATAAGAATGGCAACAGAATGAATAATTGCAAGTTACTTACACTTGGCTTGGGAATGGTTGCAATTTTTTCTGTCTTCCCAGTCAGTCTTACTTATTGCATATTTTATGTGGCTTTGTACTTATGAAACAAATATCGTACAGAAGTAATTTGACTAACATGAACATGTTTAGGGTCCTTCATTGGTTTTATCCTAACCTTCTAGGCAGGAGCAAACGAAAGTGTTACTATATACTTACTGATCAATTGTTCATGAAGTATATTAATAATTTTCTTGACTATCCAATCTGGATGTACTATCTAGTCTGTAATTTAAGAGTTAGGAAAAAATAAATGATCAAAAACCTCATGAAATGTTACTTTGCTCCTATTTTTTGAAAGGTATTTCTTAACTCATAAATTCTTATTTTTTTTAATCTCAAAGATTAAACAATGTATTCATCTAGTTCTAGCCCCTGTGTTGTTTGTTCTAAACATAAGAAACAAGAGAACAAGCTACTCCAACATATTATACATATGTTACTTTTTATAGTTAATGCTGGAAGATATTGCTAGACAGCATTATAAGCCTACTAGAATTTATGAAGGAAAAAATAAAAGAAAGGTTAGCAAATAAGGGTTACAGTATTCTGCAACCTTTAAGTGTCCTCAGTTGAAGAGTATTATAATTATTAAAAGTAAATAAACTTTCCCATTATAATGAAAATCAAAATTACATATATGTTAGCCATTTATAAAAAGCGCAACTTACCCGTGAAGTTGAAGGGAAAGGAAAAACAAAAGTGAAAAAATTTTGTGGATTTTATTCATATTTATATTGTCGCAACAATAGTAATGTTAGTTGATGATCATGCCACTTTTGGCATCTCTGCTGACTGAACTGTTAATAAATAGATAAAAGCCTTTAGAAGAGTACTTGTAAATTCACTTTTTAAATACCAGTCATATGGAACTGTCCGGTTATGGATACACTAAAGAAGTTACTAAAAACACACACACAAAGCATAGCAGGCCAAGAATTTGGTAAGCTCAAATGGACTTAGTGCTAACAACAAACAAAAAAATTAACTTTCAAAAGAAATCTTAAGTTATATGAAAAAAATTACCCAGTCACTATCTTGTCTAAATCATTCTTCAGCACTACAGCTTTGCCTTACACACAGCAGCAGAACTTCGAGAGTTTCTAACATCTAAATGCTGATGTTTTGATTTCTTCCGTGTGTGGTACCTCGGCCTTTAAAAGGCATCTTACCTTTGCAGTTTTACTAAAACTGAAGAATTTCCAAACTTCATATTAATCTTACGTGTCAGCATAATGATTTAATAAATATTATTATATTGTCAAATTTCTACTGACAACTTTGTAACTATATTGGAACTTTATAAGGAAATGTATTTTGACATGGATACTTTAAAAGTTACTCTGATACTAAAAACATCTTGAGAAAAAAGTTATGAATAAATAACAAAAGCTAGAGTGGACAGCTACACAGAGTATCCATGGTTCTTTCTAATTAATTTATCTTTCATACTATCTGCCATTTTTTTGGTTGGTCTCCTTGCCTATAGCTGTGGTTTTTGTGGCCCTTTTAAGGCCCTTTCATTTATATTAAAACATGGTCTGTTACAGTGATTTTGCTGAGGTGAAGCCCAGTAGTTTGTTTAACAAGCACTCCCAAGTAAATCTGATCAGATTGTTAGGGGGCCACTTATCGACAGACAGTTCTTTAGTTTTAGAACCTTTGTCTGGATTTGCCCACATCAATGCATCTGAGTAACAATGGAGAAAGTTAAGTGTCTGCAGAAATTTCTTAATGTGAACATATTGTTACGACATATAACTACTCCCAGCCCTACATGTACTTCCAGAAGAATACTGAATTTAAAAATGGTGTTTGGTGTCTCGGCTTTAAATAGACCAGTCTCCTATTTATTTCTCAGAATATAGGCTGTAAGGATCCGGTCTTAATTTTGAGAATAGCATAGATATTTATTTAGTGAGATGCATTATTAGCCTTATTGTGTCTACAGGTCATTTACTGATTAAGTTCCAGGGAATGATGTTCATATACATCATTAACCAACAACTCTTTACTGCTTGGGCTAGATCAGAATCATTTAAGATTAAGTTCTAACTCTTTCATCATATTAAGCATCCATTCATTCATCAGCTGTTGAATCTGTCATCTACTACCAAAAAATATATAGAAATAATACTGTAACATTATATGAAACAAGTAGACATAAAAAGAAAGAACAAATCTGAAAACAATTATGTAAAGTATATCTAGTGTTAAATGTCATTTGATTTTACAGGAACGGATACAGTTCAAAGAATATTTTTGGTAGTCCATATTTATATAATTACTATGAATTTGACTTTCAGCAGGACTATTGCCCTGAAAATCTAAACATGAACAGCTTATGAAGTATTGAACATGAAGTTTAAAATCTGTTTTTTATAACTTATTGAGTAAGAAATAGTGTTTGCAATTTATTTTTATTTTAATGTGCTTTAGTCTCTATATATCTTAAGAAATTAAATCAGCTTTTTACTTTCATCTTCTTTTTAGTCTCTGACATTAAGACTTCAAGACTATCCATCTTTGTCTCATCTTGTTGTTTATGTACCATCTATTCATGGAAGTAAGGTAACAAATGGATTAAGGTTGTTATCAGAATGTTTTGGGAATACTCATGCTAAATATTTAAGTTATTTTTGATGAATTCGTTAGCATAGGAATTTTCTAAAACAATGTCCATTTTGGCAATCCACCTAAGACTGTTAGGATCATCTACTCTAGCTTGAACTAAGCAGAATAAACCCAAGTCTCTTTCTTCCAGGTGGGAACTAGTTATACTTTATCAATCTTTCAAAACCTATTAATTATGTGCAAGACTCTATGCCAGGATTTATAGGAGGCACACAGATAAAGATAAAGAAAAATATGAACCTCGTTCTCTATTGGGTAGGGGAAGAGAAGTATATTTGGAAGCAGCAGGAAGAATGAGAATAAAAGAGGTACCCAAAAATATATAATAAATATCAGAATATAGCAAATACATGAAAAGTGTAAAAGGGGGAGATATCTGATTGATGGAATCAAGAAAGGCTGTATTATGAGGTGTGTTTTAAATTGTCTTAAACTAGTTAAGGTTTTTTATAGGTAGAATGAACATTCTAGATCTGTGCTATCCTGTATGGGAGTCGGTAGCACATGTGGCTGTTTAAATTTAAATTAGTTAAATATTCAGTTGATTGTACTGGCAACATTCGGGATGCTAAGTAATGACATTGTTGCAGAAAGTTATAATGAACAGTGCTATTTAAACAAAGAAATAGTGGGAGCCAAGCATGGAAGTATGAAAATTTGTGGACTATGTTTGGAAAACAATAAGTTAATACTGACTTTTAAAGGATGGCCACAATGAGTAGAATAGTAATGGAAGAAAAATCTGAAAAGGTAGCTAGCTCATGGCCATATTGTGGAGGTCCTTGACTGGAAGATTCTGGACTTCACAGAATTCAGGAGTCAGTAGGGGGCTGAAAGATTTTTCACTGTAGTAGCAATGGTGTCAGAGATATTTTGGAATGGAAGATGAATCTATGGTATAGGATGGATTAATAACAGAGAGAATAGGCATCTCAGAAGGGGTTGTGAGAGCTTGCACTAGGGAAGTAGAAATAAAATTAAAAGGATGGCGATTTTCGAAAGAAGTTGGGGGGAAGGAAGAAGATGGAAGTAAAACACCCTTTATTCCCCTTTCCACATTTCACCAAGCAAAGTTATCCTTCAAAATCTAGCCTCAGTGTTTCCCGTTTTTCTTTTCTGAACTGCTCCAGTAACTTCTTACTTATTTCCATGCTGCTTTGTTTATAACTTTTTTGAGGAATTTATTACATTGAATTATTATTTGCTTATGTCTCTATTGCCATTACCATACTGTGAACTCTTCGATAGTAAGGACCAGATAGATTTTATTCTGCCTTGCATCTTCAACCTTTAGATACTACCACATAAAAGTTCAAATAATGTTTCTTGAATGAGAATGTTGATGAGATTTTTGGCCAGAATTATTAGGAAAAAAAAGGAAAAGGGGATTTAGTTGAGAGTCATCTCAAAGATTGATTCTCACAAGTAGCTTATAATGGATTCATTCTTTTGTTTTGCTTAGCTCAAGTGAGAGGTAATTCAACATCTTCAATACTAAAAGCTCTCTTTAAGGGTTTTTCTGTCGGGTAAGTTGGTTTTAAATGAATTTAACATCTTTCCCAAACTTGGAAAAGGCCATCTCTGGTTATTCCAAGAAATTAATGAACTTTTCAAACAGGAGGTCTTAGTTGCCTAATAAATACATAATAAATATGTCTTACTGCTCTTTGTAAAGAACTCTTCAGGCTACCGTTGAACACCCTGTCTCACTAGGATGTTGAGGCCTTTCACGATTTTGGCATATTTCTTAGAGTCTGTCATCATAAAGCTACATATATTTAAATAAGCAGTTTAAAATTATTTGAGTTCACTAATAATATAGTTTTCAAAATGGAAGTGTGGAATTATATGAACTTTTTTTTGGTGACAGAAAACAAAATAACTAAATCCATTAGGAATTTATGTACCTTGGATGTTTCAGAGAGACCTTTGAATTCTTTTTTTCTTGGGTAAGATTTTATTCATTAAAAAGCATCAAATTTTTAAAGCTGTAATTAAAATTTTATTATTTTAGGTACCTCTACAAAGTGATTTAAAACTTCTCCCCTATTTCAGGCAATGTCTAACTCAAAAATACTTTGTAAAATATAATAAATCTGTTCAATAAATAACTTCTCTAATCTTTTAATATCTGCTTTCTATAATGAGAATGTATGTTCTTTGCCTTGTAAGTAAAGAGGGAAAACTAAAAGCAAAGCCCCTTAACACATTTTTCCTTTTATTCTCTTATGTGTGTACTGTACAGCCTAATGGCATTTTTCCCTCATCTGCTTTTCACTTTCAAAAACAATCAAAAATTCACTCAAGAGGCAAACACAATAACACTGCTTCAGACACAGTCTGAGGTATAGTTGTTACAAAAGCCTGGGCTAGACCTTTCTGGCATTCTGCTTTCTGTGAACAGCAAACTATTTGCTAGCTATAGTTAGGTATCAGATTAATTTCTTCTTTAGCCCCTGTAGAGCGAAGAAATAATGAAACCATTCATATTGCAGCTGAGAGCAGAGAGTTTTTTATGCCTTTGTTAAAATGGTATTAGAAAAAAATGTCATTACAAAAAATTTTAATGTGCAAATGTCACATTTTACATTTTTTGGGGGTGATAGCATTTCTTTTTCTTTATTCATAGGACATCTTTTTTCTGTTTACTATAATCATTGTTTAGCATGAAATAATTTTATGCAAATAACATTAGCCATCTGTAGATGGATAGCAGTATGTCTCTAAAAGTGTTTTGTAGTCTAATTAGGCTGTAGATAATAAATGTGGAGTTTTAAAAAAGGGACAAATTTTTGTTTTGACTGCGAAAGTATTCAAATATATTATCTAACTCCCTAGTTCATCTTGAGTTAATCTTGGTTCTTAATGCTTGCTTTGCTCCATCCTTTAATATCTCTCTTCTAGAAACACCTAAAACTAATTACAAGAAAACTTTGTATAGATCTGTTATAGAAAGGACCTGCTGATAATTTATCTGTTAAATTATACTTGTTTATTATCTCTACTTGCCATTTTAGTATAGCCAGAGTTAGTATGACACACTACCTTCTCCAAAGCTGGAGGCTTTCATTTTCCACTCAAAATTCAAGTCAAGATATTTTACTATAAATTTAATTTTTTTTCTAATAAACAATGTTTTATATTTCAGTTTGTTGTAGATTGTGAATTCTTTAAAAAAGAGACAAGATCCATACAGCTTCCTGTAACTCATCTTTTTTCTTTTGGTGAGTTTTTGATTTTAGAAATCTTAAGAATTGCCTTCATCTTTAACAAGGCTAATTTATTTCACAAGTTAGTTGCAATAAAGCAGAGCTATGTGACCAAAGTATTCTGTCTTTCAAGTGTAGTTCTTAGAGTAACCATATGATGTGATTCACTAGTTTGATTCTATTTTCAACACTGGACCAGCAGTCATCTTCTGAGAAGTGAACTTTTGAAAGAAATTTCTCCATGATCACATAGTTATGTGTGTGTGTGCACATGCATGCATATGTTCATGTTCTCATGTGAATTTATACTAAATTGGCCCTTTTTATAAAAGGCTTATTATAAGGTATAAATTTCTGTCTGTTCTATGAAGGTTTCAAGATTGCTCTAACTATGAAGGTTTCAAGATTGCTCTATCTTTCCCAATTTTTTACTGTGGTAAAATATATATAACTATACATTCTTTTAAATTTTATTATGAAATAATTTTAGACTTAGAGAAGTTACAGAAAGAGTACAGAGTTCCTATATATCCTTCACTCACCCTTGTATAATGTTGCCCTCTTAAACAGTGCAATCGTCAAAATTAAGAAATTAGCATTGGTACAATACTGTTAACTACAGGCCTAATTTTGTTTTCATTAGTTTTTCTACCAGTATTCTCCAGCTTCCCACACTGCATTTACTTGCCATATCTCTTTAATCTCCTTTAATCTTTGATCTTTGATAGTTCCTCAGCCTTTCCTTGTCTTTATAATTTTGACACCTTTAAAGAGTGCTGGTCAGTTATTTTGTAGAATATCCCTCAATTTGGATATGTATAATGCTTTCTTATGATTAGTGGTGGTTAAGCATTTTAGACAAGAATATCACAGATAAGTGATGAGTACTTCTCAGTGTGTCAGAGGACACAAGATATCACTGTCTAATTACTGGTATTGTTAATTTCGATCACTTTAAGTGTTGTCTGCCAGGTTTTTCTACTGTAAAGTTACTTTTTTTAATTAATTAATATATTGAGAAAGACACTTTGAAAGTAAGTAGGCTATTTTTCTTCAAAAGAACCCACTAATCTTAGCCTATCTCAGTTCATCTAGTCTGAAGCAATTATTACTGGTATCCTATATGTATTGGAATTCTTCCTGAGGGAAAGTTGTCTCTTCTTGATTTATTTATTCAGTTTTTATTTATGTCAGTAGTGGATTCATATATATTTATTTTATTCTTTGGGTTATAATCCAATACTGTTAATTTTTTTTTTTGCTTGACTTGTTCAGCTTCAGATGTTAGAATCTCTTTTTTGGTTGACTCTTGTACCCTTATATGCCATTTGTGAAAAAAATCTGTATTACTTCATAGAGGAACCTTCCTTTAAGATTTTTATCCCTCTTTTGCCCTCACTGCCCCCCCCCCTTTTTGGTAGAAACATACTCAAAACAATACAGAAATGACAACTCTGAATCATCTAGCTCATTAAAATAGCCTATAAAGTAAGAGATCTACCAAGAAAACATAGCCTATGTTTTTGATATTGGAAATATATACTTGATTTTTTTATAACACACACATGTAATTGAAAGACATTATAAATGTTTTGTCCAGAGTTTATTGAAGGAGGATTGAATATTTAGACGTTCTCCTCCACGTATCAGAAGCCAGAACCTGTAAACTGTTTTGTCTTTTTACTTTAAAAATCTGTTAGCATCATTTTAACATTTTTAAGCAATTGATGCTTTTTTTTTTTTTATGCTTTGGTGTTCTAAGCAATATAATGCTTTTAATTTAACAGGATTATCTTCAAGGAAAGTGATATTAAATACAAGCGGCCTGTTCTATAACATAGAGCTTCTGAACTTTGGACAGGTAATTATCCTACTATAACAGGGATTTGATTTTACTTTACTATTTAGTTAAACAAACAAATAAACTTTTTTTGTTTTATTTTTGTGGTCAACCTCTGTTAGATATACCAAGCTTTTAAAATCAACATAGTGAGCAAGTGTTCAGGAGTCAAAGGTAAGTATATTTTCTGAAAAAATATAATGGTATTGTCATTCGAAGAATCAGTGGATTTTTCACTTGAATTTTCTTTAATATTTATGCTTCTATATATTTTAGGTGAAGTAAAATTAAATATACGATAATAGAAAAGCTGTTTATATTTCCAACAGACTTAACATAGACCCTTTCTTAATAGTAAGCATCTTCATCTGTTTAAATATCCACATTTGAAAAATACCATCTATCTTGCTGTCTCATTATTATAATAATTCAGATGTACCTATTTGTTTTTATAGTTTATTAGTACTTCTCATATGTTCTAATATCTGCTGTAAATCTTATTATACATTATTACTTAATAATTCTCCACAATTTCTTATTATGTGATATAACTTACTGATTTTTTATGAAATGGGTAATTGTATAATTAGGTATTATGGTAGCTTATATAACATTTAGTATGACAAAGTTAGTAATATGTAGTTCATTTATGTTTTCACAGAAGAAATAACTAGTATCTATAAACTTCATATTCCCTGGTCTTATGAAGATTCACTAACCATTGCACAGTAAGTATATGAAAGAATTTACCTTAAACTTTTGTGTTTTTGAATAATACATATTCTCCTTTGTTTATTTAAATCAGTGAAATTATTAAAGTGCCTCTTAGTAAAATGTAGGTATCCTTTATGTAGCATGGTGCCCATAAGATAATGTAATATATACTATTCTTATTTAATTAATATATAACTTAAACCTTAATTGCTTGAAACATGAAGCCTTTCCCACTCTCTGCCCCAACTCCTATGACCTAGACAGACAACTGTGCTATGCCTAGAAGTGTCCATCCATAATAATGCGCCTGACATCTAGCTTCCTCTACATCATTGCATTATGTTGTGATGAGGATTGGCTTATCTATGATTATTTAACAGCATTCTGTATTTGAAAATTGATATATGTTATCTTTTCAGGGTTCCATCTTCTACAGAAATTTCGTTGAAACTCCATATTGCTCAACCAGAAAATGACAGCAATGTAGCATTATTAAAAATGTACACATCATCAGACTGTCAGTATGAGGTAAGCTGTATGTTCGTTTAATTTTTAAGAGTTATAGAATAAGGTGGAAATACATTTTTATATTAGCCTAAGTTTGACGATGATGTAGAAGGCACTAAATATTAAAAACAGACATTTATATTACTCTAGTCTCCATTTTGCCTGCTAGCATCACTCAGTATTTTCTTAGCTCTGAAAGTATACATCTTAATAAGTAATAGAAAGTAAAATGAAAATCGAGACCATAGATTAATCTTTTAAATTTGGAAGCCTAAAGTCCGGAATCCTTTATAAATTGAAGAACGTGAAATCAGCTGATGTGGCTTAAATTTAGTAATCAACATGATGTATATTGGTTTCTATTTCTACTAGATAAGCGTAAGGATCTTCTTTCCTTTTCACTAATCATATTAAGCTCTGTTAGTCATTAATATGTGCAATTTAGTGCCTATTGCATTTATATTACAATCACATTGATCTCTTGGTGCTAAGAGAAGGAAAAAGACTCAAGAGTAATATTGTATTTACTGTAGATTCATAAATGAAGAGTCCCTCTCTGTTTTATAGCCTACCATGTTCTAAGGATTCCGGATTTAAGTGGTTGAAGTACACATTTGTGGTGACATCACAAATCTCCGGTTTATGTGAAATATCTTATTTCTACTCAGCTGGTTTAAACCAAAGTTAAATATTTGATTCTTTATGAGACCTAACTTTCGTAAGGTAAACTAGGATTGGTAGGTCAAATGACTAGAATCTGTTCCTGCAACCAAGTTTCATTGGACCAATGTCGTGGGTTATTTTAGATTTCATGGAATTTATTAATGGTTTGCTATATTGCTTTCTAACATTAAAAGATTTTACAGGGTAAAATGGTTATTACAGGGTAATAATGGTTTTTAACTTGTACCTCATATTTCTAATATTCCAGCGATAGTAAGAATTGTATTAATATTTTGGCTTCAAATACTGGATGCTCTCAAAATGTTTACATTTTTACCAATACCTTGTATTTTTCAAAAAGTCTATTTCTTGACCAAAAAAAAGTCATTTTATAACCTTCCTATGAAAGATTTATTTCCTTCCCCTAGACTTCCTAATATCAGAGAAAGTGTATTTATGCTAGACTTAATTAACAATGACTTTCTCTTTATAATATTGTTTTGTCTTAAATTTTACTAAATGTGCCATTTATTTTGGTCTTGTATCATGTGAAACCTGTTTTTATAAAATTTAAAATTTACTGAGAAACTTAACTCTATTTAGCGCTGTACAGTTATAGATTCGAGAGTTTAAAGTATTAATTATATAATAGGTTGGTTAATTTGTGCTTAATTTTTAGCAAACATGAATAGCTCTAGGCTCAATCATTCAATAAATTCTTTAGCTTGCATGATCTGATAATAAGATATTCTGTTTAATTAAATATTTAGTTAGTAAAGTGTTACCATATATATCATAACATTCATCCAATTGTCAAAGAATTAGAATATGAGAAAATATACTGAACAACAAAATTACACTTGATATAAATTAAATATGAGTGATTCTGAGGATTCTTTTGAGATCTGGAATGCCTATAGGTTTACTATTATAAAAAAATTAATGATTATGCTTAGAGATGTACAGAAGTGCCTAATTTAATAAAAAGTCAACTAGAATTGTTTAAGGAAAATAATCTTTTTTAAATGATTGTTTTAAACTAGGTGACAGTTAAGACTTCCTTTTCACAAATACTTGGACAGGTAAGAGAAACTCCTTTTCAATCATTGCCTTTTGAATAGATACTGTAAAGTAGGGGTTGAAAACTTTTCTGTAAAGAGCTGGATGATAAATATTTTAGCAGACCACATATGGTCTCTTGCTGCTGCCAGCACTACTATAGCTGCTGCTTTCTTCTTTCTCCCACTTTAATAAAATCTGAAAACCATCGTTGGCGCACACAGGCCATATTTGGCCGACCTGGCTTTAAGGGGATGCTTTCATATTTGATTCTCCCTAGAAATGAGAGCTGATTCCTGATTCCCAAACAAATTAATATTTTTGACTAAATGAATGTCATATTAAGATTTCATGTTGCTCATACAACACCATAATTATAGTCCAATAAAATCTGTAGGCTCTGTCATATAAATTAACATTTTCAACAAAACTTTATTTCGTGCATACTCAAGTTTATAAAAGGTAAGAGTAAATCGTATTAAAAACAAACATGTTGAAATAGTTTAAATTCATTTGGGGAATATCTTTCTGTAATTCATAGATAAATAGTGTTACAAAAATTTATCGAGTAGAACTATTATATTATTAAACATAATTATAATTTTCAGAATTGTACAACCAGGGCATAGATAATACTGATTAGTCAGAGAAATTATATAGTTTTAAAATTCACTGTATTATGCCTGTATTATTTTCACTTTATTTTTTTAAATTTGCAATTCTAGTGCAGCATATTTCTAATTTGTCATTTAAATCTGTAATTATAATAAAATTCACAAAATAAAATTAGAAACTTTTTATATGCATTATCTCATTTGATCCTTGCAATGACTTGATGAAAACTGGATTTGATTATTAAATTTATGAACATTAGTAAATTCTAAGTTAATGTGTAAAAATTTTGTGCTACATTAGAAAGAGAAGATTAAATCTTAGTACAAGTTGAAAAATAACATCATGGACAGTAGAGTGATAAGGCATCAGTTCCTCTTGGAATATAGGGGAGGAATTCTTGCTATTGTATTTTTGTATATACAGAAGGATGGTACTATACATAGAGGTATGAGCTGAGGATATAACATACTCTCATATTATACCTATGCCTCATAATTCAGATTAATGACAAAAATCTGGTTCACCTGATACTCTGTAGTCAAGCATAATTTTATTTTTATTTTATCATTTTAATTGTATATATTTTGTTTATTTAATAAGTTTATTGGGGTAACATTTGTTAATACAGTTATGTAATTTTCAGGTGTACATTATAATTTGACATCTATATATTCTATCATGTGTTTACCATCCAAAGTACAGTTTCCTTCAGCTACTATATATTTGATCTCCTTTACTTACTTCACCCTCTCCCTATCCCCTTGTACTTACCCCCCTTTACCCCAGCTACCTCCCCTTTTCTCTCCAACCCTCTACCTTCTGGTAACCACTAGTCCATTGTCCATGTCCATGAGTCCCTATTCGTTTGTCCTGTTCATTTCTTGCTTTTAGGTTTATATCTCACATATAAGTGATATCATGTGGTTTTTCAACTTTTTCTGTCTGGCTTATTTCACTTAGCATGATTATCTCAAGATCTATCCATGTTGTCACAAATGACAGTATTTCATCTCTTCTTATGGCTGAGTAATATTCCATTGTATAAATGTACCACAGCTTCTTTAGCCAATCATCTATCGCAGGACACTTTGGTTGCTTCCATGTCCTGGCCACTGTGAATAATGCTGCTGTGAACATCGGTGTGCATATATCTTTTTTGGATATGGGTTTTCAAGTCTTTGGAATAAATACCCAGTAGAGAGATTGCTGGATCATATGGTAGATCAATTCTTAATTTTCTGAGGAACCTCCGTACTATTTTCCATAGTGGCTGTACCAATTTGCAGTCCCACCAGCAGTGTATAAGGGTTCCTTTTTCTCCACATCCTTTCCAACATTTGTTATTACTTGTCCTGTTGATTATAGCTATTCCAACGGGTGTGAGATGGTATCTCAATGCAGTTTCAATTTGCATTTTCCTAATAGCTAGCGATGTTGAGCATCTTTTTATATATTTGTTGGCCATTTGTATGTCCTCTAGGGAGAAGTATCTGTTCAGGTCCTCTGCCAATTTTTTGATTGGATCATTTATTTTTTGTTGTTGTTGTTATTGAGTCATACTAATTCTTTGTATATTTTGGATATTAGGCCCTTATTGGAAGTGGTTGTCTCTTTACCTTGTTGACAGTTTCTTTTGCTGAGCCGAAGCTTTTTAGTTTGATGTGGTCCCATTGATTTATTTTAGCTTTTACTTCCCTTGCCTTTGAGGTCAAATTTATAAAATCCAATTTAAGTCCCCTCCCCTTCCTCCTGCAGGGAGCTCCGGAGGTTGCAAGAGGCAGCTTCTTTATTTCTCCCAGTCCGCCACACACCCTGGGTTCTGCCTTGTGGTAGCTCTTATGCACAGATCCCATGCTCAGACGTGCCGGTGTGCAGTTCGGGTGTTTTTTGTTCACTTTTAGATGTTCAGCTTATTGTTATTTCAAGGAGAGAGATCTGAGGACATCTCTCACTTTGCCATGTTTCCCAGGATCCTCAAGAATGTCTTTTTCATCAAATCACCAACTAGAAAGGTAGCTGTCAACTGGGTGAATCAGAGGCTGAATCCAAGGGTAGGCCAAGGCTGCTGTGGTGAGAGACTATAATCCAGGCCAGGAGGCGGGGTGGTGGCTATGCCTCCTCTTCCATCTCCTCAATGCGGGGAACATGCAGAGCCGGGGGGAGACCAGTCGAGAAGACAAATCACTGCTGCTTCTTCCTCCTCTTCCTTCTTCTCCCACCTACTCACTAGATTCCTAGTCTGGTGCTTCTTGGTTTCAGTCTCTGTTGGAAACGCTCCAGCATCTCTTCTTCTTTGGTTAAAGCCAATGGTTTCTAGAATTTACACTGCTCTGGTGTTACAGCACTAGCAATTTCTGAATTTCAAAGTTATAGGCCCCAGAGCATTCCAGACACTGCCAGGAGCCACACAGTGGTGGTGAGTGGAGTGCAGGGCATGGCCCGGGTGTCCTCAAGCGTAATTTTATGTGCATCAAAAAAAGACAGGAAAAAAAAAAGACAGACAATATTCTTGTTTAGACATGAAAATTTTTCTTAAAAAAATGAGGGTGGGTGGACATTACAGGATTAGAAGTAGGTACTTTTTTAGATGTCAGAATTTGTGCTAATTAAGTCCTCAAATTATTGAAAAGGTAGAAGATGCTCTTCCTCATGTTCGTTTATAAATTTACCTTGAGACAGTAGAATAATGAATTGAAGTTGCTTAATATATCTTATTTGTCATTTTGAAGTAATACATATTTTCAATGTTGCTGATTCATTCAAAGACCGGGAAGAGGAATAAACAGAAACTATGTCGGAGAATCAAAGAATTTAATTAGAAAACTTAATTTTTTTTTTTAGGAGAAAGGAGGAAAATATATTTACATATTCTTTAGTCTACATCTACTAAAAGGAGGGTGAAAAATAAACTGCAATTACTTTCTCAAGAGAATTACATAAACTATAGTAAATCATTTCTATGTGGGGATGAAGTCGTGTTGGCAAATCTTTATATTTTAAGAGAAATTGGATATCTGGATTTTTAGGTAAACTTTTAATTTTTCAATGTCAGCATGTAATTCAAAATGTAAAGAAATCCTGTGCCAAATATGAAACCAAAGGAAGTATGTCTACAATTTGAATTTGATCCATGGAGGCCAGCTTATAACTGTTGATTTAGTTGTATCTTATACCAGCAATATCTATGGCCCAGCATACCCTTTAATACTCAAAACAATGACAGTCATTAAAAAGAAATTGTATGTTCAGAATACTCTGCGTAGGACCTCTTACAAGATGTCTAAAGACAGAGAAGGCATTAAAGGTTAGTAATAATAGCTAATATTTTCTGATCACCTACCTGTGCCAGTTACTATTCCACATGCTTTGCACAAATTAATATATTTAAGCTTCAGACTCCCTGTGAGGTAGGTGCTATATATCTCCATTTTACTGATACAAGCATAAAGAGAAGGGGAGGGGTAAAGAAACTTGCCCAGTGACACAGAGCTAGTGAGAGGCAAGGCTAGAATCTAACCCAGGAGTCTGTCTCAGACTGCTAAGCTTCTTAACTTTCCTTCTATACTCTTATGTATGCCATATATCTCTTAGCATGTCATTAGCAGGTAATGAGTATCTTTAGTAATAGAAAAATTATCTTTTCTCGTTTACCCTCCTCTCCCTCCGCTCAGAACTATAAACTTTAAACCAAGAGTATGGACTATAAGTTTTTAGATTCCTTACAATTTCTTTTAACCTGGAAATCTACAGAGGAGCTTCAAGAAGACCTTGCACTTCCTGAAAATTTATACAGTGTTTTGTTTAACCATACATTTCCATAGCTTCTATCAGATTGCCACAGGATCTATATTTTTTCTAAAAGATTCAGTGGAATAGAATTTTCTTTGAAAACTTTATTATTAAAATAAGAACTTAATACTTTGTTTTTGTTATGTGTATGTTTTTTACAGAGATTAGATCAGCTGATAGACTGATTTGAGGCACTATAACATAATGTTTATGAATTTAGGCTCTGAGTTAAATCCCATTCCACAAGATTTTCAAAGACAGTAATGGACATAAAAGTTTAAAAACGGTAGCTAATATTTTCTGATAGCTTATCAATTCAAGTTAATATTCTAAATGCTTTACACAAACATATTTAATCCTTAAAACCACCTGTAAGGTAAGTACTATCATTGTTCCCATTTTACTCATGAAGACAGATAACAAGTAAATAACTTGCTTGTGTATTATGTTTTTAATTGTACAAATGACTTGGGCTCCCTATGCCTAAATGTAAAAATAGGGTTAAGAACTACCTCAAAGGATTTAGGGGAGGAGAGCATGAGATAATGCATATAAGATGTTTAATATCATGTCTGAAACGTAGTAAATGCTCAATAAGAGTGCCTTATAAAATGTTTGTAGCACTTGCTACTCAATTATACATTCTCTTTATTATGCCCTTGATGAAAAATTTAGATACATTTCTGATATACTATAGACTCTTAACATTTATTTTACTTAGAGTTTTGATACGCATTACTAGAAATCCTTTGTAGCCATGTCATGAAAAATATAAAGTGAAAAACAACATTTTTATTTCACGTGTAAGTACATTTATTTCATTAACATGAACATTTAGAAGTTGTTGATTGCTTTGCTTGTTTTCTAGGTAGTTAGATTTCATGGTGGGGCTCTTCCTGCTTATGTTATATCTAGCATCCTTCTTGCTTATGGAGGACAGTTATACTCTCTTTTCTCAACAGGTAAGAATATTATTTCTTCCTCCCTCCTTCCCTCCATCTCTCCCTTCTTTCCTCAGTGCTTTATTACTACTTTTTTATCCTTCATGTAGCTAAGGGAGACACATCAGTTTCTTGAAAATTTACAACCCGTTTCTCTCAAATTCACGGGGATTTGAGATCCTTTAAGTTTTAAGAGATCCCCAAGAAAAGTCTTTACTTGTTTCTCCATTTTATACCTTTATGTTTGAAATTTCTTCTATTTTGAAGACCTCTTAATAGGTAGAGGCTCATTGATAGGGATCTTGTTCACTATTCAATTCTGGATAGCTCACTTAGTGTCAAGTACATAGTAGGTAGTCATTATAATATTTGGGCTGTATCAACTGTATCAATTAGATCCTGGCACACTGAATGGAATAATTGAGAGTTTAATGAAGGACATATTTCAAAAATATGCATAGGATTAAGGGAAACCAACAAGAAATGATAAAATGCCAGATTAACAGCAGAGCCATCTAATACCCCTAGGTACCGGGGCAAGGGAGGGAGCAAACCTACAGAGCTGTAGGAGAGGACAGTGTTACGGTAGCTGCAGCCTTGGGTTTGGGAACACTGGCCACTGTCAGTCTGTGGCTCAACAGGAAAAAAGGCAGGGAAATAAATACACTAACCTTATTTCCACTCATTCTTCTATCTGCCCGTGCCTCACATTCAGTGAACCTAACTAGAAGTCAGTCCATAAAAGTCAGCCTTCCAAAATTTAGAGCAAAGGAAAGTGAGAAGAATGGACCTGGAGAGGAAAATATACAATCTGTAGTACACTAGACAGAACCCTCCATTGAGAATAGCAATTAGAACAGTTTTCCAGGAGTCTCAACTTTGTAAGGTCCTTACACATTTGTTGAACTTGGACAGTAATCAAGGGAGGCAAGAGATAGGAAAAGAGAATGGGGCCAAAGTACATAAAAGCAGTCCAAAAACCCCCTGCCATTTCCATGTTGCCAAGTCCTTTCACAGATACTAATTCCCTTTCAATGACTTTTACTGTAATTTCAAGTCTACTATTTGTGTTTATTTAACCTGATTTATTTTTATTCCACAACGAAGGAAGCAACATTCAGTGCACTCTGCCCAGATCCAGTCTTTTAATTAAGAGGTTATTTTGATTATATGATATCAACCATACTTGAATATAAATATCTTTTTTTTGAGAGTTTGAAAGACATATCTTACTCTTCTTAGTTTCAGGCAACCTGATAATTGATTCTTGAATACACAGAATTTATATCTAGACAGTCCACAGAAACCTCAGAGATATATGATATTAGTTAATCTAGATTTAAGTATGGAATTATGTCTCAAACCAATTAAAGAAGTAATTCTGAACCCAAGATGCTTATCAAAAATCACATGGGTCATATTCACAAGAATTACTATAAAAAGGACAGATAATTACAAGTGTTAATGAGGGTGTAGAGAAATTGGAACCTACATACACTGCTGGTGGGAATTAAAATGGTATAGCTGCTTTGGAAAGCAGTCTGGCAATTCCTCAAATGATTAAACAGTTATCATATGACTCAGCACATATATACCCAAGAGAGATGAAAACATACACCCACACTAAACTTGTACACAGATGTTCACAGGAGCACTATTCATAATAGCCCCAAAGTGGAAACAACCCAAATGTCGATTAGCTGATGAATGGATAAATAAAATGTGTTGATACATACTTCAACGTGGATAAATCTTGGAAACATGCTAAATGAAAGGAGCCAGTCACAAAGGACCACATATTACATGATTCCATTTCTGTGAAATGTTCAGAATAGGCCAATTTACAGAGAAACTAGATTACTGTTTGTCTAGGAATGGGAGGACATTGGAGGTGACAATTAAGGTGGACACTTTCCTTTGGGAGTAATGAAAATATTCTAAGACTAATTGTGGTAACAGATGCAAGACTAAAAACCAGTGAAGAGCATACACTTTAAATAAAGGATGAATCGTGTATGCGAAAATTATATCTCAGTAGTTAAAAAAATCAGCCATGGAGCTTTCTGAAAATACAGATGGAGAAACCCCACCCTTGGTTTCCAGAATTTGTTTCACAAGTGACTGAATGGGTACTCTTATATGAGAACCATTGAATTACAGAACTTTTTAATCTTTTGAAGAGAGTCTCTGTGATAGGAATGAATAGTCTTGCTTTTTCTGACATGAAATATGTTGCTCTTACAGACAGTGCAGGACATAAATATGTCTTATACTTAAAGACTATAAATTCTTAACTACATAGAATTGTTTTTTAATCCACCAGGTCATTGCTTAGAATATGCTACTATGTTGGATAAAGAAGCCAAACCATACAAAGTTGATCCTTTTGTAATTATGATTAAGTTTCTGTTGGGGTAAGTTTTATCTGTGATAATGATTTTAATTTTGTATTGCATATAAAACATTATGTTTGTCTCCGTAATGGAATATAAATTTTCCTACAAATATGGCAGTTGACTTGTTTTATTAAATGGGATTTTTCTCTTAGATGAAGGCCTAATAAGTATATCAACATTTACTTTAATAATCTGACCATTTCAAAAGTAATTATTGAACTTATATATATATATAACTTAGACTGTAAATATACCAGGCCTTTAACATTTGCAGAGATATATATGATCTATGGTCTTCGAATATCCCAGATTATGAACCATTATAGGATATTAATGAAACAGTGCCTCAGATTACTTTTTCTTCTCATACAATGTATATTTTAGGTCTCTGCCCTATTTAATATTCCATTCTTTTTAATAAATTTTTAATTCTTTAATGTCACCACATAATCGTCCCCTTTGACCCCATCAACCTCCCTCCTCCCCACAACATTCTATTCTTAATTTATTTACATTTTATTTTTTGCTTAAGAACTATTACTTAGATCTCTTCTGTCATTAAAATTAACTTTTGGCTTTCTAACTTCAAAAAAACACCACTTATTACTTCAATACAAGGATTAATAGAGAACAGTAAAGCTGAATTGAGACTCAGGACTCAGGTTCTTGAAGAACAATAGACTCATTTGGAAGATAAATTACTTTTTCCCTACAAGGAATTGAAATTTGTTTTTCAATATAATTACAAATTAAGTGTCATGGTACTTTGGGGGCTCTAGTGAATCATCATACACTTCAAATATTAAATCTTTGAATGTCAGTTGTTTATTTATTTATTGCTTTTATTGTATATTTTCTTTTATCCACAGGTATAAATGGTTTAAAGAATTATGGGACACGTTATTATTACCAGAATTAGATGCTATCGTTTTAACTAGTCAGAGTATGTGTTTCCCCCTTGTATCCTTGATTCTCTTTCTGTTTGGAACATGTACTGCCTACTGGGGTGGCCTACTCTCTTCTACATCTGTGAGACTCCTTTCTTCATTGTGGCTAGCTTTGAAAAGGTAAACAATGAATGATTAAAATCTTATTGTTCTTAATTAAGAAAAAAATTACATTCTGATGGGAAACCTTAAAATTAATTTGCTTTTACTAAACTATAATTTCTAAGTAAAGGTGTATAGCAAAATGTGGATTAGTGTTGGAAGTTGTGTTTTTATGAAAGATAATCATTTTATTGCAAGTTAAATGCTACATTTGATTTTGACCTTAGTGTTTGAGTTAATCAAAAGTTAGGCAGATTACACAAGTATTTTTAAATTTCACTCTTATAAATCTTTCTAAAAAGGAAATGTTTCTCTGGTAATGCTTTTATTTTGCTGATTTTCAATCCAACCTGAGAGCAAAAGACTCCAGTCAAGATATTTAGGATCAGATTAGGTAAAGGTATCAGAACTCCAAAAAACATTGCCTGTAGTTTTATTATAGGCCCAAGTTTGAAGTTACTGGTATTCTTTTTTGGTAAACCACTGATCTAGTTCCTTTGCCACTCCTCACCAAACATGTTAAATGATTACTGTCACAGAGGGTATTATGGTGTGATGCCTCTTCACCACAGTTCTGAGGGGCTTCTGACACCCTGACACATCTGGATAATCTCAAGAGTCCAAGAAATAGAAAACATTTCCTCCACCTCTCAAGATCAGAAACGTATGCCACAGGGCTTGTAGTTAATGATTATCCTTAGGAACATTTTTTTCTTAGTGCAAATATCAGCCGTAGTGTTTCTAAATGGAAGAGGAGCTCTTACTGTATATTACAGGCCTTATAATCAAATATGTGTCATCCTTACCTTTATTAAAAAATCTTACTGTTTACCTTATGGTGTTTGCATATAAATAAGCAGGAAAGCCTGGTAGAGTACTGTATTGTTTTCTTTTTATATGTAATTGTATAAATAACTATTAAAAGAGTTTTAATTTTGCTTTTCCAGGCCCTCTGAACTTCCTAAAGATATCAAGATGATATCACCAGCTTTGCTCTTTTTGACAGTTGTTTTGATCATAGTTAGTTGGGCAACTTGTGGAGCATTTGCCATACTTCTTACTTACCTTCACTATGTGTTTAAGGTATGTTAGATCAATAAAGTCAGAATGTCTGGGCATTGTTTCAGACAGGCATAGAATTTCCTGTAGGTGTTGTTAACAAAAATTTTAATTACCACTGCAGGAACTTTCTGTTATATAATAGGTTTAAATGTAAAGGTTTTTAACATCTTAGTTATTTAAAATATATAGTTAACTGTAGAACTGAAACTGTTAGTCTGAGTTGGGTTTGTTCGTTAAAAAAAAAAAAAACAGAAGGGAGAAGATATAATCTGTTTCAGATTGCTTCTTGCTCTTTCAAGTAATGTTAACTTTTTAAAAAACATTTTACTACAGCAATTTTTATTCACACCTCCCTTTGAGCATGGGTAATAGACGAAACAGAAAGTTTGGTCAGTAGGAGCAAGCTATCAGTTATATTGAGATAATGTAAAATGTTATACATGTTGCTGAAGAATCAGAAGACAGTGATAAAAATAAGTAGGCCAGTAATTTATTTTACTGAGGAAGTGAAAAATACTTTCAAGAAGGCTGACAGCTTTGCAAGAAAATAGAGGTCATACACTACATACTCTCCACTTTAGTTTTATGTAGGGACAGTTGATACCAGAATGGATAATGTATTTTTCTTTATTAAACAAAGGTTTATTTGCATCTAGTTTTAACACGAATAAATGCACATTATAGATTATTTTTAGTTTTCTAAAGGAAATTTATGTCCAGAAAAAAACATTCAGATCTACTTTTGTTTATAAATAAATATTTGGTTTTGTAATTAGATATTTTGAACAACTGTCCCAATAAGCAAAACTTTCTCAAATACTTAAGCAAACCTAATAAATTAAACTTATAGACTTTAAACATTTCACCACCATATATAATTGAGTTCAGATTTTCAAAGATTTAGAACATATGAAACATGTTATTCTTTATACTGTACTGAATGTAATCAAATTTTTCACAGTTGCTATACATCATTCAGAGCCTCCAGAATGTAAAAAATAAAAAAGTATAGCGATATATCCTGGCACCAGCATACTCTGGAAGTGTTTATTATTTTGTTTCTGTTTTTTAATCCATGGTAGAAAACATATATAGTTATTATTTTATCTTTTCTAAAAGAATATTTTTAAATGTTTAAATGAATTGTAGTTTAGATTTTTTTTAATTTCACATTATAATACTCAGTTTTAATAAGAATGATTGTTTTTTGTTTCAAAATAAAACTAACATTAAAGTAATTTCTTTTTCCTAGATTGTTCATCTACAAGCCAGCCTAACAACTTTTAAAAATAGCCAAACTGTGGTAAGCTTTGTTTTCAAAACTCTACATTGCTTTAATACAGAAGAATATGGGAAAATTTTTGTGTTTTTTTTTTAATTGAAATTTTCCAGTGTTTAAAAAGTATTGTGAATTTAAGTAATTTTAAGAAAAGTGAACTTAATGAATGTGAAAATAAACTAAGTCTAATTTGATCTTTGTCATTTTTGGTATTACAAATTATATTTTAACTTTTATTTTGAGTAATTAGAGTTGAAATAGCAAGTTAGAAGAATAAATGTTTTATAACTGATAACCACTTTAAAACAAGGTAGTTTTAGTATTTTTCATCAATTTGGTAGTGGAAAGATATATTTATTTAGCTATTACGTAATTGAAGATGATTCTCGATACAATGATAAGCTTAAATTTTACTTAGTATCTTGATATGTTTACTTAATTGCTTTGTAGAATCCCAAGCACTCTAGAAGAAGTGAAAAAAAATCCAATCACCATAAAGACTCTACAGCACACCATCTTCGTTTATCTGCCAGTGATGCTGAAGATAGTCTTCTTATGCACAGTACTGTGATTAACTTATTAACATGGATTGTATTACTCAGCATGCCATCTTTAATTTATTGGTTAAAGAATCTTAGGTGCGTTTTATTTATATAATTAAAATTTATATGGCTCAAACAATAAATAAATATATATAAGTATAGACTTGCTAGAATCCTAATGATCCATAAAACTTTCTCAAGAATAAAAAGCTATATATCACTTGAAATTCATTTACAATATATTCACATTTTCTCCTTTACCCTGAGAGTATAAACTTCAGGAAAATAAACTTTCCTCAAATCTGCCCCCAAAAAAGAAGGAATTGTCACTTTTAACCTTCTTTGATCTAGACATACATGAAAATGTGCTTCATTTTGTTGCCTTAAAGTGTTCATAATGCTAGTGTTTTATGTATTTTTTAATTCATGATCAATTTTATGATTTCTTAAATTTGGAGGGAAGAAAAATGCTTCTATTTAAAAATATTAGAGTCTATGGCAATGCCACCCTGAACAAGCCCGATCCCATCTGATCTCAGAAGCTAGGCAGGGTCGGGCCTGGTTAGTACTTAGATGGGAGACCATGTAGAAAGACCAGGTGATGTAGGCGTAAAAAAAAATAAAAATAAAAATAAGGGATTGTAAGCTGACAAGGTCCTTGCAACTATGAGGTCAACCAAGGGTTGCCTTGCCTTAATAAATAAATGAATGAGTGAATGAATGAATGAAAATAAAAATATTAGAAGTAATGAAAGAAATGTACACTCTTCTAATGTATTCCATACAATTAACTAGAATAAATAATCAGCTATCTTACTACTAACTGAAAACCATCATTTGCTTTGCTACCTGATAAGTGTCCTAGTTTAAATGAGAGTCCGAAAGTGCCCTCCAAGATATTTCTAGAATGTTTATTTATTGGTAAATTGTTTTTTTTTTTAAAAGGCTACCTCATCTAATTGAACTCCTATCAGTATAGTTTTCAAAAATGATATAAAACTTTGATTATCTGAATACTGAAAGTTTGTTTTGAAAAGTCAGCAGAACCAAAATAAGTGTGATAAATTACATTATAGGTTACCAGATGTTAATATTCTTCTTCTCTTTTCCTTCACTTTAAGATCTAGACTTTTATTCACAGATTTAGGGAGAAAGTTATTTAAGGAGCACACATTTATGATTCCGAAAGGCTATAGCTGTTTCACTGTCAATAAATACAAGGGATGAGAATTTGAATTTAAAAAGATAAGGAACTGTTACTTTATATAGTAAACCTTTATTTTTTTCATTTTTTTAAATAGAGCAACTTTAATATATTTTTAAAATCTGTTTTATAAAATTATATATGAACTTTCAGGCATATATTTATGAAAAGGAAATGCTTTCATAATGAATATTTTCATTTTTTTTAGTAGTTTTTAACATAATTCTCCATATAAAACTTGGGTATAAAGGTGATCTAGAGCAAAAACTATTAAAGATTTCATGAGCTATTTAGAGTTCTCTTATGTCCATATTGCTACTGGCATGTTTGGAAATTTAATTTAATTCTGATAATTTAAAATGATCAGATGTGCTTCGTTGATTTATATTTATTTTTTTCTTTTTGATATAGGTATTATTTTAAACTTAACCCTGATCCATGTAAACCTTTGGCATTTATTCTTATTCCAACTATGGCAATTCTTGGAAATACTTACACTGTTTCAATAAAATCAAGGTACAGTAGTTTAATTTTTTTTTTCATATCTATTCCTGGTCTTTATCACTCCTTTTTTTAATGACTGAAGCATGCTCTTTATTCCTGATTACTTTTAACTATTCCTAAAGGTAAAGCTGTAATAGTAATTATATTTTATATTCAAATATAAATTATATGAAAGGTGTATTATACTCATTTTCTTAATTGTGGGTTTTACTTATTAGGATATAATAATGTTTTTTTCTTTAAAAAAATTAACCCTTAAAACATATGATATATAAGATTTGCTTCCAAAAAATATAGAGGAGTGGAAGTGGATAGGAATATAGGTAAAGTAAGATTGACCCTTACTTGATAATTTTTGAAGCTAGGTGATGGGTACATGAAGTTTATACTTATGTACATGTTTAAAATTCTCTGTAATAAAACTTGACTTTTCATTGACTGATTATTTGCTTTCAGGGCCCTTTCAGTTGATTTTTGCAGATACTTGCAGATAATCTAGGATTAGGCCAACCTAGTGTTTATATCTTGGCTCTACTATTTAATAGCTCTATATTCTTAGGGAAGTTTCTTAAACTCTCTTATCTTTAGTTTTTTTCCTGATAGTACAGATGCTTCTTGACTTATGATAGAGTTATGTCTTGATAAGCCCATTGTAAACTGAAAATATCCTAAGTCTAAAATGCACTTAATACTACACTATAGAGTATCAGTTGTTTACCCTTGTGATTGTGTGGGTGACTGGGAGCTGTAGCTCACTACTGCAGCCCAACATCACAAGAGAGTATCTTACCACATATCACTAGCTGGGAAAAGATCAAAGTTCAACATTTGAGTTATAATTTCTACTGAATGCATATTGCTTTTGTACCGTCAAGTCGAAAAATCACAAGTCTAACCATTAAAAGTTGGGAACCATTTATATTTTTCTTTTAAAAATATCTTGTTTTATTTGCTCCTCTTACAAATTAAGAATGGTTCCTTATTTAGTCGAGGGCTTTTTTGCTATTATAAATAGGTTTAGATATTTCTGTAGCGAAGTCTTAGTAAACATTATTATTTTTGTTAGGATAGATTTCTAAAGATATAATTGCTGAATAAAAGTCCAACTAGTATTTTTAGGTTAGTAAGTTTAAAAGACTAAACAAAACTAGTTATTTACTTTATAGAAAAATTTTTTTCTAGCTAAAATTGGCTTATGTTAATCATTTCAAAATTATGGACAGTTAAATTCATTGTATAAAAAAATTTTCTCTTCTAAAATCAGAACACTTTCTCAAAATGCTATAAAAAGTCAACATATTCCATTTTGCTCACAATGTAGTTTATATAACGTACATTTTTCTGTTTCTTTACAGTAAATTGTTGAAGACTACTTCACAGTTTCCACTTCCTCTGGCTGTTGGTGTGATCGCTTTCGGGTCTGCACACTTATACAGGGTTCCATGCTTTGTTTTCATTCCTCTTTTACTCCATGCGTTATGCAACTTTATGTAAGGTTGGATTTAAGGAATGATAAAGGTGATTTTACGTCAGTAATAAGAGGGAACGCACAGATCTATCAATGTGGACACCAAGATCCTTTGGAGAAGACATCTATTTTTACAGTATTGAAAATAGGAAATTAGTTTTGTAATGCTTGAAGAAAGTAGCTGAAGCATGGTTTTGTTTAGTGCCGTGGCATCTGTGTTAGTTATTTCTAAAAAATTAATAAAAAGGTGTGGTGGACACTGTCTTTGAGGACTCCTCTGCATATCAGCTAATCTGCTTGATTGGCTATACTAGGGATCTTCTAAACAATCAGTAAATGAAAAGCATTTTTTGTAATTTCTCCTCCAGCATTCTGTTCATTTCATCAAACTTTCTTCTGGAAAGTGGATTGCTTTATATTTGCTACAGTACATATATTGAGAAATGAGTCTTAAAAGAGTGATGAAATTCACAATAATTTGGTTTCTCAAAAATGAAGTAGCCATGAAGAGTCTTTGGTCAGTTTTTGGCAGCCACAGGAACAAAGTAGGTCTTTGTTTTCTTACATCTATGAAAATACACCTTTTAATTCTAAGGAGACATGTTTTCTTGGTAACCAATGCAAGACCGACGGATGGAAACCTAATCTAAACTCAAAACTTAGTGAAGTTTTCTTCTTACTTTCAAATACAAATCTTAGTTTGTATTCTTGGTTAATATCAAGAGACTATTAAGGAGATATATTGTTAAAGATATATCATTTTATCGTCTCTATCATTTCATTTGCCAATTTAACCATTGACCCCATGGTTGCCAAAAGTGCCTCAGATCAGGATAGATTGTTAAAATAACTAAATTCTGATAGTTCGAAAAGTTGCAATTTTTTACTACTGTGGAAAAAAAATTAGCATGATCAAGTGCAGTACCACATTTGATGTATAAACAGTATACCTGAATAAATTGGAGGGTTCAGCCACTAGGTTTAACAGTAGAATCTTAATTAGCCAAGATGATTACTCTTTGACAGATAAGAGAATATTTTTATTTCATTTCAGATTTCAGCTCACTTTTAGCTACGAAAGAGTAGGAGGTAGGTATTGGAGTTAGGTATCTTTGCCTTAAGAAAGAATAAACTCAGGCTGAAGTATACCTGCCTGATAGAGTTCTTCCTTTAGATAAGTATGCTGTAAATACCTACAATCTCTCGAGTCCTAAGTTCCCAGTAATTCCACCATTGCACCCGTGAACTGTGTCCTCAGTACCCAGGGATGTCCTAGAGTGACAGGTTCATTTTAGCTCCCATTACATCTGGATTCCCTTACAGCCTCTCAGCTGTTACTGCCTGTAGAGGGTCATCCCCACATTACTGCCTATGCATGGTTACCCCACTTCTCTTCTCAGTCATTCCTCAGTCCCTGCTCTTTGGCATCAGTTGAAAGAGGATCTTGCTGTCATCTCTGAGGGTTGTAAGTTTGTTTGATTTCATTGTCGTCTTTCCCAACTTCGTGCCTATTGTTCAGAATTCATAATGTCACTTACTGAGACCATTAAAGGGAAGTAATAGCCTCATAGGAGACATGGCACGCATACCAGGCTCTTGTTTGAGAGAAGCAGAAAAGGGATAAAATGCAAAATGTTTGTGGGTTCAGTACCTAGAAGTAAAGAGAATTTATTATGCACTTGTCCCAGAGCATACCACATACATATTTAAATAAAAAGACACATCTGCCTATGTTTAGCTATATACATTCTCATAAACAACTTTTATACACATGGGTAATTTTTACTTTTTCATGGATATGATTTTATTTCAAGTTACAGGTTAAATGTGTCATTTAACTATTCCTGAGTTTGCACTTAGTTCCGTATACAGAAAGAACTTTAGAAAGTGTATTAATTTGGATCCTCTGTGGACAGTCCTAATCATTGTTTATGTGATCTAAATTCTCTTTATTTAGTCAATATTGCTCATAAGTAAAATGTAACAAGCTTCAGTTTCTCATTCGTGAGTAGTACATTAAGTTTTTCAAGCAGTAGACTAGGCACACTAATTTTCACTAAGGTATGTTCTTGTGAGTGTAGTTATCAAGTCCTAAAGTCTTATTTATTCCAACAAAAAGCTTTATTTTAGAACTACTAAAAGGATTCTGATTAAACATTTTAGAAACAACAGTAGCTTGGGTCTTTAGTCATTTATATATATATAAATTTTATATATTATATATATATATGTATATACCTTTTTTTTTTTTTTTTTTTTTTTTTTTTTTTTACATTTTGACAGGGTCTTCATCAAATCTTGATGTACTTTAAACCCAAATACTTACCTGAGATAAGAAGGTAGGGTCTTTCTGAAGGTTAGTGAAATTAATGTTTCTAATACTTGAGAAAAGGAAAGTCCTTTTGTCTTTAAATTTCACATTTCGATCATGCTTACAGCCTATATTATTAGGTGGTAAAACACAGCTTTATTAGCAATGTTACTAAAAATGAAATTTCTATTGGTAGTTAGGGATTATCTAATTCAACAAACTTCTGAGCTTTGATGTTATAACATTTTTATTTAGAGCTTGTTGAGTTTGAATAAGTTTTGTGCTTCTAAAAATGATCTGGGTCCTATTGTCGCTAACTGGATCAAATATGGACTGAATAAAAAAAAATACTACTTTCAATGTTTCTTAAGCCTCCTCTAGATTACTACTCCTATAATTTAGAACTGATAATATAATAGAAATCATTAAAGCTCTTTTTTCTGGATCTTTTTCATGCCAGAAATTAAACAGATTCTGCTAAATTTTTTCTTGTCATCAGCATGAAAATATTTAAAATAATGGTCCTAAAAAATCCATTCATCCTTGTCATGTCTTAATCAATTTAATTTTTTTCATGTTTTAGTCAGATAAATTTAGATATATATAATGGAATAACTTTTCTTGAGTGAACTACACTATAATGTCTGCATGATTATACAGTAAGGAAAACTAGTAGGTCTAAAAAATGATTGTTGTTACCATATGGCTCATGCAGATATATTTATATACATTTCTACCACACACACACACATAATTATATGAGGCACATTATCTGATTTACAAAATAGATAATTGGGAGCTAAATTTTATCCACTCTTTTTGAACAAAGGACAGAATCTCTAATGAACTTTTATTTATACATATTACTCATGTATTCTTTCACAATAAGTTTTAACAGGCTAAAGAAATAGAAAGGCTGTGAGGCTACTCACATTGTTAATAAGGATGATAGGAAAGAAAAGTCAGGTCCGTAATCCAAATCTGAATACATGTACTATACATGCTCAAAAATTCACATTTTTTTGATAAATTATGAATACAGAAGACTGAATTTTGTATATTAATAATTTAGTTTTAAAAATAGAATAAAATTTAGAAATAGAATAGACTGTTATTTTATTAATAGTATAAATATAACAGTATACCCGAATTTATAACATGTCTTTCAAAAGTTAAATGATATTCTAAACTGTAGCTAGATTACAGTGTGTATGGCTGAAAATTTTTAAATCAAGTACAGCACTTTGTAAAAGTGTTTGGCATGTTATGCTGCCAAAAATGACTGTTTGAAATACCAAGTAACCAGTTAATTTCTGATAACTTTATATAGAACTTGATATATATGTGAATGAGAATTATTCTGTACTGATTTGTACATTGTAACTTTGAACACTTAGGAAAACTGTATCTGTTGATGTATTTTGATTAGTTAAGTGTAAATTCGTTTGCATATTTGAATCCTAATCTTAGTTTAGAAAGTCTAAAAGTTGCCATTTTTGTAAAGTTCATCTGCTATTTTTTTATGTTATCTTAGTTTTTAGTATTTATATAATAGGACTATTACTAGTAAAAGATTTATAGACAAAGCCTAGAACTACAAATTGTTTGAAAGCCTAAATGATAGGCATTATTTTATATTTCATGTTTCACTTGTTTTATTTCATATTAGACTTTTTACATCCCTTTTTTAGGAAAAAAATACATTTGAATTTTTTTAGCATAATTCTCTACATTGGAAAATATAACTGTATTCATATGGTTAGCAAAACACATTTTGCCACCAAAGCTAAATGACACTGTAAAATACCTCCAGATATTTGTGCCAATGAAGTTTTCTTAGCATACTGAGATTTAAAGCAAAAATAATGTTTTCAATATTTTTCATCTAAGACTTATATTAAATACGTAAATCATCGAAACTTTCATTCCATACCCTAATTTTTCTTTGAAAATATATAAAGCTTGTAGCATAGTTGTATTCTATTTCATCTGATTTCTGTAATAATGTTCTCTGATTTTATTAGGTAAAAGATAGTTTACCAAATAATAATCTTTCACTAAATAATTGAAGTAATCATTTGAAGTAATTTTGCTTTAGATTCATCCTGTGATGTAAAACTTTGAATTTTGTTGGTTTATTTTAGTACAGGTGTCTGTCATTTAGGTAATGAAAGTTTACAGAATTTGCAGTTTGCTTTGTTTTCTCTATATTTCCATTCCATCCCTATGTACAGTCACATGTTTCACAGAAGAAAATTATCCATTAGAACCTAATATAGTACAATGATGTAAATATTTTAAAATGCATATCTTACAGGAAAATATTACAGAACAATCAAGATGTTAATGCTAAAATGTTAACATCAGTACAGTGTTATATTGAAATAAAGGTAGAAATATGATAGACTCAGAAACTGTATGTTTCTCTGGTTAAAATTTTTCAATTTCTCCCCTATAGAAATTCTCCAAAGGAATTTCAGTCCCTCTTTATAATTATAATTTTTCCCATCATTTAATGTCACTCACCATTTCTCTGCCTAATAATGTTGATGCAATTTTCATAAGTAGCCTTGGAAGTAAAAAGGCAGAAGAAAAAGCCAAATATTAAAATGTTGAGCCTTGATTTAGTGACAGTTTATCCAATTATCTAGTGAGGACTGTGGATGATATTAATAAAAAAGATGATGTACTAAACCTAAAAGTTAAGTGAACGTTATTTTTTGGTATGAGCTTGTCCTTCATGTGGAATAATTTTATCCTAGGTAGGAGATGCCTGTATTTAACATAACCATGCTTTCTACGTAATCAAATATATATTTGTTGGAATATTGGTAGAAATGACCTCTTCCTCCACTGTGGAGGAAGAAAAAGCTCCAATTTTTAGTGTATATGAATTAGGAAATTGTATATTTACATTTTTAAAAATATAAAAATAACAATTTTTTTAAATTTTAAAGTGATTGTATTACAGCTTCTTAAACCTATGACTAACTAAATGTAGCACTGTACCCATGAGAAACCAGACCAAAATATGAATTGAATGCGCATTATCACTGTGACCTTGAACTTATAGTTGTTGTGATAAAACAGACTGTGCCTTAAAATGATGAAGGAATGCCCTGCAATGTTATAACTCTATATTTTACTACTGTTGGTCTTTTCAAATTCGCTCCAACTGCTTTTCTTTCAGGTTGAAGTAAAAGTTTAAAATAAAAGTTGAGCATTGTTTCCCTTACTATTTGCAGAACCATTGCTCTAGAGGCCACTCTTAATTTCTGGAGTTCTCATTTGAAATTAAAAATTGGCTTATACTTTGTAGATATAGAAATTTAAGTTTCTCTAAAGTTTCTGAGAAGGCAGTGGCACTTCTGAACTTATTATGCAGGGAAAGCTTAATTTTAAATGTAATTTTTTGTCTTTTTAATGAATACTCTATCAAAGACATAAGTTCTTCCCTAAGATCTGTACTTATTTTTTTCTCAGATTTTTGAGGTTTGTATTTATATGTAAAATAAAGTTATAATGATTTTTTAGTAATTAATATTAGATTTATGTATTATATTTTTAAATATTTTTCCCCCTTTCTGTTTTTCTTCCTAATTATTTTTAAGGTATTGAGAGAATTGGCTCCACTTTTGCTTGTTTTATTAATGGAAATATTTGCATTTTTTAGTGTTTTATTTAAAATAACAAATATAATTTTTATTAAAACAAATTATTCCATTCATAGGACATTCATGGTCTCTACCAAAAGATGCCTACAACTCTCAGAATTTGTTGTTTATTTTTCGGTTTCAATTTTGAATATAAACATAACACCTTCCTTCCCATTTCACATCCACTGTTTTCCCAAAAAGACAAAAATATAGGTTTCTTTAAAAATGTGTAAAAAGAAAACGTGTCTTTCCTTAAAGCATGGACAGGTCGAGATGGAAGTAGTTTGGGCAAGGGTATATAATAAAATAAAATACATGGCTGTCAACCTACATCAGTTTTCATATTATAGTTAAAAGTTTATAGAGGGTAAGTTGTGTTATACCGAGATAAGCTCCGTAACCATTTATTTGCAAATTGATAATTTTGTTCTCATCCAGAAAATGCAGTGCATAGTAACAATACTTAAGTGCAAAGGAGGAAATTGTCTTATATGTGCTGAAAAATGTCACCTTGTAGATCTTTCCATTTGAAACTGCATGATCTTTTCCAGTGCTTTGTACAATGTATGGTGTACAAAATACACATGTGTAATTTTGTGTGTTTTTGGTATGGTATAGTTAACATTATTACATTTAACTGGTTGTAATTCACAAAATGTGCTATTGTACTCTGTAGGGTGTTGTGACTGTTTTTATCTGTATTTCAGCGTTACAGTGTAGGGTTTAATAGACGAATATTTGCCTTCAGTCTCTGCTCAGGTATTGATTGATGTGTAGCAATTTCTGGTGCTTTCTTTTTAATCTGTCATAATCTGGCGTTTTGAATGTTCAACAATAAATTTGGTGAACTAGAACATGCGGTGCAGAGATTGCTTACCAGCTCACGTGCTCTCCACGACAGTGTCTCGGGCAAAAACCCCTAAAAATGTTTTTTTTACAGCATGTCAGACATTTCAGAAATTTGAATGCCTAAGCATGGAATATGATAAATATGATGCATCATAGGTAAATAGTGGAAACAAGGTTAAATTCTAGTATTTTCCAACTTGGTATTTTATAGCTTCCCACATGCATTCGTATGGATATTTGTAGGTAAATCGGCATTCGTATGTAAATCATTTCATCCTTCCGTTCTATAAGATATGTTCATATTGATACTGGCTCAACAAAAAGGATTCAGTCACCATGCCTTTTACCTTTAGTATCTGCACCATTCTGATCAAGAAAGAACTGTAGAAGGCTAAGAGATAAACTAGAATGATCTAAGTATTACCATCCAGCATAAAATTCAACTGGAACTGCAAAGATTTAGTTAGAAGGTATTTGAGACGGAAACTGATTCTTTTTGTTTCCTGGCTTGCAGGAAATAACAGCATTATATATTTCTGAGCATTACAGAGATGGTTGCCCTGAAGTAGATGATACGGGATTGGAGTGCAGGGGAGAGAAGGGAGTTGTTTTCTTTCTATTAAAGATTTTTACCTACTAGAGAAAATTTAAAAGGAATTAAATTAGGAAAAGAACTTGTGTACCTTTTTCAGAAAAAGTATGCCATATAGTTGCATTTTAAATTAGGAATGTATGTCAGAATATGCTTAAAGTGAACAAGCAGAAGGACAGACGAATGGGATACCCTATCATCCTCCTCCTACGTGCCGCAGAATTCCCAGTCCTCTCAGAATATTCCGACACGGTACGTGTGATCAGTCATGATAAAAGCTTCATGTGTGAGGGCATTGCTATCAATCCATGTATAAAACGTTAGTACATTAATTTACTAGATTAAAAACATGAATTATATTTTCCTCCCACATCCCAATATGTTGCCTTGCACACTGCTTAGAACAGAAGCACCTTTTTTGGAGAAATGTAGTTTAGAATATATTTTGTTACCCTTTGAATTTGTTTTTGATAGTTTTTTTTTAATATCTGTGTATAATACTGAAAGCAAAAATGAGGTTTCTGAATCAGGAACAGAGTAATATTAGTCAAAGCCTTAACCATATCAGTTCCCCTTGCCCCTTCCTCCTTGAAGGCTACGTGATGAACAGCTGAACTCTGCATGTACAAAAGGGTTTTTTTTTGTGCACCACAGGAGAACTCTGAAATTAAGAGTCAGGGTAGTTTATATAAACTACATGCTGCCTCCCTCCCCTTCTGAGAGAAGAGAAGCCTTTACTCTCAAATGTTTTATAATCCTTTGGAATGTAAACATGGCTCCAAGTTTCCTCTCCCCGTAAAATCTAAACATGTGGTTCCACCTAACGGGCAAGGGGAAGAAGATCATTGAAGAGTAAATGGTTTCAGGAAATGGAGACATAGTATGTCAATTTCCTTTGCTCAGGTGCCAAACCATGCAGAAACATGAACATATTCATGAAGCATTTTTCCTCCGATAATCTTAATGGGGTACAGAAATAATGCCTCACTCTCTCCTGGCATTACTGTCAGAAACATTTAATGACCTACAGTTCTGGATTCTAAGGCTTAGCAACTAATTGGATGTGGTAGACAAGCCTCTTTCTGTTTGAGATTAGACCTGGGCCCTTCCCTGACTTCCTTGGTGTGGACACTACCATGAACAGAATTAGCCTATCTTAATTTTCGTTATCCCAAAGATCTTAGATGCCATACTATGAGGGAGAGACTGGATACAAGTTTTCTGAATCTCCATTTTGTTCTTCATCTTCTCGGATTGTCTTACAGTTTTAAATTAACTTTAAAAAGTTTGTTGTTCCAGTGAGATTTATAATGCAATAAGATTTGGGGGTGCTAAAATGCAATCAACAAATCCTTAATCAGAAATATATTCTTTAATTCAACTGTGAAGGAAAAGAAACAAGGCAGGAAACTAAAAAATATAAGGAATTTCAATACAAACATTCTAGACCATTTTGTGGAGTGTGTACAGACTGTCTTGTCACCTCTACTTTCCTTCGAGCAGACATTCATTGAGTACCTATTGTACCAGAATCCATGCAAGACACGTTCACATTTAGTTTCTCATTTCATTCTCCATTAAAAACCCTTAGAGGAAGGATTATTATCCCCATATTACCAGAAAGGAAATAGTCTCAGAGAAATTAAGCAATTTGCTTATAGTAGATTATAATAGACTTCAGATTGTCTAAGAAATAGAATTCTTCCAGCAAAGACCTGTAGTATGTAATAATCAATATTTACTTTCTACTGTCAAAATCTTTTCTGACCATACTAGCTATTCCTCTTGCTTTGGGAAAAGAAAAAAAAGAAAAAAAAAAAAAAACCTGCTCACAGCCTGCTTTGTTACTCTTTCTATACTTTACAGATTTCATTTAGCTCTGTGACTTCAGTGTGATATTCTTGGTGGATGATTCACCAAATCAGTTATTCCCTCCATTTCATATCTAAGTATCTCTGAATCAATGGCAATACATTTAGCCTCCCTGAGACTATCCTCATCCATAAACTATGGCTAGTAATATTATTTTACAAACCTGGGGTGAGGATTAAATGAGATAATGGACCAAATGCACCTCAAGAAATGATAGGTGCTTCCATGCCCTGGCCACCGTGAATAATGTTGCTCTGAACATCAGTGTGCAAATATCTTTTCAGATATATGTTTTCAAGTCTTTGGGGTAAATATCCAGTAGAGGAATTGCTGGATCATATTCAAATAACCCAATTTTTAAAAGTGGAATTTTTTTTTTTTTAGACGAGGCAGCCCTTGGTTGACCTCACAGATTGCAAGGACCTTGTCCATTTACAATCCCTTATTTTTTAAATTTTTTTTTATGAAAACAGAACCTGGTCATCCTAGGTGGTCTCCCATCCAAGTACTAACCAGGCCCAACCCTGCTTAGCTTCCGAAATTAGGCAGGATTGGATTTGTTCAGGGTAGCATGGCCATAAACTAAGAGTGAAATTTTTAGAAATGGAAGTCAGCAAGTAATATCTTTAGCAGAAACCTAGAATGTCCCCACTGCTACTTGAGAGCATATTATTGTTGGAGGATTGAGATAAAGTCATCTCTGCCACTGAGGTTTCTCGAGGATTTTCCCAGGGCCTGACTTACAGAATGCACTGTTGAAGTGAGAAGGTAAAGGTCTGCTATTTATTCTATTTTGTTTAAAATAATTGGATAACATTTTATGCACCTAGAATACTAAAGAGCTCCCATGATACTAGGAACTAACCATAAATTTTGGGGGGGATGCTTTTAGTTTGGAGACAGGGGTTCATTGATTTTTTTTTTCTTTCAAGATGAAAGCTCATTGGCTCTATTTCAGAGCTCACGATTAATGAAAAACGCTAAGAGAATCATTTGCCCATTATGCCCCAAATAATGGGGCATAATGAAATGCCCATTTGAATTGTTCTCAATTTTTTCCTTCTCTCTTTATCATACAAAATATGTACCTAGAAATTTAGGTAATATTTTTTAAATGGTGTTTCTTCCAGGTACTTAAATAATTTTATTAATGAGTTAAAATATGTGGTTCATTACAAAATTATGTGACTCATGGCTGAGGTTCTATCTAATTTAATAGTCTAAGATGGAAACTTTTCTCACCTCTCTTGTATCAAAAAGACATTTTAAAGTATAGTTTGACTCACATAATAGACGGGTTCATAATAGACATTTCAACTCAAATCTATTTTGCATTATGAATTGAATGACAAGAAGCTCCACCTTCCTGAAAAAGGAATAAAGAATTTAGATCCAGCTTTAGATCTGTCCACAGTGCAATGTATTCAGGACAAGCCAATGCAGTTGTGGTTGAGTTATGAGTCTTCCTCCTCCATGATTGGCCTGCCACCTTTACATTCTTTGTATTAGTTTCTTGTCACTAAGGTAACAAATTACAAAAAAGAAAAAAGAAAAAATGAGTGGCTTAAAAGGAGAGAAATTTATTTTCTCTCAGTTCTGGAGGTCAGAAGTCTGACCTCCAGACTTCTGACTCAAGGTGTGGACAGGGCGACACATCCTTTTCAGCTTCTGAGAGTTGCTCACATTTTTTGGCATGTGGCCTCAACTCGAGAACAATTTAAATAGAGTAGTGTGCGTGGTTGTGAAAGTGACATACTCCCCCCAATTTCTACTGGTTTGTATGCAAAATAGAAATACAACAAGGCTCAAATTTCAAAAAAAAAACATTTTAAGAATCTAAGCTCAAATTTTACCTAGAGAATTATTAATTCTATAAACATTTGTGATATGCTTGCCTACTTTATGCCAAGCAGTGTGTTCAGCTCTGAAGAATCAACGATAAAAAAAAAAAGACAAGGCGCCAATTTCAAGAAGCTCTTCTTGTAAACAACGACATGTGTGGAAGAAAATGTAGTCATCCTTATCCAACAAGGTAAGGCTGTTGAAATGACTAAATGGTTTTTTTTTTTTTTTTCAGAAGAAGTGACATTTGAGGTAAGCTTGGAAGAACAGGGAGAATTTCTGAGGGCACACAAGGGTTCGAGAAGGAATTTCAGGCAGAAACAACAGCAAGTTTAACGGCATTGAGGTATAAGAGTGAGTGGTGTTCACTGAAGAGGTAAAGTGGCTGCAATGGTAGGGTTGGGGCAAATGGGTCATTTGAAGACCTTTACATCCAGGTCGAGAGTTTAGACTCATGAGCATCAAGAAGCCACTAGAAGCAGGTGTGGTGCTAGTATGCTTTTCCTCATCAGAAGACCCTGTTTTTCTGTTGTCTCTGCTCCAGGGTCAGTTGCAAAGCCAAAGGTGTTGCTGGCCACCTCAGGTTCTCTGCTGCAAAAGCAGACTGCCTGCTGAAGTGCTGGTTGGAAGCCCTAAGAAATGATTTAACCTTTTACATTTTAGGCACAACGCTTTACTCCTTTAGTATGACTTTGGAGATACAAATATGGCCTGAGATGACACTGAATTGGTAACCTAGATCTCTAAGCCTAGTTGAGAGAGTTCGGTTTATATCTCAGCCACTGTGTGAATCTGGATATCCTTTTTTTTTTTTAATTATTTTTTAATTTTTTTATCTATTTTATATATATATACATATATATATATATATTTGTGTGTGTGTGTGTGTGGGGGGGGGGGGCTCTGTTTCTCTGAGCTGGCTTCAAATCAAGCATGATTATCATGATTTTTACTTTCCGTTGCCTGTACTCCATCTTAGTTGTAAGAGATAGAGCTTGAAGTTGAGCAGGATTGAAAGATATGTGATCCCTCTTTGTCCCTCTCTGTCCCTCTGACTAGCCCAGATTACGCTGTCGTGTTTTGGGAAGGCTAGTAGTAGGGAGGAGGATGGACCATGGGAGAAAGGACAGCCGCTGCCAAGTCCCAGTTGATGATAAGGAATACCTGACAAAAGCAGAGGCCATGAGGCTAGGCTGGGTTGAGAGCAAACACTCCGAAGGAAAGTTGGCCACCCTGCTTAGCCCTGTCTTCCTTCCTTTACAGGCCCTGGCTTCTAGAATTGCCTCATACCCTAAGAGGCAAAACAACCATAACATGTTTTAAACAGAGGAAGATCTTCTTTCCTCTTTAATATACCCCTTTAAAATTTTGAAAACAAAACAGAGGATACATAGTGAATAATGAGAAAATTATAAGGGTCAACTTTAAACAATCTGATTAATAACACTGTATTGATACTGCCGAATGGGACATACAGTCATGCGTTTTTGTTTTTGCTTTTGTTTTTTAAACCAACTTGGTCTATGAGCCCCTATCCGAATGGGACATGAGGGGAGAGAGTTAACTTCAGTGATTTCTGGGCCTTCCCTCACCTCCAGGTGCTCATTGGATCTGGAAGCTTTATGTGGCCCCAGGCTATGAGGGTGAACTACTCTTTCACCCACTGTAGTCCCTATGGTCCCCTGACCCACAGCTCTTTGTTTCTGTTCTCTGTGTGGCAAGAGGCTTATCTCTCTTTTTCCCTCTCCTCTTTAGTATACTTTCAAACTGAAATCTACCCACTGCCACTAAAAGCAGTTATGATTGCTAGAATCTTAAGTTGTCAGCTTACTCCATTAATCACATGAGCAACTGTTCTATTATCTTTGAAATTCTCATTGTCACTCAGGAAGCAGTCTATAAACAATAATTTTTCCTTTCCCTAACTCAGACCAGAGGAAAGAAAAAGGAGATGAAATTTTTGTCCCTGTTCTTGATACATTAATAGCTATATCAACTCTTTCCACCCCTAACCCTCAGTAGAGACAGGAAGGATTTTAAAAGGTTAAACAGTCCAACAGTGAATGTTTTAAAATTTTCTCTCTGTTTCCTACAACATCCTTTTCATTTAATGTCTTTCCTCATCCTTACCATTATGTTGGAATTTATACTCCAATTAAGTTTGTAATTTGATCAATGGATATCTATTGGATTTCTTTTATGTGTGTAGCTCTGGGCCAAGTACTCTATTTTCTTCTCAATTTCTAATTGAGAAATGCTGGCAGACCTTCATTCAGATGCTTCTGGGTTTGGAAGAGCCTTTTTGCCTGGAATATCTCAAGTGCTACTTTTGCAAATGCTCCATTTAATAAAAAGGCCAAATGGGATAACTTAGACCAGAAAATAATGGTTTAGGAACCTGAATAATCCTAAGGTTTTTTTCTTCCATTTGATCATACTTATTGACCAAATGATTGCAAATTATCTACTTAGTATTGTGTTGATACATTCTGAAGAAAATGTCATTATCAGCTTTATCAGTAATATATTCTGCTCTTCAAAGCAAAGATTTAAGGTTAAGAAACAAAGAAATCAAAAACAATTGTTCGTGTGCTCGCTTCAGCAGCATATATACTAAAAACAATTGTTTTATTTAAACGTATGATTTATTTTAATAATCAGGGAAACTTCAGTCTTAGTGAACATAATGATAAAATGTAAATATTACCTTTAGTCCATTGCTCCTTTAGGAAAATAAATATTTCTTAAGTGCGGAGCTCTTATAAGGCAGAACAAATGAGCTATGTATTTATACAAATGGAACTAAAGTTAGAAGTTATTCATAGATAAATAGCTATGAAAATCTATTCTAATTTATTTAGTCTTTCCCAATTATAAAGTGCATTACTTATGGATTGGACTCAACATACTTGATGCTGGAAATGTAAGGGTGAGCATTGTCTAAGGAATTTACAGTGTAGTGACTGCTGTAATCTCATTAACAATACTTCAACATTATTGGGTGCTTTAACTTCAAAGTCCAGGGGTTTTTTAAGGACAGTTGATGTAATGAAATTCCAGGGTATTTATTTACTCACTTAACCACTGATGTTTAAACAGAGCCAAGTCTCTCACATCAAAAAAAGTGAGGACACTATTTCCCCTTTACTCTACTTCCTCTTCCAGTTACCTGCCGCCTTCTCCCTCCCCCGACCTCTCTCTTCACAGCTGAACTTCTTTAGAGCTTGATGTACCACCTCTCTGTCCTTTCCATCTACTCATTTCTAATCTGACTTTCACCTCCACCTACAGCTTGAATGCTCCATGGACCACTTTCAGGTTTCATTTTACTCAATTTCTCCCTTGAAACATTTTTTTTTCTCTTGCTTCCATACTCTCCTGGTTTTCCCCTACCTCCAGGTCTCATTTGTATAGATTTCTGTATATGGCTGTTACACGTTCAAATTTCTCAGAACTCACATCGTGGACGATCTTTCCTTCTCATTTTGTAATCTTTACTGAAGCAATATCATCCATGTATATGCCAGCAATTCCAATATTTATATTTCCTTCTCAGGCTTTCCTTCTGAGCTTCAGACCTCTGGACTCAACTGTATATCTCCATCTCCCTCTCAAAGGCTTCTAAAGCTCAACATTTCCCTCCTGGAACTCATGACCTCATCCCTCCAAGATGGTGGTGTTTGATATCTCAGTGAATGGTGCTGTAGTCCACTCAGCTGAATAATTGGTTTTGAAACTCTTTTCCTCTTAGCTTTCCTTCCCATTGCATCTAGTACATTACCAGTTCCTTCTAAATATCTCTCATATCCACTCACACCTCTGTATCTGTGCTACTGCCCTAATCCAACTTAACATCTTGTCCTGCCTGGACTCCTGCCGTAGCAACCTAGCTAGTCTCCCTCATCCCTCTTCTCTACCTCAGTCTGCCCATCCTCCTGCAACCAGAATAACCTTTTAAAAATGCAAGTCTGATCAAGCTGCTTAGATGCTTAAAACCTTTCAATTACTTAGCATTGCTTGCAGCAGAAGCATCGTAGTCTGACTACTTCTCCAGCCCCGTCTCAAATCAAGCTCCCTTGCTCCCTTTTCTCCTTGCATGGTAACATGATGTGCCATGTTTCTTTCAGCCACAGGGTATAGCACAGTTGTTCACCTTGTTTGAAACTCTTCTCCCTTTGTCCTCCGTAGGTCACTTAGGTAACTCCTACTACAGGATGTGAGGTCATTTCTTCACAGAAGCCTTCTCTGACCTCTGAGACTGAACCAAATCTCCCTGTTTTACACTCTCATAGCATCCAGTTTCTCTTCACAGAAATTATCATCATATGTATCTATACATTTTTGTATATAAGATTTGATTAACATTTGTTTTGCCCACTAATATGTTAGTTCAATGAGGGTAGTACCTATATTTATTATTCTTATCATTTTATCCTCAAAGTTTAGTGCAGTGCCTGGCACACAGTAAACACTCAATAAGAATTTGTTGCACGAATGAACAAAAGAATGAACAACTGAAGATCACAGTGACTTGCCCAAGATCAAGATGGCAAGGCTGAGACCATAGCTAGAAACTCTAATATCTAGTCTAGATAACTAGCCTTCTCAACAAAAAGTTTGTCTGGGATTTTTCTGAATTATTGGAACCAAAGCAACTTCACAATGCGTTAAGTCCAATTTCTCAACCCTTCCATTTATTCAGCAAGAGGATGCTATAGGTCTCATTATTTTTCCTTTTTTTCCCATAAAACATATGTTATCTTATAGCTCTATTTTGAAGGGATATTATGATACATAGCACCACTACTTAAAACTTGTAAAGATTCTCGATATTCTCAGAAGAGAAATAAGGTGTGGTCATTTCGAGAGCAATTTTATCTCTTGCAAAAGAATTTCCTGTTCAAAAATTGCCATTAATTTCAAAAGCTGATATATCCAGGAGAGCATTCTATTAGATTGAGATACTCATCATCATATGCCAGGCTGCTGTGTGTGCCTTCTCTTAAAAGTAGAAAAGGAGAAAGCCACTTTGCTGTGCGGAAGTGCCTTGTGTGTTTTATAAAATCCACATAAAATGTTCAGTGGTTGCTATATTTATAAGACAAATTGGTTACCCCCACGGATGCTTGAAGATGAGATTTTCAAGGATATTTGTGCTATGGATGAAAATGGAATCATTATTTTTGAATTCCCCCTGCTCACGTCAGTGACTCCCACTGCAGACAAGCCAGTGGTTATAAGTAGCCATGAATCCCTTTGTGGATTGTAGGCAGGGTAACCAACCAGAGCCACCCCAAGCCAAACTCCTGGTAAGCTTTATTAGCCCTTAATATGTGCTTTGTTTTCATTTCACACCTTGGGGTGGGAGACAATGTTTACTTATTATGCTAGCGTGGTGTGCATCTGTCTCAGACATGTGTGTAAGGTTTCTCAGTTTGTTTTTTTTTGTTCCTTCCTCCCTTCTTTCTTTCTTTCTTTCTTTCTTTCTTTCTTTCTTTCTTTCTTTCTTTCTTTCTTTCTTTCTTTCTTTCTTTCTTTCTTTCCTTCCTTCCTTCCTTCCTTCCTTCCTTCCTTCCTTCCTTCCTTCCTTCCTTCCTTTTATTCTTTTCTTTCTCTCTCTCTCTCCTTTTTTTTTTTTTTGAGACTGCTGTCAACACTTACAAGTAATTTAAAATTGGTTCCGGGTGCTTTTTAATTTTTTGTTTAAGAATTTTACTTTCTTTGAAGGTAACAAAATGTATTTTTTCAAGAATGAAAAGGCATACTCAGACTTTGTAGGTTGTATTCGTAATGACTTTGCTTATAATTGCATAATGTTCTCACCATCATGGACTCCTTTATGCTTATCAACTGGATTTTGGAGGTCTCATTTGCAAGTGAACTTAGAAAAAAGAAGGCTACAAAATTCAGGTGAACCAATATACTATTTCTTTTTCTTTGTCCCCCTTTTAAAAAATGTTTCTTCTTTCTCTTTTTTACTTTTGTCCTCCCTTCTCTTCCATGTCTCTTCCCGCCCCACACACACACTGACCATCTACATTTCTCTGATCAGCTTCGTTTTCACCATGCCCACAATGTTCCCGCTGCTGTATGTTGCTCTGGTGCTACTTGGACCTGCACATGGAGCCACACTGAGAAACAAAGAGAAATGGAAACCACTTAACAACCCCAGAAACCGAGATCTGGTGAGCACATACACTGGGGCATGCTGGGCTGCAGGGTGAGGTGGCACCACTCTGGATTTCTGCGCAATGCACTCGGCTGGAGCACAGCGCACAGGGGCTCCCCAGGTCTGAGAAGATTCCCCGGGAGGGTCACGCGAGAGTTTTGCTAGCCTCGTAGCTGGCATCCTATTGTTCCTCTGGCCAATTTACATTTGTTTCTGTACAGAGAAACAATTTATATTTAGAAATGATCTTATGTACACATAGCACATTACATTTGTAAATGATCTTATACACATTGCCTTTACAGCCTCGATTTCTAATACACAAAATCAAGAGCGTAACAGGGAATTGATTTTTGCACAGTTTAGATTGAACTGATAATAAAACAGATTTTCAGATAACCAACCAACACTTGCAAAGCTCAACTGCAAAAACTGAAAGTTGACTGCATTCTTATCAATTTACTAGGCATTATTTTCAACATAAAATTATCTAAGAAATACAATATGAGCTATGTATAAAAATGCTCTTTTAAAAAATATGCCGAATACAATAAACATGCCGACGTTACTATTTCAAAATACAATTTTCCTAAAGAAAATTATGTGAAGTATAACAATATAGGGTAAAAACAAATAGCCCTTTGCACCGCTTCTATATATTCATTTCCTAAAGGGAAGCTAAAAAACACATGTCTGAAAGGAAACTGTTTCAGAAGACAACGACTGGAATCTTATCTTTAGTCAGAGTGGAGGCACCAGCTCTCATCACTCTGTAGTTCAATTTAATCTCTGACGTTGGTACTCATGAGTGGTTTACAACGAACTCTCTGTGGTGATGTTAAATAGTTGATATTCCTCTCTCTATTTCTACCAAGAATGGTGAATAATCTTGCATCTGGTTGAAATGTTGGAAAGAAGCCAAACGGAGGACAGAGCAGGGGGAGGGGAAGGAGTAGCCAAAGCTGTTCATCTGCTTCCCTTGCCTCCTAGATAAGCCTTCAAGTCAATTCAGGGGGAAAAAAGAGGGGGGGGGGAATATCCAGTTTTGAGTGTTTTTGGTGTTTGTATATGGCAATTGAATATTTTCTTTCTCTCTTCAGTTTTTCAGAGCCCTTCAGGCGTATTTTAAGGGAAGAGGTCTTGATCTTGAAAAGTTTCCAAGTACTTTCTCCATGAATGAGAATCCCAGACTTCTCTCTTTCCAATCAGAATTTATTGCCTCTGCATTTGCAGATTATGAAGAGGAGAAAAACTCCTTTCTCAATTACTTCAAAGGCTGAATGTTTCTTCTGAGAGCAGGTAAAAATTATCCCTTTATTCCCAGGTTCTGTCCAAACATACAACTCAGTCATAAAGAGATTTTGAAAACATTTATTTGTAAAATGATCTTATTTTCTCATAGAAATAAGTGCTTAGATCAGAAGATGCATATCGCTGGTAATATTTGGATTTGGTTTAGATATTTTTTGGTCTGTTTTAAAAAGAAATGACATTTATAACTTTTTTAATCGTAGTTTTCTGGGAAGAGATATATTAAAACAGAATTATCTCTCTTAATAAGATTTTAAATATAATAGAATACTGCATACTTTTATCTATACCCTTTTTTTCCAGACCAGGTCATATAGCTAAGTTACATGGAAAATCATATATAAAGAGAGATGTCAAATTATGCAGTTGGGTGAAATAGGAAGTGAAGTTAAAATAACAGTTCTTTTTTAGGAAAAAAATAATAAGCGTATATTTGAGCTTGAACTTCCTCACCTAGAGGGGAAAAAAAGGTAAAATATTAGTAAAAATGAAATTTTTCATAGGAAAAATATTATAAATTTATTTATACTTAAGATTTGAGTTTCATTATTACTTTAGCATTCCTAGCAAATAAATGCCTACCATTAAAAAAATAGGTATGAATGGTGCATTCCAAAAAAATACATTATGATTTTAGTCTATTAGCTTTTTGTTCAGCCAAATAATAAAGGGAACTGAATCATAATTAAAATCTACTCCCATTCTTTACAAGGGTAGGAATGAAATTGCGAGGAAGCATACCACTGTTGCACTTTATTGTGCATATGAAAGGATTTTGATGATCAGTTCTTTTAAAAGTGATTTTTTAAAAATAATGTTGTTATTCTAAAAAGAAAATGCAACTTACCATGTGTCATATTCACTTGAAAACTGTCCTACAATGAGAACATAAAATAGAGAAACAGAAGATGTTCATAAAGTGTTCCCTCGACTATGTTTCACACTTAAACGTTAGGCTACCAGACACTAAAACAGAGAATAGTTATGAATATAGAGTACCTGCTTTAGTCTGAGACAGTCTTGCAGATGATTAGCTTGTAAGCCTAAGTTTCTTCATCTATAAATTGCAGATACTAATCTCTAACTCATAAAAAGTATCAGAGAAAATATCAAATATATACTTTCATGTGAGCATGGAACAAGATAATGTTTAAAGGCAGGAAACAGCACCCAGTTGTTGGTGGTATAATATAATGGGAATTATTCAACTTTGAGAAATAAGCAAAGCTTCTGATTTGGAGAATATTTCATAATTACAAGCTCTCCTTTCCTAACATCTCTGATTAGAAAATGAAGACAACAAGAGTTTTTGTTGCAATATGTTGATATCTGAGTCTTTGTGTTAACTGTACAGTCTTCATTTTCTGTGTCATTATAACGTTTTCTTGTTCTTTCAGGTGTCTGGCTACTTTAAAACTACAGATGAAGCCTCTCACTAGAAACACTAAATCATGGTCATGGCTAAACTTTCTCCTCTCCAGTTTTGTCAATTTGCACTGATTTTATTCTACATTTCTAGATTTACATATAAATAGATTGACCCTTGAGACATAGGTGACTTATGTGCATATTTTTGATGTTTTTTCTATTCTATAACCATAAATATCAATGTAGAGCACCGTACATATCTGCAGGAGTTACAGAAATACCATAAAGTCAAAAGAAAGAATGATCTTCTCAATTACATGTTTCTTTTAAGTTTGTCTTATATGTATTTACCTTTTATCAATCAATATTTTTATTCAGAAAGGATATTGTTCTTTTTTACTTTAGTTCAAAATTTCCTTTTTCATAGAAAGAAGATGTATTCTCACTTTAAACATATGCTATTGGAAGACTGCAGTCTTAGTTTCATACAAAGGAAGATAAGTGATAAATATACACAATTAAGTTGAAATAGAAAGCAAACAAACGTGGGATTCTAGGAGCTGCTGGAGTCCCTGGGAGATGCTATCTGCCACTATATTCAGAGATGGACATTGTGCTACACCAAGTATCCAAGCCAGGTCTCAGCTCTGGCTCTCCCATGCACAACCTCCTCAAGAAGGGAGAGTAGAAACTGGTGTGAGTCACAGCCAACCTTCTCCCCTCCCTCCTCACTTGGGCTGAATTATTCTCATTTGGAATAACTGCCCTTCCTATAGTTTTATGGAGAGCTGCATCATTTTCTTTGCAATTCCCGCAAAAGAAATATAGTTCTAGAAGCAAACATCTGTGTTCTAATAACACTAGTGTGTACATTCCAAATTAGTTTTCTGTGACTTATTTTTGAGGATGGTAGATACTGAATATCAAGACTAACATATTTCCACAAGAACAGATTCTGTGTCTGGTTTAGTATGTTCTCTTGTAATTAATTGTACATGTGTCAGTTTTCCCTAGAGGGTCATAAGGTCTTTGTAAGCCATTTTTATTTTTCCAGCACCTAACACAATGCCTAGTATGTAGCAAGTGTTCGATAAATACTTGTCGAATTGAAGTAAATGCATGCTATTCTGCTGTTATTCACACAGTAGTGGAAGTTGATGCTAATGTCAAGAATATTTTTTTACCATTGAAAGTACATGTTATTATTGATGAGCTATTTCTCATAAAAATATTGCCTATTCAATAAATGATAGAGTGATAGGGAGTATTTCACCACTGTTCAGTTCCGTTCAAGAACCAGTGACTGTTTTTCCTTTTCTCTCTACTACTCCGTGCTCTGGGTGTCAAGACCTCCACAAAAGGAATGCTTATCAGTTTCAGGGCCTTTGAAAAGAAGGGGCATCCACACGGACTTTTAGCTATGAGAATGCAAAGTCTCAGGGAAAGGGCATGCTTCTGGAGATTTTTCACAATTGCAAGGTAGCTATTGACTACTCTCCACACTGACTAGAGTTTCTTAATGGTGATGCTATTGGCAGTTGGGAAAGGACAAGTCTTTCCTGTTGAGTGACAATTTAGCATACCTGGTCCCCAGACACTATATGTTAGTAGTTTCCCCATTCCCACTCTATTATTCTGACAACCAAAACTTCCCTACACACATATCTGAAATCCCACTGTGGAAATTATTTTGCTTATGGCTGAGAACCATTGATAGGAAAAGAGCAGAAGTGTAGTGTTTCCTTCAATGGAAATAAATGTTCTGCAGGCAATCTAGGCTCTCAAGGGGTCCATGGTCACTTCTCAATATAGGCCTCTGACAGCCCTGTGGATGGAAAAAAAGTGGGGAGGGCTCTATGGAAAATAACCTCACAGAGGTATCTGGTCACAAATTCCTAACTGGGCAGGTCATGGTGAGTAGTCACGCCCCACGCTTATAACTTCTTTAGCAAAAGGTTTATCTTTGCCTTAAGCAAGCCCTGTCTGTGCATCTAAGTTAACACATCTTTGAAAGCAGTAACAATCCCTCACAAGAGCACAGAATCCTGTTAACGATCCTGTAATCCACTCCCCTCCTTGCTTTTTCCCACCTCCATGTAATCTTCCTTATTCTCCCTCCTAATTCCAAACACATAAAAGAAGCTGCAAAACTTTTTCTCCAGAGCATTTGAGATCTTGCTCCCCAGAACATGTGATCAGTTTGGCTTATAATAAACTCATAAAAATTCTCTACAGATTTGGACATTTCTTACATCAACAGCCTCTCAACACTTACTCTTTGATGAGTACCCCATTCCCCATCCCCGGGACATGGCCTATTGTCCCCTATCCCAGATCTATGCTGGCAAAGAACTGATAAAGGTATGAGGTTTTACCCTACTTGCAAGCTACATGCTATCCTGCTACAGTTTCACAGAGCCTGGCAGACACGTGAGCCTCCTGGGTCTGAAGCAACAGACTTGGTTACTCATGGTGCAACAGGCAGCACCAGTTTTAACATTCACCTTTGTTCTCCTTATCTCTCAAGTATCACAGGGCTAGGTGGAGGTGGGTCAGAGTGTATGCTCTGTACAAGTGGGTTTGTGCCACAGCTGAGGAATTCCAAACTTAGGAAACTCCCACTCTTATAAGGGGCTTACTAACAAACAAGATCAACTTTTGCCCCAGAGAGAAACATTATCTTTATTATATTTGCCAGAAAACAAACATGCCCTCTGCCCCAGAGGGAGACAAAATCTTTATCTTTTGAAACTGTTTGTTCTACAGACATCCTGGAAAAGATAGCTCAGAATGAAAGCTGTCATAAGCTTTTATAGAAAAGTGGGAGAAACATGGAAAAATTATCTCCCAGAAGGGTCACACTCCATTCTGGCTCCTTTGCTTAATAAGGAGAAAGGATGGAGTCGTCTTTTTCTTCTGTATTCTTAATTCTATTGTCCAGGCACAAATTCAATGTTCTGCTTTCTTAAGACATTCAATTTTGATTCTGAAAAATGAGTCTGAAAGTCCAAAAAGTTTCTTCTTGCTATTTTCATTACTGCTATAACAATTTCACTTCATCTCAAGGTAATGTGGATGCCTCTGACTCACCAGGGGACAAATCACTTACAAGGAAGTAGAGAAAAGTAAAACAGAATGATTACAATTTCAAGCTATGTTGTTACATTCTGATCTCTAAAGGAATAAAGGTGTTCCATAGCAGAGAAACTATCTTTCCACCTCTTGCTTCCTGCTCCCTATTCTCCACAACGTGAATATATATCTTCACAATTGCTTATCCTCATCTATAAAGAGGCACCAATGGCCAGGTAATAGGCTACCTGTAACTGTGCTGGCTAGAAAATTACTGCTTGGCTATTGCCCATGGGAACATAGGTTATCACCCATGGGGGAACATAACATTCTAACAATAAGCTTTCTGCTTCTGTACCCCCCCGCACCCTCGCTTGCACACCCAACCTGTGGGTTGACTGTAAAAAGAAAAAAAATACACTTATATGTTCAAACAGGCTGAAGAATAGGGTTTAGGGCTTAAAAACTCTGTACCTCTACATTTCAGAGCTGCTTAGTTTGGGGTCTGCGTACCCCTGGCAGACCCAGCTGGCTGAATAAAGAGTGTGTTTCCTATAACTCACTGGTTTCTGGTGGTCCGTGTGTCTATCGGGGTCTGGCAGCTACAATATAATTTGTCTCTAACCTTAGTTGCATATTGAACTGTATTCCCCATACCTCAACTCCTTTGCCCATTCCTAAGGCACTTTCAATTCCATGTAATTTAAGTCATAAATATGTTTTGAGCACAGATTGCTAGGCTATAGAGAGTTCACAAAGATGCATCAGGTAGTGCTGTTCTCAAGACGTTGACAGCTAGTGTCTCTAGAGAAGGACCGTGGAGAAATAGTTATAACACAAGGTAAAATACAAACTACAGGAGTGTGCAGGAGGTGAAGAATAGTTCCTTGGAAGGGAGGCAGTATATCATATTAATTCCAAGCATGGGATTTGAAGACAGACCAGTTCAAATCCTGTCTCTACTAATTAGACATGGAACTTTGCAATTAGAAATAACAACATCTATTTTTAAGAATTATTTTGAGATATATATGTAATACGCATAAGGCTTGGCTCATAGTAAATGGGCAACAGTGTATGGTAATCATATGAAGCATTTGACTGTTAAGAAGAGAAGAAAACTTGGGTGGGAGTTAGAGGTGGGACATCAAGTCCAGCTAAACGTATTTACAGACCAAGAAGGAGCCTGAGGAAAGGGAGTGTTTCAGGATTTGTGGAAGAAGGGAAAAGTGATGATCCTATTGATTGGAGATGAGATTTCAACCATAAAGTGGGGGAGGACTTTAGCTTTCTGTCATAGCGGAGAACTGAAAAGTGGACCAAGCACATGACAGTGAAATTGGTTCAATTAAAAAAAAAAAAATCACTATAGCCAAAACCAAATTAATTTACACAAACGTTCAGAAAAGAAAAAGGATTGGGAGTGAGAACCTTAATGGAGAGTTAAAGGATATGATCTGGATTAAGGAAAATGTCTTTGGGGCGCATTTTTCCCAACTCCTTAATAAGAAGAAGGAGGCCTGAACCAGGCGGCAGGCGAGGGCGGGGCGCAAGGAGGTTCCGCTGGAATAGTCCCGCCCGCGCCGCCCGGAAGAAGGTCGGGCCAGGCGCTCCGGCGGAACCCGAGCGCGGCGGCTGCGGCGCAAGCCGGGCCCGTTTTCCCGGAGGACGCCAGGTCCGTGTTCTCTGCACCCCGGTGCTCGCTTGAGTCTGGGATCCGTTGCTCTTTCGTTTTGCTGTCCCGGTTCCTGGGGCTGCATACCCGGACCCCGCAGACATGTCGGGGTTCAGCCCGGAGCTCATCGACTACCTGGAAGGAAAGATCTCCTTTGAGGAGTTCGAAAGGCGGAGAGAAGAGAGAAAAACCCGCGAGAAGAAAGTGAGATGCTAGGCCAGGATGCTCCTCACTGCCTTGTCGCCCTAATACGCTTAGGGAAATGTGAGGAACCCAGCAGCTTCTCCCACTTCTTACTGAAACCCTGGTTTTTACCACACCCCTGTGCCAGCTTCTCTTAAAAACATTTCCCCCACCGAAATGCTTTTGTCTTGGCTGTCACCTTTTTTTTCTATTTGTCAAATATACTAATTTTTACTTGCCGGTAGTTTAACGCTAGTAGGTTAAATGGGGGTATGGGGAGTAGAGTTTGGAGTCAGAGTATCTGGTTCTAGTCCTCGCTTTGCCACTAAGCCTTGTGACTGGGTGGAAGCACCTCTCTTCTTTAGGCCTCAGTTTCTCTATTTCTAAACAGGGATTCGAGCTCCCTTATTGGGAGTCTCAATCTGTCACACAAAAAAAGTGAATTTTCTTGTGTGACAGAATCTTTACTCAGTTTTTCATACTTATGAAGAAATATCAGAATTTTCCATATATTCTCACTTAGTTGAAGTCCGAGGGAAAATAAAATTGCACCTTTTGAAATTTGGATTTTTTCCTAATTCGTGCGATTAAAAGTGCCCTATCTCTTTTCATTAAAAAAAGATACAATGTATATTTTAATGAAATCCTCAAGATATTTTTTATTTTTTACAATTGACCGATTTAGGCTGAAGGATGAGACTTAAGTACTCTCAAAGGCTTTGACAATATTCAAATTTAGATTCCACATACTGTATGTATGGAGAGCTCAAGTTTTATAAAAACAAAATGAAACAAATGCCTGGTTCTCAACAGGAGACAGCTAAATCTGCCTTAGTTTTTGGAGTCATTAATTTATTTTCAATCACAGAGTCTTCAGGAAAAAGGAAAGCTATCAGCTGAAGAAAATACAAATGATTCAGAAGTTCCATCATCATCAGGAATTGACTCTACCAAATCTCAGGACAAAGATGCCAATGAAGGTATGTTAAGATCATTTGCTACCTGCAATAAATGTTAAGAGTAATAATTTAGTGAAAACATTATTTTTTCATTGCAGCGGCATTCTGTTGTTGATTACCTGGTTTATTAGGAGCATAGTGCTTAATATATAATAGGGGCTCAATAAATATATGTTGAGTTATTGAATATGGTGATGGTTAGTCTTATGGGTGGAAAATTGTTTCAAATTGACATCAATATTAGGGAGCCTTTTTAGAGTTATTTTTTAAAATTGGTTCTCTCAGTTGGTTACTAATTACTTCCAGACTTTACTCACCCAAATTGTAATGAATTATACTTCTATACAAAATGACTTCCAAAACACTGCTTTAGCTATTGGAGATAAAATAGAAATGCCAGAGTGGAAGCCCAATTTGCCCAGATGAGACCTCGCACACAGCATAGGTATCTTGTGTGCTACCTCATTCCAGGATCCAGTCCTCAGCTCAGCATATCCAGATATTAAATTGGTAGTGTGCCCAGACTAATTAAACTCATCAGAGCCTAACTGATAAACTAGTGTGCAGACTCACTAATTTCCAGTGATAGATATACCTTTCTAATGATAAGACTACTGGTAATAATTCATGGTATCCCTTTATCCATATCAAATTTCCTGGGATGATGTCAGTTAGACATGATAGCTTCTGACTGACAACTAAGTTAAACTTTCTAGTCCTGGAGGGTAGAAGTAGAGGCTATTTTCCCTCCGTCTGAACAAATAAGCCCTTACACAGAGAAAACACACTAGTAGGGTGGACATAAAACAGGCTTTATTCCTGTCCCCTTCGACCAAGTTGGGAAGAAATGGCAAAGGAGAAAAACTTGGGGTTATAGTTTCTTACCTTGCCAGGCGAGTGGGGTGGAATAGAGAGCTGAAGGTCTAACAACCTGTGAGTCCTTCCTTATCTGCTCAGGGGAGGAGCAGCTCTTCTTTGTAGGTGCAACTGTCATAGCAGGCGCTAGTGTCTGTACGTCTTCTTGCCTAAAGCTGCGCCTGACAGGTGGCCCTCCCTAAAAAAGGGTTAAATGAATCTAATTCTATCTAACCTTGAGCAGTCATGCACAAAAGTTCTAAGTGGCCTCAGCTCAAATAATTCCATAGACCTTTTCCCTTCCCAGGAAGGAATTGTCCCAGAACTTTACCAAGACCCTGGGTGAGTGTGGGCAAATATTCAAGGCAGAAGAAGGGGTCAGTTTTGAACAGGCTTTGACAAAGTCCGCTAATTGGACTATATGGCCACTGGTGTCCTTGTCTTTTTCTTCCTATACATTGCTGAATACCACTGCTAAATTCTTGCTCTCTAGCACCTTTCCTACTATGCAATTAGGGCGTTCTTTTAACTACACTTTCAGTTCATTGTTACTGATATAAAAATTACGGTTTAATGAATTTTTGTATATTGACCCTGTATCCAGGAACCTTGCTAAGTTCAAATATTCGGACATTTTCTGCATAGATTCTTTTGGATCCTCTATGTACATAATCATATATAAATAATGAGTTTTATTTCTTCCTTGCCATCTTTATGCTCTTTATTTATATTCCCTTATTACATTAGCTAGGACCTCCAGTAAAATGTTGAAAGGAGTGGCATACTTGTCTCATTCCCAGTAACTCTGAATAATTCACCATTAACTGTGTCTGTGGAAAAATGTTTTATATTCTTTATCAAATTTAAGATATTCCCTTCCATTTCTGGTTGACTAAATATTTTTATTAGGATGGGTGGTAGATTTTATCAACTACTTTTGTGTCAATCAAGATATTTTACTCCTTTTTTTCAGATATTGTAATTTTATTGATTGGTAGGGTTTTACACCTTTTTTTTTTTAATAATTTGGATGTTTGGAATTCTTGAAGATGATCGTTAAGACTTTATAATAATAATTACTTATTTGTTGCTTAGAACATGTAGGTTTTTTAAATTCTGTTCTTTCTTAAACATACTGTCTCATTTTTCCAGCATCTTTGGGGTTTGAGATGTTTCACATAAGTGAATAAGCTTAAGAGGTTTTGAACACAAAGAAATATGTACTTTTAAATTTTAACTATATTGTTAGAACTTCCTAAAATATGTCACATGTCTCTAATAGAAAATTGGCTTCTAGACTTAACTAACTTTTTTGATCATTCAAGATCATCACTATGAACTTACAAAATCATTGTAGTGTAGTGGCATCCTTAGATATAAATGAAGTATGTCATGTTATTTTGTTCCTGAAATAATAATAACATTATTTTAATATTAATATCGTGTATTAAGTTCTTACTGTATGCTGGCCGTTATTCTAAATGTATATAGATAAAAACCTATCCTTAGAGTAGCACTATAATGCAGACATTATTATTAGTGCATTTTTACAGATGAGGAAATTGAGGTACAGAGCTTCAGCAATTTGCCCAAGATTACACATCTAGTGATAGATGGAGATGAAGTTTGAAACCAGATAGCTCAACTCTACGGGCCTCACCTTTAAACACTATGCTGTACTATCTGGATCTGTACCACTAGACTTACTTAGTTTTTAGGTCTACATCTTAAAATTCATTTTTTTTTACTCTCTGTTCTTAACTGACACTGTGTGTGCGTCTGATTTCCCACTTAATTTTGCCTATATGTCTAGATGAGAATGTGTCAGTAATTTCTACAGAGTAAAGTACATGGCTTCATGATAGCTTTCTTTTTTGGGTTGTTTTTGAGAGTGTTCATTTGTCTGTTTTTTATGTATTCAAGTTTGGTATTGCTGGGGTAGAAATTTATTTTCCAGAATTTACTGGAGTTTTTTTTTTCGTTTGACTACCATTTTTTTCTTTCTTTTTTTTTCTATCTCAACGTGTCTTTTTTCAGGAGAAACATCAGATGGAGTTAGTAAGTCAGTTCACAAGGTCTTTGCTTCCATGCTTGGAGAGAATGAGGATGATGAGGAGGAAGAGGAAGAAGAAGAGGAGGAAGAGGAAGAAACACCTGAGCAACCCACTGCAGGCGATGTGTTTGTATTGGAAATGGTTCTTAATCGTGAAACCAAGAAAATGATGAAAGTAAATTGTTACTTATTTTGATATTAATAAACAATGTGAAAATATGACATTGAAAATCTTAAATTATACACATAGTTGGAAAGAATTCAAACTATAAGAAAGGAAATACTATGAGACAACCACTGTTACTAGTTTCTTTTGTTTCATTTTAGAAATTTTTAAAACTGTAAAATCTTAATTTTTGCATGTGTCTAAATATGCTATAGTTTTGCTCTTAAAAGGTCCATATTGTAACTTGATATTTTTTAACATACTTCATTCTGAGTAGATAAGTTTGAAAGGAGGATCTTCAGTAAATTGCATCATAGTAAGTCGCCTAGCATATAGATTCATTTGCAGCATCTGGTTCTGCATTTATTATTCTGATTAGTTACTTAGTAATTCCTGACCACTTTGGTTTTACTTTCTTTATATATTTTACTGTGCTTTGAACTTTCTACTGTTGTTTTTTATTTTAACTTTCTGAAGTGCTCTTTTGGAGAGAATTAGAATAATTTTGGTTATTTCCTGTGGTTGAGTTTTAGACTTTTTTTCTGAAGTATGGACTAATATTAATGAATCGGTTGGGATTGTATCCCTTTTGTCTTTTATTCTGAATGTAGACTGAAAAGTTTTAAAGAAAAATTTCAACTTATTAATATGGCTGGAATTGAAATCTAAGACATTACTATATTTTAATCTAAATGTCATTTTTGTTCTGTACAGGAGAAAAGACCTCGGAGTAAACTTCCCAGAGCTCTGAGGGGTCTCATGGGCGAAGCCAACATACGCTTTGCTCGGGGAGAACATGAAGAGGCAATATTGATGTGCATGGAAATCATAAGACAAGGTGTTTTCTGTGGGGATTATTGAAAACTGCAGTTTAGCTATAGCAAAGGGAGATTTTCATAAGGGGAGCATGGTGAAGAGTAGGGTTTCCATGAAATTACACTTGCTTAGAAAAGAGAATGCTTTAAAAATGCCAAAATATATGAAAATAAAAACATATAATTTAGTGTTCTAAATTCCATTAAGTAGTTTGTATAGTCCTGATAGTTGTTTAAAGAGTTTAAATATTAAAGAAAGGACCCATAGATAGAGCCATGGGATTGACATCAGTTCCAGTGTCTTCCCTCAGCCAAAGTAATTTATTTATTTTTTTAAATTTGTTTTAGCTCCTTTGGCTTATGAGCCATTCTCTACTCTTGCCATGATATATGAAGACCAAGGTGACATGGAGAAATCACTGCAGTTTGAGTTAATTGCTGCACATTTAAATCCCAGTGACACTGAAGAATGGGTTAGATTGGCAGAAATGTCTCTGGAACAAGACAATATTAAGCAGGCTATTTTTTGCTACACGAAAGGTATTTAAAATGTTTTTCAATTTTGTTTGATAAAGTGTTACATAATAGATTTTTTGAAAATTGTACTTGGTACTTTAAGGTGATATTAGTTGAAATGTGTTTATTCCTTATATTTTGTTGTACCAGAGGTATTTAGATTCCTATATTTTCATGTTAATCAGCACTTTACTTGCATATGAGCAAATACAGCATAAAAGCTAGAAGAAGAACAGTACCTTCATTTTCCCACTGAGATCAGTGTTGGTTCTAAGCTATTCCTTGAGGGTTAATATCAGACTAGAATGATCAAATAAAGATTAATATGCGTTAGATTCTGTCTGGTCTTAGATCAGACCTCATTGAGAGTTCCTTTGAAGGTAGATTTAGTCCCAAAATGCTTACTCGATTTTATAGTAGAATTAGTTTAGAGTGTTTATTGAATTTTCTGAAGAGAAGATGGGTCACACTCAAGTACCATGAAACCTTTTTTGTGATAAATCTTTTTTTCTTTTTAGCTCTTAAATATGAACCTACTAATGTCCGTTATCTGTGGGAGCGATCAAGCCTTTATGAACAGATGGGAGATCATAAAATGGCAATGGATGGTTATAGGCGTATTTTAAACCTTTTGTCTCCATCTGATGGAGAACGATTTATGCAGTTGGCTAGAGATATGGCAAAGTAAGTTTGCAGTGAAATGTATATAAATGCTGTTATTTATCTTATTTTAGAAATTAAAGCATATTTGAAGTAGAATTTACTTTTTACTGAGGTTCAAAGAAATGTTTTACTTCCTGTATTTTATATTGTGCCTAAATGTAGAGGTGGATTTTTTTTGGTTTGGTCAGTTTTTTTCAGTATTTTTCTGTTTTCAAGTCAACTGTGTGATTGCTTAGAAAAATTTGCATAGAGAGTTAACTTTTCAAGTACTCAGAAGCTTAAAAATGGATTGTGTTCTAAAAGGATGACTAGGTTCCCAAGTTTCTATAACTTATTCGAAGTGATATACATTTGCAGTAATATTTTAAACTATTTATTGTATATGTGCTAATGAATTGTTTGTGATCTGGGATCTACTGTAATCATTTTATCTTGAGCCAATAGTAGAAGAACATTTTAAGATGAAAATTTTCTTTATAGTTGGCACATGCTACTGCTGACTTTGGTATATATTTTATTCTAAAATATTTTGCCCAACTGCATTTACTTATGTACTGTACAGCAAAAAAAGTAGGAAACATTCTGGCTAAGTAATGCCTTGTGGTATGCTTTCATTCTAGAGATAATCTACTATAGTATTTCAGTCTAGGATCCACCATCTTGACATGGGTATCTCAGGGTTAACTCTATTCCATGGTCATTGTCAGGAAGATGCTTAGCTGTAAAATCACCCCCTATACACCCAAGGATGGGTTATATAGGAATACTGGAAGCATTTTTGGAAATTTGTTGAGGCAAGACTACCCTAAATTGTTTCTTGATGTATATAATGAGCATTGAGGATCTTCCTAGGTTATTTGCTACATAAATCAAATCTCTAGCTATTATAGTGGTTCCTGGTAAGCTTCTACTGTATGAACTATTAGATAGTAAATTTGTTTTCCACTTGTCAAAAAAATTTATAATCTTATTGTTGGGTCAGGGTGGTGATGAACAGTTCTGCCACTGCCATAAGAGGTCTTTTCTACATAAAATTCTGTTACTATAATTTCTGATTGATTAGGCTTTCTCTTGGTCTCTACTTTCCTTCCAGAAAGATTTATTGAATAAAATTTATGTGCTAGGCACTGTATAAGGCACCAGGAGAATCAGTATTGAATGAGTTTTAAAATTCCCTGTACTTGCGGAGCTTACATTCTAGTTGGGGGAAATAGTCTGTAAACAAATGAACAACTAAACATATAGTATGTCAGATGCTGGTAAGTGATATGAATAAAAGCGAAGCAGGGAGGGGAGGTGAGGAATGGGAGTGTGTTATATTAAATAGGGTGATTAGGGAAGGACTTAATTCCCTATGTTATGGTCATACTGACCTGAAAGTGAATGGAAGGAGGTTTGGGAACAGATATTAGGGAAGTGTTACTGGCAAAGGGAATGGTAAGTGCAGAGGAGTGCTCAAGGAACAACATGGAAGCTGAAGGCTTAAGGGGAGCCTAGTAGGGATAAAGTCAGAGAGGTCTCAGGAAAAGATCACTTGGCTCTTGTGGGCCATTGCAAGGGCTTTGGCTTTACCCTGGGTGAATCGAAGCCATTGGAAGGCTTTGAGTAAAAGAGTGACATAATATGACTTAAATTTTAAATGCATCAATTCTGGCTGCTTTTTTGAGAATAGATTAAGGAAGGATAAGGGCAGAAGCAGGGAGAACAATTAGGAAATAATTGCAGTAATCCATGGAAGGGATAATGGTCGCTTGGATCAGGGTAAAAGCAGCAGGAGGTGGTGGAAAGCAATCCTATTCTAGATGTATTTTGAAGACTGAACTCTCAGGATTTTTCTGGTATATTGAGTATGAGGTGGTGTGTCTGTGTGTGATAGAGAGAGTGTGTGAGAGAGAAAAGGGTGGGTAGAGAAGAGGGAAGAGTTCTGAGAACTAAACCCTGAGGTACTATAGTGTTTAGAAGTCTGAAGATGAAGGTGGGGCGGTGGATAGCAGAGAGGCTGTAAGGAAATGGGCAATGAAGTAGGAGGAAACTAAGAGAATATAATCAAGAATTTTATTGAAGAAACCATTTCAATGAGGAGGAATGATCATCTCTGTGAAACAGTGCAGATAGATCATGTAAAATGAGGACTAAGTATTGACATTGGGGACGGGGTAGGGACTTCTGGGGAAAAGCAGCTCTTTGGAGAAATTTATAAGGGGAGCGGAATAAGGTAATTGGAATGGGTTGTAGGGGTAAGGGATAATTTCTAAATTGAGAAAAATTACAATCTATTTGTATTTAGATGGGAGAGATTCACAACTGAGGGACATATTGAAGATTCATGAGAGAGGGGACAGCTGCTTGAGTGATGTCCTTGAGTATATTGCAGGGAATGAGAGTTAGTTGGGGATTAGCCTTATAAAAGAAGGGAGAAGATAAGCTGTGGGTATGGGTAAGTAGGTAGATGTGTTGGTAGGGTGTCTGATTTAATTCTCTTTGTAAAATAAAAAGCAAGCCTGTTAGGTGAGAGTGAGCATGGGCGAATGTTGGCGGTTTGGAGAGTAGAACATGTGAAATAGTTGTCTAGGTCTTTGGGACCTTGCTACCGCACCAATTGGCAGTATTTGCATCTCCTTAGAGCCTGTCACTAACGTAGAATCTCAACCCTGGCCCAGCAACCACTGGATCAGAATATACCTTTTTACCAGATCCCCAGTTGGTTTGTATACACATTCAAGTTTGAAAAGTACCATGGATCCTTTTGAGGCTAGTGGTCGTTACTATAGAATGAGTCCAGTCAGCCTGGTCAGCTGGGCAGCTGGTGGTGAACAGTAGGCATATTTGGATTAACTTAAGTTGGAGTTTTATCAGATGATTTGAATAAAGGGAGAGAGGGCAAGAGAACTGAGGAGATGCACCAGGCAGTAATTATCATGTTGGAGCATTGAAAAGGAAGAGAGTGAAAACAGGAAGTTTGCAGACAGTGGAAAAGTAATAGGACCAATGCTTTGTAGATTCCATTGTGGTAGAAGAGTTGTTGATATTGGGTTACAGAGAGAATGAGCTGGAATGATATGAGGTAGCTTTGGGAGAGCGAGATGCTTTACATTATGACATTGTTATACTGACATTGCACATTTTTCTCTGGATCAGCTTTGATTATGATTTTAAATAAGAATTTTTTTTCCTCCCAGATTTTAAGAAAATGAAAATTATAGTTAATAGCTAGAGGGGCTAAGCAAGGAAATGAATTTTATGATCTGAATTAAATAAAAACTCATCCATTTTGCCATTTACTTTTTTAGGAGTTACTATGAAGCTAATGATGTTACTTCAGCTATTAACATAATTGAAGAAGCTTTCTCAAAACACCAGGGCCTCGTCTCCATGGAAGATGTTAACATAGCAGCTGAACTATATATTTCTAACAAACAATATGACAAAGCTTTGGAAGTAGGAACACTTATTTGTTTTTTTTTGTTGTTGTTATTAGGTTTTAGACACATTTTTGTGTTTTAGAAATTCTTACAAATTGACAATTCCTTATTTTATTTGTATATATTGAATTACTTATGTGCTAAATTATATATTTAACATTTATATATTTAAAGTCTGTATGAAAACATTTCTAGGTTCTATATTAATTCCACATGAAATATAAAATGTAGTTATTACATGATGAAAGCTGTCACCATTATCACAGGTGCCAGATGTGTCTGTACTTTAGGGTAGCAGGACTCAGCAGCCAGATTAATTACTGTGATTCAATTCTTAATCTGTTGGGAAAGTAGATCGGTTTGATTAAGCATTAGTTAATATGATATAAAAATGTTATCTTCGGTTAAGCATTAGTTAATCTGATGTAAATATGTTAATGTACCACAATGTTCCTTATTTAAAGAGACTTATTGTTGCTTTTTATAGCCCAATTATATGTTATAAGGAATATTTGAATTAACTGTATTTAATTCAAATATTTGCATTGTGGAAAGGTTTTGCATACATACCTATTGTATTTTCTCCCCCTCCTCCCCATTCTTTTAGGTAATTACGGATTTTTCTGGAGTTGTGCTAGAGAAAAAAACTATAGAAGAAGGCTCTTCGGAAGAGAATAAAGGTCGTAGTTCCTAATATGGCAGTTTGAAATTGAGAGTTAATGTTTTCATAACAAGTTTTCCCAGGGAACATTCTTTTCTACTAGAGGTGTCACATCTTTTTGTAATCTTTTAAAAAAAAATTGTTTTCTCTCCCTTTTATTTCTCAATATGTCCACTTGAATATGGCATTTTTCACTGACCCATGGTCTTTTTAGTTTAATGTGAAAGAAGAATGGATTATTGAACAGTGTATCAAAAACAATTACTTTTCTAAAAGGGCTTAAAATGCTCTCTCCTAATTTACTTCAAACTTAAGCATTGAAAAAGTTCTACTTCAAACTTAAGCATGCACATAAAATGCTACTTGAAATTTAAGCAAAGTAATATCTCTTTTCAGCCTCTTTGTAGTAAAGATTAAAAGAGGCTTTCTAATTTAAGAATAAAAGCGAGAGTGTTTGTATATTCTTGTTTTTTATTTTTGTCTTTTTAATTCTTTGTAGTTTTGATAGAAAGTGTGTAGGTTTTGGATAAGTGGATGAGGTACTGAGAAAACCATATGAAGGGTAATTGCTACCAAAGGACAAACTTAGAGAGGTATTAGTACCTGGTACTAGAGTTGGTTAAATTCAGAATTGACTATGGAATCATTTGCTTTGAATTAAGTAAATAGGATCTTACATTTGAATTAAGTAAATGAGATCTTACATTGCTTCATTTGTCCCACATTCTAAGCTTGCATATAGGATCTGCTTTTTATCTAATTCACAGCTGGTGAGAATGTTACCTGCACTATACCTGACGGCGTGCCAATAGATATCACAGTAAAGTTGATGGTCTGCCTTGTACATCTCAACATCTTCGAACCACTTAATGTAAGTAACATTAAGATCTATACTTGAGATACTTCAGAACAAATCCAGTATTTTTTTTTTAGATGACAAGGGTTGATTCTAATTTCTACATTTCTTAATAGTCACCATAAGCATTTTGTGTGAATATCTTAACAAAAGGTAAAAGTGGAAATGGGCTTGTAATACTTTGTTTTTCTTTTAAAATTAGAATAATTCAGAGATCAGAATTTGAGGCTGGGCCTTTTAGCCAATTGGTAATTTCTGACAGCTAGTCTCTTTTGCCAACTTTGGACTGTTTCATTGAAAAAAATTGGGCATCTACTTTGCAGACCTTAGGATAAGGCATTGAATAAAATATATAAATCCCTACCCTCATGGATTTTTTTCTCCTATTGGGATTAGATAGATCATAAACAAAATACTATATAAAATATAGAATGTTAGTGATAAATGCTCTGGAGAAAAATCAAACAAGGAAGAAAAAAGTAGAGAATATTGGTGGTGGGAGGAGTTGAAGTTTTAAATAAGGTGGTCAGGAAAGGCCTCCCTGAATGACTTGAAGGAAGTAAACCATGCTTATATTTGAGGAGACAGCTTTCCGGAAACACAGCAAACACAGAGACCTTGAGGCATGGGTATATTTGACTTATTAGAGGAAGAGCCCAGAAGATCAGTGTTGTAGCTCCTGCCATGCCTGCCTTACAACAGGCTTTCAAAAGTAATGTGTTGAAGGAGTGAATAATGGCAGTATGAGTTCTTTTTAAAGGAGATACAAAAATAAACAAATGATTATTTAAAGCTGTTTTTATTAAGCTTTGCTCTTCAGGCTTGCCCCATGTCTATGTTAAAAAAATAAATAAACATTGATGTGCACGTTTGTAAGGAATATTTGACTTTGGGATTTAATTTTGCGGTCTAGCCTCTCTTGACAACACTAGTGGAACAGAATCCTGAAGATATGGGAGACCTCTATCTAGATGTTGCTGAAGCTTTTCTGGATGTCGGTGAATATAATTCTGCACTTCCTCTCCTTAGTGCACTAGTCTGCTCTGAAAGATACAACCTTGCAGTAGTTTGGCTTCGGCATGCAGGTAATAACTTTTTTTGTGGGAGGGCGAAGTTTTAATCATATAAAGGGACAAGACTTACTTTCATAAGATAGTAATAATTATTATAAAATATTACTTTCATTAAAGTAGTTATGGTTTCAGGGCAGTTTTTTGAAAGTCAGTGTTTTAAATTGTATGTCACTAAATGAATTCCCCCCTTACTAATGCTTTGGATGAATGATTAATGGTAGCAGTGTGAAAAAGGACTAACATGTCCCTGTTAAAAATACCTTAAATACCTGTCTTCTACCTGTCTTACCTTAGGCTCTGATTTCTAGTAATAGTTTATCAGGCTTTGGGTAAAATCTAATTTTTGAAGAGTTTTTATGGATTTATATTTAATAGTTATTTTGAGAAATATTAATGCATTTTCAATATTCTTTGAGCCAGAAATATGCTCAACATTGGGTTTTATAAGTCCACAGTAATTAGAAGCAAATCATTTAGAGTAGAAGAAAACAGCCTAAGAAAAACAGCTTCATCTCTTAAGGAAATGTATGAAAGTCAAAAATGTTCTAATAGGATTTCCTATTGAATCAACATAAAAAATGCATTAACATTTGAATAGTCTTTGTTAAAAATACTGCATGATAACAGGACGTTCTGATAGTTCTTAAAATGTTATATAATGGCAGAAAGTTCTCTATAACTAGAGAACCACTGATTGACATTTTGGGATATTTTTAAATGTATCACAAATATAAAATAGCAAAAGAGAACTTAATGATGAAGATAACACTTTACTGAGTAAAAACCAATACTAATGTAATATTCATCATAAAAAGTTATATTATTTGCAGTATTGAATTTTAAATGTGAGCAGAGAATTGTAATTTTTATTGCCTTCCTAAGACTGTGATATTGAACCTACTCCTGTTACTAAAAGTAGATACTTTACATATCCTATTATTAATTATGATTATGATGCTGATAATTGCTGTTTCAATTTTGAGGCTGTGTAGCTTGAGATTAGTGGAAGGTGAAACCTCAGTATTATCTAAAAATCATAAAGAAATTTGGGGTTCTTATATAAGAAATCATTAGAGAAATTTAAAACTTATAACTTAATAACAAAATATCTTTAAAAGTGGAAAATAAAAAAAATATGAAAATTGACATTTTGATGGTCCATCCATATTTGGTAGTCTTCTTTATTATTAAAGTTTAACCTAAAGATGATGATTAGGATAGATTTGAGAAGTTTGAGATTTGAGAAATCAATTGGAGGCAAAAGTACTTAAAAAGGATATAATTGCAGTGAAAAAGGAAAGAGATGAAAAGGGCTTAGATTAATCTTGTGGCTGTTAGAGTGGAGAGAAAAAATGCTTATGGGCATTTGTTTTCAAGTTCAAATGATAGAACTTAATGATTGATTGGTATAAAGTTTGAGGAATAGGGCCTTATAACCTTACTTCTGAGAACTTACCCCATGGACATAATTAAGTGAGGGGAGGGGAAGTGGTTTATATGGGAAATTACAAAACTCAGGAGCCTGGCAGGTAACAAAAATGAGTAAATTGGGCAAGTGAGAGGACTGGGATGGGGTGAGAACCGGAGAGCCCTGTGTGAAGGAAGCTGCTCTTTCTCAGCATGTGTTGATGTGCCATGTGGCAGTTGGGCGAGGAGCACCCACTGTCGCCAAATCCAGATTTTTCAACAGAATCCAGTAAGTTGGATTTCATAAAAATCCTAATTTTAAAAAATGTTGACAATTTATTGTTTTTAACAGCACTATGGCCAAACAAAACACATTTGTGGGTTAAACTGGTCTGTTGATATGTGAACTCTGGCTTATATACATGAAGGTGTTTAATGCAGTGTTATTTATTAGAGTAAAAATTTAGAAATAACTTAAATGTGAAATAATATATTTAAGTAAATAATCTATTTAATTAGATATTATAATCATTCAATATGCTGATGAAGATGTGGAAAAATGTTGAAAGCATAGGATAAGTGAGTAAAGCAGAACCCCAAATTGTATGTATATGCTGATTACATCCTTGTAGCAATTTGGATTTAGTTAGGGGCTTCAAAGATCAATCAATAGATTATAGAACCAACAATGTTTTAAAGTGCTAGAAGTATGCATATGCTATTGTTATAATTCTTTTAAATTGCTTTAATAGTTCTTTAAAAATGGAGAAATAATTTTGTAAAGCTTACAAATCTGTAGTTAATATTTATACTTTATTTTAACATTTTAGAGTGTTTAAAGGCCTTAGGCTACATGGAGCGTGCAGCTGAAAGCTATGGCAAAGTGGTTGATCTGGCCCCCCTCCATTTGGATGCAAGAATTTCACTTTCCACTCTTCAGCAGCAGCTGGGCCGGCCTGAGAAAGCCCTGGAAGCTCTGGAACCAATGTATGATCCCGATACTTTAGCACAAGATGCAAACGCTGCACAGCAGGTAGGCCATGTAACATAGAAGGAAGTTTTTCTTGGTGGATTATATTTTTGAACTTTCTCTTCAGATGTCTCTACAGCTTACATCCAAAAGTATTATTTTAGTGTGTATTAAATTCAGTGTTTTTGAAAAATGATTTTGAGTCTTAAGTTTTAGCCAGTCATTAGACATTACAAATTATAGTTACTAAAAGATTGGATCTTATAAAGATCATAAAGCAGATGTTCTTAAACTTTGGTTTCTAACATTAAATTTTTCTATGCATATAAAACAACTTACAGCAAAGGAACCTTGTCACACTGATTATCATGTGCTTATTTATTTAGGAACTGAAGTTATTGCTTCATCGTTCTACTCTATTGTTTTCACAAGGCAAAATGTATGGTTATGTGGATACCCTTCTTACCATGTTAGCCATGCTTTTAAAGGTTGGTAATGATATTTTTTTTTATATTAACCTTGTTGATGTTTTAAATGTTTAGAATTAGATTTAAATAGATTATGACTATTTTATAGTTCTGTTTTGCTTCATTAAATGCAAACTTTTTAAAGTGAAAGACAGATAAAGACAAAAGATTTAGGGATGGTATGTAATTGAAAGTTTACATGAGTTTAAATTAGATGATAGATTAAGTGAAATAAAATCATTGCTAGCACATATTTAGAATAGTGAGAACCATAGTATTATCAGTTATTGGCCCTGTAGATACTGCTATGTGCCAAAATTATTCACTTTGCAAAAATATTTTCCAGATCATGACATCCTTTCTGAGGCTAACTTTCTTCCAGAGAGGTGGTTATGTGCGTGTATAAGTATATGTTATAAAATTGATGTGAATTGCCTTCTTTGTGAGTAGAGTGACCTCAATTCCTTTAGTAAGAAAAATAATCTCCATTCAGTCTTTAGATGTTTATGTAAACACTAATTTGGTTTCTTTTTCCATAAGAAAGAAGCTTTCAGGCACACCTGTGGTACTTGTAGGCCATAGATTTTCTTTAAAAAATTATATGGCTAAAAAAACCTCAAATTATCTTTAATTCAGGTAGCAATGAATAGAGCCCAAGTCTGTTTGATATCCAGTTCCAAATCTGGAGAGCGGCATCTCTACCTTATTAAAGTGTCAAGAGACAAAATATCAGACAATAATGACCAAGAGACAGCAAATTGTGATGCAAAAGGTAATTACTTTTCATTTTCTTTATTACATAAAACTTGGTTGAGTTAAGAAATAGACTCATGAAGTAACTCCTGACAGTAATCTAATAGTATACCCTGCTCAAGTAAAATTAATTTTTCTAGTCTAAATCCTTCAATTATAATAAACTCATTTGGGATGTTGTTTTAAAAAAAGAAAAGACATATGTAAAGACTTTGATTTTAAAAAATTAAAAAAGAAAACATCTGCTTGGATCTTTCAAAAAAACTAAACAAAACTTTAAATTTTGACTTTAAGATGAAATTATACCTCATTTTATGAAATTTGTGAAAATTCGATGACAGTACAAATTACTATATTTATCCAGTCACTTTTACAATTACATATATTCTATTCTCTGTTAAATTCTTTTTTTACAATTGTAGTAATAATAATAGAAACTCTGAAAATAAGTTGCTTTGACCCATTCTCAGGTAATATGACTTTAAAAGTCATCTATTTTTAGCTAGAAAAACATCAAGCATGTTTAAGTGAGATTATTACTTAGAGAACTTTGGAAAAGATCTAGGCTATGAACTGGAGATGTCAGTCTGGCAGAAAATTATTGCTAATAGAGCTAAATCTCTATTCGCACAATATAAGGATATGAGATAAGGTGTCCTGTGGGAGGAGAATCAGAGGAAAAGGAGTGAGGGCTCAGCTGTTCATAATCTGTCTCAGAGCCCTGCCATCTCTCCTGTTCATTGATTTCTGATGTCATCCAATAACCTCTACCTCTGCTTCCTTAAGTTATATCTGTATATCCGATCCTGCCTGTTTTCTCTTTTCCATATTTCCTCATTTCAGGTCCATTGTCTGTTTTTCTTAGTTTCACAGGCTTTTGTTTTGCTTTGTTAGTTAACTTCATCATGGGAAGGATCACATTAAACTGGTATACCAGGACAGGATGAGCTAGGAATCTTTTAATGTTTTACCCATCTTTGTCCTCTGATATTTTCACTTAACTTTTTCTCACAGACATTTTTTATATTGTTTAATTTTCTTTGTAGCTATTATTTTTAAGGAATGTATAATAGTCCATGGGATAGTAGCGCCATAATTTAATCATTCTCTCTTTTTTTTGATATATGGTTGCTTCTGATAATTTTCTTTTATAAAATAATATTGTTGTGAGTATCTACATGCCTATAGATCTATTCATTTTTTTGACTAGTTGGTTAGGATAGATTCCCAGAAGGAGAATTACTAGGTCAAAGATTAAAACATTTTTATGGCTTTTGATATTTCTCAAGGCTTCTTACAGACAAATAAGGAAGAGAAGAGTTTTGAAGAAGAAGAGAAATTTTGAGACAGAGAAAAGAAAAATGAGGTTATACAAAGGACAAGAACAATCTGAATCTCAAAGTATGAATTTGAAGTCTTTTGCTGAGCAATCATTTGAATGCCGTGTATGTACAGAATCCTGTATCTGAACTCAATTATAGAATGCACACTCATTCTGCATGGAAGATCATATAGTCTAGCTATCACTGAAACACAAATGAGGTAGCTGGACTTTGGAGAGAACAAATCAGCAGTGAGAATTACTTGAGACTGCAGATTGTTAGGCAGGCAGAACAGAAGGGGGGAGGTGTAGGAGAGTAGACAGGCAACTACCCCCTTCTTGTCATTGTCTGAAGAGTTGGCAAGAATTCAGGCCCATAGGACCATGGTTTTTAAATTTAACCTTAAAATCAATCATGTGAATATTTCTTCCTAATACTGCTATTTCTGGAAATATCGTGTCCTAACTGATTTTCATTGGTCTCATTTTAGCAATATTTGCTGTACTTACGAGTGTCTTGACAAAAGATGATTGGTGGAACCTTCTGTTGAAGGCGATATACTCCTTATGTGACCTGTCCCGATTTGAGGAGGCTGAATTACTTGTTGATTCTTCATTGGAATATTATTCATTTTATGATGACAGACAAAAACGCAAAGAACTAGAATACTTTGGTCTCTCTGCTGCAATTCTGGACAAAAATTTCAGAAAGGCATACAACTATATCAGGTGAGTTTCCAATAATTTATTTTAATTAGATTCTTTGATAGAGTCTGTACATTTACTTTGACTTGGTGTCTCCTGCCCAAGAATTAATAAGCTGTTTTACTTTAGCTCTCCTGTTATTTACTGGTGATTCTCAGAGGCTGTGTATGAAAGCATGCAGTCTTATATACTTAATCTCTTGTGCCTCATCCTTCCCATTTATAAAATGGACATCATGGTTACTACTGCCTCATAGAGTTATCGTGAAGGCTAAACGAGTTAGTATATATAAAGCCTTTAAATAATGCCTGGCACACATTATTCAGTGTTCATTGTACAGCAGCTATAGAGGGCAGGGAGAAAAGCTGAAATTTAAACCACTTGATTCTGTTTTTCAGTCTTAAAGTTTTGTTAAAAAGCAGAAATAATGTCGAAATAAAACTAAGCAGCATTTCTGGGAAAAATCTTTAACTGTGTAAGTGGTTTTGCTTAAATAGATTGAAGCAATTTGCTCTTCCTTGGTTGGGGATGGTACATTTCACTGTTGATAGGACAGTACTGAAGAGTTTCATTCTTAGAAATCAGAAAGGTTTTTTTTTTACATTATTTTTACCCCACCCTCTTTCTGCAATTTTAGGATAATGGTAATGGAAAATGTCAATAAACCCCAGCTCTGGAATATTTTCAATCAAGTTACCATGCACTCTCAAGATGTTCGACATCATCGCTTCTGTCTCCGGTTAATGCTGAAAAACCCAGATAATCATGCTCTGTGTGTCTTAAATGGACACAATGCATTTGTATCTGGTAGTTTTAAACATGCCCTTGGTAAGTGTCCTGGCACATGGCTTTGTCGGGCATGAGCAGTGCGGCAGTTGAGAACCAGGCCTCTGGAGCGGTAATGCCTGCATTCTAGCAGCAGCTCCAGCATTGCAAATTATTCTTCCTCCCTCTGCCTCAGTTTCTTTGTCTCTGAAATGGAGATAATAATTGGACCTATATTTTAGATTATCGTGAAAATTAAATGAGTTAATGTAAAGTCCTTTAAAAGTACCCGGCACATATGGTAAGTGACTGTGTAAGCAATAATGATAATAATTATTTGTTTTTCTTATGAAGTTTTGATTTCAAAAGGCTGAAGTAAGTCTTATAATTTACTTTAAAGGTCAGTAATTCTCCCTTACTTAGGCTTGTGTTTAAAATTATTTTTATTAGTTATGGGTGCATTGCTACCTGATATTAATTTGCTATAGTACAAAAAAAGATTTAAGATTTGCTGAAAGTTCGTTCCTTTAGGAGAAAAGTCTTTATATCGAGATTTATTTATATAGTGGGTACCAATTCTAATTAAAGTCAGGGAAAATTCATTAATCATGTATAACAAAGTTCTATAATAAGGAATCAGAAACAAACAAGTAGAAAAATACCTAACCAAATGTTTAAACTTAAAGTGAGGCATGTATTTCATGACACCTAAAAGCCAGTGTTGCCAAGGTCACTTCTGAATAAACTGTGACTTGGCTATTTTAATACTTTCATGTTTCTTTGCACATGGCTGGTGTTTTTATAATTGTTCAGCCAGTAACCTTGAACATCAGATGTTGAAACTTTTCTTTACTGTGTGTACTTTTTGGAGTTATTTAATACGAAGAAAATATAAAATAGAGATTTATTTTATTTTTCTATATTTAGAAACTTACAGAAGGTCAAAATAGAAAGTTCAAATGGCAGTCTACAATCTGCTGCTAGAGATTTTATGGTGTCATATCTTGTGGAATAGAAGCTGGAAGGAATAGAAGTTTTTATCTACATATGATAAATTATAGATCATTCCTTTAAGAAAAACTTACTTAAATTCCTTTATCTAATATGGGTAAGCTTTGACATGAAATGATTATATATATAGAAGATGTGGAATTCAGGAAACCCCAATTCTTATTTTGTTATTAGATACATTTAGCTTTTCTGAGGAATGACAAATAATTGCTGCATTTGGGGAAACAATACCCATAATCTAAAAAATAAAACTATTTCTTTTTTTCACCTCCATGATCCATTACATTTGAATTTATACGATAGAATAATTGATTTTATAAAAGAATTCACCAAAAGACATTCCTCCATTGTTTTTTAAAATAGATTTAAGATCCTAAAATAGTTTTATTATCACAATTGATAAAATGTTTGTTTTGGAAGTATTAACTCTACATGAAAATATCTAGCTGTGCCTAAAAGAATATTACTTTTCATTGCCAATATTGAATCTTCATGGTCAGGATACATTCATGGGTAAATCCTCCTAATTTTGTTATATGTTATACATTATTTTAAAATATAAATTTGCATCTGGTTGATATTTTAGAATGTGTACCTTGCATATGTTAAATATCAGTAATATTTGTTTAGCCTTAAAATATATTTGAACAAGTGTTGAAGAAATAAGAGACTATGTTCTTGTCACACCATCTGACATTGCTGTTAACTTTTCAGGCCAGTATGTGCAAGCCTTTCGTACCCATCCTCACGAACCTCTCTATAGCCTCTGCATAGGCCTAACCTTTATCCACATGGCATCTCAGAAGTATGTATTAAGGAGACATGCTCTTATTGTGCAGGTAATTCATTTGGATTTCTCATTACTTGATTTTCTTTAAAAATGAATATACTTAATATATTTGTCATCCTGCTTCAGAAGTAATACCTGCTAACTACACATGTTGGGAATCCCCAACACCTATCCTTATGTTCAGCACTCATAGACTAACACCTAAAGGTATTCCTGGCTAAGACTTATGCAGCCATGTAGAAAGGGTACACAGCCAGATCATAAGGAAAGAAGACTCAGGCAGAATCTGGGGAACTCCTGTGTAGGCTTCCTTATACTCTGGAACCCTTAAGCCTTCCAGCCTTCTAGGTCCTGAAGACTGATTAATTTCAAATTAGTTTTTAAAAATATATAATGGTATCTACAAAAAACAATGTGTGAATATGTGAATGTGTGACTGTTTCCATGCATCATCAGCAACAAATTGCTCTTTTAAAGTTTTCTTTGTTCTTATAACAATTTGAAATTCCTTTTTTGTTTTCTGGTTTACTTTTTTTATAGTTTGTTTTTCTAATAAGACTATATACTCCAAGAAATCAGAGATCCTGTTCACCACTGTATCTTCAACACTTTTATGATTACATTTACATTTATATGTTTGATGCATGTATAGACATGTTTCTTAAAGTAGTTAGGGAAGGAAAGAAAATGTTGGCTTGAGTGGGGTAGCAGGATTTAGTAAAGAATTTTATTTTTTGTTTATTTTTGAAAATTCTATAAATTTAAACATTAAAAGAAAATCTAATTAAAATGATGCTAATTGTTAAAACTGGGTATTGAGGTTCATTATAATGTTTTTACTTTTGTATATTTGAAAATGTCCATAATAAAAAGTAAAGAAACCCCAAAAAACCCAAACCTTAATTTTTTCTTTTTTGAGTATTTGCTTGTAATAGTTTGTCCACATATTCCTTTTGTTCCTCAATAAATACTTTGCTCTGTTAAATAATGTAGGATTGTTTCCAAAATAAACAAATATGTACTGAGCACCCATTGTGTCAGGAACTGGGGATATGGCAATGAGTGAGTACACAGACAGAAGCCCTATGAAGCTTATATTCTGGTAAAAATGGATAGAAACTTTTATGAACAAACTCATTATTAAATAGTTAAATGTAGCTTTTTGGCCTAGTAGTACAAAACTTTATGTACAGCAGGTCCTTTAATAACATCATTTCATTCATCGTCTTTTCTTACAACACTGATGAGATGCTGTAGGAACTTAACCTGTGTTTATATCAATTAGCCTGTGGTAAAATTGGCTTTGTTATATGTCATTTTGCTTAAAGTTGCAGAACCTATCAACAATGCCAAGTGAGGACTTACTGTACTTCAAAGTACTTGGGAAGCTAAATTTCAAATGACTTTTATAGTTAAATAGTAGGTTTTAAATGGTTGGGGATAGAGATGAAATGAGGTGATTGGGAGATGGGAGTCTGTTGCACTAATCTTTCTTCTGTTGTTTTTGTTAAACATTTTATATTGAAAAAAAGTTTTAAAAACAAGTTTTATTGTAAATAGCATGATTCTTAAATTGTTTTAATTTCTCATGAATCTATTTCTTCATGCTTTAGGACTGTAGTTTTCCTTTGTACTATTTTAAAAAATTAATTTCATATGTTTTATTATCTTTCCTACCTTTATATCATACTATGAGTAAACTCTTTCATATTTTCTTACTTCTCCCTTTATTTAATGTTATATAGACAATATGTACGTGGGCCCTTTAATGATCAATGTAATAAAAATGTTTGAAATATAACATAGTCAATGTAAAAAGAACCCTTTTTTCTATTTAAAGGTTTTTGTCTGTCATTTTACATAGTTTTTATATTTGATGATTCATAGTCTAAGAAATAAAGTGGATGTGCCCATATTACCTAAGTTTTTTAATTTCTAAATATTTGAATAGTCTTTCAGTTGTCAGGGAGATTATCCTTCTAAATTTGTTAAAAATTTCTTAAAATGCAGCAGCTAACTCCTGTTACCATATCAGAAGACCTATAAGTTCATTTGGGTTGTCACGATTCATCTGGTATTACTGTTCTTTCTTACTCAAATTTTTATCTTTCAGTTTGTCATTTTAAAATATGAAGATTTGATATTTCTCTGCGATTAAAAGTTTGTCTTCTATTACTTAACAGAGACCATGTTTTTCAGTGGAGTAGAGGTCATATTCATATACACAAATGGGTCCTTTTTATTATGCAGAATTATGATTCGTTTATTTAACGTAACTATTTTCGTCCCTAAAATGCATTAATTCTAAAGAATTCATTAATTTTTATTATTTATTTCCTTATGAAGGAACATTTGTGACCATTTATAGCAGATCACCCAGCGAATAATTGCATTTTCAATTCTCTACATACAAATTAGTTGATTTAATTCTCAGTAATATATTTGTTTAATTAATTAACAGGACATTTGTGCCTCTGCAGTTTGAAACTTTCTGTGGGTGATAAAAGTCGCAGCTGCATATAAAGGGAAAGTGAATATGGGGCAGAGGAGCAAGTTGCTTTTTGAATTCTGTGACACACAGGGAGCCCGCATTATTTTAGCTGTGCTCTGAAATAGCCTTTAAGTCAGAAGTTTCAGGGGGAAAAAAAACAGAATCAAGTTTTTGGGGTTAAGAGATTATTAAGGTCCTGAGAAGTACCATTTATCTGGAAAAGTTAGGTATAATTAAATGACTTTGCTCCTGAGGATAAACTTTTCTAAATTATCATAAGAGCTTAGATTTTATATTTTGCTCAAGCTTTTAGACATGTATTTCAACCTCTAATGCCACAAAAGCCAACTTAAAAGCATAAAAATAATATATCCTGTGTTCTTACAGATTATGGATCTTTGACGGCTAGTTATAACATTTGGCTTTGTTTTCTGTCCTTAGCTTTAAAAAACAAAACCTTTTCTTATACCATCAGAAGAGCTCTTGACCACACTATGATATGACACCACAGTACAGACTTATGTTCTTTTTGCGTGGGACTGTGTCTCTTTTTATATTTGTATTCCTATCACCTGGCACATGTAGTCGTTGGTACTTGTCAAATAAGCGAAATATTGAATTGTTTCTTTTCTTTTTGATAGGGCTTTTCCTTTCTTAATCGATACCTCAGTCTACGTGGTCCTTGCCAGGAATCATTCTACAATTTGGGCCGTGGCCTTCACCAACTGGGGCTGATTCATCTTGCAATCCATTATTATCAGAAGGCTCTGGAACTCCCTCCACTTGTGGTAGAGGTATTGTATGATTTACTTTGAAAACTGAGGAGTCACTTCATTTCATATATAGATAAGGGTGGTCCAGGCAGTGAAACAAATTTTAGCTTATATATTAAAATGTTTTTTTTCCCTTATTGAATGCATTCATGTTATTTGTTCAGCAGCAAGTCAATCTTTGACATTCTGGCTTTTTGACTTGACCAGCAACCACGTGGACATATATGACTTGTGGTTATGACCATTTTAAGTATCCTAAGAGCCCCTGTATTTTACATGTATGAGCCAGTAGACATGAAACCCAAGTATTGAGTAATATAGTCATTGTTAATTTCCAAGTTCAAGTGTAATATGTTTCTTTCTAAACATGAAAGACCAGTATTGACGTAGTTTTGTATGTTTTAAGATAATGTAGTATAAAGTTTATTTTAATTTCCGAAGAAAAGTATATTTTTAATGTTAATTTTTTTAAGTTACATTCATAATCCTTACATTCCCTCACAACTGTTTTCTCTTACCCTTGTTTGATTTTAATTGTTAAGCAAATGAATACATACTTTTATAGTTATGCCAATGAAATATATATACTTTGGTGTTCTTTATTGCATAAATATCTTTATGTATTGCTCCTTAAGCTTTATAGGTACCATTTTTTTATTATTGCAGATGTTTTTTCAGTTAACTTCAAATTTTATATTGAGGAAGATTAGAAACACAGATCTAATCTATTCCATTGAGTTCATTGCTCTGTTATTTAAGTAGGAAAAAAGGTAGTAACACTCTAAGGTAATCATTATAATCAATTTGATGTATGCCTTCCTAGACCTATTCTCTATATACTTTTCTGTATATATACTACAGGTATTTTTTCCCCCATTTAGTCATTTATATTATTTATTTACTTATTTATTTTTTACATGCAGAAATTTAATAATTTTTTTGAAGTCACACCTTTAGAGTTCCTATTTTTGCTATTATATTTAGAAGGGCCTTTCCTACCCAAGACTGTATTATTATATTGTCCAACTGCATTTTTTTCTTTTATGATTTCATTTTCTTATTCTTAAATCCTTAATTCATCTGGAGTTTTATTCTGTGACTTGTGAGTGAGACTTTTTCTTTAACTTATTGGTTAGGCATTTTTAAACATTCAGTGGATGATATGATTATTATAATGATTAATTGGATCAGTATTAACTGATAAAAATTTAGATCTAAGGTAGATGCATAATTTTATAATATTTTTTTGGATTGTGAATTTTAATACCTTTGTGAACACTTATGCTAATGAAAGAAACTGTTTTTCATAAAATTGTCCTGGTTGTCAATTTGAAATATAACTCATTCATATATTTTTCCCTCTAGGGTATAGAAGTCGATCAGTTAGACTTACGAAGAGATATTGCCTACAACTTATCTCTCATTTATCAGAGCAGCGGGAATATTGGAATGGCTCAAAAGCTTTTGTATACACATTGTTCTATATAAGGCACCTCAACAGAGAAAGGAGCATGGGGGTAGCTATTGTATGTGGACCAGTATTTTCTGTCTCAGGGCTTATTATTAACTCCAAAATGGAAATGATAGTTTCAGAATTATCTAATTGTGTATTTCATATTTAATATGTGATAATGATCTTTTGGTAGATATACAAAAGTTATTATTTCTATAAGAATTTGTATATTGTTCTGTCATTTTCCTTTAGTGTTTTTTAGTAAAATTGTCCCCAAAGCTGAAATAGACAGTAGTAAACTTTCAGTCAGCTTTGAGTCAAATACACCAATTTTTCACTCATATCATTTATTCTTCTGTGCATTTAATACTATATATTAAACACGCACTATGTACCAGATACTGTGATAGGTGGTAGGAATACAGTAGTAAGACAGATGTGACCTCAGTATCCTTAAATACAGAATTCGAGCATATGTTTATGTGAAAATGTTTGCTCCTTTTCTACATCTGTCATGATTATTGTTAGTCATTAATTTCTCAGAATTCTGTTACTACTGCATGAATAGTTTTTCAAATACATAGAAAAAGAGTTCGCTTATTGAAGGATAGACAAATTGGGACTCTTTCTAATGTCAACACAATTAGGTAATTCACTTAGCTCCTAACAAAATTATTTAAAATGGTTATGTGGTAGTAAGACAGATAATTGAGTTAATTTTTAAATTTTTCATCTGTATGTATCTTAGCTACATAGACCAACACCTGGAAGACTGGATTTAACTTAAAATACCCTGCACTAAGGCAAATTAAAAAATGCATGATCAGTGTTTGCCAATGGCTTTCTGACAAAAAAATAGAAAAGGAAGGACCATATTCAATAACATGATCTGGTTTTCATTTCAAGATCACTAGAAATATAGGAAAAATGGGGAATTATACATATGGAATAAAGTACTACTTATTAAAAAATAGATAAAAGCCTTTTATCTCAAATATTGTTATGTTCTTGAATCTAGGATAACAATACTTGTTAGGTATACTATTGGTTTAGTAACAGCATTTTAGAGTTTCTTTTTAGGAGAAAATAAACGTTATAATATGCATATGGATTATAAGACCCAGTCCAATTATAGTAGGGAAGTATAAGACTTAGGATCAAAAAAATACAGTGAGGGCTTTTTAGGAATTATTACTACCATTTACAATGTATACATAACTTTGTATGTCATAAGCAAATGTATTGTTTCCTCTGTATGTATATTTATATATATGTATAGATATAATTTAAATATAGTTTATTTTTATAATTAAAGCGAATTGTTTCACATCACTTATATTTTGTGACATTTGCATTTAATGATAAAGCTAACTGTGATACAGTAATAAGTAAGATTTATGTTTTAGAATCCAGTGGAATTGAATAATCTGCATTCAGAGTTTCTCTCTTTAATTAAACTCATTGGGCTGTGACTCTAGTATCTGCTAAACAGCCATGCAGGAAACAATAAATCTCTAGCAGTTTTCTAAGGAAAAAAGTTGTTACTGCATGACTTTAACATTAAAAGATAGCTAACATTTGCTGAGTGTTCACAGTGCTACTGTGTGCTAAGTACACTGCTGGATTCTTAGATACATTATCTCTGATTCTCTCAGAGAATCGTCTGCAAGGTAGGTGTTATTATTATCTCCATCTTATATATGAGATTAAACAGCATGTTCACGATCACTGGCAAGCTACTCCTTAAGACTCAGGGATGTTCCTACAGAGGGACATACTTGTTCCCGGTCAGAGTAACAATATAAAAATTGTGCATGCTTATTTTTGAAAAAGGAGACCTCTGTCAAAAACATTTTAGGGTGTCTTTTAAAAAGCTGTATTATCCTCACTCCAGCCATGTATGGGATCCTGATAGCCACTTTATAAGGTGAGATTCTTTTCTACTGGTCACAGTTGATTCAGCAGGGAGTCTGCTCCCGAAGCAAGCTAGGCCAGTAGAGAGTTTCTTCCCTCTTTCCCTGGGAATTTTGGAATTGAGATAGAGCCTTTTTGTGGGACTGTCACTTGAGACCTAGGAGGCTATTTTCTGCTTTCCCTGTGCGCCAACTAATCAGTTAACCCCTTCTGTTGAGAAAGAAAAATAAAGCCTATATATTAAGAGAAGCAGAGATGAGAAATGGAGAGCACTCCTAGGCTTCCCAGAGAGTTTCCACTTTTCCATTCCCTTTCTAAGGCTGTGTTCTTACTGTTAAGTTCTATCTATAAGATAGCTCCAATTCTATAATAAATTCCACTTTAAAGTTTACATTAGCTTGAGTTTTTCTGTTATTTGCACCAAAAAAAGTCCTAACTGATCCCCTATCATTCTATCTTCCTTTTCATTTAGCATCGATGCTTTTTAGCTATTTTCACAAGAAGGAAGGGCATAAGTGATTTTATTTGGTTTTCTAAGATAACTGTTTTCATACACTGGCTAGCATTCCGGTTGGGTTCCCAAGAAGCAGGTGTTGAGTGGTACAAAGGTGCATTGGTGAGTAACACTGAGGAAAGAGGAAAGCAGGCTTGAGGAAAGCCTCTGAAATGACAGATCCATTTCAGCACATGGGTTGGGGTAGGAGCACTCAGAGGAACAGAAGCAATGAAGGGAGTAGAAAAATAAAATGTAATACCCCCAGATGAGAAAGTATTATATACATGGAGAAAATGTTATAAAAAACTATTCAAATAATAAGAGCTTTATGAAATTAAAAACATAATTGCCAAAATTAATTCAGTGAAAGGGTTGTGGAAAATACATTTTAAAAGACAAAATGGAACATTGAGAGATGAGAAAACCAGAGAAAAATGAAAGGTCACAAAACATTCTAAATTACAAGTTCTTTATAGCAGTTACTATACCATATAAATTCATTAATACTTCAAGGTGTTTGCTTGATAATAAGTAATTCCAGTGGGAGGAACAAACTCTGCAATGACTTTTTTATATGCAGTAGATGGCAGTACATTACTGTAGATTTAGAATTGTACTTCATCTGATACACTTATGCCAGCTTTTAACATTTTCCAAAAATCAAGCCTGATTTTTTTGCAGATTAATTTTTTATTTGGATTAGTGTTGGTGAGACATGATACTACACCTTCATTTCAGATGCTCCTTTTATCTGACCAAGGAAGAAGGAGAAAGATAGTGACTCTGAGCACTTTTGTTTGTGGTGGTGGTATTTTTTTTTTTTTAATAAGCAGAACAAGAAATGGGGCTCAGAAGGGGGGAGGGGCATACTTAAGAGTGATTCTTGTAAACTTTCATGAGCAGCTAAACTCAGGTATGTATTTGAGGGACTACTTGTAGTATTAATGTGTTTGGGGCCAGGTCCAGGTTACAGAAGTTTTGTGTTGCCCTTTAAAATAATTTTTGTCATAAAAAAGGCGGGGAGGCTCACAAAAGGATAACAAATGTGGGCCACATGTGCCGCTCCTCAGGGCTGCATGAACAGAATACTAGCAGCTTCCAATCACAGGGCAGGTGCCACCTATTTCTCATTTGGATGGAAAAAAAAACAGCTCGGGAAACCCTTCACGTTTGAGCAATCACGTAAAAGGGTCTGTCTCTTGCACTGATTTCCAAATGCACCGAAAGGACAGCTGGAGCTCTCGTATGTGTTGTCCATTTTTCAACCTTGACCAAAAAGTGTCCAGCAGATATCAAGGTAAGCACATCACACACAAGTTTCTAATCATACCCTGGAGATCATAGCCAAAATTTACCATTTGTGGACTCAAGCAGGCTAAGATTAGAGTGAGTTTTAGCAAGACCACCTGGCACTTTAGTAAAGACAAGCATCTATATTCGGAAAACGGAGTTCAAGCATGCGAAGAGAGGAAAGAAAAATCCAATAAACGTGCCTCTGACTACAGCTGTATAAAAGAGGACGGCTGAAGTCAATCGTGGTAGAGCCAGTTCTAAAGCTGTCAGTTGTTTCCTCATTCTGAAGCTAGTTAGGGTTGTAGATTCTAATTTCAGGTTCTAGTTTCAGAGGGGTTTGAATGCTGCAGAACAAACATTTCTTATTTAAGCATACCTACACACCTATAGACTTTTGAAAGGAGTGTTTTTCTAATCATTTGCTTTATAGTATTCTGTCTTATTTGGACAGACATGCTTGGTAGGTTTGTGTTGTGGGTGAAGCATGACACTGCATCTGCATTACAGGTGCTCTGCTTTACCTGATCAAAGGAGAAGAAAGGTAGCGACTCTGACCACTAGAGAGAGCACGATATCCCTAGAATTGTAGTGGGGCCAGAAGGCTTCCAGCTAGGGGACAGTCAGGACCACCTCATTAGGTCCTGGAGAGGCCAACAAATCCTAGAGATGCCTGTGTGCTCTACAAATAGTGCTGCTTTATCTGTGAAAAAGGCTGGAAAGCACTACCTTCGAGTCAGTCTCCAGACACAGAGAACCAGCTTCGGGGTGAGTAAAAAACAATTCACATAACTATATCCAGGGGAATATCAGATACTAAAAATATCCTGATAACTCAGCAGTGTTAAATGACAGAATGGGTGTTCTTCCCTCTCTCCTTAATCTCTTCTCTCTTCCCGTCTCCACACTTCTTAAAGAGGGTCTCTTGTAAGCTTGAGAAAGGAGACACACATGGTTACCATGCTGACACACCGAAGTTCTGCTCTGTTAATATTAATAACACATAGATCTGTTTGTCTTGCATATGATTCATGTAGAAAGACCTCAAGTTTTCCTCCAAGGATGCCTAGGACTTGTAGGAACGGATTTAATCCTAATGGGGGTTGGGGGGTCCTGCATGCCTCTCTGTGTCGTCGGAATGAGTGGACTGTAGGGTACAGGCACTTTCATGCACACCGCCAAGTTGCCCTCCCCATGGCTGTACTAATTGTATACCTGCCTCCCCAAGCACACTTCAAACATATTTTTTCCCTAGCTGAGAGGTGAAAAATGGTTGTTACATTTGCATACTAGTAGTAAGGTTGAAATCTATCTTCTCATATGTTTATAAACCTTTTGGATTTTTTTCTTCTCTGAATTGCTTGTGTCATATCCTTTGTCCATTTTTTTTTTTAAAAAGTGGGTCCTATTTTTCTTATTGTAGGCACTCATTATTTATTTTGGAATTAAGTCTTTGTCACTCGTTTTTTCAAAACTCAAATTTTGAATTTTGGTATAATCAAATTTAGCAATCTCCCTGCCCCCTCCCTTTTATGGCCAACATGAAACTTCAAAAGAAAGTTGGATTGTGTTTAGGAGAGTAAAGATCCTGGAAAATCAATGTTCTCAGGAGATCCTGTAGAAGGCAGACTAGCCCCATCTCCATCTGGACTGACAGCAAGTAGGCAACAAACACTAGGACCGTTGAAAGAGCCTAGGTGGAAAGCTAACAAGTTCTGGAAGCAGACAGTGGGTGCTGGGGGAAGAAAAGGTATCTCTAGAAATATGCCTGGACTTCTCAGACTATGAGGCAGAGATGGATTTTGAAGGAATTACAAAACCCTTCTGTGAGATGTTATAAAGGTTAAAAATAGGGTACATGGCCTGTGTGCTTGACTGCTTAAGGTTTTTATAGCAAGATTTTGGCTTTGCCTTACACAAATGATTCAGCCTCATCAGGAAGCCAGAAGCCTTCTCTGGGATGAGTCAAGAACTTACTACGTATGTTTTTAAAGGTAGTTAAGATTGGGCAGAGTCAAGTAAGTGTTGGCATCTGTGGGCCAACTTCAGGGAACTCAAAGCAAAAAATCCCCCAAACACCTGAGATTCTTCTTGTTAATTCTGATGGAAGGAGGGAAAGCTGGGGCTAGACTATAGAGAATCAGAGAAAATAACATAGGGTAGCTATTTTCAGTTAGCACAACACCTTAAAGCAGTTAAGGCCAGAAGTGGCCTTTAAAGGTGTGGGAAGAGATGTTAATGCCTATGTAGAGTATTAGGCAGTAGACATTAGAAATGTACAAGCCTGACCTGTCTGAAAAAAAGCCGCCTATTTGAGATCACGGAGTCTCCATTGGCAGGAATCCTTATTGGTGGCAGAGCACGTACCCAAAGGCACCCTCCCTTAGTACTGGACAGGTACACAAGTACTGAGGCTGTCAGGAAATGTACTGGGGGTCTCGAATGAGCCAGGTAGACTCTACTGAGCATTCACCTCTATCTACACTTGACTCCAGGCCATAAAGCCACTTTAGGTCTCTTTCTAGATTGGAGGGGTGGTGAAAAGCTGTGTCATAAGGAGAACCATGCCTAGAATTGCCAGTTCCAACTCATTGTTTTGTAATTCTATGAGTTAATACTTATAAGGTCTCCGTGGCTTGAAAACAGAAAGTTACTTATTGTTGGGATAGCCTGTGATGAGCCTATAAATTTCCAGAGTGTGGTGTCAGGGTAAAAGTAGTAGTACACATGATCTGTTGTGCTAGAGATCCTGGGCTCATCGCAGCAGGTGAGCTTGTTATGACGAGCTCCTTGAACCACTGGTAGCAGTAGGCTGAAGAAGATATCACACACATGCTTATGTACTGTTGGGATAATAGAGCTATCCAGTGTTCCTCAGGGCTCCTGGGAGGGGTGAGGTCAGGGCATTAAAAACAGGATAGTGCATTGTATTCCCCAGCACCCAATGTAGAAATAGGTTAATATAGAAGTTGAGGGCTAGGAACAAGCATGTTGTCTACATCTGGAAATAAGAGTTATAGAGGTGCAGACATTTAGTGAATGTTGGAAAGAGTATGGTCAGAGATCCATGACTTAAAGTAGTGCTGTCCAATAGAACTTTCTGTGATGATGTAAGTGTTCTATGTCTGTGATGTCCAATTTGGTGGGTGCTAGTTACATTTGGCTATTGAGCCCTTGAAATGTGCCTAGTGAGACTAAGGAACTGAATTTTAAATTATAATTTAAGTTAAAACTGAAATAGCCATGCTGGTTGCCATATTGGACTATACAGATTTGAGGGAAGATATTAAGGAATTCTTAATGGCATTATATCTGAATTTTAAAGTCCTCATGCATTTCCAATAATCCCCAATAGGTGAAGGCTATGTATGAATTATTACTGATTAAACGGACTTATATTGATCAGTTCACTGTGCCAAGTTCACGATGCTCTCTGGATTGCCTAATGGGAACAGTGTGTGAGAAACGGGTGTTACCAGATGCTCATGGTGGAGAATGCAGTTTACGTTTGCCAGTTTGAGGCATCACCTAAGACCCAGCTGTCTTCAGTCCCTGGGTGGTTAGGAAATGAAGTAGTTGGTGGTGCTACTGTAGACAATAACTCAATGATATTGAAAGGCTTTGAAAGAGCATGAGAGACAAGTCTGAAGTGGTGACTCGCCTAGAGGAAATAAAGAGGGAAGAAATCTGTCACTTGATAATTGGCATTTCTGTTGCACTTCAGAGAAGTATGCGAAACACATAATTTTTAATTGTTGACTTCAAATAGATTTTTTCTTTGGTCCATCAACTTTTGAGAATGAAGGACGTGTTTTTTTCGAGTTCAATGGGTATTACAGGTGGTTTGCCAGATGGTCCTGAAATCACTGACCTTTTACCAGTTCGACTTAGGAGTAACTGGGCATCTTGAGGACCTGTCCTGGGACTGGAAAGAGAAAAGAGTACTTGCCCTTTGGATTAGAGTAGTCCAAATGCTAATGGAGGCTTTGCAACTCCCAAAGTCTTGCTTTTTGCACACTTTTATTTCAGGAGGATTTTTGGGAAAGAAGCCTGTGGTATATGCTAATGGTTGCTCATCTGAACAGCAAGGCCTTATGTATGATTTGTGAGTTTAGACCGTGGTCTGAAGTGGTCTCTCTCAGATGTGTGCCAGGCTCCATGCAGGTACTGTGCTACCAGCCCAGAGAGGGACCCTGTGTTTGTCTCGTACCAGGTAGGGCACAGGTGCAGGATACAGAAAGGGAAGAAAACTCAGGCATTGTGTGCTTGTTAATTTTGTTTGTAAAACATCAGGCTGTTTACTAGTCTTTTCCCCTTTAGATTTGCTGCATTTGGTGTCATTCTTAGTAATACCTCTTTCTCCACAAGATGACAAAACTTTACACTCATAATCTAGTACTTTTATGGTTTTGTTGCCTTTTTAAAATTGTGACTTAGTACTCATAACATGAAAGTTACCATTTTAGGCATTTTTAAGTGCAGTTCTGTGGCATTAAGTATATTCACATCATTACACAACTATCACCACTGTCACCTCCAGAACTTTTTCATCTCCCCCAGCTTAAACTGTACCATTTTTCCCCTCTTTAATGCCCCCCTCACCCCCACTTCCACTCTTGACCTATGGATGTTGCCATTTCCCCTCAAGAACTGGATCCCTGAAGGTGGGGTGTCTTCTCCCACACGCTCGCGGTGCACACCTGGGGCCTGGTGCACCCAGGGTGTGGTGCGTGGCTCTACCTAAGGCACGAACCCAGCACCTACACGTAAAGCAGACATGCTCACCACTACACTATGGAGCCGCCCCCAACTCTGTACCCTTAAACAGTAACCCTGTTCTCTCTGCTCATAGGCCCTGGCAGCCACCATTCTACTTACTGTCTATGAATTTGACTATCTACATCATTTAAGTGAGGCCATAGGGTATTTTCCTTTTGTGACTGGCTTGTTTCACTTAGTATAATGTCTTTGAGGTTCATCCATGTTGCAGCATGTGTCAGAATTTCCTTTTTGAGTCTGAATAACATTCCATTCTATAATACACCAAATTTTGTTCATCTATTGACAAGACATTTGGGTCGTTTCCACCTCTGGGCTATTGTGAATAATGCTATGAATATTGGTGTACAAATATCTGTTCGAGTCCCTCTTTTCAAGTGTTTCTGGTATATACCGGGAAGTGGTGTTTTCCCCCATTAAATATATAATCTATCTGAATATAAAGGCTTGTTTTGTGTGGTAGGATGAAGCGGCAACTCACCTTTGTTTTACTGAGGCCAACTAACTAGCTTATTGTCTCAATAGACTTTACTGAATAATCTTTTATCATTGTTTTGAAATGCCATCTGCAACGTCCACTCTGCTGGACCAGTACAGTGATCTCAGTTTCAGTGAGACACTTAAACACTCACAAGACTAATAGGCCACATCTGGCATCAGCCTCATTTAGTTCTGCAGGATACAGGACAGGAATTACAGTGTCAGCAGAACAGCATCAGGGTCTTACAGCAACAGTCCAGGAGCTAGTCTTTTGGCCTCTAAGTGCCAGCGCAGGTGTAAGGGAAGGAGGCTACAAAGGAACCAAGACCTCATAGGAACCAGTCCTGCCTGTAAAAGGCCACGAACCGATCACTTTTGGGGTCCCACCAGCGTTAGTGTCCATTTAGAGTCCTCCCAGCCGAGGTGCAATGCACTCATGAGGGGTCATTTTTACTACAGGCAGGATTGCCTGGTCACACAACTGACATCCACCCGATCAGGTTTCCAAGCAAATAATGCTGTGAGAAGGTAAATCCAAGGTCTTTTCCTCATGGAAAAAGAGAAAGGGTTTTGTTAATTCTTTATTCATTCATCTTTCTCACATACCAAATTTTAATAGTGACTATTTCTGGACTTTGTTCCATTAAATCTGTATTTTTGAGCCAGTACCAAATTATTTTAATGGCCGTAACCTTATAACAATTATTTTCTTTTTTTAAATGACTGTAGTGGAACTGTTCTTAGCAGAAGTATAAATACTTAGGGGAAAGGTCTCAAATTCTTCTAAGTGCAGGGGCCAGTGAATTATTTCGAAGTGCACATAACCATGAAATCGTCCACATCAAAAAGCAGAACATGACCAGCTCCCCTACAGGCCATCCACACTCAATCCCGGTAGTTCGCCCCTGTGTGGTTTGAACTATGTCAGTTTGATTAAACTGGAACTATTTCCTGGAACCCCTTTCCTTCTGTGGTCCCATGTTAGAGTTGGCTAGGGGAATCTGCAAGAAATTTAGAACATGAAAGTGAAGTAGCAGCCATTATTCTGTGACTATCATGGTGGTTAGATGTTCCCCACATCTAACAGAGAATTAACAAATCGATGCTGGTAGGTTCTATTTATCCTTGCTCTTCTCTACTCTGTCTCCAGCTCATCTTCCTTACTGTCAGCTCTGCTACCCCAAAGTAAACCACACCTACCCATAGATGCCACAACTTTCCATAGGTGTTCACCAGTTCCCCCCTGCGCTGACCCTGGGCAAGTATGACTTCCCAGATTCCCCTGCAAACCACATCAGGGCTTCAGAATGGCTGCTCTGATTCTCTGACCCCTCTGGACCTCTTCTCCCTCCTCCTCTTCCATTGTGCAGGTCTTATTTAATAAAACTCAGTGATTCTACTTTTCTAATGGAACCTCTATAGAGGCTATCGATTTTTGTGTTTGATTTATATCTTGTTACTTAATTCTTTCATTGAGTTAGTTTTATTATTCCCTAAAGCTTTCCAGGTATACTGTCATGTCATCTGCAAATAGATAATTTTACTTTTTATTTATCCATTCTTATGCCTTGATTTTTCTAACTGCATTGTTTAATACTTCTGTTTATACAATGTTGAATAGTAATGAAGAGAGTGGGCATCCTTACCTTAATGTCAGGAATAAGACTGTATACAAAATGAGATACACATTTTATTATGTATATGTTTGATCATTTTTTTTTAAACCCTCTCAATTCCTATTTTCTTGCATATTTATATCTTCAGTGGGTGCTAAATTTTATCAAAGGCTTTTTCAGCATCTATGTAAATATAATTTCTCCCCCTAGATTTTTAATGATTTTTCCCTTTAAATTTTTTTGATGTGTAATTGACATATTAGTTACAGGTACAAAACATATTGATTCAATATCTTTATGTATCAGAAATCACCACATAAGTCTAATTAACATTCATTATCATACACGGTTACAAACATTTTTTTTCTTGTGATGAGAACTTTTAAGGTCTACTCTCTAACAACTTTCATATGTGCAACACTGTATTATTAACTATATTCACCGTGCTATGACTTATAACTGGAAGTTTGTACCTTTTGACTTTCTTCAGTCATTTCACACATCCTTCATCCCTGCCTCTGGCAATCAATCTGTTTTCTGTATCTACGATAAATTTGGTTTTAGTTAATGTTTTGGTTTGGTTTTTAGAAGTCACATACAGCTGAGATCATACAGTATTTATGTCTCTCTGACTTATTGCACTTAGTATAATGCCCACAAGGTCAATCCATGTTGTTGCAAATGGCAAGATTTCACTCTTTTTTATGGTTGAGCAATATTCTATCATATACACATACCACATCTTTATCCATCCATCGATACACATATAGGCTGCTTCTGCATTTTGGCTACTGTAAATGATGCTTCGATGAAGGTAGGGGTGCATATATCTTTTTGAATTAGTGTTTTTCTTCAGATATTCATAAGTGGAATTGCTGGGTCAGAGTTCTATTTTTAATTGTTTGAAGAACCTTTGTACTGTTTTCCATAGTGGCTGCACTAATTTAAAATCCCACCAGCAGTGCAGAGGGTTCCCTTTTCTCCACATCCTCGCCAACACTTACGTGTTGTCTTTTTCATAATATCATTTCACATATGTGTTAGAATGGCTATATATATATATTTTTTTGTGCTCCGATGCGTACTTTATTTTCAGAAATAAAGATCTAAGTATAAATTTAACAGTTACGATTTATATATTCCAGAATTTCAGGCTCTTTTTTTTAAAGTGGAGGGCTGCTTAACCTTTGATTTTACTAATTTTTTTTTTCAATTACAGTTGACATACATTATTATTTGTTTCAGGTGTACAATATAGTGATTATACATTTATATAACTTACAAAATGACCATCCCAATAATTCTAGTACTCACTTGACACCATACATAGTTACTATAATATTATTGACTAGGCCGTGCTTTACATCCCAATGAGTTTTTTATAACTGGTCGTTTGAACATCTAAGCCCTTCACCTTTTTCATATATCCTCCAACTCCATTTCCATCTGACAACCATCAGTTTTTTTCTCTGTACCTATGAGTTTTTTGCTTATTCATTTGCTTTTTAGATTCCACATATAAGTGAAATCACATGGTGTTTGTCTTTCTCTTATTTCACTTGGCCTAATACCCTCTAGGTCCATTCATGTTGTTGCAAAATGGCAAGATTTCCTTCCTTTTTATGGCTGAGTAAGTCCATTGCATATATGTACTACTTCCTCATTTGTCTATTGATGAACACTTAGGTTGCTTCCATATCTTGACTCTTGTAAATAATGCTGCAGTAAACATAGGGGTGCACAGATCTTTTCATATTAGTGTTTTGGATTCCTTCAGATAAATGTCCAGAAGTGGAATTGCTGGGTCATATGATAGTTCTACTTTTAATTTTTTGAGGACACTCCATACTGTTGTTTCTATAGTGGCTGCACCAATTTGCAATCCCACCAACACTTGTTTGTTGATCGATGACAGTCATTTTGACAGATGTGAAGTCATAACTCATTGTAATTTTAATTTACATAAACCTGATGATTAGTGATGTTGAGCAACATTTCATGTCTAGTGGTCTTCTGTATGTCCTTCTTTGAAGTAATGTCTATTCAGGTCCTCTGCCCATTTTTTAAAATCAGATTGTTTTCTTTTTGTGCTGTTAAGTTCTGTGAGTTCCTTATATATTTTAGATATAACCCTTAATTGGCTAGATCATTGACAAATGTCTTCTCATTCAGTAGTTCATCATTTGATGAAAAAAATGTTGATGGTTTCCTTTGCTGTGCAAAACCTTTTTAGTTGATGTAGTTCCATTTGCTTATTTTTCCTTTTGTTTTCCTTGCCTAAGGAGACATACCCCCAAAATTACTAAGAGTGATGTCACAGAGTTTACTGCCTATGTTTTTTCTTCAAGGACTTTTATAGTTTCAGGTCTTACACTTGAGTCTTTAATTCATTGATTTTATTCTTGTACATAGTGTAAAAAAGTGATCCACTTTCATTCTTTTGCATATATCTGTCCAGTTTTCCCAACATCATTTATTGAAGAAACTGTCTTTACCACATTGTATACGCTTGCCTCCTTTGTCATTGATTAACTGATTCATATAGGTGTGGATTTATTTCTTGGCTTTCTCTTCTGTTCCATTGATCTATATGTCTATTTCGATGCCAGAAGTATACTTCGATTACTACAACTTTACAATAGTTTGAAATCAGAGAATGTGATGCCTCTAGCTTTGTTCTTTTTTCTCAAGATTCCTTTGGATATTCATTTTTTTTTTTTTGTGGTTCCATACAAATTGTGGGGTTACTTATTTATGTAAAAATGTCTTTGGAATTTTGAAAGGGATTACATTGAATATGTAGATTGAACAGTATGGACATTTCAGCAATTCTTTAAATCCATGAGCAAGGGATATCTTTCCTTTTGTATTTGAGTCTTCAATTTCTCTTCTCAATGCTATAGTTTTCAGTGTATAGGTCTTTCACCTCCTTGGTTAAATTTATTGCTAGGTATTTCATTCTATTTGATATGACTGTAAATGGGAGTTTTCTTAATTTCTTTCTAATAGTTATTCATGTCAAGAAATGCAGTAGATTTCTATATGTTGATTTTGTATTCTGCAGCTCTACTGAATTCATTTATTCTAGCAGTTTTGGGTGGAGTCTTTAGTTTTCTATATATAATCTCACATCATCTGCAAAATGTTTTATTTTTTCCTTTCCTATTTGGATGCCTTTTATCTCTGTACTCTGCTCCAATACTGTGTTGAGTAGATGTGGCAAGAGTGGACATCCCTGTCTTGTTCTTGATCTCAGAGGAAAAGATTTGGGCTTTTTACCACTGACTATGTTAGCTGTGGGCTTGTCATATATGGCCTTCATTATGTTTCCTCTATACCTAGTTTATTGAGGTTTTTTAAAAAACCATAAATGATGAATTTTGTCAAATGCTTTTTCTGCATCTACTAATATAGTTTTTATCTTTTATTTTGTTAGTGTAGCATATCACAAGATTGATTTGTGGGTGTTGAACCATCCTTGCATCTCCGAAATAATCTCATGTGATCATGGTGTATAATCCTTTTAATGTATCGTTCAATTCGGTTTGCTAATATTTTGAGGATTTTTGCATCCATGTTCATTGGGGATATTGTCCTGTTACTTTCTTTTCTGGTCGTTTTGGTATCAGGGTAATGCTGGCCTCATAAAATGAGTTTGGGAGCCTTCCCTCCTCTATTTTTTGGAAGAGTATGAGAATGATTGGTATCAATTCTCCTTTGAATGTTTGATAGAATTCACCGGTTAGGCTATCAGGGCCTGAACTTTTGTTTGTTGGGTGGCTTTTGATTACTAATTCAGTTATCTAACTAGTAAGTCTTCAGATTTTCTATTTCTTCGTGATTCAATCTTGGTAGGTTGTATGTTTCTAGGAATTTGTCCATTTCTTCTACATTGTCCAATTTGTTAAGGTATACTTGTTTATAGTAGTCTCTTAAGATCTTTTGTATTTTAGTGACATTAGTTGTAATACCTCTTTTTGTTTGATTTTATTTGAGACCTCTCTGTTTCAGTGAGACTACCTAAAGGTTTATCAGTGTTATCTTTTCAAATAACCAGCTCTTGGTTTCATTGATCTTTTTGGTTGTCTTTTTAGTCTCTCTTTATTCCCACTCTGGTCTTTTTCTTTCTTTCTAACTCTGGGCTTTGTATTTTTTTTTTTCTCATTCTTTGAGTTATAAAGTGAGGTCGTTTGAAATAACTGTTTCTTGAGATACACATTTATCACTATGAATTTCCCTCTTTGAAAGGCTTTTGCTGCATTCTGTAAATTTTGGTATCTTGTATTTCCATTTTCATTGTCTCAAAGAATTTTTAAATTTCTCCATTGACTCTTGGTTTTTCAGTAGCATTTTGTTTCATCTCCATATATTTGTGAATTTTCGTTTCTTTTTGTAATTAATTTCTAGTTTCATACCATTATGGTTGGAAAAGATATGACTTAATGTTCTTTTATTAAGAGTTGTTTTGTGGCCTAACATATAATCTATCCTAGAGAATGTTCCATGTATATTACAGAAGAATATATATTCTGTTCTTGAAATATTTTGTATAAACCTGGTAATCCATGCAGCCTAATATGTTGCTTAAGGACAATGTTTCCTTATTGATTGGATGATCTATCCACTCATGTAATTAGGTTATTACTACTATTATTGTTTTGCTGTCTATTCTTTCAGGTCTGTTAATATTTTCCTTATATATTTAGGTGCTCTCCTATGTTGGGTGCATAAATACTTAAAAATATTATATCTATTTGTTGGATTAAACCTTTTTTCATTACCTAATGCCTTTCTTTGTCTCTTATTATAGTCTTTAGGTTTATTTTGTCTGTGTAAGTGTAACTACCCCAGCTTTCCTATGGTTTCCATTTGCATCTCTTCACTTTCAGTCTGTGTCCTCACATCTGAAGTGAGTCTCTTGTAGGCAGCATACAGATGGGTCTTATTTTGTTGTCCAGTCGCTCTGGACAACAATTTAGTCCATTTACATTTAAAGTAATTATTGATAGCTGTGTACTTACTGCCATTTTGTTGTTTTCTGGATGTTTTGTAGTTCCTCTTTCTTCCATTCCTTGCTCTCTTCCTTTGTGGTTTGATGCTTTCTTTAGTGGTATGCTTAGGTTAATTTCTTATTATATTTTGTGTATCTACTGTGTTTTTGCCTTGTGGTTACCATCAGACTTACATATAACCACCTATATAACAGTCTATTTTCAGTTGATAACAATTTGTTTGAAAACATTTTAAAGCTCTACATTTTTACCCTCCCCAATGTTTTGATGTCACATTTTATATTTTATCTTGTGTATCACTTAATTATTGTAGTTATATTTACTCCTTTTGCCTTTTAACCTTCACATTAGCTTTATAAATGATTAATTCACTACCTCTACTGTATATTTACCTTTACCAGTGAGATTTATACTTTCACATATTTTCTTGTCACTAATTAGCAACCTTTCTTTTTAGCTTAAAGAAATTACTTTTAACATTTCTTGTAAGGCTTAGTGGTGATGAACCCCTTTATCTTTTGCTTGTCTAGAAAACTCTCCAATTCTGAATAACTTGGCCATGTACCCTATTCTTGGTTGGAAGTTTATTTTATTTTGGCATTTTGAGTATATTGTGCCACTCCCTTCTGGCCTCCAAGTTTCTACTGAAAAATAGGATAGTGTTATGGAGGTTCCCGATAAGTGACAAGTTGTTTTTCTCTTGCTGCTTTTAAGAATCTCTCCTTGTCTTTAATTTGACATTTTAATTATAACGTGTCTTTGTGTGAGTCTTTGGTCTCTTTGCTTTCAGCTTATTTGAAACTCTTTGGGTTTCCTGGATCTTGGATGTCTGTTTACTTCCCCAGACATCATTTCATCTGCTCCTTTCTCTTTGTCTTCTTCCGGGACATCTGAAATGCAAATGTTAGTCGGCTTGATGTTGTCCCAGAAGCCTGTTATGCTACCTTTATTTATTTATTTATTTATTTATTTATTTATTTATTAACTTATTTATTTATTGCTGCTTTGAATAGGTAGTTCCATTACCTTATCTGATCCTTTTTCTGCTTCATCTAGTCTGTTAAACCCCTCTGATGTATTCTTCAACTCTGTAACTTCTATTTGGTACTTTCTTATATTTTCTGTCTCCTTGTTGAAGTTCTGTGTTCATCCATTCCTCTCCCAAGTTCAGTGAGCATATTTATGACCATTACTTTGAACTCTTAAGCAGGAGAATTACTTATCTCTATCTCATTAAGGTTTTTTTCCCCTGAGGTTTCATCTTTTTTTTTTCTTTTTCATTTGGAACATATTCCTATGTTTCCTCATCTTGCACTTTTTTTTCATGTCTCAGATGAAACAGCTCTATCTCAGTCTCGAAGGTGTAACCTCTTGTAGGAGATGAACCTTATTGTTCAACCTTGTCCTAACTCTTGGTTTTTCTCTCAAACCTTTGTGATTGTACAAATAGCCTATTTTATTTTTAATAGGGTGTGCTAAGACCTGTCAGTGTCTCAAAGGGGAGGGAAAATCTCAGTACCTAGATTCAGGCTGACTGGAAGACCCTCAGGAAGCAGCTTTTAAAGTATGTAAATATATACAGTCTTATGAGATTGCAAGCATAAGCCCTACTGGCTACCAGATGAGGCAATCTGGAAGTGAAGTGTCTCTGGGTGACAGTCGTAAAAATCAGAGATCTAGAAAAGTGTATAAGTTCTTTTCTGGAAGATATTGGTAAAATAAATGAAACAGGTAGAGCACAAAGATGGATGGCATCCCTCTGCCTCCACTCCCTGAGAGCACTACCAGAGGTCTCCAGATGTCTGCCAGACCCTTGAAAGCTAGCTTCCAAGAATCTGCTTCCAAGCTCATTCTGGTTGTTGCCAGACTTCAGCTCCTTGAAGTTTTAGGCTCCAGGACAAGAAAATAGGCTTCTTTCACAGAAAGACTGGGGGGTATGTTTCAATCTGTTGTCTGTGCAGTGCTCTGGGGTTAGTAGTCTTCCAAGAACTGTCTCTCTGGCTGCTACAGTGCCATGAGACCCAGGAATTCAAAGCTTCCCCCTCCCCACTAGCCACCAGAGCCAGGCTGTCTAGACGTGGCAGCTGCAAAAATCAGGGCACCAGACATAAAAACTGGGTACCAGATATGTGTGAAATTTCCCTTACACGAGTTATTGGTGCTGGGTATTGTGACAGAGGGAAAGTGAAGATGGCATCCATCAAGGGGAGGAAAAAAGTTCTGGAGAAAAAAAAAGGTACTAGCTGGCTTTGATAAGGCAAAGGTAATGTTCAAATGTGGCACCTGCTGGTTGAAGGGTAAAGATGGCACTTATCAAGAGGGGAAAAAATGTCTAGAGTTAAAAAAGGTACTTCTGGCTTTAGCAAGGCAGAACGAGAACTCACTAATGGCACTTGACAGTGCCTCTGCCCCTGGAGAGTATGCCACTGTGCCCCTGCCCATTGAACCAGCACTTTTAAGATTAGCAAATGAATCTCTTTCTCATAAAATCTGGGCACTTTTCAAATGGCTGCTTTTGTGATGGGCCCTGGAGCAACATAGTATGTGGCTGAAACCATATACGAACCTCAAATATTTACTGACTCTTTACAGAAAAAGTTTGCTGACCTCTGTTCCTGTAGATTCCTCAAAAAAGGAGGTACATGGTACAGAATTCTCTACCTTCCTATGTATTTATAACCAATTTTCTATAGTTTTGATATATGGGGGACGGTTTAGCTAGATATAAAACCCTTGGTTCACATATATTGTTTTTAAATTCTACTTGTATTAACTTTTTATTGCTGCTACCACAACCTTGGTGGCTTAAATAATAAACTTATCTCACAGTTTCTGTGCATCAGGAACCCACATACAATGGGGCTGGAGTCCCAGGATTTTACAGGATAAAATCAAGGTGTCAACTGAGTTATTTTTTCTGGAGGTCTGGGGAAGAATCTGCTTCCAAGCTCATTCTGGTTGTTGCCAGACTTCAGCTCCTTGAAGTTTTAGGACTGAGCTCTTCATTTCTTGCTAGCTTTCAGCAGGGGCTGCTCTCAGCTCTTGGAAGCCACTTGTATTCCTTACCATTTAGCTTCCTCCATCTTCAAGCCAGCAAGGGCACGTTAAATCTGTGCTTCAAATCTTTGACTTCCCCTTCTGCAACCAACTGAAGGAAATGGCTTTTAAAGAACTTACGTGACTAGGTCAGGCTCACCAGTACAGTCTCCCTTTCTTAAAGTCAGCTATGATATATAATCTAATCATGGGAGTAAAATTCATTTTCACAGTTCCAGGGATGATGCAGGCATGTACACCAGGAGGTGGAAAATCTTGGGGCCTGCCTTCCTTAGGATTCCACCTACCATACTGCTTTGCTCTATTGTCACCTTGCATAGTGTGTTGGGTTTTTAAACATTGAATATACTTGATGTGTAACTGTAAATTTAAGGTATATGTTTCAACTTAAAACATTCATATATTGTAATGATTGCCATTGTAGCAATATTTATTACCTTATTACTTTGCACAATGATCCCTTTTTAGTGGTCGGATAATTCAGTTTTGGTCTCTTAGCAAGTTTGATGATTATAGTATAATTTTGTTGTCTATATTCATTATATTGTGCGTTACATCTCTATGGTTTATTCACTAATTGCAAGTTTGTGCCCTTAAATAACATCAGTCTTATCCCCCATCCCCTAGTATAGTGTGTTAGTTTGTAAATGTCGGATGCCAGTGTCTTTTAGTAAGTTTTTTGATCTTTTTGCCTGTAGACATTGAGAATATTTTGTCTTTAAAATATAATAGTTTTATTAGACTATGTCTCAGAATTGATCATCTGGTTTTTCCCAGGTACCTGGTGAGTCCTTTCAATACGTATTTCAAATACATATTTTTTCTAATTTTGGAAAGTGTTCTTGGAATATAGTTTTAAACATTACCTCTGTTCTACTTTTTTTTTTTCCCTTCCTCGGGCATCAACAACATGAATATTATTCCTTTGCACATCTTCCATTATTTTTTCTTACCCTTTTGTCAATTTCATTTCCTTGGTTGTTTTCCTGCCTTTCTTAAATGACTCTTATTTTCATCTGAATCTATTCTCTTTTGGGCACCTTGTAACTTATTCCTCATTTGTTTTAGCCCCCATTCACTAGCTTCTTTTTTGTCTTTCCTGGTTTTTTTTTTGGGGGGGTAGGAGTGGGGGTCTGCCTTTGCCTGCTATAAAGTCTTGTGAGGTGAGGCAGAGCCACAGTATGAGGAAGCATGCATTAGGATTAGGTGACTTTTCTATGTTTAATTAGTTCTTCTGAAGATTTGATGTCGTCTGCCTTCAAGTTATGCATCGAATGTGGTTTTGTATAGAATTTACTTTTCCTTCCTTATTTCATGTTGCTTGCGAAGGAAATACTGGGAGATAAATAGCTATGCAGTTGCCAGTGTCTTTAGCTACTTGGAAGCCCCTATATGTAGGTTATTAAAGAACTGGTTTTTAAAGCTTCAGGAAGAGCTCGTGGCTGTCTCATATAAATCTGGAGGAAAGGAAGTGCCAATATAAGAAAAAACGTAGCATCCGCTCAGAGCTCTCCGGTTGTAGTGTTAATGAAGTTTGGTTAGTGAACCCCTTAGTGTATTTCCTCTACTTATGTTTTTACTGTTGTGATAGACATCAGCGGTTTTGATCTGAAACTACCTCCTTGATTTCCTTTGGGGAATCACCCTGTTTCGGTGATGGGTACATCTCATGTCCAGACCTAACCAATTAGTGTATATAATTCATCTTTTAAGTCACAGTTATTGGTCAAGGGTAGACATATGATTAGTCAATCCAATGAGACTCAATCTTGGATCTCTTATTAGAACTGGGGTTGGTAAGCAGAAAATATTCCATAGTAAGTTCTAGTCTTGTGTATATTATACTTTGTTTCTGACCATTTATAGATGGGCTTACACTGGCAAATAGCTTAGAGTCTTTATTGCCCAAAGAAGTCCAAGGCAGAAAACATGATACAGCACACTGCCAACATAAAGCATCTTGCTTAATGAAATGAGATTGATCACCAGATCTTGAGAAAATAGATGCCAAGAATTATCAAATAGTAAAAAGAAATTTTGCTCTTTCAAATAGTATTCTGGGATAAACCCAATAGGTGAAGTAAAAGAAACCTTATCCCTCCTTTTTTGTTAGTGGGCTCAAATCTAAACTAGGGAATTTAATAAATTGAAATGTGAAACCATTTTAGAAAATATCCAATATGCGGCCTAGATGTTTTGAGAGAGGCTTAGAAAGTAAACAGCCTAAGACTCTGTAGATAAAACTGACCCCCTGAGATAAAACTAGACCAAAAGATCTTCAGTTAAGAATTGGAAGCCTATTGATCAAGAATCCAGGAGATACTGAAAACAAAGGGTCACTGAAATAACAACTGTCCAATACTGGCTAATAAACTGAAAAATAATTATCCAAAATCTGTCTAAGGGAGACATTAATTCACAACAATTCCTGTCCTCCTCCTAGACTCACAAGTGGAACAATCCAGTGTGCTTGTTGATATTACTGTTATCTGCAATCCAGCAGAACAGACTGCTATATTTAATAAACTTCTTTATAGCTTCCTTGGACATTTCCAATCTGAGATACCTTATGGTAAGTATAGAGATATTAGTCTTATTAAAGATGTACTGGTAATTACTCGGTATAGAAGGACATTATTTTATAAGACAGTGGAATTTTTACCATTTTCCAGGTGATTCTATTTCTAAGGATTACTGGTTGTTAAATTGGGATATTTCATTGAAACAAAGTATTACTTAGTTGCTACATCATCTAGTACCTCAGTAAATGCTTTTTGATAAAACGTACTAAGAAAAATGGCCAATTATACAACAGCATCTCCTATCATACAACAAATTAATATAAATTTATTGGTTGGAAAATGGGGAAAGGGACAAAGATGGGGTGGTTCTGTATTGATATCAGAGTTCATATAAGGATAAACTCAGGTCCAAAATATTCAGCCCACATGAAAGACTTCATGTTTTGATGACTGTGAAACAGGCCAGCCCGAGCTGCGGGGCTCAGGGAATCATGACCGTGTAACTGTAAACGAAGAAGCTCCTCTGTCAGGACTTCACTTTCTCTCTAGGTCAGCATGACACTTCTTGGGTGCAAGTCTAATATTCTGTTTACTCTCCCACCGATGTAGAACAGACTGGTTAGGCATGATGTTGTGTCTTTTATCTTCTTGGTCCTGTTGGAAAGAAGTCACACCTAACACTGTTCAAAACTAACTGCAGAGCTGGGGACCTATTTTGTCTTTATAAATATTTATCAAAGTAGGTGGTTTTAATCTAGACAGTTTAAGAGAAGTGGAGCTTTTAAGAAAAAAAATTTAGTTCCAATTACTGGCAAAGCAGTAATTTAAAGAAATCTAAGGATTAGTAAAGAGAGTAGCTGGATGAAGAGAGAACCTCCATAATTAGAAATCTGAGAAGAAACAAATCCAGACTTGCTTAAGACAGCACCGTCTAAATGCCCTACCTCTTCCCTCCACGTGTTTTCCCGGGGAAGCCTCTGCAATCGGTTTTTTGTCAGCTCAAGTTGCAGGCCATCAAATCTGCACTTAAACCAGCGGTGAGCTTCTTCCAGGTTAGCTGTTATCTGAACATATAAATGTTATTATTAAAGTAATTACAACAGTGATACGTTTTTAACGTATTAGTTTGAGATTTTTTATCTACACATTAAGACCAAAATTCTGACTGCAAGAATCCTGCAACCTATTTTGAATAATACAGATAGATGAGAAAGCAATTCCTGAATACAGAGTTAAAGAATGCATGCAGGCTTGATGCTTTTTATTGCTTTTGTTAATATTTCCTGTATGTGAACTAAGGTAAGAGAGGGCCCAGAAGATAATAAGAATGAACGTACAAAAATGGCACTGAGGATAAATATGGTAATTTGAACCTTTTTTTTTTTTTGGAATTTTTGAGTTCTATTCTCTACTTTTCCAAAGTCCCTGAACTGTAAAGTCTCTAAACTGGATTTTTCTGTTGAGTTTTATAGTAATAAAAAGTAATAGAATGAATTAGTAAAAACCTGGAGCAGCTTAGTATAAGTTGTATTCTTTCATACTTTAGCTCATAAGCAAAAACTTTCAAATTACCTTTATTAGGCTTGAAAACAGTTCCTCTGATAGTTTATCTTTGAAGATGAACTGGAATCAGTATTCATTTATTTGACAAATGTTTACTGAGTGCCAATATAAGCCTGGCACTTTTCTAAGTATTTGGGATACTTTGGTATTTTCAAGGTAGAGCCAACAGATTTTGATGTGAAGGTTGCTTCAAAACAGCTCCAGAACATAATCCTCTAAACTAAGAAATAAAATGACTCGTTTTCCCCCCTGATTACTTGTTCATTAGACAGAATTTTCATTTTCCGATTCTGAAGTCTGAGAGGGCATCATCTGGCCTGTTCAGATAGAGATTTTTCTCTACCACCTGGTGCCTGCCATATAATAGGGCCTCAATAATGTGACACCATGTATCTGCCCTATATTAACCAGGTCATAGTGTACGTACAAAGTAGATAAGAAAATGGAGTTCCCCTGGTCATTGAATTTTTAGAAAGCTACAAAGCTACAATATGTTTCAGGCCTGTTTGTGTATCCTAATGACAGTGACACTCCCGCCCCCAAACCAAACCCAACCACACCTTTCTCCAGCACTTTTTACCAGGAGTGGAGGGAAAGATGCTTGAAATGGCATTGTACATGATGTTTCCTCTTGTATGGCGAATGAGAAGGCAGCTAACATTTACTGACACTTATTCTGAGCCATCTAGCAGAATAACAAAGTAGTAGATATTAACTTCCTGACTTTTATGGCTGTGGTAACTGATGAGTTAAAGTAAACATAACTTCCTTAAGGGCACAGTGTCACAGCTGACATTCAAACTCAGGTTTGTCGCAGTCCATGCTCTTTTTTTTTTTTAATTATTTATTTAAATTAGTTTCAAGTATACAATACATTAGTTAGACATCTATATTGTTCACAAAACAATCCCCCCAATTGCTCCCTCCCTCCCCTGGCACTCCACCTAGCCATCATATTAATGCTAACTGCATTCCTTATGCCGTGCTCCCCATCCCTGTGACCATCTATCAACTATTAATTTGTACTTCTTTAATCCTTCACTCTATTCTCCTAGCCCCTTAACCCTCCTTCCCCTCTGTCACCAAATTGTCCACTATATTTGTGAGTCTGTTTTTGATTAGATTGTTCTTTTTGTTCCTTAGATTCCATATATAAGTGAAATCATATGGTATTTATCTTTCTCTCAGCATAATAACCTCTAGGTCCATCCATGTCGTTGCAAATGGTAGGATTTCATTTTTAATGGCTGAGTAGTATTTCATTGTATATATGAACCATCATTTCTTTATCCAATTGTCTGTTGGACATTTAGGTTGCTTCCATATCTTGGCTATTGTAAATTGTGCTGCCATGAATATTGGAGTGCCATGTTCTTTTTAATATACCATTTTGACAGTCATATTGTCAAGTAATTTAATAGCTATAAAAGGGACAAATCTTGATCAACTGATAGCAACATCACTGTGATACCTTAAGCTAACGAATCTGTTTTCTTAACCAGAAACTGAGAATGTGCTTGTAGTAATGATTTCAAATGTCCTTTCCTGCTCTAAAAAATTTGATTTTAAATACCTTCAAAAAAGCTAATTTAAAATATTAGGTCAGAGAAAGCAAACTCACAAATAAATAGGGCCTACTTTATACTCCTAGCTGAAGACTGAATGAGTGCTATGATTAGTTCATGTCAAACAAAATGCATTAAAATCCACATACATGCTGGTATTCCCTTCTACTTAGTGGGACAGACTTGGACTTCAGGTTTACTCAATCTTTCAGCATTCTAATCTTGCTCATCAGGACACAGATCGCTTCTTTATAGCAGATTATACTTAGTAAATTACTGGTTCTTCCCTGTAGTACTCCTGACAACTATGTTAATGAAGAACTTTACACTGACTTGTGTTTCAAGGTGATCGTGTCTGAGGAAACTTGTCTCTCTGTCCATGGCTCTGGCTTACCTGTTCCGATTCTACACTGGCTTCTTTCAGTTTATTCTCTGTTGCTTCTTTACACTTCTTCAGGTGTCTGACAGTTTCCTCCAATTCCTAAAAGTGTGATACAAAGATTTTTACAAACTCTCAATGTATCATATTGAACAAAAAGCTTCAGTATTTATAATGTGATAGAGCAACCAAATTATGAAAGTATAACTGGGTACTTTGACTTCAGGTGCTACCTAAATACAAGATAAAAACTTATTTTCAGTTAACCTACAATATACATATGTATATATTATTACAGATTTTGATTCACGGATTCTCCTAAAAAAAGTGATTAACATCTCCTTCCAGAATTGGATATTTTTCATAGCAGAGAATCTCTTTTGGGAGATAAGAGCTCAGTGATATCCCACAAGAAAAAGCTAAAAGGGTTCATCACCACTGAACCAGTATTATAAGAAATGTTAAAGAAACCTCTTTAAGAAGAAAAAGATAAAAAATATGAATAAAATGGCAATAACTACACATCTATCAATAATTATTTTAAATGTAAATGGATTAAATGCTCAATCAAAAGACATAGGGTGGCTGAATGGATAAGAAAACAAAGCCCCTGCATATGCTGCCTGCAAGAGACTCACTTCAGGTGAAAGATGATCACACACACTGAAAGTAAAGGGACGGAAAAAGATATTTCATGCAAATGGAAATTTAAAAAGCTGGAGTAGAAACACTTATATCTGATAAAACAGACTTTAAAACAATGTCTATAACAAGAGACAAGGACATTTCATATATCATAGCCAAGATAATGGAAGCAACCTAAGTGCCTATCAATAGACGATTGGATAAAGATGTGGTACATATATACAGTGGAATATTGGCCATAAAAAAGAATGAAATCTTACCATTTGTAACAATATAGATGGGCCTAGAGGGTATTATGCTAAGTGAAATAAGACAGAGAAAGATAAATGTGAATTCAGTTACATGTGGAATCTAAAAAACAATCAAAAATGGAAACAAACTCAGATACAGAGAATAAACTGATGGTTGCCAGACAAGAGGAGGGTGGGGAGACTGGGTGACAAAGGTGAAGGGATTAAGAAGTACAAATTAGTAGTTATAAAATTGTCACAGGGATGTAAAGTACAACATAGGGAATATAGTCGGTAATATTGTAGTAATTGTGGTGCCAGGTGGGTACTAGACTTATTGAGGGAGTCATGCCATATAAATGTCCAACCACTGTGCTGTACACCTGAAACTAACATAATATTGAATGTCAACTGTAATTGAAAAATTGAAAATAACTGGATTATCTTAATGATATGGCAATAAGGGGGTGGGGGGAAGGGCTCTTGAAGTCCTTTTTCATTGGTATAATGTTATGCTTTTCATTAAGTTGGGGATAGATAAGACTTGTAACAGGAACAGGTGTATCTGACCTACAGGGGAGAACTGAAGAGTATAAAGTTCACCAAAAACTATGAAACTCAGTTCAGAAATCTTAGTAGCTAGTATTTGGCATATGAGTTTTAACTGTTCTTTAAAATGAATATTATTAAGTTGAGAATGGAGAATATGTGCCATGTTAAAAGCTACAGGCTTCTTCCTAGATATTACGATTCTAAAAACTTAGCTAAGATGAACAACTTGTAAATATGTTTTCTTTTATAGAATCTAGAAATTCTAAGTGCTCTAATGCTGGGTTTAGGCACATGTTGTTTGCTGATAATCTTTGAGATGAATCTTAAACTTTTTACCTGGCACCGATTCTCTAGTTCTTGCCTTATTTTCCGCTCTGCCTCTAGTCGTAGCTCTTGCTGTTTGTTCCGTGCTGAGGTATCGTACTGGCTCTTGGCCAACATCTGCATCTCTTTCTGTAGGTTAGTCATTTCAGATACAAATTTCTGGATACTCAATGACTGGTAGGGCACAAAGAGGGAGACATTAGTGCATGTGTCCAACTTTGAGATTTTATGTGAATGGTAAACAGAGTTTGTGGAAATCATCTACCTGTTCATAATTTTTTTTCTGATATTGATCCTTAATTAGTTCCATGTGCCTCAATTCTGTTTCTATTTGCTGAAAGTAAATGTGGAGATAACACAGATGATCAGTGAAATAACTAACTAGCTTGCTCTTTTTGCCTATAGGATGACAGAAAGAATCTCATATGAAACCCACAGTTATTAATTAGTTCCTGCTGGGCTCTCCTTCCTGTCTGGCCTCCTAACCCCAGAAGAGCAAAGTCCTGTACTATCACCATGGAGGAGACAGATAGGGAGCCAGAAAGTGACATCGGTAGCTAATGAGAAACTAAACATTTATCTATTTATATATTTATATAGTGAGTCATGGCTAGGAAAAGAGATTGTCCTCCCAAGGCATTCTTCCCACTTCCTGAGTGTAGCTGTAATTCTCAGACCCATGGGGCTGTTAGTGCTCTGAACCCATCTCCCCTGGATACCACTGCCTGCCTCATCAGATACTAAAGAAGTGAGAAGACACTTAGAGTTTCTCATACAACCTTCATTCTCTCAATATTCTGAGTGTTATTCGCCTTAGCTGACATGTGAAGCCTAATCTGGGCTTTCTGAGTCTTTATTTTCTCCTTGCTACTGTTCAGTAGCTTTTCCAACTCTGTCAGTTTCTGCCGCAGCTCTCGGTTAGTCCGTGATACTTCCACTGATCTGAAGTTGGCTTCATCAAGGGCTTTCTTCAGCTGTGGAACACAAAGGGAAAATCAGAACATTTTTACCTTCTCTTCAGTAAGAGAAGTGTATGTTTAGCTCTGTCCCTATATTTTGTTCTTTAGACCTTTCTTTTAAAAGGGAGGGCAAATGAGGCCATAATGTCTGATTAAGTAGATTTGTAGAGGAACACTCTACTGTTAAAATCATGAAATCACTTAAAGAACACAATCTTTCTTAGAACAGATAAACAATGTAAATACAGGTTCATTGTTTGCTTTTTAAGGGTGTGGCTTTGGAGTCAGACAGATCTAAGTTCAAATCTTAGCTTCACCTCTCACTAGCCAAGTCATTTGGATAATTAACTTCCCTAAGACTCAGGTTCATCCTCGGGAAAGTGTGTGAATAGCCTACCTCATAAGATTCACTTAACAGTTAAATAAGATAAAGAATGTAGGGCTTGGCACATAGTAATTGCTCAGTGATTATTACCATTTACCATGCTTTAAGCATTTCTTTTCTGTTACTTGTGACCTCATGTCTAGAGAAGTGAAAATAAATTATATGTTAGTTTATATAGATACTTGTTAGTTACTATCATTGCATGCATTTTTATAATATTGCTTTTTGTTTCTAAAGATTTTAATAAACTTGTGTAGTGGAAAAATAGCATAATGATTATTGTTAAAAACAAGATAACTGACCCTAAATGGAGTCACTTACGCTAAGCCTTATGTCACCAAATCGAGACTTACAGTTTTGGCTTTCCCAAAAATCAAGTCTTCAACCAATCAGGTATCACCTGATCAACACTAGTTGAGTGATCTGCCTGAGAGACCCCTGGAATCCCCCAAAGGAAAGTAACTTTGCAGTAACCAACTTGCATTTTTGCCTAGTTTAACTTTTTGCTCCCACTCTCATCTGCCTATAAAAGCTTTTCATTTTATACAGCTTCTTGGAGCTCCTTTTTATCTGCTTGATTGGATGCTGCCCAATTCAAATTATTTTTGTTCAAATCAAATCTTAAACTAAGACATTTAAAATATTTGTATTTTAATAGTTCTGGTATCATAAGAAGAAAATGAAAGACACTTGTAATAGCCCCCAGGAGCAATAAGCGACCAGGTGAGCCCCACGAACTCCCTACTTTCTCGATGCTTCTGGAGGTCATAGCAAAGTCTCTCTTAGAGCCTAACTCTGCAGCTTTTGCTTTACGAGCTTCCAGACATTATTTGAGCATCTCTTTTTCCGAACTGAGTCTGGAAACTAGCTAAAGTTGGACTGGGTTCGACTTAAAAATCAGACTGGGTCCAGGGATGGACTAGGTCTGATTTAAGCTAGACCTGGGTCTAGTGTGAGGCTTCACGTGGGTAAAATTTTTTTTTAAGGCTAAACAAGCAAGTTAATTTTACCAAAGATACTTGAATTACAGTGGCCAGAGTGGAGAACTTTTAACCTATTTAAGTTTATTCATTTATGAGGTACCCCGAATAAAAAGCGGTCTCAGCCCAGTAGTCACCAGGGTAGAGGGAAAATAATTTTTCCTCTCTCAAATTTCTGGTGATGAAGATGAGACCCACTGGGACATTCCACTTACTGCAGAGCCTAAAGACAGGATCCTAGGAAAACTGGCAGAAGCTGACTAAGGGTGAAAATTCTTACCAAAGCGAGCTTTCCCAAATCTGTGTTGCCTAGGTGAGAGAAGTAAAATTTCACATCGTCCCTTCCTTTCCAAATTCAGATTGGCAGGCTTAAAACATCTATAAGAATTAGATCTTTGAACTGTGACTCATGAATTTGCTTTCAAGAGCCCACTGGTTGTTAATCCTTTCTCACTCAGGTACAGCCACTGCCTCGTTCGTCTTGTTTTGTGTCCTGAGAACTTGGTTTGGTAACTGCCAGGTAAAGGGCCCCAAATATATGGCCAAAGAATGTGGTTCCACCCTAGTTACAGCTAGACGTGGCTGGACAGAAATGTGGGTTGCACTCCATTTGCTGCTAGGGTCGTGCTGACTGCTGCCAGCTCCCAGGGGAACTATCTTTTCTTTTGGTTATCTTTGAAAGTGGCCCTGGATTTTGGGAGGGCAGTGTCTTTTGCACTCTCACTGGGTATACCTCCTGTGTCTGTGCAGTTGTTCAGTACGAACAGGAACATTTACTGTTTGTCCTAGCTGATATCTGAAAGTTTTTTTTTTTTTTTTCTTTTTTTTCTTTTTTAGATCTGTGGTCTAAATTGGAACCTGATATTCAGAGCTTGATAGGAACTGTTTTTTAGGCTTTCTCCCCAAAAGGTAAAATGAAACTATATAACCAGAGGGAAAGAAAAATATTCTGAAGACATTTGTGGAGGATTTACTAAAACATTCCAGAGACACACAGCTCTAAATCTAGAACATAAGAATCTTTTCATTTCTATCGTATTTGAAGATCTTCTCCCTGATACAAAGAAGCAAGCTGAAGATAACACAACTAGATGGGTGGGTCAGCCTCTATATCACTTAGGTTTCAACACAATTGTCCGAGATATTAAAACAAATATACTTTGTCTTACAAACTGAATCTTTGTAAGAATAGAAATGCAGCTCTAGACACAATTCAAGGCCCATCTATCCTTTTACCAATCCTAATACATCCCTGTTCATCTCAAAAAGCTTGCAGATATTGGAAAAGATCTAGACTTAGAGAACAAAAGTCCTTTTTGGTGGAATTTTCATTCTTTGTGCCTTTTGAGATGTAAATATTCAACCAGTCTCCAAGAACCAGGTAATTCCTATCAAAAGGGGGCGGGGGGTAGTGGTGGCAAACTAAAGACTGTTTTGAAAACTAGGCCTAAGAAAAAATCTTAAGTCTCTTTCACAAATTAGTTACGAGCTTTAGCCATCTTTGCAGGTAATCTTATTCCATCTGCCAGAATCATGGTTTGGATTCAACTGTTCTTTTATAAACTGGCGAGTTCTGTATTTTACTTGCCAAAATTTTTAAATGAAAACTTACCTGTGTGTCTGTATGTTTATGTATGTTTATGTATGTATGTTACTATTCTACCTCCGAATAGTATTGCCAAAATACTCTAATCAGCTTAAAGAAAATTAAGCACTTACATAAGTCAAGTATAATCTCAGAAACATAGAAACCAAAATGTTTTTCAAGTTCATGTGATCTAAGATAATTTTTGGTAAATAAAAGCTAGTTTAAGTTTGTTTAATTAAGAGGTATGTCTTAGTTATCGGAATTAAATAGAATATTTTTATTCTATTTAGGTTTACTGAAAGATAAGCTCATATTATCTCCTATAGAATTTGTCAGCAAGAAAGATGACGGTTCACTATTTAATATCTCATGAAATTTTCATGAGTAACCTAAATATAACTGTTAACGATGAATTAAATAGATGTAAGATAGATTATAAGTGAACTTCTCAACTATTTTTTATGGTATGCCTACTTAAAAGTTCCCAAAATTCTTTTTGGTAATGAAACCTTAAAATCACACTGAGATCAGTTAAATGATGGATATTCATCTAGATCATTTCCAAGTAAGATAAAATACTGAAACATTAACTACTAAACAGATTTATCCACCTTTAGTTTCCTTTTACTAATAGATCTAAATATCTTTAGTTCCTCTATAAATGTGATTTATGTCACATTTGAACATTTACAGTAGGGGAAAATGTACTTCTAGAAACTGTGAAATGTATTTATAAATTTGCTAATCCACAGTATTACAAACAGACCACAATTGCTAACACCTTAGTTTTCACTAGGAATTAAGGATTCTAAGGGTTAAGAATTCTAATATGTAATTAAAACTATTTAGGAATAAAGGTAAAAGGAAATAACTGTATGAAAAGTAGGTAAAAAAGAAAAATGATTATTGTAGAATGAGTAAAACATGGGACAAACTCTGAATGAATATAAAGAAAGTTGGAGGTTTTTGGGAAAGGAATATTATGTGTTTCAAGCTGGCTAAGACTGGAATGGGTTTAAGTTTTTAAAGTACACTGGTACAAAATTAGAATTTGTTTTTTCTTTGTTAAAAGAATAAGGTTTTCTTGGACTATTAGTCTGTTCTTAGTAAGAGATTGTGAAAGGTTCTTCTACCTTTAGGGTAATCTACCTGGAAAGCAAAGAGTTTATGTCATACCAAAACAGTATACTGTGCTTCCTGATATCTTTATCAGGACTTTGCTTGCTTAGGAGCTAAGTATTGTTAACAACTATGTAACCTCCTGTATTTGCCTTTATAAATCTTCTATTGTTGGAGTGACATCAGCATCATGGAGTAGTGAGACCTCTTTGAATCTCTCCTTATGTCTACAACCAGTCGGGCATCTATAATTCAACAAAGGTTCCTCTACTCAACACACTAGCATGCCTGAGAGGACCATGCATTGGTACATCTGAAAGTGGGTGTATTAAAATGCATAGGGGAGGTAGATGCAGAAAAGGTATTTCACAAGACACAACATCCATTTGATAAAAACTCTCGATAAAATGGGCGTAGAAGGAATGTACCTCAACAAAATAGAGGCCATATATGACAAACATCATACTCAAAAAAAGGAAAGCTTTTTCTCTAAAATCAGGAGTAAGGCAAGGATGCCCACTCTTGCCATTGTTACTGAACACATACTGGAAGTCCTTGCCAGAGCTATTAGGCATCTAAATTGGAAAGGAAGAAGTAAAACTGCCACTATTTGTGGTGACTTAATTTTATATTAGAAAACCATAAACAGTCCAACAAAAAAAACTATCAGAAACAATATAATAAAGTTGCAGGATATAATATAAAAAAACCTGTTGAGTTTCTATATACTAACAACAAAATATCAGAATGAAAAATGAAGATAACAATCACATTTATAGCTGCAACATAAAGAATAAAATACCTAGGAATAAACAAAGGAGGTGAAAGACCAGTATACTGAAAACTACAAGACATGAAAGAAATGGAAAGATATTCCATGTGCGTGAATTGGAAAAATTAACATTGATTTAGGTAACATGGACATTTTAACAATCTATAGATTCAATGTAATCACTATTAAAATCCCAATGGTATTTTTCACAAAAATAGTCATTTATGTGAAACCACAAAAGACCACAAATTGCCAAAGCACTGTAAGAAAAAAGAACAAACGGGGAATATCACACTCTGACTTCAAACTATGCTACAGAACAGTACGGCATTGGCAGAAGCATTACATGGACCCAATGGAACAGAACTGAGAGCCCAGAAATAAATGCACACATATACAGGCAAATAATTTATGACGAAGGAGCCAAGAACATACAGTGAAGAAAGTCTCTTCAATATATGGTGTTGGGAAAACTGGACAGACATATGCAAAAGAATGAAACTAGACCACTATCTTCTAACCATACACAAAAATTAACTCTTAATGGCTTAAAGACCTGGATGTGAGACCTAAAACAATAAAATACATAGAAGAAAACATAGGCACTAAGCTTCTGGACTTTGGTGTCCGTGGTGTTTTTGTGATTTTCAACTCCAAAGGGCAAGGGAAAAAACAGTGACTAAATCAAAGTTAAAAAGCTTATGCATAGCAAAGGAAACCATTAACAAAACAAAAAAGCAACCAACCGAATGGGAGGAGTTATTTGCAAATGATACTTCCAATAAGGGGTTAATATCCAAAGTATGTAAAGAACTCATACAACTCAACAAAAAACAATCCAATTAAAAAATGGGCAGAGGATCTGAAATGACATTTTTTTAAGGAAGATAAACAGATGGCCAACAGGTACCTGAAAAGATGTTCTCTATCACTAAGTATTATGGAAATGCAAATCAAAACCACAATGCAGTATCACCTCACATCTGTTAGAATTATCAAAAAGGATAGAAATAAGTATTGGGGAGAATGGGGGCGGGAAAGGATGCCTTGTGCACTGCTGAAGTTGTAAATTGGTGCAGCCACAATGGAAAACAGTATACATGTTCCTTAAAATAATTCAGAATAGAACTACCATATGATCCAGCAATTCCTCCTCTGGGTATTTATCGGAAGAAAATGAAAACATTAATTAAAAAGATTATACACACACCCATATATGTACCTCTATATTCACTGTAGCATTATTTACAATAACCAAGATATGGAAACAACCTAAGTGTCCACTGACATCAATCGAAAAAGAAGAATGGTACATATACACAATGGAATACTAGTTGGCCATAAAATAGATGAAATATTGCCAGTTGGGGTGGATCTGGAGGTTATTATGCTAAGTGAAATAAATCAGACAAAAAAGAAAACTACGATTTCACTCATGTGGAATATAGAACAAAAAAGTAGACTACAATAGTTATTAGAGGGGACAAAGGTGGAGGACTGGGAACTGGGTAAAGGCCAAATCTATGGTAATGGAAGGAAACGAGACTTTTGGTGGTAAGCATGCAATACAGTATACAGATATCGAATTATGCTATAGAGCTGAAATTTATGATGTTATTAATCGATGTTACATCAATAAAAGATCTATTGTCACTTTGGTTAAATAGATTATTTCATAATGATCTGTGATACTATTTGGTCAAATGTTCAAACCTTTTGGCATTTAGACAACCTCCTAAAATCAAATCCTAAATGGAGTCTTTGACCTTAAAGTAACAGATTTTACAGAGTCCCTGAAAAATCTCAGTAAATTTGTCTCTCACCTTGTAAAAGAGAGATGTTAAACTAATTAGGTTTATTTGGTACGTTATATTAAATGGGAAGCATTGTCAAATTAGGGAAAATAAACCTTCTTTGGTTATATTTGTACAGGTCCATGTTATTTAAATAAGTTCTCTAGATATTGTGTGAAATTCCTAAAACTGATTTATCCTGGTATAATGTTATCAGTCATAATTCCAGTTACTTAAAAATGTATGTCACAGATAATAACCAAATTTACTTATCAAGTCTATTATAATACCTTTCAACAGGTCTTTAACCACAGGCATTTTTATGTCTTTTGTTATTTTATAGACAGTTACTGTTTGATGCTTTTGCAAAAGTGAGATTCCTAGAGAGGCCTCTACAAGTACTCAACTACTGACACCCCTGCCAAATTACAAAGTGTCGAAGAAACTTGGGTGCATATTTCACAACTGAAGAAGGCTCATTCTGATGTCTGGTCCTGTGCGAACACTGGAGACCTCAAAATCAAACTGACTAGGAAGAGAAGTAGCCCACAGCGAGGTTAGACTGCTTCCTCCCAGGATCAAGAACATTTCTTTCCATTCCTCCTTCCCTCTCTGACCGTGCTTTTCCTAATTCTTATGACATGAAGGTCTTTATGTTTGCTTTGTACACCTTTTGCCTTGCTTTGGCCTGGAAAGTTGTGCCATTGTTCACATTTCTCGGGCCATTACAGAAGGGGGTAATCCAACCTCCAAATGATTGTTGGCTTTATCACGATGCTACTGATCCCATAATTGTGCTCATCACAAACTTCTCCTTGATTTCTAAATTCTCAGTTTCTCTGAAACAAGCTCAGCCCCCACTCTACTGTGTCAGACTCCCTACCCAAGGGGGTCCATTTCCAAATCCCAAACCTGGGGAACCATGCATCCAGGCTCTGTACAAAAAAATGGATACAAGACAAGAATAACAAGAAAACCACCTGTGTTACTGGCCTCCATGGCTGTGCCTTTCTAGTCCTGAGCTACATACTCAAATGGAAATTATCTGAAGCCATTCATGATACAAAATTAGCTTCCACTGGCAGATCCATAATGCCTTGGTTAGAAGTAAATGCAAATGAAACTGTGACAAGGAATCTTAAAGATATAACTCTTAAAGATACTGCAGAATCTGCTGCTAAAGTAATACTCTCCAACAAAACCCCTAGACTCTCTGGTTAAAGTTCTTGATAGTAGGATAGACCTTGATTCTCTTTTAGATGAGCAAGGAGGTGTTTGTGCTGTGGCCAGCACCACTTATTGCACTTGGATTGATACGTCTGGGGAAGTTGAGACTCTGCTACATAAGATCATTGAACAAACTAGTTGGCTTAAGAAAATGACTTCCTCAATGGTGTCTTTCCTTGATTCATTGATTTTGATTGGTTTGGGTCCTGAGGATTGGGGCTCAGAAATGCACTCCAGACATTAGAAATTATCCTGTTTAGAACAATCATAATAGTTTCCCTAGTACGCTGTGTTCTCTTGAAAGCTTTAAAGCATATTCTCAGCTGCTAACTACCAAGCAAATGATCTCCCTGAGACAAGAACATCAGAAAAGGAATGAAGAGAATGACTGACAGAACGTGAACCCAACGTCATGACCTGTGAATGCCACAGAGATTCAGCAAAAAGATGTCATTATTTGTGAATACCAAACAGAGGATCAGCAAAAGACTTTAAGAACTCCAGAGTGGTAGCTGCAAGTAGCACTAATGCATTAAATTTTGACCACAACTCTAAGTTAGGCTAAAAGTCTGATCAAAAGGTGGGGGAGAAATTGTTAAAAACAAAACAGGCCCCAAATGGAGTCGCTTATGCTAAGCCCTGTCACCAAATCAATACTTAATTATAGCTCTGGTTCTCCCAGAAATGGAACCTTAAATCAATTAGGAATTGCCTGATCAATACTAGTTAGGTAATCTACCTGATTAGCTCACTGCATCTGGCTTGCTGGTCAAGGGGGATTAAAACAGCCAAAGAATTAACTCCATCCCATAGCTGGGTTTCCTCCTAAAATGCATTCAGCTAGAGAAGCATTTTTGTCAATTGACTCCTTACCTCAGCCACTTCCCGTTGTGCCGCTTTCTTTGCAGCATCTCTCTCCGTTTGAAACTGCTTTCTCAGAGCTTCAATGCGTTCAGCATGCAATTCTGCTTCCATTTTGGATTCCTCAGTCATCCGTTCTCTGTTTGGAAAAAGACACGATAAAATCACCTTTAGAAATCACCTTGGGAAGTAAGAAAGATATGGAGGGAATGTGCAACTTTCCAAAAGGTGTGTGGTTTACAAATGAGAAGCAGATCAATTACCAGGTGAAGCTCACTGATCTGGAGCTTGTTAATAGAAGAAAAAGCAAGCATTACCTGTGGCATTTTAAAAAAGTCATTTAATATAAAGAGATCCAGCCAAAAGAGCGAAACATATACTCTCGTTTTAACCAATAATGAATATCCTTGAGCCAGCAACGCTTCACCAGAATATAAAATTTGCATAGATCACAAACTGAAAAACACCTTTTCTGCTTTAGCTTATACTTGTCTATGTCAATGTTCACTACCTGAAAGGAATAAAGATGTATGTGCACACTGCATTTCCCTTGCATGTGAATTTTCATGGAATCTTATTAATATCTAAATCATATTTACCTACATATAGTTTAAGACAAAATTTTAGTGGCTTCACTTGAACTTGATGAGTTTTACTTAACTAATCACAGGCCATAACTGAAAAAATTAATGATTTAGCACCTGCTTAGATGGAGTCATCCACTCCTCCATTCAGGCTCCTGTTATTGCTTTTCCAAATCATGCTTTTAAAGGACACATAAGCTTTTGATGGAAAAGGCTTGACCAGAAACATGCAGATGTTCCTTCCAACTGATATTCTTTAGATTTTGGTTACCTTCATCTACAGAAGCAGCTCGATATTAGATAAAAGAGCTGAAGATCAGCATATCCCAGACAGCTAGTATCTGCTGCTGCTCAGCTATGCCTGGTTCCTTAACATGGCTCTGTTGGGTGTGCTAGTCAAAGTAGGAGAAAAGGGTTTAACTGGTTTATGTGAATGAGCCAAACTTACTCTCCCAGAAGCTCTTCCCTAACTTCGCTGTGACTATACTGCTCTTACTTGAAGGTTTCCAAGTTCTGTCGCTCAAGTTCTTTGTTTTCCAATTTCTCTTGCACATGGTCAAGCTTTGTTTGCAGATGAGTATTTGTCTGGAGAGCTTGCTCCAGGCTCATAGCCAGTTTCCTGTTGTCTTCTCTAGCTACATCTAAAGCTTTTTGTAGAGGCTCCATCTAAAAGAGAGAAGAGGGGTTTTAACAGATGCAATTAGTCCATAACACTATATGTGCACTTCTAGCCCTGTATCATCAAGTGCCATTGAAACAGTAATTAGTAGGAATCAGAACCAGAGATTTCAGAAGCCTGGAATATATATGTGAGAACTTATTACAGACATTGCTTGAAGATTCTTAGAAGGTGATAGGAAGGGTCTACTCCACTGGTCACTGGAGAACTTTGGAAAATAGAGCCAACTTAATTTATCCCAATTTAAAAAATTTTAAAATAAATTATCTTCCCTGATCCTATGACCTCTGGTCTCACTGCCTAGAGAGATAAGACTTTGAAACTGTTCCTTATATATCCTTCCAAAAAAGCTTTTTATGTAAAATATCCATGTGTATTACATATATGTGTGCATGTGTGTAGATACATAGTCATGTGTGCACATACCTGAGAACACACTCATGAGTTTGTCTCATTAGCAGTAGGATCACTCCAGCTACCTCTGACTGATGGTATGAGCTATTCTCTAAGCCCTTTAACTTCTGCAATCATTTATGCATTAATAAATGAAAAGAATGTGAACCATATGAGAAAGAACTGGCAATAATTTTGGCCCTGGTTTCTCAAAAAACAATTCACTGTAAAATCACAGGCCCATTTACCATTTGTAATATGTCACTGTCAAACCCAAATTTGAATGAAAACAAAATTTGCCTGATTGTTTTACTCCACGTTTGCAAAATAGCAATACCCCAATCAAACCAAAAATATGTATGCTATCATCTATAAACACCTGCCCTCTACCTCACTGTTGTGCTGGGCATCCATGACAAGCACTCTGGCCTGCCACTGGTCCACTTCTGCTTCCAGCTTCTGTACCCTCTGTTGATTTAGAGCCCTAAAAATGGAAAGCACAGAGAGAGTGACTACAGAAAAGAACCATCTAGAAATGATACCATTGAGAGCTACAGGGCACTCTTCTAAAAAGCTCAAATGGCATATGTAGTAGACTACAGATGCTCAGAATATCTGAGTTGGCAGGTGACAACTGGTAGCCTCAGCTTCAGGTTAAGAAATGAAGGCTCCTATGGATTAAAAATTTGTTCCATCTTATAATTCAATTTGGCTTGATACATTAAACTGTCAACACATGTCAATAACTTATGGGCTGATAATTTTATTTCATATACATGTAATATTGTATATATACACATGCACACACACATATTATAAACATGTATCAGCGGTACAAAAACAAAAACATTTCACCTCTACATGAACTGGCTTCATGTTGAGATTTCTGCTTCTAAATACAACGTCTAGTAGAATTTTATTGTAAATGGTAAACAATACTTTTAGTGCCATCCTCTTGAATTTTCTATTTAAGTTTAGAATATACATAATATGTAAGAAAATAAAGCACAATGAAGAATATAAACTCGTTCTCTCATAACATAGAGGTACTATGCACCACAAATATACACATTACAATATATTTTTAGAGGCCTTATTAAACTCAGACCATTTGTTCATTAACCTAAAAGGGAAACTTTTATATAATTTTTGAAACATTCAAGAGTTTACTTATAAAACATGGTCAGAAGTAGTTCTCAGATAGATTCATCTAAATAATTATTCATCTTTAAACAGGACACTAATAAATGGATAATTCAAACTAAAGTAGGTACTTAGCTTCAATTATCTCAACAATTACTATTTTGTAGACCTAAGGGTAAGTTTAAAAAGCGCAGAAAACAGCAAGAATAAAACAACAGTGTATCATATGAATTTCTAGAATACATACTCTTTTACCTCACTATAAAATATAGGAATTTTGAATTTTTGGAAATCATAGTAATTTTTAATTCTAGATTTTCCCTAACTTTAAAATGGTTCTTTAAACACCATTTTACTAGTCCCCCCGACCCCCGCCCCTGGCCAAAATGAAGCAATATAAAGCGACTCTGTAAGGAGCATGTTGCTCCTTACTACAGCACAACAGAAAAATGCAGTACAAAGACAGAAAAATAATCTCTGGTACCTTTCTTTCTTGAGGCCTGCAATCTCCGAATCCCTCCGCCCAAGCTCTATTTGCACTTTTTCCAGAGCACCTTGCATCTTACTGTGAGAAGCTAGCACATTCTCCAACATGATTGTAACTTTGCAGTTGTCTTCTTTGGCTTCTGCCAATTGTCGCTGAAAGTTTCCCACCTAATAGAAAATGAAACCAGATAAAAGTATTTGATTGTTTCTGATTATTCTGCTGCTGCTGAGTCTCATTATTTCTAGGAAAGAGTATAAAACAAGGCATGGGAGAATGCTAATATAAAGTCTATTTACTTTTATTTTGTTTTATTGTGACTTTAAGAAAAAGAAAACTAGACCCCAGATCCTATGGAGAACTCTGCAGTGCTTCCCAACTATTGTCCTGTCACAGCACATACATTAACTGGAGACATCAGGATCAACAACTCCTTGGGTCTAGAGGTGGTCCCAGGCTGGCCTGCTGTGGCCCTGGTCAGCTATCTTATGATAGGGACAGAAGAAGAACACATCTGAAACGCATCAGAATTATCTCAGGAATACAGACCGTAAGAGAAAGTGGAAGCTGCTAAAGAACATAACTCACAGCCCTCTTCAGAGAGGCAAAATCTAGCACGTGGTATCTAGGAGAGGGTTGGGATGTGACCTCTATTTTGTTGGTCCCCTACCTTGTTGGACCAGGGACCAGTGCTCCTATGAGAATCTAACGCCTGATGATCTGAAGTGGAGCTGAAGTGGTAAGGCTAGCGCTGGGAGCAGCTGCAAATACAGATGAAGCTTTGAGGGCTCACTCACTCACTGTTTACCTCCTGTTGTGCCACCTGGTTCCGAACAGGCCACGGACCAGTATTGGTCCATGGCTCAAGGGTAGGGGCTATTTTCACTAAGCATACACACTGTTAAGTAGAAAGCAGTTAATGATTTAATTTACCGTGAAATCATGGCAGTTAATATCACATTAATAAGGCATAAGTAGGCAAGTTATTACCAGGGTCAGATGTATTTCAACAGGAAAAAAATCAGGACTTTTAATTATTTTAAGAGAGGAAGTTGAAAAAAAATCAGGAGTTAACATGTATTTTTAGGGAAAAGATTTTAAAGCTCTTTTAAAGTTTTATTTAGGGAAAAAATCCTCCTCTGATTAATCTTCATTCTTTCTTATTAAAGGTACCAAGAAATGAAAGAACATGGCTTATGAAAGACTTCATAAGCACCTCAGCCCAGTAACAGACTTTCAGAAAGGACTGATGCCTTGCCTTCTTGTTTTCCCTGTCCTCCAAAGCCTCGAGGTCTCCTTTCAGTTTCTGACTTTCTTTCAGTGCTGCGTCACGACACTTCACTGCTTGTGAGAGCTCCTCTTCATTCTTTTCAAGAATGGATTTTACCTTAGTAGAAAAAAAAATGATAAATGACTTTTCCAAAGCACAATAAATCAATAATTAGAATAAGACAGCAATTTAGAAACCAAACTTACAATGAATTAAATGTTTATCTTCTATTATAAATAAAAAACTGCATTATTAGCTGTTTTTCTCTTTAAAGAAAACTACATAACAAAAATAAATTTGTGTGAATAAACATGGGCAAACCTAATATATGTCAATCTCCACGAAAGTAAAGAATAAGGGATGAGGGACTAAACGATGAATGTAACATGTGAAATGGTAGAGAAATTGATTATCATAGAATTTGAAAATATATTGTAAGTGCAAGAATATCATAAAAGCAAAGATAAATAAGTACTAAATAGTATAAAGAAAATAGTGTTACAGAAGAATGACTCCTAATCATCATGTCAGAAGTATTATATTTTATATCCCTAAAACACTTTTAGGATATCTACAGAATCATTTCAGATATCTTCATACTACTTTAAATATTACTCTTTTCAAAAACATTTTTCTTTTAAATAATTACAGCCTCACAGGATGTTTCAAAAATGGTGCGTAGTCCCATGTACTCTTCACCCTACTTCTAATGGTGACACCTTATATTGCTGCAGAGTTCAACATCAAAACTGGAAATTGACTTAGGTACATTACTGTTAACTGGACTACAGAACTTAATCATTTTTCATCACTTTCAACCTTCATGCATCTGTGTCTGTGTGTGAACACACAAGTAAGACCAGATAACTTGGTACCATGCACATTATTTGTGTGACCACCACCACCATCACCACAAAAGAATTCGCTTGTGCTACTTTGTATTCACACCCTCTCCCAAACTCATCCCCTGCCCCCTGACAACTACTAACCTGTTCTCTATCTCCATAGTTTTGTCATATCAAGAATGTTATTTCAAATATTTTAACATAACTTTGTATAATACCTTCACTTTTAAATAGCTTCTCTGAAGTATAACTGACATACAATAAGCGGTGTGTATTTAGAGTATAATTTTGACATATATAAACTCTTGAAACAATAATAAAGATAATGAACATGTCCATAATACCAAACTTCCCTTAGCCTTTCTGTAATCTCCACCACCTTCTGTCTCTCCTTGTTCCTATACTTCCACCCAAGGCAATCACTGATCTGTTTTCTGTCACAATAGTTTTATTTTCTAGAATTTTATATAAATTGAATAATATTGTATATACTTTATTGAATGGCTTCTTTCACTCAGCATTATTCTGAGATTCATTCACTCTTTGGGATGTTTCAATAGTTCATTCCTTCCTGTTGCTGAACAGTATTATGTGGATAAACCACAATTCATCTGCTGGACACTTGATTTGTTTCTAGCTTTAAAATATTACAAATAGCTATTGTGAATAGCTCTGTACAAGTCTTTGTGTAGACATATGCTTTCATTTATCTTTGGTAGATACTTAGGAGTAAAATGGGTGGGTCATATGTTTCACTTTTAAAGAAACTACCAAACTATTTTCCAAAGAGGTTGTACCATTTTACATTCCCTTCAACAATGAATGAGAATTCCAGGTGCTCCACATCCTCACTAACACTTGGTATGACCAGTTTTTTGATTTCAGACGTTCTACTAGGTGTGTGGAAATATCTCATTGTGGTTTTAATTAGCACTTAATATGTATTGCCCTATTGACCAATGTTTAATATCGTTGTAAGGGCTTATACACCATCCATACATCTTTGGTGAACTACTTGTTCAAATACTTTGCCCATTATTTTTACTAAATTGTTTCTTTATAATTAGTTTTGCGTTTTTAATGTATTCTGGAGACAAGGCTTTTACTAATATTTGAGATTTACTAATATTTTCTTCCAGTCCACAGCTTCTCTCTTCATTCTCTTAACAATGTCTTTGAAGAGCCTAAGCTGTCAATTTATCATTGTTTTCCTTTATAGATCATGCTTTTGATGTCAGATCTAAGAAATCCTTGTGGAATCCAAGATCACAAAAATTTTCACCTATGCTTTCTTCTAGAAGTTTTAGAGTTTAGGTTTTACATTTAGGGCTCTGATCAATTTTGAGTTAATTTTTATACATGGTGTGAGGTAGGGCTCAAAGGTTTTGTTTATTTTAGAATATGGATATCCAATTGCTCCATCACCAATTCCTGAAAAGACCATCCTTTCTCTACTTTTGTTGAAAATGAAATGTTCATAAAATTATTTTGATTAGGAAGCACATTCATTTTATTCTTAAGGTACAAAAGGGTAAAGCAAAATCTCCCAGCCACCCAGTCTCCTTCCTCAAAAATAATGCTGCTAATTAATTATGATTAATTTTAGAGATATTCTATGCATTTCAAATGATTATGTATGTATATACAGTTAACCCTTGAACATAAGTTTGAACTGTGTGGGTCATAATTTATATATCTATAAGCAGTATTCACCATCATGATTTATTTAACCAGTCTCTTACACCTAGAATTTTGGTTGCTTCCAGTCTTTTGCTATTAACAATACCTCAGTAAGTACCTCATGAACATGTCATATGTACAAGCTAGTGTATTTGTAGAAAAAAGTCCTAGAAATACAATTGTAAGGTGAAGCGTAAATTGTGCCAAATTGCTTTCCTTAGGAGTTGTACTATTTTATACTTTCAACAGCAACAAAAATGTATTTCCTCCACATATTTCTCAACATTATTATACTTCCTTAAAACTTTTCACCCTATAACATTTAAAATACTTTAACCTTTTTTTCTGTAAGGATTCAAGAATAGTACAAAGGATGCCAAACTTTTGTTCTAGATTTTATTCTAGAAAAGCACACAAGAAAGAATACAGCTGACCTTTCAGTAGCATGGGTTTGAAGTGTGCAGGTCCGCTTATACACAAATTTTCTTCAACAGATATCTGTATTCTTTTTGATCCATAGTTGGGAGTCCATGGATGCAGAGGGCCAATTGTATGCAATGACCTGTGCCATTTTATATAGGGGACCTAAGCATCCATGGGTTTGGGTATCCACAGGGGATCCTGGAACCGATGCCTGATACTGAGGGATAACTTAAGTTTTGGGGGAATCAAAAGTTATGCACTGATTTTTGACTGCATGGGGAGTCAACGTCCCTATCCCCTGTGTTGTTCAAGGGTCAACTGTATAGTTTTCACAATTTTACCAGTGTTTATAAGATATATACGCATATGTATATGTGTGTGTGTGTGTGTGTGTGTGTGTGTGTGTGTGTGTGTATGTACATATATATATATAAAATGTTTCTGGATTGTTACTACTTTTCTTGATTGTTGTATAAGTCTGAAATTTCTTTATGATTTAATTTGTGGTCTTCACTTACCGAATCCCGTTTAGGAAAATTTGGTGACTCATCATTTATTAATGGTCTTGAGGCAAGAATGTCTATTTTACCTTCCAGTCTTCCCTCCATGGTTTTAATAGCATTCAAGAGCGTCTTTAGAGAGATTCTAGAGTCTCCAAGATCCTGAGAAGATCTCACAGAAGTCAGGGTAGGTGCAAAGGTCACATGGCGAGTGGAGTTTGGGGTAACACTGGGTAAACCAACTGATGAAGTTCTTTCCCTTATACTGGGTCTACAGCTTTCAAGAAATTTTGAAGATGCAGGCCTTTCTGGAGATTTTCTTTTTCTTGGAGGCATCACCAATAAAAAACAATAAAATCAACTAAACCTAGAGTTATTTTTCAGAGTGTCTCTTTTACTAGGAGAAAAAACACAATGTTCTATATGAAGCTGCAAAGGAAAATATATGTGAAAATATGTTCCAGGAATCACACTGTAAAGTATGTCCTAGTGAAGAAGCAGACCTTAAATCAAATTCCCTGTTGGAGAGTGTATCTAATGAGGCCCACTTTACCAGTGTAATCAGATGGTTAGAACCCTAACAGTATTCCACTTGGAGACACATTCTGGTTCCTTGGTTGCTAAGGGTATGCATATACAAATGTTATAGACACAGAAGTTACATATGCTTATATGGAACGTTAAATTTTTTTTTTTTTACTGCATATATAGTAAATTTGTGAATCTCTTTCTGTAACACATTCCTGGATTATTTTCCTCACAAAATGTTTTATATATTTTATTTATCTTTCTCTATTCATTTGTTAAAATGTTATGTGACCTACAAAAGGCTTTCGATCTCAATAGCCACCATGCCTGACAAGCACCTGCTCTACTAATACCTCTTTGAAGTGAGCTGTCTGTTGCAGATATATCTTGTTGGTAATGAGTTCTGAGTTTGCCTATAATTCAAAAATCAAAGATACTTGTTCCTCATGTCTGCCAAAAGTTTGAAAGCTCAAATTAAAAAACTATTTCTTTTATGAAAGCATTTCTCGATGCTTCCATCGTAATGTGCTCCCCATGAATGTTCATAACATGATCTATTTTGTTTTTGAAAGACATAACTTTCTATTCTATAATAAAGTTTATTGAGCACATTCCTAAGTCTCTAGTTAAAACATAAATGAGTTGAAAGTTCTAATCCTGCTTCAGGCAACTCTATGAATTCCCTTATGGTTTAGCAGAGCCTTGTACATAGTGGATGTTTAAAAAAAGCTTATTGAACTGAGTCAAGTGAGAGAATATATTTATCTTTCTGGGCCTATATGGTAAGGTGGGGAAAAAGGCATCAATTTCTTAAAAACTAATTAAAACAATTAAACAGCAATCTATAAATATTAATCATACCTGACTATATTTGCCCTCAAGAGCCTTATTCAACTTGTGTAGGTGGTCATTCTGTGAACACGTTTCAGTAAAATAATGTAGCTGTTCTTCTAGCTGTTTAACTTTTATCTAGGGGGAAAAAAACAATAATAAAAATAAGCCTCATTAATGAGATATATATATTTATATACTCTAAAAGGAAACAAAAACATGTCTTTAGTTTTGCAAAAAAAAAAAAAAAAAAAAAAAAAAAGAATCCTTAAAACTCGTTAAAAGAATTCCTAAGTTTTCCTAATCATGCAAAGAATGTTATTTCAACTGAAGTACATCGGTATTTCAACAGCTAAAAGCAGGCTATATCTATTTACATGTACAGAGATAACTCAATTGGTTTCTATTGCTCATGAAAACTCCAAATTAACATGATTCACGAATATAGCAGTGAGACTTTGTGGGTAATAAATTTCAATTTAAAGAAACTGGTATAGCATTTGAAAACCCTTTTGAATATGGATGTTTATATTGTTAACATGCAAGGAGAAGACAGTCTTGTGTTTTTACTGACAGAATTACAAAAGTTAAATAAGTGGAACTATTATATGTTGAGTTGATTTTAAAACTAACTCATAAAAACAACTACTCAGACTTTTGACTTTAAAGAAAATTATCATTTGGAGAGATAAAATCATTTACTTTAAACTCTCCAAATTCTGTGTTTCTCTACATTCTCTTCCTCTTATTTCCAAATCTCTCATACAAATCAACAACTAACATTACTGAACCTATCCCTGAATCAGGAAAAATTTCATCCAAATTTTTTATTTAAATCAACTTTTTCCTCTCTTGATATCTTGTTTCCTACCCAGTTGGTATAAAAGTGATGGGGCCAATGGCAGAATGAGCCTAAAGCACTCAAACTGACATGTTTAAAAACAACAACAAAAAAGTGTTGGAAACCTTTCAGACATATATGATATCCCATCAACGCATTTTTCAACTTAAAAAATCCAAAACATTACTAGTACAGTTAAAACCCTCTGTGTGTAGCCTACTTCGACCAAATCTCCCTCTATCTTAGAGTTAACCGCTATCCGGAATTTGGTGTTTATTATTACATTCCTTTTCAATAATTTTACCATAAATGTATCTCTAAACAATATATATTATTATTGTATGAGATTCATTCATGTTAACACATGTAACTGTATACCTTCTTATATATACTGCTTTTAAAACTGATAAAACTACTTTTAGGAGAAATTTGACAAACTCTAGTGAAATTTAAAATATATACATCCTACAATTCAGTAATTCTGTTAAGAATTAAACTTGTCTTAGAGAATCTTTTGTATATGAGTACAAGGAGACATGTACAATAATTTGTCATATCAGCATTGTTTGTAATTGCTTGCAAGCAACTGGAAACTGCCTAAATATCCACCGACTGAAGAAAAGATAAATACATGTTAGTCTACTTATATAATGGAATATTATGCAGCACTGAAAATCAAATCTAAACCATGTTTGAATGTGAGGCAGCAGTTTCTGACAGTGTACAGTTAACACTTAAAAGCCAGTATTTATAGTAATTATTAATTCTGCAAATGCAAACTTTTATCTTACATGATTCACGCACGTAATATTTTTAATTGATTCTAATCCTCAACAGAGAACATACTGAGGACTATTGTTTTGACTGTTTAATATGCAGCTCCTTCAAGTTATCTTGCAAGAGTATATGTTTTAAGAGCACCTTCTCCTGGGCTGATGCAGCCAGTTGCCTTTGGGATGAGCCAACACTAGCTTAACATACACCAGTGAATCGAAGTGTTTCGGCTTTCAAGGATGAAATACTTAACCAAAAATGTTAAGCCCTTATAAGAATATGAGCAGAAAAACAGGCATGTATTTTCCTTAAGAGTGCGAATATAACCTCTAATACAGTTAAGGTCTAAAAGATAAGAAAGGTATCAGACTGATGAATGAAACTTTGTATTCTATTTAAAGACAAAAATGTATTGTCCAAGAGTCCTGATTTCTAGGGTTATTTCTTTTTAGGAATGTTATAAAAATTCAGCAAAAAAAAAAAAAAAAAAAAAAAAAAGAGAGAGAACATAGGATCTCTACTTTCTAGTGAATGACCATGCGTAAAACAATTATAATAAGCTTTGCGCAGTCCAAAAAAAATGGCCTTTGGCTTCACAATTCGAGGTTTCAGCATTATATTATAGATATGTAAATATAAATTACCTAGATTTTAATATGGTAACAAACTTAAGGAGGTCCAAAGGCTTATCCAAAGTGAGAATTAGTAAATGACAGAGCTAGGTCCTCTCAAAATCCAGCAATATTTACTTTGACAACTGACATTAAAAAATTAGACAATAAAAATCAGAAAATAAAATCCCATACCTGGAGTTTTCCCTTTTCATAGGCGAGTTTATTTTTACTCTCAGTAATTTTTCCCAAGACGGTTTCCACTTGCTGTTGGGCAAGCTGATAAAGCAAACACAGGTATCAGTACCTCCAGGCAGAGAAGAGAATAATCATTTACCTTTTTAAACAAATATTTATACCCTTACCATTTCTATAGTAATGAAACCAGTATTCATATTTGCTAATACTGCCTCTTAGTCTTTCCTGAGATAGCCAGTCATAGTGCTAATATGCAACATGTAAGGACACTACTAGTGAAAGTAAGTATGAGTGCTTTAGGAGTCCCAGTTTACTCTTGTTTATTAATTCTATTTTTATTATATTAATAATCCCTTTGTAGTTGTGATCCAATCTAGATGTGGGGTGGCTATATCAGCAGTTTCAGATATACAGTTTGAGGACTAAATACTTCTTGAAGAAAACAGGAGGTACAAATAATCACAACCATTCAGACATAGAAGATGCTTGTTACCACAGTAAAAGACAGTTATGAAAATCTCAAAAAAAACCCAAACATTTGTTGGAAACTCACTGATCAAACATTCAACACAGTGTTTTCTGGGACAAATATTACCGAAGGCTCTGTATTTCATGAAATTACATATTTTCGTCATTCAAACAGTATTTAATAATGGCATTTTTTCCATGTCTTTTGCCTCAAACTTTGTCAGAAGAAATAAGAATACAGTGACTTTGATTAAATATTTGGCCTTATTGTTACTTCAAGAACATCAGTGGCTGAACATGGAAAATTTCACCCTACTACAATATTTTAATAACAGGAAATATTGATATTTTCCATATGTCAAAATCATCTTCATGAATCAACTGTAGATATATCACAGACACAAGCAAATGTGACTTAGAGCACCAATTCTTAATCACTCAGGCCAACAAGCTGCACTTCAGATTATCTGCAGTGAGTCTGGAATTTAAAGTCTTGGTAAATATTGACATAATTCACTATTTCTGGCTTACATTTGCTTAGTCTGTGAGTAATAGAACAGGGGGCTCTGTAAGCATTTAAAGCCAAAGAATTTAGACATTTGTTTTATGTTCAACTTTGGGCAAGCTGATAAAGGTGAAACCACATATGTAGGGATATTAAGTTACATAAAAGATATTTTTTACTATCTCTGACAGAGTTATAGCTATTCTTTACTCATCACTTTGTAGGACACTTTATTTCAAGTATTGTGAATCCAACGCAATTGTAACACATATAAAATACAAAGAGCTAGATTTAATCTAAAATATGCTAGCTATAACAAATACTCAACATTTAAACATAACTTTGTTTGCCTTCTTGAAATGTGGAAAGATTTTTTATGGAATAATTTAGATGGTCTGCATCTCTTTTAAAAGGTGTCTATGAATTTCTTAAATAATGGCACTTTTCTCAATAAAATTCTTTCTTTTAGGAAAAGGCGTAAAGGAATTCTATTATGTTTTAAAGCCATTTTAAAAATAATTTCCTTTTTGCCATAAAAAAGAATGCTAATGCAATAAGTGACAACTACCCAAAAAAATCAAAATGTGTTAATGTTTGACACAGTGTTACTTATTAAAAAAAAAAAAGAAAAGAAAAATTGTTTCCAGTTGCTAAAGGAAAGTAGATGTTAAGGTAGTAACTTAAATTACTGTTTGTACATTATTTAAACAGGTCCTGTACTTAAGAGAATTAATGGAAGACCAGAAATTAGAGGCATAGCTCAGATTGTAAATTCTGAAAGGCAGAACTCAGATTAACCATTGCTTAAATAATCTAGGCAACATACTATAAAGATTATTAATATGTAGGGCAAGGCATAAACTGGAAAATCACCTGGGAAACAGTATACAGAGGAAAATTCAAGCGGTTAGAATATACATTTTAACTCAAACACAAAGACATTACTCCTTGGAAAAGCAGGAAGCATACACAATTATCTTAAGGTATGAAAGGCAAGTTGCTAAGGAAAGCCACAAAATGATTTCTAAAATCATTTTTAAATCCAGGTAAGTTGTAAAAGTTAGCCAAAGCTGTTAGAAGAATACCTAAAACCAGCAGATACTGGCATCTTGGTAAAGCTATTTTATAAGACTATAAGAAGGGGTTTTATTCAAAATATTTAACAACCAGTATGACATGAGTCCCAGCAGATGGAACCAACTTTGACACCTGCATGGGTGTACACTGACTGAATGTCATCCTGGTCTTAAGATTTAATTCACTGTTTAATTTCAAGTCATTAACATCTTAGTTGTTATACAGAACTATATTTCTGTCTGTTGGTACTATTTGAAATGTTTAAACCCCAAAAGAAAAGTGGGAAGCGCAGTCAGCTAACTTGAAATCAGGGATAACAACCTTCCCACATTTGGATCTTTTCTGAGGTTCCCTGCATGACTGCTTGTTGTAATGGACTTAAATTACAGCATTATAAAGGCTGGAATAGTAAAAATTAATTTAGGAAGTGTGAGAATAAACAATAATATTTATACAGGGATACTGTATACTAGGCCCTGTGATGGGCACTTTAGATGCAATATGACATTTAATTCTCACAGTCTGCCAAGACAGACGTGACTTTCTTTGTGTTCTACTTAACCAATGTTTCTTAAACACCTATTATGTACCAGGCACTATGCTAGGCAAGGGAGTATAGAGATTAGTAACTACTGTTGCATTAAGAGAGAGTGAAGGCAGATGCATAAACAGGTCAATCTGGAGAGGATCCTTTGGCAATGAAGGCCATAGAGGTTAAGAACCTGCACAGGTCATATAGTAAATGGAGCCGAGGGTTGAAATCAGGACTATGGAGTTCAAATCTGTGTGTGTGTGGCGGGGGAGGGCGGGGTGGGGGAGGTGGTAAGGAGAGGGATGCATATACGCAACACATAGTCCTTTGTATATCTCCAAAGATCAGTAGGAGGGTAAACTAGAAGGTAGCTTTTATTGAGCATTTCGGGTGTTAACACTCAAAGAACAAAAATACACTGCCACCATTGAATGGTAATAGATTTAATGATATTACTAAGATTAAAAAAAAAAAAATCCTGAAATCTCAGCCTCATTCCTCAGACTCCTACAGCCAATTTAAATGCTTCTAGGTAAACTTGGTCAGAGATTCTACATGGAGGCACAGATCTACAAGCTGGAGTTGAGGTGGGGTTTATCACTGGGAGCCCTTAATCAAGAGGTGTGGTCTGCAGGCAAGAACCAACCCTAATCAAACCACTGGAAAGACCTGTCAAAGTCGGTAACAGTAAGGCCACAGACCTGTTCACTGGCAGTGGGGACATGAAAGAATCAGGCAGACTGAGATGTGGTTTTCCAGAGGGATAGATAAGCCCAGCTGAGGGCTAGCCAACAAGCAAAGGACATGCATGAATCTTTAATCTCAGGGGAGTAAGGGTTGGTCTGATATAGCACCAGGAATTAGAGTTAATGTATCTTGTCACTCCAATAGAAACTTAAAGGCTTTTGTTTCTGGGTCAGTTCCGATACCAAAATTGAATAAATGTCAGCTCTCTGCTACATGCTCAACATGTATCAACTTAATTCTCAAACAACCCATTAACAGTATTATTATCCCTATTTTAACAGATTAAGAAAATGAGGCTGGTGGAGGTTAAGGATCATACCCAAGATCACAGTCAAAACTGAAACCTAGGCAGTGTGGCTCTAAAGCTATGAAAATGTAAAAGAATTTATACTTACTCTGTGTAATTTTTCATAGTTGAAGTAATGAGCAGCTTATGACATAGTTTGAGAGAATTTAGCTCAGATTAAGATGGACTCACATTAGGGCCTTCTATGGAATTTTTAAAGATTTGCATGTTACAGAAGGAGTAACGGATTTGTTTTTCTTCAAATATTCAAACACACGTAGGAAACTTATTAGCTGCTTAACAAACTCATCATCCCCTTCACTTGGAAAAGATGTTTTAGGAACTCTATCATTCATCTGTAATGAGCTGACCTTGTTAAATAGCTTGTAGAAATCAAACTTACTACTACTGATTACTTAATGGAAGAAACTGTCAGGGTTAAGCAAGAATAGTTTATGGAAGAAGAAAAAAATGTTAAACATTGGAAATATTTGTGCTTTTTGGAATTATAGATTATCTATGTAGGCAGATATTTAATGGCTCCCTTAAATTCTTGTTTTCTTAAATCCTCTATTGTTTGAATGCTGTAGAGATTTCTGGCATATTTAGCCTGATATAGTCAGGACTTATGCTAATTATTAAAACACAAACAACTGAAGAATATCTATCTCTTGATTTCCAATTTTTTTTTTTTTAACTCAGTCATTAATTCCTACTTTAGACTGACCTTTTTATACCCACCCCATGGTAATCAGAAGTTTCTTGCTGAAGTTCCAGAGAAGTAATTTGATCTGCCAGGTGCTTATTCTTTTCCTCTAGAGTCTGCAGGCTCTGGGTTAATGCATTTATGTCTTCCTGTGCAAAACAAAAGGAGAAAAGCAATCTATTTACTATCTATAAATAGATAAATACGCCTATGTCAGATCCAAAATTATTATCTTACTTTAAAAATGACATCTGTAACTATAAAATAGAAGATATCTTATGAACACATTCCCCTGCCTTTATATTTGGGGATTTTCAACCTGATAGCTTTATGAGTATTTTTCAAAATATTTTCTTTTCTCTTACATTTTTTTTTTTTTTTTTTTAGCTTTTCTAGTTGTCTTCAGCAGGAGGGTTATTACAAATCACGTAGTTCACGTTTATTAAAGAAATTTTTACTAAAATAAAAATCCTTCTAGTAGTTGGTATTTATTTAAATATTAATTCAAGTTGATGAATTTAGATCCAAAAATCTTCCACAAAATATTAGCAAAACAAATACAGCAACATATAAAAAGAATCACAAATCAGGACCAAGTGAAGTTTGTCTTAGTAATACAAAGCTTGTTTAACATTCAAAATCAATTTGTATAATTCACATGAATAGACTACATGAGAAAAATTATGAGTATCTTGCTAGATGCAGAAAAAGCATTTCACAAAATTCGACAGATTCATGATAAAAACTCAACAAATTAGAAATTATAGAGAACCATCTCTACCTGATAACGTGTATTTATAAAAATTGTACAACTATTATCAATCCTAATGGTGAAAGACTGATGTTTTTCCCCTAAGATTGGGAAAAAGGCAAGAATATCTGCTCTCATGGTCTATGCAACATCATACAGGAGGCCATAGCTGGTGCAATAAATAAACAGTAATAAAAGGCCCAGAAACTGGAAATGGAACAATAAAACTGTGTCTATTTATACTAGACATGAAAATCCCCCCCAAATCTACAATATACTAGAATAAGTGAGTTTAGTAAGGTTGAAGGATACAACGTGAAAACAATTGTATTCCTATAAACTAGAAAAAAAAAATTGGAAATTGACATTTCTTAAAAGAACCATTTAAAACTACCAAAACCCATGCAATTCTTAGATACAAATCTAAAAAAAAAAAAGTCTAATATTTTATATGCTGAAAATAATAAAATACTGATGAAATTTTTTAAAAAACAAATTAAATTGAGGGATAATTCATATTCATGCATTGGAAGATTCAAATGTCAGTACTCTCTAATCCCAACCAGAATAGTGTGGGGTAATTTACCAGAGTTCACCCTTTGGTGAGATGTACACTGTGGGTTTAGAAAATATGCCTTATGTTAAACACAAAAGGAAGTTCTTTAGATTGAAATAAAAGAGTGCTAGGTAATCAAAGGCATCCACATGAAGAAATAGAGTTACAATAAAGGAAGTGACATAGGTACATGTAAAAGATATATAAACATGTATTCTTTATTTGTAACTTTGTTACCTATAAATCAAAAATATATAGTGAAAGAAAGGACAAGAGAGTTAAAATAGTACACTAGAAATATCTACCTTACACAAAAGTCTGTAATGGAGATACGGAGGAACAAAAAGCATATAAGACATACATAAAAAAACAGTTAAGTGGCAGATGCAAATCCCACCTATTAGTAATAACGTTAAATATAAACAGATTAAACACTCTGACTAAAAAGTAGAGCTAGGCAGAATAAAATTTTTAAAAGATCCAATTATGTGTGTTTATGAGATACTTTGGATCCAAAGACACAAATGAGCTGAAAGTAAAGGGATGGAAAAAGAAATAATATGTAAAGAGTAGCCTTAAAAGAGCTGGAGCGGCTATACTAATATTAGACAAAACTGACATTCAGACAATCTGTGAGAGAAAGAATATTATGTATTTAAAAAGGATCAATCCTTTGAGAAGATGTAACATTTATATATACACACATGCATCTAACAAGAGACCCCCAAAATACCTGAAGTAAAAACTGACAGAATTGAAGGGAGAAATAAACAATTCAACAATAATTTTTGGAGACTTCAATATATCACTTTCAATAATGCAGAGTACAACCAGACAGAGGGTCAGTGGGAAAATGACTTGACTTTCACTATAAAGCAACTACATCTAATAGACATCTAGAACATTCCTCCCAACAACAGCAAAAATACTTACCTTTCTCAAGCGGTCATGAAACATTCTCCGGGTTATATCATATGTTAGACCACAAAACAACTCTTAATAAATTTGAAAGAACTGAGATTACATTAAGTATGTTCTCCAACTACAATGGAATAATATTAGAAATCAATAAAAGGATATCTTGGAAATTCACATATATGGGAAAATTAACATTCTAAATAATCAATGAATCAAAAATAAAATTACAAGAGAAATGAAAGATTACTCTGAGATGAATAAAATGAAAACACAACATGACAAAATTCATAGTATTCAACTAGTGCAGTGCCCTTAGGAGGAATTTTAAAGCTACAGACACCTATATTAAAAAAGAACTATCTCAAATAAATAAACTTCCATTTTGAGTCTAGAAAAAAAGCAAATTAGACTGAAAGCAAGCAGGAGGAAGTAAATAATAAGAATAAGAACAAAAAAAGAAAGAAAAAATAGAAAAAAAAATCAGTAAAACTGTATTAGCCCTTTGAAAAGAGCAGCCAAATTAAAACTTTTAGCTGTACTAGGCAAAAAAACAAAAACAAAAACAAAAAACAAAAAAACAAACAAACAAACAAAAAACAGAGAAGACACAAGTTACAAACATTAGGAATGAAAGAAGGGACATCACTACTGAACTTACAGAAATAAAGATAAGGGGCTACTATGAACAAATGAGGTAACAGATGAAATGAACAAGTTCATTGAAACACCCAAATACTGAAACTGATTGTTTTAAAAAGTAGAAAATCCTTTCTTTAAAACAAGACCTATAACAAGAAAAGAGATGGAATAATAGTTAAATCAAATAAGACAGAACAAAAAACTTCCTGCAAAGAAAAACCAGAACCAGATGGCTTCGTTGGTGAATTCTATAAATATTTAAAGAATTATCATCAATTCCTCACAAACTATTCCCCGAAATAAAAGGAAAGAGAAAACTTACAAAATCATTTAAGGGGCCAATATCATCTTGATACCAAAACCTGACAAAGATATGACAAGAACAATATCACTTATTTATATAGTTAAAAAATCCTTTACAAAATACCAACAAGCCAAATCCAGCAACATATAAAAAGGATTAAGCACCATGACCAAGAGCAGTTTATCCTAGGAATTAAAGATTGATTTAACATTTGAAATCAATTAATGCAATATGCCACAGTAACAGAATAAATGACAAAATCCACAATATTATTTCACTGAACACAGAAAAACCATTTCACAAAATTCAATACATTTTCATGATAAAAATTCGCAGCAAACCAGAAATATATGATAATATCGTCATCCAGATAAAAGGTATTTACAAAAAGCCCTTGGCTAACATCATGTTCTTAATGGCGACAAACAAAGCTTTCCCACTAAGATCAGAAACAAAATATGAATGTCTGCTCTTACCACTTCAACATCGTAGTGGAGGTTCTAGCCAAGGTAATTACACAAAAGAAATAAAAGGCAGCAAAAACTGGACAGAAAAATAAAACTATCTCTATTTGCAGATGACAGTTTTATATATAAAAAATATATAAATGTTGTATTAATATTGTAATGCTCCCCAAATTGATCTACAGATCCAATACAAAATTTCAGCTGCCCTTTTTGGCAGACATGGAACAGCTAATCTTAATAGTCATAGAAACACAAGGATCCAGAATAGCCAAAACAATCTTGGGAAAAGGAAAAAAAGTTGGATGACTTGCACATCTCAATTTCAAAACTTCCCTCAAAGCTACAGTACTGTGTGGTACTGGCACAAGGACAGACATATAGGTTGATGCAATAGGATTGAGAATCTAGATATAAGCTCATATATCTATGGTTAATTGATTTTGACAATTAATTAATTAATTGATTTTTTTTTTAAATAGTTTTTCCAACAAATAGTGCTGGGACAACAGGATAGCCACAGACAAAATAATGCGATTGAACCTCTACCTCATATCATATATAAAATTAATTCAAAATGGACCTAACTATAATATGTAAAACTGTAAAATTATCAGAATAAAAAACAAGTATAAATCTTTGTGACCTTGGATTAGGCAGCAGTTTCTCATATTGTGACACCTAAAGCACAAGCAACCAAAGAAAAAAACAGATAAACTTAACTTCATAAAAATCTAAAACTTTACAGACAATTCATAGAATGAGAGAAAATATCTGTAAATCACTTCTGATAAAGGTCTACTATCCAGAATATATAGAGAACTTTTACAACTTAACAATTAAAAGACAAGTAACTCAGTTTAAATACAGGCAAAGGATCTAAATAGACATTTCTCCAAAGAAGATATATAAATGGCCAATAAGTACATAAAAAGATGATCAATATCATTAATCATTAAGGAAATGTAAATCAAAACCACAATGAGATAACACTTTCGCACCCACAAGGATAACTGTAATCAAAAAATGAAAAAATAACGTGCTGATAAGGATGTGGAGAAATTGAAAGTCTTGTACATTGGTGGTGGGAATATAAAATAATTTAGCATCAGGGAAAACTGGTAGTTCCTCAGAAAGTTAAACCACATATTTAATCTTCAACATGACCCAGTAATTCCACTCCTAGGAATATATTCCAAAGAACTGAAAACAGGAATTTAAACAAATACACATAAATACATTCATAGTAGCACTAATCACCACAGCCAAAAGGTGGAAACAATGTAAATGTCCATCAACAGATAAACAGATAAACAAAGGAAAGAACTGTGGTATATACGCAGGGGGTGGTTAGAAGCGCCAACCTCATGCAGAATCAAAAGTTCATGTATAAATTTCACTTCCCAAAAACTTGAGTTGTCCCTCCTGTATCTGGGGGGGATTGGTTCCAGAACCCCTGTGGATAACAGAATCCAAGGATGCTCCAGTTCCCTATATAAAATGGCACAGATCAATGCATATAGTCAGCCCTCAGCATCTGTGGACTCCCAAACACAGGTCAAAAATAGTACAAGTATTTTGAAAAAGATGTGTGTATAAACTGGATCCATGTAGTTCAAACCCATGTTAAGAGTCTACACACACACACACACACACACACACACACACACACACACCTTGAAAACGTTGTTAAGTGAAAGAAACCAGACACAAAACATCACATATTGATTATTATCTGCATGAAATATTCAGAATAGGTAAATCTAGAGTCAGAATACACATTGGTGGTTGTCGGAGGCTAGGAATAGGAAGGAATGAGTGATTAAAGGAAATGAGGTTTTGATGAAAATATTTTGAAATAGAAGTGGTGTTGCACAACACTGAATATACTAAATACCACTGAAGTGTTCACTTTAAAGTGGCTGATTTTATATGAATTGTACCTCAATTAAAAAAAAAAACAGTGAGATACTTCACATCTGCTAAGATGGGTAGAATAAACTTTTTAACTTATAATATTCAACTCAAAATTTATTGCCCTTATATAGTTAATACTGCTTCTCATTTATCATAGAAGTTATTTCACAAAAATGTTAATCACAACTGGATTGACAGTATTTGGGAAATGTGGCAATGCTGTTTATATAAGTATACCACATTTTAAGTCTACTGGAGTTCCAAAGGGATTTGCTTTTGAAGCAAACAAGCAGCAAAAGCTATTGAGATAGGTTCAAGACTTTTTTTTAGTTTCAAAGCAAGTACATCCAAGTGTAAGTGGTAGGGAACCCAATCTTGGAAAATCTTGGAATCGAGAACATTCTTAAACATTTTGTTGGAATAAAACTGAGCTATGAGGATGGTGAGTGCTGTTGGTTTGATAACTTTTTTTTTTTAAAAAAAGAACAGATAACAAATGTAATGAGGACATGAAATATTGAAATCCTCAAGTATAGCTGGAGAGACTGTAAAATGGTACAGTCACTGAAAAGTTTGGCAGTTTCTCAAAATGATAAAAAGACTTATCACATGACCCAGGAGTCTCACCCCTAACCATATACTAAAGAAAATTAAAAACATATGCTCATCAAAAAGTTGTACACAAACATTCACTGCAGTATTCTTAATAGTCGAAAAGTGGAAACAAGCCTGAATGTCTATCAACTGCTGAACGGATAAATGAAGTGTGGTATCGTATGTTCATACAATATTAATCAGCTATACACAGAATGAAGTATGGCATATGCTACAATATGGACAAACCTTGAAATGAAAGTATGATGCTAGGTCAAAGAAGCCAGATCCAAAATGCTACATACTGTTTGATTCTATTTATATGAAATGTCCAGAATAGATAAATAGTTTTTGGCAGGGGCTGCGGGGTAAAGGGTGAATAGGGAATGACTGATAATGGGTACTAGGTTTCCTTTTTGGAGTGATAAGAACATTTTAGAATTAGTGGTGATGCTTGCACAAACTTGTTAAAATACTAAAAAAGTCTTGAATTGTATATTTAAAGAAGGTGAATTTATGGTATATTAATTATATCTCAATAAAAGGTATTAAAAAAAATCAGACATCCATTTAACAATAACATGAACCTTGAACCGTACCTTGAATGATATACAAAAATTAACTTGAATAAGATCACAGCCCTAATATAAAACCTAAAACTATAAAACTTCTAGAGAAGAATAAAGGAAAAAATTTTTGTGATCTTAGGTTAGGTTAAATTTTCTTAGATATGACACAAAAATATGGTCCATAGAATTTCAAAAATTGATAAATTGAACTTCATCAAAATATAAAACTTCTGTTCTTTGAAAAAATGTGAAAAGACAAAGCATAAAATGAAAGAAAATATATGTCGAATATGTACCTGACAAAAAAATTTTAAGAATATGAGACTATTTAAAAATCCCTGAAACAATAGTAAGAAAACAAACTGGATTAAAAATGATTAAAAGATTTGAAGAGACACTTCAAATTGTGCACGACAAATAAGCAGATGAAAAGAATACCTCATACTATTAGTCACTGGAGAAATACGAATTATAGCCACAATGATATATCACTACATACCGGTTAGAATGGCTGAACTTAAAAGAAATGACAATACCAAGTGCTGGTGAACATACAGAGAAACTGAAACTCATATATTATTGGTGTGAATGCAAGATGATACAGGTCCTTCAGAAAACAGTTGAGTTTTTGTTGTTATGTCAAATATATATTTACTAAGGCATCCACAAATTCAACTCCTGATATTTAGCCAAGAGAAATACATATGTATGTTCATCTGTGAATACTTATAAAGGCTTTATTCATACTTGTCAAAATCTGGAAACAACCCAAATGTCCTTCAATTGGAAAATGGGTAAAGAAATTGTAATCCATATATTAGAACAGAAACTATGGTACAACGACATGGATGTCAAACGCCTCACGCTAAATCAAAGCAGCCAGACTTAAAATGCTACATATTGTACAATTCCATTTATATGATATTCTGGAAAAGATATATAACTACAAGGTCAAAAAAACAGATTAGTGTTTGCTGAGGGATGTGGGTGGAAGAAGAGGTTGATTACAAAGGGGCACAAGGGAACTTTCTAAGATTTAGAAATGTTCTATATTTTGACTGTGGTGGTGGCTACATGATTACATGTGTTTGTCAAAACTCAAAGAACCATACACTAAAAAAAGAGTGAAAAAAGGGTGAATTTCAGAGTACATAAATGGTAACTCATTAAACCTGATTTAAAAAGGCATAGCTTTACAAAGAACATGCAGTTTAAAAATATCAATTTAGACCATAAAATATGACTGTCTAAGTATTATCTTTTGGCCTAATACAACCTCTTAATGAGCAAGTATCTTTCTGTCCCATCAACTTACACTCAGCGTACACTGAGACAACAGAAATCAGACAAGCAAAATAACAATGTTATTTTTATATTACAAACATACAGCATTTGCCTTAGCCATGAAACACCTACTAACACTTTTAGGCAAAATGTACTATTGAATCTAATAGTAGTGACCAATTTTCCAAATTTTTAAAAGTGTATTTGAAACCAAATTAACACCAGTAAGGTCCTTGCCACAGGAAGTTAGTTTCATTCAATGATTTTGAGGGTGGACTATTTTCAGTTCACTAGATATGAGTGCCTAAACCACAGGGGCATCTGCCAGCTTGGTGAATGGTACTTGAGCTTGGCTTAAGAATTTAGCTTTTCTCTTGTTCCCAATTCTTAAAGTTCATACACATACACAAATGTGTGTGTATGTGTGTATGTATATAAAAATAAATATATAAATATATATAAATAGCAATTTATATATATAAATAGCATTTGTAGACACACACACGTACACGTGTGTACGTGTGTGTGTGTGTGTGTGTGTGTACAAATGCTATTTAGTTGGGCCAGAAGCCAACTAAACAGTCAAGGCTTGATGACTCTGTTGATGTCTGCTACTGGATTTATTGTTTGGGGTAGGCTCATTCTCCTTGATGCTCTAGATATATTCTCTAGATAAGTTATACATAATCTTAACTCTCCTCAAATTTTGAAAAACAAGCAGTAATATTTCAAAGATTTTTTTGTTTGATTTTAATAAGAATTATATTTGTTTCTCTAGCCATCCTACCTTTTTTAAACCCAGAAAAGGGTACATCACAGATAAAATGGCAGGTGTTAACAGGTACTTAGGAAGTCTTTTTTTTTTTTTTTTTTTTTTAAAGAAAACATCATTGACAACAATCATCCCTTTGCCCCCCCACAGGCCCATTAGCTCATTCTCCCGGGACTTCCTGGCTAAACTACTTAGGTGAACACCATGACCAGAGGCAGTGATGACTCACTGGCAAACACCAGATGCTCAACAAGCCAATGTTCCCCAGAAGCAGCCTTATGCTGCAGTGCTTGGAGCACTCAGAGTTGCATCCAGCTTTTTGCTTTCTCTATTCCCCCATATCTTGGTTCTCAACAAAATAACTCATCTCCTCATTAAGATCAGCTGATACAGAAGGCAGTAATACAAAAGAAAATAAAATACAGCGAAATAACAAATAAAATGTGGAATACCTTGTTTTTAGCTAATTCCTTTTCCAAATTGCATTTTTCATGTGCTATTTCTTTCTCTGTTTTATTAACCTGCCCAAGGAGGGAAAAAAGGAAATGGGTCAATGTTAAAGCAGCTGACAGGCTCTACCATAGCAGACATACCCTGCATGTCAATTAATACCTACACTGCAGAGATAGCACATCCTCTCAGAAAAGGGGCCACTCAGGGAGTCTCTGAGGCAGAGCAGACTTCACAAACAGCCCTGAAATTAGAAAGACACGTCTGCATGTCAGACTCTGCTGGCTCCTTTCTAACCAAAAAGACAGGGCTGTCCCCCTTAAGCTACATTGTTCCACTCTTTCAGGGGAAATCAATTTTTAAAATCTGACCCCTTTTATCAAGGATGTGTAAACTATTAGTTAACATTCACTAATGCTGAGTAAGGGTATATACTATTTGGTACAGACTACTTCACATGCTAAAAGACATAGATTAGCCACCTAAGGAGTTCTTTAATGCGCAACTCAGACGAACTGTACCTGAGTTGTATTTCTTTTCTTGTCTTTTGCACTTAAAATACAATTTTAAAACAAGATGACCACCACAACCAGGAACTAACATGATTCCGTCTCTACCTACCTGTCTCTGAAGTCTTTCTTTCTCTTCTAGCAGAGATGTCTTCTCCTGTACGGATGCTTCTAATTCACCTTTCAATCTTGCAATAGTTGATTGTAGCAGCTCTTTTTGCACTGCTGTCCTCTGCTCAGCATCCTGTGCTTTCTGAATACACTGGTTATTCTGAAGAATTAAATGGTCCCTGCAGGAAGAGAAAAGGAGATATGAAGGCTAAATAAGAGTTCTTTAACAGAAAGACTAAATGTTCTTATGGAACATATCTCCTGCCTCAGAGCAGTTACCAAAATGTTCTAACAAAATTAGTTCTTTGAGGATAGTCTTTTTGTGGCTGGCCCAGCAAACACAGAATTACATTTTCATTAAAGATAAGAAATACGAATGCGACAACAAAAGATGCATGAGAAGTTGTCCACAATTTACTTACAGATGTGCTTGGAGTTGAGTTTTCTCATTCTGAACAGCTTGTAGCTCGTTTGTGATACTGGCATGAGCTGCATCCAACAGTAAGTGTTCTTCTTGAAATCTCTGTGTCATCATTTTCTGCTCTACCTGAGTGTCAGAAGTAACATTAAAAAAAGCTGAATCCCATAAAGTCGTTTGATAGAGTATCATTCAAAATAACTGGTCAAAGATACTGCATTAGCTTACAAAAGACAAATTTTATATATACACATACATATAAAATCCCTTTAAAAATTTTTTATTGTAATGCCCAGCTTTGTAATCCCCCCCTGACGTGACCACAAATCTATCATTTTATAGCTCTGCTAGCCAACAATCAAGATGCATTATTTACCAAGTTTGTTACAAAATTTGTAAAACTAAAATGAATATATTTTAGATATAAACTTTACATTAAGAATAATTTTTGTAATTTAAAACTTCAACATCATACTTTATTTTAAAAAGTAAAATAATATTAATGTATATAAAGTAAAAAGACCCCTCCATTTCTATTTCACCCCACCTCTTCCAAATAATCCTACTCGCCAAAGACAATCATATTTAATAATTTGGTGTAAATTCTTTTGAGAATATCTGAAATTGCACTTGGATACTGTTACAGCAGAAGTCCTATAAGTGTTTTTGCATAATTTATCTTCTCTGGCTCACCATTTTAGAATTATCATAACATTTTTATTCATACCCTTTCTACATACAATTTATAAGGCTTTTACAAACATAGTACATGTTAACAATTACTTTTCTAAGCTGATTTAAAAACACATATTTTAACAATATTTTATTGCATTGCAAACCTTTACACCTTTGCACTTGGTAAAATGGAATCTTACTGGTGTAATATCCATTTTAAAATGTTTGTGAAAATGTGCAGTCTACCTATACATATGACTTTATTCAGTCTAAATTTTAAGTCCTGTGAAAGTAGAAATTCTTGTCTTGCTCACCACTATAGTCCAAACTAGATTAGCATAGTATCTGCACAGAGTAAGCACTAGATATTTGTTGAATTAAAAATATTTATTAAGTACCTGTTATGTACAAAATACGCTTAGCTCCATCGGAAATAACAAAGATATATAAGTCAATGTCCTTTCTTCTATGAAATTCACAATATTATATAAGAAATGAGCCATGCACATAAATTACTACTGTGGAATGCAGAAAAGAGATGCAGCATAACATATGATTAAAAACTCTAGATGGAGGGGTCAAAATGGCGGTGTAGGTAAATGTTTGCCTACTCTCACAACCACATCAAAATTACAACTACAAAATAATGATCATTGGAGTCACCTGAAGTCTAGCTGAAAAGAAGTCCTACAACTGGGGCCACCTTGAAACTGGCAGGAGGAGTGGAGATGCTAAACAGGCCAGTCTCACACCCTTATGTGGCGGCTGAGAATTGGGAGAAATAGCTCAGCTGCAGAGGTACCCTCAGAAGAGTGTGGATGTCCCGGCCCGCACCAGGCTCTCTAGCCCATGATTCCAGTGTCAGGAAGAGAAGGCCCTACAACTTCTGGCTCTGAAAACCAGACGAGATTGTGCTAGAGTAACAGGGCAAAAGGAGTCACAGACTTTCCTCTTAAGGGGCCCATATGCAGACTCACTTGCTCTGAGATCTAGTTCTGGGCCAGCAGCTCAAAAGGTGCCAGGAACACACAGGAAGGAACTGAGTTGTTTGGCTTCAGGGCGAGGGCTGGAGGGATAGTTTTCTCCCAGACAGAAGTACTGGCAGAGGACAATTTTCCTTTGTTGAGCCCTCACCTGCCTAGCTTGCAGACTCAGGCTGGCACTGTAGCTGATTCTCCATCAATGTAGCTAACACTGGTCACTCTGCCCATGTGATTCCCAGAGAACCCACCTCTCCCAACATGCAGACCTACTCAGGACACTTCCAGTGGATTTTCCATACAAACGGCTTGTCTTGGCTCATGCTGCACTTTACTAAAATCTCTCAAAGGTTCACAAAACTTGAACAAGTAGCATCTCACCTCATCATGCTTCATACCTCTTGCTGAGCAGTCCCAAGCCTGGCACTAGTGGCAGCTGGCCTCAGTTTGCAGCTTAGCCTCTCAAGGCACTTCCAAATACTGCATTGCTGGTGGCCATCTGTAGACTGCTTGGTGACTCATGACAGGTGGCTCCATATAGGGCACAGGCTGCAGCTGAACTTGGCTTGCAGCAGGACCCCTCCCAGGAGCCGACCTGAACACCCAGCGGCAGGCTTTGGTCTAAGCCAGTCACATCTGAGGATGACACACCCAAAGAGCACACAGGGCAAGCACCAGAGCCCTGCTAAAGCGAATCCCGCTCTGTAGTGTCAGCCCCTGCACAACAGCTCCTCCACTGATCACAGCCGGTCATCACAGCCAATCAGCCCGAGGGTCAGTCCCTCCCACTGATGAGTAAACAGAAAACGAGACTCAACTACAATAGGAGGGCACACATAATCCCTACAAGGAACGTACCTGGAGCACCTGTCTCAGGTGACCAGGGAAGACTGTGCCACTGGGACCCATACAACACCTAATATATATGGCCACTATACTACGATTGGGAGACATAGCAGCCTTACCTAATACATACAAACAAACACAAGTAGGAAGCCAAAATAGGGAGACAAAGAAATATATCACAAATGAAAGAAAAGAACAAAGTTCCAGAAAAAGCTCAACAAAATAGAGACGAGCAATCTACCAGATGCAGAGTTCAAAATACTGTTTATTAGGATGCTCAATGAACTTAGAGGATAAGTAGATAAACTCAGTAACCTCAGTAACTATAACAAAGAGATAGAAAACATTAAGGTGGAGATAGAAAATATGAAAACAAAGAGTCAGAAATGAAGAACACAATAACTGAAATGAAGAATATGTTAGGAGGAATTAACAGTAGATTAGATGAAGTGGAGGATCAAATCAGTGATTTAGAAAGCAGGAAAAACTCAATTACAACAGTAACAAGAAAAATTGATCCAAATAAATGAGGATAGTTTTAGGGGCCTCTGGGACAACATGAAGCACAATAGTCACATCATAGGGATACTAGAAGGAGAAGAGAGAGAGCAAGGAACTGAACACCTATTTCGAGAAATAATGATTGAACTTCCCTAATCTGGTGAAGGAAATAAGACATATAAGCCCAGGAGGCACAGAGCTGCACACAAGATAAACTCAAAGAGGCCCACATCAAGACACATCATAATTAAAATGCCAAAGATTAAAGACCAAGAGAGTGTCAAAAGCAGCAAGAGAAAAACAGTTAGTTACCTACAAGAGAGCTCCCATAAGACTGTCAGCTGATTTCTCAACGGAAACTTTGCAGGCCAGAAAGGACTGACGCAAAATATTCAAAGCGATGACAAGCAAGGACCTACAATCAAGATTACTCTACCCAGCAAAGCTATTACTTAGAATTGAAGGACAGATAAAGAGCTTCCCAGACAAAGGAACGCTACAGGAGTTCATCATTGCCAAGTCAGTATTACAGGAAATGTTAGAAGTACACCTTTAAGAAAAAAAAAAAAAAAGATAAAAATTATGAATAATAAAATGGCAATAACTCCATATCTATCAATAATTACTTTAAAGGCAAATGGATCCAATAAGGGCCTAATATCCAAAATATACAAAATAACAACAACAAAAAACAAATGATCCAATCAAAAAATGGGCAGAGGACATGAACAGGTACTTCTCCATAGAGGACATACAAATGGCCGACAGGTATTTACCCCAAAGACTTGAAAACTCATATCCGAAAAGATATTTGCATACCGATGTTTATAGCAGCATTATTCACAGTGGCCAAGACATGGAAGCAACTGAAGTGTCCCATGACAGATGATTGGATAAAGAAGCTGTGGTACATATATACAATGGAATATTATTTAGGAATAAGAAGAGATGAAATATTGCCGTTTGTGACGACATGGATGGACATTGAGATAATCATGCTAAGCAAAATAAGCCAGACAGAAAAACTTGAAGAAAACCCATGATATTATTTATATGTGGGATATAAATCTAAAAGCAACAAATGAACAGGACAAACAGAGACTCATGAACATGGACTAAAGACAACCAAAGGGTAGGAGGTAAGGAGGAAGGGGGAGGTATATGGGGTAAAAGGAGTCAAATATGTGGTGACAGAAAGAAATCTAACTATAGGAGATGAACATACAGTGTAAATATATATATGCCTTACAGTTAAAGTGTACAGATGAAACTTATTGGATTTTGTTAACCAATGTCACCATAAAAGAATAAACTTAAGTAAACAAACAAACAAAATAAATAAATAAAGGTAAATGGATAAAATGCTTCAATCAAAAAGATAGGGTGGCTGAATGGATAAGAAAAGACCCTTAGTTGGCTGTCTACAGGAGAGTCACTTCAGATCAAAAGACACACACAGACTGAAAGTAAAGGGATAAAAAAAAATGTTTCCTGAAAATGGAAACGGACTAAAAAGCTGGGGTACAAATACTTATACCGACAGAATAGACTTTAAACAAATGCTATGATAAGAGACAAAGAAGGACCAATTTATTCTATGTCTGGGTATTCATCTGAAGAAACCCAAAACACTACTTTGAGGAGACGTGTGAATCCATATGTTCACTGCAGCATTATTTATAGTAGCTAAGATATGGAAGCATCCTGGGTATCTGTAAATGAACGAATGGATAAAGAGGTCGTACACATGTGTGTGTACACACACACACACACACACACACACACACAAATGGAATATTACCCAACCATAAAAAGAATGAAATCTTGCCATCTGCAATAGCATGGGTGGACCTAGAGGGTAAGGGTACTGTGCTGAGTGGAGCGGGTCAGACAGAGAAAGACGAATGTCACATGTGGAATCCAGAGAACAGGATAAACAAACAACAGAAACAAGCTCATAGATACAGAGAGCATTCTGATGGTTGTCAGATAAGGAATTAGGGGGATGAGTAAAGCAAGAGGGGATTAAGAGGAACAAACTAGTAGTTACAAAACAGTCGTGGGCGTGTAGAGTATAGCGTGAGGAATACAGTCAGTAGAATTGTAATAACTATGTATGGTATCAAATGGGTACTGAATTTATTGGGATGATCAGTTCATAAGTTATATAAATGTCTAATCACTGTGATGTACAAATAAAACTAATATTGTAATGTCAACTATAATTGAAAAAAAAAAAAAAGGCAAAACCCCCTTCCATCTATCCTGGAGTCAGACCTAGGTTTAAATCCAGCTCTACCTTTTACTAGCTAGATGACTTTTGGTAAGTTGATTTAACTTTGCTAAGTCTCATTTTCCTTGGTCATTAAAATTACATAATGACAGCTAGAATTAAAGAAGGTAATATATGTAAAATCCTTAGGACAGTGCTTGGTATATGGTAAATATGCTTCAAAAAAAATGAGAGCTATTATTATTATGTCTGTTTATGTCCTAAGAGTATAAGTAGAAAAAGAAAATTGATCCCTTCTGGTTGAAGTGATCCAGCAACGTGATGAAAGTGAGTCTTAAAGAATGAACAGAATTCAGAGTTGAAGATGAAGTACAGTTCATTCTCAGCATGGGGAATGGCATAAGTAAATTGGGAAAGTACAGATGTTTGGGGAAAAGGTAAGTACTTTAGGGTCAGTTATAAGTGTTCCCTATGATTTTATAAATGATGAGGTAATTATTTTTCCTGAAATAATTGATCTTTAAGAAGAAACCATTAAGAAAGTACTGAGTGTTAAGGCCAAATGACCTTTCTGGTGAAAACTGAAAAACATCAATGAAAAAAAAAATCAGTAAATTTCTTGGACTTAATTGTTATTCAGTCAGCCAAGTGCATTTCCTGATCTCTTAGCCACAGAGATTTCCTGTTGATTTTATCAGAAACTGACTGGTGTTAAATGAATACCTGCAGAATGACTTGACAGTTAGCAATAATTTTGGCATTTTCCATACTAACAGTCTGAAGCATGTTATTTAGCTCAGAACACTTCCTAGTATCGGTTGGTCATCTAAACCCTAACATATACAGCAAAGCATAGATCTCACCAATAATCATTTTTACTTATGTATCATCATTTTTGGTGACTGCATAGTATTTCATTAAATACGTGAACCTAATTTATTTAATCTATCCCCAATTGATATTTCATTAGATTAGAAAATATTTTCAAATATTTGGAGTCAACACCATACACCATTCTAAATTAAAAGGAGAAATCTGTTGGTTTGATGGAGCAACCAAAGCATCTGACAGTTTACTGATCTTCTGTTCCTCACTATTTTAAACACAAATCAAACAGAATAAAACATCTACAGGATGAAATTTATAATGTAGAACCCTGGCCAATATTACAGAAATACATTCCCAAAACTGGATGATGACCATTCAGAATTGTTTAGCTGATAACAGAAAATATTTAACCTCATTCATCACCAATTATATATTCTTAAAAAGGAAAATACAGATGCCATTTCACAAGATTAATCTTCCAAAATAATACAAAAACCTTTTGTGCAACAGAACTACCATACTTATAGTTAGTTTATACTTCTCTTGTTCCTTTGCTATTTTGAAATTTGTATTCCTGTAGAAAATATTTGTCTTAATTATCAGTTATTTTTATAAAGTATATTTGGCAAGGATCTTATGTTTTAATGAACAAGTTCTTCAAGGATGGGGGTAAATAACTCTGAAGTTTCAATAGCAAAATACTAAAAAAAAATGGTAACAAGAAAGGAAGAATAAATTAAAGATTATCTGGAAAGCATCATAAGTGGTATGTATAGCACAGTAATTAGGGACATATTCAGAGGCATTTTCAAGTTATAACCAGATGTACAAACTATTCATCAAGGAATACCTGTGGGTGAAACAGAGAACTCTTGCTCCTTGAAAAGAAATAGCTAATTTTCTTTGGAGCCAGACTGCCGGAGGCCAAATTCCAAATCTGACACTTATTAGTTGTCGTTTAATTTCTCTGTGTATTAACTTCCTTATCTTTAAAATGAGAATAATAATAATAGTGCTACTGCATGGATTACAATTTGTTAGTAACATAAGGTGCTTAGAATTGTGTCTAGAATGGGTTCAGTAAATGTGACTATTAGAATAGTAATAGTTATTGCTATTAGTATTTTATAAAAGAACATTTATTTTGTATTTGTCATAAGGAGAACACAGCAACACTATGATCCTAACATTAAAGTATTCAAATTGTACTAACAAAAAGTTCTTTTAAGTGATCAATACTATCTCACAAGGCCCTATAAGAAATAACCTGTTTGCCTGCATACTTGGTGACTATTCTCCATATACATAAATATACATAAAATATCAGTTAAATGTGGAAACCATTACCCAATAGAAAATGGTTATATATAACTCCAAATTCCAGCAAGCATTTGCTAGGTTCCTACTGTATTATCTGCTATAGAAGATTCAAAGAAAGTTTAAGACATAGCCCTTGTCATTAAACTGCTAAGTTTATGAGGGGAGAGAAAAGGTATATATTTAAGGAGTAAATTAGAAAACAAAGGCAAGGTGTAAATTAGTGCATGATTTAGCAGTATATCTCATAAACTTATGTGCTATAAGAATTTAGAGAGTGAAATGAGAAATGCAGTCAACTTTATAATGCTTCAAAATGAAGTAAGATCTTATAGAAATTAACATTTGGATGATAGCGATGGCATGAATTTATATACCAGAATTAATCCTTAATTGAATAGAATTAAATAACATCTAAAAAACTAGAGAAATGAGAAGACTCACCTGCGCTTTTTCTGACACTTCACGAAGGGATATTATTTCAGACCTCAAATATGCATTTTCTTCATGCTCCTTGTTGAAAGACATCTGCATGTTCTATAGGAAAAAAAAGAATTTCTTTTACATGTAAATGTTATTACATGCATCTCTATCAGAACACCTGTTCTGTCCCAGACAGACAAAAACTAAAAGACTTCATTACCACATTAAACTAGCTTTACAAGAAATGTTAAAGGGTTTTCTTTAAGTAGAAAAAGAAAGGCCACGACCAGAAATAAAAATATATGAGGAAGGGAAAAACCTCATAGGTAAAGCTAAATATTCAGTAAATATAGCAAATCCTACAGTTAAAGACATTACAAAGGTTAAAAGAAAAAGTATCAAACACAACTCAAACTATAATAAGTATGAGATCTAAGCACAACACAAAAAGATCTAAAATATGACATTAACATAAAGCATGGAGGAGGTAGTAAAAATGCAATCCTTATGAAATATATTTGAACTTAAATGCCTATCAGCTTAAAAAAGACTGCTATAAACAATAACATACATAAATCTCATGGTAACCACAAACCGAAACCTATAAAAGATATACAAAGAACAAAGAACCTAAACAAAACACTAAAGAAAAACAGCACACCACAGGAGGAGATCAGGATAAGAAAGGAACAGAGGATAACTATACAAACAACCTAAAAAAATTTAACAAAATGTCAGTAAGTACATACTTATCAATAATTACGCTAAATGTAAATAGATTAAATGCCCCAACAGAAAGACATTGGGTGGCTGAATAGATTTAAATAAAATGACCTATCTATATTATTTATAAGAGACTGACTTCAAATCAAAAAATACATACAGATTGAAAGTGAAGAGATGGAAAAAAGATATTCCACGCAAACAGAAATGAAAAAAAAAAAGCTGGAGTAGGAATACTTAGACAAAATAAACTTTAAAACAAAAAATGTCAAAAGGCAAAGAAGGACATTAGATAATTATAAAGGAGTTAATTCAAGAAGAGGATATAATAATTATAAATATCTACGCACCCAAAATAGGAGCATGTAAATATATATAACAATTATTAATGGATATAAAGGGAGAAATCTACAGAAATGTAATAATAGTAGGGGATTTTAATACTTCACCTCACATCAATGGACAAATCACCTAGACAGAAAATAAATAAGGAAATAATGGTCTTAAATGAAATGTCACATTAGGTTAGAGCAACTTAAATAGACATTTATAGAATGTTTCATCTAAAAACTGTAGAATATGCACTTTTTCAAGTCCCCATGGAACATTCTCTAGGATAGATCACATATTAGGCCACAAAAAAAAAGCCCTCAAAATTCAGGAAGATTGAAAGCATATCAAGCATCTTTTCTGATAACAATGGCATGAAACTAGAAATCGACTACAGGAAAAAAAACTGGAAAAAATACAGATATGTGGAAATTAAACATGCTACTAAGCGACCAATGATAACATAGGAAATCAAGCAAGAAATAAAAAACTATCTTGAAACAAATGAAAATAAAAATTTATGGGATGCAGCAAAAGTAGTTCTTAGAGGGGAGTTTATAGCTATACAGGCCTACCTCAAGAAACAAGAAAAATCTCAAATAAACAATAAAACTCTCCACCTAAAGGAACTAGAAGAACGACAACAAATCTGAAAGTAAACAGAAGGAAGGGAATTTTTAAGAGCATAAAAAAATGAAATAGATATTTTAGAATACAATAGAAAAGGTCAATAAAAGAGCTAGTCCTTTGAAATAATAAAATAGACAAATTTTTAGTCAAATTCATCAAGGAAAAAAGAGAACCCAAATAATAAAATCATAATTGAAAGAGAAGTTATAACTGACACCACAGAGACATAATCATTAAATACGATGAACAATTATATGCCAACAAATTCAACAATCTAAAAGAAATGAACAAATTTCTACAGGTATGTAACCTTCAAAGACTAAACCAAGAAGAAATATAAAATCTAAACAGACCAATTATTGGCAATGAAATTAAAGTAGTAATAAAAAAAGCTCCAAATAAATAAAAGTTGAGAACGAGATGGCTTCACAGGTGAATTGTACCAAACATTCAAAGAAGAATTAATATTTATCCTTCTTAAAATATTTCAAAAAAATGAAGAGGAATACTTCCAAACTCATTTTATGAAGCCAGCATTACCCTGAAACCAAAACCAAATAAAGACATTACCCCCCCAAAAAATAAAAATAAATAAAAAAAATTGCAGGCCAATGGCATTCTTATCAGAATTATAACTAATCCTAAAATTTATACAGAAGCACAAAAGACCCTGGTCAAAAAAAGAAAAGAAACAAAAGAAAACAAAAAAACCTTGAGAAAGAACAGTGGAAGGTACTACAGGTACTGATTTTAAACTATATTACAAAGCTAAAATAATTGAAACAGTATGATACTGGCATAAAAACAGATACATAAATCAATGTACTAGAATAGCGGTCACAGAAATAAATCCTTGCTTATATGGTCAATGAATCTACAAAAAAAGAGGCAAGGATATACAATGTCCTTATTGGGGGCAGTCTCCACCTTTTTCAAACTATAATAACCACATGAAATGATTTATTTCTTAATACCTGGTTGACAACAGTTCTGAATATGCTACTTATTTATGCTAAAACTTTTTTAAATAAAGATTTGAGAATCAGAAGGACTATAAACCAACATAAGGAAATATTACTTTGTGAAGAAAGGAAAGCATACCTCTGCACTCTCCAACTTCAAAACTTACCTTATTTTCTTCAACCAACTTGGAAATGAGGTCATCTCTAGTAACTAAAAACAAAAAGTTTGCATAACTATGATAATAATAATTTAGTACAAGTACATTTGAAATCAGTATGTTTTTCCTGGCGAAGCTTTGATTTGTTGCGGGGAGAGGGGCCTGTATTTTGTGAAATAAGGAGAATGCAAGCATTTCTATCATATTTATACTGACTAGAAACTAAGCTGGGGAATTATCAAGAAATGAGTCTAGAGTCATGTGCTATGATAAATGGGGTCATTTTTTATTCCCTGCATAGATGATAATGAATCTCTGAAAGATTTAAGTTGGAGAGGCATGCAATCAAAAGCTTTTTGTTAAAGTCTCTAACAATAAAGACAGGGAGATCAGTTTAGCAGCTGTTCCAATAACTGGGAGTGTAAAACAACGAGAGCTGGCTCTAAGGTAAGGACAGTGGGGATTCAGAGGGAAAACATTTGTGAAATAAGCAGGGAAAATGGTCGGGACTTGGTTAGCTAACTGGTGGGATAAAGGCAATAAGTGAGTAAAGGAAAATACCTAGCCTAGGTTGGAGGAGTAGGGTGGATGATGGACTCTTCAACTGAATAGGGAATATGGGGCAAGGAGAAGGTTTGGGGCATAGACTGAGTATGAAGGATTGCAATACTTAAGTTTTCATCATGTGTTTTGAGGTATCTGCAAGGAATCCAAATATAGATGTTTAGTTGGTAGAAATATACCATCTGGAGCTCAGGAGGATGATTTTGTGTGGAAATTTTTTTTTTTAACTAGAGAGTACATATAGTGAAAATAAAACCAAAGACAGAAATAGGAGAACAACCTAGCATTGTACTTTAGTGGCCAAAAGATGTAAACTTTTCTGAGTAATGTTTTGGCTTCGCAGAAAATTCACAAAAATCTATTAGTTTTGTTTCACTTAAAATATTCTAAAGCCATAAAATTACAATATCCTCACATTTTATGTAGGCTACACCGAAAAAATTATACTTTTTGAATGTCTGAGTCCAAAACTCATTTCGAATAAATTCTAATTTAAAATATCTGAAGAATCAAAAAAAAAAAACAAAAAACTATATGATAAAATAAGAATTAAAGGGAAGTGTTTATCTTACTTGGGAGAATAATAACTTTAATTAGTGTATGTGGAGGGTTATGTATGTTTACTACTAATAAACAATAAAAAATTACATTTTTAAGTTCACTGAAGCAAATATCTAATGACATCTCTTTTATTAATCTATTTGTGCCTTAAAGTAATAAATTTGCATACATGTAAAGACTCTATTATTCAAGAAGCATATAGTTGGTATTCAGATGGGCTTCCTTTTTCCTCATGTTTAAATTACTGTTGTTTTAATCTTCATTTTTAAAAAATGATCTTGCATATATTCTTTATAAAATTCAAAAATAAAGCATTAATCCAATGAGAAAATAACATTAAAAAAATCACTTAATTAGGACAACTAATATAATAGAAATATCTATTTTTAGTCCTAGCTATTCCATTTACTATGGGTCCTGGATATAGATCTTTTTATTCTTCTGTAGAATAGGGCATATTTTCTTTCTCATAAGGTTGTTGTAAGGCTCACGTGAGATAACGTGGCAACACCATAAAATGTACCGTTTATTTCTACAGCCATGCAATCAAAGAAAGACAAAATTATATTGGGGTATCATCAGAGAAAATGTCACAGAATAATTCACAATTACTCAACAATTATAAAGAAAAAGTACTTTCTGCTAAAATCAGTAAGTCAGAACATTGAAATTGTTCTTTGCTCTAAGTTCTTACTAATTTTCCTTTTCCTTTTGGTGTTTCTTCCCCTATTACAGCCAAAGAGCAGAGAAGGCATGTTAGCAACAACACTGGGCTTGGAGTTAGAAGATCCAGGTTCAGATCTCATTTCATCATTTATTCCTTTGTAACTTTGGGAAATACAAATAGTTTTGCATGTTACACAAGACCATCTATGTGAAAGCTCTGTGTAAACCATGAAGCATAATTCATATTTTAGGTACTGCACTGTAACTCTTCATGATCTCTACAGTTGAGACTATCTGGAAACTGATATACAACTACATATTAAAAACAGTAATATATATGGTAAGGGCTGATGGGCTGGAAGCAGTATGTCTCTGAGTAACCTGGGATCAAGTCTAGACTCTTCCATTGCTTAGCTCTGTCACCTCTAAGGACTTTATTTACTCATCTGTAAAAATGAGATTAATTCTAAGCTCTCAAGTATCTTACAGTTATCCATTTCTATAAACATAGGCCAACCAAAATAGATTGGTAAACTGAAGAATGAAGAGTTTGATATGATAAATGGTTAGAATCAATCATTTAGCAAGGATTAATGGCCTTATTTCCATATTAACATTCTGCTTTCCACTATTCAATCTAGATTTCTAGAAACTAAATGTTCCCAAGTCCACAAACACCGAAATAAACCTGAAAAGAATCTAAATAAAGAATATTTTACAATTAAGAGGGTCAAATTCTATTTTATTACCAACATTCTCTTTTTTCAGTGCCACAGATAGAAAAGAAATCAGTGGTTTTTTACATTCTGGCCTGCAGGTAATATCAGTAACACCGGCCACTTCAAGAATTTGGGATCTTAAGAGGTTCTGCGCAAAATCTCAAAAAACTGGCAAAAGTGTAATTTTTAGCATCTACTTTCATACTTAGATCAGACTTGAGCTGTGAGATGGCAGTCTCCAACTCTTCTTTTTTTCGTTGCTCCTGTGCCAGCAGTTCTTGAGTGCTCTGTATGGAACTGCGTAGGGCAGTGCAGTTTTGCTGCAAACTTTGCACCTGAAATTGTGTAAGAAAAACTTCTTTTCTGTAAGGTAAAGCTTTCTAATAAATTACTTTACGGTATGTGTGTAGAACAGATTTTTCAATCTTAACATTACTGGAGGGGGATGGGGAGCTTCTCTATATATTACAGTTAAAGATCTCAACAAAGTGCAGTGTTTTACAACAGTACGATCCAATAGAACTTCCTGGCACTCTTCAACTCAGCAGCCACTAGTCACAAGTGACTGCCGAGCACTTCAAATGTGGCCAGAGTGAGTAAGAAACCTAATTTTTTATTTTGTTTAATTTTAAGTAATTTAAATAGCCATAAATGACTAGAGGCTACTATACTGGCACTGCAGGTTATAGCAATAAAGGATCATTTACAAATTCTTTAAGTAGAATCCTTTTTATAATTCTACTGTGAAGGTCAGCTGTTAAAATAATTGAGTTAAAACAATAGGTTAAATGATAAAGTTACTAATTAAATAAGTTAAAATAAAATTAGGTTAAAATAATAAGGGTTACATAATCTAATTACAGGTATTAGGATTTGGAACTACTAATTGCCTTGGGTACTTAGAATTTAAAATATCCTAAATTGCATGTAGGTACTCCAAATAACAATGATGAAGGCAAACATATTATACTAATGAAAATTGCAAACAGCTATGTAAACACGTCCCTGATTATTTTATTTGCTGGTATTCTTTGCTTCAAGTATTAGCTCAGTTTAATCTTTATTTTCTATCCATATCACATACATATAATGAGACCAGGGCAATGCCTTCTAAGATTAATCCTTAAAACAGTGATTATATGATGCACGGGGAAGGATATCATCCCAGGAGCTAAGTGGTTACCCCTAGAAAGTCTGAGGCAAAGTAACCTCTCTGGTCCTTAGCTACCTCGTTCAAAAATTAAGAGTTAGACTGAATAACATCAGATGCTTTCTTGTTTTGCACTAAAATATTTAAAATAGTAGTAAGAATGTTAACAGATTACTAAAGAAAAGTAAATAATAAATCTAGAGGAAATTATAGGTAAAATTACCAGCTTTCATCTTTTGGTTTTACTTCCCCAACATAAATAAGGAGAAAGAAATCTACCTGCTTCCGTTCCACCTCCACTGTTGATCCCATTTCTTGTATTCTGAGTAGCATAGTTGATCCAGATTTCTCAAGAGATTCCCTTAGGTATTGCTCTTGAGACAATCGTCTCCTTAGCTGCAGAGCAACAATGCAGTTAGGCAATACCGAGGGAACATCACAGCAGTTTCACAAAGATCAAACTCACTGTGGGAAGTTAACCAGACTTGTCATCTCACCTCCAAGCATTCTTCATTTGTTTATGACTACTCGGTAACATGATTTTGTTTTCCCTTCACGAATAACCTTCTAAGAAATACAAAGTCAAATCTGTTGCCCTTGCCTATTGTCTAAGTCTGTTTTTCAAATTGTGCATCAAGATGCATTAGTAAGTTGCAAGTAGCACTTGAATAAGGGAAGAAAAAATATCAAAGCATATAGCAAATAATAAGGGTAAATACTGCCTTGTGCAGTGTCTGGTATATGTGTGTGTACAGTGTTGCAGTGTAAAATATATGTCTTATAATGGATAATCAAAAAGAAGTTTGAAAAACACTAATATCATACCTTAGTATGTGTATTTTCTGTATTTCTTTCTGACTTAAAATATTATTTTCCTATATTTTTATTTCCTCATCTATACATTTTTTAATCCTGTAGTATTATAAACAAAACATAGCTATTTCAATTGTTTTAGTATTTAAAGGTCTAAACAAATAATGAAGTAACTGTTAAATAGCAGATAAACTGACATTCAAGAATTGGGGTACCCTACATTATTTCTATCAATAAGTGACTATAAAATGAGTCAGAAAGAGATAAAAGAAGTCTCTTTTAACATGAGATAAGGAGATCCTTCCCAACTTAAAATGAGAATTGCAGAATGTTATTCCTTTATGAAGTGATGTGACGTTAGAAGAAACTCTATTTTTAAGCTTAAGTGAAGATGGCATAAGAGTAAACTTTATAATTTTATGTGTTTTCTTCATGGATAATATATTTTACAATGTTTAATTGTTTTTAAAAAAGTTCAAAGAGATGAAAAATGTGTTCGCATGGAACTGTTCTAATAGTCCATTTTGGAAATATTCTATGATATCCTTAATCATACCCCTAATACTGAATATTTAGGTTGTTTTACCAGTTTTCCACTATTCTAAATACTCTTCTGCTTGTGAGTAAATCTTTCGTTGCAGTTCCTTAAGATAAATTCCTATGAGAGGAATCAGTAGGTTACAAGTATAAACATTTAAAAAAATTTTTGATACGTGATGCGATTTCCCAAATTTTAGCCTATTCATAGTATTTGAATAAATCCTATCAGAACCACGTATTATCATTTTCTTAAATCTTTGCTAATTTAATAAATGAAAAATAACATCTTAAGAGTTTTTCATTTCTTTGGTTGTTAGTGAGATTAAACATTTTCTAATATGGTTTTTAGCTCTTTATATATTTTCTGAACTGTTATTGTTCTTATTCTTTGCCCACTGTTTTTCTGATTTGAGTTTTAGTCAAGTTCTTTAAAACTGAAGAATATTAATTCTTCGTCTAGTTTTGTTATGTCTTATTAGTTTTGTTTTTTGCCTTTTTTTACACGTAGAAATTTTTAGTTCTTATGTGGTTAAATCTGTTGAGGTTTTATATTTAGAAATTCCTTTCTCATCCAATGATCAATTAAAAGTTTACAATCTTATTTTAAAATGAGCCATAGTTTTTGTTTTGGGCTATATTTTATAAAAATCTGATACTAAAATTATCAGGTTATAATTACTTTATAATATAAAGTAGCTTAATATACTTTTCTAAGTTCTAGATTAATTTATATAATTTGCTCAAGATAAAATTTAAGTACATTGTAAAGGAAATCTTTACTTGATAATATACTACTGAGATATTCATTTCTGAAGCATTCTTAAAGGCAATGAGTCAATCTGTTTTATGTTCATCAGAACCAGATTTTATATATTTTTTATGTCTTGGGAAGATATATACCAAATGTATTCTGTCTTTCATGGACTAAATTATACTCCTTCAAAATTCATATGTTGAAGCCCTAATTCCCAGTATTTCAAAATGTGACTATATTTGAAATAGGAACTTTAAAGAGGTGATTAAGTTATGAGAATGGGCTCTAATCCAACCTGACTGGTATCCTTATAAGAGGAAGAAACTAGGATATGGAAGAGAGATTAGGGAAGTGTGTGCAGAGCATGTGAAGACACTGTGAGAAGGCAGCCGTCGGCAAGTCAAGTAAAGAGTCCTCGGAAGAAACCAAATCTAAGGACACCTTAATCTTGAACTTTAACCGTCCAGAAATAGGAGAAACAAATTTCTGTTGTCGAAAACATCCAGGCTGTGCTACTTTGTTATAGCAGCCCTAGCAAACTGATAGGTCCCTCCTGCTCTAATACTCTCAAAATGTCTTTGGACTAGAAGAATCCTTCCACAGAACCTTGACAAAGTTCAGTGAAAACCCAGGATTTTATCACATCATTCGGAATTATGACTTTCCCAATAAAAATAAAGATAAATAGCAATTGATGATAGCCTTTTAAACAAATGGTATGGAACAAATGGACATAAACACATACATACAAAGAATCTAGATATAGACCTCATACCTTTTACAAAAATTAATTAAAAATGTATCATAAACCTAAATGTAAAATGCAAAACTATAACACTTCTAAAAGAAAACACAGGAGAAAAATCTTGGTGATGACTTTTTAGATATAATACCAACAGTATAATCCCTGAAAGAAAAAATTGGTAAGCTAGACTTCATTAAAATTAAAAGCACTACAAAAGACAGTGTTAAAAGAATGCAAAGATAAGCTACAGATTGGGAAAAAAATATCTGCAAAGCATGTATTTGATAAAGAACTGGTATGCAAAATACATAAGGAACTCTAAAAACTCAACAGAAGAAAACAAAAACCCAGTTACAAAATGAGCAAAAAGACCTCAGACACTTCACCAAATGAAATATACAAACAAGCATATAACAAAGATGTTCAATATCACATCATTAAGGAGTTTAAAATTAAAATAAGATAACACTATACACCTATTAGAATGGCAACATTTCAAAACAATAACACTAAACGCTGGTGAGACTAAGGAGCAACAGGAACTCTCAGTCATTGCTGGTGTGTGCAAAATAATACAGTCATTTGTTAAGACAGGTTGGCAGTTTCTGACAGAGTGAAACATAAGCTTACCATGAGATCCAGCAATTGTGCTCCTATGTATTTATCCAAATGAGTTGAAAACATGTCCACACAAAACCTATATATATGGCTTTTTATTCATAATTGCCCAAACTTAGAAGCAACCAAGACATTCTTAAGTAGGTAAGGATAAACAAACTGTGTTACATCCATACAGTGGACCACTATTTAGTGATACAATAAGTTCTCAAGCCATGAAAAGACATGGACGAATTTTAAATGCACATTTAAATTGAAAAAAGCCAGTTCAAAAACGCTACACACTAATTTTATCCTGAAATCTTCATTTCGGCCTAAGTTTTAGTATACAACTATGACCCCGACTATAACGAAACTATAGAGAGAAAGTGAAAAGATCAGTGTTGCCAGGGGCTCAGAGGGAGATGGGCAGAGGGGTGAATATTTGGAGTACTGAGCATTTTTAGGGCAGTGAAATTCTGTATGATACTATAATGAACAAAGAGTGAATCTAATTATAAATTGTGGACTTTAGTTAATTATGATGTGTCAATACTAGCTCATAAGGTGTAACAAATGTACCACACTCATGTCAATATGCTAATAATAAGGAAAACTGGGGTGGGGGGAGTGAGTTTACAGCAACTCTTTTCTGTCCAATTTTTCTATAAATTTAAAACTTCTCTTTAAACAGTCTTAAAATATCTAAAAAAATTTTTTAATGTGCTAAGCTTAATACATTCTAAGAACGATCATGTTTTTATTGGTGATTACTAGCAAAGTACATAAAAGAATTTTCCAGATAGCAATACTTACCGCCTTGAACACTAAAATTCATAATTTGAAAAATAATTTTGGATGAGAACCTTCCTAAGAAAAATATAGACTTCTTTATTTTGTATAACAGAATGTTTTAGATAATTTGACCTTTTGGATTTGGACTAACATCAATTATTATTCTATCAGAGAATAATGAAGTTTTGGGGCCACTGTCAGGGTATACTGAGTTAATAGTCTTTCTGACTCTTCTACTATTTTCAGCTGCAAATTTTTAGTCCAACAACTTTTAGCAACCACCTACTTTACAATTTCCAATCTGTTATCTACTAAAACTAAGGCTGAAATGAAGGTTTCAAAGTAAAATTAGATGAGCAGGCTTATTAAAAGCTGTTTACTTTAAACACAGCTTTACTTTAAAAGGTCTTTGTATAAAGGTGTTCACGTAACCCTAGTATATGGGCAACCGCATGTATTTGTGGTAACTATTTCCCTCCTGGCTCAGACAGCATTTTTTTTTTTTTAAATTTCTGGTTTTATGGCCATATTGAGGCAAAAGGAAGTCTTATGACAATAAGGGCAGCCACTTTCACATGAATTTCACGTGGTGTATTTTAAAAATCTTCCTACTACACAGTCACATAATTTCTGCTTCAAAGGTTCTTATTCATTCTATCCACTTTCGTGACTTCCCCTCTGCAATTCCAACACCCCCTCAGGCATCTTTTAATCTTACCTCCTCAATTTTAAGGTTCATTTTACGTTTTGTGGTCTTCAGTTCCTCTTCAACAATGGCTACACTCTTCTAAAAGTAGGAGAAAAGATTTTAAATAATCTGAAATGACAGGGAAAAACTGGCAACCTATAAATGCTATTCTGAATACAGTCATAAATACTTATTGTGACTCTTAAATCATTATTACAATAAGATATTTTAAAAGAAGTTATTTTATTACTTTGATTTAAGACTTCTATCATTTTTTCTTATAGATCATAAAAAGGGATTAGTCAGATTCACTTCCTATGTAAAATTCAATACTCAGAGGTAAATCTGATAATAGAAATTTTTCTCATGGTGCCTTTATATTTTTTTAAGTACTGCATTCCTTCTAGTCTCCAAGATTAACCATGCCTAGGAGTTGAGGATGATAAACAAGGCTTTCATTATTTATTCTTTTATATTGTTATTAGTGGCACTGCAGATATAAAACCTCAGTCATCTTTTCCATCTTTCCTATCTTCAGCTCCTACCATGTTCTAGCATAAAGAGTACCCATCTTTTTAAAATGCCACAACTCTAAGTCAGACTAATAAGGCACATGCCTGAATGTAACAGATTCCTAATTCTTTTCCCTGCCTCCAATCTCTTCTATAATCAATACTCTATACCACTGCCAGATTAGCTTTCCTGTTCTTATTCTCTCAAAGCCATATCAAAAACCTTAATCACCCCCCAGAGAATCAAGCCTAATTACTGATTTTACTTGATTTTGAGATCCTCTGTAATGTGACCTGTAGCTAATTGACAACTTATTTCCCACAAATAATCCTCACTCCTGTCAGGCTAGTTTATGAATTTCCCCCTAATTGCACCCAGTGGAAAGATAAGGTTCGAACCTGAGTTACAGGAAGAAGACAAGGAAGTGTGATCTTGGAGAAGTGACTTCTCTCTGGGCCCCAGTATTCTTATCATTAAAATGGAAACAATAATATCCTACATAATGAGGTTTTATGAAGATTAAACAAAATAATGTTGGACCCTATTATAATATTGGGCCCGTGGGATGAAAACAAAAATTTTAGTTTATTTTCCTAGTCTTTATTCTTTGACTTGTGTATGCTCCCTGAAATGCCCTCACCTCTCTACTTTGTCTTCTAAACGTTTAGCTCAAGTCCTATCTTTTGTGAAACCCACCCTAATCTATTATACACCCTCTTAAACCTACCGAAATGCAAACTCTTCAATGTTCACTTACTGTCCTGTACTATCCTTTAATATTTTTTATGCTCTTATTTTTTTCTCTATTAAGTTTTTCACCTTGTTCTCCCAGTTAGCACAGAAGCTCCAGAAGAGCATAGACTACCTCATTTCTTGGGACCCTTACAGTCACGTGTACTGGGTAAGGGCTCTATAAATACTCAGTTACTGATAGCACATGATAGTTTAGGTTATCAATGTAGATACATTCCAAATGTCAAGAATCCTCACATCAATATCACCTATTTTAAAAATCAATTTTATGGGCCTATTGAATCCTCCAAGTAACACCTATCGGTGACTCTGCATTTCAGAACTCTGGACTTAAACCTTTGTCTCTGAAGCGATCTCCAAGGTGGCAGTCAACCTTTGAACTTCATCTTGTGCCTTGTCTTCTCCCTCTTTCACATCTCTTAGTTGCTGGCGCAAATTCATCACTTCCAGATGCAACAGCTTCAGGTCCTTGGAATGCTCGTCCTGTATTGTATTCAGTCGATCCTTCAGAAAAGCTGCCAGAGAGCACAGGTGGGTCATCAAGCAGTTGAAAGGTCAGGAAAAGAAAAGAATCATAAACTCATTGAGCACCCATCCAGGACCAAATTTATGACGGTTCTCTTCTCTCTATACCTGTTTTCTGTGGATTCAAATCCTTTTCAGTTTGCAGACGAAAGATGTTCATCTTCAAGGACTGAATGAGGCTTTCTAGATGGCACATTCGATTTACCAGAAACTCACAGTTCTTCCATAAAATATCTGATTTTCCAGAACAAATTACTTCTCTCTGGATAGGGCTAATGACGTTCTGGTTTGCAGGTCCTTCTAAACACTTTGGAGTTTCAAACTGGCTTCTGCACAAAGATCCCAATATAACAATATTATGCAATGTTATGGGTACTATGGTAATCCCAATCATTGAGCCAATGTAGTATTTCTACTAAGAATAAAAACTAGGTTCCTTAGTTAACAAGTCACTGTCGGCCCCTCCAAATTTAAATAGAGAGAGCAATATTAGGCAAAGAGGGTGAGACTGGTGTGGAAAGGGGAAAGATCACTGACTTTTTAAGGTTATTTCTGAAATTTTCATAAACTTTTTTGTATGTAAAAACAAGTGATATATAAAAAATGTTAAATACTAATTCTATAATAGTGAACTAAGAATTAAAGTTAGCACAGGAGCAATATATGCATGTTTTTTAAAAATTTTTGAACAAGGTCATAATAAATGTTGTTTTGTTCCAATGTTTGTACAAATTTAATATTTAACTGTTGAAGAGTTCTTTATTCTATGGGTGCTTCAATTTACAGAGATCTAGTTCATTTTTTACTTGTTACCTTTCATCACCAAAGTCCAACATTATTAGGTCATCCCTCAGAGAACTGGTCTGTTCTTCGACTATTCTCATCTTTTGCTGAAGTACGGTGAATGTTTCAGAAGCTGTAGCGTTGACGTGGGTTGGAGAGACAACTGGTCTGGACATTGCAGTTTCCACATGCACCTGAGATTAAAGTCACAATATTAGTGTAGTAGGTTCTATTATCGTTCAAAATAGTCACTGGCCCTTCCTGTGGGGATGATAATACATCCCTGTTCTGCTGAGCTCAGGAAAAGCCATGTGTCCTACTTTGGCCAATTAAATGTGGGTAGAAGCTTTAAAAGCCAATGTATCATTCACCATCTCTCCTTTTCCTTCTCCATGAGAAGAGCAACATCCCAAATAGTAACATCACAGCCAGTGTGAGTGAGCAATAAACTTCTGTTGTTATAAGCCACTGAAATTGTTCAGTAGTTTGTTATTGCATCATAATATACTCTATTCTAACTACTATTAGACACACATTAGGACCTATGACTTGATGGAAGGAATTATTACCTTTTTCATTACCAGCTATTTTCATTTTAATATATTCCCAATTTGACCTTTCTGGGGGAAAAAAAAAATCTATACTTGGATCTCTGAGTGGCTGTCATAAAATAGATTTACCAACTACATTGAAGAAATGGTTTTTAAAAATAATTTGCAAACTTAACTTCATAGCAACAACTCTTCTGCAGCTATTGACATCAAATTTCCAGACTCCTCCCTCCAAACTACATAAGAGTAAATGGGAGTAGTGAGACTTTTTCGGGTATTATGGACAGAAGCAGAACTAGTTTATAAGCAATCCCAACTTTTAAATGAACAATGTGCCTAAAGATTAATGAGAAGGTTGTTTGTAGAAACTTTAAGGATATTCTCCTGCAACTCCATTTTGCACTGACATATCTATACTAATCAGACTGTAAACCTTAACCATCACTAGCAATAGTGTTTCTATGGGAATGTGAGCACAAAGGTCCCACCTGTGATATTAGTAATACATCTTTCTCCCTCACGAGTTGTGTAATCATATATCTCCCTTACCCTTACCTCCCAGGCGGTACGTGTGGAGACTACCTCAGGTCCAAGTGGCTGAAAGTGGTCTCCAGGACCCACAGCAGAAATTGAAAGAAGTGTTAAAACTGGTGTCAGGATTTAAGGGGACAAAAAGCATAGTGAGCACCTGTGAAAAGGTTGGGCTTCTTGCCAATATACTACTACTATGACCATTGAGGACATTTCTTCATTCTGAAATAGCTCTCTAATCAACTGATATCTTCCTCCTACAGGTCTCAGAGAATGGCCTTTTTAGTTCTTACTTTTATTGAGGAATAACTGACAAATATAACCATATATATTTAAAGTGTACAACATGATAATGTGATATACATATAGATACATTACAGAATGATTATCTGATTTAAAAATGGGTCATGAACCTGAATAGGCATTTTTCCAAAGAAGAAATATAAATGGCCAATAGCTTTATGAAAAGGTTCTCAACATCACTAATCATCACAGAAATGCAAATCAAAACCACAATGATAAAAAGAAAAACCACACACAATGAGCTACTTCACACCTGTTAGAACAGCTATTATCAAAAATATACTAAATGTTGGTAAGGATGTAGAGAAAAGGGAACCCTTATACGCTATTAGTAGAAATTTAAATCGGTGCAACCACCACAAAAACAGTACAGAGTTTCTTCAAAAAAATAAAAATTGAACTACCAAATGATCCAGCAATTCTACTTCTGTATATATATCCAAAAGAACTACAATCAGTATCCTGAAGAGATATCTGCACACCCATGTTCACTGTAGCATTATTCACAATAGCCAAGATATTAGGGATCAACCTAAATATCCCTCAAAGGATGCTACCCAGAACAAATCCGACCCCGTCTGATCTTGGAAGCTAAGCAGGTTTGGGCCTGGTTAGTTCTTAGATGGGAGACTACCTAGGAAGACCAGGTGCTGTAGGCATTAAAAAAAAAGAGAGGGGGTGGATTATAAGCTGACAAGGTCCTTGCAATCTGTGAGGTCAACTAAGGGTTGCCTCATCTAAAAAAAAAAAAAAAAAAAAAGATGTGAGGGTTGTCTCATCTAAAAAAAAAAAAGATGTGACACACATACAACACACACACACACACACAGAAATATTATTTAGCTACAAAAAAGGGAAATCCTGCCATTTGTGACAACATGAATAAATCTGGAGCACATTATGCTAAGTAGAGTAAGCCACACAGAAAGAAAAATATGGTACTGTATGGTATACTCACTTATATGTGGAATCTAAAACAAACAAACAAATCTGATTTCACAGAAACAGAATATAACTGTGGTTGACGGGCTGGGGTTAGGGAGAAATGGGTCAATGAAGGTTGAAGAATACAAATCTTTTACTCTCATTGTAGTGCTTCCAACCAGGATTTCTCTCTTTTGTGCTCTATAAAACAATGCATTTCTGACACACAATCTTTTTGAATTCTTAAACAGATTTCCTGTTAATGATCAGCTTAAGTACAGAAGCCTCTTCTATTAATTCCCTTTCATGTTTTAAATTGTTCCTGAAGGGAAAGACAAAGGCATATGTAGATAGTGAGTCTTTGAAAACACAAAGATTTTAAGTAAGATTCATCTACTTTTCTGAAAAAGAGCCAGATCTGATGACTCCTGCTCATGTTACCACCTGGGCCAGAATAGTGTTCCTCAGGTAACAGAAGGAAAAGCCTCTAAGACAGACCCTCAGGCTAGTTCTGTTACGATGACACCAGGGCTATGGATGAGGGAACCACCAATAGTGTGGGATGAGGAGAAAACAGAGGGGGAACAATGGAGAAACACTACATGGGTTGACCCTCCATTCCATTTTCTGTCACCTGCTGTCTAGCTACTGATGATCTAGAAATAAATCAGGCCTCGAGTAGGGAGAAAAAGCATGGGAGTTTAAAGGGGTTTATTGCACAGAGTTGGCTTCTTCGTCTTCTGAAAGAAGCTGAAAAGTTTATGTCCCCAGCATCCCTTGCAGCTGGCAGGCTCATGTGACATTCTGGCCAATGAGACTTTAGGCAGAAGTTTGCAAGGAGCTTCTGGGCAGACTTTTGCTTTTTTCTGATTAAAAAAAGACAGAAATTATGACACCTGTCCTTTCCTTTACCTATATGATGCTCAGAGCTCTAAGAGCTCTTTTTCCATCAGCTATGCAGTCTCTCACTCTTAAATATAAACACAGCCAGGAATTACCAGTTTTTGAGAAACACAAAAAGGCCAGAGAAGCTCAGATTAACCAGACTTTTTTTTTTTATTGCAAAACTAGTAACCTCCACACTCTGCTTATTTAAGAAAAATAAACTTTCAGATTTTTTTGTCATTTTTTTCTGTTGCTTGCAACAAAAACATTCCTAACTGACAGATAGGAATCCTGGACAATAGTTGGTGGAGAAACGAGTGGAAGGAAGAGGTAAAGGAAATGACAAGCAGTGCCGGGGAGGGGAGGACAATTTCCATGGCTACTTATTAGGCCTGGGTAGCCAGTTACAATATAAAGGGCTGCCTTTATTAATTTATATCAGAAGCCAAGCAAAGAATACTAATACAAATATAGCAAAAGTCTACTTTTTTGGGGAAAAAAAAACATGGGAAATGGAATACAAGTTTCCCACATATTTTGAATGGAATGCAGATTCCCATCCAAAATTTTTCATGTACGTTGAAATGTCATAGTTTTGCTGGTATTTCCCTAAGGTACCTATGATACACATAAAATTCCTACATTTATTTCACAGGGTATGTGTACATTTGGCAATAAAATGGAAAACAACTCAAATTACTTCATTTTCTTAAAAAACAGAAAATCTATATATGTCTGGGTAAGAATCTGATTTGCATCATCACTAACACCCACTTGAACTTGATCTACACTGGAGCTTCTCAGGCTTCTAGAATGAAAAAATACTCTCAAACAAAAACAAGCACAATTGTGGCCTTCAGCCTCTAATGGCGGAGGTTTATAGAAAATTCACTCTAAGGAAGGAAAATCAAGGTGCTTGAGACAGACTGATGGTAGGCAGGGGATAAAGCTTGAGTGAATACATGGTTTGTTCTTAAAATATCTTCTTAGTTAATCATCGAGGTCATCAAAGAAGTTGACTTGAAAACTAAACAGGCCAATCTATCCTTTGGGTATTTATTAAAAACAGGTCTCATGGTTAGCTGAAAATCCTTCCTCCTCTTGCCAGGAGCAAGAGAGGAAGCAATGGTGGATGAACAGAAAGAGCAGGACAGCCTTAATATTCACCAGGGGGAGTCCCTGAGTACCTGGGAGCCTGTTAAAGGAAGAGTGAAGTAGACTTGGAATCCAGTGAATGCATTGAGTTGGGGTTTAGAATCAGGAGAGAGTTCATTTTCATTGCAGTTACTTATACCCTTGCCTGTCCTCCCTCATCTGGCAGGCCCAAAGCAGGAGTAACAGAAATGTCACCCACCAACACACACTGGCAACTTAGCAGATCCTCAGAAGCCATAACTCTATAACTTCTAGTCTAGGAAGTACAGTCTTACAAAAAAAAAGAATCTAGATATAATTACTAATATTCCAGCCAAGGGACCATAGCTTGTACACAATTGTGCTTTGCTGTTTTTGAAAAGGTACAAATATCACTGAACGCACCCTTGAATCTACATCCTAATTCTTGACAGTAACAATAAAAAACTGAAATATACCTATTATTTATTTTTTAAAAAGTTCATTCACAGTTACTTTCATAAATATATCATTATCCAGTTAATACAATCTTGTCTCTACGTTTAGGGAGGATATTTCCAAGGGTCTCCTAGGTGGGCTATCTCACTGACAGTATGGCATGAATAAGACCAATGTCATATACCAGTGAAAGCCAGATGATTTTAAAACGGGAATACCTGCTTCTGTGGATACAGGCTCCATTCCTATACTTGGCAATACGCTGTTGGTTTCAAAATAACAGACCAAAGACTTAGTGGTGTTTACCACAACCACTGGAAAATAATTTGGTCAGTAACATTGTCTTCGTTCCCTTATACCTCCAACACAAATTTCCTGAATGCCTACCATGAGCCAGATACTGTTATAGGCACAAAGGAATATACAGCAGTGAACAAAACAAACAAAAATACTTGCCATCGTGGAGCTTATTTCCAATTAAGGAATATAAACATTAAGTCAAATTTGTAATTTTTTCACTGATGATAAATACAATGGAGAGTAATAAAGTAGAAAAGAGGATAAGATGGAAACTGTGGTTCAGGCTTCAATTTTCAACAGAGTGGTCAAAGAAAGCCTCACTAAGATGATACTTGAGCAAGGACCTGTGAAGGAGGTGCAAGAGTGCACCACGTGGATATCTGGGGGACACAGAGGTCCAGAAAGAGCGAAGAGTGAGTGAAAAGATCTTAAGTCAGAATGCCTGATGGGTCTCCAAACAGTAAGGTCAGTTTGGCTGCAGAGGCACAAGTGCAGGAGAGAAGAGTAAGAGGTGAGGATAATGATGGAATCAGATCACATTGGGCCATAAAGGCTATTTTATAAAAGTTTTGATTTAATTCTCAGAGCAATTGGAAGGTTTAGAGCGGAGGAGTGTTGTGATATAACTTACCTTTCAATTGGATCACTCTGGCCACCCCCTTAATGGTAGAAGGACAAAAGCAGAAGTAGGAAGCTGTTATAATAATCTAGACAGGAGATGCCTTTGGCTAGGACTAGGGTGATAGCAATGAAACAGTAAGAAGTGGTCAGTGTCTAGACATAGTTTGAAGATAGGTTTTGCTGATGGATTCGATATGAGAGAAAGGAAGCAATTAGGATTATCTCGTCATTAATCGAGACAATGGAAATCTATTAGGAAGTAGTTTTAGAGGGAAGATCAAGAGTTGTTCTGGAAATATTAAATTCAAAACAGGAAAGAAGCCCAAGAAGATTGAACTTGTAGATCTGGAGTTCTGGGGAGCAGTGTGGACTAGAGATATAAATACTGAAGTTGTCAATATATGCATAGCTTACAAAATCTTGCTGCTGGATAAAAGAGAACAGAAAGGCTTCGAGGACCTAATCCTGGGTGCTCCGAGATTAATAAATTAGGGACATGAGGAGTGTGTGAGTGTTCAAGCCAAACAAACTAATATGAGCTTCTCCAAAGTAGGGTCAGATTCTTAACCTTGTTCTATCTTCAGAGGCTAGCACAGGGCATGCAACAATGTTAGCAGCAAACAATCGGGGATAATGCAACAAAAATTTAACGAATGTCTAATTCTGTTATAACACCAGTTCAGGTACTGGGGAAACAGCAATGAACGAATGTAAATCGCTGACACCTGCATTCTAATAAGCAAACCAGGAAGGATGACAGGTGGCAAAAATCAAAACTCATTAACGTCGAAATGGCTTTCCCAGGAACCTATCATCTCCAACCTAACTTATTTTTTAAAAGTTTGTACGGAGATTTATGTGGAGACTCTCCCTGGTGGCTAGCCTCCCTCCTTGAGCTAGAGCTAGGCTAATGCAAACGCTTCACTTCCAAACGGTTTCTCCGGCTTCCAGTGCCATAAATCAGGGTCTTGGAGTCCAGAGGGCGAGACTAAACTGCCGGCGAGAGACGATGGTGGCCTTATTCGAGCCGCTGACTCTCTAGCGTGAGCCCCGGACCTCTTTTCCCGGTTAACCCGCCCAGGGCCCCGCAGCCTCACCCCACAGTCCATCTGTCTGCCTGTACCTCTGTGCAGCAGCAGGACGGCGGGTTTCCCTGGAACTAACACAGCGCTTTAAACGAAGCCGCTCCGGGGCGTGGTATCGCCCATAGGCAGGCGCACCTGTAGCAGGGCATGCCGGGAATTGCAGTTTTCCTGGCCCAGGAGGGCCCTCCGCCCCGGGCGGGACCCAGACCGGAATCCGGCGGCGCGCACGGAACGCGCAGCCCCGGAAGCCGGATGACGACAGGGCTCCATTGTGCTCGCGAGCGGGGCACGCTGGGATATGTAGTTTCCTCCTGCTCAATCTCTCTGAGGTCCTGTTCTGTCCAGTCTTGGCAGTGACTCGTTTCGTCCCTGTGAACTTGCGACGTTTGGAGAATTTGGCAAACATATACCCTGAAAGAGGTGAGAGTCCAAGATTAGAATTTTTTTTTTTTTTTTTTTTTTTTTTTAGTTTTACGAGGACTAACGTATCAAATTACTTCTGAACGGACAATAACCAATTGGTTAATGAGTATAAAAAACGGTAAAGTACAGAGTTCAAATATTCTTCTCGTTAAAGTAGAAAGCAAGCCCCACTTCGTCCTCACCCATGATGGCCAGATGGAGAGTAAAACACATGCTCTTTTGTCGTGTATATCTTCAGGATAATTTATTTTTTGCCTTGTCTACAGGTAAGTGAATAGGTATTTCTAAATCTGACTGTAAGTAGCTAAGAAACAAGAAAGACCATTGAAAAATAAAACTGCAGTCATTTCTTAGTTGTTTTGCTCTGAGTAGGAATTCATCCTTAGCAAGAAGGCTTCTGCAATGAAAAGACAACGTGGCTTTACTTAGCTGGACAGAGCACCTTGTTACCACAGCCAGGAAAATTAATGCATTCCACTCGTCTTCCTGGGGACGCAGCTGAGAATAACTTCAGCTCTCAAATTAATGCTCTCAGATTTGAGACTAGTCCTCATTTGCTTAGCAAGTGGCTGACTAAATCGATCTGGTTATTCTTATTCTTCTGATAGCTGAACCTCAACCTGAGATGGACAGAATGTCAATCAAACCACAGCTGCAAGATGTATTCATCAAACTGAGCCCATCCGGTGAAAGAGAAATGAGCACCGCATACATTATTGAGATGAAGGGACCAAATAAAACTTTTAATAAGAAAAATGGGAGGGTATTTTAGAGCGTCAATGAAAAGAAACAATTATTCTCTATGTACATTTTCTCTTGCAATGACCTCTGATTTATCTGTAGAGAGAGATGTGTATACACTCCACAGATAATCCAGATGCTTCAACATAATGAGAATTTTCACCTTCTTGATCTCCGTATTAAGCAGCAGTCAGGGAAACAAATTGATTAAATTTAATGTTTTTCATTTCTTTCTCTATGTCTACCATCTGGCAAACCATATAAGAACTTAAGCAATTACAGAGTTAGAGAAAAAGAATCTAAAGTCTTCGATAAACTAATTCATCTTCTAGAGAACCAGTTTGAATACCTGAGAATTCATTATATTAAAAGTATGTTTTTATTCTTTTAAGTGCCTGATTTTTTCCTGATTTCCCTCTTGATTTTCAATTAATAAATAGATTTCATACTTGTTAACCCTATCCAAAAAACAGTTGCAGAAATCCTAGGGATTCCATGAGGACCACATCCTCTCACTACAATACTATAAAGTCTTCTAACTGGTTTTCCAATCACCCTTCCTAATGCATCCTTAATATAGCTACTGAAATGATCTTTCAAAAAGTCAATCTGCTTCTTAATCTCTTGCTTAAAAAGCATTTAAAAGTTTCTCCTTTTGTTAACTAGTAGTTTTCCATTGAACAGGATGACGCCCAGACTGCTAATGGCTTTAGCCTACTTCACCAGCCTCACTTACACCTGGTCCCTCAAGGGAAATTTGAATTCAATTCTCCTGTGCTTGGAGACTCTGTGCCCTCTGCCAGGCACTCTATTTTGTCAGTCTGGCGAACTCAACAGAAATCTAACCTTTTTTGTGAAACCATTTTATTCTACTTATTGCACTGCATTATAATTTTCAATGTGTCATCCATCTCCCCTTAATTAGGCTTTCAGCTGTTTGAGGACAGGAGTTTTCTTTTTATTTTGATATTTTTTATTTTCAACACCAAACAATATCTGGCACACAGTAGAGGCTTGGTAAGTCTTTGTTAAGTGAGTGAATTAATGAATAAATTTTGAACACTTCTACCTATGGTGGTTATGTCTCACTTCCTTGATTATTTATATATTCTTATTGTAGGCCTGCAAAAGGCATCTGTTTACTTCCAGAGCTGGATATGATTTGACTTTGCAAATACACAGATGACAGCAAAGCTACCTACAACTACTTCCCCTTGGAAATGGGACTGTATTCTGTGAATAAAAAAAATTCAAACACAAAAAAATTCACTTTCATATCCTATTGGTACAATGGAGGAATGAGAACGGCAAATTCACTAACTGGTTCTTCATCTTATGTGGACATTCAGACCTTTTGGTGAGTATTGGTTCTGAGTGTAGAGATTAGAATTTGGAGGAGTCTCTGACTTTTTAATGAACTGGTAAATCATCTCAGGTCTACGAAGATTCATCTGTTAGTTGAATCAGTCTAAGGTAACGGTGCTTCTTCTAAGATCTCTGGCACTTAGGTTCTCCAGTTAAATTATGTGTTAAAGTAGATGCTCATATTTTTCTACTGTCCAAACTTAAGAATAAGGTCAAAATTATGGCGATGTTGCTGCAGCTCTATTTTACAGTTCTTAAGATGACTCTTTTTGTCATAATAGGATGATATATAATTGGGGAGAAATGTGAGTGTTCTCTTTAAATTGGCTCACACAGTTCAGCTGCTTGATATTTTTGAAATTTTCTGATTGAATAATAACAACAGTGTGTTTAGTCTGTTGAATCTATCATCTACCAACCATTTTAGCACCAGGGACTGATACTTCTATGAGAATATAATGCCTGATGATCTGAGGTTGTGATGCTAGCGCTGGGGAGCAGCTGCAAGTACAAATGAAGCTTTGCTCGCTTGCTCACTTGTTTGCTTGCTCACTCGGTGGCTTGCTAGCCATTGCTCACCTCCTAATGTGCGGCCAGGTTTCTAACCGGCCAAAGACTGGTTCTGGGCCATGGCCCAGTCCCTGGAGGATGAAGACCCCTGATCTTTTGAATTTGGTGTTTTATATATATTGCCTCACTTGATTCTAGCTGCAACCTTAAGATGTAGTTATATTTCCATTTTAGTAATAAGACAACTGAAGTTTGGGGAAGTTAACTCCTGGAGCCGTATAACCAGTAAGTGATATAACTGTTGTTTGGACTTGGGTCTTTCTGTCATCAAAGGCCACACTTTTCAGTTTGATCCCATCTTTTACCCATTCTCCATTCCATTCTAACAACAATGTGTCGGTAGAAATTTCATCTTCTAAGCATGAGATGACAAATACTCCACAGGATGAATACCATACATTTATAAAAGCAAATGAGACAATAGAGGTGGTAGTCTGTGAGTGTATATGCAAGTCTCCTGTTTATACTTAAACTTTTATCCACTAATGTTAGCTGGTTTATCTTGCCAGTAACAGTGATTATGGTGATTTTCTATTTTCCTCATTTATTAATTAGAATTATTTTATAAAGAGGTGCTACCTCTCATTTTCTGCAGTATATCTACATGTTTGTTCAACCCTAGTGCACATGTAAAGTAGTTTTAAAAATTGCTAATCCACACCTGATGAGAAACAAATTTAAAACTAGAGTATATTGCTTGGGCACAGTTCTTTTTGTCTTTAGCCTTACAGTACCCAGTCAAAATGCTGTTTTCCAAAGTTACTTAGGTCACTCCTTTCTTGACCTGCTTCAGTGTGGCTATTTGATTTATTTTTAATTCAGTTTGATATTCATATGTCATGGTCTGCATTCCATCTTGTGGTCTGCCCACATCCTGATTGATTTTATTTAATTTACGTATGGTAAAATTCACTTTTTGTGATGTACAGTTCTATGGGTCTTGATAAATTATTAGAGTCTTACATCTTCCACTGCACTTGTATACAGAATAGTTTCATTACATTCAGAATACCAAATTCCAAGATGCTTCTCCTTTATAGTCAACCCCTTCCCCTACCTTTCAGCTACTAACAATGACTGATATGTTTCCCATATCTATAATTTTGCTTTACTAAAGTGTCATATTAGTGGATTCATACCCTTTTAGGTTTGACCTCTTTCATTTAGCAGATGCATTTTAAGATTCATCCATGTTGTTGCGTGAATCAGTAATTCATTTTCGTAGCTGACTGGCATTCTGCTGTATGGATATATCACAGTTTACTTGTTCATTCACTGATTGAGGGACATATAAGTGGTTTCCAGCTTTCAGCGATTATTAACAAAGCTGCTATAACCATTTGCATAGAGGCTTTTGTATAAAAATAAAATTTTCATTTCTCTTGGATAAATACCTAGGAGTGGGATTGCTTTATTATATAGTAAGTGCATGTTTAAATTTGTAAGAAACTGCCAAATTGCTTACCAAAGTGGTTCTACCATCTTGCTTATCCATCACCAATGTATGACATTCCTTGTTCCTTCTCTTCCTTGATAGCATTTGCACTTGATAGCATCAAATTTTTTTTTTTTTTAGCTATTCCGGTAAGAGCGTAGAGGTATCTTGTTGGGTATAATTTTCAACTCTTTAATGACCAATGATATCGAACATATTTTCATATGCTTATTTGACATGTGTATGTCTTTTAAAATAGACTTCTATTCATAACTTTGGCCCATTTTTAAAAACTTAGGAGATTTAATTTCTTCCTCATGAATTTTTCGAGATACAAGCCCGCTTTCAAAATGTGATTTGACAACATTTTCTCCCAGTCTGTGGCTGTCTTTTCATTCTCTTCTCAATAAATTGCCTTTGGCAGAGCAAAAGTGTTAAGTTTTGATAGAGTCCAGCTTATCAGTTTTTCCTTTTATGGATTGTGCCTTTGGTGTCACCTAAAAATTTCCTGCCTAACCATAGGTCACACAGAGTTTTTTCTTATGCTTTCTTCTAGAAGTTGTATCATTTTATGTTTACCTTTAGGTCTGTGACCTATTTAGAGTTAATTTTTCAAAGTAACATGAGGTATAGATTGTGGGTTTTGTTTTTGTTTTTGCTTACGGGTTTACAATGATTCTCGCACTATCGTTTAAAAGATCGTCCTTTCTCCATGGAATTGCCTTTGCACCTTTGTCAAAAATCAGTTGAACATATTTGCATGAGTCTGTTTGTGGGCTCTTGACTCTGGTCTGTTGATCTATGTGTCTGTCTCCATCAGTGCTGCATTGTCTCTGGTGAGTGTAATTTTTAGTGATTCTTGAAATCAGGAAGCACCGTCCTTCAACTTTGTTCCTCTTCTTCAGATTTATTTTGGCTATTCTAGTTCCTTTGTTTTTCCTAGAAATTTTGAAATTAACTTGTTGACACCTACAAAAAATTCTGCTAGGATTTTGATTGGGAATATGCTGAATCTATATATCACATCAGGGAGAATTTAGTATTAACACTATTGAATCTATCAAACCATGAACATGATATTTAGGTCCACTTATTTCAGTCTTCTTTGATTTATTTAATCAGTATTTTGTAGTTTTCAGCATATAGATCCTATATATAGTCGATTACATTTATATCTACATTTCCATTTTTTGGTATTGTTGTAAATAGTATTTTTTAAAAATTTTGAATCCAAATGTTCATTGTGAGTATTTAGAAATGTAATTGACTTTTGTATTTTGATCTCATCCTGTGATCTTGCTAAACTCACTTATTAATTTTGGGAACTTTTTTTGTGTATTCTTTGAGACTTTTTATATAAGCAGTCCTGTCATCTGCAAATAGAGTATTTCCCCCTCTCCCAGTCTGAATGACTTTATTTTTCTCACCTTGTTGCACTGGCTAGGACTTTCACTATGATGTTGAATAAGAGTGTTGAAAGGAGGATATCTTTGCTCTGTTTCCATTAAGTTTGATATTAGTCATAGGTTTTAAAATAGCTATCCTTTGTTAGGTTAAGGACATTTCCTTCCATTCCTAGTTTTCTGAGTTTTTATTGTGAAGAGATGTTGAATATTGTCGGATGCTACTGAGATAATTATATATTTTTTCTATAGTCCGGTAACATGGTGAATTACATTAAATTTTCAAAAGTTGAACCAACCTTGCATTTCTAGCATAAACCTCCACTTGGTCATTCAGTATTACCCTTTTTATATATTCCTAGATTTGATTTGCTAATAGTTTGTTAAGGATTTTTGCATCTATGTAGAGGGATATTGGTCTTTCTTTTTCTCTTATTACAATGTTTTTGCTTTTGCTATTAGGATTATTCTAGCTCCATAAAGTGTGTAGGAAGTGCTTCCTTTTCTTCTGTTTTCCGAAAGAGATTGTATAGAATTGGTTTTTTTCTTCCTTAAATGTTAGAATTTGCCAGTGAAATATCTGGCCTGGAGTTTCCTTTGTTGAAAGGTTTTTAACTACAAATTCGATTTCATTACTACTCATAAGACTTTTGGGCTTTTGGTTTGTTTGTATGTTTTTAGAGTGAGTTAGTGTGCTTCTTAATGATTGTTGTATTTTGTCAATTTGCAGACATAGAGTTGTTTGTAGTCTTCCCTTATAATCTTTTTAATCTCCGTGAGGGTCTGTCAAACTGCAAATGTTCCAGGAACACAAGGAAGTGTGGTCATCCCATCTACAAGATATGTGGGGTGGGAAAAATGGTAGATGGGAACCTCTGTACCTTACGTACCTTTTAGTTTTATTTCCATTTTAAATCACTTGAATGTGTAACCTATTCAAAAAATAAATTAATATTATTCTTTAAATATCTGGCATAATTCCTGTCATATAGTTAGATCTTAATGTGTGCCATTGAATAAATGAATGAATCTATCAGCATCGATGATTACCAGAATTTCATTGAAGAAAATGGGGGTTATCATTATATATCTAGTTCTGAAAGTCTACTACATATGTGTCAGAATTGAATAATGGGTTTGGTTTGTATTCCTCACCCTCTGGTTTGGTAACATAAATTTTATCATCACAGACTTCGTTATATTGCTTTTTATTATTTATATCTTTCTTTACCTATTTGCCAGTTCATTTAAGTCCTCTTGTATATGAAGAAAAAGTAAACTGCAACTTGCTGTATAAAATCAGGAGGAAGGAAAAGGAAATTCTTGAGGTCCTATAGAAGACATCACAGAAGGTTTCCCTATTTGTTACTTTTCCTCAAAACCTGTGCCTCATCTCCATGGTTTCTATGGGGATTTCCATTTTTTGAGTAGATCTTTCTTAATTATATTTGACATAGATAGTACCTTGTTATAATTGTGGTATATATTCCACTAAAAACATGTAAATTGAGATCACAATATCACTTAGATATCTTGATGAGATAATTGTTAAATATTAAAAGGCTAAATCTTCATAAAACATTATTTAATAAGGTTATATTACCAAGTAAAATTGTTTCTCTTCTGGCCCTTCACAAATAGAAAATGCATATTCACAATGCTTTCTTCATTGTTTCCCCACAATTATCAGTACAGAAGACCTACAAGGGTAGTAAATTCAATCACATTGATGATAAAATCAAGTTTCTACATTAGCTCTGAAGTGTATATTGTCTCTTGAAACCTTTGCTAGCTTGGCTAGTTTCATTTTCTACCCCTTATATATTCTTCCTGGAAAGCATCCTGGCTTTTTAAAATAACTTCATCAGAAACATTCTTTTTAGCTACAGTGCTTCCAATGTACAATTTCTTTACTTATATAAACTGAACAGTTTAATAAAGTAAAAAAAGACTGCTGTTTTATATAATAATGAAAAAATTGGGTTCATATGTTCCTTAATTTACAATTACAGTATTAAAGATTTTCTTAAATATAAATCTATCTTTGTCCCAGAAATATTAACCAGTATGCCTGACTCTTTAGCTGTCAGATCTTGAGAAAGTTACTAAACACTGTGCTTTAATTTTTGTATTTGTACAGTAGAGAGTATTAATACTACTAGGAGACAAGAGTCCATAGGTTTCTTACATTTCTCTGTGACTTGTGAAGAAAGGCACTGACTGCACTTTGTTCTGGACTATCTTTTCAAAAATATTGTACAGGGGACTGTCTTAGAACATATAATGTCTGCCTTGGAGCAAAGGGCAGACTTGATTACCATTCATTATAACAGATTTGGATCCCTGAACTCGGGGATCCCCTCCTGTAGATCAATCCACCGCATGTGCAATTATCTATCTAAGCCAACCTGTGAAGTCTCTGCGGTACTTGGGTGAAAGGAGAACTAATTCTAACATGCTGATAGTCATGCTGCTTGCTGTGTCATGAGTAACAAAGTCTGTTTCTGATCCAGGAGTCTCATGTCTCTGTTAGCATCTATGTAACTGTGGCAAGATAACTTGTAATGTGCAAGTAGAGTAAAATCTTAGCCTCTTTACAGTTTCTGACACATATGAAAGAGTCTGGAATGCAGAAAATGCTCAGCAAATATTAATATTTATCACCATCAACATTATCTACCTTCGAAAATACTGAGATTTGACCTGGAAATTATGCTTCTAGGAATTTATCTGGCTGAAAGTTGAAAGGTACATGTAAAGGGATAGATATTAATTGTAAAAATTTTTCTAATAATAAAAAATTAAAATACACCTAAGTGGACATTCTCTACGTTTGCTATTGCCACAGTGATACTGCCTAACAAAATCATTCTAAAACTCAGTGTCATAAAAGTAAGCATTAATTTTCACACTCACGATGTCCACAAGTTAGCTGAGAACTCTGTTCCATGTGTTTCCTTCAGGGTCCCAGGGAAAACAGGCAATGACTACCTGGAACATCCCCTTCTTGGGAATGATAGAACAACAAGAAGTCAAGCCCAACTGCGCAAGCATATTTCAAATCTCTGCTTGTGTCACATATAATAACTCCCAAATGGCAAAAGCAAGTAACATGGCCGAGCCAAAAGTCAAGACACAGGAAATGACACCAGGAACACCATAAAGCCATGGCAAAGGTGTTGGGTGTACTACAGGAGAGTGAAGAACTGTAATCTACAATTTAATTTACCATGAACAATAGGAAAGTGATTAAGTAATTGTAATACATTCACAATAAACAGTTATCCAAACAAATGAGTATATTTGAATGTTCTAAAATAGAAAATATGCACAATACATCACTGACTGAAAAGAACAAATTGTAAGATGTGTATAGGATTTTATTTTTATTTAAAAGAAAAACTTTTGAATACATGTATTTCATTTACATAGTAATGAGCTTAGATAGAGATATAAACTGTTAGCAGTATTTATTTTGAGGATTAGAGTTGGGAGATAAAGGATAACTTCTACTTTATACTTTATATTTGTATTGTTGGAAAAATCTTTAAGGTATGTATTATTTTGTAATAAAAATCTGATAAAGAAAAAATATTGAAAGAAAAAGATAAACAAAAACGTTTTTATTGTCCAGGTATTTTCTAGTTGATGACATTTCCTATTCCCTTTCCCTGGTATACATAAGAATAAAATCTAATGTCTAGTAGTTTTAGGTCTTAGACCCTGCCCCTACAAACCTTCATTCTGGTTCAGAACTGATCTGTGTTATACCACGTAAGCACTCTTAGAATTATATGGTACATTTTAATTTTATTGGATACCTTAGTGAAACAGAGCATTCCCAAGAATATTTGAGGATTTCTGAGTTTCTCGACACTTGTTTCAGATATGGTATTTCTGTTTAAAATTACCATTTGGTTCTTTTAAAAATAATTATTATAGTTTCTGTTTCTCAATTGAGAACTTCTACCTTTTCATTCATTTCAGGAAATGTCCGGTGGGATATGTGAGCCTAGAACCAAAAGAGAAGTTTAGGGTGGTAGCTGTAAATCCAGAAACTATATGTGGAATATAAATGGAAGCTGAAATGAAGTACCTGATATTATCCAGGAAGATTGTATATTCAGGCATCAGCGGAGATGGAGAAGAATTAATATCCTTTCTAAGCTTGAGGACAGCCAAGTTGTTCCTCAGCCTTCTCCTTTTCTGGGAAACAATGCCAAACACCCAGTTCTATTTTCTCCACATCTATTCTCTTTTATAATAATTTTATTTGTTCTACTCTGGACATTTACTTGTTTCTGCACATTACACTTAAATGAAGGAATTCAGATTAGAGGCATTTATTAGAGGCAGAACATTAATAAGGGTTCTGATTAATCAATAAAGAGAACTACCTCCAAGGTATTTCATAATCTTTTTTGCTAGTCTCCATTAATATAATTTAAAACTTTTAAACAACTTTTTTTTGCATCTTACGTGGTATTTTACTTACCTAAGATAATATTGAAAGAAGCAAAAAATAATTGAAATCTTCCCAAATTAATTAAAAACCTCAGCGCATATCTAATAGTAATGTAAAAGGGTAAGAAGGGAACACAGATTTATTGACATATTTCACAGAAAAGTTGGGCCTCTGCATTAAAGTGTAATAAATAAGGGAAGAAGGTTAACAGTGTTACCAATACATTCAATACATACCATAATATATCTGGTTTAGTTCTTTAGATTTTGTAGTCAGAATTTAGAAGAAAATTGTAAATTGTGTAGGTTTGGGAATTGCATAAATTAAATACTAATGTTAGTTTTTGCAGTGTTATAGCAAATGACCAAAAGACTGGAAAAAGTATTGGGGTGATTGCAGAAAGGTGTGAAATTTTGTTTTGGGATAGAGAAAATGTTCTAAAATAGGTTGTGGCGATGGATGTACACATTTACTCTGTGAATATGCTAAAAACAATCGAATTACACACTTCGATGGGTGAATTATATGCTATTTGTATTATATCTTAGTAAAGCTCTTTAAAAAAATGCTGGTTAGTGATTAACAGAGGGGAGAAGGGGGGGGAGGGGAAGGTAAATGGGGTAAACAGGATCAAATATGTGGTGACAAAGAAATCTAACTATGGGAGGTGAACATACAATATAAATATATATATGCTTTACTGTTAAAATGTATAGCTGAAACTTATCAGATTCCATTAACCAATGTCACCATGAAAAATAAAAAAATAAATAAAATAGTAAAAAAGAAAGATAACTCTCTGCTCACCTTAATTCTGTGTGTATGAACTCTTGATTTGAGGACTTTGTCAGCATTTACCTTCTTCAAGGCTCATTGGAAGAATAGCTCCTGACTCATTAAACAGTTCCCAGATCCCCCTCCACCCCCCAAAAAAGAATGCTAGGGCAGTGGTATTTATTTGCTAACAGCATTTGTTTTAGCTACTATATCTCTGTTCTCCACTAGCACAAGATAAAGGGTAGAGCACCTAGCAATTCTGAAGGAGCTAAGTTGATATGAACAAGGATTTGGTATACATGGACTAAAGAAAGGGAAAACAAAGCCTGGACATTTAAGGTGCTAGACTGGCTAAATTGCACAAGTAAAAATCAGCTGAGTTTACACACGTAACAGCAAAGATAAGCTCCTGTTGTTCCAGATAATGTGATGATGTTACTCATCTTACTTAGAGTTCTCATGGAAACAGTGTCTCAGGGCCATGTAATCCCTTGCAAAAATGTATTCACAAATAAACTCGGAGTAGATTTAATCTTGAGGGTACCACAAAAAGAGTACTCTATCAGCTTCTAGTGTGGGGAGGATAAGAGTCCATGAATAATAACATAAACAGAATGAAAGACTGCGAGGATGGCTGTGGACTAGGAACTAAAGGTGTTTGCTTTAAATCTTCATTTCCTGAGCTAGAAACACTTTTTCTAATTATTCTGTGGCTCAAATTCTCTTTCTAGGTTTTTGGAGAAATCTCTTAAGAAACTGGTAGACTGATGCACTAAATTTTGTAGACCTTCTCTGAAATGTCATTGTCTCTGGTACATACTTGGTGCTTTACTACACCCACCCTAGTTCTCAGCCATGTCATTTCTGTGGGACAGATCCCATTTCCATCTGTAGGGGTAGGTCCTGATTGGTGTAGGCATAAACCAAAGGAATCAATCGATCCCAGCTTCCAGCCCCCCACAGTGAATGGCTCAGAAATCTGCCTCTGATCCAATTGGAATCAATAAGACCTAAGAAGAGACTTTGCAGGGGCTTCAGGGGAAGAGAGGGGCTTTCACTCTTCCTATGGGCTTAGGGAAATAAAGATATGAGGGAGTTAGTATTGCTGTAGCCATCTTGCTACCACATGAGGAACCAGTCTGATGATGATGTCCTGAGGAAGCCAAGGCAAAATCCTAGTGTTCTAGTTAGGCCTAAAGTCAGGCTGTGCCTGGTGCCAGCCCTAACTGAAGGTTTCAGTAATGGGAGCTGATGTATTTCTTTCTTTTTTCTCTTTCTTCTCTTTTGCTTTTCTTCCTCCCTCCCTTCCTTCCTTCCTTCCTTCCTTCCTTCCTTCCTTCCTTCCTTCCTTCCTTCCTTCCTTCCTTCCTCTCTTCCTCCCTTCCTCCCTCCCTTCCTTCTTTCCTCCTTTCTCCTTCCCTCCCTTCCTCCCTTCTTTTATTTTAGGGGAGAGTGGGGCTAAATTTAGTTTGAAAGCATAACTAATATAGAGGTATATCATACAGTGTGATTCTCAACAAATATCCTCTAATAAAATGACAAGATATATTAGCTGAATTAGACAGGTTATCAGTACCAGCCAGCTAGGCAAGAATTGTGTTTGCATGATAGTAACATAGACACAAACAGTGGGTTATGTATCCAAGAGTTTATTCGTTATGTAAAATAAGTCCATTTGGCATTTCAGGCTAGTACAGTAACCCTGAAAGGCCAGGCTTATTCTATCTATTTTGCTTCTCTATTCTCATCATGGATTATATTTTCAGTGTTAACCTCAGGGTCCAAATGTAGCTGCTGAATGCCAGCCATCCATGTCTGCAGTTTGAGGCAGAAGGGAGAAAGAAAATAAGAACGAAAGAATGCGCTTTCCAGTTAAATCAATTTCCTTTAATCATTATTCCCAGAAGGCCTATCTATTACAGCTCATTTGCCAAACTTTAATCTTATAACTGTACCTGGAAAAGAAGCTTGTAAATGTAATATTTTAGCTGGAGATATAGCTACTTCTGATAGACTGATTGATGGTTGCCTTAATCCTCCAAATTGTGAATATGTTACCTTACATGGCAAAAGAGAGTTTGCTGATATGATTATATTAAGAATCTTGAGACAGGGTGATTATCCTAAATTATCCAGGTGGACCTAATATATTTCAAGGATCCTTATAAGAGAGAAAGTAAGAGAGTTCAAGGCAGAAGGAGATGGAATGGTAAAAATAGAGATTGGAGTAATAGGCCTTGAAAATGGAGGAGGGAGTGAAAAGCCAGGGAATATAGGTGACCTCTAGAAGCTGGAAAGGACAAGGAAATAGATTCTCCCCTAGAGCCCTCAGAAGGCTGCCCTGACTACACCTTGACTTTTTCATGCAGGGAACCTGATGGCAGCTTCTGACCTCCAGAACTGCAAGATAATACATGTGTGTATTGTTAAGCCATTAGGTTTGTGGTAATTTGTTACAGCAGAAATAGGAAACTAATACACTGCTCCAGATAAAGTCTATGTTCCTTTACCAAGGAAATAGGCTTTATTAGTTTCTGCTGGAGTGGGAAGTAATAACTGTATGGCATGTTATGCACTCCTAAAACCCACTGCTGCTTTTGTACAGCAAGTTTATACGATGATTACCTTTACATCTTCTAATCATAAAAAAAATGTTTCATCTGAAAGAGAATGGCCTTCGTCAATGCACTTTAGTTTGGAACCATAGTTGGCTGAAAAGTCCCCATTGTCATTTCATCAGTTCTTTAGCTCATAAAAGTGATTTTGTTTTGGTGGTAGCAGTGGGGGCAGAAGGGAATAATAGCACCTATGGTGCCACAACTTTAGTTAACAAAAGGACAAAGAACGCATGTGCCACGATTTCAACAAGTGGATTAGAGGGTTCATAATTGTGTTAGAAAACCTACCACCGGAATTCCGATTGTCATCAATATAATGGTTTAAAAAGGGATATTTGACAATTTTAATCACAGTGTAATTTTCTAATGTTGTAGATGCATGCTAAACATTTTGGAAAATTTTGTGTGTTGAATGTCCTCATTGCAGTTGTAATACATCAGAATTCTTCCCCAAATGGGGCTTCTTATGAAAGCCATGAATATTTTCCTGTTTCTTTTGACATCTAGGTGGGTGAAACAAATCTCATTATAAATCAACTAAACGAAAACAACCTAATGCCTAAAATAATAAACTACTGTCATAATTAGGAATAATTATATGTAGTACTCAGAGAAAAATGATTCTTCTTTAGAAAAGTCAAGGCTAAAAGTAATAAAAGTCTTTATTGCAGGGTTTCTGTAATGCTCGTTAGTGACGTTTTCTGAATGCTGTTTAAACAAAGTCCCTCTGGCATGGCAACTGTTGTCAGGTAGGGTTTAGCAGTTCAATGAGATAAGAGGCTGCTCTTAACCAAAAAGCCAGAGGAACCAGATGAAAGCTGTGTGCTGTTCTCACTAGTCAACATGCAGACAAAACAAACAAGAACCCAAATGGCCATGTGTTTAGGTTCTACACACAAGACAAGGCTACGGGAAACTTTGGCCTTCAAGTACGGGGCTGCTGGTGCCATTAGATGGGAGACTCTACCCATTGAGGGTCTAACTCAATAGATGTGGGATGAGATTCCAAGTCACACACTGATTACAAGTCATATATCAAGAAGGCACAAAAAAATGAGATAAAATTTTTTTAAGGAACATCATTGGAACTCTCTCCAGAAATAACCCAGTCTAAGAAATTATTTCTAAGAATTTTTGTGAATGAGGTCGGTGTTATCATTCTGCTTCATCTGGAAGACATCCAAAAAGTATGAGGCGCTAATGTAAAAGAATTGCGATGTTGGACATTATTATTTGAGATAATGTCATGATAGAAGCTTTAGTACCGACAATGAATCCATTGGAGAAGCAGAGTTGGTGGTAGTTGGTCAGTGGATCTACAGTATTGTCCAAAAGAGAGCAAGCTGTAGTTCTAGAAGTGGTACTGATAATTTTTTTTTAAAAACTTTTTATTGAAGTAACACACAAATACAAAAAAGTGCACTCTTCTTATAAATGCATAGCTTGATAAATTTTCACAAACTAATCCACTTGTGTAACTAGCACCCAGATTAATAAAGAGAACATCAACTTCTCAGAATTCCCCCTGTGTCTCTCTTCCAGTCATAACTCCCTCATCAACCCCAAGGTAACTACTTTCTTAACTTCTAAATGGCACTGATTAGCTTTCCTTGTTTTGTACTTATATCATACATTATATTATATGCACTTTTGCATCTGTCTTTCATGCAAACAGTATACTTGTGAGCTTCACCCATGTTGTTATTTAGTTGTAACTTGTTCATTCCCATTACTTTCTAGTATTCCATATGAGTACTGTTGGTTTTTGTTGTTCATGTAGGAATATACTTAAAGTGTGCAAATCATTCTTTCAAAATAAATTTATGAGAAAAGTCCTTAAAAATATCCATTCCTCTAATTCTAACTCTGTCCTCACAATACTGCAAACATCTGATTTGTACTTTGAGACTCTAAACATTATCCACCAGGAAGAAGAACTCTGAGCTGATGACCTAACAGTTCTGATGCTAGAGATTTCCTTCTGCAAGTTAGTAGATAGAAGTCTGGAAATACAACTCAGTGTCCTATGAGTTTGTTTGGTATAAATGGATTTCCTATGGTTCTGTCACCTTCAGGTGAATTGATAAAATTGAAATTTTTGAACCTTCAAAACTGAGATATAAATTGTCAATGAATCTGGGTTTGATATTATCTGATGGCAATCGATCTTAGCTCTACCGGTCTGAACTCTTCGATCTGAACTGTAAAGACTTTCTACTTTAAATGTACTTTAAACTGTGTCTAAATCTATCATTTCTCAAAGTGTAAATATCCTGGAAAAGAATGCTAGTGAGGAGCCCAGAAGAAAATAGAAGTCACGCTGAGACGGAATGTTGTACAGAATGTCACGAAGTCTATTCATAGAGGCGTGGGCCGAGTTAAGAAAACTAACAAGGAATGTTGAGGCACCCAGGGACCAGCAACAGTCAGAAGCTGCAACTAATGCATAGGCACAAAGGGACAAGGGAAGGCATTGATGTCCTGGAGTCCAGCGAAGCCTGGATTAGTAGAAGAGGGACAGCTTGAAAGGGGGGATGCTGTAACCGCATCATCAAGGCAAGGAGGGAGTTGGGGAGAACACACTCCAAACCCTCTCTCCTACTTTCCAATCTTCTCCAAAGCCATGGGGCAAAGAAGCCTGGGTGTAATCCATATGGGTTCATCTCCTAGAACGCACAACAGGGCAGAGAAAGGTGGAACAAATGTCTTCAAAGGAGGTGGCTTGGCATACGGGGAAAACCAGTATAAAACAATAAGCCGTATATGCTATAAAATGGGCCCCAAGACAAAGGGACAGGAATAGCACTTAAAAGGACATCATATATATATAATTTTTCTAGGACTTCACCTTTGCTTTTAATTTCACAATGTATTTTCTATTCTTCTGTTTAACTAAAGCACAACATAAACCTCTTGGCACAAGTTTCAATAATGATACAGCTTCTGGGAAAGATGTTTTTTCTTTGACCAAAAGTTATAGCATCCACCCACAGTCTTCTCCCCAACCAATTATGTTTTAGTCGGTATTTTGAGCCAAGTGGAAATGCTGGGTTGCTTAGACATATTTGTTCATCAACAAGAAAAACATTCCAACTATAGTATACATTTTGGATTTTTAAAATGTTCATGGTATTTCTTAGTTACATAAACAAATTAGTATCCTCTTGGGGATTTTTTCCCCATATCTTTATTTTGACTTCTCCTCTCTGGAAATTGTGAAGATATATATTCATTTGACAAGCAATCTGATGCTCTCTCTATATGTGTTATTGAAAATGCTATAAGGGGTAGCAGTATTAAGAAAGATGCTGAAAAGATGAAAATAGTAAAAACCTAAGACTATCAAAACGAGTGCAAAAGCAATCAGAGCTAGTGAGTGAATTGACAGCGAGATTAATTTTAGGCATCTTGAGGAAATAGAATTTTAAAAAGTAAATTATAAGCGATCTTATTTTAACAAAAAAGACGGCACACCATGTTGGAAAAACTGAATGAGGAGTCAGAGCCTGGTGCTAGACCTGGCACTAGGTCCAGCTTAGTCATTCTGTGCTGCTGTTTCCCACCTATTCAGTTGGGGTAAGAGGGAATTAGTTTCTCGAGTGAGATATGACATGTTGAAGTTTTGAGAAGTTAAATAACTTTTGCTAATAATAACAACTGCAGTATTTTTAAATTGCCTCTTGATTTAGTTTTCCTCATTGATAAGCCCCATCCTGGCCTTACTGAGGTTTAGCAATGAGGCTGGGTTTGGGACAGAGCACATTTTTTAAAGACATTGGACATCTCAAAGGCTCTGCTTCTAGCCAAAGGAATGCCAGGTAGATAGGAAAGGGAAGTAAGAAAAGGACATGTCTTCCAGTTCTAATGGGTCATGGGAGAAGAAGACAGACAGAAGTCAGAGAGGCCCACAGTGTGACAGATGTGTGTCTCAAATATATACCACTCCAGGCTTTGGCCCCAAAGGGGTGGACATATTAGGGCACGGACTCTTGCATAATGTCAACCACCATTATACTTCCTCTCTTTATGATTTCAACTACTCTAAGTACCTCACGTAAGTGGAATAATACATATCTTTTTATGACTAGCCTATTTAACTTAGCATAATGTCCTCCAGGTTCATCCATGTTGCATATTTTAAAATTTCCTTCCCTTTCAAGGCTGAATAATATTTCGCTGTATGTATATACAACATTTTGCTTATCCAGTCGTCTGTTAATGGACATGTGGGTTGCTTCCACGTTTTAGTTACTGTGAACAATTCTACTATGAACATGGGAGTATAAGTATTTCTTTGAGACCTTACTTTCAATTCTTTTGCACATATACCTAAAGTGAAACTGCTGGATCATATGGTGATCGCATTTTTAATATTTTAAGGAACTGCCATACTATTTTCCACAGTGATTGTACCATTTTACATTCCCGTCGACAGTGTACAAGTGTTCCAATTTCTCTGTATCTTCACCAACAATTGTATAGTATCCATCCTAATGGGTATAATGTGGTATCTCATTATAGTTTTGTTTTGCATTTGCCTAATGTTGAGCATCTTTTTCATGTGCTTATTGGCCATTCAAATATCTTCTTGGAGAAATGTCTATTCAAGTCCTTTACCCATTTTTGAATTGAATTTTTTAAATTGACTTTTAGGAATTCTCTCTATATTCTGGATATTTATCCATTAGCAAGTATATGATTTGTAAATATTTTATCCCATTTTCTGGAGGTGCCTTTTTACTCTCTTGATAGATTTTTATGAAGTCCAATTTGTCTATTTTTTTTCTTTTGTTACCTGCGCCTTTTTTGGTCCTGTCTAAGAAATCATTGCCAAATTTAACGTCATAAAGCTTTGTTCTATATTTTCTTCTAAGAGTTTTATTGTTTTATGTAGAGGTCCAACTTTTGCCTGTGGTTATCCAGTTTTGCCAGAACTATTTGTTGAAAAGACTATCCTTTCCCCATTGAATGATCTTGGTACCCCAGCTGCTGCCACATGATCACATAAGCATCTATTGCCACCTCTCCTCTCAGACCCTAGCTTGGGGATGGAAGCAAAATCTGGGAGACTTAGTATTTTTAGACTAGAAGACATAATTAATGTAAAGAAATTCTCTAGACTTACCAGACTAATTTTATCAGCTGTTTTTTTTTTTCCAATTAAAAAAATATTTTCGTTACCAAGCAGGTAAGATAAAATTAAGGGCAAAGAAAGAATCATAGAAATACTAACAGTAATAATACCTTTGCAACGGAGTTACAACTATACTCACATTACAATCATATCTTTATATTAGTCCCTGAAACACTTACCTCTTTTTACATAAGTGAATGAATAAATGAATCTCGTAAAAATAATATATTAAAACAATCTTGGGATGGGAAAATAAAAAAAATCTTAAAAATAAGGTGATTGTGGACAGAACCTATAAAACAGTAAAATGTTATTTATCTATCTCATATCTCAGCACCCTTGTACTTGCTGTTTTTTTCCCGCTAGAATGCTCTTCCTCCAAATGCCTGAGTGGCTGATTCTTCTCTCAGATCTTTATTTCAAAGTCGTTTTCTTAGGGAGGCTGTTTGCCTCTGCTATCTAATATTTTAAGCCTTCGAAACCTTTCATATCTCTTATCATTGTCTTTTTTTTTCTTGGCACTTACCATTATCTGACTTAATTTACATTTTACTTATTTATTTTGTGGTTTAGTCAGAATTAGTTACACTAGCAGTTCTAAGAAATAACTCCCAAATGTGAGTGGCTTTAACATGACAGGTATTATATTTCTTCCTCCTGTCTTGATCTGTGCACAGGTGGTGCTGTTCTCCCGCGTGGCTCTTCTCCAAGTGGTACCAAGAAAGCCAGACTTCTTCTATGTTCTAAGATGTTCATCTTTCAACATGTGGCCTTCATAGTCTAGGTATGTGGGAAGACAAGATGGGAAAACACATGATATAATTACCCATCTCAGTGTAGAAATGACCCATATTAGTTTTGTTCACATTTCATTGGATAGAACTAGTTAGATGGCCACTTAACAATTGGCAGCCTGGGAAATATATGGGACAGCATAGTGACTGATTGAAACCTGTATATTTGTCTTCTGGTCACCATTTATCCATTTGTTTCCCTTTTCTCTGTGGCAGACAATGATCTATGTCCCTGAACAAATCATGTCCTTGTAAAAACCCTTTCATTGAGTGTGGGTGAGATCTGTGACTTGCTTCTAACCAATAGAATTTGGCAAAAATCATAGACTTTTACTCATCTGATTAAGTTATGTTATATAAGGCTGTCTTAGAAGACTGAGAACAAAGGTTTGTCTTTTAGCTTTGAAGAAGCAAGAATGTCATTAATTCTAGAGTCATAAGAAAACGAATTCTGCCAGCACATTGAGAAAGAGGATTTTTTCCCAGTCAAGTCTTCAGATGCAAATGTAGCCTTGATTATAACCTTGTGAGACCCTGAGCAAAGGTCTCAGTTAAGTTGTATCCACATCTTTGACCCATGCAGAAACTGTGAGATAATGTGTTGCCGCTTTAAGCCACTAAATTTGTGGTAGTCTGTTGTGCAAAAATAGAAAACTAATACATCCTGTATTTAAAAAACATTTCCTTTCTAAGGAAGATAGTCTAGTCATCTTTTCTGGTTCTATAGTCAAGATCTTTGGGTGATGTGCAGTCCTCTCTAGTTCAGACGTAGTGCCTTCACCACCTAAGTTTCAAAAGGATAAGACATCTGCCTCCCATGAAGGCTAATATTTAATGATGGACACCCACAATAAATACTCACATGTGGAAAAGAAAAGAATGGAAGATGCACAGCAATCTCTTGTCCAGAGTAATTCTGAAGTCTCATGGGTAGGCATGGGACTGTCATGGTAGTTTGGAAAGTTTCGTGATTAATCTATGGATCTTTTTTCAGAGTTGACCTCCCATGTCCATTGTTCCCCTCTACCCTCATTCTTTTCCCCTTCCACCTTTGTGAGGTTCTTCCTTCCCCATCATTTTCCTTGGCCATATATGAATTGAGGAACAAAACGTAGGATCCCTTTGGAAGGTGCACAATATTTAAAGCCTGCTCTCTGTACATTGAAAATTATCTTAAACCTTAAACTGACAATTTTTTTTTTTTGGTCTGGGCTCATAGTTTTTCTGGTAATATAATTTTGTTTAAACTAAGTTGATTTATGATTTTTTTTTGTTTTGTTTTCAATCAGTTGAATGTGCCAGTAATGTTTTTCTAAACATTAAGATTTAAACCCCTCTCAACTTAATGGTAACCTTGAAGCTTTCTGACCATATCTGCAAATTTGTTCTTTTCCCTAGCTGAATTTTACTGTTTTTTTTTTTTTTTTCTGTCTCTTGAAGTGTTTATAAATCCCACCTTCTGATGTTTGGGATCTAAAAATCAGTCAACATTTTAATCTCTGCAAAGAACCAAAGGTCTAGAGTCTCTGTATTCTCTTTTATTTACTTTTGAAAACTGGTGATTTATTTTCAGAACTCATCTCTTTCTTGTGATAGCTTGTTATATGCAACCAATAGTTTCCATCACTGACTGATGGTTTCTTTCTAATCATTCACATTATAGCTGACTCAGCGGCACACGATACATTTTAAGTTATCACAGCGGCATTTTATTAATTGTTTTGTCATTGCATATTATTATAATCATCTTTATAGCTTCCAATGTTAGTTTCTTTGCTGCTTGTTACTGAACTCCTAAGTAAATGCCACATATTTTAATTATACCTATTTCAAGGTACCATTTTCCATTGTAGTCATTAATACTGGCTGCTTTATCAAATACCCTCATATCTACATATTTTAACACTTTATTTCTTGCTCACATCACAGTTTTATATCAGTTAGCTTTCCTCCAAGTAACAGATCAGGGATCCAGACTCCTTCCGCCTCGGATGATACCATTTCTATACATGGCCTTTATAGTCTCCAGTAAAGATGAAGAAGACAGAAGTCAATTGAATTCTTACCCTCCACAAGCAGAAATGATCTATCAGTGCTTCTTAAATTTTATTTTCCAGAAGTGGCAACATGGCTATCCTAGATGCAGTGGAAACTGGAAAATGTAGAGGAACATATGAATATTGTAAACACTAACAGTTTCTGCTACATCTTGCTTATTATTTGATTTCCCTATGCCATTAGAGTATAAGCTTCGCAAGGACGGATATTTTTCTAACCTCTTTACTTTTGCATCTTCCACACTTAGAAGAGCATCTGGTTATCAGATATTTATTTAAAGAATATATAAAAGGGAAAATCCAGAGCTCCTTACCATTAGTAATAGGTTAGAAGTTGGAAGAACACAAGAAAGGATTCTGAGCAACCAAACTAGAAGCCACAAAATGTATGCACTAAAGCTCACATATGCTATTCACAGCACCTCCTCCCTCCCACAAGCCATTTTAGACAAAGGTCTAATGAGACTATCTATCTAGTCTATCAATTCCGTACTAAACTATAAGCAGGAAACTAGAATGAGATGAGAAAGATTAATTGAGAAAAGAAAAGGTGATAGGAAACCCATAGGATTCTAAGGAAAAAGTTACTCTTAAAGCACAGCAACGACAAAAACTATAGTAGCCAGAGGCTATTCCATGTAAGGGAAAAAACATTTTATACTTATATAGCTCCTAAGGGCATCATTGAATCATACAGCATAGTAAATAAATCATAGCCACTATGAAAATGAGTCAATTAAGTTTGTACACTTTCTTTAAAAAGACAGAAAAGTTGTAATACATTTAAGAGTATATTTTGACATTCAATGGATATTCTTCAATCATACTTCAAATTCTCTAGTTGTAACTAGGTATTAATTTGCTCGTGATGGCTGATAGATGAAATATGAGGGGAATGGATCTTTCACAGCATTACTGTGCTTAGTCATTTCTTCAGTAGGAAACTCCCACTGCCTGAATGCTATGTTACTTAAAATTTAAAAATCACAACAAATTACAAATTTTACAAAATCACAAATATCAGACATCATCAAATCCAGAAAAATACCATAATTTTTAAAATTTTAATTAACTGCCTAATATACCTTTTACAATACTTTTTGCTATGTATTTTGGTTTCATACATTGATATCTTCTTCATATGAAAATGATACTGTCACATTTTGCTCTATAAAGTTAAAAGATATCTCAGTCTTTCCACTAGCATAGTTGATTGAATTTTATTTTTATTATTTTTATTTTAGATGAGTTTTTTTTTCCCAATCCACAATCCAATATTAGGAGAGTCACATACATTTCTAAGACTTGTCAAATTTGAAAAAATCTGTACCAAATTTCTTATACAGTTAAAGAATAAGATGTGGGAGGATTTTCTGCATTCTAGTTCTGAATTAATACTTTTCAATCATCATCTATTCATTGCCTATATACTTCTGTGCTGGGTCCTGAAGTACACATCCTTTTGCTGATGTAGTCTCTGGCTTTTCACCTTCATGTCACAACAGCAAGTGGCTCTGTTGATGGCAGGCCTTCGAGCAGCTATAATAGATGTCACTGCTACTATGTAATGTCAGGGAACCATATAGATTTATTCCACTTTACTAACTCAACTTCCCCTTAGCCAGATCCCCAAGGTACCTACGACCATTTCAATGCTTCCAGATACCAGGAAAATAATGACAGAAGGAGAGTTAAAATGTAAGAGATAGCAGTCTCAAGACGAAAATATTTGACTTTCGAAACCTAAGGCCATGTGAACACACTTCTAGGACTCCTCCTACAATATTGGAAGGGACTCGAAGTTTAAATTTCTTGGAATCTGCCTTTGAGTTTAGCTTTGGACACTGCTTCAGGAGGACTGTTCACAAACTTGAGCACGTTAATAAAAAGTGGGTAACTCAGGATGGTGAAGAGTCAGGACACTCTCATATGATAAGTAGTTAAGGGCCATGGAAAGATCTTGGAAGAGACAATTCAAGCGATTCACAAGTCTGTCTTTAGTACTTGGAGTCCTTTGAGGTGAAAGAAGTGTTTTGACTCAGTATAAGAAATCATTTTCTAATGTTCTGACAGTTTCAACGTAGAATTGACCAGCTTGTGAAATACTGAGTTTTCTTTATGGGTATGGTTCAGGAAAAGGCTAGGTGAAAACCAGTCATGAATTCTTTGAAGGGGAGATCCAAATTAGGTAGTGGTGGTGATAGGGGTTGGGGAATGCAGTACGAAAAAACATAGCCTTAAACATGTTGGCAAGTCTGAGATTTCAGGATGACCTTGCTATGAATCTGACGTCTTAGCCTCAAGTTTAATGCTTGATAGATATAGAGAAAGTTTTAAAGATAGAGGAGGCTGCTTTTAAGGTGAAAAAAGTTTGTATTTTAACCTATGGGCAACAATAATGATTCATTTTAGCTCTATTTTTATGCCTTTTGTTTTTCTTTAAAGCTAGATTGTAACATAGAGGTTAATCAATATAGGAGGTTATTGCAAGTGTGAGGTTGCAGGGTCAAGAGCAAGTTATAGAAAAAGGTCATGTTGGATCTCTTGGGAACTCTATTCTTCCAGTGAGGACAAAAATAGAACTTTTTTGTGGTGTGTGTAGTTGGGGGGGGGGGGCGGTTCATCAGTTCTGTGGAGTAGTCTACCAATGATGCCTGGGATGGAAAGATCCAAGGGAATAAGAGTTAGGGCTTTTTGTAATATGTGACAGACCACAACTGAAACTGACCTGAGGGAATAAAAAGGGGGTATTGATTGGTTTTGGCAGTAGAGTTAACTTCAGTCATATTCGCCTCCTAATGTTCAAAAGACATCATCCTCTCTCCCTCAGCGTTCCTTCTCTTGAAGTTGGCTTCATTCACGTGTACTGGTGGTACTTGTTATCACTAGCTTATATACTTCCAAAACTATCCTAGTTTAAAGGTCTTCTTTTTTCCGAACTGATTTAGCAAAGCCCCAGATTGAGTTCCTGGACCAATATGCCCATCCCAGAACCAATCGCTGTGGTCTAGAACATAATGATTGGCCAATTCTGGGAAGTGAGGATGGGAGGTGTCAGTATCCTGGAACCGCGAAGACAAGTGGGCAAGAGGAAGGGGTAGTTCCCAAAGGAAAACGAATCCTCGTTACCAGAGAAGGGGGAGAGATGTATAATACTGACAGCACGCACTCAAAAATTACAGATTACAGATATCCAATATTTTGGAGAAAAATGTTTTGGGACGTCCTCCATATGGCTCTAGTCGATAAACTGTAAAATCTAGCAAATCTTTCCCATATCTGGATTGGTACCATGCACAGGGGGCCAATATCCTTACATTTCAGCGTTTTTACTCTTTCTCCTAAGTGGGACTGAGTCAATGAAGATGCTACAGAAGTAAATACAAAGCAGAAAGTATTTGTATGGTAAGCTTTTAATTTTAGTGCCCTCTTTAGGCAAAGGAGCTCCGAGCGCTTTCAATAATCCATTTTTAATGGCAACCACACCCCAGGTAGGTGACGAGTATTACCGTGTCGTCCTTACACTTGGGGAAACCGAGGCATGACACTCCTCCATTCAGCTTTCCCGTGGGATTTAGGAAGAGTTCTGTGTGCATGACCTCAGAGGGTCTCCTCCCTCCTCCGTGGCGCCTCTCAGAACCCTCCTATCCTTCGGCGACGCAGGAGAGCAGCTCCGGCTCCTCCGCAGCCTCGGGATTCGTCCTCCGCCCAGCTGCCCCCGCCCCGCTCTCCCGCACCTTCCTCAGGAAGGTTCGGCTGGCCAAGGTCTGGCTGTCCCTCCCGTCTCACCCCCATCCCTCCCCTGGTCCCCGACGTGCAGGAGGCCCCCAGCCAAGCGCCCCGCAGGGAGGTGCGGGCAGATGCTGCCGAGGCTTCTCGCGGGAGGGGCGGCAGCAACGCCGGAGGTGAGCGGGCCGCAGCGCAGGGGTTGGGCGGGCGCTCGGGCCCGCGGGGCTGGAGGAAGGTGGCGGCGCGCGGGAGGCCGGGCGGGCCGGCGGGAGCGCAGCAGGGGAGGCGCAGGATGGCCGGAGCGCGGCTCGCTGGCGACGCCTGGAGAGCGAGCGGCGGGCAGCCGGGCGCTGCCGGGCCGCCGAGCTCGGCCCTAAACCTCGTCGCGGCGCCGGGACCCGCGGTGCAACCCCGAGCGCGGGCGGGAGACATGGCTTCGCGCGTCCCCGCCGCCGCCGCCGCTGCTGACTCGACACGATCGGCGGGGGGCGCGGGGGGCGCGGCGTAAGCCGGGGGTGGGCGGCGGCGCGGAGCCGCTCGTGGAGCTCGGGCAGCTCGGGCAGCTCGGGCAGCGAAGGAAGATGCCCGCACAAAGGCGAGCGCAGCCCCGGCCCGCTGAGCAGGGCGCCGGGGAGAGCCGCTGAGGGGCGCGCCGGGCGCTCTCTGTCACTGCGCCGCGTCTTCAGCCGCTGCCTGGAGTCGCGGGGTCCGGGACAGCGGCGCAGGGTCCCTCGGCCCCGTGGGAGCGGCTGCCGCAGCCAGGAGCTGCATGCGAAGCGCAGCGGCGCCCGCGGCTGCCAGCTTTCCCCGCGGTGCGCGCCGAGCGGCCGGAGGGCACCGGGGCCGCAGGGGCCCCGACTGCGGGGGCGCCCTCCCGTCCCGTGGCCAGGTCCCCGTCTGCAGAGCTCCAGGTGAGTGCGCGGCCGCCGCCTGGCCCTCGCGCCGCAGGTACCGGACAGCGGGAGGTGGCTTTGTTTTCCTCCCTCGCGCTCCAACGCGGTCATTCATTTGACATTTTGACTTCCGCTGCCCTAAAATGCGAGCGAGAGACACCGGGACACGTTTCAAGGTTTGGTTATCCCGGGAGCTGAAACATTCGGGGCCATCTAAGCATCACTGAGGGAGAGGAGGCTTCATTTCCTTTTTGATTTGGAATGTGTTGTAAATATCCTCTGCTGGGGCTTGGGGCCTGGAGGAAACTGGGGCTGCAGATTTAGACGTAGACGTCTACGAGGACGTGCAACTGCAGAGGGCTGGCTCTTCCATGCCTTGTCTTTTCCTCTGTTAGCAGTGCTCACGTGTTTTCTCCTGATTTATTATTGTTATTATTACTAGGAACATCTTTACAGGCACGTTTAGTTCTTTTGGAGTTGGAAGTCTTTGGCGACAATATAGAGAGCTCTCAGAGTTGCAAGGGATCAATAGATTTAATTTTCAAGAAGGCAGGCATTGGCGATCGTCCTAGATAGAGGTGGACCGTAGGCAAACTTTCAGTAGGCTTTAGACTTCTGTTATGTTTCAACTTTCACTTTTCTGGAGTCAAGCAAACTTTGAATTCTTATTGTACATATATATACCTCTGTCAAAGTGTGAAACTTAGCTTTTCTTGAACAGTTTTTTATACTTTTGTCATTTAGAAGAAAAATATTTTAGCGGAGTCCTCTATTAGACCTGGTGAAATTTCATGTATCTATTTGTCTTACAAGTATGATTTTCATTTTACTATTTCTCCTATTCCCTTGAGAGCTCATTTCTTCGTTGCTTAGAGAGAGCTCCCTCCCCCACCCTTCCCAGCAGATGGCTGTGTGTTCCAAGAGGTTATCTGTAAAATGACACATTACATATAAACAAAGAAGGATCAGTTATTGGGTTTGTCTTTGGAGTTACTGAAGCAAGAGGCCTAATCTGGATGGGGATATTATTCATGTGAAAATCTGGAGGTTGCTAATCTGTTTGGTCATCAGAAGATTCCTGCCGGGATTGTTTATACAGTGTGGGAGACAGATGGCATCCTTAGCAGACAAGAGAAGCCCAGCATAAAGGGCCATTGTATTCCTCAGAAATTATCCACTTCACTGTTGGGAGGTGGGGTAGGGTGGGTGGAGGTGGGGAAAACATAATTTTAATCTCCCAAATGAGGTGTTATAACTTTACCATCCAGCAGACTGACCAATTAATTTTTTCCATCTTTGTACATTTAAAAACTAATTATTAAGCTGTTTGTTTTGATTGTTTCTTTGGCACATTTTGACCTCATTTATGGTTATGTGAAGCAGTTTAAACAGTTATATTAAAGAATAATCTTTGAATTTAAAATTATTGTACCATTTATGGGGGGAAAATGGTCAACTTTTTAGTTCTTGATCATTTCAACAAATGGGTCCTTCGACTCATAGTGGCTGGAAGGACTTTAGTCCAATCTGCATGAATTCAAAAGAAGTTTCTTCTATCATCTCCATGGCCAGTGGTTCCCTAACTCCCAGCATTTCCCCCCCAACTTTCAGCTATAGATAGCTTTACCATTGCCTCCATCACAGCACTGGGCAGGCTTTGGCAATGAATCTTTAAGAATGACTGTGGAGTCTAAGGAAATCAAAGTCATTCTGAACTTTTGAGATAAACCAGCTGGAGCTTTGCTGCTTTTACCACCATTGTAAATCTTTATGTGCTGTAGATTGCAACTAGATTACAAAATTGGTCTTCCTTCTTTATGAATGTGAGGGAAAATATTTCAGTAAATTAATATTCCATCCACGGGACTAAATTTAATGAAGAATATGAGCAATGTTATACCCCTCTGAATAGGAAGTATGGAATAAGAGTAAGCATCGACTCTGTTTAACTTGGGCAGTGTGATCTTGGGAGAAAACATATTTTCTTAGTCTTTTAAAGCCTTTTGCACCACTGATCTCAGCAAAAGGCAAAGAAACAAAAGTTGTTACCTGTAGTTGAGGGCAGATGCTATAGCCTCTCATCTGGATGAATGTGTTTTGCAAGAGAGGTCGCTTTTGGGCTCTGTCCAGTTTTAGCATGTACCCTGGCATTGGTGAAAGGATCTAACATTCAAAATACTTGTTAAATCTGTGGCTGGTATCTGTGTACCTTCTTAGCAGGTTGCTCTCTTGTGAAGTGTTCCTTTAAGAGAAACCTGAGGCTCCAGGCCTGGGGCTAGCTGCGGACCTGGCCTGGATCCACATTCGAGGGTGTTGCTGCCTACGTTCTTGGGAAAAATTTGAAACAGTTTTGACTGGTGTGTTGGAGAGGGAATTTCCAGTTCTGTTGTGGAAAAAAAAGGGCCTGCATGAAAGCTCTGGCGTGAAAGTGAGAGAACTGCATTTGAAGTTTGGTTGACATAACAGAGGCAGAGGTTGCTTCTTTACACACAAGATGCCTTTTGTATGGGGATATGAATTGAGGGACTAGAAGGGTGACTGTACCTCCTGATTTGCCTGCTACAGTCTCAGTTTATTCTTATTGACCTATCTTATCAGATTATCAAATGCATCCCTTTCACATTTAAAAGTGTCCTAGTTTGGACAATAAATTATGTGGTCATCCTACATATTGAAATATCTTGACTATTTACCACTCTCTCTTGACCTCAGATTTTGAGTCTATCATTATTTCAGTTTTTTATTTGTTAAATGCAAACATAAGAAAGGTAAAAAAAAAAAAATTAAACCAAAATATGCATACAGAAAAAAATAGCAAGGAAGGTAGAAGAATAATTGATTGCTTGCTTGTCATCTATTTACACATACAAGAAATAAGATAGTTACATCTTTAAGTTGTTAGGTGTCCAGTATGACTCTAAGCCTATGTCGTTGCTGTCAAGAATGGTAAGAATTAACACTTGCCAATGTACTTAGGGCTGACATGAATTGGAACAACTCCTGTGACTCGGGAGAGCAGCTCCAATAAAACCTGTTTGCAGACCTGATATGATGCATGGCTCTAGCAGATATGAATGCAAATTTCAAGATCTAGTGTTTGGTCCAAGTTTTGGGTATTTACTGAGAGTTCAGAATACAAATGTTGTCGTGAAGACCTGACTCCACATTCTCCTAGTTTCCAAGCTCTCTGAGCCATGAGGATTATAGAAGAGCTTTTGTTTTCTATCTTCTCCTCTGACTCCAGTCTTGGGTATGAGTCTCCACTTTTCACACAGGGGGCTTGCTGAGGAGAACTTGGTAAGCCTGTTCACCACGTGAAAATTCTCACAGGGGTTTGAGATTGTGCAGGTGACCTGGTGGAAGCTTGAGTTCCAAAGCTAGATATATGAATCTCGTGGCACCTATTTCTGCAATTGCTGTACTCATTTGCTGAAGAATCACCTGTTTGAAATAGTTCAATTGCAGTGGTGGCTAGTAGGTGTTATAATTGAGTATGGCTGTCACTTTTTCCATACCCAGTCCATTAAAATCCTCAAAAGCTTGGTCAGCATGCCTGAATAAGAAGAAATTTATGTGTCTCTTTCATAAGTAGGAAGACTATGTAATTTTTTTTTGTCCAGAGTAAAAGGGATACTGACTGGAAGGGTCACCAGATCAGAAACCGTAAACTAGGGATCTCCCAAGAAAACTATGAAGTACTGTTGTCTTAACTATGACCCAAGTCCTTAGCTTTTATATAAAGAATAGCCGTATGATAAAAAAAAATGTTCTTAGTTTCTTCTAGATTTGTTCATCTATGTGTTTATGTATGTGCATGCATATATTCATATGAGTGTGTATGTTTACACAAACATTGATCATATATTTATAGATATGTGTTTTGTGGTGTTAAAATTAACCACTTGCGAAGGCTGAGTCATTTGGAAAATTGTGGCCTTCATCATCTTTTTCGTGGATTGACTTTTTAACTAACTCCGCATCTAACCTTTCCAAACTTTAAACCATATTCTCACCCTGTGTGGTTCTAATACCAATTCGTTGGTATAATTCTCTTATTTAAAAATCTTTGATGACTCCCCATTTTCTGTTTAATTCTCAAAGTAAGATCCACAGACAGTTTTATGGTTAGAAAGGAAAAGAAATGAAAGAATTTTATTCACTCATTCATTCCACTACTATTTACTGAGTACCTTCTATGAGCCATTCTCTTATCTAGGTGCTGGGGATGTACCAATAAATAAAACAAAGATCTCTGCCCTTGTTAAGTTTGCATTCTATTGGGGGTCGAGGGGTGGGAGTGGGGACCAGATAAACCAAATAAATAAGTAAATTATATATAGCACGCTAGGAGGAGGTAAATGCTTTGGAAGAAAGAGAAAGTAGAACAGGATAAATATGGTTGAGTAGCTCTCATGGTGAAAGAGACCTTAACAAAGACTTAAAAGGAGGTGAGAGAGGTTACTGGAGTGTTCCAAGCAGAGGGAAAAGCCAGTGCAAAGTTCCAAAGGCCTGAAGGTGAAAATATGTTTGGTTGTGTTCAAAGATTAGCAAGAAGACCAGCATGATGAGGTGGGGTAACCGAAGGGGAGGTAGAGGTGAGATCAGAAAGCTGGTGTAGGAGTGGCAGAACATGTAAGACCTTGAGATATGAGAGTAATTATGATTTCAGCAGAAATCCGATTGTGTTCTTAAAACTCATAATATTAATAGTTATGTTGTACTGTGAAAACTGCAGTGGTCAAATTAGCTTACATTTCATATGGTGTACTTTATTTTGGTTAATATACTTTTTATGTCGTTTGCTTATTGTTTATTTGTTCAAATAGCATTTTGTTGTTGTTGTCGCTGGTCTTAAATTGTATCCCCATTTCACAAAAATGGATCAGTGGCTCAAAAGTGGTTCATCGAAGAGTGAAAATAGTGATGAAATAGTAATGTAAATGCTACGGTTCGGAATGTCATAACCAACTTAGAGAACCGAATTTCACTGCAAATATAAGATGTGAATCTCTGTGTAAAATCAAGGGAATCTGTGATGATTTCAAAACAGTACCTGAAATTGAAAAGTACAAATGGAAGTATGACGATGACTGTCTCAAAACTCTTTGTTATTGGGCTTACCATCCATTCACTCCTAATCCCCAGTCATTGCCTGTTATGAAACTTTGTCTAATAGTGGCATGAAGCCATGGATGTTTTGGTGTCATTTTCAAACAAAGCACAGTGGCTTCTCTGTTATACTATCGAAGTTTTCCAGGACAAGCACATAATAATGCTTTCCATTACAAAATTAATGTATTATACTGCTGAAGGTAGATAAGGGACTACAGCTCTTATAGCATTTATTAAAGGATCCTTGTAGCAAAAAAATTAGATTGAATCATATTATTGAAGAAACACTTGGAAAATCAGCTGAAAAGTTAAAAAGACAAACATTATCCCTAGAGAGAAACCAGAAGTTATTGACACAATTCTTTTGTTAAGTGACACGGTTGGCTGTTGCATAATGTCAGTGGAGTAAGAGTGTGAAAGAGCGATTACTATCAAGTACATGCTAGCAGATATTTCACTTTATGGTTGGATGAAACCACTGATGTCATGTAGAGAATGAATCAGCTCTTGGCAATTGTTCAGGGAGGAGCGCTTGGTGATGCTTTGTTTATTTATCACTGAAAACTCAGGCTAAAGGGAAGAGATTTTTCTTTTGGTTAATCATTATCTTGGAAAGCAGAAAAGTTGTTCAAGGGGTAGGACTGCCAGAGTAATAGTTTCATGTTCAGATAAGGAGGTGATGGCTTCATGAAGGAAAGAAGCACCTTGAAGCCAATCCACATGCTACTCCATTCACAGAAAAGACGTAGTGCCTTCTGATCTCGAGCGAATACTAAAAGAAAGAGTGAAAACTGAATGTAGTCAGATCGTGCGTGGCTGCTGAGTATAGGAGTGTTCTGTGCAGAGTGATAAGCAGTGGTTATAGGGCTTCTCTATGCTAATGTATGCCGGCTGATTAGGGAAATGCGCTCATATAATATTTTCTCTGTGGAGTAAGACAAATGTTTCTTCACGACAGTGATTAGAAATATTTTCTCTTACACCAGATACATTTTACCACAATCTTAGCACTAAGAAGTTTTTTTCATTAGATCATGGGAGATCCACATTGACTGTAATGGGTTAAGGAGGTAGTATTTTCAGTCGTAGCTTTAAATAAGCATACTACCTCTCAGTGTCCTGTGGAAAAATAAGAGCACAAAGAAATAGAACTTAGACCTAGTAATTTTGATGGGGAGAGGGTACAAATATATGCTTGGTGTTTGGGAGCATATAGAGAACCATGGTCGCGGGGAACCTAGGCTTTTAGGCTTTTGCTTTAAGATACCAGGTGTCTGTGGGTGCAAGCAGAAGGTGGAGAAATCTGACAATTGGACATGACCTTTCTTATACTTTTGCCTTAGGCTTGGCTTCACTTCAGAAAAATGGACATGATACTTAAAGGTTTTCAGGGCATAACCTCTATTGCCCCTGACCTAAGCTAGAAACAATAAATGATCTCTAGTGCTCTTAGATTCTTTTTCCACAGGTCTCCCTCTCTTTCTCCTTTCTTTTCTCCCTTTCTCTCTGTCTTCTTCCCTCCTTTCCTTCTTCTCTTCCTTTGCTCTTTTTTTCTTTAAGCCATTGAGTTGGCATCTTTAAATTAGGCGTTGAGAGCTCATCTCCTATATCTCTATGTCATAGGCAGGCATATGCTGTCCAGGGCCTCTAGGGAAGGGAAGTTCTGTGCCTTGCTCAGCTAATAATGCACTCTAATGTGCATATCCAGATATAACACACATTTAAATGTGAACCCTCATTCTTCAATAAAGACCCATTTCCTTTCTTTTTTGAACTTAAATAAAGATGGAGTCATTGTCTTTGGTCTAATAACTCTTCTATAGTGATGACCATTATTTAATCGTAGGGGAGAAGCCCTTCATACATTATTCGTTGAATAGACATTGATAGTCTATATATGTCAGGCTCCATGCTAAGTGATAGGTATAAAAGAAATAATTGGACATGGCCTTGCCCAGATTAAGCAGAGAACCTAGTAGGAAAAAAGGAAACATGGACATGATAAACAAATTCATATATAATTGCGAAGCAAATGTGGCAAAAATATTTATATTTGTTAAATCTGGATGGTGGTATATCAGCTCCTATTAAATTGACTTCTGAACTATATGAATTTATACATTTTAAAATATTTCATAGGTAAAAAGTGAAAAAAAACACAGTCAGGAATATGATAGGTGCTCTGTAAAGGGGGACTTTGGTAGAGAATGGAGTGTAGCTAATACTCCTTTAGGCGGAGTGGTCAGGGAAGAACTGAAGTGTGATTTATCACTTGCCTGTATGAGAGGGATGAGGACAACTTGAACAGGGTTCAGAGAAGAGTCACAAAAATGATCGATAATAGTTGGGAATAAGACCTATGAGAACAGTCTCAAAGAGCTGGGGATGCTGAGCAGCAGTAGAAGTTGCCTGGATGCAGTTATATAGGTTATCTTTCTCTTCGATTTATGAGGACTTTTACTTATCCATGTTCTCTTTACTCATTTCTTATGGTTCACAACAGGCAAGGGAAGTGATTCAAGTTAGAATTACAAGTTAGAGGAAAATTCGAATTTTGTTCTGCAGTTGAGGAAAAATTGGAAAGGACCTGAAAGGCAAATGAGCTCTTCTATGAAGAAATATTTCTGTAATGGTCTTAATAGGCAGTCATCAAGTTCTTAAAAGATCACTTCTATGCTTCTTCCACTCAGAATGGAAAGGTGGCCAAGGGGGTACTCTGGTTTATTTTAATTAGGCAGGTCTTCTCTTTCCATTCTCATAAATACTCCATACTCATATTTACCTCAGTAATTGTACCACAGAAAGCACTTCCCACCTGGAATGCCCACCAATTCTACTCCTCCAGGCTCCATATCTCCGTTGCCTTTCTGTAGACAATGTAAAAAACGGTCGTTTTCATGATCTCTTCCCCATCTTATCTTTTGGAAGAATACAGCATTTCTAAAAGTAAGTCCAGCTTCCTTTGCCACTGACTGACAGTAAGAGTGGGGGTAGAGGGAGTATCATAATGGTAAGGAGCAGGGGGATAGAGGGAAGTGTGTTTCATTTGACATCCCTTCCCCACAGATGTTGATATGCCACCCCCTGGGAATCACTATTTTATAGCAACTAAGATCCTCTGCTTTAGGCGGTACACTGGTTATTTTGTTTCCTGTTAGTCTTTTTGCCACTTTGATTTTAAGCACCCTGAATATATGGAAACTTGGACGACCTCTCTGTATAGTGTTCATTATTGATCACAAAGTGAATATACAGTGATCAATGCCTAATGACTAAAGGAACCATCAATTTATTTCCCATGGACCATTATGAAAAGCTGTTACTTATATAAGTCAGATATTAAATAGGCACAACTGCTAAAAAATTATATTTTTGTAGTTTTAAAGTGGCAGAAAGTCAAGTCTTGGAGGTCTAATGCATTCAGATAATCCTCTTCTTAGAAACCTCCTTCTTCTGTAAATCTAACTCCTTGCCGTTCAGTGTAGTCCATAGACTACATCTGCATCACCTGGAAGCTTGGTAGAAATGCAGAATCTCAGTTCCCATGCCAGACTTGTATTTTAACAAGATCCCCAGATGTGTTATATGCACATTAAAGGTTGATAATTATTGTTTTAACTCAAAATTCGGGAATTTAGAAGGACCATTTATCTTCGAAGAGAAGTTAGTCTGGAAATGAAGTTTTCATTGGTTTATGGATGAGATTTTCAGTGCTTTCTGCTGTGTGGCCTGGAATGACGCTGCTTCTTGGAGGAGCTTGCCAGACCAGAAGATACCTCTGTGGGAGTACGCCAGAGTGATTTAGTAAGTGGGTTGATACTTAGATGTTACGCAAGATAGTGATTATAGAAAGGTGAAGCAGCTGTTGGAATGAGAAACTAGGAGAGCTTGGCGAAGATAGGAGACATGGCCATACGAGCTAACACCAAAGATAAAGGAGGAGGTCACTTCTCTATGACTGGAAACAGCTTCTGACTCTCAGTACTTGGATATGTCTCAAATCCAAACTCTCTAGGGGCAGCAGGTCACACATGAAACCAGCTGGTTGTGCTGTGCACAGAAACCTTGTGAGGTGGTGAGAATCATGGAGAGGCATTCTTCATCAGAGGGCAAAGTGTCACCACTCAGCTCATTCAGTTGTTGCCACATGGGAATTTGGTACAGCATGCCTAAATCTTCAGATTTTTGAAATAAAGCTAAAAATATGTAAGTTTTTATGTATAACATCCCTTGAGTGTAATATGTTGGTTATTAAAATGTTTTTAGACAGCTCAGGCCAAACAAAATTCGTATGTTTCCTGCATCTGTTTTGCAACTCCTGTTCTAGAGCAGCAAAACATATGCGGTGGTGTGACTACCTGTCCTTTTCAGTGTAGGGCACCAGACACAGGTAAAGGTGTTTTGGTCTTGGTTGGGACCATTTTGGATTTTTGCTAAGTAAAAGAAAGAAAAAGACATAAAAGAAGGGAGCTACATTTGCTTCGATGACCTGACTTAAAAATATATATATATCCGAAGACCCTCAGTAATTAATGGGGTTTGAAGGAAAGAGTTAAATGCCTAAAGGAATAAAACTTAGGTCCTGGGATGATGGTGAGGAAATGGAGACATAGGAATTACTTGGCTATTCCCCCCTCCACCCCTCTACACCCCTCACCTACCCAAACTAGGAACACAGACTGCAACAGGTCATCCAGGGCCAGGAGGCTAGACCACAACTTGGACTTTGTGCTGGGAAAGAAGTATGATTGAGATAGAATGTGAATTGTTGAATTGGGGTGGCTGCTAATATTTAAAGTTTGATGGAATTGGGTTTTCAATTTAAGTTTTATTAAAATTAGCATTTTGTATATTTTGAGACCGAAAACTAGGGAAAGGAATCAAAATTCTTTTCCAAGATTTATTATTGATTATATTTCTTGTTAAAAATGAAATTCCTCAAAGGTCAGGACTGTTTATTTTTTGTCTTTGTATCCCCAGCATCTGGCACAGCTTGAGCTAATCAATGTTTGTTGACCTGAAGTGATTGTAAGACAAAATATAATCATTTTTTTCTTTTGGTAAGTCATTCTGTAGGTATTTGTTTTCCTTGCTGATTAAAAAAAAAAAAGATCACTTTATGGAGATATCCACATACCATGAAATTCACTATTTTAAAGTATACAATTAAGTGGTTTAATATATTTACAACGTTCGAACATATTTACAACCATCACCACTATGTAATTCCAGAACCTTTTCATCACCCCCGAAAGCAACTCTGTACCCATTAGAAGTCACTCCCCCGTTCCCCTGCTCCCAGACCCTGGTGGCCACTACTCTTTCTATCTCTATAGATCTGCCTATTCCATACAGTTTCATACAAATAGAATAACAGAGACATTTCATACAAGTAAAATTATATAATATGGAGTCCTTTGTAACTAACATCTTTTACTTATAATATATTCAAGGTTGATCTCTGTTGTAGTGTATATCAATACTTCACTCTTTTTCTAGCCAGTTAAAATTGTATTTTATAGGTATGCCAAATTTTGTTTACCCGTTCATCAGTTGATGAACATTTGAGATGTTCTCACTTTTTGGCTATTATAAATAATTCCGCTATAAGCATTTGTGTAAAAGTTTTCGTGTGGGTATATGTTTGAATTTATCTTGGGTATACACCTAGTTTTGGAGTTACTGGGTCATATGGTAACTATGTTTATCATTTTGGGGATCCACTAAATAGTTAATCAGAGTGAGTGCAACCATTTTACGTTCCAATCAGCAATGTACGAGGATTCTCATTTCTTCGTATCCTTGCCAGCACTTGTTATTGTTTTTCCTTTTTGATTTTAGACATCCCAGTGGGTGTGAAGTGGTATTTCATTGTGGTTTTGATTTGCTTTTCCCTAATGACTAATAATGTTGAGCATCTTTTTGTGTGCTTATTGGCCATTTGTAAATATTCTTTGGAGAAATGTCTATTCAGATCCTTTGCTGATTTAAAAATAGTTATTTATCTAATTATTTTTGTATTGTAAAAGTTATTTTTATATTTCGAGTACTAGACCCTTATGGGACATATGACTTGAAAATGTTTTTCCTGTTTTATGGATTGTCTTCTCACTTTCTCGATAGTATCATTTGAAGTACAAACGTTTGTAATTTTGATACAGTTCAATTATGTATATATTTTCATTCTTGTGCTTTTGGTGTTATACCTATTCTTGTTGATCTTCTAATTGTTCTATCCATTATGGAAAGTGGAGTATTGACATCACCAACTAGTGTTAAATTGTCTATTTCTCCCTTCAATTCTGTTAGTTTTTACTCATGTGTTTTACAGCCTTGTTGTTAGGTATATGTATATTTACAATCATGTCTTCCTTTTGAATTTACATTTTTTTTTTGTTTCAAAATATACTTTATCTCTAGATACGAATTTTATCTTAAAAGTCTATTTTGTCTGATATTAGTATTGCCACTATAATTCTTTTTTTTGGTTACTATTTGCATGGCACATCCTTTTACTTTCACCCTATTTTGTGTCTCAATCTGAAGTGTCCCTTTTAGAGAGCATATAGTTGGATCACTTAAAAAATGTATTCAGACGATCTCTGCCTTTTGATTAGGGTGTTTAACTGGAGTGTTTAATTATTTATATTTAGTTTAATTACTAATAATCAGGTAAGACTATATGTCTGCCTTTTTGCTATTGATTTTCTGTATGTTTTATGTCTTTTTTATTCCTCAGTTGTTCCATTACTGCTTTGTGTTGTGTTAAATATATATTTTCTAGTTTATTGTTTTAATTCTTTTTGTTGCTTTTCTGAGAAAGAGGGTTTTCATAGGCCTTTATTTCATCATTCCCGATGATCTTATGATATTTTTTTGAGTTCTTTTCTTAGTGGTTACCTTGAGGATTACAATGAACTTCTTAATGTAAAACCATCGAATTCAGATGAATTTCAAAAGTATACAAAAACTTTATTCCAGTATAGTTTCATTCCTTGGTTTATACATTCCTTGCTTTATAAGGCCTTCACTACATTTTTATAATTATTGCCTTATGGAGTTGTCTTTTAAATCAGATAACAGAAAAGGGTTAACAACAAAAATACATTTATAGGCCTTTTATATTTAACTATGTAGTTATCTTTACTGATTCTCTTTATTTCTTCATGTAGATTCAAGTTAATGTTTGGTGTTTTTCATTTCAACCTCAAGGACTCTCTTTAATATTTCTTGTAAGACAGATTTTGTCGTGACAGATTCTCTCAGGTTTTGCTTACATAAGACTGTCTTAATTTCTCCTTCACTCTTGAAGGATAGTTTTCTGGATATAGAAGTCTTGGTGGACTTTTTTGTTTCAGGACATTGAATATGTTGTTTTACTGCCCTCTGGCCTTCATAGTGTCTGATGAGAAATAAACTGTTAATATCATAGAGAATTTCTTGTATATGATGAGACTTTTTCTCTGGCTGCATTCAAGTTTTCCCTGTATCTTTTGACATTTGACTATAATGAGTCCTGATGTGTATTCTTTTCTGTATATTCTACTTTGAATTTGTTGAGCTTCTCGAATATCTAGATTAATGTTTTCATCAAATTTGGGAAGTTTTTGGACACCGTTTCTTTAAATATTCTTTTGTCCCTTTTCTCTCCTTCTGGGACTCCCAGTATGCATGTATTGATATCGTTGCTCATGTCGCAGAGGTCTCTAAGGCTCTGTTATTCTTCATTTTTTGCTTTGTCCCTAAAACTAGATAACTTCCGTTGACATATCTCAGGTTCACTCATTCTTTATTTTGCCAATTTAAATTTGATATCGAACCCCTTTGGTGAATTTTTCATTTCGAGTAGTCTGCTTTACAACTCCAGTATTTTTATCTGGTTCTTTTTAAAAATAACTTTTAATATTTATATTGATAGTCTCTGTTTGGTAATACATTGTTTTAATATTTTCCTTTAATTCTTTAGACATGGTTTTCTTGAGTTCTTTAAACATATTTATAAATAGCTTACTTAAATCTTTGTCTAGTATGGTCCAAATTTGGGCTTCTCAGGGACTTTTTTTTGATTAACTATGTTATTTCCTGTGTATGGGCTATATTTTCTTGTTTATTTGTGTATGTTGTAAGTTTTTATGGGAAAGTGGATATTTCAAATAACATAACATGGGATCTCTATAAATCAGATTCCCCTCCCTCCTTCCTTCCCTAGAGTTTGGTGTTTTTGTTCTTTGTGGCTGTAGAAAAAATTCTGTAGTTTTTGTTGTTGTTGTTGTTACAGGAGGCTAATGAAGCCTCCACTTGGTTACCATGGTGGTCAGCTAACGATTTGAGAGAGATATCTTTAATGCTTTTCCTATTTTTCCCAAGATAACTTACGGATTACAGTTATAACCTTACCCCCAAAGTTTGCTGTGGAATATTTCTTTTTTACTATTATTGTCACATTGCTCTAGTATAGTGATAGTCTTTTGAAACAAATGACATTATCCTATTTGTAACAATCTGTTTTTAGTAGTGTGATCACTGAAAATGTCAAATCCTAGAAAACGTAGCATTCCTTCCTACACGAGCTGCACTTTTTTTTTTTTTTAATGGGAAAAGAGTTAAATGCCTTAAAACAATGGCTGTCGGTCTTTGTTGAGAGGCTGTATGTGCATCCAGGAAGTTAACAACGAAGGAGACTTGAAAGCAGGGTCTAAAAGAGATATTTGTATACCTGTGTGTGTAACAGCATCATTCAAAATAGTGAAATGATGGAAGCGACCCAAGCGTTTATTGATGGATGAATAGATAAACAAAAAGTGGCACATACAGACAACAGATATTTTTCAACCTTAAAAGAAGAAGGAAATTCTGGCACATGCTACAAGATGAATGAACTTTGAGGACATTATGTTAAGTGAAATAACCAGCTACAGAAAGACAAACACTGTATAATTCTACTTATATGAGATACCTAGAGTAGTCAAATTTATAGAGGCAGAAAGCAGAATAGAGGTTGTCAGGCAACGGGGAGGAAGAAATGGGGTAGTTGTTGTTTAATGGGTACAGATTTTCAGTTTTCAAGATGAAAAGAGTTCTGAAGAATGTTTGCATACAACGCGAAAGCCCTTAACATTACTGAGTTGTACATTTAAAAATGATTAATTGGGATGGTGAATTTTACGTGTATTTTACCTCAATTAAAATTTTTTAATTACAATTTTTTAATTAAAATAAAAAAATTACATATTTCTTAAAAAGTACATACTTGTTGGAGGGATGAAAAAAAACCAGAAATAACAAAGATGAAAAAAAAAGATAATAAAACTATGTTTCAAAATCTTAAAAAAGACAAAACAAGAAAGAGCAAAAGAGAAAGCGCCAGAGAGAGAGAAAAGGAAGCCTATCCAGAGTAGCAGTAAGACGTAAAATTCAGTAGGAGGGGGAGGCATTTCCAGAATCTCTGAGTAAAGACCTTCGGAAATCTCCTCCATAAAAGCAACCAGAACACTGGCAAAAATTGCAGTAATCAACTTTTCACAACTCTGGAAATTAACACACGTTTACAGCATTGCAAGAATAATTTAGGCATGAAAAATGGCTTGAGTCTCAATAGGAACAGTGAACTTTGTGGCGTTCTGTTTTTATTTTCCCTGTTTCTATTACTCCCTCCCCAGCATCACAGCGTTCTTGAAAACCAGTATCCTTGCTTCCCCAGTAGCTGTGAAAAACATCCCTCAGGCCATAACTGGAGAGGGCAGAATGGGTTTTCCAGTTCAACCAAAATGCCCTGTCACAGAGAATTGTCACTATTTGACTGGCGATTTTCTGGAAAAGCCCATTCTCAGGGCCTGAGAAGTCACTCAATGGGAAAAGCTCTATCCCCACAGCATTTGTTGAAAATGATCAGCTGTAGTTGTTTAATACTGCAGATGCCTGAGACAGCAATACTAGTTTGGAGCAAAAAAATAGTCTGGCAAAAAAAAAAAAAAAAAAAAAGAATTAAAAGGCAGGTCTGGGGAATGAGATGTCTAAGAAGGATTTGAAGAGCTCTGACGTGCTCCTTAGCATCTAGAAGGCCACATCTCATTTGGCAAATGAAGGAACTCAGTTCCAAAGAACTTTTGTGGCTTACTCAAACTCACACAGCTAGTTAGTAATGGAGAGTATGTGTTTATTATAAATTTTTTCTACAGCCACTTTGAGAGTGATAATTATACTGGGATAACAGGTACAAATAGGGACAGTCCATGGTAGTTTGGGATATAAGGTCACTTAGTGATAGAGCTGATATTAGAATCTGGTCTCTTTATTTGTACTATAAACTCCTTCTATTATAGCAGGAAGATAAATAATATGACAAAAATGAAGGTTTCCTAGGGGAAAAATGTATAAGTGAGGAACCGACAAGAAAGATAAAAAAAATATTGTATGGAAAAAGTAGGCAGAAGGCGTTTTTTGAGATAAGTTTTGATATTTATCAAGGAGAAGTTGACATTTGAGACATTTTATGTCTATAATTTCTCTTAGTTTTTTGACTAAGATTCTGTTTTAGGCTCTTTGTTTTCTTTCATTTAGTTTTATTCATACTTCTAGTTTTCATTTTGTAGTAAGTTGGGGGCAGTAAAACTAAGTACTCTGAGTTTTTCAGTTGGCAGCACTGTCTGACATGTTTTTAAGAACTAAAGTTTCCTATAATAGGGATACAAAAATAACCCAGTAACATAGAGAATTTTTATTTAGATATATTTGAGGATAATTTTAAAAGAAACTTGACCTCGAATAAAGTTCTTAGCTAAATTTGGAATTCAAAAGGTAATAGGAGAGAGAACAAATGGAGAAAAATATGCAAAATCTCTAATTAAAACAATCAAACATTTCTAAATGATGTTCGAAATGATATATTTTATTGTTTTATTTTTACATATGTGGAATATTAAAGTGAAACAAGACTTACTGGATAACTGGTATATAAGATTAAAAATTTGTTTTCTTCAACAAATTTTGGAGGAAATAAAATATTTCATTTTTCAGTTTCCAAAATGTGAGGTTTTATTTAGTGCTTTCTGTTTAATTCACATCGAGGAAGGGATGAAATTAATCTAGAAACAAGCTTCTTAAGGCATATTATCTCTGATATTTTTATTGTATAAGGTAAGGAAGCCTCTGATTTTTACTGCAGGATATAATTAGTTCCAGCATTTCTTTGTGGTAATAGCCTATTTCAATGCTAGATGGTTAATTCTGGTTTAACATCTGGAATTATAGAAATATCTATTTCTGTACTTTCATCTACACTCCTTTGAGCATATTGTTTGGCTGCCTTACAGGTTGTCTCAGATGACAGATTTGCTAACCATATTACTGTGATAAACAAGGGTCACCAGTTTAAGACCATTTTCAATTAGCAACATTTTTCCTGTTACCTAGCATCCAATCGCTAAGCCAGTGCTTTTTATTTTATATTTATATAACACCAGCACCCCACTTCTGTTACCAATTTTATGATTAATTGGGCGTAAGCTAAGCTTGTGTAATTGGCACTTTTCCAAAACACAGTGGCCCTGAAAATAGGAGCTTATTCCTCTGTAATATAGTCTCCAATATTTCTCTCTTATTTTTAACTGATGTAGTGTTTTGGAAAAACTTTCCTCATGTGTGTCTCCTTTACATTCACAGAGAACACTTCTAGCTGACACTTCTGGTCAGCGAATGTTGGAGGTTTGGCCCCATCAAGTAATCCTCTGAGACACCAGTTGGGTGTCCTACAACTTAACTCAATTCTGACACTATCTACCTGGAGATACAGTGTCAGATCCCACAGGTTAAGGCCTCGGTCTCGCAACACTTCTCCCCACGTCGGATACCAATTGAAAGTAGCAGGTCCCCAGGTTACCCACTTCTTGTCCGGCTTGGCTACAAATCAGCGGTTCCCGTGACCTCCTTCCCTTTGAATTAGATTAATTTGCTAGAGCAGCCTGCAGAACTCAGGGAAACATTTATGTACGTTTACTAGTGTAAAAAAGGAGGTGATAAAGGATACAGATGAACAGTCAGATGAAGAGATACATAGGGCGAAGTCTGGGGGGATTGAGTGCAGGAGCTTCTGTTCCGGTGGAGTTGGGGTGAGTCACCCTTCCAGTATGTGCATGTGTTCACCCACCTAGAAGCTCTCCAAACCCCATGCTATTGGGATTTTTATGGAGGCTTCCTCACGTGGTTATAATAGATCATTTCAATCTTCCTCTTTTTTCAAGAGAATGGATATTGAAAATTCTAAGCTTCTAAGCATGGCTTGTTCTTTCTGGTGACCAGCCCTTATGTAGGAGCCATTCAGGAGCCCACCCACTGTCTCCTAATTAGAACAAAAGACATTCCTATCACCTAGGAAATTACAAAGGTTTTAGGAGCCCTGTGCTAGGAACCAGCACACATAGATCAATATATTTTTTTCACTCTTATTTCACAAGTAGACAGGTAGTCCAGGATGTATAGGGTCATTGAACACTACTTGTTTCTTCTGTTTTCTTACTCTGCATCCCTTAAGGTGCTGTTGTCCTCTGCATGGTTGAAGTTGGCTCAGTTCCACACTGTGTTCGGCCTGTGAGAGAAACACGTGACCTGGAAGTTACATATATCACTTATGCTCTTATGAGAATTTAGTTAACCAGTGAGAACCGTTGCTGAGACCTTGGTTCATGACCATGCCAGAACTGCAGGGGGAGCTTGCAGATGTATCCTACAGCTGCATGGTCATATGTTCAGCCAAAGCTCTGGAAAGAAGGGAAGATTAGATTTGGGCAATCTCTGGCAATTTACTGGCCACTAACTTCACTGAATTTTTGTTTCTTCGTTTCTAAAATGGCGATAATAATAGTCTCTACCTTGGAGGGTTGTCTGGAGGGTTAGGTAAGGTAATACATATTTATTTATTCAGTTTCTGCCATATACAATATGCTTAGTTTTAGTTTTTAACCATGAAGATATTTTTCTAATGACAAGAGTAATGTTTAGAGAACTCTTAAACTGTGCTTATTTCACTTTAGGAAAATTGTACTGTTTAAAGCATCAAAAAGTACGGAACTAAATACGTGGAGACCAGATATTACAGAAATATAGTATCTAGGTTTTCTGTTTTAGCTTACTTTTAAAAAAAATTATTGATAAAACATTTCACACTATTTCTTAAAATGGTTTAAATGTAGGTAATAAATAAGTAGGTTTTGAGGTAAGTAGTCCATTAGAGTAATTTAATTTCACTTGTGAAAATTTTAGTTAGGTTTTTCTTTTAAAATGGGTCATCGCTAGAAGCAATTCATTTATTTGGCAAGATATTCTTAGCATATGGATTTGCTGCAGAAGTGAGAATTTTAAGTTGCCTCTGTAATTTTAAAAGTTGTTTTTCTGATCTTTGACTGGAGGGAATAAACTATGAAACCTCCTACTAACTAAATACAAAATTCTTTATTGTTGATATTTTTAAAATATACAAAAGTAGAGAGATCTTACTAATATTTTAAACTGCCTGATTTTCAGAGTATGCACTATATATTATTTGTCATTGATAGTTAGAAAGAAACATTTAAATCTATAACAGATTATCTTTAATCTTTCATAACCAGTTGTTATTATTTTCAAGTAAAGAAAGATTATTTTGAGTTTCAGTTTCCTTATTCATTTTATCCTGTCAGTTGTTAAGGATCATTCATTAACATTTTTGAAAACAGTTCTTAGCAGAAGCTAGGTTTTGGTAAAAAAAAAAAAAAAAAAAAAAAGATGAAAAATGACTAGGCAGTTATTCAGGGATTTTCATTAGTTTTATGAAGTCATATGTTAATTTGGTTAAAGCGGAGTCTATTTCTGTTGGAAATGTATTTTAAAGATGTGAAAGATGATCTTTAAATCTATTTGTGTATTAATCCCCTACTTACTTTGATGATAAGAACATAAAAAGTAAACAAGCAAATTTTTTTTTTTTTGCTTTAGCATCTCTAAATGTGTTAATTTATATAGTTTGCTATTTCTTGGGCAAAATGCCAAAAGAGAATATGTGTGCCATCTGCTTTGTCATCATCAATTTTAGAATAAATTCCCCCAATTTAGGTTGCGTTCCCATTGATGTAACCTGTAGCTTTCTGTACTTTTATTTTCTTCATCTCAAGACTCACTGCTGTCTTATTTTGTGAGTCAGCTTAAGATGATCTTTACATGTAGTCAGATAGGAATGGTGCATAGCCATCAGCCTCTTGTAATCATTTAGATGGGACTTCATTGTTAACTTGGAGGGGAGCACTGAGCTAAAGACAGCTTTGAATTTTACCAGAGTTTCTCTGTCTCTGAGGAAATAGTTGAAGTGCTTGCCTTGAAAAGGATTGAAAGCGTAGAAACAGAAATTAGCTCTCAGCTTTGAACATATTATCATCTAGACTACCTTGCTCATTAAACTTTTGAAGCTTTGTTTAATTTTTTAAATACTTTTTAAAATTACAGTCTGTATGGATTTGGAGTATTGAATGCATAGTTCAGAGATAGCTGTAATTGCTACCAACTCCAAGGATACATTTATACTGGAAACTTCTTCAGGAGGAAGCATGAGGCTGAGGAACACAAGCTTTTATGGGAAAAAGAAAAGGCTGAGGGGGAATAGAAAAAAAAATTAATGCTTAAAATAAAAAATTTTCTCATTTTTTCATTTATTAATTTTGAAAAATTACTATCTGCAAAAAAGTCAAAATATAAGGAAGAAGCACTCATATACTCTTCATCTATACCAATCAATTGTTAACATTCTGTCACATTTGATTCTCTCGTTATATCCATACATATCTTTTTCTGAACTTTAATAAAATAAGTTGTGGATATCATTAAACATGACTTCTAAATACTTTTGTGTTTCTGAAGAATAAAGATATTCTTCTACCATGCCCAATATTATTGTTTTTGTTATTATCGTCATTGTTGAAAATTAACCATAATTCAATAATGTAGTCTCAGGTATATTTTATGTTTAAATTATCTCATAACTTTTTAAAAAATCCAGGGTGCAATAAAATTTCATGTGTTGCATTCGATTATCATGTCTCTTCTGTTTTGTTTTACGACATTGGTTATTTTGCGTTTAGATCACTTGTAGAATGTTCTGTATTTTCGATTCGTTTGCTCGTTTTCCAGTTTTTAGATTCAAGTTAAGCGGTTTTGGCAAGAAGACAGCTGAGGTGCGGTCACCTACTGCATCACACGAGGAGGCACCTGAGATCTGGTTATCCTGCTGGTGGTGCTTGTGGAATAGAGTCGTTCGCTTAAGAGATGGCCACCATAGCTTTCCTTTGTAACAGTATATCTGTCCTTTTATGATTAGTAGGTCATCCATGGGTTGATGCTTGAGATGGTGTAACTATCCTATCCTTTAATTTTTTTCCCCACTTTTAGCTCTCACAGGTGATTCTCACCTGAATCAATTACACTGGAGATTGCAGAGGGATTATTTTCTTTCTTTTAAAAATTTATTTTCTTTTATTTTTCAATTATAGTTGACATATGATATTATATTAGTTTCGGGTATACATCATAGTGGTTAGACATTTGTCTAGTGTCAGAAGGATGATTTTCTAATCGTCATTTCTTTTTCATCTAATAGCTGGTATTCTGCAAGAACTTCCTTATCACCCTCCTCCCATTAATATGGATTCATGGATTTAAAAAATATTTTTTTACTAGTTATAATTGATCGTCAGTATTATACTTTTAGATGCACCAATTATTCTAAATCTGGTGGCTCTTACGTCCTTTACATATGACTTCTGTAGTCTTTGAGCACTTTCAGGCTTTTGGGAATAAATATTTTTAAGTGACTAAAGTTATATTTATTTTATAATAAAGTAAATAATTGCACTCTAGACTTTTTACACAATTAAATTAATTTCCTTCTATTAATTATTTGATGTAAGATTCTTTTTTCCTTTAGTTTAGGGATGTATACTTAACTTCGATTTATTGAAGATTATAAGCATATCAAGAGGCCAGTTTTTAGTGTGTTTCCCGAAGCTGGTCTGTTTCTGATTTATGATTCAGAATTAAAACTCTGGAGTAATGCCTCCTGGGACCTTCTGTGGTTTCAGAGACACATAATAACGTTATGCTTAAGATGGAAAAAAAGCTTTGAGATAGGCTTCCTCACATATATCTCCACTCTGACCTTCCCTCCTCCCATACACTTTGTAAATACTGTGTTTGCTGGTGCTCATTTTCCGGTATTTTAACCAGATTTTAACTGGGAAAATATCTACTGCTTTTCTGCCATCTACTTTACCTCCTTTTTCTATTTCCAACCTCTCTTTAAGCATTAACCACTAAATTACCATTGAAAACTTGGGTCGTTTCTATTTTTGTTTGACATTGGGAGGGATTGGAGTGGGGAAGGGAAAGAGCTGTGAAGGAATCTTTTACTAGGGTAACATTATTCCATCCATCCGTTGTTTTTGCATATACACATTTTAACCAACTATGAATCTATTCAGCACATGGTTTAGTCTGAATTTCTCTCTTGTTGGCCACAAATCTGTTTTAAGAGACTCAAATAAATACCTTGCTGAAATCTAGATATGCATTCGAAAGCATTGTCATAATCCACCATTCTTAAAAGACTGTCAAAAAGGAATTAAAGTGTTTAGCATGACTTAATCTTAGTGAAACCGTGATGTTTTTCAGTGAATGTTTCTTTTTTATTGCACTGAAAGTTCTCACAAACCACTTATTCAATAATCCATTTCGGAGATTTGCAGGGTAGGAAATCAAGCCCTGTGATTTTCAGAATCTATTCTTTCTCCTAACCTTTGGCTATTCCCAAACGATATAGACTCTGTAGCTGGATGTTGGCTGTGATGCTGAAAAACTGATTAAGATGTGATTGTATTGTCCTCTTTTATGAAAAATTTCTGAGGACCCTCCAAGAAGATGTCTTCAGATACTGTTTTGAGAAAAGCTGAATTAAGAAAACGGATTTTCTGGACGTGCCTGTCAATTATTTCTTTAAAAGAGAGGCCTTTTCATTGAACTAGTAAAAAATATTTTTCTTTTAGGTTATCAGAAAAATTGAAACACAATGAAAATTTCTGTAACATTCAGTTCCTTGAGGGAGAGCTGAGGAGCACAGGTATGTAAGTATCTGAATGAAGAAACAGTGGCTGAGACCTTTACTGCTAAAGGCTAGTCTCTGAACATCAATGTTACCTGGGAGTTTCCTAGAAATACAGAATCTTAGGTTGCATTCTAGCCTTACTGAATCAGAATCTGCATTTGGACATTATACCCAATTGGTTATATACAAATTAGGTTTGAGAAGCACTAGAAATCATTTTCGTGAGACTGCCCCTCCTCTGCAAGCTATCTAGTTGGATGATAAAGGCTCACCTTGTGAAATATCAGAAGATATTTTTTCAAAAGCATATATAGGAAAATCCTTTTAGAGTAAAAATACTTTAGAAGTTTACTGTAAACTTCTGTCTCAATACAGTTGTTAGATATTGACCTTCAAGCACTGCTTCTTCCAAGAAGACTTAAAGAAATATTTCCCAAATACCAAGAAAATTATTTTTAAAAAATGAGTTTTTAAGTCATTTTGCTAGTCATAGGTGAGAGTGCTTTATATATTCTTTGTATTGTGGCACCAGGTGGTTAAAGTTTTGAAGTCACACTTCAAAGGTAGGGAAAACTACGTAGAAACGTAGAAACACTTTAGGAGGCCTCTGTTGTTTGCATCCTAACTGCTGGGGCACCCTAAGCACAGTTAGTTGCCCCCTTTTGTTCCATGACGCTAGGCGGTTAGGGCACAGGTGCTGATTTACTGCATAAACTTGTGAGTAGTAATCAGTTGAACATTAGATGTCAATAACTCCCATTAGCCCAGCATTAACTTTAATAATGCTGATGATGGCTTGATATACATCAGAGGTTTTCCCACTCTACATGTTTTACTTACATGGTAAAGCAATTGAGTGATGATAAAGGAATTGCGTCACCTCCCTACATATGAGACTATGTATTTCTGAGGGCTGGGTGGGTCGGATGGGACTCTGATAGGCTAATATACGTACTGTTGAAGCAAATACCTTAAGCCAATGCCAGACGTCAAGTACATCTTACTGGCTCACTCAGGTGGGAGGTCCATTGGGAACTGCCAGTACCAATGAGTTGACAGAGGGCGGCAGTATGGTCTAAGTGAAAAGAGCATTGGATTTGTAACTAGCTGGATGTGGGTTTGAATCCCATCCTTCTTGCTTATTAGTTTTGTGACCTAGTAGCAGTTATTTAATCTTTGCCTTTTGAATTCCATAATTGTAAAAATAGGGTTAATTAATACATCTCAGGGTGGTTGTGAGGCCCTAATGAGGTAATATATTAAATATCTAATCTTGTGCTTGGCCTAGGTGTCCATCGAAAGGTCAGTATACATTACTGTATACATTTGATATATTAAATAATTATTTACTAGTTTTTTTATTCATGCCTGCCCCAGCCAAACTGATAGGGATTTAAGTAACTGATAGTTTTGCCCATCAAATATATTTCCAAGTGATTCTTTGCCAGGTCAGCATCATCCTTTGTTATTGTGGCCTTTAAAGTGCTTTCAACCTGGTAGATTCATCAGCTGGATCATATCCAGCAGAGACTACATGTCCAGAAAGTTTAGAATATGCAGAGGATATGCCAACATGTAGTCAGAATCAGGAAAAAGAGAGCGTATGTGTGAAATAATAATATTAACTTGTGGTGAAAAGAGCTTTGGTGAGTTCATTGTGTTTGAATGGTTGCAGTATGTGGAATTCTTTTCCATAAGGAAGACTATAAAATGCAACGCTTGGTTTCAAAAATTGTGCTTATATAATTCCCTGGAAAGGAAATTTTTTTTCACAATTGAGAAAGGATATAGAATTTAATGGAAGTTTCTATAGCCAAATTCAGAACTCTGCTTGCATTGGGAAACTAGGAGATACGGCACAAAATTTCTAATTTATCAATGTTCTCACTGCAAATATTTGGTTATAACTTTCCCCTTCCTACTTTGTCTCCTTGAATCTGAGCCCATAGCCAGGTCTGAGCTTGGAGGCTCTGATTTTAGATGTAAATGGAGTGCCTTGGCTACTTTTAACTTTAAGTGGTTGCTATTTGGAATATGTTAGAAAATTAATTTTAATCAGATTTAAGAAGGTTACCAAATGAAAAAAAAATTATTTAAAGTTACATTTAGTCATTTATAAAATGGAGATAATAATACCTACTTCATAAGCTTACTACCTACCTCATGGTAATGAGGTAATTAAGCAATATATGTAAAGTGCTTAGAATAGTGCTTGGCTTATAGTAAGCACATATTAAAATATTGTCAGGTAGTATTTTTTGTTATTAATTTCTCTCTGAATACAGGATAGAAATATTCATTGTAGGAAATGTAAAATAAAACAAGGAAAACAAAAATCACCACAAACTTTCTACCTAATAATAACTATGTTGACATTTAGTCTTCTTTCTGTTTCCCCATGTACATATGTTTTACACAAGGAAACCAAAATTATACTGCTTTGAAACCCACGCTTTCCATTTATTACATTGGTAATATTTCCCCATGTCCTTGAATGTTCTTATGACACATGATATTATTGGTACTTTATGTTCTAAAACATTTTGTTTCTCTATTGTTAGATATTTGCGTTTTCAGTCTTTTTTTTTTTTAAAGACTTTATTTTTTAAGAGCAGTTTTAGTGTACAATAAAACTGAGAGGAAAGTTAAGAGGTTTCTCATATAACATCTGCTACCACACATGCATAACCTTCCTCATTACCAACATCACTGATCAGAGTGGTGCTTTTTTTTTTTTTTTTTTTTTTTTTACCAAGGATGAGCCTCTATCGACACATCATAATCAGCCAAAGTTCATACTTACCTAAGGGTTTACTCTTGATGTACATTCAGTGAGTTTGGACAAATGTCTGATGACCTACCCATCACTCCAATATCATGCAGAGTATTTTCACGGCCCTAAAAACTTCTCCGTACTCTGCTTATCCTTCTCTCCCCTCCCCAGTGTCTCCTCTCTCAGCCACTGATCTTTGTACTGTCTGTATAGTTTAGCCTTTTCCAGAATGTCATGTAGTTGGAATCATCCAGCATGTAGCCTTTTCAGTTTGGCTTCTTTCACATAGTTATATGTATTTAAGGTTCCTCTGTGACTTTTTGTGGCTTGACAGCTCACTTCTTTTTAGCTCTGAATAGTGTTTTGTTTTCTGGATGTACCGCAATTTTTTTATCCATTCATCTGCTGAAGGGCATTTTGGTTGCTTCCAAGTTTTGGCATTATGAATAAAGCTGCATAAACATCTGTGTCATGGTTTTTGTGTAGACATAAGTTCTCAACTCTTTTGGATAAACACCAAGGAGCATGATCACTGGATTCTATGGTAAGGGTATATTTCTTAAGACACCACTGAACTATCTTCCAAAGTGGCTGTACCTTTTTGCATTCCCACCAGCAATGAATGAGAGTTCCGGTTGCACCACATCCTCTCCAGCAGTTGGTATTGTCAGTGCTCTGGATTTTGGCCACTCTAATAGGTGTATAGTGTTATCCCACTGTTGTAGTGTTTCATTATTTATAAGTAATTCTCCAATGAATACTATTTTCCTGGAAGAGGAATTGTTGGATCAAAGACAGTATTCACTTTTGTACATAGTACAAACTTGCCCTCTGGGAAGCTTCTAAAAATTTCTATTCCCACTTGTAATATATGAAATTTGGTACTCCTCCTAACACTGACAATATAATTTAAAAAATTATTAATTTGGTTATTTTTATATAAAACTTTAAAAATTTTCTAATGATACTGAACTTTTTATGTTTAGAAAGTATACTATTTTTTTTTTTTTAGATGAGGCAACCCTTGGTTGACCTCACAGTTATAAGGACCTTGTCATCTTACAATCTCTTAATTTTTTAATTTTTATGCCTACCATACCTGGTCTTCCTAGGTGGTCTCCCATCCAAGTACTAACTAGGCCCGACCTTGCCTAGCTTCCGAGATCAGATGGGATCGGGCTTGTTCAGGATAGCACGGCCGTAGACAGAAACTATACTACTCTGACTTCTTGCCTTTATCCTTTGCACATTTTTGGGGCGTTATTTATTTGCGCAAAGCAATTTACATTTTAAGGCTATCATCTCTGAATCAGGGATATTGTAAATATTTTCCCTAGTTTTCAATTTGACTTTTAAGTTCTTTCATAATGTTTTTGATAGAGATTTTAATTTTTTTGGTAGTCAAATTCATCAGTTTTTTTCCCATATGGTTTGTACCTCTGTGTTATGCTTAGGATCTGCATCACTCCAGAATGACGATCATGCATGTTTTAGTTCAGTTCTTCATTTACATATTTTAATTTCGCAGGTATTTATTGTCTCTTATATGGCAATGTCACGTCAGTTGTGACACAAAAAGTAATGATCCTTAACTCTCTGGAGCTTTAGTCTAATAGAAAATAAACATTAATTTCTTTAAAATTTCACAGATAAAATTAAAATTGTGGCAGGTGTTATGATGAAGAGGTAAACAGTAATATAAAAATGTCTAATGAGAGTGACCGACATACTTGGGGAGGTCCAGAGTGTCTTTCCTAAGGAAGTGACCTTGAACTTAAACCCTGAAGGAAGATTGTAGCTATATCACAATAACAAGGTGGTGGAGGAGTGCATTTGAGACCCTGGCAGAGGTCACTGTGGCTGATGCACAGAGATCAAGACAAAGAGTGACTATGGCAAGATTAAGTCTGGAGAGGAATTTTGAAACCAGACCATGTATATAGATTTGTAGGTCCTATTGTGGATTTTGAGTTTTTATTATAAGAACAGTGGAAAGCCCCTAATGCCATGTAAGCAGTATGATTAAAGTAAATGACATGCTATCTTTTCTTTAAAAACATTTTTTATCTCTTTAATCCTTTTGGAGTTTATTTTTAAGGGGCCTGTGAATTTTCTTTCCAAGTATTTAATCCTAGCCTCTGTGCTGTTTCTGCTTCTGCTGTTGCTTTTTCTTCCCCTCCCCCTCCTTTTTATTTTGTTATCCAATCCTTCCTTTCTCCTTTGATCTGGAGTACACTCTTATCATCTAATATAATTTTTATCTAACTTGTGTCTTTTATGCAATAAATGTTTTGATAAGACTTATGGTTGTTTTTTCTTCTTAGTCTTACCTGTGGGGAAATCTGTTCGTTTCTGATGTAGGCCATATTTATCCAACTATTCTTGGTGTCTTTATTCTGGGTTTACCTTGTAGGTTTTATTATATATATATATTTTTTGGCCTTTTAACCTGAAGGGCTAAATGCTGTGCACTGTGTTACTGTGGCCTTTACTGTTCATGGACTGTTGTTTAAAACAGGGATTTTCTGATCTCTTGTCCTTGTTTTCATTTTATAAAGGTGAGAATTTATTCCTGGATGATCTGATAATAGTACAAGTAATTTCCAACACAGCAGTTTTGCACACCATAGAGCCTATTGCTGCTTGTTCTTTTAGGCTTAATTTTTCCAACGGCTGACATCATATTTGAGGATCGAGTACCCCAAAGACACTGTATGCTGACGTGTAGTTGGTGGGGATTAAAGTGAGATTGGTACTAGAAAGGAAGTAGTGGCATAGGGGGGCTCCCCACTGCCTTAGAAAGCAACATGAGAGAGTAGTTTGCTTTCCTTTGTGTGCAAAGCCCAGATTTGAGGAAGGGGCGGGGGGTGGGGGTGGAGGTCCACATATTTTGGGTAACTGGGTGAAATTCACCTATCGCCCTAATTCATTTAGATGGCAGTGTTTCAAATGAGACTTTGGAGATGTTTCTCCACTTTTTTGATAGGTCACTGAACCATTTGTTGAGTTTCTAGGACTGTGAAAACGACACTGACAAAACAATGAGCCAATGAATGGAAATCAGGAGTTGATTTTTCTGCTGCTGTCATTCAGAAATTCTTTTTTTTAAAGCAGAAATTCCTTCCATTCCTGTCTCAGGTATCTGGGAGATACCCTTCCTGCTGAACAGCTCTTTGGCTTCTATGTCACTTGGGGCTGAGTCATTTGAGTGAGGTGTTGAGGTTACCGAGGTTACTGACTCAAGACACTTGATTGGTTATGTGGAAACGGCGCTCTGAAGTCTTATGTAGGTTGGATATTGTTGATGGCTTAAGGTAATGGTGTCTTTGGTTAAAAACTCAATGTAGCATATGGGGCATCAATTTGATGGCATGTTAAGTGTTATAAGAGGCCCCTTTGGTCTAGTGTGTTATCAGCCTGAAAACTTCTCCAGGCAGTTATTTTGCAAATCAGTGTAAGTGCAGATGTCTCCTATACCAACAATTTGGTGCAATCTTCTACCATGTTTTCTTGGCAACTGCTTCATCCTGCTAACTAAGATGGCAATTGGGTAGTGCCTATGAGAATAATTTTGTTGCAGGGTGTAATGCAAACATCAACTACCATTTGTAATGTTTTATTTCCTTGTTTACTTGTTTATTGTCTGTCTCCTCAGTAGTCTTTAAGCAGTGGGCATATCGCTTTTATTCTGTACCGTGTGCTCAGAGCCTAATGTATTATCTGGCATATGATAAATGCTTCATACATATTTGCTGAATGAATGAATGACCTTGAGAGTGGCAGTACCTTCAGGTTATAGGGGAGTTGTAGACTTACATTTTTTACTTTTGTTGGCTAATCTACAACTTTGATTAACTGGGTTCCAAAACCTCTTCCACATGTAGTAGAATTATTGCATGTAATTTAAACTGTGAGCAGAATTTGAATTGTGCTTCTGAAGAACTGTTGTTTACATGTGAAATGCATTTCTCATAACTTGCAAAAACAATTGTTAACTTCCAGCTTATCTAAATTAGACTCTTAGAAAGCAATTATAATAAAACATAAAAGCCACTGAGAAAGGATGGGATTTTCTTCCCTTTGGCTCCATCAGACCTGACTTTTCTGGGGCTTGGAAACAAGCCAGGTTAATGGAAACAGTTTTGGTGAGGTGGGATGCATATTTGGATATGTTCCTGGGTTCTAGGGTTATGTTGAGATACTTTAATTTCAGGCTGTACCTGGGAGTTTCTTTCTCCTAGATCTCTGAGGAAGAGATATCTACCCCTCACTGCCATTCTCACCTTCACCCTGCTCCACTGAAGGAAAAATGCACTGGAACCAAATGATGGAGACTCTGGGCCCGCAGCAGAGGACGATGAGAGGGAGCTTAGGGCTTCTGCCAAGGAGTTAAGACAATAAAGGAACTGATGGGAAGCAGAAGAGAGGAAGGACCTCCCTATGTCTCTCACAGTGATCATGTTAGGAGATGGTGTTGTAGGGAATAATAAAAAATATTTTGTACCATACTCTGTGCTCTGTGCTTCATTTTTTAATATTAAGGCTTTTCTGCTAATGAACAGTATTTCCTGTTCCTCTGGAGTTGAAGGTTAGGTCATCTTCTGTGAGTGAGACAGATGGAGGCTGTTTGGAAATTTGAAGAAGAGTGGACAAAGTAAGAAATAGTTGTCACGGAAGTGGACCAGAGAGCTGCCTAGGAAAAACCTAGAAGGAGTTCCAGGTAGCTGAGGGCCTGAGGGTTACTTTGGGAGATAAAATATGTCTGGCACAAACATAGTTGTACAGCATCTCATCCACCAAGAAGCTTTCTTTGATTACAAATATTCAATTCTTATTTACAACTTAAATATATCTCCCTAGTACTCTTACATCAACCTGACTATATCTTGTAAGTCTTAATATTTGGGGCTGAAATATTAGTTTCTTGCATCTCCTAAAGGGCAGGGTATATCTTCTTTTAAAACCAGTTTTAGTCTTGAGAATAGGTCAGTTCAGTTAAACAATTACGTCTCATTTTAGGAGGTGGTGATGCAAGTGAGCGTCCAAAGTTAGGCCTGTAGTTTAAGGCGTCAGGTATTTAGTAAGTAAGAGGCATCACTATGGAAATAAAAGAAAAACAATTGCTAATGATGGGAGCAGACTATAATCCCAGGTTCTGACTTGTGAAGGCAGTTGAAAAGATTCTAGATGTCTGGCTTGAAGAATTTTCAGATGGAGTGATGGTGGGCAGTGGCAATCTGATTGATTTTTCAGGTCACAGTTTGAGAGTCTCTAGTGATCTTTCCTTAACAGGCACAAAGATTTTCCATATATAAGCTGTTGTGGTTATTTCTCTGAAGTTTAGATCAAATTGTCCTACTTTAACCTGCACGGCTTTGGGAAAAGGGAAGTTTTAGTTCTCAATGATTTCAAGTGAAAGGATGGGAGAAAAATTGGAAACATCTGTTTGGAGAGTCATAGCCAGCGATTGGAGGCAATGAAAAGAATTCAAGATCCAGTCCATTTTAAAAGTAGGAACAATACCTCAACGAATAGGACTAGAATCGAATAGCCACAAAGGTGTTTTATCGAAACAAATTTATCTCTAATCATCCCCATTTTTACAAAAGATAGCCAAATTAGACTAATTTGTTTATAAAATAAGTTTAGTTTCAATCAACTTTGCTTGTTATTTATATAGACACAGCAAGAATTATAGTTAACCACATAGGCTTTTTAAAATCTGCTGTGTTGGAATTTTCATAAGGAATCTTTAGATGGAACTTTAAAAGGCCTCTTGAGATCAGAAAAACCAATCCAAGTACATGCCGTCAGACTTCACCTGCTATACCTACAGATTGGAGTGACTTTCTCTCTTCTCAGAGTCCCTAAAATACCTTGAGACTCCTTCACCTACCAAGAAGTGACCTTCTTTGCTCTCCTGGTAAGGTTGCTGAGAACCTTGTATGCAGGGTACCAGGCCAATATTAACAAGAGCTTTATTTGCTTCCATAAGTCAGTCTTAATTCTTTCAAGCTGTCTGGTCATATCTGGGTCTATTGCATGTCTTTCTCAAATATAACATTCCAGGCAAAGCCTTGGTAATATAATCAATGTTTCCACTTGTGTCCTGTGACAGGGAGAACAGATTCTTAGTGACTTTATGCAAACAGAGACCTCCTAGCCTTTGTTTTAAAATTACTTTCATGAGATAAGGTAATAAGGTAATAAGCTATGTTTATCCACTCAGATGGTTAAGGTTTTTTTTTTTTTTTTAATATTTGTGGAGAAGACATTTAAGATTTTTATTTTTCCTTGATGAGGGAAGATTGGAACCAGAGCAGTAGCTTGTGCTTTCTAAAAAGCCTTTGTTTCTCAGTTTTTTTCCTCTGGTCTTAGGAATTGAGGATAGTAAAGATAGGTGGGCTTCGAACTGCCTCTAGAACTGCATTTCTGGTTTCACAAAGATTTTAAGGTAAGGACAATTGCTGTCAATTCTCCAAAGAACTGGATTGTAACTTAAGCAACACCATAGGTTGATCTACCAGTCCAACTAACTACATCATCCCTAATTTGCTTCTTTCCTTCTGGGTACATAATTTTATTTCTGCTCATAGTTATTAAGCTCTTTCAAATGTCATGTCAGGTTTCGGCCAAGAAAAACAGTAAATATTTCTGGCAGTTTTAAACAATTCCATGGACTAAAGAGGTTGCAAAGGTCATTACCTTCCCAACTCATTCCCTCTGATAGCCAAAAGAAAGAAAACGACAGCCTAGATGTCCCAGGCAGGCGGAAAGCCACGCCACGCCCTTAGGATACAGGCAGTAGCTATCCTTGGATGAGACAGGATCAATAACAGATTGGTCTGGATTTGGGAACGAAAAGACAATGGGAAATTTTATTTCTCTCACTGGGCTTAAGGGGTAATTCATTTACAATAATTTTTGAGGATCTTCCTGGGGTTTGAGAAATTCTTAGATTGACTATAGTCCAAGGAGTGAACGATATCTGAGGATCGCCTGTGAGGGGTAACATCAGTCTTATGTTTCATTAGCCTTTTGCAACATATTTTTCATGTTGCAAGTTCATTTTAGGACTTTTTTCCTTTTCTTTAGCATATCTGATTAATACTACTTGAAGGGTAGCTTTATATGCCCTCTGTTTTACAGCATTAGGCAGGAGAAATGTTCCTGAGTGAAATACATATCTATCCCCCATATTGCAGTCAGGCAACAGAGACACATCATTTCACATAATGCCTGTTCAGATATACCAATTCCCGTATAAACTTTTATCTTAATACCATCAACTTACATTTCTATCTACAGCCTCCATTAGGACTTTATCAGTAGGTTTGGGTTTTACAATACTGGGTAGAAGTGTTCCCAGCCTGACAATAGCTATTTCCATAAAACAGTCAGATAAAATATTGACACAACTTTTTATCTTTACATTTCTATATTCTTTTAATCTAATTATAGCCCAAGGTAGAGCTTCACCAATGGGTTTTGGTATCCCATTTTATGGGATTCCCATATCAAGGAGTCTTGGAAATTTCTCTTTTTGATCCCTTGACCATTTTACCCACTCTTATGTAAAAAGGCTTTGGGTCCCCAGTGAGGAGGTCAAACCAAGAAACCTTAGCCCTTTTGTCACTCTTTAACTTGATGAACCGGCTTTACCACTGCCCTAAGGGATTGCTGGTCAGGTTTCTTATTGCAATCTTTGCTTTCTAATTTATGAATATTTTTTAACCTGGGATTAATAGAGCAGACTTGTTTGGGGCCCTTTAATATTGGGGGACCAATAGGGAGTCACTTTGGCACATCCAGCCTTTGATAGTACTGTATGAAAACTTTTGTTTTAACCTTATCAATATCCATTTTATTTATCCTTAATTTTTAAAAAGACCTATCTAAAGATTTCCATTTTACTGAGACAAGTCCTATGACTTTGTTTTCTTTTTGTTTCACGCTATCCGTATTTAAAAATAGGTATCTCATTTGGTTTATTCGATTTGGAAACCCTTGGTTTTAAATGTACTTTTAAATGATGTAATCTAATTGGGAGGTTCCTCATAATTGCCATTGTAATTTAGATTGTGAGTTCCTTGAGGGCTTGTAGTGATTTGGGAGAACTCTAACCATAAATGGGGTTGAGCTCACTTTTCTGTCTGGCCAAATTTTGGAACTTCCAGCCTGACGGTTACCAAGCTGAGTTCTTGGGGACATAAAATTTTTAGGCTGTATTTAGTAAAATTTTGCCATATTTTTCTTTCCTTTTTCTTCTTAGGTGCAGGACAAGTCTACTTCTAATGTCCTGATTTATCATTATTTTTTAAAAACAATATCTGAAAATGTCTGAAGGCAAATGGGAAGGGGTCTGAGTGGACTTTGATTTTCTTTGTTCTAATTTCTGTCCTTCCATCTCATTAAGGGACTCTTAATGATTAGCCATTATAACAATATCAGAGCTCTCTAAAAATTTTTTTTTCTTTTTTTTCAGTTTAGAACTTTTTCCAATTCAAAGGATCCATCATCTGGCCGTGATAAGTAGAATCTTAATAGTGACTCAAACCAATAAGCCCTATTATGGCTTAACCAAAGGACACAGGAGAGTGTAAAAAGATAATCAGGCCTCACAAGATCCAGAAAGTTCACTCCCAGAATACTCTAAGACAGTAAAAAGCCCTTCATAGCTCCAGGCAATCAGGCAATGAAGATTGAGATGACAAGGTCCCTTGAAACCTTTTGGGGAGGAAGAAACTTTCCTCTACCTATCGAGGTTTTTCCAGCTGGTCTAAAAATTAAATTGACATGTGACAGATTAATAAGAGAAAATAACCAAATTTAATTACATAAGTACATCTGGGAACCCCACATACATGAGAGAGTCAGAGATCCTTCATGCATGAGAGGTTCAGAAACAGAAAGGGAAAATGAGGTGTATATATATATATATATATATATATATATATATATATATATATATATATATGACATTCTGAGCTAAGGTAAAGCACCTTGGGGCTTCAGAGGGGGAAGAATCCGTTTCTTAACTGAACAGTTTCAGTTCTCTGATCTCGTCATCATTCTCAGGATGATAAGAAGAACGGATGTTCAGTAACTGGAAGTTTGCCAGGCCCTGTATATCTGGTGATAATTCTTACTATGAGCAAGGCCCCTCCCTAATTTAAATTCTTCAAGAGAGAGGTAAAAATGTCTTATGTGCCCTCAGGGTTTTAGTTTGCCTTCAGCTCCAAATAGTTCATGTACCTAAGTGCCAAATCTTGAGGGCCTGCTCTAAACCCCTTCAATAGGAAAAACTATTTTATTATTTAAACAACTTTCATTGAAAATTGTATGTCTGTAGTAATTTCTGAATTTCTCTTTTTATTTAGCTCTATTCTACTTCTCAGAGATACATCTAGAGTGACAGAAAACAACTTCCAAACTGATTAATTTTGTGGGGGAGTCACACCACTGTTAACAACATGAATTTAAGTTGGGATTGGAAAATAAAGACCAGGAAATGAAGTATGGATTGAGATTTCTAAGCAGGAATTAGGATCTAAGTTTACAATATTGAGTGAAGAATATGAGGTCAGCCCACCTGCACGGGGTTAGGGCCTTAACCAGTGGATGAGTTAACTAAAATAGTGTCAGATTACAGCCCAAGATTGTGGACTGAAATACATGTTAGGGAGCTAAGAAGGTAGACGAGATCAGAGAACTGAAACTGTTCAGTTAAGCAGATCTCTAATAGAATTGACAAGGGAGCAAATTTTCTATGTCCTTCGAAAACACAACAAGGTTTAGGCAAGCCTTCTAGATCAGTGTAGCCTAGTAGGTTACATTGTCCTTTTTCCTTTAAGGTTCTGTGCTCATCAGTGTAGTCAACTAGACCTTGACAAATGACTGTCCCTCCAAACCACTGAATCATGTCTTCTTTTACCTTTACCTGGTGGTTCACCCACTTCATGAGAAATAGCCCAGGGACCGGTTCGACCTAGAATATTATGGCATTGCTGGAAACATACCAGGCCAACTGGTACTTTGCTACAAGTGTCATTTCTTATTCAGTTTTTCTGGGAAAGTGTCTGTGGAGGCAATGCTGAAGAAATTGCTTCTATTATAATCTGTCTACATGGAAGCTTTAACCAAAAAGTGCTTTTTTTTTTTTTTTGTAAAGAAAAAGACAATAAAGTTCGTGTTAGAGTACTTTCTATGTATAGATATGACTTTGATATAGACTTTGAAGAATGTGGGAATATTAAATAGATTGAGGATAATAAATATCAGAGAAGATATAGTTTTGACCAGTGAAATTAGATTTAGATGAATGAAATGTTCTTTGGAATCATTAAAAAATGTAAACATGTGGATAAGTCTTACAAACATGTTGAGGGATAAAATAACCCAAATACCATTTTACAATATAATTCCACTCATGTGCAGTTCAAAAACGGGTAAAACCAAACTATATTGTTTTGGGATGTATTCAGAATTGGTAGAACTATGAAGGAAACAAAGTTATTTTCCTAGAAGTAATGAAGGTGGTACCTCCTCGAGGAAGAAGGATTTCTGATTGGAAGGGGCACACAGGGGCTCCTGGCTATGGATAGTGCTCCCTTTTTTGACCCAAATGGCAGTTACACAGGCGTTTGCATTATAATTATTAGTTATAGTGTGTATTTATATCCTACGCATTTTCTGTATCCGTTATGTTTTCCAATAAAAAGGCTTTAAAAAAGATGTGAGGACCGTAGTGAGTATGCAATTTTTGTCTCAGATGAGCTTATATGTTTGTGTTATGGGTTGAATTGTATCCCCTCAAATTTACATGTTGAAGTCCTAACCCCCAGTACTGCAGAATGTGAACCTATTTTGAGACAGGGTATTTACGGAGGTCAAGTTAAACTGAGGTGGTTAGGGCAGACCTTAATCTAATATAACTGGGGTCCTTATAAAAAAGGGAAGTTTTGACACCGAGGAAAGCCATTGTGATCAGACATAAGAAGATGGTCATCTACAAGCCAAGGAGAGAGGCCTGAAACAGATCCTTTTCTCATTCCCTTCAGGAGGAACCAACTCCGCTGACACCTTGTCTGTGGACTTCTCCCTTCTAGCACTGTAAAATAATTTTTGTTACTTAAAGACACCCAGTTCGTGGTAGTTGATAAGGCAGCCCTAGCAGAGTAATACAGCTTGGAAGACTAATAAAGATTTTAATTGTTCTCTTAATCGGTGGTTTTATTTATTACAATGACCTGTTTTGGGGATTTTCAAAGTAGAGCATTGACAGCTACTTTTCCCATGTGACTTAGGAATCTCTAATTAAGGTGATTGAAGAAAGCTAGGAGCAAGGATGTGGTTTATTCTCAGGTCAGCTAGCTTTTGTTTAATATAACGATTATCTAATTATTTTTCAGATCCCTGACTTTTTTTTTCTTTCTGTTTTTGTAAACATCTGTCTCTTTCATGTAGTGACTTCACAGTGGATTTATTATTGGTGTTAAGTAATGAATTCCATTCCTGTATTAAATGCAGCCATGTTGTGAAAAATAGTCCTCATTCAAGTTCCCTCAGATGATGGGAGCTGCACAGGGAAGAGACCCCATGTGAGGTCTGACAGTATGATTCCACTTAATTGTCCTTCAGTTACTGGTATAGAAATTAGTTTTCTTGCTGCCCTTGAAGCTAGGCATGATCATGTGATAAAAACTAGCCAATGGGGGAAGGGTGTGCCTTCCATTTTTTTTCCTTCCAGCTGACTGGGAGATGGTGAGACATGAAATAGCCATCTGGAACTAGAAATGTAAGCTCTTCCTGCCTAGACTGGCAACCTCTGGATTATGGAATGTTAAGACATAAATAGGGCTCTTGTTCAAGCCATTTTATTTTTCAGTTTCTATGTAATTCCACCTGCATCTGTAACCCCAACTAATACACCCCAGTAATTAGAGGAAGGTGAGGGCAATAGGTTTCCCACCAGTTTCCCACCCCCAATTATGAAAATAATGTTTATTTGTAAGAGGGCATAAAAATATACCTACAACCTATTTGGTAAATTTAATAATATAGCTGCCCTTTTAGACATTTTTTGCTTTTCTTAAGATGTTTGCTTGTGGCAAATATGACAACATTGTGAAGGCAGGATTCAGTTCAACTTAGAGTTGGCTTTGGACCACCAAAATGGTCCAAATTAACTGTGCCTGAGTGCAGAATCCAGCCTGGAGCCCTATTCCTGAGTCTGCCATGCCTTGTGAACATGCTAGGTTATATACTTTCATGAAGTGGTGGGGTACCACTTAAGTATTTTTAGCCAATTCACAAGTCTCGAACGTCTCAAATTTCAACAATACAAATGCATGGCTAATGTCCACTTAATAACTGACAACTTTAGCTCTTTATTAGAAGTAAAGATAGCTGAAAAACTTATAGTAGCTGTCTCTTCGTGTGGTCTTTTGGTTAATCGACTCTTTATACTGTGTCGTAAAGGAAATTTCGGACCACAGAACAATAGCTGTAGTACTTTCCTGGTACTTATCTCAGCTTTTTGCCATGTCTACTTCATCTGTTCTCTTCCTCTTATATACTTACTTCCTTTCCCCCAGAGTCCTCATAGCTTTTGAGTGTTCTTGGCTTCTGCTTTTGAGTTTCGATTTTTACTTTCTCTGAATTTTTTTCTGTTCTACTACATGAGAGCTCTCTCTGTACACGTTGTATTAATTATCCTGAGAAAGGATCTTATTGAGTTGCTTCATCACTGTTTGGTGCATTTTATCCTTTCTTGGGTCCAGCTCTTATGCCTGGTCACCTTGAGGCCAATGGTCTTTCTCATGTCCAGCCTAGAGGTGACATCTTTAGGTCAGGCCCCAACTCCTGGGCCAGTAGCCAGGGTTGCAGAATAAATTTTACAAAGGTTGAAAACTTGTGCACAAGACACTGTTGCTGGACCCTTTGTTCTTGGAGGAGGGCAGACACCAAGCTTCTAAGACTCTTCTCCAATACCTTCCTTGATGCTTAAAACCAGATAGTAACATAAAGGTCATAAACCAGATATTCTGGTAGCATCTGACAAGTATAGTTAATTAAATCCACAGAACTAATTTTATAGAGCATCTGCTAGACAGTGTGCTAGACTAGTCATCAAGTCATCTAAACTGCTGAGTCTGGTGGGGGAGACATGTAAAAAAATAATGACAACAGCTCGAGGAGAAAACAACCAATTGCTTCTCTTTGTGGCATGGGTTAATTAGGAAAAGGAGCTGGGAAGTGGCGCTGGGGCAAGGCCCTCAGAGAATCCAACCGTGGGCAGGATTTGTGTCTGAAAGGAAGGAGAAAGTAATACATTGCAGCCTCTATTTGCATAAAAGGATGCTATAATAGGAGCTAAACTTACAAAGATGCGTACTTTATTCTTGTCCTGTGACTTTCTTATAGCAGTAAGTGTAAACAACTTATTATCTAATATGGGTTTAAAGAACCTACCTTAATCAAAGTATAAAAGCTCTGTGTTCTCTGTAATTGAAAATATCATTAATAAATTCTGATAGTTGGCAACTGTTGAGTATGTCATTTCGCTACAGCAGATGATTTTTTTTGATGCTGGAATTCTCTGGAAGGAATTCATAGTATTTAACCTGGAGGATTTATGAATTCTGTTGGGTCTGTAGAATTTAATAATCTATTAAGTGGCTTTTGATTACTTTCTGTACTTGGGATCCCCGTTAAGAACTTGAGACCAAGGGAAATATGATTGCCCTCGGAGAGTTAAATGCTCGCCAGGTGGAGTGAATGTGTGAGCGTGATGTAAGCGTGTGTCAGTGTAAGTGGTGTTGGTCAGGTGTTGCAGGACAGAAGGATGTTCAGGCATGAACTCTGGCCTGCCCTGGTGTAGATATGGATGCATTAAGCTACTTTAAACTAATGGTGATTAAACATTCAAGTCATATTATAAACTCTCCGTCCAGTTCCATTTTCTCTGTCAAAACTCATATGTATTAAACAAGACTTCTTTTTTGTTTGCAAGAGAGAAATCCACCTTAAAGTGGCTTAACCAAAGAAGGGAATTCGCTGTATCTCAAAGTTCAAGGGGTATCCTGGTCTCAGGCATGGCTTGACTCTGATGTTAAATGATATTGTCAGGCAGTGGCTTTCTCCATCTCTTCATTCTGCTCAGCTGTTTGGCTTAATTTTTAGTCAGTGCTCTACTCCTTGAGATGGCTTTCTGCATCTCCCAGTTCATCAACTGGCAATCCCACCAATTATTGGGGCAGTTTCAACCCTGGGACTGGCCAGTCCTGGGGCAAATGCCCATCCAAACATCTAAACCATAGATTCTCTTAATGGGGAGTGAGTAGTTCTCAAAAGTAAAATTTTGTAATCAGAATAAAGGAATAGGAAGCAATGGGAGCTTTCCTTTCTAGTTCTATTATTTAGTTTCCATGTGATATGTCTACAGGAAGAAAATGTACTTGCCTCATGTTAAATACTTCCAGGCTCTTCGATAGAGTATTCCCTGCTAATTAACACATTGTTTGTCTGTATGTCTGTCTATCTGTCTTTCTGTCTCTGTCTCTCTCTCTTTCTCTCTATGCAATCACATGTAGATCTTATGAGTTATGATTGGGTGAATTTGCCTCTTACAGAAGGGTCTACTTTGAATATGGCAACTAACAGTGTTCCAGAGGCTTCCAAGCTGGGATACGAAATCTGGACCTAGGCAAACAAAGGCTGAGGTATGAAACCCTGTGGAGGTCATCTTTTCCTTGTTGTTCTGAACCCCTTGCTTTTTTCTTTTGAATTCCCACACTGATTATCACATTGTGTGCATGGTATGCCAATTTTTAAAAAGGGCATGACAACAGAAAAATGTGAATTGCCACAACAGATCAGACCTGTCATCTAGCCAGCTTTGTATTTAATGTAAATACTCTCTAGAGACCTCTGATCTGACTTGCTCTTTGAGAGGTAGCACTGTTATTTTTTTCCTGTTCCTATTTCATGCTGTGAGAATACGACTTTGGATGGAATTCATTTCCCACAAATGGTACCTGAGGAATTGTGAGGAAATTATGCAAAAGTGGGTTGAGACTTTCTGGGAGTTTGTCACCTGGAGTGGTCAGGGCAGAGGGGAGAGTTGAGGCTGGAGGTGGATGTAGGTGTTTAAGCTGTGAGAGGAAGGATGGGTGGCTGTTCAGGCCTAGCGTCTCCCTGTTTTCCTCTTTATTCTCCCTCTAACAGTGAAGGGCTCCTATTTCTCAGCTCAAGAACAAATGGGACTTCACTAACCACCCTTGTCTGCACCAGAAGGTAAACACTTTAATCTGCCCTTTCAAGAGCCTGTAAGGCTCAGGGAAGGAGGTAAACTCCAGTGGGATAATTCATTCTCCTGGGGACCCGGCTAGGGGCCTGCCCTATATTAGGGCGTGGGTAAGGAGCAAGGCTGCACTTCCAGTCTAGCTCTGAGTGCAACTATGCCAATTTTTCTAAGGAAAACTGGTCTTTTCCTTTCATCCTTGCCAGACTTTGAAAACTTATATATCGTCTTTCATGTAAATTGGATGACCAGTTATTTCTTGTGTAATCATTCTTTGCAGTGATTAAAAATATTGTACTTCAGGGAGGGAAAAAAATGGCGTAGATGATAGAGGCTCTGTTCATCCCTCTGGCAGCCATATCAAAGCATCAAGGTAAAATAATCTGGGATCTAGAGGAACAAGCCATACTGGGGAGAAATCCAAGCAATCGCCCTGCAATGGCAGAAGGTAGGATGAGGTGAGGACATGGGCTGCCGGGCCCGAGCGGCTGAGACGGAGGCTATGGCAGTGGCAGATGCCTTTTAAAGGGTCCGCGTCCACGAGTGGATTTTTGCAGTGACGGACCTGCTCATTCTGAGCACCAGTGCTGGTTTGGCTGCATGCGTGGGGCATCGGAGACTTACAGGGAGACATTATCAGAGTGAGGGCCTAGGCAAGACTCGCTCTGTAGAGAAGTGCCGGTGGTATCCATTGTTCCCTGTGGAGCGCTTCCCTCTCCCAGTGGGTGAACACAGAGCCACCATTGCTCTGAGGTCATCAGACTGGATAACAGAGGCCCCTCCGCCGAGAGGATTCTCTAAAATCCTACCTCTCCCTACTTGTGGCCCCACCCAAGCCACATCCAGGTGTATCCTCAGCGAGTCAGGTGCTCCTTGCCGAGCAGCGCTTAGACTCACACTGGAGCCAGCTGGCCTCAATTTCTGATGTGGCCTTTCGAAGCAACTATAAGCATAGCATCTGTGGATTGCTTGTTGAATTTTAACGGGTGGCCCCAGAGGGGTAGAGGCTTGGGCTAAGTTTGGCCTGCAGCTGAACCCCTCTCAGGACTGTGCCACTGGACACCTACTTCACAAATCCACACTAATAAGACCTGGAGACTTAGGAGCTTTGCTTAATACATAGAAATAGACACAGAAAGGCAGCCAAAATGAGAAGACAAAGAAGCAGAAACCATATGAGAGAACAGAACAGAGATCCAGATATAATGGAGTCAAGTAATCTAACAGATGCAGAGTTCAGAACACTAGTTATAAAGATGCTCGATGAACTTTTGGGAAGTGTAGATAAATTCAGTGAGAACATCAACAAAGAGATAAAAAATATAAAATGGAAATGGAAATTATAAAAGGGAACCAGTCTGAAATGAAGAACACATCTGAGATGATAAGTATATTAAATGGAATAAAATAAGGAATCAACAAAGTGAATAAAGAAAAGGATCAAATGATCTATCTAGAGGACGGGAAAGCCAAAGACACTCAATCAGAATGGCAAGAAATAAGATGCCAAGACTATAAAAAGAATTTAAGGAGCATACGGGACATTATTAAGGGTCCAAATATCTGTCTAATTGGTGTAACTAAAAAAATCAAAATGTTGAACAGCAGTTTGAAGAAATAATGATGGAAAACCTCCCTAATCTGATGAAGGAAGTGGACATAAAACCCCAGGAAGCTAGAGAATCCCCAAAATCAGGAATCCAAAGAAGCCCACACAAAGATGCATTGCAATTAAAATGCCAAAGGTTAAATACAAAGAAAGAATATTAAAAGCAGCAAGAGAAAAACAGAGAGTTACTTAAAAGGGAACTTCCATAAGACTGGCAGCTGATTTCTCAAAAGAAACTACGCAGAACAGAAGAGCTTGGGAAAAAATATTTGACAGGAAGACCCAGGATCTACAAGCAAGAATCATTTATGCAGCAAAAGTATGACTTAGAGTTGAAGGATAGATAAAGAGCTTCCCAGACAAAAATAAGCTAAAGGAATTTATCAGCACCAGGCCAGTATTACAGAAAATATTGGAGGGACTTCTTTAAGAAGGAAAATGTGGATCATAAACAGAAATACAGAATGGTAACAATTACATTCCTATCAGTAAGAACCTTAAATGGAAAAGAATTAAGTGCTCCAACCAAAAGATAGAGTGGCCGAAAGGATAGGAAAACAAGACCCCTACATATGAAAAGGAAGGGGATGGAAAAAGATATTGCTTTGATGAACCTAGAAGGTATTTAAGTCTAACAGAGAAAGATAAACACTATATGATTTCACTTATATGCGGAATCCAAAGAATAAAAAGAACAAAACTAATAAAAAAAAAAAACAGACACAAACATAGTGGACATGTGGTGATGGACAGAGGGGAGGAGAGTTTGGGGGGCTGGGAGAATGGGGTGAAGAGCTAAAGAAGTACAAATTAGCAGCCGATGGATGGTCACAGGGACGGGGAGCACAGCATAGGAAATGCATTTAGCATTAATACATTGGCTAGGTGGAGGGCTAGGGGAGGGAGGGAGCAAATGGGGGGGATCGTTTTACGAACTGTATAGATGTCTAACCAATGTACTGTATACTTGAAACTAATTTAAATAAATAAATTTAAAAAAATTGTACTTCATAGTGATTTCTGTTCTTTGTTTTAGAAAAATGTGTGATTAAAAGAAAAAGATATTAGAAATTTAGATTCCTTAGACACAAATACTCCTCCTCTCCTATATTTGATTACTAAGTACTGATCAATTTCATTGACAGTAACAGATTTTTTTTTAGTGTAGTAACTTAAATACAATGAGTAGGTCATTAATGGGGAGAGCAACTACTTGCTCTTCAAAATTTTAAAAGCTTAAAGGAATAGTAATTATGGTGATAAAAATATATGTTTTTTGACTAACATTTTACAGAATGTTTTCTGTCATTAAAACCTTACCACTTCCTATGAGGAGGGATAAGAGAGAATATTACCATTTTTTTATACATTGGGCGTGAATATTATTTTTTTACAGATTGTAAAATAAGCCTCAAAGGTCCAGTGAATTGCCCAAGGCTCTAGAGTGGTTGAGCTCCTCAGACAAGAATCCAGGAGTGTTCAGAGTTTCTCTACCAATCCATCTGTAGTCTCAGCTTAAGACTCTAGGATATTCAGGACTTTTGTCACTATTTATGCCATTTAGGTAATAGTTTCTTGCTTTCAGGACTGAAAGAACTGAGCAGACTCTTCCTTTTCAGACTACCACTTCTCACTGTTGGAAGGACTTGGTTTCTTTGTTCATAGATATTTTTTCCACCTTCAAAGATTATTTTAGCTCTAATAAAGCTGTATAGTAGAGGGCTGATTTGGTAGAGAAATAATAACTGCTTCCCAGGCAAGTTTCTAAGCATTTATTTCTGTTAAGTTTTGATGAGCAGCCTGCAAGCTGGCCTTTGTGTTCTGTCATATCACCAGGGTTTTCCTTCAAATAGAAATGAAGGTACCTGGGAGGAAAACTTATACAAGCAAAACCAATAGTTTTGGAATCTGTTAGCTCGTGATATATTTGTGTAGTTTTACAGACTCAAAGTTTACAGTAAGATAGGTCATTTAAAAAAAAATACTCACTGTTGGGCGTGGAGGGACACTTGGCTGTCTGTGATTAACTGAGCTACAAGGTGACTGTCCTAACTGAAGAGCAGTCCATGTTGGAGTCATACTCCCCCATAAATGTAATGTGGGAAGTTCTGTGGAGGTTTTCTGCAGTAACCTCTCTGAGGATTACTGAGTGTGTGGTCATCTTTTACATTGGCAGAATGAATCTGAGGCTGCTGCGTTACTGGTAGATTACCCTTTTTATTGTCCCCACAATCATTCAGTGTTTGCCAAAGTGTGGTCCAGAACGGCCTGTGTTCGAAACTCTTGGGGCTGAGCCTGGGAGCTTTAATTTTAACAAAGCTCCGCAAGTATTCATAGATACTCTAAAATTTGACAGCTCCTTTCTCCTCTCTCATCTCTGTTGTTTGCCTTTATCACAGGCAGTTGAAATACATTCAGGCAAAATTACTCGGTAAAGGACACAGGGGAAAGATCTCTATAAGGCAGAGAAACAACTGAAGTTCTTGACTATCCGTCTCTGTTAGACTGTGTTTCTACTAAGCATGGTTTAGCTACACCTCAGCCTGGCTTGTTCTTTGCCCTGTTTTATGCTGTCCCTGGTTTTGTGAGAAATCTTTTAATAATTGTAATCATTTGTGCTTTGTCTGGTCTGCTTTTTAGGCCAAGTACTCTGTCACCTCCTGATCCTCAGCTTCAGTTGAATTATAAACCTTTGCATCTAGCTAGCTGTCTCTAGGTTGAATGTTAGAATTTTTTTTGGATCTATTGCCTTCCATCCAGGGCCTTTTAATCTGCTCACCTCCCACCCTGTCGCATTACATACACAGCCTATTCTTAAATTTCAAACAGGTTTTTCCAATATCCTTTTTTGTTTTTTTGTTTTTGTCTAGGAGTACATTTTCATGGAAATTGTTATGGTATTAAGGTGTTATGGTGTTCTTGTTATGGTATTAAGATTCTTGCACCAGAGCTGACTTGAATAATTGGTTCCTAAGAGCAGGAGGCCTCTGATACAGAATAGTTTTCTTCCTTCTTTTTAGGATGGGAATAACTAGCCTCTGTATTTGAAGTTAGTTGATCAAGCAATGAGATGGGTGTTATGTGGGAAGCTCTGGGCTTGTTCAGTTTATAGCTTCTGCTGCCTTCCACCCAACATCACCACTGATACAGCTGTCAAAGGTCCCATGAACTGTAGTGGCCCTCTAACTTAGTGGATTGATGTTCTGTATATTCAAGCAGCATAGTGGACTTTTAGTGGATTAATAATGGGGTAACTGGCCCTGTAGCTCTTAGCTCCCAGTCCAGATAGTTGAATTATGTGCCTCTTGAAGATCATTTGACATTTAACTTTTCAAGATGTATAATTTCCTTTTCTCCTTCAAGCTGGATATAAGTCCTGGATTGGGGTGGGGTGGGGAGGTGGCGGTCTAGGCATCAAATGGCAAACTCTAATGATTATTGAGAAACTATTTTTTTATTGCGGCTCTTCCTGCTTATCAGTAGAAAAATTCTAGGGTATTGATACCTAGGCAGCAATGGTTTAATGAGGCTGACATGCCAACTTTTAAGATTTATGAGCTCTAGACACATAGTCTAGAAACTAAATGCCCACTGACATTTCTGACCTTTCTAATCCAGCTCTCTCATACGGTCCTGTGGCCTCTACAGTTGTTCTTTACCTAGATGTATCAAGAAAACTAATGACTCAGAATTTGATAAAGTTAGAGGGTCCACATATATTTTATAGGAGTATCAGAGTGTTCTCATATCAGGTTACTCTGCCTCAAGATGTATTAATCACTGATTATTCATTGTGTCCTCCATATTTGACCTTGGCCATTTTGAAAAATAGAGCTTGAGCTTGAAGGATGCCATGTGATTCCTAAAGGCCCACTTTACCTATCCAGATTGTTCTTAAGTCCTCCCAAATTATTAAGCCTCAGTCATCACCACCACCCCCCCAACCTGTAGCTGTTTTCTGATAGGTGTTAGAGTAGAAAGCAGTCTGATTAAATTTTTCATTATGTAGTGATTTCTCTGGAGGTAGCTGTTCTATCTATCTATCTATTTATTTATTTATTTATCTATCTATTTATTTATTTATTTTTAAGCAAGTAATGCTTATTAATTCAAATCTAGAATTGATGACATCTAAAGTAATGTATCACATGTGAAAAGATGCTCAACATTGCTAGCTATTAGGGAAATGCAAATCCAAATCGCAATGAGATACCATCTCACACCTGTTAGAATAGCTATAACCAACAGAACAAGTAATAACAAATGTTAGAGAGGATGCGGAGAAAAAGGTACCCTCACATACTGCTGGTGGGACTGCAAATTGGTACAGCCACTATGGAAAACAGTATGGAGGTTCCTCGAAAAACTAAGAATTGATCTACCATATGATCCAACAATCCCTATGCTGGGTATTTACCCCAAAGACTTGAAAATCCATATCCAAAAAGATATTTGCACACCAATGTTCATAGCAGCATTATTCACAGTGGCCAGGACAGGGAAGCAACCAAAGTGTCCTATGAGATGATCGACTAAAGAAGCTGTGGCACATATATACAATGGAATATTACTCAGCCATAAGAAGAGATGAAATACTGCCATTTGCAACAACGTGGATGGATCTTGAGATAATCATGGTAAGCGAAACAAGCCAGACTGAAAAAGTTGAAAATCACATGATATCACTTATATGTGGGATATACACCTAAAAACAACAAATGAATAGGACAAAGAGAGACTTAGGGACATGGATAATGGAGTAGTGGTTACCTGAGGGTAGGGGTTGGGGAGGAAGGGAGAGGTAGACAGGGTAAAGAGGGTCAAATATAGGGGAGTAGAGGGAGGGCGAAGTGGGTAAATGGGATCAAATATATGGTAGCTGAAGGAAACTGGACTTTGGGTGGTAATCACACAATAGAATAGATAGTTGTCAAACTATAATGTACACCTAAAAATTATATAATTGTATATAATTATTACCCCAATTATTACCAATATTACCCCCAATAAACTTAATGAAAAAGTAATGTATCAATGAAATGAGCAATTTAAGACATTCTGGAAAAAAACGAAAAGATAGTATAAAAGAATTTATGACAGTTTGTCCTTAGAAAAGGTCTACTTTTCTAAGCCGTTTCTGCTTTCTTTAACCTTTCTTCTGCTACTTTTGAGCTCACACAATCTCTGCATTTCCAAAATGATTGTAGTAATTAGGGATACATGAAATGAGGGAAGGAAGACTAGCCAGATATAAATTTAGAGTTGACTATGCCATAGACAGACCTAGAAGGGTATATGGTAAAGGAATGAGAGGTTTTTGATGCAGTGCAGTGTATTTGAGGCTTCTAATTATATTGCTTTATAATATGCCTTTATCAAACCTCTTTATCTTTCAGTACATCATGCAAGGCATTACACTAAACTCACCCAAACTCTGCCCGTACCATGTAAACTGGATGTGGAACAGTATAAAATTTCTAAACATTGATGTATTTACAGTCTTGTCCTTTTCTATGCTTTATGTTGGAAGCCATGATTAAGCAATAGCAGGAAACCAGCACGATGTACTGGGTAGCAGTGCTATTTCTCATACTGATGGGTAAGGACCAGCCCTCATCTGTTTTAGTCCTGTTCCTGATTTTGTGTTTCTTCAGTTGTAGTTTTAACCAAATATCTGAAAGCAGCACTGATTTTCACAAATTGGGAAATCTGTTTTCCCTTTTATGGGAGTGCTGTGAGAAATGAAGCTTTAAATATGGCTTTTTAGGGGCAAGCTTTTTCAGCAGTTGAAGAGTGTTTTTTAGTTATACTGACAATTTGTTTTCTTCTTAGTCATTTTGTTGTGCAAATTGGTACAGACTGACGGAGACCACTTTAATTGAAGAGTTAGCTACTTTGTTAATTTAGTGTTTGCCGTTGCAAAAATTGTCCTGTTTGGACAATTTTTTTTATGTGGCGGTTGAAATAGGGTTTAACTTTAGTATCTCAGGCTTGTAGAAAAATGGTTCGGTGTTAGTACAATTTGAGGCAAGAAAAGCACAAAAAGTGCCTGTTCTAGTCAACCCTGTCCAGCCAGCGAAGCCACTGAGGAGGAAAACGAGCACCATCTTGTTTTGTGGTAGATAATTACAATGGAAGTGCTGTCCGAGGCTGAGGCAGACAGTCGTGTTAAACAGGTTCTTGGGATCTACTTTTAGCTCTTTGAAAAATTTATATCTCAAAGCCTCAAATCTCCCTCCTGCGTCATAGCAGCTGGCCTACATTCCCCAGAATATGCGGCCTCTCATCTGATATTTATGGGAGGTGGAATGAGGCACAAGAGACCAAAAGAGGATTTAGATATCATTTCAACCCCCTACTCATTTCTAAGGATGAAAAACTTCATCCTTAGGTAGGTATTATTTAAAGAGGAGAAAAGTAACAAATTCTGCCCCCCCCAACATTTCACACTCACTAAAGATCTCAGAGCATGTTGCTACTAATAATTTATTCTTGTTTATTAATGCTGACACATAAATGGTTTAGTGTGTGGTGGGGAAGAGCTGCATGGTTTGAGAACAGAGCAAAGATTTTTTGCTGCACAAGGACTGGAGATCCTGACATCTACTAAAGATTCATTTATAGCCAGACTGAACCTTTACTTTGGTCAGGAAATACATCCATGGAATAGGTCTATACAATTGAAAATAGAACTACCATATGACCTAGTGGTCCCACTTTTGGGTATGTATCTGAAGAAATCCAAAACACTAATTCGAGAGGACACATGTATCCCTATGTTCATTTAGCATTTTTTGCAATAGCTAAGTTATGGAAGCAACCTAAGTGTCCATCGATAGACAAATGGAAAAAGATGTAGAACATATATACATACAATGGAATATTGTTCAGCTATAAAAAAAATGAAATCTTGCCATTTGCAACAGCATGGATGGACCTAGAAGGTATTATGCTAAGTGAAATAAGTCAGACAAAGACAAATACTGTATGATTTCACTTATATGTGGAATCTAAGAAACAAGATAAACAAAATGAAAACAGACTCGTAGATATAGAGAACATTTTGATGTTTGCAAGATGGGAATGGGGTTGGGAGGATGGTTGAAAAAAGGGAAGAGATTAAGATATAGAAATTTCCAGTTAAAAATTGATGGTCATAGGGCTGTAAAGTACAGCATAGGGAATATAGTCAATAATATTCTAAGAACTACATATGATGTCATGTGGGCATTAGACTTATTGGGGAGATTACTTTGTAAGTTACCTAAATGTCTAAGTTGTATACATGAAATTATGTTGTACACCTGAAAGTAATATAATATTGTATGCCAACTGTAATTGAGAAATTTGAAAAATAGCTGGAAGTTACAATATATACATACTACTTTCCAGTTGTCTGATCTCATTTAGTTTAGGACACAAAGCTGGAACATTTTAGTAGATGCATCTTATCAGTAAAAGCAAATGAAATCAGAATTCTGGGAATAGTGTCCAACAATAAATCAGAGAACAGTAATGAAAAAACCAAATCAAATCCCCAGCCCAACTAATGGCTCATGATCAGTATCAAGGCAGCAAATGCACTGGGTTGGATAGTTCATGGCAATGAGGATATAAATTATGTACAGTAATCATTTTTCACAAGGCTAGTATATTTTAGCCGCAAGCAAAATTTGGTTTCTTATTCTTTATGCAAAGAAAGAATAGAAGAGATTGCCAAGCGTTCATCTTAGGCAGTTAATTAAATTCTGGAATCTAGCATTGACCTCATACTGTTTTATAGTGAGGTAAGCTGAGCTAGAAAATAGTCAGCCTAGTTTAAGGTGACAGTAACAGAGCTACTTGTCTAATTGAACACATTACTAATGGAAAACCAAGACTGAAATTACATCTATATATTCCTTTTGTGAGTCCATAGACAAGGATACATATTTTGCTGAGATTAAGGAATCAGAGCTTTTCCAGTCTGCAGTTGAAGGGGAAAAGTAGGAAGGGGGATGGGGAAGTGAGATACAAGGTAAGACAAAACCAAACCCAAACAAGAGTTGCCTCTTGGCTGCTGTGGCTCAGAATAATTTAAAGAGTGAGGTTTATCTGTGGTGGTGGAGGCTGCTTCATATTATGGAAGTGTCTCTACAATGTCCCACATGAACAATAGGCATTAGTGTGATAGAAACACAGCATTGGAAGTAGGTAGGGGTCATTCGTTGCTAATTCCCAACCAATATAGGGATCTTTCTTACAGTTTCTCTACAGGGAATAAGGTAACCTTGATTTGAACATTTTCACATTATAATTTATTTGTTTACCAAAAGATCAGTTGCCTAATCCCTGGTTTCCAGGAAGAATTAAAACATACTAGTTTAGCATCTGTCTTGGTCTTCTAACAAACACGGTTAAGATGTAATTGAAGTTTTTTTTCGTTCCAATTTTATTGCGATATAATGGACATACATCGCTATAATTTTAAGGTGTGCATCATAATGCTTTGACTTGCATATATTGTGAAATGATTACTGTAATAAATTTAGTTAGCATCTATGATCTCATATAGATACAATAAAAAGAGCAAAAAAAAGGAAATAATTTTCTAGTGATGAGAACTCTGAGACTTACTCTCTGAACTTTCCTATGTATCACATAGCAATGTTAACTACCATTACCGTGCTGTACATCACGGCCTCAGTACTTCTTTATCTTGTAACTGCAAGTTTGTGTCTTTGGGCTACCTTTCTCCAGTTCCCATCCCTCTCTCCCCCACATCTGGTAAGCTCAAATGTGATCATAATTTAAGTTCTGTCCAAGGTAAAGAGATCGTAACAGGGCACCCAGTATCTGGTCTCCACACCAGATAAATTACATGCTATTGGCCTGAAAAAATTATAGCTAAAGGAACTATATGTTAACTAACTTTCCTCAACCGCCCCCCCCCCCAAATATTTTGAATGTATTTTCTTAATAAGATGTTTTGGGGAGCAACCTAGACAGGAGGATTCACTAAATCATGCCAAATTATGCCAAACTAATCTTTTTTTTCTCCCTCTCCTTTATTCCCTCCCCTCATTGTCCTCCTTTTTCTCCTTATTACTGTTATTATAAGTAAAATAAAATGAAATACAAAGATATGTCTAGATTGCATTGCAAGGTAATTGACAAGACCTCTCCAGATGACATCGTAGCCAAGGTGGAAGGATGTGCCCTGGGTCATGGTGTTGGTCGCCAGATGCAGTGCCAGGTGCTGCCAGTGCAGCGGTAAATGGGTGAGAAGTGGCCCCTGGTGTGTAAGTGATAGCTGAAAGTCAGAAGGAAGTCTGCTATTGGAACACATATCTAGGGGAATGGAACCCAGTCTCAAGGTTAGGGATGGTCTCTCAGAGGAAGTGTCCACTGAAGTCGATGTTGGCTAAATATATAAAGGTTTGGAAGTGGGAGAGTTCCAGGTAGAGGGAAGAACATGTGTGAAGGATTCATGCTAAGAGGGACCGTGGCATGTTTAAGGAAGTGGAAAACACCAAGTATAGTGTTAGGGTAAAATTTTAGATGCTGTAACAAAGAGGTCACAAATTACAATGACTCAAGCAAGACAGAAATTTATTTCCCTCCCATAGAATAGTCAGGATTTGGTGCAGTGGCTTCTGGAGGGTAGACACTTGAACAGGGTCTTTGCAATGCTAACAGGAGTGAATTCTTGATTAGGTAACATGAACCTGTGTGTGTGTGTGTGTGCGCGCGCGCACGCGCGCGTGTATTTCACTCATTATATTTAGAATAAATTACAAAGCAGCTGACAGTTCCACAAATTATGTTAAGGAGGTTAGGATCTGTCTAAAGGTACATGTGAAACCATTGGAAAGGAAGGGATTAAGTTTGCAGTTTAGAAAGGTGGCTCTGGTTTTAATGCTGTGAATGAATAGGTGGGCAAGACCAAAGGCTGGGAGGCCAGTAAGGCTCTTGCTGTAATCCAGATGAGAAAGGGTAGGGTGGTCTGGACTCTGCAGGGACGGCTGTCTATCAGACATAACATAGTAGGCAGAACTTTGTGGAGAAGAGTTTGTGAGGAATGAACTATTTTAATCTCTTGCTGTTCAGGCCTGAAATTCATAACATTATATGAGTTCCAAGAATTTTAAATGTCCACAAGTTTATTTAATGAGTGGTTACAAAGTCAAATATTTGCTAGGACTTGAGAACTGGAAAATGAAATAAATAAAGTAGGCCCGCTGTTAGGGTGGGAGGTTAAGGGGGAACTGGGAGCACACGCCCTCTCTGAAGGAGCACGTCTGCTTAGTTCCAGTCACATGTCGCCATTTCTAAACAAATATTAATTGTCACCAGATCTTCTGAATCTTTTCCTTTTTATAAAGCATCTTGGTTTATTATAGGAAATCTGATTTTTAAATGTGGACATCTTAAGTAAAAATTAAACATAGAAAGTACTGTGTAGATCAGCGTTGTAAAGGGGAAACAAAACAGGTCTGTGAATGGTATTTGGTTTTCACAGATCCCTTTGTGTTTAGGTCTCAATAACTACAGTAGCCGAAAGAACGGAGATGTTTAAAAATTCCAATATGAATGGACTAGGTGGCCAGAGATCATTGTTCTTTACAGTTAATTGGGTAATCAGGTACTTTCCAAATTGTTGTTCCACAATCCCCAAGTGTAATGTTATTCATCTGCATGGTGTAAGATGGGTCATCACACCTGGATTCCAGCCCTCATGAGTGAAAGCGCGGAGGAGGCTTGCTTATTGTTGTAAGGCCCTGACCATATATTCATAACTATTAGTATTTTTTTGCATTTTTTCAGCTTACTTTTCTATTGATTTTTTTTTTTTATTCTTGTAGATTTTTAAACCTGGCATGATGGGTTATTATTCCTGTTTGACAGAGAAATGTGGTTCAGGTAGTGACTTGCCTAAAATCACAAAGAGAATTAGTATCAGGACTAGAATCTACTTTGATTCCCTTACAATAATAAAATAATAAAGTTATTTTAAAATGACTTTTAAGTAACTTCTTTGAGTTTCGGTTGCCAAGAAAAATTTAGTCACTTACGGAAGTATGAAGGGAGGTGACAACATATATTTTTCCTCCTGGATATGTTTTTATGTTCCCTTTGTAATGTATCATTCTTGATCACGCCTGGCATCACATGAGAATCCACAAAAGCCAACAGCTCTTTGAGCACTAGGGTGTACTACTCAAGCAGGATGGTTTTTGCTCTCTTAGTACCAGAACATTCTTTTTGTCCTAAATATTAGTTTAATTATATGTAGGAACATTGATTTCTTACGGAGTGGTTTATACATGTGGTTATGACTGTCAACCTCATTCAATTTCTGTTTCTGAGAAAACTATTAGAGAATGTCATGGCCAGAATTGCTCTCATTAGTCAAATCACTCTTCTAGTTCTGAGTAACCACAACTCCCTGCATTTTACTCTACAATTTTGGGGAGCATTTCACTAATTCATATCAGAGAAAACCCTGATTTTTATTTTCACTCAAGCCTTTGAATGAAAGATTAAATAGTCAGTTTGGGGTTCTGGAGAATGAAAGTTGTAAGGATGTAGAAGTCTTTCTCTTCTAGCTTTTTTAGAATTAGGTAAAGAACCAGGCATGACCACATAATTGTGACTGCTCTGATGGAGAATGAGCAGAACAATGCAGCAGTGATGTATTGACAATGCCTTGGATGTGCACAATAGAAAAGCCTTTTTTTTGTTTTGTTTTGTTTTGCTTTTTGAAGGAGCATCATGTTCTGGTCAGCAGAGATGGGTTTATAAGTCCAGGACACTAGGGTTCTAGTCTTGGTGCTTTGGCCGCTGACTCTCAGCATTGACTTGAAAATCTATCAGCTTTTGGTTGCTTCCAGCAACAAATCATTTTTCTGTGGGGGAAGCTGAGTGTGTTCTAGCTTCAATGTAGAGACTAGCATGGTGGTAATGTTGCTTTTTATGTAATTAAAAAATTTACACGTTTGACTCTGTTTTCCATTAATTAGTCAATTTCCAATAATGTAGGCACCATTGTAAACTTAATATTTAATTAATTGCTTGGTAAATGCATCACACATTTATGCAATTGAGTCATTAAAGAGATATATTTAAAAGTTTGTATCATTTTTATTGAGGGAAGAATTTTAAGTAATGGCCTAAATGATTCCCTGGAAATATAGGTGAACATTAATCAAAGATACCACTAGTACGATCACCATCACCTCCATCATGAACATCTATTGAGCCTTTGCTGTGGTATTTATTTTCTAGAAGAGAAAATGGAGCTTTGAGGGGAAAGCAATTCACTCAATCTTATGATCTCTATAAATAAAAAAAAAAAAATCTTTATCATTATACTTTTTAAATGTTGAAATATTAAAGTTTATAAACCTGAGAATTTTCATGTCTGTGAGCTGTCTCTGCAGACTAATTTACAGGACTGCTCATAAAATTTTAACCAAGACATAAAAATCACTTAATGTTTCTTAAACTGAAATACTTCTAGGAGAGGATATAAACTACTAGGGGCTTGAAATGTGGTTCAAAGTATTCTGTTGTAAGTTTTTCTGAAACGCATTATTTTTAATGTTTATACAGATGTTATATTCTATTTTGTAATATATCTCTTTAACATAAAAACACTGATTTAAATTATTCAATATTAGTTAATATTTGACACTCCAAGAAAGTTTTCCTGTCATTTGCAGTGCTTTCAGTATTGACTCAAACCCTGAGTGTGCGTTCCCCAATTTGGCAAGTACAACTCTATATTATATACAGTGCTTGGGTCAAAACGATTTACTAATACTCATATATAAGTTCTGAAACATTATGAAGAAAACATTTTATAATTATCTGTTAGAAATTTCCTGTGTAAAATCAGTTATGAGTTAGCAGCTAATGGTAGGTTTTCCTTTTTGCTACTCACTTCACCGTAGTGATAAAGTAAAAGGGAGACAGAGAGGGACAGAAGAACATGCTTTGAAGTGACAGCCGTAGGTCTCTTTCTGGGTCCACCACCTTCTAACTTTGTGAACTTGCGCCAGTTGTTAATTCTTTACCTACAAGAGAACTTCAGTTTTTCATATGTAAAATGGAATGAGAATATCTACTACGTTAGATTGTTGTGAAGATAAAATGAAATAATGCTTTTTGGCTTGTCTGAACCCTTCCCAGTGTGTTCACATGCCACACGGCTGTTGGGTTTTGGTGGGGATGTGAGCAATGCTCAGGAATGGGAAGCTTGTCTCTAGCTGTACATGCATACTTTATTCTCTATATCCCAAAACCGTACTGTTTTATGTTTTGGCTAGCTTTCTCCTATTCACAGTGACTTTTTCTGCCTTTATAAATAATTTTGTCCTATATATGGTGAATGATTACTCATGTATTTCCTCCTGTGAGAGCTGAGTTTTGTCTTAAATAGATTGAATTCCTTCTGACCTACCTGTCTCCATGTTAACTGTTCTGCTTAACCATGGGACATTGATGAACATTCATCATTAAAAGCTATACTTCAAAAACTGCTTTGAGTATTGTGTTATGAACTGATCTAAGCCATTCTGGGTATGCAAAATTGTTAGGCTCCTTTGTTTTGATGAACATCTCTAACCTTCAGTAGTTAGGAGTAACTTTCTTACTAGGTTATAATGAAAGCAAGTTCAGACTTCATTCCACTGCATGTAAAGATGTTTATTAAGGTATAAAACAATTATACAACTTGTTCTATAAACTCTGTGAATTCACGGTAATCTGTCTTTTTAGATGATTTTTTGGTGCACATTACATGATAGGTTTTTCTGGGGGCAATTGCAACAATATTCTAGCAGAAAGACTTTGTTAACTACCTAGGATTGGGTGGACAGGAGCTCACTGGAACAGAGACTATACACTGGAACAGGGCCTTTAAGAATCAAACCTAAATTATCAGTCAATATCACAGTCTATATGCTTACCAGATTTTTATTTTGGTAATAATTTAAGATTTACAGAATAATTGCAAAGATAATACGGAGTTTTTGTATACCCCTACCCTGTTTCCCCTTTTGTTAACCTACATTATCATGGTGTATTTTTCAAAACTAAGTAATCAACATTGGCAAATTAATATTAACTGAATTCAAGATATTTTTCCCCCACTAATATTCTTTTTCCATTCTAGAATCCAATTTAGAATACCACATTAAATGTAGTCATTAGATTTTTGTAGCAAGTTCATGAAGAGATCAGTTCACACATCTTAAACACTACTAGTTTTGCCGTTGAAAACTCCCCTTTAACATCTACAACAGAACAACCAGTGTTGATTGGTTAGAAAGGTGGCTGTCTCTGGGGATGCGGTTCTTTTGAGTCACCATCAGTTGACTGCCATTGGATTGTGTAGTTTCAATGAAGGTGGAAATTAAAACTAATATGCATGTACATTCCGTATTGCTCTGCTTGGTATTTTAAAGCAAACTCTAGGTAATATAACATTAGGTTATATTTAAGGTCAGTTTAAGTTGAATATGCGTTATAGATCATTGATGAAAGAGGTCCTTAGTTCTTTTTTAAAATTTTTCACATTTTCCACCCCAATTATAAAAGTATTACTTTTGTTCTATGTGTAAGACACAGAAAATATAGAAAACACAGATGTAAATGTGCCTAATTCACGTAATACCTGCCATTCTGATTTTCTTGGTTTAAACATTAATTTTTCCCTTAGATCTATTACCCTTCTATCCCCTAGAAACAAGGAAAATGAGAAATACTTGTAATCTGTGCATCTACATCCATCTTTCTCTAAGTGTTTCAGGGAAGTTTTTGCCTTTTTGCCATTAGGGTTGGACTGGACTGATCTCAAGAGTTGAGTGGCAAATAGACAAAATGCTTCCTAGCATTAATTATTACTGTTGTTTAAGCACAGTTTATTATGGAAATTTCACTTCTATGTTTTCAAGAAATAAGAAAGTTTGCAAATGCTCTTCAGAGCATATATCAACAGACCGGTGTTATAGCTGAGGCAAACTGCCAGCACTCCCTTTATGTTTCTTTCCAGTTTATTTCTGTTTATTTTGAATTTTTTTTTGTTCAGTTGTTGAGTTACTGATGTATAATTGTGGGGGACAGTGATGACAGTGGCTTCACATGTCTGTTGTAGGGGTGAACCTGTGAAAGTGGAACTGGGTGGCAGAGGAAAATCAGTTTCACATGAGGCGGGGAGTTTCAGTCCCGACTCCACCACTTTCTAAGGGTTTGAGATTAGACATGGACTTGCTATTTAGCCTCTCCCCACCTTGTTTCCTTACTTGTAGCACAGGGACAGTGTTAAATACCTCAGAGGGCTGAAGCTTACATTAACTGAGATGATGTATATAAAGTACTTAAATACATGATAGCTATCATTAATAGTAAATGTATTTTCTGTTACTATTTTTTTTTTGATAATTGCGAATTGAATCAGTTCTTGTCCTGAGGCAGACATCTGTTGAGCTTCCTCTGTGTGCTATTATCTGGACATGGGGCTAGGGACACAGAGAAATGGCATGTCCTTTAGATTACACAGTTTTCTCACGAAATATAAACGTTGTTTGCAATACCCCTGGTTTTGTCCTTGTATATTTTTATAGTACTCTTTGTTTCTTCAATTTCACCTTTCGTAATTTATAATCATATATATATTTATGTGCTTATTTGTTTACTACCAAACTGTAAACTCTATACTGGGCCATCTTCACTTTGTTCTCAACCTCTTCTATCCTGTGTGACATACGTTAGGCACTGACATATTTGTTGGATAAATAAAATGAAGATATTGGTTTAGTAAGCTTGAGGGTAGGTTGTGAAATTAATTTGCACCTTTGCAGTGTGCAGTACAGCAATCAGTCTTAATTTAAAGCCTATTTCTGTTTCAATTATTCTAGAAAATTAATGGAAATACTGATTGATATTTTGATAAGTTTATTAATTACATTTTCAGTACTTGTGATTTCATTTTTAGGAATGTAATATTTTATAATTCCAAAATAATTTTTTACAGTACCAATATTATCAGTCAGATTACAATGTCTAACTTTTAGAGATTTTCAAGAGAATATGGGAGAAGTTACTACTTCTTAGTACTAATTGCTTGTTATAATTTTGAGGGGAAAGGTAAGTCACCATTAAATTAGTTTCATACTAATTAGAATTGCTGCTACACAATAATTAGAACTGCTTGTCAATAAGCTCTTTCGGTCTTTTGATCACACCATTAAAAAATAGACAGCTAAGTAAAAAAATAATACTATAATCCCCTTATTTATGGAAAATAACTACTAAAATAGGTATCTTTATGAAGCATAACAATTAAGGAAATATTTTAAAAGAAAATCTTACAATCCTATTAAACCATTTTAATTTTTCTACATTTGAAATGGAAGCTTATTTAAACATTTAATAATTTATTTTTGTCTTGACTTTGGCAGCAATATTTTTTACAGAGTAATAATTGTGGTTATTTGAAAGCTCAAGATGAAAATATTCATAAAAAGAAATCCTGTAGGAAGTAATGGAGTTCTCTTCAGAGATGGACCAAGCGTAAGAGGAATGAACAAAACAAGAGTGCTCCTCTCCTGCTAGGATACCTTTGGAGGATGTGGGAATGGAGGGCAAAGAGGCAGAAGGTTGGAGAGATGCATTCTGGGGTAATTTTCACATCCTCATAAACAGTGGGAAGCCGGAATGAAGGAATTAAATCTGCTCTGGAACCAAAATACTGTTCTTTCTTATTATATCCCCACCTACTCATCCTCTACACAACCCTCCACACACACAGATGCTTTTTATAATCCATGAATTTTGAAAGTTAAATACTTCATAGGCATCAGCTACAGTGAGAATCTAGGAGCTTTCATTGCAGGCTCTTCAATTGTGATCTTGAAGAAAATGTTTACTCAGTTAGTTTTATAATTTGTGTTTTAGCTGAGCCAAAGGGACGGATGGAAATATTAATGTATTTGTCTTCAGTGTACCCAGAGGCTGATGGACACAAGCTGCTATATTTGACACTTATTAACCGTTCTTTTCTTCCCTCTGTAGTTGTAGTAAAGGAGTAAAAAACAGGTTAGAAAAAATAGGTCGCAAGTTTTAACTGAAGAAAAAGTAATGTATTTATGTCTTCTTCCATTTTTTCAGGAATCAGTACTCTTCTAGAGACAGTTGGAGAGGGATAAAAATATCTGCTTGTTTAAAGTAGTCTGTTTCTTCCCCCTTAACATAAATTGTATAAATGAAGTGAGCAAATGGTATTTAAAATATACTAGCGTATTATAAAATTTCCCAGGACAGTTTGAAACAGTGAACCCTGGTTTCCAGAGCATATTGGAGTCAAAGAGGAATGTTAAGGTCACAGGAAAAAAGTAGCTGGACCAATGATTTGGTAGTTAGCTCTTTAATCATCTGACCTTTGTCCAGTCAGATGGAAGGAGTATGTTAACTCTTCTTATAGTTCAACCGGGAGAAAAGACTCCTCTTGAGTGATATACCCTTTCTCTTAATTATGACCCTTTGGTTAGGTATAACGTTTAGTTAAGTTTTAGAGTTGGTAATTTGGAATTCAAAATGCATTTTTTCCCCATAGAAATAATATTTGAATTCAGTGATACAGAAAAGGGTGGGGATGGGAGGAGAGCCCTATATATATCCTTGTCTGGTTTACTTTGCAGATTCTGTGAGCCTCCTCAACGTTCAGTAGTTTTTCATATAGGGATTATTAGTTCTTCAAAGGCTTAATGGGATTTACTTATAAAGCCATCTGGGCCTATTTTTTTTAGAGGCATTTTTTAAAAAAATTATTTTTCTAATTTCTTCCACACTTATTGGTCTATGTGGTATTTTCACCTCTCTTGGGTGTCTTTTGACCTAGAAAGCTTCTTTTAAAGTGCATGTCACATCATGTTGCTTATTTGCTCCCCTTTTCACAGTACTTGAACAAGCCAAGTAGGTTTCAGTTCCTTTTCCTTTTTGGCCCACAAGGCTCTGTCCTTCTCTGATCCTTGCATTTAAAGATAAACCTCCTCCCTTGTATCTCTTTACTAACCTTTTTTATTTTACTTCATGGTGCTTATCACCATATAACATGCTATATATCTCTGTTTTTCTGTCCCCCACCCTGCTGCCCCAACCCCCTAAAGCTCTACAGCGGGAGGGACTACATCTGCTTTGTTGACTGTGATAGCCCCAGTGCTCGACATATAGAAGATCCTCTGTAATATTTTTTTGAATTAATCCATTCATGTTTTCCTAGAAAGTTACCCATTTGGGTTAGAGTTTCAAATTTATTGGCATAAACCTGTACTATTCTCTCATACTGAATTAGCAGTTTGTAGCCCCTTTTCACTTTTAGTGTTGCTTATTTGTGTTTTTCTTTTTAAAAATCGGGTTAGCCTTTGATTTGCTCTATTGGTCTTTTCGAAGTATCATCTTTTGATTTATTAACCAAGGTAGTTTCTTTTTTTTCTCTCATTAATTACTGTTTTAATATTATGAATTCTTTGTTTTTGCTGTCTCGATGTTTAAAAATTATTTCAAAAGTTCTTTTTAAACCACGAAGTATGGCTATTAATATACAATTTTATTCTTGTTATTGTGGCTCAGCCCTTAAAAGGCAATCGAAGGCATGATCTAGCCAAATACTGATACATAAGACTCTCTAGAGTCGACCATTCATCATGCAGGAAACCAGTGGAGTGAGAGGAGAGAAACTTTGGAGTTTCACAGGTATAGGTAGAGCCCTGGTGTGTTCACACATTTTCTAGCTTTATGATCTTGAGCAACGTGCTTAATCTCTCTGAGCTCAGTGAGTAAAAGTGTGGATAATCATAATGGTTGAAAAGTTTTGTAAGAGTAAATGAGAAAAGATATGCAAAAAGTACAGTTCTTGAATATGGAAAAAAAATGTTCAAAAATTTCTTTCTCAGTATTTGAGTATATGATATATAAGATTTGATCATACACACTCTGTCCCAAAGAACTCACAAATAAACATATAATTCAAGTCAAATAAAAGATATGTTGGAAAAAAAAAAAAAGAGAACTTGAATTCTTGTGAGGTGAAGGCTGGTATGGAGGAGGAAGGGGAGAATTATACTGTAGATGGAAGTGTAATATAGAATGTAACATTACATAAAGGCTTGTGGACCTGTGGGCTGACATAGACCTGTAGGCATTTCCCTGAAGCTCATAGCATTTGCCTGGTGGATAGGAGAGTTAACTGCTCTGATGTCATGTGAGATAACGTCCTGCCAGGCGTTTCTGGCTTGGAGGGACTGAGGGGGGATTTATCAGGTAGAAGCAAACAGCAAGTGAGCACCAGAGAGTATGTATTACATTTCTGTGATTGGGGGGTGGACGTACCAGTCCTGGCACCACTAATTACCCAGGAATTGCATGACCCCTGCCGTGTTTGAATAAAGCAAGCATAGGATTCTCCCTAAGTAGAAGAATCTGCGATTGATTTGACATTGGGCGTCACCGGATTGGTGGTTCTGCTGTGGAAGGCCCATGAAGAGCAGAGCAAAGCCTGTGGTAGGAAAAGTACCTTCTAAAAATTTTTTTTTTCTGTATAGTTTAATAAACAACTTTTTAAACTACTGCTTACGTTGGAAATTTTTATATTTGTATTTCTGGCCCTCTGGACTGGGCACCAGCCTTGAGCAGGGGCTTAATAAATACCAGTTCCATTCCACTTTCCTTCTTGTTTCCTTTCTTTCCACGCAATTCTTCTGGGCTGTGTACTCACCTCAGCTGTTACAGGGAGATGCCACTCCTGCAGCAGCACATACCGGGCCTCTCCCTCGTCCCTTCCCTCTGCTGCTGTTGGCTGTCTGAGTGGAGAAGCACAAGGCTGGGGAGGGTGGTGTGGACCAAGGGGTAGCATCAGGATAGTATGTTTTTTCCCTTGCCCCTGATCCCTCTTTCCCCCTTTTGCTCAGTGCTGCTCTTGACTGATACTGAAAAATCTAATCTCCTGCTTGTGTGCTTTGTGAACACACTACTTCCCTTAGAACTAGGCAAGAGGCCCATCTTCTGGCCCTCCTACAGCTTGTCTCCCTGACCCCAGTCCCCACAGGGTGAGAAGTCCACAGGGCCAAGCAAGGTAACCATCTGGAGCCTGTGGAACACTCTTTCAACACCCTGGGTACTGGATTTCCCTGCCCTGAAGCCCTAAGCCTGCTTCTAGGGTCTGCTTGGGCCTCAAGCCAGGGCTCCATACCGTTAGTCCCCAGTAATGTCTAATTTGCAGGAAGTGTAAATAGAGCTTCACGAGCTGGTTTGCGTGCCCATAAATATGCATGAGCCAGGCCTCTTGTAGTGCTGGACAAAGCTGGAGATAGAGAAGGGTACCTGGCACTTCCGGTACCTCACATTCTGGCTAGAATTCTCAATTCAGACCTGGCCTTCAGGCCATCGTGAGGGCCAAGGTAAGAGAATAGAATATGTTTGTTAGCTTAATTTATAGCCTTTAAATATTTAGACATATGGAGGTGAGCTTCTGTTTGCAGATGTTAGCAGTGGACCTGCATGAGGGTTGCTTCACTCTCACACTCTAGTGCCTGTGGTCTTGGAAGGATCAAGGCCCGGCAAGAGCAGGCCTCTCCCACCCAGCAAGCACCATCAGGCAGGGACCGTCACTGCTTCTGCTCACCATTGTTTCTTAGAACAATGCCTGGCACACACTTGTTGAATGAAAGAAGGAATAGTCATGGGATCCGAGCAGCAGTGGAGTGGAGGGATTATTCAGCAGTAGAGGGAAAGAGAAGGGAAGGACCCTTGGCGACTCCACTGGGGTGCAGGGATGTGTAGTAGACTGCGAATCGACTGTTCAGGGTTTGCTCAGTGTCCATTTTCCTTTTGGATCATACAAGTTTGAAAAGTTTTCTATAATTCCTTCAGATATGTGAATTTGATAGTATGTTTTTATTTACTTTGTAGCATATTTTCTCTCTGAGGGAAGGGAACTCCTCAATAATTTTCTGATTCACATTTTTACCACTAATACTCATTATAGTTTGATTAGATAGGTGTGTATTTTGATTAGATTGGAAGAGCTAAATAAAGAAGGAAAGAAAGAAAAAAAGAAAGAAGTAAGACAAACATATAAACAAAACCCTATACTAGAGTTGGTTAAATGAAGCCAAGTAAGTAGGAAATACAGTATAAAAACGGTTATGATTGTTATTGATCATCGAGACTAAATTTTTAAGCAAAATGGGAACATGGTATTTTTGACTTTTTTTTTTTTCCCTATAGGTCCTTACTCTATTTTGAAAGCATTTTAAAAATAAACAAAACCATCAAGGAAAGTCAAAGTTTTTATAGTGAAGAATACTTAACTCAGTGTGACTTGAGTGATTAAGTTAGCTTGTAATTAAATCATTTGAGGCAGTTAGGGGAGTGTTAGAAGAGAATGTGACGTGAGAATCATCTCATGTCATGGTTTTTTTTTTTTGGGGGGGGGGTGTACAGAAGCTGAAGTTTGCTAAAATGCTATGTACTGATCTTGCTTCTGGCTTTGGAAAATTATGCAACAGCTCTTCCTATTTGATGTTCAAGACAAGTGTAAGCATTTATATTTCCAAATCGGATGATATTTTTCTCTTATATTTAATTAGAAGTAAGCCTAAGCCACAGTGTTTTGATCTGTAATAGGACTCGTTGGACTTAGATATTGAGTCTTCTATATTTTAAAGGCGTATTTAAAAAATCTAAAGCAGGAGAAACTCTGTGCGCTCATGGATATAACTGCAAAACCCATGGAAGACTTAGCCTATTAAAACTATTTGAGAATTGTAGTTTGTTCATAAAAAATTTATCTTTTGTCAGTTTCTATAATTATGGCATCTCTTTAATACCATGCAAAATTTGAATTTCATAGTAGACATTTAAAAATTAGTCAACTTTAATAACATAATTTAAAAGAGGTATTCTCCTATTTTATGATTTGCATAAAAGACAAAGAAAATATGTTTTTGTCTCTACTAGCAGATTATTTTTTAGTGCATGAAAATTCGATGTCTTTTTACTTTAACTTCTGAAAAGAACTACTTTCTGTATAAGGATTATATTAGGTGGTTTCATTATGTTATTATTTATGCTTATTTATCTTTCTTCCTTATCCCTCTCCACCTTTACATTCCAAAGAGAAAAATCTTTACTTTTGGAAATGGTTTAGCCCAACCAGTTAGGAGAGGAAAATTCAAGATGTCCTCACTATTGGAAATTTACTCTTTATCTGTGGACATTGTGTCTGTTAAGCCAAGCCTGATTTGACCTTGGTTTCTGAAGTGTCTAGTTTGGGGTGGGTGACTGCCCTTTTGGTAGAGAAATGGTGGAGGACAAAAAAGAAGTAGCAGCAGGGGAAATGTAGACAAGAAATGAAGTGTGAAGAGCACAGTGGTTGTCTTTAAATCCAGTATAGTCTAGGTAAGTCATTTCCAATGCTATTCTGAGATAGTGTTTTTGTGGATTTAGAAAGCACAGAGAATATATTGAGTTTTCATTAAAGCTGAAGTTATTCCACTTAAGGAATTAAATGATAAAGTAGTAAAATGACATTAATTGTGCTAATTTTTCTTTCTCTTAAATGTCTTTGTTTGACATAATAAAAAGTTAGTTACTCTATGTTAGTCTGCAAAATGTTTTTGGAATTTTACTATTCTGCAAAATCTAAAAATCTTCCATTCGCTCTTTTGGTGGCAGCAGCAATTACTTTATTAGCCTTTGGTCCTTTTCCCTCGCAGTGAGAATTGTTTCTATGAAAATTATTTGAAATGCTCACATATTTTAATACGGGAAGATTCTTGTATATAAGTATGTATGTATTATTTTATGTAGTTATGTATTAAAGTGGTCAGCCTGCTGCTAATGCCTGTGTTGTCTGTAGGTCATGGGACGGGGAACTGAGCTTTGAGTTTGCTTTATCTTGACTTATATCAAGTTGTCTGCTAGTCTTTCTTTTTTCTAAAGGTTGATATTCAAAGTGCTGTATCCTAGTCAAAAAACTTGAAGAAAGGAAGTTCTATAGTTCTTTAGAGTGTTTTCACAACCTGGCATCATAGAGATAGCATTATTCACTTGAGAATTTCAATTATGAGCAAGGAATTTACCATGTCTTTTTTTCTTTTTTGAGGAGGTACATTTTTAGAGATGCTTAATGTTGGAGCAAAATACAGAGTACAACTTGAAATAAAATGAAATCTTAGGCACATTCCAACCATTGTCATATGCTTATAGAAAAGAGTAGAAATATAATACAGAGGTGAACTTTGTTGTAACAAAGTCAGATCTCTGAAAGGGCATGTGACATAATCCTTAACTCAGAGTTAAGAACAGTGAAGTAAAATAAATAAAATCCATGAAGAAAAGAACTGTAAGTCCTTGAGTTCTTTAAGGTGGTGTTGGAGGTTTGGTCAACATGTATGTTTAATGTATATTAAGTACTGTTTTAAATTTAATTTTTGTCTTTTTAGGAAATACATGCATTTTAATATTCTGTTGAGTATAAGAGTGAGAAGCAAGCCCCAGAATTCAATGTAATATGAGCATTTACAGAGTTAAGGACTCTAAATTTGCCATTGAGAAGGTCACCAGTAAAGATAAAAGATACCTGAAACTGTGGATTCTAAGAATAAATCTAGCATCATTTTCTAAGTTAAGCATCTATCAAAATAGCTTATTTTCTTATGCATCCTCTTTTCAGAGTCCCCTTGCTTTGAAACTGTTAAATGGACAGAACATTATTTCCATTTATTTGTCAAATGTGTTTAAGTTAACAAATTAATATTGATTTTAAAAATTAAGAATGCTAATGTTGGCAAATGTCCAGTGATATGCTTTTATATCCTGCAGTCAAAATGAATTTAAGCTTTTTTGGAAAGCAGTTTCTCAGTACATCATATGAACTTTAAATATGTGACCTTTCAAATTCCTACTCCTGGATTCCTCTTCTAAAAAAAAATAAAAGAAGAAATACATATGAACCTTTATGTGGAAATATGTTCACCATAATATTATTCATACAAATAAAAAAAGACCTTTAGGTTATTTCTAATACATGAGACTAGTTAGAAAGTCATGTAGTCATACAATAAGATATTTACATAGCTTTTTAAAATGATACATGCTGAGACTATTTAATTAAATGAGAAAAGGAAACACTTATGCTAGATTGTTAAGTGAAAAAAAAAAACAGGTTGTAAGATTTATACAACTTCAGATTAAGAGTAACAGTAGCTCTTGAAGTTCCAAGATGCCTTTACCTTCCTGGTTAGTTGGTCAATTATCATTGCCTAATAGTGGCTATGTAATTCATTCAGTCAAGTCAACAACCTTTTGTTTCCCATTTACTCTGCTAGATATTAAACTGGGCCCTGAGATACAAAGAGGAAGAACAGTAACTGAATGCAAACTTGATACTTACTTGGAAGTGTTTAATTGTAAGCACTGGAGTTCTAGTTAAATGTGACAGCCTGGATTTCTTTCCTGGGTGGAAGGCTTTGTTTGCTTTAGGAATCAAGGTGGGACAAACCGAAGTGTAGCAGAAAAGAAGCCAGGAAATTCAACTTTCTTAAGGAAATCCTAAGGGAAGAGTTTGGTCTGAACATTTTCAGCATATGTATTTGGGGGAAGTCTATAGTTTCTAGAATTGGGAGTAAGATTTGAAATACTTTCTAATGTTGCATCCACATTTCTTTTTCCTCTGGATTTTAAGGCAGTTCGGTCTGTAGTTTGTGCTATCAACTGGGAATGAGTTTGTTTTCCCCACGTAACTGAGAAGGCAGATACCAAGACGCAGTCATCTTTTAGTCTACTTTGCCAATCCTTTCATAGTATCTGGCAAATGGTGGGCACTCAGTAAATGCTTAGGAAAAAAAAAATGTTGGCTCTCTCAGTACTATCACTCTTTAGTGGTGGACTTTTGGGAGAATATTTACTCTGATTTATAGGCCAGTGAAATTATATAGTATTTCATACTTATTATCTCACAAGGATTTAACAGATTTGAGACTAATTATAAAGCAAACTAAACTCCTTGGAAGAAAAGTGCTATGTAAATCTGAATTGGAAATTTGATTATTTTTAACTCCAGTGGGAGTTCATTGGCAAATGAAGAGTGAAAAAGGGCTTAAGATTTGGAGGAAAACATACTGTATAAAGAATATGAGTGTGATAATGATAAGAAATGCTTGAGATTAGTTATACTGAGAGAATATAAACATATGGGAATATCTATATGTATGGATATGTTAATATATATGTATGGATACATATGTGTTGTTATATATACACATATATGGAAGAGTTAATGTTTCTCATAACAGCACCAGTATATTGCCTTTGTGCCAGGCATCATGGGAACTCATAGTCTGGAAACATGGTCCAGTTTATATGATGCCTGTCGGGTAACAAAGGGACACTCAGGCTTGCTGACCCTGGTGTACCATTGTCTCTGGAACATTCTGTGATGATCTGCATGTTTTGAACTAGGCAGTGTTACTCTCAAACATAAACATTTGCTTTTCTCTATTTACTTTGCAACATTTTTGATTATGTTAAACAGTTTTTCTTAAGAGATTTTTTATTTTAAGCTTTTTATTTTTATTTTAAACATTAAATGGTGGCATGTACTATTTAAAATCAGGATTTTATTTCAAGTTTGAAATTTTGAATTTCTACCCAGATTCAGAGATTTTCCCCACCTATTTGAAAAAATCTTCGTGAAATTTTCTATTAGTCCTGTTAATATTATATTCGCCTTGGTGAAAGCTTAGAAGAGCTAATCTGTAATTATAGTGAATTTATTCCTTGTAATTATTTTCTTTACCTTACAAGTCAATTGTATACTTGGGGTAAAAATGCTTTAGTCATTATACCAGTATATAGATAATTCTAATACCAAGTTAGGAATTGAAACCATCTGTAAATAATACTTTACTATTTTAAGTTATATCAACTATCTGAAAACATCTTGAAAATTAGTTTTGATTGACTGAGTTTGGTTTTCTTCCATTATAGACACAAAGTCCTTGTTTAATAAACAAATCGGTCAGAAAGCTAAAGTTTCTTTTTTATTTTAAATGTTAATCTGTTATATTTTAACTCTACTGAGTATAGAGGCTATGTCACAGTGTTTAGCTAGACTTTGTTTGAATTCAGTAGCCAATACATGACAAACTTCTTTCCTTATGACTTAATTTAAGTGTACTTTGTATACCATAATATTCACTCATTTTAGCTATCTAATTCAGTGTTTTTTAGTTAATTTACAGAGTTGTACAGGCATCACCACAGTCCAGTTTTAGAATATTTTTATCACCACAATAAAATTCCTTACCATTTATAGTTAGTTCTTTTTACCACCCTTGGCCCCAGGCAACCACTAATATACTTTCTGTCTTTCTAGATTTGCCTTTTCTGAATATTGTTTTGGTTTTGGCTCTTTTCCCTTAGCATGATTTTTTGAGGTTTATTCATACTGTAGCATGTATCAGTACTTCATTCCTTTTTATTATTGAATAGTATTCCATTGTATGGACATACCATCTTTGTTTAACCATTCATCAGTTGGTGGACATTTGACATTTTTCACTTTTTGGCTATTATAAATAATGCTGCTATGAACATTTGTGTATGAGTTTTTATGTGGACATATTTTCATTTCTCTTGGATAGAACATAGGTTTGAAATTGCTGGGTTGTATGGTACATGTATGTTTAACTTTAGGAAAATGCTTGTTTTTCGAAGTCTCTTTTACCATCTGCCGTCCTGCCAACAGCATATGAATGTTTTTTGCTGAAATGCATCTTTTTAAAGTGCTTCGGAGGCATTCTCTGGGTCGAATGAGAGCAGATTTGTGAATGAATTCAGTTTATGGGTAAGTACTTCTGTCATTGTCGAGCAACAGATGGGGAAGTATGGCCACTTTCTCGAGAGAAATGAAACAGGAGATGAAGAGAAAATAAAGTGGAGGGTATCCTCCAGTCTTCGAACAACTACGATTTAATTTTTTATTTGTTTAATTTGGTCTTGGTTGTAGTTTTTTCTGTGCTTATCAAGCAAGGGTTATTAAATAAAATTCTTTCAGAGTCCAGCCCAGGCGGTGAATGGGAATTCCCAGGCAGTCGGGCATCTCTATCTTTTTTGGCTTCTCCCTCAGTGGGTCATGTATGGAAAAGTTGGGCTGCTGACGTCTCCTCCTGCTTTGCCATGATTGTAGTGGAGAGTAGAGTAGATGCTGCCCCGTATGGAAGAAAGAGCTTCTGTGCTAAATCAGGCAACCTTGGCTTTGAAATGTATCTCTGCCTGTTACTGTTAAGCCTGTTCAAGTCCCATTGCTCTCCTGACTTTCAGTTACCTCATTCTCTTTAGCTACCTAGCTCTTCCCTCTGTAGTCTTCTCTGAAGATGAGTTTCAGATATAATCATGGGTATTAAAGTATCATCCAATGACTAGAAGAAAGTAGGGGATGGTGCATTTCTGTTCTTTACCTCTTACTGTGCCATCTTGCCAGTGTTCCTTTGTGTTATTTCCTAGTTAACAAGACCCACTTCCCAAGGCTGGGGACCAAGTGCATCGTGGACTCTTACAATGGCTGTGGCAGACTAGAGTGTATAAGGAGCAAGCACTTGAAACAGGCCGTGTGGTCTGCTTCTACATACTCCCAGGGCTGTTTTCTTTTGGAATTTTTAGTTAAAGCTTTGAAGAAAAGGATTCAGATTGAGTATTTGATTCTATGGGACTTTCTTTATTAGTGTGTGGACCCACGATGTGGGTTCTTTTGATCTTTCTCCCGGTCACTCATTAGTCCCTATTGAATTTAGCAGTGTTCTTCCAACACCCCATTGAATTATAACAGCATTCTTGAAAATAAATAGCTTTGAGGACCTTAAAAGAAAAGCAGTACTTTGTTATGGAAAATGATAGCTTTGTTATGATAGGGTGGTTAGATCTCCCTATTTGAGTCCTTGAAAATTTTCTCATGGTTTCTAGCAAAACATAAAAATGAAGCACTATTTTGAAAATGTTCAGTATACTTTTCTATAAACCTACTTATTTACAATATTGTACTGTCTTCTGATTAACAAAACAAAACATTACCAAGGACTCACTGCCTCTGTAAATTCCAAGTTTCATGAGATCATCTACTTGTCTAAGTACACCTTAAAAAAAAGAAACTTAAACAAGATTACAAAAATAAAAGATGCCAGCTCTATTTGCATTATTCCAAAACCTCTTAAATTTTTTTTAGTCAATATACAACTTTTAATACACTGTAATCTGTATAGGTAATATTTTATCTTTGCTTTTTAATTTACTTTTGTATGTATGCATTTTTATGCATTGAATATTTAAACTAATGTTTATTGAATGCTTACTATCTGTAGGCATTGAGTTTTGTACGAGACCCGAGTGTCATCTCATTTAATTTCCACACTGTACTACACGAGGTTAGATGCTGTTTTGACTTTGAAAGACATGGAAAATCCTGAAAGATAAAAATAAAAAAAATTCATTAGTGATCCAACTATTTAGAGATAACATTTTAAAGACGTTAATTTTATTCTCTTTCCCCCCGAGGTTTATATGGATGCCATGATAAAATTAGGATGATGAAATTAGGATCTTAATGTACATGTCGTTTTAAAATGTGCTTTTTATTATTTTAACCATGTATAGTGGAATGAACATTTCCCCATGCCGTTAAGTGTTCCTTTATAACTTCATTTTAATAATTTTTCCTGCTTATTGTAAATGGAATAAAGCTTACTATTATTCAGTCAGTGAAATCAGAAATAAAAAGAAGAAATAGAATCACTATTTTGTGTCTACGCTTTGAGGCTTTTTTTTTTTCTTCTATTCTCGATCACTTTAAAAGAGCTATTTACATGTAGGTGGAAATATTTGTCAGGATTATGATCAAACATGCCTTAACTCTTACTAGTGTTTATTGTAAGAGGAGAATTGAGTATTTTGTTGTTGTGGTTGTAAGAGGGATTTGATCTTGTTCCTTATAATATGCCCCTGAGAAATAGGATTGTAAGAGATCCCTTGGAAAATAGGAGCAAACTGACTAACATGCATGTGGATCTGTTGCTTAATGTAGTAATGATAATCTTATTGAATATTCCCAGTCTTAGAATATGCACACATACTTTCCCATTTTAAAAACAAAATATAGTAAATGGGTTTTTAAAAGCATCATTGTCTTTGAAATTATCTCTTATTAAAGGACCTTTTTTTTTAAAAAAAAAAAAAAGAAAAACAAAACAAACAAACAAAAAAACATCTAAACCAGACAAAAAAACTAAAAGCTTGTTCATATTCCCTAGTCAGCTAATTTAAGAATACAAGTGTCTGTCTTGTAAGACCTAAGAATTCCTATTAAAGCTGGTGCATTTTGGATAGATGTCATTGAAACTGTGCTCCTGGGAATACTGCCTAGTAAATGCATTGATCTAATGGAATTACTGTTTTTATGTAAAAGTTTTATTTTATAACAATATCGAAATATTTGAGCCATGCACTAGTGGTTAGTACAATAGTTTCAAGATGATTAAATTCTTCCAATATTTGCCTCCTTTCTGAGACTACATCTTGTCAAAGTCAAGTTGTCTGAGAAGGCAAGGCCTGGTGAGGGATATAATTTAAGGCAGTTATCTGGGGACCCCTTCTGCAGGTGCTGTGACACAATAGGTCAATTTATTTTTCTGGAGAGTGGGGTGTGGTTCCACATCAAGGCTAAAGCCAGCATCACCATACTGAACCATTAGTAAGCAAGGTCTCAATAGGATTAAATTTTTCCAGGAATAAACACGGACCTTTCTTCAGGAGCTAGCCTGAGTATTATTAGCCAGAGATCTGTGATGTAGTGATAATTACCCATCTTTCATGGAACCACTTTGGCAATAATAGCAGTTTATTTAAATCCTATTTTTGAGGATTTAATATTAGCCTCACTTTCCTATTGAGGAAATGAAAAAAGATAAAGCTGCTTAAATTTCTCTGCATTTGTGTTTGGAATCATACAGATAAGGGGTGGACACTGAGCACATTTCTATTCTTGTTTAATAGCTCCCTTGGATGCCGGGTACCAGTCTTTGTTACCAGGTTAAAATACCATTCCATTCATTAAGCCTCTCTAAAAATAGGGGAGAAGATGCAGTAATAATTAAGGCTGCTTCATCCCCCGTGTCTTTTTTCCATTTCTGTCTTTGCCAGGAGAAGGCTGCCATCCACACCCTGGACCCTGAGAGGATGTTCAGTGTTGCCACTGATGTTATTTTTTCTGTTAGGAATGCTCAGGTGTGTAATGCTGGCACAGTGCACGGGCTTGAGGGGTTTGCAAAATCATAGTTTCGCTCTGAGTCCAGGGGGATTGTATCTGCAGCATAAGACCTTGTGAAGCTTGGCCACCCTGCTATATACTCTGACATAATGAGAAGCTCTGTCTAGCTGATCAGTACTGCCAACAGTATTAAAGTTGGGAAACGTGCAAACAGCTCAGTGGGGAGGCCCTGGAGAGCTACAAAAATGCCTTTTAGTTTGCATACAATAATGTGTGATCAGATGTGAGGTCGTGATTTGGCTTTGAGGGCATTTTCTCTCTTTATCTCTCTCTCAACATAACAAAAGGCTTCAGGGACTGAGGTCTTGGCTAGATTCTGCCTCTCAAAAGAAGTCAAACATCACAGGATCACAGGAACCATGGTGCCAGAATCTGGATCTAGAATACCACCAGACCCTTTACAAAATCCTCAAGAATCACCATGTTTCTGACACTATTTCTGTGTGACATAGGTTGGGAATTAGAGTTGCTATATTTGGTATTAATAAGAGATAGAAATAGTGTGGTATGATGAAAGATAGCTGGTTCTGAATTGACCCAGGGATTTTATCTTTCTGTGTTTTGAGAATTTCTACTTTTTACTTATTTTACTAGTCTTTCACTTTCTCCTTCATTTTTTCTAAGATTCTTCCTCCTTCACACTTTTGATGACATTTTTTTTTTCTTAAAACACATTTTTAATTTTTTAAGTAATAGTTTTCAAAACCTTGGCTTTTCTGGTTATGTTATCTCCTGGCCAGTTCTCTTTCCAGTCTCTTTCTCAGATGCAACTTCCTCAGCCCGCTCGTTACAGACTGCTGTTCTTTACTCTTCTGTTCTTGGCCTGATCATTTTCTCTTCCTGATTTCAACTCTGTGGTCTGCTCCCAACTCAGTTTCTCTAATCTACATCTTTCTGGAGATCTCCATTTCGATGCTTCACAGATACCTCACACTCAACATACCCTGAATGGAACTCATTATTTTCTTATATTTTCTCTTCTCTAGCTTTTCCTTCTCTTGTGATCCTGCTCTTCAGAAAACTAGTCTGGATTCTTTCTTGTCTCAGTAACCATACTCAATTAATTACTTCCAAACCTTATTGGCTCTTCCTCCATAATAACTGATAACTCAGTCCTCCTTGCCTCGCTGCCCCCATGTTGAATCAGACCTATATCACTTCTGACTTAGAATCTTGCAATAGAACCTCTGGTAGCTTTCAGTCTTCTCACCCACCCAAAGTACAGCCAGACGACTGTTTACCACACTGAATATGTGACGTTTGTGCTTGAATCTCTCGATCACTTCCATAGTTTTCAAAATGAAGTTGAAACTCTTGAGAGTACTTGCAAAGCCCTCTATGATTTGGCTTCTTCATGGCTCATCAGGCTTCTGGTTGCTGTTTTGCCATACACCCCCTCTCAAAACACATTCGCACACTTGCACATATGCACACACTGATGCACAAACATACACTTTCACTGTTGCCTTCTTTTGCAGATTAACTCTGCAGTTCCATGAATATGCCATATTCTCTTATATCTTTATTTTTATTTTTGATTTGGCTTTGGTGATAAATTGTTCCTCCTGATTGCTCTTTCTTTGCTTCTTTACCTAGTTATCTTCTTGTGTCCTCTTTTAATATTCAGAGTGGACACCATCTCCTCTGGAAGAAGTGACCTAATATTTTGAGTATTATTCTGTGCTTTGGTCCTCTTATCACTGGGCCATAGCCCTGTTGTGACATTTAACATTTTGTCCAGTAGTGATTTTGGTACATGTTTGCTCATTAACTGGCCAGATCATAAATTCTCTGGGATCACAGACCTCTTCATTCATTCATTCCTTCCTTCATTCATCCAACAAGTGTTTGAGTGCCTTCAACATGCTCGGTACTGGTCTAGATGCTGTTTTACTTGTATCTCTAGGCCCTGCACCTAAAGTGTAGTGACTGGAAAATAGTAGGATATCAGTTCATGTTTGTTAGATTACAATTCGGTGTCACACATGCTGCATTCTGAAGACCACATTTTAAATAGACTGGCTCTAGATCATTAATTTGGGCAATGTTCGATAAATGAAGAATCAGTCTAATTTCCTGGTAACATAGTCAGGTGTAAATGATAAGAAAAGAAATATACATATATATTTATGTATGTAAAATATTTTTAGGAATATATTTGCATTATGTACATATGTAAACACATTTTTAGGAATATATATGTACATATGCATCTATATATTATGAACATATGATACATAATATATAAATATATTTTAAGGAATATATATGTACATATATAAAATATACATTTTAAAGGAATAAACATATAGTATGTATATATAAACATGTAATAGTCACTGGGGGTTAAGTCAGAGCACCCACAAAAATACCCTTTCAATCAATCATAAAAGAGAGATAGAAGATACATGGAATAGAACTTTTTATGCACATTAAAGTTAGAGAACCACTGAGCTAGATGACAGGAAGGAACAAAGGGAAGGGCTGTATGTATCTGCTTTGGTATTTGGGTCATCTTGGCATTAGAATAACTCCAAATCAAGGGAGAGAATTCTAAAATGTTCCAGTTAACCTTCAGATTTATTCATTTTTGTTTTAATATCAAGCTTCTATTGCTTTCCTATTTTTAATAAGGTTTACCATTGTGTGTAATTTCACCTAAAGCAAAAGTCGTATTCTAAAAATCAGAGTATAAGTAAAAGACACACCTGAAATAAATGCAATATAGTTAAAAACAGTGGGGTCATGTTGTAGTACTGTTTTGGACATTTTAAAAGCTTTAAACTTATCTGTGGTTTAAACATTCGCTATATTAATAAGTATTTATGGTGAGTACTTAGTATTCTGTCCTTTGAATGCGCCATAATTTCTTTAACCAAGTGCCTTGGGGTTAAGGTTGTTTTAAGATTTTGATGTTATAAATTGAATGATGAAATAAAGGCACTCAAATTTTTATGTACATCTTCGAGAAAAATTCCTAGTCATAAAACTAGATCAAAAAGCATGTGATTTCTTTAAGGCAAGTAATTTGACATATAATACTAAATTTCCATTTAGAAATGTACTATTTTCCTTCTCCACTCCTATTATTATTGATCTTTTAAAAGTAATCAAATCATTGTTCTTGTGCAGTTAATTTGACTTCTGACCTGGTTTATTTATACAATGAAATAATTTATTTTTTTCCCGATCCTATAATTAATACAACTTATGGCCCAAAATAGAAGAACAAAATGAATAAAGAAAACCAAGACTATGGGCCTACAGAACTAGGAAGGTGAGAATAACCTCCCTACCATAATTTTTATGATCTGGGCAGTCTGGAAATGTGATGATTACTGACATGACTCTTGTACTTGGTACAAGATAGTTTCTAAGGAGAGAGAAATAACAAAATCTTATATAGTCGATTTAAAGTTGGGGAAACATACTTGAGTTTTATTTCAGGTAGTGATTGGCTTGATTTCATTTGTATGTGTTCAGTGTTGTTCAATGACATTCTTGCTACTGAAGCCAGTAAACCTCCAGGCAGGAGACAGAACCTGGATGCATTACGACTGGGATGAAGATTGGCCATTCTGTGAGTAGTACGGGAGCTCTAGGATATAGCTGTGGAGAGTGAAGTCAGCTTCATTCCTTCCACTGTATTTTTTATTTTATTCCTATTTCTCAATCTATTTTTCAATACAGTGGAATGATTTTTCAGTTGTAGTTCATTAGATTTGATGTCTGCTAATTTTCTGTCCTTTGATTACTGCATATGTATAACTTAGCACATGACAGATGATGAAAAATTAAGTAATAGTGAAGTATTAGGGAGATGGATACAGCGATGATAGTGTTCTGGTCTTATTTGTATTCCTAACTCCCCTCCTAGTGCCTGACACAGAGTAGGTATGTGTTATGGGCTGAATTGTGTCTCCTTAAAGTTCATATGTCAAAGGCCTAACCCTCAAAACCTCAGAATGGGCTTTATTTGGAGATAGGGTCATTAAAGAGATAATTAAGTTAAAACGAGGTTATTAAAGTGGGCCCTAATTCATATGATTGGTGTCCTTATAAGAAGAGGCTATTACGACACATGTACACACAGAGAAAAGATCATATGAAGACACAGGGAGAGGAAGGTGGCCATCTGCAAGCCAAGGAGATTTGTCTCAGAAGAAACCAACTTGCCCATACCTTTATGTTGGACTTCTAGCCTCCAGAACTGTGAGAGAATAAATTTTTGTTGTTTTAGCCACCTAGTCTTTGGTACTTTGTTATGGCAGCCCTAGCAGACTAATTCTATATGTCATAAACATTTGTCGAATTATGTATAGTAATTAATAATTGTCTTTGACTTTCCCTGCTATCTTTTAAAAATTATAATTGTTGTTGAATGACTTTAACTAGATTGTAACATTTTCTTAAAAAAACTTTTTGATATGCTGAGATATTCACCTTGCTTATTCTAGAAAGGCATAAAAAAAAGCCTTGCAAATAGGGATCTAATTTGTGTAATTATTTTCACAAATATATGTAATATATAATTTATTTCAACATATATAATATATAATTAATCTCAACATATACACACACACACACATATACATATATATGTATATATATACACGCTATGTGCATTGATTGGTACTAGCCAGTTTGTAGGATCTGGGATTATAAAGAGAACCTCATTTTCTGCCCTGGAGGAGCATACAGTTTAGTGGTATTAAGTATCACTGCTTTGGCACAACATAGTAAAAAGCTAGCATGCTGCCCAGTATGTGGTGGACCCTCGATAAACATTAATTGTCGCCCTTTTTTCAGGACTCCCTTCATCCATTGGATCTTGGGAAGACCAGATTGGTGCTAGGCTTGCCATGCGTCCATTGAGGGCAGAGGTCGGCAGACTTCTGTAAAAGGCTAGATAGTAAATATGTTAGGCTTTGCTGGCATTATTGTCTGTGTTGCAATTACCGAACTCTGCCGTTGTAGTGAGAAAGCATCCACATGTAAATGAATGCTCACGTCTGTGTTTCAGTAAAACTTCATTTATAAAAAACAGGTGCAAGGAGACAACTGAGGTAACCCTGACTGTGCCGAGACGGGGTCGAAAATGCACAGGCTTATGAGGAATCTGGATAGTGACCATTGACCTCCATGCACTTCATTTATGGTGTGTGAACCCATAAACACATGCCTGCAGAATGAAGAAGTTCTGTTTTTGAAAGAAGTCACATGTCTTAGCCTCCCTGAAACAAGGTGAAACTGGGACGCTTGGGAACTGAGAGTGGCAAAGTGGTGGGGCCACACAGAGGGATGGTGTAGAGTTCCTCATGAAAACATGTTAAAGGGCTTTGTGGGAAGGCTTTAAGAAAGGGAGTGGACAGAATAGTAGATGTCAGTTTCAACCACGTGACAGAGATTGGTGTGAAGATGAAAGAGGAAGGGTTTCTAAGGAGGAAGGGCGAAATGGGTAAAAGTGGCAACCCAGATATTTGGATGAATGTCATAGATTTATAGATGATGAATTTCGAAAGCGCCTTAGAGATCGGGTGATCAAGTCTCGTTTCAGTGATAAAGAAATTGAGGTCCAGAAAGGGGCAGTGACTTGATCAAGCGTCAATCTCCTTTTATTGGATGGCTGGCTCTTGAACCCAAGTACCCAGCTTTCCTTTCTACTATGTCTTTCAGCAGCATGATGCCAAAAATTTAAAGAAAGACTGACAACTATGATTTGATCCCCATCACTAGGACACTAGAATGCTACTTTAAATTGTGATTGTCCCCCCATTTCCAATTTAGTGTTTTTTTAGCCGATGAGGAGGACCGATGCCATTTTTAGGCTGATTTTCTTTTGAGAGCATCCTTTTGCCTGTAATACAGTGTGGGCACATTTTTGCTGGGGCTCCTAACAAACACTTGCCTTTATATGTCATTGCCATTAGGTTATGACTCATTGTAATGGAGTTTCCAGGACAGGTAAAAATGTAGGCCACAAACAGGTTCCAGCTGGCAGGAAGCTGAGCTGAGATCCTGCTTATGTGCAGGCTGTGATTTTGTGATTTTATTTACAAACATTGATTTCAATTTTTTTTTCAGTTTCCAGGAAACATTTCTGTCTCTAGAAATGTTTTATAGCCTTGGCTGCTTTTTAAGATGGTGGTTTAAGGTGGGCTAGCCTTCAACAAACGTGGCTGATAACTCAGTTTTATACCTAAATTTTAGAGAAAAGAGGGGGACAAAGAAAAGGGACTGATGGAATATTCCAGTTTAGCCATGGCAATCTCACCTTAGCATGATATAGTCTTTAAAATCCGGACAAAGCATCCTCTGCGGGAGGATTCCTAATTAAACTTAATGAATTCAGCAGATATTAAATTGCTTACCATGTACAAACTATGGTGCTAGAAGAAATAATCATACTTTGCATTTTAAAATGTACTGGACCCTGTGCTAATAAGTTATTAATATAAACATTGTTATTATTTCACAGAATGTTAGACTATGCCCTGTGACTCTTGTACATGCAATTTAAAAGTCTATAAAATAACTAATATATGTGTTATAATATTATTATAATTTATAATAATTTTAGTAGTCACTTTAGTATTCAATTTAGTAGGCAGGAAGCGTTTTTGGTTAATGATTATTACAAAAATAGTGGCTATGAGTACCATTGCCTTAGACATAGCATGGACATCTGCATCTGGGAGTTTTATCTCCTGTGTTTAAAATAATGCTTTTAGAGCAGGAAGGGATTTTAGGAATTCTGGAATCAGGAAGTGCTGGTCATTTTGCAGCTAGCTCTTCAATTTATTTGTATTCTTATAGGAACAACATCTCCTAAGCTGTTTTGTCTGATGTACATTTCGTAAGGGCATTTAAATCCCCCGCCCTTTTTTTCTCCCCATTTCAGTGTTCACCAAAACAATCTTATGATTGTGATTTGTCTCCCATGAACTGAGAGAATGCAGTGATCCAGTGAACTTTAAAGTTTTCTGATACTTAATGCCTAATAGTTTTCTGATACCTACTATCTAATAAAAGATAGTTATGCTTTATTATAACCTAAACTAGTGGGCATTTTGATTTTCTATATAGGTTGTAAGCTTATGTTACGAAAGTTCCCCTTTGAAGATGCTACGAATAGGTTTTTGAGCTTGCAAGCTTGAGGGCTGGAACTTTAACCTGAGGGTCAGTTAGTCTTAGAAAGGAGCAACACCCTGTGAGATCTCCTACGAGATAGTCTGCCCTTAATTTCTTCTGTGATTGAGTTTACAACATCACAAGATGGCAGGGCACATATGTGCTTTTCCCAAAGCATTTATGCTCTGGGCACAAATAACAACTGGGAGCCTTCCTCAGGCCTTGAACAGAACAAGCATAACTACATCTCTTTTGGCAGTCCCTAATAAGCCTGTGGCTTCGAAGGAAGATGACATTAATATGTAATTGAAAGGGTCAGGCAAGCTAAGCTAAAATTGTGATATTCTACCTAATTTTGTACATGAGAAGCAAGTTTGTGGTATTCAAAAGACTTTTAGAAAAGCATTTGCTGCCAAACACCTGCTTTACCATATGCCACTAGTACGTAAGGAATCCTGAAATCAGAGATGGATTTTCAGAGAAGAGTTTTGTTATGAATGCAAAATCTTTCCGAAACTTGCTAATGGAAGCTTTTCAGTGTCTACTGACTACAAGTGGTAAGGTGATGACTAGAGAGACTGAAAAAGGCTAAAATTAAATCCTTTATTTCCTCCTAGATAAAATATTTGTTCTCGAATTCATGTCAGAAATACTTCTTGAGGCCAATTACTTAAGCACAGTAAATACATGTCTTTGTACATGTGTATAAGGTATAGTGACCCAATGGAACTAAGCATGGAGGGGAAACGAGAGTAAGGGTCAGATACATAATAGCCAACAAGTAATAGAAAGCATGTTTTAGGGAGGACTTTATGGTTGTGAGGGACCTCAGAGTTGCTTAAGCAAGAAAAGAATATTTTTGACTTATGTAGCTGAAAACTCTAGGAATAGGACTGGGTTTGTATGGAGTGATGCAGGCGTCAGGTCTCTCACCTTTCAGCTCTGTGTCCTGCAGCCCATCCAGCTTTCCATCCTCCCTATTCAGTGCTTTCTGCAGTCCCTGAAGAAAGGCTGGGGGCTGAATTTTGACCAAACACTGTTATCTCCATTTGTATCATGCACACAACCAGAAGCCATCACTGTGGGGAGGGTGTGGAACGTGTGACTGCCTTAGGCCGGAATCCTCTGCTCCATCCTTGGGGCTTTGGAGGAGGCCTCATCTATTCCTATGGACTGAGAATGGCGGACATGGGTCCCCAAATAGAAATCAGGCTTTTATCACAGGTGGAATAATCCCAATGCAGCATTTTTTCACTATAGCGGATAAATGAGTACCAAAAAAAGTATAATTAGGGTTATAAAGTACAGAGTACTGTGTGTGTGGGGGGGAGCGGGGGGGAAGATGAAAGGAGAAAGAAATCTTGCATTGGGGAAGTTGGAAAAGCTTGGGGTGTGGGACCTCCCAAATTGATGTGATTTGGCTGGAAACGTGGAAAGGAAGACATTTCATGAAGCACCATCTCTTTTATTGGGAGAAATGGGGAAAGCATATGGCTGAGATGGGAATGGGGTTGGAGAAGAATACACAGGTTGGAGAATAGATATTTTTGAGGGAGTAATGGCTGCTGTGTTCGGAAAAACCTGTGGAGTCGTGTTGTGAAAGGTCCCAAATGCCAGGTCAAGGTATTTAACTTAGTAGGCAGTAGAGAGTCCTTGAAATCTTTTTAAGCACAGTAACTTAAATAGAGTTGTGATTAAGGCAGGCAAGGAGGAGATTCAGGTCGCACTGAAGAAAGGAGACCTGTAAAGGACTTAGTCCTTCAGGCAAGGGAATAATAGCAGGAATGGAAAGGCAAGGCAAGAAGGAAAAGAAAATATGGGAATTGGAGGAAGACTCAAAGATAACTCAAAGCTCTTGAAGCAGGTTTTTATTTATAGAAATAATGAAGTCTGGAGAGGGAGCTGTTGGAGGAAGAGGAGCGAGAGATTCTGAGTTCGTCCTCAGAAATATCGAGTGCTGCGTTAACACAGCGTAATGTGCTTGGTTAAGCATTGAATGGAGACTCAGGCAATGGAACAGTGAGGCGCTATGGCCCAGTGACGCAGCGATTCTCAGTCAGGGGCAGTCTGGGAAATGTGTTGTGGCAATTTTGATTTTGATGGTGCTGCTGAGATTTAGTAGACATTGGCTTGCAATACTTGAGACACCCCTATACAAGGGAGAGTAGTACCGCCCAGATGTCACTTGTATTTGCTCTTCAGAAGTCCTGACAATGGTAAGTCAAAGCGCCTGCAATCTTGTTGCAGACCTTAAATCTCATTCTTTGTTTTTGTGTCTGGAAAGGAGTGATGATTATTATGCCAAGGGATGAAGGTATTTTTGTCATTTTACTCCCAGTTTCCTTTTGAGAAAGATGGGGAAGATGTATGGCTGAGATGGAGCTTGAAGTGATGTGAAAGGCCCCGGGTTCACTTCTTTATTCCGCTACCAACTTGTATGCGCTCACGCTCTGCACTGTTGCTTCTTTATCCATGACACAGGAAAAGGAGGGGGCGGCTTTGTGTTTGAATAGTGATACCCGAGTGGAATGTTTACGCTTTACTGTGTTGTGGCTAATTCTCAAGTATTTAAGTATTTCAGGCTAAGTTATGTACTCTTCACTTTGGCCCTGAAATTGACTGTGTTACTCCTCCCTAAGTGGGGTTCCAGTGGGTGCTTTATTGGATGCTGCCTGACCCCATCTTTTTCTTGGCATAGAATCCAGTAATTATCACACTTGTTATAAGATGGCCCCTCTTCTATATACGATAGTTTAGAGGTTGTCTTTGCCCTAGCCTTGGCTGCTGCCCATTCTTATGGATGCTGTGAATGAGTTTCTAAACAAATCGATCTAAGATTTCCCAAGAATTGAGAAAGTGGCATTGAAGACTTCTTTCCAGGATCTTAGGTGGCCTGTTCTCCATTGCGGGGCTGAGTTGCTTCTGATATGAGTTGGAATTTCCTCTGGTACTTTTGTCATATTTTTTCTGATACTATTCCTTGTGAAAGTATTTATGGAGATTAGGTAAAAAGCAACAGTTGAGGGTAAAATTAAAATAACTAGTGATAATAATAACAACAACAATAATTACTCCCCCTCGATGTACCTTTTTAACTAATTCCGGTTAGTGGGTGTAAGCAACATTCTGTTGCTTTCAAGAACTACACAAACCACAGTAATTGCAAAGCTACCAGGCAGTGTAAAATCTGCTTTTTACATTACTGAACAGCAGGGAAAATAATCACATTGCATACCAGCAGCCAGGAGACATGTCCGTGGAAATGCGTCAGTTTTTACGAGAACCATTGTGTGTTGCATGGGGATTGTAGTGGGATGTTTTTTCCTCTCCATTCTGCCTGTCTAAGACCTACTACTCTTCACAGTCTAGGTCAAGTCTCCCCTTTGCTTGGAGCCACTCCTGTCACCAAGGACACTCTGATTTCTCCTTTTCGACTTTCTGCTGTTTCTGTTAGTCGCAAACCAGTGTTGGTCTCCTGAGTGGGTATCATGAGTGGGATTCGTGTTCACTGTGAAGTGCTCAGCTCCTGCAAGACGTAGGTGGTCTTTAGAGCTCCCTCCCTTCCACTCTGTCAGCCATGCAGTGGGAGCTTCTTACCTTCCTGTCAGTTTTACTCAGATTTCATTTTAAAGAAATATGAAGCATTCATTCAGACTCTTTGACAACAAGCATTTGAAAAGAATTAAAGGAAAATTAATTAATAGCATAGACTTTGTGTTAAATTATGGCGCTATTGAAAATGAAACCCCCTGGGACATTTGAAAGGATTTGGAGGATAAATTCATTCTGCATCTACTTAGAATTTACTTCCTGAAACACTTGAATGGTGAGAAAGCGGAAGAAGTGTTTTCTTTATTTTAAATAGCATGCAAGATTTCCTATATGTGATCTATTAATTTTAATTTTAATAAGGAAATTTAGATTGAGTTTGATTTATTTGTAAAATGGCAGCAATTTGATAAATTGAATAGATCAAAATTCTTATGAGGCAACTCCTGGAAAGATATCCATTACGACTTTCTTCTACACATTAAATATGAGCTAATTTCTCCTTTTCTTATATTCACTTACTTTTGCTTTTAATGCTTGGACATGATATTTCTATCTAGATATTTTACATTTTCTCGAGGGGGAGAAATGCAATCTTTTACAATTCAGAATTTCACTTTCCTATGTACTTCAAATTTTAAGCCCTACTTCCTTCTTTTGTGGATTTATCATATCTAAATTATGTAATAGACACAATATGAAACCAATGAGAGCTTTGGAATAAATCGTAAGTTATTGTATTTTTAGATTTTTAGGAGATAGTGTCTTGTAGATTAAAAAAGATCTACTTGATAGTTGTTAATTGAATTTTTTATTAATGGTTCTGTGAGAATATTAAAAAATAATACCAAGTTCGTTAAGGATGTAGTGAAACAAGACCATTTATACATTGATGGTGAAAATGTAAATTAGGAACTATAATCTTAGAAAACACTCTCCAGATATACGCCATGTTTGTGTTATATGTGTTTTTAAGTGATATCTTTTTGAAAAACTGCATTTATAACACATCTCAGATATAAGTGGAAATGAGATAGTGACAACGCAACATTAACCTGTCACCGAATGCTAACACCTAACAGTTTTTGAGATAACTCTGTGCCATATGCTGTTTTAAGCAATTTGCACGTATCATCCTATTTATTTGACCCAATAATCTAATGATCGTGCTATTGTTATTTATTTTTCTTTTTGATGAGGAAACTGAGGCACAGAAAAATTGTGCAGCTTGCTGACGTATTAGAGCCAGAATCAGAACTCAGGCTGTTTGACTCTAGGGTCACTACACCACATGAGTTTTTCTTGTGTCAGGAAACGGCGTTGGGAGGTCCTATGCTGGATAGACATGGTGAGGGACGAAGGGTCCTAGGTTGGGAAAATGTCGGAGTGAGTTTGAACACAAGGGCAGAAGAAGGAAGGTCCTGAGATCAGCTGTGGGTTTGTTGAAATGCCCTCCTCCTGTAGTAAGTAGCACCTGGGTTTGCCTTTTGAAACCGCTCTTCCTCCTAATGCCAGATATGGGCATATGACCTGGCCTAGGCCAGTCCCAGAAGTCTTTGCATCTCGCAGACCACAGTGATTGGTTCCAGGATGGGCAGATAAACCACACAAGGCCAAACAGCACTGGTAAATTTTTATTCTGGAAGTTTTATTGGAACTCTTTACAAAGGGATGCTCCCTTTTAGCTGGACTTAAAGCTTGGAAGATGTAAGCCTGAAGCTGCTGGCAGACATCTGACCACTCTTAAGGTAAAACCTTGCTAGAAAACAAGGATCATACAGAGAAAAGCAGAGGCGAGAGATGGAGAAAAAGAGATCAAATTCTGATGATATCTCCTGGATCCAGCTATGTCTGAAGATAGGTGACATAAGAGATACACCTTAAATTTTTAAGTTTTCTAAACATATTTTTTAAATTTTTAATTACTGTTGACAAATAATATTATATTAGTTTTAGGTGTATAACATCATGATTAGACATTTATATAACTTACAAAGTAATTACGCTGTTAAAACTAGTACCCATCCAATATCCAGTACTCATACACAGTTATTACAATACTACTGACCATATTCTCCATGCTATACTCTGTATCTCCATGACTATCTTGTAACTACCAGTTGGTATCTTGATTCCCTCCCCCTTCTCTCATTCCCCCAACACCCCCAGCAGGCAACCATCAAAATGTTTTCTGTGTATATGAACTTGTTTCTGTTTTGTTTGTTTGCTTATCCTGTTCTGTGGATTCCACATAGAAGTGAAATCTTGTGACATTTGTCTTTTTCTTTCTGATTTATTCTATTCAGCACAATACTCTCTAGGTCTATCCAGGTTATTGCAGATGGCAAGATTTCATTCCTTTTTGTGGCTGAATAATATTCCATTGTATATAGGTACCACCTCTTCTTTGTGTAGTTATCTATTGATGGACACCCAGGGTGCCTCCATGTCTTGGCTATTGTAAACAATGCTGCAGTGAACATAGGGATTCACACATCCCCTCAAAGTTGTGTTTTGGATTTCTTCGGATAAATACCCAGAAGTGGAATTCCTGGGTCTTTCTTTGTCTTCTTGTATAGCCTTTGTTTTAAAATCTATTTAGTCTTGTTAAATATTGTTACCCAGCTTTTTTCTTTTTCTTTTTTTCATTTTCATGGAATATATTTTTCTATCCTTTTATTTTCAATCTATGTGTGTCTTTTGGTCTGAAGTGAGTCCCTTGTAGACAGTGTATGTAAGGGTCTTGTTTTCTTATCCATTCACCTACTCTATCTTTTAATTGGAGCATTTAATCCATTTACATTTAAAGTAATTATTGAGATACATAGTTAGTGTCATTTTATTATTTATATTTTTAATACATTTTTTTCTTCTTCTTAAAAAAAATCCCTCTAACGTTTCTTATAATACTGGTTTGATGTTGATGAAATCCTTTAGATTTTTCTTTCCTGGGAAGTGCTTTATCTGTCCTATTCTAAATTATAGTTTGCTGGGTAGAGTAATTTTGGTTGCAGGTCCTTGGTTTTCATAACTTTGAATATTTGGTGCCAATCCCTTCTGGCCTGCAAAGTTTCTGTTGAGAAATCGGCTGACAGTCTTATGGAAGCTCTCTTGCAAGTAACTGTTTTTCTCTTTATCTTTAAACTTTGGCATTTTAATTATGATATGTCTTGGTGTAGGCCTCTTTGGGTTCATCTTGCTTGGGACTCTCTGCCGTTCCTGGTCTTATATGTCTATTTTCTCTGCCAGGTTAGGGAAGGTTTTCATCATTATTTCTTCAAATAGTTGTTAAATTCCTTGCTCTCTCATTTTTCCTTCTGGTACCCCTATGATGAGAGTATTGATATGCTGGATGTTGTCCCAGAGTTACCTAAAGTGTCCTCATTATTTTTTCTTTTTACTGTTCTGATTGAGTGTTTTCTGCTACCTTATCTTTTAAATCAGCAGTCCCTAACCTTTTTGGCACCAGGGACCGGTGCTCCTATGAGAATCTAATGCCTGATGATCTGAGGTGGAGCTGAGGCGGTAATGCTAGTGCTGGGGAGCAGTTGCAAATACAGGGGAATCTTCACTTGCTTACCTTCTGCTGTGCAGCCTGTTTCCTAACAGGCTGTGGACCAGTACTGGTCAGCGGCTCAAAAGTTAGGGACCCTGGATCTAAATCACTGATTCGATCCTCGGCTTCATCTGATCTACTATTGATTCCCTCTAATGTATTCTTTACTTTAGTTATTGTATTATTCATTTCTGACTGGTTCATTTTTATGTTTTCTATCTCTTTGTTAAACTTCACACTGAGTTTATCTGCTCTTCCCCTAAGTTCATCGAGTATCATTATAACCAGTGTTTTGAACTCTGCACCTAGTAGATTGTTTGTCTAGTTCTTTTCCTGGACCTTGTTCTCTTCTTTCATTTGATACATGTCTCTTTGCCCATTTTGGCTGCCTCCCTGTGTTTGTTTCTATGTAGTAGGTAGAGTGCCCTTATGTAGTAGGTGTCCTGTGGGGCCCAGTGGCACAGTCTCCCTGGTCACCTGAGCCTGGATGAAGCTGTGCCTACAGCCCTTGCCCTAAAGCCAGATAATTCAGTGCCTTTTGTGCTGCTGCCCCAGCTTTGGAACTCAGAAAGAGTGAGGGTCATTTCGTGGGCCCTTTAAGGGGAATACCTGGGACTCCAGCAGTCTTCTGTCTTACTCAGCCACAATCTTATCTGGTTTTCATAGCCAGATGTTATGGAGACTTCTCTTTCCAGCACTGGAACCCTGGGCTGAGGAGTCTGTGAGGCTGGGACCCTTCTGCAGCTGAGACATCCCTCCCAATTTTTAACTGGCACATCAGGGTATGGGACCAGCCCCATTCTGGGTCTCTGCACCCTCTTACCAGACTCTACGTGGCTTCTGTATGTTCTTAGTTATAAGACTTCTGTTCAGCTAGACTGCACGTGAATCTCAATGATTTAGCTGTAATTTCGATGTGGTTGTGAGAGGAGGAAGCACAGCTTTTACCTACTTTGTTTGCCCTCTTGACTGGGACTTTTCAATTTTGTCAGCCTCATTTTCCCCCTTTCCCCTCATCTCCCTTCTTTTCTTCCCTCCCTTCACTTCTCTTCCTTTTCCTTCACCTCCCATTATTTGTGACTGAAAGAGTCTAACACAAAAGGTGATTAAATTTAGGAACTGTCCAGCCTGGATAGCTCTTCATTTATGTCCCTGGTCTGAAGGAAGAATTGATCAACTGCATCAAGGTTACAAAACTAGGTGGGTGGGGGTTGTATTGTGGGGGAATTTTGAACCTGTCTGAAAAAACCATTGAGAAAAACTTTTGTTCTTGATCCTTTTTGGGAAGCAGAACTGTAGGACCATGGACAAAGCCACTGTTGTATATCAGAGAAATTTGTAAGTTGTGGAGACCCATCTATGGCAAGTCCCTCTCCCTAGGTCTGAAGGATTGAGTCTAGGAAGTAGAAGCATGATACAGATCATGTTTTTTATATTAACCATATTCCAATAAATTGTCCTCTGCTTTGAGACCCTGCATGTTAGAGAGATTAATTTGCTTAGTTTCATGCACTTGAGGGAAGAAATTAGAAATTTTAGCAAATGCTTTCATCAAAAATTTGTTTATGCTGGAATGACTTATTCTATCCTATAATATACCTTGTAGGAATCAATCCTAAACAAGTAGTCAATAATGGAGTCAGGGTACAAATTGTTCGGTAAATCTTTCCATTATCAGTTATGAAGTGACAAATAGCTTTCTACCTAAGCTTTGCACCTTTCTTAGAGATATGTAGCCCCCTTACAAGTCACAAAGTAGATGTATGTATAAATTGGTACTACTAAAAGCCTATGACTTTTAGTGAGATTTTCTGAGTTATTATCCAATTGTGAGTGATTTTTTGAGAAGGCTTTCTTTTGCCTGGTATGAGAACATTTTTATTAGAGAAAATGCACACTATCTCATTAATTTTCCTCAATTTATGGCTTATTGATATTCGTGGCATACACTCACCTCTATTTCTGTGTCCACCAAAATGCAAGCCTTTATGGTAGCTGGCTGATTTGCACTTCCTTACATTGTCTACTCATCATTAAATTGATAAATGATACATATGAATAGTCATCTCATTTTCACTAAAAGGTATGTTTAACTTTTTAATTATACATTTAGTAAAACTACATTTTTATTATGAATTCATTTGGCAATAACCTAGATCACTAGCTTAAATGCCAAAGAGATTATTTTAAAATGCAGCTTCTTTGAACAATTATTTATAATAAGATGATACTACTTGATTTATATTGTTTATTTCATTAGAAGATCACACTGTAAAGGGTTTGTGCTGCAAATTTTCTTTTCTAGCCTGAAGTTGGTTCTGGAAAGATTCTAGCTGTACTGTAATAGGCAAAAATCTCACACTGTCACCCACATATTCTGGTGATGTGCCACTTTCTAAATATGTCCTGCCTGTTCCAAAATGAATATCAATAGCTGGAAGCAGTTGGAGAATGTTAATTTAGCTCTTCGTTAAAGAGTGGCACTGTTTCCTAGATTGTGTCCTGCTCCCACGTGGGCTTTCCAAATAATTCCTTTTCTTTTTTTTTTTCCTTTTCTTTTTTTTTTAAACAAAATATTCAACACTAATAAATGCAGATCTGATGCTGCACTGGTTGGCATTTATAGCAATCTTTATCTTGAAGCCTGATGTAAAATTTGATCTGTAGAAAGTTGGCAGACCTCATCTGTTCTCAGACTGCAGTTTTAATCATCTGGTTCAAGATATTTTTCGCTAGTAAGTTCTCTCTTAAAAATCCAGTTCTCTTCTAAAATTTTTATTTTTAACCTCCAGGGTTTGGATATAGGTTACTTGGATGGGCGGTTTTGAAAGTCAATTTAAGGGTCATCTTGAACACTGGTTTTTAAACTTTTTGTACCTTGCACCCTGGTCACTGTGTGTTTATTTGTAGATGATGTATATTTACCACTGTGCTAGGACATATGAATTAATGTGAAAAATTATACATTATATAAATTAATATAAATAATTTATACTTGTGTCTGTTACATATATTATATAATAGATGAAACCTAGGAATTGAAAGGATTTTGTAAAAAAAAGTTATAATATTTTCTTTTTGACCCGAGTGCACCTCGCTTTAGAGATCACTGATTTAACAAGCAAAAGATTATTCGGCACCCAAGTGATTCTTTTTGAGCTATAGTTCTAATTCCAGTTTGATGTTTTTGAAGAGTGTGGTTTTTTGTAAACTTTAGAATGAATGTAACTTGAATATAACTTCTGGTCGTAATTAATTGCAAACAGTTCTTTATTAAGGGAATGTGGTTACCAGTTCATCACAGCAAGGCCTTAAAATTTTACTATGATATCTTTAAGACATATAAAAAGTATAATATATAACACATCAAACTCCTATATTTTTATCTACCACCTTAAAAAATAAAACATTACCTCTTTCCTGAAGAGGAATCCACCACTGTTCTGAGTTTGTTGTTTCCCATTCTCATGTAATTAGAGACTACGTTTGGTACATATGTTGTCTGTGGGCAACTCTAGTTCATTTCCACAGATGTATAATATTTTGAAGTTTAAAAATGCCACAGTTTGTCCATTTTTCCATAAGTGACATTAAATTTGTATCTTTTTTCCTTTAAAAATTTCGTTCTTCATTACAAATAACTCCAGTAGGGATTTTTAAGGTGAAAATCTGTAAAGATTTTCCTAGGAGGTACCTGGGACTGGAATTGCTGAATTGTAGGGTGTGAACTTCTTTTGCATTTATAAAACACTCCCCACCAGTGTGTATATGAACCCCCTTTACTTCTCCTCCTTATTAATATATGGTAATGTCAGGCTGTTTAATTTTTGCTAGCTTAATGGATATGAAATAATATCTCATGGTGGTTTTAATTTATCTTTTCATAATATGTTTATTTGCTATCTAAGTTTCATTTTCTGTAAATTGCTCACTCATATATTTTGCCCAGTTTTTTCTTTTTTTCTTTTTTCTTTTCTTTTCTTTCTTTTTCTTCTCTCTCTCTCACATAGTGATTCAAAGACCCTCAATAGAAAATAAAACGGTTTTTGTTTTTTTCTTACGTCTGCCCCCGACATGGTATCATGTCAAATCCCTACCCTTTAAAAAAATCTTGCTTCTCCTATGAGATAAAATTACAGTGTAAATAAGCTGTAATTAGCTTGTTAAAGGACATCTTGCAACGTAAAGACTGTCTAGGAAGATGAGGCAGATAAATGTAAGAAAAAAGCAACGATCCAGGCTCTCTATAATTCTATTTTGAACACCCACAGGCTTTTAGACATGTGTATATTGATAATCCTGCCTTTTGTTCCTTCCTTTTCTAGTTCAATTTTCAGTGTTACAGATATTGTCCATCTAAGAGTTATTTTGAGGGGGAAAAAACTCCTTACCCCTTTATACATTTAGAAAGGCTGTAGCTGTAGAAGTGAAGGTATTAACAACATGCAATAAAAAAATGGAATAGCTTCAGGTAGTGGTCTGCAAGACAGGCAGCTTGGCTATGACTTGGTAGTTTATTAAAATGCAGATTCTCAGGCTCCACCGCAGTCCTGTTGAATCAGGGGCTGCATTTTAACAAGAGACGTTTGAGAAGTTTCGCTTTCAGAAACAATCCCAGTCAAGGTTGATCTGTCTCTGGAGGGGATTCCTTCTCCCCAGTCTTCTTTCAAAGTCACTAAAGCCTGGGCGTGGGTAAGGGTTGACAGCGTGATACAGATGCTATAATATTTGAAGCTCTCCCAGCAAGAGGCCCATTTTAGTTAATTTACCTAGACACTCTTTAAAGAAATAACTAGGATAATGAAAGGGTTACTAGTAATTTGTATGTTGATGATCATTCGACTTTGTTGCTCTCTGCTATTTTATAAAGAAGTGGAAGTTTTCAGCAAGAGAAGACAAGGTAATTTTGTAACATAGATCACTTAGGGGAGTAGGTAAGGCTTGGTTTGGAGGACCCTGTAAGGGAACGGCTAGGGAAGCATGAACTTTATTTAGTTAGAAGAGGTAATAGGAGGTGGGATAAAAGACAATGAAGGGTTTTGCTCAGAAACGAGGAGAACATTTTCCCTTTCCTTGCTTCTATGTCGTAATAATCTGTATTGCCAAGATCCAGGATTATTCATTTAACCTTTGAAATTTAACCTAGAAAGTTAATTTTCATTTCTGATGTTGTTTCTAGTCAGTTTTTTTTTTTTTAAATTATTACTGGCATATAGCCAGCTGGGATTATACACACACATAGCCATTTCCTTCACTTAGGGCCCAGTCGACATTGAAATTAAAATTATAACAAAGTGTGCGAAGTGCAATAAGAAAAATATTGAACTGAGCATCAGTTTCTTCCTGTCTTATAGGATTACTGCAAGGGTTTAATGGGACTTGCAAAAAGGCTGAGAGAAATTTCTCAGTAAATAATGGCCACTCTTCCTCTCTTTCCCTTTTCCGGTCCCCCAAATCCCATCTCAAATAGTTTGATTTCAGATTCTATAGAGATTAGTACTAAGAGGTTAGTACTAAGAAAAGTAGTAGTGGTGGAAGTATTTATAAGGTACAAAGATAAGGAAGAATCGATTTCTATGGGAGGAGACATTTTGGGTTCCAAGCGAATGTTTTAAACTGCAGTGATCCCCAACCTTTGTAGCAGTAGGTATTGGTGCTCCTATGAGTATCTAATGCCTGATAATCTGAGGTGGAGCTGAGGAGGTGACGTGCTGGGGAGCACCTGCAAATACAGATGAAGTTTTGCTCACTAGCCAACGGCTCACCTCCTGCTGTGCTGCCCTGTTCCTAACAGGCCACAGGCTGGTATGCGTCCTCGGCCAGGAGTTGGGGACCAATATGCAAAGAATGCATATGCTTATTTTTTTTCTAAATGTCGAACATGGGGATCACCTTTATTTAAATTCTAATACTTTACAACTTGCTGAAGATGAAGGCTAGGCTGAAGTTTATTCTAAACCATTTATTTGGCAACCCTTAACACGAGCTTTATGAGACAAAGCTGGTGTTAGCTGTTACTTGTTATATCCCAGCAGAAGGTTCAGGGTTATTAGGTGACATGCTAGGATGCTGGTACCAGTGTGAGTTCTAGTCTAACAAGCCTGAAAACTAAGGGGCTTGAGGTTATCAGGGATCAGAAGGAAGTTAAAGATTGGGAAAACAAAGGGTCGAGCAATATTGGAACGAATATTCCTAAAATACTTCTTTATCACTTTCTTCATACAACTCCAGTAGCTCCCTCTTCCTCTCTAGCTCTCCAGTCATCCCCATGCTGGCCCAAAGTCCATTTCTGGCTCATCTTACTCTTTACCTCTTTTGCTCTACCCCTTCACTAATCCTACCAGGATGACTATCTCCACTTTTTCCAGCCGATCCAAATCTTAACCATTAATTAAGATCTGCTTCAAATCCCTCTTCTGTTTCCTCTCTGAGCTCTCCCGGACAGTTTCAAATGATGTCAAAGGCTGTTCATCCCTCCTGCAAACTTCAGTAGTAGTTTGTGCACCTGTCCTTCACTGCATTTCTTTTGTCTTGTCCCTGTGAATGCTTTGGAAGTTTCCTGAGGGCTGGAGATCTTATAATTTTTGGCTCTTACAAATTCTGGTTTCTTAAGTTAATAGACAGTCTTGCGAGCTAAACTCCTGTCATCTGAACCTGGGGACAGAATGGATTTAGATAACTTTTTGGAGGAGGGGAAATTTGAAGGAAAATCACAGAAATGGATGTAAATACTTTCTGGTTCTCGTAAGCTGCCAGCCTGAGGTCTTTGAAGCTTGGGAAGAGATGCACATAGTTGGTCCTGAGCCAATGAGATCCGGCTCCAGTACACCACTTAAAAAGGGGTTCCCCTACTTCACAAATAATTATCCAAATCTCAGGGACCAAATATTAACAGACTTGAATGACATGGTTTCCTTCACTATCAAGCTCCTGGACGGGGTGTGGGGGGTGTCATTGGTCCTTTTAGTATGTGGGTATGGCAAAGAGAACTCAGCCTTTAGACTAATTTTCTAGTTTGCAAAAAATATTTTTACAAACTTCTATGTTAGAAAGCTAATTAAGAGGTTACAGGATTGGATTTGAAGAAAGATTTATAGCTGTTTATTTGGACAGTTCTTTGAAGGACTATGTGCATAGCAGATGTTCAATAAATTTTGACCAGATGATTGATCTAAGGAAAGAGCCAAAGCATTTACATACATTTCTGTGACTTTCCTTCAAATTTCCCCTCCTCCAAAAAGTTATCTAAATAATTCCTTTGTATATCCAGTGGAATTGGACAAGGCTAAAGTAATGTAAAACAAGAAACTGGAAATCTTCATTTTTATTTAATATCCTCTTGGATCAATGGTTAACCAGACGACCAAGGGTTTGTCTGGCACAATTAGGAAACATGAGATATTTTGAGCTTAATATAAGTACAGATATTTGCACTTATATTATATTTGTACAGTTATATGCTAATCTTTATTATGAGTAAAGTAAAAGATAAGGAAGATTTCCTAAAGTTAGGTTTAAAAGCAGTAGAAGAAATGGTGATTTTAAGAGCACCCTAAAAATCAAGATGTAGGTTGGGTTCATATTGTCCTGGGCACTTGGTTATTTTTTAATCTATTCTTATTCTGGAAGACTAAAGATGTTGCATCCAGCATTATTTTGATTATTTGAATTAGAATTCCTAATTCAAGCTAACTACTGCTTCCTAGATAATCTAGATAAGAAAGTTAAAGCCTGTTGCCTTTAATACACTCTGCTGAATTTGGAAAAAGACTAGATTAGCCAAAATCTTATTTTATAACTTGAAATTCTAAAAAGCAATAAAAAATCAACCCCTTAGCATTTCCCAAAATATTTCAATCCATATGCTTAAAAATTGCTGCCAAGTACTTTAATTTGTTAGTAAGAAACAAAATACATTCTCTTAAAGTTGTGCTTTGGGTCCTTTGTCCGCCATTGAGGTGTATATAGAATCTCCAGGAGGATGTTAGGATTATAGCCAAATACAATACCCCTTTTTAAGCAATCGTTTTACAAACATTCAATCTTATCTTATTGAAAGGTTTGTCATCCTCTTCCCTAATATGTGCATACAAAATTATCAAGACACTAACCTTTTGCCCTCCCTGAATTCTTATAGATTTGATATAGCCAATGAGGTAATTACAGGCTGAGTTTTTGCCTCTTGTTTGTAAAATCATGGGAATTATACTTCAAGTTTTCCTTTGACTTTTTCTATTTCTCGATAGTTTTATAATGGAAAGAGAACTGAATATCTGAGCTTAGTCTTCAAAAACCTGTCATTCGATATATTGACAGGAAATAGGGTCTGCTTTAGTTTTGGTGGAGCCTTCATGGTTAGTAAAACAAAATAAAACACAAAAACACTGATGATACTTATATTGTAATTCTAACTCCCAGCAGTACTATTTGGCCCTGGATCCACACTATATTTTTTTCCCTCCTATGCAATGTATACAGCTTTTCAGATGGGAGTTCTGGGGTAAGTTTAAAGGCCCTAAAATGAGGGTTAATATGAGGCAATAATAGTTGGTGACAAAGTGGCAGCATTTGCTTTTTTAGGTGCCATTTTCTTAATGTTTATCTTGAAAGATCGAGAATGAAATGGGAAGCAATAGAGATGATAAGGACCCCAAAAGTGGATGGCAATTTTAATGTATCCCTCTTGAGAAGCATTGGTAAACGAGCTTTCCCAGCAACAGAAAAAGCTTAAAGATGGATTTGAAAGTAAAATAAAAGGACTTAACTCCTCATAGGTGGAGGAGGGAGGATGAGAAAGTAGCTTAAAATAGTTTAAAATAGTACTTATGTTTAGTTTCTTTCTGTGAGGCTTCCAGCACAGTTCGATTTTATTTCTTGAGTCAAAATGAAGTGCAGATAATGAATGTCGCCGATTGGTTCAGTTGTCACTGTGGATTTTCAGGGGAGGAGACTTCCTGTGCAGGTGCTACCTCCTCGTTGTAGCTGTGTAAAGTGTAGCTGTGTAAAGTGTCGGGGTGAGGAGGACTGTGGCAAAGAACCATTTTGTCTAATAGAATTCAAAGAACAAAGAGATCAGGTAGTTCAGTTAAATCACCCTGGAAATGGTTTCACTTTATAATAGAATATGAAATACGATATTAAATAAGGAAGTTTTAAACAATGATATCATCATCTCTCTGCAATTACTACTGTTATAGTCATAATAAAACTGATGCCAGTATACATAAATATTCTAATGAAGCCCAGCTCCATAGTTTGAACTTCCGTTTCTGTTGAAATTCCGGCTTTGCAGTTACGATTTAAAAATTAAAAAAAAATTGGTGGGGGGGAGAGTTGGGTGGTGGTGGTGGTGGTGGCGGTGGTGGGGGTGGTATACAGCCTGGTTTGCATGATGAATCTATTTTGGATCTCTTTCAATCTATTCCCAAACGTTCAAGCACTAAAGTGTTACTCTTTTCTTTTAGAGAACTCATCTCAAACTCAGTAACCCATGTTAACAATTACAATTGATAGAACAAATACCTGTTAAATAATGACTGCTGCTTTTCTTTTGTTCTAATCTCATGAAAAAGGTGAGACACCCTTTCTACACCCACAGGGCTATTGGTGCTATCATTAGTGATCACCAGAGAAGATAGAATTGGGTTATTACATATTCCCATGACAATATTACTATTTATCGATTATAGAACTTAAAAGTTAAACTTCTACCAGGACTCAGAAGCCTTGGCATTAGTACCAGTGGGAAAATGAAGAATTTGCAATTTATTCACTGCTGGTACGAGTTAGGGGGCATCTCTCTCTTGTTTGGAACAGGGGACTATGAGCAGGTGAGAGCTGCTTTTCTTCATCTGGAGACCTTACCCATTGTTTCATTTGCTTAGGCCACTTCCTCAAGGCTTTCCTATACGTCTTATTTTCTAGTCTTTTCATTTGCTCTCTACTGGATCTCCTTAGAGTATACTTTTCTAATGTTGAGATTAAGAGTACAGTTGTTTTCACCTGATTTTTGTCCAGTAATACTCAGAATTGTTAAGCATGATGAAAGATTATTTCATTTTGTTCAGTGTCTTCTTTTTTTGTTGTTGGTGGTAGTTAGGGGTTGCTTTATAGAGTTACAAATTTATCATTTCCTAAAAATTTCAAAACTGTTTTATAGATATATGGCCTTAAAAGAAAACTTTTGATGAAAAGAAACCTGTTTTGGTTAAAATTCTGGGAAGTAGTGATTATATTGTTTTAAGATTCTATTTAGCTAAGACCTGATTAAAGGAATGAGCCATCTGGAAAGCACAGTTAATGGATCCAGAAATGTCATTGTCTTCTTGACTCATATAGAATTTGCACCGAAGAAAAAATATGGTAGGTTGAGTAGAATACAAAGTCTATGAAAAAGTCTGGTTTCCCTAATTCTATTTTTTCTTTGGACCTATTTATTTTGCATGCCATTTCTAATTAGAAACATTTTCTCTATCACTTATGCGTAGAATTTAACATTTAAATTTTGGTATCTGTGCCATTTGTTTTTTTAATGTTACCTCCCCAACTGGACCATAAGCTTCTAGCGAACATGAACCAAGTCTTTCCTTTTTCTGTATATTCTGGAGGGCCTAACATGGTACTGGATTTAAAATAAATGCTGAATCATATATCTTCATCATCTGGTTTCATAATTTTTGCTCTGGAGTTTTTCAGAGCCAGTATCATTTGCTTCAGTACCTAGCAATGACAAGTCCCAGATTTTCATCCACTAAAGGTGGGATAAGGTGTGACAGTTAAAGCCAGATACTTCCAGTTATAGGACCTTTCACTCTCAGAGATTGGGTAACTCAGGTATGTGATGTAGTAGAACCGGCAGACAGCATAGGAAAGGGAAACGGTTCCCATTATACTAGATTATGGGGCTTTAAATAATTGTGGGTACTGTCCTACAGATACATTGGATCATATATTATATGCTTTATTGATAAACAGTTTGGCACATTTTGGGATATTTCCTAAGTATAGACTGATTCTCTATTTGGCCTTTTCAGGTTTTGTGGTATTAGTGCTTTTTTTAATGATTTGTTGTGAGGGAAAGGAAAACAGAAGTAAGAGAGGTGATTATTTTGATTTGTAAATAAATGAATCACAGACTTAAAAATCTATAGAGATGGGAAATGTCTTGGAGGTTATATAGTCCCACTCTTTGATTTTTATAGCTGAGAAAATTGAGGATTGGTATGGTTTGGTCATGTAAGTAAGGTCACAGTTAATGGAAGTCCAGAATAGGATAATACTGTAAGTCAGTTGGGATAATCAATTTCTGTTATTTCTGGATTATCTAACACAGTTTCTAGAAAGTATTCCATGGATAGACATTGGAGAAACTCACTCATTCTTAAAAAGTGTAATATTTTAAAAAGAAATATTTCAAAAGACCCTTCACTTACTAATATATTGAACAACTCTACAAGATGACCTCACATGGTATATAGTTGACAGGTGCCAGTACCTGTACCTACTAAGGTATGTAGTTGAGAAATCTGGCTCGTAATTCCAAGTCTATGAATTACAAACTGTATGAACTTGGAATAAAAATCATACAGCATTCAGAAAGTCATTTGGTGGTGTTATTCAAAAATGAAAGAGTCAGACTAGATTCACTCTGAGAACCCGTTTAGTTTTACAATTCTGTTTAAAAATAAAGCAGTGGTAGAAACTTGGAACACGACATGATCGAAGCTTTAAGAAATCAGAGTAGAGGTTGATGTGTCTTACCAAATGTGTCAGCAGCTCAAGATTTAGAATTTCATTACTCGATTCTGTAATTTATCTATCCATTAGGCACTATTGATGCTTTTCTGGATGATATCTATTTCTTAGGCTTAATTTGGTTATCTCTCCTTTGCTTGGAGCTTTTTGCAGGAATATGAATACTGGGAATAAATACATATGAACCAGTAAATTTATTATTTAGGAAAAAAAAACTAGGTTGTTTAAGTTTGAAGCATCTTTTATTGAAAACTACAACTGCCCTATGGGGTAGTTTTGTTGAATTAGTGTATTTTGCCTGATAAACTTCCCATATTTTACATTCTGTGGAAAAGTAAATAGTTTCCTAGCTATGCTCACTCTTATTCAAGGAAAGTGTCCCAGGAGGGTAAATAGGAAGGCCATGTGGTCATACTTAAGTGTCATTTTACCTTGTCCTGCACTCTGGGATATGATTACTCTTACTTGCTGATGGTAGTGATCTTGAGTAATCAATCTTTCACCAGCCTGAGCTCAAACTATGTCTGCGGTGCCTGCAGCCCTGAAATCTCCCCTACCTTTCTTCAGAGGACAACTGGTTAGTCACGACTTCGAAAAAAACCATTTGCAATCTGTTTATAGGGTGCTTTTGGAAGACTGTGGGATAAAGGCAATGTGCAGCCAGTGAGGTAGCAATGTTTTCCTTGTTGGGGTAAGGTAAATTGTTGATGGGAGATAATGTATTGTACAAGCTCATAGCATAAGATCTGGCACATTTTGAGTCCTCAGTAAACATTTTATTATTCTGCATTGTAATTTTACCTCTAGATGTATAGACCTCAGGCAGTCAGTAAGCAGACTTATGTATTTTGTTAAGACTTGGGCAAGAACCTCCAGAATATTTGATTTAGTGTAGAGTTTTAGTATAGAATCAATTCTGTTGTTTAATTTGGAAGAAGAGATGCTAACCTGTTCTGTAATTTGAGTATCCTTCATTTTGTAGATTAGTAATTAGGAGCTTAATTTGTATTGAAGGCTTTTATATTTGGAAATAATTCAGACTCCTGAAGAGTGTGAGAGTATGAGAGTGTGAATTGTGAGAAACATTCTTTCTTTTGAAATTTGCATGCTATTTTGGATGAAAACACGGAGTCAAAATAGTAGATTAAAATGCAACTGTTTAAAGTTTAAGGGCTCGATATTTTTATTTACAAATTGTAGTTTAAAATTTTTTTTTGTTATTTATACAGTATATTTCTTTAACAAAAATAATTGATTTTAGGTCATTGGATTTTGAATTTCTACATTATTGTCTTTTGAATTTCTTTTGCTAATTCACAAATTCATTTGAGTAATATAATGTTTTTATCCTATACTTCATATTTCTAGTGTTAGATAGTATTATGGTCTTTATTAAAGGTATATGCAAGTTTAGTTAATAAAAATTTTCTTAATTTAAAATATTGGAGAAGACTTTCTCTCAAAAGAATGCCATGATTTAGAAACAATGCAGAATTGTATTGCAAGAATACTTTGTGAGAAAAATGTATAGAAAAAGTTGTCTATACCATCACGTTTTATAATTTTGAATTCCGAAATACTTTAAAAATGTTTTTGTTACCATAGTCATGAAAAAGATAAGGATATTAATGCCCACTAATATTACTTAAATTCATTTTAGAAATTCCAACTAATACAGTGCTCCCTCCCATAAAATAAATGAGAAAGATAGAGAAATCACCATTATTTGTAAATGATGATTGACTACTTAAAACAAATAGACCAAGAAAATGAAAATATAAAAATTAGATTAAAAACATCTGTTTAATCCTAGTAAGAATCAAACAAATGTAAATTAAACAAAAATGAAATTTGTTTTTACCTTTCAGATGAGCGCTATCTAAATACAATAAAAGCAAGCATTTATTGAGTACTTATAGTGTATCGGGTATTGTAGTAACTCATTTAATCCTTAAAATAATCCTGCGAGTCTACAGATATAATCTTTACGATAAAGATATAGTCTCTGCTTTACAGAAATCTGCAGAAATGTTGAATAACTTTCCAAAGGTCATAGTGCCAGTCCATGGCAGAGCTGGGAGTTGAACCCAGCTATAGAATTCTGGTCCTAGAACCAGTGCTCTTATCCACTGAACTGCCTCCCAAAGTTGATAACATTCCGTGTTGGTGAAGATTTCGGGAAGGAAACAGCCATCTCCCTTGCACTGCAGGTATGGGGAGTGTTTATTGCATCTCCTTTCTAAAGGGCATCTGGTAACACTGTTCAACACCTTACAATCCAGTACTTCCACTTCTAAGAATTTATCCTAAGGAAATAATCAGGCAAGTGTGCAATAACAAGTGTATGAGGATGTGTTTACTACATGGTTTATAGCGATAATCTAAATAATGATTTTGAGGGAGTTGTTTAAATTATGCTACATCATACAATGGTGTATCATATGACTATTAAAACTGATGGTATAATGTTATGTTTAGTAACATGAGTGCTTGAGTTACATTTTTTTTTGTGAAAAAGAGCAGGTTACAAAACAATTTGTACTCTGTGGTATGATCTCATCTGTACATCTAAATAGCTATGCATGTATTTATAGATCAAAATGCAGTGGGCTGGCATCTCTGGGTGGTGACATTATGCATGATATTTATCTTTTTTATCTTATCTTTTTTATAATTTTTATAGTGGGCTTGTGTTATTTTTAAAATTAGAAAAAAGCCCTAAAAGTATTTCTTTTCCTAGTCCCTTTAACTTTTTATGTTTTTTTGTGTGTGATAAAATTAGGTTGGCAAGTTTTACCTTGGTTTCATGCTTTCTAAACATGAGGCAATCTTTTATATGGAGCTTTAGATGAAGCTCCATGTCACAATTTTGTTTTCGAAGTTTCCACTTCCCAAGTCGTTTATTCCTTACACCAAAACTGCTCCAGAGATCTAGGTGTACTTTAATTAGGTGGGGCTAATGAGCTTCAGGTGTACTCTAAACAGCAGAGCCCACCCTAGTTGGCTTGAGCTTCCTGATTAAAATATGACTTTTGTATGACTTAATTTATATAAAAATAGAACTCTGTTAAAGTAGCTAAATATCAGCGATCACTGAACATTAACAAAGACTTTTTAAATCTGCATTTAAAATCAACAAATGCCATTAATAATCAGGAATCTTGTGTCAAATTTTTCTTTCATGCTCATATATGCAGATCCTGATGAGGATGTTCTTTTCTTCTTAAATCTTGATTTTATTTAAAAATCTCCCAGATCTTGTGTTCCATTGCACACCCCACCCTGGCTTTGGACTTGGCTGGTATTGAAGCACTCTGAACAGTTTATTTTTTACTTGGACTTCAGGTACATGTGCTTTAAACTAATTTAGTTGGCTTCCTTCATTCTTTCAAAGTGTTCTTTAGGAATAATTAATTGTCTGACAGATTTTAATATTAACCTAGTCAGTGACCCTAAACTTCTGAGATACAAAAGAAGAATGAGTCCAAACTAGTAGTTCCTTGCAGAGAATCCCAAACCCTTGGTTTTTAGGTGCTTTCAATCATAAAAGTTAGTTTTCCTAAAGAGGAGTGGAGCCTACATCTTCTTCTCTTGTGTGAGTAGATCGAATTGCTTACATGGCTTCTGTAGGCAGAATGAATACATATAAAGGTCTTGTCAAATTTCCTTAGAAACGTATTACTTAGAGCAGAACTAATTACTATTAAAAGCAAATTTACCAGAAAATAAGCTAGTTTTCACCTGAGGCCACACTTTGGTTATGGATTCTCATTGGTCCTTTTGGAAGGGGCTTATTCTTAGTTGTTTTTATATTCCCAGGCCTGGGATTGATTTGCTGAAATCTCAATTATCTCATTGGACAGCGGCCCATTGATAAGCCCTGCTCTGCAAATATGCCAGGCTATGCTTATTAGGCCCATGTTTTTTTTTTTTTTTTCTAAAAGCCTTGGGGTTAGTCACTCATTTGGCCATACAGAGACAAGGCCCAGAATTGTTTTCTGAGGAAGATCTTGCCCATAAATGATCTTCCCACCAGCCTCCATTCGGAAGAGGAGTGACCTTTTGTGTAGGTACAGGTACTGTTCAGCTTTCTTCATATTCATAAAAAGATGAGTTCTCCCAGTGGCTCTGCCCTTCATCCCTTCTGCCATGTATTCAAGGCCCGATTTCTGTTAGTGGACAGTTTCTTGAACTTTCTATTATCAAATTCTTGTGAGAAATATGTATAAGAAATATTCACTAAGAATTGCTTTAAAAATATGAGGTCCAGCCATTGCTTTAAGACATAAATTTAAGTCTCAGTTTTACCCTTGAGTTAAGCTGGAGTACAGCTGCTAGACTGGCACTGTTTCAGTAGGTATGTAATGTGAGCCACCCATGTTAATGTTTTTAGTAGCCACATTGAAAAAGTTATAAAGAACAGGTGAGATTAATTTTAATAATCTATTTTATTTAACCCAATATAACTAAAATATTGCCATCTCAATGTGTAATCAATATAAAGCTTATTAATGAGATATTTTACTTTTTTGTAGTAACTCTTTAAAATCTGATGTATATTTTATACTTACAGCATATCTCAGTTTGGACTAGCCACATTTTAGATGTTCAATAGCCACATGTGGCTGGTAGCTTTTATAGTGGACAGCATGTCGTAAACCATTGTAGAACTATGTATGAATGTGCCTACATTGGCACTATGTGTGTTCAGCCAATGAGATGTCATAAAAATGGTAATACAATAATACTGTTGTACTTGATGTAGATATAAGAATGCATATTAATACTTCCTACATCATAAAAATTAATAGGAGAAAATTCTCTCAGGCCTCCTCCCCAGCAAACCACTTGTGTTTATTTTACGGCTATGTGGACTAGGCCTGTGAATATTGTAATTCTTTGGTTGGAGTGCTAGAAAGTAGAAAGTTCAGAGACAAATTAATAGCCTGTTTCTAGCACCTACGCAGTGTTGAATGGTGTGAGTTCTGGGTATAAACTTACTCCTGTCTTGCTTACCCTTGTTTTCCTTGTAAAGTTTTTTATTGGATAAAGATGGTAATAAATAAAATCTTGTGTTACTTAATTTTTATTAAGTTTAAATGTGTCACTCCAAATTTTATGGAAAACAGAATTTAAAAAAAATTTAGAAAGACTCACGTGTCTTACTTGACTTTTAACTTAAAATTAGTTTAATAAATGGATATACTCGGAAAGATAGTATCTAAGTTATTTGGTCTAACTTGAGGTGATATAGAGATATTAACTGATTCTTTATGTCAGCGTTCTCAAATTTCAGCATTTATCAACATCGGCTCGAGAACATGTTAAAAATCTGATGTCTGGGTCTCACCCCATGAGTGGGTTAAGATCAGTAGATTTGGGTTGGGGTCTTGAAAGTGGTAGTTTAATAGGCTCTTTTGGTTGTTATTCCTAGTAGCTTTTTCTATCTTCCTTCTTACCCCTAATCTCTCAGAAAAAATGCTTGTTATATCTAATCTCCACAGTCTTTTTTTTTTTTTTTTTTTGGTCTTTCTCACTACCCCCAGCTATTTTGAGATTTAATTGACGTATAATATTGTGTGTGTAAAGTGTTCAATGTGATGATTTGATATATTTGTTTTTATGTGTAAAAAAAAGTGTAAAAAAAATTTGTAATAAAATTCCCACTGTAATGTTAGCTAACACCTTCATCACAGCACATAATTACCATTTCTATTTTGTAGTAAGAACATTTAAGATCTACTCTCTTAGCAACTTTTAAGTATATAATGCAGTATTACTAATTATGATCATCATTAGCTCCCCAGAACTTGTTCATCTTATAACTGAAATTTGTACTCTTGTCTATATCTCTCCTCCCCTCCCCCAGTCTTTTTCTTATTTTTCTTCCCCTGCCTCTCTCTGGTTAAGCATGTTTTGTAGGTCAGCTCATGTTCTTTGGATTTTTCAATTTTTGCCACCTGGCTTCTCCTATTATCTAGATTTTGTATCCTGAGCAGTGGGAGGTATCCAGCATACTACCTAGGATTCTTTAAGTCTGTGACAGAAACTGACCCACTTGCCTGCCAAAAGGAGAAAAATGTCAGGAGAGCCCAGGGATGGGCCTTGTCTCAGGGACACTGGATTTAGCCTGGAGACCCCTACAAACCTTTCTCTGGTTCTCAGTCTGGCTGACTATCAAGGTCCTCATACCTCCAGAAGACAGGCAGGGAACACTTTTCTCTTTGAGGAGGGGAAGGGGAGGGAAATGCCAATACTTATGATTCAGAATCTCTTTTTTATCCCATTTACTCATGCATCAGGACAGAAAATGTTACTGCTGTTGCAAATAGTGGGGTTTTAGTTCACACTGGGATCTTTCTTTTAAAAAAGTTATTGGATTAATGAACTAATGGATAAGTGCGTAGCATTTGAGATTTTTCCCTAATTGCAACCAGTTATAATTGACTTACATTGATTATGACTTTAAATTATTTGAAACTATTATTAAAGCCATGGTATCTTTCTAAATTTATTAGTGCAGCATTCTAAGCAAAAATGAACATTTAACTTTCTTTATAAACTGAATGGACTTCTTTCTTTTAATAGATTTTAATCTATTAATTTAAATGCTGTTTCTTGTAGTATATTGAATTTAGGAACAGGAATTCAATTTCTATAAATTTTATAACAGAATAATTGACTCATTGAAACAAATGAATTTTTTTAGCATCTTTAGAAATTGACAATTTTACTTAGAGTCATGTAACTTTAACTGATATATAACCTAATTAAAATAGCTCTATCATTTGTATGAATTGTCTGTTCTCTAGAAATCATGACACCGGACTTCAAAGCTTGCTTCATCTATTCTTATTTGTTCCATTTTCAATAGTTATTGTGTGTCTATTACACTAGACATCTGACAAAACTTCGGGGAAGGGAAGAGCTGGAGAAGACCAAATTGTTTTGTGTAAGAATTTTAGATGTGGTTCTGAAGTCCATCACCCTTTAGGGTGCCTGAGAACTAGTCATACACCTCTATACATTTGGGTGCAAGGAAGCTGGTATTTCAGGCAGGCAAGGTTTTCAGACTTGGCATTACCAGTTTCCTCCTTCTTCCCTGTATCTTTAGGCTAAGAGGCTATTAACAGTCTTCATTTTTAATACATACTCAAATGCCATGGAAACCAGCCTCAGCAGTGACTTAGGAGGCAGAATTTCACTTCTCAGTTTACTGCAGGGTTTATAAGTACAAAGGTTCATGTGCTTGCTTAAGGAAACTTTTAAATAAATATCTGTTCATTATTCTTTAAAAAAGGACAGGCAAAAAGAAAGAGAAAGGCAAAAAGGATGTAAATTTTCTTGAGTCCTACTCTGGAAGGGCTCCCATTGGCAAGGCCAGTCCTTCAAGCCTCTTGATTCTGTCTGCTCAGTACGCTTGTCAGAGTCCGTGAAGACTGTCATGAGATAGGAAATTGCTCCTTCTCGACAACATTATGAGCTCGTAGAATTGACTTGTAATAAATCTATGGCTCATAAATAAATAAATTATTACTTCCTATGCCTGCAAAGTCACCACAGGTGGACCAAAAATTAAAACAAGAAGGTGGGGGGATGCAAGGCTAGTCAGGTAAACGCAGGAGCTCTGCCTGGCGGGAGGCTGCTTGGTGCCTGCATTTCAGGGACAGATTCTAAACCCTGTAAATAGATGATTTCATCTCCCCCCCCCCCAGTTTTGTGGGTAACCCTAGGTACCACATGAAGTGACCCTGTTATAAAAGCCACAAGGAGTTATGGCATATGGGAAGAAAAGCAGGCTTTAAAGACCTAAGTGTCAGTCTCAGCAGTCATCCACTAGCTTGCTATCCTTATCTGGTTATGAAATCTAGAATTAACAGCTCCATCGTAGGGTAACTGTGGAGCTAACATGAGGGTGAGGGTGAGGGGAGAAAATAGGCAAGAGATACCAGAAAAGCAGGCCTGTTAAAATCAATCCATTTACGCTGGGATGCTAAATTTTATAGTGAATGGGGGCAGGGGGAGGGTTTGATCTTGACAAATAAAAGTTGGAGTTATAGGAATCAGTTTATCTTACATACAATAAAATTTAGGTTATAATCACAAATATAGCTTAATTATTAGAAAGAAAAAAGAACAAATGAAGTGTTGAAATTTCTCAAAGGTGGAGAAGAGTTAATTTTTTCAAGAAAATTGTATGATAGCACAAGACGATATTTGTCTTTCTTACCACAGTCGTGAAGGTCATATTACAAAAGCTATGCTGGGGCTCTCTCAACCTTCCTATGTCCTCTCTTTAATCTCACGACATTCAAATTGTTCTCAATTTTCTTTTCCTTCGGTTGTCAACTCTTATAACTTTGCCAGACTCTTATTAATCAGTGGTTTTGCATGTGATTCAAGTACTTCAAAATCTCTTTCATTGACTTTTATGAATTCCTGAATATTTTATTAGTTCATACAGTGTCTCTTTGCAATCAACTTATTGTTGGAATGTCTGAAATTCAGTGAGTCACTAACACAGAGACATGACTTGCAGGGATCAACTCTATCATTGGGAGAACTGGTTGAATGGGGACTAATATAAAAAGTTTTTTATTTTGTGATATTTTTTGCTCTTTTCTTCATCTCCGCAATAGTGTGGAGCTGGATTATGAATACCTAAGTAAAAAGGATCTCTTGTTTTGTCAAAAATTTTGAAAACTGTAGTGCTATGAAAACGTAGTCAATCAATCTTGGGAAAAGTTTCAAACGGTTTTTATCCTAATACTTTAATCAAGGTCACACTTTGTATCAATAAGCAGGATAATGATGCTGAACAGGATTGTTTCCTTACCTGCATACTGCACTTGATATTCACTTAATTTTTTGGTTTTCCCGATGATCCTCTATACCACTGGGAATCTCAGGAATTGGGCAATTTATTGTTATTTAAAATTTATTTTTTCTTAATTTTAAGACTGTAAGTTCCTTGAGAATGATGTCTGTTTCATTTGTCGTACTGTGGAGCTAGAACAGTGCCTCACACATGGTACGCAGCGGAGAATTAGTGTCCGTATGAACAGTCAGATAGGTTTAGCAATCTGTGTTTATGACTTAGGTGAGACTCCTCTCTAACATGATTATTCCTTACTGTTTGATTCCATCCCTTCTCCCTTTTTCTGTTCTTCTGTGCCTTTTGTTGACCTCTGTAATAGTGGTAAGCACCAGTTAGTAATCTCACACTTTGAAGTTTAACCTGTATGTTTGCAACTTTTGCATACAGTCATTGCATTATACCAGTGAAATGACTTCAGTTAGAATTTACTGTGGTGGCAAATCACTCGTAAAATCTAAAGCAGTAACTGATTTTTTGATTGCATGTACATTGCTCTAGGTGCTCTGCTGAGAAAACCATCGAAACACTGTTGCCAACTTAGAGGCAACTCAGTGTGTCATTCCCAACTCTTCCTGAAACATACATTCTAGTGGAGAGAGACACTAGACACTAGAGAGACACTAATAAGTTAAACTGTACACTGAAAAGTGCTATGGAGGAAAGATAAAGCAGAGAAAGAAGAAAGGTAATGCTGGGGCAGTTGAAATTTTACATAGGGTAGTCAGGGAAGGTCCTGCAGAGAGGGTGGCATTTGGTAAAACTGTGCAGAGATAATGAAGTGAGACATGTGGATATTGAAGAGAAGGTCTGCAGCGGAAGCAGCAGATGCAAAGGCCCTGTGGTTGGTGTGGCTTGGCCTTCTAAAAGCAGCAGTGGGACTAGGGTAGCATGAGCATGAGTGGCCATAGTGGTAGATGAGGTTAGAGAGGACCAGGGGCTAGATCGTGTGGGGCCTTGCAGACCTTTATAGGGCTTTGGCTTTTACTCTGAGTGAAATGGAGGCCACTGGAGGGTTTGTGGTAGAAAGTAAATGATCTGACTTACATTTGAAAAGAATCACTCTGGTTGCTGTGTTGAGAGTAGACAGCAAGGAATCAAGGATGGAAGCAGGGAAGGCCATTATTTATCCAGAGGACAGGTGATAGTGGTGTGAACCAGAGTGAAGTTCGTGAAAATTGATTCCTATCTTTCCTTACTTTTTAATTAGATTCTTTGGCCTAGAATTTATACCATATTTCCATGGCCTTTTCCTGCCTTTGAAGTCCACCTCAATTTTTCTCATTGGGCTTTTCTTAAACACTGGCCCTTGCTGATCATTTCTTATAGCGAGCTCTTACTGGCTTTTGCACTTATACGTTATGGTAGAGAAGGCAATTGATTGTTCTCTATTTCTTTCATGTAAGTTGATTTTTGTCTTTTTTTTCTGTAGTATAGCAAAGGTCTTATACTTTCCAGAGTACATCAGGCACTTGACTCAATAAATTTTTTGGATGGCTGGCTAAGTCTAAGGAAAAGTCAATGTGTTCTCATATGGTTGATTTGATTTTTTTTTGCATTCTTTTCTCATTAGTAGCAGTTAACCTCATTCATTCATTTGAAAAATATTTACTATTCACTTACTATTTTGCAGAGGATATAACATGTAAGAGAAACTGTAATGGTCCTCAAAGAGTTTATATATAGTCTGGTAAGAGAAGATATGCATCTTCATAATTAAACTAGGAGGCCTTGTTATGTATGGGTGATATGAATGATATAAAACAAACCACTGGAACTAAGTAGTAGGAATGTTCTCTTGGGTGTTCTTTAAGAGCAGAGTAATCCTTAGAACTTGCAGGTGGAGTGAGTGTAGAAGTTGGAAAGGATGGGCAATTGGGGGCATGCTAAGCATTTTCATGGGTAGCAGAGTAGATAAACTTGTGTGAAGAAAGTTTGTATGGGACTTTGGGTTTATTTAAAGACATATAAAGAAATTGACTCAAAAATCCACCCTCTCCTCTCCACCCTGACTGCCAGAGTCATCGCTCAAATCCATGTCATCTTCACCTCTCACCTGGACTATGCAATGGCCTGCTGGCTTCAGGTTCTACCTTAATCTGCTTAAATGTTACTGTTAGGTAGCTAGTCAGACATTAGTGACAGGTGGTACAAAGGAATAGGGGCCCAGTCTAGAGACCGCCCAAGAACACCCCAATTGTAGTAGGATTCTGGGTACACACATGAGCACTAGGCAGTTATAGTAGCCAGGTGTCAATCAAAATGACCTCACCAGCCAGTCACCTAGGAATGCCTTTGGGACCACCCAGTATGGCCCAAATATAAGGCAGACATTTCTGCTTCTGGGCCTGTTTTTGCCTGTCTGGGTTCTCTCTCTTTTTGGTGGCCTTTTGTGGCCTTTTCGCCCTTTTGTGGCCATTCTGGCTCCTTTGTGTTAGTTATAGCGCTGGGACCATGTGCCTCCTTGGGGCATACATTGTCTTTCTAAAATACATTTTTAATAAAACTACTAAATCTCAATGACCTGTGATTCTTCACTGCCATTTGAAGAAGAACCGAGGAAGAATGCCAACTACGCATCTGCACATCATTATCTCTCTCCCTCCCCAGTACCACTACCACTGGGGTAACACGGAACTCCAGTCTTCCCCATTGGTGCCATTACTACCTGCAAGAGGCCTGCCCTGTTTACCCTACCTAAACTTGGCCCCGCCCCTACCCTTTTGCTCACTTCCATCATGGCCCTTTAATTGTATTATTACTTGATTGAGAGTGTTGTCATTGAAAAAGTGCGGTGGAGAGAGAGTAGATAAACTGCTTGGGGAAAAATACAAGGGTCAGAGAGGCCTGTTAAATGGCGATGGCCTTGATATGATACGACGTGAACTTGGTTGGCTTAGTACTGTTCTGGCAGAGGGGATGGAAAGAGAGAAACATGAAGGTTTAAAAGTGTTTTCTGTAGGGTACAGAGTACATATACAATCATTAGTTTTTGTATAGTTACGATGTCTGTTTAATGGAATAAAACAGTTGTATTTAAAGACAGTTGGTTGTCTTTTCTAGGAGCTTTTGATAGTCAGTGATTTGGAGCTTATGTTTTGTGGTTTGATTTGGGAGACTTTTCTACACAAATATGCTCCAACCAACACAAGTAATGGAGAATTCTTAAATATATGATCCTCCCCACCCCCCGCAACAATTGGTAATTATCTGCAGCTTTAGCTGAAGATAATGTTTTGGGATGTGATCCATGCAAAAGAAAAAAAGGCTTCTTTTCCTCTATGAATGTACAAGGAATAAAAGTTTAATATCTTTAAAAGGAGATGACTCTAAAATGAGTTATTTCCACTTCCCCCACATAACCCATCAGTATTGGTGAATAGACAAACAAACCACTCACAGTGCTTGATAGGAAAAACAAAAATTTTCTTTTCCTTTTTTTAATTACCTGGATAGACCATGAACTTCATCTGTGCTTACTGAAAAATAGGTTGCAATTTTAAAAAGATTTTGAAAATATATGAGGTTTTGGTTTCCATTTTCCTGATCTGACTTGGTGTTTAAAAATGATTCTCGAGGTGAAGTGCTGCTCTTCTTAAGTTAATAGCATCTGAAAAGTATAGATCAATGTTTTAGAAAATTGGCATCTATGCCAGTGAATATCATTCTGGTAAGGGGACTCAAGGACGTTCATTTCCTCCTCTTCTAGTAACAGTTCACTTCTTTCTGAGGAGTCGCTTCTGCCCCACCGCCTTCAGTTTCGGTGGAATTGCTGGTCTAGATGCCTGTTCTTCTCCATAGGGTCATGGGATTCTCGCTCCCAGGACTCAGTCCTGAGCAACATGATGAGGAGAGGACAGATGTGTCGGTGGGCCGATCTTGGTGGCTCCTGTTACCCAAGAGTGTCTTGGACTCATTCTTTTTCCTCTTCCTTTTACTTTCTGAGCTACCTGGTATCTAGTAAAGTTCCTTTCTGTTTTAGTTTATCAGAACAGAGTTTTTCTGTTCCTTGCAATAAATGTATCATATCAAAAGGAAAAGAAAATTATTTGTAGTCCTGATGTCTATTACTACTGAAAAGTGTCTTTTTATTTTTTTTCTGTATGTGTTTATTAACACAATTTAAGTACAGTTGACCATTGAAAAATGGGTTTGAACTGCGTGGGTCCACTTGTATGTGGATTTTTTCAATAAATATGTATAGTACTATAAATGTATATTCTCTTCCTTATGATTTTCTTAGCATTTTTTTTCTCTAGCTTTTACTTTATCATAAGAATACATTATATAATACACGTAACGTACAAACTATGTGTTGATCAACTGTTTATGTTACCGGTAAGGCTTCCACTGAAAAGTAGGCTATTAGTAAAGTTTTTGGAGAAGTCAAAAGTTATATGCAGATCTTCTACTGAGCCAGGAGTTCAGTACCACCTCCACCCAACCCCCGCATTGTTCAAGGGTCAACTGTATGTTGTATATGTAACAGTATTTGATTATGCTTATTATATTATGGTGAATAAGTTCCCATGTCACATGTTACAAATAGCTTTTAATGGCTTCATTGTATTCTATAATATAGATAACCCTTGACTGAACTCTTCTTCATTGTTGGAAATTCATTTTGCTTTCAAGATGCTTTCTATTATGAATAATGTTGTCATAAGCATTTTTTTCCATAAAGCTTTGGCAGTGTCTATGTTTCTTTCCCTAGGCTAGAGAGCACTGGAAATGGATCACTGAGCTAAAAAGTGTGAGCTTATCCCAGGTGCCAGCAAGCTTCGTAAAACTATCCTCTCGGCAGCACATGAGTTTGTTTTAATGTACCTTCACTTTTTGAGGACTGTTGTTTTTCAAAGTTGACATTTTAATGGATAAAAAATTGTATCTCGTTTTTGTTTTAATTGGTTTTTTTGATATATAATTATTGATGATTTAATTTTTTCTTTTGTGCATTATCTATTCATACCTACAAAAAAAGTTTAATTAAATAATTGAATTAAAAACCTTATTGAGTTCAAAGAACTGAACATAGTAAAACCAAATCTTAATTATTTTCTGTTATTTATCTAATTGTATAGTCAGCAGTTTAAATCCAAATAACATCTTGAAAGCATTGTTGGTTTCAGTCTTTAACAACTTTGGAACTTAAAGTTCTTTCTTTCTGTGGACATCCGTTTTCCAAAGTTACAGGTGGACTATTTTTATGTTGTGGATCATAAGGTATCAGATAATAAAATTGTGAGAAGAGCCTTTTCTTAAAGAACAGTAGCCCAGAGGGAAAATTGCATTTTCTGATCCTTTTCCACCTGGGAAGAGGAGGTGAGGGGCAGCTTCAGTCAACCAGACTCTCTGTGGAATGGCCTGAAGTCTTGGAACATTTACTGGTACATTGTATAGGAGGAATATTTTTAGCCTTAATCATTTTACTAGCACTCTCTTGCTGAATAAGCTAAGCATTGGGTTGTGATCATGTATGATAAACAGAGTTAAGACTCTGTGAATGCTTTTTCTTAACAGTGGCACAGTGGGACTCCACTGGGAAGGGATCCTTGGTTGAGAATTTGGTGATGGCTGTCTGCATCTCAGATACCAACAGATGTTATAAGATCTGACGGACCTGTTACCTCTTCCTAGATCTCACACGTCTCTGCTTATTTCAGACTTATATTCCTAGTGTCTCTTGACATAAGTATAGCTTTATTCCCCTTTGTTTTCTCACTTATATAATAAAACACACATGGAGTTTGAAGCATAGTATAGTTGATCAGGGTGGGTGTATGTTGGGGGGCATTTTTGTGGAATTTGAAGGGTTAAACAAGGATGATAGTTATTATTATTCATTTATTATTATTGGTTTATCAATGTCCAGTCTAGGTTAAAATCCAATGATGCATTTCTAGTCTGTAAAAAAATCCTTCGACAGTGAACATGTTCAGTACTTGCCCCTCAGATGAAGTTTGGTAAATTGACACTTCACCTCTGGATTTTTTAGTAAAAATATTTTAAATAAAAACACTTTCTTAATGTATTTGTCACCTGCTACTGTCTGTATCTTCTAAGCAAAATCTGCTGCTTTTGGAAATGAAGTTGTAAACTAAGATGTTTTGCAGTTTGCTTTGTAATTATATCTATCTTGACCTCTCGAAGAAAAGTGATTTTGTTTCAGTTGTTTAAGCAGATATCTGTTATCTGAGAGAGCAGCACAGTGCAGACCTAATGACAAATAGAAGAGGGAGGTTTTTTTTTTAAGGAGTGCTACATCATGTTAAATCGTGTCTTTTGGGATTGGGGCATATAGCTGCAGGGGAGGCTCACCATGAGAGGCGTTATCTAAGGAGCTATAAATATGTTTAATAAATATGGTGGGTACTACTCAGTTTCCCTCACTATCAGCTTTATCTTCTAAAACTTCAGAAGAGCATGGATAATATTCTGAAGAAAATTTGTCTTTCTCATTGCAGAAGGCATAGGTAGGAAACCAAGAAGCCAATCAAGAATTTAGATTCCAGTAGGAGAGAATGTAAAGCAGCCATTCCTTATTATCTGAGTAGAACTAATTATTTTTTTTTTTTGTATGAAAACACTACATTGAATAAGACTAAATTTTTAACTATAAAATTTAGAGTGGTTTGATTTTTCTTTTCATTTTTATGAAACCGCAAAATCACTTTTGCCTGGCATTTGGTATTTATTATGGAAACATGAACTCTCAAAAATATATTACTTTTCCTATAAGAGAAAAATGAAGTTTTTCAGAGCAGATTTGGTAACAGTCCCTCATTGAAGTAATAAATACTAAGGCCATTATTAAGTAGAAACTTCCACTTAAAAATTTGTTTTATCCTTAGCCTCGTAATAACCAGCAATTCAGACCCACCCTCACAAGAGTTTTCAGGATATAGTTACTTGGATATTTTGCATTTACTTCAAACTCACCTAAAATGGTGTTGATTTTCTTAGCCTGATCAATGTTTCTGGGATTCTGTTGACACTTAGATTGAAACTCTAAAATCTAGTCCTAATTTCTTCCTCACTTTTATCCCCCATAGTCAATCTGTCACCAAATCTTTAAACTCTCAGATTAAGTTTCCCATACTTAAATTTCATATTTTGAATCCTCTGCTCAGATCTTGGAATGGCTTCCTGCTCAGTACTCTTGGTGAGGTTCCAACTGAATTACTTCGCATTCTGTGCTCAAAATTCTAATCTCTTCTCTTTCTAATCTCACATCTTACTATGTGCAGTCACCAGCAGGTGAGTGGTTCTTCTACAAGTGGGTTGTTTGGAAGTTGGATTTAAATGTTATGTTGAAATGGTTCTTTAAAAGCTGTGGTTCAGTCCTGAGCTACATCTCAAAGGCCTATGTATCCTAATGCAGCTGCTTTCTGAGCTCTGCGAGCCAGAAGTCATGTATGTATTCCAACTTTTGTTCTTTCTTAGTGATCTTGCTTGATCATATATCTCCCCTGTTTCCTGTACCTTCATCTTTTCCTCTTCACTGCCTCTTCTCTCAATTTTCATTTACTGATATTTTAAACAAGTATTTCCTGCGTGAGTGTACTGGATATTGCAAACATGCGAAAGTCTCTCTTATCCTAAAAACAAAAAGCAAACAGACCCAATCATGTCTCAGTCCACATCACCCTCTCTCTACCACACGCTTTTCTCCCCTTTACTGTCCAGCCTTTTGAAGAAGAGTCTGTACTCTTTACCCCCACTTACCTTCTCAGCCTCCTTCCTCAAACCTCAGTGGTCTAGCTTTTACTGGCCCTGTAAACTGTTTCCCTAAGGCCACTGATTTCCTTCTAGTTTTCAAATGCTACAATAACTTCTCAACTTTTAGCTGCAACATTTCACAGTCTTCCTGTCTCTTCTTCAAGATGTCCCCACCACCACCTTTCCATCTCTCCCTCCCCTTCCCCTCTCCTTTCCCTCCTTCTACCAAGTGAACACAATAATGGTTAGAAAGTGAAATTTCAGCCTTTATATCTGCTGGAGGACCGGAGAATGGCCCTTGCAAGGTTATGGGGTTAAGGCTCGTACTTCAGAATAGCCGTTCCTCAGTACCTATAAGACTCTTTTTTTCTAGTTTGGGGTCTGAACTTTGAATAACTGAGGATGCTGACAGCCTACTCTTTCAAAAAGTATGTATGGGGGGAGAATCAAGGAGTATTAAAACTAATTTTACTTGATATAATTAAAGTAGAATGTAGTCATGTAATGTGAAAAGCTGAAATTACTATATGCCAGGTACTGTTCTAAATGCTATACCTGTACTAATTCATTTAGTTCTCTACCAAATCCTATGAGATGGGCATTATTATTCATATTTTACAGATGGAAAAATGGCAGAGAGTTAAAATAAAGTGGCCAAGATCCCAGAGAGAGTTGATAGTAGAGACATGACTAAAACTCAGAAATCATGTTTTGAAGCTTATTCTCTTATTCATTGTACTAACTTATCTCTCTGATATAAATAGAAGTCATTTTAAAACAATAGTTTTGGTGTATGTACTTTTTTTCCCTTTCTTCTAAAGCAGAGTAATTTTCAGTAGTTCATCTGTTGTGGCTTTAAGTTATAATGGTTCTGGCCTAGTTCTTTCAGGGGAGTAGTTTAGTTATACATGGCCTGAATTTTCTATTTGACTATGGTGTGTTAAGAATGAATTATTTATAGTATTTGCTGAAGCTGATGTGGTGCTTGATTCGCTTGGGTTTTATAAACAAAAATCCACTAAAATTTTGTTGAAATCCATGAAAATTTCATGAAAGTGTCTAATAAGAAGTTGACCTGTATTTTAGGCTTCATGGATTTGAGGTTGTTTAACAGTTATGGGTTATATTATGTCAGAGTTACCATATACCACACAAGGATAACAAGAGCTAAATTTATGAAGAGGGATATTAGTTTATTTGTTCATTTTAAATTTGTTCTTTTTACATAGGATATCTTTCTCACCAGTACAAGTTATTTCAATTCAAGAGATAATGCTAAAAATATGAGATCAGGTTTATGACAGAAAATCAGGAATGGTGAAGGGCAGAACCAGAAAAGGGACTCAAGTTTTAAGTCATGGTCCTAGAAGCTTAAGGAGTATCTAGGAGAAAGATGCTCATCGTTCATGAATCTATTCATTTAACAAATATTTATCGATACTGACTGTGTACCAGGCACTGTTGTAGATACGGGGACAAAATAGATGAAAATCTCTGCCTTTATGAAGTTACATTCTTTTTTTTGTTTGTTTTGGCTTTATTGAGGCATTATCGATAGATAATATTGTAAGATATTTAAAGTATACTTTGTGGTGATATATATGTGTACATTGTGAGAAGATTCTTACCCTCTATGAACACATCCATCACCTCATACCTCTTTTTCTTTAGTGAGAACATTTAAGCTATCCTTTAGCAAATTTTAATTATATAATATAGTGTTATCGACTATAGTCACCATGTCTTATATTAGATCCTCAGACCTCATTTATCTTATAGCTGAAAGTTTGTAACCTTTTACCAACTTCTGCCAATTTCCCTCATCTCCTAGCCCTGAAAACCACTCCTCTGCACTCCATTTCTAAGAGTTTAACATTTTTTTTTTTTTGGTAAGATGCCGCATATAAGTGAGGTAATGCAATATTTGTCTTCCTCTGACTTATTTCACTTAGCATAATGCTCCAAGGTCCATCCACTTATTTGCTGATGGATGCTTTGGTTGTTTTCATAGCTTGGCCACTGTGAATAATGCTGCAATGAATGTGGGAGTGCATATATCTTTTTCATATTCTGTTTTCATTTCCTTTGGCTGTATACTCAGAAGTAGAATTGCTAGATCATACGGTAGTTCTATTTTTAATTTTTGAGAGACCTCCGTAGTGTTCTCCATCCATAGCGGCTGTACCAACAGTGCACAAGGGTTTTCATTTCCCCACATCCTTGCCAACACTTGTTAACTCTTGTCTGCTTGATGATAGCTATCCTAACAGGTGTGGAGCGATATCTTATAGTGATTTTGATTTGTGTTTCCCTGATGAGTAGTGATGTTGAGCAGCTTCTTGTGTTTCTGCTGTTGTCTACTTGTATATCTTCTTCGGAGAAATGAAATTGGACTGCTTTTTTTTTTTTTTTTTTTGCTATTGTATGAGTTTTAAAATATATTTTGGATGTTAATCCCTTATTAGGTGTTTGATATGCAGATATTTTCTCCCATTTGGTAGGTTTCCCTTTCATTTCATTGGTAGTTTCTTTGACGCCCAGAGGATTTTTAGTTTAATAGAGTCCTACTTGTTTGTTTTTGCTTTTGTTGCCCTTACTTTTGTTGTCCAGTTGAAAACATCATTGCCAAAACTGGTGTCAAGGAGTTTACCAACTATATTTTCTCCTAGAAGTTTTAAGGTTTCAGTTCTTGAGCCATTTCTGAAGGATAAAGGATAGACCTAAAAGAGATGGCAGAGAAATCCCTTTTTTCCTTACTTGCTAGGAGGAAGCTGTGCCGAGGTGTGCACAGGTGTGTGATGGCCTTTGCCATCATGTGACCTCATTCTATAGAAGTTGTGTTTGACATAATCATTTGACAGTAGAATAATAGGTTTTATTTTGACAGCAGAAGATTATGGCATGGTCAGGCTTTAATAAACACTCCTTAAGGCTTTATATCTGGGAAGCTTAAACCTAATTCCTCACATTGTAGCACTAATGCTTTGTGCTTGTCTGTCTCTTGCAGCTTTGTAGGAAGCCAACCTCCGAGAGGCAGACGGGATGGCCAGCTCAGCCCGGGAGCACCTGCTTTTTGTGCGACGTCGAAATCCCCAGATGCGGTACACTCTGAGCCCAGAGAACCTCCAGAGCCTCGCCGCCCAGAGCTCCATGCCAGAGAACATGACCCTACAGCGGGCCAACAGTGACACGGACCTGGTGACTTCTGAGAGCCGCTCCAGCTTGACTGCCAGCATGTACGAGTACACCCTGGGGCAAGCTCAGAACCTTATTATCTTCTGGGACATTAAAGAGGAGGTGGACCCCAGTGATTGGATTGGACTTTATCACATAGGTGAGTCAATTGAAATGGACTTGTTTGTGATTTAGAGCATACATTTTACCCCATAATACTACTTTGTACTTTCTCCTGGAAAAAAAAGTCACACACGTAAGTAAAAACAGCAAGATTCTGGGAGTTTTTCCTTCCTTTTTGAGAGGTGGAGAGACAATTATAAATATCTTGCTGATATGAATTCTGTAGTTACATCTCTATCCTAATTAAATGCCAGAACCTGCAGATTTTACAGTATTTTCTTTTTAAAATTTCATATTGCTCTTTATCAATAGTTCAACTTCAGAAAGAGGTGGCTATTAACATTTAGTAATATTTTTAAACTAATGAAAAAGATATCTAGATTTAGATAAGTAATATGAAAAAAATGTTCTGTATTTTCTTTAGGAACAACTTGCAATCTAATGTATCTTTTTATTTAAGAATTCCTCGATGTGTCCTGTATCAATTAGGTGAAGAAAGTGTCATATTTTTCTAATAAATGGCTTAGAAATGGATTGCTATTTGTTTTAATAAAAGTGTCCTAGCTCTCTTTAGCTACTTTGTATCCACAGATGAGGGATGCTAGAATCATGCATACTAGAAAATAAAGTCTGCTTTATCTGAAAGCAAAAATCAAAACCTACCTACCAATCATAAAGAAAATCTAAATCAAGCTAAATAATAAAATCTAACATTCATCAAAGTTAGAAGACTTTTTTGCTGCATGAAGAGAATTAAACAAAAATTTAACATCAGTTATTTTATTAGAAAGACTACTGCTTTCAATGTAGATTATAAATCAAGCTTCTTTTTTTGCGTGTGTATGTTTTGTTTTTAAATGAGTCAATTAGGGGAGAGGGGATGACCTTTTATGGCAGTGTTTCTCAACTAGCCTCAGTTTTGTTCCCTACAGGACATTTGGCAATGTCTGGAGACGTTTTTAGTTGGCACAGCTGGATGGGGAAAATGGGAGATTAGGAATGCTGCTAAATACTCAGAAATGCACAGGACAGCCCCTCACAGCCAAGAAGTATCTGTTCCCAAATGTCAACAGTGCCACTGTTGAGAAACCCTAGTTTGAGGCAAAGTATCATCCTTGCTGAAATTTTATTAGAATGTTAAACCCACTTCACTTTATTTTTCTCTGGGGCAGGGAATTTAATGTTAATTAGTTCATGTTTGCTTTTGTATATCTTACTTATTGTTTAATTCTATTCGATAGAAAGAAATCTAAAATGGCAAAAAAAAAAAAAAGTTAATGATTTTTTTTTCTCTTGTGACAACAAAAGGGGAAAAGTTTTCAGAGTTTTCAGTATTTCTCCCAAGTAAGTTTAAATATATATTCAAAGTGAGGAAGTTCCATGATTTAAAACTCATATTTTTATATCTGATACTATTATGTTCACAAAAAAATCACAGTTTTCATGTGGCTTTTGGAGTAACTCTTTTGGCTTTGAGGTGATTTCACTTTTGGATTTCATAAGCTTTTTTTCACTTTTCTCATATTATTTTTTCCCTTTTTTCTCATTTTAGATTATTTTGTAATGCTTAATATGGGACTACAAATAGCAGACTATTTTTTTTCCTAAATGCTTTTTATACAATGTTTCTTTGGGACATAATCAATTTTGCTTTCTTATTTAGGATGATTTCTTTTTCATATGAATAACTTAATCCGTAAGACGCTAGAATTACTTAAGACAGTGATTCCTGTTAATCATACTTCCCCCCTACTGTCTTTTCTGTTTCCCCACTCCACTTGTTGTAGTTCCCTGTCTAAATTTAATTGAGAAGGAATTAAGGAGTCCAAAGCCAAGTTCATCTTACCTCCGAGTGACCGAAGCCACAAAATCTTGGTGTTCTTATATTTCACTTTCTAGCGACAGAAATAGAGGTCAGAGTTCTAAATCTGGCATTACTCTAAGGATATAGCTGGGAAAGTAGAATTAGGAAATAAATCTTTTGAAAAGTGCTAACTCCAGTTTATTTCAAGTTGCTTCTGTGTCTTTCTCACATATCATCCTTGTATCTTTACAACCTTGTATGTAGTGTGTCTCTTCCCCTCCCCCGCCTTTGTCTACCTTTCAGCATTTTCTCTTTATCCTGGTTTTTAGCAGTTTGTTTATAATGTATCTAGGTGTGATTTTCTTTTTATTTATCCTGGTTGGGATTCTCTGAGCTTCACAAGTAAATGTTTTTGATGAAAGTTGGAAAATTTGGGGCCATTATTTCTTCAAATATTTTTTCCTATTTTCACTTTCTTTCTCTTTCTGAGACTCTGCTTACATGTATGTTACATCATTTCATGTTCTACAAGGCTCTGAGGCTCTGATTAATTTTCCTTCAATCACTTTGATATTCAGATACGATAATTTCCTGTTTCCATCCAATGGATTTTTAACTTTCAGTTATTTGACTTTTTGTTTATAGAATTTTTATGTTTCTTTCTTTAGTTTTTATTTATCTTATGAGATTCCTTATATGTTAACTCATTTGGACCATATTTTTGTTCAGTTCTTAGAACTGAATTGAATACAGCTGTTTTAAATTCTCTGCTAAATCTAATATCTGGGTTACCTAAGGGGTGGTTTTTATTGTCTGTTTTCCTCTTGACTGTGGGCTCATTTTCCTCTTTGTTTGCATATCTAGCAATCGTCATTGAGGATTCTATAGTGTATCAATCCTGAGTTCTGTGGAATAATTTTTATTTTAATATTAATTTTCTCATAGGCGGATTTATTTCCTTGAATTCCTTAGGTGTGATTTTGCACTTTCTTAACATGGATCTGTGGAAAGCCCAATGTAGTTCCCCAGCACTTTTAACTTGGCATCCAGCCTCCAAGCTTGGTGTCCCTTAAGGATTTTGTTAGAGCTTGGTTTGAGGCTTTGCTAGGGTAGGTCTACAGTGGCCTTACTCTAGGACTTTGTACTTATTCCTAAGTAGTGGCATTTTCTGATGTCTTAGCTGAATGCCTGCAATGTTAAAAAGCTCCCTTCACTCTGGCTGGGCTGTGTTGCTGTATTCTCCAGCATCGCTTGACATCTAGTATCTCCATTGTATACTCAACCCTATAGTAGCCAGTGTCTGGAAAGCCTTGTTATTTTCACCCTGTACATTAGCCAAAGGCTTGTGGCAGGATCCACGTGTGGACTTTTGACCTTCATTCTTCTGTGATTCTTTCCAGTGGTCTGCCTGGAGATTCTTGTCACCTCACGTGACCCAAACACTGATCTCTGCCTCCTCAGCTCATAAGAACTGCCATGAACTCTAGTTCCCCACACAGTACTCAGGAAATTGACCTCTGGCTGAGATCTGGGTGGTTGTAGAGTTACTTCATAAATTTCTCTTCTCTCTAGGATTTTAATTTTATACCGCCTGTTGTACAATGTCCGAAAACCATTCTCTGCTACTTTTATGGTTGTTTACAATTAGGAGAGCTAGTCTGGAGAAATGACTCCAGTATAGCCTGAAGCAGAAGTTTCTCCCATGCTTTTGACTTAGGGTAGGCAATAAGAGGTTCCACTTCATTTTCCCATCTAGCCATGTCCAGAGAATTCTGAGTAAATGGTAAATGAGTCTTAGAGTTTCATATGTTTGTCACTCTTCTTAGTATCCTTTCTAATAGTTTTAGATCCTTAGCAGGGAAGAAGGGTGGGAGCTGGTGTTCCCAGACCTCTGAAGGGGCTGGGACAAATATGGATTAGCATATGCAAATAAAAACACCACATAGGTAGAATGAGGTACTTGGTGTTCACAGGAATGCTGTTGGTTTTAGCAAGTTTTCTCAATGAATGGCTTTAAAAGGCACAGGTCTCAGCATTTATAACGTTAAATGTGTCTCATTTGTATAGTTGCTGGGCCATGGCTGTGTTTAAAAGAAAAACTGGCTTATCTGGGACCTCAGAAAGCATGAACTAACACCTGGCTTTAAGCAAGATAGCCATTTCTCTCCTGAGGCCAGGACAGGTCGTCCCGACCGCTAGACTGGAGGCAGCCTCAGTTCTGAGGGGCTTTTGCCCTCCACATGGAGAAGGATGGGTGGCAGCTCTGTAGTCTTTAAATGAAAGCCATTTTCTGATCCCTTCTTTCTGATGAGGTCAGGGGGTTGGCAGGCAGCTATTGAGCTCAGGGATGGTAGGCCCTCCCCGTGCTCAGGAAAATTTTAACCCTGTATGGTAATCCAACTAGTAAGTAGTCTAGGAGTGGGCACGTGACCTAGTTCTGGCCATTGAGATGTAAGGGGAAGACTTTGGGGAACTTCCTTTTCTAATGAAAAGCCAGAGCTTTATGAAGAGAGAGTTTAAACTTGCCCTTATCTTGTACTTGGGCTCTGGTGTTGTTATATCCATGTAGCAACCATGGGTGTCCATTAAGAAGATTAAAAGCTAAGGATGACAGAACAAAAAGTTAGAAAGAGCTAGTACTGGCACTCGAAAGTACTTGCTGTTTGTGAAAGAAATCTTCCTCTCTTAAGTCATGATAGTGAGGCTTTCTTGTAACAGCAGTTACTCCTAACTGAGCTGCTTGGGTGCTGTAAAGACAGATGAGAAAGGGAAAATGAGGGACACCAATTTCTTTTAACAGCAGGGTGAAGAGTGAGCGGACTACGTCAGTAGTTACTGCTTCGGGGAGCGTGCTCAGGGCAGCTTTAATATAGGCAGAAACCACTAGGTTTTAAAAAGCAACAAAAATTTGATATAAAATATTTGAAAACCAACTCCAAGTCATGTAGAAATTTTCAGAAGTTTAATAGGACTAAAATGTGATGGAAAGAATCTTTCAAATAAGTAATTAGTAACCTGAAAATATGTGTATTTTCTTGGGCAGTATTAGATGAAGATAGGTTAGATGACACATTTGGAGAAGACCTTAAAGAAATGAGGAAATGCAAGGCTAAGATAGAGAAAAGAATTTTTGGGTCCCAGTTATGTCATAAATTTAAGGCCGCTTGAGCTATACAGCTCTTGAGCTCTGTGAAATAGGTGTGTTGAGAATGTAGATTTCATAACAGTAGCACATATGTCACGAATAGCTTCAGATTTCTATACTTCATGGTAGGAAGCCACCACTCCCCTTCAGTTGTGTCCTGAGAAGCTGGGCTGTTTCCTAGCAACATCTCGTTTTATTTGTGGAACAGAAAGATGATCTCTATAGAAATAAGTCCCAAAGAGGAAAGATTTGGGTGGAACATTGGCTGGCAAGGTGTGGCTTATTGGTACACTCTGCATTTTGATTGTGTTTCTCTTGGCTTACATTTTCTTCCTCTCTGCAAGTGTGAGTTTTGTTTTTGTTTGGCTAATTGTTAATAATATTTTGCACTGCACAACTCACTCCAGATTACTTTTAGCACTACTGATCTGGAGGGGAAATATAGCCTTCTGGATTAGAAACATAAATCTTTCTTTAAGAACTTTAGATAGTATATAGGTTCTGTTGTAAATACAAAGAAAAAAATTGAAAATATCAGAGTGCCATTTGGGGAAACTGTGGGTGCGAACATGGTTCTCAGAACAGATGTTTATTACATTGTCTCCCTTCAGAAAATTTTATATATACCCCGAGAATGCCAGACATGATCTCAATGTAGCTAATGTCCCTGAATCTCCAAATTACAACAATTAATGCCTTCCAGGTGGTTTTCAGAAATCGCTAGGTTTATAATTTATTGTTGGTCTCCAAAATTGGAATTGACCCCTTAAAAGTTTAACAGTGCTACCGGCTACCTCCTCCTAAACTCACTAAATAAAAAGAGCTAAATGCTTATCTTGTGCAGAAATACTTAGAGTACCCAATTCAAAGAGCTTTCCATAAAAAATCAAATGGACACCATTTAAATAGGAGGCAGAGTGTATTACATTTGTTTTAGGCTCACTATCTAATTCCCTTTAATGTTTGGTCATGTGCTTATTTTTCCAACTGTTCAAAAGAAAAACACTTCAAAAGGCTTAACTTACCATTTCTCATTTGTAAGCAACTTCAGGGACCTGAACAGAGCTAGGAAAATGCACAGTGTGGAAATGAGAAGTATATCCTGTGCTGTTCACCTGTGCTACTCACAGTGCTGGTCTGTCGAGTGTTCGTTACTGATCTGGGACAAGATAAGAAACTTTCTTTAGAATGTAAATCAATGTAACTTCATTTATTTAGCAAATCTTGCTATTAAAAATTAATCTAAGTAAATAATGGGTTTCTCGATGTAGCTATTTCATAGTCTGGCTCAAGTGTCTTATCTTGTCATGGACCTGGTAACAAAGAGTTTACCAGCATTTGTCTGGCCCACACTTTGAGTGTACCTCACAGTGTCCATACATTGATTATGTGTTCAACAATGAGTAGCAGACAACTGTATTTTGACTCTGTCTTACAAAAATCTTGTGGCTTGTTTATTATGACTTTTTCATACTTCTTCGCATTTGGACAGCAAGATAAAGTACGGTCTCAATAGTTAGCCAAAACATTACGATCATATATTTTAGAGCATTATGATTCCAAAATTTCAGTTGATGTTTTATAGATTAAAAAGGTCCAGAATGGTGATGCCATATTGCTAATCGAAGGCAGTCAAGGCTAGAACTCATGTATTTTGAGTCCCAGTCTATTTTTCCCTCTCTGTGTTGAAAAATGCAGTCCAGTGTTCTGTAAGCTCTAGTTATATTTACTCAACACCTTGATTTTTGCAATATTGAATTATCACCTGTACTATTAATATTTTTAAGCCATCTAATTAAAATAAAACAAACTGATTTTTTACCCTGACCTTGTTCTAAGCAAAAAAGATTATCTGTGTTAGCTATATTTCTTTCTAACATGCATTAACTGTTAAAATATAACTTTTGTCTATGAACCACCCAGAATCATCACTTGCAGCACACTGAAAAATTCTGGGGTTATCAGTGAGTAAGAGCACAGTTTCTATAGCTAGAAAACTAGTAAATTCAAGTCTACCTACCAACTTGGGTAAATTATGTAATTTTTTAAAACCTTGCTTTCTTAATCTATAAGAAAAAAAAGACTTAGAAAAGTACCAATATTATAAGAATTAAGTAAGATAATGTGTGTAAAGCTCTCAGCAAAATGCCAGGCTCATTGTAAGGTACTGCTGATTGTAAAATCTCATCATTATTTTGGCTACTATTAATAATAATAAAATCATATCCTGGTAGTCTGAAGCTGAAGTACAAATTCACCGACAGAATGAATCCATATGAAGAGATTTCCAGATTAAAGTGACACACTGGGTCACTTCTACTTACATAAAACAAAATCCATTCCAATGAAACGAAGCACTAGAAATTATATGAAGCACTTAAAGTATGAATGCTAAATAATACAGTATTTTAAGTATTATGTAGATTCTAAACCAACGTGCTTTCCAAGGTGACAGGAAAGCTGCATTTTAATCTGAAATTCAATCAAATGGAACAAAAAGATTATGTGTTAGGCATTTAGTTTCTAGAACAACTATCAAATATAGTTAAAAATGTTTGCTCTTAAGCTCTTTTGGTATTTTTACATGATTACTGCCAAAGACAAGTTGTTTTAGGTCATGTCTTTAAAATTTTAACAATGCTTTTAGAAAATAAGAGCTTTCAACATGAAATGGCTTTTAGAACAACTTAACTCTAAATTACTTTTTGTTATCTAGTTGTTTTAGTCATGGTAGGTCAACTTATGCTATAGAAATGAATGAATCCTGACTCCTCAGTGACTTAGAAAACAAAAGAGGATTTATTGCTAATGCTATGTGTCCAGCGTGGGTTGGCAAAGAGCTTGCTTTGTACTGTCATTTAGTGATGCAGGCTCACTACCCTCTTAATTTTTACCTTATTGGATTATTAAAGGTGCAACAGTCTTATCATTACACCATCTACAACATAAGTCCTCCTCAAGCGAGCATCAAGGGAAGAGAGAGCTGGGGACTTTTACACCAGCTCTAAAATGCCTTGGGCCTTAAGATGACACATTTCACTTCTGCTCAGAGCCCATCATTCAGCATTAGTCCCATGATCTGCCTAACTGCAAGGGGAGCTGGAAAATGGAGAGGTACCCTTAGCTATTTAGTGAGCAGTCACTGTCTCTGCCGTAGTAGTTTTATGTGTCTTGCTAACAGTGTATCTGGTCCTCTGGTCTGTTCCAAGGCTTAATAGATGCCGGAGTTAAAAAGTGTTAAACTTTGGTATACCCCTTGCAAGGCATTCAGGAGACTGAATGAGAGGATACACCCAGAGCATAACCAAGGACAGTACCTGACATTATAGATGCAAGATAACAGTTAGGGGAATCTGACGCATTGCATTGGCGTCTCAGACCATCAAGGATCTTCCTTTTAATATGCATGTCAAGGCTTTGGCTCACAAAGAAGTCCATGTGTTCAGAATAGTTATGGAAGACTTCCCTGGATATAAGGTTCTAAAAAATTGTATAGCTCAGTGTATCCAAAGAAGCCTTAGTGTATTTTATTGGCTAGCATACTGGTCTCACGCAGTAATGAAATAGGCATTCTTCTGTCCATATATTGAGATGTTTTTTTTTTTTTCTATTCAGTTATTCTATAAACATTACTGAGGGCTTTTTTTTTTTTTTCCCTCTCCATGCTGATTTGTGTCACTTTTCCTTAAAGGAGGCTTATGTATAGGTGCCATAATTAATAAATGTTAAATAATTGTAAATATTTTGTGAGGGAATTAAGAAAGCATGGTGTGAGGTTTAGAGATTCTTTGCTCTGATAAAAACCTATTCCCAACCAACAAAGTAATTGCTTGCCACACATACTAATTTTGCAGTGTTTGTTATAATTGCCTTTTTGTATTTTCCTAAGGACTACATAATGGGCACACCAATCAAGAAAGTACATTTATGTCATCTTTTTATCTTAATCTCTCTCTTAAAGTCTGTTTGTTATCAATTGCTGTTGCGAAAAGAAATTTTTTTTAGGTTAGTTTTTGCTTGATGTATCTTTTCCCACTGGTTTACTTGCAGCCGTTCTTTGGCCCGCCTCAGATATATCTGCTATAAATCATCTGTAGCTTTATGAGTTTAAATCCAATATGAGTGACTGACTTTTAAAATTGATGCAGTTGATGTTTTTACATTTGTTGCTATTTTTAATATGTTTTAGACTTTTTTCCACATCTTATTTTGTTTTATATATATTATACTTTTTCTTAGTTATCCCCCCCCCCCCCCCCGCCCCTGCTTTTATGCATTCCATTAAAATGATGCGTTTTCTTTACTTTCACATTCTTCCTCAGTCTGTTTGCTTGGGAGGTAAACATTCTGGTTTTAGTCTGTCAGGGGTTTTCCTGAACATTTTTGACATATGTGACTGAGTTAACAAAGGCTATAATGTATTACTATCATTAAACACCTCTCAAACAAGGATCTTAGGGCATAGTTATTAAAGTCACTTCCCTCCCCATCTTCTTTTTAAACTGTTGACATTTAATTACATCTTGTTTTAAATCCCCTTACATATTATTATTATAATTATTATTGTTTTGTTTTGTTTTTAATAGAGAAGAATTGTTCCAGTTATATATTCTGCATTACAAACCATGACAAAACTTAGTGGCTTAAAAAAACAATATATTGACTGAGTAAACAATTTAAGGCTAAAAAAAAAAAAAGAAAGAAAAGACCTGAACCAGCAGCACAAGAGGACAAGGGGTTTGATTTTCTTATAAACATATACACACACAATGGAAGTTTCATTTTAAAATAAACGGAAGTGTTATTGAATTTTTGAATAAGTACAGAGTTACTTTACAATATTATATACTTCATATGGACTTCAGAGGAACTATCTAGAGCAACTTAGATTTTCAGTCTGTTTTAAGTAGTAGGAACCAAAGTATTATAATTCAGATTTAATGGTGACATTAAGGAATTATTCCTCTATGTCCTTGTAGTTTTACCTTGGGTGCTTATTTTATTTAAATTATGAATTGCAAAACTCCCAATGTATGCATGCTCATTGAAAAATCTGATATTTCCTACAAAACAATTTATAAAAACAGTCAAATGGTCACATTTTCTCAATTTACTATAGTTCAGAAAATCATTAGGAGAACCACACCAAAGCCTTCGTTACATACAAAGCTTGAACGGGGTAGAGTCTGGTGGATCCGTTAACCTCAGCATTGGGCAGTAGAGTGGCCAGGAGGGTGGTTTTGGAGTTGAGGTATGGGACAGACCTGGATTCAGATTCTGGCTTAGCCACGTAGTTGGTGCATGAGAGTTAGTAAAGCATTCTGAGCCTCAATTTTATTCATATACAAAATGGGAATAATACCAACCTAATAAAACTGCCAGGAAGATGAAAGATGATAAAATTTGTAATGTGTATCTAAGGGTAGTTGCTTCATAGGAGGGACCATTATTCCAGCCACAAACATTTGTTGAGAACCTATTTGTCTGCCATTGGCAGTGGTGTACAAACATGAGTCAGCTCACATTTTAGTGGGCTGAGAAATAGGTAAGAATGGTGCAGTGTGTTCAGAACAATATTACAGAGGTCACAATAGAATGGAGAAGGAACAATTTAATGCCTGAAAAGGGTTCAGGGATGGGAAGGATATAGAATGGGTTTCACCAGAAAGATCATATCTAGACTTATCATGAAACGAGGGTTTTATTTTATTTTTATATGTTTATTTGTTTGGTATTCACACAAGAAAAAGTCATTCTGGGAGGTGGGAATTACATTTGCGCGTGCCAGGCATTCCTCGTGGAGGGCTTGCATGTGCTCTCCTTGAAGATTGTACTGCCTGTCTCGACCCCACTTTCTGCCTCGCTGACTTTTGTGTATCCTTTCGGATAAGATTCAGAAGTCACCCGCTCTATAATGTACCTTCTAACTCTTCCAGGCAATCGATCCATTCTCCTGTTCCCTTAGAAATTTTTTTGTATCACTGTTTCAGTGCTGATTATTTCGTGTTGTAATTTGTCCTTTTTCATGTTTTGTCTTTTTGGCTGCACTCTTAACTCCTTAATCGTGTCCTGTGTATGTTGCATCCTGAGCACCTTACCCAGCTCTCTGGGCTGCATTATCCACACATTAATTCATTTCATTGAAGAGAGGATTTTAGGGTAGTGAATACTTTATTCTATATTATGTTGTTTTCTCCTGATGACTTATTCAACAGATTATTTTTGGTATTCATTCACTCATTTGCCCAACAATATTAAGAGTTTATGTATCAGGCGTCTGAAACAATTTTTAAGATATCATCCGTATTTAAGATCATAGTTAAAGAGCTATCATTCTAGGCTTTTTTCAATTTTTATACAATATTTTGGCCTTTTGCTTCCTGTTTCCTTACCCATGGCTTCTGTCTTCAGCATAGAAAGCACTGTATGTTTAAATAGAAGTAAATTTATTCCCTGAATTTAGCATGTTTACTGCCTTATACTCTCATATTTTTGTCCTTTCTTATTCTTTTGTTTCCAGAAATAAGCATTTGCTGCTCAAGCAGCCATAGATGTTTTTCTGAGAGTTATGTGTCATTTGGCATGAATATCTATATAGTGTTTTAACATCCTGAAATATGTAATTATATGTTCGTGATATAACTCTTACACCTATAGTACATACAAGTGCTATTATGAAATTATTGATGAATCAAGGAATTGTCATCCTTTCACTCTACAGAAATATGTACTACTTTTTTGGGGGTACTGTGGTTATAGGACTAAGCTATACTATTAGAAACAAATATGTTACCGAAAGACTAATCTAAAAATAATAACCTTGAATTTTCCAACTGAGGATTTACATTAAGTTAGCTAATAGGGTTCTAAATATTTATGATATATCATTTTATAGCATCCGAATAAACTTTTTTCTTTAAGTGTACATCTGTGGCATATTTTTGATATAAAATATTCATGCAAAAAGGAAAGCCTTGAACTTTGGCGAACAACTGGAGAAGGTTAAATTCTTAATTTTGGGCTGCATGACAGCCATTTTTCCTCTGTTCACTTAAACTGCCGAAACCTGTCATTCCTGAGCCATTTCAAGAAGGTAAACAGGGTGAACTGTGCTATGCATATGACCCATTGCAACTGCTGATCTGAGCAAGGTTACAGGTCAGCATCTGTAGAATTTTCCAGTCCATCATATGATTTCATTCATCTGAATGGAGTACTATGAAACTAATCAAATTTCTTTTTAAAATCATTATCACTACTTGTAAAAGTCTAACTACAGCAATACTGCTAAGATAAGCAGCAACACTACATCTTTGCATTATGTGATGCTATTGATGTAATTTCTCATTTTATATGTTTTACTCAATTGTAAGGAAACCATATTACTCATTTAAGGAAATTGAATGCTTGTAGTGAAGTTCTGTATTTTTCATCATTTGAAATCATTAAATTTATTATTTGCCTGTTGACATTTACTGTGAAACTTAGAATCATAGAATTTTTAGATTGAGGAAGGAAATTAAATGATCATCTACTCCACTGGCCTCATTTTACAAATAAGAAATTGAGGGCTCCGATGGATTAAGCAATATGCCCATGGTCGCTCAGTAAAATAGAAAAAAATACAATGTCTAATAGGAATTTCCTCTACATGGAGTTGCTTTTTAAAGGAAGTTAGGTGCTAAAGTCAATTCTTACAGGTGATTTTTGAGTGTAGTTAAAATTACCTTTGAAAACCCTAGTGGGAATGCAATATGACTTAACGAGTTGAGCACAGCCAGTTTTTCTTCTAGCATTGGAACAGACTCCTGTCTTAGATTGAGTGGCAAAAAAGAAGTTAGCTTGTGTTTAGGGGCTGTTTTTATACAAAACCCCCTATCATTTAAAACTAAAATCCCACTTGGTCTGGTGGAATGCTTGGAATAATGGCATACTTCCCGTTCCTTCTAGGGGCCTACGCTCAAGGTCCGGAATGGGTCCCATGCTATTTAGATGGTTCTTTTTCTCAGTCTCTCGTCTTGTATCGAGTGAGCTTGTGGAGTTAGAGCAGAAGATGTTAAATGGGTATTTGCTGTCCCTCCCCTGAACATTATTTTATCTTTGAAGATTCAGTGGTTTATGACGAGTCATTTTCTTTAATGGAGACTTATAGAGATTTATTTTATAAATCATTTTTTACAGCACTATCTAAAATAACCCCCTGATATTTACTGTCTTTTTGTCTGTGCAGTACTTCAATGAAAGAGTGTTTTATTTTAAAACTGTCACGGTTTTTCAGGGGATTTTCGAAATCGGACACATAGAAATACTTTTTTTTGTTCTGTTATGCTCTCTTTTCACCACGGCACCCCATTTTTTGGGATTCTAAATTTACAGGGCTGAGTATGTATAAAAACTCTGGGCTTAGAAATGGCCGAGATGATCTAATACGATTGTTTAGTGTACAAAAATTTCTTTGCCATAAAATATCAAACCTACTCATTTTTCTCTAAACTGTAACTGGTGTTATTTATTGTGTCATAAAGGCAGAGATGACCTATGCCCAAAAGTGTCCATGAGCTGAAATATTTCAAATATTATTTGACTATTCAAATATTTCAAAAATTTGATATCTCCATTAAGAAACAGGTATGAAGAAATAAACAGTGGTTATAGAGAATTCTTATTTGTAAACAGTTACAATAGACCCCTTTGGCTCTTGTTTACCAAAAACCATGTACTTGTAAGTCATCAATAATTCCTAAAAGTCAGACCCAGACCCTTTGCTAATCTGCACCGTCCCAGCGTAGATGCTGTCTACTGCCCCCTCTTTTTGAGGCTGTTTCTTCATTAGCTGTGACACTATCCTGGTTCCCACAGTCTGCTGGCCATTCATTCTTTTCCTCTTTACTGACACTCCTTTCATTCCTTATACTCTTATATTCTTTAGGCTTTATGGTGAATTCTCTCTTTGAATAATTTCATTCATTCTCAGTCTTTAGCCAATCTCAGCAGAAAGTGTCATTTCTAATCAAGGGTGACTGGAACCATCTCTTCCTGGCCTGAGAGAGACACTTCTGCACCTCCACTGTGATGAGGGTGTTTGCGTCACAGAAAGGGGCCAATACTACAAATCAGAGCTCCGCCTCAGCCCAGCTGACCCAGAGCCAATTTGCCAGCCAAACACTATCTAATCCCAGCCTCTGTCTAAAGCTCTCCAAATCAGTTCTCTCTGAATATCCTTCTTTTTCCTCAAATTCAGCGTTTTCAAAACAAATTGACATGCTAAGCCAGTTCTTTGTGATTCTCTATTTTTGATAGTGGGAATGAAGTTTTTTTAGTCTCTCAGACTTGGAAACTTTGCCCGTGTTTTGACTCCTACCACACTTTCAACCAGCATATCTAATGTGCTTCTAAGGGATGTAAAATTTAAGTTAGCAATGTTTCCTGGCACTGTCGCCTTTTTAAATGTTTAAGTCTTTATTGTTATCTTCTTAAGTAATCTTCTCAGTCTAACATATTGTGGTGCAATTCATGTTCCACATTATTGCCAAAAATTCAATAAATAAAATTTTATTTTTTCATGCATTAATCTAAGAGCTTTTATATAGCTTACCTCATTTAATCCTTAAAACAACCTTATAGTCAGTGACTAATAAAAAAGAACACATATAGCTCTTCCCTGGATCAGTAACTGTGGCCAGGAAACTGGCATATGTAAATTATCCTCTAACCCACGAAGGGCCCGCCCAGATGTAGGGGTGGGGTTAGTGTTACACAAGCTATACTGCTGCTGGGAACCAGAAGAGAGATGGCTGCTGGGAAGTGCAACAAATGTCTGATTTAGACAGTTATTAGTATCCTCATTTTATAGCCAAAGCAATTGATCAAGAAGTTAATTAACTCCTCTAAGGTGTTTTCAATTAGGATAAGGAGAAGTTGAAATCTTCCTGACTTTATAGCTTATCCTTTGTCATAAACCTCTCCATTTGACATAGTAGAGGCTAGTGGCCAAGCTTACACGATGAAGGTGGATAGACCTGTGTTTAAATCTCTCCTTTGTTTCTTGTCTCGAGTGATGATGGGTAAATTACTTACCCTCTCTGAAAACAGTATCAGTCTCACAGGAAATAATAAAATCTTCAGTAGGACTTTTCTGCATACACATAAAGTCTTTGCCATAGGACTTGGTTTAATAAAAGTATAATAAATGTTGACTAATGATGGTGGTGATGATGATGATAACTGTATTTCAACAAGGCAAAGGACAAGTTTTTCTATTTCTACTTAATATATTGGCAAGAATAGCCCATACTTTTGAATGAATATTTGTTGTTTTTAAAAAGCCTAAACATTAAATGTAGGAAAATGTGATGACTTAAATTATACTTCAAGAATTAATAACATCATTAATGTGCAAGGATGGTAAAATGAAACTTGTCCTGGATCAGTTGAAAGGTAACAACCACCCCCACATTCCAAAGCTGTGCCACTTAAGCAGGTCTTGAGAAGGAGGTGGTCCAGAATCATTCTGAGGACCCTCACTGGCCACTCGGGTGAGAGGGGAGTTGTTGATTTGGTGGAGGATTCTTTGGGGGCATCGTCAATGTGCTGGGAGCCCATTCTCTCTGTTAAACACATATACACTGGAGATAAGCAGGGTGCTTCCACCCTCCTCAAGTCAGCAGAGAGGACTGACTGCTCTGAGAGCTTCATGAGTGTTGTCTGCAGTGTGAGGGACACAGTGGGCTGTGTCTGATCCACACTTGAGGACTCTAAAAGCGAGAAGCTATGGCTGGAATGCAGAGTGAGGAGGGCTTGCTGGCAATGGCCTGTGCTGCTTATATTGCTGGGACAAGATTGCATATTTCTTGTGGACGAGGGGCGGGGTCTGCCTACAACGGAGCCAGCTTGGGGTTATTCTCACACCTGCTCCCAAAAACTACCTGGAGTGAGCTCATGTTACCTAAGGGCATCCAGAGGGACAGAACAGAAGACCTTGGCAGAAAGAGGCCAGGGTGTTCCTGGAGTCCTACTGTCTGAGAGCCAGACAGAGGGTAGTCTGTGACCACATCAAAGAAATCAAAGGTGAGAATCCCCAGAAATGGGGCATCTCTCCAAAACCCAGGAAGTTTCCCTTTGAGAGTGAAAGATGCTCCATGCTCGCAGAAGGCTGAAAGAATTATGTTGTTTTAAGTTGTGCCCTATTAGTCCTACTTGCTCCATGTAATGGTTCACCAAATACCCAGATTGTGGCAGTGCCAGCTTGGTCAGACCTTCCCTGCCTCCTAACCTCTCTTCTTTCCATTCCACTGAAGAAGTCAGAAACTGATGGGAAGTAGAGAATCCACCATGCTTCCCGCTCTCTCCAAAGGCTTTCTGCCTGAAGCAGGCCTGAGCTAAGACAGAGATTTCATTTTAACTGAAGTTTGGAGTTTTGACTATGCCACAGGACTGGACATTTTCTTTATGGAAGTGAACATTTTTGTAGCTCAGTATGACCAGAGCACTCTTTATTACCTCAGAATGACCAGAAAAGTCAAGGGGCCTCCTCTCATCTTACTCAGTGGAACAGACAGCAGGCTGAAAGAATTACGTTGTTTTAAGTTGTGCCCTATTAGTCCTACTTGCTCCATGTAATGGTTCACCAAATACCCAATTATAAAACTTACACGAGAAAATATGGGGCTAAACATTGTCTTTGGAGTTTGAAGTGGACATGTTGGGATTTGTTTGGCTTGGTCTTCAGATTGCAAACTGAGGTGTTACAGGATTGAGGACCAGGTGTGGTTTTAGTCTTAGATTCAGAGGTGAAAGAGAGCTGACGGTGACTGGGCAAAGTGAGACAGTAAATGGTACTGTCGGGAAAATGTTGCCTTCCTCTGGTGTCTTGCTTCTCTGTCTAGCTGACTGACAGCTGTGCTCAAGTCCCTTGGAGAGAACCACTTCTGAAGAAGGATGCATGTGGCATCAGGCTCTAAACTATTTATGGAAAGGCGAAGCATTTCACTCAAAAGCAGCAAAGAAGAGAAAATCAGGGGACTGTGTTCTGTGCTTTTTGACAACATTAGTAGGCTACAGCTGGGTACAGAGGTGAACTGCAGAGTAGTGATCATCGCCAACAACAGCGAACAACACACTGAGGCAGGTCCTGCCTCAGTCCTTGAGATGTAAAACTCAGAGTGACTGAAATGAGGCCACCTGTCCCTAGAATGACCTCAGTGTTCCCAGTAGGAGACCAGCAGGAACCAGCAGGCTAAGAGATATAAGGGATGGTGTGGGCAGTTTGTGTAGCTATGGTAGACCTTAAAGAATAAAGGGAGAGCTCCAAATTAGAGTGGAAAAGAAGGCAGAATTAAGGTTTTAAGATTTGAGTCTTCCTTCCAATTTTTCTGTGATATGTTTATAGTGCTTTTAAATTTAGAGTTTTTTTCAGGAACATTTCATGTAATTTTTATAGCAGCTGTTCATCTGATTAACTACGCCAGCTGATGATAGGAACTAGATGAAAAAACTAAACAGGTTAAGCTGCTCACCCAAGGTCAGAAAGATGGTAACAGAATTTGATCAAAGTTTTCTAATTCGGAGAGCTCTTTCTAGTTTATCAGCCTTAGTACTATTTTAGTAAAGTGGGGTGAGAGGACGTCAGGTGGTTTACATACATTTTTAAAAATTTAATAAGTGACGCATTCATTTTTAAGGTTGCCTTCTGTTTTTGGCAAGAATACCGGTTTTGCATTAATGGACTAAGATAAACTTGTTAAAGTAAAAGAGTAGAAATAAGCATCAAGTAAATAGTGCTACTGAGATGTGGCACTGATTGCGAACGGGACCTGTGCACACATGTGATGTTTAGGAACCACTAGTCTAAAGACTTTTTCCCCAAAGATAGAGCTTATAATTTGATGACATCCTCCGAATGTTATTCTTGAATTGTCTCATGTAGCTAAGTCCCAACCTCACAAATAAATTTTAAATTCTTTGTGGACAAGGGCCATGTCATATGTAATGTAGGAATTATGGGTTGGATTGTATTTCCTCAAATTCATGGGTTGAAGTCCTAACCTATAACTTCAGAATGTGACCTTATTTGAGATAGGATCTTTACAGAAGTAATCGAGTTAAAATGAGGGAATTAAGATGGACCTTAATCCATATGACTGTTTTCCTTATGAAAAGAGGAAATTTGGATAAAGACATACAGGTAGAATGCCATATGAACATGAAAACAGCCATCTTCGAATCTGTCTTTCAGAGTAATGTCGATCAAACTCATAAAGAGTTTCAAGTTTAAAATGCCTCCTCAGGGGCTTTAAGGCCTTCCAACTCTCTCTTTCTACTTCAATAAAGTGCCCACCCCCAACTCAGTGCCACCATCCTTTGAGCTCGGCCACCCTCTGGTGTGTCTCCTTTTACATCCAGTGCCCTAGATGCCTGGACTTCGCCACCCTGACTCCTGTCAAAAGGCTGTCCTCCTTTCCACAAGGCTTCAATATTGAACCTGCATTACATTTTTAAACTTCCACTACTTTGTGGTTTATTTATTTATTTTTTTTACTTCTGACTGGAAAAAAAAAATGTTATCTTTAGAAGTGATAGCACCCACTAGGATGAAAGAGTGCTATTTGAATTCACCCTTAATTAAAGGATGTTGCTGCCTCCTGCCGAGCTGTTGACTTGCCTGGCTGTTTGAAGCTCAGAGTCTGTATTTATCTGGGTGGGCTGTTGTCATCACAGCTCTCAGAACTCTTTACCTTACCACTTGTGGGTGTGTGACTTCTACTGTATACCATAAGTTTACAGACTGGCCAAGTCTTAATCATGCTTGGATCTCCAGTGCCTAGTACCCAATTCAAATTTAACACAAATTTGTTGAATCAAAAGGAAAACAGAGTCAATGTCCTATAGGTTGTATTTGAATTTGACATATAGCTGAATTCTAGGATGCGTTGTACCTAAAATGTTCTGGTCTTTAGATTCAGAATATTGTTTGTTTTGGGAATGCTTTTAATCCTGGACTGGATTCCCAAGATTTTTGTGGGTAAGCTTTAAGAATTGTTTTTAATAGTTTATGTAATGATCTGGTTAGACACAGCAGTCAGATCTAAATAACCCCCTCTTTTTTTCCCTGTAATCTCTTAAAGGCCTATTTTTATGAGTTAGATTGGACATATATGATCATTTTCTGGAATCCATTCTAAGTTCAAACCACTCTATTTTTAAGCTCTTCTCTTTGTGACTAAAATTTTAAAACTCTGGCTGTCAGCACACAGACAAATTAGTCCTCCTGGATGTTGTTCTAGTTCTCATCACTTTTAGGATTATGCCTAAATGGTCTGTTGCTATTTACTGATTAAATACTTCCCTCAAAAATGTGTTATATGAATTTTTATTTTGAAGAGCGAGACAATGGAATGATAATGATACTTACAAATTCTTGCATTCAGAAATGAGAATACTTGATAGAGCAGCAAGAGCATTTGCATCTTTTGGTGATTAAACTATGACGCTGCCATTTCATATTGCAGGATAAATCTGTGCTGTGTTGTCAGCAGCAGCTATTCTGAGGAGTCCTTTGCTGCTCTGTAAGAAATATTTAACTAAACCTTATTTGTTGCCCGTATACCAACCCCAAACTCTGCCAAATCAGGAAATTTATTTTAGCAAAGCCTGCGCCAGGCTTTGTGGGTACTATGCAGTCTCTACCTTTAAGGGCCTTACTGTATAATGGACTGAGGATGGTGGCTCAGGTTCAAGGCAGGAACTCTGGTATTAGTGCATATGCTTCTTTTAAATATTATTCTGGCAGCATGGCACTTTTTATTTTTGCCCTCATGCCTAGAGGGCTCCTTCTCCAACCTCACTACTACTATGGTGTATAGAAGTAGTATATACTTGACAAATATGGCCAGGAAAGCTCTTTCGACCTTTTGACGAAGTCTAAAGGAAACCTTTGGATCTGCTGGAGGCTTTCTGGAACTTTCAATTTGCTGCAGCTCAATAATTAAGAGATCCTAGGAATTTCAGAGCTATAGCCAGGTCTGAACATGGTTGGTTGGCCAAATGCATTAGACTGAAGTAGCACCAAACTGCTCTCACAAGTGGAAGGAAGATTGATCAATGTATTGGAGCTGCCCAGTTTTTGTTTTATGGAGCATTTCCTGTAAGAAGACCTCAGGAGTCAGGGTAGATATGACTCAAATAGATTAACCGTAAAATCCTGACTTTTAGGTCTGAAAGGGATCTTCAAGCTTGTTTAGCTTCTCTTACATTTTAGTCAACAAAACAGAGGTTCATAGACTTGCTCCAGTTTCCATGGCTGATTAGTGGGAATGTCTAGGGCTATAATTTAGGTCTTCTCTTTGTTCTCTGTTGGTCTTGCATCGTCTGTGTTGCCCAGAACCTTTCCAGCCAGGAACTGTATTCAGTGGTATGTTGATGAACTGATTCTCTTTTTGAAAAATGCTCTCCGATGTGTAGCGTTTATAGATTTCCATGGTACAGAGACTCCACCATGGCCAATTTCAAGCTATCAATAATCTCACAACCAGCTTTCAGAATTCTAGAGACTGAACACTTGGCTCCAGCACACCACTGATAGCATTCTCCTACCTGTTCTTTTTGGCATTGTTGGTGGCGTATCAGTGACCAATGACTTCTAAAATAGGTAGGCCCCTTGTGGTGATGGGAGATAAAATAGTGTGATTGAAGAAGGGCCTATTTCAGTTAAAATGAGTCCAGCTTTCTCTGGATTGAAATCTTTTCATAAGACTCTGTAGTCTTCTTGAGTTAACATAAGATAATATGGGATGCTAAGGGATAGAGGGATGTTTCTTTTGGCTCTAAAACATCTCAGAACAGTCATATATTTGATCAGCTACCATATATTTGATCCCCTTTACCCACTTATAATTTGCTATTCATAAAGATTCTGCATCTTGAGACAAAGTCCAGTGGAGGGGTACAGAACATTTCCTATCTATCACCTATCATCCACCCATGCATCTTCCTTCCTTCCTTCCTTCCTTCCTTCCTTCCTTCCTTCCTTCCTTCCTTCCTTCCTTCCTGCCTACCTATCTATCATCTACCTACCTACCTACCTACCTACCTACCTACCTACCTACCTACCTTGATTATTATTAAGTGCCCAAACTTATAATCGAACTCCTCCATCTAGCTATTTTGAGTTTAAAGACTGGAGGAGATAAGATACTGGGGACAATATCATCATAATCATACCTGTTTACAGAATAACAGATTTGAGACCAAGAAAGACTCTAATGATAATCATCACTCATACTATAGAGGAAGAAACCTAGAGTCTGCTGGAAACGTGCATACCCACATAGCTGTTGGGAGTCATCATTCAGAATCATAACCTGTGATTCTTTTTTTTTTTTTAAATTAAGTTTATTGGGGTAACATTGGTTTATACAATTATGTAATTTTCAGGTATACATTATAATTTGACATCTGTATATTCTATTGTGTGTTTACCACCAAAAGTCCAGTTTCTTTCAGCTACCATATATTTGATGCCCTTTACCCATATCACTCTACCCCTACCTCTCTATATTCGACCCTCTTTACTCTGTCTGCCTCCATCCTTCTCCCCCACCCCCTACCCTTTGGTAACCATTGGTCTATATAAAGTCCATGTTCATGAGTCCTTGTGTGTTTGTCCTGTTCATTTGTTGCTTTTAGATTTATATCCCACATATAAGTGATATATCATGTGATTTTCAACTTTTTCTGTCTGGCTTATTTCACTTAGCATGATTATCTTGAGGTCCATCCATGTCGTCGCAAATGGCAGTAGTTCATCTCTTCTTATGGCTGAGTAATATTTTATTGTATATATGTACCACAGCTTCTTTAGCTAATCATCTATTGCAGGACACTTCAGTTGCTTCCATGTCCTGGCTACTGTGAATGATGCTGCTATGAACATCAATGTGCAAATATCTTTTTGGATATGGGTTTTCAAGTTTTTGGGGTAAATACCCAGTAGAGGGATTGCTGGATCACATGGTAGATCAATTCTTAGGTTTCTGAGGAACCTCCATCCTGTTTTCCATAGTGGCTGTACCAATTTGCAGTCCCACCAACAGTGTATGAGGGTTCCTTTTTCTTCATATTCTCTCCAATATTTGTTATTACTTGTCCTGCTTATAGTAATTCTAACAGGTGTGAGATGGTATCTCATTTTGATTTGCATTTCCCTAATAGCTAGTGATGTTGAGTGTCTTTTCAAATATTTGTTTGCCATATATATGTCCTCTAGGGAGATGTGTCTGTTTAGATCCTCTGCCCATTTTTTGATTGGATCATTTTTGTTGTTGTTTTTATTGAGTTGTATGAGTTCTTTGTATATTTTGGATATTAGGCCCTTATTGGAGGCATTGCTTACAAACATCTTTTCCTATTCGGATGGTTGTCTCTTTACCTCGTTGACGATTTCTTTTGCTGAGCAGAAGCTTTTTAATTTGTTGTCGTCCCATTCATTTATTTTAGCTTTTACTTTCCTTGCTTTTGAGGTCAAATTCATAAAATCTTCTTTAAGTCCAAAGTCCTTGAGTTTAGTTCCTATGTTTTCTTCTATGCATTTTATTGTTTCAGGTCTTATATTCAGATCTTTAATCCATTTTAAGTTAATTTTGGTGTGTATAACCTTTGATTCTTGATATCCCATTCAGTGTTCTTTCCATTATACCATTACAACTATTCATTTTTTTCCTCCACATCAGAAAATGGAAAAAATATATAATATGTGTCACTAGAATCTGACCTCACATTGAATAAGTGTTAGATTTTCTACATGCCCTTTGTTCACATTAAGAAGTGGAAAGTGAATTGGAGTGCTGATTTGGAGGACTGCTGAAGACTTGTTTAACCTCCTGTGATTTGTGGTACATACATTGTCAGCGAAAGGACTCATAGGTGCTGGATGATGTGAAACTTCAGGCTTTTCAAAAAGAATCATTAAAGGATTTTTATGTATTCAGAGTGAAATCTTCAGTATTGACTGAGAGAATAAGCCATCTGGTTTGCATTGAGAAGATTTGGCTCTGATGTGAATATTCAGCTGAATTCAACAATCATTTAAACACCTACAGTGTGCCAGGCAGTGTGCTAGGCATTGGGAATACACATATGAATAAAACATCAATTTCGTTTTGTAGGAACGTATCCTGTAGAAGAGATGTGTGAACAGATAACTTCAGTATAATCTTCTAGGTGTAGCATATACGCAGCACATTTTGGCAGAAGAGTTCAGTTCGATACATCTTTTCATTCGTTAACTTAGGCTTAGTAGGAAGAGCACCGAGCAAGGAGTTCAACAGTTAGGTTTTAGTCCCAGCACTGCACTGTCTGACTGTGTGACCTGGTATAAATAATTTAACATCTTTCCCTCTGTGTTGGGGAAAGGAAGAATCATGGTGAACTCCTAAAAGGTTATTGGGAGGGTTAAACACATATCTATGAAAGTATTTTGAAAGTATTATCTGCCACATAAATTGAAGTATAGTAATCACATTTTGAAAACAGATAACTTTTTTTTTTGTACCAGAAAGCTCATTTTTTGAGTAAGCACTCCATATAAGCATTTATTATCAAATATTTCTTGAGCACCTACTTGGTGTTAGACATCCTCCTAAATCCTGAAGTACAGTAGTGAATTAAACAGAGTGGATCCCTTTTTGTGGCATTTATATTCTATAGAAAAAAAGAAAATAAACAAATAAACAATAAAAATATAGATAGTATTCCAAGCAACTATAATGCTAAGAATAATTGATAAGAATAATTGGATGGACTTTAAATTGGACATCAGGAAAGACCTCTGTGAAAGGTGACTTTTAAGCTGAGTGACAAGAAGGAACAAACCCTGTCAATATCATAGGAAGGAGGTTTCTGAGCAGAGGTAACAGCTCTAGCAGAAGCTGTAGTCAGGAAGGAGCTTGGTAGATTTCAGGAGCAGAAAGAGGCCACAGTGGTTAGAGCACAGTGGATAAGGGGGAAATAGGGCATATGGAGGTCATAGAAATAGACAGAGGTTAGATCACAGAGGACTTTGTAAGCCAGCATAAAGTGTTTGGGTTTTATCCCAAGTACAGGGAGATCAGTGAAGGGTTTTAAGCACCAGAGTAACAAGATTTGATTTTTTTAGATCACTTCAGCTGCTATGGAGAATGAATTGTAAGTCAAAGTCTTGTGGTAGTGAAAGCGAGAGAGAATATGGGCTTATAGCAGAGGAGTTGGTAGAAGTAGAATGTGTATAGGGTGTTATTGAAAATAATATCAACAGAATCCTCTTGGCTCAGATATTAGATCCTGTGGGAAAGAGAAGAATCAGGGATGGCTCCTTGATTTTTGACCAGAGTAGTTCAGTTTACTGAGGGAGAAGTAATTAGGGGGAATGGGGAAGAAGAGAAGAGACAGTCATGAATTGTTTTGACCATGTTGAACTTGACATGCCTATTAGACATTCGGGTAGAGATGTAAAGAAGGAAGTTGGCTTCATGAATCTGGAGTCTAGAAATTCCTGACAAATAGATGGAGCCAGGGGGAAGTTACTGTGAGAGAGGGTGTATATAGAGAAGAGTGGGAGGTCTAGAATGGAGGATACAGAGGAAAGAAGGAGTCACAGTGGTCTGAGAAAGAGTGGTCAGGAAAGAAAACTATCAGAATGAGGTGCTGTGGAAGCTATGAAAATAAAGTAGGACAAATTAAGTAGGAGGGAGTAATCAATAGTACCAGTTAGAGCTGAGAGGTCAAGTACTGTAAGAGTAGAGAAATGACCATTGGGTTTGACAACATGGTAAGGGAGATCATTGGTGTCTTGAAGGATTGATAGGGATAGAAATTGGAATGAAGTGAGTTGAGGAGAACATATAAGATGAAGGAGTGGATATTTGGGCTGCAGATCAGTCCCTAAAGAAGTTTGCTGTGGAGGAGGATAGAGTAATGGGGTAGTGCCTAGAGGGGCATTCAGAATAAAGCGAAGGCATTTTTATGTTTTGCATTAATGAATGTGATTTAGTAGGCATTGTCCAGATGTCATTGATGATGCATGAGAGGAGATAATTGCAGGAGACAAATCCTTGGGAAGATGACAGCAGATGGGATTTAGAGTGCAAGTCAGGGGCTTAGACTTCACAAGAGCAGAGGGACTTCATCTAGGAGAGCAAAAGGGAATGTAGAGAAGATGTGTCTAGAGGGAGGTGAATGGTAGGTCTGGAAATGAAAAGATGAACTTGTGTGATTCTGTTTTTATGCATTTAAATGTTTTCTATGCATGGGTAGAGAGGTGGAGGAGAGAGGTAATATGTGACCTAGTACCTAGGAAACTGAAAGAGTACATATGTTACAGCAGTGTAGCAAACGTGCCTGGCAATATTGAGTCCAATGCAAGATTTGTGGTCATGAGTCTGAAGTAAGATCAGTAAGCATCCTTCTGTTTGGTTCTATTTTTCCACCAGCTGGGCTGTAGGTATGGTCTAAGTAGGCAGCAATGTTTAACTATTGTTGAGCTTTGTGATGGGTTACAGCAGAAGGGGAGAAGGAAGGTGGAGTTAGAGGCCGATTATAAAAAATGAGTCAAGGAATTTAGCAGGATAAGGGGGATGTCGATGACTTTGTGGTGATAGAGAAAATGAATGGAGGGCTTGAAATAGAAAGATTTCTGAAGTGGGAGCCCTGAGGCCGGTGAGCTGGAAAAACTGGAGGTGTTTGAATATAGAAATACAGTAGTCCTCCCTTATCCACGGTTTTACTTTCTGAGGTTTCAGTCAACTGTGGTCTGAAAGTATTAAACAGAAAATTCCAGAAATAAGCAATTTATAGATTTTAAATCGTATAACATAAAGAACACATTCTGAGTAACACATTCATGCTTCGTCTCACCCAGGTCATGAATCATCCCTTTGTGCTACCTTTCCATCAGTCACTTAGTAGCCATCTTGGTTATCAGAGCAACTGTTGTGGTATCACAGTACTGGTGTTCAAATAACCCTTATTTAACTTTGTAATGCCACATTCACATAACTTTTATTATACTGTATTTTTATAATTGTTCTATTTTACTATTAATTATTGTTGATCTCTTACTGTACATAATTTATAAATTAAACTTTATCATAGATATATATGTATGGTATGCATAGAGTTTGGTACTGTCCACAGTTCTAGGCATCCACTGTAGGTCTTGGAATGTATTCCCCATGGATGAGGAAGGGACTAATATACGCCAAGACAAGAAACTGTTTCCAAGATGCAAAAATGAAAATGTGAAGAGCGAAAATCTTTTTTGGGATTTAATGTGAGTATTTTGAGGGTTTCTCCACAATAAAATAAAAGGGTCATTACATTCTCAAGTTATAATCTTTTGACTAGAGAAGTGTTAGAAGACCCTCTGAACATTTCTGGCTGATCAGGAGAGGTTTGTTTGGGACATCATTTTCTTCTACTAAAAGATCTAGGAAGATACTTTGAAGAATCTCTTTATTCCTGTACAACCTTAGCGGACATGGCAGAAAGAAGCATGATTAAAGCTTTGGGAGAGTAAGTAAACATGCGTGGGGAGAGTCACAGGGAGAATTATGCATTGTAACTATTAAAGTTCCCACAATGGGACTCATACCCTGTCTCCAACTCCAGGACCATGTGTCTCCTCACCTGTCAACAATGATTTTAATAAAACGAGTTTATTCAGTGTGGATAGTACAAGTTGCTACAGATACTTTAATTGTAAGACAGCTGTTTATTGTATGTATTCAAACAGAAAACCCTCCCCTGGATCTTAATTGTGTGTAATAAAAGCCTTAATATAACATGGTTAGCCAGGTGCAGACAGTAAGCGATTCCAAAGCTGCATATCGCCTAAACATTGATCATAGGTGAATATGAGGTCTACACTACATTTACATAACATAATTTTTTTTTTAAAAGTCTGGAAGCTATGGACTGCATTGATAGTATGACGTGGAAGTAGGACAAAATGCTTGTTATACATCCTGATTGAAAATTTGAAGAAAAATGTCTGACTTACAGTCTGGCTACATATATTGAGCTAGGACACAGGCATGTTTCTGTGTTTTTTATAATTCCCTTCTAAAGATTGGAGGCCCTAATACTTTTTGTCATTCTTCCCTGTGTATTTCCTTACACCTACTGGTCTTACAGCCATGGTTACCTTATCGTTCCTGCAGAGAATGACTTTCCCAGAATGTTTTGGTTCATTTCCTTGAGAGCTTTTAGAATTTTTTCACTGGCAAGAGAGAGCTGTAAAACTTTAGGGAAGTGACTCAGTCTCCTAAAATATATCACATAAGTTGCTGAGGACTTTGTAATCAAGTCACATTTTGCAGAAATGAGCTGCATAGTATAAATGTCTTTTTGAAAGGACTTTAAAAATGTGTGGCATCTTGAAGATCTGAAGATTTGTACTTATTGAATCTTTCATAAGATGAGATGAATTTTTAATGGCAGAGTCCTACCTTTCCCTGAAAGTCTTTTTAATAGTCTATATGTATACCCAAATATAAGTGAAAAACAGAAACTTTTAGTAATCTGTTGCTTTATTAGTATGATAATGTTCCTTCAAATGTATTTGTTAAAACACTTTATTGCCCATCACATTAACTATTTAAAAAAGAATCAAAATAGAACATTGAGTTGAGTGTCATTTTGGTAGCCTGTGGCTATTTGGTACTTATTAGCTCTTCTTTTGTCCAGGTTCTGCCCTACCCAGCATAGTTAAAAGTGGCCATCAGCTGGAGAGAACTGTAGAAAAATAAAACCCCTCAAGGCAGACATCTATTTGTTAGTTAATTCTTTATTTGGTTTACAAATATTTAAGTTCTCTTCATAAGTATGTATTTGGTCTCTCCAAATTAAATTCTTAGGCATAGAAATTTTGTTTACTCTCTTACAGTTGTTTTTTTTGGGGGGGGTTGTTCTGGGTCATTGTCGAAGATACACTGAGGTCATTTGTGTTAGGTACCATAAAAAACATATCATTCAATATGATGTATTATTACTCTTTTTAAAAAGCAGTTAAATGAATAACAGAAACATGGTGGAGCATATTACCTCTCAGGGGACTGAACAATTAAAGCAGAAGTAGCTGAAGTAACTCTTGGTGTTGAGGTGCACCATGTACAACATTCATGGTAGAAAATCTCCCAGTGGATTCTTACGTTGGACAACAGATCCATAGTTTCTTTGACTGCTCAGGAAACACCCCCCAAACTAAATCCAAGATATGTTAAATGGCCACAGCTTGCCATTTTTTCCAGTTAGTAACTTAAGATTAGGATGTCAAGTTTCTCTGCTTAGGAAGCGTAGTTATTGCTGTTACTCTCTCCATTTGATGACTTTATAAATGGTAGCCATTCCTTGATTCAGTGTTTTAATTTATCTGGGGAATTTTGTTTTCCATTGGAAATCATAGCGATGAAGAAAGTATTGCCATTAATAAAACTCTTTCTCTAAGATTGCAAATGGAAGGAATTCCTTTAAATGTTCGTGTTTCATATTAAAACATCTTGTGAATGTTTATTCACATCTGTGTGTATAAAACATCTGTGAAAGGCATGTGTTACCTGACATATTTTGAAACATTTGGTAAGAGGAAGGGATGATTCATATTTTTAAAATAAATTTATTTATTTAAATTAGTTTGAAGTATATAGTATATTGGTTAGACATCTATAATGTTCAAAAATGATCTCGCCAATTATGCCCTCCCTCCTCTGGCCTTCCACTTAGCCAATCAAATTAATGCCAACTGCATTCCCTCTGCCATGCTCCCTATGCCCAACTATCAACTTCTTTAACACTTCATCCCATTCTCCCAGCCTCCCAACCCACCTCCCCTCTATCTGTCACTAAATTGTCCACTACCTTTCTGAGTCTATTTTTGATTAGTTTGTTAGTTTGTTCTTTTTGTTCCTTAGATACCACATATAAGTGAAATTGTAGGGTATTTCTCTGTCTGACATATTTCACTCAGCATAATAACCTCTAGGTCCATCCATGTCATTGCAAATGGTAGGATTTCATTTTTTTAATGGCTGAGTAATATTCCATTGTATATATGAACCATAATTTCTTTATCCAGTCATCTGTTATAGGGTTTAAAATTTTTTATATTAAATTTATTGAGATGACATTGGTTAATAAAATTATGTAGGTTGAAGTGTACAATTCAATAATATGTCACATGTATATTGTATTGCATGTTCACCACCAAAAATTAAATTTTCTTTTGTCTCCCTATATTTGACCCCTTTCCCTCCTCCCCACTTTCCCTCTGGTAACCACTAAATGTTGTCTGTGTTTATGAGTTTTTGTTTGTTTGTCTTGCTCATTTGTTGCTTTCAGTTTTATATCCCACATGTAAGTGAAATCATATGAGTCTCAACTTTTTCTATCTGACTTACTCTGCTTAGCATGATATCATGCTAAAAGACAGAGTTTTTAAAGACAATTTTATTTAAAAGTTACTACAAGAGTATTATATATTTTTGCAAAATTTTGAATAATACAGTTCTTTTCTCTTTCTCCACCAAAGATAAGAAGTATTAATGATCATTATATATGATACACATATAAACATACATGTACATATACATGCACAAAGAAACTTTTAAACAAAAAAATGTATCATGCTAGATGTATCTTCTATAAATTGCTTTTCTCTTCACTTTGAAATGTGTCTCGGACATCCATCCATTTCAATATTTGTCGTTTTTAACTTTTTCATGGTACTTCCTAACATGCTTGTGCCATAATTAATTTAGCCATTACTCTATTGATGGTCATTTGCGTTGATGCCAAAATTTGATATAAAAGATAATGCTGTAATAAACATTTCCACACATATTTTTTGAGCATTTTTTTCCATATTTCTAAAAAATTACTTTCTAGACATGGAACTGTTGAGACAAAGAATGTGCACATTTGAGGAATGCCCTTAAACATCCTTCCAGAAACACCGTATCAATTTAATAAAGCCCATTATTAAGCTTAAATTAAATTAGAAATTGCTCAAATGATAGAGGTTGCAAGTGTGCTGTATTATAAGGTATACATCACAGATGAAGTTTTAGGTTTCATGGAAATTTAAAATTCGTATTTTAAGTAGAAACAACTTAATGATAAAATAGGAAATTATTTAAAACTTTGTATTTTGCATTTTCTAAGAATGCAGATTAGTGGCTCAGAGAGAAGGTAAAAGAGTCGCCATTCGGTCTTGAAAACGGAGATGAGTGAAGGGCATCTTTACAGGAACGAGATGGATTTAGTCAGGTTTTCATGATTTTTAAGTAAACTAACTGAGATCGGGATTCAGTCCAAGAAGGTCTTTGTGCCTGGACAATACCGATCTTTAGGCTATGGAACAGAAGTAGAATAACAAAATTTCCTGTGCATATTTGGCTTTATAAAAATAACCTCTTTGAAAGTACATTTTTAAGTTTCAAGTATCCCGTGCTTCTGAACTATTTCTAGGCTATCCTGTTTCAGTCAAAGGGCTTGATTTTAATACAATACACAAGCTTATCTTTTCACTCAAGAGTGAAAATGCTATATCTTTTCCAGAGGTATGCAGGCATTAGTCATATACACTACTCTCCTTCCCCTAAACACAAAATCCTTCCTCTGTCTGTTCCATTTCCTTGCTGATGTATATAACAGGAGTGATGCAATTTCTCTGCAATGTTGGCAGTTATAATTAGGCTATCCCTTTTGGAAAGACCTCAAGAATCCCTTAGCGAAGGTTACAAAAGCCCAAATACTATTCACTGTGATTTGAAAAATTGCTGAAAACTTGAGATTTGGTTCTTAGATTTATGAAAAAGCTTGTGAAAATCTGGCCTGAGGGAGGAAGGCAGTTAATTTCTTATAAGGCAAATAATAATTCTTCCAGATGCTAGTATATTTTATTATTCTATGGAGTTCTCAGTTGTTAATTACTCTAATAATTCAATTATGTGTAATGTAATTGCTGAGATCTACTATATCAGGACCTTCTTCAGGAGTTTATTGAAATCATAGAACATCACTATTCTTTTGCCTAGAAATTGTTGGTAGACATGGCAGCAAAAAGCTATTAAACCATTTGTTCAAAGATGTGTTAATAACTGCATATGATTTGAAATATTCTCTTGGAAACTATTTAGCCCTATAAATCCAAGCATCTGTCAGTCCTGCTTAAAGACTGTATGGTTGGAATAATAGCATTGATGTTTAATAGGCCTGGGTTTGAATCCCACCATTGTCACATACTAGTGGCTTGAACTTGAGCAAGATATGTAAATTTATAGTTTTGTTATCTGTCAAATGAGCACCATAAATCCCATGGGAGTGGCGAAAGAAAGAAAGAAATGTTTGTGAAATGCAAAGCACCGTATTTGACTTGGAAGAAGAGCTTAATTGTGAGTTCCTGTTCGAGTAGTTGACCCTTCAGTCTCAGGCTTGTAGAAACTTAAAATTGTGCTTCCTAGAATTTTGCACCAGAGTCTTCCTACTGCAGATGGTGGTGAATAAGTAACATCGGTCTCTGAAACTTTATCTCATAGTAGTCTGCTACTAGGATAGAATTCTTTGAAGTCCTGTTTTACTTTAACAAGTTTGTACGATACAAATGTTTTCACATAGAAATGCTTTTTAAAAATTACTAAATTACTTAATGTTACTTGGTGCTTCCCTTTCTTCTTCAAATCTCTGAAAATGATTAGCCTCCCTAAAATATGCTCCATGTTCATGATGGGGAAGTCCGAGGCATACCAGTGTATTTTTCTAAAGTACGCATGCTCAACTTGAGAACCATAGCCTGAGAGGAACTCTAGAGCTATTGAGGCCTGTAAGCAATTGTTATTTTGAGATTAAGAATGGATTTTCTGTCTAATAATGTCATTACTAATTGAAGCAAAATCATATAATAACATTGCATTATAAACATAACATTGGTTTGGAAGCCAAACTTCTATCTCTATTTTAAAACTTATTTCTCCTCAGAGTTATAGAGTATATGAATCTGTAGAATACTATGAACCTTTTACTCCCACTGGGGAGACAAGATACTGGGATACAAGGTATTAAAAGATTCATAGCTGTGTACAGTGGCAAAAGATTAGGTGAGGAATGAAGTGGTGTGGATAGTAAATGACTTGCTTAAGGGAAGAAGATTCCACTTAGGACTGAAAGCCAGAGGTAATTTCATAAAGGTTCATAGAGGACTTGATTCGATTTTGAACAGTAGGTGGGGTTTGATTAGTTAGAAAACAAGACATTTCAGGGACCTTTCTTTTTTTCCAAGCTGTTTGTCAGTCTTAACTACCAGATCCCACAACACTCAATTTATTAAAAACCACAGCAGTATTTCTTGCCCTCACAAAGACCTATAGTAATTATATAATAGTTGCACTGGCTGAAGTTGTTAAGCATGTTTATTTAAACTGTCACATTTTGCTAGATGTCTGTTTCTCTGCATGCATAATCAAAATACCCGTTCATCCCTCTGCCACCCATTGACTTGGCCATATTATTTTGTCTTCAAAATCTTTAGCTTGACCATTAGCTTTCCTCATCAATTTCTGAGTCCTTCTCACCAAGTTTAACCAAGATTATTTCCAGGCCACTGTGTCCTCCCTCATTCCGAATCACATGGACACATGCTGACTTCCAGGCCACTTTATCCTCTTCTCTCCCCACTGACCACACCTGTTTTGCACCTCCTCCCCTTGCCTCTTTCCCTTTTTGCTGGCCTGAAACCATCAACCACTTCTTAAGAACTCCACTTCCTGCTGATACCTATCAGAAAGGGCATGCTTTCTGCAGGGTTGTCAGAGCTTTGTGGAAACTAGTCATTATTATTGAGCTCAGTGTGTCTCCAGTGAGCCCTTCCATGAACATCTTTGCGTGTAAGTAAGGAGAAAGAGGCACATGAAGCAGTGGTATTGGAGCCTTCTGCTGAGTTTTAAAAGACTTTATATTGGAAGCATTTGAAAAACAATGTCTTGGCATATGTAGAAGGAAATGGTAGCCAAACATGTCAGTGGAGACCTGTCAACTGAAGAACTGAACTATTTGCAAGGGAAAACAGATTGTGGCAAATTCGGCACCTTAATAAAAATGGGAGAGGTGCCTGAGTGTTTACAACTAATGATGCCCCCTGCCATTTGGTGGGAGACAAAGGGGGTTCTGTCACTATTGTCTGTGAAGTTATGCGGAGAGTTAGCAAAGCTGTTAAGCATGAACATGTGCTTTGAAAGTAATAAAAAGAAAGAAACCACAATAAACAAACTTATATCCTCATAGAAAGAATTTAAGATTTGACAAATCCAGGTCCTTAGAGGCTGATCAAAAGGAGTTTGTGTGTATAAATGCAGCTATAGAGACAATATGAAGTGCAGTAGGTACACGGTGTCCCCAGGAAGTGAATATCCGTAATGTCTTGGGGGAAATGAGTGGAAGGCCTATTTTAAGAAGTGAAATTTCTCTGGTACCTGAGTCATATTAGGCTCTACCTCATGGATGCCTTCATTTATTCTTCTGGAGCAGAAAGCAGGGACACAGTGTCTTTCCTCTGTCATGCCAAACTCTGTAAACAGCTCCTTTTCTTTCATATGTAGAAAACTTTACAAAGGCGGTTTTTGTGTTTTGTTTTTTGAATTAGAATATATACAAACCTAGGCCTGTTATATCTGCAGGATAGCAATTTGCTGGAGCTGGCAGGGGTGTTGGCCAGAGTCCCAGCCAGGCTACCTTACTCATTGCTGTTCCGTTCTTCACCTCTGTAAACATTTCAGTGCTCTCACCGCCACTAAGGAAATGCCTGTAAGTATCTCAGGGCTTCAGGCTGAGGGGTGTTTTTCTCCAACAGGAGAAACAGTAGAGATATTGTTATATCTTATGTTGGACATTTAAAAATATTTTTTAGAAGATTGGAACAGTCTTACATGTTGCAACCAGAAATGTATAAGAATGCCTGTTTTTACATGTGTATCTTTACGTCCTTTACTAAACATGCAGTAAATCTTTAAAAATGGTATTTTTGAACTCTTCTTCATGTGATTATTTGCCACCTATTTTTGGTTTTGTATATATTTTCTTGCATCACTTTGCAAAGAGACCCTGTGAATTGACCATATATGTTTTTCTAAAAATTATTTCATAGTTTCAGTTATAAACTTCAAAGTAACTTTTATGTTACTGCTTACTTTGTACATTTATTTTTTTATTGCATTTACACATGTGAACTCCCAATTCTTATCCTCCCTTCCCCTCAGCCGCCGGCAACCACCAGTCTACTTTCTGTCTCTGTGAAATTGACTACCTTAGGTACTGCATATAAGTGGAATTTTACAAAATTTGTCCTCAAGGTTCATCTATGTTGCAGAATGTGTCATAATTTTCTTCCTTTTTAAGGCTTATTGAATAATACTCCATTGCATATATAAACCACATATTGTTGATCCACATCCATCAATGGACACTGGGTTTCTTTCACCTTTTGGTGGTTATGAATAATGGTGCTATGAACATGGGTATTCACATGTCTGCTTAAGTCCATTTTCAGTTCTTTTGGGTACATAACCAGGAGTTAAGTTGCTGAGTTATGTGTTCACGCGATGTTTAATTTCTGGAAGCATTGCCATACCAGATTCCATAGCAGCTGTATGAATTTTCAGTCCCAACAATGAACAAGAGTTCCAGTGTCTTCCCATTCTCATCAACATTTGTATTTTCTATTTTTTAAAAGATTTTTTTTAATAATAATCATCCTAATGAGTGTGAAGTGGTACTTCACTGTGGTTTTGATTGGCATTTCTCTAGTGATTAGTGATGCTGAGCATCTTTTCATGTGCTCTTTGCCCACTTTGTAAACTCAATAGAGAAATGTATGTTCAAGTTCTTTGTTCACTTTTTAACCAGGTTGTTTGTTTTTTTTGATGTTGAGATGTAGGAGTTCTTTACGTATTCTGGATAACAATCCCTTAACGAATATACATGATTTGCAAATATTTTCTCCCATTCTGTTGATGTTTTCATTACGTTGATAGTGTCCTTTAATGCATAAAAGTTTTTACTATAATGAAATCTAACTTATCTATTTTTTCTCATGTCTGTGTTTTTGGTGTTATATCTAAGAAATTATTACCAAATCCAATGTCATAAAATTTTGTCCTGTGTTTTCTCCTAAAAATTTTATAGTTTTAGCTCTTATGTTTATGTCTCAATCCATTCTGAGTTAATTTTTATATAAGTTGTAAGGTAAAGATCCAACTTTATTCTTTTGCATGTGGATATTTGTTTTCCCCAACACTTGTTCAAAAGACTGTTCTTTCCCTATTGAATGGCGAAAATTTTTAAAGATAATATTTTTAAATCCATTTTTTTTCTTCTTTCAGAGAGGGATTTTGGCATATTGGGCTTTAGAATCATACAAACTTGAGGTTAGCTCTAGCTCTGCTACTGTCTGATTTGGGAAAGTCAGTTGACCATCTGAGCCAGGTATTGGATAGATCATCCATCTGGCTCCTGTATCTACTTCTAGGCGGTCTGAACTCTGTGGTGGACTAGAGGGATGGTGTTTATTGACTTGCTAGAATTATAACACCAACCCCAAGTTCAGGCAAAGAGATGGAGGAAGTATATTATTCTCGAAGTCAAGATACAACAGTCTCCCTTTATCTATTTGACTTATTTATGCCTTATGTAATGAAAGAAATAGAAAACAAATTATGCTCTATTTTCACTCTTATTATCTGTAATATTTTTTCTAGAATCACTTTCTAAGTATATAAAAGTTTTGTATGCAAAGACCAATGTTTTCATGTCTTCCTTTTCTCTGTTTATTGTTGTTTTGGTGTTGATTTCTATTGCTTTTGTATTTCTGTAATGTTTTCCAGCAATATTTGTGAATCATAGTGATGGCATTTGGCATTTTTGTATTTTGTATTTGAAGGGAAGTGATTCATGCTTTTCCATTACCTCTTCTACATTTGAGATTTATAAATAATTACTTTGACGTTTTAGAAGATGGAATATATTGTGTTACATTTCTGACAAAACAAACAAACAAATGTCTCCTAAGGCCTTAACTAGAATTTTCTTTTCTATAATACTTTTCTTTAAGCTTCTAAACATAGTACTTTAGTTAATGAGTATAAAACTTAAAATAAAAGAACTAGAAGGATCCTTAGATATCATAGAACCCTGGTATAGAAAATAAGTTTCATCTTAACATACTTAACTGAGCTGAATAGTAGAAGCTACATAGAATTCTATGTTTAGTAAGATTGAGACTTTTTTCTGGAGAGTGGTATAATTAATTATTGATGTTTGGCATGAGTAGGAGATGGAGAACAATATTATTCAATTTCATTCTATTCTGTTATCAACCTTCGTATAATCTATTTTAAAGATTTTAAAAACTGGATCTAAAAAAGAAAATGATTTACAAAATTCAAATCAGAAAATCCTCTTGTTTAACTAGCCCATTCATCACCAATCAAACATTATTGCCTGGTGTGAAGTCTTAATCTACTTATTTCCAAGTATTTTGTTTCTTATGATAACTGGGGACAGGTTTTATAAAAATGTGTACTTGTTTCTAGAATGGGGAATACATTGACCCCAACAGGCATTAAGTATGAAAGTGCCATATTAATAATAATAATTTTTAAAAAGGTTGTAGATGGCATGATTTCATCCCAGGAGGCTGAAAGTGCATTTACAGTACCTTCCCTGCCATGTTATAAATTAGTGAAAGTGTAATTTCTGTTTTACGGATGAGAAAATCAAGGCACAGAAAGACTAGTAACCCGTCTAGGGCCACTTCTAGTGTGTTTAGTATTTCATGCAGCGACTTTTGCCACTCAGTTTGAGAAGTTATCAAGTGGCTGCTGTGAAGTTATGATTTGTAATAATTTGAGGGAGTACAAAGAGTGCTTGCAAGAAGATAAAAATAATTCCATCTGAGAATTAGCTATAAAGTTGACATATTAATCATGCCAAATAGCCTTAAAGAACTTATAAGGTTCTCAGGTCTTTGAATCACCAAAGCAGCTGCTGAAGAGTGTGGATTCCAAAAACTGGTGGCACACATTTAAATTTTTACATGGCCACTTCTCTGTGATATTGGGCAACCTATTTAATTTTCTTGAACCTCAGGAACCTCATGAATAAAACGTGTGTTCTAACAGGATCTACCTCATGGAGTTGTAGAGAAAATTACAAGAACTAACAAATAAAAAGTACTTTGCATCATACCTGACACTGAGGAAGTTCTGAATCAATAACTATTATTATTTTAAGCCCAGGCTGTAACAGACTTAAGGTTTTGAAATATCAAAAGAGGTTATGAAAAATCAAAAGGGGTCTTGGAGAGTTGTAGAAACTTAGAGTGAACAGTGTGGTCCTTGACAGTGTTCTGCTAATCACTGTCCGGGGAGAGGATGTGCTGGCCCAAGGATGAGGTCTGTGTGGTCCCAAGGGCCAGAGGTACATGTATCAGATGGTATTAGCCGGAGACCTTTAAACATCTGAAGTCACGTCCCTTCTTTTGATTTCTTGCTATCAAACAAACTTGTGGTGATAATTTTGCTTCCTGGGTAATTTTTTCTGGAAGGCCAGAGGGTGTAAAAATTAGGCCCCCTTCAAAGTTACATTTTTTTTTTCAACTTAGTCTGCCTTTTTGATTCTGACCAATTCTGGGGGCCTGACAAGATCAAAGCTCTTACAGAGCCAGGAAGAAGATTCAGAATAAGGGGTTTCACCAAGTCACAATCTCTCAGAGTACATTCTTCAGGCTTTTTGTAGGTGTTATGTGGTAAAGGGTTCCCTGGTCAATCAGTTTAAGACACCCTGGAAGTCAGAAGGCTTCTGGGAGCTTTTATATTTGCTACGAATGTTGTGAACCTCTCAGGGGTGAGGGTATAGTGTCCATCACATTCTACTCTTATTTGACCACAAGCCCCCTTTACTAGTAACTTTTCAAAGTACTAAGGCTTTTTCGAGTGCGCTTTAGAAAATGCTGCACTCCTAAGGAAATATCTGTCTCCTAGTCCTCTTGGTATCACATCCATTTGCGAGCAACAGACAATTCCGCAATACGACAGTTAATTTCATGCATGGAATATTCTTCAATTAATGGCAGGAGGTCGCTGTGCCATATGGAGAGGGAAACGAGACATGTGTGAAAAATTTGTCCTGAATGGCCCATAAAGTGACTAATCCACAACAGATTCCACTTCAGTCACAATTTATTTTGTAGCGATCTATGCCCCATATTCTCAGAACGGTCGCTTTCCCATGGCCTGTCAAGGTCATCTTGTAGAGAGGTTGATACTTCTGTTTAGTTTTTCACGGGGGTGCTTCTCAGAGTGGCAGCAGCCATGCCTGCTGTGCTAGTCTTCCCTTTCAGCAAGAGTTAACTTCTGTAAGAACCAAAAACTAGCTCTGTGGATGGCGTCTCTTGCGTCTGAGAAGTAAACAGTAACATCCAGCAACCCTAACATTTTTACTTCTACAAAACTGCCACAGTATTTTGCTTTTGGCACCTAGAAAAATTCACGCCCTATTTCACTTTTCTAGGTTTCTAGTCTTATACGTTGAAAACAATACCTATAATTAAATGCTGTAAATATTTTAAGGAAAAAGAAAATAGGTATATATTGAAGTTCTACAAGTAAATATAAGGTAGCTCTAGCGTAGCATGGTAGTTAAACTTGTACTTTTTTAAAAATTGAAGCATTAATATTTTATTTTATTTGTTTTTTTAAAAGACATATTTGAAAAAGGTCTTTTTTCTTTTTAAATTAAAAAAAATTTTTGATTACACTTGACATGCAATAGTATATTAGTTTCATATGTACAACTTAGTGACTAGATATTTATATAACTTACGAAGTGATCACCTCGGTAAGTAAGCTTATGTACTCTGAAACCAGATACCTGGATTGAATCCTGCCTTTACTACTAATCAGCTGTGTGCCTGTGGGCATATTACATAATCTCTCTGTGCCTCAGTTTCACCATATATCACATGGTAATAATAATAGCATCTAAGACATAGAGTTGCTGTTAGGATTAACTTAATTTATATTTATAAAGCTGAACAATGCACGACTGAAAACACACACTGTATAAAGTCTTAAGTCCTTATATTTAAAGTCATGAAAAAGCAAAAAAGAGAAACAAAAACCAATCTTTAGAAAATAACCTTTTTATACATACAATTAGAATAATAAAATTGTATTATAAAGAATGTTTTTTTTAAAAATTCGATGCTCACAAACTCTGTTTAATTTAACTGAGGTGAATGAGAGCTTTGAATTTGATAAAAATTATCTACCACTGCTACTCTTTGATGAAATAAAGAAGTCACTAAATGATATTCCCAAGGTCACAGCAAGGAAGACAAATGTTCTAATTTGGCATGTTATTCTCTTACGTACAACACATGCCACACACACCTCAATGGTCTCTTTTTAATATATTGACTTCATGCTGAAATTCAGCCACAAGATGTCCTGAACCCTGGGGCCATGTGTGCATGTTCTTGGATGTTTTCCTTTCAAGAAGCTTTACATTTTGTGTTTTTGTTCCAGGGATAATCCCCTTAAAGTGCTTAAACAAATTCTGACTCATGGGATCACCAGTTTAAAGCATTTGTACTTATATAATATTTCTGTCACCAAGTTAATACTGCTTTAATTGTTTGAGCTTATGAAAAAAGGTTAAAAGGTAGGTCTAATATGTAAGTGATGTGCTTATGCCAAGAAAAGGCCAAAACCAGAAATTTCACAGTAATAGAGAAAAACGAGAATAACTGAGTTATCAGATGGCATCATGTATTATTTTCATGATGAACTCCAAATAAGCTATACTGTTAGTAGTATATTAGTTCCCTCAAACCACCGTTCTCAATCATAGTAAATGAGCATTGTTAATTATAATTTTGTTTTCTAGTTTTGTTTGTATTTAATGCATTTACTTTTGCTTTATAAATTTGGCATTTAGTTATTTATTGGTGTATATTTAATATTAAAAATAACTTACCTCAGCTATGATCGTGCCAGGATATTTTTTCTCTTTATATAAGGGGTCCATTCATCAGTCAAATTTAAAAATACTGCCAGAAAGGAGATGGTCTTGGCCCTAAGGACTTCATTTTGCTTGAAAAAGACTCAGAACACAGAAGTTGAGGAGATTTTTCCCACTTCTTCCTAACTTGCAGTGCTGGGGTACCTGGCTCATCAACTGAGACAGATCAATGCTGTGCACAGTGGCTGAAGTGAAAAGCTAAATCAGGCAGGTGGTCTATTTCTTTATAGTGTTCTTAATTTCTCTGTTCCTCTTAAATCTTCAAAATTTCCCTTTTATCTCATTGCAGTTCCTCAAGCATTTTCTGGCAGGGTTTTGCATTAGGACCTTCGCACATTCATTCCCTGTGCTCCCAATACAGAGACTAACTCCCATACCTCATCCAATTCTTTGCTTCAGTATTACCTTCTTAATGGGACCTACCCTGGTGTCCCACTCCTGAGCCCTTACGCTGCTCTGCTGTTTTCCCCCAAACACTTGTCACCTTCCAGTACACTCTATAACTTACCTTATTATGTTTATTATTTATCGTCTCTCCCCCCCTTCCATCTCCTGCTAAAATGTAAGCTCCATGAGGACAGGAGTTTTTTGTATTTGCTTAGTCCAATAGTGTATTTTGCGGACTTAGAATTGTTCCCGGCACAAAGTAGGCACTCAATAAATAAGCGCTGAGTAAATCTGTCATTTTACTTTCTCCTTAGTCCAATTCTTTGTAAAATTATAGCTTACGTTTTTTTTTTTTTTTCAAGCAATTTTGAGGATTGGGGTGGAGGTGGCACATTTGAATATATTAGTAGGAAGAAGTTTGGGATATGCAGCTCTGCAATGGCCTGCCATTTTCAAAATTAAAAGAGGCATTTTTGATTAAATGAAATATATTGAACAGATATCAGTACATACATTTCAATAAAATATTTTGCATTAGTGTTGCACTTGACAGTTTGAAGAATACTTTGGTAAAACTTCCTTGTGTGTTCTTTTCGACAACCTGACCAGGCTGAATAGGCATTCAGTTCTCCTTCACCGAACTTCCAGAGAAGTTAAAGATGAAGCCCCACATCACAAAACTGATCTTCTAAGACTTGCAGCTTAGGTCTTTAGAGTCCTACCTCAGTGAGCAGAGTGCTTTTTTATAGCAGATTGTGTTATCAGATTACAGGGCTATTAGTGGTGAGGGATGACCAAGGATACAGGGTCTCTGGAAGGTGTTTTACAGGATGAAACATTAATTTCTCTCTACTGAGATCATGTTAAAAGATTTGTTTTATTGTTCCCATTTTTAGTGGTTTATTGAATACTCTTCATTAAATAACTATAGCTTTTATATTCTGATTAAGTAAATGAGCTATTGTTTGTAAAACAGCGAAGGCTTTTATATCTTAATGAGATTACACTGTGATTTTTTGTAAATGGGATACAGAAAACATCCAACAGGTTTCCAGTCTCCAGCAGGAGCTTTCTTGTTAATGTCATGAAATTATTGAGAAATGCGGAGAAGAATAAAATAGATTAATTATAGGTATTTAGAACAAGTGATTAATATTTTATAAAGCATGCAAAAGAAATGAATAAACTGGCAGCCTAGCATGTTTTATTTTTTCAACTCAGGACATGATAGTGAAGGACTAAAAAGTTCTAGGGAGGGGGATTATACATGTTGTGTTCATCATTTCACTGTGTAAGTACTTATAAATTTGCATTCTCTTGTTCACTTCTCTACAACTCTTTTTAGGAATCCTTATAATAACATTTCTGTTATTTTACTTTGCACTTTGTGATTATTCTTTTTAAGTAGCTATTGCCTCCTCTGGCCTGTGAGAGTTGGAACCAAACCTCAATCATTTTTGTCTCCCCAGGATCCAACACATATTTGGCCCATGGAAGGTGCTCAATAAATGTTAATTTTCAAGTTAATGAGTAAACTTAATGAACAGTCCTGAATGAGATTGTTGTTTTAAATAACCAGACCTTCAGTTGAGGAGATCTGGATTTAATTTCTTTTGGTTTTGTACAGATAGAATTAGGAAATATAACATCTGAACTGTGAGTGAGCAGACATTAAGCTAGTTGCTTTGCATTCACCTTCATTACCTCATCTAATCCTCAATAATCTGTTGAGGTTGCATAATTCCTGTTCCCATGGACCACAGAGGTATTAAATTATTTGTCCAAAGTCACACAAGCAATGACTGATAGAAACAAGACTTGAACACAGTGAATATATTTAACTACTGTACTGAACTGCTTAACCTTTTTGCATTAAATAAAAGATAACTTTTCACTTATTAAAATTTAAAATGAATGGTATGTATACAGTGTGAAAGCATACTATTGAATGATTTAGTTTTATTGATTGCAATATTCACATTCCAGTTCACCCCTCAGCCCTCATCAGTCTAGCTTCCAACTCCAACATTTGCCTGTTTCTGTCTCCACTGAGATCACTTGGGACCTCATCACTACCAAATGCAATGCACATCTTCCAGGCTTTATCCTTTAATCTTTGCAGAATTTGGTGATGTTGTTCTCACGTTTCCCTTCTTGAAAAAGTGTATCCTTTTGGCTTACATAAGACTATTCTCTTCTAGTTACCTTCTCCTACATTTCTTTCTACTTTGTCCTTCACTGTCTCTTCTTTCACCTTAAATACGGGTTTTCTCCAGGCTTTTATCGAGGCTGTTATCTTCTAATTCTGTTCTTGGCAGTCTGAGTAATTTCATCCATTCCTATAGTTTCAGCTAACATTTATACATTTAAATTTCCAATTCTCCTTATGTTTCGTTATTGTATTTCCAGTGTTCATTTGACATCTTTACCTGAAATTCATTACAGCCCGAACCAAACTTGACCATAACCTCTCCCCTATAACCAGCCCACTCTTGTTTTCTCATATGATGCTGTTGGCAGTTACCTAACTCAGAAATTTGAGACTATTCTTAAAGCTTTTTTTCATTACTTTCATCCAGTTGTCTGGTCATTTCATCTCTTCAACTTAACCTATTTCTAATCCCCGCTGCCTCTGCTTTTATTCAGATCCTTATCATCTGTCTCTTTATTTTGAAACACACTTTCTTTTTGACATTGTTTAATAAAATTATACAGATTTCAAGCATACAGTTCAATAATATGTCATATGTATGTATTTGTGTGTGTGTGCGTGTGTGTGTATTGTATTGCATCACCACCCAAAGTTAAATTTCCTTTTATCTCCTTATATTTGAGCCCTTTTAACCATATCTACCACCCCGCTTTCCTCTGTTGATCACTAAACTGTTGTCTGTGTCTACGAGTCTCTGTCTTGTTCATCTGTTGCTTTTGGTTTTATATCCCACGTAAGTGAAATTATGGTTCTCAACTTTTTCTGACTTATTTTATTTAACATGATAAAATCAAGATCCATCCATGTCTCAAATGGCACTATTTTGTTTTCTTATGACTGAGAAATATTCCATCGTATGTATGTACCACATCTTCTTTATCCAATCATCTACTGAAGCACTTCAGTTGTTTCCATGTCTTGTCCACCATGAATAATGCTACAGTGAACATTGGGATGTATATATCTTTATGGATCAATTTTTTTCAATTTTTTTGGATAGAGACCCAGAAGAAGGATTGCTGAGTCATATAGTAATTCTATTCTTAATTTTTTGAGAAGTTTTCATACTGTTTTCCATAGTGGCTGTACCAATTTACATTCCCACCAGTGGTGTAGGAGGGTTCCTTTTTCCCTAACCTTTCTAACACTTGTTATTACTTGTCCTGTTTATTATAGCCATTCTAACAGTTGTGAAGTGGTATCTCATTGTGGTTTTGATTTTCATGTCCCTAATAGCTATCTTTTCATATGTCTGTTGGCCATTCATAGGTCTTCTTGGGAGAAATGTCTGTTCAGGTCCTCTGCCCATTTTTTCATTGGATTGTTTGTCTATTTTTGTTGGTATACGAGCTATTTTGTATATTTCGGATATTAGCCCCTTATTGGAGGCATTGTTTGTAAATATATTCTTTAATTCAGTTGGTTGCCTCTTTATTTTGTTGGTGGTTTCTTTTGCTGTGCAGAAGCTTCTTGGTTTGATACACTCTCATTCATTTATTTTTGCTTTTACTTCCCTTGCCTTTGAGGTCAAATTCATAAAATCCTCTCTAAATGCAAGGTCCATGAGTTTAGGACCTATGTTTCTTTCTATGTAATCTATTGTTTCAGGTCTTATATTTAGGTCTTTGATCTATTTTGAGTTAATTTTGGTGTATGGTGACAGCAGTCTAGTTTTATTCTTTTGCATGCGGCTTTTCAGTGGAGCACGCTTCTGACTGATATTCTTGCCTCCAGTTTCTTCCTGCTGCAGTTCATTCTCCGCACTACCACCAGAGTCATCTATTTCGTAAAAATTATAGTTTTATCCCTGTTGAAAGGTAAGCTCAGTGAAAACTTGGAAAATACAGGAAATAGAAAAAATAAAATAAAAATTATTTTTAGTCCTGCTACCATCTCCAATATAATTTTTACTAATATCGAAGCTAGTTACATTTTTAAAATGCAGTGTGACCATGTCGACTACCCTGGCTTAGAACCATCACTATGAAGCAAGATGGAAGTGCAGTGTCCATTTGAATCAGTTGCTGTAGCTTTTAAAATCCATATTATTTATAAATCATGAAGTTTCAGGTATACAGTACATTAGTTAGGCATTTACATAGTTTATAAAGCAATCCCCCGAATTACTCCTCTCTCCTCTGGTTTTCCATTAAGCCTATATATTAATACGAAATGAAGAATACAGTCCCTGTTACCTTATTCAGACTCTCACCCTGTGGTCAATAGGGCATGTTGCACTTAATTGCTTTTTAATAGGAAGGATGGCTTTGTGCTGAACTGGTATTTAGAATCAGTGACATGATAACCATGTGGGGTTATCAGTGAAGTTTGTGGTCACAGAATAATGTCTGTACAGGACTTTTGGCTTCCCTGACTTTCATACTTTAAGCAAATGTGCTTATTACTGAAAATGGCAGCTGGTAGAAATGACAAATCCAATAGGAAAACCCTTCATCCAATCTTCAAGGGATGACTGTGAGAAGAAGCACTTCTGAATGGTAGAGTAGGAACCTCCAAAATTTTGTTCCTCTAAAAAGCAATGAGTACACTGGAGAAAATTTTCAAAATCGACCAAAGACATGCAAGTACAGGAGGAGGATTTATTCAAGAAACAGGTTGAATTTCAATTAGAATGGAAGGCTTCGTGATATTTTAATTGCCTTATTTCTATACTCCTCTCCTCAGCTCCAGAGTAGCTTTGAAAACCAACAGACTTGTGACCATGGTAGCTGAGAAAACTGACAGCTGAACAGCCACTAATGGGCACAATGGGTTTCCTGCTCTCCCAAAAGCCTCATCCCTAGAGGACTGTCACTACTTGATATGTCTGGTAGCTTTTGAAAAAGCCCCATTCACAGAACTAATCCTTATTTGATCTGGCTCAGAGCATACTCAGTGCAAACAGCTCTATCTCCAAGATATTCGTCAAAAACAAACACTGGCAATTGTTTAACATCACAGCTGCCCGAGGTAGTAGTACCACTTGAGGCACACAAAGGGCTGACCAAAGAATGTAAAAGGACAAAATGGAGAATGAGAAGTCCATGGGGGGGCTTTGAAAAATTGTGATCTATTCCTGGAAATCTAAAAGGCTACACATGTAGGCAGGGCTGTGCTGGCCCAGGAAAGACCTGAAAAGGGCCTCATTGCCGGCCTGCCCCAAGGCTCTGTGCAAGCTGGAAGTAAAGGCTAAGGCAGAGTTATAAACTACTAGTGTGTTGAAGGTGTGATCCATCGTACACACAGAGCCCCTTAGCAAACGTTGGGAAACTTATTGGTTCAAGGCATTGAAGGAAATCTCTGTCCAATTGTTATCTGACCATTGAGGTAACTAATCGTAGACTTCGGTGGCCATACATAACAACTGTTTTACCCTATAAACTTTTAATAAATAGGAACATTATCTCATACAAATACAATGTCTTTATTACACTTAATGCAATACACAGGAATTATCCAATATTAAAATTGCACTGTCCCTCAAAAAATTGGTTGGTTTGCTTAAAGAAAATCCAGTAAATAATTTGGTTATTATTTCACCTTTAATATGGAGTAGTACCTCCTTTCTTCACATTTTTTAAAATTGGAGAATGTCATTCATACTGAAAAGCGAAGTAATCATAAGTCTACAACTTGATCTTCTCAAAATGAACATGTTTATGGTAACAGTGCTCAGTTCAAGAAACAAAACATTTCTACTACTTTGGAGTCCTTCTGCCTTTCTCAAGCATACCCACTTTTTAAGACAATCATTGTCTCCTGACTGCTAGCACCATATATTAGTCATACCTCTTATATTGTTTTTATTGAGGAATAAAAACATTTATGAAAGTCCTTAAGGTATCTTAATCTTTAATATATAGCATGACAAATTTTTACATATGTACACAACTTTATAACTACCACCTAAATCAAGATATAAAGCATTCTCTGCTCCCTGCAAGTCCCCCTCAGGTCCCCTTCCAGTTGCAATCTCCAAGGACTGACTGCTAACACTATAGGTTACTTTTGCCTGTTTTTGTTCTCTAAACAACAATTATATAGAGTAGTTTATTTTTTATCCGATTTTTTTTTTTACTACCTTCTCTCCTTTTAATTTTTCTCAATGACACTGACAACTATATCAGTTATCCTGTAGAACATCTCATATTCTGGATTTGTTTTTTGTTTCCTGCTAATATCTTCCACAATCTCTCATATTTCTTGTAAATTTGAGTTTAACACAAAGTTCTTAACTAGGGTCAGTTGTATTTTTTTCCCAAGGTGGACAGTTGATGGTGCTGTGTATGTCATACCACATTTAATCAAAAGATACACAAAATGCTTAATATCTGGTCATCCATGTCTTTGTAATGGTAAGATTGATCATTGAGTTCAGATCGTGACATCCTAGTGTCCAGATTGGAAAGTTTCTCATCAATTTTTTGGGTAATGTATTCAATTATGTTATTTTCTTAGGTGTTGAAAAATTGTGAATTTTCTAATTCTTTCATTCCTTCCACATTTATTTCTTGGAATTCTTGTGTAAAAAAACACTTCCCCTCATCAGCTACAGCTCCTTAGTTATTCCGAAATACAATTAATACTGAAAAGGCATGGTATATGCCTAATTCTTTCATTTTCATTGACAAACTATTTTTGGAGTACATAAGCAATAGTGCCCTAGTTATTGCCAATTGCGACTAAAGAGATTTGATTCCTTTTGGTGAGTGGCTATGTACACTTTAATATTGTTATGAACACATGTTTAAATTGTTTTGTGTGTTTTAATGAGCTGCAGTTTTTTTTTTAATGCTCAAGTTGTATCATTTAGGACAATGGGAAAACTATATAAGAAGTTGTTTTGAGAGCAGTATTATATTTTACCCCTGACATCTCCATATCTTCACTGTGAACCCTCATTCTCTCTGGAGGGGAAATTTTGTGGTGGCTTCTTTATCATTTCCATGTTTTTTACCCCCATAAACAAAAGAAAATGTGTGTGTGTGTGTGTGTGTGTGTGTGTGTGTGTGTGTGTGTAGCCTGTATCATTATATATACTATTTTGGCCCTATGCAGTAGGACTTGAAGTTATTTGGCCAAAATGGCAAAAAGATGACATGGCAGGGTCCTCATTTAAATCCAGGAATCAGATTCCTAAGCATGGACTCTTCACTGCTCTACTATCCTATAGCAATCTCACTGATGTACAACCCAAATACAGGTCAGAGAGGAGGCATCTGGGACTTTGCTACTCGAAGTAATGAGTAGAACAGTAATCTAAATATAGAATAACAATGAAACCTGGTTTCCAAAGAATTGTAAAAATGCTATGTGAGAATACATCTGAGTAAACTTGTGCCAAGAAAAAATGTGCTTCTTTTCTCCTCCCTTTTTATCTTTTGTGTTTTGTTTGTTTGGTTGATTCACATTCTCTACCTTTGATTTAGCAGTATTGATTTAATCTACTGGTAAGAAATGAGAAGAGTTTGTTCGAAGCCCCTTGAGATGTTACAGTTGTTATACATGATCGTTTGGTAAAATTAAAGCTTTGCCTCATTCATGCATTAATTATTCTGAGGCCTTTTCAGGAAAATCTGAAGTAAAATTATTTTAGTAGCTTAGGTCAAGAATGCCATTCTCAGAAGATAATCTTATGCAGATAAATGATTAAAAGTGGTCATAATGTAATTTGCCTCTTAGGTTACACTTGAGACTCTCCTTCTCTCTCTTTAGGATTCTAAGAATTTTTACTTATTGTTTTATCACTAAAAGTCCAAGATACTTTTGCTTGGCACTGACTGTTGTGTAGCTTCAACTAACTTGGTTTCTATTTTATTTAGGGATCAATGTTATTAAAACTTCCTTGCCCTGCTTATGAAATTTGAGCATCATCAGGAGTAGTTTTCACAGAATTGTAACTCTTTTCTGTTTTTACCCTAAAAAATGAAATACTATTTTAATTTATGTTTTGTTATCACATTCTTCATTTTTACTTCTCAGTATAATAATGTTAGGTAGATGTGGGTTGGCATGTTTCACTCTTAGTATCCTCAAATGTTTTCTTTAACAATTGCTCCTAAATAAATAAATTTGAAATACACAAATTGAAAAAAGTAAAACTTGTTTTTCTAGTAGAATTTATTTAGGTTTCTGTAAAGATAAACTGTAGATAATATCTCTGACTGTGTGCGTGTGTGTGTGTGTGTGTGTGTGCGCGCACGCGTGTGCACGTGCACGTGTGTTTTCAGTAGGAGTTAGAGAAGCCCTGAGGTAGCCTGGACTCTGAAATCTTTTGATGTTTATATTTTATTTAAATTGATCTTATTATAATTTCATTTGGAGCAGGTGTCTTTGGGCTGATGACTTGAGTACTTGAAGTTTTGAATATAATTTTAAACTCAGTCATATTCAAACTTGTTTTCATGTGACGTCTTTTGCTTCAATTTTATATTTTTTGTTTTCTTACCAGATATATCTTGAATCTGTTTTTTCCCTTAGAAGTCCCCTCATGATGGAGGATACTTAATGCTTTTTAGTATCTTGAGACATGGGTTATTGATAATATGTGATTAGCTGCAAGGTCACTCTTTTGGGCAACTCCACGTGATAAATAAAAACTCTTTTTGAATGGATACTTCTTAAGTCCACAGTATAAAGTAGTATTTTCAAATTTCAGAATAGTTGATGATTGAAGATAGATTTGCAAGGGAAATTCAAAGGATATAGAAAGACAGGGAAAAAAGAGATACCAAAATTCATTTTCCCTGTATTACTGTTTTTGTATTTCTCATCATACTAACCAGATTGAAGTCTCTCTTTTCTGGTTATTAAAGTGATGCAAGTTCATTATAGACAAGTTAGAAAATATGGAAGAATATAAGGGACATTAAGTCTTCCTGCCAAGCACTAATTACTATGAATATTTTGGTCTATTTCTTTTACAAGTTTATTTTAATAAATATTATATACATTTAAAACTCAAATAAGTTCATATTGTGCATATAGCTCTGCAGTGTATTTTTCCACTTATTATATAATGAGCATTTTCCATGTTAAAAATTATTCGAAAAGAAAAAAAATATTTGGTAACATCATGTGATGGTTACATAGTACCCTGTTATATGGCTGTGCCACAATTTACCTATTCATTTATTTTTGGACACATATAGTATGTAATTATTATGACTGTGATATAATGACTACTGAATTAATATGGTCTTTGGTGGCATGTATTTCTTGAACATACACTACAGTTTGCTTAAGCCATGGCAGGTAATTTTTTTATGTGCAAAATAATCCTTATTTTTCTTGTGTTTCTTTCCCCAATCCACCCCTTGTACTATTATTTTTTACCAAAGGAAGTTTTCCATTTAAAAAAAAAAAAAAAAGCTTTTTTAAAAGGTGATTGAGATATTTATATATAAACTCTAAAACAGATTAGAAGGTAAAATTACAAATCCTGATGATAGCAGTTTATAATGGAAATGCTTACAGACCCTTAAATATAGCTTGATAAGGAAGGGTGGGAGTTAATCGAGTTGTTACAGTTTGTTCCAGGAAAGGCATTTTGGATAAATGCCATTTACTTTTACAAAGATGTCTTGTGATTTTGGTTTTATCTGCTTCATTTAACCTTTCTCAAAGTGATGGCTGAAACAAATGTATGTAGTACAATAAAAGATATTAACATAATTATATATTTTTTAGTAAATTGAAGAAAGACAATTGTTTTCTCCAAAGGTGTTATTTGAATTTTCCTAAAAGTACTGAATTTGAGCCCAGTTTAATCACGTCAGATAACCTAGACATGGGTGACTCCAGAGGTCAATTCATCTAGCCAGCCACCTCCCTGATGGACTGTCATTAACCTACTTAAGTGTAAATAATTGTTGCAGAAGTTAAAAACTTCTGGAGATAATTCAGTGATTTAGAGTCTTCCCCGTTGAGAATAACAACACTAATATCTGAGAATTTACTGACAGTGAGTATATACTCTATGCCAGGCATTGTCTACTTGCTTTATACAGCTCTATAGTCCTCTCAAAATTGTGCTGGCAATGCAATGTTACTATCACCATTTTTTAGATGAGGAAACTAAAGGTTAAGGTTAATCATTTGGCCAAGGTCACACAGCTAATAGTTATCCAGTTTAGCTGCAGAACTAGTGCTATTCTGTGCTGCCAACAAGCTGTCAGAGAATTCTTAACATCACAGAATGAACTCCGATATTTAAAGTTTGACTTTATTCTCTTTTAAAAAAGGAACGCAATAATTTAGAAGAGAAAAATCCTCATTTTTCATTTACCCTGGCTAGAAATCTTGGCAGCTAGGAGTGAAGTTGCTATTATTGTGCCTTTGTCTGTTGTGTGTACAGATTCATACTCCCAGGTTCTCCAACCCTCACATTTTATAAACACCATGTTTCACTTGGAAGGGGAAAAGTTATTCTTGGCAACACTCATAGAGCAAAAGTAGCAGCTGCAGGCTGCTACCAAGGGATACAGTGACCTGATGCAGGAATTTTTAGAATATGTCTAGAATTTAACTTTGATACTGTTTAGAATGCAGGTCTTCAGTAACAGAGACAATTATTATTTAAAGTTTACTAGGAGGCAGGAAAACTGCAAAATGAGTTCTATGTCCCATGTATGTACTTATGACTGTAATAATTTATTGATACTTTTTGCTTCTGTTGTCATTGCCAAATATGAAAAATCATTATACAGCTAATAGAGACCTAGTACTAAGATGACCGAGATCATTAGAAGACCTGCTTTTTGAGAACAACCTGAAACAATAGTTGCATGTCAGCAAAGATGAACAGAACAGATAAGGATAAACACCCTGTGTACACTCGAAAGTGATAAAGTTCACCACAAAATCCTCAAATATTAAAACTCGAGGGTCTCTTTGAAAGTTGAAAGGTATACATTTAGAATAAGTGAAACAAGTACTGTTTTATGCTGTTGAAAGTAAACAGGAAATTTTACTAAAATGTAAACAGGAAATTTTACTAAAATGTCATTCTAAAAGGTGGTACAAGCTATAGAAAAGTTGTTCAATTCACACACACACACAAAACAACAACATAGATTGGAGTAATGCTGACAGATTCAGACTGAGTTACTATGAGACATTAAGGATGTCTGTTCAAGAAATCCTTTCGGCCCTGAAACCTTTGAGATGATACCACAGAAAGCCACCTTTTTATCCAGTCCTGTGCTGGGAGTCTCACTGGACTGACCAAGCATGGCTGGATTCTTCGACCTGGAGTCCACCAGTGCTTCTCAAATTACCTGTTGTCATTCAAATCCATCACAGACATTGATCTTCTGTAAACCAAAATAAAAATGAAGAATTAAATGGAATAAAAAACAAGATCTATAAAATATAAGCCCACATTTTCATTATTAGATGGAACAGATTTAAAATTACTCTTGACAGATTTCTGTAAAAGTTTCTAAAGGCTGACACTCAATTTCTTTATTTTAGATCATTGAAAAGCCAGTTCATGGCCTAGCTCTAGTCCATGGTCCATATTTCGAGGAGCACTGCTCTAGATTTAAATATAGATGAAAACTTTATTTCTCAGGTTAGCATCCTTTCCTGTCTTTATTTTCTCTGTACTTGCTTATCTTCCTATTATACTCCTTTATCTTCTAAGATAGATTGGAAATAATCATTGTGAGAATTATTGTTGTTAGGGTAGGGAATACTGTAAACGTACAAAACTACATGTGTCTTTTTGTGTTTTATAATAAAACAAATTGGCAAAAGCAAATGTGACATTCTCATACACATGTACATTAATGATTGGTCTGTTAGATTTTGAGACTCTAGGCTAGTGTCTCTTAAAGTGTGGTTTAAGGACCCACCTATATCGGAATTAGCTGGGTAGTTGTTTAAGAACTCAGACTCCTAAGACCCATCCTATGCCTACTAAATAGGAATTTCTGGGATTTGCTCTATGATGTCTGAGTTTTAACTGTTGTCTCACCAGGCGATTCTAATACACAATAGAATTTGAGAACTATTCCTTCAGGGTTTGGGAATCTGTGTGTATTTAATTCTGCATCACATACTATAGTGCTATATTATAAATTCCTATTTTGGACATGTTCGTTAATGTGAGTATATTGGATTCTCTACATACGTGCTTTCAGCAAAGAATCTCTAGGATATATTATCAGGGTCATTGATATCTCAGCCATATGCAAAGCATTATTGGAAAAAGGTAATGTTCTCGTTTTACAGATAGAAACAATGCATACAAAATAATTTTACATCCTTCTCTGTTGGTTTCATTTTATTTTTAGAGTTTTACATGCTTAAAATCTATTCTTAAATTTATTCTACTTTACAAAATATTTATTTGGAATAAAAAATAGCATAGCTATAGAACCCATTATCCATGCAATTAAGTAGTTATGAATTGAATGAGGGAGGCGGGTTGTTTATAAGCCACTATAGTATTTTATTTAAAAACACTTGTCTTTACATTAATATGAGTTAACACAAAATTTATTGATAAGGAAAAATTACATTCTTATATGTTAATACAAAATTCACCCATAAAGAAAATTATATCTTTCGAGCTTTAAGATACATGTTAGTCAAAGAAAGGAGACAGTCCTGTAGCTGGCTCTTTAATTCTGTAGTGGAAATTACTGAAAGGAAGGGACCATATTTATTCTTATTTGGGTATGCCATCCAGAATTTTTGGCACATTACATCCGTTTGCTCGTATTGAAATAGAAATTTTGCATTTCTATTAGAGATGTAAAAGCGAGTATCATTTATTCCTGTGTGTGAAAGCGATGGGTCACAATCCGGGTATTTGGGCGTGAAGGGACGTTGATAGCGGTATTTCCTTATCCACCTAAATGAGAACATTAGTTCTTTGGGGACTTTTCGCTCTTCCAAAGCATAAGGAAAATTTCCCAGATAAAGCTGCAAAACCCTAAGAAAGTAATATCCCCATTCTTGCTTTAATTGAACTTCAAGCACTATAAAAGTGTTGCTGTTGTGAAATTGCACAGGGTCCTGGAAAATCTTCCTCTGCACTTTTCAACCTTGCCGCATGTGCCCTTGATCAAGTTACTAGACTTCTTCGAACTGTTTCCTCATCTTGAGGATAAAAACACCTCTCAAAATTGTGAGAATTCTATGGGTAAATGATTCTGAAATATTGAGCATAGTTTTTGGCACTTGGGAAATAGTAGTTTTATTGTTGTACAAAGTTGTATAACAGTGAGAAATGTGTGGATAAGCTTTGATGTCATACAGACTCTAGATTTGAAACTCAGCTAGTTTCTTGCTGTGTAATCTTGTGCAAGCAAGTTATTCAATCATTATATCCACAAGTTTTCTTAATTTGTGAAATTGGGATTGTAATAATTATGCCAGAAGGTCACTCTGAGGATTAAATGAGGGAATGTGTATACATACTTACAGGGCCTGCAATATAGTAAGTTCTTAATAGATAACAGATGATAGCCATGATTATTTTTATTGAATTTGATTGCTACCATTTTCTAAGCTAAGTTTAAAAAATAACATGTTTTATGTACACGCATCTATTTGGTTTTAGATTTAGGTCCTCCCCTTGATCTTTTAGCAGCTGTCTCATTTTTAACATATTTTCAAAACGCTTCTGATTTATACACAAATGTATGTGTATTTCCATTGGAAGATTTGGGGAATCTGAAATGAGGGTGATGATGAAATGAACATTCATCTGGCTTCCTTATGAACACAATGTCAGAAGAAAAAGCAGCCAATAAAAATTGCAGCAGATAAGCAGACATTTGCTGTAAAACAAATAATGCATATGAGTTTCAGACTCAGAGGCATACAAAATGCATAAACACAAAGGAAATTCATAATGGGCTTTTCAGGAAAAGGGTTGTTCCTTCCTGATGTACTAACCTTGATACTGTTTTATGTTTTTGGTGCCACCATAAAGACAGATGGAGGAGACACTGTTGAATTTTTCCATTGTCAATTTGTATTGTCATTTAAGAATTATGTCTTGGCTCTTCTGTGCTTTACTCTTAAATATTCTGTGAGCTTTTGGGAATAAGCTATTTTAGTTGTGATGCCTTTAATTTTCTATGGTTAATCCATTCAGCATCCACCCCTGAGTAGCCTTGCTAGATCAATAGCTTAGAATGTTGACAACTGTGATAATCAGTTGGGCTTTCAGAAGATCTTACAGAGATGGGGAAAGGGACAATTTCCATTCCCTTATCCTTAAGCCTCCCTTTCCCTATACAGGGATGCTTACAATTTCTAGTCCGTTCATTATTGGCCACATCTCTCCCTCATCTTTTGTGCTGTATGTAGTCACACTGGTTTTTCAGCCTTTGTTTCCCACCATAAGACCTCCGCACAGCTCTTCCATGTGGAATGATCTCTCTGCCCACCTCTCCCTACACAATTCCTAGTCATCCTTCAGAGTTTCATTCACACACTGATTCCTTGAGGGAGCCTTTTCTTTTTCTTTGGCCTGGGTCATTTCAGCAGCTTAGCCATTCCCTTATAACATTCTCTCCTTCCTTTGTAGCATGTTATCATAATAGCAACTAAAGAATTCATTATATATTTGCTATTTAGTGTTTCTCTCTCTCTCTCTCTCTCTCTCTCTCTCTCTCTCTCTCTCTCTCTCTCTCTCTCTCTCTCTCTCTCAAATAGAAGCTCTGAAAGAAAGAGCAGGAGCTATGTTTGTCTTATTCATAATTATCTCCTAGTTCCAACTAACACCATATGATATCACAGTAAGTGAAAATGCTAAGGTTGATATATGAATGTAATATTGGTACTCATGTGCTTCCTCATTTTGTTTGTTGTTGTTGATTTTCTTTTTGGTCTTTCTTTCACAGAGGGGTGTGGTTTGAATAAAGGAATAGCATATGTAAATTTTGGGGTCTGACAGTATGCTCCTCTGGCTATATCTGCTCAATATATTAGTTCATTGTGATTGAGTGGGTACTGGCTGAATGACCTGTGTTTGAGAAATACCATCTTTATGAAAAGATATGTGTACATGATGGCCTTAAGTCTAAGCTGCAGCATTCATCTAACCTCCTTTGCTTCACTTATAAGTTCTTTCTTGATCAACTTGGAAATCTTGCACTGTTATGACAATGGCTTATACTGTGGAGAAGTAGGTTTCCTTGACATAGGAAAATAGCCTGTTTGCCACACATGAGCATCAGTGACACATGGAGGAACAGAATCTAGAGTTCATTCAGCTAAAGTGGCCTATCTGGAAAATGTTACAGTATTGGAAGGCAAAGCGTCAGGGCTTGGAGGGGCCAGCGTGGTGGAAGCATCTGGCAGAGTCCAGAGACCTGGAAGTGAGGGGCGATGAGAGCCGCACTATGACCAGACGATGTGAGCCTCTCTTCAACCCCAAGGAGAGTCTGGTGCTCCATGATTTGGAAGTAGGCAAGAGTTCAAGATCATACACTTTCTTGAGGATGAAAGCAGAGATGCTGACATTGTTGAGAAGTTTGTTGTTCACAGGCTGTAGTCATCTTTGATGCTGGTGCATTATCCTTTCTAGATTTATTTTTCCTAATCTCCTAATGGTGACTTAGGCCGCTGTGGGCCCATTGGCCACTTGTGAATTACTGAGTATTTTCACAGTGTTATTTGAGGGAGGCAGTGTATTGTAAATGAGCTTGGGCTTGCCTGTCACTCAGCTTTGACTTTAAATCCTTGTCGTTGTCACTTCCTCTCTGTGAGCCTCAGTTTCCTCATCGGTAACATAGGCCTAATAACACTATTGACCTCAACCTTAGAGTACAGTGGCATTTATTAGAGATTAAAGCATCTATTATGTGTCCCTGGTACATAGTAGGCATTCTGTACATGCTTGCTATTATTGTTGTTTTCCAGGACACACCCAAAAATCCACAGTGATTTGATTTAGGACTTGACTGGGTTTGCCTGTCCAGAGGAGGCCTGGTCAGGGTGGTGATGATTCTGGATTGCCAGGCTTGCTGTGTTTACTCAGTCTATTCCAGTCCAAAGCAATGTAGGCCCTCGAAGCTTCATGACAAATTATGTCTAAGTTAAAGGAACAGTAGAGAGGAAATTGCAGCCACCATATGTAGCACGGAGCTTAAATCCTGTCTGCCTCACTTCACAGTAAAAGCATGTGACAAATGAGGACATTTCATCTTGCTTTCCTGGAAGTTCGTTGGAAAGATATGGTCTTGCAGCCTTTGATTGCATTTACCCATTCAACTAGCACTTAAAAATTGCAGTAACTGCCCTAGGTTAGCCAATAGCTTAGGAGGCCCCTTTCTGCGTTAAAAAACAATGCATATGACCTGGGGGTTCCGCAACCCAACCTCTTTCCACCATAAGACAAGAGCACCAGCTAGGTTGATGATTGTATTTATTTTTGCATTAAAAGTGAGGTCTGAAAATAAATTCTGAATTGATAACAACATGCTTGGGTTTTCATTAAAGCTATGTGATGTTCGAAAAAGTTTTATTTCTTTTTTACAGACTGAAATCACAAGTCCACAAACTCTGTTCTGGATTGATTAGGATACTCCAAGTCTATTTCAGTAACCTAAATGAATGTTATATCTAATTAATGGCAATAGTAAATTAGAGTTCCCAGATAGTGGCCACACGAGTCTGAGTAAATCAAACAGAAAGTTCCCCTCTTTGTGACAACAGTCAGCTTGTTTACATCAGCCCACTGTGTATGACCATGTGTGTGTCTGTGTGTATGTGTGTGTGTGTGTGTGTGTATGTACTCATAACTCATTCTTTGGAATTCTCCCATGGAAAAGCAAAGGAAGGAAGCTGAGGGGAGGATGGGGTGATTGCATCCTGTACCCTTTGCAGGGGTGTGGCTACAACTGCCTCAGCCAAAGGGACACTAATATATTATGTTTTTTCACTTAGGAGGCCTGAGCTATGTATGATAAGTCTTGATGAAAGGCAGGAGTGGCCTTCAGTGTTGTTCTTAGTTGGACAGGAGTCTCCTGCTAGTGTACTGCTCAAGTTCTTCTAGTATTTTATTTCTAGAACTTGGGGGAGGAGGAAGAGAAGCAGGAGCATCAGTGAAGTGGACCTGCAGTGCTCTCAAAGCCATGTTAGGACTACACACCCACCTTGACTTCAATTCTGGCCACTCCTGTGAATGAATTTACCAAGTGGGTAGGCCAGGTACAAGATTTTAAGGAGAATGAAATGTGTTTCTTCAGGCTGCTTCCTAAATCTGATTTGAAATGATGGAGTTTACCCTGGCAAAGGCAGAGAGAAACTCTTTGGGATTATATGAGGTAAGGTATTAGTAAATTCTGGAAATGAATTGAACTTTCACCTGATTTCTGTGTCCATCTGTTTGGGATTTATAGTTCTCTCTGCCTCTCTCTTTGAAAAGTTCTTAAATGTTGTCCCCTCCCAGCTTGGTTAGGGATAGTCCATTTATAAACTATGCAGTGCGTTTTTCAAATTTAGTCACTTTACACCTCAACATAGGAGATCAATACTGGGATCAAAGCAGGTAAAACTAAATATGTAATCCCCTCATTGTGCGTTTCTGGAGTCCCATTGGTTTTAAATGAATTATTTACTGTGAAATTAAACACAACTTTTACAAGAGTGCTTTTGATAATGGCATTTCATTAAGTCTAAATAGATTTCATGACAGGTTATCTGCCTCTGGAATAATAATGTTTTTGATGAATTTACTCTTCTCTCAGGGAATAAGATATTAAAGGGTATTTATTTGTAATGTAACATATGGACAAATATTTGTAGATATTTACATTCTAGAAACTGTTGATTTAACAACAATCTTATAACAAATGTTAACTTGAGAATTAAACCATGGCTTTTTAAAAAAGATTTTCTTGTGGCTGCTGTGGCAAACTGGCCCAGTTTTTATAGGCCTTCTAAATCTGGTTTAATTATTTAGGAACTGGAATGAAGTCAGAGCAAAATTCATTTCAATCTTAATTCTTTACAAATTAGCTTTTCAAATGAAAATTTTTATTTTTTATTCTTTGGCTATGAAATGCCAATCAGTGGTTCTCAAGGGTGTTGAAGATGTTGTTTTTTAATTGTCATGTAGGATGCAGTGGCATTTGGTGCCTGAGAGCTAGGGACACCAAAGTTTTTATAATGCATTGGACAGACCCTCACAAAGAATTATCTGCTAGAATGTCAGTGAGACTCTCATTGAGGAACATAGATAAATGCTCAGTTTAATAAAAAATACTTTGATGATTTAGTAAAGATTCAGGTGAGCATTCTGATATCTGGGAAAGGTCATTTTTCTTCTGATTAAGCCGTTTGGGGGAGGGATCCAGAGGGAGTAGCTACTTCTGTGAAGTTATTCTTTAAGATCAGCAGCAATAAATGTTCCAGAAGAGATGTTCCCACATACTCCTAATTAGTATTTTCAGACCTAGTTGGATTAGCTCTAACAAAATTAGCTATTACAGTTCCTGAACCTTGTTGTTTGAGCTCATTAAGCTCAAAGGAGTAATTTACCCCTAACCAAAGGATGCTTTTGTGCTAAGCATTATATTTTATAATAGCTATACGTTTCTCAGACTCTTCAGCTGTCTTGCACAATGTAAAAGTTAACACCCTGCAGAATCTAGAGGTTGCTTTTAAGCTACACTTAGTATTAAAAGGGATTATTTTTGAGTGACAGCTGAGTGTATGCGTGGTATTTAAAAAAATAATTAGAGGAAAGGAAGGAGGATATAAAATCAAAACTTTGTCATTTCTGGCAACTTTTTACACACATAGTGCTGAGGCAGACATTTCTAAGTTGAAGACTGTACTCGAAGTCTCTGTTTTATTGTGTAGGGAGATGAGGGCACCTCTGTCCGAGTCTTTCTTAAGCCAGGCTTAAAGCTCATTGACAGAATTTTAAACTTTGAGTGACCTTCCATCCAAGGACTGGGTAGTATTGAGTTATTCAGTGTGAAACACTGTGCTACATGTATAAGGGCATAATGAACTATTACTGTATAGATAGCCTGGACTTTTGTTGTCTGGTAATTTGGTATCTGTTGCTTAAGAATGCAGAGTCTCCAAACACATATAAATAAGCATGTATTTGTTTTAATTTATGTATAGTTGTGAGAAATTTGAATAAAATAAATTTATTTAAAAATCAATTTAAAAAGTAAAAGTTAAGAAAATGAAGTTGAGGAATTGTGCTTTTGAGTATTGGAAAAAAACAAACAAACCATAGCTCCTTTTGAAAGAAGGCTGAAATGGACTGAAAAATTTTAAAAGCCCACACAGTTAGCTCCTAAGATATAGCAGGTTCACATACTGTACCATTTATTCTTTACAGCTTTCTGTGGTAGGTGCTGTTATCACTTTATAGAATAAAGAAATGCAGTCTGCAGTTTTAAGACTTACCCAAGATCATAAATCTAGTAAACTAGAGAAATGGAGTTTGAAGTCAAATGTCCTGTCTGTTGAAGTTCTGGGATCTTACCGTCACCTGGCAGCCAGAACCTGACAACATCATCATCAAATGGTGTCTTACTTTCATAGCACTTGTAATAAATGATATGTACCCAAAAACAAAAAGCATACTTTTTTGGTGAAAAGAAGGTTCATGAGGACTAAATGCTAGTGATACATTAAATATGTTTCATTAAGTGTTTTATTGAGTTACTAAGTGATTTTGACTGATTAAGGTGAATACAGGAACATTAGACTTTCAGGAATTGTTCGAATAGAGAGGGAGAGGAAGAGCATGGTGGACTTAGGGAAATTGGACTGAAGAGTCTGGAATCGGTGCATAGCCTTTTGCACGAAGGGTGGGTATGCATAGCTGCTACAGCTGTGTCTGCACAGAAGAGACGGAGATGGGAGGAGGATCATGTTTAGGTTCTGTTCCAACACTTGGTGCTGGGCCCGGGCACGAAGCATGTGAGCCATACTCTTGTCCTTGTATAATCTACTCTGTGGGCAGTAGCCAGAATGACTTTTTTTTTTTTTTTTTACTGCAGATCATGTCACTTTCCTGGTTTAAATTCTTCAGTGACTTTCCATTATCATCAGAGTAGAATCCAAACTATTCGCCATAGACAGTGTGGTGTCATGTTGAGGAGCATGGCCTCTGGAGCAAGGCAGCCTGTGTTCATTCTGCATGTAGTAGTTTTGGGATCTTGGGCACATTTCTTAACTCCTCTGTGCCTTAGTTTCTCCATCGTTAAAAATCTAGTAAGAGTACCTCATAGAATTGTTAGCGGTTTTAATAGAGGCAAAACAGTTGAATGTGCTTGGCATGTAGAAAGCTTTGCAGTGCTCGCTATTACCGTTGAGGTCTACGAGGTGGCCCTATGTGTCTCTCTGATCTCGTCTTCTCCCTTTCTCTGCCTCATTCACTCTGCTCTAGCTGCATCAGTTTCTTGTTCTTCAGAACACTGTAGGCTTGTCCCTGTTTCGGGGTCTTTGCATTTTTGGTTTTTGCTTTTTTCCCAAATCCCCCTGTGGAAAATGCCTTCCTTTTATTCAGGCCCCTCTTTCTGTAACTGACCTACATAAAGTAACACTTTCCCACCAACTTTTTTTTCCTTTTGTCCCCTGGCTGCCTTTCTTTGAGCCATATTATCGCTACTTGAGATTACATCATATTGACTATACTACCTGACATATACATTATTTTGTATATGCCTGTTGATCACTTTCCCCACTGGGCCAAAGTCTCCACAAGGACAGTGATTTTTGACTCTCTTATTCCCCTGGAATCCCTGTAACTTAGAATATTGCATGGCAGATAGTGGATGCTCAATAAGTATTTGTTGAATTAATTTTTAATAAATTTTATTTTCTCTCTCGCTTCTAGAATTTTTCTTTTTTCTGTCTTCAGGCCTTAAATTGTTCCTTCTAACTCTTATTAGCCTGTCATCACCATGCCCCAAATTACAGACTATTAGAAAAAGAGCATTTACTCCACTCTTTATCATGAAAGTTGTTTAGCAATAGGAGGGCTTGTTCTAACCTGTCAACCTTGTACACAAAGTAGGATTGAGGCATTTTAGTGTTATTGTTATTGAATATTCCTGAAGGGCCTAATGTTAGATCTTGTGCTAAGGTGTTTACCAAGCTACCCGATGCTAGCCACACTCAATCCTTTAAAAATCTCGGGCTTACATTCTCAAGTGTAATTGCTAGAGGAAAATAGCCATGCAAACTGTGATGGGGAAAACTATGCACTGATGGCAATGTATACTTCAAAGAGACTTTGAAATTTTTTAAGCTTCAAAGTTTACAAAGAGCACCTAATTCCTACTGATAGTTTAATCATGAAATTGGATAACATAATCACAAATTGTATGTCTTATTTTTAAAATGATATTTATCATAAATTTATATAATAACCAAATAAAATAGACTTATTAGTTATAAGTAAGCCTTTAGTTATTTGTCCTTTTGAGATATTATCAAAGAATTTGTGTTTCCTATGTTCTGTAAAGGAAAACATTCAGTTGGTAAAAATAAATCTTAATTTAGAAATGTTCTGAGTCTTTGTCAGGAAAGAACTTCTTAAGAGGTTTCAAAGGCCTTTACCTAAAACTGGTCGTGTGATCTTAGGTAAGCCAAGTCATCTTTTTGTGTGACCTACTGTAAGTTATTATGATATTTGAATGTCAATGCAGCACAACAGTGTGATCAAATTAAGTTAATTAGAATTCTTGTTATAAAGACTGAACATTTAAATAAACTGCTTTTGTTAAATTAGCCCAATAAAGCTTACCATAGAATTTGCAGTATTGTCCTTATTTTTCTCTGTTCTGAACAAGATGGCGATCTCTTTAAAAAGGCTTTATGCATTCTTTGGTGAGAATTTTATTTCTCTTATATATTTTAAAAATATAATACTAATATTCAGTTAATGTCATATATCAAAAGAAGATATCAAGATGTCTTTCATTCAGCCAAATCTGAGCACCTACTATGTGCCAGATATTGTTCTAGTCACTTGGAGATACAGCAGTAAACAGAATAGATAAAAGATTTTGACTTTCTGGAGTTTAAATTCTAGAGAGACAGGCAGACAGTATATAAGAAGTATACGTAGGTTATATAGAACGTTAGATGGTGATGAGGTTATGAAAAAGAAATTGAGCAGAATTAGGTAGTCCAGGAATGCTGGAGGAGTTGTGGTTTTAAATGGAGCAGTCAGAGTAGATTTCATTGAGAAGATGATGTGCAAACAAAAAGGGAAAACATTGAAGGAGAGGCTTGGGCCATAATGATATATCGGGGAAAGTTCCAGACAAATGGACCTTGAGGAAGAATCCTGACCACGCCTTTGAGGACATACAGAGAAGGAAAAAAATCCTTTCTTCTGTTCTCCTAGGTTCAGCTTCTGGGCCTGCAAATCAGACTGACAGAAAACAGATTAACAGGAAACATGGCATACGAATTTCATTAGATGTTATAATTTTAATTTCTGTGTGCAAGGAAACCTTCATGGAAATGAAATGAAGACCCAAAAAAATAGTTAAACTCAGGGGCTTATATACTATTTTAATGAAGGGTGATAAATTGTGGGAAAATAACTAGACAAATGAAGGGGGAGGTGTTGACCTCTAGAGGCAGTAAATTGTAGGAAGGCACAAATATTCCCAAGGCCAGACCTTGTGGACTTGTCATTGGCTCTGTCAGCTTCTGTTGCTTTTTCTATCCTGTAAGGTTCTAGTGTCTTTTTATTCCATTTTTAGCACATTATAGGCAGGAAATTTTTCGGTACTTATGAGAAGATTACCATTAAAGTGTCTAAGCATATCTGACACATGCTCTTTTTCTTAATTTTTCTTTTCTTTTTCCATCCAGAGAGGGCTTCAATGTAAGAAACTGGACACCTAGGAAGATTGGGTTAAAAACTAATGCCAAGTTTGCAAATTCATCTAGAAGTTTGTAAATTCATCTGGAAGTTTGTTAATGAACTCTCATAGCACTTAGTTAAGATTGGTGCTCTACTTGGTACATTCACTGATAGAGACTCATCCTTCCTCCACAGCGTATTTCTAGTCTCAAAGTCATTTGTTGTCAAAGTTTTCCTCTCACATTGCGATGGGTTTCCATAACCCACCTAGTACATGCTGGTGAATTTCAAAGTTTGTACCATCAAACGGTCTCTGTGAGGGTATATACTTACCCCAGGTCTAGAATGATCATTTTGATTCATATTGTAACTTAGTATTGCTCTCCAAATCCCAAATCTCAGATAGAGCATCCAATTTCTGAGTGTAACCAGAATAAAGCCGGATCCCTTTATGTCTAATCTCAGGACATAGAATATTCAATTTGTATCCGAAAGGTAATTTAAAATCAATTTAGATGTTTATTCCATTTTTTGTGAAAATGTAGGGAGGGATTACTTTAAAGCAAAAGAAAATTTGTAAGCATCAGTTTTCATCTCTCTGCACAATTTGTCACATGGCATCTTTCTCATAAAATTTCTCATCTTTTCTCAATTCCCCTAGGTTGACTGATAGAAGAGTGAGGCCTTTGAATACTTCTTTTTTTTTTTTTTTTTTTTGGTTCCTGTTTTATCTCCAGTATTGTATGGAGGTTTTGGAAATATTAATATAGACATAGCAACATTTCCATATCCAAATTATGTTTGGATATGTTTGATGTGTCTGGTTGTGTCTCTTATATATTCTCTTATTATCTTAAAAGCCTATTTATAGAATTTTTTCTGGAATCCAAAAATCACATACTGGAAAAAATTAATTTTTTAAAGATAATTTCACACTAATCTTTGTGTATGACATATTATGGGGAAGAAAGTTTGAAAAAACTTAGAAGACTCTATGTTTCCATTATTTTAGCTTTTTGTGGCATTTTACTTTATTTTATTATTATTTAAAAGTATTTTATTAAATTTATTGAGGTGACGTTGGTTAATGAAATTATGTTGGTTTCTAGTGTACGATTCAATAATACGTCTTATGTATATCGTATTGCGTGTTCACCACCCAAAGTTAAATTACCTTCTGTTGCCACATATTTGATCCCCTTTACCTTTATCTACCTCCCTCTCCACTTTCCCTCTGGTAACCATTAAACTATTGTCTGTGTCCATGAGTCTCTGTTTGTCATGTTAGTTTGTTGCTTTCATTTTATAGCCCACATAATGAGTGAAATCATATGGTTCTCAACTTTTTCTGCCTGACTTATCTTGCTTAGCATGGTAATCTCAGGATCCATCCATGTTGTTGCAAATGACAGCATTTCATCTTTTCTTATGGCCGAGTAATATTCCATTGTACATATGTACCACAGTCATCCATTAAAGGGCACTTCGGTAGTTTCCACGTCTTGTCCACTGTGACTAATGCTGCAATGAACATTTTTGTGGCATTTTAAACAAAGAATTAATTTTGTCTTTTAAAAATTACTCTTTATAATCACACTGTAAGCTAATATAACTAATTCAAATTTCGCAAGCAAGAAAAGGATTATATCCTGGGGTCCAGACAATAACAGCAACTTTTATGACTGAATTCAGCTCTAAATATGGCCGCCGCTTTGTTTTTCTGATGACCATTTGTGAAACCAAAAAAAAAAAAAAAAAAAAAATTCTTGGAGTGATGAAGCAAAGGAATGGATGGGACACATTAATGACTGGCTTAAATGTGTAGATCTCCCAAAGGATATCTCCACATGCATCTCCTAGAGACACTTTAAACTTGATAGATCCAGAGCTGTATTAATTATACATGGCCACAGGAAACACTAACTGTCCCTCCTGGGCTCTCTTTTAACACTTTGTAAAGTATGTACACCTCCATCGCAGCACTTTTTACATTGCATTGTGCCTTGTGTGCCAGTCCTCTCCTGCTGCTCTGTCAACTCCTTGTGGCAGGAAATGGGTATTCTGATCAATAAATGCCTTTTGAAGGAAGGAAGGAAGGATGGGTGGGAGGGAGGGAGGGAGGGAGGAAGGAAGGAAGGAAGGAAGAAAGGAAGGAAGGAAGGAAGGAGCTAACAAATGAAAGGGACAGTAGTCAAAGAGATATTCATGGTCTGCAGCATTACAATTGCTAAAATTCCCTGGAAATAACCACTGGACACAATTTTTTGTGTGTGTGTGGTGTTCGTGGTACCTACCTGGTTGGAGTGTTAGCTAAAATTCAGATTGATGTGACCCAACTCAAACCTACTGAATCAAAATTTCTGGAAGAGCGGAACAGGAGTCAGCATCTTGAAGAATTCCCGAGGCTATTCACTGTGAGCAATGGAGTTGGGTGGTCAATTCTGTAGAGGATCAACTTTCTAAAGGGGGAGACAGACAATGGTGATTTGTGACCAACTGAATGTACGGCAGATGCTTACATATACATTTAAGATTTTAAGGTGTTCCTCCTAAAAAATCATGTGGTTTTCCTTTAGAAAAGGAGGTATTTTTCTCACCTAATTGACCAGAGCCGCTATACTCTGGTTAATAGAAGAGAGTTAGTTGTGTGTGATGTGTAATCTTATATTTTTTCTCCTTTATTTCTTGGGTCCAAACACTTTATTTATTTGTCCCTTGGGAAACAAACTCAACAAAAATAATTTCTGTATTAATTGGAATTAATTGAACTATCTCTGAGGAGTAATCTTTTAAAACACCAAATGAAATCATTTTGAAAAAGTATCATGGATTGCTAAAATAAGGCAGGAGTAAAGATTTTTCAGAAGTTTTCCTGATCATGTTCTTATAGTATTTACAAGTTAGGCATGAAAATTATATTAAAAGGATTTTAGGACTTTTTAAGTGCGCTTTGTTTTTTTCTATTTAGAGGAAAGGTACTGCCAGCTAGACTTGTAATAGAACAAAAGAGATTTGTGAGACATGAGTGGACAAGCTTTGTATAACCCCTACCAAACAAAATTAGATTTAGAAAAGGTATTTAGGAACATGAATTAAACATCTCCAATGTTTTTTCCTATAATTACATTCCAGCTAAAAAGTTACCTAAGTATGTAGAAAATATACTCCCAAAATATAGACTCTGTTGTAGCTGAAAGAGAAATAAGAACAGAGATGGGAAAGGAGGCAAAAAAGGTAATGGTCAAAGAGCAAAAGCAAAAGTAAAACCAGGAAAATATGCCTCTTGGAGGCTGACATACTTCTAGGTTGAGAGGAAGGTGCTAAAGATCAAGGAGAGAGAAGGTGACTGGTGGTGAGGATTGGCTCAAGGGTACCACCATAACGGGGGTAGAACTTGGGCAAGAAGACACAAAGTAGGTATAGATATAGAAAAGATGGTGGTAATAGAGGGATGGAGAAACCAGGGAGATGAGGCCTCATGTCCATGTTTGGATGGTACCCTGCTTCAAATAAGAGGATAGAAATTAGGGGGTGTAAGGAAATTGCAACAGATTTGACTAGTTATTAAGAGAAGTGGGCGACTAATCTCGGAAGATAAGCAGGGTTGGGCCTGGTTAGTGCTTGGATGGGAGACCACCTAGGAAGACCAGGTGCTGTAGGCATAAAAAAAAAAAAGAAAAAATACTTGAAAAAAAAAAAAAAACAGAGTGGGGAAGACAAATGATTAAATATAAATGGAACAATTGGTAATTGTTTTTAAAAATTGATTATATTTATTTGATCTATCGAAACCTTTATTCAGTTAAAGTAAAAAAAATAGATTTATAATTACATCTATATGTTATTTGTAGAGGATTTAAAAACATTTCTTTGGTATACCATTTTATACTCATTTTTTTTTCTTTTTCTTGGATTAGGGGAATTTTTAAAAGACTGAATTACCTAATATAGATGTTAAGTGAGAGTAAAGGAAACATAACTCATACAATCTGGGAAAAAATATTCTGTCCTCGAATAACCATGAAAAGTAGATTTGAGCAGAGAAATGCTGTCACCATAAAGGAGTTCCTGGGCTAGACAAAAATTGACTGCAACTAAACGAAGGTGTTGACCTACTTAAAGAAAAAAGCTTTACTCTGAGGGAAAAATTAAAATTGGTCTTGAAACAAAGAAAAGGAGTGGGTCATTTCAGGCATTCTTTAGCATGGTGTGCCCAAGGCTGGCCCAGGCTTTGCCAACTAGCAGCAGTAGGAGCAGTAGTAGCTGTAGAGGTTGTGACGGTCATGTCAAAATAATTTGAACTCTGTGCCCCTGAACTGGTTTATTTCTAGGGCCTTTGTATTTGCAATTAAGGATGTTGGTGCCACGCAAGCATCAATTCTCTTTGGTGCTCATACCTCTTAAGTATTTCTCCTCATCCCATTACTGCCCTCTCATTCTATTTCTGCTCCTCAGTGGCCCATTTCCCAAAGTTATTATGCCAGAAGTGTGTACTTAGTTCGTCTTAATTGATGGTTTAGAGTGAAAAAGTTTAGTACTAATAACAGAAATGCAAACGTTTTTACAGTGAGGTCACATTAACAAGAACAATTTTTTTACTGTTAATTTTTATCATTGTGATGTGAGTGCTTGCTCCTTAAAGCAAGATTTGGTGCTGCCTCATCCTTCCTGAGGCCTCAAGTGGAAACTGTCACAATATTTTCAGAAAATGTCCCATGTGCATAGCCACATTTTTAAAAGACATTTTCAATAGCTGGATGCCTTCTACTCACATGCCTAAACTTTGTTTCCTGTATAGTCCAACTTTCTGTGCCTTCCAAGTGATCAATAGCTAATAGAGAACATTTATTTGTGAAAACATAAGAATCCCTCTCCCCATCCAAGTAGCTCTGCAAATTACAGTGTCTTTTAGAAGGGAAGCAACTACTTTTGTTGTCTAACCTGGAGCAGTGATGCAGTTTTGAAGACTCTAGGTCAAGACAGGTATGATTAGTCTAAATCATTGAGGATGCTGGGTATACTGTTATTATTAATTGTGTTCAGCTGCAAGTAACAGAGACCCAACCACAGAAACTTCAAATAAATTCACAGGAATTTATTTTTGCCTATGTAGCAGGGAGCCTGAGGGTCATTCAGGACCAAAAAAAATCTTCATGGTTGCTTCTAGCTTCTTGCTCTGCTGTCCTTACTTAGCATGTGGTTCCCCTCCAAAAAGAAGGGAAGAGAAAGAACGAAAGGATTACTGAGTCTGTCCTCTTATTAATCAGAAAAATAATAGCTTTCCCAGAAGTCCCACCCAGTAGACTTCCAGTTTCACTGCCAGAGCTAGACCACATGCCACTCTTAGCTACCAGGGATTCTGGAGAGGCGAGTTTTTCACTGGGCACATTGCGGCTTGGACAAAATTGGAGTTTTAGTTTGCATGGAAGAAGCTCAGGCAGTGAGCAGGATCTGCCCTGAGGAGCCAGCCAGTCACTTGACATCTTTTGAGTCCAGTTTTAGGTGATTGCCCGAGCGCCTTCTACATCTCAACAGCATTGCAGTTATATTTTTGTGATGAAGTAAAGTTCTGTTCTCGCAGTGTGTGTCTAGGAGTGCAGGTGGTGACATGATGGGTGGTGCCTTTTCATTCCTATGAAGAGCAGTCACTGCTTCTGGGCCTTCCTCACAAAGAATCTTCGACTTATAATATGCTGAATGCAAATGGCACAAAAGGACCATTCCTCCCAAAGTGCTTTGGCTTATCAATATGATGAAGCCAGTGGGCCCCAAGGATGCTACAGGCAGAAATCCCTCCGAGCTGGATTATCCGACCCCTCACTTTGCCCCACTTTCTGTTTCTTTTATACTCAAAAGAAGAGAGGTTTTTCTTCTCAAGATTATTCCTTTGGATTTGGGACCTTTTCTCTATCTTTTCATTTTAAGTATAGCTCTTGCTTCACCATGTCTGATTTATTCCGACTCTCAGTTAAATTGTACCTTTAATCTTTCCTCCTGGGAAAACAACTGAGGTACATCGAACTTAAGAGCCAGTGTCACTGTACACATATTTGTGTGCCTGTGAAACCCTGATGGTCTCTTTTTTTATGTTTTTAGTTTCATTTCTTATTCTAGTGCTCTAAGACAGAGCTTCAAACTAATGAGATGTGAGCAAGTTATAAAGAATATGACTCTATTCAGCCTCAGGGTGTGGGGCAGAGCCTGGGCAGCCAGAGCATCCCTACCTGTCATCTGAAGCTGTAAGCGTCTCTTCCATTTAATCCAATATGCCTACAAATTTTACCATTTTCTATGTGCCGTGAGGTCAGAAAGCTTGGAAAGCGATGCTTTCAGGCCTGTTCTTCAGATCTGTCCCATCTCTCCAGACAAAAGCCTAAACCTGCCTGTTTTCTTTTCCTGTATTAGCTCAAGGTCTAGTGCCTTGGGCATTTTGTAAAGATTTCCCCAGCAGACCTGATGACTTGGTTGGTATCTCCTGGACATTGCTCATGGCAAACCTGGACTGTGTCTTGACTCAGTTTCATAGCTTAATGTCCCTTTTTCTCATCCTATCTTCTTTCTTATTTTCTCCCAGCTTCACTATTCCTTTCCTTTTCATCAAGGATTTATTTTATAGATGGGAGCTCAACCCCGTTCTTATAACATCAGCCCATCACCGAAGCTGCAGCAGCTGTACCTGTTGTTTTTTGCAGTTTTATCTTTTGGCAACATCGGCCAGTCTGGCCAAGCCCAGATGCCATCTTCCTTCCACCCCACACCCTACCCTCCTCCCCAATTCTCCCATATAAATGCAAATATAGAAATTCAGGGAAATTAGCTGCTGGGAAGGTAGTCATTAATAATAGTGTTCATTAATATTTTCCTTTTATCTTTTTTTTTTTTTGCATTTATTTTAGAACTTGTATCTTTGAGCTAAGGAAGAACAAATAGATTATAATTAAGCTGAAAAGTGTTTCTTTGTTTTTCAGATGAGAATTCTCCAGCCAACTTCTGGGATTCTAAAAACAGAGGTGTGACTGGAACACAAAAAGGGCAAATTGTATGGAGAATTGAGCCTGGGCCCTATTTCATGGAGCGTAAGTAACTAAGTGTGAAATATAAGTTTGTTACTGAACATTGCATAAATACGTAAAAATCTATGGAGTCTTTTCTGAATGTTATCTTAAAAGATTTTGGCTTTGATTTACATATTTATGCCATGTGGCCCCAAACTAGAAAACATATTGTTTTAGAAAATGCTCATATATTACATATACATTATGAATTTATGATATATATTAATACTTTGCATATTTCTATATAGCCTTATAGCTACATTTGTAGTTAATATGTAATTATATTAGTTTTCAGGAGCAGGAAAAATAATTCAAGATTTAAGTTAAATTTAAGAATTTAACTTAAAATTTTTTTTCGATAACTTTGCTATTATTTTTCTCAGTAGCAGAATAACTTTAGCATTTGGATCCTGGCCTTTACAAGTGAAGATAAGATAGTCTTGGGCTGCCATAGAGGTCAGTTTACTAGGAAAGGGAAATTGGCTGCAGATAATTCAACAATTACGCATTTCATCTGATGTTACATTTATTCATAAATATGAACTCATATATAATACATGGTTCACAGAAATATCTCATCCCTTTCTATTTTGGATAAAGGGAGTATTTATATTTGCCACTAATATTATTGAGAATATAGTAAATACACTTTTGTGAAGTAACTAGCAGCATGAATAAATAAATGATTTACTGGTTGGTCCAGGTTAACTGCTACATTCATAGAATTTTTCTTTAACGTAGAAAAAAAATGGGCTCTTTAAAAATTTTCTGAGTTGTTGAGCTCTGTGTAAGTATGAAGTTTTATATGCAGGATATTTAATGTTAGCGAGAATGTGTGGATGCCAAGGACGGCACTTATTAAACCTTAAAATATAAGGTTAGGTTTGGTAAAATAGAAACCTATTGTAAGCATATCTTCATGAAAGTATATAAAACGTATATGACATAAAAAGTTATTTAAAAAATTAACATCTATTACTTTGAATTGTCATTAAAGGCATCAGATAATTTCTTCCACGTTTTTCCGATAGGTTAGCATTCTAGAGCTTTCTCTAATTCTGTTTCTGCCCCCTAAGGAATATCTTCTTTTCATAGTTCAATTCCTTGCTAGATTCTTTCTTTAAACCTTAAATGGAATGTAATTTTTAAGAGAAAATGCTCATGGAATGTCAATAAGTGAGGGGAGAAAGCAGTTACATACAGCACAATTCTAACTAAAATCATAGCATATAGGGGAAAAAAAGAAGGATATTAGCCAAAATGTGATCAAAGGTTGTTTCTGGGAGCGAGATTACAGGTGATTTGTTTTTCTTGCCTTTTTCTACATTTCTTTAGTTTCCAACATTGGCCCAGCAGGCATTACTAAGTTATGAGAAAATAAATGATAAAAGAATATGGGGAGAAATTGAATAGGAAATGGCCAGGTTTACTCTCAATGTGATTCTTCCTTTGAAAGGATCTCAGGGTTTAAGAGTTTGATCTAGCAGAGAAATACTGCCAACTGAACTTCAGGGGGAGAGGTAAAACCCTTTCTACTTGCTCCCAAATTCTGAAGACTGCTAGGAAGGATTGCCTCTTGATAGAGTATGCAGATTCATATTATGGGGTTTGTGTGATCACCTGGGAAGAAGTCAGTATCATATGCTCCTGTAACCTGGAACATTGTGTGTGTGTGGGGGGGGGGGGGCGGGGACCATTTATAGAGTATCTCATTTGCCACAATTGATTTTCTTTCTCCCCTCAAAAGTGTTAAATGTTTGTAATACCCTGGCTGATTAGAGTATAGTAACTCTCTCTGTCTCAACAAGTGTTTTTCTTTACCCCTCACTCTAGTATTTAATAGAAATGGGCTTGACATTGAAGCTAGAAATTGGAAATGAAGAAAAAAGTAAGGTTTCTTTTTCTTTTCTCCTCTAATTTAGCATTTCCGCCTTAATTCTTCCTTCACAAAATTGGAGGTATGGTGTTACATGATTTCAAAACTGGAAATATTTAGTAATGTGTTTTTTTAGGGACTGAGAAAATTTGTAAAAGCCAATGTCCTAGTGAATAGGAATTATAGAAAGATTTTTCTTTATAAAAAGTTTATCTTCATTAATTGGAATGAGGCCTCCCCCAACACCACACATCTCTATCCTTTCCATGTCCATTCAATGGAAAAACCTCAGGTGGTATTTATATCAGTGTTTAGAAGTATAGTCCATGTTTTTTTAGACTTTTTTTTTTTTTTTTTTTTTTTTTTTTTTTACCCCATGTCTGTCTGGAGCAGACGTAAGGGGACTTCATAGCATAATGAAATTTTGCTTGATCCTCTGAGCTCATGATGTGGAACTTTAAAAAAATTGAGAGGTCGGGTGGGGTAAGTTAGACAGCATCTGTATTTATGTCTGTCATCTATATTTATATCTGTCAGCTCTGCAGTGTGTTGGTGTCCATAAAATCTGCTTTGCACAATTCAGAATAAGTTTATTTTATAGTTTTGGGGGTTCTAATTTGTCACAGAGATTGGAAATTTTTATCGTAGTAAGGAAAGAAATAACACCCAAAATGAGTCAGCTAGCAAAGTTGGCCTTGCTGTCAATATCCAACAAATAAAAATAAGCTGACAATTAGAACCTTAGAAAAGAAGAAATGGCATCCTAACTTGAAAGAGTCCAGAGAAGGTGGCTTATAAAAATGCACTTCTTATTGAAAATGAGCTCCTTCTCCCTAACCATTGATCTGTTCTTTGAGACACCACTACAAGCAGATTCACAGACTGCTCGTCTCCAGCATGTAGAGTGTGACACTAACAAACTCATGCCCACAGAACTGCACATTCATGCTCATTGCTGAGCTCGTTCCGCTTTAACAGGCCTTGTGCATGTTCTTGCAGAAAACATGCTCTTGGTCCTGGAAGAAAGCAAGTGGAAAAGTAAGGTTTCCTCATATCTGCACAGCTATTACTATTTCAGTAGTAATTAAACACCTGTGCTAATATTCAGGAAAGACATTTATGGGGCGTTCTCAGGGAATTGAAGTAATCGTAAAGATAGAATTCCCGCGTAGATCATCTTACTCTTCTTCAAACGCAGCGTGCTAATAATTCCTGCTTCCCTCTTTTGCCACTCATCACTCTAACCTCTCTACCCCCATCTCTCTCCTCTGTAGGTTTGAGTCCTGACCTGTTTGTTTGTGAGGCTTTCTGATTCTGCCGTGTCCTCACCCATCTTCTCTGTGGTCTCCACAGCCTTCTACCTTTCCTTTTTAGTGTTTGTCTTCAGGATTTTGTCAATCCTGTGATTGTCATCTCAACAGCTATACTATAAATCACCCGCTACTCCAGAAATCTTTCTTTGATTCCCTTGCACTGTCCGGCGTAGTGTTGGTCATTTGTTGTGGTGGGTACATGATAAAAATCTTTTGCTTGACATTGCTAACTAAATTTTGAATTACTGCTTAGTGATTAACATACATAATGGAAAGACTCAATATTTTACCTCGTGACAGACTTTTTTTTAGTATTTCATTATTGATAAGAAATGCGTAATAATATAAATCCCTAAAAAAGGATTTTTAATCATTATCTTTTTCACTTAAAATAAGTGAACTAAATACACTGTAGGAAGTTGTTTGGTACAGTCAGGAGAGTCAGTGGAAGATTAACTTCTTTGGGAAAATATCGTGACTTTAATAATCCAGGTGACTTTTGTAGGTTAGGACTCCCTGGGGCTGCCCCTGAGTGTCATTGCCTATATTGAATGACGCTTTGGGAAAAAAGCATTCTGTAGTGACACTTCAATGTCTCAGATGCTCTCTATATAGAGAAATTCCAGTGTCCATGTGTTTTATCTTCGACATATTCTGGCTTCATTGCCTTTGAATCTGTACTTTTCAAAATCAACAACTGACATTCCTGACATTCGTATTGCTTTTTATCAAGTTCAAATCACACACACACACACACACACACACACACACACACACACACACACTGTACATGTATAACATACATAAAATACAAACATATATATAAAAATACATATCTACTGATTTGTGTGTATTTTTGTATGTGTATATGTGTGTATCCACAGGATATATATCAACATATATCTATCTACACCTATATCTATATCGTCTATATCTATATATCTATATCTATATCGTCTATATCTATATCTATATCTATGTCTATATCTATCTATACCTACACTTACACCTACACCTATACCTACACCTATACCTATACCTATCCATCTATCACATACTGGTCTAAATATACCAGTAGTTCCTAAATTTGATCTCTGTCTAGTGGCTGCATTCGTTGCTTGGAAATTTAAAATAATACAGATTCCCAGACGCTATCGCTACATTGTGTATGGCAGTATTTTATCATACTTGTTAAGCTGCTTTTTTTCTATTTCCGTGGACAGCTACAACCTGCCTACATTGTAGGGGTTAGGAGTGAATGCTTTGGAATTTAACAGATTGAGTTTGAGTCCTCAACTCCTGTCGTTTCCTGTTTGTCTGATCTTCTGCAAACTTCAACACTTCATCTGCAACATGGGGACAGGGATTTCTGCCTCCCAAAGTTGGTGTGAAGGTTAAATAACAATGTGAACCGAGACACACCACTGCATCTGGTACATCGTGGAGCCCTTCAGTAAATCATAGCTAGTCTTACTCTTATTTCTACACTGTTTAAATTTTGGCATGTTTTTGCGCATTATTTTTCTAATATATTTGGGATCATTCTTAGAAAATTCCAGAGAGGTACATAAAATTAAATAGGAAATGGCATGATCAATCTGTTGTTTTTGATCAGAAAAGAAGGGATAGTTCAAAGAACCATCCACGAGCGGGATTTTCCGAGAGGTGGCATAGCCAGTTTCCTCAGTTTATTACTAAATGACTTGTTTCTATGTTTAAATTATTGCTTTTCTCCAATCGATTTGCAGCGGAGATAAAAATCTGTTTTAAATACTACCACGGCATTAGTGGAGCCCTGCGAGCCACCACGCCCTGCATCACCGTGAAGAACCCTGCTGTGATGGTGAGTGCCCCTGGTTGTGGGGCTTCCATGCCACGTCTCCAGGGCCGCGATTTCTATTTTTGCAGCTCTGACAGGGTTATGGGGAATAATGAAAAAGGAAGTGCAAGATAGTGTGGGCACCGCTTTAGTAAAGGAAATAACTTACAGCTGGTTTACCTGCATTTACAATATAAATCAGTGGGCAAGTATGATTTGATTTATAACAATTCTGTATGTAGTCAACTCTTCAGAGAAACCACTCATGAAGCAAATTAGTGAGGGCACCACCATGGGAAGGTTTTTAACCTTTGTCTGGGTGACAGATTGGTAGGAAATAGTGACACTGAAGCTTATGTGAATTTACTTTACATGAGCTCAGTGGGTAAAGGGAGAAAAATAATGATTTAAATAGTGTGGATTCTACCTGCCAAGTCAACTTAAGCTTTTACCCAAATAAAGAATGAGATGGGGATCAGGAATATGCTATTTCCTCAGGAAGCCTTAGGCTAGATCCCTCTCAATGCTGAGTTAGGGCCTAGTGTCTAAAAATACCACACATATTTTTGGTATAACATGGCCACTCAGTGAAGGCCAAACCTCTTCACCAGGTCCTCAGTAGAAAGAGAGAGATATTTAATTTAGTTTTGGAGGATATTAGTTTTGTTGGACGTTTGAAAGAAAGTATGTCCATTTCCAACATGGTACTTTCCTAAGGATTACTTTTCACAATTTTGTGATTTTTTTTTGCTCTATCCATTAACATTAGGATCTTAGAGTTTCACAAGACATACTCCATTGTACATGGGTGGTTGGACTCAGATAGTTGGAGTGAGTCTAAGAGTGTAAGATACGTAGATCATTGCAGTTTTTATAAGTCAGTAAAAATCATGTTGTGAAAATAGAGAAGAAAAATATTGCCTTCCATAATATGAAATCTTTATAACATTGTGTGTGTATGTGTGTGTATATAAATTTATAGATGCATGCATTTTTGGATATAGGCAAGTGGCCAGGTTGACAGCCTGAAATTCAGAAAGTAATCTTTGCAGATGGCATTTTACAATTGTCCAGACCCACGAATGCTGTACCAATCAGTCTTTCCCTTTCATTTGTTCATTCAAACGAATATTTGCTGGGTGTCAGCTAAGTAGCAGACATTTCACCCACCACTAAAGATGAAATGATAAGCAAATACTCAGTCCTTGTTCACACTGGTCAGCTGGGGGAGAGAGACATCAATTAAAATAATTTATGTGAGTGGAAATTACTAGGAGAGGAAGTAAAGTGGGACTATCAGAGCACATGCTACTAGGATTTATCCTGATCAGAAAGGTCTTAGAAGGCTTCCCTGAAGAAAGTATGTTTGCAAGACAATCTAAAGGACACATAGGAGCTACTGAGGTGAAAAGAGAGAAGGAAGAGCATTTTAGGTAGAGGGAACAGTATGTACGAAATATTAAATATCTAAGTACTCTTCTCACATTTGAATTATATTTGAATAACCATTGTATTAAACATGGTATAGGATATAAAAAAATAACCCCATTTACTATATAAAGACTTTGGAGGCTACAAGGAGAATAACAATTTTGGACTTCAAACTCTGCCATGTCACAGAGTAAGCAGTGGAATGTGTTTAATTAACATTGTAAAAAGAAAAATTATGGAGCTACAAGTGTGGGGGTGTAATAAAACCTTTGAAAAATTAACTGTGTGTGAGATTAGACAATAGCTTTCAAACATGATTTTCTGGATTTACGTTTTTTGAGACTTAAGCAATTTCAGTGATCAGATATCACAGAAGTGAGCCAGCATTCACACCCCGGTGACCACTGATCTCATTCCATTGATTTTTGCATTGATGTTACTCTGTCAAATCCTGTGGATAGTTTGAAGATAATTAATTTCCTTCAGACAGGTTTTAGAGTACCTTAAAAGTTTCATTGATATAGCACTGGCAATTAGAATAGAATATCGTGGTTCAAAGGCTAATAGAATTGGTGGCCAGTACATTTCTGACCAAGCTTGAGACTTAACTTCCAAAATTGAGAGGCTGTATCATATGAACACGTCATTGTGGAGGGTGAGTGCTCTATTTATATTTTACCCAGGAATATGACATGTTTTGAGTTACTGAGACTGAATAACAACATTGATATTCGCAAAGCTCATTTAGTGTGATTATTCCATGACCAATTGCAAAGTATAGACCTGGAAGAAATAACTAAGTAACTCTGTAGGGTAGGAAATAAGCTACCATCCTAATCGTATGGTCTCCTTTCTCATATATCCTTTTGCAGTGAGTTAAAGATAAAAAACGTTGTGTTTTCTCTGTCATGGGCACTTTGACGTCATTGTCATTTATCAGAGTACACAGTGATATGTATCTCAGACACTTGGAACAGGAAATCCTTTGGCTTCAGGGACCGATAAAGGCTACCATCACTCACTACCATGTATTGTTTCCATAGTTGGTTGACAGTGTTGCTTCTGGGTTTTCCTGGAATGAATCTATGGAATGAGTTTATTTAAAAAACTCCCTAAACAGTGAGTGCAGATGTGTTTATTATCACTGATGTCCCTATATCTAGTGGTAATGTTTGGTCTTTCCTGGCTTTTTTGTCATCAGTGATAAACTTGAATTCTTTCAGTATTATTTCAGATGAGCGTTTTGCCATGATTGTAGTAAAGGAAACTTTATCTCTGAATTCTGTAAGAATTGTTTCACATTAGCCTTTTTCCAGAATGAATTATATTTAAAAAAGAGGATTCAAGGACATTTTCTTTTGTTTCTATTATATCTTATAATATTTTAAATAGGTTTTAAATAAAGACAGACTCTAGTCTGTCTTTATTTAGCTCACTTAATTTGAGTATCCCTTAGCAGGAAGAGACGTCATGTCTTCGGGGGTGGTACAACTCATGGAGCAGTATCCATTTAAGGGGAGGCCATGGTTTATCAGATGTCTGGCTTACCCAGGGCACAGGAGGGGCAGGCTGCAGAGGGTCTGTACAATGTCGCTGTTTACTGCTCTGTAATCTGGAGTTTTGTGTGGTTAAAGCAGGATTAGATTGTGACAGCGATCAGTTGTCTGACCAGTTTGCTGTTATCACTGCTTTAGTTAACCTGGGGGTGATGAGGCAGAGAGATATTACACAATATAGTACACCATACATACCTGTTGAGTGCCAACTCAATGTCCTCAAGGAGCTGGTTTTTTGGATAGAATGAAATAGAAGATGGTACCCTAGCATATTGCAAATGACATGTGAAACAATCAGGAAGAAGTGTCACAGAAAATAGTTTGACTAAGTTACAGGAAGTAGAGAAGGAAGTAGAAATTTATATTTGAAAAAATTGAATGGAATTTATTTAAAAATTTTTCAACTTTTCTTGTGTTAGTGAAAGTTTTATTTCTTTGTGGCATATGATTTTAATTGGAGTGTGGGAGTGCCACAAAGATAAGATAGAAGAGTTTAACCTAAATGTTAGAATTAAAATATAGTTTCTATTTCCCAACTATTCAAAATATATTCTGCTTTCAATTCTCTCTTACAGTATTGTGGACTTTGTTTTTTAGAGAGCCACAAAAGTCTTTTTTACTAGTGTACCATAAATTGAGCACTAATTGTAGATAAATTGAAAGAAGGTTAAGTCTACTATGTGGTTAAATCTGCTATGACCGGATTCAAGTGAAATATAATTTACTCAAAGGGTTTTAGGAAAAAGCTTCACAATACAATAATTAGTACAATAGCATTGCAGAGTATTATTATAGCTAATTATAATAGCATGTGCCAGGTACCTGTAGCACAATAAAGTAGGAATCTGTATAGAGCAATGGGACATCCACGTGGCCACTCAGAAATATTTGGTGAGAGGATAATTTTACATATACACGGATGACTCTGATATAAATCATCTCCTTAGTTTATTCCAGGTTTTCCTAACAAATCTGAAGGAATTTGATGTTTGATTTTTAAATAAAATAATGTTTTAATATAGTAATAGTAATATAACATACATTTATTACATATTAACTATATTCTTATCAAAGAAATAAAAGGACATAAAGTAAATTGAGTCATAGCCCAAGCAATATGGAAGCTCACATTGGTTTCATTTTGGGTAGAGATTAAGTTTGGGTATAATCCTTTCTCTCATCTCTAAGAAATCTACATTTGTGTCTCAATTCCAAGATTTGTAGCATGTGAAAAGGCATATACTAAATACATGTTTGATACAAAATCATCCTATTTGCAAACATGTATGGTTCCCTAGGATGGATGAGTAGCATTATACTCCTGTGAAAGTGCAGAACATGTTTTCTCTTTGCAGATGGGGGCAGAAGGCATGGAAGGAGGTGCTTCGGGCAGTCAGCATTCTCGGAAGCTCGTTAGCTTTACGTTGTCAGGTAAGGATGCCTTTAAGCATGATGTCCAGTTTGAAAGTGTGCAGTTTCACAGGCGTGAATAATCACTTCTTTCTATAGATTCTCACATATGATATGTAAACTAGTTATTTATTTTACTGGAGGGGGTAATGCCTCTGAAATTCAAGTATATCTCTACCTTGATAAAATTAGATTATCGATAAACTCAGAAATTATTTCTTCTACCAAGTGTTCTGGTGATAAAAAGACTATAGCTACATACTATAAAAATCTGTAATGTAACATGTGTTTTAAAAACCTGTAATATAATGTGCTAAACCCACTGCAGGGCTTTGATGATGAGTTGGAAGTAAGTTGTACTTACCTAATCTAGAGATTGGAAAAATTAGGAGAGTGGGGGGAAAAAAAGCCAAAGAATACTCCTATTTCTGTGGAGGAATACACAGAAAAATTAGAAAGTGAATGAGACCTTTTTTTGCCTAGTAAAATATTCTGATTGCTTTTTTGTTTATCATAGAACCAAAGCTTTTCAGGTTGTGACTGGAACCATTTCATTGTTTATAAGATTAATTTAGTTGAAACTAGCAATTAAAATAAAAAAGAACAGAAAAAAATAACATTTACCAACAAAAGGAAAGATTTTTTCCATAGGTCATTGGTTTATAAAACTTGAAAATTTTTACACACACAATATATACACCAGTTTATGTGTATACTAGGTTTTAATGTGAAATGTATTTAATATGTAGGTCACTATCAAAAAAGTTTGAAAGCCACTATTTTAAAAAATTGTCAGTCATAAAGTCACGAATACTCTTAAGAAAATCAGTATTTGAAATGGACTTTTAAAACAGACAACTATTCTACAATATATATATATAAAAATAAGTCTAACAGATGTCTGTCACTGTAAGATGTTTTGTTTACATTTTTCCGTCAGTGTAGTGCTTCTGAAATTTAATTTAGATTTACTTTCTTGGTTGCAAAAAAATGTGAATGGAAATAGACATTCTCAAGAGTGAGAGTTAAAAGTCTAATCTTGAAAATAGACATTGCAATGATGCATAATTATCACATAAGACAGAAGTGCGCCCAGTAGTTCAGTGCCAGCCAATGGCTTTCTGAGTATCCGTGTCTAGTCTAGCATGTTCCTTCTTCTCCCCTGCCCCCCCCCCACCATGAGGTAACTTACTATGCAAGCCTTTTTTGTTTTCTTTCTCTGGTAAATCTCAGAGATGGTAAACTTGTGGCTTTTGGTTCAAATTTGGCCAATAACTAACTATGTTTTGGTTGGAACTTCCAAGGTTTAAAAAGTATTTAGAAAGGCACTTAAAAGTACTTCTACCTGTGACACTACTGCCCTACCTGCCTTATGTCTGTCTCCTGAAAACATTTCAGTTAGCCACCTGTGCCTTAGGCCTTCGCAGTCCTGCGGGGCTGCAGGTGCACATATCCTTCCTTTATAGCTTGGGAAGAATTAGCCAACCTCCATGGCCGAGAAATTTAATTTGACCACAAACACCATGCTTTTCTTATTTAGAAGCATTTCCTGTGCTGCCAAGCGAGCAGTATCATTCTAAATATGATATGCATATTGATTTTGACTTCATAGGGGTGTTAATTAACTCACCGTGGGGGAGTGACCATCTAGAAGATGAAAATCCCAGGACATAGCAGGAAATAAGCTTTGGGGCACAGCCACATATTTCTTCTGTAAACACAACTCTTTCAACATTCCACCTTAATACACATAGCAGCTAGCTAAAAATCTATTTCCTACTATATAGTCAGATATTTGCAGATGGTATACAGAAATGGCTAAAATCATAGAAAATGAAAGTACTCCTGTGATGGTAATTCTAAAAAAAATTATCTGGTTGCAGCATATTGATAGTAAATGATACTATTTATCTAAGAGTATTTAAGCACGGTAGAATGGCTGTCTGCAAATGCTCTACTCTTGATTATCTACGGATAAGTAGGAACACAAATAATCAAACTCAACAGCAGAACCAAAACTGTGTTTTGATTATTATCTTAAATTTCTTCTCTGGGTAAGACTTTAAACTAGATATTTAACATGTTATATACCTTGTGACTTTGAGTCCTTCATTGGTCTTTTCAAAGATGTGGATATTAATGAGCAGTAAAATATATTGAAGACAAAAGAGAGAAACAAGAACAGAAATGAGATGCCTAAAGGGGATTGAATAATCAGACTACAGATAATTTGTAGTTTATTGTATTTATTAATGAAGATTTATTTGTACAGGGTCCCTTGCGGAGAAGTTTGGTATGAGGGTTAACTAACAGTGGCTTCTCTCATCACAATGGCTTAATCTTCTGGTGGAATTCTTTTTGTTCAAAGGAATATTTTACATGAATAATTTAGCCCTGTCAGACTTTGCGGCAGCCATTTCTGTTCATGTTACTCTTCTTATTTACTGCAAAGAACTCTCTTGTTTAGAAGTAGATTTAATATCTGAAGAATATCATTCTTCTGTCTTTGAGTCTGAGGCTAGCATAATTAAGAGAGGTAGGAAAATAAATAAGTAAATTTCGTTTTTCCTCTCCAGGCCATTTTATGCTAAATAAAGCCAAGTGAAAACATGTAGCATTATTAAATAGATAGTCCGATGCAAGTGCTGTATTAATAATGACTGTTTAGTTAGTGCCAGGAATGGGAACCTCTACTGCTAATGAAATGACAGCAGCTTCTCTGAAGTGCCTGTTAGTTCTTTTCTCATCTTTCCCTTCTCCCACTGGTTTTCAGATCAAAGACCTTACTCTGTTTTATGCAGTATTCTTAAGATAAAGTTATCTTGGTTAAATTTTCAATCTTTGTCGACATATTAAACTGCTTCCTTCTACTTCCTGTTATGTGTCATTAGACAGTCCTGGTCTGTTTGCATCATGCAGATATCTAGGCCATAAGCTCTTTTCGGCCTAGACAAAGAGATGAGGCCCCTCCAGGGAGCACTCCCTAGGGAATATGGTTATATGCGCAACTCCAGGCCATTTCTGTCCTTCTAAGAAGCACTTTGTATTTCAGAAACGGGATTGAGTAGGATAACCTTGGTGACCTCCTATAATTTAGGGTCAGTCTATAGCAGCTGTCCTCAACCTTTTTGGCACCAGGGACTGGTGCTCCTATGAGATTCTAATGCCTGATGATCTGAGGTGGAGCTGAGGTGGTGATGCTAGCATGGGGCAGCGGCTGCAAATACAGATGAAGCTTCACTGGCTTGCCTGCAGCTCACCTCCTGCTGTGCAGCCAGATTCCTAGTGACTCTATGGGGACCCCTGCTCCACAGGGTCTCTTCCCAGATGATCTGGGTAATCCAAAGGTCTTCGAAGGTTCAGAGGCCAACTGAAGAATTTCTGTCTGAACCACAGGTCAGGGCCTACCTACGCTGATCATAACTGCATAAGGTTATCTAGAAACAGTCTATTCTTCCAGAAGCTTTTAAGATCACTTGGCTCTTATGCCGTCCTAATTCAAACTGACATTCTCAGAAAGGCATTGAGGACTCAGTAAAGCCAGCTTTATTTCCTGATATTTTATATTCGCTGGTCTGGCCATTAAAAAAGTGTCTTTCTCTTCATTAACCAGACTTTAGCCAGAACACTCATTAGCTTGTGTAGTGTGAAATAACAATTGGTGAATCTCAGATGAGTTAAGGGACATTCATCAGATATTTAAGTTACATAAGAGGCTGTTGAAAAAGTAACCTAACAATTATTTAATATAGCGAGCAGGTAGAAATCAAAATTTAAAAATATTTTCAGTCTTTCTTTTTTCCCTAACATTCATTTTATTTTTAGAGCATATATGACATTTTAAATGTGGTACAACTGACTGTGAACATTGAAATTTCATCCCTAATTAAACTCAGGTCAATATATTTCATATACGTACATAGAAGATTCATTATTTTTTCATGAAGGATCATATTGGTTTTCTTTATTCAAATGAACTATTTACTAAGGATCTCTCTCAAGACAATGTTTGAAATGCTGGTTGCCAAACCACATAGAAAAAGCTGGTGAAGACATACATGTTAGAATCAAAATGGTTCCCAGGAAGTCACTTTAGATGTGTAAGGTGGTAGTAAAAGTTTGGCTTCATTTTTGCAGCCTCTTAGGAGACCCTTGTGCTGGGATTAGTCATAACCCACTCTTCTTCATTTGTCAATCATGGTATGAATAACTTTGTTATTGTTTTACCAAATAGTTTCTGTTTAGAGCTTCCTGTGTGAGTATTTAAGAACAAATTGTCATTGAGCTGCTTGTCCTTCTGTCTCTTTTCCTCCCTGTCTCTCTTCCCTCCCTCCTCTCTGTCTTTCTCTTTCTTTAAAGATCTAAGAGCAGTTGGGCTAAAGAAAGGGATGTTCTTCAATCCTGACCCTTACCTTAAGATGTCCATTCAGCCAGGGAAGAAGAGCAGTTTCCCCACTTGTGCCCACCATGGGCAGGAGAGAAGGTCTACTATCATCAGTAACACCACTAATCCAATTTGGCACCGGGAGGTAAGGAAGTCGGCCAGCTCTGTCTCTTTTCTCTAGACTCTGTGCATCACTGAGCTGTTTATGGATATGGGCAAGATGGTTGAGGTGCCTAAGGGATCTGTTAGGAAGAGGGTATGAGATATTGAGAATGAGATATTTCCTTCCAGCAGTGGCCGATCTAGGATGAGGCATGTGAGGCACTCACCTCAGGTGCACAATATAAAGGATGCCAAAAGACACAACCATCACAATAAATACTTTAATGCAATATGTTTTAAAAATCAAAATCAATGCAAAAAGTTTACAGTAAACAAAATATCAAAATTTGAAGGACAGGATCAGTAATAGTGCCTTATAGAGCCGTATTGAACCTTGACACAGTGATAAAAATCAGAAAAACCTGTTTTTATTTAAAAGTTTGATATTTTGTTAAAGCATATATTCAGTACAAATTATAGGAATTTCTCTGCCTATAGGCTTTTGCAAATGTTTTTTGGATTTCTAGATTTCAGTTAATTAAGCGAGCCATTCAAACAGTTGTCACCTCGAGTGAAGCCAGACTGTGTTGATGGTACTTTAAACTGCATAATAGCTACATTATGCTACCAGTCATCTTAGTGAACCATATCAGTGAAATCAAGCAAAGGGTTTTCTCATTAGCACTACAGAAAGTCAAAGAATGAACAAAGAGATGTCATTTCTCACCTAGTGAGCAAAGTGTGAGCTCTTCAGCCACTTCTTGGGGCTCCAAGACACATTTCACATACTAGTATTAGAGTGTTTCTGGGTAAAGCTTTATTAGCATAGGAGTTACACAATTAATTAAATCATTCCCTAAATGTTTAATGACAATAATATGTTCTAACAATGTTGAAATATATCTATTTTTCATTGGAGAGGGAGATAATTCAGGGGATCTAAAACCAATTGGAGAAAAAATATGGCTATTTGAGACTAGCTGACATAGGAAGATGTTTCTCCTGAGCAGTTCTTATGGTTGTTTAAATAGGTAAATGCACGTTCATCTGCTTTTATGAATGTTCCTGGTTTTAAAGACTAGTTTCTACTATCTCCGAATTGTAAATAACTTTTAAAGGTGTGCCACCTAATTTAACACATTAGAAGCCTAGAAGACAATATTTTCTCAGCATGAACTCAAGAAGGCATATAGTGGATATAGTAATGATACTAGTGGTAACTTTATTTCCTTCATATGTAATATTTACAAAATTCTCAACCATGTTACCATTGCAAGCCTGATAAGGTGGGAATGTAAGGGATGAGATTATCATTTCTCCATTTTTATATTTAAGAAACCGAAGCTTAAAGTGTTTATGTAACTATTCAAGGTAGAAATAGTGCTTAAATTTATCTCTCTTATTCTAGGCAAGTGCTTTCTCATTAAGCAAATAACTAAACTGCATGGCCCTTTGGAGAACTTTAATTGTTACAACTAAATAAACTTAGTGATCCTTAGATGTAAAGCTGGCTAACACTTTCTCATCAATGTGGCTGTGTGGATACTGGCAGAAAAGGAGGAAAATTATTTGGGTTAGATTGTAGGCTCCATCACTTACTTTTTCTGAGATCCTCATTGTTAAAAAGAAAATTTTACCTTTGTAAAGACAAAATGGAGGTAATATATCTGAAAGTCTTCGTAAATGGATAGATTTCTTTATATTTATTTTATATCCTATTAATATCTAGTGCTATTTTCTCCAATGATATTCTTAAATAATTTATCTTAACCTCATACTTGTATCTTTCTGTCCTGTATAAGAAGAAACGACCCTAAGTGCCTTTTAAATTAAGTAATTTCCATTTAAACATTGTTTTATTTTAATATTTACCAGGTAAACCATCGTATTCCATAGATGTTCCTATTTTAACCACTAAGTGAAGCAGTGTTTTAATCTATGTTCAAAATACCATGGGATCAGAATTAAGATTGATGTTCGTCAAATATATTGATTAATTCTAAACCATCCTATAACAGGATATTAAATTTAAAATAATTAAAACACAATAAATGTAGCGAGTATTAAAATTATATTGTGCACAATATAATATTTGATAACATCTCCTAAAACTGTTGAACCATGAAGGGTTGGATGATTGAAGGGGCTTCCTTTGTCATGTAAATCCTTAACTGTTGCTTTTTATTGTTGTGAATGTTAATGATTCTAAGTGAATAAAGGGTTGACAATAACCGCAGATATTTCTAGCAATGTGGACTCTATGTCACTTGGATTTAAGAGACACTATTTTCTATAATAAATGATATAATTTCATATTTATCTTTTTTTGAATCGACATGTTATTTGTTTCTGTTTTCAGAAATATTCCTTTTTTGCTCTTCTTACCGATGTCTTAGAAATTGAAATTAAAGACAAATTTGCCAAGAGCCGTCCTATCATCAAGCGTTTTCTGGGGAAACTAACCATTCCAGTCCAGAGGCTGCTGGAGCGGCAAGCCATCGGGTAATAAGCCATCACTTGCAGGGATCTTGGTGAGATTAGTTTGTATAGAAGCGAATGAAATGATACTTTCATTTTCAGTCCTAGGACTTTCTTACCTATAAGAAGTGATAACATAATTCTTTGAAAAATTAGGGCGCTTGTAGACTCATTAAAATATTCAGGACAAAAGCCCTTTGTTTTAATTACATACCTTTTTGGGGGGGGGTTATCTATTTTTTCTAAGATATACCTACCACTAGCATTTCAGCATCAAATGTCATAGTGCTCTTTTTTTTTTTTTTTTTTTTTGGAGTATATTGAAATCTTGCTATAAAATCCTCTTCCTAGATCAGGATGCTAGTGTCAGGTTGACCCCACCTTAATCCTTGGTCAGTCCCATCTGGAAAACTTGTTATTCCTGACAAACAAAAACCATGGTGTTCAGGGCCATTTAAAACAAGACCTAGACTCTAAGGGGTATTATATATTATAGTAGAGCTCTGAGACATATGCATTCAATCAAGCAACTAAAATTTACTTTTGATGTGTTTTCTCTCTGTGAGCTTTTTGTAAGTTGTGAATAAAGTAGTTAAGAAATCAAAACATGCCTCTCTCCCTTATTATAAATGGTGTATATATTTTTACATGGTAAGTACCAGAAAACTCAGTATCACTGGTGCTCCGAGGTGGCACTAGGGGGCAACTTCTTAGATCTTTTTGACTGTAGGAGAACGTTATAAACATAAGGTAACGGTAGTAGTGGCAGCAGTAGTAGTAATAACAACAGTAGTAATTATAGTAGTAGTAAACAAAAAAGATTCTGAGAGCTTACCTTATACTGGGAGTTAAGTGCGTTATACTCATTAGCTCATGTAATCTTCTCAACAACTCTGGGAGGTAAATAATATGATTATACCCATTTCAGAGATGAGGAATCTGAGGCTAACAAGCAAGAGGTGGAGCTGAGATTTGAGTTCAGATCAGTCTGGTCTAGAATCTTGGTTTCTCTGAAACACCTCAGGGACCGACAATAATGTGATACAGTTGGAGCTGAGCGAAGGGGATCATCCATGCTCACTCTGCAGCTAATTAACTATTCATCACGGTTTCCTTGAGCCTTAGTTTCCTCACCTGAAAAATACAGTGTTTAGACCAGATGATCCCTAAGGCTCTTTAAAAATCTGAAAATGAAAAATTCTAATGGATTCTAATTTTCTGGCCACTAATGACCATTGAATTTGTGATTGATTCAGCCCACATGAAGTATAAATATTATCCTGAAATTCTAGCAGCCTGTCTTATCTGATAAAAGCTAGAAAATCACAGTTATTTTTAAGGATAATAATTACTGCTTCCAGTAGAGATAATGTACTTTGGGAGGTTTTTAAAAATTATGTTGAGGACTTATAGACAGTGAAAATTTATAAAGAGTGAGAAATAACTATGGGAAATATATCTGCCAATTAATTTATATATTATATAATTTACACAATATGTATGATATTTGGAAGAAGTGTCAATTTATGTATGCCAGTAAGAATGATCAATGAAAAATAAAACCTTGTCAGTGCTTCAAACTGTTGTTGACTTGCTGGCTTTTCATTCAGTCTTTTAAAGAACTGGACACATAGAGAACTGCCAGTCATGGATTCCATGTGCTGGAAAGAAGTCCAGTATGAATTCATAAATATCAACATTATAAAATATTTCTGTGTAAGTACATTAAAGGCATTTTCTGATACAGATACTTAGGGATTTGCTTTGTTAAATAAGAACAATACATACTACATATTTGTATATGTTTCTGATCTGATTATTGCTTTCCATCTAATAACTGGTATATCCTGAAAAATGCTGGTTTTTCATTACTTATGTGTTTTGTAGACTGCAACTGTCTGAAGTAGTTGAGGTTTTACAGGGTGTGGTTTTATAGAGTGAGCTAGAACTCCTTCTGAATGACCTATTTTGAGAGCATTTGTTTGAATTCGACATTTTTCAGAGTGGCCAGCATTCTGTCCAAAAATGCACATCGCTTTCCCATGCTTTGCTCTGATTACATCAGTGAGAAAAAGTCTCAGGTAGTGAGAGTCCTTTGGCACTTATTCTTTATAATTATATATCATAATAGTATATAACATGTTGTTCACAATAATATATCACTTCAAGAAGCAGGGTGAGTCAGACGAGACTGGGTAAGAACAAGAAAGCATGTGAATCCTTTAACAGGCACTCAGCAAAGGAGGAAGACCTTGACTCGGAGTCTCCAAATACAGAGGATTTTTGATATTTGTAGGTTGAATAGTTGAATTGAGTATTTTGTCTATTTGGTTAATAAACAGCACTAATACCTGTTAAAACTTTTTTTAAGTAAAGACTCATTTGTTAATTGATATAAGTGTGTGTGTGTGTGCGCGCGCGCGCGTGTGTGTGTATACATATAGTGTCTACTAAATGTTTAGCACTGTGTTGGGTATTGGGCATATGATAGTGAGCAAAACGGATGCAGTTTTTTTTCCTTACAATTCCCACTAAATATTTATTTCCTAGCTAAAATCTATCATTTTTATAAAGCTTCATTGTCAACAGCAACAATTTATTGGTCAAGGAGGAGAGGAGGGTCAGTTTATTTTAACAAAGAAATAAAGGTTTTATTATTCCAGGACTGAATGTCCAAAGATATGGGTGAGGAACCACAATATTGAGAGCAGACTCATGTAATTTGCTGCTGGGTTCATGCTATAGTGGACGAAGATGGAGCACCTGTGTGTGTCAGGCACTGTTTTAATGTTAGAAAGACAGGGGTAATAGAAAAAGACACCCCTGTTATTATGCAGATTATGGCCATTATATAATATTATTTGAATACTAACATGAAAGCATTGAACATACTCGTACTGTCTAATACAGGTTACAGATGCTATGTATCCCTTTACAGAAAAAAAAAATTTAAGTACCAGTTTAAGTAGAAAAAGTGTTATGATAACAGTCACATTGAGGTGAGCCAGGAGTAGATGTATGTCATTAGAATGCATACTATTGAAAGCAACGTAGAATCACTGAGAATGTACGTAAAGGAGATTGTGATATGGTGACAGCTGAGCAGAGGCTTCTGTGTCATTTGAAGCTTATGTTCTAATCCTGGTTCTGTTTCTTAATTGTTGTCTGGCCTTGGGCAAGTTACTTAGCCTCCCTATGCCTTTGTTTCCTTCTCTAGAGAACAGGGCTACCCACTACCCTCCCAGGGTTGCTAGGAGGATTAAGAGATGATTCATGCAAAGCTTTTAGCAGAGCATAAGTGACACACAATAAACACTAAATTTGGGGAAACAAAGCATTTTAGAAGCATCAATCAAGAAAAAAATTATTGCAGTGTTTCTAAGGAAGAAAAAAGATAAAGGATATAATTTTATTAAAATTTTCCTATTAAGTAAAAGAGATTCATAAGAACTGAACAGGGATTTTATATTAGCATGTGCTCTTTTAAACAGATAACATCTCTTTATAATTGTACTGAGGAGGGAGCAAAGAAGAAACAAATAATTAGGCAGATTAACAAGAGCTGACCAGAGGCTCTAAATTGTACTGTGTGCAAACACTGGGTAGAGGCATTGTCTTCCTCCTGCAGTTGGCAGTAGAGGGCAGTGTGGGAGCAGAGATGGTATTACAACTTCGGTTATTCTCCTTAATTAAATGTAAATCAGATTCAGAAAAAAACGTTGCTTGCTGCAAAGAAATTGCATTTGACTTTGATAAATAAATATGGAATTGAAAAAGATGGACAACTTTGTCCTTGAGGAGGCCGTTAGCATGAGCCTGGGGCCAAGGTGGCGCAGGAACCGGGTCGGCCCGCTTGTGGTCCCCTCCAGCACACCTCCAAGTGACACATCTAGTTTCTCCAGCTGTCCCATCAGTATCACTAACAAGCCAGTCTGAGAACCAGTGATGGCCAGGCTCCCCCACAGTGACAGCCAGCAGCTCCAGCCCCCTTAATTTATAGGTGAGGAAGATGAGGTTCGGCAGCTCCCGGCTGCTCACACAGCTGGAGCAGCTTTCGGGATGTGGCCCATTTCCATGCTGCTCTCTCTTAACTCCTGGCTCCCATTCTTCAGAATATGGCAGCAAAGTGCCCTCCATGCCTGTGCATGATAACCCTTACCTGTGCATATCTTTCTAAAGCCAGCTTTCTATTGTGCTCAATGCTAAGGAACCAGGCCCTTTACACTTTTGCACCTGAGCCTCAAAACAACTATAATTTCAAGCCTTTCACAGCTCCTTGATGACTCAAAATGCCCTTTCCCTGGTCACCCTTAGCAGTGAGAGAGCGAATTAGTGCCCTTAAAAAAAATCATATAATAATAGTATATTGCATTTTCTGCTTTTACTAATAATTTCCTTTATGACAAGATTTCTCCTTATCCCTGGATTTGTAAGTATTCACTTGTGCAAATGAATACTATTACAGAGCCTTTTCTTATGAGTCTGAAAGTTTTAAAAGAAATATGTGTGATTTGGGGGGACGGCTTATGGGAAGAAGACGAAGGCCGACACCAGTGCACTAAAAATGAAAGAATCATTCCTCTTCTTGCAGTGACCAAATGCTCAGCTACAACCTTGGCAGAAGGCTCCCAGCTGACCACGTGAGTGGGTACCTCCAGTTTAAAGTGGAGGTTACATCTTCTGTGCATGAAGGTGAGATACCTGTATAAGTCAATCACTGTAGGAAAACGTGTTAAATCTTACTCAGTTGTCAGTGTGCATTTCAATAGAATCAAATTTGTATCCTGCTCTGAAAAGAAAATAGCTATGAAATGATTACCTGCTGGGGTTTTCCAAGCAGATATCAAAAAATCTCTCTTAGGTTTATGCCTGCATTTGGAAACTGGGCTGTAGAATTTCCAGCAGTAGTGAGCAAATGTACCCCACATGTCCGATTGACTGGCAGTATACTCATTTAGTAGTGAGTAAGGAATCTTAGCAAGTTGGTAATACCGTAAAGAGACCTCACTGGGCTGATCAAATTTTTTGAACTGATTGGTGGCAAAGCAGTAGGACAGTAAAACTACATGGGTTGTTACTACTTCGTTTTTTTGTAAATGCCATTTTTCTCCTTCAGATGCTTCTCCAGAAGCTGTTGGCACAATACTCGGAGTCAATACTGTGAACGGAGACCTCGGAAGCCCTTCCGATGAGGAGGACATGCCAGGGGGGCATCATGACAGCCCGGTTTGTTCTAATGGACCAGTGTCTGAGGAGAGTGCCGATGGGACCCCCAAGCATTCTTTCAGGACTAGCTCAACTCTGGAAATAGACACAGAGGATTTAACCTCTACTTCTTCAAGGGCCTCACCTCCCAGAGGACGTCAGGATTCACTCAATGATTATTTAGATGCTATTGAGCACAGTGGTCATTCCAGGCCGGGCTCAGCTACCTGCTCGGAGAGGTCCATGGGAGCCTCTCCAAAACTGAGGAGCAGTTTTCCCACTGACACAAGACTCAATGCCATGCTTCATATTGACTCAGATGAAGAAGACCATGAGTTCCAGCAAGACCTGGGTTATCCTTCTTCTTTGGAAGAGGAAGGAGGGTTAATAATGTTTAGCAGGGCATCAAGAACTGACGACGTGAGCCTGACGTCTCAGACAAAGCCAGAAGACAGCCCAATGGAGATTGAGGAAGCCTCCACAAATGAAGCTGCTTCCTTTGAGGATAAGCCGGAAAATCTTCCAGATCTTGCAGAGAACTCCGTACCCTTGGGCTCAGTCCCAGATGAAAGTGAAAATGGCCCAGAGTCTCAACCCCGTGCTGACCAGGACAGCACCGAATTGTGTGGCTCTCAAGAGGTAGATCAGCCCACGAGTGGGGCAGACACAGGGACTTCGGACACATCGGGAGGAAGCCGAAGAGCCATCAGTGAGACTGAGTCGCTTGATCAGGGGTCTGAGCCTTCACAGGTGTCCTCTGAAACAGAACCCAGTGACCCCGCCAGGACAGAGAGTGTGAGTGAGGCGAGCACCAGGCCTGAGGGAGAGAGTGACCTGGAAGGCGCTGACAGCTCCTGCAATGAGAGCGTTACCACGCAGCTGTCCTCAGTGGAGACACGGTGCTCATCTCTTGAGAGTGCGCGGTTTCCCGAAACCCCAGCCTTTTCTTCCCAGGAGGAGGAAGACGGAGCCTGTGCAGCAGAGCCCACGAGCAGCGGCCCCGCGGAAGGGTCACAGGATTCCATATGCACTCCTGGTTCTTTACCTGTGGTGCAAGTGCCCAGCGGAGAGGAGGAAGGGCCAGGGGCAGAAATGGCTGCTTTACCTGACCAGGACGAGGTGGGGGAGGTCTGGCAGCGGAGGGGCAGCCTAGAGGGAGCTGCTGCTGCTACTGAGAGCCAGCCCCAAGAAGAGGGTGATGCTGGGGATGCCCAGGGGGCTTGTGAAGGGGCCACTGCCCAAGAAGAGGGCGCTACTGGAGGTAGGATGTAGAAGACAGCATGGCTCTTGGCTCAAGCATACCTGCTCAAAGAGAAGTTTTGTGGTTTTGTCCCTTAATGTAAATTATACTGCAGGTTGACTATTATCTGGATTCTTCACATAGGATTTCAACTTTAGCTTTATTATTTTGTAATAGATTTTCTATTGCTGAGATAAGAGGCCTGTCGAATAACAGCCTTCAGACTTAAATAATGACTCTCAAAGCTCCATATCAGGAGTGCTGTTTGGGGACCCGCTCTCCCCTGGAACGGCCCATGAGGTGGAGGGGTGGGGGCCCTGTCCACACATCCTGGAGGACCTGGATACCTGAGGTTAGGTTGCAGGATCGAACTGCGCATGTGCATGCCATAACAAGGCGTCCAAGGCGCACCCAGGGCACCCGGGGCCCAGTCCCCTTGTCTGGGCAGTATGAAAACAAAACAAAAACAAACTTAAATAATGACTCTCTGGTGGAAGATGCATTCGTAGATACAAAACCAAACAGGCCAGCAGTTCAGTGTTAGTGTAATCTATAGAGGTTTTCAGGGACACCTTAAGGTCACTTCTTGCATAAAACCTTCACAACAAAGTTAATGTGTGCTTTGCATCAAATGTAATATTTTGCCTTCTGTTTGAGTGTCTGAGGATGCAAATTTACACATAAAATTTGTATTATGTCTCAATGAATGTGGCTCAGTTGAATGATCCCTTTAAAATGTTCAGTTATAGATGCATCAAAAAATCTAAGGATAATTTCATATGCCTAAATAGCATAGACTCAGAATGTCCCTTCTTTTCTTCCTCCTCTTTTTGTTTTTGTTACCTTCATTATCTTGTGGCCCTCATGTGGCTCTAAGGCATTAGTACATGATGAGGACAGAGGCTAGGGTGGGAAAAGGTAGGGGAGGGGGAGGGATGGGAGCAAATGGACATCTCTCCAGAAGACCCTTTTTTGACTAAGCATTCACTTTCTGTTTTCTCTTATTTCTCAGTCTTTATGTGGAAAATGAGGCTAAAGAGAGAAAAGACACTAACCTCAGGATTTATGTTAGATTAAGAAATTTTTTTAAAGTATACAATATTGTATTAGTTTCAGGTGTACGTGTTAGTGTTTTTTTTTGTTTGCTTTTTTGTTTGTTTGTTTTTAAGACTGTTTTGACACTGAAGGGGAAAACAATATCTGGATAACTTTTACCTTTACTCCTAGGTTCTCAAGCCAACGGCCACCAGCCACTGCGATCGCTGCCTTCAGTGCGCCAGGATGTTAGCCGGTACCAGAGGGTGGACGAGGCTCTCCCACCAAGTGAGGACCTGTTGACTAAAGGGCTCACCTTGATCAAAGGGCACAAGGGTGACAGGACCCAGGAACCTAAAGGATGGATGCCTGGTACCCAAGAGGAAGGGACCTGGGGGCTGCCACCTGACAGGGCAGATGTAGTCTGGAAAGTGCTCTGCTGAGGACTCCTTTCTGGTGAATGAAAGGGCAGCAGAGGGAAAAATAAATACTGTGATGCCTGTGGAGCAAATAGCGTAGTCAAGGAAATAGATCTAGATATTTTAGACAATAGGATGTATAATAGGATTTTTTTTTTTAATATGCCTAATGGCAGCACAGATTTTCAGTTACTAGACAAATTGGTAAATCTCTTAGAAAAGTCTTACTCTGTAATATGCTGCTTTTTTCCCTTCACTTACAACATTTGAAATCATTAAGTAAAAGGTTCTGGTATTTTTCTTAGGGATATACAACAAAGTGTTACTAATTTTAGAAATTAACCTACCATTTATTTGGAGCATGATAATTATCTGGGGATTTGAAAAATATTTCATTTCTTTCACTTTAAAGAAATACGTAGCACTTAAAGGAGAGATGGTTGAGGATTAGGTATGCCGAGAAATAGTTATGCAACCTGCATTCAAAGGTCCGAGTGATGCCCATGGCCAATTATAATCTGAACATAATTTAAACTCTATTTAAATGTCTAGAATCCCTGAAAACAATATTGCTTTGCAAAAGCAAAGCATTTTGATCAAGTTGAGTAAATACTGCTTTTAAGAACACATTGGAAAATATACCTTTCTGTCTTATTGCGTTCCCTTCTTATTCACCCTCTTTACTTACCCATCTGACATGTGATCATGGCAAGAGTCTGATGTCATTGGCCCTCTGTATTTTAAAAATGGTGAGACATAAAGGGGTAGGGGGAATATGCATTTGAAAAGCTAAAAGGCTGAGTGGTTAGTTTTGGTGAGTGCTGACAGAAAAGCTGAATGATGCTATGTACAATTTATTAAAACACTGGCTTAATCCTTTTGAAATTCTGTTGTGCACAGATCCTCCCCTTGTCATACATTTGGATAATGGAGGGTGGTTTATCACAGGAAACATATTTTAAGCAGTTTTTTAAAAAGTCAACCAAAAATTAATTAACCATCATGTCATGTTAATCAAGGGAGGAAATAACTTCCTTATTGTTTACCCTTGGAGAAAAGATTAAAGTCAGAAAAGGAAAACATATTCTGGAAGATATTTAAATATAATTGGAGAAAAATGAATTAGAAACACCAGAAGAGAATTCTGAGAGAGCTTTGATTATATGCATTTGTAGATTAACAGTAAGTAAGTAGAGTTACAGAGGCCTGGACAAGAGGCACAGTATTTCATCCATGTATGGATAGATGACACCCCCCTGGCCACATCCAATTGCTCTGATTTTTGTTGGACCATGGTTTTGGTCTCTAGAATAGATTTAATAAGGACAGACACTTTTCTAATGAAATTATGACCACTATTTTATAGCATTGGTTTAAACATTGATATTTGTGTTATACAGATAGAATATATTTTAGGATTTTTAAAATATAAACAATTGGTAGTTCATTTTAATAAGTTGATTGATTCAAAGGTAAAAAAGCAATTTAATCTTGTATCCAATTTGAAGAGTGACTGATAAACAGGATTGGTTCATCTCTTAAATGACCTGGCTCAATTATTTTAGGGCTAACAGTTATATTTTTAACACTATTAAAATGATAATACCTGAAACTTGTATAGTGCTTTACAGTTCACAAAGCACTTTTACATGCTTTCCTTGTTTTCAAAAAATTCTTTGTAAGTTTGGTGAGGTAGGTCAAACTGGTCTTATCTGTAATTTATAGATTGGTGGGTAGAAATCAACTAATCTGATTTGCCCATTTTAAAGATGAGAAATTGAAGCTCAGATAAATTGGTAACTTGTTTAAGACACCATACTAGTAAGATTTGAGACAGAGTCTCAGACATTCCTTCTCTATCAGGTATTCTGATCTAAGATTAGAAGGGAAGGGACTAATGTGTGATAGGTGAATGTAAATTCTGTAGCTGGCAGAGTGGTGGCTATAGTGTGGTATATTTTCTGTTAGGTGCAAACAACTTTTCAAGTCAGAGGGTTTGGAGGTTTTACTGAAGCTTTATATACTATGATGTTTTGAGGTCAGACCCAGGAAGGTTCAAAAAGTACTTTCTTTTCCTTCTTCTGGGTTAAGTTTACTCAGCAGGACCTTCCTTGCTCTTCAAGTATAAAAGAAGTGGTTGCAGTGACATGACAGTATGAGCTACTGTCTCATGGCCCATATGTATCTGATTCGGACTCAGAAGTGCCTTTCCTCTCTGCATAGCTCACTATCTCCAGACCCATAGGACAGGCTGCTGAAGCTTTGTACCTTGGCTTTTGATGCCCCCGATTCATGATTCTTTTCTTATTCATGATTATTATCACTGTTGTTGTTTTAGCTTATTTTCACCTTATAAAATACTAGGGTGCTAACATATAGTGAAAAAGTTATCCAGCAAACTTATGCTTCTCTCCGAAGATTACAAACTTAGTTGAGGGGATTCAGTGGTATCCCTCGCTATGCCGCTTTACTCTTATAGCTGATCATATATAATCTCCATAGCAGTGTTATGACTAATCTCTGAACACCTATTTGATCTCTTTATGTAAAGCAGTTTTCCTTGTTTGTTTGCTTCTTTCAGTCTTATTCTTTCTATCTTAGGGTTAGGGAACATTATCTTGGATTTAGTACAAAGATCGCTCAAATGTAATGATCATCTATCTACCTGTTGGTTCTCAAAATCTTACTCTTGCTTTAGGACCTCGTGCTGTGACCTTGTGGGCTGTGTAACTTCAACCACTTGTTGAAAAATGAAATTATCCATAAAAAATAAGAAAGCTCCAGGTCTTGAAAGCAGCATGGCACTGCTGAAAGCCTTCCAGGGAAGCAGCTTGAACTCGAATATGCACTGAGTGCTTTAAGAGTTTGCTGTCTCTTATCCTGAGACGATTGATGACACTGGCAGCTGGAGGCAGTTCAGGGCTGAAGCCTACCAGCATTCACCAGCATGACGGATCTTGGTTTCTTTTTAGCATTAAGATAAATGAAAAAAGAATGGCCAGCTCAGCTCCTTCTAAAAAACTATTTTACTTTTCTCTTATTGGCGCCAATGTGATTACGACTTAACCCAGTGCTATATCGGAGAAAATAGGGAATTGTTAAATAAATGTTTTTTTCCTCAAAAGGGTAGGAATAGGAATAGGAATAGATTCAGAATGAACTATTAGTGGACTATTCTAGGACCCCAGAATTGTTGCCATATTGTTAGGACAAATGCATTATTTATGTAGTGGGTTCCTATGGGTAGCTTTGGAAAAAGACAGGGGAATGTTTATCACTTTTTTTTTGTGGTCATGCACTTTCATTTTTAAGGCATCCTTTGAAATGAAGGCCTGAAAGTAGGCAGTGAATCTGAAGAATATAATTAATCTTAGAGTTTCTATTATGTTTAAGGGTAGGGGCTCTTATTTTCTAAAGCTTGAAAGTTTTGAGAACAGAAAGGATACTTATAATCTAAAAAGCTATTACCTTAAAATTGAAGATTAAGGTGCAAAATTTGTAGCTATTTGAAATTTTTATAAACTTTTGTTTTCAAATATAATACACATACAGAAAAGAGCGCATTCAGCCAGCTGAATTCTCCGGAACCAAACACACACATACAACCAGTACCATGTCACTGGCACCCAGGAGTCCCTTTGTGCCCCATCCAATCACTACGCCCCACTCCTGAAGGGGGCAGGGGGCCTACCATCCCGACTCCAAAATCATATATAAGTTCCACTTACTTTTGAACTTTATGCAAACTTTAAGCAAAAAGTCTTTTTCACACTGATGTCTAGCATCTATCACAAAGTTGTCCCCCCGCATCAAAGTACCCTTAATTCATTGTAATTTCAACATCTCATCATTTTGGTGAAGATACCATGGTTGTTATAATTTTTTATAGTGGGTTTATAAATTTATGTCTCCCCACTGCACATAGAAACGCCTTGATTTAAATACAAATTAAAGTTGTTCCTGGCCTTTGTGGAAAGTGAATACAAGAATAATTCTTTTTTATGGCTGCATGTTATCTAAATTATTTGTTCATTCATTGCCTGCTATGTGCAGGGTACAGTGGCGAATACATTTGGAGATTTTCTTCCCTGCCCCTATTTTGCTACCCATGTGGCTTTCAAATAGGCCTCATTTCATGAGGTTAATTCTCATTTAGTTTGTTAAAGGAAAAAGTTCTATCATTGAAGATAAATTTTTTTACTTTATTTTGTCAGCACATGGAAAGCATGCAACAATGTGTTTTCTTTTCTGCCTTAGCTGCCAAAAAATTGAGCCAAATTGTAGTTATAACCTTATCTTGAGTGTTTGGCAGCATCTATCTGCTTCCTTTGGTTGGTTTCTGCTCTGTTTATATCCCTAATTGACTTATTCTACATTTTTTAAAAATTGGAAGCTACCGTAATAATTCTTGAGGAAGGAATGGCCATTTATTTTCATGTACATTTGATTTGATGTATAGGATATGTTTGAATCATCTTAGCTCTAATAAGAAAGGAAAGAGATGAGCATAATTAGTTCTTCAGTCTTTGAGATGGGAAAGTTATGTAAGGAACGGATCAAAGGGTTTTGGAAAATGGTTCCTGAAAATACTTTAATGTAGTTACTATTTGTCAGCATATTGCAGGCTAAACACAAGGTCTTTTGGAAATGTTCTATTGATGGAATTATAGCTGTCCCCTCAAAATTCCAATTTGGCAAGCTGATTCCTTGTGAGTCTATGTTACCTTGGAGTGTGAGAGACACTGAGTTGTATTGTGATTGTGTAGTGCTTTTCCTCAGCCCAGTTTTTCTTTCTTGCCATTTGTCATAAGTTACCTTGTATTGAGATGAACAAAAAAAGATCTTTCCACTCCCTACTGAGGCAGCTGTCAGTGATCATCTGGTGTTGGCTGGAATCTACTGTGCAGGTCTCTCCAACCCTAAGGACTTTGTTAGAATACTTGCTCTGTGGGTAGTCAAGAGCAAACATGCCTTCCTCTTGCTCTCCAGATTAGACCTGTAATATCTGTTGATAAGCTGTGTGATCACATGGAGAGTTTTGAAATAATCAAGCTGCTCAGCAGAAAAGGGCTTATTAATTTCAAAAAATAGTTTACGTAGAAACAGAAATATATAAGAACTTTCCTCAACTGTCTGGTGACAGAAGGAGACAAAACTTCAGATGATGAATTCACAATGCAATGTACAGATGATGTACTATAATATTGTATACACGAAACTTATATGACCTTATTAACCAATGTTATCCCCAATAATAAATAAATAAATAAGAGTTGTGTGCATGACAAAAAAAGAAAAAAGAAAGAAGGAAAGAAAAGAAAGAACTTTCTGGTTAAAGAATAGATCTCTGTTATTTTCATATATTTCTATATAAATTACCTTTCCCAACTGCAATAAGTTTAAAATTTTTGCCTTTTAAAAATATTAGGACATGCTCTGTGTACTTTATTGGGGCATAACCTTTTATAAAGTCACAGGAGTGAAACTTCTGGGGTTTGTGGACCAGTCTCCTTGCTGTTTTTACTGAATATGCACTTATATATTTGTTTGCAAAGATTCATTAACAAACATACACTTATATATTTGTTTACTTAATCAATGAGATTGCTTAAACATAATATTAAATAATCCTTTAAAACATTGTATTTATTTGAGGTTAGATGCAAGTGATTACCCTTGCTCTGAAAATGTTTCCATCTTTGGGGAAGTACAGATAAGTGTGTACTAGGCTAGCATTATTTTCTGCTGATGACTACATTTACTAAAATTGTATAAAAATGTGCATGTGCAAGTTTCCAGTTATGTCTATCATCTAAACTGGAAAAAAATAGAAAAAAAATCCATTTTTTAGTGAAAACAAACATCAATACCAATTTTGATAGGATTGTCTAAAGAACTATAATATACTACTTGTATTTTTTAAATATTGGTGCTCATATATAAAGGATGAGCATTGTGGGCAGGTCTGGAAGGATTCTCTACATTCAGAATCTTTAAAGGGTTGGCATTACACACAGAGGATGTGTTTACTAACCAGCCACAACAGAGTCTGGTATGGACTGAGGGGAAATGCTGGGTTATGCTGTGAGGTATATGTTATTAACTCCACGTTACAGCATGTCAGAGAGGGAAAACACATGCCGAACTTAATGAAGCACATTAATCGCCTCAGCCCTCCTCCTAACCCCATCTGGATGCGTTACTACTCTTTAGACTGGGAGGCGCGCATCGACAGCCACGGCCGGATCTTCTACGTGGATCACGTAAACAGAACCACAACGTGGCAGCGGCCCACAGCTCCCCCCGCCCCGCAGGTGCTGCAGAGGTCAAACTCCATACAGCAAATGGAGCAGCTGAACCGGAGGTGAGGATGGGCATTTTGGCTATAGCTGTTCTGTTTTGTGGTTGGGCTAATTTTTACATGGTGCAAAGTAGAGAACACGGTTGTCTCTCTTTAATCTTTGGAAGCCCTGTTATTAAGGTATAGCTGTTCCCTCTTTTTGATTCATAAGCTTCATTGAACTTCTCTTGGTTAAAAAATAAACACACACACACACACACACACACACACACACACACACACACACTGCTGGTGTGGAAACGAAAGGAAATAAGTCAGCCCAAGGCATTGATCTTTAATAAAACAGAGTATATACATTTATAATTTGAAGCCAAATATCATTTTAAATAAATAGAATCTTCATTCAGCATGCATCTTTATTATATCAACTTAAGTTTATAAAATATATCACTCTTTTTCAAGAACTAATTGCTGTGAGACAAAGTTATTTTTTTATTTAGCAATAGAGGAATTTAATTTTCTTTAGTGAAGAGCCACAATTTCTTTTTTTTAAAAAAATTATTAGGCGAATGTTCCACAAACAATAGAGAGAAGAAATTCAATGGAATGGAATGTACTTACTTAAACAGATAGCCTAGAAGGTTCATGAATGGGAGTTCAGAATGGGGATTTGGGGGTGGGGGTTTGGGAATAGGGGTTCAAAGACGGGGGTTCAGGGAAGGAATGGCTAAAGTTGGGAAGATAGCAAAAACTTCTGGGCTCTAGGGAAGTAGTTGAGTCCCACATTTTAGAGGTTACTGTGATATAACTATAGATTCATGATTTTAGATATCAGAGTATCCGCAGAACCATGACTAATGAGAGGCCTGAGGAAAATACCAATGCTATTGATGGAGCAGGGGAGGAAGCCGACTTTCACCAAGCCAGTGCAGGTAAGAGAGCCTTTGGGTGGCTTTGTTTTGTAATCTCATAAAATTGGAAAACAAGTAAGGATTTCCAAGAAATGAGGTTTTTCTTTCAGAGAACTTTTGATCTTCAACGAGTTCTGGTAATCCAGTTCAAAAAGTAGAGTTCTCCAGAGACCTCTTCTAATCTTTGACTTTTTATTAGTACTAAGAAAAGAATCATGAAACCAAAGGGAATATAAATTACTTTAATCTCTGGATCTGTGGGAGTGTGGAAAAAGATTGAATCGGATCACTTAAAACATCTAAGGATGTATTAAAATGTTAATAGTGACTAGAAATATTTGATTTCATTTTAGTGTAATTAAGAGCAGTCAGGTTTTATGTATGAATTTACATCAAAGGAAAAAGTATTTGGAGAATAAAATAATAGCAAATGATGGATGGACGTGAATAGATGTGTTTCTTCCACATGGAAAGCTCTCCCTGAAAGCCTTGTCTGCTCCATGTAGATTTCCGCCGAGAGAACGTCCTGCCCCACTCTACCTCCAGATCCAGGCTCACGTTGCTCTTACAGTCTCCCCCTGTGAAGTTCCTCATCAGCCCAGAGTTCTTCACTGTGCTGCATTCTAACCCTGTGAGTACCAAATCTGAAAGTATGCGATCGAAAAGGTAACAGATGCAAAGGAAATTATCCTTGTGTATGTAATAAGAAGAATGATAATAGCAAATGTTTACTGAACACTGTGTGTTCCAAGCTCTATGTTAAGCACTTATATATGTTTTAACCCATTTAGATCAAACAAAGCTATTTTTTACAGGTGAAGAAACGGGGCCCAGAGAGGTTAAATAGCATTCTCAAGGTTATTTAGCTACCAAATAGTATCATTGGGGTTAAAATCCCAGAGATACTGACTCCAGAGTCTATGCTTTTAATGACTACCTTATTTTGCCAGTACAAATATAACTAAATATCTGAGCATTGACAGCAGGCAGTGGTCAGATTGGGCTTTGAGATTGTGGTACAGGTTCTCCAAAAGAAATACATTGCTGCAATCTGAGAAATAAATCAATAAAGAGAGGAATATTTTAAAGATACATGAAGTTTGTTTGGAAGATTAGGTTTTTTGTTTGTTATGTTTGGTGGGGGAGGTAGGTGATTTGTTTAGGATGACGTACATTTACATTTCCCTCCTTTTACTAATGTGTCTGTTCTTTAGAAGCCCTACCTCTGTGATTTCACTAGATGCCTAAAACTGTTAGTATCATCTAAAAGAATAAATCTTTTGTTAACCAGAAGATGGTAAGAAACTTCCAGTTTTTAATCAGTGTTCTCAATAGAAATCATTTGACTCTCTCCTTTACCTATTTGCTTTCATTTCGTCTAGTCCTGACCTTTAGCCAAAATTCTATCTCTTCCCTGATTTTGGTTCCTTAACCAAGAAATCCCTCATGACAACTCTCCCCTGCAACCCCAAATAAATTCTCATGACAATGAGCTTGTCTAACTCTACTCACATGCCCATTTCCCACATATACTTTGGAATTGCAACTTGGACTAGGAAATTTTTTATTTTACTCAGAAAATATTGACCTCCCGGAGGCACTAGGGCATGTGAGGTCCATGGAGTGACTGAAAAACATTTGTATGCCTGTTTTCTGGTCATGAAGCATGACATGTAACACAAATGTTTCTAGGTAAAAAAAAAGAGGCTTTTTGAATATTAAATAACTTATGCTAAAACTTGTGTGAGAAAAAATTATAGTGTGATAAGAGAAGTTAGAAAGCATTTCTTTATGATGTGAATCTTAAGTTGGGTCACAGAATAAATAGCAGACATCGATTGGTAAAAATGGAGTAAGAGCTTTCTAGGTGGAGGACCCACGTGAGTGAAAATAGAAGTGAAAAAACGTGTCCTATATGCATTATGAATTATTTTATTCATCCAATAAATGGTACTGAAAACATGATTTATGCTAGAAATTATGGTAGATAGAGAATTAGCTGAGGTTCTTACCCTAAGGTAGACAAATAATAAGGGTAACTTCAGAAAGATGGTTATAGAATGCCTCTCTGAAGAAATAGTTTTGAGTTGCAAGCTGAAAGATGAGAAATCATCAACCATGGGAAAAGCCCGGGGGAGCTCAGTCCGAGCAACTGGAACAGCAAGTGAAGGGACCCCAACAGTCTGAAAAAAGCAGAGGGGCCGCTGTGTAGTGATAGGAGGAGGCAGCGACGTGACACTGGGGTGGAAAGTCAGCAAGATCCGGATCATGGATCTGGCTGTGGGATATGACAAGCAATTCAAATTTTATTCTGCGATCAGTGAGAAGCCATTATGCTTTTAGCGTGACAAGCTCCAATTTCGAAACTGTAGAAAGGCAGGAGTGAAAACAGAGTGGTGAACACGAAGGCTCTTCCATGGCCCAGGACACAGACAATGATGACCGGAGCCAGGATGTTGACATGGAGCTAGAGAGAAGTGCATGGATTCAGAGATATTTTGAAAGCAGAATCAATAAGACTTGGTGAAAAATTGATTGCTAGGGAAGAAACGAGAAATACTTCCAGCGCTTTGGTTTGATAAAGGGTTTAATCGTGTTGGATCAGTCATGCCAATGTAGGAGTAAACAGCGCTACATTTGACTAGGTATGAGGGAGACAGAAAGAAAGACGTTTTATGTTTCAGGAAGGAGTTTGGGTATAACACAGTGGGCAAAGGGGGATTGCTCCGCAAGTCTCTGAGGGCTAAGGAAGTGGCTTGCTGAAGATGTTAATCAGAGGAAGATTGTAGCTGCACATGGACTGATTTAGAATGAGGGAAACACTGGCCTTAGAAGTCGAGCTAGATGTAACCTATTCATCATGATATGAGTTGATAAGAACCTAGACTGGAAGGTAAGGAAATAGAGAAGGATCGAGCATGAAAGGAGTCACAGGCAGGCATTGTCAAGGTTTGGTGGGTAAATAGATAGACCAGAATCTGATGATGACTCTGAGTGTTAATAATAATAAAACATAAACAATAAGCAATAATACACAATTAATGAACAATAAGAGGAAAATTGGAATGAGAGTCCTGTTAAGGGAATGGAAGAACGTATTGAATTTAACAAAATAGATTATATGCCTTAGGAAAAATAAAGTAGACTACAGGGAAAAGTAGAAGTCAGCATAGTCCTATCACCAGTTGTTGTTGGTGAGGTTATTAGTGTATACATGTTTATTGACATTAATATATTTCTGTCTTCTTTCATTAGCTTTGCTTTATATGTATAAGCATCTGTCTGGCTCTACTGCTCATTATCTTCTGGTTTACAGGTTTGGCTTGGAACAGAGAAGACATGGGAGGAGGGTGAGCAGTGAATAGCATGCTAGCTGTCGGATTTCATGCAAGAGGAATTAGACTTGCCATGCATTTAACTTAGCAACAGTTTGTTGATTTCTTATTATGTCCTAGGCACTGTGCTAAGTGCTTGAGATAAAAACAAACAAACAAAAAAAAATGACAGCAACTGTGGGTCTTGGAGTCCCAGATTTGAAAACACATTCCAGTGTAATGAGTAGAGTTATGAATGCAATAAAAATGGAAGGCCATATAAAAAAAACACGCTGCTGGAATGAGTAATTAACTCTGGGAAAGGCACATGGGAGCAGACATAGAGGGTTTGCATTTGAGATAAGTTTCAAAGGCTGAATAGGAACTTGCCCTAGACATGAGAAGAGCCAATGTATTCTAGGTAGAAGGAGCATCATTTGCAAAATAAGAGATTCAACTTAGGAAGTTATAGGGCTATCTTGATAATTACTAGATTCTTAGTATAGTAGTTTCTTAGTACTGAAACTGGATTCTTAGTCTAGTAGGTTGGTGTTCCCGGTGTTTTGAGAGCAGAGGACACTGGTGAAAGGCAAATTTGAGCCTGGAGAGGTAAGCAGAAGCCAAGTTACATGAAACTAAACACATGCATGGTCAATTTTAGGATATGATAGGCTGTCGTGGAAGGAAGAATGGGCTAACATTTAGAAATGTCACTCTAAAACAGAAAGTGTCATGGCGTGGTGCGAATAGCTTTGGACTTGCAGTCAGATAACACAAGTTTTCCTTTGATGTTTGTCCATTTGTCATGCATTTACTCAACCAATATTTATTAAACATTGCCTGGTACGTTGTAGAGTCTGGAGATAGAGTGGTAAATAAGATAGACAGAATGGAGTAAAGATAACAAACTAGTGAACAAGAAAAGATAATTGAGATAGTGCAATGTAGCATGAGGCAACTGGAACAGTACAGGTGACTGGGCAAGGGTGACTTGCAGACAAGTTACTGGGGGTGCTGGCTTTAGATCAGACGGATGGGAAGATCTCTCCAAGGGAGCCATGCATTCAGGCTGTTGTAAAACGTCAAGTGAGTTAAAAATCCGGGAGCAGAACCTTCCTTGCCAAGGAAGAAAGAGCGAAGGTATGAGGGCACGAATGAGTTTATTGTGGTACACGGTACAGTCAAAGGGGTGAGCAAGACTTTAGGAAGGGGGGCTTGTATGATTTGGCAAGGGGTTTGGGCTTTATTCTAAATGGAATTTATTCTAAAGGGATTTCCTGTAGGGATGTAGTTTCAATTTTTAAAAGCTCCTTCCAGCTGCCAAGAATGGGTTTTAGAGGGGAAAATAGGCATCTAGGAGATAAGTGAAAAGACCCTGTAGTGAAACATGCAAGGGGCTTGGATTAGTGCAGTGGCAATAGAGATGGTGACAAGCGGATGAATATGGGACATAGTTTGTAGGGAGAGCTGAAATTTTTGCTAATAGATTAGAATGTGGGGATAAGAGAGAAAAACTTGAAGAAAGAATTACTGATTGATTGTAGTGTTTGGGGTTGGGGGGGTGATTTGATGGTAAATGTTTAACCAATCTGCTCTCTGAAAGAAAATTGTGTGTGTTTGTGTGTGTGTATGTGTGTGTGTGTGTGTATAAAATATACATATTTTACTAATGTAAAGCACACAATTTACAAATAATAAAATACGTTGAATACTTTAGTTGATTTTGCCAAATTGTTTATCAGTAGTCAATCTGCATTTGTAACGGATGAACAAGTATATTTCCAATACGAATGTTCCTTTTTGTTTATGTTCACAAAGCAAGACAACAGTGAAACAAGGGAGACACATGTCAGAACTTTACACTCCTCTGTCAACAAGGCCAGCACTTCTTTGTTGAGCCAGATAAGAATTTTCGAATACCAGATAAATACTTTTTCATTTTTTAATGTGTGTGCTATTTGCAATGTAACGGCACAGTTTGAAGTGTAATCTATATTCTTTATAGCACTTTATTTTCTCCACCATTTCTTTAGTCCAGACCTTCTACCTAGAAAAAGACAGCAAGCTTTTTCTGTAAAGGGCCAGAGTACATATATTCAGTTTTCAAGCCAAGGACAACATGTGAATGAACAGATGTGGCTGTATTCCAACAAAACTTTGCAAACATAGCCAGCCAGCCCATAGGTCTGTAGTCTACCACTCCTAGTCTAGAACCCACCAAATAATACAAGGCCTGATTTGCAATTACCGATTTCTGTAATTTCAAGCTACCAATATGACCTCACTAAGCACTGAGTTCTATCTTCTCTATATGGGCTGCCTTTTTTTGTACAAGTTTCTCATCAGAGTTTCAAGTAAAGGCTGGATTATTAGTCATTGGGTTGTGGTATAAGGCTGTGGTTTTTTAACTTGGTAGACTTTTATAAATAAATGGATATTCTTGGATTTCAAACATTAGAGATTCTGGTTAGCTAGGTAGAGAGTGGGTCCCAGGATTCTGTATCTTTTTTTGACTCCTTAAGTGATTCTGATATATGTAGTCTGTGACTTGTAATTGCAGATTCCCTAGTATAAAGAGATGTTGCATTAAATGATCTCACTGCCTTTGTCACACCCATGATTCATCAGGACTCATAACAACTGACTTATTTAAACTATAAAAATACTCAGTAGCTTATTCATTTTTTGTTTAGTTTGTTTTCCTGTTTTCTTTGGTTTTCCCATTTCTTTCCTTGGGCATGATTTTAAAACTTATTTTGCTGGACAGCCCATCCTAATTTTAAAATATTCTTTCTGAAGCATTTTAATTGTTTTCTTCCTCCTACCTGAATTGCAGTCATTACTGGCTAAAAAGATCATCCATTCTGTGCACCTGTGCATATCTATAAGATTTAAATTCTGTTGGGTTTGCGAAGGTTTATTTCCCTGATTTATGTATGGCAGGGATTACAGTTGCTGGATTTTTCTTGCTGATGGTCTCAAGGTATGAATTTATGGGGATAAGTCAGCTAATTTTTTGTAAAGGGCATTACTTACTGGAATTTCTTCTTTTTCCTAGAGTAGCAGAAAATGTTACAAAACAAACTTTAATTTACTTTCCTTAAGATTTATCACATAGCCTTTTATTCTTGAATTGTTTATGATCTATAACTGTTTCACTAGATTCTCTTTTTATATTACTGAAAATGTTCAGCATACAAAAGGAGTATATTAATTTAAAAGCTTTCCTAATTCTCTTTTTTTATGACTTGAAGATACCAGTTTATGTTGTAAGCTAGTCATGAAAAATAGATTTCATGTAGCGGTAATTTACCTCATCATCTTTATTGAAAAGAACAAAATTAAGAAAACTTGAGAAACAAAATATTGGTTTTTTTTTTTCCTGTTTTGCATTATAGTTGTTTTAAGATATATTCTGCTGCCCTCTGTTGGTTGTGATTAGATTTCTTCCAAAATTGTCTTGATAAAACATTTACTCCTGATAACTCAAAATTTACTTATTAGTGTCATGCCTTTTATAGTTGTTATGCCTGTTTGTCTAATAATTGTCATATATAAATATATTTATTATATGCAACCGAATGATGTTTTCAACATATATGCCTAATAGTTATTACTGTCACTTGTAATAAGTTCCAGTAATACATTAATTTCACCATAAAAACTCTTTAGTACTTAATGAAGAAAACTATTGTTCCAAAATACATAAACTTATTCTTACAAATCAGGAATTCCTGCTATTGCAAAATAAATGAATTGATAATTTACAGTTAGTTTGGTCAATACGTTAAAATTTCCCTCCATTTTACTGTTTAGGTAGATGATAAGAATGTAAAATCCCTGTGATTAAGAATATAGGCAAACCGTAAGATAAAATAAAAATAGATGTGTAAGACAGATATTTCCATATCCTAGCATACATCTTATGGAAACAATGTTGTTCGATTTGTTTTATAATAAATTCTGTTTAGCGAATAATATATACGGATGCTCACATCTGTTCCCACATATGAGAGACATTTGCTCTAGATGCAGTGATGATATTTTCCAAGCATAAATTCATAATACCTATTCTTAATGAAGGATTTTCGAAATATGAGTGATATATATTTTTTAGCGGTTATGTGCTTACCTGTATTATGGAACAGAACAGAATTCGGTGAAATCAACACCAGGTCAAATAATCCAGGACATGTGGTCTCCATAAAACTAAAAACACCCTGCCACAAAAAGAAAAAAAGGATTATTTTGGCATTGGTTGTTTGATAAGAACTGAATGCTTACATGTAATTTTCTTACTCTGCTGCCAAATGGCAGAAACATTCTCCTCAGCTCCTTTCAATATTTTTCATTTGTAACATCTCAAACACTTAACTCAACAACAACAACAACAACAACAACAACAACAACCACATTAAGCTCTAAGGAGTGTATTTTAACAAAATTTTACTAGAGAAATTCAGTTGATCATTCAGTTGATCACTCACTCAGCTGTCAATTGTTTATTTCTTGCTAGGAAGACAAGAATCAAGCAAGAAGATTGACAAAGGCAGTTTTGGAATAGAGAAGGAGTAACTGAAAAGGATATTTTAAATCACATCAAAGGAAAACAAAACCTTGTGCTGTTTAGAGTTCATTCAGAAGGGCTCTGTCCACTACTACCAATTGCCAACTGGACTTAGCTGCTAGTGTTTACACATGACAGCTTCCCAGGTGACACCATTCTGTGCAATATCATGAGTCTGCTCTGAAGTAGGTTCTATTTGCCCTTCTCGAATCTACTTTTCTTTCAAGTAGAAAATCACAACCTTTTATTGAATCTTTTTCTAGAATATTAAAACAAAACATCAGTTCAAACACAGAAAAGGATCCTCACTCAGTTAGAACCACTAAACCCCAGAGAGAGAATAAATACTTTTTCTCGTAACTCACAGTTTTGCCAATGTCAGTTTACATGAAGACTAAACTCTTTCAATCTGATCCCACCTGTTTAGTGTTTCTCGACTCTTTGGACTACTCTCATCCTTAGCTCTGCTAGTTCTCTCACTGTAGTTCAGTATTTTTACTGCCATTGTGGCCTTCGGTTTCCAAACTCTACTTTCTGCCTTCAGGGAACCTCTTCCTCCCACCTCCCCCTATAATTTTCCTTCTCCATCCTTTCGAGTGATCAGGCCATGCTCCTTTCAGTATCCTCAGGGTTTAGAGTAGGGCTTAGCACACAATTTATCAAAGGTTATTTTTTAATTAATAGGAAGTAGGATTCTGGCCCAAGATCTTCAAAGACCTCAAAAGTAGAAAACAATTTTATTACTATCATTCATCTGTTATAACATAGGTATGGTAGGTATAATCTCTTATGCAGTCTTTTACTTCTATTTTTTATTTTTATAGTTATTTTTATTCTTCAAATCACATTTATATCCTTTGTTTGATTGGATTTGAATCCTACACACCCGTGAAGAAGGCAGGTAGTTATTATTTTTTCATCTTACAGTTCAGCAAATCGAGGCAGAGGTTAAATGACTTCTTGTTTCTGTCAATGAAGGATAGGGCTGTAACTAGAATCTTTACCACAGTTTTGTATGAACTGGAGTATAATTTCCTTTCTGAACCAAATTTCACAGAAAGGACATTTATACTCCAGTTCATATATATACATAAACTGGAATATAAATGTTTATAAATAGTGTACATATTGAATAAACATATATAAAATATATTCAAAATAGAATAAGCATGTGTATATAAACAAGTATAACTATATGCTACATGTATATACATATATAAACATCTAAATTAACATGTATACGTAAACAAACTATGTATAGTTTCTTAATAAAAATGTAGAGGTCTAGAGGGATGTTCCTGTTTGCAATAAGTGTTTTATATAACCCCTAATAGTCATGTGCATGTTATTCAGACTTGAAAAACCTATAATTCTAAAGGTTGTTTGCTAGTTACTAATGAGAGAAATCTTTCTTGCACTTAATTTACTTTGGTAGATATTTTTTGCAAAGATCACTAGAATGTGGCACTATATTACATGTCTCATTGAGTAGAGAGGAGGAAGAAGAAAGGACATAATTAATTATAAGACCAGTCTAAAGCCTCCGATGCTTAAAGAGCTGTCCAACCCCGGAGAATTACTTCAAGCCTGAGGCTTGGACGGGTTCCCTCACCTAATTATCGTTACTTCTTGCCCTAATGAAGTTCTGCTTCTTTTCTTTAGCAGAGTGAAGAGCATTTCTGGTGCTTTGGATAAAGAATCGGGATGTGGCCTATTTATTTATTTTAATCGGAGAGGGAGAAGTGAGGGGTGGGGGGCGATCAAGAGATAGACCTATTTAGAACAACAGTTAATCTAATGATTTATCTGACAGAATTATTCCACTCTAAATTGTCCCCAAAGAGACTTATTAGGGAGTATGAATTGAAAGCTCATTACCATCACCTCCACACACGTTAGTGTGATCTCAGGTCTCTAAGCTTGCAATGGCTTATGTGAAAATATGTTAGCAGCACAGAGCCAAATGCAAAAACACATGCCTTGCTGATTGTATGTTAAACTCCAAGGTAGGGTCAGCCACAGGCTAAACTATTAATTAGCTTATGTTTGTCTCTGACAAACCTTCGACCTCTTTTATTAGTCTCCTTTGCTTTCATGGTATCACCTTCTTATTCTCTCATGCTCTCTAATTGCCCAGAACCCCTGCTTAAGCCTGCTTGGTTTGGCAGTACTCTGTGCTGTGAACCTCACGATTTCTCACGGCCATCAAAACCTCCTTTTCTTCAGGTTGAAATATGACACCAAAATATTTTATTCTCGGTGTATTAAGGAACTAGTATACCAGTATTTGAGGAAAGCTCAATGTGCCCTTCCTCTCTCCCTCCCTTTTGCCTTAATAGAGAAAAAATATTTTAATGCAAAGAGAAAAGTACGTAATGATGGTGAATCAATCAGAATAACTACGTAATAGTTATTTTATGTACTTTAGGTTACATGTCAATAATGGCAAATAACACATCTCAGTGGCTTAAGCTAACAAATCTTTGTTTTACATTCCAAATTGGGCCCAGCCTGGGGAGCAGCCACCATTTCAAACTTTGCCAGTTGCTGTGCCAAAGGGAAGAAAGTTGTAGAAGGACTCACACTGGCAATGAATGTTTTGACCTGGACATGACACATTCTTGAGGGACCCTGGAAAATTAGGAGCAATGTTGATGGTCCTCATATTCGTTCGTCTTCTATTGTCGATAACTACCACAGTACTGGGCACAGCAAAGACAATGAATGTTTATTAAAATGAAGTGATTTTCAGGGATTCTGGTTTCTTTTCGATTTGGCTTTTTTTTTTTTTTTTTTTGTTGCCTTAAACTGAAATAATTAACAGAACCTATGAAGTAAAACCTGAAGGCCTCCAGATTCAGTATAGTGTCCCTGGGACACCAAAGGTAGGAGGAATACAAAGCCCTTTAAATCTATCTGAGAAGAATAGAGTTCCAGGCTTATATCACTCAGGGGCAGGTCAGTTTCATAAATATCGTATTTCTTCTGATGATTCATGGAAATAGCTTCATACAGTTATTACTTTTATATTCCTTGGTACATGATATTGTGCGGTGAATATATGTTGACTGACTTATATGTGGAAAGACCATGGCGTATGGTCAGTTTTTAGAATCTTCTTTAAGCATCAGAGATGAAGTCTGTAGCATCTTTGACAAAACAATCACTTTTTATGTGGTCGTTTAAGTGGAATTTTATTAAATGTGCACTTTGATCATATAATCCAGCCATATAAATACATAGAAACAATAGAAAGAAAAAAAAAATCAAGATATGTAGTTCAGGAAGTTCTGTCTACCATTCCATCCACTGAAAGCGTGAAATGAAGAACCTCAATCTATGTGTCTCAGTTGAACACAACTCAACTGTATGAGCAACTGAGCCCATTGCGTGTACTTCTGATATCCAAATATATGGCCAAGCATTTTTCCCTACAATTTGACTTCTAAATGTATGCTCACTGCTTCATGTGGCATTCACCCAAATAACCAGTGATCTGTACCGATGCTGGAGGGAAAACTGGCTACGTTGGGGCTCTTTGTGAGGTGGTCTGTCTCCAGCATGGTGTGACTTTGACTGTATATATGTGTGTCTGTTTGTCTAAAAGCAACTTTAGGACCTAACATCCCCTATAAAATGAGACTCCACAGCATTCTTATTCGTCAGAGACCTAGACATCATTGGCGGAGATGACCTTACTTTCTGTAGTATGTCTACATTATTTTGATCAAAATATTTTGCTGTCTGCTGTTTCCATGTGTAGGTCTAGAGTTATGTTGAAGCCTACATACCCCTAAGTAGACTAGATATACTCACGTGTAGTATACATGTTGCTTTTGCATGTCACAAGCGGTTTAACATTAGCTCTCCATACTTTTTGCCAGAGTGCCTACCGCATGTTTACAAACAACACGTGTTTGAAGCACATGATCACCAAAGTCCGGCGGGACACCCACCACTTTGAACGCTACCAGCATAACCGGGACCTTGTGGGATTCCTCAACATGTTCGCAAACAAACAGCTGGAGCTGCCGAGGGGCTGGGAAATGAAACACGATCATCAGGGAAAGGTAACACGAAGAATTACTGGGGGGAAGCTGCTGAGTGACTGGGGGCTGCCTGTGACCTTGGCACTTGGCTCTGCTCTTCAAGTGAGGGCTGAAAGCCCTTTGTGAGCTGAAACAGTCTATCTCCTGGTTTGAGTGAAACTCGGATGAGCAGGTTATTACAAACAGTTAAACTACACTATTTTGAAGTAGTGTATGCGGTGGACAGGTGTGAGGGCACTTGTTCACCAAACACTCACTTTTGCCTGGATATTCTGCTGATTAGAGGAAAGGTTTCTTAGGAAATGACACTTCCTTCTCCCTCACTAAACAGCTTGTGTTATGAGTAGTTGAATAAAAGTTGTATTGTTTGGTGAAGGTGGCTAAGAGGTTGCTAAGCAACTGCCCAAGGTGTGTCTTTGTGACGCTGCCTGGGCTTGGGCCTCAGTCTTGTTGGTTTAAAATCCTGATTTTGTTAGCACATTAAATAAGACTCATAGATTGATTAATTTATGATGAGACATATGTAGCCGTTTCTCACAGGCCAGAGTAACCACATGTGTATTTCTTCTGTAGACAGATGAAGCTGGGTTATAATCAGGAGGTTGTTAGATAAGCATGAAATCAGAATGAGAAATTTAGTAATTTTTATAAGGTGTTCCTTTATTTACTTAGCTCTTGTTTAGCTTTAACTATGAGCTATGAACTGTTTAAGCTTTTATATATTTAAGCTCTTAACAACAACTCCGTAAGGCAGTACTATTACAATTATTGGCAAGGAGCCTTGGCTCCAGAGTGGTTCAATGACTCGCCGAGTGTCACAGAGATGAGCAGTGACTGAGCTGTACTCTAACCCAGGCAGTCTGGTTTAAGGGTCCATGCTTTTAACCATGACATCATGCTCTCCAAGTAGTAACCAACCTCAGTTTCCCTGTCTGTAAAGAAACTTGAAATATGTGGCTTGTAGGAGGAGGAGGATTAAAATGATATGACATGTAAAGTAACTGTGCTTGGCTTATTCATTCAATAAATATTTATTGAGTACTTATGCAAATCACTAATAAGCCAACTACTTCATACAACTGCCATTCTCCTGGATAGAGAGGGGCAATAAACACATAAATACATAGCATACCAAGAGCCTGTTAATGCCATGATTTAAAAGAAAGCAGGCGTCTAAGGAAAGGCAGAATTGGAGACACATTTATTATAGAGTGGCTGGGGAAGGCCTCACAGACAAGGCTATACATGAATAGAGACCTGAACGAAGTGAAGAGAAAACCATATCAAAGGAAGCGCATTCAAGGTGAATGATATGTGTAAAGTACTCAGTAAATGCCATTCTCCTCCAAAGTACCCTCTGGCAATACTACCACAGGAACATCTTATTTATCCTGAACACAGCTTCCAACAATCTCATCTGAGAACCTATACACTGTCAAAATAGGTGTTACAAAGTGCATGTATTTTAATGCATGAGAGGAGCGCTCAGATTCTTATTGAAACTATTAATTTATTTTTCTGTAAATCTTTTTAATATACCTCTAATTCCCAGCCCAGAAAAGGTTAGATGTGGCAAGAATGAAAGTCAGGATAGGTGAAAAAGAATGGATTTGTGATTATGTCCCTCGACCACAGGTGAAATGGCACTGTATCAGTCAGGTGGGCATGGCAATTAAGCACTTTGAAAAAAATACTGATGGAGTTATACCTGGGTATACAAGAGCAATAGCATACCTAGAATTCAGTTCTGTTCTCAACTCATTTACCTGGTGTCATGAAGAACTCTGCTCATTAGAGAACTACGTCCAAAGAAAACCAAGTTGCTATAATGCTACATATATTTCTGCTCTATGTAGAGACTTAACTTGCTACATCTTTTTGTATCTTTAGCTAAAGGAGATTGGGAATTTGTAGTGTACCCTAGAAGTGGAGGAGACAGTCCCTTTCTGCCAGTCATAATTTGCTAGACATGCTTCAGGAAAGAGCTTATTAATAACCTCTGGACCTTGAGAAAAGTTTAAATTGCATTTAGTATACTGTTTAAGATGAGTAATGATGAATTGTTAAGAACAAGATTTGTCTCATAGCTTTTATAAAAGTGTTGATAGTTAAACAGTGGTAAACATTATCTCACCTCTGTGGGTAACACAGCTATCCATCTTATTCCTGAGGGTTTTGGACTCATCTGGGGGTTTCGACCTAAAGTTACAAGCATTGTAAAGAACCCTGAAAGTGGGCTGGTAGATAGCCAACCTCATAATCTACTGGTAGATTTGCAGATGAATGCTATTTGGTGTGCAAGGACCCCTGCCTTGTGGACAAAATGGATTATCGGACAGGCCTGCAAGCTTATCACTTTAGCGTGACCTCTCTGCTTCATGAATTAGGATTTTAACAAGATTTCTATCTAAGCGGGACACCGTAACCAAAGCAGATACACCTCCCTGTGACTTCTTCCTATCCTTTCTTTATAAGTGACTGGCTTCTGATGAACTAAAATAACTTAAAAGAACATTTGGGAGAGGCTCGCGCTATGTTGGTGTTTGGCTGCACTGCTTTTGACTGCACTTGAGAAGTCACAGCTTCATTCTCCAGGCAGTTAATAGGTTTTCTTCCATGCCCTGAAATTTTAGCCTCCTTTTATTTATTTATTTATTTGTTTGTTTGTTTGTTTGTTTGTTTATGCCTATAGCACCTGGTCTTCCTAGGTGGTCTTTCATCCAAGTACTAATCAGGCTCGACCCTGCTTAGCTTCCAAGATCCCACATAAGGCTTGTTCAGGGTGGCATGGCCATAGACCATGGATCATTTCTCCACTGGGGCACAAATGCAGGACCTTTTGCATGTAAAGCAGATGTGTTAACTGCTACACTATGGAACTATGTCCTAGCTTCCCTTTTATCAATGAATTGCTTTGCTTCCTGAACATTTAAAGGGGATAACTTTTTTTTTATTTACTATAATAATAAAAGCTTTTAAATATTACTAAGTTATTTTCTACAATGATGACTAATTTAATGTAGCATTATGTAACATGTAACAGACTATGTACTAGATACTGTTATAAAGTTCCTTTCATGCTCATAGCAGCCTTGTAGATAGCTGCTAGGTTTATTCACATTTCATAGAAGAAACTGAGGCACAGCATAGTTAAATGAATTGACCAGCATCCCACAGTTAGCAAGCAATAGAATTGAATTTGAACCCAAGCAGTCTAGCTCCAGAGTCTGTGCTCTTATACTGCCTTTCTTCAGTGAGTCAGGTGAATGGATATCTTCAGCAATTATAATGAAGGTAGTAAAAGGTGCTGTGGAGAAAGCAGGGGCTTTCAGACATATCCTAGAAGGGCAGTGTATTGGGTGGGTTGCTCCTAACTCTCCAGATGTAAGTGATCGGTCCTTTCTTGAAAACCACATAATTTCACTTGCATGGTTCCATGACATCTGTCCCCATCTGTCTCATGGTATAGTTCTTCCCAAACAGATGATCCCCTTCTTGGGAATTACTATATTTATTTTTTAATTACTCCCTTTTTTCTCCCAGTGCCTTTCCCATAGAAGGTGCTCAGAACAAGTTTAATGAATGACTGAAACTTGTCACCAGTAGTTTCACTGTTATTCAATAATCTTTGCTTTGGACAAACGAAGAGGCTGCCAGCCTCCCTCCCCACTCCAACTCTCTCTTCCTGTGTTCTCACCAGAAGTAGCACCTAGATTTGCCCCATTTGTCTTCACTTAAAGTTATCCTGGATTTTTCACATTACGTGTTTGAACAAGGTAGTGATTATGCTTGCACTTTAGCTGTCTTCAATTTTTTCTAATTACTTAAGGCCAAGGGTTTAAATTGGGTGAGATTTCACAGGATTCTAGATCTGGTATGCTCTTTTGGGGAGTTTTAGGGTGAAAAACATCCTTGACTCACATAGAAGAAGTAAAATTGTTTAAAATTAACCATTAATTAAAGAATAAGAACAGAATATTGGTCCTTGCTAGGTAAGATGGTGATGACGATGGTGACAATGATAATGATGATACCTGTATTTACTCAACTCGTACTATGTGCCAGGCACTGTATTAGGTACTTTTCCATGGATTATCATATTTACACTTCATGGCACTTTATGAGTTGGGTATTATTATTATTATTATTATTATCCACATTTTACTGAAATTTAGAGATATTAAATGATGTGAGTATTAGCAAGTAAGGAAGGAATCCAGGATTCAGACTCTAGTAGTGTGACTCTTAAGCACTGCATTGTACTGGGAGGGATTCCCTTTGGAAATGAGAGATGCTTTATCATCCCAAGGAAGAAGAGTGTCAGGCCAGATGCTGAGATTACTGGTATCCTTCAAGGCTGAATGACATGTAAAGGTATTGATTACATCACGGGTGCTCTGGCAAAGACCGTATCACCAGAAACACATACTTGGCTTCGTACTTAAATACTACAGAGTCTTTATGGTATTCTTATATGCTAAGGGCACATGGAGTTCACACATATTGTTGTCTTATTAGATGCCAGGCTAAGGATATTATATTAGTTCATTTAATTTTCACAATAATCCTATGGAATAGCTTTTATTATAGATGGAAAAAAAAAAACAAAGCTCAAAGAATTTAAGTGTGCAAGTAAACTCTTAGATATAAATCCATCTTTATTCAAAACCTGTAAGACTTTTTCTAGGCAATGTTAGTCTAGAACTCACTGGCCACTAACCACCTAACTAATTTGAAATAATGTCATTTAAATTTACTGGGTCCGAGTTTCCTTATCTCTACAAATGAGTGAGTTGATTATCTTTTCATGTGCTTATTGGCCATTTGTAAATCTTCCTTGGAAAAATGTGTGTTCAAAGTCTTTGCCCATTGAGTTATTTATTTGTTTTACTGAGTCGTAAGAGTTTTTAATATTTTTTGAATATTAGTTCCTTATCAGATATATGCTTTGCAAATATTTTCTCCTGTCCTGTTAATTGTTTTTCACTGTCTTGATGGTATTTTTTACAGCGCAAAAATTTAATTTTGATGTAGCCCAGTTAATTTGTATTTCCTTTTGTAGCTTGCGCTTTTGAAGTTATTTCTAAGAAAGCATTATCTAACTCAAGAGCTCAAAGATTTACCCCTGTGTTTTCTTCTAAATTTTATAGTTTTCTAAGATTCATTTTGAGTTAATTTTTTTGTATGGTGTGAGGTAGGGGATTCAACTTCTTTTTTTTTGCCTGTGGATATCCAGTTGCCCCAACACATTTGTTAAAGACTATTCTTTCCCATTAATCTTATTAGTTGTTAAGAAATCCAAATCAAAGGCACAGTGGACTGATTTAATTAGCCATAAAACAAAACAAAACAAAACAGTAGAAAATGGTAAATGTTTGCAAGGACATGGAGAAATTGGAAGCCTCATATATTGCTGGTGGTAATATAGAGCAGCCGCTTGGAAATGGTTTGACAGTTCCTTTAAAAAAAATGTTATACAAAGAGTTGCCATGCTCCAGCAATTTCATAAATAGGCATATATACAAGAGAAATGAAAATATATTTCCACACAGAAACATGTACACAAATGCTCACAGTAGCATTGTTCATAATAGCCAAAGGGTAGAAACAACCCAAATGTCCATTAACTGGTAAATGGATAAATGTGATAGATTCATACAATGGAATGATATTTGACAATACAAAGGAATGAGGTACTGATACACCATAGAGGAACCTTAAAGATATTCAGAGTGAAAAAAAACTAGTCACAAAAATCACATATTATATGATTCCTTTTATTTGAAATGTCCGGAATAGACAAATCTATAGAGATGTGAAGTAGATTTGTGGTTTCTTTGTGTTACACAGGAACTGGGGAATAAATGCTAATGAATATAGAGTTTCTTGGAGGGTGGGGGTGTTCTAAAATTATGGTGACGGTTGCACGACCCTGTGTATAAACTATGAAACAATGAATTGGGTGAATTGTGTAGTATCTAAATTACATCTCAATAAAGCTGTTTAAAAAATTAATAGGTGAGATAAGAGGAAGGTCAGGATTCCCTTTTTAGCTCCTAGATTCCATAGATCTCTGATTCTTCAGTCTTGAAGTTTGAACAATATGGTTCCCAACTGGATTTGCTATCAAATATGTAATACTTTTGGCTTTTAATTACATTTGGAAAGGTCCCGTTCATAATTCGACAGTGTGTTTTAATCACTATTTTGTTCCATTACTTGACTTCCTTAATTATTTTGATTCTGTAATAGTGGGACTGGCAATTAAGCCAGGCTTTATTTCATGCAGGATCTTCCTTATGAGACTGTGATCAACATCTGTGTATATTTGTTGAGTCGAAGGCCTAGAATTTTCACCTAACATAGAGGACACATTTGACTTGCCTTATTTTGAAATAAAACATGTAAGCAAAGAAAATGGCCCCATACAGAAAAATTTTTCAGCTTGCTTCTTATTGTAATATTTTTTTAAATTTTTGTACACTCTCAGGAGTATGAAAATCAAGGATAATTTGGATTCTGGGTTACAGTGTTGATATAGACTACATTTTTATAAGAAATAGCATCTGTAGTATTAAAATGTGAGTTTAAAATGCTTATGGTTCTTGGCTGGGTTTGATCATTAGTATGTGCTCATGGGGATAATGTATCTGGAAGACGAATATGAACTTTAATAAAGAAAACCAAATGTTATTTAACTTAGGAGCCTCTCTCTCTCTCTCTCTCTCTCTCTCTCTCTCCCTCTGCTTCTTCTTCCCTCCCCTCCCCTTTTCTCCTTTTCCTTCCTTCCTTCCTTCCTTCCTTCCTTCCTTCCTTCCTTCCTTCCTTCCTTTCTTTCACGCCATTATTAATTGGATGAATTTGAGAAAATAATGTTGCAGTGGTGTCAGGATTTCTAGATCCATCACTATCTGATCTGACCTCTGTGAACCTCAGTTTTTTCTACAGTGAGGGTTAGTAACCTTTCTGGTTCCTGGAGCTATAGTTAGCATCAACTTCAATAACAGTGGGGTTACAAATGGAAGAAAAACTATTAGTGCTATAATTATCACAACTTACTCAGTAATTGACTTAATATGATTTGAGTTATGGTGTAAAAGACAACAGCTGTACAATTTTAAAGTTATACAGGTTTATAGTTTAGTTTGGGAAAAGCAAAGGCATGGAATATACAAAATATCTACAAAATAAAATAGGCTATTTTATTTTATTTTATTTTATATTTTATTTATTTTTAGTCAGGAATTATTGCTACCCAGCTTACCAAAATCTTGATTTGAATGGTTGGGTGGAAATAAGGATATATAAAAAACAATAACTAAAGAGTTTCATCTAGTTAGAATTTTGCGAAAGTGTTAATTTGTTGTTAATGGCTAAATCCTTACTCTAATGAGAGAGACATAATGGTTTTATAAAGGATATACTGTAGGATTAGCAAATGTCCTATTCTTCTTAATGAACTGCTGATCTCCATTAATCATGGAGATCCATGGCTTTTTCAAAGCAGACATCCTTCTGTTGTCTTATTCTTCGTTATCCATGTTGTTAATAACACCACAGGATAGTCCCTGCTCAAATATTTGCTCCTGCCTTAAAACTATATAACAACCCAGAGTGGCCTCTGGTTCTTTACCACGAGTGCTCTCGTTGTGATCATTCTGGTAGGTTTGTTCCCTGCTGGATCAGTGGCCTCCTGCTCCGGTGGTTACATTCTCTATCAGCCACGGTCACGGAAGTAGAGTTTTTAAAACATGCTTAGCAGGATCATTTCCTCCTAAGAAGGGGACCTGAAAACAGATCTAGACGTTTGCAAAGCATCATGTACTTCCTTTGTAAAGCCATTAAGCACCCCTCCTCAGACTGTCTCACCCTTAGGCCTCTAATTTGGAATGTGCATCGTGCACTGGCACAGGGTCTGCAAGGGTCCAGTGCAGATTGGCTTAGTTCTGGTCTGCAGTACTGGGGAAGTTTTCATAGCAAACTGAACCGATTTGAATTGAACTTTGAATGATGAGTTGGATTTTAATAAAAAAGATTATGGAAAAGAGAGAATGAAGGATGAGGAGGAAAAACACCCAACCTAAAGGCGAAGAGACAGGAACACACCACATAGATGTGTTTGGTTCCCTGGAATAAGTTATGGGCTAATTTTGAGAGACTCTACATAAGACACACACACACACACACACACACACACACACACACACACACACACACACCCTGCTGTGACGTAAGTTTCTATCCAAATCCTGGCCACTGAAGGCCCTAGAAGAGACTATGTTTCAGTTCGAATCTGAAGGCCAGAAAACACCAGTGTCCTACTTCCCTGTCCTCAGCCCTTTTCTTCCGTTCATGTCCTTGATTAATGGGATAAGTTGCACCTACATTAGGGTAGGCAGTCTGCTTAACCAGTCTGCTGATTTGAATGTTAATCTCATCCAGAAACACACACCAGACACATCCTGAATAATATACGGCCAAATGTTTTGGGTACCCCGTGAACCAATAAAGTTGACACATAAAATTAACCATCACAGACCCTCATCAAGGAAGTAAAGTCAGTGGAAACTTCATCGCAGAGGGTTAAGGATAACAGAGAGAGTGATGCAAAACGACACAGATAATTAGAAAAATATTGTGGTTTGTTATTTCTTAAGCTTACATGATTGGTTATAATTTGGTTTAATTTTTAGAAAAAGTGTTATTTTTGATTCCCCTTTCGGATTTTAAGTATGGAATAACTTTTTTTTTTTTTTCCTGTCTCTTTATTTTATACTCTCAAACAATATTAACAGGGGGTGTTTTCCCCAGATCTTTCTCCTTGGGCCTAAATTAAAATACTAAGAAACTTTGAGCTTTAAAAATGACATATGATTAACTTCATGTTTTCTTTTTTAATAAAAATGAAAATGGTAACCATTTCCATATTTAAAATGAGGTGCCCTTTCCCATAGTTTCTTATGTTTTTCCTTAAAAAAATCTTACGCTATCCTATCGCCCAGCTAAACTAACATCCATTTCTATATCCAAACTTTGTAACTCTAGGGGTTTGTGACTTTGGATGTCAGATCGGGGGTCTTGGTGACCATGGCAAGTGGCAGTTATGGTTATGAGGATAGATTTTTAGGAGAGAACAAATGTTTGTACAGTGAAAGTTACCACAGTCTGAGCCTACTTGAGGATTCTCATTTACCAGACCCTGATAGCTTGTGTGGCTGCAGAAGTTGCGCCAGTGATGACATAGACTCTCATTTCAATCCCCAATGAAGTTGATGGCACAATTTATTGGGTCAGGTTCATCTCAATGAGTAAAATGCAACTTATTTTTTAGAGGTCTCTAGTGAATACCAAAAGTCGCTTAGCAAGGTAAGTTCTGTACTTTGAAAAATAGAGTTTGTTTTTTTTTTTTTTTTTTTGGTCAGTTTGATCACTACATTTATTATTTTTGCGGCACATCTCTTTAACTGCTTTGAAACAAGTAAAATTTCTTTGAGGTGGTTACTTGGTTTAATCACTTCAAGTTACACAGCAACCCAGGTGGAGATGGAACTAAATTCTAAAGGTATACACATAGCACATAGTTTTTAGACAATCTCTTGCTCATTTTTAAGGTAGTAAAATGGTGTTAGATTTTTTTAAATGGCATAAATACAGACAGAAGGCAAATGTAAAGAATCTTTCTTCAGCAGTGTACCTTTCTGAATGAGAGTACAGAACAGTGGTTTTGTGAATGTATTTCTAAATAGAAAGCTAGATCTACGCAATCTTGAAGGAATTCCTCAAGTATGGAGATGGACTTTATCTTATTTTAAACAGTTGCCTTCATGACCTGCATTGTATCTTTTAAAAAATATATAATATGCTACTTTAAAATTTCATAGCAACGGTCTTCTACTCTACCTAATATGGGCTGATTCGTAGAACTATTCTGTCTTCTATAGCGATGTGCTGATATATGTTTAACGAGCTCTCCAGGGGCGGTATGAAGGAGGGCTGATTTGTAGCGTTTGCCATTCTCCACGGTATAAATTCTCCCGCCATAGCCAGTTTCAGGCTGCCAGCATCAACGTCAGCCAGCTCACATATTACTTTAAAATTTCTTAAAATTTTTCTCATGAGCCAATATAAGCCACCCCCAGGGCATTACTGGCTTATCTCTAATATTTCTAAAACCTAAATATGTCCATTCTCAACATATAAACTCTCTCTCCTTTAGCTAACCTTTTACATCTGAAGTGTTAGGGGATGTACTTATCCACATCTAACCAACCAGCTGTTTCCAGAACTCTAGCCCAAGTACCCATGATTCCTGTTTTCTCTCCTAGCAACTTTAGACCTCTAAATAACCTTCTTTAACTTTTGTGTGACTGATAAAGATGTCATGAAATATTTGGGAGCACTACCTCCTTCTAATGAACCAAGTGGTAGAAAATGTAAGCATAACCATTACCATTTTTTTTTATAATGAACGGTATCATTTAGCCTTTTTGATCTCTGCTGTTGGTAACAAGGTTCTGTTTGGGATATAATATAGAGAAAATAATAACATATAATTTTTTATAATTAGAGAAATACTAGGGAAGGAGCCAGGAGCTGAGAAGAAATTTGTATGTTGGAAGAGAGAGAATGTGTGAGTAAATACAACCTTTATAAAAATTAAAGTAGATTATAATGAACTTTTTTGAGCATTTCTAAGACTTTATACATTTGAGAAGCTGGAGTTAGAACAGATTCATTACACAGTACTTCTAACTTATAAATCGTTCTTTTTTCATTGCTTCCATAGCTGTTTAGAAAAAGAAAGATAGATCTGATGTTCTGTCTTTCTGTAGCGTAGTTACAAGTGCTTTTTGTTTTATTTTGTTTATGTGGTCTTTTAATATGGATTTCTGGTTTGGCAGAATGTTAACTGGAAACAATTTCAAACTTCTGTAACTTAGATTTGTTGTGTTTGAGGTTGGTATTTCTTCACAAATACTGATGGCTTTTTCTTTTCTTAAAATAATAGAAGTTTTTTTTTTTTTTTTTAAAAAAAAAAAAAAAAAAGAATTGTGTAAAGAGAGAAGTGTGTTTTGTTTGGCCTTGCTAAAATACCACTTGGCTCCAGCCAGCCCATATTTCCTGACTGTGACCATGCCCCAAAGCAGTGAAAGGATAGAAGTTTTTAACACACACCGAGATTTAAGTGTGTGTGTTTGCATTCCTTTCAGTTTTTAACTGTGCTATTAGTCTTAGTTGGACCAGCACTGTGAAGCTTGAGTGAATTTCCTTAATGAAACTTAACAGTAGGGAATTGATGTTCAAATTTGCTTTGCTAGTGGCTAATCTGAAAAACAGACTCATTTTTTTTTTTTTGATGCAGTTGCTTTTTTTCATGGCTTCTACATTCTTAACATGCTGTTTATCTAGACAGTATTTATTAACACATTATATACTTTCATAAATAAAGTCAGGCTATTCAAAAATAGTGACATAAAAAATGACCCAAATTTTTTTATAAAGAGTATTAGGTCAACTTCATTACTGGCTTGAACTAGTTGGGATATCCTGTGGGAAAGTGATCTACTTCCCTGACATAATTGAATTGTGCATCAGAAATAGAAATAGCAAGCCTAAAATCTGCACAGTAATTTTTTTATGTTTCCTTTCCGTTTTAAAGTAGAATACATTTTTCACAACTCAACGGTGACCTGATTGGTCCCCTCTATGTAGACAAAGCAAAGCACCAGGAAAACCTGTCTAAGGTCACACGGTGTTCAGAGCAGAGCTAAAATGCATGCTGAGGAATTACTGCTTTGTGCCACATTCTGTTAGTGCTGTAGCTATGTGGCTTTGATAAAGGTCTGAATTGAGCCCTTTCTTCCCTGGTACTTGGCAGACTTAAATAGCATGTGTAAACAATATACACATTCCATTTGACTCTGAAACTGAACCCCTTGTGGGATACAAGTAGCACCTACTCCACACCCACAGCCATGCCTCCAACAAGTTCACGATGCGAATTGTGCACAGTATGGACAGTTTGCTGTCTGACAGCAGTCTTTTCAGCACTGAAACGGTGGTGAGGCCCAGCACTGTGAGTAGCTGTTATTGTCAGCCTAATTCAATAAATAATTAGATGCTTTTCTAAAATCAAGTACTGTGTTGGATGTGTAGAGAGCAGGAAGAACATAAAAGGGAAAAGATGGCAGGTAAGAAGCAGAATGGAAAAAAAAAAGAGAAGATATGTGAAAAGGAGAGAGAGAAGAAAGAGGTACTGCTCAATGGACTTTGGAGTCAGACAGAAAGGCAAGTTCGCATCCCAGCTTTAAAGGTTCCCAACTATACATGTCACTTAAATCAAGAACTGTTACACATTTGTATTAAAGGTGAATGATAACAAGATATCATCATTTATCAAATAATAATCTTTATTTATAATAGTGATTGCTGGCTTATGTGTTCTTCTGTACTTTTAATTTTAGAAAGCCCACATTTCATCTGCCATGCCGAGACTTCAGTTTATCAGTTAGGATCTGGTTTGGCTGTATTGTAACAGACACACACAAAGTTTAATATACAAGATTTTATTCTCTCAAATAAAGAATTTAAGAGACAGGACGACTATGGCTTTTAAGGTGGTTCCTCAAGTAGTGAGATCCCTGGTTCCTTCCAGTTCTTTGCTCAGTCATTCTTCATCTTCGTAGTTCACTATGGCTGCTGGAGCTCCAGCAATTACATCTGTGTTTTGGGGAGCAAAATGGATGAAGAATAGAAGGATTTTTTTTTTTTTAGTTTTTATTTTAATTCATTTAAAGTATATAGTACATTGGTTAGACATCTATATAGTTTGTAAAACGTTCCCCCTGCCCAATTATTCCCTCCCTCCCCGGACCCTCCACCTAGCCAATGTATTAATGCTAACTGCATTCCCTATGCTGTGCTCCCCATCCCCATGTCCATCCATCGGCTACTAATTTGTACTTCTTTAAGCCCATTCTCCCAGCCCCCAAAACTCCCCTCCCCTCTGTCCTTCACCAAATTGTCCACTATATTTGTGAGTCTGTTTTTTATTAGTTTGTCCTTTTTATTCCTTAGATTCCACATATTAAGTGAAATCATATAGTGTTTATCTTTCCCTGTCTGACTTAAATACCTTCTAGGTCCATCAAAGCAGTATGTTTTTCCATCCCCTTCTTTTTAGTCTGTGTCTTTTAATCTGAAGTGAGTCTCTTATAGGCAACACGTAGGGGTCTTGTTTTCCTTTCCATTCATCCACCGTTTAGTCGGAGCCCTTAATTCTTTTCCATTTGAGGTACTTATTGATAGGACTATAGTTGTTACCATTTTTATTCTTGTTTTTGATACATGTTTTTTCTTCTTAAAGAAGTCCCTCCAACATTTCCTGTAATACTGGCTTGGTGGTGATAAATTCCTTTAGCTTATTTTTGTCTGGAAAGCTCTTTATTTGTCCTTCAACTCTAGATGATAGCTTTTATGGATAAATTATTCTTGGTTGTATATCCTGAGTCTTCATCCTGTCGAATATTTTGTGCCAAGCCCTTCTGTCCTGCATAGTTTCTTTTGAGAAATCAGCTGCAAGTCTTATGGGTGTTCCCTTGTATGCAATTATTTGTTTTTCTCTTGCTGCTTTTAGTATTCTTTCTTTGTATTTAATCTTTGGCATTTTAATTATGATGTGTCTTGGTGTGAGCCTCTTTGGTTCCCTGGTTTTTGGAATTCTCTGAGCTTTCTGGGGTTTTATGTCCATTTCCTTCATCAGGTTAAGGAAGTTTTCCATCATTATTTCTTCAAACAGCTGTTCAACATCTTGATTTTCTTCAGGAACGCCAATCAGACAGATATTTGGAGCCCTTATAGTGTCCTATATGCTCCTTAAATTATTTTTATAGTCTTGGCATCTTTTTTCTTGCCATTCTGATTTAGTGTCCTGATTGGCTTTCCTGGTCTCTTTAAGGTGGTTCCTTAAGTTGTGAGATCCCTGGGCATTTGATACTCTTTTTTTTTACTTTGTTTATTCCTTTGTTTATCCCATTTAATATACTTTTCATCTCGGATAATGTATTCTTCATTTCTGACTTGTTCCCTTTTATAATTTCCACTTCCATTTTTATGTTTTTTTATCTGTTTGTTGAAGTTCTCACTGAATTTATCTACGCTTCCCAAAACGTCATTGAGCATCTTCATAACCACTTATTAGATTACCTGACTCCATTATATCTGGAACTCTGTTTTCTTCTCTCATATGGCTTCTGCTTCTTTGTCTTCCCATTTTGGCTGCCTATCTGTGTCTGTTTCTATGTACTAAGCAAAGCTCCTAAGTTTCCCAGTCTTATTTGTGGATTCGTGAACTAGGTGTCCAGTGGCACAGTAAGAGAAGGCTCAGCTACAGGCCAAATTTAGCTCAATTCTCTACCCCTCCAGGGCCACCTGTTAAGATTCAGTAAGCAATCCATAGATGCTGTGCTTATTGTTGCCTCAAAAGGCCACACCAGAAACCAAGGCCAGCTTCCTCCACGGTGAGTCTAGGTGCTGCTCAGCAAGGAGCACCTGACTTGCTGAGGACACACCTGGATATGGCTTAGGTGGGGCCAAGAGTTGGGGAAGGCGGAGTTTCCGGGAATCCTCTGGGCAGAGTGACATCTGTTATCCAGTCTGATGACCTCACAGCCATGGTGCACTGTGTCTGCGTGCTGGGCTGGGGAGAGGGCTCGACAGGTAACAATGGATACCACCAGCACTTCTGTACGGAGTAAGTCTCCCCTAGACCCACAGTCTGACAATGTCTTCCTGTAAGTCACTGGTGCCCTCCACGTGCAGCCTAATCAGCATTGGTGTTCAGAGCGAGCAAGTCCATAACCGCGGATACCCGATTGCAGACGTGGCCCCTTTAAGAGGCGTCAGCCGCTGCTACAGCCTCCATCTCACCCCGTGTTCTTGCCCCATCCTACCCTCTACCATTGCAGGATGTTTTCTTGGGTTTCTCCCTAGATGTATCACTTGTTTATCAAGATCCCAAGCGATTTTTCCTTGCTGTTGCTCCCTGTTTCCGTCACAAACATGATTTGGTCACCAGAGGGATGAACAGAGCCTCTTTCATCTATGCCATTTTCATTGCCCTAGAAGGATTTTTTTTTTTTTTTTTTTTTTTTTTTTTGTAAAAAGTCTCTTGGGTAAGTGGATTGTCTAGAAGAACTATGTGACATTCTGTTTACATCTCATTGGTCAGAACTTAGTCTGGGTCACACATACCTACAAGACCTTGGGAAGTGTAATTTCACTGGAGCCTGTGCATGGACTGTAACAAGAAACATGTGAGCCTTAGAAAAATGTCTTAGAAGTTAAAGCTGTTATTAGTAATAACGAGAGTAACTGACATTTAAGGGGTCACAGGTACTATGTTCAAAAATGTATATAAACCATTTTATTTAACCTCTCTTTGATGTAGGTGTTATTATTCCCATTTAACAGAAAATAAATTGTAGTTTAAAAGAGTTGAGTAGTTTGCTCAAGGTTATGCCTCTAGTAAGTGGTGGAGCTAGAGCTCAGAACTGGACTTATCTTTTTCTAGATCCCAAACATTTAATCACTATTTTGCCTCCCACTTCTTGAATTTTACTATGTTAGTTTATTTATATCTCCAATGGGATGTTTTAAAACTTTCTATCCTGTTTGCGACTTTATAGGGTTTAGCTCTTTATTCTTTCCACCCAATACACACACGCACACACACACCCTCATTTATTTTTTTCAAATCTTTAAATGTTTCTATGCTTATATAAAAGAATATGACTTTTAATACTTAATTAGCTAATTGTGAGTTGTCTTTCTGTGTTTTGGTCAGGAGTCTACATATTAGAGTTTTGGCAATTTATTATTTACAGAGCACCCTTTCTCTCCCAGATGCAGCCCTAAATCTACTGGGGATAACAGGATGAGTAAGAAAGAGTCCCTACCCTCAAGGCATTTAAATGTAATTCTTTAGAGAATGGATTTTAGACAAGTCTCTTAACATCAAATTATACTATGACACTACATGTAAATCACAATTGACCTAGTTGTGCACACCCATTTGTCCTTATAATTACAAATGCATCATGGTTACCTCTGAATGGCCACCCGTCCCTTCAAAGCATTCCCAAGAAATTAGGTAAACAGGTAATTTTATTTTAGAACTCTGTATTTTTCCCTTAAACAACATGGGTTATATTATTGTTTTAGTAATAAAGCTTAATCTTAATTTACATAAAGTAGATATAGGGTCGATTATAACCTATTATTTTGAAATGTCCATTTGTAAAAATGATTGAATTCCTATTTTATGACATTTTGAATATACAAGTGTAATAGAAACCCAAATCAAATGGGGACCAGTCATGACATTTGAACCAGAGCCTACGAATACAAGGTTTATCATCGGTGTATTTTTTTTTTTTTACAAGATCAGGAAAGAAAGATGTTCCACCTGACAAGTAGGGTAAAAAGAGCATTACCTAGGAATGTGAGGCTAGTGACAAGATATCTATTTAATCTAGTCTTCGTTACCTGGAAATGGGATATTGAGAGAAGGGACTGGCAAGGATTCTAATTCTCTTCATTTCTCTGCTTTGTTTTCTAGTGTATCTACTGCTTAAAGTTATTTCTTTACAAAGAAGTCATGTTTTTTGTTTGTTTGTTTTACTATTTGGGAGTTACCTGCAAATTATTTTGCCCTTTTTTTTTAAATTATGTATATACAGAAATATTTTATTTCATAATGGGAAGGGGACATTTTTTATAAGCATAAATACATTATCTGCCCCTGGGGTTTGCCTGGATCTAGTCATTACTAGTCTTTAAGGTACTTTGTTAATTGTGCTCCATCAGTTTGAGAAGTCCTTTCCTTTTCACTTAGGCTATTTGGCATGTTATCTTGTGCCCTGACACTTGATTTATAGGTAATGAGTCTCCTGGATCTGCTAATAGTCCCTTTTATCTTTGATGGCCTAATTACCTTTATCTGATCATGGAAAATGTATGTTTTCTAATTGCCATTGAGGTCATGGGCTTCATTATTACCTTGAGTGAATTTTACTTTGAAGATTTATACCTTTTGTTTCCTAAAGATAATGATAAATAGCATTCATGTAGAGCTTTAGAATTAAACAAGAATTTTTTTAAAGGCTCCTCTATATTGCGTGCAATTCTTACTGCAGCACTGAGCAAGTGATTTATGCTCATTCATGATTTCATGTCACCAGGGATTCTGCAGTCAACATAAACATGGTTTCCTCCCTCTTCTCACTCATGGGGGAGAAATGTTTATTATAAATGAGGTGACATGTTTATATAAGAAATCTTATGCAAGTGCAGAGAACTTAAGTGGCTTGCGCAGAGTCATTGTATCTCATAGAATTTGTATGGATGTGTGTGATCGATGACTAAACTGGAAAGGCAAGTTGGAAGGAGATTTTAAAGTCTTGGAAAACTGACCAGAGAGCAATGTTTTTTTTCTATTGCTATTGGGTAACCAGTACAAGTTTGGACTGGAGTGGTGATATAATCAAGCATTTAGAAAGAATATTCTGATAGTGAAGTGACAGTTAAATGAATCATGTTGTAGATGTAGAACTGAGACTATTAATATTAACTAATAACATAATTATCTGTATAAAAGTCCTGAAATAATGGGATGGTAGTCAGGACAAATAGAGGAGACACTACAATGGGAAAATGGGGAGGATTTTGTGGCTGACTACATAGGAGAAAGAAAAGAGAAGTCAATGATATTTGTAGTTTCCGGTGATAAGAACTTTGTCATAACTCTGGGTGGTAGTAAGAGCTTAAAGAGCATCAGTTAAGAGAAGCCTAAATGTCCATTCATATGACTTCTTTCTAAGGTCATATCTTTGATGACTATCTCTTAGAGTATTTTCTAAAACCAGGAATAATGTTCCTTCGTGCTCTCTTCATTCGTGATCCAGTTTAAGCGTGGCTTTCTCACTTTGGTCTATCCTGAAGAGGTAAGGAAAAATTCCCCCCAAGGATTTAAAATTAGGAGAAAATGGAGCTAAGATTATTACTCAAAAGTTGGTCTTTTCCCGAATGTGTGAAATGGTAGGTTGGCTAAGACAAGTATGCTGTGTGTGCTGACTGTTGAGTGGATTGTTTCCTAGGCGTTTTTTGTTGACCACAACTCCCGAACCACCACTTTCATTGATCCCCGGCTCCCACTGCAAAGCAGTCGACCCACCAGCGCGCTGGTCCATCGGCAGCACCTGACGAGACAGCGTAGCCACAGTGCGGGTGAGGTGAGTCACCGGCCTTAGGAACTGACCTGTGGCCGATAGAAGCTCCAGGCGCTGTGTGGAATCGTGCTGGCTTTGCATTATTGTTTTATCTTGTTTTCCTTGCTTGACTTAGAGATTATCACTTGGAGGCGGAAAGTGTTGGAATATTGACAGGGCTTGTTTTTAGAAACATACAGAACCTTAACGACGGAATTTTAAAAAGCCAGATATATGAGGAAAGGTTGAAGAAATTAGAGGTTTTCTTAAATTCTGAAGATGGTGAGAGAGAATACATAATATAATAAAAAGTTCAAGAGAGGATGCACACCCTTTAGCACACTTAAGTGCAGCTTCACAGGAAGAAATGAATGTAACTTTTAGTGGGCTAAAATTCGGTAACATGTGGGGAAATTTCCTAAGTAAGGGTTGTGGATTAGATTAAAACCTAGGGCCAAGATGTGGAATTGCGGTGTTCTCACTAATATTCTTTAAAATTAGAAAATATCTGAGAGTTGACTTATGTACTCTAAATGCCCAGAGAAAATGGGCGAAATTAAGAAATATTAAAAGCTCTGCTTTTGTTTACTTTGCTAGCTTGCAGTGACCAGTGGTAACCACATGAGGGCTTTATAATAGCCTTCCTCCCCCTTCCTCCAAAATACCCCTACAACTAAAGAAAATAAAAAAGAACTAATTTCTTCCTGCTTCCCTTTTTCGTTGGCACCTTAAAGAATGGGAATGTTTTAGGTCAAATTTGTTCCTCATTAATACAGATTTATGCTTTGAATATATATCATCACTTAATATACACTGTTTCTAAAAATTCCTTTAAACATATTTAATATTCTTTTCCTGCGTGCCTCTTCCACATCTATATCCATATCATATTTTCAGTATTATATTTTAGGTCAAATATTATTGTATCTTCTGTTATAAGAAAAGATTAGGAATACAATTAATAACTGGATTTGATTCATCAAAATTCCAGTCTTAGAATTCCCTCTCATGATTTACATACTTGCTCTAATGCATCCTGTGTGTTTGCTGGTTATAAGTGCAGACACAGAAGAGTTTATATGAGAAGCTCATATAAAAATAATATACAAATTTATTGCAGGATGAGGTATCCACAAAAATATTTATGTTTTATGAATAGCTAATAAATCTTTACCTTGCTGTCATATAAACCATTAGTGGTGAACTAGATGATGCTAACAGCATTCCTCTTAAAAGCAGAATAGACCTCTCACCTTTAGACCTTGTGCATGATATGTAGCATGGTTAGGGCCCTGCCTGACTTTATTACGCGGGCAGTGCACTTTAGCCGTTTGCCTTAGCTTGCCTTCACAGTATAAAGCTGACCGTTCAGTCTGGTCAGGACTACATGCACAAGATTAAGAACTACACTTACATTTTCTTTCAACCCCTCTGCCGCAGAATTTGAATTATTTTCGTGGTCTAATAGCAGTCTATTGTGGGAGAGGGATCCTAAGGTACACATTAAAATTTGAATAAAGATTTCCCTTTTGATGGAAACTGAGCAGTGGACCAGAGATACTGCATAAAGACTCAGCATTCGGCCCCAGCGTTGTTAAACTTTTGAGGAGAATGTGCTTCCTGGCTCAGTCATCAGAAGCATGAACATCCTATAGGTATATGCACATTTGTCACTGTCTGATGGTCTAGTTCGAAGAAGTGGGGTGTCAAGGAGAAGACCTTTGGCTGTTCTGGGAAATGATGATACATAGCAACATTCTAACAGAAGGGAAAATACATGTTGGTGTATTAAATAATAAGTTCTGTGAGTAACAAACAAAGTGTAGTTAATGATTGAATCTCTCCAAGAGTGACTGGCTTTATTCCTCAAAGCTAATAACTCAGGAGAAGCAGAGTGAGACACTCTTAGTTACATACACAAGTCTTTCCAGACACTCTCTTACACTTATTTAGTAAATATTCCAGGTAGTAGAAACTTTGGTATCTCTTCCATCCAACAAATTAATACTTACCAAACATCTACAGTATAGAAATGTGTGTTCCTGTGTTCTTATTAAAAAGAGAATATCTGAAACTAACCATAATGCAAATAAATAAAAATAGGAGTGAAAAATGCTTTATAAACTGTTAGTAATGGCAGCTGCTTTATAAATGTATACCAAGTGCCATGGCAGCTCAGAGAAGGTCACACTTAATGACAGCTTGAAGTTAAGGAAAGGCTTCATCCAGGAGCAACTGTTTGAACTACACTTTGAATGAGTGAGAGCATTATTGAAGGATAAGCAAGCAGCGTAGGGTGGGGATGATATTTCCAGTTTTAGGGCCTTTAGGAAAACCCTCACCAAACACCGAACTGACGCAATATGATAAAATGTTTGTGAAGGTTTGAATGGGCAGGAGTAGAAGCTAGCTCTATTTTAAAATACCAATTTATAAATCCAGCATGTTATTTTATTTTGCCTTTTGTTCTCTTATTTTCTTATACTACTGTTCTAATGTCATCTTAAAAGACTTCTGTAATATGTGGGGAAATGCTAAAACAGAAGCTAAAGCCATGTTAGTTTCTGGTAAGTATTAATAGATATTTTTGTTTATCTACTTGTATATATGAGTTTCTAAATCTGTAATAGGTACAATAAATAATTCAGGTCAGGGCAACCTTATTTAGCTCCTCCACACCTGCTATGATTAGCTCCCTGGTGTGGGAGGTTCAAACCAGAAAGAGCTGTTGTGCTGAGTGCTCTAATAGGCATATAAAATTGCCTCTAAGAAGATAATACACCAACTCAAAAACCCACATGAAGAGGGCTGCTCTTTGGCCTCTCTGCTGAGGCAGGGAATTCCCCTACCTGCCATGGCCAAAAGAAGGCATATCCTGGCACAGCTGGATATATTTTGGACTGCCTAGGACTTCTCCCTGAATACATTGTTGCAGATTTGTGTTCTGTCAAGGCAGAAGTTATTCCTGATAAACAGGTCTGCTGTTTAACATCTAAAGCCCCAATAATTGTAAACATATGGAACTGCTCCTCTACCACTGGCTAAATAGTCACTGCCCCAGCCCCTCTCAGGGACCTGGATGCCCCAACCCTTCCACTCAATTCAGCAACCAAAGCAGAGCTTTTGAGAATAATTCTTAGCTGGCATCAGTTCCGTTCAGTTGGTACTTACCAATACTCGTCGTCAAGTATTTTGAACAACTTGGCTCCGGTTGCTGATATAAAGTACTCTGAGTCTTGGGGCAGACCATAAATGATGCTTGTGTTTGCAGGTAGGAGAAGATTCTCGACATGCAGGACCACCAGTTCTTCCCAGGCCGTCCAGTACATTCAATACAGTCAGTAGGCCACAATACCAGGACATGGTTCCAGTGGGTATGTCAGCCCTTTCCAGAAATCTTTATCTTTGCTTTTCATGTCAGTTTGTACCATGCATTCTGTGCTGTGCTTCCCTGTTGTCAGCCTGCTACTTTTGCCCTGTACTGAGAAACTGTTCTATTATCCCTAAGAAATTGATTTGATTCTCAAAGCACCTGTGTCTTACAAAATCCTATAGGAGGAGATTTTTTTTATACTATATCTTTTCCAAGCAGACCTATTATAGAGGATTGTTGACATTAAAGAAAAATAAGTCTTTAAGGCAACTGTACTATGTGGTAATTTCAAATTAGGCATTTGGATAAGCATATATACTTGATATGTATTAATGCTTGGACAAAATTTCAGTGGGATGTGAGCCTGTAATCACCTCACAAAATACAAAAGCAATGATAGCACATCCTTAAGGATTTTTGTAGCAAATTTCAGAGTAAAATGGTAAAATAAAAATTAATGGCTGTAGGCAAATAAGCCTAAAGAACAGCTTTGATTGTTATTAAGATGATAAGGTCGAAGTAGGTCAGTTGTCAAACTTGGAATCCCTAAGGCAGGTGGAGTGGACAGGCTGGCAAGGGAACATAGGAGCTCCCTGCTCCATCTTAAATTTGAATGGCTCTCCGTTTTCTGTTTTTACTTTAACATTTTTACTTTTTTAAGAAAAACTTTACCATGAAATGTAATGTAATGCTCATGGCTTAAAGGAGTTTGAAAGCCAGTGGATAAGAAAATTCTTGGGTCAAAGTAAGCAGATTTTGCTTGATTATGTCATTACTAAGAGGATATTAAATACTCAACATAGAATTTTAAAGTACTATAAAATTGTTGCTCAAGAAATTATCTAGTATCTGATCGTGGATAGAATGTGAAAAAATCATTGACGAATTTTAATTATAGAGGCAGTTTTATGGTTGATATATGCTGAAATATGCAGTTAGGGACACTTCGAATTTGACGGTGAGATTCCATGTCAGCAAATAGTATTTTTAAAAAGTTTATTCATATTTATCTAAAATGTATATATGTAGGCAGCATGATGCAACTAAATTTGAACTGGCAAATGCCTAAAGAATTATACTTCTTTTGTTTGACCATTTATTACTTTAGGTAAGCCATTTTTCTCAATCATATTTATGGACACAAAAGTCATGACTAAACTGGATTTCTGCATGGCTGATATTTAATCAGAAGATAGTTTTTCATTTCTAACAGTTACTTATAAAGTTGATTTTGGTACGCATTAGCTTAAAACAATCAGTGTCTAGAATCTTGTTTGTGATCTCATCTTGCGATTTGATGATAAATATGGCTCATCAAATGAGTTTAATGAGTGCTTAAGTAAGTCACACCTAATAAATCTATGTTTGATTCTCATATAACAGGGTAGACACAAACTGGGACTTTAACTTCTGTAGTGGCTGCAAACTTTGACTTTGAGTACAAGGAATATTTACCAGAAAAATTGATTTTGTAAAGTTTGGATTTATATGAACTAAACTAATACCAGATTTTTAAAATATTGCTATATTTTCTGATTTTTCAGCTTACAATGACAAGATTGTTGCATTTCTGCGCCAACCCAATATCTTTGAAATTCTACAGGAACGCCAACCTGATCTTACCAGGAATCACTCACTCAGGTAACCATAATATTGGCATTTGGTTCAAGTTGTGTAAGCCCAACTCTTAAATCTTCAGTAACAATGAAAATCTTATTGGAAATTCACTCTTTTTTTCTGGCATTCTGAACAAAGTCATCTTGTAACAGATACTTTATGTCATCAACATCAGGTCACTGTAGTCCTGGCTTTTCTCTATTAAGTACAAAGATTGATTAAAATTAACTAAAGAACCTAGAACCCTCTTAAAGGTTATGAAAAAGAAACAAAAATTCACAGCCAAGAATGTATCCTAGATGTGCAGAGTATAATGAAAATAATAAGACACTAACCTTTTTGAGTATAAGTTGAGTAAACAAAAGTAACATAGAGTTTATTGAATTGAGACTTATTAAATCCTAGACTTGGTAGTCACATTTTTCCATAATAAAAACACAACAGAAACCAAGGAGGGAATCTGATACTCTCCACAGTCCCACATTCCTCTGCATGAACCCTCTCTTCTAAACAACTTTGCAATACATTGTGGTTCAAGCCCTGTTTTATCTTCCTGAATGCATGCTGTTCCTTTTCCCTTGCAAGTTTTTCTTCTCTGTGTTGGGCAAGAAAGATCTTCCCTTTAAAACTTGACACAAGCTACCCCTACATGAAGATGTTCAGCTCTGCTGTGGACTCTTATTCTCATGATCAAGGCTGGTATATTGCTCAACCTCAGTGTTACAGCAAGATGGAAGAACGATGAGTTAATGCTGAAAATCTGATATATCTCAAAGTCCATTTGATTTACATGCCACCTTTACTGGTAGAAATATGTTTGCCCAATCATGCCATCCTGACTCACAGCAGTGATTCACAAATACTACTCGATTTAGTTGTGCCAAACTGTTACCAGGTCTTATCTCCCACAACTTCTTTCTTGTCCCTGAATTTATAACTCCTGTCCTCCCACAGACTGCCCAGAAATTTAAATTGGGTCTGGGACAGAGCTCAAGCATTTAAATTTTAAAAACCATATAATTCAGTGGGACAGCCAGGTGTAATAAGCTCTGGTCCAGACACTAATTTGATAATTAATCGTGTAACAAATTGAGTTGTCCTTACTATTTTGGTTATGTGACTTTTCTGCTTTAATAAGACTTTTCAGGTCTTTATGCTTTATTTCGAATTAGATTATAAGCTCATTACAAATGAAGATGTTTCTCAACTCATAATTATTTCTCCTCCTCAAATATCTAGAATAGCACTTTTCATATAGTGAATGTATGTATGTGAGTGTGTGTATATATACGTAATAAATTACCGAATATCCTTTTTGTGATGTTCTCAGTCTCTCACAGCTTTTTTTTTTTTTTTTTGAGGTATAATTGACATACCACATTATGTTAGTTTCAGGTATACAACATAATGATTCCATATTTATATATCATGAAAAATGATCACCACAGTAAGTCTAGTTAACATCCATGACCATACACAGTTACAGAATTTTTTGTATGATGAGAACTTTTAAGATCAACTGTCAGCAAATTTCAACACAGTATTATAACTATAGTCACCATGTTGTACATTACATCCCCATGACTTATTTATTTCATAACTGGACGTTTGCACCTTTTAACCCCTTGTGCCCATTTCACCCACCCTCCAACCCTGTTAGTCTCTCATATCTTTAAAGCTACCATTACCTTCTAAAGTTCTAAAGGCTAAAGCTACATATAATTTCAAGTATGACTCTATAAAAGTTGCTTATACAGAAATCCTAGTTTCACATTGGTTAACATCTAACTTAAGTTTCAGTGCTCTACCAACTTGGTAAGAATTCTATTCTAAATCACAAAAAAATTATAAAAATGATACAGGTTATCATTTTGTATATTTGTATGTTATGGCATCCACTCAGTAATTTGTGATCCCCAGGAAAATCTTGTGTGTAGGAACTTCTAGTTAATAAAACTGCAGACATGAGCTCCTCAGTTGTCTAATGAGAGATATTAGAGACTCTGGGCCACAAAGCAAAACAAAATCCCTCTTCTTGTGTTAATCATAAAATAAGGAGAGCTCTATTTTCTCTCTTTTCTACCAACTCCAGCCCCAACACACACACACACACACACACACACACACACACACACACACACACACACACTTCTAATCAATATCTGTTCTTCTGAAAGTCTCCCACCCCCCACAAAAAAGAGTAAGAAAGTGGAAACTCAAAGTTTTTCACTGTTGCTCTGCTCCGCACATTATTATTTACACGAATTTAACATATCTTCAAATCTTCACTTTCAGAGAAATCAAATGATTTAATCTACCTGAATAGGCCACCCAACATTATCATTATTCTTTAAGGACTTGACAGAACCTTAACGGATCCTAACAGGGAAAAGCTGCAGACCCCCTTGGTAGCTTCCAGTTTCATTTTTGTTTTTCTTTCTGCTTCTTAGAGTCTTAAAATTTTTTAATCTCTTAAAGATTGCTGAAGATTTTTATTTATTAGTGACTCCAGTGTTCAGTTAAGCAGTCTTTCTTCTAAGGAAGATCTCACATGGTAATCAGTTGCTAGGAAATTATTTGATAGGTTTTGAAATAAATTTCCATCTTATTCCAAAACTTATTTACAAGTTTTATTTATACTTTCTAAAATTGATTACAGAATTTGACTGTAAAAATCATATGCAGTCATGACAAGTAGGAGGAAGTAGGAACTTAAATCAGTGAGATAATGCCATTCTTCTTACACAGAATGTGTATATCGTAACACTTGTATTTTCTGAAAAGCTTTTGGTAGTTAAGCATTTTACTTATCATAACAACATAATGGGGAAGTTTGTATTATCTAAGAGAACATTCTGTTTCGAATAGTTAAAAACCACATTATAAGAAGTATTCCCACGAATATAGGGGTAGGGAACCAGCTAGGGTTTTTTAATCTCGTGTTTCAGTGATATTTTTGACACGTGATTTATGCATGGAATAGAAGTACTGAGTAACTGTGTCAAAGGTAATTGTGACCCTTATATTTATATCCTGAGCAACGCTTCTCAGTAGCACAGTGGTTCTGTGTACATTCTTCCTCCTCCACAGCACAGCCATTTTAAAGAAATATCCCTTCTTATTTCCTTCACAATGTAATGAGAAAAAGTGTTAGCCCTTGGGAAAGTCAAATAGGTATACTCTTTACTTTGAATTTTTCCTGTTATGCTCGTGATTCCTCCTAAACCAGAGGATAACAAGCAGTTTATCTAGTTTGTATCCATTTGTAGCTCCTCTTCCTGAGACTCCAGTAATGTATCTTTCCCTACAGAATGGCTGTGGTTTCCACGCAATGGGCTATGGCTTTGCTTCCAGCTCTTGTATTTAAATCAGTGCTTCCTTTAACCTTATCTATTATGCAAATGTGAATGCTAAGAAGTTGGCTTCTTCTTCCTTTTTAACCTTAGAGGAGGTTATTTTCTCAGAAAAGTCAATTCCCTAAAGTCAGAACCACCTCCATCAAATGGATAGTGTCTCCACTGGATTCCTATATCTTACTATTGGTTCTCATTGAACGACAGTAGTCATACTAAGGAGCTTTTTGTATGCTGTGACATTAACATAAAGTCTGGAGTCAAATGTTCTAATATTTTATCTGAAAACAAATATATTAATTTAAAAAACAACTTTTTAACGATATTTTATAGGTGAATGTAAAGAATACAAATTCAATAAACTTTTTACTATTAGTATTTGTATAGTATGGTTTTATGAATAAGAATCTAAGTGTTATAAAACTGAATTAAGAATTGAGAATTTCGCCTCTTGTGTGATTATTAGGTCCAGCCATTAAAGCTATTCCCTATACTAGTCCAGCTTTCCCAGGCATCAATGGTAATTATTTTGAGCTCCAGGCAGATTGCCTCCTTGAGTGCTTCCTAAGTAAGTTCTCTTGCTATGAGGATGTAATCTGTGATACTTTTTTTATTCTGGTAAATCGATCCATTCCATTTTTTGTTAATAGTAAGTTAGTAACTTGAAAGTCAAGAAATTCTGAGCCACAAAAGACAAATAGATACATATCTCAGGGTTCACCAAAAAAGAAACAAACACAGACTATGACCTTCTATTTTCTTCCATTATCTTGTTTTAAAAGCTCTGAAATTATGTTATTGCTCAATTATACTCTTATTTTTTTATTTTAAAAATAGCACATGCCATTGTAAAATTCTCAAACAATACAGAATTTTATGAAATAAAAAATTAAAGTTTCCAAAAGCTGGCTTTTATAAAACAAACCTCAGTGTTCAAAATACCTAACCTATTTCTTGTCCATTTTTTAGCAAGTGAATTTTTCTGCATTTAATATTGCACTGGAAATATTAATCTCAGCTAACACCTGGGCTACTTGGTCAAATAGCATAAATTTACTTCTGCCGATCCTTATGCATTTTCCTGTTACAACCTGCCTGACCCTCGCTCATTGTGTTCTAATTTGTTCTCTACTCATTTGTATGTCTGAAACCAACATGACAAATTTTTTATCCTTGTTGTACTACATTTAGATAACAGGAAATCTGGATTGAAACTATTTTTTTTCCTGTGGACCATTCATATAGGCGTAATTATTGAATTCGTAAAAGCACCTGATAAAATAATTTATCGACACCACATAGTAATAGTCATTGGAGGGTCCTGGTCTGTCTCTCACTAGGAGACCAGCATTAATAATGGCTCTTAGGAAGTGGTAGAATATACATCTTAAAAGTTCAGGTTTAGGGTCAGACAGACTAGCTTGAATTCTGACTCTGTAATTTACTGTCCAGATGACTTTGAATTAAGCATTTAACCCCTCCAAAGTTATTGTAGTTTCCTTATCTGTAAGATGGGTGTAGGAATTTCTAACTTGCAGGGTCTTTGTGAAGATTAAATGAAATAATTTATTTAAAGCACTTAGTACTGTGTAAGCAGCATATAACAAATTTAAATTAATATTATATTAGTAGTCTGTTCTACCTTATTGCGTCACAAAGACTCAGTTTAAAGTAATTTGCCTGTAAATTTACTCTGATTCTCAAAACCACTATTCCTAAGATTGATCGTGTATATAAGAGGAACGATGTGATCCTGTGGGTACAGTTAAAACACTGAAAGAGTCTCTTGAGTTCCATGGTTAACTTCTGTGTAAGAAGCCTTTCCAGTGTTGTGCTCATGCTGTTTCCTGCAGAAAACTTTGCTCTAAAATCTTTTACATGTATACGATGCTCCAAGTCTACAGGGAGACCTGAGCCTCTGGCTCCAGGTTCAGCAGAAATCACTGAGTATCAAAACACCATGGCCCAGTGTCATTGAGATAACATTTCAGAAGACATCCAAAAGTGTATTAAAACATCTTCACAGACAACTAATTTTGTAAATCTCATGAGAAGTTCGGGATTTTGCTACATAGGACTGTAAGGAACATAGATCCTTACACCATGTCATCTATTAGTCTATGGCTTTTGTAAAAGGAATAATTGCTACTCATGTTTTTTTTTTTTTTTAAATGGACCTGTTAATTTATGTTTGTTTATAGGTTTTAGACATATTTATCCTATATGTGTCTTTTCATATTTCTCATGCATGGAATCTTATATAACTGGATAGTCAATCAATTTAAGATTAAAAAGGCCCAGAAGAACTCTTATAGCCAAAATTAGTTTAAATTCTTTTAAAGTTTCATACCCAGGTGTTTATTAAATCATTTTCCCATAAAATAGTTCCCTGGTATGACTTTCAAAGATTTCCTACCTTATAAACATATTCGTTCATCCACTGAACATTTTGCTGAAGAGTTGAATTTTCTTGCTAACAAATAGTTCATTAAGGATTTGCAAACCATTTTCTAGCTTGAAGAATAGTCATATTTTAGGTATATCTGTTGAGTGTTAATTTTTGCTGTATTCTGTTATATTTCGCAAGAAAAGAGTTCTGCAAAATGTCATCATTCTTTATAGTTCATCAGAAATGGACTCTGTGTAGACCAAAGAAAAATGTCAGTACTGAATCAAGCCTCAATGCTTTCCTCAAATTCAAAAGGATAATAAGCCATTCTAAAATCATAAAAAAACAGTACATGTTGCATTATAATTTATGATAGCACAAAATGATGTTAATGAAATCTGCTTTTTATATGTTTTTAGATATATTGCTAAATTATCAGTGAATCAGAAGTATTTCTTACAAAACGTGAAATATACATCTCCCTATATTAATAATGCTTATTTTTTTTTCTTTTTTGTCTCTCTCAATGTATTTAAATAGTCATGGAAACTATCTTCAGAAAAATTAACTAAGCTAAAATTAAAATCTCCTTGTTTCATATACATTGTCCTACATACAAATAGATACTATTATACATCCCATTGAATAAATGATTACTTTCAGTTCTTTCGGGGCATATTTTACAGAAAACATTCTTGCATGCCCATCAGGGTGCCATTGTACTAAGAATCAGGTATCCTATATCTGACTTTTATAGTTTATAATAGAAATGGCATAATAGTACAATCTGTGCTTAAAATGTTTAAAAACATCTTGTATTTTCTACCTTATTTATTCTTATAGACATATATTCCAAATCAAGTGCAAGGTATATGAAGTCAAGGTATATATCTTACTTATCTCTTTAATTTTCATAGGACATCACATCTTATATTGCATAAAGTGGGTATTTGACAAATATTTGGTAAATCAATCAATTTCATAGGCACTTAAGTCCCGTATTCGGGACTTGATGATAACACTTAAAACAATTTATCCTGAAAGTCAAGTTGCTACTTTTCAGTTATGCAGAATCACATATTTAAACATACAGAATCTATCTTTTTAATACAACAACTTATATCTCTTTGTATATTCTAATATGTCATTTTAGATCTAGGAAGTGACAGCATAACAATTTATTTTGAAAACTTGGCTAAGTTTCTCTAGCATGTAGCATTTTTTTGAGGTTTGATATGAATTTTTGAATAATGTTCTCAACTTTTAGGATGCATTGGGATTATAATGGTGATTGTTTTTTATTTTGAAGTTACTATGGATATAATTAAAATATTTATAGTTTTCTATAACTGTAACATTTTTTCACATATTCAACCTCTTCATTTCTTACAATAAAACTTTCTGGTTTATTTATTTAGGAGCTCATTATTTCTTGTCTAGATTTCCCCAAAGTATTTTATGTTTTTGCTTCTGTTGTGGGTAGACTTTATTTTAAGTCTTCTAAATAAGACTACCAAAATGTAGGAAAGTATTGGTTTTTATAGTACTATTTTCTAGAAATTAGTACTTCAAGTTTTTTTTTTCTTGCCTTTACATTTTATATCACTGTTTAAAAAACACCGTCATGTCCCTATCTATCCCTTTATATGCGGTTTAACTGGCTTATTCATTCTAATTGCTTCGCATCAATCAATTTTTTTTGTTTGTTTTAATATGTAGTTATTTTAAAATAAAATTACAGGCAAGTATAACATAGTTTCAATTTCTGAATATATTTTCAGTTAAAACACTTGTTATCAAATGCATAATAGAATATTATAATTCATAAGAAAATAAAATTTAGTTATACCTTCTAGTATATCCTAGATATTAATTCCTCGGAATAATGATGGACTGAGGGTTCAAGCTGTTAGAATGCCTTAGGTAAGATGTCTATAACCAGGTTCTTTTGTATGTAATAACTAAACTCCTTTTTTAGAGTCCGTAATGGTTTTGCTTCATATAGAATTTTACTGTATTGAGAATAATGTTTTTCATTATCTATTGAATTATGAGAAATGTGAAGCCTTTATATGTGTTATCTCTTTGTTATTCATAGCATTATTTCAGTTTTATAGAGGGACCAGTATCTTGTCTACTGCACATCATAGAAGTATTCAATAAATATTTGTGGTATTAACCAAGGTAAACAGCATGAATAAAACAACTTGACAACAACAGAAACAGGGAAGTCAGTCATAAGGCATTTAATTTGGGTCTATTTTCAATAAATTATACTGTCTATTGAAAAAGGAATAAGTAATTATGAAGCCTATCTAATAATATATTCAATAGCTAAAAATTATTGAATACTACCATGTAAAAGGTTCCATGCTATGTATTTTATTTGTAATCATTCATTTAATCCTTTCCACAATCCGTTGAGGCAGGTACTGTAACTATACTTATTTCAAAATGAAGAAACCAGCAAAGAGAATTAAGTAACTCTTTAAGTTCCGATCAAGAAACTCATTTATATCTATTTACAACAAATTTTTCCCTGAAACTTATAGCTCATTAATGTCAATTCTGTGTGTCCATAAAAATCATATGACTGTAATGGACCAAATCTAACCTGTATAATGGGAAGTAGAAAGAAAAGTTGATCTTTTTACTGTTTGACTCTATCCTTCAAGTCAGACCATACCCTTTGACTGAAATAAAAAGGGTGAATGATCAATGCTAACTTTTCTTTCTTCACTTTATACAATTAGAGAATTCATGGGGATTTCTCTAAAATTGCCCTCAGGCAACTTTTTTTTAAATGTGTTTTTGAAGGTGTCCCTGCACTGTATTTGCAGGAACCATGTGTGTGCAGAATCTGCAATCCAGAGAGTTTTGTGGTTTAGAGGCATTGCTGCTTCTGATTGTTTTTGGTCATGTGCCCTTCTTTAACTTCACTAAAATGTTGGTTGGTTTCGATGAGAGTATTTTCTGTGGGAATTCCGGTCTTAAGACTATGTTCATTGTCCTCAAATGATCTTCTGCTAGAGTTTATCTTCTGGGGTGCTTTGTGGCCTGGAGGAAGTGGTTACAAAAGGCTAAATATTATGGGCATCTGAGGGACAAACATAGCCGGCAGCTTTTCCCTGAGGTCATCACTAAACAGTTAAAGCATCTTGTTATAACAGTTGTGTTTTCTTTTAAAGATTACCGCTTTACCTGTCTTTGAACTTCCCTCAGTGGGTCTTGTTTTAGTTAATAATCTGATGTCAGCTTTCTGATTCTCTTTTTCCCTGCCACAACAAGAAGTGATAACAAGATAGTTTATTCAAAACACTGAATAGACTTGGGAAATTTGTTAGGAGCCAAATGTGTTATTATGGCATTACCTGTGTCTGGTTAATCCTGTGTCTGGTTCGTGTTTTAGCGAGCACTCGTGTGCAGAGGACAGTGGTAGGTGCTTGGGGAACTCTGCAAAAAGAAAAAAGAGGGCTTTGCCCTCAAGAAACTCGTGTTTTAAAAGGAACTGAAGTTGTAACTAAGTGGCTCTGAGAGAAGGCCCAAAGAAGGAAGAGCTGGAATTTATGCTGAAGGGCACAGAGAGGGAAACATACCCACGTAGGTCAAATGATAAGATGTAATTTGAATATAATCTTACCCCTCATTAGAACCCACTAAAATTGAATAGAATTTCTTCATTAAGGTGAAGGCAGTAAAGAAAGAAATTAGAAGACTACCATGGATTCCTTATTACTCTATAAATTTATAAAATAAACTTGAAAAAATATATTAATGTAACTTTCAAATATCCCCCTAATAACAGTCATGTGTATCTTTAACAATATTCCTCAAACTTGTTATGTTTATTTCAGACACTAAGTAAACTCACGGAAATTTGTTAGGAGCCTGTTATTTTCTATTATAAAAGGAAAATCTGTTATTTTCTATTCCAAAGGGGGAAAAAAAGTATTGCAGATCTACAATATTGACTTTAACCACTTTTTTGATGAAACATAAAGATGTACAAATGTTAAATATGCATAAACTCCTTATCCTTATAGCTTTTCTAAACTATAAAGCCAAAAGACCAAATATAAATTAAGTAAAAACTTAAAAACCCAGTAACATTTGCATTAATGATATTAATGTGAGAAGATTTTGTTTCTCAAAAGCCAAATCACCAATATTGAGACCATTGTCAGTGGAAAGAAACATTTGTGCTTTTTATTTCACTTGTGTTTGATTTGATTGTTTTGATTTTGCATCTAACAGTCTATCACATGCATCTGTGGCATTATCATGGTCATCATTTTTCCTTCTTAACAAATAGCTTATTTTTATCTACCAATTCATTGTCATTGAATAATGCACCCCCAAATATAACGCTGAAGAAAAAATATATCAAATGTACTCTGTGATATTTCTACTGCCAAATTTGCTCTTTGTAAACCGTTGTAAAATTTTTGTTCTTAGAGTGAATCATGACATCTTTTATGCTTTCTTTAGTATAAATGCTTGATTTATTTTTTAAGTCCATTTATTTTGTTTCCTTTTTTAGCCTCTGGCAATTTACATATACATTACTTATCCTTACTTCATCATTGTCATTATGCAAATTAACACTGCAAAATGAAAGCTTTATGCTTTTAATTGGTAAGAGAATTGTTCGTGAGTGGCAGACAAGGACTATTGCTACCTTATTTAACATCAAGGTCCTGATAATGACTTAAGGGCCAGGCACGGACACTTTGAAAGTTTATGTCTAATCACTTGGCACCAACTGTCTTGTAAACGCAAACATGAGAGCTAAAGTCACATGGCAATATTCAGTCATAAATATCACCTAATAGGCATATTATCCAAAATTGTTAGCAATTTGATCAACAAAGGGAAAGCAGAAAAAAAATTAAATTATCCCAGAACTCAAGATTGTGTCTGTAGATTTCTAGTAGACAAGGACACCAGTTTGAGAAATACTAGTCTATAGATTATTATGCAAAGAGATATTTGATAACCAAGAAGTAGTTCCTGTTTTTTGTTTTTTGTTTTTTTCTTTTTCTCTTTCTCAGTAAAGGTTGGGGACATTTCTGGGGATATTTGCTAACTTCTCTCTCGTCCTCAGTCTTGATCTGTTCTCTTGACCAATGCCTTCTTTGTTTCTACATGAAAAGACTTTAGGAAGTACTTTATAGAATAGGGGTGGTATAAGGCCTAAACAGTTCAGGTAAGCGAATGGAACAATTTAAATATTTTCATGTAATGCTAGAATTGCCCACTAACATTCCCTCTTCCACTGTGCCATGACCTTTAGAGAAAGAAGTCATCTGTTGGATTACCATCTGTTGGATTGTTAGTATGTAATACTATGGGTAGCACATAGTAGGCACTCGGGAAATGTTTGCTGAAAGAATAAATGAATGTTAATATAAGACGGTACTTAGTGGCATGATGTACATCATATGACATGCTTCAGTGTCTTGTCTGGAAGCATATGACCCATGGCTTGCCATTGTGATGAGTTAGCTGGTAGAAAGCTAGTCTCAGCCAACCTCTGGTATGTTCTTGCCTAAAAAATCCGATCATTTGCCTTCACTGCTTACGAGTTAATATCTGGAAAGTGATGAAAACTTTCCCAATTGGTATATTTCCTCTGGTGTCTTTCCCTTTCCTCATCCTGTCATCTTTTTGACTCAGGAAGCTATGATCCTTTTCTCATTCACAGGAAACATCCAAGCCACAGTCCAGAGCATGATGTCTTTGTCACCACTCTACCTGCTCTGAGTGGCTCCAATTTAAGGAAGTGAAGGAGAGTGCTCAGCCTGTTTGTTTTCTGGTTTTGCTGTTTGCCTGATTCATTGTGTATTTCCTGAAGACAGCTTTTGATTCTTCAAGATCAAAAGCTGACTCTTATAAGAGTACTTTTTTGGTTAAATTATTGCTGTTTTTTTTTCTCTAGGATAACTTTTCTTTAGGTTAGCTTTTTAAAAACTTTTATATCTCTTATCGAAAAATCAATCACCAGATAGTGAGCCTTGGTTTTCGTCATATGGTTCAGACATGTGATTGTAAAGCTCCAGGGCAAAAGTTCTACTTGGTTCAAGCTTTCAAATTGAAATAACTTTAAGCAAAGAGGCTGGCCTTTTTTTTTTTCTGAACAATTCCTTAATGTATGTGTCTGCCATTTGTTTTATATACGTATATATGAAGAAAAGAAAAAAATTTAAGCAATATCAAAGATTTGTTGCTTCATATGCTAACATATTGTATAAAATGGATCTAGCTAGAAAAAGCCCAGGACTGAACTCTGTTCCCACCCTCCACCCCTAGCAAGCTATGTGACTGAGGGCAAATCAATTGACTTTTCTGCGCATTAGGGAATTTTTCATCTCAACAATTAAATCTTGCCTTCTACCTCATTGCCTTCAAGCAAAGAATTTAGAATTTGGAAATCTAAAATGCACTGAAACTAAGAAAATATCATATAAAAATGTTTTATAGATAAGAACTGAATCTAAATAAATACATCAGAGATTGCTATTTTATAGTATACAGGAATCCTAATATTTGTTATTAGCACTAAAAATTGCTTCCTTGTGTTGGCCCCTATGTACCTATCAAATGTACTGCTTTCAGTACCAAAGTTTATGTTCTTATTTTTTCTCATTTAATATAAATTAATATGGTATGCTTTGAAATAACATTATGTAAATGAGGGTGAACCAAGGAAAAGTTTTATTAAAATTGTATTCATGTAAAGAATTAAAAATAATGACACGACTCATCAAACAAAAAAACCATGTTAACATGTATATCACATATATCTATAATAAAATAATGGTAGAAATATCTCACATTGTCGTGTCTGATATGTGTTTACATAAGTATATATTCATGTTTACAGGTATGCACACAATCTATTTCACCAGCTGTAGTAACTGAAAGTGTTTCACAGTTTCAGTTATTTGAAACAGCTGTATGCTTTTATATTGAGTATATAATGCATAGATACTGTCTGCTTCCAAGTAGGAATGTGCTCATCACACATAATTTAGAAGTATACCCTCAGGAAAAGAGATGAATATCCCTACACATTCACTTTTTGGAATAACGGAATCAGTCTTAATGGTCTAGACTATTGCTTAGATTCAAGCCCATGACAAGTTTTAATTCAAAGCACAGACTGAGATTTTTTGGTTGGATGATACCACTACCTACAGTAGGACTTGGGCAGCAAAATAATGAAAGCATTAAAGGAATCTTTTCCCAACATTAGGACTGGGCAATGTTGATGCACCTGAGGTTCTTCTTGAAGGCAAGGACCATGTATATTACTAGGGTATCACACAGTAGCTGCCATATAATAGGTACCGCAAAAATGTTGAGACCGTTATTTTTTTAAATGGTGCCTAATGCACTGAGTTATGTCCCAAAAGTCTACCACATATGCTGTGAGCTGTTTCTTTGCTTAAATAGGGAGAAGATCCAATTTATACGAACTGAAGGGACCCCAGGATTGGTGCGCCTTTCAAGTGATGCAGACCTTGTTATGTTGCTGAGGTATGTAAAACTAGTTCTTGAAGTAGAAAGTTTTCTGTCATCAGATATAATGGAGCATTTTAGAAAATAATATGACAATATTGGTAGCCTAAAAAGGTCTCCTTTATTCTTGAAAACTTGTGGAACTACCAGATACTAGTTTAGTGATCATTCATTTCAGATTGTAGTTCTTATCCCTGAGATAAGAAGGTAAAGAAGTTGAGGTTAGAGAAAGGAAATATTTGTAGAATTTCTTGAATGCAATATTCCATAATAGAACAGAAGGGTATACACAGCTTACTCCTCCAGAGTAAAAGAGGTCATGTTTATATTTTCTTTCAAATTTGTTTGCTCAAAATATGCTTTGTCCCTTTTGCTGATTCAATGCTATTTATTTACTTTATGGTTTTGAGAGTTTAGGTTTGAGAAATCAGATCAAGTTGAAATTTGGTCACTGGTATCCAAGGCCAACTTGATAGCCCTTCATAAAACTGACCAATTGTCTTATCTTTCCTGATGATTAGATCAGCTTTGGTTTTAAATTTTAGAGTAGTTTAGAAGGGAAACATAGCAAGTTTTTAAAAGCCTTTTTTCATTTTTAACATTATCTTTCAAATGTTGGAAGCCAGAGTGAAATAATGCTTTGCTCTGTCCAGTGACTGGGACACCCACCACTGTAACCTCCACAGAATTAAAAGGAAAGTCACGTTGAGCCAGTATCAGGCAGTGTTTTATTTATACCAAAGTGCTAATAATCTCATTCATGTTATTCATAATGATCTTGACCCTAACCATTTCTAACTACTTACGTAGTAGTTGCCATATTTGTAAAACTAAAGCCAAAAAGTTACTTACCTTTACTGGATAGTTGGAATATAATTCAAAGGGATATAATCACTTTACAGAAAGATTTCACTTGATTCTGAACAAGACCTATGGGGGGAAAGGGGCTTCTTTTCACTTTGGGGGGTGACCCTTGTCTACGATGCACTGAGCTAGTTCTGAAAACAGGATATAGTATGCTAGATGGTCAGGAAGACTATTGGTCAGTTAATATGGAGTATGATGTTTCTACCATAGTTTGGTTGGTAATAAAATAGTCAATTTTGTTATAAAATTCTGACTCTATAGCTTCATTCCAGAAATCAAGGATTTTTCATTTAAACTAAAGAATTCTCCCTTAGTATTATTAAAAACAATAATGATTATAAAATAGAAATCATGATAATCTTTAGATGGTAGGGTTCTAAATATTTTAAGTTACAATGTAGCTTAGAATATTTGTACTTTGATAAACACTACAGTTTGCATGAATTTCTATGTGTTCTGTGGTAGAATTTTGAAATATTTGAAAACTGATATATGTATATGTCCGTAAAGAGCAAGGCTACATTTTCTCCAATTCAGAGAAATAAGCATGTTCTCTGAAGTTTATAGGCCTTGAAAGAAGCATGAGAAATTCACTTATATATAATAGTTCTATAATTATTATAAATGATGTTATTCAATTCTAAGCATATTAGGGTGATTAAATGTATTTATTATTTTAATAATTATACACAGTGATACAGTGTATTAAATGCATATGCTTAATAAATAATTTTTAATGATTATTGAAACCTTTTGGGATAGCCTCAGTTCCTTTTTATTTTATTTTGAAGTTTTAGTCATTTGAATCAGTGACTATAAACTCAAGCAATGAATTTGTTGCATACATAGGGAAAGACTTTGTGTTTGTTTTTAAACTTTGTCTATTTCTTAAAAAGAAAGTCACTTCTGGTACAAATGGATGTGGTTATCAGCAAGCTGCAATGTAGAGATGATGTGGCTCTAGGAAAAGATTCAATTCAAAATAAACCCATGTAAGGATATTTTCCAATATAGTATGATAAAACTCAAGAGTTTTGAAATGACCTTTTTGTATTTGTTATTGATTATTGTATTTCATATGTTATTCCACCTATTCAACTCATGTAAAAATGTGCCTCTCTCAGAGCTTATATAGGAAATGGTTGATAAATTTTGGTACATTTGAATTTTAAAATTTATATAATGAAAGAAGCCACATATAAAGACACAAATAAAGGTAACAAAGTGGAAGAATATATTCACAACACATAAAACAAAGATATCGTGAATACATAAAGAATGCTTTAAAATCAATTTAGAAGAAGAAAACCCAAAAGAAAAATAGGTCAAGGATATAAAAAGGCATTTCATAGAAATTGAAGCAAGAATAACCAATAAGCTTATGGTAAGATGTTAGCAATCATAAAATGCAATTTCAAGTAATGAGATACTATTTCACATTATTAGATTTGAAAAAAGTCAGACAACCTGATAATACCAAGTGAGAAATAGGAGATTTCATACTGTCTGGACTTGGTGGGATTGACAACTTGGTAGTATCTTGTATAGTTGAAAAGGCATCTGCATTATGACGGATTAATTCTGCATTTAGATATATACCATACTTATACTAAGAAAACTTTTACATATACATAAGTTGATATATACAGGGTGTTCCTTGTACCATTATTGATAAAAGCACAAAACTGGGGAAAAAGTAAATATTTGTCAGAAGAGATAGGGATAAATAAATTGATTTGTTCAAAGAATATCCTACTGCATAGCAGATAAAAGTAAGAAACTAAATCCTTATGTATCAACATAGACAGATACCAGAAATATATTGTTGAACAAATAAAGTTCAAGAATGCTATATACATATAGCTATTATAATTTTTAGCAGTGCATAAGGCAAAACTATATATTCATCTATGCATATATGTTGCAAAGTGAAAAACTGTGGAAGGAAGGATACCTATTGAAGTAATAATAGAGGAGAACAAAAAGGACTTCATATACACATTTGCATACATGTGGATGTGTATATGTACATCTATATACAGATATGTGTGTTTGAAGTAAAAAATAATAATGTTAACATTTATTAATACTGGATGATATGAATCATTTATTTTTATATCATTCTCTATCTCTTATGTATTAAATTTTTCAGGTAAAAAATTTCTCTTGGGATATGAAAGATTCCTAAGTATTGGTTATCTTTAAAGGAAGCAATAACTATCACGGAGCAAAGGGACACAGATGTAGATGTCTGAAGACAAGATGCTAATTCCTAGTCTTCAATTAATTTAATCATTGGTTTCTAGATCTCTGAAGTAGCAACTGTTACATGGGACTTCTCCTAGCAATTACATTTAAATTCACATTATTCCATCAGATTTATTGAAAAAGAAATGACTGTTTCAGAGCTTAATTTAGTACTACAAATATGAATGCTTACTGCTTCTGTTTCCAAATCTATAGACTTTTTAGTTCAAAAGTGGAAAGATGGCTTTAAAAAATATCATGTCTAAAAATACTTTGCTGCAATGGTCTAGCAGACATGTGCATGTGAGTGAAGAAGAAAAAACTTTTCATATTGTTATTAGTTTGTTATGACACAGGGTTTCCCAGCCTCAGATGTATTGCTATTTGGGGCTGGATACGCCTTTGTTGCAGGTTGTTATTCTGTGCATTGTAAGATGTTTATCAGCATCTTGGCGTCTACCCAGCAGATGCTAAAAGCAACCTCTCAACCAATTATGACAATCAAAAATGTCCTCAGACATTGCCAAATGTCCTTGGATAGTGTGGCGGAAGGGTAAAATTGCCTCAGTTGAGAACCAGTGCTATGGCCCTTAGGAGTCATATCTTTAAATCTCTACGAAACTAAATTGTTGTCACTTTTTCTGAATATTTCTTGAAAACAAGTAACAGGTTTCTAGATTTGGGAAGTTTGAAGTGAACCTACTTCCACTTCTTAATTAATAAACTCTTATTGTTTTAATTCTGTTTTGTTAAGTGTTTGTATTTGAGCTGATTGTAATCGATGCTACTTCTGTTTATCATAATGTTTCTGATATTATGGGATATCCAAGATATCAGTTATCTGCTTATTATCTTTTAGAAAGAGTATTAGAAACAGAAATTTCAATATAGAGGAGAAAGAAGACTCAGGATTGAATAATCTAACATCAAAACGCTCACATTTGAAAACCATTATAAAGTCAGAGTAAATGAGGGAGCTAATTATTTAGCAGTTGTAATTATTTAGGAGGAGTTTTATTTTGTTTTCAACTCTCCAATTAAATCCTAAGCTCTTTGAAGGTTGAGACCCTGCTGTACGTTTCTTGGAATGAAGATATAGGACATATTTTGTATATCTATTATGGGTTCTTAACAAACATCGGTTGTGTTTGAATCTTATTCCCAATTTTAAAAACCCAGGTATGATTTCAAGCAAACATGTGAACTCAAACTCACGTATTAAAGTAGCAAAACAGAAATTGTGTTCTCCAGAGTTGGTAGGAGAATAGACAAGTAACCACAGGTTTGACAAAAGCCGCAACACCAGCCAAGAAATGCGTGCAGGAAAAAGAGGACAAGTGCTCGCTTTTGGATGTGGACTGGACCTCGGACGAAATGGGTCAACATGGAAAATCAGCTGTCTTCCTCATTGTGGTAACAAGGCTTTTCCCCACCTCCTTGGCTAATGTATGCATTTCATTTCTTGTTTTTCCCCAGTTTATTTGAAGAAGAGATAATGTCTTATGTGCCTCCACATGCCTTACTCCACCCCAGCTACTGTCAGTCCCCGCGTGGCTCCCCTGTGTCCTCTCCCCAGAACTCGCCAGGTGAGTCCACCGGCAGCTCACCCTCAGTTCTCTCAGGAGCGAGCCCTAGAGTGAGATGTTCTGTTCCACGAAGAACAGTAAAAGAACACTTTGGGTATATCTTTAGTGTTAGCACAGGTACATATTGGGTGGCACTTTCTGTCTTTTAAAACTGGCTTGTTTCCATGGGAATTCATTTTGACAGGAAGATAATGGCATTCCAGAATAGGAGGATAGAGGTTAGCTGTGCGATATACTCAGATACAGATTTTACTTTTCATTATGTTATGTAGTGCCTAATGTACCTTGGAAAATATTAGCACACAAAATACTATGTTAGCTTTTTTGAGTTAAAAATTTCTAGTTAGGAGACTGATTTAACGAATAACAAAAAGAAATCTCTACTTTCAAGAAATAATATAGAATTAAAATTAGTTTAATGGGTTTGGATAGTTTCTCCCTGCAGTGGTCACTAACTCGGGTAGGAAGACAAGAGACATACAGGCAAACAGAATATGTTGATAGATGGAACAAACTGTTTAAGTTTAAGTTTTTTTCAAAAGATGTTGTGAATGTAGGAGTAGATGAATGAATGAATAAATGAATGGTGAAAATGGAGCATGACAAATGAATTTTTTTAAAGGAAGGTAGTTATGATGTTGACAGACATCAGCTATATTTATTTTTATTACAGACAATGTATTGTTCACACTTTAACAGCTATCAGATTTTAAAACTATTTTGACAGACATCCAAACTCTATATGTATCACTAAAAGCTGCTCTGTGTTCTTTGATATATAACATGTGTTTTTCACATATTGTTATGATAATGAAGCTACAGCCTAATTGAATATCACAAACAGGAAAAGGTCTATTAACTTGTTCATTTAACACAGATTTATTGAGCATCCTCCTATAGTCCAAGCACTGAACTAAACACTGATGCTGTAAAGATGAATAATACAGTCTCTACCTTTGAAGGATTCATGGTGGGGCAGTGAGTCAACAAATGACTCCAAAAAGCTCTGTGGTTAGTCCTATAATCAAGAGATGTATGGGAACGCAGGTGTGGGAACAATTCTTCCTTTAAGACTGGGGGTGGGGTGTTTGGGGAAAGATGAAGATTAACAGGTATGAAGGGGAGCCTTGAAAAGTGGTGAACAGGAGTTTACCAGGTACACCAAAGGAAGAAGGACATTCTAGGCAAATGAGGAGCATAAGCTAAGCCACGGAAGCATTAAAGTAGTTTAGGGCAAATTAATAGATACAAATGAAGGCAAGTTCTCAAAGCTTAGGTTAGAAAGATAGGCTGGGGCCAGCTGGTCATTAAAGCCTTGTTTTGTAGTTCATGGGAGTCACTGAAAATTTACAAACAGAGGAATGTCATGTTATACATAGATCAATATGATGGGAAGACAGACGATAGATTGGAAGATGAGAGATGAGAGTCAGAGAAACTAATTGGAGGGTGTTGCTTTGATCCAGATGACAATAGAGAAGAGGGAATTCATTCAAATGATATGTAGGATGTAGAGACAGCAGGACTTTGAGTCCAGGTGTCAAGGCAGATTCTGAGATTCTCACCACCTAGACTACATAGACAAATAGTAACACCACTCACCAAGAAAGGAAAAAGACTACACTAAAGCAAAGAAGGGAAACGAGTTTGGCTTGGGACGTGTTTTCTTGAGGAATCTTTGAAGATACCCAGACAAAACTGGAAAAGACAGTCCTGGAGCTCAGGAGAGTCAGTGGCTAGGAATGCAGGTATGCTGGTAGCAGGTGAGTGTAGACTAAAAGAACTAAGAAGGACAAGTATGTGGAAATAAGAGAAAATAGAGGATGGAAACATGAGGACCTCCAGTGTTTAAGGGATGGCCTGAGATACGGAAGCAAGTGAAAGAAAGCAAGCCAATGGGTTTTGGAAGAGAATTAGGAAAGTCTTTTCAGGGAAGCAAAGTTTTGAGGAAGAGTGATTAACAGGGCCAATTTTCAAAGAATTTAAAAAGGATGAAGCCTGAGAAGAGGCCATTAAATTTGAGAATCATGCAGCATAGCCTTTGCCAGAGCAGTTTCTATGAAATAATAGGTCACAGACTGGACTGTGACCAGTTACAGAATGACACAGGATGTAAAGTAGAAGCCAGGAGTGTAGACTCTTTTTTTCACAAAGTATGAAAAGAATGAAAGAAGTATTTTTTTCATGAAGTATGAAACGAAGGAAAAACAAAACAGTACTTAGAAGGAGAAGAAGAGTTAAGGAAGGCGCTTTAGGATGGGGAAGTTGAGCGTATATGTGTGCAGAGGTCAGACAATGTGCGTGGAAAGAAAGCAGTTCCTTGAATGGGGCAAAGTAGCAACAGTCAACACAGCACAGGCCCACGGGAAGGCAGGACACTAGAGCCAAAAGCACAGGTCATCTTTGGAACAAAATAGGGATACCTATTTTGATGATACAGGATAAAAAGAAATAAGCAAATGACAGTTTAAAAGTGTAAGGGAAAATTGATATAATTCACAGCTGGCCTCAGTCTTCATCAACCATATATGACTTTGGGCAATTTACTTCCTTCCTTGACCTAGAATTTCTTTTTCTGTAAAATGAGAATAATAGTAATCACCTCTTGTAGTCCTGTGGAGAACACCATGAAAAGCATCCAGTAAAGGTTAATTTATTTCCTTTTTTCCTTTTTGGAAATTGGATTCTGAGAAGTATAGTTCGTCAGTATTTGAACCATCCATAACTAGAGTATATAACTCCATTTCTTCCTGATTTGCAGAGCTGACTGCTTAGATATTTAATTATTCTAACTGATCCTTATCTTAGCTGAAACCTATGATGAAGTTTAAATGTGTGGTGCCTTTACCAGATGCTTTATGATTAAGGAAATGAAGCTGTGTGAATTATTGTTCATTGCAATCAAGGCTCTCCTTTCCAGGCCTTTTCTGGTCGATCCTCCCCGAGAAAGAGGTAGATCACCAGATTCTGACCCTTCTGAGCCTCACAAAAGCATATGCTCTTGGAGACTGGCTGAACAGTCTCTGAGACTGCATGAACATCCTGAATGGTGACTAGATCACTTCTTTTAATTTAGCATCACAAATGTACATGAGTAACCCACGGTAGTAATAAAACACACTCTGAAAGCAGATTTAGAGTTAAATATTTTCCAAAGACATGTAGAACCCAAATATATCTAAATGGCCAGCAGTATTTGTGGTGGTTTCAATTTTTAGGAAGAATCATCTGCATATTTTTGGCTTCTCTGTTTTAGTGGACTTTGTTTGATCTTGAAATTGGGATGTACTGCCTGATCTCAATGGGAGTAACTCTAACTAATTCCACATGATACCCGGGCAGGACTAGTTAGCCGCATTGACCCAGTGGAGCAGTCTTGTTTCTTTGAGTAAAATAGCTTCTCCTCGTACCAGTATCCCTAAAGTTTTTGTAAAAACACTTCAAACAGATTTTTAAAGTTGTCTGATCCTCCTCGTGACTAGAATTTCATCCCTTTTTGTGGTATGGGAATAATATTGTGAAAATTATGACAATAATAAATTTTAATGATCTTCTTGCAGAACGCCTAACAACCTGGTACAGTTACCACACTTTTCCTCATTCCAAGCACATTTACTTGTCTTTTCAAATACAGAAGAGACAGGAGCTTTGGAAACTTTGACTCACTGCTATTTGCAGCTGTTAGAGTGCTCACCTAAAATTCGTCAAAATCTTGGAATGTGAAGGTTCGTTTTCCAGGACTGTTATAATGCCAATCCCAACCTTAGCTATGCCAGAAAGAAAAGATCTTTGCAAACACCATATGGTTTGTTATGCCAAATATGGGACCCAGAAGTTTAGCTAAAGATCTTTTCTAGCTGCACATTTCTAGGAATTTAAATGCAATAGCACCAAATTTATCTAATATTGTTAGAGATGTGCTCACTTATATGAATTTTCCATGCAACCAAAGCTGAGTGTGTTGAGGATATTTCATGGTTTGGGGGGATCATCATACAGAGCTCTTGTTACTTGACTAGAACTAGACTATCTGGAAGCTAGGATTAGCATTTGGTCCCACTCAAAGGAAGTAAAACAGAACAGAGAGCACTGAAGAGCCATATAGGTCTTCACTGAAGATTGTCTTCAGGGCATGGAATATGAGAGGGAGTTATTTCTGCCCACACATGGTGCAGCTCCTTAAGGATACTCCTTTCCTCACTTGCTCTTTTCAAGATTTTAGCATCTTAGCTGCAGTGTATCTCGTCACCTGTTCTTTTTCATAAACATTCTTTCTGTCTCTCTGTCTCTGTCTCTCTCTTTCTCTCTTCTTTCTTCTCTTTCCTCCTCCCTCTCTCTTTCCCATCTTTCCCACAGTTCCTGAATATACTTCTTAGAAACAGTGTTCTATCCCTTCTTTGCTCGGCCCACAAAGATGATGTAGGAACCAAATGGTACAAATGAAGGGTGCTCCCTGAGTGGCTGGGAATGGGGGAGTTGTGATTCCAGAGACCAAAGAAGAGCCTAATACTATCTCTGTCACAATAGAGAGGTGTTTTTGTTTTTGTGTTGTTGTTGTTATTGTTGTTAGTTTCCCTTGTCCCCCAGCCCTAATGCTGTCAGAGGATGCCTGTCACTGGCATGCCCTTTCAGCTTTTCCATTTTAATAAATTACTTCAGTCTGAGAAAACAGACTATCAAATTGGGTCCTTTTTTTTTTTTTTTTTTTAAACAAATGGTATGTAAATGAAAGCATGAGCAAGCTCAAAACAATGACCTGAGGGCCTTTTACTGCTCTTAGGGAATAAAGCAAAAATGTGAAGACTTCAGCCTTGTGCTTTGTGCCAGCTATTATTGTAGGTGTTTTTTTCCCTTTAATTTCCATTATTGAGCTATGTTCCAGAAGAGGGAGTATTCCAGAAATTATTGTAATGCTTGATAGTTTGTTCTCATTCAGTAACAGGGAATTGTTAAAAGAAATACAAAAGAATGTGTGTGTGTGTGTGTGTGTGTGTGTGTGTGTGTATAGATATATAGATATATATATCGTAGGGATTTTTTTTTTAGAAAGTGGACCAGGAAAGAAGTGAGCTCCTGAGCTGTCTCAGTACAGAGGCCTGGAGCCACGTTGGATTGGGCCAAGCTCCATCTCTGGCAGACACAGAGTAAGAGCTAGCCATTAAAACAGTCTGAGTTCTCGGTGGCACATCCAGAATTAAAACAAAACAAAACAAAAAACAAGCTTCTTAGAATTTTGTTGCTAAGATTTTTCTGGTACCATCCAAAGTATTTTGTCAGGTAGAATTTTTTAAATTTGTACATTATTATGCAATTTTGTAACAGTAAATAGAAATAGAAATAGTGTAACACTATATAGAAGAAAAGGGGGGGAAAAAACTAATATCTTACTGAAATTTTTTCCTGCAAATAATTAACATAATGTTGACTGTCCATAAAGTCAGCCTTTCATTTGATCATTTCCTGTATGTAACACTGACTTTTTCGTATCTGACTTCCTATGACCATAAAAACCATAAAATGACTCTGTCTTTGGGAGTATTATATCCTAGAACTTCGCTTGGAGTTATGGTTCCCATACAATTCTGTTACCTCAATTTTCCAAGATCATTTTTGATTTCCAGAGTGGAAGTAATGTGGTTCTTGCCTAGACGTTCTTGGCTGTTGTACCTGAGTTGCATTAAGAATGTGACAAGGGCCAACAGCATAATTTACTGTAATTTTTAAACCATGAAGTAATGTGTAAATGATTTTTCATGATTGAACTATTAGCAAAAGAATTTTTGCATTTAACAATGTCTGTTTCCAGAATCTCCATAATTGAATCACTTTACCTAGAGCGTAAATGGAGCTAATTTTTATTAAGTGTCTATATTGATATTGATGGAATGCATTAGGGCATTTCCCACATCCTTTTAAGCATCTCAGATTATAAAGCAATAACAATAATGTGTGCTGTTTTGGTTTTTTAAGTAGTGAACTTTTAAAGAATCATATTTCTTTTGAGTTCCGAAAGATTTTCATTCAGTCTTTTGTTCTTCTTTTTCCTCTTCCCTGTCAATGATCGTGCTCCTGAAACCTGATTCATTACGGCTGCTTTCTAAGCTGTCTGGATTTACTAGTCTGCAGTTTCTCAGACTGCAGGACTGACAGCTTTATTCTGCTACCCCTGAGTGCACTTGTGACCCATTGCCCTGTCCCTCAGCCATCCAAGAGAGCAGCCTCATGTTGGTGGAGATCATGTTCCTCCTTCATGTTGCAAATGATGCCTTTCAAATACACAGGAAGCATTGCCCCATGTTGGTCCCTGGATGCTGCCCAGGTGTTTAATTGGTTACATTTAACCTCCCTGTAGGGAATAGTGGTTCTCAAACTTGACTGTTCTTTGGAGTCATCTGGGTTCCACCCCCACAGATTCTGACCTAATATGTCTTGGGCGTGGCCTGAACACTGAGATTTTTAAAAGCTTCCTAAGTGCCTAGGAATCCCTTCTGTAACCCAGACATTTTAAGGTCAAGTTTATTTGTGTCTTTTATGACATAGCTCTTACTTAGCTCTTTGGGTGAAGGATTCATAACTATACAAACAGACTTCTGGACATATTTTTAATCAATAGCCAGTTTATTACAATCCAGTCCTAAAACCCCAACACATTTCTCTATGTCTTCAGTATTCACCTCTATGAAGATAATAACAGTAAGAGCTAACACTTATATGTGCTTCTTATGCAAAGGTACTGCACAAGTGCCATATATACACTGACTTGTTTAATCCACAAGTGAGGCCCTGATCTCTCACCAGAACTCTGGTACCATATTTTCAAGAGTCTATAAAGTATATCCACCTGAACAGCTGTTACCTATCTCCAGCTCCATATGTATAAAGTTTCACATGCCCTGTCCACCAGCATTATCTTCTTCACTGTTTTTTAATATCAGATAGACCTTGCTCAAATCCCAAACCTACCATTCACTGATATATGACTTCAGTTTCCTGATTTACAAAGTGGTGATCATGGTAATGAGAATAATACCTACTTCACAGATTTATGAGGATTCTCCAAGATCTTCTAAGTAAAATGCATGGTCTCTAATGCAGAGCAGGCATTTAACAAATAACTATTGTTACTGTTTTAAAAACTTTATATTACCACTGAGAGCTTCCTCTTTATCTTCTATACCAATCTACTATAACCAACTCTTATTTCACATTGTAAATGTTTCACTGACTCACCACACTGCAGCCTCGTCCTCATTCCCTCAGGCTTCGATTGCTGCAACTACTCCTGGCTGTATCTCAGCCCTCCAGTCTTTTCACACCCTTCATTTACTCAACACTCTCTGAAAATCATTTCTTAAATAAAACACTGCTTGTATATTATTTGCTTGCTCAGGAACCTCTAAAGGTTTCCCAGTGCTCACTGTATTATGCCCAGTCTCCCTAGTAAGGTTTTTAAAAAAATTTCTCTCATAATTTGTCCGTAACCTTCTGACTGATTTAATTTCTTGCTGACTCCCCACCACTCTCCCTCTGCTCCTGAGCATGCGTGCAAGGCGTATTTAGCTCTTGCTGCCCTGCCCCAGTGTAGAATACACATCCTCCTGTTTACAAGGCCTGATTTCAATAAAGCCTCTTCCCTAAGGCCTTTTCCGTTTTGATCTCCAGGTATCCGCATTTACTATCACTTTTCTGTAACACCGACCTCAAAACCAACTACCTAGGGGACCCAGGTAATCAGTATCATTGAGTGGCTGTGAAGAGCACACGCCTGTTTACTTGAGCAGCTGCCTACTGCAGCCCCAGGAAAATGCAAGCCAGTTGTTGCAAGGGCTCCCAAATCATATTCAAAACAAAATCTGGAATTTTTTTTTTTTGACTTAAAATCTCCTAATTTTTAAATGTTGAAAGTTAATTTAAATTCTTTAAAAATGATTGTATAGCAAGCAAAATAGATTAATAGGGCTGGTCTCTGGGGTCTGGGTCTGGCCTCAGGGCTATCATTTTGTCCTCTCTGCCTTATAGTTTGTATACTATCTAGTTTAGGACTTAATTATTCTCTGATTGTTTGATATGTTTCATTTCTGTCTTCTCAACTGAGATGGCCAGTCCAGGAGCCTCATCTTATTCATTTTCAGAATCTGTTGCTAGGCTTAACAGTATTTAGAACGAATTTAGTGATTCATTCATTAAGGAAATATTTAATGAGCTTACATGGTGTGTAATGCACAAAACTCCACAACTTTTGTTTTCTGGTTTCTTTTATTGTGTTGTGAAATATTTGGTGGAAATAGCCAGTGTTTTTGTCATGGGTCTGCTTCTGATTCCCGTATTCATCATCACCTTTGTATCTTGGCTTAATCGTTAGTCACTTTATGACCCAAAGCCAGATTTTTCTATGAAAAGAGGAACACACTGTGTTGCTTCTACATTTTATTAATGATACTTGCCATAAGATGACATATAAAACATCTTTAGATGATCTGTAGGTAATCACAGTACTGGCACGTAATACGAATACAGCAAATAGCAGTATTATTTCCTCTTTGTATAACCAGGAGTCATGTGACTTCTGCAGGTATGTCTGAATTCTGTTTTTATATCAAGATTATTCTACCCTGCAATATGAAATGTATGTACTTATGTGAATAAAATAGTTCTCAGTTATGGTGTATATCTAAAAAGAAGTTTTTGTAGGTTTTCCATAAAGTAAAGTATGGAACTCACTGTTCTTGCTTTATGTGCTGCCAGATACTTTCACACTGTAACTTCCTGTCTAATTACCATGATATCATCTCGGCAGCAATGCTAACCCCTGCAGTTACCATTAGACATGAGTAACCCTGTTTGACTCATATTCATTTGGACCGAAAAGGGGAACATATTTGAGTAATACATGGGCATGATTGTAACTATTTGAACAGCATTGTTCTTTTCAACCAAAATGCCACAAAGAAGACATAGCGTAAGGCCCTGATTGAGCTCTGGTATAGCCTCAACTTGGAGATTTGAAAATGCAGGAACTAAAAGTATTGCTTCCTATTACTTGTTAACTCTGATCTCAACCCACAGTGATATTTTTCATGGTGATGTGATGAACATCAGGACATTGCACAAATCCATACCCTCCTCTGTTTGTGGTTTGCTGTAGGTACGCAGCGTGCCAATGCCCGGGCTCCTGCCCCTTACAAGCGAGACTTTGAAGCCAAACTAAGGAACTTTTACAGGAAGTTAGAGACTAAAGGATATGGACAAGGCCCAGGGAAATTAAAGTAAGTCAAAGTGATACAAACCACAGGATTTGTACATGGTGAAAGGATGGGATGCAGTTGAAAATGTAGGATATTATGATTTGGGACAACCAACCTCTGTTTTAGTCAGTATAATTGTTTTGGTGTTTGTAAATTACGGAATTATCTAAAACACTGTTATGGAATTAAGCACAATTAAGCCTAAGGTTTTAAAACAAACAATAAACAAACTACCACATTCCATGTAGAAATCTAGGCAAAATAAAAAGCTGATTCCTTTTTCTCTCCCGAAAAACACCTCTTTGTTGCTTCGAGTATATTCATCAGATATAATGCCATCACAATGTCCTGTATTGCACATCACTGTCTACTGAGCTGACCTGAGTGTAGGAACACTGCTCAGCTCTATTTTGTTCTGGGAAATAAACTTCGCTTGTCCAATGTAATGTCAAGAATATCGTGTCTGCCTATCTTTATCCACCTCCATTTAAATGAGGGAATTGAAACATCGTCATGTTTTTTGGCCTAGACTTATTTTCATTCCCTCCTTACTAATACCCCCTTCCTCCCCACCTCTACCTCTGTGCCATGTCCCCACTAGAGATCACTATGCCACCTGAGAGAGGACGGAGAAGGGTGGGTCTCTACTGCAATATTGCCCTGTTCCTGGGTGCCTGAGAGGAGGTCCAGGGCCCAGCCCAACGGCCCATGGCTCATTGCCCCACGAGGAGGGCTTTCTTGATTAAATTCACACGTTCCACTTTCATCACCCACCGAAAACATCAGCCTTCCCCAAACACTGTACTTTTCAGAGCTCTTACCATTCTCATGTTTCACTTACGAAGAAGGTCTTGATCAAGCTTTCATGTGTTTGGCCTCCCTGTCATCTCCCTTCCATTACTGTTTTCACTAAAGGCAAATTGATACCTGCTTAAGGATGATTTAATTGTTGTTTTCACAAGTAGATTAATCTACTGCAAGTATCAGTCATTTGCATCTGTCCCTTGGGGAATCTCAAGATTCACATAATTTGAAAATTAAATTGAGCACAATTACAAACTCCTCTGCTGTGGAGGACACTGAGAATTTTTTCCTCCAGCTGTTCTCACATCATCTCTCTAGGCACTTACTAATTGAATTCCTTGTCTAGGTGCGTTCAGGCTTCAAACATGACCTCATAGGTTTGCTCTTCCTTTACAAGACAAAAGTCTTGCGCATGTGTTGTTTCATACCCTTCTTGGATAAATTGGTTTGCCCATTCAGGAAGGCCTCTTGAATTGTTTTCTCAGGTTATAGGTGGGGTGCTCTCTTTACCAATGACTCTCTTATGTAACTTTTGTTAATGCTGTTAATAGTTAAAGACAAATGGTGTCCTTTTTGGCAGATAGCTATGATGTTAAGTCACTCCTTTTTGCCTAGTTAGTTATGGTAAATGGAAATTAAATGGCAAGTGCCCAGTTCTAGAAAGATAAGGATTAGGAAATAATCTGTATTTTTCGAATTGCTTTTTTACACACAGGTTAATTATCAGAAGAGATCACTTACTTGAAGATGCTTTTAATCAGATTATGGGCTACTCCCGAAAAGACCTGCAGAGAAATAAGCTGTATGTCACATTCGTTGGGGAGGAAGGGTGAGTAGTACAGAGAAGTGGCCCGCGGAACACAGGCTGCGACTGCAGGGCGGATGTTTCACCACATCCTCACTGCGGTTGCCTGAAACAGGAAATCCTTCTGGCAGGAAATGCAGTTCTCATGCACTTAAGCCTCTTGGCTTTTTTCTTTTTTAAAAAGAGTCTCTGGTTTTTAAATCATTTGATATAGAATTTCTTGGGTACAAACTTGTAACTGTAGATCATTTTTGAGAGCAGAAGCTTGGTTTGATTTATTCTTTCTGAAACTTGCTTAAAGGGAAAAAGTGGGCTTTGAGGGGGGGAAAAAACATGATATTGCATTTTAGTATCTGTGATCTTGTGATCTACACTGGGGTGCTAAGTAGAATGTGCTTCACCTATTAAATAAACTCGGTTTTAGAATCATGAATTAAAATCCTGCTACTCTACCAGGAAAAGTCTCCATAGCAGTAACTGTTGGGCCTTGGTTCTTATTTCTCAGTCCTCAGTTTTTCTCTCCTTTTGGGATGGCAGCACACTTGCCAAAATTATAACCTGCTATTAAAAAGGGTCTCCGACCTTCTATGACTCTTCCATGAGAGCTCATATAGATAAGGATTAGGAAATGAAGGAGTGAAGACTCCCACACAGTGATCACTGCATCCGACTAGACGTAACAGTTGTTATATAACACTTGAGAAGATGACAGCTCTCCTCTCCTTTTTCCTCATTGCAGGCCAGAGTTTTGAGTTTCAGTGCCTTCTCTGTAACCCAGCCATCACTAAAGTGAATTAAAACAGTACCACACAATTACCTGAACTCTGGTTGTCTTCCCCTTGGTTCTGTTGATTTGGATTGTTTTAAGTCTACCCTCTCGGTCATGCCCAGGAATAAAGATTATGGGGTCATAGTAATAATACCCAACAAATTTTAACCATTCAGTATATGGTTCATGAAAGAGAGGGCCAAAATATAGGAAAACTTGCCTGTGCTAATGGAACTAGATAATAGCAAAATTAAGATTCACAACTAAGTCTTAGTCTTTCATCCAGCACTCTTGGACTAACACCGGGATATAGGCAAACTGAGCTCTGGTCTATCTGAATTTTTTTCCTACCTATGAATCTTTTCACTATTCCAACTAGTGCCTGATAACTTCTGCTCTTCACGTATACTATTGTATCATCTCCTGGCTGTGACTTAAGTAAAATATCACATGAGAAAACAGTATAATGTGACAAAAGTTTGAGCAGAAGCTTGCCTGAGATTTGAGTCTTCCATTGCTGGCATGCCTTAATGGACTTCTAGCTTACGTTAATTGGCTTAAAGATGCAGGTGCACAATTGAAAATGAAGGCAAGTGTTTTCGGCCTAATCACAGGTATGCATGGGATGCCAAATATTTCCTGACATAATCAGTCTGATTTGGATGAGAATACTTATCCTCCCCCAGAACTCCGGCTGCCTTCCTTCATTGTTGTACCATGGTTTGTTGAGATCTCAGAGATGTAAGGAAGACTCAATGGGAGCCTTGGAATTTAAGTTTGAATAGAGCAGATGCTTTTCATGCTTGATCATCCTAATGCAGTCTCCCTATGATCTGGACTGATGACATCCATTCGTAGGAGGAGGTCCAGGCTAAGTGGGGCTTGATATCTCTGTATTTGATTGCTGCTAATGCCCAAATACTTTCTGCTTCTATCACCTGTCTTTTTCTTGTAACCCCTGAGGGAAAATAAGAGGGAGGATATTTTGATGTGTGACCTTAGCCATCAGGAACAATTTCTTAATCAGGCCCCTCTGCATATGGTTTATTGAAGCTGGAGTAGGGCCAGATAATTTCTGTTTTCATGGCTTTATCATGTCCATATCATACATATAGATTATTATATAGAGACTTTATTTTGCAATTACGACATTCGAATACATACACTTTTTTAAAAGATTAAAATAGCACTCTTGCTGAAAAATAGAAACCTCAAAACAACTTAAAATTAAGAAGTTATTTTAGCTGTTGCTACTTTCTCAAACAAATCGATTCTATCACATTAAACTTAAAGACTAGAATATTTCTTTCTTGATTATGATAAATGCTCAAAATGAGAAACTACCAAATTTTTCTATGGAACTATAAAAATGGACCTGGAAGTTTAATCTTACTTTCCCTTTATTAATTTCAATGCATTCAAAACGTGTCATTTTATAAGTTCTTTATGTCTAGCCCTAGTAATAGGTATTTAAAAACATATACAACTAGTTCCCAGATCTTGGTTTCTAATACATTCTTCAATAAAAGGAACTAGGGTTCCTTGAAGAACTGGCTGATTCTAAGACTGGGGCAGGAAGTATACAAGAAGAAGCTAAAGTATCTTGCAGTACCAGAAAGTAAAGAAGTACTCAAAAAGTCAACCACGATGGGGGTATGTCAAAGGGATACAAGAATCAACTGAAGAGCTCCCAATGTTCAACGGTAGAAAAATGTGAACAACAAAATAAATAAAGTAGCATTGGATTATAACCCCAAGTATAAAATAAATAACTATATTCACATAAATACATGATTAAATGAATGAAGAATGAATGGAAAATAGACAAATCTGCTTTGCAGATTTTTAGATAATTCAGCATAACTACCCACTCCTTAGTTGTATGTTATACATACTGACTTTTTTCCAAATAGTTCAGTATGGAAATGGGAAAAAGAAGTCCACAGTGGAGATGACTGACATCAGCCAGGTAATCGAGGTTAAAATGAACAGTGATACCTCATGTTAATAGTATGTAACCTTGGTATGAAGTGATGAGAATGGCAGTTCACCTCTGTGGTCTTTCTCCCAAAACCCATAATGTCAGTTTAGTGGTGAGAAAAACATCAGATACATCCAGACTGAGAGACAAAAACATCAAATAAATTTAGATTAGGGGACATCCTACAAGATACCTTACCAGTACTCCTCAAACCTGTCAAGATCATCAAAAATCAGAATAGTCTGAGAAACTGTCATAGCTAAGAGAACCTAAGGAAACATCACAATTAAATATAATGTGGTATTTTGGATGGGATCCTGGGACAGGAAAGAGAAATTAGGTAAAAACTAAAGAAATCTGAATAAAATGTGAATTTTAGTTAAAAATACTGTATCAGTATTGGTTCGTTAATTGTAACAAATGTACTATACTAATGTAAGAAGTTAAGAGAGAATGCGGGGTATACAAGAATTTTTCATACTATCTTTGCAACTTTTCTGTAAATCAAAAACTATCCTAAAATAAATATTTATTAAAAGAAAACTTATAGTCAGGATTTGGGGAAATTTAGGAAATGTTTCCCTGAATGACTTTTCTTATTTTCTTGTCTGATAAGTGACCGCCACCAGGGTAATTTTGGGTGAGTGTATAGTTTCTTCTACACTTGAGGCAATAGAGTAATTAAGTACATGGATAGAGTTAATTCTGTGGAAAGTCTGACTCAGTAGGGGTATTGGTATATATAGAGTATCATTTCATGTTGCTAAATGTCAACGTTATGCAATTCTTATACCTTCTCACTGATTGTATTTTCAACTTGTCATATTCAGGATCTTTACAATAGATTTGCCGGGGCATAAGGAGAAAGTGATTTAATTTTAAGAATAATGTATCTGCCTGCACTCCAAAAAGATGTGAATTAGCAGATTTACAGAGAGACTTAGCTCTGCTTTAAGCTGTTTCTTTGCAAAGATATGACACATGATATATAGATCATTCCTGAAATGGAAGAGCTCAGTCAAGAAAAATGATGGAAAAATTTATAGTCAGAAATTTACAGGAGAACTACAAATTCCATAGAATTAGTGACATAGAATTAATACCAGAATATTAGTGATGTCTATATTCAATTAAAAAATACAAAAATAATCCAAGGGCCTCGTAATACAAATATATTATTTGATAGTTCTTATTTTTCTTGCTAAAATAATGCTTCATGTTATACTTGGATTTTTACAAAAAGAAAGTAGTTTCTAAGCAAACCACTATGATTAAATTTAGTCAGAGCTGGAGGTTTTGTTCTAGTTCTTAAAATTTCCACCCAACTTAATTTGGTTATCTGCTCTTGCAAAGTAGGGCAGAGTGGAGGTCAGCAGTGGTGGAATGGCTAGAAACTGAGTCATCTTGACTGAATGTGGTGGCAAGTTGCATGATGTGGTTGCCTCTTTCTGTTGGGCTTCTGTCTGCCTAGAAGTTGCTTCTTTAGGAAGGGGGCCGGTGGAGCACTGAATAGTCTCCAGCATGATTTTCTCCTGAATTGAAAGTCCTAGTAATTAAAGCTTATGTGGTTGGTGTCAAAAGTTAGCTAGGTAGACAGTTGTGTTCTGATAAGGCATCCTGGGCCATTAACTTCTTAATACTCAAAACGGTAAGGAAATAATGGCCTAAGTAAAGAGAGGATGTTTACACTGTGATTGCCTCACCTCTTTTTTTCTCCATGGCCAACTTTGTTAAAGGCACCTTTCTTTAAGAAAGAATGAGTTCATTATACGTGAGGTGCCATCTACATGACATCAATCATCTGTCTTGCAAAGCCACGCTTAGACCAGGGAGGAGATGTGTGCAAACAGTTTTAGTTGTTGGGTTGGGGGTTAGGAACAAACGAGCTCTTTTTGTGATCTTTTTCCCAAGACAGGCAAATATTCGCAACTAGGGAGGATGAGAGCTGAAATGTTTTGTTTGTTTTTTTTTTTTGCGGCCCTGCTTATAAAATAACCAGCTCTTACATCTAACTAGTCTAATTCTTACTAGAAGTTGTTTGGAAGCCTGAGCTTAACATTTATTCCTTAAAAATCTGTAAAGCTTCAAGTTAAACTTTATGGTGCTGCTTGTTTTCCTCCCAAAAGAGACATCTGCAGCATAACCTAAATAACCCAAACCTTGCTGAAAAAAGGTGCTTGTGTCTCTATGCTAGGCTTGGAATCACCAGAGTTTGTCTTATTAATTGCCCACAAAATTCCTTACTCATCCATGAGGCATTCTTAAGTGGCTGAAGAACCACTGCCTTGCTGTTATAAATATTCGAGGGTGAATCAGCAGGTGCATAGGTGATGTGTGTTAAACTGACTTGTAAAAAAGTAAAACTTTCTGTCTTCCAGAAAACTTGTAGGAAATGATGGTGTGACTCAATGTTATCATCTTCTTTCATTTTATAGTCTACTTCTATTGAAATACTTTGTTTTCAGTAATTTTTAGTTGAAAACAAAGAAGAGGGGAATAAAATTAATTATTTTAACAGATATTAGATGCCACTAACGAGTTGGGCGGTGTCACCATGGCAACATGGTGGTGTTTTAAAATGCTTTATCAGCGCTTCATGGGGCTCAAGAATGCATTGCCACCCTAAAGACATCTGTGCTTACTCCAAAATGCCCTCAGATGCAGCTGTTGTGTGGCTACACACCCGTTGTCCAGAGTTTCTGTATTTCTGTGCCAAGCCTTTAGCTGTGGAACCAACCTAACTGGCAAAACAGGAATGTAACAAATGATCCCTGTGATATGACTCATGTTAACTATTTATATGGATGAGGGTTGCTAAGACATTACAGGAAGCACATGCACAAGATGCCCTGCTGAGACATGTCTTATTTAATTTGGTAGACGTGTAACCCACAGCCCGTTCTCAGATACACAGTTCTAAATTTTAGATTGTAATCAAATCAAACTTCAGAAACTCTCTTTGCTTTAGAGTGACTTCATCAGTGCACCTAGAGTTAAAAAACAGCAGATTAAAAACATGAGCAGTTGAGGAAGATACATTTTCCTCCTAGAGGAGCTGTTAGCTTTGTTCTCTCTTGGGCAGAAAGGAGTTTTACTTTTCAAATTAACTCCTCGAGGGACATTCTGTTATCTTTAGCCAGATTCAGCTATTATTGTAATAAAGGAACCATCTTTGTCATTTTAACGAACTTTACCATATTAGAAGAAATTAGACCTGGAAATGACAAGCACCAAGCTCTCTATCCATAGATGTCAAATAATGGAAATTATGTTGATTTTCTTCAAAGAGTGTCAGAGAGCTTCACTCACTGATTCAACAATACATATTGAGCTCCTACCATATATCAGGCTAAGTACTTGGGATACAAAGATGAGAAAGACATAGTCCCTGCCTTCAGCGTGGTTACAGTCTAGATAGGTGTATAGGAGAGGCAGACACACAAACAGATAATTATAATAACTCAGGCAAGTGCAGTATTATTAAAATGCTGAGAAAACCTATTTCTAACTATTTAATTTTAAGCAACTAAAAATCTATTTTACTCATACTCGTCGTCTCTTAGTAAGAAAACTGAATCATAAAACGTTTGGCTCAGGTTTCCCTCATTATCGTATGCCTGGATTTTGTTTGAAAGCCCTGCAAAGCTAGGACCACTCACTGTCTCATATATAGTTGTGACCATTCCTTGAGGTTGCATACACCATAGGACATTTTATATTTCCTTCAAAGGATTTTACTAAAGAAGAGGATTTATAGTAAGCCAGGCATTGTAATAAGGCTGCATTTTCCACTTACTTTCTCTTGTAAAAGGAGTTGGCAAACTTTTCTATAAAGGGCCAGATAGCAAATATTTTAGGCTTTGCAGACCATACATTCCCTGTCCCACATACTCAACTGTGTCATCTTAGCAGAAAAGCAGCCGCAGATAACACATAAACAAATGGGTTTGGCTGTGTGCCAATAATACTTTATTTATAAAGCCAGGAGGTGGACCAGATTTAGCCCACAGGCCATAGTTTGCCAACCTTGTTCTTTAAACGACAATTTTTTTTAGTCTTAATGAACATTTAAAATTTACTGAAGACTGTAAAGAATGATGAGCATTAATCCTGGAGTCGGGAAAAATGCATCAAGACCTCTATCCTCCACTGCAGCATTCATTTGATGCAAGTTAGTGATTTCCTTCAGATTGAGTCTTCTCAATAAAAGGGTTTAGACAAAATGACTTCTCGGATGGCAGTAACCACTGGCATTCTGTGGTTCTAGATTTCTGGAAACATGCAGGTGATGAAATTCACCATCCATAAGAAATTTAGAGAAATTAGGGAGATGTTTTGCATCCACAAGGATCTGGGTAGACTAGAATCATGGACAAAATCACAATGTGAAATTTCGTAAGGAAAAGTATAAAGTCTTCGCTTTTAAAAAGATACAGTGGCATGTGGAGAGGGTGGGAGAGTCTTGGGTTAAATTAGCTCAGGTGAAAGGTTCGAGCTGATGACTAGCTCAGTGAGTCAACAAAGGGGCTGCTCCACAAGGCAGGGTAATTTCAAGCTGCATTAGTGGAATGAAGTGTCCAGGAAGAGAGGGCAAGAGCCCTTTCTAAGCTCCTTGCTGACAAGACCACCCCCCAAAGTTTAGTGACCAGTATTAGACAACATCCCTTAGGTCAGACTTCGACACCGTAGAGTGTCCAGAGCAGAGTGACCAGGGTGGAAAAGGAATTCCCAACCCTGCTTTGAGGGGAGGTTGAAACAAGCAGCTATGTTCAGGAGTGGGGAAAGCAACAACAAAAAGGGGCAGAAACCAGGGATACAGAAATTACTACAGTTCTTATAGAAAATGACTTTTCAAAAAATTGTGTATCTTTAGCATCTAGATTGGTACCCGAAACATAATAGGCACTCAAATATTTGTTGAAAGAAAGCCTCAGTATGTGAAGAACGTTCAAGTGGAAGAAGTATTCTACTTGTTCTTGGTGGCGTCAGAGACCAGAACTAGGACAGTGGGAGGAAGCCACAGGAGGCTGCCTCGGTCTTAGCACGAGGAGGTATAGTCTGCATCCTTGCACCTGGGAGACAGCCAGAGTCCTGTTTTGAGAATCCCCAGGGTAATCTAAGCATAGTCCTACCAATTCTGGTGGCCACCTGCTAGCCACATTATATTCAGGTACCTCAGAAGGCAGTTTCATCATGTCCCCTTAAGGCCTCTTTGGATCTGAGCGTCTGATAGGTTTGCATTTTTCTGCACACATAAGTTTCCTGTCAGTCTACTTGTATCTCCCAAAGGGCAGTGTGGACTGGTGATATATGAAATGATTTTAACTATTACACAGACTGACTTTTTTTTAATTATGTATTTTTGTTAATGTGTATTAGAAAATATAAAGCTAGCACATCATAACTTCATAATATAGTGTAAGACAAGACTACATTGAAAAAAAACAAGTGAATTTAAAGTTGATTCAATGAAAATTATTAAGTAAATAACTGTATATATTCAGATACGGCAAAATTTGAGGAAGTAGTATGCGAATAGCTGAAGTCTGTTCTAAGTAAATTCTATTAAACTCTCAACTAAGACATGTAAACGCCAATTTATTTTTCTTGCTAGTTTTCCAACTCCATCTTCCACCTATAATAGGATCCTTTTCTCTATCACACAATCTCATCGCTGGACAAGACTCAGATGATTTCCTTTTTATAGTTATTTTAATATTATATATATACATATATATATATAAAACTGTATGGAAAATAAAAATATTTTTAAAAATTATATGCGTGTGTATGTCCATGGAGGAAATTCTTTAAGAGAAAAAAAAGTAGTGTGAACAATTAAAGTCTTATGAAATCCTACCACTCCTACTTAACCCATTTCTTTCATTCTCCCTTCAGCATTCCTGTCCTTGAACCCATGTATAATCACTTATAATAGGGTAGATATCCCTTATGCCTTTCATTTTAAATATCAAATTGCTTTATTGCAAACTCCTCTTTACGGCATTTTTTGCTCTCAGGGTTGTTGGCCACTTGTCATTCCTCAAACCTAACACAATCATTTCTCATACTTCACTTTGACCCTGACGTCTTTGTAAGTAAAATGGAATTTACACTGTAGTTCGGGTTCTAGAGTTTCAGCCTCTTCTTCAGATACTCTTCTTATCTCCTTAGGAAGCTTTAGAGACCCTCAGTTTTCTCTTCTGTAATTTTCCTTGGTGTTTTATAACTCGAAGTTTTCACTTGAACCCTATCATCCCATTGTTTTGCCTCTGATCTCCATAGTGGGGCTTGTATCTGTAATATCCTCCCAGTAAATCATTGAAGTCTCTTTTTTCTCCCATTTAAAAAAGTTTCAGAAACCCACGTGAACTCCATATCCCGCGGATGTAGGTAGCTGATGCCCTCTGGGTTTACCCTGTTTAAATTAAGCATTCCCGCCATACTCTCTTTCCTTATAACCTCGTTCCAGACATTTAAAATATTTACCTTTTTGTACATGTTTATACAATGAAATTATTAGTATATTTCGTACTCTATCCATTATCTGATATGTAGCTTTAGTTTTCGATATGCTGCATTTATAATGTCCATTTTGCTATTCTGGTTCGAGGCATGGGTGAGATCAGGAATCATGATTGTGTGATTTGTTTGGACAGTCCTGGAATGTGGACAGTTAGGCTTGTAATGAGTGTTCTAGAAAGTTGAGCTCTGTAGAAAATGTGGCCAATATATGTCAAAAAATATTAACTGGGGTTTTTTTTGGTGGATTTTTTTAAAGGTTGGATTACAGTGGACCTTCCAGAGAGTTTTTCTTCCTGGTGTCCAGAGAACTCTTTAACCCATATTATGGCTTATTTGAATATTCAGCCAATGACACATACACAGTACAAATAAGTCCCATGTCTGCTTTTGTAGACAATCACCATGAATGGTAAGTAATTTTTCCCCAACATTCTTCTTCTCTTGATTTTCTGCGATATTAGTTTTTATAAGGAATCCATATTTCTTTTAACATTTTTTTTTGAGAAAATCATATTTTCAATTAAATATCTCTTTTCACTCTTGTTTTTGTTGTCAAGTTATATATACAGGTAGTCTCCACACTAGAAATAGAGTATGTTCCATAAGACCAATTTTAAGTGAGCTGGGTAGAATTTAAAAGGTTTTCCCATTCAAAGAAAATTATGGATGACGTTAGGTTCCTGGCGAGACCCCTAAATCTCTCTCTGTACCTTTGGTCATCTCTGAGCTCTGAGGTGGGCTGAGGATGAGTAGGGGAAAGTCCTGACCCAGAGATCAGGCAGCTTCTAGAGCAGCCCTTGGGGAAGTAGCTAACACTGGGGAAAGGGCAGAGCAGCTGGGATGTGGGTGAGGTGATGATGGTATTCTAGTAGGAAGAAGGAGGATGGGGTGACCTGGAGGGACCGTTGGTAGAAGAGAACCCTGGCAGAAGGGCAGGAGTGCGGCGTCACAGTGGTGGCCATTTACACTGTTAGCCATTTGCAGTTTGTAGCCAGAGACAGCCCCCTTCCTAATTTCCCACACAAAGTCATCAAGGAAAACGGGTATGGGATTCCCATCTGGGAATTATTTATTCTGAAAGTCTCAAATTTCACTCTCACCAAAAGTCCTTACATTTTTTTTAATCCCTGCATTTACAGACTTTAGTTTTATAACCCCCGTTTACTTGTTTTTGCTCATTTTTACTGATAGTAATAACAACAAAAAAAGGACATGAGCAGGACTGATGAAGAAATTTCTTTGAGTCATAAAGTTAATGTTGGTGGGTGGAGGACATAACTTTTAGGACTTATTCTTCAAATTAACTTCCTTTTAGCTACAATTTGGAGTCCTCCCAACTGTAGCTATTGCAGTTATGCTAACATAAGTGGAAATAAAGAAAAACAAATCTGCTGAACATCAATCTTAAAATGGCTGCCTAATACTAAAATTATAAATGAACCTCAGTGTGGATTTACACTTTGGAAGGCATCAGACTTTCAAAGAGCTAGAAGTTTGAGTGCTCAAATTTTGAAAGAGAAAATGAGTGTATATATCTCAGTCAGCAAATCCAGTCATGACAGATATATTTAATAAAGTTTCCAAAGTGATTCAGAATAGAATTAAGCCTTGAAATTTTAGAGAACAGAATGTCCTATGAGGAAACTCCCCCAAATGTCCATAGGCATAATTCTTAGATGGTGATAATTATGTTCAGGAGTGGAGTTTAAGAGAGAATGGCAACAGGAACTTTCTCACTTTGAGATTGGGCTTTTCCTGAAAAGAGAATTGCGACTGGATTTGTATTAGAGAAATCCTGCTAATATTCATATAAGCAAGTTAGAATCCCCACCCCCACCACCAGTATCATTCTGTCAGTGTCTCTTAGCAGTGTCTTCACTGGTATACTAACAGTCAGTGGCTTCACTGACATGATGGCCATGTGGGGTGCTACATAGTGGACATGACTGACATGGGGTGAAGATGGAGCGATATCTCTGTAAATATCAGAGTAAAACAGATTTCTTCAACAAGTAGATGTGAATAGTGGCCTAACGAAGATATAACCTACAGCACACCAATTCCCATGGACCTAGTAGGCAATTAATCTTGGACAAACATAGATGGTTAGAGCTGGAAGGCATTCTAAAAAGCAAATAGAACTATTTGAAACTGCTCCATGTCATGTAAGTGATATCATGCTTTTCCTTCACAGGTTCCGGTTCAGTGGTAGGATCCTTGGTCTTGCACTAATACACCAGTATTTGTTGGATGCCTTCTTCACACGGCCCTTTTATAAGGCTCTTCTCAGAATGTAAGAGTATTTTTATTGCTTATGTAATTAGCATGTGAGAATGCAGTACTTCCTTTATTGAAAGGGTCTTTTGTCAATGTCATTTATCTGCTCACTTCTTCAAATCTGTTGTCAGTAAACTTAATAGTGGTTTAGATTTCTGAAACTAATACAGTTTCAAATACAGTTGCTCTGATCCTTTAATACTGTCTTACCCCCAAAGTCTTAGTTTCACTCCACGCCAAATAATTTATTCTCATTTGCTGCGACATGTGTTTCTTGAAAACAATCGTACTTCAAATACGGCACTGGAATTCCTGTGGTATTAATGCTGATTATTAATAGAATAGTTTATGTTAGTCTTGGTGACTCACAGCCCCCTATCCTTTGTGAGATGCTTTTAATATTTTGCTTTATGCAAACTTTCAACTGCTCACTCTTGGTTCACATTTTTCATTCTCCTTTTGTCTTATTTTGTTTGTTAGAGGTGGTCAGTCCCATATTTTTCTTGAGACCTACCAATATGCAAGATAGTAATTTATGATGGCTGATGAAAATTTAGCATTCATATAACTTTTTTTCATTGTTATCACAATGAAAGTTCACAATTATTGTAAAACGTAGAGCAGCTTCTCTCCTGTAATCAGTAGTAATTTTCGAGGCTGAACAGGGGAAGGCAACTGTCTACGGAGGCAGTGGCTCAAACTTGCAGTGAAAAAGCACAGGATGATGTCTCTAAGTGAAGCCATGTACCTGCTTTCTGTAAAATGGAAGCCGAGACCTCAAATGAAAACAAAGTGTTCCTAATGGGCTCGTAAGAAGACTTTTTGCCATCCTCCTTTTTGATATCTGGGCTAATGAAGCCCTGGGCAACTGGGCACAGGACAGCTTCATCTCTGGTTTCCCCTGGCCCGTTTTTCCTCTTCCCTTTTCATTGCCTTATCTCTTCTCTTCTCATTGAAGTTTCTTGAAAGAATAGTCTATATCAACTGTTGACACACCCTCAACACACTTTAGCCTGGCTTCTTCTCCACCAGTAACTTATGGAAGCTTTTAAAGAATATATTTTGGTTTTTATCTTAATGGACCATTCGGCTGCTTTTGATGCTTTTTTTTTTTTATATACTGATTTATCTTGAGTCTTTCTTCTATGGCATCCATGACACTGTCATCTCCTTGTTCTCTTTGACTTTTATGTCTCCTTTGTGGGCTTCTCTAATTTTCCCTTAAACCTTGGTGTTCCTAGAGCTTCCATTTTTAGCTCCCTTCTTTTCTTTTTCTGTGTATTTTCATGGGGAAATCTCTTCACCTATTTCCTCTACTGACTCTTAAATCTACACTCTCAGTTTTGATCTCCCTTGATTTGTAGGCTCGAGTGATCATCAGTCAGAGCACTGAATATCTCCACCTGCCTGTCTCACAGGTAGCTGAAAATCAACATGGTTAAAACAAAACTCATCAATTCCCCTGTCCTGAAAATGTGCCTCCCAGTCACAGTCCATGGTCCCAATATTTTCAAGTTACTGTGATCTCAAATCAGGAGTTGCCCCCAAACAGGGATAGCAAATGCACAACACATGGTCTGCTCTTGCCCACCTCCCATCCCATTCCCACGATATAGTTCACAAATTATTTGTAGTACTTTTTCCCGCTGAATTTGTTTTGGCTTCAGGAATTTTTTCAACTTATAGCCTTTAAGACTGGCAATTAATCGGAGTTAGCTTGCAACATGAGTTTATTTGCCACCTCTATTTTAGATATCCTTCTTTATATTGCCCAATAAAACCATTTATTAATTTCCACATTTGCCTTCTAAATAATTTTTAAATTTGTCTTCTCTCCACCCTTAACAACTATGCCCTAATTAAAATCCTTATCTTATTTTGTTCAGATTACTATTGTTGTCTATTAATTGGTCTCCACCCTCCAATAATAACCACCCCTCTCCACTTTCAAGTAATTCTCTACAGTGCTACTTCCAAAGAAACAATTTAAAGTCACATCTCATATATGATCATGTTATTCCCTGTCTTAAAACCTTTCAGTAGTTCTGAATGACCAGGCTTCTTACTATGACATTCAAAGCTTGCTTCCAGCAACTCTCCCAAGCTCAATATTTGGACATTCTGTCATGCGGTTAACTCTCTGGTCCTGCCAATATGCTTGGGTTATTCTGTATACTCCGTGCCTTTGTGCCTCGTTCATGTTGTTCTCTTCTTCTCCTTTCTCTTTTTCTCCTTCTCACCTTTTCATCCATTTCCTTTTACTTTTCTAGCTTTAAAACATTCTGTAAAAATTAATATAGGTATCATCTACTCCAAAAAGCGTTTCCTGAACCTTCAGGTGGAAGTAATGTCCTTCATGTTTGCTCTGAGAGTTCCCTCTATCTACTTTATCTTTATTTTCTAATTGGAGTGTAACGTACCTATAAAAATGCACAAATTATAAGTATTACCACCCTAGGCTATTACTTGTCACCTTATATCAACTTATCTATTCGTGGCCTATCTCCACAACTAAACCATTAGTTCCTTGGGGAAAGTAAGTGTTTATCAAGTAGCTATCAAGATGTCTGGCATATTTGTTGCCTAATAAATATTTAGACTGAACCAAATAAAATAACCTTTGAAATTGGGCTGATGGGAGGAAATTTCAAAACAACTAAGTTGCCATCTTACACTTATATAATAGCAACTCCACTTCATGCAGATCCTAACTCAGAAAGAAAAAAGAGAGAAACATAGAAAATTATTATAATTGAGAACAATTCTGTGGCTTGCTGTTTTCAGAATCAGAGAAATAGTCAGAACTGTGAAGAAAAAGGGGATATGTGTAAATGTAGATGACGGTATCTAGTCTTTGCAAGGGGAGGGGAGTTAAAGTACGTTATTGAAACATACAAAGAATTTCTAATTAGGAGAACAATATTTAAAGGTATTATACCATAGCCAAAAAATACTGGACCCAAGTGGTCAACCGTCTTTCGTGCTCTGGCATTAATTGTGGGTCATTGTGCAAATAACAGCCACTCTTTCTCCTCCAGTTCTATGTCTCTGAAAGAAAAGAGAAACTGAGTGATTCCTAAAGCATTTTATATATATCCAGGATTTTTAAATTTTATACTAAATTTCTGCATTATTTCACTGTTTTGGTTACTGAATTTGACTAAGAACATTTTAGAAATCACTGCCTATCTTGTGGATCTTGTTTTTGTCTTTAATTCTTAGGTTTTTTTTCCCTGAGTTTTTGCTAATAACCATGCCCACATATTTGTTTCTATCTGCCATCTTAGTCTGTGTGACCTTAGTGATCTGGAATACCTTGATGAAGAGTTCCACCAGAGCTTGCAATGGATGAAAGACAATGATATCCATGACATCCTGGACCTCACATTCACTGTGAATGAAGAAGTTTTTGGGCAGGTCTGTGTATGTGAATAAGTGATGACTAAGTGTGGTAATTGAAGGCTCTTGGTTGGTGAAGAATTAACTCAGTGGCTAAGATTCAATGGTTATTTATTGGTGGCTTGTTAGGTGGTTTAAACCCAGGTTTATGTAAATGTACAATAATCTTGGTTATAAAGATTATTCTAATGCCGTCTATAGATTAAGATGTTCTAATTTACGGATTGTAATAACTATTTGTGTATTGTAAGTAATCATCTTTTTATTTCCAACTAAACTATCCACATATTAGAATGTACCTTGTATAAAATATAGTTTTTTAAAAGTCCATACTACCCCGGAGTTGAATATTAAATTATTTAATGGGCATTTGTACTTAACTCTCATATTGCAAAACGGAAACTGATTGTTTTGTATTGAAACTGGGGGAAAGTAAATATTTTGGTGAAGGTTCAAAAATATATTAATTTTATACAAATTTGATGGAAGGGTTGGTGGAAAGATTTCTTTCAGAAATTGTATACTAATTCGTAACTAATATTTTTATTTAGACAATATATAGTTTTCTGAATTTTGTGTTTTGGAAAAGTTCTCAATTTAACATTCACTTGAATATAATTCTGTTTCCTTAAAGCACATATTTACTTAAATATGGGCTTTGTATATGTAGTCGATTCTGAACCCTAACTGAATTTGAGAAAATGTGTTTTTGTCAAACATTCAAATAGCAGTGGGCCAGAATCTGGAGCCAATTTATTTTCTTTTAAAAGGCTTATCTGTTTAGTCAGGATTTAAAACTTAACCTTCAGCACTTCCAATATGTATTTTTTAACTACTGAGGCTTTCAGACATTAGCTCGATGCCCAGGTTTTACTGAACAATGGTGTGTGCCTGGGCTTCTCACAGCCTGCTTGTGGGACGAGCCCAGGCTCGGGCAGGGACAGGGAGCCAGGTGACTTCAGTTCATTGGTAGCAGGGTCCTTACAGCCTCAAAAGTATTGCTTTATAGTCAGTCCTTTTGTTTTTAAATCTCAGATTACCGAACGAGAGTTAAAACCAGGGGGTGCCAATATCCCAGTCACAGAGAAGAACAAGAAGGAGTACATCGAGAGGATGGTGAAATGGAGGATCGAGAGGGGTGTTGTGCAACAGACAGAGAGCTTAGTGCGTGGCTTCTACGAGGTAAAGAACATCGGCAGGAGCGGGATTTTGTGGTCTGACATCAATGATACCACTGCCCGCCTTACTGTACTTTATATGTGTGCAATATTTCCATTTTTCTTTCGCTCTTTGTACTGGTGTCTTTCAATTTAAAAACACCAATTTTGTTATGTTTCAAGAACATAAAAAAAAGCTGAAACCCCTGTTACAAGAGACCACTGAACTAAAATGGCCTGAATTTAAATAGCATTTGACAATTTAATGACCACTGATAACATTTAAGTCATGCACCTTGCTCATGCTTAGATATGGGTAATCTTATCTCATGCTTGATATGTGAAAAGATTGTAGCTGAGGGTCTGAATGAGTTGTTGCAAGTATTCCATGTGACTTCTTGTAGGAGCACTAGATCTTTTTCAAAAGAGAAAAACAACTGGATTAATCAGTGCTCAATTATAAAATGAGAAGTCTATTGAGGAAAATCTCATCAACCTTGTACTAAAAATACCCGTTTTGTAGAGAGCTTTAGAGTTTTTAAAGTGCCTACACAGAGTACATCCACAGTATTCCCAAAACTCCTTATGTCCTCTTTTTCTGATGAGGCTTAATTATAGCTGAGATTTCTCCAGGTTCTTAAGCCATACCCTGTATTCTTTTTATTCCATAGGTGGTGGATGCCAGGCTGGTATCTGTTTTTGATGCAAGAGAACTAGAACTTGTCATCGCAGGCACAGCTGAAATAGACCTAAGTGACTGGAGAAACAACACAGAATATAGAGGAGGTGAAATTTGATTTATAGATGGCTGTGTTTTAAGTTTGAAATTAAAGAGAGGTAAATGGTTCAGCATGCTGGTCTGAATCCAGGACAGGCAAAAACAATTGTACTCTAATCACATATGTCTGAAGCCATCTCTTTTGAGACTTGGGCAAGGTACATTCCCTTCTTTTCCTAGTTACCTCATCTGTCAAGTGGAGGAAGGACTATTTACACACCATTTGAGGATGTCATAACACTTAATTATTGGTGAAGAAATGTGACCATAAGAACACTAATTAATTGTTTTATGATGTTGGTAGCGAAGCACCAAGGAGCCCTAACTCCACCTATTCTGTCTTCATTCTAAAACTTGAAGAGACACACCCTCTGAACCACCTGATGAGCAAACACAGTTTTTTTATATTTCATTGAACTACTTAACAACTGTAATTCACAGTTGAAACACATGAATGGAATAAGACATGGTTCTCAAACTTCAAGAAGTTTACTGAAAAAGCCCTTCTAAATTCAAGCATTAAGTTCAACTAAAAAGTAAGATTAGTTAAAAACTGCACTCTCTGACACTTCACCGAATGGGAAGCTTTAGAAGTGGCATTCCTATAGAGCAGTACATATTCTCCATTAATAATTAGGACCAAAGCCATTGAAATTGATTGTCAAATTAATACACTTTGAAAGGGATCTGATGCTAACCCAGAGTTAAAGTTTTATACAATAATTTTAAGCAAAGAAAGAATATACTTTCTGAAATTTATTGTAGTATCATGAAGTCCTCAGAAAGTCATGACAAATAACAACTGTTTTGGATTAGGTTTTGGTTTTGGTTTTTTAACTCAGAATATAAGAGGTTAGCAATAGTTCTGAACTTGGAGAGTGAAAAATACAAACTTTAAGTCCCTGAATTCATCGTTTAGTAGAATAAACCACGCTGAACAGTTCTCCGGTTATCCATAAATTGAAAAAGATTTAAAAAAAAAAAAAAAAATTTAAAGTTTGGAGTAAAAAATAACTTACTTTTGTTTTCGCCTGTGTTTGGCTCTCCCAGCTCCTCATTGTTGCTGTGGGCTGGCCTTGCTCACCCGTTTTCTCTGAAAAGTAGTATTAAATTGCACTTTCGATTGCTGCTATTTCTGAAGTCCAACTGCTATAAGAAGTCTTTCCCAGTTGGCCTAATGCATAATTTATATGACCTTGGTTATTATAACTTGCTTAACCAAACAATTTTCACTAACTAGAACACAATTTTTCTAACACATTACATAACTGACATCTTACCATAAATATTATTAGCTCATTTCGCCCCCTAAGTGATTCTAATAGCAATGCTGTTAATCAAAAGAGCCATTATATTTACACAGTATAAACTTTTATTCACATATGACTAATCAAGTACCTATTTCTATGGTTATTGTAAATCTTATCAAATGAAACCCTTGGGAGGAGAGTGCTGTGGGGGAAAGGGCAGGAAAAGGGCAAGACACCTAGCTGCCATGTTTGCTAACCCAACTAGATGGCCCTGAACGAAGGGGCGGCTCTGCTGCCACTTGCCATATGTTCAGAAGGCAGCTGACACTTTTCAGATGGAGTGAGACACTTTTGCTCCTCCTCCAAAAGGTTTGGCACAAACAACGAAGGAGAGGTAGAAAAGGCCCGGTTCATAAAATCAGAAAATTTTAAAGCTTTAAAGAGCCAATGTACTTATTTTATAGATGAGAAAGCTATTTGCTCAGCACCAAATAGCTAGTCATTGCCAAAAGGAGAACATGGAGTCTATACATCATTATGTCCAATCTAGTTTTATTTATCTTTCACTTGGATCCGTTTCTTCTCCAAAGGTTAGTAAGTATCCCTGATCGAATGATAAATAACCACTGAAACATGTGAAGAAAAATTTGAAGTAAAATAGTTTCTGCCCACCTTTTATTTTGGACTTACTTCTACTGACTCAGAATTAGAGTACCTTCATACACACTTAGTATGTCAGTTGGTTTGAATCATGGTTTGTACCTTAATCTCTGTCAGCCGTCTCTCTGAACTTAATTTTTCTTCATTGATTGAAAGGTTTTGGAACCTACAATTACTACCTTAATCCACCAGTGGGATGATCCTTTTGACATTTTATTAAATTCTACTAAAGTATAGAATAAAAGTAACATTTAGTTTGATGATTGGGATTTATTCGCTAAAGAAATTAAAGTAATAATATTGCTTTTCTCTTTTTATTAATAAAATTTGATTTAAAAATATGAACATTATATGCAGTTTTAAAATAGTTTGCAATTATGTATTTATTTATATAGTTATTCGATTAATATGTCTGTTCTTTACCAGAAGCCCTGTGAGGGTCTGTTTCCTTTGCCAATGTGCCCCCAAGTTTGGCATAGTGGTACTAAAAAATTATTTCTTAAATGAATGACCAAAAGAGTTAAGTATTTCCAAAAATAGCAATTATATTTTTCAGAAATAATATGGTTGAAATAACTCATCTGTTATTATTCACTCCACTGACTTTATTTTGTGACGTTTAAATGGAAACAGAGACCTCTTGGTTTCAGTTAGTGTTGTTTTTGTTCGACTTTTGATACTCATACAATCATATTTACAGTGTTATTTCTTAGCCTTAAATTATAAATAGCCTTTAAAGAATCTAAGACAATGATTTTATGTTTGGAGTCTTTTGTTAATGTGTCATGATGACTTAAGGTAAAAAAGTCATAGTAATATGGACTTTTATAATTGGTTTGATAGGATATCATGACAATCATATTGTAATTCGGTGGTTCTGGGCTGCAGTGGAAAGATTCAACAATGAACAGCGACTAAGGCTGTTACAGGTAAGATGGCATTAGTTAATCTTTTTAATGCATTAATATAATTATTGTTGGAATTGCATATTTTTAATAATTGCTAAGTATACTCAATAAATACATCCCATGTTTATCTGCAAATGCGGATTACATTGTTTTGATTCTGCAGATTGCATGTTTCTTTGGCTCCATCACTGTAGAACATCCCCGACCAAGTCAAAGCATTTCATTAGAGTCATGAGGAAGTACCAACTCCAGTCCAAGAATCCCAGGAACAGCCTCTGCCTTCAGGGCAGTCTGGCCCTTTCAGAAAGAGGTCCCGGGGTACTCTGCAGGGCAGCATCCTGAGCAACAGAAAAAGATGATCTTAATTCAGTCCCTTAAGAAGTGACCCAGTTCCTTGATAAAGAGTCCTTTCTTTTCCTCCATATAACTTTCAACAAATTAGAGATAACAATGAAGTTCAAGAACAGTGGTAAAACTAACTCATTTTCTTGTGGTGTTTATAGTTACACAGGACAATTGCTGGTTGGTTGCAGCTAAAGAGATATCAGACACAAGGAAGCCTTCTGGATGCTCAGACAAAGCCTTACAAGTAGACTGGGTCCTAACTCCTTTGGATCAAAGATTGGGCCCTCAAATTTGGAGGCCCAGAATTTTTTTTTTTTATTCATGACGAGTTGATCAGGAACTGATGCTAACTAGACTAGGTTAATTGATACACTCGCTTTATTAAGCTATATGGAAAACGTATTGGGTTTAAGCTTCTAAGCTAGTCAGCTATACAGGATACTTTATCTTCTACAAAACTTTCATATCCCCTTTCCCTTTATAATGTACTGTCCTTCCTTGGTATTCTGGTTCTTGATCAGAATTTTCACTGTGATTATTCCACACCTGAAAATTCCATCTTCCAAGCTTTCCCACCAGCAAGCAGCATGCTGCCCTTCCCCCAGGAGCTTTGCATGTGGATGATGCCATGCCTTTCTTGGCAGCTGGTCTCTTGGCTTCACCTTCTTCTTCTGTTTTCTTGGGTTGATAGTTTGTTACAGGTACATCCAGCATTCCCTATGAAGGATTTGCTTCTCTCCGAGGGAGTAATGGCCCAAGAAGATTCTGTGTGGAGAAATGGGGGAAAATCACCGCTCTTCCCAGGTAAAAGAGAAAACAACATTTTTTTTTTTTTCGTCACTACAGTGTTCTAGAGGAAACCTTTCATCTCTTTCTGTATATACATTGATTAGTTACTGTTTTTATGTTAAAAGTTTGGGAGAACAGAAAAAGCTTTTAGAATGAATTTATCTCTGATTACCTTTCTAAATGAAGGATAAAAAGATCTTGGTCATAGTTAAAATACACATATATGTATCTTAGAATACAAAATGCAAAAAAACCAAAACATTTGTCAGCTCTAATAAAACAATGTTAATCATCATACTGTGGCTTCTTATGACTGTGGGTGTAATTTAGATGTTTCCAGAAACTCTAGTTTTAAGTTTATATTAATAACTTTTTAGAATGCCTTCAGTAAGGGATTACCATTGTGGTTTCTAAAGAATATTAAATCAAGTGATCGTGCTCTGTACCTCTTTAGCCTATATCGTACATACCTTAATTCCATGTACCTTAATTCTGCATTGTATTCTCTTCCGGAATAAGATGAAACATTTCCTTGGCGTGGAAATAAATTGCGTTACTGATGCTTCTAATATATGTAAGAGCCTTACCTTACCGCCTTAAAGGTAAGATAGTATTTTTGAATAAAAATGTGTTTGAGGTTAAATGGAGGTAAATGGAGCTGAAGCAAAAGAAAAAGAGGGAGCAAATGAACAAAAGAGGAATGGATAAGAATTAGTTTTAGAACTCCTTTCTCCATTATCAGTAACAATGTAGAATTCTTGAGGTAAAAACAACCTCAGCTTGCCTTTCATTTTACTAATAATAAAACTGCAGTCTGCAGAGTTTAAAGGACCTTCCCAAGTGATATTCGGTACCCCAAGATGTCATCCTGAGCTTCTTTAAGTACAAACAACTTTGAGAAACCCGTTAATAAGACTTTCTTCTTAGCAATTGCAAGACGCTAGTTCTTGAGAATTATGTTCTAAGCATCAACACATGAGAAAAGGGGTGCTGAAAATGCAGATACAGAAAGCAATGAATAGCACGAGCTCAGGACTGAGCTCAGCTCTGCGGGCTCAGACCATGCCTCATCAGTCACCTGGGGTGCATCTCAGTCAGTGAACAGAAGCACTGCATTTAAACTGTATACCTGATGTTCAGAATTTGGGACCCTATAATTTTATTACTTAAAAAGAATCATTATATTTTATTTATGCCTGAATTATGTTCTTTTCCCCATAAACGTATATTTGTGTCTCAAAAGCAGATTTACACTGAGTAGGCCTTTTGCCCTTTTGAGAAACTCAAGGATTAGCATCAAAGAGGTAGTAAGGGGCAGATCGATTGTGCTACCTTTCTCTTGAAATCTGTTTTTGTAAATATTTACTTTTGTAAAGTAGGTGGAATAAACTGTAATGGTAAGAAGATAGATCAGTGGTTCATATTTAATCACTGCAATTTTTACCAAACTTGGTAAGTAGAGAAAGGCAGTTTGGTACAGATATGAAACTTTAGCTCCAGACAGGTCCTTTATACCTCAAGAATTTTACATTATTACTGTTCTTACTCATAACAGGGTCTTGGAAAAGTTACCTAATCCTTCTGAGTCCATTTCCTCATCTACCTTATAGGTTGGTAATTCTGAGGATTAAATTAAATCATTCATCTAAAACATTTACTGCTGACCCTGGCCCTGAGTAAGCATCCAGTTAATGGTTGATGGCTGCCATTATGATTTCTGTCACCATCCACTGTAATATATATCAGGCAGAAGCATATTGGAAAGAGCAGAGGGTTGGGAGGTAGAAGACCTGGGTTCTAGTCCTCCCTCTGCTACCAGCTAACTCTGGGACTTTGAGGATCACTTGATCTCTGGACCTCAGTTTCCTCATCTGTAAAAGACCAGGGAGCAGGGTGGTATATTAGATTTGGTTAAACAAGAAGTAACACCAACAGGTTGTTGAAGAATCTTGGAGGTCATACTGGATTTACTTTTTTACTTCCCCCTGGGGAGCTCCAGGAAGTTCATATGCTGACTCATTAGAAATGGTGGTGTTCTTCAGTATCGTTGCATACACACAGTTGGGCAACAAACATTGTTGTTTCTTCCTTTGTTCCTTATGACCTGAGGGGGGTTCTAGATTGTTACCCAGATTATAAAATAGAATAAATAAAGATGTTATGAGGCATATTAGGAAAGTAGACCATGTTCATACCTTGTCAATAACAGGCCCTAAGTTTTCAGGTCCAATAGTAGGAAAGAAGTACTTGGCTGTTCTACTTCATGATAGTCAACTCATATAATCTAGTTAAGAGGCATGACTACAGATCTAAGCCCTAGGATACACTAGCTATATGACCCTAAGCAAGAGCCTAAATTTGTCACTGATGAGCAGGAATAACAATGCCATGCCCAAGTCGTGTTTGTGAAAAGTGAGTGAGATAATATATGACAGTCTTTAGGGATATTAGGTTGTCTTTGTTCCTTTTAAGCTTTTATCCCAAATGTCCTATAAGCCACCATACTGCTGTAATTTTTTAAATGTCCTCCACACAAAAAAAAAGTTCATTTACAGAAAAAAAAAAATAAAAAGAACTTGAATGCATGACCATATAGTTTCATCAGAAGTTATTTCTTCACTGATACGATTGTCATCACCTTTTATGAAATGTGGGCATGTTACTTAAGTGTAAGATCTGTAAGATTGGCTCTGTTCTAAAGAGATCATTTTGTATAACTGAGTCCATTTCTCCTACCATCAGAACAGATACACCGAAGTCATTTTTCCTGCTATTTCCTGATAGATTTAAGTTGCAGAACTGAAGAGCTGGTTTGTTTCAAGCTGTTCAATATAAATGTATTTCTTTTATTTATTAATGAGACAATGTTTATGTAAAATGTGACATTGTACATACTGGAGACAAAATGGATGAATGTCTTTCTTACCTAAAAAATGTGTTCTCTAAGAGTCTGGAATCATCTCAGGTCAGGCATGGGAGGCTGTACCCCGGTAAGCTGGAGGTGGCTATCTAGGATAAGAGCAGATGAGAGGGCATCTTGGTCTTTCTAGACATGGATGATTGAAGGCCTTTAACCTAAGCAAATTTGAGGCTCATTCTTTTCTCAGATTTCCTAGTCTCACTTTGCAGTAGCAGTGACTATAACACTACTTACCATGTGTGCCAAGCAGTGTATTAAAACATGTATGGTTGTTGTTGAAGCCATGGCTATTTTTTTCTCTTTTGTGGTAATAAAGTAACTAGAAACCAAGATGATAAATAATGGTGAAGGCAGACGGGTGTCCCCATGAAGGCTTATAGCCTGAACACATTACCGTACTTCCTCTGCTTCGTGGTTGGTAGTTAGCTCTATATTTTGCATTTCTGGAGATTTCCTATCCCCCCGTGTTCTGATAGACTTATTAAGAGACAGTAAATTCACTGTATGGCAATTGCTCTTAAACGTTCTGAGTAACAGGCTGCTAACATGCCAGCCTGGAAAATGCAAGGCAAATCCTTTGTCTCAGCGTGGTATAAAGTTTATATGTTCATATCTGAGGTTCTTGCCAAGTAGGATGAGGGGACAGAGGAGTTGGAAAGCTGCAGTCATGGTGTTCTTTTTAACATTGGGTTGGTTCTGAAAGATAAAAAACAACTTTTTTTCATTTTTTTAAACTCTACTTTTTATTCTTATGAAAAGAAAGCTTTTCACAAAAAAAATGCCGAGAAGTTAAATATATATCAAAAGTCTACGACTTAGATAACTTCTAAACATTTTATAGTATATGTTTCCACTCATTTTACTTACATGCACACACATGACACATTTAAAAACAAAAATATAATCATACTGCATACACTGTTTGTAACCTCTTTTTGTTTTCCAAATATCACTAGTCATGAACATCTTTCCATGTCATTAAATATTGCTGGATGACCTCGCTAGTAATGCAGTTTTTCCTCTTCCAGTACAGAATGACAGGTTCACTGAAGGAAGAAGCCTAGATGACCTTTCTGAGTAGATCATGCTTAAGCTGAGTCCTTGGAGATGAGAAAGAGCCAGCCAGGTGGCAAATCAGCAGAAAAGAGTTCAAGCAGCTTCAAGGTCCAGAGTCTGAAGGCAGAACAGAGTTTGGCTTGTTTGAGAAACAGCAAGGAGGCTGGTAGCTGTAGCAGGTTGGGGGAGAGTATATATGTTGAGGTTAGATTGGTAGACCAGACCAGGCCACCAACCTGGTATCTTGGCAAGGAATCTGGATTTCATTCTAAGCCACTAGAAAGTGTAAGCAGGGAAGGGCATGATCTTGAGATTTCAGATGATCACTCTGGTTGCAGGGTGCAAAATGAACTACATCATGTAGAAAGATAAGCAGGAGTTTAGCCAGCAGGCTGCTTCAGTGGTCCAGGTGAGAGGTGCTGGTGCAGTGGTCTAGGGTGATACAAAGAGATGAACCCAAACTAGTTTTTGCTCTTGCGACCAAGAAAAGGGGGATAATCATTTCTTAAATGCTGTAAGGTTTGTCATTCACAAATACACACTTTAAAATATGACCTGTGAAACAGGTCTCAAGGACCATTAGTCATATTAACTTGGACTATCCTAGTCTCTGCCACCTATAGCAGTTAAAATATCTTTCATTCCATTAAATGATTGCAAATTATTTCAGTAGCTCTATTTTTAACATTAATGACTAGTCTATTTTTAAACACAGTATGTTTTTATGATCATTTTACCCACTTCCCAAAGTAAAGACCAATCCAAAAGGTATAGCACATTTAAGGATTCTTAATAAGATATTACTAATCATCACTTCCAAGAGTTTTCTTCTCAGAATTGCTCCTTAATGGGTTTTCTCCTATTAGGTTTAAATTCTTACATTTAAAAAGGATGTATTCTTCATCTTTTCGCAGGGCCATCTACAGGTGAAGAAGTTACCGTCTTATAAGGAAAAGTTTGAAGGGTTTTTTCTGCTAGTTATCCCTGGATGCAGAAATTCCCACTGTAGGAACATTCCATATTGTATTTATAGACTCAGATGCATTTTAACCAAGTTGACCTACTGAGACTTTAGAATAAGACATTAGTAAATCAAATTCCTCTAACAGGCCTTTAAGTACTCAATATGCATTTACTATGTGCTAAAACCTTGTGGAAGATATTAGTTGATCTCTAGACATTAAAACACAGAAAGAGAAGTAATAGATGAATAGATAACCAACATCATTGCCACCAAATTGTACATGATGAATGAGTAATGGGGGTAATAGGTGCCCTGGAATTCCTTTCCGTTGATTCACACAGGACACCTGGTGAGTGTCAGGGGTTGTGCTGTGCCACTGTTGGCTTACACAAATATTTGTGAACTAGTCTTAGCAGAAATTTCTGCTCTAAATCTCATGGTGTAAGAAAGGATTAATGGGGATAAGAGAAAAATTATGACTATTTTAAAAATCATAACAAGTTATATATTTGTGTTAATAAATCTACCTAAGTTAACAAAACAATCACTGGATTACTTTAATTAAATTTTATTACTGTGTGATTGGTAACTTTGGATTTCTCGTGCTGATTATAAGTTCTAAATTCATCATCTACCTCTTACCTATTTTCTATACTTTCTATCTTGAGTAATGGCACATATCACTATCCACACCCAGTCACTAGCTTTCTTTCATCCTTGGAATAAATGCAAAAGGTCTTTGCATGAATACACTTCACTTCCTGATGTGGCCCAGCCTCTCCATGTGGCTTCAGGTCCATCCTTGACTCCTGTAACTCAAGCTCTTGTACTTCTCAGGTTTCCTGGTGATGTAATGCTTCCTCACACTTTGCAGCAATCTACTGGAACATTCTTTTCCTTGTTGTTGATCCTGAAAAACCCTACACACCTACAAGACTTAGCATAAATAGTGTCCTCTATAAAACCTTATCTGGCTATGCAGAGTAGACTTGTAACTTATTGTATTATGATTGTTTATGTGCACAGCCACAGACAGCCTATATGAATCTTTTGGATTAATTAGACAAAGGTATCTAGTAGCCTTCTAGAGAAATACAGCCCTGAGGTAGGTAGAGCTCTGTCTGGTGAGCTGAGCCAAAGGTAGGCTAAATTTTAGTGCTCACAGCAGACAAATCCCCTAGTACAGAGCACAGATTGCACAACATTTAGCGGGTCCCATTTGTCTGTATATTTTGCTGCCTGAGTATAAAATCCTTGTGGGCAGAAACCAGACTATTTATTCTCATCTACCAAGCGATAGCTCAATGCCTGACATGCAGTATGAGCTCAGTACTTGTTCAATAATGAAGGAATAAATGAAATGTAATGCAAATGGAAAAATTAATTTTTATTCATTTGAGCATTTTGTATGGGATCAACAAGCATTCAAAATATGGACTCTTCAAGGGGAAAAATAACAAAAGTTTTTACAGGTGAAAGAGCTGGGTGCTGCCTAAACACTCACTGGGCCCTGAATTAGGAGACCCTGGAGAGCCTGAAGGAAACCAACCCCTCTTTGTCTACTTCACAGCCCAGCTCTCAGTGGACTCTGCTCCTCCTGCCAGCATGCCCTGACAGCTAGAACTGCACACTCGCCTGATTGCCTTAGGGGGAAGCCTGTTGTAAAAAAAAAAAAAAAAAAGATAGGCAAATTTTGGACTTGACAATTATGTTGGGTCAGGAATACTCACATTTCTAAAGTAATCTTGACATTATAAAGTGATATATTCCAAGATCCCATAAGATTTTCCAGAATTCCTTTAATTACTTGATGAAGAGGTGAGAAGAGGAATAAGGAAATTGAAACCTGAAGGGTCAGGCACCACTGCCGATTTCAAAAAAAAAAGTAGAGACAAAGCACTTTCTAAATTATAATGCAGACAAAAAGGGTTTATTAGATTCATATACACTTTATTTCTAGGAGTCCATCTGCTGGATAAAACGAGGCCCATGGTTTTCTCAGGTTTTTCTCTTTGTCTCTCAACTTAAAATCCTGACTGTAATTTCTTCTTTGTTATTTTGAGTCCTTATTCGCTACCAAAATTCACTTTTAGAAAAATGGGGAATAAATTAATTTTTAAAAGTACACACAGAGAGAAATATATTAATCAATTAATCTATGAAAACTTAGATATAATTGTGATATTTTGGTTCATTGGATTTGGATAATTGATTTGTCTATCTATAGGAAAGAAGATAGGGTTAGCATGTGACCTGGTTAACATTTGAAGAATCCAGAAAGCACCAAGAGATCTATTAAGTCAGACCAGATGTCTGGAGGGCTTTTAAATCTTCTTTATATTGATGCCAGCTTGATTTCCCAAAGACGGGCTCAGACCTGCCCTCCTTGAGTGGTTCTGGCTGCATAGATCAAAATGAGGTAAACTCATTATAGCATTTAGTGTGGCTGGCTTTGAAAGATTTGAAAAATGTTCTTTTATGGAGACTGAATAACTGGATGTGCTTTTGCTGCCAATATCAACATAGTCCAAGGGCCCTCCTGTTATTTTCTGCTGGAGTTTTCTTAGGACATGGAATGGGGCGGGAGAAGGGGTGTGAAAAGCCTCAGAGGATTGTGTTTTGTTTTGCTTTTTTTTTTTCTTCCCTGTTCTTGGCTCATACAGCAAGTTGATGGTAAATATTGGGCAATTTATTTAACCACACTATTCCTCAATTTCCTCATTAGCAATGCTGTCTTGTTTATAAGGAGTTTTGAAATTTTTGCAAGCACACAAAATGCTGGTGTGGATAGGCACTGTAGGTATCTTATTTCTAATTCACTTGATGTGTTTCCAATAGTGGAGACCACCTGCATCAGACTCACTTGGAGTGACTGTTAAAATGCAGATCCTTAGGCCCGCCCCAAACTTTCTGAATTAGAAACTCAGTGGGTACAGCCAAAAATCTCATTGTAAACAGGCTTCTTGGGTGGTGCCAGCACACTCTAATGTATCTCTCTGAGTATCTCTTCTTTCTGGTGAGCCCAAGGTAGAACTAAGCACCTAAAAATCCCCTGGTATCTCCCAGGGTTATCTGGACTGACCCAGTTTGGACCGTATTCCCTAGAGCTATGGCATATTGTAATTGAATCATTCATTTAAAAAACATGTGAAGGTTTATTTTGCTAATCTCTGTCCTTCGAATGTATATATTTGGTAGGATGTTGAAGACTAGCAGTCCACAGTCAGGGGTGAGCCGAAATTAACATTCAGTCCTCTAGAAATGAAAGAACAGAGCCAAAGAGCAATAGCCTCCCTGCTTTCGGTTTAATATTGGACTTCCCCTAAGAACCCAGGATTGAGGTTTTATTCTTAGTTTGGCCACTGATTCAGCTTTGACCTTTGGAAAATCATTTAATCTTTCTGCACAGTTTCCCCCTCCACATTGCATACTCTATCCTCATGAAACATTTTTTTAGGGGAGCTGTTCAGTTTATTCAGAAGCAAAGTTCTAGTATGGTAATGTATGTTATGCAACCAGATGTAAATTAGGAAGCAGTAATAGCCTTAGACTCTGGACCAGGAATGGTGATTATGTCATGACTGAGGAGTATCAAAAAAGATTGTCCAGTCCTTCCCTTTGTGTTGAGAATTGAATCTTTAGAGAAAAGAGAACCAGGCTTATGTATTTCCCAGATATGTTACAATAGTGTCCACAAAGATACTATAGAAACTGCGAAGGGACATGCAGAATTCTTGTTTCTGTACTCAGAAACCTGGGCTCATGATAGGACAATTGATTATGCCCAGCTTTGCTCTTGATAGGGGCGATTCTATTATATCACATTTATCACACTTGCCACTTTTTCTTGGACTGTTTTACTACCTTGAGACCTGTAGTAGTTTTCTGTTGCTGCATAATAACTTACCACAAACTTAGCAGTTTAAGACAACACTTAATTGTTATATCACTGTTTCTGTGGATCTGGAGCCCAGGCATGGCTTAGCTGGGTCTTCTGCTAAGCATCTCACAAGGTTGAAATCAAAGCGTCATCTGGTCTGCATTTTCATCTGGAGGCTCAGCTAGAGAAGGACCCACTTCCAAGCTCCCGTAGGTTATTGCCAAAATCTGTTCCTTGCAGCTGTGGAATTCATGGCCACTTACTTCTTCAAATTCAGCAGCAGTGAGGGTCTCTAACCTCTATATGTTCTTTTAATAGTCTCATCTACTTAGGTCAGGCCCAGTCAGGATAATCACCCTTTTGATTAACCTAAAATTAACTGATTATGGACTTTAATAACATCTACCACTTGTCTTCACCTTTGCCATAATCCATTGGTTACAAGTGAGTTAAGGTCCCACTTACACTCAAAAGATGGAGATTATACAAAGGCATGGGTCACGGCAGATCATCTTAGAATTCTGCCTACCACAAGACCACCAATGAATTAATATTCAACATTTGACCTAAGTATGTGCAAGAAGTTAATTGGGGACTTCAAACATTACTATTTATGAATTCTCATTCCCATATATGTGACCATTTCGTTAATTCTTGGTTAGCTAAAATTAAGCTTAAGTTAAGGGAAAGTGTTTGGTTTTCAAGAGGGAAGGAACGGACCTAACTAGTGTGTGATAAACACAGCCGCCTATACTTAATGCTACAGACTGTGCACTGACAAATGGTTAATGTGACAAGTGTTATGTGATGTATATTGCAATCAAAAAAAATTAAAAGAAGATAAACGTAGATCACAAAACAGGAAATACTACAAGCAAGCTGACTTGGGGAAAGATGCTCAGCCTTGTTAGTAACCAAAGAAAAAAAATTAAAAATTTTGTTTAAAAGAAGTATCCTCTTTTAGCTTAATGGTATAATTAATGTTATATGTCTAACATACAAAGTTTAGAATATAATTATATTCAAAATGTATTTCATGTCTCTGCTTTCTCCCCTCTCCCTAGAACAGAGATAAAGTCTGTATTTAATATTTTTATTCCACTGTTTAATACAGGATAGACTTTAAACCATTCCTAGGACTGTCTTTTAGTATGCTAGTTCAATTTTTTAAAAAGTGAAACATTTCCTTGAGGCCCAAGTTATGGTTCCAGTGCAAAGAAGGTATAATAAGAATTATATTACATGCAATTCTGAAATAGGTTATTATATCAAAAAAGGGCGGGTTGGCTGCAATGGTTAATGAGATGATTTCCCCTCAATATGTCCTACAGTTTGTAATAACAAGTTGTAAATCCTGAGCCAGTACTACTGATATTCTTATATATTACAGAGTCCTTTCACATTTCTGTTTCTAATAAGCCATGTGGCCACACATCTGCTTTCATACCTCTTTGTTATCTCATAATTTCCATGAATCGTGATTATCTTTTGGCAACTTAATGAAGGCAGTTAGAGTAAATCTTTTCGATGGTAATGAAATGTAGCTAACGATACCTCTCTTATTGGTTGGTCAAACACTATGAGCCAGGCATTGTATTAAGCATGTTTCTGTTATTTCATTTAATCCTTGTATCCTGAGATGAATGAATTTAGTCTCTTTTTATTAATGACAGAATTGAGTCTCAGAAAGTTTTAATAACACTCCAAATCATATAGCTGGTTGTGAGAGCTAGAATTCAAACCCAAGTCTGTTTAACTTTAAACTTCTAATCATCCCACTGTATCTAGGAATACATCTAGGAATATAATTATATTTATTTCATAAATATTAAAGTGATTTATAAGAACAAAAACTGAAACATGACTTTATAAAAATAGCTCCTTAATAATCATAGCTTCTAAAATTCTGTATTAATTCAAGAGCAATTTTTTGGTCAAAGTTGTTTAGCTCCCACAAACAAGCTGTTGTACATTCAGAATGAAATGCTTCCTATTCTGTGTCAAAGTGCAGATTTGCTTCCTGATAAGATGCACTATTTGAAGGCTATTTTTTATTGTGATTCAGGTGCAAATAACAGGAAAGCACATTTTTTCCCCCTATCTTGGCATAAGGAGAGGTATTTCTGAAAAAAAAAGAATACTTAATGTAATGATTTAAATGGCTATTATTTTGCACTGTGACTTATGAGAAAACGGATTATAGTACAGGATTCAAAGAATTTAACAATGGTGTACTGACTTAAACAGGAAAGTCCAGCCAGGGAATTTCCCAAGGCACTACGCCATGAGGCAAGTCTTCAGAGATACTTAGTGCTCTTCCCCATGCAACAAAATGAAAAAATGCAAAACCGTAGATTCTTTGAGAGACATCCAGGCAAATGCCAACTCTGAAAATGAATTGCTTCACAAGGGCTTATATTCGTTTCTTTAAAAAAAAAAAAAAAGTAACATCAAAAGAGAAAAAAACCCTTGTCTTTTTAATTCTTGGACAACTGAACAAATAGCATTATGTATCTAATATGGATTTTAAATAGTTTTAAAAACGTAAATAAATTTTTAAATATCCCGTTTCCTAAGAGAATGAAATTTAATTCTAAATTTTTAAGTCAAAATATTTTCAAAGGAGTGTGAAAAGGAGTGTGAAAAGGAGTGTGAAAATTGGCAAAAACCAAATTGAATATAAAAGAGAAACATGCACACACACACACACACACAATCTTATTTCACTTTAAGCATTCTAAACTGTATATACTTCTTCTGTTTGCAGAGCTCACACTTGTTTTAACCGTCTGGATCTCCCCCCATACCCATCCTTCTCCATGCTTTATGAAAAACTCTTGACAGCAGTTGAAGAGACCAGTACCTTTGGACTTGAATGACCTGGAAGCACAATGCCTGACTCCCTATGGACAGGCAGTTTCAGAAGCTGCCCTCTAGAATGGCTGAACATGGGAAATTTCAAGAGTATGCTTCCATTGGAGTAAAACTGAGCGCTATTATCTTCCAGGAGCACATGCTGTGCCACATTTGGGGACTGGATAGTGATGATGAGTCCTCTTTGAAGGATTTGGGTGAGCTCAATGCCCAGGGAACAACCCAACAGTCTTTCAATCAACAGTTCTTGACTGCCAAACTTTTTTCCATTTGCTATATTCCAAGACAAAGATGAGCCTGTACAAGATCAGCTGCACGGTAACTTTCAGGGACTCAAGAGAATCTTGAAACTTACCTTTGAATGTGGTTCAAACCAAACTGGCAGCACTTGACCCAATCTCCAAATTAATCCAAGTTGAATAATATAATAAAAACAAATATATTTCCCCAAAGTACATTTATTTAAGCCCTAAGCTATAGCAGAATGTTCATTTTTCTAGCTTATGGGTGCCTGCATGGTGTGCACCATAAGTTTCAGCTTTCATGGGACGCAAGTGAAAAATGAAACCAAGTCAATATGAGGTAACTTTAAAGATTTGCGAAAGGTGGACGATGACAATGTATATGCAAAGTAGTATGTATGTAATTATGGCTAAAGAGAAACTGTTATACAATGAATTACTAATGACAGATTTTATGCTTTATAATGCATGAAAACAATTTGAAATAACTAGCAATTAATCACAGAATATCAGGAAAAATTACACAGTGAGTTCTGTTTATTTTTTATAGGTTCATTATATTTATGTTCCTTAAGATGTATATAAGAACCTACCTATCTTACTGTACATGTCACTTGTTCCATTTTCATGTTCCATGCTTACTTGGGCATCATGCTAGTATGTATCCTTTTAAGTACTCTTAAGGGAACAAAAGGGCCTTTTATTTTTATAAAGGTACAAAAAAATTCCCTGAAATATTTTGCACTGAATGTACCAAAGTCAAAGGGACATTACAATATGATTAACAGCAACTCCATCACTTGACAAATATAATAGAGAATAGCTTCTAAATCCAACTTCCTTCACAGTGCCATGTCTACCACTACAAGGACTGTGCATCTAAGTAATAATTTTTTAAGACTCACTATATGTGATAGTATGATATGCATTTATTTAAAATGCATTAGACTCTCTTCCATCCATCAGATACTTTACAGGATGGCATTTAATAAAGATTTCGTATTTCCCCCACTGCTTTTTATTTGTACAGCATCATTAAACACTAAGCTCAGATAGGGAGCCATCAGCAACACCCAAGATATCAGCTCTCTTAAGTAGTGAGAATTCCATTTTCCCTCATCGGTGAAGACATCACAAATTGAAACTCTCAGTACTATATTTCTAAACCTGCATTTTCACCAATGCATAATTTTCTTATTAATATTAAGAATCAATTTTTCTATGGTATCTCAGAAATTGCATGACATCACTAATGTTATTTCTGTGTGTTTTTATCAGAGGGTGTCCTTCATTTTTATTGCTTTTGGGGTTTTCCACATCATTGTTTATTTCCTGAATTACGGCCATAACTAATCAGACGTTCAATACAGTGAAGTTAAATTGTGAATAATAAAAGCATTGGATTAACATTTGGTTTGCCAGCCTATGGTTTTACAGGCATTGCCTGAACACTTCTTTGAGATATAAGTAGCCATAGAATTCCAGTTATGGGCTATTGGCAGAAGTTATATGCATGATTTTCATAGGTTGGTTTGTAAGAACTGATTGCTCCCCCCCGTTGGTTAAGCTATGTTTACTATTGGGCTCTCAAGAAGAATACCGCTCATGTTGCATTCCTGCACTAAAGGCAGGTACTGCAGGGTGGGGAAATGTTCTGAGGAAAAAGAGTCGCAGAAATCTGAAAATAAGAATGGAAGATTTGCCTTTCTACTATAATTGGATCAGAAAAAATAGAGAAGAGGAAAAAAATTAACTGGAAGTGTTAGTTTCTACTTACTGATCATGAATATAAGTATATATCTAATTTTGCAAACTTTTTATTCATATTTTTTCATTATAAGAAAAAATAATCTATTTTTTATGGTGTTTCAGATGTTTCAAAGCTAGCATTCTTTAAGGAGCTGATGTAGAAGGTTGCATTTCTTTCAAAAATATATTCATAGACCATGTTAGCTTTCATTTTGGTTTGTGGCATTTTATCATATTCCACACTTTTAGGTAAAAGCCATTTGAATTAAAATATATCTCTTTAATTATTTCTATCAAATATACTTTCTTTTTTAAGGCATCCAGCTCCTTCCCAAATAGCAGTATAATCGCTTAGTTGCTACTGTTCTCAGAACTGGGAATTATCAAAGATTTACTTAGCATAGGGAACACCATGATAACTGATCTTTTATTCTTCATTAGTAAAACAAAAAGTCTAATAAAATATTAAATACCACTTCCACAGAATAATTCTGACTTTAATATACCCTACAAATAGAAATATCCATAAATATATTCTTCTGGACTGTGAATCTACATAACTTGGCTGTATGGTCTTGTTTTCTTTAAGAAATTATTAAATGATACTTATACTATACTGTCTTATAGTATAAAAGTCAAGATGCATCACACGTGTATGCAGAACGCCTCTGAGATGACAGAAGCACACTATGGGTGTACTTTCTGTGCCAGCCACTGCGTTTGATCATGGAGTTACACGATTCAAAATCTGCCCTTGAGAAGTTCATAGTCTAGTGGAGTAGACACCAAGGTTGAAAACAGTATTTTAAATAAAATTCGATATGTTCTACAATCAGGGAATGAGGAAAGAACGGCTTGTCCTATTTGGGAGATTCTTTAAAGGCTTCATATATGGGAGATACTGTGGCTAAAATTTTTTTAAAAAATCACATAAATGCTCTTTCTGTTGGTAACTAATGGCATATAATAGTGTGTTGATACTGGTCAAATGGTAAAGCTAAGGGTGCCTTTATACACAAGGGTTTAACGTGTGCTGGCGGGGAGCTGAACCATGAAGGAACAACTCAAGGATCTTCAGATTTTCAAAGACATGCCAAAATTAAGTAGTTTCTCTGTTTCCTTTCATCTACACTACAATATACCTTTAGTTTTCAGTGTGAAAAATCCCAGACTTTGGGCTCAACTCACTCGGGTCAAAACATTTTTCTTGTACTCAAAATGAATGGGTCTTGGCCAAAGAAGCACAGTCACAATTTTATAGCATATGTTGTGTTTATAACTTACTAGAAATTCTGTAATAAATGAAGGAGAATCTGCTTCACCTGTATAACAATCAGAAGTGGTAAAACTGCAATCAAATGATTAACAGTGATGGTAGAACATGCTTGTATAGCATTTCAGAGTTTTAAAATACTTGCAGGTGCATTGTCTCTTGATCCTCACATACTTTGTGGGGTAGAAGGTATCAAGTCCCATCTGGGTTGAGGCTGATTTAAATGGAACTGCTAGTGAGGTCAGTTTCAGTACTGTATAGTTAGAATTCTAGTTTTCATCTCAAGAGATATGGATACTAATGTTTCCACCAGCATATTCTACTTTCAAAGAATTTTGTAACATACTTCATCTATACAAACCCTCATTTTTTTGCAAACAGTGTTAAAATATGACACCTTCTGAAGCCCATGAAGAAATCAACATATTCATGGCAAAACTCCTCATAGGCTTAATAGTTGCATTTTGTGCTTGTTATGAGAAATTAAAAACAATGCAAAACCTGATTGCTTTTGGTGGATTTTTATATTATAGTAGTTTTGTTTTCTCAAATATTATTTGGAAGCAAGAGAATAATAATAATAAAAAAGCCCTAAACACTTCAATCAGAAGCCTGATTTTATTTTTCAGTTTTTAGTAAGAATGGGCCTAGAAAGCCTTGACAGGTGAGTTGCAGTGATGTCAATGAAGAAACTACTTTTCCTCTCTGTCCTCCTCACATTTGTCCAATTTTTTTCTTTCTACACAAATTGTATTTATGACTTGACCACTTCTAATTAAGGCAAACATCTTACAATGAAGAGTCAAAAAGTCTTTACAATATTAACCCTATTCAGGAAAATTCCAAGGCTAGTGAAACGATGATATATCATCATTAAGAGATATCTGTAAGTCTCTACAGTAAAAACATGTGAATGAAGACAATGGCCTAATCTTCAAATTGAGTCTGAGTTTTAGGCCCTTTGTTCTCTCTTACCTGCTTTCTGATTTAGAAGATGAGTGAAAATCTTAGATACCTTACTTCCATAAAATTTGAGTTTGAATTAATGAGAATGTCACTTTTAATTAAATTCTTATTTTGCAAAATCTATTACCTTCCTAGTTTGATTGTTTTTTCCAGATAGTTTTGTTTGTCTAACATGGAAGTAAAGGAATGCCAGAGACGTGAAAGCTTTCTAAATTGTGGCTTACGGCCAACTGCTGCCAACTGGGTGATAAAAACAAAAGCAAAAGAGAAGAGCCTGGCAGCTGTGCCATCCCCCCGTAAGGATGCAATGCTAATTATTGACCAACTGTCAAGATTGAGGAGTGGTAACCACATTCCCAGGACCTGGCACAAAGGATATAAAAAGTGTGTGTATTCTACCCATATCATAGCAATCTGGGCCAGAAGGAATGCAGGGATGGCTAAGACAGGAAGGTAACAGGGGGAAAGTTAAGGGTGGATGAATCATATTAGGGCTTGCTGGTGTGGGGTAGGAACATATACTTCAATTTGGTTTTTGACTTTGAGAAAAAGAATGCCATGCTACCTAATGAGACTACTACTTCATAATCTACCTGGTGAGAAATAACTTCCTTTTATAACTTCGGTATGTTGATAATAATTTGTTTTGCAAAACAGAATTTAGCCTAAAGTACTAAAGCTAACCATAGCTTAATCAGGAGATTTGACACTTTAATAATAAATTATGTTGTGGATATTTTTTAACAAGAATTATTGTTACAATTATTGAACTTTGTACATGAAATAAAAGAAAAGGTGTTGCTTGGCACTTATGCTTAATTTGTTTTTTAGCAGATATTCTTTGACATTAGAACAGCTTCTGAAACATTTTCATGGTTTCTAATAGTAACTGAAATTTTCTCTGTTAATCTTAAAAGCAAAACCGAAGAATTAGGTTACTGAATTGCAAATGGTGACCCAATCAGTGTTTCCAATTTTTCAGAAAGTTAATCAAGATTGAAAATACATTTGCTTAGACTTAATATGTAAAGTAGTTTACTTGGCTTTCATAATCTAACAGTTAGGCAGAATTGGAAGGTCCTAGATGTATGGTTTCTGGGGAACACAGGAAAACTAAATTTATATATGTGATTTTTACATCTAGTGGCCTTGGGCAGGTGATAGCTTTCAATTCGATTTTCTTTTAAGATATTACGACCCTGAGGAGTGTTGATGGGTACGTTGAATGAATCAAACTGAATAAGCTATTACAAATGCTGATAGAAAACTATTGGTAAACTTCCGGTTATCGTCACCTGTTTAAAAAAAAAAAAAAAGATGGATAATGTTCAAGAAATATCCTAGAATGATTAATCAGGAAACACACAGAACTGAATGTTCTTTTTGGACCCTAATGCTCCAAAAGATGTTATTACAGCCTATTTTTCTTTATATGATATCATAAATAAAATCTGAGGCTATTACTATGCTGGAAAGTGCAAAGATTACATGTTTTTATAATAGGGATGCAGGCATTCCAAAACAGATAAATAAAAATATATGCATCTCTCTTGCCTCTTACTGAAAGTATTAATCTAATTTTATAATAATGCTTATTTTTTAATATTAAAGTTCTGTAAAAAAAATATATTATTTCTAAGATTTCAGTAGATCACAGGTGGTGTATTTTTTTAAGCTTTTTCATTTCTTTCCACCAACTAACTCATTGTATCCACTATACCGTGTATTACAGCTAATAGCTATGTTTCCATTTTTGTTCAGTTGATTTAAGCTTCATATTCAATGTGACTTTTACTAGAGAAGAATAATGGAAAGAATTTGCTATTGGCATTAAGATTATACAGCTCTCATTTCACCTTATATTTAAATTTCATCCTCTTATTACAAAGCAAATAATATAGATTATTGACATCCTAGAAATGATTCATAAGTGGTATTAATTAGAACCTGGGACTCTGAAATATAGACTAGTTGTTCGTTGTCTGTGAAGTCTATATTCTTATCTTCACATGAACCTCTCCCTTTTGTGTTGTATTTTTTTATGATTCTGAAATGCTTTAAGGGAAAGATATTTAATGTGTACAATTTGTTTTATTTTCATACTAATCTCTATTTTTGTTTAGAATCATGTTGCATCATGAAGTCACTTAATTCAAAATAAATCTTCTTAAAAAAACACATTATGACTTTTCTGTGATATATTTGGGGAGGAAAAAACTCAAGAGGGAAGAAAACAGGGATAAAGGTCTCATGAAATTAGTATATAGCTTTGTAGATATAGGAAATTTGCTTTTCATGATATTTATAATTAGGAATATTTTGTTTATATCTAAAATGTTATTTTACTGTTAAGCCATCAATTAATGTTGAAGAAATGAATAACACAAATCATAGTCTCTTAACTCACATGGTTGAGACTATTTTAAGCCATTTTGGTTGAATGTTTATTTCATAAACACACCAGTCTAATACAGGGGGCACGTATTTACAAACCTACAGAGTTGAGTAGGTGTTTAACAACTGAAATTAGCTGGGTGTAAACAACAGAGAGTGGTGGGGTTTACCTAAAGGGGGAATTCTAATATTTTGCTCCAGCAAATTCTAGTCACATGAAATTCAGGTCCAAAGTCAAAAGAGGAACCCAGAAATCTAAAATTTTATGTGATATATCTAGATCTTTTTAATATTGGCTGGTTCAAAGCAAATATTTCTATAGGTTGAATTTGCCTTGTGGGTCCACCAGTTTGAAACCTTTGATTTAATCAATAACATTTTTTTATATCTGACTGGTAGTATAAATTAACCAAATAAAATATTACTAAGACATGGAAGCTAATGGGAAGAAGTAAGGAAAGGAAAAAAGCTAATATATACTATGAAGGTAGACAGTCACTAAAGAATGCATGAAAATGACCTGTACTTACCAGCCTCTTTCTGAAAACTAGCTCATGTAAATTCATATGAGTTAAAAAGAACCTTGTCAAGATTTCATGGAACAGATGTGCCATTAAACAATTTATTCTGTATGTTAGACTAGAAATGAATTTCAAATATCACATGAGAGCAGGTAAAGCAAAGACTCATCCTCTATAACTGACTAAAGTTTGACATTGTTACTGAAAGGGAAGAGCAAGAGATTGACACTAACTTCCTGGTTTTTGTTTCATAACATTCTCTCTAAACCTTTGACCTCAATGTATTTCGACGATGATCAATTTATCTACCTTCATTATTTTAATAAAATCTGAATCCGACTTAATTGGTGACTGTTTAAACAATGCACAATTTCCACCATCCTACTAATCACCTCCAAGGACTCTTTCTTGATGTTTTTTATTTGATTCAGAAAGCCTTTAATCTCTTTATCAAGGAATTGAACAGATTTTTTTTCTTCATACTTTCTTCTTTTTCTTGATCAAAAATGTTTACTATTAATGGCTTTTTTTCTTTCTTCCTTCTAAATAGATACTGGGTTGACTAAGTATTCTATTTGTCAACCAAACTAAACTTTGGAATCTCAATAATAAACTAAAAAGAGACCATCTGATAAAGATACAATGTTTACATTGATAGAAATGAGTTTCACATGTTGTATTTGCCCCATTATTATAGGTCCTCTCAAAAATTTTTTAGTCAGTAATTGTTCACTTAGAAAGAAAACGCAAGCAATTTTTCAAAGCATAAATGGAAAAATATATATTTCTTTGACAATTTATAATACTATAAATTACTACCTCTTAGTGTACAAAATACTTGGCTACTATAATAACTCATGTCTAGTTGGTATTCAGTTGGCACTGGAAAATGGACCTCAAATACAAAGCCTTGAACCTTGTCACAATATTGCCAACACATCCCTCTTCCTCTATCCACTCCCAAATTAAATTATTCACTCTAGGCCAAGCAAAAGCCCTGGTTTTTGTTACTATGAGGCTTTCCTTCTAATGTCCAATCCAATCTCCTTTGAATTGGATTAAATCATATGAAAGATACCTTTTGTAGTAAGTAGTTGGTTCCAAAGAGACCAGGAAAGGTCAAGAGACTTCCTGTGCCTGTTTCTCCCTAAACCCCCCACTCACAGCTTGATCCTTTGCATCTTATTCAGAGGGAAAAGGAAATTCCAAGAAAAGACAGACAGCTAATAAAAAGAAGTAAGAGAATATGTTGATATATGAATCTAGATATAAATATCTGGAGTTGGTCTAGATTGCCCACTCTATGACTTCTCAGGGAACAGGGATCCCTAAATAGAAACAGTACTACTGATGAATCCAGAAAAATGAAAAAAAAAAACAAAAACTACATGGCCATACTCGACCGATGCTGGGCAGCTCCTCTTACCTTCCAGCCTCATGGCCTGGAAATGCAAGAGAAATCTCAAGTGATAAAATCCCCAAAGAGGACAAGATCCAAGAATGGGTTTCTGAACTGACCAATCCGCCAGCATTTCTTTTGGGGAATAGAGGCAGGGAGAATGCGCGGAAGCTATGCATTTCCCCTGGGAACCGATTCTATTCTTGAATGATTGGCTTCCCAGAAGAAAACAATGAAACAAACCATGTTAACTATTGGCTAAAGAACCAGTCACTAATTAGTAATAATTTTCTATTACTCCAATTTAGATTAGGAAACCATGTCAACATTTATTGTTGCATCACACCACCAATAGTGATAGAGGACCCTCCAAATATGAAAATGTGGCTTGAAGCCAGCCTTACCAATACAAAATTACTTGTATGCTTCACTTATTTTAAGTAAAACTTTCATATTTCAGCAAACTTAGTTTTAATTTGAAAATAAGGAATTTTTCCCATTAGCTTTAATAACAGCTGGTTCCCCACTTCCTCAAATATTAAAGAAATTTGCTGATCCTGTAAGATACCACTTTTATTTTGCCCATTTCTTGGCCAGACACTGTGTACCCTGGGGTGTGTACTCATTGGTTTGGAAAGCAATGTCTAATCATCAGAATTTCTTCCTCACACAATATACTGATAATTTGGAGTGAAAATGTTTGGGTTTATTTTCTCTCATCTGCAATTAACATGTCTGTTATATCACTCATAATAATGTTTAAGGAGGAACGAAGATAACGGGTTGTCTGAATCTTGGAACCACGCAGGAATGCCAACAGCTTTGTGGTTGGATTATATATACAGTTCTCTTCTAATCAGCCACACAGTTTGGGTGTGATGATAGTTGTATACATACGTGCTAGTAAACTAATGTTTCCTAACTTTGACCTGTCCTGAGCTAAGGCCCGTAGTTAAGATATAAAGTCATATTTCAAAAATTAGCCCTACTACTTGGAAATACGACCGATTCTAGGAAAAACACAAGATGATATGGGAGCCAGCTGAAAGAGCTCCAGTGGCCAAAGTTGGAACAATTCGAACAATGAAATAAAGTAATGTTGAATTGTAACACGAAATATAAAATAAATATTCATAAGTCCATATGATAAATAAACGATCGAATAAATTATGAAGAAGACACAAATCTTTCATGCAGAGGAATTCCAAATAATTTATGTAGCTATTCAACCCATAAATGTGGGATGCCCAGAATGACATCCTTCCAAGTAGAGCACAGATGGGGGAGGGGAGGAAGAGTAACTTTCATGAAGAAACCTGACAAACGATACCTCTGCCAGGTGATCAAGGTCAATATCAACTGTCATAAATCATATGGGTAGTATATTCCTGTGATAGGATGTGATAAAAATGGCACTTTAGCTCTGTGGTCATCCTCCCAAAACTCATAATTCCAGTTCAACCACAAGAAAAGATATCACATTCTAATATACGAGCATTCTACAAAATACCTGACCTGTACTCCTCAAAATTATCAAGATCATCAAAACCAGGAAAAGTCTGAGAAACACAGAAAGAGCCGCAGCCAAAAGGAGCTTAATGAGACACAATGACTGACGTCGTGTGGTTTCCTGGATAGGATCCTGGAGTGGAAAAAGGGCATCCAGTAAATACTAAGAAATCTGAATAAAGTATGGACTTGAGTTAATAATAATGTCATATAAGTTCACCTAACATTCTTGCTACATTAATAAATAGGATGTTGATGAGAACCTGAGAGCCTTTCTTGGATAAAAGGATGAAAATGCCCAGGTTTTAGAGAATGGTATGAAGCAGCGGCTTTCCCAGCTGGGTGTCATGTGGCAATAAAATTCAGCCTGTAACATAACACAAAAGAAAAAATTTGTTGGTGGGGGCAGACGAATGCCTTATTTGCATGTGGTTAAAAGGAACATTTTACACATTTTACACTAATAATAAGTAATTATCATTCACTCATCATTACTATATAAAAAGAAATAAATTTTAACACCCACATGAAAAGAATGGCAATTCAGAATAAAGAACCATTCTTTAAGTAAATTAATCTTTATTAATAATCAGGTTTGAGTCTATTACTTACAACCCAACAGTCCTAACTACTGCATTCTATAAAGCATGAAACACTGTGGCTGGCACATAGGAAGTGCTAAAAATATGATGACTGTGGTTGCAGTCATCTGATATTGACCTCCCACATGAAGTGGGCACTTCCTTACCTGAAAGAGTCCTGCTCTGTGTTCAAAATGTGGATTAGCTTGATGAGGTCTTATTTACTCTTCTGCTGCAGGTCTCTGTGACTCTGATCAAAGGGAGAGAAGTTCTTCCCTTTGCTGTGACCTATTTTGCTCTCAGTGGGTCCATTTGCCTCAATCACATTAATGAGCTAGTCGTTATAGACTGTTCTTTACTTTGGGGAGGCTCCACTTCTTCACCCACTGTATATCCAGACACGTGAGCCTCATTTTCCTGAGATACTAGACCTGGGAATCATATCAAGTCAGCTTCCTCCAAGAAGCAGAAGCTAACTCTTGGTTCTCCCTATTCTGAGGGCTCATGACCCACATGCTAAGGCATCAAGGTGCAGTTTATAAAAGCATGGCCTTCTTCCTCCAGAGTGACTAAAATTGAAAGGACTAATGATAACAACAGCTGGCAAGGATGTGAAGCAATGGGAATTATCTATGTTGCTGGTAAGAGTGTAAATTGATGTAAACACTTTATCCCTTTTCCCGTTTGCTCCAAGAATATTCACCAGCAGTGCTTGCAGCTTCAGCATTTACTCCAAGATAACTCATAAATTATAGTCCTAACCTTACCCCCAAAGTTTGCCATGAAATATCTGACTTTTATCATTATTTTCACATTGTTCTAGTATATTAACAGTCTTTGGGAAAAAGATAACATCATTCTATTTATTGCATTCTGTTTTTAGTCATGGTATTTCCATTTACAAAATATAGTAGTTCTCGATTGCTGAAAATGTCAAATCCTAGAAAACGTAGCATTCCTATACGTGATATTAAATGAACGCTGGCAGCAAGCTGCACTTTTGTTTTTCTAAATGAGAAAAGAGTTTAAAAAGTGACAGAATTGACTAAAGCTATACAAATGCATAACTATGATCAGCAATTTCACTTCTGAATGTATACCCAACAGAAATGAGTGTGTAGGTCCACCAAAACACATGTTCTAGAATGTTCATAGCACTTAATAACACTAGAAATAACAGTAGAATAAATAAATTGTGATTATATTAATATTTTGGAATATAAGCCAATGATGTAAAAGAATCAATTACTGCTGCAAACAACAGTAATCTTGTAGACAAAAGAATCTTGTAGACAAAAGAAGCCCAACACAAAAGAGGCATATTGTAAGATTCCATCTACATAAAGATTAAAAATAGGCAACAGGAGTCTGTCATGATAGAAGTCAAAATAGTGGTAGCCTTGGAAATAATGACTGAGAGGAAGTGTAGGGAAACCTCTGGCAGGCTGAAAATGTCCATTTCTTTATATGGATTGTAGTTGCAAAGTAAACACATATTTAGATTTTATTAAGCAATGCACTTAAAATATGAACCTATAATTTATGTGTAAGTTATAGGCCAATAAAAAATTTAAGTAAAGTGAATTTTATTTTAAAAAAAAATAAAGCATGGTCTTTAAAATACGACAAATTCAGCTCCACATCCTGGCTCTGCCGCTTATTTGTTATATGACCTTGGACAACCTCACCAATCTGAGTCTCACTTTTTTCATTTGTAAAGTAGGGATAAATTCTTTCTCATGTGGTGCAGTGCTTTTTATGTTAAATAAGATAATGTTTCTAGCACATTGCTTTGGATTTGGTAAGTGCTTAGTATATTTACTTCCCTTTCCCCTTCCGTCCAGGTGAACTGGCCTCACAGTTCCCGTATATTGTTTTTGGGAAGCCACCAGCTCTCAGGCCTATTTGTAAGGGAAAAGGCAACAGATATACTCTAGTCCAAAAGTGATACAGCCTTCCCCAGATCAGATTATTAAATCACCTATTTCTTCAGATCTCTTTGGAAACCCTTCTGAGAATGATTCATCCATCCATCCATCCATCCATCCGTCCGTCCGTCCGTCCGTCCAATCAACATTTACTGAGCTGCTGCTTTGTGCCAGGCACCATGATAGGTGCTGAGGAAGCACTACTGAATAAAGCAGTCATGATTTCTGTCTTTAGGGAAGACAGGCAGTAAACAAATAAATCTAAAAGTATTATGATAAAAGTACTTTAAAGAACAGGGAGCAGTGGTGGACAGGGAAAGCCTCTCAGAAGATGTATTATTTAAGATGAGAACTGAAGGTTGGAAGAGCAGCCAGTCATTGGAAGATCAGAGGGAAAGCTCCTACAGTATCCTATTATTGAAGTATTATAATATCCAAAATAATTATAGGGTATACATAAAAGACATAATCACGGCCAAAGGGAATCTTCTCACATATGAACGCCTGTTGTAACATCTGTTCTGCTTCTCAGAGGTTTTTTGCAGACTTCCTGTCCTTAGAAGTAAGACTGCCAGATAAGTAACTTTCCACCATAGTAGTGCAAACTTGTTTGTATAATGAGTTATGAAGATGGGACATAAAGAGAAATAAAAAATGAGAACAGGTAAACTATTACTTAGGATGAAGTGCAGTATCATGAAAAGATGTGGGATTTGTTGTCTGAGTTCAAATTCTGTGTCCATTTCTAGCCATACGACCTCAAGCAGGTCACTCCAATTCTGTGAGCCTGAGTTTCCTTATCTGAGAAAGAGGGATAATAATGGCCAACCTCAAGGTTGTATTTCAAGAACTTAATGGAATGACATATACATAGCATCTCATACACACACACACACAAAAATGTATTGCCATGCTTTATTTAGAGCACTCCTGTCATTTCCCTTCAGAAACATCAATCCTTTGTACTTAATGTAATTTCACTACAGAAATGTAAACCTTTAAAACCAGGTATGCTCCTTTCTGTCAAATATTTTTCTGGAACCTTGGCTATTGGTTTGGAATTCTCAGTTCTGTGCTAAATCTTATGACTTTAGGTGGTAAGTCATTATTGATTTTTCTAATTCCACATCCAAAACTGCCTCAGGGCAGTAGCAGGGAGTGAGCCTAGCCCAGACAGCTGGGAAGACATGAATACCAAGTTTTGGGGATGATAAGGCAGCAAGTAAGATAGCCATGGGGCTCTATCGGGCTTGCCATCTGGATTTTGGGTCCTCTTAAAAAATTTCCTCCTCCTTTCTTCCCCATTGTCCAAGGTTACTCTATCATAGGGCCTCCTAAAATCTTTCAGAAAAAAAGGTAGGGCTGGAGAGGAGAGAAAGCAGGTCTGATAACTTTGCTCTCTGGATAGTCCTCCTTTAGGGGTAGGTAGCCCAGAAGGGTCTACAGTCTTTAGTTCTAGACTGAGCCCTGATCTCAGTTCGAAAAGTCACTCTCAGAGTCTCTTTTCTCATTTGTAAAGTCAGATGATTATAGCCTTGTTTATAGTAATCTCAGGATTGATGAAGCTCAGAAAAAATATTGCATGTGAAAGCGTTATATTAACTCTAAAATGCTGCACAGACTTCAGGTGCTCTTAATATGAATACATCCTGTACCATATTCAGCATGCACAGCTGGCCTAAAAGCTTTTTTAGACCTGCTCGGGACTGAGTTACTAGAAGGGGATTTTTCTAGGTCAATGAGTAATGAAAAGTGTCTCAAAGGTATTGCCTATTTTTACTTTGAAAGAGCAACCTTCTCAGAGACAGACTTAATAATGAGAAGAACTCAAGACCTGGAAGATTAAAAGATAATTAAAAACTATACAAAACGAACCTATTCTGACAAGTTGTATAATTTATTTAGGCAAATATAAATGTACTGTTGGTCTAGGTTAAACTGAAAAAGGCTCACTGAAATAATGGGAACTGATTAAATCTTCATTTCTGCAATTTCCTGTTCTTAGCAAGTACAGAAAGAGACAAATACCCTGGGTGAGAGACAGGAAGAAATAAAGACAAATGACTTTATGCTTATGCAGGTTCTCTCAAGTCACCAAGATGATCATCTGCAAAGTGCTCAAAACCTCACATTTAAAAAGATGCACCCCCAATTTAGGCCTGTAAGAAATAGGCTATCACTGGTCATTACGTGTGCCTGTTTTTCAATTTCTCTACCTGTTCTCAAGGCAGGGCGTGTTAATGTATGCTTTCATGTTGACTTCTCCTATAAGCAAAACTTTTCTCCGAGAAGTTAACTTGGAAATAGCAAAACCCAGGTCCAAGAACCCCTAAACTCAAACCTGGACAATCAAAGAGAATGAGAGAAAAAAAGCAATGGGTTTCTTCCCTCATGTTTTCACTAAATAATTTCAAGACACTACTTCAAAGAATCCTTAATCTGAGATAATATTTCAATTGTAGAAGAAGATGCTTTTTCTCATCAAAATTAATTTGTCTCTAATAATCTCAGTTAGCATGAACTGGGAAGACCAGAAGGGCCGAACTAGCCCACATTCTTTTCATCTTTGACGTCTAGCTAGAAAATGAGTAGAATAAAAATATTGTAAAATTTGCTTGCAAAATTGTAGAAGTCAGAACCATTCCAGACCCCATTCAAACAGAAAAGCATTATATTTTATATATCACATTAAATAATAACAAAAAGTAACCTAATAGGAATCAGTTCCAAAATCCTTTATGGATAATTTGGTACATTTGAAATCTAGTGTGCTTTTCATGCCTTTCTTAAGCACTCTATAAAACAAGATACTCTCAAATGTGTCAGAATATTTCTGTTTTGATTGGCTCAGAAAGGCTGGAGTTACTTGAAATGATTTATAATGAACTAAGCACATGTGATGGCGTCATCAGTCATTCTTTTCAGAGCCTCCTGCCCATTTTATAGAAATTGCATAACTGGGAAATAACACATAAAAATCTTACATTCTGCTGGTTGAAATTTGAATCATAATTCCAAAATTTAGGACAAAGTTTAGAGCCGGAGTAGAAGGCCAACATTTTTTTTCACTTTTCAATATGCTAAACATTTTAATTTATTTATATAGTTGCTTATTTTTTATAGCAGGTAAAACAAAAGGTAAGTTTATTTTGCTTTTTCTTTCCTTTAATTAACCATGGTTTATTTGTGGAATTTCAGAAAAGCTAACATTAAAAGTGGTCAAAAAACTACAAAGTGAACTAAGAAACCAATTTTTGGTAGGATCAGTCAGAGTTTTAATTGCAAGCAATTAAGCACCTCTGGATGATTGAAGCTGAAAAGGAATGTATTTAAGAGATATTGTAATCAGTGGTCCCCAACCTTTTGGGAACCAGGGACCAGTGCTCCTATAAGAATCGAATGCCTGATGATCTGAGGTGATGCTAAGGCTGTGATGCTATTGCTGGGGAGTGCCTGCAAATATAAATGAAGCTTTGCTTGCTCCTCTGCTGCTCACTTTCTGCTGTGCAGCCAGGTTCCTAACAGGCCACAGGCCAATGCCAGTCCGCGGCCTGGAGGTTGGGGACCTCTGGGTAGTTCATAGAATCGAGATCCAGGCTGGAGAACTAGGGCAAAATAAGATAACCAGGAACAATATCCAAAGTCACATCCATGTACTGCTCAAGTGAAGACACCACTACTGCTGAACACACAAGGTTCTACGTGCAATTAATGCTGAAAACAACACTAACAGTGGACAAAGGAGGTGTCCTGCTTCCAGAACCCAATCTCCATGCCACTCAGCTTCTGTCATAGAATTACTTCTGGCTCTAGTCTTACTTATTCCAGATTCTAGGACTCAAGTGCACAAGGGTTATCTTACTAAAATAATCTCAACCTTGGGGACTTCTTAAAAAGTTGTTGGGGTTTCCCTAATACAGTTTGGGAATTGCTAAATGAAAGATTCACTTTGTGATTGGAATTAGATGACAGGTATTATATTGAAATACACAATTCTTTAGATCCCTCTCTGTATTACTGTCACATATATTTTTCCCCCAAGGCTTAGAAACTTTTCTCAGAGGTTGAAAAGACTGAACCTGCATCAGATTGCTAATATAATGGTATTTTGAATGGGCTGCAAAAATAATAGGCAGACTGTATTTTGGTTATTTTATAGATTTTGTTCTTTCCTTCACTCTCAAGGGTTATTTCTAGCTCTAATTTCTGATTCTATAGTTCCCTAAATTTGAATATTTTAAGCACTGATATACTTATTCATTATTTTAAATCACCTTTTTTCTTTTAGAACAGTTTGATATACAGAATTATTGCAAAGATATTACAGAAAGTACCCCACAACCAGTTTCCTTGTTAGTATTTTATATTAGTAGGGTATATTTGTTATAATTAATGAAGTGATATTAATTCATTATTATTAACTAAAGTTTATACTCTACTTAGATTTTCTTAATGTCATTTTTCTGTTCCAGGATCCCATCCAGGATACCACATGACATTTAGTCATCATGTCATCTTAAGTGCCACTTGATTGTGACAGTTTCTCAGACTTGCTCTGTTTTTGATGGCTTTGACAATTTTGAGGAGTAGAGGTCAGGTATTTTGAAGTATGTCCCTCAACTGGGATTTGTATGATGATTTTCCTAACGGTTGAGCTGGGTTATAGGTTTTAAAGAGGAAGACCACAGAGGCCAAGCGTCATTTTCATTATATCATATTAAGGGTGCGTATTATCAACTTGATGTGACTATTGCTGCTATCCTTGTTCACTGGGCTTGAGGTACTGTTTGTCAGCTTATTTTTTAAAAAGTTACTCTTTTTTTCTCCCTTTCCATTATGTGCTCTTTGGAAGAAAGTCACTCTTCAAAGCCTATACTTAAGGAGTAGGGAGTTATACTCTACCAACTTGAGGAGAGAGTATCTACACAAATTATTCGTAATTCTTCTGCATAGGAGATTTGTCTATTTTTTTCCCATTTATTTATTCAATCATTTCTTTGTATCAGTATGTACTCATGGATATTTTTTTTCTACTTTGGGTCATAATCCAATAGTACTTTGTTTATTGTGTTCCTCAAATTGTCCCAGCTTTGGCCATTGGGAGACCTTTCAGTTGGTCCCTGGGTTCCTTGACATACTCCCATCGCTGTGTGGTGTTTTAGTTGGTTTGTTTGTTTGAACTTCTTTCTTTCTGGTGTTACACAATGTACTAAGCCCATCTGTATGTTTCCTGCCCAGCCTTAGAAGCATCAATTTCTCCAAGGAATTTTGGTTCCTTTTATTGGAGAATGCTATTAGAAACAAAGACCTGAGTAGTAGGTGTGCTTATTGCTCCTCAGGTGTCATTATTTCTACCTGCTCTCAGCTGACAGCAGCAGATAAGGGTATAAACACGCACATATCTATAAATATTCCTATATGTAAACATCTGTATCCATATTGAGCTAAATATTAGTTCATACCAATGTTTCTAACTCTAATCCATTGTCAAATGGATCATGTTAATCCCCTCCACTTGCATTTGTTACACGTTATTTTAACAATTAAGAAGTTTTGGAATAGTAAGTGTGAGAGAAAACAAAAGGATGAAAAGAGCAGGAACTAAGGTGAATTAAACAACCAAGAACCTGTGCTCTATTGTGACTACCTACAGTTATTAAATATCCACAGTAAAAGGCCATATAGTAAAGGGTGAGCTTGAATCCTGGCTCCACTAGTAATTTAGGTTACTGTGGGAAAGCATATTACTTCTATGTCCCTTAGTTTTCTTTAAAGCAGGAAAATATAGCACTTTACTCATGGAGTTAGAACAGCACCAGGCTCAGTATTTATGAGCTATTGTTACTTTGCACCCAATGGGATAAATATATTATTTCCATTTTACAGATGAAAAACAGAGGCATAGTGATATTATAACCTGCTCAAATTCTCACAGCTAGTAAATTAGAGACCCATTCTCTTATAATCAGTGCCTTTTAAAGAGTTTCTGAATAGCTCTATACTTGTATTGCTTTTTCTTTTTTGTAAACATGAAGCTAAGAAATGTTACTCTATAAATTTAAAGGCAAGGTCAACTACTGAAAAAAACTCAAGGATGCTTTGAATATTCTCAATGTCAGGGATACTGTGATAATTATTAATATTACCATTTCTCACATTACCAACACTTTTATGCCGTAAAGGGACTCAGCTAGTAGAGTAGACTTGCTTTTTCAGTGTTCATGCTGTCACCTTAAGCCAGCTGAGGCAAAGAACACTCCCAACAAGGAAGCTGATGGGGTTAAAAGTTATCCCTGCCTCATCTATGCCTGTTACTGCCTGTCGTAAGAACACTTACTTGGACAAGGAATCCTGAACGCTTTACTATTTCTTATCTGCTGTGTACTCTGGAGAATGTGACACCAGATCATGATTCATGGAATATGCAGTTGGTAAAGGAAGTATCTTAGGAAAGTAAAACAGGAGATTTGCTGGAGGAAAACTAGTAGACGTTTATCTACCAAAATCAAATAAATGACAATTTTACATTCTACATTTATTTTTTTGCTCCACTTGATATCTACTTCCCTTTAAACACAAGCGACTCTAATTTCTTTATCAGACATAGCCCTTAAAGTCACCATTTGTTCACCTTACAGCTTTGTTTTGAACATAGGTGCCCTATCAGATAGATTCTGAGGGGGGAAAGCAGCCACCTCCTTCTCCCCTTTTCTTACCAGTGACTTCACCATATTTTTTCTCCCAAAATCTCTCCTAGCATCAATAATAAGATTTGAGGAAAACCATAAATATCTTATAAAGTCATTCAGCAATTTATCACTTAGGTCCTACTATGTTGCAAGTATTTTGCTAGTCACAAGGTGCTGTAGTGAGCCAAATATCTGAAGTCTTCCTCCTCAGGGAGCCTGCAGACCACTAAAAAATAACGACTTGTACAGACTGAGGGCTTATTCTGGTCAGGCATTATGGTTTGTATGTATTATCATATTTTAGTCTCAAAGATGTAGCTGTTATTACTATCCTCACTTTACAGATGAGGAAACTGAGGATTGCCTAAAGTCACACAATTAGGAATGGGCAGAATTGGGCTGTGAATGCCACACACAACCATACATACATCATCTTTCACATACTCTCTCTCTCTCTCTCTCTCTCTCTCTCTCTCTCTCTCTCTCTCTCTCTCTCTCTCATAAGACAGGACCTCAGAGCTGGTGTATTTATGGCTGAAAGATATCAGTTTTTTGACAACTTCACTGCAGTTTCTACTGAATACTTTGATTTGCAAATATAAAGGGTTCTCTGAAGCACAACCTTAACCAAATTGTTGGAGACAGCTGGGTGAGGACAGCTGCAGACAGAAAAATGGGGCCAGATGCTCTGGGGTTGGGTGAGACAAATGTGCAGTGAGATGGCTCCAAGAAGAGGAAGCAGCAACTGGCCAAGGTAAGAGCAAGTGACAGATAAATCACCTAGCCCGCAAACCATGGTGGAAAGAGGCCTTAAATATTCTAGGAGACACTTTTTTTAAATCAGGTTATGCAAATACAACTAGGATATATTTTTCTTTGTCTGTATCGTAAGTCAAGTGATTATTCAAATAAATTTTTAAAAATTTTGCCTAAAGTATGTCTGACATAATGAGGCAGAATGTCCTTAGGATTACGAATCAGAAGACCTAAATTCTTGTTCAGATATGCACCAACTGGTTTAGCTATGTGATTTTTTGCAAGTCCTTTAATGTCTCTCATTCTAGATTTCTCCTTTCTAAAACAAAGGAGTTGGTATATATGCCTTTGCTAACAGGGTTTGTTTTAAGAGAGCCAGGGGATATAAGATCTCCTAGAATCTCTGTGGTCCCCGATGCTTCCTAAATTGGAATGTGCTATAGGCATCATGGATAAATACACTGTGACTTATGCATCTGAGTACACCTAGTACCTCCGGAGAAGGGATCTATTTGGACTAGTCTGTCTCCATTCAACATGATTACCTCTGTTGGGTGGAGATTTGAGCCAAACCCCTTCAGAGGCTGTTGGCCCCTCTTGTGTCTGGCCACCTTTAACCTAGCCACAATTTATTCACTTGGAAGACAGGTAGTAGTGCTTGTATTGCACTTTCCACATAGATTGAATCATAGAATCTTGACACAAAAAATAACTGGTAAGGCTTTCTTCTGAAGGAGCATATGTCAATGGCGGGAGTTTTAAATTTAGGGCCTTCTTCTCTATATAAAATTCCACCCACCTTGTCTGTATCTGTAGGGAGTAAATGTAAAGTAAAGGTGATGGTCACCTTCTCTGGTCAGTACTTGGTCAGCATGTGACCTGATGTGATTGCGGAGGGCACCTTTCCTAAAAGGAATGTGATGAATATCATGGCATAATCAGATGTGGTGATTCACTTGGGGTGATCACAGAGAACCACTATATTAGTTTACTAGAGCTACCATAACAAATATCACAGACTGGAAGCCTTTAACAACAGAAATGTATTTTCTCATGGTTCTGGAGACCAGAAGTCCAAGAGCAAGGTGTTAGCAGATTTAGTTTCCTCTGAGGTTTCTCTCCTAGGTTTGCTGATAACTGCCTTTTCACTGTCTTCACATCGTTTCCCCTCAGTCTGTGTTGTCTGTGTTGTAATCTCTTCATTTTGAAGAAGGGCACACCAGTATAATCTCATTTTACCTTAATTATCTCTTTAAAGGCCCTATCTCCAAATACAGTCACATTCTGAAGTTGCCAGGGACACATTCAGCCCATAACAATCACCATCCCTGGCCAGTATGTGGCATTCAAGGATCAACTTAATAAACTGTGTGGTCAGGGACAATAACCACAGAATGACCATTGGTCATATGCAAATTTCCTACTCAAGGGAATGAGAGCATGAACATGTACCTTTGATATCATTATGATTTTATGTAAATGAGGTAGAAAGAGAGACATGTTGAGTCCTGAATTTTATTGCAAGGCCACAGATGGTACAGTCTGCTCCTTAGCACCAGGACTTCATTGTTACTTGAACTGCAGTGCTTGACACCATGCAAGTTTACTTGAATATCCTTGGGATAGTGTGCTAAATCTAGCTGGAAAATCTGACATCAGGCACAAGGGTTAATAATCTATTTAGGGTTATAAGAGAAACATATAGAATAAGCATAAGCCCTGCACCTAGGAATATAGGGCAAAGAGGTGATAAAGCTGAGAGTAGAATGTAGAAAACAGATTTCTGATTTCTGGAGAGGGGAACTTCCTTAAAGTTGGAAATTGATGAACAGGTGCTGGTGAGGAAGATGGTGGAAAGCTGGAGCCAAGGCAGAGGCAGGAAAATGCAAGACATAGAAAGATCCCTAGGAGGCTGATTGCTTGGAGCAGAGGGCTTGTGACTACAGCGGGGTTGGTTTAAAGCAATGATGGAGAGAAAGGTCTGCATCTAGATGTGCAGTGATGTGGGACTGGGTAAGTGAAAGAGAAGAAGGATAATTGTGAGGAGACTGCTAAGAGCTGATGACCGATCCAAGTGTTGGAATTAGGAAGGTCCAGAGTTAAATACACACAAAACAAAAATCACCACAACTCAGTGCTGTAATCCTAGAGGTTACTGGTTCCAGTGCTGGTGATGAGACCTCTGAGATGCTATCCTTGTATACATAAACAGAAAAGATAGGAACAATCTCATTTGTTTGTGGACTCTTAGATAACGATAACTGAAAAATCCATTTCAGTGTGTCTTGTTTCCATCTTAACTTTGGGCTTCTCTAGTCATTCCAATAGTTAGAAACAAGAAACTAAATACATGGAAGCAATATTCTCCAAGTGACAAGGCCTAGAGAATAGACATACAAAACTGAGAAGAGTCAGTTAAGAACAAGCAGACATCACTGAATGACTTTGTAGCATTTTATGCATTTATCATGGGAAAAACAGTATGGAAGAGAAAATGGATGGCGTAAAGGGAATTTGCTTGGCTTACTGGCATAGAACAAGGAAACTTCTTTAAATATTGAGTATGAAAGTCTTTTGAGAGTGATTCCCCTCTCAATATGCTTTCCGGATAGTTTTCTGCAATTGTTGTAAATATACTCTGCAACCAGTCTTATATAGAATAAAACAAAAATTCAATTGTGTCTAGCATAGAACTTAAAACTTTTTCATTCTCTTCAAGGGATAACAAACATCCTGAGTGGTTTCTGTGGGCTTTCCCCTTTTCGTTTGGTACCCTCTACCCAAAATCAGCAATTCATCCTATTCAGACTTTGCTTACACTGCCTTCAGCCATGTCTCAGAAGGTCTCAATTTGCTGCAGCAGACTTTAGCGGAGGGGCGCAGGCTCCATAAATCCCCAAGTGATGATGATGCTTGCCAAGTTGTAGCAAAATGGGCTTTCCACCTGCGGGGTGGGTTTAGGTCACAGGGAAGATGAACTGAAAGAGTCAGAAAACGGGTCTTTAATAAGAACAGAAGTTTGGGAATTAGTGGGAAGCAGCTAGGACTAACTTTGCTTCTTCTCTCTCTCTAGTCTGCGGATATTCGCACCTCGTGGACCCACTAATCCGAGGCGGAGAGTGGTGTACCCAGTTAGTTACAACCAGGCGCGCGGCCATAAGCTCCCGCCTCACCCCTTCCTGGTGGCAATTACCCCAGTGCCCCACCTGCTCCGCAGCTCCGCCCAGCCTCCGGCCAGCCGGGTGCTGGCCGCACCCTCTCACCACCGGGCCCCGCCCCGCAGCACGCGCCGCCTGTCGGGCCCCGCCCGCCAGTCACGTGATAACCCCGCCCTACACGCGCACTGGGATTGGCTCTCCTGACCGAGGAGGTGGGACCTAGCATACAGCCCTGCCCCGCAACGCGGCTGCAGTTTTCAAACCTCAACTGTAATCTCCAGTCACGGTCTCAGCTGCAGTCGCTGGGAACCACCTCACAAGAGGTTAGGTCACTACTGTTGGCCGTTGTCCAGAAGAGTAAAAGTGGGTCCTGCTACGCGTGGAGCCACCCGGCGCCTTACGGTGCTAGAGCTGGAGAACGCGTCCTGTCGTGGCCACCGGCGTGGGGCGGGTCGGGAGCCCCCTTGGAGGGGCCAACCCCAAGATAACCTGCTGCGACCCGAGCGGTAAGCGTCTTCCTCCCCGCGCGTCCGCGGTCCTGCCGGGACTGGCGGGTAGGCTTGGATTGCGACTCGGTACTCCTGAACCAGCCTCCCTTACCTTCAGTACAGAGACACCGAAGGTGGGAGAGGTCCGGAGGAGAGATCCGGGCGGTATGGGCGGATCCGGGGTGTTCTCGGACCCCCGGCCTGGCGGGGATGGGCTCAGACGCTGCCGCTCCTCAGGTAGCTCGACTGCTCCGGGCCCCTCGCCGCATTCCGGCTGGAGTCCTGCTTTCCAGGTCCTTCGGGTTCCGCGCGGGGGGCGGCCGCGGGTCCTCCCGACACCCTTTCCGGGCGGGGGAGCTCTTCTCTGCGTGTGCGCGCCGTCGCCTGGCCGGCCCGGGCTCTCCCGGGTCGCGTCTTGCGGGGACCCCCTTAGCGACCGGGTCGCTAGGGTCCCTTCCACGTTGCTTCGATGTGGTCCTTCATGTTCCTCCCCAGTTCACATCTGTCTGTGGTGCGGGCTCAGGACGTATTTATATCTGGGCTCGTGGACACGTCCTGCTTACAGCTGCCTTTCGTCTAAAGTTTGTGCTCGTCTTGGTGGGGCATTTTCAGTTGCTCCTCGTGAACAATTTTTGAAGTCAGTGACTAGAAAAGACCAATTGCAGTTGTTTCAGTGATTTTAAGCGTTCGGATTTTATTTTGATGCTATGTAAACTACTTAAGTGTTCATGACCTATTCTCGAACTGTACAACTGCATGATGGCTACGATTTTGACTTTTACCCAGCTTTGTTTCTTTGTAGGGAAAAGCGCTTCATTTGAATTACCTTAGAGGCATAAGTAGAGACAGGGTTGAAAGAGAGTTTATGGCAGCCAGTAACTGATATTAGTTATTTCTGTTTTGTTTGTTTTGTGATAAGACGAGAGGCACGCTGGTACCACTTTGCAAATTGAAATTTAGAAAAAAATACATTAAAAAACCCAACCGCATACTAATTAAATTTCAGTATTAGGTCTGTATATCACATTTACTGAATGCGTCGCTAACATATATATGTTTATATTTGTGGGACCAATAGTATGCTGAACCTGCAGTGATGTTTGATATGATAAGCCTCCTTTAAGTTCTCAAGTCTTTGAGAACATGTACACTGAGACAGCTTGGTGGACAGAGATGACTGGACAAGTGACAGCATATGTATAATCTGGAATTTTGAACCCAGGGGTGCAATTTTATTAAAGAAAAAGATGATAAATCTACTTTCTCATTAATACACCATTTTATAGTTTTATAGTGAACTGGCCAGAAGTAGTTTTCAACAACTTCTAAAATGTTTGTTTTATAAATAAACTACATGCCCATATAGTCGTGCGTTTTTGAAAAATCAGGCCCATAGAAACTGCCTTAGTTTAAGACCTCTTCCCCTTCATCCTCCTCTGAACCAGATGTTCAATTAAAATTTTTTTGTAATATTTTAGTACTTGGAATTATAGCTGCTTTATTTTCAAGGTACATATACATTATAAATCATTTTTTCTAAATTATGGATCCAAAATTGATGTGAAATATATTTACATGGCAATATATTTGAGTTTTAAAAGTAAAATTTGTAATAATTTGAAGACCTTTTTTTGTGGAGACAGAATGGTTGCGATTTCTCTTTGGCTCATTGAATGATGAATTACAGTTTGGTTAACATAGAATCAGTTTTTTGAAGAAAGTTGAGACTTGACTAATTGATCACTGTGTCAGCATATTAACAAGTTTGAAGAAGATACAGGTATTTTTTTGGCATGTTTCTAATCAAATAATTTTATTTTTAAGCTTGCACTGACAGTGTTTTACTGTTGTTAAGTAGGCATTTAAAACATTTTACAACTTTGTCCTGAAGCTGTTTGATAATTATGAGAGAATTTCCTTATCAAAAATTTCTGTTTTGATCTTAGAATCCCAATTGAAAACCCAAGAATCTAGGAAATTCATTGCTAACACTTTCACTTAATCCTAAAATTGCCTCAAAATTGCACATATGTTATATTGTAGAGCATATTTCTTGTCTATAAAATTGGCAGCTGAAAAGAACAACACTTTTAAAAGATTTTGATTGATTCCTGTTTTGTTTTTAATTCTTTTGCATTTTTGCAGGAATTGATTGTGTCAGAAACATTAACGATCATTTATGTACTTCCTTTCCACTTGGGAAAACTTTAAATGTTTTAGTTGCTTTAGTTTGCCACATATAGATGACAAGATTCAATGGTTTTATTTTTAAGTAGTTTATATTCTACAATAGACTATAATTAAAGGAGATTTCTTTGAATATTGCAGTAACCAAATGTATTTATAAATTAAGTTACACATTTTTATTTAGATATATTGTGATAAACATTATAATTTTCAAAACATATTTTTTTTAATTTTTTAAAATTTTTTAATCTCCCCCCCCCCCCAAATACATTTAACCTGGAACTTCAGTGCCACCTTAAACTTCTAAACTGATCTGCTTCTTTTAATATTTAGATACAACATGTTTTGGTGTACCCCTGACCCTTTGTAACTTCTCCCTCACAAGAGGGCATAGTTATACTTTAAGCACTTAAAAATTTTAATATTAACAGTCAGTTGATAGCTTTATCTTTAATCCTTAAAGGACCATAATCTATTTTGCATTGGAACAGTTACCGAATACACAGTACTTCATGATAGTATAAGTAAACAGTACTCTATTTTACAACAGAAACTTACATTTTTCATCTGAGGAATGACAAGTACTGTATGTTTGTTGGCCCAGTGTATTTCCATTTTGCAACATCTTCCTTTCCACTTGGGAAGGAAGTTATAAAGTTTCACAGTTATAGAGTTCGATTCTTCTTCTGAAGGTAGAAGAGGGAATACCAGGCCTTACTGCCCCGACACAGAATTGGGCCTGATGTTGTTACCTGGGACTTCCTCTTTTGGGTACCATATGCTAGACTGGTCGGACTACAGTCAGTTAGCTGGTTTCCTGGTGTGACTTTCAAAGAATAAATTCTTGAATTATGCTTTCTATTCAATCTTAAATAAAATAAAACAGTAGAATATATATAAGGAATACAATCTCTTCCGTGAAATTGGAAATCATCATCATCACTACGCTTACACCAATACCTTTACTTCTGATCAGTGACATTAAAAATCATCCTTCTGCCACACTATTTTGAAAGATGTTAGATAAATCTCCAGTTCCTCTGTTTCCTAGGGAAACCTCGGTAGCTGTAAATGCCGATGTAGAAAAGAGTTGTTTCCCTGTAATCAATCTTGTGCCTCTCTTTGCTTTCCATTGTCTTTTTTAAAATTATTTAATCAAAACAAGTTTACAATTTGATACTTATGGCTTAACTAGAATAAATCTGTCCAAATTTTAATTGTACTAAGGACCAAACAAATCTAATAGCAAAAGTTCCCTCAAAACAGTGGTTCCTAGATCCTACTATAAGATCTCTCATGCTTTCCATTGCCTTTCAAATGTGCTTCATGAAGATCTAGATTAATCAGTCCTTGACAGGACAGTATCTGAATTTCTTGATTGAAGTAGCTCTTAAAATATTGATGTCCTTAGCTGAAGTACATATTTATATAAAAACAGGTGTCCACCTAGTCTGCAAAGACAGGTAAATACAAAATAAGTGGCCTATTGGTATTGCATTACAACATATGATAAAGTAATTTTATCCATATTTCCAGACTTTTTGGATATCCGGTTTAGAATCGAAATTCTCTAATAACAATTTAAAATATACTCTATTTTATTTAGCCAAATACTGAATTAAGCAGAGACTAGCTACATTCGAACCTCCAATACTATAATTTCAAGATGCATCTCAAGTTCTGCAAAAACCCTTGAGGAGATGAGCTACACCTAAAAATTCCTCTGGCCTGCATTTCATAATTCTTATAATTCAGTTCATCCCAAAATCTTTAAATTTCTACCAGGCTGGGAGTTTAGGCACAAAAGTAAATGGTTGCTACCTTTTAGGCACTAAACATAATTGCAGTCTGACATGTTAGATATTGAGGTAAAGAGGTATACCCTTTTTGAAACATACTGAAGAATCACTTAACCCAACCTGTGGGTTTTAGGCAGAGCTTCCCGGCAGGGGTGTGGGAGGTTGGGGGCAGAGGATGTGCTGCCTCGAGATGTGAAGGATGCATAAGAAAAGTTAGCCATTTAAGGAAAGGTAGAGAGAATGTTTCGAGCAGAAAGTATAACAGAGATGAGGTATGAGTGTGGCAGGAAATGAAGCCCAGTTCCTGGTCTCAAGGGTTTTTGTGTGTTATGCTATAAGGACTTAGCTTGTAGGTTTGGGGTAGCCAATGGAGAGATCAAAGCAGACAATTTAATTCTCTAGATGTTTTCATTTATTGTATATGATATAGTCTTTTTATAAAGCGTTTTTGTTTGAAATGAGTATCATGATGAATATTTTTAAACAGAGCTATTTAGAAGTTTATAGGGATTATTTCCTTGTCGTGATCACATCATATTTGCTTTCTCCCTTCAAGTGAGTTATGGGCCAGATCAGGCTTAACATTTCTTTATGTTCCTTCCTTCACTGATCCATATTGAATTTTTATTGTAACTATTGTAGTGGGCGTTAATGAAAAAAATCTTTGAAAATAATGAGGTACCGTTATTTTTAGTAGTACTATGTAATTGAAAGCTTAATCATATCTTGCCTTCTATTACCCTTTTGTTTCTAGCGCCTAATTGTGTCTGATTGTGTACCTACACATACACACACACACAAATTTACTAACTCCCTTAAGATTTATTTTTTATTAGTATAGCCTAATAAAGTGTTATGAAGTGAATTTCAGATGGAGTGAGACGTATTGGTAATTTAGAATCAGTTACAGGTCTGTGAATTGTGATAGAAAACAAGAAAAGGTCTGGGATTGTTTGTTGGAGTTAAAGAGAATTTGGTGGGAAATTTAGGAAGATACAGGAGAGATAACTGTCTGATAACCTTCATGTGCCCAAGCATTAAATCTTCCATGAAATCAACCAGGTGTTTGTGGAGGGCTTGGTGGACAAAGATGGCAGTCATGCTCTAGTATATGTAAAATTGGCCAAATGAGAGGAAATGGAAGAACATCTAGGCTGTGACCACTGATTCAAGTACAGTCAATTAAAGGAAAGTGCACTTAAGGAATGCTATGTGAATTCCTAAAGCAGTTTGTAATATAGGTCCTGTTTATTAGAAATAAGTAGATAAATTTAAGATTTAATCTTCAGAATTGTGCTTTCTTTTTTCTGAGATATGGTTTGTGTTCTGGTGTATTTAGAGCCATGGTGAAATGTATCGGAACTCAAACAATGATTTTTTGTGTTTACATGTATTTTAAAAACTACTGATTGCCTAAATCTGTTTTTAGCTACATTTATAGTCATACAAATACTTGTGGTATAGTCATTCAGTGAGATGACCAACAGTACATGTGAGGGAAGAAAATTTGTTAGGGTGAAAATTAAATATAAGCCTATGTCCTTTATTAGGAGATACTGGTAAGTAACCTGAGTAATAAAGCCCTACTTATATTATTATTAAGCCATTTCATTTATTTTTACTTAAAAAAAGTATTTTTCCTTCTAATATAAGTAAATAATAGGTATTATAAAACAGTATTTAACAGTATATTTGGCTATCACATTTTGAATATTTTTTAGAGGGGTCTCAGGATGAGCCTGGATTTTCACAAGTGAGTTATTATAAAGGTATATGTTTTAAGGTTACAAATTGTTATTAATTATAAAGAATTATAGCTATAAAATTAATTCAAATTTTCTTAAATTGTTTTTTCTATGCAGTATTAAACAAGGCATCAATTCTTGCTTAGTATTTACCCTAAATGCTTATATGGTCTCTGCATAAGAACAGACATATTATTTGGGTAATGAACAACTATCAGCTCTATCTAAATTCAGAGAAAGCATTGAGGCCTTAAAAAACCTGAGCAATAATGAATGGCTTTTGAACTTCTAGCCAAGTAAACACTGAATGTGTAAAGAGGTGTGTTTTATTAAAGTGTAGTACCTGCTTAGTGTAGATAACATAAACACAGGAAAGTGTAAAGACTGCTATAATCCCACCACCCAAAGATAATGACTGGTAACATTTTGCCATAGTTTTTCAGTCTTTTTTTCTATTTGCTTTAATATTTTCCCACAAAATTATCATATTGTATATAAAATTTTTATTTCTTTTTTTTCAGTTACTATTATATGAGCCAAAAAGATTCTTTTGAAAGCACAATTTTGAGTATGTAATATTCTATTAAGTGTATTAAACCATTTCCCTATTGTTGGACTCGGGTTCATTCATTCAACAAAGTTATTATTTTTTTACTATTATAAATCTTTATTGAACATAAATCTTTGACTACATCTAAGACCCATATTGACTCTTTTGAAATTTGAGAACAGAAAATACTTATATATCTTAATTTTCCTAGAGTTCTTATGAGTAGATCACTTTGTGGCAGGTATATTATAGCATAATATAACTGCCTAGATTCTAGAATCCAGATGAGGTGAACATCTTAGAATCAAGAGCCTCTACTTTCTCTATGATTGAATTTGTTATCTTCTTGTTTTCATGTGTACCAAGGCAGGATTGATGAACAGTATAGCCTGATTCGTACCCATGATACACATACATTCCTTTTCTCTCTCTATATATGTGTGTATAGCATAAATGTGATCATAAACATGCATATTCATAGACTTTTAAATTTAGAAAAAAAATTGTAAAAGCCCAGAGATGATCTAGAAAAAAAATAGATCAAGCATAGAAATTGGTAACTGTTTTGATTTTTCAGAGAGGAATATGTTACCAGTGAAACTGGGTGCCATCAGAACTAAAAACAAGTAGTTCTTCAAAACAGAAAAGACAGAATTTTAAGAGTCGAATTTAAGGTAACTTGAGTGAGAGTTTTACATATAGAAACAGTACAGCTACTCAGTAATGGCAGGGGACTGTATGGGTAGAATATTAACTATTTATGTGTTGAACAATCATGATATATAGTCTCACGACTAGCATTGTACTAGTGTCATTCTGCATGAGTTCATATTTTAATTTTTAATCTTTAGAGCTCTGCAAGATAGATTCTTTTATCATCCATACTTTAGAGGAAGCAGAATTGAAGCTTTCCTCACTAGTAATTAGAGAAATGCAAAGTAAATTCAAAATTCCATTCCCCTTTATCACACTTGGAATAGCCAAAATTAAAAGTCTGAACAGAGCTAATGTTGGCAAGGAAATGATAAACCCTCCCACCCAGTGCTAGTGAGAATGTAAACTGGGGGTGGAAAAGAAGGGACAGACTTCAACTGTGTCTATAATGTCTTATTTATTTTTAATTTAAACAAAATATGGCAAAGTAATAAGATTGAAAAAATGAGTTTGTTATATGATATTTGTATCTCTTCCTATACATTCGAAATAATTATTCGTTTGTTTTTAAATAGCTGTATTGGTTTACTAGGCTGCTATAACAGACTACTGCAGATTGGGTGACTTAAACAACAGAAATTAATTTTCTCACAAGTCTGGGGAGTACAGGTTTGGCATCTGTGTTGGCATGGTTGATTTCTTCTTAGGCCATTCTCTTTCGCTTGTAGATGGACTTCTCCCCATGTCTTCACATGGTATTCCCTCTGTTTCTGTGTCCTAATGTCCTCTCCTCTTTTTGTAAGGATACCAGTCCTATTGGATTAGGGCCCACTCTAATGACCTCATTTTTAATTTAATTGCCGTTTTAAAGGCCCTGTCTGCAAATAGTTATTTTCTGAGATATTAGGGCATAGGACTTTAACATAAATTTTGAGGAGAGAAATAAAATTTAGCCCATAACAGTAGCAAAGTTAAATAATTTACTTAGCTGATATGACAGATCGTGATTCCCATTTATCCGTCATACTAGCTAACTAAATTTTATACTAGCTAACTAAATTATTTATCTTCACTACTGCAAAATTAATTAAGGCTTTGTTTTCCCCAAACCCAAGAGATTTAGAGAAAAAACTTTTTGCAGACTTAAGACTAAACCTGAGAAAATATAGAAACTGAAACACTGAGCTCTAATCACTCTGCTTATTTACTAAGTTGAGTATAGTTGACATTTGGATTTAGGAAGATAAAGAAACAGTACTTGTCAAGTTGGAAATAAAGGGAGAAAAAATGTGGCAGAGAAGGAACAAAAGCCTAGGGGATTATTATAAGAGGATGCTAAAAGAATACTGGATCTTTTATTTGTTAGATAGGCATAGATGAAAGTCAGAAGTATCTTCAAATATATAGTTTGCTATTCTGTAAATTTCGTTAATGTAAAATGTGGTTTTGATGTTAAAATGGAATACATGTAAATATTACAAAGTTCCAGATAAATATGAGCTTCAGATGTAAATCATGACTCTAGAGTAAAGCTTTCTATATGGTCAATCACTCATCCTACAAAATTATAGAGCTCTTTATACATGGCAGGTTCTGTGCTGGGTACTGCCAAAAGAAAGAAAGATTCTAAGAATGTGAAAGTTTCTGAATTTAGTACTGGAATGTAGACAGTCTGTGAAACAAGTTCTATTTCTTATAGTCATTCAGATGTCAGTAATATAAGTCAAAAAAGGCGAATTTACTATCAAATTTGTTTGGCCATGTGAAATTTAAAGTGAATAGTCGTTACCTTGCTGTATTCATTATCCTGTTTTATGGACCTAGAACTTTAAAGAATGAAAGTTTAAAAATGAAATTGAATGATTTCTTGTATTAAAATTTTGTTGAACTATTTTTTAAAGAATTTTGTAAGTCTTACAGGTTTCTTACAGTATTATTCTTAAAGGAAGTCAGTAACTTAGTTCAAGTGCTGTAGTGATAATACCAGTTTACGTGTGCACTTTTTAATTGTTTTTCCTTGTAGATAGAATGAATGTGCTCTTTAAATCTTCTTTTTTGGTTGTATGTTATATTTATCTTTGGAGCTGTATAATGTAATGCACATTCTGTCTCAGATAAGTAACATTTTTTCTTAATTAGATTTAAGTTATATCCTCTATCTTCTCTTTTTTTGAAATAGGTACAAATAAGTGACTAAAGAAGACTATCTGGAAGTCATCTACCATGTCGAGGAGAAGATTTGATTGCCGAAGTATTTCAGGCTTGCTAACTACAACTCCTCAAACTCCAATAAAAATGGAAAACTTTAATAATTTTTATACACTTACATCGAAAGAACTAGGAAGGTAAGGAAACTTTATGATATGTATGCTGTTTAAATTAACATTTTGGACTTGTGTGTCCATAGTTATATAAAACTTGATTATTTTTTAACAATGATTAGAAAGAGAAGTCATAATTTCTGCTGTTATTATACAGGGTCTAGTTTTAACTGATTTAGAAATCAAATCTGTGGAGAGTTAGTGAGTTTATATGATATATCCCACCTAGCTTCAGAGCCCTTATCGGAAGTCAGGGTTCTTATTTGAGGCTGTGCATGAGAAGAGGCAGGTTATCATTGTGAACTGCCACCAAGCTCCAAGACCTCAATTAAATTACCATACTTGGTGTTTTAGTTTCCTCATCTGAGAGGTGGGGATGAAGATAATAGTATCTATCTTATATGGTCGTTTTGAGGACTACATTAGTTAATATTTGTAAAGTACTTAGTAGAATGCTATATAAATTTTTGTACTTTCTATAAATGAAACCTGCACTAATACTAATCTGTTTTGGCTTAACCAAGGTGTAAAATTTCGTACAGCCAAGGGGGTGACCTGAGATTATGAGACCATTTAGCACTACAATTTTAATATATATGGAATTTATAAAAAACATCCCAAGTTATTTAAGTTACATATTCAGCATCTTTCGAGCTTTAAGTTAAAGACATTTGAAGGGTTGCAAGATGGTGATAAGTTTCTGTCTTCAGTTTGATTTTAGTTCTGGAGGCAAATGTGTTGGCTTATGTTAAATGGTTTACTAAATCCATGTTTGTATTGATAAATGTACAGTAAAAAAGTATGATTGATTTTTATCTTTGAAAATCTCAATATGAAAACTAAAACTGACAGAACCACAAAAAGCTATTCTGTTCTTGGTAGTCGTTTATGTGAAACATAAAGAGAAATGTCCTGGCTTTTTCGCTTGGCAGATGTTGGATGCAATCTTTCTTTTGCAAAATAATGATGATATCTGACTCATCGGACTAAGAACTAAATGTGAAAGCTCATTTCATAATTCCTAGCATATTTATTTAGTTATATATTTATATATGCAAAATATTTGAGTATTGTAACAGTGTATTAAAAGATAGGGTTTTTAAAACTTTTCAGAATGTTTTAAAGAAATCGTCCTAAATCAAAAATTATTTCTCTTCACATTATAACGGGAAAGCATAAGTTTTCTTTTAGTTGCCTGTATCTCACATGGAATAGTCATAGAATCTTTGCATTAAAAGGACTTTGGTGGTCAGTGGTCCTCTAATATAATATCTTATACAGTGTAGCACTCTTTCCAGTGATTTTCCTAACAGGCTGTTTATCCAGCCACACATGTAATGCTTCAGTGTTGGGGAACTTATTACTTCAGAATGTGTCTCTTCCATTTCGTAGACCTCTTAGTCACCGAAGGTTCTGTTTTCTACTCTGTTCACATCTACCCAACAAACATGGTTCTCCTTTTGTAGCTGCATATAATGTCCATGTAAAAAATCCTTCAGAGATTTGTTTATGGCTAATCATTGCTAATTTCCTTTAATGCTCATATTATGGCCTGATATCCAAATAGCCTTCCTTGATCCAGTTACCGTCTTCCTAACCAGCTTAAATTTTTCATTGGCAGCCTTAAAATGAGGAGACCTAGAATGGACACAGTATTGTAATATCTAATTATCTACAATATAACAAAACTATTGAGACAGTGCAAGATTCCATTAGGAGTTTTCTTTCTTTTTTTTCAACAGCCTTGTTAAATATGTGTCATATGGCATCCTTTAGTATATTATTAGTAAAAACAGATTAAGCTGGAAGTCAGTTGACCTTTGTTTACTCTGAATCTAAAGTTATCTCCAAGCTTCCTTCTGTTGCAAAAATGATCGGAAAATGCTTTGAGCAGGTAACTGAATATGCCTTGAACAGTACACACAATAAAGAGCATTCTTTTCTGTTTTTCTCAGTTACTATTTTGGTGACTAAATTACACACATTTATTAATGTTGAAAAATAAGGGTTATTATGGGAGTTAGTGTGTAAAATATTTTTTTTCTTTGAGAGTTTTGGAGAACCTAAACTTGAAGGAGAACAATATTAATAGTTCTTACAAAAGACATGCCATCAGAAATAACAATCACAAACTTGAATCAGATATACTTTTTGACATTTTAGAGCAAAAACTCTTGATAGAATCTAATTACAATAAACTCAGATTGCTAATATCCCATCATCTAATATCTTTATGAACGAGGCCTAACACTTTTAATTAATATAGGCTAATGAGTCACATGGTAAATATTAATATATTTAATTAGTAAACCATGAGAAATTAGAAATCATGACTTTTCACCTGCCAAGAACTTCGCTTTGAGTTCTTTTGATATTGTTACCAATTTTAATATTCTATACCTTTGTGAAATGGAGATCAGGATGATAATCTTATTTCTCCTGAGGCGTGTACATTTTGAAATATATAAATGTATAATTCTAGCATGTGGTGAACTACAAAGTTACCTTTCTGAATCAATTGCCTTTTATTTAATTTTAAGATGTTAGTGTTTTAGAATTAATTTTCCTTTAGCAAACTAAAAAAACATGTAAAGTTAACAGTCCATTTTTGGCTATTCTCAAAACTCTTTGCATTGTTCCTGTTTTTTAAAATGTTGGGTAAGGTTTCTCTACCCTTCCCCCAACTGAGGCAAGGTTTCATAGGCCTTCTGTGGTCAGAAGGGTGAGGCAGAGGCAGAAATAAACGTCAGCTTCCTTTGTGGCTTACCCTCCCCCTTCCTTTCACATTTTATTGTCTATTCTAGAATGCAGAAGGGTAACTACTAGACCTTTCACTGCTGAGAAATCTAGTCAGCTTTGCCTTTTTAGGGTATGAATTAATTATTATTGTTAAAGGTTTTAAATTTTCTTAAATATGTTTCTGTTAAATTCAATATAGGAATATCGAATTTAACAAAAACATATTTAAGAAATATGTTTAACAATAGTTTTTATGTATTAACAATAGTTTTCCTTGCTAACCACCTGATATGCTATGTTAGAAGTATATTCGAAGGGAAATTAGGAAAAGAGGAGTTGTGGAACAGAATTTAGTCTCTGAAGATCCTTTATTTATACCTGATTTGTTAGTATTTACAGAGTAATATAAGCCTTAGGATAAAGGTTCTTAATTTTGGATTCCCTGAATTTAGGCTTAGAAGCTTTGTGAATGAATTTTGAAATCTCAACACTCTCCTGTTGAATTGTATGTAAAACTTTCTATTTAAGGGCATGTGTACATTTTTCTGAGCAGGCAGTCAATAATAGCTTTTTTTTTTTTTTTTTTAGTTAAGATATTATTACTCAAAGTAGTTTTAGGGCTTTGGGAAACTAGATTTTGGACAACTATAGGCTGAAGAATACACGCATTTGCCAGTGTCTTTAAATTTTGGCTAAGATGCTGCGTACTTCTATTGGAGATAGCTAAGCATGTACTTATTCCTAAAATGATAATCATGATTGTAATTGGTGTATTTGTATATAGCTGTTGATAACCATTAATTTTCTTAGTCGATGGTGAAATGTCTTTAGATACTCTCTATAGTATATATATAACTTAGAAATCTATTACAGGCTTCATAAACTACTAAGCAATACTAAAAGATTTACTGGTAAAACAACTGACAAATTGTGATATAAAGCTTGCTAAAAGTTGTTGAAAGGCAAAGTGATTACACTAATAAAATTAAATGTCAAATACCCATTTTTGCATTTATTTTAATTTTTGTATTTGAAGGAAAGCTATTTTAATTAGAGAGTTAATGTGATACCCTATTAAGGATATGGGATTTGGAAATAGACCAAGATACATATCCTCTCTGAGGACTGCAAAACAGAATAGCATTTACTATATAGGACCGTTGTGATACTTACACAATTTATATCAAGGGTATGGTATGGAGTTGGCATGCAAATGTGATCTCCCCCTACAATGATAATGTATTATATTAATAGAGAAGAACAAATATAAAATGTCTTAACCTGTTGTTACATTTGCCATTTTCATTGTTATGTGATAGTACTATAAATTTTATGAAAATACATGCAACAGTTAAGAAAACAGAGATAAATTCCATGGCATTATTTTTTTGAAAGGATTGACTTTAAGTTGGAAGTATGTCAGTATTTGTATTATACTAATATTATTCTTTATGGAAAAGTTAAAACTGATTGTCATCATTTTTTTCCCCAGAGGAAAATTTGCTGTGGTTAGACAGTGTATATCAAAATCTACTGGTCAAGAATATGCTGCAAAATTTCTAAAAAAGAGAAGAAGAGGACAGGATTGTCGAGCAGAGATTCTACATGAGATTGCTGTACTTGAATTGGCAAAGTCCTGTCCCCATGTGATTAATCTTCATGAAGTCTATGAAAATACAAGTGAAATCATTTTGGTGTTAGAATAGTAAGTATGCACTTAAATAAATTTAAGTAAATTTATAGTACCTATTTTAATTAGTGAGATAAAGTGACTCGAAATATCAAGAACAAGGAAGATAAAAGTATGCCAAGAATTTGGAAAGATTCCTGTTGGTAAAATATTAGAGGGACATAGTTTCTATTCAAATATTTTCTTTTCACAAGGCTAAAGGTACGGTCCCACATAAACTAAAACTAATTAAATAGCACAGAATGAACAAATGACGATACAGTATTTGAAGAATGTGGTAATACAAGTATACATTCATTGCTAGTGGCACAGAAATTTGATGACTTTTTTTGGAAAACAATCTGATGGGCAGATAGAATTGAAATCATTTATATATTTTGTCCATCTATTTGAAAAACCCATCCAAGGAAATGACTCAAGGAGAATAGAAAGGTAAACTCGCATGAAGGTATGCCTAGCACAGTGTTCGTGAAAGAAACACATTTATTTAGTAAATGTGATATGCAGAACAGTATATTAGGAATTATAGCAATAAGAAATAAAATATATCTCTTCCCACAAGTCAGTGAAAAGTTGAAAACACTCAATACTCAATAACTCATTAGGTGGGATACAGCATGTTTAAGCTGACTGGTTTATTAACCACTATATTGACATATGACTCTAAAATAGTGCCTGTAATGCATGACAGTCTGACATATTTATTATAAATATGTAAAATATGTGTTTGACATCTGCAACAATTGGAAGAGCTAAGTGTATGTTTTAGTATACTTTAGGTTCTGATAGTTTTTATAGTATGTTTAGTATGCTTTAGATACTGATAGTTTTTATAAAATAAACTTATTTTATGATAAACTAAAGAGAAGTATTTGTTTTAGAAAAATGTATAATTCTTTATAATTCTTTGTAATTCTTTTTGGTAGCTAATCTGCATCATTGCTTTTTGAATTAAGAGTATATTAACCTAATTTTAGTATTCAGTTATCTTAAGGATAAAGAGATTTGTTTATATATTTATTTTAAAAAATCAGTGTTTTTATAGCAGGCAAGTTGATTGTCTAGATTTAACTTGTAAATAAAAATGCTTATTTTGCAAATTGTTAAACTGACAAGCGATTTATTTAAGAATAAATACTGTGTACATTTCCCAGAACACTAATGTACCAAATAAGGTATGTTGTAGCACCTTCTAAACAAATTAGAATTGCAGGAGAGCCCAGAATACTACCAGTATGATTTTATTTTTCACACATTTCATGATTATTTTTGTTGGATTCTTCAGCTGGCCTTAAAAAAGTTATCTACTTGCATGACATCTGCATGTTTGACTATGTGAAAAGTAGCTAACATTTTTTCTAAACAGTAATGAAATTCTAGGTTTGGAGGGTAAATATTCACAGGAACATTGTCTACTTCATAAAATCTTTTGGGAGTTCATCTAAATAGCAACAACAAAATGCATCAAAAAGTTTTGACACATACATTTTATAGATGGACCTTGTTCATACCCTGCAAATTGATTCAACCCTACCCAGTAATCTGAGTTCCATAAGGGCAGAACTCTTAGGGACCCTGTGTACCTCGGACCTGAAGTATAGCAAGCACTCGGTAAATATGTGAGTGGATTAATATATTTGATTTCTTACCAGTACACCTAAGACCTACTAAAATTAATTGCTGTCACTTTGGTTTAATTACTATGCCTTACCCTTTTCAGATGGCATTGTCACATCAGACAATCTCAATTTAACAAAGACTTTTTATTTTGCCTTCATAATCAGAGGTCAACAAGAAGCCCCAAAATTCAAAAAGGCTGGATATTAGCTAGATATGGAATATTTGTTGTCATTGCAGTAATAGCTAATACTTACTAAATATTTACCATGTGTCAGACACTGTGATGAATACTTATACAGATGATCTGCTTTGATCTATTGTGTTCAGTACTTTACATGGCTTGTCTGACTTAATTCTTGCAGCAATCCAATGAAGTAGGAGCTATCATTTTTCATTATGTATCATTATGAAAAAACAAAGGCACATTTTGTCCCAGTTCAGGTAGCTTGTGAATGGCAGAGCCAGAATGGAACCCTAGGAAGTCTTGATTTCAGTAGATTCCCCATAAGCAATCTACTATCTTATCTCTTTTGTCCTAGGCACTGGGAAGTCTTTTACATACTTCTCAGTTGTTTTCTTGTGTTTTGTTTCAAATTTTAGAATTAGTGAAGGGTTCTGGCAATTGAATTAAATAACTTCAATGAATGTAATGTAAAATGTCAGTACATAAATTTTTGTGTTCAAGAATGAATTTCTCACCTCAGCAGCATATGTTGCTGTGTATATGAAGAATTCAGATCTTTCTAGTATTTTCTATATCTAAATAGTGGATATAAACCCACATTTTATAAAGTTATAATCTCAAGTTATTTGGTCTGAATTTTTATTAGATATGTCTTGTAAAGTGCCTAGCAAAGGACTTATTTTAAGAGAATCTAATGTATCATCTTCATTTTCTTATTCACTTACAGTTGCATTAGTAATATCTGCAGTGTCTTTGCAGGAATATATTTAGACCACTTTCTATTTTGAGAGGATTGTTTGGTTAAAGCTAAATAATGTAACCAGAAAGGGAAGGCGTGAGGGCGTCCCTGGCAACCTGGCCTGTGGAGTTCCTTTTCACTCAGAAGACCTTGAGTGTAGTTGTGACAAGTAAACATCTGATATTTAGACCAAGGGGCCACTAGGGGTAGTCTATTAACTATTCATAAAGATTAATTAATATATTTTTAGATGAACATGAATTTCTAATATTGTTTTTCCATACCTTACTTGGGAGTTCATTACTGTCAATTTTATAGCAAACTAAATTTTTCATACTCAGATTGTCTTTACCATGATACTTTGAGACATGAATTTCTCATGAATTTTTTGGGAGATGCAGGGGTTTGGGGGAGTTGAACTGTGAAGTATACATGAAAGGAGCTCTCATACCTGTTCCTTACCAGCTGTCCTACAGTTTTCTCTGGACTGTCATAAACAAAGTATAAAGCAGCAAATCTCTGTGGCCTCTAATTGGCATGCTCTGTACAGATGACTCAATTACAAATTACATAAGCAGTGTAAGGGTCAGTCCTGTGACTTTCAATGTGAGACTCAAATTTGTTAACCCTCAGTTTTTTCCCTCGTGTCTCCTAATATATAATGACGTGCTTCTTCCTCTTGGCAATCACTGAGACATCTGAATTTCAGTTGCGGATATTCCGAAGAATGACTACCTATTCCATCATTCATTCATTCAACATTTACTAAACACCTTCAGCATGCCAGACACTTCTTGTTGCTGTGGATACAGCAGTGAACCAAAGAAATTTATGAAATAGTGTTTTCTAGAGGGAGCAAGTTCCTCTCTTGTCACATAGAATATGCTTTACTTGAGATATTCCCAGACATCTTATGAATTTGATGAATAACCATTTAAGTTTTGTTTATTTGTTTTTTCTTTTTTTGTATGATGTCTGACTGACAAATTTTATTTTATTTATTTAGATTTGGTCCTCAAAAAATTCGTTGAGTTCAGTGGTATCTCTATTTTACAGATGGGGAAGCTCAAATAAGTGACTGACTCAATAAGATATATTGCTGGTAAATAACAGATTTAGGATTTAAATTTAGACCATTTGATTCCAAATCTAGGGATTTTTTTCCCCTATGCCTTTTGTCAACATTCTTTAGATTTTCATTTCTTAAATAAATAAATAAATAAATAAATAAATAAATAAAAGATTTGGGTTTTAGCCACAAGTATTCTTTGTAAAGCTGCAAAACAGAATATTGGTTAAGAATGCAGCCACTCAAGGACCTTGAAATATCACCCATAGTATACAGATCCAGATTCTGGCTCCTCCATATACTATGCGACCTTGAACAAATTGCTTATCTTCTTGATACTTGTTTCTTCATCTATAAAATGGGCATAATAACCACCTATCTCATATGGCTGTCATGAGGATCAAAATAAATGATATTTATATCTGCAGTTATAGATGTAGATATACAAATGAATAAAAAGGAAGTGCAGAGCTGAGCGCATAGTTTAGCTATTATTTTTATTGCAGCATTAAAGCAATTATTAAATTATAGAGCAATTCGGTTTTATCAAATATTCAAGTATTAGTATCCAGAATCTGAAATATTTTTGTCATTTACTTTATTCCTTAAAGATCTCTTTCATGCCCGCCCTCTACTCCTTAAATGTGTATGTATAGAGACTAAAGTTTAGATGGCTGTATGTCTTCTAGTTAACAGATATACAGCATTTAAAAGTGTCATTTTTAAGCAATAATTTTTCAAGTTGCTATTATTTTCATTTTATTTCAGTGCTGCAGGTGGAGAAATTTTCAACTTGTGTTTACCTGAGCTGGCTGAAATGGTCTCTGAAAATGACATTATCAGACTCATTAAACAAATACTTGAAGGAGTTTATTATCTACATCAGAATAACATTGTACACCTTGATTTAAAGGTAATGTAATGTGGTTTTATGTAAAACTATACTTCTGTTCCTTCTCTGCTCTTATTTTATACAATTGCAGGCTGGTATTGGTAGGAAACAGCAGTCATCATGCTGGTCTAGACTGCACTGGGTTTGCCACATGGACTTAATTTTATATTGGTAGAGAGAAGAAGACTATATATGTGAGCAGCTCACATTAATCACTGGGCTCTTAAAATCCATCATTTTTCTATATTTTTAGCGTTCGTCATTCTACTCCATCCCATGCTTACATCCTGGATCTTCTTATCTTATTAAACTGTCTTCTCTAAAATACTCAATTGTGACCTCCATCTCTGAAGATAACCTCCCACTAGTCATCATTCTTTTGCTTCCATCATGCTCATTTATCTTTCTCTTGAGACTTCCAGTCTTTTGACTCCTTACTCCCCCACCTCCCCAAGACCATTCATGCCCTGATACCATTTCAGCCTCTCATATTATTATCCTTTCTCTTTATCCTTCCTCCACATCCACTCAAAGACTTTGAAATCTGAATCAATCTGTGTCTTTTGAACATTGGACTCTTCTCTTTCTATACAATCCTCCTGCTATACATCCTACCATGGATCTTACTGTCTTACTGTCTAAGCTACAAACCTGGGAACAGTCAGACTCAGAACCATCATACTATACTGAACCATTTTGGTTTTGAAAATGTCTGCATTTTTATTCCCTCTTGTCTCCTTTTGTGCTGTTCCCTAGAGTACCTGTCTAGCCAGCATTCTCCTATTCATCCTTTAAGATTCAGCTTAAACATTATATATACTGCATAGGCTTTTTGGATTTTCTTTTGGGCAGAATTCACTAATCTTACTTAATACTGAGTATTCTGTATCTTATAATCAGTTAATCAATGCATGTATTCATCTTTTTCCTCCAAACCAAGAATCCTCTTTAAATGTATTTTTTACTGTATTTATCATTGACTATGTGGTTCCTCCTAAATAGTAGTTTAGTAAATGTTTGGTGAACAACTCAATGAAATATATAATAGCTAAGCAATAAGTTCCCCTTAACCTACCTCCAATCTGAGACTAGTATTCTTTAATCATTTGTACATTACTGATCATTTTGTTGTTGTTGTTGTTGTGCTTTATTAGCCACAGAATATATTATTGAGCAGCATATACCCTCTTGGGGACATAAAGATTGTAGATTTTGGAATGTCTCGAAAAATAGGAAATGCATGTGAACTTCGGGAAATCATGGGAACACCAGAATACTTAGGTAAGAATTCCTTCTTATTTTCTACACCATTTTGAAATTTATTAACTAAATGATACCTCCGTAAAACTATATTTTAGAGCATGTAATTCCAGATGTATTTGGTTCAAGTATTTTAGTGCATTGAAATTCAGATATGACACACTTGAATGAACTGTAGTGAATGCAGGATTATTGAAACTTTCACAATAGGACATTGGACATATAAGTTCAGAAGTTTAATATTTGTGTGTAAAGCCTTTGTACACAAAGAAAAACGGGTCAGAGGGAAGTTAGGAAGCAGGAAAAAATGAAAAAGAAGAAAACAGAATCAAGAGGCCCTTTATTGTATTTGAAGCCAGACGGTTAGATAGAGGTAGTTTCTATTTCTGTCCTGGTCCCAAATCTAAAGCTGTTGATAATACAGATATCTTCAGTTTGCAGGAATTGCTAGCAGGACTCCTTGTTATTTGTTGCTGCTGCTTTAAAATGTGATATTTTGCCTATGGTTGTAAAAGAATATTAAAGAAGGGTGACAAAAATCCTATGATTATGTAACTAGGAATATTATTCTAAAACAACAAATTAGATTACGCAGATGAAAGATTTTTCAGTTGTGTGAAGCAGCATATAAATTTAAAGTTTTAATATTTTTATACTTATAATCTTTTTATGCTTTTTTATTGTTGCTTATATTGCTATCCCCATGCAGGCCCTGAAAAGATACAACTAAACAAAACAAGGTGCTACTCATCTAGGCAGCTGACTTCCCAAAATGAAAAATAAAGCAAATTCCTAACTTTGAATGCTAATAGAGGCTATACTGTCCTAGAATAAGTTATTGTAATTATAGATAACACAGCTCACAGAAATCTATGTAAAGGTGGTAGTTGGTGCAATGGCAGCTGACAATATATGTGACCATAGGCTTTATAAACAAAACTGTTAGCCTTTGGAAAAAATTCTCTTGGAGAAATTATGAAGCCATACTGTGAAACAAAAAAAGTTATTATTCAAGTATAAATCCTAGTCTGGACTCTATAAATTTGAGATTTATGGTAATGTGTAAAATGTATAGAGGATTTATTTTGCACTTTTAAAAACATTTTGGCAGGGGAGGAGACAGTAGGAAAGTAATTGCTTAGGGAATTAGGTTCTTGGTAGTTAAAGAGGGATATTTTAATCTACTTGAAAAACTAAAACACTTCTAGGAAGCATAATTTGTTCATAATGTCATTGTAAATGCATATGATTCTATTTACCTTGAAAAGAAAAACTTAAATCAATCTATTGAAATAACACAAACTAATTTCTAACAGAGTAATAAAATAAAATTTAAAAAAGATTCTAGTTTGTAACATTTTTCTTTTTGATAATTATTTTTTCTGAGATTAATCTTAATTTTTAAAAAAACTGTATAGCTACCAGGTACTCCAGGAACACCATTGGTGCTGTTGGATCATGTGGTTATATAAGTTGCTGAACATTAGGTATATTTACATGTCTAACAGTATAATTAATATGTTAAATTTCTGTCGATCTTATAGTTCTTTAAAATTAAACCCAGTTTTAATTTAATGCAAAATAATTTTCATGTTTTTAAATTTGTCAGTATTGAATTTGAATTTTTTTTTTCAGCTCCAGAAATCCTGAACTATGATCCTATTACCACAGCAACAGACATGTGGTAAGATTTCGTTATTTGCCTGAATGCCTTTGTTGAAAATTGGATAGTATATAGTCTAGGGTTCTTTGATTTCAAATATAAATAATAAGTCTTTCTTGAAAAGATTTTATTCAAGTGTCATTATTATTCCATAGGAAAACATTTACCTGTCTACTCTTTTTAAGCAACACTTTGCTCTGAGCCAAAGGTACAGAAATAAATAGGAAAAGTCCTTTCCCGGAGGAAGACTCAGTCTAGTAAAAGAACAAAATAGTCACAGTACTGTGCTACATGTTCCATAATAAAGATAAAATGCTATTTAATAAGCTTGGAGGAAGCAGCAGACAAGCACCAGATGGGAGACGTTTGATCTAGGTTTAGAAGAACTAGGAAGGTGTTTACTAAGCAGAAGAATGAGGTCAGGTCTCTGCAGAAGTTTAGTTTTATGAGAGTATATCATCAAAGGTGTACTCTCATAAACCAGGGTATTGTGAGTTTTTGTAGTTAGCACAGAGAGAAGATCATAGGGAGCAGAACTGGAATTGACAGTGGTACTTTAGTTAGGTCCACACTGAGTCTGACTCCACAGGCCAAGTGGAAGAGTTTAGACTTAGTCCCTGTGTTCTATGGAACTGTAATAGGTTTGCCAAAGAAAAAGGGTCCTGTGGCTAAATGAGTGGGTGAAACATGTACTGTATGTTTTGTCTTTTTCTGGCTCCTTCGTACAGGACTAGTCATTAACATATTTAAGACTGAAAAGTTTTGCAGTGAAAACAAAAATCTGCCTGCCCAACAATATGCTTTGTCAAATTTGCAGACTTGCTGCGTAAAACCCATGTTTATGTCTCACAGATCATTACTATGTCATTGGACACCATTTGGGAAATGCTCTTTGAGCAGTTTTGTGTGCTTATTAACAAGTGTCTGTGTGAAGGGCAGACTGTAGGTATGATAATATATGTTTAATACATTATATTTATAATTACATAACACATGTGCATTCTTGTTCTTTTTTCCTGCAAGAAAACTTTGAAGTAACACAGTTATTTTCATTTTTATAATATAGGAACTTCAAAAAGCAATTTAAGTCTGTAATTTAAGTGTACAAGTTTTAAGGACAGAAATAGGTTTAGTGTTGATTTATTTTATATAAATGTTTTAAGATTAACACATTTTAAAATCCTCTCTTCTCCCTTTTTTTTTTTCAGGAATATTGGCATAATAGCTTATATGTTAGTAACTCATACATCCCCATTTGTGGGAGAAGATAATCAAGAAACATACCTCAATATTTCTCAAGTTAATGTAGATTATTCAGAAGAAACTTTCTCATCCGTTTCCCAGCTGGCCACAGACTTTATCCAGAGCCTTTTAGTAAAAAATCCAGAGTAAGTAATAATATGAGTTTGTTTAAATGCTATTGCAAAATAAATAATATATGTCTATTAAGAAACACATTCTAAAACAGTATAAAACTACTACAAGTATGCTGTCAGGTAAAGTGGGGAGAGATGTGTTATGAGAGATCATTAAATAAATTTATAACTTCAAATGGAGAAAATATAAAATACACAACAGGAAATTTTGGAGTAAAGGAAATGTTTGGGTTATTTTTCTCTCAAGCTACACCTAATCCCAGAAATTCTCTAAAATAATTAGAAATAGAAGGTTTACAGTACAGGTGACTTGTTATGATAAGTCTTTGCTGTGAATGATTTGCAGTTTAATAATTATAGTTATATAACAAGTACAAATTACCTATTGCAGATGATCTGATGCTCTTTGACCTTGTGGTAAAGAAGGGACTTGGAACTGTGATGTAGGGCTCTTACCTCACTCCTTGGCGACTTCAAAGCAGGAAAAGAAAAGCCTGACCTCCCTTTTCTTTACCAGGATCAGCCCTATTTACTTTAAAATGGCCTGGCAGTATTTAATGCAGAAGTTGTGTTATAGTGCCTTGGGCTGGGATCCCAGTTTTGCTACTTGTTAGGTTTTTTATTTCTGACAATTACTTAATCTTCAAAAGGACTCAGTTTCCTTGTCTGTTTAATTAAAGAAAAAAATCTCATAGGTTTTTTAATTTTTATATTGACTAATGCAGGTCCAAACAGACTCTCACTGGCTATATTTTGGATATGAATGGTTATTTAGTAGAAATAGTAATAATACCATTTGTTTCTGATTATAAGTAGTTTTCATTTTCTTAATTTTTTTTACCTATATTTTAAATTTTCTATAATGAGCACATTAATTTTTTATAATAAAAGAACATAAAAACAAAGACTAAGGAAACTGTTTCTATGTTAATGGTGGTTATATGAAGGTTGGTGTTCTAAGTTTATATAGGTGTATTCATTCCTTCCTTGTGAAATATCATGATATTTGACCATATTACTTTCATAATTTAAAACAAAATTTAAAAACTCAAAATGTTAGATAAACATCATTGAAGAGTAGCTTTTGTTTTCAATGTTTAGTAGTTACTGCTTTTAAGAACATAAAATAATAATAGAGATTATAAATCATATACATATATTTTCCTTCAAAGGATTTGTAAATCTGAGACTTTATAATTTTACTAATTTTATTTGTGAGGCTAACATATACTCTTAGGCTTTTTGACTAGCGTCATTAGCAAGTTCCATGATATATTGAATTTTGAATATTGAATATCAGAATTTGAATATTGAATATCAGAATTTAAAAATTTTCTAGGTGTTCCAGTTTTCCTATTATTATTTTCTTCTGTGCTATAAGCATGTTATTTTCATGATAAGTAAAAAACATATTGAACTGCAGACATTTCCAACTTGATTTTTAGTTCTCAATTTTCCCTTGGTGCTTTCTTTCCAGGAAAAGACCAACAGCAGAAATCTGCCTTTCTCATTCTTGGCTACAGCAATGGGACTTTGGAAGCTTGTTTCACCCTGAAGAAACTTCCAGTTTCTCTCAAAGTCAGGATCATACAACAAGGTCCTCTGAAGACAAGACTTCTAAATCCTCATGTAATGGAACCTGTAGTGATCGAGAAGACAAAGAGAATATCCCAGAGGATAGCAGCACAGTTTCCAAAAGATTTCGCTTTGATGACTCATTGCCCAATCCTCATGAACTTGTTTCAGATTTGCTCTGTTAGCATTTTTCTCTTTGACTCCTTTGGACTGAATTTGGAATTTGAAATCCACTCCAGTGTGAAATTGTGGTTTGTAGCTTTATATGTGGCATGTTTATGTTGTAAATGCACTTTTGCATAGAAGAATTTAGGGGATTGTTAAATTACTAGTTACTAGCATAATTTCATTTCCCATTCTGAGATATCAACTATGCAGAGAAGAAAATATTTAAAATATATGACCAAAAATTAAAGTGTGCATGTGAGTTTACTTGTTATTGGAAGAATCCAAGTTCAGATGGGTTTATCGAAGTGTTTTATATATCAGGAAAAAGAGTGACTTGGGTTATATTATGTTTGATATAAACTGAACAAAATGAAGACATTTGAATTTCATAGATTCTCTAAAGTAAGTTCTATACCATGCCTCTATTGAGACAAAATTTTGTTTAGGATAACACTGTCACCTTTAAGGAAGATTATGTGCTATTTTATAGATGCCCAAGAGAGTTTACATTTGAAAATGTCTTTCAATCACAGATATTTTAAAACTACATAAGATTTCCATTATATGTGGTCTGTATGAGATAGATCCTTTAACCAGAAGGAAGAGAGAGTTAGAAACCTGATTAGGAATATTTTATACAAGTTAGAGCAGAGAAAAGAGTAGCATGACATTTTTTAATTCAGATGTTTTTTTGCCCATTCTCAACACCCTTCAGATTTAATGAGGTCAGACAGATGGAGAATATATGGTATACAAGTGTAGAGGATTATCATCCTCCAGAACTTCTAGAGTAGAAGATACTTAGATAAAAGCAAATGTGGTCCCTTTTTTGTTAGCCAAACATATTTATTGAGTATAGAAAAAAATGCTGACAGACTTAGGCAATTTCAAATGTCTTCTAAGTCTTGGAATACAAGCTAGTCATTCAGAGTTTTAAAAGTATGAATAAAAAAAAAAAAATACAACACCAGTAGAACTATTAACACAATGCCAAAGTCAACCCTAGCAAGGTGGATGTGATCATAAAACTATATGACAGCAAGCTCTTCTAAAGTTCTTGTGTAAAATTCCTAGTGAGTAATGAGGCTCAGCAGAAGGCGATCTACAGGAGTGGCCTTCAGTGGTCTTTTGCTGGGACCAATAAAAGTATGAGTTTAGGGACAGCAGAATGTTTAATCAGTGGTTGATGACTATGTTCAGTCCTAATGGGAAATTTATACTCCTTTTAGGGTAATCTTTACTGACTTTCCACCTAGTGACTGTTAAAGAGTCTGTTATGTTGTCTTGTTAAGATAATAGGAATCTTATGACCATGTTACCATATGAAAAGAAATTCTATTTTGACAAATCTTGAGTTTTCTCCATTTGAATTATATACTACTCTAAAACCTTTAACTTGTTGAAATTAGGTAAGACTCCAAATAACATAACTTTTTAATAACTGTCGGTTCACTTTAATTTGTTAAACGGTCAGTTTCTTTTACAGCTCCAGCATTTCTTGAAGGAAAGTTATTTCTACTTATGTGTTTGTGTATGCATTTGTGTATGTGTATATGTATAGGTACATGTATATATGTACAGATAGATAAAATATAGCCTTTAAACAACTTTTTCTTGGAGATTTTTGGCTCTACTATATTGTACTCAACTCAGGTGCCAAAGGAGATATTGTCTTATGACATGTAAATATACATTTAAATTCTTTAAGAAGTAGTTTGTTGGGTCAATAAACTAGCCATTATAGAAGCTAATCTGGGCTCTTGTATATGTAAAACGGATGAGTTTTTCTTCATTGTTGGTTGTTCATTTATTCGCCTTCAGTATTAAGCTAATGTAGGTAAGCTTAAGTCATTGGAGAAAGAGGAAATAACTTTTACGAAAGATCATACTATATTTTTAAATTTCTAGAAGAATTGTGCCATACTGAAAAATAAAAATTAAGACATGTTGGAATTTCAAATTATAAACTAGTTCTTAAAAAAAATTTTATACCAACTTTCTTTTAGGAATTTTAAAATAGTTTATATACTTCCTCTTAGCTAATAGAATACACAGTTATAAATTTTCAAACCCTTTTTCCTAACAATTTTTATTGTAAAAAAGCAACTAGTGGTTGCACAGTTTAAAAATACAACTTTTTTATAGGGATAAATTTAAATATTTTCACTGATTGAAATGTGAAAATAAACCAATCTTTAGAGAGAAATGACTCAATTCTTTTTCTCTCAAGATTGAAAACAAATGTCTGTCAATAACAGATGACATAGCTCACTAACATAGGAACCTAGAAAGCCCCTCTGAAGTGAGTAGATGTTGGTAACATTTAAACACATCTTAAGATAAATGTTAAATTGTGATGAATTTATAAAGTTTAATTTGTTTTTTGGATAGGATCCCTAGATAGATGGGATTAAAAGATAAAAGAAGTAGAGATGACAATTATGATTGTCATTAAAATTTTTTTTCCTCACAGTAAAGTTAGCCTAACTCTGAAAAGTAAACTTATAACGGCACTATAAAGAAGTACACAATACCTATTCTTCAGTTGTAATGAGATAAGGTACCTGTGCCAAAATATAAATCAACACATTGCTTCCTTAAGAAAGTCATGTTATAAAATAAGTCATCTGATTAGAGACATAATTGATTTTCATCTGGCATAAGCTTGCTTTTTCATTTTGAATGGTTCGCGAATAGTGCATTGGCCATACTTTGAGTAACCTTGCTCTAAGCAACATTTATAAATGTTATTTTATAACTGTTTCCTCATCTGTTTATTTTTAAATTTTCAATTTGATATCTGACTTGGAAACATCCCTAATTGTTGTACAAACAATTGTACTTTCATTTCAAATTATATTAAAATTAACTTCCAATTTGGGGAATTATCATCTTATAATTTTATAAAAGTTTAAAGAACTTAAACTCGTTATAAATTTTACACAAATTATAACTGCTCTCTGTCTCAGCTTTCATTAAATAATCATGTTGCTTAAGGTATGTTAAATGACATTATGAATACTTAAGTAAAAAAAAAAAACTGGTTATATGAGCTTAATGATCCTTTTGGTTAAAAATTAAAAAGTACTTTTTTACATTTGTGGTTGTCTTTTGTTTTAAAGTATTTCTCAGTGTGTTAGTCTTAAAAGCAAACCCTGCCTGGAGGTTCTAGCCTTTGACCCATGTCATCTTTGAACTTGCTTTCCAGTACTGATATGTTTATTAGATACGGTTTGTCGGAAAAGTTATATTAACTTGAAAAATGGTCTGTTCTCTGGTAATATTAAATAACTTTTAGAAAATGTCAATGAATAGCACTGTGCTATATGTTACATAAAGATAAGGAATTCTTATTCACTAGAAATGAGTGAACTGTTTTTTTAAATAAATTGAATTTTTTTTAAAAGATGAATAAAGGGGTCTTCAAGAAGTTTATAATCTGGTTGTGCACTAAGGTGCAATCAATTACCATTATTTATGATAGCTTTATCTATAAAGTTCCCATGAACAATGAATATGGAAGCACTGTTCCTGGGTGAAATACAAGGTTATGTTCCTGAAAGCTTCTGTTCATAACATTGTTGTGTACTGCTCAATACATAACATTGTTTTATGTGTGTTTCTGTTTAAAGACATTTAATATGTAGTTGATTTATTAACATTGAACTCATGGCCAACAGCACAATGACTCATGTCTGAATGAAGCTTATCTAATATACATTTTTTTGCCCATAAGGCACATTATAGCCTTGTGGAACACTACACGGCACTTCAGAACTATGTTTTGGGCTATTTTAAATAGTAAAGTTAACAAAACACAAAAATGCAGAAATATGGACTATAAAAATGACATTTACCTTAAAGTATGAGAGCTGAAATAAGAAGAGTGTCACCTTGTTCAATTTCCGCTGGGGACAAGTGTGTCAGGCAACTCAAAATTTTCACCATTCTCTGCAAATGACAGTAAAAGCACCATACATGTTGATTTAAAATTTAAAAATAAATTTTAGCAAACAGGCGAATTTGCAAGTATGGAATCTGAATAATGAGGGTCAACTGTACATACTAAAATCATCATGTAAGAAGTATGAAGTATGATGAGAAAGAAATGGTGTGCAGAACTTGATAATAGGATCTATAGGAAGGAGAAGTTGATGTGTTGAAACTCTAATTGGAAGTATTTTGTTTCATATCTTCTTTTTGTGAAATGTAGAGTCCCAATTTTTCTCCTCGGCATGGAAATTATTATTATTTTGATAATATGAAGTTCCCTCAAATGTTAAATAGCTTTAAGATGATAAATAGCTTTATCATCTCACCCAAACTTCCTGGTTTCATTACCTACATTAGTTAACACAGCACTATTTACTCACACATCACAACTGGAAGTCTTTCTAGGTTTCATTCTATAAATTTTCTTCCAATTTTCTACTGTACCTTTTCCAATTAGTCATTAATTTCCATCAATGATATCTCCTTAAATATCATATAGTCATTTCCCCTTGATTCTTACTGGTACACATTCTTTCATTTAGATCTAGGTTATCTAGATCATCTAAAAAAAAGGCCACAAGCATTTCCTACAAAAGGGCCAGCTATTAAATATTTCAGGTTTTGGAGGACAGACAGTATCACGTTATGACTAATCAATTCTGCAATTATATTGGAGCATGAAAATAGCCAAGGACCATATGTAAATGAATGTGTGTGCCAATAAAACTTCGTAAAAACAGACAATGGACTGAATTGAGTTTATTGACTTTGATCTACATTATCACAACGAAATTCTAACTGGTTCTTTTAGTTCTAGTATGATTGACATGGGAGGAGAGGCCAGAAAGAGACAGGGCAGTTTCATCTGAACTGACTTTGTCTAACAAGCAGACTTCCAAGAGGAAGAGGACTTAGAAATAGTCATTGGATATAATGATTTCACTAGAAAGGCGAATTTGCAAGTAGTTGAGAAAATAGAAAGTAGAGGCCACAGGTATATATCAGTCTTCCAAGTCTAGGAGAAGAAGAGAAGAACAATAGTTTGTAGAGTATTTTTAAAAGTGTTTTAGGTTGGGAAGGACTTGAAAATGTTAGTAGGCAAAGAGAAGTTCACATGGAGACAGCAATTAAAATGCACAAGAGTTAAAGAATATTAATGATAGAAAATGCCAGAGAAAGTAATGAGATCATAAGCACAATTGGAGGGGTCAACCTTGGCCAGAATAAGGAAAAATATTTTTTCCTGACAGACAAAAATGAAGAAAAAGAAGGATGACAACAGAGGTATGAAGTACTGGGCTGATCAGTTTCTCCTTACTGAGAAGATTGCATCTAGTTGTCTGCTGAGACCAAAAGAATTAGAGGTGGGTGTGCTTTGAAGAGTGAAAATTTAGCAAAAACTGAAGAACGTAAGAATCTTTGAACAGTGTTGGTCGAATAAGTGGAGCTTACGATGTATTAGGAGAGACAGGCATTAAATACCAAACATCTTAATTTTTGATTAAAGAGTTTATTGTGTAAAGTATGGGGCCAAATAATTTTTGAAATACTAATTTATAAATTCTGCCTGTATTCTTTCCTTTTATATCAGGAGACTGCTTCTTTGCATCAGGGGAAGTATATATTAGCACCGAAAAGAATAAAAAAGAATTCCGCTAAGGCTTTTATTTGCAAATATTTAAATCTATTGAGAAAATAAGTTTGGAAAGTATTAAAAAGTCTCAGAAGGTGATAAGATCTACAGGTCTTGGAGCAGCAGAACTTCGCTCAGTTCCCCAGTGCATGTTAAGAATTGTAGGACCGTGTAGACTATTCCAATACCAGGAATATCGTGTCTAGGGCTAAGATAGAACCAAAAGGGTTGTGTGGGGTAAACATTGTCTCTGGAATGAGCATGGCATGGAGGGAGAAGATAGCATTGAGTCTGAGAAGAGTTTCTCATGTGGGTCTTATTAGATTATTTTCTATTACATTGGACAGCGTCCTCATGAACAGAATGCTCTCACTAGAGAAACACCAGTAGAGTTCACATAACTGGTTCAAACAGTGTCTCTTGGTGGAAGTTGAATGCATACAACTACAATGCAAATCTCTAAAAGTAATTCTGCCATTGTTGAAGAAACGGTGGTTTGGCTAACCCACCAGCTATAGCCAACCCCCTTCTCTTTTGCCTACCTCCAGTACAGACGCTATTCTAGCTCACTTGGAGCTAGGGATCACCTGGTATTCTGCTGGGTAGCTTCTGAAAGGCTTTTGATTTCTAGAAGAAAACCAGAAATGCCGATAGTCTCACAGCTCCACACCACCTGGATAGGAGCTGTTTCCACCATTTTGTAGCTATGAAGGAAGGGACAAAGGAATCGTGGAGATGCTGGCCCTGACATTATTATCCCACTGAAGCAATGGCAGCAGTCATCTTAGGTTTTCGGTAGGTGATTTTTTAAAATGTCCTATTTCTTTAAGCCACTCTCTTTTGTTTTTTCTGTTATTTGCAGCTGAAAGCATCTTAATTGATACAATCATCAATGTTTTCCAAACTCATGTTCCTCATAATGTTATTAGATGTGTGAAAAAGAAAGAAAGCATGTGTACCCAATTATGTTTCGGGAACACCATGTTCAACAGTGTTAAACATGCATGTTTACTGCAGGATTCCTTGGAGTCTTTAATTTATACTGGGAATCTCCAAATGAGAAACTCAGTGTACAGTGTGTTTTAAAATTCCTTTGACCATGTTAACATCTCTTTGGATAGTATTAATGAACACTTACCTGAAAAACACTACACTAGATACAAAAGCAGTATAGTCCAAGGATATCTAAAAAATCTGGCTTACTCAGGAATATAATTCAAGTTATTTTGTGAGAACCAGCTCTTATATTTGAGAAGGGACTGGAAAGGGCAGGCTCCTGAGTCCTGATCCAAGTAAGACCACTTTCAATAGCCCTCTTTGTAGCATTATAAGCTTTATGTCTTTATTAGAAATCACCATTAGGTTCTGATACAACACACTCTGATTCTCATGTGCCATCAATACCTCACAGATGTTTCCTTGGGGACTCTGAGCTTGGCCATGCCTTAACTTCCAAAACCAGTAGACTGCACTCTCAACGCTCTATCTTTATCAATGGAACTCATTTGTAATATTTTCCATGCCTAAAAGCAAATACCTTGCATTAGATTTCTCCCCAGAAACAACCAATAGTATGTGTGTGTGTGTGTGTGTGTGTGTGTGTGTGTGTGTGTGTGTGTGTGGAGACTGGGAGCTCCCATACCTGCTCGTTGCAAACTGCAGAACTCAGACAGCTGGTGGCATAATTCCATCCCAAGTCTGAATGCTGGAAAACCAGGAGGGCCAATGTTGAGGGCAGGATAAGATAGATATCCTAGCTCGAAGAAAGAAAGCAAATTCTTCCTCTGCCTTTTTGTTCTATTCAGGCTCTTAACATTAGATAATGCCCACCAGCATTGGTGAGGATGATCTTTACTCAGTCTATCAATTAAAATGCTAATAATCTTCCAGAAACACCCTCACAAACATATCTAGAAATAATGTTTTACCAGCTATCTGGGCATCTTTTAGCGCATCAAACTGACACACAAAATTAACCATCACAGGCCTTTCCATATCTTCTGACATTCTTATTTATCAAATTTTTCCAATAAGAATAGAGATGTTCCAACATTTTCGCATATAGTTTCCTCGCCACTCCCAACCCCCACACACGTTTCTACTTTATATGGAAAAGTATAAGTTTTATGTATAGGAAACAAACTGATCTTTCAGCTTATTAGAATTGATAGTCTTTTTTTTTTTTTTTTTTTTAATATCACTAAGAAAACTTCAAAAATCCTCTAATGAGCAGGATGATGTAAGTCTGGTCAGAACCAAATGAATAAACTCTCACGTTTAGGTCCTGTGCCAACCCTATGCTGTGGTTAACTTTCAGAATAAGCAAAAAAAAAAAGGGATTATTTTATAATTAGTCAAAAGGATTCCCACCCTCTGTGGTTCACCACCAGAATTTAAATTTAGTGATTGTAATAGCTCTTTGAAAGTCCAAAAGAAAGACATATGCTAATTATACCAATATTTCTAGCCAGATGGTAAAATACAACTAGGTCACCAATTACAGACAAAACCGTAAATGTACGGTCCCTCTAGTTATATCAAATATTAACAAATGAGTACAAAATGTATATAGAAAAAATTATAGAACAAAATTTTGAACAAATAAAACATAACAGATTCTCCATGTCATATAAGGCATATCATAGCACTTCCTTCCCTACAAATCAATCATCATGAGTAAATCTATGAGACTTCCCAATCTTTCCTGGTTATAATTGAATTAGCTGCCAATATAGTTATACAAGGCCAAATTTTATAGATGAAGCATTGTGATTTTTTATTTCTTCCTTTGAAAGAAGTTGTTAGCCTAATTTATTAAGAACGTGATTGGCTTTTTAATTGAAATTTGCACAAAAAGGCTTCTGAAATAAATGAATATTTAAGTAATCACAGACCAAAGACCATTGAAAACAAGTTAGAAAGGGAGAAAAAGAGCTGGGCTATTTATTTGGAGGCCTTTTTTTTTTCTTTTTCTTTTTCTTTTTTTTCTCTTTTTGGCTGCTTTAACCTATGTGAACATCAATTACTTCTTTCTTTTACAAAGCAGTAGTAATCAGCTGTTTTCTTCTTTGATTAGTTCTAGCCCTAATTCATTTAATACTAATGATTAAGCATGGGATACTGCAAATAAACCTGTCTTCTTTCTTCCCCAAAATAGAATAATTACAATGGCCAATGGCTAGGGCCTTTTATATAACTAAATTTGTAAGAGATTTAATTACCTTGGCTTTGCTCCAGTGTTTCAAACAACACACAAAAATAGTCCCACAAATTGTATCTAAATTTCAGTTTAATTTTGGAAGGTCTTTACAGTATGTGTTTATAAATGGGCATTTGCATGTCTATGTATAAAAAAAATCACCCGTGGGTATGTCTGTATTCAGAGATATGATATAAATTCAAGAAGAAAGAATAAAGTTTGCTAAAAGTCCATTATGAATCAGGAATTATATTTGGTTCTTTTATTTATGCTGTTTTTTAAAAAAATTTTTTTAAAATTTATTTTAATTAGTGTCCAGTATACAGTACATTGGTTAGACATCTACATAGTTCATAAAACAATCCCCCCAATTGTTCCCTTTCCCCTGACCCTCCACCTAGCCAACATATTAATGCTAACTGCATTCCCTATGCCGCGCTCCCCATCCCTGTGACCATCCATCAGCTGCTAATTTGTACTTCTTTAACCCTTCACTCCATTCTCTCAGTCACCAAATTGTCCACTATATTTGTGAGTCTGTTTTTGATTAGTTCGTTCTTTTTATTCTTTAGATTCCACATATAAGTGAAATCATATAATGTTTGACTGAAATACCTTTTAGGTCCATCAAAGCAATATCTTTTTCCATCCCCTTCCTTTTAGTCTGTGTGTGTCTTTTAATCCGAAGTGAGTTTCTCGTAGGCAGCATATGTAGGGGTCTTGTTTTCCTTTCCATTCATCCACTGTTTTAGTTGGAGCCCTTAATTCTTTTCCATTTGAGGTACTTATTGATAGGACTATAGTTGTTACCATTCTTTATTCCTGTTTTTGATACATATTCTTTTTTTTCTTAAAGAAGTCCATCTAACATTTTCTGTAATACTGGCTTGGTGGTGATAAATTCCTTTAGCTTATTTTTGTCTGGGAAGCTCTTTATCTATTTTTCGACTCTAAATGATAACTTTGCTGGATAAATTATTCTTGGTTGTAGATCTTGGGTGTTCATCGTGTCGAATATTTTTGCCAAGCCCTCCGTCCTTTTCTTTTGAGAAATCAACTGTCAGTCTTATGGGCGTTCCCTTGTAGGTAATTATTTGTTTTTCTCTTGCTGCTTTTAATATACTTTCTTTGTATTTAATCTTTGGCATTTTAATTATGATGTGTCTTGGTGTAGGCCTCTTTGATTCCCTGGTTTTTGGAATTCTCTGAGCTTCCTGGGGTTTTATGTCCATTTCCTTCCCAGGTTCGGGAGTTTTCCATCATTATTTCTTCAAACAGCTGTTCAACATCTTGATTTTCTTTAGGTACATCGATCAGATGAATATTTGACCCTTAATAGTATCCTATATGCTCCTTCAATTATTTTTATAGTCTTGGCATCTTATCTCTTGCCAATCTGTTTGAGTGTCCTTGGCTTTCCATCCTCTGGGTGAGGCATTTGATCCCTTTCTTTATTCATTTTGTTTATTCCTTTGTTTATTCCATTTAATATACTTCTCATCTCATGTTTTCTTTTTCATTTCAGACTGGTTCCCTTTTATAATATCCATTTCTATTTTTATGGGGTTTTTTTTTATCTCTTCGTTTAAGTTCTCACTGAACTCATCTACACTTCATAAAAGTTCATTGAGCATCTTTATAACCAGTGTTTTGAACTCTGCATCTGTTAGATTATTTGACTCCATTATATTTGGATCTCTGTTCTGTTCTCTCATATGGCTTCTGCTTCTTTGTCTTCCCATTTTGGCTGTCTTTCTGTGTCTGTCTCTATGTACTAAGCAAAGCTCTTAAGTCGCCCAGTCTTATTAGTGTGCTCATTAGTGTGGATTTGTGAAGTAGGTGTCCAGTGGCACAGTCCTGAGAGGGGTTCAGTGCAGGCCAGACTTAGCCCAAGCCTCTGCCCCTCCAGGGCCACCTCTTAAGATTCAGCAAGCAATCCACAGAAGCTGTGCTTATAGTTGCCTCAAAAGGCCACACCAGGAACCAAGGCCAGTTGCCTCCAGGGTGAGTCTAGGTGCTGCTCAGCAAAAAGCACCTGACTTGCTGAGGACACACCTGGATGTGGCTTGGGTGGGGCCTGAATTGAGGGAGGCGGAGTTACCGGGAATCCTCTGGGCAGAGGGACCACTGTTATCCAGTTTGACGACCTCACAGCTATGGCGGCGCTGTGTCTGCACACTGGGAGAGGGAGAGCTCAACAGGGAACAATGGATACCACAACCACTTCCGAACAGAGTGAGTGTCACCTCAGCACTCACTCCAACAATCTAAGTCCCTGGTTCCCCCTGTGTGCACCTGAATTGGCCCTAGTGTTCAGAATGAGCAGGTCCATCATTGTGAAAATCTGCTGGCGGATGCAGCTCCTTTAAGAGGCTTCTGCTGTGGCAGCCTCTGTCTCACTCAGCTGCTTAAGACTGGGCAGCCCTGCGTCTTTGCCCTGTTCTACCTTCTGTCATTGCAGGGTGATTTCTTGAATTTCTCCCTAGCTGTATGGCTTGTTCATTTAGATCCCAGGCGGTTTTTCCTTGCTGCTGCTCCTTGTTTCTGTCATAATTTTAATTTGGTTGCCAGAGAGATGAACAGAGTCTCTATCATCTACGCCATTTTTTCCCCCAATTTTTAAACATTTTTAAATAATTTTCTTTTTTTTTAATTACAGTTGGCATATGATTATTATATTAGTTTCAGGTGTACAACATAGTGATTAAACATTTATATAAGTTATAAAGTGATCACCTGATAAATCTAGACACTATACATACTCATTACAATATTATTGACTATATTCTTTATGCTATATTTTATATCTTCATGACTATTTTGTAACTACCCACATGTATTTCTTAACCTTTTCCTCTTTTTTGCTCATCTCCCAACCCTTCTCCCATCTGGCAACCATCAAAATGTTTGCTGAATCTATTTTGTTGTTGTTCTTTAGATTCCACATGTAAGTGAAATCATATGCTATTTGTCTTTCTCTGTCTGACTTACTCCACTCAGCACAATACCCTTTAAGTCCATCAACGTTGCTGCAGATGGCTAAATTTAATTCTTTTTTATGACTGAGTAATATTCCATTATATATATATATATACCACCTCTTCTTTACCCATTCATCCATCGATAGACACTCAAGTAGCCTCCATATCTTGACTATTGTAAATAATGCTGCAATGAACATATAAATTCTCATGTCCCTTCAAAGTAGTGTTTTGAGTTTCTTTGGATAAATGCCCAGAAGTAGGATTACTGGGTCCTCCTTTGTATCTTGTCATAGCCTTTGTTTCAAAGTTTATTTTATCTGGTATAAGTATTGCCATCCCAGCTTTTTTGTTTGTTTATTTCCATTTTCATGAAACATCTTTTTGTAGGTCTTTACTTTCAGTCTGTGCGTGTCTTTTGATTAGAAGTGGGTCTCTTGTAGGCAGCCTATGTAAGGGCTTTGTTTTATTTATTCAGCCACCCTATCTTTTGATTGGAGCATTTAATCCATTTACATTTAAAGTAATTGTTGGTAGATATGTAGTTATTGCCATTTTATTATTCATATTTCTGATATTTTTTATTTCTTTTTTCTTCTTAAAGTAGTCCCTCCAACATTTTTTGTAATACTGGTTGGGTGGTGATAAACTCCTTTAGTTTTTTCTTGTCTGGGAAGCTCTTTATCTGTCCTTCCCTTCTAAGTGATAACTTTGCTGGATAGAGTAATCTTGGTTGTAGTTCTTTGCTTTTTATGACTTTGAATATTTCCTGCCAATCCCTTCTGGCCTGCAAAGTTTCTGTTGTGAAGATTAAACAAAACAGCATGAATAGATTTCACCCTGCAAATCAAATATTGTCTTCATTTTGTAGGTGAGGAAACTGAGTCTCAAAGAGGTTAGCAATTTTTCAACATTACCTAATTACTATGTGTTGGGATTTGAGCTCAAGTTCACTGGCTTCAAATGCTTTACCCTTTCCATCACACCAGATTCAAATGACATTTTCCAAGATTAAATGGAAAAAAAAAACTAGAAAAAAGTGATTGGAATCTGTATCATTAAAAAAAACATTTGGATACAATTTTAATTTATATGTTCAATTGAAAATGTATCATAAAGTCAATCTTAGGATAGAATAATCTAAATTACAATATTTACAGCATTACAGAATGTAGTGTTTGCTAAATAGAAAAGAGAAACATGAATAATTCATTAATGTTTCTTAATTGGTCATTTGTACTCTACAAATAGGTATGGTATAGACCACCTGTATTCATGCCCAATTTGCTACATATGGAGCAGAACTTGATAAGAAATGAGTCTTCCATAATTCTTTATCTATAGCATCTGAGAAATCTCTTGTAAAGATAGCCTTCATTGGAAGACCTTCTCTTAGCAGAACTGTCCCTGAGGCAGGAAATGCCTGGCTCATTCGAGGAACAGAAAGACCTCCAGAGGGAACTGAGAGAAGAGGCTGGAGAGGTGGGCAGGGGCCATGTTAACCAATTGGCTTTTACTTTAAAGTCATGGGGTGCTATTAACAAATTTTAAATGAGAGTTTCACATAATCAGATTTTGTATTTTTTCTAAAACATTGTTTGTATCACTATTTGGACACTGTGGGGAGGATGTATTGAAAGGAGTAAATCTGAAGGCAGAGAACCCCCTAGGAAGGTTATTTCAGTTATCTTTTCAAGAGATGGTGGTGGCTGAGGAAGTTGAGAGAAATGAATAGATTCAAGTGAGATATGAGAGTTAGAAATGATAGAGCTCCCTAACTACTTGGATGTGTAAGATGAAGGAGCATATAAAGGATGATTTTCAAGTTTCTCTTTTGAGCAAACATTTAGATGTTTGTCCATTCAGGAATATAGGGGACACAGGAGAAGGAGCAGTTCTGAGGAAAAGATGAGTTTGATTTTGATGTAATGACTGTGATGCTGGTTTTTGGTTATATGAATTTGGAGCTCAAAGGTGTGGCCAGCCATGGATATCTAAAGTGAGGCGTTGTCACTGCATAGCTGATTGAATAAGGTGACTAGCTTGGAGGAAGCCAGTGAAATTGAGCGATTACCTACTATGACTCACAGTTCAGGTATCAATATTAGAGTCATATTAACTTGCTTTGAAACCAAATCTTCAGTAGGACATGGTTTGAAAGAAAAAGAGAGGTAAAATAGGATGGAGAGAAGTGATTGGATGAAGAATGTAAGGAATTTAGAATTTTTTTTTTATAGAATACTCATCATTCCTGTCAACAGAGAGGAACAATTACTTAAAATGATGTTAGAGGGTAGAGTCCTTGTATGTTTATGGGTAGCATGCATGAGTAATGGTAGGTAAAACTCAATTCTACTTTTATAAGCACTCCATTTCCTTTTATCTATGCGCCCTTCCCAATTCCTATAAGGATTTGTACTCAGGTTCTCTCCATCTAATGAAAACCTCTTCTTAGAAAGGATATAAAATATATTCATGCAAAAGTGAAAATGGTTAAGATAGACTTTAAAAGTTATCCCTAGTTATATGTTCTGCAAAGTAACCACAGAAATATTTATAATCCATAATATTCTTCCTCAACCTTGCCACTTCCTAACTCCATCCCATTTGTGTAACTGCTCAAATTGTGTCATTTGTGAGCTGTCAAAATGCTTGTGAAAAAGTAAACAAACAAATGCCAGCTAAATTAAACTGATCAGACTACATTTATTCTTAGAAAGATTAGAAATGGAAATAATCTTACTATATATGAGATTTTTATAGTTTTTGTCAAAATTTTAAATGTTAATAGATCTTATTCCAGTCCCTGGATAGAGAAAGCTCACATTTGTTTTGAACTTATAATAAAAACCTATGTATTAGATTGATTTCTCTCAAAAATAATTCTTTAGTTTCACTCAGAAAGCCTAATCTAAACTCTATTCTTAAAAAGGCAAGCATTTATGAGTCGACTGTCTGAAACATGACTGGAAACTTGAATAATTATTCCTTGTGGCTACAAAATCATCTCAAACACGTATTAATAAATTTGATACCAAATGGTGCTTTATATCCAACTATATTGCCAAGTATATGGTGGGTCCATTATTGGTACATTTTAAACTATGAAAAATGAGTCAAAGTCTGAATGTTTTCTATAATGTGCTAAGAGTCCTCATTTAAAATGGTTTTTTATTGAAATATAATTTACATACCATACATTTAAATGCTCGCCCATTTAAAGTGTACAATCCAATAGTTTTTAGTATATTCACAGAATGTGCAACTATCACCACTATCTAATTCCAGATCATTTTCATCTCCCCATGAAGAAACCCTGTACTTGTTAGCATTAACTCCTTAAATCCTCTGACCTTCTCGGTCCCAGGCAACCACTAAACTCCTTTCTGTCTCTATGGCTTTGCCTATTCTGTACATTTCATATAACTAGAATCATAAAATAAATGATATTTTGTGACTGGCTTATTTTATTTAGCATAATATTTTCAAAGTTTATCCATGTTGTAGCATATATAATTACTGCATTCCTTTTTATTGTCGAATAATATTCCATTATATGGACATATCACATTTGTTTACCCATTATCAGTTGATAGACATTTGGATTGTTTCCACTTTTTGGCCATTAAGAATAAAACTGCTATCTACAAGTTTTTGTGTGGATATATGTTTTCATTATTCTTGGGTATATACCTAGGAGTTGAGTTACTGGGTCAGATGATAACTCTATGCTTAATCATTAGAGAACTGCCACATCGTGCTCTAAAGTGACTGCATAATTTTACATTCCCACAGTGTATGTGGGTTCCAATTTACCCACATCCTCCCATACACTTGTTATTGTCTTTTTAATAATATCTCTTCGTGGTTTTGATTTGCATTTTCCTGATGACTAATGATACTGAGTATCTTTTCCTGTGCTTGTTGGCCATTGGTGTTTCTTCTTTGGAGAAATGTTAATTCAAATATTTTACTCATTTTAAAATGATTTTTGTCAAAATTTATTTTTTTATTAACTTTTGGAGTTCTTTATGTATTCTAAATATAAACAAGTCTTAATTTTTGAGAAATTGCACCAAATAAAGCAAATATTAGATAGATAAATCAAAATACCTGGTGTCAACACCCAAAATTGAGATATACACATGTATGTATAAATAAATATAGGTATAATTTTTTCATGTTTTAGCAAGAAAAGATCTTAATTACTTGAAATAACAAAAACACTCAAAAGAGTGTATGAATATACAACAGAATGTGCAAAATCTACAACAAGAAACAGTTAAGCAAATTATGGTATATCTATGTGATGAAACATGATGCTGCCTTCAAATGATGATTATGAAGTGTTCTCCAAGACCTTGCAAAATTTCTATGATACACTCAATGAAAACACACACTATAGTTTCAACTGTGTTTAAAAATATGTAAGAAAAAGTCAATGAAAAAATAAGCCAGTATGTTAATCATGTTAGCACCAGGACAGCAAAATGATAGATAATATTTTTTCTGTGCTTTCCAGTTATCTATGATAAGTGTGCATTTCTTTTATAATCAGGCATTTGATGGAGGAGGGAGCAATGAAGTCTTAAAAGAGGCACTGTAAAACTAAATGTAAAACTAAATGTAAAACTAAAATAATATATGGTCTTTAACAAATTCTGATGATTTTGGAATTATGTGGTTTTTCAGCACACATTATATCTTTTTGAGTTATGCCCAGAAGCTAAAGTCATCTTACCTACAAAATCCCACAAAAATTTATGTTGGATTTTACTTCTCCAAGTGCTTAAGATACTTCTTGGAAGGTAGCTTGGCATCCTGAAACATATTTCCTTATTCAGAAACAATAGTTTGTAGTACAAAGTCAACCCTGTACTTTGAAATGTTATGAAATCTTGATTAAGGGCAATTTTTCTTTATTTTTTGTTTGTTTGCTTCATATATTATTAAAATAGAGGCCTATAAAGCTTCAAAAAACATATTTTGTGCCACGATAACTTAAAACTTCTTTTTCTCGAATGCCAAGGATATTCCCATGATGTAGGCAGGCAATGGGTCTCTGTCCACAGTTATTGTAACTGCTATCATTTCAAGACAAACCACTAATTGCTGAGGAATTCACTGGGAGCAAAGAGGAACTTTTCTTCACAGTGTACTTCTTGAGATCTCTAGCAGATTTCTTTTCTTTTCAGGCCCCGAGTTCTCATTATCCACAACAGTTCTCACTCCCTACTTTCCACAGAATGTATTCTAAGACAAAACTGCTTTTGAAAAACAAAATGTTCTGGTGAGTTTGGATCCACGATTGATACAGCGATGTTGGCACAGTGCTGTGGACACATGTCCAGAACTGCTGTTTGTAAATGTGATAGCAATTTTGCTAAAAATAAGGACTTTCTTTGCAATTTCCAGAGGTATGGATAGAGGAGGAACTGGAATTGTCCTTTATTTTTCACATGCCCTTTCATTTCCTGCTGTGTGCTGATGTTTCAAAGCCTCCACATGAATTAAAGTTCCAATGAGATTTGCAATAGCGGTTTCTTGGGAATGTCCGTAAACGTTTTTTGTTTTGTGTTTTTTTTTGTTTTTTTTTTTTTTTTTTTGCTTTGGTTTGTGTTCTCAGCAGAAAGTGTTGCTTGTGATTATCCTTTTTCTAAATTATATCTCTTTTTAAGATCTGAAAAAATAAGCTTTTGTGTTTTTCAGGAAGCAATTTTTTTTTTCTGCCCTGCTCAGGACTGAGGGGTTTTACTTTAGAAACATGAAGCTAGAGTTTTCAGTGACTGATTCTACATGAAGAAAACAGTGAACTCATCAGTGCTTTCCCAGTTTAAGTAAACTTTTCTTACATTTTTCCTGTGAGTGATCATTGTTTTAGCAGGTTAATTATTTTACCACATAAAGTGGTCATTGTTCCCCGTGCTCAGTGCTCTGAATAAATCAGGCCCTTTCTTTAGTCAGGACACTCATCTCTGGGCTTCAGCAACCTTACCAATGTGCTGAGAGATTTTCATCCATCCGGGGATTTAAACGATTGGTAACATTTAAACAACTTTAAAGAAGAAAAAAAGAATCACACAATTTAAAGAAGAGTCCTTGAAGCATAACCTCTGCTGGATTCTGGGTCACAAAGCACTAAATATATTGCTCCCCAAGGCTTTGCAATTCTAACTGTGGTGGGCAGCACCTCTTTTTTTGTATTGCTTTTTTTTTTTTTAAAAGGATTTCATTAAGATGCAGGTGTGCATACACTCGAAAATATAGTAGGAATGCAAGGGCATTTCCAAGTTCAATTCCTTTCCATGGATTGGATTTTCTGTTTCCTTGAGAATATTGTGGGCTGTGGGCATTGTTGGTTGATCTTGGTCTTTGACATTCCCTCCTCAGGTCTGGCCACACAGAGCTGAGCAGGAGGCTTTAGATATATCAACCACTTGATGAACTTCTTGATGGGAATTTTAGCTAAAGTTTATTGAGAACTTATTTGCCACTTTTAATGCCAATTCCATCTTTGTCATTCCTTTTCTCATTTAAATTTCATAACTACTGGAAGAGGTAGATGTTATCATTATCCTGTCATCCTTGTTTTGGAGTTCAGTGAGTTGGCCAAGGTTACACAACCAATGAGGGACAGACACAAGGATTTGTTCAGGCCACCCCAGGGTACCAATGAGTGTTGGCTTTCTCCTCCTATTATTTTAAACTCAACTACAAAAGTACCTACATCTGTCAGCTCTTCCTATTATTTCCACGTGCTTCCCATGGACAGGAGTGCAAGTTTGCAAATCCCAGCTGTCCACTGAAAGAGTGTACAACCATCTCATGTATTATACAAAATGTTTAGCAGGGGCACTAGAATCCTATGTGTTTACAGTATCTTCAACAAATTTTATATTCTATATCATTTGAAATTGATAAACATTAGTAAAATATAAATTTTAATAAAGGTACTGTCACAGAGATTGTAAGGTGATTGCCAATATCCATTTGCCTTAATAGAATTTAGAAGTTTATACAAGTTTAGGAAGTATTACATTAGATTTTATACATTTTTCTTATTGAAACTATTACATTATATTTTATGGTATTTATTAAAGTGGTAAACGCACTCACCATAGAAAATACAGAGAAACAAACAAAAAAAATCAAAAATCAACTTAGATCCCTGTGTTTAGGGATTACTACTGCTAGCATTGCAATGTCTCTTTTGCTTAATATATCATAAATATATTCTTGCAACAAAATAATATAACATTAATGATTATATATCATATCATCATATGGGTAGAGTATCTTTTATTTAATCGATCCCCTATTTTTTAACATTTAATTTTTTTAATTTGCTGTTTAAAACAATGCGATGATTATCCTTGAAGGCAAATCTTTGTGTACATTCATAAGTATTTCCTTAAGATAATTTTAAGGTCAAAGAATATGTAAAATATTAGTTTTTTTCCCTTCTGGAAAAATCATATTACTATTTTAAGGCCTAACAACTAAGGTAGAGTGCCTGCCAAGGTCTGGTATTATCAATTTTCAATTATCAATTTTATAGGAGAAAAATAATATTTTGTTTTATTTTTCATTTCATTTATCACTATGAGGCCAAACATCCTTTCATGGTTTATCAGCCATTTGTATTTTTCCTTTTATTACATTTTGAGAAGCAAGATTTTGGAAAAAAATTATTTAGTCTGGGTAATATCAAATATCCTGATAATAGATTAACGAAAAGACTTTAGATTATTTTTTTTTTCTGAAGTCTTTCTTCTTTATTTAGATGCACAACTATAGAATTTTGGGGTACCTAAATGTTTGACACCTAGGTGTGGCTTTGGGCAGCATTGTGGGATTTTCTCCTCTGAATGGATCTGTACATAGTGGGCACTAAATGAACATTTGAAGAAATGTGCAATGACTAATAAGACTCAAAGCAGACATTTTTCTGACCTGACTCAAAATTAAAATGCTGAGTTACCAGGTTATTTGTGGCTACAAAAATATTATTGGCAAATAGTCCTAGGCTATCAAATTCAGTTCCATCTGTAATCAAATTAGAGACCCACATTCTTTTCTACAAGGAGACTGGTGTACCAAATCCTGCCTTTGACGTTGGATAGTATTAAATGGGATTTCAGCCAATGAATAAAGTTTCTATTTATAAAAACATCAAGGAAAAAATGTTAGGGATGATAAGCATGAAAGAGTAGTAATATCATTATTTCTATCTAACTTAATAATTGGGCACAAACAGTGGGAAAATTTCTGCCAAATACAAATGTTCTGTCCTGAGAAGCTGAGTTAAAGGTTTGGGAATCTTAAAGAATCAAAAAAAAAAAAAAAAAAAAAAAGAAAAAATGCAAAATGCACATTTCAGATGGGGGCAATTATAGGTAGGATGTCCTAAGAAAATATGCATATGTTTCATGTCAAAAAGAAAAAGACCTGTGCCTGACTGGCCAAGATAATGCCAGCTATTATTCCTCTGTGTGCGGTTGGTGTATTTTCCAGAATTTGAAAATCATCATTTGCATTTGGAATATATGTTTTGGTCCCTTCCCCACCCCTGCACACTCATGCGCATGCACACACCCAGTCCAGTGCTGCAGTTCCTTTACCCTGAATTCCTCAAGGTAACAGACATTGCTTGTCCCACCTCTAATACTGAGTCTGTCACAGAGCAGCTGGTCACCAAATGTGGATCATGGAATGAAAGAACAAACCTGCCAAAGCATGACAGAATAAAGCACTCAGGTAGGCTGTCCTGGCATTATTATTTTTACTGCTAGATGAAATATTGAGGCTGATAGAGTTGAGACTTATTCAAGATTGTATAGTTAGTGACAGAGCCAAGCCTTGAACTTAAATCTCCTGTTTCTAGAATTATGTTCTTTCAACTGTGAAAGAAAACCAGCTTACACTTTTTACACCTCTATTCAATATCATACGAATGGATTTATTAATATTACAAAGGCTATTTTTTATTCTACATTTAGTTGTACCTTTTGTCATTTCCCAAATAATTCAAAGCTATCTATGAATGTACAATGAGAGAGAGAGAGAGAGAGAGAGAGAGAGAGAGAGAGAGAGAGAGAGAGAGAGAGAGAGATTGAGAATGAGAGAGAATGAATAAAGATCACATACTGGGAGAGAGCCTTTGAGATCCTGCTTCTTAGCAATTGTAGTCAGTTTTGGCTCAAATAAACTCATAAAAATTGAAAAAAAAATGCATACTGGGAAAATACTCACTAGAATTATAATAGCTCACATTTAGTGAGTGCTAGATGCCAAGCATTGCTCTAAGAGCTATGCACGAATTAACACATTTAATATACATAGTGACTCTGTGAAGTTGATACTACTATTATCCAAACTTTACAATCATAGAAAATCAAGTACAGAGGATTCCAGTAACATTCTCAGGTCACAAAGCTAGTATGTGGTGAAACCTGGATATAAACCAAAGTGATTGCGGCCCTTGAGCCTGAGTTTTGCCTTTAACAATTTTGGGATCTGTGCTTCTCCAAATCTGTCTCGAGATCTAGGCCTTGGGAGATTATGCCCCTAAATCTACCCTCACACATGGTTCTAAGAACCAAACTCTAGGCCCCTCTCTTAGACTTATTACACTTCCACTTTGGTAAATAAGTATTTATGAAGATCAGCATTTGAAAATTGTGAGCTCCTTTATATACTGGTTGTGTGTGCTTGGGCAAGGCACCCTTCTGCTTTGTGCCTCAGTTTCCCCATAAGTCAAATTTGGACAATATTAGTAACTATCATATGTTTAGTGTGAGTATTAAATCCCACCATGGAGGCACTTAGCATAGTACCTGACACAAAGAAATAATCAATTTTAGCTATTAGCATTACTATGAGAAAATATAACACTTTTAAACCTTTACATTCAGGCCCCAGCATAGTCACATTCTCAGAAGAGAAATTGAATCATAGGACTAAGAAAATGAAAAATCTGGCCTAGATGATATAATGACTAACTATTTTCAGCTTACTGTTAATTAAACCCTGGCTTTTGGTTCAGTTGCCTAACCTAGTTCATCCAGACTCAGGTATAATATGTCTTTTGAATTTTTATATCTACAAGCTTTCTAGATCAATTTATTATTTTTTAAAATTTTAAAGTATAATATTAATCATAGAAATTAGAAATTACAGAAATGTATAAAGGGCAAAAGGTCACTCATGATCTTGTCTTCAAAGAATGGTGAGAATTGAATAAATCATAATTCTTGATTGTGGTATGCTATTGTCATTGGCTCATATATGGTCATCTTTTATTTTGTTTATTCATCATTATATAACATAACGAATAGCAAATGACCCACTGCCCTGCCCAAGAAGTAGAAAGTTACCAATAACTGATCTGTATCTATTTGTTTTTTCCCTATTCCTCCTGACCCAGTGCCCTCGGGCTGGAGATAACTGTTGTCCCAAATTCTGTGTTTATCACCATTCCTTTTCTTAGTTTCATATGTATACACACATACACACACACAAATACATATGCACATATATATGTATGTATGTTAAAATAATATATTTAGTTTAGTTTGTTTTGATATATTTATTTATTGGTATGTTATTAAGATTCATCCATGTTGGCTTATGTGACTAAAGTTTATTTAAAAATGTTTACCATGAGCCTATACCACAACTTATTTATCCTTTCTCTCTGTAATGGAAATTCAAAGATATGTTTTTACAGTCTTTTAAAAATATATACATTTTTAAATATTAAGATCAAATGCCAAATACAGTTTTGCTTCTGACTTCTGCTCATCTCAATGCTTTTCATTATATTTAAGAATTTTCTCATTTTATTATAAATTTTAAAGATAACACCATGTTCAGTAGATATACAATATTTTACTTAGCAATCTTACTATTATTAGCATTTAGATTATATCTTATCTTGGCTACCACAATTAAATATTATCAAACACATATATGTTTTCTGAATTTTTTGTTATTATTTCACGAAGATGAAATAATACCCAAACATTGTAGGACTCTTGTATATACTGCCAAATTAGCTTCCAATGCATTCTACAAATTAAATCGCTACCAGTAATGATTCAAAGGGCCACAGAAATGTCAATTTAAAATCCGAACATTCAAAGAAAATAGCCTTTTCAAACATGCTTGGCAACAATAAATTGATTTGGGAAAACTAAATGCTAAAGGGAAATACATTTACAATCATCAATGAAGTCTTTTAATTAACTCTTTTTTGGAAATCATTGAAAGAAGAACAATTTCAGATATCAAGTGCTAAAAGTAGAAAGCATGGATCATTACTATTTTATTTCTGCCATATCAAATATATCACTACTTAGAATCATCCAGATAAATATTTTATATTTTTCTTTTCATACATGTGATCTATTGAAGTAGAGACAAAATTAAACCAGCATACTGCCACAATGAAAACTGTTCTGTGCTGTGATTTTTTGTGTTTCATACTTTGAATTTATAGTGAATTAGCCTCACACCTCCTTGTGCGTATTTCAAGATTTTTGTGTTCTTGAAGGCATTCTTTAGTTTACTTTATATCATGAAATCTGTAATGTTCCATTTTTGAAAAACTATTTAACTTCACTGAAACCCTTATCAGGTTTAATAGGATTCAGATGAGGGAATTTTTGTTCCCATGATATAGACATTCCTATTGTTTTGTAGATTTAAAAAAATGTCTCAATCTCCACTGCAGTGCCAACCAACATAAACATAATGGTGCCACCATTTGCAGGCATCATTATCTCCCCTGAAGGGAATCATAATGAATTTAACATGAAGTTTATTACTGTCTCTATCTGTATGCAAGAATTGATAAAATTATTTTGCTCCATTATATCTAAACCTAAGAACAATAAAGTAGATAGTGATTAGAAAGCCTGATAGCCAAAATACATTACAGAGCTTTTTTGTCTAGAGTAGTTGTAGCAACTATTTTGCTATGTAGCAACTATGTAGCAACCATACCCATTTTTAAAAAAAATATTATTTCAGACAGAAAGTTTGAAATAACTACATACATATAAAAGCCATTAAAATTTTGGTCTCCAGCTAGGGAAAGACAAATGATCTTGATTCCAAATCAACTCTTTGAAATCTCAAGTTCTTCCTGTGGTTCATGAGCATTGAACCATAATTTATAAAGTTTATCTTTTTTCTCTTGGTGCCTTTCCCACAGACACACTCTTCATTCTGTCCTATATTTTCATCTACCTCTCAGTTTAGTTTTAAATGCTGCTGATGTTGTCTAATTTTACGTTTAAAAAAAATTTTTAATATAATAAAAATTCTCCTGTAGTTTATATCATATATTAGGCCATTTTTCCTAAATTGCTTTTACTTCATTTTAAAATATCATTAGAGAGCCACTCCTTGCCATTGCTTAACTTTTTCCAAGGAGGAATTTATAAATTAGTAATGGTTTTCCTCTCTTTACCTCAATTTCTTCATCTATAGGATTGGGCTTAAAAACAGTACTACTTCATACAGCTGAGGGTAAATGAGTCATGTCAAGTTTTTAGTATAATGACAGGCCCAGAGAAAATGTTATATAAGAGTTTGTATTTTTATTTTTATTCAACTTAATACAAATATCTATGTTAATGAAATTGCCAATTCTAAATACCTACCCAGCTGTTGAAAATCAAACAATAAGTAAATAATACCGTTGGAGACACAAAATAAGAACTACTGACCCTTGATTCAGTAAACATGTATTTGGGGGTTATTCCAAGCAAAGAAACGTTAATAAATGAATGAAGATTTAGAGCAAAAATAATAAGCGTTACAGACATTTGCACGCTTCACCAAAAAGATAGCCCTCTTGTTTTGGAAGATTTTTCTTTCTGATGCCGTCGCTCAAAAGGGTCCTTGAGAAGGGAATGTGTTTGCTATACACACCATCTACCATTCATCTTCTTCCTTACTAATGCAACCTACAAAGTAGGCTATCAGGTCCTTTGGAAGGGACTAGCTAGCTCTGCCATCGTCCCAGGAGACAAAGTCTCCTTGGGGATTTCTGAGAAAATATTCCTGGAACTTAAAAAGGAACATATGTAAGAAGTGATTATATCTTCCATCTTTTGGACATTAATGTGCAAAGATTTAGTCATCAGAACCACAAGAACCATTTTCGAACCTGAGTGGACCAACCTGAAGAGATAAACCGTGGTGAGAATGGCAGAGCAGGAATTTTGGGGAAAACTTGGATTTCTGATGATGTTTTTGAGCTGTTGAAATAACCAACTTATAACACCTTGATTCTGTTACTCTGATTTTAATATGTGAGATAATAGATCCATTAACTGTTTAAGCCATTTTGAGTTGAAGTGTCTGTTACTTGCAGCAGAAACATCCAAACAGGGATGTAGCGGACAAGTCTCGAGCCTGGTTAGCCAGAAATATTAGTTTCTTATTATTGGTAACAAATTTCTACAAACTTTGGCTTAAAACAACACACACTCAGTTTCTTATAGTTTTGGAGGTCAGAGGTCTAAATTTAAACTGTTGGAAGGGCTGAGTTCCTTCGGGAAGTTTAGGAGAGAATCAGTTTCTCAGCCTTTTTCAGCTTCTAATAAGGGCTTGCATGTCTTGGCTTATGTTTCCTCCTTTCTCCTATGTAACAATCCCTTCCATCAGCACATCTCCCATGATGGACTCTGATCTCCTTCTGCCCTCTTATAAGAAAATTGGACCTTGCTGGATAATCCAGGGTAATCTCCCCATCTCCAGATCCCTATCTTAATTACACCTGTGAAGTCCTTTTTGCCGTGTAAGGCAACATAGCCATAGGTTTCAAGGATCAGGAATGGGTATCTTGGGAATCGTTATTCAGCCTACTGTGTCAGGTAAACTGAACCAGCTCTGGAGAAATAAATAATGAGAGCTGCTGTCACAGTCAGATTACCCACATACTCTTGAGGAAGGAATGAGCATGAGGAAGACATTGTTAAACTGCAGTTATTGCCTCCTTTATATTACCAGTCTCAGCCATAAACTTTCTCTTTGCAAGTGATTGTCTCTTGGTTCCTACTGAAATCCCTAATTTAGCCCAGATCAATCTTTCTTGCCTCACACCTCCATAATAATATTTGACATTTAAATTGAGTCTTCATTCTGTGCACTACTTTGAGCTTTATCTGTACTAACTAAATTAATTATCATAAACCTCTGAGATTGTTACTACCACTATACCCATTTTGCAGGTAAGTAAATGCAACTGCCTCAATGTACAGTTTACCATGACTGCTTATTTTCTCTGCTTGTATGTGAGCTGATAGACGGTGGCTTGTAACACTCTTCCAGAAACAGAAAGTGAATTGAGGTTCTTAGCACTGAGCTAGGATGCTTTGAGTAGCAATTTCTACTTCAATGGGGTTTAAACAATAATGAGTTTATCCTCTCCTCAAATAAAAAGTCCAGAGGAAAGTTTGCAGGTGGGTTAATTCAGCTGCTCAGTCAAGTTAAGTTTCTTTCTTTCTTTCTTTTTTTTTTTTTTTAGGGAGGAAAGCCTTTTCTCAAAGGCCCTAAAAGGTGATTCTTTTTGGGTTTGATCCCTACACCAATCAATCACTAGCCAAGGAGAATGGCCAATAATGACTCATCCCTGAGCCTAACTGTGCTTAGCACATTGCTGCCTGAACCCTGAATGAGGTCTATTAGCAAAAGAAGAAGAGTGGGAACCAAGAGGGCCTACCCTCCCAGGGGCATGCCCACCCACGGAGTGCAGAATGGAAGCTGTCCAATACACATCTGAAACAATAACTCTATAACTATATGTCCTGCCATGTAGAGTTATTAGGCCCTGGGACTGTTCATTGCTGTGATCCAGACACACTTCACACCTGCTCCTCAGCTGGTACTGGGGTGGCAGTGCACAAGGTGAGGGGTGCTTTCACCAAGACGGAACAAAGTGTCATTGGAAGTGGCACTTGACTTCTTCCTTATCGGTGCAGCTCAGATGGTTTATGTAGTAAACAGTTCTAGACAGCTTTGAAAATAATTTTTTGTTGTTGTTGTTAGAAAAGAAAAAGTTCTCATCATGGGCCAAATATGCACCTTTTATATAACTGGAATTTTTTTGTTATTGTTACTTTTTACAAGCCCCTCCCTCAATAATCTATTTCACCAGGAGTAAGGCACGTGGCACCTAATTTATCTTTCCAGAGCAGAGCAGAGCTGAGTCACTGACATGGGACTCGAACCTTTGCTGCTGACTGGCCTCAGGAGGCCACGCCAGGGCCTGCACTCTGGAAGCTCAGTCCTCTGATTACATCATAGTCAAACTCTGGACATTCATCCTAGTTATTGAACAAATCATTTCTGTATCAATGTTCCTAATGCCATTGGGCCATTTCCATGTTCATTTCTTTAGAAAAGTAGGATGTCTAGCCTGGAGGGTCAGAAAGATGCCCGTAGTGAAGCCAAGTGCCCTTTCTTTCTGTCTGAACATCCAAAGCTAAGAGCAGCCTCCTCACCAGTAATCAGGATCCAGAGCTGTGTGCTGAAGAGGACTTCTCCCACACCTCTGGAAAACTGAGAGACAGGAGGGCTGGAATTAGTTGGCATGTTCAAAATAGTAAAGGAGGCAAATGTCAGGGAACACCTCTTGTTTTGACTTCAGCTTGTATCGTGGTGTCTCTTCTCCGCTGCCACTTTTGCTTTTAATGTATGGATCAAAGTCTTCGGAGTAATTACCCCTCAGCAAACTCAGTAGTGCCCTTTGTACAGGTGGAGCCCTTCTCATAGTATGAGGCAGAGGGTGTTTACATGTAAATACAACATTACAAAGAGTAATTACAAAGAGTAAGTTGTGACACACAACTTAGAGTCATCTTTACTCTCTCGTCACTTTCAGCAACCTCCACCAGGACTTGCCCAAAATGCTCAGGGCAAGAGCATCTAAGAAAGTTCTCTGCATGATGGTCATCCATGTAGAAAGCGAAGGGAAGTACTAGAAATAGTCTGTTTCTCTCTCTCTCTCTCTCTCTCTCTCTCGCTCTCTCTCTTTCTCTCTCTCTGACACCAACACCTCCCACTCCCTTCCCCCTGACAAGTATTGCTTTGCAATTGTGCTCACTGTCTTGTAAATCGCACAGTGCCTTGCTGGCAGGTCTAAGATAATTTCTCTAATTGAAAGTGAGAGGTTATCTGATTTGTCTAGTTTAGCATGAGTCACTTGTATGCCTGAGAAGTGAAGTCTTAGCCTCTGTTATTGATACTGGAAACTGCACAAAAGGAATATGTCTCTGAAGTTCAGAACACACAACATGAATCTCACACCAGTGGTGCCCTGGCTGTTCAGAGGGATGAAATGAGAGTCAGGTCCCTAAGGTGAAGGTTATTGTGAAAATCCCAGATTTTATTAGAGAGGTCCTTTGAGTACATAACACATTGAACTTTAATATTATGGACTTGAAGGAAAATATTTCCTTTGTAGTAGGAAGCCTCTGTTATGTTTTGGAGAAATTTTCCAGTAAATCATCTAACAGCTGCTTTACTGTACGGGCCTTGAAATTTTATCCTTTCATTGGTTACATACGCTTTTACTTTTGGAAATTTCACATGCTTCTCTTTACCAGTAATATTTTGTTCCCCAAATATCAGCTCCTGGGGAGGATTTAATAAAGGCTGACCCAACGAGAGTTGTCTTTGAGCAAACCTTCTGGATATCTTTGGCTAGATACCATGCCCTATGTAAGTATGCTTTATATAAGATTATTACTAAAAATAAATTTGAAAAACTCTATAGAGATAATGATTGTATAACAAAAGGAAATGTTAACTATCTCTTTAATATAAAAGTGTTTCGTATCTGAGAGTATGGAAATAAGTGATTAAAATGGGTGCTAGTAGTGGAAAAGTGGGCAAGTGTGTGTGTGTGTGTGTGTGTGGTGACAGAATGAAAAGGTGTGATGGGACAAAGACTTGGCAGAAAGATGATCGGTGGAAATTCTTTTCTTCAGATTGCAGAAGGAAGAGTCCTTTGACAGAAGAGCCACTAAAATAAACACCTCCAAAAGAGGATAGAAAGAGAATAGCTTGCTCAATGCCATGTTACTTAAGTGAGCCTGCAATGCTCAGAGTTTCTTCCACATGAGGGTCACCTGGAAGGTACATATTCCAGAATAGAGTCATGATGTACTGATTTCTAGGAGACTGGCTACTGGCCAACAAAGATTGAAAAATAGAAAAAAAGTGAGGCTGGAAACTCACCGAGCATGAATTTAGTTCATGGGGCAGAGTCCCTGAAATCCTTCATGAAAGGAAGATTCCCATGGACAGAGCAAGAAGGAAGTGGACGGGGAGAGAGGACAGCAAAAAGCTTTGCTCTAAGGGACAAATCCTGGTCATGGTATGTTACTGTGCAGAAATATAGGAGGACAAGTGGCTTAGATTAGAGCTGGTTAATGAGTTTTCAAGGGGATTTTCCAGTGACAGTTTAGAGAGAATAAGAGCAGGAGAGAGATCATTAACAAAAACTACTGCAGTGGCTGGAAAGTTTGCCTGCCATTGAGGAACCTGGTTTCAATTTTGGCTAATCTATGGATTCTGATCCAGAAAACTCCTCATTTTAGAAATTATAGGCATTGGCACATTAAGAGGTCAATAAATAAAATAGCTCTTTTTTACTTAAGTTCTGAACCAGTCAGCCCAATGGAGATTAAACAAATTTGGGTCAATTTCTGAAAACATTACATTGGAGGGTATGAGTAATGGTTAAATGAGCTTGCTAACACTCTGCTCCATCAACCTTCACCCTGATTCAGCTCAAATGAGGGAAGTTCGCATTTGCAAAACACAGTGTTACCCATGATTCTTATGTTACATTAGCTCAGGCATGGAGGGAAGAAAAGAGCAAGTTCCTAGTGGTTACAGATTTTAAAATTTTAAATAGAGAAACTCTATTCAAATGAAACCAGTGGATTTTACCCACTAATGAGTAAAGGGTGGAACGATGGGACAAAAGCGTTACTATTTGAGTGAAGCTCATTTATTTAAAAAAAAAAAATCTGTACTTTTTCAAATAATAGCACCTGTAGAAAAATATACTATTCATACAAAACAGTAGAAAAAAATGGATGAGTCTGCTTAAGTTGAAGAAGTAATGAGCTTAGAGGCTCTGGCCTTCACAAGACTTCAAAATCTTGACTCCCCTGTACCCTATTTGTGGTTCACCAGTGTGCACTGGTATGGGATCTAAGCAAACATGCCTAAAGGATCTGCCACCTATTTTTTTACTATACGTTTTTAAACGATCATGACTTTTCTTATTTCTTAATCAGTGTTCTGTCTTTCCAACAACAAGCCTCTGACTTTCTGATACCAGCTGGGTGTCCTAAAATTCAATTCAATTCTGTCAGTAACTACCCCAAGTTAGGGCAGATTCCATAGGTTAAGGGCTCAGTGTGACAAGACACTGTCCTCACTTCAGACACCAGTCACAAGTCACCCTCTCCCACCCTCAGGTTCCATAATTCTATAGAGTGACTCATAGACTCAGGAAAGCTCTAAAATTATGATCACAGTTTTATTATAAAGAATATAATGCAGGAACAGCCAAATGGAAGAGATGTACAGGTGAGGTAACGGAAGGTGGAGAAGTGCAGGCAGGGAGCTTCCAGGCACTCTCCAGGCACATTGATGTGTTCACCCAAACTCACTGTTCAAGAATGTTTTATCAAGGTTTCATTAAGTAAGCATGACTGATGAACTCATCGACCACTGGTGATTAAACAATCCCCAGCTTGCACCCCCATACCCACCTTCCCTTCCTCAAATTTCAGGGGGTGGGACTGAAAGTTCCTAGTCTGTAATTATGTGCTTGGTCTTTCTGGTGCCCAACTCCCATCCTGAAGGTATGGTAGAAAGGGGCTCATTGTGAATAATAACAGGCACTCCTATCCCTCAGGAAATTCCAAGGATTTTAGGAGCTCTGTGCCAAGAACATGGGACAAAGACCAAATATATTTTTAATTAAACCACAATGAAGGAAATTATATTAATAGATTTTTCTAGTGGTAAATAATTCTTGTGTTAGTATATCTTATGTACTGTTCAATTTGGCATGCTGATATTTTATTTAGGGTTTTTCCATAATGACAACGTCTATAATTTTCTTTGTTCATACTGCCATTTTATTAACAAGGTTCAACTGGGCTTATTAAATTAGTTGGGATATTTCTCTCTTTTTTCTAGTCTTAGGAAAAGTTTAAGATTAGAATATGTCCCTTGAATGTTTCATTGAATTCACATATGGAAATTTTTGAGCTAGTTTTACCTTTTATGAAATCTTTTAATTACTGATTCAATTACAATAATGATTATAAGATCATTCAGATTTTCTTTTCTTTTTTTTAGCATTCTTCCCCACTACCACCCCCCCGCCCCCTCCCCTTTTTTGAATTTTAATAGACAATTAGCTGCTCAAGATTTTCTATTTCTTATTGGGTCTGTTTTGGTAAGTTATTATTTTCTAGGGATTTCTCCATATCATTTATGTTTTAAATGTTTGGGCATAATGCTATTCATAACATTTTCTTCTTATATTTTAACGTTTGCTGCAATTGCACTTATGCCTCTCTTTTCAATCTAAATGTATTTTTATTTTTGACTAAAGTACCAAAATAGAAGTCATAGCTTATAATTCAATGGAACTCTTGTTGTGAGCACTGGCAGAAATATTCCTCCTTTAGATAATTAGGAATGGCACTAATTCTTGCCATCTGTCCACATACCACCTCCCCAGCCCAGGATGCAATATTTGTTTTGACGTGCCTTTTTTACTAGAGGTGGAAGGATGTTCCAGAGGCTTCCAGTTGTTCTTCTCAATATGATAGCTCTTACCCCACAGACCAAGGACCCAATGTGAGGGTTTTGCTAACTGCCAAGAATGCCAATTCCAGTTATACAGTTAGAGAAAAAATCAGGCAGTATAAATAGAACAAGAAGTAACTGTGATGATGAATTTGGTATATAGGACTTCTGAACCACTATTATAAATATATTCAAGGATTAAACGAAAAGCATTAATATATTGAAAGAACAAAAAGAGAATCAAACGGAGATATGGAATCTAAAAAAATCAAATAGAAATTATAGAACTAAAAAAATCAAGATAGGTTTGACAATGCAGAAAAAAAACGACTTGAAGACAGAGCACAGGAACTATCAAAACTAAAACAGAAAACAAAGACTCAAAAAAAAGTGGGTGGAATCTCAGAGACCTGTGGAAGAGATCAAACAATCAGAATATATATAATTGGATCATCAGAGGGAGAAAATATAGATAGGAGCGGAGAGATATTTGAAGAAACGCTGGTCAAATATTTTCCAGATTGGATGAAAAATATAATCCAAGGAAATTGGTGACATGAAGCAAGATAAACACAAAATCGCATCAAAACATACATACTCAAATTGCTAAAAATCTATGAAAAAGAGAAAATATTAAAAGCAGCCAGAAGAAAAGCATATCACATACAGATGAACACTATTAAAAATAACTGCTGACTTCTCAGTAACAATGCAAACCAGAACCAATGAACAGTTTTGGCCCATCACTTGGACTACTTTAATCCATGTGCACTAACTCAAAGACTCTTTATGTTGCTCTACTACAGAGAGATTGCATGGTGCTGCTTCTAACCAGCATCCATGTCCAAGTTTCTGGCTTAAATAAGCCCAAATACTAAGCCAGAACTTACATACGTTATGGAAATTATGTGTCAAGGAGAAAAGAATCTTAGATTTGTTGGCATATTTTAATGTATGCTCTAATTAATCATCAATGTGCTGTAAAACCTGCTTTATATACAAAACTACTCTTAGCAATGATCTGATGTGTTCAGAAAAGAAATGTTAGTGCCGGAAAAATAGATAGATGGTTCTGTGTGAAGAGACTATTTTATAGAATATCAGAAATTATCATAAATAAATTACATGAAAGCATCATGAGAAAGAAATATCAAGAACTCAGAAATTAATGCTAAGGATAAAACGATAATGTAGGTTTGGAAAGTAGTAAAAGAAATGAGTATATTCAGGTTGTAGAAGTTAAGGCTGAGAGAAAACTTAGAAATATGGCTTCAAAATAAAGAGGCTTATAACATATGATTATTAAATATTTTATTATAGCAGAGTATTTAATAACAGGGAAAATGTTTATGATATATGATTAAATATTTTTAAAAACTAGTCACATAATAATGTGATAGATGATAGATAGATAGATAGATAGATAGATAGATAGATAGATAGATGAGAGAGAGAGATTATAGAACAATAGATACACTGAAGGGATATCAAAATACTGACAGTGATGGAGTAGTAGGCTTAAAGATGTCTTTAATTTTCTTTCTTGTACTTTTTTACATGACATTATGCATTTTCTATAATAAACATGTTATCTTTAAAATCTAATGGACTTGATTTTTTTAGAGTAGGTTCAAAATTATAGCAAAATTGAGTAGAAAGTATAGAGAGCTCCTATACACTTAATCTCCTTTATCCCAATTTTTCCTATTATTATTATGAATATTAGTTTGGCACGTTTGTTACAATGATAAGCAAATATTGATACATTACTATTAACTAAAGTCCATAGTTTATATTAAGGTTTGCTCTTGTGTTATATGTTCTATGGGTTTTGACAAATGTAAAATGACATGTACCTACCATTACGATATCAATTTATTTTTATAATTAGAGAAAAATTATAAAAACGAAGATAATGATTATTATATAGACTATAGTGATAAGTATTTTATAGTTATAGTGATAAGCTATTGTTTAATTTCATTGAAAAAAGAGTAACTCTGAGAGTTCATTTCTATTTATTGCTTCTACGAGTTATACCAGTAACTTAACCTTGAAAAATATCCCTTTTAATTTGTGTATTTGGGTCTGAGAAGGGTGTTAATTTCATTAAGGTTATTTTTTAAAATGTAGAACAACTGGAAGATTTTTGCATCTGTTCAATTACATATCTAATACCACGCCAGCTATATTTGGAGGATACAAGCCCCTGAGATGGTTAGGGAAGATTTTGCAAAGGAAGTGATTTTGAACTGGAACTTAAAGAATAAATAGGTAGAAATGGAAAAAAATATAAAAGGTAAAAAGAGAGAATAGTATTTATGCAAATAATAATGGTTAATAATTTATAAGATTATATTATGTAAATTCTTATTTTAAAAAAGAATAAACCATTGTTTGAATTTTTGAGCAAAAGTTTTATTGATAGAGAATTTTGAGTTGGGTTGGGATAAAGTTAGATAAAGAAATATACTGGAGGTGGCTCCATAGCGTAGTGGTTAACATGTCTGCTTGCAGAAGGTCCTGGTTTCGCACCCCAAGTGGAGCCACGGACCATACCCTGGGTGTGCCAGGCCCTGGGTGCATGCCAAGAGGGTGTGGGAAAAATATACAGAGGAAATGTAAATTCAGTAAAAATGTAGAAGATCACAATCTGAGTAGAGGTTTTATGTTGCAAAATAGAGACTCTGCATAGAGAAGTGGGTTGTAGGAGATAAGACTGGGTTGTAAGGAGGAAGGAAATGATGGGTAGTTTTCTGAAATAGATGAAATAGAGTTTGATTTACATCTTTGAAATAGAATATGATGGCACCAAACCCAAGATGAAATCTTTCTGGATTATTTTAGTGTTTTCAGCCTTTAAGTGTGTATATTGGATAGACTGGAGCCAAAAAAGAAAAGATCCAAAAACAAACAAACAAACAAAAGGTCTATACAGTTGTGTAGGTGTTTAGAGCCTAGTGAGGTCTAGAAGGAAGAGATGATCTGTAAGACATTTCTATGAAAAAGCAATAAGAGAAACTAATGACTGAATTGGGACTTGGAGGACCAGAAGAAAACCAAGATGACTTAAGACATTGAGCTTAGAAGATTAGTAAGGCTGCAGTTGAAATGAAAACTTTGGGATGTGAAGATCCCAGTTTTTTGGATGTGTTGGATGTGTAGTTTTAGACAGTGAGGTAATTAAATTGAAAATCATGTAGGTAACTGGGCACAAGAGATAGGTATTCAAGTGAGACAGAAGATAGCAGAGAACATAGGCATCAAGTCGATAAATGAAGCTTTAAGATTAGATGAGCTGTTGGCATGAGAACTGAGGCAAAAGAACACCAACAAAACATTAAGGAATATCTCTGAAATGATGGACAGGGAAGGAAGAAGAGCCAGGAAAGTGTAGGAGAACTAGAAGAATGAGGTGAGGTGATCACGCGAGATCAGAAAGGATATAACTTTAAGGAGGAAGTAATACAGCATCAAATTCTGAAAAGCAGTTAAGAAAAATGAGAAGCAAGTCAAAGTCCTTAGTGATATTAAGGCTCTTTCAACAGATTGTAGAAATAGAAGCCAGATCATAGAGGATTTTCGAAGAGATTAAGTGGCAAAAAAAAAATGGAAAGAGAATTAAATGGGTAAAGACTACCCATTTGAAAATTTGGGATATGAAAGGAAGAAGATGGTGTAGAATTTAGAAAAAATTCAATTAAATATTTAATTAAGCAGCTAATAGATTCGTGGCTGATTAAAAGCAGAAGGGAAGGAGTCTGCTTCCATATTTTTTATGCATCTACTTTAAAATTTTTTTCAATTAGAACAGACATTCAATATTATTTTATATTAGTTTCAGATGTACAGCATAGTAGTTAGTTGTTTATATAATTTACAAAGTGAACACTCAATTAGTACCCACCTGACACTATACATAGTTATTACAATATTATTGACTACGTCTCCTATGCTGTACTTCACATCCCAGTGAATATTTTTGAAATTCTTTTTCAAAACTGTTACCATTACTTGAATATTCTTTAAAAAGCATATTACCATGGAAATCTTTTGAAAATAATGTTGCTTCAATTATAATTATTAGTATTTGAAAATGCTTTTCTGTATTGCCCTCTTGAAGAACATGTGACCTTGCCTAGCTGCTCCTTAGAGAAAAGATGGGGTCACTCTACGGCAGAGTCACACTGCAAGTGGGTCACATCACAGAGCTGCTAAGGAGTCAAAATTTAGGATTATAACTTTTCTGTTATGGTTTGACACTTGGCGAACAGGTGATCCATTTCATGTGTGATTCTTTATCCTCTATGACCTTGAAGGCCATTCTAATTCCAGCTTCAAACCCTTTTATTCATCAATTTAAATATAAATAATGACAAAATCTCATTGTCTGTTTCAGTTCTATGTATGTAAAAATGGAGTTATGTATGTCAATCTTAGAGTTTTACAGGTGTCAAGTTATTACTCATTCATATTTATGACCAATAACAAGATTTGATGGAGGGGTTTAAAAAGAAAAAAAATGGTTTGCTGGTGATGAAAATGTTTATCATACACTTTCTCTGCTACATTATATCTATAAGTAATGGCTATGACGTCTTGGTAACTAATCTGTTCCAACTGAGAGTGAGTACTCTCAGAATGGTTTAAACCTACCGACAGACTTACCTTTCTTTAATGAGTTCTATTGTCAAACTGCATGTAACAAAGTAAGTGAAAGGAAAACTGACAGGGAACTGCATCCGAGTATGTATCAATGGCTGCTTCATGTCGAGCACTGTGACATGTAACATGAAGCACTAAGACATATGACACAGTAGCAGTCATGACTTATAAGAATCTTATCTCATTGGGGAGACACATGTGAGTGAAATGGTTAAGTCGCAATGTACGGTATAAACTGCCAGATGATTGAATTGAATAATTGTTATAGGCGTTTGGGGAGATGAGTTTATTTAGGCGAGGAAGGTCTCTCACAGAAAGGAGGATTTCAGCTGGACCTTTATGCAAGTGAGGAGGAGAATTCATCTTTGAGAGAAAAGGGAAGTCATTCCTTTCAGGGATAATAGTCCTCATCAGACTTTCAGGGCCTTCTCAACCCTCTGCCTGCTTACAAACCCATATTTTGGAATGGTTGATCCCTGGTGAGGTTCTATATCTGGCCTAGCCATGTAGAGCACAGGGCATTACAGCTCTGATCACATGCTGTACTCTTGCAAGATTGCCTTGCATATGGAGCACGTGTCATTTTTCTGTACATATCACCAGCACCTGACAAATAAATACCTGATAGCATATAATCTATGAACATATGATTTATAGGGTCATTTTATAAAGCATTTCCCATGAAAGGACAGAGGAAATCCCAGTGAACTTAGAATGCCTGCTTTTTAGTAGGAGCTATGCTGGATACTTTTCATACATTATCTGAATAGTCCCCACAATAACTCTAAAACATTCTGATTCCAATTTAAAGAAAAGAAAATGGTAGTCCAGAGATGTAAAGTAACTTGTTTACCTTCACCAACCAGTAGAGACAAAGTCAGGATTTTTTTTTTTTTAGATATAACTGACATAATATGGTGTTAGTTTTCCTTATATAACACAATGATATGATATATATATACATATTTTTCAAAATGATTATAATAATAAGTTTAGTTAACATAAATCTAAAGTCAGGATTTATACCAGCTCTGACTCTATAAAACAGCCTCTTTTTCTACACTAAACTTACATAGATATAGAAAACACATTTTTTCCCCTTTAATTACCAGAAGCATTTCAATGTTGAAGTTACAGAAAAGAGGACTTATTAAATTAGTTAAAGGTCAAATAAAGTATTTGGTGGGCTAAGAATTGCTGGAGAAGGTTCCCGTTCAACCTTTGATCAGGAGAAGAGGGCGACCTTACAGTATGTTCTTTGGAAAGATTACCAAGGTAAATAAAAGTTTTCTAGCTGCCCCAAGCAATTATGAAAACACTACGTATCTATGCGATTATCTAGCAAAGTCGAAGAGCTTTTTATTGGGCAAATAAAAAGTCCAGAATAAAGTGCCAATGACCTTTAAGCCACCTGAAAAACACTGAAGGTGATGAAGTACAGCACATTCCAAGTCCTTAGACGTGAGATCTAGAGTCAAAGCTTTTGACACCGTGGCTTACAATGAGCATATTACCAGAACTCCTGGGCTTCTTTATACATTTCTTCAAATAAAAATTAACTGATTTTTATGTTATTACTTCACATTGGACAGGAGAAAAATGACTAAGGTATCATATGAAAATATATCATAAGCTTATACAAAACAGCCTTTTAGTAAAACCTGAAAAAAGAAATTGGGTTAATTTACAAATGAGTATAATTTATTTAAGCCTTAATGCATGACTAATTTCTTGACTATTGCAAGAATATCAAAATTTAAAATATTCTATGATTCTATGGTAAAAGAACTATTTTATAGGGAAAAAAAAACACCACAAGATTTTTCTGATTTGCAGGTGAATATATCTCCCTCTAGTGTTCAAAGAAACAAAATGCGATCATTTTTGTTTTTCCAGATCTGGTTATGATTAGTCGAGGGTCAATGTGTGGTAATAAAGCAGCACTGTTATTTGTTTTTATGGGAATTGGTCCATATAAAGCTCAGTATTTTTACAAACAAATACCACATGCATGAATTGTCAACCATATTTTGTAAGGTTCTTTTGTATCTAAGTTATCTGTTGTAACACTAACTTCGTACTTGCATAACTCTTTGTTAAAGGCTTGACAAAATATGTAATTTTTAAATTTCAAGTTTCCAGAAAGAGAAAATGAGATCCTTGGGGCCTGATCCTTGGGCCACCTTTCTTTTTGTTTCTATTTACTCTTTATCTTACTTAATGATTTCATCTAATCTCATGGCTTCAACCATCATCTTTCTATGGATGATGAACTTCTAATCTATACCTTCACTAAAGCTATCCCTGAGTTGTATAACTTCCTGCCTCCTCAACATTTCACTTGGGTGTCTGATAGGCATCTCAAACTCAACATCTTTGAAAACTCAGTTTTTTATTTTCTTGCACCTTCCATATGTGCCCTCTCGTCCCTCCCTGCTTTCTCCATTTTAAAAGTATTACCATCTACCAAGTAGTTCAGACCAAAAACACCTAACAGCCATTTTGCCTTAGTCTCACTCCTTACTTCTATTCCATCAGTAAGTCCTACTAAGTTTTCTCCAAAATATAACCCCAATCTATCCCTTTCTCTCCATCTCTATTACTTCTCCCCAAGTTTAAGCCACCACTGCGACTTCTCTGACCTACTCCAATAGGCTCCTAATTGACTTTCCTGCTTCCACTCTTGTCCCATTTCAATTCATTGTTTCTCTACCTTATTAAAATAAGATCCTTTCTCACTACGTTCTTGGCCTTCTTCAGTCCCTGGAACATGTCAAGTTCATGCCACATTCAGTCTTCCCTATAGCTCACCCACTTCCTGGGAAACTCATTCCTGGCATCTTTGAAAGGTTGGCTTCTTTTTGTTATTCGAGTCTCTGTTTCCTCTTCAGAGAGAGTTTCTCTTGACAGCAATCTCTCCTATTACCCTGTTTCATTTTCTTCTTACATTTTTTATCATCTGAAAAAAAATAATTTATTAATATACTTATTGTTTTCTTGCTAATTTTCTGTTCCTTTTTGCTAGAAGAAGAGCTGGGATCTTGGCTGTCCCCCACCCCCCATTTCCCTCGTGCCTGGAACAGCACCTGGCCCATAGCAGGCACTCAAGAAATATTTGTCAGTTGAACAAGAGGAGAAGGTGAGGACTATTATCTTCCTCGTCTTTGGAGTATCTTTCCAAAAGAGAGAAAGACATGGCAGCGAAAATAATTCTCTGCTTTGGGTTGTGCACTTGAGTTCCTCAACCTCACACCATGCCTCACAATATTAAAAAGCTGCCATGCGGCCTCAAAAGGAGCACTCTTAACTCATACCCATAATCCTTCCTTACACACATGCTACAGTTTCGAAAGCAGGAGGTAAAAATTAAGCAGTAACAAATAACAACATAAGTCAGAGCTCAGCAGCTGCATAAGCTTACACATTTTAAAGGAAAATAAAATATCTCATAAAAGATTCTCTTAGAATCAGCACAAATTTGGGCATAAAATCCTTAAGCAAGCATTTGGTTCACATCTAATAAAATCATTTTAGCAAAAAACACCCAAACCGTGGAGAGAAAACACAAGATCTTAAGTACAGCTGAACTTGACACCCAGAGAACCAAAATATCAGCAAGTCAATTTCTGTTCTCCATTTGGTCTTTCATATTTGGTTAACAGAGGTAACCAGTTTCTGTTCTCATATACCTTGTTAAAATGGACTTCCCTATTTGTAGATTAGTAAGTCAAAAGCATACAGATAACTCTACTCAAATTAAACACTAAGTGCATAAGAAAGTATTTCAAGGAGACAAGTAACAGGAGTGACAAAGTGCCTTTCTATAATTTGAGGGATCCAGTCTAAAATTCATTCCTAACATTTTTTTTTCTTGAAATATATTGATGCTTGTCAGGTTTTTTTTTTTTTTTTTTTTTTTTTTTTTTTTTTTTTTTTTTTTTTTTCTTGTCAGAGTTTTGACCCGACCTTAACCTGAACAGTGAGGACAGGAATCCATCTCAGCCTTGGTCTGGTCAGTGATATTACTGATTACTGTGAGAATTACTATGGGAATTCAGTCCCAGGAGCCACATTCCTCTTTCTGACAGAGATCATGATAACTGACAAATACACAAGAATTGTCTTTGCCAATTTTTATAAAATTGTTTTTCATTCCAAAATCCTGGCGAGGTGCCCTACAAAAAACAAATTTAGAAACAGGATTCTGAAAATGAGAAACTGACCCACAGAGGAGCTTGAAATGGAGGTTTAACTGAGGCAACGTAGACAGTCAGAGTACCCTGATCTTTATTTCAATTATTGCTTTTGAGGTTGGGGTGAATGGACGGTGAGACAGCAGAGCATTGAAGAAGGAAAGTTCGCAGATGAGGAGAGGTGCATAGCTAACTTTTTCAGGCTCATCTCTGTCTGGACTGTTGCTGTAAAACCATCTATCCCTCACTAGCCTTCTCATGTGGATTAAGACCCTCTACGAAGCAATCTAATTGGTGTTGGATTTCTGCCAGAACCCCAAATTCCTTCCCGGCCTGGGAACTGCCGGGACTAGTTCTTTTGGCAACATATTAGCAAACTCTTAACCAAACACACCTTCATATCTATTGGTTATTGCCTATGGTGTAAGCCCTTGGAGTAATTTCTTTGTTATCACACTATTACTTTCTAAGTGCTTTTTGCTGCTTCTTGTCGATTCAACCTTCTAGTACTCTGCTGGCTTGCTGATCTTTTCACCAAGCCCTGGGCAATGAAAATACTCTGTATCTTCAACCCATGCTCTGAACCCTACCTCTACTTCCAGTTTTTTACTGAAAGTTGTCTTTCTGAAGGATCCGTTTCTACATGACATTTTTAATTCTTCCACATTCCAAGTTCAAGAGCTGGGGTCTGAAACATTTATCCTGTTTTCCAGTAAATAATTCTTACTAATTTTAGGCCCACAGCATCTTGCCTCCTGCTTCATTCAGTGAAGATTTTGGCTCATAGTTTTCCTTTCTACTCTCCTATTTCAGCATCCATAGGAATAGCCATAGTCTTAGTAGTTAGTTCCTTGAACCTCCAGGGCCAAAATCACCCACTTCAGTCACCCACTTCCATGGCCACACTGGGGACCTTGTCAACTCCTGGAATTGCTCCACTTCTGAAACTACAGAGTTGATACCCTCTCTTCTTTCCTTCTGCTTTGACAATTTCTCCCACATGTCACTCTTACTGAGATCCCTACCTACCCCATTTAACAACTCCTTTTTCTCCATTTAATTAAATATCAGGACCAAGGTATTCTATTAGTTTTAGGTTTTAAGGGTTTTTTTAAATTTCAACTTTGCTTTTATCAAGTTCTTCATTCTCTTGCTTTGTTGTTGTTAGGGGAGGTCATCGAAAGGACATGAGCTGGACCCGGGTAACTGGAGGCTCCTCACTCCCTCCCCCTTCCATGGAATGTATATTCTGCCCACTGTTCCCACAGTGGGAGTCTTTTTCCAGGACACAATGCAATGTGTTGTTGAAACCATTTGCACAAAATACACAACTAAACCCCATTAAGGCCTCTATACAAACTTCGAGGATTCTGGCAGGTGGATGTGGAGATCTTCTCTTCTTTTGGCACCTAAGATAAGTGTCATAGTAAGTTTCCTTGTTTATGAAAACTGCCCATCCCTTCATCTGGAACAGTCTGCCTCTTTTTTTTATTCCCTGCCTCCCCTCTGTGTACAGGGGCCAGTTTGTGAGCCAACAATTGGCAAGCCAGCCAGGAGACGGAAGAAATGGGCCCTTGGAAAGAGGCATTCATCCAGGGGGAAATCCCTAGCTGACCATTGATCTCTAAGTGAAGTGAGGTGGCCCATATGTTAGATGCTCATGGACCACTGAGTGAGTACGGGGACTTCTCAAAAATACTGGCTGGTTTGACACACTTGTTGGAGGAACTACACATAGTGCACTGATAAAGAAGGGAAACAGATGGCTGTCCTCTACTCTGCTGGCTTCGGGGCTGGCAGACAAGGCAGGAGAGCCGGGGTATGACCTGGAGAACTTAGTATGCCGTTTTACAAAACTAGGAGGGCTCAAGCTGCCACACATTAAGGTCCAAGCGCTTGTGACAAAGCCTGATTAGGATGCTAAGAGGTAGAATCCCCGGGAAAGTAAGAAGAGAGAAAAGGAAGATATTGCGGTGATTGACAGTGAAATAGATGAAATGTGCTCTCCAGCTGCTAATACAAAGGAAAGCAAAAGCTCAGCAACAACAACCCTAGTAAGCAGGGCAGCACCCCCATTCAAGAATGTTCACGATGAGCGATGTACTCCTGCTGAGTTTATTGATATAGTTGCTCAGTTCTAGCAAAAGGCCAGGGAAAGTATCCAGGCATGGTTAATGTGACTAAGGAATGAAGTGGGGGCATCTGTGACATTTCTCTGGCTGGGCAGGAAGCAGAGAAAATGGGCAATGTCACCACATACCCTGCCCTCTGGCAGTGCCTGCATGGCGCTTGGGAGATTAGAGGTCTTGTTCTCTTACAGATTGGATTAGTCTAGCCTTCAGGGAGGTGTGGCCCAATAGGGGAGATCTCCCTGGACACATAAGACCCAAAAAGTCTATAGAAGAGGTGCAACAAATTCTTAGGAAGTTTGCAATGAGACAGGCCATCTATGCTTCTGTCTGTAGAGCACTGATTGGGACACATTCACTGCAAGAGTGAAAGCCAAGGTACTCCACTCCACCCCCAGACCTGGTATGAGATGCTGCTTCCCATTCTGAGCCTAGTCATGGGACAAGACATTTAGAATGTTGGGCAATTTATTTCTGATCGGAGGAAAACTAACAAATTCCAGGAATTAATACAGGCTGTGGGAAAACCCCAAAGAGAGAGTAAACTCAAGGAATCAAAAAGCTATTCCAATGGCTCTCAATGGTCTGGTAAAAGTAACCAAGAAGCAAATTGCTGCAATGATCTCTTCTAAAAAGATAATCCCAGCAACCCAGCATTGTGTTGATTGGCCCAGGAAAAGCCTAAAACCTGAACATCAGTTCAGACCTGTCCCAGCTTCTCCTACCATCTGTGATGCCCCACCTGCTCGAGCAGAGGCCTCAGGGACACAGACTTATTTGGGAGGGGTGCCCCCCATGCTCTGGGTAAAGGGAGCAAGCCAAGATTGTCTCCAGTGGAGGGCCATTGGAGATGATGGAACTCACTATTTACTGCTCCCCCCAGAAATAAACAAACGATGATGAATCTGGTTGATACTGGAGCCAAATATACTCTCATACATGGTAACCTTCAGAATTTTTCTGGCCTCCTCAGAGCCATTGGTGATTATAAAGGGCAAATGGTTATGGCAGAAACATCCCTTCGATACTACAAATTGGGTATTCTCCCCCATGAGAATATGAGATTTTAAAAAATTACTTTGATACCAGAAAACATATTAGACATTGGTATCCTACAAGGTCAAATTCTGCAAACCTCAGTTGGTGAATTCTGCACCTGGCTTAATTAAACCAGTGCTGAGAGGAAACTCCTAATAGGAGTCAATAATTCTACTGCCCCGTCGAAAAGTGCTTAGTGGAGCATAAGGAAATAAGAGAAACTATCCAACAACTACACCAATTGTGTATTTTTCGTCCTGTCCATGGTGCTTTAAACAGCCCAGTATGGCCAATTAAAAAGCCAGATGACTCATGGTAGATAACCTTGGATTATTGAGACTTGAACAAGCTGGTGCCTCCTTTTTCATGCAGCTGTGCCCAACATTGCCACCATCTTAGTATTTATGGGGTACACTTTTTTTTGGTACATCCCTGGGCTGCTGAGTCATGAGATCAATTTGCCTTCATGTGGGAGGGACAACAATGAGCCTTTCAACTGCTTCCCTAGGGCCGCCTGCACAGCCCACAATGTCATGGGATGGTAGCCAAAGATCTGCCCCTGCTCTTCTTCCTCACATCAGGAAAATGGTCCATTACATTGATGATATAATGTTGACACGTGAAGACTTACCTCTGCTGCAGGACACTTTGCAGACTCTATTGGAACATTTATGAGGGAAAGGATGGGCAGTGAATCCACAGAAAATCAAAGGCCCAGGAACTGCTGTAAAGTTTTTGGGAATTGTTTGGTTGAAAAAAGACATGGATTGTCCCAGAAGCTGTGATTAATAAGATGGAAGCCTATTCAACCCCTAAAAATGTGAAAGAAGTGCAAGCCCTTGCAGGGATTTGAGGGTTTTGGAGGACTTTCATTCCACACCTGGCACAGTACCTCCATCCCTCATACCGCCTGGTAAAGAAAGGGCACATGTGGGGTCGGGGATCAGAGCAACAAGCTAAAACAAGATAAAAACATTAGTGAAGCAGAATAAATCTATGGGCATCTCTTGAAGGGCTACCATTTGAGTTAGATGTGTCTGTGACTCTGGAAGCTATGAGTTGGGTACTGTGGCAGGGACAATAGAAGGAGAAGGTACCCCTGGGATTAAAGTCCCAGCTCTGGCAAGGGACAGAAACCCGACATACCCCCATGGAACAACAGCTCCTTAAAGTGTGGATAGCACCCTTCCAGGGAGAGCCTCTCGTGAAGGAATAACATATCATGATAAGAACTTCCCTTTCTATCACAGGGTTGGTTGAAAATATGTCCCATACACCCACCTCTGCCATGGCTCAAACTCCCACTTGGACTAAGTGGCATGCCTATTCCCAGCAGAGGAGCACCCTGTCCACCAGCCCACTGAATCTAGAAATGTGGGTGATACTAGGCCTGGTAGAATATCTTGATCTTCCAAATGTCTCCTCCCTTATTACTGTAGAGAGGGAGTGGGGGAAATTCCCGCTGATGCCTGGTATATGAATGGGTCCAGCTGAGGCAACCCCTCCACATGCACTCAGAGCAATTTGACTGGTAATCACTCATGAGCCCTGGCTGTTAACCTTTTGCACTGACAGTTGGGCTGTTCTAAAGGGAATAACCTGTGGGTTGGACAGTGGAAAGCCGAGGGATGAATGATTGTGAATAAGCCCTTGTGGGGTTAGGATATATGGAAAGAAAACTAGATTTACCTGCAAGAGCCTGAGTCCTCAATGTTTTCCACAACTTAGTTCATAAGGTGCTGGCACCCCTGGCTATCAGGAAGCTGAACCCCTAGCTCAGGTACAAGCCTTAGCAATTGGTCATAAAGCAGATTAGAACATAGAAAGAGATGCCACCGTAGCACCCAGGTGGGATAACATATTGCTAAAGATACTGGACTGCCCTTGAAATAAAGTGACTTGGTTAATGTAATGTGGGTGAAAAAAGGGACTTTATGGAAAGTATGCTCACAGGGTGATGTGATCATAAATTTCTAACTGGGCAGGTCATGGTGAGTAGTCATGTCCCAGGCATATAACTTCTTTAGAAAAGGGTTCTTTACCTTAAGTAAGCCCTCTTTACTGTTTCTGTGAATGTAGATTAACATGGCCTTAAAATAAACTGTAATCGCCCTCAAGAAAGTACATAATTTTAACTATCCTATAATCCATTCCTCCCCCTGTATGATTGTGTGGAACAAATGTTTGCTATGATTTCCACCTAAATGGTTAGGCCTCTGTACCTGGGTTTTTCCTGGACACAGAATCCTCCAATAGTAACAAAAATTACTAACCTCCATCTCCTCAAAGAGAGGTGGATACGTTCTGTTTTCCACTGGTGCAATCATTTGGCCACTCTCTTCGTTTCCTCCATTGGCCTGGATGTGATAATACACATGGACGCCCTTACTAAATCCACTCAGCAAGCCTTAAAGGATAGCTGGCAAGGCCTGTCTTTACTGAATACTGAAATATCGCTAAAGAGAAAAGCTGTTCTCCAAAATGAGATGGCTTTGACATTATTAACGCCTCATCAGGGGGCACCTGTGCCATTATCCTAGAAGAATGTTGTGTGTTTATACCTGATAAGTCTGTTAATACATCGCCTTATTAAACTACATGAGGCCACAAATGAATGATGCCCTGAGTGATCTGACCCCCAACCTAGGGGACTTAATAACCAGGGGTCTCTTGATGAAAAAATTGTTACTTACTTTGGGAATCATTATCTTAATCTGTGTTATCTCTTGCATGTGCCAACGTTGTTGCTGTGGTATCTGTCTCCAATACAGCCAGATAACCACCAAATTAGCCACCTCTGTAATAATGACACCCCTTGCTGATTGCTCAGGGCACATTGTTGAAGGGCATGTAACATTGTAAGAGCCAGTTATAAGAAAAGGAACATTGAAGGAGGTCACTGAAAGGATGTGACCGCAATTTGACCCGGGAGCAGGGTGTGGGCAACCGGAGGCCCCTCACTACCATCTCTCTCCTTGGAATGTGCATTCAGCCCACTGTTCCCACAACTGGAGCCATTTTCAAGGACACAGGCTTGAGAGAGCAATGTGTTGAGACCATCCGGATGATATATGTGACTGAACCCTGTTAAGGCTTCTGTATAAATTTTGAAGATTGTTGCGGGTGGGTGTGGAAATCTAGTCATCTTGCAGAAGTCCAAGACAAGCCTCATGTGTAAGTTCTCTTGCTTATGAAACCTGCTATCTACCAATCTGGAGCAGTCTGCCTTTCTTAGGCCTCTCCCTGCTCTCCGTGTATGGGGGCCAGTTTTTAAGCTGTGATCCTTCTGTCATACCAGCCTGGGAAATGTGCTGTATGTCGATCCTCTCTGAGTCTGAGACTGGTCTGTTGACCATTTTTGGTGTTATAGATTTCTGTCACTACCAATCAGAGGCTTCACTTTCAACTGGGCCTTTCCTGTATTTCCATGATCACTTCTGTTCTCTCTCCTTTTCCGCCATGTAGTAATTTCAAAACTTCATTCTGCTATAATAAGTTTTTGACTAACCCTTGACTCCTACTTTCCCTCTAGTTCTTAGCAGATGATTGCTTTGCAGAGAAAATGAAACTCACTTTTTAGAAATGCCCCCCAACTACACACCAGCTAAGTTCTCCACACTCACATCTCCACTTATCCTTGTCTCCTCCCTCCTTTTACAAGACGTCCTTACTAGTGTCTCTTCATCTGGAAGAAATTCTATATACTTTTCACTTTTTCCTTCATTTTCATCCTCTGCCTTCCCATTTGCATTTAAACACAGGCAAAACACTCTCATTTGAAAAAATAAGGCCTTTGTCCCCATAACTCCCCTCAGTCCCCACCTTTTCTCTCTTGTTCATAACCTAACCTTTTTGAACATCCGTCTACACTGGCAGTCTCCCTCCCTTTCATTCTCTTTGCCATGTTCACTGATGACTTCCTTGTTGCTCTCTCCAATAGATACTTTTATATTTAGATTACTTACCTTCTGAAGCTTTTGACATAACTGACAATATTCTCCTTCTTGAAATACTGTTTTATTTGGTTTCTCCTAGTCTATACAGCAGTTCCTTGAATAACATTGTTTCGCTCACAGTCATTTTGTTGTAATGTTGATAAGGAAAAAAAATCGATTCCCTCTGGGGCCACTGTCCATGCGGAATTTGCACGGTATCCTCACGTCTGCGTTGGTTTTCTCTGGGGACTACGTTTTTTCCCATATCACAAAGGTGTGCATGTGAGGTGAATTGGTGTGTCTACATTGTCCTAGTCTGACTGAGTGAGTGGGTGTGAGTGACCCTGTGATGGAAGGGTGTTTTGTCCAGGATGTGTTCCCACCTTGCGCCCTGAGCTGTTGGAGAGGGTCTCGACACCTGTGACCCTGAATTGGAGTAAGCGGGTTGGAAAATTATTACCTTGTTTTTATGAATCTTTCTTAAATGTATATATAACTCACACTTATTTTAATGTCTAATACTAGAGGTGTTTTGGATCTTTATTTATAAGTTTGGTGGCATTTTTATGACCAGCAATACATCATAGAAACTTCGAATAGCCTATGGTAAAATTGATTTTGTTATACACAGTTTAGCCTAACGCTGTATTTCCCAAAAACTACAGTTAAATGAAGATTTACTGTGCTCTTAGTTCCCAATTATCTCTTGGCCACTTCTCAGTTCTCTGCAGAGTCCCCTTCTGTCCAACTCTTAAATATTGTTATTTTAATACTTGATTTTTTTCTGTTCTTGTTCTACACACTCCTTGAGCCAACTCATTTATACTTATGGATCTCAATGTCACTTATATGTTAATTCGTCTCAAATTCACGTCCCTAGCTCAGAATGGTGCTGAGGCACTATTGAACATCCTTGAAAGTGGCTCCTGCAGGAGGCACTGCCCAGTTTCTGGGGCGGCTGTCCTAGATGACCGGAAATGGAAGCTGCGTGGACCTGTTGCTTAGCAACAAACGCTGCTCAGACGCTAGACAGCTCCTGCGCTGAGGGAGCTGAGACTGCAGGCTCAGTAGCGGACGAGTCTCATCTCTGGCCCCAGGGATCCTGGAGTGCAGGACAGCAGCAATCCGAGAGCCCCTGGGTGCCGCCAGCGTGTCCTCGCAGCCATGAGCAGCGAGCAGGTGAGAGGCCCGCTCCTCGCCGGGCTCGCCCCTCCGCGAAGCTTTCCTTGCATTTCAAAAGTGATTGAAGCCCTCGTCCTTTGGACTCCGCAGTTGTGGTCCCACCGCGTACAGCTTCCTTTACCCCAGTTATGGTCTAGGATATTCAGGGAGCTTTCTGTGAAAACTTATGTTTCCTTTCCAACCGTTTGTCCTTGAAGTTGTCATAACAACCAAACCTGTCAGTCGAGAGCAGTGTGGCCACAGATTAAACTACAGCCCAGAGTGTCCCCCGTGTGTGTTTGGGTGAGGGGAAGCTCCGTGAGTAGTTGCAGTGGGTTTGGGCTCCGGATCTGGCATCGAAGCTCCTTTCTAGCTGTTCAACTTTGGGCAAATCACTTTGTCTTTCTAAGCCGTCTCTCTCTTTTATTCAGAGGGGGAGAATCAGAACAATGTCTCTTTTCTAAGGTTGTTGTGAAGTTCGAATAAGAGACCATACCATATCATATGTGAAAGGGTTTGGTAAATGGTAAATACAATTTCTTCTTAAAATACCCTCATGGTACATAATAAAAGATGCATGTTGCTGTAGGTACTTTTCAGAATCTTTATTGAACTTAAGAGCCACTGTAAACAAAAGAAATACAGAACAATGTTCAAACTTTTTAATGCTAGAACAGAACAGGAAGGCCTTAAGCCTGAAGGTTACTCTGGTTAGATAGAAAACAACTCTCACTCTCTAGATGAATATGGAAAAGGCCCCTTACACACCCTGGTACTGAATAGAAAACAATTGCTTTTAAGACTGCAAATTTTGCTCAGCTTCTTTGTTTAACACTAAATTATAATTCTTCTCTTTTCAAGTCTTCATAATTTGTTTGTAGTGTTAGTTTATTGTGGAAATGATGTTAAAAGGTGATTTATTCCCCTGTCCATCAGGTTGTAGTTACTAACAGAAAATGTCAAAACCTCAATTCATTAATTAATCAAATAAGTAGTTAATGCCTAAATAATCAAGAAAATTTGCTTTTAGTATTTTATTGAAATGCGTAATAAATGAGAACTAAGAAAAAATTCACTTACCATTTAATTAGTAATTAAAAGTAAAAGAAGAAATAAACAACACAAAATTAAGATAAAGATTACTAAAAAATCGAGCAATTAGATTAATAGACTATGCTGTTTTTTTCTACGTAGTATTGTAATCAACGTCCTTTTAAAAAATTTTGTTGTTGTCACCATCAATATACATTAAGCAACTCATTGGCTTGATGCCCATTTCAGTCTTTGGCCTGATCTTAAATCATATTCTATGTTGTTAAAATTTATATTATATGTTTCTTATGTTTGCAATGGTATTTCTGAATAGCTATTATTTCATAAAGCTCCTAATTGACCAATTCACAACTAAAAAAAAACCCACTATAACCTATTGGCAGTTAAGTTTTTAAGTTTTGCTTAATATTAATAAAAGTAATGTTTAGAAATGAAACCCATCATCCTTCTTCCCCCCCCCTCGCCCCCCGCAAAAAAGGACAGATATTATTTAAAAAGCAGTAGGATCTTGAAAGAATGGTCATGAGCCCATGTATGATTATTTCCATCTTGTTCATAGTATTTTAAACAGCAGAGGTCCCTCTCTCACTGCTTTGGTTGATTTGTAATTTGAAAACTCTTGATGCTCTCATTTATGCTAATTTTGAGTATAGTTTTCCTTTTGAAAGGATAAAACTTTTTCTATTTTAACCTAAAACAAATGGAATGGATTAAACTTTTGGAAATGCTATTTTTATGTGATATTTACTTATGTATTCATTTAATTTTAAAAAAGTAAGCAGGTGGTAAAAATCATATTTGCTGAAGGAGATTTTAACATATTCACTTCATTAGTGGAAGGTTGAGAGTGACATAGCATTTTTCAGAAATAGTAGTCTGAGTTCTTAAGTTAGGTATTTAAAGATATGTCTTTTACAACTGCCTGTTTCATTTTTAGAATTAGTTAAAACATAAAATAAAGCATTTTGAGTTTTAGTTCAAGATATATTCATAGATTCTGGTCATTTGATCAGAATGGTTAAATTTGGATTATATGGAGTTTACAATATCCCTTCCAATAGACAAGTAGTTGAAAATCAACAAAATAAAAAAATGAATGCAAAACCAGAGTACTTAGGAAATACCTAGACTCTTTAGCAATTTTAATTTTGATACTGTAAAATTATAATAGTGAAGATCAAACAGAAAACAGATGGCATTCTCAAAAGTATTTAACTGAAGAAAACTTATAAAGTGACCATTGCAGAGGCATGGGCATGGTTAAGGAAGGAACCAAGAGAGATGAGGAGGCATTTAAGGATTAGTAGCAGTAGGAAGTTGTAACCATTCCTAGGAATGAATGAAGTATCAAAGAAACTGAACACCATTCTTAAAACCTAGTGAGAGCTGGGCTTGGAATGGCAGTTTCCTAGCAGGAGCTGAGCTCTGGAGGAATTCGGCTATCAGAAATATGGAAAACAGAGTATCAGGAAAGAAATTTCCTAACCCCTCTCTCCTCCTCTCATTGCTTAATCTCTGCTAGAAGCCAGAGGCCTGCGAGCCCAGATGATGTCCATATGTAGAATTCAGCCTTCTAGTCACAGAACAGGAAGAAAAACATGGAGATTTGATTGGAGCAAACAAAGAAGAAATATCACAGAAATTATTCTAAGTAGATGCAACATTCAGAGATATTTCCCTGTTTACAAATTCATTGGGATTAAAAGTTTTGAAGTCAGTTTGTTTAGTCCCTATAATGCATTTTTCATCCCAAATCCTTTTACCTGAGAATACGTCTAACGAGATGGATAAGACAATTATGAAAACTATTACAAAATGTATTTGAAGGATACACTTCTAGGATCTGAATAAATATGTTACATTCATGAAGAAGAGCCAATGTCAATTTTCCTCCAATTATTCTAGAAATTCAGTATATTTCTATCAAAATTCAAAAATCTTCCATGCAGTGTGGATCCTAAAATTCGCATGGTAGAGAAAAAGGTCAAGATTGTGTATAATTTTTAAGAATAGCAAAGTGAGAGAATTGCCTTATAGATTCAAGACCTATTGTGAAATCATGGTAATTTAGATGATGTGATACAATTTGTTTAGAGATAGACAAATATACCAATGGAATTAAATAAGGGAACAACAATAGACATGCACGTATACACATGTAATGTATGTATATTCTATTCACATACTCAGTGTGTGTGAAATACAAGAGTTGTGTTTATATTAAAATATATGCCAAAAGACATTTATTGAAACGTCTTTGGTAATAGAGAAACATTGGGAATAAGCTAAATGTTCATTCACAAGAGAATGAAGTAGACAAAATTCATTACATTTATATAGTGGAGCATTATGCAGCTATGAAAATCAGTGGGTAAAGTTTTAATGTAAGAAGTGAGAAAACCACCTGCTTGCATGCCTAAAACGTTTGAAAGATCTCCCTGTGCGAGAAACTTGCTGGAAAGCTGCTCTTAGGGATAACAGTGACACCTGTTGGAGGGCGTCTGCCCCTGGGCCAGTCACACACCACCGGCTGGGAAGGTGTGCATTGGCAAGGATCATGACTCCTGGTAGGCGTGCCTTGGGAGCAAAAAGAAAAAGCACTGAAACAGAAAGAAAATTTTCTTTCTGTCTGTCTCTCTTTTTGAACCCTCTATTAATATCGTGCCAGCTGGAGAAATATTTATAGATTCCTGCTCAAGAATCACAAGGAGAGCAAAAAGCATAGATTTGATGAGAAGATGCAAAAAATTGATAAGTAGCCAAAGCACAACTCATATTATCCGTTTTATAAAAATCAAAAAATCACTCTTAACAATACTTCTTACATAGATCAAGTAAATTCCTATCATGGAATTATTCTCTGTTGCAAAGAAGGTAAAGCATTCTTCTCTGAAAGTTACTGCTAAAAAGTACAAATGTTACTTCTAGTAAGTTGAAAGTGTGTTAACCTGAATACATGGTCATTTTAGGAAGTGGAGCACTCTGAAAAAAATAAGTTGTAGCCATAGAGAAGAGAGGTGGGCCTGACTGAACATTGGATGCCATTAGATTCACATAAATTCCCAGAAGACATGACAATTCCCCCACTGAACTGCCTAGCATCCTTGTCAAAAATCAATTGCCCATTCTATTCCTTTGATCTATATGCTTATCTTTATTCAGTCTTCATTACTGTAGCTTTGTAGTAGTAAGTTGTGAAATCTGGAAGTGTGAGTCTGCCAGGTTTGTTCTCCTTTTTCAAGATTGTTTGACTTCTCTGGGTCCCTTACATTTTCATGTGAATTTTATGATCAACTTGTTAATTTATACATTAAAAAAAAAAAAGAAGAAGCAGTTGGGATTTTGATAGGGAATGTGTTGAATCCTACGGAGGGAGTATTATATTTTAAGAATAATGATCCATGAGCGTGGGATGTCTTTCCATTTAATAAGGTCTTCTTTAATTTCTCTCAATAATGTTTTATAGCTTTCACTGAGCAAGTCTTGCACTCCTTATGTTAAATTTATCCCTAAATATTTTATCTTTTTTGATGCTTTTGTAAAAGAATTTCTTTCTTAATTTCAATTTTGAATTGTTCATTCTAGTGTTTAGAAATACAATTGATTTTTGTGTATTGATCTTGAATCCTACAACCTTGCTGAACTCATTCATTAGCTCTGATTTTTTTGTAGATTCTTTATGCTTTTCTGTACAACAGTATCATACCATCTGTAAAGCATGTCTTAGAATATTTTAGATAATATATGTTTTACTTTATATTTGACATTGTAAAATTTGGTTGAGTGAGCAAATTTTTGTATTAACAGAGTAAACAGTTTTATTTTTCATATTTTTTCATGCAGGATAAATCAGCCAGCAAAGAAAAATCCAAGACACCAGTAAGATTTTTACCACAGTTATCTACGGTAATTTACCAATATACTATCATACTGTATTGCTTTTATTATAATGTTGTTTACTAGTTTTATACTTGCAAATAAGTTACTGAATTTCTGACTTTAAATTCTGTGCTCCATTTAATTCTTTTCTGATGGAGAACATTTATGAGATACGTATCTTAGGAAAAATAACTATCTTAATAACGATACGTATCTTAGGAAAAATAACTATCTTAATAACGAAGTATAAGCTATAATTACCTAGTATATAAAGAGTATTTAAGTATTCTGAATAACTGAAGATGATCTAGCAGAAGCAGTGGTGGAGTCAGGAAATGGCTTTGTCACTAATAGCTCTGTGACTATTGGGGAGTCACTTCTCTGAGCCCTAGTTTCTGAGTTTGAGAATGAAAGGTGTTGATTTCATGATTTCTGAGGAGATGCCTCTTCTAGCACTGAAATGTTGTGCTACAACTTTTTCATTATTTTGACTTTAAATTATTGTTATCTTGTGGAAGATGTAGTTAGTAGACATTTTCAGTTGATAAAGTGCTGGACAGTTAGATTTTACTGCAGTAAAATTTACTATTGAATAATTATGTTGAGTTTAATGTCATTGAGTTACACACTTGTGATTCCTGGGAGTTGAGCTTCACTGGAAGTTCAATGCAAACATTATTTGTTTGGAAGCATATTTTAAAAGCTCAAAATGAGCTATGAAATGTAATCTGCATTGCTGCATAGAGAGAAAATTCCTAGTAATATGAAATGAAAGATTCTCACAGCTTAAAAAAAAACTTGAATGAAAAATTTTAGGTGAATATTTAATTATGAATCTGTTTGTATTGATAATGGCAAGATTCTCACACCATGCTCTATGAAATAAAATCATAGCATCTTTTTTTTTTTTTAGTTCTGCAAATATCTATTTTGTTTTCTAGTTTAAAAGACAAAGACATGAAATGCAATAGACATTTTATTTTCTCTTTAAAAAACAACAAGTTTTAAAACTGAAAAAAATTGCTTAGTTTTTAAAAAAAATTTTCTACCATAGAGGTGTATAAATAGCAACTAAATTTAAATTTACTTACTGAATCAGTCATCAGTGGCTCAAATGAATAATTTCTTCTAGCCAGTGAGTTATATAATTATCTAAAATTATTTTGTCTGATTTAAACCATATATTGTGTTCATATTTGACTGTATCTTGCAAATTTTCTTTCATATCATTTGGGTTTCATGTCTTTTAAGATAAATCATATTTTTGAGATATTAAATCCATTGAATACATTTTTTTTTTATTTGAGTATTAAAGTTTGCACTTGAATAAAGTTTTCTGGTAGTAGTTAAGACCTAGAGTGATTTTCATTACAGACCTTCATGCTTCTAGGGGTGACCCCCATAGCTGAAATGAAGGTGATCCAGCATTGGTGGCTGCCAGTCTCTGTGAGCTGATGATGAATTCTCGCCCTTTATGCATACCTCACTCATAGCACTCCCACAAATCTTAAATCCTTTATGAAGCAAGAGGAGAGTGGAGTGGAAGGGCAGACATAGGAAGGAAGATGACTGAGTTTTTAAAGTTGTCTTGCTTTCTTTCAAGTAGAAGAAGGGCCTAAAAAATTTTATATGCACTTATTTGGGGAGATGACTCCAAGAAGCAGGAGTAGAAGATTGGGGACAGTAAAACTAGGAAGAAGGAGAAGCCAATATGAGAATGTTTTATCAGGTTGGTTGTCACATTAAGCAACTGGGATGATCCTGCCATAGCCTTCTGAGCAGCTTAGAGAACGCTTTCTGGAATTGTTCACTTGAGCATCATCAAAAGGTAGCATTTACCCATCAGCTCTCGCCCCACATTGGTAGGGGTTGCTCCAGTGGATGTTAACTCCCACCTACTTCTGGCTGCTCATGTGTGTGAAATGGGCTACCCTGAGAGTCCCATGGCACTGGAGAAACCCCACAGCAGAAAGCAAAAGACATTTTCCTGAGGCGAAACACTGCCATTTCTACATGAATTGAGGCCAGCGGAGAACTGTTCACTGCAGCGGTGTGTGGAATCAGAGGTGAGACTAGGAGGGTAGGAAGGAATGTGAGGCACAAGATTTGATTGGTAAAAAAGGTCAGTGGGATTCTCTTAGGGTCAGCCTCATAAGAGTTCCAAAGCAGAGGGAAAAGATGGGATGTGCCTAAGTTATCATTGGAAAATAAAATACAGATTAAAATAGAATTGCTTGTCAGCATTAAAAAATATGTAGGTATTACTTTTAAATTCACCTGTCTGGTTTTTTGAAGAAGAATATTACTTATCTCAACAGTACATTGGCTTATGTATGGCTATCTTGGTTAGCCAGAGAACCACTATTTATAAAATATCCTATGAGATATTTATTCTGCACTACAGTATAAGAAGGAAGCATTAAGGCCCTCACCACCCTTCTCCATCCAGGGTGCTGATGAGACTGTAGGTGAGAGCTCAGCATGCAGAATGGGTAGTGTAGAAGAAGTCAGGTGTGTGGGGGTTTGTGTAGGAGACTAGGGTTGAGTAAGGTATTTTGCGCATTTGTGGTGGCTCCAATACAATGGATCTCATTTTTATTGCCTCTGTATCCTTGGGCCATATATCCCAGAAACTTCATCTCTATTATCTACAGCTACATTCTTATCAGGCTTATGCCACCTCCCCATTCTCCCCAAAGGGAAGCATTCTACTTTGAGAATCCCTTTTGCACCTTTGAACACAAAAATATTGTGCTCATGTTTCCCTTCACATCCTGTGGTCCACTAGAAAAAAAGTCATTTGTGGTACAGCACTGGATGTGTATGAATCATTCGCCTAATCTGGTGTTCGTACTTTCAGTACTGTCTGAAACTCATTGCAATTCCTTTTCCTTTTAAGGGCTTGGTTGACCGATTTGTAATTTTTCTAAGAAAAAGTTACAATTCTTTTAAAGTCAGTTTATCTAGCTCTATAAGACATCTCAGTAGACTGAGATGGATCAGGGTGAGGGGCTAGAAGAGCAGGAGAGGTACACACACAAATTATATTCCAGACAAAATTTAAACAATAAGAATATTACCAAAACAGTGTTATGCACATTCAGAGGAGTTCACCTGTAATTGTAGTTAAGAAAATCTAACCTTTTTGATATTGGTCTTGAAAAAAAATGCCAGATTTTAACAAGAAGATATTGAGGGGGCATATTAGTGGCTCCGTTTATCAGGGTAAAATTAATACTAGCTGACATTAACAGGAAGACCCCAAAATCTCGGAGATGTAACCCAACAAAGATTACTCCTGGCTGACGTGACGGCTGGTATAGGTCAGGTAGCCCTCCTTCACTTTATAGTTATGCCAGGGGTACATTTGGCCTCCTCGTGAGCAGTGGCAGAGGTGAGAGCTCTCAGCTACCTGACCTGCCAGTGCTCACATTTCCCTGGCTGGCTCAAGTCACATGGCTACGAAGCAACTGTAAGACCAGCTGGGAAATGAAATGGTTTGGGGCATATTCAGGAGGCTTTGAAAACCAACATAAAGCCCCTTTAGAAGGGGGCTTTTCAATATTTCTGACCAAGGATACAAATGATTAGGGCTGTATTTTAGTAGCTACGTTACAAGCATTTTCTTTAAATCAAGTTGCCCAGATTATTTTAAAAAGCTGCTAAAGTATCCTCACTGCTAACTCTAGTCTTCTTCTCATACATCTTGTTGATTGCTGGCAGGACCATTTTTTAAATAACCCTTTGTATGTCCTTGCACGATAAATACCTTAATGACATAATTTGTCATCTAAACTGAGATGCATGCCACTGAGAGTAAAAGTGCTACCAATTATGCTTGGGCAAGAAGTGTAAACTGAGACTAACTGGGACTATATCCAGCAAATTTTGCCTTGAAGTCACCTTAAGAGGAGGCTACAATGATTCTCCATTGCCAGCCAGACCAATCAAGCCCCCAAACCCACGTCTTCTGTAGTATACAGCACCCACCTATTCAGCCCTCCCTTACTCTTAATTGAGGTTCCTACTCAGGCATAACCTTTGCAAAGAGGCCTCTCTACCCCATCTAATCTGGCACTTCCCTACTTTCTCTCTTTCTATCCATTTACCCTGCTTTATTTTTCTCTATTGTTCTTATTCTTTTCTGACATTACATGATATATTTATTCTAAAATATCTGTCTATACCCCCATTAGAGTATAAGTTCCACCAGGGAAGAGACTTTGTTCTGTCTATGACTATAGATCCAGTGCCTTAAAGACATCCTGACACATGGCAGGAATTCAATAAGTCATTGTTGAAGAGGAGAATCGTTATACCTTCTGCTTCAATTGGGCCAAATGCCCTCACCATCAACCCCGACACCCACTCCTGAGTTATCATGATGCTTCCGCTGTCTTCCGTAAGCTCACTGTTATACTCTGTGGAGACTCAACTCTGCCTCAAGACTTAGCTTCCATCCTTTCTCTCTTTGAAACTTTCTTTGAATACTCTGCTCCATACTATCTCCTGTCCTGGATAGAAGCCTATAGTTTATAATATTTACTGAACTGTGCACTTCGTGGGGACAGAAACTACATCATTTATAAAGTTCTCATCTATACAATAGGCACAAAAGTAGTACAACGCTGCTTACCTCATAGGGTTTTAAAGAGAATTAAATGAGATAAGTTATGTAAACTTCTTAAAATGATATACGGCATATAATGCAATCAATATAAAATGTATTATAATCAATGTCAAGAATTATTGACAAGATAATTGAAACACTTTGTGTTTTGTCATGCAGGATAAACCAGCCAGCAAAGAAAAATCGAAGGCACCAGGAAGAGTTTTACCACAGTTGGCTACGGTAATTTACCTCTACACCCTCATGGAATTTTTGCCCTTTTAAAAATGTTTATTAGTTTTTAAACTTGTAACTAAATTTCTGATTTTGAATTTTGTGCACCATTTAATTATTTTCTGATGGAGAAATTCTATAAGGTGCGAACATTAGAAAAAAGAACTATCTTAATAAAGTAATTGTAAACTATAATTTCCTAGTTATGTACAGAATATTTGAATATCCTAGATAAAAGAATTTCTAAGATGGACTAGCAGAAAGTATATCAGTGTTGGAGTTAGAAAATAAGGCTACAGGTTGCAGCTTGGTCACTAATGACTCTGCCATCTGAAGGGGATCACTTACCTCTCTGAGCCTCACTTTGTAAGTTTGGATATGAGCAAAGTCAATTCGACGATCTTTGAGAAATATCATCCAGCAGTGAAATGCTCTGCCACAGAGGATTCCTCATATCTTGCCATTCTTTTTTTGTATTATTATGACTATAAATTGTCATTTTCCTGTGGAAGAGGCAGTTAATAGACATTTTCAGTTGATATGTACTGGGTAAGATATACTTTACTGTCATAAATTTTACCATCTAGTAATTATGTTAAATTCAAGGCCATCAAGTTATGCTCTTGATGACTCCTGGAAATTGAGCTTAAGTGGTTCAATGCAAATATTATTATATTTTTTAATTGTGATAAAATATACATAACATAAAATTTGCCATTTTAATCATTTAAAATTAAAATGCAGCTCACTGGTATTATGTACATTCACATTGTGCTACCATCGCCACCATTCATCTCCATAACTCTTTTCATCTTCCCAAACTGAAACTATCTCCATTAAGCAGTAACTCCCCATTCCCCCACCCAGCTTATGGCAACCACCCTTCTACTCTCTGACTCTATGTATTTGACTACTCTAGGTCCTTTATATAAATGGAATTATACAATATTTGTTCCTTTACATTAAATAGCATAATGTTTTCAGGGTTCATCCAAAGCATTATTTTTTGAGAGATATTTTAACAAATTATAAAATTGAATTTGTGTTGCTTTATGTAGAAAAGATTCCTGATAATTTAAAATGAAGGACTTTTTTTTCACATAGAAGTTTGAATTAATATTCTTAGATGAATTATACCGAACATTCCAAAATACACATTTTAATTGAAAATATGCTTTTATTGATAAGCTGATTATTATAAGTTCCATAGAATTGAACCATAGCATGTTTTTCCTAGTTCTGCAAAATCTGTCTTAAATTTTCTAGTTTGAAAGACAAACCTAAAATGGAATAGATATTTTATTTTCTCTTTAAAAGTGTAACACATTTTAAAACTGAAAAAAATAAAAATTACCTTTGGTTTGTTGTGTCTTGTTATTATAAAGGTTTAGAAATGTAAATTTAAATTTCCTTATTTAGTGCCTTGAACCTGAGTCTTGGCATCTTGCCTTCCTCTGCTAACAATATGAGCTTTAGCACCCACTCCAGATTCTCCACCAGCTACTGGACCCTGGGCTTCATGCGGTTACCCAGCCACCAGGTTCAGCCAGCTGGCCGGCCAGCAGCGCGGCCAGCATGTATGCAGGTGCAGGGTGCTCGGGGTCCTAGACCTCCATACCCCACTCGACCAGCGTCTGCAATGGCCGGGAGTCCAGGGGCCTGGTCTCAGGGATGGTCAGGGGTCTGGCAGACATAGGGGGCATCTAGACCGAGAAGGAGACTTTGCAATGATTGAATGACCACCTGGCCTCCCACGTGGTGAGGGTGAGGAGCCTGGAGGCTGATAATTGGAGACTGGAGAGCAATATCTGGGGGCACCTGGAGAAGAAGGAACCCTAGGTCAGAGACTGAAGACATTATTTTAAGACCATCAAGAACCCGAGGTCTCAGATCTTTGCAAGTTCTGTGGACAATGCCCGCATCGTTCTACAGATTGACAATGTCTGTCTTGCTGCTGATGGCTTCAGAGTCAAGTGTGAGACAGAGCTGACCATGCACCAATCTGTGGTGAGTGATATCAATGGGCTTCGAAAAGTCATTGATGACACAAATATCACTCTACTATAGCTGGAGATGGAGATTGAAGCTCTCAAGAAAGAGCTGCTTTTCATGAAGAAGAGCATGAGGAGGAGGTAAATGGTCTATGAAGTCAGATTCCCAACTCTAGGTTGACCGTGGAGTTGGATGCCCCAACACTCAGGACCTCAGTAAGATCATAGTGGACATCTGGGCCCTGTATGACGAGCTGGCTTGGAAGAACCAAGAGGATCTAGACAAATACTGATCCCAATAGACTGAAGAAAACCCCACAGTAGTCACATCGCAGACTTCTGAGACAGTAGTGCTGAAATGACACTCATAGAGCTGAGACTACTGTCCAGTCCTTGGAGATCTACCTGGACTCGATGAAAAATTTGAAGGCCAGCTTGGAGAACAACGTGAGGGAGGTGGAAGCATTCTATGCCTTGCAGATGGAACAGCTTAACGGGATCCTGCTGCACCTAGAGTCAGAGCTGGCCAAGACCCAAGCAGAGGGGCAGAGCCAGACCCAGGAGTATGAGGCCCTGCTGAACATCAAGGTCAAACTAGAGTCTGAAATCCTCACCTACTGCCACCTGTGGGAAGAGGGGGAGGACTTTGATCTTGGTGATGCCCTGGACAGCAACTCCATGCAATCCATACAAAGGACCACCACCTGCAGGACTGGATGGCAAACTTGTGTCTGAGGTCAATGACAGCAAAATTCAGCAGCAGCGGGGCACACTTTGGGAGGAGCCAAGGTTCAGAGATGACTAAAAAAATTCCTTATTTAATATTCAGTGGCTGAATTTTATGTTGGTGACATATAATAGTTTAAATGCTTTTGTTGGCTGATCTAAACCTGGTTTTATGTTCATATTTGGCAATATCTTACATTTTTTCAGCATTCTTTGAGTTTTATTTATTTTAAGGGAAATAATATTTTTAAGAGACGTTTTCTAAAAATACAATGATTTTCTCAAAAATATTTTTATTTGAACATTGAGGTTTGGACTTGGATGAAATTCTCTGGCACTAGTTAAAACCTAGAGTGATTTTCATTACAGACCTTCAAGGTGACCCAGAACTGGTGGCTGTCAGCCAGTGTGAACTGGTGACCTGATTCTCACACTTTGTGCACACCTCACTCATAGCACAAATCTTCAATCCTTTTTGGAGCAAGATGAGAGTGGAAGAATGGAAAGGTGGATGGATGGATGGATGGATGAACAGATGGAAAAGCATTAATTTACAAGTTGTCTTAGCATATTTTCCTGTTAAAGAAGAGCCTGAAACAAGGACTTTTGTGTAGCAGGTAGTTTATTTGGAAACAGAAGTAAGGGATTAGGGAGAGTAAAACTAGGAAGAAGGAGTATAAGCATGTATAAGCATGGGCTATGAAGTTGATCTGCACCTGGAAGGAAGACACAGACTCAATTGTTGGCATTAAAAAAATAGGTACATTTTGCTTCCATCTAGGTTTACCGAAGGGCCATAGATTCCAGTAACAGTGGGTCTGTGCTCTGGTATTGCAGTAATTGGCTTGAGCTAATTAGTAGTTGCCTTTTTAAAGACCTAGGTGTCCTCTTATCTGCCACAGTCCCTACTACCCTCTATTTTACCCCAGCACTGAAGCTGAATGCCAGTTAGCTATCATCACTAGCCTCTCTTCCTCAAAGGTACCAGCATAAATTGTGTAAGTATAAGAGTGTATGACCCTTGCCTTAAATGGTGAAATAAATTCATGAGTTTCTAGAGTAATCTAGAGATGCCATTAGAACAGGAAGACCTTTTGGAGCTGGATGTAGTAGAAATTAACAATGGAAACCAGCAGCCAGTGCCTTTCATTAAAACAAAAAGCTCAAAAAACACTTGCCAATATCTGGGGGTGAGTAGACTCTCTGGAATGAACTTCCCAGTCCTAGGTAACAGGTACCCACATCAAACCAGCAGCAGGGCCTTTGGTACTATCTCCCAAATGTTACACACCACAGCCACTCCCAGGCTTGAATATTATTTGTTGTTAAGTGTTTGTGCCTTCTTTCCAGATGCCTTGATTTGTTGGAGGAAATGTCTGTGTTTATAAATACTAATAGATTTCATGAAAAATTTTTTTTATGGCTTGTCATATTAATGCTGTTTAAATTTCATATTTCAGGTGAGTACAAAGCCTCAGTGGCAGCTGGCAGCTCCATCATTCCATTTGAATATAAAGCAGGATGATGATATTCCAGAAAAGTTTACTGTTAAAAATGAACAGTCATACGGTAAGGATTTTAATGTTCAAACTTAGATTTAAGAACATTTTCTAGGAAAAAAACATCATACAACATTTAGCTAATAGAGTAGTGAAATTGTAAACCAAAATGACCTTTATATCAAGTAGAAAAATTTATCCCAAATGTTTTCCCTCAGAAAATAATTGATTCCAGTTATTAGCTATTTTAGGCTATTGTAAATGTTGTAAAAGCTGATATTTTAGGAGTTGGAGTCTTCACAATAAAACTTTGATTTATTGTAGCCAGAATTTGCCTCTGCATCAAAGACTGAGAATTTTTTCTAAGAGGGATTTTAATAAGTTGTAAACATTATTTCCAAGTTAATCATTTAAATTTTTTTATTATTATTTTGAGTCATCAGATTGATTACATTGAATAGTATCATTTTTTCATCATGGTTTTTAAATTTTTATTTGAAATAGTTTCATATTCTGTTTTCGTCATAATTTAAATCTTCACTTTAAGAAGGTTTGATGAAAATATAATTGAAAATTTGAGTTTATTAGCATATTCTTCAAAATATAAGATAAATAAATGGAATATTCTTGAAATAGGCAATGGTTTCTATTATGATGACATAAAACAGGTATAGTTTGACTTCCTGATAGGGAAAGAAAATTAATTATACTTATGGTTACTTGAGAATTTAAAGTATGTGATTTTTCCTTGAAATGAGCTTTAACATTTTGTTCTAACCACTTAAATATTTTAGCTTACTTTTTAGATGATTAACTTATGCTTTTTAAAAATTCAGCTGAATACATGGAACAGTTTGGAAAAAAGGGCAAATTACTAGACCAAATCGATGATAGTCATGTTGGACCATCTACTTCCAAGTCAAAGAGCAAATCTCCACATAAAGAACGCGAGAACTTTCGAAGCACTCTTGTCAATGTCATTATGTAAGTTCTATAAGCTAACCAGTATGTGTTCTCCTAGTTAGAGCCTCTGGGAACTTTTTATCTAAAAATACAAGAATTTGTGCATCTTTAAGGATACTCCAAAGTTTTATTGGAATGAGGTCAAGGTATAAATAAAGAATGAAAGATTGAGTTTAACTCTATTAAGCATGCCCCTTTTTTTTAAATATCACGAGCAGAAAAGGTACCAGTGTTAATACCTGATGTTGGCTAAGAGAGCAAAATGTCCAGGAGTTCTGGTTGTAGTCTCTGGTGGCTGGTAGAAGATTCGAGGCAGTCCCTCCTGCCCCCCCGCCCCGCCATCTCATTGGCTCAGGTGATGTGGCAACCTCTGTATTGTGGGTCATCTTGTATAGAATAGGAAGGAATTAGTGTGAGGTGATTGGCAGTGTGAGCAGGACCTGGGCTTGCTTGGTCGGAGTTTTAGATCCACTTATGAAGAACAGCGAAGATATGCATCCCTAGTTCCTTTTTGCTTGTTTACTCAGGGCTTCCTGCTAGTTGCTCGGTACCCTCTTTCTTTCATTATGACTCTCGAGGCATGCACACTGTCGTTTGTGAACCACTAAGAGTTTCACGACACATTGCAATAAGTAACTCATCCACAGAACCCTATTTTACTGTTCCACATGTGGCATTTTACTGGCAGGATGACCACCTTGAAGGGAGGACAGTGACTACTATGTACTTACAAAAGGAAGGGGATTTTGTGGAAGTCCTGTGCAGCTGGATTGTAAGCATGTGCCTCTACTGGGATGGTTTGGAGTTTGCTTTTGCCAGGCACCACTAGGGCATTACCAGCTTGACCCACTTATGTCCCTTTGTTCAATTAAACACTCTCAGGTCACGCAAACAATGTAAAATTAACACTCAAAACCACGGGGTGGTAGCCCTCTGGTTACAAATTCTCAGAAGGAACATTTTCTCTACCCATTGCCCTGGCCAAGACAGATGGTCTTTCTTGACACAGGTCCCTGTGCCTGTCATTACTGGCCCTTCTCTGGTCGAAGTTAGAGCCTGTCTTAGGTTTCAGCTTCATACGTGGGTCTCGGTTTGAATTCCCCGTTTCGTTCAGCCCTACGCAATCATCTCCTGACCCACAAGAGCATTAAAGTTCAAGGCCCCACCTCCACGGACAGCAGCCATAGCCTCAGGTTTTTTGCTAATTGCTTTGCCTTGACATTCCATTTTTTTTCCCCCTCCTATTTTTTATCTTTCTTGTGAGCTCAGCTCTGTATTCAAAAGGAGCTTTGTGACATATTATCTAGAATGTATAGAATGGTACTGGGAGGCTTTTGAGATTATTTTTGCTGCTATATTATAAGAAACAGAAGTCTCAAACATTTTATGGTGTTTTGTAGTTATGCCATTTATAAACAAGATATGGACTTACTGAAATTTAATCTTAGTTTTTATACCTCAGTAATGTATGTAATGTCATATATAGTCTATAGTTATTAGTATTTCTTATATAGGTGGGCTTAATGTCTACCAATTTATTTTGTATTTTTTATTTACTGTATGTTATCTTTGATGATGATGATGATGATGATGATAATGATGATTACTTTTATTTGCTTTCTATTGAATTTTCTTTTTTTTTCTTTATTCCCATTGGCATAAAAGCTATCAAATATATTTCTGGGGTTTTTTAGTGGTTACCCTAACATTTAAAACTAAATATTGTAATTTAGTTTTTAAAGTTTAAAATTCATTTTATCTGTCTTCTCCCTGAATGGCATATATGGACCTTGGAATGCTTTAACTTAACTCTGAACTTTCCTTTGCATTTTCTATGTGATTATTATTTATTTTACTTCTACTAATATTTCTATAATATTTTAGTTCTACCAAATCCTTAAATTCTTCATATATTTAAAAAAGTTATAACTTACTTAGATTTACTAATATATTTTCTAATTTTTTAAAAATTGCCTTTCCATTCCACTCTTCACTTCCTGGTTCATTTTCTTTGCTGAAGCTGAGGTTCTGTGAGAAGTAAATGCAAGGCTTTCATGTCTGTAAAGATCTCTATTTTGTTCTTTCTCTTAAATTAATGGTTAATCTGACTACAGGATTCAAAGATAATAGTATTTTTCCCCCTGAACATATGACAAACATTAGATTGAAAAATATTAACTATTATTTTTTGACATGTATCATTTTCCCCAACTTTATTAAAGTATACACAGCAGTTAGTGGGAATAATAAAAAGTATCATTTTATTATACAGCATCACTGACCTATATCCATTCCAGGTGAAGCTGGGATTCAGAGCATCATACATTCAATGAGAAAGAGGTTAAAACTACCCCAGAACAACTTGTTATTTTTCCTAGAGATATGAGCTATGCCTTTCCATACAGTGGAACCCCCCCAAAAATTCATAAAATGTGGCTCATATCTGCTATAAATTTTGAATTGAGTTATAGCTATAAACATTATAGTATTATATGAACACAGCCAGTAATAAATACAAAAGAGCAGATAAGCTTCTAAACTACTCATCGTTAACTTGTACTGTATGTCTTTAGAAATCAGAGAAATGGTCTTTTAAAGAATCCTTCTGTGTCTTCTGAAAAACTACATTTAAAGTCTTTTCCATCAGTGCTTTCTTAAATCCCAAATTTATAAATAACCATACATAGTTTAGGAATCATGAAAGAACACTCCTATAACATTTCAGAGAAGAAAGCTTGACTTTTGAGTAATGAGGAAAGATGAGTACAGCCCATAAAGAAGGATGTAGCCTCTGAATTAGATCTTGCAAATAATTTTCAATGTAACTGTCTCTCTATGAATAAAAAAGTATTCTGGAAAGAATACAGTACAAAACAAATACGTGTACCATTTATAAAATGTTCAACAATTCATTTTTCTATGATTATTAGAAGATAATCCTGATCTTTTTATATCTATTGATATAAAACTAACCACTCTTTATATACATTGAAATAGTGTGTTTATCATTTTCTTAGGCAACAAGATGCTGTCTTAGACTCAGCTACTCCTGATGAAAGCACACTTCCAAAACCGACCACTACGGCAATAGAGAAAGACATCTTGGTAATGGGCTATTTCTTTGATCTCTATAATTGGCAGTAAATGAAGCACTTGAAAATAATTTAGTACATTTAGATATTCTGTGCTCCTCCCTCGTGATACTCTGTGGACATGGGAGTAAATCTTACGGAGCTCCATAAGGGAACTTATTCTTTCCCTTGCCATCTTTGACCACAATCAAAGAATCTTAAGTTTACCTGCCCCTTTGTTAAAGCTAGCTTCAGTCCTCTATAGCTTTTACATGTTTTTATTCTTGTATGAGAAATTATCTTAATTATATAATGTACACTTTACAAAGAATATTAACTTTCAAAACAGAAATTCTTCGCCTATTTCAAATATAGGATTAAAAAAGTATAAACATCAAAAACATTTTTAAAACAAATTTAACATTGCTAATTTGAAAGTATTTTGATGTTTAAATATTTTTCTAATAAGTGACATATAAAAATGGGAAAATACATTGAAGTTAAATATTCATCATTAAAGAGATACTATTATGTCTTTAAATGAATATTTTATGCACACATTTATTAGCAGCTGCAAAATTATAGAGATACTGATTCACTTTCAGCTTTTAAGATCTGCTTCTGATTATCAATCATAAAAGAACAAAAACGAACATACCAAATTTTCACCTATTTATAAAACACTAAATTCTACTTCTGCATAGGCTTTATTCAGTACATGATATATTTGGTAATATAACTTGCTGGTTTACAGCAGAATTATGAACTAAGATGAGCTTTAATTTTCATGAAACATATACTTTAATATAGGAGATCTCAAATAATGCCTACATGAATTGCACAAAATACTTTTTTTATAATTTGTAAACATTTTGTTCTAAAATATTAATTTTGCTCAGTAGTTTTATGTTTGATAAACACTCTTCTTTAATTATAGTACTAAACTCATCTATATTTCTTGATCTCCTTTATGTAGAGATATTACTATTATATTCACCACGGAATTGATACGGACCATGTAGCCCCAATGGAAGATTCTTGGCTAGAGCATGTATTGAATTTAGTCCCCCAACATCTGAAAGTCCTCACTAACAGCATACTTGCATTATCTGATGAAATGAGAGAAGATTATCTTCTTAGTGTAAAAAAATCCATAGGTAAATCAGTATTTCTCTTTGCTTTCTAATTTGAATATGTGTCTAATTAAAGATAATTCTTTTAAATTAAAAGTTAATACCTATATTTGTAACTACTTATTATATTTATCATTGCTGTTTCTTGTATTGCTGTTACATTGCTTAAGATCTTCAGCAAGTTTTATTAATAACGTACGGCAAAAAAAAAAAAAAAACCCACAAACCATAGACTTTCTATTTGTAGATACCTTCAACAAAGGACAGAACTGGAGAAAATTATAATAAGTTAACTAATTGTGTGATTAACATTAATATTATTGATATCATAAAGTAAAATGTGATTAATTACAAAATTGTTGCTATGGACCAAACTACAGATCACAGGCTCAATCTGGACTGCCATCTGTTTTTGTAAATAAAGTTTTATTGGAATACAACCACACACATTTATCTGCATATTGTCTATGGCTGCTTTTGAATCATAAGAGCAGAGTGGAGTAGTTGTGGCTCACAAAGTTAAAAATATTTATAATCTTTATATATTTATAATATTTATAATATTTATAAAAAGCGTGATGACTCGTTAAATAGGCCAATAGATTCTAAGACTGAGTAATCATCAGAATCATTTTTAAAGTACTGATTTTTGCACCCATCTGAATTAAAATCTCTGGAGGCAGGGCTTTCCAACCTATACTTTTAAAAAAGATTCTCCAATTAGTTATGATATAATTATGGTATAATTGATGCTATGCTCAAGGTTGGAGAAGTCATAATGCTCTGGGGTGGTCTAGGGACCCTTATAGTGGAAGGCATTCATTGCCTTTAAGACTTTTATTGAGTGCCCTGGGACTATAAAAATGAAGAGTCAAAATGTTCTGAGCGTAATAAGGGAGATGGACAAATCACTAAATTGCAAAGAAGAGTAGTAAGTGCAATGAGGAGGGAAATAGAGGACATGAAAGGACTCTGGGGCACCCGAATTGGGTCTTGAAGGATGAAGAACAATATACTAGGAAACACGCTTGGCCTAAGAGAGAGTGTGGTCAATGGGCCAACTTTCATGAAAGGCTCTTCTTTCAGGCTTGGAAGCAGTTCTAAGGGCCAAAGCATAGTGTGGTGCATTTTGGGAAAGGGACAGAATATGAAGGGCTTGATGTGCCTTTGTAAAAAGCATTGGAAGATAAAGGAGAGTCACTGAAGAATTTTAAAGGGTAATAACATATTTGCATTTTAGAAAGAGCATCTTGAAAGACAGGCAGGAAAGTTAGAATTAACTGTTATTTAAAGACCAGAGAAGACAGAAGCTGAAGCAGGTCATTTTACTGACTTTATAACAAGATTGTTTTATGTTCTTAAGCAATTTAAAAGAGAACAACAAGGCAATATGTATATTTTTTTCAGTGAAGGGAAACTACTGCTGCTTTTTGTTGTTGACTTTCAATTCAATGAGAACTACTTTTGGTGAAATAGCTAAAGGAAAATGTGATATTAAAAGCAATTACCATTTTCAAGTGAAAGAACAGGCTCCTCGTTAAGAAAGGAAACATGTACTTTCAAAGACAAAGACATCATAGATTTTCTTATAGTTTAAAAAAATTTCTTGTATTCATAAATGCACAAATTTCTCATTATTTTTAAAAAACATAATTTAAACAATTTTAATGGAATTGGTTTTGCAATTGCTTAGAAATATAATATAAGGTTATCGATCAGAACTTTTCAATTTTCTTTTAGTTGATTTCGTTTTAAAAGATCCTAGAGAAAAAGAAGATGATAAAAAGGAAGATGAACTTCTACCCCACCGTGCTGAGTAAGTGATCAGGTTTCTTGAAGAATATTGATTATGTGACCACTCCTGTGTGTGTGTATGCTTGTGTGTGTGTGTTTGTGTATTTATATACCAGTATTATTTTCTCACATATGTTTGTAATTTATATATTTCATATATACAACTGGTTGTTTCAACTATTTTGTTTGCTTATTTATGTACTTAAGCCCTAATATATTACATTTGCAGATTGATGGATAGATGGGTAGACAAATAGACACATGTACAGAAGGACATCTAGGTTGTTAAAACATAAGTACCGTGCTCACTTTGGCAGCACATAAACTAAAACATAAGCACCCTGGTGAAAGAACTTGATAAAATCTCTATACTCCTACAGCTCCTAGCACAGGTTACAAAAATAATAGGGACATAAAAGCTTGATGAAATTTGAATCTCACAAAAACACAGTGAGAATGCTGTAGCAAATATGCATATATAGAATATACTTCAGTTTATTACGTAGATTAAAATATAGACTGTATAATGAGAAAATCCACTTGCTATATATTTCCCTGAAATAATTAACATTTAGAAATAAATCTCTTAAATAGTGTAAAGAATAGAACATATAATTAAATAACAGAGTTTTGCTTTGTTTCTTTCATGCCATTTAAAAGTGCCCCAAATTGTTTCCTATGATGACAAAAAAAGAAAAAGTCTTACAACCATTTTCAACATATCTTCTATGGAGAACAGTTTTTCTTCTGGTCCTTTGTCATTGTAAAGGTGGTATGGCCATAACTGAAAAAATGAACTAAACTTACTATATAATAAAACAAGACTAATTGTTTAAAATCCACTAGAGTAAAAAATTATAAATGTTTAAATACATTCTGAAAGATTAAAATGACACATCTTTAATATATGAAAGGTGGTATTCAAATCACAGAGTTACAGAATAAATGTCTTTTTTTTTTTTACCTTAATAGGGATAGATGTTTTATTTTTTACTTAAAATTTTTTTTAATTACAGTTAACACACAATATTATTTTATATTAGTTTCAAGTGTACAGCATAAAAGTTAGACATTTATGTAATTTACAAAGTGATCCCTTTGATTAGTTTAGTACCCACCTGGCGCTATACATGATTATTACGATATTATTGACTATATTCCCTATGCTGTACTTTACATCCTTGTGACTATTTTTGAACTACCAGTTTGTACTTCCTAATCCCTTTAATTTTTTCACCCAGCCCTCCAACCCCATTTGTTCTCTCAGAATAAATGCCCATAAATAAGAATTTTAATGTTTTTATTTTGTGTTTTAAAAATAAAGGAAAAATTTAAACATTTTGTGTCCTGTTTAAGAAAATCTTTCAAGGTGTATATGAAACAAAACTGGCTACCGTTTCTGTTTAATCATCATGATTTATTTTCGGGCTTAAGAGGATCGAGTATTTAGAGAATAAGTTAGTTACCTTATGTGATAAAAATTCAAATCTAATTTCATATGCATTATTATCCTCAAATTATACTAAACTATAAAGAGCATGACATATATTTTTAAAAGTAATTACATGTTTTGTTCTTTCTATGAGGGATACTTCATATTTTTAAATTAAAATTAAACCTTTATTACTCTAAAAATACATTGACTATATGAATACTTTCTTTCAATTTTTTAAAAAGAAAACTGAATATTTTCTCTTTGTTTTTCAGAATGAAAATTCTTCCAAAACCTTGGAGGAAATCTTTTTTAGCTGCAAGCAGTTATATTAGGGATCACTTGAATTCAATGAACCCTACAATGTTAGCTGTGCAAGATTTGTGGCACAGCACTTATAAGTGAGTATTTCTGGTCTTAGCGAGTTTTTTTTTTTTAAGATGAAAGTTATTTTATTACATCTTAATTATTTCTTTCACTATTTTAACTGGAAATTTAAAAAATAATTACAAATGTAACATAAGTATTTAAATATGGTTTTAAATGAATAGTATAGAAGTATATAGAATAAAGAGTGAACATTGCATTTATTTCTAACCCAATTTTCCCTTCCCCATCCTCACTCCAATACCACACATATTTTAAGTGGTAGTCACAGATAAGCAGCTTAATTATCATGCTTTTTATAAATATCACAGAACATTAACTGTTACATTCATCCGTATGGTTTAGAAACCTAGGAAATATTGCCCACAAGACTGGGTGACTGTTGGGGATCGTGCATCACCAACTAGGCATTACCCTGGTAGGGGACCATACAGGGCTGGATGTGAACTCTGGTGAGCTCTAAAGAGCTTGGCCTGAGCTGAGGACTGCTTCACATTTCAGAAGTTCCAGCTTCATATCCTCTCCCTCACATTGCCACTTCCAAGGCACTCATAGACTTATGTTTTTATAAAGTATGTGAAAGTAATACAGATATATATTATTTTTCTTAAAGAAAGCCTCCCAACAGACCTCTTGAAAACTTCATCAGTCCCTGACTTATGGTAGAGATGGCACTTTAGTTTCCAAGGTGGTCCTGAGCCTTTTCTCATGCCCCCCTACATGTAGCCTCAGCTTACATGTGACACAATCTCCAAGGTCTCCTGGGTTTTGCATTGATTGTCCTGATTACACGAAGGCACAGTAACAGTACATTTTTTGTCTCCCACAGACCAGCAAAGGGAAAACTAAGAGCTAGGAGTGTTACAGAAGCACAGCTACTGTTTCTACTCTGAGAAACCCCCTGAACATATCCTGTGTGTATGTGATGGTGGTGGCAGGGACGGGGGGAGTGGTTGTCGCCAACTAACATCGTTAATTTCTTTTAAGGTTAGAATTCTCAGCACACAAAAGCACCTGATGTGAACACTGCTCCTGGGGCCTGCTCCGGGAGCAAAGAATTAGGAATGCCCTAATTCTGCCACCACCTGATCAGATGCTCTCTAGACCCCCACGCGCAAAACAACTGTGGATTTATGGTGTCTAAGGCCCATTTCCTCCCTCACGCCATCCCTTTCTCCCTTTCCTCCTTTATTTGACAAATGCTAATTTCTTTACACAGATATGTCTGTAATTTTACATAAGTATATAAATATGGTCATGTATATTTTTTAAGTACAATCTTTTTTTCTTCACTCTGCCTGACTCATAGCAGCCTTAGTTTCTCTCATACCTGCCCTTCTTTCCACCAACCCAGCAAAAGACATGATGACCATGCAGTGGGGTATCTTTTCATATTTTTCTTTGTACTCATATAACCAAATATATGTATATCCACACACACGTACATACATACAGAGCATAAAACTGTCTTTCGTCAGTCAGACTACGTACTACTTGAAAGCACATCCTTTCAGCTTCTCTTTTGTACAGTTTGAGTTTCTTCGTCTGCTTGAATCTGGCTTATAGGAATAGGAAAAGGCCATCTCCTTGCCTCCACATTTTTCTCATTGGGGCTCAAATACCTCTCTCCAATAAGGCCCATGTTTAATTGTACATGCAATCACGAGGTCATACAATATATTATACATATCATTTCACAAAAGATGTTTACATGCAGGAGTACACTTCATTTTCAAAATACCACCACAGTTGTTTTCTTTTACATCCATTTACAGGCGGAACTGCCAGAACACACTGGGCCGGGGGATGTGGCTCCACGTCTTAGTGTTGCCACAAAGGGCTGCACTTTGTCCGTTAGACAATGTCAGGATGCAAGACACAAGAAAATGAAAGGAGGAAGTGGAGTAGAAAAAGCTAATATTAAAAAAAAATTAGTAGATGTGCCTCAAATTTGTGACCATGGTTGTGGTGGCAGAGGTAGCAGCAACTGAAGAAAACCTCAGGGCATCCAGAATAAAGACAAATGAGCAGGAAGCTTTACAATCTGTGTGTAGAAAGAGAACCTCACCAACTCCTCTGTTGTCTTTGCAGGCATAAGTCATTTTTATTCTCTATGTGACTATTAAGAGTGGAGTGGACAGTGATGAGTGCTGCCCCTCTGAGTGGAAGCCAGTATTGAACACACAGGTCATCCTTACTGTGGGTGACAGTTATTCGCCTTGAACCTCAGCAGATCTTGAAAGTGTAGGACTGAATACTTGAAACTAATTTAAATAAATAAATTTTAAAAATAATAAAATAAATAAATGACTTAAAAGAAAACAATATCAAAACCAACAGGTTCAAAAGATTTTTGATACACTGGGTGTTAATTAGGTGTGGGAATTCCTGCATCTCACGGTTTCCGAATATCCAGGGCTGCTTTCTTTTCAGAGAGGGTGCAATTTTTGTTTTAGGAGCAGTGGCCCCTGGAAACTTTAAACCCTACCTCTTTTCCTGTTTTAATCATTCCAATTTGGAAGCAAAAATCTGTCTAAAGTGTCCATAAAATCCTAGTTGTTGCAATCTTCTTCTACTTCAGTGTTGTTTCATCATATATTGGGCTCCTGTTGAATTTAATTATATATTTTTTAAATTGTATCTCATATACTGGAATATTTAATTTTACAAAATACAAATTGTAGTGACAAAACCTACAATACCAATTTTTGAAAAGAGAGTAAATGGGAAATATGAAATACAGAAACACCTCATATTTAAATCACTGTTCATTTTTATCTCTTGCAGGAAATTACGTTTAGTTGATACAGAAGAATTTCACAATCGCCAGGAAGCATTAGAGCTATCAAATTTTCAGACCATTCTCATGAGACACATGGAAACTGCCAAAGAGACTCTACTTAAAATGTAAAGTTTTGTAATTTCATGTAGGAAAACATAAATTTAAAAATGTGATCGATGGAGCACTGTATTTCAGCCACTTTTAGAAAATCCCATTTACACAACTTTGGAATCATTTCTGTTTAAGAGTTAAATATGATGTCTTTAACTGCCTTGATCTTTAATGTCTGTCCAGATGTTCTACACAGCACAGACTCTATAGAAATTAAATTATTATGATTTGTGGTTACTTTTTTCTTAATGTCTGGTATCTGACTTGGCTTTGAGAGTAAGGTTGGATACCTTGGGGGAATGATCACCTGGTTTTTGCCAGATGTTTATTTGACATCTACTATTAATACATGCAAGTTGCTGTACCTTTTTCATTTTGTTTTTGGATGAAGAATGCAGAAGAGTTTAAAGAATGATTAGGTGGGGGAAGTATATTCAAAGGAGTTTATAATATCTTCGGAGGGTAGACATATCAAATGCTCATTAAACATCTTATTGGAGTGGCCCTTCAGAATGGAATAGCTACATACAATAATTATTGATGCAGGTGTTGGACAACATATTCTGAAATTATAGAAAAAAATTGTCTCTATTATGGGTTGTAAAGTTATTATAAATAGGAAATTAAAACTATATCAAATGCAAGTTAACAGAGGACATGAAACTCCAACTTAGCCTCATGATTCCAAAAGTTACTTAGAAATGTAACTTGATAGTTTAATATTGATCCTTTTCTTTATCTTTTTTCTTCTCTAATATGTCAGAATCAAATTCTTTGTCTGATGTTACTAAAAAGAACGTTAGACTTTTATTTAACATTAGTATTTAGTTAACATAAACAAAGAGAGGAGAGGTGAAACCCCAGAATTAATTACAGAGAATAAAATGACATCTTAAGGACAGAATAAGAATAAATTTACTTGATCTGTAATTTCAGAGTTATACCCCAGAAATACATTACCACTGTAAATTTTAGCAAATTGGATGTCAAAGTACTGAATAAAGTACAAACTTTTATTGAATAATTTTGCCGAGACATGTAGATCGATTAGCTGTATCTCTTGATACTTCCCAATTGATTCTAGCTCAAGGACTCTTCAGCCACAATCTAAATAGTGAGTCAGAATGTCTTTATCACAGTCAAAGGCAAAACATCAGCTTACCACAGTGGAGAAAACATAAGCGAGTGATTATTTATGGCATCTACTCTAAACCCAAACATCTCTTAGTCCTCGTCCTCTGCTTCTATTCGGCAGTTGCTATGGTTTATCATATTGCTACGGTTTACCATGTTGAAGAATTTCTCTTTTATTTTTAGTTTCTCTATTGTTTTTATCATAAACTAAAGCAGATTCTGCTAAATGCATTTTCTGCATCTGTTGAGATGATAATGGAATTTTCTTCTTTTTTCTGTTAATATGGTGTATTATATTGATTTTAATATATTGAACCAATCTTGCATTCCTGAGATAAATCTCACTTGGCCATGGAGTATAATCCTTTTTACATGCTGTTGGATTCAGTTTGAGTCTTTTGTTGAGGTTTTTGTGTTTGCATTCATAAAGGATATTGGCCTTTAGTTTTTTTTGTCTTGTGATATTTTCGTTTGGTTTTTGTATTATGATAATACTGGGCTTATAAATGAGTTAGAAAATGTTCCTTTTTGGAAGAGTTTGTGAAGGATTGATGTTAACTCCTCTTTAAATATTTGGTAGAATTCATCAGAGAAGTCATCTGTTTCTGATTCCTAGCTCTTGTTATAGATCTATTCATCTTTTTTACTTCTTCATAAGTCAGTTTTAGTAATTTATATCTTTCTAGGAATTTGTTAAATTATCTAATTTTTTAACATATAATTGTTTGTTATAGTCTCTTGTAATCTTTTTTATTCCTGTAAGGTCAGTATTAATTTCTGCTTGTTCATTACTAATGTTAACAATTTGAGTCTTCTTTTTCTCTTGTTTAGTCCAGCTATAGATTTGTCAATTTTGCTGATCTTTTGAAAAACCAGTTGTTGGTTTTGTTCATTTTCTTTTTTGTATTTCTATTCTCCATTTTGTTTGTTTCTGCTCATGTCTTTCTTTCTTTCCTTCTCCTTGTTTTGAGTTTAGTTTGTTCTTCTTTATCCAGTTTCTAGTGGAAGTTTAGGTTATTGAGTTAAGATCTAGATGTTACAACTTACAGCTTTAAACTGTAAAGTTTTCCCTCTGATTAATACTTTTTTGCATCACTTGAGTTTTAGATATGTTCTTTTTCATTTTCATTCATCTGAATTTATTTTCTAATTTCCCTTGTGATTTCTTTTCTGACTCATTGGTTGTTTAGGACTATGTTGTTAAATCTCCACATATCTATAAATTTCCAGAGTATCTTTCTATTACTGATTTCTAATTTTGTATGATTTCGGTAATTTTATTTTCATCTAAACTTATTTTATGACCACCTACTATTCTCAATCCTCTCTCAGAGGCATCTTCCATGTGTACTCTTTTGTCTTAATTCTCATTGCTACTATTCCTTGGCGGGCTCTTTTAACCCCCTCTGTAGCCTATAAACCACTGCAGAATGAATCTTAAAACATCTCCCAGTTCAGTGCCTCACTTTTGCTAACATAATAAGTCCACATTTCTTGTCCTGCTTTTTAAGATCTTCTGCAACCTGGACCTAACTTATCTTTTCTAGTTTTAGTTCTGAAAAGACTTTCATCATGGCTTAGAGTGAGGCTGTCTTAAGTCCAAGTGGTTAGCTCCCAAGTGCTACAAAAGCCCTCAAGATTTTCTTTCATTAATTTCTTTCTATTTTCTAGTTTATTTTCTCTACTATAAACAATGAAATGATCAGATATATTAGGTCTTCCTACCCCCATCTTTTTTACTTATTATCTTACTTCTATTTCACATTCTTTTCTGGGAGTGTTTCTTATTTTATTTTTATCTGATTCCCAGGGTAATTGCCGTCTTTATTACAAAACCCTTCTTCGTTACTTAAATGGAAAATTATATCTCTCTCCTTTGACTTCAAAGCTGTTTTTCTGCTATGATACCTTGCCTTCATTGTTATAAGAGAGACAGGATGGGGTCATATATTTTCGTCATATCTCCCATGACATTTTCCAGCACATAGAAGACACTAAACACATATTTGTTAAAGGGATGAGTACATATATTTAAAACTTAGATCTCTGAGCATTCAGGCAACTCCTGAAATTACATCAACTCTCAATTAAAGAAAAATCTATTATCTCTTATGAAAGAGGTACCAGTATTCTTTAATATTCTTTAACATTACTTAATTTCGTAGTGTTGGATGGTGCTTTTGTAGACTAAAAAATTCACTTGTTATCATTATGACATGAATTTCACTGTTATCCTTTATTATAAGGATCAATACACATTTCACACTTTGTTTTAAATCAGTCACTCTTTCAAGATTTCATACTAAGGGAAAAAGAAAAGAACATACTTGATTTTGTTGATTTGTACCTTGTTTTCAAGTCATTGTAAAACATAAGAATAGCATAGAATGCCAAATGGATTCAATCAAATAAGCCTTCCCTTGGTTTAATCAGTTGTTCACATTTTAGTTTTAAACTAACAGTGCATTTCCCGAAGAACATTTTGGAAACAGGAGAGGAGTATCTTGTAAGATTTAACAAAGTTGGTTGTCATATTTATTCAAAAACTGCATAAATCATAGTTCTAGGAGTTAGATTTATGTTCTCCCAACATCACATCATCGAATCATTTTCTATTGGCTATGATTAAAATTTCTTTTCCTAGGAGAAGTGAAATATGCTAGCACTTAAATTTCAGAGAGTGGATAATATCACTTAGCACTATCCCTCTCTACAAAGACCTTTGGATGTCCAGGGGTTACTATTAATGGTTAACATAAAAGGAGTAATTCACAAAAAGTATTAACTTTTAAAAGTCCTTTGTTCTTTCAAGGTGGTTTCCAGAAGTGCAGAATATTTATTACCAAGGTAATAAAAAAAAGCAATTGCCAACTGGTGACAGCAGTGCCAAACTGGAATCTTTTTTCAACTGCGCTGCTACACTGATGACTTTACAGCTACAGGACCTCACTCTGGTCTCCATGCAAGACTTCACGGACTTGATCGCACAACCCCCAGTAAGTATGGTTCGGTCACACCAACATTCATTTACCGATTTATTTATTTTCAATTTTTTTCAGGGAGAAACAAAATATCTTCACTGGTGAAACAGCAAAAAGTTTATGTTTAGATCTGTTATACTTTCCTGTTAAAAAAAAAAAGTTAGTGTCACCTGCAAATTTAGGATATATGAGTATCATCACATTGGTTAAAATTAGTGGAAATAAGTAAAAATTCTCATAATTGGGAAATTCAGGTCATGAGGCCAGGGAAAGTTTTCTACAAGGAACTCTTTTCTTTCTGGAAGAATTTCCTGTTACAGTATGAGCAGAGCCTGGGAGTTTGAATGCTCTCCTCTTGGGTTCTTTTGTGCGTGATTCTAGAGCCCGACTGCTTTTGTACATTCACTTTATTTTTTTCTGAAATTTTGACCTTTTAGTTGAGCCATAGGCCTAATGGATAGTAGATACCAACAAATCCATCTGGGAATGACTCTTGCTCTTTTTCGTAGAGCTCCTCTTTAGCATAACTGTCTAGGGCATAAGGGGAAAGCTGAGTTCCTGTGTATTCCAGTTAGGACCAGTGCACTTCATAGCCTGTCACAATTCATATGCATATTCATATACATGTATAATTCTTCCACAGGATTCTGTTAGAGCTTTTGAACATCCAGGTTTCATCATAAGGTTGATTCTCGAAAACAACGCTATTAAGTTTGAACCTGAATTCAACGACTACATAGACATTCTTCTAAATGTTTATGACGTCATGATTAAGGCTGTCAGTTTTGTGCCGAGGGTCGAGACAAAACTGTATTCCAAGTGGGTAAGTGGCAAGGATAAGATTCTGATTACTTGAACTCCCCTGATTATATTCACTTCAAATGACTTCTAAAAGGTGTCCTCTGTTTTGGAGAACAAATGACCTACTAACATTGGATTATAAGGAAGTTTTCTTCAAAAAGATACTATTTTTCCATGAGCTTCTCTTACAACATACCCAGTTTCTTCAGTCAGTCTTCCATTTGCTCAGCTGGAAACTCCCTGAGGGGAAAGCATTAAAGTTGTGACCAGATTAAGCAGTCCACACCATGCTGCAGACCTCCACTATACCTTTCCAGCTCTGTGAAACTCTCTTCCAATTCATTATCCTTCTCAAATACCCTTTCCATAGATAATAGCGTCTTGGTACATTCAAATCAGAGATCCTACTTCCCTCCTCTCATGGCCAAATATGTACAAAACTATGCTGGACTATGGCATTACATCAGTAGTTCTAGCAGTCTGGTGTATGAAATGAGCATGTCTGCAGACTCCTTAACTGATAAGATTTTCAAGTTTCATAAGTCTGGCCAGTAGCTTTCTTTTTCCTTTTTTATTTTTATAATAGTTTATGAAAATTTCATGCTGAAAAAAGAGTACAAGGGGACAGTGTGTACAGTTTTAAGTAGTAATAAAGTTAACACCTGTGTACCTATGATCTAACTTAAGCAATAGAATATTACTGATACCTTTCAGCCTTCTCCATTCCCATTGCCCCTCCCTGTTCACATCCTTATTCTACCTTCTGGCAAAAGAATCACTATCTTGAATTTTGTAGTTATTATTCTGAATTTTTAAAGACAAATTTACTACATGTCTGTATATCTCCAAACAATTTCTGTTTAGCTCATCCATGTCTTTGTATAGAAGGAATTGTTTTACACGTAATCAGTATCTTGGTGTTTTTTGTTTTTTGTTTTTTAGTCAACATCAAGATTATGATATTATCCATTTTGAGAACATTATCTTCTTCATAGAGTTTCTAATTATTCTATTATTTTCATTTTAGAAATTCTATTAAGTTCTTTTTCAAATAGGCCTGGTCATGTCTGATAGTCTCTTGTACTTAGTCACATATTCATCCATTGCTCTTTGCTTGTTTGGTGATCTGACTCCTGCTGCTGGTGGTTTGTTTGTCTGGGCATTTTCCCTTTATTATTATGGGCTCATACATTTAAGAACCTTATGCAGAGAAGTCTTTGAGGCTTTCGTTCCTCTAGAATTTGCATATTCTCTTCACAGGTGCTCTGGAGGGCCCTGCAGACCAAAGAGTATTTATTTATTTATTTATTTATTTATTTATTTATTTATTTATTTATTTTTATGGTGACATTGGTTAACAAAATCCAGTAAGGTTCAGCTGTACACTTTAAGAGTAAGGCATATATATATATATATATATATATATATATATATATATATATTTACACTGCATGTTCACCTCCCATACTTAGATTTCTTTCTGTCACCACATATTTGACCCCGTTTACCCCATCTATCTCCCTCGTTCCCTTACTCCCTGCCCTCTGGTAACCACTAGTCTATTGTCCATGAGTCTCTGTTTGTTTGTCCTATTCATTTATTGCTTTTAGGTTTATATCAACATATAAGTGATATCATATGATTTTCAACTTTTTCTGTCTGGCTTATTTCGCTTAGCGTGCTTATCTCGAGGTCCATCTATGTTGTCACAAATGACAGTAGTTCATCTCTTCTTATGGCTGAGTAATATTCCATTATATATATGTACCACAGCTTCTTTAGCCAATCATCTATCGCAGGACACTTCAGTTGCTTCCATGTCCTGGCCACTATGAATAATGCTGCTATGAACATCGGTGTGCAAATATCTTTTTGGATATGGGTTTTCAAGTCTTTGGAATAAATACCCATAGAGAGATTGCTGGATCTCATGGTAGATCAATTCTCAGTTTTCTGAAAAACCTCCATACTGTTTTCCATAGTGGCTGTACCAATTTGCAGTCCCACCAGCAGTGTATGAGGGTTCCTTTTCCGTCTCATCCTCTCCAACATTTGTTATTCCTTATTCTGTTGACTATAGTTATTCTAACAGATGTGAGATGGTATCTCATGTGGTTTTGATTTGCATTTCCCTAAACCAAGAACCATTTTTAATAAAATTGTTGCCTGAGAGTTTCGTGGACAGCACTGGCGGTGTGAACGCTTAACCCGATCTGTGTGAGAAGAGGCTGTTGTTGCAAAGGCTCTGTCCCTTTCAGCATTTTGAAATTTTGTGCCCTCAGAACTCTCGTTTTGAGGTTATGTCACCTTTCAGTGTTCTTAGCTCTATGTGGGAGTATCAATTATGAGTCCTCGCCTTGCTCATGCTTGAGGTTTTATTCCTTGACAGGTTTTGTTCTCCTCCCCATCTGACACACAGACTCATTAAAGTAAAACTTAGATGACCAGAGATCAGCAGAGTCTCTGGGGCAGCTACTCACTTCTGCACACAATTACCTCTCAATTCATGTTTTCTCTCATGGTTGACTCCTTAAACATTTATTACCATTTTACTTTCTTAGCTATGCATTATGAAAGTTATATTTAACATTTTTCCCTAGCATATTCATGTGTTTTGAGCTAGGGAGTTTTCAGGATATATATTTCTCATATTTTCATAAATAAAAGTCTCTCAAGAAATTTACTGTTTATTTTGTCCTTTGTTTAATTCCAGTGCATCTATTGCATCCTTTTCTATTCTATTCACACTCTTCCTTTTTTCAAGAATGACTTGAGGTAGCTTATGAAACAGACAGATATAACAAGTTAATGAGTTACCAGATAAAGCTCAAGTGGAGAAAAGTATTATAACTATCCAAATGAAAACATTTGCTGTGAGTTTATGTTATATAAGATGGCTCAAAGCTACTAGTTTCTAAAATAAAGAAGAAATACATGACAAGTTTTAACTAGGATTAAACAATTTATTTAGACTCTTCAAGAGAGAGGAATATTTTCCCTGGTATCCAGTTATGAGAAATAGGTCTTCCATGGGGTAATGGTTCTAAAACCATACGTATCAGCATCCCTTGCTGACATTTTAAAAACATAAATCCAGAGATCCCCACCACCACCATCACTCACCCAAAGAGATGTGGATTCACAGTGAGTCAGTACTCAGAAATAGATACTGGCAAAATATCCCTAGCTGATCCTGGCAATCAGTCAAATTTAGAAACAAGTGATACAAAGGGTGCTTTGAGTAGGATCATTGAACATAGTCTTAATGATCTTTGACAGCAACTGCAGAAGTGGAATTCATATTGCTGTTCTTTATCATGATCTTTGATAGAAATTGAAAGGGAAATTAAAAAACACTTTTTTCCTCCATGGAAGGCAAGTCTATAAGGGGCTAAGGCTCTGTGAGTCCAAGCACATCACCATTTTATGATCTAATCTGATATGCTTTTGAACACTTGAACTGCTTTATACAAAATATCATTTCTCTTAACTCTAGATAGGAACTGATTAGAATTCATATCAAAAGAATACTTTCTAATATAGTTCTCAATTACTGGTATCCAGTTCTGTTTAGAAAGATATATCTATAGGCTTTGAAAATTAGAAAAAAAATATATAAGCTTGAAAAAAAATTAGACTGTTCATAAATTTAAAAACATTCTATAATGAATATTGATGAGTTTCACGTTAAATACAATAATTTTACACTGTGTACAGTGCATAATAGAGATTGCTTTATCCTAAAACTCTTTTTCAGAACAGATGACACCACCATCTATTGAGCTTGGGGGTGAGGTGGTGGGACTGGTGGGATTCACTAATGGTCTCACGAAGCAGCTAGTTTTAAGCAAAATGATTTTCTGAAATGCCCACTAGGGGGCATAGTGGACAAATGCACCCTGAATACCTGACCAAATGACCCAGTTTTCTAAGGAATCCTTTGATATTATCAGTTTGAATGCTGTAGACAATGATGCTTGTTTATTACAGCTAAAAATCCCTTCTAGACAACAGGTAGAGCATGTATATTAAGTGTAACTTGGTTCAAGGCACATTTACTTGTCCTCTTATTTGAAAAGAGGGGACGAGCTATTGAGGTTTCTTAACTCAATATTCTTTCCCATTATTCTTCTAATGGTCATAGTGGGATGCAAATTTTGCAACTAGGGATTTTAGTCTGCTCTAGTTGCTTTTCACAGATTCAAAGATCAAAGGTCAATGAATGAATAAACAATCTTTCTTTGTTCTAGGTAGATAACTCCTCAAGGTGAAAAAGAAATGTGATCAAAGAGTATAATGATATGACATTGAGGTGGCTTATTATTTTAAAATAGTGTACAATGCAAGCACTACCTTATAAAGCTAGCATAAACAATTGCAGAAATACAGTGTAGATTTTGTTGTTTTTATATTGTCTTATTTTGTGCATATTTTCAAGTGACTATTCATTTATTCATACAGAAAAACAACACACTGGCTGTGTAGCCTTAAGGGAAAACAAAGTATTATATGAAACCTAGATATTTAAAATACTGCTGTGATTAGGCTGCATATCTTTCTATAGAGATTAGAAAATCAAAAATAACTTGTGAATTAAAAAAAAGGACAATATGATTAGATTGGCTTTTTTATAAATATAAAGATAAATGACACAGTTACCTTAATTTAAGGTATTTTAAATAACTAACATTTCCTCACTTTGTTTAGGACAGTAACTCTAAACCAACAACTCTGAAGCCCATAATTTTGAAGGAAATTGTTGATGCTCATAAAGAAAAAATTAAGGAAGTGATCATGAGAGAGAGCGTGGCACCCATTGAGCACCTCAGACTCTATGACAAGTATGATTTTCTGATCACCAGAAAAGCTGAGCAAGATGTTGATACTTTTCTTACAGAACACCATCATTATGAGGAAATAATGAAAGAAATACGCAAATACCAAAAACTAATAGAAGAAATACAGTATACATCTAGAAAGGTAAATGACCCGTTTTGTACAAACTGTTCTCTGTACCTAATGATCTTTTCTCAGGTTTATTAGGATGTGTTTTTAAACTGTACAGTGAATGAATTAGACCATTACTATCAAAAGGAAAAGTATTTATTGAGCCTTTCCATGCGCCAAGCTTTGCGGTAAGTCCTGGATGTATGGAGATAGACAAAACAGATGTGATTCTTGTGCTCATAGAGCTAAGAATCTACTACAGCCTAAACTTTTAAGCACTTTAATTTGACCCCTCAAAAATTCCAAGAACTTAATTTTTTTTTAATATTTATAATTTTTGTGGAAAATATGGTAATTATACCAAAATATGGTTACTCCTGTTTGATAGGAGACTAGTAAATTAAAATTTTCTCCTTTTGTCCTTTTTTATATTTTCTAAGGTTTTTTCATGAACATGTTATTTTTATGTATAGAGCAAATATAACATTTAAATACCACACTATTTAGCAATAGCTCAATTCTCCAAAGTTCTTATATCCATTATTGTGAAATAATATCCTGAAATAGAATTGATTTCTAAGATAACAAACTTATCCAGGAGATTATCCAGAAGATAGTTGTAAAAATAAGTGAGGATTTAGAAAACCCACCTGCTTCATAGTTAAACAAACAAACAAACAATCAAACAAACAAAACTCCTCAATCTTGTTAGAGCTCACACATAGAATCGATATTATAAGAAAGGCAAAATTGCGGGAATCTTTTTTGTTTTGTTTATTAAACTTCTAACACTTTAACATTGCAGACTGTTCGCTTAGGAATGTTTGAAATACGCTGTGAGGAATTAATCAGAGCTTTGGTGAAGCGAGCAGATGTTATTTGTGGAAAACTTATAGCTAAAATGTTCAGAGATCATCAGGAAGTAAATACAAGGTATTTATGCAAAATTGCTTATGTTTTTATTTGGGGAGGGAAATGTGAAATAGAGTCAACTGTCATTCATCTAAAGTAATAGATTAGAGCAGTGTCATGAATGACCCCAAAGAAAAAATAATGCCAGACTTATTTCTACTTGGCTTTAAGTGTTATTTTGTGGTGGTGATGATGATAATAATGAAGATGATGATGATGACAATGACTTTTAACTACAAATGAGCCTTTCCAATTGGCTGAATTAAGGTGGTATTAAAATGCTTTGCATTTCATTTACACAAGTCAGGTAGACATTCTCTAAGTTCATATTTTTAAATTTGTATGATAAATACACAAAGTGGTTTTTCAAAGTGAATGTATGCAGTAGTAGTCATGGGCCCTGAAAGGCCCTCCCATTTGGAGCTTCATCTTGCTGTAATTATTCTTCAAGTCCATGATTACTTTTTGTCATTTGTTGACTAACCTGGAGATTTTTAGGACAATTGACCTATGCTAAGTAAACTCACAGAATGCTAATGCGTAAAACAGAATTATCTGTTTATTTAAGACAGGAAGTATAACTGGTCCTTCAACAGCTGGTGTTAGTGTTGCTCTGGGAACTTTTTTTCTGGCGTCAATTACATGGAACAAATTGCCAAATAATCAGATTGTTTTTTATAGTTATGATATTAGAGAAGAGTATAGATTATTAAAAATAACATTTCCTTCAGGCTGTAAAGAAGCCCAAAGGAAGCTTTATTTACCTACTATGTGTTAGATAAAACACTAGATACTTGGACTCTAAATGTGAATAAAACTGCTGGATGAAGTTTCAGTGTTGAAGGGGAAATAGAAATACAAACTAGTAAGTTACAATAGGGTACAGTAAGTACTTTACTGAGTCACAGAAGTAAAACAGAGAAGGAAACAATTATCCTTCAGAGTAGAGGTTGGGGGAAAGGGGAAAATCAAGAAAGGCTACAAAGAGGAAGTGATGTATGAATTCATTTTGAAGGATGAGTAGTGGTTGCCAGGTGAACAATGTAGGTGAAAGAATTCCAGGTGGAGAAAATACTATGTAGAGGGGAGTGAGGTATAAAAATGGCATAATGTATTCCAAGAACTAGGAGTGGTTTGCATTGCTTTCACGATTCTGTGAAGGAAGAAAAGTGAGGGGAAAGGTCAATGAGAGAGGCACCGGGTGAAAGAGGACTCGGCTTTGGGTCACTTATCTAGGAAACAGAATCACGTATTCACCTTAAAACACCTTCTCCCCTAAAAGTAATGGAAGAAAAGTGAGAATGTCTTTTATTTGCAGCTTTTCATGCAGAGCGAAATATTTATTTTAATTTTACAGCTCTTTTCCCTACCTCTTAACTGGCCTCTGGGCCCATGCCAGTTCTACTTTCCCCCTTTTCTCTGAATTATGCCTCTCACTAGACTCACTGGAGGTACAGAGGACACATCAGGACTATTATAGGAACCATTAGATGCGAAGACCTCAACTTCTTGCCCCGACACATCTCCACTCGCCTCTCCATGAACCTTTTCATACCTCTCTCTCCACATTCTCAGAGGGCAAGAGGCTGTACACCGTTCAGAGTTCTCTGTACCTGTAAGCTCAGCCCCATTGCTTTCCAGCTCTCGGGATCTGGCTCCACCAGTCATCTCCTTTGTATCTCATTTTAAATCTCTTTCACTGTTGATTCCACCTCTGAAATTCACAAACATGCTCAAAACTCTCTTTCATTCCCCAACCCCCACTTCAAACTAACATCATCGCTGTGCTCTTTCTTTCTCCTTCACCTCATAGACAATCTTTTTGAAGAAATTTCTGTGCATTTTCTCTGGACTTCCTTAGAACCAACTATACTTTTTATTTAGCCTCATAGTAAGTTTATTATTTATATTGATCACAACCCAAATCATTAGGAAATGTACGCATATTACCAGAAGTTCCTGAACACAGAGGCCTATTTTAACCATTCCCTCCAAATACTTAAACACTCCTTTCCTTTGTAGCACTTTTTTTTGGTGCCATCTCAACTAAATCTCTTATAGAGCCCCTAAAACTCCAGGTTGGAAATTATTGTTTATGGTTCTGTCTTTCATACTGGATTATGAACCTCTCGAGGATTATTATTACCTTTTATCTATTTCTGCATCACGTAATACTGTAGTTGGGAATGTACTAGATGATCATTAAATGAATAAGTAAATAAACACAAATTTGCTTTTAATTCCTTAGATGTCATATAGGTAAAATAATCTTACTTTTTATATGTAATGGAACATTTGAATGGTATATAATAACAAATTTAGGAATGAGATTAATTATATAAATTGGGTTTATCTGTTTCAGTTTATGTGACGAATTTGAGAAGATAGCGGAAAAAGCTCTTAGCACTCCTCCAAATACAGCAGAACTAATGGAAATGAAGGTACTATTTGTGACCTCTTTATAGTCTTATGTGTGTATTTTTTTTCTTCCCCTCCCCCCAGCTCTTATAATGATTGGCATAATATGTGATAACGAATCATGCCAAAAGTTAAAATGGAGGTTTAATATAATTTTTTAATATTTTTAGCTCATGAGTCTACAGTTTGGTGATTCAGGCTGCGTACTCCTGGATGGTTCTTCTGGTAGTTGAGTCACATACTCAGCTGGTTCTTTATTGGATAACTAGCATGACTATCTTCAGCATTTTCTCTCTGCTCCTCTTGTCTCTCAAACTCCAGCAGGCTCACCCGGGCATGTTCTCATAGCATGGTAGAGGCACAAAAGCAAGCTCAATTTTATAAACGCTTTTCGAGTTTCTCTTTGTGTCACATTAGCTAACAACCCATTGACCAAAGCAAATCATATTGCCACAGAGTCAGAGTGAAAGGACACTATAAGGCTAGATGCTGGGAGAGCTGAGGTATTGAAGCTATTAATGCAGTCATCTACCAGGAGAATGCTGAGAGCACTATTAATAATGTTAAGGGCATAAACCAGGACTGTTTCGGCAACCTGCGATAAGTGATCACCTTTCATTGTTTTTATCAACAAACATTTAATACTTAAGTAATATTTTATTTTGTTACGTATAAACTATTTTTTGTTATATATTAAAATTTTTTATTGTAGTTTCCTTAAATATATTATGTTTTGAACATAAGATGTATGGTACTGAAAATATCAGATGTCTCACTTTCATTGTTTTTCATTTTACTTCAGTGCTTGAAATCTACCTAATGGTGATTAAAATAATATAAAACAACTAATTAATCACGATTTCATTTTATTCCTTTTTTATTCCTATAGCATTAAATTTTTACAGGATCTTATTTTCCTTTTCTAGTAGTCCCAAGATCCAAAATAGAATCCTTTTACTTTTAGATTTTAAAATATTTAAGCAAACCCAGCAAAACATGTAAAATCATTCCAACCTTTGTATAGGCAGGGAATTGCAAAAGGAGTTCAAATGAAAATACACATTTTTAAAAAATTATTCACTTAAATGAAGATATTAAAATCATTAGAACCAACTTTTATATATCAGCCTTTAACTAAAAAAGTTCTATTTTAAAAATATATTGGACTGGAGTTCTTAGTGTGTGAATTGGTGTGTGCAATGCATGTCTGTGTATGTATCAGATGGCACACTTTTATATATTCTCTTTTAGAATATTTTTATATTTTGTAGTAGTTGTTATAGAACATCAAGTGGTACTTTGATTATGAATGATTATAAAGATAACTAGATAGTCCCATAATCATAGATTCTTTGGGGAAAATGAATATTGAATATGAAGAGTGGCATTTATTTACCCTCCTAGCCATCGCTGGAAATATTTAGGAATTTGGGGTTACCGTAAATTTCTATTGCTCACAGCAACCTTTGACAGAATTAGCAAGTGAGATTCATTAACTGGTACTTAAAATATTTCTGTACTCTAAAAAAGTTTATTGCTACAAAGACAAATAGTTTTTCAATTTATTAAATACAGAAATTAGTCATTATCAGTAAGAGGAAATAAAACCCTGTCATTTGACTACACAGAAGACTGATTAACCAAATAACAAAAATATATTTTCAGTTAGACATTTTGTTATCTGCGGAAACTACCATGATTTGCACCTTATTTGCTTAGATTTGCAACATAAAAACATTTAGTCTAATTAAGATGATATATCATGAAAGATTCCTAGGCAATGTTGCTTGTCTTTTTAATTATAAAAGCAAAAATTTAAACAATATGGGATTATACAAAGTAAAAAGTAAAAGTTCCTCTTTTCTATAATTCTTTTCTTTAAGGTAATGATTCTTTATAGTTTAGTGTGAATTCTGTTCTTTCCAAACCAGTGAGAGGATGCAGAGAGAGAGCCAGGAAGATAGAGATTAGAGATTAAAAAGAGCTTTAAGAACATTAAAAAGAAGCATTTACTTCATAGACAGGGAGGTGGGGTATAAGATAGGGAAGGTGAACATAGGCAGTTACAAGGTTTCCTTTGGTATTAAGATACATAAATAAATTAATATGTACCAAAAGAGCTTTGCAAGAGATATACGTACATAGGTACATACACAAGAGCATGTGCATTTGCATACCTACTCACATACATACACACACACAGGTGCACACACCTGTACATTCACCTACTCACACACAAATGCAGAGAGATTCGTTTTTGTGAAAACAGGATCAACACTCTGCTGCAAATTACTGTGTTCACTTAACAATATATATATACCCTTTCTGTATTTCTCCTTTTAGGTAACAAGGCTTTCTTTTTTTTTTCTCCAAAATCAATAGCCATTTACTTCAATACAATTTATTAAATGATCTGTCATTTCACTCCTTATTTGAAATGCATCTTTTCAACATTAAATTTCCATATGCACTTGGAACTCTCTCTATTCTGCTCCATCCTTTATCTCTGGGCCAGAATAAAAACTATGTAAATTACTGCATGTATATAGCATATTTTGATATTTGGCAGGGCTAGTCTCTACCATTTTCCTTTTTTCATGAGTACCTTCGCTACTCTTGAATATTTACAATTTTAGAGACTTTTAGAATTACAGTAAATTTAGTTTTTTAAAATGCCACTGCAATTTTGATGGAAATTGAATTGATTGTATAAACTAATTGGGAGAAAAATTTACACCTTTACAATACTATGTCTTAACGTATGTTTCTATATTTATTTAAACTTTTAAAATGTCCTTCGATAAACTATTATAGTTTTTCTCATATAGATTTAGCACATTTCTTGTTAAATTTGCTTATCATTAATTTTTAGTTTTTGTAACCAAGGAAAGTGTTTCAGCACAGGTGTCTGTTGCAAGTTTGCAATTTTACAGTTTTGTGGCCGTTATTTGACTAATAATTGTCTCCTTCAACTAAACTACAAACTATCTAAGGGCAAAACCCTTGTCTGTTTGTTGATACACTGAATTACCAGTACCTGGCAAATGCCAGGCACATAAAGGTGCCCAAACATGCTATTTTGAAAGAATAAATGATATCAGGTAGCACCTGTTTTGTATCTTCCAGAAACCCATAGCAGTCTTCTCTGGTTTTCCAATGTTTTTTAGATGTTGTTTAGTGTTTTCTGTTTTTCCCCCCTGCTGTTTTAGTAACAGTGTTTGGCATTAGACTAAACTGTTCTACAGTCCCCTATCTGTAAGCAAAAGTCTATATACTTCTAAAAAGTCTGTATATATTTATGTAATGCATTTTCTTAGGCTATTTTTTGATATGAGCTGTTCATTAAAATGCCATCTGTGATTTTTGTTTTCCCTTAGGCTCATATTCAGAAAGTAGAGACAGTTGATATGATTGAACTGGGACAGAGATTGGTGGATTCTAAAAACTGCCTCGCCTTCCTCATTGAATGTGCTAACTTTTCTCCAGCAGACATTAGGCTAAATAATAATGTTTTCCAGTGGTATGGAAGAATGGAAGAAATTTTTGAGGAACATAGGAAAATCATTAAAGAGAAAACAGAACAATATCAAGATGGTCTTAAGGTTGGGCATCTAAACTATTTTGAATTATTTTCATTTTCTGGACATGTTTAAGTTTTAACTTTTTAAGCAACATTGTAACTCTACTTCACAGGTCATATATTTTAGCTCTTACTATAAATCTTAGTATAATATAGTACACATCACATTGGATCAATGTGGCATCATTTTTTTTTTTATTTTTCAAGGGAGAAAGCATTTGAATATATTGCCCACATATGATCATTAATAAAAACACTATCTCATACAATTTATAGTACTTTTTAGTTATTTTATTTTTATCATTTAATGTCAAAGCTCCCTTGATGAGATGTACCTTTACACCTTATAAGTGCTAAAACTCACCTAAGTACTATGCCTAGAATTATCACTCCTAACATTTAATTACTCTAACCTTTTTTTTGCCTTACGTATAAGATGGTTTGTAAATTTTCCCCTCACTACCTGTTCAGCCTCATCCACCTCTCCCCACTCCTTGTTCTTGATTTTTCCGTAACCCTGAGCAACCTTTAAGTGTGTGCTCTCCCAAACCGCTCATCTCTTGCACAATTTTTCCATTTGCTCCTGCCCACAAATCATGCTTGTGTATCTAGCGTACTCAGATGAGTTTCTAAGAAGCCCTCTTAGATTCGAGTGCTGCATCTCCTCTGCTCCCATTGCACTTTTAACACATCTCCACTGGACTAATTATCTGATCATTACGTTATTATTTTCAGGTCTATCTCCCCATTAGACAGTTAGTTCCTTGACAACAGCGCTGTTTGATTTTGACCTTTTATCCATTTACATTCCCCTGGCCTGCACAGTGCCCGATACACAGGAATGCCATGAGCACTCCATAGCTACTGTCTAAATAAATTACTTAGTATTTTCAGTCTCATTTTACAAATGAAAAAACACATGTTCCCAAAGTGAAGAGGCTTGTTCCAGGTCAGCCGGTAGGGATGTCCTTTGATAGCAAGCCTAATGATAGCAAGCCTAATATCTTTCTACCGCACTATAGCAAATACAGTTAATTGACAGAATATTTTGTTTTAATTTATAGACGTCAAACAAACAAACAATGTTTTATTTGAGACTGTAGTCTATACTTCTGTTTTACATGTAGACCATTTCAGAATTTTTAAACACTTGTAGAAACCATCATGAATAATAAATATCAGACACTTATGTTGCAATCTAATAGACTCTTAGAAAATCCTAGGTGACCTAGAATTATCTACATTTTATTGTAAAGTACATTCTATTTTACAAATTACACATAATATTGATGAAATTTTTCCTCTCATTTTCATTCCCCCACTGGGCCCGCTGAGCAACAAATTTGTTAGGAAACTAAAGAAAAGAGGACAAAAATAAACTTAGATAATCTATAAAATAAAAAATCTATTTTTGAGTAATCCAGATTTGACCTTTAAATATTTTATTAAGAACTATTTTTTAGATCCATTTAATTTGAAATGACTTACCAATGACAATTTTGTAATAGGCTTTTCTTGTTAAAACATACATATCTGTTTTATACTGGAAGAGAGTAGTTTTCAGGCTTTAAATCTAGATTTATTTATTCACACATTTCTTGTGAAGGGAGCCCATGGGACAAGAAAAATAACCTTAGAATGCTTTGTTTTAGCATTGATAATTGAAGAGGTGTTTGAATATCAGAACACAATTAAAGAAATTAGTTTTTTTCCAGTTATTTGTAAAAATGCCTCAGATGTCTTTACAGCCTTTTGAAAAAAATTGGAGTTTTCCTTTAGCCTCATACTTGATTATTATGAGATTTCTTCAAATGCTTGTAAATCATTTGTTAGTATAAATTCTTTAGCATACTAGAGAATACCATGTGCTAACACATTCTCATTTACTTTGTTAGAACTTCTCACATTGATAGTAAAGGGTAAGCTTTCTCTAATTTGTGAATCACAGGAATCTTAATCATTAATTTTAAATCTCTTAAATCTTTTTAACTCTTAAAAATGCTGCATATTTTAGATCTCTGTTATTATCTTCCGGATAATCCCTTTCTTTATATTTTGCCAGTGTCAAAATATAATAATTCTGATAATCCTTTATATCTGATAATGCCTAAAGGTTTTAACTTTTAAAATTAGTAACAGCCAGTATTGTTTTTATTAGTTACGATGTGAACGGTTTCTGGAGGAATTAGAGAGTTATGCTAAGCAGGCAGAAGAATTTTTCTCCTTTGGAGATCTTCAGGATGTACAGCGATACCTGAAAAAGGCTCAAATACTGAATGGAAAATTGGATTTAGCAGCAGACAAGGTATAATTTAAAAATTTTAAAGATGAATAAGTTCAAAAGAAAGAGCATGGAATTTGCTTTGTGTATTTACCTTTAAGAAATAGATCTAAGTAAAAGAAGTTTAACTACATTTAATTAGAGAATAATGTATATGGCACAAATATATTTTATAGACATACTTCAAGGAGGAGTGGCATTGTTTTTTATTTGTAGTGATAAGTGGCCTTCATTTTTTATTTGAAGGATAGAGTTATATCTCTATCTGCTTCTTAATTTTTATTTTGTGTCATTTAAACATTTGCATCATATGATAGCACCTGGTTATTGTTTAGTTTTCTCGTCTTCATAGAAGCCAGTTTAGATTGGGTGGCTGTGTTTTTAAATCAGGCTTATTATTTTCTCCCATCAAACCACTTTGTTCTCAATATTGCCATTTCAGAAATCACCTTTCTCATTGAAAGAAACTGGAGAGGGAAAAGCCATACCCTTTGCCATGTAACATGTTTGACAGTTTTAATTATGTCTTTTATAAAAAAGGGAAATATGAAAACAGATCATATTATGATGCTCTACCATTTTTTGCATTTATTTATTTATTAAAAATTATTGGGGCGACATTGATTAGGAAAATCAAATAAGTTTCAAGTGTACATACAATTCAACAGTATGTCATATGTATATATATTGCATTGTGTGTTCGCCTTCCAAAGCTATATTTCCTTCTGTCACCAACTATTTAACCCTTTTTACTCTCCCCTCCCCCATTCCCTCTGGTAACTAATCCACAATCCATGTCTGTTTGTTGCTTTCAGTTTTATGTTCCACATATGAGTGAAATCATATGGTTTTCAACTTCTGTCTGATTTATTTTGCCTAGCATGATTATATCAAAATTCATCTATATTGTTGCAAATAACAAAATTTCATCTTTTCATATGGCTGAGTAGTATTCCATTATATATGTACCATGACTTCTTTAGCCAATCATCTATCATAGGACACTTTGATTGCTTCCATGTCCTTGCCACTGTGAATAATGCTGCTATGAACATCGAAGTGTATAAAGCTTTGCAGATTTTTCGGGTAAATACCTCGAAGAGAAATTGCTGGATCCTATGGTAATTCAATTCTTAGTTTTTTGAGGAACCTCCATACTGTTTTCTATAGTGGTTGTATTAATTTGCATTCCCACCAGCAGAATATGAGAGCTCCTTTTTGCCTACAATCTCTCCAACACTTGTTACTGCTTGTCCTCTTGATGATAGTCATTCTAACAGGTGTGAGATGGTGTCTCAATTTAGTTTTGATTTGCATTTCCCTAATAGCTAGTGAGATTGAGCATCTTTTCATGTGTCTGTTGGCCATTTGTATGTCTTTTTGGAAGAGGTGTCTATTAAGGTCCTCCGCCCATTTTTAAATTGTATTGGTTTTTGTTGTTGTTGTTGTTGAGTTGTATGAGTTCTTTATATTAGGCCTTTGTATTTGAGAATTAGGCCCTTATGAGAGGTGTTTGCAAATATGTTCTTCCATTCGATGTTTCTCTCTTTGCTTTGTTGATGGTTTCTTTTCCTGAGCAGAAGCTTTTTAGTTTGATATAGTCCCATTCCTTTATTTTTGCTTTTACTTCCTTGCCTTTGAGCTCAAATTCATAAAATCCCCTCTAAATCCAAGGTCCATGCACTTAATACCTATGTTTTCTTCTATTTAATTTATTGTTTCAGGTCTTATATTCAGGTCCTTAATCCATTTCGATTTAATTTTGGTGTGTGGTGATAGACAACAGTCTAGTTTCATTCTTTGGTAGGTGGCTTTTCAGTTTTTCCAGCACCATTTATTGAAGAGGCTTTCCTTTCTCCATTGTATGGTCTTCATTCCTTTTTCAAAAAATCATCTGCCCATGTACGCGGGCGTTTATTCTTAAGTCTCAATTTTATTTCATTTGTCTGTGTCTGTTTTTCTGCCAAAACCATGCTGTTTTGATTATTGTCACTTTGTACTATAATTTGAAGTCAGGCAGAGTGATAACTTCTAGACCTTTTTTTTCTTTTTCCCTCCAGATGGCTTTGGCTATTTGGGGTGGTTTGAGCTTCCATACAAATCTGATAATTTTTTGTTCTAATTCTTTAAAAAATGCCATTGGGATTTCAATGGGAATTGTGTTAAATCTGCATATGCTTTAGGTAATAAGGTCATTTTAATTATGTTATTCTTCCAATCCAAGAACACGGTACATCTTTCCATTTCTTTGTGTCTTCTTCCATTTCTTTTAAAATGTCTTATAGTTTTCAGTGTATAGGTCCTTCAAATTTTTCATTAGGTTTATTCCTAGGTATTTCATTCTTTTTGTTGAAATTGCAAAGGGAATTGTTTTCTTCATTCCTTTTTCTGAAAATTCATTATTATAATATAGGAACACTATGGATTTTTGAACATTGATTTTGTATCCTGAACCTTTACTCTATTTGTTTATTATTTCTAATAGATTTTTAGTAGAGTCTTTAAGGTTTTTTAGGTAGAGAATCATGTCATCTGCAAAAGTGATAATTTGACCTCTTTCCCTATTTGCTCTACCATTTTCCTTACATTGAAAAATTTTAATATCTTAGCAAATCAGGTAATTAAATGGTTTATAATAATAACAAATATGCAAAGTATGTCGAGATAAGGGAAATAAACTTTGTAGATTTTTTTTAAACCAATGCCACTGAAATTTTAAGTAACCAGCATAAATTTGTATAGCAAGCTCAAACGTTTTAATTTTGTAGATATCACCTCAAAACCACTCACATACTCACATATTTCACAATGAAACTAAGAAGAAATTAATGCTTTCTTTGTCTCTTCTTATCCTATTTATCTTTAAGACCTAGCTCTGGTTGCATCTTCTCTACAGAGGTACCTGTGACTTAATTCTTTTAGCATGCTCTCAAGTCTCTAAGCGATTGTATCTTTTAAATATATTATTCATTTTATATCACACAGCTATTGCTTTAAGACATTTGTTCTTTTGCCTTATATTATTATTGAATAATTGCTGTGTAACTTTCTCTACTTACATCCTATCTCCTCAGTTGGATCACTAATTCCTTGGAGTTGGTACTTTGCAATATAATATTTAAAAAAAAATTTCCACAGTACCAAACACAATGTTATATATATTAAAAATACTTATGTTTTTGTTAATTAATGAATAAAGCTGTATCTTCAGTATATCTGGATGGGCAAAAACATGTGAATTTGTTTTACTAGGTTAAGTGTCTTAACCAGTGATTGTTCGCTCGAAACTGTGATCAAAAAGAAATAGAAAAAAGAAACTACTGCTCAGATTTTATAGATTGGGTCTAATTTAAATTTAACCTTAGGGCGTAGTAAGGGTTTTTTGGGTCATATTTGATATAAAGATTTTTAAAAATTAATTTTGAATATTATTTACTTTCAGAATAATAAATAATACCCGTTCTTCCAGATTGAACAGTTTAATGCTGAAGAGGAGGCATTTGGTTGGCCACCATCAGTATATCCTCAACGTAAAAAAATCCAAGATGGTTTGAATCCTTATCTTCGTCTCTATGAAACTGCTGTTGAATTTAGCAGTAAATATAGAGGATGGACAGAAGGACCATACAACAAGGTGAATCCAGACGAAGTAGAGTCAGATGTTGGAAATTACTGGAGAGGACTATATAAGCTGGAGAAAACCTTCCACGATTCTCCAAATGCATTGGCGATGACAAAAAAAGTAAGGGCAAGGGTGGAAGATTTCAAGCAGCACATTCCTCTCATTCAAGTGATCTGTAATCCTGGCTTGCGCCCCAGGCACTGGGAGGCCATGTCCAACATCGTTGGTTACCCCCTGCAGCCGGGAGATGACTCCACCGTCTTCTCGTTTTTAGACATGAACCTGGAACCATTTTTAGATAGATTTGAAAATATTAGTGAAGCAGCTAGCAAAGAATATTCTCTCGAAAAGGCCATGGAGAAGATGATTAATGAGTGGGATACAATGGAATTTGTCATTCTCCCTTATAGAGAATCTGGGACATTTATTTTGTCATCAGTTGATGAAATTCAGATGTTGTTGGATGACCACATTATTAAAACGCAAACAATGCGAGGATCTCCTTTCATTAAGCCTTATGAAAAGCAAATGAGGTACAGTGATATTTATATGACAATATTTATACTATTGTATCAAAATCCACACATTTGTTTTGTTAACAAAATCATTACTTGTATGTAATGTGTAGTTAGTTCTTTTTTTAATTGATTCTGTATTGTGTACTTAATATTTTAAATAGTTTATTATAAGGAATGATAACCTTCATTGCTTTTGAAAGAGTACTGATCCCTTTGCTATGACATATTTTCATAACTGGGGTAGTAAACAATCAGTCCCCAGATATTCATTTTTATTTATCTGATCTTACATATTTGACTCTCAAAAATAATTTTGTCTAGAAAATAGATTATAGAACATATAAATTATAAAACTGAAGATAGTATCCTTTTCCAAATATACTAATTAGTTTGTTGTAGATGATCCCTAAAAGTCTATTCTCATTTCCATTGATGTGCATGAAGCATAGCTAGATAAGTGCAAAAGAATGAAACTATGATTCTAGTCTGGTGTTTTAGGGATTTGACGCAGACGATTAAATTAAACTCTTATCCTGTCTATTTTTTCAATTTGTATAATTTGTATTAAGCAGTTTATATTTTATCTTTAAAAATAGAGTGAATCCAAATCAGACTACTATCTTCTATGTTAATTTACATGACAAGAAAAAGAAAACTGCTTGATAGTACTTGCCTTTGTTTATTGATAGATAATCCCAACTTGAGCATGCTTTAGCTCAGTTTCTCTGCCCCGGCTCTCTCCAGTGTGCTCATCAAGACTAATTTTTGAAACACTCTCAAAGTGGTATATCTAGACTCTGTTTTTAAGGACTATGTTGTGAGATCATTAGCCAGTGAGAAATTTTCTGCATCAGTCAGGGATTAAATGAAAAAAGAGGAACGAGCTCCAGAGAAAAGCAGAGGCATTCATCTCTTTTTGTGAAAAGAAATTAAACAAATTCATTTATAAACATTGGAAGGAAAGTATTTTAGAAAGGCATTTGAAAATACCTTGCGACTTTTAGAACTATTTACCTTTCTTGGTATTAATAATCTAAAATTACAGATCACCACTTACAATTTATGAGTAATATGTTAATATACTCATAAAGCTATCCCATCTTTAAGTTCTGTTGCCGTTAACCAATCATTCTTCTTTATGGCTATGTTATCTCTTGTAGCATAGTGATTACAGCTGTCTGGGTCCAAATATGGCTCTATTGCTATTAGTTGGGTGAACCTGAACCTGATACTTATGTCTATGTGCCTTATTAGTCTCCTCATTGGTAAATATGTGAGGATGTGAGGCTAGAGTAAATACATACAGAACTGTGCTTGTAAAATTGTCAGTGTAATCACATTTATTCTTGAGGAAATCAAGTCATTATTTTTGTTCTCTGTGTTTAGAAATGAGTGGTAACCTATTGTAAATTCTAAAATGCTTCCATCTCATGAATGCCATGCTAATAAGTCTAGAATTATGTAGATTTTTCTTTAAATGCCAGTTAAATCTATGAATTGAAATATTTTATTCTGGAATAAAACCTTTAAGAGCCCAAGATTTTTTTTAAAAAAGAAGAATGTTAAAGGAAATGAGTCTTGGATATATCTACCTTTCTTAAGAAGTTCAGAGTACCCTTCAGTGAGAATACCATTACTGTCTCCAAAATCTCATTTCTCGATTTATACCTTCTAGCCATGGGATTGGATTGTAAAAAGATTTATTCTTATGACATATATAAAAACCAGTTCATTTGTAGATAGGTATGTCTTAACTTGTATATCCATATAAGGATAAATGCCGATGTTATTTTAAAACAGATTTTGTAGAACAAAGCTAGTGATTTATCTTTGAATGAAGACAGATTAGTGGAAATTGGATTGAAAGCACTTCATACAAGATTGACAGTCTAGTCATGGTTTTGAGTTTTGTCATCTGAAACATTGCTTGGTTTGCTGTTGTTGATAAGAACCACTGTATTTTGCTTCTCAGAGAATGGGAGGGCAAGCTCCTGATGCTTCAGGAGATTCTGGATGAATGGCTCAAGGTCCAAGCGACATGGCTATATTTGGAGCCCATTTTCAGTTCTCCAGACATAATGGCTCAAATGCCTGAGGAAGGCAGACGATTTACAACTGTGGATAAAACGTGGAGAGACATAATGAAAACGGTCATGCAAGTAGGTAAAACTCTCTGAAAATGTGATTATTTGGCTGAAATGACATGACTTTTATTTTTTTAACGTTCCAAATAGGCCACTGTCTTTTCCCACGTACATTCCCCTTTCAGATATTATTTTAGACTTCTAGGCACCAGGAATATCAAGTGCAAAGTAGATATTTTGTCCTGATTCCTTCTTGAGGTGTAAAATGAATTTGCGTTGTTTAATGACATTTGGATCTAGTCATGGTTCTTACCGTATGCTCTGATAGGGAGACGACGTAGTCAGCATTTGCTGCCCCATCAATTCTAAGTCTTGTTACAAGCTACGCCGCCACTGACACGTGCTGTGGTGGAAACGTCAGCATGCCCACCGCTCAATTAACAGCTTTCTCTGTAGAGACCTATCGAAAAGATGAGATGCAAAAATAAATATATCTGAAGAGCCCAATAAATGTAAACAAAATGTAAACAATCATCAATCAATACAAAAATGCTGTGGAGAAGAACTTACTATTTAAGTTAAGGAGGGAATTTAATAAAAAGCAGTAACACTGAAAAAGGCATGATTTTTTTCAATTCAAAAGACATTTATTTACTGCCTGCAAAGCATTGTTTGTGTTATTGGAAGTCAAGATTAAAATAGAAGAAATATTAGTTATTAAATTATACTATTAAAAAAATGTAAACTTCTCTATTGGTGTTTTGATCAAATATAATATCACGAGATAGAAAGAATGTTATCTTAAAATTTTCCTACCCTAAAACAGAAATATGCATATTTTTATTATTTAAACTTTCAAAGTTGTGATTATAATATTAAACACTGATAATACTATATCAACATCAACTATGATTTGATAGGAAAATATTCAGAAAGATGGATATGGGTTTGTTTATTTAATGTTTACTTTATTTTATGTAATAATACATGAAACAAATCTCCGGGTAAACCAAACTTTTGTAAAATTAATCACACTGGAATCCTCCATTTAAAGAACTAACAGTGTAAATTACTTAGTAACATATTTAATCATTTCTAATTAATTTGTTCTATAAATTTAGCCTTTCACATGTCATTTCCTTAACAGGGCAAAACCATCATAAAAGATATATTTTTGTCTGGAAGAGATAGATTTTCAATTTTATAATACTGTTTAATTAAAAACAAAGAAACAAACATAAACTTTACTTACCCTCATTCCTGAATAAACAGTTTTCTTTGGGTGGCGCTTCATTTACATTTGCTATAAGACTTGATTGTCTTTCTCAACTGGTTTTACATTTTCTTTTTCTCAATATGTTAGTATTCAGGACAGCTTTTGCCCATCTCTCTCAAGCTATTCCTCAGGAAAGCTAATAAGATGACCAGGAGAGTAGATGCCATTGGATTTAGTGCTTAGCACAAAAAGCCATTACTTTCTGTCTTAGGGATTTCTAATAAAAGTTCTTTTAGAACTATGCCAAAAGAAAAAGACTCAGAGTTGAAAAGTAGAATGTAAATGATATTGTTAATATAACGCTTGATTAAGGTATCTTAATTCCTCGAGGTATAAAAATGAAATAATTTTATGTTTTGCTACCTGCTCCCAACGATGCTTGGCCAAAACCCTTTTCTCACTGGGAGAAAGAAGCTCTCTTATTGACTTTTCAGTCTGATTCCAGAATTTTTCAGTTACTTTTGTTTTCAGTCACATAGTTTTGCCTGTGAGGAGGACTAGCCATACCTGTTTCAAAACTTCAGTCTCATGTTCTCCTCAGAGCTCTTCTCCCCCACAGTGCAGTTAAACCCGAGGTTCCAGTGGAAAGGGGATGTGGAGACGGCTCTCCCACCTGCTCTTCTCCTTCCTGTGCTTATCACCGCGACAGGGAGATAAGAAGAAGGAGGGAGGCGGTAGGGACGAGGAGAAAAATAGGAAGAAAGAGAGAGAGAGAGAGAACGAAATTAAGAGAGCATTTATTGATGTAAGAGACCCAGCCGTGTTGGTTGTTCTTTTTGTCAGTGGTCATAAGATGGACAACCTCCTCTCAGTGGTGTCCATACACTGTGTCTTTACTGTTGGTCATCACAACAAGCCTAGCTTTTGAGCAGTCGTGGACACCTGAAGTCTACAGATTGGCGCGGTGTGGACAGGTGAAGACTCCAATAAGCTCTGGTTGCTTGAGCATCTCCCCTACGTTTGGTCATCCTCTGAAATTTGGCTGCATCTTCAAGTTGACTAAGAATGATGATTTTTTCCCACATTCCTCTCGTACGTGTATCTTTTGTCTAATTCTACAGCAGCATTCCACAAATCTGTATCTCTTAATTTCATCTGAGATCTGTAGCAAGGTAAGATCCATCTTCTGTACCCTGTGGTAACCCTGAGCACATGGCCTTTGTTGCTCTCTCACCTGGCCATCCCCCCGACACCGTCTCCTCCCAGGGTTCTTTTCCTACTCTGATAGCACTGGAGCAGGTCACTGTACCTGGTGACAGAGCAGACTTCCAGTTGGGGAAGAAGATGTTAGTCTCCTTCTCTACAGGCACTTGAAAACTTGTCTAGGGACTCTCTTGGACCCCCTTCCTAAGATGGGGCCAGTTAATTGCCCACCATTGGTAAAAGAACTGGAAATCTTTTGTCATGTATACTGCACATACCCAAACTTGACTTGACCCACGCAAGTCTTCTTTTGTATTCCAGACAAGACAGAAAAGACACTTTTGAATTTCTCCCCAAACCTTTTCCTCTTAGAGTCTAACTCCATCTTAGTAAATATAAACACCGTTCTCCCTATTGGTTAGGCCAAAAACTTAGGAGTCATCATTTTTCTTTTTGCCTTTACTGTAGTAAGTATGATCAATTGGCACCACGCATCTAAGCATCTCACCTCTTTCTAGTGAACTGGAAAGCTAAAAACCACATCTCTCAGATACCTTCGCATCTAAGTTTCTGAAAGTGAATCACACTTTAATGGTCGCATACGCTCATGTGGAATTTGGAAGGCCTAAGTGAAACAGCCTCCATCTTCTTGCCACGTGAGCTCTTTCTGTTGTCAAACAAGATCATGGATATATGATTTTTTTTCTTTCCCAAATGGGCTTTAATATCTGATCACCAATTTTATGGGTACTTAGAAGTGGTGAGAATGTTAGCTTCCTGATCCCACTCTCCAACTCCTAGAATTACAGCCACTGTGGTATGTTCTTGAATGCAGCAGTCCAGTAGTGGCAAATTTTATCCTAATTGGGCAGTAGCAGTAATACTCCTGGAAGATCACTTCCATAGTTTAAGGCTCTCTTCTGAAATCCCAGGCCTTCCAATGATTTTGTAATCATTTAATTCCCTATGTTAAATTTCTTTTTTGCTTAATGTACCTAGAAAGATTCTGCACTGAACTAAGAATAAGAATACCAGAACCTCAAAGATAAGATCTAGGACTGTTCACATGACCCTTTGGGTTTTAGGGTAGTGAAAATCTAGTTACTCTTTGAAAATGGAACACTGGAGGTACCTGGCATGCAGTGCCAAAGTCACTTACCTAAATTATGCTCTTATGAAAAGCTGAAATGAAAAGTCTTTTTTTAGAGACAATGCTTTGGTGGACCAAGTGGCTACAGGAATAGGTCAATACAGTAGGAATTTGAAATCTGAGGGATATGAGATGTGCTGATTTTTTTCTAAACACTGGAGAAATTAAAGAAAGAAATGGCATAATTCAGGGTTTAAGTTCTCTGCTCAAGACATGATCAGAGGACTGAGGAGCTTCTGTGATTGTCACCAAAGAGCCTCATATCTCACAGCTACAAGTTTGACAGAGCCAAAAATCAGTCACAGAGTCTGATCCAGTGGGTTGCCAAATTACGATGTAATTTCATTCACAGACTTGCCAGATTTATGTTAAAGGCAGTTTACTTATTAACAAAGAATAGAATGGCGAGATTTAGGAATGGGGACATTTGGATGGATTTGACTGACTGAGTACCTTGATCCTCACACTGCAGAGCCTCCCTTGCCAGAAGCCTTGTCAGAAGCCTGGGGAATATGGAAGGCAATATATTGTAATGGTGACTGTCCAGGGAGGAAAACCCTAAATTATAGACAGTCGAATGTATTGATGCGAATGCACTTACTAGAGATACTGGTTTTGATGTGCTAATCAAGGAGATGTGAATGGTCCATTTATGTATTTTATTTTGTTTTGATTTTGACCAAAGCCTGGTTCCCATAAGGGCCTACCTAAATGAAGTTGAAATGCCAGAAAATCCTTGATATGATTTAAAAAAATTAGAGATGGTTTATAGATGTTTCTGTGAAATAGGCTTGTACGACCCAGAAATGGAAATTACAGTCCCACTTAGCGGTAGCCTGAGAGGGCAATAGGAAGGTAATCCTTCTAGTGGGCACACCTTCAATGAAAATATTAGTAGCAAACAGTTTGGCTGCACGATCAAGGACTTAGAAGAAAAAAGACTCAAAGTTTGGTAACAAGGGAAAATGTATAAGGGATCACAAATAGACTAGAATATTAGTATACTTGTTTTTCGTGTAAATGTTTAATAAAAAAACAGCACTGCAAAAGGAGGCACTTAATATAGTTGACCACTTGATCTAGTTTGTGAATGTCACCTAGCATATGCCAGTGTATGCACAATGAACTATGAATAATCATATTGAATTATATGAATAAAATTATCAATAATAACATTGTCCAGAATGGGGAACCTGTGAGAGTTAAAGCAATTAATAAGAAGGCCAGTAAAGCAAGCATAAACTAGAACTCTCCTCTTCAAACTGGGATATATGATCACTCTGGTTATGAACAAAGAAGTCATGATGGCCGAGATGGAAATTATGCAACGACTCGTCACCATTGGCTACCTTTTACCGACACTGCCGAGTGCCCAAACTGCCAATAGCAGAAACTAACACGATGCTTCTGATACAGCATCACACTTGAAAGGACCAGGAGACCCTTTAGAAGAAATTGAATACATTGAACCTTTTTCAACATAAAAGAGGGCAGTGATTTGTCTGCACCAGATGGATTTCTCCTTTCCCATCCCAAGCTTCTGCAAACACTGTCATTCACCGACTTACTGAATGACTTATTGTCACAGGTCCCACATAACATTGCTTCTGCTAAGCAACTTATATTACAAAGGAAATGAATCCATTTACTGACATCCTTGAGATTTACTGGTCCTAATGTGCGCATTGACCTTATAAAAAGTGGAATGTCTCATGTCGAGGACTCAGTTGCTGTACCAGCAGTAAGACAATAGTTTGTGAGTTTGGGGTGCTGTTCTAGAGGATATATAGTATATATTCTCTACCAGATCCAAATATATGGCTTTTCCCATAGGCAGAGTACATGGATCTAAGAATTAAGGAGTAAAAATGAAAGGAGAGTGATACTTTTCACTAATTCACTCAATAAACTACTCACAATTTTGCTTTCCGACTTTTGCTAGTTGAAATATCTTAGTATCCGGTGGGGAAATGTTTCTGTATGGGACCCTATCAATAGTTTCACTGAACAGGAAGTTCTTGATCTGCTCATTGTACCTTTTACCTCTGTGTTCTTATAACTTTCCACTTTACTTACTTTATTCTGGCCACACTGGCTTCCTTTTTGTTCTTTTTCTTCTTTTTTAATCACACATGCCAAACACACTGTGCCCTAGGGCCTTTGTCCTGACTGGACCCTCTTCCTGAAATGCTCTTCCTCCAAACACTTGCAGAGCTAACTGAGGTCTCTGCTTCCTTGAAGTCTTTTCTCAAATATTACCTTTATAAAGAGTCTTACATTGAGCACCCTATTTAAAATTGAAACCTGCCTTTGCCTTTCCTGGCACTTCTAATTCCTCTTTTTCATTTGTAGCGTCCATCACCTCTAATTTATTATATGATTTATAAACTTTTATGTTTATTATTTATTGTCTGTCTCCCCATGGAAGCTGGGATCTTTGTCTGTTTTATTCACTGTTATGCTCCAAGTACTAAGAACAGTGCCTGACACATAGCAGACCCTCAATAAATATTTGTCGAGTGAATGAATAATTAAACTGAGATGGATCCTTCAATTTTTGCTAGTTCTTAAGAATTCTAAGTTTTTTTTTTTATGAAAAACCTTTGAAAATTTGATTTTAAATGCATGGACCCTAAGATCTGGATTAAGCCTAAAATTATCTTGGGTTTTGAAAAAATTTTTATTCCAGGTGAGGTCACAAGATCTCAAAGTTGTAAGGGAGCTTAAATGTCTACTTATTGAACCCACATTTCTCTTGTTAGGGCTTAAAAGGTTTAATGAGGATCTTACCATGTTCTGTTGTCCAGGGATTTCTGATTAGGAAGTTCATGCTTCTAGAAGTTTACTGAACTAGCTTGAGATTAATTCCATGAAGTGTCTGAAACTACTTTCTGTGAAGCTTCCTGGCAGCAATAATTAAAATGCTCTCTCTATATACCCATATTAAAGTTCCAGGCCCCTGATATCAGAGGCATTTGATTTAGTAGTGTAAATCAGCCAAGAGATTTGTCATTTGAGGTGGTGAGAGCGGTGATACTTATAAAGTAAAAGAAGGCACACAAAATCTGTATAATTGTTCCTCAACCAAAAAAAAAAAAAAAATGACAGCTAATAATTCCTTTTCTTCTCCTCCAGGGGCTAGAATGTAATTAAAGTATCAAGGGAATCCTATGTAGTTTCAATTTTCTAATAGCTTCCTGTTATAACATCTTATCATTCTGTCCTAAGAAAACAGCAGATAAGTACTAGCCTGGTACAACGTGGAGGGTTATGTGCTCCTTGGGTCCCTCTGTATGTTTACAAGCTTAATTCACCCTTCATTCACCCAAGCATTCAACAAATATTTCTGGAATACCTACCCTGTACCAGGATTTTATGGCAATGCTTAAAGGGACTTATAGCCAGTTTTACTTTACTATGATAAAGACCTTACCTGAAGGATGGCAGATTATAAAATGTCCATTTTAACTCTATAAAACTGATTAAATGATGTAGGTGCCTCATTTTCCCCCAGAGTGGTATCTGTCTGTCTCCCTCTTTCTCTTCAAGAGATAGTCATGGAAAGGAAAATAAAAAGAGTAATTTCAAGTTTATGTGTGTTCTAGGAACCATATTAAGTACCTCAAATATTTTATCTAATTTGGTACTCATAACAAACTTGAGAGAGAACTGTCATTCCCATTTTAAAGATAAGAGAGACTCGGATTAAATAAATAACCTAAAGTGGCACGGGTAATAAGGAGCAATGTGGGTTAGGAACCAGCTCTGCTTTCCTTGATCTGATGCAATCTTCATCGTGTTCACCTTCTCATGGAAAGAGTGAAAATAGCTTAGTTCTCAGTCATGAGATGATTACTTTCATATATTTTTCTTATGTCCATGATACAAAGACACATAGATTATTGCTTATTTTCATTTAGAACTAGCATATCTGGCTCAGAGTCATTGAACCAAACTGGTTAAATAGTTTTGATCTCAGGAATTCAAGTAAAAAATTTTTACTTGAATGCTAAGTGTTTCCAGAGGTATATCTTTTGTAATTATAATATTTAAGGAAAGAAATACAAACTGTTGTTTTAAAGAACTGATATTTTTTTTTAGCTTTCAAATCTTAGATTCAAAATAACAACATTCCAATCAATTAGCTAAGAATAAAACAAATATTGGTAATTCATGAAAGGGTTTTTTCACATTTATTAACAACCATTCAGCTTTTTCTTTTTTTTCTCCACGAACAAAGGTAAGCTTTTCCAGAAGATGGCACTCTAAGAACACTTTTGGGTTTGTATTTAGGAGTACCAGTCTATGCTTTACTGAATGATTTGCACATTTAAATTAATGACCTGAGTCTCTGTCATGCTTTCTTTTTGTGTGTGTGTGTTTTTAAAAATGCTTATTTAAAACAAATGTTTTTTTGCAACTTTTAGGAAATATAATAAAATGCCTTGTAAAAATCATATATATTTAAAGATAAGTGTATCTAATATATATTGTGTATTTCACACAATTTTTTTAATTTAGAAAACAGGTATTAATGAGAATTATTTTGTTCCTTGATTAAATTACTGTGTTTCTAAGTTACATCATTGTAATACAAAACAACAAAAAAAAATTATGTCTTTCCTTTTCAGCCACATTCAAAGTATATTGACAAAGACATATTTTAGAGACTACTGTAATACAATAACATTTCTGTATGAAATCATTTCTAGCTGACAGGTTTGGTTGATCTCTCAGTCATTGCTGAGTACCCAAAATAAGTTTAATTAGTTAATCTTGAAATTCTGTGTTTAATTTTTAACAATATTCACTTGGTCTAAATTTTCTAAAATCCCCTATTACCAATATTAATAAATGTACTGGTATCTTCTCACAAGGTTTATTATTTGGCCTGGTGACTTAAATTTCTAATGTGTTTAGCACCTCACATCTTTAAGTCTATTTAGTTAAGAACTTCTCTTACTTCGTCATTGGTATCAATGGTGAACACTGAGTTGAAATTATAAGACCAAGACTAGACTCAGATGACATCAATCATGTGTTAAAGAAAAAAGAAAGGAAACAAAATTTTTTTTAAATACTTCTAGTTGTATTTTAATGTGTATTTCTAAAGATTTTCATAAACCTAGTGATTCATTGTATGGATATTTTGAGAAATCAATAAACTATTTACTTTTTAAAAATATCAGTTCTTAAGATCAGCCTTTGGTTATAATTCTTATTAGGAATCCCACAGCATGAAAGAAAACTTAAAAAAAAAAATACCTGATTGTATTTGAATCACTTTAGAGCAAACAGCTCACAGTGACACTTTTTCATATGATAGAATGTTTAGAAATTCATGCCTTAAAGGTAAAAGAGTCTTTAGTCTCTAGAAAGTTCAGGAAGAACACATCTTGAACTTGAATCTTTCAGCAAGCAGAGTATCATAATGTAGTTCCAAATGCAGTTATTTATAACACATGGTCTTATTAAAAATTTCCTTCCCACCTCAAACGCTTACTTTTTAATCTACAGTTATAAGGACAGAGACTGTTCTTTTATTATTATTGATAGCAATAATATTCAAAATGATAATTCTATTGATGACATCTTTTTAGAGTACTTTTCCTCAAAGAATAAAAGACAAACATATACAATTTTGGCTCATCTGTCCTTGAATTCAGACAGTGTTTCTTTCTCTCTCTCTCTCTCTCTCTCCCCCTCCTTCTTTGTTTTGCTCACTCTCCCTCCTCCCTCTCATTTCCTCTACCCCTTGCTCATTTTCTGTTTCTCACATTTTTCGACTTAGAATGAGAAATTGTGAACATCACTGAGGATCAAGTCAACATGACTCTTACATAATAAAAGAGGCATAGACTAGGCAATACTATTTTTTAAAAATAAACATTTACTTTAAATTTTGCATAACTTGTTTGATAAAATATGTTATCTCAAATGTTATGTGAATATAAATAAGCTTATTATCTAATATTTTTTAGTTGAGTGTTAATTTTCTCTTCTTTGTAGGATAAACATGTTCTGACAGTTGTAACTATTGAGAGAATGCTGGAAAGGCTGAAAAAATCTAATGAACTTTTGGAACTCATTCTCAAAGGACTTAATGAATATTTGGAAAAGAAACGTCTCTTCTTCCCCAGATTCTTTTTCTTGTCTAATGATGAACTTCTTGAGATACTATCTGAGACTAAAGATCCCACTAGGTAAGTAATTTACATATATAGCATGGCTAAATTCATCTGCCTAAATTTAATTTTTAGAATAAGGCAGAATATAAATAAATATGTATAATTATGTTTATGTAATAACTCTTAAAAAGACTATTGTAAACATTATCAATAGTCGACTTAAAATAATTATTAAAAACATAATATCACTGAATGATATTTTTCCAGATGCGATGAATCTTAGAGTGGATTTCTTATTTTAACATATATTCCCTTACAGATAATTTCAGAACACATCACTCTTCTACATCACATTCAGAGTAAAGGTTATTGCCCTCCATGGCATGCAGTGACCTTCACAGGTGCCCCCCTCCTTATCTTTTCTATTCATCTCCCACTAGTTTTCCTTGTGTTCACTCTGCTACAGTCCTTGCAATTCCACCATGAAAGGGGCAACCTTCTCCCTCAGAGTACTGTTCTCTTTGCCCAGGATTCTCCTTACACAAATATCCATGAGACTTCTTTTACCTTCTTTAGGTGCTGTGTAGAAACCTACTCAAATATGTGCCACTCAGGAGGCCTTTTCTGACCACTCTGTTTAAAATGGCAACCCCTTTCAGCACTCTCTAGCTACCTTTGCTGGAACATCTTCTTGGCCTTATTTTCTCCTTTGGCAAACTTTTTAACATCAGTCTTACTCAATAATGTACTTTGTTTGCTTTTTAATTGCCTCTAGCAGAATATAAGTGCTATTATGGCAGAGACTTTTGACTGATCTTTTTTTCTCCCAATGCTGAGTCCTGGTTCCTTAGAAGAGTATCTAGTATACAATGAACTATGAATAGGTATTTGTTAAAACAAATTAATTAATTCTGTATCACGTGCCTTCAAAGTAGGAGACAAGTAATCCAGACAAAGAGATCAATTTAGGCTCAGATTTCCATCTAGTTTTTCTACTCTGCTTCTTTTTTGCCCATATGAAAGATACATTCAATTGATTATTGCTAATATGCCAAAAATGAAGGGTTTAGTCAATTCCAATTATATTACAATGAGAAGACTAAAGTTGGTTTGCTTCAAAGCAATTGACTTAGAAATTGTAAAGTACTTAAAGCACTAAACTTAGTTCATAATTTGCAAGCAGACTCTGAAAATGCTAGTTAAAGTGGCTACTTTTGTGCATTTGAAAATTCTTCAGATTAGCGTATTATTATCTCTTAGTCAAGATATATTTCCTCCTTATGTTACTTTGAAATCTTTTTATTTATTGTGTTAGAAACAAAGCCTCATCGATGTCTCTATGTCGTCTTTAGCTCCTATTATAATTGTAACTTTATAGATATTTTTGTGATTGTTGATTTAATGATGACCTTCTGCTGAGCTGTAAAATCCATGTAGGTAAGATTGTGTCTTTTTTTTCCCCTCATTACTTTATCTTCAGCAGCATCTAGCTGGGAGACTAGCATGTAATGAACATTTATACATTTTGAATGAAAACTGGAGGCACAAAGAACACTGATATTTAAGGAATTACTTTTTAATTTGACTAATTCTCTTAAACATTTATTTTTTTCCTGACAGGGTGCAACCTCACTTGAAGAAATGTTTCGAAGGAATTGCAAAGGTACAATTTACAGAAATTTTAGACATCACTCACATGAAGAGCAGTGAAGGAGAGATTGTGGAACTCATAGAGACCATTTCAACAGTCAAAGCCAGAGGTCAAGTGGAGAAGTGGTTGCTTGAATTAGAGAGAGTTATGATTAAATCCATCCACAAGGTAGCTATTATTATTTCTAAAGATGATAGAATATTAATGTATCACTGATAAATACCCTGTTATTTAAATGGACATTGAGTCATAAATTAGCAATTCAATTATAATAGCTTGAAGGCAAAGTATGGTCTATGATATTAATTTTATAGTGATCCACTTGAAACATGGTACAAAATACCATCCATATGGTAGAAAACATGGGTTTTAGTCATGAGTCTGTCTCATTTCTCACAGCTACATGCTAGTGCTTTTATCATTTATTAGACACACTTTGGTCTACTTGGTCTACCTTTATTTTAGTCTTATCTTGAAAGCCTCTCGCTACAGTTTCACATCAATCTCCTTGACACGTATGTTCTTTTTATGATCCTTTTGTTCTGCATATATACAAAATATGTACCAGAATGTTAGAAAATCATAAATATGTCCTACAATTAATGCCAACCTCATATTTTATGCATTTCATAAAACTTTATCAACTCAATCATTTATAATTATCTTTGTGAGTACAGAATTTCAAGTTATGGCAATAAATAGAGATTAATTGAGCACTTAAATTTACTTTTTAGTATAATATGAACTTAGCATTCGAATTCTGCATCAAGGATAAATATAATGGTTGAGCAAGGGACCCTGAAGATGAGAATGCAAAGGAAATATGGCATCAAGCCCTAATCAACAGCAGTTTTCATTAATTTTCCGATTATTTCACATATAATTAAAAAATATTTATTGGAATCTGGATTTTTAATGTATATCACAAGTCTTAATGCTTCTGTCTCTTCTTAAATATCTGCTTACATAATATTTTTCCAGTAGTCATAAAATCTTTTGGACAGTTTCCTATTTCTTCCTATTATGGATTAACTTATAATGAACATCCTTCTACATATAGCTGATTTATTTGATGGAATTATTTATTTGCTTATGGTAACTTCTCATGTAGTGGTCCCCTGGGCCAAAGAAGATGAGCTGTCATAGGCTTTGATGAGTATTGACAAATGGCACTCCCATTTTTGTAGTTATTAGCAATGCGAATAAATTCTGCTTTGACCACTACTCAGCAACATTGAATTTGGTTGTTTGGTTTGTTAATTGATGTATTCAGTGAAAACTCATTATCTTTGGCATATCTGGTACTATTTCAAAGTGCTTCAAGAAAATATTTCGATTGCCATTTTGGAACATTAAGATGGGAAGCAAGGAATTGTGTAGGAAATATTTTCCCCAAATGTCCACGTGTAACTTTGTGTTGGTGAAGTATGCAAGCAAATGTGATATAAAATACTACAGATAGGAGATATGTGTGTTACTTTTGTTCTGCTATATTTATTTGCATACTTGAAAGACTACTGGATGTCTAGATTAAGTGAATTTTGAGTCATTTGTAAATGATAAAGTCATGTTCTTGGCATCTTTGCCTCTTTCTCTTACTTGATTATCATAAGTTTAATGTAACTTGCTACCCCCCAAATAATATATAACTTACATGTATTTATTTATATATGGCATACATAGATAAAATATTTTACACATGACATATAACCATATTCCTCTTCATCTACTATATAGAAATTTGTGATTTAGATTTTAGTGTCTTCTTCTTGTTTTCTCCACAGTGTCCTTCTAGAATACATATTTATACCATCCTTGGCAGATGTCTGCTGTACCTTCTTTCATATGTTCCTTCCATTTCTTGGTTGTTCATTTTTACCTGTTCTTTCTGTGGCTTCCCTGGCCTTTAATTTTTTTCTCTATTACTAATAGCCAGTATTCTTCATCTTTTTTGAATTCCATAAATATATTAGCTAGACAAGAAATCCTGAAAGTTCACCCAACCCTATATATTTCTCAGAAAAATCTAATTTTTATATTTCCCTCCTGAGATTCACACATTAAAATGGGTGTCACCTCACAAGTGTTGTTACTATTCTTGATTGATACATATGACAGATTAGAATGCTTCCCACTGATGGCTGGTAGAAAAAGTGGACTTATCAGTCCACTGGAAACATGTAGCAAAGTACGTGAATTAGGCTTCCTGATTTTATAGCTCTCAACTCTCTCCATCAATGACTTATACATTTGTCCCTGTCATCATTTGCCTTGGGCATCAAACTACAGAATTGAGAGTGAGCAAGATCTGCAAACACAGGAGGAACTTCAGAGAAATTGTATGGTTTGCCTTAGTGTGCATGTACACATATGGACATGGCTGAATTGAGATCTAAATTCAAAGAAAATTATTATCTATGAATTTGATGGATCTCATTTTGGAAGTATTTGAATTTATGTTTTGCAATAAAATTGCTTGTGCCAAATGTATTTAGAATATTTTTGGCTATAATTGGTCAAATATTTTATATAATGTGATTCACACAAATTAATTGTCTGTATAATATATTTGTTTTGCTCATGGGTATATGAATAAACTTGAATTTAAATAGCTTAACATCACATGCCTTGAGTCTATATTAATGGCTAAGATGTTATAAAAAGTTGAGCAGTATGAGTTAATCTGTTTATGCATTTAGCTTTTCATTGTATAGAATGTTCCAGTGTGAAACTGTTCATCTTTAGCATTTTCTTTCTCAATTAGGTAATTAAAGAAGCAATTTTGGCCTATACACAATATGAACGAATTAACTGGGTAAGGGATTGGCCTGGACAGACAGTTCTCTGTGTATCCCAAACCTTTTGGACAGTAGAAGTACAAACAGCAATTTCAGCGGGGCAAGAGGTAAGCTTTTATTACTCTCAGGTTTGTCAGCATTTTTTTTGAAAGTCATTATAAAGACAGTCCACTCAAAAAATCAAGGGTACTTGAGATTCACCCTTATTATTATATACATTTTTCTACCTTTAAAAATAAAGTGACAAGAGGACTAAAATCCTTCCTAAACTCAGAAAGGTTAGAAGAAAATATGTAATATAACTCTCTCTTAAGCCTTGCGTAAAACTATGCTATGAAGACACGGTATCAGTTGACTCATTTCTACTATTTTTATCTTTATTTTTAATGTGTTGCTTTTAAATAAATATTAATATTTTTAATGATGCTTAACTTTAATAATTCTAATATAGTGGATATCTGAATTTAGTAAAACTATGAGTTGGATTACTGTTATTAACTGAAAACAGAAACTGCATTCAGTGCAACATTTCTATTCTTGAGATGGGATTTCAAGCAGGTCAATTTTCAGTTGACCAAAGGACCACATGGAATATAGAAATTGTATGTCTTTTGTTTACAATTATAAGTTTGAAGTGTATTTTTGACATGGAGTTTGATATTGTTGTCTTTAAGGTATTGTTGAGTATTAAGGTTTAAGAGAGACTCATATTCTCTGTGAGCAGACAGATCCCAGAGAGGAAAGAGTTGAGTGACACATGCTTAGTACATTCCAACTTACCAACCGTTCACTTATTTCTCCTCTGTGGGAAAGGATAGGACATCAGGCAGAAAATCAGGGATTTTTACAGAAAAGTCTTTCTTCATGGAAACCAGAGCACTGAGGAATGGTGGTTTCCTTGGGGTTACTTCTGGACTCTTGGCTATCTCATCCCATGTGCATTTTCTTTTTCCTCAGCCAGTCTAGAGAATTTATTTTATTTTATTTTATTTTATTTTATTTTATTTTATTTTATTTTATTTTATTTTATTACTTTTAAGCTACTACTCACCAACTTTCTTATATGAAAAGATTCCTCCATCACCATTGTGGGCTACTAAGGGGAACATGTAGTTTCTGAATCTCCCACCTTGCTTGTTGCCCACTGCTCCCAAACCACCCACTTCATTACAGACATGGTCTGGAGGGAACCAAAAAGCAAATGTGAGCAAATCAGCCAAATTTGTAGGTATAATCCAATTTTTTTTTCAGTTTAAATGTAGTATTTATCAACAATTCTATCCCTCTGTCAAGACTACATTTTTTTCTGGTCTTACTCCAGAAAGGTTGGAGCAGGTAAGAGTTGAGGTAGAGCTTTAAAGTGTAAACCCTTATGCTTCTGCTTAACTTGCAAGCATAGTTTGAATCTTAGGAGACATGCAGTTTAGGTCACTCCTTTTTTAATGCCACTATCCTCTGCTCAAAGCTACCTGCCTATAATTCTTACCATATTGCATACAGATACAAATAGTTTTCTTGGTTTACAATAGTATCTGCTGATATTGAGATGGAGTTATTTATTTACTCTTTTGTTAGTCTATTCATTTTTTTTTTCCCACTCATGTAACATGGTACAAAGCCATTCACAGAGAAGACCAAAATGAGAATTGCATCTCAAGGGTGACTCAGCTTCATTAGACTCGAGGTCCTTTGAAGGAACAGCTTAGCAATTTTAGCAAGTTATGCTTATTATTGTTCTTTGCCTGATTGCCCTCTTCTACTGTGTTTTATGGTGCTTCCATAGCTGTTTTATGGTATGAAATTAAACTTTATGCATGCCCTTTAAAATTAATTCTTTTCTTTTTCATCTGCTTGTGATTACCCTGCTTTGGTATGCCCTTCATCCGCTGCCTGTGGTTCTATAACGGGAGGCTAGCATATGTTTTAGTATTCTATGTGTTGGTAATTTTTCTCCTAATTAAGTGTGGTTCACATTTGAAACTGATAACTTTGTGGTTAAGCAGCTGGAAACTCTCAGCAGCTCTGGACACTTCCATTCTCTGCAAACATCCCAAGTTGTCTGGAGACTGACGCGATAATAGCACCTTATTATACTGCCACACTGCCAGAAAACCTGTTCACATCAGAATCTGTTCCCATTTATTTATTCAATGAATATTGATTGTGGAACTAGTCAGTATGAGGCATTACAGGGCTGATAAAATGAATGAAAGAATCACCACTGACACAGAGCTTGGGATATTGCAAATATTGATGTGATTTTGAGTCAGTGTATCATGTATATGTAGAACGATTGAGGTATAATAAAAATATTTGATTCCAGATAATGTTTATTTTGGCTGTGTATAATAGTAGTTTTATCTTTAGGTTTATTAGGTTTCTGTACAGAATGGTTTACAGGGAATAAAATATAACAAAAATTCTATCAATATTATAATTTTTTTTCAAATTAGCTTATCTGAATTTTCATTCATATAATAGAGTTCCTAAAGAACTCAGTTTACCACAGTTTGAAGCTAAATTTTAGTTCTAAATCTGTTTTTCTAGTATAGGAAAATATATTCTGCTAGTGTAAATAGTTATAAATTCTTATAAACATATGATTTGTACTGTCAGGTCTAAATATTACATTTAAAAAAATGTTTTGTGTTGAACTACAGAATGTGAGAGCTGGGAGAGCTTTCAGAGATCCTGATTTTGTTGACGAGAAAACTAAGATGCAACCGGTATAGCTTTTGTTTCTAGGATCAAAACTGTTCTTACTAATTTGTATATTTAATACACTTAAATTCACTAATTGGCTCCAAGCATTTAAACACATGGTTATTTAAATATGGTGGAACAAAAGTTTATTTTTCACTACTTATGAAGCAAATTAATAGTAATTAATCATGAAATCATATAAATGAAATAGTGTTCAAGCACCAAACTTTTGTAAAAATGACTTCCTTAAAATAAAATTTTAAAAAAGAGATAAAATATGTCAAGGAATAAGTGCACCATAGAGAAATAAGTTGCTATTCCTGATTCTATTCTTTAAACTTTTTCTCATTCTTGGAAATCCTCCTTTTTTGTTTCATTGCTACCACTTACCTGGCCCCAAAGGAGTGAAATAAACTCATCAGTGCATAACGTCTATTAAATATTATTGGAGTGGAGAAAGGGACCACATCAGTCTGCTGCTGTAGCACATCAACACTGCCTTTCAACACAACAATTTTCAGTGATTCTAATTTGGTTTTCATTAACCTTCTTTTTTTTTAAAACTTACTAATTAGATTTACCCACCAGAAAACAGACCCCAAAGCAAGCCTGGTCCATAGAATTGGCATTAGCTCACCATAAACTAAAATATTAGATAGATGTTTTGATTATTAAGATCTTTACATTTCAAGTGACACAAATCCTACTCAGATATCTTACACAAGAGTACTAGAAGGACTTGTGGGATCTAAGATGGGGCAGTTGGAATTAAGATCTCAGGGCTTTATTGCTGCTGCGGTCTCTTTCCTTGTCTATCTTTTATCTCTACTCATCACTGGCAGGCTTTATTCAGCTGCGGGGATGAAGGCTCGTAATAGCTTCAAATTGGCTTCAAATTGGCATACCCAGAGTCTACGAAGACTAGTGAAAGGAACTACAGAACCTAGAGGAGTGCAAATAGGAAAGGAAAGGTTGTCAGGTAGACACAAACCACATATGTCCATGATATCTGGCCAGATGAGGCTTGTTCACCTGACATCTTTGTGGTAAGAAAAATAAATGATTTTAAAATTATGTCATATGGAAAATTATAATAAAAATGTAGAAAATACTTTGTGTACATGTTAGTTCAAAGTGTTTTGATTCAGATTGATTTTGATTACACTAAGTAATCATATCTTATTTTCCTTCAGGCTCTTCAGCAATACTTGGAAAAATGTAACAAACAAATCGATGATATTGTCACCTTGGTCCGTGGCAAATTGTCCAAGCAGAATCGTGTTACTTTAGGAGCCCTTGTGGTGCTGGATGTTCATGCTAGAGATGTCCTCACAGTACTTGTTAATAAAAATGTTAGTGATGACTCTGACTTCGAATGGCTAAGTCAGCTTAGGTACTATTGGCAAGTAAGTGATATCACTAAATGTTACTACACAACAATTTTGGCTCATAGCTTTTTAATTTGTGCTTGCTTGTTCACATGGGAAGTAGTATCAGTAATAAAGGATTTTTTGCTGACCGCTGACTATATCCAAACAGGCATTCTCCAGATTGAAGATTAAAGCAGCCTAAAACTATATCTATATCATCCTTACAAAAACTATAAATCTATATCTAAATCCATATCCAAATGTATAGTTACACAGAAATACATAAACACATATAGACACACTCAAATTCTGAGTAATTATAAAAAATTACTCATTTTAAATGAGTCACTGTGCTTGATGAATCTGTGAAATGTTCAAACTAGTCAGTTTAAAGTTGCATTTATAGATTCCTGATATATCTAAAGAATGTAAATCAGACTGATTTAGTCTGATTTAGTAATTAAAATTTCCTCTTGTTGATCAGCTGAAGGAACCAGAAGCATGATCTGGAGGGAGGGTTTTGATCAGGGCAGCGGGTAGATGGTGATGGCTGTTACCACGGGGAAGGCAGGAGAAGCAGGAACAGTTAGTACAGTGGACAAGGTAGGGCCTGTTGAGAATGGAAAGAGAGAGCTCATGACGAGATTTGGACTCTAAATTTCTCATCTTATTCACTTTTGTGAAATGCTTGGGAAGTGTAGAGTAAGAGGAGAAGAAATACAAGAACCAGAAACCTTGAAAATTTATATGAGAGGCAGTGTATATAGTAGTAGTTAGAGTATTTGCCTGTGGAATCATTGTTTCAAATGCCAGATCCTCCCCTTATCAGATGTATGACTTGAGCAAATTCCTTTCTCTGTTTAAGCATGTTTCCTTATCTATAAAATGGCAATAATGATAATACTCACTCTATAGTGAAAATAAATTGAACAAATGATTGAAAATATAGGAGAATAATGAACTATCGGAAAGAGAAATTTAAAAAATAATCCCATTTATAATTGCATCAAAAAGAATTTGATACTTGGGAATAAATTTAACTAAAGAGGTGAAAGATCTATACATTGAAACTGAAACAAGAAGATATTGAAATAAATTGAAGAAAACACAAGTAAATGACAAATATTTCATGCTCACGGATTGAAAGAATTAATATTGTCGAAATGTCTATACTACTCAAAGTAATTTATAGATTCAGTGCAGTCTCTATCAAATTCCAATGGTATTTTTCACAGAAATAGAACAAACAATTCCAAAATTGATACAGAACAAAAGACCCTTAGTAGCCTAAGTCATTTTGAGGAAGAACAACAATGCTAGAGGCATCACACTCTTCAAATTATATTTAAAGGTTATAGTAATCAAAACAGTATGATATTGTCAAAAACAATAATATAAAAACAGATACATAGATCAATGAAACAGAATAGAGAGCCCAGAAATAAACCCATGTATGTATTAGTTTACAGCTAAGGAGCCAAGAATATATAATGCGGAAGGAGAAGTCTTTTCAATAAATGGTGTTGGGGAAATTGGACAGCAACATGCAAAAGAATGAAACTAGATCAATAACTTACACCATACATACACAAAAATTAAGTGAGGTAGATTAGATACTTGAATGTAAACCTGAAATCATAAAATTAGAAGAAAACATCTCCTCAACATTGGTCTTGGCAATGATTTTTTGACTCTAACGCCAAGGAAACAAAAGCAAAAATAAACAAGTGAGACTACACAAACTAAAAAGCTTCTGCACAGGAAAGGAAACTATCAAAATGAAAAAGCAACCTACTGAGTGGGAGAAAATATTTGTAAATCATATATCTGATAAGGAGTTAATATCCAAAATATATTAAGAACTCATACAACTCAATAGCAAAACAATCTGATTTAAAAATCGACAAGGGATCTGAATAGACATTTTTGCATTTCAAAGAAGACATACAGATGACCAATAGTTATATGAAAAGATGCTCAATGTCACTAATCATCAGTGAAATGCAAATCAAAACCACAATAAGATACCACCTCATACTTGTTAAAGATCCTATTGTTGAAAAGAAAGATAAAAAATGCTCAGGAGGGTATGGAGAAAAGGGAACCCATTTTGCACTGTTGGTTTGAATGTAAATTGGTGCAGCCACTATGGAAAATAATATGGAGTTTCCTAAAAAAAAAAAAAAAAATACAACTACTATATGATTCAGCAATTTTACTTTTGGGTATTTATCTGAAGAAAATAAAAACACTAACCTGAAAAAATATAAGCATCCTCATGTGTATTATTTACAATATCCAAGATATGAAAAAAATGTCCATCAACAAATGAATGGATAATGAGGATGTAGTATATAAATAATGGAATATTATTCAAACATAAAAATAATGAAATCTTACCATTTTTGACAACATAATGGACCTTGAGGGCATTGTGCTAAGTGAAATAAGTCATAAAGAGAAAGAAAAGTACTACATGATCTCGTATGTGAAGTCTAAAAAAAAAAAAGAAAGGAAAGAAAGAAAGGAAACCAAGCTTATAATTCAGAGAACGGGTTGGTGATTGCCAGAGGTAGGTGTTGGGGTGGGAAAAATGTATAAAGGGAGCCAAAAGATACAAACTTCTAGGCATAAAATAAATAAGTCATGGGAATGTAAAGTATAGTATGGCAATTATAGTTAATAATACTATATTGCATATTTGAAAGTTGTTAAGAGAGTAGATCTTAAAGTTCTCATCACAAGAAAAAAATTCTGTAATTATTTATGGTGATGGATGCTAACTAGACTTATGCTCATTTCATAATATATAAATATTTTTCTACTTAACTTTAGTAGCATGATTTAATTTAGTTGCTATTTAAATTATATGCAAACATTGAATCATCATGTTGTACACCTGAAATTACTATAATACTGTGTGTCAATTATACCTTAATAAAAATAAAATTAAAAGTGTTAGCAAGTAAAAAAAAAAGAAAATATGAGAGATAAAAACAAATATATGTTCCAAAGATATTCTATAGAAAAAGTTGAAGCCAATGACTTCAATTAGTTACCCCCTAAAATTAGATATGGAATTCTTCTACTGAATTAAATAATGTCTAAAAAGTTAATTTTAAAGATATTGTTCACAATATGACTATTATTTATAAAAGATCTTGAAATTTCATATTATTTAAAATTCTATTAAGATAACTTTATTTTATCTGATTTATCCTAGGAAAATCATTTAGAAACAAAGATGATTAATGCTGGCTTACGGTATGGATACGAATACCTGGGTAATTCCCCTAGGCTGGTTATTACTCCACTCACTGACAGATGTTACAGGTATGCTCAGTAACTTAAGGATATATTGGAAATAACTTTTACTCATTCCTAGACCACTTATTTCTAAAAAAAAAAGTACCAAATTATCTTCTACTCAGTAAATGTGTCCTATATTCTTTTCCTAAACCCTTAATTCTCTCAACTTGATCTTCAATTTCTCTTTCTCTGCTGGCTTCTTCCTCTCAGCTCCAGAGTTACCAGTGTTTTCAGGTATTGCAGTTTTTTACATTCTGCATATATCCTGTCTTCTTGAAACTTTTTGACTCTTTCTTTTGGATCATTTGCGGCATCCTGTTCCTTCCCCTGATACACAGAATTTTCTGGAATTCTATTTTCATGTGGTGTTTTGTTTCATGTTTTGTGGTTTCCTCAATGTTCTCATTCACTCTCAGGTGTTAGCAGATTCCCAAATCTGTACCTCCAGCCAAAGTCTCTCCTGTAAGCTTTTGCTACGCACATGCCCACTGGGTATCTCCATTAGATATCTCATAGGTATTTACGGTTGCATTTTTTTCTATCATCTTTCTGAATAATGAAAGTGTTTTAACTATTTTAACTCCAAGTTCTCATCATCGATATTCTAAATTATTGTTAAATAATTAAATTTTTTTTCCATTTTCTACCAAAAATATTAGTTTTTTGATGAAACTGTTCTCAGGATGCAAGCAGAAAGCAATTTTATTCTTTCTTATGAGTGTTCTTTAAACTTGCTCTATCAAATATTCTTTCCCATTCTTCCTGGATGAAATTTAAGGTAGATTCCCTAATTTTTCTGGTTATGCTAAGATATTAATAAAGTGTGTGTGTGTGTTTTTTTTCACCCAGATATCAAAAGTCCTTTTAGGTATAATATCAAAGTTAATTTATTTTATTTAATTTAAAACTTCCCTTCTCCCCCAGCTTGAGCCTCACACAAGGTCAGGGCCTGCATTTGTGAAGGTAAACATAGTCAATCTTTGTCATTTTTACCCCAGTCCTTTGCATCTATCCCTCAACAGCTCATCTTTTGGCTCCTCCAGTGTTGAGGGTTGATGGAAGAAAGAAGTAAAGGAAGAGATGGGTTTATATGTGACAAGTCTCTTGTGTGACAACTATCTCTTGGCTGTTTAGTGCCCTCAATGATGACAGAAGCTCAAATATGTCGGATCTCTCAGGGGATTCTCCTTCCTGTGGAAAATGTCTTCTCTGGCAGGCTGCTGGTGACTTTTACTTCAGCTTCTGTTTGAGGCCCACCATACATACACCTTTTCTTTGTGGCCTTCTCTGGTCCTAGCTGGGCCTCCCGCACAGGGTCCTATTCAGCATGACTCACATCTAGCTCACTTCCAGTGGAATCGGGATCTGGCCAGACGATACACATGCATTTGTCTGACCAGCAGTGAGAATACATCTCTCTTACTGTCCCCATTTTCCCCCACTCTAACATCAGGATGTGTCCCAGGGCATTCTCTTCACTTTAGATATTTTAACTTGTGAATCAGCTCCCACTTCCTGTGCTCCACCGAATCCAGGGCCAGGTGGTGTGCCAGGCTTTCTGAATAGTTCTCCAAGGCCCTTTCAGTCAGTTTGTGAGAGGAGCAAGTACTGCTCTCTCTTCCTCTGCAGAGAGGGAGGGAAATACATAACACACAAACAACTCTTGCCAAAGAAATCCTCACTCCTGGCTTTTCACTTACAATCTTTCTATCCAAATTCGTGTACCTTTATGGTAAGTGACCATTTCACTATAAGACAAGATGATCTGGCATATATTGCTCTTAGCTTAGGGTTTTAGTCAAAATTCTAAGACAGAGCTTTATTAATGTATTGTTGCATTTTTACAGCTAATATGTTAACCAAAAATTTTATCACTGTCTTTGCTTACCATTGCTCTTTGCTTTGCCTTATTTCTGGCTTAATATTTCTTCTTACTAGACAACATCTTTTAGTTACGGTTTCAGTGAGGCTCTACAAGTAACAAGCTCTACATCTTTATCTAAAAATGCCTCTTGTTTTTTTTTTGGTGGGGGTGTCCTCACTCAATTATTAAATGACAGATTAGCTAGATATAGAATTGCAGATGACCAGTAATGTTCTTTCCGCTCTTAAGTGATGATATTCTCGGCATCTATCACTACTGCTGTTAGATGTTATGTTGTCGATGTTCACTACAATGTGTCTAGATAGGGAATGATTTTTATTCACTTGGGGCATTTTCAATTCATGTCTTTCTTCAATTCTGGAAAATTTTAAGCCACTGCCTTTAAAATTTTCCCTTCCCCATTCTCTTATTTCTCTCTGCTATGTCTCTTAACTTTTCTTATATTAGATCTCTGTATCTTCCTCGTGATTTCCTCATATTTACCATCTAATGCATAATTCTCTGTTTATTTATGCTTATTCTACTATTTACATTTGCTGAGATTTTAAAAGTTTAACAATTATATTTTTCATTACATGTATTTCATGTTGTCTTTTATGAAATTGGTTTCTTTTTTTCCTTAAAATTCGATAATGTCTATTGCTTTTTATTTTAAATCTAATCGAACAAACGATCGAGATACCAAAGAAGGCAGAGTACCATGTAGGTAGTGACACTCCCAGAACTTTGCCTTCGCCACTTCAAGTCTGGCTTTTCGCTTTGATCTCTCTCCAGTTTTAACTGTGAGCTCATTTCAGTGGGGGCTGTTTTGCCCTTTAGTTTTTTATATTCTCAGTTGTGGAGGTGTCCATATGGAACAGTTTCACATTTCTCTCTGAGGAAAGCTCTAGGGTTTTCTGTGGTCTGGAATAAAATTTTAACATTAATTTTTCACTTTGGGTTCATGTGCCCATGGGTAATGGAGATTTTGGCCCCACCTCCATGAACAATTTGGCTTTGATCAGGCCCTGCATGATAAGTCAACTTCCTGTCTCTTCTGTGGTTAACTCTTTTTTGTCTCTCTCTGGTAGATTGCTGGAGTAATTTTAGGTCCCTTTAGAGACATCACAACGTTCTAGGTTGATATAGGTGGATCCATTCCAGCTCCTCACCTTGTTCAGTTTTGAGTTTTTTTGTTTGTTTGTTTCTATGTGGATGTGTACACACTTGTATTATGCAGATACCATAACAATATACGCCTCTATAGCTTTAGCACCTAATTGCCTTTCCAGCTTTTCAGTCCCTCTTCATTGGTGATTTCCTTCTCATTTTTTCAAAATGGCTGCATACTTTAAAAGTTATTATTAGTTTTATTTTATGTAGTGTCTCCATTTACTAGCAGTAAGGGGGTTGGGTGATTTGGGGTCAGCTGAATTCTCCATGTTGACTAGAAATCAGCATTGAATTTCAAAAGTGAATTTTGACATATACAGATATATAGATATATAGGTAGATATGTCCATACACACACACACATACACAGAAGTAAAATATAATAACAAATAAAGTAATGCACAAAGATTATCAGAGGCTAGTGGAAAGGAAGGAACTATTGATGAAGTGAGAAATTTGGCTCTCAGTTTAAACTTTTCCTTTTTTTTAGGCTGTCTATGAAAATATCACATTATTCTACAAAGATCGTTTATTTCTTTTATTCCAGAACATTATTTGGAGCCCTTCACCTGCACCTTGGGGGAGCACCTGAAGGCCCAGCTGGCACTGGAAAGACTGAAACTACTAAAGATCTAGCAAAAGCTGTAGCCAAACAATGTGTCGTGTTCAACTGCTCTGATGGGCTGGATTATCTGGCTTTAGGAAAATTCTTTAAGGTTTGAATTGACACTCCTTTTTTTTTTTTTTTTTTTTTACAATATGATAACAGGTTAGGGAAGAAGTTTATTTATAGTGAAACATAATTTAAAAGACATTGTAGTTTAAGTAAGTTTAAAATTAAAGCACTATCTTGACAATTCTCGAGAGGTGGGATTATGCAAAAGCTTATCTTGGAAGGAGCTCTACCTCCCTTTTCAGTCCTGCTGTAATGGGGCAGTATTACTGGAAGTGTCCCTTCAAGACACTGGAGCAGATAAAAGTTTGAGAACTACTACAGTATGTGAAGATTTTGGGACTCTGAAGACTTCTTTAACTATAGATCTTGTTATTAACAAGTTATAATTCAGTAATTTATTTTTATGGGCATATTTTAGTTTATCTGCTTTGTTGAACTTGAACTTTATATTGTGCCTTTTTTTTCTTATTTTCAGTCAGAATCACACTCTAACTGTAAGATTGTAAAAGGCGGAATTAAGATGTAAAGACCCTTTCTATAAACCTATGAACAACTAACTGGTCGTTTTAGCACTTTCTTGCTACAGCCTGTTATTCCTTAAAATGTTTGGTGGTACAATTGAGTGCAAAATTTTCTATTTGGAATTATAGGTTCTATTATTTATCTGCTTGCTTTATTCCTATTTTTCTGTAATTTTTCAAGTACATTTAAAAAATTCTGTAATCCTTACTTTTCCAAAATTTCTCCAGAGAAAGTTAACATTTAAAAACATAAACAAACAAAAAAGAACATACCAATTCTACCCAAAATAGTAAACTAGCTAAATATGTTCCTGGATTAAATGTGGCCTGGTCATTTTATAACACACTTGGAATATTAAAAAAAAAATCTACATTTGTGATATTGAAACAATTAGATTACGAGTTTTTAAAAAGTCAATATTATAATGACTAAAATACCAAGAAAACATCCAAATGACCAATTACCATTATAATCATTCTCTGTAATGATCTATAACCTTGTCGTAATGATTCTTTAAGAAAGAACTAGCAAAATTTAAGAGGTTGTATGTGTAAGTTGGTAATCATTATGAAAACTAAGCTTAAAGAAATGTCTGGTATGTAGTGCTCAATTTTTGAATCTATATGATATTCTTAATTCTTTAATTTAGATATATATACTGAATAGTATTAAATTTTCCCATCAATAAGTAGTTATTGACTATATGGACACTTTGCATTAGTATCATACTAAATAATGGGGGTACAAAGTAAAAAAGACATCAGTCTTTCTATTAAAAATGAGCCTTATAATCTGTAAAACTGAGTATGTGACTTCATAAGCATTCTAGTGTCTGTGATTTCTTAGCCTTTTATTATATCATGTATTTTTAGAGATCAAATTCACTGATAGAATCTTCTCTAAATAATAAATTTGCATTCTTTGACATGTAGTTCACGTTTAATCCAGTGTGTTTTAGTAGACTGAACTGTTCAAATCCAAGTTCAGCCAGTAGCAGCTGTGTGGACTTCTACTGATTATTTAATGTTTTATATGATATAGCTTTAATTTCCTTACATAAAAGATATATACAAAGTGCCAAGCATCATGCATGGCACATGCCAGGTACTCAATGAAGCACTCATACATATATGTACAATCTATAGAGAGTACAACAAATATTTGTTGAATCGATTTTTTAAAAAGTGAATCTGAATTTGAACTGAGCTACTCAAGCTTGATTTTCCATTTTTTCCTTATGAATAAATGACATATATTTGTGAGATAGCTGTGAGTTAGGATTGCAAAGTTGGGCCTCAAACTATGTTAATTGGCTTTCAAGATCCTCAGACCACAAAGCAGTCTCATTGGCAACATAAGTCACCTTATTTAGAGGATTATTACAACTCACTCTGTGGAGTCCCTATGGAAAAAGGAAATAAAATCAACTTGTAAATTTATAGTTAGAAAGGCTTTGAAATTACAGGTTTATACCGAAATGCCAAAAAATATACAGAGAGCTTTAAAAAATCAATTGGAAAATTTTCCAGTTGGTCAAACTCTTTATTTATGAAGAATATTGATATTGAATTAGAGAAAAAAAAAGTCATTTTTTAAGATAAAGGTGAATAGCAATTTCCTTGATAGGATATTAAATCCTTGAAAAGATTAAGTGAAAATGTGGCATTTCAATGCAATATTCAATCAGATAAAAATTGAAAATTTTCATTACTGTTTTCTCCCAGGGATTGTTATCTTGTGGAGCCTGGGCTTGCTTTGATGAGTTTAACAGAATTGATTTGGAAGTACTTTCTGTGGTTGCTCAACAAATTCTTACCATCCAAAGAGGTAATGGACTAGTTTGTCTTTGCATTATGTGAAAAAAGTAGAAATATGAAAGGTAATGAATGGCATAAGTCACATTTATATGTGGAATTGCTAAGTCATTTCATTCTTGATTACCCACAGGTATTAACGCAGGTGCTGAGATACTAGTTTTTGAAGGAACTGAACTAAAACTTGACCCCACATGTGCTGTCTTTATAACAATGAACCCTGGGTATGCTGGGCGATCGGAACTGCCAGATAATCTGAAGGTATAAAAGGGGAAATTATATCATTTATATCCTTTCTGTCATTTACAAAGTTAATATAGAAAAACAAAGAACATGCTATCCTTAAATTTTGTCCAAAATATTTGCTTTTAGGTGTTATATTTTAGAAAACTGTTTTAGGAAATAATTTTTAAAGGTTTGAGAACCTTTAGAAAATAAATATGCTAACTGCATGCAATTTACAAAGCTTATATTTAAAAATGTGTGGTAATTATAGAAAATTAGAAAAGAAAGAAAATAATGAAAAGGTACCCATCCATTCTAATGATTACTAGATTGTATCCCCCAATTTTAAATGTCTTTTAAAGCGACAACCGTGTGTACTATTTTGTCAAGTTTATTACATGAGCATTTTCTTATCTTTATAAATGTAATTCTGTAAAAAAATTTACTGGACTATGTCTTCTGTTGGACATTTAGATTGCTTTTGGTTTTCTTGCATTGTAAACAATATTGCAATGGGCAATTTTTACTTTAGACTGTTCTCTATTTTAAAATATTTCCTTAAATAAGAGTCATAGGACCAAGAGCTATGTTGCTAAATTGTTTTCTGATAGGTTAAAACAATTTACCTCCACGTCAATTCTCAGTTCTCATGAATACCTAGCACTATTTTATTTTTTGTAAAAGTAACAAAACATTTTGCTAATTGAATAGACTAGAATCTTTACTTTAAAAATAAAACTTTAATTATTAGTGAAATACAACATTTTCCTCATATCTTTGTTAGACATTTCATATTATTTTCTGGTGAATTGCATGTTTATGGCTGGTGTATAGAGAACAACGTTGAAGAATGATTCAGTTGTAATTGTAGCTCTAAAACCAAGATGTCTGACTAAATTCTGCATTCCTTCCACTATTCACATGCTTAGACTCACAGCTTCGCACATTAGATGAATTTTTCATTTCCACCAAAAAGACTTTTTATACAACTAATTAGTGCCAAATGTTTTTTTTTTTTTTTTAATTTCCATTCCATGCACTTTTATAGGTTAGATGTTTTAGTACTTTGCCTCGGTAAGGGAACGTATGATTAAAAAATAAAAACAGGTAAATCCTCTTTATTCAAGAAGCATTTTGCAACTTTTCAGTGTGACTTAACATTTGGAAAGCTCTTTTCTTGTAGTTCTTTTATTTATTCATTTATATTTTTCTTTCATTCAGTAGGATCCATCTGTATATATAAATATTTGTAAAGTCAAAAAATCTGTGAGTAGCTAATCATAAAAAGCCGGGACCATTATTGACCGAGTCTGTTAATGGCCTATGGTTTCATATACCGTGCAGGTTGAAATAGTGTAGAAATATTCACCTTGTGGTTTTTGGAGAACTGTATTTTCCTTCTACTTTAGGCCAAAGTGTCTATCAAATTTGGATAGCTTTTTAAAAATTCCTCTTATTGTGCAGTTTTCTTAGTTAGAGCTGCTACAGAACATCTGTTTTTAAGGTTATATGGAAATACCTAACAATTTTTTTAAAAAAGTCTTGGTCTGAGATGAGGTACAGATTTCTTAGAAAAGAAAAGAAAAATGAAAAGAAATCCCTGCTGAGACCCAGAGAGTATTGTTACCAGTGTTCAGTCATCCTTGAAGCCCCTCTCTTCATCTGGTGATTCAGCCAGTTGCCCAAACCCAAGGATCCTATTCACAAAAGTCTTGTAATTACCACTGCTCCTGTCCAGTCCCACTGCCACGCCTTGCTTCTGCCCCTCTTCAGTCTTCTCTTGCATGTCTTATTGCATCAGCTCACTTGTCACCAACCTTTTTGCCACTGAAGTTCACTGTAATAAATTTCCCAAAACAATGCTATCAGAAGAAATCGAGTTATATAATTCCCAGATTCAAAAAAAAACAGCTGGGCTTCTTTTTGCCTGTAGAAACCGTGAGGTTCAAATGTCTTAGCCTCATCTACAAGAGACTTGGTATTAGGACCAGCTGTATTTGTATTTCCATTTCCCTGCATCTGTGTGTCACGCTGGGCCTCGCTGGACACCGAAGTTCCCCTGCCTTTGCATCTGCTGTTTGTCTCCTCTTGAGTGTTCTGCTAATTCGTCAATTTCCTGCCTGACAAATTCACACTCATCATTTAAGCTAGCAGTGAACCACTGAATATACATACAGTTCAGACAGGACCTTCTGGTTGGAGCCTCTTGACCTGGCAGAGGTGTATGGCTGAATCTTTCCATTCTGCTCATGTCCATGGGTTCTTCCAGGACTCCTGTGTTAGGTTTCTCCATTTGCAACTTTTGAGACTTGGATGATAGATTCTGTTTCACCAGTTGTCATCCTTTCCGTCTTCCTGGATCTCTGGTGGGGGGTTCTACACAGAACTCTCATCTTGCTAGAGAATATATTGGGCAGGACTTAAAATGGCTCCAGCTTGTTTCTCTCTTGTTCATAGTGTATGTATCTCATGCGCCCTTTGTCCCAACGAACTCTAGGAGTGAAGGCCGCATGAATTCTGCTGCCATATGCTGCTTTTGCTTTCTTGGATATGAGTCAGACACTAATCTACATCCCCCCAAATAGAGGGATACCCACCACACTCTCTCACTGAACTTGAAGGCAAGGAGGAGGTATATTGTGGGGACTATCAGCATAACAGAAGCTCCCTTCAATGAAAATCTTTTCACAAATTCTCCTTCCTCACTTACTCTCTCAAATATTTTGCTATCTGCAAATAAATGAGAAGGTTCAATAATGGTCTACATTTTTTTTGTAAATTTTGCAGATTGTACATACTTCAGTAACTAGTATATATCATATCATGCAGATAGAGTCCCATTTTGATATCCTGTTACATTTAGGTAAAACTTGCTTAGTAAAGCAATTCCTTAAACACATCTCTACTTTAGAGAAGCTATATTTTATATTGAAACTATTCTGAAGAATCGATACTCAATAATCATTTCAGAATAGTTGCATTAGAAACCCTGGTAAAATAAGCATATTCTAGCCTTTCCAATGTCACAAAGTCAATAACCTGATACATAGCTTTCCAGACAGTATGTCTCATGAAACACCTTAGTAGTATATAGGAAAAAAGTGAAGTTGACCCCTAATCCTCGATTTCACTCAACTATAAGTTAGTTTATTCATGAACAGGTCACAATATTTATAAAATCTATTTCTGATCTCTAAGAAAGAGATGGTAAAATGTATTGCTTGAGTTTTTTTTCTTTTTTTAAGTTATACCCAATATGCGATCCTTTGAAAACATACTTTAGGAAGTATACATACTTCTTTACAAACCACCCTTCTTCTTTTTCCAAATAGAACAGAAGCAATAACTATTCTTGAACACATTTGTTTCTGCTGAGGTAAACATGGAGGGTGATGCTCGCATCGACTACATGTCCTTGAGTTTATTCAAGCCCTGGTGTATTAACTGGATCTAAAATCCCCCCCCCCCTTTTTTTTTAAATTCAGGAAAGTATGTCATTGGTTAAGCTAGAATCCAATTTAACTTTTTTAAACAGCACTGAATTATTCTTAAACTCACAGCTGTTACTAACAAACTTTCTGACACATTCCAAATCAAACCATCCTGTATTAGCATGTCACACATTTTGTTTGAGAATCATTGAATTAGAACATCCACCACCATAACATTTAGGCATAAAAATATTTTGATCAGATGTTTTTCTCTGTGACAAATAAGAATCAGTATTAAATCTTTGGTAGAGGACCTGTATTAAATGGAACGTCATGATAACCTATTGAAACTGTTTTACCTTGCTCTATTTTATTTTTTCTCCTGGCCAGAGACACATATATGTCTATTTGATAGTGTTCCATAGCCTATTGTTAATCATGCAGAGTAAAAGCAACAGCACACAGACCTGGACATTGGCCCCAACCTGGTAGCAATTTGTACCATTGTAGAAAGGCCATTTTACCCTCACCTAGTCATTGACTGACTGATTTGTTATGTTAATTCATTCATTCTCTCTTTTATTCATTAAAAAAGAAAAAATAGTTGTTGAGAACCAACCCTTTTAAAGAGATTTAAAGAGGTACCATCAGTATAGTAATTCTCTTGTAGTATTTTTTCCAAAAATTTTATTTGTTCAAGCTATATATTTTTAATGTTTTATTCTTTTCTTTCTTTAATGGTAACGTTATTGATAAAATAACAGAACTAAGGCCTCTAGCTAGTAATTAATATAACACAATAGAAGGATCTTGCTTGATGCAAATCTTCTATTTGTTCTCAACTCGGAAGAGACATAACAGATCAATTAAGCAAGATGTTCTTATTTTCTATCTGCCATGGGTTTTTAGTATTTCAGCTGATTCCCAGAAGGTATTTGCAAAGTATCTGCATATAATTGTCATTCATTATGATTGTCATTCGCTATCTGAATACTATTGTCATTTTTCTAGAATATTGTTGTTTTCTCTCTTTAGTACAAGAACGTCATGTTTTAATGCATGAGCTATTGAAGTAAATCCTGACACATATCAACATTCTAAACTTAAATTTTCTTATTTATTTTTTAAAAGCTATTCAGTTTTCTATTTACTTACTGTCATGTGACATTTATTTGTCCCACAATATTTAAAATATCATGAGAAAAAACATCTGGAAGATTTGGAAAATTGACTTATCTCTAATAATTATCATTCATATTTTATTTCCAGTTTTTTCCCCTTTGTTTTGCTAGGCAAAAGTTTGACTGCAGACTCAAAAGTTTAATAATCTCTCAAATAATATACCTTATATCTAATGTAATCTTGTTATTATGGGTTATCTGATTAACCCCAAATTATACAATTAATTAAATACCTAGAGAGCCTCACTTGGAGCCCAGCCCTCCAACACCAGGCACTTTCTCATCAGTTCAGACGAGAAGCCCAGCTTTGGACATCTCTGCACAGTCTAATGCTTTTTCCCTATAACATGTCACCCCCCCGAATAATAGAACTTAATTGATACTTTAACACTTATGCGAATTAATAATTCACCAAAGACCTAAGTATGGTAGAAATTTAAGGAAAAATATTTATATAAAAAGTTAATGATAAATATACTATATAACAATAACGAGAAGCCGATTTTTAAAATTTATTATTTTTTTATCATGGTGACATGGGTTAATGAAATCCAGTAAGTTTCAAATGTACAGTTCAACAGTATGGCATATATATATATATATATATATATATATATATATATATACACATATATGTATATGTATATATTTTGCATTGTGTGTCCAGCTCCCATAGTTAGATTTCTTTCTGTCACTACATATTTGATCCCTTTTACCCCATCTACCTCCCCTCTCCTCCCCACCCCCAACCCTCTGGTAACCAGTAGTCTATTGTCCATGTCCATGAGTTTCTGTTTGTTTGTTCTATTTATTTGTTGCTTTTAAGTTTATATCCCACATGTAAGTGATGTCATGTGTTTTTCAACTTCTTCTGTCTGGCTTATTTCGCTTAGCACGATTATCTAAAGGTCTATCCATGTTGTTGCAAATGACAGTATTTCATCTTTTCTTATGGCTGAGGAATATTCAATTATATATATGTACCACAGAAAAAAAGAAGCTAACTTTTAAAATATCTTTACCTATATGATTCGGACACTGTAATTAATAATAGTACTGAAAAGTTACAAAATTATAGCAGGTTGTGAAATTAAAAGTAGGGTTATCTTTATAATGGCCTATTTATTTATTTACTTAATTTGTTTTTTTATGGTGACATCGGTTAACAAAATCCAATGTTTTAACTGTACACTTTAACAGTAAGACATAGATATATTAACACTGTGTGTTCACCTCCCACAGTTAGATTTTTATGTCACCACATATTTGACCCCCTTTACCCTGTCTACCTTCCCACCTCTCCCCACTCCCCAACCTCTGTAACTACTAGTCTATTTATTGTCCATGACCACGAGTCTCTGTTTGTCCTGTTTATTTTATACTGACCTCTTTAAAAGCATATTTTTTTCTACTCTCACAGGCTCTCTTTCGGACAGTAGCAATGATGGTGCCCGACTATGCCATGATTGCCGAAATAGTCCTATATTCCTGTGGGTTTGTCACAGCTCGGCCACTGTCAGTAAAAATTGTGGCTACGTATCGTTTGTGTTCGGAACAATTGTCATCACAGCATCACTATGACTATGGAATGAGAGCTGTGAAGTCAGTGCTTACTGCTGCTGGGAACCTAAAGGTAGAGAACTCAGCTGTTTTTTACTCATAAATTTCCTATTTGTAAATCTCAGGACCATGTCTCTTCAGAGAATTCCAATAACTAGTTGGTTTCATTAACTGAAAAAAACTTCAATTATTGATTATTTGCACATGTTAAAAAAGTATTATGATTTGTAAAATCTTAGACATGTAATTCTTAGTGATTCGAGTTCTGTTCCATAATTTTATATATATTAGAGTAGGAACTACCAAGGAATAAAGTTCCTTATTGCTGAGAAATATTTTGAAAGCTTTCAGTCTACATGAACGTGCATAGCTTTAAAGGAAATAATAAATACATACAAAGGTCCCTAAGCATTGTCACTTAATATAATTACATAGTTACAGATAACTAGACTAGCAGTAATAAATTTGCAGTATATGTTTGCATTTTAAAATGGTATGTCATAACTATATAGATGAAAAACCCAAATATTTTAAGAGGTGGGTAACTTTTTTCTTTGGAAATATTTTGTGGAACTATAAAATATAACTGTACATTAGTTCTTTATGAAAACAAGCAAGATAGACTATAGGTAATAGCAAAATGCAAAATATGACCTTGGGGTTTATAAAATTTTCACATTCATGATTGTAGAAGATAAAGGTGTTAAAATATATTGTACTTGATTAAAAACAATGGGATGCATTTTTGTTTTCTATAACAATGTTACCAAGAATTCTAATATGTAATGGTGATATTCTACTTCACATTAGCCTAACATGTCACTGTTTTTTTTTTTTTTTTTGCAATAAACAAATCCATCTAGAAGCAACCATTTGTATTAACCTGGCATGTCATGATTACATTGCGGTCAGATAATGGAAAAGATAATGCATGTCCTAGTTTATGTCATCACTGACATCTTGACTATGGAATTGAGTTATTAAAGTTATGCAGCAGATGAATCCTGCAAACGAATCCTATCAATTCTTTGTCAAAAGCTAATTTAGAATTGTTGAATGTGTTGCTTTGAATATTTTGAAGTTTGTTTCTATCATATCAAAAAACAATTTAAACATTTGTTTTAAAATAATAGCCTCTCAAATAACAAAATAAATTTTGACACTTCCTAATTTACATGTGGTTAGATTGATCCAGAGACAAAGTTCATATGAACAGGACTAGCTTTGGCATTGGGAGCTCTGGAGATTTAGAGACAGCTGAACTTAGCTGCCAGACATCACTGACATTGTAAGATTAAAGCCAGTTAGGTAGGAACACGGAATTTACTAGGCAGAAAGAGTCTAGAGACAAGAAAGAGAGTTCCAGAAAATTAAATGCATGATGATAAGAAAAGTTATATATGATATGCTGAGTAAAATATTGAAGTTGGGAGAAATAATTCCAAGTTCAGACTCTTTGTGAATTATGTGAACCTTATTATGGGCATGAACAGCAAAGTCAGATTTTTAGTAAACTTTGGGTTTACCACAGATGTTTTAGAATCGAATGTAGGTTTTCTGAAACACCTTCTACTTAAGTGACTTAGTACATTAGCCAGCCATCTGCACTCTGTCTGTGAAACACACTAACACACTCTCATACTGAGCCTGCAGCTAGCAGGCAGCAAGATGCTCTGCCCTCCCACCTTATATTAGATGATCTGTTCTCCTTACCCGGAATCAGTTTGCTAGTTCCTAAAACTTTCTGAAGTCAGTCAGAAATGTTCTTGTTATTATGTCATTTAATTAAATGTTGAGGAAATTGATGATAGATAACCATGAAAAGAAGAGTTTTGTTTTTATGAAAACTAAGTTCATTGTTTAAGAAAGATTCAGTAAGGTGGAATGATAAAAAATTGAATTTAAATTAGGTGTGGATAAGAGAAGTACAGAAGACTGAAAAAAACCTTAATAATTGATAAGGATGCTATACTTAGATTATCTCGCAAGTATCTTTGAAGAGCATTATCCCCTTTAAAAAACAAAACAAACCAGAACTCCACAAAACTAGACAGAGCAGATGATGCATTCTTGATTTTTTTTTTTGCAAGAAAAATGGTACAGAACTCTACACTCAGAGATAAGGCCTTTGCATCAAAATATGGGCAAATAAGTGAATGTTTATGTTTTAAATTTAAATGCATATTTTAAAAACAATTGCCCACTTTTAATGATTATTTTCACTTAACCAACCCACTGCTAGTCTTGGATGTACAAGACAAGCAAACTCTCACCCAAAATAGAGGGAAAATAGAGGCAGCTCCCAAGCTATGTTAAATTCATGGCCAATAGCTTTTTAGCATCTGTGAAAAAGTAGTTAGTTTAACCTAGGTTTTCATGATGAACTAGTAGAGAATGTAACAAGTGTAAGTGTCCATTTCTAGGATTGATAATAATCTAATTAAATGAAAATAAATAAAAACAATTTTGCATGGAACTAAATTATCTCTAGGGCCTGTACTTGCGTGTATATGTGAGCATGCAGGAGGTGCAGTTAACAGATGCGGGTATCATCATGAGTATGTTTTCTTTTAGCTGAAATATCCAAATGAAAATGAAGAAATTTTGCTGCTTAGATCTATTATTGATGTAAATCTGCCAAAATTTTTGGCCCATGATTTACCACTCTTTGAGGTAAGAACATTTATTATTCCAATATATCAAAACTCTTATAATAATGTATTTATCAAATGTCTACATTTGCAACTCCCTAGGAGAAACTTCCACTGTAGAAAACAATATGACACAGAGAAACAAATCATTCCACGTTTTATTTGAGGTGTGTTTAGCTAGCTTTGTTGCTTCAGATGACTTTCAACAACTTGAGGTTTTAAATAGTACTCTTTTTTTACTTTGGAATATAATGAGAACACAAAATTTACAAAATATGTTTGCTTATAAATTGCACTAGAATGTAGGCTCCATAAAGAAAATAATCAGTCTAACACAGCACTGAATCTCTTGCACAGAATAGGTATAGGCTAAATGTTAAATTAATGATTAAAGAAACAAAAGAATAAATAAGCTTAATTTCTCTAAACAATGTAATGGCTTTTACGAAATTGTTTTTTTTTTTTTCAGGATAATTTAAGATAAAAACTAAGTTTAATAATCTTTTCATATTTTTAAGATTAGATTATGAGTAATTGAAAAGAAGTATTTGAATGATGATTCACGTTTTCGTGTTATCATTTGCTGTCATTCTTTTCCTTTTCCCTCTCTCGTGTAGAAGAAATCAGGGGAACTTGGGCCCCTGACAAACGTTAGATGTTGCACTAACGTACTGCCTTGAAGTGCAGTCACTTAACTTCCAATGATTAAGGACTGGAGTCGTTTTGGCTGTCATGGGAAGAGGGAGAAGTGGCACTGCCACCGTAGTGCGCTCCAGTGTTGTTAGCTGTCCATAGCAACCATGTCGCATCACCCCGAAAGGAGCTGTCCTTAGTATTTAGAGCTGGCAATGCAAATGTTTCATAGAGCAGAGCTACAAGGAATAGGTACACATTTCTTTCTAAAGTTGTGAAAGCTATATGTATTTTCATACGATGGAAATACGCCTTACTAGAAGTATTCTCCTGAAGTCGTGCATTCATTCAGTACACATTTATTGAACAGTATTTCACAAATGAAGCATAATTGGCATTTTCAATTAGGACAGTTACTTCTTGTGAGAGACTGTCCCTTATACTGGAGAACATTTGGCATCCCTGCCTCCCTCTACTCCCAGTGTTTATAGACCTCTTCCACTGTGACAGCCAGAAGGACAACTCTACATATTTCCAACTTTACCTGGCAGGAGAGTGCAGGGAACTGGTCTTGGTTGAGAACTACTGAATACCAAATGTCTTCTGGAGATGTCTGCTTCTTTTAAGGTTAACCATAAAAAATAGGAAGAATTTGAGACTTCTTTTTTAATTTAGAAAACACTAACAAAATAGTCTTGAAGATGTAAAGCATAGTGAATATGGTCAGTGATAATACCTATATAGCGTGCCATGTAGCTACTAGAATAATTGGAGGAATCATTTTGTAAATGACATAAATGTCTAACCACTATGATGTACACCTGAAACTAATATAAAATAATATTGAATGTCATTTTGAAAAATTGAAAAATCAAAAAAGGGGGAGAAATGTGAAGTTCGAATAAGAGGTTCACATTTTCAGGTATAAACAAGTAAGTCAGGGGATGTGGTGTACAGCACAGAGAATATAGTCAATAATATAATAGCATTACATGGTGTCAGATGGTTGCTGGACATATCATGGTAATCACTTCTTTAGGTATGCATTTTTCTCTCTTTTGTCCCAAGCAAACTTACTACTTTGATGAACTGGGATAGTTTCTCCATAACAGCATTTAAATAATTAAATTTAGGAGTAATTAAACTTGAAATTTGTAAATTCTAAAGTATAGCTCAACTATATGCTTGCACATTAAGCTCATCTAAATTTTCACCTTTACCTTCAAAGTAAAAAAATAGTCACATTTCTCACGTAGGATGCTATGTGCTTATAAAATAGCCTTTGCGGTTTATAAGGGAATGTTTCTTAGAGCTTGCAATTAACTTTATATATGGAATTATATACACTAAATATGGAATTATAATTCTTTTAAATCATACATTGTATGATTGTATTTGGTTCTTAAAGCTTCCATAACAACATACCACAAACTTAAGACAACACAAATTTATACTGTCACAGTTTTGGAGGATAGAAGTCTGAAATCAAAGTGCTGATTTCCTCTGGAGCCTCTAGGAAAGAATCCCTCCTTGCCTCCTAGCTTTTGGTGGCTACTGGCGATCCTTGACATTCCTTGGCTTGGCTTGTTATCACTCCAGTCTCTGCCTCCATCATTACATGGCCTTCTGCCCTGGTGTCTTTGTGTCTGAATCTTCCTCTCCTTCTGTGTAAAGATGCCGATCATTGTATTTAGGGCCCAGTATGACCTTATCTTAACTTTCCTAATTATATCTGCAAAGATCATCTTTACAAATAAGGTCACATTCTGAGGCTCTAGGTGAACATGAATTTTTGAGGGACATTAGCTGATTAAAATCCTACCTACTACAATGATTAAAATACCTTTGAACTATTTTTTGTATATGGTATGAGATATGAATTGAAGTTCATTGTTTTGGCAAATCCAGGTATTCTAGAATCACTTGCTTATTATCTTTTATCTATTGAATTGCCTTCATAACTTTGTTGAGAATGAGTTGTTCACATTTGTTTAGGTCCATTTCTAGACTCCCTGTTCTATTCCATTGATATATTTGTCTGTCTATATACCAATATGATACTATCTTTATAATCAGCCTTAAATCAGATAGTGTTCAACCTCTAACTATTTAATTTATACATACTGTGAAACTATAAACTTTCTAGAAAAGAACAGGAGAAATCCCCTGTGACTTTGAGCTAGGCGAAAATTTCTTAAATACAACACCAAAAGCACAAAAGTATAAAACAATACATGAATAAAATAGATTCATCGAAATTTTAAAAATCACTTTTGGAAAGACACTAGTAAGAGAATGGAAACAAGTTGCAGATGAGGAAAAAAATACTTCCAAATTAAATATATGAACTCGTGAGCATAATATTTAAAGAATGGTCAAAACTTACCATTAAGAAAATAAACCCATTAAAAATAAGCAAAAGATTAGAATAGACCCTTTTCTAAAGAAGATATACATATGACAAATAAGGACATGCAAAAATGTTGATCATTGGGAAATGCAAGGTGAAGCCACAATGGGAGAATGGATTTAAAAACTGACATTTCAATATAATGGACTTTTGCTACGAGCTGAGACATGTGTGAATCTGCAGATCTTTATGCCAGCTGAAAGAGGCCAGACAAAAATAAGTACTACACAGTGTATAATTTTATCTATATTAAATTCTAGACATTGCAAATAAAAATAGTAACAGAAAGCAAATCATTCGTCACCTGGGGTTGGAGGTGGGAAGCAGTAAGGAGAGGAGGGAAGGAGGATTACAAAGGTCACAGGAAGCTTAGGGGAGTGATAGACCTGTTGATTATCTTGACTGACTTGATTGTTTCGCTTATCAAATTGTACACTTTGAATATATACAGTTTATTGTATGTCAATCATACCTCTATATAGCTGTTAAAATAGTGTTGAACTATTATTATTTAATGACTATTTCCATCAATACTAAATATGAGGATGAGAAAAATTTTATCATGTTTATGTGTGTGTGCATATATATATATGTATATATATAGAAGCATATGAGTGTATATATATATATCTATATTTAAAGATATAGATATAGATATAGATATAGAGAGAATGTATAAATATATAAATCTCCAAATCATCTATCCTCAGGGAATTACTTCAGATCTGTTTCCTGGGGTGAAACTGCCAAAGCCAGATTACAATGATTTGCTGCTGGCTATCAAAGACAACTGTGATGCCATGAATTTGCAAATGACCGGTTTCTTTTCTGAGAAGATTCTCCAAATATATGAAATGATGATTGTGCGTCATGGTTTTATGATTGTTGGAGAACCATTTGGAGGAAAAACCAGTGCCTACCGCGTCTTGGCTGGAGCACTAAATGACATATGTGAAAAGGTAAGTGTGATTAAAGCATTAACTTATTTATAATTGGTTTTGCGCAAGAAAGGCATATGTTCATTTTAAAAGATACTTGAATGCAGCCACTCAAAATCATGAAAAAAAGTGAGTCAAAGAGAAAATAAAAGTAGAAAAGTAATATGAAGCAAGTAGGAAGGAAGTTCAGCATCTAAAGGATATGCCATATCTTTGCTTCTCAATATTTTATTTTGATTTAAAACCATGTTTAATTATAAAGGTAATACATCTTCACTGTAGAAAAAGTTTGGAAAGATGAAAAACATGGCAGTCTTGTGTTTATGCTTTCAGGAGAGTATTTTTTATTTTTTGAGTGTTTAGATTTGTAATACAAACTTCTGTTACTGGCTGCTAGTGATACTGAATTGATGTGTCCTTGTGTGTGTTTGTGTCTACATTATATAACATATGTATGTGTACATACATAAAACAAAAGGGGTATTATAGTATTCAAAATTGCTGTTCGGCACATCACAGTTTGGTCTACTTTGATATGTTAAAAGAATGAGGCTGTTTTCTTTTTATTTATTTATTTATTTATTCATTCATTCATTCATTCATTCATGCATTCATTTATTAATTTTTTAGGCGAGGCAACCCTTGATTTACCTCACATTGCAAGGAACTTGTTAGTTTACAATTCCTTTTTTTTTTTTTTCTTTTTTATGCCTACAGTACCTGGTCTTGAGACCGTTTTAAATTCTTCAACTAATATTGTATTTCTGTCTAATTTTGTTTCAAATAGCGTTTGCTTTACATATTTCAGTGTTCATAGCCTATATGGGATCTGTGATCATTACATCTTCACTGTGGAGTCTCCCCTTCAACTAATATAGAATTATGTACCTTGCACCCCCTGCATCTAATTTCAATGTTGTGACCCCTATTTTCTCCTTACACATATATTTGCCCATATCTTTAATTGTAACCCTGGTGTCGCTGTAATTTACTTTTTGCAGAGTAAATAATCTTACTTTTATTTTCTCCAGTTTGATGGTCTTCATCTTTACATAGGGGAATTTAAATTCATTTATATTTTTTATCATATATACTGACATCCTACTTATTTCTGTTGTCTGTTTCCTCAGCTTTTATGCCTTCATGCTGTTTCCTTTCTTCCCGTAATTTCCCTTCCCTTTACCCTTCCTGCCGTTCTGCTATCCTGCCTTCCTTTTCTTGGTTTTTGCTTGTTTGTATTTTTTTGTTTTGTTGTTTCATTGTTAAATTGACAACTTGCTTTCACTATATATTAAAAAAGAAATGTTTCCAAAGAGCCAAACCTGATGTCACTCGAAGATTAAAAGATAAAGGTACGAGCATGTATTCTGGTTCAGTTGTAAAACCCAAAATGGTTTAGTACCAGGAAATTCTGAGTGACATTGTGGTGATCTAAAAGGCGCAGGCCTCCTTAGTCACTGCATGTAAGCTACAGCTGCACACTAGGCTTGCTGCATTTGTGACAAAAACCTTGCTTTGGTGATATCAATTTTATTCTGACTAAAAAAATTACAGAGCTTTCCCTCACTTCTGAATTTAGGAAGACACAACAAGGAAGCAAGAACTTGAGGTTGTTTTGCTGCTTAATATTATTATTCCTACATCCTTTCATTAGTTTGTTAGTTTGTGTTCAAAGCTCTGGGGGGTGGCAGACAGAAGGCAGTTTTGGGAAAACTTGAACTTGCTGTTTTGTTATGTATATAAAAATAATTATTATAAATAGGTAGAGCACAGGAGATTTTTAGGGCAATGAAACTATTCTATATGATATTGAAATGGTGGATAGATGATCTTATTATGTATTTGGAAAAACTCATAGAACTGTACAATGCAAAGAATGAACACTGATGTAAACCATGGACTTTAGTTTAATAATAATAATAATAATAATAATAATAATAATAAAACCAACATCAGTTCATCAGTTATCACAATGTGCTACACCAATGCAAGGCCTTAATAGTAGAGGAGGGTGGGGTGAAGAGTAAATATATGTGAATCGCTGTACTTTCTGCTGAATTTTTCTCTAAACCTAAAACTGTTCTTAAAAAAATAAAATCTATTAATTAAAAACAAAAACCAAAAAGCCTTTGCCCCAAGGGTATTAACATGTCTTGTAATAATCCATATACCAGTTTTCAGGGTTCTGCTTGAAACAGATAAATTGCCAGTATTAATTTCCACTCTGTGAGAATGGTACATATTTCCCTATATTTAGATTATAATATGTAACCTACAAAGTCTATCATTATTTACTACCTGACCCTTTACCAAAAAAAATTGCTAATTCCCATTTTGTAGTTTTAGATTTATAGATGTTGTATAACATTTGCTAATTTATTCCTAAATATGTTAAGAGTTTTTAAATACTATTGTAAATGATATTTAAAAATTTTTATTTTTCAATTGTTTATTGGCATCATATGGAAAATACAACCAATCTTTATATGTTGACTTTAAATATTGGAGCCTTGTTAAATTCACTCCTTACTTCTGGTAGTTTTTTTTTATGAACCTTTAAGATTTTCAACATTCACAATCATTTTCTATGAATAAAGACAGTATTCTTCTAAATAAATGATTGATTATTAATTTTTTTTCCCATTAAGGGGTTAATGGACGAAAACAAGGTTCAAATTACTGTCTTAAACCCTAAGTCTGTCACCATGGGTCAGCTGTATGGCCAGTTTGATCTAGTGTCCCATGAGTGGTCCGATGGTGTCCTCGCTGTCAGTTTTCGAGCATTTGCTTCCTCTGTGGTAAGTACTAACACTTTTGCAAGCATTTTAGAGAGACTACGATATTTCCTTCTCACTAATTTTTGACTTTTCAGTTGTTTCAAAGAAACATTTGTTCCTATCTCAAGATATTTACTTAAAACACATCACTGGGTAGTCTGACAGTGTTTCTGTGAAGAACCTCTTTGGCACCTACAAAAATTCCAGAGACCCTGTGGGCAAGTGCCTTTGCCCTGGTGTGCACAGGAAAGAGGGCAGGCAGAAAAAGGGCCGCAGAGAATATTTCTGGTTCTCTTTATCCAGGCTAAACGATCCAGGAATAACATAATCCTTCTGCTCCTTTAGTAATGTTCTTCCTTTACCCTGCTGCAGGGCTGCTGTCACTGTCACAGCCACTGTTAGGTTTACTGCAATGTTTAGAGAAGAAATTGTAGACCTTTACAAAACAGTGTTTTAAAGTTCCAACACTTTCCCTCCAATGTGTTAGGAAAAGAAGGGACTGCCTGTGGAGAGCAGAAGAGTTAAGAAATGTGCCCGATGTTGACTGCTGTGATGAGAGCAGGTGCTTACTTACTCCCAGCCTATTCTGCTTATTCTGATGAGTGGCTGTTGCTCACTCTTCAAAAAGAGATCACAGATCAATAACTGGTTACTTGGTGGCCATATGTTAGGGGGCTATCCATGGATTGTGATCACATGGGAGACAGCTTGCTGAGGCTAGTCTTAAAGGAAAAGGGGCCTAGGCTAGAGACATTTATTTTTTAAAAATCAATAATTAAATCAAATGTTTTCTTTTATTCTCACTACCATACATCCTAAATTTGGTGCCCTTTACCCACTTGAGGACCCAGCTAACCATGACTCATGAGTCAGCGTAATAGCAGAAAAACATCAAATCTCAGCTCTGCTCGTATTGTCTAAAGGACCTTGGACAATGAGTAACATAAGGATAGGTTCTCATGGGGCAGAGATATTGCCCAGTAGCAGGCTTTACTACTAATTTCAAAAATAAAAGTATTCCTGAGGCACAGGTGAGGCAGACAGAGATCCAGGACTATTGATGTAACTTCTCAGGTCCTCTTGTCACAGTGGATGCTCTCAGGCCCAGATTACCATGTGAAGTCTCTGGATAATATGCAGTTACATTATTCATACAGAAACAATCATGAGATACCTCCCATTTTACACTCAGCTCCTTAGCTTATATTATATTTTTCAGGAAGCTATATCTCATAACTACTGAGCCTAACTAAAAGTGATGTCCTTGAATAGACACTTCTCTGTAGAGAACATACAAATGGCCAATAAATATACGAAAAGAGGCTCGACATTTCTAGCTATTAGGGAAATGAAAATCAAAACCACAATGAGATGCCATCTCACACCTGTTAGAATAGCTATAATCAACAGGACAAGTAATAACAAATGTTGGAGAGGATGCGGAGAAAAAAGAACCCTCGTATACTGCTGGTGGGCCTGCAAATTGGTACAGCCACAATGGAAAACAGTATGGAGTTTCCTCAAAAATCTGAGAACTGATCTACCATATGATCCAGCAATCTCTCTATGGGTATTTATTCCAAAGACTTGAAAACCCATATCCAAAAAGATATTTGCACACCGATATTCATAGCAGCATTATTCACAGTGGCCAGGACATGGAAGCAACCAAAGTGTCCATGATAGATGATTGGCTAAAGAAACTGTGGTACATATATACAGATGGAATATTACTCAACCATAAGAAGACATGAAATACTGCCATTTGTGACAATATGGATGAACCTTGAGATAAGCATGCTAAGTGAAATAAGCCAGACAGAAAAAGTTGAAAATCACATGCTTTCACTTATATGTGGGATATAAACCTAAAAGCTACAAATGAGCAGGACAAGCAAACAGAGACTATATGGACTATACGGATATGGATTATAAACTAGTGGTTACCAGAAGACTGTAGATTAGTGGTTACTAGTGGGGTTGGGGAGAAGCAAGGAGGTAGACAGGGTAAAGGAGGTTAAATATAGGGTTTAGGGGGAGGGTGAAGTGGGCAAAGGGGATCACATATATGGTAGCTGAAAGAAACGACTTGGGATGGTAAACACACAATAGAATGATGTCAAATGATAATATACACCTGAAAATTATATAATTATATTAACCAAAATTACCTCAATAAACTTAATTAAAAAAAAAAAAAAGTGAGGTCCTTCAGACTGCAAATCCTAACATCTTGTCATTACAAGGCAATGTTCCACAAAGTGAAAGTGAACAGCAATGGGAAACCAACAGGGAAAGGGAAAGTTGGTCTCTGAGGGTTGGGCTTTTCCTTGCTTCCTGAACATGGTCAGAGCTGGCCTCTGAGTGTGACTGTGTGATGGCCTGAGCCTATGACAGGTCCACTGCGTCATAGATCAATGCAGTTGGCCATAGGTACTGAGGGTGTGTTCAGATGAATTCAACATGTTCAATACTCAGCTCAAATTTACATTTGCTGAAAGTGAACCAAGGTGTATATTAAAGGGCTGATTCAGAAGGATCTGGAGAAGAGGATTCATTTTTGCATTTACCAGCTAAGACCTGGCCACTCCTTAATATTCATTGAGCATTTACTATATTCCTGACAATGTGTAAATATTTTCATATTTATCATTGTGGAACTGTGAATATTATATTGACATTAGTGTCCTATATCACCATGAAGGAGTTCAACCCCAGAGGGATATGTACATGTATGTATGTGAATTCATTCAGTGGAGGGAACAAATATTTGACTTAGCACATAAGATAATTAATCTATATGAACACAATACTATATAGAGTCAGACAATCCAAATGAAAATTCTGTTTTCCTTGGCAATTTTATGTTTTTAACATATACTTTTGAAACATTTTAAATATGAGTTCAGAAACATTGGAAAAGATGAAATCTTAAGAAAAGATGTTATATTGTGTCTTGCCCATGGCATATACAAGCTTCTTTACTGACTATATCTGTATTTCTATCTGTATCTATATTTATCTATATTTATATTTATACATATATATATATACTTTTTTCAAAATATACCTTTACATTTTCATGGTGAAATTAATTTGAAGAGAGTTACATTTTAATTTTGAAATATTATTGAACTGTTTCATTATCATTATTACATTTTTGCCCTGTATCCACTGTATGCATAAACCAGACACCAGATAGGAAATGGTTAATTTTTGATGGACCGGTAGATGCAGTATGGATTGAGAATATGAACACTGTGCTGGATGACAACAAAAAACTATGTCTGATGAGCGGGGAGATTATTCAAATGTCATCACAAATGAACCTTATTTTTGAACCAATGGATTTGGAAGTTGCTTCTCCCGCCACTGTAAGTTCTCAATTTTGACATCTGCTTACAAACTTAAAATGTTATAAATGCTTTTATTACAGAGTAACTTTGACTTTAAATAAAAAATATTAGTAGAGTTTATTTTAACAGCAATCTATGTGATTCTCCAAGAGCAGTCATATCTGTTCACATACCTTGACAAATTTACAAGTCAGGCATTATTTTCCTCTTTGTCTAGGACCATCTGGTAAAGTCATACACAAAAATTTAGATAATAAAACTATATAAAATTAAGCTTTTTTTTTTCCTGAGAGTTTTCTGAATGTTATAAGAAACAGATGTATCAAGTCATATCTGTTTTATAAGCATTACCTGGATGGTAAATAGTTATTGCTTTTCCAGGTTTCCAGATGTGGTATGATTTACATGGAGCCTCACATGTTAGGCTGGAGACCACTGATGATATCTTGGCTAAATCTCTTACCTGCTGCGATCACTTCTATTCAGAAGGAATTTATAACAGGCTTGTTTGACAGAATGGTCCCTATTTCTGTTGAATTTATTAGAAAGCATGCAAAGGTAAGGGGGATGGGAATTTTAAGAGTTAAAAAATAAATGAGAAAGCCAAATTAGTCAAATATATAAATTTAAATGTCTGTTTTTATTGTCAACAACCAGATATTAAAATAATTTCTTAACTGGCTTGACTAAAAACTTTTTTAATAATTAAAGTAGAAAGATACTAATTGATATAATTATTCCCTCTAAAAAATATTTTAAGTAAAGCTTCTAAATATTTGAGAAAATGTTTGGGTTTTCATCTTTTCTCTCTCTAGACAAAACAAACAAACAAATGAACAAACAAACAAAACCCAAAAAACTCAAAGGCCCACCTAACCACAATCTGGGTAAAAATATCTTAAAATGATATCACTCATTTCTGATAGACTATTATATTTTAAATAGTTTCTACTTTATTTTCCAAATTTTCTAGAATAAATGTATATTATTTTATTGTCGGAAAAAGGACAATTTTTTCAAAGTAGACTCATTTTGACATCCAAAGACCTGGAGATTACATAATAATGGAGAAACACATATTACTGCTTAGGCATACTAAATGAGGAACTTACTATATATATAGTATGGGTGAACTAATTGTTTAGAGATGGCTGTCAATAGCTGGAAAAACTGGAATTCAGGGAGGAAAGTTAGTCCATGGTAGAAGGATTTAAAGAGGTCCTAAAGTAGGCAAATCCATTTTTCTTTCTTTCGGTACACCCTGGGGGGTTAGAGTAGGGATAGGGGGGAAAGACAGAAGGTAGAGAAGCAACAGCCGGAATGGAAATCTGCCTCAGAGAGCTGATGGAGTTTGAGTAAGGCTCTTAAACCCCCTCTAGCTGAAAATCCTAGGAAACATATGCTTAATTTCTGCTCTGGGACATGCAGACCAAAGGTTTTTTAGGATGATTTTTCCTCTAGAACAAATATAGGGACATATAGCTGGTATTTCTACTGCTATTGGAAATATAACAGAAAAGCTTGAGGTAAGAGGTTTGACTCCAGGCACAGAGCTGGAGAGTGGAGTTTAAAACCATGTAGGTAGAGATTACCTAAAGGGAAAATCCAGAGTAAAAAAGAAAAGAGCACAGGATAGAATCCCGAATGCATCAACTATTTGGGGAGGGCAGAGGGAGGAGAGGAGAGAGAACATTGTGTAAAGCAAGTAGAGGGCATTATGAGAAACCACTAAGAGGTCAAATTTTAAGTGTGAGATTCGGCGTAAGAGCCATTACAGAGCACACACTACCTTTACATGATGCCACAGCCGTGGCGGTTAATGTGTGCCTCAGTTTTCTCATGTATAAAACTAGAATTACAATGACAGTACCTTTTCATAGATACTATGGCTATTAGAATTAAATGAGTCCAATAATTAGTTGATGCTGTTTTAATTAGTGCCTCGTTTAAATTAACTTATTGTATAGACTTTTTTCCTCTAAATTTTTAGGAATTATCTCCTACTTCGGATACAAACTTAGTCCGATCATTAATGAATCTAATAGACTGTTTTATGGATGAGTTTGCTGATGAAGTCAAAGTAAAACACAGAAATGATAGAGAAGCTTACTCTTTACTTGAGGTAAGATCCATCGCCTTTGAATCTTGCAATGGAGAGACATCTATTGCTTTCCCTCATACTTACTAGTTAATTACACTCATTTTCCCTCTGGAATTGGGGACTAGACAATGGGTGGTAGCTGAACAATGAGAAAAAAGTCAGGCCCCAAATACCAGAGGCTAGTAGGTAGGGAAGTGCCTAGAGTGGAGCCCAATGATCTCCTGAGATCTGCTATTGAAATCTTAGGTCATTTGATCAGCCTCTGAAATTATCAACTCTCAAAATGTCAATGACCATTTGATGATGAGATTCACTTCCCCTTCAACTGTCAAATCTTGATAATTCATGATTATTCCCCCTGATTTTCTTATCTTTTTCATGAAATATAAATGTTTAATCATTTATGTTTGCATATGGATATATAAATATATATTTGGATTGAGGAAAGCAAGAAAATATATAATCTATAAACATTCTTAGAATAGAAATAAAATTATCAACAGACCTTGGATATTCTTTAATAAAAATTATGTATTGCTAATGGTAATGCTCCCAATGTAGTTAATATGTTACTTGTATTGCTTATATTTTATGAAATAAATTAATTTTTAATTTAGTTTTAGTTTCCAGAGAGAAACAATCTGTGAGTAATCTAGGAGTAGGTGGACAGTGTCTAAGTAGAGTCTACAACTTTTATGAGCATAGTCAAGACTGTGTTAGCATTGGCATTAAAAAGGTGATTTGACTTTAAAACAAGAAAACAGGTTTTCTGATTAAATGGTCGATTTTGTCACTGACACTGTTCCCTCTGCTTGAGTCTGGTAAAAAAGAAAGCTTACAGGATGGTAATTCTTGTTATACAATCAATGCTCTGATAATTATTGTAACAGGTAAATAAAGAATATGAATTTGTTCTAGTTAAAAAAACTATATCAAAATTTAGATTTAAAAAACATGTATTTCATGGGATGATTATTTCTTATTAAAACATGCCATTATTCCTTAATAAAAAGTTATCTCAATTTTTTTTTTTTAATTTCGAGTTCCTGCCATATACTTAAAATATTATGTAGTTTTCCAGATTAATCATTCTAAGGTTTCACTCTGGCTAGAATTTATTCTTCTCTGATAGTAATATTTTATAAAACATGCAATTTGTTTAAAAAATCTAATTATTACAGAATCCTGAGATAACCTACTATTATATATCAGTTTATTCATTTCCTTTCACAGATATTAATCTGGCTAATCTGATTGAAGCTTCACGGATAGATTAAAGTTATTCTTTAAATGAACTCTATCTTTTCATCTTTCCAATGCAGGGCATTTTTCTGTTTTCATTGATATGGTCTGTCGGTGCTTCTTGTAAAGATGATGATCGGTTGAAATTTAATAAGATTCTTCGGGAACTAATGGAAGGTCCAATTTCAGAACTAACTCGAAATAGGTTTAAATTACTGAGTGGTGCTGAACAAATATCTTCAAAAGAACTAACTGTCCCATTTCCTGAAAAAGGAACAATTTATGATTATCAATTTGTCACTGAGGTAAGAATTCTGAAACAAGATTTGCAACTACCAAACTGGCAGAGCCCCCTCCAAAGCACAAAGCACGTAATGGCTCTGTGGTCACCTTGTCACTGTTGTTTACCTTAAGAAACAGCATAGAATAGAGGAGGGTGCCCTGGCTTTGAAGTCAGGCACACCCAGGTTTGAGTCCTAGTAAAACCACTTTCTGTGTAGCTTTGGACTAGGTATTTAATCTCCCTGAATCTTTTTTTTCCTTATTGATAAAATGAGGTAAATAATAATACCTCATTTGGGTCAATTGTACTCATTAAATAAAATTACACATTGTGACATCTAGTCCAGCACCAGGTCCATACTGGTCTAGGACACTCCTTAGAGGTTCATGGTGCATGTTAGCGTATTGCAGGCACTAAGAAGTCCTGCAGGAATGCAACTGGGTTAGTGTAAATTCAGTATTTCTCAAATAGATAGGACAATAAAACCTGAGTGATATTTGTTTACTTGTTTGTTTTTATGTAACAGCTCCCATGAGTACTTTCTTGAGGACGAAGTTTAGGAATATATATTATTTAAATATGTGCAGATTCAAGTGAAGTTGAGATCATACCATATCCCCAATGGGGAGTTTTATATCCTTCTTTTTTCTTTAATAGAGAAAATACCTTTCTATCCCACTAAGATTTCTTTAATAAACTTATTTTTCTAAAGCCTCCCTTTTTTCAGCTACGTGGATGGACCATAATCTATTCAAATAATTACCTACTCTTGGACATTGAACTGTTTTTGTCATTTGTTAGTTTTTCTGCTTTGGTGAATATTTTGTATACAAGTCATTGTGTACATATTTTATTATTTATTTAAGATAAATTCCTAGAAAAGAATAACTATATCATTTTTAAATTTTTATGGCTCTGGAGATGTATTACCAAGCTCACCTCAGAAGAGATTCTTCACCTGCAAGATATTATCTTTTTATTTTTGTGTATTTTATTTTATTCTATTTTATTTTATTTCAAATTACTAACAATACCCTATGTTTTCAGAGCACTTTGTAGTTTATTAAACTTTTTCCACAACCATTTCTTCATTTTTTTAAACATCATAGTGAAATAGGAAGGATAGGATTATTTTGCAAGTTTTACCGCTGAGAGAATTGGAGTTCAGAGATGTTCTATAATTTTCCCCAGGATCATATGATCTCTGAATGACTGTCCATTCCAGGTTTTATGAATCTAAATTTTTCATTTCCTATTTGGTGGCAAAAGATCCATGTTAGAAAAGATTCTCGAAAACATGAAAAAGGAATTATTTCTTTATCAGTTCTACAAAGTTCTAGAAATTTTTTGCAACACAATTTTCAGACTGATGTGAATTCAGCCTCCTCAAAAAAATCTCAACTGTATGTGCAGCACTGTGCCATATAGTAGAGCACAGTGCTGCCCTCAATGAGAGTCTATGCTCTTCAGTAGAGAGTTATGTAACACTTGAGGACAAAAGAGTGCCAAGCATCGAGGCCCAGGGACCTGGGGCATGTTTGAAACCAATAGATTTATTGGTGAAGCTGGGCGGTGGGACACATGAAAATGTGAAGGAAGGATGAGCCTGAATCCTGATGTGTTTTGAATTGCAAGGAGTTCGAATTTGATTCTGTAAGAATGGAGAGGCAAGTGGTGTTTTTCAAAAGATAGAGTTAACATGACATTTTTGAAATTTTTTATTATAAACACTGTGATAGAAAATTAAAATTTGAGTTCACAAGCTAATTGAATGCAAAGACATAGTATAATGTTGATTCATAATAAAAATCTCATATTAAGAAATTACATCTGTTCTAGATATCTGTTGCGCAACAACATGAATATAATTAACATTGCTGAACTATACACTTAAAAATGGTAGAAGGTAAATTTAGTTGTTTTCTTACCATAATCAAATAAAAATAGAAATCTTGCCTAAAATGATAAGCCGATGTTATAAATACCATTATAAAAGTCAAGAAATGTGCAGCCGATGTTCTAGGTAGAAAAATCATTATATTGCTTGATATTCATTAAATAAATATCTTTGCTCTTTTATGCATTGATTAGTCCAATTTTCTCAATGCCATTAAAAAATCTAACATTTAGCCAAAATAACTGATATTTGAGTTGACATAATCAGTGGTTTCAGGACATCAAAAATATCACAGCCATTCAATTTCACTTATTTATATTAAAGCCTAGTTTTTTCTTAATCTGACACAAAATTTAACTTTAAAAAATGAGGGTGAAGTGTTTTAAAGGATAAAAACAAATGTATAAATATTAAGGTTTCTTGGTCTTGATCAGTCATGTTTTCTACAATGGCACGGGAGAGCAGAACTTTTCAAAGTATTTTATAACAAATCATTCACTCTCTGGCTGTTTATTATAAACAGGGTATAGGAAAATGGGAACCATGGATAAAGAAATTGGCAGATGCTCCTCCAATTCCTAAGGATATGATGTTTAATGAAATCATTGTACCAACTCTGGACACAATTCGATATTCTGCATTAATGGAATTGTTGACCACCCATCAAAAGCCTTCAATATTTGTAGGACCAACTGGAACTGGAAAGAGTGTTTACATTATTGTAAGTATTGTAAAAATCTACATACTAAAATGTGCATAATATTCCTAAGAATGTTATTTTTAAAACTACCTGAAATAGTAGACTTAATATTTTTAAATACTCAAGTATTTCAGTGTTGGAGCCACAGAGAATTCTCGTGTAATTGCCTATTTATTTTAGAAAATTGATTAAAGATATGATCCAACTACATATACTGATTTATTGTCCCTTTTTCTAGGATGAAGAATTTTATATCCCTTGAAAAAGGTGTTTTGGTTAATTATGCTCGATATTTAATTTTCTAAATTATTTAATATCTGAATGATTACTGTGCAGTAATAAGACTAATTTTTGTTAATGATTTCTAGAATCTATGACAGCTAGCTGCTGTAATAGATGAAGCTCCAAATCTCAGTAGCTTTACACAGCCTGTGTTCCCTTTAGTTTAGGAGGTCACTTTGATCAAAGATCAGTTATTGTCTTTACTTTCAGATTTCCAAAGGCAGTAAGCTGGCTGGAACTAATAGTAAATAGCACCCTCAGACTTTTGCATGGCAAGTAGTTGCAAGTTTCATCAGGGTCCATCGGGCAACGTGGAAGATAAGTCATCCTGGGACTCCATTCTAGACAACTGCCCACAGCAGTGAGGGAACACCATCGGTGCCCTTTTGTCAGGGAACTGTGCAGTGTGGGTGTCCCTTTGGAGCATCTAAAAACCTGCACATCTGCTCCTCTCAGAGAGCAAGCCTGCCATGACAGCGGGCAAGGCAGCATTAGCGAAGAGAGAACCACAGTAACGCCTGTGAAGTAGGACTTTTGCCTTTCTTCCCTTTGCTCTGCCCCTTACCCAACTGTGGGACAGGAAAAAGATAGCGGATGAAGGAAAAGGAGAGTGGAGGAGCCATCAATTGTTTCTCCTTCATTGCAGTTCCCAGTCAATTCACATCCCCCCAACTTATGAGAGTACCTGTATCTCGTTTTTTTTATTGATTTTATATTTTAATTCAATCTTTTAATCCTTTTGGAACATATCGGGTATATAGTTAAATAATTGCCCTGATATCAATTATTAAATAATCTCACAACAGATTGAAATGATATCTTTATTATAACCTGAATACTGTATGTATCAAGGAATATCCAATAGCAGAGAGGAGAGAAGTTTTGACTGAGATTTTAAATCAAAATGTTGATTTGACTTGGATTTTTCAAAAAAATAACTGAAACTGTACAGAAAACTAAGGGAATGGAGAGTTGACATAGTTAAAGGTAGTAACTAAAAAAAATAAAGCCTTTTGTCATTTGTTCCCCCATCAATTCAGCCCAGGCAATAAACTATCTAGGCAAAACAAACATTACTGTTTACAAAATTGGGAACATATTTTGCATTTTATATTGTAATCTGATTTTTTCTACTTAATATATTATAGTTTTCTATTTTATTATTCATGTATAAGATAATTTGCAAAACACAACATCTTGATTAAGAATCATTATAATTACACCTACTTTCTAGTGAATTTCATTTTAAAAATACAATTGTATTATCTATCTAAGCTCCCTAACTTACAACCAGATAACTTGATATTTAAGTAGAAAGATAATAAGCTATATTAAAAAGAACATTGATCTGGAAAGAGACAAACGACAGTCTGAATTCTTGCCCCATCCCTGAGACCTTAAGCTAGTTTCTTAACCTCTGAGTCCCTGTGACTTTATGTTAAGAAGGAATACATTATCGACATGATGGTTTTAGAAATCAGAGAAGCTACAAGTATAGGACCTAGACAAATAAAGACACACCATTGACATGGCAACTTATTTCTATTGATTCCATCTCTTTTTAGATTGTTAAGACACTCTAAAATTAAATTCAAATGTGTCAACAATGATGCTCAGGTTTTATTTTGAACTGTCAAGATATTTCATTTATGGCTAATTCTACTATTTCCTATTATATAGAACTTCCTTTTAAATCAACTCAATAAAGAAATCTACAAGCCTCTGCTAATTAACTTCTCAGCGCAAACTACAGCAGCTCAAACTCAGAATATTATCATGTCAAAATTGGACAAAAGAAGAAAGGGAGTTTTTGGTCCTCCTTTGGGCAAGAGAATGGTAATTGCTCTTTCAATATATATGGTACAGCACTGGTCTTATTCATGCATACTGCTGCAGTCACAACAAGGAAACCAGATATCCTGGGGCTTGACATCTTTTTGTACAGCTTTTTTTTTTTTTTATCACAAACTTCAACGAAGAAGTTTTCCTAAATGTGTGTTCATATTTGTATGTGCGTTAGCCAACTTGACATTAGAAATAAGCAGTTGTCCTTGGAATTGAAAGTAGAATATTCATCTGGTAAATTATCTACCTTCCTAATTCTCTCATTAACATTTTTACTCAGCAGAGTCTATGCTGTTTGCTCTTCTAGGCCCCTAAACAGACAAGCTATCGATTGATTTATCTGTGTTCCTCTACCAACAATACCCTTCTAAACTTCACTCTCACCACTTAGATGTTATAATCATTTTTAAATCATACCTTTCTCATTTATTTTAATGTATCAAAATTGTACAAGGAGAAAAGAGAAGGCATATTGAGACATAAATTATTTGAGAGGATTAATAAGTCCAGAACTCTTAATCTATAAATGTTAGTAATAAAACTGTCTCCCTACCCCTTAGAGGCATGGATGCTAAGGGATATTATTCTTGATTTGAAAAGAAAACCTTCACCTCCCACATAAGTCTATAAGATGACCCAGTTCTTTGCCTCAACATTGTTTACACAGTAAGACACTATATTAAGATGTAAATATTTTCTAATACCTTTTCTCTTGTCATTCTCAGGTTGTGTTTGTAGATGATGTCAATATGCCTGCTCGGGAGGTATACGGGGCTCAACCTCCCATCGAGTTACTGAGACAGTGGTTAGATCACTGGAATTGGTACGACCTAAAAGATTGTTCTGTGATTAAACTAGTGGACATTCAAATCATGTGTGCTATGGGACCTCCAGGTACATTTTCCAAGTTTGTGATTATTAAGATTGAAAGTCACTCTGGCTATATCTAAAGAAAGCTGGAGAAAGAGAAAGACAATTGGACTATTTGAGTTACAGTGTTTTGTGTATGTGTTTTCTATGTGTAGACATTGTGACTTAAGGGAGTGTATCACAGTGGTCAACACTGCAAAGTGGGTTGCCTTGGTTTGGGCCATTCCTCCACCATCTCTTCCAAATCCATTTTCTCTCACCTTCTGGGACTTTGTTTCCCATTTTCTGTCCCTGCATTCTGAGAACCTACATACCCCGGGCAGCTCATTTCCCTCTGTTTCATTCATTAAAGTTTCAACTGTATGAGACATTCTTGGTTCAGAGATCACCTTTCCTCTACCCCAACCTCGTCCTATTCTAGTGAGTCTGTGGACTCAACAGAAAGGCTGTTGAGAGGAATTTAAGTAGGAAATGGTCAAAAGAATTAATTCTTAAAGACCCTTTACATTTTTCCAAGAGAAATTTATAAACTCAAATAAATCTTTATGTGGGGGAAATTTTTTTATGCCGGAATATCTAAAATGGCTTGAGTCCACTAATTGGATATCTTTATTCTTCTTCTGAACTCAGGCTAGTATTCTATTTCTCAAAAATGTATTTTCTCAATGTACCATTTCTTTTATGAATCTCTCTGGTATTTGCTTCTGAACCTTTCACCTTTATCTGACCCATAATGCAGTTTGCTGAGTAAGTAATTGTTCTCAGCACACTCCCTGGACCACTTTGATGCTCTCTCTCTCCCTCTGTCAGTTTCTCCCTTCCTCCCCCCTCCCCCTCTCTTTCTCTTTCTCTCTCGTAAGACTACTGTCCCTAGGCCTTAAACTTCAGTTCTACTTTATCTCTCTCCAGCCATCACAAGCCAGTCATTTGTACTATATGTCCACTTTTCCCTGCCTCTTCAGAGAAGTAGGCTGAGTCTCTGAGGTATCTTTCCCTCTTGGGCCCTGTTTCCTAAAAGTACCACCATTTCCGAATGTTCTCTGGGAGGATGGGTTAGAGACAGAGCCAGGAGACCTAATTTCTCACTTTTTCTTCTGCACTTCTTTCCCCATCTCCTTAAACTTACCCAGGTAAATCAGTGTTCATTATGAGTTTCTCAATACATAGACATATAAAACTGTTCAGTCTATAGACTATTATATGCTTTCACACATTATTCATGTTTTCAGAATCAGTACTGAATGATTCAGTGATAAAAATGAAATACAGATTTACCTGGTTTTAAACAAACATAAAATGTGAATCTGTATATTTTTATACAAAATATATCTTAGAGATATTATACATGTTTTAAATCACTTATTTACCAAAGATTTCATAATAAAATCCTTTTAAAAAATAATCGCAGTTTGTCTATATATTTAAAGATGATAATATCAGTCAATATTGTAAAAGGATGTGTTACATTCTAAGTCAGTTATTAAAGCCTCATATTTGAAAATGTAATCAATATTTTATGAAAGTGAAATAATAGCCAAATTTTTAAAAATGTAAGTGGCTAGACCACCTGAACCACATAGACTAGTCTTAGGGAAATTCATTTCAAGAAATGGGGAAAAAATTAAGCTGTATGCCAAAGTAGTGTCGAATTTCAGACACATGGGAAGGATTCTAAAGTTTAGTTATTTGAGTTCACCTTATATTAAGTTGTATCTTAATATTTTATTGTAATGAGGACATTCACAGTTAACTGGGGCTGTGAGTCATGGAGAAGGCGCCAGTGGCACTTCCTGTCTGGGAGAATTTCCTTTGGTAACAGAAACTAAGTCTAAGATTACATCTAATTAGTTGAACTCATTCAGATAATTTGACTAAAAAAACAACAAAACCTTGAATGTGAGGGGAAAATTTTTTTGAGATCAGCGTTATCCAAACAACTGATTACTCTTATTCAGTGTGCCCCAAATTGGTCTATCTGATTTTATGCTGTAAAATATTAGAGAAAATACTCTTGTATATACTAGTAACATTGTTAAGAGTTATCCTTTTCAATATATAGGTGGTGGTCGAAATCCAGTAACTCCTCGATACATGCGACATTTCAATATTATAACAATCAATGAGTTCAGTGATAAATCCATGTTTGCAATCTTCTCTAGAATCTTAACCTGGCATTTAAAAATCTGGTAAGTAATTTAGGGTGTTTGTTCTTTCATTAAGGGGAATAAAATCTTTTGAAAACATATCAATATAAATTGTGCTTCTCAAAGTTTTTCACAAAAGTATCCTTAGACAAGGAAAAAGTTAAGTAAAATTATTCCCCTTCACTGTTCCCATCTTCAGCTATGGGAGCATAACATAAAAGAAACCAGAGTATCTTTCTCTCTTTACTTTTTGTCCAAAGTCTTGATTTTAACCTAAAAATTCATTCAAATTTTGCATTCTGCCACAGAATATGTTCATATTAGAATTATCATTATTTTGAATTTTCACCATGTAGTATAATTAATGCTGGAAAAATATTCCAAGTTTATCCTGTGACTTTGATACCCTCCAGTAGAAAGAACTCTTTGAGTTCCTCAAGAATATCTATGTTTCAATGTAGCCTTGGAGCCTGTACCCTGGGGAAATGTTGTTTCCTTGCTCTGGATACTCAGTGCCTCTCCATAAGATGTGCAGGGGTCCAGAAGCCAGACAGACCCGAGCAGTGCAAGTCTCAGCTCCCTGATGTCCATTTTCAGGACATGGTCTTTCCAGGCTCTATGCAGGGATGATGGAGCACAGCTGACTCCTCATCAAGGCAGAGGTTAAAGATGGACAGTTTTTCCAAATGTATATTCTTTCTTCATGTTCTTTCTACCCTGATCATGCCCTTTGCCCCCCTACCCACCCCCTTCTATAAATCTTGGCTTACTATTTATTTAATTTTCTTTTTAGTGCTCCTTTTTCTTTTTCTATTTTCCTTAACTTTTTCTATATTTTTATTTTCTTCCTTCTCTTTCTCTGAAAATATGTTTCACTAGTGTTCTTCAGGGATTCTATCTATATGCAATTGAGAGTGCCAGGGAGTGGAAAAGTTTAAGATTCATTTTTCTAATAGATGCTGGATTTGAGTTATATAATGTGGGTTCCTTGGCTGTCTCTTCTATTCACTTATTTAAGTAGTTGAAAGTCCATTAAATTGGTTCTGCTTACTTATGGAGTTACTTTGAACACGAAATAAGGTAATGAATGGAAAGTAACTTTAAAAGAAGTAAAAATTCTATTATTATGACAAGAAATGGTAATCTGTAGATTAAATCAATTTATTTAATTAGAATAAAAATGTTATGGTAATTATGCTAACTACTATAAAATTAGGTATCATAATTCTATATTTGCTAACTTTTTTCTTTTTATTTAAATTTTTTAAGTTATAAATTTCCAGATGATTTTCTAGATTTGACCACACAAGTTGTAAATGCTACAATGAATTTGTATAAAGAAGCAATGAAGAACCTCTTGCCTACTCCCGCTAAATCTCACTACTTGTTCAACCTCCGAGATTTCTCCCGTGTCATTCAAGGTGTTTGTTTATCAAGACCAGAAACAGCAGAAACCAAAGAAGTAATTAAACGTCTTTGGGTTCATGAGGTAAATTTCCATGTTGTTGAAATATAATTATGTAAGAAACAAACAACTCCAAGGCAGTTGTAGTAATTATATTTCTGAATTCTATAGCTTTCACATATGTTGTCATTTTATTCTTGCCATACATGTGTGAAGTTTACAAAGCAAGTATTACTACTTTTATCTTATAGATGAAGAAGCTGATGCAGACAAGTTTAAGTAATTTCCCCCAAATATCAGAGGTTTCGCTGACAAAAACATGCATTGCTTATATGTGTATTAATCCACTTCTGCTTCCATAACAAAATACCACAGACTGAGTGGCTTAAACAACAGAAATTGATTTTCTCATAGTTCTGGAGTCTAGAAGTCCAAGATCAAGTTGCTGTCAGTGTGGGGCTCTGGTGAAGGTTCTCTTTTTGGCTTGCAGAGATATGCCCTCTCACTGTATCCTCACATGGCCTTTCCTCTGCGTGCCTGCAGAGAGAGAGAATGAGAGCTCTGTTGTCTTTTCCTCTTCTTATAAGGACACCTATTCTATTGGATTAGAGCCTCATCCTTATAACTTCATTTAACCGTAATTACCACCCTAAAGGACCTCTCTCCAAATAGTTACATTTGTGGGTTAAGGCTTTAACTTACGAATTTAGGAGGAACACAGTTCAGTCCAAAATAGACTTTAACCAGCAGACACCCATGCTACTTTGAGGAAATAATTATTTTACGTAACAAGCCTAATTAACTATTTCTTTCAGTCCCGTAACATGTCGATAGCCAGAGTTTATTTTAGTAGATCACTCTCTGCAATAACAACAAAAATAATGAACAAAAATAATGAACAAATGTCCAAAGCAAACTTACTTTCTACCTAAGACAGTCCCTCTTTTTGTAGAAAATGTGCTTTAAAAAAAAAAAAAACAAAAACAAATAATAGCTATTGATTTGGCAATAATTTAAAAAATTCTAGATACCAATACCCAGTTCTATCTATATATGCATGAACAGCAAAGGCAATCACTCACTCATCTTCTCTAATTTTTTTTCCTTCTGTAGTCCTTAATACTCTTTGCATCTTTACAGTCTGCTTCAGTCCCCCTCCAAATTACCTTTATTTATTAATAACTGAATGTAACTGTGTATCATTTTAAATACATATGATCAAAATGAATTTTTAAATTAAACATGATTATGAGTTAGTTCTGATTGTTTGGATATGCTTTTAATAAAAATTAAAATATGCTCATAAAAATTTCCTGAGAGTACTTTTTATATTACTTGAGATTAGTACAGAAATAAAACTAAAAAAAAAAAAAAAGAAGAAGAAGAATCAGTCCCTAAACTTGCTTTTTTAAATTATTATTCAGGTCCTTAGAGTGTATTATGATCGCCTTCTGGATAATGCAGACAGAAGTTGGCTTATCAACCACATTCAAGAAATTTTGAGAACTTATATGAATGAAGATTTTCAAGAACTTTTTCAGCATTTGGATTTTGATAACGACGGGGTGGTAGAAGAAGATGACCTACGCAGCTTAATGTTTTGTGATTTCCACGATCCCAAGAGGGAGGACACCAACTACAGAGAAGTTGCAGATGTGGATAATCTCCGGACGATAGTAGAGGTTCACCTTGAGGAATATAACAACATGAGCAAAAAAACCATGAACCTCGTCTTATTCCGATTTGCCATAGAACACATTAGCAGAATTTCCAGGATCCTGAAGCAGCCTCGCAGCCACGCTCTTCTGGTTGGTGTTGGAGGGAGTGGAAGGCAGTCTGTCACTAGATTAGCTGCCCATATGGCTGATTATTCAGTTTTCCAGGTTGAAATTTCCAAGGGCTATGGCACCTCTGAGTGGCACGAAGATTTAAAAGTGATCTTAAGGAAATGTGCCGAAGGTGAGATGCATGGTGTGTTCCTGTTTACAGATACTCAGATTAAAAAGGAGTCCTTTCTAGAAGATGTCAACAATCTGCTAAACGCTGGGGAGGTTCCAAATCTCTTTGCATTAGATGAGAAGCAGGAGATATGTGATAAGATGCGTCAGTTAGATCGCCAACGAGATAAAACCAAACAAACAGATGGAAGCCCGATAGCTCTTTTCAACATGTTTATCGATCGCTGTCGCAACCAGCTGCATGTTGTCCTCGCCATGAGTCCCATTGGAGACGCGTTTCGGAATCGCCTTAGGAAATTTCCTGCTCTCGTTAACTGCTGTACCATTGACTGGTTTCAGGTATGGCCATATAAATTTTAGCTAGACTTCTAGCAATGTTGAATCTCCGTTATCATCATGAGTTATTTTTATAGACTTCCTCCGCCCCACACACAAAAAATGTAGTTTTAGCAGAATTTTCTGACCAATAAAAATGTATTTCATGAACTTATAGTTCTAGAAATCATTGTAATAGGAAAACATTTTATTATCAGTGTACATAGTCATTAACCTCAATATATTGAAAGTTTTAGGGTAAATTTATATATCAGTCAGTTCCTGACAGAAAAGGGAGAGCATACTAGAAGGCTTTGCTGAAGAAAGCTGAATGAAATGAATGTTTATGGAGGTATGGGCAGGGTTAGAAGAACTGAGAGGGGTTGTTGGTGCTATTAAGCAATGGCGGAGTATAACAGAAAGTTGTTACTATAGCTGGAAATAAAAGAGCATAGGGAGGAAAGCATTGCTGGAGCTTGGCGCTATGGAAGTAGGACTGCCTGACAGGAGCAGGAACCCCAAACCTAGAACCCAGCTTCCATTAGCAAGAGAGGGTATAAATTCCTTTACCTCTCTCTCTTCCACCCTTCAATCTCTTTCCATGATCCAAACCCAACAGGAAGTCCAAAGAAAAAAAGCCAGAGTGATGCTTTTAAAAGTAAACTTCAGTATCAGGAAGTGCATAACAGACAAGAGTGGGGATAGGAAATTTGTGGACTGTGATGGATATCCTGTGACTGAGGTCTAACACATAAACATTTTTGATCTTGGGGAATTTACAGAGCCCCTCTGTTCCTCTATTTCCTGCTAAGATGTATGCATGAAATAATCTTAATTATGTATTAATAATCTTAAAATATGTATTGAACCCTTGCTTTGTAGGGAGTCTTTGGAAAAGCTGGAGATACAGAGGGAAATAAAATAGGCAAGGCTTCTGCTCTACTTGAGCTTACTTTCTACAGACAAACGAATTAGCAAAAAATAATTCCATCATACAGGGTAGCCTATAGGGAGTAAAAGGTTTTCTAAATAGGTGACCTTTAAAAAGAATCACGAAAAACAAAAAGTGCCAGTATTTAGAGAATCTGGGCAGAGAGAGTAAACCAGTGAAGGCAAGAGGTCATATAGAAGGACTGAGGGGGTGAGAGAAAATCAGGGTGTCGAGAGCAGAGTAACTACCTGAGGGGAGGTAGCAGAGTTGAGCTCAGAAAGATGGGGAGGGCCAGAGCAGGTAGAGATTTACAGGTTGGTTCTGCATTTTGTTTTAAGTATGCTGGGAAGTTTTCAAAAGGTTGAAAGTTGGGGAATGTGATATGAGCTGATTTATATTTTGAAAAGATCACTGTGACAGCTGTGTAGAACACACAGGCAGGAAGACCAGTTAGACATTATTGGAATATTTCAGGCAGATGACAACAGAGAGTTGAACTGGGATGTTTGCTGTAGATCTAGAAAGAAGGGAAAGGATTTGGAAGCTATGTTAGGGATGGTGCCTATAGAACTCGCTCGTAATATAGATGTAGGGATCAAAGGTGATTCCTGCATTTTGGATTGAGCAACTGGGTGGATGGTGGTGATATTTACGAAGGTGGGAAAGACTGCAACTGCTTTGGGGGGAGATAGGAGCCATATTTCGGACTCATTGTATTTGAGATGCCTGTAAGAGAAATCAATGAGTTAGTTTATCATGCGATTCTGGAGTTTAGGGGAAAGGATAATAACATTTACCTCAGAGAATTATTGAGAGAATTAAATGAGATAATTACAGTAGAATGCATACAAAAAAGAGATATCCCAAAAGTTTAGTTCTCTTTCTCTTCCTCGCTCCTGTAATACTCATGAACAATTTTTCTGACCCTTGAACAAATTATAGCATTTATGTTACATGCACTAGCTATTGGCTCCCTGCCCTACGCATGCAAGTACTTAGGGGGACTGCAGTATTAACAGACTTGTAATAGTAACTTTGATCAAATGCTAAAGCATTTATATTAAATTTAGTCATGGCCTGAAGATGCTCTACAGGCAGTTGCCTCGCGCTTTTTGGAAGAAATTGAAATGTCAGAGGAAACACGAGAAGGCTGTATTGAAATGTGTAAAAGCTTCCACACTTCTACTATAGACTTATCCACATCCTTCTTTGTTGAACTTCAAAGATACAATTATGTGACTCCTACCTCTTACCTTGAATTAATCTCTACCTTCAAACTGTTGTTGGAAAAGAAAAGAAGGTAAAAATGAAATTTTATATTTTTAAGTTAGCTACAGCTGTTTAAAAATATTTGTATGCACAAAAATAATGTGTAATAGAGATTTATTTCATATATATAGATGTACAGATGCTTTGCCTAACACATCATAAATACACAATAATATTTGTTGAAGTAATAAAGGTATGCCACTCAGAGCTCTGGTAAGACCACAAGATACTTTGACAGTGATATTCAGTAAACACCCCTAGAGAATAATTATTCTTTGATCAGTAATTAGATAATAGATAAACCTTATCCTTAGGTACAAAACAGCTGAAAAACAGAGATAGCCACTCGATATATCTACTCAACTTTCCTTCTTCAAATAAACTCTCACTTCAAAATATCAATATAAACAACAATTAACTTATGCACCATGGAATGTGTCAGTTTGGGCTTTTTTATGTCATTGAAGATCACTTTTACATGTAGCAGTTTTTTCAAAAGTTTTTTTGGGTCTGGAAATTAATACTCAATATGTATATTAAAAATGTAAAAACCTTAAGTTAGGCTAGAAAGTTAGAAATTTAGAAATTTTAGTGATTATCTTGAAGGGGGTTTTCAACTAACTTTTGGTCACATTCACAAACTTATTTAAACAGATTTTTTATATTATGTTTATTACTTTTAATATATTTTTATTTCCTTTTTAAGATCTGATTTAATAAGTCAAACTTTCCCAAGTACTTAAATAATTTATAAATCTGGTTAAGTTCAACTTATATGTGTGGGAGCCTTATTTTCTTTTAAATGTTTGAATGTTATCTATAAAGAGATTTTTACTTAAAAATACATATCTAACTTTTTGCTAAGTTACACAATTTATATTGGGATACCTTTTTTATTGAATAAATTTGACATGTAACATTGTGTACGTTTAAGGTATATAGCTCGTTACTTTGATATATTTATATATTGTAATATGATTGCCATTGTAGTGCTATTTATCACATTACATAATTACAGTACAATATTATTGTTTATATTTATTATACTGTGCCGTAGATCTCTATGGCTTATTTACTGCTCACCACAATTTTGTATCCTTAAATACCATCACTCTTTTCCCTTCTACCAGTCCCCTGGCAACAACCCTTAGACTCTCTTTTTTTTTTTATAGGTTTGACTTTTTGAGATGCCACATTTTTAGATGCTGTCACACAGTACTTATCTTTCTCTGTCTGACTCATTTCACTAAGCATCATGTGCTCAAGATCCATCCATGTTGTCGCAAATGGCAGAATATCCTCCTTTCTCATGGATGAATAATATTCCATTAAATGATTTGTATTGGAACTACAAGGCTGATCTGTTAAGCTAACAGACCAAATTCTTTTAAATATTAAAAAATATTTAAACACCAAATTGCACAGATTCCTCAACACAAAAATATTAATGCTATGAAGTTGATTTTTGCATGTGTTTCTACTTAATTCTAAATCTTTCTGTGGCTAACTCACGATCTTAAGCATTTTGAAGCCCCTTTCCTCATATTGGCCAGGATGCTACCTGGATTCCAGTAGGACACTTTTTGTCTGTATTGATGGAGACTATTGCAATGCCTTCCGCAGCTGAGGTAGCATAACTTTCTTATTCACAATGGTTCACATTCTCATGTTTGAATTATACCAGTAGTATTTTTCCTTCACCTATCTGGTAAAATTTGCAATTCCCACCCAAGGCTGCTGCTACATGATTTGGCTGAACTTTATTATTTCATTAGCTCTTAAGATAACTGTCTTTCCATGTAAATCTTATGATCTTTAACTTAATGAAATCTTGTTCTTTTTATATATATATATATTTTTTCAATCAGAAGGGTCAGAGCTCTTTGAGGTTCTGATTAAATTTTGCATGTCACTTGTGGCTCTGTTTATTGTATGCTCACACTTTTAAGGTCATCCCAACTGGACAAACATAAAACTGAGATACAAATTTATAGGAAAGTTGAAAGAAATACTTTTCTAGCCTTTTTATACATATTCTTAATTAATTTTCAGCTTTTCCTCTTTGTTTTTAATTTTCTTTTACTTCTACTCTGTTGTTACTCTTACCTAAATAGTTAAATACTTCTGTTCTCTTTATAGCTAGATTATATTGTAACCCAGAAGCAAGTCAGGTCATCTGCCAGGAAATCAGCCATTTAGCTAGCAAAGCATTGCATGGGATCAACCCAAATGCTGAAACTGCTTCATGCTGGCAGAAAGTGAGACCTTTCCTGTGCTTACTCCACAAGGTTTCAACTGAAACTGAATTTGATAATATAGTATCATATGTATCCAGTATCCTCATTTCTGATTACTGTCAAATATTTTGTTAACTCAGAGAGAATCAACATGTCACAAAAATGTGCTATGCTCTCACTTTTAATTGTTTTTTTTTTGACACCCAAACGAAACTGTTGAGCTGTATTATTTATCCTGTTTGTCACTTTTGTCTTAATAAAAAATTCCTATTTCAAGGTATTGAATACATCTTAAAGTGATTTGCCACCTTTAGCAACATTCATAATAAATATTTTGGACACTGAAATCTATTTAAAAGAAGTAACTATAATAAATTTTTAAGAAGTAGTAGTGTGGTTGGAATAAACTTTACAGGGTGACTAATTTTAGAAGCACGTCATTAATTTCGATGTGGGAAACCCCTTGCCTTACACATAGTATGTTTATTTTTTGAATTTCTGTTATGTGCCTAAATATTGTGCTAGGTACTAGAGATACAACAATGAACAGACATATTATCTGCTCTTAATTGCACACAGACCAGTTTTCTGGAGTTTATATATTTTTTAAACAAGTTGTAGAAATCTTTCAGATCACTCCTTTAGTTATGCATTGTAAAAGCCTGCAAAGCTCAAGATTTTTCCTGGAAGTAGGTTACAGAGCCTAATGACTAACCTTGGTGTATCTATTTGCTTTCAGTGAAGTAATGAAATTGAAAAAGAGGTATGAAGTGGGTTTGGATAAACTGGATTCTGCTGCATCTCAAGTAGCCACGATGCAATCTGAATTGGAGGCTCTCCATCCTCAATTAAAAGTTGCCAGCAAAGAGGTTGATGAAATGATGTTAATCATTGAAAGGGAATCTATAGAAGTTGCCAAAACTGAAAAAATAGTAAAAGCTGATGAGATAGTAGCAAATGAACAAGCTATGGCTTCTAAAGCCATCAAAGACGAATGTGATGCTGACCTGGCAGGGGCCTTGCCAATATTAGAGTCAGCACTCTCTGCCCTTGATACTCTCACTGCACAGGTAAGAGTATGACCACACACCTAATGGGAACATGCCATGACATCAGAGCTCAAGAAAGTACTTACCATTGTGTGCTACAATCTATTCTGTCTCTCCAGATTATTCTTTACATTTGATGCAATTAAAATAATTTTCGGTCTGGTGAAAGAATTCCCTAATGCACGTGCATGACTAAGATAATTTTGAAAAAGAAGAAAGTCCCAAATGTTATAACCCACCATAAAATGACTGTTATTTCCAGAACTTTGCATAACAACTTTGCACCACAATAATCAACAGGGGTGTTAGAACCAGTATATAGTTTAATTCTAAGGTGCATCTTTTTTATATTTAGGCTCTTTTGCATTTGGGTTACTCTTTAAAGTAGATGTGATGAAGTACAATTGTGCCTTGGTATCTGTGGGGGATTGGTTCCAGCACCCCACTTGGATACCAAAATCTATAATGTCAACTCTCATATAAAATGGCATAGTATTTGCATACAAACTACATACATCTACCTAGGTGCTTTAAATCATCTCTAGGTTACTTATAATACCTAGTACAATGTAAATGCTGTGTAAATAGTTAATACTGTATTGTTTAGGGAATAACGACTAGAAAAAAGTCTGTATGTGTTCAGTATAGCGGTAACCAATGTAGGCCTAACTACGAAGTACACATCAGCAAAAATATAACATTTTTTTCCCAAATATTTTCATCTGCAGTTGGTTGAAAATCTGTAAATGTGGAACCCATGAATGTGAAGGGCTGACTACATTCTGTCAGTGTTTGTCAGTGTGTGGTTAGGGGATTTTTTTTGGTGATATGTAAAATCATAATATAACGTTATATTCTATAATATGTTTTAGATTTGAGGAAATGTGATATTAACAATTAAGGTGTGAAAGGGGAACATTTCAATTAAGAGAGATAAAGATAATTTAAAAAATAAATAGCGTGAGAAATCTTGATTAAACTTTTGGATGGGGTAGGGAAGAGAGTATTAGATCTTTTCTTTATATTTTACTCCAAAATAGATTTCAGATTGAACAAAATTTAAATATAAATAGTTATATTGCTATAAGACAGTAGAAAATGTAGGTCATGTTTCTAATCTTGGAATAGACTAGAGCCTAGTATTTCTCAGGTATGAGAGAAATCAGAAAAAAGCTGTGCAATATTGTTTGTAATATATATGATCTGGATACTCTTTTTTTGTAAAGTTTTTTGAAAAGTTATAAACTTTAGTACCTAAAAACTAACACATTTTGTTTGATATAAACACTGTGGATAGAAGTTTAGAAACTCTGGGGAAAAGTATTCAAGTTACATGGCAAACAAAAGATTAATATGTCTATGTAAAAAGTTTTTTCCAAATCAATAAGAAAAAAAGTAGTTCTAAGATAAGATAGTAAATGATATAAAGAAGTAATTCACAAAAGAGGAGATACAAATAGTAAATAAACATATGAAAATATATTCTACCTCACTTATATTTAAAGAAATAGATTGAAATAAGATTTCTTTTGCCTATCAGAAAGCCTACCAGAGTTGCTACAGGTATATGCAGTAAAATAGTTACCCTTAAACTTTGTCAATATGTGTCAATATATGTCAAAAACTTAAAAAAAAAGATATTGAGTCTTTAATTCAACATGGCACTGTAAGATTAAAAAACAACAAAAAAAAGCATAGGGTATTAGAATTATAGTTCATAGCTATATCTCAAAAGGCTGTGCAGTCATTAAAAATGATAATGTAAATGTTTACTAGCATGAAAGGATGTTTACTATATATTATTATTAAAATAGAACAGATTTTAAAGCAGCCTGTATGTTATATGTACTGTGATTCCATTGGTTAACATATTGCATATACACTGGTTTGCAGCATATACACATACATAGAAAAAGACATAGAAGAATGCAAACAAAAATGTTTACAGTAGTTAACTATATCTAATAGGATTATAGGAGAGCTTCATATGTATAATTTTTTGTGTGTTTTTCTAATGTTTGCCTCTTTTATAGTTTTTAAGAAGCTATAAAACTCTTACTTGGTGACAGTCAAATCCCTCTTTTATGTGTTTTTGAAGAAGACTTCACGTCATAAGTAATTTTACATAGGTTATCTTCCCATTATTGTTTTTTGCTTTTAACATTCCAGGGAGACAAACTTCTCGTTGCTCCTTGACACAACTCTGTCAGTCACCATTTCTATCCAATAAACAATGAGTTTCTATATCCTATGGCTTAGTTTGAAAGTAGGAACCAATTACAAGTAATGCATAATCAAACAACTCTTTTTTAATAATTAGCATGTTGTTATTTCAAGGACATTACAGTGGTAAAATCCATGAAGAGTCCTCCTGCTGGTGTCAAGCTTGTTATGGAAGCCATATGCATCTTGAAAGGCATCAAAGCTGACAAAATCCCTGACCCAACAGGGTCAGGGAAAAAAATTGAGGATTTTTGGGGTCCAGCTAAGAGACTTCTTGGTGATATTCGATTTCTACAGTCACTTCATGAATACGACAAAGACAACATTCCTCCAGCTTATATGAACATCATAAGAAAAAATTATATTCCAAATCCCGATTTTGTTCCAGAAAAGATTAGAAATGCTTCCACAGCAGCTGAAGGTCTGTGCAAATGGGTCATAGCGATGGATTCATATGATAAGTAAGTATTGACAAAAGAAGATGAACTGATGTGTTTTATTTTCAAGTTTGGTCAGTTAGACAATATAAAACAATAGCTACATAGGTGAGAGTCCCCTCAGAAAATCATGTCTAGTACTTGCTATATATTTACATATTTACTGAAGGCAAAGTCATACCAATTAAATAGTATAATATAGTGATACTTCAATGTTTTGGACTTGGGAACCCTTTACACTCTTAACAATGATTGTAGACCCCCAATACTTTGTTTGTTTATCATATTAGAAATTAAAACTGATAAATTAAAAATATATATTTATTAATTCATTTTAAAATAAAAATGAAAACATTGCATGTTAACATAAATAACTTATTTTTAATTCACATTTTTAAAACAATTTATGAGAAGAGTGATGGTGTTTTATATTTTAGCAAATTAAATCTCTTTCATTTGTTCTTTAATAGAAGGTAGCTTAATTCTCAAATCTGCTTCCTCATTCAATCTGTTGCTAATCAGTTGTTTTGATTGAAGCATGTGAAGAAAATATAGCCTCACAAAGATGTTTAGGTGGGCAAGGGAAGACAACATGGGTTCCTGAAAGGGAGGGGCATGAGTTGGACCACATGTGGAAAACCGCTGGGATAATATTCTTTATGAGACAAGGAGCCTTTTTGATGATATATGTGAACATTTATAGCATGTATATGGAGTCGGAATTATTGGTTATTTCTTCAAAAAGTAACTATTACAGGGTGTCTTTCAAATTTATACACAATTTGAATCATGTTATATATATATTACATGCTCTATATGTTTTGGACCATGATATACTATGTCAAAGATAAGTTTTAATTAAATGTCTTATCTTCGTTTAGAAAGATAACATGACTGACTCCATTTTCCAGATAAAGAGAAAATTATTTATATCTATTCCTTTTCCATAGTTCCTTTTATTAGCAACATACATATATAGAATAACTGAGTTTTAGTTAGGATATATTCTGAAATTTAAAAACTGGAGTAAAAGGATGTAGATAAAACATCTCACCTTCTCATCAGAATTAAGCCTTAACAAATAAGACTAATTTCCACAAACATTGTAATTGTTGACATGAATATGTAAAATATCCTTTTGTAAAATCACCAAAATTCACACTGGCAACAATCAAATATATATTTTTTTTTTGGATGAAAAACAATTACTTATTTGAAAACATATGTGTATCTATTTTAGTAGTCATTTCTTATGTGCTGGGATTACGTTTGACTGATTCTTAGATGAAGCAGAGAGTATAGAAATTAGTATAAGTTGCACCTACAGATGTATTTTGAGTCATACTAAGGACATTAGAAAAGCAAATTCAGTGATAGAAAGTGCACTAGAATATTAAACATATATTTAATTTTTCAATTTTACTTTTTGTAGAGTGGCAAAAATAGTAGCTCCCAAAAAGATAAAACTGGCTGCAGCTGAAGGAGAGCTTAAAATTGCCATGGATGGTCTTAGAAAAAAGCAGGCAGCCCTGCATGAAGTTCAAGACAAGCTGGCCAAGCTTCAGAACACACTTGAACTAAATAAACAAAAGAAAGCTGACTTGGAAAACCAGGTATGGAATATTGCAGACAGATATGGGCAAATCTTCAATTATTGTAAATAAGAATGATGTTTGTTTGCACTAGCACACAACACAGCAATTCTCTTTTCTTCTTGTTCAGGGATTGGCAAACAGTGGCCCACAGGCCAAATCCACCATTGCCTGTTATTATGGCCCGCAAGCTAGCACTGCTTTTGAGAGTTTTAAATGATTACATATTAAATAGGTATATAAATATCCATATAACATCCTTGATTTTACCTCTTGGCCCACAGAGCCTTAAATATTTATCTTCTGGCCCTCTCCCCCCCAAAAGAAAAAAAAATTGCTAAGCATCTCTGTCTTATATTACTATTATATTGAGCTAGATTATTTAAATCATTCTTCATGTTATAGCTAAGGAAATAGAGAACAAAAATGTTAATTGACTTAGGTTGTATAAGAGTTAATGGCAAAGCCGAGATTAGAATTCAATACCCAGAACCGTACTGTGTCCACTGGAAATGTCTTTAAGCCCAAAAATGTTGCTCAAACTTATATAGTAATATTGTTTGCAAAAGTTAACTGCTAAAGTCGGGTTATGTTACAGAAAAAAAGTTGAAATATTTTACAACAGTCACTATTTATTGAGTGCTTATTATGTGCAAGGCACTGTTTTTCTAAGAGCAGTATGTACTATCTCATTTATTCTCACAACAACCTTCTGAGGAAGGTGATCTTTTTGTAGCATTTTATAGAAACTAAAGCACAGAAAAGTTGAGCAATTTGTCCATGGTCAACCCAGCTTCTGAGCATTAAGGCTAAGAGCTGAACCCAGGCAATCTGACTCTAATAGTTATGTTCTTTTCCATAGTACCAGACTGCTTATTTCTGTAGGATATGTGCACAAATTCTGTACTTGTACAAATATGTGATATTGTGCTAATCTTCAGAAATGTGACCTACTATTGGACATGATTTCCAAGTGATCAGTTTTAGTTTAAATAATGTAACTAACAGTATGTGCTTGCTCACTGTAAACATGTTTCAACTCTACTGTATATTTGAAATGTTGATTTATTTTCATAATTAAATATCAGAAAGTTATAGTAATGTAAAATGGATATGTGCATATATGTGTAGTAAAAATCTGCTTTTGGAAGAGCAGTTTTAGCTAAAATATTTTTACTTAGTAATTTCTGATGACAATTTTATTATAACCCAAGATCTGATTCAACAATATCATTGAATGAATAATGGGTAAAGATATAAACTAGGAAAACAGAAGATATTGAGAGGGGAAAAACTAAGAGAAAATGTTTAAATTTAGGAAGTACCAAAAATATTACTTTGAGTGGTGAACACACAATGCGATATACAGATGATGTGTTATAGAACTGTACACTTGAAACCTATATAGTTTCATTAACCAATGTCACCTCAATAAATTTAATAAAATTTAAAATATTACCAATTAGATGCCTTTCGATTTTTTAAAACCTATCTTTAGATAAACTGATACAGTATTTTATGTCTTTTAATCTAAAAGCATTTATTTCATATAAATACTAATAATATAAAGAAAAAATATGTCAAATTCAATTACAAATCAATATCTCTTTTTATCAATTATTTACTTCTTTTCATATAAATTATTTCATTTTGAGCCTTAAGATAACTTTTACTTAATATTGTCTTTTTCCAAGAATAATGATGGTAAATCACTTAAAATTAAATCAAAATAATTCGGGTGTCCTTCTGAAATATTGCTATGGCATGGATTGAAATGGCTTTTCCCCTAGTTTGCCACCTTCATAATTACTCTTTATTTTTTAATCGTATTGCTTAATTACATGTAATCAAATTTGGTTGACAATCTCATACGCAAAGTAGGCTCTCAGCTATGGATTGATGTCCTAATTTGAGGTTAATTGCAAGTGTCTGAGTAGGTTGACACAATTTAATGACTTGAAAACCATGCTTTGTAAGTAAGCACAAATTAGTAAAACTTTTAAACATTTAACCTTTAAAATGATCACTAAATCAACTTTAAGTAGAATGAGCAGAAAACATTCATAGAATATTTAAAATAAAATGCATTTAGATCATTAGAATGAAAGGAGGAAACGTTTATATTTGCAAGAAAATATTCACTATTACTTTCAGCATCTCATACTGTAAATAATTTTCTTAAATAGAGCTATTCTTTACATTATAAGGTACATGTCCATTATGAATTCCATAAATAGTATTAAAACATATACTTTATTATGAAGTTCTAAAATGTCATGAACTTTCCAGTATTCATAATTAAACAGTTCAAAAATTCCAAGCAGGTATATGTAATTAAAAAAAAATAACTGATTTCTGAGGGTATAATCTTGTAGAATTTTAAAATTTATTCTACTTGCACAGGTTGATAAAAATGTACTTTTATTTTTGAGGTCGACCTGTGCAGCAAAAAGCTAGAACGTGCTGAGCAGTTGATTGGAGGCCTTGGGGGTGAGAAAACACGATGGAGCCAAACAGCTCTGGAGCTGGGGTTGTTGTACGTTAACTTGACAGGCGATATCCTCATTTCCTCAGGAGTTGTTGCTTACCTGGGAGCCTTTACATCCAACTATCGACAGGTAAGGGATACTAGTCAATTTTCAAGGTCTCTTCCTGAATCTCCCATGACAGCCAACATTAATCTGAGGGATGTTTGTTTGTTTGTTTGTTTGTTTTGGTAAGTACGAGGAACAAAATATTTTAAAGTGATTTCTAGTTGCATATTTTAGTTACTTTCTAAATTAGCCCACAGATGCTATATAAACACTCTTCTAAAATCCGTTTTAGAAAGAAGATCTGCCTTAAATGTAATGTGAAATGGCATACCCTAGAGATAAAATTTTAGTTCCTAAACAAGAATAAAAGTATTAGGAGTATGTGTGTGTGTGTGTGTGTGTGTATGTTTTATCAACTAATCCCTGTGAGTTTCAGTAGGAAAACCACTTCTAAGTCATTTCAGAGACTGAAATTTCAGGGGAGGAAAAAGTGAGCTTGCCTAAAATCCAGTTGATAAGTAGCTTTTCTCCTCAGAAAACAAATGTTGAGTTCCCTGCTTTGAACTTTAACCCCTTTGTCGGATTCTCCCTCGGTTTCTCCTTGACCCAACTCTTAACCCCATTTCTTCTCCCCTCTTTTTTCCTTCCACTTCTCAGTTCCTTCATGAACAAAACTCAGCATGTTTTTCATCTCTCTTTAGGAAAATTGAGCTGGAATCCAACCCAGAATATGGTCCTATAAGCAGGAGGAGAGATTTAGAAAATTGAAAAGAACTAAAAGAAAAAGTAAAAGAGGGTGATGAGAATAAAGAGAAGGGAGAAATTTAAAACATTTGGCAGTCTTCTGGTGTCAAGCAAGAGGAGATAGAGTAAATGATAGCACACTTATCATTTTATAAGGCATTTGCTTGCATGTGACCTCAGCTGAGGCTCACTTAATGTCAGGGCTTTCTCCTAAATGGGGTTGATTCTTGGTGGCCACTGTATTGGTTTATTTAATTATTTTTAACCAAACTGGTTTAAAATCCTCACATATGTGGGGGTTCTTTCTTTAATCTTGTGGGTTCTGGTAGCCCTCATCCTGGTATACAACCTTAATGTTCTTCTTAGCTTTGTCTGTTCATTTGTATCTTTGAATGGCTATGGTTACGGCATTAACATCTTCTAGTTTAAATAGTTAAAATTTAACTTAACACTATTTATCGAGTGATAGATTCATTTGCTCAACATTTTCAGAGACCGAGGCTTATAAAGGTTAAGAGAATTGCTCCGAGCCACATAGCTGGCTAATGACAGAGCAATAATGAGACTTCTCATCACCCGCATTTTTAACTTAGTGCTCTTTCTCCTCTTCTATATCAACTTGGAACAATGGAAGGAGTAGCCGCAGCCACCTTTGCCCTTCTCTGTTGCTTCCCAGGAGAGCCCCGGGTGTCTGCACTGGCTGCTGTTTGGCATTCCAGTGCCATGCTGAGAGTCTACTGGCCAGTACCATTCCTCCTAACCTACCCCTCTCGGACGGACTCGTCCCAAGGCACTGCCAGAATGGGACTGCCAGTCAGACCAGCAAACAAATGCTTCAAGGGAGCATCAAGGTTCCGAACTGAGACCTTGGAATTTTACTGACAGAAGCAAAGCAACACTCAAGATACCACCGAAACTCATAGCTCCTTCTGCGAACTTGTATCCACTGACCCCACCTCTGAGTCAAGTAGCCACATCATCTCATCCCATCTTATCAACATGAAAGCTTTAAGGCAGTTTTATCCTTTCCTTGCTTCACTGTAGCAGCGTAGACTTTAACTTTTCTTAATGCATCTCTAATATCATCTGTTCCTTCCTGTGAATTCATTTTCTGAGTCCCATTCCATAATTGTCTCTCTTATTTCTTTTGGGTCAGGGAAGCTGGCAGTTTACACCCTGTCAAGAATTTCCTATTCAATTCCAAGCATAAGGGTGATAATGGCAACTTAAGTGTTCTTCCCAGACCCCCTCCTGGCTTCCTGTGCTTTTAAGTCCAAAACCCAGCAACTCTGTCTCTTTTTGGGAATACTTCCCTTGGGTTCTTAGAACCCACTTTTCCCAGTGATTAGAGAGCTAGAATTGCCTAGGAATTTACTACCCTCTGGCTCAGAAATTAACGAATGACTGTCAGATGTGGAAGCATGAGGGCCTGTCTCTCTTCCATCTGGTTGAGACAACTCTAAGGAATAACTTTCACTCCCTGAAGGATGAAGCTGAAACCACCAGCTGCAGAACTGGCTGACCCCGCACCTTTAATTGGCTTCTTCCCTGCCCTTGTCATGCTTCCCCTAGCATCCCTTCCTTAATAAATCACTTCACATAAATCTTCATCTCAGAGTCTGCTTCTGGGAAACTTAACAAAGATAAAAAGACCTTATAACAACCTTGGTTCTTTTCTAATATCAAAGTCACAGGATATCAAGACCCCTCAATAAATAGCTAGATCCCCTTCCTCCAACCTTGAATCTGAGTAGTTGTCAATTATTCATCAACCTCTTTGTAGAGTTTCTGGTACTCTTTATAGATAAAACATAGAAAACTCCAGTTCTCCTAGGATAACTGAGCCCACAGTTCTTTAACTGAAATACCTATGCCGATTCCAAAGCAGTATCCTACCGTGCTGTATAAGGACTTACAAGCCCTGGAGTTCAATTAATTTGAATTTTCTAAGCAATCTTTTTCCCGACAATAATCAGTAAAATTTGTTTTGGTGGTAATGAACATTTTTACATTTTTACATTTCTACCACCTATCTTACCACCTGATTACCAGTCAAGGACCTTAGCTTATATTTTGAGATGCTTATTCAGAGTCCCTCACATTTGTTTCAGTTATTCTCTGCTACACCCTTACAGACATATAATTGGGCAATTAAAAAATTTTAAGCCAGAGTTCATCTATGATAGCATACTATATCTGTCAACTATAAGTAGAATTCCACAACTATTGCTTTGATTTTCTCTACTTCTTCCCTATTTCATTGGCTGTCCATGCCTACTCTAACATCAAACTATATTTGAGAAAACCTCCAGTCCTCCCCTAAAAGTTTGCAAGCCAACCTATAGCAAGACATCAAAAATATCAAAACATGCCAGTAGGAACTGTGTACTGGGAGACAGAATCCAAATTGAAAATGCTATCAGCCCATCCTCCCTGTATAACCAGACCACTTGTTCCTGGTATCAACAACCAAACCAAACCAAACCAAACCAAACCAAACCAAACCAAAACCAAACAAAAAGTCCAGGTAATAGTTCCTAAATGCTCATGAGAGGTAATATTTCGCCTCCAGGGTTTACCTTCTAGTGATATACCGAAGATCATATAATTATGAGGCAGAAACCTGGCAGACAGCACTTTAATCAGTGACAAAAATCAACATCATCAATAAATGAACAATTCGAAATCATGTACCATTGATAGAATTCAATGAGAAGAACACAGCATTATTTCCATGATATTTCTGCAAAGGTGCATAACCTGAATTGAATCATGAGGAAACATCATACAGACTCAATTGTGTGGCATTCTCCAAAATAACTGGCTAATCAAGGTCATGAAATTTATCACCTCTCCCTGAAATCATCATGGCCTTTTGTGTGCAAATCTAAGGAAATGTTCATCCCACCTCTCAGCAGAAACACAAGGGAGGTGGTAGTGCCCACTACGCCCTCTCAGCCAGCACCGCTTTGTATACACAGCACCCTCATCTACCCACGGGCTGGCATCAACCACACATATGTCCACCTTCCCCATGCCTCTTTCTAACCTATTTTCTCTCTGGTCATGTCTTTTACTATTTCTGAACTCTTTGTAACCTCAAATTGGACCTTGACTTCTGACTTGAAGTACTCTTCTGGTTCCTGAGCATCCTAGCAAACTATGCCTCAGGTTGGGTCCCAAACTCCAATATGTGTCCTGATCCTTGTTGGTGCTTCATAGCCAGGCCATCGTTCCTCCCTCAAGGAATGTGAACCAAAAATAAATGTTTTCTGTGTCCCCTACCAGTTCAAGTCCAATTTACTTGTACACCATAATATTTTATTAAGTTTGCTGTTTGTGATTTAAATAAAATATATAGAAAAACATAGTGGTCTCCAAATACTTTGTCAACTGAAGCTTTATAATAAGAAGTGGCAATTGTTTTTTCCAGATACAAAATTCTCACTTCATTATTAAATTATCTATCTAAATTTTATCTTAACATTTGATATAATTAATTTTCATTTGAATATATAATGGACCTCCTAAATTATAATTTTATTTGGAAAAAACCCTGATCAACAATTAACATAAATTTTTTAGGGTAGAATTTCAAAAATGGTTTGTTGACTCAATGAATGAAGTGTAATTGGGGAGTTTACAAAGTATCCATTTGGTAACCCGAGACTCATTTTTACATATTTCTCTGCATATCTTAAAGATCCAAACCAAAGAGTGGACAAATTTGTGCAAAAGAAGAGATATCCCCTGCTCCGATGATTATTCCCTTATGGGTATCCTGGGAGAAGCAGTGATGATCCGAGCCTGGAATATTGCTGGGTTACCTTCTGACTCATTTTCTATTGATAACGGGATCATCATAATGTAAGGAAAATATTTGTCTCACAAATGATCTCTATTGATCAGTAGACTTATTTATCTGTGCATTTTTTTAACAACAATGGTTGGTAAACTTTGACAGTACTGAAGAAAAAATTTGCTTAACTAATTGGTTAAACTAAATATGAATAATCACTTTTCTTCTATTAATATTAGAATAGTTGAGTTTTGAAGGCTGTAGGAAAAAAACTCAGATGATTTTGCTTAAATTTTAATCAATTTTTAGCAAATAGAGCAAACTCTACTATAAATAAGTGAATTCCAGTTTTTTCCCCCATAAAATACAGGGCTTTGTTATTGCAAGTTAATGAAAGGTATAGCAGTGGGTTGTTGGTGGTGATAGGTTTGGGTGTTGCAAATTCTGTATTAGTTCCTGCTGGGTGTGGGACTGGTTTAAATGATATGGATATACTTCTGAGCCCTGGGAGGATTGGAGCTTTTATGACACTGCTTGCTATTTCTAGAATCTCCTTGTTAGTAGATAAATCCCTTGGAGCCTGGGCTGGGAGAATACTGGAGGATCATTCAGCCTCACCTTTTCTCTAGGTCTTACCTTCCAGAAGCTAAGGATGGTCATTAATTGCGTCATTTTGAAGTTCACATTACAATGGGCCTTTATTACTGGACCAGCGTTCTTGTAGGTGTTAGCATGTTAAGAAAAGTGCAAGTAAAGCTTGTGTTACATGACTATCTTAATTAGTTATTAATTTACTATTGAAAAAGTAATTGATATAATGGTACGCGATTTAAAGTAAAAACGGTTGATGCATGTGAATTTTAAAGATAGAATTAACCACCATGTGTAAATACTATATATTCTTAAATTTCTTATATGTAGTATTTCTACTTATGTAGAAAATTACTCCACCAATTAAAGCTCTGGTGAACACATTTTTTTACTGCTCAGCAAATGATCCTGACTTATGAATTTATTTAGCATTTATTTACTGAATTGTTCTACAGGGATTTGAGGCACGTGCAATTTGAAAATAATACAAAACAAATTAAAGAAGTAGTTACTACTAGGTACTTGAGACAAGCTAATTTTACAGTTGGGCCCTGAATTAAGTTTAACACTTTTTGGTAACTAAGGCAAAAAAGAAAACCTAGGCCACATACTTCTCATTTTTAAACCAAGTAAATTGTACTCAGAGAGAGAAGCTTGTTCGGGAACCAAAATTGAATTGTTTTGTTCCTTCAGAGAAAAGATTACAAAGCTTTTCCCTGGATGCCTAAAATTAAGTACTAGGCACTCTACTCTGATAATCTAAATTAATCTAGAAGAGAAACTGTAGAATTTGGATAAATGATCAATACGCGCATGAGTTTGATGCTAAAACAGATTTTTAAGTGCGTTTTAACAAGTACTGGGTTGCAGCTAGTTCATTTTTAACCACTTAACAAGGAGAGAGCATAAAGACCGTTTGTGTTGACGTTGGATGTGAGAACATACACTAGACATTGACATATGTAGGATTTTTCTGAAAGTTTAGAAGTCTGCCTTTTACTTTTTACTTTTGCCCAATTGGGCCAATTAACTTCAGCCTAAAATAGTCCTATTTTGCTGTTTTTGTTATTGTTTTGCTATTATTTTTTTCTCAGAAAAAAATACTTTACTCTTTCTATGTACTTATAAATATACTTGTACATAGCAGTAATTCAGTCTTTATTGTTTTGATTTGCAATTTATATACCTTTGTTCCACTTAGCAGGGCATCAGTGACCATTATATCCATTAAAAGCCAAATTGACTCTTATCTTCTAGCAAATAAATGTACCCTTTCTTTTGGGTCCAGATATATTTTATAATAATAGAACTGTTGATGAATATTTCTGCTTTTAAGATTCCAAAACTTTCAGTGATTATTTTACAAGACAACAAACTCATGTCTCTGAGAAGCAGAGGTAGAAAATGGAGTTAAAGTGCCATAATGCCTATATTTTTACTATTTGTAAAAATGTTGAAATATTAGCAAAAAGTTATGGGAGCAATTATACTGAGAAAGAAACATTAACATTTTTCATTCTTAGTTTATTTTGTCAGTGCACTTTGGTAATCTTTTACTGAGAGGTTTCAGTAAATAGGTTTAAGGTGATTATTTCGAAGTATCAGATAAGTATCTTATTTAATTGCATAGTGCATTTTTCCATTACCCAGAGATACTTGTTTGATAGTGATACCTAATATTGAACACTTACTAAGGACCTAATCTCGTGCTTAGTGCTTTTCACGTACTGAGTGAGGAGTCTATTATTTAGGAAAACTGGAAAAATCTATAGCATTTGGATAACTTAGAATATAATTAACTTTTGGAGCTATTGACTCCTTAAGGTCCTTGGCTAATCAGAATTTCAAGGGCTAGTGATAACATTAAATGGAATTAGATTGTATCTAAACATTTCACTGGGAAAGTGTTAGAATTGTTTAACGACTTAAGTAGATCAGTCTTATACCTAATATAACTCTGCTTTTTAAAAATGTCTTTTTCGTCACTGTAAGAACAGATAAGTTAGGTTTATTTCAGCAGCAATAGTAACTGAGAAGAGCACCCACCTTTTCTTGTCGTTTTTATCTATTTTTGTGTGTGTGTGGTAAAGAGAAAAATAGCATAACTTTTTGAAATGCACCACTGTTATACATTTAAATTCTGTATCTTTTTATGCAAACTACTGTGAACATACATGTATTATCACTGTTGGAAGTCTGTATTTTTCAAAGCCCAAAGAGTACCAAATAATAATTATCTCTAGACAATAACAAAAGAAACAAACACTATAGAAACCTGAAATGTTGAGTGCTATAAAAATTCAATTTCCATTTGGGAACCACTGGATTTAAAGCATTTCTGGATTCAAGAATATTTAGTGGAGGAAGAGTGAAGATTGCGTGGAGAAAAACATTGTCTTGTCAAAAAATAATGCAAAATAGAAGTAAACAGTAAACAGTGCTTGTTCATTTCAAGTTCAGGACTTACATTCACCCAGTGAAGCTATTTAAACCAATGCATGTTGCATATAGCCCTCCACGATAATTGTTGTTTCATGTATTTTTTTAAAATAGTACATTCTTTCAACCTACACTGAAGAATATCTCCTTCGAAATTTTATTAACATGATATGTTATTCTAGGAAACCCTAAAAGCAAATATTGTAAACTGAAGTCTCAATGATTTTCTGTTTTTGAATCAAAAAGGTGTTATATTGTAGGTGCTGCTTGGGGAAAATACGTTTTATACAGTTGTTAACTGAGTATAGAACAGTATCTCTCTCTCTCTCTCTCTCTCTCTCTCTCTCTCTGTGTGTGTGTGTGTATGTGTGTGCGTGTGTGTGTGTGTGCACGCGCGCATATGTGTGTGTGTGTATGGAGAGAGAGAGAGTATTCGAAAACAATGTCCTTTTTTCCATTGAATTGCCTTTGCATCTTTGCTGAAAATCAGTGCATGGGTCTATTTCTAGATTGTACATTCTGTTTCATTGAACTATTTGTCTTGCAAATACCAGATTGCCTTGATTAATGTAGCTTTATATTGTCTTGAAATCAGATGATATGTCTTTCAACTTTGTTCTTCAAAATTGCTCTTACCTTTTAATATAAATTTTAGAATCAGTTTTTAAATATCTATAAAAGATTCTGCTGGGAGTTTGATTGGAACTGCATTGAATATACATATCAATTTGAGACGAAATGAAAATAAGCCTTCAAATTCATGAACACAGTATATCTCTATTTATTTAGATCTTTGATTTCTGTGCTAGATTTTTAATTTCTATACTTTCCATTTGGTTGTTTTATACTATTTTTCTGCTCTTTTTATTTATTTTTAAAATGTTCACCTGTACCTCATGCAGGATGGTTATAATAATTGCTTAAAAATTTTTTCTGATAATTTCAAGATCTTGCTTTTTCTTTGAGAATTGGTCACATTCTAGTTCTTTGTATCTAGTAATTTTGCATTGAGTCCCGGGCATTTTGAATATGAAACTCGGTACCGTTAAAATCCTCTGGATAAGACTGATTTTTGTTTCAGCAGTCATACAATTTGGTTAGGTTCGGACCACAATTTCTGTCTTTCCTTCTGTGGATGATGTGTCCAATTTTAGGTCAAATTTGAATGTTTTTGCTGTGCTGTTCAGATTTTGCTCCTCAACATACATTACTCAGGCGTTAGTCTGGGGCTTGGATTTATATCATAATTTAAACTTTGGCATGCTTCTTTGGGCGTGTTGTTCCAGGCAAAGCTAGGTAATGAGCTCAGCGTTTGTGTCTGTTCATTCACAAAATTAGGAAGTCCTTTCTTCAGAGCTATCGCCTCCAGGATTTCCCCCACACTTTCCATACTTCAGGGACCTCTTTTCCTGTATTTTTCTGTCCAAAATAATGGAGTTCTCTCAGATTTTAACTTCCCACACTGTTAACACAGTCCCAGGTACATACTTAGGGCAAGGTGGCAAGAGGAAAGAGAGAAAAATACTGGAATTTCCCTTGCTTTGAACTAAGTGTTTTTCTCCCAAAATCATATGTTAAGTCTAAATTCCCACTGTGATGGTGTTTGGAGGTGAGACTTTGAGAGGCAGTTAGGTGATGAGAGTGGAGTCCTCCTGAATAGGATTAGGGCCCATCTAAGAAGAGACACAGAAATGATTGTTCTCTGCTCTTCACCATGTGAAGATACGAAGAGAAGACGGCCATCTGCAAACCAGTGAGCGGGCCCTCACAAGACACTGTATCTGCTAACACCTTGTTCTTAGGCTTCCCAGTCTCCAAAACTGTGAAAAATAAGTGTTAGTTATTTAAGCTGCCCAGCCTATGATCATTTGTTATAATGGCCTGAATGGACTAAGGCACCCTTGCACCCTATGCACAACAAGCCCCTATTCCCAGTTCTATTGTCCACAGCGATGGATTCTCTCTGTGTTTTAGGTAATTGCACCATCACTGTTTTCTGCCATGGTAATATGGTTTTAAGACTGTGGAGTTGACTAGGGGCAGGAACAGAGGAGAATGAAGAGAAAAAAAGAAAACCACAAGGATTTCCCCCAACACTGACTCATATGATCATTTTCTTGGTCCTCTAGTGAGAGTTTTTGCCACCTATGCCTACTACACAGTTCAGATCAAAGCCAGAAGACAACAAGAAACGATAACAACAACAACGAACCACATACCCACATACCTCCCCCCCCCCCACACACACACACAAAACTCACCACCTGTTTATTGGTCAATCCATAGTTTTAACATTTTTCCCATTTACATGTTGTTTACTTTTTGAAGTAGTTGCTTTTCGTATTTTACCCAGAATTATCCATTATAATCAGTGAAAGAGCTATGCTATAATGTGCTTACCCCAGCTTGTCAGAACCAGAAGTTCTTTTTTCTCTGATTTTGAGAAATTGCTCTGAGGAACAGTATTCTTTTTGAAAATGTCAATTTTTAGAATGGGTTAACCCGTGAGGTATTTGTCAGATGCTTTTTACTCTTTCCATTTCACTAGATTATCATATTCAAACTTTATTTAATCTAGGAATATACTATTTAGTTGGATGATGTAGTTAAGAAGTTATAGAATTACCATAATAGAATATTATTATTATTATTATTATTATTATTATTATTATTTGAAAGCAGCATCAATATACTATGGATAAATCACTAAAATTTAGAGAGAAAAGAGATCAAGAGAGGCTTTGTGGACTGCACAGCATATGAGCTGACCTCGAAACATGAGTAGGAGTTGAACATGAAAGGACGGGAAGCAAGTGCATTTTGAACAAAAAAACAGCATGAGCATGGGTGTTGTGGGTAAAAAACTGGAAGCAACAGAAGGAAGAGTGAATCATTCAGTTTCTTCAGGAAAGCATAAATGCAGTCTAACACTCACACATAATCCTCCAAACTTAAAATATTTCTGAAATGTGACAGAATGAAACTTGTACATATTTATAAGTTTTATTTCTTTCTAATTTTTCTTCTCACTCCCTTTAGTTTTCTACAGATATAATTCTCTTTTTATTAATTGATTGCATCTAAGATATAACATTCCTTTTTTTTGGTCTCATTTCTTCCTAAATACAATGACCTGAACTGTTCCTCCTTTTTATCCTCCCTTCCCAAGGCATTTGGAGATGGGGACTTTAAGGAGGTGATTATATTCAATGAGGTCATAAGGGTAGAGCTATAATTCAATAGGACTGGTGTTCTTCTAAGAGGAAGAGACACCAGGGATACATGCTTAGAGGAAAGATCACTTGAGGCTAGAGCAAGAGGGCTGTGTTGTCTGCAAGCCAAAGAGAGAAGCCTCTGGAGTAACCAAACCTGCCAGCACCTTGACCTTAGACTTCCAGCCTTCAGAACTGTGAGAGAATAAACTTATGTAATTTAAGCAACCCAGACTGTGGTATTTTGTTATGGCAGCCTGAGCTGACTAATACATTATATAATGCCAGTATTAGAGGACAAGACTATCTTTACCATATTAGCTACATATACTATATCAGGCTATAACTTATATGCCCCCGAAGCTTATTACTTCCATTTAGGGGGACAAATCATCTGATGAAATTCTAATTTCAAGTTAAAATAAAATTGAATTTAATATATTATTTTGTTCCATCACCGTTTTTTTTCTTTCTTTTTTTTTTTTTTTTGTCCCAGTCATCACTTATTTTTCTCTTCCTGCTCTTCTGATGTACTGTGTGAATTTTCTATGTTCACTTTTTAAGAATTTGACAGTATCTTGAAGAGAGCGGCCACTCTTCTGGCTTGTGTTTACTGAAACTTTGAAGGGAAAGAAAAAGGACAGAAATCTTAATGCTGATTACATTGCCCACAATGCAGAAAGCTATATGGTTGGTTCCATCTGGTAATGGCAGGTACTGGTTAACCCTTTGTGATCCCTCAACACCCTGGAAAACAAACCGAGTGCCTCATGGTTCACTGTTCTTGTTCTTATCATAAAGGGAGGATGTGAATGAGAATAAAGCAATAAGCATGAGCTTAATGAGCTCCCATAATGAAAACACCCTGACTTTCAGAGAATAGATTTCTGTCCATAAGAAGCTCACATTCACTAGGTAAATGTGTAATAAACTACATGTGTGATATTAGATATACAAGTATTTGAAACAACTATTAGTCAACAATTGTGTCAACACTTAAGGGTCTGTGGCTATTATGAAGTTTAGATGATGTAAAATTACGCTTTTCACCTTTTTTAAACCATTATACTTTAATAGTCTAGAGTTCAAAGAGAAATATGATGTCTCCATCCTTTCTCTTTCCCTGTTGTACAGATGGTAGCAGAAAGCAACTCAGGAAGTGAAGTGATTTGCCCAAGGTCACATGAGTAATTAATGGCAAGGCCTAATGAAGAACTAGAGTTTCCTGATTTCCATTACCCTTAATAGTTGTCATTGGGACTTAACTAGAAAGAGCAGCAAGTATTTTCAAAATGTAATTTAACATTTAGAGAACTGTAATTTTCCAAAAGTAGTAAAAGAACTTGTGTTAAGTTTGCAGGATGGCTTTTACAGTTGCCATTTTCATAGCTTGCTCAATTTAAATGTCTCTGCTTCAAGAACATAGTTTCTCAGAATAAGTTAAAAAGTAAAATGTTACTATAAAGCATGAGCTGTAAGAAAGTGATGTGTGCATGATTCAATGGCATAGAGATAAATCATAGCTTGATTAGCATCGTCTCTCTTCTCTCTTTCAGGAATGCAAGAAGGTGGCCTCTCATGATAGATCCTCAAGGTCAAGCTAATAAATGGGTCAAGAACATGGAAAAAGCTAATAGTCTTCATCTAATTAAATTAAATGATCCTGACTATGTCAGAACTCTGGAAAACTGCATCCAGTTTGGTAATCCTGGTACGTAGCAGAATAACAAGCATATATTACAAAAATGCCTGGAGAAGGCACAATTAACTCAAAATGATGTAGGTTGTTTCTTTTTAAAAAAATATTTGTGTCAGACTCATCTTAAATAATGACTTTGTTAATGTCGTTCTTTATTTATTGATAAGTAATCAAGTGAGAACTTTAGAGATCATAGCTCCAGAAGGTTAGGATGTTGTCTTCATTTCAATTCATTTGTGATGCATTCTCTATTGAGCTGTTTTAATTTTTGTCTGTTCTTTGCTATTCTTTAGTTCTCATTATAACTCCACTTCTGCAATTAAAAGGGCCACCTAATATGCTAGAAGTATTTTAACACAACATTAGTCCAATTATCTATTTATCCTTCTCTTGACTTACCCTACAAAAGTGGCAAGTACTACATATACATTTTACATAGCTGATTATTATCTGCCATTGACAATGAAGAATTAGAAATATGACAAGGATTTTTCAATAAAGCTCTATGCACACGCCACATTTGTCAAAACCAAAAAGAAAATACTGACGATTGGAGTAAATTGGGTTTATTAGTCACATTTAAATCCATGTTACCTATCAAATTTGACAATTTACTTAACCAAATAAATGGAAACATTATAAAACTACAACATATTTAGACTCGGGACAATTTCAACAAATCCCAGATATTATTAAAGCTGGTACTACATGGAAGAATCATGATATATATTCCAAATGGTCTTATAGGCAATGCGTTTTTGTATGTTAGTAATGAATCAGTTAAACTATTCATTACAATTTTAGGTTCTGTTAGGTTAAGCATGAAATGAAAAAAGCGTAAGCCTACCTAGAAAATCTGTTTGACACAGACACACATACAAATAGTGTTTTATTCATATAACAGGTATTCTTAGAGTATAGTAGTACAGTGTTATAGGAGTTACAAAAAAGGGGGATTATTATCTCTCTACTATCAAATATCTTGCTTGTTTAATGGACAGGATCAGAAAATATATGTAACTAACTGTAATAAAAATAGATAGTGGACATACATCACTAATCCTATTAGGACTATTAGGACCACTGTGCTGTTATGGGTAGGTATACTGGCTACGAAATCAGAGTACCTGCCTCATTTATGTAGTGTGGGTTCAGTGACCTTTCTGAGACTCCATTTCCCCATCTGTACTTTGACCATAAAGGATGAGAAAAACATGAGTTATTGTGCTTTGGGTACTTACAGCAGTGTCTGTAAATACAATTATATTAATGTAATTAATATAAGAAAGGTACATTTGATAAACTATGAGAATTTGGAGGAATTAAAGATTTCTTGAAGGAATTGGCACCTCAAATACTTTTTTACCTAATTTAACTTAAATATTCAAATGATTTCCTGACATAGTAAAAAAAAAAAAAAAAAACGACTAAATAATAATTGAGCATTTATCACATGCTTGACATTCTGGAGATTTCTGTGATCTCAGTTATATATGCAATGATGGTATTGTATTATTTTAGAAAGGACAGGGCCAGAGAGACAATATGCTTAGTATTTTTCAAACTTTGGGTTACAGCTGTGAGAGAGAAAACCAACCTAGTGGGTCTCAACCAGCATTTTAAAATGAAATGCAATAGAAAAAAATAGAACATATTAGACTACATAGCATGGAGTAAAGTTAAGCATTATTTTACAAAATTTTAAGAGTTTTAGATGCATATGTGTGTACTTGGAGTCATGACCATAAAAATTTGAAATCCAATAGTAACCCCAGCCACTTCATTATATTAACAAGGTAAGTGAGGTGCTAGAGAATGTTAGTTACATGGCTTAACCAAGATTGTGCCCCTAGTTAAAGGGAGTGCTGAACTAGTCCCCAGGTCTTCTCTTTTTCTGATGCTCTGTCACTCACAGTTGCTTTAACCTAATTTTTGGAATGAATTTTAAAAATAGATCATAATTATTTAAAATGCCTTCTAATGTTAATCATCAGAAAGAAGTGAAAAAATTTAGGTCTATTATAGAAAAAGAAACAGATGGCAGATTTTATAACTGTTTTTTATATTTAACCTTCAAGTAAAAGAATCGATTACTGTTACAGTTTTAAAATAGAATCAGGGACCTTGAGCCTTTTGAACTGCCCTTCTCTTGTTGGGGCCACTTCCTTGTCTGGAAGTGTACTGTTGCTTTCCTTTCTAATAAAGCAATTCTTTTCTGCTGTTGAGAGAGAGAGAGACAGACAGACAGACAGACAGAGAGACAGAGAGACAGAGAGACAGAGAGACAGAGACAGAGAGAGAAGAGAAGAGGAAAGGAAAGGAGAGGAGAGGAGAGGAGAGGAGAGGAGAGGGGAGGGGAGGGGAGGGGAGGGGAGGGGAGGGGAGGGGAGGGAAGGAGAAAGAGAAAGAGAAAGAGAAAGAGAAAGAGAAAGAGAAAGAGAAAGAGAAAGAGAAAGAGACAGAGAAAGAGAAAAAGAAAAAGAAAAAGAAAAAGATAAAGAAAAAAATAGAAGCGGTTAAAGACTCCTCCATTTAAGAAGCTATCTTTAGACACTGGTCTATTTAAGGACAGTGGCTTTGATCTGTCATCCCTCACAGGCAGCCCATCTGCTTCAGCTACAGCAGACTTCCCTTTTATTTGTTTATATTGAATTTTAAGATAAAATTCTCTGATTAAATAGTATCCTGCTCCTTAAATTTTTTTTTTAAAGTCAAAGTTCTGGAAAATAAAAGTATATCTGTGTTAACTACACCAATGGATAAAGTACGTACAATGTTAGCATATAAATATTAATGATACAGCAATTTGTCCATAGCTCAATAAAGCTAGAAAAATAAGATAAAAATTTTTAAATTTTAAAAAGACATTAACTTGTATGTATGTATCTTTTAATGGCTTTTCATTAACTTTATGGGGGGAAAAAAACTGCATTAAGAGCAAAATCTATCATATCTGAGCCTTCCTTACTTTTTATCTCCTAGCACTTTCTTTCCCCCTTGCGTATAATGTGTGAAGGACGTAAAATACTCTGGTTTCATGTTTCTTTCATTTGCTCATTTGTTTCTTCATTCATTCACCTAACATATTTGTTTTGCAAATAACACATGCTACTGAATACACAGCATGAACAAGACATACCCGGTCTCTGTTTTCTCGAAGGTTATTGGTTTTGAAGAGGGAGACAAAGATGACACGTGATGAGGATTAGAAGATGGAAGTTTGGGGTATTTGAGAGCAGGCAGTACATAACAACGTGGTGGTGTTCCTCATCTCTTAGCTTTCTTCTGTGTTTTTCCATCCATTTGGTGAATTCCTTCAAATTCCATCCTTTAAGATACAGCTCAAACACTTCTTTTTCTGTGACATCTCTCTTGACCTCTCCATCAAAGTGCCAATACAGATTTCTGTTATTGCCCTTATTATTATGTGCATAGCTACTTGTTTCTCACCTCCAAGCTCTTTGAGGGTAATTACTATGTATTCAGTTATTATTGAATTTATTTTGACTACAGTGTATTCCACAGTTGAACACAATATGCAGAAGATTTTCTTCCTATTAATTTAAAGTCTCACATAGGATAATGCAAGTAATTCATAATAATAAAAATAACTAGTACTAGTTAATGTCCTAAGTACAAAAAAATATGAAAAAAATACTTGGTTCTCTTTAAATTTCTGTTGCTAAGGATAACTGTTTCAAGTGAGATGATCTGCTTTATTCAAAGATAGTAGCAACCATGTGTTTGGATTGCCAGCCTTGATTTCCCGCAAGCTTTGCAAATGCTGTGATGGACTGGAACTTGGGAATGAAGAAGGAGGTTTTTACGTAAATCAGCATATTGTTAACTTTGATGATAGAAATATGAAAAGAAGCCTGTCTCATGAATTTGAGCCTATATTTTAACATGAAACATATTTTGATTTAATTAAAATTAAAGGAGTCCAAAGTTAGAGTCAAAATAAAATAGTTAAATTAAGAATAGTGTTCTGGGTAATTCATGTACATATGGATTTTTGCTCCTTTTTTCTGTTTTTTAAATTTAGAATACTTTTTGATTTTCCAGTGAGGCTTATAATATAGTAAATATTCAATGCTGAGAACATATTTCTTTGAAATCAGGATCCTGCAGAAATCTTTCTTAACAGGGTTACAATTTGATTCTACTGGTGAGAAAATAAATATTCACTTTTGGGGAAAATAATCAAGCCTGTAATATTTAAGTTTTTATAATTTATATTTTAGCTTTGAAAAAGACATACATATTAATATAGATCCTTTTAATTCCATTTTTAACTCAAAGTAACTTAGGGCGATGAAATTGTGTGATAGTATTTCTTAGTGAAAAATAATTTAAAAATTAGATTTTATGCAAAAATTACTAAAGTTGAGGCAATTAGACAAAATGTTGTATTTCATAAACAAAATTTGAGTTCCTAACTAACAAATTAAAAGATTTTAAAAACCTAATCATGTAAAAATAAAAATGAGGAATTGATATATATTATTTCTGTTATTGTTTAACATTATTAAGTTTTTTTTCAGTGCAATAAAATAAAACAATGAAGATGCTATAACATTTGGAAAGAAAAAACATATTATCATATTCATAGATAGTGTATTTCATCTAGAAAACCAAAGAGAATTAACTGAAAAGCTATTATAATAAAAGAGTTTAATGGAGTAAATATATTCCAAAAAGAATATTTTAAAAAATTGATAAGAACTGAGAATGAAACAATTGGGTAGTGAGTCCAGTCAGCTAGAGAATATGAAACAAAACAAAACAAAAACTTAAAATGATTTTCACAGTGCATAGCATAAAAATGATGAACCTTTACAGAAAAACCAAAGATTTGAGTAAGACATAATTTTTTCACTGATAGGAAAATCACTGTTGTAAAGATGTCAAGTCTTTCAGAAATAAATTTTTTAGAAAGACTACTAAAGTTAACCTAGAAGAAACACAGTTAAAGAGGTAAGAAAAATTCAGAAGAAGAGTGAGTTTGGAATTAACTGAAATAAGTTCTGGAATAAACTCTAATATAAGTAAGCTTTTAATGCATTAGAAAGTATGCATTGTACGTCAATGGAAAAACAACAAGTCATTCAGCAAATGCTGTCGGGAAAATTGGTTTTGTGGAAAATATATCAAGTCAGAGTCTCACCTCACACCTCATTAGCTCCAAATGAGTTAAAGAATTAAATATGAAAGAAAAAAAGAAAAGACGTAAATACTAAAAGAAAACATAGAGGAGTAAGTAAATTATCTTTCTTCTAAGAAAATACACAATGGAAAAATTTTAAATAGATTAGTAGTTTATAATTTAAGTCAAGAAATTTATATAGAAGTTTCTATATTATATAGAAGAAACTTAAGAGTATATTAAACAATTACAATTTATGGAATTTATTTGTATCTCAATTTAAACAGTCGAACTGTAATTAAAGCATTTTAAGACAATGGGGAAACATATTTTCTGCCTTGATATTTGATGAATTTACAAATTAATAATTTTTAAGGCGTACTAACTTTTAAAGAGTCTCTGCTTTTCAGAGACACTTACTCACATATTTGCAGATAAAGTTTTATGATGTCTGAGATTTGTTTGTAAGTAATCCAGGGCAAGATAAGAAAGAGATGAAACAAGATTGGCTGAATTTACAAGAGTATACTATTCTTTTTTACTTTTGAAAAAGGCTTAAAATTTCTACAACAAAATGTTAAATTATAAAAAGAAATATAAACAAATTTTAAAAAGAACAGAGAATGGGGGGGGGGGTATTTGCTACAACAATAAAATATACAGATAAGTTTTTAAATCCTAGTACATTGAGACAATTAGTGCTCTTTGTTTCCTGATGTCTATTCTTACCTTTTCCCTTACTATTAGCATCCTCTGTGTTTACCTGGGTTCATTGCGTACATTTCCTAAGACCTGTTATAGTTGTATATCATCATGTGACTTGTTTTGATCATTAAGATGTAAGTGAAAGTGCCATTTGTAATTATCAAGAAATCTTATTAAAAGACGTTTCTTCCTTTTCTGTTTTCTCTTTCTTTCTGATGGCTGGAATGTGGATATAGTTTGACAGGCCATTTTGGCCAAAGAGATCCAAGCCATACTTCAAAAATAGTGAAGAGGCAAGATGGCAGGAACTTGATGTCTAACAGTTTAGCCACACTGTCTGTTTAGTCCTGCACTGAAGACCTCGGGCTCTCCTTTACACGAGATTTAAATCCCTTCCTGTTTACATCACTCTTATTTTTTTTATCATTTGCAGCTGAACCTAATTTTAAATAACATACCCCACAATAGGAAAATGGGCAAATATACTAAAGTACATTATCAAGAAGTAAAAATATAATTAGCCAAAGAGCATCTAAAACATCAGTCCCAAAATAACAGTATTTCTTCACATATCAAATTGTAAAAATCATTAATATAATACCTAATGTCGACGGTATCATATAGTGGTTAAGAGAGGCATGTAAGGAGCCTGACTGTTTAGTTCAAGTTTCTTCTTTGTCATTTACTAGATGATTTAACTGAAAATTTTACTTCTATTGTCTTGCCTCAGTTTTCCCATCCATAAAACTGGGGTAATAGTAGTCCGTGCTTTTTAAAGTTGTGAAGTTGATTAAAAAAATACAATGCCAGCATGGTGCCTAGCAATGTAAGTACATTGATGATATATAAAATCAGGTTCAAAAACAAACAAAAAAAAGTGAGTACTCATTGCAACCCTGAAATCTCTATAACTGCTTAGGAAAGTAATTTGGTAATCTAAATAGCCCTTAAGATGTTCATAACTGTTAACCATTACTTGCACTTCTAGGACTCCAGCATGATTAAGTAATCAGTGATGAACACAAGGGTTTATTCTAAGTGACGTTCACTGCAGCATTATTAACAGTGAAAAAAATAGAAGCAATCTAAATAATAGAAGACTAACACATTTACTATATTATGATGCACTCATATTATTTAACCATAAAAAATAATCATTTTATTCAAGCAGAAAATGAAAATGAGTTTAAAAGTCATCTGCCTGCTTTGGTTAAATAAGATCTCAGCAGTACAGGAAATTGACAAGACAATTTTAGGAATTCATTTAGCTAGGAGTAACCTGTGGGAAGGAGCAGAGTATGTCTGGACTTTCACTGCAATAGAGATTCAGACACCTGTCATTGCAATGCCCTAAGTTGCTTCTTTCCCATCAAGATTGCACATCCAGTTTCTTGAGGGATTCCTGCAAAACACCATAATTCAAGTTTGGCTGTGATAGTGCCACAAACAGCAATTGTAAAACTTTCATTTGGTAAATGTATAGAGAACCTTAACTATGGCTCTGATCTTACATCAAGGATTCCCCTTCTAGAATACTGTCATAAGAAAATAATCTGAAATGCAAACTTTTTGTATACAGTGCTATTTATAATACTGAGAACAGGAAACAATCCAAATATCTAATAATAGTGCATTGGTTTAAAAAATGAGATTATTAATATGATTGACTTATGAAGTAATTAAAAGCATGTTTATTAGTTTTTATTAACATGAGAAAATATTTACGCTATAATAGCAAACAAAATAATTAAGATGCAAAATTAGATATATTATTTAGTATCAATGATGCCTAGAAAAAATGAATAAAAATACTGAAGAGAAAAATATAATTTATTCAACAAATAATTATACAGATATATTTTTGTCATTTTTCCATCAACTTCTATACTATATGAGTCAATTATGTAAAATATTTTAGATGAGGGGGAGGGAGAAAAGTTAAGAAAATCTGACTACAGAGAGTTTCCCTGTCTCTTCCGTTATAAGAGAAAGTGAGGCATATTAAAATTTTTAAGAGTTTATTTGAGCAAAAATCGATTAGAATGAGGCAGCACCAAACTGGAAGTGGTTCAGAGTACTCCATCAACAGGAGCTGGGTAAAAGGCCATATTACATAGAGAAAGTGTAGAAGCAAAAACAGGAAACTATTTAATTGACTGCAGCTTAAAGCCTAGTTGACTGTAATTGGTTTTCCTTCATGTCTGATTTTGTAACCTTGAGACATCTCCAGGGTTCAGTTTTGGTTTATGGTATTAGAGCCACCTCAGTCTAATGGCCTCCTTGTTTAATTAATTTAACATTTCTTTATTCTTTCCTATATTTTCCACATGTTCTACAATAAGCATAGTTGCTTTTATAATTAAAAAATATAATAACCATTGAAATAACGACAACTGAAAATGCTTTTTCTCTGATGTCTCTAATGGATATACCTCAGTGCCATCATACTTGGGCACATAGTGAATCTCAGAAAAGGCGAAGAGCCCCAGGTAGAACTGTGGCTGAGCAGTATGGAAGTAGGCAGGATGGCCAGATAGACCCACCAGCTAAGCCCTTCCCACAGATATCATTATACATCATTTCCTAATACTTAAAAGACAAAAATAGTTTTATTGGTAACTAGGAATTGCAGCAATCTGGAAGGCTGAAAGAATTTGGAAGATTGCAGATTTACAGCCAATATTTAAGTTAACATGGAATCTTTTTTCTGATTTTACTCCAGTGTTGCTAGAAAATGTTGGAGAAGAGCTAGATCCCATCCTGGAACCACTGCTACTAAAACAGACCTTTAAGCAGGGTGGTAGTACATGTATCCGACTTGGGGACTCTACCATTGAATATGCACCAGACTTCCGCTTCTATATTACTACCAAGCTAAGAAATCCTCATTATCTTCCTGAAACGTCAGTAAAGGCCAGTATCTAAAATAAATATTTCTTAGTCAAATCTTATGATTAATGACTTTATTTTCTTTCTGAGCCATAAGAAGAACAGGTCTTCCTAAGAAAAATGGCTTTTGTCCTTGTTTGGCATGTCCTGAAAATGCTATAATAATTTCCAGATGTTGCTTTTGTATGCACATGTAATAATAAAGGAGCCTTCAGTATGCAATCTAATTTTTACAATTGATATTATTCTTAGATTTTCATTGTTAAAAATAGATGGCATATATGCACATTTTTTTCTCTGCAATAAATGATAATATGCTAATTCTTGGAATTGTAATTCAAGAACAGAACTTTATCATTCTTCTTTCACAGAATAAGGTTGCTGGTATCTGATTTTATATAATTACTTAAAAGAAATGTTTTCGATCACTGGTTCTTTTAAAATACTAAAAATTCCTTCAAAGAGTAAAATAAAGTTAGTTTAAAGTTTTAATCAATGACTAAAATGACTTGAGAGGTTGATCTGCAACTGAACTCCTAGAGGCTAGTCCACTTTTTGTTCCCAATTCTTACCCCTGGTTGACACTTGATGAATTTTTGTGGAATGAGCAAATAAAAGAAGGAGAAGAGTGGAAAAGATAGCTTTCGTTTACAGAAACTAGCAGGAGAGAACGTTAAGAAATATTGAGAAATATTGATTAAAATTTTCAAAGTTACATGTAGACACAAGATTTATCCAGGGAGTTCTTTTTTTTCTTTTCTTTTTCTTTTTTTTTTTTTTTTTTTTTTTTTTTGCAAAAAGCTTTATTGTTTCAATTTGGTCCAAAGCATGGAAGAGGGCTTCAGGATGGTTAGAAGGCTGTCCTTTATTGTAAATACTTAAATTCTTATAAATATCTCTCTGCAGAGGCAGAGGAAACACTAAGATGACATAATTCATTCTGTGCAAGATGAATAAATGTGGTCTCTGCTTTCAAGACGTTTACACTGTAAATAATGTGAATGTAAAGTGTCCATATTTATGACTAGGAAGACACGGAGGAGCTGGGGATACTCTTTAGACTGGACACTCGAGGAAGCCAGGAAGACTGGGGGAAGGTTTTAAAACCAGAATTTTAAAATACAGAAATTCTTGACCATTGTTTTTAGTTAATTAAAATAAAAGCTTTATCTAAAATTGTGTGCTATTAGCTTACTTACCAGGAGAGGTGATATCCAGCAGTAGTGAAGAGCGTGGCTTCTGGAGCTAGACTACCTTGGTTCAGATCCCAGCTCTGTCACTTGCCAGCTGTGTGATATTTAACCTCTGTGCCTCAATTCCCTTGTCTATACAATGGGAATAATAAATGTCTATCTCATAGACCGAATGAAGACTAAACAAATTAATCTGTGTGACATACTTAGAAAAAGACCTAGCACATAGTGTTATATGAGTATTAGTTATTAGCATTATTAACTTTTAAATGTAAGTAAGAAAGAATGAAACATAAAAGAAAACAATAAAATCCCAAAGCTGTGGCACAAAAATTTTTTTAAATAAATGGAAAAACCTTTTTCACTTTTCAGTATAAGCTTTGAAAATATCACAAATGACATTAACAATTCTTAGTTCACTAATAAGTCATTATAATAGAACTCTTAAGCCCCCATGGAGAAGAAACTGATCTATGATTCACTATCGAGATCCTTAAGATCCCTAGAGTGTCTTATTGCTTCATTATTTTTAATTGCTGGGATTGATTAAACGGGGATTAGAAAACATAGTGAAACAGTTACTTGCTTTCATTTGCAAATTAAAGTACTTCCTCTTCTTCCTATTTTTAGGATCTTTTATGTGCCTTTTACTTTCAAAAGTACCTGGGGGATGATATCATGCCACTACAATCCTTTTGAATCTAAACGAAAATAATATTATGAAGCCATATTTGTGTGATTTTAACTGTTTATTTGTGAGCAAACAGATAGATCTGCAAAATCTTAATCTTCAAAGATCCAACATTAACGGACTATGACTGAATACCTCCTTGTATCTGAATGCAATGAAGTAAAAGTTATAAAAGATGCATTTCACTAAACACTGTGACTATGGATGGGGATTAAAGCAAACATAACCCTGCAATTGATTTCTCCTGCCAACAGGGAAAAATCTCTTGAAAGCTTTAATTATAATTTTTCCATGAATGGATGCTAAAGTAGAGCATTATATAACATTTAATGAGCTTTTTGAATTGCTCAATTTCAAGAATTGCTTATTATTCCATCTAAATTTATGATTACGCCCATCTAATCTATACTTAGAGGCATCCAAGTCTGTCATTGACAAGTGAGGGGGAAAAGTTGAGAAGATTAACCCAGAGGATACCACCTTGGAGAAAGTGTCTGGGTCTGGGTGGAGAAGGGAGTCACCTTCCTAGGGATACTGCAAGAAGCTCTTTTATAATTCCTAATCACAGGTAGGAAATTTTCTTACAAATACGAAATTACTGTTTCTAAAGAAGAAATATTCTATTACTAGGAAAGGTGGGGCAACACAAAGTCTTCCATTCAGCAGCCAGAGCCGAAGCACATGCAGACATTTCATAGTCGGTGGGTATGGGATTTCAGAATCAGTTCAACAAAGTTAAAATGAAAGGCTCATGAAAGAGAGGAGTGGGGAGTGATGCTCAAGACATAGGTGGAGACCTTAACTGAAGATATGAGGGCAGGCAGACTACAAAATAGATGTTAAAAGGTGTGGGGGCGATTCACATTAAGCCAAGGTCAACTGTTTATCGATTTATGGGTTTATTGGAGACCAGAGCCAGAAAGTTTCTATAGTTTATTGCTGTATGTACTGATGGTTGTGTGGAGGTAGAGATGAGAGCAGATTATAGAGGGCTGAAGAATGAAATGAAGTGGAGACAGAATGTATATAAATAACATCTCAATAAATATAGTTTTGAAGGCACAGAAAGAGATCGTTCCATAGCTGGAAAGAATCACGGGAGCAAGAGAATGATTTATTTGCTTGTTTCTGTTTCTTTTTCTTTTTAAATTGCATTAAATTTATTGGGGTGACATTTGTTAATAAAATTATATAGGTTTCAAGTGCACAGTTCTAAAATACGTCATCTGTATATTGCATTGTGTGTTCACCCCCCAAAGTTAAATCTCCTGTCACTATATATTTGACTCTCTTCATCTTTTCCTACCTACTCTTCACACCCCTTTCCTTGTAACCACCATGTTGTTGTCTGTGTCTAAGAGTTTTTGTTTGTTTATTTGTTTTGTTTGTTTATGTGTTGCTTTCAGTTTTATATTCGACATATAAGTGAAGTCTTATGGTTCTCAATTTTTTCTGACTTATTTTGCTTAGCACAATATTATCAAAAACCATCTTCATGTGGTCACAAATGATAGTACTTCATTTTTTCTTATAACTGGGTAATATTTTATTGTATGTATGTATCATATATTCTTTATCCAATCATCTATAGAAGGACACTTTGGTTGTTTCCATGTCTTGGCCACCATGAATAATGCTACAATAAATACAGGGGTGTATATATCTTTACAAATAAATGTTTTAAAATTTTTCAGGTAGATATCCAGAAGAGGGATTGCTGGGTCAGTGTTGTAACTATACTCTTAATTTTTTGAGGAACCTCCATACTGTTTTCTGTAGTGGCTGTACCAATTTACATTTCCACTAGCAGTTTACAAGAGTTCCTTTTCCCCCAAAACCTCTCCAACACTTGTTATTACTTGTCTTATTGATAATAGCCATTCTAACAAGTGTGAGGTCATATCTCATTGTGGTTTTGATTTGCATTTTCCTAATAGCTAGTGAAATTGAGCATCTTTTCAGATATCTGTTGACCATTCATACATCTTCTTGGGAGAATTACCTGTTCAGGTACTCTGCCCATTTATCAATTGTATTATTTGTATGTTTGTTTTTGAGTTGTATGAATTCTTTATATATTATGATTTTAGCCCCTTATCAGAGGTGTCGTTTGCAAATATCTTCTCCCATTCAGTTAGTTGCCTCTTTGTTTTGTTGATGGTTTCTTTGCTGTGCAGGAGCTTTTTAGTTTAATACAGTCCCATTCATTTATTTTCACTTTTACTTCCCTTGCTTTTAAGGTCAAATTCATAAAATCCTCTTTAAGACCAAGGTCCATAAGTTTAGTACCTAAGTTTTCTCTTATGTATTTTATTGTTTCTGGTCTTATATTTAGGTCTGTGGTCCATTTTGAGTGAATTTTGGTGTATGGGGACAGATAGCAGTCTAGTTTCATTCTTTTACATTTGGCCTTCCAATTTTCTCAGCATCATTTATTAAAGAGGCTTTATTTTCTCTATTATGTGTTTTTGACTCCTGCTTCAAAAATTATTTGTCCATATACATGTGGATACATTTATGGGAACTCAATTCTGTTTTATTGCTCTGTGTGTCTGTTTTTCTGCCAATACCATGCTGTTTTGATTATTGTCACTTTGCAGTATAATTTGAAATTAGGGAGTGTGATACTTCTGGCTTTGTTCTTTTTTCTCATGACTACTTTAGCTATTTGGGGTCATTTATGGTTTCATACAAATCTGATTTTTTTTTCTATTTCTTTAAGAAATGCTTTTGGGATTTTAATGGTGATTGCATTAAATCTATTTATTACTTTGGGTAATATAGCCATTTTAACTATTTTGATTCTTCCAATCCAAGAACATGGAGTATCTTTTCATTTCTTTGTGTCTTCTTCAATTTCTTTTAATAATATCTAGTAGTTTTCTGTGTATAGGTTCTTCACATCATTTTTAAAGTTTATTCCTAGGTATTTTATTCTGTTGTTGTTGTGATTGCAAAAGGAATTTTTTAAATTTCTTTTTCTGAAATTATTGTTAATATATAAGAACACACAACATTTTTGTACATTAATTGTTTATCCTGCAACTATACTGTATTTGTTTATCACTTCTAGTAGTTTTTTGGTTTAGTCTTTTAGAGCTTTCTATATAAAGAATCATGTCTTATGCAAAAAGTGACAATTTGACTTTTTTATATCCAATTTGGATGCCTTTCATTAAGGAACAACTGGGTCAAAGAAAAAATAAAAGGAGAGATCTAAAGATACATAGAGACAAATGAGAATGACAATATGACATATCAAAACAAAAGTGGTAAAAAGAGAGTTTATATCGTTACAGATCTATCTCAAGAAACAATAAAAAAATCCCAAATAAACAACCTAACATTATATCTTAAAGAACTAGAAAAAGAAAAAATGAAGCCCAAAGTCAGCAGAAGGAAGGAAATAATAAAAATTAGAGCAGAATTAAATGAAATTGAGAACAAAAAGACAATAGAAAAATTAATATAATAAAGAGCTGGTACTTTGAAAAGGTTGATGAAATTGACAAACCCCCAGCTGGACTCACTACAGAAAAAAGAGAAAATATACAAATAAACAAAATCAAGAATGAAAGAGGAAAAGTTATAGCAGATACCACAGAAATACAAATGATCACACAAGAATACTACAAAAAATTTTATGCCACCAAATGGTCAAGTTCTTAAAAATATATAACCTTCCTAGACTGAATCACAAAGAACTGGAAAATCTAAATAGATTGATCAACAGTAAGGAAATTGAAATAATCATCAAAAACTTCCCCCAAAGTAAAAGTCCAGGACCAAATGGCTTCACTAGTGAACTCTACCAAACATTCAAAGATTTAATAGCTGTTCTTCTCAAATTCTTCCAGAAATTTGAAGAAGAAACAATACTTCCAAACTCTTTTTATGAGGCCAGCATTACTCTGATACCAAAATCTGGCAAGGACAACATGAAAAAAGAAAACTGCAGATCAATATCTTCTATGAATATGATACAAAAATCCTAACAAAATACTAGCAAATTGAATACAACAATACATCATAAAGATAACACATTAAAAAGATAATATATCAAGATCAAATGGAGTGCATTCCAGGAGTCCAATGATAGTTCAACATACTCAAATGGATCAATGTGATATTCCACATTAACAAAAAAAAAGATAAAAATCATATGATCATATCAATATGTACAGAAAAAGCATTTGACAAGATATAACATCTACTTTTGATTAAAACACTCAGTAAAATGGGTGTAGAAGGAAAACACCTCAATATAATAAAAAGCTATGTATGACAAGCCCTCATCTAATATCAATGGTGAAAAACTGAATGCTTTTCCTCTAAGACCAGGAACAAGACAAGGAAGCCCACTCTCACCACTGATATTCAACATAGTACTGTTGTTTGCTTTTTAAAAAGAGAGACTTGAGCATGGTTACTTTCCTACTTATGGGAAAGAACCAGTAGAGGGGGAATTTTAAGACTTAGGTAACAGAGAGAGACCTACCTGTAAGCCATTAGGTATGAAGCAGGTGTTAGCAGACTGCATCTTGATGGACACCATTGAGATGTACATTTCTTAGTTCACGATGGTGGCTGAATATCATATTGTAAATATCATATTATAATATGATTATATTATATCATAATATGTAATATATATTACAAGTCTCTCTTCTTAAAAATATATATTTATAATATATTGGTATATTTTATATAAATATATGTATTTAAAATCTGATAATTATAAATACAGACTTTACTCATCACAAGTAATTACAGTGTTATTTTTCCTCTTAACTCACTTTGTAAAATTTCCTTTACATCGTCACAACTCTAGGATTCTTAAAATATAAATCAGCTAGTCTTGCTAATATGAGAGATAGCTTCCAATCTGATTCTAATTGAATTTTGGGTTAAAGGTTTATCAGAAATTGAACCAATGTGAAATAAAAATAAAATGATCACCAAAAAAATCCCTTTAAAGTATTACATTATGACTATGAGAAACTTTAGTGTGTTTTTGAGCCAACAATCAAGCTTGCCTGTATCTCTGGTTATAGTCTTTACAAATTCCAGTTTTCACACATGCTACTATAGTAAGTAGACTCTATTACAATGTCAGAATTTGAAGCATATTGCTATTTCTCAATTGAAATAATGATGCAATTTTTGTATATTCTTTTATTTATAGGTAACATTATTAAACTTCATGATAACTTCTGAGGGAATGCAAGATCAGCTTTTGGGAATTGTGGTGGCGCGAGAAAGGCCGGACCTTGAAGAAGAAAAACAAGCCTTGATATTACAAGGAGCTGAAAACAAAAGGTTTTAAACATTATAAAACACAGAATTATTTTTACTTGTTTCAAGATCACTTATAATAAAGCCCATTTTAAAGATTTGTTTTGTTAGATTTAATAGGTGCGTTGAATGGGAGGATTTAAGAGGAGAATATAAGCTATTACAGTGCTCCTATGTTAATTTAGAAAATTGCATTTCGGAATATATTTCTACATAGACATTCTTAGGCACTAGAAGAACTGAAAAGCAATGTGTTTTCAACTACTCGACAAAGTTTTAACAGAAAAGTTTTAGTATTTATTGTGTAACTGAGGTAACCTGTTTTCACTGGAGCACAATCTGAATGAATATGTTACATCTCACTTTCTGCTCATAATATCTATATCATAGGCAGAAAGGGTAAAGCTCGATAAGTCATGAAAATTTCAGAAAATAAATGGAGTGATACTTTCTGTTCTCTTGGGGCTGAGATACTTGATATCAAAGTAGATTGGCTTACCATATCTCTCTGTAGTTACCACATAAATGATTATTAGAAAGAGAAGTGAGGCAGAAAAACCTGTGTTTTTGACATTTTGCAGGATAAGAAATTATACAACAGTACCGTTACAGATATTTGTCACAAAGTGATGCATTTCTTTAGGTTACAAGTTCTTTGTTTCTTATAAAAGAATTATACGTGAAATGATTTTAAATGGTTTCTTTTTCTTCTGAGAAAATTGTGTTTTATTCCAGGCAGTTAAAAGAAATAGAAGACAAGATTCTAGAAGTTCTTTCATCTTCAGAAGGCAATATATTAGAAGATGAAACTGCTATTAAGATATTATCTTCCTCCAAGGCTTTGGCTAATGAGATTTCTCAAAAGCAGGAAGTAGCCGAAGAGACAGAGAAAAAGATTGATTCCACCCGCATGGGCTATCGTCCTATTGCCATTCATTCTACCATCCTGTTTTTTTCTATTGCTGATTTAGCTAATATTGAACCCATGTATCAATACTCACTGACCTGGTTTATTAATCTTTTCATCCTGTCTATTGAAAATTCAGAGAAATCAGAAATTTTGACACAAAGGTATGTAAAAAATATTAACGAATACTAATACTAATTAATGCATGAAAATTAAATGGTAATTGATGGCTTTCATTGTTGTTTAAGAATGGTGTGAGCATTACAGCCACATAGCTAAAATGAACTTGATTAATCATTGTACCAGAAATAAACAGTGAGAGTTAGAAATTGAGCAGATGTGACCAAATTCAGTCTGCTGAGAAATTGTTTACAGAGATACAGGCTTATAATGTAATTCTAAAAAGAGGAAATATTTACCTCATTTTGTCATTTGCAAATGTATTTGTGATAGAAGGTATGGAAAAAGTAGTTAATACATCTAAAAGATATTACTCTTACCTTCTATAAGCTTGCATTCCAAAAGGTACTAACTTATATTTTGATATACACATAAAAAAGATTTGTCAAGTAACAGTGTTTTAAAAAATTCCCTGTTGTGATTATTTATGTGATTCTCATTTACATAAGATACTTTATTTTATTTTTGGCTATTATAATCAGTAATGGAATTAAGACCTTTCTTAATAGAACATCTATGAGAGAATAAAATTCATTTTGTTATCAGTGAGATAAATTTTAGTTTGGTATTAAAATATGTTTTTAATAGAGTATAACATGAAATTACTTCTTGAATAAAGAAAATAACTCATTGCAACCTGCCCTTTATAACTTTATTGATCGGTATGTAGCTAAGTACTTCAGTTTCTTGACTATTCATACCCAAAGGAATTAATACTTATCACTTAAAGTTAAGAATTATTTTTTAGAGATGCATAGTGCTGATCCCTTGAAATCTGAATTGAATTGCTTTCATTTATCATGTTAGAATTTTGCTAAATGTTGGATATTCTTAGACCGAGCAATTTTTTGTTAGTATCATTATTTTATAAGCTTGAATATGAAAATAATAAACACTTGGTTTAGCAAACAATTTTTCAGGTATCTGCCCACAAGAAAGAGAAGAAAAGGAGGGAGGAGTGGATATCTTTAGGGAAGAAATGCATGATGGTAGTTTACACTTTGTTTCTGTATTATGATATTTGAAAATGTTTATTTCTCTATTTCTCCCAGTATCTGAAATTTTCAAGATTAGCAAGGATTACTGCAAGATAGAAAATAAATTTTTAAGTGACCTTTCTTAGAGAAGTTATCAGCCATTAACATTATGTTAGTTAATTGAACAAGCATGTCTGGTGTTCACACTAAAATCTGAGTTCCCTGAGGCAAAGACTTTTTTTTTAATATTCCCAGAATTTAACACAGTGCCAGTCACATGGAGCCACACAGTAAATGATGTTTTGCTTTTCACTGCAGTTCTTAATTTCTACATTGGTTAAAATAACCATCAGAATATTATCATCTAAACTAGCTTTAAATTAAGGTATTTTCTGAAGTTGAGAGAAAAAAATTTCTTTGTTCTGTTACTTAATGACATTTTTGTGTACAAAATTTAAAAATTAAAACAATTTTATGCGTTAAAAATAATTATTTTTATTATGTTTTTTCTAGTAAATTAAAACTCATCCACAGATTGTTCCTTATAACTGTGGTATAGCCCCTTATGATTTGTAGAAAATGAAATCCTTTTCCCCAGATATGAGACTTTGACGAAACATAGAAAACAAGATGTGCCTTTTTTCTTTTTAGTTAAAATCCTTTAATTTAGAAACAACAGAAATCATATTTATGACTAGTTGTCTTAAAAGTATAATCTAGAACCAAGGAGTAAATAGAAAAAAAAATGTATTTGAAAACACTTATTGACATTATTAATATAGATACAGAAACATGCAGAAATCAGAAGTATTTGCCCAATGACCTTCATAAGTGAGCACACCTATGTAATTAGCACCCAGATCAAGACATAGAACATTATCAGCAGCCCAGAAATCCCACTTTGTGTTCCTTTCTAGTCCCTACCCCCTACTCCCAAGGTAATTACTATCCTGACTTCCAACACCATAGATTACTTTGGTCTGTTTTAGAACATTGTATACCTGGAATCATACAGTATGTGTTCTTTTTTGTTTGGCATCTTACATTCAACTTTGTGTTTGTGAGATTTATGTTGTTTTGTATAATGCAAATGGTTTATTCACTCTCATTGTCAAATAATATCCCATTGTGTGAGTATATTGTTGGGGAAGTATAAAAACGAAATTTTCTCCTAAAGTTGATTTTCTTCACAAAGTAGTAAAGAAAGAAATAGTTTCACTATTGAATAAGCATTAAACTAGAATGTGATGTACATTACAGTCAATCCACTAAGAGACTGCAAAGATAGAAATCTTGTCCTAACTTTACCTGGTAATGGATGACCGTTGTTGTTAGCTTTAACCTGAGGAAAAACAAACATCTGGTATCCTTATGACAGGTGGTAGTTTTTCAACTTGGAGCCAGGCACTTACTAAAACGTTAAGCTCCTACCCTCCCACAGAAACTGGAAGATAGGGGCACTATCTCTCTTGATGTTTACATTTCAGGGAGATGGTTCTCAGATCTTTGAGAAGGACCTTCCTGGATCGTAAAAGGTCTGATAAAAGGTCTGTTTTCAAAAGGATTTATATGCATTTCAAAGAGAGGAGAAACTACTTATAGTTTTAAGTTTTCAAAAGTAAATGCTCTAAGAAAAAGGAGGGGAGAGAAATCTCTTTCCTTATTTTCAATAGGGAAAATCCTTATACGACAAATTATTTACTCATTTATTATCGAGGATATTTGGGTAGCTTTCAGTTTGGAACTATTATAAATTTTTGTCTTCAGCATTCTTGCACATGGCTTTTGTATGGACACATTTCTGGTAGGTATATACCAAAGAATGAAATCGATGATCAGAGTATGCATATGTTTCATTTTAGTAGATCCTGCCAGAGTTCCAAAGTGGTCCATTAAGGGAATTTTTAGCCGGTCTTAGTTAATCTTCTTGTTCTTATTTTTCCAGTAAAATAAAAGTTTACCATTAGGAAGCTAGCTCCCATTCAGAAATTAAAAATGGAATGAGTTCTTATAGGAATAATTTGTTTATCTGTCAATCATTGATAAACCTCAGATAAGATGCAGACTTTATCTATTGACTATATAGCTATACCAAGGACATAAGAAAGCATGTGACTATTAACACCAGACTACCAAACTGATTTAGAATCTTAATATTAGTCTAAAATTATCTCTCAATTCCTTTTACTCAGTGGTAAAAATGTATTTTATATGTTTTTCTTCTGATAGTTATTCATAATAATTATTATTTAACTATGCAACCATATATTATTATGACTACTATAGTATATACTGTGAAATAGCTATAATAATTTAGATCATCTGATCTTTATAAAATTTTAATTCAAAATAAATAACTATAGCAAAAAAAATCATAAATATAGAAACAAAAACTTAACTAGGCTATAGCTTTGTTTTAGAGACCAAACTGAAATATCTTCTCTCTCTTTCTTTGTAGGGAATACACCACACACACACACACACACACACATACACACACACACAAGCACACACACACAAGCAAGCACACACACGTTTCTTTTTCTCCCACTTCTATGAGATCATTTTTACCATATTATTAAACACTCTTCCGAAACATAATTTTTAGTAACAGTACAATATACCCCATTTTATGAATGTGCCATGATTTTCTAATTGTAGGACTTAGAAATAGTCTTCAGCTTCTGTATTATAAATAATGCTGCAATAAATATCCATGTGATTATTTCCCTAAGCTAGAATCCCAAAGTTAGGATGAAGGAGTTCACTTCTTTCAGACTCCTGATATAAATTCCTTTCTTGGAAGGTTATGCAAATGAACGGTTCTATCAGAGGAACAGGAATAACCTTATATCATGTGTCACGCATCACCACTGAGCATGATCATTTTATCTTCTTTTTCACTGTAACAGATTATTAAACTATCATATTTTAACCTACATTAGCACTAATGAGATTGAACTTGGATTTTTAATATAATTGACCCTTATAATTTTCCTTTCAATCTTTCTATCTACAAGAGGAAATTTCTCTTAAAGAACAGAAATTTTTATTTTATTTTATAAAGACCAAACCTAAGTCACCCTGTATTAATTGTACTATTACAGACGAGACAAATTAAATGTCTTGTGTGAAAAGACCACCTATTAGCATAAAAATGGGGACATGAATAGTATGGTTATTTTAAATCTTCAAAAGAATTCAACAATATTACAGCAGCTAGTTTCAAGGCCATCTCTACCAAGCCCCTTTCAGAGTTTTCAACTAGAAATAAATACATCAATTTGTTTTAATTGTCTTTATGGGAATGCTTGCAGGGATAAAATAGTTAAAGAAATAGGCAGATAAGGAAAAAGTAGATCTAGGGTGATCAGTAGCTTAGGATATCAGTTTGGAAACAGCCAAGATATGATTGTACTGGTAGGTTTTTTCTAGACACATTATGAAACGCTGATATGATTTTGCTTAATTATAATCAAATGATTCTAATTTTTCCTTCAGATAAATTAATGGCTTGAGCCATTAATTCATGTCAGTCATTAGCTCTCTACAAATGTTTTCAGTCAACTTGATTTCTATTGTAACTATTATGACCCATGTAATAAAAATATTTAAAATTTTCATTTCAATGATAGTTTATTTCCTTATGAGGTAATTAAATGAAAATGCTTAGAGTGTTATATTCATGTTAAAAACTAATATGAATACAGATTACACATTAGCACTTACTAGAAAGTTATTAGTTGCAAATATCGTGATTTGCATATTTTGTCTATGTGCTAAATAAAAATGTAATTTATCAAGTTTTGTGATTTCTCTAGCTTTTAATGATTTATGAACAGAGCAGCACAGTACTAAATTTAATGGTAATTTAATAAAAGGACTTACTTTTGTCCTACTCACTTAATATATAATATTTGGAAGTATTTACAGAATAAGGAAGTCAAATTTTACCCCAAGGAATGTTTTAAAATTAAAAATAGTCCACAGACCTTTAAACATAATTATCATAGAATACATTGACTTTTTACCAAAAAGATTAAATTTTTTTTATTAAAAAAATCAGTCAACAATAAAATGCAATTTACTGGCGTTTCTGCATTATGTAACTCTCAAATTGGTGCATCTGGTTAATGAGAATCCTTGACTGTTTGAGGAGTAATTGACCAGAAAGCTTATTGGACTAACATGCATCTAAATGGTTTATAATAGTTTTCTTTAAGAACTTTTATTAAAAGTATAATTAATTTTTATTTATTTACTTTTCTTTTTGTTGACTCATAGGCTTCAGATTCTCAAGGATCACTTTACTTATTCCCTTTATGTTAATGTCTGCCGATCACTCTTTGAAAAGGACAAGCTACTCTTTTCTTTTTGTCTAACTGTGAATCTGCTGATACACGAGCGTTCGGTCAGTACTGTTTTAATTTGCAGGGGAAAAAAACATGTTAACGTTGATTCAATAACTTACTGATTTGTATGGGAATATATAAAGAGTTGTAAATAATGATAATTATTATAATTATGGCAAGACATTACAACTAGCCTGAATTTCATAGAGGTGAAAATAAATTAAGCACAGAATTCATTATGTAACTATTACTTAAACTTTTGTTTGTTTGAATTTAAAACAGTTTTTATTAGAATCTCATATAAGTAGGCATATAAACTTACCAAATAGATTGATATACTTACACCAGTAATAGTATAAATGGTAATATTTTTCAGAACTTGTGCAAGTTAGTCAAATCTAACCACTCGTGTTGAACAATATCTTTCATACATTTTTGCTATGTTTTAAATCTATTTATTTAAAATATAAGAAACACTTTACAAATAGAAAACCAGTGTTGTACAAATTTACTCTTTTCCACACTTGTATGTTTAAGGTTTATTGATTTCATATGGTGGTGTATTAGTTGAAGTCTAAAAGAGTAAATGCTTTATTCTTGCATTTTTGCAGAAGTTACATAGAAGTACCTGATTATATTTTATGGAAATTGATTGAAACATAGCGGATTGATGGCTATTTATCTTCCCACAATTTTTAGAGCCAACAGGACTCTAAGCAGTCATTTGGAAAACATATATTCAAATACAATATATTCAGATTTTCATAGTTAGGTCAGTAAATCTGAAGAAATAGTACCAAAAAGTAACTTTCTAAAAATAGAACTATTTTTGAAAATGTATCATAATAGATACTTCGATATCTTATTAACAAATCTGAGCTACATCAGAATCTCATAGGAAATAAACACGATATTTTAAAATTAATAGTCAATTTTTTTAAATGGTTGTAAATTTACTATCTATATGATGAAATCATTTATGACTCTTCATGCTGCCTTGTTTTCAAAAGATTAATAAAGCTGAATGGAGATTTCTGCTAACTGGTGGCATTGGACTGGATAATCCTCATGCCAACCCTTGTACATGGCTCCCTCAAAAATCCTGGGATGAAATATGTCGACTAGATGATTTGCCTTCCTTCAAATCCATTCGTAAAGAGTTTATTCACTTAAAGGATGGATGGAAAAAAGTATATGATAGTTTGGTATGTTTTTAATCCTCTTGCTCATTCCAAAGTTTAAAATGGAGAAAATAATGTTAAATTATATATTGTTATCTTTGAATAAAAACAAGATTCAAGTAAACTTTAAACAGCTGATCAGATGGAAAATCAAAGTTTAGATTTATATTATCCCCACCTTCTAAATCAGTGGTTCTATCTAAATTTCTTTTCAAATTCCTTCAAATGTGTGGAGATGCAAAAAAAGCTGCATGGTCCTTAATATATATTCTTTTTGAATTTCTATGCCAGGTTTTCATTTATCATCAACTTAGACTTTAACAACTATAATACCAGATGCATTAAAATTTTACAAAACCGCTATTGTTTAGTTTTTTTGAATGCATATAGGAGCTAATAGATATTTTTGACATTTGAAGAAAGGAAAAAGCTAGTAGTCCTCAAATATATTTCACGAGACCTTATCTTGCTACTTGGAGACACATATCACAATACAGTTTTTCTTCTGGAAATACACGGAAATTGTTACCTAACTTTTTAGCACAAGGGCTGATATTGTGCAAATTCCCACTTATTTTTTTCTATTCCTTTCTTTTTATTCTCTTGACATTCTGCATTCCTTGGGTTTACTATGCAAGAGCTCAGTTTGGAGGAGAAAAGAGAAGAGAGGAAAGGGCCAGATACGTGAGGACACTTTTTTATTTGGTTACCTATTTGTTATTTTATACATGATAGTAAGATCGTGTCTACATACAAATTCAAATATTTTGGACAGGATCTCTCTTGGATCTCTCGTTGTTAGTACTAAAAATATATTTCCTAGAGACAAATATGTTTTTGTGAGTACTTCATTCTAATTTGAAATAGAAGTTTATTCACTATACTGAAGCATGGAGATTTCTGATCTGAGATACCGCATAGCCTTCCCTGAAGTTTCAAAGGTACAACTGTCTTTTTTTTTTTTTTTTTTTCAAGGTTACCACTCTTCCTGGGATCTTGATGCCTCTCATATATTTTTAATAGCTCTTTTGTCTTCTTCATTATTGTACACATCCTCAAATATCTTTTTTAAAAAGGACACCAAAATTGTTCAAAACAAGAAATTACACAGTGCATCTTAGTACAATGCTGTTCTTCTTTCATAATAAATGTTTATTTTTATAAATAGATGATGACTAGATGGTAGGCTCTTTTACATGCCTTTGGACAATTAATGGGAATAAAACTCCATCTGTACTTTTTTTCATAATAGAGATAATCTTGTTCTAATTTTGATTCTTTTGTGGTATTTTAAATTTTTCATTCCTTATTTCATAACTTTGACCTAACCTAATGAAATTTACATTAGCATTCTTGAGTTCATTTAGTCATTATATATTTTCTTTAAAAATTGGTTTATAAGTTAAAATACTGTTTTCTTTTTAGAAATAATCTCCAAAATAACATTGAATTATATCCACTATAATTTCAGGAACCACATCATGAGGATTTTCCTGATATTTGGGAAGATAAAGTAAATGCGTTTCAAAGGATGCTTATTATTCGTTGCTTGAGGCCAGACAAGGTAAATGTGGGCTTTGAAAGCAGCTCAGTGATTCCAGTCTTTCCTCTCACCATAGCAGCCAAACTTGTATTTCCTCATGTCATAGGAGAGGCGGAGGAGGCTGGGAGAAATAACCCTCACTTCCTTCTAATAGAGCCATATTTTTCAAAAAGTTTGTATGTTTATTGTAACCACACTAAATTCAGATTATATTTTTATAGTTTTATTTATTTTATGATTCTTCCTTTTAAAGTATGCTTCTTTAATTCCTCACAATCTACTTTCTTTACATGCTATAATCTCATTTTTATTTTTATTATTTCAGTAAAATTATTCAGTGATGTTAGTTAGCATCAAGCTGATATACTAGAATTTCTGGTTCTTCAAATGCTTTCCTTATATATAGTTCTTTGTTGGCCTTTGGAAAATTAATAAAATATTATTTCAAGACATTTATAATTGCTAAGTTGGGAAATATCAATACTTTTAGTTTTAATTTCTTTAAATAATGAATTATATAACATATTAGCTGACATATCAACAAATTTCAGTACTCATAGATATCCTTGTTTGTATTATTATACTCTTTTAAAAAAGCTGTTCACTTAGATATAACGACCTGCATCCACAGAGATACCCACATACACATACTCTGAAAAATGTATACATTAGGTACGTTGGGGAAAAAGTTGAGAAAATATTCTAATTGTATATTGTTACTACTCACGTAAAAGTAATACATAATTATTTCAAAATGTACTGTATTCACAAGTTAAGTTGCTGAGGAGTATAACAACAAACTCCTAACAACAACAAAAAAGCAGAACTTAAATGGTGAAAGCAATATATTTGTTGAAATGTTTTTCTACACATCGGTGATAATATGGGATGTAGGCATTCCTTCCTCTGTAAGCCATAGTCTGTTCAATACACACATGTAATTCTTGCTTGACTTGGCAGTAAGTTCTCAGCCAAGGCAGAAGTATGTATTAGGCACAGTGCCTAGGGCCCATGATATTTTTAGGGGCCCATGAAGTTGTCTTAATTTCTTTTAAGATCGGGAAATATAATCCAGCTTGTTTTATATTTGTAATTATGCCAAAATAATTGTAAAATATAATTTTTAATTTTTTTATGAATAAAGGGACCCCAAAGTGCCTAAGGTTTATTAAAATTATAATGTTGCCCTGCCCTTAGGTTCTAGAAGTAATTACAGTTATTTAAGAATCATTATTAAACTGATGATGGAGGATGAAATATCCTCTTGGTAGCTCTTTTTAAAAATGAATCTCCACTGAAACTTTAGGGTTAAGCCTCAGAAGTTTTCAGTTTAAGTATTAAATATGGAAGACTATTAAATGCTTCGAACTGTTGCCTAAGATGGCTGTCTTCTTTAAAACTTTTTATTAAAATTTACAAAGGTTTTTACTTTGTTTTCTAAGTTAGATAAAGACTGTAATATTAATGAGCCATTTCCTTATTGTGAAGTTTCATCTATAAATATCTTTTCCCTCGTTTTATGTTTTAAAAAATTTGACATAATTCATTGATCTATCAAATAGATCAAATATTACTTTTTTTCATATTCCTTTTCTTTTGAAAGTGTTTTTGAGGGAAATGGAGAGTTAGATATTCAAGCTGAGAAGGTTTTGTTTGTTTGTATGGTTTTGTTTGTTTTTAAATCAATTAGGGTTAAACTTAAGGTTTTATACTTCTTTTGTCCAATGCTTTAGAACCCTGTCTTGTAATTTTTTTCCTACATGTTTTCATATCTTCTCTAGAGCTTTCCTTGGATAGGTGGATGAGTGTATAGACATTAATGCCTCTCACGAATATTTTGATTCTCCTCTACTTCTGTGCACATGTGGTGGGAGGATCGTGGCTATACATCTTGCTTTGGCCAATAAGTTGTGAGCTTCTCAGGGCACTCTTCTGCTATCAAAGTTGTAGAATCATGTTGATATTTAAGTGCCGTAAGTAGGCTGGTTTGCTGAGCCAACTCAGGGAGAGTAGTTGCCTGCACACCCAGATGACTTTGGAGAGACAAAAAAGTAAGCCTTTATTGTGTTAAGCCACTGAGATCTGGAAATTGTTTGTTACTATCTTTGGGAAAATTTAAAAGACGCTCACTAAATCACCAGTAGAAAAACGAGATGAGCATTCTTTTAGGATTTAATAGTTTACAGTGTTTTATTTAGCACAGAAATATGTCAAATGGATAAATACTGAGGTATGGAATGTTTTGAGTCCATTTACAAATGAAGGGCTTTTGACTACAATTCTTGTCTTCTGAACTTTTTTTAAAAAAGCAAATTATTCGGCTTACAGTAAGAACCTTGTCAAATGTAAATTGTTTCTCTGACCTCAGGTAAGTCCTATAGGAACTTGCAATGCATAGCAAAACAGAAATGGCAGACCACAAACTTTTTTCCTACCTTTTGGAAGATGGTTGCTTAGATTAGTCTGTAATTTTTGTTACTGACAGACTTTATTTTACACACCTAATACTGGCATGATCAGAACGCAAAAGCAAACCCAATCTATGACCCTGCAAGCTAAATAGCTAACACAGTCTCATTTACCTCAGGAGTTAGTGTTTGGTCTTGGGAACAAGCAAGTCTTGTTCCGTTCTAACATTAAAAACAGAACACTGAAATTTACCACTGTTCACCCTCATGTGAGCACCCCTAATTTGGCCCTCCAGTGCTAACAGAAGAATAACTTCACATCAACCATGTTTGTACCTGTGCAGTGGCGGATGCAAGCCTGGACCACTCACAAAAGAGAGTCCACTTATAACGCAAACTTACTCAAAGTAAAACCGCACACTTAAAAGCCAGGTGTTTTCCTTTTTGTTTGTAAAACCATATTTAGTGAAGGAGTCAGCCTTGGGAGGAAAGAGGTTTTTCTTTTGTTAGTCGTCATTTTTAATCTAGTGAGGGAAGACCAGCTATAGGAAAAGAATAATGAGAAGGGCAAGGACAAGTCCTGCGCCAGACAGTTTAGATATTTTTAGTTTCCTGCGATAAGTGTGACATCTGTGCTCATTCAGATATCTGAAATATGAAATAACTTACATGAAATGAAATTTTACATATAAGTGAATTTATTCTGTGATTTTTGTTGAGGCTTTCTGTGTATTAGAATTCCTCACAAAAAAGAGGCACCCTGAATTATATATCCATTTATTCATTCAATAGATATTTATTGTTCACAAACAATATATGTGTTATCTTATTAGATGAGATTCTTGATATCAGTACTTATAAATTTATTGTTTCACTTCCATGCCTCTTCCATATTTGAATGAATCTAGAGAAATAATGAGGAGGAATTAAAAAATCTAACTGAAGCCCAGGTAGTCTTTCACCATCAGCTCCCCACACTCGTACCCTCAGTCACACACACACATCCACACCGGGACTGACACTGTTTGGTATTGTGACATGTTGATGATTTCTACTTACAAACCTTGTGTGAATAGATGTTCCAGAGAATATTTAATTAAAGTTTGGAAACACTTGTAACTTTTTCCAGAGGAGACCGTCCTGTTGACATATTGGTCACCTGCAAATTGCTCCTGCAGGCTGGCAGAATTGCCAACCTAATTTGGAGTTCATATCCATCCTTGGATATGAACAAGTATCTAGTCAGAGTGATTCTGGAGATGTCAAAAATTTTTTTCTGTTCTTGTCACTCCATTACTCCTCTTCCAGGGTTATGCTTACATAGTTTGTTAAGCTAGACACAGGGATGCTCATTTATTAAATCTACTTTTATCATTTGTTTGGGTCACACCTGAGCCATGACTAGCTGAGGCCATTGCCTAGAAATGACAAATTGTACACCCTATATCAGAAAGGAATGCTGTATCTGAAGGTGTACGTTAGTTGTACTGATCAATACAGTTCCATTCCTACAGCAATGCCTAATAGGAACCCCCATGCCATGGAGTTCTGTGTTTTGTCAAACACGCTTCCAGAAAATGTGCAGGTATTTTATCAGAAATTTTATGCAATATAGTTTTGCCCATTTCTCAGGCATATGGATGGCTTGTTTCTTCTTCACAGTGATGTCTCTTTAAAAAAAAAAAAAAAAAAAAAAAGGTTTTTCCAGCTATATCTGTTCTTATTTGATGGTATAGTACTCTATAAATCACACTAAAATTTTTGCTTTTGAATTTTGTAGTTTTGGAACATAGTGTTTTAAAACGTAAGCAAAGAATTAAGTTTTCTTATATTCTTCATTCACTATGTGTTGAGTACTCATTAAAAGGAAGAAAAATTTTTTTGAATTCCGGTGTCACTAACTACCCACCTTTTATTATTTAAATATTTATAATTTTTTTCTATCTAAAAGGCATTTACGTAAAGCGATACCTTTGAATCTCCACCAACACTAATGAATGACCTTTTTTAAGGTTCGAATGACCATAAAAATTTATTTAATTTTTAAAAATTATTTTAAAAAATTAATGACCCTTTTTAAGGTTTTAGGCAGATTTTCAACATTCTTTCAAATCTATCCTGTTCTTTTCTAGGTTATTCCAATGCTGCAAGAATTTATAATCAACAAATTGGGGCGTATATTCATTGAACCGCCCCCCTTTGATTTATCCAAGGCATTCGCAGATAGTAACTGCTGTGCACCACTTATTTTTGTGCTCTCTCCTGGAGCAGACCCCATGGCTGCCCTTCTAAAATTTGCTGATGACCAGGTACCTTAAAATAGATCAAGGTGTGTGTGTGTGGGTGTGCACGCGCGTGCGTGTGCGTGCGTGTCTATCAACACTTGCTTATACCTAAAATACGAAGGGGTGAGGAAAAAGTAAAAATTTATCACTCAGCCCTTGAAAGACTTGGGGGTCGGTCCAGAAGTTAACAGAGTCCCAAGAAATTGATACTTAAATGGGTGCACTGATATTAAAAATAATTCCTTATCCAAATCATAAAGCCAGAATTTGGGCTTAGGTGACACATTTGCTTTTCTTTTATTTTGTTGGAACGGGGGACTCTGTGACACAATTTGCACCAGTGTATGAGCTTGGGTTGATTTAATAGATTCAATTCTGGACAATGAGCTTGCGTGTCTCTGACCTCGCTTCTTCTACCAGTCTCTAAAGGAGTACTTTCTTTGACTTCCCAGAACAATTACATATTACAGTTAATTTATCAGGTTATATTCTAATATTTGCACTTCCAGGCTTTACAAGTTATTCAAATGAATTTACTGTATGTTTTTTTACATCATACAGCATAGAACTAGAGAGTAGTGTTGGGTGGGAGAGGAGGTATATGTGGTAAAAGGGGTCAAATATGTGATGACATTAAAAAATTTAAAAAAAGAAAGAAAAGAAGGAAGGAAGGAAGGAAGGAAGGAAGGAAGGAAGGAAGGAAGGAAGGAAGGAAGGAAGGAAGAAAGGAAGGAAGAGAAAGGAAAGGTGATTGGCATTTCTGAGTTAATATTTTTCTCTTTTGATCCAATCAAAATAACATTTTATGGCAATAGTGCTGATATGTATAAAACCACCACCATCACTTTTATTGAGTGCTTTCTATATACTGTTGATTTTGCTATACATATTTCTATTTTAATTTTTACAACAATCCAGTTTACAGATAGAAATATTAAGCAAAGAGAAATTAAGTGACTTCTCAAAGGTCACACAGCTAGTTGGTTAAAATACTCTTTACTAAACCAATTTATATTTAATACCCATTTTTTTGCATCAGATGTAATTCTTAGATACTAGAGGATTGATTGTATAGCACAGCACTTACCACTGATTAAAGAAGTGTGGCAGATGAGGTCTGAGATGTATTGAGAAACCAGTTTATGTAGGGCCTTTGTAGGTTACATTAAGGACTTTGAGGAAGATAGTACAATATAGTAGGGTTTTAAGCAATGAAGTAGCATGATCTGATCTATAATTTATAAATGTCATTCTAGCTGGTGTGAGGAGAATTGATTCAAGTGGTGAAAAATGAAAGCAGAGCACTAGATAAGAAGGTTATCATAAGGCCAGGAAGAGCAATGGTAGGTAGGACTAGAGCAGGAGTGATGGAGATGGCTAGAATTATCCATTTTATGTGTGACTCACTCTGTCCAAGTAAACGTGACCTTTTCAAACCTTGAGACTTTCCAGTTTTCTCCATTTTTCTTCCCACATTACACAGTGTGTTTATTCTCTGGGCCCTATTAGGACTGCTCAATGCATTGTCTTCTCTTACTATCTCCACCTGTTCCAGAAACAGTTATATCTAGCGCTATTTTGTTTTCTGCTATTTCTACCTGATAGTGTTGATATGATAAACCACGGACATTCAGACAGGGCTCGAGACGCCACTTTTCCAAAGAGGCATCCAGGTGGTGAGTGCCCTGGAAAGAAAGAACTCAGGGAGTCAGACCCTATGTTCAGAAGCTTCAGGTGAATCAGGATATAGCTGAAATGAATTCCAGGCAACCATTCCCACAGAATTCTTTAAAGACACTTTTAAAATGGGAATTAAGGTTAACGGTTTTTTGTTTTTTTTTTCACTCTGAATTTTATGCAGTAGCCAAATTAGTTAAAATATAATTTTTCAAAGATCTGGAAGACACAGAGCAAGCTCCTCTGTCTATTCAGTTTTCTTTTCAGCTTTGGATCTGAGGAATTGCTGCTTAACAACTGTACCCTTTCCTCTCCTACTCACGTTAAACGTCTTGTTAATATCTTTTTCTGTCCCTTATCTTGACAATCAAAGACCTTACAGAATTTTCCATGATCGTTTCCTATACAAATTGACTTGCTTTTTCTCTGAGTGTTTGTAGAATTCTTAATCAATAAGAGTCTTTTAGGGTTGCATATAGTCAGACATTCAAAGGATACTACGTAATTATATTTTAATATATCTAAATGTTAATATTTCTTTCAATAATAATATTGATTCTTTTTTTCACATCTTTACTATTCTTGTACACAGGGATATGGGGGATCAAAACTTAGCTCTTTATCTCTTGGTCAAGGCCAAGGGCCCATAGCCATGAGGATGATAGAAAAAGCTGTCAAAGAAGGAACGTGGGTGGTTCTTCAGAACTGTCACCTTGCCACCTCTTGGATGCCAACCCTCGAGAAAGTTTGTGAGGTAAAAATACAATTTTATTATTGTATTCACTAAATATAATTAGTGATATACATACCATGCAAATAACTCATCCCCGTCCTCTAATTTGGAGGGCTGCAGGTGAGTAACATGTCAGGATTATAGGAGGGATGGTCTGGCATTGGGAACTAGAGGGCTAGAGAAGAGTACACAGTCAGACCTTGCCAGATCCTTCTGAATAGGGTTAAGGGCTCATCCAGTTAGTTGAAATATCTAATCCAGAGGAGCAGCCCCAAAGATGAGTGCAAACCACAGGATAAGATAGAAACACTTTTTATAGCAGTGGGCCAAAAACAATAAAGGAGGCTTTTCAGGGTGATATTCATGTAGCCACTCTAAACCAAAAGGCTTCAGGATGTAACTTTTCTTTAATTTACTTCTCACCCACTTAGCCAGTGATCCTGCCCCAGAGGACCAGCTTGAAACCAGAAGGATACTCTACCCACCCTCTTTGCACTAGGTCATGGTACTTACTTATTTTTGTAGGTGGAAATTCCAGGAAGAAAGCCCATTTAGCTCACCTGAGTAAACAGAAAAACTTGGTACTCAATTTCAACAAATATAGAGAAAATGTGTTCTCTGTAATTACCTGCGTCTCTAGCCCTCTCCTAACTCAGAGTCTCTCAGGCTACTTAATAACCAAGTTAATGATGTAACTCTCACTATCCAGACGTTCAACAGAAACTTGAGGGAAGAGGTTGTATTTTCTTTGTGCCACTTGCCACTAGTTTGTCTGTATCTCCCAACAGAGGATAAGCAAAATAAGGACAATGACTTTGTCTGTTTTGTTCTCTGCTTTATCTCCAGTACCTTGATAGTGCCTGACCCATAGAAGACAATAAATATTTACTGAATTAGTGAATGAATATTGCTTCCCTGTTTAAAATCTGTCAATAGCTTCCCATTGCACACAAGACAAAGTTCAAACCCACATCATGGCCTGTAACACTCCTCTTCATTCGACATTCGCCTACCCTCTCGGGTTTCATCTTTGGCCACTTTCCATCTTGATGTCTATGCTCTAACCATTCGAACTTTCATTTTCATGGCATAACATAGTTTCTCAAGTATATAGGTCATGTAATAAATGTCATTTTTATCTAAAAAATAATTTTTATATTATTTACCTTACCGACCTCTACTCATCCTTAAGGCCTTATACTGGAGGTTTTATGTTTGCGCCTGTTTCCTCATGGTTCCTCTGTCTCTTGGCCATGCTCATGACCTGTTGAATTGTATCATACATACCCATCAGAGAGTCATCTAAGAGAGAAAAACTGTCTCTAATAGATGGTGAACTTGACTCAAAGCCCAGTGAGTCATGTTGCTTAAGTCACATGATTTAAGGAGAAAAAATGGTGAAAAAATGGTAGGAGAAAAAATGGTGCCCTCACCATGTACTAAAGAACATAGGCACCTATGCCTTCTTCCGGATTCACCCCCACCCCTTTCCACATGAATGCTCAGACATTTTTTTACTGATAGAGATTTGAAGTTTTAAAAACACAGCAACCACTGACGTGGACAGTTGAGGGAAGTAACAGTAGGGAGTGAGACTGACTAGTAAGCATGTTAAGGGCCCTTAATTATTGCTCATTCATGCAGCCTTCAGGACAGTGCTGAGTGTTCCACCATTCTCGATAGTGCGGGCCAGACTATCCCCTTAAACAAACATAGCCACTGGGGATATGTTTTCATGCTTCAGTATGTGCCAGTTCCTCACAACTTTCAAAGTACTCTTTTTTTTTTTAATCAGCCATGTTTGGTTTAATATTAACATATCTGAGTGTGGTGCGTATTCTCACAACATGGCTATAGCAAAAAGAAAGGATTATTTGTAATCCTGCTCTAGGGCAGATAAATATTTCTGTATTTCAGCAACATCAAAGAAGATACGGTCTTTTTTTTTTTTTTTATTGTCTAATTGTGGCCAACCCTGAATTATGTAACATCTTTGTAATCTTTATAGTCATATGATTTAGTGGTATCAAAGAGAATAATAACACTCTGGGACTTCTCAATGAAGCATGTTGTTTCCAGGGCAGAATCAAATTTTAAGGCTTTTTGACTTAAATTGCAGCTATAAACTCTATTTTGTAAAAATGCTTCCTCCCACTTCTGGTCTATCCCACGCACATGTAATCTGAAGATTTCACATTGATTTTATGTATCCTTTTGTATCTGATTTCTTTTCCTGCAGGAGTTAAGCCCTGAATCAACACACCCAGATTTCCGAATTTGGCTGACAAGTTATCCATCTCCAAATTTCCCTGTGTCGGTACTGCAGAATGGAGTGAAAATGACCAATGAAGCACCGAAGGGTTTACGGGCTAATATCATTCGATCATATCTCATGGATCCAATCTCTGACCCTGAGTTCTTTAGCAGCTGCAAGAAGCCTGTTAGTAATGGCTAAGTCTTGTTACCTCAGCCCCGTGAAGCAATTCAAGAGCTCCCTGGTGATCATGGATGTGTGTGCTGAGTAAAACTACAAATTAAATAGGCCTCCTGCACTGCAGTGCATTTGGTTTTGATTACTGATTATTGACTGTGCTGAAGTCAATTTTATTAATATTTTATTTTAATTTTACTACCAGCCTCATTCCTGCTCAGCTGAGACCTTGTGGGATATCATTAATAATGTAGCTTTCTATTTAGAAAGTCGGCTGTAAGCCATTCCCAGTACAAATCTGCAAGGTTGGAGAATCTTGTTTCAAGATATTAACTGAGCCCTTTGCTATTTGGAGCCATATCTTTAAATTAAAATATAAAAATATTTCCCCCATATAACTATAATGAGAGCCAAAATGATTTTACTCCTTGATTGATGGGACTCATAAGGGTCTCTTTTAGCATCACCAGGCAGGCAGGGAAACCACCCACTGCTTTCATGATTAGAATTCTGTGTGTGAATGTCTGTGACCTAAAATTGTTTCACAGCGTTTTCCCATAATTAAAAATGGAACCGTTTCTTTTTAAGAGGGGTTATGAACCTTGGTAAGTTTTTGCCATTAAAAAGCTCACACTCTTGATGTCGGAATATGTTTTAAGTACACATCAAAAGAAAACATTAAAAATAAAGAAGTACTTTCATTAAACAAAAGTCTTGAGTACTGAAAAATAAAAAGCATCTATATTTAAAACTAAGCCAAAGCTTATCTTAAGCTTCTAAGACTTGCTGTATGACTAGTTTTTGCATTGATTACTACCAGGACAGCGGTGAGGGCATTTCTGTACATAATAGCCAGGCAGAAGCCCTTTTGCAAAATTTTACTCCCTTTCTTCTAGATCCAAAGGTCTCTCCAGTGGAAGTCATACATGTTGGAAATCCAGGCTTTTACAAACCACAGTCCAAACCCAAACCCAAATTTCCTCAAATACCAAAGCAGCACATCAAAATTTTTCTGTTTTAATTTTTTATTTGGAAAAAATTTTAAACTTACAGAAAAGTTGCAAGCATAAAAGGTGCATGAAGAACGCCCCATGCCCCATGCCTATAGTCACCTTCTGTTACTATATAATTAGAAATGTCATGGCCTTTAATTCCTAAATCAATACTCCAATACATTTCTTAAGAATAGAGGTACTGTCTTATCCTGGTACAGTTATTAGTTTAGTAAATCTAACAAGGATACACTATTGTATCTAATTACCACTTACACTCCCAACCTGTACGTTGACTCAGTAATGTTCATTACAGCACTGTCCCGTCCACTACAGGGCTGGACTAGGGCTAACTTGTACTTAGTTGCCATGTCACTTGCCCCCTTTAATCGGGAACATTTCCTCAGTCCTTTGTTTTTTATGGCATTGACATTTCTGAAAAATTCATTCCCCTCTTTTTTTTTAAAGAACATTTATCATTTTGGACTTACTCTATATTTCCTCATGATTAGATTCAGATTATACATTCTTGGCCGGAATACTATGCAGGTGATCTTGTGCCTCAGGGTATTACATCGGGAGGCACGTGATCCCCATTTATCCCTCATTGATGATACTAGTTTTGATCATCTGGACAAAGTGTTGTCTTATTTCTTCACTTGCAACTAAAAATTGCCCCTTGCAACTAAAAATTGGCCTGTAGGGACATATGTTAGGATCATGAAAATATCCTGTTTCTCATTGAAATCTACCCTTGACCCAGCCTAGTGGCCATTGCTAATTCTTGCCTGATCCACTCATTTCTAACATTAACTCTGACTCTAGAACTCCCTCCATGTTTGACACCTGGCATCCTACTGTCAGCAAAAGCCCTTCCTTCTTCCCCATTTATCTGTTATTGATATCAACTAATGAATTTCTAGGGGGTTTTTCCCCAGTAGTTCTTAATTTATTATTATTAAGTCTTTTGCTCACATGATCCCAGATTTGATTAGTGGGAATTCCTTCAAGATGATGCCTCTGTACTTGTTATAGTTACCATCATTTAAAAAAAATTATTATAAATAATAATTTTTAATTATTGTCTCTTGTACTTTCTAGCATAAGATGCTCCAGGCTCATCTGTACCCCAGTCCTGCAACCAGACATTTTTCTGAAGAATCCTGTTTCCTTTTTAGTAGGGAGTGGTTTAGAGCCCATGATCTCATTGATCTCATTGAGATCTTGAACTCATTGCTACTGCATTGTCTTTGGTTCTTGGCCCTTTGGGTAAAGAGAGCTTAGAAATATATATATATACACTTACACATACATGTGCATATATACAAATACATATTCACACATATACATGCATACAAACAAGTATGTGAGCACATATATACATATTTTAGAAGTAATGAGTTAATCATATCAATGCCTCCAATTTCACTCCATCTACTCAGGGATTTTTCTTGGTTTTCCTCATTCTGTATTTGTATGTCCCTTCTTCTACAGTGAGAAACCTGGCTTCTACAACACACTTACTGATTTGCTCAATAATATATCTGAAATAATCCCAGAATTAGCACAGTATGCTTAATTTTCTCCCACCTCTCTGGTTAAATTTAGGCTACTTTACTTTTGTCTTCCACTCTCCTTTCAATTTTTCTCCGCTGGGGAGACTTCCCCCTGCCTTCGGATAAAACCTTGGACAGCCTCATGTTTTTTCTGGTTATTATAAGGTAATAAAGAGACCTATAGTCATTTTAACTTGGAAGGCCAACCTTGATTCAGAAGTCAGAAAGTACAATACAATATATTAATCAACATGCCAACTTTTATTCAAAATGTAAGTGTCAACTCAGCAGTGTCTCACCTCAGACCTTTAGTCAATGGGCTTCATGCTGTTGGGGGAAAGTGATGGAATTGTCATCTTTCTTTTTATCTCTCTTGCAGGTGATAGCTACTGATACTAACAGCTCATTTCAGAGTGTGTGCAGGGGCAAGGCGGGGAGGGCAGAAGTTTCTGCTCTGGGCTTCTTATTGATTGGAGCTCTCTGAACTTGGCACTTGCACTTGGGTTGAAAGATGACTCTTTTTCTTGTGAGTTCTCCCATGGGTTCTCCTTTGGCTGCCCTGCTGGTCTCCTCTTGCTGTAACCCTATCATCCTTGGCCATGCTTTTCCTTTAGCTGGCTGCTCCTGAGCATTTTTTCCCTCAGATTTTGGTTCTTCAGCATTCATTTCATACAGGCCCTTACTGTTGGTGTTTCCTCATCCCATGACACAAGTCTCTTGACCAGGAAACCTTTAAAATGATGCCTAGCTGACATTCCTAGTCCCGCTCCCCGTCGGCTCCTTGAACTCACATTGGGGTGGCCCACCATTGGAGGCAGGGTGAGGAATTTCCTCTCACAGTTCACTATCTTGTGCCCTCAGACTGCCCTCCTCTTGAATTTTGCACTTTCCCGCTCCACCCCAGCTGCAGAGAGCATGCACCAGCTCTTCGAGTGGCATTATTAATTCCTTCTCTCTAGCTTGGACTAAGGAGATAGACCTCATGCAAGGTAAATTTTGTATTTACCTTGTAGAGGCTACAGATTATTTATATATTGCATCATACTTTCTGATTTCTGAATCAAGGCTGCCTTTGCAACTAAAAGTGTCTGTAGGACTTTTTATTACCTGAGAATAACTGTAAAAGTCACTATCATTTTTTTTTTTTTTAGACAGGGGGTGAGGGGGTGGGGGTGGGGGGTGGCTGCCCAAAGTATCAGTCCAAAAGTCCTTCTTGTAGAAAAGTTCTTCTGCCTAATTGGTTTGAACTATCTCCCTTGAAACTCCTCCATGGTGGTCTGGAACCACACATTGGAATCCATATTTCTAGCCTCATGATGCTTCAACTGGAACCTCTAAAACCCTGTAAGGTAATATGAAATTAGATAAACTTATTATACTTCCTAAAAACCTGGTGTATATAGCTACACATGCCAACTGAACAAGTGTACAAGGGCATATTTTTGCCTAAATAGACTGTAGAAACATAGTTAACTCTGTTTTAGTTAAACTTTAGGATGGATATGTTTATAAGCAAAAGTAATTAATTTCAAAATATAGTCATAGAATGTAATGTTGGGGGAAAATAATGATGTGGTACCATTTCTTCTCATTATAGGAGGAATTCAGGAAATTACTTTATGGCCTCTGTTTCTTTCACGCTTTGGTACAAGAGAGACGGAAATTTGGACCCCTAGGGTGGAATATTCCTTATGAGTTTAATGAGACTGACCTGAGAATCAGTGTACAGCAACTCCACATGTTCCTGAACCAGTATGAGGTATCATAAAAATCACAGCAAGAACATTACCTATTTTGCTCGTTATCAGTTGTAAGCATTTGTACAGTAAGCAGGGACTTCTGATTGATTCTTACTCTTATAAAATGAATAGCAGAATAGTTTCCAACAGCTTATTAAGTAGCACTTTATTATAACAGTATATTATAACTGCTATCATAGGTAATTAGGATGTCAGTTTGTCTATTGGGAACCTATGTTTCATCATTTATTTTGACACATCAACACCTATGGAATCTGGAAAGTGATCGTATTGTACTTATTTAAAAAAAGATTTGAGATTTGAGATTGTAAGTTAACCAGGCTCCAAAATGAAAACAAAACACACCAACAGACTGCTTTCTTTCTGTTCTGGAACATGAGGGCTTTTTGTTTTTTGGTTTTTGGGTTTTTTTTTAGAAAAATGTGATTGTTCCACAGAGAAGGAGATGCTTGGGAGTTAAAGAATAAATAGGTTTTCAGGTAGATAGTTAGAGAAGCAACAATAAAAAGGTTTTTAAAAAGTGAGAATAATGTATACAAACACTGAATGATTATAATGTACCCCTGAAACTAAAATACTGTTACATGTCAGTTATACCTCAAATTTTTAAAAATAGGTGAAAAAGTTTGGTTATCTATAAGTGATTTGGAATTTGGAACATTCTTGTATCCATGTTAACTGATTTAGGGGTTATTCTATTACTATTGGGGTGTTTTTAAAAGAATATTTACATTTTAGAAAGATCACTCTAGCAACCCAGGGGAGAGTAGATTAGAGGAACTTAGATAACAGACCAGTTTTAGATAATATGAGCTGAATGGTGTCCCCCACAAAATACATGTTGAAGTTCCAATCCATGATACCTCAGAATATGACTTTATTTGGGAATGGGTTGTTTCAGATGTAATTAGTTAAGCTAAGATAAAGTCATACTAGAGTAGAGTGGATGTCAGAGAATACAACGGTGTCATTGTAAGAAGAGAGAAATGTGGACACACACAGAGAAGACAGCCATGTGAAGAGGGAAGCAGTGATTGGAGTTATACTGCCATAAGCCAAGGAACACCTGTGGCTACTGGAAGCGAGTAGGGTCAAGGAAAGGTCCTCCCACAAGCTTTGGAGGGAGTGTGGTCCTGTCAACCTCTTGGTTTCAAAATTCTAGCCTCCAGAACTATCAAACAATACATTTCCGTTGTTTTAAGCCACCTATTGGCAACCCTAGGAAACTAATACAAGAGACCATCAGGATAACCCAGGCCAGAGATGATAAGAGTTTAAACTAAAGCATTTGAGCTAGGATGGGGAACGTGGTGGAAATACAAAAGATATGCAGTGAAAAGGACTGAAATGACTTAGATGTTAAATGGTAAAGGAAGAGAGGGGGAAGTCTCAGTTGATGTCAGCTTTTTGTTCTAGATTGGTGGCTGTACCATTCATTAACCCAGGCAGGAAATAATACCAGGAATTAATAGTATATGACAGGTGCATTAGTGAAATGGGGCTGGGGGTGAAAAACTGCTTCAGTCTCCTCAATGTTATACATCAAAGATGTCCAGGTGAGAATATCTAATAGGCTTTTGGCATATAGTTATAAAGGCCAAGAGAAAAGGGTGAGAACAAAATAGAGATTTGTGAATTGTTAGTCCTCGGAAAAGCCTGAGAACATCTGAGATTTTAAAGGGAGACCTTGTAACATAAGAAGAGAACTAAAGAATGACTGTTGGTGAGCACCCAATACCAGTCGGAAGAGAGAGGAGAGAAGGCATGGGAAGTGCAGACTGAGCCACCATGGAATAAAGCAAGAGAGAGCATGCTGAGTGAATAGGGACTATCAGGAATCGTCCATCCTGTCATACACGGTGGAGAGAATTTCTAATGATGTACGAGACTGAATTGATTTCTTGTATTAAATAACAGTTCAGTGTGCTTCTCATTCCTACAGCACAGTAATTATGTAACTTGACAAAACTGCTACTCTATTACGTATAATTCATCAAGAGTGAAAGAGAAGTCCTGGGAGGAATGTGAATTCACAGTTCCCTTTGATATTATTAAGTGTAGTGTAATCCTTCTTCTAAAATGAACATTTTTTGTTGATCTAATGTTTTAACAAAGAAAGCAATCAGAATTAAACTCTCACATATATGGACAATAAGCAAGAAAAGAAGGATGAGGAAATCAAATGAGAGAGGGACACATTAACTCCCCTGTGGAGATTAGAATGGGTTTTTGGTTGCAACGGGTATTAAAATCTCAGGACCCTCTAACTTGTACCAGAACATGCTCTTCTAGCTCCTACGTGGGTCAGCTGTGGCAATGGAACCAAATTTATATGGTCTAATTTACTGTGAGCAACTCCATGCCTTGGAAATATGACTTGGTAGGTATCCTCAATCCCAGCCAAGGATCTATAAAGAGGAATAGCAAGCAGTTGGGAAAATGATATCTATAGGCAAATCTCTGGCATTCTATATGAATCAGACACTAACAGGAACTTGAAGAAACAAAGATTTCACACAAGTGGTCCCTGATATACAAGTGTTGGGGCTAAAAAACCCCATCGAGCCCTGATGTCTAGTCAGGTGCTCAGAGTCCATGGAACTGATATAAAGTGATGTGCTTTATAAAAATAAGAGACCAAAGAGTAAAGAAAACATTTGAAAAAGAAGCAGAATGAAGAATGATTATCTAATGGAGTCCTGCTTTCCATTCTCTCCCTGAATCAAAGTAAATAGAACCACCACCCACCCAAACTATAAACTTTTGCTCAAAAAGAGAGTAATTTTGTCAAATCATGAGCCACTAGACTACATGGTGATTTTGTTTACTCTTGTATCCCCAGTATCTAAAACAGCATATATAGTAATTGGCTCAATTAGTGTCTTTTAATGAATAAATCATGATGAGTGGGACGATTTTCAAGCTCTTAAAAACAAGAGTGGCAACAGATTGATACGTTGAAATTAGGCAAAGTAATTGCAGCATTTTAAATGAATAGGAAATGGAAAACATTTCATTAAATGATGATGGAATAATCAATTGGTTATTATCTATTATGAAAAAATTAACTTAAACTCTTCATACTATATAATTTCCATTGGGTTAAAAGAGCAAATAGGAAAAATGAAACTGTAAAATAAAAAAAAAAAGAAAGATCTATATAATCTACTTGGCATATGGGCAATTGCTTTGTTGTTCTTCTTTTGGTGGGGGGGAGGGTGTAAGAGAGATTGAGAGCGGTAGGGAGGGGTGCCCAACCCTCACTCCCACAATAACTTTATCCCAAGGCAACCAATTTCACAGCTGAGGGCATATCTGTCCAGATGTCTTCCTATGCACAAGTACCTATGCACAACATACACAAAAATTTTTCACCAAAAACAGAAATATATTTGCATATTCATTTTCAGTTTGCTTTTTTCACTTTATATATATTGTGGACAACTTTCGAAATTGATATAGATCTTTATTTAATGTCTTTTACTCAGTATCTCCCCTTTGTTAACTATTCATACTTTATTTCCTTGTTATATTTTTGCTAATAAGAAATGTTAAAGTGAATAAGTTTGTACATAACCTTACATACTAGTTGTAGATGGAGCTCTGCTTCCATCTACCTCTCTCCCTGCCCATAGTCTCAGCCTTCTTACAACAACTCAGCAGGGAAACAATCCCAGCAGCAGGTTGCTACTATATCTGTGACCCCAGTCAATGTACCTGGGCCTCTGGGGGAACACATTCCCTAATTTGATTGAGACTAGTTGTGATCAGGCTGCTGAGAGAAAAAAACAAAAAACAAAAAACAAAAAACAAAAACCATTTTACCCATCAGCTCTCAGAGCCATGTTGGCAGGTTTATCCCCTTTCCATATAAACTCTCCCCCGCCAGAGCTCATCTTATGACTGCCTCGTAAAGCTCTCCAGTGGCCAACTTCTCCACATGTTTCTCTACCCCATATACTGGCTATTTGATTTGCATATGAATTTTCTTACTATATTTCATTTTTATGAGGTGGGGATCTGTCAACAAGGCAAGCGCAAGCATTTCATGCATCTGATCCAACTCCCCTCACATTTGCAGTTGGAAGACCATAAACATGCTGGAATTCTCCTTCCTGGTTGTTTGTTTCTCCACAAGGTCTCAGTCATTGACACATGTTCTAAATTCACCGCCTACAGTTGCAGTTCTACCAAATAACAAATTTCATAATTTCCAACTCCTAATTCAATGAGTTTCCCCTCTCTAATCACTACTACCTACTCTTCCCGAGTGCTATTATTTTTATTAAAGAGATTCCTCAAAGTAGGATCACAAGAATGTAGGATTCATATACTTTAACTTTTTTTAAATTTTATTTTATTATTAGTTTCCAGTTTATAGTACATTGGTTAGACATTTATATAGTTTATAAAACGATCCCCCATAATTACTCTTCTCTCCTCTGGCTCTCCACCTAGCCATTACATTAATGCTGACTGCATTCCCTATGCCATCCTCCCACACCTGTGACCATCTATCAACTACTAATTTGTACTTCTTTAACCCTTCACCCCTTTCTCTCAGCCCCCCAACTCCCTCCCCTCTGGCCATCACTAGATTGTCCTCTATATTTGTGAGTCTGTTTTTGATTAGTGTGTTCTTTTTGTTCCTTAGATTCTGCATATAGGTGAAATCATATGGTATTTATCTTTCTCTGTCTGATTTGTTTCACTCAGCATAACTCCTAGATCCATCCATGTCATTGCAAATGATAGGATTTCATTCATTTTTATGGCTGAGTAATATTCTATTGTATATATGAACCATAATTTCTTTATCTAATCATCTGTTGATAGGCATTTAGGTTGCTTCCATATCTTGGCTATTGTAAATTGTGCTGCCATGAACATAAGGTGTATACATTTTAACTTTTAACAAATAACTAACTGCAAGAAGGGCATGTAGAGTACAAAATTATGAAAAAAAACCTAAAGTAAAAGATTGCTATATTTTAGTAGAAGACATTTAAACATTTCCATGTTACAATATGATAAATAATCATCATAAAAGTAAAAAAACAATAAAAATTAAAGAAAAGATCTAAAATTTATCTGACAAACTGATTCAATATCTTTATAAAGAGCTTTTAATAATAGAATAAAAAGATAATCATTCCAAGTTAGAAAAGCACATAAAAGAACAGAGTAAATAATTTAACAAAATCAGAAATATATGTTAAACATTTTAAAAATGTCAAGATCAGAAAAAACAAACTTAAAAACTAAAAATAATTTTATTGTTTAATTTTCAATTTTTTCCCTTAAATGATAATGTTCAGTTTTGTTGAGAGCAGTAAGAAATAGAATTCTCTATACTGCTGGTGGATGTCTAAGTATTTATGCTTGGGATAAAATAAATTATAAATGTAAAAAATCAATATTTTTTATTTATAAATATTTACAAATTCTGTATACAATAGACTGAAATAAAAAAATCAAACTAACGGGAATAATATTTTCACAAATTTGATCAACAAAGGTCAATTTGTAAAACAGCTTAAACAAATAACGTAAAACTTTAATTGAAGAAGATGAGTAGGAGGGAGCATTTGAGATCTTGCTCCTTGGCATATATCTTCAGTTTCACTCAAATAAACTCTTAAAAAATTCTCTACAAGTTTTTTTTTTTTAAAAAAAAGAGCAGGTGGCTAGTTCACAGAAGAACAAATGTTATTAAATATATGAAACGATTATGAACCTTACCATATTATAGAAATGCAAATTAGTACAGTATTAATTATCACTGGGCTATCAAATTAGCAAAGATCTTCAAACTGATTCCTACAATTAACTACAGTCTCTCAGAAAAGCAGTATGATGACAATCAATTGCTTTTTATAAGCTCCTTCCCTTAGACGTAGTAATTTCCTTTTCAGGAATCTAGACTAAAGGATCATCAGAAATGTATATTTAATGAAAAATAATTTAAAACAGTAGAAAATTAAAGGCAACTGATGTATTCAATATTAGAAGGCAGATATTAAAATAGTATTTTCAAAGAGTTTTTTATGAAATGGTAGAAGACATTTCATGAGATTTGGTGAAAATTTATATGCGAAATTGTATATCCAGTGTGATTCCAATTGTCAAAATATATATAGATATAAAAAAGCAGTGAAGGAAATTAATATCAACATCTCTGAATTATATTAGATTTGTTTTAAATGTCAGCAGGGCAAAGCATTCAAGGATAGTTATTTCATTTTGTGTCTGGCACATAGTAGGCGGTCCATTAATGTTGTTTGAGTACTAAGTGAGTTTATAAGCTAATAAGGGTTCTATTGTCTTCACTGACTGAATGGAAATGACAAATCACAAAATAAGAAAAAGACCCTGGGAAAAGTTGCAACAATTAACAGGGAAGTATATAAAAAGAAATTGTGTTAATGCAAACGTTTGTAAAATCTTTAATCATTTACGCACACAAGAAACACAAATCTGTGTAAGGTGCCACTGAAAACTTAACTGATTGAGCAACTTGACCTCTCAATTTTAGGAACTGCCGTATGAGGCTGTACGGTACATGACCGGCGAATGCAATTATGGAGGCAGGGTGACCGACGACTGGGACCGGCGCACACTGCGCAGCATTCTAAACAAATTCTTCAACAAAGAATTAGTTGAAAATCCAGACTATAAATTCGACTCAAGTGGCATTTATTTTGCCCCTCCTTCTGGCGATGTAAGTATGCCCTTCTAGAAAACTGACGCAGTAAAATATGAAATTTCTCTGATACAGAAAATGGTGATTTTTCCAAAGGCCTTGGTTTTTTGTTAACCATTGTGTGTGCTTGCTTCAGTCTTGTAAGGACAGAGCAAACCCCATGAATAGAGTTAGTGCTTTCCTACTGGCTGTAATGTGAGGCCTATCAGAAATGCCCTAACCCGAGAATAGCTACCTCAGTGACCTGATATTTTATTATCATGAATTCAGTCTTTTGGGTAAAAATCCTTTGTCTCCAATTAAAATGGAAATATATGTGAGAGGGGTTAAAAATGATATTAATAATAATAGTTAATTATATTATGCTTAATTATTTACAAAGTACTTATGTGTAATTATCTCATGTAGAGCATCAAATTAACATTGGTACCATCATTATATCCCTTTTACAAATGAGGAAGCAAGTTCACTAAAATCGAATGATTCATCCAAAGCAACACAAGCAGAAAGTGGCAAAGAGTCACAGATCTACCTGCCTCACAAGGCCAAGGTTCCCTTCTGTTATTTTTTTCCAGTCTTGTCTAATGGAAGATGTGACCTTCACACAATAGGCTTCCAGGGATTGCCAGAACAATCAGATTGGTTCTCATTTTTGTTTCCAGAAGTCAAAAGGGCACATATTGAAAGTTAAACACCTGGCCACATTCAACAGAGACAAGAAGGATAACTCCCCAACCCTAACCCCATCATCCACTAGGATTAATGCTAGCCGAGGACATATATCAATGGGAAGAAGAGAAAAATTAACCCCAGAGCCTAGGTCATTGATCGGGTGGAGCAAGTCAACATGCAAAGTCATGGATCACAAGATCTTCAGTGATCAATTGTCAAAGGACCCACATAACATGATCTTTATAGAAAAACCATCAAAGACCACCCCAATCATCATATACACATATGAGTGTCTGTATATGATTATATGAGCATCAAGAAAGATATGGAATTTTGATAGAAGTCCATGTAAATAAAATATAAAACGTGTGCATATGAATAAAAAAATATACATTGTTAATGATGGTTGTCACAGGAAAATAAATTTCAGATAACTTTTCTGAATTATGTGGATTTACATAATAAGAGTAAAAAGAAAAATCCGAGTAGAGCAGAAAAAATTTTATTGTTATTGCAATAAATTAAGAACAATCATCAGCAAAATGCAGCACAGAATGATTTCCCTGGAAGAAATTTCTAAATGAAGAGACCAGTATATTTCTCTCTCTGTTTTAAAATCCATTTCAATTGAATGGTACATTTTTTTCTCTCTCTAAATGTGTTCATATCTTTTTTTTTTTTTTTAACCTTAGCCCAAGTTGAAAGAAAATGAAAGTATTCAGTGTCTAGTCTCACAGGCTCATCCACTCAATAACTTGAGTATTGAAAATCATCTCTTTTCAGTGAGAAAGTTCTACAGGATAATTGATTTCTAACCTCCTGACTCCCTGTTATTCATCTTTGCAGCACAAAAGCTATATTGAATACACAAAGACTCTGCCACTGACCCCAGCGCCAGAAATCTTTGGGATGAATGCCAATGCAGATATCACTAAAGATCAGTCGGAAACTCAACTGTTATTCGATAACATTCTTCTCACACAGGTTTGTGATCTGTTCAGAGACTGGTTTCTGAGGCCGGAGAGGATGCTCCCTAAGCAGCATGAGCCAGCAGGGTAGAGGCCCACATATATAATTCTATCTGTTAAGGTGGAGAACCACTTTAAGAAAAGGAAAAATATATAAACATACCTTAAATATGGATTTAAATAAAGTACATATATATGTGGGTTTTTTTTTTTTTTTCATTAATCTGTTGATTTTGGAAAGAATTCTGAATATCATTCTGCTGCTAGGAAATTCTTGAGTAACATTCTTTGAGTATCTCTGAAGATACTTTGATAGCATTCTGCTGAAAGTAGTTCCATTTTGCCTTTCTTGCATAAACCATGCCCAAATACATGACATATTATGTCCCTTTTTAATTTTTTTTTAAATGGAAGAAGAATATCAAAGATACTTGGGAAGCCAGAATTTATCTGGAATTTTGTTTATTTTATTTTCTAGTCTCTTACTAATTTAAGAGTAACTTTTAAAATGACTTATCTTTATCAAATATTCCAGGACGTTTAATCTAGTTTACATAGAAACAGTTTCTTACACATCAGTATTTTATCAGATTACATAATATTGAAAGGATACAATTGCAGTAGTAAGTATAAAATGAATACAAAAAGGTTTAAGAGAAAAACATGGTTGACTCTTGATGGACGTGCAGCTGCATTGGTGAAAGCATCAGGGTGAGGGCAGGATGTAGGGTTAACTTCCAAGGCATCAGAATTGAGCATGCCACGGGCATGAGTCCATACATTTAAATGAATGATATTTAATCTTGCTTGTCTGTTAAGATCTTCTCTTGTATTTTTCTCCTTTTAGAAAATGTGCTAGGCCATTTGTTGGGTTGTTTTTCATTTTTGAAAGCTAATTAGTCCAAATGGCAAGAGGTCCCTTAGTGATTGAATGAAATTTTGACAGGTTAAGGATGTTTCTTCAGTCAAGCAAATCATCCCACGAACAGCTTTCTAGCTGATCTTTTTATTTTTATGGAATCTTGGAATAATAATGATAATAGTTAATATTATATTGTGCTTACTGTATGCCAGCACTGTTCTCAGTACCTTATATATAACAGTGGAATCCTATCAGGTCAGGGCTTGTTATTCTCATCGTACAGCTAGACAACTGTGACACAGAAAGACTAAGTAGCTTACCCAAGGTCATCTAATACAATTTCAAGCCTTCAAGAACTCAAAGCCAAGCAGTCTGAGTCTTACTAGTTGGCTCCAGAATATGTGTTCTGAACCACTATGCTGTATTCTCTATCTAGATTCTAAAGATAGGATGGGACCTAGATGATAGATAACTGGAGGTGCTGGAAAAAAAAGAAAAAGCTAAAAGAACCAAATTAGGAAGATAAAATGGTGTGCTATTATTGAGGAAGAGTACATGCTAACTCTAATCTACTATAAGATGACATTTTCTCATAAGGCAAAAAAGATAGAGACTATTTCGTATGTCCATTTACATGTTATTAGCAGTAAAATCAATTATTGCCTGAGCATAGATTTTTAGGAACATTAGATGGAATATACAAGTCTGACGACAGGACAGTAATAGTATCTTCGCTTTATTTAAACATGGTGGGATGTGCCACATTACAGAATACATAAAACAGTGGGCTCATTCCAACAGAAAATGACTCAGAACCAAACAAATAAGTTTAAATACACATGGGGTATCTTCTCAGTATGTAATTAAAGAACCTCCTTCAATATCCTCACACTCAGATTGGCAAGTACAATTATAGTAATAGTTCACTGATTCCACATTTGGTTTACCATGATTCAGAGGCAAAAAGAGATGGACCAGAACTACAGAATTTGAAGAACAAGTTAATGATGACATTTATATTACGTATTCAACTAAAACAACTTTTAAAATTAGACGGAAATATATTGGGAGTTGAGAATGTTACTTTTGCAGAGCTCCTTTGCTTATCCTTAACTGCCAGACTTGACTCTTTTGAATAGGAAAATCGTTTCAACTTAAAATATTATAACTAGAAATGAAAAGGTTAAACTCTATGATGTCACTTTGAAAATGAATCCCACTTATCTTTATTTGTTTAATAAAAAGAACCCTTAGAAGGTTTCAAACAACATATGTGCAAACTCTACAGTAACGAAAAGAAAAAAGCTAAGTGAAACAATTATAAAATAACACCTTCTTGCTCTTAATTCTCCATATCAGTTAGATATTATTTTCAAAACATATCACCCCAATTATGTGGTTTTGGTATAGGCCTGGTATTTGGTTTTTGTTTTTCTTTTCTTTTTTCTTTTTTTATTGGAGGTGCAGCTCTCATTAGAAAGTAAGAATGCTTTAATGAGTTTATAGTATTTTGTATGCACAGCAAAATATAAATCAGCATATTAGTCTTTAAATGCAATGGAAATAGATATTTCATTAGTTTTGGCCAAATATTCATTATCTTCTTTGTTCTCTAATTTGTTTTATATATTTAGTTGTAAACCTAGCAGTTGGGATCATAATAAAGGATTACTATATTGGCATATCTTTTTTTTTTCCTGATATGTAATTAATACCTACCAACATTTAATATTTTATTGTGCAACTTTATAAGATCTTATGGTGATATGTGGTAAGTAGCATTAAAAATCTCACTAGAAACTTTAGTAAAAGTAGAATAAATCCAATATAAAAACCAGGAAATATAAAATTGGAAATAAGACTAAGCAATTCCCTAGAACTGGAAAAATATGAGATGTATTTATTTATATTCTAATAGTGCTTGTTCTCTCTCAACAGACACACTCATGTGCACGCATGTGTGCACACACACACATACATTCATTTGTTCTGAGGATTTAAAGGGGTTTTCCAGAAATATAGATTCATTTACACAGTGCCACTACAAACATAAACGTAAAAATTGAAATGAAATTCCCCTTCCTTGCTTTCAACATGAATCACAAAAGTCTGCCTCTTCTCCATAACTCTTCCAACTGCTTAGAGGAGATGAGCTTATTTTCTTTGCTCTCCTGGTTCAAGGAGAAAACTATATCTCTGCTTTTGGCAACCAATAGGTACCAGAGTTATTATATTTTGTGGCAAGCTTTCTCAAAGCAAGATCAGATTTCCTGCTCTTGAGTTTTCATACCCATCCTCACTTGGCCACCCCACTAACGTAAATGCCTTTTCTCCCTCTATCAGGAGTAGCCACTTCGCCTCACCCCCACCCCCAGGTGGCACAATGTGAAGCTTATTTGCTTCCTTCAGATCCTCTTTCACCTCTGCACACTGTACACGCCCTTATTCCTCCTTGCTAACAGTTGTTTTCTCCTGAAACTCCACCCCCATGCCTGTTATCCTCACTTCAATAAACCTCTTGTGGAGAAGAACCAGAGATAAAATAGCAGAACAGTACTCCTAAAATCTACCTTAGAAATTTTCTTATCTAGCAATTCTTCGACCTTTATGAAGATTTCTGATTGACAGTTTGGATTCTTTACAGTCCCGTTCAGCGGATTCTGGTGCAAAATCATCGGATGAAGTAGTAAATGAGGTCACTGGTGACATCTTGGGTAAACTTCCAAACAACTTTGACATTGAGGCTGCGATGAGGAGATACCCAACAACTTACACTCAGAGCATGAACACTGTGCTTGTCCAAGAGATGGGACGGTTCAATAAATTGTTGCATACCATAAGAGAATCGTGCATTAACATTCAAAAAGCAATCAAGGTAAGGAGAAATACACCGAAGGAAAATCATTATACTAAATATTTATTTACTCAGCAAAGATTTGTTGGGCACAGATTCTATGCAAGCATTGTTCTTAGTTCTGGGGATTAAAAAAAAAAAAAAATTCCTGGCCTTGAAGAGCATATAGATTTCTGGGAGTGGCAGTTAATAAACAGGTGAATAAGTATTCAGTATGTTAGATAATAATAATTTGCTGGATAGAATACATGCTAAGAAGACACAAAGTGTTAAAAACAAAGCCTCTGCCCACATAGAGCTTGTTTTAGTAAGGAAGACAAGCAATTTAAAAAATAAACAAATAAACTATGTAATATATGTATGTATAAAAATATATAATGTAAATGGTAAGTGATAAGTTCTAAGGAAAAAAAAATAAAACAGGATGAGGGGTAGAGTATGATGGGTGGGAAATTTTTCAGTCATTTTGGGTTAGGCTTCTCTGAACTTGAACAGAGGCCTGGTATGAGGGGCGAGCTATGAGATGTGTGGACAGAGCCCATAGCAAGTGCAAAGGCTGGGAGAGGAACAAGCTTGGAATGGTCCAGGGACATAGTAAGGAAAACTACTGTGGCCAGAGTGGACTGAGCCCAAGGGACATGGTAGAACAGAGAGGAAGCCATGGCTTCATGATGGCCTTGTCAGCCATGGTTAGGATTTTGAATTTTATTCTAACTTATAAATGTAAAGGGAAGCCATAAGAGGGTTTTAAACAATGAAGTAAAATGATCTATTTTGCGTTTTTAAAAGTTCATTCTGACCACTGCAGAAAGGATGTAAGGGAGCACGAGTGTGGGCAGAAAGCAACCATGTGATTGAAATAGTCCGACTGAGTGGGTTTCTTGTGGTAGCATTGGAGGGAGAGAAAAATGGCCGCATATGAATCATTGAAAGAGGAGCCTACTAGGCTGGCTGTAGTATAATCTGTCTGGGCTGTTAAGCTAAGAATCATCCAATACCATGTGTTTCTCTTTGACCTCTTTCTTCCTGTATCCTTCCTGGAAGATAAAGGCTTGGCCTCCTGCACTCTGGGAGCTCAGCATCCAACAAACATATATTCATTTAATTCCAGATTTCAGTATAGCAGTTCTCACCCCAACTGAGCTGGTATACCCTACTCCAGGGATTCCCCGCCCCGCCCCCCTCCAGGTCTCATTCAACGTAGGTGATATGCAGTTTTGTGGGAGAAGACCTAGGAGTTTGTATTCTAAACCGGGTTTAACAATCTTTTTTTATTTAGCTATCCTCCTCTCCTCACTTTCACCTAGGGCCATCAATTCCAAGTATTTGGCGGTGGGGGGCGGGGGGGATTCTGCAATATATATCTAGTTCATTCTTAGCTTTGCCCTCTGCCAGGTTAATATTGGGGTTCTCCTGACTACGAAGTCAACTACCAATTGTCCAGATGCTTTCTATCTCCCGAAATTGTATTGCCATTGTACCAGTCCTTATTTTTTCTGCACTTAAGGGCTTAAGCCTTTAAAAGATAAATTTATTTACTGTTGTTTTAGTAGGTTTAAGAAAGGAGGCAAATGAAATGTGGGTGGTTAATCCATGAAATTTACTTTAAAAACTTCTCCATATGATAGTTGGAATAATATCTCCAATGATAGAAAAAACAGAAATGATGACAGCAACTGGCCTATATGCGAGATCAAATAGACAGGAATTTTCAAGGGCCTCAGAGTTTGGACATCTGTCCATCAGTGATTCAAAATAGGATGAGATCAATTAGACTTCATAATTGCAATCCAAGATATTTTAACTTTTCAAAGCACTTTATATTATTTTTCTAAACTTGTATTCATCAAACTCTTTTTAAAAAGGCAGGGCAGAGATATATTAGTTATCCAGTTAATAGATAGATAAACTAAGTCATAGTTAGGCTGTGATTTAATAGTAGTGAGTAGCCAAGTATCAATTAAGAAGATTTTCTAAGATGGGCAAAATGCGTGAAGGGGGGTCAAAATGTACAAATGTCCAGCTATAAAATAGAATTGAACAACATGAACTTGAACTGCATGGGTCCACTTAAATGCAGATTTTTTAAATGAGTTGTTCAAAAGTCAATTGTATTTTTTTTTTTTTTTAGTTTTACTTTTAATTAATTTTCATTATGGTGACATTGGTTAACAAAATCCAGTAAGTTTCAGATGCACGTTTTAACAGTATATGTATATTGCATTGTGTGTTCACCATCCATAGTTAGATTTCTTTTGAATGTGGTTGGGAATTCGTGGATTCAGATGGCCAACTTAAATAATACACAGATTTGACTATAAGGGTGGTGGGCACCGCTAACCCCCACTTTGTTTAATGGTCAACTTTAAGTAAGTCCTGGGGATGTAATGTACAGCATGGCGACAATAGTTAACAATACTGTGTTGCATAGTTGAGAATTGCTAAGAAAGTAGATCTTAAAAGTCCTCATCACAAGAAAAAAATTTCGTAACTGTATAGTGACAGATGTTAACTAGACTTATTGTGGTGATCCTTTCACAGTATGTACATCATGTTGTACACCTGAAACTAATATGATGTTATATGTCAATTATGCCTCAATTTAAAAATTTCCCATAAAGTTTAATTAGATTGAATTTTTAAATATTTTTTCAGGAATAGTTTGAATACTCCATGACTTGTGCACAAAAGAAAGTTACTTTCTCTTTTCACTCTCTCTCTCTCTCTCTCTCTTTTTTTTTTTTTTTTTTGCTATATGACTTGACCTTAAATAATTACAATTGTAAACAAAGGATAATTATAATTTAAGAGGGATTTGTCCAAAATCTATACTATCCTGTTAACCAAAGGTTAAATGTGTTTCAGGGGCTTGTAGTGATGTCTACAGATCTTGAAGAAGTGGTTAGCAGCATTCTGAATGTGAAAATTCCAGGAATGTGGATGGGTAAATCATACCCAAGCCTTAAACCACTTGGTAGCTATGTGAACGACTTCCTTGCAAGACTAAAATTCTTGCAGGTGAGTTCCTCTAAATGCACATATATTAAGTTTCTTCTGATTCTGTTTTTTTTCACCACGATACCTAATGTGAAAATATTACTCTCTAGTTTTCCTGTGCAACACAGGCACAAATAACCACTACTTAATATTGCAAATAATTTATGTAACAGTTACACTGAATTGTCAAAATACTAGTATTAGAAGTAGAATATCAGAAAGCTCCTTTAGGAGCCAGCATTCATGTTCAGGGAATTCAGACATTCAAGTTAATGACATTTGAAGAGAGAAAACAACTGGCTATGTTGATTTTTCCATTAAATATTTAGGGTCAAAATAGATCCCTAGAGTACAGCATCTTAGAAAGACAGTCAAGTTACAAGCGAGGAGCATTATTTCCTCCTTGTCCAGCATTTTTCCAGGCCATTACATCACTAGATTGCTGGTTTAGCCCAAGACAGTAATAACCTCATGGCTACTTGTCCTGGAAATGTTGGGTGGGCAGAATTCTACCTGCTAATTATCTGGCAATACATGTGCTTAACTCCGGTTCTCACTAACAACTGTATTCATTAGAAGTATTAATTAATGTCCAAGATATTGTATGTAATGCATCAAAAACTACCTGTGAAAGAATTTCTGCAGGGATAAAATGACTGAACTTCCCTTTCATAGTACAGGCCTTCTGCTGTACTAGAGTTGATACAAAAGCATTAAGATTGTTTTTGAAAAATGAAGATTCCACCTTGAACTGTGATAGGGAAAAGTTCTTCAAATTTGTTTCTTTGGCTTGACTTCTGTAATTTACTATCTAGTTAAAATCAATATTCAACTAACTTATTATAATATATGAACAGAATATCCAGGTATCTTGATATTTATAAAGATCTTAAGCTCTCATTACTCTGTTTCTTCTGGGAGTTCCATGTACGATATTGTGTTTCCAAATGTTAGATTTCATCGTATTTTGGTAAAATAGGACGGAAAACTTCCAAAGGAATATTGTACTGGGTACTAATGACTAGAGAGAAAAAATAGTAAAAAAGAAAAACTTAACCATCTGACTAGACTTTCTAAGGATCTTCTATTCAACTATGTAACAGATTATGCAATAATATATATTAGACATTCACTACTGCATGGAGCTTTTCTGAAGGAATCATGGGGTTCGTCTAAAACAGACATTTATATCTGCATTCATGCACATCGTGATACCCAACCTAATGCGATGGACATGAAACACATCAGAACAAAACACTGACTATGCTACTTATTTTTAAAACCGTCAGAATACGGCTTTATATTTCTCAAAGTGTTAGCTCCGTTGTTAGTTTGCCTAAAAGATAATAGAGGAAGTGTTTTGGGGACAAATTTTATTAAGCAGTGTTGCATTCAAAGTTGAAAAGCTCTGTTGTTAGGACACCTGTGTTTTGACACTATAGCAATGGTACGAGGTCGGCCCTCCACCGGTCTTCTGGCTCTCCGGCTTCTTCTTCACACAAGCCTTCCTGACTGGCGCCCAGCAGAACTATGCCAGAAAACACACCATCCCAATTGACCTTCTTGGGTTTGACTATGAAGTGATGGAAGACAAAGAATATAAAAGTGCTCCAGAAGATGGTAAGTACAGTGACAGAATGAGTTGGCTTATGTGTCTAGGCACTGAACAAAAATATAACATTCTTACTTACTTTGTTCATCGGTTAAAAAATTAATCACCACATATATCACTTGCCTTCAAATGATTGAGAAAAAATGTATAAAGAGACAGAGAGTGAGCAAGAGAAAAAAAAAAAGAGAGAATGTGATAAAGCAAATGTTGATAAAAGAAACCTGAATAAAGAGTATATGTCCTTTGTACTGTTTTACACTTGCAAATTTGTGTAAGTTTAAAATTATTTCTAATAAAAAGTTAGGAATAAAGCAATAATGAAATTAACAATACATGGGATTATTGACCATAAACTTATGGAGACTTTGGGGCATCTAGATTGCACATTGAAAAGGAGATTTTCCTGGTCCTTCAAAGAGGATACCTTTTCAGAGCCCTAAATCATGTATTTTTTCCTGTCATGTACATTGCTAGAAAACTTTAAAAAGCTAATATCTATTAGGAATATTTGTTTTGTGATTGAAAGATTATGAGGAAATTTATGGTTTTTTTTAATTGATTATGTTTTCGATAATTAGAGGATATCTTAATGTTTTATTCCAAATTCAGTGGCAGGGGTACTATTTTAAACAAGCATTATTTTTTAAATGCTACAGATTCCCAATGTTACCGAAGTAGGGCTGTCTTTAAATAAATGACATTTATCTCTAAATGACCATTAATGCATCCTGCTATAACTGATGTGTCAAAGACAGTTCTGCTTCCTTATTCAGCGCTGAATGATGAATTCACAGGCTCACTCTGGGGATATGAACAGTGAACAACTTAGACAGGAACTTGGCCCTCAACTAACTTATACTCTGGTAGGAGATACTAACAAGTAGACATGTCATCACAACAGTGTGGGATAATCACAACACTGTGCCAACTGATTTTGCTTTATATCGATTGTCACAAATCTCAAGGGGTTGATAACACTATGAAGAAATCCTCCCAGAATCTCCTGGGAAAGTTGCTTTTCCATTCTTGAAACAAGAGTTATCTTCCCTCTGCCCCCACAGATTGCCTCAATTTTTATTGAAAAAAAATAAGAAGACATCAGAATAGAGCTTTTAGCAACACCAAATCAGTAAATCTGTTCACATCTGCACCCATTTTTTCCCTCCTTCAAGGAATTTTGCTCCTTCAGTTGTGCCCTCTTTTATTAAAATCAACAGCATTGCTCTCTGCACTGGGTTATTACTACCAGTATGCAACATGCTCTAAATCTCTCATCTTGAAACAAGTCAATAAAGAATTCCAATTGTTTAAACACTAGCGTCCTTTTGGCTACTGTCTCATGTCTCTGCTACCTTCATAGAAAAATTCTCAAAAGAATCGTGTTTACATGTTATCTCCAGGTTCGAACTTCCTATATCCTATCTGCCTTTCATCCTCACCAATCAACTGATGCTATTCTTTTCAAAATCACTAATGACTTCCATTTTGACGAATACTATGAATTCTCTTCTGTCTTCATCTTAATCTCTTAGCAGTTTCTACCAGTTGACAACTTCCTCTTCTGGAGATGTCCTTTCTTCTCCCTTGGTTTCCAAGACATTACCCTATCCTGATTTTCCTTTTCTCACTGGAAATAATTCATGTTTCATTGCTAGCTTATCCTCTAAATAGTGGGTTCCTAAGAACTCTGTCCTGGGACTATTTCTCTTTTCTAATTGTGTTGTCCTCTCCCTCAAGTGACCTCATACTTTTATATGTCTTTAAATATTATCTCCTAGCTGATACCTTCCAAGTTTAAATGTCCAGTCTAGACCTTTTTGCTAAGAAAGATACAGAGCCCTCTATATCCAACTGCCCACCTGACATCTCCACTTTCGTGTCTCCTGTATATGTAAAGCTTATAATGATCTTTAATGAATGGCACTGCCATCCAGCCAGAAACGCATAACTTTTTCCTCATTCTTCCTCCTCCTCACACTCTCACATCAAATGCAGTGGCTCGTTCGTGATCCTACTGCCTCCACCATTTTATATAGACGCTTCTGCTCTAGTATTTTACCTTGCCTCCCTACTCGTGTCACTATATTCTTATAATCCTTAATTTATGCCAAAGCGACAGAAATTTTTTAAAAATATAAACAGAGTATGTCACCATTAATATTCCATTGAAAATTCAGACAACTAAATTTGTATTCATCTTTATCCCTTAGGTCCTAGCAGAGCATATGGCACATAATAGGCCCTCAAAAGCTGCAAATTTATGGAATCTAACCCAATCTTCTAAGTTACCGTTTATTGCAATCTTCTTTAATACTTAAAAGTATTAAGAAAATTATTTAAGAACAATATATGCAAAAGGAAGAAAATCATTGAGACGAATGATGTCTTAAAAGTAATCATTTCCCCCATCCCTAGATGCCTAACCCATCATTAATCTGGCCATTTGTTCAGAATACTTTTATTCCTGACACACTCAGAATGAGCACAGTGCTGCATGCCTGAAGGGCATTTAACAACTTTCTGCTAAATTGTTTATGTTTCTTTAATTATATAGGTCTTTTTAAAAAAAAATACCTTCTCTGTTTCAGCTCACTATATTACATGCTGTAAAAGACACCAATAAATAGCAGTTCCCCCGTCCTCTTAAAAGTCAAAATGTGGATAAATTAGCAACATACCAAGAAGGATAAATAATTTGGTTCAAACTAAGTATTTGGAAAGGGAGGAAGGGAGTGTTTAAGTTGGGTAAGGGCAAATCAAAGTAGGGAAGAGGGTTGCCCTCGCCACTACTGACTTCCAGAAACTGCCTGGCCCTTTACAGTTAATTTTCACAGATACTACTATTATTCCCATTATACAGAGGTGGCAAATTAGGCCCAGAAAGGTTAAATAACTCACCCAAGGTCTTGCAGCTAGCAAACTGGCAGGGTTGAGACTCAAACCTCAGGCCTTCTGGTTCTCATGCTCAGCTAACAGCTTTCTCTATGGCCCATTAAGTGTTTTTGTAGAAGTTTGAAAACATCATCATATTTCTAAGGAAGCCTCTTGAAAGCACCATGGTTGATTCCGAAGCATTTAATTCAGATGCAAGAATTATTTTTCTAAATTTTCCTCATTCCATTATTACAAAAGTAGAAGGCGACATTTGGATTAAAGTCTGAGGAGTAATGATGATGTCCCTGAGAGTGATGTTTTTGAACTCAGCTGAAAGATAGAGTTTATAAAAGCACTGACTAAAGTTTATAAACTAGCTAATATCTAAGATCAAATTAGTGAATTCCCAATCATTACACACTGAATTTAGAGTGCAGAGCAGTTAGTGTTTCTTTTTACAATGATTAACTAATTTAACCCTCAACCGTTCTTATTAAAGATTCATATTTATTAAAATCCAAAATTATCTTGAAAATAGTGGAGTATATATAAATCACAACTTATTTAAAGAGCAACAAAGACCATTCAGTGTTCCAGATTGTATAATAAAGAGTAGCCATCAGTTAAATAAAACCATTTCACTGAATACCAAATTTCAGTCCAAGTTTGATCTGTAATTGCTGATAGTCACTAAATCATGAATTCTATTATTTTGTACACACAGAAACACACACACACATACATTTTCACGAATAAATACAGATATTCACAGCTTATTCATTTTTTCATTCCAGTTTCCCCCTCCTAGTTAGCTAACTACCAGAAAGAGAATGAGATACCTGGATTTATTTGGAACAATGCAATGGCCTTTTCCCAAGGAACAGCTTTCTCATGGGACCCTGATGGAAGTAGCACGGATTCCGGCTTGAGAACAGCTTGCTTGGGCTATAAGCACTGTCTCTGTCTCTATCCACCAGTCTGTCTTCTTGAGTTTACACTTTAGTGTGTACCTGTTGCTGGGTTCTGGGGCTCATCAAGAAGTCATCCTGATTTACGTTAAGATTAAATTAAACATAATCAAAAGGTCACTTTTAAAGTGACGCAAAGTGGCCACATTGTCACCATAAATCTACCTAGATTTGGCATCATTTGTTCTAGACGTATTTACCTAAGATCTTCATATCTGAAACTTGGTACCTCAGTTATCAATGGAGAGCACTACATGGCAGGAAAGAGCGCAAGAAATGAGCAAGAGAGGGGCCGGAGAAGCTGTAGCTGTGGCGGTGCTGACCGTATCTCATAGATGGCAAAGGTGTGACGCAGAGTAGGAGCGGCTGTGAACCAGGACCCTATTAACATCTACCTGTCCTTCTATATGTTGTGTTTTCCATAAGGCCCTTATTGACCATGAGAAGTAAAAATGTATTTGAATATTCCCATCCCCTTTCCTATAAAATTGTTATTGTGTTGGAGGAGACCGTTGTCCCTACTGCCACTTTTCTTAGGTATTGACATGAACTCTCCCGTTTACTCTCTGAGACATTAGTTTTCTTTCCCAAGGGAGAAACAGATAACCAGCTGGTTAATGGCAGAGATTTACTGGGCTATGCTTACAAATCAGTGAGGCCAGTGGTAAACGGCTCTCTTGGATCTATCTTTAGGGTCCTCTCTACTCTCCCTGTTCCCATCGGTTATTGTGACTGGCTTTCAGGTCTTAGATCTGACTAGAGAGGTTTAGCTCGGAGGCTGTGATTGCAGACCTATTTCTCCCTCAGGCAGGTGAACCCTCACATTGCTCCAGGCTAAAGATGCATTTTGCAATTCAGCTTTATCAGAGTAATACTCTGGGAAGTTATTGGACAAATGCTTTGCCAATTAATGAAACTGACATTTTATTCCAACTATTCTTTCCATCAGTTAAACCCTAGAGAAAAAGTAATTCTTCCCAAAATTTATCATTGAACTATCCACACATAGCTTTTTACATTTAACTAGTCATAAACGACATAACGTTTAGGTCAATGACAGACCGCGTATAGGACGGTGGTCCCTTAAGATTATAATGGATCTGAAAAATTTTTATCTTCTAGTGACACTGTAGCTTAATGCAAGATGTTAAGCTCGTTTGTGGTGATGCTAGTGTAAATAAACCTACTGCACTTCCAGTCATACAAAAGCATAGCACATGTAATTATGTACAACACATATTACTTGATAATGATAATAAACAACTATGTTACTGGCTTATGTATTTACTATACTGTTCATTATTTTTAGAGTGTACTCTTCCTACTTATATAAAAAAAAGTTTGCTGTAAAACATTGTTGCTTTACGCTGCAACAGCCTTATACATCGAGTGTTTACTTGTCTCTTGATTACATCATTTCTCATGTGCTTGATTTAAACTCATGTTGTATTGAACAGTAACTTGCTATACAGGCTTGTAGCCTAAGAGCTAAGGCTATACCATAAAGCCTAGATGTGTAGTAGACTTTACTATCTAGGTTTGTATAAGTGCACTCTGTGATGTTCACAGAACAAAATCACTTACGAATGCATTTCTCAAGACATAACCCCATAATTCAGTGGCACATAACTGCATAATTAAATAAAATTTAAAATTCAAACCCTTGGCTCACTAGCCATGTTTCAGGTGTTTAATAGTCAGTGGCTACCATATTGGAAAGTACAGGCATAAAACATTTCCATAATTGTAAAAAATCCTGTTGAACAGCACTGCCAAAGTGGATTTTTATATATTATTTTACAAAGTGCTTTCAGCAGTATTAGCTGATTAGATCCTAACAACTCAAAAAGGTAGACAAAGCAAGCATTATTGTTTTACAAGTTTCCCAGCTGTTCTCCAAGTGACAAAACAAGTTTAAAGTTAAATGAATTGCTCAAGGTCACACAGCAAATTGGGAACTAAAACCTAGGTTAAAGATCCACATTGCTTCACTTTACATCTGTGCAACAATTACAATGAATGCTTTCGTGTACAGATACCTATATCAAACATGTGAGGCTTTGCTAAATGGATAGCCAGAGAAAATTCTTGGGTTTTACTGATTTCCTAATTTGTGTCCTTTAGCTGTTAGTATATAACATTACATACTAGAGGGAATTCATCCATGAGTCTCTGCAGTGAGAATAAATTCCAAAATTGAGGAGAAACTTAACTCTCACAACATTACAGATTTGCAAGTTATTTTATTCACATGCTGCCTAGAAGCCACTGGATCCCTACAAGTACATTAAGAACTCTTCTTGCAGATTCCATGGCCTCTGATGTTATAACCATTAGCCAATTAAAAGTATACATCTGATGGTGTTCACACAAACTGCTAACTTCCCATAGACTAATTTACAATTCTTTTCCTCTTTTGTCTTCTGCATTTAGTTTTACTAGTAATTGACTAGGCAAAGTATAAATATTCTTGAAACATGGATGCTAAGACAAAGCACTCAGAACTCTGCTTTTGTTTTAGAATAAGTCTTAAGTTGCTGACCTAGTATAATCTGCATAGTATTCATCCATAGGAATTTCCGATTCAGAACATAATCGATATGCATATTTAAAGTGTTGTGTTAACCTGCTTCTTTTATATTTAGGTGTTTTAATTCATGGACTATTTCTGGATGGAGCTTCTTGGAGTAGAAAGATAAAGAAACTTGCAGAATCACATCCCAAAATTCTTTATGATACAGTGCCTGTGGTTAGTATTTTTCTAAGATATACGTGGAGGACAGGGGGAGTGCTATTTTACACACACACACACACACACACACACACACACACACACATACACACACACAGTCAATTCTTGTCATTCAGGGTAATTATGTTTTACAAAGCCAACACCGAATTAGTGAAAGCTGAACCACTGCACCTAGGAGAAACTAAAGGTTAAGTTTCCATGATCCTCTGGTCACATTTTTGTTAACTGATCAATACAAAACCTGGTTTCATTGGTGTTTGTTTAAAGGCCCCCTACTTAATGTGTATTGTTGATTCAGTAACATTGAACTTATGGACAACAGCACTGTAATGCATGCCTGAAGGAAGTTTATTGTATTTTCTCCATGAGGTTCATCACAGCCTTCTTGCACCGAGGAATGAATATCAGACAGCACCTCAGCATTACACTTGGGGGCCATTGTAAACAGCGAAATCACCATCAACAACTACAAAAAGAAACCCATAAAAATGTTTAAAACTTGGCATTAAATAAACCATGAAAAGGATACTTGTTTAGTTATAAGAGATAAAACAGAAAGGCAGCGTGTCACAGATTCAGCCTCAGCTGGGAATGTGCTCGTCTGGTGATTCACGCATTTTGCTGCTCTGAGCACGCCTGCAAATGACCATGTGCAGAATATTGATTTTAGGATTATGAATAAATTTTAGTGATAGGAAGACTTGCAAATATAGACTTCAGAAGTAATGAGGATTGACTAAATATATGTATCCACATATATATGGTTCGTTATATATTTCTTACATATACCTTGAGCTAAAATTGTGAAATTCACAGAATAAAAGACTATATGAAAACCACCCACATAAAATTTCTAGGCACCTATCTGCAGCATGAGCAGACTAAGCTATATAAATAATAAGTTTCCATCTGTTACCACATCATGTAAAAATGGCTAGATAGATTTTCACACAATTGAATGGGTTGTCTGGGATGGTGTGATAAAATATAGGCTGTGGATTTACATAAATTCTGTTTGTGGGACACTGGGAACAGCTCCGACAGGCAAACATCCTTCAGAGCAGCTCTAACAGGTACAGTAAAAGATAATCAATTGCAAGAAACCTGAGGTAAAGATACCATGGGCAGAGAGTTTCAAATATGAGACCCAAATTGAAAGTTACAAGGGCAGATGTACAATTCCAGAAGTTGATTGCAGTCAAATTTTTTTTCTTTCAAATTTTTTTTTCTTTCACAGCAAGCTCAAATAGTTGTAGTGAAGAGCAAAAGAAATTTATAAGTGGATGATTCTTCTGCAAAAGGAAATCACTTGTTAAGAAAATTCTCTAAGAAAATTCACTTTTGGTTGAGTGTTATAACTTGAGTGTTATAAGTCCTCATATTTAACTACGTGCAAAAAACTGATTTACAAATCCTCCTTATAATCATCTGAATTCCACAATTACATGGGAGAAAGAGAGATTGACATCCTCATTTGCTCCTTCACACAATCTGTTTTGACCTGAAAAACCTAAAAGAGGGCTCTCAATAGTGGGGCTGTCAAGACATATCCCCCCATGGATTGCTATTATTACAATAGAAAAAGAAATTAATTAAATTCTAAAACAAAGCATTATTTCACCTTTATGATCATAGTTTGTTTTTTACTCTTACATTCAGAGATCAACTTGCCCCCAAGTCCTATTTTTGTGATTGGTATGGTTCAACAATGCTTAACATTCTAGTAACTTAGCTCATGACTTTCTAAAAACAATGTGGGCACATTGTATAGGTATAAAGGAATGCAACTGTTTAAACAGCACAATAAACATAATAGCCCCTTTAAAATATTCATCCGAAATGGGGAAATGATCTAGTCCTATAATCATCAATAAAAATCCTTTAGAATTTTTGGGATTGGCCTTTAATTAATAAAACATGATTTTGAGTAGCCATAGCAGCTGTTCTCTCCTTTGAAAGTTTATCTGGCTTTTGTTATTGTAAGCACCATAAGTCATCCCCAGGTTAGGTATGGTAGAGAGGTGATAATAAATAGATGGGTAATATGCTTTTTGACAGAAGAGGTGAAAATGACTTTTTTCTCATTTAGTTTCTAAACTAGTTCTGAAGATAGTTCTGAGAGCTCTAGAAAAAATGTTTTGAACAATGGCAGCACTGACAGAAATAAAATCAATTTGGACTACAGAAATTTGCAGACATAAGTAACATTACTCAACAATACTGTACGTATGCTCAAATACAAGAGCCTTGACTTACAAAAGTTTTATGCACTTTTTTTCCAGATGTGGCTAAAGCCCTGTAAGAGAGTAGATATACCAGAACGACCAAGTTATGTTGCTCCATTGTATAAGACAAGTGAGCGAAGAGGAACATTATCTACTACTGGCCATTCTACGAATTTCGTGATTGCCATGACTCTTCCCTCTGACCAACCTCAAGAACACTGGATTGGACGGGGTGTAGCGTTGCTATGTCAACTTAATTCGTAATTAGGAAGATGTCGTTTCCCTGTTCCTATTTCTTATTAGATTGTTGAGTAGAAAATATATTCTACCTTTAAAATTTACTTGATTTAATCAATTTGACTAAAGTGATACTTAACTATAAATTTATTAATGTGCGAATGCAGCCTATGTTTAAAATGATTCATACTACAGTGTGAAGAAATGTCCTGAAATAAAGATTATACTAAAGAAAACACACTGATGTATTTGCTCTTTTTGAATAACTTTATTTTGGGAGCGTTCCATAAGCATTAGGAACATACATAAAATGACACACCACTGTTGACAATGCAAAAAAACAGCATTTGATCATTTTCATCTTTAAAATTTAAAAAAAATGATTCAGTTACAACAACAACAAAAAAAAAAGTTTAGATATTTTAGCAAGTATCACCTTGCAGGACCATAATCACGTTTAAGCCACTGACATTGTTAATGGAAAAAAATTCACACTGCATCTAGTTACTACAGTATTTCTAAGCATAATCACAGCTGATTGAACGCAATGTGATATACACCAAAATTGATATGGATGTCACACAGTGACAGCATTGTACAAGTAACATTAATAACCTCCAACGAACACATGTTAAATTAGGCTGGTCAAGCTAAATGGAATGTTGGAGCTAAACAGAAATGTAGTGGAATTCAGATTGTCTAGTAAGACTTGAAATTATACATTAGAATGATGTGAAAACTAAATACTGGTGGAACCCTAACAAAATACTAGCAGCAACTGTTTACAGCCCTCTTAAAATGTAAAAAAAAAAAAAAAAAAAAAAAAAATCTAGCAAATAAAGATACGATATTTTTGAGAAAATATAAAATGTTACATACTTCAGCATAACCTATTTGCTTTAAATCAGGCATTTACTTTAAGACTGGGAATATATTCCAGCTGTTGCTTTTCAGAAAAGTACTTCAATTAAGCAGATTTAATAATGCTGGAATGCAGAATCTTCCTTGGGTATAAAAACCCAAAAATGAATTATAAATATATCTTGGTTCAGAAAGCAAGATACTTGAATCACTTGAAGCTGGCAGTACTAAATAAAATATCAGCACCTTTTAGCTAGGCTGCTTGAAGGGCCAAGCAATGAGATGAAAACTGTCCTGATTCAGTGCCCAATGCTGAAAATAATCTATGTATATATAAAATCCTATTTGTTACAGGAGATCATGGAGAAAGCCAGAAATAATTTTTCAAATTCAGGCATAAATTAAGGAAATAATACCTAAGATCCCTTGGTTACAGCATAAAGAAGAAACACTGGTAATACTTTATTAATACCTGAATGCATGTGCTGCTCTCAAAGTTTTATGGTTTTTGTTTATAAAGTAAGAGGAAAGGAAGTGAAGAAAGGAGGACAACTAAATGAAAACATTTTAATGGAATGGAAAGAGTTCGGCTCTTAAATATTTGAACAAGAAGATTTTTAAAGCAGCTACATTGGTAGCCAAGCAGATTAAAAGAAAGCTACCTGCACATAGTTAAAATACAGTTTACCTGGCATAAATGAAGGCCATGTGGCACAAGGTGTAAACAGAAAGCTACATGCATATGGCTAGTACTACAAATCATTAGGTCAAAATTCAGAATAAACATGGCTTGCACTTCTCACAAATCAATCACAATTATGTAGGAGAAAAGGGCACCTAAAAAAGAGACTAATCCCTATTAGGTACCAACAGCATATCTTGGCACAAAATGATCAAGTGATTTCAGTTGAGTTATTTAAATATATCTCCAAGTCACTTGGTACTACGATAGCCACAGTATAAATGGAGTTATCCTCATAACCACTTTGACACTCCATGTACAGATTATGGACATGGCACATTTGGATCTACTGCCAGCCACAACATGGTTGCAATGCCAAACTGGTAAAGCAATGCATACATTTAGAACTTAAATTTCCCAAATAACTAGTTAGTACTGTTAAAGTAGGAAAATTGAATATTTAGACCATGTTTGGGTTCTTCATTTCTCTGATATATTCTAGAGGGTTACAATTTTAACAAGAAAAAAATTACCCCACATTTTACCACATGCTCCACCCCTACCCCCACCCAAAACTGTAACACAAAAGTTAAAAAAAAAATAAAAAAAAATCAAACACCAAGTATAATATTAATACAAAGAACCATTATGAATCTTTCATTAAACTGGTCACACAAACATACAATCACAAATTTCAGTAGTTGAGGCTGCAAGTTTAACCACTATGCAAATATATACAAAAATAGTAACTCTAGATTCAAGAATAAGGGCTTTTCCCAATGCTAAATTCACACTCTAACTCAGCCTGAGCTTTCCTCTAGGTCCTATAGTCTACTTTATGCAATTTCAAAGTCTTCGGTTGATCCCTATTACCATATGTATATATGTAGCTGAATTAAAGGACACTACAATTCACTTTTAGCACAAAGAAAAGTCTGCCCAAAGTCCATTTAAAATATTCTTAAAGTTTAAGTGATTTTTTTGGTTCAATTTCTATTTCTGCATAGCCACAGAAGTTTCTACTAATAAAGAGACTAGTGTTTTATATGATTATTTTTTAAAAAGCCTTAATCCAACCTATATCAACAATGGTTCATGGAGTCCCATTTTCTCCTTTCTTTATCACAAGCTTTCTATATTTTAAAAGACCCCTTCACACAGGGAAAACAGTACTGAGCACCAATCTTGGGGTTTAGCTCAAATCTATGGAACTTATAAGTAGTGCAAGCCACTGACTTTTCTTTGAGCAATGTGCATACAGTACAAGAAACAGATGCAAAGCGGCATGGTAACATTCTCGTAATCAACAGTGATTACGGGGAATGATCAAAACTGGAGGTCAAACACAATTTTGTCTTCATAAAGGGCAATCACCAGCATGACGGCAAATCCAAACAGCAATCCTAAATTCTGAAGAATGAACTGTCCCACTGGACAAAAACCATGTTCTTCATTGTCCCCATCACCATGCAACATTTCTGGAAGCTGGAAAGAAAAAACCACCCAGATACTTACAAGCAATTTTGTACAATATTCTGCTCATTTTTTTTTTTTTTTACATTTTCCTACTTAAGAACACTAATGAATAAAACATAACTACAAATATAATAATTATTTTATTGAATACAATGCTAACATACTTTTGTTAAGTACTGCAATTTTATGCTCTGGCTATGCATTAATAAATACTAAATCTGTCCCCTCCTTATCCCCTAAGACACACACATATACATTGGTCATTTTTTAGTTATTTACTGTCCACTGACTTTATCAATTCTAACATTTACTTTATGCTAAAGTATGATACAACTTATTATTTGCCAATAAAACTCTCAGAAAAAAATATTCCCAGACTTACTTATCTATCTAAAGCTCACTGAGAAAGTAAAATTCCTTTTGGGGATAACCATTTCAAAATTCTATCATTTCTTTATCCTTTTTCATTTAAAATTCTCATTTCCAACTGCACACAATAGCAAAGACAGACATTTGAAGACAATTCCAAATTGGCATCTCTATGCCCTTAAGCACCATTATCTTCCTTTCAATAACAGACACAAAAAACAGCATATCAAAGTTATCCAATATCCAGCATAACTAATACCAAGTTATGCACACGGTTTTCACAGTGTACTCTATTCTCTTAATAGTGATACAATTTTAAATAATTGAAAGTTTCTGATATCTTTAAAGGCACAGAGCATTGAAAAGTTTATAGTTCAAAAGCATAAGCATATACTATTACATTTAAAAATAATCCATAGTTCAAAGTATAAAGTTTAAATCTTTAAGTAATAAGATTTGTTGTGCATTATTAAAGCATAAATTATTTCTACCCAAACCTAATAAAAATTATGAAAGAAATGCTACTTCTAATTTTCACTTTTACTTTTCTGTTTTATTGTTTTTCAAGTTTGCAATGAATATCTACAGAAAGAGGGCATTGATATGCTACTTTCTTAGACATTAAGCTTTACTCCAAACAGTAGCTGGGCATTTTGGGATTCAGGGAGGAGAAATGTAGTATTAAGGACACAATGCCTGCCTGAGAAGAAAAAACATTATTTATTATTAAATAATGAGTATAATTAATCTTTGAATTAATCTATCATGCTCTGACAATGCTACAGTATATTTAACAATCTCCTGAGGGTCCTATTTAAGAATACTTCACGCTGGTCATGTCTTCTGTTTAAGTCTATGGCAGTAGCGTATAACAGCTAATACAGGCTATTGTTCTTGTCCAGCAGTTAAGTGGCTGTGACAGAAACCACTACAAATGGCAGAACCAATTAACTGTGAAAAAGACCACATTGTCCACAGCACCTAAATATTTACTATCTGATCCTTTACAGAAAGTTTACCAACCCCTGGATTAAGACGAAACTGACAACTTCCTACCTATGGTTCTAGTAAGACTATTTTATCTTTTCTCCTCAATTCCTCCAAGTTTTTATATATTTACAAAAACTTTTAATTCTGACTATTCCTATGGGATGTTTCACAGAAATATCCCCCTAAATATGTGTACATACCAGCTAGAATAGAGACTGCACTTTCCCTGCATTCAATTCTATCCTGAATGTCCAGGCCCATATTTAACCACCGCTAAGAGCCAGCCGGTACACACTGGTAAGGGCATACTCGTTTCCTTACTAATTGAGAAACAGCTTTATCCAAAGCTCCCTGAAACCAGATACCTCCACCTAGATATCCTAAAGGTACCTCAAACTAAAACTTCTGCTACTGTTGCTACCTTATTAAATGGCTGTAAATCAATCAAAACTTCCTCTCTACAGCCAAAGTGGTCTTTCTAAAACAAAAATGTGTGCATGTCATTGTTACTTATACCTTTTAATGGCTTTCCAAAATTTAAAAATAAACCCTGATCTTTATAGTATGGCATGTTGTGTTACTGTCGTGATCTGGCCAATATCCACCTGATGACTCTACGCATAGAATTTTTTAATCCATTTCTTCCACTAATGTTAGAAAACACATAACTTCAGTGTCATTAAATCCTAAAACACATGTGAAATAATTTGTCCCCTTTCTCATTTAGGGTGTTTCTAACATAACTGTGATGTTACAAATACTACTGCAAAAAATACTTTAATACAGTTTTATTTTTTGTTTGCTTGCTTGTTTTATTAGCAGTAGTCATTTTAGGTCATTTCCTCAGAATACAGTCTCAGGAGTAGACCCACTGGACAAAGAATGATGCTATTTATTATTCTGCTTTCTCATATGTCTTTCCTCTTGCTTCTTATGTACTCTCCTTCATTCTTTAAAACTCAGCGTAGGTTTCCTATTCCAGAAAACCTTTCCTAATTTTATTTCTCAATTTTTTTAGCCAGCCTCTCTCTGTAGTTCCACAAACCTGGTGCACTACTCTATAATATATATTAAAAGAATTGTAATTAATGGCTACTTTTTCCCTTCATTACACTATGAACCCTTACTGTAAAGATTCTCACAGTTTTTTACATCTTCAGTTTCCAGTAAAAAAATTAGCTCACACATTTTCCATTCAACTAATTGTGAACTACATCTCCAGCAGTAAAATATGATAAAAATACCTGCATATCTAGAACTGACATCCTAGTGGGGCACAACATGAACTCAATAAATAAGCAAAATATTTCGTGTGTTGTTAATAGATCAAGATACAAGTGCAAAGGAGAAAAAAGTAAAGTAGGGATAGAGGATGTAAAAGTTTGGAATAGAGACTGAAATTTTAGATAGGATGCCTCACAAGAAGTGAGGGAGCTAGCCAGGACAAAGTCTGTGAGCAAAACATTCCACATGGAGTGATCAACAAGAGGCAGAGTGTGCTTCCTTCAGAGGAGAGGGTGGAGATGAGGCATGGTTAGGAATATTAAAGAAGGGGGAGTGGAAATGCTCAAGGAGGATGAAAAAACTTGAAGGTCAAAACATGAATTTTGGTACTTTCACTATGCATAAGTGAAAACCAGTGAAGAGTCTGAAGCACACAAATAACATGGCCTCATCTTAAAAGGATCACTAAAATAGACCACTCTAAGCTGTTGCTACAGAGCATGGTGGACAAGGGAAAGGGCAAAATCGGGGAGAACAGCTAAAGAGAGAAAGATGATAGCAGACTAAATCAAAGTGATGGGAGTAGATATGGTTAGGAAGTGAATCCCTCAGGACTCAATGACAAACCAAATGTGGGAAGAACAGAGAGAGTAAAGCAAATAATACTCAGGATTCTGATATGAGCGACTAGAAGAATGGAGTTATCATTTATGAGATGGAGAATTCTACAGGAGGTGCTGGTGCAGGGAGTGGGGTTGGCAAATATCAAGAGGTGGGTTCTGAACTACATGTGCCATGCCTTTTAGACATTCACATAAGCATGTGGAGAGACTAATCTGTAGTTAAGGAAAAGGTCTGGGCGAAAGACCTAAACTTAGGAATTATCAGCCAATAAATATACTATGAGACTAGATAGGATTACTTAGAGGGTTTTCATCAACATTTAGAGGTAGCGGAGAAAAAGAAGAACTAGTAAAAGCAACTGAGAAAGAGGCCAAAAAGGTAGGAAGCCAAGAAATGGTGGTGCAGAAGTCAACTAATAAGAGAATGTTTCAAAGAAAAGAGAATGATCGACTGCAAGTAAAATGAAGGTGGGCAGGATAAATGACCGGTGGACTTAGCAATGTAGTGGTAAATGCTAAATTTGACAAAAAGCAATCTGGAAGAACTGTCAGGGAGAAAATCTGATGAGGCCAGACTCAAGAAAGAAGAGAATTAAAAAACAAGGAGTGATTTTCTATAAGAGGTAAGAGCAATACGGTGATAGCTAAAACAAAAATTAGAGTTAAGAAAGGTCGTCCATCTCTCCTGACTTTTTAAGAAGGGAGACGTAACATGAGGTTTATGTACTGACAAGAATAACCCAGCAGAGGGGGGAAAAGGAAGGACAATAAAAGAGGGGAGAATTTAAGGGAGTTAGCGAGAGGGGGAAGAAGTTCTAGGGAATGGTTTAAAGGAGGAGGCCTTAGCTAGAAACATAGACATTTCTTCATAGGAACAGGAAAAAAGGAAAACGGGCATAGATGCAGGGAGATAAACAGAAATGGTAAGTGGAACTTTATTTTCTAAACTTTCTATTACAAATAGGCATTAATTCTGATTAAAATTTTAGGAAATACACTTTTGAAATGAGACTAATAGACTCCATGGGGAAGAAAAGTAAACATAATACTTAGTTTAAAACAGAAAGTAACACAAAGTTGCTAGTTCTGCAAATACACTACTTAACATATTTAGAATATTAAAGTAAAATTAAAACTAACTGTTAGTGTTTAGATTTATTGACTTTAACCTTTTTTTAAATTTAAGTATAATTGTTACATAATATTGTATTAGTTAGTTTCAAGTGTACAATATAGTGATTTGACATTTTTATACCTTACAATGTGACCACCCCACTAATGCTAGATTATTATTTGTCACCATGCAAACTTATCACAATATTATTGATTATACTTCCCTTCACCTTCTTTACCCATTCATTTTCCCATGCCATCCTTTCTGGTAACCAGCCCTTTAGTCTCTATTTCTATAAGTCTGTTTTTGATTTGTTTGTTCATTTGTTTTAGCATTTTAGATTCCACATATAAGTGAGACCATTTAGTAGATTTATTAACTTTAAAGTCAGAAGTAAGGGAAATTATATAAATTCCTTGGAATACCATTTATTGCAGAAGACTGGCCTACCTAAGAAGTATACAGCATTTCTTTCTTGTTTGCCATAAGCAAGCGCAAAGAATTATTTTGTTAACAACAAGAAAACACTTCCACCCCAATATTACAAAATCTTCAAAGTAGTGTCATAATTGTATAATTATATCTCTAAATACTATTGATAATTACTTTGAATAATAATATCATTTAGTCAAAAATTTTCAGCATCTCAACTGGTTTCCAAGGAATGAATCTTCCTACTTAAATATCTTTCCCTAACAGATTATTTAGGATATCACGTCTTTAAAATGGGTTATATGTTTTTTTAAATAATTAGTTTTCCAAGCCACAGCCAAGATTTCTATTTTTGTAAGTTGCATTCTATTTACAGATTCAATATAATGAAGATTTAAAATAAGGCATCTTACCATATCCACCAAGGCTACATAGAGGAACATGCCGGCAGTGATGGCAAAGATCCAGAGGGTGATATTATTGGCATACTGACCAACAGCCGTGCCTATGAGCATGCCTATGTAAGCCATCATGGCAGACAGCAGGTTGTATACAATTGCTTGCTTTACAGTCATGCCTGCTTTAAGAAGAACTGCAAAATCACCTGTCGTTAAAACATGGGAGAGTTTTGAAACCATAAGTTTGTACACATGAACTTAAGAAAACACTAATAAAAAACAAAATCAAGAATGATATAAAATGATAACCTTTAATGATTGAAATTTTATTATAAAAATTTATTTTTTACTTATTAAATTAAACCTTAATACATAAAAACTTGGGTAAATCTCAAAGGCTATGATGCCTAAAGACGGTATGAAAGGTTATATATGATTCCATTTATATGATATTCTCAAAACGATAAAACTATTGTGATGGAGAAGATTCAGTTGTCACCCGGAAGCAGAGGTGGGGAAGGGGTGTGACTATAAAGGGAGAGAGCATGAGGAAGTTTGTTGGGATGATAGAATTGTTCTGCAACCTGATGATGGTGATGGTTACACAAACCTATTTACATATTAAAAATTTTTTAACAACTACATCAAAAAGCAAGGTCAAATTTACTATACAACAAGAAATGAGAAATTTTTAAAATCAAGAAAAATAGAACAGATAAAAGAACTTGGTTAGTGTTCTTCCTGACAATTAAAGCTCTGTGCTCTAGTCTCTGCCCTTTTTTCAAAGAGTTTGTTATCTCTGTTCTTAGGCAAAATAGCTTAAGTAAGAATAGAGGTAACAAACTCTTTGAAAATATTGTATGCTGTTTATATTTATTTTTTTCCCCAGAAAAAAATTAAATCTTAATTCTAGAAGTGCTAAATGTGTAAAAAAAGAACAGACTTTTTTTCACTCATCTAAAGTTAGAACTAAGAAAAAAAGGATTACATATTGCTTAGAGGGATGTTACTAGAAGGGAAAAATGTTGCTAGAAATAGTAGTCTTAAAGATAAAAGGTCAAAAGTAGTTTTACTAATTTTAACAAATTTTTGTTTTAGTTACTAAATATACAAACATCCAATCAATTATTGAACACTTAGTATATGCAAGGTACTATGTAGAATACTGTTTCTTTCTCTTAAAAAAGGGATCCTACATGACTAAAACTTCGATCTGTTCTTTTTTAAATCTTATTGTTACAAGGTTCTAATTTATAACCGATAAGTTACAAGGTTCTAATTGATAATGACATTAGTACAAGGCATTATTTTTACATATTCCAACAAATTGCTACAAACAACATCCCGTGACAGTATTTGGCAGATTATCTACCAGTAGCTTCTAAATTACCATTCTCCAGTTTCCACCTGATACTATCTCTACATCTTTTCTCCTCATCCTAAATACTTAATTCTCCTAGTGAGCACTGGATTCAATATCAGCTTTTATCTCTTCTCCCCCTATAGTTTTAATTTCCTCTGGCCTTTCTTTCTCAGCTTCTTCTAAGGAAGGAGCTCCCTAACTTCTTCCTTTACAAATTTCCTGGCCAAATTTTCAATAATTCACCCACCAACTGTGCTAAAGGGACAATTTCACTTAGCAAGAGGTTAGGTAATACAAAATGAGCCTACAGAAATGTCTTTTAGATTATAAAATATAGCATCTCCTTTCATAGTTTCAAAATAGGGGTTTAAAAGGGGCATTATTTAATGTTCAATGAACAAAAGTACTATAGGTACAAAGTGTCAAATTTGATGCCTTCCCTGATATTACTGGATAGCAAAATGATTTACTTCATCCTCGAAAAATAATCAACAGCATGAATTAACTAATCAAGACTCGAGATGAATTATTTTTTTTTAATACTTTTAAAAATTGAGGTATAAGTTATATATTCAATTCCTTTCCCCAGACTCCCCACTTTGGACGTAGAGTTCTATGAGTTTTGACAAAAATACATACCATATAACCAATAACCACTATCAAACTCTAGAACTATTTCATCACAGCCTCTAAAATTTCTGCAGGTCCCTCACTCGTAGACAATCAGTGATCTGCTTTCTGTTCTCACAGTTAGCCTTTTCTAGAACATCATATAAATGGAATTGTATAGTATGTAGCCATTTGAGTCTAGAGTTTTTCACTTATCATGTGTGTGTATATGATTCACCCATGCCAGTTTATATAAGAAAATCATTGCTTTTTACTGATAAGCATTATTTCATAGTTGAACTATAGGTTGTTGTTGTTGTTTTTTTTTTTACCCCATTCTTCAGCTAAAGGGCATTTAGGTTGTTTCAAGTTTTTGGCAATTGTGAATAAAGCCACTGTATACACTCATAAATAGGTTTTAGTGTCAACCTAAGTTTTCATTTCTATTGTGTAGATACCTGTAAGTAGGATTTTTGGGTCATTTCTAACCTCTTATAAGAACACAGCATTCCCACAAGCAATTTATGAGAGGTCTGGCTGTTCCACACCCTTTCCAACCCAGGACAAATCTAGCACCTGAAATCTCATCTGTTTATCTGTATAACTTCAGTGGAATACCTGTTCAAGTCTTTTGCCCAGTTTTTTTGTTGAGTTGTTTTCTTAAGTTGCGAGGTCTTTAACTATCCAGTCTTTTATCAGATATACATTTTTCAAATATGTTTTCCCCCGAGTCTGTAGCTTGTCTTTTCATTAGTGTCTTTTGTGTAGTTTTTCATTTTTATGAAGTCCATTTTACTATTTTTTCCCTTAATGGATCATTCTTTTGGTATAGTATCTAAAAACAATTTGCCTAACCCAAGAACACCAATTTTTGTTCCAGAAGTCTTATATTTAAAAATTTTTCATTTAGATCGATGATTAATTTTGAATTAATTTTTGTCTATGGTGCAAGTTTGTTTGTTTGCAAGTGGGTATCCATTTATTGCAGAAACATTTGTTGAAAAAACTGTTTCCTCTACATGGACTTTCCCTTGTATTTCATTGAAAATAAGTTGCCATATATGTGAGGACTCTACACTGTTTCACTGATTTATTATGTGTCTATTCTTTCATCAATATAAAATGTTTTGGTTACTGTGGTTTTATAATAAATCTTAAAATCAACTTTGTTGTCCTATTTCAAAATTCTTCTGGCTATTCAAGTTCCTTTGTCTTTCCATATAAAATTCTGAATATACTGTTTCATCTCCAAAACAACCTGCTAGTATTTTGATTAGGAATGCACTGACTCTATAGAGAATTAGCATCTTAAAAATACTGAGTCTTCTGGTCCACGGATCTAGTTTATCTCTTCACTTAAAGGTCCTTTGATTTCTTTTGTTGGTGATTTGTAGTTTTCAGCATACAAATTCTATGTCTATTTTGCTAGATTTAACCAAATTATTTCATGTTTTTTGGTTTAACTGTAAATAGTACTTTAAAAATTTTTTAATTTCCAATTGTTCACTGCAAGTATATAGCAGTATAATTTTTATATAATGATCTTATATCAAGATGAATTATTTCATTTAAAATCTAACTCTGTCCCAGTCTTATCTCAGGTTATAAATTCTTAAAGGGATCTGAGTATTTTTCTCCTTTTTTCTTCCCTATCCACTTGCCATGCTTCTATATTAGTCTCTAGGGAATGGATTTTCTCTTCATTTAGAAATTCTGAGGAAGAAGCTTCTATGCATGCCTCTCTTTACATTCTATTTCTCTCCAAGTTAAAATGGATAATCCAATCAGAGTAGAGCTATTAGTGTGCCATTAGTAGGCCTTGAAGGCAAAAATTTTGCTCTCCAATCATGGTGTTTTCTTGTTGCTGTTATTTGTTTTGTTTTGTTTTTTTACTTCCTTTAGTTATGGTCAGTAGACCATTTCCTACCTTGTTGATGGACAAAAAACCTCCTCTGTCATCTCCCGAGGAGGAAGCTGGGTCATTTCCTTATGCTTTCATCCATAGGGGCCTAGGTAGCTAGAATATAGGCCCATTCATATCAATTTGGCACTAGATCTTGGGGGGAAAATGTAAGGTCTCATTCCTTTTCTTCTGACAAAGTTCTGTATATGTACTGTGGCTTAATGTTTTCTCTCATAGCAATAGTAACATCTCAGCCTCTGGTTTGTGAGGTAAAAGAGGTAGAGATTTGGGGACTGAATGTCTCACTGAGAAGTTCTGGCCCAAGCAGAGTTCCATAATCCAGCTTTTGCTAGAGCTCTGCATTGCGTATCAAGGGCTTACGCAGCCATTAATATATGTATTGCATTTGTTTTATATGTAGCTCTCATTCCCTGTGTGTAACTTCTTCAACAAACTACAGACAGAAAAAAGAGTAAATAGGAAGGCAACATCTCTCATCTCTAAACTCTTCGCTGTCAGTTTTGTGCCCGTGTCCATCCTTCACTGAACCGTGAAGTAGCTTGACATGTTCCATTCAAGAGGTAGTAGGGGGTAGAAAGGAAAGTTGGAGGTTTTCCTAGCATAAATATGATAGCTGTTTCATAGTCAAATAAATTTTTTAAATATTAAATTAGAAAGAATGAAAAAATTCCATGGATACTAAAAAAATGGAGTTTTGTTCTTTCAAATGAATGTCATCTCTACATCCCCAAGATATTTTCTATGTGAATGCATGTTCACACTTTTTGTTTTTCATTTATAGAAGAAAACCAAAACATTTGGAGAAAAACTAAAAATCACTGGTAGATCAATAAATGCTAACTAAAACAACAAAGAAATGTCATTTTAAACCTATTAAATTGGCAAAAATTAGAAAATCAGTTAATGTCAAATGTTGGCAAGGATGTGGAAACACAGAAACTCAGTTATTGCTGGTGAGAGATTATACTAGTGTGGACATTTTGGATAGTGATATGGCACTTCTCAAGGCATGCATAACCTAGAACCCATCAATTCTGTTCCTGGGTATGTATATACCCCAAAAGATATTCTCACGAGGGTCCATGAACAGCTAGTCTACAAATGTTCAGCACACAATTATCTTTGGGGGTGGGAGGCTAAAGGCCATGCAGTGTGTCCAATACTGGGTGCTGAAAATATAAAATGTGGTAAATGAACACCTCTGAGTGTTGGACAGAAGCAACATATTAAATTAACTCATGGTAACCTAAATGGAGTTTAAAAACAATGACTAGTAACATAAGGTAAGAAAAAGAATAAGATACAACTTAATATTGTTTACATAAATTAAAAACACACAATATAAACAACATGCATTTTTAGGAACATATAACAAAAACTATACAATAAAGAAATTGATAACTTTTCATATCTGCCATCAGCCACTTTTTATGTTTTTGATGCATTTATTATAATTGAAGAAGTTTTAGATCTGATGAAATCTGGTAAAATTTTAAAGGTTATATTACCTAATTCATGTGGTAGTTCATGACAGAAGACAGCTATAGAAGTACTGATTCCTCCCGTCAATCCAGCACTGAAAGCTGCTCCTGAGATGAGGGGGGGGGGGGGGGGGAAATCAAGCGATGTTTATTGACCTTCTGTTTTTCCATTTTTGTTAATGAAAGGTGCCATTTCTTCTACATATCTAAATTAACTTCATAATATGAGTGACTTGCTAATTTTACACACTTTAGTTTTTGAACATAAGGTAAGGTACAACAGGTGTTAACAACCAGAGAAAAGAAAGAGCTACTCAATGAAAAAAATAGTACCTATTGAATTAAATTCTCCATTTGTGTAGCCTTCTAACTCACTAATAACTTGGGAGTAGTAATGGTTTTCAGTGTTTCAATCTCTGAGTGGTAGTTTGATGTTCAGTTTTAAGACATATAAGTCTATGATTGCACTTGCTCTCTCATATTAATATTTATAGATATTTAAATGACAATTATCCTTATCCAAACTTTTCTGGATCTAGAGTATAAGTGGTACAAAGTATTATTTGTTTGACGGTTTTGAGGACTGAGATCAGAGGTATAAATGCATCTGATTTGACTGGTAAAATTATTTAATCTTTAACATTGACAGCCACTATAGATTCAAAAATATGGTTTCTCTTTTCTCAAAGAAATTAATAGCTACTTCTGAGTGATTATTTAAATATAGAGTCTGAATCTCAAAGAAAATCATGTATCGATCATACTTATTGTTCTAAACTAGCAATATCAGTTTACATTAGTAAGATTCTAATATAATACATTTGAAGCTGGTATAACTACCTTTATGCCCCTAAATATACTTATCAAAAACATTAACATATAGCCTTTGGAAAAACTTAATAACAGGAGTATTATGTAATAGTATATTTAAGCTCCAAACTTTAATCTTATTACAGTTCATAAGATTAATACTGATATAGTAGAAGGAGGAAAATGGTCTTAAAGGACAAATTATAAACCAAGCTTCCTGTTCACTTACCAATGGCTAACCCATCACTGAAGTTGTGGATGCCATCTCCCATGATTACCATCCAAGCTATATTAGCTATTCCTGTTTCTTTCACATCTGATCCAGAATGACAGGGACCGTGTGAATGATGAGAATGTCTGTGGTGCCACTGGTGATTATGTTTCCTCAGCACAGTCTTACTCTCGTCATGGTGGTTGTGCGTAGCAGCATGGAGGTCATGCTCGTGAATGGTGTGCAACCCATCACTATGAGAATGGTCCATGATTTTCTCCTCTTCTACATAAAGATAATTTTTAGGAGGGGATTCTTGTTGGCCTTCTATATCTGTCAGTTCAGTTTCATTAAGTCGATCTTCAGAAACAACCGAGTCATCAGTTCCTATATTTATAATAGCAAAGGATATGATTTATCAGAGTTAATGAATGCATATTTCCTAATTTAAATTCAGGCAGAATAGCAGTGTGATGAACATTTCTCAAGTGAATGTCTTTTAAAATTCACTAAATAAATAAGTATATAAAAACAAATAAAAATTAATAAATATGCACAAGCACACACACAAAACAAACTGGGGTTCTGAGAATTCAAAAGATGTACCACATAAGGGAGTAAACTAAAAGAAACAGCAAGCAAAGGATAAAACTTGGCAAGCATGACGATATTATGCAACTTGGAGTACATCAGGAACAGTTGATGAAAATCAAAGAGCAAAAAGTCACTGTAGCATTTACAGGATAACAAAACAAACCCCAAATTTTTCAGAAAAAGAACACCCTTCAAGTCTACTCACTCTAATCAACAGGACAAGTAATAACAAATGTTGGAGAGGATACGGAGAAAAAGGAACCCTTATACACTGCTGGTGGGACTGCAAAATTGGTACAGCCATTATGGAAAACAGGATGGAGGTTCCTCAAAAAACTGGAATTGATCTACCATATGATCCAGCAATCCCTATACTGGGTATTTATCCCAAAGACTTGAAAATCCATATCCAAAAAGATATTTGCACACTGATGTTCATAGCAGCATTATTTACAGTGGTCAGAACATGGAAGCAATGAAAGTATCCTACGATAGATGATTGGCTAAAGAAGCTGTGGCACATATATTCAATGGAATATTACTCAGCCATAAGAAGAGATGAAATACTGCCATTTGCGACAACATGAATGGACCTTGAGATAACCATGCTAAGCGAAATAAGCCAGACTGAAAAAGTCAAACATCACATGGTATCACTTATGTGTGGGATATAAACCTAAAAGCAACAAATGAACAGGGCAAACAGAGACTTAGGGACATGGACAATGGACTAATGGTTACCAGAGGGTAGGGGGTGGAGAGGTAGGGAAGAAATATACGAGGTAAAGGGGTCAAAATAGGGGTTTGAGGGAGGGTTGAAATGGGCAAAGGGGATCAAATATATGGTAGCTAAAAAAAAAAAAAATGGATGGACTCTGAAAATTATATAATTGTATTATTAATCAATGTTATCCCGATAAAATAAACAGAATTTACTCACTCAAAATTTCTCTTATCATTTAAGAAAACAAAGACAAAACTTAAATAACTTGTATCCTTCAATGTTCCACCTGTCTGACAATGATACTTAGATCATACTAGAATGAAGTTCAGAAACTCATATATAAGTGACAACATCTAATAAGAATTCTTTTTAAAAACTGAGGTTGGCCATGTACCCAGTTTTCAAAAGTTACATATTATGTGATGAAGATTCTAAAACTTTTCAAATTGTATTTTAAGGCAGAGTCTATAGTTAGGGTCTAGGCGGCCCCTTTTCTACAGAAAATCATTGGTATACTCAGTGGAAACACAAGTTCAAACAGAAAGGGGGAAAATTTGGTTAAAAAATGTTTTATGTTTTCATGAAAACTGTAAGCTACCTTATTATATCTATTAGGCAACAGAATAGATTGATGAGCAGAAATTTTAAGACAGGGACCATTCTCCTTTAAGCACATGGGCCGATTCCTCTTTTTTCCCATATGAAACCAATCACATGTGGGGGGCACAAAAATTTTGCATTGCCACTTACAAAGCCTTTTTGTTTGTTTCATTCTTTGTTCTTTCGTAAAGTAAAAGTACAATGTTTTTTTTGCCCCGTAATATAATTAATTGGTTCCACATTCCAGTATAAATAAGACTAAAATGAACAAAAAAAACTAACAAAACCACAATTAAGGCACACTGACATTTAAAGAAATTGAAGTTAGAAACTAAAGTTAGAGAACCCATAAAGACAAGAAATTTCAAACAGACACAGGTTAGAAGCAATATTTCAATTTTTATGTTTTAAAAGTTTCTCTTTAGATCTGCTGTCTACCGGCAAGAGGCTTGAGCTGAAGCCAGTCAGCATCTGGTGTATTATTTAGCTTATGATCTGAAAGCTTCCTTCCAATAGTTGATTCTTCTGTGCTCTGCTTCATAAACCACTTCTGTTTCCCCTAAAAAACAAAATCTGGTATTAGTATTAAATCTGCAGTCACAGTTAGCAACAATATTCACTTACTAACACCTCAGAGGATAAATGGTGGTAACTTTATATATAAATGATTTAGTAAAGGAGGGAAATTTTTTAAGTTAATCGAGGGGTCTAACCAGATGAAAAATCCAACTACATTTATGTTTTGGTTTTTTTTGAACACTCAACTAAAGGTTCAATTTGTCTACTTCAAAGTTAAGAATAGTGTACACAGTACTATATTATTATATGCCACCCAAATTAAATGTGAGAAATATGTAATCTCTCTTACCTAATAGTGTGTGGGAATAGGGAGTTTCAAAAAACTAAAGTTTATTCCTTTAAATTTTATTCTGCAATTAATGCAATCTCCCATTTCCCTACTTATGACATAATTGACAGAGTCAAACAAGTTAAAATCCCAAATTTGCAGTTTACTTCTGTAAGATTCGGACAGGTTTGTTAAACATATTAAACGTAAGAATACCCACCTATAAAATGAAAATGATAGCTTCTTATGAAGATTAAATGAGGTGATGTATGAAAATGACCATAACTGATGCTTAGTTTTGCAATAAAGATGTTTTCTTTCTCATCTAATCTTCTTCAATTATTCATAAATCTTATTGTATTTATTTATAATAAATCCTATGTATCATTATTGTATTTCATTGTTTTAGTTGAATTTTCCTCTTATTTCTTCATATCTGCTTTCTTCTTTCATCAATGTAACATTAACAACTCCAACTTAAATTTCCACTTCCAATCTATATTATTTAAGTATCTTAGAACAATATGAACATGAAAGGCAGTGTTCTCTTGGAGATGCTTACTGACTGGTAGATCATTTTCTTGTTGGTTTTGCTTACAGGTTGTGAACAGTTTTTCAGATGTTTAAGTCTTCTAACTATTGCATAAGTATACCTGTTATGGCTAGCTGAGTACGTGGTAAAGTCTCCAGAGATGGTTACCATCAATTTCCTTTTTTCCCCGTGTGAGCATTCTTCTCCAGTGATAAGGAGGTAAAGTCTATTCTCCTGCCCCTGAGTTCTGATTGTTCTTTTGACTTGATTTCACCAACAGAGAGCAACAGAAGTGATGCTCTGCCAGTTCCTGAACTAGTCTGAAAGAAGCATGGCACCATTTGCTTTTGCTCAGGAAAGCTAGTCACTATGCTATCAAGCAGCCAGTCTAACCTTTGATGAGAAGCCATGTGTAGAAGCACCAAGATATACACATAGAGTGAAGCATTCTTGGACCTTCCAGCCTTGCCCTGCCCAGACCAACCCAGGCCAGCTGAGTCTGGATATAGTACAGTGAGTGACTAACTGATGCCAAATGAAGCAAAAGAACTGCCCAGCTGAATCCTGCCTAACTTCTTGACAGAATTAAGAGAAATAATAAAGTGTTGTTATAAACCAATAAGTTTTGGGTTGTTCTGTTTTATAGCACTAGATAACAGAATCTGGGGAAACAGAAAATGTTCAAAAGAAAATTAAAGAGAAGAAAGAACAGTCATGAGTTAATAGAGAAGGGGAAAAAAGAGGAAGGAGGAGGCGGCAACAAAAGTACAAACGTCAATAAGAAGGACACAGAAAGTAAAGAAGAAAATGTGTACGCCAGCTGAAATTTCGTTTAGTTGCTTTGGTTCTGATTGTCCACTTTCCTAAAATTTGCCAAATCATTACCCTCGAAGCTTCTGTCTTGCTGAAACCAGTCAGTATCTGGTATATTATTTAATTTAGGCTCTGAAAGCTTCTTTCCAATAGTTGATTCTTCTTTCAGATGGTCAAATATCTGTTCTATTCAAGTATGGCTAATCCTCTTTCTTCAAAAAATACCTATTAGATTACTTATTGTCCTATTTACCGTAAAAGAGATGCACTGATTTATATACCCATATTCCTTTCTTTGATATTCTTGAAAAATTCCTTACTATTAGATTTAGAATACCCCTCTGTCAGAAGTATTCTCTTTGGTTTACAACCCGCAATTACAAATTTACAAAAAAGCTGCCATGTTTTGGAGACTGTTCTCCTACATTAGTTTGCTTTATAAAAATAATTTAAGTTTGCCAGTAAATTTAGGTTTAAAAATGAGATTAAGATTAAATTATAAAAACAGAAAACTTACTTACTTTGCACTATGTCTTGAAGATACTTATCTGTAAATTATATAGTCCCTAAAATTTGTACATATTAAATACTTAATATTGCTGCTTCGATGTTAGTAGGTGTACACAACTGAATAAAATTAGGTCTTCACAGTAATTACAAAACTTCTTAATATACTTTGCAATATGTAATTTTGTTCTAAATTAGGCGCTCATGGAAATGGACTCTAAATTTTTGTATTTCTTATATTTAATCAAATATTAAGTCTTCTTATTGATTCTTTCATTTTAATAATTCTCTTACTTTTTCCCCATTTCTTTTGCCATGACTCTAGTCCAGTCCTTATCACCTCTCTTTTAAATTATTTTGCAGTAATCTTCACTGACTCTTTTCCCTCCAGCCACATTTACCTCCACTATATGCTATTCTTCACTCATTCGCATGACCATCCATTCACACAACGCTTCAAAAACCAAATGGTGTTAAATCTCTTTCACTTTTCTCTAAGTTGATCCTTCCCAATTCCTTTTATCATTTCTCAGGTAATTCTTCACTGAGCACACCATCTTGATCATCCCTCCTTTGAAGGCAATTAAATATGGTGTCCTGACTAAAATATGGCAATTAAAATTAAATGCACTATTTGGAATATGATATAAAAATAAAAATGAGTAGGATTTATTTCCCATAGATTTAGATAGCAACTGGAAATCATGAGGAATGAGTCATAGTTTCACAGCTAGTTTGCAGCTGAACAAGAATTAGAATCAATCCCCATGAATCCCAGTTCAGAGCTCTGTTATAACCTTTATTTTGTCTCAAGGAGATATATACAAAACATATACATAAAAATAGCATAAAAATTGTATCATAAAAGTAGACTATATATTATGATCATGACTATGCAGTGCTCTTGTGGGAAAAGATTTTTTTTTTCCTTTTTTGAATATTTGTAATTAACTAACAAAATGTAAAAATTTTCTACCATTTTAGCATTAATGTAATGGCTAGGGTTATAGCCAGGGGAGAGAAAAAGCAATCAGGGATTTCTTTTTTTTTTTATAAACTATATAAATATCTAACCAATGTACTGTATACTTGAAACTAATAATTTAAAATATTTTTTCTATTATTTTGTAGAAAGCTTCCTAATAAGTATTCTCTAGATTTATTTAAATAGAATATACTGATGATAATCAGTATTAGTGTCACAAATATGTTAGTGAGATATAGTCAAGGTAGTGCTTTAAAGATAGATGTGAACCAATGTGAACACGGAGGGGTATAATCATAGTAAATAGTAATGACCCTGAACTTACTTTCCTGGAGAAAAATTTTGGGGAATATTTGTCTTATTCTCAAAAATGTGACATGAAACACAGATAAATAGTTCATGACAAACAGGTATTTAATCAACAGTCTAGGCATCACCTTCCAAGTGGTCCATCACTCGAGCTGAATTACCGTTTCCTTCATTTCATTATATTTTCTTCCTACAGAGCCCCTTGAATCTAAATTCTTCTTACTCTAGTATGTTTACCATTGACAAGGCATTTCTGATAAAGAAATCTGTGTATAAATATTTTCATTAAAAGGTATGACAATAAAAGCCGCTTATACCTGAAAATATTACCTAAGAAGACTGATGACTTGCTTTTATTTATATATTTTTGCATTTTTATAAGCATAAATTGTTTTTTTCTATCCTACTTAAGTCAATTGTATAAAATGTGATATAAATGAACTGAGACTAAGACTGCTATATTTTTAATATAAATGCCAAAATAAATGTAATGATAAGAAATAGCAAAGATCAAAGTTATTTTTCCTATGAAAATGATCTATTAAAAGACAGAGATTAAATATACAACACTATAATTAAGTAAAGCAGATGTCCAGAAAATGGTTTTTCTTTGAGTTTTATATCTCAGAAAATGAAATTAAAAAAAAATACTTACTCTTTGTTGTTTATAGTGCTTAAACATTCTTATGCAGTGTTCAATGATAAATAATAAGTAAATGCCTCCTAGGGCAACAAGTCCTTTCAACACTGCATCATATTCTTCCAAAAACTTCTCAGATTCATGTCCATGAGAATGCCTGTGGCCATGTGCATGCTGATGACTGTGATCATGTCCACCCTGAGACTATTAACAAGAGCAAAGAATACTTCTAAACAAGTAATTAAAATGTTATTTAAAATTTTGAAATCATAATCTCCTAGAGGACACAGAAAAAATACAATTTTTAAAGTGCTCTCCTAAATATTACCTCACTTAAATATAAGTAATCTTCCATTTAATTTTGCTATATTCAGTGGCCTGCAAAGTACTAAATTTCATGGTAACTCTAACACAAAGACCCTTACAAAACCAAATGCCTCCAGGAGTTATTAAGATACATTCTATAGTGACACAATCAAGACAGCAGTAAAGTAACAGAGCAATGAGTCCTTTGTAATTTGAAGTGAACATAACCCAAATAAATGCCTAATAGTAAAAATAAAACAAACTAATTCATCAGCAGATGATCACTTGTGAATCCCTATAATCTAACATTTTCTTAAACTGATTATATTTTGATAATATTTTTCTCTTATAAATTATTTCAAAGTGATGAGATGTTACCTCTACATAACCCGTGGAACATTAGTCAGTGTATAATGAAAGAACCATGTGCTTAATTTTAAAGCTTTAGCAAAAATAAATGTATATACAGAAATAGTTATTTTTTTAATTGTGAAATGTACACATCACTATATTAATATTAGAAAACTTAAACATTAGAAAACTATTCTTAAGTATTTTCCTTCCTTATAACATTTACCTGTATTCTTTCCCTTTTTGCTAGTGGTCAACAGAAGAGGTTTCTAAACCTCTCAAAGGAGATAAGACCGTTCAAAAAGGTAATACCTTTACTTAATTCACATAGCTCTCACTTTAACTTATCTGTTCAGAAACAGATTGTTGCTATTCCTGAAGGCAAACAAAGGGTGAAAATAAAGAGGAAAATAATAATGTATAATGAATTGAGTTAAACATATTTATATTCACAGTTTTAAGATTCACTAATTTTTTTTAAAAAAAAGCAATGTCATACATTATTCTAGATATTAGATCTGGAATACCCAACCAACAACACAGAAGGGGAGAAGGGTTATACACAACAGACAAATACAATTCTGTCCCCTACATGCCCAAGGGAGGTGGTAAGAACATAAAAAATATTCAAAACTGTAATTTTACATTTGGAAAAGAAAAAGTCCCACTATTTTCATAATATGAAGTAAAAATAACACTGGATCAAATACTCTTAACTGGAGACAGATTTTAAAAGGTATTATCAAGGCACTAACAGTGTAACTTTATGATATCAGTGGAGTGTTCTCAAATGGAAGAACATAAGTGGTAAGCCAGGTGAAAAGATAAATGGCCCCATGTATAAAAAACTAAATGCCGTAATAGTTAACTGAGTAGGTCTGCCTATTTCTGATCAAATAAAGATGCCTATGGACCACTGGCTCTAAGTACAATCATTATAAGATCCTTTATATGTTTCTTCTAAAGGCTTTCTTGATATACCACACAGATAAAAAGGTCTATTACTATTGATTTTCAAGACTTGATTTTCAGAACAGCCAATAGAGCAAATGAAAAAAAAAAAAAAAAAAAGCTTTATTGAGGTATAATTGAGCTATATATTTTAAGATATTTAATTTGTACATAGTGGTACTTTGACATGTATACACTGTGATGGGTGAACATAAAACTGGTATTACCAGTTTTTATTGCTATTTTAAAACCTAATCATTCAATTTATTTCAAAAACACTGCTATTAAAACTGCAAACAAAAATCCTTTCATCCAATAAACAAAACAGCACAAATTCTATATTGGTGTGCTATAGCTTGCTAACAATGAAAAGACCGTTTAGCTTAAGTATTTTTAACTTTTTAAAGTTTAAAAGGATTTCTTACATGGGGCAGGAGATGAAGAAGGGCGTCTCCACTCATTGTTCCAACAGCTAGAGCGACAAGGAATGTGAGAAGGAATTTGAAGCATCCTTGGTTAATGATGGGAACCAAGATCACGCCTAGCAAGGAAAGTAGGCTAATGACAGTGATAGAAATGATACCACAAATCCATGCTGTTGGAAAGAAATTAATATTCAACATTAGTATGAAAATATAAATCAAAAAGTGCCACAGAAGAATAAACATAAGATAAATAAGTAATGGAAAACAGATTATTTTACCTAGACTATGCTTTTTAAGAAACTTTATTTTACACTGCTGTGTTTAAAAACAAAACAAAACCAGTAACCTGAATACTTAAAAGAAGAATTAAGAAACTCTAAGTTATATACAGTATCTTCAGTGGCCCACCTTATTAGAAACAGGGACTTAAAATGACCTAAGACTGTGATTCACTCTTAATATCTAGACTGTAAATAAAATCATAACAATGTCTAAAGGCAGAGCCACCGCAATAAATAAACTATTTAGAGAATTATAAAACTTTCTTGTGAGCATTAGAGGAAGATGAGTATCCAACACACTGTAATCTCTGTACATCTTTCTAATACGAAGTTTAAGAAACAATATATCAACCCAAAATGGAAATATATTCATGAGACACAAAAAAGCCTTATTACTAGTAGCCTTAATGTACTTCATTTCTTAATTTTACAAAGAATAATTCTAGTTCCCTTGATATCATCTCTCCTCCACATCCAGTTTCAAACTGTCTTTCCTCCAATTTGGCTTTCTATACAATTTACTACTTTTTAAAAATCTCACTATATAATAACAGGATTAGAACACAAGAGAAATGCTTTTACAACATAATTTGTGAGAAACACAGGTGTGACGGACGGGGGGATGCTGTGAACATTTATTTGTCTAGGTTACTCAGAAGCAGATAAGGTATCAGAATAAATGGCAGTGGTTCAGGGAATTAGACATTTTAATTTAAAACGTGAGATTACTTTCAGTTAATGACTCACAATAAAACAGAAATGTTAAGTTTAAAAGTCGTGTATATTTTAATATTTAACTATTGAAAATTTTATTGAATAATAATTTTGTAAAGGTTTTAATTGAAAAGATTTTCTAATCAAATCTACAGGACTGTAAGTCTGCTAAAGATTTTATGTTAAATCTTATGATAGAGAACTATGGAAAATGCATTTCTTCATAAAGATAACATAATTATCAAAGACAAAGAGAAGGATAGGTAAAGAAATGAAACTCTAATTGGCCCACTAAATGCTCAATAATGGCTCAATAAATTTATGTTTATCCTTTGGACATTTTAATCACAGTACCCAGTAACATTAATAGTAAGGCTAATTCTCGTTAGCTAAATTAGCTCATGGAATTAAAATAGGTCATCTATTACTTACTAATGGGAGTTCTGTGGTTTATCCTATCTAATGGATAATTACTATGACATAAACATGGGGAATCTAAATGGCCAAAAAGGAGAGAGTTTAAATTCAGTGGCTTTAATCTTTGCAAGGATTTGGGGGCAAGGAAAGGACAGAAACTCAATTCCTGAGGAATCAGGGTCAGGGAAAGATTCGTTATAAAAGGCAACATCCTGGTTAGTGGAAATAAAGGTTAAAAGGAAGATTCCCCAATTACTGTTGGGACTATGAGGTACAGAGAACTGAGATCAAAAACTCTATTCTAGAAAGAAAAATATAAGGTCAATTAAGGTTTACAGGTTGACTTAATGATGATCAAGTTACTTGGTTTGCTTGTCCCGCATGCACAGGCAAAAACAATAAAATTAGTGGGAGAGGCTGAGGAGACAGGTTGGAGAAAAGTGGCGTAGGGGCATAGGTACACATGAAGTCAGGAAGCCAATTAAGTTACTGGCCAACTAAACCAACAAAGGTTTGTCAAAATGATCCTAGCTCTCGCTCCAACCATACTAGTGGGGAAAAAAAGATGAAAGGTACTTATAACTAAATGCGACAAATTGAGGCTGGTAACAAAAACATTAAGCTGGAGATAAAATATCTCATATTAATACACAACTCTCCTTTTCCAAATATATTTTCCCTTTGTTTGGCAATAATCCAATCTAGAAGCAATTCATCTCAAAATGATCAATCTAAACACAACCTGTATTGAGGATTTAAAGAAATACAGCACTAAATTACTTGGAAAAGTCAGTAATTCATATTCTAAACTACTGTGCAGTATAAAAAAGTAACTTATATACTCACTATTGTAAATATATGTGGACAGGGATTGCCAAAACTATAAGACCCAAAACACACTATACGGAGTAAACAAATTTAATAACTTTGTAATTTTTAGAAATGTTCATTAATCAGAATTATTTTGGCCAACAATACACTGGAATTAGTCAACAAAAATTACAAATACAAGTATTTTTTCCTATGTCTCATTGTCTATGAAAATTCTTTTAAACCGATTAAGACACTAAATTAAAATCCATATTTGCAAAAACCTAGTTAGGTAAACCTTGTGAACCAATTATTTTTTCTAGGGTTATATTATATTCTACATTGAGAATATATAGTCACTAATTTCTGGATTTGCCTATTAAGACATTTCTAAATCTGAGAGAGAATACCATTAATTTGATATAGTAGATATTTAAGATGATTAACAACTTATACGATATAATTTAAAAAGCTAACAAAATATTAATTTTAGAAATATTTTTAAATTGAAGCTTATTACATATGAAATTTAAGACCCTATTGAACTATATATATATACATATTCTTATAGCCATATTTATAAAATCTAATCATTAAAGAGTTGGAAGAAAAAAAGAGATTCTATTCCCTAGTGACAAAAATTATGTCTGCAAATGAACACTATCTTAAGGAGACATTTCATTTTCTAAAATTCTCGTCATATTAACTTCTGGCTTAGGGTGTCTTAAATGTGAAGAAAAGTCCAAGAGTCTCTGAATCCATAAACATTTTGCAAATGTCCTGAGATTATTTACAGTCTCAAAAGGCTTTTTGTCAATTAGCCAAAAATCAAGCTATGAAATAACAAATTAGCCAAAATCGAGTTCAGTGAAAATCAATTTGCCAATATGCTAACGGGTAAGCTAATATTTCATAACTGAATATCAATCACTGTCAGATTGAAACACATTAAATTAGCAAATGCTTACACATATAGTTGGGAGATGGTTTGTCTGTGAAAGGGTATATGAGTTCACGTCTGTACAAATAGGTACATGTCACATACTACAAACTCCCAGGTACAATTTCTTTTGTCTCATTTCTTATTTCAGCTCTGATAATTACATCTCTTTCTCATCTACTTGGGAAAGCAAATCTGTGAACTATGAAAAGAAATGCTTGAAAAAGAGAAGCTCGCTTTATTAGAAAATCTTTGACATTTGTGATATTTGACATATGAAAATCAAGAAAACACAAGAAAATATCATGAGCTCACAAAGGAGAAAATTTTACATAAATCAGTCCTGGGTCATAGCATTGCTCAAATTCAAGGGCACCAAATTTGTATCTTTGAAAGAATGCCACTTAGAATATAGTGTCAATGGTACTACTTGGAGCTGTTCAACGAAATAGTATTACATTGAGCTTGAACAGCTGCCTTTCCAAAATGAGTTGGTACATGCATGCATACATATATACAGGTACATACATTAAAAAAAAATACAAAATGTTTCTGGATTTATTGGTTAAATAGAAAATGACTGTCAAATTGGTTATTGAGCAACAACACAAAGCTACAAATGAGAAATAAACTTTGCTCTTAGATTAAAATAAAATAATCTGTATATGATTTGAATATCTTAACTTTGAGTTTTCCCATTTTTCCAACTAGAGGAAATATTGTGTAGTATACTTGCTATCTTCAAAAGATTTTAAATTTGATTTTTAAAATTAAGTTCTGGTACTAACAAGGATCTTATAACTTCCAATAACATTTTTGTGCATAAAACAGAGGTCACAAATGAGATGATTATAATATAGTTTAATTAATCCTCCATGTATACATTACCATAATTGACAGAGTTGGAAATTATAAAAAATATTTTCAATGATGCTAATTATTCTGCCCTTTTAAAAAGACAATTTTTAAAATTCCTTGCTTACTAATAGCTATTTAAAGTGGTAACATACTATCATAATATTTTATAGCCACAAAGGACTTTAATAATGTACACTAGCATTTCTCAAACTGTGCTCATCTAATTCTATGAGATAGATAGGTGGTACTCCAAGAGAAGTAAGGCGAGAATTTAATAGTCAAAAATATTTGGTAATGCTGGGTTAAACAAGTTTCTTCTGAACGTCTAACAGTTTAATAAGCAATGTGAATCTCTGCAAGGGTAACACAATATGCAGTATTTCTCTAACTGGCTTGATTACAGGACCTAGCAGTGTATCTCAATGACAGGGTATTCTGCAGAACACAATTTGGATAATGTTAATGTAGGCCAAAGTCCTTCTACTTTACAGACTTGCATACTGAGGCACAGAAATGCCAAATGTTAAATAATACCTCTTGACACCTAATAGAATGGCTATAAAAAAATGAAAAACAGATGTTAGCAACAATGTGGAGCCTGGAATCCTCATACATTGCTGATGGGAATGTAAATGGTACAGCTACAGTCAAACAGGTTTTATAGTTCCTTAAAAAGCTAAATAGAATTACCATATAACCCAGGAATTGCACTTATATACCAAAAGGAATGAAAACCAGAGACTCGGATACTTCTATGCTTGTGTTCACTACAGCAGTACTCACAGTAGCAAAAAGGTGGAAATAACCCATGTCTATTAATGAATAAATGGATTAACATAATGTGCTACAGATATGCAATGGAATATTAGTCAGCCACAAAAAGGAATGAAGTTCTGATACATGCTACAATATAAATGGACCTTAAAAACATGTTGAGTGAAATGAACCAGATAGAAAAACAAATACTATATAATTCCACTTATATGAACTATGTAGAATGGTCAAATTCATAAAGACAAAAGGAAGATTAGAGGTTGCCAGGGGCTGGGAGTAAAGGGAAATAAGGAATTATTATATAATGCTTATAGTTTCTATTTGGTATGATAAAAAAATTTTAATAATGTGATGGGTGCAGAACATTGTAAATATAATGAATGCCACCAATTTGTATGCTTTAGTGGCTAAAATGGCAAATTTCACAATAAATATATTTTACCATAATAAAAAAGTTAAACAGCTAACTAAAATAGCAAATTCAAAACTAAACTCAAAGTCCTGTTCCAATCCGTTTTCTCCATTAAATCATATTATTTTTAGAGAAATGTTGACCAAGTGATTTATCATTTATGTATTTACCTCATAAAAGGTTCTATAAGAAAAATAAGTACAATTAAACACAAAAGTAAGAAGAAATACTAATTTTGCTAATCCAAATGGCAACCAATCTTTCAAAATTTGAGCTAATTAGGACAGAGGGAAAGAGACAACAGGTTACTACAAAACAAACTTATAACTATGTAAAACTATCAGAATACATTTATATTTATTCCAATGTTACCTAAAATATATGAGTAAGGTTAATTAATTTAAAATATGTATGTCCCATCTAACAAATTATTGGTTATTTTTGCCAGCGCTAAAAATAAGGGGTAAAGAGCTAGATTTTCCATTGTAGATAAATTCCCATTTTAGAAAATTTCCACACATTTTCTAAAGATTGCAACTATTCCATCACAATGGAGCCACGGTCCATACCTTGGGTGTGCCAGGCCCCAGGTGTGCCAGGCACCGGTGCGTGCAGCACCGGGTGCGCGGGAAAAGGCGCCCGGCCTTCAGAGATCCAGTTCTTAAAGGGAGACAGCAATATACTTAGGTCAGGGGTGGAAGTAGGGGGAGTGGGGGAAATTAATTAAAGAGAAGAAAAAATAAAAATAAAAAAAATAATAACTTTAGCTTTCTGGCACTAAAAATTTAATTAAGTCATTCTCCTAATTTGTAAATCTTCAAGTACTATTCTTTTGAACTATGAAAAATAAAATGGTTGCTTTGAATTTAATGGTGAAAGGCTTTCCTGTGTTATTATTTTTAGAATTAACAATATTTACATAAGCTTAAATAAACTATCATAATTTCCTAGATGTAGAAAACAGCAATTCGGATAATAAAATTCTTCTGATTTTTCAGCAAATTATTGTGCTTTTTCAATCACAATTTATTTGGTTTAAAGCAAAAAAACAAAACAAAATAATAAAAACAGAAATCCAAGCACGAAAAAACAACAGAGGGCATCTTTCTTTTATAAAACTTAAAACTAACAATATGCAAACTATTAAATACAACTAGGAAATGTTTTCTTTATTTGTACCCAAGATAACAAATGCAATAAAAAAAAAAAAACTAAATGTCTAAAACAAGCTTCACTTATTCTGCAAATTAGGTCACTTAAAACGTTAAAGGTCTTCAAGCTTAGTTATTCACCAACTCCCTTTCTCATTATCTAGAGAGAAAATGCTTTCTTTTAAAAAGAAGCGCTCATCTGTGGAAACTTTCTAATTAACTTGGTTGGAAGCATGTGCAAGATGGCAGTTTTCTACACTGTTTCAGCATTTTAATTGGCAGAAATGCTTAGAGACCTATTCACAAACCCCCTTGGTAATTAAGCTAGGGTCAACTCTATGTCTAAATGAGCCAATCTTGTGAAACAAATGATTCCTATCATATACAGTACATAGCTATTTGGTTTACAGCAGTCTTTGAACAGTTAATGAGGTAGTAGCTGTGTCACTATAGGAGATTTATATAGAACAAGTTAACCTTTCTTAGTGGAGTAGCAGTCATTAAAAATAATTTCCAGCAGGGCATTCTCTATAACAATTAATATTTATTAGGACATAATTAATTCAATCTTTACTTCTGACAATGCTGATAACCACCTGCAAACAACTAATCAATATTCACTATTAGTAATGTATTTGTCTTCAAAGCAACTACAATATTCTCTGAGGCTTTTCAGATTGAATAAACTAATTTTCAACAGTCATACGTATGTCAACAGCTTCATTACAATATATAATGTCAATATTACAATACAGACAGCTCTAAGTCATAATTCACAGTTGATGTGAAAAGTAGAATTTTTAAAGAAGGCTTAAAAACAAGACTATTAATTTTAACTCTAGATATGATAGTCTCATCAGTCTCCATTTTCCCCTGTAAAGAACAAATGTAATTTTATTTTTAATTAAATTAAATCATATCAGACCCAGCTTCCTCTTCTCTCCTGTCACAGTGAGAATTTATAAGCACCTGAGAGAGACTGTGGCTCTAGAGGTGTTTACTCATCTACAAAATATCAGTGAACAGGAAGTCATGAAAAAAAGACATATTTTATCTATCCAAATATCAGAATTCAAAGCAAGGATATGGACTCACTTTCTTGGCCTTCACTGATCACACCAGACTGAATCCAGCCTGTCTACCTCGACAATTTTTGCATTTTTTTTTTTTTACTAACTAATCTATACTTACAGCAATACTTATACCAATATTTACCTCTAAATCACTCTCCCGTCTATGCCTGCATTATCTGTTAAAACATTAAGTATAAATAAACATCACTCTCTTTATCTCCCTGTCACTTACGTTCTAGCAAAGCATACCAAGAACCTTTTTAGCAGGAGGCAGTGGGACACAGCCTACGTTAAGAGCATAGTAACAATTATAGGGTTTAGGTGGAGAAGATTCTAGCTCCTATCAGGCTCTGCTACCTGGCAATTTGTGACCTTGGGAAAGCTATTTAACTTCTCAAAACCTCCTTTTCTCAGCAAACTAAAGTAAATAAAAGTGTCTATTCTCACGAGTTTAACAAATTAAATTAAATATTTTTATGAAAGTGTTCAGAGTAGAACATGGAAAGGTTCTAATACGGGCTATTGTAATTAATTTATCTATTCTAAAGCTATTTTCCTATTGCAAAGAAATTAACCAAGAATACGTAAGTACCTAAGAGACTTCTTTGTTATTTATTGAGAGCATTTCCTTTCATTTGTACTCTTTCAAGATTTAAGGAATATTTCAATCCCAAATGAAACACTTATATACTGAAATGTGATATTCTTAAACATATCTATCTTATTACTACACTAAATTTTTAAATTATTTTGCCCTTTCCATTTTTATCAGAATTCTGTTTTTAGCCCATATTCACACATCAGTTTAGTCATTTTAACGACTATGCAATAGCATCCCTATGTTTTGAGAATTTCAACCAGTATTGTGTTCATCATGATTTCGCACTTGATGAAATTAATGAAAATTCCATGCATTCAGAGAATACTATATTATCTCAGTACATTAGACTGACTGACAAATTCATAAGAATCTTCAAAGATTCATTTTCAGCAATTGTCTGGACTATAACTGAAGGCTTATAGGTTAATATTAAGCAATTAATTCATTCGATCAATATGAGTGCTTACTGCTTGCTCAAAGTACCCTTTATCTTAGGCACTGAGGATGCTGAGATGAAAGACCCAGTCACTTCCTTTAAGTAACTAAAGTCCAACAAAAACAGATAACTAATCCAATTATTAAGATTCCTCCAAGCTATATACTATAATGGTGTCAAGAAAGGAAACTTAATTAATCCTAGGATGATCAGTAAATTATCCCAGAGTGGCTAATCCCTGAGCTGAATCTGAGATATAGCAGTCAGTCAAGTAGAGCAGGTGAGAATGTGAAAAGGCAAAGAGGAATGAGGGAGAAACAGTATAATCTATTATCAGGAGTTTGTTATGGTTACAACTAAGAAGAAAGAAAGGAATGGTGGGGGATAAGAGTGGAAAGATAGGTAGGCAGGGATTATATTCTGAAAAGCCTGATTGGCCAACTAAAGGACTTTGAACTTTGAACAGTATAACATAAAGCAGTTTTCTAAAGTATATGAGGGAAAAAATATAACTAGCACATCACATCAAATCCATGTTCTCAGATATTATTGCTTATAATATAGAAGATTATAAAGAAAAATATTAGAAGTCTAATGAAAAATATTAAATAGTATAAAGATATATGGCATAAATCAAAGATGATACCAGAATTAACCAAATTTGGAAAACAAGAGCATTGTGATTAATTGCCCAGAGGATATGTCAGACAAACCTTAGAGTTGATGGGCTCTATCATTTGTTTAGGCTAGGAAATTTGGGGTGAGTTACTAAATTTTTCTATATCCCCAACTTCCCTATCTTTAAAAACAAGAATCATATAATAGCTCCCTCATGTAATGATTTAACAACTATTGTTAAAATTTAGTAAAAAGAAAAAACTAATGTAAAACACTTAGCATATGGATAGCAAAATAGTTAAATATCTTAGTCCTGAATACTAGTATGAAACACTTGCTAGCTCTGAGACCTTGGCAAAGTTATTAGGGTAACATTCTCCATCTAAGACAGCTGTCGTGAGGAGTAAATGAGTTTAGTTTAAAACAGTGCCTGCAATTCGTGGTTGTTAATATAAAAAATAAAAATATGTTAGCTATCACTGAAAAGGAAAAACTGTCAGAGAATCCTCTTGGCATTTTACAAAGGTAAATCTAGCTCAAGTGCTAAGAATGAGCTACAAGGGGGGCAAGAACAGAGTCAGAAAGGTTATGAACTTATTTCGATAATTTAATAAAGAACCAAGGACCTGAATTAAAGTTATGAAAGAGTGAACAGAGCTAGAAGACATTTAAGAGAAGATTCGATTGGACCTGACAACTGATTATACAAAGGAAAAAAGAAACAAAACAAAAACATAAGACAAAAAAGTCAAAGGTTTTCAGATATTATAAAAAGCATGGATTTTAATGTCATTTAGGATTCAATAAGAGGTTACGAACTGTGTGTGGAATAAGGTTTGGAAATATTAAGTGCAAAGTACCTGCAAACACCAAAGTAGAGCTATTTAGCCAACTAGATGTGAAAAAGAGGCTTAAAAAAGTTTTAAAACAGTTTGGTTTTACCTTCATCGAAGTTCTCTAGAAGTGCCCTTGATAAAGTTCATATACCATACACTGGCATTTCTGAGACATTTCAAGAGTTGAACTACAATGGCTACCCTTTTAACTTCCTCAAAAACTTATAACCTTCGCTTTCCAACAGAGGCCTTCAACCATGCTAAATATAAAGCAATTAGAACATCAAATAAGTATAGAGGTCCCACTAAATATCTGCCCATCAAGGAGGATCCCTTTATCACACTCCTGTATTCCTTTTTTAATCTTCTACAATGCCAGAAAAGATGAGTAAACTGTATTGTGCCTCCTTTCTTCCCCCAATCTTTTTTAAACACACATATCTAAATCTTATTAAAACGTATTGGAAGAAACCAAAAGGAAGGCAATAATTTATAATTACTTTTAACTCAACTACATCAAAAAAAAGTACAGAAAACTATTTTGAGGAGAAAAAATTTAAATCTTTCTTACCTGATGCCCCTATATTTGCCTCATCTTCAGGAACCATGTTTTTATCCTTAGTTAAATCTTCAACTAAAAGTTTGTCAAAATGCTCAATACAAAGTCTGCTGTCAATTTGATATAACAAAGCAGGGCACAGGTACGTAAAAAGATCAGGTGAGATCGGAGAGTTGGCACCATGACCATAGTATTTTAACAACTGAGTGACGTTCAAACACTGCAAGGAAATTGATTTTAAAAATTAAATAAGAGTATTTTAAGAAGATTATGCAGAAAAAGAAATTACTATATAATAAAAAATATTCTAAATATATTTAAAAATAATATGCAATACTCAGGTATCTACTACAAATAATGCTTTTTGGATAGGAATTCATAATAGGGATATATTTAACTTATTACCCAAGACTTTTATGAATTTTAATCATTTCTCCACTCTAATACATGAAAGGTAATATCTTTCTGCTATCAACAAGAGTAATCACAACTATATTCCCAAGATTCTTAATGAAGAGAAAAATCACCCTCCTAGTCAAAGTGCATTTATCAATTACTCAATATTGTTACTTGTAAAACAGTGTTAAATAAACTTAGAATACTTTAATAACTTTATATTAAAATATAGCATAACAGACATTTTCATTGCTTAAGGTACTCCAAAAGAGTCTTATACTGGAGAATTCTAGCTCAATGCTAAAACTGGAAGATGAAGAAAATCAGCTATATCCACTGGTACTTTAAGTACAAACCAAAACAAAGAAGAAAACATATAAGCAAATAATTTTGAACTCATCATGTAGTAAAAACAAATATCTAAAATTAAGACAAAAAAGACAGCACTGTCTCCTTTTCACATATATCCACTCAGGTTGCAAGCTTGTTTATTGACTTGTTGCCTCATTATATGATGTTATTTATGTATAAAATACAATATCAGAACATACATACATACATACATGAAAAAATTATTCTTCTCAGGTCTTAACATGAGGTACTACCCTATATCCAATGCATAGAACATTTCTAAAATTCTGAGAAAATTCTTAATATGCATCAGGTCTACAAGGATACAAAATAATGGGTCTGATAATGCAGACCTCACAAGTTTGATACAAAACATAAACATTAATGATAATGTCCAGTTATAATCTTAAAAAATTCTAAGGTTATTATTCATAGTAACAAATGAATATATTCCTTTAAAAGTACACTAAGATTTTAAAATGTGTTTTTTTATTTTATATTAGTGTTTATAACTGCTAAAACCAAATATCTAATGATTTATTCAGGGAAAAAACAAAAACATTTACTCAGATGCAAAACATACTTCAATAATAGAAACATAAACAGCAAAGGGTGAGATTATTTTCCACATTAGATGGTGCTGCTTTTTATACATATGAACAACAAATTCGACAATATTTTCTAAATTTAGTAAGTGATAAAAATTAGAACAAAGGTGTTGATACACCATTAATGAAACAAAAATAAATGTGTTTAAGGTGACTGGTCAAAAATTAAGAAGGAACCAATTAAATGTATTTTAAAAAGCATGAAAATTCATAAGAAAAATACGATCACCCCATTACTACTGGGATTTTCTACTATTATATCTTTTTGTACTCACTCTAAATTTGTCAAGGGCATGAGAAAAGACTATTATGAGCGAGTAGGCCCTATCATAAAGTGGCATAGAGAAAATCAATCTATCACATGTGCAAAATACCTGATTTGGATTTATATTAATGACAGGGAACTATTCCGTAGTTAATAGAGTAACTTAATAATTATGAAAAAGAAGCTATCAAGTCACTTGCCAAAAGGAAAGACTAAACACAAAAGGCTTTAATTTACAAATATCTGGAAACCAGCTAAGAGTAAGTAAGAACATCAAAACTAACTTAAGGAGTCAAAAAAAAAAAATGTCACAAGCAAGATAGTAAAAGACTGAAAATAAGGGATATATTTTCTAACGTTTACACACTTAATTTTAAGAACCCAAATTTGAGAACCACCAATGCAAATGAAAATCCAGATATAAATCTTCAATCTGATTTTAATTCCTTAATGTATTTATTTTGGGGAACATTACCTAGAAACACTTTAAATATGATTGACTATTCCACTGTTACTTCTCTTTTAACCTAAAATGCTCCATGATTACCTGAGAATTATGGAGCAACTATCTTTTTATACTTACCTCATGCTGACGGTCATCTTCATTATGGTCTTTGTGACTTGCAGTTGAATAAATTGCACTTTTTTTAACATGTGGTGCTTCCCGCTTTCTAGTATGTCGAAGTTCACCTTCATTATCAGGATCAAGATCTTGGTGTCCATGACCAGGATCATGACCATTATGTTCTGGAAGACGTACATGAGAATGACCTGGGTTATGTACACGATCAGGTTTGTGGACCCGATTATGCTCATACTGTTCACCCTGATCATGGTTAGGGGGAAAACCTGGTGTAATAACCTCAGAATTTTCATTACTCTTCTTCCCTTTTCTCTTCCTCTTTCCTTTCGGTAGCTTACTTTCAGATTGTTCCTGTGTTTTATTGGTCTCTGTTGAAGGTTCATGGCTAGGTTCCCCACGCTCACTGTGAGTAATGGAATCATTAGAAAAATGGCGAGTAGTGTTATGATCAAGGTGATGATGCAAACAATGGTGATGACATAAGCGATGATTATGGTCATGCATATGTTTATCATCAGATTTGACAGGTACTTCAATTGTCTCTTTCTCTGGATCACATTTATGGTTTCTTTTTGTTGATGCACTGGTCACAGTTTGATTTTCTGAATTTAAGTGATTATGGGAATGCTGGTGGTTATGTGAGTGAAAATGCTTTCCCTCTTGAACTGCCAAAATATCTAAGTGAGAAACATGATCGTGGCCAAGATCCTCATGATTAATCTCAACTACTTTTATTTCTCCAAGGCCCAAGTTTGTTAAAAGTTTCTCCAGACCAAAAAAGGATAATCTTCCATTTTCACCATAACGGTCAAAAAGTTTTTCAATATAATATTTTTTTTCATTTTCAGCATCCAGCACTGAAAATTTGCTTGACTCCGACTCTGCCATTCCACGATGGTGTCTGTGATGCTCTTCAGGACCATGGTCATGGTCTTCATGGCAATGGTTGCAATGATGAAATATAAATGTCAGCAAACAAATGAGGCAAAATTTTGTGTGCATATGTACCTTCATTTCTATTTTTCCTAAAGGGATTTAAAAGAGAGGCAAGTATAAGTGTATACTTAGACACATTCAAAATAATTATAAACTTTGCAGCAATTGCTAATCCACTAGGCAAACATTTTACTCCATTTCTTTCATGGCTATGAAACGTTCTTTCCCTTTTTGATTCCCTGAAAAATGACCCCTTTTAATTTATTGAAATAGTGGACAGCACTTTGAATTAATACAAACTGCTCAAGACTCATGTACAAGACTACTCTGACTCCCTTTAAACACAACACATAAGAGTCTATAAATTTATACAGGAATTGTTGGCTTCCTTCCTATCCAGTCCTTTACAAAAAAAGTTTGCTGATCCCTGATCTTGAGGCCCTGGTCAATGCAATAAGATGAAATAAAATGATAAAATGTATAAGAATCAGAAAGAAATGAAATTGTCATTATTCATAAATGGCAGGATTGAGTATATAGAAAATCCAAAAGAATATCTAAAAATTAAGATGTTTCTTTAGTCAAGTTGCTGAATATGACAATAACCTAAAATCAACTGTATTACTATATACCAGCAATAATTAGAAAATAAAATTAGAAAACAGTATCATTTAGAATAGCCAATAGCTAGGAATAAATCTAACAAGAAATATGCAAGGCCTTTACATGTTAAAAAAAAAAAAAACTCATATTATTGAAAGAAATGAAAAGACCTAAATAAATGGATGACTATATTATGCTTATGACTGGATGAGATACAGATCCAATGTAATCTCAATCAAAATCCCAGAAGTAACTTTGTGGGAACTAATGAGGTATTTTTAATATATATGCGGAATAGAAAGGGCCAAGAAGGCCAAGACGCTCTTGAAGGACAAGACAGATGCACTTACTCTACCAGTTACTAAAGACAAAGTGGTGGTGGTATAAAAACAAACATACCAAAGAAACAAAACAGAGCTGAAAAAATAGGAAAGGATTCTCTACTCCTTGGTGCTTAGTCAACTAGATGTCTACATAGGAGAAAAACTAAATAAAACTTGGCCCCAATCCTCATACTGTAAAAATCAATTACAATCCAATTACAGATGGACTGTAAACCTAAGTCTAAAATAATAAATGTTAAAATATAAAATGTCCCCAAACTGTGCTGTCCAATATGGCAGCCACTAGCCATATTTAAACTAACTACAGTTAAATTAAAAATTCAGCTTCTTAGTCATGCTAAGCCATATTTTAAAGGCTCGATAGCCACATGGTTACCATTGGGGTCAGTACAGATGTAGAATAGAACATCTCCATCACCACATAAAGTTCTACTGGACAGCACAGTTGTACACTATAGAAATACTTTGTGAATCGATTATGTAATTTTAAAGTTTTATACAATAAACAGATGAAAGTAATTTTCATATTCTATTTTATTTAACCTACTATACCCAAAATATTGTTTCAACACATAATCGATACAAAAATCATTAAGCAGATTTTTACTCTTTTTTAAGCTATCACTTTTAAATTTAGCACGTATTTTACACTTACTGAATATCTTAATTCAGGATAGCCACATTTCAAGTGCTCATTATTATCCACACGTGGCTACCACTAGCTATTGTACTGGAAAAGTGCAGATCTACAAGATTTATTTGGGAGACTAGCTTCAAGACCTTCCAAGATAGGACACAAAAAGCATTATAAAAGAAAAGAATGATAAAATATACTACATTAAAATTAAGAAATTTCTGTTCATCAAGAGTTATCATTAAGAGATTAAAAAAGTGAGCCACAGATTGGGAGAAGATTGCCACAGTGTTACCAGTCAGGCATACATAAGGAATTTCCACAAATTAGTATGAAAACCATGATACAACTTAATGGAAAAATAGGCAGGAAATGTGAACAGGCCCTTCATAAAAGAATAGCTAAATTACTAAGAAACGTATTAGATTCTGAATCTCGGTAGTTATCAGAGAAATGCAAATTAAAAACACAATTAGCTATCACTATATACTGACCAGAATGAACAGAATATAAAAGATATAAGCAAAAACATGGAGTCTACTGGAAACTGCATGCCCTGCTGGTGAGAGTGCAGACTGGTATCTTTTGGAAAACTGTTTGGCAGGATCTGCCAGAGACTGAACATAAGCATATCCACTCACATAGCAATGCCCCTGGGTAAATGCTCAACAGAAATGCATATATAGTGACACCAATAAGACAAGAACGTGAAAGTTCACATAATCATTATTCATTATAGTTCAAGGAAAAAGGCCAAACATTCATCAATAGAATGAACAAATAAAACAAAATAACTTACTGAACTATTACACAGGAATGAAAATGAAATCATGGCTTCAGACATTAACAGATGAACTTTACATATATTAGATTGATCAAGAGATGACAAACACTAAAGAAACCATCATGTATAATTCTATTTATGTAAAGTTAAAAACTGGTAAAATTAAACTTTGCGAAAGGAAAGTGAGGGCAATAATTGGGATTAAAAAGTATGGTAATGTTCTCATTCTTCACTTGAGTAATGGTAACACAAAAACACTTTGTGATAATTCATTGCACTAATACTCTGTACTCTTCTGTAAACATATTGTATTTCAAGGAAAAGTTTTTAAAAATCAAATTTCCTCCAATGAAAACTGAGAAAATGTAATTATAAACAAAAATCACAAGGTTTCTTGAAAGAACGAGAACAAGATCATTAAAAGGAGAAATTTATAAGACATTATTGAAGGTCAGTAAAGAAGAACTGCAAAAACTGGAGAAAGGCCTACATGGATGAGATAAACAGCATAAGATATATAAAGTATTCTCAAGTATATATATAAATTTAATTCAGTGTCACCAAAATCCTGGTAGCTGTTTGTTTTTGGTGAAACTGCAAAAGCTCATCTAAAAATTCATATAGAAGAGCAAAAACCCAAGGACAACCAAAACAATTCAGAAGATTAACAAGGAGATAGATACAGACTTCTTTTTATAAAGTCGCACTAATTAAAATAACATAGAATGGCACAGGGAAAGACAAATAGACCAGAGGAAGAAAGCCGAGTTCAGAAAGAGAATAGTATTGCGAAAAAATGGTTCTTCATACCATAAACAAGTCATTTCCAAGAGGATTAAAGTCTTATTTGTGAAAAAGCAAAATTCTTAACAAGTTTAAGAAGACACTATAGGAGAGTATCATGACTTTAGGATAGAGAAGGATTTTTTAGATAAGACACAGAAAGCACAAAACTTAAAGGAAAATTTTAATTAAACTAAATTCTTTAAGTATTACTCTATAATAAAGAACATCACAAACAAAGCTTATAATAATCCATACCCTAGATGACATCTGCAAGGTATATATACAATGCATTTAAAAGATCATTATCCAGAATATACAGAATATATGTGCATGTATGTGTGTGTATATACATATATATGCGCGCGCACACACACACACACACACACACACACATATATACGTATCAAAAAACTCCAATATTGCAAAGACAACTACAAAGAATATCAACAGGACAGCTAGTTGAGCAGCAACATGATTATCAATAATCTATATAATGCACCAAGATGCTACTAGATTAAAATTAATATCTGACAATTCCAGGTGTTAAGCAAAGATGTAATGAAGGCAAACAGAAACTACCTTACACTGCCGGTGGGAATATACATTGGTAAAATCACTTTGGAAAGCAATCTGACATCTCCTGAAGCTGTATATGAACATATTCTACAGCCCCCAAATTCCACTTCTGTCTATCATAGAGAAACTCTTGCACTTAAGCACAGGAAACACACACATTTTAAAATCTTTACTGTAATATTTTGAATTTTAAAAATATTTTAACAATGCTTTGATTGCAAATAACAGAACCCTCAACAAAGAGAAAATTTTAAAACAAAAAATTTTCACATAAAAAGAAGTTAGGAGAAATGGGTGGTTCTACAGCAATTGCATGATCGAAGACCCAAGCTCTTTTTCAACCTCAGATTTGTTCCCTCAGTCTCAAGGAACTTGCTGTTGCTTCAACCATTCCATCCCTGTACAACCATATCCAAAGCTAGAATACTCATCTTCAACCTGCAGAGCTGTGCTCTCTTTTAACTCATTACCCCTGGCTTTCTAATAGCTACTACCACTGCTTCAAATCTTTATCACTCCATCATGTTCATTCTTCCCTGTGTGTTTTCCTTTCTCTGATTATGCACCAGCTTGCCATTCGTAAGTAATGCCAGCTAATATTACCTTTCCCCATCGCTTCTCGGCCTTTTGGCTAAGATCAAGTGTAAAATTACCTCTCCTTTCCAAGAGATTCAAAACAAACAAACAAACAAACAAAACAATTACGAACGTCCGAACGCGATCTTTTATAACATTGGCATTTTTTGATGCTGACAGCACAGACTCCTTCTTCCCCACCAGGGAAGCTTTCTGTCTGGTTAATTTTAGCTGTCCTTATAATTAATTTAAGCCATCGAGGTCTTCTTAATTGTTGAACAAAATGAAATGATTCAGTTCTGCCATTTTAGCAGAATCTTACCCAAAAGTGTAATTTAAATGTGAAAAGTACTTAATTTTTACTAGCAAACTACCAAATTCCTTATTGATCCATCTTTATTATCAAGTCTAACAATGTCCAATATATAAAAACTACATAAATTTTTCTATAAACATAGAGTCTTCTTAGGGCATATTCCCTTTTCTTATAAAGCTACATTTAGATACACAGAGCTTGGGTAGATTTTGTGCTATACAGGAACTAAAAAAAAAATAAAAAGGAAAAAATATTAAGAAAATTATTAATGCCAGAAAAACAATGTTGTGAAGGAAACAGTTTATTATAATGGCTCAGTTGTAAATAACATTTATAGTCAACATTATAATACTAAATGCTGTCTTAAACCATAATTACAATATAATTGTAATGAAAAACTGGGGTATAGGAAATGAGAAGGTACATGGAGAGATGGGAAGAATGGTAAATCTTCATCTTTCAATAAACAGACAGTGGCTAAAATTAAAAAAGAAAAAATGAACATGGTGGAGATGTGGCAGTGAATAGCTAAAGGAACTAAAAAGTTCCTGTCTAAGCAGAATATAAAAAAAGGGGACTAATTTTTCACCTTTTCCCTAAACCTTCACAGAACTATTTAATTCTTCAAACTATATTTGTGCAAAATGAAAAAACTAAAAATAAGTCAGCTATTAATAAATCTTAAAGTTTTTATTAACAAAATCACATAATGTCTTTCTTGTGCAGAAGAAAATGAGTTACTCTCAGTTTGAAGATTTTCACAGGAATTTGCAGAGTTTTAATCACAGTTTGCAACCACTTTAATTCCAATCTGTGCTATTATTTTTGGTTACTTGCTTGGATAAATCTGAGATGTAGAGAAAACCAAAAATTTAAAATGTCTCGTGACATACTTCCAAATTGGTTTCTAGAGAAATTAAGTTTGGTTATACTGCTACCAGCAGTATGATCGTAACATTCTCATTAACACACGGTATTAATTTTGGAATAAGTAAAAGAGCTTTTTATTTTTATTTATACTTTTAAAATTATCAACATATATGTGCTTTATGTAACATGATTTGGGCCTATTTTCTGCAAAAAAACATATTCAGTTCTGTCCAGTGCCTTTTAATTTTGATTAAAATGTTTTTCTCTTTTATGTACGTTTTTATGTATATGCCCAAAAATTTTCATTACATGCCATTTTCATGTATATGCTCTATGAACTTTTTGTAATTTCGTCTGATTTCTAAATTAAGATGTTTCTTCTCATATTTATTTTCTTCTTTTAAAAACTATGATTAAAATTAACATGGTCTCTAAAGAACTAGGATCTCTAACATCCATTTTTTGAAGGAAAATAACATCCATTAAACTAGTCAACGATACTCTTACACATCTATCTTTTAACTAAGAAAGTTTATATTTTAGCCTCAATAAAACTTTCAAATAGTTGTGTTTAGGCAAAACTCTTCATAGGAAAGCTCTAAGTTTTTTTATACATTATAAATCATATCATGTACTATATAATATTTACAGTAAACATTTTTCTTAAATCTTTTTCAGTGTCATTTTAGTGTATATTTCTAATTTCCTTGTTTTTTTTTAATTGGTATAATTTTCCTGAACATGAACTTTTCATTTATGCTAGTTATATATAACAATTTATTCCCTTTATTTGAAACTAGAATACCCTAATTAAAATAAAATATTTTTAAAGTATGTTCCAAACATTAAAAGTCATGAAGTCAGTTGAAATTCTACAATGAAGTATTGATGGAACTAGAAAACAAGGTCTCATTGCTTTATAATATATATATTATATATAATACATAGTATCCAGCTATTCTCTATTTTATAATATATTATATATGATACATAGTATCTAGCTGTTCTCCATTTTGTTCTCTAATAACAAATTTTATTAGGTAATAAGTAAATATGTTATAATCATGTTTTTCTAATATTACATTATTTTACTTATTTCACTGTTTTATTGCCTAATAACAAATATATTATTATAAATGTTTTATCTTGGTAAGGTATGTAAATCAATCTTTCCATAGCCTCCTTCAACAAGAGACTATCTTCCTGTATAACAGCACAAAGTATACTTCTTTACATATAAACAGAATAAACTAATGATTCACCTTCAGAAGAGGTGCACTAAGAGTTATTACACCAAAATATTTGGCCAGCAAACATGTGATCATGAATTGCTTTATAAGGAAGGGGGCGGGGTAGAGAGAAAGAGGAGGAAAAAAGAAGGAAAAGGGGACAGAGGCAGGAAGAAGGCATAAAAACAAGTATGAAACATTCTCCTCTGAAGGAGGTACACCTTCCAAATTAGTAAACTGTGAGAGATGCTACAGAAGTAGTAGACAGTGTGGTAGTGTTAAGTGGTAGCTCGGAGTTGAAGGCCAAGGGCTTCCCAATCCAAATCCAAGCAGAATGAAGGTGTTATACCTCCTACAGAGAGAAAATGCAAAGGGGGAGATGAAAAGCTTCTACACTATTTAAGGGAAGAACACTAGAGGACCCACAATACTAATAAGTTTATATTTGACGGAACCCTTCTCTACTAAAGTATTTTACTCATATAGGTTTAGGGATATACAGCTTTTTAAAATAATAGCAACATGTCAAATAATGATAGAAGAGTAAGAACTGGACCTAGGGATTGGTAGACTTAAAAGAACCAGACAGTTAATATTTTAGGTTTCGCAGGTAGTATACTTTTTCTTTATGCCAATCACTCAATTCTACCATTATGGCACAAAGGAAGCCATACACAATACATAAATGTATGAGGAGGCTGTGTTCCTGTAATATTTATAAAAGCAGACTGATTTGGCCTATGGGACACAGCTAGCTGACCCCTGCCTTAATCTACATTTTTAAAAAAATTATCAATTCAGCAGACAACTGTTGGGGAAACCACTATCTTAAAACTCAAGAATTCATAGTATAAAGTGAATTGAGAAAAAATTTAGAAGTGTGAGGGCATATCTGAAATGGTCTCTTTGTATTTACAGACATTGACTAGAACAGTGGAACATGTATCTTGTAATCTTGTTACTACAACTGAAAGCTATTTAGATTTTCTTTCTATAGCAATGAAAATCTAAAAACTAAAGTGATCACTGACAAGTATTAATTACCAGAGGATTAAAAATAACTCATACATAGCCCACAGTAATTCTAATAATATTTCTGGTCCTATGAAAGTACATCATCTTACCATGTTAATAGGATAAAGATACTTCTACAACATTCTGACTCATTTAATCCCCAAAAACCTCTTTTCCTGAATGGGATGGATGGTCTCGCAAAATAGGGTACATATTAAGGGTAAACATATGTTAGAAATGTTAATGCAAGGACAAATATAATCTGATACCTCCCTCTCTTTCAGCAGTAAAATATTTTCAATATAATGTGTAATTATAAAATTACTAATTATAAAATCATGTATCACTGAATATAATTTAAACAATGAGTAAGATTTTAGACTTTATCCTTATAGTTACACCTGTGAATACTACCACTACCGCCTCATTCTAATAGTATCCTTTAACATGAGAAATCTAATATTAAAAATTAAAATATCCAATCCTTACATCTACCAACCAAAAAAACCTTATGTTCTGATTAGAAAAATATAATTTGACACTATATTTGTGATATAACAATAAATTGTATCCCTTAAGCAGTTGGATATAATTTCAATGCTATTGTTTAAAACTTTACAATTTCACTTATAAATTACTGAACACACTTTTGAAGATTCTGATTGTGGTAAATTTTTATTGAGAATACATTTGCTTATTTTGGAAAAACCTAAGTCATTGTGACTCACAGAACTTATGAAAACAATGAAAAGAAGTAGTCTAGAATATCGATAACGGGTACAATTTGAAACCTTAGTTTCCATAAATGACTACAGAAAATCTTGCGGTTATTAAAGGTCCTAGAGGCTATTTTTCAAAGTTCATTCTAGTTAAAATAAACTAGTTAAAAATAAACTTGTATTTAAAAAAAGAAGCTCACCATGTGATTTTAGCATTTTCAAATTTTATTTTCAGTACAGTCAAAGCAATACAAAGTTGTATGGGACTAGACTGAGCCAGAAATCAAATTTTTATATCACTCTTTTTTCAAGACAAAGCCAAGATCAAATTAACAAGTTTGTTGTTATTTATAAAGCAAGCAAGCTAAATCAAAGATATGCCATTAATATATAATTCTCCTCCTGCTTTGAAAAATCTCACAAATATTCCTGCAAGGAAACTAGCCATTGTATTTTTTTATCTCCACCCATTTGGACAACTGGGAGCTAAAAGCAATCAGTTAGCCAATTAAAAATAACTATGGAAGTAATCAAAGTTAACAAATTCAAAATGGCTATGGCCATCTTAAAAGCAACACTAACCAGCTGGAGGAAATCTCAACGTAGGCTAGATATACAGCACTAAGGAATCTAATTGTAATTTAAATACATCTTGTTTTAGGAAAAGGTGAAGGTAAAAGTGGTGAAGCTAAGCTCAAGAAAGCTTCAAGGGGAACCAAACACTAGGGGGCAGCATCAAGCTGTTGGGACAGACTGGGCACTCTTGTAACTTGTAAACTTAAAAAAAGCTAGTATATTTTTGAGAATTTCACTGATAATGAAAGATGACTTAATAGGGTTATAAAACTTATTACAAAAAAAAATCTGCCTTCTGTTTTAATTGTCTGCACTTTCCCCCCTTTTTCTACTTTGTACTTTTGCATCTTTTATCGGTTTAAAATGCACGAATGGTAATGTCCTTTTGATATAAAACAAAGGAAGCTCATGGCATTTCCATTCATTCTTAAGGTAGGCACTACATTCACGAAGGCTGACATTTTACTCAAATTACTTCTTTGGGTTAATGCTAAATTTAAGTTGTGCTTCACTCAATAAACATTTTAAATTTCATTAAAGAGCGTGACAAGGTTCCCACATTTATTGAATAATAAAATGTGTCATGAGCATCATGTGATGAAAAGTTGTGGAGTATGTCCCCCTCAAGAAATTTAGTCTGGAAGGGAAAACAAGATGTATGCATGAAATTATAAGTTAGAAAATGCAGGAAAAGCAGAAAAAATTCTATGTGTTATTACATGAGTAACAATAGGGTGTGTCCCCAACAAAGGCCCAGTAGAGACCACTAAAACACATTCTAGGGGTAATCAAGTACTGGAGGAAAAGACAAGGCAGAAAGTAGTCCTTCAACTAATAAGTAACTCAAACTTTTATACATAAAAAAAGGAAAGATGAATTAAGAATCTGTAGCCCTTTGGTTCATTATGTCATTTAATGGTCACAGTAAACCACGAGATAGGTTTTTTTAGTACTTCAAGTTCACAGATAAAAGATTAAGGTAAAACAACTTGCTCAAAAGTAACCAAACTAGTCAATATTGGGTCATGGTTTTGAACTCCAAAGTTCTTGATTCTTATCAATACTTAGGATTGAGGTGGGGGAGGGGTAATAGAATAACAAGATAAATTCTGTAATTAAAAGCAAATGATCATTCTCATTGAAAAATTTTCCTAGCTATACCTATATTCTATATTCTCCAAAAATCAGCTTAAATAAACAACTCCCCCTACAGTAGTACTTTGCATATTAAACTTGAGGCCTCCTAAAAGTACTTCAAATCAGGTACTAAAAAGGAGGAAGAACTCTATCAGCTTTTAAGCTGATTAGAGGAATATAAACTGTTAAAAGAACAAGTAGAGACTATCCTTATGCAATATATTATTAATGTCACACCAAAAGAGGTCTCCTCTAACCAGTTCTTTTAAAGTAGCACCAAGTCATTTAAGAACGGGGGTTCTTATTCAGGGGTCTGTATATAAAATTTGGGTTTGTGAATTTTGATAGAGAAGACACAACTTTTAATCTTTGAAATTCGGCTTTTCTTTCAGTTATGAATATAGGCAAAAATCATAGTTAACATGCATTACCTGAAACTTTATCACTATAAGTCGAATTAAATCCTTTAAAGATCACTTACTAGTCATCAGGCCTGCCGCTACACTTCATATTTAATGATTTACTAAAACATGGATGACTTCTTCATAAATAATACTGATATTCATATTTCAAAATCGGTTTCTGTTGCAATTCTATTGATTTCATACATTTAAAGACATCATTCTGAGGTTCATCACACAAGTTTAAAAGTCCCTCCAGTACAATACTATTTTATTTTCTTTGTATATCACTATCACTGATACCACGTATTTCTTAAGGAATTTAGCAAGGTAGGGATGTGGGTTGTCTGGTATGGACTCCCAATATCTTGAACAAGAGACAGACTCATAAGATATTTGAAATTTGTAGAATAGGAAGTCACAATATAAAACAGTACATGAGTCTTAAGGCTTTCAATTGCATTACAAAAATTAACTACATTCAAAATTCTCCACTTTTTCCAATACCTTGCCTTGTTCTTAACTATACAGAATTTAGATAAGCACACAAATGAAATGTAAACTTGTCACGAGTTTTGCTCCATCAAGAATGACTCAGTTAAGTTGAAACTGGAGTACTTAATAGCGTAAGACATTAAATGAAAGGTTTTTTTTAAAAAAAAAAAAAAAGACAGCAAAATCTACAATCTTTTAAAAAAATTACGTACTTTAATGTCACTATTACTTAAAACAGGGACTTGAGTGAACGACCCTTCCAACTGAAGGCTTAGGATTCTGCTGATGTCTTCCTCGTGCCCAGCTCATAAGGACAGGCCAAGTGGACAGGCTCACCACGTGAACATTTCTTTACAGAAGCCACAGGAAGATCTTCAACGTCACTTGTTCCCCGCGCCCTCCAAAGGCCCTTTTCTTAGCTGGGGCACTTAGGGGTCCCAAGGGAGAAGCACTAGAGGTTGAGCAGATCCCTCTACCCGGTGAGGGGGGCCGCAAAAGCTCCCCGACATACTCTCCCAGCCGGGCCCCCACCGCTCTCCGCCCAAGGGCCTTCAGGAACAAAGCCCGGGCTGCGGCGCCACCTCCCCGCCCACCCGGTCTCTAACACCGACTCAGCCCCCACGGAGCCCTTAGCTCCAGGGACCCCAGCAGGCTTCAGTGTGAACTCCACTGCGCCCCACCTCGGCTTTTCGGTTGGTCAGAAGAAAACCCCCCACGAGGTCGCCCACGAGGCCTCCCGCGCGGTCCCAGCACCGGCACCACCGTCCGTTAGCCTCCCGGTGCCGGAACTGCGGCGCCTAGGCTCCATCCCTGGGTCCCCTCGCCCGACCCCATAACAGACCGAAGGGAAGGGCCGAGAACCCAGGGCGTTCGACCCCACCCCACCCCGACCCCTCCAAGACCAGACTGCACATCCTCCCACCCTCAGCCCCCATGGCCGCCCGCGCGCAGCCCCCTAACCGCCGCCGCCCGCCCGTCGGTCACTGTCTCCGCGCGCGGCTCCCGAGACTGCACAAGAGACTAAATCGGGAGCCCCGTGCTGCACGCGGGGCGGAGGCTGCCCGGCCGCCAAACCCGCGGCAGCCGAGAGCGCACACGAGGAGCCGCCGCGCCCCACGCGCCGCCCCACGCGCTTTGCTCCGGCTTCGCCGCTGCCACGGACTGCAGCAACTGCGGGAACCCCAGCGCCAGGATCCCCGAGGGACGCAGCCACGACTCCCAGGTTCCAGTCTCCCTTTCTAATCGCACCCCCCCACCCCCCGCCGCCGCCGTCCCGGGACTCGCAGTATCCGCAGCGCTTGGGGCCGGTTCTGGGGGAGGGAATGTAAACAAATCGGGGTTTTATAGTTACCTCACACTCGAGTGCCGTGTGCATCTCCTCTCCGCTCGGTACCAAACCCCGGCTGCACCAAATCGTGTATTCACCAAAGCTGGCTGCGCTAACTGCGTCGCGGAAGCCCGCACGTCAGACACCACACTACGCTAGCGGCGTACAAGGCCCACTCAGGTCCCTGCGCAGCCGCACCCGGTCGGCCTAATGGGTGCTACGCTCTAGGCGTACACGCACCACCCAGCCATTCACTAGGGTAACGCAACTTGCGTAGGGGAACCGCACCGCTCGCAGATTCCACGCGGACAGTCGGAGCAAGAGTTAATTCGAGTGTACGCAAATTGCGGAGCCCCGTGGCTCCGCGCTAGTTTTGTTCCAAGAAAGAACGCCGTGGGGGAGTTGGGGCGGCTTCTAACGCATGCGTGGAGCGCTCTTTACCACTCCTTTTCTCCCGGCTTTGGCGGTCGGTTGCTGGGGCCTGGGGAGGCTGATGAGTAATGAGAGCTCTAAGCACAACGCTTTAGCCAAAAGGTTTCAGATTGATAAATTAGGATGTTTATCTGTACAGGAGTTAAACATCTACGTTAATTTAACTCCTCTCCTTTGTTAAAGTAAGCTTTCAGTCGTAGGGCAAAAAGGAACATTTATTTAGTGCTTAGTGCGAGGTCTTTTGCATAGTTCTCTCCCCACTCCCGCCGCCCCCACAATTTATTCTAAAGTGCACTTCCTGCGGGCCTTCCAAACCTAAAAGAAAAAGTTGAGTCCATTCATAATGGCACGCCCTTGGGTAATTCTTGAGGCTTTCGCTAACTTTCCAAGGCTTTCCACCACCTTCTACTGCTTAACTCATTATTTCTTAACACCCAACAAATGGCAAAAGCTTCAGATCCAGCCAAGAAATTCCATGGACTCCTGCCTATGTCGTGCTCGTTCTTGCTCCCATTCCTTTGCTCACATCATACCTGAAACCTGAATTGCCTCCTACCCTCTTCTTAAGCAATTCACAACCCGTACTTTCTTAAAAAATGGCTATGGACACCTTCCCTTTGTTCATTACTCTGCTTCCTGTCACTTATTTCAATCTCCATGGTGAGGCTTATCCATATTCTGTCTGGTGTGCCTGTTCCTGTATTCAGCCAGAATCTCTAACAGTTCTGGGGGTACCTTGCAGAGTGCATAAAATCATGATCACTAGTAATAGCAAGATTTACTATGCGTCAGGTACTTATTAAGTGTTTTACATATATGTTCATTTCATCCTCAACACAGCAAGGTGGGTATTATCCTTTCAGGAAACTGAGGCACAAGAAGTTGAGTAACTTGCCTAAGATCACAGAACAGGTAGGGAGGAGAGTTGAGATCAAACCCAGTTGGTATAGCTACATATTCTTGCTATTCTGCATATTTACCATCATGAAGAAAGGTTGTGTTTTTTGTTTTGTATCTCTACAAAGAACATGTTTTTAGGTGTTTATAAAAGCCTACTGATTGCCAGGATACTAAGCTTCTCATATGTATGGAAAAGCCTCATTCCTGGCGGTTTCCACAGCTGCTATTAGGCAAATGAAGGCCTGAGGTGTAGAGGAATGAGATCAAGTAGTAATCCTAGTTTCAAGTCTAACCATTGTCACTCACTGGGAGACAATGAGCACGGTCTTAAGATTCACAGATAAATTAAGGGAACTGCTTTAATTTATTGTAAAGTCCTTGGATTTAAAAAAATCAGAACTAGAGTTATTAGATGTCATAAAATCAATATAGTATGCATACTACATACCAATATAGTACATCTTTTGGGTCCAAAACACAAAAATCTTCCAAATTACCCTGATATTTTAAGGCTAATAATAATTTTATCAAACATATTATCAGCATCCTTAAAATACATGCAGTATCTTCTAAATATCAATAAGAGGTGGTACTTACAGTTGTCATATTTTAGGGTGCCCACACTGCTTTTTAGTTATGTATGCACGAGGCTAACGTTCCACTGATACAAGTACAGCTGAACTCATTGATCGGGGGTTGAAATACTTCAATACAAGATAGTCAAAATCTGCAGCTCTGAGTGGAACTCCTTCATGATTCCCACCCTTGCACCAGCCCTTTCTCTCAGGATTCCCCTAGACCACCCACATTTCAGGAACTAAAAGGTTAATGCCTGGCTAAGAAGGAAACTTGCAGGATCTATTTCTTATCAAAGGCCTCCATTCTAATTGTTTGGTGCCTATACTTTACTAATTGTTACATGTTTTTAATACTATCCCTGCGTAAAACTATAGGGTAAGCTGCTTGAAGATAGACCATGTCTCCTACCACTTATTTTATACACTCACCTAAACATTCATATATGATCAAGTATATTCACACTATTAAGGCAGGGCTTACAAGAAAATTACCAGGTAAGGGAAATGAGCTACAAACGAGTATACAAATTTTCCTATTGGGGAAAAGAAATCTCAGAAAATGACTTGCAGCCTTATTCAAAATCACCTGCTGAGTTAAACAATGGAAAATACAGCAAAAATAGCACTATAATGTATTTTTTATTTTTACTAGTTTTATATACAAGGAATGTGTCAAGGTAAGGAATTTCTAAAGTATTAGAATCATAGAACTTTCTGAAAGAGTGGGGCATTTTTTTCTAGCCATCTCATTTGATTCATAAAGAAGCTCATCTGAACTGTAAAAACAATGTATGTGATTTGCAATTCCTAGGGGGAAGAGAGACTATTGAATTATGTGTAAATGGTTTACCTTTTATCCGTTTTGCTTATTCACACAGCTTCAGTCACAATTTTCTTTTACGTATCTAAAATTTTAAGCATGACCAATATACCTTTTTGAGGCATGATATAATAAGTCTAATGGCCTTTGTTTTGCCCCTCAGGATTAGAAAAGAACCTGATAAAATAAATAAAGGAAATAAGAATCACACTTCATACCTCAATCTTTAGTTGTAACTAAAATCCAGGTCATAACTTAGTTTTTCCTCTAGTAGAGGAGAAAATTGTCATTCACAACAAATTTAAGAACCTTTCATTAAATCTATAAAGAACATGACCGATTCTAAGAAATCAGATCTTTCAACGTCGATTGTTCTTTTCATGAATCAAGATTAGTAATAACCAAAGATAAAGAAACCTCCTTAAATTCGTGTTCATTTTAAACTGATTTTTACATGGCCAAAATAGTTTGGTTCAGAGAAGGTTATGCTTAGAGGCAAGAGTACAAGGAAGACAATATATAGCCCTAAGCTGGAGGTACTAATTACCAGAAACAGCTGTTAAAGAATTGGGAAAAGAAGACCTCAAAAATATATTATAAACATATTATAATATGTTGTTCAAAATTAACAACTGATTATTCACTTTTAGAAACTATGTATTGCAGCCTGGATATTAAGGCCCCAGATTCAGATCTGAAGCCAGAGAAATGCAAAAGGTTTCTTTGAGGCCTGTGGTATGTGTGATATGTAACATGTCAAGCCGGTGGTCAGGATGAGAAGTGAGGCAGACTTTTTCTGATCCCTTGAAAAATTATGGCTCCACCATAATTTTATGGATCCACTCATTTAAAGACTTGCCAATTCCAAAATTAAGATAAATAGCCCCGAGAGCTTGTATGGACGTTCACATTAGAGGAGTCCTTTCTAAAGAGTTGATCCATGTAACTGACAAGTCCATTCTCCTCCACAAAGCCCACCACTTTGAAGAAGATACACAATGGCAAGTAGAGATGAACCAATCCCACCCTGGTGAAAGACAAATTTGACCAATGTGCTTGTCAAGTGAGACTATTCGAGTTGGTTGGCCTATGCAACAAAATGAGTTTCACGCTATCTGCAGAAACAAAAATAGATTGGAGAAATGAAACAATTAAAATAATTCAAGCAACTCTCCACTTATAGAAAAATTAACTTCCAAATGATTTGCCTAGATGATGCTAACATTAAACTACCCAGATTCCTTGGTTTAATTCATCGCACTACAAACGAAGGCCTTTAGCATTAGACATTCCCACTGGAAGGAACAATAGAGAAGCTTAAAGACTCTGATTCACCATGGTAAGTCCTTTTCAAAAATAGAAATGAGAACTAGACTAGGAAAAAGAGGAAGACCCAACCAGAAGAATGAAAAAAAAGCAAGAAGCTCCGAACTAGAGCTGGGAAAACCAGCAGACCACATATTTGCCTATATGTTAGTGCCAGGAACGCTTCTTGCCCCAAACCTACTATATTGTGCTTGTCAATCCCTGGAATTCCACATTTAGAACTTCAATCCTGGGCCTTAAAATCAAAGAGATTTTGACCCTGAGGGAAGTCACTATCATTTTATTATGTATTTATACTTCTATGAGAGTATATTTTTTCAGGGCTTTTGTTTAGAGGAAGTTTTAAGAAGGGAGAAAACATGATTATCTAGATTCCCAACAGTAGTGTGGTAAAAGGGGCAGAAGGAAAACTAGACAAATAAGTAACTTCTCAATCTGGCTTCTAACCAGCCTTGTTCACTTATAGAATACTAAAATGAAAAACAAGACTAACAAACAACCAGAAAAAACAATAGGCTTGGTAAGCAGCCATCTGAACAAGTCATGGGGCCTAGAAGCCAACAGGTAGCTGTGTTTTGGATCTTCTGGAACTTGGAGACACAGCAGAAATCAACTTTCCAAAACAAACTCTAGCTTTTAGTTTAAAGGAATAAAAAAGAAAGGAACATAAATATCCACACGAATATTGGAAATTTGAAGAGTATTTGTGGATGGTTACACTTTAAGGAAAATTATCAACATGGAAATGAATGAGCAATAAGTTATGTAAATATTTTTAAAAACAGGTTCATTTGCTTAACTGGTTAAAATTAACTCATTTTTTAAATTCATTTTAAAATGTCATCCATGAGAGCAAATTTCAAATCCTGCCTAGGGCTTCCAAGATAATTAATAATGAGACCCACTTCACAACTGACATTTATGAAAATATTCAAGTACGTGTTTTAAAGTCAAGACACACTTGGTTTATCTTAACAAATATTGCTTACCTTTTTTTATTAAAATTTTGACAGCAATGATGCAGCAAAATTCAAAATATTAGGAAAGGCAATAAATAAACTATCAAAACAAAGAGAAGTTTGTAGGGATTTCCGAATTTTTTCTCTCACTATTTCTAAGCTCAAATCATATTTTATTTTCACTAGAATAAATCGCTTTTACTTCCTTAGGATCTCATATACCACCTCTTTTTACCAGCACACATTTTCAGAGAAGTTTTAGAAACTTCCTAATGTTTTTTTGAATAGTGATTCTAGCAGTACCCAATAGTTAGCAACTACTGTGCTTGGTTTTTTTCTTGTAGGTGATCTCATCTACAGCCTCCGATGATTTCATTACCCTCAAGTTTCATTCCAATTACGACAGTTGCTTTCTCTAAGCAGTTATGTTTCACAGTCTTTTTTCCCACCCTGAATACAAGAAGGTATATGGTTTAAAATGTGCCAGACATCATTTAAAATTCTTTAAATATGGTAGCTCATTTTATTTCTATGACAGCCCTGCAAGGTAGATATTATTATGCCCATTTCATAGATGAAGAAAGCTGAAGTGGTTACATAGAATGTGGCAGAGCCAGGACCCCAGTCCAGATAGTCTGGCTCTAATTAATTCTTACATTACCTTACTTCTCATATCAAGGTCTCCATTTTTGTGAGAATAGCTACAATACTTTCTGCAAAAGTTGGTAATTAAAAACAAAAATCTATACAACCATAAGCTTTCCAGTCCATAAATGTTGCAGTTCAATGGACATCTTAAATATAATGAAGAATAGAATAAAAATATTTCAAGATACTTATAATGTGAACTTTTTTTTTTTTTATTTATCTTCAGCTTGACTAGCTTTTAATCAATTCCAAGGGAGATGTTTACTCCACAGTCTCTTAAATTGAAAGCTTTCCCCTCTTTATGGTGATTTGATGTAGTTGTTCAAATATTTATTTATACCAGTAAGGTTGTATGAAAAATTAGGCAGAATGAAGTGTGTGTCAATGACTTTGATCACAGTCATGTAAATATGAGCTACTAATGTGCTAATCAATGAAGAATTGCTCAGGTGCAGGCAAATATATACCAGTATATTAAAAGTGCAATTCATTTAGGAGATTAAAGATCCATCTCAGTGCTTAGATTTATATAAATCCACACCTTCTACAAGTCCATATGTAACGTGATAGTGGATCGACAGAAATTGTTGGACTTGATAAGTGTCAAGGAGACAATCAAACTGGAACCCCAACCGTATTAACTTACTAGCTATGGACTTGAAAGACCCTTCTTAACCTTATCATTCAGCTTTGTTTTAAATACCTATAAAATGAGCAATACTTTGCAGGATTTTGTTTAATTTCTATTTTTCCCAAGGTAATACATTAACATTAGCTTTAAAATTCAAATAGAAATACATGGCACAACATGAATTAATCTTGAAAACATTATGCTAAGTGAAATAAGTCATATACAAAACCCCAAATATTTTATGATTCCATTGATACAGACACCTAGAATAGGTAAATTCATAAAGACTGAGAGTACTAAAACAGAGGTTACCAGAGACTGGGGGGTGTGAGGTGTGAGGAAAGGGTTAAGGAAGAAAGAGAATGAAGAGTTAATGTTTAATGGATATAGAGTTTCTATTTGGGTTGATGAAAAAATTGGAAATGGGAAGTTATGATGGCTACTCAACATTGTGAATATACTTAATGCCAATGAATTATGTAATTAAAAATAGTTAAAATGTTAAGTTTTATGTGTATTTTACTGCAACAAAAATATGATTAAATCCATTCAATTTTATTGTATGTTAGATACCAGCAAGAAAAAAAAATAAAAATTGTAAATGAATTCATCTTCATCTACTATTAAATATAAGTAATAAAACCTCTTTGCTTGAGTATTATACCTTTAAAAATTACTGAAATAGTACATTTAGTTATGGATATTTAACCACAAGTTTAAAGATCAAATAGAATAGAAACAAAAGTCTAACACCAACTCCAGGATCCACCTCCTCAGGACAAAACCTTCAGTTATTTTAGTTTCTATTCCAGGGATTTATCACCATATTTAATTTAATTTTATTTTATTTATTTTTTATTTTTATTGTTTTAACACCTACAGCACCTGGTATTCCTAGGTGGTCTCCCATCCAAGTACTAACCAGGCCTGACTCTGCTTAGCTTCTGAGATCAGACAAGATCAGAGACATTCATGGTGGCATGACCATAGACTATCTCTATTTTTTAAAGTAATAGGCTTATCCAGCTATTTCATCAATTTTAGGTATCGGCTATTGACTCTCAGTAAGAAAGATTAGGATTTAACTTAAATATATATGCAGTTATATTCTGGAAGACTGGGGAATCTGCTTCTAACATAGATTTTCTAATATCCTTATTTCCAAGCCTATTTTTCACCTCCTTTCATGAAGCCACAGTGCTTTCAATTCTCAAGTGTTTCTGGGGTGCTAGAGTACCAGTGGGCTTCCTTCTCTCTGCCATTCTCATCCCCAGGGACTAAGTTTCTTGAGCGATTACTTACCATTGCTTTCCATCTTTCAAAAATGTTTATTACTCTTGCCCACTACATTCTATGTCTTTATAGCTATATCTTTGTTACTTCTTTACTACTATGTTTGTAAGTTTTAATGAAGGGGGAAGAAGAGGGAGAAGGGAAATATACTTGCAAAATTCTCAAATCTCTCTTAATAAATTAAGAACTAAATTGTTTTTGCCAACAAAAATGTTCTGATCGAAGTTTTAGCTATGTTTAGAAATGAAGCTCTAACACTCCTATTTGTATTTCATTTTATTTGAATTTTTATATTATGTAGCACTCCATTTTCACAGTGGAAGCAAAGCACATCTTTTAAATATTTACTGCATTTGTGCAATATCTAAACCGATAACTCTACCTTATGAAATAATAGATTGGTGACTGGTAATCAGTCAGTTCTAGATTAACCTGATAATGGGAGTGGTGTTGAGGAGTAAAAAGGGGGTATCTGCTAATACAAAATTACTGTAACAATGAAGTTCTGATAAGGTCTTCTTTATCAGAGCTAGATGAATTGACTTTTGGACTAACCATGGTCAAGTGATGGTAGAATCTTACTAGTTTGGGGCTGGAAAGCTCTGCCAATTATGCATGATTGGCCAATAAAAGATAGGTAAGAAGAAGACTAAGAAATTCAGAATCAAGGTCCCAGTTTATTTTCCTTTCTTCTTTCCCTCATCCAACCACAACCTATGATAGGTTGGCACTTTTTTCAAACCATTAGTAAGTAGCTATAATTTTTCTGCAAAATGGTTTATCTGTTATCATAATTAGTTGAAAAGATGATAGTATGACTGAATATCATTTGACTAATTTGAATATATAAGCACAATATTATTTAATAACTATATTCTATGAAGTACAGAGATCCTGTGGTTTTACATTATTGAATCAACCACACAATAGAAATGAAATAAGGATGGACAGACTCAGAAGACGGGCATGCATTTCTTAGTATTTCCTAAGTGAACATCCATTTATGCACTCTGCTTTGTTTTTCCTCACTTTTAAAGCCAAAATTATTTTAAAAAATAATAAAAACTGTTTTCCGCACTCACTCAACTCACTTTTACAACTCACCTATTGAAACTGGGCTTCCATCACCACCATGTCATGCAAATTGCCATCAATGGCCCGAGTTACTAAATCGAATAGTCATTTTCAAATGGTATTTTTATTTGATTTCTCTGCTCCTTTTAAGGCAGTAAACCACTTCCTCCTTCCAATACTCTGGAATTTCATGGGTTTATTGGTAACTTTAAGAAGACACATTTAGGACACACAGCTTGAGAAATAGCCAAAAGGTGGCACCTTTTCCCCATGCTGACTACCCCATTAAGTAAGGTACTTGCCTAGCCATCCCACCTCCAGACTTGCTCCCCCCTTTGAGGTAAGAATCCAGTGCCCCCTCCTCTTTCGTAATAGATAACACTCTACTCATTTTTCATTAACCTCTCTAGTGGCTCTTTTCCTTTCTTCTTCAAGGTCTCTTGTTATCTACACTTCCATATGTGTAGGCAGTTTCTCCTGGGTCTTCTTATTTATCATTCTACACCAATGTTTGTAAAAGAGAGCTTTAAAGGAACCACTTGGATCAGCGTCAGAGTTTCTAGGGGTTCTTATTAAAAGTGCAATTTTCAGCCCTCACCCTAATGAACAGGCATCTTAGAGATAAAGACCAAAACTCTGCATTTTAAACCACCTCCTACGTAATTCTTATAAAAAACTCAGGATTGAGAATTACTGTTCTACACACTCATCCTAGGTAACTTTATCCAACTACATGGTGTGGTGTCAGTTACTATTTATATGTTGATGACATCTCTCTGTTTTTAGATATGAACATACCACTTGATGTCTCACAGGCAACTGTTATAATTTCGGATATCCCAAACTAAATACATCACCTCCCAATCCTGTCATTCTTCCTTTTTTCTCTCAGTTCTCAAAATGGTTCTACTTACTCCCAGGAAGGAGGAACCAGCAGAAGTGAGGTAGTCATTCTAGTCCCTTCTCTCAGTTCACTTTCTCCTCCTAACTCTTAACTCCTACTTTTCACCACACTCAAGTCACTCTCCTCCTTAAAAGTATTATCATAAATTGCCTAGTTAGTACTAGTTGGCCTCTGGTCAAGCCCACCTCCAATCCATTTTCCACAGTGAAAGCTGAAATATAGATTATTCCCATGCATAAGCTTGTCAAAACCTCCCACTGCCCTTGGGTTAAATAACTTCACCAGCAAACAATACCTACCTAATCTGCTCCCATATTATCTCTGTAGATTTATCTCATCACTTTACTCTGCAACTATACTGTCCAATATAGTACCCACTAGCCACATGTGCCTACTGAGCACTTGAAATGTGGTTAATCCAAATTGAGACACGCTGTAAGTGTAATTCACACATTGGATTTCTTCAATGTGGTGCAAAAAATGTAAAAATGTCTAATAAATTTTCATATTGATTACATGCTGAGGTAAAATGATTTAAATATTGGGCTAAATGAAAATATTATTAAAATTAATTGTACTTGACTGTTTTTACTTTCATAATGTGACCACTAAAATTTTTTAATTGCATGGGCGGTTCACATTGTACTTCTACTGGGTGGTGCAGGTCTAGAACTCTATGGTCCAGCCATACTGAAACACTTGTTACTCCTCAACTGTTACGCTTTTTCCTGCTTAAAGTACTCCTCTCCTCTGCACCCCCTTCCTTCATCTGATTACCTACAACTGGTCCTTCAGGATGTAGTTTGGTTTCACTCTGGGGAGCTTCCCTGACTCTTTTACCAGACCAGTTCTAAGGTAGCTGTATCTCCTATATGCTTGCACATACAGCACAAAGCTTGTAGTGTACTACGCTTGTAGTTTATTTGTCTGCCCCCAATCTATGTCACCTATACTCACCATGTTAAGGGCAGAAAATTTTCTGGTAAGCCAGCATTAAGGATTTACTCTGATTCTGTTAACCAGGGTGTGGTAATCTACTCAAAAATATGCTAACGGCCAACTTCTGATTCTGTAATCTGCTTGCTTGTTAATCTTGTTTGATATTAACCAGGGTTGTTCTAGGCTTTATAAACTGCCTTTTTGGGGAGCTCGGGGCCAATCTCCTCTAACCCTGCGTGGCAGAGTTAGTCACCGGCCAGCTGGCTAATAAAAGCTCACAATTCATCTCAATTGGCTCTGTGGGTCTTAGATTTGAGCAAACCACAGCAACCAATTGCTTGTTAACAAGACTATGACTTATTCATTGTAGTATCCTCAGCATTTATCACATTATTTGGTGCAAAGTAGATATGAAGCAAATATTAGTAGAATGGATGCTGGAAATGACTTCCTGGACCCAAACCATAAACATGGCTGCTGATAGTATGTACGGGGGGAGTTATGAATCAATATTGCCTCTTCATCCTTAACCTGTCCATACTCTATCAAACAACGCCCTGAACCCTCTCTTGCTTCTTTTGCCCCCTGTAAAAATTCAAATCTTCATCAGTTAATTCAAATGAAGAAATGATCAGAGGACAAAATGAAAACAATTTTTGTCTTCTAAATATGTTTAATTGCTTTACTGCTAGAAGACAGTCACTGTGAGAAAAATTACCTATTCACTGGAAAACATTTTTATAGCATTTCAAACGATCAAGTCTTTGCAGGAATTTAAATGAGACCTAAAATCAAGTCATTTTCTCTATAATCCTACACTGCTGGCATTCACAGAGAAGTTTTAAGGACATCAAAAATTCTGGCATACTCACTTTATAATTAACATTTATCACATTACTCTGTTAAAAGAAAAATATAGTGTATGAGAAGTATGAAAGCAGTAAGAACAGACAGTAACTATTTTCTCAGTCTCATCAAGGTATAAATTTTAAGTGCATCCTCAGTGTTCACCCAAAGATCACTCTGGGTTTTATGGTTTTATTTTTTTTAATGCTTTGAGGCTTTTTATGATATAGCCAGAACTTTTATTTATTTGTGTTTTTATGAGATTCCAATGTCTACAGGACTTATAAAGACAAATAATAAGCCTCGCCTTGATCTGAGGCACTTCTTAACTGTTTTTCTGCTTCCATTGCTTCACCGCTTACTTCTCAACACACTGTCATGCCTGTGTTCCCCACTCTGATGCAATGGATCACTCAAAAGTCATCACTGAATGAGGGTATGTAAAAGACACAGAAGCTACCGAAAGAACTCTCAGTGGCTGGAACAATTTGAGCAACAAAATTAATATAGTTTTGTATTACAGCTCAAAGTATAAAATAAATATTCAGGAATCCATTCTGATATAAATAAATGATTTAATACATTTAAAAATTGGGAGAACAGGCAAATATCCCATGCAGAAGAACTCCAAATAATTTATGTAGGTACTCCATCCTTGAGGAGGAGGTGGAGGAGCATAAGTCCCCATTTTATATGTAGGCTATATATAGTGACTTCCTTTCAAGGAGCACAATATGGAAAGAGGGGGAAAAGGAGTAATTTACAGTGGGGAAATCTGACACTCATTTAGCCGGGTGATCAAGGTCAACATCAACAGTGATAAATTCTGTTGATAGTAAGCACCTTCGATATAGTAATGATTAAGATGGCACTTTACCTCTGTGGTCTTCCTCCCTAAAATCCACAACCCCAGTAGAATCCTGAGGAAAACATGAGGATTATTCTACAAAATACCTGACCAGTACTCTTCAAACTGTCATGGTTATCAAAACAAGGAAAATTTGAGAAACTGTTACAACCAAGAGGACCCTAAGACGATATGACATCTAAATGTAATGTGATAACCTGGATGGGATTGGGAAAAGAAAAAGAACAGAGGTAAAACTAAGGAAATCTGAAAAAACTGTGGACTTAAGTTAATAATAGTGTATCAATGTTGGTTCATTAATTTTAACGAAAATGGCATGCCAGTGTAAGATGTTAACAGGAGAAATAGGATGTTGTGTATGTAAGAACTCTACTATCTATAATTTTTCTGTATATCTAAAACTGTTATTAAAAGTTTATTTTTTAAAGTCATCATTAATTTCTTATTTGCCAAATCTTACTGTCTTTTCCGTTTTAATCTTGCATGATACAGTTGTGAAAAACTTTCTTCCTTTAGCATCTTCAATAATATCTTCTTTGTTTTCTTACTGCCTAATACTCTTTTCCAGTCTCCAGTACTGGATTCCTCTTCTTACAACCCCTTAGGTGATACTTCCTAAGTTTCTATCTTTGACTGCCTTATCACTTTATCTCTTAGGGGAGAAAAAAATCTTACCAATTCCCACAGCTTCAACTATGACCTCATTTTGAATACTCCAAGATCTGAATTCTAGACCAATTTCTTTTTTAAAGGTCAGATCATATTACAACTGCCTAGGGACATGTCTCCCTACAGACTTCCAAGGATATTAAACTCAGTATGTCCCAATGAGAAACCCTCATCGTTTATCCTAATCTTGTGACTCCTATTGTGTCCTTAACCATGGTTACAAGCATTATGATTTCCCCAGTCACCTAACAGGTTCCTTGCATATACCCATGACTATTTTCTTTATCACCATTATCCTCTCTGATTTCATACTAATATTGATTCTATTTCTACCTGCTCCCTTTACCATCACACATTAATTTTCCCAAATAATCACTAATCCATCAATCAAAATTGATGGTTGACTTGTGGAGCCTGGGGGTGAGCCTAGATATAGCTGAGACCTCCAGTTCTGGTATGAGGCACTGGTACACAATGTCAATATTTTGTGTTCTCTGGAAAAGAAACAAACATCCCCAGACCAGAGGCTCAGGTTGATCCTCAGTGGGCATGAAGGCAACTAACTTCCTCTGTCCATTTTCTGTGTGCAGCTTTTGAAGAAAACTTTCCCCTAGAATCTGGCAGCTCATGAGCATTACAGTATGAGGTCTCTGTCCCTGAGATCTATGGTCTGAGAACCCCTTGCCAATGTTCCCAAAGACAGGTCACAGTTTGCTGATTGCTCCGTGCCCCTGGAAAAATTCTCCTTTAGCTTAACTGGCAGATCGTTGCTGTCTAATCAAGCAATTAACCATTCTGTTAATAGAATTCAGATTTTATTGAGACAACATAAAATCATGTACACAGAAGTGGTGAAAGCTAACCCCACCCCCCAAATGGCAAATCTTTGATTGGTCTAAACCAGGTGGTCCTCAAACTTTTTGGTTTCGGGACCCTTTTACAATCAAACTATTGAGGACTGAAAAGGACATTTATTTATGTGAGTCATATCTATCAATATTTACCATCTTAGTAACTAAAAATTTTAAAAATTAGAAACTATTTAAAATAGAAACAACAAGCCTATTATATATTAATAGAAATAACTACATTTTTCAAAATAAGAAAAAAATTTTTGAGAAGTCTGGCTTAATAGAAAGTGTTGATAGGTTCCCCAATCTGCTTCTGCATTCAATGTTTTTGGTTGAAGTACATTAAGAAAATTCTGCCTCATATAAATAAGTAGTTGAAAAAAGAAGTAGTTTAATAGACCAGATAATTTTAGATATTCTTTTTTGATATTACACTAAAACTAAAAAATTGGTAGTTCCTCTTAGGAAAGGCTAATTACAATGTGGACTCTGAAAACAGATCAGTGAAACTGTACTCAGTTACCCTTAAATCTTTTAGTCTGTTTTAGTCTTTCAATGGATCTATTACCTATGAGTGATTTTGTAACATGCATGTCATTGGGAAAATATTGGTTCACTGAGTTACGCAGATCTTTCAAATGCTGACTTCACCACACCATATCAAAAAATAATTTTTGTTAATATTACCACCAACATCATCAGAAAAATATTTAACTACTGGGAAGCTGTCAAGCTCACAGTGGTGGATACAAGTTATCCAGCATTCTAATTTTCACCTGAAAGCTTGAATTTTGTCACTTGCAACAAATATTGTCAGTTGTTTTCCTTGAAGTGACAGTCAAGAAAATGTCTGCAAAATACCCGAGTCTGAATAATCATACTTTGTCAGTCTTTCAGGTTAAAAAAAAAAAAAAAAAAAAAAGTGTTCCATGAAGAAAGCGACCATTTCAGCTCATAATTCAATCACACAGTGTGAGACAGAAATAACAAAAGCATTTCAGTATGGACCAGAAAACAGCAATAATAATAACAACAAACCTTACATGAGTGCCTGGCAGGTCAGAATAGAATGACTACTACATTTTGGTGCCACAGCCTTGATTTGTGATAAACAACAGGGAGCATTACCTCACCATTCCTGCTTTTACACTATCAAAGGAGTGAAAAAGTCCAAATAACATCTTAGCATTATTAAGGAAAACAATTTCAACCTCGTGAACTCCCTGAAAGAATCTCAAGGTCCCCAGGTTCCATAAACCACTGCCGAGTTAAGCCAATGTGATATTCCATTTCATTTACCAGTTAGTTCTTGTGATATTCCATTTCATTTACCAGTTAATTCTTGATTACCTTTGTGACATAATTCTGGCCAATAAGCCAAAAGCGTCTCTGGGAGAAGTTTCTTCCTTCTAAGAAGATATATGGAAGCAGGAATTTCATTTTTCTGCCTCTGAACTTGTCATCTACCTGGGAAACCTAGAAGTACCCTGCCCAAAAGGACAAACAACACACTGAATTTGGAAAAGTGGAAAAATGGAAAATATCTGAGAAAAGTGTTTAGTCATCGAATTACTCAATTTCTAAACTGCCCTATCTCTAGAATTTTTGTTATGTGAGATAATAATTTTACTTATTAAATGACTTTTAGACAGATTTTTCCTCCTTGAAGTCAAAATCGTCTTTACTCATACACAAATCTTAGACTTCCTGTCAATCCATCATTGATCACCATTCTCAACTCCCTGAAATGAGCAAGCAAAAGAATATTACAAGCCATTTAACAGTAGCTGGAAAGAGGCATACCCAACTGAACAACTAGAACAGGTGGCTTGTATGGAGGCAGTAAAGAGTTCTTTTCAAAATAAAATATAGCAGGTTCTTGAATAATGTCATTTTGTTTAACATCCTTTCATTATAATGTATATGAGATGCCTTAGAAACTTAACTCTTATTTATGCCAATTAGCCTATGGTAAAATTGGTTTCATTATATATCGTTTTGCTTAGTCACAGAACCTATCGTTGACACTATATGAGGACTTCCCGGAGGCCTATCTTTTGATACCTGCACTTGTGGGTTTGAAGATTTCTAATTAGTTTTTTGTAAAACTTTCACACCGTGTGTTTGAGAAGGGAAAATACTTAAATCAAAGGAAAAAAGAGAAACAAACTGGTTTTGTACATAGAAAAAGTATATTTTTTTTATTTTGCCTATCTACTTCCCCTCTGTGTGGAAAAGCAGAAACACGGTTCACAGCTATTTGTGCTTTGCAAGATCAGAGTTCCTGCCTCTACAAAGAGGATCTACTCCACTGTGTAAAGAATGACTTTAGTAAAACAACAATCTCATTCTTAAGTCAACATTTGACTCCTCTAATGTACAATAATTCTATAACTAAATGACAAAGATATGTCTTGAGTTCAAACATTAAATATAATTGAATTACTTACATATTTTAATTTAGACTAGTTCTGGAATGCGTAAATGTTAGCACATCAAGATCTATTATTTTAGAGGTTTCCAAACAGAGCACATCAAGATCTATTATTTTAGAGGTTTCCAAACAGAGAGGTGCTATCTTTTTATGAAGTTGAAGAGTAGAAATGAATCTAGATTCCTAAAAGAACTGGATGAAACCATGAATTTTCATTCACATCAGCAGATCTGGTACTACAATTTTTTAAAAGGAAGTAGAATGAGAGATGAGGACCTTTCCTTGTACTTGGCACTACTACTAAAATTCAACTTCACTGAAAATGTGTTGATAAGAACAACAAACCATTGAGCTACTTTGGGCATAGCTTATCTCAAATCAAAAGCATGATAAAATTCCTCTTGTCTAATATCAAAGCAAATATAGAGAATGCAGATCTCTAAAATTCTTGAGCAGAGAGCCTAAGCAATTAAGATTTATAGTACCCAAATTAAGAGTCACAGCCATTGTATGATGGAGCAGCTTCAGTAATTGATCTTGTAATTCAGTAGTAATTGTGCAATTTTCCATCCCATCATAAATATAATCTAGTTTTGTCTTTTATAGTTTATAAACAGTGATCAGTATACCCATAAAATTTTACATCATTTTCTACCTTAGAATGTAGTAAAAATCATCTTGTGGTGATATCAATACTTGTTGCAAATGGACATAGATGTTGTATACTGGTAAAAGTCACAAATTTAGATTGCTCTCAGACACTGTTTTTCAGAAATATTTCCAAATCAAAGACCCAGCAAAGAAGATTAACCTATTTTCATTAATAACATGTTTGTTTTTTAAACTATCCTGTAGCACTAACAGAAACAAGGTATCAGCAACTTTTGAGTAAATTATGGTTAAATGAATTAAATTACAATTTCATCTAACAATTTGGTCTCATTTTTTAAAGAAGAAAAATAATTTTAAACTTTGAAGTGATATTGTTTTGAGGATACTGTTAAATATATATATGTGTGTGTGTGTATGTGTGTGTGTGTGTGTGTGTGTGTGTGTGTGTGTGTATCCCCTCTCAAGCAGCTGTACAGCTTGGGGCTGAGATATATTTGGTGTTTTAATTAGAGATTGAATTTTTTAATAGGAGATTCTATTTGACACTTTAAATATAGATAGCAAGTGAAATAACTAGTTCAATTCTTCCAGCAACGGTGTGGAACTATTTCTTTTCCAAATTGTCCCTTTTAGTCGGGTACCACAGGGGAAAATAAATTTCACGTTACTAGTAGCCTTGTTAGCCAGCCATCAGAAAAGGAGTTTTGCCAAGTCATTTGCAAAATATAAGTGCAAAGCACTTGCCATGATATACTCTGGAATATATTAGGTGAAAGTGTTTCCACCAATCTGAGACTGACATTCTCAGTCTGTGGCTCCATAGCTGTGGTTGTATTCAGACACAGGTGCTGATTTTGAACTCACTGTTGCTATTGCAGTAATCCAGACCAAAGATGCTTGTGTAGAAACAATGTCAAGAGTAGTAACAAATTCAAGATATATTTTAGGGGAGAATTGATGAGACTTGCTATCGCACGGATAAAAGAGGTGGGGATGTCAAGGATACCTCTTGAATTTCTATTATAAATAACTATATAGATGGAGGCATTTTTTTTTGTATTGAGAGAGAAGACTGGAGGAGGGACAGATTTGGAGGTGGAGGTAGGGAGAAAGACTTAACACTTCAAGCTATTTTAAGTTTGAGATTCCTAAGAGATGTCTCAGTGGAGATGCCACGTCAGTAATGGAATATCCAGGTCAAGTTCCAAAGAGAAGTGTGAATCAAAGAACAAATTTTGGAGTTGTCAGTATTCAGATATTTGAAACCACAGACTGGATGAAATTGCTCAAGAATAATTGAGTAGAAAGTAAAGAAGCTCTGAGACCTCTGCCTGGAAAACTTGAGGAATTATCCTACCCTATTTTTACTAGACTAACTTCTTATACATTTAGATCTCTACTTAATTTTTACTTTTTTCAGAATACTTTTCCTGACCCCTTAGTCTAAATTAGGCCACCCCTGCTCCAACAGGTCCTCACCCTTTTAATTCAAAGTGCTTATCACAATTTGCAATGAATTATTAGTGATTATTTATTTTGCATTTGTCTCTTCACTAGAGTATATATTTCATGAGAACAGAGGTCATTTGCTTTCATTTGTTTTCCCAGTACCTAGCACAGTATTAAGTAAACACTAAGTATTAAGAAATGGGTTAAAGTAGATGTGGAGTGAATATTGATTTAATGTAAGATGAGCCTGTTAAGATGATAACAATTTAGGAATTGTTAAATATATATATATAACAATTCAAGACAATCAATCATTTTGAACTTTCTAAAAGAGTAAATTAAATAGCAAAGGATCCAAGCATTTTAATTTGTTATTTCACTCTCCACGTAGAGTCTGTGATATATGGATGTTTATGGAGAGCTTTATATATTTAAAGTACTAACAATTCATCAACTGTACAAGTGTTCTATCATAAACTCTTAGAGTTTAGAGACTGTATTATTCATCTATATCTCCTCCCACTGTTCTCTTATGCATGATGAATAGTTCATAAATATTTATTGTTTCAATGTATGCTTTAATTATTGCAATAAAACATCTAATTATGTATCAATTATAACTTTAGTAAAAAAGGTGGTTATGACATTGATTTTGCTGCCATTTTGCTGATCTTAGTCAAAGTGCCCATCTTTGTAAATGTTCCTTATACCAGAAGTTTATTTCTAAAGTTTAATAAAGTTCTGGCTCACAGAGAGATTTCATCCACAAGAAACTTAAAATTGCGTTAGGTCTGCAAAATTTGATATTGACAATGCTCTGCTTCTGTCTTTGGCATTACTATCTCTCTCTAAGATACCCAGTGTTTTTTCGCTGCCCACTTTAATATCTAGAAATTCTCAGTGCAACATCTGGACATTCAGTATTCTATATACATATGTACATTTTCCTTCTCTCAGCTTTACCTGTCTTGTTTCCAATTCTTTTCTGGTCTTATTTCCTATTGTACAAGAAAATGTCAGGCTGTAGATTATTTTTTTTTAATTATTTCAGGAATCATAGAGTGTTAGAATTTGGTAGCTCTCTAAAAATCTCTCTTCCTCACATTTCAGCTACTCAGGTACTTTTATATTATGTTCTAGGTTTTATTAATTTGGGTAACACAGCTGCCCTTTGGGTATGTTGGTAATGGCGGGAAGCTGGTACTGCTCAGATCACATCACCAGCCTCTGGTACACAGAATGACCAAAACTGGGCACTTATTTAAATGAGCGCCTTCGTGGTTTACTTCATTTTAAAATAGGAGAATGGACAATTATTGAAGTTGTTGCTATTTTGTTTAAATAATACATTGAGGTAGATCTGAATCATCGAGGGAGGTTTCTGTTTTGTTTTCCTTTAATGAAGATTTCTAGACCTACTGTTTCAAAATGTTCTGAGAGATGGATCAGGAATAAATTATTCAGAGTCATTATAGCAAATTGGAATTTACAACATACTCCTGATTAAAAACTCTGAATTCAGATCACCTCTTAGATAATAATGAACCTTTAATTTAATACAGAAAAGCAGTATTTTAAAATACAATTTAAGGTAATCTATGAGCTATTGAGAATTTACTGATGCATCATCATGAATTTATTTTCTCCAAGAAGCATAGATTAATGCTTTGAGATAAAAACAGCCAAGGGACATGAGAAAACATTTATGTGTAAGAAGAGAAATTGTATCTCCAGGCTATAACTATTTATCAACTTTCCTGCCACTAAAACTTGCCAACCAGTCTGTGAGTCTGAGATACAGATGAGTAACTCTACACGGAAAAGTATTCTGTTGGGAAAATGTACTCAGTGAAACTGTTACCCATTGATGATATTTTCTGACATCCTCTTCATCCTTATCTAAATTACAGAATTATAGAAGATTTGACCTTTTTTTGGAGAAATTATATAGATTAGTAATCCATATTTTGTGGCCATAAAAAATAGTACTTGTATTACATTCTCTTTTCCATGTCAAATTAAAATTTTGTTTATTGCCTTCTCATTTCAAAGCCATCAAGGAAAAAGCCATCAAGAAAAAAAGAGGTAAGCTGCAAAGTAGCCATATCATACAGTCAGATCATCAAAATAGAATTAGATTCATTGCCATCAGGGTCTCACTATCTGAATCTGAATAAAAGCCTTCTTATTCCAATGGAGTTTGACCAATTTTAAGGTTTCTGATCATATGATTGCTATCTCCAGGGGGAAATATTAAAACTGCAGAACAGAAAAAAAGAACTAGAAGAGGCTTTTCATCTACTCAAGAGGAGGAAGGTGAGGACAAGGCCTCATTTAGAACTTTTAGAGGCCTGGAGCACTGAAAAGATTTTGACCACCTATATATTGTTCAAATAAAGTCAGTACCGAGCTATAAATTTCAAAATACAAAACTTACATGCATACTTAAATTAAGAGCTTCTCTCCAGTATTTTTGCTTATAAAAATAGGATAACTTTGTCATTGTTGAGCTTTCTTTAATCTTTGGTATTCCCACTTCTCTTGTGTCCAATGAGCAATGCAAGATGGGCAAAGACTTTATCTTAGACATGCATTTTCCTTGCTCATCTCTCATCCCAAAGAAAGCCTTGCACACAATAGGTACTTACTTCATAAATAGATTGGGGGATGGGAATAGATAGTGGTGAAAAAGCACTCCTATGTAACTGGCTGATTAGAAGAAGTTGTCAACAAAGTTTTAGTCTTTTAATACCTTCGGGGACAAAGATAGTGACTATTCTCAAAAGTATGTTATCAGCACCTTTTGAAATTGCCTTGCTGAAGTTTGATAGATTATAAGTAGAACGTTTTTGTTTGCCTTTCCCTTCTCCTTAGTAAGCATATCATCACATCTTGGATCTTTAACACTGGAATCAACAGGTTTTGTTATGTATGAATACAAATAAAGGGGTTACCAGATTTTGGTGAATAATCTACATTTTCGGGAAATAACAAAGCCTTTATTTGAAATTTGGGGTCCTTGGTCTAAATTTTCCTAATCTATATACCTGAGAGGGTGTGTGTGTGTGTGTGTGTGTGTGTGTGTGTGTGTGTGTTTGAACTTTCCTTTTTTTAATGAATGACTAAAACGCCATTACTTTGATGGAATACTTTTGCAATGTTGCAAGTATATTCACAGTTTTCAGGCTCTTTCATTTTCAAAGGATAAAAAAAGCAAGTTGCTGAGAAAAAAGACAATATAAATAAAAGTATATTTAATTTAAAAATGTGAAATACAACGTATCCACTTTGCCCAACTTGAAAATAAGTCATTTTATAAAACCAAAAATGTTTTCTTTTTGGAGCTAAATTTCTCTGTGAGAGCTAAAGCATGCCATTTTTGGGTGGCCTTAAACTTTAGTTATATAGAGCCAAAATAAAAATTCCTTAAGACTCTATATGTGTCTATAAACTAGAATACTAGTTTTTTACATCACGGTAAATATTAGGTCTAATATGGCTTATCTTATTTAAAGAAATATATACTGAGCCTAAAAAAATACATTTACTTCTAGTAAATAATGTATCATTAACAATCTATTTATAATAAATTATATAATACTGGGCAAAGTTTGAGGGGGGTGAGGAAGAGGGGGCTCTATGTTCTTATAAAAATTTCACTTCTAAATGAACCTTAAACGGAAGTATTAATATTTAAATATTACAACTTACACTTAGGGGAAAATCATGTCACTGATAAAATGGTACATTCAAAACCAATCATGTCATGAAAATACATGCCCTTGTATAATTTGGCAGAACAGCCCTGACTACATTAGAGCTTTTTATTAAATGGATCTCAAATTCTACTTTAAAGTGACATCATTCATTTACGTAACATACGTTCACCTCTACTTTCCTTATGTCTCTTTCAATTATGTTTTCTAGACTTAGCTTACTTAACTTACATAATCATTGCTAGGTGACATTATCTCTGTGGAATTACCAGCTATTGTTATTTTTGCTTATTCCAAGCCCAGATATCAGTGATATCCAAACTTTCTTTTGGTTTCTATTTACAAGTCGCTTTGTCACATTCACCACAATTTCTTTTTCAAACATTTGAGTTCTCTTTAAACCCTCTGTCCTTAAAAATTACCTTGACCTGTGCCTGGGAGGTATCACTGATGAGGTAGGTTACAGTTTTCATCTAACTACCTCATCCAAAACACTTCTGGAAATGTTGGAATGCTTGAACTTAACAGGAAAATTTTAAATTACTCATTTTCTAAATCAGTGTAATAAAAGGCACAATAAGAACCAGTGTGATTTAATGAACAAGCACAGATTTAGCCAGACTTTAGTTTGAATTCCAGCACCACCATTTTCTGAGTAGGGATAATCATTTAACCTATCCGGGCCTCAGTTTATTCTTCTGCAAAATATTACTTACATTACAGGCTAAGAAGATTTAACAAATGAGGTTTATAAAGCACCTAGCATATTTCCTTATGCATGGTAAGCTGGTCACTGGATTTATTATCATAGGTAACTGTTCTATAAAACAATTAATTTTGGGCTGCTCTGGATCCCTTCCTACATACCATTTGTTCTCAGTCATCAATGTCATCCAGGTCTGCCTATGCATGCTCAGTTACAAAAATCTGCCTGTTAACATCTATCTTTCCAAACCAAACTCTGTTTCGATGCTGGGTCATTTCATACTTAAACTGCTATAAATTTATTCTGGCTAGTTTGTGCATCTCTGACTTGGTGAAAATTTTATCAGTAAAATTATCTTTTCCAATCATGCTGGCCCTGCACCTTTTCTCCTTAATCCTACCTTCTGCAACTGCCAAATCCTCTATCTGCAAAATTTGATTAAGTGATATGGGGATGCTTCAAAACATTTGGAAATAATAAGTGGAGGAATATGATTTCCCATCCTACAGGTAGCTTCTAAATCAGCATGGTTGACTTATATAAAGATAGAAACAGCCTTTTGCCTCTATGCTGAGTTCAATACCAAGAAAGCGAATTCCATTAAACACTATCTTCAAAGAAATCAAAGAACTCACAATCCATATGGCAATCAATTTCCAATTCTAAAAAATGCCTTTTAAAACCATTCTAACTTCTAAATCATTCAACTAATTTCTAAACATGTATTGTCGGATTTGTCTTCTTTCCAAGTATCTTGCATTGCAAAGCATCTAACAATACATGGTATGTCTACATAGATTACATAAACAGACTACCTAAATGATGCATATTCTAATTATGCCTACCTGAGCAATTAAAATAAGTCACTCTCTTATTAAAGTAAGTCTCTAGTAAACACCATCAATGAGCATCAGGCTGTCATATTTACTAGTGGCAGTCAGCAAGCAGTCAGGAAGTTTTGCCCCATATCTCATTCATATCAGTTTATAATTTGATCCTTTCTTCTTTTGCTCCAAGGAAATATTTGTTTCTATAGTGCCTTCATCTATTTGTTCTTCTTTTCTGCAGGCTAACTCAAAGATAATTCCATGCTATTATAGGCATTATTTTTAACCCTTTAATTATCTTTGTTGCTCTTTGACTATTCTCCAGAATCTTAACGTCTAAAGTGCCAGAGCCCAAGCTTAGACATAATATGCTGGGACCAGCAGGTGGAGGCTAACATTGATTATCATCATAAGATCACTTCATGCTTCCTACTCCAATTTATGTAGAACTGTATCAGCTTTCATTGTCGTTTTCATTATTACTGCTCCATTTGCAAGTTCTTCTTTTCTCACTATTTCTGAGGCAGTCATCTTTAATAATGGGAATTCACAGACCTAACTGCATTCTCTAGCTTTTGTATATGTAATTTCTTTACTCAAGTAATTACCTTATGTGAATCCACATTAAATCTTTATTCCTAAACACATCATCATTTTTAACCCAGTGATAGGTAAATGCAAACAGTCCAAATACAATATTGATATCTGATACCCAAAACCAAACTCATTCTCTTTATTCTTATCTCTCCATCCTCAAATCTCTTCCTCCTAAGGTCTCTATCTTGGTCTCAGCACCATATTACATGCCCAAGTTTGAGGAATCAATAATTTTTATCCTGTCTTTTCTCTCACTACCTACAGCTACTTGGTTTCCAAGTCCTGATGAGTTTAATTCTTTATGTCCCATTGAGTTTACCTCTTGAATATGACCTTTCCTCTCCATTTCACTCTACTATCTGAGTTCAGGTACTCAGCATCTCTAGACTGGACTACTACAAAGCATTTGGTTTCCGTCCTTCAATCTATCATTCCCTCCTTTTATGAAACACTTATTGTGTTATTATTGCCTTAAAATAATCACTTTGTTTCCATTGCTTAACATGCAGTCAAGACCCTGACATCATCTGACTTTTCATCCACCTCTCACGCCACTTCTCTTTCTCCCTCGTTCCTCCCAAACCAAACCCTATACCAGGAATGGCACATGTGTCCATTTTAATTAATTGGAAGTGGCCGCCTGAAATAATTGTTTAAATGCCATGACAGACTGGCCATGTCTACCATGAAGAGGGGAGTCGGTAATGGCAGCATCTATGTAATATATTTGCTGTCCATCTTGCTACACAAATTGAATATATGTTTTCCTAACTCTTCATTTGCTTTGGTATGCTATTACTTTTACAGTCTTAGAACTGGTCTCCTAGACATGAATCTTGCTTCCCTTTCTCAATGCTCTCATAGTTATCTTTTTTTTAAAAAATTACTTAATAAAGGGTATTTTGACAGAAGATGGGCATACAAAAATAATCAGATCCATGCCTTACATCATATACCAAATATATATGAAAGATAAGAAACTTTAAATGTTAAAAAGTAGAGCTATAAATGTTCTAGAATGTAACAAAGGAAGAATTAATTCACTTATAGTCTTGGAGTGATGAAGGTCATTCTAACTATGATTTAAAATCTGAAATCATAATAGAAAGATTGATAAGTTTAACTCTCTCAAAACCAAAATCAACTGTAAGGTAAAAACCAGCAAACAAACAACTAACAGACAAAAAAATTCCACAACACTATAAGCAAATGCAGAAGACTGGAAGAATTATTAGCAATTCCTACAAAAAGTACAATAGTTATAATACAGAAACAGCTTTTAGAAATTAATAAGAAAATTACTAACAACCCAATATAAAAATGGACAAATAATATAAAAACAGAAAATTTACAGAATAGAAACAGCTCTTAAACATATCAAGATATGTTCAACTTTTCTCATAAGAGAACTCCTAATTGAAATTATTGAAATATCATAATTTTTATTTATTAGATCTAAAAAACATCTAAAGGGTGATTATACACTATTAGGGAGGCAGTAGGGAAAAAGGGACTCTCATACATTTCTGATGAAAATATAAAATGATACAATACTTATGGAAGATAATCTAACAATATATCTCAAAATTAACCAAATGCATATGCTCATGAATTAGCAGTTTCTCTTCTGCAAAATGAGCTTACAGATATACTTTTATATGTGAAAAATGTCCAAGATAAAAGATTATTCATTATGGCATTGTCTGCAAGAACAGATTAGTATAAGCAACCCAACTATTGGGGACATACTATTTAATACATCCATATAATAGAATAATGTTCAACTTTAAAACAAGCTTTTTTCCTTATGAAAGAAATAAGGAAACTTTATATAAGGAAATGAAAAAGAATACAGAATAAAGTAAGGGGGGAAAAGTGTGGTTCAGAGATGAAAAACAGTACTCTTGAACATGTATAAAGAGACTGAAAGGATACACGAAAGGCTAATAGTTGGCACCTCTCTGGGGACCTAGGTGAATGGAGGATTGGCCTAGGAAGATTTCTGATTAAAATAAAAAAAAGTTTAAGTTCTTTTAAAAATCATGCAAATGTTAGTTTTTTCTATCTGGAATGTTCTTCACCCTCATTCCTTCCCCACCTCAGCCTCCTTATGTAGTCTTGAGATCTCAATCATTTCCTCAAAAAGACTTTGTTAAAAAGATTTTGTTTCCAATCTAGACAAGTTCAGATTTCCTTACATCTCAGTTGAACTCTTACATTTGTTTTTGTAAATCCTTTGAGGGTATCTGTCTCTCTCACTTGACTATGAAGCTCCTGGAGACAGGGAAGGGAACACAGCCTGCTTTGCACACAAGCTCTGTGTGAATGCTGAATGAAGAAATATATGCTCAGGGCCCTGTGCGGGGGCACTGGTTTGGAAACCACAGGGAAAGATAAAGGAGGTGAGACAATGTCTGCCTTTAGGTAGTTTATCAACTAGGGAGCCTAAGATAAGTATACATATAATTATAAGGCAGAATGTGGCCATTGCCTTAGGAGTAACAAAGTTGTGTGGAATTTAGAGCAAGGTAACAGCTAGAATTTTTTAAGTATATTATATACCTGGAAAATGCAGTAGTATTTAAAAAGGTATTTTAAAAGACTGATGTGGTTTCCCGAAGGAAGAGTAGGGTATTTCATTTAGAAATTCAAATGCTACAGGGGCCAGGCCAGGTAGGTGATGCATACAGTAGTCACGCCTTATGCAGCCTTATGCAGCCTTATGCGAAAGGGATGTTTTCCGAGACCCCTAGTCAATGCCTGAAACCATGAATAGTAGTACTAAACCTTGTATATCCTGTTTTTTTCCCTAAATATTATTACCTCAGATAAAGTTAAATTTATAAATTAGGCACAGTAAGAGCTTAACAATAATAATAAAGTAGAACAATTATAACGATATACTGTAATGAAAGTTATGTGAATGAGTGCTTTCTCTCTTTATCTCTCTCTCTGATAACTGATCTGATAACCATGATGGCTACTAAGTGACTAACGTGCAGGTAGTGTATGCAGCATGGACATGCTGGACAAAAGAATCTCTCATCTGGGAAGTATGGGGTAGGGCAGCGAGAGATTTTGTCATGCTACCCGGAATGGTTCACAATTTAAAACATGAAGTGTTTATTTCTGGAATTTTCCATTTAGTGTTTTCAGACCATGCTTGACTATGTATGGGTAACTAAAATCGCAGATAAAGGGTTTGTATAAGTGAATGAATTGCCAAGTGGAAACTGATTTTTAATTTAGAAGTTCTTAAACTTAGCTGCATATTAGTATCGCCTGAGAGATTGTAAAGGTCCCCATGCTCAGGCCATAACCCAGGCCAATTTGATTGTAAACCCAAGATGGGGTGGGGGAGGTGGGTAGGAGAATGGAATGAAGGTGTAATCCAAGCATCTGTAGTTTTTTAAAAAACTGCCTAGATGATAACCATGGGGAACCACAGCATTCTCATCACCTGTGGCTTGTTAAAAATACAGAACCCCAGTTCCCACCCTGGACTTACACAATCAGAATCTGCTTTGTGACACTATCTCTAAAGATTCTCATATACACTGTAAAGTCGAGAAGTCCTGCTCTAGAGAACTCTGTCCTTTCCCAAGTGAGTGGCCATTCATTATGTAATATCACTGTTTTCCTGAGGAAATGCGGACACCCCCCCCCCATGTAGATTTTCTAATTTTTCTATTTACACTCTTGGCAAAAACTCAAATAACTAAAATCAGGTGGAAGCCATCAAAAGATGACTAGGGCCTCCCCATGTGCTAAAGAGAGAATGGTGGATTAGTGGAGCTTGTCTAAAGCTTAGACTGTTTTAAGGCAGAAGATTTTTTAATGTGGGTTTTTGGTATTTACTTAAAACATTTTATTTTTTTGAGCAGCTAAAGCATCCCTGCCAATATTATCATATAGCGAGGTTCACTGCTCTCATTTAAGGGTTTTAGGGCACTACCATCTCAGGAACTCTCCTCACAAACTCCCTTTAGCAAAATTTAAAGGATATTTTGAAAATAAAACTATAATGGTTTGAAGGGCTTGGAATACGAGAGTAAAGCCTATTGACTTAATTTTGTAATATCAAGTCACTCAATATTTCTAAAGCTGTGATTATAACTGCAATACAAACAAAAAAGAAAATTTGCTCCCTCACAATCCGGATAGAAATATAACCAGCCCAAGGAAAAGGCTGAAGACTGTTCCAATAAATAAATACCCAGTTCCTACTATGTGTCAGCTGCTATTTCAAGGCCTTTAACTTCATCCCTTGGGTGGTATTCCTAGTCGGCCAGCTCCCTGGAAAGTTGATGTCATTGTTCCGAGAACGAATGATCTCACAAGATAAAAGTATGGCTGAGTGAATGCAATCAATGGCTCTAACTCGGGACTGTCAGGAGCTCAGTAGCATTGTCTTTGACTATCAAGGACCACCAGAACTGGGAGCTGAACAAAAGGAGGGAGGAACGGAAGGTACACCTCAGCACATCTCTCTCTCTACATTGCTAAAGTTTGACAACAGTTAGAAAGTTTTAAATGGCAATATAAGGATGAAGACATGGCTTTCAAAGAATAAGAAATAGCAGCAACAATTTTCTCTTGTGCCCACAACTCATATATAATCTGCGATTCTTTTTTAAGCTATGTTGTTGCCCTGAGTAATATTTTTACCTAGTCTTGTTGAAATATTATATAAAATCACTTGTATGGATATACAGATAAATTCCAAATGAATAATCAGTCTAAAGCCTTAATCTGTTGAACCTCCAATGCATTAAAATATGCATAATTATTTCTGAAACACACTAGGCACTTTTGTAAACTATCCATAAGAGCAAAAATCAAAAACTTCACAAAATGGGTTTCTGTAAGCAGGTTTTTGATAGTATTTTTAAAAGAAATTCCTAAGCACTTTCAAAATTTTAAATTCTCAAAGAATATAATCACTGAGAACAGTGGTATTATTCCTTTATAAATTTATAGAGCGTGCATTTATTTTGTTTTTAAGATGTGGACAAGCATAGTAACAAAGGAAAAGAGAAACAATGTAATGTATTAGGCAAGACTTGGGACAAAAAGGAAAAAAATTATCTTTTGAGCTAAAAAGAAAGAAAAAAAAATTCTATCATCGAGGAGGAAGAAAGGCATCTCTGAAGAAGTAGTTAATATTTACCTAGCAGTGAGCTAGGGGGGCTTTGGAGGTGGCTAGGGTCGGAGAATAGGAGGGCACCAAGTCAGAAAATATTGCTATGGCTTCTGCAAACAGAACTGGGATTTATATAACAAAATCGATCCACTTACAGGACGTATTTAACTTCACCTACTGAGAGGTCGGTTCAGTCCTTTCTCCTTTGAATGAATGGAGGAGGCTATCAGCTCACCAGCAGCCTCCCACCACAGGAATGTGTGCTTATCTAAAGAGTTGTTTTGAAACCCACAGAACTTAAAGGAGCTGTATCAACAGGTTTCTCCAGCTCCCCAACACAGAGCCAATTGTAAAGGCTGAATTCGAAATTTGAACAAGTTAAACACTATCATAGGAATTCAAAACCAGCTCTAACTAGAGTGGAGTTTTAGAGTGTGTGTGTGTGTGTGTGTGTTGTGTGTGTGTGTGTGTGTGTAGAATCACTTTTTATGTTTTATCACTTCGGCCTTCTGTGCCCAAAACTATAGAACAAAGGGCCATTTCCTCACAGCTTAATACAAAGCATGTTTTAAGGAAAGCTGGAGAGTTGGCCTAGGAACGTCAGTCAGGACAGAGGACACTTTCCCAGATGGAGCTGCTAATGTGGTTTTTTTTTTAAAAGAAAACTCAGGAGACTCAAAAATGTCCTTCCAAGCAATGTAATAAATGCCAAGCCTTTCATATATGTATTATCTAATGCATTTTCCTGGCCACTGACCTTCAGCAAAAATATTTTATCTTTTCTCTCTAAACTTGAGCCTATATACTTTCCATTCTTTCTTCAAATAAAACTACTTTTAACATGAGTGGTGAGGTGAAACACTCATCATATAAGCTTCAACTTATAGGCAAATACTAACCACATTTTTAAAATTCTGAAAATTGACAAGTATTTTTTTCTTAGATTAACTCTTTTAGTAATTGATGTCCAGACCTTGGCTTGCACAGCCATGTCACTATTGCCATAGCGTTTCGATTTATTCTTATCTACAGCACTGTGCAGCTACTCTTATCTTAAGAAGTTCTATGGCTTGATATAACTTGAGTTATCATGCCGCCTCTCAAACTTCATTTGGCATAAACTTAAAATGACTATAGTATGATTTCAAACGTTAAACAATGATGTTACAAAAAATATGTATATTTCACCATAACTAAACAAACAGCACAATTAAAAATAAGCCAACATTCCCAAAATGAACATACAATAATAAACAAGTCTTAATCTTAATGATAGAAATGAAAATCTGTATAATAAAAAAATAAACTACTGAGCAAATAACTTGCTTATTACCATGCACTTATTTTAATTAACCAGTTTCTCGAATGATCTATGTATAAAAGTTAGAAAGGGATAGTTTAGGTAATTGTCTAGATAATGTATTGATATAGTAGATTTTTAGGGTTCAATGGAACAAACTTAAATGTCTGATGACTTTCCACGCTTGAGGAAGCAAATTAAGTAGCAACAAAAGCAGAGAAATCTAAGGGAGATGAAATAAAGAATCAAAAGAGTAAGTAATGAGATTATGATAACTGCACAAAACAGTGAACACTTAAAGATGCACGTCACCATTTTCCTCAGTCTTTCTGGGGTTTGTTCAAGAGTATGGACCTGTCACAAAGTTAAAACAAATAAAAAACAAACAAATAAACAAACAAAAAACACCTCAAGGAAAAATACTCAGATCAAACAAACTTCCTAGTGAACTTCGCCCTGAAACTTAAAGTTGACACTGTGATTTTTACCACTTCTTAAAGGGATAAGACAAAACTCTTTAATTTCTGGAGGGCAAGGAGTATTTCCAAAAGTTAGGTAAAGAAGTCTGTAATCATGTAAGCACTACTTATTTAGCAATTAAGATGATCAGATACCTCTATAAAATGGGAATTATGAGTTTAAGGTTTTATACCAACATGCCTATACATTTCCCTCTTCCTTTTCTCCCTCCCTCCCTCCTTCCTCCCTCTCTCCCTCCCCCTCCTTCCTCCTTCTCTCCCTCCCTTCCTCCTTCCTCCCTCCCTCCTTCCTCCTTCCTTCCTTCCTTCCTTCCTTCCTTCCTTCCTTCCTTCCTTCCTTCCTTCCTTCCTTCCTTCCTCTCCCTCTTTCTAGATTTCTTTTTTTCTTTTAATTTGAAGGAATGATTTTTATTGTCCCTGAATTCTGGTGCCAAAATAAACTGAAGAACTAATGTAGAGCACGATTAACTGGGATTAACTGGGAGTCTGTAAAGACTCTTCACAATTCTATTTATCTCAGTTCCACAGAAAGGGAGCCTGGTGAAAATTAAGAATCCACAGTGAATCCAAGGCAGCTTTACTTAAAATAGCCAAATAATTAAAACAACACAAATATTCATCAACAAGGAAGGGTAAATTGTGGTACATCCACACAATGGAATACTATATAACCAAAGAACAAATTATTGATACGTGGAACAATATTATTGAATCTTAATTCTGCTCAAAACAAACTATACACCACAAACAACAAAGTTTATGGCTCCATTTATATAAAGTTCAAAACCAGCAGGGTTTTTATGACAGGAGTTATTAATTGGGAAGGGACACCAGGGAACCTTCTGTGTGCTGAAACGTTCTAGATCTTAATCTGGTTGAAGAATACAAGTTTAATGGATAAAAATTCATCAAGCTATGCACTTTAAGATTTGTGTGCTTTCTTATATATGTAACCTGCAATTAAGCTTTGAAAAATGAAATTAAACGAAAATTCACAACAGAGGATGAAAATACAAGTTAGAAAGTCTCCACCAAAATGCCAGTGATGACAACAAAAGTGAGTCTCATTTTTAAAAATACAGAGAAATAACCCTTTACCCAGGGGATGGCAAAATGACCAGTCTGTTTTTTCCTTTTAACATTCCCTAGTTCATTAGGCATAGGATGTGAGAAAAGGGGAATTAAAGAATGATTAAGTTTCTCCAAAAAGCTAGTAGTGTTTGGGTACTTCAGTTAAATTTTAGAATTTCTTAGGTAGGGGAGCCCCTTCTGTCTCCTTAATCGATATAGGGAGCACCCGATTCTCTTTCGAGGGAGATTGTTGCAAAGAGTAACCTGGAAAACACAGAGGAAATCAACTATTTGGGCTTCAGGTAGAGAATTAAAGTTGGCCTCAAATTTGCTTTCCTGTTCAACAGAATGGGGAAGGAGGAAGGACTGTGGGCAGAAGAGCTGTCCAGGAATGAAAGGTGTGCATGTGGTTGGACTCTCCTTTTGTGTTCTGTGAAAAAAAAAAACACATAATGGATCTGGTAGATTGGGAGGTGGTGAAAATGAAACCCCAATATTTATTTCCAGTCAAACTGTCTTGATAGAACTTACATGTTTGTTTTTTGTTTGTTTGTTTTTTAGAGAACTATGGCAAAGCAAATCCCTAACTCCTTACCCATTTTTTTTTCCTCCAGACTTTTCAGAAACACCACAGATGCTTTTTCCCTCTTCTCCTCTCTCTGCCCACTCCCCAGCACTGGCAGACCATTCAAAAAGAGATGCTGTGACTAGTGATGAATGTGTGGAAGGGCTGTGGCTCGGCTCTTGGGCTTCATGCTCCAGCATTCTGCCATTGTCTAAATTTTTAACAACTAGATCGCCGTCTCATTTACCACCCAAAAGTACTGCCTATTATAACCTGGCTGCATTTATGAAATTATTTTAAAACTCTGGGCTAAAATTAATGGAGAAAATTATGGACAGTGCTAAACCTGAGCATTTTATTTAAAAAATACATAAGGGAGAAGGGCTAAAAATTTAGAACCTATCTATATGGTAGGTGTTTTATATACATTATCATATTTAACCCTCTTGACACCTCAATAATCTAAAAATCAGTGACTTCATTGTGTAAGTGAAAATGTCAAGCATCAACAAAAGTATTAAATGTGCACAGTCAGGGTTCAAACCCAGGTCCATCTGACTCCCAAATTATTTTATCTCACTACCGCTCAGGCAACACACGGAGAGCTTGATTATTTTTTTATCCTAAAAAAGAACATATATGGTGAATTAAATCAGCTAAAATAAATGGTAATCTCCTTAAGGGCAGAGGCTGGTTACTCATCTTTTCGGGTGGGATAGAATAATATCTCGATGAGTTAAGGGCAGACTTCCAAATAGGTACACATGAGATAGATGTTGATTTTTTAAGAAGTTACACACACACAACACACTTTCTCAAAGCATGTATAAGCATCTACATCATTGTCAGTATGGATTCAGATACCTGCAGAAAAAATAAAATTTACTCTTTTAAGTAAATAGTGAAGTCAGCAAAAGGATAGTTAAAATGCCAACTGATAATATGATCAAAAAAATAAAGAACTTGGGCACTAAATTCCACTTGCTGGTCTTTTAAGTTTTAAAGGTACATTGGCTAGTATTTCTGTTATACCAGAAATAACAAGGAAGGATAGAGCCTTTCATGATATAACCAATCCCTAAATATGGAATCACTTCAAAGAGAACATGCAAATACAAGATGTTCTGCTTATACAAGATGGAACCTTGTATAAGCAAGACTAAAATCCAACTATTATAGTAAAATTACACTCTGATGTCCAGTTCTTTATACCAGAGAATCCAAAAGCTGAGTACAGGACTTTTCTCCCCCATTTCATTTTAGTTTCTCTATGTGGGAGAAAAGCACTGAACAAGATTTAAATTCTTACTGTTGTCATTAGCTTACTTACTTTTAAATTAAGTCAAAGTTTGTTACTGAAAGAATTGTACCTGTGTCTTTAGTTGCTGTATTGTTAATGAGTCTTTGCAGCTGAAGAAAGACCTGCAAAATTCCAAGGTGATGTGCTTTGTTATTTGCTTTTGACTAGTAAAATTTTCAGTTTGCTGGATGTTGAGTAATTCAAGATTTAAAGTTAGACACAGAATAAAAGGACTCCTTATAGAGGCTCAGGTAGAATTATCTAGCTTTTCAGGTCTAATTGCTGCGCTTCTGCTCCAGGATTCTCTAGGATGAATTTTCTTATGATCCTAAACCCATTTGTAAGTAATCACTTAATCTCTAATAACTATAAACATGTCTGGTTAGGTCTATTTGTGAGACTACAAGAAGGAAACCAGTATTTCTTTTTTTCTAGATTCCGTCTCATATTGTTCATGTTAGTTATTACACTAAACAAACATTGAGGAAATTTTAATAATACATATCTATGTACTGTACATGTTTTCTTCATTATTCCAAACGTTTTCTCTTACTGTTTACTTTTGTGGTTCTCCACAAATTTTAGAGATTTAGTCATTACCTTTCAAAAGGAATGCCTACATTGGCTCATTTTTTTTTAGCCACATACCTCTTTTCAATCATTTTGGATTATTTTTGAGAACAATCTCCAACTGACTCCTGCATAAAATCCTTTGTCCATATTATGGTTCTTAAACTAATTTGTCTTTGATTCATGCTAAGAGAAATAAACCAGACAGAAAAAATTGAAAACTACATATCATTTATATGTGGGATATAAACCTAGAAGCAACAAACAGTACAAACAAATAAAGACTCATAAACATGGACTATAGACTCGTGGTTACCAGGGAGTAGAGGGTAGGAGAGAGGTGGGAGGTAGAATAGATAAAGGGGGTCAAATATGTGATGACAGAAAGAAATCTAACTATGGGAGGTGAACACACAGTGTAAATGTATATATGCCTTACTGTTAAAATGTACAGCTGAAAGTTGTTGGATTTTGTTAACCAGCATCACCAATAAAAAAACAAATGAACGAACAAATTTGTCTTTACACATAAATTTCCTTCCTATTTCTACTTTTCTATTTTTTAATGTTTTCCATAGTCTCAGCGTTCTCAATTTTAACTCACATTTTTGTTCTATTCCTTTGTATGAATTTATATATTTCTTCCCTTTGATTGGTAGCTACTTTATTCTATTTTAAAGTCTTGAAAGTTTTTGGTTTTGGTCCCCAGCGAATCCCCTCGTAATGCCAATTCATTAACGTATCAAAGGTTTACTGCAATGACACACTCCGCAAATGTTATACTTCCTGGTTTGTGTGGGGAGGGACAAATCTGTCACTCATTGTACTGATCTTTATACTGCTGAAAACAATGTTACCACAAAATGAAATGTTAAAATAAATATTCAGCTGTTTATTAGCTAATAGCATATACTTTGCTAAGTAACTATACCACTTTAAAAACTGGTAAAAAAAAAAAAAAAAAGAAAGAAAGAAAGAAAAACTTACCCTTTAAAGATTTCAATAGATGATGATTTAGAATCTTTATCTCTCTTACTTCAGCTTAATCCAATTCAGGTAGCATTATATAGATGCTTGTCAGGTCCAGAGGCTGTGGAGACCACAATGGAAGATAAAGCAAGTCCCTCCTCCTAAATTTACATTCTTTTAGATTAGTTGAAATGCTAAGATTTTTAAACCCCAAACTTTATATAAGGTGTTTTCCTTGAAGAATGAGTAGTAACTGTTTTCCCTAGCCAGTGAGGATCTTAGGTTTCCACCTTTTAAAGCACCAAGTTGTTTAATTAATTTTTTTTATGTTGTATAACCCTTAGGGGTTTATATCCTACTTCCACATTTATGTATTTTAATTCCACCTGTGATGATCTACATATGCATTCATGAGCTCATCTTCCCCTTAGGACTTACACAGGTAACAGAGATTAAATTGGCATTCTTTACAACTTCCTGGCAATTGCAAGTCTGACTTCACAAATACCTTTATTTCTGTACTTGTATCCAAAAGTTTTGGAGAGTGTGATTACTTGCTTAAATAAATAAAACAAGGTCTTTTGGACTGATTTTTTTATAATACCATGACTATAGTAAACTGGCAAGAAACACCTCCTGGCTTTTTCTTTTTATAAGTGCTCCCCCTCCAACTTTTTCATTTCTGTGAGTAATCCCTTTGAAATCTGGAAAGGTTTGTATCACTTTCTCATAGCTTGCATTATGCCCCTAACCTACCTGAGTATATGAGTATATTTTGTAAATAGTTTGTCTATATTATTGACCCTAAACAAAACAATACATTTCGCATTTGCAGAGAAAGGAAAGTATTTTCTCTTCCATTACTCTCTTCCTTTGGAGAGGGAAGTAGTAATGGCAGCGAGAGATGTGAGTAGGAGACAAGTAATGCCCAAACAAAAACCAGTGAGGCTTGATTCAAGTGTTATGTTCTACTTTCAAAGAGATCGTGGTCTGGAGGAATTCTTAATTGAAATATCATGTACTCCCTCCTATCACCAACTTCTCGGATATTCCCCACTCTCTAGCCCCAAAGCTGCAATCTCCCTCTCATTTAAACAATTGTCCTACTCTATAATATTAGTCACTTCTGCTTTGTCTCATCTCCCCGTTAGGAGCTGCTACTCTTTTTACTCCGTCCATAGCACGTAGCTTGGTCCTAGGCTTTCAATAAATGTTTGCTGAATTGAAATAAATTGCTTGGCCTTGCTCAGAATCACTTTTTCTAGCATGTAGAAATAGCTTGTTTCAGTTGACGCCTTCATCTTTACCACGCACTATATGATCACTATTAGGATATAGTGATCAAAAACAACATAAAGAAAAAGAAAAATATATATATATATATATATATTTTTTTAAAGAACTCAAGATGAACCATTCTTAATGTTTAGTGGTAGAGGCCTCAAGATGCAGAAAGAAATGTTTTTCTGATTTTAATTACTTACTGGCTAGCATGGATGATAATCAAGGGTAATTAGAATACACTAAGTGCCAACTTTCACAAGTTTACAAAATACAATGAAGTTTAAACTTGAGCTTGTCTTGAGCCATATCTACATAGTGCACAGGATCATAAAAAATTTTGGTGAATCACTGGATCATATGTTTCCTTGTTACCCCACATTCAGATCTGGATGACCCATAAATTAGGTCGTCTCAATTTTTCCATCTGCAAAATTCAGCTGGATCAGGGGAGGGAGGGACTGAGGAAGAAAACTAACAAAGGTGTAGCTGCTCCTCTCTACCCTACTCTGTGTGTCTGTTCTGGAATATGCAAGGTGAACTACCAAGCTAACATCAGCAAGACAAAGGAAAGAAAGCGCACATCCTGTAGGTAGGAGGTCAGCACGCCGGATCAGTTTATGAAGTATATTAGGATTTTAAACAGAAGATCAAAATATCTCATTATATCTGGGTCTTGTTAAAAATAATTATAATTAGATTTTTAACCTCTTAAAAATAAAAATAACCTTTTTATTTTTATTTCTTCTTGTCACCTAGGCCTTCAACACATACTTAAATGGAGAATTTTAAGTTATAATGCATTTGCATATATTGAATTGCTATATATATATCTTAAATAATTACCATAATACTGGGATGAGAAAACTTAATAAATGTTTCTTATACTAGGTTCAAGAAGTTCCCTGTGCTTTTTTTCTGGGAGTACATGCCATTCTTAAGCTGCCAGGGCTTTGGGCCACCATGACAACAGTTTCAAATCTGATAGGTTAAGAAAGTCACCATTTAAAAGGATCATTAAAAAATCCCACCAGAGACTGAGCATTGCTGTTGGGCTGTATCACCAGACCCCTCATGCTTTACCAAGGGTGACAAACAGCCTGAATCTGGCTGGGGACAGGAAAACCACATGTTAGCTAGCTCTCTGCCCAAGGTGTGGAGAGTAAACACTAACATGGAAGCAAAATAAGGTAATGGACGTGGAGGCTGTGATTTACTAGATTAGGTCACAGGCAGAACCAGAAATCCTCTACTGTGTGGAAAGACCAAGTGTAGATTGGGCCATCAGACCCAGGATAAGGGAGCTTGTACCAGAAGCTTGCACTCGGAGTCTCTTGCTCCATCTCGCTGTGCTCAAGAGAAATATGTGTTTGCTAATGTTTGAGAATGTGATAATTGAGGTAGGATATACCTGGGTTTGGGTCTTGCTGTTGTCATTTATTATGTTAATTATAGAACCACCACCACCACCACCACCACCACCACCACCACCACCCACCCCCCAATACCTAACTCTCAGTTTTTGTATTCATGAAGTAGAATAACAATTATACCCACTTCACAGAGTACTTGTTGTACAGGCTGGATGACATAATGTGTGTAAATAAAACACTGAGCACAAAGCTTGGCATTCTCAGTGAATGTCAACCAAAACCAGACAATGAAACATGCTTGGCCTCTCTTTTCTATAAAAATGTGACAGATTCAAAGAAAACCCATGCAGTATGAGAGATCAAATAGATTTGCGTCCCTTTGGTTAAGGGCTGCTGTCCACCCTGTCTTATTATTTTGTATCATCTTCATACTTCTAATCCTTGCACTGGCGGAGGTTGCTAAAGGCCTTCCTTCATTCAACAAATGTTTAGTCACTGTCAACTCTGTGTCAAGTAGTAGCTATGTATTGGAGAGTGTATTGGTGAAACTTTACGGACATAGTTGAAAACAAAGGTAATAAACAAAATAAACACACAAATACAGTAATTGTCACTTGTATAAAGGAAAAAAAAATGGACTATATTCTAGATGGATTGACAAGAGAAGATCTCTCTGAGGATGGGAAATTTGAGCTAAGAGGCCGAATTTAGGGAGATATGGTTTCTCTCCATATCTTATAGCCTTTTTCTGCAGCACTCCGACAATTGCCAGCCTTATCTATCCTGTGACTGCCCGGTAGTTGCTGGCTATCACAATCCAGAGGCAATCTCAAGACATATTTGGGACAGACTATTTCTTGCCAGGAATGATCCTAGGTTCATGGTCATAGTTGTAGCTGCAAGGCAGCCACATATGCACTTGTGGAAGCTGTTTTTACATAAGGCCACCAGGCAAGCCAAGTGCCCGGTCTCCTACTTCTTAAGAAGAGGTGTTTTCTTTTTTACTTCACACAACCAGAACTAGCCAGTGGCCCTGAGCAGCCTCAAAATGAAAACATACTCAAAAGTCATTAAAAGGTTTCTCGAAAGTTGACTGGCACTAAGGACTCCAGTTGCCATCTTGGAATAACCCAACTTAATAGGTGACATAGAAGACCCATAATACCATGAACCTGCACCATGATTTATAACCCACTTTTCAGGATAAGCTTATATTTCCTCCTCTTAGCATCAGAAGGATCAGAGATTGTGCTGGCTTTCTAGCTGAGTGAAGGATTGGGAGCCATGGAAGCCAAGGGAACAGTAGCTTGAGCTCCCACTGCCTACATCCTCGCACAAGCCACTTCCTCCAATCACTGCTCCCACAAGGGGCCTCTGTCGGACGGTACTCGTCTCCACATCTGTGACTAATGGCCTCCTTCTCAGGCTCTCAAACTGAACAGATCTTGTTGGATTTGGAATGATTCCCCTTTATACCAGAGCAGAATCATTCTTCCTGATTATCTAAGAACAAGCCACTAAGAATCCCTTTATAGGAGTAATAAAAATGGAATAGTCAGAAGGAAAATGTAGGAGACCATGACCTAAAGACAAGAGTATGTCAAGTTAATGTGTGCATACTCAGAGAAATATCTAATTAAAATAGTTTGGGATTGGGGGTAGAGGAAAGTTTTTATAGAGAATTGCATTAAATTAGTTTCAGTAGGTTTAACCTCCCTAAATCCCCACATAATCTCTTGGCTAACTTTCTTACATATTAAAGTTTTAAATTATGAAGATAAATTCTCAGGCTAAGACATGTTTTTTCCTAATTAGCAACCCCTCAGTCTAGCAAGCAGAAGTCTGCGATGTTAAAGATAGCACTTATACTTGAGGTGAGAACTAACAAAACTGGCCAGACTTGATTCCTATCAAGATTTCCTTAGAGGGAGTTAAAAGAGAAACAGAGGAAGGTATTAGTCTCTTAGAGAACTAAAGCGACAGAAAGCAGAGCTGGGCATTAATAGTGCACCAATTTTGTGTGGATTTAGGTGCATTAATGAAGAAAAATATAATTCTGACACTACTTTTGGAGACTACTCGAGTTATAACTCTAGTTAAAATTTCCCGATTACAAAGCAGTTACAATCCCCATCCAGAAATCCTAGTTGTCCTGCCTGCCAGTGTATCTACAGTAATTCCAAGAAGTGTTGTAAAAGTCTTACCATAGTACCAATGTTGATTTGCCTGAATTTTGAAAATAAATAAGAAATACGTTAGGGGGAATGATGAGGCTACTTTAAAAAGACTGATAATCTTGATGGCAAGTACTACCATTTTTTTATTCTCGGACCACAAACATGACTGATCATTCTTTTAAAAGTCATGCAAAGAAACAAAAGCTTTGTAATGGGAGAGTACACAAAAAAATTTGCAACCACTAAAGAATGTGCTTAAGATATAAAATTTTCAATGCCACAATCTCTCTTCCTTCCGGCCCCTTCCAATCCCCATCTTCTATTGTTCACCATAATTAAATATTTACTGACTCTCCTTAAATACATTTAAGTTCTTTTTCTCTGGATTTTTTTTTTCAGAACATTATTGAAAGCCAGTTTACACCTGAAAGAAATAATCAGCAATCTCTTGAAATTCAAATAACCGGGAACACACTGTAAACCCTGCAGTGAAAGGCGTAGAAATGACATGAAAGGGAAGACGTGCAATCTGAATGACATTTCAACTTACTGTTCATATGTGGTTGTTTGATAGTGAGATACATGCACTGGTTATATCTGAGACTATTCTTTAGACAGCCCACTATTTAGAATTCTGAATGAAGGATAAAAATAATAATTATAGTCATGGCACAGACATGTATTAAATCATTCATTTATTCATTCATATAACAAATACTGATAGGGAGCCAAGAGGTACTTGGGATACAGCAGTAAACTCACTACCATCAGCCTACTTGACCTAATTGACATACACAGGGTACTCTATTCGGAAACAGCAGAATTCACTTTTTTTCACAGTACATGGAACATTCAAGAAAATCAGATTCAACAACTTTGAAGTGAATAAAAATAATGCCACATAGCAAAATGCATGTGATGCAGCTAAAGCAGTGCCTGGTGAGAACTTTATAATACTAAATGCTTACATTAGAAGAGAAGAAAGATCTAAAATGAATGATCTAAGCTTTCACATTAAGCAACACAATTAAGAAATATGGGTGGATACCTACATTCTCCATAAAAAAAAAAGGAAAAAAGAGAAAGAATACAAAAAAATACAAGGAAAGAAGAAAAAGAAATGACTAAAACCCAAGGTAAATAGAAGGAAGAAAAAAGATAAAGAGTAGAAATTAGTGGATCAGAAAATAGAGAACAGAAAGAGAAAAATCAGTGAAATCAAATCTTTTCAAATATTGTGAATAACATTATTTATTAGGAAAATTAAATTAAAATCACATAAATCACAACTATCATGACTAAAATTAAAAATATTGACATTACCAAGTCTTGGTGATTATGTGGAAGTGAAACTCTTATAAGATGCTAGTGGGAATGCAAAATGGCAGAGCCACTCTGGAAAACTGTTTGCAGTTCCTTAAAAAGTTAAACTTACATTTACTATATGACCCAGCAATACTTCTTTTCTAGGTATCCACCCACCCACCCAAGAGAAGCCAAAACTTATATTCACACAAAGACTTGTATGAGAATGTTCACAGAAGCTTATTCGTAATAGTCCAAAAATTGAAGACAACCCAAATGTCCATCAACTGGTAAACTAATAAACAAATTGTGATAGACTCATACAATGAAAACTATTTCACGATAAAAGGAATAAACTACTAATATATGTAACAATAAAAAGGGACAAGCTACTGAACATGGACAAATCTCAAAAGCATCGTGCCGAGTGAGAGAAGCCAGAGACAAACGAATACACACAAAGTTGACTCCATTTATGTGAAATTCTAAAAAGGCAGACTGCAGTGCAAGAAAGCTGAGTGGGGGATGGGGATGGGGTGGGGGTGGGGGTGGGGTGGAGGTGAGGGTGGGGGTGGGGGTGGAGTGAGGGTGGGAGGGTGGGGAAGGAGATTACCTGCAGAGGGGCAGAAAGGAGTCTTTGAGGGTAATGAATATTCTGTATGCTAATTTTGGTAGTGGTTATAGGGCTTTACACGTTTCTCAGAACTCTTCCAAATGTACACTTACAATTATTGAATTTATTGTTTAGAGATTGTATTTCAATAAAACTAAAAAAAAGAAGCTATATAAATGACATAAATCCAATCTAATCGAGAGTAGATTTTTTTTAACGTGTTGCTATCTTAATTTCTGTCACGCTGAGGAAATCAAATCTTATCACTACTTTGAAAGAGAATAAAACATAAGCAGATTCGTATTTGAAATTGAAATAACACAATTCCTAAAAAAAAAAAAATGGGAAAAGCGAACAAAAAATGAAAAATGAGGAAATAAAGACTTTCACAGAAAGCATTTAACGCAGTAAGAAAAAATAAGAGAAAGAATATCGTTCAAAAGTCGAAAAAGAATTGTCTGTATCACGAAACAAAAGCTTTATCTCTTGATCAAGGGGGAGAAATAGAAAAGTCCAACAGGGTGAACAGCTCTGCTGGCAGCCCTAGTGACAGGTTTGTGGCTGCCAAGTGGCATAGGCCATTTCCAGAAATTAAATTATATGACCACGTTATCTAGAGAGCTGATATTAACTAAATCTTGGTTTTTGCAACAAGCCTTGTAATCAAGAACGGACTTCCTACTTCTGCAGAACACAGGGCCAGCCACCATATTCATATTTAAGGGTCTTTTAGTCTTTCACTTCAGGGCTAGGATTGTGTTCCTCTTTTTGACAATTAGACCTACAACTCCCTGGAGATTGAAGGTTCCCTGCAAATTCACACAATTATCCTAACTTGCCTTGTGCCACACTACAGATCTGCTGGATCCTTTCTGCTATCCATGTCTGAGGAAGCCACAAGCTGTTATAAAAGATAGAGGAAATCTAAAAGCCAATGTGATGACTTAGGAAATTTCGTTCTCTCCCTAAATGTAGGTATCCCTTTAACCTCGATCCACTGTACCAAAACTTTTTTCTCTATTTCTTAAACTTGTTAAAAGAAGGCACTATGTATCAAATAATTTTTTAAAAGAATGATTTCGATGAATGCTCTTTGTGGAAGTACCCACTGTCCTAAATACTTAAGGGCAAAAGATTCTAAGAAGGTATGACCTTAGAAGAATGCCCCTTATGTCAAATAAAAATGAGCACATTCTCAAAAATACTGAGAGCATACACAGAAGTAATCCTGATGCACTGAAACCTTTTTCCCCCTGAGTTTGTGAGGTTCCTGAGAACCTCGGCATCATGCGGGGGATGGTATAAAGATGAGGATAGATCCCTTACCCGCGTTCAGTGGAACTGAACCGAACAGCCCACTGCACTGATGGCCAAGTTCGAAAAGGCAAAGTGTGCCAGAGTGTGCCAAAGTGTGCCAAATGTGGGGCCGAAAGAGACTTAAAGCTCAGGTTTCAGGAACCTCTTCTCACAGGAGCACCACGAAGATGATGTTGAAGCCAGCATCTCCGCTGCCTCCCAGGTCGCTGCCCAGAGAATGCTCTCCAAGGCTACAGGGCCAGGGCACCTCATGTTTCGACTGTGGAACCCAAATTAAATGAGTTCTCAGGTAAGGCCATGGTCGCCATTCAGTTGAAGTGTCGTGAATAGTTTATGTGAGATGTATCTCAACTAATTTGTTGTTCACAAGTCCTGAAACTGGCATAAATGTACTTAAATTTACTTAAAAATAACACAAGAGTGGAGTCATAGTTTTCTTGTATTCAGGTGCATCCTGCAAGCCTGAGTATGAAATGAATCAGTAGAGAGTGGGAATTACGTATAAGCTTGGGAACACCCCATGTGAATACCACCCAACATGTGCGTGAGCAGAAAGGTCGAACAGCACTCTGACAAGGCGATGGTGCAATTGTAAATCTAACTGTTCTGTTTTTTTTTGTAATAGATTTACTAAGACCAAGAAAAGGTACTACTCTCTAGCCTTACATAGCGAGACAAGAGACTTAGCTACATTATAATCACTAGTTTTAATTCAAAAGAATACTTTTCCTCTGTTTAAAGCAGGCCAGTTATCATTTGTCCAGAAAGCTATTCGTATGGCTTCTTCAGTCAACCAAAGATGAATGAAGTCTCAAAAGAAAAGATATCTAAATGCTTTCTTCCTTTTGTCACTTTCTCAGCACACACGTCCCCAGGTAGTTTGACAAATAAGGTCAGAATTTGAACGTGCACACACGGATCATTAATCCCTCTAAAAGAAAAATCACGGATCAAGTGGGAGTGTCTCCAGTTTCCATGAGGGTGAGACTAGGTCATTTTGGTTTCTCACATGAAAAAAGGAAACCTAACAGAAAATGTCATTGAAGAGTTTTCCATTTTCCTTGGAAGAGATAACTTAGAAGTGTTACAATATCTCTTATTTTCTTTGTATATCTTATCTTCTTGGCAGCCCTACCATTGAGAAATCTGGTCTCTGCATATTTTCAGGCTTCCATAGCAGAACAATAAACTCATCAAAAACAGCTCTCATTAGTGGAGAATTAATATAATTTGATTGATGTTTTAAGTTTAGATAACCTAGGCTGCAACTTGGCATTAGTGTGCATCATGACTTAGATCAAGAGGTTGGCTAAGATTTTCTGTAAAGGACCAGAGAGTAAATATTTTGGGCTTTGCAGGCCATATGGACCCTGTGGCACCTATTCAACTCTGCTCTTATGGCAAGAAAGGAGCCTCAGACAATGCATAAGCAAATGAGTGGCTGTGTTCCAATAAAACTTTACTTAAGCTTGAAATTTGAATTTCATATGATATTCACATGTCATAAAATATACATATATATATATATATATATATTTTTAACCATTGAAAAACTTCAGAAACATTTTTAGCTTACAGACTGTAGATAAATAAGCGATGGACCTGATTCAGCATTCAGAGAGTAGATTGATGACCTCTGACTTAGACTTACACTAAGCCACACTCAACCTTGTAATTGCTGTAAAAAGGCAAGTCACCAGTCCCAAACCAAGTATAAATAATTATAGTAGACCCTTGAACAACATGGATTTGAATTGCACAGGTCCACTTATACACAGATTTTTTTCAGTAAATACTGTAAATTTATTTTTTATTCCTTATAATTTTCTTAATAACATTTTCTTTCCCTAGCTCACTTTATTGTAAGAATATAGCGTATATACATATACAAAATATGTTAATTGACTGTGTATGGCCACAGTAAGGCCTCCAGTGAACAGCAGACTATAAGTATTTAAATGTTGGCGAGTCAAAAGTTCTACATGGATTTTCAACTGTGTGAGGGATCCAAGCCCCTAACTCTGAGTTGTTCAAGGGTCAACTGTAAATAGTAGTTTGAGGCTACTTGCACATTGCATTGTTTGGATTTGTCCTCAGAATTCCCCAAGAGACTGACTGCTTGAATAATGGCTTCTCAAATTTTTCCAGAAAGTAATATGAGTGAGAATCATAGAGAAAGTCTGGAAGGCATAGGTTGTGCAAAATCATCCTGCCCCAAATAGGAAACTTCTTTCTAGTTCTGTGTTTTGTCTTGAATGTTGTGGATTTGGCATTTTATAATTGGTTTTCCCATACATTTCCTAGTAAAGCTAGAGCTTCAGTAAGGCATGTCTGCTTGCACAGGGCCCTGTTTCTCCAAGGAAATGGTACTAGAATCTGAAAACCCAAAGAAGCAGGCTCAGATACTACCATACTCGAATAAGAAAGTAGGTAAAAATTTGGTTTTAGAATTTCATACGGTTAAATAACTTCTACAAGAATAATTGTTCTAAAAGTAAACTGCAATGAGACCTTGTTTCATTTATGATCTCCTGTAAAAATGAGGGAAACTGTAAAGTTATTAATACATAAAAACAATGACTTCGAATTGAAAAGAATATAGGAAAACAGCAGCAGAATCAGGGTCACTGAAATGGAGTCCTCGATAAGCAGCACCAGAATGACAACAGAGAAGCTAATAGCTGAGGGCAATTTTCTCTATTTATAGAGTTAATTCTTATGAGAATGTTCATATTTAAATTATCAAATCGCTCCAATTCTTTTTGACTTCCAGATTCTTTCTTTTAATCCTACTACCTGGTGTGAGTCTTCCCCCCATCACCCCCAGACTTAGCAAGATAGCTAAATTTACCAATTAACATATTTCTGTTGTTTTCTTCCTACATCTATTCTTTCAAAAGTCCAAACTAAATCCGAAATCAGTTTTGGTCTACTTCCTAAAGATCCTTCTCTTCCTCTTTTAATGCAAACGCTTGATATCCTCTTTTAAGAATGTAACCCAAAATTGCACCTTTAAGCTGACAATAGTTTTATAGCCTGGCGAGTTACCATGACAACTCTCAGATTCACTTCTGGAAAACAGCAACAAGAGTTTCATCCTATTTCCATCACTGTTACACAGCCCCATCCTACCCTTTGGGTTCTGTCAGGAGGAAGATCAGTGCTAATTCTTCTGCTTTGATTTGCTTTTTTGAAGAAATGAGATTTGAAGAAAGCAGCTCCTTTGTCCTTAAAATGATTTCAATTGAGGAAAAGAAACCTAGCCAAAATCCTGGAGTCGGCATTTTGCTTTGGAAGGTAGCTTTAATTTGGCTTTCGGGGTTTTCATACCTTTTCTTTTTTCTTTTTCTTTACCGTGATGGGTATGGTTACAAATTTAGAGTGGTGGTTTTAACAATATCAGGTGTCCCACCTTCACAGCTTTACAAATGTGGCCAGTGACTCACTTTGAAAGGTTGCTGTTTTACCTTGAGAAGAGTTTGGAACCTGACTAGGTACACCAAACCAGCAGCTCATTGCTTTGTTCTTGTTTGTACGCAAACCAGATAGTTGGTCAAAAGCAAAACTCCCTTTTCCTTTCCCTTCTTATACTCCAAATCTTCATGTAGCACATCTAGAAATGTCTGATAACTAAGCTGTCAAGGCATTTGGCTGAAAATAGGGTAAGCCAGAAATAGTTCATCTCTGGACAGAGTTCACTCTTAACTTATTATAAGAATAAAAGGAATGAAATGCCAGCGTTGGTTCTTTTAGAAGGCTTTTGGAATCAAGTACTAAATACTAGAAATCTGGATAGCCTGCAGATATTTCATTTTAGAGAGCTCTATAGAAGTGCTTAAAATGTAGAGATTTAAACAGTGCAAAATATCTTTGTCTGGTGACATACTGCAATTGTAATCAGGGATGTGCTGACAAGTGGCCTGAATATTTCTGTCCACTGTTGCCCTTCAGGCCCTGCGTACAGTGAGGGTTGTGTCTGTGAACCACCTCTCACACACTTGCCCTGCAGTCCTGGGAACCTCCTCAACTATTTGAGTTTCACAGCAAACAGTGGGCAATTTACTTATCGCAGGGTAGTGTTTCTCCCAGCTGAGATACCTTTATAAGAAATTGTTACACACAGCTTTATTTCTGGATACTATTTCCTCAACTGTAAACATTTTAGTGCTGGTCATTGAGAACTGAAAAGTACTCCTGTTTGTGGTAATTAAGAAAGAGGGAATAAATAAAATAAAATAAATAAAAAATTTAAAAAGAGGGAAATGGGAGTTGGAAATAGAAACCTGAGTTAAACAGGATGATATATTAGGTAAAAGAAAAAAGCATAAGTGTTGGGAGCCAGAGGAAGCCCCTCGCCTGAATATAGGAACGACTCAGACCTGTAAAGATAAATGTCGTTCCTGACATTGCCCGGGGGACTAAGGTTCCAGGAACTGGAGATATCCTTTCAAAACAGCTAGCGCTTTGCTCAAGTTACCAAGACAGATAAAGAAAGTTAAGAAGTTAAGACGTCTTGTGATTAGGTAACTCCTGCCTAAAGCTACATGTTCCCTCCCTTAAACCTGCCACTATATATGTAACCCCCCTACTTACAATAAAGGAGACTTGATCAGAAAGCCTGTCTTGTCTCCATTCTTTGCCCCTCTTGTCCCCCTTCTCCTTCAGTCCTAGGACCTCCGTTGACTGTCCCGCGGGCCGGGACACATAAGAGGTAGAAGAAATTCCAGGTACTTTTGTATGGTGTCCTGAGTAAAGAGGCAATTGAGACTTGAGTGAAATAATATAATGGGCTGGGCTTTCACGTGAGGTTATCAAGAAGAAAGTTTAAGATTGGATCACCGTAGGCTTTAGAGAGAATTGAGAAATATCTACTTGGAAATATGGATTAGGTTAAGTAAAGACGAGGTTAAGTAAAGATAATACAGAACTTAATTTTTTAATTATTAAAATTAATATTTGATAAAACAGCCTGAAGATTAGGATCAGGCACGAAAGATGCAAAAACAAACCACGATCACCCATGTCAATAAAAGAAAAACAAAACTTCTCAAGATTCACATAACCTGGAATAAGACAATTTCATTGAACCAATAGAATTGAGATCTTGAGCATACAGTAAGACACATATAAATAAATAAATAAATTACCCTACACACCCGTTTTTACAGATGTGTCACGGGTACTAGATTTATTTAGTGTGCTCACGTCATTGCTTTGTTTCAGTAAATGGCAAAATAATCATCAGGGCATCTATAAAGCTACTCCTGAACTCTATTTCCTAAACACTATTTCTCCTTAAAGTTTTAACCTTCTAAATCATACACTCTCTAAGGGAGAATAGACTGGGGATGAGCCGCCTACACTGGGGAGCTGAGAGTGTTTCAAGTTTGAAGAGGGTTTGCATCAACACAGTTAATTCACACTTCGGGCCTTCCGCTAGCTTGGAGTCTGAGCTTCTGTCACAGGGAGTGGACACCCGCGGTACACTTCACAGTTGGCCTTTACTTGAAATGCCTACTGATCTGTCTGGGCCTGTAAGTAATTTTATTGTATCTTTAAAATTGTACCCTTGGCACAACTAATCTGAAGGCGCAACATATTAAAAAGAATTTTAAGAGCACAAACAATTCCAGGAGAGAATATATAACATAAGGCAGGATTTAAAAGATTGTTACATATCTTCTACATTAATATTAGTTCCCCAAGAAACACAAATACTATATAATGACCTTATCTTAGTCTTAGTGTTTTTATTATCTTTGATTCTTCCACTTGAAAATCCAGCATTATGAAAACTGCACTTTTTTTAAATGTCTTAATGTGCATACTTTACATTATAAATCTATCTGCATTTATTTTCATTGTCTATTATCCTTCTTAACTTCTCTTTAGCATTCATTTCATATTCCATTTCATCATTTCGTAAGTGTTTTGCAATTCAAATCAAGTTTTCTAATTGACTTGTTTTGATGGGAGAATTTTTTTAATGTTCAGTTTGTGCCTTGATTTTTCTGAATATGTTCACTCATCACGTCTGTCATTCAAGTCATTCAAGTAGTTTGGGATTAACAATCAATTCAAAGAGGTACAGTCATGCTAGTAGTATTAGTAGTATATCTTTTCCATGACAATTTTATATATCTCACTGATTTAAAAATTTACTATTTCAGTTTTCTGCTCAGCCTGAAAAATCTTTACTGATCAAATTGCTTATTTTTCTGAATAAATTACACATAAGCCTCAGACTATTTATCAGGTTGTAAACTGAAGGACCGCAGAGTGGTTACTGTGCAGATTACTGTGATGTTATGAACAAAGAGCATACATATGCACCACTGGCTGCGAATACGAAATTATTTATTTCATAATAGCAATTTTAAAAATTTCTTTTTTTTTTTTTTTCTAATTTGAAGTTTATCAGATGAAAGGATTCAGAACATGGCACTCCAAAATACTCCACTCTTCAGTATATGGATTATTTTGAGCCGAAGGCGCTTGAGAAACAGCAGACAGATGTCTGAAGGACTGTCAGACCCACCCTCTCTACCTATAGCAGGTCATAAAATTATCCAAGAGAAGGGCGCCCTCCCAGTACCTTGAAGGGAAGATTCTTATCACCAGAGACTGGAAGTCCTAGATGAAAATAACCTGTACAAACTTATCAAAAAAGCCCTTATCTTCCATTAGCTGCCCCCTTCCAGTAATTATTAGTCACTGTCCCACAATTTACTGCCCCTAGTCCAAGACCCTTCGTCTTGTCACATCCCCACAATGTATTGTTCTTTGTGTAAAGAGATTATAATATGAACTTTTGGACCTGATAGCTTCTTCAGGTCTCCTGTACTATCTGAAGATTCTCATGTACATGGAAAAAAAATTAAATCTGTATGCTTTTCTCTTGTTAATCTGTTTTAGGTCAGTTTAATTCTTTAGCCAGCCACAGAATCTAAGAGGATAGAAAGTTTTTGTCCTTCCCTGACAAACAGCAAAGTTCTCTCTCTCTCTCTCTCACAGAGTTCTGTACACTACATTATATAATATTGCCTGATAATTGTGTCATACATCCAACACTCTACATCATACTAGAATCAAGGTTCTCAGAATTGAAAATCTTGAGCAGATCAAGTCAAGCTTATGTCATATTTGGTTCTTCGCAGTTATAATTACGTGGACTACACTACTGACTCAGGAGACTTTGAATGAACACTTCATATTGCTTGGAGAAATGGCAAAGAACCAGTCACTTGAGTTTTATTTCTTCTTATAACTTCCTTTTAAAAACACAGATCTAACAATTTAAAGCTTCAAATGAATGATTCCCTGTGTATACCACAAACATCAATAATTTAATTTTCTATATGCCAAAAATTTACATTCTTTGCTATAGTTAGTAGTTCCTAGATGTTATGTTGCTAAGAACACAAAAAAAGAGGTTAGAAGAGGGAAAAGAACAAGATAATAAGTCTTAAAATCAAAGGTAACAAAAAATTTTTCCTAGATACTCAGTGTCTATTATACAGAAGTTCAAGTTTATGTCTTCAACAAAATATACCACTGATCCTCCAGAAGCACTCTACCATCCTTGAATCTTGGGTAAATGCCAAGTTCAAAAGTTTAAATGGTAAAGATATAACTGGCACATTAGAGAGGCACTAACGATCCTTCTCACAGCCTTGATAATATCATTTTAAGCTCAGGGTGGGCTGAACATAAGACTTACCCTGGCAACAACTTTTCAAGATTCTTCAGGTCCAAAGAAAAAGGATGCGATGCAGTTCTGCTCCTTAAATAAATTTCCTTCTATCTTGGTCTGTGCGACAGGATGAAAGGTCAAAATGGTCTCAGCTTCAGTAAAAAGTACTGTATTTCTGTGAAGGTCTTTTGGGAGAGGTTTGCTATTTTTAATTATCATCACAATGGCTCCCATCAAATTCTAATCCACTGCATATTTCTAGCTTTTGTGATTTTTATAGCCCGTTAATTCTCTTTGTTTTCCCTAACAAGATCTTGTGTTCCTGAACTTCCAAAATTCACTTTAAAATTTTACCAAATTCTATAGGACTCTCATTCTACATTTGAGATATAACCAACCTCAGGATTTACTTAACACCTTTGAAGTGGGTTCTGTTCCTTTATATGTGGCTCCCACCTACACAGGGATGACCTTTTCCTTTTTTAAGTCTACATACCTCTTTACCTAAGAACTGTAGATGCGAAGGTGTCAGGAACAAGACCGGAATTCTAACATTTTACTCCTGTGTAGATACATTCATTGAGTTCTCAAGAAGAACATGAAAGGGGGGCTTAATTTTCAGTCCCAGGTAAAACTAGAAATCTCAGAAGGAAGTTTAGAAGTTTTATAGAATAGGCATCACCATTATCACCATCATCAATCAATAACATTATTGCAACTGATAATTTTATAGCATGCTTACTGTGTCTTAGACATTGCGCCAAGCATGAATTATCTCATTTAATCCTCTGAACAATCCTAGAAAAAGTGGGCTGTTACTATCTCCATTTAAAAAGGAGAAACTACATTTTCCTGGGATAAACTGGTTTACTTGACTAGAGATACTAATGAGTGGTGCTACTATAGTTTAATTAGAATACAGACTATCCGATTCTCTAGTTCTTGCTCCTAAGCACGCAGTCTTAAACTACTGCTTAGTAATTGACTTTTAGAGATAAAAGTGATCTTAGATGTCTAATGTCTCCTTGAACTTGATGGATTATCATAGCCACATTATATATTTTATTTATAAAGTTTTTTAAAAAATTATTATCTAATTCCCTGACTTGATTGATATTGCTCATGAATGAAGAGTATCAGATAATTGTCAGTTTACTTGTAGAAAATATAGGAAAACCTATATCAAGGATTAAGGGAAACATGTACTGGTAATTATTTTTACAGCAAAATTATTTTATAAAGTGTTATTTTAAAGAAGAAAGAAAAAACATTGTTTTTAGGTAGGTATCTATTTTTTATTTCAGTTTTATAAGTTTATGGAAGTATTAGTCAGGAAAGTCTAATCACTTTAGTTATTTTGACAGAAAAATCCTCTGCATCTAAAACTTATTTTTGTCCTAGAATGCATTCTGCTAAAAATTGACTTCTAATTATCTTTCATTATCTCAGATCTCCCACTAATATCTTTCATGCATCTGTTCATCAAGTTGCACAGATTTCCAAATGGGATTAGCAGTCTTGACAACTTTGCTATTAGCTGCACCAATAGCATCTTTTGAGGATGTTTTGCTTCTCTTCTGCTTTAGCAAATGTTTCATTATATTTTAGTATTATTTGGTATGGGTACAATCTGGAATTTTCATCTGAAACATGAATTTCTTGTTTTTAAAAAACCCATACAGAAAACAATGATGATAATAAATACCTGAAGGAATTTATTTTTACTGTATTTATCCTAATTACTAAAATATTTTAAAGAAAGCAATCATTTAAGTCTTCCTAAAATGTTTATATCTATGCATATATCATTTAAATTGTATACATGTATATATAAAGCAGATTTTTTGGAATCTGGAAAGAAAGCTAATAAATTGCTTTTCTATGGCATGGAAATATATAACGTCCCTCAAGAACTGAAAGACAAATTCCAAGATAAGTTTTGTCTTTTTTGTTAAGAAAACATATTCTCATTTCTTATAAACTGTCATTACAGAAAATAGAATAGTTGCTGAGGTTTTTTTTTACTTTAAATAATGCCCTCCTTCAAAATGAGTACTATATTTTTTAACTTTGAGAACATCACCTTCTAAAATGTTTTTTTTTTTATGTCATACTTACATCTTTAGCATTCCATTAATCTGTATCTACTTTTAAAAATTAACATAAGTTGTTCTTTATATCCTGTGGAATGGATTTGCTTAAGTTTTTTTTTTTTTTTTTCCTGGTTTTGGTCAGCAACAGGTACTAATATTATTGAATCTTACAAGTAGTTTCTTTCTCACTTTGAAATGATAGTCTTCTCAGTTTACTCTATTCTTCCCTTCCTTCTCTTTCCCTTCCTTCCACCCTTTCTTTTTTACTTGACTATTTTCCCCCCTCACTTCCTTCCTTTCTTCATTCTATTTTTGAAAGAAGGTGACTTAAAAGGTGGCAAGTCACTGAATCTCAAATCTGTTAAGGGCTGTTAACAGATTTTAGTAAAATACTGGGGCCACTTAGAGACAACATGGAACTTTATTTATATTTAAAATGTAGATTGTTGCACATTTTGTTGACTTCAATACCAGGCTAATGGCTTAGTAACAGTAAATTATTGAAAATACCAACTCTTGTTGGGAGACCATAGATCAATGTATAGGACCCCAGGAGAACTGAGTTGTGATAATCTTTACTTTGAACTCTACACACATGGTGAGAGGCAGTAAAAATGCTCTTTATTGTGCAGAAAAGAGAAGTCCATCTTTTTAGTTTCTTGATAGTCTAGTGTGGTTAGAGATCAAAACAGGAAGTGCCATTGTTAATAGGCAGAAACATGAAAGTTCTGTTCTTAAAAACACCTTGAACCTTCTTCCCCATGAAGACATTTTGAATACAGGAACTTCGGGTGGGACCATATGGCTTCCTGAATTCTCTTCAATCAAAGCGGTAAAGTTTATAGGTGTTTTTTTTTAGGTGGGGGGCGGGTAGTAGGGGGACAAGGGGAACATTGTTTTATTGCTTATATTGAATATTCAAATGAATACAATAAACCCTTTTTTGTTCTAAAATGCAGCTAAAGAAAAGATGTTTGCCATTTCATAAGAAAATGAACATTAAGTTCATTTTAGATTTTTAGGAGCATCTGTGATCATTTTTCACAAGTGGTTGAAAAATGACCAGTACTGATGAAATAGCATTTTATTTTTAAAGAAAAGCCTAAACACACTTTCCCAAAATATTTTTTTTTTAATTTTATGCTTCCTACCAGGGAAGTTCTGTCTACAGCTAAATATGGATGCATCTACTTTTATGATAAAGACCATCTTTTTACCCAAATATACTGATGGTGAAAGCTTTAAGTGTTAGGGTCTCTGAAACTGGTGATATAGAATTCCATTTTCTAGGTTCCTTGTACACAAATACTAATAAGTCATTCTTTTAATACCTCTTAAAATTGAAAAATGCCATAAGCCTGAAAAATGAAGGGGAAAGCCCGGAAAAAAAAAAAAAAAAACATAATAAATAGATATCTCAGTCTCTAAAGTTTCATTTCTAGCCTTTCAAGTTTTCTCCCAGATCATGTCTGATGGCAAAAATGAATATTCTTGAACAAAATAAGAATAGGCATACATTTTCTAAAGACAGAAAAAAATCCAAGCTACTTTTTTATTTTCCTAATGAAATAAGACTATTTCAAGCAAAGACACACTAATTAATTTATTGGGGGGACATTTTCAGCCCAAATGCTTAATTAAGTTCAACTTTACTGGTAAGCTGTTATATCATACCAAAAAATATTACTTAATACAATAACAAAATAAAAGACAGATAGATCCCCAGATAATGGACCAGAAAGTAAAGATAAAACAACTTTCTATACACCCCAATCCAGTCAAGGACTTGACCAAGAACACCATTTTATGTGTCTTTCATTAAAGTCTTAAATACATTTGAGTTTGGAGTTTCTTATGTATTGATTTCTGGATACAGTCAGTAGGAAAAGAAGTTTTCTGACTTATCTATTGTAGAATATGATATACCTGGCTTTAATGAAAAATGAGAAACATTTTGCAAAACTATTGAACATGGTGTTGTATCAAATCTCCTAATCCAGTAATCAACTCGAGCTTTTTTTTAGTTTTTTCTACCATCAAAGTGAAGAAAAGGTAATGTTGTTATAAGATCAGATTGGACCCCACAAGAGGTCTCCTTATCCCACATGTGTTATTGTAACAGAGATATGCTTAAAATTCCATTTATCATCTGCAGAAACCAAGAGAAGCAGCAGCAGTTAGTAAAGTAGAAGATGGGAAGGCACTAAATTTCAGAGTCTCAGTGTCTTGGAGTCTGATGTGACCACTGGCCATTGAGTTTAGCCTCCTACCTTTCTCTCTCCAAGATCATGTTACTTCAGTCTGCATTTTGTTTTACAGGGTGAGTTGGAAATTTAATGGGTTTTATTTATGCAGTTAGAATTTTGAAGTTGTGTGAAAATGAAAAAGGAGCGAGCACTTGATTGCAGGATCAAAGTTCTATTTAAGCTGTGAGATTCTTATAGGAAGAAATTAAAAAGCTTTAAAAAAATCTTTACATTTAAAAAGTAGTTTGCAATGTACAAATCACTGTCATATAAAATTATTTTATTTGAACATACAATGAGGGAGGTCCAGAGTTATAGCACGAGTTACTGCCAGAACTATGATCATAATAAAATCTGCATCCTATTTCCTAGACTCTTTGCATTCCCCCTCCCCCTCTTCTTCCTCCCAATCTCAAACTTCCTCTCAACTCCAAATACATGATTGAATCTGAAAATAACTTTATGGATGCTTAACAACACATAAAAAACTAAAAGCTTTCTGAGGGTAAATTTAGTGTCCTATTTATTTTTGCATCTGTAGTATCTAATCCTATGTAGGTATTTAGCTGTTGAATGAATGTATAAATGAATACATGAAATAAATTTAAAGTAGAAAATGAAATAGAATTTTTTAGGTAGTATATACAAAGCAGATGAATATTGTAGATCTCAGACAATTATTTAGACTATTAAGTATTGTATTAGATGCTATCCATTTATCTATCATTTAATCTGTCACCTATTTTGTTAGCTTCCCTCTATCTATCATCTATTATTGTTTATAAATTTTTAGGTCACTAAATTATAATTATTATTTAGAAAGACTTGTTGACAGCATAGAGTTAGAGTTCACCTTTAGTCACATAAGGTTTATTGGAATACGAAAATAAATATGGTTATAATTACCTGTCATATTTGGGAGTACGAGACCATTAACTCATATTTACATCAGTTTTCATTATTTTTTGCTGTTTTCTTTACAAATTTCAAATCATTATGAAAGCATCAACTGATCATTTTTGTATTATTCCATCAACATGTCTGTCTATGACTAGATTCCAACTGGCCATGCTTAGATTAAACAAGTTGTCACACACATATTTCTATATGCACGTCTAGGTAAAGATCCTGGATATGTTGAGCTTTATTTTATTTTTTGCAAAATGTCTATAAGTAAATATCTGTGTATGTAACTTAGAAGAAAACTTAGAAGAATTAATTTATTATTTATTTAAGACTAATAATTATTGGGTTCACATATTAGCAAGATACACTGAGGAAAATGAATTTCAAAGAATATGCAAATTTTACGAAACCAAACCCATAAAGCAAAGATGAAATATCCAGGATCTGATTTAGATTTTCTAGATTCATACCAAAGAAGAAAATACTGAAAGATGACCCTTGCTGTTACCTTTACCAATTTAGTTACTGCTGTCAAGAAACACTACACGATGCCATCTAGTGACAAGTGATCAACATATGATTAATCACATAGCAATGACAGAATGAGGAAGTGAAATTCCCAGGATTTTATATGTAAAAGGGAAAAGTCAGTCTGAAAAAATTAAATTTGATAGGTTAGTTTTTTTTTTTTCCTCCAGGAAACAGAGTGTATGAAAATTTACCACTGATCTTCGACTTGAGGGTTTTTATTTTGAAATACTGTATTGCCACCTACCTCCAGATCTGCACCTCTACCTCCTGCTGCCGCCGTTCACCATTCAATCTGCAGCTGAACTCAGACCTGAATGCTCTCCAAGTCGCAGCCCTCCGTACAGTGACAGGTGGCGAAGGTGGCTCACTTCAGACACCAGTCTCAACAAATTAAAAAACAAACAAACAAACAAAAGAAACAGAAAAGGGAACTAAGATGATTCCTGAAATACTCTACATCCAATAAAAAATAATAACAACACTAATAAATTGTTGCAAGTACAAAGAATAAAACTAAATAAGGACCAGAGGAAATCACCTTTGTTTGTCCTGGCCGACGATTGTGCAGACCTGATGCTGTCTTGTTCCTTGCACCGAATCCTCACTGAAAATGCTGGCGACCTCTCTTTGAATGGCTCTAGCATTGTGCCCTAAGGGAAGTAATTTTTTTCCAAGTTTTCTCATCTTTTGTAAACAGATGGCGGAGACTTTTTTTTTTTTTTTTCTTTTAAGAGAAAGACCAACAATCTGTCAGCTGTGGAATTCTCATAGTCCAACAGTTTTCTTTTGGTTAATTTTTCACAACTAGATTAACCAGTGTCGCTGCCACAGATACATTTGAGAAAATAAGACACTTTGCCGTGTTCACATATATTGGATTAAAGCTCAATAGAAATATTTCAGTTGCCTTAGAATATCAAGTTAAAAACTTTTGTAAAATGAAAAAGAAAAGCTTATCAAAATCTCTAGCTTCAAGTGCATTTAGTTGTTTTCTTTTTACTAGTGACTACATGCTGTGACTGGAGCACAATGTGTGGAAATTGCATAACCATTATTTCCACAAATCAAAGCTATTGAGAAATGGAAAGGCCCTGCAGGAGCTGCTGCATGAAATGTTGATTTAAAAAAATTTGCCTTTATGTTTAAAGTTTTCCTTCTTTCTTTTAATTATTGTTCAGTTTTAACTATCACTGAGCTTTGTTTTGTTTATAACTAAAATCAGACTTAGCAACAGGCCAAATAATGTTTTTTGAAAAATGTTTTCTCTATGTTTTTTTATATTTCCCCTTAGTTCAACTTTATTTTATTATTTTTGTGTGTGTGTCTTGGACTAATCTAGGCAAAGGACTGTTAATTCAAGTATTAAAACCATCAAAGAAAACATTTGGTGTAATTTCCATGCCTTAGGGGGAAGTTTTGCTGCCTTCAGCCCAGTCCATTCCAGGTTTATGGGGGCTACAGACTGTCCTTTCTGTACTACTTTCACATTTAAAATAGTAACCAGTCAGATGGTTATTTGGGTCAAAGTGAGCCTGAATGCATTATAAGAGAGTTAAAAAAGAAAAAAAAACACGACACAACACTTCTCCTTTGGTTTTTCTGTGTTCCTCTTGCTCTAGCAGAGGTTTGATTGTGCTACCCTCACGCTGACACACTTCTTTCCTTTAGAGCCACAGTACTGCTGAGAACATAAAAACTCCTTTTCCAGTGAAAACATCTGGCGTTATCCTAGGGATAAGATGGGCTGTGAATCTTTAACACTCTCTTGGAAATCAGGAGGTAAAAATGGGTATTGAAATGCAATTTTGTTGGGAGGAATTCTACTGGGGTCTTCTGTTATTGTCCCTTTCAATATTTAAACTCATTTTGAAGAGATATTCATTTGCAAAAATAGAACACCTTTCAGCATCTTGGATATAATGAGCATAAATATCTTTTTAGGTTCTAGATTTATGGTCAAAGATTATGTTCCTCTGTAATGGTTCTGCTTGAAGAAGTGTTCAGTATTCTTTAAAGTAAATTTCAGAGATCATAAGGCTAAAATAGTAATTAAAGCAAAAGTCTATTATCCAGTTTAATTTTGAATTACAGTGGCAGCTTTTCTTTTATCTTTAAAAAGATGATTTTCACCCTTGCGATTTTTCTGGTTAGAGATGTATATTATTGTCTTTCTGCCCACGTCGCCTTCTAAAATAATCCGTTCCCACCCACAAACCTGCTGAACGGATGTGCCTAGTCATCCATAACTAATCAGATGACCCCACTCCTCTGGCCGTAGGTGAGGAGGACCAGTATATGGAGACCCACTGTGAGAGTCAATTTATAGGTTAGGCCAAGTCAATTAGGTGATATCATTTGAGAATTTTGAACTGGGGCATGAGAGTCATCGATGGGTGATAGGAATTAGATTTGCAGAGTCACAAGTATTTCATTTGAGAGTTGTCCCATGACAAGCCTCAGTCATTTGTAAATCAGATTTATGAGATGCACCAAAGTAAAAATCTTACATATGAAGCCAGCCTAAGAGAATGACATAGACTAGATATGCAGACAGAAATAGTAACAAGAGCTCTAGCTGACAATTTTGAGATCCTTCCTTATCATCCAGGCCTCTAGGCCTCTTTTTCCTTTCTAAATAAACATATATATTTTTTAGCATGGTTTGGGTTGGAATGCCCTGATTGTCTTAAGCCAATTAACAATATCGTAGCGCCCTGTCCATGTGACTAGTTTGGAGTAGACATGCAAACCAATTAGGGACAATGAGGTTAAGGAGACAGATAGTTGCAGAAATTATGAGAAATTTTTCCCCCCTGATCCATGGGAGTTTCCTCAATGTAATCTCTGCTTTTGTAGATATTAACTAGGAAGCATGTAGCTCCGGTTGTTTTCTGACTACCTTCTTTAAACCATTAAAGAAGACAGTCTCAGATGAAAACTGCATCACAGAAAACTGAGTGCAGCAATGGAAAGGAAGTAAGTAGTCTTTGCTGACATTATGGAGTCAAGAATTTTTTTTTAAAAGCCTGCCCAGTTTTTGGACGTCTCAGTCATGTGAGCCAATAAACTCCTTTAATTGCTTAAACTGTTTGGCTGGATTTTTAGAAAACTTATAACAGATCTTAAATTTGTGTGAAACTCATGGTTTTCCGGGTCTCAGAAGATAGAGCAGTCCCTTGAATTTTACCAATCCCTAAGAAGAGCAATTCTTAGCATCACACTCTCTATTGTGTTTTGCCTGGTTCTGTGTCATCTAACAAAGTGCCTGGCAGGTTTTTAGTTACATATCAGTAATTATTAAATGATAAATCTCTTCTCTTACCGTCTCAATACTATTTTCTGCATACAATTTTTGAAAGCAGTGCATTTCGAAGAGTCATCTGACTTTCAGATTATGCAAAGCAGTCTTGAAGAAGATTAAAGACAACTAGACTAATAATAAAATTGAGGGCAATTAAGGAAGAACTAGTCAACTTCACCAAGGCTGGGAAAAGTAGAATGATAGTGCTATGAAAACAGACAACATGACACACACTTCCTTTTTATGTAATATTCTATGGACACCTTCATTCCTACCTTGATAAGAATTCATCCTCTGCATTTGCAATGCAAGTATATAGGGAAAAAATACATTTATTCCCATAGTCAAATCAAGGGATGTATCTGGAACTTTGGTACATTACTTCACTTAATCCTGACAATCCTGCCTGTTGGGGATCATTAGTTTTATCACATGAAGGGTAAAAATGAGGAAGAGAGATTTATGAACTTACCCAAGATAGTCAGCAACAAAGCTAAGATTGGAATGAAAAGGTCCACTATTACTTTATGATAATTATTTAATTGTGATTAATTTATAACCTCTCTGGACTTGCTGGATCTAATGAAGAGGAATTTTCACTTAAAAAGGCTAACCTTATAATCTGCTCTTTGTTCTGCTTCTGTAGACATGCTTGCTGCATAGGCAGAAGGGGCAGAGTGATCTTGAAATCAACTGAAGACTCACCTTCCCCTTTGATTGCTCTGTCTAGATAACAGATGTATTGCCTAAGTTCCTGTCTGAAAATCTCATGCTCTGTAACTGCCTGTAGCTTGTAGCAACTCCTCAAGCACCTGTAACCCATAGCAACTCCCATGGTCTGTAACTGCCTGGGGACAAATCAACCAATGAGCCCCCGCCAACTGTAATAGAGGAGATAAGCCCTATAAAAGCAAAATTTCCCTTAAGCTCTGGGCCCAGATCTTCAGACCGCTAGCTCTTCTGGGACCACTGGTGTAATAAACCTGAATTCTCACTGTCTGCTTTTCTGTAACATTAGAGCTTTTGTTGAAAGTCTATAACAGCATGCATAGAATATCTCTGGAACATATCATAAGATGCTGGACAGTGGTTCCTTTTAGGGATGCTAACTAGGTGACTGGGAATGGGAGAGAATGGGAAATATTTATTTTCCACTGTCCAATTTATCATGTAGTTCCATTAAAATTCTCCCAGTTTTAGAGAATACAAAGATTCTTGCACTGGATGTTCTTTCAAACCACTGAAACTGCCTGAAAAGTCTTAAAAAGGTTACCTGGTTTGTTTTGTGTGTGTGTGTGTGTGGTATCAATAGCTTTTTTTTTTTTAAATAAAAAATTAGATAAATTAAATTACATTTTGGAAGTTAACCTCCAGATTTAGATTACATCAAATATCCCTAGGGGCCAATAAAGTCCAAAGGGACTTGCCAACATTTTTAGTAAAAAGGATAACTTTGTTGTGATTAACATCAAACTTCCTAAAGAGTGCAGAGAGCACCAGTAAGGAGTCTAGTAATTAATCACTCCAGGTACCTCCTTTGGGCTAGGACAAACCAAAGGCAAGCATACTCTGCACATTTTATTTTCTAAGGAGCACAGCAAGCATCTCATAAAATCACTGGGATAGGCCCCACAACCCGAACAAAGGATGATAAAGAAAATTCATGTACGTAGGCACTGGCAGTTTGCCTTCATTCTCTAATGGCAAACCCTACTGGAGACAGGAATCCCTTGAAGCTTACCTTGTCTCTTTTTACCAAAGACAGTTTAGCATATGCATGTGTGTTTAAACTAACTGCTTCACATTTATGAAATCTCTTAGGTGTCAGAGATCCCAACTGAATGTTAGCATAAGAAGCTATTCTGTCAAACATGGCACGGTTTTTCAGTATACCTACTTGGGTGTTCATATTTTTGAGTTGCCTGAAATACTAAAAACAATGAAAACTTTTCAATGCACCAAAATTAACATAAATATGAGGCATACAATTAAGATCCACTGTTCTTAGCATCAAAGATAGTCACATCTAATTTTGCTGCTATAGAAGCAAATCAGTTCTGCTAACTAAAACCCACAGTATTTTTCACATTATTTTTCTGAATTTCTTCTATCTATTTCAGTACTTGAAATGCTAAAAAATTCTGCCACAGCACTCTTTCTGGAAGAGTCTGTGTGCTGTCTTTTGATCTCTGCTTCTAGTTCACAAGTTACTCTTGGCTGAGTTATAAAGCAAGAGAGGCGATTTTATTTATGGAATTTTGTATTATTTTTTCTTTTCACCATGCTGCATTTCCTCCTTGGAGACCTTAGAATTCTGCTACAAATTACAACAGGAAGGGGCAATGACAGATAGCCTTTGCTAAGACCTCAGCACTATAGGGAGAGAGTCCTTGAGTGAGATTACAACTTGAAAGGTATTTCTGCCTTTTTGTGTGAGACATTATTCCCAGAATCTTAACTTTTATGAGAGAAGAATAGAAAGGCACCAATGAAAAAATGCATTTTATGCTTATAGCTGGCAATCCAATAACCCCGAAGGAAATGCCGTTCGAGCCTTTGCTTCTCTCTGCCCACAAGGGGCTTCTGCAGATCACCTCCCTGTGTCAGACCAGGAATTCCCAGCAACTGACACTAGATTTCGCAATGGTGGTGCTTAACAGAATGCCCTAAGTGAACAATTTGGTGTTATCATCAGACGTGAATCTAGCAATGTTGATATCAGGCCTTACATGGCAATGTAAACTGGCCAGTCTGACAGATTTTCCCCCAAGCCTTTATTCTTATCTCTCAGTATTACCTAGCATTTAGTTCCTCTTCCTCCATTCCAATTTTATCATAGCTTCAGGTCATCTCATAAAGCTTCATAAATTTAATTGTTTCATTTAGATCACCACCATGAAAATTTCCTACTACCCTATTGTAAACTTTAATCTACAGTGTGGGTTTTTTTCTCGACCTGTTGCCTGACTTATATTTCCTTTGTAACTGTTTAATGGAAGAAAGTAAATTCCTTTGAGAAAAGTAGTTCACTACCTTCTCTGTCTTATCTGGGGATCTCTGCTCCATTTAACTTGTTATATAGTTTTATAAAAGCACTGAGACTTGAGACTTGCCTTAATGAAGAGAACTCAAGAAGACTCTATCTTGAACTTTGCTGAACTCAAATCAGGAGGCCACAATACGTGAAACCCATTAACTCATGGAGACTCATAAGGGAAATCCTTAACACTCCATGGCTGAAACTCTATAATTTTGAAATACAGATGAAAATGCCTTTCTTAAAGGGATGTTTTTATGATTAATTAGAAGATGTGCATAATGTGTTCTGAGTTCCTGCAGCATAAGTCCCATATAAGGAAGCTATTATTATTCATTATCACCATCCAGATGCTGGGACTATTTATTTCCCAAGGACAAAATAAAATGTAGGAAGATGCAAAAACTCCAGATTATTAGAAAGCTCCAGGGCAACAAGCATATGGTGAGTATCCTTTGATAAATATTCTAAATACATATTTATATCACAAACTGCCTAGTGAAATTAGAGAGACGACTTTGAGCACTCTCACCAGAGTTCAGTGAGTTCCTTGGTGCATTAAGTGGAGAATTCTACAAGGGATAGGTGGGTTCCTGCCAGTGTTTGGAGTAGACCCCTTTCCTGTGCTGTATGTAGCTGGAAGGCAATTTGGCAATATTATCAAAATCGCAAATTCATATCCTTTTTTTCCCAGCAATTCTACAACTAGGAACTTACCTTATGAATATACTTGCATTGCAGCATTGTTTATAATAGCAAAAATTGGCAGCCACTTAAATGCTTGTTAATAAGAGGATGATTACATAACTTACTGTATTCAATGGTATATTATGCAATTAAAAAAATGAGGAAGATTTATTTCTGCAGATATGGAAAGATCTCCAAGATATGCTTTTCAACAAATTGTAAAGCAATGTGTATGGTATGACTGCACTTGTGCAAATAAGAAAAAGGAAATGTGTGTAGGCCGATTTTATATACACACACACACACACACACACATATACACACACACATATATATGTGTATATATATAATATTTAAATGTATGTTCACAAAACAACTGTGGTTAATTTTGAGGGGAGAGAAACTTGAAGTGTTATGAGAGGGGGAAACCATTTTTCTTTTTAAAACCAAATATGCATATTACCTTAACTTTAAAAATAGATTGTTTTTGAAGAGAGAAGGAATTCTCCCTTCTTTCTCTTACAGCTCAGAAAGCAGCTTGAAAAGCTATTGGTACTAGCCAGCTCACACTGGCCATTATTCCCTAGAGAGATGCTCTTTGGACATCCACAGTGCCATGGAAATCTCATTCTTATCCCAGAATGATGATTTGATCATAACCACCTGGTTTGCATCTAAAATACCTGTGAGGCCAAACCTCTCGTTCTCGAAACCAGGGAAAGAGATTGGAGACAAGATGGAATTTGTTTTCCAATCTCATCACCTGCAATTTTGTTTATAAATATCTTTTTGCCTCCAACTACACCTGTGACTATGTCACTGATAGTTGTAGATCCTTATTTAAAATTGTTATAAATATATTAAAGACTATAAATGTTGTCTTTTTCTCCTTCCCCTTTTATAAAACACCTGTTCTTTTCATAATTAATAGTTTTAGTTTGAGCATGTACTTTTAAAGGAATACTTTTCCAACAAAAATATGAAAACCTAACGAGTATTATTTTTTATGATAGCCTTCCCTGTATAAAAGTAGCATGTAATATATATTTGCAGAAATTCACTTATAAATGAACAGTATAGATGTACAAATACACAAGTACAAAAAATATAGAGGAATGAATGTTATTCTTCAGTTTGTTACCATACACACATCATATAAAAACAATTTCAGATTTCTTGTTTTAAAGGAATTTAAAACTAGTCACTAAAAAGAATCACAGTGCAGTCATGTTGGACATACTCTGCAAGTATGTAAGTATAAATTATCATTTATACTTAGTCATTTATGAGCAGAGTTAGTCATTTACGAGCAGTTAGTCTTTACCATTAACTTTTTATTTTGGGTTCTTACACAACATCCCAGAATTAGGGAGAAGTAATCTTCAAACTATTTCTCTCTTGAAGTATGCTCAAATTGAAACAAGTTCTTTGATGAGGGCTAAGCCCAGTGTTCTTGTATGTGTCATTTACAACTTCCCAGAGACGTTTCAGGATGTATGTGTAAAACCACTGTGATATGATTGAAAGAACAAAATATTTTTGGACTCTGCCTTGATTCCCCGAGCTGGCCTTGAGACCATGAGGTGTAAAATTATTTTCCTTCTTTAGCATATGAGGCTGTGTGACACTTGGTTAAGAATCGGCCTCATTTTTTCCTTTTTTTTTTTTTTAATGTAACAAGCTTGATTTTCTTCATGTTCTTTACTGAGGAGCAAAGTATTATCATTTTATGAAGCTAAAGAGCGGTAATTCTCAACATGCGGTCCCTGCATCAGCAGAATGAAATCACTTGGGAGCTTGTTAGAACTACTAATTTTTGGACCTCGCCCCAGACCTACTGAGTCAGAAACTCTGAGTTTAAGATCCAAAAATCTCTATTTAACAATCCCTAAAGTTTGAGAATCACTTTGGTATAGAAATTCTTACAGTTTGGGACCAAGTACTTCAAAATATTTGCCTGGCCTCTCTGACATCTCTGACCCTGTAATGAAAGTCTCTCAATTCATATACATACTGCAGAGCAATTATTTTAAAAAGTCGGATACTTAGACTGCTTGCACGAGAATTACATGGAAGATGTGTGTTAAAATGCAGATTCATGGACCTCTCTGAAAGCACAGCATGAGAATCTGCATTTTAAGCACACATCCCAACCAATATGTAAAGAATAAAGTTCTAACCTCACCACTGTAGTGTTTCTTGAGAGAGATTCTTACTTAGTTCTTATAAGACTTTGCTACATTTTCATTTTGGCATTCTTTTTATTACCTCTGCTAGGAACTTCTCTGACATCATCACTATTTCTACTTTTGGAAAAGTCCAGGTGATATTGAGTGACAGGTAGAATTGGGGGAGGTGATACTACCACCAATCAAAAAAAACATTTTTTTTTAAATTATATTATCTTCTTGAAATGTTTCTCCCAAACGAATGTGTGAACAATTGGAAGTTGATTAAATTGGGAGAAAATACTAAATTTTCATGTTATACTTTCATGTCAAGGATAAGGAGGTTAAAAACGGCAGAAGGCCAGTGAGGAGAGCATTGTACAGTGGCCTCCTCCTGCTCTCCCTGCTTCTGGGCTTCACTCTATCCAAACCAGTAAACTCTTCTTCCATTTTCATTTTTTGAATTCCAAGATGATTCAACTTTTGAACACACTCTCATCCTGAGATTCTTATTTTCCTCACTGTTTGACATAATTTCTGCTGGCTTCTTTCCAACCTCTCTTGGAAGCTTTTTTTCTTTGTCTATTGTTTATATGCTGCTTTTCCTTTGTTTCTTTCCTTGGCTCTCTCTCCTCAATCTCAATCTCTTCGGTCTCTCTCTCTCTCTTTTTCTCCCTCTCATTCTCTCTCTCTCTCCCTCTTTTCTTCTCTCCTCTCGTTTCCTTTCTCCATTTCATGTGCTCCCTTTCCTCTCTTTTAATATTAAGTATTTACTATGGGTCATGCATTTTTCTAAGCACTTTACATAGAATAACTCAGTTAATTTTTATAACATCTCGCATTTGCAAGAATGGAAATAGAAAAGTTAGGTTAATTTGCCCAATTTGTCACCTAGCTAGTAATGGAACTGTGATTTGAACCCTGGCATTCTGGCTCAAGAGCTATGCTTTTAATCAGTCCATCGTATACCCCCTTAATTTACAAACACATTTGAGCAAGCTAATATGTGTCTTTGGCTTCAACTTCTATTTATGAGGTCATTTATTTGATATCTATAACTGTAATCTCTGTTGCTCACTGGCCATCTTCCCTATAGGCATTAAATTGTTAATATCCCCACAATGAACTCATTATCTTTCTTGCCTTTATTCTCCATCTTAGTTAATGGTACCTCTATTGTTTTTGTCACCAATGCAAAAAACCAAGAACCCTCCTATGTTCTTCTTTCCCTGATTCCTTGTTTTACTGATCTATATCTAAAACTCTACATCTAAGAGACAATTAAGTCCAGTTTATTCCGCCTTTTTAGCATATTTCTTTCATTTCTGTTTCCTCTTTTTCTTCTCTACTGCTACCACGTCTACACTTTGGGATTATAGTAACATTCTCATTCTCCTGAGCAAAGAATTCATTTTAGTCTTATGAAATTGTGAATCTCTTAACTGATAATGGTTCCTTATCTACTGTAAAGCATGGGGCCATATATAAAAGCTACTTATAAAAATATCCATAGAAAATTGTGGAATGATTTTCTGAATTCTCATTTGCCATAATCATATCTTTCCTTAAACTTGTTTTCTTAGTTGTTTTTAATTTTATTTTATATCATGGTACTCACAATAAATTGCTTTCAGTTCCTCCAAATTTCAATCTCTCTCTCTCTCTCTCTCTCTCTCTCTCTCTCTCTCTCTCTCTCTCTCTCTCTCTCTCTCTCTCTCTTTCTCTCTCTCTCTCGTGCTGGAATGCCCTTTTCCACTTTGCCTTTTCCAAGCCTTAAATCAGAATCATTTTATTCTGAAAATTATTTATAACATCTAACTTATGCCACCTCAATATAACGCATAAGATTTTTAATTTTAACACTTATGGCTCTTATTACTTATTTTTGTCCCTTCTGAAGTACAATCCTGAAGAAGACTGTATCTTCTTAACTTTCTATTCTCAGTGCTCTAGTAAAGACTCCAGATCCACAACTGGCCCATGAAGTAATTCTAGAAATAATAATAGTCATTTTTACTGAGCAGTCACCATGTGACAATGATAGGCCCAACTTCAGTGCCACCTTAATGAGAACTACATATTCCACTTCTATATTTTGGAGATTTCTATAACTTCGTAATATTTTTAAATCATTTTTAAGACCTGTTTCTCTGTAATCATAACAGTAAAACACTTAAAAACAAGTATGTATTACGCACTGGTTCTAAGAAGGCAGGAAGTTGGGGTAAACCACATCCTACCCTCAGAAGAGCCAGTGAAGACAGCGAGTAATGATATGAGAGAAGCAGGGGTAAAGGAGGGTGAATGATGATGTAGACCTGGCTTTGTGAGGGTTTACCAGCAGTGAGCTGCTCATAAAAAAGACAAATTCTCTATATTTTCACATAACCGAGTCAGGTATTTCTAAGCTTATTTGTGGGAGGGGGACCCAAGAGAGCAGGAAATTTCTTTGAAGCTCCCCATCTTAGTTTCTTAGAACTACTGTTAAGAGGTACCACAAACTCAATGGTTTAAACACCACATATTTATTCTCTCAAAGTTCTGGAGACTAGGAATCTGAAATCAGGGTATTGGCAGGGTTGGTTTCTTCTGGAGACTCTGAGGAAGAAACTGCCTCTGTCCTAGTTTCTGGTGGTTTACAATCCTTGGCATTCCTTGGCTTGTGTTAAAATTTCTTTTTATAAGAATACCCTAATTTAATATAACCTTATCTTAACTTGATTATACCACAAAGACCCTATTTCCATAAGTTCACATTCACAGGTTCCAGAGGTTGGGATTTGAGTACATCTTTTGGGAGAACACAATTCAATCTATAACATCCCCTCATGTTTCCTATGACTGTAAGCTCAACAGATAGGTCTTTCCACTGCTTTTTGGGTGGTGGTGTTAAGGGTAGTGAAGAAGTGCACATAGGCTAAAAATCCTGGAGATCTGTGTCAAAAAATGCCCTACCATTTTATCCATTCAGGTAGATAAGGGTAAGAAGTATTATTTATTTCTTTTTACTTTTTTCAGGCTCTGAAATTGTTATTTGAAATAAATACACATTTTGAGTTTAATTAAAATAATTCTAAAATTATCAGCATTTTGGTATCTTGCTTCATCTATCCTTTACCCGGTTTTTTTTTTCTAGAATATTTTAAAGCAAAACCTAGACTTTATGCCACTTCACTTGTAAAGACTTCAGAATGTATTTCCCATGGAGAAGGTTAGAGGGATTATGTAAAACAAAGCCCATCAGTGTCCAATAGAACCTCACTCCTAGAGGGTAGATTATTCTCTCCTGTAGATTAGACTGCTTTCTCACACTAAGCGTCCGATATGAACCATTCCTCCTACCTCATCCTATTTCTGAGGCTGTTCATCTTTTTTTACTTAAATGAATCATTTTATTAGTTTTATATTGCTTTGTAACCAATTACTCCAAAATTTAGCAGCCTAAAACAACAAATATTCATATTCTCACATTTCTGTAGGTCAGGAATTCAAGAATGTTTTAGTTAGTTGATTTTGGCTAAGAGTCTCTCATGATGTTGAAATGAAGATGTCAGTGCAGTTGCATCATCTGAAAGCTTAATTTGGGCTGGAGCATCTATGTCCAGAATGGCTCATCACATGTCAGGAGGCCTCAGTTCTTATTAGCTGTTGGCAGGAGGCCACACGTAACTCTGGAGAGGGTTGCTTGCGTACCTTCACAAGATGGCAGTTGGCTTCCTCCAAAATGAGTTACTCCAGAGAGATCAGAGAGGAAATCACAATGCCCTTTATAGCCTAGTCTTGGTAGTCATTCACTGCCACTTTTACCACAATCTATTTATTAGAAGCAAGTCACTAAGTACAGTCTTTACTCAAAAGAGAAAGAAATAAGTCTCACTTTTGAAGGAAGAAGTATCAAAAAATTTGTGGACATACGTTAAAATCACAGTCACCAATGAGCAGACCATCATGCAAAAATGGAAATGGAACTAAATCATAGCATATATTATTACTTAACAATTGATTTGGCCTCTAGGTGAAGAAGATGAGGTAAGCTACATCTAAGCTAATTCTGAAAATTTCCCTTCATGCTCCCTCCTACTCCTCGCTACTGGATCCTAGAACACCTAAACATTTTTCTTGCTGTCCTATCACTGCAGTGTCCTACCCAGACTTGTCTTCCTCCTCAAGAGTCCTCTATACTTATGAATTATTATTTAGTCATTTCCTTCCCATTAAATCTAGTCATAATTTTTATTTCCTTATGGACCGTAACAGACCTGGACTTTAAAAATTCAACTACATTTTTAGAGTTGGAGGGAAGAGATCTCAGAAACATGTAACTCTTAGAAAATGAAATCAATGGGCTAAAATTTATATTTCAACTTATAATAAAATTAAAGTGAAAAGGCAATAAATAAATAAATTATAAAATAGCAGAGCTGGAAGTGCTCTTGAAGATTTTCTAGCTTATGTCAATGACTCTCTTTAGTGGATAAAGTAAGGCCCATCTAAACATTTTGTGCCAAAGTCTTCAGCTAGTTAGTGGCCACAATTTAAGCTAAATTTTAAATTTGTTAACTTTTAGTTTACTATTCTTTCCACATGCCACAGTTCATCTAATCTTCATTATTAGACATTTTAATGGATTACTTCAAGATTTTTGTTTCACTTTTACTCAGAGAAAGTCAACTTGCAAAGGGATAGGTTCTCTATTTCCTGATGTGTAGTTAGGTCAATAGGTAGAATTCAGTGTATACTTTGTTTCCCCAAGCAAGAATTCTTAAGAATAAAAGAGCGTGTTATTAATAATTATGTTAGGCCAGCAGGTGTAAATTGGGAAGTCTTGTGTAAACTGCTATAAATAGCAACCTATTGGTAGGAGTCATAATGAGTAAAGATGCTTCTGAGTTGTTCTTACGTTGTTTATTTCTAAATATTTTCAATGTATATGTCAATTCGATCATAACACATAACATTATAATTCAAGAAAAAAGATTTTTTCATAATTGTCCTCTGGATAATCCCATAGTTTCTTTGAGAATGATAAGAAAGTAAGCTCCGAACTCCTTATTGAGAGGTTAATTTTTGATTAACTAATTAATTCAACAGATACACAGTGTTTACTATGTACCAGGCATTGTTCCAGGAGCCAGAGATATGACAATGAAGAAAACAGACAAAAGCTCCATGGTCTTGAGTCCTACATTTGATAAAGGAAACGAAGGTGATTGTACTGACCTATACAATTAGCAAGATTTTGGTTTTGCATTTCTAGTTTAGTAATGGTGTAGAGGTATTAATGAGGCTTCCCTATTCCTTGGACAAATTCTTTGGTGACTTATGCCATATACTATAAAGCAGTAGATTAAGATGAGATGAAAGATACAATCGAAGTCATGGCTCAGACAACGTTTTGTGTATGAAGGTATCTGAGCAATACAGGAGTTAATCCTATGACCTTGAGCTATCTAATCCCATAGTCTGATCCAGTGAGCTGATTTGCTTCAACAAAGTAAACTCATCTCTCTAGCCCAAGGGATACATTTTGCCAATTTTACAGTTGGATAGTTCCTTTTAAAAAATGCATTAGTAGTTATTTCAGCATTAAGATTTCCCATAAATTAAATCTGGGTTGGACTTCCAGCTGAGTCAGAATTTCATGAAAATGATACAGTCCTACTAATTACTACATTAAGTAAATCTTCATCCTCTTTGTAAATAACATAGGTGGTAATTTACTCTTCTGTAGATGTATAAATTAGGCCACCAGGAGGTTAACTTATTTGCTCAAGGTCACAGTATGTGGCAGGATCAAAAGTGAATGTAAAGACCTTGATTCCCGATTTTTAAGATTAAATAATTGTTTTCCCCATATTTAGCTATGTATAATAATCTATATTTATAAATAAAAACCTGTATTTTAACAATAGCCTATGTATGCGAATAATAGCCTATTTCTAGAAATAATTTATCTATATATCTATATATTAATCTCGCATAACATCAATATGATTATAGTATTAATAGTGTTTGGGTTTATGCATCAAAATCTAATGAGTGATTATTTTATTCTAATGATGTTCAAAAATTGATGAGTTTTAGTTGAAAAAATATTTACAGTCCCAAATTTATCTAGCAGTTTGCATGGTAGGGTGTAGGAAAAAAGTTAATTGAACTTTCCTTTTTAAGTTTTATTCTCCTCCCAGGCCTGCATTAGCAAAGAGTGGTCTGTGAGTAGCTTTTCTGGATGATACAGAATACCTAGTAGTTATTTTCTGACACTGAATACAGTCCCGGAATTCGGGAGTTAGGTGTATAGGGCAAGGTTTTACTCTATTTTGTAGGAAAATACTACAATTAACCTAATTATTAAAGAAGAAGTCCAGTTAAATATTTACTGTTATTGTAATCATTATCATCAATATCATTTAAATGTAGTTAAACACCCACCCATATTTAAGTGCTATCTGTAGTGAAAGATGAAAAAAAAGCGGAAGATCCTGAAATGTTTGTCTAATTCTTACAGAAGAAAGATGAAAAACCTTTCTCAAATTCTCTTCTACTTTATAATAAATAATTAAAATCACATTCTTCCAATTACTCATTCTAACACTTTTTCTTTAATAAAAAGACAAGCAAATTTAAGGATGTCGATATGTAAAAATTGCTTATAAATTATGACTTCTAAAGAGAAGATCTTCAGTGATTTTTCTTAAGACCATAGCCCCAGAATAACAGTGTGCAAATACATCTCAGACAAAAAAAAAAAAAAAAAAAAAAATGTCCCCTACACCAAACTAAACAAAACCCACACAGGTACTGTTTTTATTCCACACGCAATTTATATGTGTGAAAGAAAAAGACACATTCAGAGTTCACATTGTTCAATATATTTTTCTAGATACAAATTAATTCTGTTCAGTTGAAAACTTATAGCCCTTTGGGAGGGTCTGGTTATATAATCGATCCATACTCACAAATTTCATTGATTCCTTTGAAAAATCAGCACAGGAAATGACTCAGATCAAATCTTAGAAATTATGATGTCTAAAGTAAATTTAATTTTGAAGGGTGCTAATTTGGAAAGATCAGGGAGATGGCAGGAGTGGGGGAATAAATAGCTGCATAACAAAAGGAAAACAATCTAATTTTCTGGGCGAACCATCTTTCTGCATGATCAATTTCTCTTAGAAGTTTGGCCAAAAATGAATTATAAATATCAAACTTTAAGCAATATGCAGTTTTCTTTCCAAATCTCTCTCTCTGTCTCTCCACATATGCACCCATGCACACTCACATGAACACACACACAATGCACATCTGTAATTTTTAGGTCTTTATTGATAATCCCAGAGATGGCAACACTAGGAACACAGTAATAACAACTGTTTAAATGTCTTTGTCTGCTCATTCTAGCATCTGGGTTAGTGTCATTTTGTTTAATTTTCTACTTATTAAAGATTGTGCTTTCCTACCATTTTGCTTGAGTACTTTTTTGGATGACTGGATGGTGGACTTTGTGATTTTCACCCTGTTGGTACTGAATATCTTTGTATTCCTATAATTATTCTTGAGCTCCGTTCTGGAATACAGTTAAATTGAAAATAGTTTAATCCCTTTGGATCTTGCTTTTAAGATTTGCTTGCTGGGATTAGTAGTCTAGGTCTACTTATTCCCCATTACTAATGTAAGATTACCCAATGAGCAATCTATCCCAAACCCTATGAGTTATAAGTACAGTTGACCCTTGAACAACATGAATTTGAACTGTGCGGACCCACTTATATGCGACTTTTTTTCAGTAAATATGTAGTCAGCTCTCCATATCTGTGGGTTTGGCATCCATGGATTCAAACAAAGATGAAAAACAGTATTTTAGATTCGTGGTTTGAAATCCATGGATGGAGAAGTTTGACTGTATGCATTGTTCTATGCTATTTTATGTAAAGGAATTGAACATCCACAGATTTGGGTATTTGTGGGGTGTCCTAGAACCAATCCCCTGTAGTTATCGAGGGAAGATTATAGTTAAGTTTTTGGGGAATCAAAGTTATATGTGGATTTTCGACTGCGAGGGAGAACAGTGTACCTAACTCTCACGTTTTTTTTCAAGGGTCAACTGTACAGGCTAGTTCCGGTCTTGTGTGAGTGCTAGACATTATTCTCTTTAATCCTCCAGCGATTTTTTTTTCTAGGCCAGAAGTCATCTTCTCACATGCCTGCACTGATCAATACTCTGCTAAGTACTGTAGGGGGACTCCCTGCAAACCTTCGGAGTTGATTTTTTGTGCAACTCTCTCCTATCTGCCATGCTGCCTTGAATACTCTGCTCGCTCTGGGTCTCCTTGTCCTCTCAGCTCTATCTCCTCAATGCAAGTTATTCACTGGGTTGTGCTTGGATATCTCTTTTTTGTTCCAAATAGTGAGTCAGGGCACTTGTAAGGCCAATATAATTTGTTTTCCATCTCTCAGGAATCACATACTTCATTGCCTGATACTCAATGTCTTAGAAACTGCTGTTTTATCTATCTATCTATCTATCTATCTATCTATCTATCTATCTATCTATTAGTTGTTTTAGCCAGGAGGGTAAATTTATTCTGTTAGTCCATCTTTTCCAAATTAATACCTTGAAAAAAAGAGTACATCAATGGGAGAAGAAGTGTTGATAGTGCCGATAGTGCTAGAATGATAGAAATGCTTATTGCCAGAATGCTGTTAATTGTGGCTATGCAATGGTGTTTGCGTCTATTGGAACCAGCCTGATAAAATGCAAAAAATATTGACTTTTGAGTTAGTGGTTTGAATTCCAACTCTGTCACTTACCAGCTGTATGACTTAGAACAAGTCTTTCTGAGCTCCAATTTCTTTATCTATAAAAAAAGAGAAATATGACTATCTGACTCATGGTGTTATTTTAAGGGTTAGAAGAGATGATGTAATATTCAAATTACCTGCTACAGTGTTTGGCATAAGGTGGCTCCTAAATAGATATTTATACTTTTTCTTCTTTACCTCTATTATTCCTCATTCTCCCCATTTCTTCTCAAAAAAAAATTGTCACTTTTTAATCATGGTTTTAAATAGTCTGGGAGAAGAGCAAAAGTTTTCATTATAAATTTCTTCAGGATATAGGACATAGAGTTTTTGTTCTTTTCTTCTTTTATTTCTTCATACATCAAATGTCCACTATATAAAAAGCAATGTACTGCAAACTATGGAATAACAATATGCACGACAGAGTCCTTGCTCTCTACGAGCTCACAAACCAGCAAGTGATGTGGGCAGGTACCCCACAATGTGATAAGATGGCACCACAGAAACACCATGTCTGTTTGCAAAAGAGAGAGTCAGCAGCTTGCTGGCTGACAGATAAAAGCACCATGTCTGCATCCAATCTGTCTTCAGCTTCTTTTGTTGTTTACTTCTTCGATATCTGATTTATTTCAAGGTTCAGGCTCTGATCTAGCTGACCTTGTCACTGCACGAACCATTTGATTCTTCCTACTTAATGTGTTCAAAAGTCACTTTGTGGTAGACAGTATCCTTAATGAGCTGACAAAGCTGGGGCCAAAGTTCCCCAAGTCACGGCATCTCATCTGGGGGACTCATTGCCTCTGGACAAGGAGTGATTACCTAAGGCACTGACTTTAGGAAAAAGATGAAAGGCATCTCTTTATAAGCTTCCCTTGATCTTGACACTGAAGGCCTACATGGCATTCTCATCAAGCTTTTACTAGCTCATCGCCAACCAATCAATAAAAATTTGGCAGAGAGGAAGAAAGAAGGACAAGATTCTTCCCTTTCAGGCAGAGAATTAAAATTGCAGAGTTAAAGAAGAGCATTCTTACAGTGGAAAGAGCACAGGACTGGGAGGGTAGAAAGCCAGTTTTCAGTCTAGTCCTGTTATATAAAATGGCATTAGACAACTACTTTGGAGTTTTAAAATTCTAGACTCTAACTGTGAGAGCAATTAATACTATAGTGCTATGCACATCAGTAAAAAAGCCCAATAAAGATTTATTATCATTTTTGTAATTTAAGAAAGGTTTCATTTTTTGTAGTGTAGCATTAAATTTGTCTATTTGAGACCAAGCAAAATGCAATTTTCTTTCTGACTAAAGTAAATAAAACAAATTAATATTTCTTTTAACACTACTTTAGTAGAAACAGAAGGGAAGGTACTTACAAACCAAGGAAGATACATTTTTGGTGAGACAGATTGACTATCTCTAACTCCATCTAAGTGCATGTGGCTCAGGTTGTGGGTATGTGTCTTGTGGTCTCATATCCTGTCAGGAAATTACCCCACTGACTGGAGACCCAGGGTTCAGTTAATACTTCTGGGTTGGATGCAAATGGCTATTTGACCCTACATATCTCCAAACTATGATTTTGGATATAAACTCCTTGAGGTAGGACATGGTCCTTAATATATACCTGTTGAATGAGTGCTGGGTACCCAAAGTCCTCCTTTGGTTCCCAAAGGCAGCTAAGAATAATGGCTCAGCATGTGGGCTTTGAAATTGGATTCCTGCTCTGCCAGTTAATTAACCTCTCAAGGTTTCAGTTTTCTCATCTGTAAAATGGGGATCACAGTTACCTCATTAGATTAGTGTAAGGATTACATGAGGTAATTCAACCCAATTCCTGTCACAGGGCTGAGGAGACATTCATTAAGCCCAAGCAGTATAGATGGAGCTAGGGCAGAGCGAATGATGTTAACAACCAATAACTTAATAGTGTAAGAAAAACAAAAATTATCGTTTTCATTTCGCAGATGAGGAAACAAGCTCAATGAACTTAAATACCTTGTCTCAGTCCACACAGCTAGAAAGGGATGGACCCAGTGCTAGATCTTATTGTTTTAGAACCTGAAGTCAGTCCAGTGTTCTCTCCATAATGGGCTCTTTAAGGTAAACGGAGGTCATGACTTGTCCAATGAGCCAAACTTGACCTTGGAATATGGGGATTGTATCATTGCTGCCTTTCTCCCAGATATTTCAGGCCAAATAATAAGTGCCATATTTAAACAAAGGACTGCCTACAGCTCTCCTTTCACAGTAAAATGAAACACTGATATTTCTTTGACTTGCCTACAGCATCCAAAACTTAGGCACCATTAAGATCTTCCATTTTTACTCTACAACTGACATTGTTTCTCAACAGAAGAGACCCTTGGCAGTAGCAGTTATCTGCTCTTACATAAGAGTTTACAGAAATGATAGATGAAGACCTTTAACTCCTCATAGTATATAGCCGTAAAGCTCTTCTTCATGACTTAAAACAAGATAGTTAATTTTCGCAGCACCAAACATATTAGATAATTTACATACTTATCTAATTCATTACAACATCCCAGAGAGATATAGTTTATTTCCTCTATTTTATGGTTTACAAGATTATATACCCTTTGCAGGAGAGGTAGGATTGAAATCTATGACTTTTTTCAAAGGAGCTTCTTCCAAGCTCCTTCTTTTTGAGTATAAAATACTGCCTTGCTCTTAACAAACAAACCAACAAAATAGAAAATATATTTTTCATTCTATTTAATTTATCAAAATTAAACTCAAAAATTACTTTTTGAGATGTTACTCTATGTTCTGTTCTAAGCATCTTAAAAACTTGTTATGAAGCTTCTATGTTTTAGAGTGTGCTGTTTTAGAGAAAGTTATAATTTACATTGTTCAAAGCTAGTGCCAGGAATATCTATTACATTTAGTAATTATTTTGTGGAGGTTGGAGATGGAGAGATAAAAAAACAATTCATACCGAAGAAAGACCTACATGTAAAAGATCATTAGCTCTGTATGAATGGTATGAAAAAGAACAAGGGATGGTATGTATTTTATTAGGATAACACACTTAAGGTGTAATTTCAAATTCTGAGCTAAAAGCAGATAGAGTAACTTTTAGACATTCTTGTGTCACTATGAAGTAATTTAGGGCAGAACCAGGGGTGGCTGAGTACAGACTGCAGGCCACATTAAGCCTACAAGGATATTTCAGCCACACTTGGCTCCCGCTGGGAACAAGCAACAACATTTATCTGTGGGTGGATGCTGACTCACCAACTCTGTTAGGGCTCAGAGCCCTGTCAGCGCCAACTAGCTGCAGAGGGATGGGAGAGGCCAGTGTGAATCTGGCCTCCAAGGCCCCTTCAGGCAAGTATCCCACAGAACTCGATGATTCAGTCCTGCTTTGACACAGACCCAGGATTGGCTAAGCTTGCCCATGGAGAGAAGCATGCAAGAACACAGGTAGCAGTAGCAGAGAGGAGAGAGTAGCAGTGCTGCCGTAGAGAATGTTCCCTCTAGAATGACCCTTTAGTATGTCCGTGTGTCTCCAGGGAGGATTCATGTGTACCTGGTGCCAGTTTATGCCTGCTGGCTGCTGCCCCTCTCAGCAATCTGCTACCAGTTGTTCACCAGGGACCACTGTGCTCCCTTAAAGCTGAATCAGGAGCCCTCCAAAGGCCATGGCTGCGTCTTGCTCTGTTGCAAGGTAGAAAAGAATGCCATTCTTCTGTTTGAGCTATGCTTCATTTTTGTTGGTGGACTCTTCTTCTGTCTATGCCTCAGACATGAAACTTTGAGGAGCTAGCCCTGAGACAAGCCCAGTGACATACATGACGCTGGACTCAGCAATGCTGCTCTCTTTTGATGGGCCAAGTTTTATGGCTGGCTTCTTATTCTATTAGGTTGAGATTTTTCCTAAGGCACTCTGAGTTCCTTAGGCAAAAAAGCTTGCTGGACATATCCTTGGCTGTTTGAACCCCAGTAGTGGGCACAATCTATGTCACAAGGGAACCCTAATACACACATGTTTTAGTCAGTTCAGGCTGCTATAACAGAACACCATAGACTGTGTGGTTTATAAACAACAGATTTTTTTTTTTTTTTTAATCACAGTTCTGGAAGCTGGGAAGTCCAAGATCAAGGCACCAGAAGATTTGTTGCCTGATGAGGACCTGCTTCCTGGTTCATTTATGGCCATCGTCTTGCTGTGTCCTTACATGGTGGCACAGGGGAGAGAGCTCTCTGGGGTCTCTTTTATAAGAGCACCGAAAAATAATCCCATTCATGAGGGCTTTGCCCTCATAACCTAAGCATCTCCTACAGACCTCTGCCTCCTAATGCTTTTACATTGAGGATTAGGGGCTCAGCACATGAACTTTGAGAGGATACAAACATTCAATGCATGGCAACAAGGTATTAATGAAGCTATTAAATCCACCTATTAGTTTCCTTGAATCCACATGATGTAAATAGAGTTCTACTATTTTACCCACAATCAGAAAAAATTATTTTAGGGAAATCTCAAGACTTTATGAATATGACACAATATGGGGTCAAGAAATGCAGAGAAAGAGGAAAAATGGCATGGATTATACGAGAAGAGTAGCAGAACAGAAAATCCTAAAAGAATTATATTTTTAACCCATTTTAGGCTTAATAGCAGAATTACATTTTTGCAGAAGTCACAACATAATGCACTCATATTTTGTAAATAAAATATAACTTTACATTTGGTTTTAGAAAAATCAATGTGGACAATAGAAAGCATTCACATGCTAAACTATGAAAGAAAACCAATTGTAATATAGGATGGAGAAGGCCATGTACCTAATTGTATCAGTCTCCTGTAACTTTCATTTTCAAGGTTATCACCCATCAGTGAAGATAAACACTACTAAAAGCTTGTCAGCTCTTTCTCAGACAGGAAAAAAGATTCGTTTCTCTGCCTGTCTCAAAGAGATAGATGTGGACATCAGTGTCCTTCTGCAAAGCAGTCGGTGAGTCTAAACAAGATGAAGTGGCAGCATGTTGATGGAGTATATTCAGCGGTGACAAGTAGTCTTGCAGACAGCCATGTTTTCTTCATTATTCTGAAAACAAGAAGTTAGAGAGCTTTTACAATGGGAAAAGAAAAAAAAGTGCCACGTACAATTAGAAGTTAAGGATGCATTGTGCTTTGAAGAGGCCCAGCCAACGGATGAGAACAGAGTTTTCTTTTGCTTGAAGGGCAAGAAGCACTTTTTAAAATAAAAAGAAAGAAAGACAGAAAAGGAATATCTTCAACATTAATTTAGAGCATTCAGAAAGTGAAATATGCTTTAGACTAATTTTTAGGATAGTATCAGAATTCTTTTAAAAGAAATGTTACAATTCCCTTGGCAAAGAGTGAACTGGGAAACTTTGAACATGAGAGACAGTTAGAGCTGTGAAGGTTTAAAAATATTACGTGGTCCTGTTTCCTCTTTTAAGAGAGTAGGAAGCTGAGGCCGAGAGAGTTAATCAACGTACTCTGAGTAACAGGGCAGGGCCAAGACTAGCATTTTTACTCAGTCATGTAAGTTTTATTCTATGCTGTCCTTAATATATACTATGGCATGCAAAATGACAGGACTCGTGTGTGTGTGTGTGTGTGTGTGTGTGTGTGTGTGTGTGTGTGAAAGAGAGAGAGAGAGAGAGAGAGAAAGAGACTGTTTACTGTTTAGCTACTATGTAGAGGCTGCCTTTTTTCCCCCATTAAGGCTCCTCTTGCTGCATAATACTTAGGCGGGGGCATCCTCTCCTGAAAACCACAAGGCTAGCATTTCCTCTGAGTACTAAGTGGGACTCCTCAAGGTGCCAATGTTGTTGTGTAGAAAAGGGTACCTTTACCCCTCTCCTTTTTCTTTTCTTTTCTTTTTTCTTAAACTCTTTGAATGTTCAATGGACAGCTTTTTTTCCCCCTTTTTTTTTAATGTAAGATTTTTGGCAAAGGTGTCAGGGGGCATAAGACTGACTTAAATTCCTTCGACTCTCCGATTTCTGTTATTTCTAATGCTCAGTGGCTTCTGGCATCCATACATTGGACAATTGGCAGGAATTAGAATGACAAATGGAATTAGTTGTTGCTTGTGGCTTGAGTAGCTTTTATTAATTCCCACAGGTGCAAAAGGAAAAAAAAAAGGCTATAGTTGTTCATCTTTTTCCTTTTTAAGGAAACTTGGATCTCTAAGGGAGTCAAGATTGTTGGCAAGAATCTATTTTGATCCACCAGCAATTGATAGAAGAATGGGTTAGGGGAAAATTTCTATTCTCTTCTTTGCCCCACTTGCCATGTGACCCTGAGCAAGCTACTTAATCCCTCAAAAACTTAGTTTCTTCATTTGCAATATGAAGATTCTAAGAGGACCTACCTTAAAGGTTTGTTTTGAATAAAAAAAGAGATGATGTGTTAAATCACCTAACAGCACACTGACTCAATAAATATCATTAGTATTTTCTACTATTCCTTTCAGAAGGAGGCGATAGGAAAAAAAAAAAAAAGATTGACACGAACAGGAAAATCATTTTATTTCCCTATTTTTGGGTTGTTGGAAAAGAGGTTTAGAAATGTTTAGATTGCTTGGTTATCTAGGTTATTTTGGAAATTTTAGAGGGTAGTCAGGAAACCGGCAATAGGAAATCAGAGCTAGATAGGGGAAAATGTACTTATAGATACATATAAATTCAAATGTCCCCAGACCTTACCAATTTACCATGAAAAAATAAAGTAAAGTTGACATTAGTGTTCAATTTTTGCTACCTCAGTATGTTCACTAATGGATCCAGAACTTTGATCCCTTAAAAAAAAAAAATCCCTTTCCTCTATAATGTTTGGAAGTCTTCAGAGGTATGTCACATGGCTCACAAACAAATCTGCTTTCCAGGGGAGCTGCCTGCACTGCCGCACCTGTTGGAGTCTTTGTTTATTTCTGTAAGGTATTTTGGCATCGAGGTGTCCCATGTAGCTCCCTCTGTTGGCTTCTGCCTTTAGAGATCCTTGAAAATAGCTCAGGTTGAGAGAATGTGCTGAGTAGAGGAAATAACGTCCTCTTTATTTCACCCATCTTTATCTCCTGGTTCCTCTTGAAGAAAAACTCTTCTTCAAAGTCTCTATTACCTCTATGCAAACCAAGTTATTTAAAAAGATGTCCAGAGGTCTTAGAAGTATAGTAAACTCAGCAAAAACTCAGCACGCACACATATATGCGCGCGCACACACACGCACACACGCGCACACACAGAAACACACAGAAACAGACATTCAAGCATCTTTGACATTCTTCACTTGCTTAGAGCTGTAGGTCTTAAGAGAACTGGTTGTGTTTACTGGAGCACAAAGCACATGCACTCATATTCAGGTAGTCACATTATTTGTGATACTTGGATGACAAAATTCTGTTTAAACTGTAGCACCAACAAACTAATGTTCTGTCTTTGAAATAATCACGTTTGTTGGCAGTAAAATAAATTTGAGTGTGTGCTATTTCATTACTCACAAAGACTCTTACTTTTGCTCAGATTTTTCCAATGTGTTAGTTACTTAAGAAGACATCTCCCCCAAATAAATATTTGTCATATTTGTTTCATTATCATCTAATTTTTCATATATCCGTGTAAGGCTTAACAGTTAAAGTATGACCTATATTTAAGTTATCAGTTTTGTTTACTAGCAACAATAAGATAATGAATAAAAATAATTCTATTCATAATATCATCAAAAATATTTAGGATTAAATTTAACAAAAGAAGTATAAGAGTTATACACTGAAAAGTGTACAACATTACTGAGAGAAATTAAATAAGACCTAAGTAAATAGAGGGTTATTCCATGTTTCTATAACGGTATAACCACTTTGGAAAGCAATTGGCAATTTCTTAATAAGTTTCAAGTATGCTTTCCTAGAACCTACCTAAAAGAAATAAAAGCATATGTCTGTAAAGTTTTGTGTGTAAATGTTCATAGCTGTATTATTCATAATAGCCCAACAAAACGTGGAAAAAAAATTGAACTGTTTATCAGCTAATGAATGAATAAACAAAATGTTATGTTTCCATTTTGCTGAGTACAATTTAACAATAAAAAAGAATGAACTACTGATACATGCAGCAGCATGGATGAACCTCAAAAAATTACAGAAAGTGAAAGAAACCAGACACAAGAATTATATTATAAGATTTCATTAATATGAAATTTCTAGAAAAGGCAAAACGATAGTTTAAAAAAAGCAGATCAGTAGTTATGTGGGAATTGGGTTTGGAGACAGGATTGATGGATAAATAGGCACAGGGGAACTTTTTGGGATGATGGAAGTTTTTTAAAACTAGACTATGATGATGGCTGCACAACTGTATACACATTAAAATTCATTGAACTGTAGACACAAAGTTGATAAAAATTATGGTAGGTAAATTACACCATAATTAAGCTGTTAAAAACATATTTGAATAGAAGATACAATGGTCATTAGTTGATCTTGGACTTCCCAGTATTCATTTCATCATATTTCGGTACCAGCACTGTAATAATTTCCCTGTCGTGTATAGTCTGAGGACCTATTAAGTTACTCTCTGTTCCCCAAGTCAGGAGATAGGCAATTAGTACTCCTTGTTATAAGAGAGAAAGTTCTACTTCAAACACTCTTAAGAAATAAAAAAAAAATTGTTGGCAGTATTTCAAACCTACATATAACTAGACTCAGCTTCCGTGGAGCAAACAAGGAAAGTTTCACTGGCTGTGATTGGTCACTTGGGTTCTAGTCCTTTCCTTGAACCAATTGCTATTTCTAGGGAAATGTGTTCCAATTTCCAGGGAAACATGATTGGTCAGGAATAAGTCATGCCTCTTTAACAACTTCGCCAGAAACTCGTCAACTCTGAGTTTTCTTTCTTTGGAAGAGATGTTGAATTTGTAGTTTTACCTGCAATAGTTACAAAATATCAAATGGGAACATTTGGATCTATAATGTAAAAGAAAATTTAATTGGGAAATGAAAGGGCTGGACTAGGGTGGACATTTTTTATTTTTAGCTGCCTAACATCCATTCCAGCTTTTAGTACTGCCATATTTCTTTCTTCAGGAATATATACTCTTTCTATTTTTAAAAGTGGAAAGGGGACATATGATTCTAGTTAACTAATCAGGTGCTTTCGTTCAATAAATGTGGAACTTGAGTAGACTACAGAAAAGACTAATATTGATTTGAACTAATTCATTCAAGAGAGGGTTCCCTGGTGAGTCCTGGAGCTCCCTTGGAGCTGATTGTTCAGCATTTCCATCAATTATGTGAACTATTGCAAATGTTCCTAATAAATTCTCTTTTGGCATAAGAAAGTCAGATTTAGTGAACTAACAGCAGGCATTATTAAAAATAAATTAGCAATCTTCATGAACAAGTATGAACAAAAATAGATAATTGATGAAACTGTTGGAGATTCTGCTTTGGTTTTTCGTTATCTACCACATTTATGTTTGTTATTCATGAGCATATGTGAGAATGTGTATCTGTATGAGAATGCATATTTTGTAGGTCAAGAGTGAATTTGAAGATAGGAAAGAGTGACAGTGAGACTATCAGCATGTAGTATGAATCCTTTTATACTGTATATATTGTGAGCCTGGAAATATGGTTTAGAAATGTAGTTTAGAGAATATGATTTATAGAGCTGTGGAAGCAGAATAATATAAATGCCTTCTTTGAAGAAAGTTAGATATATTAGTCTTGCTTTAAACAGGGAAATCAGCTTTAATGAAAGAGGAATTGTGAAGCAAATGAGACCTAAAAGTACTCTTTGTTGATTCAAGCTTTCTTGTTAATTGCTTCTCTTTGATGATAAAATGAACTATGCAAATAGAATCTGTAAGCCCAGAGACCTGAACAAAAAAACTGTCTTCTCACAAATCATGTTGAGACATCTTTTCAAGTAAGACTAAAACTTGGTTCTGCTCAATAGTAATTGACAGATTGCCGGGCTGTTTCCATTCATTGTCAAAAAAAGCACAGACTCCCCTGCTCTCCTCCCATTTTATTACCCAACTTGAGTGCCAACCTTTGTGTTGTCAAAATTACGAAACATATTTGAGTAATTACGAAGGGACAGAAAGCACGACTGGTGTAGAAGAGAAACGATGGTTCAGAAACTGTACTTAGCTTTCCTCAGACTTAACCAAATTTAAAATTAATTTAAGTGAAATTCTCAGTTTTACCATCTATAGAATCTTGGAATAGGATTTTTTTTTTTTTAAAGATGATTCTTTTATTTCACTGTCTCCCTTTTGCTTAAGATGAAAAGTGAACAGAATAAAAATGCTTTTGACCATTTTTAAGTCTAAAAGGCATTTGGAACTTTGTTTATGCTTCTACGGCAGAGGATGGAGCTATGTGGAATTTTCTTCCTACCAAAAGAGGAGAAGTTGAAGGTGGGACCATCAGGCAGGGCTCAGAGACTCGTGATGGACCACTATTTGTTATGTTGATAATAAAACCGTTAATATATATTTCATATAATTAATTATAAAGTTATTTCTAGTCTGTCATTATTGCTAGGAGTTTGTGAATAATGGATTTGCAGTTGGAAATACAAGGACAAGAAGAGTTCTGGAGCTGGAATATTAATTTAAACCACAGTCATTAGTTGCCTACCTATTGTTTGAAAATATTTAGCCTATGATTATTCAAGGATATTTAAAAACTTATCTGAATAATTTGAATATGTTTGTATAAGTGTCAGTATAAATAACTTTTAACTTCTCTCTTTTCTCGACTGGCATACTCCAATTACAAATAAAAAGAAGCCAATATATTTAGGTTCTCTCACTACAATGGAGAGATGAATGATAATTCTCATATATGTTTTGTGATATGGTGGGACTTCAGCTCTGCTATTAATCTTAAGCCAAGAGATACACTTCTATGAAGTATCAAATTCTATCAAATATTCCCCATGTAATCAGCCATCATCCTCAATAACAAGTAGAAGACAATGTCTCACTTTCACCTTATTTTTGTTTGGAAGCTTAAGAGTCTGGCTAACACTCAAGGACACAACAGGGAGTATGGCTTACATAAAATAAACAGATAAAACTCCTGCTTTGTTTCCTCCCTTCCTTCATTCCACCTTGTCCTCTAGAACATTCTTTTTCTTCCCCCATGCCAATGAAGTTTGATAGAAGGATGTCTCACTTTAGCATCCTATCTTACTTTATTCAGCCTTATTATCATCCCAGTATTGTTAATTAGGTCATTCAGAGATTTCATCTCCCCTTGAGAGAGGAGTGAGTTTACACAGGCAGCTCTTCTCTTGAGAATTTCAATTAACCCATGATCATGAACCATCTTTCTATGTGTTTATTGAGTGTGACCACAGAAGCTGAGCAGTTCTTTCTGTACTTGGTATAGTTCCTATTTATTTCTTTTTAAAGGAAGGTTACTCTCAATTCTCAACATCTATTGTTTCTTATTAAACAAATAGAACAATACATAGCCATAATGTATGGGTAGACATGCTTAACACATGAAACAGGACACACACACATATGTAAAATTAGAAAAAAAATCCATATTTTATAACTGAATACTTACTCATGTTTCTTAACCATGATCACCATTATTATTATTTTTATTTGTAAAGAAAATGAATATTCTATGAAGTTATCTTCATTGAAGATTGGAAATAAATAAGTAAATAAGAGGGGTAGGCACTGCTATTTGTTAGCTTTAATATAGTATCTCCCAGCTGCATGTAGTGAACTAAATAACTTGTCAAGGTCCCTTTCACCTTTACAATCACATAAAAAAGATGTTGTTACTTTCTGACTTTAAACAAGAAAGAAAGCAAAACCCCAGCATTGCTTCAAAGAAGGTTTTAGTCTAATTTTATCAGACTCAGTTACTTTAATCTTTTTAGTAGCCTGAGGTTTCACAAAGAGAAACCTCAAGTGAATAATTTTCTACATGTTATTAAAAGACATTTGAGAAGCTGATAGCATAAAACAGGTCCAGAGACAACAGGAGGACAAATACTAAGTGGAAAACACTGTAGAGAAAAGAAAAAGGTGGGCAGGACCTTACATGCTTTTATCAGTGTATAGTGTAGTTTCAAACATTATTACATTTCTCTAATGGAGGCTTCAGAGGTCCTTCTGAGTTCAGTACGGGGCAATTTATTCTGATGAACAAGAAAAAAACAAAGCATAAAAATGGCCGTTATTCAATCATTTGAGAAAGAAAGGCACATTTTCAATTTCTCCATTACTTGATTCAATATTATATACTGATTTGACATAACAACTTGAGAATTTTAGTTATCCATATTATTTTCCTCTTTTGGCACTTGGCATTTTCTCTTCATAACTTCCTTGCTCTAATTCTTTTTAAACTCCTTATCTTCCTTTATTTATGTGTTAACTTCATTTTTGGAATGAAATGAGATCTGTCTGAAGCAGCTTTAACTCGATGTTTAACTTTTGTGAGATATGACACTAAGTTTAACATTTAGATACATATGGAAGAATGGATGCCATTATGGGAGGAAGGTCTTATACCTCCTATACTCTCTCCTACCTCTTTTCATTTCTCTCTGATTTGATTGCTAATGTGTGAAGTGTTATTCTTTCAATTTGCTTCCTTTGATATTAAAGTGCAGACACTCTTAGGAAGAATCCATCACTCATACTTCATTGTGAATGAGGCTGAGGGGTTGGGCTTTGACAAGGGGGTAGGGACTAAGAACAAGAGCTCTGGCAACTGAGGCAGCGATAGTTGCCATAGTGATGGTGGAACAACTGATGAAGGCATAGTCGGGTCTGCTTTTCCATAGCTCTGTAAACCTGGAGTCACTTCATTTTCCTTAACCTCAGCTAATACATATGAAATATGGATATCTGGTTTATCTAATAGGTTTATTTGAAGGCTTAAATTAGAGTAAATGTGTTACAAAAGATTTGCAAACTATGAAGTGCTATGCAAAGTAAAGATATTAAAGGGCATGACCAAGGGGAAAAGGAATGTGGCCAAAGCAATGTTTACTCATGTCACGACTAAGTTGGATCCTGGTGCCACTTTATAATCACACTCAGAATTTTGACAATTAAGATGACCAGGATTTATATATCGCCTTCTGTATATCATTGTGTTAAAGTAGGTCAGTTTTATTTTCTCTTTTTCTCCAGGTCAGTCCATTCTAGCTCTGTCCCTGAATGGCAGCATAGGGAATGATAAAGGCAGGGGTTGTTTCAATGGTAGGAAAGGTGGAAGAGGTGGCTACTGGAGGGCAATTTGCCCTTTACCTTAAAGGTTTACCTTTGCCCAGAACCTGAGTCTTTAGTAGGAGATGATTATTTAGGTTTGTGGGAAGCAGTAATTTTTTAGGAACAGATTTCTTCGAGGTCAACCGAGGGCTAGAACTTATAAATTAATACAGCAAAATGGAGTAGTATTATATTTTCAAAGAATGTCCTATCAGCTTCAGATGAAGAAGCAATCATTTAAACATGATCTGGCTGCAGACGAATTAGTTGTTCTCCTTTTTCTAGAAGGGCATTCAGCATTAATAAAATAAATGAATGCCTGACACCGTACAGCCACTAGAACCAAACAGAACTGTCCATATGTAGTAGGCAGAAAAATGGACCCTGAAGAGTCCATATCTTAATTCCTGGAACCTGCGAAAATATTATGTCACAAAGCAAAAGGGACTTTGCAAACGTAATTAAGAGAGGGAAAGTATCCTTCGTTGTCCATGTGGGCCTAGTCTAATCACATGAGCCCTTCGAGGTGGAGAACTTTCTCCAGCTTGTAGACAGAAGGAAAAGTCAGAGAAATTATAAACATGAGAAGGATTTAATGTGTCCTTTTTGGCTCTGAGTTGCACAAGACCGTCAGCAAGAACAGATATTGGCCTTTAGGAGCTGAGGGTGTCCCCTAGCTCATAGCTAAGAAGAAAACAGGTACCTACAACCACAAGGAACTGGATTCTGCCAATAACATGAATGGGCCAGGAAAAAAAGTCTAGCTGGCTGACACTTTGATTTTTGGCCTTTTGAAATTGGAAGCAGAGAAATCATCTGAACCAACCTTACAATCTGACCTATAGAAATGGAAAGATAAGCCACTAAATTTTTGGTAGTTATGGTAGCAATAGAAAATGAATATACATGTGAGTGGCAGCTAGAGAGCAAATCAATGTCTGCTATTTTAAATAGACATCCTTATGATTTTCCATTTGGCCTTCATATTTTTCCTTATTACAGCATATGAACATGTAGCATATAACTTTAAATCAGCAGGTACCTTGGTTTCAGGTTTCAGATGCTCTAAACTAAGCTCAACTTCATCTTTTAGTTATTCCCCTTGAGACCTCTCATGGTGACTTTTTTGCATAGCTTTTTCTCTGCATACAGACAAAAAAAAAATCGAGATATAACATACACTCAGTAAAATGTACTATTAAGTGTATACCTTGATGAAGTTTTCTTGTGTAAACACCTGAGAGCCACTACCTAGGATCAAGATATAAGATATTCCCATTGCTTCAATTACACCCTGCATTCCTTACACCCTTTTCTAGTCAATACTTGCTCCATCCAGAGTCATCCACTATGTGGATTTATTTCACCATTGATTAGTTGTTCCTGTTGAAATTTATGTAAAAAAATCATATAGTACGATGATTATTTTTATGTCTGGCTTCTTTCGCTCAGCATGTTTTTGAGATTCATTCATGTTGTTGTGGTATTCATAGTGCATTCTTTTTTTGGCACTCTGTTCTGCTATATGCATATGTTTATCCAGTATCCCATGATGGTTACTTGGGTTGTTCCCAGTTTTGAGCTATTCTGAATAAAGTGCCATGAACCTTCTTGTACATGTCTTTGGGTGGATATTTGCACTTATTTCTCTTGGGAACATAGCTCTGAGTGGAATTTCTGGGTCATAGGTAGATCAACCTGACTTATATTTTAAGTCAGGTTATCCTAAATGCACGCTTCAAAATTGGTGAATTATGTCTAGTAATTTTCATATGCTGTATTATTAATAGAAATAATTTTATTTATTCAAATAATCTGAGAACTACAGGCATCATAATTTAGGTATGTTGTCTGCATGTAAGTGGAGGTCTATATATATATATATATATTTTTTTTTTTTTTTGAAAGGAGTACCTAGTTAGTAGAATTACCTGTGATTTAAAACAAAACAGATATAGGAAAGTTTGATTTCTCCAAACTTAGAAAGCCATACTAAAAAAGAGCTCTACATTCTCTGTATTAAATTTTACTTTGCAGCATTTTTTGCTCCACTCAACTTAACAAAGACCTATGCTTCTCGTCTTTATTACTGGACATCATTCTCAGCATGAGGAAGTACAGCATGAGTATTCATGATTTCAGCAATGCATGATCTCAGCGACTTTCCCTTCCTTATTTTGGAGTGCCAAGGAACCCAACTCTCTGTTTTGGCTTGTAAGTATTCTGGACTGTTGAGAAAAGAGATTACTTTTACGTCGGCCAATTTGAATGGCCACTCAGAGCGCAATTCATGGGTAACATGAAGGCAGTTTATAATGGAAAAAATTTTAGTCACAGAATTGCAGTTAATGTGTTTCTTTATCCAGGGGATAAATTGGCTCCAGGGCTTGAATTGGCTCCTTAGCCCTGGCCATCCCACCGCGGCATCCCACCGCTGGGACTCGCGGTGTTAGTTCTGCTTTTTTTCCTGTGCCTCACCAGGACTTGCTCCACTCTCCCCATCCTCTGCTTTCTTTATACTTCTCCTGTTATTGTAGAAACTCCAGGTCTTACTTTCTTAAATCTTCTCTTTTGATTCTTTGACAACATTCAGAAGTGAAAAAATGAACATTGCTTATCCTTCCCAAGGCAATGTGGATGGCTCTGCTAACTTGGGGAAAGAGTGTGTGTGGAGGGGAAGAAAAGCAGAAATATTATTATTTTAATTGTCATGTATTAGTTGGGGTTCTCCAGATAAAGTGTGTGTGCGTGTGTGTGTGTGTGTGTGTGTGTGTGTACACTTTTTATACTTTATATATACCTTATACTTTATATATGTATAAAAAGAGATTTATTATGAGAAATTGCCTCATGCAATCAAAGCTGCATATACAAAATCTGCAGTGTGTATTGGCAGGCTTGAGATCCAGGAGAGCCAATGGTATGGTTTCAGTTCCAAGGTATTCTGCTGGACTGGCAGGAATACAGTCTTCTACATTGTTCTTCTTGCTCTGGGAAATGACTTTTTGTTGTCTTTGGGTATTCAACTGATTGGATTAGGCCCGCCCACATTATGGAGAGCAATTTGATTTAATCAGAGTTCACTGATTTAAATGTTAATCTCACATAAAACTCCCTCCTGTTGACACCAAAAATTAACCATCACGTGTTATACATTCATGATCTCCAGGTATATAGTATGGCTAAATTGGGGTCTATCTATGCCCTACTAGTGCATTTTAGTGAAAATAATGTATTGTGGATTAAGATGTTATGGACTTAATCCTTAGCAGCTGTGTCATTTGAAAAGACCTTTAGCTTCAGTTATCATAGATTAGTGTTTCTCAACTCAGGCCAATTTGTCTGTCCCTCTACTTCCTGGAAGACGTTTGCTAATGTCTGACAACATTTTTGACTGTTACAACCAGGGTAAGTGTGGGAGGTGCTGCTACCTGCATCTGGTGGATAGAGGACAGGAATGCCGCTCAACATCCCACAGTGCACAGGACAGCCTCCCAACGGCAAAGAATCATCTAGACCAAAACGTCAATAATGCTGAGGTTGCTAAACTTTTCTTGCTGGAGGCAAGGTGAACAAGTTAGGACACAATAAAGTTGGAGAACATTGGAAGATGATGAGTTTAGAAGGTACGATAACCAATAAAACGGTCCTCAAATTTCAAAAACAAATGTGTGAACACTTGATCTTGTGTTATTTACCAGTTTCTAAATAGAATATTGAGAAGGTGATATTATAAGTTGAAAACAATTATTGGAAGATAAACCATATTTTGGGGAAAAAAGAGCAGATCTCAGGTTAGTAAGAACATAAGTGAACACATTAGGTTTTTATTGAATTTCTCCCTCTTGTCATTGGCCCATGGGATGCCATAAGGTTTGAAACCCTGGGGTAGTATTGTGAAGATGACATCACTATGAGCAAGTACTGCAGGTCAAAAGGAGTGAATTGTGACTAAGAAACCTAAAATAGTATTTCTTAAGAAAATGTAAAAAGATAACTCCAGTATAACTTACCAAATGCCTTAAAGTAATAGATTACTATTTTGTTAGTTCATAATTTATTCTGGCAGTCTGTTTAACCATATGCACAGTCTCCTGAATACAATTTAAAAGTTAAATCCTAATTATGAAACTCTAATTCAGAACAATTCTAAGCAAGCCTATTGAGAATTAATGTGAATGCAAATCATGAAGTCACTCTCATTAAGGAGATGCACATTCATTTTAATTTTGGACCAGGTGTGAGCATCTCTGAACTAATATCAAGTAGACCTAATTAAAAATAAAAATGGCCAAAAATTTTAAAAGATTATATTTTGCCGACTTGAGGTATCCAGGAACATGTAACAGCTACCTGATCTCTTTATAAACAATTTTGATATCATTTAAAAATATATAGATTATTAGAGGCCTTCTAAACTTTTAGGATTGTTTTTGTTGGCTTAGCTCTTGTTTTGTGTCAACAGGCTTTCTTTTATGTATTGAATTATTGGAATCAACTAACTTGGTCAGTGTGCTGTGAGGGTCACCACACATGCCCTCTTGTTTAAATTAATTGGCCTCTGAAAAAGAAGAAAGACAATTCAATTCTACCTACTGAATCAAAGAGAAAAATGAATACATCAAAGCAAGTGTGAAATTCTTTCCAGTTGGCATGCACAGCAAATGTAGCTAATAATAACCTCTTGAATTTTCTGTCAAGCAGATCAATATATCTCTTTATCCATTATAGTCAATATTGTAACATTGTTGAATCATTCATTCATTATTCATCCACCTACCATTTATCAAAACCTTAGATTTATGCTCAGTCACTGCACTTTGAATAAGGATAAAGAGACAGCTAAGGACCTGCTCCTATTCTACTGAGAGAGACTGACATTACACAGTACAATGGTACTCTGAACTTTATGAGATCAGTATTCATGGAGGAAAGCTGAAGGAGATGCACCCGTGGACAAGGAGAGTATGCCTATAAACCTCTAAGGGCATTGGGATTTATTTTGAGACATGATGGTACTTAGTTATGGTGGCAGCATGGTGGTAATGGAAAGTGGTCTTATCTGGATATGTTTTAAAGGTAGAGCTAACAAAAGAGAACAGTTAAGAATGACTTCAAAGATTTTGGCAAAAACAAAGATTTTGGAATTTCTACTTATTAAGATCAAGAAGACAGGAAAAGCAGCAGGTTTGGGGAGGAATTGTATTTGATTTTAGACATGATAAGTGTAACATGACAATCGGATATTTTTGTGGGGATTAGCATAGGCAGTTGGGATAAATAAGCTTAGAGTTCAGGGGGAACAGTTTATATTGGGAATTTATATTTGGAGATCTCAAGCATATAGATGTTCTTCAAAACCATAAAACTGGAATAATACCCCAATGAGCAAATACAGACAGCAAAGAGAAAAGATGAGCTCTTCAGCAAAGTAATATGTAGAGGCTGGGAAAATGAAGAGGAACCAGCAAAGAAGACTGAGAAGGAGGAACCACTTAGGGTAGGAAGAGAATCTCAAGAGGATGTGCTATGCAGGACGCCGAAAGAAGACAGTGTCACGAGAAGAGAGTGACGGACTGTGTCAAAGGCTCCTGATAGGTTTAGTAATACGAAGACCGAGAATTAACCACTGAGCCTGGCAATGTGGATGTGACTATCACCTTGATGAGAGCAGCATTGGTTGGAGTGGGTGGTATAAAAGCCTGATTAAAGTAAGTTCAGGAGAGAATGGAAAGTGAGGAAATAGACAAAGCACATATAATCATATAATCAACACTTCGAAGATGTTTTCCTGGAAAGCAGCCAGAAAAATGGGCAGTAGCTAGGAAGAATGCTAGAAGTAGCTGGAGAAAAATGCGAATTAAGCTTTTTTTTTTTTTTTTTTTTTAGTAGAAAACGGAAACATTTCTACATGTTTGCATGCTAGTGAGAATGCGGCAGATGAAGAAAACAATAATGACGCAGAAGCAGGAGGGGGCATTCTAGAGAGAAGTCCTTGAGAAGGTGGGATTCAATGCACAGATGAAGAAATTGGCCCTAACCAGGAGCACACATAGTTCACCCACTGGAACATGAACAAAAGCAGAGGTGATGTGTGTGTGAACAGCTGACAGTTTAGGTAGTGAATGTGTTTTAGCAGATTTAAGCCTGAGTATACACAGCAGAATCCTTTTCTTCTACCTTAGTTAATTGTAATTGTATATTTTTCTGAAAGCCTAGAATGTTCTCCATCCTGGCTGCATTTTAGAATCCCATGGAGAATTTTAAATGTATGTGTGTGTGTGTGTGTGTGCGCGTGCGTGTGTGTGTGTGTGTAATCAATCAATTCCAAGGGCTCATCCCTAGAGTTAACTGGTCTGGATGTTAACATTAAAAAAAAAATCTCTCCAAGTCTTTCGGAATCACTGGGCTAGATGTTGTAACATTTTATGTACAGTGAATGACTGGAAGAATGAGTGATTTTGTGTGATGGTGGTATCAACACTATAAGAAACAGGACTCTAATATTTCAGGAAGATAAGATTATGCTACTGCAGGTTGAGTTCTCAAGGGAGAAGCACTGAGAGGTTAGTTAGCAGGATGTTTACTGTGGGTGAAAAGGAAAGGATGCAGGATTGAGCTAAGGGGAAGTCCAGCTGAGGGGGAAGTCAAGCTGCAAAACAGCCCCATGATAACCTCTGCAGATCCCACCGAGAGACCTGGAGCTAAAATGCTTCTTCAGCTTTGTCCCACGTTAGACTGGAATGACTGGGTTTGCATGGATCAGTCTCTGGACGTAGATCTCCCTGGAAAGGGTGTGACGTTAGACGAGGCGGCTTTCTGCAGTTGAGGCTGAGCCTGAAGGAGCTGACAGCTGAAAACTGTCTGCTGATAGCATGACCAGCAGCTGAAGCTGGGTCAAAAAGCTTCCCCTTGAGAGGAATTCCTAGGGGAGCATCACAGTGTCCAATGTGTATATCAGCGTCACAGATTGACATACCTGGTTCTGGTCTATGAGACAGGCTGGCTGGAAAAGATGAGCTTCCTTGAGCCCCAGGAGGCTCACATAAAGCCTTAGTCTTCTTCAGAAACATATTTATCAGTTTATTGACCAGTAGTATATTAAAATTTTTTTGTTATACACACATAAACATAGCTGGTTCACAAATCTGATCAATGTTCTTTGATGACTGCAGTCAAAGAAATATTAGTTTATGAGCATGTGGTCACTGGCTATGCTTAGCTCCATTTCCTGTGGTGTATTCTCTGATAACGAAGAAGTTTTAAAATTGTGAGGATGTTTTAGACAATTTTTCTTACTGTCAGTCAATGTACATTTTAAATATCTAACAACTTAAAATTACAAAGACTACTGGGAAGGTGGGTCAGTGGACAAAAATAAAATGATTGAGATCAGTGTCAGTATTCTTGTTAGTAAGGAAATTTTGGAAGAACCTGATATCAAGAAGGCATGTTTCGTCCCTGAGACCCATTACACTGGCACTGGCAGCGAAAAAGATGAGAGCACCTCTCCAACCACAGCTAGAAAAATACATAAAGAAACAAATGAAAAGAGATATTAAGAGAGAAAGATATACTTAGATGTTTAAATTTGGAGCTGTCATTGAAGATATGCAAATAACTCCAGAGCATGGTGCTTCTTGTAGCCATTACTATTTCAATGTTATTTGTTTTTAAATATGCACACCAGGAAGGAAAAAGCACAAGAAATCTTGCAGCTAAATGGTGATATCATTGCTAGAAGGAAAGTAATGAAAAGTATAATCCTCAAGCAAATGAAGACTTGCTTGATGGTCACTTCAAGGTTCCATAAACTAGAGCCCCTTGCCTCAGTGCTACAAAGCTGTGAAAGCTGATTCCATCTTAGAAAAGGAAGGAGGAGGGGAGAAAACCTTTGTAGAAGGCGTATTTTGAACTGACTGAATACTTACTTGAAAGAGACTGTTTCAAGCAAGAATATATGAATTAGCTTTAAGTGGCAAATTTAACTGATGCTTTCCCTCCTTCTGTCAGTGGGATGGTGTCTCACAGATTTTTTAATTCAATATAAAAATTAAGAAAACTAATTTTACTTTTCTGTTATGTTAATTTTTATGTAACATATATGTCATTTACTTTATTAAAAAATGGGACTTCTCAAAGCAAGTTTAAATATTTAGCGTATATTTTTACGTGATAAAAATTATAATATTTATGATAAAATGAAGAATAACTTCCACCTTCTTTATACACCAGCAGTGATACAACAAGTCTTTTCTTTGAAAATAAAAGATACTGTATGATTGACCATGTGACACCAGAGATCTGACTTCTCAACAAACTGATAGTTATAAAAATATAGTAATTTTACACCTTCACCTACCATCACTTTTGGCAACATTCTGGCAATGATTATTCCGACACAGCTCAAAAAGTAATGAAAAAAAAAAAAAAACCTGTTGCTTGACATTTGTGTCCACATAGTTATGCGAATCTCAGTTCTCAAAATATTGTGACACTCATACCCAGAAGAGAAATTGATTTGGTGTCAAATCTGATATGTACGGTAGCAGAAGCAGCAGTAGTCTTTCATTCAACTGGATTTTCTCAAATTGTTAGCAGTTAATTTCATGAGCGATTTAATTAATGCAGTATCTTCTCACCCGTTAATCAATAGAGGTGGGAAACTTCTGTTTTTTTTTTTTATTCATAATTCTTTTTTACACAACACTTTTAGCATTTTTTTTTTCAGCAATCACAGTTTGCAAGTAAAAAAATGAGACAATCATTTACTTTTTTAAAAAATTGCAGTTTAGACTGAAGGATTTTGTTGTGGTCACAAAATTTCAGTTAGAAATGACCTTCAAAGTCTTCTTGTCTCTAACCCTCCGTTTGATTGACTCCACTTTAATTGGACATTCAATTTATGCTTGAACACCCCCAGGAGCTGTGCGCACATTGTCTCCCGAGACACAGCATTTCACCTTGGTAGACTGTCCAGGTGGAATCTGTTCCCTAGTGACTGATATGGCTTTCTGGAAAGCTCAGACAAGTGGTTTTGAGTGCTAATTACCAGTCGGGGAAATGCTGAGCCAAAAAGGCAGAAGGACACCTGCAGCTTGGTCCGAAGTCCACTCTGAGAACACAGGCAGGCTTGTTCTCTGTTTTTATTCTCATCTTTAAACAGAAAAAAAAAAATACCATCTATAAAGAATCATCAGATAAAATTATATGCGTTAATGTGCTTTGAAAAATTTAAAGTGCTGTACATGTAGAATTTTTTATGATTACAAAGCCCTGGGGAATTGTGGTGACACAATAAAGTTCAGGAAAGCTGATATTATGGGGGATGAAACCTTTAGGGAACTTAAAGTTATTGTTTCAGCAGGTCCGGCTTACAAAAGAAACTTGTTAAAGAATAAAACATATAAAGTTATATAAAGTTATCAGAACATGCATAAATAAAGATGAATGCATTCCTGGTCCAGGAGCTTAGCAAAAGGCATCCTCTTAAATATATTTTTTGTTATTGGCTCAGGTAAGAACTTGAAATCCAGGTCTATAAAGCAAAACAAAAATCTTAAGGCAGGTAAACTTGGAGAACTAAAACACTGCTATAAAACAAAATCCTAAAGTTCTTGTTTTTAATAGACGAATTCTCAATTCCTATGTTGATTTTTTTAAAATTAATTTTCTCTTTATTAATTTCAACAGAATTTTTGTGCTCTTTGAAATGGGATGTATGTGTGAGATACATACTCAATGTTCGATACTCTTATGGTTTCACAGATTCTCTTATGAGAACTGTATACCTTCTTTCCTCCCAAGGGTCTTCTAGCCACAGGTTGAGGACCTGCCCTCTCCACTAAGTAAGTCTGTCCTCTCTAATTTCCCTTGATCGAGCTTCACTTTTGCTTCACCTCCATCATTTTTCTAAAAAAACAGTGAATCTTGACATGAAGCTTTTGTTTAGAAGCACTCTTGTCTTTTTGGTTTCTAAGACTAAAGAATGTCCACCAATTGCTGATCGAACAACTCATATCTGTGGTGATTTATTTTTTAACTTAAGATATAATTGACATGGATTAGTTTCAGGTCTACTTAAGTTTTTATTCAGAATGACTTTTCAGAAATGGAACGGGGATGTAAAACGTCCAGATATTCTCCAAGAAAAGCCTTTCCGTTTAACATCTGGTCAGTTTCTATAAAGGGAAAAGACCCAAAAACTCATTTTTCAAAGGTAAAGATAATGACTGAACTGACATATATTTGGATTTTCATGAAATAAAAATTGGCTGAGGTACTGTATGACTGTAGCACCGCATAAGAAAATTTAGACACAAATGTCTACAAATACCAAACTTTGCTCTCTTTCTGTTGAGATAGAGGGAAGAAAGCTGTGCTGGTTTTCAAATTGGGACAGAACAATATGACAAAAAATTGTATGTGAAATAAATGTATATTGTTAGAATTTGCCTATGCAGTTTTCTTTGGTAACTGAATTTGTCCTCATTTATGAAACAATTATACCATGTATAATCTCACCTGGGTGCAGTGGGAGATCAAAACATAATAGAATAAGAGGTGATGCCTATCAAATGCTTAAAATCTTTCTCTTATAAAAATGGACTGGCCTTCCAAAGTGCCTTAGAAAGACAACTGCTCTTCACCTGGTTAGCGACTCTCTGCTCTCAGACACTTCTCCTGGCCTCAGGTTTATCACCTGTTTTATTCAGGGACTGGATTAGGTGAGCTGTGAAGTGCCATTATGGCTTTATTTCTATTTAGTTGTTTAATTTTTAATAAGGACATTTGTTACATATTTTATTCACATTAATTTTCACAAAATTCTATTAAAAATTATTTTTCTTACATTATTTTACAGCGCTGACTTTGAAAGAGAGTCACTTATTCAATGTCACAGATCTTGCAGGAGACAAAGCCAGTATTTGGTCCCATACCCACAACACCCATGGACCATGTGCTTTGCACGGCACCAAATCACCTCTGTGGCAAAACCTGTGATTAACAAAAGTACATTTTTTAACCAGTTAGCTATGGGGGGACCACAGATGGAGGTAGTAGCCTTCTAACATCTATTTGTGAGTGTGTCTTCTGTGTCATAAAGGGCCAGAATAAGATGAAAAAAGGAAATTCTCTGGTTCAAATGGTTAGCAATAATGATGATGTGACTGTCTCAGCTACACTTATCTAAAAACCATCTAATCATTCAACTCTGTGTAACATTCAATTTACTTTCACTAAAAAAATTTTACTTGAGGATTCACCCACAGTCTTAAGAACTAATACAGAGAAATCCCATATGCCCTTCACCTGGTTTCCCCCCACAATAAATCTGGCATTACTATAGTACAGTATCACAAACAGGAAATTGACATTGATGCATCTATTGATTTTATTCAGATTTTACTAGTTTTACACGCACTGATTTGTGTGTGTGTTTGTGTATGTGTGTATTTTGCCTTATGCAATTTTATCACAGGGCTACATTCATGTGACCATGACATACAATTCCGTCACAAGCATCCTTCATGCTACCTTCCTATAGCCACAGCCACTCACCTCTAATCCCTGGCAACCACTTATCTGTTCTCCAGTCCATCATTTTGTTATGTCAAGAATGTTACACATTGGTCGTGGTTCCGTAGTGTAACGGTTAGCACGTCTACTTTACACACAGAAGGTCTTTGATTCGCGCCCCAGTGTGCCACGGTCCATGGTCTATGGCCATGCCACCCTGAATAAGCCCCGATGTCTGATCTTGGAAACTAAGCAGAGTCGGGCCTGGTTAGTTCTTGGATGGGAGACCACCTGGGAAAACTAGGTGCTATAGGCATAAATAACAATGATAATAATAGATAAAAAATGTTATATAAATGAGTCATACAGTATGTAACCTTTTTAGATGCGCTTTTTATTTTTTTTACTGTATCGATTCTTTTTCAGTGTTGAGTAGTACTTCATATTATGATGTACCACAATTTGTTTAACCCCTCACCTATTAAAAGACATTTGGATTCTTTCCAGCATTTGTCAATTATGAATTAGGCTGCTATGAGTATTCATATCCAGGTTTGTGTGTGAACTTAAATTTTCATTTCTCTGTGATAAATGCCCAAGAGTCCATGCAATTGCTGGGTTGCATTTAGTTTTGAAAGAAACTGCCTACCTCTTTTCCAAAGTGAGAGTACTATTTTTTATTCCCACCAGCAATGTATGAGTGATCCAGTTTCTCCACATTCTCACAGCACTGAGTGTCCTGCTTGTGGCAGAGACTCACAAAGGGCTGAGGGGAGAAAGAGAGCCCTGCCTTCTAAGATGCTTGTGTCTGAATTTAGTTTCTGCAATAAGGACCTGGAGAGAAGGATGAGAAATGCTGGTGGCCTGACTCTCCCAGGGAGACACCACAGCCCTGACTATGAGCTAGAGAGAGGAGTTACTGTGCTCTTGGCCAAACCCACCTAGGGTGGAAATTCTGTCAGGCTGAGCTGGGAGGAAGGACAGGGAAATGGGATGTAGTTCAAATGCCACAGACTCACAGACTTGTGCTGTCTTACCAAGGTTTAGTAGACATTTTCTGTATAAATGTTTCTTTCAGAGACTCCTTTGTGTATGTGTGTGTGTGTGTGTGTGTGTGTGTGTGTGTGTAATTTTACCAGTTAGGATTATTTTTCTAGGGAGTAGACCTGCAAGAATGGAACCTAGAACTGTTGAATTTTGAGGTTCTTTATATATTCTATATACAAATCCTTTGGCATATATGTGGTTTGCAAATGCTTTCTCCCAGTCTGCTGCTTGTGTTTTCTTATTCTGCAGAGGGTCTTTTGCCCAGAAAAGTTTCTGCCATGTTTTTGTCTAAATTTTTTATAGTTTTAAGTTTAAATCTATAATCTTTTTGAATTAATTTTTGTATAAGGTTTAAGGTGAAATTCTTCTTTTTCTTCTTTTTGCCTATGTGTGTCTAATTTCTCCAGCACCATTTGTTGAAAGGATTCTCCTTCCTCTTTTGAATTACTTTTGCACCTTTGACAGAAATCAGTCGAACATTTTTTGTAGGTCTATTTCTGGGTGCTCTATTCTATTCCCTTGTTTGATGTATTAATCCTTCCACTGCTCTAGCCAAATGGCAATCCTTAACATTGGATGGAGTGATTTCTTCCACTTTATTCTTCTTTTGCAATACTGTTTTAACTCTTCTAATTTCTGTGTCAGTATAAATTTTAGAATAAGCTTGTTGATATCTACAAAAAACCTTATTGGGAATTTGTTAGGGATCACGCTAGAACTATAAATCAGTTTGGGGAAAATGATCATCTTTATTATGTTAATCTATTTTGAATTAATGGAACATTCATTTTTTTTTTTCATAAATGTAAGTAAAGAGGACATGGTTCTATAGCGTAGGGTTTAACACATCTGCTTTACATGCAGAAGGTTTTGGTTTCACACCCGATGGAGCCATATTCCATGGTCTATAGTCATGCCACCCTGAATAAGCCTGATGTCTGATTTTGGAAGCTAAGCAGAATTGTGTCTGGTTAGTTTTTGAATGGGAGACCACCTAGGAAGACCAGGTGCTATAGGCACAAATTTAAAATTTTTTTAAAAATGTAAGTAAAGAGATGAGGAAGTTTTGTTTTGTTTTTAATAATTCATAATAAAAAACACATTGGTATCAATTTACTCACCATTACGTGAGAGTGCCTTTTTTGTCCTCTTGAATTTTTTGGATTGATTTAATTTTCTACGTTAATGTTTATGAGCACTACTTTTGTTTCTGTATAGACACGGCTGTGGAGAATCACAAAACTATGACTTTATCTCTAGTCACACTACAAATAAATGTTTGTGTTGTTGGGTGAAAGCAGACAACTAAACCAAATGACTCTTGGATTGTAGCCCTCCAGAGAGGACTGAAAATACATTAAACCTTCCAAAGTTCCTCCAAATGGGGAAATGTGTTGCTGAAAAGGGGATTTTTACTATATCCCCTCTTTTCAATAGGGTTGAAATTGAAAAGTACTTACTTCAGTGTAGCTTTTCCACTTGTTTTGCCGGTTATTATTGCAGCCTGTTCTATTAGGTGAGTGACCCCACTCTTCTGGCTGGCACTATTATTTCCCTTAGCTGAAAGCTGGTGTGTGACATAATTTTTTTGTAGCTACATTTAGGGGCCACAGGAACTGTGGATAGTTATCTATGCAGTTGTTGTTTCAGTCTTCAATTTTTCTGTCTTAAGAATAAAAACAAATCTTCAAATTTTTCTTAATTTTTTCAGATGCAGCCTTTTTTTATTACAGTATCTTCTTATATTAAATTTTTTTTTATCAACCAGTAGAAATAAAAATAGTCTAAGTTCCTTTCTTTCTAGAAGAATTGATTGACAGTTATTTCTGCTAGAGATTAGGATAGAAAAAGTGTGCAGATGATTAAAACTCAAGAAGTAGTTTTCTTGCTTCAAATTAGAAGAAACTTGTTGACTATATGTTTGTATTATTTTTAGTCTTAGCCTCTTTATTGAAGGTGAATGAATGTGAAAAGCTTTATTCTTGTGGTCAAATCACTCTATATAATAGTTCTATTCTATTTACTTTTCTTCTGTAAATTCATACAACACCGTCTCTGCAGTTATTTGTTAGGCAGCATACTTTTCATGGCACATGATTAAAAACTCAACTCAGAACATTGGTCTGAGTAACTGAAAAGTTGATACACAGACGTAACTGAATCTAAAGGACCTAACAATGTCATCAGGTCTCAGTTTCTTTCCACCTGTTATCTCTGCTTTCAATTCTGTTGGCTTACTTTTCAGGAGGCTTTCCTTCTGTGGATGACTGTGAATCAAGACTTATATCCTTGAATTTTTTTCTTCTGTTTACTCTTATAACAAGGACTTCGAACACCTGTAATAGAGCTAATTGGGTTATGTGTCTATTTATGAACCAGTTACTGTGAACAGGGCTAGTTTATGCTCCAGTTAACTATGTTGAGGTCAAATGCTGATTTCTGTAACCAAGAAGGGTTTCCATTCCAACAAAAGTCCTGGGCTCAGGATGAGGGAAGAGTAAACGATTCAGAGGTTGTTACCAAACAGAAAGAGTTTGGCCACTTAGTGTTAGGAGAGCCAAATACTAAAAACACTGAGAATTGCAGTGGAGAAAGATTGGCTATTTTATTATGAATGGTGTCACTCTGGAGAATGAGAAGCTAATGCTCAAAAGCCCAAATTCCTCTATGGTTTACAAAGGATTTTCTAGAGCAAAAATCGTGAATCATCACAATTAAGGAATTTAAGGTCATGGGTCTTGCTGATCTGTCAAGAGTGAGGGTAAGAATAGTAAATTATTATTTCAGGTCTTGAGGTCAGTTTCAGCATCCTTCTGTCTGGTTTCATGAGGATGTGGCCACGAGGTCATTATGCTTTACGGTTTAGGAGCTAAAACACAACTCAGGCCATGATGTGATCTTTAGCTCCACAGAAGCCCATATCTTGTGATCTTTAGTCAAGGCATGGCCTTTGTTTAGGGCTGCCTCAGGAGGTTAAAGACTAGTAAGGGAAAAGGCTAAGGCTTACTGAGCATGCTGTGAAGAAACTGATTAGAGCACTGGGGTACATATTAAATCAAAATCATACATTAAACCAGGACCCTTGGTTTCAGTTGGTCATTTGCTTTGTGAGCTGAAAAACAACAATGCATGTTACTAGGTTATCTTGGTGTGCAGGGGTGGAAGCTATATATCTGTGATTCTTAATCATTGTATACCATTATTATTTCTGCTGTCTTGGTTATTTATTTTTCCCACAGTCTAACAGGCTCTACACTAAGCAGTTTCTATAATGGTTAACAGGGCGGTAAGTGATCTTTTTCTTATGTTTGATAGTCCAAATCAGCATACAAATCTATTACATTTTTTTTGTTGTTGTTGTTAAAGATATTTCGTGTGGGGTCTAAACTCCTTAGCTTTAAGGTGTGTGGGCCTGGGGAGGGATGGAGGATTACCAGGCTGGTAAAAGTCAGCAGTTGTCCACTACACCAGGTTCTCAAGGGTTGTTCGTTAAGGAAACAACTGGATAATATAAAAAAGTATGTTCCTAAATTAACAAAAATTGAAAAAAAATGACAAATAATGTTTTCTAAATAAAACTTGTTTATAAGATGTTTAATAAAATTATAAAGATTCATCAGCAGTGTAGGAAGGAAAAAGTACTTTTCCCTCTATCTATCTTAGGTTCTCCAGCTAGGGCCCTATAAATTAGACTGTCAAAAGACAAACTAACAAGGGAAAAACAAACAAGTTTATTAACATATACATCATATACACCTACGGAGCACCCAGTGAATAACCTAAATAGGTGGTTAGAACTTGGATTTATATACTATCTTAGGCTAAACAAAGGAGGAAGGATTTTGGGGTTCCAGGCAAGGTGAGTGGAGTGGGCGGATGATCAGGAAAAGTTTGGTTAACAAGGGTTGTTTAGTATGATTTGTTATGCAGATTTAAGTCTTTCTATTCTCCACTGGTAAGTTTTTAAGAGTTCTCTTCCTGGTATGGAAGAAGGACATTATTACAAATGAAATTTCCTTTATGAATGTAAATTTCTTCTACAAAACCTATGTCTTGTTTTAGAGATTTTTCTGTTTCGGCCTGTTATCAATGGCCTTTAGCTCAAAATAATACATCTACCAAAGATGGGTTTTTTTGTTTTTTGTTTTTTGTTTTTTTTTTGGTATCAGCTTCTGCTACCATTCAGCAACTTCTCTGTGGTCCTTGATTTGCCCAAATATAAATTTAGGAGGTTTCGTACATAGTTCCTTAGGTGTCTCAGCTCTAATTTCTGTCATTCCATAATTAGTGATCATCACCCCTACTGAGTATATTGTGTATCTCTAAGCCTTAAAGGCTAAAGTATGTTGAAGATAAAGATGTTGCACCCCATAATGCCCGTAGTCTTAGGTATTTTCCATATGAGCCAAGTGCTTTGGATGACTACATAGATATACACAATTTGGAAAATATACAAGAGCAGGGAGAATGCAGTTGTGAATAGCTTCAGGATTTCTGGCTCTATTTTGGATACAAGCTGATAAGATGAAAGGTTTGTTGATATAAAAAAATGCCCAAACCTGTAATTTTTATAAGAGTTTTTATAAGAGTTTATTTGAACTAAACTGATTACATATGCTAGGGAGCAAAGTTTGAAGAACATCTTATTTTATGCATTTGAAATTAAGGAGAGAACTAAGGAAGATTATATGGAGGTAGGAAAAGGCAAGAGGAGGATTGGATTACAGGACAGTTAACAAGATTATGTGCTCTCTCGAGGGTGCTTATGTTACAGTTTATTTCAAAGGTGTGTTAATCTAGATGCACAGATACAATATCTTTGCTTAAGGCACAGACAAACTTTTTAAAAAGTTTATGCCTGTGGTACCACTACCTATCATGCCCTACTCAGCTAGAAATTTATGACTAGATCACCCTGTGAGGTTACTTTCTACGGAACTCCCCCTTCTCCATTTTTAGTCCACAGATTCTATGTGTTGATTTTTTTTAAATTTTGGTTATTACTATTCTAGAAAGTACTTTGTTCAGAGGAATGTTGTAGTTATTATATGACTGACTATTCTTATTTAGCTAACTTACTTTTTCTTTGCACAGGCTGGTATATACTGAGATGACAGAAACCGATTTTAAATAGAGACAGACTGTGATTTATGAATAACTTTTTTAGAGATCCACACTTTTCATTCATTTATTTCACAAATATGTATACAATGTGTACTATGTACTATGCACTGTTTTAGAAATACAGCGGTAAACAAAACTAATTTCCTACCCTAAAGGAACTAATGTTATACTATAGAAGAAGAAAAATTTCTCCCCTTCCCTTTTTGGTTCTTATGGCTGGTTGAATAATTAAAATGACATAGGCAGATTAACAAGAGAAGATCAAATTTTAATATGTACTCAAAGGGAATTTACATAAGTATAAAGAATTCCAAAAACAGTAAGGCAAATGAAGTATATATGTCATTCAAGGAGAAGTAGATAGGGGTCTGGAACTTCAAAGGGAAGTAAGGCAATTCATGGGGAGATGAGAAGAGTTAATGTTTAGTAAATGAATATTTGCTGGACCATCTAGATACAGTGGGACACAGAGAGGACTTTGATCAAAGAGGCATTGCTGAGTTCCTCCTTGTCTATCATATTCAGCTCATATTATACTATGGTTATCTATAGTGATAGCTCCTTCCTGGAACAGGCCTTCTATCTTAAATTCTTTTAGGCAGTTAGGGGAAAGGTCGAAGTCTCTTCTTGATCTTCTGAGCCTTAAAAATAACCAATAATAAAAAGAATAAAATACCTAAGAATAAACCTAACAACACATGTGAAGGACCTATACACTCAAAACTATAAGGCATTATTAAAAGAAATTAAAGAAGACATAAATGGAAAGATATTCCATGTTCATGGATTGGAAGAATCAACATAGTTAAAATGATCATATTACCTTAAGCAATATACAAATTTAATAAAATCCCAATCAAAATCCCTATGGCATTTTTTGAAGAAATAGAAAAATGACAACAAAAAAAATCATCAAATTTGTATAGAATCACAAAGGGCCCTGAATAGCCAAAGCATTCGTGAGAAAAAAGAACAAGCCAGAGGTATCACACTGCCTTACTTCAAACTATACTACAAAGTAAGAATAATCAAAATAGCATGGTATCGGCAGAAAAATAGACAGGCCAGTGGAACAGAACTGAAAGCCCAGAATATATATATATATATATATTTTTTTTTTTTTTTTTGACAAAGGAGCCAAAAGCATACAGTGGAAAAAAAGAAAGCTTTTTAAATAAATGATGTAGGGAGAATTGGAAAGCCAAATGCAAAAGAACTGAACTAGACTGCTGTGTCACCACACACCAAAATTCACACAAAATGGATCAAAGACCTAAATATAAGATCTGAAACAATAAATTGCATAGAAGAAAACATAGGTACTAAACTCATGGACCTTGGATTTAGAGAGGATTTTATGAATTTGACTTCAAAAGCAAGGGAAGTAAAAGAAAAAATAAAGGAATGGTACTATATCGAACTAAAAAGCTTCTGCTCATTAAAAGAAATCATCATTGAAACAGAGGCAACCAACTGAATGGGAGAAGATATTTGCTAACAGTACCTTTGATATGATGAGGGGCTTATATTCAAAATATATAAAGAACTCATATAACTCAACAACGAGAAACAAACAATACGATTAAAAAATGGGCAGAGGACTTGAACAGACACTTCTCCCAAGGAAACAAACAAATGGCTAACAGACATATGAAAAGATGCTCAACTTTACTAACTATTAGGGAAATATAAGTCACAATGATACCACCTCACGCCTATCATCAACAGGACAAGTAATAACAAGTGTTGGAGAGGTTGTGGGCAAAAAGGAGCCCTCAAACGCTACTGGTTACGAGAGAGAGAGGTAGGAGGGGAGGAGGTAGATAAGGGTAAAGGGCATCAAATACATGGTGACGGAAGGAAATTTAACTTTGCGTGGTGACCACACAATGCAATATACATATGACATATTATTGAATCATGCACTTAAAACCTATATAATTTTATTAACCAATGTTATCCCAATAAATTCAATTTTTTTTTTTAAAGCTTAAGTTAATCAATATCCCAAAGAGGCATATTTTGTGGTGGCAAACTGTTCTATTTCAGTACTAAGAAAGGTAAACATGTGATATAAGTCATATAGTATTAAGTGCTGTGATGAAAATTGAAGGAGAGCAATTTATTGAGAGTGACTGAAATGCTATTTTATGGTAATCAGAGAAGACCTCTCTAAGAAGGTGCCATTAGAGTAGAGACTGAAATTAAATGAGGAGGCAAGTTATGTCTCATCTGGGGAAAAAGCATTTCAGATAGAGAGATGAGCAAGTGCAAAGGCCTTGAAGTGGGAACATGCTTGACATGTTTAAAGAATTGTGAAGAGGCTAAAGTGGCTGGAACAGAGTGAGTAAGGGCAGAGTAGAGGAAATGAGAACAGAGCAGCCAGAGGCCAGATCATGCGGGTCAGTGGTACAGACTTAGAAGTTTTTTCCAAGTATGATGGGAAACTGGAGAACTTTGAGATGGAAAGAAACGAGATCGAGCTTGCATTGTAAAGGGTCTCCTGGGGAGACTGCTTAGAGACCCTGGCTTTAGGGCAGCAGAGGGGAAGCCCTTGTTGTGAAGCTGTCTCTCCTTGATGAGGCAGCTCCCAGGCTAAGGGCAGCACTTCGTGCTCCTCCATATACTGTGATCCCATTCTCAGCTACCATGACTGGAGGCAGCAGATTCCCTGCTCTTGCTGTGGGGCTGAGACAACTGTATTTCTATCCCCTACCTGGAGGGATCAGATGTACTTTACTATTATTAAAAGATAAACTGAAACATATTAAATTTTTAAGAGTTTATTTGAGCAAAAATCAATCTCAATCAACCCCAATGCCAAACTGGAAGTGGTTAGGAGCACTTTCCCATGAGAAGCTGGGGAAAAACATTTATAGAGAAGAGGTAGAAGCAACACAAGAAAATTATTTGATTGGCTGTAGCTTAAGTGGTTGGATTATTTGGGAAAGCCTAGATGGCTGTTTGTGATTGATTGTCCCTAGGTTTTGATTTCTTAAACTTGAAGCATTTCAACCTTAGGTTTAGGTTCTCTTACAAAGACTGCTATGGCATTAAAGCCACTTTTGTCTAATGGCCTCCTTGTTTAATGCATTGAATAGTATTAAAAAAGCATCATGCATGATGGAAGGAGGCTGTGGTAAATTTTATTACATTGTGAGCTGTCTAAGGTGACCTGGGACATAGTCACCACTTACAAGATTGTTTCTCTGGGGACAGTATGTCGAAGTTCGAATCAACTGTGTTAAGAATACTTTGTATACTAAGATTTAATTTGTAAGTTGGAGACTAACACTTTCCCCTAACCCAGAGTTGGGAACGTATTTCTAAGGAAAGTCACTAATATATTAGGGATTAATAACACCTAGTGAACAACATGGACATAAAAAAAAAAGTTAATGAGGATTATTTTTTTAGATAGAAAGCTATAAAAATGAATCAAAACTCGGGTAAACTTAAATTAATGCCTAAAAAATTATCCTCTCCTAAACTAATTAAAATATTTCAAGAGAAGTAAATCTAAGGGGCAAAATCTTTTCTAACTTTATAATTTTGTAAAAAGGCTTTTGTCGTTCTCTTTTGTGTTATCTGTGCTACTCTCAACTAGTATGAGTAAATGAATATTGTATGATATTGTACTTGTTCAGAATTAAATGTTATTCTCTGGGGACTGTATATGGGTTGGGCACACATTCCCCGGCATTCAACAGTTTTTAACAATTCTATTTGGTCTCTCAGATGTTAAGATGTTAAGTTAGTAGCAGTTATGTTCTTGTAGTACTGTACATGTAATAATAAAGATAAATAGTAGTAGCTACATGTGCTTTGTTTTGGGCGACAATTCAGTGGTAATTATTTCTTTTACTCTTGTTAAATTACAAACGGAATGTCTTCTTTATTATCATTGTTGTCTGGACCAAATCTTTCAAAATGGTCATTAGGCTATGAAGTAGAATTGAATAAAAATTTTGCTAAATTCTCTGCATTCCTTAAGGTTTATCACTGTGATGTGGGAAAAAAAATCCCATAATATGCTTTTAATTAATTCTTGTAGGCTACGTAGCCCTGTGATTCTTATTTGGAAAATACCAGACCCTATCAGTACCTTCCAACTATAAAAAAGTATAGCTGACTGCTAAATTTGTTGGAGATATCCTGTTTGCTTTTTCAAAACCAGTGAGGGGGTCTTCAAAATCTAAATTCATTTTTTTTAATACATAAAAATTTGAGTTAAACTGGAACTAAATAAAATATTTATTCACTTCATTATTTGAAAGGAGAAATGACTGGTGAAGAGAAACAAACAGAATTATAACCTGTTTGCCAAGAGGTCGAATTTCTATGTTTACAAGTTCATAAATTATCCTTTCCTTTTCAGCTTCTCTTTTTCTATCAGAAAACAGTGGCTCTTGACTGTAGAATTTCATTAATTAAAAAAAAAAAATTCTATGAGGATGGGCTGAAGCAACCTAAAGTTAGAGAAAAACTACCGATATCAAGTCCGAAAGTCTCTGACATTGAGAGAGGACAGAAATATTATTCCCACATACAAATAACTCCTTTTCTAAATTTACCAGAAGAACAGTCACAGGGAAATAATTGTTTGATCTGTTCAGGAGATCTATCATTTCTGCTTCTTTACTTTTTTTGTAAGAACTAGGCTGGACCAGGTATCAGCAGGATGATTAGATATGGAAGTTGTCCTATGCACCACACCAACCTGAATAGAATCACTGACTCTATGTTTGTGTACTCTGTAGTGCAGAGGGAGATAATCTCATTCCATGGTTAAACTCACTTTGCACAAAGATACTTCTACTGGACTTTTTCAGCTTCATTATTCTGGAAATACTTGTGTTAAGGGTGGAAAATTTTCAAGTGGGCCAACTTCTGCTTCTGTAATCCGCTTGCTTTATGTTCTAGGCTTTATAAACTGCCTCTTTGGGGAGCTCGACTGATCTCCTCTAACCCTGTGTGGCAGAGAGTCAGTCACCGGCTGGCTAATAAAGGCTCACAATTCATCTCAATTGGCTCCGTGGGTCTTAGATTTGAGTGAACCACAACACTTGCAGCATGTATTTGTTTCTTCTTTTGCTTACTTTTACTTATACAGCATTTGTCTAAATTTTGGTAGCACTCTGGAGAAACAAAGCCAAAAATTCCAGACCGTTACAAGTTATTTCATCATGAGAAAGACGTTCTTGTTTTAAGATGAGACTCGATTTTGCCACTTCTTCCTGAGATGCTCGGATGGAGATAAAGTTAACCACCTGGGTTGGGTGTTTGGTCTTTTTTCTTACTCAATTATGGTTTTTAAAGAGCTGATGCTAGAAGTTTTTTGGTGCCTCTAGTTCATCTAGCCTCATTTCCTAGTACTATTAAATACATTGTGTGTGTGTGTGTGTGTGTGTGTGTGTGTGTGTGTGTGTGTGTGTGCATTTAATGGAACTCATTCTGCATCTGGGTGATACATTAGTACACACTGGAACCTATCCTCGGTACATGCACCAGCAAGAAGTCAAGGCTAAGGCTTTAATAATAAAAGTAATGCTATGTCTTCAGGATAGAAAGATTTTAGGTTACATAATTGTTTCAGAGGAAAATTTTGAGCTTAGAATCATATAGTTTCTTTTACTCTAAAGAGGCCCTGAGGCTTAGTATTTATGGAGATGAATTTTTAGGATATATCATCTCATCCTAGGATCCTTAATCTGTTACTTAAGTGTGAAATTGGACAAATTACATGAAATCTCTAAGTCTTAGCTAACCTTATAAGAACAATCATACAACATTTTTATAAGAATTAAAGAGTCAATATATATAAAATACCATTATCTCTGGCACATAATAGATGTTCAATAAATTATATATGTTTAGCAGAGACAATTTGTTATATCCTGATAATATCTAACTTTCAGCAAATTCTGGTCATAACATAGTAATAAGAAGTAAAATAATAATGCATGTAAATTTTGTTCACTTGTGAAAATAAGTTAACGACTTTGTCCTTATGTTCTGTTGTCAGTGTGAATACCAGCAATATTAACATTTTTCACATTAGTTTTCAGATGATTTGTTATAGTCCTGATCCTAATTACTGGCCACTTTAGAAGAAACTTAAATATAAAACTATATTGCATACAGACCGCTGCCTCTACTAATTTTATTTTTTATATTTTATTGTATCAAAATAAATAAAATTTAATAACAGTTGGATTTCATAACATATTTCTATCTGAGCCTCTCGAAGTACCAGGCACAAAGAAAGAACACCTTTAAGAAAATTATAGGTTTTAGTACTGTGAACTTTTAGTTGTTTGATGAAAATAAAACCCAAATCCTTTACCATATTTATTGAAAGAAACATCTCCTATCTCAGACCAGACTCATTTTATCTTGTGGTTTCTCTTGGCTTACTACTGCTACTACCCTCCTGACTTCATGGTGTTGGAAGTTTGTAGTTCCCCCTTCAAAACTCTAGCTGTGTATAACAGACCTTCCCTTACTTCTTCATTTTATTGCTGAGATGAGATTGGTACATTCACACATAACTCCCAGAAGCACCATCATACTTAAGATTAGGATATAAAAATGGGAAGGAAAGTGTGTGTCCTGAATTTTGCTGATCAGGCTTACAAATTCTGTGAGCTTTAGAGCCCTTCAGCTCACTTGAGATATTGGGAGAAGGTTTTATCTTCAGTGATGTAAATTCTTCATTTATCACCTACCAATAAATAGGAACCCCTTTGAGGTGGGTGCTGTGGTGTGTTGCCCAGATTTCCCTTCAGGATCAAGGCACTCACTCATTGCGGCAGCTGCTGAAAGAGTTTGCTGATGATGGCTCACAATGAAAAAGTCCCTTTTTAGAAATTGTCCTCACGTGCAGGAAGCTTATTTACCTTAGATTTATTCCCACCCTGGTAGCAATCCCTGTCTAATTACTTGTTGATGTAGGGTACAAATGCTAGCCCTCTAGCCTTAATGGAGATGACTAGGAAGTATCATCTTACTTCTAAGGGACTATGAAATATTGCCTGAGGCCTCTGTTGTAAATTCATCACAGGTCAGCTTCCTCCTCTGCCCAACCCTGCTTCCTAATTTATAGTCGTTTCCAAGAACATCAGCAATAAACCTTCTATGTGCAAATATCAGAGTCTAAGAGCCTATTTTCTAGGGGAAGAATTGATTACCGCTGATACTAGAGAAGTGGGGAGATCCTCAGAAGCAGATTCTAAAATGAGACTTTAGAGTTAGTTTATAACCACTGCTGGTAGATGGAACACTGACAGAGCCTGGCAGGAGTTTGCATTGTAAATGTTAAAGATTTAGTGGTGAAAGATTTGAGAGGTTCAGAGGAAATAGTCATTTAAGGACTATTGTATTGGATGGCTTTTGCTGGGGTAAGATGATACATTAGAGAAGGACAATGCAGGCTAAGAGTGATTACTTATCATTATAAAGTGAAGGGTGAAAGCCAGAGGGCCTCCTCGGAATCATAAATATTAATTTTCTGCCAAAGTACAGAAAAGGCTGAGGATCAAACCCAGGACTTAATTATAAAAGTGTCAGAGCTCCAGAAAATGTTGAATTTTCTATTGTGGCAGGTCTTCTTTACAAAATCCAGCACCCTATCTGGGAAAAATTGGGACTTTGGGTTGAAATACTTGGAAACTTTAAGCCTTCATATTCCCCTGAACCTTGGACTTTAGTTTCTTTTAAACATCTTGCTTTAAAAAATAGAGAGAGACACTTGCTTACAGACAATGTAGAGATCTTCTGCTTCTTCTTCTTCCTCCTCTTCTTCTTCTTTTGTTGCAAAAATAACATCTGTATATCCTCTTCTTTCTTCTCTTCCCCTTGTCAGCATTTATCCTTACCTTCACCCCTCTCTCCTGACCAATAGCAAGGGTAAAATTACAACATATTATGACTGGGGAAATAATGGGTCTGCTAAGCAAAGGAGGGGACTGAAGAAGTTGCAGGATCTAGTCAATATCTACTTGTAGAAACTGGAAGAGTGTATATGGAACTACATTGTAAGGGTGCTGGTTCAAGCAGGAATAAAAGATGAATAGGATATGGATAGGATAAAAGATTATGGATATGAGATCACTTTATCATGACACAGAATTTAACAGCCTTGCAAGACCTCAAGAGATAGTGAAGATAGCCTTCTGAGTTGGATCTTGGAAGCTTGGAGAAAGAGAGTCTATTTACAAGAAGTAAAAATGCCAAAGCTCTCATGACAAATAACAGAGAAAGCAATCAAAGACTCAGAGAATTTGGGTGTATGAGAATGGATATACTGTATAAAGCCAGAACCCCTCACCCCCACCCCTTACCCCCCACCCCTACCCCAGCTGACTATGTTCTGTGGGAAACACTAGAGAACATCCTCTTTATCAAGTGCTAAGGTAATTCTGGCTTGTACTTAGGATATAGGAAACTGGAAAGAGCATACTTCCATTTTTATTATAATAACAGCACAATGGAAAATCTGTAAATTCACAACTTTTTGTAAACCCATGAGATAATTGAAGTTATGGGGCAAGAAATTAACCCCAAATCAGGCAGTGCAGTTACATTCAAGGAGAGACAGGAATTAAGTATTTGCTTACCTGGGGCAGACACCACCAGACTCTAGCTAACAAACACAGTAATAAATAGCATTCCACTACTAGCAGAGGGGAAAAAGCAGGAAGAGAGTTCCTCTCTGAGGAACTCCCAAAGGAAGTCTTAAAGCTGATAGTGGAGCAGAAATGTAGATAAACCAGTTCCTATCCCAAAACAGTCTCTGCTCTAAACACTGGGTAATTCTAGAGGAATTCTATCCCTGAGATTACTAGGGGTAACCAGAGTAACAACAGTTCAAAACTCAGCTCGACTTCTGGCTAAGTTTATTCAACCTCCCATAATAAAGGCCTAGCAGAAAGAAAGCCATGCCCATTTCCCAGCACATAAATCACTTACCTCCATCTTTTGACAAATAATTCCAAGGTGCACAAAGAAGTAAGAAATACAAATATTCTATCAAGAGACATAGCAATCAACACCACCTTACTCAAATATGACACAGATACTGGGAAAATCAAACAGGAAATTAAAATAATTATAATCACTATGTTGAAGATTCAAGTATAAAAGGTGGGTAGCATACAAGATCAGATAAGTAATTTTAGCAGAGTGAAAATACAAGAAAAATCAAATGAAAATAGTAGAAATGAAAAACACAGTAACAGATGATGAATGTCTTTGATTTGTTCATCAACTGACTTGACACAGTTGAGGAAAGAATTGGTGATCTTAATGATAGTTCAATAGAAATTTCAAAAATCAAGACACAAAGATAAAATAAATTGAAAAATATTCTATGTCAGAACAGAGTAAGAACTATGGGATGATATCAGATAGTCAAATATATATGCAGTTGAAATCCCAAAAAGGGGAATGCATGAAACAAAAGAAACATTTGAAAAAATAATGTTTGATACTTTCTCAAAATTAATGAATTAATTAAAATTAATTAAATTAGATATTCTAACTGAAGAATACCACCATTATAAAACACACACACACACACACACACACACACACACACACACACACACACAAAGAGAGAGAGAGAGAGAGAGAGAGAGAGAGAGAGAGAATGCATTACATAGAGAGGAACAAATATAATAAATCATTTTTCTTGTCCAAAGACTATGCAAAACAGAATACAATGGAGTGACATTTTTAACATGCTAGAAGGAAGAAACCTGTTAACTATGGTGGTATGGATTTGCCCTGAGTGTGGTGCTAGCACTGTTAAGCTCAGTGGTGGCCCTCCTCTGTAGATTAGGACTGGTGGAAGATGGTACTATTATAGACCTGGGATCACTGATAGCAAAGAGGATGAAAGAGTCCTGAAATATTACTGGTCAGGTGGTGTAAGGTCAGAGTTGAAGCCAGGCATGTGTGACCCACAGAGAACTAGGGAGATAGAGCATGGCATTCCCCGGGGCAAAATAGATGGGTAGTCAACAATGGTATTTCACAATCTATACAACCAAATAAATCAAGTGTTGATGATCAGGAAGCTAAAACAGCCATACTGACAAAATATCATAATCCCCTGCTCACAGATCTGAATCAATTCTCAGATCTAGAACTCATTGACTAAAGGGAAGGCCGTATTCCCATGATGAAAGATCTTGTAATACTAACAGCATATGTGAAGAGTAACAATTTCTCTAAACCGCACTCAAAGGAACCTGCGACCATTTACTAAAATAATAATATACTTTGGGAAGAGGAATATCCAAACATTTTGGCTACTCTGTTAGGAGTATACGTGAGTATGATAGGTAGAATAATGCCCCCTCGAAAATATTCTAATCTTCAGAAACTGTGAATATGTTAGGTTGCATGGCAAAGGAGAATTAAAATTTATTCTTCTACATGAGTAACATCCAACTGAAAGTAAAGAAGATGAGAATTTCCAAGTCATATCTTTATAAGCCAACCCAAACAACTGCTCCTTGTTGGTTCTCAAGCACTGATTCCGCTGGTAGTGGCTCCCATTGGCATTGACTTCTCTCGTGGATACCCCCTTGAGAAACCCATGACAGTGGCAGTTCTTATAAGGTACTGGTGTTTTTTTTTTTTTTTTTTTTTATCTTATCAAGCAGCTGACAATGAGCTCCATCATACTTTAGCATCTGGGTAACTCACCATTTCTCTTATATCACCTAGCAAGCCTCTGTTGATTTTCTTTTGATGCATCACAGCTTAGTAAATAAAATTGTTCTAAAGTTCCAAAGATTGTTTTAAGGGAGTAGGGCTTGATATCTATGTTAAACTTTTATTCACTCAGAGCTATTTTTCTCTTACATTTCCTAAGAGAGTTTAATGAATGTGTTAATCAGTATAAAGCTGTGCTATCTAATATGGTAGCATTAGCCGCATATGGCTATTTAAATTTAAATTAAGTAAAGTAAAATAAAATTAGACATTCAATTACAATATGCACCAGATATATTTTGTGTGCTCAATAGCCATATATATATATCTAGTGGTTACCATTTTTGATAGTGTAGATTTTTGCATTAAGGCAACTGAGGCTCAGAAAATGTAAATGACATGTCCAAGATTATATAACATTTGAATGTGAATTTTCCTAATTCTGAAGACCATGTTTTAGGTCACACTGTGCTATAACAGCTGAGTTATCACTAAGCAGTTGGCAATAAATGTAAGTTGGTTCACATCATCTGAAATTCTGTTGAATGGAATTTCTACTTCTCTGTAAAGATTACAGCCTTGATATTTTATTTTTTTTCTTGCCTCACTGTCTTCAGAATTACTTCCAGAATGCAAAATTTAGACAGATTGAATCTTTGTGGGATGAAACACTCATTTATTTATGGTGTTACAGAATATTACCAATACTTTTCCTGTTCCATATATTATTTAGCTTTTTAAATTTTAGTTTAAAATGTAGACATGTACTTAAATTTTCTTTCTAATAATAAAATGTGGAAAATGCTGGGTCTCTGCAAATCTAAGATGCATACTGTACTAAAATATAGATAACATGATTGTCTGTGATAATAAGGCTGCACTTTACTCTCAGAGGAATAATCAAATTCTTTTGTTCGTTGAAGCTTTGTGTTCCAACTTCCTTAACTATCCTTGACAATCTGTTTTTTAGTTATTTTAGGATGCTGCAGAATTCTTTAAAAATGAAATAGGGTTTTCTTCTAATAACCACCATAATTTTTAAAAAGTGCCTTTGTGATAAATTTCTTGCCTATCATGTGCCTAGCAAACTGAACTTTAAATGACCCTTTTGCCCTTATTATTGCAGCTGTCAGCATCCAATTTTATACTGAAAATATAAAGGAAAGGGAATTTAAACCAGAATTTTTTACTGAGGCACATACTGCTTCAGCAGCTGCTGTTACAACAGTATCATCAAATACTAAAACTGACAAAGACCCATGGGGTCTATTTTCTAATTCAGTCTTGAAGGAAATTTACAATAGTGAATCTCTATGGCAGTTGAGGTTGGCTAAGATTTAGATGACCCATTTCCCTTATCTAATGAATTCAGGCCTTGCAAACTTTGCAAAAGCTTTAAACTGACAAAATATCAAGAGAGTTGATGTGAAATTGAAAGACAGCTGGCATGGACTCAAAGCCTCTTGAGTTTAACTTGAGAAGATGCAAACTTTCACAGCTGCAAGACTGTCAAAATGAAGATTCCAGCATAAAGATAGTCAAAATATTGCTATTAGATGATAAACTTTATGATAATCCTTTACTCTATGGACATGATTTTTCATTTTAAATAAAAAATGCACATGACATTTTTGCATTTATCTCCATTTTACTGAGAAAAAATAAGTAAAACTATTTCCATCTCTATAAACTTAGGTTTAAAAAGTCCAATTAAAATAAAATTTGAAGAGTAGTTTTTATATAATTTATGATAGAAACTTATTCCTGGAAATAAAACCAATTTCAAGTGGTTTCCTTTTTCGAGCTGTCTCTTTCCAATTCCTTGGTCTTGAAAGCTATGAGGATAACTGAACATTATTATATTACATCGTGAGAAAGTTGTCAGGATGTTTCTAGGTAAGAGCACACAACAAATTATTAAATTAGTAGGTAGAGAAACAAAGCTTGCTAGGTGTGGTATTTTTAGGTAATAAACTGTATGATCAATGGTAATTTTTATACATCTCTTTTAAGAAAAGCAAACCCCAAACTGAATGGCTTTTAGGGTACAAGTGAAGTTTTACTGATGGGAACATACTTCAACAGTAAAAGTATAGTCTCTTAAACAGTAATTACAAGGCTTATTGTATTTATGAGACCTTAAAATTTTGGCTACATTTTCAAAGGATCTCAATCATAGCTTGCCATATAGGTAATCACAAAACTCTTTTAAGCAATTTAAGTTATGTCATAGATTGGCCATTTATATTTGAGAAATAGCATTAAACTCATGCCAATAGTGAAATCCCATTGAATAAAATGGCATATGTAAAATCTAATATAAATGCACAAATAAGAAAATGGAGGATAAAGTCATTTATGATTTTACAATGACAGTATGTTGTTTAAATCCAGAAAAAACATATGTATAGGTAATTTAAAAACATTTTCAAAATCAGTTTTATTCCAGGAGTCATAAATCTTATTTGACTATCGAAATATAAAACAAATAACTCCTATTTCAATCCTTCTATATATTACAAGAATCATGAACTATATTTATCTCATTTTTAATGTGTATGCTACTTGTCAACTATTTGTCAGCACCTTTGTTTTGAAAATAATTTTTCTTTTTGTAATTACATGGCTTTTTTTTGGGTATAATATAAAATTCTAAGCATATCAAAGTATTAAAATGAAATAGATTTGTGGACTAACTATGGAGCCCTGAACATTGCTGGAGACTCAGGCGAAGAGCATGGAAATTTTCTCTCCTTACCTAGTAAAGCCAATCTCTTCTTCATTGCTTCATGTCTATACTAATTTCTACTACAGTACTTTTAAAGTGTACTGAAATTCTTGTATATATGCCTTCTTTCCTGAAGGTAATAAGCCCCTTGACATCACGAACCAGGTCTTATTCCTGTTTTCAGCACTGGTTGACAACAATCCAATGATGTGATCAAGGACTAGTTCTTTCTACCTTAATTTAACTCTGCCACCCACTTCGATGCTGTCATCTTAAGTTTGGTTCTTCTCGTAGTCATAGGATATTTCCCATTGCCGCAGCATTAAAGCTGTATTTATTCTCACTCAAGTCCTCTGGGAGAGAGAAATAAAGAGAATGCTTTTTTTCCAGTGGGAAAAAGCTTCTCTTCAGTCTGATGCAGTTGTTTAAGTCCAACTCTGGACCAGTAGCTGTTACCAGGGGAGTACTGTAGTTGATAGGGTTAAGTCAGAATTCCTTAACCTGTCTTGGATAAGGAAGACAGGATATTATAATTGCTTAGACTAATCAGGACCCTCCTCTGGAGATGGAGTCAGTTTCTCAAACCACACTGAAATTTTATCGGGAGAGATATTGGTCTGCTGCCTCTAATGGCCACTACCCAGGTTTGTAGTCCATAGCACTTTTCCAGTTTATTTGACTGGGAGCTCTTTGTTCTCAGAGTAGATAGTTTATAAAATGCTGATCTATAAGGTTAAGTTCAATGCCTTATTATAGCATAAAAACTTTATGACCTGTCTCTTGACTTCCAACCACTGGTTCTATAGTCATGTCGAAATTCTGCTCTATCAATAAGAAATGTATTGCTTTTCCTGCATTTCTCCATGACTATTTCAAGACTTTTATATTTGTTTTCTTGGTTACCAAGTTTTTTTCACTTTGATCGCCTTCTCATCCTTCAAATTCCAGATCAAACACCATCTCTTCTGAAATCTTCCCTTCTCTATACTGTCCTAGCATTTTGAACATTAATTCTTTTATTGCTTCTCCACATAACATTTTAATTATTTATTAACATGTTTCTTGATTTTGAATTTCTCAAGGGGAGGACCTATGTTTATGTCTATATCTTTGTAGTCAGAATTGGGTGGAGGATTGGTTTCAAATGTTTGTTTAATTGAATTGTTCATTTGGTATGTTTTTGAAAATTTAAAATCAATACTATATTCCCATACTTTTGTTGTATGTGTTCATAAATATTAGATGCTGCACCAGTTAACTGCAAGATCTTTATTTGATGTTTTGAATAGTAGTTCCTGAGTCAATTTCAGAATCTAAGCTGTAAAATAAATTTATTTTTAGGATTCATGCTGCCTAATTTCAAAGTTAAAATCATAAAATTAGATGTATGCTTTCAGCAGGCACTATTTGCAGAAGTTTAGATAAAAACAGGCAGGATTGAAAACACATTTTTATGAGGAATGTCTACATTGTTGAAGTATCATTCTTAAAGTACACAAATATCTGTTTCTTTGTATAATAAACCTTCAAAAGTGCATCCAGGAGCTATTTAATATATGTACATTAACTTCTAAACATAGAAGAACCTGCAGGTAATTGTTTTTTAGAGTACCAAAGGCTTAAAAATACTTAGATAAATTGCAGATCTAATAAACATTTTACAAAGTTCACTAGGCCTTTTATATAAAGTCATTTCAAGGTGAAAAGTGAGTTTTGATTAGTTTTTCTCTTGAAAAATACATAGAGTATGTATTTTGCACTTACATGAGTTTACTTGTAGAAGATATTTATTTGTTTGCTTATTTACTTATTTATGCAAACTAACATCCATTTCTCCTTCACTTCTTAAGCACTTCCTTCCCAGTTTCCTTTCAAGAAATTACCTCTTCCACATTGTGAGCAACCTCGGTCAAAGGACTCTTTTACTCTTATAGGTGGATAACCAAGGTAGGGTAGTTAGAATCTCCCCAGACTTAATCTAGACAGGAAAGCAGTCAGAGCTGATTCTTCACAATGGTAGTTCCCAGGCCAAACTGCTGGTTTATTTTGAGCTCCTCCATGTTTTTCCTGATAAGTTCCCTGCCTGCTTAAGTTAGAGTCAGTTTCTGTTGCTTACCAGCAAAGAACCCTGACGGATATAGCAGTCAAGGTGATTCCACTTCATTTGTTTTCAGCCACATTTCCAAATTACATCTTTGTCAAATGTATTTTTTTTTACTTATTTGGATTTTACTTTTTTTATAGGTGAAAAATGCCATGAATCAAGTAAGCACCATTCGTTTTATTAGTTGCCAGATGAAGTTAATTTTTAAAAGCCGAGTCTTGTCATGTTCAATCACATTTCTATAGCCTTTTCTCCTTACAACAAATATAAGCTGACTGTTAAAATGTGTTTTAGCCATCTCTTTGCAAATCATGTAAATATTTTTGGAAAGAAAGTTTCATTCCTTATTGCTGAGATAATTTTCTCACAGTTTAGAAATGCTTTTAGAAGAATCAACTTTCCAAAATTAGGAAATCTATTTCTTGTGTTTCAGAAGAAAAACACAATGAAAGAGATATGTTTGCCTGATGCATTCTCATTCTCTGAGAGAATTGCAATCTATCCTTACTGATTTCTTTTTGGGAAAGTTGTATCAGCAGAAATCATGAAGTTTTATTTTATTTTGGGGTATAGACAGATGTTTAAAATCCAGGAACAAAGAAAAAAGTACAATTGTATATCTGCTACAACTTCTACAGTGTATTGCAAGGGCTTGAACTCTATCATGATGAAAGAGGTATGAATGTTATTTAGATGAAGGTTAAAAGGTAGAAATGCTTTTCTGAGTGAAATGTCTAAAATAATTGCACTTTTGAGCCACAGAAGCAAGTCAGTGCTTTACAAGATACCCTCCAAAAATCTTTTTGTAGGCTTTAAAATACAAATGCCTTTAGAATGTCAAACTTATATTTCTTCAAAGAGAAGAAAAACCCTTCGAGAATATTAAATGGACTTTTAAGGGGAGAGTTTTGGCTAAAAGAAGATCAAATATTTCTCATATCAAAAGCTCGGTTCATTATTGCTAGTGAAAAGATCACAGAATAGCTGCTTAAGATGACAAAGGGACTATGATAGCTTCAGTTAATGATAGTGCACAGCCAAATTTGTCTTCTGCTTTTGTACTTGTGTTATGAGAATTCTCAGCATTGGTTTTCTTTTGTACTCTTTTTTGGTGATTATAGAGCTTGATTATTATGGGTTTAAAAATCGTAGAGGTTTTTCCCACATTACATCTAAATTTTTGAGTTAAGATTACACACTACTGTTAAAAGAAGGCAAATGAAACTGTAAGATTTATCATTTACATATGTGAAGTGATTTTATTTTTTTATCTGGCAGAATGTTGCAAGAACCTAGATGAAAGCTATCTGGTAAAAAATGTCTAGGAGGAATATATTAGTTCCCTGAGGCTGCCATAACAAAGTACCACAAACTGAATGGCTTAAATAAAATAAAATTTATTGTTTTAAGTTCTGGAGGCTACAAATTTGAAATCAAGGTATTAGCAAAGTTGGTTACTTCTGGGGGCTGTGGTGGAAGGATTTGTTCCAGGAGTCGTGACTTCTAGATGACCGTCCTCTCACTGCATTTCACGTGGCATTCTCCCAGTGCGTGTCTGTCTCCAAGCTTCCCTTTTTCATAAAAACAAACCCACTTTAATGACCACATTGTAACCTGATTACCAAATAAGTTTACATTCTGAGATACTGGGAGTTTTGGGGGAATACAATTCAATTCATAGCAAGAAGCAACAGGATGCTTAAGAGAAAAAAAAAAAAGACATAAGGTTTTGCACAGGACAGGACAAAAGAAAGATTTTTTTCAACATGTAGTCTATTTATCTATCTATCTATCTATCTATCTATTTATTTATTTATTTATTTATTTATTTATTTATTTATCTAAACAATAAAGGGCCTGCTGCTGATTATTTTTGTCTTGTAGCTCTTTGATTTTGCTCATATTAAAAGTTAGAAATGCTTTTCATCTATCTTTCTTGATTTAAACACTATGAAAAGTTTGTCACTCTTTTTTTACTAATTTGGTGATGATCATAGTATGGAAATAGGTAATGTTAATTTCTTTTGTGTTAACTCAAGTCCTCAACAAGAAGAAATTATACTTTCAGTCATTTAAAGTATACTGTACATTTAAATAGTCTGCACTTACAGAGAATTCTATTTACTTTTGTCCTTTTTGTTCTTTTCATTTCACAATTAACTTTTTGTGACTTGGTTTATTCAAGTATTCTGGCTTGGGCTTATTCTTTCTTGTGTTAAAATAATAATAATAATAATAATAATAACAACAACAACAACAACAACAACAACAACAACAAAACAGGCCAAAATGGAGTCTCTTTTTTCCAAGCCATGTTATCAAACCAAACCTTGGTAACTAACCTAATTGCAGTTTTGGCTTCTCCCAGGAGTGGAATTTTAAACCAACTGATTTAGGATTTCCTGATCAACACTAGTGATGTAATCTGCCTGATTACCTCCTGCTTTCCCCTAAGGGAAAGTGTCCTCTCCTGAAATAATCCACTCTTTTAACTGCTTATAAAAAACTTTATTTTGTACAACTCATCTTCTAGTTGCTAGACGGGAGGCTGCTCAATTCATGAATCTCTTAATAAAGCCAATTAGATCTTCAAATTTACTTGGAAGGTGATAGCTCTCTTCCTTTAAGCAGGTTTTTCTACCTGAATTCCGTTAGGCAGATAGAGAGGGAGGTTCAAAGTTTTTTTTCTGAGTCTTTTATTTCTTAAAAATAAAAAGCCTAAAATAATCAATACTCCAAAAGGCACATTTTGGAGTGGCAAAAGCTCTGCCTTACTGCCTAGACTCTGTTTCCGAATACTGGTGAGTAAGGCACTGAAAAACATCTGCCTTTAGGTTTCCAAACATGGCACAGAAGACTAGAGAGACGCTGGATTTGGGCATCATGTGGGCCAGGACTCAATGGAACCTTTTTGCATTAACAACTGTGAACTCGATGGCTCCCTCTTAATACTTGGAAAGGCTTCCGACTGGGTCGTATAACCTATGGAAGAAGTCTTACACAGAAAAGATTGAGATCAATTTTTTTTCTTTCTTATGTCAGTGAGACAGAATGGGGATGTGTGATATAATGATTTATAAAAAGAAATATCTATTTTGCCTTTGTCTCTACTTCTGGCACAGCTTTCTTAAAATCCTTGGACTTTCTTAGCAATAAGAGCAAGTGACAGCATCTTCGTTATAATATTTGGTCTTTTGTATTCCATTCCTGAAATAGCTCCAGAGCCATAAAGTGAAAAGTGTTTGTTATTTATAATGAACCCCTTTCAACCACACCTGCCTTTGTTTATGTAAAGACCCTAAGGATGGAGACTGGTTGCTAGGGGAACCAACCATGTGATTAGAGAGTTGGCGTTTTTTCAGCCCACCCATCAACCTCTGTGGAGAGGAGGGGAGCTGGAGGTTGAATCAGTCACCAATAGCTAAGACTTAATTGTGCCTAGATAATGAAGCCTCCATAAAAACCCAAAAGGCTGAGGTTCAGAGGCTTTCTGGGTTGGTCAAAATGTGAAGGTGCTAGGAGGGTGGCATGAGCTGAAGCTCTGTACCGCTTCCTCCCTACCTTGCCCTATGCATGTCTTCCAGTGGGCTAGGGGAATCTGCAACTTATAGTTAAGTCACTCAAAAGTACAGGTATCAACCTGGACTTGCAATTGTCATGGGACTGGAGTAGACAGTCTTGTGGAACTTGTTAAAGAAAAAGAAACAGTAGATGGAATGTGCCCCCAGGACAGCAAACCAAGACTTAATTGCAGTTCAGCCCCATAGGAACGTGACCTTAAACCAATCTGGAATTTCCTCATCAATACTAGTGAGATAATCTGCCTGATAAAACCTCTGCTATCCATCCTCCAAAGGCAGGTAGGTGACTTTGCCTGAAACAATTCTTTCTTTTATTTTGCTAGTAACTTTCTTGTCCTGCTCAGCTTTCTATTAAAAACCTTCCATTTTGTATAGCCTCTTGGAATACCTCTATAATTACTAGATGGGATGCTGCCTGATTTCACCACTCATTCATTAAAGCCAATTAGATCTTCAAATTTACTCAGCTGAATTTTACTTTTTAACACCCTGAACCATTTACCTGTAAGATCTGATGCTATCTCCAGGTGGACAGAGTCAGAACTGAGTAAAATTTTAGGACACGCAGCTAGTATCAGAGAAGTGCTTGATGTGTGGAAAACCCACACATCTGGTATCAGTAGTAATGTAGTTTTGAAGTAGAGTATTGAAAATAGAGAAGACACATGAGAGGAGTGTGTTTTTCCTTTAGAAGTAGAAGATCTCAGAGTCAAAAATTATATTCAATAATAAAAAAGTAGAGAAAGAAGATCTCTATCTCACCTAAGTATCTCATGTTTTCTAGAAGTTTGAAACAGGAGTAGTGGTGTGTTCTTGAGATGACTCACATTGGCTCATTAGAGTCAATTGTTAACTTTTTGGATATTTTGTTGGTTGGTAAAGACAGCCATTAAGAAATGTCGAAGAACATCCAAACTCATATTGTTATGGGTGGACAATTTTCCAGTAAGCCAGTATTAAATATTTACTTCTGATTCTGTTAACCAGAGTGTGGTAATCTGATCAAGGAAATGCTGTTAACCAGGGTAATCTGATCAAGGATATGCTAACGGCCAACTGTTAACCAGGGTGTGGTGATCTGCTTAGAGATGTGCTGGTGGCTATATAAACTGCCTCTTCTGGAAGCTCGGGGCTAATCTCTTCTAACCCTGTGTGGTAGAGAGTCAGTCGCTGGCCAGCTAATAAAGGCTCACAATTCATCTCAATTGGCTCCATGGGTCTTGGATTTCATTGCACCACAACAGTATATAGAGAATTTTTATAAAAATCTCCTTGAGCCAAACAAAGGATATGCCTGGAAGCCAGATCTCAACAGACTGAGAAAAATGCTTCTAGAATAGCAGTTTGTAGCTTCTTTTATGCATTTTGAATTAAGGAAGGAACATAAGGAAGATTATGTGGAGGTAGGAGAAAGCAAGGTAGAGATTGGATCGCAATGTAGTTAAAATTATTTGTTCTCTTGAGGGTGATTTTGCTTTTGAGGGGTAGAAAGAGGCATTTCAAAGGTGTATTAACCTAGATTTGGTAAGGGTGGAAAATTTTTCAGTAAGCTGGCATTAAGGATTTACTCTGATTCTGTTAACCAGGGTATAGTAATCTGCTCAAAGATATGCTAACGGCCAACTTCTGATTCTGTAACCTGCTTACTTGTTTTGATGTTAACCAGGGTGTGGTAATCTGCTTGTTAACCAGGGTGTGGTTCTAGGCTTTATAAACTGCCTCTTTTGGGAGCTCAGGACTGATCTCCTCTGACCTTGAGTGGTAGAGAGTCAGTCGCCGGCCAGCTAATGAAAGCTTGGGACTGATCTCTTCTGATTTTGACTCTGCGTGGTGGAGAGTCAGTCTCCGGTTGCTTAATGGAAGCTTGGGACTAATCTTCTCTGACCCTGCATGGTAGGGAGTCAGTCGCCAGCTGGCTAATAAAGGCTCACAATTCATCTCAGTTGGCTCCGTGGGTCTTAGATTTGAGTAAACCACAACAGATTGAATAGAGTTTACTTAAGACAAAGGTAAACCTTTACTAAAGAAGTTATAGATCAGAAGTGTGACTACTCACCATGATCTACCCAGTTTGAAATTTATGGTCAGATCACCTTGTGAGGTTACTTTCCATAAATCCCCCCCCCCCCCGTTTTTTTTTATTGCCCACAGAAATATTAAATATCAACTTTCAATTAAATAAATTATATTAAAAACACAAAACTAGTTTTTTCTTATTTATTTCACTACATTTCACTATTACCTATACTCTTGATATATCTGTTTTACATATAAGGTATAATGGAAATTTTGTAAAATGGTGTTATATTTTACATTTCTACCCAAGATGGTTTTCGGTGACTCAGATAGGTAGCTTGAAATTGGTCAGAGCTGAAGTATTTATACCATGGAAATCAGCAATGCTATAAATCAGAAGTTTTATTTCTTTTTTTCCTCTTTCTTTCTGTGGACAAGAAAGAGTGGGGGGGCAGGGCACTCTATGTAAAGTAACCTCACAGGGTGATCTGATCATAAATTCCTAACCAGGCAAATTATAGTGGGTAGTCATGTCCAAGGCCTTTAACAAGGTCATGTGCCAGCCCTGTCCATTGTTTCTGTGCATCTAGGTTAACACACCTTTGAAATACCACAAGAAATATATCTCAGAGGGGTTACTAATCCTCAAGAGAGCACATAATCTGAACTGTCCTGTAATCTAGTCCCCATTTTGCTTTTTCCATTCTTCCTTATGTCTCCTCTGTAGTTTCCATTGCGTAAAAGAAGCTGCAACTGTTATTCTACTGAGCATTTGAGATCTTGCTCCCTGGCAGATTTGGTCAGTTTGGCTTAGATAAACTTTTATAAAAATTCTCTACAGGTTTGGGGTTTCTTATGTCAATATTTCCTTATTTAACTCTTCCTTTTCCTCCTTTCCTTCCCTGCTTTCTCTACCTCTTCACTCCCCCCTTTCTTTCTGTAACCATTTAGCAGCACACCAGTGAGTACAAGAAAGAAACAGAATGACAAAGAAAGAGCTGCAAACTGGAATTGAGAGGGCCAGAAACAGGAAAGAAATAGGTTCAGGAAAATGATTGAGGAGTATAGCATTAAGGTTATGAATATCTCTAATAGATAGTTCTGAGTGGGGCAGCTAAACAGGGACGATTGACATTTACCTTCATTTCAAAGTATTTCAGACAATCCACATTTGCTGTGGATAAAGTTAGATTTCCTTAGCAGATCATGAACGATTAGTACAATGTGAAGGAACCAGAGAATCACTTTGCTCTGTATCCAATGATTGTATGGGCTTCGGGTACCTATGATTCACCCTCAAAGACTTATTGCTCCATCATTCCTGCCTTGGAATTTGCTGCCTTCTCAACATTCATTCTAGTCTCACCTTCCTGCTTTATATCTGAATATTTTACTGCTGGGTTTTACTCAAGTTGCTGAATGTCCTTATGACTTTTCTATTTTTCTGTTCTCTATCTTTGCTATACTATTCCACTCTTCTGTAAGTTTTCTATAGTGTTTTCTATTTTTTCAATGATCCTTTATGTTCACAAACTTCTTGAATCTCTTCTATATTCTCACTCCCATCTGTTTTCACCATCTGTTGTCTTTAAGTACTTGAATCTCTGCTCAAAGTATCACTTTGTAGTAGTGTATCCTTAATCAAATTAACTTCTTGGAGACTCAGTTTTCATTTTTGTAAAATGGGAGAATTTTTACTTTCTTCAAAGAACTTTTTTAAAGATTTAAATGATGCATTGTATATAAAGTACTTAAAAATTCCTGGCACCTAAAATCATCAATAAATGATAACTACTGTTTTTATAATGTTAATCTAAACTGAGTTTGTTACCCATTAGCATCTATCCTAAATTTATCAGTGATAACGAACTCAAATATATACAGGTCTAGGCAGAACATAAATGAATGAAGTGGTTGCATTGGGAAGTGGTAGAGATGCTGGTAAATTGAAGAGCTCATAACTTGTCAAAAGAATCAGCTACTTCTCAACTCGGGAGAATTAATATGTAGAAATGTAAGCTCAGAATTGCCAGTTCTTTTAATTTTTCAGGAAACAGTGAAAATGAATATTTTTACAAGTAATTTCTGGATGTAAAAATAATGTTGTTCAGTATTGCACTTCAAAGAAAACAGGTCTATTAGCTGTATTTGGCCTGCTGTCCACCAGTGTGAAACCTCTGCAGGATGTATTTACTGAGCTGTGTTTGAGCAGTTGGTTCCTTATTTATCAACAGGAACTCCTGTTTTTCACACATGATGTAGCTGACTTTCTAGCAAGAATATATTTGAAAAAAAAAAATCTTTTTTGGAATCAAAATCCATTCCTTCACAAAAAGTTTAACTTAACCACAGCCAGGCACTTCAAAGGCTGGTTGCTTTGTTAATCTTCTAAAAAACCCTTTTGTTCTATGTCAACTATTCTGTCTAGATTATATTAGAATGCAGAAAGTTTTGAAAACTAGCTTTACTTAATTAGAAAGAAAAGTTGAGAGAGTTTGGGATAGTAGGACTTGGAGTTTGATTGTCTGAGAATTTAACTGGACTTCATAGACCAAAAAGGTATTACTTTTATCTCCTGGCCATAAGATATTGGGCAAGTCGCTTAACTTACATGGGTGTGTTTCCTTATTTACAAAATAAAGGGGCCAAGTAAAATTATATTTACTTTTCTCTCCAGAGTCATTCTGTAAACCAATCTGTATAATTTTGGAGAAACTTATAACTGATTTTAAATCACTCCTAACTTAAGAAATATGATGTTTATTAGAGTGAAGCTAATGTCTTCATATAAATTCAATTAAATTTAATTCCCTTTCTTAACTTGTTAATTGAAGACAATATAAAGGATGTGATGAGCTACTTACTCAAGGGATTATTGAAAAAAAGATTTTCTTAAGAGAGCTTGAAGTTTAGTGAGGACGAGAAAAGTTAGTGGTGGTAGGTAGTAGGGACCGAAACCAATTACTATAAGACAAAACACAGTATTAGAAGAATGATGAGATGGACGAATTCTTCTTTTACCTCAAAGTAGGAAAAGGCTCTCTAACGGACCCCAAATTAAAGACAACAAAAGAAAAGAGTGGTAGATTTGACTTCATAAAACATTTCTTGGCATAGGAAAAAGAACCAAAAACATATACATACATACACACTCATGTGCATATATATCTCATAAATGAAAACTAAGGACAACTGACAAACTATAGGAAATATTTATAGCATATACCACAGATAAAGGGCTACTATGCTTAATACATGGAGAATTGAGGAACAAAGGACTGGAAACCTGATAGAAAAATAGAAACACACATGAACACATACATAAAAGCAAAATATAAAATAGAAAAATAGAAACACACATGAACACATACATAAAAGCAAAATATAAAAATTACCCTTTCATGTATGAAAAAAATAAATTGAACTCATTCATAATTATAGAAATAGTAATCAAAACAACATGGAGATGTCATGTTTAGCCTAGAAGATTAGGAAAATAAAGAAAGTATAAGAATACATTATGTTGACAAGACCGTAGGGAAACAAGTATTCTCATACATTGCTGCTAGGAATGCAAACCGGTACAATTCTTCTGAAGGGAAATTTGGCAATACATATGCATTTACCTTTTGACCAGTGATCCTATTTTTAGGAAACTGCTCTAAAGATATACCTCCAATAAGAAAGTACATATGTAAAAGATTATTTGCTTTGGCGTTATTTATAACTGCAGAATTTTGAAAACAATCCAAATGCCCATGTATAGAGAATTGTTGAATAAACTATGGTATATCCATGTGATGAAGTTCTATGCAACTACAGAAAAGAATGAAGAAGCTCTCTATGGAAGGATATGAAGTAATTTCCAGTATATGCCATCAATTTCAAAAGGCCAAGTGCAAAGTAGTATCTACATTATGCTAGCCTTCATGTAAGAGCAAAGGGGGATATAAGAACGTATACATGCGTCTGTTCATTCGTGCTAATGAAATAAAGGATGAAGCAAAAACTAGTAAGATTGGCTTTCTTCAGGGAGTGAGGGGGAAAGGGGTGGAAAGAAGGGAAGAATGGGGATTGAGTAAAGACGATTAGAAGAAAGTAAGTTCTCTGAGTAAATTTTTCGTATAGTTCTTTTAGAATCCTAGCAATATTTCTTATGCTGTTTCCTACAAAAAATTAATTAAAATTCACCACACTGTGGCAGGAATCCCAAGTGGAATACAAACAGTAACAAGTGAACATAATTGCGTTACAAATGAATATCAACCATAATGAAGAGATGAATAAGATTAAAACTCACCAAATAACTTTGAAAAAGAGGATTTGGTCTATACACTGTAAGATTAGACACAAATAATTATGCATAAATACTGTACTATAGTTGCTATGTATTTTACAGTGTATGGGTCAAGAATTTTAAAACTACTTTATGTATATATTAGGATTAAAAAAGTGAGTAAATATAGTATTGATAATGAGGATCACATTTTTCATTATCAGAAAAAGAAGTTTTAAATAAGGTAAAACTAGAATAACCTGTGAAATATGAGATTAGAACTGAAGGATAATAGGAAGAATAATGGCTTCCCAAAGATGTCTCGGTCAAGAAGTACAGAACTTGTGAATATGTTTTGCTATATGGCAGGGGGGAATTAAAGTTATAGATGGAATTAATGTTGCTAAACAGCTGATCTTAAATAGGAGATTATCCTGGATTATCTTCATGGATCCAATCATAAGGGTCATTATAAACAAAAGAGGTAAGTACAAGAGTCTAAGATGGAGTGATACAATGCGAGAGAGACTTAACCAGCCACTGTTGGCCTTGAAGATAGAAGGGGACTATGACCCAAATTTAAGAAGCTCCAGAATCAAAGGCTAGAGTTTAAATAATTTGAGCAACAAAGTAAATAATGAATGAAATAAAATAAATATTTAAGTCCATACTAATTTAAATAAATAAGTAAATAAATGAGGGAGAAAGGACAACTTCTTTATAGAATACTATATTAATGAATATAGAAAATATTAGAGAAAAAGAATAATCACCATTCTTAAATACTGCAGTAATAATCATTGCAAGCAAGATCTATCAATGGGTGCTAAAATTCATGAGCAAAGTGTTATGAAAAACAAAATTTGTATCATATTAAACTATCTTCTTCAAGATATTTATTAATTATAAAGGGGAAAATAATAACTGTCCAGCAAAGAAACCTGGCAGACAACATCTTAACCTTATCCAGGTTAACATCACCTCAAATAATACGTATTGGCACCACGTTCCATCTGATATGATGCACTTAAAATGGTTACAGCCTCACTTCTATGATATTCTTATCCGGGAATGCATAATCTCAATTGAATGATAAGCAAACATCAGAAAAATTCAAAATAAGGGACAGTCTACAAAATAACTTTGCAATACTTTTCAAAAGTGTAAAGGGTTAAGGGTGGAAAATTTTCTAGTAAGCCAGCATTAAGGATTTACTCTGCTTCTGTAATCTGTTTATTTGTTTGATGTTAACCAGGGTGTGGTAATCTGCCCAAAGATATGCTTAATCAGGGTGTGGTAATCTGCTCAAAGATATGCTAATGGACAACTTCTGATCCTGTAATCTGTTTGCTTGTTAATCCTGTTTGATGTTAACCAGGGTGTGGTTCTAGGCTTTATAAACTGCCTCTTTTGGGAGCTCGTGGCTGATCTCCTCTAACTCTGAGTGGTAGAGAGTCAGTCACCCAGGCGGCTAATAAAGGCTCGCAATTCATCTCAATTGGCTCTGTGGGTCTTAGATTTGATCGAACCACAACATAAAGGTCATGAACAACAAGGAAAGATTGAGGAAATGTCATAGCAACTATTTGCCATGTGGGATTCTGTAGTGCCCTGGACTAGAAAAGGAGCATTTGAGAAAAACTGGTAAAATTTGAAAGAAGCCTGTAGTTTAATTAATTATATTATACCAATGTTGCTTCCTGGCTTATATAAGATGTTAACAGCAGAGAAAGCTGAGTGAAGGATATATGAGAACTAACTGTACTATTTCTGCAGCTTTTCTGTAGAATCTAAAATTACAAGACAAAAAAAAAAAATAAAAAGAAGAAAGAAAAAAAGCACACCATAATGACAGTGCAGAAGAAAGCTTTAAAGAGTTGCATGAAGGGGAGAGCCCATTTGGGAAGACTTTATGCCAGAGGTGGTACATTAGTGTGCTAGGGCTGCCATAACAAATTACCACAGAATGGGGAATTTGTTTATTTCTCACAGTTCTAGAAGCTGGAAGTCCAAGATCATTGGCAGGATTGGTTTCTCCTGAGAATTCTCTTCTTGGCTTGCAGATGGCCTTCTAACTGTGTGAGAACACATGGCCTTTTCTCTGAGTACCTACACTCCTGATGTTTCTTTTTCTTATAAAGATCATACCTTTATGTTTTCATTTAACCTTAATTATCTATTTAAAGGCCGTATCTTCAAATACACCTCAGAGGTTAAGGCTTCAAAATATGAATTTTGAAGGGACATAATTTAGTTCATAACAGGTGACAATTATGAAAGGTTGATCTTGAAGGATAAATATTAGCAGCGGCAGGGAAAATGAATGGCAGTAGTTTAGAGAATAAGTGGCCTAGTGAATTAGTTAGGATTCCTCAGAGAAACAGAACCAATAGGATATACAGAGATATATAGAAAGAGATTTATTATGACAGAATACCTCAGATGATTATGGAAGCTGAGAAATCCCACAATCTACTGTCTGCAACCTGGAGGACCAGAAAAGCTGGTGATATAGTTCCAATCCAAACTGGAAGGCCTGAGAACCATTGGAGAGCCCCACCCCAAACTAGCAGCTTTTCTGGTCATTCAATAAGTGGGCTGGAGTACTATACCTAAATAAAGCATATGTTGCTTCTGAAATCTGAAGAGGCCTACTAGGCATTGTGCTTCTTTCTTAGTTATAGAAGGGGACAGATGCAACAACTTATCTTTCACCTTAAAAAGGATATCTCAACATGTCCACATAAATAGATTCCTAGATATTTCACCGAGGTACAAGGTCTTTGAATTTTAGTCAGATTTATTTCCCGCCCTCTGACATGCAAATGTCTTATCAATAGTTCTACAGCAGTTGCTCTTCTTACACTCTAGGTCCAATTAGCAGAGTGTCATTACTATAATAGACCAGCATGAGATCTTGTGAAAGAGAAAGGTGATCAAGATCCCTGTGAATTAAACTATGACATGGGGCTAAGGAGTTAATACACTCCTGAGGTAGGACAATGAAGGTGTATTGCTGGCTTTGTCAGCTGAAAAAAAAAACTGCTTCTGATGGGCGCTGTAGACAGGGATGAAGAAAAAGTATTTCCCAGATCAATAGCCGCATACCAGATACCAGGGGATATGTTAATTTGATGAAGTAATGAAGCCACATCTAGTACAGCAGCTACAACTGGAGTCACCACCTGGTTAAGTTTGCAATAACTTGCTGTCATTCTTCAAGATTCATCTGTCTTTTGCACAGGCCAAATAAGAGAGTTGAATAGGGATGTGGTAGGAGTCACCATTCTTGCATCTTTCTAGTTCCTGATTGTAGCACAAATCTCTGCAATGCCCCCCTGGAATGTGGTATTTCTATTTCTATTATTTTACAATTTTTCTTGGTAGAGGCAGTTCTAATGGCTTTTACTTGGCCTTTTCCACCATATCGGTTCTCATTCTGCAGGTCAGGGAACCAGTGTAAGAATTCTGCTAGTGCCTAAGTATATCTATTTTTACTGAGGGAATAACTATAGGCTGGGTTTGGAGACTCACTAGATCCACTGTGAGATGGACCTGAGCTAAAATTTCATTGTCCACCCGACTTCCATAAGCGCCTACTATAACTGGTGAACCACAGTAAAATTTTGGGTCTCCTGGAATTTGTGTCAGTTCAGAGCCAATCTCCAGTAGTCCCTGCACAGTCTAATTATTCCCTTTTCCCTAATGTATAGTTATTCTGGTAAAAGGCCATCAATCCCTTGGGGAATGCTGGAAGAAAGATTCTCAGTATAAATTTCCAGTAGTATACTGGGGTGCTCTTCGAGGGGACCCAGCTTCTCCTTCATTCAAGGCTGGGAGTTCAACTTGTGCTGTAATTCAACTCATAACCACTGAAGTCTGAATTTGATTTCCAGCAATTTCAGCCTTGCAGCCATAGGAGATAAGAGCATCCATAGTACTTTTAGGTCATTTAGGTCATTTATGCTTGAGCTGGAATTTGCATCACTGAAGTCATTCTTTTCTTTCACCATTTTGTGACATTAGGAGCAACTAACCAACATCATTATAGTCTTTAGTTTACTGGAAATATTCCTAAGTATCATATGCAGAGTAAACCTAGCTTCTCGTTTCTTATAAATGACTGATTAGGAGTGTCCAATGAAGACATTTTGCGTATCTCTACTAGTTGTGCCATGGACTATCAGTATCTCTTTATTGATAGAGTGATTAGAGTCTTTAAATCTAATCAGATTAAAGAGCTAATTCCAGAAATCCTAAACCCAATTCAGAACACTCATCTTTACAGTTCTGTTCCTTTAGAACCATTCTTAGTACCAAATTCTGTAGTAGTCAGGGTTCTCCAGAGAAACAGAACCAATAGGATAGATAAATGATAGATAGGTGATAGATAGATAGATAGATAAATAGATAGATAGATAGATAGATAGATGATAAATAGATAGATAGATAGATAAATGGATAGATAAATGGATAGATATAAAGAGATTTATTATGAGGGATTAGTTCATACATTTAAGGAGGCTGAGAAGTTCCATAATCTGCTTTCTAGAAGTTGGAGGACCGGTAAAACCAGTCATTTAATTCCTGTCCAAACCCTAAGACCTAAGAACCATGAGGGCCAGTGGAGTAAGTCCCAGTCTGAGTTTGAAGGTTTGAGAACCAGGAGTGTCAATGTCTGAGGGCAGGAGAAAGTGGAAGTCTCAGCTCAAAGAGAAAAATTCACCCCTTCTCCATCATTTTGTTCTATTCAGGCCCTCAATAAATTGGATGATGCCCACACACATTGGTGAGTGTGATCTACTTTACTCAGTCTACTGATTAAAATGCTTATCTCTTCCAGAAACACTCTCACAGATACTTCACAAAATTATGTTTTATCAGCTATTTGGGCATCCCTTAGCCCAGTCAGATTGACACATCAAATTCAGAGATTCAGTTCTTAAGGGGAAATGGCAAAATCCATAGGTCAGGGGTAGAAGTGGAGGTGAGGATAAGGAATTAAAGAAGGGGGAAAAATAACCATCATACCTAGTTTGATAGAAGTGTTGAGTGTCTATGGAGAAGCTATGGTAAACAAGTCTATTATGAGAAGTTGGAGCCATATTCCTGAGATTTTGAATTTCTCAGGCTAGCAAAAAAGGGCTATTGAGACCAGTTAGGGGACTATTAAAATAGTTTAGGTGGGAAATAAGAGGGGCATGGATTGAGGTTATTGAAGTGAGATTTGAAGGGGATGGTTGAAAGGGAGTTTGTAGCTATAGAATTAATACAGCTCCAGACAATGACTACACAACACACATTTCCATTATCTTTCTTATAACAAGCTCCAATTTTTATTTTTTTTTAGGGGAGGGTTCAGTATTTCTATTTAAAAACTAACATTTCCTAGTTTCATTTATAGATGTTGAGGAAAAGTTGAGTGGTCTTCCAGGAAAGCTTTTTTTTTTTTTTAAAGTGGTTAATTAACTCAGTGGACATTCATTGTTACTATTTACTATCCCTCCCTCTCTTTTCTGCCCAGAACATGGACATCTGAACTATTTTGAACTATAACATAAAAACAAAAGCCATATGCAAGAATGATTTAGCAGAAAGACTGAGGGAATCCTGGTTCTCTGATTCTATACCAGTCCAGGGCCACTCAGGTATTTACTTATGTAAACATGAAAAAAATTACTTAATGATTAAAATCACTGATTTTTCTTTCTTTTTCTTTTCTTTTTTTTTTTTGATGGGGGGAGGGGTGGTTTCCTATAGTTATATCTGATTCTTACAATTGAATGCAATCCTACGTAATACAGTGAAGCTGGGTGAATAGAAAATGGGTAAAATAGAAAATTAATAGTGCTATTAGGAGAGAAAGAAAAATAAATAACTCGAATGAAAGTTTATTCGTTTATTATTCAAGTATTAATTAAGTATTTATTTTGCTCCTCCCATGTGCCAGGCACTATTCTAAGGACTCAGAATCGAATGGCAAGCACATGGACAGTGTCCCTGCTCTCATGTTGGTAGAGACAGACAATAACATCAAGAACGATAAGAGAACCAGAAAAAAATATTTGATCGCAATAATCACGAGGCAAAGACTTAACACAGTGATATTAAATAAAGAGTTACTAGGTGGCTCCATAATAAAGTACTGTGAGACATATTGAACTGATGAGTTTCTGGGCCATATCAGTGAAAGCTTTTAGAAATGTGAATTTAAAGATTGGAAAAAAAGTTGGGCTAGACATTTCATATGGGGAGTTCTGAACATAAAGATGATAGCAGTAACAAGTAAGGTATAAACAAGAGTAAATAAAAATATTTAGGGTAGATAAAAATGGGAAAAATTTCATCTAAAGTTATCGGAAGAATCTGGGAAGTGCTGAGTTCTGAACATGTATGAAATGTTTTAGAAAACTGTGTCATTAGCACTGCAGAAACATTAAAGTAAAAGAGGTTTAAGGAAAGACCACTGAATTTGGAGATTGGCAAATTTGTAGCCATTAATCTATTAGTGATATGTGAAGAACTATTTTAAAAATTAACATGCGGTAAGAAATTAAAAAAACAAACCTAGACCACTCTAAACTCGTTCTCCTCCAACACACACAGATATGGGTGATGAAGGCATGGTATCTTTTTAAAGATAGGACTGTACATAACATGACTCTTCATTTGACAGTGTTCAACTATTTCATCTAAATGCTGACATTGGCATTTTACAATGGCCCATAACATCCCCTGAATTTATTTGATTCCTGTAGCACAGATGATAATTGCTGGGAGAAATAGCATGTCGAGTCACTCAGTTATGTAAGGGCGGTATGTTTTATGACTTATTCATCTCATAAAACAAAGCTAAATTTCTTCTTACAGTTGGAAAGAAAGCCTTAGAGTAGAGTAAAGCTTTAGACCTAAGGCTCCAAGTTTATAGGTCCATTTTATTCCTCTGTAAATTCATGGGACAACTCTGTAAATTCTCCCACAGGGTGTGAAAGCTTAGTTTAGTCAGGTGTTCATGTCTTTTCATGTAATTAAGCAATTATTTTCAAGTGGATTAAAATTTTTAGAAGGCTTTGAAAAATGTTAGTAAAAATAGCACCCTGCAGTATTTACATCGATTCTTAATCCTAGTTGTTCCAAGAGTGCTTATCAGTTGAAGATATGGGAAATATTAGCATTTCTACTTTGAAGACAGAGAAATTATGTGATGCACTTGATTTGATACAGAGAGTCAAAAATGAGAAAAGCTGGACCAGAGCTTTTATTAATTCTTTATCTCCATTCTCCATAACACCTTTCTCTCTTTTTCATCTCTCCCATACCAGTAAATCCATGTAAGTATTTTGGAGAAATAATTTGAAAAGAGTTGTGGTTAAATTCTTAATTGTTTTTAAAATTGCTGGTAGAGAATGGTGATTGTTGTTATGGATTACCATCTTACTCTGTTATCAGCCAATTACTGAATCTTTATAACACTTGCTATATCTTACAGCCATATTTTACTAGACTTCTTAAAACTCTACCAACTAAAACACATAATCTAAGTTAAAAATAGTATTTTTGTAGTAGAGGTACAGCTTAAGTTCCCACTCTCCCCTTTTCAAGGATCCTCATGTCTGTCTGTCTGTCTGTCTGTCTATCTATCTATCTATCTATCTAATCTATCTTCTATATCTCTATCATCTTTCATCTATATCTCTATCATCCAAATATTACGGTCTCCATGAAAAAGGTAGATTGCTCATGTAATGGTCAATTTACCAGGTGAAACATAAAGGAGAACCCTTCTTGTCCAGGTATTTATGCTGAGTCACTCAGTGTTAGGTTCCATATAATCAAAGTTTCCCAGATGTCATGCAATGTGAAATTCTCTTAGTGTGGAGGTCATGTACCCCTCCCTTGTTGGTTCATCAGATTTAAATAGACATAGAGCACTGACTGATTGTGTGAAATGATGTTACCATGCCGTTATCAGTAGAGAACAAGGTACACACATTTGACAAGTATTTAACTAGAATTAAAGACTGTATTGACATGAACCAGAGTGATTGCTCCCATTTAAGGAACAATCTCATGATCTTGAGCTCATTCAAAGGACGTTGAATCTCTTAAGCTAACCTTCACAACTTAGATTGGTAAAGGAAAAGAGGTTTCTAGTGAGATAAGTAGAACTGCTTTATGAAGAACTAGATTGCAGATGATAGTGGGACAGAATAGACTTCAGCATCATTTCCCCCAACTCCAGCAACACACACTTAGAGATGACAGATAACATGTAAAAGGAGAAAACCAAAATAGCCAAGATAGGACAAACGCGTCCATGGACCTTAAACAAAATTGCAAACTATTGAGAGGTACTAAAGCTATGAGGTTATCAGGAGTTTGTGTCTTTGGGTTACAGAAAGCATGAAACTGCATTGAAGGTAGAGTACCAGAGACAGAAATATCACTTGAAACTAAGAGCCTGGTGGTTCTCTCTGATGAAGGAGGCCAGAAAGAGTTGCTAATGACAGTTGCCAAGGGCTTTGCTAAACTGGATGGCTGTGGCGGCAAGAGGATTCAGATTAGCTTCGAAGAGGGATCTGAGCAAAGCAGTGCATTTATTATTGTCATAGGCAGGAGTTCTAAGCCTATAATAAAAGTTTCTGAGCTGGTTTCTCCAGAAAATTATGTAGATGGACCCCAAAACTGCAAGATTAGAAGGAGTAAATGAGTTGGAGGAGAGAGGAAGAATATGTGCCTTTAAAAACGAGTCTGTAAATCAAAATTATGCACTAAACCAAACACAACTTAAAGAAAGAATTAATAACTAGGAATTCGTACTGATGAATTTACCCAGAACATAATAGAAACACAAAGACTTCAAAGTATGAACGTATAGTTAAGACCAAAGGAGACCAAATTGACAAGCTCTCACTTGTCTAATAGTCATCCAGCCAGAAGAATTAAAAACCAAACATCAAAAAGTAATTGTCAAGAATTTTCTAGAATTGTCGAAAACTGTCTGGATTTAAACCATTCTAACAATGAAGCTGAGGGTTATGAATGTAGCTATGTAGGAAACAACTGAGTTCTTAAATTAAAAGTATACTTATGCAATGAGTAGGACTAATAAAAATACATTTATTTCTAGAAATAGTATACTAAAAGGGAAAACAGCAATTTATAATAGAAAATAGAGAATTCTAAATGGAGAGAAAAGATAGATTACTGCCAAAAGCATGATAACTAAACTGATGTTAAACTTCTGTCAGTAATACATACCAGAATAGAAAGGAGAGTAATATTTTTAAAGTTCTGGGGCTAAAGCATCATTCAAAATGAAGGCAAAATAGGTCACTTTTTAGAAAAAGACTATACTAATTGCCAACTATAGATTTTTCTGAAAAAATTACTAAAGGGTATGCTTCAGTAGGAATAGAAGTAAACCCAGAATGATGCAGAGAAAGGGAGAAAAATATAATGTGACCTGGCCATTCTGGTCCTAAGAAACTATCTGTTAAGAAAAAAATACAATCAGATTTATGCTATATAAGTGTTTCATTTGATATTGGTTACTATTCAGCTGCATTCAATTATAAATTAGCTATCAAAGAAAGCTTCACATTATCTGCTAATTCAGAATGACTTTCAGACAACTCCCAGAGCCTCTAGTAATTTCTCTTCCAAATCCACCAACTTTCTAGTCCTACAATTAATGGGGAAGATCATTTAAAAGCAACTTGTTAATCAATTCTTGCTAATACTATCTGCTAATGTTATATAAGGTAGATGTTAATTAGTGTGGAAATAACTGAAAAAATAAGGCAAATTCAATCATGTTGAGTAGTTTATAGCTCTGAAAATTAAAAATAAGTAAAATTGGTACAAAAGTAAACACACACACACACACACACACACACACACACACACACACAGGATAAAACAAAGGAGCTGAAGACTATGACAGGAATGAGAAGATAGGCATTTCAAGTCAGAAGTCTGCTAAGGTAATGAAGGGGACAAGAAATTGATCCAGAGACTAGCTAGGTCTAGTTTCAGGAAAATTAGAAACTAGTTTCAGAAAAATTAGAAAAAGTAAAAGGTATTGCCCCTAGGCAAGGTGGTGTCCAGAGATCAGTCTTCAGACAACGGTGTTTCAGGATTGAACAAACATTTGTCGAGTATCTCCTATGGTCTGCTACCTGTATTAGGTGCCGAGAAGGAATACAGAGGTTTGGAAGATAAAACCATGGCCTCTAGAGGCAATCAGTTTAGTGGGAAGACAAATATACATAAATAATTTTACAAGGCATGCTAAAACAGTGGTTGAAAATAGGTGCTAAGAAAATTGAAGAGAAGAGAATTAAATTCCAATTAGGAGTAATTAGGAAAGTGTTTTAGAGGAAATTGGTTTAAACTGATCTTAAAAAATAGATAAGAAATTTATATCAGCCAAAGGGATGGGCTTTCTAAGTAAAGCTACGTAGGTAAGAAGCACAAAATAAATAAATAAATAAATAAATAAACCTTAAGATTCAGCTGAAAATATTCTCAGCTGGGCCTATTTACTTACCTTTTCCCAAGACAAGGACTTATCTTTGTTGGAGACCTCATCAAGTCCCCAGAAAGAAGCAAATAGATACATTTGAACAGAGAAAAAAGTGAAGTGACAAGGAGGACAACAACTCTTGAAAGAATGGAGGCAAGCAGAGAAATATATATGTATGTACGATATTCCTTTGTTTAAAAATGCTTTTAAGTAACATCACGTTCATATCATTCTGTAACTTTTTTCCACTCATCTTTCTTTTTATGATCTCTGTACTTATAGCTCTGGCTCATTCATTCCATCTTTCTGCTTACAATGTTTCTACTGAAATACTTTTAGATTCTATTCACTTTTTCAGTGTTAAAGACGATGCTACTTGCATTGTAGAAATATCCTTCTACTTGTCTTCTTATACAGCCATGGAAGTTTTTCTAGAGAATATACCTAGAAAATGAATGACTGAGGCATGGTATATATACATTTCCAACTTCCTAGATATGGTCCTTTGTTCACCTTAATCTTTTTATGCTCCCTCTCCCCGACCCATCTCTTCTCCTGCCACTCACATAGTAGGTAATTAATAGATATTAATAAATTTTCAAATAGTCATGAGGATGTAAAGTATAGCATAAGGAATATAGTCAATAATATTGTAATAACTATGTATGGGGTCAGATGGGTACCAGCTTTATCAGGTGATCACTTTGCAAGTTATATAAATGTCTAGTCACTACGTTGTATCCCTAAAACTAATATAATATTGTATGCAAACTGTAATTGAAAAATTAAAAAAAATATTAAAAAATAAATTTTCAAAGTGGAAGGAAGAGTAAAATTTGCTAGGGCTGAAGGTAATGAGAGCACAAAGAAGATGAGCAAAAAAAGAGAGGGAGAAATAAAGAGTGGCTTTAGTTTACTGGCAGTCATCTCGCACCTTGGAACACTGGGCCTCAGTCTGCCAGTGAGCGGGTAGAGGAGTGTCTGGAATGGAGGCTGTCTGGGAGGCAGCAGAGCTCATCCTGAGAGCTAAATGAGCTTACTTAGATTGGAGCCATGCTCCGCGGAGCATGTGTGTTCATGCCTGAAGGCCTGAGTTAAACCTGGCTCCTAGTCAAACTGAGTCTCAATCTTTGGCTTAAAAAGAGATTGCAATAAAGTAATTACCTCTGGATATTGTGAAGATTTAACAAGAAAAAACTATGCAAAAAAGCCTCATGTATGTACTTTATTTGTAAACATTTAAATGTTTTTATCTCTATCCTATGCTTTTCCTTTTCTAGCTTTTCAGTTTCAGTCCCACAAACTGTTTTTTAGATGTCATACTCTTAGTCTCCTTAATATAACGTTTGTACTCCTCTGAGTATACTTCTCAGTGTGGAACACAGAATTGATCAATATACTCCAGGATTTGATCAACCATACAGAGTGGACCAAAATATCAATTGCCTGGTTTTGGATATTACATAGTAGCAATTCATTCTAATATTAAAGTAGTTGTGGCAGCCACTCCCAGTGTTGACTTAAATTGGGTTTTTAAAAAAAAATCAGCTAAAATCCCCAAGTGTCTACTGTAAAACTATATTTTTGCTGTATGATAGTTAGGTACTTCTTTTTTTTTTTTTAACTCAATTGCAATATTTATATTTATTCCCATTAAAATTAATTTGATTAAGTCTGGCCTTTTCTAATTGTGATTCTGACTTTGTTGTCAATATGTGTATTATTATTCTTTTCTAAAACAAACTCCTCTGGTTCATTTTTTGTTCTGTTCACTTAGGAACAAGTACAGAAAGAGACAATTTATCTTTTATCTTTTATCTTTCTTTCCACCTCCAGCTCTTCTCTCTACCTGAAATATTCCTTCTTCAGCTGTCTCCATAGCCAACTCCCTTCTTCCTTCAAGTTTTCCTTGAGCCTCGCCTCCAATTTCACCTTCTAATGAGGCCTTTCCTGACCACCCCTGGATAGTACAAAGAACATATTGTACGTAATCAATAAATATTAGTTGGGTAAAATGACTATATTTCAGGGTGCTATTGATTGAGATAAATTAATGTAGAAGCTTCTTGTCACATTGGTAATGCAAATGCCTCTTGGATTCCCACAATGCATGGATCATCACTTTTAGTTTTTGATATTTTGATAATTTGCTTGTTTTTCACAGATATTTTAGTGAGAAGCTAAAAAAGGCTGAATCAGGGAATGTTAGATACCATTTTATACCGGGCATGTCAGATAGTCTTTATATGTGATAAATCTCCAACCAAGTCACTGATAAAAATATTGATTAGAAGAGGCCAAATACAGAGCCCTGAAGTACAGCTCCTGTAATCTCCCTTTAGTCATTTATCTCTACGCCTTTGTATAGTCACTTATTCAGTTGGTATTCATCTGGTGGAACCATCATTCATCTTGCATTTCTCTCTGTGAGCTCAAAAGATATGATGATTAAAATTGGCGAATACGGGATTCCAGACCGATAACAATAAGCAATAACATTATTGAATATTTACTATCCGCTGGGCACCATGCTAAGTTTATTATATACTACATTTTATTTAATGAATTTAGACCACTTCTTTTCCTTAAAAAAAAAATAATGAGTGAGATCATAAAGCTAGTAAATGATGGAATGAATCTTTTACCCCAGTCTGACAGTCTGACTCCAGAGTCTAATCACTGACTCTATTATTCTGACTTCTTGACAGATATATTCTGTTTGTGGATGTCCCTGATTCAACATCCTAATTTTTCTGACATCGAAAACGTTTTGGAAAGACATGTGCTTGGAAAGAGGGAAACAAATATGAAAATGACCTGAATCCTACCTCTAAGGGCTAAAACAGGGAATTTAGAATAGTGGAACACACAGCACAAGTTTTATATCTATCTACTGTAGTTATTTTCTTTTTTCTTTTTCTTTTTAAATTTAGTAAAATCCTTACCTTTATGCCAATGATACTTGGTTCTAAAAACCTGTAGGTAGCCAATAAGCACAAAAATCCAGGATAAATACACCTCTCCTCAGATGTTTCTAAAACCTAGAAACTGGGGACACTTTCTTGACAGAGCTTGCTTATTTATAGCTCCACATAAATGCCAACCGTTTGAACCATGAGAGTAGCTGTGCTTAAACAGATACCCTTGACCTGCTGCCAATGTGCTGTCTTTGATCTTGTGAGACTCTTACTAAGTTCTCATGCGATCTCATCTCACTGCCCCTTAACTAAAAGCAATTTTCATGTTTTATATTTAATCCATTTGAGGCACTGAGCCAGGTGGTGAATTAATTACTTTCATAGGTTGAGAAAATATCCAACTTCATTATTAAATTTAGCTAAAGTTAGAAACTTTTTCAAAGGCTGTATTTGTACCATTTAAGCTTTTACTTCATTAAAAATATGTCTATAAGACAGAGTAGTATGGTTTAATGGCTGATTCCAAATGTTTTGGGATAAAGATTGTTTTAATCACAGGTAAAACTATGAAAGGCTATATTCGTTTGTAGTTTCTTTTTGAGGCAATGACAAGTTTTCTTGGCAGCGTTATGTCTATGTAGTCTTCATAATTGTAGGTAGAGGGGAAAAAATCTAATTTAAAGTTTATGGAATTTACATGGACGTTTACTTCAACACACTGAACAATCTGGAGAGAATACTGTTATGATAGTATTTCTCTGAAAAGGAGAGGTGAAAAAATTAAGAAAGTTCTGAACTTGAAGTTAGAACACAGTTCTAAATCTTGTTTCCAGCACTAACTTGAAATGTCACCTTAGCCAAGTTTCTTAATATTGCTGAATCTCAGTCTTTTTGCTTGTAAAATGGGAATAATGATAATTCCTTATTATCCTGGGCCCCACTGTAATAGTTAACAAATTGTCTTTATTGGGGTAAGCACTTAAAAATGCCATGGGTTTTTGAGTCTTAAAATACATTGCAAATTATTGTGGTTCTTGACGCACTGGATATTACTGTTGAGGCTGGAGAGGAGATGAGCATTACCATCTTTCACAAATGGAGGAACAATATTTTAAATGACCTAAACATCATCATTTGGAAAGAGGCAGAGAACCCTCCCTATGAGTTCCTGTTCAATAGCAGGCAATTCAGTAATAGAAAAAAAGGCCTCTCTTAAATCAAGTAAAACTGCATCTTCTTTGAGTAATCGAATGCAGACTTTGACTATGTAAGCATTTCCAGAAGAAGCTCATTGTCTATGGAATTAATTTTTATTTTTGACAACAATGCCTGCTAGTCACCAGAACTTTGTAAAAATCCCACATGTTTAGTTAGGGACTGGCCTGCTTGATGAAGGTTTGACAGGAGTTGGAGGATAAATCCTGCATTTAGAAATAAATCATTGAAGTGTACTTTAGTCCTGGGTAGAAACTCAGTCTCCATCTAGACATGTAATATAAAGTAGAAAGTAAAAGCTATTATCTGAATATAGCTAAATAATGAAAGCCCTCACTTATTGTATACATAATAGATGCTCAATGAACTTTGCTAATTTCGTGAATTAAAAAATATAATCTTTTTTCTTTTCAAAATTTTCTAGATAGTTCTCACTTAATACATATAGGTCCAGTATACACTAAGTATGAAAACTTTATTTTCTTACTTCCCTGTTTTTTTTTCACTCTGTCTTCACGTATATTGACCTAGCTTTGTTTCGTGTAGCATTTATTTAAAAAATAATTTATATATAATTTTAGATCAAATTTACATTTTCAGACTAGCCACATTACACTCCTTGAGATGCTAAAATAAACTATTCCTCAGTATCTACAAACCCATCCTCCAAAAATCACTAGAGCGTGTTTTGAGTTTATCATTAGTCTATATTACATATGGGTGTATTTTGTAACTCGCATTGCTAATATATTTAATATATCTTCTATGAATTACTGGTAGAAAGTGATTCTAAAACAAAGAGGTAGTACTGAGGACAATTCTAGTGTATAAGGCCAAGAAAGCTAGGTTCAACTTAAAATGTGGCATAAAGGAATCCATATTTTAAATAATAAATATTCCAAAATTAAAAAAAATATATAAAACAATAATCATTTAAAATGCACAAAATTATTTGATTTTAAAGAAAGCCTGTACTACATATAAGACCAAGTTTGACAATTTGAGTTTCATTTCCACCTAAAACCTGATACACTTGCAGTAAACTGTTGTATTTGGCTTTCTCTTTTTAACATGTCAGAGTTACATACTAAAAAATACTCGATAGATACAGTAAAAAAGCTATTTAACAACCATTTATTAGTGATCTGAAAAAGCAAAGAATCTTGAAAAAATATTGAAGAAAAAAGTGCTGACCTAGGTCAGGACTTAACAGGGGCTGACGGTCTAATAGAGAAGATTAAATATGAAGAAAAAGAATCTAAATATGAGGCAAAATGTGGTAAATAAGCAAATAAAGTGTTAATGAAGCTTAAGAGAAGGTGGGATTTTTTTTTTCCCCATGGGAAATAGGGAAGGAGAGAAGGAGATTAACAAACTCAGTGGAGAAACTGTCTTTTGTGCTGGCTCATCAAAGATGAAACAGTACAGAAGAGAAGAGTGTATTATAATCCTCTCATTGCCATTGTGCAGCTCAACTACTCATCAATTAATTTCACTCCTTTCCCTTGGAAGCTAAGATTCCTTATATTTCCCCAAACTTGCCATGCCTCTATGCTCTAGCACAGGCTTGCTTCTTTTCTTGGAATATCTTTTCTCCCTATTATTTCTTGTAAACTCTTATCCTTCCTCAAGACTATCTAGAAATCACTCTACCTTCTCCTTCTCCAGTTTCCCAAAGTTTGGTCACTTCTTCCGCTGTGCTTTTATAAATTTTGCACACTCTCTGTTATTAATAATAATAACAGTCATTATTCTGTTATGCCATCAATTTGTTCATCTTGGGAGGTTCAAGAAACATGAGTTATCTTTATATAACTATTATTTATCACAATGCTTGACGCTGGGAAAATAATACAACTTAGTTATATAAATAAATGAGAAGATGATTAAACTGTGTTATGTGTCATTATAATATTAATTTGCATTTCCTTAATGACTAATAATGTTGAACATCTTTGAATGTGCTTTTTCGGCATTTATATATCTTTTTTTTTTTTTTTTTTTTCCGGTCAAGTATGTGTTCAAATTTTGCCGGTCTAAAATCTTGTTTAATAGAGTTGTGTGAATTATTTATATTTCTTGGTTTCTTGAGATTTTGGCTAACTTATAGTGATTGATTAGATTGCACCCATGATCACTTCCTTATTTCCTAGGGTGGTAGATGGCAAAATATAGCCACATTTTTCCCCTAATTTTCGAAGTGATATTGCCAATTAGCCAACCAAGAATGAGGTAGAGAGTATTTTCCCATCTTCTTGAATTTGAGCTTGCCCTGGAACTTTCTTTGGCCAATAGAATGTAACAAAAGTGACAGTGAGTGACTGCCTAGGCAAGGCATAAAGAGGTCTTAACTCTACCAGAGACTATCAGAAGAACCCGCCTTCAGTCAACCCATAGAATGAATAATAAGCAGTGGTTGCTTTAAGCCACAGAGTTATTAGGTAATTTGTCACAAAGCAATAGATAACTAATACACTAGGATTGAAAACATTCAAGAAGTGTTTCATTTATTGGATTGGGGTTGGGCAAAACTAATGCTGGAGCATTTGCTACTTTCAAAGACAGAGATTGAGTGGAAACACAATCCTATCTTATGACCATCATTTGAATTATTTACAACACAGAGTAAAACTGGAGAGAACAAAATATAATTTTATAATTTTAGGTAGTATAGAGGTAATTCTAAGGAGCTATAGTCTAACTTCATGATAAAGCGGTATTTAGAAAGTTCTCTAATAAAATGAGTGAAGAAATTAACAACTTGCAATATATATACTGTGGTACAAAGAATATGGTACTCTTGGAAACAGTCCCAGATATTATCAAAACACAATAAGTGCTCATATAGTTGCCAAATAAAGTAAAAATTTCAAAGTCTGGAATGTTTTGGGAAATGTTTATCCTCCTTTATACAATTTAGAAAATTTATTAGGTAGATTTGCACACAATATAAATAAGTATTCTATCCTTGAGAGATAAAAAGTTTTGAGAGTGTTATGTATAGGGTAGATCCTTAAACATCTGCTGACTGGAGGAGCTATTTTTCTGTTATATTCCTCTGTTTGCTAAGCTCTATAATATTTTTAATCTTATACAGTTAAAAATAGAGAAATGTTACTAAAATATTTTTGAGGCATATATGCAGAATCACAAAAACCACCATATGTATGTTTTATACCTATAGCATCTGGTGGTCTCCCATCTAAGTACTAACCAGGCCTGACCTTGCTTAGCTTAGCTTCTGAGATCAGACAGGGTTGGGTGTATTCAGGGTGGCATGGCTATAGGCTAAAGAAAAAAAAAAAACACTGTATATTTAAAGCCTTTATCTAGGGAAATGGCACCTGTGAATTAGTGGTTGGATCATATAGGTATTCCAAATAGCATTTTTAGAAATTCATTTAGCACTAAATTATATTTCTCACCCATCAGACAATTAGAACATAGCATACGTGTGGAGGAGGGGGGAAGAAATTATCTATCAAGCATATCTCAAGGCAGTTGGCAAATGTCCAGATCTTGGAGGAACCTAGTTAGCACCCTGTTATAAGTATTGTAAAAGTAATTTTCTTTCTGAAATGGAAAATTAATGTAATGTTCCTGAAGGGAAACATTTAATAATAATTAAGTCAAGGCATAAGGCACTTGATTCCCTTCTGTGACCATAGTCCCAATATATTAGTAACCCTGAGGCTCTACTTGTAACTAGATTGTGGTTCAGAGACTAAATCATTCAACTGTAAAGTTCTGCTAGTCTCCTTTCGCCTGTTTCATATGATAATCAGAACTGAATTGAAAAATATTGCTGAAAAGTATAATAAACTTGTTTTTTCAAATTTTTAAAAATCAAAACTATGTAAAAGTCTACTGACTTTACTGCATACTAAAAGAAAAAAGTCACTTTAATGAGTTATGTTAAGACCAAATTATGGTTAATATATTTTAACATATTTAGGCCATCATAATGAATTAGACATCTAAAACAGAGAAAGAGAATTTACATTTTATATGAATATTGTTTTGCAAGAAATACTATATAAATGACAAAGGAAACAACTATTAGATATTCAGAACATTCTATTCCATTATTATAAAACCATCAGTAGAAATATCACTTAATGGGACTTAATAGAACAAATAGCACTGAATAGAAGAGTAGATGTGTTCCAACAAATTAAAGGTTACATCTTAGCAATTTTCTTTTGTAATTTTTTCTTTAATTTGTTACATTTTGAGCTCTGGTTCTATTTAACTCCGCACGCTTAGCTCAATTGTGGAATCTTCAAATCATCTATTCCAACTTACTACCGATGAAGTAGTCTCTTCCACAGCATTCTTGACAAGCACTCTTTCAGTCTGAAATGTTTTCACAGAGAAGCCAAACAACGATTCTACTTCCTTATGTTACAGGATACGTCACTGTTTGACAATTTAAACTTGTACCAAATTTTCCTACCAGAAATCCTGGTTCTGCCTCACAGAGCTGATCCCATTTATGCAACAAAGCCCTTCAAATATTTCTCAGCAATGTTCATGACATGAGAAGATTTGTCTTTTAGAAAGATTGCTTTGGCTGCAGAGTGTAATAAACTGAAAGGCCATAAAACTGAAGGAAATCCAGAAAGAAACTAAAGTGACATATTATAAGAAAGGGACAAAGGGAACAACTGGTTTCACATTCCCGGGGTGTCCAGTTTCTACAACTGTGAATTTGACACAATTGAGATGATAATTAAACTGGCTAACCATTTTGGAAACAATTTAAAATTACTACCCTACTACACACAAAACGCACCAAAATAAACTGAAGATGAATTAAAGATTTAAAAATAAAAGTGAAAAATTAACATACTAAATGATTTTAGAAAAGTCTTGAAATGAGAAAGCCTATTCTTAGCATTATATCAAAACCAAAAATACATATAAGAAAAGATTATAAAATCTAATCATTTTGCAAGTATGAGTCTCAGTCTCTAAAATTACAGTCAATAGCTTTGTTACTTTAAATTAATCTAATTTCAATCTCCTAACAGATGGTCAGGAAATTCCAACCTTGTTATACTTGATGCCTTTTTGTCTTCTTCAAGGTAGCACCAAAATCAGAGAGGCTTATATGGTTCTTATGAAATTATGTGTGTTGCAGGGTCGAGTGATGCAAATGCAGGTTGATGGAATGCAAATGTAAGTGCTTTTAATTTCCAGAGAATTTCTCGTGCTGTCATTCTCAATATTTAAGTCTTTGGTTGGTCCTTGAAGTCAGATAATGCTATGGCTTCTGTGTCACACAGGAATTAAGGGAAACGGCCTCCTCTGCCTGGATCTATGATACAACTCTGTTCCCTGGGATCCTGCCACCTCCCCAGTGTGCTGCCAGAGGTAGCTCTCAAACTTGTGCAAAGCTCTTTGCAGTAGAGGGGGAAACCCCACTCTAACTCCTGTTCCTCCACTCTGCTCTCCTCGCCCACCTGTCCTCTTTTTCTGCTATCATGAACTTTGATAGTGAATTTCAAAGTACTCAAATTAATAATTGCAAAAAGATTTAACATTTCTTAAGGGCAAGGAAACCATGATCTTCAAATGCTCTTAGGAAAAAAATATTTGAAGAAAGAGAAGAAAACTAAAAGATTAGTTTTCCATTTTAAACAGTCTTTACTTTCACATCATAAGTATGACAAATTTTTAAACTTCTATATGGAAAAAAAAATCATGGCAAAAAAATTCTGAAAAAAAAATGGGGGGAATTACTGCAATTTATCTAATAAACAGGGAAGGAGTTTTTACAAATTAAAACACAAAAAACAGTATCCTATAGAAAATTTGGCAAAGAACCCAAACAAGCAATTTAGAGGAAGAAATACAAATTATCGTTAAATATGAAAAATTGCTAAAAATTAGAAATTTTATAAATGTAAGCTAAAGTAATAATTAACTATCGTTTCATATCAATCATATTGGCATTTTTCTTTTTATGTCAGACCCAATATTTAGGCTAGGACTAAGGTAAAACAAGTTATTCACCTCAAGGAAAATAAATAATAAACAATATTTTAATGAACATTAATCCAAAAAAATCTATGATAAAAAAACAATACCAAAATTTTAAATAGAGGCAGGATCCAGCCCTATACTAATATGACCTTAATTCTGGCCCTACAAATATTGGTAAATATCAAGAGAAATAAGCATTTATATGCACTGTGAATGGGCTATAAATTAGTGGAGAATTTGGCAATGTACACCATTGAAATATATATATAACCTATGACATAAAAATGCCACTTTTAGGAATTTCTCATAGTAAAATTATATAATGAGTGAATCAAGGTGTCTACATATTAATGCTCATTTAAACATCATGTAAAGGGACAAAACATTAAAAAGAATGATAAACAATTATTCAAATAATTATACCATAGTCATTCAACTGAATAATATTTAGCAATTAAAAGTGATGGTTATGTTTTTACATAGAAACTTGAGCCATGCTATATAAGCAACTGAAAAAAAGCAGCTTTCACTCTTTGTAGGCAAAATAATAGAAAGTTTGCTATATGTATACATCTATCATCTATTTATCTCTATATATGAATGAAAATTTAGAAAAAATGAACTCCAAAGTGTTAACTGTGGTTATCTCTGAGAGGGTAGAATCCTGGGTCCATGTTTCTTTCTAACTTTCTGTATTGATGAAATTTCTTCCAATTCCTAGTTATTTCCACCAAACTGGGGGTGGAGGGAGAACTCAGCTGAGAGACTGCCTATCAAATGAATAATTATCATATGAAGATCCTAGAAAAAGTTTAAAAGCTATTCAGCTCATTTGTTGCCATCCCTAGAGGATGGCATCCAAAAATCTCTAATGCGGGGACTGTGGCAATTTTAGTCCCCAGGACTTTTCCATAAGGGTCCTTGTTCTCTTTTGTTTTAAATAAATATGTATTCAAGTCTGAATTTCACTTTGATTTACTCTTGAATGCTGCAAAAATGATCCCTCTCCCCCATTTCTAAAGTAATGGGGGATTTCTTACGACTGATTTATCTCACTTTTATAGCTATGCATTCTCCTAGGCCAGTCCTTCAACCACAGTGAAGAACAGGAAAGAAAAAACAAAGCCAGCATCATGTACTAGAGCCTTGGGAAAAGCATAGTGTTGTGGGAGCCAAGCCAGAGGAGAAAGTTACAAGAAAATGATGAGCAATGTCAAATCCTATAAAATTTAAGGGCATAAAGACTAAGTCTAGATTGTCTGATTAGAAAACTGAAGATTATTGGGCACTTTCAAAGGTACATGTCGAAGTAAAATGTCAGCTGAGATCATGGGGTAAAACAGTGAGTTAACAAAGGTAACAGGGGAAGAACATGCTAAGAACCTTAGAAAGTGAGAAGAGGTGGGAAGAAAAGGACTTATCAAGACAGAAAACAAAACAAAACAAAACAAAACTATGAGCATTTAAAAAGCCAAGAGAGAGAAAAATATAGTTCAATGACGTATTACAATAAAAGTATGTAACAGTTCAGGGGCATATAGGACTGATTAGATTCTAAAACAAAATGTGAATGTGTGTGGAAACTATCCGAGTATCTTTCTAATGTCCAGATTTTGATTCTTAGGTCCAGAATGGGTCCCAAAATTCTGCACTTTGAACAAGCTCCCAGGTAATGCTGATGCTTCTGCTTTTCAGGCCACACTTAGAGAAGCAAGAAGCCCAGCCACACTGCTACGTCTTGGAAAAGAAGGGAGTCACCTCTTTCTCTAAGATTAAATTAGGAAAAGAGACATTATAGTTTTAGAAATCAAACTCGAGAAGAGAACGAATGAGGAGTCTATGCTAAATGACTTTTAGCTCCTCCATAAATTAGAGGTGAGCTCATTTCTTGAGAATGAGAGAGTGTGGGAAATGAGAGCTTGAAAACAGTGGGGAAGTTTTGGATGAACTGTTGTAAGACGCTTATTAAGAGATCAAGAAGAGATGAACTGCTTTTTTGGTGAGGTGTATTAATAACATAATTAAACCATGGAATGAAGTGTGGGCTTTAGGAAAAGGAAGTAAAGATGACTTTCTCCACTTAAAATTAATGAGAGAAATTTCACCTATGGTGGCCACATTGTGCTTGCTAATGACTGCCTTAAAAGGCTCTAGGAATGCACTTTACCCCATCACCTACACATTTGAAGCAGCCTTCTCCAAATTTAACTCAATTGTCTAAACAATGTTCACCAAATGAATAATATAAAAAATACAGCTACTAGTTGTAATTGGGCTCCCCAGAAACAAACAAAACATATGGAAAAACGAGAGCTTCCAGGTTGTTTCATATATGGGCAAAGAGCAGTTTTCAATTTTTTCAAGTTAATTATTTTACAAGCAATTATCCTTGTTGGCACCTACCCAAGACCCGAGGTTGAAATTAATCCTTCAGCATCGAATGGCTTGGGAATCTCATGACCTGAAGTTCTCCTGATGTCTGCCTGGCTGTTCCTCTCCTGAAAAACCACTTCCTCTCACATAGTCCAATCAGCCCTGCCATGCTCTAAATCGAGGACTCATTCTCATATGCTGCCTTAGAATTTAGTTCTAAATGCGAGGTTAACATTGTTAGAAAATGAACCTCCCCTATGTGTTATTCTGTTCGTTAAAAATGGAATAGCAAAAGAAATTGCAAGGAGTCCCTTAGCCATCTTCGATATTCACAACATTCACAGAGTTGGTTACATATGGAAGGATGAATGTGGGAGTGCTGGAGATGAACTCACCTGAGCCTGGGGCTAGGAGCAGCATCAGCCGCCAGGTCTTCCCTGTCTTGTTCTACCAGCAGCTGCAACTCCCCCAATTCCAATAATTTTACTTTATAATCACTCCCCCATTATTAGTTATTTTATGCACTATGAACTTCTCTGCTTTTCTCATCTTCTGATTATTTCTACCAGACTCATTCCCAAAACTCATCTGCCACATTCCTCACCAGGCCTTCTCTAAAGTCATTTCCCTCTTCATGAAATTACCTCAGAAATTTCTTTCACATCACCTATCATCTATCTGTCATATGGGTATTTGCATATCTTATCTCCTGTATTAAACTATTAACTTCTCAAGGACAGAATTCATAGCTTACTTTATTTCACATCTTTCATAGCATTTGATTTTATAAGTTTTTATCTGTATGATTGTTATTTATAAAAAAGTAATCTAGTTAGAGACTGCATGAAGCTAAAGCAAATGGTAATTGTGAAAACATGTTTTTGTTTCAATTCTAGAACTCAGTAAGCATAGTCAAGGATACCACCTCAGTTTTGTCTGTACCCATTCATATCTTTACTTATAATTACACTCATCACAAAAGACTTTTGCAAGGGAGCTAATCAGTCCTATATAACACACTTTCGATGAGTCAGATTCTGCATCCATAAACCACAATGAGACACATTGAATGTCAAAGCAACATGACCCCGCCCCCGCCACATTCTCACATTACAGAGAACAGAGATGAAGGCAAAAGTTATAAATTTAAAAGCAGTAAGAACATGCAGAAAAAATAATCCAGGTTTGTATAATCCTTTCTCTATTCAGCAAAAACATTTAGTGCATTTTGACTAATGTAGTGAATACCGTTTTGAATTTTACATACATCATATGGAAAATCACTTTTTTAATGTTGAACTGACATGACCATTTGGGGTGAGACAATTCTAATCTCATTTTCTAGGAAATTCTAGAATAGTTCATATACTCTCTTCTCAGCAGCTTTCCAGTTTAATGAACCCAGTAAGTTTTTCAAAATAATCTCAGGCTTTTCTTTGGTTCAGTATCACCTCACTACTGTAATATATATCAATAGTAGCTTATCACAACATAAAATATTTGTGTCTAATCCGAAAAACATTTTGCCCTACTCTTTATAAGTCAATTCTAGTTTTTTGTCAACAACCACGAGAGTTTTCTTCAATGTACTAAATTATTACTGCTTTATAATATCTAAATTAACCTGAAACATAGTATAGCCCCTTTCCCTGAGACATAAAAATTTAACATATGATTGGCATGACATTTTCCAAATAGAACATACTAAATCATGTTCATAACAAGTAGTCTTTAATATATGACATGCTTCTACTAAAATATTAAAATAACTTCTCTGGCAGGGATTAAAGAAGCCCTCCAAAATACCTGCTAAATTAGGAATTTTATCTTATAGTATCAGGTGAATAGAATCAGGGTGGACTTACTTATGAGATAGTCAAAACTGTCAACTGTAGCATAATTGTTTTTGAGGGGGGTAAATATTTATTTATTTATTTACTTACTTACTTACTTACTTAAAGAAATGATTTAAATTTCCTCCTCCTGTCTGCCTCCCTAGAGTAATTTGAAAATGTGTTCTATCTTCAGAAAGATCAAAAGACCATTTGCTGATTTCCGATTCTTATACAGACTTTCGTAATATATACATTTTTTAATCTCAAAGTATGATGTGTCCATTGAAAAGTATTATAAACACCTGCGTAGAGGGGGAAAAAATCAAATTACTTTCCTCCATTGTTTTCAATCATTTACTCTCATTTAACTTGGTATGATTAAGGAAGTTACTCATCATTTACTCTCATTTAACTTGGTATGATTAAGGAAGTTACTCTAAGGTTGTGATAACAAAAAATGATTGTTATAAGCCAGATATAGCTGAAATATTTTAAGTATTACTTGGATAAAGTCAACATGTAAGTTTTTAAAAGTAATCTGGAATAGCAATCTTAACTGCTTTAGCAGAAAGCACTGGGGGAGTAAAATTCATCCTTTTCAAATTACTTCCTGATATGTAATCATCACAGAGACTTTGAAATGAGTGGACAGTAATGTAATCTGTCTCTTTGCTCGGAGCATTACATCAACCTGCTTCTATCTACATAGGTGAATCTTATGCTCGGGGACATTAAGAAATATCAATTAAGATCATTATCTTGAAACAATAGGAAGACCTGATTATCCTCTGTAGCGACTGTAAATATCAACTTAAAATCTCATAAAAAGGGTCTGTCTTTTATTTCTCATCTTTCACAATATCTAGGAAAGAGATTTTAAAATGGAAATACTTCTATTTTTGTTTGCAGAGCCTATATAGGGATTTGCTCCCACAGATGTTCCACATTTACACACAGGAAAGAGGAATGTTGAAAGCCACCTCCATCATTTATAGAATGGTGGCAATATTAAAGAACATTCTTTTCTCCTCCCTGGAAAGGTTTTATTACAGGTTCCAGATATTCATCCTCTGTGACTACTGGGGATATTTGACTATAATTGTCTTTTGGGGGGGTATCCTCGAAAGTTTGTCCATGCTGTACATCTCTAGGACAAAGGTGTTCTGCTTGCTGTCAGAAAGGTGCTAATTATATGAAGACATTTCCTGGCTAGTCATTAAAGGGGGTTGTTAATAATGCTCTTAAAGAAGCTTAAGCATCATTTAAAAGATAAATGAAATTATTTTACTGATAGTTTATGTATCTAAAAATGATTGTTCTTTGTGAAATAGTAATGTTCAGACATGACAAAATGGTATCTAACTGCACAGTGACTTTATTGTTCAGTACTTAGTAGAGGAAAAAAGTTAATTGAATCACGAAAGATGTTTAGCAAGAAATTACTATAGTAATTTACTAAATAATGTTGACTACAGTCACTTTTACAACTAGAATTTGCTGAAACTACTAGCCATTATTTATAAATGGTAAAAAATTATTGGATTGGCTAATCAATAAAACATTCACCTCTTCTGGAAACAATTTTTAAATTCCAAGCAAAAACACAGAGGTTGTGAACACAACTGCACTGAATTTTATTTTCACTGAATATACGAATCCCATAAAGCTTTAAACTTTTATAGACTCTAACACTGTCACCAAAATCCACGTAAAATCAGTTTTTCTACACATGAGCCCTTGCAGAGGGAGAAGACCCTTTTTACTTGCCTGAAAGTATTTGCATGCCTTAAATAAATGACTTAAACTTAAGCTCGTTCATTAAAATGCTTACTAACTCGGCCTTAACCAAATGAGCAGCAAATTTAAACCATATCTTATAAACAGTAAGAACACATAAATAGTTATTTAAATGCATCTTTCTGTAAAATAAATTTTAAATGACTTGGTTTATATTAAATATTGTGGCTCACTTGATTTAGCATCTCCCCATTATCATGTTTTTATTTTTTGTCACTCTCATTACCAGTCTTGCTCTAGTATTTTTTGGAAAAATAAAAAAGGAAAAATTTTATTTTACATTACGATGATCACTATTAGTACTTTATAGACATAATGACATGTTTCAGTTGACAAGGGGAACAATTTTCTTAGATTTATTAATAGGATAGCTATTCGAATAAAAATGACATGTTAAAATAAATCTATAGAAAAGTTAAACAAAGCTTTGAAAAATTTGGGAAAGAAAAGCTGCTATTAGGGGATTTTTTATTAGTAACTTTTCAATGATTTTTATTGTTATTTTTGACATTCCCTCAGTAAGGAAGCATCATTAGCCACATTTTACAAAAGAATGAAGCCTGTTGATGTTTATGTTTTATCAAGAGTGAGTTAGTGACCCATCACTTTAACCATTAAACTACTCATTAAAATTCTGTTGCTGTCTCTCTTTATGATCCAGCTTCTTATCTATAGTTACAAAGTAAATTATAAGCATATCCTAGGCTGTTTATTATTTCTTTCCTCTACTATGTTTATTTTTTCAAATATTTTGCATGTTCTCAAATATTGCTGGCATTTTTTCTAAAACTTATTGCTCTCTATTTCAGTTCTACCAAAAAATTTCTAACTATTCCTTTAGAATCCTCATGATCCTTTCTAACCATGTGGCCACAAGTTAAAAATATCCACACCTCACCCCACCAAGAATTATTTATAATCCACATACCAGAGATTCTAAACTTCTTTATGGGAAAGAAGCTATAGTTGATTTATCATTATTATTTCTTAGGAACCCTTTAAATTCTTTATCAGGAAGAGAGAATTTGAGAGTAAGTTTAAGAAAAATGTCGAAACTAATTTTCAGAACCCAGGTTCCAAGGAGAGTGTAGAGTTGATTCTACATGAAGCACTTAAACTGGATTATCTATAGGCAAAGTAGGGTAGAGTGTGGGGAGAGCAGGAGGAGAAGGAACAGGAATGAGATAGCTATGAAAAACAGTAATGGTAAAAGAATAAAGAAATATCTGTTTACAGACAAGATCCTTCCTAAAAGTCATATGGAGGTGAGAAAGGTAGAAGCTGTTGCCCAAGTTATGAGGTCAAACTTGGTGATAAAGAACCTTTTACTATCAGATTTCAACCAGTACATATTAGTAAAAGTATATATACTTTGAAAGAGTTAGTTATTCTTTACATATTTTAAGTCTATTTCTTACCCCTTTTCTCATTTCAATGATACCTATTTTAGGATCTGAGTTTTTCAAGGACAAGAAATACATCTGTTATGCTTTCTTGGCATAGCACTCGGCACAGTAAATGAGGGCGTTAAATAAATATTATCAAAAGACGAGAAAATGAAAGGGAACAGTAAAGATTGGTTAATTGCATCCTTTGACCTATTCTTTATTCTGGTAAACTTTTCTTTTATGAGACAAAGTATAAATATGCACCTTTATTTTCTATAAATTCCTGAAACTGATTCAATAGTCACAAAAATATTCTGAGTTATTTTTTCTAGATACAGCCTGCATGTTGATAATGAAGGAAATATTTTAAGTGAAGTCTTTACCTTATAGAAATTTAGAATTTAGAATGACTTTGACAAATTAAAAAAATAAATATAATACAGCTTCATGGGAATAAATGAAGGATAATTTGCTTCGTGAAGAAAAAACAAATTTGCATAAAAGAATGTTTAAAAAGTTACTATACAAAGATATTCATTAAAAATTATTGTTTCATTGAAGGAAGTCATACCATCTTGAGACAATAACAATCATCTAGTTTAGTTCCTATTATCTATATATAAGCAAATGGATGCAAATAAGTTAGATGACTTATCCAACTCAAAACAGCTAATAAGTTGGAATATGAGAGTAGATACTAAATCTCCTAACTCCCAGACCACTGCTCACAGGACAGAGTGATATGATGATAAAGAAATTTTCGTAATAAATTATGAAATGTGCCCAATTTGGATCTTGCCGATTTTAAGAGATATTAAAAAAAAATGAAGAGAACTTGGCAAGAATCCATATGACGTAACTGATTAGAGATTTGGAGTTTATAAAGGGAGTTTTAAGAATTATAGTTATTAGGTCTTCAGGGGAAGCTTAATTACCAACCTCATGTATAGCATGTTTTACACAGAGAACGGTAGGTAACCAGATGGTTTCTCTTCAAAGCCAGAAGAAGAGGAGACAAAATTGATGACACTTTCTAGTTAAGTATAGGTGATTTCTTGTCAAATCATGTGAGAATTGGTCATTTTGGGAATATAAAATCGTATGATAAATTTGAACAGAAAAAAAATCTGAAATCAATAAAATTAGATTAATTAGATCTCTGATGGCATCAGATTTTTAAATTATTGTTTGAGTGATGTGATTTCTGGACTTTCAGAAAAGATCTTTAATTAATACTCCTAAAAATTATATCATCTAAATGATAATACATCTATTTTACTTTGAGAAAACAGATAAAATTCTCCTTTAATAATATAATGATACACGTGAGGGTTTCAACATAATGCTCTTCCCAAGTCCTGTGATATATTAACCAGGTAGGTACAATATCTTATATTTACTCCATTTTTAACTTCAGAAATTAAACCACTTCAAGAAAAGAGGATGGACCATTCTATAGAGAGGAACCGTAGCACAATGGTTAAGAACTTGGATACTGGAACCAGCCAGTCTATCTGTGATTCTCAGCTCTTTTACTTACTAGCTGTGTAAACTTGCATAATTACCTTATCCCTCTCTGTACTATACAGGGACATAAAATGAAGATACTGGTAATCAACTCCAGTAGTTGTTATGAGAATTAAATGAGTTAAAAATCATCAACCACTTTGAATAGTTCTTGGCATATAGGTGGCCATTTATAGCAAAATCTCAATTTATGTAAAACCACATGCACAAAATTAAATACTCAGATATATAATCCTAAGTGCCTAAAAGAATGAAACTCTTTTGAAATGTTCCAGTGTACACACCTGAAAGTTGTAATTGCTTTTCAAATACAAGAAAAGTCAGGGCAAACATTTGAAATCTGCTGATTTTTACTTAACACTAAAAATAGAAAATACCCAGACTGGAAAACCTATCTTTGAACCCAAGTCCAAGGAATGGCAAATGCATTCTCGATATGGGAAACTGGAGCCTAGAGTATGACTCTCATCTTCTTTACAGCAGGACTCTCTGCTCACATTATGCGCACTGACTAGAAGAAAATACATATAAAGAATTTGGACCAAACAAAAGAAAATGGGGAAAAATGTCGGGTTACAACATTAGTGCCCAAAAAATGACCAAATAATGTTTGAGAGGTTCTTACTCTACACAAACCCAGAATTGGCTAATGGTCAAGTATATTACTGTTAGAGGTTACCCCTCCAAAACCCATCAGTCTAGATTCCACTTTTATTGCCTATAAACACTGGGGAAATGTGGAATGGGAAGTAGGGACATTTCTTCTAAATTTCAGCCCAAAGAAGAGGAGATTTAAGCAACCAACTTTTCAAGATTTTGTGAGTATGTTTTCAGGAGCGTTTTTACACTTACCTCTTAGCTCCTCAGAATGGAGCTGGTTTTGTGGAGGTCATTCCCTTGCTTGGAATGATGAGGGTGAATGTCGGGCAAATAATTAAAGTGAGTGGACTTGGTCGTTTTAGAACCCTAAACCACAGGCAGGTCTCTAAAGGTCATTTCAGCATTTACTGTTATCAAGGAGTGTATTTGCACCATCAAGAAATATCATCTGTAGCCTCTCCAATGGCACCTTATATAACTACTCAGACACACACATCAAATTGATAAACCCTTTCCTTGCTTATATGCTTCCTTGTTCATACTTTCTCTCTTCTCCATTCTTTCCTTTGTGTTACCTTCTTGTCACAAGTGATAGTGATGTTGTAATTACATGAATTCCTTTCAGTGTTTAAAATGTGTTATGAGATATAAGATTACTCACAGAATAGCTCTGATGGTTAATTTTATGTGTCAGCTTGGCTGAACCATAGTGTCAGACATTTGGCCAAATGCTATTCTAGTGTGTTATTCTGTGAAGGTATTTCTCCTTGATGTGAGAGGGCCTCATTCAACCAATCGAAGACCTTGATAGACCTAATAGTCTGAGCAATAGGAAACTCCCCCTCCTATCCAAATTGGGACATTTGTCTTTTTTGATTTCATACTTAGATTGAATCATCTGCTCTTTTTTGGTCTTGCAGATGCTGATTTTTGGTCTAGAACTTACACTGTAAGTTCTCCTGTGTCTCCAGCTTGCTGAATATACATCTTTTGATTTCTTAGTCTTTATAATTATGTGGTCCATTTCCTTATAATAAATTTCTCTCTTTCCATATATATATATGTATGTAAAAGCACAAGCGTGCACACACACACACACACACACAACTTTCTTTGGTTTCTCTGGAGAACCCTAATACAATAGCTAAAATTAAAAAACTGAAATATTAACTGTTGGCAAAGACATATAGCAAATACATGTTGATTGAATGGCAGTATAAAATGGCACAACTGCTTTGAAGTACAATTTTGATAGTTCTTTATGAAGTTAAGCATACACTTAACTTATAACTCAGCAATTATAATATTTGGTGTTTACCCAAGATAAGTGAAAATATATGTCCACAAAAGATTTGTACAAAAACCCATCAGATTTTACACTTAAAAATAGAAAAGTTTTGGATTTTATAACATCACACTCCTTTTCATCTTAGTTTTTACTTAAAGAAAAAATCACATTATCAATGCTTGAAATTAAATTCAAAATTTTATTTTTGCTTCTAATAATGAGAAATTGCACCAAATTAATGTGGAAAAATTCTTTCTTAAATGCATTTTTGTGTTACATGTCAAAGAAATGATATTTATTATAACATAATTGATCCTTCAATTGCAGCGCACACAAAAAACACTTCCTAGCTGTATAATCTCTTCTAATGACGATTTAAATTTTCAGATACTTAAATTGTGAGCTATGCTCATTGACATGAAGGCTAAATTGCAGTCATGCCATAAAACATACATTAAAAGTTTTAAATGTGTCTCATTTTCCAAGGTTACAAGTCGAAGATTATATTATTTAGTAAAATAAATCTGTAAAAAATATTTTGAGTTTTTTCGAAATAAAACTGGGTTATCAACAAGGAGTATAATTGTGTGAAAAAATGACAAAAATTTTGTAAATCCAAAAGAAGGGAACATATAGTCAGCACTCTTCATCTGCAGAAGGAAAAAAAGTGGCCAAGGAAAAATTCTTGATGTCCTAATAGATATTTATGTTTTCAATTTTTTTTTCTTGCCACTTAGTAAGAAATATATTTTTATCCTGAAACACACATACTTGTATATAAATGAATCTCCAGTTCACACATACCTCCATCTGGATAACTGAAACAAGCTTTGTGAATTAATTATTTCTCTTACTTTACCCAATGCACTCTGATATTTTCTATTTCATTTAAGTGAAAATGATGGTTGGACTGAAGTTTGATCAACACTACTTTAGTTTTGAAAGATCATTAGCAATTCTTCCAAAATGTAAACCAGAGGAAATAGCAGCAGGAGAAAATTCAGGCAAAGAAAAGGAAGACATTCTAGAATGTAATTAATAAATATGGGGTCTTGGAACTAATGGTCAGGGAATATTCTAACTATCTTTAGAAGAACAATCGGTAACTATTTATCTAGGATAACTTTTAATTTTAGACTTACCCATATATGGTAGATGGATCAAATGACATTCTTACAAGTTGTTTGAAGTTCGAAAAATATTCTACAACTTCCATCTATTTAGTGAGTCATAATGAATTAATTGATAATTCTGCTTTTTAAATTATTTCTTAGTGATTACAATTGTAACTGGTTTTGCTTTTTTAGAATTTTATCTGCTCTTGATTTTATTCATTTTATCTTTGATAATATAATTTAATAAAACTATTGTGTGAATATTCAATTTTAAATGAGAGTTTTAAAACAGAGATTCTATAAGAGCATAAGGTACATATATATAGATGACTAATGTTAAAATTAAAAATTTAAAAGAATACATAATATTTTAATCTCAATCATTATTTATAAAATTTGGTCAAAAAATGAAAATGTGTTCAACGATAAAGTCTAATTTTTATCTAAATTATTGTTGCTTAAGGATATTTTTACCATGTCTTACATTTATGTCTCTTTATTTTCTTTTTTATGTTATGGTACTTTTAGTACCCTTAGTAGTCATGTCTATAAATCTACTGTAAAGTGCTTGAGACCCATTAAAAACCACTTTCATATTCTAATCCACACTTGTGCCAAAATATGGTTTAATAAGGTACTCATGACTATCCCCAATAGTACATTATTGTCTTTTGATAAAATATATTTTCAGAAAATGAATATCTTTGACTTGCTACCTATTTGGAAATATATTAGTTATTAGAAAAGAAATCTTTTCAATCCAATACCAACAGTTCAAATAACTTCATGAATCAGAACTTGTGTGGTAATTTGATCCCTGCTGTACTTGACCATAAAATTGATAAGATTTAAATTCAAGGACTTTCAAGTGAGGGCTCCTCTCATAAAACTAAAGTGATAATTTAAAAATAGCTCAGACCTTCAGATTAATCATGCAGTATGGGATGGTGATAACCGTTGTGTCCTATCAATGTTTTAGAGGTGAAATTGGAACAATGGAAGTCAAGTCACAAATGTTTCAGGCAAGCTGGACAATGTTCATTATCATTATATCCAGGTACAATGTAGTTCAGGCTTCTCCCCAAGAAAAATATCAATTCTATATTCTCCATTTTTTAAGAGAATATTGTAAATAAATGGCTTGATTCCCCCACTCCTAGCACCAACTAAATAGTCGTGATTCTTAGTTCCATCTCAGGATGAAAAGAGTAGAAATCTTGGAAGAAAATCAATTTTGAGTTTATTTTAGAGCAAGGTGAATGTGTCCCTGTATATTTTAAGGTCGAAAAATGAGCAGAAAAACACATTTTTAAAACACGAAGGCTTAATAAACATTTTACAGACAAGATAAACAAACAGTGAATAACATATGAAAAGATAGTCAACATCACAAACTATTTGGCAAGTTGAAAAAACAATAAGATACCACCACACAACTATTAGAATGGCCAAAATCTACAACACTGACAACACCAAATGCTGGTGAGGATGTGAATCAATAGGAACTCGCATTCATTGCTGGTGGGAATGCGAAATAACACAGCTGCGTTAGAAGACAGTTTGACAATTTATTACTAAATTATACATACTTTTACCATAGGATCCAGTCTGGTCCCTGCATGAACAGAACTGCTTCCATGACCTTAATTAGTAGAGCTGGTGCTTGAACAAGGGTCCAATTCAGGGTCTTCAGTTGGGTCCTGATAATGGAGAAAAATGAAATAAGTGTTACTGAGTCATTTAAAATGGAGTCAGGAGCCCCCTGAAGAAGTTGGGTTTATGCACATCTCATGTCTCAGTTCTCGGAGCTGATATTAAGTTGGCAATCTCTTGCTAAACTCAGCTCAAGGCCTAGCCATAAATATCCTGAAACAACAGCTGCCAAATGGACACATATGGACTTTACTTTCTCTTTATAGTTTTAACCTCCCTTGTTTGTATACTGGAACTAACCAATTTCTGTTAACCTAGCCAGGATCCTTCATTTGCATGGAGAAACTAAATGGGAACTGAACTTGTGGTTTTTGCTTTTATAAACCCTGCCTTTCTCTTCAGAGCATAATTTGAGTTGCTACCCGCATCTGCTCTTCTCTATTGCAATCTTTTTTTTTTTTTTTTTTTCAAATAAACACTTTTTATTCTATGACCTAAACATCTTCTTGGCTAATCGTTCACAGATGGCAGGCTTGATACTAGGTACACAAATGGGTGTTGCTTCTGCTGGGCAGGTTACTGAGTGGGCAGGACTCACTTAGGACTGCAGCTAAGTGGGCCTGCGATGGAGTCACAGAGCTACTTCTGGATCCATAGCTGGGATTGAGGTCTGAAGGCCTGACTTCAGGAGCATGGATGGGTGTGCATATTTTGGGATTCCTGTGTGGGAAGAACTGCCCTCAGGTCACTGCTGAATGGAGTTAGAGTTCAGTCACAGTGCTGATTTAGGATCTTCCTGACTTCCGGGGCACAAAGGCTAAATGGGAAAGTTCAGATGGGGACAGGGCTGTTTTTGTGTTTGTAGCTAGGGTCTTGGTTGGCAAAACTTTCACATGGTCATGAGCCTGCTTCCTCAAAATTGCCTTCCTTGGTCTTGGACTCCACTGAGGTTTTGCTGTTTCTTATCTGGATCCCAAAGTTCCCATAGAGGCTCTTTTGTCTGTGATGTGTGTCTAGTTATTGTTGCTAAGGTGGGATGTAAATGGGGAACCTCCTGTTTCACCATCTTGCTGACGTCACCTCTCTCAGAATGAACTTAATCTTGTCAATAAGGTATGTTTGGGTTTAAGATAGTGTATTTTATGTAATAGTCAATTCCAAGTATAAATTTTATTTTACTCTTCTCATGAAGCTTGCTCAGATAAAAACTAATGTGGTCTTATAGAGGGCTGGGGGTGTGAACTGGCTCATATACTCTTAGTATTCTTCCTAAGTTTTTTGTGGTATGGTTAGTCTGTGCAGGTTCTTGGGTTCTTTGAGCTGGCATCCTCTAAGAGGTGTGGCTTGCTATTTTTTGTTACTTGGGTAGCTGATGCTAAAATCCATAGTTGCTACCATTTACTTTGGTCATCAAGTTCTTGTATTCTGCAGTCCCCTCCTTCTGACTCCTAGTCTCTGATGTTCAACTCTTTTCTCTGCATCTCCTAGTCCTCCACTGAGGAACTCCTCGGTCTCCTACATGGCGTTTTCATACAATATGGGCTCAGGGTACCCTTTAAAGCTTATCTATCATATTAGGGTTCTCCAGAGAAATAGAACCAGTGAGATAAATATTACTTATATATGGTATATATGTATAGTATACCTATAGGACATATATCAGAGCCAGGCAATGCAGAGGTGTTCCCTGGCGCAGCTGCAAAAATCGGGGTGCCATTAAAAAAGTATAAGCTCTTATCTGAGAGATGCTGGCAAGATGAAATGAGGCCGAGGGGGAGATCAGAGACTGCGTCCACTGACCTCCGCTCCTTGAGAACACCTCCATCGGCTCTCAACTCAACTCTCTTCAGGGGTGTGCCAAACCTGAAGCCTGCCCCTCAGGCCAAAGCTCCAGGGCAAGCAAATAGGCCTTTTTCACTGAAAGACTTGGGGTGTGTTTCACTCCCTTATCTGTATAGTGCTCTGAGAGGCAGAATGCCAAGAACTGTCTCTCTATTTGTTACAGTCTTATGAGACCCAGGATTGCAAGCTCCTCTGGCCTCCAGAGTCAGGCAGTCAAAGAGTGTCCTCTGGGTGGCTGCTGCAAAATCTAGGGCACTGGATATGTGTGAAAGCTCCCCACTGAGACATACTGGCAGTTTGAAGCATGGCAGAGGGAGAGTATGTGGATGGCATCTGGGAAAAAAGGAAAACAAAACAGGGAGAGAGAGGGAGAGAGAGAAAGGAGAGAGAGAGAGAGAGAGAGAGAGAGAGAGAGAGAGAGAGAGAGAGAGAGAGAGAGAGAGAGAGAGAGATGGCTCCTGTTGAATAGAGAGAGAATGGAAAGGAAATCTGCTGGCCAGCAGGCCTCTAGGTGTGTATTAAATTAGATGCCTGCACTTCAGGCAGATGCTTTAAGATTAGCAAATGAGCCTCATTCACAGAAAGTCTGGGCTTATTTGAATCTGCTGTGTCTGCCCCAGGCAGGTGAGTCCAAGTGTGAGAGTCCTTTAAGAGCCGTTTCTTAGGTCTCAACAGCCTTGTGAGCATCATGACTGTGAGCACCTTTGATTTTCAAAGCTAGGAGTTTTGGCGTTTGTCTCTCAGGTACAGATCTTAAAAGCTGGGGTACTGGTGTGGGGTTGAAACGCTCTGGGTTTTGAGTACTCTCCTGGGAGTAGGTCTCTGCTCCAGGGATGTTTATGGTTTATGGTAAGATTGTGGCCTAGCCTCTCCTACCTCCATTGATGTGGACCTCCTCTCATTGACCAGATGTGGAGGAGTTGCTCAGTTTTTAGAATCTTTTCAGAGGAAGTTTTGCATATGTAGCTGCAGATTTGTTGTGTCTGTGGGAAGAGGTGAACCCAGCTTTGGCCTACATTGCCATCTGGGACCCATAACTCTATGATAGAAGTTAGCCAGGCTTGTCTCTTCATATAGAAAGGAATAGTTTTGAAATTTGGAAAACCGTTTACTTAATAAAGTTAACTTACGAAAAAACTGAGCATTACATTTTTATTTTAGGTGTCAAAAGCAGGGTGTATAGATTCCATTTCTGCTGTAAAAATCTCAATTCTCCCTTGGGCAATGGATTAAAAGAAAGTTCACACACAGTAAAGTTAGCAAAAGAAAAACATTCTAATCTGTTAAAAATATAGTTTCCCCATTATACAACAATTATTCACTGGGTTTTGGAAGATTCAGAGAAAGTTTTATAGAACAGTTGGGAAATATTGCAAGAAGATATATAGCAACATAAGAAGTTATAAGCCCAGGGACAATAGCATAAACAGTAGTTCAGAGGAAGGTGTAATTTACAAAAGCATTTTTTTTCTGGCTTTCTTATCAAAATATGTGAAAGCATGAGTAATTTTTAGTGCCCGGTCTTCAGTGGAGGTATAGCTCCTTCTAGGTCTTCAACTCGAATTCAATTCCTTCTTGCTTCTCTTTCGTCGTGTACAGGCTTGTTCTGACCTGGGTATGAGTTCCTTTTCTAGCCTGAGCATTCTGTTTTTCTTTACATCTTCCATAGTTTGAGCATAGATGGGCATGAAGTAGGTGTTCAATACATCTTTTTTTAAAAAATAAATCGTCTAGAGACAAAAGATGTTACTTAGTCTTGTGAGAAAATATTCCACATTTTTTTTTCTCCAACACCAATCTCTCAACATCGTTTATCTTATCTAGATTGACCAACTGGTAAGGAATATGGATGTGGGGGTGGGGAGGGGCGCAGAAATGTGAAATCTGCCATTTATTGATGTTAGTGTGATTTAGATTTATAAATAGTTATGTGGCAAACTTTCATTTCATTTTTAAATGTTGTGGACTAAAAACTTGTCATGTGGTCAACAAAATATGAATACTGAACATATATAAATAAAATTAGTGCTAAACCAAATAAATGTTTGAAGTTAATCTAAATTTATCTAATTTTAGGTAGCACTGAGTTATATAGAAAGACATAAATAACTAGTTTGAAAAAAAAACTGTTATAATGATTATCGAACAGTCAAATTAAGCATTTCTGGGGCAGATAGTAGAAAAGAACTTGAAGGAAATGAGAAGGAGGTAAATTTTTCTTTCATAAAACAGATTAGCCTGATTTTTTGGTTTTCTTTTTTGTCCTATCCAGTTACCTGTTTGTCGGTTAGCTAATTAGGTTCCCCAGGTGATATCATGGCTTTTAGGACATGAGAAGTAGCTCTCTTTCTAAAAGGCCAGTGCCATTCCTTAGATTATTCTATTAAAGCGCTATAATTCCACTTATTCAGCAGCATCAGAGCCTGAGTATTTAAGTTCTTTCTTCTTACAAAAAGAGTGGTTATCACAACATGAGTGATACAGCCGCTATATTCATACAGCCACTAATATATTAGCAGAGATTAGTCTGTTGGTTCTCTGATAACTTTTCAGGCTGACCACAGCTCTACTTCTCTTTATCTCCTGCTGATGTTGTTCTCACCCTGAAGCGCGGCATTCATTAAATTCTTTCTTTTCCTCTCCGAGGAACCCCATTACTGGTTGTTTTCATCAGTACGTTTATACAAGATACTTCTAAGACATTACAAGGAAAGGGAGCCAATGATATTTATGTCTTGTTGGCATGAATTTCTATCCACTTCAGTAGCTATGTAAGGAAGTATTGTGTATACAGCACATCCTAAGTAACTGTTCAGACACAGTATGACTTCTGGGAAAAACAACAACAAAAACACTTCCTGCTAATCTCTACAAAAACAGAAAGTGATATTCTAGGTGAATACATTACCACTTGGCTGATTTCTCAATATCCTAACACCCTTTCAATTTTTATAAAATCCTCTTTATGAGAAGAAGGTATGACGATCAAAAATGTCACTCAGAGAATGCAATTAGTGATATTCCTGCCTCAGCAGCTTTAAGATTACACACTAGCTTGAACTTGTTTCCTCAGCATATTTTACAAGCTTATCGGCTGCTCCTGATCAATCCATAATTTTATGGTGTGGGAGTCTATGTGATAGGCTAGTCTTAAATGGGTTTGCTTAAGACAATCTTATTTTGGTTCTGAAGGCTTTCCTAGGTTATCTTCTTGAAGATATACATTTATCAAACTTTTTCTTTCTATTAAATTATAGCCTTCAGCACATAACTTTAAGTTGGTTTTGATCAGAGCACTAAAATTATAAGAAAGGCCACTGAAAAAAATGCATAAAGTTCACAGTCTTTCTTTTATATAAACATAATAGGATGCAATTACCTGCAGGGCCATTTTTATTCTGTATTCTCCCACTGTGTCGAATTCAGCTATATTGAACTTGGAAGGCTAAAGGTATGAAATGGTGACCATTTCTCTAAAAGCCATTTCCCTGGGCATCTCAGTGGTAGTCTTCAAGGTATCTAGCAATCCTTTTCTGTTGAAAGGTCATTTCCTTTCCCTTTTCCATCTAAATTTGACTGCCATTCATTTGATAATTGTAGAGGTAAGACACGAAAAGTCCATGTGCTCCACAGTATTGGGTAAATAATACTCCTACTGTATGCATATATATGTATATGTATTTGCAAATATACATACACATGTAATATTCCTACATATACAAAAAGTTTTAAAGTACTTTTACTTACATCTTTTTTATATAACTCTCATAGCAAATGGGCTGCCTGTTATATATATTTTGCAGTTACTAAAATTGAGGATCAAAAATTTAAATGAGATACCCAGAGTTGTGAAACTAGGTCTTTCGGTGCCTTGTTTAGTATTTTTTTTTTTCCACAACATCACTTCCATTCTCAGCATTAGTATAACTTCCTCATTTTAAAATAGAAGCTGTAGATGATAATTGTGAAAATTTATAAATGTACTTGGAATAAACTTACTATCAGCCATGAATGTATATGTAAAAAATTGTTCATCAAGTTCTTGTGATAGCATTGAGATCCAAGTAGATAGTAAAAAGGATAGCTAAGTTTTAATGTAGGAGAGGAAGCCCAGGAGCTCTCAGAGGCTAGCAGGCTTGGAGTGGAATGTCAGAGAGAGCATGTGGAATTTGATGGTTGGTCAGGGAGGGATAAAGAAGGATGCTGCACACCAAAAGGTACTCCAGGGAAAGAGTGAGAATGTTATATTGAAAACAGATTTTCCCCATGCTTTACCTTGGTAAGAGAATTTCCTTTACTACATTTACAAGGAGTTAATTTGGATTACTTTTTCAAAAGTATTCATGTATCTCACTTATAATGCTATATGTTATGTAATCATAATCCTATAGATAATACAGAATTATGTGCTTTCAGCTCCAGATTCTCCTATTAAAAGGAGATAATTTGTTTATGTTTATTGCCATGAGAGTAGTCACATTTTATGTCAGAAGACTTTCCAATATTAGTTACTGTGGCTTTGGTTTAGGTTTAGGTCTATCTCAGTCAGTTTGAGTTGCTGTAACAAAATACTATACATAGACTGGGCGGCTTAAATAGCAAACATTTATTTTTCACCTTTCTGAAGGCCGGGAAGTCTAAGATCAAGGTTCCAACAGATTTAGTTGCTGGTTTGCAGATGGCTGTCTTCTTGCTGTGTCCTCACAGCATGAAGAGACAGAGGGCTCTAGCCTCTTTTCTTATAAGGACATTGATTCCATCAGAGGCATCCCACCCTCATGACTGCATCTAAACCTAATCACCTCCCAAAGGCCCATCCTCCTAATACCATCACATTGATGATTAGAGCTTTGACATATGAATTTATTTTTTGATTGTGGGGGACACACACATGTTCAGTCATAGCAGGGTCACAGAATTAGAAAAGAAATCTAATGATTGTGAATTATTTTTCAGGGTTTCTAGCCCCCTTTTCAATTTGGATATACTCACTACATTCATTGAGATGTAAGCCATTGGAACAAGAACAAAATATAAATGCTCATATTTACTTTTATATGTTGCAGAAGTACAAAATTATTATACCAGAAAAGTACAGGAAGTGCATTTGTGATAAAATAAGGCCAAGTTATTTCTTAAACAGGAAGATGAATATCCTTGGGTAGGCAGAAATAGCCAAGTTGTTACAATTATAGAGTTTAAGATGCATTTTCTAAGGCTAACATAGTGTCACTGTAATTAGAAGCAGGTGCATATAAATTAGAAAAGAGAGAAGACTAATTGTTTCTAATGAACATTTTAAAGTAAAAACTATACTGAAAATAAAATGCATAATTAAACATTAATGGACAAAAAGATGATCAAACTTCTCTCACTTGCATTAGAATTTGGCTAAAGGTGAAGTCTAATTTATTACCAGAGCTAAAAGCATCACTTCTCCTATATGTTTATAAAAACAAGCAAAAAAACTAACATAGCTTTAGAATGCTGATTTTAATGTGTATCGAAAAAGATGACCATTTCTTGATTTGAAAGTGATAGAGAGAAATATTGAGAACATTACGTGCAGGATACAGTGTTGGACAGCAATGACAGGATTCCTATAAACAGAGGAAATCCCTCTATCTTAGAGCTAAAAATACCTGTTGGTATATGGTTCAGATCTTTTTGAGTAGTTCTGGATATGAATTATCACAATGGCTCTCACTCTCGATTTCACATTGAATTCCCTGGGAGCTTTGAAAGGTTTCTGTGGCCATGCTCACCGCGGGCTAATTAATGTGAGTGTGAGTTTGTAGGTGTGGGATAGTGTCCAGGCCTGCATATTTTTTAAAGCCCCTAGAGATACCAAGTTCCAGGGAAGGTCATTTGTAGAGTTTCCTGATGGATAATATAATATTATTCGGTCTTCCCTTTGCCGGGGATTTCTTTGTCCATCTTTCTCCTCAGAGTTATTTATCTTCCATTGCTCAGCCCAGCTGCCACTTAGCTGGGAAGCTTTCCCTAGAATTAATCACTTGAATGTCTCTGGGCTGCCTCAGCTGTAGTTTGTAAATATTTATCATTGTCCTTAGCACATTCTTTCAAAATTTGTAAATTATATCTGTCTTTCATCAATCTGTTAAAAACTCACAGGTTAGTAGAAAAGTGAAATTCAGAGAGTCAATTCAACTTTGTATTCCCAGCAGATAATGGAGTGCTTAACCCATCATAGGTACTCAATATGTGCTTGTTGAATTGTTTGGTGGTGTATCCTTGACGAATTCTGCCTCAGTGACATGTACATTTGATATATTCTTGTGATGTGTATGTGTATTTAGTAATTTTGCACAAACACGTTCAAAATTTATGCCATTTAAGTATTGGCAGAGGTAATGGAGATGTTTGACTCAAAGCTTTTATTTTTCAAATTTATGATACATTTTAGCAAGTTCTTAGCTAAATTTATAAGGAATGTTTAGTGTTTGTGACCTTAAAACAATAATTTACTGCTTATTTTATTTTATTTATAATTCACTGAGTAAATTCTTCATTTTAATCCATGTCAAGGAAGAAACTTAACCACAAATTTTAGCTTTGGTTTTAAAAAGTGTATTGTATTTTATTTTTTCATTATTAACATATACATTTTCACCTGTGAGTCAGCCATTTTGTGCTTGAGAGGGGGATATATCCAGAAAACTAAGGAGTTAACCTTTTATTTTAATGGGAAATAAGGTGCCACACACTTAAAAGAAATCCCTTTGGTAATAATAAGCTACTTGTAAAATTATTAGGAAATTGTTTCATAAATTCAAAAAAGCCATCTGGTATATAATGATAGTAAATCTATAAAATAAAGTAGGTTTCTAAAAATGTTTGGAGTACTCTCCAAGATATACTATTAATTAAAAATACAAGATGCAGAACAATGTGTACTGTAAGTTTCTTCTTAAGCAAGAAGTGTTGGCTTCTGTGGATAAATATATATATGTCTCTGTGTATTGCTAATACTTTCAAGAAGAAATAACTCAAGGATAAGCCAATAACTAATAAAAATGATTATCTATAAGAAATATGAAGAAAACAGTGCAGAAGAGATAGCGATGGAGGCTAAAGCTCTATCAAAATGCTTTGTTTTATAGTTTTGGTTTGAACACCATATGAGTATCTTACATAATTATAGACAAAATTAATTTAAAAAAACAGTAAACAAATATGTAAAATAGAAAACAAATAGAAACTAATGAATTTAACTCTACATCACAGAGAACCATGCAAAGAAGAATAACTTTTAAGTGATTTTAAAACACAGTATTTTGACTTTATATCACTAGTAAGATATATTGTAAAGTCAAAAAGAACTACAAAGAAATATCAATCCACGCTCAATGGCAATGTCGGCATTGTTATTTTAAACTATTATTAATAAACACATAAATAGATATAATAAAGCAATTAAGTAATTATATTATTGTTAGGAGACTAGTTATTCAGAGTAAAAGAGATAAAATATAAAATCAAGGAAGTAAATATTCTGTAATTATTAACTTTAATTGGATATTATATTATATGTGTACTTATTTATTTTTCTCTATCTGAAAATACATGTTTTCTTGGTTTGTCCACTGAAAAGCCCTAGAAGCTATAACCCACACTGTCAGAAAGAGTACTCTAGAAATCAGTTAGACTCCAGAACTCAGATGGAGTCTTCTACACACCATTTACCACTAAAAGAAACCAAAGATCTTTAGAGAAATGACTAATTTCAGGTCAGGCAGGAATTGTGCATGATGAGCTTGGGACTTCTTGTCAGAACAAATTAAAAAAAGCTATCCAAGTGTATTATGATCATGTCAAAATTACACAAGATCTGATCTGAACAGCTCCTACTGTCCAAAGATGGGACAAAAGAATAATGACCACAATGTAGTAAAACACTTATTGATATTCCAAATAAAATCAAACAAGCATAAAAGCAAAAAGACAAAACCTTTTGAACACCTGTGGGGGCAGCTAGGATATCAACTCATTTTTTTTTTCGAAAGTTGATGAAAGTTTCAAACATTTCTTCTGCCTTTTTAAAAGAAAAACCCTAGAAAACCACTAGAGATTATACTGAGGAAGAGATAATTTTGTTGCAGATTTCTCAATTTTTCAAAAATTCTAAAGTCTTATAAAAATAATTTATAGGTTGTTGGGAAGAGATGATGACTCCAATTTATTGGAAAAATATAATCAGTTTAGTTGACATAAAATATACCAATTTGGGGGCAATGAAGTTTGATTAGGTGAATTAAGATAGAATTTTGAGGCAACATCATTTTATTTTCAACTCTGAGTCTGTTGAATATCTGCTTTATAAGTATTTTGGTTGCGTTGCAATTTAGGATGTTTTGATTGTTAATAAAATGTGATGAACAATTAAATATCCTGTAATCGTCTCTAGGGTGTTCTATGCATAGGAAAGTATTTGCAAGTAGTTTTACTTTTTGAGAGTACGGTTAAAATTATATATCTTTAAAATTAACCACAACAAATAAAATGATGGATGAAGGTATTTTTCAGTATGTGCCCCTCTTATAGTTTATTTAATTTTTTTTTTTAGGTTGTGATATTATCGTTTTAAATAATGTGTATTTTCAATGCAATGTGAAAAGGACATGTGCGTCATTTTCTGATCTTTTATTTTGGATGAACATGAATGGAATTTCTCAAAGTAGTTTGGGTATAATCTATACTTTTCTTGGACAACACAGAAAAGTAATTCAATTTTAACCATCTCTCAATTACAGTACTTCTTGAATTTTAAATAATTAAACATAAAGGAGAAAATATCATTTTACTTTTTACTTTTGAACTACTACAAAACATCAACTCATTATTGATTGTCTAAATTAGTCTCTAAACATAACAGCTTCATAATGTACCTATGTTTCTAACTGAAGCTATATTTTATATGTCAGAAATTTCGAAGAAAGTTTATAGAGAATGTATGATTCTGAATTGACTTCCCTTAGCTAAAATTACCTAGTTTTACAGTGTGATTATTGTAGACCTAATCCTAGGAAGCCAGGAGATGATGTAGTTGGTGAAAAAAGACGGGAACCAATATTGCTGAGTACTCACTCTATGCCAGGAATTTCCAACATTATTAATTATTATTAATTTCATATAATCTTCATAATAATGCTGTGACAGTATATTAATACTCCTACTTTCTACTTTACATAACCTGTTATGGGTACTTGAGAATTCTTAAAGTTTATACAGCTATCAAGAAGGAGAGTTTAAACTGAACTCTGCTTCCAAACTGACATCTCTTCAACAATATCAAATTTCTTGCATGACCATTGATGCCATGTTTTCTGCTTTTCCTGTAGCTAATATTCGCCGACTCTCTTCCTCATTTTAGTTTTCTAAAGGAAATAATGTTAGATAGACCCTGTAGAGACCTCTTATATAAGATATTTTTGTGAACTCTGTACTCAGCTAGAGATATTTGATTTAGTTGTCAGATATTTTTCAGATGATGGTATAAGTTTTCACTATTCCCAATTTTATTCCAGAGAGGGGTTCTTTATTGCAATTTATTATTTTGATTTTAAACATCTAGATTTATTTAGGTAGTTGTTCGTCATTCTCCTAGTTCATCAATTTCCTAATAATTTACATCACATACTAGTTTAATTCTTTTCAAGTCCTAAACAGTGTTTTCCAAATAAGGTAAAATATCAAGAGTAACATATTGGCTGTCTTTCTGTCGTCCTCTCTCTAAGAAAGAACACAGTGCTTCAAGCTCATACTTAGGATTATTTTGTAGATGATAACTGCTATTTTATCTGATGAGAACAAAATAATAAAGCAGGCTACGATAAAAGAATGTTTCTTGTAATGACCATCTATCTCCCTTATCAACATCCAACTTTCCCATAGTCTAGAGAGTATAAATACAGTTCATTGAACAATTTCCGAGTTAAGCACCACTACACACCAAGTGTTTGTTTAAGCCACTTGGAAAAGGCAGAAAAACATCAAGGGGTTTCCAGTGACTACTTCATAAATAATATGGTCCCTAGATTGAGATTTTAAATTTTAGACTGCTGGAGTATTTGCAATTCATTTATAAAATTTATAATGGTCTATTAAGAAGAGAACAAGTAACACTTTTTGCTTTGAAGGAATTAAATGCCTTTCAGAAACATAAATGTCTGATATTTATTTTAGTTTGTTTTAATACTCTTCACAAAATTTAGGTCATGAGGAATTGTCCTAGGCTCTAGTAATGTAGCTAAGGTGAATTTGGAATATCCAATTCAGTGTGTTTGGTTTTTATGAGTTTAATTACTCACTAAGTTGCTGAGTCACCACAACACACTGATAATTTTTGTGGTTCGAAAAATAATTTCTTTATATAAATGCAAACCACTACAATTGTTTTACAACTGAATTCCTTTGGAACCTTCTTTCACCATGCTTTTCAACTGTCATCTTTGGCTGCCATTCATAAAGTATTTTCTCACATACTTCAAGCTTTGCACTGCCTTGTTCTCCCTCTCCTCCTAGCCTATGCTCTTGTTACTGATTTCTTAACTCTTTCCACTGTAACCTGTGGAACTTTGTTTCCGAGTCAACAAATTTCCTTCAATCTTGCTTATACATTTAACCCAGAAAACCACTTCTAGGCTGTTCTTTTAGAACCAGGCCTACAAAAATCAGTTAGCCTAATAACTGGTATCTTACCTTGACTTCCTCTGGTCCTTGTGAATACTAAATTTTAAGCTTTTTAGAGACATACATCAATAAACTAATTTCTCATTATTAAAAATCTGCATGGGTTACACAATAATTTCCACATTCTTTTTCCATGAGTTCTTTATCTCCCCTTAATTCTTCTATCCTGCATGTACTATACAGTAAACTCATCCCAGAACAATTCAGCAAAGAAGTCGCCCTTTTCTGCTGCCATATGTTTACTAACACTGTTTCTCTGCACTGGAATATAATTCTCCACTTTTCCTTGCTTTTGAAATCCTAATATTATTTAAGATCTGGTGAAAACTTTACCTTCATGAAGCCTTTTTAGATATGACTAATTTGAATCACATATAGTTTTCTGGTCCTTTGATTGTACTTTGTACTCTTACACAGCCTGTGTTTTATTATATTTGACACATGCCTGTATTTCTTTTCTACCTGGATGAAAGATTTTTAGGCGGAGGAATTATTCTAATGTCATCTTTGAAGCCTTGGAATGATAGTTCAGAGCTGAAATCATAGCAGGTGTCTTAGGCAAGATTATCTTGCTGGCATGGAGCAGAAAAGTCTTGAAAAGCACTCAACAAAAAAGTCATTGTAAGGACAACTACTGAAATCACATAGAAATCTATATACAGGCACTAGACTATGTACAAGACTCTTGGGAAATGCAACTGGGAAAGATTAAAAACTAAAGATTTTGTTTTTATCTCTTTCTCTCTCTCCCTCAGGGGATGTATGCCTTCTCTCATTTCAGTCTCATGTTCTCTTTGTCAGACTAGTTTCTTCAAAATCTGATGGCACAATGCCCACTCTGTTCTAGCATGGACTGTACATGACTTGTATCTTTAAGCTTTCATCACCATCTAGCAATTTTCTCTGTAGTTTCTTAGTTTAAATTTCCATGAGGCGACTCCTGTAGTTCCGGCTTTTGAGCCAGACCATAATTTATCATGGATTACTTGGCAGAGTAAAAATTGGCTACTCATGAGCCAGGTTTATATACCGGTCTAAACAGCTGTGCATATGCAGTTCATATGCAGTTTTGTGACTACATGGTAAATACATGTAGATTTTATTTTTTCATCTATTGAGAATGCCCCAAATAAATACATCTAGATTTTAAAATATTCTTTAAAAGGGTGCATTATTTAGCATTTTCATCTTTATATTTAAAAAAATGGAATAACTTTTGTCTAAACTTTATTTCTGAAGATTACTGTCAGATTGAAAAATATGAACACAAGAGAAGGTTTTTATATTGGTTCCCATTATCTGGGTGTTGTTCACTTTATTGTTAGCGTCTACATTTAGGGAAGTGTGATGGGATTTCAATGTCTAGAAAAACTTTGCTGTTGGAACAGGAATATTAATAATAGTACTTATATTTCTAAAGGTATGAAGGTTAAATGAGATAATGTTTGCCTGGAACATAGGAGTTTTTCAATAAATGTTATTTTCAAACACATATCTATTAGATTGATTTCCCTAAATTACCACCTTTTTAAAATTTTGCTCTATTGAGGCTCTCTTTCTGTTTCCATATTTTCTATCTGATCTCTTGCTAAATTCTCCACTTAAGTTGTCCCATCTTCTTTACTATATCATTTCAAGACATTCCAGTGTACTTCTGTGCCTTTGATATTTATTTTCTTACTTTGGAATGCACCACAGTCTTCTTTTAACTTTGATAAATTTTATATTTATTGAAAGGCAGTTCAAATTCTACTGTTCTCAGGAGAGATAGTCCAGTACATTAGAGCAAGTCTAGATTCTGGCGTCAGAACACTTGAGTTTGAATTTTTACCTAGGGGTTATGTGACCTTGAGCAAGTTTTATAATCTCACTTTATTCATCTGTGAAATGGAGATACAAAAAATGTTACTATAAAACTTTTCACATATACCCTAGCCCACAAGAATTTTCCCTTTTTCACCCCCACCCTTAGTTTGTAAATGTAATGGTATATCTTTTGTTTTTCTTTTCTTGTTTCTATGCTGGCCCTATCTCTTATACATCTATGGATCTGTATTTTTAAAGAACATGCTAAGATAAAAATGTTCTGCATTTTTCAAAATCTAGATTTTAATAGTTGAATTTTGCAGCAACTGGGTGATGTGCCTACTAGTTAGTGAGGCTTGATTAAATTGCAGAATTTAGGAAATTGTTCCCATTTTGCGGTCAGGTGTCCTTAAGGCATTCTTGACCTCCCTAAAGGCATTATTCTGTTTCATGGCATATTCAGCTTGGATAGCTGCTGTGATCTTTTTGAGTTTAATTTTAGGAAAATACTTGGAGGAAAGAGACCAAAAGGAGACTTTGCTCCCACTGTTGTAGCATGAATTATTTGCCTGGATAATTAGGGCCTAAGTACTGTCATTATTGAGATTAAAGGCTGCTCTAACACTTGCTGAGGCTCTCTCCTCCTTTAGGGACCAGTTGCCTCCAGGAGTAGTGAGGCAAGCTGCTGAAGATAATGGTTTTGCAGCCTTCTAAGTGGCTTCCAAGTGAGGGTAGGATATGACTGCTTGATTTAAGTAATAGCAACTGCAATAAAGACTGTTTAGGCTTCAGGGAACACCAAAAAATGTGCATACATCACATTATTGTGCATATAAAATCTTGATCTTTATCACAGTGTTGTTCTATTACTGTTAATGGTTCTTTCTTAGGAATAAAGATATTTTTTCTCCTTTTTTTTGAACAGGTGGCTGAGTAGAATATTGATTACTCTATATCCTCTTTCCTTAGAGATTCTTATTTCTCATATTTGTGTTCTAATAAACAGTTTACCATCTACTAGTGACTTCCTTATGTTGTAGCTCAATCTCCCAGAGGTGTGACTAAGCATGTATTCCATCACCTGCCTCTGGCCTCCTCCCCGCTTTGGCTACCATTTATGAAAGGCAGAAGGGCACCATGGTTAAGGGTGTAGACTCTGCTTTCAATATTCTTATTACTATCGAATACACATGACACCTGGCTTTTAATCCATATAAGAACTCTCTGGGAAGTAGGTTTATCACAGTCAATAGATATGGAAGTTCTAGTTTAGCAACATTAAGACACAGCCACAAAGATATAGCTACAAAATGGTACAGCCAGAATTCGAATGCTAGTCTGACTCTAAAATCTGCATTTTTAACCACGGTGCTCAAATATTTCTTGACCGTGTACTATATTTTAGTTTTTTTAAGCATTTATTATGCCACTTATGACACTCTTCTCAACTGATATGCAAGAAGCTAACATCTACTTCTCTTTTTCACAGAATGCCTGTAGTAGTGCTGAGCTTAAAACTGACATTTGCTAATTCTTTTTTGATGTACCTAAAGTACTGATTCCAGAGAAGTCACTTCGTTCGCAATGTTATAGCATCCTTCACAGATTGCTGTCTCTGTGTTCATCGGAGATTATGGTTAATGAGTAAAAGGGATAAAAACTGGCTCAGCAACTAGGCTGTTGCTTCCCTTGACTCTCCTCTTCCAGCTGTTTTTTGGAACAACTTGGAATAGCTCATTCCCATCGTCTCTTCACTCGTTCCTCTGGCCAGCTTATAATAGCAGGTAGACAAGGGTACAATGGAGTATAAAACTATATATACTTAAGGTTTGATGGAGTAGATATATAATCTGCTTAGAGATCAGTATTTTCAAATTTTGAATTACAGCACATACAAGGACTGGAGGTACAATTGCCGCTGTACTTAGAGCCAGAAAACGAGTATGTGGCATCAGCTCTGAACACCGTTTGAGCTGTGGAGGGAGGTTTGGTGTGTGCCAAATGAACTCTTTAGTAGTCAAGTGTTCTTGATTTGCTGTGGCAGCTTTGGAATTATAACCATATTTAACTTAGTGTGGGTCCACAGAGCAGTAAAATCATTTGGAATGACAATGAGGCAGTCACTTAAATACTATACTTTTTATTTTCCTATTGTGAAAGTTTTTCTTTGTAACGTAGATGGCTTTCTAGATATTTTAAAAATGTTATCCTGATTGCTGACCAACATTTTTCAAATCTAATGAATTCAAAATTATCCAAATATGTATTCTAAACACTGAAGTGAGGGAAAAAATAAAAAAAATTCTTTCATAAATATTATTGTAAATATTATGTGCCAGAGAAACTGCCTGGACATCAAATATATGGTAACTAGAAAAATCTTTTTTTTTTTTTTTTCTGGCTTTGATCCATGAGCACATAGTTAGGAAAATAAAATTAGTTTCAGAGTCTTTGAATTTAAAATTTAAAAACCTTCTTTTTTTTGACCCAAATTATAACAAAATTTTATGTTAAGAATAGGATTTTTTCAATGGCCGGTAAACAGAAATGTGGATTAAAAGAAAAAAAGGAAGAAAAAGGTAGATTTTGCTTAAAAGATAAATTCCTGGGGCATCACCATTTTGATTCAGCAATTCTGATGTAATAAATATCTAAGGTGATTCTGATACAGGTAGTCTGGAGATTAATCTTTGAGAAAACAAGATTGAGAACATATTATACTACTTCAAAGCTGCTCAATAAATATTTTCCTATAAATATTTTGTGTGAAGTGATTATAGTGATATTGACCCTGACCTCAAAAATGATGAGAGATGATAATAAGTCCTTCAACAAATACTGAGTACCTACTATTTTTCTGTCACTGTTCTAGATATTGAGAATATAGCAGAAAATAAAGAAACAAATCAATAGATAATATATCAGAGGCTGACAAATGTTATGAAGCAAAATACAGCAGTTAAGTGGTGGAAATTGGGCTTTGCTCTATGTTTATGAAGAGGAGTAGAAAGGGAAATGATGTTTGTTGAGTACACTATATTTACCAGGTGTTTTGTTTCTTTTCTCTCACTAATCCTCAGAACCCAGGAAGTTAGTGTATATAATCCTTATTTTACAGATGCCAACACTGACTTATAAAGTTTAAATGATTTGCCCAAAGTCTCAGGTACGGCACCTTTTCAAGTTAGGATCAAAACGAGATCTTGTTGACTCTGCTCTACCATGCTGTTCTTGCCTTCCTCCTATCCAGATATCTAATGAGTGACTATTTTTATTAGCACTTTTCAATATATCAAGTGTATTTCCACATGAATTATTGTCTAACATTCATAAAATCCTAATGAAATAGTAGTATTATCAGACTGATTTCAAAGAGGAGAAAACTGAGACTAATAGAAATTAAATACTTTCCCCAAATGAGAAAGTTTTATGTTCACAAGTCTTTGACTCCAAAGCCTTTGCCCTTTCTACAAGCTAGAAGCCAAGCTAGAGATAATATTACTTGAGTGAAGTTTGGCATTTGAATCTCAGTTCCACCACTTAGTAATTACTTTACCTTGGAGTTTTAAGTTTTTGCCTCTGTAAAATGGGGGTAATAATAGTATTTAACTTATTATGAGGATTAAATAAGCCAACACATCTAAAGCACTAAGAATAGTGCCTGGCACACAGTAAGTGCTATGTAATAGTTAGCTTTTAATATAATGTAGGGGAAATTAAAGTAACCTACAATTAAAAGTCATATGTGCTACCCTATCATTAAGTGTTAACTGATGTGGTTTTGACAATAATTACAGCAGAAGTTTAGAGAATAAGTATGACCTACACAAGCACGTGGCTTTCTAGATTTGCAGGAATATACCTGGAGTTTTCAAAGCCCCCTTTGAAAGTCTTCATTCTGGATTTTCCTTTTAAGCCTTTTGGTTAGTCTATTGTTTGTCACAATGCTAATTCACCAACCCAGACAAATACAATGTTAAACAATTTCCTTTGATTATTTTTGACTAATGCTTCTAGGGAAAAGGATGTTTGCACATGGCAAGCTCTGAGTGGAGTCAGTAAAGTTTGTGGTGAGATCTTCAAGGGAGCTACTAGATAGATCAAATAATGCCCATTCTCTGAGAACGGGGCTTTGAAAAAGCTCCAACCCATTTTGTCCTGTGTGTTGGCTTTGAGGCTGCTTTTTTCATTTTTGTTTCTGTTTTACCATGGCTGTGTGGTGTTGGTTTTTAAGACTACTGCATAGCAGGTGGAGGAGGGAGGAAAATACAGCAAGAAAAAATGCCACAAAACTTGTTATGAAATTCAACATTTTTTTTTTTAATAAAAACACTACTTGGATGGCTAAAAACATTTAGTTAATTTTCAGACTTCTGAAAAAGTTGATTCTGACACATTTTTTTCACTGTTCTTATTCCTTTGATGGAGAGGAGGATTTATGGAGGTTCTTATAACACCATTTTCACTGACATCACTGGTAATATTTAATTAAATAACATAATTACAATGATGACTTGGGAATAAACAGCAGACTTTGGATAAAAATGTGATGCAATTTATGCGAGCAGATGTGCCCAGGATTACGTGAGAGGACCATGGACTTTGAGCACTTAGCACACTGTGAGCAAATCAGTGTGCTTTAGAAAGGGATTGGATAGCTTTTTTGTTTTGATTTGTGTGTAGTTAAGTGGATGTGTTACGAAAGCATCTATTGTAGACATTTAGAAAGAAGAAAATGTTTTATTGTGGATCTACTTTCTAAGCACAAATCATTTCTGACCTTATCGAACCATTCTTAAGTTTGAGATCACTCTGGTATATTCTAATAGCTTTTCAAGGGGTTACGATATTTTAGGGTCTGTATATTTAAAGTAGGGAAGCAATTGAATGGCAGGCCCTGATCTCAATTTGTAACAGAGACTGAGCCTGGAAAGGTCACAAACACTTTAAAAACATCTGAGAATGCTTTTGTTCTCAAGTAAGTCTTGTCTGATATTCACCGTCGAGAGTGTTTCCTTCTTATTGCACAGCTTGAAGATTTCTGGGTGAGTTTCAAGGTAAATCCAGTGTTCTATTTGTTACTAAGTGTTTCCATGGTTGATATCACATGCTGAATCCCTTGAATAGTTATGAAGGTGATCAGGTCATGGTCAGATGCTTGATTCAGTTCTAAGGAAATTGTCTGCCTCTCAAATTGATTTGAAATATATTAAGAGCACAATGTAAAATATATTATCAGATGTTATCAACTGCTATCTCATCCATCTACTTGTCATTTAAAGATATATTTCCCTATTTTTTAACTTTATCGACATGTATTTTCCATATCATAAAATTTATTTCAAGTATGCAATTCAGTGATCTTTAGTAACTTTAGTGAGTGGTACAACTATCACCATAAATCAATTTTAGAATTTCATCTCCCCAGTAAGATCTCTCATGTCTATTTACATGTCTCCTTCCTGTCCTCAGCCTCAGGCAATCACTGATTCACTTTCTGTTTTTATGAATTTTCCCTTTCTAAATATTTCATATAAATGGAATCATACAATATGTCTTTTTTTATGTCTGCCCTCTTTCAATTTGCAGAATGTTTTTGAGGTTCATCTATGATGTAGCATGTGTCAGCAGTTTGTTCTTTCATATTGCTGGAGAGTATCCCATTTTAGGATGTACTGCATTTTGCCTATCCATTCCCCCATTGATGGACATTTAGATTGTTTCAGTTTTTGGCAACTATGAATAATAATACTATGAACATATGTAAGTCTATGTGGATGCTAGTCGTTTAACCAGATTGTTAAACAGACTATCCTTTCCCCAATGAGTTTCCTTGGCACCTTTGTCAAAATCAATTGACTATAAATATAAGGTTTCTTTTTCCTAGACTCTTAATTTTGCTCTGTTGATCTACATATGTCTATCCTTATACCAGTAACACATTGTAACTTTAGAGTAACTTTGAAATTGGAAAGTGAAAGACAGCCAACTTTGTTCTTTGTTTTCAAAATTGTTTTGGCTAAGTTCCCGTTCCCATGTAAATTTTAGTATCTGCTTGCACACTGCTACCAAAGAGGGTGCTGGAATTTCAATAGAATTGCACCGAATCTAAAGATTGATGTGGGGTGAACTGAAATCTCAACAATAATGAGTATTTCAATCCATGGACATGGAGAGTTTCTTCATTCGTTTAGATCTTTATATTCCCTCAGCAAAGTTTTGTAACTTTCTATGTTTGAAAATTTTTTTTTATTAAATTTAATTAAATTTTATTTCTTTTGTTAAATTTAATCCTAAGCCTTTTATTCTTTTTAATGTTATTGTGAATGGAATTGTAATCTTTACTTTTTGATTGTTCAGTGATCATATATAGAGCTCAATAGATCTCATTTATTCTGATGTCTACCAAAAAATTTTATGTTATGGCAGGGTCCTGGATGATATAAAGTGCTGCTATAAATTCTTAAGGTGATTATAAACCTCTCATGGATAAAATCATATTTATCAGAGTACACCTGAAACCTTTAGTATAGGTCTTATTCACAATGGGAACTTATCATATTGTTATAGAATAAACATATGAATTTTCGCTTTTTTTTTTTAATTTAAAACAACATGGTTACAGATCCACATTAGTTACCTTGATGGAATCTTTCTCTACAGAAAAAAAATGTGAATTAAAAGTTTACCATAGGTTCTTATCAAGTTAGGAGTTAAGGGTTTTTTCATTGTTGAGAAATAAAGTTTTCCAAAATTATGTTATTTATTAGTTTTTGGGTTGTTGTGACAATTGTCTTTGTTTTAATAGAACAAACACTATTATTTATTTTTATTTGATTAGTGGCAATTGTTCAAGTAAGAGTATATTTACTCATTTAAAATGTTTCAGGAAATTTCTTCTAGATTATAAACTTAGAAAGTATTGTCAAAACATAATTGTACCAGTTGTCCAGTACATGTAGGTGGTAGTTCCTGAGATTCTGCTACTTTCTTTATTTACTTCTACCTCTATAATATTGAGTTTGGGGACAGTTCTTAAATTTCAGGGCAGAATAAATCTTTGTCTGTCATACTGGATGGCCTTGTCCAAATGTTTACATCTGGGCACAAGAAAGCATTTCCTCTTAAAGTGGAGGCTTAATATTTGTGGGATGCAAGTAGGAACTTTTTTTATGGGTTGGATATTGGACGTATGGTACTACCAAGCATGTATGACAGAGCCCATGTAAGAATGCCAATCCATCTCCATCTGTCTCATGTTCTGTCTGATTGTTTATCGTGAATGTTTTTATATTTTAATAAGGTTTTATATAATTAATATTTGCACTAAAATAAGCTGGGATGGATTGTATATCTCACTTTGTATTTTAAGCTTCTGCTATGGTCATATGAGATGCTCGTGCAGTGACCAGAGTTCACACTATCATGTATTATAGTTAAATCTGAAAGATAAGCAGCAATAAATTGACTCTTTTTGGATGCAATGTATCTGATACCTTCTATTCAAGGACAGCAGGCAGGGACCTTGTTGATAAACCAGAGTGCACTAGGACATGAAATAGGAGCAGTTCGCTCCTTCTGGTTTTAGGATAGTGATTTGAAGTAGCCTCTCGAGATACCAGTCGATTGTGGTGTGGCCTATGCCATGGCCTGTGAAATTGATGAAGCCATCGCTAATCACTGGGGTCAGAGGGAATGGGAATTTTTAGTTAGGTAGATAAGAAAAAAAATGTATGAAGAATAGAGGCAGAGTCATCCTGCCCTAAGAGCATCTAGAGAGATCTGATTGGTCTTCATTGCTATTTGCTGTGAGGTATAAAGTTAAACCTGTTTATACATTTCAGTATTTGGTAACACTTAAAAATTTTTAATAGCTCTCAAAAATCAAAAGTGACAAAAGGGCATTATAAAGGACAAACTAAGTAGTAAATTTCTGATTCTCAAGGGTAACTCATATAGAATGTGCACATTTACCAACAAATAAGGTGGGGGGAGGGCACATGCAGAGCGCTATAACAGACCGTGTGAAAACCTGAAGGCACAAAATTGAAGCGCCTACTTCAAATGTTAATAGTTCCTTTAAGAACATTATGCCTGAAGACCACGATGTACCGAGTGTGCCTTTATATATCACTCTGGGAAGCATGATGTTGCATTTGTATGAAGTGACTACTCTTCAAAATTAGTTTTGTTTCTTTTGATTCAGTTTTATTTTACCCCTATAAAACAATACCGTTTTTGTGTCAGCTCCACAAGCAGGACTTTGCAATCAATTAAATAATGTCATCAGATTATATCCTGTCACCAGATATTTCAAATAGAAAATTATTTGTTTATTCCTATAATGGTTTGATATTTTCATCCAATTCATATAAGTTAAAACATAACTTTAAAAGTGTATTCTGCCAAAAGTGAGACAGCATAAAGCTGACATTATTATAAATATCATCATAAATTCCATTAAAAAATTCAACATTGTTGGTAAAATCACTTTTTTTTCATGTAATATGTATATGTATTTTGGTAGAGCACAAAGTCACAGTAAATTCTCATTAAATTAAAACTTGACTTTAGGATTGCTTGTCATGTAATACTTCATGTAATAGAATCTGAAATTATACAAATTTATAAGTTTATAGTTATACATATTTACAAAAATTTTGACACGTAAACAGGGAACTTCAAATTGTTTTGTGATGTAGCTAAATTTGAATTTTAGAAAGTACTGTACCATGGTGATATGTATATTTCCTTTTTGCTGTCCATTATCAAGTAGATTTTAAGAATGTTTTAACTTTTGGAGAATTTCTTTGTAAATCAACCTAAGGTTAATTGTAATGGTAGAGAAACTTTAGACAAATCCTAAAATTTGGTTGCAATTTTGTCAAAATGTTAGCATTTGAAACTTTTAGCAAATAAATGACTATTGCAAACCTTATGGCAAAGAACTTTTTCTAGTGATAGAACCGAACAAATTAACTTATGGTCTCCAATGGAGTATAAGATTTAAATTTGAAATTCTATAATTGCATACCAAAATATCTTGACTTGTGAGAAGAATCTTTTGATGGAGATTCTATTTTTCATTATATAAATTTATATTCAAGGCCAGAATGAAATAAAACTAAGGGGGAAAAAAATAAAACTTAGGACTATGATTTTGCAGCATCCAAGTCTGGCCAAATATTAAAAGGACTCATGAAAAGAGATAATTTATTTGATGAGATTTGTCTTGCAAAAATATTTGTTAAAGAAAATTGCTTTGAATGGTAGTAAAAGAGCCAATACTTATGAAAATATTTAGGTTGAAATACTAACACATTTCACTACAAAATTATCATTGATAATATCTCCTATTGAGTAGAAATTGCTCTGAGTTTACCAAGCATCTCAGTACCTACGCAGAAAGTTTTTACTTTAAAATGTTATGGTCTACAAGAATTAGTAATTAAAAATATCAATAATTTCAAAATGTTAAGGAAAGCTGCATGCAGTTTTTTGAAAACCATGAAAAATAGTAAGATTAAATAGAAAAATAAATTCTTCAGAAAAATACTAGAAATACAGTATTAGGTAAAAATTTCATTTAAAAACATTAAAATCAGAATAATTTTTCTGCTTTTGTTATTTGTTAATGTTTAGATATTCGATATGATTTTAAAAATTTTTGTTTAATGTACATAGATATGTGTTTTTAGATTTTAGAAAAATTTTATTTTCAAAACTAGTATTTAGATAGTACTGTTTAAAAGACTATTCAAAGTATTTAAATAGCCTAATAATGTGGATAATTTGTTGGTCAACAATATTTCAAAAAATTACGTATTTATTATTTTTAATGCTCTATTTCTCCCAAAGGAGTCCCAGCTGACATAACTAATTATATGGTTACCCTGCATATAAGAGATATGTTAGCAAAAGAACTGCATCTTAAGATTCATCCTAGATAACCTATATTCAGCACCCAAGTGTCTTCTACTAGTTCCATGCCTAACATCGTGCATTTTGCTTATTTCCCATTCTTTCCTGCCCTCTCTCCATCTTTGACTTTGGGGTCTTAGTGGTTCTAATTACCTCTGTATCTCTTGACTCAGTGGCTAGACAGAAATAGTAATATGTTCTCTTTGTTTGATCTTGACAATTTCTTCCTTGGAAGTCCCATTGGCTTGGCCCGATATTTAAAAATCCTTTTGGCTTATCCCTTGGTTCCAGCTCTTTTGAGTTCTCTATGGAACAGTGTTGTTGATTGCTAATCTTTAGATTTTATTATTACCACTTTTTAAATTTGTTCATGTTTTATTTTTCCTTTCGTGGTACTCCAAAGACTCCCCCATTAGTGATAAAGTTTAATTCACTTATATTTTACTCTAAATTATTTAAAACAGATAACTCAATATTTAGAACAATGCCTACTAATAGGATTACTAATTTACATTTTAATTTATTAACTTTTAAACCATTAAACTTCTATCTCTTATTTTTCCGAACATCCTAATTCTAGGATAAACTCCTTATATAGGTGACTATTGGATTCAGCCAGGCTATAATTGTTTCAGGAAATTTAATTAATTTGAGTTTGTCATCCTTCTGGAATATCAGAGAGATTTGTATCTATTAGAATATTCTAAAAAATGTTACTAGCTACAATGATGATAAGATTCACTCATAGAAATTAATTTCTGATCATCGGACAACTAATAACCTTATCTGTAGAAATTATACCCTTGAGGTTGATAATATTTAGCCACTAGTTTTGTGAATAATTTAAAACTAGTTATGATGGTCAAAAAAATTTTAAGATATGTTTCTAATGTCACTTTAATTCTTATAAATATGACATGACTACCTCCTATAGAGGATAATAGCTTTTCTGTAATCCATATAGTTTAAAATACTGCTGATGGCGTCACATCACAGGAATAAACTAATAATAACTTCTTTACTAAACAATGAAAAAGTTTTTGCATGGCTCAGGTTAATTATACTCTTTCTGTTGTAACCTAAGATACCCAAGAAGTATACTGACGTAACTTACCAGAACTTCAGACTATGTACATATGTCTTGGTATATTTATACCATGGTAATACCACACATTGTGGGCCTTGGACAGAGGAAGGAGGGTGCCATCTGGGAAGGGATTATATACCACTTAGGTTGTGGTATTTCTATATTAGTGCTATCTAAGATGAATTACTATTTTCTCATCTAGCTGTCTGTTGACATGCAAATCTACCAGGAAAGTTTGGAAATACTGGTTTCCATTGCTTTGAGCATAGGCTTCTTCCTTGCTTGACATTCTTGAATGCTACATTTGAAGCTATTTTTATAATTGCAATAATAGAAAACGACACTGTATGACTATGGGTTGCCATACAAACTCAACAAGAAAGCTTTAAACTTGCTTATCTAAAGGTGTTAGATAAGAGAATCACTTTGCCTTTTTTACTCCCTAAATAATATAACATTAGTGTGCTGGCAAATAACACCTATTGCATTTGGATCCTTATGTAAAATTTAGTAATAAGCCATTTGGATGTCTAAGATGGGAAACACCCAACCTATTAGATATTACACTTGTTTTGGACTTGTCCAAATAGAGATCTGTTTATAAACATTTATTATGTTGTTTCTTATTGTTGCTGCTGTCAAGTATGTTGTCAGTTGGGTCTTAAATGCTTTTGAGCAACTATAATCCTGAAGATTTGTATATCAGATAGTTTTACATAGAGAACTTGAATAACCTGAATAAATAAAGTGGAATTTTGTGAGAATGTCAAAACTGATATGGTGGTATAGACTCTAAAATCTGATAATTTGCTTATTCTTTATGTGTGCATTTTATTGCCTCAGGCTGAAGGCCTGGAAAAAGAATTTTTTAACATTACAGCAGTAATTTCCTAGGAGATAAGAAAGCTAATGTTGGTCTTCATCACGCTGATTTTAATCAAGTAAAGCTGATAATTGACTATGCACTTCGAAGTATCTTCAGTATAGTAGACACTTCAATGTAGTCTTCTAAATGAAGACTCCTAATGAATGAACAATGGAATTTTTTCCTCCTGTAACTAAAGATTTCATTTTATTTTAAAAAATATTAACATATCATAAATTATCATGTGTGTGTGTATGTTATGAGTTTTAACTCTTGTCCTGATTACCACCATAATCAGGACACAGAACAATTCCATCATACCCCAAAACTTCTTCCTGTTACCCTGTGTCGCCAAATATTCCTTTCACCACCAACATTGGTGACCACTGATTTGTTCTCCATTTCTATATTTTTGCTTTTTCTAGGATATTATTGTATATATGAAATCATAGGGCAGGGAGCCTTTGAACTAGCTTCTTTCATTCAACATAATGCTTTGAGGTTCGTCCATGCTGTTGCACTTGTCATAATTTGTTTTTTAATCGATGAGCCATGGTCCATTGCATAACACAGTTTTTTAAAATTCACCAGTTGGAAGATATTTTTTTTCACCCAGTTTTTCAAAATTATGAATAAAGATGCTGTAAATATTTATGTACAAATTTTTGAATGAAATAAGCTTTTATTTTCCTAGGAGAAATACCTAGGAGTAGGATTGTTGGGTCATGATAGATACAAGTTTACGTTTAAAGAACCACCAAATTGTTTTCAAAAACATCTGCACCATTTTTCATTCTCGCTAACAATGTAAAAGTTCCAGTTGCTGTGCATTCTCTTTAGCAGTTGGTATTGTTAATTTTTTTGAATTTTAGTCACTCTAATAGGTTTGCAGTAATAACTCATTATGATTTTAATTTCCATTTACCTAAAGACTAATGACATTGAGCATGTTATGTGCTTATTGACCATCTGTATATCTTCTCTGGTGAAATGTTACTTCAAATTTTTGCTTAATTTTCAAAAATTGGATTATTATGATTGAGTTTTGAGAGTTTTAAAATATAAATTTTGATACAAGTCTCTTGGGGAAGTTGAAACTTGTTTTAATGAAATATATACCTGCAATATGTATTCATTTGATTTTATCCAGAGGGCTAATTTTCAATGCTTAATTACAATAAACATTATGAACTCCTTTTTAGCAATTAAATCCCCAACTTTTTGCCTTTAGTCAGCTACTTAGTGAATTCTTTACAGACCTATGATCTCATGACTGGAAAATCAATATATTTGCATTTAATGATGGTAAAAAATCTAGTGGTCTTAAAAATTCTTTGACGGTACAAATCCTGGTTGTTATCTTCCAACCAGGATGCCTTGGACATGTTACTTTACCTTACAGAGTCTCAATTTACCTCCCTGTAAATTAAAAATGGTATTAAAATTTTTGTGCAGATTGGATAACGTGTATTAAGTGCTCAAAAAGAGCCCGGTACATATTGGAAGTTCAATAAATATCTCTTTCTGCTCTACCAATAATATTAGTTTTGGCTGCTTTTATGTATTTTAAGCATATAATTTATTCTTGCAAGTTAATGAATACAAAGAAAACAAAGTTTAGAAAAATATGACAGAAAAATAAGGTTTTCAATAATGGGGATTTGTCTAATATCTTATATTCTCTGCCATATATTGTGATTTTGTAAATAGCTGTTTAGAAAATAGGGAAATTGGCTAATCTTATTATGGACAATTGCATAATTTACTTCCTTAGTTAACCCAATTAGAGCTACAGCCATGGATGGGAAGAGGCCAAAAAAAGTGATTAGAGCTCATGAAGGCATTAGCAGTTCAATAATTGTATAATGAAGAGCAAGCAAGTGGAAGAAATGTAAGGTGCTTAGTTAAATAGTCATTTGGTGTTAATCAAAGGTTATTTTTCTGACAGTAAATTGCTAGTTGTGATTTTATTTATTTAAAGTAACTAGGTTCTTAGATTTTCTTAATGTCAATGTAAATACTTTAAGGAATGCGTTGTCCTTAACAGTTAATATTTTTTAAAGTATCTAAATATATCATTTAACTTTGGGAGAAAATACAAAGAGGGATAAACTTTAGAAAAATAGTTAATCCATGCAAAAGAAACATTTCTGGTAGACAAATTTCACTCTTAGGCCATTTGAGCAAACAAGAGAGGGATAGTGATTGACTGATACAGAGAAAGAGAGGTGAGGCAGCGAAGGGAAGAGGTGGCGAGTTTGAGACATTTAATCGTTCATTTTCAGGCTGCGGGATAGACTCACTTCAGGAGGTATCTTTGAAAGTTACTGGAATACTTGGCTTCCAGTCCCAGATATTCTGATTTAATTGCTATGGGGTTTGATCTGGACATTGGGAATTAAAAGCCATATGATTCTAATGTATAGCAAAATTTGAGAAACCCTGGATTAGTCATAAATTTAAAAAAGAAGTCTGGCTAAAGGTCATTTTGAACTGACAGCTGTGTGAGAAGGAAATAGTGTCTCATAACAAGACTTTAAACTTTATCAGAAATTTGTTTAAGCATTCTGCCAGAAATGTTAATTTCTTTTCCAAAGAAAGCAAAGTTTGGCTTCTGTACCAAGGTTTGAGGGTTGTTATCAAGAAACTTGATTTTGACTTGTCTCTGGCTGTCACTGCTTCACTCCCTAGCTAAGTAATGCTGGGAACTTGTTCACTTTGCTAGCTTCAATTTACTTATCAGTAAATGATGTTATGAGATATCTCCCTCCCCCAAGATTTCAACCAGGCCTTCAAGGGGCCCATTCTTTGACAAGAGGAATGGAGCAAGCCCTCTGAACTGCTCCAGTCTCCTCTGTCATTGTCTCCCTCCTTCCTTCAGAAAGGGTTCTAGATAAATTGTGCAGACTAACTTCCCAGTCTGGAATGTCACAGGGGGATTTCTTCAATTTCCTCAATTTAGTGAATTCACATAAGCCCTTGTAATCACATAAATCAGCAGTTCTGCAGCCTGGCTCACCAGCATGGCAAAAGCCCAGGCTGGGAATCTGCTCAAGCAGCAAATGGGTCTTTTTACTTGGAAACCAAGAAGGGCAAAGACAGGTATATGTGTAGTTGTTTCAATATTCTGTCTTTCTCATGTATTAATACATTTACTTTTGTCATTTCAAAATGGATGTTTTTCTAATCTCGGTTTAATCAGTCACTCTCTAATCTCAAGATAATGTCGTATTTCTCACATATTTATATATCTGTGTATTCATTAATATGCATACATATGAAATATATGTACATATACATAAATATATATTTAGTTGATTTCCTCAACAAGTTTGGAATGAGGTTAGGTATATATGAATTAGTAAGAAAACAAAAGCCTAAAATAAGAGATGTTCTAATTATCATAAAAGTAAATCCAACACAAAGATTTCTCTCTTTGCCTGTAACTATACTGTTTTTATTTATAACCTATTTTTTTTTTTTTTTTTTTTTTTAACCATAGACTAATACTTTCCTGTGTATCTCCCTGAATGTCCTAATGCTTTAAATTTCTAGAATCCTTTAAGGGGGAACATATATAATTTTGGTTATAAATTGGACCCTGTATTTATTAGAAAATGTTACCATAATAAAATATACAGAAATATTTCATCAGAGTTGGATTTACTATAATTTCATATGATTTCATTTTTAATTTAGTTTAGTGAGGTATCCGTTTTGAAGGCTGATCATCTAACTTAACATTTAGGAGACTTGAATTTTAATCATAAAATATTTGAAGAATATAGAATTGTTGGAAAAATAATATGAAGAATCATGTATCTGTCACCCAGATTGGTGAAAGGTTAACCACTTACTATGTTTTCATCAGATTAAAAAAAGTAAAACACTATAGATATAAACAAATATTTATGTGCTCCTCCTCAAATTCATTCCCTTTCTTCTACATCTAAAACTTATGCACTCTTAAAGTTGTGTTTGTTATTCCTACATAGGTACAGAAAAATAAATAAAACAAATACTGTTTTACAAACTAAAAATTTATGTTAAACTATAGGACTCATTTGCAAGCTGCTCTTTTTTTCACTCATTGTATTTTTGAAATGTATCCATGTTGATAAATGTAGTACGTTTTTTCATTAATTATAACTGCTATACAGTATTCCAATGAATGGACAGCTGTATCATAATTTATTAATTTATTATCCTATTGATGACATTTAAAATATATCCTCTCTTTGCATTTAAAAACGATGATACCGAGACCATTCTTGTACTTATCTCTATTAAGTACACCTCCTCAGGTGTTCTTAAGTGGTTATTGCTCCAGTCAAGATTACCTTCTCTACCCAGTTCCTCCTGGATTCCCACATCTACTCCCTTCTCTTAATAATGGCTTTGCTACTACTAGCCCCAGGTTGCTTTTTCCCTTAGGGTTTGCATGGTTATTCTATTCATAACTCTGTAAACAGTCCCTTTCCAAAAGGATAGTGACTGATCCAAGGTATTCTTTTAAAGAAAGTTTACTTTTGTTTGTGCCATGCATCCAGCCTAGATCACTTAAAGTTTTAATTTCTTAAATCAGGAACTCTCAGGTCATATAGTAGTATATATCCAAATTCTAAACTTATACATAGCACAGACCTGATATTACGGTCTTAGAAGACAATTTTCCACACAGAGCCCATATAATATAAACTATACATACTTTTCGATGTGATAGATAGATCTGTTTTTATTCCACCCTCTCACTAAAGTTGTAAACTTCTAGAAGACAAGTACTATATGTGTCCATGTGGATATGTGTATGTGTGTGTGTGTGTGTGTGTGTGTGTGTGTGTGTGTGTGTGTGTAGGTTTACGTGTGTTTGTGGTTTCTAGTGGGGTGAGGGGATCAGGCATCTCAGTTGTAAGTTCCTGCTTCCCTCAAACCAAAAACCTCTCGTTTTGTTGTCTTGTGGTCACAAATATCCAAGTCTTTGTATTTATAGAGATTGGTAAAATTCCCTAGATAGTCAAATGAAAGCTCACAGAACATGATTCTAGTTTTTAGTCTCCCACTTCTTTTTTCTTGTGATGCATCTATGCTTTTAAAAGCATATTTGTTATATCTTATGCAACATTTCTAGTTGTTTCGGAGGCCATATTTTTGGTTGTTGTGTTTGTACATCTTCAATTGTTACTAGCTGTTCCCAAAATCATTCTCCAAATAATAGTACCAATTTGCCCTTTCATTAGTGGTACCTGTTGCTTTATGTCTTCACCAGCACTTGGTAATCAAAGAATGAAATAAGAAAAGACTCGATAATAAAGTATTGCTAGATATAATTTTTTTTGAAAAAAATGTTAGTATAAAAAATATCTTATTGTTTGTTAATGTGAATTTCTCTGAATATACATGATCTTGACCATCTTTTCATAAATACTTATTAGACATTATTATTCCCTCTTTAGCAAATTATTTTTTCATATTCTTGGTTCATTCCTGCCTTTCTCTATTGAATTTTTGTCCATTTTTTCCCCTCATTAACCCTCCTACTTTCACCCCTGATCTATGGATGTGGCTGTCTCCCCTTTAGAAGGGATCTCTGAAGGTGGGGCATCATCTCCCGCAAGCTCTCAGCATCTACCTGCACCCGGGGCCTGGCACCCTCCCACCTCACGTATACTTGGAGAAGGGGGTCTGGTGTACCCAGGGGGCCTAGCGCATGGGTGGGGGGAGGGTCCTGGCGCACCCGGGGTGTGAACCCAGGACCTTCTGCATGTAAAACAGACGTGCTAACCACTACACTATGGAGCCACCCTTGTCCATTTTTAATTAATTTGTAGATTTTTAGAAGGTATAATATCCTACTACTTTGTATTTGACACAAATATTTTTTCCTTGTGGTTTATCTTTTTGCTTATCATGTATTAGACTTTATTTTAATACTTTATTTGTGGAGTTTATTTCATTCTTTTAATCTTAAAATGTCTTAAACCTTTTATCTTTAAATATTTTAAAAGTACTTCTGACCTTTGTAAAAAAAAACACAAAAAAACAATTTGTCCTGGGTATGTTATTAAAATGTGTTATTAATCTGAAACTATAAAACCTGCATTCTTTTTTTCCCAAAAGTGATGCTTTTCTATTCATCTGCTAAAATTATAAGTTATTATACAAAAGTAATTCTATATTTCAATGATTCTAACTGTTCAATAGATGGTGCAAAACTTACCCTCACAGACGGAGACTCTAATTAATTTTAACATAAGATTTAGTCTCAGTACTTTCAATAATGACTACACTCCATATACCTGCCTCCCTGAACAGACTGTCATAAGAAAACGTAACAAAAGTTAAGCAAGAAGATTCTGATTGCACTATAATTTATTGTGTTTATTCCTAATTAACAATAGAACTTATCTGTGACACATATATATATATTTATTAATTAATAATTAGTAGAAATGAAAGCAAATTTAGAAAATATAGAAAAGTAGAAAAACATTATTGGTAATCTCATCGTCTGATCATGATTATTAAAATTTTTTTCCTCTTAGCCTTCTTTTCTATGCATCAAATTCCCCCAACATAAATGTAATGAGACTATACATATGATTTTATATTCTGATCTTTTTACTTAATTTTATGTCATAAGTATTCATATTAGGACATAATACACTTTCTACTTAAAGAAGTAGAAAGGAATAGTTTCAAGATAATATATTTTTCAAGGTACAGAGGAATTGCTCATTAGACAGAAGCAGATTCTCTCTGGCACCTGTTAGATAGATTACAGCACGTGAACTATGAATTTAAGTTTAACATTTCTCTTAGCTGAGGTGAATTGGGTAACTTGCTGGTATTGTGTATTTCTAAGCCTTTCTGAAGCACCTTCCAATAGTTCTGTGTCAGAAAATAGGATCCGGTATCTCCACAATCAGATTTAGATATTGCTTTCCTACCTCAGCTGATTTTTTTTTTTTTTCCATCAGCTTTAAGGGATGTGCCTTTAAGGGAGAGAAAGGAAAATAGTTATTGTATGAAGCCAGTAAATGAAAAATTACAGTTCTAGGCTTAAAATACATTTTGAGATGAGATTTTTCATCTGGGTCGTATGCATAGAAAATGGATGTGAAGCAGATAGATCAGAATTCTACTAAAATTTTGAGGAAATTTTTTCTCCAAAGAAACAAAGCGTTTCTCTTATAAAAGCCAGTTCAATCCCTTGCAAAGAGCCTGTGCAACCTCCCCACTCCCTCCTCTACCATCTAAACCAGCAGGAAGCAAGCTACAGAGGCTGTGCAGCTCCCCAAGCAAGCCACGTTTTCAATGCACATTTCAGATATGGTATTGGAGAAAAATGAGCAAAGAAGCAGTTCTCAGCAGGTAAAGTCAGCGTCCACAAAGGACAGTGGGTAAAGAAGAAAGAAGATTCTCCCAGAGAACAGAATCAGGGGCTTCTCTGTACTACCAGAGAAGTGGTAGATGGCTTTCAGTTTTTCTGCTTTTGGCAAAGAGTTAGTGGCAGTAGATAACGAACAAACTTAGGAACCTCAGTTTTTAGTACTTTCAGTTGGGAAAACATTCTACACTAAATCCATTACTAAAAAATAACAAATATTTTATGTCCTCTAGTGGATGCCATGATATACAGAGAATAACATGGTATTATTTTTATTCTTTACTTTTATCCCTGGAGTATTTATTGACATGAAATAATTATTGTCTACTTTCAACTTTACCCAAACCAAATTCATTCGTAAGTATTAAACATATGCTTAAATGTCAATATAGGATGTTGTTCCATAGTGTAGCAGTTAGTTCATCTGCTTTACACACAGAAGGTCCTGGATTGGCACCCCAGTGGAGCCACAGTCCATGGTCTACAGCCATGCCACCCTGAATGTGCCTGATCTCACTGATCTCAAAAGCTAAGCAGTTGGGCTTGATTAGTACTTGGAGGGAGATCACCTAGGAAAACCAGGTGCTGTAGGCATAAAAAAAATAAAAATAAAAAAAATATATATATATAGTTTACTTTCCTTTACTTAAAAATAACTTTTGCCACTTTCTCTGTTTATTGCAATCCTATCTACAGAACAGAATGTATAGCATGTTGTCCGTAACTTCTATTACGTGTGTGTATCTTATCCCCCATATGACTAAATTCTTGCTTATATGCTCTATATTCTCAAGAAAAAGAAACAGACATTATCCCTTATTGGAAATCCCTTTCTATGATTAATACATGTATATTCTCTGGAAACAGAACTCCTAGTGATTTAATAATACTAAATTACCAACTTAAAGAAAACTTTCATTAGATTTTCAATGATTTGAATGGTGCACTCTTAAATTTTGAGAATAAAATTTGGAAAAACTCTGGTGTTCTATTAGTTAGTCATAATTTATGAGTCACCACCCGAAATTGGTGGACTTGCATCATTTAATTCGCTGTGGAAAACCCCATGAATCAGGTGGGAATTTACAACCTCTTGGTTATTTGATGAGGGTTAGATGAGTGGGAAGTAATACTTCATATTGAGTGCTTTTAAGACCTTTGAGATCAGCATCTAATCTAAATGTCCTAAAGAGATGGTGCTAACTTTCCCCCACAGCAATTTAATCTGGGTGAAATAATGATCTGTTAGTGTATGTTCAGTATGAATGCTAGATGATGTTTTCTTTATATTGGATCCCATTCAGGAAAGGGATCAGCTCTTTTAGAAAACCTTTAGTTCTTGGACTGTATACCATGATTCAGTTGATACACATAGAAGAGGATATACTTGGAATTTTTTTCACATTCATATAACTTTTATTAAAATATATCATTATAATTGGTATATTTTATTATTATTTTTATTCTTCCTGTACCTAATTTTTAAATTAACTTATATCATAGGTATGTATGCATAGCAGGTCCTCAATAATGTCATTTCTTTATAACTTTTTAAAATTAAACTCACTGGGGTGACATTGGTTAATAAAATTATGCAAATTTCAAGTATACAATTCAATAATGTGTCATATGTATACTGTATTGCGTGTTAACCACCTAAAGTTAAATTAGGAAAAGTGGAGAGGGGGGAGGTAGGTAAATGTAAAAGGGGTCAAATATATGGTGATGATGAAATTTTTATTTAAAAATTCTTTAAAAAATTCTTCTTTCATATTGTTTCACAATTATATGTTCTAGAATACATGGTCTCTTTTTAAAAAAATTTAGGGTTTAATATGGTGTTTTATGATTCTGAACTATGTCTGGAAAAACATTTACTTGTCTTAGAGAGGGTTTCTAAAAAGCCACTTAGCTACTGGTGGCCTTTGAAAGTGGGAGACTTTCACTCCTTATAAGAATGACAATGGAAAGTTGCTTCCTTACCATTTATTCTCTGACTAAGAACTTTATCATGTGATTTCTTAAAATTAAACTGTGTTACGCCTCGTCCACTACAACATCTATCTTCTTTTGACATAGAGAAGGGATATGCGTATTCTTAGAATTTATCCACTTGATGGGGAATGGAAGAGACACCATAGATTGCTCCTATTTCCAGTAAGCAGTCCTAGACAAGATTCTCATTTGCCAGATGCAAATAAGCTTTAGGCTGTTGAACCATGTCCTGAAAGCAGCCACAAGTATTCCTTAGGAAGGTTTAGTTCCGCCTTAAAAGATTCAGTTATCAGTTGAAAACAACAAAAACATAACACTCAAATCCTGTAATAAAAGTTGAGTTGTAATAGGTGTTGACTGGAACAGCTCAGACCCATAAAAAGGGAATTAGATAATACCTTGATTTGTTTTCTGTAATAACTTTCCTTTTAGGAATATCAGTATTATTATTATACTTAGCTGTACTAACAAAGTGTCTACTTTGATTTATGGGAAAAAATCACTGTGTAGGAAAAAGGCTCTAGTTTCTCTTAATAGTTTCCTTAAGAAGCATACCATTTTATAAATAATTCAGTCATCATTGCCCTTTTGGAGGTAACATACTCTAACTATAGGTGGAATATATGAAAAAATATAAATTCTTTGAGGACTGAGTTTAAAACTCAATTTTTAAAATGTATAAAGTGGGCCAACAATAGCCCCCGAGATTTATAGCGTCTCAACAGCTTCTGCATTTATTTGGTTTTTACCTCGTATATGTCCTGACAGGTATGCTGAGATAAGCAAACAAATAATTTGTTTAGGGTATAGAGCAATGGATGGTATTCAGACTCTGAAGGCCTAAGAGGACCTTTAATCTGGCAAGAATTGAAATTCACCGAATCATAGTCAGCATCTTATGCAGTCTTATGCATCCCCTGCGAGTTTACAGTTCTTAGCTCTGACTTGTATGAGAATCACCTGGGGATCTTTTTTAAAATATCAATACCTGGGCCCTAACCGGAGCAATATGAGTGAATTGCTCTAAGGTGAGGCCTTAAAGTGAGTATGTCTAAAAAGTTGCCCAGATTTCTAATCTATGGCTAGGATAAGGAAACTGTACATTGTAGCAACTCAGTGTGTAGGGAAGCAGATAGTATATTCTGACCATAACAATATATAACACAGAATCTGTATGCATTAGATCAAGCAGAGCTGTGTATGTGTGTGTGTGTGAAATGGTGAGTGGTTGAGTGTTTGCTTCTTCTTTTACTTAATGCTCAACCTTGACTACTCTACTTTATTCTCTGAGTGAGAGCTTTATCACATTTATCAAAAAGAAAATAGTAATGCATTTCACAGATAATCATTGCTTCTCACATCCTTATGATATACCACCAGCAGAAAAACAATGCCATCGAATGAATGAACCAATACTTGAAATAGTGCTTTTAGAGCTATTGACATCATGGCTGGATATGCCTTAATCAGGGCTCTCACTGGTTTCTCATGTGACTTATTCTGTAACAGCTATGGATGATGCTGTCCCTGACTATGGTTTTGTGACCCAGCAAACTTTTCTGCAGAAAGCCCCTGAGGCCATATCCCCACTAAACTAATGTAAATGTAAAGTGTTCTTTGTAACAGGAAATGAGACCATGTTACTACCATGTTACTAATATGCATAAAAATTCCTTAGTAGCTTCTTTTTGCCTTTATTATAAAACCATTTATTGCTATGTCCTTACCTGGCCAGATTTAATATTTTACCACCCTCACCACTCCTTCCATCTTCCCTCACACATACAAGGTTGAAATGAGGAAGATAATTGCTCACTTCCTAGGGTTGTGAGTATCAAATTAGAATTCCTGAAAAATACTTAGTACAGTGCCTAGTATGTAATAAGAGCTCAATACAAGGTTAAACACATGCACACACACGTAGAAATAAACAGCAATAAATCAGATCTATTCCTGTCATCATGAAGCAGTTGTCTGCACCTTCCCTCACATTCTGGTAGCATTATTTGCATATCTCTATTATAAGGCTTATCACATTGTGTTGCAAATGATGGTTTGCCAGTCTGCTTAACAGCATAAGACTTGATGTATAATAGGTACATAATTATTGTTTCATGAAATCAAGTGCCACTGATTTAGGATTTTCAAGGAGTGATTTTCGTCTGCCATCTATTCTCTGTCTCATGTTCAGACCCTCAAATATGCATTCAATGAATGACTGAATAGGTACCTTTATAACCAAGAACTGGTAAGAACTATAAGTGCAGTTCACAGAGTGCTGCTAAGTGCCCATAAATGGTTTGAAACTTTGAATCTTAGCCTTTCTAAGACGCTTCTCCATAAAATTAATCTCTAACTATATCTAAATCCTAAAGACTGGAAAATCTATGCAATAACTCTTCCTTAGCAATGTAGCTGAAATGCGGTTGCTACATCTATTTAATTAAAAAGGAATGAATTATCAAAGCACATCTGTGTTGATTTTTCTCTTTTAACAGGGCCAATAGTGTAAGTAGGTCAGCACTAAGTGTGGTTGCCAGAATTTGATATTATAGATGTTAACATATACCTGTTAGTTTTCCTTTTATGAAAATAGACATGTTAGAAGATGGTTAGTTATTCACGCTGAATTTTCAAAGTCCAGCTTAGTAAATCAGAATAAGTTATTGTCTTCAGCTGAATTGGCTGTGAGCAAATTTGTGAGCATGCATCTAGCCTGTTCCTGTGGGAGCTTGCATGATGTCCTAGAATAAATTTCCAAGTCCTATGGCTTATGTCCTTGGGACACAGTCTGGTGAAGGGCTGGAGCTAAAAAATTCTTGTTATAACATTCATTCAGTGAGTATTTATTAAATTTGTACCATGTGCTACACCATTTGGTTAAGCAAAAGGATTAATTTGGGGATTTCTGGCACTGTGGCTAAGGGAGGGGTGAGCTCTGGGGGTCAAATTGGCTTATTTGGCACTTCATATGTCTCAGCACATGATCATAGCTCATGCCATTCCCTGAGAGCCCTGTAAGCCCTGCTCTTTTACATAATTTACTTGTTTTTACTACCTCCTTTCTTTCTTCTTAGTTGTTTATTTTTAGTCTTAGGCTCTTAGACGGTCATGAGGGTATGAACCACAGATATGTCGCTCTCCATTTTACTCATTCTAGGCAAAAAATGCATACTAGTGTTATTTGGAGTAGAGGTATGTTCTGGTTCTAGAGGTGCAGCTAGAAAAGTCCCCCCCCCCCCACAACTATACAGTCTTATAGCATAAAAATAACACCTAAGAGAGGGGATTAACCCTGAGCCAAAAAGAGAGTTGCTTGATGAATATAGTTGACACTCCAGGCAATGTTTGGTACATATTGATGTTTGACAGAGGAATATGAGAATGTTCTGAGAACCTACAGATTCTCCAAAATACTGGTATAACCTTGTAGGATAGAGGAAAAATAATTGGGTGAGAACATAGTTGTTTCAAGCGCCTGGCTGGGTGTAATGTTGACTTTTACTGTGAGTAACCAGGTATTTAGGTGCCAGGCCATCTGGGTAACCACAGTTTGAGGATTTGAGCTATACAATCAAAGAGAAGGTCTTTCAGAGGCCAGGCTGTTAAGTAAAAGAAAACCATCAATTTAAAAAAAATACCAGGTTTGAAACTAAACACACACTTGGATTTCAAATATAGCATTGACATCTGAATATACCCTGCTGTATATAATCAAGTAGCAGCAGCCTATTTCATATCTATATAGACGTAAGATATATCTAGTACCCAGCAACTACCTTAGGGGAGAGCCTATAACTGAAGAATGCTTTATTTTAAGAGTATTAGTAATAAAAAAAAAATAGTATTTGCTTTGGTAGTTCTTAAATCCTTAGAAAGGGGGTATTCCAAGGACCATCCTACATCAAGATAAAATTTAGTAAGTGATTATTGAAGTCCCAGGAGGCAACTGGAATGCTAGGAAGGAAGATTAGTATCCTTCATATCTGGATTGGATCTAGAGAGGGTCAACTAATTGTGCCCTCTGTGGAGTAGACTAGTGAGACTAGGGCTCCAAATTCTGGTCCAGCCCAGGCTGGAACCAGTTGCTGACAGAAGGCATCCATCATGCCTATTCAGACAGCCAGTGGAAAAGGATAACAAGAAAGGGCGATCTACTTTCCAATCTCAGACCAGAGTGCAGAGTTCACACTCAGATACTTTCTCATAAAATGTTAACTATTACAGGGATGGGCCAGAGTAAATAACTGCTGATTGGCAGAAATTAGATCAATAAAACACTGTTGCTATAGGCTACCTTAAGAACTCAGGAATGATTTCATTATTCGAAATTCTTTCTTATAAAGGTTTTTGGTTTATTAAACATTTACCTACATTTCCAGTACTCTGAACATTTTTATATTGGGTTATATAAGACAAAGAAATAAAATTATACTTCGATTACAAAATAGTTCACAAACTGAAGAAACTACAGCCCACAATTGCATGCAACGATTATTTATTCCTCAAACATTAGTCATCCACATTTAAAGCTTTAGCTTCTACAAAGAAAAGTTCATTCTGTTTATCTTTCTTTTTTTTTTTTAAGTCTACTTTCTTGAAATGCTCAAGGCTTTCTCCAGCAATTAAAAATTAAGCATAAAAATTATCTTGGCCTAAAAATATTGATAAAGGAAAAATATGCTAAGAGGTTCAACTGTGTCATCCAAAGGTGAGCACATAAAAACACATTCTACACCTTTAGTTCAGTCACATGGTATTAATAATAACTTTTAACTTGTGTTTACTCTAAAGTTGAAAAGAGAATCAGAAAAATATTTAATCTATTCAGTTCTTTTCGTCTTGTGCCAAAACATATCTTGGAATTTCAGGGAGTCAAACTAGCTGAAAAGATCAAAGACAATATTTGGAATTTTGGTAAGAAACACATAGAGGAGATTTAAATAATGTCCAAAATAAACAAATGGGGGTTTTTATATAGGATACGATAGTATAAGCAGTAACTAGTGAACACTGAGAACTGTGTGTCACCACACATTTAAGTATATGTGAGATGAGAAATGTTCCCATAGGAATGTCACATATCTTCAAGCACCTGCAACACTTGTTTCTTTTGCTTCAATAGAACTATTAGTGACAAACTTTCATGTGGAGAACTATTTGGCATCTATTATCTTGCCTAGAAATTTAAGTGACATGGCACCATGCCACTACTGACATAAGGAAATCTAGATTGGGATATTGGGAGCTCCCATTCATTGTTAAGACATATCTAGTCCTAGGACACCATTTTTTTTTTTTTTTTTATGGTGCTTAGTAACAGGTGCTTCTATCGTCCTTTGGGACAACCAACTAACTAAATTGAACTAGGACCACATTGATTGAGTTATGTTTATTATACATAATTATTCATCAGTATCAAATGATTTTCTAGGAAACTTTTACAGTTGTTTATTTATCTGAATCCTCAAATAATATTGCTAAGTAGTTTGTATTTCTCTTTTTGCATTAATTTTATTCAACTCTGTATTATATTTTGTTGTTTACATATGTGTTTTTTCAACTAGATTCTTAACTAATTGGAAGTGAGTATCCGTGTAATTTACCTTCATGCTCTCCACAGTTGGAATATCATTCTTTCAGCTTTCCAAGGCCCCAGAACTAGAGGCTTCATAGGCTTGGCACTCAGGTAGGGCTGTAGAGGCTGGGTAGCTGAGCAGCGAAAGTGGCAAAAGCCTGTAGTCTGGAATAGTGGAAAAGATGTGACCTGAGGAATAATGAGAATATGTAAGAAACTTACCCCGCAAATAATATAAGCTTGTTCTATGTATCATCCGATTTAAAGGCAACAAGTGTGGGACTCTAGTCATGAGACTGAAGAAAGAGATCTGGGGCTAAGGATAGGTAATGAAACAGGATATGGAATGGGGCAATGTTAATGATTAAGACATAATAAAACAAAGATTCTGGGGCTCAAAATTACTGGATGTTGAGACAAAGGAGCCAACTGGCTGATTTAAAGCTATAAGGTAAGGCCAGCCAAGGGTGGAAGTGAATTTTCTAATCCCTGTCTACATAATAAATTTCTTTTGGATGCATCAAAGTAGTTAAGAGTATATTCCACAAAGAATGATGATAAGGTGGCTTAACTCCAACTCTCAGCTCTCAACAGAGTGAAACTAAGATAGATAAGTGTGCTTCTCATTAAAAGTAAGCTTTTTTGAGTAATATTTAGTTAGTAGTTATTCGTATCATACCCAAAGTTAAATTAAAAAAAAAAAAAAACTTCCCTTGCTGTAAAGTATTTCACAAGAGCAGTTTTAGCAGGAGTATTTTATGAAACATACATTATAGGTGAGCTACATCTTCTGAAATATATGTACAGCCATATGGCAGATTGTATTTTCCAAAGACAGTCTTCATAATATATCCAATCTCACATGCAATTTCCACACTGTGAGGCTGACAAATCTTCTATTAGTTGGTAAGGCTCATGTCTCCTCCCTTTGAATTAGGAAGATCTTGGTTGCTACCTTAATTAGTAGAATGCAGCTGAGTGATGTTGTGTGACTTCAGAGGCTACACCATAAAAAAAAAATGCCATGCATGTTCACGTTGTTCTCTTGGGATGTTTGCTCTCAGATGCCAGCCATTATGCTGGGAGAAAGCCAAAGAGCCACACGAAGGACCTCATGTAGGTGTTCTGGCTGATAGCTGCAGTTAAAGTCCCATCTATCCCACAGCCACCATGGCCAGTGAGTGTGTGAGTGATTAGCCTTCTGATTGTTCCATCCTCAGCCAAAACATCCTCAACTTCTTTTTCTCCTCCCCCAGCTGATGGTGCATGAGGCAGAGATAAGACGTTGCCACTGATTTATGCTCACATTTCATGTTTGTGAGCAAAACAAATGGTGTTTATTGTTTTAAGCTGCTAAATTTGGAGTGGTTTGTTATTCAGCAATAGATAACTGGAACAAATCACAAATAGAAACAAACATAGTTTAAATTATAGAAATAACACTTTGATGTAGACAGTCCAAGGCTGTCTACATGAACCTGGCTGCATTTTTTCTATGCTTTTTACCAAGGGAGCAATTCATCATATGAATGTAATACTTTTTCATATTTGATGAAAGTTAGTTTCAAAAAAATATATTAGCAACGATTTATGCTAACAGTGTAAAATATATTTCTAAAGATGACTACTGAATATTAAAAAGATTTTTTTTTACCTCCGAATGCCATTGAACATAATACATTGATGATAAAACAAACACAATCTTAATTAGAATTTTCTCCCAGTACTTAACAAGGACAGTAACAAAATGCTGTCCCTAGACACTAGTTTCTTCCAGAAATACAATTTGCTAATGTAGAAACGTCAGAACAAATTGACTATTGGAAATGATACCTTGAATTTAATGTAGTACTAATTTGAGTATTTTAAAAACTTAATTACTCATTCAAAGGAAATCTCCAGTTTCCTGTGAATGTCTTTCATATCAAGAACATTTCCATTATAACAGCTTGGGTTAAAAAAAAAAAAAAAGGAAGCATCTAACATTTATGTTTTAGTTGAATTGAATGCCTAAGCCTTCAGTGATGTTGCATGCAATTTGCCAGGGAAAATAAAAATATCCTCAGATAGAAAAGTGCTAATAAGTCCTGCTTAAAATATTTCTGAAATAACTAGATATTCTGTACTTGAGATATTCTTTAATCAAAATAGCACTTGAGAAAGATGATTAATAGTTCTGCATGTGTGAAACATAAGAGCTACGATTCTCAAGAGAAGGAGGTTGGAGGGAGTGGACGAAGGACATGGACAAACTTGTTGCTCCCTAGAGAATCAGAACATTTCTCCCACGTCCTCCAAAACTTCAAGGGAAAACCAATGGAATAGTGGGGAATGCTAGGAACTCTGAAAAAGCTTGGGGATGGTTGTTGGAAGAGTAATTAAAGGACAGAACAAAGAAATATGGATTATAAAAAAAGATTTGGCAGAATAGACTTTTTATTTGGATGCAATAACTGTAACGAGGATTTAGCTCGAGGAAAATGCAGCATGGAGTAAACGGGATGTAAGGAAGTGGCAGAAAAATTATGTTGAGCTTACTTATTAAAAATAATAGTCTTGTGTATCTGAGCAATTAATTGTTTAGATTTCAAGAATCGATTCTGTGGAGCAGCTGATGTTTTTGTATTTTAATGAAGCCTAGTTCATTTTCATATACTGGAAAGCTCAATATACTTTCCATACAGATTTTTTACTTTGAATTATGATATTCAATGTGACAAAAATGAGTCATTTTCCATTGAAATATAAAATTTTAGTTTGGAGCATAAGAAATAATATTTTAAGCATTGCTAACTTATTCTTGGTAATGTTCTTTTTATGTTGGTAAGTACATTCATTTTTTTTTAATAGAAATTCTGTGTTAACTTCTGAAAAATCCTATGAACTACTTTTAGTAGACATATTTTCCTTAAGAAGATAACTATTGATATATTATGATTTGCTTGAAGACCTTATTTGCTATCCTTGCTACCTTTGATCTTCTCAGTTCTTCAGGGTGTCTACCTTTTACCCACAAATGGCCTGGCTAATCCCCTCATCTTTTTGTTTACCTCTTTAATCAGTCTCTCTGCACCCATACCACTAACAACTGACCAATAGCCCCATATGTTTACTTGGGAAAATACTGTGGGTAGTATTGTCAAGATCCATTTCCTCTATATTTTCATCTGTTGTTAAGAGCATAGTCTCCTCTGTTAACTCTGTTAGCTTCTGTTTTTGGTAATGTTTCTAATTCAAATAAAAATGAGGTTCATAAACACTCTTCACAGCCTAAATGTAGAGGCATATTGAAGGCACTGCAATAAACAAGATAGATTTCATAGTTAGCCTATACCCCTGCTTTATAGCCTTGAGTATTTTCAAAACCCAGCATTCAGAGAGGGTGCTATGTGGTTGGGTTCTGTTTAACTTTGCTACCAATCAATGTTTCAACTTTAAGGAAGTCTATTCTCCAAAGAAGTGCGTAGCCTCTAAATGTCAAAACATTCTCCTTTTTGAAAGAACAGTTTCTCTTGTGTGCAAAAGGTCTTCCTCTGTCTCATTCAGTGTGTTCTTCTTAGCATTAAAAAATAAACAGAGGCGACATATCCTTAAAATAGCTATTCGAACTTGAGTCACCTGTGCATCCCTGAAGCTCTCTAAATGAATGAACTGTCAAACATCACATAGAGGTGGGAATTAAAACTGCTGAACTTAAGATATTAGAGACAGTATAGGGCTTCTCCAGGGCAGTGTGTCTGCCAGAGTTCACACAGCTGCTGTGTCTCTGCATTTCTCCCAGTGTATCAAAACATTCCCTTTGAATAACACAGGCTCTATGCTACATTATTTAACCTCCGGGTGATTTGAAGTCTCCAAACCATCATCCAATTAGAGTTGACACTCTTCTAGTTAGCTACTGTATTTGGAAGAAGAACCAGGACAAAGAGGAATTTTAAGAAAAAGACATATTGCTTCAACTGCAGAAATGAACAAAGATTAATCCTTTGTGGAATTGTGATCATTTATTAATGAAGCATTTTAGTTTGATGCAATTTGTTTATTAATTGCTTAAAAGCTATCATGCTGGTTTCCAAAATGACTGCTTGTTACTCTAACAGAGATGTTGTTGCCCTTTGGCCCCCTTTCTCTTCCATCAAGGGGCACCCTTTTATAAACCTCTGTAATGATGAAAAGTTTGCTCTTTCTGCCTTCTTACAGATTTCTCTTTTACTGATTATGATTATGGCCAGTAGTGACCGGCGATGCCAAACTCTTCTCTGCTGGAGCCCAAAATAAATGCAGTGGAATAACTGTCTTCCCCTTTACCCTGAGCATTCTGCCCCTTCATATTAATATTCTAGGTGAAGATTCTATATGCAACATTAAGACATCCTCAGAAGGAAATGACACTAGAGTAAAATTCTGCCTCGCTTGAATACAGCTCTTCAAGTGACTTTGTGCACATCTTTCTCTTGGGAAATACTCCTGCCTGTCCACAAGAGATGTAATTCTTGATTTTCTTCTGAGCTCCTAGTTTTAATTAAGTAAGACCCTGGACTTTAGGTGGATGAAAATTGATGTTCACCTTTGTGCTGTCTACAGGCTCCAGGCATATTTTAAGCTCTCTTTTATGAGGAAGTGAGGAAGGATGGAAGTGAATTCTCTAACCCCTGTCTGCTCCTCCAGTGGCTCTATCAGACTCCTCGCTTGATCTAGTTAGATAGGTACATCTTTTCAAGAGAAAATTAGATGTTTATTTATTTGTTTGCTCATTTGTTTGTTTTTGGACAATGCAGCCTGTCCAATAGTGTGAAGAGATTTCTATTTGCAGGGTTTGCCCTGCTCTGTTCTTTAGGGGCAATGAGGCCACTTGATTGTGTTAAGAAACTTTCAGCTCTTTCCAGCTCCAAGATTCAGTGATCCCATGAGCACATACTTTTTAAATGGATATTCTCTTTGTTACCCAGGGAATGTCTCCTGAGCTAATTAAATACTTTTCGGCAGAGAATCTGAAGAGATGGAAAAGGAAGTGTTTATTTTATCTGATGCATTTATCTCTGACTGCACTTGAACTCTCAATTTCTACTTGGTACTGATGGATACTTGTCTCCTGAACATATTCAGTTTTCACCTTTATAATTTGCACTCATTTTACCATTAACACTGTCTTCCACATCCAAATCCTTCCACAGATCAGATCCCAACTTCTTAGAAGATCTGCCATTTGTTATGATGACCTTATTCAGCCCACATATCCTTGCTCAGCACTAATTGTCTCTTCTACTCTTTTGTCATTTATTTTATGTTAGTCTGCTTAGGCTGCCATAAAAAAAAAAAAAAATACCACAGACTGCATGGCTTAAATAGCAGACATTTATTTTCCTGCTATTCTGGAGGCTCGTGGTCCCAGATTGAGATCCAGCATGGTTTGGTTCCTGTGAGAACCTTCTTCCAGACTTGCGGGTCACCTTCTCATTACCTCCTCACGTGGTCTTTCCTCTCTGCACGCTCGGAATGAGAGAAAATGAACTCTCTGATGTCTTATAAGAAAAGAACATAAACGCTATCAAATCGGGGCCCCATTCTTCTGACTTTATTTAAATTTTATTACTTCCTTAAAGTAATTACAGCCATGCTGGGGGTTAAGGCTTTAACATATGAATTTGGAAGGGCACAAATATTCAGTTCACAACATATTCATTTTGCTTTGTGTTTACAGTTAACATATATGTTTGTATATAAAATGTGTATATGTGTATATATTTTCAATCAAAGAATTGTAAACTCTTGTAAATGTCTTACATTTTTTATTTTACCTTTTGTTGGTGCTGCATTCATGTTTTCAGATTGACATAGTATATTCAGATATGTTATTCACATGCAAATTTCCACATTCACTTTCTAGCATACATTATTTAACTTAAAAATCCTCACTTCCAAGGCTACATTAAAATCTAGGATTCTTTAGGGAAAACAGTATTGGAGAATCTCTGGCTTATCTATCCTGAAGGCTTAAAAATGTCAAGAAATTCTCTTTTTCAAAGATATATTTTTGTTCACATCTGTTATATGAGATATTTAAAGAATTTCTTAGGTAATTTCTGTTAACTATTTTTTTCCTTATAATTTTGGGTTTCGTGCCTTTGGCAGAAAAATACTACTCTATAAAGCATTATTGCTGTCATTATATGCTAGATCACTTGTTTACCTCCATTTTCTTCTGTGTCTTATAATCTTTGAATGTAAGAATTCTAAATTGAAAATATTTAATAAAATACATAATAAAGTGTTTACATTGATACTGAGTGGATATATAGCACATTAAATTCATGCTTCAAACATTGGAAAAAGAAGACTCTCTTAAACTATTTTCGAATCCTTCCCATTTCTTTTTCAATGAATAACAAATCTTACTTCCAATTTTTACATAGCATCTAGCTCTTCAGAAAGTTTATTTTGACCTTACAAGAGTTTTTTCTCAGTTTAATTAAGTATATTTTATTTAATTTTTTTTAACTTGAAAAGACTAATCATTAAAATTACATTAGATGTTTCATATAAAGATGCTTCCTGAAAATATTGATTATAATACTATAAGCAAAAGAAGAAAACAATGTGGATAATTGCCATTTAAACTCTTAAATTCAGAATTTTTAAATCTCAGGAAAACATTTTGGTTAGTTTAATCTGGTTATTATTATAAGTTTTAGTCTCTAAATTTTTAAAGGAAACAAATCTCAGAAAGAATGCACAAAGCTGCTGCCAGGATTAGTATTAGAACTATTCAGTGAATTCATATTTGTTTCAAGAGAGGTGACATTGTTTAATCATTGTTTCTATCTGTCAAGAATCACAAACATTTAATTTATACTTCACTATATGAAGGAAGTTGATAGTAAATGGATATCTATGATGTAAATGTCAGGAAATGAGGATCAAATTTTTCCATCAATAAGCATGTCTGTGGTATATTTAATACTATAACTTTGTGCTCTTTATTGCTCTTGATTTCTTTAAAATAGATAGTTAAGATAACTAACTACTTAGTATTTAAAGACTGAGAGTAAAAAAGACAAATATAAATGTCACTATGACTGTGAGATATTAAGTGTGGAATTCTAATTACTGGACCTGATGCAGAAAGGTCTGATAGAGTAAAAGGTAATTATTTTAAAACTATTGATAGCGTAGGTAAATAACTTGTTCCTAAAATTAAAAGTCAAACTTGTTAATTAGATCTTAGCTAATAAAAACCGCAGTGATAAAGTTTATAAATTGGCGAAAAAATAATGAATGCTTTAATGAATTTTCTGGTAAATTATACAGGTCAGAAGTAACTTAAGGAGTCTGAAAATATTTAGACTTGATTAGATTTACTGAGATATAAAATATTGCTGGAAATAGTAAATTTTATACAGGAGGGATTTAAAATGAAGTCTGTCTTATTAGATTGTATTTCAGTGTCAAAAATAGTCTAGCACAATGTAGCATTTAATAAATAATCATCACATAAGTTAATATTAAAATTAGACACTGTATGAAAGGAAAGGTGGTGTGCGTGTATGTGTGTAGGTATGTGTTAATTCTGAAGGCTATAGGCAACATTTCAAACTGATCAATTAAAAAAAATATAGTAAGAACTTTTAATCTGACATCTACCCTTTTAACAAAGTTTTAAGTATTAATGATACAGTATTAACTATAGATGTATTGTACAGTGGGTCTCCGGAACTTATTTATCTTGTATAACTGAAACTTTATACCTATTAAATAGCAACTCCCAATTTTCTTTTCCTTTGGCCCCTGGAAGCCATTATTTTACTCTCTGCTTCTATGGGTTTAACTGTTTTAGATACTTCAAGTAGAATCATACAACATATAATTGTCCTTCTGTGACTATCTTATTTCACTTAGCATAGTGTTTTCCAGGTTCTTTCATGTTGTTGCATATTGAAAAATTTCTTTTCAAAGGCTAAATAATATTTCATTGTACATATATATCACATTAAAAAGCCTATTCACCCAAAAATGGACATTTAGGTTGTATCTGTATCTTGAGTATTGTGAATGATGGAGCAATGAACATGAGGGTCCAAATATGTCTTAAAAATCCTGATTTCAATTTTTTTTTTTTTGATAAATACCCAGAAATGGTATTGCTGGATCATATGGTAATTCTATTTTTAATTTTTTGAGGAACTTCCATATTGTTTTCCGTAGCAGCAGCACTATTTTAAATTTCCACCAACATTGTACAAGGGTTTCAATTTTTCCACATTCTCAACATTTTATTTTTTGCTTTTTGATGCTGGTCATCCTAACAGATGTGAGGTTATATCTCATTGTGGTTTGATTTGCATTTCCCTGATGATCAGTGATAGCGAACATCTTCTCATGTATATATTGGTCATTTGTATGTCTTCTTTGAAAAAATGTCTATTCAAATCTTTTGTCCATTTTTAAATCTTTTTTTTTTTTACAATTGAGTTGTAGAAGTTTCTTATATATTTTAGATATTAACTTCTTATTAGATACATATTTTGAAAATATTTTTTCCATTTTATAGGTTGCCTTTTTACTCTGTTAACTGTTTTCTTTGCTATGCAGAAGCTTTTTAGTTTTATGTAGTTTTACTTGTTTACTTCTGTTGCCTGTACTTTTGGTGTTATGTTTGATAAATTATCGCCAAGACCAGTGTCATTAAGCTTTTGTCCTATGTTTTCTTCTAGGAGATTCATGTCTTACATTTAAGTCTTCAATCCATTTTAAGCTGATTTTTGTGTATTGTGTAAGGATCCAATATCATTCTTTTGCATGTGGATATTTAGTTTTCCCTAAATAATGAAATATTATTTAGCCTTTGAATATTAGTTGTTGAAGAGATATACTTTTCCCATTGTGTAGTCTTAAGATTCTTATCAAAGATAAGTTGGCTTTATATGCATGAGTTTATTTCTGGGCTTTCAATTCTGTTCCACTGGTCCATAGGTTTGTCTTTATGCCCGTATTATAATGTTTTGATTACTGTAGCTTTGTAATATATTTTGAAATCACATTTCAGTGAGGCCGCCAACTTTTTTCTTCTTTCTCAATATTTTTTGGCTATTTAAGTTTCTTTGTGTTTCCTTATGAATTTTAGGATTGCTTTCTCTATTTCTGCAAGAAATTCCATTGGGATTTTGATAAGGTTTACAGTGAATCTGTAGATCATTTTGAGTAGCATGGGCATTTTAACAATATTAAATCTTCCAATCCAGGGATGTGGTATACTGTTCTATTTGTGTATTTTTAAATTTCTTTCATCAATGTTTTATAGTTTTTTATGTATAAATCTTCTTGATTATGTTCATTCCTAAGTAAGTTATGAGCTTTTAGAAATGTGAGCTGTTAGCCTTGGCATTAGAATGACATACATAGCAGGGTTCCAAAAGAATACCTTGCAAACATCGGGGGCTGGGGACAACTGGAAAAGAGGAGATAAATATCTTATTTCCCAGTTGGATACTTGTGCATCAGACTTAATGACTTGCCCTCTGTGCTTTCTTGGAGCTGGGATCGGGAAGACAATTCAGGAGTGTTTGGAAGAAAGGGATAGCAAAGTAAAGCTGTCCTTCACTGTCATTTTTCACTGGGATGAAGATGTTCCCTTTTCTAGCAGATCAAGGGAACATCAAGAAAGGCATCCGAGCTTCAGTAGTATAGTCCATGTCCCACTTGAGAGAACTGATCTTTGGGAAAGAGACAGCAGTGGAAAGAGTTGTGGGTAAATGCTAGAGCTAGAACTGGAGTGGGAATGGGATGAAAATGGATTGAGACTGAAGTGATTCCCCACATCGGCAGCAGCTGCAGTTAATAGTATACCTTTGGTCTATTTCTGTAATGTCTTTTCCTACCCCATTACTAGAAGTGCTAGAAGCAAATGAGCAAAGGAGAGGGGAAGAGTGAAGGAGAGCCCACTGGTTTCCATTCCAAGTTCCCTCCCACTGGCGGAAAGGCCAAGATGAACACAGAACAGAATGCAAGATTGAGATTTTAAACTCTACTAGGTTAGATTGAAATTCTTAACATTTAAAAAATGACTGGAAAGCTAAAGGATCTGTCCAAGATGTCATTAAAAGATGGGAAAAGCAAATTTAATAGAGCATGTTTGAAGGCAGTGAACAGAGAAAAGTAAAACCGTATCATCTTTGTATCCCACTGAGTTCAAGGACTGTGCAGTAGGCCAGGTTTATGTGTATGTAGAAAGCTGAGGTTACATTGTTGATTTCACAATTTTGTTTTGCTTTTCAAAATTTAACCGTGGTAATTATGTTTTGCATATAGTAAAAATAATTAAACATAATATTAAAAGGTAATATGGTCAATTTTATAGGCCATATTATCTTTAACTAGTTTTCTGTTTTACTTTTGCTGTTTTAAATAAAGCTGTATATAAACATCTTTGTGCAGAACTTTTCTTCATTTGAGCTTATTTTCTCAGGATGGAGTTCTAGAAATTGCAACCAGAATAGCTATAATACCTTTTTAAAATGCTGATTATATATAACAAATATTCTCTTAGAAAATTTGAGTATGAAAGAAAATTAAGGAAACAACAAAAATCATGTTAAATACCATCAGCTAAAGACACTACTGTTTTCTTCCAAATTTTATCTATGCTTAAATATTTTAAAAGGTGAGATTATGATGAATAGTAATATTTTGGTTCTACTTCTCATCAATTAATATTATATCATGAGAATTTTTCTATATTCAAATAATTTTTGAAAATTTGACAAGAACTAAATATTATTTTACTTAGTTGATTTTTAAAAATTTAGTTTTCCTTTATGGCGGATGCTTAGATTGTTTTGAATTGTTTTGGGATTATGCTACTGCATTGAATATTCATAAATAAAAATTTTTCACATGTATGTATGGTATTTTTCTTTAAGCTGATTCCCATAAATGGAATTTGTGCATCAAAAGTTAGAAATGTTTTGCTAAATTGCTTTCCAGGCAGTACCGATTTTTCAGTCCTACCAGCAATTTATGAGAGGCATATATTTTCTGTATATTCTTGTTTATATTCCACTTGGCATTGAGAATTACCACAAAAATTCTGGTGAGTTTTGTAAGGAAAATTGATATTGTTTTAATTTTCATTTCTTTGATTATTAATGAGGTTGAACTTTTCATTTAATGTTTAGTAGCCATTTGTGTTTACTCTCTTGTGTTCCCTGTTCTTTTGCTCATTTAGCTATTTGATTCATTTGCATTTTAAAAGAGGAACTCATTAACACAAATAAATCTCTAATTAGTGAATTTATGTAGGAAATACTTTCTAAGCAGAGGGGCATCATTCTTGCTCTTGTATACTCGTTTAAAAAATATATTCAATAATAATTTAAAAAACAGCATTTACTTGATATAAGGAACTGTGCAACGTGAGAAATAGACTGAAAAAAAGTTTCTGGCCCTTGAGGCTATTGTGTAGCTTGAGTTTAAAATGATTGAGCCTATTGCTTCTGAAAGCTCACTGATTTCTCATTAAGAAGTTATAAAAGATAAAGTCTGTTGGAGAAAATATGAACGATAGCAAAAAAACAAGAGAATAATTACTCATAATTCTACCACCTTAATGTATCAATTTTCTACTTCTTCCATAGCTTTTTTTCTTTTTGCATTTGACATAGTCGTAATCAGATTCTATATAGTACTATCTTGCTCTTTTTATTTCACATTATAGCTCAACCTAGTCTTTCATAAGCAGAAGTCTTTATTCTAATGACAGAATCTCTCTACATTTTATTTAATTTTACTTACACTTTAGGGCATTTAGATTTTTTTCCCTTTTTCTCAGTATAATTTTTTTAGGTCTGTCCTATATTTCTTGATAACTTGTTTTTTTCACTTAATGTATAGTGGGTACAGTATTCAACTATTTGCATTTTAAATATGAACTTGTTAGAAAAAGCTAGTTGGAAAGACTTAAGAAGTGACAAAGAGTGATTTTGGGGAAATTATGACACTCTTTGTAGATGATGATTCTTGGATGATTTCCCTGTACTCTAGATTACACCATATTAGTTACTACTTGTGTTACATTGGAAGGAGCACTAGACTCAGTGATAGAATACCTTGTTCATACTTCACTGTGTGTTCTTACCTAAACATACTTTTAGAGTCTCCATTTTTTCATCTATAATGTATGTCTTCCAAAGCCTGCGCCATCTAATATTATGAGAATTAAATAAAATAGCATACACTGACTACTATAATATGTGTTCCAAATTGATTCAAGTTAATATTATATTTCACTCTCTCTCATTCAACTTCTTTCATTCTATTTAGGAGTAAAACTAGAGTTTGAGTTGGCTTGAGGAGTTGGATTTTTAATTTTTCTTGAGGAGTTGGATTTTTAATTTTTCTTCAGATTCTTTATAGGAATAGGCTTAATCATGGCTATAACTTAAGATTCCTTGAAACCCCTAAACTATAATAATTTCTGATTTTCTATCAGTTTACTCTAAGGCAATGTGTGAATATAATTTATTTCAGTTCAAAGGAATCTTTTCTCTCTCTTCTTTGTTTGACATTTGCCATCTCAGGCAGAGCCAGGATTTGAGTCACAGCTCCTAAGTCTTCTGCTTTGCACAAAACCAGGCTCCTGACCCTTCTTCGAATAGACTTTATTCTCCTTAATCATATCCTTGAAACTGTCCTTCATATATTTTGCTTCTCAAGTAATTGATTAAGATTTTTGACACAATTAGAATAACATTACTCCAGATGTTCTAATTCCTTAGTAATATAGTGAAAGTTACATTTTAGGAGGGCAAAATGAGATTCTACAAATATACCTGCACCCAATGTCTTTCATTTTTATGAAAGAAATGATACCTGTTTATGTGCTTTCCAGATCAACTACTTAAAAGTATCGCTAAAATAAGATGAGAAATCCCTGTTTTGGCAAAGCTGCTTTCTGTTTCAGAACCCAAATGAAATGAAATCAGAACTTTTATCTGTAGTAAATGTGTCCATTACTATTTGGTATGTACTTTCCTGGACATGAACCGTATCATATTGTCAATAGTTTGTCCATGAGCATAATGGAAGAACTTTGTATATGGGGTGTGTGTGTGTACATTTGTGTGTGTGCATTTGTGCGTGTGTGTGTGTGTGTGTATACATATATGTATATTTCAAAGTCATTTTCTTTAGGCTATTTTTGAAAAGTAGAGATGCCATTAAATTTAATTTTTAATAACAGCACGTGTCAATATAATTACTGTATACTATGTGATATATATTATGTTAGTATAATAGCGGATGAAGAAGGAAAATAAAGAATTTTGTTGAGTGACACAGTAGATGAATAAGAAACATAATGAGTTCTATTGGGTTGACTATGTATAGTGTAGGGTCAGAGGGAGGGGGAGGACAAAGGTGTAGCTTGGGAGCAAAGCCTAGGTTATGCTCCAGAATTGTACTCCTTCACTTCAAATCTCATCTCAGTTCTGAACCACCTGCTCGATCTTGGGCAAACTATTTAAAGTTTCTAAGCCTCAGTTTTCTTATCAATAAAATGAGATAACAATAATATCTATAATATACCGTCGATGTAAAGATAAAATTAATTTGGCCAACCGCCACATAGTAAAGGTCTTGTAGTGAAAAGTTATTATTATTATTAATAAATTCTAACATCTCGTATCAGAAAATAATTTGATCAAGACTAGGAGTAGTTAGTAATTTAATAGGTTAATACATTCAAAGGAATAGCAATGATTTGACTATTAAAGTTTGTCCCAAACTATCCAGACTATATTCAAGTTACAGGGAGGGATAAAATACAATACAAAATTTAGCTATTACATATGAAAACAATGATAGAAGAAGTAGATCCTGGGAGAGATTTATTAATATATTTAGAAAATTACGCTATCAGGAGTTTCAATATTCCTTAGTGCCTGCTTCATTTGAAGTGCAATTTTTCAAAGATGAACATTGAATACTTTCATTTACTAGCACCTTGATGCAACTTATTTCTATCAGCCCTGTTTCTTTCCTCTATTTGGAAGGACTGCATGAAACCACTTGGGGAAATAAATGAATAAAATAAAGGTAAAAAAGCAGGAGAAGAAGGCAGAAAAGCAAGAAGCATGACCTGTCAAGCAAGCTTCCTAGTTCATAATTTTACTGTCAGCCATGTGCAGAATACAGATTTTTCTTGATATCTGCCTATAATTTCTTTAAAAATTCTAAAAAAAAAAAAGGTCAAATAAATTACTTGAGAAAACATTTTTTTTAAGTATGCATTTTAAAATTAACATGCAATGACACAAAAATCATTCTCAAGTCTAGCATCTGCTTGAGTTAACTGCCCAAATTCACTCTTTTTATTCTCAGCTAAATTTTTTTCTAATAAACTATTTCAGAAAATTTGTAAAGATAGTACAGTTTTAGAGAAAAGTTGTAAAGATAGTACAGAGAGTTTCAAATACTCTAATGTCAATATCTTGTATAACCATGATACATTTGTCAAAATCAATTAACTTTGAGATGATACTGTTAATGAAACTCTAGACTTTATTTGAATTTCAATAGGTTTTCTGCTAATATCCTTTTTTGGTTCCAGTCTTCATTTCAAGATACCAGATTGCATTTAGTGTTCTCTGTTCTGTGACATTTTCTAGTATTTCCTTGTATATTAGTTTCCTATTGCTGCTATAACGAATAACCAACAAATAACAAACAGTGGCTTAAAACAATGAAAATTTAACTTATAGTTCTGGAGGTCAGAAGGCAGACAATGAGGTCCACTGGACTAAAATCTAGGTGCCTACAGGACTGTGGTTCTTTGTGCAGGCTCTACGGGAGAATCTATTTATTTATTTATTTATTTTCATCTTTTTAGCTTCCAAAGGCTGTTCACTTTGCTTGGTTTGTGGCCCCCTTTCATGTTCAAAGCTAACACTGGCTGGTCAAGTCACTCTAACAATGCCATCTCTTTGTTTCTGACCTTTTTGCCTCCCTCTTTCCCATTTAAGATTCATGTGATTTTTTTGGGATTACCCTGATAGTCCAGGATAATCTCTTTGCCTTAGTGTCTGCTGATTGGCAACCTTAATTCCATCTGCAAACTTAATTGACCATTACTCTGTAGCATAACATATTTATAGGTTCTAAAGATTAGTAAATGGACACATTTGGTGGGCCATTATTTTGACTATTACAGTCTACCCTCTGGCTCCCAAAGATTCATGTCTGTTCTATGTGTAAAATATATTCACTCCGTCCCCCAAATGCTAAATTATCAAGTTCAAAATCTCACCTCAATCTCATCAGCTCAAAAGTTTCAGGTCTCATTGCCTAAATCATCGAAATCATATATAAGGGTATGGGTAAGGTTCTGCACATAGTCTCTCTAGAGCATAATTTCCTTCTATCTGTAAACATTTTAGATGAAGAAGGAGTCTTGTAATAAATCTAACTAAAAGTAACCTGATTATAATCTGATCGTAAATTCCTAACTGGGCAGGTCATGGTGGGTAGTCATACCCAGGCCTATAAAAGCCCCCACCCCAACCCATGGATGAAGGAATGCAATTAGCATTAATATGATGACTTAAGTGGAGGGCCAGGGGAGGGAAAGAGCCATTGGGGGATTGTTTTATGAACATTATTGATGTCCAACCAATGTACTATATACTTGAAACTAATTTAAATAAATAAATTTTAAAAAAAGAAAAAAAAAGCCTCCCCCTCTTTATTGTTCTCGTGTGTCTAGGTTAACATAGCTTTGAAATGCCAGAAGTAACCCTCTTTTCCAGACTCCTTGAAGGCATAACCATCCCTAAGGGAGCACGTAATCTGTTTACTCTCCTGTACTTTTTCCCCCCACCTTCATGTGATCTTCCTTATGTTCCCGTCTTCATTCCAGACGTATAAAAGAAACTGAAAAACTGTCATTCTCAGGAACATTTGAGATCTTGCTTCCCAGCAATGTTGTCAGTTTGGCTCAAATAAACTCTGAAAAAATTCTCTACATGTTTGGACGTTCTTATGTTGACAACATGAAACTCCAGAAACAAGTTATTTACTTCTAAAATATAACAGTGGTGATGCAGGACAGGGCAAATTTCCCCAAGTGACAGGGAGACCAAGCCCTGCACCAAGAGAAGAGAAAGGTCTTTTGGTGGAGAGTAAAGAAAGAATTCAACACACATACCAAAATTAGTCAAATGGAAAGTTTATTAGAAAAAGGATAACGCTCTACAGAGTGTGGTCTTCTCTCAGAGGCAGAGAGTAGGAGGGACAATGAGAGACAGAGTAAAAGCACTGAGAGGGACCCCGAGTGTTTAGGGAATTCAGTTTTTATGTCATTCTTTAGTTCCCATTTCCTTTGACACGGACACACAGTGAGGAAGGGGAAAAGTATATAGCAAGGTAAGAATATGTAGAGTGAAAGGCCTGCTGGTAGTTCCCAGACTAATCAATAGTTTCTCCATGGTTTTAACCCTCTAGTTATGACTCTTGATTCCTGTTTCCCCTTCATAGATGTGGGGAATGGGTTGTAAGTAATCCAGCAGAAATCTTCCTTTGTTCTGAAGGTGTCCTCCTGGCCTGGCTGCAGGGGTGATCTGCAAATTGTAGTTTCTGAATGTGGCTTGGTTAACGTCTTAATTCTCTTGCCTCCTCCCTATATTAAGTGGTACAGGCATAGTATCCCAGTTATGGAATTTTGATTCAAAAGAGAAGAAAATAGGAGAAAAAAATGGAGTCATAATATATTTTCATCACTAACAATTCTCATTTTCCTGCTGCCTCAATTTGTTCACAGACTGTGAGCGCCCCACCCAGGTGACCAGGTGAACTGCCACTAGTTTTCTTTCTTGCCCTCCCCTGACTGTGACCTAGTGACATTCAAATGCACCAATGAAATCCTTTCATGCCTTTTATTGTGTACTTCACCCTGACCCCCAATAAAAGCATGTGCTTATGGTGCCTCACTCTTTCTTGGCTCCCCACCTACGGATGAGTTGACTTTCTTGGTTCTCCATGTTGCCCACTTCCTGCATGTGGCGACCCTCTCTGGGGCCTGAGAGTATACTAAACTTTGTTTTTCCTAAGCCTCTCTTCTGTCTCCTTTTGTGGCCACACCTGACAAGTCTTATAAAAGAACACAAAACCCACAAGTCCCAAGCAATTTCAAAATCCCTTGTGGCTGTGCATTCTGCCCTCTGGGTTTCACACTCCACCCTGGGAGTCATCTTTCCTTTTTATATGTAACTCATGTTTGCAGCTGAGTAGTTTTAGCAGTCATTGTTTGTCTATAGAATTTTGAGGGATATGACAGCCTTCTAGCATTTTGTGCTCTTTTAATCCAAACTTGCAGTGTTTCTGGTGATATCAAATTCTCAAGAACTGAATACAATCATGATTTTAGCCCAGTGAAACCCATGTTAAGGTTCTCATCTACAGGGCTGTAAGGTAATAAATTGTGTTATTTTAAGCTGCTAAGTCTGTGGTAATTTACTGTAACAGCAATCGAAAACTATTGCAATTGGACTTAGTAATATTGAAGTCATTGGTGATACTGATAAAAGCTGTTTCAGGGAGATGAGAATGGAAACCTGTTAGTAGGGATTTGAAATAGAAATGAAGAAAAATTGGAGGGTACATACAGACCACACTTAAGTTTTACTGCATACTCCATACTTTCTTAGCTTGGCCTTAGCTCATTATGTTCCTTGACTGGCTTGTCCTTCTTCTTATCCTAATTCCATCCTATTTTTGTGGTTAATTCCTATAATTAAAACTTCCCATACTCTCTTAGTCCGGATTAACTCTTCCTCCTTTCGGTTTCTATCACCTGGATGCTTACTACATTATATGATGTAAGCTCTCTCCCCACTAAACTCCTTTGTATGCTCAGTTCTGAGCAGCGTGCTTAACTATAATAGATGTCAATAAATGCTTATTGAATTAATAATTATTTGGGGGGCTTCAGCACACTGGTAAATTAAGCAATTATAAAGTATACCCTATTACTCTATGAAGTTTATTATTTCTAGTCTTTAGGTACAGTTCAGTAGTTAGGTGTCTATCCAAATATTTGGTAAGGTAAACAGAAAAATTATCCAATAGAACAAATACCCATCAAATTTCAATCAAATCCTAGCTTCAGCACACAAAATCTATTTACTTAGTTGAAAACTCTTTCTCGGGGAAATATTTGTAGATCATTATTCTAAGTTTCAAAATTAAATTTTTAAGTAAGTCCTAAGTTATGGCTTTCCTTGGAAATTAAAAAAAAATATTTATGAGACTGAATATAAAGCTATTTAAATTTTAGGAAAGAGGATGCTAGGTAATGCTATAAACATTTGAAAGCTTAAACACACCTGTAATTAAAAGTTTAAATACATAGGAACCAGAAACTTAAACCAATTACAATAATCAGGAAGAAAAATTTAGCCAAATAAACAGAAATCGTAATTTAAGTTTTAAGATGTTACAGAATTTTATTTCCTTGAACTTAATTTGCTTTTAAACTTTCTCACATGTTACTATTAATTCCCTATACTTCCTCTCGGCAATCTACCCCTTCAGTAGACAAAATATCCTGTTGCTTCAGAAACCACATTGTTCAGTTCATTTTTCCTGCTCTCTCACCATGCACAATTCCCACACTTTGTCTTTTTATTATCTGATAGGCACTGAAAATTTGCTTTGAGTAAGCAGAACCATCTTACGTAATTAGAAGTCTTTCATCTTGCAGCTACACCCATTTGAAAAAACCTGGAACAAGGAAGAAAACAAGTAGTGTTTCTGAGCAGCTAGGAGCACTGTCACAAAGACCAGACTCTACAACTCATAGAATTACTATTGGAGAGTGCCTCAGGGTCTGCTTACTTTGATATAGTCCATTTATTAATATATCATGTTCGAGAACATCAATGACTGATGTCATAATGCAATAACTATTAGTCATGATGCATTGATCTTGAGTCATAAGTACAAGTTAACTCATGTTCTGTAAATTAGAATAAATTAGAACAGGAAATGGGCAGTTTAGCACTGGAAGAGTTCCATCCAAAACGGATGAAACTGAAAGTTTCAGCGCTTGAGAAATGGGCTTTAATAGTTTATAAAATACATTTTTGTGGAACATGTCATTTCCTAATAATGCAGAACACATTTTTCAATTCACCTACCAGTAGTCCTTGCAGTTTTAAATTTACTGTACTTTAAAGTTAAATGTGTTTGTACGATAGTTTGGAGATAACTAAAGAAATCCTATGGCCTTTTGGGGTCCACATGATGCAGTAGCTATAGAAAGTCTGGCTGATGAGTCAGAATTAGTTTAACTGACTATGAATTTAGATAGCTTGGGTTCAGATCATTACTCTACCTCTGATGAGCTCTGAGAACTTTGTCAAACTATGTACTCTGACTCAGTTTCCTCATTTATGAAAGGGATAATAAATGTAGCCATTACTTAGTGTAGGACACAGAGTAAAACACAATGAATCTTAGTTCTTATAACCATTTCTACATATTTTGAATTTTATCAGTGTCAGACACATATCCATTAGATGTATAGAAAGAAAGCAGAGAGAATTATAAAATCTTAGCATTGGAAAAAACTTAAAAATTATTCAATGAAGGAAACTTAGAAACTATCTAATCTAACTTTTGCTGGGTGTAGTAATCTCTTCTCGAATTCCCTGACAGTCATTTAATATCTGCATGGAAAATTCATGAAAAAGAGCTAAATCTTTTAGGAGTCTTTCTATTGTAATATCTCTGCTAACTTCATCCATTCACCTTAGTCTGCCTTTTAGAGCAATAAAGAATAAAATATCCACATTTTATGGATTGCAGAGGGTGTTCCAAGTAATAATATGCTATACACTTTACATGTATCAATGCTAATCCTTATAATAATTGTACAGAATTGATATTCTTAACTCTATTTTAGAGATTAAAAAATAGAGGCACAGAGGGGAAAAGATCTTTTCTGAGGTCATACAGTTAGTACATTTAATTATAAAGTATTCTTATCAGTAAAACTCTTTTTAAAATACTTGAAAATATGTATTAGTTTTTTCTAAGCTCTCTCTTAACTACAACAGCAATTCCTCACATGATATAGAGTGCATTTCTATTTGTCACCCTTCTATGAACACTTAAAAAAATTAATATTACTTTTAAATGCGACATCCAGGTATGAATACTTTTCTCTAGATAGGTATTACCTAACTTGATTTAGACATTATTATACAGCTTACGACTTTTCTTTTTCTTTCTTGTTTTTTTTTTTTTTTTTTTTTGAAGTTGTATTAAAATGTTGACTAACATTCAGCTGGAGATCAACTAAGGCTTCTATGTTTTTTCTTCCCCTTAGTGAAAATTCTATCAAGCCTGATCTCTGCCATCTTGTACACATGCAGAGGTTTATTTGTTCACTAGTTTATTTTTTTTATCCATAGCATGTCTGTTAATTTTATTTTATGGCTTTTATCTCAGTGTTCTGCCTTGTCAAGATCATTTTGAATCTTAATTCTGTCATCTAATACGTTAACTCTGCCTTTCATAACTTAGTATGATTTGTAAATTTGATAACTGTTCTTTCCATGCCTTCATAAGGCTGTTGATAAAAATATTGATCAGGAAAAGGGCAAAGATATAGTTCTGTATCATGCAACCAGAGATATTTTAGTTAATGGTGCTCCATCTAAATGAATAATGATCAAACAATATAAAGTACTATAGCTTTGTTTGTATAGTATTTAATAGTTTCTAAATCCTATATTTATTATGTAATGCATTATTGTGATCTATTCCAGTTATCATAACTACCTGAGTAGACAACAGGTAAAAGGGGACCAGTAATTGCCTGCTGTGTATTGGGATTTTAGGAGCTTCTCCTCCCCAAGTGTCACCTTATTCAATTCATTGCCGTGATAAATTCGAAGGAACTTTATTCTTGTGAGAAGTAAAATAGGAATTTGGGTATTATTAAAATTGCTATCCTACATTTTTTTCCCACCATAGCACATATCACCACACTGTATGTTTTACTTATTCTTTATTTTGTATCCCATTAGAATGTATGCTCCATAGGACAGGGATATATGTATGTATGTGTATATATATAATGTTTTTTTTTTTCCTGTTTTTCTCACTGCAATATCATAGCACCTAGAACGCATAGTAGATATTTGTAGTAGATTCTCAAAAACTTATGAATAAAAAATAAAATATGTTAAGACTTATAGGTTTGTCAAATTTTATATAAATGCGCTTTAGGTCCTGTAGAGCAAGTTTCATAAATTCAACCCATGAAGGCAGTGAATGTCTGAGGATCGAATAAATATGAACCCTTTGCTGCTGACCTCTGCCATCACTGTTTCTGTCCCCTGTCACCCTTCCTGCTACTTTGACCCAAAATGTAGGGACAGGTGCTTTCCTTGTTTTCTCCAAATTTCCTAACACTTTCTTCCTATGGTCCTGGTCTCAGGCTGGCTTTGCACTCTTGTCCCAGCTCAGTTTGTTTTCCAATGACCAGTCTAGTCTTACACCTTTTCTGAAATGAAAAAGACCTCGCCTGAGGCAGGAGTCTCAGAGGCCTTTAGTTCCCATTATTGTTCATTTGCATTCTTGGTTGCTTAGATCCCTTAATAAGGATGTGCACCTTATTCACTTGGTGTCTCAATGCATTGCTTGCCTATAGCTTTACTATATAGATGCCTTAAGCACCTGGCCAAAATGAAGGAAGCTCTGGGATCATTTGGGTCTGACCAAGTCCTTGTCCCTATTGCTAGTTGGCCTATCTCATATTCTTCTGCAATAATTCTGATTTATTACAGACAGGGACAAAGAGGGAGAGTACATGAGGTCACCGATAGCTGAAATATAAGACACTTAAAACCCAGCAATGCCTACTACTTGGTTTTTCATAGAAGTCCCTGCTTATATTACCAAAATAGTTTTATATATACCCTTCAGATATGATTCGAAAATAAATACATATAAAACACCAAAAGAATTTCTTTCTTTTTTCTTTAAGGTGAAGAAAGAGAAGTGACCTAATTTTTTTTTTTCAACTACATGACAAATTGTGTCCATCTGTTTTTCTCCTCCACCAGGAATAGAATTAGAGGAAACAGGCTTAATCTGTAGCCTGAGCTTTGTAGTTTAAACATAAAGGAGAATTTCCTGACAGTTAGTAGCGGATTATGGAATTTTGGATGAGACTTCGATTTTCATCTAGCTGGGTATATTTGAAGTAGCTGTCTCTGAAGTTGTTGTTGGGGGGTGTATATACAGCTTAAATGACTTCTCAAAGATTCTTATTCCTAAGAATTTAAGGCTAACTTTTTTTTTTTTGAGGAAAAATAAAACTACCATGGCTATATGTTTTCCTAATATTTTAAATGTAGAATAATATGAATTTTTTATTTATTGAGAAAGTACACTTAAAAATGACTTCCAAAATGAATATTTAGTCACTTCTAAAATAAAAGAGGGCAGATCTTTAAATTGTGAAAAGATTGAATATGGTTTACTAAAACGTATTTCTGGGTTTGCCCTACATAAAGTTGTCATTTATTCAGTTATGTTTTATATTTCTAAACTGAGTTTGAATCTGGAATGAATATTTTTTCCTGTGAAGGTATTTGCATTAGATGGTGTTGATAGTAGCAAAATTAATGTCCATCATCTTTACTCATAAGTAGAAATAAAAGCTCTATAGACCTGTTAACTAATTATAGTTACTTAACTATTCTAATGATAGATAATTGTAATAGAAATAATAAAAATAACCCAGTGACAGATTATGTAATATGATTATCTGAAACATATGATATAGTTAGAGAATAACAGAAGTAGAAATAAATAACAATATGTAAGAAAAGAAGATGAGATTTAAAGTGACCTCAGAGTTACTTTAGACATTTATGGAAATATCAAAGTATTGAAATTCTGCTAAACTCACATATGGCACCTCATGAAAACTATTCTCTCAAAAATAAGTGTAAAATATTGAAAATGTGAACTTTTGAATCTTGACAGAAATGTTAAATGTTCAAGACTAATAATTAAAGAAGAGAGTATATGATAATAGGTTAAATAATGATAACCACATTAACCTCCACTAAGAAATCTATATGCCTTTCAAGTTAGAAGATGCCTAATATATTTACTTCCTTGATTCTACTTGAAATTTTATTTGAACAGATGAATAAATTATTTAATTATTTAACAACAGTATTTTAAGTCTTTGATTAATACATCTAATTAATAATTTTATTAATAATTTAATTAATATTTTGAAATAATACTAAAATTATGCTAATGAGACTATATTAAATGGTATTTGTGTAGTAATTTGTACAATAATAAGATTTCACCTTCACTTCAAGTAGTAATTATACAAAGGAATGCAAAAGGCCTTTAAGACAGATCAAAAACAGGTTTCACTGTTCAGGATTTTACTGGGGCAATAGTTCCCCTTCTTCCTAGCTTTGTTTTAAAAAGGAAAGTGATTCAGGAAACTGTCAGTTAGGGCATGTAGAATAAACTAATAATCTTCCTAAAGAATAGAAATTAGTTTGAGAAATCTCTTAAGTACTATACAAATGTAAAAACAGCTTTAAGAGTTTCACAATTCCAGATAGCGTTAATGAGTTGCAGATAGAAGTCACAACTGATATGTGACTGCAGTTCCTGTCACTATGGGAATTACTATTACTTTTCTTTCCTTTTCAGACAATCGTCTGCCTATTTACTGAGTCTGCCTCTCTATCATTTCTCAGATTCCAGTATGATTATATGTAGCCTATATTTTACTTTACTCAATTTATGATTGAGCTTTATTCAATATCTTGGGTAGATTCACATATTCCCATCATAACTCGTGTCATTTTGTAAGTATCAATAGCAAAACTGAGAAGATGTGGCATTTACATTGGAGTAAGATATTCTGGATATATATGAGATTAGAAAATTTTAGGGATAAAATTGTAGGGGATCCTACTTCATGTGTTCGAAAAATGAATGATTCCAGTGAAGAATTTATCATTGAGAAATTATCGTATTAGGTAATTTTTAAGAATGCTAACAAAGTTAGATTTAGCCAAAAAAAAATTAAAAAAAAGATGAGACCCCTTTAAAAATAAGAGTTTTGAGAGGGAATCTATAAGTTACAAGAGCCATTATTATGTAAACTCTTAAAACTAAAAGAGTCTGTGAAAATTTTAATAATTTCTAGCATACTGCTAGTTGTCCTCCTTACAAAACTATTTTTCTCTTCTTCCTGGGCACATGGTCACACAACTGGAGACTATATTATTCAATCTTTTTTGTTGCAAATGCCATTTTATAAAGTTTCTTGCCAGGGAATGTAAAGGGCATTGAAATTTTGTCCTCACTTATTTGATCTTGGCTTACCCATTTTTCATGTCCTGTGAGTTGGAACATAGACCTATGCTCTAGAACCAGCTTGACCATGGGTTGAAGACTATGCCCCAGGAAATGGTAGTACTAGAAGGTTAAAGGAACATGTTCCCTTGATAACTGAATGGAGTGGAACCACCCTACCAAGTTGATTACTCACCTCGAAAGGTATATGTGAGAGATAAATGTCTACTTTTTTTAACCCATTGTATTTAAGGGTCTTTATAAATATAGAAACTTATTTGTTAGCTAACTTATAATACTTTATGGACAAATCTTTCAAACCAAGAAAAAAATAGTAGGGTGAGATGTTAAATACTTTTGATGGAAAGATGGGGATTAATAAGGAAGGCTTTAAGTTATATTTATGCTTATATTTTTTTACTCCTTTCCTTATCCTGTTCACTGTCCTCAGGGGTCCAGCCTATATGGATTACAGAAACGAACTTTATTGCCCTCTGGTTTTAGTTGGGTTTGACCAACAGGGAGTCTTGGCAAACATTAGAAGTATGTGAATGAGGTCAAGGAATTTGCTTTCAAGGCTCTTTCCATGTAAGGGTGCCTTGGGCTGTTTTCATTACTCTATCTGACCATAATTGCTGTAACTGTTTTGTTCAAGGCAATGTTCCCTACATGAATCTCTCTTTTATAGCAGCTGTCCTGTCCTTTTGATGTTAATAAACTTGGGTTACAAAACCATCCTTTGTGGTTCCCCTTACCTTGTCAACACCTTTATGAACAGTCACTTTGTAATTAAAGTCTCTCAGAATTATCTTGTGTGTTCCATCTGTTTCTTGTTGGGAACCTACCTAAAACACTATATGAGCATCATTCTTTTAAGTATAATTTTAAAATTATTTATGATCAGTTCAATATTTCTTTATATTTATGAAGACATTATTAAAATCAAATGGAAATTGAAGGGAAAGCATGCAATTTATTTTCTAGGTAGCTAACTAAACTCATATAACTACAATTATTTTATGATTAAAAACTGACTTAGAGTCTTGTTTCCTTAATACCATAGAAGAAAGTTTCTTAAATTACAGAGTGCTTGGGAAAACCCAGTCAAACAAACAAAAACAAAAACTTCTAGCGAATAGCATTGAAATTAGTCTATTTTAGGAAGTGATACCTCGTGTCTTTTCATGGCTCATGGAGTCTGACAGTAGAAATAGTATCCTTGGGAAACTGGTTGTATATCTTGGTCCGCAAATGCTATGGAACAATAAACAGCTGTGCAGTGGATTTTATCAGCCATTGACACAGGATTAGTCAAGATACTTTCATTTTGAAATGAGAGAAACCCAATTAGACAAGATTTTTTAAAAATATATTTCTTTGCTTGTATAGCTGGGAAGTGCAAGGATCAATGCCCAAGGCATCATGGTTCTAGACATTCCTTCTTTCTGATTTCTTCTCTTTAGTTTATTCTGTGCACTGGCTTCATTCTGAGGCAGGCTTTTTCTGTGTGTTAGGAAAGGTAGCTTTTGACAGTCAACTAAATATGCATATTTGTGGCATTTGATCCCATGGGAATAGAGCTTCTTTCCCTTTCAGAGTTAATACACACATATCACATTTTCTTTCTCCATTCATGCATCGATGGACATTTGGACTGTGTCTACCTTTTGGCTGTTGTGAATAATGCTGCTATGAACATGAGTGTACAAATATCTCTTTGAGACTGCTTTCAGTTCTTTTGGATAAATACTGAGAAATTCAATTGCTAATCATATGATAATTGTATTTTTATTTTTTTGAGGATTTACCATACTGTTTTCTATAGTGGCTGCATCATTTTTACATTTCCATCAACAAAGCAGAATTTCTTCACATCTTCACCAACACTTGTTATTTTCTGTCTTTTTGATAGTAGCCATACTAATGAATGTGGGGTTATAGTTAGATTGAAGCTGGAAATGGGGCACATACCATTTATTGATTGAGTTGGGAGCCTGTAAAAATATTTTCAGTTTGATTACTTTCCAGAGGAGTCTCACAGGCTTCATTCCATATTTTTCTTTTTAATTTATTTTTTGTTATAATCTAAACAGCAATAATGTTATAAAATTACTGAAATGTTCCTGTTTTTAATGATTCCTTTCCCTTTTTTCCCAAGCCATGAATTACTAGAAACCTCAATGTAAACATACTATAGGAAAATTAAAATCATTTAATACACACAAGCATGCACACACACATACGTGCACACACACACGCACGCACACACATATCTACTATGTGGATTAATAGTGGATACAGTGACGTTTCCTTCAATGTAAAAATAGTTACTATTACCATAAAAAGGGGCAGGTATTTAGTGGGACAAAAAAATAACCAAAATCCATTGCACAAGGTCTTTTGTTGTTTAGAAACATTTTCTTTGTTTTCCACAGTCCTAATCACTTACTCTTTTTAAAATTTTGAAGCTAAAAGTGAATAGCATTTTTCATAAAGTAAAAAATTTTTAAAATTGATATTCCATTAAGGATTTTAAAAGAAATCTACTCCTGAGAACAGTGATGTAGAATAGCCATGTGGAATAATTGTATTTTCATGTTCCTTTGTTATTTGACAATGGAAGAGATACAATGTGACCTTTATACCACCTTTCACTTAATAGGGAATGATGCCATAGTAAAACTATAATATACCATACCAAGATTTGAAATTTTTTTATTAGACCAATCTAATTAGAGTATTAAAAATGATCTCTTTAATCTCTTTAATAATATACTGAAAGTAATTCCACTTTTATATGTTTAAAGTAAATGGAGAGTAGACAAATTTAAGTCCCAAAGCTTCGGTTCTACTCTTCTACAGTAGGGCACAGGTGGAATTTTTAAACGATATCTCTTTCTCAGCATTGAATTCTGTGAAATGAAGCCATTAAGTGATTTGGTTAATGCTATGGCCTTGAAAATTGTTCAATTAGTTTTCCCCATTTGCTAATATGCAAAATATCTCAGAAATAAGAAAACTGATTTTTCCTTTAGAGTTGTTTGCCAAAGAGAAACTTGACTTTTTTCTTTGGGGAGTTTACAAGCATTGATAACTTTTGGTATATGGTACTTCATCACACCAAAAACCATTGATGGTTTAGATTTCTTAAGAACTGGTTTAGGAATTTTGACCTTACTTATTACTATTTATTTCAAATTGGATACAAAAGAGAGACAAACTATTATAAAATTGTATTTTCTATTTAAGTACTGAAAACAATATTTAAATTCTCCTGTAATTTGAAATAAGTGAGGTGGCTTAAGTTTCTGATATATAAGGGACTATCACACATGTGGGCACATTTTCATCTCATTTACAACTTATAAAAGATGTAAAGATGGAAATGTGTACAATCTTCTATTTTTACCCTACATGAAAACAATGCATGTCTGTCAATTTTATTGAGATCAGTAATACAGTAGAACAGCTAACCTTGAGCTACCCAAGGAGGGACAGGATAAGATTATTGCAGAGTGAAAGAAAGAAAACAAATTCACAAACACCAGATTAAATGGAATTGAAATGGAATTTTGCACCTTTTCTTGAGGCGTTTTCTCAGGAAAGATCTGGGAAAACTTCAAAAAGTCTTCTCCCCAATTTTTTTTTTTAAGTTTAAAGAGAGAAATGGGGGCAGTGGTGAGAGTAGTTGGGCTGAAAAGGGGAGAAAAAATGGGCTAGACATTCCTGTGCACCCAAGACTTAGATAACTACAGTGAATTATTTTTTACTTCAAAGGTTTCCTTTTAAGGAACAAGTACATGAAGAACCAGTGAACATTCTTTCACAATTTGCTTTGACTCCCTTAGAAAAAAGGTGAAGGCAGATTAGGAGTTTTGATATGGCTTTTTGAAAAATAAAAAATTGGAAGAACATCATAACTTTCCACAATTTTACATATTTTTTGGCTAAATTGAGCTCTAACTTTGTTCCAGGAATCAGAAAGATAAAAATGACCAGCACAGAAATAGATGTCTTTTTTTTTTCATTTAGCAGTTATTTATTCACAGAAAAAGAGAGAAAGAAGTCCTTAAAAAAAAGAAATCTCTAATAAAGAATCCAGATGACGATTTTTTAGAAATACTTATATCTTACTATATTACCCACATATCATAACTATTTCCTTATAGGATGCTCCCAGTACTTAACACTAACAATTACACTGCTTTTTCTCAACACATTATTTATTTTGTGGACTGCCTGAGGTAATTTTGAGCCTATGGCTTTGAGATGAGTTATTTTTACTTCAGTCCCTAAAATTTCAAAATGTGAATGAAGAGTAGTCAGGTCGAATTTACTGAGGAGTAAATAAATAAATTGGAATTGATAAATTATTTATAAAGTCAAATGAAGTCTTGCAGATCCACACTAAGAAACTGTTTACTAGGGGTAGAATTTAAGAAGCTTTAGTAAATCCATTTTACCACAGTACTTCTGAAAACCAGCCTCATGCTAAAACACGTATTATACCATTGTGTGCAACTTAAAAAGCCCTGGCTCCTTCACTGATCAAGCACCCCTCCTCTGAAACCAGGAGAATGCTGGACTAGAGCTCAGTTTTGGTCCTAAGGACTTATCGGTATTTGAATAAACAAATTAAAATTATTTATAATCAATCTCTGCTCAGTTTAGTTACTCATGATAACTTTAGCTTTTTTTCCTTCCATTTCTGTCATAGCTGTGTATTTTAGCATGCATTAAGTAAAACGCAAAGCAATAAAATCATATATCTTCCACTTTCCTTGCACTCTGATTTTTTGATACTTATGGCCTTCTATGGTTAGATGAAAATTAGGGATTAGAGAAGGTAAATAGAATTAATGTAGGCAGGGTTTATTCTCCACCTGGCTTTAGCACAGATCAAAGATGAATGGCCAGCCATTAGAAATCAGTTAACAACCATTGCCTCACACGGGAGTTTTTTGTCCTCTTTTCTCATTGCATATGACCAAGAACTCATCACCTTTTTTTCTCTTTCTTGTCCGCATCTTAACACAACCTCTTCCCAAATACTGAGTATAAAGAGTTTTTTATTTGTCCTTCCTATTGGCTTGGAAATCCATTTCGGTGAACAGTTCTACAGCTTCCTGAGGGAGAGTTGAGAGGAGAAACTGAGGAAATGGTCACAAACAACTCTTTTCTAGTCATCACTAGATAATGATAACGGGCAGTTATTTGTGTTTAGGTGAACCAGTCAGAGTTCCACTCATGGTTATTTTGTGATGCAATGTCTTATCCTTCCTGAATCTTTAATCAACTTTTAATGCTAAAACAAACAATAAACAAAGTTTAAGTGTAAAAACTTAGAGAGGCTCTAATTATATTTCTTAACTAATATTCTAATACATACTATCTATACTGCTTATTTATAGTTGTTTTTAAAGAGTTGGTTGAGAAGTCATCAGAATCCACTGGCATCTATTCTATTAATGGTTAATACCAATCACTGGAAGTAGATATAATAAATTTTTGGTGACTTTCTATCCAGTTTTTATTTTGATCAGCCTATTTATTCTCTTAGTACTCCTTCTAGGTACTCAATACAGTCTCTTCAGTCTTCTTAAAGGCTACACCCCAGCTCCCACACTTCTACAGAACTGGTATTTTTCTTCAACAGTATTTCTCTTCCTTTTATCATTCAAGCTATCTTCATCTGTATGCTATCAAGTTACCAGTAAATCTAATATACAAGTTTAAACCTAAATGCTAAAGGCTGATATGATAAAATAGTTTTTATTTATAATTTGACCTAAAGCAGTTAGCATTTTGTGAATATCAGCCCTCTGTCAGGGCCTGTGAGAAAGGTATTTTTAAGTAAGATTTCTCATATTGGAGCTGATTAGATCATATCCATCTTCAAATAAACAGCAAGGGGGTGCAAAATTCCCTGCAGACATCCCAAGATGTGTCCGAAGGACTTTACCCTGATTGGCCCCCGTTTATTTCGCACGTAACCCTCTTTCCCAACACTGTCTTTCTTCTTTCATCGCCTTAAAGGTTTGAAAATCTCCCGCCTATTGTGATAGAACGAACATTATGGTGGTGTTCCATGGAGAATCTTTCCTTTACATTTCCAATGTGCTTATATTCTGTCAGCCACAATGTCAACTAAATCCTCTTCAGAGCTAGAATGTAGTATTATATATTCAAAATTTCTTTTATAATTAGACCAGATCAGGATGACATAGATTAATGGGTAGTCTTAATAAAACAGTTTTCAGCTCTTCACTCATAATTTTATATGGAAACTTATTTTTCAAGACTATGAAGTCTTAACTGTTCAAGTTTTCCATATAGCATTTCTCATTATGGCTAAATTTAAGAGGGCATTTAAAAAAATATACTATTGAGGAAAAGACTAAGAAACAATAATTTCTATACCTGATTTTGTATTTTATGTTTTAAAGAACTATAATTTTAGTGTTGTGAGCTCTAGTAATTTGGACATTGCTTTATGATTATATTTAACCTTATTACAAAATCTAGATTCACAGTAGACCAATGGTTAAGTAATTTTCACCTTTGGGAACACAGACATAAATAAAATAGTTTTATTAACATAAAAGTCATGTTGTATTAATTTGTCACATGGGCATTCAGATACACAAAGGCTGACTAGTTTCTGACGTCAAAGGAATTGTACTTACAATGCTCCACAAAAAGGAAACCGAACGCTGTTATTCATGTTTTATGATTTAAAATTTTTATTTTTCCATAATGCAGTGAATGAAATTCAGCCATCATTTACTGAAGCCTATTGCCTCGGGACTTAGAATGTTCTTGATATTTAACAAGCAGGAAAACTAAACTAAAATTGTGACTTATGAATAATGAAACAGACAAATCTACTCCCTCTGGTGAAATGGAAATAAATACTGTACACCTTTCCAAATATTTGTTTATTTGTCCGTTTTACTCACTCTTGCCCATTGGATTAAGTTTTTTTTACTCTCTCTCTCTTTAAATGGAAATGACTAGAAAGTGGTCCCAGTTGAGAATTATAATTACAGAAATACTAAAGTTTTTATTCCATTGGTAAGCTTTATTGGCTGTTTACAATTACATATTTTTTTTTAAAAAAAGAATAATATATAGTAAGAGCTAATGATGGTGGCCAGGCATCTGAAGTGGGAGAATATTCTCAAATTAAAGCTTTCTTTCTTATTCAGAAAGTGACCTAGAAACTAGGATATATGGACTCATCAGTCTCAGGGAGGGTCAAGAGACACAAGTTGTCTCTGAAATTTAACTTTATGTTCTATGAACAAGTCCCAGCCTGGAGGAAATGTCTGATTTATGGTCTTGGCTTGGTTCTACCTCTCACAGAGGTGTCCTGGGAAAGCCAAGGCAGTAGCAAAGCCATTAGTCACCCAAAGGGTTACCGTAACCAGTAAAGGGTTCAGAATCCCTTTACTTAATTGTATTTTCCAAACTGTGTTCATTTTTATAGTCATGATTATAGTCAATATTATCTGAAAACGCAGGTAATTAGTATATCAGTATATTTAATAGTGTTTAAGTTCAGCTTATTTTGAAATACTGTGATTATGATTATATAAAAATATTAGGAATAAACTTTCTATTGTATAATCTTAATATTTTAATATTTGGAGATAAGGGATGAATTCATAAACTGAAATTTTTTTATGTTTATTTTTTTCCTTGAAAAATTGGTGGCTACTTTAAAATGGCTTTAAACTGGAGCACTTAATTTTTTTCCTTACTTTGGTCAAGGTGGAATCTGAAGTCTCTAACAGGGTCAGCTAAAAGGATGAGACCACAATTTCCATCATTGGAAAAGGGAGGAAACAGGGTTTTTAGCTATTCCTGGGCTTAATAGTATTATTATTTTATATACAAGAATTTGCATAGTTTAGCCATATTCAAATGTGAGACTACTGTTAGCTATGTGCTGTTACATATAATAATAGTTAAGCAGTAGTTATTATTGTTACCATTTTCATGAATTGGGATTCTGAAACGCAGAAAGATATACTAATCTACCCGAAGGTCACATAGCTTGTGAGAAATAGAGCCAATAATTGATCTCAGGTCTCTTTGACTTTACGCCATATTCTCTAAACCACTGTGGTGATTACTGATAGCACTCAAAGACAAAAGAAAATGAGTAAAACCATTGTGTCATCAATATACAGTGACTATTTTAGAAACTGAGCAGGAAATACGCACTTCAGTGATTTCAGTGATTCTAAAGTGCACCTCCTCCCATACATTTTTTAACATCTCTTAAATTGGAGAATATAGAATAATAATCACTGAGGTTTTATAATTAACCACTAGGTAGCAGTTGTGACACAGTTGTCAATGCCAATTTATTTTGCTTCTATTTTCCTTTTTATATGTGTGATAGATATTAAAGAAACTCGATGTCAAAATAAGATGAAAAAAGCTCTTTCTCTGAATGTAAAATAAAAAAAAAAACTTAGATGGTGGGAAAGCAACTTGTTATACTTAAATATACTTTGTCGGTGCAGTGTTTTTTGTTATTGCTGGGACATAAAGGAGTGTGTTTAATAGTATCTTAGATTTAATGAAGTACAGTATGTATTACATCTATATAATGACCACATAGCATATTAGTACTAAGAACAAAAAGCTCAAGTACTATAGTTCTCATTATGCCTGCTAAATTGTAAATTGCTTGCCAATTGTTTTATCTTTATACTTCTATGTCGTCCAATGTAGTGTCATATGAATGATAGATATTAAATAAATTTATATTTCATTGAATGTGTAATGAGACTGAATGTCTTGTGTTCTCCATAAGGGAAACTTACGACGAGAGTTACAAAATATTTTAAGCGGTGTCAGCACAAGTATAATTATTGTAGAACATTTTATGATAAAATCCTAGAAGGGACAGAATTTAGGAAGTCAGATGATTTTAATTTTAATCATGACACAACTTTCCTGTAACTTTGTAGGTAAATCACTTAACCACATCTTGAGTCAAATATAAGAATAATAATAGTTCTTACAGCTGTTGTATGTGGTCAAAGTCATTGTGGCTATAAGTAAAATTATAAAGGAAAAATCATTTTAAAACCTTTAGAAAATACTCACAAATATAATGCATTATTATAATAAAATCATCTCAGTTTAAGGAGCTTGAAGTTCCTAACAGAGCCAATCAAAAACAGAAGTCTCAGCTTGACACAAACATCATCAGGACAGAGACTCTCCTCATTTTCTTGATACTTTTCTCGGCAGAGCAGGTGTTCAGGACATGTTTGTTTAATGAAGGACTAAATGAACACAGAGGAAGAATGAATAACTAAGATTTAGGCAAATATTTATAAATTTTATTGTTATAAAATTGCATAATCCCTTGAAAAGGAACATAAAGGGTTAGAGATCAACATTGTTAGAATTATATGCTACTTAAAAAAAATCTTACCCCTTTGTCCTCAGTCTGATATACTTAAATTTTTTGGACAGAAGTGATAATATTATATAAGACAAGAAAATTTTCTTCTGGAAACTATTTGGATGGAACTGATAGTGACTAATAGTCACTACATAGCTCATAAAGTTTGGAAATTTAGTTCTTATGAATACTTCTTTTCATAAACACCAATCACTGCAGATAGAATTTTCATGTTTAAAAAATTTATGACAGCAGATTTGCTCATCGATCCTGAAAAATATGCTTTTCCACTAAAATATGCCTTGAACACTTGAATCACATGTATTACATCATGCAAATAAGCCTATGTCTCTTAAGGGTGTGAGTACAAGTAACGAAAGTAAAGTATATCTTTTTTTTTTTTTTTGTGAAGACACTTGATTCAGGAATATATGCTGCCACTTGGTGGCACTCTTTACTCATTTAAAGCAGCTTTGATGCTGGGGAAAAAAAAAATGTGTAATAAAGAAAACTGACATCCAAGGAGAATTTCAATAGTCTAATTTTAGACACAGCATTCAGGTGTTTTGGTATTCTGATAGTCTGGATCGGTTGATTTCTGGAGCTTGCTAGTGTACTGGTAGGTCTAAGAAATGTCATTCAGGTTATGAAATGCATTAGGTTTGCATATAATGATGTTTTACTCTGCAAAATTTGGCATATTAGATTCATCTCTTTGGTTTTCTTTTGTCTTCATTCTGGAGGACATGAATTTAAAAGCCTGGCCAGTACATGGATAGTAAATACACATAATGAATAATTTTGCAAAAGAAGATTCTCCTTTTAAGAAAAAAAACCTTGAATCAGCGAAAATTCAGCAAAGTAATGTATGACAACCTTTGATTACTAGATAGCTGAGTCTTATTTACAAATAAGATTTAGAAAGAGGTAATAAGCAACAGCTATCATGAGTCAGTTTATTAATTTTAAAGAATTTTTTTAGGTATGCAAATTAGGGTCAGTGTATACACATAATACTGAATGGAATGGGCTTGTTGAGTCAGTCAAAATGCAAATCGTTAATGGCATCCTGGCCAACTGTCACTCTTTTACACTATCAGCCACCATTCCAAAGGTTTAATTTGACATCAATCATTTTTAATAGAACATTAGAAAAAAATATATTAGGCTATTGTCACTGGAATATGTGAAAATAGAAATTTCTGACTCAGTCTGTCTTACTCTTGCTATGTATAAAAATACTCACTGCTAACCATTTTTCAGTGTTTAGGGTAGGGGCGGAAAACATTAAAGACCCATGCCTATCTTCATTACAACCACAGTGTCTGGGCAACAGTCCCAACCTCCAGAATAAAGAACCTCCCAGAGCGTAGCACATTAGTGAGTACAGTTCAGCTTTATCAGCTGTGGCATCAATCACATTCAGAATAGTTATATCAGGTCCCCACCCAAGCCCTCAATTGTGAAAATCTGTCCAATGCAGAACTAGCATGACATTGCATTTCAAATTCATTTAGACAAGCTCATTTACACTAAAATACCATGTTTCTCAATTTAATAGATGGAGTTTATTGAGAAGTAGCCACATATTTTTAGGATATTTTTTTCTTCAAGTATAGCCTGAGAATAAATATGCTTCCAAATTCTCAGATGATGGCTAAAATGCACATTTCCAGGCCCTACTAAGGGAATGGAGGTGAATGTGAGCCATCACTATTTTAAACAAACTTTCTGAGTGTTTCTTACGCTTATTAAAGTTTGAGAACTACTGTTTGGTGAGGGACAACTCTTGTGATTGTTTAAACATCAAACATAATTTCTGTTCTCTATAATATGTGTTTGCCACTATTCATCTTAACAGTGAGAAGATTTTTCCTCTTAATCATTCGCTAGAGTTCTTTTGAAGCAGAGCTTTGGATTTAGAAATTTAGAGTATATCGAATGTCATGGAACCAGAAAGCTTAGCACTTGAACTACAGAGGAGTTTTATGCTTGAAATTTTGGTCTATCAGAGATACACTGTTTCCACAAATATTATTTGCCCCCTAGATAAATATCCAAGAATCATGCTCAGGGATGATATTTTCCCAGGGAAACCAATATTTGTCAATTATCTACTTTTCAATAGATTCTTTGTATTGTAATATTCCAATTAATCCAATGTTGTTCTCTTTGATCTCCTAGTCATCTAGTATACAAAATGATGTGAATGCATCATCATTCAAGCCTAGCAAAAGTAGTGACGGGGATATTTTGTTCATTGTTAATCAGGTTCTCTTTGGGACATTTGAATTATTATTGCTAGGATGCACTTTGAAGACTTATGAATCTCCCGACCATCTTTAACTGTGTCTTTTTCTATTTCAAAAATCTTATGTCATATGGGATATTTTTAGATACTTTCATAGGCTGTGCTCTTATCTTTCATTCTGGGAACTCACAACAATAAAATATGGCCTTGAGCCAAAACGCTCAATCAAGTACTTCACCTTTAGGATTTTTGCCATAATATTTCTTCCACTAACCGAATAGGCATGCTTTATATGCTAAAATAGTCAAAAGAGACATTTAATTGTGAAAAACAGAATCTAGAAAGACATTCTATTGCAATGTGAAACTTAACAGGAATAATGATCAACTTCCTAATCATCATGAGAGTCTATGATAATGCTCCTGGTTCCCCAGAAGGGTTAGCCAGGAAATCATGCAAATCAGAGTTAAAAGCTCCGTTTTGATTCCTACAAGAAATTAATTCCATGAGGGCCGTTATGTGCTGTGAGTGGATGAGAAAGCATTTCTAGGTTCATCAACATTCTATTCTGTATACACAACTTATTGATATGAAAATCACGCTTCTAATAATTGAGACTGTTTGCTTCTATTATTTTTCTTTAAGGCTTGCATACTGATGGTAGCTGGAAAATGGCTTCTGTTATTTCAACTTTCCTTGCTAATGAGTATCTAAAAGTAAGCAAGACCTCTCAAAAATATAGCCACTTTTACTATGGTAAATATCATCTATTTATTGTTAAATTTTAGAACTAAAATGGGCTATAGAGATTGTGTTGCTCAAACTCCTTACTTTACAGAAAAGGAAACAAGTTTAAAGAAACCAATTTTATTTTCACTGTAAAATCAAATTTACAGCTTTGCATAATAAAATGCTAATATGAACTGCACAGGAATGAATAAAACTTGATCATTCAGGCTTACACTTCATGGTTGAAAAGTCTCAAGCTGCTTTTCATTTTGTTTTATTGTCTTTTGATTTCTTTCTATAATCATTTATGTTTAATTCACATTTCTTTAAATGAGTTATCAATAAAAATTGTAGTTTTCTCCAGTTTCCATATTAGAAAGTATTTTTTTTTCTGTATAATACACATTTATTCTGACAATCATAAAGGGACTTGCTTAATAATAGTTACTATAATTTACAATAATACTTCACGGTTTTTTGTTTTTGTTTTTGATGTATTCTGTTCTTTGTTTTGGACTAAGAGAATTTGACTTTGAAGAGTTGATTCTTCTTGAAGTTTATCTGTTGATGATACTCTGGCTGTGCTTTCAGAGCTTCTGACAGTCTCTGAAAGAAATGAGTGAGAAGAGGTGAAAATAGAGGAAAGAACTCATTTATAAAAAGAGGCTATGTTGATTTCTTGGTGTGACTACATTGGACTTAACCCTGCAAAGGATAGAGCGAGGTGGATTGCAAAGAATCAGGATAGACACAATGTGTGAAGATGAAATCAGAAGTTAGAATTCCTTCTATTGAGCTTGTGTTGTGTGGCATATAGCATACATGCTATGAGTTTTGTTCCTCTCCTCAGCCTTTTCACATCTGGTCACTCACACACCTTGCCATTTTCTTCTTCACTGAGTCTTCTGCATCTGTTTCCCTTTATAAAATACTTTATTCTGAAAGAATGTTAGAAAACATCCTGTTCAACCATATACTAATTACAAGAATCACTCCTATTCATTGCTCATAGATGGTCTTTCAATTTGTACTTGAATATTTCTAATACCAAATATCTCGCTACTTTTCCGGGAATTTTATTATTGGACAACTCTAATTGTTAGAAATTTTTTCAATTTTACTATAGTGAAAATCATTTCCTCTGCAATGTTTAACCTTTTGTCTTGATTATTTTCATAAATTATTCAAAATAAGTTTACTGCTCATTATACATAGTAATTCATCATTAAGCATTTAGATCAGCTGTTATGCCCCACCCCCAACAAACACATAGATATACACATTTTCTTTCTTCAGGCAAAACATCCCCAAATTCGTCATGTAACATAGTGGTTTATAGATAATTTTTCAACCCAGTTACCCCTTGTGCCTTTATCACAATATGTCAGCCTCTCTCTAAAAATAATACATGCAAATTGAACACAGTAATTTTCTTTGATCCGAAGATTATATCTCAACCAAAATTTAAGTCTCAGATTGCACTAGTTTGTTTGTTTTAGTAGCACTGACAGACTCATTTTGGTCTTTGAGTCAACTACCCATCTTATTCCTCCTTCATATAAACACTTGAATTCATATTTTCCTTTTGTGTACTTTTGCAATTAATTTATTGAATGTGACATCATAAGTATTTAATTTCACTGTTTTTAGTCTTTTACTCTTTGAAAAAATACTTAGTCTGTCAATTGGCACAATAATTTGTCCCAGCTTTGTGAAATGTGAAACGTGAAATTTCGAAAAGCATACCTGCATCTGGATAGAACAGAGAAGCGTGCAGCAAAGCGCCTGTGGCACAACCACAGAGAACTCATTCTGCAGATTGATCGATGATGAATCCACATAGCTGTATTGTCATCAGATCCACACCTGATGTTACAAAGACTTGTCAAATCTCTTCTCTATATCAAGATACTCTACTTCCTTTACCGTTCTCATCAGTTATAGCTGTTCTCTGTCTCTGGTCCCTCATTTTATTCATAGTTTGCTATAATATATTCATATACAGTCTTACTGGGCTTAGGCACTTTCTCATCTCTATTCTCTAGAGATGTTAGAATTGTTTCCTTAAATGCTATTCTTTAGCAAGTCATTGAACCAGAGCCCCAAGATGATGTTAATGGAACTTGGGTAGTTTTGCTTTTCTGGGATCCTTCCTCCATAAAAAATTTAATGTTATTTTTTACAGTTGTGTTAGCATAAAGGTAGTTTTTTTTTAACCTAGAAGTTAGTTTCTCTTTTGTATTTCAAAAGAGATTAAAACATTATGGGCCTCAGCATGGTGCCAACTGCACCTAATAGATAAACCAGCTCTGCACTGAAGTCTAACATCGAGTTTGTGCTCCCAAATCTACCATGATCATCCTCTATTAATTTTCCTTCCTTACTCTATTTATCTAATATTTTGTCTGACTGTAATAAAATCTAGCCCGTGTATTTTAGGTGGCCTACATACTGACTTCCCTGATTATCAATCCTACTTTTTTTTTATGTGCCATAGCACATTACTTAACAGCTGCGTATTTAGTAGTCATTCAATATATACTTATTAGACAATTTATTTCTTTCTGTTAAAGTAAAAATTTCACTTTAATATTTAGTTTAGAATTATTATTTAATTATTTATCATCATCATTGGCAGTTAATACAGATTGCACTATGACATTATTGTCAACTGATAAGCACCTGCCTGAGGAAGTTTTCTTCATTAATTAAAAAAATTTGTTTCTTGGGGGAATTAATACATGTATTATAAATTCAATGGAGATTTTTGAAAAATGTTGAAAATTATATAGAAGAAAATGTCACCCAGAATTCTATCATACAGAGAAAAAACATATAATTATTTTGTTCTATGTGTTTCCAGACATTTTGTAAAATAAACTAACATATACTTTTTTAAAAAAATAGTTAATTTATTTTTTATGGTGACATTGGTTAACAAAATTCTATAAGTTTCAGCTGTACACTTTACCAGTAAGGCATATATATATTTACATTGTATGTTCATCTCCCATAGTTAGGTTTCTTTCTGTCATCACATATTTGACCTCTTTTACCCCGTCTACTTCCTCCCTCCCCTCCACCCCTACCCTCTGGTAACCACTAGTCTATTGTTCACGACCATGAGTCTCTGTTTGTTTGTCCTGTTCATTTGTTACTTTTAGGTTTATATCCCACATATAAATTATATCATGTGATTTTCAACTTTTTCTGTTTGATTTATTTAGCTTAGCGTGATTATCTTCAGGTGCATCCATGTTGTTGCAAATGGCAGTATTTCATCTCTCCTTATGGCTGAGTAATATTTCATTGTATATATGTACTACAGCTTCTTTAGCCAATTATCTATCACAGGACACTTCAGTTGCTTCCATGTCCTGGCCACTGTGAATAATGCTGCTCTGAACATTGGTGTGGAAATATCTTTTCAGCTATGAGTTTTCAAGTTTAGGGGGTAAATATCCATCCAGTAGAGAGATTGCTGGATCATATGATAGATCAATTCTTAGTTTTTCAAGGAAATTCTGTGCTATTTTCCATAGTGGCTGTACCAATTTGCAGTCCCACCAGCAGTGTATGAGGGTTTCTTTCTCTCCATATCTATTCCGACATTTGTTATTACTTGTCTTGTTGATTATAGGTATTCTAACAGATGTGAGATGGTATCTGATTGTGGTTTTGATTTGCTTTTCCCTAATAGCTAGCAATTTTGAGCATCTTTTCATGTATTTGTTGGCCATTTGTATGTTCTCTAGGGAGAAGTGTCTATTCAGGTCCTCTGCCCATTTTTCGATTGGATTGTTTTTTTGTTGTTGTTATTGAGTTGTACGAGTTCTTCGTATATTTTTTCCTGAATATACCATAGTTTATTTAACCTATCATTTACTTTGGGGACATTTAGTTTGTTTTCAATTTTTTAAGAGGTTATAGTCATGTCTTTTGAGTTTATGTCTTTTTTGTTATTCATAATCGATGCTGAAAAATTCAGGATTTTGATAGGTGGTGGTAAATGGGAAGTTTGGTAAATGCACTAATTATCCTCATCAAAATTTCTGAGTGTTTTCTATGGCCATGCTACCCTGAACATGCCCAATCCTGTCTGATCTCGTAAGCAGGTTCGGGCCTGGTTAGTACTTTGATTGGAGATGACCTAGGAAGACCAGGTGCGTTAGGCATAAAAAAAAAAAAAAAAAAAGACTAAATAAAAATAAAAATAAAAAAATTTCTGAGTGTTTTGTATTTCTAAATGTAGACTTTAAAAATTAGATTGTTTTGTTTTGAATTAAAGCAATACAATGTGAAAGTAAAAGACAATTAGAATCAGTTGTTTTAAAACTAAATTTTTCATAACTTTAAACCTTTTAAAAACATTATGGTGGTAATATTTTGTCAGTGAAAGTCTAATCTTCTGATTATGAATGAACCAGCTTATCAAAATGATCCTAGTTCTTTCTTTTATAGTTTCAACACTGAAGAAACTTTATTTCTTTGTGTGCTTTATCTAACAAACATTGCTTAATAAACTAAAAAAAGAAATAACCGAAAAAAATTATAAGATAGAACATGGTCTGGAAGTGCAGTGTGAGAAATCTATTCTATTTGGCATTATCTACCATCTGAAAGAGAAAGATGGATTAATAACAGGTATTAAAAACTGAAATTAATGCATATTTTATGAACTCTACGACATTAAGGAAAAAATTAAACTTAAAGGTAGCCATTTCAGGCTTCACACTGCAGTTTATAATTTTATTTTCATCCCTTAGAGTAATGTGGGTGTAATGCCAGCAGACCATTTATGTTCCAGAGATGAAATAACCATTTTCAGCAGCTTGGCAATCAAGGATCTATTGTCTACAAATCTTCCTGGTGTTTAGAATATAAAATTATCCAAGCATCTGGTTTTTTATCCTGGCTTAATTCAGATGACTCCCAATGTCCATAGGCCCCCATATCATCTATGACCTTCTACCCTAGTGCTCAAAAGATGTTTTATATTTGCTTACAAATTACTTTTTTCCCATAAAGAAAGTTACAGCCAGGAATAAAGGTAGAAGACCTGCAAATATAATTATGTGAACGAATTAATCCGCACACTGATTTATACTACAGAAAAAGTAAAAATAGCAATGTTTTTTCACATACTGTGAACATAATTTTTTTAATGCATTCAGATAACAGTCATATCTTTCAACATTTACAAAATACAACTCTTGTTAAATAACTTCTTCCACTAATAAATCATTCTTGCAAACCTTACCTCAAGGGTGTAATCTATGAAGCAATTATTGAATGAAATTTAGAATTGGAGATACAAAAACAAAGGTAAAACGATCATTCGACTACAAAAAAAAATAATAAACTCGTAGATTTTGAATTTTGCTTTTTGTCCCAGTTCAAGAAGTTGTTTCAACAAAGTGGTACAATCAAGATGACAAAAACATGTACAGTAGATACAATATGAGAATGAACAGGATAGATTCTTCGGGGATGGATCGGGATGAGTTTTAGGGAATAGAAGCTCGAATATAAATTAAATACTGTATTGATATGAAAACATTTCATTCAACACATAACCAGGTGCTAGTCAACTTTAAAATATAATAATAATAGCAATTGTTACTTATCAAAAGTCTACCTATCTCAGCTAGACTATATACATACATGATATCAAATCCTCATGAAAACATTTAATGTGCTATTATTTTTTAAAAAAATTAAAATAAATTAAAAACTAATGCTAGTGGGAAATGATGCAAGGGATATGAGGTGACTATGTCAGAACTGATAGCTGAACTGACACATATATAATTATGAAAACTGGATTCTTTCTAATTCACTGTGTAATACTTGGGCAACCATATTTCTGCTGTGGTTGGTATTGAATACCCTCTGGAGGATGTAGTCTACATCTGATAGCCTCTATGACTTTTTGGATTTTCTTCTCAATTGTAAACTCTTAGTCACCCACACACAACACATTCTGTTCTCTCATGAATAAGCTGACATGCTCGAGTGTAATAATTCTTGCTAGTGAACAATTTTGGCATTGCTCAATGGACTGTCAAACCTCTGGCAATGGCAAATGATTCCAAGAGGATAATTTTAGAGTTTGTGGAACACCTCATAGTCAAAATTCTGCAGCCCATATAATTGATAAAATAATCATTTGATGGATTCTTTTTTTTATTATATATTCTAGGCTGTCCTCTAGAGAGTTTTTGGCAATCATTAATAAATATGTTAGTTCCTACTACCAGAACACACTTTATAGAGTTACAAATCAATGCTCATAAGTCCATATATCATGTGTGTGTTTATACATGTGTTCATGTGTATGTGGCTTCAAATTTGTAGGTCATATATTCAATCGTTAGCCTGTCCCTTCTGAATGGCAATTATGTTATCCTTTTAAGCCCAAATAGAATTTCCCTAGAAGATTAGGCATTATCTACCATTCAGTCTGCTATTTTGAAGGGCTTTCCTATGATCTTCCAAGGTGATTTTTATAATGATCCAGTGTCTGCATTTGAAATCTGACTATCCTAAGCATTTTCTCAAAGATTTGTGAAATTTCTTTGAGCTACATATACATGGTGGACAAAAACATTGAAATTTGATTTTCATTTAGATTGTGACTTTGGGCAAGATGCTCAGTCCTTATCCTTCGTTTCCTTATCTAAAAACATGGGGAAAATAGTAGAATCTGCCCATGTAGATTATTTTAAGGATTAAAGTAAGTAATGTAAAGAATGTAAGGTGTCTTGCTAAGGCTTAGCCATATTAAATACTCAATAAATGTTAGTTATTATTAGTTATTGTTAGTTATTATTAGAAGGATGAAATCTCTCTACATTCTCATGTTTAATCCTTTAATTGGTACAAATTATGCTGATGAGAGAAAGAGAAGACCTGAGAGTAAAAGTTATACTAGAAAGGGAAAAAGAAACAATCATAGGAGAAAATCAGAGGGAAGAAAGGAGAGAGAGAAAAAAGAGAGAGGTGGGTAAAGGACGAAGGACAAGAGAAAAGGGAAGAGGAAAAGTGAAGATAGGAGAGGAGGAGTAAGACTAGGTGGAAGAGGAAAAGAAAGAGAAGTAGGAGGAGAGGAAGGGTAGGAGGGAGGGAGGAAAAGAACAAGGTGTGGGAATGTGAGCTGCAGGCAAATGTAAGATAGGGAAGAGAGACTGAGTTTTCATTACCTTCTATTTTCAAAATTTAGTTTATTGTAGACTTTTTTAATGGTTTACTCTATCCGTCAATATCTTTCTTACAAGGTGGAATTTTCTTGTGTTTTGCATATGACTGAAATGGAAAATCAGAGGGAAAAGAGTGGGAATGTGGGCAAGGTAGCTGTCTCTTTCAGTTCTGGTGGGCATTAGAGAATGGAAAGGAAAGATCATGGTTCACTTTTGTTTGCAGTCCCTACTGGTCAAAAATTCGTTCAAGACTATGGAGAGAAGTTTCATGTATATAAATTTACCTATCTAATCTTAGCCTTATCTCATCACTTTTCCATTCAAAGTTTTGATTTGGTTTGGTTTGGTTTGGTTTGGTTTGATTTGGTTTAGTTTGTTATTGGGAGGACTGTGTATGATATTTAGTTTTCAGAAAAGTTGGGAGACTTACACTGAGCTATAAAAATAGAGAAATCATTGACATGATTTAACAAGTCAGAGGAGTTCTGAAAAAGAAAAACATTTGATTGCTTTTTATTAAAGATAATGACTGTTTTATGGATAGGGCTTAAAGAAAATATTTATTGTTCTGACTTCTTTATAGAAAAATTGGTTGCAACCAAACTATAAAAGCACTCTAATTACAGGCTATCTGTCAGGGATCAGAGCTCTTCAACATACAGATTTTTATCTGTCTTGATCTGCTGCTTGGAGGATTTGATATTTTTACAACCTATACTGATCCATCTTATTATAACTGATTACATTGGACTACTTAAGTCTCAGGAGATTACATCCTCATGAAATGGTATATAATCAGTTTGATGAAGCATAACTGGCATATCGATGTGTAATAGGTTACATCTTATGTATTAGAAACTGGACCATTAAAAATAAGTTTCACTTTTGTAGGCTTATATAGTCATTTATTTTGTGAGTCAACATGCTACAGAAATTTCTGTATACTTAGGAAAAACCTTACGTAACTTCTGCATATCTGTGCCTATAGTTAGATTTTTATTTTAGTAAACATTTAATCTTTGTTTTTAAAATACAGTAGCTTATTAGAAGATTAGAGTAGCCAGTTAAGAGAATTATCTGCTTTATTTTTAAATTTTTTTCATTTAAGAATTGAAAGTTATATTTGTTATTTCTTCAAACCATATACAGGGTATCTCAGAGTTCATTTAATCTTCTGATCCAAAGCTGATTCCTGGTGACCTTGTTAACATGAGATTTCTTTTCAAATCCAGATTTGTCCTTTGTTTCTAGGATCTTTGAAAAATGACATTTCTGTGCAATTAAATCTCATCATCTGCAAAATGTTGTCACAGTAACTCCAGTTGAGGTTGACTAGAACAAACTGTTTTACAATATTACATGAGATACTACGCCAGCAAGTCAGCTTAGAACATGATGCATAACATTGCTCTCAGCAAAATTTTATTGCTAGTTCCAGTAATAATTGGTATGTGCAAGGATGCAGAATTAGATAGTTACTATTTAATTTGAACTTTTATGCTCCTAAAAAAGTAGCTCATAGATGTACAAATATGGAGAATTCTGACTCAGTTTGTGAGACAAAAAGAACAGTAGACTAACTGTTTTTTTAATATCTGCAGCAGGAAAGGCCAGATTATGTTTAAGCTCAGAGTCATGAGAGCCCTTATCATTAAGAATTCATATGATAACTTTATTGTCTTCTGTGTTTGTATATGTAATTATCCCTAGGAATTTCAGAATAAGTTCATCCAAATCAGAATGCATACATAATGCAATTTATAAATTCCACCTGCATATTGAACATATATCAATATTGTGATTTTATGAATTTCGTTCTTAAAAAGTGGTTTCCTGTATAGTATTATCTTACTGAATTTTTATTGTTACCGGAGAAGTCCCATTAAAGTCAGTGAGAGTTGTGATCTTAATCCAATATCTTAAATGCATCAGTATGCCTGGGATTGAGTAGATAGGGACAAAAACTAGAATGCCAGGAGTAAAATCTATAGTATCATATGTCTTAAAAGTAATCTAGAAGTGTATATTTCATGTTTGGTTTTTCCTCCTTTTGGAAAATAAAAAATACATATTTTAAATGAATTTAAATCCTAAAGTTGGCTCAGTATTTTACTTATTTAAATCCAGATTGATTTGCTTATGTGCTAGTGTGTTAATTTTTTTCTACATTTCATTATTGAATTTCCCAAAACAGTGGCTGTGCAGATAGTATTTTTATATTTTGTTTTGTTATTGCAAGGCCTTAAAAATCCATAATCCAAAATACAGATTTAGCAAATAATAGAATATTCCTGTTTAAATTCCATTTCATAGAATTTACTCTTGTGATCTATGATGTTAACCAGCTGATTATTGTTTCGGCTTTCTTACTACAACTAGGTAACTCCTGTTGTCTGACCAATAACATAACAAGAGCTGCAACCATTTGTGATATTGATCCTTTGAGATCCTTTCAAGCAGCTTTCTGAAATGAAGTGTCATCAGAAGTTAAAAACATGCTGCTTCTATTCCTACCACAAATCAAGACTTCAGAAGCTGAAGCCTGAACCAGAAACCAGATTTCTTTTTTCTTTCTTGATGTCTGTGAGAGAAAGAGAGAACAAAGGACGAGAAAAGACAAAAGAGGGATCTGAGTCAGCAGAAGACAGACAGGGATCACTACACAATACCAATGTAGTTCAGAAGTGTTAATAAGCACATTCATACTGACAAAGTATAGAAAGGCAAGAAGAAGTGGTTTTAAATTCATGAGTAGTGGTAGACATATTACATTATCATTTTGATTTCTCAGTGTTTTCTTGATGAATTTAAGCTAAATGAACCATGATGAAAACCCCTGTGAAAATAATTTCTATGTAGCAGTGGTGAGTTAAAGAATCAATAGTAATAATATTCATAGTAGTTAATATTGTTCCGAGGCTTATTATTTTCCAGAGATTTAAAAAATTATTTTGCACATGTTTCCTAATTTAATCTGCATCCAAGTGGTAGATACCATTGTGTTAGTTTTATAGAAGGGGAATCTGAGACACAGGCACGCTAAATAACGTAACCAATTTCAAGTAAGTACTTCAGGTTAGAGCTTAGTTTTTTAATTCCAGAAAGTCTAACTGCAAAACCCAAGACATTAATTTTGCACTTTACTGTTTCTGTGCCTAAAGGGTTCGGAGCAGAGCAGAAAGTCTGATCATTTTTAACATCTTAAAGCTAAATTTCTGCTCAAGTGCCAAGTTCAAGATTTTGGCAAATGACTGCATCAGAGAAACAACCCACGTTGGAATTGCTCTTCTGTACCCTGTCATACTAGCTCTGTATGATCTCCACATTTTCACCTTTTCTATTTTAATTTCTGGTGTGCTTCTATCTAAAACAATTATTTTCTAATCATATTTGTTATTTTGATTTCTTGGGCAAAATAAAGTTTTGAGTATCAAAAAGCAAAAATAAATAGATAAACAAAATATTTTCTGGCATGGTGTAACATCTCACAGGTTGTTCAGTGTCCTTCCTTGAACACTGATACTGGATCACTACAGCTGAAGAGAAGTGGAGAATTGCAGCGATGCTCTGAAGTGTTCCAAGGGAAAATTTCAAGCTAGATTAGATCTATTATTCAAGTACATGTTAAAATTTTATGTTTTACTTATTTCTGCTTGAACTGAACTGGTTTTTCACTTTTATTATGTATATGGAGTAGTTAGGTCTCTCAAGGAAAAATGAATCAGTGACTTGGATAACTATTTACACGGCCTAGCCAATTGCTTGCCTTGTGCTGTTCTTCAAAAGTCCAGAAGGTACTTGCTTCATCCATCACTTACCATTTTCTCATTTCTTTCACATATTTTTTTATGGTATATAATTCCTTTACTGACCTTACTTGAGATTTATTCCTGAAAAAATATATATAATAAACATTTACATACTCAATTCTATTGAAAATCATACATGTTTTTCCTGTTTTATTTATGAGAGCGTTCATTGATAATTATAGTCACATAGGTAGTAATTTTTTATGTATTTAACGAAACCTATATTTTAGAAAACTACGAGGAGAAAATTATTGATTTATTAAATAGGGTGGAATACATTTAGAGGGAGCTATCAAAGGTAGATTTTTAGGATATAATTAAGGCTCAAAAGAGTGGAGATACTTTTATCTTTGTAATTGCTAACAATATTTTTATTACATAACACTTTTGTTTTTTAGAGATATGGGCCCCTTGAAATACTAAGATAAATAACATTTGAAAATTTTAGAAGAGGACAAAGGAGGAAATAAACCTTACCTATAAACCCTCAATTTCAACGCTGAAAAAAAAAAAAAAAACCCACTCATATAGTTTTTATGTATGGTCTTTCAGTCATGCTCTTTAACTCTAACTGTGCCAGACAATTTCGATCAAATCAAACTCTCTTAATACTAGATATTTTTAAAAAGGGAAATGCGTAGTGGATGGCAAAGGATATGGTATCAACTCTCTCTTAACTATTTTCTTTTATCTCTGGTCCAGGGAATGATAATCTCATGGACCAGGCATCTTCCTCTTGAGATAATTAGAGTGGTACTTTCTAGAACACATTTTTGTTGCATTGGGCATTCTGCCCCCTTTTGGTAGGGGGCAGTGTCAGAAAAGTTGAGATATGTCACCTTATCCGAATAGCTGTACAGCTGACATTAAGATTAGGACTTTGCCCAATGCTGACATGACTATTAGTATATTACCACACAAGAGTTTTAGTTGTTTGTTATCTGTTGGATTATTTTCCTGCATGGATGTAGGAGTTCCTTTGCTGATCCCAGTGACTAGCATATCTCCCAGAGACATAGTCTTCATAGATGAGGGGTTTGGTTTTTTTTTTTTGGGGGGGGGGGTTGGTGGTGGTGGTGGTGATGATGAGGTAACCTTCTCACACAAAATCATCCTAAGCAAGCATTCAGTTATTTTTCACACAGGGATCTATTTTATAATGCGCCCCCAATTTGAATTAATAGCAGTATAACTTTGTCTGTATAAGCCATGCACTGTTGGTCTACTCTCATTTTCTTCTTTCTTGTTTGTGGATAAGATGGAAATCAAGAAGTAAGCCCTGAGTTCATGTTATATAGCATCTTGGGTAGTCTCCAAGGAATTAGTTATAAGTGAGCACTTAAATGAATAAATCTAGGGATCATTCTAGGTAAAATCTAGAGTAAAATCTACAGCTTGTTTCATGTAGGACCCTCAGTTGACCAAAGACAGGCATGTCACTCATATTCTCAGCAAGAGTTCAATTGTAAGTTTATACATCTTTAAACTTGGAATAGTTTTGCTTTAGCTTTAACTCCTCTGTCTGCCTAGTTTGTTCGAGCTGTCTTTCTGCTCTATTATATTTGGCAAAAATCTAATAGTGGGATAGGAGATTTTGTGAGTATGTCTCCACTGGGGTGTACACTATACAAATTATTTAGAAAACAGCTAAATAATAAAAGACACTGTCAGCACAGAGCTGATTGAGAAAGGAAGGTTCGATGGTGAGACATCCATTTGGAAGAATGCACAAAAGGCAGACCTGAGTATGAAATGGCAGGCACCAACTTTATTGTGTGGAGTGCGGTTCTATTATGGGAAGTGCAGTTCTATTGGGGGGAGCGTGGTATTGCGTGTGCTTCTTCTGCTCCCCTTTTCTGGTCCCCTTCTGCTCTCCAGGGTACCATGGCTCCACACAGATTAGAATATAATAGTGGCATTCAGCCACACATGCGTGATACAAGAAGCTGTAGCATGTTTACATATTTTAGGCACAGGTGCCCTACTATACTAATGTAGCATTCTTAATCCAGGGTCTTATTCCTAGCTGTGAGTCTGGGTCACAGCCAGACCTGGGACCCACACACCGATGTACATATTTTCTAAAAAAGTTTTGAATTTTTTTGAGATATTTTACTCCCCATAATAGAATAATTATTTTATAAAATGGATTAAATATAAATAGTTTGAATTGTATTCTGGAAATTAAACCTTTCTTCTTGACAGCTAGTGGATTCTTGAAATATACTTGGCAGGGCTCCCTGAGAAGCAGCTTTCGAAATCAATGGGTGGCCTGAACACAGAAGAATCTGCCCATGATTAAAGTGGATTAGGGCAAAAGGAAAAATATATTTAGCAAAACCTTCAAAAGCTATTTTTTTCATATAGATTTCCCTGAATCTGTTAGATGCTATAGATGTCTAAATAGTAAAGAAACCGAGTGTAATATTTTATAGATTTTATAATCTAATTTAATTTTTAGAATATTTTTTTTCCAGCAAACAAATTAAGAACATGTATAAAAAGATCCATCAATGGGGCCATTATTGGTGGTTCTGATCTTCCCTGAGCAAATGTAAAGATCATTTTTAAAAAAGAAGGTGAATACTTATATATTTTATTTTTAACAAATTCAGTCACATTAGAATTATTAAACCTTTTTTCATATAATTTATGGATTGAGGTATGAATCTGTTAATATAGAATACATTTCCTTACTGTAATACTGGGCTATATGTTTTCTTGTCTGCATACAGTATGCAACCTCAGTCATTTTTATGTGCTTTCTTTAGAAAAATCTTCAACAAGTATAAAGAAGTGACTCAGTTTTATATTTTTGTTCTCAACATTGTACATATTCTCTTATCTGGTCTAATGTGTGTATAGTTAATGTCTACAAGGTACTAAAACATAAATTTTATAACCTCTTGGACAGTTGAGTGCTTTATCCTCTGATACACCAGGATTAAACTCTAGGTATTATCTTATCCAGTCAAAAGCCCTCTTTCCATTCTGTGATGCAAACGTATATTGATCTTACCTGACAAGTCTAGATGTTGGTTCAGATACTGATAGATGTGAATACAATCCTTTTCTAGAAGTGTTTATTCTTTCTCCATATGAAAAGATCCATTTCCCAGAGTATTATAGAAGTGCAGTTTATTTCTTAAAACAGTGTTCCAATTTTATTGTGATTATCTGTTGCAGTCTGTCTAGGTTTGCTAACCAGTTATAAAATTTTGTGCTTAAATATCTTTAATTTATGGAATTTTGAGTTGTTGATTCTCTATACTTTAGTTGGAATAAAACCTTTTTTTTTTTTTCTTTTGGAGTAGAATTCACAAAATGGTATCTGGTGTTGATAAATTAATTCTAACTATTATACTGTTTAAGCTACTGCATTGTTTCTGTAGTAACAGTGGTAGGATGTAGCACAGGAACTATCTGAATAGCATTAGGGGGTTACATGGAATGCAAACAATGTTTGTTGTGTTAGGCTGAGGAGAGTCATACAGAGATTATGGCAAAATGGAGTAACGTCACTTTTGGTTTAATGCTTTGGAACATCATAAGTTCCTAGGTTTATAAAGAGATATCATGCAGCACTCACTGTGTTGCATCATATGGACATAGAGAGAGGATATATGCATGTGTGAATGGTGAGATTCTCACATTAAGAATATATTTCATCCACCATCAAAATGTTCTCACCTCGGGAGTAGGATGATGTGGAGAGTGATTTCCTAGCTCCAGCAACACTGCACAGCAGTCTGCAGCAGGAACCAAGGGGTATAATAAGCAAATAATGCAAATTACTGAAAACCAAATAAAATCTACTATTGCCCATGATTAGTAGAGGATTCAGCTCATTTTGCAGAAGGCTCTGTAGATTAAATTCCAACTCAGAAATGTACAGCTTGATCAGTAAAGTTTGTAAATGGCTTTACAGATGAGGGATGCCATTCAATAGTAAAGATGCACTTCAATTGCTAACGCATTTAAAAAACTCCACAGCTGAGATGAGCTGCGGCCCAGAAGCAGGTGCCCGGATCTGTTACAAGCTAAATGGAATCAGTGGAGTATTCATATTTATTGAGAGTACAGCCTAAAAGGACAGTAAATGATACATAGTAAGAGTCTTATTTATTAAATTCTGCGAATTAATTGGCAAAGCAGGCAGCCATCTAACATGTACAATGTGAGACTAGAAAAAGACATTGAGCTTTATCAGAAATAATGACAATGTGGCATCCAGGAGATCTAAAAATTACCTTAGACCACAGTCATCATTTCTTAGAGGGGTATATTCACAAGGAAAAATGGCATACAGGATAAAGTACCACATTATTGTTGGCTGACCTTGAGTCTTCAACCACAGTGCAGAGTATTTAAGCTGACCTGTGATCATGCTTTTTTTTTTTTTCCCCCTGAACAAGTTAGTTTTATAGCTTCATATTGAAAAAGGCTGTAAGTGGATAAACTCTGCTTACTTACAAAACCAATTTTCAGATTTTACTACTGAGCTTTAAATAGAAAGTAATCAAATGAATGAGGAGGAGGGAGAGGGAAATGAGAGAGAGAGAGAGAGAGAGAGAGAGAGAGAGAGAGAGAGAGAGAGAGAGACTGACTGAGACTGGTATGGTTTCAGGTCTTTACCAATTTAGGTGGGCTTTACCTTAACTGCTTTAGTCCTATTGAATAGAGAGAGGCAGAAGGAAGTAGCTGGAATAGTCAGCATATCATTTAAATTATAGAAAGCATCACCTACAAGTGATGTTTTCTACATCCTTTTAATATACAGTCTCCCTAGCCTATTATGAATGTGTCCAATGTTTGTCTGGAGATAGAACAAAACAGATTTTAATTCCCAGCCCTTGTCTTTCCTTTGAACTGCTGATTAGTATATCAAGCTGTCCACCAGCAGCCGTGCTTGGAGGTTTCACCATTTCTCAAATATAACATGTTTTAAGACTCTTGTTTTTTCCACTTACATTTTCAACCCTTTCACACTCCCACTCCAACAATTTTTCTTCTTTTAGTAATGTACTCCCATCATCCCCTCAGCTGATCAAGCCAGAAATATGAACACCATCCTTGAATCCTCCCTTGCCCTCATATGTCACATCCAGTCTATCAAATCAGCCTATCGGTTCTTCCAACCAGATGTCTCCATATCTTTCCCTGGGAATAGAGCAGCAGCCTCCTTGCATCTACTCTTGGTCCCTTTCAATTCATTCTCCATACTACAGTGGCACTCTTAAAACATAAATCTGGTCATGGCCTTCTGTTGCTTATAACACTTGTGTTTTGCTGGACTCAGAGTTAGGCATAAATGTCTTGTGATAGCCTGAAGAGTACTGTATGACAATCCCTGCTTACTTTACCCCGTCTCCTTCTTGCTCACTGTGCTCCTGATATTCTGGTCTGCTTTTTACTTCTTCAGATATGCTAAGTTTTTCCCAGGCATGGAGTCTCTGCCCATATTTCTTCTCTGCCTGGACCAGTCTTCCCTCTGCATCTCTCATGACTAACTCCATTGAATCCTTCTGGACTCAAGCTACACATTACCTTTTCAGAGAGACCATTCCTGACCACTCTATCTGAAATAGGTCCTCAATTCCCATTCTCACTTCACTTATTTTCTCAACAACTCATTTTTTCCTTTATTCATAGCCTTTATCACAAATAATAATTCTTTTCTTATTATTTTATTCAATAATTTGCCTTATTTTCTGGCAATAATAAACCATTTTGAGATATTCGGTGGCTTGGTTCCAATCACAGGTAATGTTGTCCTCTTAATGCACAGTCTTGTCTCATCAGCTGTCTAAATGCCACAGTCATTTTTTTTTTTTTTTTTGATCATCGGTTTTGACGATATCATCCTGCTTTAATCTTTTCCTCTTTCATTGACCAATGCAGACTCAGATATCCATGAGAACATAAACTTAAACTAAGATGCTGATATTTTATTATATAATATACCATAGATACTAAAGTTTTCTTATTTAATAGATCATAAATTAAGTATAGTTTACAAGGGATGTAGTTAGAGAGTCTGTCTCCATTAGATTCTATCTCATCATACATGTGAGTGACATATATTATTCATTGGAGGTACTGGAACAAATGAGTAAAGATCAAATGACCAAGAAAACTATTAGAAATTAAACTGTTTTATACATGTTGAAGAATAATCTTTCTCATACAAGATTATATTCTTGGAAAGGCATCAATAATTGTGTTCAGTCATTGCATAATGGTTGGATTTTCCAGAACTAGTCATTACTGCCATCTATAATGATCACATACTGAAAGATCGCATATTCACCGAATAGCCTTTTGAATACTTCTACACAAAGAATCTAATATTGAGTGATACAAACTAGAGACAATAAACATAACTAGGGATTAGAAAAATGTTAACTTTAAAACTACATGCCTAGTTTAAAAGTTCATGTAATTTCCTTCTGTCTTTCCCTCTTTTCTTCCTTCCTCTCTTTTCTGGTTTTGGAGGGGTGGAGTCACTCAGGAAAGTGACCATAGTCTATAAAATGGTTTCCAGTGTTCTTTTTTTTCTTGTTTTGATTTATGTGTTGATATTTATATGTTTATTATGAATGGCAATGGTTATGGTGTTTTCCAGACTTTGACATTTATTTGTTACTTTATTAGAGTTATAAAAAAAAATTATGATTAAAAAATAGTTATAGGTGGGTTGAAGACTTTTAAGACAAATTAAAGCAGAATTTTAATGCTATAATACCAAGCAGGAAAAACAGTATTTGTGTTTGATTTTAAAAATTGATAATTGATTTTATTCATTTATTTATTAATTTATTTATCTAAAAATTATTTAACAACTCCTGAGTGTCAGGCACTGCATTAGGCATTGGATATGCAACAAGTAATAAAATAAAATTTCTTCTTAATATACGTTCTATGCATAGAACACATAAGATAGACAACATGTCAGGGGGTGATAAGTACTGTCAAAAGAAACAAACAAGCAGCAAATTAAGGGAGGATAAGGCGAATAGGCCTGAGTAGTGTATGCTTGTGTGCGTGTGTGTGTGTGTTCATGTATGTGTAATAATAGTTTTTAGGGAGCATGATGATATTGGAACAGGAATTCGAAAGAAGTGAGAGAGTAAGCCTATGGCTATTTTGGCCAAAAGTACATCATTAAAAGAGAAAAGAATGAGCGAAGGCTTTGGAACACAGTAAAGAAGCCAGAATTAAGAAAGAGGAGCAGAATAGTGATACTTGGTGCTAGGAGGCAGGCTATGAAGTCACATGATAGTGGAGGCCTATCCCATGTAAGATTTTGTAGTCATGGCAAAAACTTTAGATATTATTTAGCAGTATATGAGAAGCCATTGAAACATTTTGAAGACAATGGTTACATTTGTACTATTAAATGATCTATATCTAAGAACCACATATCCATGCACACTTTTCATCATAAATGGAAATATGATAATTATGACAAAAATTTTAAACATAATTTAAAAAGACACTTCCAAATAGAGTGTGTTATTGATTAAGAATATCTCATTCTAAAATTCTTGGATTAAATATATTATTTAAAAAGCTTATCTGTCACTGTGTATTATATGCTGGTACTAGAGATAGAGAATATTAAAATTATTCTCATAGGATAGTCTTGACTTCTTTTGGAATGAGCTTTTCAATGACTTTAGAAAAATGAAATTTTAGAAAAATACTTTGATTACTAGATGAGTTTATTTATTGATAAAAAGAATATAAAAGTTTTCATTTTACATTTTAAAAGCTACATATTAAGATATTTATGGTGAGAATATATGTTAGGTAAAAGTCAGTATGGCTTTTTATGAAAGTCATCTTTATGGGCCTGTTTGGTATTTGGCATAACATCAAATACTCAAAATTGCTTACTCCATACATTTAAAACCATAATTTTAAAGACTTATTAAACTTACATACATTCGAAATACTATAATAAATTCAAGACTGAGGATTGAAACTTGTGGCAATCAGAAACTTTGTGGACTACTTGAAGCAGAATTACATTTCACTGACACAATCTAATAGGCTGGGTAATGGAGAAAATTTATAATAACTAATTGCTGCTATATCAGTTTTAATATCCACCCTCATTTTGAGAACTTGATATATCCCAACTCTCAAGGGTATGCCTATAATTATGCTTTTGAGGTGTTCAAGTGCTTTATCACAGAGAGACACTTGAACTCCAATGTAAGAAGGTTAATTATTTAGAATATCCTTGAAAACATTCTCTGGTATGAGTGGATTACATGAAGACACCTTGAAGTGACTACAGAAGTCCAAGAAAGATAAATGTAAAAATCAATGATTTGTCTATGCTGTCTCGGAGGACATCTTTAGAATACTAATGATATTAGCTACTAACCCTGTTTTTAGAAACTGTTATTTCTCACTCGAGCAATGCGTGCTTCTGGAGGACTGTGCTTAAATTTAGCTAAGATTTTCAGTTTCCTGACTTTTATTTTGGGATTAATCCATATAAATCATTTAGTGATGAATAAACATGGTTTGCCTGCCATGTGTGTCTCTCTGTGGTCTTCAGTACATGATTTTATGATTATAAAGCCTTTAAATAATTACAACAAGGGATTGTCATTATTATGAACTACTAATTAGAACACTTTTGGGTATAAACTATCTTTCATATTTAGAAATCTCATGAAAAAAAGTTTATATAACTTCATAAGCATAAATTTGGAGGAAATTTTGAAGTTTCAATAGCCTACTTTCTTGCCCATGCCTTAAACATCTAAGAAATATTTATGGACTGGATGTCCTGAGCTAAGGAAATGCACTGTTAACTGTTAACTGTAAAACTATTTACGGTTTCCCTTTCTTTAAATGTAAGCTTGCTTTCTTCAATAAAGATAAGAAATATTCCCTAAAAAATACCAAATTTCCTTTTTTTTCCCTTTAATTCTGTGTAATGACGTGGAAGCCTATTATTTCCTTCCATATCTATCCTAGATTTTAATTTCTCTTTCTCTTCAGTGTTATCAATGGTGCAGACCAAGTCTTCGTCTCTTACTTCCAGAACCCCTTCTCCCTTGAGTTGTGGTTCTCTCTAGGAATGCCAGTTTGGCAGCAATTATAACTCAAACTGAATTTGGCTCGGTGTAGGTAGCAGATTGTATGACACAACTTGGCCAGATAATATCTTACATATTGTGTTTTTAAAATCTTTTTCTTTTAATCTCTTAGCTCAAGCATAAAGGAAAGTTTATTAGAAGTGTACTAATATGTTACACAGATGAGGATTTGAATAACCAGGGGAAAGCTGGGGATCTCTGAAGCAGAATTTGTGAATCTCACCTTTACTATTCTCCATTGGCACCTAGTTTCTGTGACTGTGGGTAAAAACTACAAATTCTTGAGAGAGGGAATTTGATTGGTTAGCTTAGGTTCTAATGATCACCTCTGGTCAATAATCTGGCTACATGTGGCATCTCTTAGAAAATGTGTTAAGAGACTCACTCTTGTGGATCAAGTATACTTCTCTGAAAAGGGGGAAATGACAGTGAATCAGCCAGTCAGCCTAGGAGTGCCTGCCTGCTACACCCTTTTGTAGTTTTTCTGCCTTTGTTAAAGAACTTGGAGTGCCTCAGTGCTGAATTCCTCAGCCATAGAAGTAGCACACACTATGTCTCACAAGGGATGCTTTTCCATTATCCATGCTTTGCTATGCTATATGATCACTGTTGTAGAGTGGGGAGGGGTTTCCTGGAATCTAAGCATACTCCACAAGGTGCCTTCTCCTCTTCCAATGTTGTTCCAGTCTTAGATTTTTTTCTTGCTACTAGTATATATATTTTTTGATTTAATTAATTAATTACACAATTAATCATTGAGCATATTCTGAGAATATAGAGAAGTGAATGGGGTTGAAATATTTAGGAGATATAATTATCCTTTCTTGGGCTAGGATCTGGCAAGATCCATTTTGGAACTATTGTACTAATGATGTTCAGTACAAAGTATCTTCCTCCCTTGTTCATTTAATCTCTTCTTTTTTTGGATCTTTATATAAGATGTCAAATATTAATTCAATTCAAACAGTGCTTTGCATTTTACCCAGACCTCATGTATATCATCTTACTTATTTCTCTGCAATAAGTAGACTAGATATTGTTATTGTCACAGAGAAAGAAAACTGAAGCTCTGAAAAGTTAAGTGCTTTATTCGGGTTTTTATTGCTACTAAGTGACAAGTCTAGGATTCGAGTGATTGTCTGACAGTGGACTCAGTAGAAATTTCATATTGTAGATTATATTACTGTTCTCTCCCTCCACTACTGATATATCTGCTAGCATCAATACTTTTAAGATATAGGAGAAAAAAATGAAGAATGACAATACATTTTTGCTAAGTGTATTCTACATTTATAAGCCTAAAAATCTGTCCTGGAACTATTTAGAAAATTGGTAATATGTAGTTAATAATTTTGTTATTTACCAAAATCCTGTCTTAATGTAACAAATTCGTTGTTTACCTTAGCTAAATAATTTTAAGAAAAAAAATTTAATAAGTGTTAGTCTCACTCCGAATTTTGTGATGATTAGATAATTTCTAGTCTTGTTTAGAGATGAAGTGATAGATGTAAAGCCATTATACAATGTCACTGGAAAAGTTCTTATAATGCAAATTCAATAGTCTGGAACAACTATTATTGTACCAATTACTAAGTTTTTAAATCATTGGATTCTACTATATACTTAGAATCTATGCTGAATCGAATCCTGTTTAGTTGAAAAAAGGGTACACCTATAAATATAAAAAATTATTTTTCCATCTAAATATTTAAGTGGTTATTATGGTGAAGGGTGGCAAAATAATTTTTTGAATGAAAACATCTGAATCTGTAATTGTTAGCAAATGACATTCGAATCAGCAAAATTTATTAAATACCTGCTATGTGACTGACATGATATTACATAAATGAAAAGCTAGCAATAAATGAATGAGATAAATAGTAATAAAATGTCATAAATGTTTTTAAGAACTTTGGTAACTTAATTTGGTGTATGGTTAATCGAAAGTCTTATTTATATTTTTTACAACTTTTTAGGATTTGAGACGTTTCTGTTACTTTTACAATATGAAAATAGTTGTGGAAAGCTTATTTTGGGGGTATATTTTAAAAGCATTTCCAATTCTACATTATGAAAATATTAAAGACTTTCTGAAAATAGTATAACATGAAAATATTCAGTCACCGCTTCATGTACCTTATTCGCCTTTCCTGCTTTTCCCATATGCCACCACCCACATCTCGGTCCTGATCCTTTACCTCAATGCTTTTGGCATTAACAACTATGAGATATTCAAAATTCATTTGTTCATTTGCTTATTTATTTCTTTGAACTAATATTTTGAATAATCCATTATACACCAGACATGATCAGTGGTGAGGCTGAGGCAGTAGGTGATGATAGAGAAGATGGAGAGATTTTATTAAGTAATTGTCAGTGAGAATCGAAAGAAGTGGATGAAGTTGAGATATTTGGAAGATATAATTACCCTTTCTTGGTAATTGATGGATGTCTGGAAGCATCACTCTCCAAGGTTTGGTCACTGAATTGATTATACTGAAATATTTTCTCAAGCAATTTTGTTCCATAAATCTGAGTTGATTTCTAATACAAGCATTAAAAAATTTTTTTTGGTACTCATGTTTCAAGCAGCCTTATGAGGGCAAAACATATTTTTGAAGATGCATTCAGTTTTCCTGATGTTTGTTTTTGCATCATTATGAGATTTATAAATAATATGTTCAACATAAACCTTTAAAATATACTTATAAGAAAGCAAAACAGACTTGTCAACGGTTAAATAGGGTGTCAAAATAAATCTGTATAATGTCAGATAAAAGTTACAAATGTTGAATAAAATATTTCAATGTGTGTTTAAAGTTCCTTTTTTAAACAACCTGAAACAAATGTCTCTTCAGTTTCCTCTGGCCAGTAGATGATATTTTAAGGAGAGATAATATTACTAGGTGCATTACTGCCACCTAAATTAGGAGAGTACACATCACCATAGGTGTTTTTCAGACAAGCAGATGGGGACTTCATGGATGAATTTTCCTTCTTCCCAAAAGCAAGTGTCAACCTGGAAGAGATTTTGTACCAGGTCAAAACATTCACTTGATATGAATCTGTATTCCAGTGGTCATATGATGTATGAACTTTTATCTTGAACATACCATGTAAACAAAACACTCACCATGATACTAGATGGTGGTAGCAGTACTTTGGATATAAGTGTGTAAATTTCTCTCATTTCTTTCCTTTCCATAAAAGGACCACATCCCTGACTGGTTTTTAATGAAATATTCCAGACATCCAAAATACCTAGAATAAGATAATCACTACTTAGGAATGCACCATTCAGCTTGAAAACAAAATGTGAAAAGTTCAGAAGTGCTCTGGGTGCCCCTTTTAGGTCACATTTCTGTCTGTCTCCATCAGAGGTAGTAGCCCCTATTTTGAATTTTGTGTTTTCTGTTCCCACACATTTCTTTATACATTTACTAAATATATATTAAATATAAAATATTGTTTGACAGGTTTTAAACTTTAAATAGTGAACCGGTTATTTAACAATTGTCTCTAACCTCATACCCACCCTTCTACACTGCTGTGTGATGCCAAGCAAGGACTCTGCAGACCACATTTCTGCTTCACCATCTAGTTCCCTGTTGGGCTCCACTAACAGAGGCACTTGAGGGAGACTGTATGGAGAAATAGGGCATTTGCTTCTTGTTTATCCCCTGTTCCTATGATGCTTAACTTAGCAACTCTTCACCTCAGCAGCAGCAGTTCCTTCCATTAATAGCAGCCAAATCCAGTTTGCAGTTTTTACTCTCCTAGAACCAACCTTATTGTCCCACCAACCATAAATGTCCCTCTCCTTAGCAGTTTAAATCTCAACTTTGTGAGATACTTCCTTGTTTGCAAACAACAGCACCAACTACTTGGGCCCTCTTCTCCAAGGTCTGAGATTCGGTTTTGTTCCCATAACCCTAGAAATGTAGGTGTTTCCTGCATTTGTTATTCTTTGATTCTAAGAGTCTCTTTTTTTGCTTTTTTAATCACTTTGTTAACTAGATACAACATTATTACTGTCGATAATTCATTTTTAAAAATTCGTCATCTCCAGATTCTGACTACGTGGGATCATTAATTTAGGTAATATTTTTTTGAATGTACAGTTTTCAGCTAGAATTTTTTTCTGACTTCCTCAATGGTGTTTGTATAGGTCTAGTGAAGTAATTAGGCAATACAGCAGTTTTCACTGCTATACAGTATTCCATCATGTACACATGTCATTATTCATTCTTCTTAGAATGTATTGTTTAAAAAATTGCTCTAAGTATTTTTGTAGTAACAGTGCGAATGATGGTCTGGATATTTTACATATGTGCTGGAGATTCTCAGAGAAGTTACCAAAAAGTGGATTTGTCGATTAATAGAATTTGTGCATTTTTAACTTTACAAAATATTGCCAAATTGCTTTCCAACGTAGTCACATGTTTACACTCCCAAAAAGCATTGCATAAGAACTTCCATTATTCTACTAGGTATTGTCAGGTTTCTTAACTACTTAATTCTTTGTGGAATGATGTTTTATTGTGATTTTAATTTGCATGTCTCTAATGTTAAGTTTTTTCCCCTATGTTTAATGGTCATTTGGATTTATTCTTTTAATTATTTGCTTACATATTTTGTCCATTCTTCTCATGGATTGTTAATCTTGTATTGATTTGTTAATATTCATTAATATATTAAAAATTCTAATCTTGTGCCATTTTTAAGTGCTTTTCAAGTGTTTTCTCCCAATCTGTGGTATTTCTTAATTTTTAATGATATCTTTTGAACAGATGTTTTTATTTTGAATAAAACTCAAATTTATGAATCTTAATATTTATAATTTTTTTAGTGTCTTATTAAAAATTCCTCGAGATCATAAAATTTTTCACTTCTATTTTCTTCTAAACATTTAATATTGCTTATTTTCTTTTGGGCCTTAATTTAGTGATATTTTTTCATAGATATTTAATTTAATTTAGTTTAAAATTTAAATTCTATTTCAATTTTATTTTTTTCATGTAGATAATCTATCATTTATTGAATGATCTATTTTTTTATGGTAATTAGCGATGCCACCTCTAATATGTATCACATTTTCACATTATTAATAAGACTGAATCTGGGTTCTATTGGTCTATTTGTCCACCGCTATGACACATTATCCTAATTATTACAGGTTCATAAAAAGACTTGATTTTTATTTTTCTATGTGGGAAGAACATTGTTGTTCCCTGGTACTATCATTGCTTTCTTCAAAATCATCTTGGCTCTTCTTGGTCTTTTTTCTTTCATATAAAATATTTAAGTTAGTTTACTAATTTCCATGAAAAACCATCCTGGAATTTTGACTGGGTTTTTATAATACTTCTAGATTAATGAAAAGTGTTGGCATCCTTTGATAACAAATCTTCATGGATATGATATAGATCTCTGTGTAGGTCTTTATTGTCTTTTAATGAATTTAATAATATTCTCCAGGAAAACCACATACCTTTAAAACAATATTTTTTCCTAGATACTTTATTACTTTTCTGTTGCTATTGCAAATGGTGGTATCTTTTAAAAATTACATTTTCTGTTTCTTTCTGGTAATGGGAATACAGAATTGACTTCTGTATATTTATTTTAAATCTGAAAACTTGCTTAAGTCTTATTAATCTTATCAATTTGTAAATTTTTCTAACATTTTCTGTTAAAGCCATAATTATCCTCAAATAATGACAGCTTTGTTTTTTTATTTTTATTCATTATACTTTTAAATTATCTTACTATGTGGACTAGGACCAGCTCCTATACAAGATTAAATAATGACACAGGGCACCCTAGTGTTTTCTGTTCCCTGATCTTAAGGAAAAGTTTTTAAAGTTTATCTTTCAATATAGCATGAGTTTTTGTTGTGTAATTGGTAAATGTCCTTTTTCAGGTGGAGGACATATCCTTTTATTCATAGTTTACTGAGATATTTATTTACTTACTTTGCATGAGTGAATAATTTTATAGAGAGCTTTGTCTACATCTACTGAGATTATATCCATTAAATAGAAAGCAGGATGCAACGGAGCGTGAGCAGAAAACAGCTTTATTCTTATCTCTCCCCCTTCACTTCTTACTTATTTTATGCACTAGTTCTTTTCCTGACATGGGATGAAATTTCATGTAGATGATGTGGTGTTTCCTGTCACTCCTAGTTTTCTATCACTTTTAAGCCCAGAAATAGTATCATTTCAGTAGCTAAATTATCTATGCTGGGGTAATCTGAAATCTGAGTTATCCAAGCCCCACAGCCTTTTCTCATTTCCTATCTTGGTTTTGTGTCAGGTCTGGAAGCTTGAAGTAGGACAAGGAGTATGGTTAGCTTCTTTTCTTGGAACTCTGCCACTTCTGCTGTTCCTGGCTGTTGTGGACCCTCTAGAGTCAAGCCTAGGAGGAGAGAGATTGAGGGGAAAACAGAACAGGTTTAAGTGAGCTGATTTTCTTTTTTTCCAGGGTTAGAAACTGCTGGACTTGGTAGACATGTTAAGCTGCTATGTTTCTTTCTGGAAAGCATTTCTGAGATATCCAGAGGCTTTCCTCCTGGGAATCTTCAACACCAAGTCTTGTGTTACAGGTTATATCATCTTCAATTTGACATTTAAGACTCAGTTCCTATGTTTTCAGGAGTATTTTGTTGTTTGTTCCCATCTCCAGGAAGTTCTATTTTGGATAAAATCCCATGCTGGTTGCAACTTTGAAAGTAACAACAATAACAACATGGCAGTGGAAGTACCACCAACCCCTACTCCAGCCTAACCTCTCTATTTCCTGCTGCTTCAGGTCCATGACCACAACCTTATATTTTGTGTGTTCCAAACTCCAGGGGCACGTATATCAAGCAGTTCCTTTGTATTCCAACTTTCTTGGCATGGAGCACCCTCTCCCCACTTTCCCTAGAAGTTGTTAGGAAGAAGTGCACAGCATTCCAACGACTCTGCAAATGAATATTCTCAACCAATCTCTCTGACAAGCTGATCAACACTTTCACTATTCCTTGTACATCCTCATATTAGGTGCTGAGCCAAGCATCACTGAACTAGTTTCTAACACTTCTGCAAATTCTGCCCAGTTGAATTAGCCCCTTGCTTTAAAATGTGCAATTATATGGGGCCTACCATTTTGTTCCTGTCCCTGTGGCTTTCAGCAAAACAGAAAAGTGTTTCATTTTAACATGCTCTTATAAGATGGTCCACTAATTCTTTTTTCAATCTGTTAATGTAGTGAATTGAATGAATAAAATGTCTAGTGTTAAACCATTCTTGTATTGTATAATTATAAATGGTTATTCACAAAATATTATTGTTTATGTGAACAAAGTCAGACTAATTGTTATTTCTTTGCAGAGAATCTGTCTTCTCTCTGGTTGCTTTAGTATCTTCTTTTTGCCTTTAGTGCTCTGTGTTTTCATCAAAATTTGTCCAAGCGTGGTTTTCTTTTATTTATCCTGGTTGGGAGATACCAGGTTTCCTAAATTTGAGGATTTATGCTTTTCATCAATTCAGGAATATTTTCAGCCACCATGTCTTTCAAATTTTATTTTTTCCTATCTGTTCATTATCTTTTGGAACTCTAAATAAAATATGTTCAACTTCAGTTTATCATCATGTCTCTTAACCTCTATTTAATTTCTTTTGGATTCTCCATCTTTTTAATTTATTTACATCTGTTTTTCTGCTTATGAACAATATTTTCAGATTTCTATAACTGCTATTTCTAGATATTTATGTTATTTTAATTTAAATTTTATGTTATTTGTTTTACTTTAAATTCTTTCTGCTTGTTTCAGAGAGTGTATTTTCTGAATTTTGGATTCAATCTTTTATTCTTTCAAAAATATAAAATGTATTTATGTTACAGTTTAGGTCTTATAATTCTAGTATCTGAAGTCGTGGGAATATAATTTTATTTTATTATCTGATGGCTTTTGTTCATAGTGGCTTGTTTTCTCACATGTTGTAGTTGTATAATTTTGACTTGGGGACACATATTTGGGATTTTTTATCAATACTTACCTTGTTAATTATGTTTTTATGACGTACCTATGAAGTACTATCAGCTAAGGACAACCTTAAATTAATTTCTTAGGTAAGAGTTTTCTGAACAATGCTGATAACATAAATTTGAATCCTAAACCCTTATAAAGGTAATCCTATGGTTGAGAATTTTCAGGGTAGATATTTCCTTTTTTGCTTATCTAGAGTCCTGTTCATTTTTATTTAGTAAGATTAGGCTAGACTTTATTGTGGTACCAAACCTTGAAATCTCATTGGCTTAGTACAACAAATGTTTATTTATCGCTCATGCTATGTCCATTGTGGTTGGAACTATGGGTTTTTATTTACTTGATGACTTAGGGATCCAGGTTCCTTATATCTTGTGACACTATTATCTCAATAATGGCTTCTCATGGATATTTAGGCTCTCATATTGCTAATAAAAAAATCATGTAGATTTCTTCAAGTAGTATAATTCTTTGTGATCAGTTAATGGAATTTGGAACTCAAAACATATTAAGCTTTTTATGTTTACATGGCACAAAAATTTTCATTAGTGAGATTTATTATAAAATACTTTGAAATAAATAAATAAATAAATAAATAAATAAATAAATAAATATACACATAAAATTTAGGGTTCAAAAATATATCTAATACATAGGTAAATGTATATACTTTTATATATCTGTATATATATTTTGTGTATATGTAGTATATATGTGTATACAAAGACATAAATTGATATATAATAGACCCAACATTCCCAGACATCAAATGTGGGAATATAAAATCTCTCTAAGAGTAGAATCGATGTAGAACTAAAATGTTTAATTTTCTTCACTGATTATTGATTTTCAAATGACATTTGAATTAAAGCACCATATTGAAAACTATGATTGAACATAAAGTTGGTTCTTTGCATATGCAGTCAAATTATGTCAAGATACTTTAGTGTATATCCTATAAACCTAGTTTTGTTCTTTTGTCTCTGTATCCAATCTAGTGCTGAACCTTGCTGCTTTTCTTTCATAATGACTATCAGCACTGTCTAATTATCTCCTTTTCCTACCGTTATAATGTGAAAGAGACTATGCTCCTCTCTGGCTTGGACAATGACAATCTTCTGCAACTCTTAGCTTTCCAATTCTCCTTTTCACTGGCTCCAAACAATATTCTCAGTCTATTGCTTTGATCTTCATAGTTTCCATGTTTAAATCGAGGATACCCTAAATTGTGTCATATCTCTAGTTCGATTTTGTCATTCAGAATAAATGTTTCATGAATGACTGAAATAAAAACTAAGTACAGTTAATTTGAGTTTTAGATTATCAGCTTAAGTAACTACATTCCTCTCCCTTGAAATTAAAAAAAAAAAAATTCTCAACCATAAAAAAGAATCCTGAATTCCTAATCAGAGCTTGATTACTGTGAGGTTAAGATAAAGGATCTGTGAAACCCCTCTCTGTTCTTAATATGTAAATTATTTCATTAGATTACAAATAGACCCAGCATGTTTTTTTAAAAAATTTAAAATGTAAAATTTTCAGTTAGAGTTGACATTCAATATTATTTCATATTAGTGTCAGATGTATAGCATAGCATTTAGACATTTATATAATTTATGAAGCTATCCCCCCAATTAGTCTAGTACCCACCTGGGGTTATACATAGTTATTACAATATTGTTGACTATATTCCCTATGCTGTCCTTCAGATCCCCATGAGTATTTTGTAACTACCAATCTGTACTTCTTAATCCCTTCACCTTTTTTACCCAGCCCCCAACTGCTCTCCCAAGGCCCAGCATGGTTTAATAGAGCAGGAGCAAAGCGACCAGTTCTAACTTGTGGAAAATTGCCATTCTTAATTCCATACATATTTTAGAAGAATTGGTTTTTCAATAAATAGTTAAAAGAGGGAAAATATGATTTGGCAGGTTAAATATAGCAGTTGATAGATGTTAAAGGCAATAAAAATGTTAGTAAGTTAAATTCGAAATGATTTCTGTCCTTTCATTACAATATTCTTCAAAAGATCAACTGGCATGCTTTACCATCATTGCTGACTATCCACTCACTGCTTATCTTCTGGAAGCTTTATTTCTCTCTCCAGTTACTCTAATGAAGTCTCTCTGTTGTCAGCAATTAACTAATTGTCACATTAAAGTCTTTCTCTTTGGTCTATATCTGTCTTGACTTCTCTGAAACACGACACTGTTGCACACACTAACCTTCCTTTGTTCTACTATCCCAGCTTTGCACTTACCTTTCTGAACACACACACATACACACACACACACACACACATATTCAAAAAGGTGAATATATATTAGACTTCCTAAGTCTTCTCATCCTTTAAGTGTAAGTATTAATCAAGATTTAATTCTCAGCCCACTGATCTTCTTTTTATATATTCTTAAAAGGGTTCTTCATCCTCACAGCTTCAAGTAACCTCCATTCCTCTGCCCTTAATTTCAGGGTATCTTGGTCTGTGTTAGAAGTAGTTGACTGAACACTGCCTACAGCTTTTTAAATTCTTGGATCTGTAGATTTTTAAATGTTCCATTATGGGAAAACCAAAGAAAATCACTAGGTGGAAAATTAATTTCCTGGAATATAGCAGATGTGGCTCTCAAGACTGGATGAAATGAAGCTGTAAACTTCATGCATTTTTAGTTCAAAGCATTTTAATTCTCTGTAGGTTCTTAAACTCTCTATGATGGTCAATGAAGAAAAGTGATTTGTATGAGAGCCTGGGGACCTCATCTGATTGAATCTAGATGTACTAAAAGAAAGTGGTTTAAATTTTTTTATATCTTTCTCTTTTTCTATTTTCATTCTCTCATGAGTGTTTTCTTTACCTCCTTATCCTGGGTGTTTCCAAATCCCGGCTGTGAATAACTTTTCTTGGACTCATGGTTACCACAGAATTTTGTGAGACCTTGAGCTTTGTTTTCAAGCTTCTGGCTCTGCTCTGTGAAGAATATCATGTAATGACATTCTCTCCTTCCTTTCACTATGTCCCTAAACTGAGAAATAATTTTTTAAAAATTGATAAAGATGGATAATTAGCTTATAAAATGTCTATGTCAGCTATTTGTGAAAGCTCTACATTTTGTTTAGTAAAACAGTTTGTTCAAACATTCATATTTGTATAGAAGTTCAGAGTTCTACAGCCAAGTTTATTTAACCATAAATACAACTGGAGAGACAGGAAATTTTGAGGAAAGAGACTTGCACCCTTGATGGAAGTTAAATGGTTTACACACAGAAAGTTTGTAATTCATTCTCTTGCTGCATTGGGTTGGAGATGTGTGTCCATGTCACTCTCAAGAAGAAGGCAGGTGATCTGGATTAACCTCCTTATAAACATGCTAATGACAAATGTGGCAAACAAACTCATAGTACTTGCTAGTGGAAGTTCTTATCTATAGAATATTTTATCAGAATATACCTAATTTTCTAAGATTGTTTATAGTAAACAAACCTGATTTATGAATGGCTTCTTGCAAATTGTCATGTAAACTGTGTAACTATCTGTTATAACCTGCTATGTACAAGTCTCTATTGCTTAGATTCTTAAAACTCAGTAAAATTTGATACCGTGGAAGAGTTCTAACTTTGTAGATTTGATTTGACAATTTGATTATGTTAACTTAGCTTCATTATATCTAGAAAATAATGCTGGCTTTGAAGAAGATAGGTCTATAGATTCTGGCATTTAGGTTTGTTTTACTTAACTTTTACAACTGCAGGTTTCTCTGATGTTTATAAAAAAGGTACAGATTTGTTGAGACATTTTGCTATTTGTACATGATGAACTTGTTTAAATCATTTTCCACAGCAGGTGTCAATCTTAAGTGGATGGCAAACATCTGGAAGCCGATTACTCTGCCATATAATTCTCTCTATTCTATACTAATACTGTCATACCAATATATAGTAGTTGCTCAATAAATACTAAAAAATAAATATTTTTGGTGTTAAGCAAATAAATTTTAACTTCCATGGCTAAAAGTCTTTTTAAAAGAAAGGTTTTATTAGACCATTGTTGGCATAAAAAAGAATACTAGTCTTGAGGCATGGAGTCTAAAACACCAACCGGCAGCATTGCTAGGTAGGATAGACAGCATAACCATCCTCCCAGAGTTTTACAGGCGATTTTATAAATCAAGTGGGGACGGGGGAGAGAAAAATGTAAGCCATTCTGAAAGCATTTACATTAGCTATAGACAAAGAGGATGGGAGGTGAAGTGGGGTTAGTTCAGGGACAGGAGCAGCAAGGTCCACAAGGAAGAAGCATCTGTTCCTGTTGGGTGGCTGTGGGCAGCAGATTGGAAAGTTCACATGTAAGTAAGAAGCAGAGGCTCTTGAGGTTTTATGGGACCTAGCTATTTTCTCTTTTGGATAATTGCAGAACTAGCCACTTAGAAATTAATCCTAAATTCCAACAGATAATCATGAATGTGAGCAGTCTTTTGTCAGGGCTGGGCCACAGTTATTAACAGGCTAATTGTTCTGTCTTTCTCTTATTCTCTGGCTGCTGTAATTTTAATTTAGATCATCTCAAAATTGTTTATCTTGTCATAGGTGACAAAAACAAAATGGTGAGTAGCATTTTCTTTTTTTAAAGTAAAAGAATCTAATGATACAGAAATATCTTAGGCATAATTAAATTCAGAACAAAGCAGCTATATGAGGGAAACAGCTAAATGTGCACCAAAATCTGCTTTTCCTTTCTTTGGTAGGAAATGAAGTTATAGCTAATTATAGTGTGTCCACTAGCTAAGGCCTATACTTCCCAGCCTCCTCTTTTTATGATGTGCTTATGTGACCATGTTCGTGCTAATTGAATGGGAACAGAAATAACCTGCGTTACTTCTGGGCCTAGGTCTAAAGCTTTGGAGGTACACAACCCCATTTGCCTTCTTGTGAGCTAAATGTGGATATACCTGAAGCCCAGCTTTGAAGATGCAGGTGAGGACACATGCCAGGGGATGCCAGAGAAACAAGATTAAAGTAACTAGATCTCACATGATGGAAGAGAGTGGAGCAACTATCTGTGAACCTGGAATGGTGTTTGAAAGAAAAACAAGTAACTTTACTGCCTGATCTACTCAATATTGGGTCTCACGGTTACAGCGACTTAGCTTTTTTATTCTAGAATAAGCAGGAAAAGCCAAAAGAACATAAATTATCTTTTTGATTGGTAAGGAGACCTAATTCATTTTAGCAACTTTGGGGGTGACTCTGGAGAAAGAAAGGTTTAAAAGGACATGATTACGATTTTATTTCCTTAGTCTCCTTTTAAAGTTACTTATTGTTTATGTTACCATTGGGGGTGATGAGAGTTTGGTGTCGCCCCAGCTGCAGTGGGGAGGGAGAGAGAGAACAGGGGCGCAAAAGTGTAATTAGCATTTTTCCTCAGTTCTTCCGCATTGACACAGCAGAATCACAGGTCAGTGATATTTAGAAAAGATTTATTAAAAGTATATTTTAGAAAGAAAAGAATAACCCAAGGAGGCACATGGTCCCAGTGAAGAGCTGTAACAGAGCGCTATAACCACAATCACCAATGTAAAGGGGCCACAAAAAGGCCACAAAAGGGCACACAAAAAGGACCCAGATGTGAGAATGTCTGCTTTATATCTGGGCCATGATGGAATGGCCTTCCAAAGGGATTCCTAGGTGCTTGGCCAGTGAGGTCCTTTATATTGACACTTCACCTTCTGCACATGTGCTTACCCAGAATTCAGTCTGTTATTATTATATTCATGAACTTTCAGGCATAAATAGTATTATAATGACAATATAATGAGTCTTAAATGGTGGGCAAATTAGGGTTTGTGGCTCATTTAGCCAGGGGTCTTTATGGCCTTTGTGCTCTAGGATTTGTGGTAATTTATAACCCCCCAAGGGAGGTGTTTCTGGGAGGTCCTTAAGGAAGGTCTTCAAAGGAAGTTTTTATAGTTACAGAGCTGGGCCTGGCTCTTGTTGTTTATGCAACTACCTAATATTTATATTTTAGGTATCATCTTAGATTTAATTCTAAAAATCCAACTCAAAGAGGTATAAAGTTTAAAATATACCCATGAAATTTAAGATACTTCCATTATCTTTTAAAATGACATATTTACACCAGTGAATTTATAAATATTTGATAGATTTTAAATTACCCCCCAAAGTTTTAAAATAATAGTTTTTATTGCATGAGATTTTTCCTTTTGTCTATTTTTTAACATTTGACCGTCTCCTTCTTTAAATATATGAATTCTATAGCTTTTGCTCCAGAAAGTTCATTACATTATCATTTCAATGGAAAAGTTTTCTCTTTTGACAGTGCTTACTTTACCTGTGAATATTTTTGGTGAAATCCTGGAGATGATAATTTCATTTCTCTTTCCAAATTATTTTCCATTCTACAATTGCACTTAGATTAAGTTTCTAAAATGTTAACAAATGTACACCACATTTTTTCAAAGGTGGTTGCTATGGGAAACAAAGATGTTTAAAATTGGCTAGATTTTAGTTTTAGATTTAAAAAATAAGTTAAAATAAGTAGTTTCTGTCTACGTAAGAAATATCCAGACCTCTAAAGATTTTATAAGAGTTTATTTCAGCCAAACTGACCACATGTGCCAGGGAGCAAAATCTCAAATGCTCCAGAAAATAACAGTTTTGCAGCTTCTTTTATAAATTTGAAATCAAAGAGAAAACTAAGGAAGATTACCTGGAGGTGGGGAAAAAGCAAGGCAGAGATTGGATGCAATGTAGTAAATAAGGTTATGTGCTCTCTTGAGGGTGGTTATGGCTTGTTTCAAAGGTGTGTTAACCTAGATACACAGAAACAATGGACAGAACTTGCTTCAGGCAAAGATAAACCTTTTACTAAAAAGTTACATGCCTGGGGCGTGACTACCTACCCTGACCTGATCAGTTAGGAATTTATCATAAGATTATCTTCTGAGGTTTCTTTCCATAGAACCCTTTTTCATCCACAATACCATCAATTTGTTATATCAGATATGCATCAAAAATTAATTAACTCAGGTGCTTCTTTAACTTTCGAATATTTATTACAAACAAAGTGCCAGACACTGTGCTACAACAATAAGAAAAGCAGGCATAGTGTGTCTTCTTGAATACAGCTGTTAGGAGAAAGACATTAATCAAATTATCAAAAAAAAAAAAAGAAAGCTAAAATTATATTTTTGACAAGTACTAGAAGTTGTGATAAACAATCCTATGAAAATTTATAATAACGGTATTTGACCTGAAAATTATTTTCTTTGTATTTAATCAAAAACGTGGACAAAAAAAGAAGTTCTAGGTAAAGTGTAATCAGGATAATCTGATCAGAAATTGCTAATTTAGCAGGTCATGGTAGGTTAGTTACACCTCAGCCAAACAACTTTTCAGTAATAGGTTTATCTTTGCCTGAAGCCAGTTCTGTCCATTGTTTCTGTGCATCTAGGTTAACACACCTTTGAAACAAGCCATAACCACCCTCAAGAGAGCACATAATCTTATTTACTACATTGTCATCCAATCCCTGCCTTGCTTTTTCCCCACCTCCAGGTAATCTTCCTTAGTTTTCACTTTGATTTCAAATTCATAAAAGAAGCTGCAAAACTGTTATTTTCTGGAGCATTTGAGATCTTGCTCCCTGGCATATGTGGTTAGTTTGGCTCAGAGAAATTCATAAAAATTCTCTACGGATTTGAACAATTCTTACATTGACATTATACTTTTTTCAAACTCAGAACCTCTTTTTCCTTTCTTATTATTTATTTTGAGATATGTAGTTTTATTTAAACACTATGGAAACATTTACCTTTATAAATTTAAATAATAATTTTTTAGATATCCAAATGAGTAATTTAATATAAAAATGTTATGGTTAAAATACAAAAAACAAATTCATACAGTAATTCCACATAGAAAAAAAAAGGAACATGCAGTATCAAAAGCTTTATGATAGATGAGAATATTTACGTTTTGACAAAACTCAAAATATGTTGTTTTTAATATAAAACTAGTATTAATATAATAAATATTAAATATAACAAAAGGTCCTATTACAGACTATAACAAAAAGAATGTTACAAAAGATTTTGACATGTTTATAATTGACATAATATTTTAGACTTATGAATTATTGCAATCAATATAATATCCCCAAAGCTAAACTGCCCAGTCGCTCAGTCATAGCTTGGAGGTACATTAAAAAAAAAAAAAAAAAAAAAAAACAGCATTCAAACATTCTAAAAATAATTTTAAGACAACATAAATATATGTTGAAATTTCTTAAAAATGAAAATGACAAGGAATTGTATTATTTAAAATACACAACAAATCTTAAGAAATAATTATATTTCTTTATCATTTTTATCTGTGCAAGCTACAAAAAAGTAACCTTCTCCTTACCAAATATTCTAAAACTCTCTCCTAAATCAAACCCATGCTGATTCTTATATCGCCCATTCCTCTTACATTCTAGATCTATTTAAATCACTCCTCAGTGGCTACTTTGCCTCTCTCAATTCTTCCTCTCACTCATAAATCCAATCTTCTCTTTGTTTTAGTTCTTTTTGCTAGAACGTAGAGCCTGGGAACTAAAACCACTAATGAAGAGGCCAGGTTAAGTATAAATGGCCAAAAAAAAAAAAAAGAAAGACGATAAACTATTCAGTATTACCTAGGATTCAGCCAACTCAGAACTCTGTATTACTGTGTTGGAGGACAGGTTGTATATATCATACATCTGAAACATGTGCCTACTTAACAATGAGCATTTTAAATATTAGGAATTTATTTTAAGAAACTAATTGTTGCTCACAATATGGGAATAATCTAAATGTTTAATAATACAAATAACTGATTTTTGCTGTGAAAGAACTAACCAAAAGTATTAGGCAGGTGGGTAGACATGAGCAAGGGGAGAAAACAAGCCCAACCCAGGGATTGCCCTTAAGACCTCCTGGAAATACCCATTTTGCTGTTAAAAATATCCTTACATCCTAAAATACAAGGAAGTAAAAAAAACCACAGAAAGCCACTGTTTAAGGCTGGCCACAAATGCCTGAGCAGTTAATACATATACTGTCTTTGCTTGACCTTAGTCTCATTATACCATCATTATAATATCATACATATGCCTGGAAGTTCATGAATCTAATTATAACGGACTAAAATCCGGGTATCACATGCACAGTAGACAAAAGGTTATATAACAGCCAAATGTCAATTAAATGACCTCTTGTGCCAATCATCTGGCACCACTCCTGTAACCACCCCTGTAAAGTTTATTTCCTGAATTCTAAGGGTCTGTGGCCATCTTTGATGTAGCCCATTTCTCTCTTGAAACATACTTTAATAAATTTTACTTTTCCTAAATTTTGCTGATCTGTAATTCTTTACTGTGTCAATTTAAAGAACCAGGTCCCCGCTGTGCCCCGGGAACAACGATGGATTTAGATTGACCCCCATAGCAATAGAAGTGTTATTTATTTATTTATTTATCTATCTATTTATTTATTTATTTATGATTACAGTTTTTTTTTTCATTTTGCTTGAATTAAAGTTGACATTAAATATTGTTTTATATTAGTTTCAGGTATATAGCATAGTGATTAAACATTTATATAACTTACGAAGTAATCCTCCGATTAGTCTACTACCCACCTGACACTATACAGTTATTCCAATATTATTGACTATATTTCTTATGCTGTACTTCATAATCCCATGACTATTTTATAACAACTACCAATTAGTACTTCTTAATCCCTTCACATTTTTCACCCAGCCTACTAACCTCCTTCCCGTCTTGCAATCTTCAGTTTGTTCTTTGTATCTATGAGTCTGTTTCTGACTCAAAGTACTTTTTGAAACTTCTTTATCCAAGTAGATTGCAAACATGAAAACAATAAGGAGATATGGTGATTCCAAATACAGCCGTATTCTGGTTAGTCACTTGATCAATTGTTTGTGGATACTGACTAGTGAATTTCAATGATGCTGTTTGTTGGTATATAGCTTTTGTACCTTTGAATTAGAGGAGTATTGATACACTTTGTAGGTACAGCAACAACAATTTACCCTTACTATTTTGTATGATATTTTCAAGAGGAATAATAAGCTCGTATGCTGATAAAAACGGAAAAGAGAAGAGATGGTCCCGCTTGGAAAGAAAGAGGATAGAAACATATTAAACCACAAGTTTTATTTTTAAAAAGAGAGAAAGATTGAAAACTAAAGGAAATTATTAAACCGTATTATTTAAAGTCTTTGTATTCTATGCATTGAAATCACTTTACATGGGTCTTCTGGAAAACAATATTATGTGTTATCATAAATTTATAAATATAACTGGACTTAAAGTCATAGAATGTTAATTAGTAGGTTAACTGAATTTACAAGTACCTATAAAGCCCTGAGATCTGGACAGGTGTTTCTCTTGTAAATGATTTTTTTTTCCCTCATTGGACGTCTCCCAACTTCCCTAGGCAACTAATTTCAAGGATTTATCATTGTTCAATTATATTCACAAATAAACCAATTTAAATTTAGTTCAATACCAAATAAACAGATCATTAAAAAGAAAGTCTTTTCTTCACTTGATGAAGGCCGAAAAATAATTGTCCTTCATATAAAAGCTTTTTTCTTTCCTCAGTTTGATACTGTAACTTTTGTTTTGACAGTATTGATTTTAAAGGGTTTTTTTCTGTTAAAATGGTTTTGTCTTTTACCTATACAAGGGATTATCTAAGTTTTTTGAAAATTTTCATTCTTAACATCCCCAAAACAGAGTCAGCTGTTAATATGACATTTACATAATGCTTTGGAACTATTGGAAGTCTCCCAGTGTGCCATACAACTTTGGATATGCTAAAAAAAAACCTGTACCCACCCGAGAAATACAATAGTGTCCTAAACAGAGAACATTATAGTCATTCGGTCTATAAAAACAGAATAATAACCATTTATGTGATTTATGATAGAGCAAAGCCTTGAATCCTTTTAAATAATTTCATTTCTCACTGAATTTTCTTCTAGAGTCAATTAATACTTTTGCTTGACAAGGAATTAATGAGGAAAATTTTTTTCTAAAATTTTTCTACAGGGTTGGCTGCTAGCATGAAATTCTATTTTTTTAAATTAATTTATTTGAAAAATAATGGTGTGTTAGCTAGGCAGTCACATATAGGATTTTGACCAGTTGACTAAAAACGAAACATTTTGTTAGAGCAAATTCAGAACGATTAGGCATATTTTATCTGTATTGCACCTATAATTTCTTGTGTATTGTAACCATTATTTCTTTTAGAAAAATAATGTAATTATATTTATAAAATACATTACCAAGGCAATAAGATACATTACAAAAAGTTCAAATCATACCAAAAAAAATTCCAAATTTTACTACCCAGAAATAATGACTCAGTTAACATTAAATAATTACAATGTTATGTTTATTACTATATATTGTAATGAAAGAGGTTCGGGCAGTAATAATAGTTTTGTAAAAGTGAGATAATGTGATACATGTTGTTTAACAATAAAATGCATTAATTTTAATTTTACTTGAATTTAATAGAAGAAAATGAAACTGGTAAACTAAAGAAAGGTAAACTTATTCTTCATTACAGGTATTATTAGTTCGGAAAAGTTCTTTTTAAAATCATACATACATACACACGAATTATGAGAGATATCAACATTGTGTTATTATATTGTTAAATTTTGTATCATTCATCTATTTTTGAAATACAATTCAATCACTTATTTAGTTTCAGTTCTATATTCATGTACATTCCTAAATTCTTTTCTTTTTGATAATATCTGTATTCTAGGCCAACGTAGCTGGGTCTAAAATTCTTGTTTTACATTTTATTTATCTCAGAAATTTGTAAACATTGTTGCTGTATTATTTTTTGGTGCTGCAAATGCACATTGTTTGGAGTCTTATGAAGCCAGCTTAAATTTTTACTCTTTTAAGTGACTTATTTTATACCCCTACATCAGTTTCTCAAGAACTATTTCTTGTCTTGAAAATTCAATATAATTTAGGATTTAAAAATAAAAAATCACCAATGATTATTTTATATTAACTTTTTTCTGGAATAGACTGTGCCTTTCTATTTACGGATTCAGATTTTTCTTTATTTAATGAAAAAAAAATCCATATTCATACTTTTTATGCTTCATTTGAGTTCAGTACTTCAGGAAGGCTGAATATATTTTATTAAACCATCATTGTTCCTCTTACCCCACAACCCCAGTTGATAATCTTATCTTTAATTACATTTATCTTTCTGTCATTTTCCTCTGCTTTATTGTTATTAGGTAATTTTAGTTTTACTATACATCATTTACTTAGTTGATTTTCACTCAAATATCCTGCCTAATTAACTGATACTTCATATATCATCTAAAATATACTGACTAATGATTATGACCTGTGCTCAATCAATTTCTCTATAGTATGCCTATGTATTTTTGCTTTCACTAACTGGGGTGTGTGCTTGCCAAGATTAAGTTGCATTTGTTCCCAAACATGTTTTTGCCAGTAGTGGAAGTTATGATTACATTATTCGGTTAAGCATTAAAAAAATTCATTTGGTATGATGTGATAAAGAAAAAAGATGTTCCTATAAAAATTAATCTGAATGTTTTTTAAAAATTTGATACAAGCAAATTCCTGAAAAAATCTTGCTATCAAATATGGTGGGATTGAGACAGCAATAGAAGAATAAAAATAAATCAATAATTCCTTTGAAGGATTCTGCACTTAGTTTTCTTTACGTATTTTTTGAAGTTTTTGTTCCTCATTAGAAATTATCAATAATGAAAAAATTAAAGAGGAACTAACCTATAAACCCATACTGGAAAAAAAATTCATAATCTTACATCAGAATATAGACAAATAAAGGTACATTTTTGTGCTTTACAGTAAAAAAAAATGCAGGTATATAAAACATGGAATTCAACTCTGTATTCTTAATGAATTTTATTCTTTAGCTCAAGGTTACGTTTATGAGATTCCTCTGTTGTTGGATGTAAGTGGAGTTACTTTCTTATCATTTTATAAAATTCTAGTGAATCACTATTTATTCATTAGCTTCTCGTTTCCTCAGAAAGTTTGTTTTTTCTATTTATTTAGCTCTCCTAAACCAGTTCATTGTCATTTTGATGATTATGGCCATTTTCCCCTCTTCATCTACTTTTCTCCTAGCCCAGAGATAACAAAATGAGGATCTCTAACCATTTATCTTGCTCTATTGAGAACAAGTGATGAAAGAGAGAAATTTCCACATTTGATGACTTTTAAAAAGTTATTCCCAGAGTGAAACCTCCTCTTTAATCTGCTTTTCCTTCTATTGGAGATAATAAAAGGGGGATGGAGATTATTAATAAGGAGTCTTAGAATTTTGTTTATTCATCATTAATCTTTTTTTTTCTGGTACAAATTTTAGATTGGTATGACAACAGGATTAGGAATAGACCGAATTATATCAGGATCAAAGTCTGTGTCATGAAGTTTGTTGTTTTTTGTTGTTGTTGTTGTTGCTGTTGTTATATTTGTTGAGTGTCTCCTTTTTTAAATGAATAATGAACATCATTAAGTTTCGAGAGATTCTCAATCCAGTTTTATTTTCCATCTTTAGTAGGATTTTTCCCTTGAGTATTTCTTATTATGTGACAAATCAATGATTACCTTTATTTCTTTTTATATTTCTAAAATTCATATCTTAGTTATTTATATAATGAAAACCCTAATATTAAATTATCAAAGTATTACTATGAGCCTTTTGTTATTAGCCATAGCTGAAAAGAGTTATTATCATATAATCTTTTATTTAAAATATCTTTAAAAGTTCCAAATGACTGTTTGGACCATGTCCATTAACTTTAATTTAGGATTCATGTTCCATATACATATTTTGTAATAAGAACCTATAATAATAGTTACCCAGTACTTGCTATATGCCTGGAAATATGGTTTGATTTATATGCCTCATTTTATTTAATTCTTATGTAAACTTTAAGAGACAGCCCTAATGTAAACATTAAGAAACTGAAGCTTAGAGAGAGGAGAGAAATAATTGTCCCAAGGTCATTATTATGACTGGGTTTGGCTTCTAGCCTGAAGTCCTAATGACTATGCTGTGTACTTCTTTCAGCTTTAATCTTAGTGGCTAGCCAACTTTCTTTATACATCAGACTTTTGAAACCCTAGTCAAAGAGTAAATATGTTAGATTCTTAAGAGTTCAAGTAGTAAAATGGAAGTGTTCCAGAGCTAAGAATTTAACTACTTCGAATTTTCTTTATGGATGTTAAGTGGTAAACGGTCCAGATCATGCCTTAATTGGTACACATACAATAGTCATTTCCTATGACATTAAGTCACTTTCCTTGATTGGAAGGCCCCATTGAATCCGATCTAGGCTTTCCACTGTTTCCTTGTCCAGCAGAGACTAAGTTTTCTCTTCTGCTAAGCGTCCTCTTTACATCTTCTCCAATTATCCAGCTCTGCCATTCTCTAAATGATGAGTCTCTCAGTTTGTAGGTGACAGGCAAGTATTTTCTCTCCTGGCAAACCTGTATTTCCTTCTCTTTCTACTTCTAAAGTAGTAACCTTCAGAATGTCACTTTCTTGTGCCTTACCGACCTTACAGAAAACTGTATGCAATTACAAATGCACTGGGAGTTGGGGGTTTCTTCTTGATCATGTTGTACTGTGCCAGGTGGGAGGGATTATGGCTAGAAGGTTCCACAGATTTTACTACTGACTTTATTGTAATTGGTCGTGTGCCTGCCTGGGGTGCGAGAGTCTCTCAACTTGTCTCTGGGTTTCTCAAAAAAAAATAATTGGTCCATGTATTATTGAATTGGTGAGTACATGGAGGGAAGGAGGGTCTGGGGCATCCTTTTATGCCATCTTGCTAATGTTTTCCCTCTAGTAAGCACATGTTTTAATTGTATATTTTGATTTCCATTCAGTTCACTAACTCATACATGATAAACTACATTATAGGTCCATTGTATATGATGCATCTTAGCCTGCTATATTACTGCACCTGCAATGAATGTGTTCCTTAGTTATATATAAGGAGAGGGCCATATCGAAATCATATTTTTTCTGTTAGCCTCTGATAGTATTAGAGGCATTTGCTTTAATTGCCTGGAATGTATATCCAAATTCAAAATAAATGTCTATCTTGATCAAGACCCATCAGTGTATATCTGGAGTGATAATAAGTAATGGGTTAATGCAATCAATTTGCCAACTAGAGGCTGGAGTGATTCTCTCAATAGGCAGCCCACAGTTGCTTTTAGTATTTGACGTTACTGTTAAAAAACACAAAAACTGTTAATCACTTTTGAGGTTCTGAGCACACAGTGGGATACATCCATCACCATCCAAGAAACTACTTTCAAAAAGCAAACAGGGTATTTACCTATTAAACAGGGTATTTACTTGTTAGTTCTGGTACCTTTCTGAACTCAGAATTTTTTTTTTTTTTTTTTTTTTTTTGTGGGCATCAGCTTACTCCACTTCCATTTGTTTCCTCTAGAAGTTCATAAAACTTTTTATAATATAGTCTCCCACACTGGAGTTTCTCTTATCTTCTAGTCATCTAAGGCCCTCTTCCTGAACCATATTGTCAATCTATTGGCTACTGCCTAAAACTAGTATAAAAATGTATTTTCTATTATCTAGCTCCCTGAGTAATATACTTTTTAATTCTGTGAATTGAATGAAGTTGTATTTTTCTTCTTCATTCAAAGTAAAGTGATCAACTAGTTGTAATGCATCAACTTGCAAGCTGAGTTTTGGCTCTCTACCTTTGAGCTACAATCTGTAAATCAGAATGCTTATCAGGTAGCTTTAGGTAATGTTCTAGGCCAATTCTATGACTACAGGATAGCAGCATGGGTTTTTGCCAAAGGCTTTAACCAGCTTGAGCTTTCTAGCCGCTTATATTTCTAATATCATTTGAGCATCTGGTTAGAGTGAGGTTGTGTGTGTCAATGGCTATTTGAAGCTTCAAAAGAGCTTGATGCTATAAAAAGCATCATTCAAATTCAGCTTTTTCCATTGTTATTATGTGAACAGGGGCCAATAAAATTTACAGATGTGGTATGTGATTTCTTCAGAAACCAAGCAATCTTTGTGCCTCTTGTTTTAATTTTGGAACTAGAGAGACAATAAATCATTGTGGTTTGTTGAGGAATGCTGCTTGTAGTTCTGGCCCATGTAATTACTCAGAGTTTCATCATTTATGCTAGACCTTATATTTTAGCTGGGTTAATTGGCTACTCCCTGGTGGTAATATAATTAACCAACATTTGGAATTCATGCTTAGCTTGATTTTTAGATTTAGATATCAATATTATATTATTGATGTAATGAATAAAAGTACTTTTTGATTGAATTAACTCAACATCTCTTCTCACCAGGTTGTAATAATAAAGCAGGATAATTAAAATATCCCCATAGAAGCTCAGTAAATGTGTATTGGAGTCTGTTTCACATGAATGCAAATTTGATTTTGATTTCTGTTCAAAATAGGAGTCTAAAAGAAAGCATTAGTCAAGTTGACCACAGAATACTAATCTCCTTTAGCTTGTTCCACAACTTAAATTGTTAACACTATAGGAATTGATGATGCTATTGAAGGATCTTCTTTATGCAGTCCTCTAGAGTCTAACGTTAGTCTTTAGGATTTAACAGCTTTTCTAACATGCTATATTGGACTACTAAGCAAGGAATTTTTAGATACTGATTGACCTGTATTTACCATATCTTTAATCAAAACTGAAATATTTTGATGCTCATTGCTCCCTCTCACCCCTTCCTAAATATCCTATTTTGTTTTACATTGAGCACTAGAGTAAGTTTAAGTAGTTCCAAAGGCCTCTATCTACTATGCCCAATTAAAGAGAATAAAGAGCTGATTTTTATGACATCTTTGTTGGAAAAGTTGAGTTCCTTATTCATACATCATCATATCAAATTTCTGGTAATACATTCTGGTAAGAGTGATGCAAAACCTTATATGACTTTCATTCATAAATCCTTACTTTGAACCATACTTTTATTTTGGGATATTTTGCCTTATCTCACTAACTTCATTACACTGCCATTTACCTTTCATTAGCAAGTTTAGGTTTATTTGTATATTATGTACCACTGTCTAGAAATTTCAATTAAACTTCTTTAGTACCCTGGATGTTTGTTTGTCTGTTTGTTTGTTTTTGCATACTAGTGCAAATGGCCTAAGTGTTCTTGCTGGGACATTGCACCAACAGTCCCTGGCCATCTTGTCTTTTAGAATAATCTTTTTAAACTCTCACTGTTTTAAATAGTATTGCTTTGGAAGAGACTGCAGATTCTGCTTTTATGTCATCAGTAGATTTTCAAAATGTGTCAAGCCTAGGATAAATGGAGGAGTTGGTAAGGAGCTGAATCTTATAATCTCTTATACTGATCCATTAAAAATTTTAGTAGCTGTTCTATCTACTCCTTTTCCATACCCTTTAAAATTAACCATGTGAACACTTCTACCCAGCTGTAATATTTTCAGTTTTTTCATCCATTTTATTCTTATTTTTTCTTTACTATGAATAATCCTAATATAAATTTTTCAAAATTAAATTTATTGGGGCAATATTGATTAATGATGCTAATTTTTTTCATCATTCAATCTACTTATAGGAGATGAGAAAAGAGGTCAATGGCGGCTTCTCTTACATAATCCTTCTCATCCATCAGTAGTGTAATATAAGGAGCCTAAATATTTAGAAACTCTTCAATCACAACATCAATCATCACTTGAATCAAAGGCATAAAATTAGGGGATACTTTAGTATCATCATATAAGCAATTCAAAGTTGATGATATTGTCATCATCAGAAACTTCAGAAGGATTATTTTATTTGATATCTAAGAATATTTCATTTAATATATAACTTCCTCACTATAGATATGTTTTATGTACCTTGCCTTTATCCAGCTCTATAGATTGGGAATTTGACCCTCTAATTACATTTCTGTAAAAATTACAGCTATCAAGCATTCTGAATAAGACTAAATATACTCTTTTATTCAGCAGTACCTTATACAAGGGAAATAGCTCCTTGGATCTGAATGTATAAAATCCATTTTAGCAAAGGCTTCCCAAAGAGCTGTTTATATCACTCCACAAATGACTTACTGTGTTTTGTTTGTTTTTGGTTCTCTTCCCTTGCAACATGTTCTGTCTCCTTTAGTGATTCCCATGAAGACTGAGTCACATTCTGATCAAAAGAAATATTTGCCTGATTTCCTTTCGGCATGCTGTTCCTTCTCCTAGGATCACCAACTGTAATTTGGTGAACTTAGCTTTAGTTCTTTTTATTACTTTCATTTTTTTCAAAGTAGCTAAAATTATAAAATTCTTGGCTGACTTCTCCTCTACCTGAATTTCCTTTTTAATCTATGTAACTATTTCTCTTGGTTCAGTGCCTTCCATGTCCCAGTTCTGATGTTTTCCTCCCATCAGTGGTTGCAGCATTTACATGACCTCAAACCAGAAATGGCCTGGGAGTCAGCCTATCATCAAAAGTTTCACATCTCCCTTTCCTCATCTTTCTTTTCCTCAAAGTCTTAGCCGTTATTTAAATTATAGAGTTAAGGGTCACTTTAATACTCTACTCAATATGCCAGCATCATCAATTACACAAAGCTAGAGATCTGGAAGGACTCCACAGGGTAACTTCATTTGTGGCTTTGATAAAGTTAAAGGCTATAGTGCAGCAGGAGCAAGAACAAGTAAACATCAGGGAGGTCCGAGATTTCTAGGCACAGCCCGCACGGTTCTTTCTTAATTTTACAGGATGTACATTGTCTTTGGATTATTATTCACTAAGACATGTGTGAGACACTTTTGTTTCAGGGTAGCCAAATACAAGTCACCTGAGGTATCTTTTATAAGACATCAGTCAATAGCTAAAATAAGACTATATAACTGGTTAAACCAGATGCAGATCATACTCTACAATTCTCAATAAACAATGTAGAAAACTTGTTATTTGGTGCCACTGGGGAAATTTGGTATTTAAACTGCACATAATAAATCTCTAACTAGTACATTTTATTCCAATCCCGGTCCCAGATACCGTGGAGACAAGCACAGAGCTACCATTGCCCAGACCAGCTCCAAGTTTATCCTATTCGTATATAATATTTCTATCCTATACAAATTTTAGTTTCCCCTGCTATTTGATTTAAGTCTTTTTTCATTTTGTTGGTTTCCTGTTACATCGTTACTTTAGTTTATTCCCTATTACATCATTATCTATCTTTCTCTCTCTCCTGTTTGGAGGTAAAGGTATTATTTTTTTCCAAGGTTAATCCACTCCTCATTGTTCTGTGTTTTTGCTTCTCTTTTATTCAACAATTAAGTACGGGGTTTCTAGAATTTGTTAGACACTGTGTTTGCCCTCAAAGAGCTTAAAGTCTGTTAAGAAAGATAATCATGAAAACATGTAAATAGGATTGAAAGCTTTAAGCGATATGAAAGAAGTGTGTTGTGGGTATAGCAGAACACAAAGGGTTTTCGATTCTACCTACTAGTTCAGAAAAAGTTTTTTAAAAATGGGCACTCAAAGAATGAGTTGGAGTGAAGGATGAATAGGTATATTGTGAACAGGTATACTATGCAGTATAGTAAATAGGAAGCCAATGAAAGAACTTTAGTTTAAGAATAAAATGTTCAGATTTAGGAAGATCATCCTGGCAATCGTTATATAACAAATTAGAGTTGAGCAAGACTGGAATTAGGAGTTTGCCACAGTTCAGGTCTCTACTGCTGCATCTTCGTACATTCTATGCTCATCCTTAATCAGTACCTTGAACTAATAAAGTCACCTATAACTAATTGCAAACTCAGTGGTCTGTTTTCAGTACTCATCCTTTTTGATATATTTGATTCTGTTCATTTTTCTCTTCCTTGTGAAATTTCTCCCTCTCCCCCCCCGCCCCGCCACTGCACCTCTGACTAAAAGAACACCATTTGCTAGAGAAAAGTATTTTCTGCATTCTTGCAGAGTTGGAGGCAGAAATAATAATTAGGCTCCCTTGGGTATTGCCTTTACATTCTCTGCCTCATGATGTTATGGTCTTCTTGATGCCGAATTTTGTTCAAGTTCCGGGAGAGCCTGATATTGAAAATATTCCTTTAAACAGAAGTGCAATGATTATAAGTATAATTTGTTTCTGGAGGGGGGTGTAAAAATAAATAACAGCCAAAAAATGTCTATTTTCTCAATTTAGGTAGTAGTGCACTTGAAGAAGGTAAGACAAACAGCATTAAGGTGTATTTATTGTATATCCAATAGATTTAAGTATTCTTGGTCAAGTACATCTTGAAAGTGCATGTATAGGTTTGGGGGAGGTGTATGTCTTGGTGGTAGCAGGGGAATAAATGGTATCAAGGTGCTAGGTTGCTTCAAGCCAGTCTGCAACTTTCCTAAGTGCTGTACTATTTTCTTAGGTGTCCTCTTATTTGCTCATCTAGTGTTTCCTTGGTGGCCATGCTACCATTATAAACTCTACATCAAGTGATGCTCTAAGACATGTTCTTCTGACACAGAAGTCTTGAACTCTCAACATAGCTCTTTTGTCACACTTCACCATCTTTCTCCCTATATAAAACACTCCACTGATCTACTTTATTTATTTTTAATAGGAACAGCCTTTCTGCTTTCATTTTGGGAAAATGAAGCCAGATTGTGAAGACTCGATAAAGGCAGACCAGAATACTCCTTTCCCATGCAGATCTTCTGCTCAATTAATCCCTAAAACCCTTCAATAATGCCAATCGACAGCTTGTCTCTCATGTGGATGCCAAGCAGTTTACCCTTTTGGGGTCCTTTTCTTAATGTCAGGGCCAATGGTTAAGTAGGTCTCAAAGAGCTTCTCTGTTGGGATCCAAGCATTTTGTTTAGCAAGGATAACCAGAGAGCCAGTGAAATAAACAAAAGAGGTAATTGAGAAAAGCATTTATAATATGTTGGTAAATTTGGAAGTAACATTACCAGCCCTTTTATAAAGGGAAATGAGAACAACCCTCTGGGTAAAACTGACTTTCTCATGAGATCCTTGATGTGATTAAGCTACATTCACTCTGCAGGCAAGTATTCAACATACATCATCTGTTTAAGGCTTTGAAAACTGCATATCTGAAAAGCAGAATCCTTAGTTTTTCTTTTTGGAATAAATGATGATGATGATGATGATGATGATGATGATGATGATGATGATTTTTCAGACAGTACATGTCTTTATGTGCATTGACAGGGAAGATAAGGTGCTAGAAATAATGGTAATGTGTATTCAGAAATTAATCACATATTCAAAAATACTTTAAAGACAGCTCTATAGAAAACAAATAAAATGATGTGCCCTGGAGACTAATCAGACTTAAAGGGTTCTACTGCTTAAAAAGATATTAGGATTCAGAACTAGTATTGTGAGGTTCCTAAGGGAATATTATAGCAATTTGATAGCAATAAAATGAATATTTACAGATCATGGAAGGAGACTATGTGAACAGGATTTATGGAAACAATCAGAACAGTTAGAATTAAGCCCTGCATTGCTGAAGAATTTTTGCCAAAACAAGCTCACAATAGTTCATAGAAAACAATAATAGTAATATGAGAAACAACAGTAACAACAAATAATTCAATACAATTTAAAGTGAAACATGCTTGTCTAAGGGCCTATATTATTTTGGGAACAGCATACCTTTTAAAACGAGAAATTCAAATGTTTGTTCTGTCATTTAGTAGCAATGAGGCCTTGGAAAATTCTCAGACCTCAATTATTATAATTCTAAAATGGCTTATAAGAATTATTTTACTAAGTTTCTGTAATAATTGCTGAAAATTAAATGTATATCAAAGCATTTTGTAAACTGTAAAGTAATATGTCAATGCTACTTTTTAATGCTACTTTTAAATTTACCACTATAAATGGCATCATAGTCACATATTTTATCAAGACTTATTCAGATGCAGGAGAGGGAAACCTTTCTTAAACTGATTTAGATTAATTAAAAAAAAGATATAGTGATAATTCTAGGTATAGTAATCTAGGATCTTAAAGAGAGAACAGATTAAAATAAAGCAGAAGTTACAGAGAAAATAAGCAAAACCAAAAGTCTTTTCATTTTGCAAGGCTGGTAAAATTGACAAACTTCTGGTGAGAATAAGTAGAGGGAAAAGACAAGAAGCAAATTGTCAGTATCAGCTGTGAGAAAGGTACCAAAGGTTTTACAGAAATTAAGCAGATAATGACTGGACATTAGTAATGTATATCAGTAAATTTGAAAATGTATATGAAATAAAGAATCCTTAGAAAAATATAATTTATCAAAAATTATTCAGGAAAAAGGAGGAACCTGGATAAGTCTAAACTACTAGAGAAATAGAATCAGTAATCAAAAATTTCTCATAAAATTGGCCTTACTCTAGTGAATTCTAGGCTTGACTGGCTTTACTAACTTGTGTAATAGGATTATTATATCTTGATACCAGAAGCTAATAAGGACAGTGACAATGCAAGGAAGGCTAATCTCATTCATGAACATAAATGAAAAATTTGTAAATAAAATGTTAGCAAATATTAGCAAACAGTATCTCAACCTTAAAAAAAAAGATAATATATTATGAAAATGTTGAATTTTTTTCCGGGATTTCAGTCTTAGTTTAACTTTAGACAAGCAATTAGTGAAATCCCCAAATTATCAGATTATAGTTCTATCATAGATGCAGACAGTACATTTGGTAAATTTTTATATTCTTTTTAAAAGAAACAGTAAACAAACAAGAGCATATGTTTGGTATCTACAATGAGCTTACAATATGTAATATACTTGATGGTAAAAATGTTGAACTCTTAGATTTAAAGTGAATTATCAAAAAATCAATTGGATTTCTATATACTAGCAAGAAATAGAAAATGAACTTTAAAAAGATATCATTCAAGTAGTGTGAAAACTATTGCATATCAAAGAACATATTTATCAAAAGTTATGCAAAGCCACCAATGTAAAAACTAAAACATTACTGAGAAAAATCAGAAAGACATATCGAGACTTATGGAGAGATATACTGTTGACATGAATTTTAAAACAATAATTTCGAGATTAAATGCAATTTTAACAAAAACTCAATAGGGTTTATTTTGTTTTCAGTAGGAATTTTAAGACAGATTCTAAAATGTACGTGTAACTACAACAAGTCAAGAATGAAGAAGACATAGGAAGAAGTAAATGGTGAAAACACTTGCTCCACCAGATGTCAATATTTATAATAAATTGCAGTAATCAAAATAGAGGTAGATAAATAGACTAATGGAGGACCATAGAGAGCCCCCAAAAAACCCACATGTAAGAAAAACTTTCATATCTGAAGAAGTAGCTTGGCATACAAATGAAGAAAAGCAGATTTTTCAATAAATAGTGCTAGATCAATGGTCTATGTATATATGTATTTATGTATGTATGGAGATGTGTATGTGCCTATCATCCATCATCTATCTATCTATCTAATCATCTATTTCTATCATCTATCTATCATCTATCATTCATCCATCCATCCATCCATCCATCCATCCATCCATCCATCCATCCATCCATCCATTTGTCATATCTATCTATCTATCTATCTATCTATCTATCTATCTATCTATCATCTATCTATCATCTATAACCTATCTCTATCATCTACTTATCATCTATCATCTCTCTATCATCCATTCTCAGCATCCATTCATCCATTCACACTTCATTATTTCTCAAAAAATTTGAGGTAAGTAACTAAAACTCATGAAAGAGAAAAAATAATTGAAAGAATCAGGAATAGTGGTTTTTATGTATAAATCATTTTGTTTCTGTTGGAAGAGTCTAAGAATAACAGAAGTTTGATCGAAAAAGGGTTTCCTATAGATGCGGAACTGCATAATTTAAGACAAACTGTTTCCTTTCCATGACTATTTATCTGTGAGGGTTTATACCTTCTGGAGAATAAATTCTGGACAATTTTCTGAATTTTAGATTAAGAGACAATTCCATGTGACAGAAAAAGGAACTAATTGACATCAGGGTTATGTTTCCTGATTATTTGGCTCTGTGCTTTTTGGTAGAATTGAATTGACACCCAGAGGTTATTGTGAGCTTTGCCAATTTCTGTCTAGTAAACTGAGTTACTTTTATTTGTGGTTCATGTGCTGCTGAGAATTTTAGCCCCTTTTTCATAAACCTGTATGAGTTAGATAGCCCATTATATGAGTGTATATTATCCATAGTATGTCAGGCATATATTTTCTATATTAGTGTATATTATGTTATTTATTATTAATCAGTGTGTATAAATTCTCTAACATTTTGTTCTATTTAGGGATCAAAATTTCTACAAACTATAAATGTTTCAACACATATCTTTTTTCCCTCCTTTAAAGATGTTTACCAATTGATAAATCCTTTCTTAGCAGTGAAAGATAATAATTCACAACAGAGGGAATATACACACACATATACAGTAAGTATATACACATAGAAACTGAGAAGGAAAGATATTTCAAAGAAACAAAATGTCCTGAATTAGATAGTTGAATAGTACTACATTTTTAGTTTAAAAAGTAGACCATGAGGCTATGAAAAGTATTCAAAGACTTTGAAAACACCTTAAAAAATGTGACATGAACAAACTATGGCAGATGATATCACAATATCTTTCAAATCTATTATTTTATGATAAAACCAGTGTGTCGAGAGTTACAATATCTAGTGCTATTAAAATATTCAGAAATTCTTTTAAGCAGAAAATTATGGTAGGTTTTGGGAATTTGAAAGAGGACTTTGTGCTTACAAAACATGAAGTTTTTTAGAATGGGCCTTTGTAGCCTAGAGTGAGACTGGGAGCCATACATAGTGCTCGGAGAAAGAGCTTGAGATCTTCCCAGGAGTAGCCAACAGACAGTACCAGTCAGATAATCAGGACCAGTCGGATATAGAATTTGAGGATTCCACTGCAAACTCACAATCTGGCCAGATTTATGAATTTAGTAGGCCTTCAGGAACTATTTGTTCAATAAACAAATTTGTGGTAGGTAGTAACAGAAAAGTGGTTCATCAGATAGATAATTAACATCAGGAAATCCATGTCAAGGAATTTAATTAATACCCAAGTGGAAGGATAAAACATAAGACCAGGGAGGGTGGCAGCAGGAGAAATGTGATGGCAAAGGTGGCAATCTTGTCAGCGACAAAGGTCTCATAGCTGGAGCATGGCCTAGATGCTATGTTGGTGCTAGGTCCAGGACTTAGATTTTTGGGGATTTGGGGGAACAGGACAAGATCCCAGCCTGAGAGAACAGATTTACTGGTGCAATTAACAAGGTGGGTATTATGGGGAGCAAAAAGTCTTATAGCGCCATTGGATTGATAAGGAATCTCTGAGGTCTGAAATGGGACAGTGTTGGCCCTAGAGCCTGAGTTTGGTTTGAACCCTTGGAAGAAAATCAGTTTCTTGTTATGAGAAGTAATATTTATAAAAAATGGATTAAATTTGTGTTTATCATGGCAGTTTGACTTTCCCATGGAATCACGTGGAAAGAACAGAAAGAAACTACATTCCAAATAAAATTACTTGCAATTAAAGAGTATAAGAGGCAGTTAGATTATTAAGTAAATGTCCCAACTCAAGTTGCAGAATAATCTAACAGACAGCTGAAAACAGACGTTAACCAACGTATTGGAAAATAATTTCCATAGGTCTGCAGTGTTACTGCACATCTCACCAGTGAGACTCTAACTGTTCTTTGTTCTTAACTATTGTTTCAGGGACAATTGTATAGTACTTTGGGAAATAGAGATAGTATCTTTCTGAGGCAAAGTGCAGCTATGCTTACTAACTGGTTCAATAAAAATGTCTCTTTCTGGCAAAAAGGGCAAGTATGATTACTGCCCATCATAAAAGTTTCTAGTTCTCTAAGCTTGAGGCTCCTTTCCTGCAACACAACCCATAGTGTGTACCTTATCATCTGACCTTTTTCATGTCACCTTTAGTAATTAGGACTTGGAGAAACGGCACGATAAAGCTGATACTGTGGCTACTGCTATTGGCATTGTTACTGGCAGTTAGGTGTGCTTTATGGGTGTCCTTGGAGTCCTCCATGAAAGATTTATGTGGAGGTTAGATGCTCAGAGAAGGACAGCAGGCAAAGAGTAACAAGCATAAGCAGAAGTGATTTTATTAAGTAAAGCAAGGAAGCAAGAAAGCAGAGTACATTTGGGAGAGAGTCTAAGCAGGCAACTCCATGAAGAATCAAGCGTCTGGACAAAGGTTTGGTCTTATATAGGCCATAAGGTTTCTCTGCTTTCCTCCTGTTCCTTAAACCTCAAATGGCATGAATCGTCTGCTCCTCCCTTAGACCCTCCTACCCCAAACTGGAGCCTGCACACTGTGTGCCCAATAGGTGAAAGTCATACACCTGCACCCTGAAGATTTTGGGGGTAGGCACATGCCCCATTAACTAATTTTGTCCATACCCATTGAGTGCTCCAGGAGTCAGGTCATATAATGGTCATTGGCAGTCAACTGACCAGGAAAGCTTAGTGGGAGAAGAGGGTGAGGAAGGTGCCAGGCACTGCTAGGCTTTTTGGTCTGCCTATCTGGATTCCGACCTTGGGGAATGAAGGAGGCTCCACAAACCTGCCAGACTCTTGGTTATATATTTTCTTCTGCTGAGTAAAAAACTATCTTTTAGTTTTCACCTAAGAGTCTTATTTATTCTACCAGTATTCATGAAATTGTGACAGACTAATTTGTTAGCTAATAAGAAGAGTAATATCTCAGTTTTGGGCAAAACCAGGGCTGATTTTGGAAGTCTGTAAATATAAAATTTTGTTCTAAATTGTCCAAAAGGATATCTGAATTTGTTAATAATGTATCTATGCATACCTATGTCAATATATTTCTTTAAATTATTACTGTAATAGTAAACTTTTAGCTTATCCATTTCTTATAATATGATGGCTATCTCATTCATGCCATAAAAGGAGTTTTGTTTTTGAAGGAAAGTATCAACAAACAAATTATCTTTTTCAATTTTTTTCTTATTTAAGTCATATGTGCTTGGGTATGGCTGAACTAAAAATCTTGTTATCAGATTTATAAGAATGATTATGAGAAGAAACTAAAAGATGTCTATGTTGGGAAGAGAATGTGGAAGGAGTACTTTCAAATTATCACATATGTTCTAGCTATTGTATTTTCCCACTTGAAAATGTTACTAAAGATACATTACGGGGATTGTAGGTTTCTAACAGTATTTGGGGATAGTGCATTGGGTTGTTATAAAAAAAAGTATTGGCTTTTCTGCACAAAGACTTGGCTTAAGGTTTCAGATTTTGGAAGTTTTATCTTATGACCTTGAACAACTCATTTATCTTCTTTAAACACCAATTTCTTCATAAAAAATTTTTTAAAAGCAGATAATCTTATGATAACCTAACTTACATGGTTCTTTGAAAACTCTTAGATGTTAACACTTTATTTTATGTAGAAATTTGCCAGTACTGTAAAGAAGATGCCATAGTGAGGGCAAGAGGATTCCTATAGTAGCCGGCTAGGATCTACAATCTTTTTAATATTCGATATTATTCCTTATGGCTATGTCTTAAAAAATAGATGGATTTGGTGGGATAAAACTAAGAAGAAAGAACACAGCCTACATAACAGTAGAGCAAATGACTAATGGAAGCTCACACTAGCATTCAAAGCATGTGCTATTCAAACTATAATATTTAAAGTTTGTTATGAAATGTGTACATTTCTGAAATAAATTCCCAGGGATCTTTTCATGAAAGCTGTCCATTTTGTTCACTGATCAATTATTATGTTTTTCTGAATGACAAACATGAGGAATTTACCAAAGTTAACAATTTACCCAAATCTCTTTACTTCTAGGTATTTATAATGTATATAGTAGCTTATATGAAGGATTATTAGAACCTAGGTTGCTTTGGGCAACTTGAACACACATTTTTCACTACTCCCTTTGTTGTTTAGTCTATCCCAACCTGCTACTCATTTCCTCTCCTTAATCTTGTCGGTCAGCTTCTCTTCTACCTGTCTCCCCTCTCTTTGCTCCTACATTTCTTTATTCCCTTTTCTCCTTTCTATTACTATTCTCTCTTATTCCCTCAAAATTCCTCCATTGCCCTGTTGATCTCTCTTCTTTCTACCTCCCTCTTCCAGTTTTTGTTCTGGTCCCTCCATCTTTCCCTTTTACTGTCGCTTCCTCCTGTCTGCTAGTTCCTAATTCTCCACATCACTGCTTTTTTTTTTTTTCTTCTGAGTCTGTAGCCCAGGCTGTTCTTTATGGTCACAGTCTTTTTTTTTCTTCCCCCATCAAAGTGCTTCCCCTTTCTATTCAGCTTCTTAAGCTGCAGGAGCAGCAGGAGAAGCAGAAAACCATGGCAAAGGTCAATTACACAATATTTTAAATGTTATAATCTTCTCATAAATTAAAATCAATTTAAAGACTGTGCATCCAATATGATTGTCATAAACCTTTACATAATGAAAAAAAAAGTTTCTAGTATATTGCTAACTTTCACAAAGGAAAGTTGATCATTTGACATAGTGTTCTTTTGGAAAACAATTCCAGATACATTGATTTCTGGTAAGTTGAACTAGAATCAGTCAGAGTGGAAGGCAATAAAGCATTAAATGCCTCTCCAAATTCCAAAAAGGTAGTCAGCTTGAATTCCTTTCCTTTCGTGAGACTTTGTCCTTGAGTGTGTGGTCACTACCTATAGCTGGAAGTTGAAAGTGAAAATACAGAAAATAGGAAATGATGTCTTAATTTCTTTTCATTTATATATATATTTTTCATGTTCCTTTATGGATTCAGAAGTAAAACTTAGGACATGTTTATATGTTAATCTTTGATGGAACTAGAAATGGAAAATATTTCAAATTTAGAATCTTCTCACAGACTCCATTTTGAAATATTGAAATGAATGAAACTGAACTCTCTGGTCCCCAATATGTAAGACTTATTTTTCTAGCCATCTCAAGCAGCCACTATAAATTTACCAGAATGTACTTTTTCTGAGAAACCTGAAATAAATACCAATTGGGATTTTGAGAATATGTCAAATAATTTTTTGATAAATAAATTGATGTGGTGACAATAATGAGTAATATAACTTCAAAGTAACTAAAGTGTAACAAAAAAAAATGATTAACTTTAAAGTAGTAGTGATGTGTAATTAGAAACCAGTTTGGAATAACTATTTTAAAGTTCTTTCATGTCCCCTATCTACCTAGCTCAAGACTATGGCCTCCAGAATAAAAATAATCTCTCTCCCCTTTTTCTCTTCCAATCACCAGTGATCCTCTAAGGGAAGCACTAATTCCACTTTATGTACAAACCTTTTCTGAACTAAGCAGGAGAAGATCTTTCCTCTTCTGAATTCTAACATTAATTACCATTTACACCATATACATCTGACAATCATGTACTGCCTTATGACTCTTATTTTGCTATCTTATCATGCCATTTAAAGTAAATTTATTAAACACACACACACACACACACACACAAGTGCTCATATCTTGCCTCTAAAGTCAGAATGTATACTCTTTGAGGGAAAAAGAAGTTTTAAATTTGTGTTTTATTCATAGCACACAAGCAGTGCCTTGAAAATAGTGTGTTCCTTAAATACAAGTGGATTCAAGTAAAGAGCTTAGAATGATAAGAAAAAATAATTATACTGTGTGAATTTGTTGACCATATTGTGTTTAATCTGACTTCTTATTCCCATGCTGAGCTCTCAAAGACATAGATTTAATGTGGTAATTCCAATCAATTTAAAGTAAAATGAAAGTACTGGGAATGGAAAACTGTTGGCACTTTATAATGGCATGTAATAAGTTTACAGACTTTGAAGCAGTATTTTTAATCTTGGCATTTATTTCAGAATGTGTTTTATTTCACACTACTTTTGCTAACTACTGCTGGGATATTGGATTATTGAACTGGAGAGTTCATAATACTCTCGTCGTTTGTCAGTGTAGTGTTTGGAAACCACGGTATTAGACAGTGGAAGTAGTGATTTATATTACCACTTTTTAATCTGTTTTGTGACAGTCTTCTAGAGCATGTGAAATGTAAGCAATAGCTGAAAATTAAGGTAATGCATGACACTTAATTCAGACAAGTGAAATAGATGATATGATGTTAAATGCCGTTTTTTTTGCATAATAATGTTTCTCATTATTTTCAATAGAAATTAAGGTCATTATATTTTACAACCTGAGTACTAGGCATAATTATATGAAATTGCCATATTTTTCAATTTGCCAAATTATTTGGCCATTTTTTACTCACTAAAATGATAACTTCCTATGGTTCAACCTACCTAAAATTTAGCTATATAAATTTCTGCTTTTTATATACAATACTTGGGAAAAAAGTCTTGAGAAAAATTTTTTTCCATCTGCAAATTCACGCTGAATTTGATTTAAAATGTGTCCTTACAGACTGTGGTTAACTCAAAGATGGTTATTGAGTTTTATTTATTTTTCTCCTGTTTTGGATGGAGTGACACATGGTAGGACAATCATATTCTGAGTCTGCTACACAGCACACTTTCCTTATAGCATAAAACATCCAGCTTCCGAACATCAGCCTTTTAGCATCCGGTGTCTCTACTACTGCCGAGAATAGCCCAGAAAACTCTCCAGTCTGGAAAGTGTGGCATTAGAAGCACTTTTTTGGATTGTTTATTAGTGCAACCCAGATAGCACCATTTTTGAGAGTGAAAGAGTTGTCTTACATCCATAAAGAAAGTGTTTTGTGTTTGCAGGACTTTAAATATGCTTTCGGCTGGAGAAGAAATTAAATGATAATATTGAGGACTGCTTTTAAGGGCAGATCATGTAAAACAGGTGGCGGTGATTCAAATGACAGAAAACTGGCAGAAATTATTAGCTAAATACAAGAAATGTCAGAAATAAAAATGCGATTGATCTTAGTGAGAGGTTGGGCAGATCGCTAGAACAATGAAAACTTCTGCTTCAGAGAGAGTATAAATGAATTTTTTTTGTGTTCTCTGTACACAAACTATGTGAGCACAGGCCTATAATACCTGGTATGGCCTACATAATATGTATTTGCTATTACACTGTTTTACCTGGAAGATTCAATGTACGTGATTCGATTTTTTTGGTTATATGAAGCCATCCAAGTTAGACAAAGCAAATATAAAGCTAACGCAGTCAAACTGAGTTTGTGCTTCCAGTTTAGTGTCTGTGTAGTGAGATTAAAGTCTCTCTTAAAGACTTTAGAAATAATTGTAGGCTATGTAGATTACATTTCTGAATGTCACCAATGTCTGGTGGTTGTAAATAAGAATGATTTGTCATAGATTTTTTCAAGTCTGTGATATTTAATCAATTGCATAATATGACCAAACTGCAATTATTTTTGAGGTCATAATTAATTGTAACATGCAATTTAAAATCTTAATCTATACACTATGAGAGCAAATACTTTCATTAGATATACACCCACTTATTGCTTATTACCTGATTTCTAAGAGGATATATTTCTTCAGATTTATTCTGAGGCATATGTAGTATACAGTGATTCGAGGAAGTAAAAATATAAATATTTCAGTAAATGTAACACACATAGCTTTGAAGCATTCTATATCTTAAAATTTTTATATTTTTCTTTTTCAAAAGTAAAAACATTGTCATAGGCAAGAATATTGCCTTTACATATTCTAATTGTTATTTAGCTCTATAATCTTAAAACAAGGTTTATTTTTTAAAGTTGCAATAGCACATATATATTATGGGTATATGAGTATGAGGATGTGCTCTGAAACCAAAATGCCTGGCTTCCAACCTGGATGCTTCAGTTGTTTGCTTCTGTATTCTTGAGCAAGCTATTTAGTTTCCCCAAATCAGTTTTCTCTTCTGTGAAATGTAAATACTGTTGCCATATCATAGGGTTGTCATAATGATGATATGAGTTTAAGACATAAAAGCTCTTAGAACATTGCATGTGCCTACAGTATTAGCATCAGTAAATGCTAGCTTTTTAAAATGATTACCCACTATTCTCAGTAAAATTGTATTTGAAAGTTTAAGAAGGACACCTACATATAAAAAAATGCATCCAGACACATACTTTATACTCTTCACAAAAACTAACTAGAAATGGATTACAGACCTAAAGCTAAAATGCAAAATTATAAAACTCCTAGAAGATAACATAGGAAGAAAATTAGATAAACTTGGCTTTGGTGATCACTTTTTACATACAACACAAAGCAATGACCCAGGAGAGGAAGAATTGATAAGCTGGACTTCATTAAAATTAAAAATTTCTGCTTTGTGAAAGACATGTGAGGGAATGAGATACAAGCCATGGACTGAGAGGAAATATTTGCAGAAGACACATCCAATAAAAGACAGTTATCCAAAATATAGAAACAACTCTTAAAACTCAGCATTAAAATAACCCAATTTTAAAATGGAATGAACACCTTAACAGGCATCTCACTAAAGTAGATATACAGATGGCAAATAATCCCATGAAAAGATGCTCCACATCGTGTCATTAAGGAAATGAAAATTAAAACAACAATGAGACAGCACACCTATTAGAATGGCCAAAATTCAGAACGCTGACAGCTCCAAATGCTGGTGAGGATTTGGAGCAAAAAGAACTCATTCATTCCTGGTAGGAATGCAAAATGATACAACCACTTTGAACGCAATTTGGTGGATTTTTACAAAACTAAACATATTCTTACCATATGATCCAGCAACCATGTTCCTTGGCATTTACCCAAGAGAGTTGAAAATTTAGGCTGTATTGTGGGAGGGAGGGAGGGAGGGAGGGAGGAAGGAAGCGAGGGATGAATAAACAGAGAACAGAGTAAGTTTAGGGCAGGCAAACTACTCTGTATGATACTATAATGGTAGATACATGTCATTATCCATTTGTCCAAACCCATAGAATATACAACACAATGAGAAAACCATAATGTAAACTATGGATTTTGGGTGATAGTGATGTGTCAATGTGGGTTCATCAATTGTAAAAAGTATACCACTCTGGTGGCAGGTGTTGATAATGGGAGAGGTTACACGTATGAGGGGCAGGAAGTAATATCTGTACCTTCTGCTCAATTTTGCTGTAAATCTAAAACTAAAATATAAAGTCTCTATAAAAAAAATGCTTAAAGATTTTGCTTAACAGTAAAGCTATTTAAAAATACTATTTTGTTTTCTTTAATATAGACAGAAAAATGAGTAAAGAGTTTTTGAATAAGAAAACCAAGAAGCGGTACACATACCACATGCAAATACTTGGAGAGGCTATGGCCTGAATTGTTCCCCTTACCCTCCCCCCCATCCCCCATCCCTCACCCCCAACTCCCAGCCCCATTCATATGTTGAAACTCTAAGCTACAATGTGACTACACTTCTAGATAGGACCATTGGGAGGTAATTAGGGTCATGAGGGTCATAAGGATGAGAAGCTCATGATTAGATTAGTGTCCTTATAAGAGGAGGAAGAGAGACATAGTTCTCTCTTCCCTGTGAGTACACAGTGAGAATGCAGTTGTTTATAAGCCAGAAAGAGAATCCTCACCAGGAACCAAATTGACTGGTACCTTGACCTTAGAACTTCCCAGCATCCAGAACTGTGAGAAATAAATGTCTTTTATTTAAGTTACCCAGTTTATGGCATTAAGTCACCCAGTCTGAGAGCAGACTAATACAGGGAGCAATGAAGATATTAACTTGTGAGCTTAACATTTTAAGTACCCTCACTAGTTTCAGAGAAATTTCTATGATATAATTTTTAACTGTACATCAATAAAGGGACTTTATATCTTATAAATCATGTCATTGTGAGATATAAACTTGATTCAATAGCACATTTATCATTTAAAAAGTATGAAAGCATCAAAGTAAGGCACCAGCAGGAGGGGAGTAAGGAAATGGGGAAAGGTTGATAAAAGGGTAGAAATTTTGTAAGTTGAATAAGGTGTGAGGATCTAATGTATGGCCTTGTGACTATAGTTTTGTAGTTAATAATACTGTATTGTATAGTAGAAATTTGCTGATGAGATCTGAAGCAAATCTCAACAACAACAACAACAACAAAAGAATATGAGAAGATGGATTAACTTGATTGTAGAAATTCTTTTACAATATATACATGTATCAAGTCATATTATACACTTTAAATATATTATGATTTTATTTGTCCATTATATCTCAATAAAACTGTTAAAAAGGCACTAAATGATGGTTATTTCTGCATACCAATACTCCACTTGGGTTTCTTTAGACTTTTTCTTTGGAATAGAGACTTAGAAAATAATTCACTGCATTTCCAAGTAGGTCATGGAATTTACTCTGCACATTAAATAGAAATACTATGTTTTCTTTATCGTTTGCAAAATAATTGGCATTTTTATAAATGCTGAGATTCCAGAGAGAAACTTTTTTATTATTATTAAGAAGTTGTAATTAAAGTTAAGCCACTACAGTTAGGATTTGAAGTTTTCTCTGAGGGATATGATTTATTTGCCTTCTTCTCTTTGGGAGTTCTAACTCCTCTTCACTGTAATACATAAAATTGCTTTCAAAGCTTTTTTTTTTTTCCCAATTTTATGATTTTCATACCAATGCAGAATTATAAACTACAAAATTCTGAATGATTCCACTATTGAGAATATAATTTTATGACTTCATTTTGAGAAAAACAAAAGGAGAGGATTTAAAATAAATTAGGCTACTCTTTGACACATATTTCACACCTTTATTAATGTTTTGCTGCTCATGGTGTAATTTTTATAAAATCCAATTAGACAAACTTCTTTTTCCCCCCCATAGAGCTACACACAACCAAGTTAGCTTTCATTCTCTATATCGTACACATAATAGTTTTTGAATAACAGCCAGCTTCAGGCAGTTCAAGGGCTTTTATGAGACTTTACACTGTCTAGCGCTAAGATGTGCTACCGACCCCAGTCTGAGGCAATGGAGTAACCATCTTTCTAAAGGCAGATTGATAAATTATCATCTTAAATCAATACATTCCCATTCTTTGGTAGCAGAGTTAAATTATATGTGGCTGAGAGACCATGATTCTGAGATGTAGCAACGACAGTAGTGTACAGGCCACCAGAATAAGAACAACTAATCCTCTTTGTATAGTATGAGTTTTGCCATTCAAACCACTGTCCTCAAAGTAAACTTACAAGCCTTTGTCTCACAATGTGCTATCCCAAATGGAATACATACAAAACACAAGATTTATTTTTCAAATCCTGGGTCACATTTAAGATACATTAAAAAAGATTGTTGGGCTACCAAGGGAGACTTAGTCAAATTTATGCTGATCTGTGAACCAGTAGATTCTTTTCTACTAAAGAAAAGAAAATGGTCAATTTGGGGGGCTTTACTTTACTTTTGCCTTGACATTATCAGCATTTGGTTCTGTACTTTTTTCTTGAAGTTTTGTGCTTTTCTGGCTCCTTGGTCCCTCCTGGGCTCCTAGCAGCTATGTAGCTCTCACCTGAACCAGGTGTTTACTTGTGACTGCGTCTCAGGAGGAGGCATCAGCTGAGTGCTCTGGATTTCTATCACAGACTTAATTTGCTACTGTGATCTTGACCATTTTCATATTTTTAATGGTGTCATGATTTGAAATTTATAATTAGATGTTGTCCATAGCAAAGACTCTTTGTAACAAAGAATTTGGCCAGCTTTTGTTTCTGTTGCTGATTTGTAACATCTAAACCCTTGCACTTTCCCTAGTGATGAGGGCCTTTGTTACTTATAGTAGGCCCCTTGGACTACACCTGGTAGTTTATGCAAATGAGGTGTTATGGCTGTCCCCTAGATAGTTTAAGAAACCAAGATGACTCAGGACAAGGGCTGGCCAAACCAGGACTACCACTCACTTAATTAGAGGTTTGGGGCCTTGAGCTACATGATTTCAGTCTGACATCCAGGAAAGGAAGGGAAACTGGAGATTGAATCATGCAGGCAATTATTTAGTCTATCGTGCCTATATAATGAAACCCTGATTAAAAAAACAAAACAAAACAAAACAAAAAACAACTCTGTACTGTAAAACTTCAGTGAGCTTTCCTGGTTTGCAATACTCTGAGTATTGTCACACTTTGACACCATGAAAGTAGAATGTGTCTAAGGACAACAGAAGCTTTGCATTTGGAATTCTACCAACTGGTGGAATTTACCCTGTGTGTCTCTTCCTTTCTCTCTTTTGATTTATATCCTTTTGCTGTAATAAAACCATAATTATAAGTATAATGCTTTCCTGAGTTGTATGAGTCATTCTAGAGAATAATTGAACATAAGGTTAGTCATGAAAATCATTGAATTTGTCGCCAGCTAATTAGAAGGGAGGGTTGGTGTCAGAATTGAGGGCAATTTTCTAGAGAACTGTACCCTTAACTTGAGTTTGGAAAACCCATAGTATAAGACCTAAAAGAAATCTGGCTCCAGCGAGTGTCCCACTTTCTAGGTTCTGAATAGTAGTTACCAAACTTTGAGGGACAGCCTGAATACTGTCTGGTTCTGAGCTGCAAAGAGTCTAGCTATAGTTTTCTGCAAGGATATTTAGATTAAAGCTATTTTTTTTTCATGTTAAAAATATATTTCTTTGGTAATGTCTTTAACATTACTTTTGGTACTACAATAAATAAACTGCCAAAACCCTGCATAGACTGGTGTTGATCAACATTTTGTTTGAAAATCTATCAGAAATATTTTGTAGAATTTTATATCATGTTTATGTATTAAGCATAAGTGAAAATTCTAGTTCAGAATAAGTGTGTTTGTAAAATTAAGCTTCTTTTTTCTTATAACAATTCTTGACAAGAAAACAGAAGGTAGATTATGTTTTATTTTTCGTAAACTATCATGAGACTACCTAATTTTAGAAAACAAAAAATTATTGAAATTAACATTTATTTTCCCATTATCTTTAAGAATTAATTTCTTGAAACTCAGTATGCTTTGTTTATTGAAGAGGGTAGTTGGATATGAAATAAAAAGCACAATAAATGAGAGAAATTCATGTCTGAGTAGTGGGAAGACTAGCATGCCAGCATTTACAATGAATTTAAATTGACCAAAGATCTATCTCAAAAGTGAAAATCGAAATCAGTTTATTTCATGAAAAATATTTCTTAAATAGCCTTTCAAAATGACTTTTCCTCAATAAGGTTTTTTATTGTAATTTATGGAAAAATGTTTTTAAAAATATAGTCAGGGCGGCATTCAAATGTAATGATTTTAACTTATGCAAATAACACCTTAATGTTACTTTTATAAAGGTGAAGGTTAAGTGCAGTAAATACCAGTAATAGCAATATAGTTTGCAAGTGAAATCAGCAAGAACATTTTAAAAAGTTCCTGAAATGTGAATTAGCGATAAGAAAAATGTTCCAAGTAAAATTTTCTTAAAAGGTCAAGGTCTTAACGTCATAGTATTCATGATCACTTCTGAATGCAAGGTGAGCATATTGGTGAAACTCCTTCTATGTGCAAGTAAAAGACATTAAAAACACAGAGCACAGAATTTGGTAATTTTATTGTAACATATTCAGGTACCATTCCACACATTTTTCACACCTCACAAATATGCCATTAGGATAATTTCAGAAGGATTAAGGAGATCTGACAGATGTCTTAAAGGAAATGCTTTTGGATTTAAGTTTTTGTGAGCTGTAAAACACTACATAAAGTATCATGACATTTATGTAAAAGGAAAAAGAATTCCAGATTGTTCAAGATGAATGAAAATGATATTAACTCTAGAGAAAGGGATACGATTGTGCGCTAGCTGTGTTTGTGACTTTTTTCTTTAACGGTATTTGGAAAAATAGTGATATATTTACATTAGTTAATCCTGCTTTATTATTTTCTATACATGTCTATGTGTTTGAACATTTTATTTTAAAAATAAAAATTTTAAATATTGTAGTAAAATTTTTCAAACTAAATAGCATGTACAATGTAAGAACTATCAATATTAAGAGTTTTATATTTTAATAAATAATTGCTGAAATTCATGAGGGCTCATATGACAGGAATTTTACTAAATATTTTACTTGTATTACTTATTAAATCCTCTCAATATCCATATGAGGTAGGCACTGGTATAATCTATTTTTTTCCAATAAAGATTTTTAGGATTAGGGACCTTCTCTATCTTATTAGTTGTTCTATCTCTAGCATCTAGAAAAATACCCCGCATATAGTAAACTGATAGATATTTGAATTCTACCATAAATATTTTATAAAACAAATAGAGCAAAGTATAGTTCTAGGGGTGTAATAGCGAATGAAACAAAATCTGCTTTGAGCTTCTATTCTGGTAGGAGAGATAGAGAATTAAAATTTTGATTAAAATGGTTATAAAAAATAAAATGAATTAAAAAAGGAGAAAAACAATGAATGAATGAATGAATGAATGAATGAATGAATACATCAATGTGAATGATTTGTGTAAGATAGTGTTTGGAGAGAATGTACTCTGAGTCTTTTGCACTTTTACAAATCTTGCTAAATATCCCAGACTGAAATTCCCCGACCACTAGGTTATTTCTTAGGTTTGTTTCTCAGGATTCTCTTGGACAAAGAGCAGGCTAGCTACTGGTTGCTATAAAAATAGTGGATTTCCCAAACTCAGTGTTCCTCAGCTGTAATGCAAACCTGTGGCTTGTGTAGCATTAATCTTGGTTTATCGTATTGGTCCTGTGGAACTGGGGGTCAAGAAGAACCAATGTAAATATGTTGACACTTACACTTCATTTTATGCTGTGTGTAATAAAGACCCTTGTCTCCTCTGATCCAGGAATCTCATGTCTTTTACTGGTATCTATGAAACTGTTTCCGGCTAACTCAGCTTGTAAATAAAAAGAGTAAAATTAAATCACAGACCTTACAATCTGAGTCATTTATGTGGGCATGTGGGAGTCAAATCTAGGTCTTTCTGATTCCAGAGTCTACCCCTTAATCACCATTCATCTATTTATATTTTTAAAGCTTATATTTAATTTCTTTAAACCAAAGTTTTTTAAAAAATTATTTTGGTCTCATTGGTTATCAGTGGATTTCTCAGGTTTATTACTTCATAGCTCACAAACATAGCCAAACCTGGTTAAATTTTTTTTATTATTAATATATAATAAAATCATATTTAAATTAAAACAAAAGTATAAGCAAGCTATATTTCTCATTTCATTCATTTGATCATTTATTATGTTATAAATACTACCTAATGTTGACAAGAGCACAAATATTATAAGATAGACTTTGTTCTTGAAAAATCAGTAAGGTTTATTTTTCTCTGCTCCTGGACACATTGGCCTGTTTTTTTGAAATATAAGCTTGGAATAGCTACATGTGACCAATTGTGACTTCATTGATAGTCATTGCCAAGTCTTTGTTAGGGAGTTCTATTACTCAGTAATGGACAACAGAAGCAAGGACATTTCTATATTAATGACAGTGTTATTTGTGTTGGGCTTTATACTCTGTCGAACTATATTTTGAAACCAATGTATAGATCCAGTGTAAAGTCAAACAAACATTAATGTATTTATTTTATTTAAAAAATAAAAATAAAAACCAGATTCATTTATTTTGCCTCAAGCTTTTCTCTCCTTGTTATAGCGCCTACTCTTTCTCTGTCCGCATCTTAGTTTTGTCTAGTTTCTGAACCAATTTTGATGAATTTCAGGAAGAAGTTGTGTCAATGGCCTCTCCTTTCAGCTTAAAATAACCCATCGAATATGGATCTGGTGGTCCTAACTGTTCACTTCCAGTGGTTCTTTCCCGACTCTTCTCTGAGGTTAATCAAACCTGAGAATAACCTAAATTTTCCTCAGCATTACCTTTAACATTCTCCCTTTACGTGGACATATTGGCCCCTCGCTAGCTTTGAACTTATATTTAGACTTCATTCTTCATTGCTGCCTGGTTAATTCAGACCCATTAAAAATAATATTCTCTCCTGAACCTCAATCTTGAACAGTGACAGTAAAGTAATTGCTAGATTTCTTTGGTTTATAAATATATTAATGATAAAATTTTATCAGTTTCCTGCTATAAAAATAGAAGTTACTCAGATCAACAGTCTTTCAAATTATTCAAGATCGTAAGTGAAAATTTTGAAATAGACTGTATTTGTTTTTGGTTTAAGGACTGCATGCTATAATACTATGGTTTAGTGCTTATACTGTTATCTTTGATCCAAGGTACAAGTTTAAAGCATGATGTTCACTGTTAATTAGAATGGCAAACAAGTTTTTACTTTATTTTTCTAAAATGATATGGCCATCTGTTTATCCATTTATTTCCCATCTGTCTATCTACCATCATATTTTTATGTTGTCTTTTTGAGTTGAGCAAATTTATTTTAATTATTTTCTTCTAAGTCCATGCATATGGAGCCAGCAGAGAAGGGCAACAAATGCTTTGATTATTCTCCTTATGTATTTGACATTAAAAAACAAAATTAGTTTATCTGAAATATGTACACAATGTCAACCCATATGATTTTAACTCAGGGTTAGAATTGACATTAATACAATATGCATTTGTGTCTATTAAGAATTAAAGATTTATTTTGTTGAACTATTTTTTAATTTGGGAAAGGTAAATAAAATAGTGCCTTATTAATAGAGGAAATTATGTTTTATGTACGTTTTAACTTAGTGAATGCTCACTAAGAGAGCTATAGTAATAAAATATTCATAAAAGAAAACTGTACTTAGTGTTTAAGTAGAACAGGTATAAGTCAGTTAAATCTAAAATTTTATATATGAAAAAGCCACTGTGAAGGCTATTTTGTATCATAGTAGAGTTGAATTGGAGAGGATTTACCTTACGTTTTTTAATCCTCCCTATAAATATAAGCTGTACTCTTGCTTCACTCCAGGCTCCTATTTGACTATAGTCTGTCTTCAAAACTGTGTCATTATGACTTTCAATGCTTTTACCAGGTTCTTTTTTTTTTTTTTTTTTTTTTTTTGATTCTCACTTAAATGAATCCAACCATCTACTTCCTCCACTGCTACCCCTGGACTTCACACAGATGAATGCACATTTTTACAACCATAAATTTAGGGTTTTTCAATCTCTACTGAGCCTTCAGAACTGATTGGAATCATTTTTCTTTTCTCTTTTCAGCTTTCTTTTAGATTTCCATAATATCTATACCAAAACCTTTATTCTGAATTCTATTGTACTTGTAATGCCATCACACTCAATAGAATTCTTGCCTCATAGGGAAAGCCAAGAACATAAGATGGGATACCCCATGACTTTGCATTCCCTCTTCTAAACACTCCTCTTGTGATGTCCATTCTCCCTTATGACCCAGAGGCAGAGGTGACACCTCTTATCTTCAAAGACAGCTGCTTCGTCTGCACCCTAGAAACAATTTCCTGCTCTCTGAAACCCTGCTAGTATTTTTCTCCAGGTATCACTTTCAGCCTACAAAAAAGCTCAAATATCTTCATCTTTTACTTAAGTTTCCTTCGAGCCCTACTTTCCACTTTCAATTCTTCACCAAAATGTATGGCAGTGTAGCATAGGTAAGGTTTTTCAAATTTTAAAATTTTCATCCATTTATTACTTACTCTTAACAAGCTGAGAATGTTTAGTACCTAATAAAGCTGTTCTTGTAGTCACCTCTTAATTGCCAATAGAGCCGTTCGTTCTTTTGAACTTCAACTTACTAATTTTTTGCCCTTGACAATGTTGATGGTGCTCTCCTTGAGGAATTTGCATCATTATTTTCTAGGTTACTTTTCTCTTCAATTTTATCCACTTTTAATTATCCTTTAGTAGCTTCTCCTTCTTTGCTTGTCGTCCTTTAGATTTTTGTATTCCCCAGAGTTCCATTCTTTGATTCTCTCCTTTTCTTACTCTAATTTTTCTTACTTTACTCTGAGATTATCCCTGTATCCCCAGGCTTCCATGCCATTAATTGTCATCACAATGCTGAGATAAGCAACTGTAATTTTATTATCTTTAGTTTTATCTTTTATTTTCAGTTGCCAGGCTAACCTGTATGTTCCAAAGCTACATCAAAATTAATATGATAAAGTAAAATTTTTAATTTCTTCTCTTACAGCAGTAGGTTTCTATTCTAATATTATAATTTACCCCATCTCTTAATCAGGAAATCTGGGGAAACTTGGCTTTTGTGCTTTCCTTTCTCCTTCCCTATCTCTTAACTTACTTTCATTGTTTCTAGCTCTGAAAAAATATTAAATTCTAACTTTGAAAAATTACTGAATCTGGTTCTTTTTCATCCTTTCTGATACTATATTTGAAACCTTCATCATTTTTTCTTTGGATAAGCCACCTTATCTGGTTTCCTTGTATCTAATCATGTCCTCATTTATGTCATTCTCCATTCTGTCTCTTAAGTTATTGTCATTTCTCTATCAAAAATTCTCTTTGGTCTCTTAAATGCCTACAGAGTTAGATGCAAATTCCTTAACTTGCTTGAGAAAGCTTTTTATGATATAGTCCCAACCCAGTTTTTACTCTCATTATCCACTAGTCTCTACATGCAACTTTATTCCAGCTAAATTTACTAATTCATCTTGCTCATGTGATTTGCTCTGCATCGAGACTTCGTTTCTTCTCTGTCTCACAAATTCTTCCCTCCTTCAAAGCCTAGCTCAAATATTGGTTTCTCCATATTGTATTCTGTACATAGGGTATTGATTTAGGAAATTAAATTAGTCTTTTTGAAGAAAATGACTATGGCAGGAATAGATTTATCTTTCATAAGGATTTTCAAAAGTCATGCCAACTCTTTAACTTGCCTCTTTGATGTGTTTTAGCTAAATGTGAGGAGGTATTTCATTTTGCATTTTTATCTAGACACAAATTTCAACGATTTATTATTTATTCTGAGTCTATGGGTTGCGTGCGTTGGGCTCAGGTGATTTTGGCTGACCTTACTCATCTTCTGTTGTTACCTGGTGCTGGGTATAGACAGGTTGATGTAGGTGATTCTACTGAATAAATTAGTTCTCCTTCAAGTTGTGTCTCATCCTCTAGAGGGTCGGCCTCATCTTGATCTCATGGTAGAACCCAGGGCCCCAAAAAAGGGTAGAGGTGCACAAGTACGCTTATAACCTACTCTTGAAACTAGTACTCTGTCATTTTCATCGTATTCTATTGGACAAAGCCAGTCACAAAGCCAGCCCAGATTCAAAGGAGTAGTGAAGCAGATTCTGGGTCATGATGATAGAAGGAGCTGCAAAGCCAGGTTATAGAGAAAAAATGGAAAATTGGGGCTATTTTTGTAGTTAATATACCATAAACTATAAGGGGCATAATAAAACATAATACACTAGTCACATAATATTCTATAATTTTTGAATCTTTTGAAAGTAGGTGAGTAAAAAGAGAAAAATAAAAATACGATAGGGAAAGTATGTTGTTATTATGTTATATATACTATATCATGCTATGTATGTTGTAATTTTGAGATATCGCTCAGATTTCATTTTTTATGAGACTCTAAATTATAAAAAAAAATTGAAGTTTGATTTTAATAGCACATTAAAGACTTTGAAACAATTAAACATCTAATATTAAATATAGCTATTTTATAAGAAATAAAATTAAAATTATGCTAACATGAATCTTTAATATGATAAAAGGGAGCTGACAATTAAATGTCATAGTTTGAGAAAGCCAAGGAAAGAAATCTTAGATTACTCTCAAAAATATTATAGATAGTGCTGCTGAATAATTTTGAGAACTCTGCTCTAGCAGGTAGGTGGAAATTACCTATAAGAAGGCTGGCTGCAGTTGATAGTGTCAATTTGTTCATGGCAGGGCTACCAAGTACTGAGCACCTGAAGCTTGCATTCAACTGACAGAGAGGCACGCTTCACTGAAGTGGCATTGGAATACAAATAAATTGGATACCACTTAGGGACCTGAAATGCCACTGTGAGATGAAAGGCAAACCCCAGTGAAAGTGACAGCAATATTTTCTTTTCTAGCCAGGGAAAATGTATAGGAAGAAGATGAGAGAGTTCTTTTAATGGAATAAAGAAAAATGATACTGCCTCTATAACCCAAGCACCATGGTTCTTAATATGATTCAGTAAATGTCTCAGAACAGAAGTACATTAAACTTCAAGGCAATCAGAACACAAGTACTGAATTGTCACAATATGGTAAAAGAAGTGATATCCAGAGCTGGTAAGCACACCTCTAGGAACAATGAAGCATCAAACATTTTAGAGTCATTTGATAGTCTCTGTGGCAGTGCATATTGAATTGAGCAGGTTGTCATCTTCATTGAGTACTTTTTTGTGTGTTTCAAAATATGCCTAATGATATATTTCTTCTTGTCTTAATAAATTTTAAATTAATTGATCTCAAGACACTGTCTTCACAGCAAACTGAAGAATCCTGACATTTTACACTCATAAGCCATAGCCTGCCAAATAGTCTCATAGAAATGCACACTTCACTTTTAAACTAATCAAGCATGTCTTGATCATTTCTCAAGACATGGTGGCATATTAAATCTCTACAGGTTTAGCCATTAAGCTTTTGAGATATAGGAGTCTTAAGCAGTTGGCAGGAATGGCATGTTAGTTGCAATAGGATAAATCTCATTTAAGGTTTATTAAATGTTTTATATATTATAGTTTTAATCATTAAATTCTCATATAGCTATTTTTACACATCCATTGTCTTGACATGAAACACATACATATCTTCATATATACTTACATATCTAAGGGCTTATGTAATATATATTCTATGTAAATATTCCTGCAGCTCTTTCTCTCTTTGTATTAAGACAGTCTTAACAGTTTGTCCACCCAGCTTTCCAATATCCAAAAAAAAAAAAAAATCTTCCGAAAGTTTTAGACATTTTTAGATTGTATTTAAACAACACAAGCATGCACTAACATATTGTAGTGTAACTATGATTACTCAGTTTTTACAATTACCAATGATGCTATTTATTTTTCTACTCCTAATTTTTAAGTGTTTGAGCTTTATGTATATACAAGAATATATTGAATGAATCTTTCTCTAACTGTGAAATTTAGTTTTCATGAATTTTTCAAAGAACGCTTAAAGTTAACAAACACATCTCTACCTACTAATGGCCAAATGAAGACAGATATTTTATTATAAATATACAAATAGGTTTAATTATAGAAATATAAAGACACATACATAATTGGCAATAATGGAATAATATCCTCTGTGGGATATGGATTTCAGACAATGTTTCAAGCACTCGCCTGGCTACAGAAGCTAATTGTGGGTGAGAGTGGGGGTGAAAAGGTGTGCCCTACACATTTTAGGTCATACCACTTAGGCTGCCAGACACTTAATCCATCTATATATGAGGTAAAATAACTATGTTATATTCCTTAGCTGTTTATTATGCTGGAGATCTGCTAAAATTAGAATTCCCTCATCTAAATGTTTCAACGCAATTTATCATATTGCTTGCTTACTTCATTTCATTCTTCACCGTAGCATATTATGAAGCAAGATTTGTTACACATCAAAATCTTAGTCATGAGATTGTTATGAAATAGTGATTTGCCCTTCGTAAATTTGTGTTCTGACTTTCATTATTTGTAAAATCAGATCAAAGTAGCCATCAATAAAGCATGCATAGTATAAAGATTTTTTTACTATATTAGGGTTTCCAATAGGGAACAACACATTTAAAAATATAATATAAAATCTATGGAACAGTGACCGGTAATATGAAACCTCTCTCTCCCTCTCCAGCTCTCTTCTCTCACTCTTCCTCTGTCTCTGTCTCCATCTCTGTCTCCATCTCTGTCTCTCTGTCTCTGTCTCTCTCTGTCTCTCTCTCTCTCTCTCTCTCTCTCTCTCTCTCTCTCTCAATGAGAGTTAGATATAGACAAAGGTAACACTTTTTTTATAGGAAGCTGGATTTTTAACATAGCTCATCTTAACTACTAGGTATGATTTAGAGGAACAAATGAGGAATGATAAATTAGTTTTTGGTTCCATGTAGTTCTATATTGTTTAACCCATCCTATCACATCTTTCTCCTATTGGAGGGACACACATAAGGAAAGTAAATTATTTTTGATATTTTAACACACTTGAAGCACAGGGTAAACCAAGATTATAGCATAGTACCTTCATTTTTTCTTCACTCTCTCCTGTTTTTTTCTCTCCACCATTTATTTGTCTTTTTTTCATTATAAATTATTTTCTTTTGGCTCTTTTCTTCTCTCATGTTACTCATTTAATATCCTTTTGTTGAGATTTTGGGGCAAGGTAATAGAAGGGTGTCAATTCCACAGCAAAAGCAGAGATAGCCATTGACTACTATTTCCTCTATGGAAGAATGATACAAAAGAGAAAGATAATACTCCTCCTAATTTAATGGGCTCTAATATAATGACTCGAATCTTCAAGAATATGCAGTAATAATTCTATGTGAAGAAAACCACATGTGTTGGAAACAACACTGCTAAATCTACCACAGAGAAAGACTAAGGCTGCCTTGTAAAGATTTTCAAATATTACCAAGGTCTATCAGTCAGAGCAAATGCATGGTTTCCTTCTCTGTGCTTTTGACATTAAGATACATCAGTTAGCCAGTTGATAGGGTATTGTATTGGGTCCATCTTAGACTCTCTTAGGGGTGCTTTAAATAAACAATTAGAGCCTACTTTAGACAGATGAAATCAGAAAAATTATGGCATTACAATTTTTTTTAAGCCCTACAAATGATTCTGTTTTGCAGCTAGGTTTGAGAACTACTGAATCATAAGAATAAGAAGGGAGAGGGGTAGTTTAAACCAAAACCTCCCCCAAATGCACCAGGGGAAGTAACAAATTTTAGTGCTTCACAGCATACTCTTAATAACAAAAGAAAGGCTATTTATTGAATATACTGACTCTGCTAATTGGAACTTCCTTTCCTCCAGAAGCTAATCTATCTAGAAATATTGTATATATAAGCACAAGAATGTCACATCCTGGAATGTCATGTTTTCCAGCTTCTTAAGGAAGTACTAGACCCCACGTGCTTACCACATGGCAGAGAGAGCCTCAGAAGAGCCAAACAGAGAACAGATGATCAGGGAAAATTTTTCTATGGAAATTCTGCCTTTGGTAAGGTGGTGTATTGGACGTACTTCTCCTATGAGGTAAAGAAAATGGATGGAGTGGCATTTCACATGGACGTCCTTCATAGATGCATGAGGTCCCAACCCAAAATGACTATGCTAGGTGTCGACAGGTAGAATTGGATCTTATTGTGTCAGTCAAGCCTTCATAAATAAAAAACAAATTTTAATTCGATGACTATTTTTCAGTTTTGTATAATAAATATGAATGGTGATATTGTTAAATGTAAAGATAATAGTATAAAAATAATTTTTTAAATTCTCAAATTCTAAGAAAATGGTTATATATTGATCCACAATATTTGGTGCAATCTCATTTATAATTATAAAAAAGGGGATAAAAATCTTGGTCTCCAACAATAGTAAAACAGTGAAAAAAAAGTCATGCCAACACAATGGAATATTTTGCTACTATTATTACTGCTTTAGAATATTTAATAACATGAAAAACGCTCCTGATATTTTTTAGAAAAGAAGTTAAATAGTGTATAGATGATGTTCCTATGCACACACACACATGCACATATATGTAGATAGATCTATCTATCTATACACACACACACACACACACACACACACACACACATAATACTGTATTAGTTTTCTACTTTGATCTAACAAATTACCACAATCTTAGTGGCTTGAAATAACACAAATTTATTATCTTATAGTTCTGCAGGTTAACAGTCCAACACCGTCTCACTGGACTAAAATCAAAGTGTCAATTGGCTTGTATTCCTTTCTGGAAGCTCTAGAGAAGAATCTGTCTTCTTCTTCTTCTTTTTTTTTTTTTTTTTTTCTAATTTTGAAAGGCCACCTGCATCGAGTGGTTTGTGGTTTCTTTACCTCCAACTTCATAGGTAACAATGGTGTGTTGAGTCTTTCTTATATCACAGCACTCTTTCCTCCTTTTCTGGCTTCATCTCCCATTTTTAGGGACTTGCCATTACATTGGGCCCACCTGGATAATCTAGAAAAATCTCCCTATTTTAAGGTCAGCTAAGTAACAACCTAATTCTATCTGCAATCTAATTTCCCTTTGCCTTGCAATGTATCACATTCATTGGTTCCAAGGATTAGAATGTGGAAATCTTTGGGGGGCCATTATTCTGCCTACCACACACATGCACATGCATATACAAATGCATACACATATAAACATAAATACACACACACACAAACATATACTATACCCAAAGAGAAAGATTTTAAAGATACATGTCAGAACATTAATAGTAGGTGGCTGAATTACAGTGTTTTATTTTTTCTTTATATTTCAATTATTGAGATTTTTAAAATCATAAACATAGTTGAAAAAAGTCTAATAAATGCTATTTTCAATGCAAGCCTCTAAATTATATTTTGCTACTCATTTACTGGATATTTTTGAAACATATCATCCATCAAAGTTTATAACTTGAGCATTTAAAAAGTAATTTATTTCAAAAGTTGATGGTGCACTGAATGAACATCACATACTCAGAAGCTTAGGAAAGAAGCCAACCAGGAGAGAAGATCTGGCCTTCTCGGCCATTGATTTCTGCACAATCAATTGACTCGGATCATGCAGTTAATCCAATTCAGTAGTTAAGAAAATTGAAAAGACCAGCTGTGTGGCTTTTAGATCCAGTATTCTTTTTCTTTCTTTCTTTCTTTCTTTCTTTCTTTCTTTCTTTCTTTCTTTCTTTCTTTCTTTCTTTCTTTCTTTCTTTTTTTTTTTAAATAAGAGACACAGAAAGCAATGTCATTTTTTGCTATCCTGTCTGGAAATTCAGAAAGGCAAAAAATAATAATAATAATAATAATAAAAAAAGTAATAATTAAAAAAGGTTTCCATCACTTTGCTACAAAATAATATTTTCTAGAGACAATAATAAATATGACTAATTCTTAGGGGAATCCCATACAGGCAGACGACAAAATTAAATTAATATTATAATCTGTGAGTCATACTAGATTAAAGTTCTATGAATACTTAGCTGAAGGAAAATAAATTTAAGTCAAAATAGAGCAACCTCAGTTTATCGAAGCATTTAAAAATAACTTTTCATATTTGAAATGGAATAATTCTGTTTGCTTTTAAATAAGAATAAATAAAAACAAGTCAAACTTCTAGTAAGTGTTATGGTAATGAAGTAGGTCTATATGTCACTCCTAATTATGATTTGATAATAATTTTATTCAAACATAATGCAAAAAAGAAAAAAAAAACAATTGCTTGTTTTTTTAATTCATGTAAAACGTAGAAAATGGCTCCATTAGGAACTGTGCTAAAGGATGTGTACTAACTACTGTTAGAATTATAACTAGCTTGTGCTTTGTGAAATTAATTCTTTTTTAAACCATAAAATAAGATCTTTACTGTTCTCTACATTCTTATTAATTGCACAGTACTTCATGGGCTCTTGTTGAAGAAGTAAAATTAGTCAAGAAAAGGTCACTCTCTTTCCTTACCAGTTGTATGCTAATAAGGAACACCAGGAACAACTTGTGAAGTGATAGAATTTTTAACTGTGGTAGATAAAAAATGATAAAAAACATAGATAGAATCAGAAACATGGAAAGAACAAGAGGTCCCATTATCACAGCTGGAAAAATTTAGATCCCACTTGAAGCCTTGATTCTCTCCTGTTGCGCAAACCAATGCTTTAAAGCTGTGCAGTTTAGCACAGTAGCCACTAGCCAGATGCCACTAATTAAGTTTAAATTTAACTTAAATGAAATCGAGTTATATTAGTCACATTCAAGCGTTCAAGAGTCACATTGACTGGCCGCTACCATGTAGAATAATCCGGATATAGAACTTTTACGTTATTATAGAAAGTTCAATTGAACAGTGTCATGGTGGAGAGTGAAGCTGAATACTATGCATAATAATGCTATATAGCAGGTATAAATTGGCACTGTCACCGACAAACTATGACATATCTTGAACTTTGTACTGGCTCCTTTTTTGTCTGCAGATGCAAAAATTGTTCCTATATCAGAACATAATGAACATTAATAATGGTCAGCTGACTTACTCCTACATTGATTCTATTAACGATACTGTGTTTTAGCTATTAGTAGAAAAGCAATTACTTAATTCAGTTTGTGTCTACTTTATAACTGGTTGCTGCAAGACACTATAGCTAGTAATAGTTGCCATTAATTGAGCACTTGTGATGTGCTCTATAGGTTGTAAATGCTTCATATTTATTATTGTTATATAATTTAGTCTTCATAATAACCATTTGGTGACTAATTTGAAGCCAGTAATCTGGAAGTTCTGAGGAGCCAGCCAAGATGAAGAATCCTTGAGATTACCTGAAGTGAGTGAGAATTTGGAAGACAGAAATTAGAAGCTGGAGGAACTCCATGCTAAAGCTAATTTCAAAAAGGAGGAGCTGGATTTTTAAATGAATAAATAGAAATGAAATCAGGAGTTTGGTAGAAGACAACATGGACTAAAGCAGGAAAAGGAGCAGGTATCTTGGACAATTGCTCTGAACACTATCTCTTACCTTTGACTTGCTTTAATAAGTAGGCTCTGGACATGTGAGTGTGTCAGATTGGCAGACTGGTATAAAAACAGAGCATAAAGATGAACAAAACTCATGAAGATAACACCTGACTCATCATAAGCATCACCAGCACATTGCAACTCCTCAGATATTGTTAAGTCTGAACTGAACCCAAGTTTTCTATGCATCCTTTGACATTGCCAATTGGACTTTCTGGTTCACTCCATGTCAGGCTGACCAAATTCTCTTTCACAATTAAAATTAAGCATATAAATATGATGTTACAATTTCCTCCATTGAATCTAAGTAAGATTTTTGAAATTCATTATTTTTTCCTAAATAATATCTGTCACATGTAGAAAGTAATAAAGAATTCAAAGTTTTCTTGAGAAGAAGAGGGAGTTTTCATTATACCATAATGCAGATTAAAATGTGAATACATAAGTAAGTCAAACAATTGCATTTTCAAAAAGAATCTTGCGTAGAAAATTCAAAGAGCATATATGAGATACCTGGCAATGAAGAAGTGTTTAAAAGTTATGGGCCAGGCTTAAAACACAAGATAAAGGACACTACTCTAGATTAGTTTCTTCCTTTGAAGAAAGCAGAAATGTACATTGGAAGTTTAAAATAATGGGCTAATTATGTACAGTTGCTGTATCACAAACACTTGGTATTGTAAAATGTAAATGTTGATAATTAAAAAAACATTGCAATATCATTTATTACAAATATGACAGATATTTGAATAATTTTTTAAAGACAAGGCAATGAACTTACCACAAAGACAGTCAAAGATAAAGAAGTAATGATACTTTCTCTTTTCATTATGCACATAAACCACTTAACATTCAATATACTGTATTCCAAAAATTTACATTAACTGCAATCGTATATAAAGCTGAAATCTTGGTAATTTTCTAGTTATTAAACCTTTTTTGAATGATAAACTGATTTTTAGTTCACCTGAAATAAAGCATGAGAAGATAACCTAGATTATTAAAAAAAAAAAAATGAGTAATCAGGACAGGTTTTCATTATTAGATATTAAAGTATATAATAAAAGTCCAATAATTGAGAAAATAATTTGGTACTGGAAAAAAAATTCAGGCAAATAATTGGGACAAAAATGGAAATTCCAGAAAAAAACCCAAATTAAATAAGACTAACTGTATTATAAAAGCAACATCTTAGGAGATAAAAATAAATTATCTAATACATGGTGTTGTGATAACTAGGCAGCCACATCTTCCTCGCAAATATATTTCACAAATATATTTCAGATGTACTATAAACATGAAAAATGAAACCATGAATTCAATAGAAAGCAACAGGTGAATATTTACTTAATTTTAGAAGTAGAGAATAACTTTATAAACCTATTACTCAACAAATAAATTTTAAGGAAAAGATTAATTTATTTAACTTCATAAAATTAAATAGCTCCATGTTTCAAAAAAAAATACAAACAAAATTATATGACAAACTGCAAGAGGGAAAAATAATTTTCATTACATATGACAAAGAGCGATCCCAAATTCATAAAAATGCTTGTTCAGATGAATGATCAAGACAAGCATCTAGGGATCAAACTTCACATCTCATCTTAACACTTTGCACCTAGTGCATCAATAAGTATATCACCAGTTCTGTCTCCAGCGTACTTCCCAACTGTGACCAGTTTATTTCATCTTCGCTACTTTAGCTCTGGGCCTAGCTTCTATTTATTTCCTCTTACTTGAATTCTTAAAACAGTCTCAGTGATCTCACTTTTCCCTTCCTAAAGTTGATGCCCTAAACACCCAGAGTGAAATTTTAAACGTTTAACTCATTATTTTCATGTGCAGAAATCTTCAAAGGTTTTTTTTCCTTGCATGTAAAAAATAAAAAATAAAAAAACCCAAAACAAAAAACTAAACCCCTTCCCAAGACCACTATTATTCCTGTACCACAAGGAAAGTTAATTGGAGAACGTGACTTTAGATCCACAGCCAGGTGTGTTTACCAATATTTCACCCCTGAGTCAGAGTTACTAACCTAGTCACTGGCACAACTGAATAACCATAGGCTTCCTCTTCAGGGGCACTACATAGCACAGGGCAGACCAGACTGTACCCATCTGCTTGGCAGATTGGCTCCAAAACAAGGCCAGATGGAATTTAGCCTTGTTTTTCAAAACTCACCAATTGGAGAAGTTGTTTCTCTTCTTCGGCATGAATCAGTGATGCAAAGGGGAGTAAGTAATGCTCTACTCTGACTGAAGTCCTCCAGAAGAAAGGAAGCTATTTTTAAAACAGAGCCTAGTACCATGCATAACAGAGGAGGTGTTCAATGAATGTTCACTATGATTTTTACTGTAAATGTTCCATGAAAAGCTAAACACCTTGAGATCTATACTCTGTCTAATTTATCTTTTATCCTCATGGTGCCTTTGGCACCTAGTACTAATAGTGATGCTGGAAGTGATGGCGAATATGTGAAGAAATACTATGCAGAACACTGGCATTCAATGGCTTTATTCTGGAGCTTTGAACAAATATATTGGTAAAAACATTAAATCATGTTCATGGAAACCTGGATTCTAATATGACTCTGTCTTAGTTGTTTGACCTTAGTAGAGTCACTTAATTTTTTCAGTAAGACAATATGCTAATAATTATAAAAATAAAAGCTCTGCTATATGTTTCACAGGAATAAGATAAAATAGTGGATGGAAAAGTATCTTGGAAAATATGTAAAACGTGCAATGCAAAAGCTAGAAAATTCACGGGCCCACTTTTCACATTCAAGGAAAAAAAAAGCTACAACATACTTAGATTCTTTACATTTGCTTGCTCATATCTTATTCTCAAAACTCTAGTGTGATTCATTTACATCTCAGCTCATCCATCATTTCCATGAACAAAAACTCTTAAATGACTTGAAGTGGTACAAAGATAAATTATACTTTATTTTGTTCTATTTGACCAATTTTTAAAAATGAGCATATAATTTTTTAAAAAATAAAAATACTGTAAAATTTGTTTATTTAAAAACAACATCCTCCAATGGACCACTGTTGCCTAGAGAGAAAAGCTCAAACTCCTCAACGCTGTATTCACTGGGGGCTCTGTCATCTGGTGTTATAGAACAGAAAGAGTTCATCCACCTGGTGCTAGCAGAGTCAAGCACTAAACACCAGAATTGCAGTGGAGAAAGATTGGCCGTTTTATTGATGAATGGCGCCCACCCAGGAGAACGGGGAGCTAATGCTCAAAAACCTGAACTCTCCCATGGAGCGTAGGCTACAGACTATATAGGGCAAAATCACAAGACACAGTGGGTTAGGGATTCCGGGTCACGCTGGGAGCCAATTAGTCAGAGGTGAGGTAAGGGTAATGAATCATTTCTTCAGGTCTTGAAGACAGTTCAGAGGTGTTTTCCAGCATTTCGAAGTCCAGTCTCGTGGAAAAATAGGCAGGGGATTGTTCCATCTTAGAACTCAGGCGCCGAAGCATAAAATAAGCTTCATAAACTGAAGCATAAAGATGTTATCTTTAACCCGCCAGAGGACCGGACAGTGTGACCATTAATCAGGTCCTGGCCATTCTCTTCTGCCACCTCAGGGATTGCTGATTATTTGGGGGAAAGGCTGAGTCTCTGAGGGGAATACAGAGAGGAGGATATGATTTTTAGAATTAGGTTTTAAAACTAAATTTATTTAAAGTTGTCAAGACGCTTGATTTCACTGGGCCCAAATTTCTTTGTCAATTTTATCTCCTCATTCTTTTATCTGTACCTTGCTTTTTAAAAAATTTGATTATATTCTAATGCTTTTCAAGTGCAACTAAACAATTTTTACTCTCCACTTTTGCTTATACTTTGTCTTCCTCGAATTCCATTTTCCTATTTCTGCCTTCTAGCATCCTGTCCTTTTCTTCAGGATTTAGATAGAATCCTACTATTTTCATATCCTTCTTTGATTTCGTCATACATTTTTCTTTCCTTCTCTACATGAACTTCTACTTCGCTTTGTTGCATGTGTTTTTGTATATGTAAGCTTTATTCCTGCTTGCATTTGTATTCATCACAGTGCCTAGAAGTGTGCCTTGTTCCTAGTAATCGTTTTCTAAATGTTTATTAAGTTGAAAAAACTGCAACAAAATAAATGACACAATGATGCCTGTCCCTCGGTGATTTTACCCCAAAACACAAAACTATTCCCTCAGGATAGTGCAATTTAGAAGAGTGAAAGCACCAAACATTAGCCTGATAGTTTTTAAACCTTTAAAAGCCAAAGAAATCTAATAACGAATGCATCAAAAATGTGTTTTCCTGTTTCATTATTTCTCTTTTCTAGATATTACTAATTAACTTGTAATCACCATGCTAATGAGGTCCCCTGTGGGCTACTTTACATCTTTAAACTATACCCACAAGGTGAGCTGCAAATATACTCCTTAATCACAATTAGAATCTAATGAAATACTTTAACTGCAAAAACCTGTTATTGCCCCATTTCTGGAATAACAGTTTAAAACACATCGACATGGGTAAACAGCATTATATTTGCAAGAAAAAGACACTACTTCACTTAGTGTATGTCTGTGTATAGCATGTATAAGAAGACCCACCTGAATAATACTATTGTCTCATCTTACAAATACAGTGTGAGGCATAGCTAATACAAAAAGCTATTATGTGCCTTGATATTGTAAAATAATCATAATAATAAAATAATGAAATTAGAAACACCCAACAATGGCCATTAGCTACGTATTATACAAAATGAAAGAGAAGAAAATACGATGCTAAACTAAGTATATAAAATATAATGGCAGAGCAGGTTATTATGTAAGCATGAAGCATAGTGTCATCAAATGTTTTGCAAGAAGATAAGCTGCTGTGACAATGTTACTATCCATGTTTTCCACAGGATATCCCAAAAGCAAGCATCACATTCATCATTTGTGGCTTTAAAAAGTTAGTGCCTTTCTCACCTAATTTCACATTATATTTTCCTTAATACATTTTGCAAATAAAATATAAAAGAATAAGATAATTAAAACCCATTTAGGAGAGTTAGAAGCTAAACTATTTTCTCACTAAAATTTACACTGCATCTGTAATTAATTTTACAAAATCACCTCAAATGGATAAAAGACTAAATATAAGACCTGAAACAATAAAATATATATAAGAAAACATAGGTACTAAATTTATGGACCTTGGCCTTAGGATTTTATGAATTTGACCTCAAAGGCAAGGGAAGTAAAAGCAAAAATAAATAAATGGGACTTTATCAAACTAAAAAGCTTCTGCACAGCAAAGAAACCATTAACAAAACAAAAAGACAATCAGTCAAATGGGAGAAGATATTTGCAAACAACACCTTCAATAAAGAGTTAATATCCAAAATATGTAAAGAATTTATATAATTCAATAACAAAATAACAAACAATCCAATTAAAAAATGGGTAGAGGACCTGAACAGACACTTCTTTTAGAAGATATACAAATGGCCAACAAATATCTGAAAAAATGCTTAACTTCACTAGCTATTAGGGAGATGCAAATTGAAACCATGAGATACCACCTCACACCTGGAAGAGTGGCTATCTATTATTAACTGGACAAGTAATAACAAGTGTTGGAGAGGTGGAGAAAAGGGAATTTTAATACACTGCTGGTAGGAATGTAAATTGGTACAGCGACTATGGAAAACATTATGGAGTTTCCTCAAAATATTAAGAATAGAATTACCATATGATCCAGCAATCTCTTTTCTGAATATCTAACCCCCAAATTTGAAAACATTTATTTGAAGATATATGTACCCCTATGTTAATTGCAGCATTATTCATGGTGGCTGACATGAGACCAACCATAGTGTCCTTTGAAAGATGATTGGATAAAGAAGATGTCATACAAACATATAATAGAATATTACTCAGCCATGAGAAAAGATAAAATACTTCCATTTGTGACAACATGGATGGATCTTGAGAATATCATGCTAAGCAAAATAAGTCAGATGGAAAAAGAACCATATAATTTCACTCATATGTAGAACATAAAACTGAAAGCAACAAATGGACAAACGAGAAAAAAAAAAAAAAACTCAGACACAGACAACAGTATGGTGGTTACCAGAAGGAAAGGGGAGTGTGGGGGATGTAGAAAAAGTTAAAGGGGATCAAAATTAATGTTGATGGAGATTTGACTTTGGGTGGTGAACACACAATGCAGTATAAAAATGATATATTATAGAATTGTACACTTGAAACCTATGTAACTTTATTAACCAATGTCATCCCAAAAAACTCAATAAAATTAAAACCAAATGAACTTTCCTTTTAGGAGTATGTCTTGATATCACCTGGCCATAAGCTGATTTGCAAATATTTTCTCCCATTCTATAGGTTGTCTTTTCACATTGATGATTATATCTTTTGATACACAAAAGTTTCAAATGTTGTCGAAATCTAGTTTATCTATTTTCTCTTTTATTGCTTATGCTTTTGCTGTCAAATCTAAGAACCAACCTATTGCCAAATCTAAGGCCACAAAGATTTGCCCCTATGTTTTCTTCTAGGACTTTCATTGTTTTGTTTTGTTTTTTTAACAGCTTTATGGAAATAGACAATTAATTGCTCACAGTTACAGTGTACAATTCAATGGTTTTTTTCCAATTATAGTTGACATACAATAATATATTAGTTTCCGTTGTACAGCATAGTGATTAGAGATCTACATAATTCACAAAGTGATCACTCCACTAAATCTAGGACCCATCTTCCCCTTTACATATTTATGACATTACTGACTATTTTCTTTATGCTATACTTTATATTTCCATGACTATTTTATAACTATCTATGTGTACTTCTTAATCCCATTGCCTTTTTTCACTGGCTCCCACCAATCTCCCTCCCATCTAGTAACCCTCAAAATAGTCTCTGTATCTATGAGTTTGTTTTCATTTTTTGTTGTCATTGTTGTTGTTTATTTTGTGCTTTAGATTATACATGTACATGACATCATGTAGCATTTGTCTTTCTCTCTCTGACTTCATTCAGTACAATACCCTCTAGGTATATCATGGCAATATCTTTTTCTATTTCCTTACTTTTAGTCTGTGTGTATCTTTTGATCTGAAGTGAGTCTCTTGTAGGCAGCATATGTAAGAGTCTTGTTTTCTTATCCATTTAGCCACCTTATCTTTTGGTTGGAGCACTTAATTCTTTTCAGTTTGAGGTACTTGTTGATAGATACGTAGTTATCACCATTAAAAGTTTTATAGTTTTAATTCAAATTTTTATACTACTTTATATATTTTATTATCCCTGCATAATATCTTGTTAATATACACTATTACATTTTTATAGTTTGATCATATTTTTAATTCTTATATTCCATATATTTATATAGATCATCTTTTTTGAGTTAATTTCTGAATGTGGTATGAAGTAGGGATACAACTTAATTTTTTCATGTGCATATTCAGTTGCCCCAGAACAATTTGTTTAAGAGGCTTTTCTTTCTTCATTTAATAATCGTTCATCCTTATTGAAATCAATTGGTTTTCTTTGTTACTATATATATAATATGTGTGTGTAAATAAAGATTCTTATGCCAGTAACACAATCTTGGTTACTGTACTTTTGTTATAAATTTTGAAATTGAGCTGCATAAATATTTCAACTTTGTTCTTATTTTTCAATATTGTTTAGTCTGCTTACGGCTCCTTGAAATTTTATCCCATCAGATTTTTATTATTTCACTCTTAATAAAAGACAGAGGAGTGGGTATGGGAAGTAAGGATGGAAAGAGAATTTAGAGAAAGCAAAGATTGTGCAGAAAGCAGAAGAAAAATTTTGAAATACTGTATTAAATATTCATAAAGAAAAATAAATATTGCAACTATAAAAAAAAGAGTAGTTTGGTTTAAAAATTATTATGAGAACAAAGAGCCCTTAGAAATTAAAAATAGAGAATACATTAAAAAATCTTTGGATAGATTGTAAGATAAAATTGAGCCAGAGTGAAATAAAAAGACATAGAAATGGAAAATAAAAAGATAAGAAAGTGAGAGGGGGCAATGTAGAAGTTCAGATCTTCCAAAGGAAAATTCTATAATGGGAGAACCATGAAGGATAGGGGAGAAATTTATTAACAAAAAATGCAAGAAGATTATTCTGAGAATGAGAATAGATTGAAATTAAAATATCACTGGAGTTTATTTTTTTAAAAAATAACTGGAAGCTATAAAACAAAAAGAATATATTTTTAAATATCTGGGCAAAAATTTTTTTCCATCCTAGAATTCTATATTTCCCTAAGCTCTCAAGTAAGTATGAAGGTGGAATACAGATGGATTACCATATGGATTGGATTACCTGATACATTTGACAGTGTTGAGATAACACATGCTTCTGTGGAAAGTTTGGGGTTAAATTATTGCTAGGTACATATAAAACTAAGTAGAAAAAAATGACTCAATTAATAAAAAAATTAAAAAGTTCAACAAGAAAGGAATTGATTTACCAGAAACAATAATTGTGACATAACCAGTAATGTTATTTAACCAAAGTAATAGATTTCATTATATAACTGCTTAATCAGACTGGGCAACAAAATGTCTTACTATGTGTTTGGTGCTGCTTACTTTTGTGAAATGTGAGTTGTTGAGGAGTGAAGATAGTAAGAGAATGGGTCTGATGAAATTTGAAATCCTGAATAATTATGAATTTGTTCTCAAGTGTAAGCAGTCAGTTAAAGAAACTCATATGCATTACTTTATTTCAATTTTTTTTAAAAAGCCTATAGCACTTGGTCTTCCTACGTGGTCTTCCATTCAGGTACTAACCAGGCCCGACCCTGCTTAGCTTCTGAAATCAGACAAGATCGGGTGTGTTCAGGGTAGCATGGCTGTAGACTATGTTTGCATTACTTTAATTTTGCTCTGCACAGAACATTTTAATCTGGTCCTGTAAGAAGCTTGAGTTACACTGTTAAAGCAGAAGTAGGCTCCAAACTGGCCGTCACTCTGATAGCAAGCCCAGGATCTCAAACTCAAAATATATTTTAAAACACTATGAAAAAAGCTTATTTTGAAAACAACAAACTGCATACGCCATACATTATTTTTAGGGTTAGGGTTAGGTTGAGTTTAACATAAACAACTGATAAAACCAGAATGCTAGCCAATGCTAGAGTGGAATATTTGGGCATCTTAATCATCCAGTCACCAGTGATACCTCTTTTCCCACTCTGCAAAAGCCTTTGAGATTTATGAGATAGTAGATATGAAAAATTTATTACTTATTAGTTTTGAGAATTCCTAGAAGAGGTAAGCATAATTTGTCACAGATGTACATTTCATATAGGTAAATGTTATATTTATATTTAACAAAAAAAATTCAATGAAGCATAGAGAACTATTCTTTATAAAGATAAGGTAAAAGACAAATGACTTTTTTTTTCTGTCAGAGGAACATTAATAGAGAAACTATTAAATAGAGGTTGAATTTACATTGAAAACATTATTTCTTTTTCATTCTTATACATCTATGAATAATTAATAATTTATGCTCCAGATAGTTTTAGGGTTAGTGTTTGATTAAAAGATAAACATTTTGTATATTTTGATACACAAAAATATAAAAGGTGAAAATAAGGTGGATGATAATCAGCTGCTTTTATTGTCGCTGTTGAATAGACATTTAATTCAATGTAACAAATATTTGTTGAGCTCCTACTGTATGTGGGATGCTGTACGAGATGTTATTGGAGATGCAGACTTGAATAAGTAATGTGGAGAGATAGAACAAAGGAAGAACGTATAACATAAAAGTGATTATATTTGAAGGCACAATATAAGAGAGAACTAATGTACCACATACCGCAGGGCATATAGATTCCTGATCCTGATTCTTATGGTTTCTGATTCAGTAAATCTTGAGATAGGACCCAAGAATTTGCATTTTTAACAAGTTCTCAGGTGATGTTGATATTATTGATCCACGGACAACATTTTGAAAACAGGTAAGAAGTCAAATTTAGTTTTCAGGGTCATAGATATCTTTACTGAGGAGGCATTATTTGAGAAGGGTGCAATGCAATTTAATGGTTAGAATTCCTTGACTTCAAGCTAAGCATCATGATACTGTTAATTTTCTAAAAGATATGTTATAAAAAATAGATGATTTACAGAAATGAAGGAAATTTGGAAAATACAACCTTCAAAAGACAAAGCAGAATAGCTTTACCTAGCTGAAAGTCAGAAATTAATTAACCATGATCCCACAAAATCCTTTTAGTGATATCTGCTATCTAACAGATTTCAGTCCTGGTGTAATTCCAGGAGCAGAGCATGTCTACAGACTAGCTTGGGGAAGGCAAGGCAGAGATCAACAGCCTATCAAGAATTGGTCCTGAGGGCAAGGAGTAGCTCCTCAAAGTACAACTAGAAGGGAAAAATGTATGCAAAAATAGTGAATGTCATTAAAACTAGGTCAGGTTTGAATAGGCAAACCAATGGTGAGTATACTTCCAGACATAGGGAATTGTGTGTATGAAGGAGAGTTAGAACAGAATGTTTGGGAATATGGAGTAGTCCATTATTTCAAAGTATAAAGTACAAGTATATAAGTAGTGAACAATAAGGTAAAAAAAAAAAAATGTAGGTTGGAGTCTCTAGAGACAAACCTCGTATGTAGATTCCCTTGCTTATTAAACCTGCCACCTAGCAATCTGGAGTGGTCTGCCTCTTGCTTCAGCCTCTCCTTGCTCTCCTTGAATTATGGCCAAGGAGAACATTTCGAATTTCACCAGGGGAACTACTGAGGTTGCAAACCAGAAATTGGTGAGGCATTTTTTAGCAAGTTAGTGATATGATAGAGCAACAGTGTGATTATTGCAGGGAGGAAATGGAAACTAGGAACCAACTTGGAGAATATTCCAAGATTCAGGAATCAGGCGAAAGACCATAACTTCTTGTGTTAACAACGTGGATATCTTAAGTTAGTTCTAGAGTTTTCTCAGTTTTCTGTTGCTTTCATGGTTACTGAAATATTTATTGTCCCAACATTTTAGTATGATTTTAAGTGCGCTACTATTATAGAAATGCTATTTCTTATTTATTTGTTTGGTTAAGATTGTCTGATTAAGTAACAAAAAAAAAATCTATATTTTATTGTTGGCTAAAATATCATAAGAAAAGATAGTGCTATCCATAGAACCAAAGTGTGTACCAATTTTAAATATATATAGTAGTATTTTTATTAAATTTATACTGTGATATTAAAATTTGAGGCTGATTTATTTTGTATGATTATGGAGTAGAATTTGTCATAACTTTTTTTGGCATGCTTTTGAACTTTTAGAACGTACTTTTCAATATACTTAAGTATGATATATACCCTTTGATTGCGGAAGTATGTGACTGAGAACACTAAATTAATATTTTGTTTAATGAATAAAAAAAAAGGCATCTGCTTTTAAGAATATATTTGGCGCCAGAATACATATAACGTTTTTGCTAATTATTAATTCCAGAGGACAGATTTTAATGTCAGAGTAAAGGCAGATTAAGCAGATATTCCCAAATGTATTTTAAGGCCATCTGAATGTCTAAAACGGAAGCATAAGGAATGTTTGTCATTCCTTTTTCAAGTACAGAAATGTAAGGGCTTATAATATTAACTGTTTCATTAAATCACTTAACCTCGTTGGACTGCTTTTGTTAGCTGTGAAACAGTGATAAAAATGTCTATAATTCACCAAGTCAAAGCAAAGAAACAGAAACTTCTGAGTCATGAGATGCTATTCATTATAATCACAGTTAGACAATTTTTGAGGCCAAATCCTCAGTCTGCTGTGAAACAGCATTCTGCTGTGAAAGTCTATTTTTTTAAAAAAAATATTTAAAAAATATTTATTATTGGCATTTGTGTTTTCAGGAAAAGCAAAAACAAATGAAGGAAAAGTCTCCCGAAATTCAGCTAGCCACTTGTGATATGGGTTTTTAGAGTAGTCAGTTCATATTTCTTAGTTACATATCAAGGACAAGCTTTCTAAGGAAGTGCAAAAAACTCAAGCAGCTGATACAGAGTTTAACCAAGTCTTTGATGCAGCATTTCTTTGAAGTTTTATGCAAGTTATTTCATCTCGGTGTGATTTTTTTTCTCTAATTCTAAATTGGGTTGAATTTAGTTTATGTTGGTGTTCTACCTGTTCACAGTCCAGTTGTACGAAGCCAGGTGTGGAGAAAGTTGTAGAACAGACATTCTGGGTTCCAATCACAACTTGCTATCTACTAGTTAGTTGCTATTCTGGGCAAGGTACACTTGCGTGATAGAGATTTATCTACCTCATGGCTTTGTTATGAAGAATAAATATAAAAGTTTAACATAGCACTTGTAAATAGTAAGCACTACATAAGAATTTCCACATGGAAATTTAGACAACCAGATATGCATATTAAAAACTAAGCATTAATTTGCTAATTTCCTGAAAGTTTTACCCTAACATAATCAATGAAAATAACTATGGGAGCACTCTAAAGTCATTATCTAATTTAAATCTCAAATCAGTTCTATGACGTTGATATTGTATTTTTATTTCACAAGTAAATAACTAAAAATCAGAGAGACACTAAATACTTGCCCGCTCACTAAGTGAAATGGTGAGTTTGGGCTTCAAATGCATGTACTCTTAGAGATCTAGAAATTAAGTATTTTGCTGTGCAACTTACAAATCTAAAAGAAAAGTACCAGGGAAAATGAGATATCAGTGAAGTTTAGCAAAAAGGTGATAGATAAAATGAGTTAGCAAATGACAGGCACAACATTTGCGTGCCGTTTCTCTGAGCGTAAGGCTACATACACTCTTTGCCTCTCAAATCTCTTGCTTTAAGAGTTTCCAGAGATAGTGTCTCGAATGAGAAGGGTTATGAAAATACATTTGCAAGTACATCATAATTAGCAAAACACTTAATTTTCATCTTCGAATATGAAAAATCAAGCTGTCAAGTAATCCTCCTACATTTGTTGGCTGCTAATAAGCAATAAACAAGTTCATTTTTACTTCACTGAACAATATTTTTTTCTCTAAAGAATACATGGAATGTTACTTGAAAAATAGTTTCTATCGAATTTTACCTGTCTTGAGGTTACCTTTTGAGTTTCATCATTTGGCTGTACCTTCAGATCATGAGAAGACTGAGACAGTGAAAGAGACTGCTATGCTAGGCAGAATTAATGAGATACCTTTATCACCTTCAGCAGGAAACTAAATTAGACTCACACTAATGATAATTTCTATTCTAGGAAAAGTCTAAATGCCTACCTAAGTATACCTGTTACTCAGAAATATGACAGATTAAAACAATGACATCTACACATTTGCATGGCACAAAGAAGCAATTACAGAGAACCATTTCAAACTGCTTTCTTCCTTTAAAAATTTTTAAAATTTTTATCTAATTTTAACCACCAATTTAATTTTTATTTATTTATCAAGAGTATTGTTTTATCTATTTTTATTTTCGTTATAAGGAATATACTTTGTTACACACAATCTGTAGGGAGTGGGAGGGAGTGGAAGAGATGGGACAAGAGAGTAAATCTGGGCAAATAACTCTAACTGGTGATTAGGAGGTTGAACTGAGTCAATTCATTCTATAAATGGTTTTGGGGCATCAACCATGTGCCAGGTACGATGGTAGGAACTAAGGACCAAAGAATAAAAATATAATGCCTGTCTTTATGGAGTTCATAATCCAGCAAAAAAAAAAAAACACACAGTTATAAATAACTGAGTATAAGTGCTTTAATGGGAAGAGGGGATTAAAAAGAAAGACAAGAATATTTGCCACATATTATTTAATGCTGGTTATTTGGTTATTGTGATAGGTGCTAATATATGTCATTTAATTCATGAAGTCAGGTTTATCTCCATTGTACAGTTGAGGTAGTTTAGTGTCACACATCTAGAATCACATCTAATGATTCTAGCTGTGATAACTCAAATTTCTCATCTTCTAAAGCATTTGGTTTTTATACTAAAGCAGTATTTATAAAAATTATCTGATCATAACAAATCAGCTGAGGAATTTCTTAAAAGTACAAATTATATAGCCTCAACACCAGGGTACTGAGTTGTATACTCCAGGGCAGGGCTGGAGAATTTGTATTTTAAATAAACATCTCTCAAGTATTTTTTTTTTTTAATCAAACAAGTTTTAAAATCGCTGATTATCAGCCTATTGCATTCTATGCTTATTAAAAAGGACAAAGAGAACACATCTGGGTGGAAAAGAGAGAAATGTACATGAACGCTTCAGAAGGAAATGTTTTTTATGTTTGACCTTGATAGTTGAATAGCAATTTGCTGCCTGGTGAAGGGAGAACTTTTGGTAGTGACTTTATTTAGAGTGATATTTTACAGCTTACAGAGGGATATTTTCCTGCCTCCCTGGGTTAACCGTTCTCTAATTTACCATGATATGACATAGATGGACGAACGGATGGATGGACAGAGAGATGGATGGACATATACATACATATGTACACATATATACATCCAAGATGATCTCTCATAATTATCAGTGTGTATAGATAGATGGAGATAGATGTACATTTTCCAAGCCATATCTGAAACTACAACATGAAACAACAAATGTAGATAACTCTACTTTAATAAAGAACTAAATAATTAAATATTTCTTTTCAGTAACAAATTTCACAAATGCATCGATTTATTTATAGAATTTTATTCAGTATCTTTTTAAATTAAACAATATATAAGAGATTTTATAGAAAGTTTGAACACTGGGTATTTATCTATATTCTATCTGTATTTCTATGTATCTAAATATATTCCCACCCCCTTAATGTAATAATGAAATTTTGAAGTATTTCCTCTTATCTATCCTTATATGTATACATTTACATATTTTATCATTTTAGAGCTCCTCCTCATCATCTTCTACATTTATAGGACCTAATGTCTCCCTTTTTAATTGTTTACAAATTTGTGTTGGAATATATCTTTCAGTAGATTTCCTAAGAAAAAGTGAAAAAGAGCTAAATTTTTGGCCTAACTTTTTAGTACTCCTCTTGATCCTCTGTGCTCTGCATTTCCATAATTATAAGTGTTTTTCTAGGTTAAGATTTTTAAAAAACTTATTATATAAGAATTGATCTAGGAGACATTTTTATTTTTCTTATTGTTTTCTAACATAATTTCCTGCTTTCTATTTTGTGTTTTATTAAATGACATGTAAATGATTGGTAATTTGATTGAAAATCTTATTAATTAAATATTTGGCTTTTAGTATGTATCCTTTAACTTTTTAATTGTTTTTCATTTTTAATCTTTTTAGTTTTTGAAGATTTTCCTGACTCTTACCAAATTTGCTAGTAATTAAAAATTTTTAATTTCCAATTTTTAGTTTACAAATTTTTTATTGTTTCTAATTTTTCTTTTTGTATAGTAAATTGTTCTTATTTAATAAACACAATTCTTATTTTCTCAAGAATATTAGTTGTAGTTCCTTATTAAGTTTTATTTGTTCTCTGCATTTTCCCATTTTTCCTTATTTCTCTTTGTTTTTTGTCTCTATTTGCTGAATGGCTTTCCTTCTCTGCTTAATTATTTCTTTGTTGTTCACATAAATTAAAGAGAATTTTTGTGTGTGCATGGCAGAGTTTATCTGCAGCTGGGTTTTACTGTATGATTATGTGATGAAGCATTCTGTTGTAGAAATAGTAAGCTCTTGGCATTTTTTTTTTCTCCCAAAGAAGAATCTTGTGATCTCTAGTCTGAGGGTTAAAAAAGATTGTTATGCATGTCTGACTGACAATATTCTGAGACCATGATCCTAAAGTCTATTGTTTCTTATTTGCTAATATTTTATTTAGTTTTTTTCCCCTATTAATATTTATGGGAAAGATTATTCTGTAATTTTTTTTTTTTCTTATACTCTTCAAGTTTAAATGTTAAAGTTATTCTGAATTCGTAGAACAACTTGTAATATTTGTTTTTTTCTCCCTTTGGGATATTTTATTTAAATTAGTATTTTTCCTTCAGTTGTTGAAAGAAATTTACCACTGGAACCACCTGGATCTATAGTGATTTCATAAAAGAAATAATTATATATTTGATTCCTTTAATAGATATACAACTATTCAGATTTTTTATTTTTTTCCTGTGTCAATTTTGGTAGGTGTTGTTTTTCAAAAAATTGTCCAGTTTACCTAGATTCTCTAATTTTTGGTATAAGTTCTTCAAATATGTTATGATGATCTTTTTACTGTTTCTTTGTTTTGTAATAATGTCTCCTTTCTCATTCCTGATATTCCTGCTCCCCTCCTCCTATCAACTTTAATTGATAATTTATCAAATTCATTATTTTTTTCAAAGAACCAATTTTCAGGGTTTTATTTTCCTTTTGCATTTATTTCTTATTTTATAAATTCTGTTTTTTTCTTCATTATTTCTTTCAACTTTCACTTTCTTTTTGAAATGGATACATATTATATATGTTTTCATATTAGATAACCTACTGAGCTTTGGAAATTAAATAATATATTCTAAATACTGAATTTATCAAAGAAGAGATAAAAATTAAATTTCACTAAAACAATGAGAGTTACTTCTACTTCTGATAGGGTTTTTAAAAGTCTCAAGATTCTGTTGCTCTTAGCCTAAGAACTGAACATGCCAGATAAACTATAAAAATATTTTTGAAAACATTTTAGAGAGTTGAAAACAGAAAGAAATCTAACCAAATAGAATTACAGAAAATGGTAGAACTGCAGAGAAGAGAAAAAAATCCACACTGTACTCATTCTAAGTGGAATGAGGAATGAAGAATCTGTCGTAGACAGGGTTAAAGGGAAACCAGACAATTTTAAAAGAATTTTTAAAGGTCGCATGTAGACTGTGTGACAGATTAGAATTTTGGGGAGCTCCAGTCACAGAATAAAGCTATACACACCTTCCTACTCTTTCTCATGAATTCTCCCAAAAACTTGGAGGTAATATAACAAAGGCTGGGAACAAAGCAGGAGAGCTGAGATATCTATTTTCAGCCATACAGAGATACTTTGAAATCCAAAGTAGCTTTCCTCTGAAGGTGGGGGCTTAGTAGGAATGAGAAATTCATCCAAGAAACTCTGGGTTCTTAGACTGAAGGCATGTCAAGAGAGCTGAGAGGTATCTGTGTGAAGTGCTCCAGAATTTCAACTACAGAAGACTAAAATAAGAAAGAAGAAATGAAAGAAACTTCACTTGAAGGGTCAGGGTCTTCCATATTCCCAGGACTAGAAGCAGGACTGCAGAGCAGAGAGAGATCTCCCAAAATGAAGAAAACTAGGGGTAGGCATAAAGAGCAAAGAGAAAAACAGTGACACAAAAGGTTGCACAACAAGTTGTAAAGGAGATATATGCCATAAATTGGAAGCTATTGACTTAAATGTAAAGCAACAGAGATCTCTTCGATTTCAACAGTATTCAGACACCCTCCCCGCGCCCCACTCCCCCCAAAAAAAGCACACAGAAGAGAAAATACTGGCTTGTCCTTCAAAACATTTGAAGACAGGGTTAAACTGATTCTAGTTAATAATGAGAGAGATTATCTCATAATTCTCCTTTCCTTTAATATTCTTGTCAAGTTTTGATGTCGACATGCAAAGTGTGTTTTTCGTTCTTGAAATGTGTTGAGACTCCTTTATGGCCTCACATGTTGTCACATTTTATAAATGTTTCATGAGTATCTGAAAGGAACACATATTCTGCAGTGTTATTTTAGTGTTCTATAGTCAATTTTGTTAATTATATCATTAAAATCTTCTATAGTTCTCATGATATTTTGTTTGCTTGTTCTACCAGTGACTGAGAGAAATGAGTTAAGGTTTCCTAACATGATTGCTCTTTCCATTTCTCCTTGTATTTTTGTCAATATATTCATATATTTTGAGATAACATTATAGCGTGCATACAGATTTGGAATGGTTTTATTCCCTGTGGCCTGACAACTTTATCATTATGAACTGTCCTTTTTTTTTTTTTTAATCTCTAGTAGAACCTCTTGTCTATTTTGTTTTACATTAATGTAAGAATATCAGAGATTATTTGTTTAGTATTTGTATGGCATATCTTTTTCCCTACTCTTATTTTCAACCTTTTTGTATTACAATTAGGTGTTTCTTTTGTAAGGAGCATATATTTGAGTTTACATTAGCCATTTTATTATTTATTTTCTGTCTACCTCCTGTTCTTTTTCCCTTTCTTTTTAACTTCTTTTGAATTAATCTAATATTTTCTATGATTAAATTTACCCTTTAGCAGGTTATAGGTTTGTTTTTTTTGTTTTTTTGTTTTTTTGTTTTTTTTTTTTTTTACTATTTTTCTTTAACCTAACACAACCTGGGTGTGGATGGGAAATTTAGGAATCATGAAACAGTTTTGTGGGTGTTGGTCAAGCACTTCATCTTGGAATGTCATTATTGATAGTATCTTGAGGAAAAATGCCAAATTTAATATCATCATTTGCAATAAGATTAGATAGATATGCTTTGCATTTTAAGGCAACAAAATTTTGTGTTAAATTACTTAGAAAATGGAAAGGAAAGTGAGCTAGGAAATTTTCTTAAAGCTTTGTTGTATTTCAAGGATGATATTTAGATCTAAATATAATTTTTTGTTATATAAACTGTGGGTTGTTGATAAAAATGTGAAGGAGGTGTCTAAATTCTCCCATCCTCAACTCATTTCTTCATACCATCGCTAGGTCATTGTTTAGAGTTAGTAGCCATTTGCTTGTTGGGTTGAAGATAAAGGTATTTCTAATTTTTTTAAAAAGTGGGTGCTTTTTTGGTGAGTTTCAAGGGAGGAAAGAAGAATTAAAATGACTTTACTGAACATTGCTTAAGTGACAGTTTCTACCACAAAAATTTAAGGCTAACCACTAATCAGTGGTGACTCACATAAGCTCTTAGGGAAAGCTCGATGTGACCGAGACTGTCTTTGTTTTTATTTCTTGACTGTCTCTTTGATCACTATAGTGGGATTTCTTTCCAGGAATTTTATGGCTAAACTGATCAGCTTAGTTAATTTATGCAGTTGAATAATTGTATCTATTGATTTGGATCTTTGGTGATGATGGTGATGATGATGATGAAAATGATGATGATGAAAATGATGATGATGATAATTCAAAAAATGCTTATTGAGCACTTGTAATGTACCAAGCATTATTCTAGGCATGTGAGCTCTAGCAGTGACTCTAACAGACAAAAATCTCTTAATTTATGGAACTTACATCTTAGTAAGTGTAGAAGTTTGGTCAAAATTAAAGAAACAACTAACACTTATTGAACATTTGCTATATAAAAGGTACTATTTTAAGTGATCTACCTGTTTTAACTCATTTAACCATCAAGTTGATCCCATGCAGTGAATACAAGCTTATGTAGAGGAAAGCTGAAGTATACAAGAGTTAATTTGGTCAAGCTCATCCATTTTGTAAGTGGTGGACTCAGTTCAAACTTAGTGTTGTTTCAGAGCCTTGTTCTTAGCTCTATAGTATGACCATGATAATATATAAATTGATTTTGATGATAGTTTTGAAAGGAAGCCGTGGCTACCAGTTAGGTCTAGATATAAAACCATTCTATGGTCATTGCATGGCTTAGAATTTTCTCCTTTATTGAACTGAGGAATTGATAATAATATTAAAGATCTAACTTCAATTCCTGGCATTATAAAACTATTATTTTTAGTGTAATAGATTAAAGATATTTGAAAACTTTCACATTTATTTTTTAGAATTTAAAAAATCATCCTGTGTAGTACTTTTTAAACATGAGCATATTTTGGTATATTTGCAATTACCACTTTTTAAGTAGACTTTACTTTTTAGAACAGTTTTGGTATTTTATAGAAAAATTGAAAAGATAGTATGGAGAGTTCTCATATACCCTTGCACACTGGATTCTATGTTATTAATATTTTAAATTAGTATAGCACATTTGTTAAATGAACCAATATCAATACATTCTTATTAACTGAAGTCCATAGTTTATTTGGATCTTATTAGTTTTTAACCTAATATTTTTTTTAGTTCCAAGATTCCATCAGGTTACCACATTACATGTAGTCATCATATTTCCTCAGGCACCTCTTTGCTGTGAGAATTTCTCAGACTTAACTTGTTTTTGATGGTTTTGACAGTTTTAAAGAGAATTAGTCTGGATACATTGCAAGTTGCCCATCTATTAGAATTTATCTGATTTTTTTCTCGTGATTAGACTGAGTTATGGGTTTTGGGGAGGAAGATCACAAATGTAAAGTGCCATTTTCATCACAATGTATCAGCATGACTTATCACTGTTGCTATTGACCTTGATCACCTGGCTGACATAGTATTTGCCAGGTAACTCCACTTTAACGTTCCTCTTTCCTCATCTTCTCTCTACACACTTTCCATACTGTACTCTTTGGAAAGAAATTACTATGTACTGTCTACACTTAAGGAGTGGGGAGTTATGTGCTCTCTTCTTTAAATTGGAGTATCTACATACATTATTTGAAATGCTTCTGCACAGATTTATCTCTTTTTTTAAAAAAAAGTAGTTATTTATTCAGTAGTTTATATCAGTATGAACTTATGAATATTTATTTTATTATTGGGTTATATAGCTCAATACTATCTTTGTTGCTAAAACTGTTCCAGCTTTGTCCATTGGGAACTCTTTCATTGGTATCTGTGCTTTTCCTTTTCTCTCTCTTTTTTTTTTTTTTTTTTTGATATATTCTCATCAGTGTGGTGGGGGTTTTGTTTATTTATTTGCTTTTTGAGCATTTCCTTACTTTCTGGCACTACAAGTTGCTCCACACTCATCTTGTGTATTTCCTATTCCAGTCCTAGAATCAGTTATCTCTCTAAGAAGCCTTGATTCCTATTGTTGGAGAATGGTAGTTGAAACCAAGATCTAGACACTAGGTGTGCTTGTTTCTATTGGCAGGTTATTTTTTTTTTTTTTAGACCCTCTAAGTTGAAAGAGCAAGGAAATAAATGTGTGTATCCTGCTCATGTATATGTGTATATATAGAACTATTTATATATGTAATATATGTGCAATATACTAGATTTATATATGTAATTATCTGTTAAGTTAAACATGAATTCATATTGATGTATTCAACTCTAGTGCATTGTTACATGGATCATTCTTGCCTCCTCCACTTGTTTATCTCCAAATTCCCACCCTAAGAGTGAGAAAATGGCTCTTACCATTCACCATCCATACAGGTATACTTCAGGCAGTGCTGAGGTCTAGGCTTATTAGGAGAAAAATGTTATTTGGTAGAAATAAATCCTGGAAAACTGACCCAGTGAAATTAACTTTTAATTTTCTTAGATTTACAACAATCACCACAGAATGTACTGGGGTTGTTACTTGCCGAGCCAAGTCTCCAGAATAGTTGAGAGGAGCAGTATTAGCGTCTGAGTGCTTCTGTGGGGTCCTGAGAGCAGAGAGGCTTGTCTTTTCACCTGGGAGTGCTGCTGAGATTCTGGCTCTGGTGGCCTTCTAGATAATGTAGCTAGTTATCTTTCACTTGCATTACAGTACCTCATTTTTTTTTTTTTTACTTTGATGTTTTTCGTTTAATCACATCACTGTCAGGTTATAATAACAGCTACATAGATTATTATGTGGCCTCAATCGTAACACTTTATTTTTTAAAAACATTTTCTCATTTTCAGAGTTACTCTTTTTATACATTTTTACAGTTCAGTCATATCTTATTTTCATCTGTAATCTTGCTCCACTCTCTATGCATGTAGCCATGGAAACCATCACAGAAGGCCTGTGTTTTACAAATCGTGGTATAAATTATAGGCCATTACAATTGTTATGTTACTTTTCTGGTAAGAGTGCTGCATTTTCACCTATGAAAAGGGTTATGACTGCTGTTAATTCTAAGAGGATTTGTGGTAGTTTGGCGTGGGAGTAGGTCAGGAATGCTGTGGTCTTCCCATCAATCAGTGTCATGATGAGATAAGTTATTACCGGATAGTTTTAATAGCTGCTTTTAAGTTTACTGTGAATGACTATATCTCTAATTAAGGTTCTTGAATCTATTCTAATTTTCCATTAAATATTAAATCTCACAAAACTCCCTTTAAAATACACATTATCCCACATATTTGTGAAACATTTACTTTATGCCAGGCACTGTGCAAGGTGTTACAGGCAATAAGCTCAAAGAGTAATGGAAAGAATGAAACATATGAAAACCAGCATAGCACAAAGAAGAACATAGAGATCAAGGACCAATGAGTAAAATAGAAAACACTCAATGTACTTAAGACAGAAGGAATTTAAGGCAGGGAATTGATTATTCAGTTGCTAAAAGAGAGTAAGAGGCTAACCAAAGACAGTGAAGCAATTCAGAGATCAGCAAAAACAGAAGGTGCTACCAGCCCTGGATTGGAAAAACAAAAGTAAGAGGCAGTGTTCCTGGAGCCTAGAGACACAGGCCATTGAACCACTGAGGGGAAGATGGAATCATGGGTAGCCTGTCTGGCAGGGGCTAAAACCATGGAAAAGATACAGCAGCTGTCAGAGATACCTGCAGCATAGAGGAAGAAGGCAAACATCTGGCTTCTCTGTTCTTCTTGACCTCCAGTCTCTCACCACTGCTTTCAGTTGGCCAAATTGAGATGAGAGTCTTCTGAAAAGGAACCTGGTAATGCAAACTGTAATGATCAGTTCTCATAAGAGAGGGCAAAAAATGGATCTAAAGGTAAATAGATCCAGGAATGATATTGAATGCTGCTGAAGATTCAACATAGGGATAGCTGAGATGAGATTACTGCAGTTTTCCTCACATGCTAAAATCAGTTCTATTCTGTATTTGAACTGTATCATCCAATATACTGAACAATTTCCACTTCGATGGGAAGGCAAATTTTGAAAATAGCTAACAACTGGCCTAAAATATTGGCTTGAGAATTTGGTCTGTATTCCTTTCTGCAGGCGTCTTTTCCAATCTTTAACTCTAGTCTCTAGCTTAAAACAGAACAGGACAAAACAATGCTTCAACCACCTTCCACATCACAAAGTTTCTCTAAGCTGGTAAATGTTATTTGCAATATCAAGGCCTGTTTCTTTTCAAAACCAAGGAAAATTGTAAGTGCACATGCACACACACATGAACAAAAATCTAGAGTTGATTATGGGTAATGTTATAAATTTTATGCTTAGACAAGCTATTGCATTATATGGGACTATTTCATCTTTGTATTTGAGAACATACTAAGCTATATAATGTAAAGTTATATTAATACATATATACAGATAACTAAGTCTCTGAGGACAGATTCCAACAATTTGTTAAAATATTTTTAGAAAATATAATTACACATACACCCATAAGTACTCAAATATGAACACTCTACATTTAGATGATAGAACAATAAAATTTAATAGTTATGGGAGGACAGAGTCCCCAAATTTTCTTAAATTTATTGTTATTATACAACAAAAATGTTAAGTACACCTGGGGTCCAGCAAACCTTATGACCTCTTTGATACTTTAATATTTTACTACTTTTTTCCTTTCTTTTTTTCCCATTTGTGCTAAATATGGTGTATTCTGTGATTTATATTTAGTCCTTTACTTTGTACTTACTGTTCATGCCATTCTTTAGAGATTTCATCCTCTGATGTAGATTCTATTATCACATTTTTGCAAATATACATCTTTAGTTCTGAATTCACTCCTTTGTTTTTGTGTAGTATCTCTAGTTAAATGCTGCCATCTTACTATTTGGATGTTCTGCTGTCATTTCAAACAAAACACTTCAGTTATCAGTAAGGGTCCAGGCAGGAAATAGATGACGTACTCAAAGGATTAATTAAAGATATTTAATGAATAATCTATTTACAGAGGTGTGGACAGGATTAAGGGAATCAACAAAGCATGATGACACATCCAAGGATGAGCAATATCAAAAAACCTTACAACCCTTTGGCCTGAACATCTAGGAAAGAGAGTGGTTACCAGAAACTGGAGAGAGCTGAAGCTATAAAAGAAGTTCCTGAGAAATGATGTGGCCGTGGGTAGAGGAAGCCAGCTCCTGCTAAAACTGTAGTCCATCTTGGAAGGAACAGGGGGAGAAAAAACACCTGGTCTTTATTTTTTCCCACTGCCTTATTTCCTGGGCCTCTCATTGGCCAAACCTAACAGGAGTCCAGAGGACAAAGGAACATAAGTGATGTAGACCAGTCTCCTCCTGGACCACAGACTAAGGTAGAGGTAGGTGTGGAGGCACAAATAGAGAGTAATCAGTCTGAAATCTAAAGCCCAACTGATTTTTTTGCCCCCAAATCAGCTTCCTTTACAAATTTTCTTAATTTTAGTAATGTTATTCTGATTTACTACTGAAGAAAGACAAATCAGACTTTTCAGAGATAATCCTGGCTGGCAACGTCCAAGGATACCTGTCTGGTTTCCTTCTATCTAGGTCTCTAATGATGAGAATGAAACCTTGGGACTCGCTAACATTAGGGGGCCACTATAGATAGATGAATGGAACTTAGAGTTAGACTATATTAGGGCATCCAATGCTGCAGAGAGTCAACAAAATCTGAGAGTGTCTATTGCTCATCTGTTTCCTCTTCACAGGGATATAGAGACTGGTGAGCTTATATCACACAGGACTCAAGGAATCGAGTTGTTATAAGTGGTGGTTAAAAAGACAGAGTTGAAGCAAAGCAATCAAGAAGGTGCACATGAATCAAGCCAGCAGTCATTATTATAGAAGTGCTACAAAGCATTAGATAAGAGGGACATAGTGAATCTTTTCATAGGAAGCAAAGCAGAAAAAGAAAAAATAGGGAACATAAAATATAAGCAGATTGAAGTGAGGTGATCTGAACATAGGAACCGGTATAGCACTTTATATATGATAGAAAGCTGTTGTAGAAAAACAAGTTATGTGTATTCTTGATATCACAAATGTGCAGTTTTTAAAATTTACCTGTACAGTGAACAGTGCTTGAGAATTCTTCTACATCTCTCTTCGGTAGCTGCTTGAACAACTATTGTAAAACTACCATTCTCTTCAAACCCCCACCCCATTCTTGGTTTTCAATCTTTTTATCAGGAGGAGAATTTCTTCAAACTTCACACACACTAACGAACAAAACAGACTATTAATGGGGAATTTATTCTATTCTGTCTCTTTTACCTGAAAGATCATCTAAATCTTTTATTATATTCTATTTTCCTCTATTCTCTAGAATAAGAGGTGTTCTTTCTTTACCGGACCTTTGATCTCATTCCTCACCTTCTTTTCTGATACTTTGATCCACCGATTAATAATTTTTCTATTTTTTATTTTCAGCATTTTTTTTCATATTAGCTTCTTCTCAGTAGCCTATAAAAGTGGTCAAATATTACCCAAAATAAAAAAAAAATTTTCAGACTCCAATTCTCTTTTTAGCTATCATTTTATCTTTCATTTCCTCTACTGCCAGTCTTCTTGAAAAGATATACTGTGTTATCAACACCTATTTGTCACCTCAAATTCATCTTTTTATCATCTCAAAATCTTCTCTTTATCTATCCTTACTTGACAACAATTACTTCACTGAATATGTTCTATAAAGTCACGGTTGAACTCTGGTCTGTGACTTTAACCAGTACACTGATCTCATGGCCTTCCATCCAAGGCCTTGAATAAACAGTGTCTTACTCCCTTCTTTATAGCCTATCTTATTTCATTAAACTACATTTTTTTTTTGTATCAAGAATACATAAGGTTTGGGGTTTTTCTGTAACAGCACTTAGGTATTGAAATATTGTACTTGTGAATAAAGAGATAATGATTTGTAGGGAAGATAAGAAAAAAGGGCGAGGCTGTGGGCAATTGAAGGTATTAATGGAAAATTTGTTCAACAGCCATGGGATTCAGGCTGGCTAGGGAAGGAAGTGAGAACAGAGTGCACTAAAAAAAATGGAAGAAAATAGGTTGTGTGAAGAGGAATGGGGGTAAGAGATTGGTCAGAATATATGTAAATGAGGAACTGAGATAGAAGACAATGATAACAGAGAGAAGTATTATAGGGTTATGTATTTACCAGAGCAACTCTGAGTGATGATAAATTCTGGACTGTGGCCATCAGGGGATTTGGTGGAGATTAAGATGGAGAATTTTAGTTTGAAATGTTCAAAAAATTATGTCTTTTATGTGGGTGGGAAATTTGTATATTATGATTTTTTCAACCTCAAAGTATGTGCCTAAGACAGTGTCTTGAGCACTGGTTTTCTTTAATTATTAGTTGACTAGTTTATTAAAGACCATATTTTTGAATATTTAATTCACCACAAAAGCTTAAAATGGTCTTACCTTTGAGTAGTACTTTCTCAATTATTTAGAAAAAATATTTATGACAAAATACTTAGGAATACTGACGTATTCTTTTTTTTTTTTTTTAACAAATGTAAATTATTTTTACCAGTGATGCTCATTAAACAAAATCTTTCTCAGGTTATCTAACAATTAGTACACATTGGCAAGTTTAATAACTGATAAAAACAGTTTTAGATTTCAAATCTGTAAGTTTTATTTGAAATGTTTTTAACATTTTTGAGATTTCTTTTTTCTTTTTTTTTTTTTTTTTTGCTATGTTAGTCATAAATCTTTGAGAGAAAACAGCTGCAAATGGATAGAGGGAGAGTTTAAGAGTATATTCTGTTTCCTCTCTGAGACAAAGGGAAGAAAAATCTGTTAGCTCAGCAGGGGAAGTTTGTTTTGCAACTTGAAAAGCCTTTGATTTTCTCTTTTATTTATTTTTTATTTGGAAAACAGCTGATAGGCTATAGTAGCAGAAATTGTGGAACTAGAGAAAGTTAAGTTTTTATAGATAGACTAGAAACACAACCAGTTTGTAGCAAGGCAAAGGCCATTTCCAACAGAGAAAACTGTGTGTACACATGGAAAATTCTACCCCTCATTGGGCTGTCCTAGGATTCTTCATTCCAAAAAGCTCTGCAAAGGAAAGATCATAGTCTTATAATATATTGCATTTGATCCTGAACCCAGAAATCGCTCAAGCTTGAAAAGAGATTTTAAAAATCTGTATGCAGTATTCTTTTTCATCCATCATTTAAAGATATTAAAGCACAAATGAGCCTACTTCTTTGCACTAACTGCCTTTCCATTTTATTTTTTAAGTGCTTTGTTTTGAGTATGTGAAAAATAAAGACCAATTTTTAAATCCTTAGGGAGAAAATTGCTTCCCAAAGCCCATTCCATTCTTCAAGACTATTATTACAGACCAAAACATTAAAATGCCAGAGAGCTGGTGGAACAATAAAGCAAAGGTCAGTCGGCATGATACTAACTTAGTCAAAGAAAGTACTTTCCGGGTAAAAGCATTTGTGCTTCTTCCAAAAAATGAAAATGGTAAAGAAAACAATTCATTCACATGAGGTTCATTTGATTTTCTCTGAGAAATATATTTTATTTTTGTGGTCTGGACTAGAAGTCTGGAAAAAAAATCACTGCGAGCTGTTATTTGCATTTCACATGTTGACTGATTGACTGACTAATAGCCACGTCGTACTCTGTAGCCACGTCTTACTCTGTAGGGAAGAGAATAATGAAAAAAGATGAAAATGTAAGTGTTCCTGTGTGTGTGTGTGTGTGTCTGTGTGTGTGTGCGCGCGCGCGCACACACACATGCCTGCACTTTTGCATGCTTTGTGTTTGTAGTATTTCTTGTTATTAGATTCAAAGGATAGCTCTGGAAAATAAGGAATGGGCTCTGTTAGTAAGAGATTATGAGATTATCTGTGTCTGGACTTTCTCTGACCTTTTTGAATTACTTAATAGTTTAAAAATGTTGTGTTTCTAAAGCACAAAACTGCAGTTGTTATGGGGGGAACATGGTATTGTTAGGAATTCAGAACTGAGGTTTAAAAAATTCCTCGGACTTATCTGACTCTATTAAGATGACCAAATACTGCATTTCAAATGAAAACATTGAGCATAACTTTTCTTTTATTCATGTTGGAAATAATCATTAAGCAACCGCAATGAGCTTGGTAATAGGCTCTGTGCTGAGGCTAGATAGAGATGAGGGGGCAAATTCTGCCTTCGAATTGCATACAAATTGTATCTTGTGTAACTGTTTTGAGATTTCGACAAGATACTTTGGGGAGCAGGGTTAAAGGGCAAAAAGCTTAACTCCCTAGGACGGTGGCGGTGGCCGGAAGGCAGGCTGCGCAAGGGGAGAAAGACAAGCAGAGTTGGAATATGGAGGCGTCCTGTAAACATGAGAAGAGATCTGAAAGTCAAAAGCTTGGATTCACGCAATCTTCATTTTTCCCCTTTCCAAAACCTCTTTGTCTTTGCCTCTCTCAAAGTATTCCATTTACTTATAACACTAAATCATATGACATTTTATGAAAGAAAACTGAAATATGAAAAGATTCCAATTAAGATGTTTACAATTGAATCTGACACCATCAAAATAATACATTGCATACATAGGCTTCAAGAAAACATTTTAAATTGGCTATTTCTTTTGGTGTCTGAGTATTGTCCACAGTTCAATGAAATGAATTTGACTTGAAATCCATAAATTTAAGAGGGAGATATAGTTGTGCCATGCTTTATTAAAACATGTAAGTGCTACCAGGCTTCCATTTCTCACTTCCTGAAGCATGCGTGTATCCTTTTATTTAAATATAATATTTTATTTGCATATTTTAACACTTATTTTTATACAACTTAACTTTAATATACTTGGCTTAGTTTTTGAGCTTCTAGCAGGAAACTCCATATCTAGCAGACATACAACTTCTTTGTTACTTATCATTGCTACATAATGTTTGATTACGAATTTTCTGGACTAAATCTCTGATTGATACATGTTGCTTTCAGCACTATTTATGTGTCCATGTATAGGTATATGCACGTATAATTTGCTTTACACTATCACTTATCTTCCAAGGGCCCTTTTTAAAAAGCACTTTGGCAGAAAGTTATATTAAGAAGGTAATTAACAAAGAAACATATGAGTGATGTTTCAGAATAATCCTTAAAACTGGCCAAGGACTCTCAGCCTGATTCTCAAAGATATCTAGGTAACTGACCTTCCCCCCACCCCCTCCGCCCAGTCTCATCATTGAATGCAGAAAGATTCTTAGACCAAGCTTTGTTGGCAAAGAAAGTCTAATAAAAGAATGTGCTCGTTTCTGAGTGTTGCACATTTTCTGTTCTCAAGTGTTGTGCTGTGTATATACAACCTCAAGATTTGTGAGGACTGCTCAGCCCAGATGAAGTGACCCTCTTGACATACACACATACTCAGATAGCTTACAGGCATTTGGTCTTACTATCTGTCCATACAACTCAGGAGAACAGTTCAGTTTTCAGAGCCTGGTTTTTTAGAGTGATCATGTAATACATTGATCAAGCAGGACACTTTTGAAGAACAAGGGGGTACTAGTAACAATTCTGCAGGGATATATGTGTAAACCAGGATAGTCCAGTGTGAACTGCAATATCCAGTTATTCTAGATTATGATACAATCATCACTCACTTACTCCCATGTTTCATTCTTAGCTGTGTGCTCCCTAATGAGCCTTTTGGGGCACGTATGCTTGCATCTCTGCCTTTTCTGAAAAGTTTGCTGATATCTCATTTTTATATTTCAGTTATGGTGACTTATTTCTGTATCTTTTAGAAAAGTAAACTTTGTATCTGATTCTTTTTCTGTGAATTTAAGACTGCCATTGATATATCTGAAAATAGGGGTTATGTAATATGCATGTGTTATATATGAATAAAAAGAATTATGACCTTGTACAAATTGCTTAACCTCTCTCTGACTTAGTTTATTTGTCTTAGTAAAATTGGATAATGGTATCAATCTTAAATCTGTCATAATATCTACTTAGTACCTAAGTATATTGACTATACTTAGAGTTCTTATAGTAATTAATAGAGTTAATGTATTTGAAGAACTTCAAACAGTGTCTATCATGTACAATGCTTGTAGTAATTATAGTAGTAATGATTGTTACCCAGTTCCTCATCGCCTCACCTGCAGTCCTAGACTCTGTGTTTCTCTCCTGCATCTACACAGGAGGTCTTGTCTGTCAATGATGCTTATCTGTTCAGATCCTCAGATCTTCTAGTTATGATAACAGTCCACGGAATATGCCATTTTCTCCCAGACTAGATTGATTATTGTTAGAATATGTTGTTTATTTGTTTCTTTGTGGCTCAACTTTACAAACAGCTCAACCTTAGGGAAGCTGGCAAGAAAACACCCCCATTTGCTTGAGTGACCTGCTATCTGTCTCTGCCGCTGGTGGTTGTATCATCTTTCTTCTCGTCTCTTCCTAAGGGACACAAAAGAGAAAGAAAACAATGTCACCATGCTCGCTGGAGTGCTAGCAGCAACACCTGGTGCCCTGTAGGTACTCAGAATATGTATGGTGAATTAAGCCGCATTTTTAAACTTCTCTACATCTATCTTAGAAATAGACATAACAAATTTCTAACTATTTTCTTTTGACTAGAGGTAATTACATGGTTTGTGATTGTATAATGATGATTTTAATGTTGGTGACAGATAGTTTCCCACGACCTGTGGCAATGTGCTGTTAGTGAAATTAATGCCAGATACCTTTGTATACTGGCTTCACTTTTCATTTTGATAAAGCGAGTACAAGCCAAAATTTCAATAGTATTATTAACCATAATGTTTATATCTTCAGAATGTTTACATAATAATATTTGACACTAAAGAGAATTGGGATAAAGTTACTTAGTTTTTAAAGAATGTGTGCTTTTATGTGAAGTTGAAAATTTATAGATTCCATCAGTAAAAAATGTTAAATGGCCATTTACTATATGTTATACACTAAGCTAAACACTGGAATAAATAAGACAACAGATGAGCCCAGTTATTGGCATAACAAGTTTTAAGATGTACATTAAACATCCAAGTTTAGATGGAAGATGTCAGGTAGGGAGTGAGATGAACAAGCCCAGAGGTTAAGTGAGAGGCCAGAGACATAAATTTGTAAGTGTTGGCTTACAGATGACATTTAAAGCCTTGAGATCTGATGAGCTCATCAAGGGAGAAAGTCTAGACTACAAAGAAAAAAAAAATGCATCTTATCCTGAGCTCTAGAGTATCAGGGCATAAAAACACTTTTTTTTTTCATGGTTTTAGGAAAGAGACTTCTTGCCAAGGTCACAAGACAAATCTAATTAAAGTTAAAACATGTTTTTTATTGTCTATTATTTAAAATATGTTAGCAGAAACCTGGTAAAGTATGCATCTGTTATGTAGTTTTGATCTACATACAAGGGTGGTTAGTTACTTTTGAAGTACAGTGATCAGGGATATACACTTTAGGGGGAATCAGTATTTGAAAAACTCATGAAAAACTTGCGCTATACAAGTGATTCAGCTGTCTGAATTTTTCATCAGTCCTACAGGATGTGCCATGTAGCTAATGGAGAACTGAAGTTTTCCATTACTGAAGTTTCATTAGTGAAATGAGTGTAGTTCAAAGTATGTATGTTCACTAGAAATATACAAAAAATGCCATTATTTATGATTGGAAAAAATAATGCAATGAGTCCAACAGCCTGTACTCTTCAGAAATGTATCCTAGGCTTAAGACTGTGTCCAAAGATATATGGAGGATTCTGTCATCTGACACTTGCCTAGTAATTTAGCTGAATATTGCTGCTATAATTATTGGTGCAACTGTCTTGACTGAATTTTCATGTAGGTGCTTTTTAAACTATTTAAAAGGACACGGAACTGAGACTTCATCGGGTTACTGAATGTGCTGTCTAACATTTTGTTTTGCTTGTTAAGAAATATTTGTATAGTTGACAGAATGTAATCAGATACTGGCTGTGGTCAGAAACTGGCTTTCATTATAATATACAACACAGTAGCAAGAACTGTGTGTGTATGTGTGTATGTGTGTGTGTTTATGTGTTTGTGTGTGTGTGTGTGTGTGCACATATGCCCTCAACCATTTTTAACTATACCAATATCTATTAAAATAACTTACTAATTATGGTAACGGTATTTAATTATTGTAGATTAATTTGTACAATGACGTTCCTTGAACATCTAGTGTGATAAAGTTATTCAAATCTATTATAGTAGTTTATAAGGGGAACAAAACACCCAAAATATCTATAGTGCATAGAATTGGGGAAATAAAAACAAAATCTCTTCCCAACCCAGAAATCCCTTCCACAAAGAGAGTAGGGAAAGAAGACACTTCTATTATTAAATAAGTATTAAGCCAGAAAGTGAAGCCCGTCTCAGGCAATCAGCTAAGACAGAAAAGAATCTCACCTTCTCCTGTAGCCAATTAGACCTGACCTATTACATATATCTTCTCAAGATAAACAATAACTACTCCTCAGGTAGAAAAACTTCATGACACCATTTGTCATACATAGTTCACCCTAACTTTACCTGGTAATTGGTATAATCAGCTGTCTTAGCTAGTTGGCTTTATTGAGAAGAAAAGCAAACATTTCTTATGACAGGAGGGCATTTTGTCCCTTAGAGCAAGGTACCCATAGAAGTTAGGCTCTTACCCTTCCACAGAAACTGAGAGATTGGGACACTATTCCCCTTGAGGTTTGCATTTCAGAGAGATGCTTCTCAGGTCCTTGGAGAAGACATTCCTGGGTCTTATAGCTGACAAAAGGCCTATTTAGACTGTAAATGGATTTATATAAGGAGAGAGGACAAAGAATTTAAAATGATAAGTTTTTAAAAGTGAATGCTCAAAGAAAAAGGAAGGGAAGAAAATTTGCTCTCCTTATTTTCAACAGAGAGAATTAAACCTTCTAGTTTTTATTTGAAAAATTAAAAGAAATAAGACTTTATTTGAAAAGCAGTTAAGTGTTACATATTTTAGGAGAAGGCTGGTTGGTTACAGAAGGAATGGGGTTAAGAAAGACTACATGGAAGAGGTGAATCGAGGAGTTGAAGACCGATTGGGATTTAGAAATGTGTAAACTAGAGTGAAAGCCTTTCAGGGATGATGTATGTAGCTGATTTTGCTTTCCTGCTGGGAGAAGCTGACATGTTTGAACTAGGCGGCTCAGTTTCCTAGTGTTCTTAGCTGTGGCAGGGACACCTGGGTGGAGGAAGGCTAAGGGGAAGTGTTCCAAGGCTAAGGGGAAGTGTTGTGAGGTTAAGCCAGAGTGGCCTCAGAGCAAATCCCTGAGTAATGCATCAGGAGAGCCAGGTAAAAGATCATAGCTGGGAATAGTAAACAGGGAAGCCTAAGGTCTGGTTAAAGATGCTGAGACAGGACGAGCATATCAATGAAAGCATAGCGTATGCACTTATTCCATGGGGCCAACGAAATAAGTTTAGTTCGAATGCAATATTAAGGGTTTATGAGAGAAGTTTGTTTACCCTGCCTCATTCTATATATCTTTTAAGTAGCTTACACAGAATAAACAAATGGTAGATTAGAGATAATATAGAATACTATCGAGAGTATAAATAGAATTTTTAAAATGACCAGGAAAAAGAAATATCTAGACCATAGGGAAAAACTGTTATTAACATAATTTAGCCACAAGTTTGTCTGAGCATTTGTAATAGTCATGATAATAATTAAAATGGATATAGCCAGTTGTATAACTTTTCTATTAAAAATAAAACTTAAGGAGGAGTAGAAGGGTAAAGGGGGTGAAATATGTGGTAATGGAAGGAAATCTAACTATGGGAGGTGAACACGCAGTGTAAATATATATATACATATATATAAATATATATATACACGCACATATATATGTCTTACTGTTAAAAAATGTGAAAAATTTGCTTTTTTAAAAAAACAAAAACAAAAATAAAAAAAGCAATACTTTCACACAAAGTCAAAAATTATTTTTATGTGCAGCTTTGTATAAAAGATCTAAATAATGTTCTCAACAATGTTCAGACAGCTAAAGCAGTGAAAACCAGTCCAGTAAATAATTCTCATAGGTTGACATTAAGTGTGTATATATTGAAAAGATTAGAAAGATAGATTATAGTTTGAACATAGAGGACTATGATTTGCAGGTTAAACAAGGTGTTTGAACTTCATCAGATTGGCAACAGGAAGCTATGAAAAGTTTTTGAGTAGAGTGAATAATGATATCATAGGTAGGAAGACAGAAGAGGCAATTGTGTTAAGATAGATTAGAGAGAGGAGGAAACTGAAAGCAAAGGCCTTTTAAAGGACTTTGTTATAACCTATCTGTGAGATAATGAAAGAGTATGTTTAAAAAAGGGAAAAAGGGAACCAATATAAGAGATATTGGTGAGTAAAAATCTATGGAACTTGACTATCCATTCAATATGGGAAGAGAGGTCTTTGTAAAATAATGAATTACAGCTTTGAACAAGGAGGATAAGTTAATAATCATTTAAATGAGCTGGAACAGGGAACAGAGAAGGAATAGATTTTGTGGAGGAGCTAATATCAGGTTTTCACATCTTCAAGGTGTTGATTGGTGAGACAAAGGAGGAAATACTTAATTAAGAAATTGGGGAGGCAGACTGAAGCTCAAGAAAATGGAGCTGGACATATAGCTGGAAATGTAGTCATTCATATAGTGGTGATAGTGGAAGTAATTCTATTAAACTTTAGATATTATGCTAGATTCTCTGGAAAATTTTAGAACTATAAAGTCTAAAAATCAGAGCTTGTTTTTGGCATCTGGAAAAAATATATTTTTTTTCTATAAGTCTCTAAATAATATAGTTATTTATTATTATAAATAACCACATAGCCGAAATAAGTATTATTTATAATGGAAGCATGAATTGTTTTGTTTTGTTGGCAAAGAAAAGTATTCATCATTTAGAAGTGCAGAATATTGGTATTTTCCTATGAAAACAGTCTTACCTCCTCTCCCCACCATGTAAAATCTTCTCTACATTGGGTTCGAAATGTTAAAATGGGAATATCTGAGAGTGCTATCACAGGAGCTGATTGATATTTAATGGTGTTGCCAAGAAACATGACAAAAAATATATACATCCAATTGTGAATCTATATTTTTGTTCATGTTCCAAACTATTTTGGATTCTTTCAGATAAAAGGAATAGAATATTGCCATTCCAATCACTCCATTGTGTCGGAGAGCATACAAATAATTACCAAGTTAGACAGAGTTCAGCAGAATACAAAAAACCTGAAGGTTACAAGTAAAGATAACAGTGACCATTTTTAAGACTATATGGAAGAGAAAGACTTTATGTAGTTGCAAATGCCAAGTTTACTGAACTGAATTATCTTAGCATTCACCCAGCAGAGCTCACACAGAATTCTTTAAGATATTTTCTTAGATGAAATGATGTTTCAGGTGATCATCCATTTTCCATTTTGACATTCTCGATGTCAGGGCTTTTGCCTGGAATATGGTTTTCACCTCTTGGGCTGGAATTTTTCTTGGAGACTTTCTTCAAACCTACTCTGTTCTCATCCTGCCCTTTACTCTGCATGTTATTGTGTTTCCATTTGCCAGATGTTTATCTGCTGGGGATACCAGATACCTATCTATGGTCAAATTTCTGAGCCCTCTACTTATCCAAGATAGATGTTCATTCCAAACTAATAATTTTCTGTAAATTGCAATACAAGCACTGAAATCATCTTATCTCAAGAATTTGGAGCAAAGTTACTAGGGGAAAACTAGACATGAAGAAGATGTAGAGAGAAGGATGAGCTGGTACATATATTTTTGTTGTTGTTGTTGTTTTGTATAACATATGCTGCCCTATTTTTTTTATTAAATCTGGGCCAGGTTTCAGCTGGTTGACGAACTACCTTAAAATCTGAGTCCTTAAGCAAAAAATAAAATGATGGGAATAACTGCTAGACTGTTTCCAAATCATTACCAGGAAGATGGCTGGCTCATGTGGGATGAATGGCAAATAAGCCTGTTTCAATATTATTTAATGCCAGAGATTCAGGGCTTATATTAAACTATGCTTTAATTTAGGATTATTGGACAATATTTCAGTTGGAATGTTAGCTATTAGAACTTTCTGTATCTCCAATAGTTTTAAATATATTCTATCATCATATACAGTAAAATAGTATACTATACTTATACTTATTATTATTATTTTATTTTTTTAAAAGTAAAAGGAGAAACCGTATTCTCTTTAAAATAATGCAGTTGACAACCACTCCAGGTCTCAGAGCATATGGATGCTTAGACTTGGTGAATATGATTTAGTGATTATATTAGGTACTAACTAGCAAGCTCAGAGTGGATAAAATCAGAGAAAATGGGGGCCCTTATAAATCTTTTTTAAATAGGCTATTTCTGTCAGGGTATGCCCCATATTGTTATTTACACATTCAAGTTCAATTAATTAGTTTATTGTTCTTTTACTCTTTAGCTTCATTTTTGTTTTTGCATGAATTAGGTATTAGGGTGAATTATGCTTGTCTTGGACAAAAAGAGTTGAGTATTCTCTACTGAAGGAAATTTAATCCTAACGCTTATTTATGAGGTAGATGTTAACATTTGCCTCATTTTATTGATGAAAAAACTGAACCTAAATGAGTGCAACTTCTTCAAAGTCACCTACCTTGGAAATGGTAGAGATAAGATTTAAGCTAGATCTGCCTATCTCTACACCAAGTTGTCTACTAATAATTAGGATTCTTTTTTTTTTTTTTTGCTTAAGTCTTCTTGTATCATTTCAAATAAAGAATTAGCTATTAATTTTTCTCTAACACAGTAAACACATCAGCACTTAATCTTTGTTGTCATTTGACCTTATTTCTTTCTATTCCTATTTCCACTAAGCTTTGAGTTTTTCAATTTGTTTGGTTGCAATTGTCAATTCCTCAGTAACATTAGAGGATCTGAACATTAACAATCCTGACATCAAATATACTTATACATTTATTATAATGATATGAAGAGATTTTTTCATTATTTCTTAGTTTATTTTACCGTGTTTTCCACCTGGGTAACATGGCAGTGAATAATTTCTAGAGTGCCAGAAAAACTATGAAGTCATTTTTGTGTGAATACAGTGCTAAAGCAATTAACAAAAAGCTAAACTGTCAATTATATCATTATTTTTTTCCTCCAAACTAGGTCCCAAAACTAGATTGGAATAACATTTTCAATTAACCTGTTTTTTTTTTTTTCTTTTCATATAGGCAGTTCAATAGTCAAATATTGTTTTCCTTTTTATAGCACTTATAATTAAAAAATGATTCTTTCTTTTTTGAAGCCAATATCTAGTTCGTCAGAAACTGCATTTTTTCATTTTTGTAGCTACATCATTACCACGAGAAACAAAGCTATCTGATGCAAATTACATTTAATTCTTTTGAGTCCTAACAAGCACATCAGTATTTTACATCATAAGGAAAAGTTCAGACTCAAGACAGCTACAAAGATTTTGTCTCATGGATTTAGGCAAATACCCTAACATTAAAATTATTTTATAAGCAGAATTTTGGAAAGTCATAGAAAGTCTTGTTTTTCTTTTAATTCTCATTAGGTTAAATTCTGTTATTGTTATTGCTATAGCATAGGTAATTTTGCTTTTGAATGGGCCTAAAAAAGATCAAGTGGCAAAGAGTTGCTAAACATTGGTGCAAACTTAATGCATGATAGCTTTTAACAAGTAACAGTTCAATAAAATATGCCATTAAGAGACCTTTCAAATTAACCCATGTGTATGTGTGTTTTACTTTGATGTAGAAAATTTTTTTGTAAAATATAGAGTGATTAATCCAGATTCTTCTACTACTTCCTTTGAACCTCTTGTTTGCCTGCCGACAGTTCATAGGCAAAAGGTGAACATCTAGCTGACTTAATGAGATATTAACCCCTGTTACTGATACTGTACCTGAAATCACAGCTTTACAAATCACCTTTACATTTGTCTAAACCAGAGCAATATTAATAGAATTTAAAAATTGGAAGATTCTAATCGGTAAGTTCAGAAAAGTAATTTGAGTGTACAAGACTAACGTATAATTTGTATTATAAATCAGCAGCAGAGATTAGTTTATTATAAACTTACTTTAATAATAATTATCATAAATGTTCCTTTAACTAGGTAGCTTGATTTAAATAAAAAATAAAAAAAGAATGGAACTAATCTTATGAATGAAGGAAATAATTGTATCATTATAATGAGTAAAATATGAAAAGTGTACCACAATTCTACAATTACTTTCAGGGAGCAGAAACTATTTGAATGATTACTTCTAGGAATACTATGTTTTATTCAATGATTACTTTTGGTCTGTGTCATAAAGTACAAAATCTACAATGAATTTAAAGATTAATTGAAATCATTTAAAAATGGACAGAGAACAAGTTTAAAGGAACGACATAGTGTTTTCAAAACATCTTAAGTATACAAGTTGACCTCATACTACTTTATGCAGCCATATAAAGGAGGAAAAGCAATAAGTATTTGATTAAGAAAGAGACATCAGCTATTAATTTCCTATTCCACATGTTGGGGGTCTCTACACATCACAGAAAGCCTACATGGACTCCCTGCTCTATAACGAGGAAAATCCAAGCTATCCTCTTATTGTAGATGATTGTTTGCAGCCAGCTTCCATCTTTGAACATTCTCTATCTCATTTCTTTCTCATGTGAGTCCCTCTTCTAAAAATACTCATCTTCAGATGCCCTTACTACCTGGATATAGTCATCTAGTCTGGGTTTTACAAATCAGATGTGGACTCAGAGAGTAGCAACATTAGGAGGTAGCCTTGCTTGGGGAGGTGGTGTTCTGATAAGCACAATAGTGAAGGTACACATTTCCCTGGGTGGCAGTGGCAGATGTTTTGGAGAACAATCCCAGATGTGAGGATTGCTAACTGAGACAGGGATGTTTCAGTCAGAGAGGCTGTGCATGTGTGTGCATGCATATCTGTAGGAATAATTTCAGAGCTGCGTTCACCAACTTTCTCAGAGATTCTTTGAGCTGCCTAATGTCTCTTAATAAAGTTGTTGTTGTTGTTGTTTCTCAAATGGAAACTAGCCACACTGGAGTTCTTATTTACAACAAAGGACTAGAATATGTGCTCTTTCTTCAACCCTACCCACTGCCAATAGAACGTCCTCTGGAAGTTAATGAATTCCTTTCTTACTCTCTCATCTCACTCAAATCTCACTTATATTATAACATCTTTTAGAATTCCCCAAAATCAAACTCTAAGGTGGAAATTAGCATGCAAGATGTTTATTAGGGAAAAAATGAAAAAAAGCACGATTGAGCAGGAGATACCGGGCTGTGATGTAGTTTCAAAGAAGATTCCAGTGAGCCCTATGGAAAGATATGAAGCTTGAATGCTCTCATAATAATCCTCCATGTCAGTCAGCCATAGAATGTGAGATGCCCTGGGAAGGGGCTGACCTTGGGCAAGGTGACTCTTTTCATCGAGAGCAATTATGAAGAGGTTTGATGACAGAAATCCCAGCAGTTGGAAGTATGCATCCTTCAGGGTACAGCTTCCACTATACAGTTCATATGTTTTAGTATTGTTATTTCTTTTCACATCTGTTGTCTCATAAGACTGAGGGCTCTCGATCTCATGCAAGATTTCTCAAAGTGGTAAAGCTCATAATGTTTAAGCACATGAGCTTGGGAGCCAAGCTGCCTGGGTTCCATTCGTGGCTCTAATGCCTACTTGCTGTGTGACCTTGGCAAGTATATTAAACTTTTCTGTCTCTCATATATATAACTTTCTTATATATAAAATGGAAGTAATTGTCTTACTCATAGAGTTATTGTGAGTGAATCTACGTAAAAGACGTGAAAAATTTGGCACGGCATCAACACTCAATTATGTTAGCTAAAATTTTAAGTGCCTAGAACATATTAGGTATTTGATTTTCATTTTAGTGAATGACTATGTCATTGGAAGTTGGACGGTGGAATGCAGAGTTAATGGCTGTACCTACACTATGATTTAAAGACACCGATAGCCTTTGCTTGTCCTAAAAGATTTCTTCCTTGAAGAGAAGTACTTGTTAAAATTAAAAAAGATTTAGGTAACAATATTTGGTCTTTATAATATTGTATCTTTGCCAGAAGCAGTTAATCACAACATGTTCTCAGTCATCTGAGCTAATAGGGTAGTTTTGATAGAGTAAGTAAAAGGAGAAAAAAGAAAAAAAAAGAAAACATACAGACAAAGCAGCATGGTTCTAGGAGAAGCACCCTGGCGTGAAGATACTGGTGCCTGATGAGAAATGTCCCACCCAGGAGGAGGAGGCTCTGTTGGTCAGAGACTGCCTGATGTTGGGCAGGCAGCTCCCTGAAGGTGGCAGGCATGTGTCTGGCACTGTGTACTGAAGAATGACCAGCACACTGGTCCTGGGGCTGGAGAGAAAACATTCTAGGATTTCCCAGTTGTGTTCTCTCTATGCACTCATAGCTCTCTAATTAGAAAGTGAATCATAAAGTTCCTTTATTGGAATGCTATTTGAAACCAAGATAGTGGCCTGCCTTCCCTTTTCCTTTTTAGGGGCACAGACAACCAGTGATTTTCTCCCGGACCTTGTTGGGCTTACGGAGGTGGGGGTGGGGGGCAATCTTCTCTGATAAGACCTCCATGAGGTAATATTCATAAGTCTTTTTTGTTTGTTTCCCTTTTCAAATAATAGAAAATGTGAAATATTTATATTGCTCATAGAACAAACAGATCCCTGGCTATAATTTGTGATGCTATTATATTTGTAATATTTTTCTCTGTAACTGAGGTACTATATAGGGATATGAGGAAGGGTCAGTATAAGATGATGATATTAGGAGAAGTTCTTCCTCAAAAGACACTATACTTATGATATTTTTCTCTCTGCTTTCTGAGAATTTTCATCCTCGAACTAAGGAAAATTAAACACACGAAGAACAAAGTATTCCTTTTGTGGTTGAGTTTCTGATCTAATAATCATTTCAGTACCTGTAGAATCTTAGCACAATCTAAAATGTTTTACTCAGGCTATGCTCTTCTAGAAATGTAAACAGTTATTAAGAATAAAAGCATCTAAGAAAAGTATGGTAAGTTCTTATAAAAAAAATAGGAGCTAATATTTACTTAGCACTTGTACTGTGTTTGACTCTGAAATAAACACTTTACATATGATTTTACTTAATCTTCACAGTTACCTTATGGGGCAGAGGTCATCCTCTTATTACAGAGGAAGAAACTGAGGCCCAGAGATATAAAAAAAGTTGTTGGCCTCTGCCCTACCCACTTATCACTAAGTGTATTATCTCAGTGACTTGCTTGTATTTCAACTTGCATGCTGAAATCCTATTCACGATTTACCAGGAGCAGCACACATTTCCAATGATGATGGTGATCTCCTAGAATCTGTCAGAAGGTGGACTCTTGAGAAGGACTCTGATATGGGAATCATTTACACTTCTTTCTTTTCTTATAAATTGTCTTTACATGTCCCATGTCAGAATCATGTACAGTGCTTGTTTAAAATACAAATTCCTCATTACATGTCAATTATATCTCAATGAAACTGGGGTAAAATAAAGAAAAAAATGAAATGTTTCAGAAAAAAATAATAAAAAATAGATTCTTAGGTCTTATCACAGACCATCTAGTCAGAATTTCAGAAAATGGAGGTAGAAATTTGCCACTTCGCAAGCACCTCAAGTGATTCTTAGCCCACTAACTTTGAAAAACACTGTTTTTAGTCCTGGACGCTGAGGAGCGGTATGGCACTTTGTGGGATTCGTGAGAAAAGAAAATCAGTGTAGTCTTTGATTAATCACCCTGTGAAAGAGAATAAGAAACATATCTAAAAATACTACCTTAGAATTGGAAAGGTTGATGGGTGAGAACAATAAGTTATTAAAAACCAAGAATAATTTAAGAACTAATTTTACAGATAATTGATAATGAAATGATCTGATAATAGTGAAAGTAGAGTACCTAACTGTGAGTTTTAAGGAAGCTGTAATTAAGAGGATTAAGGGGACCAGCTGAAAAAAGGATTAAAGAAGTCAAGATAAATTATAACAGAGCAGGAACAAGAAACTTATTTTCCGGAGATAAGGCAGTTTTAGGAAAGAGGCGTTAGGTATCAGATTGATTTGAAAATCTGTAATGGACAAAGTATTTTTCGTAAGCGATATTTCTCATCAGAGAAGTCCCTCATACACAGGGAAAAAAAGGAACCCCGAAACCCTTTAAGGATCAGTGCTTCACTGCCTCTGTTTTCAAGGTTACAGTATTTTGAATGTTAATTTTAAATTGCCAATGAAAATTTCAATGATACAGATCTTTTTCTCTGGTTTCCAAGTTAAAAAGAAGACTGATCATTTATCTTTAGCTATGTTAGAAATCAGCATCAATTTTGATATTAAGTTGATATATAACAAGAGAACTCTGTCCAAATTGCCTTGGCCCAGCTATCCATGCTATGAAATTTCTTAGGAACGTACATAAATGAGTCAATGGCAAATGGAAAACAACCTTTGGTGTTTCCTAAAATTATACTTGTATACTCAATATCTGGCTCTCTGGTAATCCCTCCCCCTATCTCCTTAAAGCAAGGAGTTTAGACCAAAGGTCTAAGGAGGAGTTTTCTTAAGCCCAAAGCCAAATACTATTACTCACATTTCATAACTCCTAAGCATTCATGGCCTAAGACAATAAAACAGCCAGCCAGGCCCATGGCCCAGGGTAAGAAGAGTGTACCAGAAAAAGCAAATGCATGAAGGACATGCATGCACCCTTACCACTTTTGTAATAGATTAGACTCTACTTTTAGGGCTCCAAAGGACCCTTCCAGGTAGCCAAGTGAGAGCATAGGAATGGTGGCTCAGTCTGCTTCAAATGGGCATATCCTGTAGTTCCTTACCTATTGTTTCCACACTGTTGAAACAGAAGTAGAAAAGAATACTCCACAAATTCCACCCATTTTGAAGCACTTAACACATAGTGACAACCATCGGCATATCTCCTCCCGCCCCAAAAAATGCAAAACAAAAATCTACGCCCAGACTGTGTCCTTGAATCCTACTCCAAAAGATTAGTAGCGCTGTTTAAACTTCAGCCTAAAGGATACATTTTTCCAAAGTTGAATGATTGAGAATGAGATTATGCTTTGAAGTATTTTCACCATCACTTTCAAAACTGTAAAAAAGATAAAATAAAATTTAAAAGATTCTGTAATGGAGATTAGAAGAATGCTACTTTGGCCTTATAAAGAAACTTTCATAGATGAATTTTTTTTTTGAGAGGCTTACGTGCTACTTGGATTGAGAAGTTCTTTTTTGCTTTGTACAATAAGAGTAAATATATCTATTTTCATACTAGACATTATTTTCAGTGTTTAACTCAAAACATTTATAACACTTCTACTAAATACACCTAAATTATAATTCCTCATGTAAAAGGCATAATTGAAACATAATTGGCAACTTTTAAAAACAGAATTTACATTATTCTAATAGAGCAACAGCGTTATTTACTATTCATTGAATAATTGGGTAAATTCAATATATTAAATAACTTGATTAAAATATATAAGATAATAATAACATATAGTGTTATAAATTGCTTCCCGGAAGTTTGAAACACTTATCTGATCTAAACAATAATATCTAAATTGGGAATATATATATATATATATATATATATATATATATATATATATACACACACACATAAATAATAATGAGTATATGAAAATATTTCTAGATATTATACTCTGGTCTTTTGACTATTTTCATACTAATGCATATTGTTTGAGTTCAGTAATTTTAGAGTAAAATATACATCCTGATAATGCAATATTCCTTCCCCTACAAACCTTGCTATTTTTTTAATTGAAAAATTTGAGATAATTATAGATTCACCTATAGTTGTAAGAAATAATATATGGAAGTCCCCTGTACACTTTGCCGAATTTTCCCAATGGTAACATTTTCCTAAATTATAGACTGTCACCCAAGATAATGACATTGATACACTCCACCAATCTTATTCATTTCCCCTAGTTTTATTTGCGTAGATTTAAACTATTCTTAGGCATTTATACATCCATGTGAAGTTGAAGATCATTTTGAGCAAATCCCAACCCACAGTATACACAAAGTGGAGCTGTAATTTTTTTAAACATTAAAATAAGTATAAATTTTAGGTGAATCGATAGGTTTGTGTTCTTAATCTTTCCACCCAATGTCAATGCTGGCAAGCCAAAAACAACCGGGAACAACCTGTAGTCCAGCAAGTTGAATTTATTGGTCCTTGCAACACATTGTGGGGAACCATAGGTGTCTAAGAGTTTTTAATGGGTCTATTATAAGCTTTAGGCTTGTGTTTCGATTTTGGAGAGGATTCAGGGAAGTAGGACTTTGCCCTGGATTGAATGTTGTGAGGAAGCAGGGCAATTCTGCAATTGAGGGTAATAATAGATCTCATTTATAAGGCAAAATGAATGAAGTGAGGCTAGAACTGTAACTGGTAAAGAAGAAGCAGGCACTCATGTTAGCCAGGGTGAAAGATGCTTGATCAGTTTATTATTTGAACGATATTCTGGTTTTTCTGTGTTCAGACATGATTAGGTGGTAGTCTTATATTTTATTTTAATTTATGTATTAATTTATTCATCACGGTGATAGAGTAGCCTTGTCTGATAGTTATTCTGTATATCTTCAATAGGAGAACATGTGATGGCCAGGTCAGCTCCCAGATATCTCTTTTTTGACCAGGAATATGGTAAGACTTTCTATTTGTTCAGATCTTGTTTTATTTCTTTTAATAACATTTTATAGTTTTCTTTCTTGATATATTTATTACTGAGTATCTTTTTGGTTTTCTCATTATCAAAAGGAGATTCCCCCTCCCCCTTTTTCATTTATTGGTGTTTATTGCTAGAATAGAGAAAGTTATTGGATATTGCATATTTATGTTGTGTCTTTCTACTTTAACAATGTCTTTTATTATTTCATTTTTGAACATCTCATATCTTGGATTGTCTATCATTCAAATAGGCTAAATTTGTTTCTTCTTTTGTGTTACTTATGCTAGTTATTTAATGTTTTTGGATATTTGCTTTTGTTAAAACTTTCAGGGCAGTATTTAATATTAATAGTAATAGCATTCATCCCTGTCTTTAACTAGAAAGATTTTGGTGTTTCTTTCTCTATTATAATATGTACAATTGGGTTATGGTAAGACAATAGCCACATATTTTTTCCTGTTAATCTTTTGTTTAATGCTTTTATTGGAAATGATTGCTGAATTTTATCAAAGATCTTTTAATCATCCATTGATATGCTCATTTATTTTTGTTTTATTAATATGTAGAAGTAATGGACTTTCTGATAGACTTCTTGATAATGCATTCTTTTACATTCCTGGAATAAACTATTAGTCATATATTTTCATTCTGATTTATTATTGGATTGTACTCGCTAATTCCTTGTGTAGCATGTTATATATCTTACCAAAGAGCTTTTAGACTAACAAGAAAAATATTATCAAGTCTCTAGAAAAATGGTAAAGATCTTGGTGTGAATGGTCAACAAATATAAGAAAAAAATGTTTAAATTTGATAGTCGAAAGAATGTGCTCACACACAATCACAGAAAACAACATATTGTATTATATTAATAAACCTGTCAACAAATAAAAATAACTGTATTTCCTATCACTTGTAGTGATATGGAGAAAAATTAACTCTTTCACACACTGCTATTTGAGAAAGTAATCTGGAAATATTTATTAAAATAAAGATATGTCTATGTTTAACAATTTCAGTCTCAGGAATCTATCAAATAGATAAGCAAGAGTATCGTTACTTAATAAATATCTGAATATATCTTGAGTAAAAGAAAAGGATAGAAAATGGTGGAAATGGAGAATGCCCATCAATAGTGGAATGGCTTTAATAACCTATAAGGTATCTACACCATGTAATATTATGCTGTCATTAAAAATAGTGAATTATTTTTCTAATAGTTAAACTGGAGAGATTTCTATGATGCATTTTGGAGTGAGAAGAACAAGGTACAGATGGTAAATGTAACCTCAATTATGACAAAAGGAATAGAAAATTTGTGTATGGTTATGTGCACAAATTGTGTCCTCTATTTTATACATCTTCTTGATAATCTATGAAAAATAACTCGAAATACTTTTTCTATAAATATTGTTATCTTATGTATTCAAATATAATGCTTTCTTTCCATGTGGGTACAAAATTCAACTATTTTATCTGAAAACAAACAGTAGCTTTTAATGTGTCTATATACTTGTAGTTAAAGAATCTTAAAAAGTAAAAACAAAGAAAATGAGAACAAAACCTGAAGGGCCCTGGTCTTTAGAATGATAATTAGATAGTAAAATTATAAAACTATTTATATTACTATTTGATACCTCCATTTCTTAAGATTCAAAATATAAACAATTTTAATACTTATAGACAGAATTTAAGTTCTGTGATTCAACATTAAAAACAAGTTTAACTTTAAAGCTATCTATAACAATGCAAAATATATCTCAACATATCAACATGCATCCAAAATTGAAGATCGAGTAAGGTAAGCAGAAGTGATAAAGTAAAACATGCCTCTTCAAATGATTTATTATAGTAAATGACATGCTAACAATGAAAAGGTGAGCTTCCAGAGGAACTCTTCTTCAGTCCTATTTCTATCACAGCTGGAGGTGCATGGATTTCTTGTTCTTATAAAGGAATTACTGCCACATGATGAGCCCCTGAAATAAAAGTTAAATATGAATTGACTTTCCTTCTTAAATATTAATAATTCAATTATATGTAAAAATAATTTAGTAATGTATAGTATAATTAAAGAAGTCAGAGCTTCTAAGAGCTCAAGCTTTTCTTGGAAATTTACTCAGAGGCTATAATCTTTATGTGATGACAGTCCTGAATAAACGAAATATTGATAGTGAAATTCTGTTTAAAGTGAAATATTTATATCCATAGTCTAATTAGTTGTTTAAATCTATCTGATCTAAAACAGCTGATTTTTTTCCAACAAGTTGCATATTTTGATGCAGTGAATATTTGACTCTATCTCTCTCCTTTTAATTCTATCATTAATTGCTGTGTAACATAGACTGAGGAGAGGTATTGTTTACTTTTCTCTTAGGTTCCTAAAGGAAAATAGCTTTAAAAACTTAATTTCTATTATGCTTATGCAAACTTGCTAAAGCTTGAGAAAATCAAGCAAAATTTTTGAGGGGAGGGTATTAAATTTACATAATAGTTATAAATATTTACATGATAGCCACAAATATTTGCCCAGTACACATTAACTGGTATTTAAATATCACTAAGTACAGTTTAAAACTGTTTCTGTCAATTAATTCCTGAAGATATCAGATTTGCAGCCCAGGGGAAAAAGTGGGATTAGTTACTTTTAAGAAAGGCATCAGAAAGAAAAGAGAAAGTACATGGAGAAAAATAACTTTTCTCTTTCTGATTTAGTAATTTATTTCTTTAACAAATGTTTATCGAATGTCGGGACTCTTCCAGGTGCTGTAGATTCAGCTGCAAAGAGCAAATGTCCCTAAAGCTTAATTCCCAATTGAGCCCCCCCCCCCAGGTAAAGAATGAAGACAACACTTAGAAATGATCTTGAATGTGCTTCTAGAAAGGATATTACCCCACGGGAAATAAAAACTTCCCCAAAAAATAATGCAATACTGAAGTTTCATTTTCACCAGTGCTTTAAATATCTAATATCAGAAAGAAAAGCATAATAAAATTGAAGGGAAAAATCATAGCTAGAGGTACATCATTTAATATAATGTCTCACAGATTATTGGAAGACACCCCTGTTTTAGTAAGCATGAAGGACCTCTGGCGATGTGAATTATTTAAATATACAAAGGTGATGATTGTGTTCTTGTCTTTCTATTTCTGCAAACAAATGAACATAAAATATCCAATTGAAATAGGCTCTTACGCATTTTTACTCTAAATAATGCATTAGAGTGGAAAGCACTTATGAAGAAACAGCCAGAGCAAACAGATTTTTATTTCTAACAGACTGAGGAATACAAACAAGTCTTCTCAAGATATCAGATTTGAGCATTGTACCAGTGAAGGCAGATTGGTCAAGAGTTATCAAGATATTAAAATCAAGTGATATAACAGAGCATTAGTTTTATGTTAACATATATAGATTTTGTAATATTAAAATACTCTAGAATGTCTACATGACAGAAAGAAATTCAATATTTACTTACTGCTATATTTTGTATTTACTTGGGTCATTATAAAATAGAGAGACAAATGTCTGAAACAGCCATACTCTCTCTTTAGGACTCTATATACACATTTAATTTATTTTGCTGTTTATTTATTGCATTTTGTTCATGCGTATGCTGCCTGCCACGATCTGTTTGTGTGAAGCTCCCAATCTAATAATAAATAAGCATGTAAAATAAATATGTTATAATAAGAGTAGGAAGTACTGCAAATAACAAAAGGTGATATATACATTGTTAGCAGTTGCCCAATCAAAGAGTGATCAAGACAGGCTAAGTATTGGGGAAAAACTTTATGTAGGAGAGATGTCTAGCTTTGAATCATGAAATTTTCCCTATTTGGTTGGAAATAAAGTACATGTAAAGCACAGTACACAACATTAACAAGATTGAAACTATAGAGGTATATATTGAGAGCAATGATGAGACCTGTGTCACTAGAGTGATAAATCTTTTGTAGGTGATAGCTGGAGAAAAGTTATGACGAATTCAAATTTCTTAGGAGACTTGCATAACAATGTAAGGAAGGTGCATTTCTTTTAAGAGACATCAAGAATATCCTCAAGTATTAGGTCAAAGCAAAAGAATCTGGCAAGACATTACAGGAGCAATATTTATATTATTTTCAGCTTGCATACAAGTACAATGAATTGTTTGTGCATGTTTGTATGTGTGTGCGTGTGATGCATGTGTGTGCATATAATTCAAGAGGTGGAGAGATGTGAAGCCAAATAATATATCTGTCATTGTAGAATGAGAATCTGTTTAAAGTATAAATATGGTTATAATAGAAAGACAAAGGTTAATACTTATTCCACATACATATAGCTCGTTTGATTATGAATTCTGACACCTATTTGGTGACTGGCAGTAAATTCTCAATAAATGTTTGTCAATTAAATAGAATTATTGTTTGAACTGGGTGAGGTCTTACATATTTTTTTTGTCCCAACTCCCACCTCCACCCCCTATGCATGAGCAGAAAGGCCCTCCCTTCAGCTCTCCCAAAGGAAGTGTGGGATAGTCACATCACTGGCCCTCAGGCCTGACAGGCCCAGGGTTAGGGAGGCCACCACTATGTGGAGTGGGTGGTTCCTCAGTCTTCGTTCAGGGTTATTTTCATGATGACTGGCAGATCCAAGGCCTCCACCACAGCCTCCACACTCGTGCACGCGCAGAAAGTCCCTCCTCTGAGCCCCACACAGAGGAAGAGTGGGGTAGTCACTTCACAGGCCTTCCAAGTCAGGGTGGGTCTCTTATCTGGTCGGCTCCCTTTTTTCTGTGGTGGTTGTTACCCTGAATCCCCATTTAGAGACCCACCTGACACCTGGCGGCACAGGGACACCACCTTGCGCTGATTGGAATCCACCTCGCCTCAGATCTAAGCCGTCTCAGTCAGCACAGTCTGAAAGAAGGGGGTCTTATATTTTCTGACATTCACTTTAGGCTACCATATTTCCTTTAAAAAATGTAGAAAATTATGGAATTATATACTTAATTGGGTGCGTAGGTCATTTTTTCTGTAAGTTGGAAAATAGCTTTACATCTTTCCTAAATACACACTCTCACTCCAGTCTAATATATATTTTATTATATTTCCCCTTGAAAATCCTGCTGAGTTGAAAAGCTATAGTTATTTGGAGTTTCTTCAATATACAAAAATAAATGGATGTTTCTTCAATATATCAAATGAACAAAGATTTTCTTAGCATTCAGTGACCATAGAAGGCATCTTAACCAGTCTCCATAGCTATATATTGAAAATACACAAAACTTCAGACTTAATAAAAAGTTTGAATGTGTGTTGTAGTATTACATTTGGAAATATGTGATTATTTTAAATATTCTATGTTGACCAAGCGTGTGAAAATCAATGTCTTCATCATCCTTAACAGTTGGTAGTTTTCACAGCATGATCCCATGCTAATGGAACCTTGACTTGCACAGTGAAGTAGAAACCAATTAGTCTGTTGTAAGGGTATAATATATGGGTAATATATGTATGTTAAGTGTGCATTCAAGTACATACAGAATTACATAAATATGAAATATTTTAATGTATCTTGGAATATGTGAAAGCAAATCCAGATTTACTGAATTAGTTTTAACCATATTATATTAATTAAAAATAAAATTTTTTATTTTTTTCTGGTTTGAGAAGTAATTAGTATTTATTGCAAAAAAATTGGTAAGTAAAGAAAAGTATTAGATACAACTAACCATAGTCTCATGATCTAAATATTCTGCAGCATTTCTTATGGTCTTTTTTCAATGAGAAAGCATGTTTGATCTGACTAGAGTAGAATGGAGACAGAATATTCAAAATTTCATTTCTCTATTTTACTTTAAGCTCTAGTCCACATAATGCAAGAGATGAGTTTTGCTTCATAGCAGACTGGTTCCTTAATCATCCTCCATTTTACCTCGTTCCTTAATCCAAGTTCAAATCCTTCATCCAAATAAATCTGCCTCAGAAATTATTATATGTATTCTGTTTTGTTCTAACATCTATTTTTCTTGATTAAAAGTGAATGTAGCATTACAAAACCTAAATCCTAGAAATGGAAAGAATCCTAGAAATGTAATGTTGCATGTTCCTTTCTCTTTGGTTTGATGCTTATGTCTTGTAGTACATCTAATATTGGTAAGCTTTTATGATTCACAGATACCCAGAGATTTCTCTGACTTCTACATCTAGAAAAACACCTCATACATAGCAGGCACTTAGTAAATATGAATTGACTGCATCTGCTTGCTAGATTATGTGATTATTGATGTCTTTTTTTAGGTTACAAGTTCATTACCAATTGATTTAATGACAGACTATACTACAGATCAGCTGAGGATGTAATACTGTTGTGGCAATGGCTTTATTGTGAAATTCTTTATGGTTTTCCTGATTTTTGTTTATAACTTTCTCTCATGTGTTATGTTACCCTTTTTTTTCCATCCAAAAATCAGAAATAATATTTCTATTGAGATTTTCCATTGGTATGCATAAGCAACTGTGTTGCTTAAAACTATTTCTTTCAGTTAATGCAACATTGGACTGTAGAAGCTTCTGGAATGAAATAAAATGGCTTTCTTTAGACTGATAAAAATACCCTGAGGCTTTCTGCTTATTTTAATAGAGTATTCTTCAGTAAAAGTTGCTCCATCAATAATTAGTGTCTTCTTCATAACTCCTAAATTATTCATTAATGCAGATCCAAAAATCTAATCACTTTATTCTCCACCAAAGTTGAAAGAAGAAAATTAATGCTATTTATTTCTTTAAAACACACTCTTTGGCTCTTTTAGTCTTAATGTGTTTGAATAATGATAAATATAATTTTGATATGCCAGGTTTCTGTAGTAATTTAATTTTCTGAATAACAAAAGAAAGATGAGGACAGGATTTTGCTTTTTCTTCTTTTACTTCTCAGACAGTTTTAACTGATAAACTGCATCTGCTGTATACACGAATTTCTCTTTGCTGGCAGCAAAAATTCTTCTAATAGCTTTATATTTATTCCATACTTGTACATTGAGTAGTTTATGGTATATTCTTAACCTGCATCTCCTCTCCTTCTTTGCCCCAGGGCTTCATAAGCAGAATAAAAATAAGGCTGCAGGTCTCCACTTATTACTATGGAATCATGGCTACCATCTCAGAGCACATTCTTCAAGGTTACCTTCTGGCCAGTGCTACCTTTTTGTGTTCTGACTCTCTTCATCAAGGAAGAAGAATCGGATATTAATGATGGTTTTAACTATGTAAAGCAGTGTGTGTGTGTGCGCGCGTGTGTGTGTATTTAAAGTCTTACAGAAACTGTTTAGGAAGCTGATCATGTTCACCTTGGTCTTCCTAGTAAGAAGCTTAAAAGCAAATTTACAGTGTTTCTCTACTAATAGTACACGAAATAATGGTGGTTGTTATTTAAAAAAAATCTTATTGCTACTGTCTTATAGCTCTTGTTTTTCTTTAGCTATGATGCCAAAGTCCATTTAGTTTTATATTGTCATATGGCATGATTTCCTGTAAACTGTGTCAAAATCTTTTATGGAATGACATAGAGTATAAATACAGATATATACTTAGACAGAAATTTATACATAGGGCATATTGAGCACCTCTGCTATGGTGGTAGAATGACAGCTATTGGAGCCCTCCTGTAAATTTTTTCATTCCATAAGAGAATAATGTGAGTTGAGAGTAAGACAAAGCACATCAGTGTACTTTTCACATATAGGTAATATGTATTATTCAGGTGTGGCAGAGAAAATACCATACAAAGGTTAAGCAATATAGATAGCAAATGACAAGGTAACTTCCTAATATTTTGTCATCTATGTATAGCCAAAACAAGGAAGTATTTATATTTAAAACACAGCTAACAAGAAAAGATGAGAATGTAATTGTAAGTTTACACAAGTTATTCCTGGTCACGTGACCCAGGACTAGCCAATTCAAGAATTACATTTCAGCTGCCATAGTGCTTAGCTCAGGAATAGGTATATGACTTATTCAGAATCAATGAGAAGCAATTGGTATAGGAGACCCAGTTATGGAAGAAGCAAGACCCACTTCTGGACATTTCAATAAAATGAGTAATAAATTCCTTGTCCAGAGGTTAAGCAGTAAATATTTATTGAGTCTCTAATTAAAAAAAAAAAATGCACCAAATCAAGGTCACTATCAGTGACCCTCATGATGGCTTAGACGACAACTGGGTAAAGCGTTATGTAGTCCTGACTTTGTGCACAGCTGCAGGAAAGCACTCAGGGACCTCAGGTGTATCCATGTAAATCACAAATCATATAATCTTTAAAGAAGCAATTTACATGGTCTACAACATAAACAATATGACCTAAAATTTGTTAATCTTATGACCCATAGAAAGGCCAGTTCCAAATGATTAATTTAGAACTCAGATAAAACTTATTCTAATGCTCTATTCAACATTTTTATGGGAAAATACAGTTTTTGCAGCTTGGTGGGGATAGTCAGTTAGGTCATATAAGTTGGCATTGTACCGACATTTTAACAGAAATCAAGACACTCCTGTTTTTTCTGGTAATATTCAGATTTCCACATTTTTATGAAAGTCTTTAGTCCTTTGAAGTTTAGATACTCAATTGGAACAATGTAGATGAACTCTCAACCTTTTCTTTTCAGAGAAAGAATGTTAAATTTTTTGAGGTTTGATGAGAGAAATTTTTAATAAGGAATTACCTACAAATAGATTTGTGTTAAAACAATTTTATTGACCATTTTAGGGTCTAAAAATACATTAAGCTTTTAATTGTATGGCATTTGCTAATAAAGGGTTGTAGCATAATTGTTAGTGAGCTTTCAGAAGGATTTCTTGCAGATAATGTTTGAATAATCTATTGCCCAAATTTGAATAATTTATGCATGAACCAGTGTAGAGTTATAATTGCAATTACAATGTTCACTTCAGTAGCAATGACTTACATTTGAAGTTGGACGTCGATTACACTGTATAGCTTAGGCTCTGCTTTTCGTTTCATTTTTCACAAAGGATTCTGAGTAAAGGGAGATGGCTCAGAGCTTGACAAAAGTTACCCAGTGAAGTTTTAAAGAGTTTTTTCCTGAAGATTCTTATTTTATTTTATTATTATTATTTTTTTATTTCAAAGTCTGAAATCCAATCTTGCATGCTTCTGTGCCGTAGAGATAAAGCAAGAGACTGAAAGTGCCCCTGGTTGGACAGAAAGGACTTTTCTACTTTTCTTCTGAAGAAGCAGCTGCTCTCATCAATAATTTCCTGAAGCAATAGTCCCGGAGTGTAAACAATATTTTATACGGGTGACAGTGGAACAGAATGTGTTATTACTGAAATTTGTGCACTTCACTGTGGAGAATGAATTAACCCTGTGTAACACAGCATCAAATACATTGCATTTTCTGAATTGAATGAAAGGGTTAAGAGTTTTTATATGATAGGAGTCTCTGAATCTAAAAGAAACAATACAATGATTATATTTCCATAAACATATAAAAATTTTATATCACATTACATTCTAAGCAATTAATCCTACTCATCTTAGTGTTTTGCCAATCAATTCAAATGAATTTTGCAATGTGATGCTGAATTTTTGCTTTCTTGAAAAAATTTAAAACTACTGAAGTGTTGAAGTCTTAGAGGGCTCATTTTCTTTCTTTATTTTAAAAAGATGTCAATGGCCCATGAATTATTTTTGTATTTTATGAACTCAACAATCAAATATTTATAAACACTTTAATTAGTCTGATCAAAATTAAAACAATTTTAACTGTTTCTCAAGATCAAGTACTTCCATGGAAAACACTTGTAGCTAGAAATTTTAAAATGCATTTTCACTCATTACAATTATCAACAGATCCGTTCTCTCCAAATTTTGTCTATTCTTGCTATAAGATTAAAAAAATTTTTTTTTACCATTCCCATTAAAGATAGTCTTAAAAGGGGTATTGACTAGGGAACTGAGAATATAAAATGAATTGCAAAGGCAGAATAGTTAACTCTTCCATCACGGATACCCTAACATATATCAAGTTATAGATTCTTGAACTTATACCCTAGTGAGAAAAGAACCTTGAGTTCATTTAATTCTGTCCTCTGCTTCTAAGCAAAATAAAGCACTACAGAAATATTGTAGGTATGTTTTGGAAAAAAATCTCAAAATTAGATTGAATCGTACAGCCTTTTAAAACTTTCTTTTGTCATAAGCCTTACTCAGGAAAGTATTTCTGCTATAATTTAGATCAATTGTCATTTGCTACTTTCTAATTTCTAAATTTACTTTAGAGATCATCAAACCCCTCTATGGGGATTACTGAAAAATTTAAATATTAAGGGTATAATCAAATATTTCTTTTATTGTAAATGTTGTTGAATTAAAAGAAGTTTTATATTTTACTCACTGGGGAAGAATATTGTATTCCTATTTATTTCAACTCCTATTTCCAAATGTGAATAGAAAAAGAGACAAAATTTGGTTATCGCAATTATACCTTATTTAGTAAGTTTTACAACTAATATATAGTTCCAAGTGTAGATAATGATTACTCTTATATGAAAATGTACACTGTGAAATACAAATTCAGTTGGCCAAATTTGATTTTAATATTATCTTCTTGGTTAGAATAATCAACAGAGATGAATTTAGACCATAGTATTTACAATTGGCTAATTACAAATGGCACAGCGTGGATTTTATCAAGAATTAATTTTGACTAATAACATAATAATGTAATCAACATTGGAAGATTAAGTGCTTTATGTATTTAAGAGAAAACTTGCTTTTCACATTATAGAGGAGTATGAGCCCTGTAGTTAGACCATTCTGCCACTTAGTCTGTGCTGTGGCCTTGGGCGTGTCGTGTTGGAAGGTCTTCCTTTCCTAATCAGTAAAAAGTAATTACTTGAAAGTATTATAATTCTTTTATATTTAAAAGCACTTAGACTAGCTCTTGGCACATAGTGAACACTCAATAGTATTTGTCATTATTTATGGTTTATATGTAAGTAGATAGCATTATTTTAGGTAAACTTACCTGTTTTTTAAGTAGTCTCTCTATTTGGAAACATTGTGAAAAATAGCAATTTCGACAAAATTCTATAAAAATTGTAGTCTAAATCTTTCACTGATTTAGATGGTTCTTTTTCCCCACAATTACTCTGAGTCAGTAAGGTTTTCCATTGTTTATAAAATATCAATTCATGACCAGGGCACAAGAGAAAAGAAAGTACTTTTATAAAAAAAATTGTATATTCAGTATTTTAATTTATTTCACTTACTTGTTAATTTTCATAGAGGATCTACAATGATACATGTACATGCAATGTAAATACATATATATTTGATATGTAAATATGTAATATTATATATAATTTTACATATCTAATACATTTAAATTGTATAATTAAGATTATGTATATAATTTAAATCCTCCCAATAAGCTTGCGAGGTTGTCACATTCTTCTATTATGATTGAGGAAAAAAGAACACAGAGTGAGATTAGATTAACTAATATATGACAATACCGACATTGGAATCTGAGCTTTTCCGCTCTGAAACACATGCTTTCCCCCCATATACCATATTACCATCATAGTGAATTTAAGGCACTGATGCATGCTGTAACATAAGATGATAGTATGAGAAGACCAAAATGTCAAGAGGGTTAGAGGTTGAAATTGCATTAAATGATTCAAGTATCAATTTTATTTATTTTTTTATTTTAGGTTTAGATTTTGACATTTGAATTTCTTTTGAACATAGGTCACTTTTTACAAGCCAGGTAGCAGAATCAAACTAAGGCAGTCTACTCCTCTAGGGTATGAGCCATTTCCTAGAATATTCAGCAGAATGACATAACGCAATGTATTAACAACGGAGTTATAAACTTTAAATAACAACCACTTATCTACATTTTTCCTTAGGAAACGGGAAAAGTCCAGTCCTTAACGGCATGATATATAGAACATCTTGACTTAAATTATATGCTGGCCTACCTGTTGGTGAACCAGATCAGAGCTGTCCTAAGAATGGTGAACAGAGAAAATATTTACATTTTGAAAACTTGCTCTGAGGTTTAAAAAATTCTTAGTTGCTATTAATAAGAAAGTAAGTATATATATATATATATATATATATATATATATATATATATATATATATATATAAAAGATGCACCCAAATTGTTATTTGCTTTTGCCGAAGTCTTCCACTAGAATACTAAGTATAGGGAATAAGATAATTAGATATTTTCAAAATAAATTACCTAGCAATAAAAAATTTAACATACTACATTCTTCCATTTGCCACAAGAACAAACTGACATGAAAACTATTTTAGAGAAACGCTCAACTCTAAAAAGGGTGGTGGCAAGAACACTTCCCACTACAGAATAACCTTTTGCTTTTCCATATAATTAACATTGCTATTCTTCCATGATACAGGTTCACAGGGAAAAACTTGTCAGGAGCTTTTGCCAGAGCCAGGAGATGAAAAATAGAGCACGTCCTGATTAACTAATTGTAAGCTCAGTTAACATCTTTAAGGATGGACCCATAAAACCTGGCCATTGTTTTGTTAAACATCTGCAAATTGCAGAATTCCTTAGCCCTTAGCCAAAATTTCTGCTAGATATTTTAAAGCTGGGCTGTCTCCCATCTGACTCTTCAGGAGGATGCTAGTCTCGAATGTCACCATAGAAGTAACCTGGTAGCCTTTGGATGTATAGTAGGCGTTGCGCAGGTGGTAAAATCTTGGCAGAAACACCAGGATGCCAAAGATTGGGGTGGGAACGGCCTGGGGTGCTGCTCTTTTGCTGATATAGCCTGCCAGCGGGAGGAGGGTTACAACGTGAAAGGCATCAATCAAAGAGAGCACTGCAGCAAGCGCAATGGACCTTATATGGGAGCTGAAGAGAGATTTTCTTAAACTGAAGGTCAGTGTAGCCATCATCTGTGCTGGGGAACCTTGAACATTTTACTTAATACTGGGGATTCCAGCAGCCAGGTTGGAGACGGCATCATAACACACTGACTCAGCTACAATCAGAGCGCTGTGCCAGGCAGCCCATGCCGGGACCTGTCGCTCAGAGCTGGCCCCAGAGACGCCTAAACCCTCCTGCTTCGCCTCACCTAACCCTCATCCCGCCTCAACAAGCTTAGCCTCAAATATCAATTATAAAAAATAGCAAATGAGCTCACTAAATAACAATTGGCAGATTTTTACTATTTAACAAACTTGCTGAGGTTATATGGTTTCTGAGAGTTTACCAGCTACGCTGTATTTTAAATCTAAATTATAATGATCAAACATATTATATCATTTAGGAATGCTTGAACAGTGCTTTAAGAACATCTAATAAAGAGAAAATAGGGCATTCTACATGAACTATTTGTTGCTAAGGAACAGTTTATTAATATTAGTATCTTTGCAATTCTGTGGGTTAAAATAAATAAGAGATTTTACCTAAATATTTCTAAAATAGAATGCCGTGACTTAAAGGGAGTTTTTATCCCTAATATAAAGATTTTCAGGAGATCTAACCGGTGAACTCAGAAGCTTATATCTATAATAGGTCATTCATAGAATATTTTATAAATACTTTTAAATACTTCCCATAAGCAATGTTTTTTCTAAGACAATCAAATTGACAACATTTTTGTCAGGACTTAAAAGAGACTAGAAAACACAGCTTCCTGAAGTTGTGTGTCTCTTTGTATTCAGTCTCAGACACAGTTCCATTAAATTTTTTTGTTGAATACATTTAAAAATCTCTTTTGAAGTTGTCATACATATTAACCAAGAAATGACTTGATTGAAAATGCTGGACAGTATATATATAGAGGTAATTCAAAAGGATGTATATTAACCGTCATTTATTTATTGTCCTAAAAATAGGAAATCATCCACTATGATTTTACAATGGATTGTTCTGAGTTGAGTTGTTGCTTTTAAAAAATGTAATTGGTTTACGTAAGTTTATGCTTTGCATCTTACAGGAATCTTTACACATGTGCCTCTTGTAGAAAATAGGGTGGTAATCAATCTCTGTTATCACAAAAGGAAGAAATATGCATAATGACTGAAAACATGAGCTTTAGGGTCAGCCACTTTATAGCTCCGTCGTGACCTTGAGCAAGTGACTTGACTTTTCTAAAGCCTCAGTTTATGCCCTCGTGAGATGAGATTCCTGATCGCCGCATGCCCATTTATTCAGTAAATGTTAGTGAATATTATGAAGATCATGGGTAATATTACCTCATCCATCATGGCAGGAGACATAAGCAGCTAATTTTCTAACTCTCAATTCCAAATTTTTCTGGTTTTGGACACATAAACCATTGAAGAATAGTAAAACATTTGATTTTAGTATGAGAACTTCAGTGTAAACTTTTAGTTAAAAAACTCTTAAAGCTGTTTCTTTAAAACTGTGTATAATATTTACATAGTTCTGTTCACACAGGGGTCCAGAATTGCATATCTGCAGAACTATTACAGTCTCAACTGAGAATGTCTAAAAAGATTTTAGCAACAGGTGCAAAACAGCTGCAGTTCTATTTCTATAATAACAATGGATGGATTTATTGTCTGTGGGCGCTCTTTTATGCATTCTGAACTAACACTAACATTTAGGACACAGAGGAAATTAAATAATAACCAAAAAAAGCATCACATTTTCATGTGTGAGGACAACTTGAGAACTATTTTGCACATGCAATAATAGTTAACCATCAAAGTCTATTTTATTTTTTTAAGATTGCACTGAATTGCCATAGGTGCATTGGCATTGAATGCTAGGGTAAATATGTACCAAAATTTACAAATTAGTCTCTTTATTAACTACAGAGTTACAATAAAATTTGATTTGGATACTATTTTAATTTTTTTATTCAAAATGAGTTGAAGAGGATAAGTAATTTCCATACTGATAGTGTAACAACTCTTGCCATAGTCTTGGTATCTGAAAGAATCATAAAGGGGCATATTGATTTTCTTTGTGTTTTTTACTTTTTTAAGTGTCATTACCCTCTCTCCTACTCTTAGCCCTATCCTAACCACAAAAACAGCCACTGGGTACTCAGAGTTTTTCATCAAGGATTTAGCTAAGCTCAAATCCTTTAAAAGCCCACTACAGAGGTAGTATTTTAATCCATAGGAACTCTCAATGGCAGTGCAATTAATAGTTCTCCTCTTTATCAATAGTTTATTAGGAACTATGTTTCCTTTAATAGGAAACTGAAAAATTAAGATTTGAAAGACACTTTTGGTAGACCTGGACTAAAAATAGTATGCATTAATATTCTACATTTTCTTGAATTTCATGAGGTAATCTTTGAAAGACATCTTTATGTGTTAGTGTGTGTGTATCTATTTTTCAAAGAGAAATAATTTAGCTCCAATTTTTGACAATAAAGATGAAATTATCTTAATTATATTTTTTCTACATTCAGTCTAATTCATTTGTCATGAATTCAATGTGTTGTTATTATTATTTATCTCAGTTACTATTAATGAGTCACTTTATCTGTCTCTATCATCTATCTATCTATCTATCAATCATCTCTCTATGTTGTATTTATCTTGACACTTGCGATTGATACCAGTTGCAAAATAAAAATGCTTTCTATCAGTCTATTGTATCATGGAATATTAATTTACTGGTAAGATTCTGAACTTTGATGGTAATTAAAAATATAAAATATTTTAAAAAACAAATAGATCCATTGATGACAAGAATCCTTGTCAGTGTTGTAGTCAATTGTACTTTGATTTTATTTTTGAGAAACTGCTTCATGGAGATTTGTATGATTCTAGGCATGTATTTTAATCAATAAATTTAAACTTGATTTTTGACAAATATAAATGAGCTCTCTAAACTCTAGTTCTAATCCATACTGATGGAACATAAAGTCTTGTCCTTAAATTCAGGGATATATTTTGTAAGTAACTTTCGAATTGAATTTTTTTTTTTTTTTTTACTTTTGGATAATTTATTTTTCTTCTAATTTATAGAATATCCACCTACTGGAGTATTAGAAAGAAATGTCAACATAAGACTGTAGCATCCATGATGTTGAAGGCTTGATATGTAGTTGATTCCACTTAATAAATAACTAATAATAAAACCATCTATGTGATAGATATTTATTGATAACACTGTCAGGGGCTCCTAAGGAAACAAAGATAAATTAAAACACTGTCTCCTGGCTTTATATAAACAAACAAACAAACAAAAAACACAATCAACTAATATACTTCTTATCTGTAATTTTGGGTATTGCTTAAACATGATCTATTTAACTGTCAATTCCAAATTATGATAGAATATTTAGAAAATGATCTTCTGTATTCTGAGATACTTTCCACATTTAGATATAATATATTCTTTAAAAATTACTGGGAAAATTACCATTTAATTTATTTAGTATTAAGTCCTTTTTAAGACTTGAGATAAATGATACTTTTAAAATTATACATGTATGCCTGGGGCTTCAGGTTCTGAAATCTAATAAAAAATGTTTAATGCTAAATAATTTAAAATTAAAATCATTCACAGATTAATTAGAGGCTCAAGCTAATTATTCTGTACATTTTATTATTCCTTGAAGACAAATTGCTACTAAGTCAACCTGTTCTAGCTGAACAGTGATTGTATACCCTCACAATCTGGCTTTGTAATGGAGACTGTCACATTCACTGGTAGTATTTCTGCTTTATTGGTTAGTGAAGCTATGACACTTATATGCCTTTTGTCTCTTTGCCTACTAGACAATCTCCTATTTCTCCTTCAAAGCTCTGCTCAAATCACTTAGCCTCATTTTCAGCCCTGACTCTAATTCCTTTTCTGTATTCTCACTGCGCTTGGCACAAAATACTATTTCTGGCCTTACTGGAAAGTTTTAGTTACTAGTTTATTTAGCTATCTCTCTTTTGAGAGCACGGGAAAGGTATCTTATTTATCTCTGCATTTTTAGTACCCAGAAAAAATGCCCAATACATAATAATTGTTGAATAAAAAGTTGTTTGTATTTCTCCAAGAAAGATGGTGAATGATTTGAAAATTTCAAGTGGTGCTCTGGATATTTGCAATTCTTGAATGATAGTTAACTGGCATTAGAGTTATTAGGCAAGTAGTAGCTCTTATTGCTCATAAGCGGATAATGTTGGGAGAGACCGGGAGCCTATGTACAAATGTGGACCTAGAATTGCTTATAAGTGTGGTGCTATGGCCACCAGCAAAACCCAGTTAATAGGCACCATTGTGTTGTTGCAGATGTTTGCTGAAAGAGCTAATCAATGGAAGTCATAGAGCAAAGGCAGAAGACCTTACTCTTAAACCTTAATCCTAAACCTCACATGTGAAGAATGAAACTTGTGGAAAGTGTTCCAGGAATTTATAGGAAAGAACTATTAACTACAAATGTAAGCTCATTGGAGGCTCTCGTAAGGAACAGTAGCTACTTGTATATCCTTGATCGAAGAACAATCCTCCTCTCTCAGGGTTGTCCTTTTTGACAGAGTGTGTAGCTTATGCACACACGAAATCCAAGGTCTCTTTTTTCAGAAGAGTTATACCTCCTAATAGCCAGACTTGATACCTCTCAGTAGACAGGGTTATATCTTTCAATAGAAGATCCTAGAGAGAATTAGAAAGTAATCTAAGATGAAAAAACATAATTGTAGAATCTTGTAGAAGAAGAAGAAATTTAAAACTAAAGTACCGTATTAAAGAACAAAAATTGTATAGAGAAGAAATATCAGGCCAGAAAATCTGTATAATAAGCATATGACTCTTCCCGCCCAATTTGGAGCTAGGATTCTTGGAGGAGTTCATCACAGCATGTTCTGTAGATTGAAGGGTAAGTCAGGAGGCCGAAGAGTAAGGAGACCCCTTTTACATAACAAAACAGAGAATCTGAGCTTATCGGTTGCTATGAAGTAGTGTTAAGCATGTTTGACCTGGCCAATTGGTAATGGTGCTGTGGGTGTTATCATCCCCATTTTTCGTATGAGAAAACTGAGGCACAGAAATATTATGTAATTTTTCTGTGTATAAATAGTGAAATCAGATTTGTCCCCAGGCAGCATGGCTTCAGAGTCTGTGTTCTTTATCACTATGCTATATCAAAAAGCAGGGTGGTTTTAATGATAAGAAAGCAGAATTAGGAAACCTTACTTGATCGTTCATCTAAATTAGCTTCCTAATGAATATCTTCTAAATAAAACTTACCCATCTTAATGTTGGCCAATCACTAAATCATTCCACACAGGTAAGTAGAGAATGCAAATATGTCGAGGGCAAGATGCTCCAAATAAGAGATCAAGGCTGGCTGGTAATGTTCAGCTTTTTTTCTCACAACCTCTCTAGATAATTAGTAATTATTCCCTGGAAAAGTATAATGGGATGGAGGCTGTACTTTCCTAAGGAGTGGGATTTCCCACTTTATGGAAATGCTCATAGAAAGCACTTAGATAAGATGGGCTAGAACTTGCAATCAGGATATGGGAAAGTAAAATTATATTTTATTAGATTCCGAAATAGGAGGGAGAATAGTCTAAGGTTAGGTGCATGGACTTTAGAGGCAGTAGGCCTGTTTGGAATTTAAGATCTACCACTTATTGGTTGTATGGTCTTGGAGAATTTATCTCTCTGAGACTCAGTTTCTTTAACTTAAAAATGGAAATAAGAATACCTGCATTTTATTAATGATGTATCTTATAAAACTGTGTATTCTAGACCTAAGCCTTTCAGATGAAGAATCTGACAAGTAGTTTTCTGATCGGGGTGCAGATTGCTCCTCAATAACCTATCTCTGCAGCCCTAGGTTTAATTCAGAAGCAAGGCCTGACTGCTTCTTGTCAATGTAGAATGTTAGAGAAGTGAATTTTTCTAATTAACTCGAAATGGCAATTTCCCAAAGCTGTCGGTTTTCAAGATTGTAGGTATTTCATTTTCATTCTGTTGTCATAAAAAGCAATGTGATGAAGATGATCGGAATTACCTCCTATTATGAGCTTGTTAATTTGTCTGCTGTAATTTTCTAAGTGTTTTCTTGGAACACATCCAGAAATTTGTAAAAGAGATCATCTTCCATTTCGTACTGCTACAGACTATGAAACAATAACTAATTTGAGACAATAGGCATTGTAGTTTATGTAAACAGACGTAAATACAAAACATGCTGGAAAATCCACAATGTTTTTAATTCATTGGCAAATATTACCAACCAAGACTAGAAGAGATATATATTTTTGCAGAGGTTATTCTTGTATATGATGAGATAAAGGTATGAAGATATGCTATTAGTATACTTGTTTCATTAATCATTTGTTCAATAAGTACTTATTAAGCACCTACTATGTATCAAGTAATGATCTATGCAGTGAGCTATAGAGACAAAACACCTGTTCTGGAGGAATTTACATTATAAGACCAGCACAGTTTTGCTGAAGCTTGACAAGTTTTTTCCTCCCTAAATTATTTTCCCTCAAAAAAATTTTCGTGCGCTTAAACATATTTATTCTTTAATTAGTCATGGTCACTGTTTCCATAGTGATAATAAAAGCTATTTTACTTGTTTTCTACCCATTACTATTTTTTATTTATTTTATTTTAGTCAAAAGGAAAGTTTATTAGAAAAGGGGCAACACTCCACAGACAGAGTGTGGTCTCTTCTCAGAGGCAAAGAGAGAGAGAGACCAAGAGAGACATGGAAAGGCAGTGAGTGAGGGGAGGGACATCACTAATTTTTAGTGACACATATGAACTTGATTCATAAACAGAAAAGTTCATGGCTGCTCCTTTGATGTGAAGACTCATATGTGCTATCTGTACTCAGGAACTTATGTGATACTATATTACTAAAGTAACATAAAATTTACTTCAGTACACTTTGAGTATTAAATGTATATTATTTTCATTCTTTGAAAACTGGTAAGCATGTAATGTACACATGATAATGTTCATAAGTCAAAGTATATAATTTATTCAAATGCCCTATTAATCATTTCAAATGACAGAATTGTATCTTTCAACAATTTTTTCTCACTTACTTTACTGTGGTAGCATATTTGTCATTAATTGAGGAACTACTGTAAAATGCTTTGTACAAAATAGCTTTAATCTCAACCATAATGACGAAAGATATATTGTTCTCATTTTATAGATGAGAAAATGAAGGCTAACAGTTATGTAACTTGTCCAGTGCCACACAATGCAGCAGGTCCAGAATTCAAGTTCACATCTGTATAGATTAAATTCAGTGTCTTACTACATTATTTCACTGCCTCTAAAAACTTGAATTTACATTTGAGAACAGCTTCTTAACTAAGGTCTCTGGTAGTGATTGCAAGATTATCTAAGTGTACATCATATGGAAGAGATACCAGATAACCAATTCAAAGAGAAAAGTGAGTATACAAAACCACAGCAGCATCTGATGAAACAAATTGCTTTATTTATACTAAAATATTTGCAAAAGATGTTTAATTGCATTATGAGGCACATTCCTAAGACAATGGCTATTAATTTTACCTCGTTAGGTAAAATTAATTGGTCTTTAAATTTTGTTTAGTACGCAATATAGAATCATCAGTAGTCCCTTTATTTCATGCTATAAGAGATTCATCTTTTAAATACATTGATATAATTCGAACTTTCAGAAAAGCTACAAGAATACTATAAAAAAACTCTCATATACCATTTAGCCAGATTCACCAGTTCTTAAAACTGTGTCACTTGTGTTTCAATCAGAGGTATTTGAGAATAATTTCCAGAAATCTTGCTTTTTACTCCTAAATACCCAAAGACATTGATATAAAGACTTGAGCTGAATACCAATGAAAGATATTTAAAATCTTTACCAAGTGAGAGGTACATATCAGGGATCAAGAGGACTAGGAATGTACAACCTAATGGTATTTGTCTCAGAATTTCTGTATCCTTGGGCATGTGTTTCTAGTTAGTCTTTATTGACTTTGGCTTTCACTGGCAGGGCAGAACCTCATTGCAATTCTGATGGGCTCTGCCCCGCAGCTTCATCTATGCAAAACGTCTCTATTGCAAATAAATTTGCATGTTCTCTTTTGATTACAGCTTCCTAGCTTTCTTCCTACTGACCTACCTCTTCATATCTTCATCTTTCCCTATAGTCCTTAAACCTCATGGCTTATTATATCCACAGATATTCTCTAAACTTTTTCCATTGCCTTTCTATTTCACCAACTGAGTAAAACCCCCAAACTGGGTAAATTCAACAATCTACTTTCTTTGTTCTTAATCTCATGTTGTGGTCAGAGGTGAAAAAATTATTGCTACAATAAATTCATGGCCTTCAAATTTATCTACACTAGTCAGGAACCTTCCTTCTTTCACAATGGCCTTTGAGAATCTTCTTGTCTTATGGGTTCATGAACATGTCTAGTGATTATCTTGTTTCTCTTCTGTACCTTCAACTTCTTTCTTTCTACAGAATTATCCCCATTAAAATTTAATCAGCTATACTTTCACACGGGGTGGGGAACCTCTTGTAGGCCCTCTTAATTCAATATTTTCAAGCATATCTACCCAAACATCCTTAGCCAAAGTTTCCAGGACCTACTTTGTCCTTGTTAGAAGTATAGCACAAGAGAGCTTGCTATAACTCTCATGGGATGGGGAATTCAACCTTTTATGAAGTTCTGCTGCTTCTAAGATTAGGTCCTGAGTTTTCTTCTCAATACCATCAGTTCTCCAGCTATAGAAGGTGAGTAGTTATTTAAAACCTGACCAAAAAGTTCTCTGGCTTTCAATACTTTGCTTTAAATTGGTGGTCATTTGCTCTCAATTTGTTATGTTTTTTTTTTTTTTCCTTCAAAACGTCACTGATACTCAGCAATAGCCTTACTGTAATTCCAGAGTTCTTACAAGTACTATTTCCCAGGTACCTCTCACATACCAGAGATACTGTACAAGCCGGTGCATCCTCCTTAATATGAGTTTGGTTCGATTCACCTGAGGTAAAGTATGAACAACTACACTCCTACAACATGTCGGAGATTACCGATCTTACATCCATTACCAGTGATATGGGCCCATTATCAGCTGATGGTGGATAATCCAACTTAGAATCCCATGGAATCAGTTTCCTAGGATATTCCCACTACCAATTTTCTGATTCAACCCTAGAAACAGAATGTAAGACAGATTCAGTTGTACATGATTTTTCTGAGTAAATGCTTAAAAAAGCAAAACAAATAAAAACAGCCAAGGAGTGAGTGAAGCAAAAGAGCAAAGGTGGAAAAGCTGAGCAAGAATAAAATCTGACCTTGACTTAATTCATTGGGGGGGCGGGGCAGCGGGGAGGAATCACACCACAGAGTTATCTCCAACTTGAGGTAAAAAGGCTGTTCTTTTGTACCCTGCATCAGTTAAGTATAGACTCCGGGTTGCCCCAAATGTGAGATGCCATCAGTGACACGCAATCCTCTAGAGAAGGGAGTAGCTATTAGCAGCATATCCTATGGCAAGTAGGTGCAGTAGCTGGTTAAAAGACGAGGCACCAGCACTGATGCTGCGTGGATAAACCTCAAAAACATGATGCTTAGAGAGGAAAAAATAGATACAACACAGTACTTGTTGTATGATTCCATTTATGCAAAATTCAAAACAGGCAAAATTAATCCACTGTCGAAATGGTAGGTACCATAGGGTAAGGAAAATGAGACTTAAAGTAATGGAGAAATGATACTGTTATCTTTGGTGTTCCAGAATCAGCTATGGGCTGTGGATGGGAGATCCACAAAATGCCAATATTTGGGTCCCGGCTCAAAATATAATTGAAGATTTATGTGCAGGGCAGAAAAGGGGAATCCTATGAGTTCAGAGATGTCCTTTTGACCATTGACTCCAGCTAAATTAAGAGGGAGATTTCTTTCTTGCTTGCCTTCCTATAACTTAGCAACATGTCAATTAACCCTACACTTACTGAGCTCCAATTGGGTGTAAGATATTTTCTCTCTTTTTTAAAATTTTTCTTTACTTTTTATTCCCATTTATTTTTACATTTTTTTATTCTGCTTTTCCAACTGATGATTCGGAAAAACTTTCTCTGGCCCAGCTTTTGTTTCAAACTTCTTTCCAATACTCTATATTTTCTTATATAAAACATAATTACTTTGAGTAAGCCCCATTGGAGGCACTTCTCATAAAAGCGATTTATATGGTTATAAATATATCACTTAAGTTTAAGCACCTAGCTTAAACAACTCATGCTTCTCCCCTGGGACTCACAACTCAGTCAGAGCCCCGTATGTCAGAAACATTGAATGAAATATATACAATGTATAAAAGTGTCTATCCACACAAACCTTTATTTATCCCTCATGTTGTTTTAATACTAGTTGAGTATATGGATACCACAAACTTTATTTTTTACCAAAACATTCATTTTAGTCATTCCATGCATTCAACATCAATATCAAAATATGAATTATGCTACTGTTTTCAGAAGAAACAATTACAAACTTGGGATGAAAGAGTAATAATGTAGAATTCACAGATTATAACATGGTGTGAAAAATGACACTGCCATGTGCAGCAGGAACATAGATTACCTTAAAGTTCACTGTTGCCTTTCATAATCTTTTTTCCATCTTTGAAGAAATATAAAATAAAGATTTTAAGTAAGAACTTATAAAGTTAGAATAAAGAAATTATAAAAATAACTTAAAGTTACCTTTGCTATATATAAATGCATGAATTTCAACTGGAAATGTATTGTGAGACATTCTGAAAGCAAATAACAAAAAAAGCTTTTAACAGTACCTATGATTATGTTGATTTTTGGCAGCTTTCAATTATAATTGATGTCCACTATAATCCTGATTGATGTTTAATGCCAATCATTTCCAATTATTTTGGTTTAACAAATGGAAAGTTCTTATGGAAATGGAAATGTATTTACCTGGTTGACAACCTCTTTTGCAGTTTACCTAATTGAGAATCTGCTTCTGATATGTCTTTGTATCTTCTAGTATTTTCATTATATCCTGCTCTCTATTCTCTCTCCTTTTTAAAAAATCTCCATTTCAACTTCTTCATTTAAGCTATACACATGGAAAACTTGACATTCCAGACCTAAGAAAAATATCTAGTTACCTATCCACAAATGAATGACATAAAGACATAGCTCTTCTTTCGAAACCACCATTCATGCCAAGTTCATAAGCTGCCAATGTCACACTCAATGAATTTCAAGAATATGATAGCAATTTTTTTTAGGTTATAGTTTTATCTGCAATATGAATGTTGTTTCATTCACATAACAGTCCATATATAGACAGTCCAGGTATGGCAGATCCACTTCATGAAGTCCAGGGACCCAAACTCCTTCTGGTTGATGCTCTGCTGTCCCATAATGACTCCCCACCATGTCCATGTTTACAGCAACAAGTTAAAGGAAGGAAGAGAAAAGGGGGCATCCTCCCTTTCTTTCAGGACATATTGAAAGTTGTTTGTACCATTTCCCTTCACATTCTTTCGAGCAGAATTTAATCATGTAGCCACACCTAGCTGAGAATTGAAGTCTTCACTCTTAGGCTGCTATGTAACTAAGAAGAGGTAAAAAGATAGTGGAGGATAACTACTTCGTCTGCCACAGTGGCATGGAATCTGTCAGTTAACACCGGGTTGGTGGTTCACTTATGGCAGAAGTCTGTTTTCTTCCTTTCTAAAGAATGGAAGAAAGGCATTTTTCCCTCTTTCTTTGGAGTAGGGCTAAAGAGACTTTATTTACGTGGGATGGAGAAAAATCACTTTACAAACAGCAGGGTGTAAAATTGTGCTCATTAGAACATAAAATAAACTTTTTTGGGGTTCTAAATTAAAAATAGAGGGTTAATTCAAAAGCATTTAGTATGTAACTTTTCATCAGTCATTTTACACTATTAAAGAAGTACATAAATGTGATTTATTCTTAATTTAAATTGACATCTACTGTATGACCTCTAGGAATAGTGTATAATGATCTTTATGTTTCTCCAGGGAGCTAGAATAAGTTAAAATCTTATCAATTGTGGGTATTGATTTTATTTGGTGATTTGTGAAATACTTTTCACAAAAAGAGCTAAATGTATCATATATGTATCTCATTTAATATGCCAGGAAAGATACATTAGTATGATCTTTTTAAAAAAACTTTTTCACTATATATATAATATAATATATATATACACATATATCTCTATATATGATTTACTGACTTGGCATTATTCAAACTTGATTCAAAATTAGAGGAAATAAATTAGTAGTTTTTAAGTTCAGAAATCTGCAGCTTGTAAATGTGACCTAATAGAATACTAATATTCAAATATAATCTAATTTGTTCCTAAAAATGACTTTTATAAATCAAATATAATTCCAAAAATTCTTTATCAGAACTAAAAAATTTTTGAAGAAGCAGCTTTTCATGCTTGAAAGTAGCTTTTCTGTAATCTTGAGTCAGTTCTGACCCAGCAGGAAATGCTTGGGGCGCCAACACTGCGGGAGTCCTGGGGACAAACCCTGCTGTGTATTTGCTGACATCCACTGGATTTTCTTGGAAATTCAATAATGTGATGAATATGATTCCTCCTCAAAAGAACACGACCTATTCATACTCCAGGGGGCTGTGGGGACTTTTTTAGGGAAGGTTTGCAAGAGTTAGCCTTTATACCTCAGATGCCTGTTATCTTTAGTCACTACCCAAAATGTCGGCTTTTTCAGTAATCAGTACTCTCTGTACATGCAGCCATTGTCTTTTTTCTTGAGCCAGCTTCCACAGCTCTTCTTCCTTTAAAGCCCTTCTCTTTCGCCTTTTGAGATCCTCATTCTGTAGGGCAAAATTTTTATATTCCTTAAATCTCCCTGTCTGAACTGAATCTTAGGCATCTCCAAAAAGATTGCATTTCTCGTAGGTCTATTAACTAATGTTACTCATAGTCTGCGAGCCAAATGACAGCACGAGAAGTGGGATAAGTATCCTCACCACTCTCATAATCCAGTACCTGTGATTAATTTTTTCTGAGTCTCTTAAATGTACAACAATAGCAACAACAACATTTCTTTGAAGATGAGGCCAGTTAGCTATACATGTTACTACCCTTCCACATTTTAACACCTCGGATCTCCAGATCATTTGCTGTCATTCAGAATACTTTGATGTCCATCTATAGCCTTTCTCTCAGAACAACAGTATCCTGCCATCCTCCCATATGAGGTCAAACTCATATTTGGATTTCTCCAAGAGAGAAATCTATCCAATGATCACAGTATTGTATCCATATTTATCGACTATCCCTTCACTCCCCTTTATCTGTACACTGCCAAGATCTACCTTGGACATTTTCCTTATCCATAATTATGTCACTTCTAAGTTCTTATCTCAGAACATCCTGCTTTATATCTATAATTGGCTATGCTTTCAACCTCTCGCATTAAAGAATAAATCACATTGGGTGAATGTACACTTTTAAGTCAATCAGAATTGAATTTGACTTCCAGTTTCAGATTTTTTAACAGTGTGATCATTAGTGTCTTACTTAATCTAATTGAGCTTTAGTTTTCTAAATAATATTCAAGATATATTTTAAACCGAGTTGCACCTTTGCTTCAGATTCCTTAACTTTTTGATTGTGCCTAATATAAAGAAACATGTTCTTACTTTTTTAAGATTAAATATTAAAGCTCACTTTCTTGTTTCTTCTATCACCTCTTGGACCCAGAATAGAAAGACAGGAGGTCTTTTAGCTAGAGTACATGTTATGCAACTCTACCTGTGTGTGATATTCAGCACATGCTAAGGAATTATAAGTATTATATGTGTTCTTATTGAAAGGTTGCAGGAGCCCAGGTTGCTGAATTTTCTTCTTTTGTTCAATATAGAACCAGCACTAGCAGAATTATTATAAGAACTAGATAATCATTAAGTGCAAAGTCCCTGTGATATACTAAGTGACCAATAAGGTTTTTACTATTTTTTATTTCCACTGCAAATGTTGCCCAGCCCTTTAGAGATGCTAGCTTCCCTGCTCTCTCCTGGCTATCAGCACAAGGCCTATGGTCCATGACCCCACTGATTCTCTTGTCAATACCAACAAAATCTTGCCCTTTTGTTTTTTTTCTCCCCTTCTGCTGGCAGAACAAAATCCTATCTCAACCAATTATCTATCTTTTTTGGTTCTCATGGCTTTCTAATGACCACTGGAAAAGTGACACACTAATGCAAATTTCCATCACAAGAAATCCATGACCTCTGGCATTTACTGTGCTATTTGAGATATCTAGAAGATATGTTCTGTTTTCCTAGGCATTCTGTTTCTCTGTTTTCTTCAACAAGTAAAAAAAAAAAAAAAGAATCATCCCATTATTGTGTTATACCATTTTATCCCCCTTTCATAATGTGACTTAGTTTACAGAGATCTCCTCTTAACTTCCTACTGCTCTGTCTTAAAATGATACAATTTTATATCCATAATTTTCTCCTTACATTCTATCTCTATATAATTATTTTTCCTATTTAAGACAGTAGCGAATCCCCTTTATTAAATGAACTGTGCTTTATGAGTAATCATTTTTTTCTTCCTGTATCTTCAAGTTTCTTATCTGCTATCTTCTTCTCATTATATTTGAAACATACTTAAGTCCCTTTTGCTCACAACCCCCTCTCTTTACCTCCTGTCCACTTCTCTTTATACCTCCCTTAAATACGTATTCACTCCTTTTCCTCTACTTCTTCACTTTTTATTTATACCTAAATTTCTGACATTTTACTTCTACCCCAACCTACTCACTCTAATGACTCCTCTTTTACTAATGCCCTATGATGCTAAATATAATAGGTACATCTCAGTCTGTGTTATCTTTATCTTACGTTAGCATTTGTTAATATTTATCACTCTTCTAAAAAAATTCTCTTGCCTTGAATTCCATGATCCTTGACTCTTTTGACTTTCTTCCAGCATCTCTCAATGTCCTTTGCTGCTTTCTCTTTCTTAACACGGGCATCATTTTTCTCCTTTATATTCCTTACTAGTTCAAATAAAACCCACACTCCTATAAGCATGGCATTTACAAGGGTCTGCCCCCTCTTTACCTCTCTGTCTTCATTTCTTACAAGTTTTCAACTCCTTCATGCAAACTATTTACTTTAATCATGCCAATCAAACTGTTCTCTTTTTCCCTTTCTGAATGCCCTTTCCCTCTGTTTGGAACCCTTCTCCCTCTCACTTTGTCTTCCTTGTTTTACTCACTTTTCAGTCTGACTTCCTAAAATCTCCAACGTGGGTTTGGTACCTTGCTTCATGTCTGAGGGCATGCTGTACTTCGTTATGACTAGCTCTCATTTTCCTCTACAGTAATCGCCTATTTACTTTCCAGACTCTTCAACTCCCTCTCTCTATATGGGCAGGAATAACCTTGTTTCTTCTTGTGTCCCTAGTTCCCAGAAAAGTGACTAAAAGATGCTTACTGCATCATTTAGAAAGAATTAGTGTATGATAATCCTTAGTCATATCTGATTAAATCATTTGAAATGCCTTTCTTTATGTGAAATATAAGGTTTAATATCATTGTTGATGATTTTTTTTTTTTTTTTTTTTTGCCTGATCTACCTGGTAATATGTAATATACCTTTGATGAATTCTCATTTGCCATTCTGGCTATCATAGGATATTTTTCTTTGTCAATGAAATAAAATATATATTCTCTATCATTCTTTTTCTCCAAACTGCACTGTCTATAGAGCACTACTACCACTTCGGTAGCCAATAAAGAAATCATCTCTACTAAGTTTCATCTCTTCTAATATCCTGCCATTATTTTTTTCCAAAAAAAAATTTTTAAGCTAGTTTTTGTCTCCTTTGATTTTCTACTCTTGCCATCTCTCATCTGTAATATTGCAGATTTCTCCTCTAATTGTATATCTCTAGCTCTGTACCACTGTTGTTAATCTTCAGTTTCAGCATGTAAATTTTCTTATTAACCCAAACCTCTCATCACATGAAGAATTTTTATTTTTTTAAGCAGGCTTTGTAAATGGCCTGGCATTCTGAGATTTTGCTTACTCTTCTCTCAAAAGTAACTGGATCACATGCTAGTCGACTGTTTTTTAAGAAGCCATTTGCTGTAGCTATAGTGGTTAGTTAAGCCTCAGAAGATCCAGGATTGTCATTTCACTGGAAAATGAAAGAAAAGTTTCCCAATTAATCTTGTTTCATAGCTTATCATAGTAAATGCTTCAGAGATGAATGCTTTAACATTCCCTAAGATTTTCTGAAAGTTTTAAATATGTGTTCACTTTACTATTTTCAAATCTATGTACTGAGAACATTTAACAATAATTCACAAAACATTGCTCAACAGTAATAAATTTAATTATATATCTTATTATAAGATACAATTTCAAAATATACAGAACTTTAATAAATCTTTTAAATACTTCCTCAAAATTTTTCACTTTAATATTTATTAAGAGAATAGTTGAGATCCCATTTACATTTACATTAATAGATCTTGTAACAGTTGAATAAGTTTGATTATGTTATATTATATTGAGTACCTTATATGTTTTGCTATTGGGAGTTTAGTCATAATATGAAAACAAATGGGAAGGATTATGTGTAATCAAACAAAGGAGAAAAAAAATATTCGTCTCAAAAGAATGTTCTTTATTGAAGGAAAACCACAAATCAGTCTTTTTCCAAAATAATGTTGTCTATTTGTGGCATCATTACACTGATGGAATTATCCTTCAAGCCATTTCTCTTTCCAGTTAAAAAAAATTTTCAAGAAAGCTCCACAAGGTGTCCCTTACAGTGTAGGCAGAATATTTAGAGAAAATTTCCTGTGTAACTCAGCCCCATCTGTTCAGGATAAAATTGAATGCTGTGGCTTAATAATCTCTTCATAAAGAAGTAAACATGTGTGAACTTTACCATTGGACTTTATCTCATTAGCTATAATTGAATAAATCTTAGCATTGTTGACATACTAAGTTGGAGGGCAGGTATAATGAAATTTTCAATTCTGTGTGCTAGAAATTTTACATTGAGCTTTTATATGAATCTGAGAATTACTGCTTAAAATTATGCATTAAATGACGTATTGGTTAAATCTCAAAAAGATGACTTATTTAAGGTGGAAAATTAAAAAGAAATGAAAAGTTTGAAGAGAAAAATAACATTACCTATAATCTCACCACCTAAGGCTAACTAGTTATTTAAAAAAATTTCTTCTAGAATCTTTTGTATGTGTTTATTATGTAATGAGAATAGATTTCCATTGTACTTAAGATCAGGAAGAAGAGTCATGAATCTCATTTTCCTACTTTAAATTCCTGTTTCTCCTTTTTATAATTGGTGAGAAATCTTATCTTCTTCATTTGCCCAAGGATTTTTCTTTTCTTTTTTTCTTTGTGTGTGTGTGATATAAATATTTATCAAAACATGGGCTTTAATTAAAAATATTTAAAATATTTTTTTAATTTTTAAATTCAACTGGCATATATTATAGTGATTAGACATTTATATTACTTATAAATCTAGTACCCATCTGACACCATACATAGTTATTACAATATTATTGACTATATTCCTTATACTATACTTTACATCTCCATAACTGTTTTGTAACTACCAACTTGTTATTCTTATTATCTTCCCTTTTTTATCTACCCCCCTACCCCCTCCTATCTGGCAACAATCAAAATGTTCTCTGTATCCACAAGCTTGTTTCTGTTTTGTTTGTTCTTTTATTTTGTTCTTCAGATTCCACATATAAGAGAAATTATATGGCATTTGTTTTTCTGTCTGACTTACTTCACTCAGCACAATACCCTCTAGGTCCATCCATGTTGTTGCAGATGGCAAGATTTCATTCTTTTTTATGACCGAATCATATTTCATTGTATATATGTATTACCACTTTATCTATTCATTCATTGAGGGACACCCAGGTAGCCTCCGTATCTTGACTATTGTAAATAATGCTGCAATGAACACATGGATTCACATGTTCCTTCAAAGTAGTATTTGAGGGTTTTTTTGGATAAATACCCAGAGTGGGATTACTGGTCCTTCTTTGTCTCCTGTTATAGCCTTTGTTTGAAAGTCTATTTTGTGTAGTATAAGTATTGTTACCCTAGATTTTTTGTTTGTTCCATTTTCATGAAATACCTTTTTCCATTACCTCACCTTCAGTCTTTGTGCGTCTTTCAATCTTAAGTGAGTCTCTTGTACCAGCATATGTAAGAGTCTTGTTTCTTATCCATTCAGCCCCACTTTATTTTTTTAAATTGGAACATTAATTCCATTTATATTTAAAGTAATTGATGATAGATATGTAGTTATTGCCATTTTATTATTCATATTTTTTAATCTTTTTTTTTCTTTTTCTTCTTTTTCTTAGAGAAGTCTTTCTTACAGTCTTATAATACTAGGTTGGTGGTGATGAACTCGTTTAGCTTTTCCATGACTTGGAAACTCTTTATCTGTCCTTTGATAGCTTTCCCGGGTAGTAATCTTGGTTGTGGGTCTTTACTTGTCATCGCTGGATATTTCCTGCCAGTCCCTTCTGGCCTGCAAAGTTCCTGTTGCGAACTCAGCTGACAGTCTTATGAGAGCTCCCTTGTAGGTAACTAATTGCTTTTCTCTCGCTGCTTTTAAGATTCTCTCTTTGTCTTTAAACTTTGGCATTTTAATTATGATGTGTCTTGGTGTGGGCCTCTTTGGGACTCTGTACTTCTTGGACTTGTATGTCTGTTTCCTTTGCTAGGTAAGGAAAGTTTCTATCATTATTTCTTCAAATAGGTTTTCAATGCCTTGCTCTCTTTCTTCACCTGGTAACCCTTTGATGTAAATGTTGGTGTGCTTGATGTTGTCTCAGAGGCCCCTTAAACTATCCTCAATTTTTTGTATTCTTTTTTTCCTGCTCTTGTTCTGATTGAGTGTATTATGCTGCCTTATCTTCTAAATTGCTGATTTGAACCTCTGTTTCAGTTAATCTACTATTAATTTCTCCTAAGGCATTCTTCATTTCAGTTTTTGTATTCTTAATTTCTGACTGGTTCTTTTTTGTTTTTTATTTCCATTTTTATATTTTCTACCTCTTTATTAAATTTGTCACTGAGTTTATCCACTCTTCCTCTAAGTTCATTGAGCATCCTTATTACCAGTATTTTGAACTCTGTATCTGATGGATTGCTTGTCTCCATTTTGTTTAGTTTTTTTTTTTTTCTCCTGGATCTGTGTTTTATTCTTTCATTTGGGACATGTTTCTTTGTCTCCCTATTATGACTGTCTCCCTGTATCTGTGTCTATGTATCAGGTAGGTCTGCTATATCTCCTGGTCTTAGTAGAGCAGCCTTATGTAGTAGGTGTCCTGTGGGGCTCAGTGGTATAGTCAGTCTGGTCACCTAAGCCAGGTGTGCCAGATGCATAGATTGTGTATGTCTTGTTGTAGTTGAGACTTGGTTGCTGTTTTCATAACAATGGGAGAGATTGACCCTCAGATTGATTGGTCGTATGGACTGGACATGACTACAATGGAGGAGCTGTTGTGCAGGAGCTAGCCCTATGGAGTAAGATTCATTTTAGCAGGACTCTGGTGCCTGTTTAGTCTGTCTTTTAGGTATGTTGTCCTCAGATGTGTCCCTGATGATAACTCTGTCTCAGACCAAAGCTGGCCACTGGCTACAGCCTGTATGCTGCCCAGGGTCACTGAGCATAAGCCACCAAGCAATTCGCAGATGGCTGCCACTTGCACTGGGTTTGGAGGTGCTTTTGGTGGCCAAGCTGCAAGCTGAGGCCAGCTGCTCGTAGTACCAAGCTCAGGATGTTCAGCAAGAGGTATGGGGTACGTTGAGGACGAATGCTGCTTTTTTAGGTTTTGTGAACCTTTGAGAAATTTTAGGAAAGTATGCAGCATGAGCCAAGACTGTTTGTATGAAAAAGATGCTGAAAGGGGCATGGGTGAGCCCACAAGTTGGGGCAGAGTCTCAGGGAATCACAAGGGCGGGGTGGACTGTGTTAGCAGGTTGATGGAGACTCAGATATGGCTGTCACATGAGTCTGCATCGTGAGATGGGTTGGCATCAACAAAGAAACAATGGCTTCTGCCAACAGTTCTATCCAGGAGAAAGTTCCTTCTCCAGCCCTTGCCCTGAAGCCAGACAATTCATTTTTTCTCTGTAATTCTCTGTCACCTTTTGAGCTGCTGCCCCAGTGCTAGAGCACAGAGTGAACGAGTCTGTTGGAGAGTATCTCAGCATGTGGGTCCCTAAAGAGGCAGCCCTCTGTCTTACTCAGCCACAATCTGCACTGGTTTTCACAGCCAGAAGTTGTGGGGACTTCTCTTCCTGGCACTGGAACCCTGGGATTGGGAGCTCACTGTGGGGAAAGGACCCTTGCTCTTCCAGGGGGAATCTTCCTAGCAGAGATTTCTTACCAATTCTCAACTGCCATGCATGGGTGTGGGACCAACTCATTTTGTGTCTCTCGCCCTCCTACTAGTCTTGAGGTGGCCTCCTCTATGTCCTCAGTTGTAGGACTTCTCTATTCAGCTAGATTTCAGGTGAATCTAAATGATGATTTTCTTGTAGTTTAGTTGTAATTTAGATGTGTTCATGAAAGAAGGCAAGCACAGCATTTACCTACTCCACCATCTTGACCAAAAGTAATGTTTTTTTTTCTTTAATATTCATATATTACATTTTTTTTGCATCACCATTTTACTTTTATATGTGTTATATCTAGATCTTTTCAGTGGCTATTGATCTTTTCTCTATGTTCTTTGATTCTACTAGTAAAATATCAAGCAACCCTATTTCAAGGGATATTTTAAAGTCTGTAACATTCATTTTAAAACAATGTTTAAAAATGCAATGCTGTTGTTTTGGGGTCATGAGTTATGATAACATATTTCAGTTTAAAAGATTAAGAAAATAACTCGAGTTCTAATTATAACATTTAGTATTTTCGTTAAGAAAACGAGTTATAAAGTGTGAAGCTCAAATCCTTCTCATGATAGTTTGCTTTCATGTGTACTATCATCTACACACCTCCTTTGTTAGAACATGGCTTTCTCATTTCTAATTTTTGCCTTTAAATTAGTTATAGATAATTTGGGGTGGAGGGGGATGCTAGACATCTTAAATACAAACATATGTAACAATTTTTATTTTATTTACTCAATTCTATTATGTGCCTCAGTAGAATTTAATTTTTATATAGATTTTACCTATTTTTGTTAATTTACTCCCAAGTATTTTCTTTTTGTTGTACTATCAATGGTATATTTTCTTCCATCACAATGATTTGGGTGGACCTTTCCAATCGGTTGCATGCCTTAAGAACACAATCTGTGGTTTCCTGGAAGAGAAGGAATTTTGTTCCAAGACAGTAACAATAACTCTTGCCTGAATTTCCAGCCTGTTGGCCTGCCCTGCAAATTCAACCTCCCCCAAATTTTTGAGCCATTGATTTTGCTTGATTCTGTTTCTGTGGAGAACCCCAAGTAATAGAGTAGGTTTCTTTTTTTCCTTCCCTCTCCAACATTAGAGAAGTAAAATAACGTGGTAGCTCAGAAGATGGGCACTGAATATAGAATTTATAAAATTAAATGTGTACATAATCATAAACTTGTGAATAGTGACAGTTTTGTCTCATTTCAATCATTATGTCTCTTCGCTGTTGTTGCTCTTCTTGTGTGATTATACTGATTACTAATATGATGTTGTTGTATAAGATTGGTGATAGATGTCTATTTTCTTTTTCTATCCCAAAGGGAAATGATGTTTTGCATTAGGTTTTGTTGTGGTAGCTAATGCAGGATGTACATGAGAAGACAATTTTAAAAACCTCTATAGTATAATTTGCAGATAGAAGTGAAAATAAGTATCATGATTTAGTAAGCTCAGCATATGAAGAGAGTTTTCCATTTGTATGGAAATATGTATATATGTACAATATATACACAAATATGTATATTTGTAAGATACATTTTTCATCTATAGAAGCTGTTAAAAGCAGGTATTGAAATAATGTGAGTATAGAAACAGACATTCTTACTGCTCTATCACTAAATGTTAAAAGAAAATTTTTAAAAAGAATTAAGCAGAATCAATGACATCGCTTTAGAGAAAATTATCAATGAGAATATTCTAATGAGAGTAAATTCTTTTTGAATTATTAGGAAATTTTAAAAACACAAAATAAAACTTTTAAGATTAATCATGTACAAAATGTTTGGAGATCACTATGCTATAGCGATCTTTGCAATCGTAATATATTTATTTGATAGAACTTTTAATACCATTATACTTGAGTTCTGAAAATTTTTGGTAAAATTTTTGAGTGAATATTAGCCTGAGGTTAAGAACTTTTCTTTTCATTCAGAGTGGAAGTGGAAGTCAAAGTGATTCTAAAGAATGAGCTGTATAGATAGGAGGCATGTGTGAAAGGCAGAGGTATAGATCAAAATAGCATGCTGTTTTTAAACTTGGTATCTAGATTGTCAATATACCAAAGACTGAAAGAAAAGATCAAGAGAATGACCCAAGACTATTTACCTTAGTGGTTTGGAGAAAATAAAGGTTGGTGGTTAAGCCTTTTGTGAGAAAAAAGAAAGAAAAAAAAAAGACTCTCTGAGGCGGTTAACTTTCTGACACTTCCTGAAAGAGCTGTGGAGGCGTTTAGCATATGCCACCGCTGTAGGCAGGCTGCCCCTGAGGTGGGCTGGGGTGATACCGCCAAACACCATTCATCTGCTGCAGACCTGTTGAGCCTTTGGGACATCCAAGCAAATATATCAAGTTGGCAGCTGAATATATGAATGGGTCAGGAGTTCAGAGGAGATTCAGAGGAGGTATTTATTAGGTGGTTATGGTATTTTGGAAGATAGCGGAAGTCTGAAAGATTGCCTGAGGAAATAATGTAGAATGAGAAGACAAAAGAGTCTCAGAATGGATGTGATTTAGAGTTTAGGTTGCAAATAAAAATGACATAGATACGAATAAAGAAAAAGAGTTTAAAAAAGAAGGGGTCAACAATGTTAAGTACTGCTGAAAAGTGAATTTTTTTTTTTTTTTTAATTTCTGGTGGAGTGAGTGATGTGACTAATAGTGAAATTATGGGGACAGAAAGCAGATTGATGTGGGCTGAGCAGTGAGAGGGTGTTCAGGAAAAAGATACAGTTAGTACTCTTTTAGAGAAAAGTATTCAGCATGAAAAAGTAAGAAAAGGGTGGTAGCCTAAAGTAGAAAGAACTTATTAGAGAGTCTATGTTGTCTATAAAGTACCCACTTCAGCTGTTCACAGTTTAGTTACAGAGTTGTAAAAGTAGATTATAAAAAGTGTGGGCCCAGTTTGTGATTTGGGTATTACTGGCACGTGAGCCTGTGTATGTGTGTTTGGGGCGGGGGGGCTAACTGTTCTGAAGAAAACCATTCTATATTCTTAGTAAATGCTGCTAATATTCAGGTCAATGAGTACTACATAATAAATGACTCATAACACAATGAAGTTGTTATCCCTAAAAGGCTAAAAATTTCTTTTTATACCTTATTTTAGAGAATCAAGACCAAGACCTACAAAGATTTATTGACTACTCTCTTTATTAATGTGGATAGGGTAAATACTTATTGTGATTTTCTAACATCTAGATTTTCTAGTATCTAGGAAAATCTTCATTTTCCAACCTATTCTCTTGGCATCTGGAGAAACATTACACAAAGAGAAACAATTTGCATCCTGTTCTATACTTGCCCTCTGGACTGATCTGCTATTTATAGCTATTATTTGGCACCAGGTCTCCTACCCACAGTGGAGGAGGTCTTCAGGTTGAGTAACCACAGAGTGAGTGCAGCTCTAATTTGTTAGTAGCAGTAGAAATAGTGAACAAGTTGTTCAAATGCTGCGAGAATTCTATGAAAGACACATGGGCAGTCAGCCACGTAGAGACATTACTGTCACACGGCAACAAATAAAATTGTTAGTGAGAGAAAATTTGGATTCTTTTTTTTCCATTTTGATCTTAGAGAAGCTAGAATAATTATTTCAAATAATTAATGTGGGGGTTACCCCTTTCCCCCACTGCACAATCTGTTGGTAATCTGGAGAAATAACTATTGAATTACTAAAGTCCCAAAAGAGAGAGAAACTTCATTTAAGAACTGCTGTGAGATTATATATAATTAGATCTAACCCACATATGCCCTTGTTATATCTTGTCTATAGAAAGAAAAAAGAAAGCAAGAATTGCAATCAAATTATATCTATTAGAAAGTTGAACTGGATGTGAGGAGGAGGAAACAAGAAAAAGATAAAGTTAAACTGGGAAGAGCAAGAAATTAAATATTGTAAAATAATTCGTATGAGTGAAACTGGGTTGTAAAATTCATTGTTCTTTATCTCTACTACTTCAATAAAAGTAGGGTTTTCTTCATAATAATGTCATTAGTTTGTAAGTATTGTTTTTATTTTTTATTTATTTTTTTAAATTAAGTTTTTTGGGGTAACACTGGTTAATACAATTATATAATTTTCGAGTGTACATTATCATTTAGCATCTGTATATTCTGTTGTATGTTCACAAGTATTATTTTTAAATCCTGTAGAAACTGTATTGAAAGTCAACGCAGTGTATTCTGGATTTTATATAGGGGTTTTCATTGAGGAGATCTCAATTCTTAATTTGCAAATTGCATCATTATCTCAAATAATATGGATATATGGCAAAAATGCCAATAATCATAGTAAGAGATTACAAAGTTGTTTTTTTTTTGAAAAAGATATAGAATTTAAGTTATTTAAATAAAGCAAGGAGTGAGAGAGAACATTGCATTGAGCTATAAATTCTCAGGTCCCCAAGTTCCACATGGGAACAGTTGGTGAGATGATACCAATGCTCAGAGTGGTGACTCCCCTAGGGAGGTTCTCCTTGCACTTTTAAAGATATTTATACCATCCTATAGAACTCCGCTATGCAACCTGAGCCACTTGACTGTTGTAGAGATCTGGCTCTGTGTCTACTACCTTACAAGATGTAATAAACTATTGACAAATTCTGATATTTACTGGAGAGTAGGGTGAAGATGCCATTTCCCAACAGTATTTCTCTGTACCAGACTTTAGATATCTCTGAGCTCATTTTTCCAAAAGAAGACCATGAAGTGATAGCAAATAATCAATTATCTAAAATATTTACTGCATGCCTATGTCTATCATTAATATGGCAGAAGACAAATAAACATTAATTCTATTTTTATGTGTATTGCTAATTTTCAGATATTTTAAAATTAATTTTGTTGGTAAAGTATTTTATTTTTTATTTAGAAAATTGAAACCACATGTATGCAATTAAAGATGAAAAGTTATAATTTTTTTTTTTTTTCAATATTAATAGCAACTCCCAAGCCTTAGAGGCAGCAGAATTTGGGCTCTGGAGCCACATTAATTGGCTTCTACTTTTCTTCGAGATAAAGAGATTGGAAAGCCCCAAATTTTGCAAGCAATTGACAAGGCTTATATTTTATCTCTTTTTCTAAAAGGAATCCATTTATACCAGGTTTTAAAATGTATTTTCATTAATTTCATGAGTCTCCTATTTCTCTTCTCTGGATTACAGGTTTCACAGTTTATGGTTAAAAATTATGCCCTGTTTTTGATAGGAGTGCAGATAGGTTCTTTGTTTGCTTTACTGTTTGTTCTTCTGTCATTGATCATTTTTGTTCCTTTTTACTTGGTTTTGAGAAGGAGGTTTTATAATCCTATTATTATCTTCCTGCTATGCACCCCCTTCTCCACCCCATGCATCTTTATGGGTTGTGAGAGTGACAGGGAAAATAGTGCATACAATAGGCAGTCACAGTCTTTAGCTCCTCCAGTCAGTTTATAGGAACCACCAAACCTGGAGAAAGAGCTCTGCCATCTCGCAGTCCCCTTTCTTGCCCTCCCGCCCCGCCCCCAATCAATAAAAGACAACGGGTGAAGCAACATATATACGCAAAGATTTATCCACATTGACTGCATTGAGACATATCAGAAGTCTGAGATACTCAAGGGTTCCCTAAATTATCAGTCTTGATAAAATCCTTTAGTATTCACACACATCTGCCCCATTTTGATTCCATCTTTGACCACGATACGCAAACTGCAACCTGGACTTCCCTCCAAACCAGTCAGAGCATGATTTCACTAACTACTTACTAATTAGTCTTTACTTCCTTTGTGTGTTGCTTTTCACATGTGTTGTTATTGAAAGGTTGAGATGGGCCTGGGGTTGAGAGGGTAAATTTTAACTGTAATTGTACCAGTTAAGTTCTGTCTCAGCCAGTACCTCTTCTCCATTTGATTGAAACTCACCTGTTTTCTTGGCTTATCTCACTCATATAGTAACAATGATTTAGAGACCCTGTAGTCTCTATCTTCTTATTTAGTTTGATTTTCTTAATGTCGTCCCCAAATTTACTGTTTTAACATCATAATATATATGAATAAAAATGATTTTTATCTTTTAATCAGTATGAATTAACATTTTTCTTACTGACTTCTTTTTATCATCTGCTTAAATCATATGTAATAGCATATATAATTGGGATGTAAAATTAGAATAGGTCAACAATTATAATTTATAGAATTAAAAAGTTTCTAAAAAGTCACACAGCATTTTATAATTCACAAATGCATCACCAGGCAATCTGATAAAGTTACTTTTTTCTTATAAGAAGGACTGTTGCAGAGGGAATTCTTGAATTAATAGAAGCCTCATGAATAATGGCAAACAGGTGCTTTGTGATACAGAGCAAAACCATGAAGCGTGGTGGCCTTGAATATAAAAATTCCTTTTCTGCAAGTCCTTCTATTTTTTCAGTCAGCCCTCAGAATTGAATAGCATTTAGTCTTATGTATGTAGCGATTAGATATTTCATAAACTCAAGGACCTGACTAGTCGCTTGTGAATACTATAAAATTCTATAAAAATAATAGAAATAAATTCTTGTGGAGGAGCAAAGAACATAGATCTAGGTGTGGGTTTTTAAGAACAAAGACCGAAATACTTCATTATATTTAGGAAGAATTGTTGCTTGAAATCTCATATTAAGATATGTTCATTTAGGTGCCAAGAGCGATACATTGATGGATTGCAGTACAAAGGGGAAGAAAAGATAGGAAGGTACAGTACTACATATGTTACTAAACTCATTTCACCTGTAAAGGAAAGAATATTGATTTCATTCATCTCACTTAGTTGGAAGTCTGACTTAAGAAAAATTCAAGTTCATTGACATCAACTCTAAAGATGACAGGACTGTATTGAGAAAAGAAAGAAAAGGGAGCTGAAAAATGATATATGTAACTTCATTAAGAAAATTTAAAAACACTATTTTTCTTTATGAGAAGACAGCAAAGGAGCCAGAGATTCTGGTCACATCTTTAATCTATAGTGACCTCAATGGCATTTGTGATCTATGGGTTTTAACTTATGAGTGAGTGTGTGTGTGTGTGTGTGTGTGTGTGCATTGTTTTAAGAGCAATCAGGACACACAAATCAATAGAATTAATGCATAAAACTCTCTTAGATGAATGCCATTTCTTTTATGTGTGTTTATGTTTTGAAAACAAAAACTTATAAAAATAATACAATAAATATGATATTTTGCTTTCACATTTTTTCAATAAAAATAATTGTAGTTTTTTCACTTATTAAATTTTGTCCTTTTACTGTTTGTTTTTTTTTTTTTTTTTACCATACTTCTTTTAAATAATAGAAGGTATCATCATTGTTGTTTCTGAGTATTAAAAAGTTAACTGTGATACTTTAGTTCTTCAATCTATACATTTAGCATATATATATATCGAGTGCCTTCTACATATAAGTGATTACATTTGATACTATGGGAGACATAAAGATGAATCAAACTTGTAAGGTATCTTTAAGGAAATTATAGAATATCATCTTCATCTAAGTCTTGAGAGATTGTATTTTCTGACAAGAGTTTTTCCTAATTCTGGATGACAGGTACTCTGGAATGCAAGTACTACTGTCCTCGGTCTAGAGGGAGTTATTCCATGCAGAATGTGGGAGTGTGATCCACTACTTAGGTGAGAGCTGGGTCCATACTTGAAAGCAGAAATGGCCATCTAGATCTTCTGGAACCTTTCGGGGGGAGTGCAGGGAAGGGGCCATCAGAAGGATATGCAATTTACAGGGAAGAAGTGGAATTCTTAGAAATTACTGTCTTGACCTCATCTATCATTCAACATATACACTTGGACATGGTGCCAGAGTGAGGCCCTAGCATCAGAATGACAGTTGGATAATCATAAGAGTTGATGGATACAGGAAAGAGAATTAATAGTATTTGGGTATGGGGGTTATGAGGGGAGATGATTTGAAAGACTGAATTTTAAGCAGCCAACCTAGAAAACAATGCATTACTTTTTTCTTATGGGAAATAAATAATTATAAAAATGTAATTATTTTTAAGCAGTTTAAATGTCCTATGTAGATTTTTAGGTAAATTGGGCAAGATAACATATTTTATCATTTTATTTAAATTCTTCCGAGCTATTTTGTTCAGATACGTGTAAAAAGATAAAGACAACGTTCCTTTAAGTAGATGGGGTTCATTAAGTTATCGTTAGTGACTTTGTACAAAGTAATTAGTAAAGGCTATGAACAGAGAGCTTTAAATGAGGGAGATGTGAATGACTAGAAGGTGTCTAAGGGAATAAATCTCATCCTAAATTATATACAACTTATAAGTGTCTCTGGCTTTCTTCTGTTTTGTAGTAGTAGGAACGATGTAGAGGAGAGAAGGGACTACCTTTTATCAAAAGGATAAAAAAGCCTGAAGCACTTTATAGCTAAATGGAAACAATACGGCCATAGATAAAGGCCTTATTTTAGATAAGCCTCTATCAGCAAGTCTATTAGGGAGAACAAATAATTAAAATAGAATGTTGAGGCGTTAAACTTTTCTACTTAGACACTTAGAGTGCTGAGGCAGAAAGAATAGAGCTCAAAAATGTTGGAGCCCAATTAAAGCTTTGAGGTGAATTTTTATTTTATACCTGGTTAGGTGATAATTCAATCTAAATTAAGTAGTGATGAATAATAGTTGAACTATATGAAAAGTAGAATATTTAATCCAATCCATATTTATGGTTTCCCTTTTTTGTAATTTTTTTCTTAAAATTACTATTTGACCAATGTAGATTATATATGCTTTGATGATTTTTAGTATTTTATATTTTTAGTAATAAACAAAACTAGTTGAATCTCCTGCTAAACCATATGAAACACATCCCTCTTAAATCACTGGATACCAGAAAATACTCAACTCTAATTTTATAAGAATATGAAGATATAAAGTGGGTAACTTGCAAGAAAACTTCAGTGAAGAGAGACAAAATATGCACTAGCCTAACTGCAAAATTCAAAAGGAGCTATGTCTATGAAATTTGTGGTTGTTTTTCTCTAAGGGACACAGTGTCCCAGGACATCCTGTGGAATAGAAACTTCCTTCACACTGTTTAAACAAGATGCTAGCTGCTTTGCTTGAATAATAATTCATTTAATTGGCATGTCGTGCTACAAACTGGTGTTTGTAGTTAAATGTTTAGTTATCTCTTTTGTGCTAGCTGAGCCACTTTATTTGTTCCCCTACTCAGATCAAGAGAAATACATGAAACATATTTATTTATTTAACACGATTGGGTTCTCACTGCTTTCTTCAAACACATCAGTCCAGAAAACCCAAGGAGAAGACATTGTATTAAAAAGTAATGTAGTGTGAAACTTTGCATTCTCAATGAACAGCAGATATTATAACCTGGTAAATAAAAACAAAAATCATATGAAGTTCCGATTGAATTTCACCTCAGTCTTGTTGATCTCTCCTCTTTTTTTTTTTTTTCTGGCCGAGGCAACCTTTGGTTGACCTCACAGATTGCAAGGACCTTGTCAGTTTACAATCACTTATTTATTTTATTTATTTTCTTTTTTTACACCTATAGCACCTGGTCTTCTTAGGTGGTCTCCCATTCAAGTGCTGACCAGGCCCAACCCTGCTTAGCTTCCAAGATCAGATGGAATCCGGCTTTTTCAGGGTTGGATGGCCGTAGGCTCTTTTTATATCTTATTCTGTACAGAAACTTGAATGAGGCTTTATGGCATTTTCCTTAAGAACTAGGAAATGCTTTGCAATTTAGCGCGGTGTCAAAACAGAAAATTTATTTTTTGAATATTTAAAGACTATTTGTTACCATTCATATTTTTCTGCAACTGCATCTTTTTTTTTTCTTTTCCCTGGAACCTTTCTTTTCCCCATAGTTCTAATATAAAGAAATTCTGCATTGCGTTTTTAAAAATTTTCACTTGTTTTTCAAATTGTGCTTGCTAAAAGCCTGATTGTGGGCTACAAAACTAACTCCAAAGAATCGGCAGATATTTCATGCATAAAATGCTGAGATCTTAATAATTTCATTCAAGGAAAAGTAGCTCTTCAGGTAGTGGTTTGATTATTTGCAGCTTTAGAGAATACTCTTTATCTTGTTTTCTAACTAACTTTGAGAAAGAATTTATGTTTCTTTGGAAGTCATTCTGGGGACTGTGTGAAAATTCTTTTAAGTTCACACAGTATGTTGACCTTTTGAATAAAGAGTAGCAAGTAAGATTCAAAGGAAAGTAAATCTACAAAAAAGAATTCTGAGATATTTACTCTTCATAATAAACTAGAGCGAATCTACTGACAACTTACAGAAACTCTGTGTTCTATTTCTCCATTATGTAGTACAAGGCTATCGTGTATGTACAGCCTTCTATGGAAAAAGGTATTAGAAAATACATCAAACTACTTTAAAAATATATGAAATTACATATATATGTAAAATTTTTGTTATACATATATATACAAATATATACTACATATGCTCATTGTACTTATTCTTTCAATGTCAGTCAGCTTCATGTAATAATTTAAGGAAGGGCAACACTATTTGAGTCACATAGAATTTACTGCCATTAGTTTATGATTTTATGCTTACTTTTTAAAAATATGAATGTGGTTAAAATGAATCATTACATGGTTTTGCAGGTCCTGGCTGGTATGGTTAATATAAACAAGGAAGAAGATGGTGTTTCTTTGAAAGAAATAAAAAGCACTGATTCTTTTATATTTTCTGCAGGATGTCAGTAAGATAGGAGAGTGGATGTTGAAAGCAAACAACTAGCAATAAACAGAAATATGCTAAAATTAAAAAATGAGAGTCTCACCACCTCCCATCTTTTAACACGCTTTTTAGATATGTGTGTACTGCAGGGACAGAGTTTGTATAGAGGGCTTTATAAATTTTTTGGTACAATGCTTGGGGACACCTGATGGTAATTCTGATTTTTGATTAAATGTTTTGATAGGTAAAAAACTTTGGAAAATAGAAAAAATTTGAAATTGAAAGTATTCATTTTCTCTACTTTCATCTTCTTTATGAAAATAAAAGCCTGAAAGTTTTCTAGTTGCCATCTTGTGATTGAACCATATTAGTTGGACTCTTTACAGGATTCAGTGAGAAAATTATTGTATTATGGGAAACTGAATAAAACTATAAGAATCTGTTAAATAGCTTAGAAAGAAAAATTTGCAGCCTCAAAGCACCTATTTGATATAACTTACATATTAAACCCCAAATAGCATTTTCCCCAATATATAGCATTACTCATTATCATAAAAATACAGTTTTATGTTGGTGACATGCAATTTTCTCCAGATAATAATTTATCTGGAATTTTATCAATTGACTAAGAATAATCTATACTAAGCCTTATCTTGGTAAAGTTACTAGATGTTAAAGAAGAAAAAAAATACCATAGACATTTAGGGAAAATAATTTGTCACCATTGCTAGTAAAAATAAATCAAGCTGTTTGTGTACTTTATATACTCTATCAACACAGCATTGGCTATAACATCCCTAGCAAAAGAAAGTATGCTTTAAAAATTTTTTATCCAACCAAATTTTTGTTCAGAGCCAAAGCAGCAGGCAAACATTTTCAAACATGTAAGAATTCAGAAACTATAGCAACACAAATCCTTCCTAGAAAAGCAAAACAAAACAAAAGAAATCTAGCTTACCAGGAGATGAATTTGAAAACTGTAAAGAAAAACACTGGTATTAAAAATTCAATCATTTAAATACACATAAAACATTATGGTTACGATAGAAATAAATATTCTAAATCTTGACAATTTGAAATTGTAATATGATTAGCAAAATAAGATGTAGAAAGTGGCATATATTTTTATCTTTCATGGAGAAATATTTAGTAGATATTATTTCAAGCTAATCAAATAAGACTCACTCACCCCCGGTTGTTTTTTTTGTTTTCTTGTTTTTTTGTTTTTAGCTTAAGTCCTTTCCTTTAAAGTATAGGGAAATAAAATAGTTACCTTATATTTAACCTAAGAATATCTTTCATTTAATTTTGACCACTAAAGACAAAATTTGTTTAAAATCAAAATGATTAATAATTGTTGTGTTGCAGAAGCTAACATTTTAGATTTTAAAAAATCTCATCTTCGGTAGCTTTTTTTTTTTTTTTTTGCTCTCTTTCTACAAAATTTGCAGGTGTGTGATAATTTTTCTACCTGTTTTAAGGTCTTTGGTGTCTGCTTTTCAACAGATTATCTCTTCCTTAGCCTAGATTCTCCTAGTCTGGGGGTAGTGGGGAGAAAAGTAGAAAAGAATACTGAAACCATAGTGCTTTTTTTTTTTTTAATCTCTTTTTAATACCAAAGTACTTACATAGAAGGATATGAGATTTTTATGTACAGAATTTTGGATTGGTATCTAAAATATCAACTACCCCCCCCCCCCAATAATCTAAAGATGGATTTTGCATATGCTTTGAAAAATAAAATTAGACTTTAGTGTCAACTTTTAAAATATTATTTTAAAAATTCCTTGAGATTTTATTATGTAAAACTATGATCTAGAAATGTACTAATTGCTTCTAGAATATAAAACACTTGCCCTGTATAAAATATTAGAATCATGGCTCAGAAATATTTATAGAGGTCAGAAACATTCCTCTAGAGAAATGATAAGTGTAATGTTATTATCTATAGTATGAGCTGTTATCTCTCCTTGTTCATATAACAGGCTACCCTGGGTGCATATTTATAGGTTGCAATAGAAAAAGTAAATAGTAATTGAGAAATTCAAATTAGACTACACACTCATTTTATTTGATGGGATTGAAGTACCTAAATATCACCTTAAAATGTTGACATGGTTCAAAACCTAAAAGAAAAATATATTATTTTTATTTTATTAATATGACTCAATTTTTCCTTTTGTTCTTTCTGATGTTAATATTTTATAGTTTAAATTTATTTCAGCAGTTTTGACTATGTCAAAGGGTGGATAGACATTCTTGGACATTAATTATCTGTCGGCTTATAGGTTAAGATTTAAAATTTAATTCTTCCTGTTTATTATATTTAATGAAAAATTTCAGTTTTGAGTTTATTTGCAATATGCTTGATCTGTGAAACATACTGAAATAGTAACTTTAAAGACATACGCTCATAATATATTCAGATTTTTTTAAAACATGTATTATTATTGGGTAAATAAAAAGATTATAAAGGTTATAGTGTTATTTCAAAAAGTTACCTAATAATATAGTTACAATTTTATAATGGTCTCTTTATTTCGAACCTATGCCAGGGAAGATTGTTCCCCACACACTATAGAATAGTTAGACTCACATAGCAACTTGGAATGAAAACACTACCAAAAAGAATACAATCATAACTTCCATTTCCTCATGTTTGAGGTAGTATTATACTACCTTAGTTAAATAATTTCCTATTCATTTATAAAACTACTCTAAAACTTGGATTTAACAAAATTATTTAAAATCATCACGTCACATACATTTTTATAGTTCATTTAAACTCATTTATTATGTCATTAAGTATTTTATTTATTTATATTGAGCAAGCCTATTGAATAGTTAAGCTTAAATAATTTATAACACTTAAAAAAATACTTCGCCTTTTTAAAGATTTATAGATATTATAGATACATTGAGGTAAAATCAAGTTGAGATAGTTGGACCACAACTTTTGCAATATATAATATTTTCCTGATAATTTTAGAAACTGTAAGATAGTGATATTTACATTTTAAAATAATTTAAAGACTAAAAAATGAATATTCACTTATTTCTATCTAGACTTTTCTCCTCCAGAGATAATTTATTTTTATAGAATGTATTTTTGTTTTCTTATGTTGTCAAATAATTAAGATTTCTGTAAATTAAAAATAAATAAAACAGTAAAATAAAGAACATAAAGGCAGAGATATATCACCTTACAGAAACAATCATTTTGATAAGAGGAGGAAAAACAGTTTAACAACCTAGTAGACCTATTGTTGATTACTGATTTTGAATTCATTGAATTACCACTCTGATTATTTGAATTGGTTTTTTGAGATAGCAAACAAGATCCATTACATCTTCAAGATTCTTTGGGAAATGGAAGCCACATCTGTAGAAGCAAAGCACACATTTGTTATTATTCCCATAGTACAGAGCAACAAACTATGCATCAGAATCATATGAAGGACTTATTAAAACAAGCCAGTCCAGAACTGCACTTGGAGAACCAATCACTGATGTAGAGCAATTGTAATGTTCGCAATAATTACACAAAGAGTTCTTAATATAAATATTCTTGGATCTACTCTCAGAGATTTTGATTCATGTATCAAAGTAGTAAATATCCCACTTGATTATGCCAGTGACACTGAACTATGAACTTATAAACACAATTGCAGAGATTAGATATAATAAATTATTGTATTGTCTCTTGGTCAAAAAGTTCAGAACAAAGAGGTGTTGATCAAGTCAATGAATTTTGGAAATCACAGTCTCATTTTGTGATGTTAATTTCTGCAGGTTTTCAGGTTTTTTGTTGATAGGAATCTACTGTATATATCTGTTATAGATCTAATTAGCCTCAGGTTCAGACACTTGAAGTGAAGTGACTTCACAGGACAGGAGCAAGTGATCCCTATACTGGAATTACTTTCCCCTTAATCTTGGATTTTCTAGAGTAGATATGGTCCCATGGATTTGTGAAAATAGCAGAGGTTTATTTGTTTGTTTGTTTACTCAGAACAAACCTCACCATAATTTGGGGAGAATTTGACTAATAACATATAATAATTTGACCAATAAGCTTCTATTTAAAAATTACTTATGAATTTTAGTGTTTCCTTATTGTTTTTTTTTTTTAATTCAAATTTGTTTTCCAAATAGTAATCCATCTAGTTTTAGCTCTAACATGTGAAGAGCTTGGAAGTTGTTACTCCTATCCTTACAAGAAACAAGCTGAACAAACAAGTGAGCTTGAAAATGGGTCAAAAGATTTCTCAAACTGTAACACAAATAGAATCTGGAATCCGGCCTGTCCCAACTGAGCTGTCTAGATCATTGGAACTTCAGATAACCTCAACAATTCATGAGCATGAAAATGGATATTGGTGTATACCACTGAGATGTTTTTTACACACAAACAACAAATACATACTTCTTTGTTCTTAAATTTACATCTGTAAAGGACACTAATGAAAATGTTTTATGTTTGTATACATATATATATTTTTCAAATTCCACCACTAAATTTTCTTACATTTTATTCAAAGAAAGACAAATGATTTATGTTTTATAATTATTTAGTTATTCTAGTGTGCTAATATGCTCACTGTAAAATAAATGTACTAAGATGATATAGTTTTCAATATGTCTGGCTTAATATGTATTACTTCGCTAACTCTGTATAAAACAATTTTTGAAATTAGTAAAATTAGTTATTTAACTTAGCTAGCCAGCTGTTGGACTGAATACATGTACTGAGGTAGTCTTAAAAGGGTAAGTAAGGTTATATTCTCAGAATATAATTTATTACTGGTTTCCATGCTTTTAAACCTTTGTTTAAAAGTTGGCATGCTTAGGTGAATAATTTAGTATTTCTATACATGAAGATGATTATATTATTCAAGGATTTTTATTTCTCCTTTCTTCAGTCTTTCCTCTTTCATACCAACTTTTGTTCCTAATGCTTTCCTATCCAGACATGTTTTCTCTTTTCTTTCCTTCCTGCAGTTCTCTAGCTCAAAGTTCCTTATTTTCTATTCTTTGATATCTTCTTTAATTTATATTTGTGTAATTTTCATGTACCATACATATATTTTTCCTCCTAACTCTGATTATCTTATTTTCTTTCACTTACAGTTTTCTGAGAATTCAGAAATAGTTTCTTCAAATTTTTCTCAGTTTCTGGTATGCAGTATGTGAATAATGTTGAATGAATGAATGTTAATGATCTAACCAAGAAACAATCATCCTGTCAAAGCTCTTTTTTTCTCAAAATTGCTTATGACTGAAAACAAAAGTCAACAGCAGAAGCTGTTTCCTAAATTTTATATGTGATTTAGCAGCCTTGAGTTTCATTTGGGTTCATCCTGGGACATCTAAGAAGATACTTTCTCAATAGCCGATTTAACTCAGGCACACTTAGTAGGTTCTGTTTGCCATTAAACATTTGTACCTCATCTCTGGGGTTAAAATCCCCAAATTTTTGAAAACCTAATATGAGTGACATTTTTGCTTGAGAACTCCAACACTGTCATTTTGTCTGATTACTGATGACAACCACTTTTAACCAGCACTTAGAATCTCTGATAAGCAAAGGACTTTACTCCTTTTAAGAATCTTCCTGACTCAATAACTTTTTACACTTATTAGATCAGAAGTTGAAGTAAAATGAAATATATCAAAAAATATTTGCTAATAAAAGTGCTAATAAAAAGCTAAACCATTATAAAAGTGAATCTATAAAAAGCTCCTTATACTTAGTACACTCAACATAGATTCAAAATATGAGTGAAAAGATGAATTTAGACAGAAATATTTAATTTACATCAAAGCAATTGTTATATTTTATATTAATGCATGTGTTTTCAAATAAGAACCTGCTATTATCACAAAACTCTATGCTATTGTTGTCAGGGAAGATTAGTGAGGCATTATCTTATTTTGTTCTTAAGACTATGTAATCAAAATTAGAAAGAAAAGTTTTTTTAAGCTAAACCATTTATGGTAAATAGTTCTTTTAATCATCAAATATCCATTAAATGTTTACGACTTGACCTTTAAGGAATCATAGCAAACCAAAAGCTCTTTGGTATATTCATCGAAGGACTCCTGAGGAGAGCCCGAGGAGGTTAAATGCCAGTTCATCTGGTGAAATATCAGACTTGAAAGTGGGGCTTGCACACCTGCCATGCAGCATTAGCAGGAGCAACTGAATCAGCAGCCCAGAGTAATGTAAAAACGGAGGCTCTTTCAAGCCCTCCCTTCCTCCTAAAATAGTATTGAATTTCATCTTGCCCTGATGCTTTTGGGGCTTTGTTTTTTATTCAGGGCTTACTTCTCCTGCAACCTAAACCTGCAGATCTTCCTGCCTACATCAACATTTAATTTCTTCACATTTTAATTAAATCAATGGTGTTTTTTTTTTCATTGTTGTTATCTTTTTTTTTTTTTTTTTTTTTTGGTTTTCATAGTAATTCTTCAGACTTTTAAGATGATATAGCCATGTGAGGGCACAGAAAAGAAATCTTGGAAAGGATAAAACAGTAAAAGATAAAAACACCATAAATAAATTACTTCTATTTATTTCATTCATATGTTCATTTATTCGACAAATGATTTTTGAGTGATTAATACATACAGACACGGATTGTCCTAGTCTCAAAGATATGACAGTAAAGAATACATTGGAAAGCTAATGAAGTAAGAGAGAAAGTAAGATATACGGAGAACTAAGATAGGGTAATGGCAAAACAGTAAACTTTTATATCTTTATTTCTGTTCCATAACTTGAGTTTCTCTTCCATTAATTACTTATCAATGACACATATTTTTACCTTCTTTTTTTTAACTTGTGAGGTCCATATGTTCCCGGGAAATGTTACTCTGCAGAATGATCACCTTATATTTCAGTGCCTTATATTTTGGAAGGCAAGTGCTTCTTTGAATTTAATTCAAGTCTGGATGAGATTCATTTAAATATACTTAACATTTCAAATTGAACTGATTTTGTCATTAAATTAACTGAAACTCAGACATGGAAAAATAATTTATTGTTGGATTATTTTCCTCCCACTTAGTAGAATCTGTTAGGAAACTCTTTGGTTCATGGTTTCACTGGTATATTTTATCTGCGATATCACATGCACAAACATTAGCTCATACTCTATCTTATAGAATAAGTAACTGCTAAAAAAAATTTACAGAATCCCTGAAGTTGAGAACCAAAAATACTGGGAAAAATATTCTTATAATTTATGCTAATTTAACAATCCAGAAGTCTCTGATTAACACAGCAGGGGCATGCTGATTTTAATATTTCTTATTCCAAAAACTAGTCATCATTTGATAAATGCTCTGCTATAATAAAATTTTCTAAAAGACATCCTAATGCTTCTCAAGAGAGAAATTAATTTTGATATCTACAAAGTGAAATTTTCTGGGCTTAGAGAAATGCTACATAAGAAAGAGTTAGTTGTGTTGTTGTTGTTGTTGTTGTTGTTGTTGTTGTTGTTATACAGCAGTTTTTGGTACCTTGTGTAATAAAAAGACTCTAGAGTGACTTCTGAGAACTGAGGTTAGCCTCCAGAAGTTGAAAACATTAGTTATACATCCACAAAGAAATAAATTCTACCAACAACCCCTTGAGTTTGGAAGAGGGTTTTGAGCTCTGGAAAAGAAGCTCCCCTCGTTGACACCTTAATAACAGCCTTGGGAGACCCTGAACTGAGGATCCAGCTAAGCTGTGTCCAGACTCCTAATCTACAGAAACTGAGATAAAAAATAAATGTAACTTTAAACTTCTAAATTTGTGGTGATTTGTTGCACAGATTTAGAAATCTAATATTCCTTGTCTCATTATAAAAGAGGGTTGTAAAACATACTTGTTCAATAAAGTAACAATAATTGGAACTGCTTATTGACATATGACATATATACATCAAAAATTCACTAATCATAATAGTACAGATAGTTGAAGTTTTATAAATTAAACAAGTTCATATAAATAGCATCTAGAAGAAGAAATAGAACATTACCAGCACCCCTGATATTCTTCTCATGTTCCCTTCCAGTCACTATTTTCCACGACCCCGCAAGGGTAACCATCATTATTATTTCCAATACCATAGATTGGGTTCGCCTATTTTTGAGCTCGTGAGAATGGAACCCTACTGTATGTATACTCTTTTAGAACACGACAGCTTACTTTTACAAAGCCAGCAGAGAGACACTCTTTGGTTTACTGTGAGTCTTACCTACAGTAACAACCACGGACATTGTTATCCTAGCACCTTTGTTATATAATGTAACCTAATCGAGAGTGACTATGTTATTATATATCATATGTCCTGCCCAAACTCAAAGGGAGAGGATTATATTGGGCATGTACACCAGGGGACAAGAGTCTTAGATATTTGAGAATTTGGCCTACCACATGAACAATACCATTATTTTACAGTTTTATAAATTTATTTAATGGCTGGTGAAATATAAGACATCTGGAGTCTCATTAATCTATTGCAATATGTTATTTTAGTTGAAATATATGAAAAAAATCCAACTTCACAGTTGAAAAAGCTAGGATTATTTTCAACACTTTTTCTTAATATTGCCAACTACCTTTTGGAACTGTTAGTTTCTAAAAGGTTAGTTGCAACATTCGAGTAGAAATCACATCAAAGAACTTTGTACTTTGTGACATTAAAATCTATCAACTCTTCTTTTTGAATGGATATTTTACTCCAGCATGCTATTACCATGCATTATGCTTAAATTTTTTCAACAAAAAATGCTTTCCTTGAAGTGACAAGCTCACTTCATTTATTTTCAAGAAAATGTCTGCCAAAGGTCTCAGATACATGGAAAATACAAAAGTAGACATGTTTTTGTTATTTTTACTTTATAATATTTTTTCTAAAGTCAGTAAAAAGGATCAAATTAATGGTTAAGTTATAGTTTTGAAGTAATTATCATTATTTATTATCCTGCTCTGCCTTCTCCTATAAATATGGGAAATACAGTACATAAAATAACATGTAGAAATATTTATTTATTGATAGGATTTCTTTCTCATGCGTGACATTTATTTTTTGGTCTGTAGGACTTCTTTTGCTGTGAAAAGTATATTTCTTACTCCTTTAGAAAAACAAATAGTCAAGCTTATTGGCAAAAGTAACTTTAATTTACTTTAAGAAGATTTACTCAAAATGTATTTATTTTTCATATTATGTTAGAAGTATTTGAAATGAGTTATTTCTGTAAAATTCTATAAATAGTGAGTCTAAGATTCCAGTTTATCTCTTAAACTGTATAAGCCTAATGAGTTACATGTGGGCCATCATTCTCTCTGTGCTTATGCAGTAATTTCCTGATTAATACTAATTAATGACATGCCACTGTTCATTTAAAATGAATGATGAAAATGATTATTCAACCCTGGTATTGAAATCACTCAGCAACTTGGCACCGGATCTCTGTGTCAGGAGGCATTGCCAGGCTCATGATGACTCTGTGTTATTTCTACTTTCTGCTACAGTAAACTGAAATTAAACGATGTTTGTTTTTAGGTAGAGTGGGCTTCTAAAGGCATGATGGATGATTTAGCTTCCTTTCATGGCTTCTGTTTGATTTACTGATAAATAGCTTTGGGTGCTAAATTAGGTAAACCACATGGCCTCAGAACAGCTAAGGAGGACTTGCCTAAGAAAGAAGTCAGGGATATAGACTATACTGAATGTTGTCTTCTCCCATCTTTACCATCATTATATTCACATGCCTTCAAGAACTCTTTTTATTCAAGGTCAAGTTTCTCAGAAGAGAGTTTCACTGAGTCCCTAACATAGTGGTTACTATTTTAGTGGCAATTGGGTTAACTATGCAGATAAATGATTTGCCAACTTGGAAAATGTGTGCGTGTATCCATGTAATATGTATATATTATATAGCAGATTTCTAGAGACCATGGTAATTAATGAAATTTTGGTGAAAGAACAACCCACTTTACTGGATTTAACTTTTTACCTCTAAAAAACTACCATTTTATTCTAAAACCGCTCATAATAGGCACACACTAGCTAAATAAACAAAAAAGAAATCAAAGGTATAATTTGTCTGAATTCCCCAAAGATCAACCAGCAAAGCCTATGTTAAAAAATAAGCTGGGGTTATTCATAATCTTTCTGGCAACAGAGAATGCTGTTAAGGATGGAGTTTCAATAATGCCTAAAACAGGAAAGTTACAGAAGCACCCCATTTCTCAGCTCTTCACTAAGTACTATTTCTGTCAATGTTCGGTTGCAAAGTATAGTTCCTATGAAAGGCTTCAGGTTTGTTCGGTTGCAAAGTCTAGTTCCTATGAAAGGCTTCAGGGAGATAGAAATGGGCAATGCTAGGTATAGATAACAGGGAGTTTTAAACTTTTGGCTAACTTAGTGTTGTGTTTGCCATCTAGTGGTCGGAAATAAATACTGATGAAAACCATTTTCTAGATGAGACTAGTACTAAAGGAAGCTGGACAGCACCCACAGAAAATTGGAAGCAATTTGACTTTTGGTTTGATTGCTTCTTTTAGCCTAATTATGAGTAAATAACAGCCAAGTATTAGATGAAAGATGATAGAAAGTAATAAGAATAGGGACATTTTGAAAGCAATAGTGCAAGAGCTACAAGTATCAAGTATCACAGCCATCTAGAACCGTTAACTAACAGAGATAAAAAAAAAAAAGGAAAATAGCTAGAAAACAAAGAAAAAGGTCACACAGATTAAAACATGCCTATCTGTGTTTCCGGTTATCTGGATTATGTTAACTGGGTTTTGAACTGAAACTGTTGCCATCAAGAAGACATTTACTTGATCCAAACACCTGGTAGAAGTTGTATGATTTATGATATCATCTACATTTGGAGACTATTTGGAGACCTTGTCTTGAGGTCACCTGAGAGGTTGGATTGCCAAACGGAATTGATTTTTTTTAGGTTGTGGAACATGGACCTAAGGATCAATTCATTGAAGTTTGATTACTGTGTGTGTATTCGACAGTATTTGATAAGATTCTTTCCAATAAGCTTCATGGGTAATCTTTCCTTGTCAACTTTTTCAAAATTCCAGCCATTCAGATTGAGGGTAGTTCAATGGCTGAGAGGAAAGATATTATGGATAGGTAGCTGTAATTTCTTGATGATAAGACGGTATAGACAATCTACTGAATTAGGTCCTTTTAACATATGACTAAATCAGTTTAAAGAAGATTCGAGACCAGGAGAGGTGGTGATATCTCCAAGATCTCCAAGTGACTTTATAAACAGCTATATGCGTAATAGAAGAAATACAACGTGTGTGTGTATATATGTATACACACACACACACACACTTCTCTATACATTAAAATATATTAAAATTATAAAATTTAAATTTGTTCTTTTTAATACAGCTAATGTATATAAATTTTATAAAAATATTTTATTTTTAAATATTATCATTGATGGGCTATTTTACCTTTAAAATAGTCAAGTAGGCATTTTTCTCTTTGGTAGATATTTTTTCCATTTTGCCTTCCCAGTATAATAAGAATTTTTAAATTTATCTTATATCAATTTATTATCATCATCTCATAGAGCTCTTTGTTATTCTTTCAAAGTTCCCCTCTTATAGCAAGTTACCTTTTTTATGGGTATAACACATTTGCCTTTCTGTCCAAGAATATACGTTACAGTTTCACCAAGGGCTTGTTTTTCATTTTGTTTTCCCTGCTATCTGCATAGTTGGTGTATTGATCAGCTTTCCTCAGGTTGCAATATGGTAGTGAACAATCCCCAAATTGCAGAGGGTTATACCAGTATAGTTTATAACTCGCTCACTTTACATGACACTTTCAAATTTGCTATGGCTTCAATCCCGTTTCTGTCGTTTTGGGATCCAGGCTGAAAGAGAAGACCTTATGCACTTCGATGTTCTCTTGACAGAGGGAAAAGAACCAAGGTGGAACTGTGTGATGGCTCTTACAGCTTTTGGTTGTGTGGCTCATCTAATTTACACACATTGAGACAAAGCAAGTCAGTTGGCTTAGGAAGCAGACAATTGCCAAAAGGAGAAGCACCAGGGAACATTTCCTCCAGTGTATTATGTTTCTGGGCTCTATTCACATTTTAGAGTGAGGCATTGTAAGAACTTACCAAAAGTTTTATGTTTCAAAAAGAGGCTTGTCAGTTGGTATGTCTCACAGAGGTGATCCAAAGAGGATTTGGTCCTTTCAGTGAGGAATTCCCCAAAAATAATATTTATAAGTCTTGCTATAGAACATTTTCCCTCCCTTCTGCCTGTGATGGTACACTCAGCCACCAACATTCTGGGAAAAGTATGAAAACTAGGGTGGGTTATCATTGTTCAATATGCAAATTATTACTTAATCTGCCTGCTTTCACAATGCCATCCAATCCCACCGTCAGCTCTGACTCAAAGCTTCAATTCATATCATCTCTCCTTCAACTGAGGAAGAATAATCTCCCATCTTCTGCTAGCGTCAGGTGGTAGTGGGCTGGAATGGGGAACAATCTGGGAGTACAACTGCTCATTAAACTGGCTTTTAAATAATGCTTCTGTTAACGCCATTTTACATCCTCTCCTCACACATTTTATAATGAAAATTAGCTTGTTTTCCATCATTTCTCTTTCTCACAACTTATAAGCAGAGTTCAGTTTTCTTTCAACTCTGATCATATATTCTTTAGAACCAGCCACTTTGACTAGATTTTATAATATATTGATATAATATTATATATAATCTTTTCTTTCAGATCTCTCTTATAGTATATGACAAACATATCTAATGAGATGTCAATGAAAAGTAGCCTTGATTCTATAATAAATTTGTAGGTGTTTTGATGAGGTCTTTACTCTTGTATTAACATGTATATATTCTTTCTCTTCATCTTTCATTACAAGATGATTCTACTGTGGATGAAATATTTAGTTATAACTTATCTATTTCCTCCTAGATATTTAATTCTTAAAATTGAAACTTTCATAATTTTAACTTTGAAAATTAAAATGATCCTGTGTCATCCTTTATGTTGGCATATTTAAAGTCATTAAACTTGAATACCATTTAGTTTCTCTATGGGGGTTGGTGGTGCAGAGATATTTACTAGCATGACACAAAAAAGGTATTGTAATGATAATGAAAAAGAGAACATTGGTTTTTAGTGTGGACCACAATCAGGTTTATACCTGCCATAGTTAGGTTGGATATAATTATTCTAGCAACAAAATATCTAAAGATAATTCTGGTTGTGAGAGAGAAGCTATGTAGGATCATGTGTTAAGAATGATAGGAGTCCATAGGATCTAATTCTTCATTAATGAAAGAAGGCAGCTCACATTTTGTAAAATACATTAGAGATAAGCAAAGCCTTTATGTAATCCATTGAAGTCTGTATGTGAAATGAGCTTTAGCAAATAGAATGACTAAAGACTTCTGCAAATAGAAATGAATCCTAAAATAAGGAAACAACTACTCTTAGAGTAAATGGTTGTTATTGGAACAGCAGAGGATCTAAAAATATGGTTATATAGACTCTGGAAGAATAAGAATCCAGACTGAATAAAAATACTTGCTAAAAGTCCCCATTAGTTCCTTCCTGAGGAGGAACTAGAAGTATGAGCGCACACACACATAAATGTACACAGATACATCCCAAGTCAGTGTAGATCCATTGTGGTTGTATACACTTCTATGTGTTCTTTTGTAATCAGTTATTTATAATTCTTATCTAGACTATGACTTAGTCATTCTCAGAAACCCTTTTGCTGTCCTCCTAAATCTTAAATTAAAATTACGCTGTTTAGGCATTGTCATTCTTAAGTAATCTATGTTGCTATTACTGCACAGATATTTTTCTGAATGAAACATACATTATACTGGCATAAAAAATCTATCTCTGATAAAAGTCATATGTGCCAGTATAACTTCTGGGCTTGAAGCCCTTATCTCTGCCAACTCCTCAAAATTGGGGTCATTTAGTTCATACTTGTCAGCTCACTTGGGACTAACTCCATCTGAGAGAAATCATTTCTCTTCTAAGCAAATTGAAACTCTACCTAAAGAAGCTGAGGAGCATGAGTTTTACTATGTATTTGAGAATGGTTTTGTTGTCTTCAGGTAAATTCAGATATATTTTACCGAAGCAGTGCAAAAATATAATGAAACTGTTATTTGTTAATGTACGCTCCTAATGCAGGCGACATCAACTTATGAAAGTCATAGGATGATTAAAATTTTTAGTCAATGTAGCTTTATTTTGTGCGTGCCAGCTGCTTTAGCCCATGAAAGAACATACAACTTGTCTCTTTTCTGTTGAACCACCAGCTGATAGCATAGAAGTTTGCAAGCACTGACAAAATAATTTCAACAACATTGTAAAATCATTCAGGTAGTAAATAGTATCCAGAATGACTTATCTGGAGCAGGGGTGGGGGTGAGGGTGGAGGTGGGCAGGGGGAACAAGTGCAGCTACATGGTTTGCTGGATACCTCACACTATCTAATGTTATGTGTCATTTTGAAAAACTATAGCCGTTATTCAGAGAAAAAAAAAAAACAACAACTATATTTGGTTCAGAAACCTGTATTAGCTCACGAAAGACCTTTGCATTTCCAATTAACACTGGCTAGAGACAAGGGCATTTTCTTACCTTTTCGTGGAAAACTTCTTGTTAAAAGCACATTCCAGGGGCTCATATTTATTCACATTTATTTCATCAAATTTATGTCTGGTTACTCTATGATGGAATCTCCTCCCCTACTCCAAGCTTCTCTTTCTCATTTGCATGTTTATATATTTCTGCCTACAGGCCTTTTCTTGCCCTTGCCTTTCCAACTTCAAAGATGCAAATTTCAGGAAGCTTTCTAATTGGTCTCATCTGATCATATCTGGGGCTAAATTTAGTCAGATATATAATTAATACTCTATTCATTTGAGTTTTTTGATATACTGCTTTATAATGATTTTCGGTTGTTTATTATTTATATAGATAACTATTTAGCTTATTTCAATATTCTAGGTACTTCTATTTACCTTCAACTTAATGATAATAAGATGTGGAGTAAATTCTAGTGGCTGAACTAAAGATAGATAAAGTAGATAAGACAAAATAAGATAAGATAACAACATAACAACATAAAATAAAATAAGATAAAATATACCTAGAATTCCATTGTAAAATTTAGTATTCTGGTTTATGCATGATTTCTGAGACTTATTGCTTTAACATTTATGACTTGAAACGAGGTCTCTGTATTGATCTAAACTCAGATCACAAATGGTTGTACCAAAAATAGCTGTTTTTCCCAAATGAAAGTATCTCAGCTACCTATTTTCTGGAAGACAGACAATAGATTATAAAACAGAACTGAATCCTTCTATAAATTGAGAAGAGTGAAAAATATGAGACATTAATTTCAAAGGCTTAGGCTGCGCAACATAAATTCGATAGGAATGGAAATAGACACTGTTCTGTTTAGTAATCATACACTTATGGGTAAATATTAATTTATATCCTACCTCAAGCATAAGGTCTTTTGAGCAAAAGGTCATTGCAGATGACCATCAGTAAGAGACTAAAGGAAACAAATTATATAGAAGAATCTTCAGGAGAGAAACAGACTTCTTTTTTAAGTCAAAAAATAAAGAAGGAGTAAAGCAGGATATCTAGTATAAATAAAACACTTTTATATCTGCTGCACTTGAATTTCTCCAAGAAAATAAAACACATTTGCTTGTAGGTTTATAACTTCCTATAAATATATAGTCAGATGACTATACAAATTAATAATATTACCAGTAGCTTATAATTGTTAAGCATTTATATGACTGATACTGTACTATTTTTATACACATCATTCTCTTTCTTTTACACATTAGTTCTTTTAGGTTAGATTTTTATTATCCCCATTTTACAGATGATTAAATAAATTTCCCAAATCACCAAGCTAAGAAGCATTAGAGCTAAGAATCTTGTCCTTTCCATCCGATCTAAACCCATCGTTTTTTAAATTACTGTGCAACACTGCCTTGTAATTTTATTAACGATCTAGGATATCACATTAAAGCATGAGTTACAAGTGAGTTTCAGGAAATTCTGAAGGACATTATGCATTGAATGTGTTCACATTCCTTTCTAAAAAATTTCCATGCTACCCTAACATGTAGGTAGATTTGACCTAAGAAATGACATAAAGAAAATTATTCTAGACAGGATTTTTAAGACATAAGTTTTGGACTTCACTGATTCTATGAATAGCTAAAAGGAGCTATGTTCTTATAAACATATTATTTATAAATATACGAGTATGTCAATAGATATGTGTGTGGGTGAATGTGTGTGCTTGAATCAGAAATGCATTTAGCTCTATAATTGCTAAGCAATTTAGTGTCATCTTCTAAGACTTTAATGCTAAAAAAAAATTTAAAAAGTAACTGTAATGACAACATGATTCTTGCTGCGATTAAAAAAATATTATATTCTTTAGTGAACAACATAGGCTCAAACTAATTGGATTACTACATATCACGGTGTATTACTGCCTCTTTTTTAGATTATGTCTAGCTTAAGACAAGTTAATAAAAACACCATGGGGTGAATTGTTTAGCTGCATGATTTTCACCAATGTCAGTGGGAGTTATGTGGTTAAATCCTCCGTAACAACTTTGAAATAAATGACCCATCTGTTGGAATATTGGACAAAGGACTGCATGTATTTATACTCGTTCATTTAGCAATCACATTTCTACATCTTATTGTCTGTATAAACTATTTAAGATTAGACTTGAAAGCAGAGTTGAGCATGGGTTCTGGAAGCAGTCTACCTGGGTTTGTATCCAGGTTCCAATTCATTAACTCTGTGACATTGGCTAAACAAGTGTATATCTCTGTGGTTCAGATTTTTTAATTAAATGGATACAATGACAGTATCTCCAACACAAAGTGATTGTTAAATTTTATGTTTTAAACTATTAAAATGCTTAAATAGAGCCAATATGTGCTAGCTATCATCCTTATATAATAATTATTGCTGTTGTTTAACTATGTCCGAGGGAGTTATTTCAGAAAAAATACGACAGATATATTTATAAAATAAAATCTAGAGTAAACATTGGTATAAACCATTGTATTAACAATGGTCAATTATACAATGATTATAGTCTCAGTTATCCTTTTGAAAATTATTTATCACAATAACAAATGAATGTACATGTATTATATGCTAAATATTACGCAACACATTTTGTATAAGCAATCTAATATTATGTTCATAACAACCTTTTTAGTCTAGTTGGGCTGCTCTAACAAAATGCCATGGACTGGATTGTTTATAAAGAACACAAATTTGTTTCTCACAGTTTTGGAGGCTGGAAAGTCCAAGATGAAGGAACCGGCAGATTTGGTGTCTGGTGAGAGCCCACTTTTGGGTTCATAGATGATTATCTTCTCTATGTTCCCACATGGTGGAAAGAGTGAGAGATCTTTCTGGGATCTCTTTTAAGGTCACTAATCCCATTATTGGGGGCTCCACCCTATGTCTTAATCACCCCGAAAGGCCCTACTATTGCATTGTGGTTTAGAATTTCAACATGTGAGTTTTGGGGTGATATGAGCATAGAACTTTGGTAACTTTCCCCAAGTTATACAGCTATGAATGTAGGAAGTTGTATATGAATTGAGAACTCTGATATCAACCCCTAAGCTTGTAACTAGTTTTTTGACTAAGAAATTGTATTGTCTTTCCTTCAGAGGATACTTTCATAACAAATATCATTTCTACTTTCTTTTCCCTAAAGAATAGTGTTTATATAAACTCCAGATTGAAATTTTCTAATAAATTTTATTATTTAATATTTAGAGCAAGAAGAGAAAATGTGGTAGAGTTACACCATTTCTATCAAATGCATAAGGCCAAGGTAAAGAAATAAGTGATTATCAGTCTCTCTTGCTCTATCACAGTTCCTTTTTGCATATTGATGATCAGCAACTCAATGAGACCTAACACATGAAAGGCATTTAAATTTCGTAGTTCTAGAAGTTTCAGGACATTTCATTTTCTTTTTCTTGCTGATAACTTGAAACAAAGCCCACCAAATTCCCTGGTCAAAACTCATTTCTTGAAGCGATCTTTTTTGTTAGTTTAATTGCAAAAAATCAATTTGCTAGGTTGTTTCCCTCTCTTTGTTTTTGATAACAATATGAATTTATTTACTATAGATCCTAAATCTTCAGTTTTGTCTTCTGTGACCAAAAAGACTAGAAGGTTTTTTTGTTTAATAATTTTCATATAAAGATAAATTAGAAAATCAAAAAAGAATATCACAGATTTACTTAGTTTTGAAATTTCTTGTTAAGAACAGTTAACTGGAGTCACTATAACTTAGCATCCGCAGCTATGATATGAGTAAACCTGAGGAGGAAAATAAAAAAGTACTGATTCTGCTCTATCATTTTAATTGTCAGTGTAATGAAGTAAAGGAGTTCCTTTCTGAACTGAATTCTTTTTCTTTCTTTCTCTTGCTTCTCAGTGAATAAAGAAGCAGGCTGGTGGACTTTTCTTGGCTCCAAACAAACATGGAATTGATGGAAAAAAACCCTGATAATTTCAAAGCTTGGGCCTCTTTTGTTTATCAGAAAGCCTTTGCTTCAAAAAAAAAAAAAAAACCCAATAAATGCTTCAATAACCTGACTGCAGAAAATACTTAACGGATATTTTGATTTTCATCTTCTGATCTAATTCATTTCACAGTAAGGCGTGTGCTTAACATAGGAACTTTTTCTTTTGTTTATGACATTTTCACACCTACAGATATTTGTAGGTACATGGAAGGATTGCAAACAGCTGATTGTTTCTGAAATTAGCTCAGTACAGACACAGAGTAGTGCCTGAGAATAATGTGTTCAAAAAGTGAAAAATTCCAAAGGCTGCTTTATAAAGAAAACCCCTGTAATCTATTTTAATGAATTTAACTTTTGTATTTATTAATCAGTTTGTGAAATCCAGCTAACAGTACAATCAGGGTTTAAATTTAAAAATCTTTAATTTTAAGAAAGTCATATTAGTCTTGTTTGAAGATAAGCCATGAAATTAATTGGTTCAGGAAACAATTTCTAATATTGAAATATATATACACATATATACTTGATTAAAAAATATTTTTCTTCAAGATAAGTAGAATTATGTCAACGCATACTTATTTTGCATTTCATCAATGAGAGATTTGATGCTATGTTTTGGATTCTCAACAAAAACAGTGCACAATTCAGCACATAAAAACTTTTATAGTCATGTCACTTGTTTCTAAAATTCAGCACATAAAAACTTTTAGTCATGTGACTTGTTTCTAATTTACTTTGTAAAAGTAATCTCTGGAAGTCTACAGTGGCTTGCTTTCCTAGACATATTCAAGAAAAGCATATTTCTCTTTCATAAAATTCATTCCACTTGTATTCCATATTTTTATGTTATTTGTAAATGTTATTATTTATTTTGAAATTTATAATATTTTAACACAGTGACTTATATTTCCATAGGGGGAAATATGAATAGCAAAGTACTTCTCTAGTGGAAATTATCTGCAGCTCACATAAAATAAGTTGCTATTCTTTTCCAGCCTGTTTCATCACAGAAGAAATAGTTGATTCGATATTGCAGATCATCGTGTGCTTTAAATATGAATGTTAAGGTGTTTATTAGTTATAATCCTTTCTACTTAAATTATTTGATTAAAATCACAGGAATTTTTCAGATGAAAAGCACATCCTCTCCATTTATTGTTCAACTGATCTACTTTTATCATCAGTTCACATTTGTAAAAATAATTTTTTAATATTTACTGTTGCGTCTTCCAAATAGGTTACCTCAGGTTCCTTTCAAACTCAGAGTTTCTTTCCTTTAATGAAAGAGGATCTCTTTTGTTTAAAGGTGGCTCTACATTTAACAACTATTTACCCTCTGGAAGAAGAGACCTTTGAGAAAGTTGACCTGCCCCTTTGAGCCCTAACTGACAATTCTTTATTGTGCACAGCTACTTTTATCTAAAGCACTTTTACCATAATTTTAATCATGCAGCAATTAAAAGTAATACTTAGAAAGAGATTAGGAGATAGTTCCTTATCTTGCTACCCTACCCTTTTCAATTGGAAGTTGAATTTATGTCTTCAACAACTTTATCTCACCTTTATTTTTGGTTTGTTAGTATCTAGAAAGTATGGAATTAAATCTATAAAGGGTCACTGTGACAGCGTTTTCTTGAAAAATTCGAGAAACCCTGTAGGAATGCAAGAAATTTTGTTACTTGCTCTAGTATTTTCACGTATTATGATCGCAGTTGACTTGAGTTACACTCTGATGCACAACCTCAATAAGGCTTCTCTGTTTTCTATATCTGATGTAATCTTGCAGTGCAGCTAGGGAAAAAGCCAACAAACATACTCATAAAACTAAATTTAATCAATCTGATAAATTCAGTCTTATAAATTCAGTCTCTTCAGGTATTTGTCTCTTTTGAATAATGCAGTCTTGTAAATTTCTTCCTCTTTTTTGTTTTTCTCCAACATGATGTATGTGTCATGGTGAGCTATGTGATCTGGTGTCAAGGAAGGAAGTGCACATATCAATATTTATACCAAAAGACTGTGCTTGGGTCTCTCGCTCCTCTGATCTCTACAATGATGGCCTTACCTGGTGACTGAGTGTTCTGCTAGCATCCTCTGACCGTGGTAATCAGCTCTGTTAGTGCAGTTATTCCTCAGGTTGGTCAGGCATCCTTCCTGCTCACTTGGCTTTACCTCAGTCTCTTTTGACATCTGGCTGTAACTTCTGGTCAATTACATTTCATTGCAATGAGTTCCCTGCACATAAGCCTACCAATACTTTTTGTACCAAATGGCAGTCTAGGAAAACCAGGAGAGGAGAGGTCAGGACCTCATCTCCCTAACGCTGGGTTCTTTTAGTAATATGCCTTGAAAGTGGCTTTCTTTCCAAGTGGAAAACAGCACAAAAATCCTGTATTAAATAGCTTTTATATCAATCTATCTAGCATGGTCCTCTTTGTATGACTTTATTGCAGAGAAGCATGCCTTCTTATCTATTTCTTAACAACTTTCTTATCTTCATTCCACAGTCACCAAGGAAAGAATGATTGGGTTTTCCCCACCCTCTTTCTGTCTATTCAGAAAAATAGCTTATGTCATACTTTCAAGGTGGCATCTCCCCTTTCCTTGATTTAATAATGGCCAATGGGACAAAAGTATTTCCAAAAGATTTTACCTATAATACTTGAATTAGGCTTTGCATACAAAATGTGGTACATCTGCTCTGCTAGTGACCCATCTGAGAGATCACCTTTCTTTTCTGGTTCTTGCTAACAAAACGAAAATAATGTTTTAGCTTTTCCTATGCTCTCCCTAAAAATACTGGAAACTACAAAAAAAGAATTGAATTGGTTATATCTGAGTGACCCACAACATATGGGCTATTAGAGTCTTATTTAGCTTTTCTTTTAGGCTGTTCCATGAGTTTCTGCATGGGACTGACATACAGCATAGGCCCAAATATGAACTAAACCATTTTTGTGTCATGTCTGCATCTTTGCTTTACTTTCCTCTGGTGTCCATCATGAGCAAAAGGGCCCCAGCCTAACTATAGCCACAACTAGGCATGAAAAACACTTGGGCACTAAGATACAATTCTTAGTTCTTAGAATTTCATTTGCCTCATCTGAGGAAGAATAGAGTCAGCAACAGTGAAATGCCACTACTAAATCAGGATCTTGAACTATTGGAACCCCTGTCTCAATCCATTCATTCTTCTCTCCCCTCACAGCTTGCTCATCCTATCTGTGCTCAGTCCTGACTTTCTATGGGGCTCTGGGGAGCAGAGATTGGGGCACTTCCCTCACATTTTGTAGGATAACATTTAGGGATTGTAGTCTCCATGGAGGGGTTGACTGACAATCTTCCTCATGTTCCTCACATAGGTAGCAAAGCTGTCTCTTTCTGTCAAAATAAGACTTGATGAAAACAAACTTTGTTTGTTTCTCCTACAAAGACCCTCTCCATGGGTGATCTGATGGAGCAGAACTCTGAGTTGAGAGGAGATTGGCTTTCTGTGGGGCAGCAGCCACTCATTATCAGAGGAAAGAATAGCGGCTTGCTGAAACTAAAGGGTTCCCACTATTTCTCCCCATAGAAGTTGAAGAATTGGACACCATGACTGAGTTGCTGGAGTAGAGGAAGGACCGTGCAAACAGTACACTTAAAGGCAGGACTGTCTCAACATGTGGAGATTGAAGACTTACCTATTGGCATATCAGGGCTGATGAATATTAAACACATGGGTGCTTATCGGGCACAGAGAAAGCATCTAATCTCTCATCAACTACTTACTAAAGGATCTGAGTAAGCATCATGGTGACTAGGTGACCATGACTTTCTGCTTTAGAGAAAGGAACCAGGAGTTTGACATGTACAACCAGGACTGTAATAATCACGTGAACTTAGCAGCAGCACTAGATGAACATATGAGAGGTAAGCCTCAGACTGAGTTGTTCAGAAGGAGAGGGCCAATGTGGCCCTAGGCTCCCTTGAACTGAGGCCAATGCTGTCTTCTCAGCACCTTCTTCTCAATAAAGTGGCAGGAAATTTTGTGGAATGGCTTTTCGGGTGGTAGACTGGTATTTCCTGCTAAATGACAAGGAGAGGAAACCTGGAATGTGTGTACCTTATGTAATATAAGAGGACCTCTGTATCAGTGTCCTAGGGCTGCTGTAACAATGTTTCACAAACTGGGTGGCTTCAAACAACAGAAATTTATTCTCTCAAATTCCTAGAGACAGGAAGTGAAATTAAGATGTCAGCAGAGCCATGTCCCCTTTTGAAGATGCTAAGGCAGAATCCTTCTTTGCCTCAACTCATCTTTTTGGTTGCTGGCAATCCTCAACATTCCTCAACTTATAGAGGCATCACTCCAATATTTTCCTCTGTTGTTACATAGCCTTCTACTCCATGTGCCTCTGTATCTTCACATGGTCTTGTAAAGATGTCAGTCATTGGATTTAAAGCCTACCCTAATCCAGTGTGAACTCATGTAATTACATCTATGATGGCCTTATTTCCAAACAAGGTCTCATTCTTAGGTTCTGGTTGGACATTAATTTTGGGAGAGACACTATTCAACTCAGTACAACCTCCATTCTATAATACAGACAATTATTTGGTAATTTTTTTTTTAATCTTTCGGAAAAGCCTATTCTCTCTCTTCTAAAATTAAATTCTCACCTGTGGCCAAAAGATAAATATACAACCTGTGTGTCCAAAAGTGTGTGATCTCTTTACACTTTTTGTTTCTTACTGGCTTTTTATGGTCACACTGTTCACTCTCAGTTCCTTCAAGACTCTGCTCAAAGTTCTCCTTTCTATAAGACTGTCCTTGATCTTCCAAAGTGAAGTAGAACCCACTCCTTACTATCCATCTTCTTCCTTCCATTTGTCTCCATAGTTTCCTCACTATCTGACATATTGTTTTTAGTTTTTAAATGAAATTCTTCTCTTCTGAATTAAGTGGAAATTTCATGAATGGAGACTTTTTTTTTTGACTCTGTGTCCCTAATATCTAAAGCAGTGATTGGTACATAGTAGGAACTCAGTAAATCTCTTTGTTTAAAGCATCTTTGTATTGGGAAGAAGATACATGACCTGCTGTGGTGACTCCACAAGGACTGAATGAGGCCTATTTAGAAGAGGAAAAGATGCAAATATTACATAGCTAGTAACAGGAGGTGAGATGAGCTATGAGGGAAGACTGAGGAGGGGATGGACTTGGTGGCAATGATCCATTACTCTTGTCATTAAAGCCCACTTCCAGCATCTCCTTTCCTTCTTGGCACACTAGCCAATAAAGTAATTTAGGTTTGAATTAGGTTTCTAAAACTTTCAAAAGAAGGAGTTATGACCAACACACTAATCACCATCATTTCACCCCCACGGAGTCTCTTTCTTGATGCCGAACAAACCACCGCCAATTCTGTTTTATGGCCACCCACAGGAGACATAGAAAAATGGTTGCAGAATCTGATCTAAAATAGTAGAGAAATAATGTTGGCAGTCCCATCACATGATCGGTTCATCCTCAGAAACCTAAGGAATTCACTTTGAAAATGACCTTTTACATTTCACTGGTACCTGGGAAACATAGAGAAGACTGCTGAGGGCATGGTCCTCCTCAAACTTTCTGTCTATAGGAGGCATCAGGGATAGCAATAGCCTAAATGTGACCAATAAACTTTTCAGGGCAGTTTAAGGAGAAAGAATGGGGCAGCCCAGGTGAAGCATGAAGGACACAGTAAACAAGGCTGTAAAAATCTATTTTCAAATGTCACACAAAGCTGAGATGTATATGAGCTCTGAGTCATGTTTCTCCCCACCAGAAGTGAAGCCTCACACTGAACCTGAGACACATTCCACATGTTTAATGCCCTGAAGGTCACGGCACTGCCTGAGATAAAGTTCTGTCCTTCTGTCGTTGTGCTGAGATTTTCATAGAACATTTTTTTTTAATCTTTCAAAGATTTTCTCTGATGCAAATCTATGTGACTTTAACCAAATTAGAGAAATTTTCAGAAACTGTGCAAAGAAAAATAAAATCAGTGGGAGCAGAAAATAAAGCATTTTAGACACTGACTTTGTGATGCCATGAGTGATAGAAACATAAAATCCTCATTGTTATAGTACTTTCAGGCTGTTTTGAAGAAATATTTTTTGACAACAGAAGATTACATAAGGGGTCATTTTCAGAGTGGTTTTTAATTGGAATCATTTTCTATTAGAGTTTGTTTGCTACCCAAGGGGCTGATTGCACCAATATAGAAGCCACAAAGGAAATACACATACAGTTATAGTTATTAGGGACATGGGAAAGCAAATATAAGCCACCTTGTAATGCCATCCTTAGTGTCTTGGGAAGAATGTGGAAAGTCCATTATCGTTTCTTCAAAAGTAATTTTAAAATGCAAATACAGGTGCTAACAGATTCTTGTCTCCATAAGATTGTCAATTTTCTTGCCCCACACTCATTTATTTTTCATAAAGAATAAAATATGGGCAGAGATTTATTTGTTGACAGTTACTACAACTAACTCACTCTCAACTCTGACCTAAATTCTTCTGGCTTAGATGCAGTGAAGTAGAAAATAATGAAGGCTGAATTATTTCTGAAATGTAAAACCTGAAATTGCCAGAATTAACTTAGAGTTCAGAGTTTTTTTTTTTTTTTTTTCTTTTTTCTTTTTGGTCAAACTATTTGCTAACAATGATGATACTTGGTTCTTTAGTTTATCCTACTTTAACGTTAAAGCCAAGCCTGTTTCCACTGACCCCTAAATTTGCATGTTCCAAATTTATTTTAGTTTTTTTATTTAGTCTATTTTCAAGAAGTCAACTGTACAATATGTACTTTTCTCTCTTGAGTTAGCCTGGAGATGCTAAAACTTAGGATGCTGTAAGTTTTGTTTCAACAGTGCTCAAAAGTCTAACCTAATTCTCTGACCTGCTTGCTTTGAAAATGTGAGATATATTTATTAATGTTAATAATATAAACATTTATAAGCAAAATTTTCCAAAGAAACAGGACAGAGAAATTTGATAGCTAGTTCACATAATAAATTTATATTTGCATTTGATTATTAATGCTTAATTCTTATTAGAGCCACTATGATCTTATAGATTTTTAGAATTTTTTAGAACTGTAGTTCTTGTATCTGTGCTTAATGTTATCTATTTTTTGATAGTGTCAAAAAATTATTGTCTAAGAGGAAAAGCCAATACTTGTTATCTATCTAGAATAGTCATCTGTTCTAAATAATATTTCATCAATATTTAACATATTTCAGATTAATCTTCAAGAAGGGGCTGTACAAGAAGAGATGAAGTTTGAATTTAGGTGCCTAAGTCCTCCCTGTTTCCTAGAATTGGAGTCATGTCACTGTCTGCTTCTCAACCTACTCTACCCCTCCCCTCATCCAACACACACATATCAGGATCACAGGTTTTTTTGTGTGTGTTTTCTGCTTTATCACTTCCATTTATCATCTCCCTGCCACATTCAATCCTATCTTCTGAGAAATTATTTGAATTTGAATGTAAATAGGGAATATGTTAGCATTTGCCTACTCTACCATGAGTTTGAAAGATGTTAAACAAGCATATTTAGAGTACGTAGTATTCCATACTACAAATGCTCAAGGAGGATGTATTCTAAATCCTCCCCTTGGAATTGCAAAATGTAAGTTAACATGTGAAAGTTTTCTGAAAGTGAAAAAAAAAACTTATTTAATTTTGTTTTACAGTTAAACAAGCCAACTCATTTGCTAAAGAGAAGACCAATCTGGCTGTATCTATTACTATCCTTAAATAGATATATGTCTTAACAACAGCTTAAGATGGGCTTTTTGTCAAAAAGGAAAGATAAATTATATCTCTGAAATCACAGCATATAGATAGCCTTCTAAGTCCCTCTAAGTAAAGCTCTCAAAGACTCATGCTAAGGTCAGAAATTTTTCCTCCAGCATGAGTATGTGTGCATTTGATACAGACAATTATGTTTTTAGAGATCTGATTAGAACTAGATCATTAACACACACACACACACACACACACACATCAATAAAACAAAAGACAAAACTTACAAAGAGTTCAAAATTTATTGGAGAATGACCAGCTTTTTAAAGGAGAAAGTCCATAAAAAGATGTGAATTGTCAAAGATAATTGAAGTGGCAAGTAGAGTTGGGATAGGGAAGGGAATATGACTCAGTGAATTTTAGGTTGTTATAGTGATCTCAGTGAGAATGTTGAGGTCCTGAGCTAGGATCACAACTAAGGAGAGGAATTAAGAAACACTTTTGAGGATGATTTAGCACAAGAAAATAGAGGAAAGTCATGTGCCATGATGACTCAGTTTTCTAGTGTGGGTTGACAATGGTAGTATAACTAACTGAAGTAGAAAATAAAGAAAAAAGGATTAGGAGGATGGACGGTCCAAGGTAATGAGTTTGACTTTAGTCCTGTAAAAATAACAAGAACAAGCCATCTTAAGTGAAAACATGCTTGCAAGGTTTACCAAAGGTCAAAAGGAGTAGTGAGATCTTCTCTCTAGGTTTCTCACAGTGCCTACTTATTGCCAGTGGGCTTCATGCCTCTGCTTCTTTTCTGACATTTTCCATGGTTTTGCTTTACAGGATTTTGTCTACCTGTCAAAATTTTCTTTCAGTCACTGTGAGTAAAAGACAGACAAAATGATTTACAGGGAGAAAACTTGCAAAAATACTACCACAACTTTAGTTCATAAATAAAAACAATAAGCCATTGGTACAGTCAAAAGTTACATTATGTCTGAGAAAACAGGTTTGATTGTTAAGGTTAAAATTATCAAAGAGCAAATGTGTAATCCTTTATAAACCAGATGATTATTAATAAGACATTTCACCCCCCAAGACAGACAGAGATAGAGAGTGAACACAGGTCAGTACATGAAGCTAGAGTAGGAGGCTACCTATGTGATGTAATGCAAAGAAGTATCCAAAGGACACTCAAATATAAATACCTTCAGCTTGCTCCAGTAGCAAAATCACTGATCCTGCCTTTAGGAGAAGGGTATCAGGGGTGAAACTGCTCTCACTAAGACATAAATAAAATTGGCTTTAATATTTGTTGTATCAAGGACTCTGCGACTTTGAATAAGTGAATTAATTTTTGGAGTTCATTAACTTCATCTTAAAAAATGGCATAATAATAGCTACCTTGCTTTTATTACAATGCTATTAAAAGTATCAACTGAGATTATATGTATTTTATAGTCTATAAAATGATAAACTAGTATACAGGATTAATAATTTAAGTCAAAGCACAGTTATCTATTAGAGATAAAATATGCCATTTTAAAGTGATAATACCAGTATTTAGATAAATTTGATGAGGCCGATGATTTAGATGAAAAATTGAGTTAAAATATTTAGGCAGGGGGTAACATGAACTTTTGCCTTCTGGGAAGCAATAAAGTATTTTTACAGTGAGAACAGATGCATAATATGGAATAGAGGTCACCAAATCAGGCTTTTCATACAATTTTGCATTGAGCTAATCATGTTGAAATTAATATGTATACAAAATCTAATATTCTGAGTTCCGAGCAATAATTAGATTGATGTTTTTAATAGTAAGTAAGGATGAAGTACCTTGGTCTATACATTCAGATAGTATCATAAAAAAACGGAGGACACTTTTTCAGGTAATTCTTAGAAAATCTCCCCTCCGTTGCCCCCTGCCACCTTCAACACACACACACACACACACACACACACACACACGCACATGCACATGCTTCTTCCCAAGGATTGCGAGCTCTCTGAATATAGGATCACATGGACTTAATCTTTATTTCCCTTACATCTAGCACAGTGTATCAGATATTTTAAAAATGCCCAATAAAGGTTCAGAGTCAACTGAATATGAGATTTTTAGAGAACCAAATAATGCAAGAAAACTACTTGGCGAGCTTTGAAAGATGTGATGGTAGCGTAGTTGTAATGGGAGTGTATGAGAAGACTTATTTGTTTATTTATTTTTTAAGATTCATAAATTCATTCATTTGCTTATTTTATGAAACGCTCCAAAGCAACTATATTTCTGATACTCTCGGGGGGAAAGATGAATCAGATACAGGACTAGTAGAGTAAAAAAAGAAGCTATATACAACTAAATGCAAGGCAAAAAGAAAATAATGTTCAGAGGGGCATGGCTGAATTATATACGGTGAAGGCTTTCAGTTCAAACGACCCATTTTCTCTTTGCTCTACCATTTACTAACATGCAACCTTAAGAAAGTTACTTAACTTTTCTCTTCCTGTTTGCTCATCAGAAAAATGAGAATAAAAGCACTACATATGTTATTGCTTTGTTGTAAACATAACATGAATTAGTCACTGACAAAATTATTTCTAGATATTGCTATTTGCAGATTTTCAAATTATTTTCATGCAGTGGGTGGGTTGAGGGGGAACTCTTGAACCAACAAGCATCATTACAATTTCAGACTTCTGATATATATTACTAAAGTGTCTTTTGAAATTATTGTATCAATTATATTAACAACAATATTAATAAATTTATTGCTTTTTTGGCAAACTTGACAACATTTGCCTTTTGTTAATATAAAGGCAAGATAGCATTTAATGGTTTAAAAATTGTATAGATATAGTTGGTGTAGTTGAGCATTCTTTCTTATGCTGTGATTCTATTTGTATTCCTCTTATGTGAATCATTTTGTGGGTTTTTTCCTCCTTTGGCAGAGTGTGGGCTGAATGTAAAGAGATGATTCCAATAGCCTATTTGGCATTGCATAATAAATGTTGAGCACTTTCTTCTTCCTAAATAATTTTTTCCCTTGGTTTGCAATGCTATCAGTACTCATCTGTATTTTTTTAGCTTCTGTTGGCTATCTCTTCTGGGCTTGCTTTGTTGGCTCATCTTGCGACTAGCTTTAAAATATTGGTGCTTTATATTCTCCCCACAGATGAACAAGCAGGTTCGTATACCATCAGTATATATATATACTAATGACTTACATATTTATATTTCCAGTCCAAACTTCTTTGCTAACTCCAGCGTTGTTTTTTCCTAATTTTGGAGGTCACAACAGCAACCATTCTTGAAATGTCCTAATAATCTCTTGATTCTTCCCATTGCCCAATCCTTGTTATTTTATAATATTTAAAATCTCAAATGAATAATACTGCCACCATTTATGTGACACAATCATTAAAATTTAGGGTCATTTTGATATCTTTCTTTCTCATCTAAAATGGTCACTATCTTTTTAAATTTTGTTTTCTCTGTATTAAATGTGTCCCATTTTCTTCTCCTCTAATGTCAATCAAACTCAAGAAACTACTATCTTGTCTAAACTAGTATAAAAGATTCTTGAGAGATCTCCTTGTACCCGACATCACAACCCCAATTTTACTGCTTAAAACTATTCATGATGTCCTACTGGCATTAGAATTAAGATCACAGCCCTGAATACAGTCTACCACACCCTGTATTATCTGTCCTGCTTTCTCACCACTCTCACATAGCACCATTACTCCAGTCGCTCTCTGTTTTATCACATCTTCATATCATGCTCCTTCATCTTAGAGTGTCAGCACAAGGTGTTTTTTCTGCACCATTTCCCTTTCTCTATCATTCTACCCTTTATCAGTCAGTTCAGAAGTCATTTACCTAGGAAGACTTCCTTGAAGTCACCACTAGATAAAGGTGCCCCTATTAGCTATACTTACTGCATTCCCCTTCCTTACAGTTACTGTAATCATAATCAAATACTTAATGAAGTAATTAGTTAGATGATTGGCTCCTCCCATAGACCTTAAGCCCAGCAAGAGCAAGGCTAGTATGGAGAAGAAACAATAAGTATTGATTAAAACATGTATATCTTGGTCTAATTGCTTAAACTTTTTGAAATGTATCTTTTAGTTTTTAAAGTGGAAATCCCTTTTTTGAGTTTCTCACAAGGTTATTATAAAGATTATATGATTATATATATATATATATAAACTTGACACTAAGATATAAATATTTCTCTAACTTTATTCAAATAGACTATTTCCATTTAAAGTCTGTAGAATTTGAAACATGTATTTGAATAATGTTTGGGAGCTTAAGTTAGAATTGAAATAAGCTCTGTAGGTGCCCAACTTGTAAAATAGACTGCTTGTTAAATTTGCCCTCTCTCCCATATTCTGGCAGGCATCTGGTAATATGTCATTATTAAAGGTCAACTAAACTTGATTGACTCTGGATTGCACAGTCCCCTTATTCTGTATTAAGAAAAAAAAAAAAAAAAAAGCAAAGAGAAGGTCTAAGTGCCTGCTGTCTTGAAACCAGTTACAACCACTGTGGTTTAGATTGGTATGATAAAGACAAAGAATGTGTGTTTTCCTATCTGTTATATAACATTTATATAATTTAGAACTCTCCATATATAACAATCTATGAGGCACATGATCTAATCATAGAATGTCAAAGAAGCTCTTTGAAGGCAATCAATGGAGTCTTCTCCAGTCTCTTCTTTCTGCTCCATTGAGCAGCCAGATGAACATGGTATTTTGGAAGAGGGGGATGTAGGACACTACTGTAAGATTGGGTCAGCAGGATCTCACAAACTAAGTCAAATTACTTATGGATTAGTGTGCCCGTTGATTTACGTATCTACCAAGAAATACTGGAACCCTGTGAGATTATGCCCAATTTGGGATGATATTATATATCAGCATCAGTAATGCATGGCAGAAACAGAGCATAAATCAGGATGAAAGGACAGTCCTATATTGATATTAATCTAAAAGTGAGAATTATGTTAAAGAGATAAATAAAAAAGGAATATAAAAGTGTCTGAAGGAAAACATTTAATGCACATTTTATGTTAATCCAATTATTTTAACTTTATTTAATGTACATTGAGTATCCAACACTACCTAATTGGGTCTGATTATAATTACATAATAACGTAATATAAAATTTTAAGAAATATTATTTTATACTATTATTAATCTATAATAAAATGCATATATTGTATATTAAAATGGTTATTATTTAATATGTAATGAGTGAATACTACTTTTAAATATGTTGGGAGCTCTATTTTCATATGTGAACTTGTCTATTGTGTGCATATATATGTATGCATATACTTTCTATCATCTATATATCTATCTTTGCAAGAATAAAGCAAATATTTTTAGATAATAATTTGCTTTAGAATTTAGAAAGAATTTAGAAAGATCTCAACTTTAGAATCTTTCTCTTTTAGTAGTTTATTGTTTCTTGATAAACCAAACTCACTATAAAGGCCTAATGTTAACTAAATGCCTAAGAAAATATTAGGAACGACAACAACAAAAACTACCTTGGAGGGAGGTAGTTGGCTTTAACTACTTTTTTTCTAATTTTAAAGATATAATTTTGAAATAATTTTGAACAAATTTTAAAGGTCCAGTTTTAAAGATCCATACCAATAATTCTAAAAAACTGAACTAGAAAGGGTACCATTATATGATTGTATTTTTCAGACTGAACTTTTTGTATTTTTGGATAATTTTATCAAAAAAAAAAAAAAAGATACGAACATGTTGTTTTATGCTTTACTACAATGAAAATATTAAACATTTTATAATGAAATACGATACTTACTTTTAAATCTGTAATATAAATCAGTATTAGAGGAATGATAGCTAAAGTGAAAGGCCCAACAATCTTGAATTAGGTTTTATACACGACATAAGGTTTGTTTGTACACAGCAGAGAAGATAAATGTGGCAAATATTATATTGACATTTATTAACCTAGATAGAAAGACAATCCAGATAACTCAGAGTTTTCACTGGGTATATATTTTTAAATCTGTTTCTTATTCGCCAAACTTTATGGCCCAATTTACTTAAATAATTGAAAATTCTCGTTTGTGTTGAGTAATCTCAATGTGTATATCCTAAAGCATTTTACAAATAGATATTGCTTTACTAATATCTTTTTTCATATATTTTCATATTCTATTTTAACTATTTGCATTAAATATTTATATCATCCTATAATTCTTCTTTCCTTTATTGCTATGAGTGACACTGAATAACTGGTTTTACTCCTTTCGTCATATATCTTAGAAACATCGTTAATCTATGAAAATAAATTTCATAAGCGCTTATATACCTTAGAGTATTCATTAGGTGGTAATTCAAAATAGTTGACATACATACTCCACTTATTACCTTGATACACATCATATTGGCTATTTAATGCCTTATCATTTACTTATTTTACATTATAATTGAGCATTGACAAAAGGCACAAGAAAATAGAGCTAGTATTATATACTGTTCTAGTCTAATTATAAAGCTCACATATAATTATTAATTTTTAAATTCTGACTAGTTATGAAATATGCTTTGTCCTACTAGCATTTTTAATTATTCATCTTTAGTTTAATATATTCAGGACCTCTATTTTGCCAATTCTCTCATTTCTTATTTCATTTCTCTGCTTTTACTATTACTATTTTATTTTTAAGGGCTCCAATTTTACTTTTTCTCCTCTTTTTTTTTTCAGCACAGTAGTGAATATGTTTGATCTTTTTATGCATAAGCCTTCTAAATTTTTGCTAGATTTTGGTGATGTTCTGACAGGTTTTTCTTTCCCCCTTTCTTACAGCAGTGGGTATATTGCCCACAGATACACAATAATTGCTTACAAAAAGCAGAACAATGCCAGAAGTCAGAATACAGATCTGAAAAAATAAAATGACAAGAGTTAAAAATACCTATGCACCATAAGAAGCAGAGCTTATGATAGCAGTCTCCATGTTTCTGATCAAAATAAAGCCATAAATAACATGGGGTCAAAATGCATGGATTATTTAATACATCTTTATTGAATATTCATATCCTGTCCCCAAGATTGTTCTGGATATTTTAAAGAATTGCTAGTTTTCTCATGTTGCAGTGTTGTGGAGAAATATGTCAACCATATCTGAAAATTCAATTAATTTCTATATCAGAGTACCTGTCTTTCTGATCCAGTGTCCTAAAATTTTTGCTGCAATTTTGAAAATGATAAATCTCAAAGAGCTAGTTCATATGTTATAATAATCTAAGGAAGCTTAAAGAGCAATATGGCAATTACCATCTGAACTTGTATAAAAACTGACTTCATTTTAGAAGGAACGATATTGTTGTTTTAAATATTTTATTTAATCAAAATCAAATCAAAATATGTCCTTAGCATATGCTGGTTCAGTGGAGTGTATAAACTTTTAAAGTTTTCTTCTTAAATTTAGAAAATTTCAATTTGACCTCAACCAGTTCTCTGTACGTTCATTTATCCATTTACTTGTTTGTTGAAATTTTTGGTAAAGTGTTATTTTAGCTTAAAATTATGTGAAGGACAAAAAGTTATCTCAGCATTTTCCATGTTTTAAAAGAAATTCTAACATTGTTTAACATTTTAATATTTTAGAAATAGAGATCAGAATGTATCAGAATGTTTCATAATCCCCATTAAAAACAAATGACCATCACTAATAACAAAAAACATTTCCAGTGGAGACAGTCATTAACTCAAGTAAATATACCTCCCTAAATATTATAAAGTAATTTCACTTTGATGTGACTTCTCTGCAGCATTTAGCATCATTGAGCACTTCTTTCTCTCTGTTTCCTTTGACATCATATTATTCTAATTTCCTTACTGCTTTCTATGAGTTAAAGTGTTTGAAAAAGCAGGCTGTGATTCTTATCTCTGGCTGTCCGTTGGCATCACCTGGTTATATTTAAAAAAAAAAAAAATGACCTCAAACATCTCACCTACACAATTATTACTTAGTAGATCTGATGGGGGAGAAGGGGGAGGGAAAGGGCCCTGCAACTGCTAGTTTTAAAAACTCCCTCAAGTAATTCTAATGTGTAGCCAGAGATACGAACCACTGACAAATTATAAATTGAACTGTATGCCATCACCTACAAAATTTCAATTCCATATGGTTCAACTTAATATTTTTATCTTTCTATATATTGACAAAAGTTAAAAAATAATAACAAAAATTAATGTTTATACTATAGGACTTACTGTGTGTAAGGTGCTTTATACATACTAACTCATTTAATACTTGCTGAAACCCTTCGGAGCAGACGCTATTAATTTTCTGTTTCTGCAGGTAAGGGACCTGAAGTTCGGAGAGGTTGAATGACTTGCTCAGGATCACACAGCAGGTATTCATGAGGTATTTGTTTATTGACCAGATTGTCAGCTCCAGAAGGGCAGACATCCTGTTTTATTCACTGATGTCTTTCAAGTGCCTGGAACAGAGTCTGACACACACAGGAACTTAGTAAATATTTTTGGTAAGGAAAAAAAGAGTAGGAAGAAAATGCTTTTATCTTTTCATAAGTATATATGTGAGGTTCAAGTTTATGGGATTTTTGTGATTTAAGTTTTTTTTCTAATATCTTTATGTATGTATCAAAAACTAGAAAGCACTTATAATGAGTAGGAAATTTTTTGCCTTGATTTTAAGCAAGTAACTGAGAAATGGAAAGTACTTTGTCTTATCTCAGAAAAGTCTATAACTAAGTTGATAAAACATTTAAATCACGCTTTTATTTTTAGTCTGAGTTCGTAATTATATGGTAAATGGTTCAAGTTTATTCAAGTCTGTGTTTCTTTACTGAATGGTTGTAGGATTTTGTACTGTGTATGTTTGTATGTTTATATATACTCTTAAAGGTAAGGAAACTTTAAACTATATCAAATCTTTTACTGAAGAATTTCAAGGGAAAAGGCTTTTCTTTTCAATCTCTGCACCCTGGTAATAACCCACAATGCTTACACTTAAAACAAATGCTTGAGAACTGCTAGCAAATATCATCCACAAATAATAAGAAAATGAGAGCAATATCTATTTTTTTCTTAAGCATGTGTTACTATAAAATGCAACAGATAAATATCTTGTATTTTAAATGTGGATTAAATTATCACCCTATTTATAAATAAAATTTTACACCTGGGACGATTGGCATAATAATTTAATTGTTCCAAAATAAGAGAAATACAGTACTTTTAAAAATACGTATATAAGAATCCAGAGCATTTGCAAGAATAAAGTCTGTGGAAATTATACAACATCACACTAACCCCCTTCATTTACACTCTAAGGACAAATATGGGCATTCTGTGGTAATATCTGCAAGCTTTCAGGGACAGAAACCTAATTGGAGCATTTTCTGTTTATGGAAAGATAAAGGCCTTTTTGTCTTCGGAGTAGTGAAGTGGAGGCACAATAGGCTTGATCACTGCTTACCAGATTGCTTGTGAGTCATTGGGTTCTTTTATTAGCTCTTTCTTACATTACCATCTTGTCTCCCTCTTTCTTGTCGCTCTTCCTGTGTTTTGGACAGCAAAATTGGGAAAGTGTTGTACTTGTTGAGTGGTGGAAATCAGGAACGAGCGGCTGCCTAGTTCCCGTGTGGTAACGTTAGCTCTGCTGCACATCTGATATTTAAGTGCATGTCTCTCAGCACTGCCAGATGGGCATGAATCTGGGCTCCCAGGACCTGAAGTCCTAAATTGATCAAGACACATTGTGAAAATAGTAGCTGCTTTTCATTGAGCTGTCTATTCACGGGGAATGCGGCTGCTAGTCCCTGATATATACTACCCAGAGACTTTTAAACTTTTAATTTAATTCTTGGTTAGGAGAGCTTTAGGGGAGGGTCTGACATAACTGCTTCGGGAGATAGAGGTTGGCAGGTGGCAAAATATATAAAATGTTATCTAGTAGAAGAAAAGCTAATTTTAGTGAGAACAAAATCTTTTCTATAGTTACATTTTAGTAGACCTAAATCGGTCTATTTTCAGAAGCACTGCAAGATATCTACTTTAATATGAATGCAATTTACATATAATCATTGCTATTTATTAATTACTATTTCTGGTCTGCTTACTACAGCACAACATATAATTTACATAGTCGTTGAAAGGATCCTGCAGATTCGAAAGAAGTACACTTGTGGGTTCCTCATGGGTTTGCTGTATGTAGCAGTATACAGGGACCATCAATCAGTTTACTGCCTCTTGTTTCTTCCAAGTTTTTGATTGCTTCTGTAAACCCCAAAAGGACTCATTAAGCTTGCTTCCTTTCCATCTCTAAGTCCCAGTGCTTAGAGCACTTTTGCAAATAATGATTTGAACTTAGGTGAAAGTTTCTGAAACATACTGAAGATCAAACCAGTCATCTAATATCAAACATTTTAAATGAGAACCTGGAAGTAAAATCTATTACTAAAATATTTGTCATAAATTTGTTAAGATTATATGGTAATAATACACCAGAAAACACACCCAAATGAAAGAATTCAGAAGTAATAGGGGAATATGAATACATTGACAGTAGTATGTATGTGCAGAAATGTGCATCGAGAATGGAAGAGAGTAAGGAAAGGGGCAAAGAGAATTATCAGAATAATTAATGTTCTATTAGTTTATACTTTCTATTTTCAAACTAATTTACACTTTAAATACAGCTCATTGAACTGACAGGACTATTACAATTAGGATGGTCTTTTATATCCTAAGTATGCTTAAGTTATACAAATATTACATTTCATATCCAGAAAGTAGGTTCACCCAATACTTCAGGGATTATATACTTGGAAATAGGAAAATATATCTAGGTAGAAAACTTGTAAAGGCCAAGATACGGTTTTAAAAATGAATTTGAATGTCCTGGGATAGGTATATTCTTCTGGTTTAGAACTGAAATAATACTCCTTATTAAATCATGTTTCTAATTGAATTATACAGCTCCATCCACCAATGTTACACTTATACATAGCTCTCATGGCATTTGAGATTTTAGACTCTTTACATATCAGCATGTCTGATTAAGAATTTTTTAATGAAATAATGACTCTTAAAAATTAATTAAATAAAATATACATTTTTTTCCTGAAAGGCACATATCTTATTATTTTTCTTATACTATTTAAGTATATATACACTAGTACTAAACAATTTAACTTATGTGGATTTTTTCCTGCACTATAAAAATGAATTTTAATCAATTCCAGCTTTCTCTTTTAGCACCAGATTTTTAACAATATTTCATGGAACTGATTAATTCATCTTCACAGCTTCACTTAGATCATGCATATATATACACATATACAACATGATACAAAATAGTTGAGGGACGCATGTGACAGACACATCATTCATTATTCCAGTGCAAGTCTTATAAATGAGATTTTGCACTCACAGGGCATAAGACCAATATTAACTCACAACTTTGTATCATATGTAATGGGAAAATACTTTCAGAGCATTTTTGATCATTTTGTTTAATTTATTGTGATTGCTTTTCATCCTTTGATTTATGGAAGCAGTTACCTTAGTAGTTACATTTTGCTCCTAATTTACTTCATAAAAATATGAGAGAACACAGCATTAGTAAATCAAAGCAAAATATTAGAACTTCTGCAAGAAAGTCATAAATGGCTTCTTTCTTGGCACAATCTTTTCCTTCTGTGTTGAAAACTTTGAAGGCACAAGAAGAGGAAAGAGCTTTTGCATGTAAGTTAATCATTTTCTTTTTAACCTTTTGCCATCAGCCACAATGAGATTCATTCTTCATATCACAGTAGACTTCATCAGCAAGAATGTGCTTTTATCTTTGCCGCTTGAGCTTACAGAACTAGAGGGAATCAGCACCACTAGGGAATCATTAAAGGAATAATGGACAAATTATTTTTTCATATCTTCATTGAGACTTCTTTCTCACTGGTGCTCTCATCCTCAGGAAGCATCAATCAGAATTTTTCATTAAGAAGTGAGAGATAGAAAAGTGTCCTTAGGGTGAAGGGGGAGGAAAAAAAATTAAAAGCTAGTAGGATTCAGACTCAATATGTTAAAAAGTAACATTGGGTTATTTTCTTTGTGGGTATATTCAAATTAAAGAGGTCAGAACAGTTCTGAACTGACTCACTTATTATAAAGCCTTTAAAACATAGGTAGCTTGCAATTTTTGTAAATTCATCTCCTGCAAAAGGAGTTTCAGCAGTAACCAGAATATTTTCCTTTTGTAAAATAAAAGTTTCTTTTTCTTTTTTTAGCTGTTTATTCAGTGAATGACTAGTTGCTAGTAATTAGGTTTGAGCATCTGTCCCACTCTTGTTGGAGAAAAAAAAAACTGAGTACTGTAAAAAAAAAAAAATTATACCAAACCATTTAAACTGTCAAGGAAGACTTTATTCAAGAATATTTCAATGAGGGAGAGAGACTATTGCAACAGGGGAGAGAGGTTGAACTCAACTCTGCTAAAATAAGTGGCAGGGGGATTTTTAAATTCTGGACTGAGCCAATGAAAAAGTACTACTGGAGGATGTTGGGGGTAGGTCATCTGCTTTTACTAATTGTTGCTTATTGAAGTTGTGCATCTACCCTGCCACAAAAACTGGGAGATAAGGATGCTTTCTCCATGATTCCATTTCAAAATGTGAGCTTCCAGGACCTTGAAAAAGACATTTCTGGGTTGTGAGAAGATTTAAATTTCAAAGGGCAGAAAAAAAATTTACCGATGGAAGTTTTCTAAAGTAGATACTCTAAGAAAAACAAAGTCAGGAAGAAATCTGTCTAAAGTTTAATCAAGCTAAGAGGAATGTTAAGGCCATCTTGGTCAGTAGTTAATAAATTTCTGTTTTAATGCAGGACTTTTCTACCTTCAACAGATAAAAACTGAGCAGTAAGGCTAAAACTGTGATCAATTGCCTGGTGGGACATGCCTTGATCAACCTCATCTCTCAGAGTAGACTTATGCAGACATGCCAAAATCAGGATAGGTTATCAGAATTGCTTCATGAGAACCATGATTTAGAAAAAAATGAAGGCCCAGTGCATTTAAAGGACTAATCTGAATGAGTTGGCTACAGTGGACTACCCCGTTAGAAGTAGTATGTTATCTTCCGGTATTATGGCGTAGTATGAACCCAGTTCTCTGAGCTGAACTTCCACCTCTTGGCTGTGAAGGAAGCAGGATTCAATTTGTCGGCCTTCATTATCATGCGTTAATGATTATCAGATGCCAAGCAGGTTTTCAGACACACACTCACTACAAAAATTCTTTCAGACAATGTTGTAAGTGACAAGATATTATTATCCATTTCTGTCTGAATACATACAGAATTGACACAGATTCATAGTTATAGAAATAGTGAGGAAGAATATTTTTTCCATTGGACATATTCTTGGTTTTTAAATGTTAATTTCCCATAATTTAGCAAGATAGTATAATATTGTGTGTTTTTACTGGAAGAAGAATAATATTGTAAATTCTTTCCATGGGCAATGAATAGTAAAATTACAAATTCTATTTGCAGTTTTAATGCAGCTTTTTTGGGAACTCTCCCATCCTTTTCTGTTCCAAATTTAGCAGGTGGATGCACTGTATTTAACTTAAAATTGTTGTAAACTACTTAACAAAAAAAAATGAGCAAACTGGGCTATGAATTAACGTTTGCATTTGAGATATTAAAAATATGAAGAGGAAAATAATGGCATCACTAATGGCCCCAAGTAACAAGGTTTAAATAAGCTGCTCACTGTTCTCATGTATTTTTGATAAAAAGATTTGGGAATAGTGCAACTAATCCCCAATGCCCAATTAAAGTCTCTTAACTAATTTAACAAACGCGTTGTAAATGTGTAGCTGAAAATGCTTTCATAAACATACGTTGCATGGGAGGAAGTTTAGTAGCTAAACAAATGGAAAAGCACTTCTGATGTTTTAGCTTTCTAAAGTTCTTAGAAAAAAAAAATGTTATAAGAGAAAAAGCCAAATACAATTAATAGGCAAACATCAAGAGAGTGTTTTCTTTAGATGATGATATTCTGGCAGCATTTGCCTTTTAAGAAAATCTTAAGACAGTTAAAGATTCCCTATAATTTTAAAAAATTACCTGGGTTTTTTCTGCTTCTTTCTTTTCATGTATGATCTTATCATACATATATATTCCTCATAGATATGGATAAGAATAGATATACATAGATACATAAAAAAATAAGATACTATCCCTATTCGCTTAAACAGATATATACTGCTTATGATTGAATGGAAGCTGACCCATGTGGAGATACAAGATTCATAGATAGCGTATCCTTACCCTTTACTAGTACTTTCTGCAGAAGCTGCCAATGAAATGAAGCCTATGACTTTCTGGGGAGGCTGGTCCTCAATTTCATCTGCACAGGTTTGGTCCTGGCGGAGTTCTTCCAAAGTGTGCAAACTGCACTTCAATTAAAGAAGTCTGCAGGGCACATAAAGCAGATGAATAGCAAGTGCTCTGGGACTTCTCTTGACAAGACTCTGGCAGGTGCGGAGCCCAAATGCAAAGCAGGCATTTGGAAATGTTATGTAGGAGCAAATATTGAACATACCAGGGGATTGGGAAGTAATGTTGGTTTCTCATTGTTTCCCATTTTCTTTAAACCTGTAGAAGAAAGTGCTTGTGACTCCAAATGATACAAAGAGTCCAACACTTTCAAATCTGAGCAGTTGCTAAATCCAAACTTGGTACTTTTAAACAGCTGTCAAGATGAAAGGCAGTAGTTATTAACAAACTAGTACCATCTTTCCTAAACTGAAATACTGACTGCATTCATTTTGGCTCAGATTGTTCTTGGAAGCTTTAAAAATTCCCAGTGAGAGTCTTTCATTTTTGTTAGTGCAGATGATTTTCTGTTGGCTTTTGCTTAACTTCAGCTGCCTTTCATGTGAATGTGCTGCAGACAGGGGGTTAAAACAGCCAGATGGTCACTGCAAAATGTGGTTCTGACTTGTACTGCCCCGCTCCCTCACTCCTTTTATAGGCTGCAATTTCCAGTACTGTGGAATCGGATTGGAGATAAATATGGATTATTTTGATGAATGTCTTGGTTGTTTTACCAACTTACAAACAAGGTAATCAGATGATTTCATTCATTGAGACCTTCAGTTCTGTGAATAAAACATTCTCAAAGAAGCCTATTTTGTATCGTGTTGGTTAGAATTACAATTATAAGTAGTTATAGCAATACAATTAACCACCAGAATAACCCAGTTTATAAACAATATCTACGTGTTCTTTACTGTACTTGATGTCTAAAATTTTCCATGCTGCTTTCATTAACCTCAGACCAATTTGAAAACCTGAGGAGGGATCTGTAGAATCCATAAAAGAGACTAACATGGGGAATGCCAAGAGTCAGAAGGATCCCACTGTCATCTTGATTTGTTCTGAGGCTTTCCGGGCGCTAGGATAGTTAAGAAGGTTGGATAGGCTGATGAGTAATAAAAATACTGGCCTATAATAACTGGTTAGTTTGGAGCTAGTCAGTTAAGGATCTTTAGGGTAATGTGATGTTCAAAGATAGGAAAAAGAAACCTTAAATAGAAAGACAATGTTCATAAAATGGATATTGCAGATCTTTTAATTATAATTACAATTATAAGTAGTTATAATTCATATAAAGTTTACTATTTTAGAACATTTTGTAGTAGCTTTATTTATAATACTAAAAGAGATTCAATGTAGTATACAATTCTGCTGGACAGGAAAGATATTCCTCCTGTTATTTTATCACTTAAGATATACTAAGATATACTAAGAAATGTGCTAAGAATTATAGAAATATTAATACATAAAGTCCTAACATTAGTCCAAAAAATACACCTTATCCCCATTTTATAGATGAAGAAACTGAGGCTTAGCAAGCTTAATAAACTTTACCAGTGCAAGTTGCTATGCAGTTAGTGAGTGGAAGAGCAAGGATGGGAACCAAGAACCATCTGAATCCAACTTCATTCTATTGACTCTGTTACTTTGTTAATAAATTTAGGCCCTTGATTTAGTTAGATATTACTTATGTTTTATTCCTTTCAAAGTATAATTTCTTTACATGTTAAATGTGATGATGGAACAAGTTAGCCAAACTTATTTTCTCTGAATTGATCATTGAAAGCAGCTTTGCGGTTTTAGTGGAATATGTCATCCACACAATTAGCTAATTAGTTAAATTTACACATTTAGCCTGGGAAAATTGACCTGCCAGATTTCAGAGTCAATATAACCTAATCTGATATGTAACTTTTAATGCAAATCAAGGGCAACACTGAAGAAGAGTTAACTGAATTGCATTTGAAAAGCTATTCTGTTATGGCCTTTTTTTTTTTTTTTTTTTTTTACAAGGACCATGGCTATTCTTATTAAGTGAAATAGATGCAGAGACTCCAACTTGGTCAGTCTAATTCAGTGTGGTTGATACATTTAAATAAGCAAACCCAGCCCTGTTGTTTTTGCATTATGGAAAAGAAGGCAGTGTGCTCTTGTGAGAGAAGGCTTCCATGGGGACTTCAGTATATTACCTCTTCTGCAGCCTTGTTGACATTGAGGGGAAGTTTGTTTTTTCTTTTTCTGTCCTTGCCGTTTGATTGTGAGCTCTTTGAAGGCAAAGATTGAATTTATTCATGACCAAACTGCTAGTAGCTTACATAGTCTCTGATACATAGACAGTGGAAAGGAAGGAAGGAAAGAAGGAAAGAAGGAAGGAAGGAAGGAAGGAAGGAAGGAAGGAAGGAAGGAAGGAAGGAAGGAAGGAAGGAAGGACAGACCTGACCTTCAAGCTTTGATCTTCCAATAATTGCCTGAGGACACGGCATAAATTCTTTAATTTTTTTCAACATCAATTTCTTCATGTCTAAAATGGAAATACTATGCAATTGTATTGTCATGAGTTATGTAAAGAATGCATTGGGATACATAAATTTAGGTTATTATTTTGAATCTAATAATGAGTATAATAATTATCTAAGAATCAGGTTAGATATAATAAATATGGAAAATTAATAAATATATAAACCTCTCCAAGAATGTTAGCTCTGCTAATTTAACATCAAAACTGATTAATGTTCATTAAGATCTTTTAGCTAGGCAAATTAGATAAGAATTTATTTTCCAGGCATTTGAGTAATATTTTGATTTACCTGATACCAATGATGTCAAGAGTTCTTTACTTAAATCATCTTTAAGTGAGTTCAGAACAAATGTTAAATGATCCTTGGAATATAATGAAATTTGAAGTGCTAAATTGTGTAGTGATGGACTTTTAAAATGTGCTATTGTATGAGGAAGAGTTAAAGATGAATGATTGGGTAAATAGCATTTACAAATTATTAAAGGTAAGCAGATAGATTACCTTGCAAAGTCATGGTTGCCATTCATAGACTTCCCAAGGAGCAATAATAATTTTCTTGTATAACCTCACTCGTGAAATGTCACACCTTCAGTGGCCATGATCAAACAACAATAAAATTAGAATCTGAGAGATAGGTGTGACCTTAGAAGCAACAATTGTCTCAAGTACTTTGTACCAACTGTTCCTCATAGGTAGAATTATTGTTCTACAGATGTTCACAAGGCTGACTGGCTCTTCCTGGCCACTCAGGACTCAGCTTAAAAATCATGTCCTCAGAATAGTTGATGGACCACTCAATTTAATATTATCCCCTAGGGATGCTCTCACAATTTCATCATTCCGTTGGATTGCTTCATGTCATTTATTACTATTTGATACCTTCTCATTTGTTCATTGTCATTTATTGCTATTTAATATGCACTTGTTTATTTGTTTATTCTTTCTTCCCATTGCCTTCCTTACCCCTAGATATTAAGCACACTGAAGTTAAGACTTTGACTGTCTGAGAGCTGTGGCCCAAGCATCTGGAAAACAGTTAGAAAGAAATCAGTACAGTTTTTGAAAGTTGGATGAATAAACCCCTCATTGTACTTATGAGAACCAAAGGATAAAGCCCAGGGACTTTGCCCAGGGCCACAAAGATTTACACCAGCAGAACCAGGATAGAGCGGGTTCTCCTGACACATGGTTTAATGTTCTGTTTACTGTGCTCCCATAGATATGTCTAGAGTTAGACATGCTTGAGCCCATATAAAAGAGAACAAAACGAAGCCTATTTATAAGCTCTCTCTATTCTCTCCTGAGCAGTATACTCTCTCCAATAGTATTTCCCTCCAGAGCGGTAGCATTTATTCATCATTTTAATCTGAACTAGATCTTAATTCAAATTCTATTAGTATCCTATTGGTCCTGTAGTTTTATCATGAAGAAACAGCAGAGCAGACTTGTATAACTGTACTTTGCACTCTGAGTCTTTTGTGCCACTGTGCAAACGTTTAAGGGTGGGACATTGTGTCCTGAAAAGGGAATGAGATAGGGACCTCATTCAGTGTTGGTAGGAAAGCAGAATGGCCACCTTGGAAGACAGTTTGACAATTTTTTACAAAACTAAATTTACTCTTACCATATAACCTGGCAATCAGTTCCTTGGTACTTTCCCAAATGAGCTAACTTTGGCCCATACAAAAACCTGCATATGAATGTTTATAGCAGCTTTACTTATAATTGTTAAAATTGGAAGATGTCCTTTAATAGGTAAATAAACTGTGCTACATCCATTCAAAGAAGTATTATTCAGCGATAAGAAGAAACGAGCTATTAAATCACGAAAAGACATGGAGAAAACTTAAAAGCATAGTTACTAAGTGAAATAAGCCAGTTGGAAAAGGCTACATATCATATACTTAAAATTCTATGATATTCTGGAAAGGAAGAACTGTGGAGACAGTAAACAGACCAGTGGTTACCAGGAGTTTGGCAGGAGGGGAGAAAGGATAAACAGGCAGTGTAGATGGCATGTTTTAGGGCAGTGAAACAATTCTGTATGATAGTGTAATAGTAGATACATGTTATTCTGCATTTGTTAAAACCCATAGAACTCTACAGCACAAAGACTAATTCGTAAACTATGGACTTCAGTTAATAATCTGGGGCCAATACTGTCTTATCAATTATAACGAATGCACTATGTTGATGCAAGCATTAATTATAGAGAAAACTGATGTACCAGGCACTGAGATCAAAAAATAAAACATGATCTTTGCTGTCAAAGATCTTATAGTCTCATAGAAGGAAGCAGTTTTGCAAACAAGGCTAATAAAGGCTAAGTGTTTGGGTAGAAGTGCACATACAATACGCTGGGCAGTAAAATAGGTAGTTCTACCTCTTCCTTATGGAGGTTCAGGAAAGTCTTTCTAGAATTATCAAAACTGGAGCCAACTCTTTATTGCTAAATAAAAAAGGTGAATGTGAGTTGACTAATACATGATTCTAAAGAGATTGTTGAAGTTATGTACCATGGATTATATGCCTGATATGGAAGAAAATGAAGATATTTCAAGACCGTTGTTACAGAATAAAAAGGAGTGGTTGAGGCCATAAATAACCAAGATGAAGTTGAAGAACACAAATAGTGGGAGTTATTGTGTAAGAGATGTGAAAAATTGATAATTATGGATTCATAGATTGCATTTTGGAATAGATCCATTCAAGAGAAACAACTGTTGAAAGATTTGTCTAATTCAGCTGGATTTTTGGATTGAATTCTTAATTTCACCTTAGCAATCTTAGATATCTAAAAAAAAATTTTTATTGTTATCACTACAAACTCTCACTTGTACTTTGAATGTGATACTTCATCCTGTTCATCCTATTATAAGGCCAAGAGAGGCCATAGACAAGGAATGATCACAATGAGTGCCAGTAAATTTTATTGGCTTTTAAGAGGTCAGGGATATTTGAGGTTAGGTTACTTGGTGGGCCATAAACATGGACACAGGTAGGAATGAAAGCAAATGAGCCAGGGACCCAAGAATGGGGCAAATACGGAAGCATCTTGAGGTCAGAAGACAGCAAAATTAAAGAGTAGAAAAAGGTACATAACCAACTATCATCACCTTAGGTTTATTATTCTCATTATTACCATAACTATTGTTTGTTTTTTGTACAAATATCAAGTACCTGAAACCTTTAGTAGTGGGTTTAGGGAATGTCATTGTAGCCCAGGATTTTGGAGAATGAGCAATTTCTACATAGTAGACTGAGCATGAGGGAAGAGGTGATTTTGTTGAAGTTTGGCTTTCAATCAAAGAATAGAAAGAGCTACTTGGAGACATTTTTTTTTTTTTTTTAAGAATGGGTTTTATTTTGGGTTTGATGCATTAAAGCAATAAGGATGAAAGCCCTATAAACAGATAACAGATGGTAAGAAGACTGTAGTGTCTAATATTTTGACCAATTACTGGGAAAGACAGAGATGAGAGGTATGCGGAACAGGCAGTGCTGGATTTCTGGAATTTCTGCAAGAAATCTCAGGTAACTTGATCCTAAATCTTGATCAGGTCTTAAAGATCTGTAATATAGATTCAAAGGTACATAAAATGAATTAAACATACCATAGTTCTCTCCAGATAGAAAAGATTTCCCTTTACTGTGTTTGGAAGACTAGGCTGACTTTTTAATGTAGCAATTTCACAATCTAAGGTAGTTAGAAATCCTATGGGTCTGCTAAGGGTAGTTGTCACAAATTTTCATTCACAGATGAACCCTTCTGCAGCAGCCAGCCTTGAGGGGTACACAGTGACGCTGGTGAACCCCCCAGGGCCTTAATATTAAATAGGGTATTGACACTTTGAGTGTTGATAAGTGGGTGGAAGGAGTAGGAACGATGGAGGCAAACAGCTACAAATTAGCGTATGTAGGATACAAAGAAAGAAAAGAGTTTAGTCACACGCAAGAGTTAAGGTTAACTTCAGAGAAGCTGACATTGAGGAAATCTTCTGGGATTTTTTCGACAGAAGGCTAGTGGATTATTTTTGGAAAGAAACACATTTTAGGTTTAAATGAAAGAAACAGAAGCTTAGTTTTGAAATGTCTAATGAAACAGTTATTATCTTCACATTGTCGTGACAATAGAAATTTATTTATAGAGATTACACTGGACTAAAAAAGTGTCATTACATAAATACACGAAAAATGTGTTCTTCACACTTAATCACTTCTGGGAGTGTCTGCAATTTTCTTTTGAGAGAAGTATGTTTCAAGATTTAAATTTTCTTGGTGGTAAAGAATACCATATTAAAATATGTGCTTCAAAGAAATGATTAGTTCTACAAAGGGTAAATTATGAAGCATCAATTTGTGTACTTGTCAGAAAAATCAGATTAAGAATGGCTGTTGCAACACCGAAACATTCTTGTCATTTAGTGCAAGTACACACAGGGTAGGGTTGCTTTCTAGCCAGCTTCTAAGGCTACAGATAAAAACCAGGGAGCCTCAAGAGGCATGACCGCATGGCCTGTGTCCACTCTGAACCACTACTGTTTTATATCAGTACTGTTAAAAAAACAAAGTTCAAGTATATTTAAAAAATATAATTGGCTTTATTAAGCAATTCAAAATCAGGCAGCATCACATCTAGCAACTAGAAATGTGTTCCTAGGGGTTTTACAAAATGGAAGGTTTTTATAGGAAGGGTGGGACAAGGGAACTATTATCAAAAAAAGAAAAAATAACCTACTGTCTCAACCTTGCTTCTTCTTACTACTTTCTGGGGCTGGCAGTGTCTAAACAGAGGTCAAAACAAACAAACAAACAAACAAAAAAACACCAACATGCTGAATCTAGGCCTTGCTCTGTTTTGCTTTGCCCATGTGCTACGTACGCAGTAAATTTGAATGTGTACGCCTGCAACACGTGCTATTTTATTTTTCACAATCCCAAGCTCTCTTTTGTCTTATACTGGCGCATGGACATACTTAGGCCACCTTCCTGATGCTTAAGCTATTTTTTTCTAAAATACTTTGTCTATGGTGTTTTTCTTTGCTCTTTCATCCTCATTTTTTAAATTTACTGCCTCTCTTCAAGCTCTACTTATTGCATGAAGGATAAAAAATAGTTTATGCATTTGAGGAAACCTTGACAATAACACTTCACTGACTTGCAATAGGAAAATGAATATTGAGTCAATATGCTATCTCAAATTTTGCTCTAAAGAGAATTTAATTAATTACTTTTAGCTGGCTTTTCTTTAATAAAACTCAAACGAAAATGAATAATACGGATTTTTATTTTCTCATTTTTCTTAGCTTTATGAGATGTTTCATTCTTGAATTTTGTATTGTTGTTCACAAAAAGTATTTTAAATTTACTTTTTTATAGCATAGCTAACATATGTCTAACATAAAAACTCTCAATAATATTAAGATATTAAATGGATGCAGAAAAATATAAAAATTCTCAGGTCAAAAGAGAGTCTATACAGATACATTATTATTATTTTTTTCTTTCATAGGAGATGAGAGTTACTGCCCCAGTGTTTATGCTAATTTAATCTAAAATATCTATTATAATCAAGATCACCACTTGGTGGTAGGACTAATTTTTTTCATTGCAGAAAAATGCCCATGAGATTTGTGCACTGAAACATAGCATTTCTCAGAATACATTGAACACACAAATGTAGTGGTTAATTTTTAATGGAAAGTACCTTTTATCAAGTAAAATATATTGGTTGAAATACTTTATTTTATGCTATATGTTAATTATGTTCTTTTTTTGTTGGAGGTGGTTACTATAAATAGTTTTATTGGCCAGTAGGGAGATACAGCTGTGCAGGGACTCTGACAGTAGAAGATGCAGTATAGGCCTGCAGGCCTGCAGGCCTGCATGTGAAAGGCTGGCAAGACCTCAACAGCACAAATTCCTGCTTCCTGTTAAAAATCACTCATTTTTTTTCTATTTACTCTATATTGTTTTAGTTTGTTTTGCATATTACAACTTTTAGTTTTTCAAATATTATCGAATTTTGTTCAGCACCACTATGTGTCCAAGTTTTCACAATTCTGTAATGAAAGGATTCTCCCATCAAATACCTTTGGGATAATGTTGTATAAGAGATCTAGGAGATTCATAAAATACCTGAATATATTAAAGTCTCTGATGATTTCAGTATTTAAAAACCTATTTCATTTTATTTAAATCAATTCTCACAATGGTTTTCGTATTACAGTACTCTTTGCTGTTGAATATTTATTAACTTTCCAAGAAGAACTAAATTCAGTGGGTGCTTTATAGGCTTTATATTATTTTACCGTATTTTTTCTTTTTCTTATGTTTGGCTTAACATATTAATCTTAACTTTGCTTCAAATTTCTTCTTTCTGTGTCCTTACAGTCTTAATACCCACTGCTAACCAATTTGATCTTTTTGTTGTTGCTTGTTTGCTTGCTTGCTTACTTGTTTTCAGTTTGCTTTTTCTTAGTACTTGGAAAGCCAGATGAACAATAAATTTTTGAAGGTAATGGATAATCTTTCTAGCAACTATATCTTGAGTTGACAAAATCTTGATAAAGAAGATTCTGAGCCCGGAAATGAGAAGATATTCAACCATCACTTATTTCTCTCAGGGCATTTTTCATTCTCAGCATAGAGTAGGAGTTAATATTACCAAGAGACAGAGAAACTGGAAGAATTTTGATAGTCTCATAGGGATCAAGGGACAAAAATTTGAGATTTAAGGGGCAAGAATTCTCTGTAATAAGAGAGAGCTAGGGGCTTGGCTCAACATTCTTCTGAGAGAATAAAAAGCAGAGCAGAGATTCCACAGTCTCTAGGTGGGGATTAGCCTTCAATGGAGAGGCCCTGTGGACACCCACTCCAACTTCCCTCAGTTAAAACCTATGAAGGAATATGCCCTAGGGTCTGTAACAGAGAGGAGCATATTGGACCTTACCAAAACTGCACCCCAGCCTCTGGTTGGAAACAGATGATTGACCTCCATTCTATCTGCCTGTTGAGGAGAGGTTGAACCCCCACTGATGAAGATAACATCATCAGAGCCTCAATATTTTTCATACATAATGTTCAATATACAATTTAAAATCCAAAGAGAAACAACAGACAGACAATGGAAACAAATGCAGATGACTCAGATACTAAATCACATGAGGGCTTTAAAATAGCAATAATTAATATATTCAAGAAAATAAAGATATTTGAAATGATAATGAGAATAATGGAGAACATCATCAGAGAATTAAAGTCTTTAAAATTTTTTTCTGAAAAAGAAAATTTAATTGAGCTCATGCTCTTGTGTCATGTAATGAATATTGGCAAGGCAATAGATTGAGAGATTGATTACAGAAGTCAGAAGCTTATACACTCCAATTTCCCTGGGCTGGGAAAGAGAACTCGTATCATGTAGTAATCTGTTTATAAGTTTGTTGCTTTAACAAAAGCTTTGGGCTGTGGACAGTAAGGAACACTAGTAAGTTTGGTATACATTTCATGAAACATTTAAAATATCATATATTACACATAAGCAAAATGATAAACAGACAAGAATATTCATTGCAGCACTATTTAAATATTCATTAAGAAGGATTCTTTATAAAATACTATATTTATCATTAAAAGTAAAACAGGTATAGATATAAAAAATATTACCTGTCAAAAAATCTTTCAAATAATTAAAATCTTTTAAAAACAAGACTTATATAAAGCTTGGAATTGGTCATGGTAGTAGTCAAATCTATAACACAAATAAAGAAGCATATATCAAGACTTTTCCTCCCCAGACTTGGTTCTAAAACATTTGCCATCCAGGACCAAAGATCAACGTTCTTTGGTGATAGTTTTAGGATCTAGTACATCATTTTACCCATGTTCAGCCTAAATAATAATGTGAGCACTTTCAGTAGATTTTGGGGTAAAAATACCAACATTGACTAATGCAAGTCTAAATCATGGGTTAGACTACTTACAACATATGTAAAATGGGCTAAAATTATAGCACAAACTTGGGATAAATTTTTATATTTGTCTTTTAAAATTTTCTGTTCTAGGAAATTCACTGTAATTTTTCTGTAAATTTTCACTAAATTTCAGCTAATCTTTATATATCCCAATTCTATTGGTCTAAACATACCCTTTAATTTATTTGACATTCTTTTAATACCTAATGAGAACAACTGCTAAAAATTGATATTGTTAATGGGAAAATCTAACAAATATAACTGGAGATTTTTGTTAAATTAACATTTTGGACTTGCAATGTTTCTCATTGACAGATGCTTTACTCAAATTAAAAGCAACTCTCAAACAGTTTCTTTTTTATAATTTTACTAACTCCAACTTCATTTTTCATACACTTGTTCATCCTACATAAAGATATTCTCATTAGGCTCTCTGCTACCTTGTTATACTTTCAGTTTATACTGAAAATGTTTTAGAAAAGATCAGGAAGATCAGAAATTTTAAGGAGATCTACGAAATCAAATTTGGTTTTATGTTACAAGTAATGTGTTTCAAAGTAATGGTAATGTTTTCTGGTTACTCATAATACTCTAAGAAAGTTGATAGACCAACTGGAATTATTTTTAAGCTCCTAGGTTTTACTTTTTTTCTGGAAACAATGATATTTTCTCTCCCTTCCTGTTACTTTTGTTTATAAATACATTCACATCTCTCTCTTACTTTTGCTCTTGCTCTTGTTCTATATATGTATATTTTTATGTATATAAAAAGGGATTGTTTCCTCTTGAATGTTAGTCTCTAATGCTAGTGAATATCACTTTTTATTTTCTATATTTTAGCCATATAATCCTTGTTTGATTTGTTCGAACAGTAATATTTTCAGGTTTTAAACCTCTAGCTATACCTTTTCCTTTATTCTAATTGATGCATAATCCTAACTTTTTTATATTATTTTATAAGCCTATCATATAATTTATAAAATTCATGGACTTTTTACAGACTTAAATAAGTTCTTATCATATATCTATTTCTTTCTATACCTCATGTTTTTATCAAACTGGATCATTGGCTTTCTCTGATGCTTTCAAACATCATTTTGCCTTCACTAAGGCCACTAATTCTATTTGGAACATTACACCTATTCACACATAATCATACCCACACATATTTTGAGTATCAACAAGTGTCCTTTTAGATTCTTATGTTTCAGTAGTGGAACAGAACCTTGACAATTTCTGCATTCATGAAGCTTATAAATTAGTGAAGGACACAGAAAATAAACAAAGACATCTGTAAAAAGCTACTTAATATATTAAAGGGTGATCGGTACTACAGGGAAAGGAAGAAAATTAAGCAGTATTGGCAGTCGAGGGTGAGGTAGCAACTTTAAATAGATTGTCAAGGAAGCCCTCACTAAGCTGACATTTTAAAAATCCCCAAAGGAGGTACAGGAGTGGGTCACACAAAAATCCGTGAGAAGAGGATTCAGAGGGGATATTAAGGCAAAAGCCCTGAGGAGCATGAGGAACAGCAAAAAGCAGTGGGTAAATAGAAGCGCATGAAAGGTCTCCGGTTAGCTGTCCAGATGCATATAGCATTCTGATGCAGAATTTCCTAGAAGTGTTCTAAATTCTAGCTATAACCTATCTTTCAATTTAATTTTCCAATAATTACCTAAATGATCTCTACTTTTACACTGTCCAGCTTTAAGTTTGTTCTTTCTCTGAGGCCAGTGGTACGCTACAAAAATGCCATGACAATGTATCACTTTGGCATTGAAATTCTTTGTGTCATAATCTTCGTTTCAAAACTTTCATGTTTTCACTTGGTTTCTATTTTCTTGGCTTGTATCTAGAGTCTCTTTCTATCTCTAACCTGAATTTCGAAATGGTTTTCACTGTACTAAGTTCCTACAATCAGATTAAAGCAGTAGTAGAATCAGGGACACTGGAAGATTTATGGTCTAAGCCTTCACCTAGTAGTTCTGGTTTTCACCCACCCCAGGGCTTTTCCTATGGGATTGGACACTACTGACATATGCTTGTTGCTTAGACCTAGTGACCCATAAGATAATGACCTTTAGTTCTACACAGTGGAGTATCGCAAGAGAGAGATATTGCTTGTATCTTAATCCTTCACTCATCCTTGGTTTTAGGGCAGTCCCTTTTGGATATCCTCAACTCAATATTTTTCTGAAAAACTTGTGCTATTTATTTCATTTCACTTTTTTTGTACCACTTTGGTCCTTTCCTCACTTTTTGATTAGACTATGTTACATTGATCTGAAACCTACTCACTTTAAAAAATTTATTATCAGGAATTTTTTTAAAAATCAGCTCATTGTTATATGGTATGCCCCTGAACTTCTGCAATACTTCTTATGTATGTAATGCTCACATGGCAATTATATATTGTACTTCATTGTGAGTTTTCAATTTAGGTGAATGGGCTGAATATCTGCAATTAGAATGTAAGCTTCAATTCTATATAAACAAAGGTTATACTTTGTATGTTCTAGTGGTAATGGGTAGTCAGTGATTATGATATAATATGATATGATATAATATGATGTGATAATGATATGCAATATCTGAACATAGTGTCTTTGGTCAAATGGACATTTTTATGTTCTTTATATCTTAAAATATAGCTCAATAAGTTGTACTGGATGGATTTGGTTGTATAGAAATTGATTTGTTTTTACTTTGGTGATACGAATATATCATTTGGATTTAATTACACCTTATATTATTGTTGTTTGTTGTGATATATTTTTCAAATGATCTAACCTTACTGTTTCTCCAGGTTTAGTACAAAAGCTTCAAACGATCAGTGAATAACACTGAATAAAAGCCTCATGCACTAATTTTTCTTGTAGTTTAACCATATCTGCCTTCTTCCCAAGGATATCCAATACACAATGCAGAAGAACTAATCAAGGTGCTGCTTTTTAAGAGTGCTGTGTTAGATGCCATAACAATCAAAGCTACCTTTGTAGTATAGTGTTTGAAGATAATAATGATTCAGATTTCCTTCAGACCTATGACATTTTCTAGGATTGCCAAATGTTGTCAAAAATATATAGTATGATCAGCTAGTTGATTCACTCCTTCCTGTGATGAAATGCCACACTTTAGATAACACTGGCCCAGAGGTGTTCTTTTCTTTAGTGGTCTTTGATTTTTCAAGCAAGTTCACAGTCTCCTAAAGAGATCTTTGAAAATAATCTCATAGCTTTCTGCTATCATTTAGATGCATCTTTTCTGTGTATCACATTCTGGACCGGATAAAGTTTAAAGGTCTTTTCCAAGTTCTAGGTTTTCTAATTCTATGACATTTAAAACTTTTAAAAGTGCTATAATAAAAAGAAAGAAGAAATGATACAGAACAAGGCTTTCTACCTGTCTCCTAAGAGACCTTTCAGGATATTTTGGTTAAGTAACTTGCTAAAGCCATACAGCTATAAATTAATACACCCATATTCCATACTTTCATACCTATACTTCGTACTGCATAAGCCACATATCTTTGCATGCTTCATTGCTCTGGTTATGATTTTTATTAAGAAGTATGTTTGCCACTGAAAAATAATTGGCGATATATATTTCAGAGGTACAAATGATTTCTTCTCTTAAAACATTTTTGTTATCAATATTTTTATTAGACTTATGTGTATAGAATCTTTTCTAGTACTAAAAAAAATCCTTCCCATTGTACTCTGTAAGTCCAAAAAAAAAAAAAAAAAATGTGTGCACTGGTTTAGACTAGTTTGGATTCTTTAGAAATAATTAGGTCAAATCCTTGTTATTTGAAACTTATTTTGCGGATATGAGAAATATTCATTCTAGATTTCTTTTTTTAAAGATAATAGTTAAAGTCATGTAATGTAGATAAATCATTTGGAGGCATTGTCATAATAATCATTTAAATTAAATAATTGTCATTTAATAATTAATTAATAAGCATAAATTTGTTTAAAACTTTTGTGTTTATATATGAATAGTGAAAAGATAATACTATAAATTGGTTAGTATGACTACAAAAATGAACACTGCAAATTTTTAAAAATAGTGTCATTTAATCATACTAAAGAATGTGAAGTAAATATAGCATTTTATATTCTATCACATTAATGACACTATTTACTCCTCTTCGTTTTGTTTGCAGTTAGCCATGGCTTAGGATATGGGTAGGCAGAGGGAGTGAAATAGATATAGGATAAAGAGGAGTTCTTTTGAAGCATTTAATTTTACATTAAAACATCCATAGTTTCATTTTTTAAAAAAACCTTTCAGTTAACCGTTTAGGATGCTAGAATAACTATGTGAAAATGAGGATAAATATAGTACAAAAAAAGGAACTTATAGACCCATCTCACCATGAATATAGATACAAAATTCTAACTAAATAGTATCCAATTGAATACAGTAATTATACAAAAAAAAAAAAAAAAACCCTTATATTTAGAGATCATAGCTAAGTAACATTTATATCAGGAAAGCAAATGTTTTTCAATATCATCAGAGTTATATAAATGTTTTTCAATACTAAGAAATAAAATCATACAATAATCTTGATACCAAAAAAAAAGTATTCATATCATGGATGAAGTATTACAAGTCAGTGGATAAAGGATGAATTATTTGATAAATGGTATTAGGACAATTAACTTTCCATAAGATAAAAGTAAAATTAGATCCTAAAATCACTCTATACAGTAAAAAATAAACTCCAGATGGTTTAAAGATCTTAATGTGAAAAATAACTTTAAAAGTTTTAGAAAACATGAACAAATATTTTAATAAATTGTAGGTAGAGATTGATTAGTGAAGCAAAACACACAAAGAAGAAGTCATGTGGAACGTGAATTATTAAATTGGTCAAATCAAAATTAACATTTTGTATAACAAAATATACCATAAAGATAGTTCATAGATATAAAACAAATTGAGAAAGATAATTGTAATATATGTGAAATTGACATATACTATATATAAAAATTAAAAGTCAATTAAAAGATGAACAGCTTAAAAATGGATGAAGGTTATAAATAGGAAATTCACAGATAAGAACACTCAATTAACCAGTAAACATATTGAAAAGATGGCAAACTGCACAATTAATAGGAGAAAAGCCAGTTTGGGAAGCCATTTTGCACCTCATGCATTCTAAAGTCAACCTTTGTGACACTGCCTTTTGACACTTCCTTTAGCTGTTGTGACTTTTTTTCCTTCCCACAAACATCATCTTGGATGTGGCCTTGGTTTACTCTGAGGAGCTCAAACTCTCTTAGATTTTTGATGAAACCATATTTTCAGATTTCCCACATCTCTGTAAGAACTTCTATCAAATTGTGTATCTCTTCTCAAATATTGATTTTTGATAATTGATAGTGGGACATAGGGAGTAAAGCATTTACACGTTGCCTGTTTTCTCTATATTTCCTCTTTATACAAACACTCCTCAGCAAAAGAAAGGCTTTGTCTTAATTTATTTTCTGATTCATTCCTTACCCCATAAAGGTGGACAAGTTTGGGTAAGTGTAAATGATAAATGGAAGAGGAAGAATGGCAGTTGAAAGTAAAAGAATGAATAAATGGATTATGCAATGACAAAAGTCCAATATTACATTAACGTTTTGATAAAAGCCCAGAGAAAAAGAAAATATCTTTTAGTTCAGTTATTCCAGATCATTTAAAGGGTGAAACTACATGTTGCTAAGACCATCCCTGCTCTTGTAACCTGGCAAGATCAATTGGAAACCTCAGTAACATTGCTCTGGGAGATATTTTCGTCATAGCCTATGATGATGGACTCAATTAATTGTTAATAACTCAGTAAGACTCAAGTAATGTGTAGATATGTTTTGATATCTAGACTGTCAGAAAGACTAACCAGTGAGTCCTAGAGCAAATTACCCTGAAATATTGCTGCAGTTAGAAATGACAAAACTGAAGCTGTCTTACTTCGGGCACATCATGAAAAGGCAGGAATCTTTGGAAAAATGCAGTAATGCTGGGAAAAATAAAAAAGCAGCAAGGAAAGAGGAACATCAAATGTGAGAGGGATTGACTCCATAAAAGAAGCTATAGGTGTGAGCCTGTAGGAGCTGAGCAGAGCTGTTGAGGACAGGACACTGGACATCACTCATTTGTGGGTCTCCAGGAGTTGGAGCCAACTCAGTGGCATGCATGTGCACACACACATTTTGATTCTTATTTTTATGTTTTATGTCTACTGCTGTACTGTGATATGTTGTAACACTGACATTGTTGGTAAGTTTATAATATTGATATTGATGGTCCAGTGTAATGCTAAATTGATTTAAAACCTCACCAGAAAGTAACACTAATGGAAAATGAGGACGAGCTTGTTTTATATAACCATCAGCTAATTTCTATACTAAATAGTTCCGTGAAAGTTTATCATAAAGTACAAATAATGATAAATAAAGGAAATGGCTTTATAAAGTGGGTCAGTTGTTTTTTGAAATTATCCCTCTCCTACACGTTAGTTATATTTGTACAGATACTACTGCTGTTTTCCATATCAATGCTATACTAAATGTAGATGCCCAGACAAACAAAACTGTTTTGCTATAAGAGAGCCTTAGACAAAGGGCAAGTGATTGTCTGTATAATAAAGAATTTGGCCTTTCTCAAAGAAACATCTGACCTTTTCCCTTGGTTTCTAGGAGAGCAAGCTATGTCATATATGATAGGAGTGTTTTTATTTAGGGTGTGAGCTGGCCATTCCAGATATTGAGGAAAGGGGGCAGTGGCCACACCTAATAGTTTTAAAGTGGGGATCTAATGACAAATAGATCGACATTGTGACTCAGAGTAGAAGCTTTGGGTCATGTGGTATCAGTCAATCAGGAGACTGAATTCAATATCTATCCAATCGATTAATTAATCAATCAAGTCTACATAATGAAGCTCTAGTAAAAATTCTGGACACCATGCCTTGGGTGAACTTTCCTTATTGACAATAATCCATGTACATTTTCATACGTTGAAGATGGGAGAGTGACATGTCCTAATTGCATGAAAAGAGAGCCCTGGAAACTGTGTTTGCAACTTTCCTGGACTCCACCCTATGAACTTCTTCCCTTGGCTAGTTTTAATCTCTATTCTTTCCCTGTAATAGGTTACAAGGATCAGTATAATAGCTTTTAGTGAGTTCTGTGATTCTCCAAAATGAATTATGAAATGATGGTGGTTTGGGGAACCCCTCAAATTTGCAGTTGGTGTCAGAAGTGAAGGAGGTCATATGAAGGACTGTGCCCTCAAACTTCGCAGTTTTACTAACTCCAGGTACCCAGCCACCACTAAAAACAGTAGTTTATTTGACTTCTTCTTTTGAATTTGTATAGAGGGTATTTAGATTTCTTTATTTGTATATTTTCTTTTATATTGATCAGGTTTTACATCTCTATGAGGGAAGATATTATTTTTGTGTTTTGTAACTTAAAGATGTATGGTGACAATGAGTTGTGGGGTAAGTTAGATGTGAAAATGGATTTAAAACATAGGTGTTTTGACTATAGAACCATATTCCCTGAGATGATTTCTACCCTTGAATTGTGAAATATATTTTGCACATACTTTGATTTTTTTCCTTTCACAATAAGCATATTGAGATATTGTAAAAGCATTCTATTCTCTACTGTTTAATCTAAAAAATAAAAAAAAAGCCCTTTACATGATTAGTATAAAGAATATCTTTAATTGGTGTCTCAGAGTTTCTTATTATATCTAATCAACTACATTTTTCATAATTATAATATGTGGTTAGAACCCAAAATTATTAAGATAAAGGGAAACCGAACAGGAGAGGTTAATTCTCTGCCATCAGCACCTTTAGACCTGTGTTCTTCTCCAGCTAAAACTTATTATCATCCCTTAATTCAGAGATAGTCCAACAAGACTTGTTCTGAAGTTCCATTAAGCAAGGAAGTATTCCTTAGCAAAGCAACTGTGGAATTTTTCTCAATACTTTAAATATTCTTAATCATGATGGTAATATAATTTTTAAAATAGAATGAATTAATAGAAGTATTTTACTAGCTTCTTTTCTTTGTTTGATGGGTATCATTTAACTCTGCCAGTGACAGTAGACAAAATACCTTGTCTTTATATTATTTTAAAGTTTCTGATCACTTTTCAATATTTGATTATTTAGAACAAATTGTATCTATTGTTCCTGAAAGATCACCATTAAAACATGTTTACTTTTTAAATTTGATGGTAAAAGGGAGGTTGTTTAATATCCATTTGTTATCTAAGATGATCTTTTTTTCTTACTATATGAATATTACCATTATTTCCTGGCCATACAACAGAAAGATTTTATGGCTAGACTTAACATAAGTCATGAAAATTATACAGATTGGTGGGACTTTAAGAAGTGTTGGCCTTAAAGCATTCTTAGTTAAACTGGTCTTATTATGGTATGTCTGTTCTCTAAAGAAACTGGACAGAGGAGAAAGACCATACTGGACTCATTTGGAGAGCTATTTTATTATTCACAGAACCCACATATGACTTTCTTTTCCACATCTTTCTATTTGACAACCTTTATCTAAATGATATTTGCACAAATGTACTAGAGCATTTTCTTTGAATTTTTAAAGCTCCTGAATATTCTTTTATATATATGAAGCCTACGAAATTAAAGAGACATTTGCTTTTTAGCTTTAATTAACATAATAATTCTTACTAGCTGCTATTATTATACTTTGTAACCTGCTTATAGCTATCTGCTGTAGTTAGAGTTACAGGAATTTAATGGCATTTCTAAAACTTTCTTATCTTTAGTATACATAGTAAAATAATTAAGGGACAACCAAGAGAATCTGAGAAACAATAGCATCCATTAATTATAGTACTACTCAAGAGGAGGAAACAGGAAATCAGCAACAAATAGACTCAACAGCAAGAAACCAGAAGATAGAGACTGTAGCATTAAGAAGCTAGAATAAAAAATTAGATTCCATTGAGCACTGGTGACATAAACCACTCTGCATTTAATTGATAGATTGCAGGATTTAACCAGACAGGTAAGCCTTCCAGGTTTCTAGGCTTCTTTCCAATTCTGCACCTGAGGAAGCTGAAAAGCCTTTATTTTAATAGCGTAGTAAATAATAGTTATCTGGTATCTTAGGCTCACAGGAGAGAGTTGCTATGGAGCTAAAAAGGATTATAATGGCACCCTAGAGGAGGTTGGGGTTTATACACTGATACCCAAGGAGCTGGATATGAGTCTGCCCTACAGGGATGAGCTTGAGAGAGAAGCCTTTAATAAGATCCAGGTGACCAGATTCACCTAAAACTGAAGAGAACTTTTGAGCTCTCTTTGGTTGTATAACACATTCTTTGACCTCAAAAGCATTAGAAAATGTGCTGTATGTTTATTGAATCATACATAGGTTACATATATTTAGTGAAATGCTGATTTAAACTGATGTTTCAAGGTGGGGAAAATGACTATAGGATACATGAAGTGCTTTTGTGTGTGCTCTTTAAAAATAAAAGACACAAAGCATTCTAAATCAGAGTTGCACACACACACACACACACACACATATATTTTAAACCTATTTTCTTATAGGAATATTGGACTCTAAAAATTAAGACATATTTGTGACAAGTAAACATTTATTTGGGCCCACAAATAAGGTAGAAACATAATTAATTGAGATTAAATATATACACATATATGAACATAATTTGCAGATTTATGTTCTAATTGTTGGTGGACATACTTGGCTGTCACAAATGAACTTGAGCAAATAAAGAATGAATGTTTTCCCTGTATCAAGATTTGAGGCAGTCTGGATAGGCATTTGTAGTAACACAGGGAAACAGGAACATAGCTTTCGGGACAGAGGTACCTGATAGGGTGAGAGAGGTTTTAAGAAAACCAGAGCTAAGAGGTAAGACTGATAGAGAAACATTGTTCAGAGACTTCAAATTCTCTGGGTTCTTTCCAAGCTGGAAAAAGCAAGATAGGGGCGACATCCAGGCTAGAGAAGTGTATTTCAATAGATGGGATGCTAATAGAAAGAGGCGTTGTGGGAGGGGGATTGTGACAAAGATTCTCTCCTTGACCAAACTCTAGCCAGGCTCCTCTGAGTCCTCTCTCAACCAGATCTCTACCTTGGCTTATAAAGACCTGAATAAAACATGTACATAGTTTCTAACAGGTCAAGGCTGTAACTCTAGGATCACCATAACCCCACTTAAGCTGCCTGCCTAGGATAATTCACTGCTGCCAAAAGAATTTACTGTTTGTTCCAGCGAACACCTAAAGATAGGGCCCCTGTCTCCCAATGTCTGTGGGAGATTAGGAATCTTACGTCAATAAATGCCAGTTAACAAACCCAGGTGGGTTTCACATGGACCATTATCCCCTTCTTACCACTTTTTATAATTTTTCACTTTTCTGACTCTCCTGAGTTCCTGCTCACTCCTGCCCTATTTCTTCATTCTCTCTTTATAAGGCTGAGTCACCTCTGTACAAATCAAAATTGAGTTAGTTCATGCTGGAAATTTTTCCCTATTCCAATAGAATATTACTGGTTGAAATCTGTCATTACAACTTTAGTGTCTGGCTATGTTTATCTTTGACAGGGGAAAGAGGAAAAACACTCTGAAATCATGCATTCAGTGTTGGGGATACTTAACAACATGGAGTAGTGCCCTAGACATCCAGCTATCTAAGAAAAGCTGTCATTGGGATGAGGTACAGGGGAGAAACTAGTGTGTGTGTGTGTGTGTGTGTATCATGTAGTACTTTTAGGTGCTGGTATAGGAAAATAAAAATACATTATATTGATAAATTTAATCATAACAGCAGTTCTATGAGTAAATAAGGCTCATGGAGTTTTAGAAATGTGCTTATATTCACATGGCCATTGTTAACTGGATTCCCACCCAGGTATGTCTGATGCCAAAGGTTACAACTGCACTTCTCCACACTGTTTCTATAGATGACAATCACACAAATGACTAAAATTGTGCGAGGGATAAGAAATAAAACTGAAGCCTACTGATACAAACAGAAAAAGTCCAGAAGAAAGGAAATTGTTGCCAGAAGGTAGGACCAGAACTCAATTAACAGATCTAGGGTAGCTCCATGAAGTTGACAAACTAGAAAGGGAGACATCATGAAGGTGGGCCCTGGAATCCAGGATTTGGTTTATTCCTTTGGAATCTAGATTTGGTTTATTCCTCCTGTCAAGGCTCAGAGTTGGCTTTGAGAGTAGTGAGGAGGGCTTAGATTTCAGGTGGCAATCAGTGGTGCTGGCGGCAGGTGTTTGGCTACATGATGGTAGGAAAACAGTTAGGGTTTGGTATCTGGAAGCTGAGTGAACACAATCAGTGCTCTGCGTTTCTCAGATAAGGAATGAAATTATTACCTTAGGCACAGTGAAAGTTATATATAAGTGAATTATCTACAGAGGACGCTTTCAAGTCATCAGTTCCAAAGAATGATTACAGCTAATAGATTAAAAAATCATATATTTGTGTATAGATAGCTACTAGTAGTATATCATCTCCTCTGAATATGCTGGACGCTAAGATTTATGACCACAGCTGCTAACAAGCCACCACATACGAGTGGTTATATTGCAGATATAATGCTGTTGAGATAGTGTTTTTAGGCTAAAATCTTCCCAATGATTTATTTTCCTTGTTTCCTTTTTATTATTAAATTGCTCAATAAACTTGCAATGGAGTCTGAAGCATGTGCTTCTAAAATTGTTTAAGAGTTTTGAGGAAATTTGAAATTGCTCAGGTGGAAAGAGTCCATTAAGTTGCCTTTTAACTACATCAAGGCAAGAAAAATCCAGTATCTTATAGCAAACATTCATATTTTTAAAAACTTTCATTTCATGCAACATTTATAAACACTGTTGTCTCACCCTAAACCCATACCCTCAATGATACCATTTTTGATTTCTTTCTGAATAGTTTCTCAAAATAACTTTTTCAAAGCAACTTTACTGGAAGGTGTTCTGAGGTCAGAGTTTCAAGGGGCTGAATGAGAGGATGAAACACTCTCACTTGAATTCAAGTTGTTCAAATAGGTCCAGCCTGAATTATCACTGGGTCATAGTCTCATGACTAGGTCTTTTTTCCTTCCACTCAATAAGTACCATACAAGTTCTCAGGAGAAGAGAAAAGATCAGAAAATGTACCTTTATTAGTGAGATTCATCTTTGTTTACTCAGTCCAGGAGAGCCCGGTCCCTAATCTTCAGTGGACTGCTGCTCTGGCAGACTCACATGGCAGAGCAGCAGATAGCATGGCCATGTTTTTAAGATGGAGGCCTGTGATCCCACCTTGACTGTGGGCATATGCATGTCTCTAGCAATGTGAGGGAGAGTGGAAGGTTGACAAATAGCATTTATTTATTTGTTTGTTTGTTTGTTTATATTTTAAGGATTATCAGAATCAAGATAAACCAAAAGGCCCTCTGGAATCTTTATTTCAATAGACTCCTGTTTCCCTGGTACGAAGCAATCAAAGTTGTCTGTAAATGTAATTGCAATAAAAAACATTAAGGAGACATAAACATCAGAAAAACCATAAAAATAGTTGTTTTTTAGAAAATGTTTTCATAGAAATTTAAAAAAAAAACAAGGAAAAAGAGAAGATAGCAGATTTAATTACACAAAGTAAATCTTAATGTTTTGTTTATAGTCATGTATATTGGAAAAAGGAGCAAAAAGTTTCCCATACAATTTGGTCAGGAAAATGCAGACATAGTGTTTGCCCAGAATTTTCACAAAATTCTATCATAATACACAGTCCCAATGCTACTTTTTCTCAATCAATATTAAGCATAAAATTGCTGAGTTAGATAAAACGTGTGTGCCCAGTACTTTCTGGGTGTTTTACATGCAAAATTTTTTCTACCCACCCATAAACCTCAGAAGGTATATACTAATATTATTTCTATTTTAGAGATTAAAAAGTGAAGCCCAGAGAGAAGGTGAATTTTAATAGCAAATATGATAAGAATATTTCTATCCAGTATAAAAGCTTGTGCTTTAATCCATTCATATGGTACAACCTCTCACTGGACTTAGGCTCTTTCTCTAGTTGAAAGTAACTCCCCATCCTCTGAGCTTTATCTAAATTTCTTTTATGCTACTTAACACTTTCTATCTTGCATTACAGTAATCTATGTGCACATTTTATCTCCTTGACAGCAGGAATAACACCTCAATCATGTTTTTAACTCCTCTACTGTCATTCACATGTCATTCATTAATACTTGTTGATGAATGAAAAAATAATGAAGCATTTCATTTCATAAGAAAGTTTTGATAAAAAGAAAGTGTAAGAAGAAAATCACAGCCAAAGTAGAAGGCAATTCTTCAAAACATCAAATAGGAAAATAACATAAGCTGAGTTTATTGTTCACATAAGACATAATTTCCTTGAAAGATCATCAAATTTGACCAAAACATCAATATAAACAATGTGGACATTTCAGTTTTAAATGTACAAATAATACTAATCTGAATTACTTAGATATTAGGTAAAAGTAATTGTTTTATAGTACAGTACCACATTTCAATAGAATGGTAGAAATCTTGAAATTATTGTTAAAAGTTTTTAGTGATATGAAAGGATATATAAAAGTGATCAAAATGGAAATTATTGTTCCTAAAACCTGATTATTCTTGATACATGTCATTACTTTGGAAAACCTAGTTGACATCTCTGCAAAAAAAAAATAGGCAAGTGGTAATTATTATATATATATATACGTTCTTACATATCTACAAGCACATTACAAAAAAACTGTAAAAACAAGAAAACTTAAGAAAATTAAAATTACCTACAGATTGTATGCATGTAAAAACTGGTGAAAATCTGAATAAGTTCTACAGTTTAATTAATAGTTGTCAATGTTAATTTCCTGGTTTTGAAAATATACTATGGTTACATATGATGCTTTATTGGAGACAGTGAGGGGAAGGTGTACAGGTACTCTGTACTATTTTTACAATTTCTTGTGAGTCATGAATAATTTCAAAATCAAGAGTGAAAAAAATTATGTACAGGCACACTACCCAGAGATAACAATTAACATTTTAAAAACCTCCTTCCAATATTAAAATATATATATATATTAACATTTCTTTTGCAGAAATATACAAGTTTGAATGGAGTTCCAGAATCTCATTTTAAATAAATTAAATAAATAAATAAATAAAATCTGCCTATCTTGCAATTAATTGGTCACTTATCTATCATCTGTCTGTTATCTATCTATCTATCTATCTATCTATCTATCTATCTCTGTCTATCAACTATCATGTATCATCTATCTATATTAGAATAAGTAAATTTTTGATCTATGATGAGGAATGATTTATAAGAAAAGTAATCTTCAGATGAGTAGTTTATTAGTACATAATTATAAGACTTCCTATGAAATAAACAACTGTATTTTCATCAGATATTTTTAAGTCTACATTTAACTCCCTCACACTTCAGAGGGCCTGATGTGTGAAGCTACACCAATCCATGGTGAACATCCCTGGGGAAATAATGAGAGAGAGATAGAGAGAGAGGACATGTTTCTTATTTGTGATACTATGTTGTCTCATCTTTCCCCAAGATGGTGTTATTTGTTCCTTCTATTTTCTAAGAGCATGTTTGCAACTTTTTCAGTATAAATTTTCCTTTATTCAAGTTGTTTATATTTGAATTTGTGCAAATTACATGATGGCATATCCATGCTTTATTTATTTTTATCTCTGAACTAAGGATGATGGTTGCAAAAGTTGATTGTGATTTGCTTACAGAAAACTTATTCTCTCCTTTTTTGTGTATAAGCCAAACAATTCAATGTAAATGAAATAAAAAGGAACCAGAGAGGAAATCAATTCTATAAACCAGTTTCTTAGAAAAATACTATTCTTTTTTGGAGATTCTCAGAAAAAGTATCCCCAGATGGAACCTGGGAGTCCCTGATATGTTTCTTCTTACTTGAACATGAGTGTTCTTATTCATCAGAATTAAGGCATTCTGAGATTACTGCTCCAATCCCTGTGGTTTAACTACCTTTCTGCACAGAAAGATACCGAGTAACAGTCATTTATTTTGGAAGTAACATTCATTAGCAATGGGGGAGGCTGGATTCTGGATAATTGGTTTTCCATGATCTGAAAATAATTCCAGACTTTTAAAATGCCACCAAATTGGGTGTTCCTGGATTTCAGATATGACATAGAAGACAGGAGTTGGTAAATCTGACACACTGAGTGACAGAGACCCTATTCCTATTTTTGAACTCAGTCTGGGTCTCCCTGGTTAAATTTTTAGCCTGGCTAGACCACAACTGAGATTTATATAAAATGGTATTTCTTGCATAACTGAATTCATACAATGAAGATTTATATTCACTGCCCATTTATTAAATAAAGTGACTATTGCAGTGAAGTACTAAATAAATAGAATATTCCAGTTGCCTATTGCTAACAGTGAGGCTAGGAGTGTGAACATATTGCTGGTAGAAATAATTCCATTTTTCTTTGTAAACTCCATTGCTCTGTATGCTCTTGATAAACCTAAAAGCTTTACCACTCCTATTGGTCAAAGTGTACTTTTTTACTCTGAACTTGAACCTGAATTTTTGTCATCCAGCTATTTTTGTCAACAAGATAAAGGAAGATTTGAGATTTTTATATGTTATCGATGGCACTACGTTATATGAGACACCGATGTTGACTATGAAATGCTTAAATAGATGTCCTTTGGAGCTTCTGTTTATGTTACAGCACTCAAAATACATTTCTCCCAAAAAGAAAAACAAATTAAGACAAGAGGGTAAAAAATAAGACTGTACTTTATTAGTCAATTTTATTTTTCTTCTGATGTAAGTTTATTTTAACTAAGTTTAATGATAGCTCTATGTCTTGGTCAATTAATATTATTAACTTTTTAAAAATATAGTTTATCTGGAGTAATTATTAAACAGTATTATAATGAAAAAATGAAAAAATATACACCTTTAAATATTCTTTTCCAAGTGATATGTTATTGAAATTATAAAAATGATGATTAATCAATTAAAACTGTCTTTGGTTGGAAAACTAAGCCTCTTTATGAATAATAAGTAAGTGCTTTTAAAGTTACACAGGTAAGAGAAATCCAATTCCGTGGATTTAGAAATGCTTTCAGAGATATAGATGTGTTGATTTATTTGTTCTATATGATGACTAACCACCAAATATTTAGGAATGTGTATATGATCAACTGAAATCTTTTGTTTTCTTTCTATGGAGCATGTAAGTTGTACATACAGGTAGTTTTTTTGCAATTCTTAAAACACAACTGCAAAGAATATAAATAGTATATAATATATACTGGAGTATGTACTTTAATAACTTTAAGGTAAAAATCAATTCCATATTGTTTTGAAATTTTAATTGTTTCTTATTATTCATTAGAAATTAATATGTTAATAGATTTAATTAAACCCTTTTATAAATTTTTAAAAGAATCAGACAAGATAACCTAAGTCACTGACTTAGGTTATACACAGAGGATACTAGGCAGAGGAGGAGTTTGTGCTAAAAGGAGGGACTGATTCTGATGCTCCTACAAATTGCTGCCAAAGTAGGAAAAACAATGTAACCAGACATCTGAAATTCCTTGATTTTTAAATGCTGAAAATTTAATTTTTAAAAATACACAATGTAGATCAAACAGAACACATCTACAGGCTGAATTTGATCTGTTACAGTTTGTGAAATGTCATTTATAGAATGTAATGCCTTGGGTTACATTCTCATCTGAGCAGGAAAGCAAACAATATTGTAGTAATTGTGATTATTTCTTTACACTCATTTTATGATAAAGGTTTGTGGTGTTTCCTTAAAGATATACTAAAAGTGTAAGGAGTAGTATCACAAGTTTTGCCTTTTAGCCAGTATTCCGAATTTCCCTGCTTGTTTTAAGTCCTTCCAATACCAGTACCTTCTAAAATTCCAATTTCCAACTACTTTTCTCAGTTTACTGTCATTTCCTATGTTTGTAGAGCATTTGGGTGGCTGGCTCCAATGTATCTTTAACTAAAAGCACTTATAATATTCTGGTCATAAATTAGACTTGCAGTTTCTAAATTATTTTCTACTCGGGCATTTAACCTACCTGTGAATTTTACAACACTTTCCCATTAAAAAGGGAAAAACATAAACTGTTGAAAGATGATTGCTAGTTACTCAGCCACACGTGGTAGTATGGTTAAAGATTTTATTTTCCTCAGAAACTACTACTACTTATAAAGCTCATCCATCATACGTAATGAGAGCTGTCAGGAATATTTAGTGAGAAATAGCTGCTTGATATGCTAATAGCAGGCCCTCAGTGAATTCATTTTGTTCTGCTTCTTGACGTTAATGGTTTTCATAATCTAATGAATGATGTGTGCAATAGAAGCAAGGCCACAGGGAAAGATCACATAAAGTTAAAGTAGGAAAAATCTTTATCAGTATCTGCATCCATTTAGTAGAATGCATTTTATGTATATTCGCATTTACTTTGACTTTCACTGATTTCCACTTGAAGATATCATTTGGAATTAGGATTTCTAGTTTAGTTTACTTACTGCCAGTTTGCCTTCCAGAATTGTGCAGTTGCTTTGGCTTCTCAGTTGGTCTGGTTAGTAAAAATGTTAGTGAAGAGTGATTTCTTAGAGCCTCAGTAGTAGATGAGAATTTTGAGTCCTTAAGATGCTACTGATTTACCAACAAAAAACAGTTGGAACCATGGAAGTGCTGATGTAATCAATAATAATTTGATTGTTTAAATCGAGAGTGCTATTCTGAGCTCTTTATTCTCTAGAGCTATGCGTGTGATTAATTTATATAAACTTCTTTTGCAGCATGACTTTTAAAAAAGGAAAGATGCTCATTTGTCAGGGACAGTTAAGTAGGGTGCCGCCTGAGAGTGAAGTTGTCAATGGGCTCTCAAGGTCCCTTCCAGTCTTGTGATTTTATGAATCTGTAGTAATCAAAATGGAGACACCCAAATCAATACTTATGAAAGAGCATTGTATATGCTTATAAGATTATACATATGTACAAAACTTAAATCAAGGGAGTCCCTGAACTTTCTTACCAAGTTTCATTTTCATTTTTTTAAACAAAGAATTTAAAAGAAACATTGTAAGTATTAAATTTTAAACTTTAATGACAACAGATTCTTTCTTAGCTGATGAAGCATCTGCATATTTGAAGTACTTTTTTTTTGCTGGCTCTATTATCTTGTATGAGCTGTATTGTGGGGAAAAAGTATAAAAGAGGTCTTACTTCTGTGGCTAGAGAAAAAAGGACTTTTTTTTTTCAAGTAGAGAAAAAGAAATTTCTATCTAAATCTCCAAGTGTTTAATAAAGCAAATGAACAGAATTCATAGGCACCATTGGGCACGTTAATTTACTGATTTATCATGCATTTTGTGGCCAATCACTCTTCTTCTCTTTCAATTCGATAGCAGATTTTGTATTGTGTATAGCAGTTTTGAAATTGGGAAGTAAGTAGTAACTGATTTCATATTAATCTGATTTTATGTCCTCTAGTTGCATTGTCTAGGGTGTTTTACATGATTGACTACGATGCGAACACCTGAGCAATCTAAATTATCTCTGGATGCCTGCAGGTCAGATTGTTTTAGTTAAAGCTAGACTTGCCAGCTGTGTGATTCTGTCCAAGACATTTAATTCTCTGTACTATAGTCTCCTTAAGAGTAAAGTGGGGATTATAATGGAAACTTTATCAAAGTGTTGCTGTGAGATTAAAAAAAAAAGTACATGGAATAGAGCCTTACATTTTAGCAATAAATATATATGTGTATACATATATATACACATATATAGGCTATTTTTATTCATTTCTGAAAATAAGGTAAACAGCACTAGAAATGAGCTATTGTTCATTTTGCCTCCTTTGTCAAAAATAAATGTAAAGATTGTTTTAGAGTCTCAGTTCTATCCTATTGGTCTATGTTTTCCTTTATGCCAGTAACCGAGTCTTGATTATTAAAGTTTTGTAGTAAGTTTCAAAATTAAGAACTATGAGTCATCAAATTTTGTTGTTTCTCAAGATTGTTTTGAGTGAGTCCCTTACATTTTCATATAAATGTTAAGATCAGCATGCCAATTTCTGCAAAAATACCAACTCCAATTTTTATGGAGGTTGTGTTGAATCTGTAGTATTGACATCTTAACAACATTTTTTCAATCGATGAACATAGAGTGTTTTTCTATTGTTTTTAGGTGTTCTTTAATGTTTTTCAACATCACCTTATAGTTTGCAGTGTACTAGTCTTGCACTATTTTTGTTAAATATATTCCTAACAACTTATTAGCTTTAATATTATAAGTAAAATTTTTACATTAATTTTTATTTTTAGATCATTTATTACAAGTGTGTTAGATAAACAATTGATTTTTATATGTTGATTTTATATCCTATAACCTTGTTGAACTCCTTTAATAGTTGTGATTTGTGTGTGTCTGTGTTTGTGTATATATATTCCTTGGGATTTTCTATATACAGGACAAGGTATAGAGATAGTTTTACTTTTTCTTTTCAATTTGAAGGCTTTTCATTTCTCTATTAATTTTTTAGAAATGTGAATATTATCAAAACTTCTGTAAGGTCTAACATATTCAGCCACCAATTTAATGATATTTAATGATATTGATTTTATTCTTCCTTTCTAAGTTACAAAAAGGGTGCAGAAGTTAAAAGAGATTTCTAGATTACATGATAGAAAAGAGTCAATGAAAGAAGAAGCAAGGGTACAGATGACTTAACTAGCTTCTTTTTCATCTGGAATACAATCAGGTATTTAATTATGTGGTTTCAGTTTCTGTCTTTAGAGAACTTGAGAGCTATGGCGGAACTTAGTGTGTCATCTTTTACTAAAAGTTCATAAGAGGGAGATTTATGAGTAGGTCTGATTACTAATTTGTAGACCTTATCCATTCTATCAACAGATTTAATTGGTGTTTTCATTTTCAATAAGAAATGCCAGCTTGTGTAAGACAATTAAATCTATTTTTCCAATCATAATTCTGAGTCATTACATCAACTCTATGAAATATGAATCTATCACATCTACTACATTCACTTCATCCATGAATTATGTATTTCAGTTGAGAAAGTAATTAAGTTTGCTTGACATGATTTACTTTTTTACAAATGCATTGAACTCACTGCTCATGTTTTCATTATATTTCACTCATTTGTAGTTATTTTGGTTAGTGGTTTATGAATGATGCCACAAGAGATTGAAACTTGGCTTACAGGCAGCCTAAAAATTCTCAGATAAGGTTAGAAATGAGCTTTTTCTAGCTCGTTGTAGTTTTCTTAATGAATTTCCTTTCAAAGTAATAGATCATGTGTCAATTCTGAAAATGACATTAATGGATTTTTCTTAAATCAGTTAATTTTATGAGAGAAAATATTTTAAAATTATTATTACATAAATATTACTTTTTTTCTGGCTATCTGAATACCTATTTTTATCAGTATGTTATATTTCTAAATCATTAAGCAGAAAATACATCTTGGATTTGTAATGGATTATGTCTTACGTATCATTAAAGTCTCTTTCGTATTCTGATATGGCAAAACAAAATCAAATTATTAAGATGAGTTATTGAGTGATTATTTTATGCCAGCGATTATGGGGCCTATGAAGATGTGTAGGATTTAATTTCAGCCTTTGAAGAGGTTGAATTATCAATTTAATCTTATTTTAATGAATAGTCTATTTTATAATGTCTTGAGAATCACCATGTATTTTTTTATTGTAGTTTAGTATAGTACTAATTCAAATCAATTTTACCACTTCAAATATATAATTTTATTATTTTTATTATGAACTATTTAAACATACATAAGAATAAATCAAATAAATATAATAAACTTTCAAATATCTATTACTCAGCTTCAGCAATTATCATCTCATGGCTGGTGTTTTCTCATCTATACTCTCACTTGTTGTCCCCCTTACATATTATTTCAAAGTAATTTCCATACCTCATGTTAATTTATTAGTAAATATTTCAATATTTATTTCTTTGAAATAAAGAATGCCTTTTAAAAATAATCGCAATACTATTATAGGACTTTAATAATCATTTCTTAATATTATCAAATATCTAGTCAATGATAAAACTTCCAAATGTCTCATAGATGTCATACTTTCTTAGGTGTTTGCCTTAGACTCAAAATAAAGCATATATGTTGTGATTGGTTTGTATGTTGCTTGTCTCTTAATTCCATAGATTTCCACTTGATTTCTTTTCTTTTACCATCTATTCGATGAAATAATTTGTTCATATAATCTGCAGTATTTTCTGATCATGTCCCTTAATTGATTGATGGTATAATTAGTATGTTCTAAAGTATGATTAATATGTTCTAGTCTCTATATTTACTCTGTATTGGTAGTTGGATTTAGTGGACTTAAAAGAGTCAGATGGTTTTTGTCAAGTCAACTACATGGGTGGTGCCATGTTTTTCCCATAAGAGGCACAAAATATATATATGGCTTTCTTTTCATGATAGTAATAGCTGTTGATGTGCAATGCTTATCCATCAATTTGTTAGAGGTTGTTTTACATATGTGTGCATACATACATATACACATATATTGTAATATAATATGTATGAATTTACACACAATATATTGAGACTGAGATTTTTTTATTTTCTCATTTATCAACTTTTGTAGTGTGCAAAGCGTAGGTACTATAAATAGAGACCCTATTTGTATATGAAGAAATATTGTGACTTTTCTACCCATGGGGCCAGACAGATACTGTTTTTCTTATTTTTTTCCCCACACAAGCACTTAGAGAATCATTTTGTTCTATCCCATCCTGGTCACTAACTTCTTCTATGCTACTCCTACCCCTAATATCTTGTTCTAAAACCCTCATAAGCTGCTAGCCATGAGTTGCTATTCACCACTTGGGCTTCGAATGATCTCTTCATTAATCAGAAATATCATATTCTTCCTTTTGAGATTAGTTATTAAAAACAAATACTATAAGTAGTTTTATTTGTGTTTGAAAATGAGTGTTTTTTTCACATCAGCTTAGTCAGCTATAGTTCCTAGAAGTTATGTCAACACATTTTGTATGTATGTGTGTGTGTGTATAACACTTTTTAAGATCTGATGTCTTTCAAAAGTGTTAACATAAGATGAAACAAAAAATATTCTTTTCTTTAAAAAATAATTTTAATTATTCATACATAACTCCTACTCATTTGAGGTAATATGACTGAAAATTGAACTTATTTAATACTGTGTATCCTAAATAAGTGCTTTAATTTTATAAGAATTTATACTCTAAGATGGATCTAAATTATTAAAATGTACAGATATGTAACTGAAAATAGAGACGCAAAACATGTGTCCTTACTTGAAGATATTTAAAATCATGGCTTCCTTCATATTAGATTTTTTATGCAAATCCTAATATAAATGATTAATCCATGACTTACATGAAATGATTATTTTTAATATTTTACAACATTGTCTTAAACTCAAAAATTAAATTTCACAAAATATGTTGTGCTGTTTCTTATAATGACTTATTTCTATAAGCATAATCACACCTGACCTATCAGTTCTGATAACAGTACTAGAGATCAATTCCCATGATAATGGTACTGGAGCTCAGTCCTGTCACTTCAATGGCTGCTGATTCCTTTCCATTACCAGCTACACTACTTCTTATATCATGACTTTTGGACTTCCTAAATTTCTAAAGTGGCAGGCTATGAAAGAATCATTCACATTGAAATTGAATATTATAGCAGGCTGCTAATTTTTAAAGTTCAATAGCTCTCTAGTGGTACTCATAAAAGAATGTAACTACCTCTAAATTATAGCTTTGTAATAAATATGAAAATGAACGTTCTTATTATACCTTTTTCTTCTTCTTACCTGACAGGAAGGAACATTATAGATGGCTTTACATCATCAATAACTAGGAGAAAAGCAGGTGGATGTTCTATTTCATAGATCTTTCATGGTATCATCAGATGCATATTCAGTAGTTCATTTAATGACTTGTCTGCTAAAAACAAGCTGAATTATTTTTTTCCTTCACCAATTATCAAAAACACATAGCATGTTACCATATTAAAACAGATATCTATGTCAAGTTATGTCCCAACAAATTGGCCACAAAATATACAGCAAAATATATAGAATTAAACAGGGTTTGGTTTTATGGAACCAAACTGCAACTCCTTGGGAAACAACTGATAATAAAGCAAGTACAATCAGCTAAGAGGGAACATGGCAGAGTTGGTCCAGTTCCAGATCAGAAGGAGAGACCCGATATAATAGTGTGGGGAAAGGCATTTGATTTTCTTGGAAATAGTCAAAGTATGAGTATATGTCTTTGTTTAGTATTTTTGGATATCATTACAAGTTTACATACCGATAGCAAATGCTCACTTATGTTGCCGAAAATGCTATTAAGACTCCTTACTGCTTTCCTCTACCATGGAAGCCATCTTTGTCTTTAACCTTCTTCAGTAGCTGTCCCCTAATGTGGTTCCATCAGTTTTTGTCCATTCAGACACACCATGGGTAGTCTCAGGAGTTAGAAACTCATACAAAATGGGTCTCCCTGATTCTGAAGATCCATCATGATGAAAAGCTTAGCTCTTTCTCCAGCACATATTTTTATTTTTAGTTATTTATAAATTTTGTTTAATAATTCTTACAAGATATAAAATAATAAGGAAACAGTTGTAACTACAGATATACAAAGATAGTTACATGGCTTACATTTATAGCTGTTCAGACCTATGTATTTGTATATCCTTAGAAATGTACATTTTGAAATCCCCTAGTAACTTTTCTTTATCCCTGGGGGAAGAGAACTCAGATATTCCAGATATAATACATAGAAAAAAAAGAGAAATGGCAATTGAAGCATTCATGGGGAAATGTGAATTATTAGGAAAAAGCAAAATATAAAGCTCTAGTTTTCGAGCAATGTATAGAGCATGAAGAAATGAGGACTTTTTGGACTTTACAAAAAGCACTACATGAGAGCCAAGACAGTAATATCAACTTGCAAGTAATGGGAACTCATTCAGGGTGTGACTGGCATGTCCAAAACCACAGAAACATCAGCCACAACTGCTGTCGACAAGCCCCTGACTGCAGGAGCTGATAAACATAAAAATTCCACCCTTTAAAAACCATATAAGCTGAATACCTCAGACAGACAGTGCTCAAGCCTGACCAGAGGGCATCATGAACAGGTATGTTGAGAGCTAATGCCTGTCTAGCCACTGGCTTGGGACGGATGTTAAACCATTCACACCATCAGTCAACAGAGCTTGCTTTGGAGATGCTGAGGACTTTGCTCTGTCACATAAGACTCTGTACTTCCCCTCTCTGTGTGTTGTCTGTTAACCTGGGTGAATACCTGATTGTTTATCTGAGAAGGTTCCACTTGATAAACCTGGCATCGTAGAAAGACACAAAGGCATTCAAGGGTGTTACTTTGGTAGCCGCTTTCCTTGCTTTCAACAAGCTGGGTTGGAGAACATGGCTTTTGAATGATAACCTCCTTTTCTCTTCCTCCTTCCATCCAATCAAGCACCAAGAAGCTTCAAGTGTACCTACTAAGTAGCTTTTATTTTATTTTATTATTTTATTTTATCTTATTTTATTTTATTATTTTATTTTAATTTTTATAGGTGAGGCAACTCTTGGTTGATCTCACAGATTGCAAGGACCTTGTCAGTTTACAATCTCTGATTTTTTTTTTTTTTTTTTTTTTTTTACACCTACAACGCCTGGTCTTCCTAGGTGGTCTCCTATCCGAGTACTAACCAGGCCCGACCCTGCTTAGCTTCCGAAATCAGACGGGATCTAAGTAGCGTTTAAATCTGTGTCCTTGTTTCTATTGCTATCATCTTAATTCTTGACACTATCTTCTCTCTCATAGACATCTCTGAACACCCTTTAAATAACATTTCCATTTATATTTCTCTTCTTCCTCATGGCCCATTATTCTCATTATATCTGAATCAATCATTTACCAAACAAATTTGATTATTTCACAACCCAGAGTAAAATGTAAAAATACCTCAGTCTACAAAGCTCTACAGGACTTTGTCTCTAATTATTGTGCTTCTTCTTCTATTGATGACCTTTCTCTGCATTGGTTAAATTAATGAAGGACCTTTTTGTATGGTGTTTTCTTTGCCTTGAATATTCTCTTTTCCCATATTTTACCTAAATATTAATTTTTATTTTATTAAATATTTTCTCAGAGGAGTTTTTGTTTCCTGTCCTACACCAATCATGCTTTTATTTCTTATCAAATTATTTTTTCCAGAGTACTTCTGTTAGTTTGTAATTATAAATATAAAGCATGTTTCTTAAAAATGTTCTAATTGAAAATTAATTCAATGGAGGCTGTATCTCCAGGGTGTGATTGTTTTTTTTTTGCACATAGAAAGTGCTCAGGAAAGAGCTGTTGTTGAAAGAATGATTTTCATGTAGGAAGACAAGAAACTTGGGGAAAAGAGTTATACAGGAAATTTCATCTTTCAGATAATAGTGGCTGAAGAAAATGGAAATTATCAGTTATCGTTCTTAGAACAATTCAAAGACGATTTTTTCTTTTTAATTTTACAATTATTTTCAAGAAGGACTTTATGCCTTTTCTAAAACTGAATAAAAGACCAGTAAATTCAAGTTCTTGAATATATCTGGAATCAGGTTAGGATTGATCAAGCAATATCTTTTGACATTATATTTCTAGTTTGTTATTATTTGAAAGCAATTAAAATTTTAACTAATAGCAAAAAATATTTATAAAGCTAGATAATATAATAATAGTTCACATAATGGTACTTAGACTCTAAGGACAAGAAAATTCTAGTTGACTAAGAATACTTACCTGTTGTAGAGGAATAAATGATACCTGTTGTAGAGGAATAAATGGTACCACATCTTTTATTAAATGAGACTCCCAATAAAACTAGACTTTCTACGTTCATATAGGAACCAATTATTTAGAATTATATTGGATATGTAGTTCATAAAATAAAATTTTAATTTTGTCAAATAATATAAATGCTATATTTATTTATAGAACAGTATTATTTGTGGCCATTGGTGAAACAATGAAACTTCATGTCATAAATGTTACTGCTTTCATTTACCATCATTTATTTTCTTATTTTGGTTGTATAAAAATAAGATTCAGTAAACATTTGGTGGATTGTTGGGTTGGTGAGAGAAGTTGCTACAGTGGAGTTCTCTGATTATAATATAAATATACTATTTATAGCATGAAAAATTTAGAAACCAAAGTGATATAATTCTTGGGCCATTCCAGACTTTTTCTGTTCTTTGAAGATTTTTTTTTTTTTCTATTCACTTGCTCACATTTAGTGTGAATCCGTGAAATTGTAATAAACATTAGCTCTGTTCATAGATATTTCCAGTTCTCCTTCTGGGAACATAATAAGATTCTACTCCTCTGCCTTTATTCAGTTAGATGTGGTCTTGTGAATTGATTTGGCCAGGTAAATATAAATAGAAATGACGCATGTCAGTTCTGGGATGAAGTACTCAAGAGCTAGTCCTCAATTTTTCATGTTGATGTCCTCTGCTACAGTGAACAATGATGATCCAGATGACAGAAGTTTCAAATAAGCCTGGGTCCTTGAGGGAGATTAACATGGAACAAATCACTCTGCTGACCAAAGTTTATGTGTAGTGTGAAGAAGAATTAAATTTTTCTGTTTAATGCCACTGAGTTTTGGGGGTTGTTATCATACCTTATCTAGCATGTCCTGACTGATTTTTAAGTACATACTGGAAGAAAGTTACCAGTACTAATAAACAAAAAACAAAACAAAACTAACAACAACAAATTTCAAAATATGCATCATTGGTTTAAGAGACAGGTGGAAGGTGGAAAAGAATCTGTTATCAGATACTGCGAAGTTGACAGTACATGGTAAAATATTTATAAAACTATCATCTATGGTAAAATAGAGGGTAGATTGTATACTTAAGGAATGTTTTGTTGTAGGAAAGAGAGTGAAAACAGTGTTAGTGGTGTGTGTTAGTTGCTGTTTGGCAAGTTTTGTTAAGAGAAAAAGATGAGTTCAGAAATAAATGCCTACTTTGTAAACATTTATGCAATGGAATACAGTATACAAATTCAGAAAGTTGTAGATTGGTACAGGCAACCACTTCTCAAACCAACAGTGAAAGATAAAATGAGAAAATTTTCAAAGATGAAAACAAATGAAGACTGCATTGCAGCTAGGGTAAAATTAATAAGATGGCTGTCGCACCCGCTATAAATATATTTGAATGTACTAAATAATCACTGCATGAAATAATTACTCTCTGAAATTAGAAACTAATGATATCTTTCAAATTTTCTTTCTTCCAGACTTTACCAAAAATATATCATTTTGGTTATTTCAACATACTATATAAGTTTCACAATATACAAACTTAGGGTGATTTTTCCCAGAGTTTTTTCCTGACCCCTCTGGTTATGTTGACTTTGATTTGGGGTACACCCAGGGCCACTCTTTCATTGTAGCTATCCTGAACTGTTCATCTATTGGACTTTTATTTCTTCAGTTTGTTTCTCCACCATTTTGATCCTGTCTTCTTTAATTCACTATTAAAATTCTTAATGCTAAAAAATATATTAGTTATATACAAGTGCTATTATGAAATCGTTCTTTAAAATATTTGAAGAAAAGTGAAACCTAATGTAAACTATTGACTTCAGATGATTATCATGTGTCAATTTAAGTTCAACAACTTTAATAAACGTACCACTCTGGTCGAGGACATTGATAATGAGAGAGGCTATGCATGTATGGGGATTGAGGGTATATGGGGAATCTTTGTACCTTCCTCTCAGTTTTGCTAATTTTTGAACCTAAAACTGCTCTAAAAAATATTCTTTGTAAATTATTTGGGGTAAGAGGAAAGAGAATCTTCATTTAACTGATATCTTCTAGTTTCTTCATTACTATTTTAATACAAGATATTATAAAGACTTTTACTCTGATTAAACAGGAATATATCAAGACAATCTATTTTAGTTGTATTTTCTATTTCATAGACTCAGAATCTCCTTAAACATTTGACATTGGAGAGATAAAGCTGTCTCAATAATTTAGTATTTAGTTGATTAGTAAAATTTTTTTGGTAGGCTCTATCTTTGAAAAAATACTGACAATATTTATTATTTTCGAAAATGATTTAGGTATCTTAAATACTTATAAATGTTAACGTGTTGTTTTGGAAGTTTATTTTCTTTGTTACTCAAATCCTAGCAAAGTTTTTCTAATTAATTATCTCCACAATATTCGTGATAGTAATCTCAAGGAAACTAAACCCTCCTATATCATTCCACGGTCCACTTCAATGTCATGTCATTCTATGATACTTCATGGCTGTAAAATGTTACCACTTCTAGAAAATGAACACAGATTCAAATTTAGATAAATTTAATTATGTGTCTCACCTTGAGAAGTTACCTGGGCTAGATTTTCATGATCAGTAAGATGAAAATGGATAGTCTAGAGCAGCATTTCTCAGCTTCAGCACTACTGACATTCTGGGCTGGATAACTTTTGGATGTGGAGAGCTGCCCTGTGGATTGTAGGATCTCTGGGACATTCCTGGCTTCTACATATTAGAAGTTCTACTGGACCTTCCTGGATTCTACATATTAGAAGTTCTACTAGCCACTAGAACTCCCCAGTTGTGACAACCAAAACTGTCTCTAGAAACTGCCAAAATCTCCTGGGGGACAGATTTCCCCTTAGTTGAGAACTATTGTGCTAGATCATAAATATTATATATATATATATATATATATATATATATAACATTTAAAATGGATTAAGCAAAATGTGTTTACAAATAATTAGAATATTATTATTTTGCAAAATGATAATTGGAATATTTTTTAAGGTCAACCATGAATACATATTTAAATCTAGAGAAATTAAGTATATGTTAAAGGGAAAAAAAGCTGTAAACTGTAATTTCATTTAAATAAATAAGGAAAAAGAAGGATATTCTTTGGAAGTTTATTTTATCATTGTATTATTTCCTATTATCTCTTTAAAATAATGCTAAAATTATTTGAATAGAAAATAAGGGAAACTAGGAAAACATAATCAAATGTTCAGAATCAGTGCGCTGGGATGGAAAGGCGAACATTCATTTACAGGTATGAATTTACAAATGTGTAAGGGGGAGCTATGTATAAAATCTCATTATAATTATAAACATTTTGCTCTTATTGTTCTATAAATGTACAAAGAACAGGGGGATATGTATTTATATAGTTAATCAGCAAACATTTATTAAAATCCCTAATAAATTAAAAAAGAACTTATCTGTATGCTCCTGTGATTCTTTCTGGTTCTGAACATGAAGAAAAATAATATTTTCAGAAGTAGGAACCACAAGAATAGCATTGGATAGCAATGACATATAACTAGTCTGGACTTGCACAACTTGTGATACATCTGTGTGAAGAAATATCTACTCAGTCCAAAAGAAATGTCAGATATGGTTTCAGAAAACAAACAAAAAAGAAAGCTAACAGCATAGGCTATGAGCTGGTTATCACAATCACAGCATTCCAGTATGGCTTCCTAAACTAATTTGTTGTTACCTGATGAAAAGAAAAAAAAAAAAAAGAATCTCCAGCATGTCACCTTTCATTAAAATTGTGTTTGTCTGAGATTTTGTTATTTGCAATTGCTCATCTGTTAAATTAGAACTTTTAATTCTTCACAGTTTGTCACCTTTTTAATTCTGGTCTGTTGACATGCACTTTTTATAAATCCAAAGAAATTTGAAAATGCAATTTGAAAGCAAATTAACAGTTATTCTGGCTGCTAAAAGAAAAAGCTTCATGCTTCATCTGTGTTGTTTAAGTATGCTTTAAAAAATGAACCGGTTGCATAAAGAGGTTGTAAATCTGTTTTTTTCTAAACAAGCTGCAGCATTAACCAATGTGATAGTAAAGGACAGCACAAGCAAATAGAAAATAACAAAGATGTAGAATAAATATAAAATATATATAATGAGCCACACAAGACAAAAGTAAGCAGAAGATATTCCTAAGGAGTTTAGAAAGTTACAAAATTAAAAAAGCTCAGAACACATGAAAAATATTCAATATCACTAATAATGAAAAAAAAATGCAAACTAAAGCCAAATGCTGAAAATTAGAATAGTGAAATTTTAAAAAGTTAAGGGGCAGCATTGCCAAGAATGTGGAAAATGAGCTCTATTGCTTACTGTTGATGAGAATCTAAATCATTGCAACATTTTGCAGAGTTTACCAACACTTAGGAATGTATCCCTGGAAAAAAATAATCTATATGCATATGTTAATTATAACATTACTTGAAATCTTAAACTATATGTTTGTAGAAGACTGATTAAATAAATTGCAGTACATCCATATTACACATAGTAGGTATGAGTTTTTTTTCCTTCCTTAAAAATGGTCAACCAGTATGCAGCACCTTAGAAAAATGCCCATGATCAAATAAGTACAGAAGCAAGTTACATACCTATATGCATAGCCTTTCCCATATCATGGAAAGAATAAGTCATTTACCAGTATATATATAATTTTGTGTTTCATTTTGATCTCTATATGCTGTATTTTGATCTATCTAAGGGATATTTTAGATGGACATAATTCATGGAAAAGAAAAATTTAGTGGTTAATAGATGAAGAGATAGGAAAAAAATGTTGTTTGAATATATGCTGAATAGTTAGTAATGATCACTATGAAAAATCTTTAGAGAACTTAAATGATTGAGTAAAAAGTGAGAGGGTTTTTCATTCTTTTAAGTGTATAAAGTAAGTAAAAACAAATATAAAAATAGTATGACTCTTTTTGCTTTACTAACAAAAAAGAATGCTTATCTTGCAAGATTGCTGCAAGAACTGTAATTAATATAAAGTCCTAAGTACATTTTTAAAGAACAGAACAAAGAATCAATAAATATTCACTACTACCAAGAGTTTTGCTTGTGCTATTACACACCTGCCACCCAGCATCACCTGGAATTGACCTAGAGAGAGTCAGACACGATTGTCTGAACAGGATCTGATTTAGGAACTACTTAACAGAAGAAAATTGCAGTTTGTGTTTAGGTCATGCACAGACATAGACACAGATGCAAGAAAGAGCTCAGAGACAGGGAAAGCTCAGTGCACTGAGAATGATGCTATTTTAAGCCCTCTTTGAAAGCTCTTTTTCATCCTTGTGGGCATTTTTGATGTTACCGATAGGTCACATATGGCTACTCACCTGACATTTGCAAGCAATACTAAACCCATAGGGTTAGACAATAACGACCTTGACTCAGTTTGAAACATGAGTCCAGGCTTCACCCAGAAAATGATTCTGGAAACTCCTGAAGTACCTGTTCTTAAACTAATAGACACTTCAGTTCAGGGTCAGGGAACTGGGGACGTTCCTGTTGTGCTCAGCCAGCAACTAAGCATTCCTATAATGCTATGTGTTTGCTTTGAGGATTTATTAATTCAGAGGTTCTCTTAGAGTGGCTGTGTGCCCTGGAACCTATTCTGAGCCTTACCTTCACTGTTCCCCATCTCTTTTTAAATAGGTGCTATTCAGAGGTATAGAAGAAGTTGCCTTTGGTAACCTTTTCCATGAGTTTTAATTTTTCCTTCATGATGAGTCTACACCAGAGTGGATGCTCTCTCAAGGACCAGAGCCTGGGGAACTGCTACTTTCTCATTCATAATCTAACTCAATGTCTAGCCTTTGCGCTCTATATTTGACAGTGCTCTTCATCCTGAGAGGTGCATTTACTCTCTCCCTTCCAAAAAGGTCGGGTATCTCATTTTCATTACCTCCTTTTTGTTGTTGTTGTTGTTATCATACTAACATGCACATTTAAAATAAATTGAACATGCTAATTAAGACTGTGTATTATTCAGATAGCTCTTTAATTTCCCACCAATAAAATGATAAGTTGCACTGATAAAGGGAAGGATAGGATTCTGCAATTCATGTTGTCAGGTTTTTCTAGTAAGAACAGAGGCTGATTGTAAAGTCAAGCATTAAAAAATTAAAATATATTCAAACACTTAAGTGAATGAGTCTTGAATTTAACATTTTACTATTTGTTCATGGTGCGTACATGTTGAAGCTAGTTTTTCAATTTTCTTTGTTTTAACCTAGGGTAAATAAAATTAGGTTATTTCAGTTTGCTTTATTCTGCTTAAAATTAATTTTATTTTTATCTTTAAGCAATTATTTTGAGCACGTCAAGGAGCTAACTGACATTGTTTTGAGTGATATTCTGACATTGTAATCATTTGCGGTGGGACAGAATGTAGGAGATGTGGAGGAAAAAAGGTGTATTTGAAACTCATTTTTTCCCCTTCATTTTGGTTTCTTGTCAGCTTTTAAATATTTTACTAATAAGCTCACTCGAACCTTTTTTTTTTTTTTTTGAAAATGGGCAAATGCAAAATGAATAACAGCCAATATTTCCTTTTTTGGAGAAGGCCTGCCACACCCCACACCATCCCAACCTAGACAAAGATGACTTGAACAATTGCTCTGAACCACAGCTTTTCAAAGCATTGACACAAGATTGAAGGACTTGAGGGAAAGAAAAAATTGGACCTTGAGAATCTGTCCAGCTTTTGTTCAAACAATCAATGAGAAAGATACAGGCCTTTTATGTTCTCAGCAGTCTCCTTTGAACAAACAGAGGCTGTCAGACTTCTGATTTTTTTTACGTTGTTGATTTTTTTCTCACTATGAAAAATGTAAGGAGGTTACAGTATAAATAAAAGAAAACTTCTGAAAGATAAGTCAGGATATTGCAGCCAGTAATGCCATCAAGGCACTGATGCCAAAGCTCTCGATGAGTAAGTTCAATGTCTCAGAAAAAAAAAAAAATAGTATTGCAACTAGATTGTCTTAAGTAAACAACACAATTTGAGGTGACTGAAAAAAAAAAAAAATCTAAGATGTCCTAAATTAAATAACAACAGACCAGAGTAGGAGAAGAGACAAAGAGATTTAATCAGTTAACAGAGCCAACAACAATAACAAAAAAACATCAAAAGACTGCTTACGTTCTTGAGTATATATTGAAATTTTGAATAAACTTCCAGGCAGCTATCCCAGCTCTTCTCTAGAGAGACTAGCCAACCACCAGAATCCACCGCATCCTGCTTGTGCATGCACTTTCTGGACTGTTGCCCAAAACCAATTCAAAGCAGCAAATATGTCTTCCTTATGAACTATACACCTATCCCAGAACTAGCCTCTCTTCACCTTCTTCCACCCGCTTATCTATAGCCAATGTAACATTTTTCAAAACAATTTACAACTTTTTTCCCCAAACTCATTGTTAAAAGAGCCCTGTCAGCCTTAGGATGGCAGACACATTTGCTTTCTCCATCTAACCCTGTTGCTTGTGGTTTAGGCTTCAGGCCCCAGGACCTGGTCCTTTTTCTGGCTAGCATATGGCTCAATAAATGCTTTTCAGAGAAACTTTTGGCCTTGGAGGTTATTATTTAATAGATTTAAATTATTTTCAGCAAAATGAATTTTACAATTATAATGCTTACATAATTAATGTCGAATAGAAATGTTTTCTATTCAATAGAAATATTTTTTCTGTCAATTGTTTTTGCTTACAAAGCTGTATTGCAGCATTTTTAAAGTACCTATTTATAAATTGATATACTTAACATTGAGTTGCCCTTTCTTTTCTTTTTTCTTTTTTCAGTTCAGTCACTAAACAAGAAAAAATAAATCAGCTTTGGTTGCTTCACTAACCTAGGATATGATAAGGTTGGTAAACGCAGTTCAAGTTAAATTTTTTACCAATTATATTGCACTTTTTAGGGCTACAGTCATTCTAGCAGAAAATTGGTTGCAGTAAGTTAAATATTTATAGGCTACTAGACTTTTAAGATCTACTAATTCTTATATTTGCCTTATGACTACTAACATATTCCATATATACTGTTTCACAATCATTTATTCTTTGTTTCCCTTATAGATGTAGAGAACACTGGCCTAAAAACTTGAATAGATTTATGACCATAATCCAAAGAGCCTTTAAAACTAATTGCTAATAGCTTCCCTAAATAAGCTCTTCTGTCATCTATAAAATGGAGGGAATAACATTTTGAAGATAAAAATGAAATAACAGATGAAAATCTTTTAACATAAAGCAGAGAAATACAAGATTTTTAAGGCAATTAAAAGACTGTCTTAAATATAAATTATATATATAAATATATATAAAATTAAATATAAAATATATATTTTGTTTGAAAGGGCAGTCTATGTGAACATTAAGATGTTACATATATGTGAATCTGTGCATATATACATAAAAAACTACATGTATCTCCATATACTTTATGATTATCTGTATATTTAAGAAAAATTACATGTGTTGAATATGTATATGTGATTCTAACTCAATTTAAGCCTACTTATATAATATAGAGGATTGTGTATTTATATATCCATTTACTCTTAGGATTGTGTTTCTCCAAAACTTTTATTTTTTACGTTGGTACAGATATTGTGCCTTAAGCATATGGGTGATGGATTTGATCAAGGTGTGGTGTTGAGAAGTGTGATAGAAATGGTACTGGGCATGGAGTCAGAATAACTAGTTCTGAGTTATGGCTAGGTCAAATACTCTTGAGACCTTTAAAACTTCAATCATTTTTCTTCAAAAAGGTAAATATATTGCCAAGTAAACAGAGCTATTGGAAAGCTTAAATGTGATTAGACTAATGAAGGTACTTTATAAGACCAAAAAGGTCCATCATGCTACTATCTTTATACCATTTTTTCTATGTCAAGTTTTAGGAATGGTGAGGCAGGATCATATGTGACATAATTAGTACCTAGAGCAAACCAGTATATTTGGGGAAAAGGGTGGGGTTCAGATGGCAATACTTTAGGGAATGAGGATGATTTATTTACTTATTTATTTATTTATTCTTTTTTATGGTGACATTGGTTTTTGAAATCCAATAAGTCTCAACTGTACACTTCAACAGTAAGGCATATGTATATTTACATAGTGTGTTTATCTCCCATAGGTAGATAGGATAAAGGGGGTGAAATATATGGTGAGCAGAGGGAATGAGGATTTACGTGCTCCCTCTCCTTAAGGTCAGAGTCTACATAAATTATAATTCATCTGCGTGAAGACTTTGTCTCTTCCTGATTTATTTATTTATATAAACACAGACTCAAGGATATTTATTTTATTATGAGTTATAACTGCAAATAATCTATTTTCTTGCTCTAGTTGTTCCAGATTTTGCCATTGAGAGAGAGTTCTTTCAGTTAGTTCCTGTGTTCCTTTGGCATACACCCATTATACCCATTACTGACTGCATGGTTTCTTTATTTCTTTCTGTTTTTTCTTTTTCTTTTTTTTTTTTTGAGAACTTCCTTACTTTCTCGTATTATAAGATGTTCTAGGCTCATTTCATCTATTTCCTGCCCCAGTTCTAGAATCTGCCATTTCTACAAAAATCTCTGGTTCCTTTTATTGGAGAATGGTATTAGATTTAAGTGCTTGGGTGTGTATACTAACCTACATATCTACCTACCAATAAATATTTCTCTATTCAGCTAGTGCCCTTTTTGGCACCTGGGACCAGTGCTCCTGTGAGAATCTAACGCCTGATGACCCGAGGTGGAGCTGAGGCAGTGATGCTAGTGCTGGAGAGTGGCTGCAAACACAGATGAGGCTTCACTGGCTTGCCTGCTGCTCACCTGCTGTGCGGCACAATTCCTTACAGGCTAAACATGATGTCTCCAATTTAATCCATTATTACATGTATCATTCTAGTCCTCTCCCCTTCCTTATCTGTAAACTCCAACTCCAACAATGAGAAACCTGGAACATCTCACGGACTTCAGTAAGACATTATATTTCTGATTAGAGTTTTATTATAGCCAAAGGATATAAATCAGAACCATCCAAAAGAGGCACATAGTTTGAGATCTAAGAGAGTTCCAAACATAAAACTTCCACATCCTCTCCTGTGGAGTCAGAACACATCTTTGTTCTGGCACATCCTTGTGTAACAATATGTGGAGTTTTGTAAACCAAGAATGCTCATTTACTTCTACTTCCAGATTTTTTACTGGTGTTTCATTACATAGTCATGATTGATTGAATCACTGACTGTGTGACTGAACTCAATCTGTAGCTCTCCTGTGCTCCCTGGAAGTTAGGCTCCATGGCTAGAAAACCCAACACTCCAATCACAGGTTGGTCTTTCTGGCATGGCTGGTCCTTGAACTGAATCATCTCTTTAGCATAAACTTTTTAAAGGCCCACCATGATTCACCAATTAGTATATACTATCAAGTTCCACCATGAATAACAAGGCATTCCTATCCTGCAAAATACAAAGGATTTAGAGACTGCCTAAGCCAAATTCTTTGTTACATAAGAACTGGTTTTCTAGATAGATGACTGTATAATGGAGAAATGTCATTGTAATCCAGATTTATCAAATACATTTTTCAACACTGAATTTTTCAGATATAAGCAGGAAGCAGCCAATTACAAATATTTTAAAAATTACATACAAAAAATGTAAAGAAATAGAAAAGAAATAACCTATAATTTCAAATAGAGAAGAGGATGAGTAAAAACCTAAAAATATATAAATTTGAGTACTAATCTAAAATTTTTCACCTCTAGGATGACAAAATAAAATTGTTTAGGTGTAATTCAGAGAATTTAGATTTGTTAGCAGATTTTTTTTCTCACAATAATGTTGAAATTGAAATTTGGAATGAATGATTTTGGAATCTATAGAAACATATTAGACAATATATAAATCCAACAAAAAGGGCATTTAAAAGACCTAGGAAATGGAAGATTTAGAACAAAGCATGATGCTAGTCAAATCTCTTTAGTAAGCATCAAGATGTATAAGACTTAAATATTAATTGCTGAGGTACACAGATTACGGAAAAATATAATTGCTAAAGTACACAAAAGAAAAACAGCATGCCCATTCGAATAAACCTTATTTGTATTAACTTAGAACAGACAAGATTTATAAAAATAATTTCAGTAGAAAGTATAAAGTGATGTGAAGTTTCAGAGAGATGCATACAAAAATGTGTGAGAGCAGAAGAGGAAGAGAATAAACAAGCAGAACCTGTTAACAAGCAGAACACTGCACATCATACCTCTGTCGAAAGCTCTTTGAATAGTACCAAGGATTAACAGAGTAGCAACTTCCTAAGAAAAAGCCAGCAAGGAGACAGCACTACACTATCCGGAAGGTGTCATATACACACATATATATCTGTGTGTGTGTGTCTGTGTGTGTGTGTGTGTATGTGTGTGCGTGTATTTATATATATATATTTATTTTATGTTTACAAATTTTATATTAATGTTCGTTGTTCAGGCTAAGAGAGTGTCAGCCAAGTTTTCTTTTGAGCATTAACCTGTGAAGTACATGTGGGATCTGTAATGGATGAACGAGGCCACAGGTGATGAATAATGTGACCAAAGTGTCATTTCTTAAAGTGCTAGATTCAGTTTACCAAGATTTGAAAAAGAAATAATGGTTTTCTTTGGCAGCTGTGGTTATAAAATGTGGTTGGCCAGGAGGGACATTGTTAAAGAGGGAAGGCAAAGAAATATGTTCCAGGGCATAGTACAAAGAATATGAATAGAAAAATAGATCTAACTTTTAAAAGAAGGAGAAAAGAACTAAATAACTGATTAAAAACTAATGAAAAATTAAATTTATTGTTCTTAATTTTTAAAATTATTAATTTGTTTTACAGAGGGAACATAGGAATGAAGTCCAATTTTTTAAATAAAATATATCATTCTTTTAAAAGTTCATTAAATGATACTTTCAGTATGATCTAGTTTGAACACTTCAGAAGTAAACGTCTTCTTAAGGATCTTTTCTGCCTTCTGATCCTAAGGCTTTAACTAATATGAGTTTTCTTAATAGCCATCAAATATTTTATAGCCTATAAACAGAAAAGTGTGAGAGTTCTTTGGGAAAATACATTACTCTTCCACAATAAAAGTGCTATAATGTCATGTTCAGGACACTTCTTTGACATATTACACACCATTTTGATTTTTAGTTTGATTCATTTGTATGATGCAAAAGAAAAGCAATCAAAATTTGTTGATTTATGGTTGTACTGTAATTATAATTGAACTTATTTTTACACTGAATTTCTTAAAGTATTATTAGAATGTGATAGTTAATAGATTAAAAAGTCTAAGGCAGATAGCTCTATAAATCATAATTTACATTTGCTAATTTATTAGCATTTAAGAAAACATCATTGTCTTTGTGTTGGTTCATATAAGACAAGCACAGCCAGTAATCAATGCGGCAACACTCTAAACTCTGAATATCCTTTACTTAGACACATCTTCTCACATCATATTCTGGGCCTGAGAATATACTTCTTTAAATGTATAAAAAATTATTATTAAGATTTTATAAAATTAGTCTCTGTTTCCATTAAAAAAAAATATCATCCTCTATTTGAATTAGTTGGCCTTCCATAAGACTATCTAAAGCAATTTGAACGCCTGATAAAAATTAAAAAAATTATTATATTTATAATGTTGCAATCTATCAACATATATTAAGATGATTTCAGAGATGGCCTTTTGATACTTTTATTATTAAGGTAAGTTTTATCAGGAGTGTGGATATAGTAACTACAGCAATGGATGGCTCAAGGCTTCCTATGAGTAGTATTAATAAGGGAATTAAAAATAGCTGGGGAATATATTATGAAAATTTAATATTACCATTCCCTGAATTGACTATTTGACTACTCTCTGATTGACCTAGCTCTATTGGAATGTTAGAGACACTGGGAACCAACGTACAGATCATGTAGCCTGAATCTAATTTTTCAGATGAGTACCTATCAAAGGCAATTATTTAAGAACGCTTGATGAATCAACAAACAAATGAGATAACAGAGACACATAATCTAAGTAAATATAGCAGGATTTTGTGGCTGGTTATTAAGCAAATTTGGATCCACGTCATCAGTCTCATTCAGTGTCTTTTCGATTACATCATTCTTTCTTGATTTCATATTAAATCTCCTAGTAAGTAGTTGTTGGCGGGCATATATATTGAATTATTAACTAAAAATATAGTTCTATAACCACTATTTTTTGAAGTGGAAAAATTCACGCAGTCTCAGACCTACATTTTTCTTTTAATCTAATAGATAATAATATCCATCCTGACTTTTTAAAAACACACATATGCATGTACACACGGGACATGTGCCAAGATATCAGCAGAAGATTCATTCAAATAGTGAGATTTAGGAAGAACTTATGGGATTAAGAATGTAATTCTTTACAAATATTTACCAAAATCATTTAAAATCACCTATAATAATACACCAACTTCAGTATTTATTTAATACACCAATTTTAGTATTTATTTTATTAATGTAATGAAAAGTAACAAAACATGGGCTAAATTCCTTAAGAAAGCTTCATAGTTATCAGTCTCCAATCTACTTTTCAACTTTCCAAATTTCTTTCTTTTCAATGCAAGTTTGTGGTTTACTTAATATAATATATAGTCCTAGTTTAGTCATATTTGTGGATTTATTCACAAAGAGAATTTCACTAAACTTGATTAAAATATACACCAAAGGTAAGGTGGTTTATATCTAGATTCAGTATGCTTCTACTGAAATAAAGCAGATCCTTGATATGAAGGTCAAATCTACAGAGACTCTTGTGGAAAAATAAAACTACATGACCCAAAACTACAAAACAAAACAAAACAAAACAAAACACTAGTGTTTCATATGGTCTATGCATTGCCATTCAAAATTTGGTAATGACTAGATTTATAAGCAATTTTATTTGATATAATTTTTGAAATTAGAATGCATGTATAAAAATTTGATTGCTATTCTTTAGCAGGAATAAGTTTGTTATCGCCTTTAACAGAATCTCATTACTGAATGCCTTTGGGAAATGGTGAGGCAGATGTAAATAAAATAAATAAAATAAGAACACTTTCTTAGAGTAATACAAGGAAGGGATCTTAAATGTGTATCATTTTTATTCTATTTAAATACTACTTTGGGGTATCAAAAACACTTATGACATGTATATTTATACTTCTTTTTGATAAAATAGTGAACAACTAGTTTCATCCAAGTTACTAAATTACATATATCAAATCCTTATACTAATTTTAGAGAGATAAAGCAGAGCTAGAGTCACAAAAACTTTACTAAGATTATAAGTATTGACTTAAAGAAACTCAGTTATCTAAAAGTAAAAGAATTATTTTTATTGCATTTCGAAAGGTTAGATTTACATGCTGGGTACTATGTTATACAATATAAAATACTATAATAAGAAATATAAAAGTAACCTTACTAAGAACCTAGGAGTGGTGTTTATAATAAATTACACATTGTATAATGGTCTGGAGTTTCTAGTTTACACAAAATTAATTAAATAATGGTGTGTCACAAAGTAGATAATTCAAAAGTGGCTAAAGAGAACAATAATAGTAAGCATGTTATATGCAAATCTCCATAAATCAACAGAAAATTTTATTCAGTTTGTACAGGCCTAATATTTAATTTATGCTGGGATATTTAGAAAAAATATAATACAGATAAACACATTCTAAATTGCATGTTACTTAGAGTAAATATTTATGTTTTGAAGGGGGAGAAATTTATGTTTAGAACAGAAAAGTTGAAAAATTCATTTAAAAATGTTTTGTTGGGATGCAGCATACAAAGCATGAATACAGAAATATGAGACTGTTCTTCCAGTTTATGTTGTAAAACATCTTGAACATACGAAATGTAGCACATATGCACAAGCTAATAGCAATCATGAAACTTCGTTATCAATTAATTAAAACTTATCAAGAGAAGCATATTTGACATGTGCCCAGTAAATTATATAAAAATGAATTGCTGAATTGAAATTTAAGTATCAGTTATTAAATGAAAAACTAATGTGCTATAATTCTGCAAATAGATAATCACCAGAGAATTTCCTTCTCTTGGAATAGTATTGGCTAAGGAAACACTAGCTGCAGTAAATAATAGACCCCAACATTTTAGTGACTTAGTACAATAGAGATCCATTTCTCACACATGTACCAGGGTGTTCCTGGTCAGCCTCAGTTTCCATATTATGATTTGATCATCTTCTAGTTTCTCAGGGTCCTCCGAATCCCGGAAGTACGTGGACAAAGATAGGTTGGGAAGTCTTCCCTGCTTCTTAATTGCCTCAACCCAGAAGCAACACAAATTACGTTTGCTCCTGTTCCTTTGGTAAGAATCTGGAAATGCAGACCTGAGCTGGGAAGCAGCTTCCCAGCAAGTACTCTATACCCCAGAGGGGGAGCAGTTTTGATGGGCAATTATGCATTCTGCCGCCAGTACGAAAAATAGCAGTTTATATTCTCTGCAGAGATAATTAGAATGAAAAATTTCAAATCTTAAAAAAAAGCTTCAAGTAAAGATTTATTAATTTATTCAACACACACACACACACACACACACACACACACACACACACACACACCCCTACTATGTGCCTCTGCGAGTAGGGTTAATTCCAACAGGCCTGGAATTAGCTAGAACTGTTCCCCTGAAATAGGAAATGCGCTGCATTACACTAATCTCTGGGCATGAAATGAAATGTACTGTTTTATAGTGTTGGTTTGTAACTATGGATTCCAAGAGTTTCAAGGCAGTTGGTACCAGTCTATCAGCATTATTTATTGATAACAGTGAGAATATTTGCCCCGTGGTCTGCTTGAAACCCCAGCAGATCTTGCATTTTGGTCTTTTAGTTCTGAGGTATTTTTTTACACATAAGAGGGGTTCCCAATTTTGGAGAAATAACTGTGTCCATATTTCTCTTACAGAGAGAAAACAATGGTGCTTTCATCTGGTCTTTCTAGAACTCTTGTGAGGTAGCTTTGGGTGTGACACATGTCCTGACTTTGAAACTATTGTGTTTTCTTTTCTGCTAATGAACCGCAGACTTGTAAGCATTGCCATTTTGTTCTGTTGAGTCTTCTTTAGTTGTCCAAGTCTTTTAACTATCATCCATTAATGAAGTGCTACACAATTCTAGTCACTATTGAAAGAATTGTGAGTGCTAAAATTTTTTTTTAAATATAATACGACCCTTTTATTGGACACAATGATTCATCATATAATTTCATATAGTAGCAAAACTACACGAAGCCAATAAAATAAGGCAATAGAATTGGGAGTTACTGCAAATGGAGAGATGCTAATTGTGGTGCTTGGTAAAAGCTTCTAGGAGGAAGAGTCATTGGAGAAAATTATAAGAATATAAAAATGTTAAAATGGTGATTGATATCAGGGTCTGGGAGAGAAGCGTTCCCTGTGTAGGTAATAGCAAGATCAAAGACTATTTGGTTTTGTACCTATTCTCAGCACTTCAAAAACTGAAAATAGAAACTTATGCCCACGTTGATTAAGTTATAAAGAGGGTCAGTGTGGCTGGAGAAGAGTTAGCAAGAGGACAAGGGGAGAGAGGAAAGCCCTGCAGTAGCCAGAGCACACATGACCTTGCAGTCCATGGTAGGGATTTAGAATGTTATTTTAATTACTATAGGAAGGTTTTAATCCTTAAATAATATATGATTTAAATTTTGTGAAGAGATTTAGACTAAAAAACTCAAGTTGCTGCTGTTCTATAAGTATTTGTTAATCTATAGTGATTTAAATTAATTAGGCATTTACTTTGAAAAGAGAGGTCTTATGACATTAGTGTATCTAACTTTATCAGGTTCATCGAGCAACATAGGTAAAAGTTTCAATTTTTAATTTTCTCAGTGCTAAGTACAGGTATAAAATCAATGATTTGACTTTGTTAATTTAACTGTTGTTATTTGGAAGAACTGTGTTTATAATTTTACCTAGCATGATGGGAGCCACGAATCTTTAAAATTTTCAGGAATTAGATATATTTTAAAGAGAACTGTTTTACTTTTCATTTTCTAAATTGCAAGATCTTGGAGTCTCTACTGAATATAAATATTTCAAGGTTGATATCAAGGAGTATTTGACCTTAATTAAAGAACTGTTTTTAAAGATATTGTAATGACTCTTTAAGAAAGGAGCTTTGCAAAAAAATGTGTCATAAGAAGTATTAAACGTCCAAAGGAAACTATTCTAATTTTATAAAGTAGAAAGTTCGTTTTATATAAAAATAAAATGACATCACAGTTTTGGAATCCTTTCAGTTTTGTTTTGTCTAGTATTATAATAGAAATATGGCAGAGAAAAAAAATGTGTATTTAGCTAGATACCATCTTTACTGGCAAGTCACCAAGCTTCCATTTAATAGGTAGGAGAATTAAGTCCATAGAAATGTGATCATTTCTCTAAAATTATCCAAGAGGTCAATGGTACAGACACATTTCTTGATAAGGCCAATATTCTTGTCCATGAAAATATTTGGCAGCCCATTGCAAAACATTTTTAAAGCTGGTAGGCAGAATTATTATTGAAAATACACCCGTATTTTTAAAAATTCAGACTATGTCAAACTATATGCCATAAAACATTAACATCCATTGAGATTTTAATAGGTGATCTGAAAAAATTGTGTGATCAAGTATATTAGTTGTATGCTGAAGCTTTAAAATTTAATTTATTTTTATTACTTTCTGTTTTAGGAATTTATTTTTATAAATTGCTATGCAGAAATTACTTCTTAATTTTAAAACATTTGATTATGGAATATTTTAGAATATGTATTAACATTTTGTAAGATATTGATATTCTACTAAATATTATTTATGAAATGATGATTATAATTTTACTCTAAAATTTTATTAAATTCACTAAATACTGAGAGGTTATATTAGCAGCTTATTCTGTTAGAGATTAGTTCATGGGCTTTATATCTTATTCTAGTAAAATTTTAGTAAGATTTAGGAAGATATTAGATTATTTTTATGCCCACTCTTCCTTGAATACTTTCCGTTTATCCTCTAATAGAATCAACTCCCTGAAATTATGTTATGGTAGCATAATTCTACCTCTTCTACACATAATGAATAGAGTTAGACACGCAAACTAGACAGTTGTTGGTTATTGTTATAGACTGAATATCTGTGAACCTTAGAAATTCATATGTTGAAATTCTCACTCTCAATGTGATGATATTAGAAGGTAGGGCCTTTGGAAGATGATTAAGGCATCAGAGTGGAGCCCTCATGAGTTGAATTAGTGTCCTTATAAAACAGACTCGAGAGTTGTCCCATCCCTTCTGCTAAGTGAGGACACAACGAAAAGATAGCTGTCTATGAGTCAGGAAACAGGACCTCATCAGACACAGAATCTGCTGGTGCTTTGACCTTAGACTTTCCTGCTCCCAGACTGTGAGAAATAATGTTCTTTGTTAAAGCCACCCAGTCTATGGTATATTTTTATGGCAACCTGAATGGATTCATACAGTTATCCTAATGTTTGTTTTCCAGGGACAATAAAAGAATAGAAGTCAGGCTGGTTGGAGGGGACAGTAAGTGGTAGAAGAACAAATGCAGGAGCCATACAATGGCCTCTGCAGAACAGATAATTATGGCATCTCAGGCCAGCCACAATGCAGCACTGAAATTTTCATCTGTAATCTTAACTGGGATCTTTGTGGAATATAGGTAAGCTCAGGTGACTATTCACTTATTATAATTTTGAATTATCAGTGTAATTTTCTAAAACATAAATTTTAGCTAAAGATATAACTTGTTTGGAAACCAGGAAAAAGTTGTAAGATCATGTTGGCACTATTTTATTGTTCTATTATGAAATGTAATTGTTACTTGAGCCCAGATATGTTCCTTGAAACATTATGAAGTGAAGTTAACCATAGCTGGAACTTTCATAAGAAATACAAAACTGCAATCCATGCTTTACAAAAAAATATTTAGTTAATGTTATTAATAAAGCAAGAATATATCATAATAAGCAAACAATTATAAATGACAACAGAAGTATAATTGACATTATTTTCTGACTTTGCTAATAACTCTTTTCCTGTAATGTTTCCACATTATAGATTTTGTTAGTTTTTAAGCTTTGTAGAATGGCTTTTCGAGTATAAGGTGCTGATTTTTCTGAGACAAGTGTTTAGGAAATTCAGTCTTTAAGCAAGATAATTATTTTTAAAAAAATACATTAGCCTTTTATTGTGACTCAGAGTGCTCCTTTGGTGTATTTAGTGTTATATATATCTTTCCACATCACATGACTTCATGTTTAATATGTAAAGTATGCTCATTCAGGAGCAAGGGAAGATCTTGAATAAAGGTGATTAATAAGATTAGACAAATGCCAAAGACAAAATATAAGTTTATCCTTTATTCTTTTCCTCTTCCTCTTTCTCTTCTTCTTTTCTTGCTTTTTGTAAGATGTTTTAATTAGCCGTCTCTGAAGTGTAGTAACCTATCTGATATAATCTCTCAATATGAAAAGGTCATGCCTAAATGTAGAAGAGGGTGAACCTAATGTGAATCTCATTCTAAAAATGTCAAGAGATGTTTCTGAAGAGTTTATAATTGCTCTTCCTTTTTTTTTTTTTTTTTGGTGAAAAATTTATGATTATCATATAGAACTTTCACAGAACATGTCAGCATCATGACAAAATGTTCAAAAACTAATGAACAAAAACTCCTATTCATTTGTCAACTTTAAAATCAAATATACTAGAAAAAAACACTTTCATATTTTAGACAATTATTACTTGATCTTGTTTAAAATATTGCTTATTTTGCACTGAGGAATAGAATGAAAGGCCAGTTTATTCCTCTAATCTTTGCTAATTCTACTACCTACAAAATCATGTAGTTGGGAGGAATCTCTAATATTCAGCTCTTCAATTTATTTCAATTTATATTCTTTCATTTTAGTGTGGTTAAATTTAAATTAGTTTAATTTTCTAAAAATATGTTAGAAATGATGTGAAAAGGAACAATGAGTACAATGCAGAAAAAATACCTGATGTTTTAGTTCAACTACATGTAGTGAACATCTATTTTCAAAAACTGTTATCTTGGTAATTGTACCTGTTTTCCCTCCAAAAGATCACACATTTTTCCTCCCTGTCTCACATATTTCCAGTGCCAATTAATCCATATAGACCCACTCCACACAGTACAATATGTTGTTTAGGCTACTGTGATTGGTTTAAGGATGACCACCAAAGCTAGTTTAGAACTACAAAACAAAACGAGTTTGGTTCCAAATGGTGGGGAACGAATCTCACTATTTTTGATTGGCTTTGAACCTGGGAACTTCCAACAGCCCTCTTGAAATCCATCTGAGAATGAAATTATATAGAGGAAATGTGGTGGAGAAAGAGAAACGAGCTTCTGGTAACATAGTTTGAGCTCTGGGTTGAACCAAGTCCTGAGGTTTTGGACAAATGAACTCTGTGATCTGTAATGTTCACTTTTTCTGCTTCAATCATTTTGAACTAGGTTTCTGTTATTTCTAAAGCAGCAAATTTTAAGGGATACGTTAGATATAAAAACAGTGAAATAATTTATGAGGGTAAATGTCAGTAATAATAGGGATTAATAAAGAATTTTTCCTTGAGGAACAAGAATCTTGAGCTTAACCCCTTGTCTTTCTTGTAGACAACTTATAGTTGGGTCTTATTTTTCTTAATCTATTATGTCATTCTCAGTCTTTTAATTGGTATATTTAGACCATTCACACTGAGGTGATATTGATATAGTTTGATTAATACCTACCATATTTGTAACTCTATATCAAGTGGTAAAGTCAACTTGTAATGGCTGAAAAATGACTGTTAGAAATTTATTACTTGCAGGAAAATTACTGCTTGACTATGTCCACGGGAATATGGCTATGTCCATGGGAACATAGGCTGTTACCCATAGGAACATAACATTCTAACAATAAACTTTCTGCCTCTGTACCCCCGCTTGCACACCCGACCTGTGGGTCGACAGGTAGTGAATAGAAGAAAAATAGACCTTTGTGTTTAGACAGAATGAAGAATAGGATTTGGGGCTTAAAAACCCTGTACCTCTACATTTCGGGGCTGCTTAATTTGGGGTCTGCATACCCCCGGCAGACTCAGCTGGCTGAATAAAGAGTGTTTCCTATAACTCACTGAGTTCTGGTGGTCCGTGTGTCTTTCGGGGGCTGGCGGCTACAACAAACTGAGCTAGATGGAACTTTAGTGTGAGGATTTTTTTATCTGGCTTAGAGTTAGGCCATGTTTATTGTTTGCTGTGACTGTGCTGTCAGAGCCTACAATTTCTTCTAGTGTCCTTGTTTCTGACTCTTCCGTTGTCTTTGAGTTTTTCTAGATATTCCCTAAGTAGAGTCTGAGGCTTGCAGTTCTTTCAGCTGCAATCCCTTGTTATACAGGAGCCCTATTGACAGCGGTAAGGTGTGGTAGAGAGGAAACATTCCATAGTCTTATGATTAGGTATCAGTTTTTTTTTTATTTTAATTAATTAATTTATTTTTATTATAGTGACATTGGTTAACAAAACCCAGTAAGTTTTAGGTGTACAATTCAACAGTAAGGCATATATATATATATATATATATATATATATATATATATATTGCATTGCGCGTTCACTGTCCATAGTTAGATTTCTTTTTGTCACCATATATTTGACCCCCTTTACCCCATCTACATCCTTCCTCCTCTTCCCCTCCACCCTCTGGTAACCGCTAGTCTATATTCCAGGTACATGAATCTCTGTCCTGTTTGTTTCTTGCTTTTAGGTTTATATATCCCACATATAAGTGATATGTTGTTTGCAACTTTTTCTGTCCGGCTTATTTCACTTACCATGATTATCTCAAGGTCTGGTAACAGTCTTTGAGTGAGCCGGAGTTAGGTATTTTTCTTCTCCTAAACTGGTTAATCTTTAGTAAAATGCTGGTAGGTTGAGTTCTGGATAAAACAGGTTCTCTTGAAGGCAGGCCTTGTTAAGGAAAATAGAGAGCTCTCAATGTATTTCAAAGTGGTTACTTTTGCCCTCCTCCTGCCTGAACTACAAAGGACTTTTTCTCTAGTCTTTAGAGAGAACAATGGGCTTCCTGGTGGTAAACTCACAAGAATGTAGGGGGGCCCTAATACCCGGCCTCCTCAGAGTTTTAAACTGACAAGCTAGTCTACCTGGAGCCTGCAACAATTAGTCAGTTACTGGCTAAAGTCTTCTTACTGATATTGGCTCCAGCTGTGATATTGGTTCTAGCTGCAGGCTACTTACTGCTCCTGGTAAGCTGTGATTCCTTTTATCTGCTTTGTCTTTCCATATTTGGGGCAATAGTTTTGCCCTGTGACCTTATTTCTTCGATAAATCTAAGAAGAGTTGATTTTCTTTGTTTTAAATCTTTTGTCTGGTTGTGAGGACAAGAGTCACAACTTCCAAGCTGTTTGCATATCAGACCAAAAGAAACTAGAAGTGTTTATCCACTTATCTTTTACAAAATTTTTTTTTTTCTAATTATTTTCAGAAACTATGAAGGAGTCTTGGTCATAAAAATCTCCATGGTAGAAGATTACACCACTGAAAGAAGCTTTGATTCGCATAAGTCTTAAAGGTAAGCTTAGATTCAAAATTGCTCAACATTATTATATGCCCGGAGGCTTGCAAGATGTTTTCACATATCTTTTATGGTCAAAGTTTTGTGGTAGAGATATGGGGCTGCATAGAGTTTAAGAGGTTGGATTTCAGAGCTGGATTTACTGGATTTGATTCCCAGCCCCAGTGGTTAGTACTGGGTTGGCCCTTGGCAAGTTACTTAGCATTTCTGTGGTTCAGTTTTTTCATCTGTGAGAATAGGAACAACAGTGCCTGTTCTGAGACTAGTATTAAATAAAAGGATATTATTATAATAATAAAATGTCTCCATTTTTGCTTTGCTTTTAATAGTTCATTTTTTGTTAGTTCAAAAATTTCTTTATAAAGATTTTTGAATGTTTTGTCACTGGAAGCAGCCCAATGTATTCCTTTCACTGATTCTGATCATTTAAATAAATACCAATATGCTCTAGTCTTTTTGACTATTAAAAATAAAATGTAGTGATTTAAATTTTAGTCTGATAAACAAGAACTTTACCATTTTCTGTAATTGGATATCCAGGAAATTTTCCTATATTGCTAGGGAAAGGTTTGATATCATATATCGATATGATCACTGTGTATCTGTTATTCAGTAGAAATTTTGTTACTTTAAGCAGACAGCTTTTTTTTTTTAACTGATAAGGTTATGCGCCAATGACTATTCAATGTTGTTAATCACGATAAATGCTATGTTGATAAACAGAGATGCCACTAAACATCAGCCAAAGGAGTTGAGTCAAGCAGCCACCCAGTCTCAGACTAGGTGCAAGATCTTGAACAAGGACAGTAGAAATTTTTAAAAGAAACGACTTTAAACATATAGAACTGTATTTAAAAATTTTCTTTATTATTCCTTATATTATATAACATAGTACTGATCAATTCAGTAATACAAATGCGATACGAGCCTAAAGTGGTAATATTAATAATAAATAAATAAATTATTGTTAGTTTCAAAATTGAGCTATAACCAAAGAAGGAAAGAGGTGGAATATGGTATCAAAATAATACTCAAAGGTAATATTGTTAATGTTGTTGTTGAGAGAGTTTGAAAAATTGTGTGTTTTCTATTAACTGTTTAATCAGTAAGATGACTGTGTTTCAATATCTTAATTATATTTCAATATCTTAAAAATATCACGGTTATTTAAAACCTTTTCTAGTTAGCTTTTATTTCATAGAAAGGAGAAAACATAATCTATTTTTAGCGTGCACTTTGTATTTGTTCTCTTTATATACACTTACAGCAGACAAGCAGAATTGTTATCCATGTTTTATAAACTGAGACCGAGACTCATGAAATTTAGGCCTATACAACCAGTAAATGACCAGATACAGAATCCGTATAATATGACTTAAAATTTTTTATTCTTTTCACCATATTACAGTACTAGTTATCTGAAGTGCTATATAATTTTATGGTTTAAAATCATCCAGTCCAGTAACCCATTTTATACACAGTTCAGGATTTCTCAGCCAAGTGGCCTTTTAATCCAACTATTGCTAAAGGAGCTCTAATGTCTGAAAGTGACCATCTGTGGAGAAATATTACTCATCAAAGAAGATAAAGAAAACAGTATATGTAAGGCTTACCTTTTTCCCTCCTAAAACTAATTACTCCAGACAAATTCAACTATACACCTAATGCATCCTTAACATTTATTCACACTATATGTCTTAAGGGAATGTATAGCATCCACTGTGCTTTCCGCCAGGACATACACATTTCTTCCTGATAGCAAAGTCTCATAGTAGCTTTTCTTCTGGAGGCAAGGGAAAATGAATAATTAAAATAAAACAACTCAAATTCTAGTTAGAAGAAGGCTTTTTCCTTTTGTCAAAACATTTGAAAGTCTTTATAATTTCAGAAATACTTACCTAAGCAAAAATAAGTACATCATAAGGCAAACTGCTACAGAAATAAGAAATACTAATGTATGAAATAATGTGGTAAAAGGAATCTTTTGTTAGCACACTCAACCTACTTTTTTCCTGTGTCTAAATATCTACTGGCATGGTGGATATCTTTGTTATATCTCAATATCACTGTGGGTCTGGAATGTCTATATAAGACCTATTTTTGAATTGAGGAAACAAGGAGTCAGGTGGGAGCAATTCCAAAATGGGTCGCATGGAAACAGATGAGATAATGGAAGTGAAAGAAAGATAACAAACAACTTCAAGTAAGGTATGAAGAAATGTAATTCTAAGAAATGCAATTGAAAACAACAAACAGAAAAATGAATTTGTTCTAGATAAAATTCAGTAATAGAACCCCTGAAGAACTTTAAGTATGTTTAGTATCACCAAATAATTAAATACAAATGAATATACACTAAAAATATTGTGAAAGTCAAGTGTGTTATTCAGAGTTCTCCAGAGAAACAGAAAAAACAATATGTATATATGCGTGTGTGTGTGTGTGTATGTATGTGTGTGTGTGTGTGTAAACAGAGGGACACACAGAGAGAGAGGAGAGAGAGAAAGAGTAAGAGAGAAGTGAGAGAGGAAGAGAGAGGAAAAGAGGGAAAGGGAGAGGGAGGGAGAGGCTGGGATTATTTTAAGGAACTGGCTCACATTATTATAGAGGACAATAAATGCAAAATCTGCAGGGCAGACTGGTAAACTGGAGACCTAAGAAAGAATTGCAGTTTAAGTGCAGACAATTGGCTGGTAGAATTCCCTTCTTTTAGGGAGAAGTCAGTCTTTTTTCTTACGACTTTTTTAAACTTATTGGATGAGGCCCATTTTATGGAAAGAAATTTGCTTTATTCAAAGTTTACTAATTCAAACATAAATCCCACCCCAAAAATACGTCATTATTTATCGTTAGGTAATTGCAAATTAAAACAACAGTAAGATATTAGTACACACTTACTAGAACATTTAAAATCCCCAGAACCAACAATAACAATTGCTAGTGAAGATGTAGAGCAACAGGAACTGGCATTTATTGCTAATGGGTGTGCAAAACACTCTAGACACTTTGGAAGATAGTTTGATAGCTTACCAAAAGACCTAGCAGTCTATCTCCTAGGTGTTTACTCAGCTGAACCTGCATGAAAATGCTTGTACGACTTTATTCATATAGGCCAAAAACTGAAAGCAATCAAATTTTTCTTCCATTGGTGAGTGAATAACCAAATACATTAATACAATGGAGTATTATTTAGTGCTGACCCTAGGACACCACATTTTTTAGTTTAGAAGAATCATGCTATCCTAGACTTGAAGAGGCCTTAAATATTTTTACTTTTTTTTTTTTTTTGGCAGCCGAAATTTGGTTGCTCATAAACAACCAGGCTAGGATTTTATCTTCCATGAAGGTAATATTACATTAACTGAAGTGTAAGAGGCAGACAGTTTTTTCTCTCTACTAATATTCAAGCAGATACAAATGGAAGAGTCTGGCTTCTGGGAATGTTACCTAAATTTATTTCAAGCTGAGGTTTATATACTTATGCATTTTGCTTAATTTGACCAAACTAAAATACCATAGTGGAAAAGTTTTTTCTTATGGTAAATATAGATCATATTATTAAATATACATGAAATCTTTTTTCAACATCTTTCACGATCAACACAAATTTTTAATAGAGGTGTAAGTTATTTGTAAGTACAAGTAATTAAGTTCCCCAAATTTGAAACAATCATAAAACATTTTTGAAATTCTCAATAACACAAGTAATCTACTCACCATGAATATTTATCTAAATATAAAGGTGATAAAATGCAAAAAAGTTCAAACAAGAAAGTTAAAAACATGTCTTTTTTGAAGCTAACAAGGTGGAGGAAGAGGAGAATACCATATAATTAAACCTATCTCCTCCATAGTTTTGCAGTACAAATCCACAGATTTTTGTACCATATATTGTAAAACTAGTTTACATTTATATACTAATAATTATACATATTGTATTAAGACATTATATCTGTTTATGTAATATGAATACTGCTAGATTTCCTTTTTTTTTGTTTTTTTTTTAATCTGTTTTAAGATCTGGTATGATTTACATAATTGACATGTATTACTTATAATTCAAAACTCAAATAATCTTTCTGACAAGTAGACTATAGCTTATTAAAGGCAAATTTCTAAGAATAAATTAAAATGTGTGAATATTAAATGTTAAGTATAAATCTGTTCCTTTTGATCTTTTGTTAACATATTTCTATATCCTTAACGCAATGAATTATATATTTTATTCTTTGATGAAGTAAAAACAGTTCAATTTCTCAGGACAACAGAAAAGAAGCAAATGAAAACTCTCTAAATATAACAAATGAAGAGAAAGATTTATAATACGTATTAATAACAAAGATTTACAGTTTTTAGAAAGTTTTTAAAAATATTTATATCTAAAATTGGTTTCTGATTCCTTGATGCTGCTTATCTTACAGTTATGGTCCTTTGCTACTTTTAAAATCAATCTAATGATGATGATTTAAAAAACTCAAAGTGGTTAGCTTCTCTACATAAATGTGTTGATGTTTTCATTAGCAATAAAAATTTAAATTTTGTTTAATAACAAAAATATACTTTTAATATTTTAAACTCTTAGCACCTTGTATTTTGGGAAAAAATTAACTCATTTGTCATTAGTGGAACATATAAAATGATCTTTCAGTGTTCGTTTCAGGCTATGTGTACGCACTTTATGAAAATTTCATTTTTCAGAATCTATTTTACTTAAGGACAAAAATAAATTCATGGAGTTTTAAATTGTACCTATATTTAATTTATGCTATTAAATATTGTTAATTATCATGAAGAATATACTTTAAAGCCCCCCAAACATACATCTGTATTAATAAAAAGGTATAACTAAAAAGATTAAGTTACATAGTTTTGTATAAATTTAGGGATGCTCATTTTTGAAGGAAAAAATTTCAGCCTGTCTCAGACTACTCTATCCATGGAAACATAACTGAGAAGTAAGGTATCTGCTTTATGATGGGATTTATCTTTTATCCATGAGGGTTCCAAAGGCACCCAAAGTGCTTGCTCCTTCCCTCTCTCCGGGTTCTATTGGTGACTGCATAAAAATATTCAGTGAAATGTTGGAAGAGCTGAATCCTTACAAACTAAACAGAGCACAGGGCAAAACTTTGATGTATTCCCAAGGCAGAATTATATTTCTGTTTTTGCCAAGTGAAAGCAAACAGGTTAGAATACTCTATGTATATAGGAATGAAGAAAAAAATATGCTGGGATAACAGCTGTATATCAGAGACTATAGGCTTTATTGCTTTGCTCTACTGCAAAACAAGCAATTATTATTAACACATTTTGAGAAGATTCCAAGTTTGAATATTGGACACAAAATAAGAATTTAGGACACTAAGGTATTTACCAACTCCCATCCACATTAATTGACCAATACCTACTGGGGCAGTATTCTCCAACCCATTTCCAGACTCAAGGTCCTCCTGCAATGAGTAAAGCCCTCAGGCGGAAGATGTGGTTGTAATAGAAAGCCATCAGTGTGTACAGGAAAAATGAGAATGTGGTTATATGGATAGAACACTAGCAGTATGTGCTCAAACAAAATCTTAAAAATAAAATCTTTACTTGATACCTCTCCCCCCTTCAGCTACTGCCCTATGTCTCTCCTCTTTAAAAGCAAAATTTCTTTTAATAAGTTTTTCATATTTATGTTTCTCATTTATTTCATCGTATTCTCTCTTCAACCTACCCCAGTCATTTTCTCAGGCCCACCACATCACTGAAACCATTCTTACCAGCGTGGCTGCAGTTTGTAGTTCTATATGTTCTCACTACCTAAGAGTGCCCGGCATGTGGAAGATGAAATCTAGCTTGCTCTCTACTAACCAAACCTTTATCCACCCAGCAGAAGTGACATTTTTTTCCTAATTTGTACAGAGGCATAGTGTAGGCTAGTTGTGTGTGACTCATTTATCAAGGTCACCAATGATTATTCATCTTGCTAATGTCGATGACTGATTCTGAGAAATCATCTCAGTGTATGAACAGCATTTGTCAGAGGTTGATCACTTTCTCCTGCTTCACATCTGAGACAACACATTCTCCTAGTTGTTTTGAACTATTCACTTTTGCTAATTTCTTCTCACCTCTCAGAACTCTAAACCTTTGCATATCCTAGTGCTCAGATTTGGGGAACTTTTCTCGTTTTCTGTCAACATACCCTTCTTTATCGATCTTATTAATTCTCAAACTTGATGATTTCCAGATTTATAAATAGCACTGACTGCTACTTTCAACTCCAGATTTAGCTTGACTTTAAAATTCTTGTCTAATAGGCCTCTCAAACAATATATTCCAATCAGAAAGCTGGTTTTCACCTCCAAACCTTAATAACTGTATTTTTTTTTCCATTTTACTAAATAATGATTCCATCCTTTCTTTTGATCAAGCAAAACATCTTAGAGTCATCTTTATGTTCTCTCTTTCTTAACAAACCTCTATAGCCAATCCAGTCAAATCCTGTTAATTTCACCTTCAAAAATCTTTCCTAAATCCTAAGGTTATAGATGGTTTCTAAAGCTGTGAAAACTAACAAGATCACTAAGGGAATGTAGGTAGACAGAAGAAAAATATATTGGTATTTATCGAATCTTCACTACACGCCAGATACTTTCACATACTTAAGCCCTCTTAATTACCCAATATAGATAATGCAAGTTATCCATATGAGGAAGGTTGTCTCATACGATAAGGAGAAATCCAGTTGCCTTAAGTTTCTCTATAGAAGTTGCTACACCTCTCCCATACATACCGAATCTGTACTCTGTACTCTTGACAGTTGTACAGCTTTCCCACTAAAGTGAGAATAATTCTGCTTTCTCATATCACTTGCTTAACATTAGACCTAAAGAAGTGTTTTCCTATGCCTTTTACTTCACAGAGGTTTTAGTGAAACAGCCTTTTCTATGTGCAGCTTCCTCAAGAATCAGATATATGTCCATAGATTTTAGTCTCTAGTGATTCAGTAAAGGTCATCATATTACTTCTAAACTTTTCTACTTTTATTCTTCTAAAATAGTTTCTTTCTCAGGTCTTTTAGCTAAATTGATCTAAGGTGGAACTCCTGACTTATCTGAGCTAATGAATATAGCAGTATTTATTAAGAACCAACTTTTTGACAGGTAGAAATTTGAACACCTTAGGTATATGCTAAGACCTTTCACTCTGACCTAAGCACCTGGATTGTCAACTGTACTTGAAAGGGCTCTATGGCCTAATTCTGAATTTAAATAGAATTTTTTTTGATCAAGCAAAACAAATTTCCATGTGTTCCCTTTTCTTACTTTTTTTTTTTTGATTACTTGCTATTCTCTACATGATTTTTGATTTTTTTCTGCAGTCGTTAGGCAAGATGCGTGAATAGTATCCGTATCTCAGCTTGAAGTTTAGTATTAGTGGTTTTCTTTGCTAGTGTGCCCTTTGATATTGATGTGCTACTGAAGGGATGACATTAATGATAAATTTCAATTTATTACTATTTTAAGTTATTTTATTCATTTACTATAGTCAGAAGGGATAAAAAGCAATTAAAAAAAGACAGTAATTTATCTTTTCTGCAGTCCCTACAGAGACACATCAGTATAAAAGTTCCAGGGCTAACTGAGCGAGTGACTCTCTCACCATACCACATAGAAATCTCTAGGGACACTTTGGCAATTTGTTGGATTTCTTAGCAAATAACGAAATATCTAAAGTGATGAAAAAGTTAAGATTGAATGTAATTTATTAGATATAAAATGTGAGTAACAAATTTAGTCAGCATTTGTTAAATGTATAAAGATAGCTTTCAATGGTATCATACAATTTTCAACTCATATTTTTATTGGTAAAATAACCAAAACTCTTTTGTCACAGTAGTTCTAGATCTTATTTCCTTGCTAATTTGCTTATCTTTTCCTATTTAATCTAAAACATAAAATGAAATAAGAATATTATAAACATTTTGATTCTTAATTTTAGTACTAAGCTATAACTTCTTATGAACAATTTATTAGATAAAAAATTAATTGTAATCTATACTGCCTAACATTCCACTCCATTTTTTAGCTTTGTGGATGTATCAAATAATTAAGGATGCATAATATGTACTGGAGGATAACATTTATATTAAGAATTTTCTTTTCTTATATGTTTCAAATTTTAGACTTCAAATGTCTTTAATCTAGTGGAAGAAGTGTTAATTTTTATTTTATTTAATATTTATTAAATAACAATATTTAGGAAATTTAGTATGATACACATTATTATGGAGGAAACACAGGTACTAAATAAGGCTATGGAAAAGTCATCTAACATAATTTTTAAGTACTAGAGAACATTTTCTTAAGGAATGACACCTAATCAAAGACAGAGGGCTTGACTAGAAATTATATGGGGAAAGACTATGTAAAATACGTTTTGAAAGAAGGAATTATATAGACATAGACCAGATGCTAAATAAAACATGATATATTTGAGAACTAAACAAAAATTCAGTATGGCTAGTGTGTAAAGGGAAAGTGCTGAAATAGAGTTAAGGAAGGGGGCCATTTTGAACGGACTTGTGAATTATACTAATGGTATTAGAGCTCATTCTAGAGAAATCTTGGACCAATACAAGAAATTAAAGTATTGGAGTAATATTTGTGCTCTAAGAAAGGTCTCCAACATCTGTATAGAGTTTGGCTAGGAAAGAGGCATACTAGAAGTAGTAAAACCATGTGGGAAACTTTATCAATAGTCCAGGCAAGATTTGATGTTACTTCATTTGATTTGGCCGCATGTTTTGATATTAAACTACATTTTATGATTTTAAACTACACTTTATAATATAAAACTCCCAATTTTATGACGAAAAATTTTGTCTCCCCAGAAGCTTAATAGAATTTGAATATCCCCTTTTGAATTTTTATCAAACTTTGTTTCTATTATGGCATTAGTAACATTCTACCTCCTATTATGATTTCTTGCATTCGCTTCTATCCTTTCTCTAATATTTATTGAAATTTCGGAGTACTGTACATCCAGTTGTGTACTGGAGAAATATCTGTAAAAATACGTGTAAATTCTTAACAAATATGTTATTTTACCAAGTATCTTCAAAATCAATGTTTTGTCAACAACTAGATAAATAAATATTTATGAATGAGTTGAAAAGTAAGTTTTATGTATACTTAACCCAATTCAAAGTTTGGGCTTTTCTAGTCTCTTAAGCTTGCCCTGTTCATAAATAATCCAGTAGTGGACTGGGGCATTATAGTATAAATGTCTGTCCAAATATATATTGGACAGATAAGCCCAAGAAGCTTGGTGTTTTCTATCATCCATAAAGAATACTGACACGTTAGAATTATATATATGAAGGCTCGAGATCTGATTAAGTTTTAATATATTGTTTTAATTTTTCAACTCAACTAGAACTTTCAAGTGATGTTAAGGCTTTGCACGTGCCTTTGGATACCTTCAATACCTGTTACTGTTAAGAAAAGTCATTTTTAATGACCCAAGTTTCTTAAACTTAAAATGTTGTAGGATGGATGCCTGGTGCTTTATGGGAATGGTTGGCACACATTTAGTGTTTATCATGAGATAGCTTTAAGTTATAAATGATTTTAAATATAGGAATATTTTTAGGGAAATTTGCATGCCTATAAAAAGATAGTGTAACAAAACAAAACTAGATATATGATAAATTGTTACACAGATTGCTGCAGTGGACTGCACTAGTATTTACTGTATGAGGACAGTTTATAGTGAGAAAGTGTTATTTTTTGTTTGGAAATACACAGAACCATAAAAACATAATGGCTAGTTTAACCTATAAAAAGATTTCTAATCAGTTAGTTTCTGACAGAAGGTGGAAATTGTATCTTCTGAAAGATTTATTAATTCCTCTCCTTTTAATTTTCAGTGCTCAGGAATGCTTTGAAGATGTTAGAGGGAAACTGATAAATTTTCACAGCATCTTATAGAAGCTATGTGAATAGAAAACATATCAGGAAAATACTAACTTGTTTTCATGAGCTTCCCAGTTTTGTTAATTCATTCCACATCCATACTGATAAAGACAGAAATTATAAAAGAATTTAATTTATGGATGAAGTTAGCAATTTAATCTCTATGGAAACATACAAAAATGATAAAGTAATTAAATATAACATTTATAGTTTGCTGAATAATTTAGTTGGTAATTATTAGCATCATTATAAAATGACATAAACAACTGTGTGGCTCAAATGTGTGATTATGTACAATATATGCCAACCTGGCACTTACTGAACATATTTTGCTGATTTTACAGGTAATTAATAAATACATAGTGCAGCTGTGCGGAAAACACTAAATAATTTACCAGTAATTGTGTGTGTGTGTGTGTGTGTGTGTATGTTTCATTTAGATGCACTTATGCTGGCACTGAGCTAAGTACTGCTGCTTATTAATAGATCTAAATGTAATTTAACTACTTCAGTTGTGAAAACATTTTTAGTGCAAGTAAACCTTGTTTTCTTGATCTCATTTTTTAAGCTCATTTTGATTTCTAGGCAGAGCATATTGTCATACTTATCATAGTAAAGATATTCTATATTTTAAAATTTTTACAAAAATGAAACCCAAAGTACTTAATGTTTTAGGTTTTTGTCAAAATGCAACAATTTTGATACATTTAGAAAATAGCAAATGGAAATCTATATAAAATTTATTTTTTAATCCCATATTCTGGACAAGTAGTCTGCTGAAGCCAAAATGGGATAAAGTATCTCATAGCCTGAACTTAGTGTGGAAGATGCCATGATTCCTACTTTATGGCTCCAATGGATGAACCAATACAAATATTAGAAGTAACATATTTGTGAAAATTCAAGTCTAGAGTTTAGATCACACTAACAGAAAGTGGGAGAGCTAAAACACATCCGTGTGTTTATGTTTACATCCATGGACACACACAGATTCAGCACAGACCAGTGAATAGATTCAGCACCTTTCACTGTTGGTTATCCATGGCAATATCAAGATGGAAGAGAAAGCTAGGAGGATGATCTTACAGAAACTGTTTCATGCAGGAAAAAAGTTGTGGCTAGCCCTGGACACAGCTGAGTGATTTCAGTGTTCTTAAGCATGGGAAGTATAGCACGGAAGGCTGAACAATCTCATTAATTTTCCAAGCCAGTAATAACAATAATAATGATAACAACAACTAAAAATGACAACGTTTATTTATAGTCCTCCATTCTCACCTATAAAACCACCCTTATCTCGTCTCCTGTTCAAATCCTTGGATGTATATTCCTAGGAATAATGCTTAGTCCCTTTTCAGCAAACCCAGGCTCATCATCTCCCATCTCTGTGCTATTTATATTTCTTTCTTTCTAAATATCCTTAATCTTACAATCCTCTTCATGTCTGTCCTTTTCACCTACTCCAAGATACAATCCTGGTTCAACTGAAATATATAATAGATATTTTACCAACTAGTCTCTTCTTTTACCAAATTATACCTTCTTTTCTCTGCTTGATTAGATTATTGTGAAAAAAAATTGTTCAATTCACCCTTTCCTCGTTTTTCATGGAGGAGTTTAATTCTCCATTACTTAGCCTTGGGAAAGTGAACTGGAGAGTGAAAGGCTTTTTTGGTTGATATTTGCGAGATGCTTATGTAGTTCAGTGTGACCCTATGTGCCTTTTCCATTGTTGTGAGAAGAACATGCTCAGCTACTCCACTGGTCCAAGGAGGGTGATACAAGCTGGAACACAGCTTTCTGTGAAAAATTAAACAGACATCCGAAAATTAGTACCATTTTTAATGTTTAAATTAAAAAAAGAGTTACTTTTAAACTTGCCTGAATTTTATAAGAACTTCTGAAAAACTCCATGATCTGATCTTAACTTTGACATATATGTTAATATTTACAAGTATGATCAACTGAAACCTAATTCTGAATCATCAACTGCTGATACCACTTAACATGAATCTTTACAGGATTATATTAAAACAAAACAAAATAAAATGAAACAGAGAAATCTGCCTCTAATTCCTAATACATAAAATAAAACCTAAACTAAACTAGTGCAGGTGATGCTAATAGCGAAGACCCTGATGTGGAAATGCATCTTTAGGAGACATTGTACATACCAAGGCACAAACAAAAAAGGAAGGATCAAATCATTGTAATGAAACATATATTTGAGAAATACCTTCAAGAATGAAATGATGCATCAGAAGTAGTGGCTAACTATTGCCTAGGCAGGTAATATGGTGTTAGAAAATAATATAAATGATAAAAACTATGCAAAAGAAAATAAAACTTTTAGATAAATAATGAAATTCCAAGCAGAAAGTATTTAACAAACTCAAATATATATCATGCCATTGGATGCCCAACATCTTACGGCTTTCTTCACCAAAGTGTGTTGAGAATGATAGTAAATGGATAAATGATTTATGTTATTCTGCTAAAAGTACTACAGGTTCACTTAAACCAACAATGTAAATGTTCAAGTATCTTTCCAAATTGGATGTCTACAGATAGAGCCAGGGTTAAAGAGATCTAGGCTGCTTATGGTGACTCCACCTGATAGACAAGTTTGTGTTTTGATGTAATGTCTCTTTAAAGGTTCCAGAAATAATGAAGAATTCTTGAAGGGATCTACATTCACTCCTTAGACTTGGATTCACTCACATATGAGAATAAGTGTAAACCCGATTCTGTTTTTTAATCAAAATACAAGGAAACTAGGTAAACTTTTCATTACACTATTAAGTCATTGAATAGAATTAAATGGCCATGCCCATTGTTTTCAATATTGTATGGTCAACAACAGAAATAACTAAGAATTTGTTTACAGTAAACTAGGCTATCCCTCTATACAAAAACTTGCTTCTTTGTTTTTACTGCCTCTCCCTCTCAAAACTATCCATCCTTCTATGCTATCTTACTTCTGAATTTTGTCTGAATAGTGCTTGAAAATCAGCTAGCCATTATGTGGAAATATAGTCTCTTGAAAATTGTTACTGTGAGTACATAAGAAGTATATACAGTGAAAGCCCTATGCCGAAGTGTAAACATGTCCATGCTATAGTCTTAAAAGCATTTTCCTCTCTACTGCTGTTGTTTGTTTTGACCACAGCTTCGCTGAGAGCAGTCAGGCTTCTAGGTGGTTGACTTGGAAATGTACTACATGATGGCACTAAAACGAATAACATAAAGTTCTTTATTTTGTACACATTTAATCAAAATTAAAATAATAAAAATTATTTGAAATTGAGTTCAATACAGTTTAATTTTTTAAAGTCGATAATAGAAACACTAGAAACTATACTTTCTGTATGTTCTTAGCAATCTATCAGATATTAAGCAAACTTCTAGCTTCAGATAGTTTCAATGTTAGATGGCTAGATTCTTTTTAATGATACTATATCTTTGCAAAGCTGGGGTTTTAGCATATGTTGTAATGACAAGCGACTATGGGGTAAAAAGCAATATGGAACAGGGTATAATAATAAGGGTATGAGGTATTATGTAGTGACAAACAGGTGTCGTGTTAGGACACAAACACTGATTAAAATATTTGGACCTAACTGTTTAATAAACAGAATTGTTAGTTATTTCTTTTGGTTTAAGGGACAATGAAAAAATTATTGAGAAATGAGAAATTTTGGAAGCCTCTGAGATAATATCTTGATTCATTAATACTACTTAAATCCTATGTGCCAGGTGCTTTTCCATGTTCTGGTATACAGTCATGCATAAAACAATTGTGATTGCTGGCTTCATGGCTTTCACTGTCCTGTGCAGGCTTTTGCCAAATTTCTAATTTGTGACAAGACAGTAAAAGTATGTGAGTTATGCTGGATACAGGGTGAATGCTATCTACTATTATTATTCCTTTTTATCACTTGGAATTCATTATGACTACTAGATTTTTTAATTACATTTATTCTATGTCAGAATTGTTCCTCGGCAACACTGTAAGATGGATAGAGTCTCTGGCATCCTTTGGCATACTTTTCTGTGGCCTTTATCCATTTATAGCACAGTTGCTCTTCAAGTCCTTGGACTATTATTATTGGCTTCTATGGCTGCAGAGAACTTTAATTTTATCCTTTCTCCTAGGCTTGCATTACCAGAAATGACCCATGTTGCAGCCTTATACGTCCTAATTTCATTCACTTTAAAAATATTCATTTTCTGAATAAATTTCATTTAAAAGAATAATTCAAAGGAATGAATGGTGTTATTGCAGTAGAAATATGTGTATATAAGCACATACATACACACATATTGAGTGTGAAGTCAGAACACTATGGGAAATTCTTGAGAAAATCTTATATTATACCATACTATCTACTCATCTCATTGGAAAGTGAAATTACCTATCTGCTTTTGTATGTGTGAAGCTAGATATTTGATTATAATACTTTTTAGCACTTATCTTCAGTAAATTTCTTTGCATTCCATCTATATCTTACTTATTTTAGTTGTTTTTAATTATTACCTGAAACAAATCATCTCCTCCAGTTTCCTCACTCTCCCTTTTATGTATATACTCCTGTAACATTTCCCTGGTCCAAGTATTTCTCCAGGCTAGAGTTCCCTGAAAAGTATGCTCTTCTATGTTATATCTTAAATCCTTTAAGATCAATATTTCCTGATAAATTTAACCTATAACAATCACTCTGCTTCTCTCAATTCTTACTGTTCATATTGTCTGTACCACACACTTATTAATTATTATTATTATTTTGTAACTTAACATTTTTGTCTCCTCTGCATTACTAATTAGATTAACACTCCTTTCAAGCAATAGCTGCCTCTTTTACTTCTTGGAGTGATTTCACCCTGGGATATCAAATTATTATAGCCTTTTTTTTTTCTTGTGAAATTAAGCCTAAGTAATTACTTATGTGCCTACTCTTTCTTGAAGGATGGTATTTAATGCAAAGGTAAAGGAAAAAGGGTTGCGAGGTAGAAAAGAAGAGAAAGCAAAAACAAGATAGGACCTTACAAATCTGGATACTGCTTCACCAGAAAATAGAACTAGGCAGGTGGGAGATCTTCGAAGAAGCTGTATGAACTACTGCCTTGAATGAAAATACATTTATCCAATGGGTCCTTCCTATATTCTGTCTCTCTGGTTAAAGTTTACACCAAAAGATACCTATTCCTTGAACTTGGGGTCTCTGTTTCCCAGCCCTCTGGGCCACTATTTGTGAAGCTGACCTCATGACTAGCATTGAGAGTAAACAACAATATCTAATGTTTATTATTTTAATTTTTTTAAAGGAAGAAACGTGCTCAATATTTGAAAAACAGATTTTAAAATTTCATATTACTTTATGTAAATTAAAAAAACAAAGCTGGGTTTGCTTATTTTACTCAACAAATACTTATTACATGCTAAAATCTATCAAACATTCGTTTTAAGTGATGCTGATAAGGGGAGTGAACTAATAGACAAACTACCTCTTATCATGTAGTGTGCATTTTAATGGAGAGAAGTAAATAAATAATAAAATAGCTAATTAAATGATGTGATATTTTATATGGTGATAACTGTATGAGAGTAAAATAAAGCAGTAAAGTAGATAATATGTGCTGTATGAGTGTATGGAATTGAAAATAGGAAGGTTTGGGGAGCCCTCTTTTAAAGATGGCATATGAGCAGAAATTCAAAATAGGTGAATGAGTGAGCAAAGATTTAAGAGACGGTAAAACACTCAAGGCAGAAGGAAAAGCAAGAGCAGAGTTTCTGTTATGGGAAAATTCTTGGTATGCTCAAGAAGCAGAAAGGCTAGAGCAAAGTGAATGAGTGAAAGAGCCAGAAAATGTTAAGCCTTTTACACTATATAAGAATTTTGATGGAGATGAGAAGGTGTTATAGGGTTTTGAACAGGGGAGAGACAATCTGATTTACATTTTAACAGGATCTTTGTGACAACTTCAATAACACTAGTTAGTAGACTATTACAATAATAATGGCTTGAATCAGACAAGTTGGTATGGAGTTATGCATTGTAAAGTCTAAAATATCATGTGCTGCCTGTACATCTATGAACCTCACGGACCAGCTATACCTCACCTCATCCTGAACTTGTTGAGTTTCACTTTCCTGCCTGCCAGCTCATAGAAATATTCCAAGAAGCCAATCACCACCTATGAGAACTAGGGATCACCTTCATCTCTGGTTATTACAAGGCCTGTCTCATGCTGGTTCACTCTGCAGAAGAAGGTGGTAAATACCTAATTAATCTTGAAAGTTAATCTATTAGAATTTGTGTATAAATTATGGATAGAGTGCAAGAGGAAGAGAGGACTTAAGCATACCTTCATGGAGGAAAAAAACTCCATGTTCTGACACCTAAGCTACTAGAATAAAGCAGTTGTTAATTGACATGGAAATAACTACAGGAGAAACATATTAGGGTGGATGGATCAGGAGTTTAGTATGGCTTATGTTTTGTTTGAAGTGTTGTATCACTTTGGTACTGGCCATGAAAATAAAATACTTAGTGTATTTTTGGAATAAACCCCCAAATAAGAATGTATGAGGTAAAAAGAGATTGCATGTAGATAGAGAAGAGTTTTGTGGTGGGCATAGAGATGAGCTATCCAGATTCCCCTTCAGATGACGAGAATGCTGTCAGTACACAACCTTCATCTGAGAGCTACTTCAGAGTTTGCCTTGGCTGCCCTCGCTAGACCATCCACATCCAATAAATGAAAGAGATAGAAGTATCAAATCTGGACCAATTCACCCAAATTCAGGGCAACTCAGACACTCCTTCCAGTAGACTCTATTGAGGCTGCCATGAGTCTGCACTGCAGCTCCACTTCTCCCACTTCCCAAGCCTGCTACCTCTCTCTTCCTTCCACAGATATTAATCCCTAAAAATATTCTGCACGCCAAACTCAATCTCACTGTCATTTTGTCAGAGAACTGAACTTGCAATAAAGATCTGAGAATTGAACATTGAAAGGCATTCAGCATTTGCAGTTTAAGGATTTGAGGACAAACCAGAAAAGAAAACACCTAGGGAAAGGGGAGAAAATCTGGAGAATGTAGTGCCTTGTAAGCTAAAAGATGATGGTCATTCAAAAAGGAGGGGCAAGATCCCCAATGTCAAAAGTTGCTGATAGAGTGTGATGAAGAACAAGAAATAACTGGATTTAGTACCATCAGTGATGACTTTCACAAGAATAGTTTCAGTGGAAGAACAGGACCGAAGACTGAAGCAGTTTCTAAGAAGAGTGTGAGTTCAGAGAGGTATTTCGTTTCGTAAGAGGGAAAAAGACTACTTTTGCTTGCTAATGGGGAAGAACCAAAAGAGAAATAAAAAAATGATGCAAGAGACAGTAGGAAATGCAATCTGGTGTAGAAGTGGAGGAGTGGGATTAAATTTTTAAAATAAATTATTAATCTATAATAAAGGAGATAAGGCAGAATATGGGTAAATAGATGTTATAGGAAAAGTGTTAAAAACAGATTAGACTATTAAATGTTAATCCCTACAGTATAGCCAAAGGGGAGATATTCGAGGGCTGTTTCATTTCTTTTATAGCCTCCAACTCCTGTTCTGATAACTTCATAATAGATCATGTCAAAGCTGATTAAAATATCCACTCCCCAGCTCCCTTATCTAAACATTTAGACATGTGGCCATAGTGTATATCATTGCCGATTATTTATTTTTGTTAAAAGACTTTTTTTTTTCTGCCACCTATCTTACCTACCTTTTTTTTTTTCTCATCCTCAGTTTCTTATTCTATAAATATATCAACAACTTGCAAGGAGACAGGTATAATTTAGAGTATAATCTTGACCCTTCTTGACCTCCAGCCTCCCTTACTCCTATCTAGCACTCAATAAATTTAATTGATCAATTACTACTTCCTTCCACTACTTGAAAACTTTCCCTACTTTCTTCCAGCCTGTAAGTCACACTTAGATAATGCAAATTTAATCCTGTAAATTGCTCCCTTATTTCTCACCCTATATGCCAGCCAGATATACTTTTTCTTGATTTTACTGTTTTCTTATATACTATATATTTTGCTTATTTATTATATATTATGTACTATCTATCTCTCCTACTATGATGCAAATCCCATAAGGGCAGAGTCCTATTTGTTTCATTCCTTGATGATTTCCAAAAGCCTAAATAGTGCGAGGCTCTAAGTAGATGCTCAATAAAATGAATTAAAGAATGCATTTATAATTTCTATACACTTAGAGTAGCAATTTTCTCTTTTAAATTTTCCAGATTTGCTTAGGAAAATATATGGGCTCATCCCTTTCTGTAATTTATAATCAGTATATACTTGGTATTACTTTAAGGTAAAAGCCATTATCGTCAAAAAAGTTTATTTAATGCAAGAAATTATACAAATAAAGAAATATTTATAGATCAAATTGTACTATGTGTTCTGTGGCTCATAATGATAGATGTTTCCTTTCTGCTTCCTACTTATAGTCATCTATTAACAAATAACAATAAAAAATTTTCATATCCAGTTACAATTTTGATGGATTGGTAGTGACTCCTTAGAAAACTGTGCTGATTTGAGACACAGATCAATTAGCCCTGCCTTCTAAGCTTTTGTGAGTGGAGTATGGCCTAATGAGTGTAATGTGATTTCTACCTCTGAACTGGGCTGTATATAAGTTACATGACATTAAGGATCACCTTTATTTTGTTCACAATTCTATTCTCAGAAACTAGCGTGTAAATGGTGCTTAATAATTATGTTGAATAAATAAATAAATACCACTGATAATATAACTTTTTCTACCTCCCTTTTTGCATGGAGGAGTAAGTAGCATCGATATACTAAAGCATGAATAAGACATTTCCCCATATCAGAATTCATAGAGAAAAGTATCCAAAACAGAACATGACTTTTCAAACCCCTCACCCACTTCAAGATATATAAATGGGTCAGAGTGGAAACTGAGAAGAAAAGAATATTTTATAAGAGGTCTTTATCTGAAAAAAAAAAAAATGTGCGCTGAAGACTCAGGCCATGTGTTTGTAGGAAGGGTCTATCTCTTGTGGCAGAGATATCATGAGAGGGCTCCCATAAGAACACATGGAAGCAATGGTTAATGAAAGATCTTTCAACTTGAATCACCAGTCATTCATTCACTCTGTAAAGACTTACGCTCTTGGAATCTCTGGTTGTTCCATGGCACTTAGATGGCTCCTGAAAAGACTCCATCTGTCTCTATCTCTTGGCATTTGTCTGAACCGCAAACACTCATGAATATTTTGTTTCTCTAAAATTCAGACATGCACATGGTCCCCTATAGTACTGCTTTCCTAGCTTTGAATAAAGCAACAAATCAACTGTCTCATGGCTTCTATATTCTTTAAGTGGAAATCAGGTCTTTTGTATAAATAGCTTTAACAATGGTGAGAGAATTACCTATTCTGCATGGAAAGATTATTAAGTCTTAAAATGTTATTTTAACATTTGAATGTGTAATTGATGAAAATGTGTCTAGATAATTTCACATTAATTTAACATTCCAATAATCATAGGCCTTATTGTACCTATTACTCTAAGAACACTTATGCACAGATAGTGCCCTTCTCTTAGTTTGGTTAATCAGCTTTAACAAAGGTGAAGTAGGCATCACTGTCTGAAAGTGAATTGAGCATTAATCACTGATTTTAGACATTCTAGCAAGCTGAATATAATTTAGATCCTCTGTGAGGACTAAGAAGCTCACAGTTCTATGGGATTATGATCTCTGTGTTACTTATTTTTAACTAATATAGGATGTAGAAGACTGAACAGCAATATAATTACTCCAAAATTTAGTTTAAATTGTTTTTTTTACCAAATTTTTAACATACTGTCAGTTTTTATAATATAGCTCTCATCTTAAAGTTAAGGAAAATTTTGATGAATTTAAGCCTTGGCTATGGGTTTCTGTTAATCAAAGTTTTACTGTATCTTTTTTATAATTCACCTTTGATGTTAATTAGAAATTTAATTTTTAATTCTCATATCTTTGTGACTATAGCTATCCTCTTTAGATATTGATGTACTTTCACTTTTTAAGGTATATCATTAAAAGATTATAAGCTGCAAAATATTATTCCTGACATGGAAAAATCTTAATGAAGGAAGAAAAACTTTAAGTAATATAGTTATTAGTTAATAAATGGTTTGATTATGAGCCAATCTAAAATAAAACCATTCTAAAATTTATTTTTATTATACTTTTTATGCTTAATTCTCTTGTATGATTTATTATAATAATTTTAACTTTTAGAAATGTGCTTAATTTTTTTCCCAAATATCATTTTTGGTGCATCTTTGAAAAGACTCATTTGAACTTCAAACATTAAACCCTGGCCATCAGATAATTAAAGAGAATAGAGAGCATGAAGTAAGTCAAATTATTCTGTCCCTTTATCTTTGATTCATCCATGTACTCCTTGAGATTTAGTTCTTCATAATTACTCTTTGGAAGGATAAATTAATGACACATGGCCTTTGTCTAAATGATGGCATATTTTCTACTACAATAAATAACCTATTTGGCCCATTTACTCCTACAGAAAGAATTACATTATTCATTCGCTTTGGCATAACTTAATGAATTTCTTAGGCGACTAGATAAAAATCTTTTCTATGAGCAAGGCAAAATGCACTGAAATGCAACGCAGGGCCTCATATAAGCTACAAAATTGTCCAGGCTCTAAGTTCAGATATCAAGCCATGACATTTTAGTTCTGATTGGCCACTGACTTGCTTTCTGTCTTTGACCTACCAGTTTGACTTCTCTGAGACTGTCAAATTCCATCCATCTGTTTTCTAGGGTTGCTATAAGTATTTTTAAAAATTTCCATTTTTGAAGTTTGATGTGTGTTTTTCTTTGATTTTTATAAAGAAAACCTTTCTCATAAACCATCTTTGTCATATTTCCTTGTAGGAATATCTAACAAAACATTATTAATAAATAAAACAAAACAAAATTACAGTGCTCAACACTGGGAGTTTTGAACATGTTGGTATCTGGATTTCACCCCATATTCACAATAGTAAAATTATCAGCTACTTTGAGCTACAATAAAATTGTGACTCCATTTACTGAAAGAATAGAGAATTTAAGAAAGTGAGAGTCAGTATGCACTATGCAAAAATAAGGTGAAAAATATAAATAAGCTCAGTAAAAAATAAATGAGAGGGTTAAATTAGATTTCTGTTGTTTTCCTAATTCATTTTTAGAAGTTGGACAGGTGTAGAGAGAACACTTAGATATATTTATAATGAATAGAGTAGGAATCATAAAATAAACTGTTGCCAGTAGAATTTAGCTCAGAAACTCAGAAATTCTATATCTCTCAAATACATGATTTTTGCTTTGAGTACTTAGTTGTTTCTATAAAAATGCTTTGTTCAACATCATTACAAAATTTCTTCTGGTTAAAGTAAAACATTAATTTATCATACTGTTCCTTCTTTTGGTGAAGTAAATACAGGAGTCAAATCTAGGGTTTCTAAAGAATACTTAAATTAGCAGGGTATACATATCAAGGAAGAGACAATAAAAGATTTAAAAAGAAAGAAAATTTCAATAAAACTGTCTTGTTAATATCATAAGGATCAGGTAGAATACTAATAATCAAGCTAATTATTTTTAACCAATACCTACAATTTCAACAAGTTTCTTAAAAGTGCCTTCAACACCATTGTGGAAATAGCTTCAGGAAGCAATAGTCATTTTAAAAACAAAAATGTAATATTAAGATTTTTATTTACTATTTAAAAAAATAAAGACCCTACTGAAATATATGTAGTGAAATATATGTATATAATGAAAAAATAGGAAGAACATATATATAATATATATAGTGAAAAAATGAATAGGAAGAATAATTATTCCTAAATTAAAAAATCTACTTAGTGAAAAAAGTCCTAAAATAAGGTGTAAATATTAACTTTAAAGTTACATACACCAAACCAATATGTTTGCCAAGTGGTCACTCGATTGATATTTGAACATTTTTAAAGATACTATTTTCAAGACTGCTCATTTTACCTTGAGATGAGTCTGAATGTTAGTAAACCAAATTGCTCGTTAAATATTATTTGTTTAAAATCTAAAAATGCATATATTCAAATAGCCTAATAATGATTCATTAATAACGGTGAATTCATATAAACAGTATAACACATTAATTGTGTTTAGACGTCACTTATTACGAGAAATGCTTTAGGTCATAGGTCGTCAAGTCAAGAACATGAATTTTCAATTTTGTTTGATTCACAGATTATTAATAGTCATTTTAAAATTGTTCAAGGTTTTGAGCAAAACAGCATTTAGCACCACCCCAGTGCCCGTGTTCCAGCTGCATCTGCATTCCGGACAGATTGGGGGTGTGTCAGCAGTGCTTAATGTTCAGCTGTTCACCATAGCCTCACTGCCAGATGAAGGGTCATCAGATACACATGGCATCTCTGCACCGTTTCCTAATATACCTGGCAATAAGCAATACCATGTTTGTTTCCAAGGTTAGAAAACATATAAAAATACTTTTATTTTCCCAAATCAAGTTTATGTGACCTGTGCTGAATTTTATCATCAAAATTTTAATTCAAGGACTAAAGGAATTATGCACCTCTATGCGAGCATAATAAAATTGGTTTCTATGTTCATTTCTTTTACATAGAAATTAACATTTACTGTTTATTCCTCTTTATGTTTTACACATTAGGTTGACTCAATAATTAATGAGCTACTCTTATTCAGAAAAAAAAATGTGGATACCTTTCTATTTAACTCATTCCTTTTCCCCCAACATTTTGTCCTTCTTTCAAGATAATTGACTTTAACTTTTAGGCTTATATAATGTCTTCAGAAGACAAACTTTAAATAACAATATGTCCTAAGCATCCGGAAAATGTATTGTAGCATTGAAAACTGGGCAGTATACAGAAGTATTTTTGCCATTCCTGAAAATAATTCCATGAAATAGTAATTGCACCACCCCCCCACACCCCCAGGAAGTTGTTATAACCCCAATTTCAGCACTCTGGAAGATTCTGTCTTTCATGACAAACTACTTTCTGCACACAAGTTCATTAAAGGCATTGTTGTACCAGTTTTAGTGTTCTAGTAGAAAGCTGCTCACTTTTGACTTTCAGGCAACACTTTAAAAAAGATGGAAGTCAACCATTGCATGTAATTTTCTTTTATTGTTTTCATCTCTTTTACATTATACCTATCAGAATTTTTCTGGCTAGGATAAGATTGTTCCCAGCTGAGTTCAGATAATAAAGGAATAAAAATTAACTATTTTTAATATTCCTCATAAGTTTGTAGGTGGAAGAATGACCTTGAAATACAGCTCTTTATAGAATAAAATAAACCACTTTTTTTTTGTTATTAAAGTAACATTGAAAGAACATCTTATGGTACTATAAAATGATTATTTCATTGGCTATAAATAACATTGGTTAGAGCAATTAAATGGGCAGTTAAATAAGAAGTTTGTTCCATATTTAAAAAATAAAATGCATCACAATTTGTTTACTTTATAAATAAAAGATATAGGATAGTGACTAAGTAATTTCAGTAAATTTTCTCAACTGGGGAATATTTCAAGTTGTAATTTATCTCACTGAACTACAAAATGGCTTATACTGAAATAACTGGTGTTTTGTTGATTAATGTGCCACTATTTGTATGGTAAGATGAACAGTTAATAGGGAGAGACAGATTGTTTTACGAGCTAACCAAATCTAATCCAGTGACAAACATGGGATAGAATTAATTTAATAATAAATTATTTTACAAGAGAATCATATCTGTGTTTTTCAGGTAAGCCAATAAATACTTAGGTTTTACATAACTGTAAGAAAATTCTATTTCATTAGACTTTTATAACAGACTTGGATTTGCTACCACGGCAAAAAATCTTCAAGTTTATTTTCTACCAGTCTACAATCCACTGGTTTCTGTTCCTTCCAAGGTTTCATGGTTGTGACTCACATACAATTGAGTGCTTGACTGTTAGTTCACATACTGGGTTTGGTGATGTGTGCGTGATCCTTTCAGTATACTTGAGATAAAGTGTTATTTTTTCTGTGCTCAGATTCATTATTTATAGAATAGATCACCTGTAGTGGAGGAGAGTCAGTTAGGACATCTATGGGTTTTGAATAAGAATTGTTGGAGACTGAATTACACGGAAGCATTAGTTCCTATGAAAGTTTATGAGTTTCTTAATTAAGGTCTTTGTAGAGAGCTACTATTTTATATTCTTTTATCTTATGGGCCATTTTAAAAAATCTATTCTACTGCTACTTTTGATATTTCAGAGAAATGCTTTTAAATTTTAAAGTGAAAATAAAGAATATTGTTATAGTTTGACTTGAAATAAAATATTATCTCAAATCATTCTTTTCAAACATTACTTTAGGCCAAGAGAAAGGCAGAGTTTGCTATTCAAACCCAGAAGATTAGAACAAGTATGTATACTGCTTATTCTGCCTGTGTGTGTGTGTGTGTGTGCGCGCGCGCGTGCGCGCGTGCGCGTGTGGTGTAAGCTGTATGCTTATATAATGGAACTTCTCTTGCTCAGTCATTAAAGGAGGATACGATCTACCTCTGTTTTACTGGTGTGATGTCAAAATGAATCAGAACAAAACTTTCCTCTTCCATAATGCCCATCTATTACATTTTTAAAATTTATTGTAGACATTTTTGAGCTTGATAAAGTTCTGAGTGTCCTATTTTAGATACACATCGCCTTTGATCCATCCTTTTGGAAGAAATGATATAAATAAGAAAGCTAGTGATTAGATTGTTTTATCTTTGAAATTTTCTGTGCCTTATTAATCTTGAATTGTATTGTTGAAATCCCATTGCACTTTTATGTTTTTCTGGGTTAAGTCATTGTTTTAGAGAGCTGAATAAATCTATATAGCTGGAGTTCATTCAGATAAGTGCTCTAATACTGTTCTCTTTTATGTTTTCTTGGCAATTTCCTCCTTTTTTAATATATGGTACACATTTTGCTTTGGTTTGAAACTACTTGTGGAGGTATACTTCTTATGTCAAACGGTTGGATAACAATGACTATTATTCCATCCTCTTGTAAAATTACCTGCCTTTTAGTTCACATTCTTTATCTCTGTTACCTTTGCTTGTGGCTGATGATGAACAAAAGACAAAATATCCTTTCCCCTCTCCTGTTATCTATTTCTGTCGAAACATGTAAACTATTATAGTATAACATCTCAGATTTTTCTACTCTCCATCTTTCAAGTTCTCCTGAGCTATACATTCCATTTTATATACAGTGTGTTTCCCATTACCCACAATTTTAGGTTAAAAATGCCTTGATTCCTCTTTGTTGGAATTTAAGTCCTGTAGCCTGAAGCAAATGTAGCTGCTGAATTCATTGTATATCTCAATGACATGGACAATAGTAATGTACTGCTTTTGTATTTTTTTTTCTTTTTAGTATATCTCCATTTCAAAATGAGAGCTCTTTCATTGAATTACTATTGAACATGGTTTCTACATACTCTAAGATAAAGATCATATTTATTTTTCTTTAAAGGTCTTATGCAGGTTAGGCACAAAATATGCAGCATTACTCATTAATTTTTGTTTGAATGATGAGTTAGATCAAAACAGTGTGAATAGTGAATACTGCTTGGCTCTTTACTGCAGATGCTCAGTAGTCATTAGATAATCACTATAGTTTTAACAATACTAAGTGGAGAGATAAATATCTTTCTACATCATGACTCAACTTTAACCCTCACCTCTTACTATTCTGGCATAAGTCCCCCACTCTCTTATCTACCGGAGAATAAGAAAAGAAATATGAATATCCTGATCCCTGATTCTTTATCACTACAACTATGACACAAGTATGTTCTTGTACTAGACAGACACTAAGGTTAGAGAAGACCTAATGGGAGGTAGAAAAAGGTTTGAGGTGCTGGAACCAAACAGACTTTGTTTGTAACATAAACTTGTATGTCTATATGCAAACTTTTATATTCGCTTTGTTGTTTATTGAGTTAAATTAACAAATTTGTCTAATTTTGAACAACAGGGCAGGGCATTTGTTTCAACTTTTTTTAGGTGATTTAGTCCAACATTTTATATCAGCCTTGTGATTGTTTTTCTCACTAAGGGACATGCTGAGGAAAAGATAATCTTTGCTGAAGTTTCTATAGGAGAGATGAAATAATTTCATTTCTATAATGAATTAGAATTATAATCTTGGTCGACCCTCTTAAATTTCTCTCAATTTCCTAAAATGCAAAAATAAGAGAATTAGATTTTTTTGCACTATTAAATGTCATGAAAGTATCTAGAATAGAGCACTCTTTCTCCCTTCCTTCCTTTCTTCTTTTATTTTTTTAATATTTTCTTAATTCTCTTTTTTCTTTCTATTTTTTTCCTTCAAGTCTTCCTCCCTCCCTTACAATCTCTCTCTCCCTCTACCTTGGATTTTTTTAGTGGACTTCTTTTTTTAATCACACTATATGCATAGAATGCATAAAATTTTTATATATTTTATTTTTCAAAGTGTGAAGAATAAAATCATGACCACATTTAATCCCTAAATAGTTAACAAACTCTTAATTCACTTGGTTTAGTGGAGGAAATAATTTTAAAATGAAGCTCAAATTAAAAGCCTGCAGATAAATTATATTTATATATAGTCTTTATTTTCTAAAGATGTTAGTTACACTGAAACAAGTGTACTCAAGTGCGTAGTAAAATGGTCATTGCATTAATACCTATCTTAAATTGCAAATAACAAATTTAGTCAAAAATGCCTAGTTATGTGATTACAGTGGATTAAATCTAAAGGAACTGTAATTATCGCATGAGTGAAATGAAAGCTTTTATAGTACTCTAGTATTTTAGTGTTTTTGTAAGGAAGCCTTCAGTCATCCTCTAACTGTGCCGTGAAATGCAGTGATTCTTTCTTAGTGCATACTATTTGGAATGGGGGTTAGAAATAGCTTTAAACAATTTAAAAATTTAAACAATGCATTGTTTCTATGAGTTATTCTCAATAATATAGGCTAACAAACCTTGCTAAGTTAAAATCCTTGACCTTTTTTGAAGGGTGTTTTAGGATGATGCTCGTGAAATTGGAAGAAAACATTTTAGAAAACAGTTTGAAAAAAAGTAACAGGAAAATGAAAGTACAGGTTTTATCTGAAGAATACTGAATTAGGGAAAAAAGGCATGTATCTCATTGACTATTGATTGGAGATGAGTCATGAAGTCCATTCTGCCTTCCAAATTGTTAGCTTCTGAGTATTAGATGCCTTTCAAGGAGTCATATATACGTATAAATAAAAGGAAAAAGTCAAAGTTATTTGAAATGAAGAACATCTGTCTCATTCTCAATGTCCTAGATACCCACATAATGAGAGAAATAGAATTCTGGTACCAGAATTAAAGCTTATCTGATCTAATTCATTTGATAAATATAGCAAGTAGGTCACAGAGGCATTGCATGACTTGCCCAAGTTGGCAACTATCTATCCAATTTCAGGTTGGGACTTGGGCACAATTTGACTTTGAATTTTTTCCTCTTTTGCCATTCTACATTGCAATTATTTGATAACTGATATTTAATTAAACTTATTTTAACATGGTTAGTGTTCTTGATTTTGAGAAGCTGCATAAGATTCTTGTTAACAAAATATTCATCACTTCCTTTTTTATTTTGGTGCTAATCCAATTTAAGAAAACCATTAATATTAGCAAAAAACAAAGAATAATGGGAAGTCTATCTGCCTTGAATTTATGTGTTTAAGTTGGTCCAACCTCCATGTGATATTTCCATTAACCAACTGAAAAAGGTTATAGGCAGTCTGGCTTTTTTGGTTGAAATATATTTCATTTCTACTTGACTAAAATCTGCCTTTGTCCCTAATTTGCATTTCATGCTAATTTCTGGGCTTTTAGTCTTTTTCTTACTTGCAGAGTTTTTTTCACTTTCTATATCTGACACAATCACAATTGTTTGATCCTTAGTGCTCCCTAATCTGAATGCCTTATCTGACTCTTAAAATATCTATCCACTTCCAAGTCCATCTCTAAGTCCTTGTACTGTACTTGGGCACTGGCTAATTTAATAGGTACCCAGACATGTTTAATTTATCATTTTTATGAAGGTGATATATATTAGTTACAATGGAAATGGTGATTTCTCCACAGAGATATTAACACCTTACTATCATAAAGGGTACTGATTTTGAAGTTCAGACAGAGAAACATTCACTATATATCATATACTAATGAAGGTTCTAGGGAAAACAAGACTCAAATTTTCTAAAGAACTTTCTGAGAAAAGTTCGATGACTCTTAAAAACATCCAAGGGAGAAAAGTGGAGAATGCTGATTCCATTATTCAAACATAGATAAGTGAGTTTCAACATGAGCACTTAGAAATGTTCTCTACATTGCAGGAGACCATGGAGTTGTATCTAACTCACCACTGAGGATGATAAGGAGAGTAAACAGGGCTGAGAAGTAACTGCACTTCTAGTAGTGTTTCCCATTGACTAGATGTGGGCTTCTCTGGGAGAGAAGTGGCCTTGTGCTATTTTCAAATCTTGGCCAACAAGACCTCCTGAAGGGTAAGGAGCCTTCAACAGGGAGAGTTCTGAGTAGAGTGGATTACCATAGTAAGAAAAACATGAGGATGATGGGAGGTGCCAATGTAAGGAGAACTATCACCTGCTCAGGAGAGTACTTGCTCACCAACTTTGTGAGAACTTTTGTGCCCTGTCTCTAGCAGCTACCTTTCTTTCCTCTACTGTGGATCAAAACTGCAGGTCAGATAGACGGTGAATACAAAATGGGGGCTGAAATATAAAGAAGCCAAACTCAGTTCCCTGTCCTAATGCAGATTGCCAGCCAACTATTGAGTACTGCTGGGGCAGAGGGACTGTCTTTCAATTAAATTAAGATTGATTAATACCTTCCACTAGACCCTTTTAAATGCTAATTTACTTTTTAACTATCTGTATTAAAGTGGCCCTGGAACAGTCTATTGTTTAAAAGCACAAATGAAATCATCACAGAACTTGAAAAACTTTCACCTAGTGGCAGAGGAAAAAGTTTTCTCACTAAATTACAAATAAACAATAGAGAGACAAATAAATTGGACTATGATGAGATGCCACAAATAATAGTTCTAAAGGTAAAATTTTTGTTAGCAAACTCCCTTGCCATGATATGAATAATTCAAATAAGCCAAGATATTTATATTTTGCCATATGATTTAAATATTGAGGTAGATGATAGTGGTTTGTCTAGAATGTTATAGACGTTGTCTAAATTAGCACTGTGTCCCTACATAGTGGTTGAATTGTCTTTGCCTCCCTCTAGTTTTATCAATGTTAGTTGTTTTTTGTTTGTTTATTTTACTTTTGTATTTTCTGCTGTGGACACCTGATCAAGATAGCCTAACGTTGTCTTTCTTGTAACACAAGCTATGGCTCCCTTGTTTTGTTGTTTTCACATTTCTTTCCTTTCCTTTTGTATCTATGCATGCCTCATTAATTTAAAATTGCTCTGCCTTTTATAGCCAATATTAAAAATTAACCTGCGATAATACAAGATTAGTCAACATGTAAGGGATATTTGAGAGGCAGGCATGAGTTCTTCCAGCTAATTTTCAAAAGGAAGGCAGCCCATCTCCTCAAATAGTAACACCACATTAAATAGTTATAAACAGTTATACCTTCTTTACCTTGCAATATGTATGATATTTTAATATTTTATATATGTACACACACATATATAGGGTGATTTTATTCTATATTCTAATAGTGAAGATAAGAATTTCTAAACATAAACTTCTGAAATGTCATTGTACTATGCTATACTCAAAATGCTGTTGATCACTGGAAAAAATACTGAAAAAAACAGATCTCATATGTAACATTTATTAGTCTTTTGCAAGACACAGACTATTGTGCCAGATAGTGTTTTGGATTTTACTATAAATTACTTTATTTTAACCATTTAAAAAGACTAGAACATAACACAAAGAAAATCTAGATTTCATATGTTTGGAAAGGGAAAAGAGTTTAAATTTAAGATTTTTAAATTCATTTTTCATAAAATTTTAAAAATCTTAAAAATATATTAAAAAAATATTCCTATTATGCTATGGAAGTATATTAACACAGAAATGATTTGTTCAACATATTTTTTGAAACTCTATGTACAAATAGTGAAGTTTTTATCTTTACAGAAATGTAATTTGTTTTCATACTCATATGAAGGAAATATACTAAACAAGAATAAAAGCCTACTTCACTGAACTTGAGTCCTATGTGACTATCATATAAATCATGATAAAAAACAAGCTCAACAGAGTATTTCATAAACATTAATGTAACTACCTAAGTCCATTTCAGATAAAAATGAATATTCCTTTAATGTTATGTTAATATTTACAGTGCTTTGTAATACTTCAATTGATAATTCTCATTTTTGTTTTTATGGTGAAATAGCTGCTTAAAAACATACAAATAAATTTGTGTTTTTCTAACTTAGTTTTTATAGAAAACTAAAAAATACACATTTATGGAGAATAGCAAATTAGTATAGAAAGTAAAATTTTAGAAAGTCAGAGGTTGAATTTTTTTCCAACTTTTCATTTTTATTTTCCTCTTTTGTTCCCCACATCGTGACATATACACTGGGCTTTCAGTCAATAAGGCTTAGAAGGGATTTCTTAGATGAAAAAGAGATCTATGCATTAGCTTTAATTTTATCTCTAGTGCTCACTGATCCCCAGAACAAATATTAACTCCTCTGGAGATGCCAATCATATGAAAAGAAAGCCCTTATAAATTATATTATGTACTCACACAATTTTTAATAAGACTTTGTGAAAAATTAGAAACATCACATTATAGAATGATAGGCATTTTAGACTAGCTTTCTTGGGAGAATCTCTCATTTTAAAGTTGTAGTTATTCAGATTTTGTCACTGCTCCTGAAATTCACATGCAAAGTGTAAATTTCACCCAACATCACATGTACAGAACAGCATGCATTTTGTGCAAGTATTTCTGCAATTACTATTTTCTAACCTCAAATAACAAAACAATGCAACATCAACTATTTTTGCTTTCAACTTTTATAATATGCAAATATTTTGTGCAAAAGTTCATACACATAAAAACATACACACAGATTAAGAGTCTAAGAATGTATTTTTGTATTCTATTCAGCCAAAATTTATACTATTTTCTCAAAATTGATATAAGCACTAGATTAGTAATTATTGAACTTTCTGAAAGTTTGTAGTCTTATTGCTTGACTTTTCATGTGTTACACCTCTGAAAAAAAAAATCAATGCTAGGTAGAATGACATAAAGATAAAGGAGTTAAAAGTTGTATTTATTTAGTGTCATATTTTTAGAGATGATCTGATATTTTGTGTTATTTCAATTTGCCACGAGTGATCAGATATTCTAACAATCGATGTCAGTTATTTATTACATCAGAATATTTAGGTGCCTGTTCTGGTAATGCAGCCAATCCTACAGATACAAAGATGGACACAACATTGTATCAGTTTAATGGAGGTGACAGAGGATTTGTACCCAATGGTTATAATCTAGTTTGATATCTGTTGCTATGAGGAGAGCACCAGGTGCTATATAGACATGCAGGAGCTCATTGACATGTAGAACAAGGATCTGGAAGTCTGACCGAAATGTTCACTTCTACTTTTAATGTTTTGGTGTTATGTAGACATTTCTACTTTCGCTATATTAATCACAGCTTTGCTTTCTTTCCTGTAATCTCTAGAAATTCCTTAAAAATATATTGAATATTGTGATATACTGGCCATAATCCCTGTTGCTTATCCAGCACTACAATATTTTTCTTAAAAAATTATCTGTACTCAAATGGAGAACTCTAATGAGGTTCACACACATCCATTAGAAGGTTCATATTAAGTCAGAAGAAAAAGGATTCGGTTTATTTCTTGCTAACAAGAAAGTACAATCTGACCAATTCAGTAAGAACTTAAACCCTCTCAAGAACTAAAACCCTCAAGAAGAGGTGAAAGTGTCCGGTCTCTAAAAAGTTTGAGTAAACAGGAATTTCCGGCAAGCTAATTTGAAATTAAAATCGGCTATTTAGTCATTGGCTGTGCCAGACTGTAAATCTCAATACCTTCTAATATGGGTTTTAGAAAAATGTTGTTACAGTTGATTCAATAACTTGTACTTAAAAGCTCATCATGATTTTAGAAGCATCTTGTAAAAATCGTCAGAGAGTAGAAAATGATGAATATTATAATTATATAATAAGACCTAACATGTACTACATACTTACCTTGTGCTGGGTACTGTTTTAAGTGCTCTAGATTACTAACATTTAATTTTCATGACAAAAATTCAGAGGAGGAAAAATAGAATTACTTCTCCATTTTACAAATGGAGAAAACTGAAGCACAGCATGATTAAATATCATTTAATGTCACATAGCTAGTAAGTTAAGTCAAACACATAAGTCTGGCTTCAGAGACTGTACTTTCTAACTACATTGCTTCTAATTTGCGTCATAAGAATATTTAAATTTTCTAAATATTTTATATTATAACACAGTCTTAGTTTTGCTACATTTAACATTATATTAACTCAGTTTTTTAAAAAATTTCAAGCCTGGTACAAATATCAATAAATACAGGGACAAAAAATCAAACCAATCGGTACATAACAGTATTAAAGAAATAAAGAAATGTGAATACCTAAATTCAATCTACCAAATACTTCTTTAGGATTTGTATTTTGCCTCAACTTTAGAGTTTTTTTAAATTCTTATTTTAGTGAGGGTTTGGTATTGAGGGTATTAATGATGGTAAGCAGTACGCTGCTTTTCTAAACCAATGGTGCCTATGTGGAAAAACTTTACATAATGTATAATCTCTTTACCTGGACTGTTATATGCATTTATTTATTAATTGAAATCTATTTCAAAACAAATTGTGATAATCTAGCTAATTATTATCATTTTAATTCAATTTAATGATTTTTACTGAATTTCTTATTTTTCTATTTCTGATCGATCTTACAGCTATTATCTATGGTTCTCAACATCATTTAAAATTGTGCCCTGTATTCCATATAGTTTACACATTAATCCTATTTTTTGTTGTTCCATAATTTACAATATTGCAGACTTTGAACTGAATGTTGTTCTTTTGCTAAATATGTTCATGCTACTTGAGTTTTACAGGTATAAGCCCATATTTTGGTCATCGATTTCTAGGACTTAATTACTACAGTTCTACTTTTTAGGTTGACCATTGTAAGACACCTCAGTGAGTTAATAAATGTTACTTCACTGAAACAAGACATTGTAAAACCCATTGTTCATGGTAATGTGTATCTCATTTTGCTACAGGTTAGTAGACTCAAGTTTGCTACACAAAATCCTGAATATTAGGTGTGCCTGTCTTCTGGCTTTAAGGTGCCTAAATTTCAGGGATTTTTCAACAAAGCAGTGCTATCTTGAATATCCAATGAAACAGTGATGTACAAAATTTATTCCCTTATTTCTGATCTAGAAAATTAATCATTAAACTAGCCAAAATGGGTAAACATAAAGAAAATATTTGAAACAAGGTATGAAGAAATGGAAATTTCACATACTTTCATATTCAGTAATATGAAAATATACATTTAATTTTTTTCTGTTTCCTGTGTTTTAAGTCTATCACCAGCTTATTTAGCAACTTTAGCTAGAGAATGTGTACATAAGTCCCTGTTCCTAATGCTGTTGTGCTGGTAATTAAATAAGTAGGGAAAATTAATGAGGCAAGCTTTCGGTTCTGTTCTTTCACTTTTGTTAGAACTTTCTTCTTTTGCATTGAACCCTGCTCAGTTCAGAGAGGTGACAAAATATATAAGCAGAAATCCTTTCATGTAGCTCTCCTATAGGTTTCTGTTCTCCTTCAAAAATTTAAAAATGGTTTTCTCATTTGTATTTTGTCTCATTTGAAAAGATTCTTCTTTATACACATGATGCTTTATTTCCCCATCTGCATCTGGCTCCTGTCTGTTTATGGCTCAGATTAGTAGAGCAAGCAATACTATTACCCGTAATACCAAATCTAGCAGAAGCCTAAATCAGAAATTTTACTCTCTACAACTCTATTTTTATATTTAAATATGTTTAAAAATAACTACAACACTAGTATTTCAAATATTTCATAGGTATGATGACTGAAGAATGCAGATCAAATAATGAAAACATATTCATGACCAAAAACTGATGTAAATCTAGTATTGTTGCTATTTAGAATTTCAGTTTGATATGAAATATTCAATGTCTGAATATGAGTGTTGTGAAAAAAAATCTAAACCTCTTACTAACTCTTTAGTAGGAAAAAGGGAAGGACAAAGGGTTATTAAAAAAAAAAAAGGAAGAGAAGGAAAAATAAAAGTGATAGGATAAAAAATCAAAATAGTATATGAGACTACTAATAGACCATAACTTTTATTAAAGATCAATTATAAAGCCTTTACAATAATGTTTAATTATCATGAGAAACGACATACCATATTATCTTGTTGATTTTCATTTCTTTGCTAGTAAATAAGGGTATCCATGAATTATGTTTCCACATGGACTGAAAAGAGCAGAAATTATTTATTCTCCTTTTTAAAATATTTAAAATTGCTATTATCTGGAAAACAATTTTTAAGACTTTAGTAATTAGTTCATTAGATTGCCCTTACAGTATTTCTTATATTTTTTATTGGTATTAAATTTTTCTTTGGAAAGTGCAATGCCTTAATACATTTTGGTAAAAGACTATGTTTCTGTCATGTTAAAATGTTCTATCACTCATTTGATTCAGGACAAAATTGATCATATTGACTTAATTCTGCAAAAAGAGTGATGCCATGTTAATAAAGATTGATAGAATCTGTAATTTGGGTATATTGTATCCTTTAACAGAAACCTATTATTTCTTTACAGTGTGTTCCATGTGTCAGATTGAACATGATTTTTAACAAAAAAAAAGTTGTGAGGGTTAAAGGAGTATAAGAGGGTTGGAAGTTAAATAGCTGGTTGATGCTCTGGAATGTTCTTCTGATTGAGAAGAAGAATTTGATTCCTGCTCTTTTAGAAAAGATTAGATTAATAAGCAACATTTATTATTATATTCTCTATGCAATGCTTCATCTCTGAGAAAGTGAGAGAACTGAAATAAATTCACCACACCCAACCTGACCCATGTTTTTAAAAGTAGTTATAATGAGAGCTTTTTACTCCACAAGGGGGCAATTTCATATTAGATATTTGGTATTCTCACTCCCAACAAAGAAACCTCTTAGATGTCAGCCTGGAATTATTGTCAGACAAAGTGAATTTTGAAGGTGTAAAAGCTGATGTCTGATATCAGAGTCAGCCTTAAATATATTCAGTACTAGGCAGTCTTTTAGAGCCGACAGGGATAAGAAGCTACCATCTGTTGAAATGTTCTGGGAGGAGATTGCTTTCTAGAGGCAGAAGAAGAACATAATTTTGTCATGAAGAGAAGGGGACTTAATAAAGGCAAAGCCTTTTGAGGGTGTCTCTGGATTACTTTGAGCCATGCTTTAATTTTAGAAGCCTGTAGTACATAGTAAGAAAAAGACCTAAGGGTGTTTTTATGGCAATATGTTTTCTTATTTAAGTGATAACGCAGGTTGATCTATTTGTCTGATTCTAACACATTACTTTATGAAACTGTTTTTCGAACGTTAACAATACCTCAGCAGGCTCCATGCAATTTTTACAAAAGAAAAGAAAAGGAAGCTTCATGGTTTTAAGAAGTGTTTTATTATAAATCAAGGTACTTTAAAAAACCCACAGAGTGTATTCAACCTGCATCTGTATTTGCCTGGCATTCAGTAACAGCAGGCCTGTGGCGTTTTTCTTACCTTGAAACCCCAGCTTCTCAGATCATTGTTTATCTTGGCTAAAACTTAAAATCACCTCTCTCTTTAAGATCATAGAATTTTACCACTGCTATCAAAATCTCACCACCAATTGCCTAATCCTTTATTTCATGGAGACATATTTCAGTTGTTGAGAATTGAGAGGTTTTCCTTTAAAAAAGAAAAAAAAGAAAAAGGGCAGATTCACATATAAACATGAACGTACATGCATAAATGTACACATATTCACACATGTATCAAAAGGAAGAAGAATTACATACACAAAATCTGTGTGCTTTCATTTGCAGCACGATAAAATATTTCCAATTTTCCTCATTTTTAGTGGCAAACCAATTTCGACTCATTTTCAATCATGTTTGATATAATTCTGTTTTATTTTCAGTCTATAAATTTGCTTCGTTTTAACCCCAAAATAATCATCTATGAAACTAGTGCGATCTGACGGTTTGCACTAGTGCAATCTTTACTTATATAACCAAGCGAATTTGCTAATAAAATGATTTTAACTTTCAAGTACTTACTTTTATTTAAATGTTAACAATTATAAAAAATATAGATTGCTAGATTGGTTATAGGTATAGACAGACAGATAGATAGATAGATAGATAGATAGATAGATAGATGATAAATAGACTCATAGATTGTTTATTTTTGGAAATATTTATGGAAGCATGATTAAATTATGTTTTATTCGCTTGGGTTATTTCAGAGAGAAACATAGTCAAAATGTTCTTTGTGCTAGAATGTATGTAAAACAAAAGGAATAATGTTTTGTGCATGTTGTGGGGGAAGCAACCTGGGAAAACTGTGATTGCCTCTTGCTTATCATTTTATAGGGGAATGTTTGTTTTGGATTTCAGGAGGTCATGGAATCTGTCAATTACTTTTGTCTATGACAGTCACTAGTAGGTGGATCTATGTGTCCTCCTTTGGCTCTTCTGAATCAAATGTCTACCTAAGAGTGTGAAACCAAGGTATATATAAAATCTTGATTAAAAATGCAATGTATATTCATTATAATAAATTCAAAAAGGTGAAAACACAAGAGAAAATAGCCATTGTTTATTTCAGAAACTATATAACATTATATTACAACTTCTTTTATGCATGCAAATAACTATGAAAGAAACAATCATTCTGATTACAGCAGAGTGAAATTATAATCATTACCTCTAGATTATGTGTATAAAATATGATTTTTAAACAGACATGATGTTGCCCATATAATTGTATTACATGTCATCAAAAAATCTAAATTAGCACTTTAATTTGTAATGTAATTATTAGTAAACTAGCAAAGGCATTATGAGGATTAAATAACAGTAATATATGTGGAAGAGCTTTATAAACAAAGAAAAGTGTCATCATTAATCTTTTTGAGCTTAAAGTAATAACTAATCAACCTGTAAATGACTAGAACCTAATGTAGGAGCTGGAATCTAGTTCACATGAGAAAGAGTTTTGCTGCTATAACATACTGAGAATTTTAGTTCAGGGCTTATTGATTCTCTCTGAGATATAAACAGTAATGTTTAAAATGCTTATGAAACCCAGAATTGGAATTTTCAATAGGGAATCCTTAGGTTTGTGGATTGATAAGTACTGTGAGATTGAGTAGGAGAATGAATACAAATGTGATAAATACACTTCTACTGGTATAAATCAGAAGTCTGAAATCTGACTTGACATGAAAAATATTTTTACTTTTTGGAAATGTTAAGAAATAGAGGTATAGAGCTTAATGGACTGATTTTCTAAGAAAACAGACATACACTAAATGTTGCTAATGGTGATTTATTTAATGTGTAAGGGACACAACCAACTTTAAAAATATTGGGCCGTAAGGTTTTGTCCTTCTTATATTGTTGTCCAGGGACCTCCTGAAATTCAATCAGAGCAAATATAGTAGGAATGCTTCACTTGGGAGATAACCGTGCTCATCAAATATTAGTAGATATGGAGCTTCTTAACAGTTATTAAACAAACACAGAGCAGTTAAATATATTCATAAATCATACAAAAAAGCAAATTAGTGCCTTAGAAAACAGGTTAGATTTTGATTTCAGCTTAAAGAATTAGAAATGCTAATTGTGGTAAGATATTATGTAAAGAAAAACTTCTATACTTATTCAGAGATAATAGCTATTGTAAATAAATCTCTTTAATTCCTGGGCCCTCTATAGGAGATAATCACAATGTCACTATCCATGCTGGTTATTTAAAATGGGTGGAGTGTTTCTCTAATAGTCGTTCACATTTTGACTTAAATCAAGTTGAGTGGTGTTCCTCCCTCCACATACACACATGTAAAAAAGTAATTATAATCTACCCTAAACTTAGGAAATTCAATTTAGAATTCTTTAAATCTGGGCCCAATGTACTAATTTAGGTTTTTTTTTAACTACTTTTTATAGAAGTTTTAAGTTCACAGTAAAATAAAAAGTACAGAGATTTCCCATATATTCCCTAACCCTACAGATGCATAGCCTCCCCCATAACCTCCCCCAACAGAGTGGTACATTTCCTACAATTGATGCACTTACATTGACACATCGTAATCACCGAAAGTCTACAGTGTACATTAGTGTTCACTATTCCACTAAATGATTTAAAAGAATCATTTAACAATAATACCTCTATATAATAAATATCTTTAAAAATTTAAGGATTTTAACAGTGAATAAAAGAAGATAGGATCAAAATGACAGAGAAACAGGCTGGGGAAATGAAAGGCCAATAGATGAACAGTTGAGGACATCTACAATGAGAGTGGCCCTGGGAGGGCCCCAAATCAAAGTCAACATAACAAGAGGAGTTAAGAGGAATCTCTGGGGAAAGTCACCCTGTGTTTGTATATTATGGAAACTTATACAGTTAATTAATGGAACTGAAATGTAAAGCATTCCTGGTAAAGTCTGAGAGAAAAAAACCTGGTAACAGTAGTGTGAGTGATAGGTATTTTAGTTTCTAATGATAAGGAGTAATAGATTTATTTAATCTAGTTATTATATAATTCATTCAGAGGTACTCATAGTGCGTCTGATGGTCATCTTATTAATTTTACCCTAGCTACAACACAGAGTTTTAATTGGTATTCATCTCCTGAAGACTTTCTCATTTTATTTTTTTTTTCTATGGGTTGGGAAGTAGTTTCCTATGCCACTGTGTATGATGTCATTTAGAGTAGTTTCACTGTCCTAAAAATCTTCCATGCTATGCCAGTTTATCCTCCCTTTCTCCTAACTCCAGCCATCCACTGATCTTTTAACTTTTTCCATAGTTTTACCTTTTCTAGAATGTAATATAGTTGGAATCATACATCGTTTAGACTTTTTAGACTGGCTTTTTTAACTTACTAATATGTGTTTAAATGTTCTCCATGTCTTTTCATGGTGTGATCGCTCATTGCTTTTTAGTGCTGAATAATATAATATTCCATTATTTGAATAAACTACAGTTTATTTCTCCATTCATCTACTGAAGGACATCTTGATTGCTTACAAATTTGAAAATTATGAATAAAACATCTGTAAACATCCTTGTGCAAGTTTTTGTGTGGATATGTTTTCAGTGCCTTCGAGTAAGTGCCAAGGATTGGGATTGCTGGATTGTATGACAAAAGTGTTTAGTCTTTTAAGAAACTACTAAACTCTTTCAAAATGACTGTACAACTTTTCATTTCCACCATGAATGAATGAGAGTTCTAGTTGCTACACATCCTCATCAGCATTTAGTATTGTCAAAGTCCTAGATTTTGGCCATTCTGTTAGGTATATAGTAGTATCTCACTTTAATTTGCATTTCCTTTATAAGATATTATGTTGATTATCTTTTCTTATTTTTCATTTGTATGTATCTGTTGAGATCTGTCCATTTTTTAATTGAGCTGTTTGTTTTCATATTGTTGAGTTTTAAGAATTCTTAGTATATTTTAGATAATAGTCCTTTATCAGATGTGTCTTTTGCGAATAATTTTTTCTATTTTGTGGCTTTCCTTTTCATTCTTTTGATAATGTCTGATAATGTTTTAGTAAAACAGAAGTTTTTAATTTTAATGAAGTTCAGCTTACCAATTATTTCTTTCATGAATTGTGTCTTGATTTGTATCTAAAAAGTTATTGTCATATCCTAGATCACCTAGGTTTTCTCCTATATTATCTTCTAGGAATTTTTTAGTTTTGCATCTTAGATTTAGGTTTATGATTCATTGTGAGTTAATTTTTCGAAGGGTATAAGATCTGTGCCTAGATTCATTTTTTTAGAATGTGGCTGTCCAGTTGTTCCAGCAAAATTGTTCAAAAGACTATCTTTGCTCCATTGTATTGCCTTCATTTCTTTGCCAAATATTCTGTTCCATTGATATATTTGTTTTTTTTCTTTTAGTGGTACCATAGTGTCTTGATTACTGTAACCTTGTAGTAAGTCTTGAAGTCGAGTAGTGTCAGTCTTTCAAATTTGTTCTCCTTTAATATTGTGTTGGTTATTTTGGGTCTTTTGCTAATGCCTTGATTTTATTTGTTGATTATAGTACTGTGACATGCATCACATTCTATATTGCACTGCCTTTATTGTCCATAAAAATGGGTAACACAATATTATAAATAAAAAATTAAAGTTTTCTAGAAATCCCTGCCAATAATGTTATTCTGCGACATATTGGACTAGATTTTTGAAAACCCAGACATTGTTTAAAATTGAGCAAATATCAAGTAAAAGGGAACAATGTCCTTTTCTTGACTTTCATAATACATGACTTAAAACAAAATAAGCAAGAGATTTTTTTTTTTCATTTGAAATAGATTCAGAGTTGGCTTTAGGTATGGCTCTGAGTGTAAACATTGATTCAGACTATGTACATAGTGTCTTTGAGAACTAAAAGGCTCATTCAACATTTAATAAATATTACTGGAGAACATATTAGATGCTAGGATATGAAAACAGCAAAAAATCAACATAATCTAAGAAGGGAAAAATAAAAAAAATGATTGCAAAATTTATAATATGTCAGTTGGTGATATACTGAATAATGGAGGAAATAAAGCCAGGAAAGAGAATACAGGTGGTAGTTAAATTTTGAAGTGTTTTAGTAAAGGGAGGCTTCAAAGAAAGCTTCCTGAAAATCCAAAGGGCATGTGAACACGAGTGCATATATCTGAGAGAAGAGCATTATTTCAAGGCAAAGACTCTGAAGTAAAACCGTTGCCTCTTGGTTGTTCACGGAGCATCACTGAAGCTATAGTAGCTGGCATGGAGTCAGTTAGGGCAGGTGATAAGTAAAATTGATTATAGAGGCGGTAACATGTGAACCTTTGTTGGCCACTGCAAGCAATTAGGTTTCCACCCTGATGGTTTAAAAACAAAAAAAAAATTGAAGGATTTTGTTGACTGGATTAGAATGATTTGATCTGTTTTCATATTAACTCTATGAGAGCAGTGGTGGAATTATATATAATAATACCTCAGTTGGGAATTATAATAATACCCAGTTTGGAAGTTATTATAATATCCCAGACTTAGATGAGGGTGACAGCAGGAAAAGTAAAGTGAAATGATTGAAGTAAGGTAGAGTTTGGAGACAGCTGTACCAAAAGATTGGATGTCGAGGATAAGAGGAAACAACTCCATATTTTTTGGTCTGAGTTTGGGTAAGGAATGTAGAAGTAGTTTTTGGAGATGTTTAAGAATTCAGTTGGGAACATTAAATGTGATATATGCAATAGCCATTCAAGCGAAGCTATTAGTCTTGAGTTAAGAGGAAGGACTGGGCCAGAGACATACATTTTGGAGTGATCAGCATATAGGTTGCATTAAAATCCATGAAATTGGATGAGATGACTGAAGGACTGTGTGAGATATAGCAGAGGTCCAAAGACTGAGACTGGAGACACTCGAGCATTTTGAAGTTGGAGAGATGCAGTGGAACTAGCAAAGGAGATGAAAGTAAATGGCTAAGGAGTTAGGAAACGAACTAGGAGTATATTTCATTCTGGGTACCTTGCAGAAAACTTTCATCTTCCCTCATCTATCTTATCCACTGACTATCAGATATACTGCTCTGCCTACCTCGGTAAACTGAGATTCTACTTTTAGAAACATTAGGAGAATATATAATCCTAAGTAGAGAAGAAGAGATTTCACAAAGTTTCTATCAGAAGAATTTACTTTTTAATACAACTTCAAGCCCTATTCTAGAAATGCTATCAACAATTACTTCACAAATGACAGACTGACTTTTGGGGCTACACTGTCAGAAGTAATTGATATAATTGGGACTGTGGCTTTTATGAATCTTTACTGTCATAAAAGCTTTACTACCAGAAGGACTAGATTATCAGAGTTATGCCCTTTACTCTCAAGTAGCTTCCAGGGAAACACAATAAAGTAATTGTAAACTTGAGAAACTTTTGAACATATGCATATATAGCTTCTCTGCCTTTTGGCTAAAATCAAGTGTATTGAACATATGTACACCCTCACTAACAGTTACAAATAAACACATAAAGCACTTCATATGGTGCTGGAGATATTCAGAAAAAAGATACCTACAAGGTTCCAGTTTTTCATTAGGAATATAAATTTTAAGCTAGGATAAAATACTAAGCCACCTGTTTAAAGCATGTAATAATGTCAATGGAAGTTTATGTGGGTGTGTACAGATGGACTAGGAAAGCACTGAAGAGGAGTTTTATTCAAACTCAGTGGGTCTTCATGCAAGATGTGCCACATTAGTTTTAGAGACTGAAAAGGAAGAAAGTATATTTTAGATAAAGATAAATCTAAAAATAAAAAAGTAGATACAGCAAAGGGCAAAAATTCTATGGTCTTCTTTAAGGAATACTGTTGTGAACTTCTTTTCTCCTTGGTGACATTATGAAACCTCACATGTGTTCAGGCCTCTCATAAAACATAGCCTATTACCTAGATTTTAAGTGATTATTTTTTATGTCTTCTTTGCTAGACTGTGTTTCCTATGAACAAAAAGCAAGCAAGGTCTAAGTCTTATACATCAATATCTCTAGCACTCAGTATTTTCTGGCATATAAATGCTCATAGTTAAAAAAGAGAACATGTGTTTAAAGACAGATCATTTAACTATTTGTAATATCTATGATTAGAATAACAATATGTCCCATTTTGATAGGAAAGGTCAAGTTTATGCCTTTTTTTAAGGTATAGTTCTTAACTGTACCCCCTTTCACTTTGAAAATTGTTCTGGTTTAAATGATAAGTTATATTGACATTATATCTATGACAAAAATAGATTATAATTCCTAGAAACAGATTTGAAACAGCATCAAATTTGAGTGATGGGTACCAAGTAAAATTCCCAGACAAATAAAAAAAGAATTGCTAAAAAGTGACCATTACTTATATAAAATGATTATGAAAAGCCTAGACTTTACAAAGGGAAAGTCAATCAGATAAAAGGTGTCAATTTATTTTGATCATAAAAGGCCCAATTTTGGACTTGCTTTTTTTCTCACCTATGAATTTTTGTTTGCTTTGGAAATTACTTGTATAGCCTTTGAACAACATTGCGTTCAAATTTTAAATCAAGCTTTTATTAAAGATTTTTCAGCTATGATTTTTACATGTGATAGGCTTCTAAAGGATACAAGGGCAATTGATTACATTAATTAATAAATTTAATATATGTATTGGCTTAGTCACCTAGGGCCGCTACAACAAAATACCATCAAATGGATGACTTACACCACAGAAATGTATTTTTTACAATTCTGGAGGCTGGGAAATCTGAGGTCAAGGTGTGGGGTGATTATATTCCTCCTAAAGCCACTTTTCCTGGTTTGCAGATGCTCTAGTCTTACACTTCTTATAAAAACACACTAATTGTATCATGAGGGCTCCACCCTTATGACATCATCTAAACCTAATTGTTTCCCAAGGCTTCACCTTCTAATATATCCCACTGGGGAAGAGGATTTAAACCTGTGAAGTAAGGATGCAAACATTCAGTTCATAGCATGTCTATGTGGCATAAAGAATATTAAAAGGCAAATAAAATGAAAAAATGTTCAAGTACACACACATACACTTAAACACAATGACATAAGCTTTTGTAGATGAATTTGGAAATTGTTATCGAAATACAATTTTGTTATCAAAATACAATTTGACTCAATTTCACTTCTAGAAATTTACATGTATAAAATTTATACTTTAAATATATGTATTTAAATTATATGAAACTATATATTGTATAATTATGTGTAATTATATAACATAAGTATATATTTTATATAATATATTTATATGGAAATATAATATATCCTATAAAATATGTTTATATTAAAATTCTATAAAAATAGATTTATATTTATACCTTTTAATAGATTTTAAAATATTTTTATATATGTTATATGTATAACATCCCTATTGATAATAGGAGAAACTCCAGCAACAATAATTACTTGGTTAATCCAAATGATACAAAATTTAGCAGTAAAAATAAACCGCATTTTGAAATAATATTTAACAAAATGCGGACATGCTCATGATACATTTATAGCCAGTTAAACACTTTACTGTTCTTGCTTCCATAGTTGTTTTCCTCTGGATATGCTAGAAAAGTGAAGGTTCCATCTTAAGTCTCTGGAAATTGGTCTTCCCATTAACTGTTACTTACTTAGTATTACAGTGTAACTCCTAGATGTAAGCTGTTCTTCCATGGCCCGATCTTCCTTTCACTGTTGGTCACTGCCTGGCATTACCAGACAGTATATTTTTGACACCCAATCATCTTACCTACCTGTTGAAATTATCACTAAAAATCAATCCCTGAAATTCTTCATAGAGAATTCTCTTTGTGTCCTGTGGCAGGTAGACTGGGTTTACTCTTATCACATTTGATTCTTCCACTTTTATACTCTTGTGGAAAAAGCAGAATATAAAATTCCTTATAATTCTTATAACTAAAATCTGGAAAAATACATAAAATTTTATAGAAATAAAGATTTTGTTTTCTTTGTCATGCATTTTTATTTTCTAAAAAAACCATAACTTTCAAATATATTTTTTGAAATAAATGGCAAAATAAACAAAACATGTGATCCTAGACTAGTTTTTTTTTTTCTTTTGCTATAAAGTTCACTATTTGGACGGCTGATGAAATGTGAATGTCTTTAAATTAGATACTAATATATCAATGGTTGTGGAAGAGAATGTCTTTGCATTTAGGAAATAGACACTTTAGAATTTGGAGGTAAATGGATGTCATGTTTACAACTTTCACACAATGAAGAAAAAATTATAAATCTAATAACCTATTTATCTATCTCTGTCTCTACCCATTGAAAGAGAGAAAGGATATTTGGAATCTGGAAATTTTGTACTCATTTGGTAACTTCCCTATAGGTCTGAATTATTTCAAACTTTAACAAATATTTTAAAATATAGCAAACATTTTTTAAAGAAATACATACACACATGTGGATACCTACACTTGACTTAAATGCAATATATTCTTGAGTTTTCAAAAGGAAGGTGCTGATAATAGGACTTAAATAACATTACAGTTCTGTAGTAAAAATAGACTTAAAATTGGAAGGGATAAATTGGAATTCTGAATCATCACATAATAGCCAGGTAGCCATAAGCACTTTGATCTCATATTTTTCAACTAGAAAATTGAGAAAGAAGCCCTAAATGATTCATATAGATAGATTTATTATATCTATTGTATGTATTTAGATTTCAAAATGGAATTATTTGACTTATTAAGTAACAAATGTTCCATCATTTAAGCTAGTCAACAGAGTGAGTATATTTATTTACCTGAGGAATGTTTTGAAGATATTATATGTAGGATTGCTACTTGGGTTAAATAGTCTTTATAACTTTATGTCAACTCATTTCTAAAAGACTATGAAGTGTAAGTAAGAATGTATACCCTTAAAATGTCATGTATTATGGAGTTCTGTTATGAGTAACTTTAAATTTAAAACTATATATCATATTGTCATATGACTTCTATTTTTTTAATGACAATTATATAGTTTTAATTTGAGGCTACATCATATTGTAGAAAGTGGATTATGGAGCTAATATGCTTGAGTTTTTTATGCGTTATATTTACATACACAATGTATGCAGGTGTATACTCTATTGTGATATTCTTAAAAATATCTAAGCAACTCGCGGGACTAGAAGACATTTTGAGGACAGATGAAATTTGTTTCAGAAACAAAAAATATCATATTAAGTCTTATGTAATGAAAATGTATACACTTTATAAAAAATTAGGTTTTTTTGGTGACACTGGTTAATGAAATTCAGTGTTTCAGGTGTACAGTTTAACAGTTAACAGTAAGGCATATGTATTGCATTGTGTGCTCCCCTCCCACAGTTAGATTTCTTTCTGTTGGCACATATTTGACTCCTTTTACCCCATTTACTTCCCTCCTCCCCCTCTCTTACTACTGTCTGGTAACTGCTAGGCTATTGTCCATGTCCAGAGTCTGTTTGTTTGTTCTGTTCATTTGTTGCTTTTAGGTTTATATACCTCATATAAATGATATCATGTGGTTTTCGACTTTCTCTGTCTAGCTTATTTCACTTAACAGAAAATATATACACTTTATTAATATATTATGATGCTTTTGAACTATGCAATCCAATACAACTAATGTAATACTTCTACTAATAGCATCATTTTCTCTTAGAAAAGATTGGAATTAAATCCTATATTACTAGGAAATGCTATAACTTTGGGAGAATTAGGTCATGTAAAAGAGCTACATCTTAATACACTGCAATTTATAACCAATTTAGGATGTCGAGAGTCACATGTTTCTCTAAAACTATTCTCTTATGTAGTATTCTTTTTTTCTTAAAATAATTATACAGTATGTAATTTCATTATTCATCTTGCTTCAAATGCACATTATGAGTACTCTTGTAGAAATCTAATTCTTACGATGTTATCAGATGAAATAATAATATACAAATAATTTAGAAATAATTCACAATGTCAATAAATTAATTTTCTGTTAATTTTATATTAAAAAATTGGTGTGCATAGTAAAATTTGAGCATGTATTAATAGTCTGTAATAAATAATTCAGTTTACTTAAACATAATAAATAGAATGCATTCATTAAAATTTTAAATCCTTTAAAATTTAACTTTTATATTATAGGTAATTTAGAACAAGAAAATTAAATGGAGTTTACAATTTGTAATTTTAGTTAAAGTGAACCTGATTAAATTTCTGTTTTACCAGCCCTGACCTACCTTGATGAATTAAACCTGGTTAGTGGAAAATGATAATTTGAACAGAAAGCATTTTTGGTTCTGTGAAATCTTTTCAGCCAATTGATAAATAGCATATCAGGGAGAAAATTCTAAGAATATTGACTTTCTTAATTATTTATCATTAACTTATCAACAGAATGGGTTCTAGAAATATGAAAATGGCATTCATCTCAATTGTGTTACCTGGTACACAGTAGATATTAGATAAATATTTGTGGGAAATAAATGAAGAAATAAATGAATGGCTACATAAGAAAAAGCATCTTTAGGATGCCCGCTGCAATAGTCATTATAAAATAATCTTTTAAAAATAGATTGGGCATAATAAAATTTTTTTTTTGAATAAAGTAATACTACCTTATTTCTATACACTAATAGAGAAATTTTTCATAAAATCTGAACCTATACTACTGACTTCAAACTTCTATTACCTGTTCTTCCCATTTATCACCCTGGAACATCTCCTCTCACTTTACCCTGCCAACTTTCATCATCGCCATGCATTTCTTTAAGGATTTTCTTTAAAGATTTGATCTTAAATGGAATTAGAAATTCTTGTAAATTTACTCTTCCTTAAAATACAGTGATCGACCTTTTAAAAATTACTTAGCTCATGGCTAAAAATACAGATAGTAGTTTTTTATATTTAAAAAAAATATATTTGAAATTATTTTAGACCAAAAATGACAAAAATGTTTACAGGAACAAAAAGATAATTAAAGAGGGTTGAAATTGCGTTAGCATTGTCAGGGGAAAAAATTGAAGGGACAGTATATGAGCAGATACCTATATGATGAGGACTAAGCCATGAGAAAACCCAAGGGAAGAGCTTTCCAGATGAAGAGATAGCAAAGATAATGACTCTTAGGGTAAGATTGGTATGTTTGAAGAATGAGAAGCAAACATGTAGGACTATAGTTCTCTATTAAAGGTAGAGAGTGATAGGAAATGAATTCAGCTAGTTCTGTGTTTTAAAATAGTGCCTTGCAGTGGAGACATAGACAAGAAGAATGTTGACATTGGGCAGTGACAAGGCTTATAAATGTAAAGAATTAACATTTTACTGGATATCATGGAATGATTTGCTCAACTCGTTTTCTCTGTTTCCTGATTTTAGAAGCAGTAAAGCTAAAAATCATGTTTTCCAGACACTTTTAAAACTAGAATTTTGGATGCAGTTTGGGTTACTGCAATTATATACTCTCAATATTGGGTAGGTAGAAATGATGTGGAGACTATGTTTCTTCTTTTCTGCTAGAAGGCAAGATGATTGAAACTTGGGTATTTAGAAACAGTTGCATTAGCCATATTGATCATGCCAGAGACCTATCAGCTTTCTGAGGGTAAGACGCTTTTTTAATGGAGGGGTGATTTTATATATAGCACCATTTTTATGACCTTCAAATGTTAATACAGCATTAATGTTCTTGAGTTTAGAGACCTAACTTTTTTCCTAGAGGTCTCCAATGGTTTTGTGAGCACCTACTTCCTGTCATTAAAGCTCTTTCTGCTTAATATTTCTAAGTCATTGCTCTGAATAGTCTTTGAATTAAAGATTATTATAACCTATTTCAGCTCAGGGAGTGAGCAGAAAGAACTAAGAACTGACTCACATAATAACTCATAGTGAAACACTCTTTTAAATACTGTAGTAGATGACAAGTACTTTCAGAGAATCATCTTGTATGACATTACTGTCCATTCTCATCTTATGAAAAAGCCTTTTTTCATTAATTACCTTTATACTCAGATTTCTTTAAGGAGATCAGTTAAATTACTTCTGTTTTTATTTTGATGTTTAGTAAAGATGATTTAAATCAGTATAGAAAAAAATCATTTTATTTTGGTCTATTTGATTTATCTGGTAGTTCTTGGACTTCACTGGTCCCTGCCAGCACTGCCTAAGGAGGAAGAAAGAGCTTCCTATGCTGGGCTACCCTGCTGTCTCTTAGCGAGGGAGGAGAGTCTAAGGCCAAGTGGGGCAAAGATGCTTCCTAGTACAGGCTGCCTGTTGTGATGTGGTCTCTCTTGTCTTGCCCCATTGTCTAGCCACCCTGTTATCTCTTGGTGGAAGAAAAGATTCTTAGAGAGTAAGAATGCTTTTCCTGGTCACTAATAGCTAGGCTCCCAAATAATCTCCCATTGCTGGTAAATACTGGGCTAGGATGGTGCTTTCAGGAGAAATCCTGTTTGATCATTGCTGATTTGTTGTGATTTAGGAGTAGCCTGATTTAATTAAACTCTACATAAAAGTAATTATTTTGAATGTTTAAAATAATCTAATTAGGATGTGGTTACTGTCAAAACAAAGAAATTCCTACAGATTGAATGTTTCATCGAGATTGTAACCATACTACTTTAATAAGAAAACATTCTATTTATGTATGGCTTTTCAAGAACATTACTCTTGTATATAGTTTTATATATCTCTATCACAGATATAGCAACACAACCTGTATACAAATAGATGAAGCATGTTATATTTTATTATAAAGACATTATTTTTCTTTGAAAAAATATAAAATGTACGTCTACAATGAAGATGCTATTCTTGGAAAGACAAGTGTGATCTCCCAAATGCTTTCATGTGCATCTGTGATCTACTGAAGCCTTCTGATATTTCAGCTAATATTTAATGTAAGCACTCAATATTTAACTAAGAATTCAAATTTTGCAAATTTTTCTCTCCAGTAATGTATATTATATGTAATATACATATATGCAAATATACATATGTAAAAAATATACATATTCATATATATACAAATGTGTGTGTGTGTGTGTGTGTGTGTGTGTAAGCAAAAGAATGACACTGAGCTCATTAAATACTATGTGCTAGGATATTTCCCAGTTTTTTGACCTTTGGATACATGGTACGATAATATTCCATCATTTTTTTTTTAACAAAGAATTCTAAACATGTCATTTAAATGTCACAAATTTTCATTTCCATCCTAAAAACCATAGCTAGATAAAGGGACAAACCAGCAAGTATTTGACAACTTATTGCATGTAAGGTATTTTTGGTAGGTGTTAAAGGGTCACAAATAAGTGAAAATACTACTAATGAAACTTATAAAGCTAAATTAAAGTAATAAATCGCTAACATATTATGGAGGGTATGAATTATAGTCTCAGTTGTGTGGAACAGTCCTTTCTCTCTTACTCAATCTCTGTTAATTTTTATTTCTCAAATTCTCTTTTCTTCCCTCATGTGTGACAACACTTCTAGAGATTGACTGGTATAAAAGATAGGAAACACTGATGATATCAGCTTTTTTGACTATCACCTTGTTGGATTCTCTGAGAAAAGGCAATACAAAACACCTGACTACCTTCCCAGAAAGAAGTAAATATAGGATTCTTCAGATTATTATATTAATATATTATCCTGCCACAAAGACTAAACCACTAGATAAAATCAAATGGTTGAATCAGACAATAAATATTATAGAAAGTTAGAATATGAGTGAGGAGAGTGACTTGACATGAAGTTGCATCAGAGTAGATACAGCAGAAAGACGCATTTTAAAAGTATACATATAAAATCAGGCTGATGATAGGGAAATAACATGGCTATGATGTTTAAAGTAAATGATTTCATATAAAATAAGTAAAATTAGTTAATAAATAGTGCATTTATTTTTTTTGTTTTCTAATTATAGGGTAGACATACAAAAATGTAGGTTGTAATTTATAACTTGTAAAGAGATGACAATTAGTACTATCAAAGTTAAATAATAACAAATTAGCAATGACAGAATAACTATTGATAATTATAAAAAGGAAATGAAATGTGAACTTTACACCTCTTACATCAATATGTAAATGTCAATGCAAGAATAAGCATGACTTGTATTACATGACATTATTTTGAATAAGGAGCTTTAAAGTTGAATTTTCTCAGTGAAAAAGTATATTCTTTTATTTACATTATATCATGACAAAAATCTTGCTGTAACATACAACCTGAGCTGAGATGCCTGTCTATAAATTTATACATAATACATTTTATCATCTATGTAAGTTATAAAGAGTTTTCTTAAAACAAGACAGGACAAAACAAAACAAAACATAAACACAAAACTAATCTTTTGGTCATACTAAGTGCTATATTATATGTGATGCTGAATTCTCCCTTTTCATTTAGTCATTTTCTAGTGATAATATACATCTTTATATGTCAACCATAAGGTATTTATCAATTATTTACTGTGTAATTAGCATTGCACCATGCATATTTCGTCTACCAACTCTGGCTCAGTATGGAACAATTTTAATTATGTATTTTGAAAAATTATACTGTGTATAGTATCAATTAGAGTAGTTTCACTGTCCTTAAAATCTTCTGTGCTATGCCAGTTTTTTCTAGCCTCTGTTTCTTCAACCTAAGTGTTGTTAATGATAATATATAACTATTATTTAGGTTAAAGGAATTAATTTAATAATAATACTGACCATAGAATCTGAAATATTACTATATGCAGTATAAATATAGTGAGAAGGTGACAATTATATAACATGATTTGGTGGTATGATAGAAAATTGTTGTAGCGTCCCAATTTCTTAGGTATCCTCAATTGGGCTTACTCTAGTTCTTTAAATTGAATTCAGAGTCTCTTTTTTTTTGGATTGAGATCCTCTTTAGTAAAATGCATTATCATGGGTAATTAATTAAGCTCACATTAGTCTAGTTTGTTAGCTACTCTTCAACTTGAAAATTAGTTTAAACTAATCAGTCTCATTTAACACTAATACTAATAAACCAAGCAAATAAATATACAATGCAAAAGTGTGATCACTACCGTAAATTCATATTTGGTTTTGCACAGGCATTGTTCCCAGTGTCATGCCTTTGCTTAAACTGAGACAGAGTCTCAACATAGGTTGCACATTAGACTTCTAGGAGCTTTAAAAAAAATGACCAATAACCTGATCTTCACCCCAACAATTATAATTTAACTAGTTTGGAGAAAAATTTAGACTTCAGAATTTTATAAAATAATTTCGAGTGAGTCTAATGAGTTGAAAGTTTTAAGAATTGATTGGGATAAATTTTTCCTAGGCAAATTGTGGCACTAGATAATTTTTGCCTGAGAGAAGTACAGACACTTTTAATTATAATTTTGTGTAGTGACTAAGCTTAAAATATCATTAATTTTAAAATATATTTAAGCAAAATATACCTAAGATTTTATTTTAAAATCATATAAATGTGTTTCTTCAAATGTTTTAGATCTATTAAATATAGATTATCAATAAAATTTTGTAAATTTTAAATAAGATTTTGTTCGTTGTGTATGACCTTGAATTCATTGCTCAGTTGCTTACTCAAAGGACTAAATTGAAGTTATGTCAAGAATTTTTGTCTAGTTTATAGCAAAATTTATCAATTTATCCAAAATAAGGTAGATGAGGAAGAACAGAACAAAAATCAAATTGGATAAATGCAAAAAGAGTTAACTGGGAGATGACCCTAACCATATCAATAATTATCTTAGATGTAAATCAACTAAACATTTTACTTAACAGGTAGAGCCTGTTAGACTAGCTAAAAAGCCAAAACTCAGACTCATGTAATTTACAACAAACATATGTATAAAAACACAGATAGGTTAAAAGTAAAATGGTGAAAAAAGATGTACTAAGCAAATAGCATATGAAGGTTGGTGGAGTTATAGTAATGTCAGACAAAATATACAACTACAAATGAACAAACAAAAAGAAGTAATTTCATAATGGTTAAATAACCAATTCAACCTTAAGAAAATATGAATGTAAGTAAAAACAAAGTTTAAAATACATTAAACAACAGTTAATAGAAATAAAAGCAGAAATAAACTGATCTCTAATTATAATTAGTAAATTTTAAAATAGATATCTCAGAAATTGATAAAATAAGCATATTGAAAATTACAAAATGAAGACTATTTAAACGATAGCATCTACCAACTTGATCTAATTGATATTTATGAAACATTTTCCTAAAAGTCTGAAGAATACACTTTCTTTTCAATTAGATGGAAATTTCCCCAGGATAGATTATATGTTGACATGTAAAATTTCCTGCAGATATTTTAAAAATTAGTAGATTACTTGATTCTAAAATTTGCTAGGAAATATATAGAATGTAGAATACCAAAGCAATTTTAAAAGAAGAATAAAATAGGAAACACCTACACTATATGATTTCAGGACTTAGCACAAAGCTACAGTAATATAGAGAATATTTTAAAGATTATTCAGCTTTGAATATTTGAATGACTCTCAGGCCACCAAAGATCATATTTAAGTCAAGTTTTAAATAAAGGCAAAGGATATGATACAGTGAGGAAAAGAGAATCCAGACAATCATTGGGTTTAAGAGATGTCCAGGTGCAGATTCTCTGAATTCTTGTACAAAGATGCACTTTTTCTCAAGATTAAACCATCAAGATTTATGTGATTAATCTTGGTTTTAATAGAGTTCGAGGCAGACATTTCCAGTGAGGACTTTTATATACTCTGATCACATAAGCAAGCTGACTAGCTTATGCTAGTTGAAAGTCATCAGTTGGATATCCAAAGAGAGTTTAAGATTTTAAAAAGCACATCACAGCGATAGTGAGTAGATAGCATAGGAACCATATCTAGGTCAATTGTTAAAGCCAGATACTGAGTCTTCCCCAGAAATAAGCAGACAGCTCTTCTAGTTGGGCTATAAATAACTCTATATTACATATTCACATAGAGATAGGTAAATAAACCAATAGGATACACTAAAGTGTCAAAAAATAAACACTCACATAATATAGTCAATTGATTTCAACAAGGAGTCAAGAAAATACAGTGTCATGAAGAAAGCTTTTTTCTTTCTTTGAAATAGTGAGAGTCACAAGAAATTGCGAAGAAAGTACAAAAAGAACCTGTATCTAGTTTCCCTACTTAATTCATTTTTTCCCTTTGATTGCAACTTGAGTGCTTACAGTACAATACAAAAACCATGAATTTGACATTGGTGCAAAGCATGTGTATAGTTTCATATCATTTTATCACATGTACATTTATGCAGTCACCACTGTGGATACAGAAATATCCCATTACCACAGAGTTCTCTGTAGTAGTATTCATTTGGAGTTACCCTGTGCTCTCCATCATCTCAATTCTCTGGCGGCCACTAATCTGTTTGTCATCTCTTTTATTTTTGTCATTTGGAGAATGTTATGTAAATGGAATTACATAGCACATGACCTTTTGATACTGACTTTTTTTTCACTCAACATAAACTACTTGGGATCTCCTCAAGTTGTTATACGTATCAATAGTTTATTCATTTTTATTTGCTGAGTATTATTTCATGATATGTATGAACCACGGTTGTTTTGTTTTAATCATTTATCTATTGCAGGATATTGTGGTTGCTTCTAGTTTTACCGTTACAAATAAAGTTGCTTTAAATAAACATGTATGTTTGGTGTTGACATAAGTTTTCATTTTTAGGAAATAAATGAGTAGGAGTGTTTGCCGAGTCATGTACCAAATATATCTTTAGTTTGTTAAGAAACTGCCAAACTTTTTCCAGAGTAACTGTAGCATTCTACATTTCCACCTACTATGTATGAAAGACCCAGTTTACTGAGTCCTCAAATTTGGTGTTATCAATATTTTTAATTTAACTATTCTAATAAATGTGTAGTGATAACTCATTGTGATTTCATTGCATTTGTGTGGTGGCTAATGATATTGAACATTGTTTCATGAACTTATTTGCCATCTCTGTAACATCTTTGGTAAAATATCTCAACATCTTTTGCTCACCTGCTAATTGAATTGTTATTACTGTGGGGTTTTAAGAATTCATTTTATATTCTAGACATAATTTCTTTGTCAGATATGTTATTTGCAAGTATTTTCTGTCTTTTAAAAATGATGCTAACTTCCATATTAAGAAAACAAAAATTAATCTGTCATTCAACACAGATATCAATTTGACATAAATTGTAAACCTAATTGGAAACACGGAACTGGTGGAAAATGGTATTGTACTTTTCAAATAAAACATATATCTATGGTATTACCAAACTATTCCACTTATTTTCTCAGGTATTTTACCTAGAGAATTGAAAATGTATATTTACAAAATAATTTGCATAAGAATGTTCATAAAAGTCATATTCATTGTGGCAAAAATTGTCATCAATAAGAATTCATGAAAACTTGTATATTAATACAATGGAATAATAATAAGTAATGAAAAAGAATAAGAATCCAAAAGAATTTAGATGAAACATATTTATACCATATGATTTTATTTATAGATGAAATCTAACAACAGAAAAAAATCTATAGTGATAGAAATCAGAAAGTTGTTGTTAAAAGAAGCACCTGTGGGAGGTAGAGTTAGTTGGAAAGAAACATGAAACTTTCTGGTTGGATTGCAATGGTCTATGCTTTGTTTGCCTAATGGTTATACATATATATATAATTGTACGAATTCATCTGGCTGAATATTCAAACTCTTTTGGATTTTAATTATACCTTAATAAAAAGTGTCAAGTGCAAAATATTCAAAGAAACTAAACAAACAACTCAGAAGAAATGAAAATCTCCATTAAGCATATGAAAATGTGTTCAACTTCACTAGCTATCAAGTGTTCTAAATTAAAGCAACAGTGCGAAATAATTTTTTATCTGTCAGATTAGTAAGAATAAAGGATAAATAATAATTTCTGGTTTTGGCAATTGTATGTGAGAAGAAGTACTTATTTATCTCTCGTGAGAATGTCAGTTGGTAGAAACTCTGCAGAGAAATGTTTCTAAATCCTTACAATATCTCTACTCTCTGAACCAATATTTTCATTTTAAAAAGTATGCATGTAAAGAGCTACTTGATTTGCAGCTTCCTAACCTGTAAAAATGAGAATAATAGAATTTGTTCTACCTTATTTTAAAATATTTAAATATGTAATAAAATATTACACAATACTTAGGATAATGCTGCGGGGGAAATGGGAGAAAGATAAGAGATTAAGTAGATACAATAAACTTTGCATGGGCCTAAAATGTAAATTGCCGTGGATAAAAGGAATGTGATAAACTCAAGCTTCTGCATGGATATCTAAAGATAAACGAAAAATCAGAAAACAACAGACATACAAGACAATAGATATAATAGATCTTCGAAATTTCAAGTACTTGATTTGCTAAAGTGCAACTTTAAATAGTTATTATCATTGCCAGTTTTATCCTTCTGTACTTTTGGTCCGTTACCTACTCACACTAAATACACACTAATCTTTTAAAATTTAAAATAACTCTGAGGAACTGATGGATTAACAAAGTGAATATTATGAAGATTAACAATACATACATTTTTAAATAACTCCAAATTTCTCTGAATTAACAGACTAAGACTTCAAAGTATTCAACCCTGGTTACATAGTATAATCACCTGGAGATATATACATGTAAATATAAACAAACTGTTCTCTGTTCTCATCCTATACTAATTTAAATAGAATCTCTAAGTTTCTAGCACCTAGGCGTTGATAGGTTTAAAAGCTCCTTAGGTAATTCAAAGGTGACTTGTGAGGAACTTGGGTTGGGTAAAATCATAGGATTAGGGATTTTACTCTGTTGTAGAGTATATAAAGACTGTGTTTATTTGACTTCCCCTTAAAAATGCAATGTGATTTGCAAATATTACAGGGTTAGAGGTCAACTCTTACACCTTCTCTATTCTTTTGCAGGTGGGATCATAATTTTAGGCTAGAAGTTTTCTCCTTTGACTTTTTTTTGTTGTTGTTGTTTTTAATCACGATTGGTTTGTTAATTAGATACAGAGTCTGGCTTCCTTTGCTGGGAAACATAATTCTGTTATCAGCAAAACCACATTCTGCCCTAGGTGATTTCTCCAATGGCTTTAATCTCCCTTTTCAAATCCAGGAAATAAAGAGCCTTCCAAACTAGGGATTGAGTAGTCATTGGGCCTAAAAGAGACTTTCAGTTTAGATATCAGATACTCTAACCCACTGTAAAAGTTTGATAACAAATGAACCAGGGCTTTTAATTAATTGTGTACAGAAGTTGACAAAATTCTATTGGGAGACATCCCTAATAATCTATGCACATAATGTGGTGGGAATTATTTATAAATATAAATGAATTAATAGGTTTATAACCCTGGAACAAGACCATGAAAAATCAAACCATGCTTGGCAACCTCACAATTAAATTCTCAGTAAATGACTTACTTGAGAATTCTCTTTAATCTTTGTTTTCCAATATGTTCCTGGAAGCAAAGAGAAAAGAAAAATTTCAGTCAGAGTTTGAGTAGAAAACTCTTAGAGACTTCATTACATACATAAATTTGAATAACTCTTGGTTTGAAGATCTTTGATTTCACATTAAAGCATAATCTCTTTTCTCTCACTATGTGTATAATATATACATATATACACACACGCACATATATAATATAAATTGTGACAGATTTAGTGATCTTTCCAAATGCAGAAGTTTTTAAAAAATCAAATTGTGGATTTTGAGGGAAAACTCTTATTTCTGAAAAACACATTGCCGTTGCTTCTATGATGTTTTATGTTTTTACATTGACATTTTATACTGAATATTTTATAAAACTGGGAAACAAACTTTTATTTAGTGGTAAGTCTAGATACTGGCACTAATACCTGGCTGTACAGGATTTACCTGCTCATAAAATTATTTTCTACTGTTATATTACAAGCAGATTCATATGTTTAGTTATCCTGATATCAGCAAATAAGTTTGCATTAAAATTTATTCGACTCTTTAAAATTACTTCTGATATCTCATTGTATCTTCTCCAAACTTATATAAGGAGAACTCATTTTACATCAGTGAAAATGTCAACGTATATCTTGTACTTGGTGATATCCCAAGTGCCTGCATTTCTCTATCTTGCATACTTAATTATTGCTTCCTTGAAAACAAAAGTGCAGCATTTTGCAACTCCAGTACATCATTGAGCACAGTCCCTAGTAAATATTATATGCTTTGTAAATTATATATTTGAGATAAAATGAATTAAACGTTATTTAATCTGTAAATACTCTCAATTCTGGTATAAACCATTCTAGTTATTCACAGAAAAATTCTATTTTGATGGCTCTGAGTCAAAGGAAGATTCTTTTCCAACTAACTTTACTCACTCATGATGTAGAATGTGATCTCTTCTTACACAGGTCAATTGGTCTGGGGTGCTTGTACGTTTTTTACCACCAATCTGTTAGGCTAACTTAATTCAGGGGAATTACTAAGGAAAAAAACCTATTCAGTAAGGAAAACTAATCAGTATCATAGGCACCTAGGCCCAGTTGATGTTTCTATATATCATTTATTATATTTAGTCATGAATGGAGTTATAAGTACTTTTGCACTGATAGCAATGCTCTACCAAGGGAAATTGGTCTGCTCAAATCTAGTCACAATAGTATCTTAACAGCTGAATGAGCCTAGATAATATGTTTACAAGGCAAATGTTTGCATTTACTCCATCCTAGGAGTTCTTAGAGACAACCCTACAGAACCACAAAAGCATTTTAGGTGTATGAGAAAGAAATACCAACTGGCAAAAACAGAATTTTTCAATTAATTTTGACAAAGGAATTATGTATTCATGCAGAATATGTTAGGTAATATTCCATGATTAAGAATCTTTTCTATGAATCATAAATGACAATACATTGAAGAGAAATCACATGTTTCTAAATTTTAAAAAGTCATTTTTGATCAATAAGATTAAAATATATCAATTTTACCTTTAAATATTGTGCACTCTGACATTATTTCTATATTATTTTTTATTATTTTATAATTTTTTGAATGCTACACAAGATAATATTACCCCACATGTATATACAGAATAAATTTTTGTTTGGAAATGTTTAGAGCCTGCTTATATCTAAATATTGAAAGTAGTGCTGTTTTAAGATCTGTTTAAGTTTAATTAGAGGCTGTAAACACTACATTTTATGGCCAATGAGAACTAAAACCTAATTTTCCATAAAAAAAAATTGGATCCAATGTTGATTAATTTGTTTCTTTCCATCAGTAGCTATATAGAAGATAGTACTTTTCTGCCCCCTGTTCATACATTAAAGATAAAAAGTGTAGCTGTTAAAGGACTAGTTCAAGTTGGGTCAATATTTCTTATTCAGCAATAACTTTGAAGTATTTCACAACGGACCTTTAAAATTTCTTTAAATATATATATATATCTTTGACAGGATGCCATTAAATCTTTAAAATAAGAGATAATGATGATATTTCCTAAGTAGGGACAGTATTTTCTATTTTAGTTTCAAAACAAAGTTTATTTCCTCTGGAACAAGATGTTTACTTCCAAGTAAATAGTGTATCTTGAGTGTTATGATATGGTGTAGTGTTTAAATTGGCTGCATCTAGAGTTAGACTTGGCACAAAATTTCATTTCTACAATTACTGGCTGTATGACCTTGGCTGATTATTATATAACCCTCTGTACCTTGGTTTTCTAATGTGTAAAACAGCAATACTTCAGGTTCTACCTTATAATGTTTTTGTAATAATTAAATGAAATTAATACATGCAAAGTGCTGTGTCTGGGATGTAGGGAGAGCTCAGTAAAAGTCATATATTATCATTCCTATTTCATTGAATCTAAGATGCTATTGATTGTAAGATACACTATTATTATATGGATCAGTAAGGAAAAAATGCTGCCAATTAAACTATAGCAACATGTTTTATAACTCAGAATGTCTCATACTTATTAAAAAAGCTTTTTCCATTAGATATAGATTTCAGTCATGTATACCTCTTATATATACATAAAAAGGAAAGAAATATGTAAAATAAATTAGATAGATTATTTCAAAATTTCTTAATGTACAGCATTCAACTCTTCTGAATAGCTTTGAGTTGGCAGCACTAATGTCTAGAAGTTCTCAGCTATGTATCACTCCTCCAGTCATGAAGGACATCATTAATGTTGCTTTTCTTAGAGTGGTACATTATCATCTTGCTATTTCTTCCACTTCTCATGTGCATGGTGAAAATGTTAATGCTGGCATTTCTTTAATTTCCCCAGGTGATGTCAAGGGAAGATTTTCAGAGAACAACAGGATTTCTATTCTCTTAGATTCTTGACTAGTTGTAACTATCTAGTTAAATCCTTTAAAATAACAGCCAGGTTAACTATGACTAGCCATTGATACCTATATCATTTCTGCTGCTTGTCCAACAATAATCTTAAGACATCATTGAGTATTAGATGCACGTAGATCTCAGAGATGTTAAAATGGGGGAAATAAGGGACTCTAAAATTACAGAATTCTCTATCGTACTCTGATCTCTTTATGCCTTATAATCAGAGGTGCAGTGACTTATCTAATTAGTCATTTTGGGAAAAATAAACAGGTTATTCCCAGCTTGATTCTTTCCTTCTTTGTAGCAGTTGGCTTCTCCTCACAGTGCGGATCCTCTCTCCTCTCTCCCAGAGCCTGGCCCTTCACTCCTGGGTGAAGCCTTCTCTGGTCCAGCAATGCCAGTCCCTGGATTGGTAAATCTTTCAACTGCTCAATGGTTGAATTTTAAAGTTTGTGTGTCAATTTAGCCCTTACCAGGGCTATCTTTTTTCTTCATTTACTGAGTCTTTTGCCTTTCTCTAAGTTTTTATTTAATCTCTTCCCTCACACATACACACAGACCGTAAAGTGATGTGGCTGAAAAATGGCTCTTACAGTGTTGTCTTGTTCCATCACTTGCTTGTTGTTTCCTTAAGCTGGATTTTATTAATTTTGGCCTTATTCCACCTCTTCTTTGCAGAGATTTTAAAAAGCTAGTTGCCTATTTTGTGAGGGTAAATTTAATTAAACTGGAAAATGTCTGGGCCTACATAAATTACAATGCATTAAAAAAAAGTAAGGGAAGGCTCCACTGTCAGCCTCTCTAGGTCTTGGAACCCTAATATCCCTTCGGATAATATTCCCAAATTCCTGACAAACATCCATCTTCAGAATTTGAAAATGAGAAATCAGAATTCCTGAGAATTTTAGGAACTTTTCAAATTATAGTTCATTCTTTATTTGAGTATGTTTAAATAATAATGAGTGAGCATAATAATAAACGAAATTATTTTTCTGAAAAGGCAATATTAAAAGCTTTAGAGGTTTTCTGTAAAAACATATGATAAAAGAATATAATAGCATTAACTGATACATAATGACAAGGTTATATATTTCATTAATATGTAAAAATATTTCTACTTGACTCAGACATTTAAAAAATAAAACATAAAAAATAGAATATTAAGAAAAAACAAATACCAAACAAAAACATTTTAAATGAAAGGTAATGCCAAATACCTTTAATATTTAAAAGTTGTTATATTTTTAAATGGAATTCTGGAATACACAAAGCATTAGTTACCTAATTTGATCTTTGTTTCATGACAAATATTCTAGATGTAGAAAAATGTCTTTCTTTTTATTTTTGTTTTCATTGTTGCTGTTGACAACTGAATTGTCTAGAGGACTTACAAAAACCTCTGAGGGAGGGTGTTAGGTAACATGTTGCTTTGTATCAGTTTATTTCCTTTTCTTAAATATGAAAATATTCTTTTTTTACTCTCTCTTAGTTTGGTTTTACCATTAATGTATTGCTTTCAATAACTTGGATTATAATCAACTTTCATTTCCATATTGGAGTATACCATATCAAAATTCACACCTTCTCTCAGCATTTCTTCTGTTAAAGTATTTACAAAGAACTATAGCCAGTAGTGAATAAGCAAACATTGGACAACTTCTCCAATTTCTGAGTGATACAGAATCTGGTTCCAGGATCCTCAACTGGAAGTCAACTTGATACTTTAAAATTCCTATTGATGTGTGTTAACATTACCCAGTAGGTCTTTTTTTTTTTTTTTTTTTATAGTTCTGATAGACTGATGTGAATTTTATTCTTAACCTCAGAATATAATCATTTGACTTCGAAGGAATTGTAGTTTAATAATTTGGGTCAATTTACTAAAAGTAGAGCTTCCATCTCCCAGGATGACATAAACAATTGGAATCTACCTTGTGACTAGATGCATTATAGAAAGTGGCAATTTTTAAGGAATGAGACGTAGAAGGGATATTGTTTGTCTTCTTTAGAAAGAAATAGAGCATAAATGTCAGACCTGAATCAGACAGGCACTGTATGACTAGGAGAGAGTAAAGGCTCTTCCTACCTCTGCACTTTGCTGTTTTTCTTTATTTCTTAGTAAAACTATATTTACTTCTACATAGGAACAGTTCCAGCCATGAACTGTCAGTTTTCAGCCAATTTTCATGCTGAGTATGGAAGGTGAATGGTGAGCAGAGAGATTAGTACAAGAGAACTTTAGCACTGATTTTAAAACTGAAATAGAAATTTTATGAAGTTTATTTTAAAACATAATGTTCTTGTGGTTGGCACAGACTGGCACATTATAAATCATCATAAACCACTGATGAATTAATTATTTAGGCAATGCAACCAAAAAAAAAAAAAAGATGGGGGGGGGCAGAAATCTATAGCACCCCTTTAAAAATAGACTATATTCTTAGGTCTTAAAAAATATTGCATATTATTTTTTTATTGATCTAAGTATGTATAACCAGGAATATACAATAATTTTCTAATTAATTAAATTTCTATGATATTTCACTTCTCTGTGGCTTTGGGTTGAGACTTTCAGACACAGGGATTGTAAAATAAGGCACTAGTACTTATTTAAGTTCCTAAGTAGCCAGATTGGATAAAACAGAAATTCATACACTTTCTAAAGACTTTGTATATGTAAAACCAATTGAGAAATTACCATGGTAAAAATAGAGGTCTTGTTTGAGGATCACAATTAAAAATATAGTGGCAGATGGCCTTTATTCCTTATGGCTGTTAGTATAAGCTAAACATATACCATGGAAACAGATTATAGCAATCACCATTGTTTCTGTAATTTATACATATTATGTATTTTATAGATATTCCCAAGTCAAATAGAATTCGTAACCTAATGCTACAGGGTATACTATTCACAAGTGCAAAGGATATACTAATGTTCTTTGATCTTCAGAATTTACAAGATGACTTTTAGAAAGTTAGTTACAAGGGGTCATAGGTATTTTTGCCACAAGCAGCATTGTCATAGTCATCTTTGTGTTAAGTAAATATTTTTTTTCCGCAAATATTTTTGCCAAATAATTGACTGTAAGACAATTTTACTACAAGTAAGATCACAACAAATAAAAGAGGGGCATTAAAAAGGTCATAAAAATTAAAATGACTTATTTCAATACATTTAAATGTGTGTACAATATATTTAAAAGTGTGTAGATTTATGGCAGTACTGTGCAAATAATCGATTTTACTTTGCAGATTTTACCTAAGCACTTATCTTCGTTCTATAGGAAATGTGGTTTCAACTCTGTGACCTCAAAGAGGGCTCTTGGCCTCTTCCTTCTCCCAGTGTAGTGAAATCAGTTCTTCGAGAATAATCATTCCACCTGGAAGAAATAACTAACTTTTAAAACTACCACCACTATGTCAATGGAGAAATGAAACCAACAACAACAAAAATAATAAACAATCAACCAGTTAACCAGTTATTTTCTCTCTTTTTTTTTTATATTGCTATTGTTTAACTCCCACACCTCAGAGCAACAATATTGATTCCCATATTATATATGAAGTCAATCAATGTTGCTCTGTATCTGGTGGTGTTTTTAATCTTACGCATATAAAAATAACTCATACTACGAAAGAGTGGTAGAGCAGCCAATAAATAGGCTGTAGTTTACCTTGAATAATGGAAGTGGAAGTCAGGCACTTTTTTTTAAACTAAAAGAAAACTAACAAAAGCCTGTAGTCAAATACATATATACACACACATACATGTATATATGTGTGTGTGTGTGAGTCTGTGTGTATATATGTATATATATTTACACATATATACATAGGTATGTATATATATTTACATATATACATATGTATATATATTTACATATATTTACATATATACATATGTATATATATGTATATATATTTTTGAGTTTGTGATGGCTAAGGGCCATTATCTCATCTTTGACAGGAAGCATCAGGAAAATGAAGAATTGATGTAAGCATCATAACATCATAAGATGTCCCTCCTTTTTGCTCTCCCTTTAAACAACTAACCTTCAGCATCCACTTATCCATGAATAAAAGTGCTTCTGTGGAAATTGTGAGATCCAGCACTATACGCCAAGGGTCTCAGGAGGAGTCTCATCTACCTGTGAGTTGGGGAATAGGCAAAAAGACTTCAGTATGGGCTGTGGAACTGGCAGGAACCTGTGAACTGGATTTAACTCCTCTCAGCCATGGTCAGGGAGCACATACACCTACAGATGAAAGAGCCTTCGTAGAAGTCTAGGTTTCCTGAAGGGAGATTCTAGAACTCTGTTGAGCAAAAAAAAAAAAAAAAAAAGTTTGGATTTCTTAGAGAGGGTAAGAGGAACTTTGTATCACAAACCTGAGCTCTTTGGGAAAACAAAAGAGATTTTTAGCAGCCACCCTGATGAGATGTGAGATAGAGACAAGAGATAAAAGCTTAAGAACTCTATCTTAAGAGGGAGCAAGAAGCATGGAGGTGCAACCATTCCAGGTTAGAGAAAGCCTCAGAAATAATCAGGACCAATGAAAAGGATCTCCCACTTGAAGGCAGCTAGAGAAGAATGGAGGGGGTGAGTGCTACTTCAAACACAAAAATAGCAATGAGAAACTTCTAAAATACAAAGAATCAAGAAAATATGACATTATCAAAAGATTACAATAAACCTCCAGTAACAACTCAAAGGCACAGAGATTCATGACTTACCTGATAAAGAATTCAAAATAGCTGTTTTAGGGAAACTCAATGAACTCCAAGAGAACACAGAATGAAAATTCAACAAAATCAAGAAAACTGCACATAAATAAAGTGAGAAATTTAACAAAGAGGTAGAAATCATAAAAAAGAATTGAAGAGAATTTTTGAAGCTGAAGAACTCAATGAATGGAATAAAGAATGAGAGTATCAACAGCATCAATAGCAGAACAGACCAAACAAAAGATAGAAAATAGAAAATTTTCAAATAGAAATTCTGAGCAGACCAAAAAAGAGAAAAATGAGTAAGGAAAGTGAATTATAAATAAAAAAAACCTCCCAATACAGAAAATCCCATTTCGCTGGTGAATTCTTTCAAATATTTAAAGAAGAATTAATGCCTCTCCTTCTCAAAATCTTCTAAAAATTGAGGAAGAAGCAATACTTCCAAACTCATGTTATAAGGCATTGCCCTAATACCATAGCCAAAAAAAGGCACTACAAAAAAATGAAACTACAGGCCAATATCCCTGATGGATATAGGTACAAAAATATTCAACAAAATATTAGTAAACCTAATTCAACCATACATTAAAGGGATTATATATACCATAATCAAGTGAGATTTATCCTTATAATGAAAAGATGGTTCAACATACACAAATCAATAAATATGATACCACATTAATAGAATGAAAGATAAAATCATGTAATTATTTAATTTAATTATGAAAAAGAATTTTATAAAATTAAATATACTTTTATGATTTAAAAAAGAAAAACTGGAAATTGAACATAGAAGGAACACACTTCAACATAATAAAGGCCATATATGACAAACCTACAATTAACATTCTCATGATGAAAAGGTTAAAAGCCTTTCTTCTAAAATCAGGAACAAGGTAAGGGTGCCTACTTCTACCACTCATACTCAACACAGTACTAGATGTCCTATCTAGAGTATTTATGCAAGAAAAAGAAAAACATCTAAATCAGAAAGGAAGAAATAAAATTGCCTTTATTTGCAAAGAAAATGATCTTCTATATAGACTAGTGGTCTTAAACCTTTTTGGCACCAGGGACCCGTGCCCCAATGAGAAAATCTAATCCCTAATGATCTGAGGTGGAGCTAAGGTTATGATGCTAGCGCTAGGGAGTGGCTACAAATAGAGACGAAACTTCACTCACTCACCCACTGCTCACCCCCTGCCGTGCGGCCCAGTTCGTAACAGGTCACAGTTCAGTACCAGTCCACAGCCTGGGGGTTGGGGAACCCTGCTGTAGACTCAATCAAATCGAACTAATCAAATTTAGTAAAGTTGCAGTATATGAAATCAGCACATACAAATCGGTCGTTTCTACATACTAACAAAATATCTGAAAAAGAAATAAAACAATTCCATTCATAATAGCATTAAAAACAATAAAATAGTTGGCAAAAAATTTACTAAAGGAAATGCAAATCCATTCAATGAAAATGATAAACTTTGATGATCTAAGTCTGTGTTCATGGATTGCATAATATAATTTTGTTAAAATGTCCACACATAAAGATGTGTATATATTTATCCAACTCCTATCAAAATTCCAAAGGTTTTTTCTATAGGAACAGAAAAAACAGTCATAAAATTTGTATGGATTCATATAAGACCCCAAATAACAAAAGTAATCTTGAGAAAGAAGGATAAAGACGGAGACACCACACTTTTGATTTGAAATTATACTAAAACCTATAGCAATCAAAAGAGTATGGTACTGGTGTAAAAATAGACACATAGATGAATAGAACAAAATGGAGAACCCAGAAGTATACCCCTACATATATGGCTAACTAATATTTGACAAGGAATCCAGGAATACTGAATGGGGAAAGGATAATCTCTTTACTATTGGAGCTGGGAAAACTAGATAATCAAATGTAGAAAAATGAAATAGGACAACTATGTTACACCCCTGACAAAAATTAATTCAAAATGGATTAAACACTTAAACATAAGTCTTTATGTTTAGATCTGAGATCACAAAACTCCTAGAAGAAAACATAGGGAAAAAAATCTTTTCATTGGTCTTGGCAAGGACACCAAAAATACAATAAAAACACAAGCAACAATAAATAAATGGTACCACATAAAACTAAAAAGCTTCTTCACAGCAAAAGAAATGATCAGTGAAATGTTAAGTCAACTTACATAATGAGAGAAAATATTTGCAAACTGTTTTTCCTATAAGAGTTTCATATCCAAAATAAATAAAGAATTCATACAACTCGGTAGCAAATTAACAGTCTGATTTAAAAAGGGGCAGAGGAACTTAATAGACATTTTTCCCAAGAGGATATCCAAATGGCCCATAGGTATATGAAAAGATGCTCAACATTACTAATCATCTGGGAAATGCAAATTGAAACCACAGTAATATATTACTTCACACCTCTTAGAATGTCTGTCATAAAGAAGACAAGTGGTAACAAGTGAAGGAGAGAATGTGGGGAAAAGGAAACATTTGTGCTCTTTTGGGGGGAGTTTAAAACTGGTGTAGCCACTATAGAAAACAGTATGGAGGTTCCTTAAAAAATTAAAAATACAACTACCATATGATCCAACAATCCCACTTCTGGGCATATCAAAAGGAAATTATAATAAGATATCGAAGAAATATCTCAATGTTACGTTTACTGTAGCATTACTCACAGTAACTTAGATATTGAAACAATTTAAATATCTGTTCATGGAAGAATGGATAAAGAATATGTGGTGAAAAGCTGAATGTGTAGAAATAGAGATTAGAATAATGGTTACCAGAAAGCGGAGGAACTAGCAGAATTGGGGAGAAATTGGTCAAAATGTATAAAATTGCTGTTAGAAGATGAATAATTTTTGGAAATCTAATGCACTGCATTGTAATTATTGTGAAAATATTGTAGTACATACTTCAAAGTTGCTAAGAGTCTGGATTTTAAATGTTCTCACCACAATAATTAATATTAATGAAAAGAGAAAAAATGAAGACTAAAACACTTCATGTCATTGGTTGTTAAAATTCCAATTATAGTTAGTGTTTTAACTGGATATTTGTGAAACTGAAGATTTTTGAAAGCTATCAACTTGAAATACATTTTCTGCTAATACTTGATAGGGCAGGGAGAAGAAAATAGAGAATCGATTTATTCTAATCCGTAGGATAATGCATTACATATTTAAAAATGTAGAAGTTTCCATTGACACTTGTTATTGGAAGGTTTTTTTTTTTTTTTTGCTAACTTGTATCTTATTTAGTAATTATTGATCTTTAACAATCATTCATAATGTTTTACTTATTGCTACCAACAAAGCAGTTTTATTTGGTTTACTCTCCATATAATTCAAGAATAGCTCTAACTGCATTTAGAAAGATTTTAACATTTTGAAATATACAGCTAGGATTACTTCCAATGTCCAGCCGTCTTACCTTCTTGATACCTGAATACGTGGTACTTCTTGTATTTAAGAAGCACTGGTATATTACCTTATATCAATTTATTTAGCTTAATATTATATAGAATAATATTTTGTACATTTTTTATATCTATGTTCATGTATATTTAGATGTGGTAGATATGTATATACATACTATGCCTCCAAAATGACAAGAATTACTATCACCACCTCTTTCTCTATTATGTCAAACATAATTTTTATTAATAACTCAGTGCACTTTCTTTTATTTATGATGAATGAAAAAAAGTTTATGAGTTTACCATAATTTAAGCAAAAAAAAAATTGATTTAGTCAAATGTCCTATTCTCCAGGCATTCTTGTTAAATAAAATTTTATCTCTTAAGTCAAGAAATTTGAGAGTGCCAAATCCGATAATTATTTTTTTGCCCTAAACTTGGTCACACTTCTGCGACTCTCCTTTGATGAATTCTCAAACTCTCTTCAGGGTTTAGCCCATGTCTGTGCATAGAGGCATGACGAGTTTCAGGTAGAAAAAGTGACAATTAAATGTGATACATTCTAATTAGATATTGCTGTCGTCTAGGCTAGGACCTCTGGTAATAATATATTTTCAAGAAGGAGAAAGTTGAGTATGAAAGAATCTTAATAAAAATTTATAAACACTTTCAAACTCAAACTTAATTTGTGTACAAATTAAGGCTGTTGGGCTCTATTTAATTTTATAGGTACAGCATTTTTTAGACTCCTGCTGCCTTACAATCTGAGAAAATTGTATTATTAGATAAAAGGACTCTGTTGATCAATTTAGCATTATGAAATTCCTAGTTTTCTTTTAAAAAAATTCTTCCCCATGTTTATTAGCGTATCTCCAAGCTGTGCCTCGTTAGATTTTCATTCCACCTTATTGCTGTAGTTCAATTTTTTAAAAAGTGAACGAATTTAGGTCACAGTAGGTTAATTTAGAGAAGTTCTTAGTAACTTTTCAGAAGCTTTGTGCCAATTTTTCTGTAATTCTGTCAAAGTATGAGTCAATTGGAGTGTAGGTGATAACCACACCCACTCTTCGGATCACAATCTGGGAAATGATGATGGACATTGGAAGGCTCTTTAAAACAAGGCAGACAACAGCACAGTCAACAAAACATGTACATGAAAATCCCCCCAAGTACCATGTTTGGTACATAGACTCTAGACTGCCAGCTCAGTTCTTAATATGGACTTAATTTTTCAGTGATTTAGTTTGCCTTTAATAATGTTTTACTTTTGTCTAGATCTAGTCACATCTCTTTAGCTCACAATAGTTTTCATAGTGGCCTACCAAGTTGCCTGTATTTCAAGAATGTTAAAATACAATGTATTATTTCATCACTTCCCTCATCATTATGAAAGTATAGAAAATAGGACGGAGAGCTTTTTAAATGTTTTTTGATAGAAATATATTTACATGAAAGGTGACTTGTGAACTGCATTATAACATAATGAGGCATAAAAATGAAACTGGATACTTTCTTAATATAATTGCAATTGGTGTCAGAATTTCCCAGCCACCATTCACAACACATGTATATCTGTCTATTATCCTAAAGATATGAGCAATTTGTAGGCCCTACAATTTATTTATTTATTTTATAAACATATATTTACTACAAGCCTCTTACATGTGTTTGTTATGTAGCTGATTTGGGAAGAATTAGAGAGACGGTTGGTATCTGAATCCCTTTCCTTATAAGTTGCCTATCCAAGACCAACCCCTTGACTTTTCTGGAAGGTGATTGTCATGTTCAAAGGAAAAGTACAATGAACATTGGTCATATTTGCTTTCAGCTCTAAATAAATTTTTCCTCCAAGCCCTAACTTGACATAGAACTTGTGCTTCTCATAAGCTTGCCTAGACTAATATATATGTACTGTCTAGGGAGGCCTAGGCATTTATTTTTTCTTAGGTTGCTTAAAGATTAGTTCTTATTCTTGATAAGGACTTCTTTTTACATATAACTTTTACTCTAATAACATATATTCTGTTCCTGATTTCGTAGGGTAAAATGACAGAATACATGTGGAATCACAAACAAAAAATGGATCACTGAGGGACCTAATAAAGGTAGGAACCCTTACTTAAGGAACAAAGGAGAGCTACAAAAAATGACTTTACTAAATTTATTTTTCTGGTTGGTTTTCTGTCTTTAGGCATAACATATGTGTTTCACTTATTATCTTATGTCATCTGTGTTTACAGTAAGACTGATTTTTATATTTTCTGATTTATCATTTCTAGAAAGACATGAACTATGTTGGTCCTTGGTGAATATTAACTAAAGACATAAAACCATTTCTAAATAGTATATTGAATTAGTCTCCTCTCTTTCTTGTATTCTCTGCATATATATATGTGTAATATAAATATATTTTTGTAAGTTTTTCTTAGTTAGAGTATGTATATTCAATTTAAAAAGACCCAATTGTCTCAGCTTCCTGAAAATGTCATTCTTGTTACATTTAGAGAGCAATGTAATGTAAAGTTATTATATAAATGTGATGTCCATTCTGTTTGCCTGGTCATATTTGCTTTTATGTCTAAAGAGATTTCTGAACTCTTTGATGAAAGATTTACATTCTAAACTGAATTTAATTCTGGAATCATTACAGAGCACTTTGGTGTGGAACATTGCCAATAAAATTTCCACATATGTTGGCACACTATCGATAGCCCTCAAAAAAACATGATTATTAAGTTACTGTCCCCTAGTTCTGGTATGGAGTCTTTAGGTGGCACTGTGATTCCAGTAGTAAATCATTTAATATTGGGTCTTCCTTTAGGTCTGTGAATAAATAACTCTGACAATAATTCGCAATTATTTTTTATAATTATACCTTTCATTTATAGGGATTATCCTAACTTGTAGAACTTTTTCTCATGTGTTACTTCACATTATTTGTAAACTTAAGAAAGCAAAACAATTAATTTAGTCCCCTCTGACAGATGGCAAATGTAAGGTTCAAAGAAGGCAAACAATTTTCACAGTCTCTCTCATGCCCTATGGTATATTTTGAAAAATAAGATGTTTTCTTTTCCTCCTGGCTGCATCTGCCTTAGTGTCATGGGTCTTTCCAAGTCTCCCCATGTGATTGACAAATACTTTGATAATGTTCAGTACTTGAAGGTATTGAACACGGTACACTCACTTGGATTTTGTTTCTGTTGAACAGAATGCAGTGAAGGTGTCAATATGCCATGGTTCTCTTAATTTCATCTCTTTGTTCAGCTCTACATCCCTATTCAAGTATAAGCCGTACAACAGACTTGAATAAGTGTTAGGGTAATTCATAAACATAGAGCGTAAAATTTACAATTATATAATAAGTAAGATTTTTCACATAGTGTGAAGGCAAAAAACCTAACAAGGTAAATTCTCTAAAGGATTCCCTATTATATGCCCTTAGTTCATAAATTTAATACCTTCTTTCAAAATTTTACCTGTGTGAAAACATCTTCTTTCTCTAACTCAAATGTACAATCTCTGTCCAACTTTTGGGAATATCTAACACCACCCTTTGTATTTGGTACAGGCCCAAAATTCATGCCCACTTCCCCAGAAAAGTGTTTCCCTAAATTTGACATCTCCAACAACAACAACAACAAAAAACATACCTGGGCTTCAGTAAGAAATTCTGTAGGTAGTCAACAAGGTGGTCCATTAGTAGGCTAGACATTCTCAGGTTCATGCTCTTTCTTAATTATTACATCAGAGGTAACTGCAGACATACCTCTGTGATTTTCTATTTTCTCAGTTCATAACTTAAATAAAATACACCCCCCACACACACACCTTTAACTTTTATTACAATATGGATATTAATTCTCAGAGTTACCTTCTAAATTCTCTAAGAATGAGAGAACTATTTTCCTAATTCTCCATAACTTCCCAAGATACCAATTTTGCATGGAGTTGGTACTTCATTTGTAGGCAGAGCACATCCCACTTTCAAACTGTACTTCTTTACCCTGCATATGATAAGATTTGGGTCAATGTTGATCTGTATAATTTTATTATTGTTAATAAATAAATTAGTGAAAAATGATAGAGTGAAAACATAGACTAAAAAAATAAAACATACAGATATTTCATCAGCACATAATTGTGGTTTTTAGTTAGAAAACAAACTAGACTGCTTAAAAAGTTAGATTAAGACAAATATACAGGCATACCTCACTTTATTGCACTCAGCTATATAGAGCTTCACAGATACTGTGTTTTTGTTGTTGTTGTTGTTTTGTTTTGCGTACAAATTGAAGGTAACACCCTCCACCAGCAAAAAGATTAGGACTCAAAGAAGGCTCAGATGATGGATAGCACTTTTTAACAATATATTTTTTTAGTCGAGACCACTCTTGGTTGACCTCACAGATTGCAAGGACTTTGTCAGTTTATAATCTCTTATTATTTGTTTTTGTTTGTTTGTTTGTTTATGCCTACAGCACCTGGTCTTCCTAGGTTGTCTCCCATCCAAGTACTAACCATGCCCGACCCTGCTTAGCTTCTGAGACCAGATGGTCAGATGGGATTGGGCTTGTTCAGGATAGCTTGGCCATAGACAACAATAAAGTATTTTTAATTAAATTACATACATTGTTTTTTTTTAGACATGATGATATTGTACACAATAGATTATACTATAGTCAGAACACAACTTTATATGCAATGGGAAATCAAAAAATTTGTGTAACTCGCTTTATTGCAACATTTACTTTATTGTGGTGGTCCGAAACCTAACCCATAATATCTCTGAAATATATCCTTTAGAGAAATTCTGAGAATCACTTACTCTACCATTTTCTGCAATATTTAACATACCTATAATTCGCATAGAGGAGAGAAGTTCTCCTGGGGAAATTCGACCATGTAATTTTCTCAAGAAGTTTGGTGATCGTAGAGTATTTTAAGTAATGTTGGAGGGGGCACTTTTGCTAAAATGTAAGCTATCACTGTCTATTTAAATTCTGTGCATCAAGAGAAATTTTCAGTCCCTCCTCCAGGTGAGTCTTGGGCTGAATGCTCTCAAACCTCTGCAGCATTTACAAGGCAAACATGATCTCTTCCCCTACAGCTCAGGTGCTGAGGGCTCTGGCCTGTTCCCATAAATCAGGGCTCCTAATTTCCCTAGCATCCATTTTTGAGTGACTGAAAAAAACAACTAGAAAAATTTACTATCTCCTGTTGTAACTCCCAGGGAAAATCCTAAAGCAGTTTAACTTGGTTGAAATTATTCTAGCGTTTCTAGATTCGTTCTTCTAGTTTTGCCTCAGCACCTAAATGAACAGTCCTCACTTCTAACCTACACAAAGATTAGACTTTAGAGTTTTCCCAATTTCTAGTTTTTTCTTTCCTCCTCTCCTTCACCTAGGAGTCCTATGGGTTCTTCTTTTAGTTATGCATATCTTCTCTCACCCCTCCAAGTGTTACCTGTCTTCCCTAGAAAGTAGGCAGTCAAGGTATCTTTCAGGATTTTCCACATGAGTCATCTTTCTTGAGAAAATTAAACTCTTTCAGAAATTGATCCCCCTTCTACAACAAAAATCTTACCAATCCAAGCAACCAATCAACCAACCTAACAAAACACCTTTGCACATTATTTTACAATTTTCCTCCCCTTTAAAACACATCTATTCAAATAATACTTTGTATGTATTGATATCCTGTGTAGATTTTTAATTTCTTGAAAGATAGAAACTGAACTCTATGGTTATTTACTTTCCATGTGTGCTCTTAAATATTTGTTAAACAAAAGAATAAGTGTGAAGTCCCTGCTTTTTGTTGTTGTTGTTTATTTGTCTGTTTTGGTTTTCTTTTTTATGAAAACGTAAAGCCTTGGTAGAGTTAGGCAAAAAGCTACATAAAACAAGGAATAAGAGAGTAAAGAACATGTGAATTCTGTATCCTCAAAAGTTAAGAGTTCTCCTTGAACTATGATTCTGGAAGATATATAAACACATTGTGCTCTGAGAAACTTAATTAAATTAAAGATATTATATTGTATAATATGATAACAGAATTTCATAGAAGACATTCTCAATCTTTATTTCAAGTAAAATATCTGCCTTCTAGTTTTAATTCCTCACACTGCACATAACTTTTTTGAAGTATATAACTTTTGATACTACTGAAAAAGGGCACAATGTCCTTTTAATCATGTTCATATTTCTTCCCTCTATACCTCAGAGAAGACAAGCTTTCTTATATATAAAGAGGTTTAAATCCTCAAAATGTTCTTTGTGGTTTCATTTTCTTAATTTCTAAAGTGCTCTTTACCAACTAAAAGACACTCTGTTACTTAGCAATAATGTAGATGCTGACCATAACAAGTAGTTGATAGTAAAAAAGCATTCTGGGTAATGGCATAAACATTAGCACATTAAGCATTTATTTTTACTTGCATACGGATTAATAAATCAGTGATGCTGTTATTAAATTGAGGCTACTAATAAAATGACAAATTGAAAGGCGAAGAAAAACATACTAATGGTGTTTGATTATGTGATTTCTTAATACGTAAGCAGTTCACTGCTAAAGAGAAATAATATAAATCCTACCATTTGTGCTGGTAAAGCAAAAAAATTGATTTATAAACAATTAAAAAGTTCCATTTTAAAATAAATATATCAGCAAGTTGCATATTTATATACCTATTATTTTTTTATGATATGAATAGAAAAAAATATTCTGTGTTTATAGTGATGCTATAGTAGTATCTGTTTTTACTACTGCTGATATCTATTTATTCCTGGGAATTTCTCTCATTTTGAGAATACATAAGTATTTGTCCCTACCCTCCCACCTCACCCCTTATGATGCTTGAGTTAATTGTATTTGAAATTATTTATTTACTTACTTTTAGTAAATTTTATTCCTCATAAAAATAATACCTCTTTTAAGAAAATAGATGTAATTGCCATTTATTGATCATATTTAGTAGATACTTTATATATTTTTTTTTCTGAAGAACTTTTACATATTAAAATTTCATCTACAAGCCATATAGCTTGACTTTCGATGTCAATTGTTCTTGAAAGTTCTTGGCAGGTAATGGTTATGGAACCTATGTTTAATCTACCTGGGCTGCATTAACCCAAAGACAATACAACTGCTGACCCAATACAGACTCTAATAGGGTTTATTTTTTAAAAATCCTATTGAGACAGTAATTTTCAGCCAGATATTTACATCTGTCTCTCTTCTTCTCACTTCCACATATGTGTATTTCTTGACTTTTGGTAGCTATCTCTCTACACACTCATGACCTTGCCTACCTTTAACCATTGTTTAGATCTCACTTCCTCTTCGAAGCTTTCCCTGATCGACCCTACTGATCTTCAGTCATTCTGTTCCCTTTAGCATCTCATTAACACTTAAGCATAAAATTTAATAAGACCATTGAATGATTATGTCCATGTGTCATTGGATGTTCCCTTATAAGTTCGTCCTGCCATCTTCATTTGGAGTATAAATTTTCAGATATTGGACCATAACAGTTCATGATTGTCATGGTTATCATAAGCCAACTCCCAGATCTTCTACCTACTGAACTATGATGCATTATTTTCTGTGTAAAATTGAACTCTAATTAGTATATTTAATGGATAACATATAACGTGTATGTTTCGTAAACTCTGGCTTAAGTAGCTTGTGTCATATTCTTAAGAATATGTACATTGATAAGTAGAAGAAATTCTAAAGGCAAAGACTTTATAAATATTTATAACTATTTTATAAGACTTAAATACTTAGTCATTTATTTTTAATCGCTAATTAATTTATTAACTCAACTGATTTTAAAACAAGACATAGCTTAAAACTCTTTCCAACTCCTTGTTTACAGTTGACAAAATCAAGTTCTAGAAAATGTTAGGTGACTCAAAGCCATATATAGGAGGTAATATTTAAATACCTTACTTTATAGTTTCATACATTTCTTTTAGCTAATATTGTTTTATGAAGGCAAATTAATTTTCTTTAAAGTAAGGCTTCTAAAAATGACTGCAAAAACATTTCATATCTGGTATCATTTTAAATAAATAAGTAAATAAAAGAATAGCTAATCACCAGGTTCTAAATGAATTTATACTTTTAGATGTGTCAAAAAGGTGTCCAAATTTACGAAATTATTAATTTTTAAAACAGTAATAGAATATTTTTTGAAAGAAAATTTATGATATACCTAAATTATGTAGCACAATTGGAAAATATTGAAGCTGGTGCTAAGATGGTTATTTCATATTTTCATTAGGAAATTCTTATTAGAATTACTTGGGAAATTTATATAATTTTATGAATTTTATGTAAAAATCAGTCAAGAAATAAAAAAGAAAATTTATTACAATTCACATGTGGAAAGTAAATTTGAACCAGCAACACTAAGATGTTACTGTTTCAAAAGAATTAATGTAAGTCAAGTTGAAAGTAAGATCAGGGAATGTTAGCATACAGAGTCGCAAATTTAACTTGACACTTCCAAGAACATAAAATGAAGATCCAGTCACAATCTGTTCTGATCAGTAATTCTTATATGGTGCCATTAAATTTGTTAAGAGGCTCTAATGCTGTATTTTTCATATACTAGGTAACAATTTTCTCTGGCATTTTTTAGTATTTGATTATTTGCTATAGAATACAATTTTTTAAATGCTTATGAAAAATAAATATATATATACACACATATATGATTTAAGTAAATCTCAATAATTCTCAGAATATAAATTTGTTGCTTACAAATCCCAAAGATTAACATTTATCAGGAATTTGGTAATACTAGTATTGTTTATAAATAGTTATTTGTTTCTAGCACTCATTATAGTATTAAGTTAACTTGTGTTTGGAGCTTTAATCAGGAACTTAGTCTGGGACAGGGTATGTCTTTTTAACACTTGCTCTTGCACTCAAATGTATTCATATCCTAGTGAGTGTAGTGTCTAGTCATAATTTTATGAAGTGTGAAGATGAAGACTAGATGGTCAAAATATCAATTCAATTTGATATGGTAATTATTAATTAAACATCATCCATCAAAAGCAAGGGAGATTCACAGGTAGTCAAGGAATGTTCCCTTCTCTGAAAAGTGTGTAATATAATGAGACAAACACATAAATAACCATAATGATTCAATAATAGATATATAAATAAACTGCTCAGGCTCATGCTTTCTGTTGAATATTTTAGACCTGGGAAACAATTCTGAGTGTGTAGAATTGTTTTTAGCTCATATTCAGTGTTTAAGTTTCCCATTTCTTTAAGTTTTTCTGTTATATACATTTTCTTTTTTAAGCTTTGCTGGTAATAGCAATGAAAACCTAACCACCCTGTATTAAATAACTAGTCTTGGTTGGGCATTGTAATAAGTGTTAATATATTTATTATTACTAAGCATGAGACAACGTGGAAATGGATAGCATTATCCCAATTATTATGGGAAAACAGAGATTTGGAGAAGTTAAATGACCAGTAACTTACTTAAAGCCTCAAAGCTTTTAGATGGGGAAGTTTCATTCATACTGGTATATCTCTGAGGCTTATGCAAAACATGATATGAGACCAAGAGTCTATATTACAAACATGGAGCATGAGGCAGAGTGTTGTAGAGGGAAATGATTTCTTTTATAATTATACAGTTTTATGTTCAAATTTATATTTGTCTATTCCTAATTGTACAACTTAATTTCTTTGTGCCTTTTCATAATCTGTAATGTGAGGATAATTAGAAAAAGCAAATTGATTAATGTTCTTGGAACTAGAAAAAAGCAAAGAAGTATAAGAGAACCTACAGGAATTGGGTGAGAATAAAGGATAAAACATTTAAAAAGGTATTCTTTTCACCAAGTACAGCTAAAATTCCTGGACATTATATATAAAAGAAATCCAAGAAAACTTTGAATGGTATAGAGACGGGAGACTGGCTAGGAGCATGAGGACTCAGGGAGTGATATAATGGTTAGCTCTTGAGTATTCTTTTTGTCTCATATATCTCTGATTTAAAGCTGAAGAAGCTGACAACCAAGAAATGCCAATGAGAGCAGCTAATAAAAACTCCAACTAAGATTTCTTTTTCAGCCAAAAGTTCTGACCAAATGATCATCTAAGCTGACATTTTTCAGGTTAGGGTCAACCTAGCTAGACAAAATGTATAGATAATTACCACCCTACTCTAGCCAAACACCACAGAAAAAAATGAAACAAGGTTTTACAATACCACCACAGGGAGGTCTTAAAGACAGCCAGTGATTGAGCCTGACCTAGCAGTAATGAGGAGTCCTTCTCCTTCCCCACTAGACCTATATCAAAGGAGTACTAGTTGAAAGTCAGGACTTTCAACATCCAGTGGTATAATGAGGCTGCCCCACTGAGATGTTGGTGGAGACCACAAAGGGTGTCCAAACTTCAACTCCAAGTCAGAAATATGAGGATCCCCACTCCCAAGGTATCAGAGGTTGAGTGAGAACTTGGCAATAATGAGGCAGTGCCACCTTTCATCATACTGGAGCAGTTTCAGATAAAGCCAGCCAAAACAGAAAATTTAAATATTATCCAGATATCTAAATGTAATATGAAAATGTCTACATTTCAGATGAACATAATTTATCATACCGAGATCTCACACTGAATGTAAAAAGAGAATCAATGGATGCCAACAGAAGTGACAGAGATGTAACCCAACATATCAATAGGAAAAAGGAGAAAAAAAATCACATTATCACATCAATTGATGCAGAAACAGTATTTGAAAAATTAGACATCCATTCATGAATAAACTCTTAATAAAATAGGAATAGAAGGAAACTTTAATTTTATAAAAAGTATTGACAATAAAAAAAACTTGCAAACATTATACTAATAATGGTAAAAAAAAAAAAACAACAAATGTTTTGACCCTAATATTAAGAACAAACCAAGGATTTCTGCTCTTCTTACTCTTGTTCAACATGTTACTGGAAGGTTTTGATAGTACAAGCCAAGAAAAGGAAATAAAAGCTATATGGATTAGAAAGAAAATTTTCTCTAATTGGAGATGATGTGATTGTTTTCACAGAAAATACCAAAGAATTTACAAAAGAAAAATTATTATAGAACTAATAAGCAAGTTCAACAAGGTCACTGGATATAAGGTAGACATAGAAAAATAAATTATATTTTTATATAATAGCAATAAACTCATGGACACATTCATTAAAAGCAATGCCATTTACAATTGCACAAAAATGAAATACTTAGGTTTAAATTTAAAAAAACTTATACGTGATTTATATGTTAAAACTATACAAGATGATAAAAGAAACTTTGATTTTTGTCAGTAATCGGTAGGGCATATTTTTGTGTGAGTCTAATTTAGATTTTCTGTTCTGTTCCACAGATCTTTGTGTCTATTTCTGAAGAAGCCTAGACTTTAGACTTTATCTTACAGGTGAAGAGGGATCATTAAAATATCCTACATACAGAATATTTATATTTGCAAATGTATACTTTGTAGTAATATAATGTAGCAATAATGTAGAGATTTTTAGGAAGTTATTGTTTCAGTTTAGTTGGAGGGGATAAAATATCAGAAAGAGATATTTTTCTGAAGTAGAAGAGTCAAAATTTTTAGACTGACTGGAAGCGTAATTGGTGAGGAAGCGTATTGAGAATGTAAAATCAAATCTGACTGTAATTTCTAGCCTGAGTGGCTGAGTGAATAGTAATTTCATTAACTAAAATAGACAAAGCAAACAGAGCAACAGCCTTTTGAAGGTGGACATGAGTGATGACGGTAATAGAGATTTGGTGATAGATTTGTTTTTGAGATATGCTAAATTTAAGGTGTTTGTGGGATATCTAAGTGAGATGTATAATAAGCATGGGGAAATATGAAATTCTGAGGAGACATTTGATCTATAAGGGTCTTTGTTAGGCTTTGACAGATAGATATGATTTGAAACCAATAAGTGAAAGAGAAAACCTCATGAAATAAGAGAAACAGATATCAGCAACATTCAAAGAATAGTAAAAGAAAGGGAAAAGAAGGTGAGAGATTGAGGAAAATTACCAGAGAGGTAGGAGGACAATCACAATTGTTTCCTGGAAGCCAAAGAAGGACTTGTTCAAGAGGAGAATAATCAGTAAACCCATGCACTGCTTACAGTTTTCAAAAATCTACCACTAAATTTGCAACTAAGAGATAATTTATGACTTACCAATGCAATTTGAATTTAGTGGTATGAATGAAAACCGTATAACAGTGGCAATGAAAGCAAGGAGTTGGAAATAAGCAAAAAGAGGAAATGGGAGGAAGGATAATTGTTAGAAATGGAAGTAGGTACTAAGAAAGAATGGGGAGTGTAATTGGTAGGAAAGAAGATATAAAATAATTGAGCTGAGTTAAAGGTACAAGGAAGGGATTTCTTAGAGGAAGCAGAGACAGGATTGGAGACTAGCATGATCATAAAGCTCCTGGCATATTTACAAAACACATCCATTTTACCCATGAGCTTTAAAATGACTTTTTCTGCAGAAGATGTAAATATAAAAGCAATAGGCTCACGAGACATGGCAGGCTGTCAATGATGGTTTTCACTGAAACTGGCAGGCACATTGGGAACCAGTTGTTGATTGTAGGTAGATCATTTCGAAGTCGTTAAAAAAATCTAAGGGATAATTCTAAGTTTTTTTTGCTATAGACCATGAGAATTCCCGAAGTATTTTATCCAAAAGGATTATACTTTTTTTTTCAGATATAGAATTACCAGCTGCTGTGTGGTTTTTCATTATGATGTATTTTGTCAGTGAATTAAAGAAATAACGTGCATTATGCAATTGGTTTTTGATATGATTATTCAATATGTGAAAGATAACGAAGGGCTGTCCTGATAGTTTCCTAGATATTTTTCTGAGTTGTTACGAACTTCTTTTACTATAATTTCTATGTAAAATTATCATTATGAACCCCAATAATTACAGAAAATTATATGTGGAATATAAAGATATAAGTCACTTGAATTCTTCAATAAAAGCCCACACTTTTACAAGATTGCCTGCAGGCTAGCGTCCTCACTTCCATAACCTTCTCTTAGAGCTTTTGTATTCCTTTACACCAGTGGCTTCACTTCAAGAATTCCAATAGAAGAACTTCGTACATGAGGTGCACTTTCACATTAAGAGTGCTGGGTTCTGGAACCAGACTACTTAAGTTCAAACTCTGATTCTGCTACTTAACCTGTGTGATTTTGGAGTGAGTCACTGTGTTTTCCTGTGCCTGAAATTTAAAGTAGTCCCTACTATACATATAGAGATGTTTTGAGACTTAAATTAGGGAAGGCTTAGATAACACTTTTAAAGCACTTAAAATATTGTCTGACATACAGGAAGGCCTCCATAAATGATAGTCATTTTTTAGTTATATATTCATTCTTTTTACTATAATAGACAACAATTTTTAATATCTTAATTAGATGCCAAATAAATGATTTCAAAAAAGTAAGTACATATCAATGTAAATATGTGGTATACAAACACTCTCTAAATGTATAAAATGGGAAAATGTAAATTCTTATGATGCTTTGCCCAGAGCTAATAACCTTTCAGGAATAGAGAGTAAAACATCAGCTAACATTTTTATTGTCTTGAACACTTTCTTCTTAAATTACATAGAATTACTACAAATACTAGATAATTGGAATGCCATCATTTTTTCTTTCTCATGTATTTAAAATGTGAAAATCTGGAATTGTTTAGAGCCCTTTGGCTTATAAATGATTTTTAAAGCTGAACGAATCCTAAATCAAGGTGAAGATTTTTTGGTTAACATTTCAAACCATTTTGCATGCTCCTAGGAGCTTACACAGAATATCCCTATGGTACTTTACAAGAAGACAGAATTTCTAGTGTCAGGAATGACAGAATGCCATTCAGACTGGGAAACCCTGTGGGTAATTTCATTTTAATTTGCTAGTGAAGCAGAAAAATCAACATGTGTGTCAGTAGTGAGAAATAACTCCTTGGCAGTTTGAATTTTAGCCATTGGTGAGGAGGGGAGATATCTGAAGTGGGCTGTCAGGGCGTAACTTCACATAGAAAAGTCTAGGTTAGAGTAGGCAGGTAGTCTGCATTTTGATATTATCAGAAATAGAAAGAGTCCTTTAGCTTGAACCAAATGCTGGAGGGAATTATAGCTGCTGTGAAATCTGATGTTCTGATGGTTGATCATCAAGTTTGAGAATGAAATAAATCTTAAAGTCTCTCTTTGAATGTTCCTATCTTGCTTGGACTTTATGAAGAGAAAAAAGAAACTAGTGAAGAAAAATGAATAGTCATGATGGAATTTTACACTGATGTAGAGAAGATTTTTCAGTTAAAAAGATAATCTAGTATAGCATGAAAATTTTAAAATTTAGTAGGTTGACTCTTTTTGATCTGTGAGTTGTGTTTTGCATTTATATTTTACTAAATGAGAAGATAATTAGAACAACTTCAAATAGATTTTTTAGATGGTTAAGTCAAACAGCTTATTTTTCTGTACTACTTTGTATTTATATTTGTGCAGATTGGGATTATTCATTACAAAATGATGGGTGTTAATTGCGATAAAATAATTCACAGTAGAAAATGTTATAAAGTTTAATAAAAATATCTCTCTATGTACTTTGGCTGTAAATCTCACTCCCCAGAGCTAACAACAATAAACATTTTGGTATGTATACTTTAGTGAACAAAAATAACATACATAGGAGGGTGGCTCCATAGTGTAGTGGTTAACATGTCTGCTTTACATGGAGAAGGTCCTGGGTTCACGCCCCAGAGGAGCCCTGGGTGTGCCAAGTTCCAGGTACATACTGTGAACATGAGGGAAGAGATGCCTCATCTTCAGAGATCCAGTTCTTAAAATGGAAATAGCAACATCCATAGTGACATCAGGGGTGAATGTGGGGGGAGGGGAGGGAATTAAAGAAGGGGGAAAAATCTTTTAAAAAAATTACATTCATACATGTATGGATACATATAAACGTATACAGAAAAACAGACTTTGTGCTGGTAAGGATGATATCATCCTATATAGACTGTTATGTGAATTGCTATTTAAAATTTAAAAGTATATTCTATGTTAACAAATGTAAAATTATATAATTACAATGGGGAGTATTCCATTAATTAAACAATTATTTTAAAATCTCACATTGTTTACAGCTTTTCTAGGGAAGAAAAACTATTACAAATACTGTTGCTTCTATAGTAAAAGAAGTTTATTTTTCAGATAAGATAAATCTCTAAAACTGGACGTGTTGAAATAAAAGTCAGCATATTTAAACTATAAGAAAAAATTGTTTCACAAGGAAATTGTCCTAGATTACATTTTCATCAATATTTTTGTCAATGCTGTATAGTATTGATCTCTCTCTAAAATCATTGCAATTTTATAGGTTAATGTTTTTATTGCCATTAATTTTAATTCATTTTATAGCTAATGATGGAGAGCATCCTTTTACATATTTGTTTGTTTGTTTGTTTGTTTTGTAAATTGTTCATAGCCATTTTTTCTATTTTCTTTGAAATGGTCTTTTACTTAGTAATTCAGTTGTGTGTTCATACTTTTTTTTCTTTATGCATTAAGAATAGTGATCTATATCAAAATGATTATTGATTTTTTTGGTGTATCATTTGTCATTTAACTTTGATTACAATATATTTTGCTATACAGATGTCTTCATTCTAATGTACACAAATCCATCATTTTGTCTGATTATGACTTCTTGGTTTTTCTGTTATACTTAAAATTCACCTCCATTATTTATAAATTTAAGTGACTCTAAAAAATTACCTATCGTTTATCAGATACCCAAATATGAGGAAGTCCTTTTCTAAATTCTGAATCTGTTCCATAGATGTATATACCTATTTTGTAACATAAGCATACTATCCTTATTTCCATAGCTTTGTGTGTGTGTGTAAATAAAGCTATACATACATGTTTTATGTTTATCTATATACATATTAATGTGTGTGCACAAAAAGTATGGATAACCTCTTCTAATTTTTTTAATAAAAAACTTTCTTGTCTATTCTTGTGCTTTATATTTCTCATTATATTTTAGTGTGTTAACTTATAACCAAATATGCATTATTTTGAATTTACACAGTGGTTTTATATTAATTAATATTTTTACAATATTTAGTATAAACCTGTAGAAAAATGGCATACCAAAGTATTATATAGAAGTTTATACATTATTGTCAAATTTTGTAGTTATTTTTAATAAATGTTTTGACATTTTAGAAAGGTTCCTTTTATATAATAATTTGCTTCTGTGTGCCTATTCTAGAAATTATCACTTGATTTGTTAGTTAGATAACATACCGTCTTTAAATAACCATTGTGGTTCTTCTTTTTGCAACATATATGTATTTTTTCCCTTTAATTTATTTGCTAGGATTATTAACACAATATTAAAAATTACCGGTTATCGTTTACATCCTTCCTCATTCTTGACTTCAGTGGAATTTCTTCAAGTATGTAAAATGGATCAAGTTGATTTCTGGAAGATATCTTTTATTGAAATAAAGTTTTCTTTCTTTCCTAACAATGTTTTCGAAAAAATCAGTAACTATCCTCGATTTTTTTTTTTAACGAAGGCAATATAGTATAATATAATCATATGACCTGTAGCCAGATTCACCTTGTGGCTCAGTCATTCATTGTGTATGAGACCTTGGGCAGGTTATTATTCCATGCCTCAATTTTCTCACCTGTAAATGGGATTTATATTTATAAGATTAAGTGGTGAGATTAAGTGAAGTGATAAATGTAAAGTCAGAACATAACCTGCTTCATACTACATAGTCAGTAAAATTAACTATTCATTTATCAAATGTTTTTCTTCATCTATCAATAAAATCACAAATAGATTTTGGTTTTGTTAATCCATTAATGTAATTAATATATTAGAAGATATCTTAAAGTTAAACAATTCATATGTTCTTGGGGTAATGTACCCTAGAAATTAATTATTATTTTGACTTGAACTGATTTGCTGCTATATTTAAGCAATTTTTGTATCAATTTCCATAGACAAGAAAATATTTAACTTTCTTATTTTTATATATTTTCAAGTTTATATATCTGTATAATACATTCTTAGTAAAATGAGTGAGAAAGAGTATGGGTTTTGCTTTTGAAATTAAAAATACATTTAAACTAAAGGAAACTTTGGCATTAATTAATTAATTGACTTATTTATTTAAATCAATATATATTGAACCTATATCAACATTTTTAGCAAGGTATGATTATATTACATCTATTTTTATTTTGAGTATTTCTTTTCTCAATTAGACATATTAACTATTCATTTTTTAGAGGATACTCTTTGGCATAAATGAATGTATGTCATAATCTCTGCTCTCAAAGAAAGAAGTCTAGATAGTACTATGTTTTAAATTAATAATATTTTAAACTTTTACATATACCGTGTCATTTATTTATTAAACAACCCTTTGCAGTTATTGTTCCAATTGTCTAATTGTAGAAACTATAATTTGAAATGGTTAAGTTACTCAACATCACATAAATAGTAAGTTTGGAACCAGGATTCAAGCTCTAGTTGGGGCTCATGAAAGCCCAAGATCTATTGGCTGAATATAAATGACTCTGAAATGGAAATGGAATGTTGGAAATAGTGTTAAGACAGAATCTAAGAAAACTATAAATAGACTTTAAACTTCTTGAGGTTAAGTATTCTTTTTACTCACATTTGTCGCTCCAAGAAATAGCACATACTTGTCACATTGCAGACATTTCGCAAATGTCGGGTGTGGAGTTAATGATTAGAGCGTTGGATCAACAATAAAAAAAGTGAAATGTAATTTTTGTATCAGGAGAGACTTCATATAGTAAAGGCAGAAAACATTTGGCATGGATTTACTGTTACTGAACTGGGATTACTCAGAAAAGAATGTGTGAATGAATGAAGGCTGTATAGTCCTAATGTACTTGGACAATAAGTAGTAATCTAGATTATTTTGTGTTGAGAACACCAGTATAGTAGAAGCATCCTTCTAAAATAAAAATTTTCTTTTGAAATAATTGATACTCTTTAAAAAATAACACTACTTAAAAAAATAAGAATCTTCTGGGCCATTATGTCCAATTCTGTACTTCCGTCCCATGCAATCACTCCTAGTACTCCTTGCTTGTAGAATGAGGACTCTCACTTTCTTCAAGTCTGCTCAGTTATCACTTTCTTAATGAAATGATCATCCCAATAATATTTGTGACACTCCCTACAAAGCACCTTTAATTCTTATCCTGGTTTCTCTCTCTCTCTCTTAATAATCTCAGTTGCACTCTCTCTGTCTGTCTCTGTTTGTCTGTCTGTCTGTCTGTCTCTCTCTCTCTCTCTATATATATATAATATATATTATGTATAATATATATTTTATATATCATATATATTTATATATCATATATATTATATATATAAACAGTATGGGAGTTCCTCAAAAATTTAAGAATTACCATATGACCCATTAATCTTCTGGGCATCTATCTCCAAAATTTGAAAACATTTATTTGTAAAGATATATGCACCCTGATGTTCATGGAAGCATTATTCACAGTGGCCAAGACATGGGAACAAAGAAGTGTCCTTCAATAGATGATTGGATAAAGAAGCTGTGGTACATATATACAATTGACTATTACTCAGCCATAAGAAAAGATGAAATACTGCCATTTGTGACAACATGGATGGGTCCTTAGATAATCATGCTAAGTGAATAAGTCAGACATAAAAATTTGAGAACCATATGATTTGACTCATAAGTGGGATAAAAAACTGAAAGCAGCAAATGAACAAGACAAATAATCAAAAGCTCTTGAACTCAGAACGCAGTATAGTGGTTACCAGAGGGAAAGAAGCAAGAGGGGAAAGTAGATGAGGGTAAAGGGGATCAAATATATGGTGATGGAAGGAAATTTGACTTTGGGTGGTGAACGCACAATGCAGTATACAGATGATGTGTCGTTGAATTGTACACTTGAAACCCATATAATTTTATTAATCAGTGTTACCCCAATAAATTTAATGAAAAACAAATCACTGCTTACTGGATGATGACTTATCAACCAATCAGTTATATTCTCTTGTGAAATTTGCAGAAAACCCTTACTTTGAGTTTTTTAGTGGTGGCAACAGGAGAAATTGATAAAGAAAAAGATTTGAGTTGCCATCATGATGGACAATTTGAATAAGAGCAAAACGTGTCTAACTACTGCTTCTGTGAAGAAAGGACAGCATGATTACTTCTTATGCTTCTTAAAAAACCACCCACTGCACTAGGAGGTCAGGCTGGAATGTTTTCCCATTCTTTTTTACATTTCTATTTGTCCTTACAATAACCACATTGCCTTGTAAACTGCCACATATTATTTGTTCTTTGTGACTCTAATAAGCTAAACGATCTGAAAGATCGCAGATATCAAAGTCATTTAAGAATATGCAAGGTCATATTTATATCTTTCTTTTGTCTTGTTCAATTATTTCAATGTTTTTTTTCCCCCAAAAGTCTTAACAAGGCATAAAATAGTGATATGTTGTTTTTATAATATTTATGATATTTTCTCATTATTTTGTGAATACATTTAGTCATTTAACATTCAAATAACAATATATTTTTGTTTATACTTTTCTGAAGTCAATTCTATTACACGAAACCTATCATTTTATGTCCATTATGCGACGATTACTTATTCCTCTGCTTTAAGCAACTGAGAAAAACACAAATGCATAAGCATATAAAAATAGATCATCACCATTTGTTTTTATTTCTCTTGAATATATTCTATAATTTTTCATCATTGAAATAAGTTATGCTTGTTTACATTATTTGATTAAATCTATCAGGGTTCGATTTTATATCCTTTAATATTCATGGCAAGCATTTACCTATTTTCTTCATTGATTTAAGGACATTTATATTTGAGATCCTTGTACATCATTGTTTACTATTCTTCATCATGGACACCACCACAGTGACACTAATATATTTCTTCATTTGCATATCATTTTACCACCTCTAAATAGATTTTTAACATTTTCTTCTCAAATGAGCATGTAAATTTTACCTTTTGCATTTATTAATTAGGATGATTGTTTATACTAAAGAGAATTTTTAGAAGCCATTATATCACTTTGTGTTCTTCAAAAATGTCCTCGATCTTTTTTTTATTAAGGAAGAAGTACTAAGTGCATGAGGAATTAGGAGAAGAAAAAGTAATTGTGATTTGTGTCTGTACTAATATTAATATGGTGACATTCATTATTATGCAGCATGCAAAATTATTTTCTTGATTGCCTTTTCTTTAGGACAAAATGCATAAAATTTCCTAATCATGTCAAAACTTAGACTAGATATTAGAGACGTGATTGCAATTGTGTTGTTTTTTTCTCTATAGCATGAAGAATAAACAATTGGGAGATCTTCCACTTGTATGCCTGCTTAGTTTATGGCAATTTGCATTTACATTAATTCATTGTTGATGTTCCTATGACATTTTTTTCACTATTTCACTGAAGAAATCATTTAGAATAATGCAAATGCTACTATTATCATTATTTTCAACAAGTTATTTACTCTAAGAAAAGGTATGGGAAACAAGGAGGGGAATAAGTGTGATAAAGATGCATTTTTTTTTTTCTTGTGGAAGAATACTTTAAGATAGTTATTTGCATTTGTTCTCCTTGTATTTTTCTCTGTCTCTATTTCAGCAGGTAGTTACTATTAGTGCTCCATTGTTTTATGGAGGGTATTTAGGTGAAAGCTAAAATTGGGCCCCATGTATAATGGCTAAAGCATTCTGGACTCTGAAAGTTCAAATTGCTTTCACACATTCATTCACACATTCTTTTCTCTCTACTATGAGTGATCCTTGCTCAGCAACAGTAAATCCATGTCAAATGCTTTCAGTTTTTACTTCATGAAGTCTCTCCTCATACTCAAATTACATATCACTTTTTTTTTTGATCCAATTTTCTAATCAGTAATTCCACACCTGACATTTGTGAAATGTCTGCTATGCAACAAGTATGTGCTATTTCTTGGAGTGACACACATGAGTAGAAAGAATACTTAACCTTAAGAAGTTTGAAGTCTAGTTAAAATTTCCTTAGATTCTGTCTTAACGCTATTTCCAACATTCCATTTCACAGTCATTATGTATTTGTCATTTATATTCAGCCAATAGATCTTGGGCTTTCATGAGCCCAACCAGAGCTTGAATCCTGGTTCCAAACTTACTATTTATGTGACGTTGAGTAACTTAATCATTCCAAATTGTAGTTTCTACAGTTAGACAATTGAAACAATGAATACTGCAAAGGGTTATTTGAGAAATAAATGACACAATACATATAAAAGTTTCAAATCTTTCTCAGCCCTTCTCTCCTTTTTCTCCCTTTCTCCCTCCCTCTCTTCTTTCTCTTATTCTATCTTAAAGTAATCAAGGAGATGATCAGTGTCCTGCCTGAGAGACAAAGATAGGAAAGAAGTGAAGAAGAAAGGAAAGCAGGAAAATTCTCCCCAGATTGCTGTAACAAGGATAAGATTTTGTCACCCCTTAATCTCGCATATTGCCAATGCTTCTACCCTGTTACTTTGTTTCATAATGATACCTCAGATTAGCATTATTATCTACAGAATTTATTTGAAACATTTTAAGATTCTTGAATGCAAGTACTATTTCTTATTTTTTGTGAATCTTTGGCATTTAGGCTAACACCATTCAATATAATTTTCAGCAATGATGAAAATATTCTATACCTGTGCTTTCAAATATAGTAGCTACTAACCACATGTGGTTTGAGCTGTGGCTAATACCAGTACTTGATATGTGGCTAATACCTGTAATAACTGATTTTTAAATTTTACCTAATTTTTATTAATTAGTATTAAAATACCCACATGGACTAATAACTACCAATTAAACAGCACAAATCAAGGCTAATCTTTTCCATATAATACTCTTAATAAGTGATTGGTGATAATAATAGACAGTTACTTCTTGTTTATAATTAAATACTTCATTTTTTCATATATTTCTCATATGACATCAGTAGTAATGTCCACTAAAAAGAACTTTTAATATTTTATTTAAATTAATTAGTAAACTGATATTAATATGTCTGGGTTTCCCTTTATACCACTACTTGCTATTAAAAATGATAAAACAAGGAACATGAATATAGGTTTTTGAAATTTTTTTTCTGAAAAAAATACTTTAAACAAATGTTTAATATTTAATTATAGTATTTATCATGTCTATTGAAAATAATTGTAATATACTGACCTATATATTGAACATAAAAAATAACCTTGTATAATAAGCATAAGTTATGAATTGCAGTATTAGGTCAGTGCATTTCATTTGCATGTGCTAATTAATCACTATTTTATACCATCAACGTTTGGGAAAGACAGCTTTATTGACTAAAAGGAATTCTATTATAATCTGAAACTAAATAATGAACAAATTTAACACAGGTCACAGAGTTTTCTTCATGTTCTTAAGGTTAATTGTAAAATTAATTAGATCTATTTGTGACTAAAATAAAAAATTTGGAGTTGACATAAAATTTGAAATTTTGAATGGTAACATATAGTAAATAATAAAACTTCTTTCTATAATATTTCAGTAAATATAAAGTTCTGAAAATTCAACTTGACAATCTAGGGAAAACATTTTTATTATATATGTTAATGTTATGATTTCTTTTAGTTTTTAATTTTCCTGTTTTTTCTTTCCTTTTTATATATATAAATTATAAAATGATAAATAATTTAAAAAATAATTTCCAGAAGCAAATAGTATTATGGATAAATGTATCTCTTTAAAATGTTTAAAGAAAACTTTAAAGTTAGGAATTTAAAATCCTGCAGCTATTCCTACATTATTAGGGCATATGGTATGTATAGTTTTTTCTCACTACCTATTTCCACTTTATAATCTAGATGAATGATAATCTCATTTAGAAATGTGGGGAAAAAGTTTGAAACATTACGTGGTTTTGTTTCAGAATGATTACCATTTTAAATATTGTGTTCATATCTCTGCAATTAACTTCATCTTGTATAGACCAAATGCTAATTTGCTCATCAATTGAGTCATTCTTTAATTTAACAAGTATTATTAAATAAGTGCTATATTATTGGCTCTGGAATATAGTCAAATGGCTTAATTCATTGAAGTTTCTAATCTGGTGGTGAAAACAGATATAAAGAAAAAAATAAAATTTATATTGAGTCACAATGGCAGTTCCATGAAAGCACAGAGTTGGGATTCTAGACTTCAACTGCAATATTGAGGAGAGTCTTCCAAAAAATAACAGTTAATATGTTTCTGATTTTAAATTCATGATATCCTCTAGTCATTCACATTTTGAAAGACTTGTGATCTCTCAGTTCTTGAACAATTTTAAAGCTTAAGCATATTTCATATTATGGACTGAATATACCTTTCACAAAATGCATATGTTGAAATTCTAGTACACAACGTAATGTCGTTAGGAGGTGAGGTTTTTGGGAAGCAATTAGATCATAAAATGAACCCCCAGAGAGCCCTCTCACCCATTCCACCCTGTGAGGACAGAGAGAAGATAGTCATCTGTAAATTGGAAATGGGCTCTCACCAGACAACAAATCGGTCTTTGCCTTAATCTTGAAATTCATGGCTTCCAGAACTGTGAGAAATAAATGTTTGTTATTTAAGTCATCCCCTCTATGGTATTTTTGTTATAGCAGCCAATATAGACTAAGACACTTCAGATGAAAACCTACAGCTAGTTAAAAATAATTTTTATCACCTATACATGAAATATTTCACTTATGAATACTCTTACCTGAAGTGTGTTCTATTTGTCATTAAAAATTAGACATCTTAGATTAAGTAAAAAGTTATAAAACTCTGATTAGTGTTATTATTATTTCTCAAGTTATGGTTCAAAATCTGTATAAGCTGTTCACACATTATAAACACCAAGTGATAACTAAAACCAATTTTGAAAATTAACCAAAACTATATATAGTTCAAAATATTTGAATTATTATGCTATTATTGTTATTATTTTCTTAAACTACCTAACCACCAGGCAATTTTCAGATTTATTACCATGTTTTCAAAATAGTGAACAGAGGATAAAACAGAAGGTGTCTCATTACCATCAATGTAAAGCATATTTGAGGTCTTTGACATTATTAAATTTAAAAAAATTGATTGTTTCCTTAGGCCTGTTTTGTCATTTCATTCCCAAGATATAAAGCAAGAGAAAAGAGACATGAATGGTTAAAGGCCCATTGATCGATATGAGCAATCAGCTTAGAAATACTGAATGGCTATGAACTAGATACCAGAAAAAAAGCTAGGGGAAAAACCTGAAGAAAATAATGGCATGGATGAAATTTTCCTTTATTGAGTAAGATTCTTAGTCCATAGTTCTATATCATGTGCATTTTATTTTGCTCATCCTTTCTCCTTGTTATCTTGGACTACTACCTCGTATTGAAAAGGAAAAGTCTAAGAGAGATCTAAATTTCATTGAATATTTTATTATATCAGAGCAGATAATTAAAAAAGATATTTGAGGCTAAGCAACATTTAAAAATATTTAGTAGCATCTTTCCTTCCCCCTTCCCAATGGTTATTTCACTATTTTGATGATTTTCTTAATTCTTTCAAATGTATAACTTAATTATGAGATCTGATTGAAGAGAATTGACATTCATACTCCACAGGAATAACCAGCAAGAATGAGGATCTGATTTTAAATATGGAAGAGAGAGAGAGAGAGAGAGAGAGAGAGAGAGAGAGAGAGAGAGAGAGAAGGTATTTCTCTATAAAATCTGTCTACCATCTTAAAGTAAGATGAGTTGATTAAACTCCTTCCATTGAAACAGATACATTTTTTTTGATATTTTCCAGAAAGATTTTGTGTTCACAGTAGTGCAAAGATAGAATCATATTTGACCAAAAAAAAAAAAAATAGAGGATACACTTGCACTCTTGGAACTTAGGACAGTCGTTTTAACAACCTGTGTATAGAAGACAGGTACAGAAATAGTTCATGTAACAGAGAGATTATGAGTTCTGTGAACTAAGGTCAGATATACACTCTGTGCACAAATACTCTCTAAAGATCTTTTGTCATTTATGAATGAATAAACATTAGGACAATAGATCTTTCAGAAAATACCAAAGAACAAAAATAAAGTAACAGTGAGACAAGAAACCAACTTTAATATTTAGAAGGACAGAAGACTCTTGACACTAATTAGCCAAAAGATGAACAGAAAGTTTTAGAAAAAATGTTTGATGCTCCTAGGACAACCATATAATTTATCATATCAAGTGAGACACTTTTAAGGTTGAAAGGGGCATCAGGACAACAGCCAGAAACTGGGACTCTACTAGGCATATCATGATGTATGACACTCTAGCAATAGAATATAAGAAAATTTGAATATATGTAATGAATGGAATAGATGATAGAATAACAAAAAGAAAATGCATGATAAAGATAAGAAGCCAAGATTATTTTTAAAGGATAGACTGAGATAAGAAAAAATTGCAAAGAAACTTAAAATATAATTATAGTGTAGGAGAGGAAAAAGTTTTCCTCAACCCTTTTAAGGTCCCTGGCTGGGACTGAAAATTAAACTGAAAAAGATTAACAGGAGAAAAGCATATCAATTTATTTAATATAAGTGACATGGGAAACTTCATAAGGAAGACCCAAAAAAACAGTGAGATGTGTGTATTTTTATGATAGGTTTGATGAAGAGTAGACAGTCATGAAGGAATATAATAGATTACAAAGTATAAGTAATAATAGAAAGTAGAACAATTTAGCAAGGCCTGTTTGTTAGAATTCTTTTTTTGTTTTCCTTTGTCTTCAGAGATAAGGGTGCTTTTTTCCTCCTGGTTTAGCAAAGGCATCTCTCACAGGAGAGGTTTCAGGGAAGACCAATGAAGGAGTTGAGTATGGGAGTAACCTTCCTACTTCTGCCATTTTCTGCAGCTCCTTCAGCTTAAAATACTCAATATAACAATGTTCTGTATTTCAGAGTAGCAAGTTCTAAATTCCATCAGTAGAACTGAAATCTCTACAGAAGAGGTTAAAAGCAAAAGTGACTGATAAGTATTGAATCAGTGTTATGGAGTAAAATCCTAAATAATATTCCCAGAATGCTGACCAAGGGGAGAAAATAATAAATGTGATAGTATGTTATCTGAGGAATATGGAGAAATGATAATAAAGGTTAAACCTTAGAATTACAGACATTCATGAGAAAGAAACAGGAATGATTGGATAAAATGTTAAAAGTACTTAAAGGAAACTTTCTGCCAAAAATAAACAGACTTGCGAACAAAAAGTGAAATGGCTTCTCTGGGATGGAAGGAAAATTAAAAAGATTTGTAGCAATTAAAATTCAGTCTTTCTTTATCTGATCACTAAATGAGTGAAAAAATATCTGATTTCGGGGGTGAAATTAAAACTAGAACATAAAATAAATTTTAAAAAATTATCTAAGAAGTAGAAATATTAAACTGGCCTCTAACCTCTCAGCAACACCAACAATCAGATAAGAATGAAAGGAATGAAGAATCAATTTAAAAAGGGAAAGTTTTATCTCAACATTAATAAAAGATTATTATTCAAAGACTCAAAAAACATACTTTTGTATAACTCTTAAAATGTCACTTTAATATATATTCTGGCTTCTCTTGTAATAAATCAAAAATCAGACATGAAGTTAGAGAAAGTTCCATATCCATCATGTATAAAAAACTGTGGCAGAAGCAAATATGAAAAAGACATTTCTCTCAATGAATTTTATATTCTATCCAAAGCAGGCTATATGTAATTATTTAAGTACAAAAATAGCATTGTAATAAAGACATAATTGTGTGACTTAGAACAAGGCTATGCTTAATATCCACTACAGGGAGTAGGAAAGTCCTACTGAATTAGTTACTGGCATTTATGTTGGACCTTAAAAAATCATTTGCAAGTTCAAAATGCTGGAGAGGTTATTTTGAAGAAAGAATGTAAGAGGAAAATGTGTAAAAAGTTTTGGGAGGCTTAGGAAAAGCACTAAAATTTAAGTATACAAAAGAGTAAATTATATACAAGAATTTAGAGTCAGATTATGGAGGCCTTGAGTGCCAGCTTTTTCAAAAGTAATGGGGAACCACTGAGGAACCACTGAAGTTTAGTGATATGCTATTATTCATGACTTCATAAGATACATCTCACGAAAGTTTCAATGATATATTTGCTAGATTAGCTGTTAGAAAAAATGTAAGATCTATTAACAAATTATAGTAGATTTATAGAAAAGAGATTATAAGAAACTGAACTCAGGCATTCTCAGTGGAAATAAAATGAGTAGAATACACTGGATAAAGATGATAGAGGCAGAATCGATAGAAACTGCTGATTGATTGGTTGTGGAGAACGTTTTCAATTCACATTAAAAGTAAGAATGGTCTTTTTAGATTGCTGTTTGGATTCTCCAGCTTTGTAAACATTATTTTTAAAAAGGAGTAAGTAGCAAATGGTTGTTTAGAGTAAATTTTTCTTGTAAAATGAATCATTTACATCTTATATTGAAAATTTCTTCAAAGAGATGTGCAGGAAGTATTTAGGCCTTATAAACAATATCCTACTGGCCTTTCTGTCAACTACAACTAGGAGTTCTATGCCATAATAGTTTATAGACTGTAACCTATTTGCTATATAATGATGCCAAAATGCCTAATATATCTGTCTACCTACCTACTTACCTACCTATCTACAATACATTGTATTATTGCTTATCACTTAACAATTTAGAGAAATCACACTCATTAAGTACAGTTTTATATTAATACTCACTAAAAGACATTTGCTATGTATGCACTGATAGTGAAAATGAAATGAAGTGGAAGTAACTGAGAAACAAGCTACATTCTTGGTTACTGGTCACACTTTGAGACCCAGCCTGAAAAGTTTTGACTATAGTAGTTGGAGGTGCCTGGGGTTGGGGAGCAGGGGAAGAGAAACAGCTATCACAAGCTTTCTTTTCTTTCCTTTATAACACAGCCTACTTTTTAATCCAGACTCCAGCACTTTTTAAATTTTAATTAATGATAATTAGAGTCGAACTTTAAAGTGTTATAATATCAATTAACTTAATCTATAAATTAAAAAGAAAGATTGAGGTTCTTTTGAATTTTTAAATGATAACTATAATTTTATTTGCATTGATGATTTCTCCATTTCATCCATTATATTAAGGTAATTCTTCAGAGATTCTTATTAAAAGGAAGATGTCATGTGCAAAATAAAATAGAACATGTTAACTTAAAAAAATAAAAACACATTTTTAAGGCACTTGACAATTTCTTTGTTGTTGAAATATGTGCTATTTTAGCAATACAGAACATAAGAATGATATTCAAGTAGAAGAAGTAAATAATACCTGAATCCAAAATGAAGGAAAATGTGTTCTAATTTGATGTTATAGAAATATAATTTTAGTGGCGATCTCACTTGATCATAGGCTACAAGAGTAGAATTCTTATTTTTATTAACTCATAAAATGTGTCCAGTATTTATATGCTCCACTGGAAAGTTGAAAAGCGAACTTAGGCAGTACTTTCTGTCCTAAATTTATGCTATAAATTATAATTTGTTTGTAATGAAAAACATTTTTTTAATCATTTAATTTTAGTTGACTTTAATTTCTGGCTATGTTAGAAGGATGTCATGTATTGAATTATATAAAGTCTTTCACTATTACTGTCCACAGAAGAGATATTTGGGTGGGTGTAGTGAACTTATTGAAGCAGGTGAGATATTATATAGTAGAACCTATCTAAAGCAAATATCTCTTTGATAGCTGAAACCTCTTAAAGGTACCTGGCAGAATATTAGCAGATCATTTTCTTCTCATAGTAAAATTTGATGATAAATATCTTTTGCACAGAGGTACTGAGGCTAAAATAGCGTTAAGCCTTAAAGTAGCAAGGTGAATAATGGTTGTGTGACAGAAGTTTAAATCGTTCTATAGTATGGCAGTTAATTAAGTGATAGACTAGACTGATTATATAAAGTACTATAATAGGCGGTAAATTCACCATTGTCCTATATTCCGTTTAGTAGCTTTGGTTTACAACTGATTCCTTGACCCTTTTGTAACTGGTGTTGTATCGCTCTAAGGCCTTATAAGCATTATTAAATGTTAACTGACAAAAATTAAAAAATAATCTTTCTACTGGAGTTTACATGCTTAGTAGTCTGTTAGAAAACCAAAATCTTCAGGTCCTAAGAATAGATTGTGCAGGAATTTACATCTTATGAATGAGAGAGGAGATATGAATTTCTATAGGCTCTGACCCTGCATTTGTATATTGTTAAAGAAAGGTAATTTTCATTTATACCAATGATAGTTTTATTTAACCATCAGAATGCCAGGTTATTATAGTCTTGTGAAATAGCATTATTACATTTTAGAGTAACTTTTTGTTGAATTGGGTTTTTTCTTTTTTCTCCTGCTATTAACTCTGCATTATTGTTAGTAAATTATAGTAGGTGACTACCTGTACGGAAGAGTTCACATATAAAGTATAATTGCAGTTATTAAATAATAGATTTCCTTTGTATACTTTTCTCAGTCATTTTAATGGGCAAAAAAGATTTGCTCAGAACTTTAATATCCCAAGGAAGTATTTAAAATACAAGAAAAATAAAGCAACATATTATGAGATTTATACATTACAGATAAAAGTATAGTCACAGATTATTTTACACATAAGCAGAAAACTCAATAAATTTTAGATTTAAGTGAATCATTTTAAGATTTATTAAACTCGTACTTTCTCCTTCTAGCTAAGATGGAAGCAGCTACAGTTCATAGGATAGAGTACTGGAAAAAATAGTGTTGTGCAAAGTTATAATTCTGAATATGTGTAAAAAGTTCTCCTGGACAATTCAGTTGAGTACTGATTAGCATATGCATGTGAGAAAACTGCTCAAGGATGGGAAAGATCAACCCAAAAGGTTTAGAGGTAGTATTACTGTTGTGGCTGATTGGAGTTCGGTGTCACCCCAACAGCAGGGTCAAGGAGAGGGATAATGGGGTGCAGGAGTGTAGTTAGCATTTTCCCTTGGTTCTCCTTCAAGTGATTGCAGTGAAGAATCACAGGTCATTGTTATTTAAAAAGATTTATTAAAAGCATATTTTAGAAAGACAAAGCATGCCCTAAGGAGGCACATGGTCCCAGATCTGTTACCAACACAAAAAGGCCACAAAAAAGCCACAAAAGAAGGGAACCCAGAAATGGGAACGTCTGCCTTACATTTGGGCCACAATGGGTGGTTCCAAAGGCATTCTTAGGTGATTGGCAAGTGAAATCATTTTGATTGACACCTGGCTGCTATATAACTCTTTGCCTTGTGCGCATGTGCTTACCCAGAATTCAGTCCGTTATTATTAGATTCATGAACTTCCAGGCATAAACATAGTATTATAATGACACTTAAATTGTGGGGAAATTAGGATAGTACCTTTGCACAGGTGTCTGGAGCCAGATTAGGCCAGCTAAGACTATGGTCCTCCTGTTCTTTGTCTCTGCAGATGCAGGAAGGATTCTGTAACTACCAATAGGGTGTTCTTTGGTCAGTCTCTGGGCTGGGCCCCTCTTCCTTTGTTCCCCTGTGTTTAACTAGCCACCTAACAGTAACATGCCTAGTGCTCACGGAAGGCTGAGAACAAAGTTTGTTTCCACAGACAGACTAGAATGGGGCATTGTGCAGAGTCTATAGATGTGTCTTGTCTCAGTCTTGGAGAAAAAGAACTTGAGACTAATTAATGTTCTAGTTTTATATAAGAAAAATTAAGAAGACCCCCTCACCCCCATTCAAATTGTTTCCAACTACATCCTGGAGAGAAATCTCACGAATATTTATGGGTAAGCATAAATACTCTGCACTAAAGAAGCTAAAATTTACAGTGTCTGACATTTAGTAAAAAATTGCCAGTCATACAAAGAAGCAAGAAAATATAACGCATAATGAAAAGAAAAATTAATCGATCAACTGAAACTGAGTCAGAACTAACATGATAATAGGACACTAAAACCATTTTAACTGTATTCCATATGTTCATAAAGTTAGACAGAGACATGGAAAAAATTATATATATAATTACTGCTTAGGGTATATATATATATATATATACCCTAAGCAGTAATTAGTGGGAAATTTATAGCACTAAACACCTGTAATGGAAAAGATGAAAAGTCTCAAATCAATGCCCTCAGTGTCTTCCTTGAGAAAATAGAAAAAGAGCAAAATTAAACCCAAAGTAAAGAGAAAAAAAAATGATCAATATGAAACTGAGTAAAATAGAAAACAGAAAACAATAGAGGAATCAATAAAAATAAGAGTTTTTTTAAGATCAATATAATTTATTAACTTTTAGCCAGAATCAGGAAAAAAATCTAAGGAGATTCAAATAAATGTTGTAGTCAAATATGCTATGTATTTCAATTCTTCAAATTTATTTATAGAAACACATAGAAAATAATATATTTCACCAGACTAGTTGAACTATAATAAATAAGTTTAGAAGGACACTGGAAATAATAACATAGAAATATATACTATAGCCAAGAATAAAGAATTAGAGAAAGATGTCAAAAAAGAAAACAAAATAGCTTATGCCTGTGGCACTGGGTGTCAATAGAATTTTAAAAGTAAGTATAAATTATTACACTCCAAGAATAACCTTTTTTTATGTTGGAGAATTAGTTATAGTTAATTAGCTTCCTTTGTAGCTAATTAACTATAAAAGGAAATAGTTGAATTAGTAGCTAATTAACTAAAGGTAAAAGGAAGCAATTTATACAGGAACAAAAGTAAAAGCTACACTATGACTAATTGTCTCCCCAAAGCCACATTGTAGGCAAGAAGACAATGTAGTAATATCTTGATAGTGCTCTGAGAAAATAGAATACTATACTCAGATAATTGTTCCCTTGGGATTAAGTCATGATAAATACAATTTCACAAAGAGATATATAGAATGTACCACACAAAGGCTTTTACTGAACTACATGAAGGTATTCTTTATAACGAATAAAATTGAACTCTCAAGGCTGTAGTGTGATGCAAGAAACAATGGGCGAATAAATCGGTAAGCATGAACACTAAATGTATATTGACTGAAGTAAAAATATTGAGTTATGGAATGAGAATGAGGATTGATATAGTCTAAATGTAGTTTATTAGTTTGCTAATGCTGTTGTCACAGATTACTATAAATTTAGTGGCTTAAAACAACACAAATTTATTATCGTAGTTTTCTGAGTTCAGAAATCCAAAGTGGGCATTATTGGCTAAAATCCAGGTGTCAGTAGGCTGCATTCCTTCTGGAGGTTCCAGATGAGAATCTTATTTCCTTTCTTTTACCTTTTGGAGGCTGCCTGCATTTCTTGGCTCCTGCCCTCCTTCCAGCAATCTCATCATTCTGACTTCTTCAGTTAACATTTTCTCTCACTCCCCTGCCTCTCTCTTTCACTTTGTGATACATTGGGCTCAGTCAGATAACCCATGATAATCTCCCCATCTCAAGATTTTTAATCATGTCTGCCAAGTCCCCTTTGCCATGTAAAGTAGCATATTCACAGGTTCTGGCAATTAGGATGTGAATATCTTTGGGGGAGGGGAGACATTATTCTACTTACTACAGAAAGCATTAAAATCTAAACCACACAAGTAACATGGGGAAGGAGAAGAAGTGAGTTAAAATATCTTGAAGTACTTGCTTATATTTCTTGATAATAGAGATATTAATTAATTTTAAACATTGGTAAATAAGATTTGTTAAAAAACATGCATGTTTAAAGATGCAATGTATATCATGAAAACCAATAGAAGGAATAAAGAAAAATTTTAAAATTGATTAATCCAATGTGAAAGAAATAAAAAGTATTAAAGAAAATAATGTAGAAAAAGATGCTAATTTTTTAAAATGTCAATAATACAAATGTTAAGGGACAAAATCATTAATGTTTTGACAGGTACATTCAATTAAATTAAAATAAAATGCTACATATCTAAAACATAATGGTACTAAAGGTTTAAAAATAAAATTATAGTAAAAGATATAACATGTAGGTTCTAAAAAAGAAAAAAAATCTGAGTAGCTAGTTAGTGGTCTAAATGAAGGTCAATTGGTAATATTGATAAATTTAAAAAGGTGAAAATTATACAGAATATATTCTCTTTCCCAAATGAATGACTGAACATAAAAAACAATAACTAGATGTTTATGAAAAATATTCAAGTACTTGGAAATTAGACAATCTTCTTCTAAATAACCCATGAGTAAAAGCAAGGAAATTAGAGAAAATTATAAAGTAAATAAAAACAAAAACACAACATATCAAAATTTGTGCCTTACACTTAAGCAGTGCTTAGAGGAAAACTATGGCATTAAATGCTTATCACTATACCACAAAACACCCAATAACATTTTCCTCACATAGCTGCCTCGTGAGATTGATCCTGTGGGAGAAATCTAAGAAACGAAACTGAAAGATATCAGTCAGGAGAAAAGTGGCAATGATGACTGGTTATTAAATGGAAGTAGGAAAGAGAACAGAGAGTCTGCCAGGACTTAGGTGTAAAATTTTATCATTAAGAATCCCATTTTTTGTACCCTACCCCCAATTATATGTGGCTCTTTCAATTGCAGATAAAAGACACATCTTGTTTTAAAACAAAAGGTGGATTTGGTAGTTTATCCAAACTGCAGAGAGAATTATATGACTCCTTGTTCTATGAACATGTCTTTTAATTGATTGCAGCTTATTTACCTATTTTTCTGCCAACAGTACAATGGCAGAAATGCTCTGCTAAACATAATGCAGTTGTATCTCCTACAAACTTAAGTTCATTCATAAGAAAAGAAAAGAAACCTAATGTCATATTTATCTGTTGCATTCAGTTCCAAGTCCAGGATTTCTCATGGATTTCATACTTAATTATTTGCGTTGTGGCTCTTCTTAGTATTGCATATGGTCTAAATATTCATGCCTCAATGTAGCTTGATTATAATGTGAAAGGCAAATGGGATAATCATTATGAAAACTCCCACTTAGGAAATAAGAAAAGGAAATAGGTGATCTCTGGTCCACGTGCTGCTATATTTTCTAGTCAGTGATATTAAGAATACATCTCTTCAGAAATGGAGTAAGTTTCTTGATCTAACAATGTGACTGAACGGCATTCTCATACTCCAAGCACTAAGCATTTCCATTGCTCACTCTCTTCCACACACAGAACTGAGAGGGGTAAGGAATCTCCTGTAGGAGCTGAATCACTTTAGTCATCAGTATGATATGGGAATCTTGGAACTGGCTTAAAGATTAACCTGTGACAGGTCCCTATTTATAATCTTTGGATTTTTTTGAGAAAAACAAAACAAAACAAAACAAAATATTTTTAAAACCTTAGTTTGCTGTTTATTTTATCCTAAATGACCATTAGAAAGTAAAACAAAACAAAGACTTTAAGTAAAATCAAATTGTAACTTTAAATTTAGACTCAAATATTAAAGATATCATCTCTTCTTACCTCGTTTAACCACTCGTTAACATTTTTCTACATTTTTGCATTGAGAGTATTCTGATAAACATAGATAATCCATCTACTTGCACCCAGTATTCATTACTAAGAATTTCAAACAGCAGGAATAATGATCTTTGTCAGAAAGGACACAGAAAGAAACCTTAGAAGGATGGAGAGACTGGGGATGATATCAGCTGCTTCCTTTCTACTTCCTTATTCACTGTCCATTTACTTTCTATTACTTTAATGTAGGTTTGAAATTTGGGCATTTGCAATTTGGCAGGTGCCTGATTGATTCATATGGCCTTGAGTTACTTGTCATGGACAAGATAGTTATCTCGTTATTTTCTTTCTAACAGATTAGCTTTAATAGAATCTTAACTCATTTGAAATAACTTATTGAAGACTGCAAAAGGTAGCCAAAAATCTTCCAAAAGTTGGGCACTTTTCTTTCAAGTCCTCCCAATGCCAACTCAAAAAACACAAGGTCTTAAAAATAGAAGGTAATAATTTAGTTATCTGCATCACGGCCACATTTAGGGTGGGCCTTTGAGTCAATTATATTTCAGAGTTATCTTTAGGTGACTCCATAGTTCTTTCACCCAGATAGCTCACATCTTGAATTACCTTTACATTTGGTTATGTATATTGATTTTAATTCTTTATTGAATTACACTCATCTCCACAGTATGAGTGTAACCCATATTATTTGGTGGACAGTGATGTTCTCACTGCTGAGGGAACTCCAGCTAGGATATGTAGCCCGGAGCGTGCTGCTTGTGCCTTCAGTTTCTGTGATGAGCTGATGAGGCAGGGAGGGTGGAGATAGAAATGGCAGCAGTTAAGAGGAGAGAAATAGAGGGCAACGGCTCTGGGAATAAATTTTAAAGCATTCCTGCTGGGATTAAGGATGTTCTAAAGACAAGCAGCCAAATGTGTTCATAAAGGCACTTACTGAGGGAGTTGGCAGCTGTATTTTGTCAAGCAGTTAGAAGCCAGAATCCTAAAATAAAGGCTGTAGAAAGTAAGCAATAGAATTGGAACCTTCTGATCCTGGGTGCAGGTGAATTTCTGTTTCACCTCTTTCTCTCACTGTGAATGAAATGAAGAAATAGTCTTTTATTTTGAATGAGACAGAAAGTTCATGGAGCTACTCACCTTCATATGCAGTATTGTTAAAAGGCCTTGAAAGTGAGGGTGTATACTTTGTAGATTTTTTTCACAGATAATCTTGGTTGATTTTCATACCAGAAAGATGATCACAACAACCAGTGATCAATCACGGTTCTTTCAGGCTTGGCTGTACATGAATGACATACATAACCACTTCTTAAGGAACTATTTTATAAAGTGCTAATTTATAGATATTTTCTCATATAAAAATTGGGTTGTTCTCACTAATTCTTTCATTAGTTAACTGATGCAGAGCAGAAACTGATGGCTTGTGGTTGATTCTGCATAGAAGAAAGTATGAAGGAAGAAATGAGAGCTATAATCAGAGATCTTTTGCAAATGAATTTGACAAATTCTCAACTATATATTTTTTCCTAAATGGTATTATATAGTGTGAGCATTCATAATTGGCAGCCTATGTATTTAAATACATTGAGAGATCAGTATTAATATCTTGTCAAGTAAAAAAGACTTTTGCAGATTCTTTTGTAAAAAGAATCCAGTGAGAGACTGAATATACAAATGGACAATAACCCGACCATATATGGAAATAGAACTCTGATCCACAACCAACCAGGCCAATAAATCAGCCTCTTATCTACAGTAAGTCAGCCTGCTATAAAGTCAGACTTGTTGGAAGTCGTACCACTGTCTCTACCAACAATCTGGGAAACCAAAACATGACTCCTATAACGGTCAACTCCAAATCATCAGAACTTAATTAATAACTGAAAAGTTCCTGAATTTTTGTCCTTGCTTCCAACTTAGGACCAACTAGAGAAAACCAAAGAGGCACTCTTAACCAAACATAGTAGAGGCTCCTCTTCTAGTTAGTGTGCCTGCAGTTTCTTCGTGCCAACAGCCAATAAGGAAGAACTGAAGCTGCCTTTTGTTTTTCTATAAAGCTTTCTCACTCTTCTGCCTACCATTGAGTCACTGACAAAATATAAATGATGGTGGCTGACATCCTTATAGCAAAATAGCCTTTGCTTGTTTTCATTTTGTTGATCTTCATTTATTTCCACAGTACTATATCGCAGGACCAATTTATAGATTTACAAAGTGAACATAAAATCTCTTTAATACAGAAATGAGGTATTTGCATTCTCTCTCTGCTTCTTCAATTTGACAAATTTAATCTTCACTGCAACATCAAGGAACATGCTTTCCATTCTTGTAAACTCCATTTACTCAACTTTCATTTCACATTCAAACTCTAGGTATGCTCTAATACCTGAATCTGTAATTTATTCTCTGCATTTGTCTAATCTACTCTTTATTTCCATTTAAAGTGTTTCAAATGTTTAAAGATTGTAATTTTCATTTTTTTTTTTTTTTGGTTTTCGATTGGTTCTTTCTCATATTCACCTGTACTTGAATCTCATGTGTGAAGATTTCTTATCTGTTTTATAGCTTTGGGATTTTATTTTGTAGACGCTCTTCTCTACCCTACATATTCAAGGTTTTTAAACTTCAATTTTTAAAGCACATTCAGATTGCTGTATTATTGCTATTTGGGTAAAAATTCTTCCATCCTTCAGGTTTATTGATTGAGATTATTAGTGTTATCTTGCTTTATATACAAGAGTTCATCTCTTAAGGGAGTTTTCATTTTCATTCATCTCTTTTCTCCCTTTTCTGGTTTTTTGGTTCTACCATGATCTCATTCAGAGACATCCAGATTTTTGAGACAGTATTATTTTAACTGCTCACTCAGGCTTTCACTCCATGATGATATTGTATTATAATCCCATCAACATTACATAGGCAACAAGCTACTTTCCAGTTTCCAATTAATGCTTCATACCAAGAAAAACCTGTGTCAACAGATGGTAATTTTTTCTTTATTCACTGATGAAAGAGTGAGCAGGAACCTAATTTCTTGCTTTATATAGGGAAGTTGGTTCTAGTTCCTTATGTCACGCATAATTTATAATTAGTTTTATTTTCACACAGGAGTTAAATTCTGTGTCTCCGCTGCTTACTCTTTGGCTCTGAACCTTCTATTACCTATTGTTGCTCAATTCTGTGAGTTTCTATTCCATTTTTTTTCCCGTTGTGTTAGAATATGACTATATATTCTTAATTTTTAAAATGTTTTATTTATATATATTTTTTGGTTGGCGCAGACAAAAGTGGTTACAAATTGCATGTTGTATCAATAAAAAGTTCATCAGCAGTATTATTGTCTAGATCACAGTCAGCATAATTTTTAGCAACCCCTTCTGCCCCATCAGCTTTACTGAGATACACTCCACAAATAAAAATATAAGATATACAAAGTGATGCTTTGATATAGATACATATCATGAAATGATTACCACAATCAAGTTTCAGCAATCTTTTTTTTTTTTTTTTTTTTTTTCACTCCACAGGATCATTTCTTTTGAAGGGAAATTATCTCAAAGTAATTTTCTTTAGTTAAATATATATACTTTCTGTGTCTTTAGCTGTACTGCTTTCTGGCTGTTAAGTGTAGCTTAGTTAGGATGATAGGCTGTTAAGTCTAAACTAGGTTTGAGTTCTGATTTTACTACCAATTAGCAATCTGATATTTGACAAGTTAATTAGACCTTTTCAAGCCTCAGTTTCCTCATATGTAAGGTGAGAAGGACAACATTACCTATATCATAGGATTCATAGAATTAAATGACAAATGTATAGCACTTAAAATGATTTCCTGGCATGTGGCAAACACTAGATATGTAGTTTTTGGTGACATTTCTACTTTTGTTGCTGTTGTTGTTAATCTCAACTGAGACCAAAATGCTTTCATTTTACTTTTTTTTTTTTTTAATAGACAATTATATCTTTTAATTCCCCACTCATTTTTTTTCTTTTGTGGGGTGGGAGGGAGAGCGGGTATTGGTTTGGTAATTTTATTTTGGCTATAAAATTGGTATATTCAAAACTCTTAATTTCAAGAGTTTTTTTTTTTTTTTTTTTTTTAAGGAAAAAGGACCAATAGTTTAATACACAGTAATTTTTTAAGAAAAGGGATAGATATTAATAAACCAAATTATGCGTTGGTCATAGAGAACATACATTATAAAAATAAATCTACTATTGATGTATACATGTAACATCATTAATATTAAACAAAGGTCCATATTTAGAGAATACTACAATGCCTTATACACAATGGGACTCAATACTTATTTAATAAATGTTGCTACTATGGTCTTCCCAGAAATTTTTGTTCTATTTTAATTTGATAAGCAAATAGAAGAAATATGCAATTAATGAAAAGAAATTATATTCCTAGGGATAGAAAGACAGTAGTAATCCAAGTTTAAATCTCATTTACAATCCTGAATCTATTAAAAGCACACAAAAATTATATCACAGGCATATTTGGTTTGCTTTTAGCTTTTCAAATGAAGAGTTACTATAGAATTAATATTCAAATTCTGATTTTATTATAGAAAGCATATTTATAATTAAATGCCATAACACCCTTTTGCAAAGGACAAATTCTTAATGCCTATGACTCTAATAGTATCCTGTTATTACATAATCTCATGCAATGCAGTAACATAGTGTTATACAAAACCTCTGTAAAGTAAAACATATGCACCTAAATATAAACTCTGTTCTTCAGGTTGAGTCTTAATATTATGCTTTCCAGATCAGCATTAGAAAGAGAGTCTACCAATATTATATTTTATTTTCCACTTCAAAAGCAGTCATTTGTTGAGTTTTTCATCTTAAACTAAATTCTGTCATTATTCTGCACAAATAATGATATGTTCTTTAACTTCATGGGAGTTCATTCAATGTGAAGACAATATTTTTTCTTAAAAACAGAGAAAAATGTGTCACTGCACATCTTATTTATAAATCATACAAACTATACATTTTTGCATTTAGATTTGTAAAGATGGAAAGAAAATGCTTTAAGAAACATATTTTGTAAGTTCTACAAGTTTCGATTGCATATACTTGTACCTATTTAAAAAAATTGATTTTAATAGTGAATAAGATACTTTTAAGTCAAATTAATTTGAGTTTTAGTGAAACAATGACCTTTGAGTTTACAGACAACATCTGGAGGAAACAGCTGGGAAACTGATCAGGTGTTTTTTCAAGTAGAAGTGCAATGTGGTGTTCCTGTGGTACTGTTTAGAGATTTTCAATTCTCACATCATGTAGCACACAGTGGTGCTATTAATTAGAAACTGATGGAGAGCCAGAAATAAATCCTAATGTCAAGCAGAATGTCTTACATGGAGGAGATTCGAAAGTCATGCAACTTTCTGAAATTGAAATGTTCAGGGTAACAGCAAGGATAGCAGACTCCCTGCTACCAAGTCAATATTTTCCAACTGCTGAATGTCAATTTCTCTAATACCTACTTTCTTTCTTAAATGCATAACATTAAAATGGACTTCCCTATCTTTTAAAAAATTAGTGATACAAAAAGGCTATTAAAGTGTTTGGATTCCCTTGTATGTGCCTTATAAAATAAATTCAAACATTATATATTTGATACTATTGCAAATTTATTAACTACGAAGTTAGTGTTATTTCCTCTTACTACAGCGCATTTACCTTTTCCTTGACTGCTAGCGATGAGTATTTTATTGGACCATAACTCATATATAAGTCATAAATCTGCCGTAATACAGTGGGTGGTTCTTAATGCCAGTTCCTTTTCTATGTTATTTGTAACATATCTGGCTATGTCAAGCCAGATTCACCATTAAAAGTAATATAGTTCATTTCTACTCAGTGTGTTTTCTGTGAGCTAGTGGACATCGCCAGAAAGCTTGTTAGAAATACAAAATCTTAGGCCCTACCTCAGACTTATTGAATCCAAATCTGTGGTTTTGTAAGATCTCTGGGTGATTTATCTGCATGATCAAGTTTGAGAAGCCCTGCCTTGGAGTTCTAAATACTATTACCCGAACCTGATCCTATTGAAATGAAATCTTTGTATGGCGATTTTGATACAAAGAGAAATTTAAAAACAAATTATGTGCTTGGTGACATCAGAATCATCTAAAAGTGCCTATAAAAATGCACATTCTTGGATCTCTTTCCAGAGATTTGTATTCTTTAGAAATGGGGAAGTTGTTTGGAAGTCCCCAAACTGTCACTCACAGTCCACAATTAAAGTACGGACTTGTAAAGCCTTTGTAAAATATCTGACCTTTCAAAGAATTAACTAAGTATACATATATAATTTTTTTCTTGTATATTGAGAAAATAATCATTGAGGAAGGTAGGAAAGTCTTCAGGCATCTACAGTCAAGCATGGGTGTCCTTACTTTATTTTATTTTATTTTATTTTTTTAATATTCTCCCAATTTTGCCTCCTCTAGTATCAGATTCATCCTTGGGTAGAAGAATGCCTTTAACACTCACAGGGTCACTTATATTCTCATACCACACCTACAGGAAAAAAAGAGGATTTTGAAGAAGTTTTTATTTATTTATTTTAGAAGGATAAAGAAACTTCTTTCCCAAAAGTCTCAGCAAATATATCCTTCATGCTTGTCTTTAAACTAACCATTGTGATCAGGTCCTTTGCCAATTGGCTTAAGCCCATTGAGAATTTACAATTGCTACATCACAAGGGAAAGGCAAACTACCAAAGGAAAGCTAGGGCACCTTTGGCAGAAGAGAAAGGAAATCCATGCTGGAGAGGAAATCAGCAGATATTTTAGTGTTATTAAATATCCTTTCAAGAATTAGACCTTGTAAATAGCAATATCCAAGCGCTTGAAAAACAGTGCTTGGATTCAATAGAAGGTCATAACAACAAACATGTGCATTCTAGAAGAAATTTACGAACAGAAACTACTTATAGTTTATTATAAATAATTTTTAAAATAAAATGTTTCACTACGAGTCCTGAATTTCATATCTATCCTAAATTAGTTTAGTCAAACCAAAGCTAATTGTTCTCAAAATTTTATTCATTTTCATATGGTGAAAACTGATTTTGTTTCTTTTGGTATATATTTAAATTCTAGTCACAGACTTAATTTCAGCATATGAAATTTTATAATATAAATTTCATGTTACATTTGAGATAATCAATCATGTTTCAATGTAATCCACATTGCATAGGAGACTTTTATTATGAGCATTATCGTTGTAGTATAGTAAAGTGCATTGTTAATGAAGCATGGAAAAGGAATAATTTCAACTAATAGGCATATATGTCAAATTTCAATTAGGACTATGTTAGAATTCAAAAAGAGATATGAGCATATAAATTTAAACCTTTGACCTTCACCATAAAGAACAAGGTCTGAGAGAGAAATTAAACTATTTTGATGTAGCATGCAAATTTGAATAAATTAATGTGCTCTGAACTTTTTGTCATGACTCTGAGACTGGATGTGATTTTTAAAAGTTTCATATACTTGCAATTTATAGCTTTGAACAGTTTACTTCCATTCCATATGTTAAAATATTAATGAATAAAAAAATTTAACAAAAGTTTATTCTAGTATGTTAGACAATATACCAATACACAGACAGCTGGTCCTAAATTAATGACTAGTAACTCATATCAGGCTTACAGATTCTTTTCCTAAAAATTGACAATTCTTTAGAATTATTTTTCTTGATATATATTATATATATATGTTGATTTATTTTAATCAGAATTCAAATAAAATTTACTCATGAATTGAATTTAGTTGACTTTCCCTTTCATTCTATCTAAATCTATTTGTTGCCTTTATCTCCTAACAAATTTTGTTTTGATGAACTGTGATCTTTTTACTAGTGTCTCACATTATCAATTATTCTCATTGTATACCTGTAATACTTTAAAAAAGTTATCTCTCTGTAACTAAATCTAGAGGCTTCTAATTCAGGTCTGATTATTTTTATCAAGAATATTTTATGAGAATTGCAAGAGTATGGATAATTTTAAAAATGAATGTTTTATTCAACATCAGAAAATGAAATGCCTTTGAAATATGAGAATATACACACACTCACATATATACACATACATTTGGGAAATTATCTTCCTCAATGAAGTCATACACAGATGTTATTTGATACTTGTGACCTATTCCAATAATAATTCTCCATTTCTAAAAAAAGGTTTTCAAAATTTTACTTTATTTTCTTTTTACAATCTGCTTTAGTGAAAACATCTTCATTATATAAAATTCTTGGTTATTTCATTATATTTAGGAGGAAGTTTCATTTTTGCTTTGAAGTAGATTTTTGCCCCCATTCTTAGTCTTAAAACCTAATATTTCTCTTCTTCTCAAGTCATTTTTCAGACCTAAAAGTATAAAAAAGCAATTTATTACATAAGAAATGAGATAAGGGCATAGAGTTTAGGAATTGAGATTGATGACACATTGTATATTCTTTTGAGCTGAGGTAACCAAGGTCAAACAGAAGTAAGATTAAACTGTTGTCTTCTGGATTCTCAGAGCCTTTTCCAAAACTATGTAGGAATAAGACACGGAGAAATTTTAATTCAAATGTCAGATGTGACCTAGTAATTTATTTGAAATGCCCAGATAGAAGAAAAATCAACAAAGTTGGAGTAATACAACATACTACAGGCAATTGATAAAATTATTTCATACCAATGAGCACTTAGGAATTAACAGTGAGGAATATATGTGCTTAGTTGAAATTAAAAACAAGTTAATCACAGAATTTATTTTTATCTCACAATGTGACTGTACAGAGCAGGCTTTGAAAATTTAAAAAAAAAAAAGGAAAATAAGAGCTATTGTACAATGCTATAATATTTTTTAAGATATATCTTTAAATTATTTATGATAAACTATAAGTAGTTTCTGTTCATAAATATCTTCTAGAATGCACATGTTTGTTGATTACACTGAGGTATTTAGGATCATTTAACTCAACATCTTTCATTATGAATACGAGGAAAACGAAGCTTAAAAGTGGCTGGGTTTGAGAATGGTCAGAAACCAAGTTAAAAGAAGGACTGAAACTTGAACCTGGGTCTCATTGACCACCGTTACTATGGTTTTTTTTTTTCTTTCTTTCTTTCGTACCATCTCAGTTACTGACTTGATTTTTATTTTCTGGAAAATTTTCTCCTATGTAATGCAATATTTCCATTAATTTAGTACACAGTCTGGTTTTGTAAATACCAACTGACATATCAAGTTTCTAAAATGTGTAAAACCAAACTATTATTACAGGGCAATTTTTATGTTTTTCATTCTTTAAAAAAAGCTCTTTATTTCTCATACTAAAATCAAATGATGTTTTACTGTCACCTTTAGGTGAAAAGATCACTAAATAATTTTACTTGGATTTTTACACTTGGGAATGACAGGGATAATGCAATAAGTGTCATTTTAGTGAAACTGCCTTGGGAATTTATTTAATATTTTATATTCCAGCTAAATATTTTCTAATAAATTTGTTAGTAACTCTCTGCAATCTTGCTTATTAAGGAATATTATGAATTTGCACACCATGATCCTAGTCTCTTTCTGATTCATTTATGTAAAAACTTTATGCATACATGAAAACAAATGAAATGGTAAATTGTATAATATTGGTCTGATTTCTATCTTAGTTTATTCTGTGGGTATAACATCTACAAATACCTACCTTTACTATTCTCTATTAATAGTGCTCAGAAATCAGTGCCAGATACTCTGCTTATGACTCATGGATTTACAGATGTAAGAAATATTTATACATTTGATAATATCTTACTGAAAGGACAATTTGATTTTAAACCATGTAAACATAAGTTGAAATGTACTGTGTTGATGGCAGAACAGGTAGACTTTAGGGAATCTGATCATCTATATGGTGGTTGTATTTTAACTATTATTTACCTTGAATTGATGTCTCAATTCAAGGTTAGAATATGATGACTATTCCACTAAATTAATGATTTTTAGTGTCCGAAAAAATGCACATCCTAAATCCAAAATGATCAATAGCTTCTAATGCAGATCATACCCTTACAGCAATTTCCTGAACTATATTCCATGAACTGAAAGCGTTAAATATTTGTATTTTTTTATTGTTTCTCTAATTTTACATTTAAGTTTATTTTAGGAGAGGCATGCCCAATGCTAAATGTCATTTAGAGTTGAAAATTAAAAACTATGTATCAAAATGGAATTAGAGTTATAAGGTAAGTTCAGTGGTATGAAAAAAGAGATACCATATTCCATTCTTCAGATGATTATGCTTATTAGTGCAAAAATCACTTGATGTGTATGATAAGAAGGTTTCTAGCAGATGTCTCTTTGATGTAAGATATAAAGCAGCACATACCTCATTAAACAACACATCAAAAGCATAAAAATGCAACCATTAATCTATATTTCATAATTTCTCCATAATAACTTTAAGTAAAACTCACTGAACACAAATGAAAGAGCTGTAGAAGAAGGTGATATTAAAATTCACATATGGTTCAGTCCTTGTTCCTTTGAATTCTATCAAACATCTGTTGGATCGAATTGAAGATAAAGAAAGAAATACAGTTTAATATATGAATGGTAACAGGGATATTTCCAATAGGAAAGATGACCACTTTTATGAGTTCATAAAAAAGGTACGTGTTATCAAAAAATGCTAGACTCAGATGAGATACTAAGTCCCATCAAACCCAATTTCTACGTTTTACAGAAGAACAAATTGAGACATGTAGCAATTAACTAACTTCCACTTACTCACACAATTAATCATATTAGAATCTTGATTACACTGAGGTATTTAGGCAAATATATCAGAGCTCTTTCTAGTATACTGCTATGCTATTTTAGAAGTATACTTTCTACCTCAGAAGAATCTTAATTTCTTAGAGTGGGAAAATGCTTCATATAGAGATGTCCATTATTCAACAGCTAAACAGACATCTAAGGCTTCTGTGTTGTACAGATAGAAGTATCTATCATTAAGGTAGCGAGCCTCTTCATTTGTTTAATGATTATTTTATTTACCTTTATTTTTGCTCAGATTTGTCAGACATAATCTTCATAAACATGCTCTGACACTGGTGTTTCTTATCTCTATCCTTATTACCCTCATTCTCACTAGAAGCCTGAACATCTTCCTTCAATCTAAGCTTTTTAAGTCAATATTTAAAAACCATATTTTTCTCAAATCATTCCACTTTTCTCCTATTACTTTTGCTCTTGCCACTGCCATCCTTTTACTAATGTAGGGACCACTACTTATACTGTTTCCTATGTCCCAAACTCTTTTGTCTTTCTTCACATCTGTCTAACTCTGGGATCCATTTCCTGACATCCTGAGAATGAATTTATTTCCTTCCATGGCACTCCACAGTGACCTTTCCCAAATCATTAATCCAGCTTTTATCTTCAGGACTTGAGCTTCACAACATATTTACCTCTTTCATCCAATGTATGCTCCTTAAAAGCAGGAGTTGCTCTCAATTCATTATTGTATTTATAGCATCTAGAATTGTGCCTGGCTTATTGCACACACACACACACACACACACACACACACACACACACACACACACTATTTGAACAAATGCAATAATTTAGTCATATTTTAGGAAGAAATCTTTGATTACTTATTTTCACTTCCCAATTTTCTCTATAAAATGTGTCTGTCATTTTCTGGGGAGTTTAACGGATTCCAAGACTTTCATAATAATTGAATGGATTGCTTTTATGTACTACTAAGATGAACTCATTCTCTAGAAAATTCAACTTGATCATGAATAATTGCCCCATCTCTTCCTTGCAAACTATAATGTAGTTCTTTGGACTCTTCTATCCTACTGGACCAGTAATAACTATTTAGAATTTATTTGTGGCAATTTTCAGTGAAAATAACCAATAGACAATCATTTTATTTGTTAAAAGAGTGTCCATGCAAATATCTTTATTTATCAAAAAAAAAAAACAGCCTTCAATTATCTATAATATATTTGCTATCACGAAATTTAGATATTTATATAATATAAAGATATAATTTTAAAATTACAAGGAAGGATTATATCAAGAAGATAAATTATCTGCTCATTACATTTACCTTCAGGGAATGAAATCATGGTAACATACATAAAACATAATATAACTTTATATGAGATTGAAATTTAAAAAGTTTATCAAACATTCATATTCTAATTCTCATAAGAAATGGCTTTATTGCTAACACAATTGATATTTATTGCATTATATAGTTTCTTTGTTATATGGTATGCCCACAGCATTATTATATAATTTATTTCTTATCAAGAGGGAATAACTTGCAAAATACAGTTTTATCCATTTTTCTCCTCCCCAACTCTACTATCTCAATTGAAGCCACTGAAAGCCTTTCATGTCTGAATGAGATGAGTAGATTTTATTCAAATTTTATTGTGAAAATTTAAACTTTAAAATACTCATTATGATTTTGGATACATTTTAATATAGCTACATAAAGTGAACATGTTATCTGGAGAAATAAATATAATTAGAACAAATAAATCATTAATCATTTAATTTACATTTGAGTAGTTTTTCCTGTGTGCATTTTGCAGATTGTAACATATAACACAGAAGTAAATTTGTTAAAAATTTCAACTGAACACAGATTTTTATGGACATCATCAAAAACTACTATAGTACTTGGATTCAGTCTAAACTTATTTAATACTTTAATAATTTTTTAGTATTTACTTTTGCTCACAGTATTCTCATTATTTCGCATGCCTTATTCATCTAATCCTATGTCCAAGAAGTTTGTTACCATTTTTATCTTCATTTTATAGATAAAATACCAAAGAATAGAGGGTTAAATAACCACCCAGAGTTACACTGTAAGTGGAGGATCCAGATTTCAAACCCAGGCAATTTGTCTCAAAACATTTAACCACCGCATGACTCTGCTTCCTTTTGGAAAAAAAATAATAAAAAATAAAGACAAATTATTATCATCTCTACTTAGGCAGATAGAACTTTAAATGCCCTGAAATAATTTCATGGTTATTTTTTAATGTTTTAGTCCTAAATGTACCAAAAATCAAGACTAAATAAGTAAAACTGACTGTCTTATAGCAAGAAAGAATTATCCTTCTGATACTCAGCTTTTTAAAGAATATCATATTTACTAAGTTAATGAAACTCTTTTCAGAAGAAATTATTTAAACTTTTGGGTCCACCTAGGCAAATTATCCATCTGAAATTTCAATTTGCAATCAGTGGTACTCTTTAATTTCTTTTTGATCAATTTAAATATGGAAGGAAATTTTGATAGTTTTCTAAAGTGATTAATTTTAATAGTCCAACTGGATGATCTGCCTCACAGAGTCATCATTAATATGTTAGAGCATTATAGCATTCAGTACAGAGTTCTCAATTTGATAGTTCACTTATCTTTATTATAACAAGTCAGACAGTAAGGAAATAACTTCAGAGACATAAGACCATAGGACTTTTCAGGAGCAATTGTTATTTACATTTTCAAATAGTCACTTTGGAAGATTTAAAGACGTTGCCTATTTTTCTTTTTTTGAGACATTTGCAGAAATTTATCCCAAATATCTATCCCAATGCTTTCTATGTTATTGTGAAATTTTCTTTGAAACCATTTATACATTTTAAAGTTAAAAAAGATGATGGTCATTTTACCATCTCTGAAAAAGATGACTTGTCTGCTTTTGTCAACTGTCACTTCCACAGAACTGACAAGTTCAATTTAAAGTCATACATTACATAAGGCACATTGATCTTTAATTATGAAATTTAACTCTACTATGTACTTATTCTTTTTGTATATATTGGTATTTCATGTTATCAAAAGACCTTGAAGAAATGTTTGAATTATAATTCAAAACACAAAATGAAGCTTAAACTTTATTTATTATAAAAACAATAAAAAAATAATTACAAAGTTATAATTCTGCTTGGATTTATCTGCAGATCAATGAGAAAATTAGGAATAGAAATATACTGGAAAAATATATTGAGAGAGGTTAATATTTAGAGAGGTAAATAATAAAAGAATAAAAGTTGTGGTCAAGAATTATAAATTCAGTTGTCTAGAAGGGCCAGGCATGAGCATAAGTGAAGTAAAAGGAACCAGGTAGGGGATATAGCAAACCAAAAAGATATACCATTTAAATGTGGAAGCTCCTGCTAATTGTTGACCTGCATGAAAGTTGATTCATTATAACCAAATCTTCTCACAGTTCGAGTTTAATTATAAATTAAAATAAGCCTTATTATTTTATAATTAACAACTTGATTCATTATAATTTTCAACACAGTGAAAATAACAGTTATTGGACACATACTGTTTAGCAAACTCTTTAGTCAATACTGAAATAATAAAGATAAAAAAAATTCTCTGCTCTATAGATCTAATTGTAGAGTAGGAAAGTGACAAGAAAATAATAATTTAAAAAATGTGTATCCTATAGGAAATGTGGTATTAGCATGACATGCAAGGCATAGAAATGATTGAAATAAGAGAGTGATCATTATTCTGGAAAAGTGATTAAGTTTTGCAGAAGCAACATGCAATCATGTTTAAATAGGATTTTAAAAGATGAATAGGAGTTTTCCAAGTAGACAATAAATAGAACATTCATGAATTCATAATATCACTATTGTAATTATAGTTCACATTCCCTAATTTGAGTTTAGTAATTCTGTCGCTTGCATATTATCCCAATTAATTAAAATAAAAAATTCCTTCAGTTAAATGTTTTAATTCCAGACTTAATGTTTAACACTTGATTATTGTTAAGAGAAAGATGAAGAACTTACAAAATATTGTTTAAAAAGTAAAATGTGTTTCTCTAAATATACTTGTTCTCAACTGGTTCTTTGAAAACCCATAAACTAGCACAATCTCAACTATCTAGTTCTCAAAAACAGAGATGTTTTAAGTTATTACTCTATACTTGCTTGTCCTGATGATTTATATGTATAATCTAAGACTCTTGGTTCAATATCCTTCTTTTTATACTAATCCCAGGCCCCTTGAAACACTTTGACATCTTTTCTGAGCATTATGGATTTTAGCGATCCTACATTATCTGCACCTATATTAGTCCTATACTTCCTCCTGCTCCTTGACCTCCTCAGTTGTTTTTGTTAGAAGGATCCTCCCGCTAGCTACCCTGTCCCTGAAAATTCAGTACTTACGTAGTAGAGACTATTTCTCATAAAATAGGCATTCAGAAGGGGTTAGAAAAATGGTTCACAGAAAGGGTTATACGTTGATAGCATAAATATACTTGTATTAGAGCATACATTGGAGTCATCACAAATTAAATCACTGTATTATAGCATCTCTTAATAACAACTTTGTATGACTTTCAAGAGTAAAGGTTTATTTCTGTCTCTTTTTTTCACTTTTCCCTATTTAAGTAATTTGTTAGTGTATTCACTATCTTTGTATTGAGAACAAGATAGTTAATGATTTCAGTTCAAAGAATTCTATCAGCTATACAACAAATGTAGAAAGAAAAAATAAAAGATAGCCTCAGCTAGAATTAGAGTCAATATTATTTATTTCTATGTGGAAGCCGAGTTTAGAAAAGAATTAAGATACCTACCGAGGTTTATAGGATAAACCTTTCTAATACCACCTGACTACAGCTCCAATATGGTTTCACTATTTTTTTTTTGAAGTAATATAAATTAGTAAAAAGAAGTTCCAGTTCACCATTATCAAATGCTAAAACACAAGTACAGATATACAGTCTCAATTCTTAACGACAGAAAAGAAAAACTTGTTTTGATTTTGAGTGTTCTCAGATGATGCTATTGCCATTAACTTAAAAATCTAGTATTAATTTTATTGTGTTTCTTAAGATAGGTGAGCAAAATGGTGAACTTAAAATAGCCGTCAATATGAGAACAGTGTTTTCATTATAACCAAGACTTTGCAAACATGGTTACGTAGAAATCACCCTGCTAAGCACACCTTGGGTATATAAAAGGGGGAAGGAAAACTATGTGTATTGGTTACTTTCTATAAGATATAAATTGCCCAAGCTATTTACATGAGTTATTTTCACCATAATGCCTTGAGGTGGGTTTTATTGTTTTCATTTTGCCTATGGGAAAACTGAATATAAGAGAAGTTAATTACCCTGTATCTCAGTTAATAAGCAGCAGAGACAAGTTTGAATCCAAACATTTTCTGACTAGTTAGTCTATTTGTTGAATACATGCCCTCTACTCCTAAGGCATTTTCAAACAAATTTGATGGAAATAAGACATGTTCACAAAAAAAAAAAAGAAAAGAAAAAAAAAAAGAAAAAAGAAAAAGGAGAGAGGTAAATGCAATGTAGTATTAGTGACATGTTAAATAAGTGACTTGCAGGAATTCAGTTATTAATTCTGGGTTTGTCAATAGAATGGTTGAGAAAGTTAGACTTCTTTGAGATCTTAAAGAAAGAAAAAAAAGTGTGAGTTGCATCGTGATCAGAGTAGGACAAAAGTGATAGAGCCATCAGCAAATTGAGTGTGAAAATGTAGAAAGGAAGTGTGCATGGGTTTTCATGAAACTTCTAGGAGGTACATTAAACAGGAAGGAAGAGAAGTTCCTTTGGGAGTAAAGAAAGAAATAATGCTATTACGTCCTTCTACCATAGTTTAAACACACAATAGTGTTTATATTGTTCTTGAACTTCAGTAATTCATTTTAATTTTGAATTGAGAAAAAATAACATAAATAGAATGATATTTCATAGAAAGTTACTTGATAATTTCTCTAATTTCTAAAGAAAAACCTAACAATACACACATACAAACACATATACATGTGCTAGATTATTTTCCCAAAATGAAGACTATTTACACATGTGCATTATTCATTACCCTTTTTACCTATAAAAGAGACTAGTAGAAGGGATGGTTTGGTGTAAATCAACAAGGCAGTTATGAAGAAGTTTGAGAGGCTGAGGAAGGAAATAGTGGTCATTTGTGGTCTCTTCCTGCTCTCCGATTATATGAGTATGACTACACAGTAATAGAAGGCAAAAGATAAAAATGCATTTTCATTTTTTTAGTGTATTATTCCTAGAAAACCAATCTTATATCACTCTATAAACTTAAGGACTCTCTTCTTCAGTTTCTTGGGATCATCATTTTGAATCCTATATTCATGAGACTTTTCTTATATAATGTTAATTAATTTTGGAATGATTCATTTAAATCGACAGCAGACATCTAAAGTTTAAAAAAATACCCAAAGCTAATATCTGATCTATATACACATCTTTAATTTTAGCCAACTTAAAAAAACATATCATCACCCTGAAATTCTGCGAATTGGTACATTTTGTATGTACAAGTGACATATAGGAGTCAAACTGATTCATTTTTTAGCAAAATCTCCCCCTTATAAATATTCTGGTAAAACGACATCTTATTGAGAACGACTATCTCCTTCACTCTCTTTTCTACCTCTATCATATAAAAATTTAACACTTTTTAACTTTACTTATTTGAAATTTTTAAAAGAAATAATTTCGACAAGGCATCCAAGAATGACCAAGCCATGATTATATAACTATATTCTAGGAAATCATTATTTCTTAAATGTGATTCCTGCCCCCTCATAATTTTGCCTAGAATTCTGTTCATTCTACATAACATTTCAAACTTGAGATGGGGTTGAATTTTAAAAACCCATATACCTAGTATATTTTTTTCTTTGAGTACATGTATATTTACTTCTCTTGATTTAAGACTAACCAGAGGAAGAATGCAGAATCATATACATATTAGGTTCATTTATTTGAGTGAAAAAGAAACACATGATGATATGCTATCGGCGATCTAAAAGTGACAGTAACAGGTTGTGTGGAAAATGATTCTATGGTAAATAATATATATATATTTTTTATATAAGGCCATATAGTAACTACAAAACAAGACATCCAGTGCCCACGGGAAACTGTTTTCTATGCACTAAACAGCCATTATTGCTTCATTAATCTTATTTTTTTTTTCTTACCTGGGAAGTCTCTATGTCCCTTATGAAAAACTCTTTTGTTTTCTACATCAATGTGTTCTATATAGTTTGAGATAGAAAGATAGAAAACTCATAGCTAACTTTGACACTTAGCAAAGAATGTGCTATTACTTCCTTCTACCTGGAGCAAAGCAGACAAGCATAAATATTCATCTCATTCAGATAACTAGAAAGATTGACACCAAGAAAGGTAATACTGTGAAATTCATATGATAATAGTTATCAGTCCTATTATGTTTCACTTTCTGGTCATAATTTGGTCATAATACTAAGAGTGGAGTCATAGTACTTGCTAATATGCTTCTGCTAATATGCTTATTCTGAAATTTTTTAAAATTACATTTTAATATATCTTTTTATTTTACCCATTTATTTCAGTTTGTTTTCCTACTCTGAGAATGCATTTAGCATAATATTTTTCACATATTTAATTCATCTTGTTTTACGGCTTCATTTCCTCCTCTTTTTGAAAACCATCTCTAAATGTCCTGTTTGATCCTGGCCGTGCAGATAATGACTAAAGTGATTACAAAGAGCTTAAATTAGGACATTCGGTGAGCAGCCTCTTTTCTTTCTCATGTTGTCCTTGTTTTTTCTCTGCACTAGACCAGATTGGAGAACAGCTCAGCATTCATTCTCCCCTCTCCACTTTGTTTCCAAGGCAGGGACGTTGGGAGGATTCTTATATTAAATATGCAAAAGCAGAAAAGCTATAAATTAAAAAGAAAAGAAAATTCCATTTTGTTAACTTGTCTTTCAGTCACTTGCAAATAGCCAGCCACCCATTCCAAGGTTTCCAAATGTGAATCACTCAGAAACCTAAGCACATGGTTCCCTTTGTTCCCAGCAAGACAAAATTGCTCAAATGAGAATAAAAGTGTTTGGAGACTTTGATTTGGTTAAACCGATAATTATCAAGTAACTCTCAGTGAGTCCTTGTTTTCCAGTACGTCTTGGCAAAGACGTTTAAAAGATTGATGGGGATTTTTCATGAGTGATGAAGAAACCAGAGCCAAGAAATGACATTTATAAACTCCTATCGCACAATAAGAAATTTAGGGAGAAGAGTGAAGAAGGCCACATACTGATGCCAATTTCTGTTAAAGGTACAAAAGCTATAACAAGACTAATTTTAGATAAGATCAACAAAATGGGAGCAGAGCAATAGCCTATCTGTAGAGGTAGTGTAGGAGAAACTGGGCGGTTTTTGTTGTTTGATTTTTTCTTAAACAGCAGGTTTTGCTTTTTCTGACTTTGAATTTGCATCCAGTTTCACAAACTGGAGAGAACATAGGGAGGTGTGAATTGTATATTAGCTCTATTAATTTATTTTAACCAAAGTACCTTCTGTGGTCCACTAGGGGAGGGAGCATAATGTAATTTACCCTCTCATCAAGCCATTTGCGTAGATAATATTTTGCTATACCTGTTAACTTTCTCATAAGTTTCTCTCCCTTATGTCTTTTTTCTGTTCTTTCATTCCTTCATTGTCTTTTCTTGATCTTGTTTTCTTTAATTTTGTTTTTCTCCTAACTACAAATTTAGGTCACTGCATTAATAGACAATGATTCTTTTGGAATAAAATTAAAATAAATATAGAATCTGAGAAAGAAAAGTAAGCATTTATTTCCACATGACTAAATATTTTCACTTTCTGGTCATAATTTGGTCATGATAATAAGAGTGGAATCATAGTAACTGCTAATATGCTTCTGCTAATATGTTTATTCTGAATATTTAAAAAATCATGTATTTCTTGTTAAGTAAATTTTATAAACTGATTTTAAAAGTAGCCGAAGTTGGAAAGGCCCTAAATAAACAGAAACTATAGTCCTGTGATGAGTTGCTTTCTCTTAGGAATTAGGTTTTTATTAACCTACTCCAATTTTCAAACATCTAGCTGCTAGTGAAGAATTATATTAAAAAAAGCATTTTAAAATGGACTACTATGTTTTGATACTTTTGAAGGTTTGGTAATTATAATTCTTTTAAGTACATTTAATATCAAAGGACTTTCACTTTCAAAACAAGTTTTTACATTATATCTGTTAGTTAATTATTGCAAATTTTACATGTAACTCTAATGAATAAATTTCTCATATGCAAAAATATATAACATATTTCTTTCAAAATTCTAATTTTCTTCATTTCTCAAAAAAGCTATTAAATGTTAGTAAAAAGTAGAATTTTAGTAAAAATACAATATGTAGAAAAAGACTCAGAATTTAATTTCTCAAATGACAATATTAATATGCTATTTGAAAATACACAAATGAATAATTTGGTCTTTTATGGAAAGTAGCTTTCAAAAATTTCAATATTCACTATAATATGAACTCCTATATAACAAATATTTCAAATATTTATTTTAAAGTATTAGTTTTATATTTATATAAACTATTTGGTTCTTTTTTTCTCTCTCTCCCAAATAAATGCTGAATTATATGTTGAAGGAAAGGATAAAAGAATTCTAAGTTAATGAATTATTAAAGTAGGTAGATACAGAACAGATACCCTGATTCCCATTTGCCTTTTTAGAGCTTTGCCTTTGGGGGTATTTTGACTTGAAAGCATTTGTTGAGAAAAGCAGTTGTTTTGATGGTGAAGCTCAGAAAAAAATGCACTTGTTTTACAAAAACTGTTCATCTTTTTACAAGTTTATTAAAACACATAGAAGATAGTACAGAAAAAATATAAAGACAAAAAAGCATTTCTGAAAAGTGAATCATATTATTTAAATGATAAACATGTTTGATATTTTCAATTATTATATATATAGGTATGAGATATGTGTGTATATATATATGTGTGTATAAGTATGTACACACACATATATCTATAAATATCTCTATGTGTAGCCTTCTGTATCAAGATGAAACTATACATGAGAACATAGCAATGACTCAAGCCCTAATTTATTATCATATTGATCATTGTAGAGTTGTCTTGCAGGTCTGTAACCTCCCACTCCAAAAGTGAGAAACCTGATTCCCTCCATTCATCATCCATTTATTTATATTTTAATTTCCAATATACATATTATTGTTTCAGAGTTGGATCATACAATATGCTGTTTTGGATTGGCTTCTATAAGTTGGAAATATGCATTTAAGATTCATTTATACATTTGCATGGCTTGATTGCTCATTTCTTTTTATTGCTAAATAGTATTTCATTACATAGATGCACTATATTTTTCTTTTTAAGGATATATTGGCTGCTTTCAGTTTTTCGTGATTATGATTAAAGCATCTATAGACATCTTTGTGCAGATTTCTATGTGGACATAATTTTTAAAATCAGATAACTATCTAGGAGCATGATTGCCAGATTGTATGGTAACACTATGTTTAGGTTTTCTTCTGTTGAACTATTTTATTGCACTAGATTTGATTTTTTTTATATAATGTTGAATAGGAGTGGCAAAAGAAGACACCTTTCCCTTGTTTCCAACTATCTTATTAAGAAAGCATCCAGTCTTTGACCATTAAGTATGATGTTAGCTATTTGTTTTTTGTAGATGTTCTTTATCAAGTTGAGGAACTTTCCCTTTATTTCTATTTATCCAAGAATTTTTTTTATCATGAATGGATATTGGATTTTTAATAATGCTCAATATGTTGGTGCAAGCTGAAAATGTACTACCATTACACCATAGCTATGTTCATATACGTAATAAGGGTAGTTGGAGGATCTTCCCAACAGTCTGAACTGTCAGCAGTGCACATGGTTATTACTTTAATATCATGAGAGAAGTTATCTAAGGTAAGGGGATATTCAAAGTCTTGGGAAGTGGTATCAGTCAGAGGTCTGGAAGGAGCAAGAAAGATCAGAGACTAAGAGCTCTGGAGAAGTGGCATATCAATGAATGGGAGTGGCCATGGGTGTAGATTATTTTTGTCTTATTAAAGAGGCACTTAATGACCAGATGGACAAGATTATTTATCTAGATCAGACATTCTGTGTCCTCAGCCAGCTCAGCACTTGTTCAATGCTCCCATGGTGACAGAGGTGACTCCTGAGTTTCAGAAACATGGAGCCCCTCCTATCCAAAGACTGGTTTATCTACTGCCATTGCCGAATGCCTGACTCATGCTAAGTCTTTGATATGGTACCACACCATGGCATGTTGATTGCCTAAATTCCTCTTACATGATGAAGATAGTGATTTATCGCCCCTAAGATTGGAATTGTATTGTGGATATTTGTTTATTATCTCTGCCCTCAGTGTCATCTTGACATCCCTACTCAAGGACTTTCAGAGCCAATTTATTGACATAGATTCCTGCTAGTATTGTATTGGATCAAGGAATGGTATTAAAAGTAAAGAGTGTCTGACAATGAGCACATGACCATGGGATCCTTAGGTCCCATCATATATTGCATCACTTAGTAACTATTGTCCTGAAAGAATGGAAATGTCTTCTAAAAAGCACAGCTAAGACATAATGTCAACAACGGCACATTGCAAGACTGGGTACTATTATTCAAGATAGCTCATATACTTTGAAGCAATGACTTGAATATGCTATGTTTCTAATAGATCAGACAAATCTAGGAAACAAAGGGTGGAAAGAAGAGTGACATGAACCTCTCCTTGTCTAGCCAAGTTACCCACTTGGAGATTGTGCAATTCTTGTCCCCAGAATTTCAGGCTTTAGAGGATTAACATTCTTGTCTTCAGGTTAATATATTTCCATCATGGCCTCAGTAAAATTCTGATAAACTTAGAGCTACAATTTTCACCCTTTAATTTTGGGTTCCTCATACTGATAGAAAGGTAGGCAAAAAAGGAATTACTGTGAGGAAAATTGGCCCTAACTATCACAAGAAGATTGGGATATAAGAAGGATCTCTCTGAAACTCAGGAGAATCACTGAGGATCTCTTAATGCTTCCATGTGTGATAGTAAAGATAAAACAGCCATGTTCTAGTAAGGGTAAAGTAACTAAGGACTCACATCTAACTGATGAAAGCTTGATAATACCTCCCAGAGAGAAATGGAGACCAGAATAAGGGTTGGCTATGAGGGAAATCTGGAAAGGGTGGTAGAGAAGAAAAGTAAGGAGTATTAAGTATAAGACTGTGAGTTTTAACATTAACCCTCCCGTTATAGGTTTTTTAGAGATTTTACTTGGTCATCACCCTTACCTGTCAGTGACAAAGCTGACTCATTGTGGAGCAGAACAAGATTTGACTAATATAAGGAGTTGACAGTAATACATTTACTAGTCCTTAGACTGGGGAAACATATATGTGCTTCTTTCTGCAATATAATTCTCATTTTTAGTACTTTTTTAATATTATCCAATAAACAAGATGTAAGCACATGGAACTCTAGAACCCAACTGATGGGAAAGGGACATAATATTGTACATGCCTCTTGTCAAACATCCATAAATATACCTTCTGTAATTTCATTTAGAAAATATTTTTGAATAAAAATTCAAAAAATACCATATCAAAACACTTTTTTCACAAAATAATGGCCTCTTTTGTGTATCATGAATAGTATTATACGAAGAGCTAAATACATAGTGAATATAAACTCAAACTGATGCTGACTCAAATGAAATGATATATGATCAAAACCAGCAAATACTTTTTAGTTTGAAATTGAGTAACTCCATTAAATAAGCATAATAATTTTCCCGAAATACATTATATCTGACTAGTCAAAATAAAATCTAAGTACTGCTTATGATTTGCTTGGTTTACCTTTAATCTATTAATTAAACATTGTCTAATATATGAAATATAAGATACTTTTGGCAGCTGTGCCTCACAGGATTTAATTCCTGAAGTGACTAAGTTCCAAACTACTAGCCACCCAATTAATTGCATTTCTGCACTAATCAGCTCTGTACATTTCTCTGGTTTTTATCCTATTTCCAGAAAGAGAAATTATAATGCAGATTTTTATGTGTGTATATATACATACAGAAGCTAGAAACATAGGCTGATTAAGTAAGAAAAAAACTCAAATTTTTGAAAATTAAAACTGGATTTATTATAAATGCTTTGTATATTTTAAATTTTGATTAACTCCAAATGTACTTACTGTATGTAGTCATATGAATCATTTAGCATTTATGACATTCAAATATTTTTATGTCTATTCCATTTGACCTATGACTTTTGACTAAGGATTCTATGTTAATCTATAAAGCAAGTATTAGCAAAACCAAATTCCTTTATTCATTTTTGATCAAAAATAAATATAAATAGGAGTTTTAGTATTTTATTTATTTAGATATAAATAAATATTTTTGCATAAAATAAAACTCTAAAAATAATAACTATAAGCAAAAGATTTCATTACAAAATTTATACATGCTATTAAATTGGCCAGTACAAAAAAATGTGCTAAGACCATAGTATATATGAATGTGCCTGTAAGAAACCTAGACTTCTTAATAAACAGTTTCTGCCCATAGGAACTTAGTTTTGCTATTTTTCATCAATTTTGACTGACAATATCTACATAAGTTGATAAATCAGTCCCTCAAAATAAGTACTAAACTGACCTTAATTCTGCAATTAGAATAAGGTTTGAAAAAGAGGTTTCAGAAGATAGGTTGAAGACTTTTAGCATATAAGAAGATTTATACTTATGTATCCACATATAAGCAAGAAAAGTATGTTTATTTAAAAATAAATTCTCCTGGATTAAATATATAAATATTAACTAAAAATACATGAACAGAATTTTATTTTTACTGTTAGTTTATTGTAATCTGAACCAAGTGGAGAGGAGTATGGCAAAACATCTCTCCCCTATGTGTCATTAATTAGAAAGATAAATGAAATAAGCTTAATTTTTTTTTTTTTATGCTTAAGGTTTTGACATTTACCTAATTTTATGAGTACTATGAGGTTTTATTTGGAGTGTCCTGATGTATTTGGGTCAGAAGGTGGAAGTCAAGAGAATTGCTTCATGAATGACCCTAGAAACGTCTAGCATAAAGGGGAAGATCTAAAATTAAAGTTTTGTAAGCCATCAATATTTATATTCAAAGGGATGACAAGACATATTCTGTAATTTAGTCATAACTCTTGAGATTGAGCCTCATAAGGCTGTCTAAGGCTCGACTCAGAGCGCCTCCAACTCAGTAGCTATTCTTTGCTCCATCTTTGTAGCCTCTCAACTATTGCCACCTCAGAATGATTCTGTGAGGAAAAAGTACTGTTGGGCTGTCCTCGAGGAACTTCTTTCTCTTCAGGATGCTGGCTCCTCAAGTCCTGGCTTCTTTGATATCTCTCTGATGACTTGAAACAGAAATTTGGTTATTTGTCTGTATTTTGCCTAGATTTTGTTGCTTATTTGTTTGTGAAAGAGATAACTTCAAAAACTGTTCTCTACCATTATCAGAACCTGAAATCCTTCTATTAGAATTTAATGTTTATCTCTCAATAGATACTTAATTGGATAGAAAAAGACATGCCATTTTTAGAGTCTCTCAAAGGTGATATAAAAGTAGAAATGGAAATTACATAAATGAGCTTAGGAAAAAGTAGATGGAGAAAAAAATAAAGACAGGAATGGGCAAGATGGAGCATTTAGCCTGGTGTGAAAAATAAGGTTCCTGGAATCTTGATAAGATTTAAGAGCTATACATGGTAGAATCACTCATACTCACTTTAAGGTGAACATCACAATTTAAATATCAATAGTATAGTAGCCTTCCATGCTAAATTTTAAGCAATTACGTCATCAATATAAATAACATTTATTCTCTGCATAAAATTTGAATTTGTCATACTCGTTAACTATTTCAATATTTAAGGGTATTTTTTGTTCATGTAATACCAAAAGCATATTAGAGCTTAATCATCAAAGGGAGAAAAATATATATATATTATGTATATTATATATATATATTAATAACAATGAAATTCATCAATAAGGCAAGTGTTGAGATGCTCGATATAGTTCTTTGGTTTATGCTAGCCTCACAAATCTCATAACCTCCCACAATCCTTGCATAAAATAGGTCACACGAGCATTAACCCATGTTTTTAAATTTTAGAATACTTCGTTATTAATTTTAACTGAATTTTGAGACTGTAATTCTCATAGTGTTCGTATTATTAATTCAGTAATTTAGCAGAAATCATCATCTGTATGAGTCATTGGACATTTGCTATTGTTGCTGCTGAAAATGCAGAGAAAACAAGCAATCTTTGGTTTGCATATTATAGAGCTATTATTTTGTATGTGCCTTCAAGTATAAGATCCTTCTTATACTTGAAGGATCTTGTTTGACCTTATAAATAAAATAATGAGAGTAATTACAAACTTTATTTCCCTAAAGATTTCAAAAGCTTCAACTATTTTTCTAGAATCCTCAAAAATATTTTACTAGCCTCTGTGTGTCTTCTAGGTATTCTTGATTTAGCTGAACCTTAAAGAAGCTGTCATGAATTTGAGTGGCTGTTCTACATAAAAGATATGCAAATCAAAGCATTACCAAAATGCATTAAATGCTCCACTGCAAAACTTCATGAATGAAACATGGACTGAATCACGTTCAATTCTATTTCATAATGCTGTGGTTTATTTACTCTCTTAAAAAAAGTATTTTAAAAATTGTTTAATTTATGGATCCTCAAAAACTTTGGTCTGAGAAAAAGTAGTGTTGCTTTCCAAATAATATACAATCTGAAGACGGCAAGAACAAACACCCAGATAAATGATTTACTTTCTTAAAGACAACTAATGTGTTAATGTTGGAGAAGAAAACAGCATCTTGATCTGTTTCCTGTACTGTGTTCACTTGAACTGATTATATGGAAATAGCAGGACAGGAAAATAAAAAAAAAAAAAAAAGGCAAGTTTTTATTTCAAGCTCCAGTGACACTTTTCCTGTAGAGACATCAGATTGATCTTTTTTAAGACATGTAGTTGAACCATTAAAGTGTAAGCCAGGATCCTAGGAGCAGCCATTGCTCGAAAATATGGGACAGGAATCAGAAATGATTGTAGCCAGGAGGGGAAATGCTACATTTTTACTACATGGTGATTAAAAAATAATAATAAAAGAATAGAAAAGTTCACACTAAGGAGCAAAATGTTTTGTACCTTTTGCAGCTTTCAAATTATATTTGATATATAAGATCCTGTCACTTTAGAAGTAGGTATATTATTAGACATTGTCAAGTTCAATTTTCTTATTTCATAAAATATTGCATCTGGTATTTCAAGAAAGGTTTGCAAACTTTCTCACCCACATATGTTATAGAAAGTTCTGTATCAGACAACTTTTTTAAAAACTTTTTTTTTGTTGTTATTGATATATAGAATAGCAATTTACCTCACATCCCCGTGCTTAGCAGCTTTATTATCTCTCTTGTGTCTGATTATTTCCCTGAAAATCTGAGCATTTAAGAAATACCTTATAGATATTATATTCAAAAACTGACTTAATACAGCCCAGCTAAACTGGTTGTATGATTGTCGATTCACATAGGATAGAGACACCATTTCTTACTACCCTCGATGCCCTCTCTGAGTCAGTCAGTAAGGACTCCTTTGCCCCCAACCTTCCCAGTTAAAGAAAATCCCAATTAAGAGTCTAAGAGTATTAGAAGGCAATTCTCCAGGTAATTGAAGATTTAGCACTTGAACTAATTTTACTAATGCTATTTGAAAGATATCTTATTTAAATGGAGGAAAACTACCAGTCTCCCTTGTATAAACCTGTACTGGAATCCTTTGTGTTAAACATCAAAAGTGATAAAACTTAAACCTAAAGATTCGCTCACTATTTCTTCTATTATTTATATAACTATATATATAAAAATATATGGAGATATTTATTTAAACATTTATGTATATATCATATATGGATATATTATATATTTTTATATATTTGATATAGTTATAAATATATAGTTATAACTATATATTTATAAATAAAAAAATCCCTGTACCTATTAGATTTAATCACTTAGGAGTAAATAACAGAACAATCCTCAGGTAAGAGTCATTTGGAACAAACCAACACAAACAGGATGAGATAGACGTTTTAAGATAAAAAGATTAAAGCAGGAAGTTGAAGACGAGAATATGTTTTTAAGTCACTGTGGAGAAGAAGAAAAGTATAGGAAGACTTTGATCAATGACAGTGATGAAAAAATGAGTAACTTCAATCAAAACCACCCAAAGCACTTTATAAGCCTGGAAAAATAAATTGCTGAAGCCTGAGCAATTTGGATCAGAAGCATAAAAACACTAATAGATATAAATGAAAAAGCAACATTAGTCAACCGAGCTGTTTTCTGATGATGCAGATATCTTATTTGCACTCTATAGTTCAAATGGTGATCAAAATTACCTTAATAAATATAAATTAAAAATCAGAATAGGTAAATCTTGTTATTTTCTAGTAATATGCTCATTTTATTTTTACTCATTATTTCTGATAATGATAAAAAATACATTGAGAATCAGAATAATTTTACGGAAGAGAAGATTGTATATATCTGTTTATCATTTGAAGTTATTAAATATAATTTTTAAAAGTTCTGTTTTAGGAAAGAAAATAGTTTTAAGTGATAAAATTCTTTATTATTTTTAAAGCATTATTATTGGAGGTAAAATGTGTAAATAAATATATGGAGGGTTAATATTTTTTAACATTTATTATATGTAAGGAACTAGTCTTAGGGCTTTGTGCATTTCATCTTAAGGACAACACTAATGAAGTAGGTAATATTATGTTGTACCAATTTTATAGGTTTAAAATCATAGGCTCTAAGATGTTATTTTTCAAAAGACACATAGCCAGTAAATAGTAAAACAAGGATGAACGCTAGGGAGTCTGGCTCTAGGGTTCAAATTCTTATCTATTACATCCATCTGTCTGTCTGTCTGTCTGTCTGTCTTTCTATCATCTATCTACCTATCTATCATCTATCTATCCTCGTCATCTATATCATCTATCATCTGTCTGTCTGCCTCTTTTTATGTAAACCAACTTAGAGTGGAATGGTACAGTGGTTTGCTGAAATTCACCCCACCTGAATTTAAAACTAGTTTTTTATGGATCTCTTCTCCCAATTTGAAAAAAGAAATGATAATTGCTGTTTCTCTAACTCATTACGCACTAAAAATTATAGAAGAGGAGCTCAACCTAAATTTAGAACCATATGTAATATGGAAATAAATAGGAAAAATACTGAAAACACAATCAGATATTAATCGAAGATTAACAGGCTAATTCATTCAACTTTTAAAATTTAAAACAAATTGAAAGGGATTATGATTAGCCAGATTTTATTATTCATAGCCATTGAATGTATGATCATATCTAAGCCGGGGTTTCTCAACCTTCACACTGTTGACATTTTGAGCAAATGATTATTTGTGTGAGGGATGTCTTATGCACTGGAAGACATTTAATAATATCTGTGGCCTTTCTGTTCTAGATTTCAGTAGCACCCCTTCTCAATGTGACATCCAAAAATGTCTTCTGGTATTGCCAAGTATTGTATTGAGAGGAAAATCTGCCCATGCCCAAGAACCAATAGTCTCAAATGCTGGAATGGACTGCTTATGTTTGACGTCACTTTCACGAAGCTTACTGTCATATGAGAGATTTATAATTACTCAGGCCTCTGACAGAAACTCTATGAGTTGGACATAGTCACCATTTACAAAAAGATTACTTATAGTGACAATCACACCTTTTTAAATGGAACAATTTGTTTTGCCCACATAATTGAGAGTTAACTGGCTGTGGTAATTAGTCCAAATGGACAGAATGTTTCCTCACAAAAAGAAAAATTGAAGTACTTTTATGTCTGTGAAAATTCCCTCTGAGTAAGAGAGTGATGAATAATACATACAAGATAAAACATGCTCTGACTCTGCATCATGGACCTGAGATCCAAAGAGAGACATCACACTATTACAGAATTGCTAATCATCAAACCCAAATCAGTTAAGCTTTAGGCCTTAAATAGACCAAAACATTAACTATTAGGCATTAATGACATGAAATTTAACAGGCTGGGAGCTCAGGCAAAGTAACAAAACAATTCATTAAAAAGAAAGAAGTAGGAAAGGCATTTTGCAGAATTAATTTATATTGTGTAACAACTTAGATCTTCATAAACAGTCTTTGCAATAAGACAAATTTCATAATTTTATTTGCTATTATAGTCTCTGTAAGACTAACCAAATTTAGTTCTTGACCTTTAAGACCCTGCTATTTGAAGATTTTGGCATTTGTATTTGACATTTAAAAATCTTTGTTTTTGATTATATATTATATTCAAACCATTTATCATTTATGCATCCAGATATGATAAGTAATCTTGGAAAATTAAGAAATAAAAATATTTTATTTTAAAATATCAAAATAAACAACATTTTTAAAAAGAATTTGAACTGTTTCAAAATTGTAAAACATGTATTCTAAGTTCTGCCTCTGTTCCCTCTAAGGTATGTGACTTTGAATGACTCACTAAGCACTTTTTGGTAAATTGATGATAATAACATTTGTTCTACATATTTCACAAGTTTATTTGGAAATCATATTAAATGTAAAAGAAATCACAATGTCAACTCTAAAACTAATTAGTCTCTTTTAAAGCATTTACTTAAAGAATCTGTCCAAATTAATTCAGTCGCCCCTATGAAAGTAAGTTGAAATAACCCTGGGTTGTTGATGATAATTCATTACTCAAGGGCAATAAGATTTCTAAATCAGGATGCAGAAAGATAATAATGTTCCATTCCTGCTTTTGCATAAGGGTTGGTGTGGGTCGCATCACAATGAAAAACCCAAAACATTTTCAGAGAGTGGTAGTTACACACTTGAGACTGTGCATAGTTTTTCTATTGATATTTGTTCTGGGAGCTAATCCTTTCTTTTTAATGCTAGAAAAAAAGCAGAAAAAGAATGTCATTTTTGCCACTACTGTTGTAATTAGGGGAAAATTTTGTTGGTTTGTTGTTTGTTTTTAACTAGAATTACTTAGAGGAAGTTGTTGTGACCAGAAATTAAGTTGACTTGGAGGTTGAGAGTGGAGACTTCAGAAACAGAAACACATATACATGTTTATGTGCACACATATATGTTTATATGTGTGTATACATATGCATACATATATACATACATACATATATATACACAATATGTGTATAACATATATATCTTGCCATGTTTGGTGGAATCAATACTGTGGATGTTTTTGCATTTTTTTTTTTGGTAAACATTTGTTTTGCATATTGTATAATTTTATAGAGATTTAGTACCATAATTTAAGTTTCTTGATGTGCAACTCTGTGTGAATGTGATAAAAGAGTGAGTGAAGGGGCTTGGGTGTTTTGGGCTTTGTTTTAGTTTATTTTTCCAGACTTGAAATCTTTTACTCAAATAATACTGGTCTTTATATGTCAATTATTTGTTTCTTATGCTAGGGATTTACAATCTCTGAGAAAGTTTTACTTCATCATTTTGAACAATTTCTTCCTCATTTTGCAAAAAGTCTCCCAATTTCAACAGTTGTTGATGTCTCTAGGAACAGATGGTTTGTGGGAGGATTGTTGAGTGAGATATTCTGCATCATGGTCCCAAGACTGCACAGTTGCTGTTGGAAAGGTTACAGAAATGACAACTGGTATAAGAGAAGTTGAAAACCAGAGAGTGAAAATAGCCAGACAACTGTATGGAGATTATCCAAATTAAAAGACTTTTTGATGAAATCTTGACATTTCTTACAGAAGATATGCAGCAATTGCAGAAAGTTTGGATGGTATTAAGGTGGCTGACATATTGGCAATGCTTTTCACATCTATACTTTAACAAGTTTCAGGATTCAACTTGAGAATGATAAATATGTGGGAGACTCTCTAGCAGGATTTTTTTTTTTAATGTTCTTGGGTTACAGATAATGGATTAGTTCATTCCCATTTACACATCATGTCCCTGGTTAAACTAAAAGCATTTCTTTCTTTTCTTCCATTCAGTAGATGGAATGATTAAGGAAACATTAAATTATTCTCCATCATTTAATTAACTGAGACATTCTTTGTCAGAGACAACAGTAAGATTTGGAAAATGAGATAATAGTGTGACTGTTGAGTTAAAGTACCTATTCCAAATATGTAGAATTTAGGCTTGAGTTAGAAACACATTTCAGACACATTTCTGGATTCCCAGTGTTCAGCAGCATCATTCATGAATATGTCATAAGTAAACCCTTTTCAAATCTCAGCTTAGTACATGAAAGACTAGAAGTGTCAGTGGATATGGCTCAATTTTTTTAAATCTTTTTTCTTATTTACCTCCTACTCTTGCTTCTGTCAATTAAAGCCCAGTAAATGAAATTGTTAGCACCTCCTTTCAAATATCTGAGTATTTAAAAGTGGAAGAAAGTGCATAGTAAATATAGCGTTCAGTTATATTATTAAATATGTATTGTTTCTATTATATGATGTCAACTAAATCATACTAAGATTTTAATGTATAGTAAAAAATACTACTAGTGAATATCGGGATCTACATATTTACTTAACATTAAATGAGGGCTCATATAGATGTTATAAACTGCTATATAGCTTAATGAACATTAGGAAGAGTAACGTCATGGGCCTCAAATGTCTTTTTCACATCTTCCTTCCTACTTCCTACTTTCTATTTTCTTATATCACCTCCCCTTTTGTTTTGTTTTCTGAGATGAGAGTGTTTAACATCTACTATCTTAGCAACTTTCAAATTGAAAAATAGTATTCTTAACTATAATTACCATGCTCTGCATTGCGATCCCAAGACATATTTATTTTATAACTGGAAGTTTGTATTTTTTTATCCCCTTCACCTATTTAACCTACTCTCACCCCTACCTCTGGCAACTAAATGTCTGTTCTCTGTAACTATGAGCATATTTTTTCTTTTTATATTTCACATATAAAAGAGATCATATGGTATTTGTCTTTCTCTGTCTGACTCATTTTGTTTAGCATAATGCCCTCAAGGTCCAACGATGTCATCTCAAATAGAAAAATTTTATTCTTTTTTATGACCAAAAAGTATTCTATTGTATATCTATACCACATCTTTATTCGTTCATCCATCTGTGGACACTTATCTCCTTTCTAATAACCCCCAAAGACAGGACCGACATCATGATATATACTGATATTTGAGACATACAAATTTCCTTCTTTGAAATAAAAAGAAAATACAAAAGGGCAAAAAAATAGTAATGGGTCTCTGGTCATACCCATCCTGGGAATATGTGGAAGCACTGGTAGTCTCTACACGTCAACTGTTTGAAGCAATGCAAGACCGCTATTCCGAACCTGTCTGATACGGATGGTATAGATGGATATTTCTGCTCCACTGCCCCTACTCCAGGCTCGATAAAATTAAGTGGACAGGGCAACAAAATGTATGTTATAATTGGTATTCACAGAAATCCTGAGTTTTTTTTTTTAATGATATTTTAGTTTGGTCCACTTTACTGTCTTTTCCATATATTTTGACATTAATTTTAGGGACAGATACCCAGAATCATAGTGAAGCGTAGAGAGGCAAGTGAAAGGGAAGATTTTTTTGTTTTGTTTTCACATAAATAAACTTTATTTTTTTTAGAGCATTTTCAGGCTTAGAGAAAAATTGAATAGAAAGTACAGAGAGTTCCCATTTATTCCTTCTTCTCGCCCTGTTGCATCCTATCCCCCTCCCCATACATACACACACACACCCATTTTCCTCTATTATTAACATCTTGAACTGGCATGATATATTTGTTAAGGTTAATGAAGGATTATTGATAAACTATGATATTAGTAACTAAATCCCATAGTTTACATTAAAGTTGACTTTTTGTGTTGTACACATCTAAGGGTTTTGCCAAATGTGTAATGTCACGTATCCATGCTAAGATATCATACAGAATCATTTCACTGCACTAAAAATCCATCGTGCTCCACCTAGTCATCCCTTTCCCGTGTGCTCTTACTGCTGGCAACCACTGATCCTTTCATTGTCTCAATAGTTTTGCCTTTCAAGAGGAAGGATTTTAATTCAAAAACCTCTTTATGTTAAATGGTTCTTTCTCCTGAAGGATATTTCAATTTTAAATAGAAATGGCACAAAGTTCAAAAATTACATGATTGATGCATTTGGGAGGACTGGCTGTGTTAATAAGCATTTGCTTAAGACTTAAATGTGGAAATTTGTGTGGCTAATTAATTCAAAAAAATGGAAAATATGGGCTAATGATGATAACATAGACTTAAACTTAATTATAGCAATTTAAAATTCCATGGCTCTAGGAAATGCTTTCATTTTGTTGGTTGTTTTTGACTGAATCATTAGTCATCTAGATACAACTTACAGTAGTAGCAAAGGCTCTTTCTAACCTAAATGTAATAATTACTACTTCTAGTTTATAGTAGATGCATTTGGAAAATCAATAGTGATCAGAGCAGAAGAGATTGGGGCCAAAGAGATAAGTGGCAGATGGTCACAAAATAGTTTCTGTACAATACTGAATGGCTAAGCACAGTGACAGCCACAAAAGCAGAAAGAATTTTTAGGTAGGTAACAAAGAATGAGTTGCAATCTCAAACTCATAACTGATTGCTTCTTTTATAAAGTAACTTCCAATAATTCTCTGAAGAATTTTAAAGCCTCTCAAATATTGTACCCAGGGGAGGAAGCTATTTTTTGCTTTGGCAGTGCTTCCAAGAATGAAATTTGGCAAGCTCAGCTCTAGTCCCTTGCTATACAGTACATAAAAATGTTCATTACAACTGCATTGAAAATGATCCATTTGGTATAGTACTAAATCTGCTCTAATTTAAAAATGAATTCAAAGTCCATAAAACCCAGCAGTAAAGCTGAACGTATTTTTTCTTTTATTGATAATGGTTTTATCATACTTATGTTGCCTTATTATTTTTATACCTAATGTTTAAAGGTTTGTCACCATCTTTGTCCAGAGATAAAAACATTTATTAAGAAACCAATTAGATATTTTATAGAAAACTAAGAAATAGTCATCATAATTATTTCAAGACTCTAGAATTTCCTTAATTCTCAATCTTTGAAAGGAGCAAAGTCATTATATATTTGCTGTATCAAGGACTGCAACTCTAAAATGCTTTTTATGTTAACTGTTTAAAGTTTTTTTTGCTTTCTACTACAGTTTATGCATATTCATTAACTGTAGCATCATTAGAGTAGTCCTTGATTTTATTAATAAAAATACTCAACGTCTCATGATTAAAAATTCATTCATTTAGCAGAAAACATTAAATAAAGATCAACAGAAATATTTAAAATACCCAGTGGAAATTAAAATTTTGAAGTACATTTTTTAAAGATGTATATTTTAAAGCCCATATGCATATATTCATTCTATTAAATGTTAACATTTAAAAAAATTAAACATACCATATTTTTTAAAGATAACCACAATGTCCGCTCCATGACATAATATAATAGGAAACTCACATAAAAATCGAATTGTAATTTGGACCGAACAGAATAGAATTCCAAAGCCAGAGTTTTAGCATCATTAGTTTAAGCCAACCTTATGTAAATTTCTTCTCCAAAACTTAAGCTCCTTAAGATACTCAGTGAAAAACAAATTTATGTGTCTGTCTATATCTGCATCTGTGTATTTAAAAAATTTATAAAAGTATGCAGTGATTCTCTCTTGTAGATTAACATGAGATATTAAGATATTAATGACTTTAAGGACAATATGTTTGAACCAAAATTCTCTTGACAAATATCAATAGTATGAACATATGGATAGAAAGAGCAGACATGGACAACAATTGAATAAGTCAAACAAGATTTACTTATCCTAATAATCAAGCAGTATGTTAGTACAGTCAGGATGCAGAGAGAGAATCAACATCCTCTAAGGAAGGTAAAGAATTTCTACCCTCAAATCCTTAGCAGTGAGAACACAGATCCCACTTCTGAGTAAGGGTCATATCAGCAATTCTAGAATAAATATAACTGTTTGTATATAACTCTTGGGTATTCTAGCATGTAGTTTTGCCTGGATATATATGTTATAGGCCATGTTGCATGAGACATCTCAATCTCAGAATTATACGAAGCATAATTATAGTACATGATATATACTCAGGTATAAGCATTTTTCATGCATCATTCTCAATCTCATTGATAACACAGTTTGGTCAAAGCATGTTTCTAAAATATTTTACATTCATTCTTTTGAGGGTTCAAATGATTACATTAGTTCTGAACCACTGTCTTGGGATTTATGGCTGTGCAGGTAGTATAAATTTGGGCATTCTTGCTTGATAAATGAGGGTATTATATATAACTCATTTGCATAATTTTGTGTCTCAAGTCACTAACTGTTTAGACCATATTTTTGACTGCTTTGCGTATTGTCCAAACACCACTAGTATGAGACCAGACTAAAAGCCTGGGAACCTAGCCCTGATTCAGCAAGTTCTAGAGCTAACTTTGTGAACTGAGTGCTGAGCAGAACTAGCTCAGCTTTGCCAGCAGATAAGCAATCCAGCGCATTTTCATAGCAACCTGGCAATAGCTTTTAGTGCTTTGATTGTGTTACAAGTTTGAGAAACACTGCTTTAGAAATGATGCTAACAAGAAATCTTAATTTTAGTTTAGGGCTTTCTATTCACTGTGTGTAAACAGAAATAAACAAAGAAAAAGATAGTTTTATAATTTTGTTTGTCCTAGCTCATTGGCAACTCTTTATCTATAGATGTTTCCTGTAAAATGAAGTATTAATGCATACCCCAGAGAGTTTGGGTGAAGATTAAGCAGATGGCTCACGAGAAAGGCGTGTCTGCTATTATTCCTAGTACATAACAGATGTTTGTTAAACATAAATCTGCTTCTGAGATTTTTGAATGATCTACCTGAGGAGTGTGATGATCTGATACTGAAATATTATGATGTGTTTAGAGCAGCTTTTTGTACATGCCAGGTCTCAGTACTTGTGTCTGAACGTTAAACAACAACCAATGATAAAAATAATACCAAAAAGAAACTTTTTTTGTGAGTATTTTGTATCAGACATATAGTAAACAATTAAAACACATTATGATATTTGATTATTATAGCAACACGGCAGGAAGGAACTATTATTGTTATTTCTATGGGAGAAAAGAACAAAGGGTTCAAGAAGTATAAATTAGTAGTTGAGAGATGGTTACAGGAATGGGGAGCACAGCATAGGGAATGCAGTCAACAGTAATTTAATGGCTATATGTAGAGCCAGAAGGAAGATAGAATAATCAGGGTATCGTTTCATAAACTATATAAAGGTCTAACCAATGTACTGTGTACTTGAAACTAATAATAAAATGGTAAAAAAAAAATAAGTGAGAAAGTGAGACTTTGGTGAGTCAAAGGATGCTCTAAACTCATATGCCAATAAGTGTTACCAGTGGTACTTGAATCTGTGTCCTCTGATTTCAAATTCCATGCTTATATTCAATAAATACTGCAATAGGGCCAATAGCCAAAAATTAATTTTTTTTTTTTTTTTTTTTTTTTTTTTTTTTTTTTTTTTTAGGGAAAGAGAAACAATATATCAGAGCTGCCTAGGAAAAATAAAATTTCAAAATCGGAATGTCAAGTTTATGTTTAGAGAAAAATTTGTTTTGAATTTCAAAGCATGACTTTAAGAATATCAAATAAAAGGGATTCTCACTTATCTCTACTTAACTTTAAATTTTTATTATGTAATTTTCTCATAGGCATTATCTATTACTTTAAATTTTGCATTCTTTTTTATATTCTAAAGTTAAATGACCCCTTTAAAGCTTATGTCACTGGTTAAAACAACCTTTGTAACCTTCACATCTCTGGCTGTAGTGACTTCAGTCATTTTTCAGACTAGAGGCTTGGAAGCCCTGTATTTCTAAGTTTGATAAAAATAACTCTGTGTATCTATCATCTCTATCTATCCATGTCTGTTTATCTATCTGTCATCTATCTATCTATCTATCTATCTATCTATCTATCTATCTATCTATCATCTATCTATCTATCTATCTATCTATCTATCTATCTATCTACCTACCTACCTACCTACCTACCTACCTATCATCTATCTATCATCTATTTATCATCCATCTAGCTATCATCTATCTTTTTATCCTTTTATCAAATATAAATAATAGCAAATATTCATTAGAAGAACTAATTGATTTTTGGAATCTGGAAGCCATTACTTCAAATTCTGATTCCAATACCTGCTAACTCTGTGAACTTTGGCAGATGTATTAAATCTATTGCTGTATAACAAATTACTCCAAACCTAACAGTTTAAATCACACACATTTATTTTCTTTTTGTGGATCAGGAGTCTAGGCACAGCTGATCTTGGTCCCGTATTCCGGGTCTCGAGATGCCTGCAGGATTGGGGATTCACTTCAGGCTCAAGGTCTTCTTATAAAGTCACGCGATTGTTGGCAAAATTCATTTCCTTGCTGCCTTAGAACTCATGAGTGCTTCCTTTTTTAAGACTGGCAAAAGAATCTAACTTCAGGGAAGAAGGCCTCATTTTAAGTTTGACTCTCAAATATGTTTTCCGATCTATATATAGATATAATGACATACACTTCTTAGGGATTCTTGTGAGTATCAAATGCAACAATAATATAGCAGTGTCTGGCACATTATAAACATTCAAAATATTATTAATTTTTTAATTAGAATCCAACTTTTTTCTTTATCATCACATCAATGTGTTACCTTCTATTCTATATTATAATTAATATATGATTTATTTACACTTCTCAGTTTCTACACAAGCTTTATTAAGTATTGGTTTTAGAAATTTTATAATTAAGGAAGTTAGAAAATATAGTTGCAAATATAGGAGGTGTGCAGCTTTTGTGTAGAAGTAGAAACATTTTCAGTGTCATTGTTTCTGTTTTCTCAATTTAGTGGTGAAGGTTATGGTGAGGTGAGGTAAAAATGCATGAAAATGTTAACCATGAAATATAATGCATATATTAGCAACACATTTTGATGCAGGATGATGTGGACTCAGTCTAGGGTGAAGGTAGGGAAAATATAGACAAGAATAGGAGCGAATATTACTTAAAAAATCAGAATTGGAACAACTCAGTAGCTGTGTCATTGTATTATAGTTAACTATTAAATAATATCTATGAAGCAGAGCATTGAGGTAGTCAGGACTTCAAGAGACTGCCACTTAGGGGTCTGCCACAGGAAGTCATCCAGAGGACAGATCTCTTTTGTTCAGAGAAGAGCAATTTTTGAATGCTTCTATTTGTTATCTAGGTCTAAGGAAAGTCTATGTCATTGCCCTAGAGATCTTTTGTGATAGACCTTTTGTGATTTGTGCTGGTCTTTATAGTTATTTTTGTATTGATACAAAGGAAGAAAATATAACTCAACTTTTTGAGGTTCAATATTTTTATGATCTCTCTGATAAATAGAGGTGATCTTAAGTGATCTTAAATTGGCTGGTTATAAATGTGTCCAGGTCTCTAATAGAGAGCTCATCACGAAAGAAAGGGGAGTCTGGCTGGTATCCTCAGCTTAATATCAAGGTGTGACAGGCAGTACACGAGGGCTGTGTTTGTCCCAGCCTGTGGCTGACACCAGACTCTTTCACTAGTTCAGACATCCCCACTGGGAGGCCCTATTTGGGAACAATGGCTGGGCATAAAAATATAAACTGGAGTGCTCTCACTTTAGATGCCAGTCAGAAAGGATTGGGCCAAACAAGAAAGTGGAATCACATTTCTCACTAACTACTGTGCTTTCCAAGGGAATATGGCTTAGCAAGAAGAGCTTTATTGAGAAATAGATATACATCAAAAAGTGTGACCTCTGTGGCAGTGAAAGATACAAGGACCACTAAAAATTGGTGTCTGTGTTTGGATTAGTAAGGTTATCTAAACAGTTCTTTTCCTAGTGTTTGGAAACAAACCTGGATTTGTGCTAATTAAAACTCCAGCATCATTTGTTAATTTTAGGTCTCCAAAATGAGAAACTGGTTATTATGCTAATTTGGGCAGGTTGGGGCTCAAATGATTAATTTGAATTAAAAAGCTGATGGAGAAGGAAAAACCAGATGTGCCTATAAAAGTACTTCAAGGTCTTATTTAAATCAATGCCACCATTCAGCCACTTAACAATCATTTAACAAACTTTTTTTTATATATATAACTCCTAGGTGCCTGCAACTTACCGTTAAGCATCAGAAGGTCAAAAAATTTCTTTGCAATAGCACTAGACCGTATGAGAGAGTCACAGACCTGTATTTATTTCAGAGTCACCTTGCAACTAATAATGAACAGAAAGTAGAACTCTATTCTCAGTATATTTTCAAGGTAAACCAAGCAGTCACCCATGATTATTTTTCACATTCAATCTTTTAGGGAGTTTCAACTTGCTTTGTTCCAGTTTGTGCTTTTTCAAAGCAAAAGCTCTGCATTAAAACACGATTGAGAGTATTGTGCACTGAAAAAGAAAAAAGCAGAAATGTCAGGTAGAGAATCTGAAAACAAGAAAGAATACCATGGGAATTATTCGAATCGCGTGTAACTTCAAAAGCTGAATGATAGCTTCAGTTTTGCTTCTGGCTTCTTATTTATTTGGGTACTTTTTCTAAATCAAGGTTAATTTAGTGAATTCTATAAATAAAAATTTTTTAAAAAAGTCTGTATAAGGTAAGATGTTTTACTTTCGAGCTAACCACATAGTTAATCTAGCCATAAATTTAAGAAGTTCTATGTAAAATGTTCATCACTTAACTTTTCTTGACCTCAGTTTCCTCATTTGTAATATGTAGGCTGGGATGAGCTGACAAGTCAACACCCTTCTAAATCCATATTGTTTTTTATATTTAAGTACATATAGAAAGGATAATATAAAATACATAATCCCTGTTTTCCAGTAACACATCAAACATATATCTCCTAAAAAAAATTAGAAACATTGCAATTCAATATTAAAAAATAAGGCCAGGTACCAAGACAAAAATCTGAAGTTATTTACTTGGTAGAAAACGTATTGGGAGACAATCAGTAATTTCTTTTTCTTATGTTTGTTGTTTCAGAACTATAATGTTGTAATTGATTTTTACTCAGTTTGATATAAAACTATTAAGAGTCAACATAAAATTAAGTTCTACTTGGGGTTTTACTCCATTTTTAATAAATATATATTTTTTCATTATTACATGAGATATGCGTCATTAGTCACTGTTCTCCTGTCTGAATAATATGGCCACCAATAAATATTTTTAAGGAGATACATCTTTTATAATTCACTGAATTGTAGCATATCCCATTGCTTGTGAATTCTTTATTTGCACATTGAACTACTCACCGAAATGTATTTATAACTCAAAAATTAATACTCATGACCCTTTTGAGGTCATTTGCAGACATGTGTGGACAAGTTCAGAGTAGCAGAAAAATTGAGTTGCCTGATTTACACACTTCCAGATGAGGCTAAGAGACCCTGACTTCTTGTTTCAGCTCTCATATTATAAACAAATGTTTTTTATGATGGTTCACCCCCAAATGTAGTGCTGAAGTGCAGACTAATGTTCCTAAGTGTAAGAAGGTTGTGATATGCCTTCGGAGAAAATTCACATGTTAGGTAAGCTTTCTTCAGATATGTGTTATTAGTACTATTGGCCATGAGTTCAAGGTTAATGAATCTACAGTATATATTAGATAATTTGCCTTTGAACGAATACAAACAAAACAAGGTTATTTTTTGATTAATTGACAAAATATTGCCACCAGAGGCTTGGAAAACTTAACTTTGTATTTTTCCTTGAAACAATAGTTTAGTATTAGTTAATTCAAGGTTTCTGGTGATTTTATAGAACATAGCTATTAAGAATAATGAGAGTCAATTGTACCAGAATGAAAAGAAAAGAAGATTTAACACCTAGACTACTCATGGTGATGACTGAATGTCCATGAGTTTGTAAAGAGGCAGTGAGTAGTAGTAGTTTTTTTTTTGTTGTTGTTGTTTTTGTTGTTGTTGTTGTAAAATCCCCAACAGCCTTAGTATTATGTAGTTAGGTAGACATGAATGACTGGGGAAAAAAGGCTCCACCCAAAAACCTCCCCGAAACACCCACTTTATAGTTATAAATCACCCTTGCATCCTGAGGAACATCCAATAGCTAGTCTAATCCCATCTCAAGTGTGCGGGCAATCAGTCCTACAGTGACCTTCGTTTCTCTGCCTCATTAAACCATTATTATATTATCATTCTTATGCCCAGAAGTTCATGAGTCTAACTATAACAGATGGAATTCTGCGTAATCGCATACACAGTCGGAAAAAGGTAATGTAACAGCCAAATGTCAATCAAAATGACCTCATGTGGCAATCATCTAGCACCACCCTTCTAACCTCCCATAATGGCCCTAATATAATACAGACCTCCCCACTTCCATGAGGTTACAGTTTTCTTGGCTGCAACCTACCCATCCCTCAGAGTGTACTTTAGTCAAACTCATTTCTCTGTTGATTTAATGAATCTTACTTTTTCTTAATCTTGCTGATCTATAATTCTTTAGTGCATAGACGAAAAGTACTGAGGACCCCTCAGTACTACCAGAGTGACAACGGATTTCAGAGTTCCCTAATGGTAACATTAGGATTCAAAACGACCAAATCAGACCTACAAAGTTGTATGAGTTCATTTTGCACACACTAGTGTGGTTGTTGTCTAAACTGTCTGTGCTAATTGACATGTATATGCAAAAATCCTGTTCTCATGGCACATTGCCTTCTATATTTTACCCAATAACAGTGGTGACAATGATGCAACAGATAACTCTAAACTGCCTTAAAAGTATTTATTCACATGCTTCTCACTTATTCAAACTGACAATATGCTACATATTGTTCTACTCACAGAAAAACATCTCACAGTCTGTGGAATTGCAAATAAGATATTAAATCCCAATGTCTGAACTTGAGAGTTATCTGGTAGTATGAGAAGGGAAGCAATCAGAGAGATTGGCTTCCTTTATTAAAAAAAAAAAAAAAAAGATATAATTGACATAGAACATTATATAAATTTCAGGTGTACAATATAATGATTTAATATTTGTATAGGGAGATAAGTTTCTAAATTGTCTGTAATTATAAACTTATTTTGTTTTTCTCACTATTTTGAGAAAATATTCCTACAATTAACTGATTAAAGAAAACTTTGGTATATTTTAAATACAGCTGAACAACTCTACTCCTTTGGCAAGAGTTACCAGCAATCTGGAAGCAGCATGAGGCTACTTGCCCGCCCAGCAGCATAGATTGTTCTAAGACAGAAAGTTGGCTGGACCCCTCTCTAAGGTCTATTTCTGATATAATGTTTCCTTTTCTAAAGATGTGGATCCTGTCATTTTATTTAAACTCAAAAATAAATTGCATGTTGTACTCTAATTGTTTTAATTATTACTCCTCACCAAAACAAAAACAAAATAAACCTATAGCCAATAGGGTTGGCAGTAAAAAAAAAAAAAAAAAAAAGTGAAAAAAGTATGTATTTGGTCCTGGCACATTTTGGCTTTTATTAGTGGATATTTTTAATCATTTCTTATCCAAGAAAGAAAAAAAAACAGAACAATGAGACATATACCCTCTAAGAAGGAAATGTACACATCATTGATAAAAGAAACAAAGCAACACAAATAAATAAGAAAACACAACTAGTTTCCATGAATTCATTTTCAGGGACCTATTTAGAGAATATTGTCATTTTCCTTTCAGTTTATTTTAAATAGTTATTTTTGATACTAAGTACTGCTGGCTAAGAGAATATCCCTCATTATTCACCACAATATTTTAAAATACATTTTTGGAAGTAATTCAAAATGCCTTTAAATATGAACAACTGCTTGGTCAGTATTTTAATACTATGGTAGGCGATTTATACTAAAGGTACTATTTTTGGAATACAAAGCACATTCAGGGGTATTTGGTTCAAATTGTCAACATTATGTTTAGAAAGTTAGGCAAGATATCCTGGGGCACACATCCACTGAAAATCAGAGTGAATGTACGATAGTATGTATTTGTATAAATCAGAATGTTGTTGGCTATGTAAAACTAAAGCCAATTAAATATGCCTTAAAATAGAGGAAAATATATTATTTCACATACTTCATAAGCTTAACAAAATATTAATGATAGTTTTTATTTTTTTCCCCCTCTTTCTGCTCTGCTATTCTCAGCATGTTAGTTTTAGCTACTCAGAATCAAAGATGCCTTTAGTGGCTCCAAGGATCACACATTTGTACACTAATTACAAAGGCAATTAAAGAGGAAGCAGCCTAAACATCCTTTTCTGTATATATCATTGACCAGAACAATCCCAACACCTGAGTTTGGTAAGAGTAATAAAACAAATTATGTTTACCTTAGGACATTTATATTTCATTCCTGGAGATATTATTCACCCTGAGAGACATGGCTTTTCAGAGGAGATAGAACAAATCGGGATTGTTAGTAAAGATGAGAAAGTAGGATGACTGTTGGGTTGGTGGCAATGTATTATTATCTGATGTCAATCTGGGTAGCTAAATAACAAGACATTTGGGCAAGGTTTTTTATTCAGGAAATTTGGAACTAGACAGCATTCAACAGTTAAAGGATAACAATAAAGTGATCAGACAGTGATAGTTTTGATTTGAGTAAGGTTCTGATCTCATGGAAATTTTTATACAGTTCAGCTAAAAGGCGAATATTTCCTTTGGTGAGAACAGCCTAGAGTTTGTAAGCTAGACTTGGAAATTGAATGTAAGAAGTGAGATGGGGGCATAATGGCTGTTCTGATCCTGCTTAAATTCCTCATAAGAGTTTGTTGCAGTATTGCACATACTGTGGATGATCAATAAGTTATCTGAACTAATTGAATTGTGCATATATTGGTTCTTATAACAATAGCAAGTAAGAATTTCATTATAGGCATCATGAGTAAAATGCATGATATTGCTTTCTTGTATGAAAGTGAAAAAATGAATTTCATTATATTTAATAGTTAAGAACTCAACTTTAACATTTTAGGAAAAAAATAATTTCACTAAGAATTATTTTTGTAAGGTAAGTCTGGGATCTAACTCAACAGGATAGGGATATGGCTTAAAGATCTCAGTTTATGATATTAAAAACTTTGCCTTTGGAAGAATTTTAACATTTATGTACCATATTAATTGTAAATAAAAATTGCAAAATAATTGATAGCCAACAAGTTCAGAAAGATAATTTAGAGCTTACAAAAGAACTCAATAGTTTTTACAAAAAAAAAAAAAAAGCAGCAGAGGAGTGTAGAATTAAAATCCAATAACTCAGGTTTATTTAATAAAATGTTAATATTTCTTTTGATACTAAAAAGGTATATTGAGAAGGAAGCTATGATCCTTTGACAATATTAGTAGGGATTATAGGGAAGAATAGGGTAATTAGATAAGTGAGCCAGTTTAAATGACCTTTTTTCAGCTTCATTGAAACAAATGAATAAGAGGATTTATCTAGTAGACTATAAAACAGAATTAGAAAAAAAGATCCAAATACCAAATGAATATACTTCCATCAAAAAAGGGGGGGGGGCTTATAAATGTGTAATTATTTAGAAAAGTATTTACTCTGGATTTTTAAAGTTACAAAACAGTATTCATTAAACATGTTATGCCTAATTTTGTTATGTGTAATCTAAAACATTAATAAAATGCATTTTGTTGTTTAAGTTAGTACATATTTTAGAACATACCCAATTACACAAATATATGTCCATATGTTTATGTTCCAGACAAAGTTTTCTTTTTTTTAAATCTCAACATTTAGATCAACTAACTATTAAATTATTCTATGTGGTCTTCTCTGCTTATCTCTAAATGGATGATACTGCCTAAAGTGTTCAATGTAGTAATACTATTAAGGGAACAGTCAGTTTTCTTCTTCTTTTAGCATTTATGATACAATTCAGAACTCTCTTTGCTATAATAGTTTTATTACCATACTAGTGTACAATCTGAGTTTCATTCTAAAATTTTTCCTTAATGGCCATATAATGAAAAGAATCCCCTAGTGAGAAAATTCAGGGCAGAGATTAACACAGAACTCTGGGAATAAATTGGGGATAGTGTGTATAAATACATAGAAAACCTCAAAATCGGTATTTGTTTATAAAGAATGCCCCTATTTTAGATTGTTAATTCAAGTTAAAAGATCCTATTGCTATTTATGTACGTTTTTTAACTATGTATTTCATATATTTTACCCATTATGGCATGCCATAACACTGATAAAGCATTTCTGCCATTGCAGAAATTCCCTCAGAAGAGCCCTGCCATAGATTATGCTCTTTATTGGCAACATATGGGCCAATAACAAATGTTTGCCTTTGCATTACAGATAATATATGGTAAATATTTCTACAAGTTGATCATTGATTAACTTAAATGCTGTGTAAACTTATGGGCCTTACTCATACCTAGTGAAAGTCCCAATAGATTATGATGCCCAAGCATGACGATGATAATTAATTTGAAAGGCCAGAACCTTGATACTGGGCAGAGTAGTGTGCTAAGTAAAAGAGAGGGGAATTCAGGTTATTGAAAAATTAATGCTATCATTGTTAAAATGTAAATGTTATTAAACTCTGTTTATAATTTAACTCAGGCCATATGTCAGAAGCAAGTCTCTATTCTGATACAAAAGGGTAAATTAATAATGAACATCATATTGGGGGAGAATCAGGAATAGAGAGAATATTTCTTTCTGAAAAAAATAAAAACATTTCACAGAGTGGTTCACATTTTGAACTGGGTTTTAAAAGATGATCAAGAGTCTGTTCAGCAAAAAGAATAGGGAAAGATATTTTAGACAGAGGGCGTAGAATGAGAAAAGGCAGCGAATCAGAAATGCTTATTATGTGTTTGTAAAACAATGAGAAAGTTAAGTGACTAGAATATGAAGCATGGAGGATAAAATGAAAGGAATAGACTGGATAGAGGATCAGAGAAACCAAGATTTTTTTTTTTTGAGTTTTTGTTAGCATAATTTTTTAAGTGTGTCTAGATACCTCTGGATGAACAAATGAAATTGACTTTCCAGACTGACAGAGTTGGCTAACAAGTAAGCCTGCACCAATGAGTCCACACACTGTGAGTTAGCCTGAATTTGTCAGATTACTTCTCACCTCTATAAACTATAGTTGTCATTGAATGATAATTATTCTGAGTACAACTGTCTTTTCATTTCCAAGGTAACCCAGAATTATAATCAAATAGCATTCTTTTTTTCAGAAAGCTTCACTAGAATGATATATATGAATTTCTTGCTAGTATTACAGTTTTAGTTACATGATTAATCTTTCCTAGATGTTTTTCATATCATTGTTGCTAAGTGTGACTGCACAGTTATATATATTTTAGGGTATCCTTGCTAATGTTATCAATGGGACAAATATATAAGTTTAATAAATAAACTGTTTATTTTATGATATGTGAGATGGTGTAAAAACATGTCTAAAAACTGGACCACGCTGCTATTACCGCTCGAATCATTACTAAGATTGTAGTCCTGTGGGAAAAAAATGGCAGGTTTTTGCACATATCTCGTTCTATTAATAGTAGTGCAATTTGATGAAAAATATCTCATAAGCTAAACACAAAATAGATTGGTTCATTGTCAAGGAATTTAACAAAAACGACAGACAAATATCTGGAAAAAAAATGTAAATTTGATTCTCAGAGAAAGAAGTAAGACATATAAAAGAATCCTATGAAGGATATCTTCAATAATAACAGCAGTGCAAAGTAAATGAAAAGAAATAAAGAGTCAGATTAAAAAAAAAAAGTTTAGGAATTTAAATGAGTTGTTTCTAAAAAGAATGCTTTGCAATTAAGAAAAGCTAAAGCAAAAATAAAGAAAAGAATCTTCAGAAACAGGCATGTGTGAAAATAACCCTGGGTTATCTAATATGTTTAACATTTTGGAAGAAGCTTACAAAATATTAATGAATTCTGCCAAGGAACAATAAAATTGAATAATTTGGCATATAGCTCATTCAAATACAACAAATCTAGGAATATTTCTGAGTTTATTCTCTTCATTGATGAGTTCTTAGAGAAGAATCATCTGATTAGAACTTGTATAAATTTTACAAATAGAAGATTTCATTTGCACTAATTTTTCTTCTTTCTTTAGTGATTATTATTCTACTGTTGGAAATCTAGGGACTTGTTCTTTTGTCAGGAATGTAAAACAGCCTCTTTTTATTTATTTATTTTTTTGCCTCTCCATTAAGAATTCTGTTTAGCCTAACACACTGAATGAATGGCAACAACTTTTATAATAAAAGAATACTTTGCAGATATTGAGTCCATCACATTAGTATAAACATGAGAGTGTTTCCCAAGAAAATATCAAAGGGGCAAGTCACAACTTGAATCCTTAACGGAGCAGATGATTAGCATGACCACTGATGATCCGTAACATCTTATCATGTATGTACTAAGTACTTAACATTGTTGTACAGTCATGAGGAATACAGAGGAGGTTTAAACATGATTCTTACCTGGAGTGAACTTAAAATTTATTTAAAAGAGAAGACTAGCAGTTTATTGGAAGGCAAATCCCATATTGTACTCCATAGAAAACAATGCCATTGGCATTTAGGAGGATCTCTTGGAAGAAATAAAACTTAATTTGGACCTTAAAAGATAATTTGAATTACTTGAAGAGGAGAAGGGAAATTTGCAGAAAGACCCCTAACCTAAAGTAAAGTACATATATCAATAAGAATAAAATAAACAAAACACCTGGTTAACAAAGAGCAGGACAGCAGAGGGAAATTAATTAATTAATCGCTCTGTGCGTGTGTGCATGTATAGTGTATAGTTATATATATATATTATATATATAACTATATATTATATATAATATATAATACATATTATATATTATATATATAATATATAGTTATCAAATTTTAACCATACTTGTATATCATCAAGTCATTAGACTTTCTTTTAAAAAGGCATAACATAGAAGCAATAAAAGTTTTTCATATTGTGTTTTCCTACCAGTCATGATATGACAGGATTAAGTGTTCTTAAACATTTAAACATTTGCCTAAACTGAGGCAGATGAACTGTCCAATTGAAGATTTCTTTTCATTTAAATCCAGATGAAGGACGATTAGGAGCTATATTAAGAATAAGAAGGGTAAAATGAGAAATATTATTTAAAAAAAAGAAAAATAAGGCATGTATGAAAGGGTTCAATGAGTAAGATGACTAAACTTCTGTGTACTAAGAATGATATGGCCACAAAGAGAATGTTTCTTGGGAGCCATAAATTAATAAGTGATTTTGACACAGAGAGCCTGAGAGTTTCACAGTAATTATTTTCTCTTAATTCTCATTTGATTGACACTGTGATTTAGTTAAATAAGAATATAGTAGAATCTTTTTAAAGAGTATATTTGGAGAGATTATATTTTAAATTTTTTATAGTGACATAAAGTTGTACTTGTACAAATCAAATACTAAAATATGTAATGAAACTCTCTTTAAAACAATTTTAATCTCTGTGACCTCGGCAAGGTTAACAACTAATTGTAGTCAGACATCCTAACAAAATACCATAAAGATTATAGTTGATCTATAGAGACTTGTTTTCCTTATTTGTTATTGAACATTAAAATTGATATTAAATTGAAGGTAGAAAAGAAATGCATTATGCAAATAGATGATTTGATCAGGGAATTTGAAATAAAGAGCAAAAACAATTTATTTTGGGTATCCATAACAAGTCAAAAAAGTTTAAATATATATTTTTCAGTACGAATTCTTTTGTTTAGACAACAAATCTTTCTGAGAGCATCTGATAATTCTAAAATTATTTGAATAAACAAAATTGATGTGTTTACAGATTAAGAAATATGATAACATTACTGATCATAAGAAGTAAAATATGTGACTCATTTCAACTTCATAAAATGAATACTGTATTAATATAATGATTTCATATTGTCTAGCAAATTGATGGATCTTGCTCATAAAATTGTGGTTGGGTACATTATTGCATATACAGCTTGTTAAAGCGTAGAATTGAATTATATCTACATTTCTCTAATTTTGTTTCAAAATGAAGGTCTGCCGGGTAAATGAGTATGAAATTCACCATCTGCAGTAGATTGTATATTGCTATTAAGCAAGTCATAATGTTACTTTCTAAAAACGTGATCTTAAATTCACTTTAAAAATCTAAAGCCAGATATTTTCTGACAATTTCCTCTCCTTTATATTTCCTTTGAACTTTTATCTGTATATTAATTTTATTCGTAATCATACGGATAATGGTAACATTGATTTGCTCAAAAAGAACAGGCTCTTCAAAGAAGTTTTGTGTTGATGGCAGCTTGAATATGTCCATGCTACCTCTCATTTCCCATTTCTCATCTGATCACAAACTACCTTTCTGAGGTAGTATTCTTGATGCGTCTGCAAGATCAGTGGGACCTGGAAAGCTGAGTCATTCCATGATCTAGAGAGATCTGGATAAAAGGTGCTGGCCCACAATATTTTTCTCTTTGTCCAGAAGAGAGCTTACACTTTCTACTACAGCAATAGTAGAAAGTCTTGGGCCAAAGTTAAAAATATTGGAGGAAATTCATGGGCTCTGAAATTTCAGATTTTAGCTGGATTTGAATTGAAACACCAACATGCTTCATATCACTTATCATCTTTAGATTTTCTCTACTGATCCTGCGTCTCATATGTAAATAGATAAGCAGAGTCATGGAAAATAATAGCACACAAAAAATTGTGGAATTCCAGAATGGCAGTGTGTGGACTCTCTCACCAGAAAAACTATTTAAAGGGTTAAAAATTATTTTTGAAAAATTTGAAGCCTAAAACTGTCTTAAAGACATATAGTAAATAGAGAAATATTTATTCAAGAAAATTTATTTTCATTAAGAATAGTAAGCATCTGTGGAATTTGAATTTTAACTCTCCCATTCCTTCTGTTTCCACTCAGTGATGGAATCTCAACTCTGAGTTCATATGGTCAAGAAAACAAGACTTCCTCTCCCTCTAGCTCCCAGGCTATGACGATTAATTCACCTCAAGAAGACCAGACCATGGATATCTCTCATACTCCCCAGTTCTGTGTTGAAGTAGCTGTATTCCAGGCAGGCATAAACAAGAGGGAGAAGACTAGAGCTCCCTTCTGCCATCCAGCTCTTATTCATAGGGTAGAATGTCTACCTTAGGTACAGCTGGTTGAGAATATTTGGCCCCAGTTGTCTCTACCCAAGCTTACTCATAGTTCACAGGTTTCATGCTGGGAGGGCTAAGCCAAGAAGAACAGTGCTACCATCCTTACCCTGCAAGCTGTTCATAGAGATATGGTATTTCACAGCAAGAAGCAGAATTCTGTCTCTATTCTCATCTCCAGTACTGTGGGCTCAGAGGCTTTGCCTACTAGGAGAAGCAGTTTGTAAAAACAGAATTTCACAGCTCACCTGAAAGAAGGGCCAACTTTATTTGGATCAGAGCATGTGGAATTACTTTTAAGGCTTGTATTGAAAACAATCAACATTTTTTGTTGAATAATAAAGAAGGGGTTGGTAGCTCCATGATACTATTAACAAAAATAATAATGGTAGACTAGCTAGAAATTTAACAGAGAGAACCAGGGAAAGAAACAAGAGGAATGCTCCTCCAGTCAGAGCTAACTTCAAAGAAGCAACAACCTCCATTTGAAGAAAGGGATCAACTTTAATTGGATTCGACTATGGAGCAATTGATATTCCGGGACACTGTCAAACACAATAGAGTGACTGTATACCAATCAATGGAGGCTGTCAGATGAGTTAAGTAAAATAGAAAAAGACCAGTCAGAAGCTTAGTGGGAAATCAAAGACAGCTATGCTCAGAGAGAGCTTAGCTAAGTACTGGCCATCCATGTTTGTCAAGGACACTATTCACATCTCCAAGGCTGTGCCATCTGAGGAACAACAACAAAGGAGGCACAATACGAAGGAAATAGAATTCATTGAACTAGTCCAGCAAAGTCACTAAATAAATGCACAAACAGTAAAAACAATAAATTCTAGACTGGGAGGACCTAAATCCAAAGGTGCTACAATTTATTGTGTAAAATATCTGTAATCAAAAATGATTATAAGACATATAAAGAAATATGAAAATATATGTACATATAGAAGAAAGAAAGAAGAAAGAAAGAAAGAAAGAAAGAAAGAAAGAAAGAAAGAAAGAAAGAAAGAAAGAAAGAAAGAAAGAAAGAAAGAAAGAAAAGAAAGAAGACAGAAAGAAGCAACCGAAAGCAATCAAACAGAAGAAAGCAAAAGCACGAAAGAAAGAAAAGACCAAGCCCGCGCGGCTGAGGCACTGGTCTCCGCGTGGCTGTCAGGTCGTGCTCGGCCTCCTTCCTTCCGTCCGTCCGTCCTGCCTTCCTGTCCCTGCTTCCCTGCAGTAATGAGAGAGGAGAGAGAGAGCGCGCGCACGCACACGCAAGCAGGAAATAGAAATTTTCCAAGAGGAAGCCCAGACATCGGATTGACAAGTAAAGGACTTTAACAAAGTTATTTAACTAAGTGCCTCAGATGATACCAAAACAGTTAGATTTTGAGGATTGCTCATTCACAAAGAGTGCTACAGCCCCAACACTCTAAAAGTTGAGAAAAGAATTAACATTTAGCAGAGATTTGCAAGTTGGCTCTGTTAATCTCACAGAATTACCGAAAAATACATAAAACAGTAGGATACAGTCAGAGTCAGACCCCAAACAGACATATACGGGTGTTAAAAGGCTGAAAATCTGTAGCAGCAGATGTATTTGTATATTTGTCCTGTATTTTATTTCACCACATATGGTTCCATATTACCACTGAACATGATTATAGTTCTGCTCATGTTGATAGAGTTAAGGCAGTAGTGCCATTTATAAACATTTTTCCACCCAGGTGTTCCAATTACATTTAACTTTATATATTTTTCTATGACTAATTTTATCATAAAGTTGGGTCCCTGAAAGCATAAAATATTATAGTGGAAGATTTTCATTTTATTTCTTTTGATAGTCTCAGCATCGGGGAGTTTATAAAATTATGGATATTTCTATATTCTATCAGTTTTGTTGAAAGGTTTTTAGAACAGAGGAAACTGACATACGCGTGATTGTCCACATCCCCTGGGAATTTTGACCTATATGAGCCCCAGTTCCACAATACCTCTTCCCACTTGCTCTTGGCCTCCATCTCTAACTTTCAGAGTAAAAAAGGCTTTGAAAACATAAGAATTGAGAGTCATTAACCAAAGGGGTTGGTTTCAACAGGCTAAAGTTGTCATATTCAGAGATTAGGAAGCCTTCTTTATGCTTGAACAGAACAGGTAGTAAGGGATTGAAAAAAAAAACAATCTAATTTATTTATTTTCATCCTTGAACAATAAAAATTATAGAGCCCAGAAGACACTGGATTCCTGAAAAATTCAATCTTACTTGATAGATTTTAGTTGTAAAATTTTTTTCAAAGGGTTGTTTGTTTCAATCATATACCCTGCATTTGTTATAACTTGAAATCATCACCACATTCTCTTGTGATATATTAGAATCATTGAAGAGATCAGCCTTGTATGTGAATTCTCCATAATCTGTTCCTCCTTTCATAAATTAATAGATTGGTGCAGAGGGACATATCAAAACAGTATTTCTTGCCCCTTTCTGCATCCTTATAGTTAAGAGAAGCAACCAAAAACTTTACAGACCATGTCATATGTGACTCATATTAGGATTTTTCATGAAATAATTTTATCTTGTTAAAGATAATATATTAAGTGTTACATCTGTCCAATAATTATTTTTCTTCCTGCCTTTGTAATGTTTAAATTATGGTAGTCTTATGCAATAAGTTGAGGTATACTTGTTTTTATATGACCTGGAAGAGTTTGTGTATATTAGAAAATATGTGTTTCTTTAATATTGAGTAGAACTCACTGATAAAACTGGATATTTCTTTTGGAAAAGATTAGAAATTACTCTTTTGGCATGCTTTAGAATTATTCAAGTATTGTATTTCTTATGGAATAAATTTGCTGTTATATTTTTCTATTCTCTAAGTTTTCAAATATAGTAACACAATGTTCTTCATAAATAGACTATCTTTAGTGTCAGTGGCATCTACGGCTGTAGATGACCAGGTTTAACTTTGTTTTTTTTTTCTTCTTCATTACACTTACCAGAATGTTGTTAATTTTATTAATCTTTTTAACAAACTCACTTTTAGCTTTGCTTATCATTTCAGTTGTATTTCTCTCCATTTTATTAATTTTGTCTATATTCAAAATCTTTTTGGGGGATTTTGATTTGCTGCTCATTTTTCATATTTGTGAAATAGTTTATTACTTTTAAGTAATTTTTTTAAATATAAGCCATTAAAAAGGACATAAATTCTTTCATTTAAGTACCTGTGCCATCAAAGTTTTGATATATAGCATTTATTTTTTATAGTTAATTTCTAAATATTTGCTAATTTTAATTATAATATATTCCTTATATCTTAATTTATTTGGAATTAAGAAAATTAATAATTGTATGGAGGTTTTCTACTTTTTTTCTCATTACTGATTCCAATACTGTCGTAAGAGAATTCGATCTGTATAATGATAATCTTTTGGGGGCTTTGTTTTATGGTCCAGTATGATTACTTTTCACAAACACTCCATGTTTTTTATTTTTAAGTATGCATATTCTGAAGTTATTGTATTCAGCATTGTATATATGTTCACCATTCTATATTCTGCATTAGAAGCAGTTGGTTAATTGTATTGTACAAATCTTCCGGATTATTTTGCCTGCTTAATAGTTAATTATACAAAATATTTGGATTGAATGTTATTTGGTAGTGGGATAAATTCTCTTTGGATGTACTTTACAGTACATAGAACAAGGTATGAGACATATCATTCAGTCAAATTTCCATAATCACTGTTTCTCTCAATCAAGATTTTAAAAATTATTAAATAATGAGAAATCTGTTATTTTTCTTCACAGAAGGATATATAATGCAACTAGTTCATGATGCCCCAAATTGCAGAGAATTATGTTTTCAACTTTAACATCAGGTTAAAATAGTAAAATGGTCTAAATGGGTCTAGATTAGAAATCGGTAGTTAGACTTATTACATTAGCATAATTATTACTAAGTATTTGTATCAATAAGCTGTTAACACAATGGCGCTGTGTAATGAACCATCTCTAGACTCAGCGACATTGTTTATTCTTACCTAACTGAATTGTGCACTGCCTGGGGTTGGTGGATATAGTTCGTGCTTAGCTGGGTTTGACTCCAAGCTTCAAGTTGTTCCAAATCCACTCCACATGACTCTCATCTTCCTTGACCAACGCACTAGGTGTGACATAAGTGAAGGAAGGATAAGCAGAAACTTATGATACCTCCTAGAGGTAGAGTTGAACTGGGCACTTCTGCCCGTATCTCATTGGCTAAAGTGACAAGATCAAGTCTAAAATTAGCAAGGACAGGAAATATATTCAGCCTGTAATTGGAAGAACTGGTAATGACATAGCAGAAGATGTAATGGATATAGGAAAGGGTAAAGAATTGGGAACAAGAAAGCAATCTGCCACAATATTCTTATTGAATATCATAAGACTTTGAAACACTTTATAACATAAAACTCTCTGAGAAAGGAAGGTATTTAGTGTAATGCTATAAATACTTATTTAAAATGTAGCCTACAGTAGTTGAGTTAGGTAGCATTTATCTCTCTAAACAAGATAGATAATCTGACAGCTGCCAAATGTCAAAAGCACTTTTAGTCTATGTAAATGGCAGAAATACTGAAGTTTCAAAAGTTAATTTCACATTTAAAACAATTTATTTTAAAAACATATACTTAGTCAATCATGTATCCATGTAAACTTTATAGAATTTCATTGGAAAATGAGGTTTTACTTAAAATTAAATAGTACCTTTTAAGTATAAAAGTATATAATATAATTCTCTGATTGGAAATATTCTGTTTAAAACTCTTGAAGAGTAAATTAACACTTCACAGTGTACTGATAACTAATGACAATGTATATTTATGCCTAAGGTGCTACTGAACAGAAAGATTTGATTAAAGAAAATTAATTGTAGTGATATTCTCACTTTAGATGCAACCAAGACCTTCTCCATCTTTACTTTTTCTATTTATCTTCAACATCTCTCCCTTTTTCTGTTTTCATTAATTTACCGTTCTCTTAGTATGTCCTCATGTTGTATTCATCTTCTCACTATCTGGGTATTTCTCTCTCTTCCTTCTCTTTTAATAGCTCTGTCTTCGCCCAACTATTTTTCCTTTCTCGGTCTCAATTCCTCCTCTTTCTCTCTCCTTATTATCTTTCTATGATCACTACTGAGCACCTTAATACTATGTTATTTTTGCCTTGAGGATATATTCTTCTAATGGAATCAACTCACTTGACTGGTAGTTATGTATCAAGTACTGGGGACAAAGTGCAGGCCCTAGCAGATGCCATCTCCTGGAGAGTGAGAGAGCCCAGAGTGTCACATTGTGCTTGACTACCCTTCTTTGTTGCCCTGTCATCAACAATCATGCCCATAAGGATACTCTTTATTTCTCTGCTTCTATACATTCTCTTTGACAACTTTTCTCCCTCCTCTTTTATTTGCCTCACATTCAAGGTATGGAGGAACAAAAACAAAAGGAAAATCTTGGTGGAAGGGATGGTGACTCGGGACTGCTTTAATCTAAAACATATCCCAATGCTGGCTGTAGTGAAGTCCTGATGTTAAGACGGCAATCACTGCATGCAAGGCTGGGTTTTCTCCTTTCACATTGTTCTGAAGAAGGAATTGAGGAGGCAGTGATCCAGTCTGGGTAATTTGGGGCAAAGAAAAGAATATGTCTCCAAAGCTTTGCATAACCATGGGCGTTTCTCAAATGCCCCCTAACACCCCAAAGCTACTGTTTTCTCCCCATAGCTAGTCAACTTGTAGCCATGCTCTGTCTACAAGCAGTTTCAGTTTTTTACCTTCACACAAATAACATGGTATGAGGTAAGAAGAGTAATTTGTCTGCATATACAGACAGATTCCTAATATATACAACTTCATTCCTAATTAGATGAGGAAAATGAGAAATGAGAGGAAAATAAACGATCATCTCCAAAGAGTCTATTCCCACTAGATTCTTTTGAAAATCCCTTTGGCAAAATAGCAAATATGTATTGTCTTATTAAAAATATAACAGATAACATTTAGCAGTTTTGCTATAAATGTACTTATTTTAATGGTTAATTAAACTGTTAATGTATTTAGATATTATGAAATCCATCTATACAAAAACAATGTAATGGAAATATCTATTTTAAAATGTGTATTAACACAAAAATAAAAGATACTTCTCAAGTTATAAACATTTTAATGGATATTTTGGTGTCATTTCCTTGAAATAAGAATGGCACTAAATACTGCCAAAGTATGTAAGCATCATGTAGCTGAGTCATAAAAATTGGATTGTTTCTGATCGCTTTCTATGTATTACTCTAACATTAGAAATAGCCTTTAAGTATATGCCTTTTAAATTTAATTCCTTACTTTTGTTAAATACTTAACAAATTCACCTTTTTTAAAAGCTCTCCTTGTTACCTGACCTTTAGTTCCTTGAAGAACTAATTTTACAGTGTTTTCCTTTTTTGGCAGTGGGAATAGCATTAGTCATTCACAAGGGGGTGAGATGGAATCAAGAAATACTAGGCTAAAAAGACTACAACTTATGCAGCTCATGGTGAATAGCTCAAGCACAAGAAAGGACTCTAATTGTTTAATTGTTCCTAGAGGTTTTGTTGTTTGTGTTTGTGTGAGTGTGTTAACTATTCAATAGATATGGAGTGCCATCCTACTGTGGTTAATTTATATTTCCCTAAAGATGAATGATTTTGAGCATCTTTTCTCAGGCTTATTTACCAGCAGTATAGTTTCTATATAAAGTGTCTGTTCAGATCTTTTATCCATTATTTAATTGGGTTGTTTGTCTTTTATCTTTGAGTTGTAAAAGTATTTTATATATTCTAAATGTACTTTCTTTATCATGTAAGCATTGTGCAAATATTTCTTCCAAGTCTATGATTGTCCTTTAATTTTCTTAGTAAAGTATTTGAAGAGCAGATTTTAGTTTTAATGAAGTTCACTTTCTTAAGTTTTTCTTTTATGATTTGTGTTTTTTGTATCTTATCTAGGATGTCTTTGCTTAACTATAAATCATAGATTTTTTCTTCTATACTTTCTTCTGGTACCTTTATAGTTTTAACTCATAAATTTAGGTTTATATTTCATTTCAAGTTAATTTCTGTTTATGAGGTGAACTAAAGGGTAAAGTATATGTATGCTCAATTGTTCAAACATCATTTGGACTATATTCTTCATTAAATTACTTTGTACTTTCATAAACTATAAATTGCTATATGTGTGTATGTGTGTGTGTGTCTACTTCTAGATTATCTATTCTATTGACCTATAAATCTATTTTTTATTTTAATTGAAAACTATGTTGATTCCTGAAACATTATAATAAGATTTATAATCAGGTAGTGAAAGTTCTCTTTTTTCTATTTTATCAAAATGAATTGCTTATTCTAGAAACTTGCAGAAGAATTTAATCAAATTTCTAAGCATAAACTTCTCAAATCCCTAACCTATCTGTGTGCATTGTTTTCTTCTGAACACAAATTTGAAGATTCTATTATAAAAAATTTGTATACTGAGTGAGGGCGGCTAGAGATAGAGAAATAGACTTTTAAATCTTCATTCTCTGTTTCCATTAAGTGAAGGGTACCTGAGGGCAACTTTGATGAAATAACTGCGTATCAACACAAGCTCATCAAAATTTTCTTATGAGTTTTATAGAATGACTAGGTAGAATCTTAGAATTCAAAGTGGCCTGAGCTCATCTACTTCAGTTTTCACTCAATGCAAATATCCCTTTTTTTAATATTTTGAGCGATGATTTTGAGCCTTTGCCTAGAGCATTTAATATTTCGTAATATAGTTACCTCCATTTAAATCAGCTCTAATTGTTGAAAAGCCCCACTTTATTTTAGCTAGACTCTGACTTTGTAAAATTACCAAATACTTGTCCTGTGGCACTGCGTGGAACAACTCTAATGCCTTTTCTATATGACAGCACTTTCAATATGTGAAAACAGTTATCAAAACTCCTGCAACTTTCTTATATTTTATTGTTTACTAACTTGACTATTCCTACTCATTGTCTTCTGCACGTGCTTCAGTTTGCCCCAATGGAATGCTCAGAAGTGAACCCTATTCTCTAACAGGAGTCAAATCAATGTAAAGTACTTCTAGGATTCTGGCAAAAATCTTACTCCTTCATTGCAATTAGGTGGATTACTCGACAAATGACACTAAAAAAAAATAAAAGCAATTGTGTGGGTTCAGAATGAGCCACCCAAAGAGTGCTTCAGTGGTACGCAGATTATATGAGCTAATGGCAAACAAGACCCTGTGTGCTCAAGAGAAACTTCTGTCTCCCCTCATCTTATCTAGAAGAATTTAAATTAGGAGACTCACCCACAATATGATATCACCAGAAATGACGTTTTACTTATCTACTTTACTACTTTACTTTTCTATTCTCCTAGTAGTGACCTGAAGCCCCAAGGTGCATTACCTCATCCTAGTTCAGAATTTCTTATATACCCATATTCTCTTTCTGTCTCTGAACCTCTTTTCCATGCGGAGTCCCTATACATACATACATACATACATACATACATACATACATACATACATACGTACGTACATACAAATTAAATTTGGTTGTTTTCTCTTGCTAATCTGTCTCATGTCTATTTGATTCTTAGACCAGCCAAAAGAACCTGAGGGTAGAGAACAGTTTGTTCCTCACTCCCCCTCCCCTCTCCCACACACACACACTTAATAGAATGCTTTCTTCAAAGCAACTCTGCAGCTTACCCTTGTTGTAAACTCTCGCTGTTTATGGCATTGAGAGATGTCTAGTTTTGACCATAGTTTATTTTCCAGATTGTTTGTGACAACCCAACTTAAGTTTTATCTATTCCAAAAAAATAGTCTCTGAATCTCCACCCTTTTCTTCAAAATTAGACAAAATTTTATAAATTTTATAATTTAGTTCTCTATTTCAAGAGTATCTTCAATTCACCTCTATAGTTTTCTTTTTAATTATCCCTAAACTTGGAATAATAGTATGCCTTATTTCCTTCCCACTTATTCATTTATTTGTTGTTAAATTTACACTTTATTTATGAAGTCATTTATCAACATAAACTTTGGTGGCACCTGATATATTGTAAACACAATATTAGACACTGAGATATAGAAGCCAGAATGACAGAAAGGGAAATCAAAGATTCATCAAATCCTGTTCTTAAACAAGACAGGTCCAATGAGGCATATCATAGAAGCTGAAACTCTGCATTATAACAATATAATAACCTTCTATTAGATTTCTGTACAGTGTTCTGCCAGATACTTCTGGAAATAAGATATGCTATAAGTAAATGAATATATTAAAATATGTTTAACTTAATTCAATAAATACACTTAAGTGTTTTATTTCTGCATTAATCATATCTACAAACTTAACACTTTCCAGTTTTTGGTTTATTAGATTTCAAACTGACCATTTTTTGTGTGTGACAATCAGTGGTTACATTCTTGGGCCATACATATAATTGCTTGAATTAGACCTATAATTTTTAAAGTATACAATTCCACACGATGAAGAAGAGTATACAGATGGGTATGTGGATCTGAAAAGAGAAGAAACTTCTGCTCTCCTTCACATCCAGGACTCTGGAAGATGGAAAACTCTCAGCATGTTACAGAAAGTGCAGTAGTTTAGTGATGAATGGCTACATGGTGTTTCTAAGGAGATGGACCTAAGGTAAAGTGAGAGCATCTCATTTGAGCCCTCTGGTTGAGCCCAATTGTGAGAGCGAAAGATGCCTCATATTTTAGTATGGACCATAAAACCAAGGATCATTCACCTCTCTCTGATGCTCATAACACCCTAAAATATATATACACTTATATGGAGAAGGAATAAAAATGATATTCCACTCTTTACTGGGAGGAAAAGATCTACTATATTTTAAATTTTAATCTAAGTGAGTAATTTGGATTTGAGTTGTTTTAACCATCTGGAAAAACTGGGTTCAAGAAAGAAATTTATCCAGTTATTGGAAAATGAAATTATAATCCTGAAAACCTGAGTTAGCCTCTGAAATTTTCATGGCAAATAAGAAGGTAGTTCTTAAGAGAATTAGAGCATGTACATATTGTCCTTGACAAGAGTTTGCTAAATCCCCTTTACTACTTCGTGTCATTTAAATAAGAAATTAATTTAGGTTCTTAGAAAAACCTTTAGAAAAACATCAAATAAAGAGCCTACCGCAAGTGAATATACTCATTCTTTACTAAACCCACACAGTTAGAAGCAGATACTAAGATATTCATTTAAAAAAATGTTCTGAACTGCTCAAAATGCAATTCTTTATTTTTTCTTATTGACATTTCAAATTGTTAAGCTTACATTTTCCCAAAGTTAATCAATTGCTTGTTTCTTCTGTTTATAACTATTACATACTTGTAGCAACTAATAACCTTTGTGTTGGAATGAAAGATTAAGCATTCATTTAATTCAGCTTAGGTTCCATTTGTTTTCAATTATGATAGGTTATTTATATTATTTTGCTTCATTTAAAAAACCAAATAAGACTTTTGTGTTTATGGTCATAATATTGAAAATAAATTGTATTAAATGAATACATTGCAGTAAAAATAAAAATAATTTAAGAGGTAAAAAATTAAATTAATTTAGATGATGTATTTGTCTTCCAGATTAATCTAAAGTTAGTAGCAGTGAGTATGAGCTTAAAAAAATATCGTAGGAAATTAACTTTTAAAATTTAATTTGTGTATTAGGCATACGTCTTTGTTAAATTCCATGTCAGCCTCATACTTACACACACACACACACACACACACACACTCCTAATACCTGACGATCTACCAAGACTGTTTCTCTGCCAGATACTGCCATTTGACCAAATGTTATCAAAGGATGCATATAAAACTACAGTGCATTAAACATACATGTGATAAGCAAAATAATTCACACTTACCCCAAAATGTCTATATCCTAATCCCTAGAATTTGAAACTGAATATCTTACTTTATGTGGCAAAAGAGACTTTGCAGATGTGATAAAGATCAATAACCTTGAGATGAAGACATTTTCCTGCATTGTCCAGGTGACTCCACTGTAATCATATGAGTCCTTAAATGCAGAGAACCTTTTCTGGTTGAAGTCACAAAGAGATGTCAAAAAGTAAAGTCAGAGAGACTCAACTTCGTTGGTCCTAAAGATGGAGAAAGAGAGCTACAAAACAGGGAATACTGATAGTCTCTAGAAACTGAAAAAGGAAAGGAAATGGATTCTTTCCTAGAGCCAATTGACACCTTAATTTTAGCCCAGCAAGACCTTTATTATATTTCTGACCTTCAGAGCTGTAAAGTTAAATTTGTATTACTTAACGTCACTAAATTTGTGGTTATTTGTTACAACAGCAATAGAAAACAAATACAATGTACCATATTTCATGCAGAAATATATTTAAAATCAGAACAGATTTTATAAGATCTTTTAGATCTTTTGCAATATTTTGATGGAAATTGTTTAAGTCGGAGGAATAAATGTTATATGAAACTGTACTGTTTTTTTCACAAACCAGTAATACATTTTTTCCACTGTTTCTTAAAATCAAATATCTATATATTCATAACAAATACGCATTAACATTGGTAATCAAAACACCCAAATTCTACTATGTTTAACATGTCATGCACACTATTAAATTTCCCTGTGAGAAGATTGCACATATATAGTCTTATAGTCTTAATTTTCACTCAAACTTTGCCAATGCCAGACTCACTGTGGATTCCAACTTTGTCTCTAACGCACACACACATACACACACACACGCATACATTCAATTCAGAAAAAAAAAAGTGTTGACTTTTTTTTCTTTGTTTAGAGAAACTTTGATAGCATGAAAACATATCACTTTTGCTTAAGCCTCTGCTTTCTCTACATTTAGAATTTGGGGTTGTGAATAACATTCTTGAATAACTCTTGCAGATGATAAGTTATTTTCTGCAGCATTTCATAATCTTCACTCAGATTATATTTGTAGAAGTGAAATCAATGAGTAAAATACTGTCAAAGCCGGGATCAATTAAAGATTTAATTGGACCCATAAAAATATATGTGTATATATCTTATACATGATTCAAAGGTGACTGCTATTGACCCTATTAATCTGAAATAGGCATATAAAAATTGCAATATTTGCAAAACAACAATTTTTAAAAAATCATCGAGGGCAGATTCTTAAAGCATTCAGGCACCAACATTTTAAAAATCTTGTTTTCATGCTAGAGAGGTAATTAAAAAAATTAAACTTTAAATAATTTTCATGTCTTGTACAAACCACGATGATATATGACATAGTGGATTTAAACAAAATGTGGAAATGTTTGCCTATGAATGTATATCTATATTCATATATAAATATAGATGTATAGTTTATATGTCTAAATATAGATATATAGTTTATAATTACAAAGAGTTACAATGCATGGATTTCTTTTATTAAATTATTAGTATTATTCATTCTCTATAATTTTGTTTCCTAGTTTTACATAATGAATAATTTTATTATATGGTTTTTAATGCCAAGATAATTATGCAAAGGTCATTAAAAGACCTTTCCACATTTTGTCGATTCAATAATTTTGATGAGATTATATGATAAACATTTGTAAATTATTTATTTAAATGGTACAAAATAATTTTTCAAATAAGGTTTTTTTCCTTAAACCAGGATTTTCTCCCATTTTACTTTAGGTTTCTGGGCACTTTTGTATATGACACATTTAATTATTAAGGAGAAGAGATGACATCTAAGGTTGATGTTAGGCTGCCCAAGGATGAGGGACATTAAATTCCATGATCTGCCAATCCTGTTTGGCTCATGCATCCATCCTCCCTATCCCTATTAGTCTCTTCCCACAATAGTTACCTAAATCATGAAATCAGTTAGTCTATGTGATTATTTATTCTATCCCAAGTAAGCTTGCATCCTTAGAGAAGAAAAAGCTTATTTCTGGGGAGTCTTTCCTTCCTATGTGATTCTGTTAAAATTTCCTTGTGTAGCACTTTGCTTGCAGGTCTGTTAGCCTAGCTCAGTATTTTCCGGAGTGAAGTGTGAGCACTCCAGGAGGTATCACAATACAGGACTTAAAATACTGTATTTTACTTATATTTATATTGTTTCTTTTTTTAATTTTAATTTTTGTGCATGTGTTTTTGATAAATATAAATACAATAACTATTTTTAACATTAAATATGATTTGAGGGTATATATGCTTAAAAGTTTTGGCTAGTAGTAAGTAGTATGTAGTCAATAAATTTGGAGAAGGTTGCTCAGGCTGACGGTAATGAGGAGAAAATTTGCCTCTATTAATTTATTCCCGATGTCGTATTCTCAGAAGCTGAGTACAATTTCTGCCCTCCTTATACCTGCAAGATACCCTAAACTGAGCCCCAGATACCTTGTTATACCCTGCTTCCTTAAATTAGATATTCACTATATCTATGTTAAGATGATGATTACCAAGGAAAGAGAAAATCTTTATATACATATTGTCATCTTATACTTACCTGGAAGAGGTTGCAAAACTTTAATAATGACCTCTAGGTGTCTAAAGAGGATGGCGTGTAGCTTCCTTTAGAGATTGTCGAGGAAAGAGAGAAAGAAACAAAGAAAGAGAAAGAAAAGAAGGAAGGAAGTCTGGAAGGAATAGAGAGAGATGAAGGAGAGAGTGAAGGAGGGAGGGAGGGAGGATAATAGGGAGGGAGGGATAGAGGAAGGAAGGCAGGAAGGAAGGAAAGAAGGAAGGAAGGACGATCCCTCAAAAGCTAAAGACTAAACCCCTATATCTCACAGAAAATGTATGTCTTAGTCCCTCCATCATGATGCGTGGGAAAAATTGTAACTACTATAAATATTTGGACATTGGAAAATGATTGCCTGCACTTCGATCATTCCATATTTTACTCATTTATGTCAAAATTTTCCTGTATCTAGTCTTCTTCAAACTTCTTAATCCCTTATCTTGAGAATGCCAAGAACACATCTATTGTCTCAAAACAAAGTAAAATATTACAATAATTAATAAAATTTTTAAGTCCTTAGGAGACATACTCTTAAAATAATAGCCAACAAATTCTGTTCCATCAATATTTGATTGACCAAAGACTCCTCCCCAGATAAAGTTTATTTGACTGACCAAATTTAATTCTGCCAAATTCTTAACTATGAAGGGCTAATTATAAAGATGTATAATTGTATTTTTAAATAAAGATTCTTAGTTTAAAAAGAGACATTGAGTTGATGCTGAAATTTGAATATAAATATCTGTATGCAGCTCCGTTTTAACTTATAAAGAATTCTTATGAATAAAAATATTTTTCAACTTAAAAATAGCACTTGAAGAATAACAAATATGAGTTTCTTGAATTAAAAATGATGTTCAAAGATCACAGGGCATGAAGAATTGTCTTCTGAAAATTTTTCATGTAAACCTATATCTACAAATATAGATATCTATAGATACACATAATAGCAATTGGTGAAATGATTTCTTTTGACATTTTTTTCTGGAGTGATGGAATTGTGTTATGGATACATACATAATACATAATACAATATTATATATAAATTATATAGAGAGAGGAGAGGAGAGGAAGAGAGAGGGAGGAGAGAAGGAAGGAGAAAGTAGAAGAAATAAAAATGCTGAACTTGCCTTTGAAAATTTTGATAGAATGAAGTTTTAAACAATGTTCACATTAAAATATTTTAAATAAATGTTTCCCCTTCCCACTAACAGAGTTTGAGCTTTTTTTCTTCTTTTAAAAAATCCCTAGCTAGTTTCAGTTATTTTTGGACTGTAAAAACAAGATGCAGGCCAAGAAATTTAATAGGAGCAAAAAAAAAAAACAAAATCAAAATGAACAAACAAAAAGGCTTGGGACTAAGTCAAGTCTCTTTACAGAAGAAAAGCTGCAAACTTGCCCAGAAAAAAAAAAAAAAAACCTACCAGTAAACAGTCATTGCTCCCTCCACCCCCAATCTTTATTCCATCATTAGAATTTTAAATGAGTTAATATTTTAAAATTTCAAAGGATGACTTAAAAATATATGTCGAGCCCCACAGTAATGTAATGTTCCATGAAGGCCATGTTGACACTTCAGTAAGTTTGAGAAATCATTGTTTTATCATAAATTTATTTTACAGATGAGCATATTGTGATTTGAGGTATAAGAAACTTTCTCAGGCTTATAAAATTATTAAATGCTGCAATTACTTTTTTGTACTTAATTGCAGAACTATGTAATCACAATGTTATAATCTCGTTCTGGATGTGATTCATTAGCCCGGATGTGAAGCTGTGCTTATAACAGCAGCAAGCATGGGAAAAAATAGATTAATGCAAGTGGCATAAGAAAGGACTAATCAACATCTATTATTAATGAGACTGGAGGGAGCATTAGATGGTATGTCCGTGAATATTTCAAGTTTTTCTAAATTAGATAAATAGAGAAAAAGTAGTGACTAGTGATAGAAATATCAAAATCTGGAACAAGATTTATAAGAAAATAATTTTAAATTAGTTTTCACTTATGTTGAGTTTAGAATGACAACCATCTCCAGGTTACAGTAGATGGCCATTGAATTGAAGATGCAGTCCAGAAGATTTGTGAATTTTCCATATAAATTCAATCTATGATATTTAATGAGCTATGTGATGAGGAATACACAGAGGTGTACTAGCAGTCTAATAATAACTGGGGTTAGCACACTGTTGGACACTCTCTACAGTTAAAGAGAAGCTTAATAAAACTTAACTTCCAGTTGTCTGATACTTTTTTTTTTCCACCATCTTCTAATAGAGATAGTTTATCTCTTTGTCTGGCATTGTTGTCTTCTCACAAAATGCCAATGCTTTTTTTTTTTTTTAATATGACTTTCCGCAAAGCAAATAACTTCATCTCTGACTGCTACCTGAGTGTTTTTATGTAAATTGATGCCTATTTTGCCCCAAATCAGTGGATAACTGCCAATTACATCCTTTATAAAGTACTACCATGCATCTGGCACCCCTCTATTAAAGGCAGCTCCTGGGTGAAGTTTTCCCTATCATCTCCAATTTCTTCGTGAGTTCAAAATTTTGTCTAATGTAGATTGGGACACATTTTATCATACCGTATTCAATTTTAATACATTTATTTAATGTGAAAAGGTTACTATTTTATATTCAGTCATCTATGAAATGTAATTATTCTGGCTATATACCCCTCTAATAGCAAAATTGCAAGTTATCATGATAAACTGTTGTATGATCTTGGAACAGAGAGAAGATAAAGTTAAGTGAAACATATTTGCATAGAAATATCTGAAGAATAACTTCTGATGTCTCAAACAAAGCATGCAACCTTGATCATCTGTATTGATTTTTTCCTTTAACTGATTTATTCAGCTATCTGATTTTGAAATAATATCTGACATTCTCTGTCCTGCAAATAATTCTTTTCCGGTAGAAAAAACATGATGCTCAAGGCTTTTACTATGGTATAAACACAGAAAATCTGAAGATGCAATCTACTGCCACTCTGTGAAATAAATTAATGACATATCTGTGAAATGATGTCTTTCGAGACATTTTTTTCTGGAGTGATATTATGGATATATATGTAAAAACTTTGGTGTGATACTGACCTACAACTATGATATCCACATTAATTTTTTGTGATTGTATTTGTATTTGTTGCTTGGAGTATAACTAGAGGGAACCGTAATATATCATTTATTTACTTTTCCTGAATATCAGATGTCAGAGTTTGCTTTTAATTCTGCTACATTTCCATTCCTGAGGGAAGCTCTCCTGGTGACTGTCCCTGAGCATGACTTGTTTAATTTATGACATTAGTATCTAAGTAAAAAGGAAAATCTTAAATTGAATCTTACATTATTAAATCTTATGTCAAAATCTATATTAAAATATTGACTCTTAAAACAGGTCTTCAGAGAGAATTTTATCAGCTAGCAGCTTACTGTCTCCCATAACTCATTGTTCAGAGTTTATGCACTAGATGTTAACACCCACATACAGCTAGCTGACCCTTGGAAAATGCAGTTTGAACTTGATGGGCCTACTTATATGAAGACTTTTTTTTTATATATATAAATTCAGCCAGCCCTTTATATCCATGGATTTAACCAAATAAGGATAGAAAATAGCATTTTTGTATGCCCAGCCTTGAATTCATAATCACCTATGGAAAATACTGTTTCCAATCCATGCTTGGTTGAATCTGCTAATACAAATTCAACCAACTGACTGCAGAGTCAAAAGTTATCCCCAGACTTTCTGCTCTGTCTTGTTGGCCCTCCTACCTTCCAACTTTGTTCAAGTATCCACTACTTTCAAGTTATATCATCCAGCCCTTTCTGGTGGCTGCTGGGGAAGCTGGGTTTTGTTTAATGGAAGTAGAAACGACCGCAACATAAATCAAAGAACACATGGCAGTCAGCAAGAAGGTAAGAGCCAGCTGACCCCTGCCTACCTCCTTCTTACAACCATGCAATCTGTTCAGTCTAGCAGTGCGTGCATGTGGACCTCAAGCATATCATGTGGTTTTTCATGCTTCACAAGTGACAGGGACACATCTGAAATTCAGTTGAGGTGGTTGGTATAAAGCATGAGTTCAGTCATTACTGGGTTATTCCATAAACAGGAGACAGCCATAGGACTGGGTACTGTTGCCCAAGCAGATGGACACTACAGCAAAGCAGCGCTGTAACTCAAACTGTTTCATCAAAGAAATAGAAAGTTTTTCTCTGTGGCCTGCCTGCAAGAATGTGGTTATTACCAGAGGAAATTGGTAGTAAAAAATTAGATCGGTAGGGTCAAATGAACCTAAGAAAGTGTATAAACTGGATTCACGTTGGCAATATGAAGAATGAGTGGGAACAGTGCTGCAAGAGACCTGTGTACAAGATGAAGAGCCAAAATTTACAAAGGGGTTTTGGATGTATACATGAGAGGTGGCTTTAAGAAACATTCCAAGATGGATTCCACTTAATGTGGAGAGTTGAGTGAGAAGGAACTGCTTTGCTTGAACTGCTGCGTGGGATGAATTACTGAGATCAAGGTGGTGGGGAATATGAAATATCTAGTTTTAAGCATGATGCGTTTGAGGTTCTTGTGGTATTTATAGTGGAAAGAGGACAAAGGTAGAGTGAAAGTTAAGGAAGAAGAGTTTTAGGTTTTGTTGTATTTTTTTGTTGTTGTTGTTTTTTAAATCATTGATTTACAGTATCGTCTAAATGGTATTAGAAAGTCCAGCTATGATCCCTGAAGAAAGAAACAGTAAGGCATGATTCTAGGATCACTCTGGAAATAGCATGCTTTGGTCTGAAAGCCAAATTCAGCCTTAATTAGCCATGTGCATGTTTCTTAATTTTTCTAAGCTTCTAGAGAAAGCAATATTTTAAGTGAGAATGAAAGGTAAGCAATATATTCTGAAAAGAGATTGAATATATAGGTGCTTTTTCTGATTACAGACAGTGGAGTGGACATACTTTAGCTGATAACTGTGAATTAAGATAAAAAGAGAAATGGATATGAACTATTTTAGATTTTAAGAGAGAAAAAATTGACTGGACAATCTGAGTTTTTTATGGGCATAAACAAAGATATAACCACTAATAAAAATGGATGAATGTCATAATGAGTTTAACCTTGATGGTCTTAAGGCAAACAGTATTAATGAGGTTGTATGTCTTGCAATGTTTGGTCGATGAGCCTATTACACTGAGCATTCCAAAATCTGTACCTCACCCCTCGCCTCCCTGTTTCTGTTTCTTTGACTTAAAACTCAGATTTTGGATGTACTATGCAATACTTCTATATTTTCCCATTGTTAGGGACTTAGAGTAAGGTTTGGTTTTGTTCTTCTCTCTCATAAACTTTAAAGGCGACTCTACCTGTGGGAGATATAGATATTAGATTATATAACGACAAACACAATGTTGCTTTGTTAACATTTTGTCCAGCTCCTGATGACTATTCGAGTAGGAATTTTAATACTGAACTGTGTGGCTCAGGCCCATCTGAATGTCTTGGACATCAGCAGGAAAGTGAAGAACAAAATAGAATATGCACAGCTTCCAAACTGTAAGCACTATAACCCCACCTAACACTAACCGTGGATTAATGAAGTTCTGGTTTTCTGAAGCATGAGTAGCTAGGAAGGGCCATGTGCTGACAATTTGAATTGTAGGCAGCAATGTTCCCTATGAATGAGAAGAAGCAGAAATGTTGGAAGAGTGGAATGAAACTTGCAACAGCCCTACATCAACCATCCCCATAGTTTCAGTAACTATTGATACCCTAACATCATCAAATCTAAATATCCAATCTTATATTTCCACTGATATGGAGATTATTATAGGCACCTGTCTATGAGGGCATTCTTACATAGGTATCCAAAGGGGTTTTCAAACTTAGCATGTCCAAGATGTAATATGCCATCTTTTTTATCAAAACAATTATTACAATCCTCAAATATCCATTTCATCAAATGACAGCAATAATTGCCTACTTTCTCAGGCAACAGACCAATCTTCTTTCTCTCCTCCAGCTCATCACATATAGTCAATCACAAAAACTTTAGATTCTACTTCATGGGTATATTGTATTTTTTTTTCTTTTTATTAATCTCAATTTTATTGGTACTATCAATCCCATGCTTCAGTATTTCAGCAGGATTCTAATTGCTGTCTTTTTCCTTTTTATTATTTATTTTATTTTTGTTTCATTTTTATTTAACTGTTGATTCTATTATACACCTAGCTGTTCAAGTAATTCTCCTGAAACACCAACATGAGTTTATTACTCTGTCTTTCAATTCCTTCAGTGACTGCCCATTGTCTTCATAATAAATTACAGAAGTGTAATTGCATAGATACTCCTTCATTGTTTGACTCTTGTTTACATTTCCTCCTTCATGAATTATTTATTCAATCAACAAATATTTACTGTGTGCCTCCCATGTGCCAGGAAGTATTTCCAGGCTTCGGCTACATCAGTGAATTCAACAGACAAAAGACCCCTGCTGTTTTCAAATATAGCTAATATCCAAATGCAGTATCCTATTTCCTTCAGAAGTTTGAGCAAAACTTTCCTCTTCAGGGGAAATAATTTTCTTTGTTTTCTAAGAAAATGCAATATTTTCATTTATACCCTAGTACTGGATAATCTGCTTCAGTAATCACGGAGCATCCCCGGCACTTCCCCAATTCCATAGTTTCAGAGAGGTACCCATTTTCTGTGCTAACTTAACACACTTCTCATAGCATTTATCAGGTTGGTTGCCTTTTATTTTATTTTATTTAAACATTTTTTTATGTATGTGTATGTAGTTCATATTTTACTATTTATAAGAAGACCTGAAGAAAATGAATCTTTTAAAAATATCTATTACCTACAACAGTATTCAACACAGAATAATTCATAAATACACTGGAATGAAAATGTATCTTTTTATCATCTTTTTAAAAAACAACTAGTTATGTGATCATAATTATGCCATGACACCCTTTTAAGCCATATTTTATTAAAAAGGATAAATAATTTGGACCAGAAATTGACTTATATACCAAAAAGTCTATAATTATGTCATTAAAGATAAAATATAATTTAATTACTAGCAAATTGCTTCCATCCTTCCCTTTGATAAATCTACTCTGTAAAAAAAAAATGATAAAATATATGATGAGATAATAAAAGGTCCCTTTTTTGTATATTGAATAAAATATTTTTTAAAAATCAAGAAAAATCTGCATGATTAATTACAAATTTGAAACTGAAGAAATATCTTTATTTACATTTAAAATATCTCATCTGCTTTTCCAATTCTTTAATTTTATTCTTATCTTCCTATTTTTTGCTAGGAAAAAGAAAGTACAGACAGGGGAAATTAAATCAAGGTTGGTGGCCCAACTTAGAAATTTGGTACTGAGGTGATTGTTCATGTTATATACCTATCCTATTCCTCTAGAAATACATAATTAATTATTTTATTAATGTGATAAAAATACTTAGTTTCATAAAATGAATTTCATAAAATTAAAACCATTACATTCTTTCCTACACTTGCAATAATATATTAAATCAAACTTCTTATCAGTATTGTGAATTAAATATAAAATAGTGGAACAACTGTTTTCTGAAACTGTCACAGATAATTTTGAACTTTGCAGCAATGGTTATATTGCTAATAAAATCATTAAAACTTTTATGAAAAGGGATCATTTTACTTTGGAAACATCCTCCTTGGCTTAAAAATGTACTATAAAATTTTGGTACGCCTTTATATCTCTTTGTAAGTAAATCCACAATGTAAAACATAATGTAAGACTATGTGTTTAAGGCATAAATGAAAGTAAGGCTAAATTATAGTAGATGGTCATACTGATCTCATTTTAGCACTGCCTCATATATTCTTACTTTTGAAAAAGAAGCGAATTTTAATTTTCTTATTAACAACTAGACCTTTGAGTTACATATTTAATATTTTTATAAGGGTACGAATACATTGATTACCCCTTTTTCTTGAGCTATATCCTTCTCCTATACTATATTTGGAGATCAGAAAATATTTTCAAATCCTCTAACAACTTTAGCACAATGTATCAAAGCACATTATTAAAGTTTATATCACCTTGACCAAAAATATAGTTAAATGTGCGTATGGCTACCTCTCACTTTTAAATTAAAATTGTCTATTTGTATGTCCTTAACAAATTAAATAAACAGTATTTGTGGTCAAGCATCAAAAATATGCTAGATAATTTATTTTTTAATTATTCTCAGTTCTGCTTAAAAAACATGTAATTGATACTAAAATTTAACAACATAATATTTAAAATTATATTATATTGAGTGATAGATGGGAGCAAAGAGATGAGCATGCTAATAATAGTTTTTATGTGAGGTAAAAATTACTTCGTACTATCTATATCACTCCACAAGATTAACAAAATAAACTTAGCAACACTTAATTCTATAGTAAACGACACATATAATTTTTTCAATGCAAAATAGTATGAATTCTCCCAAATTATGTACACCAAGAAAATGGTAGTTTTACCTGGATGTGCTTTGCAGTACAGATGTGTGAACTTCTGATTATCAGTGCTTGTCAGACTTTATAAAATAATTATGAAACTTATAAAACAATGCTAATGGTTCACCATTTTTTATTCATTTTGGCAGATTTTTTGCCTCTCTAATCTTGATTGTTAAGTAAGTTTCTCAAGTTATACTCACTATTCAACATCTACCAGTGCTTTTTTTTTCATTTTTTTTTTTTTTGCTTAAATTGTCCAGAATCAGTTTTATTTGCCTGCAAGCGAAGATTCATAACTAAAACTCAAATGTACTATTTCTTATGCATTCTAATTAAGAGCACACATGGACACAACTCTAAAGCCCACATCGCCAACGCACAAATCTTATTTCATACAAGAACCACAAGAAACACTATATTGGATATAAAATGAAGCTGCAACAGATTCTGTAAGGCTTCTGTTTTGGGTATTCCATAATTGCCTGTTAGCTCCAAACTCACAAAACTATACTCTGCTTTGTGATGCTTGGATTAGGACTCTAGAAAGCATATTTCTGCTTTGCCAGCTGATTCCTTATTAGTATTTATCAACAGGACATTAGATTATCAGACTGAAGGGAGAAAAAGAAACGCTCCTGTTTGCTTTCTGTCATCCCTGTGAACTTTTTTTTCCCTGTGGATGTTACCTCACCAGAGCTTCTGCACCTCAGCAGAGGCAGTTCTTCTTGGAGCAGCAGCTGAATCTAGTTTTCAGATTTTCCATCACTTGCAGACCAGTGTCTTTGCAACTGCTGTCTCCTCCTGAGATGCCAGAACCAGCCAGCCAATACTCTCCCTCCCCACCCCACCCCAGAGAGTATCCTGGGTTCCAACCCACGATTCCCTTGCTCTGAATCAGGTACATCAGTAACAGCCAAGCAGAACACCCTTCTCAAAAATTTAAGTTTCAGGTTGAAAGAGTGCACCTCCAATTTTTATTGTTTCATCCTCTCATATTTGTTCTCCTCTAATCCTAGGTATGATAGCTCCTTCCTTCAGTTACTATCTCTCTGATGCTTTAATGTTCTCTTATTGAGTTTTGAGTTATTTAGTTAACAATTTTATGTTTAGTAAACAATTTATAAAAATTTGCTTCTTCGAAGAGGAGTGTTTTATGTTTTCTGATTAGACCTTGAATGATACTGATGTTGATATCAGGGGTTCTAAGAAATAGATTCTCAGAGATAGGATTTTGATATTAATTTTGCCATGTTCTTAAGCTTGAATATAGTGCTGATTTCTTCAAGAATGTAATATGGTATGCTAGTAATCCATGGTACTCATTGGCATTATAATTAATTATATAATCACCTGTGGTTGATTCTAAACAATGTCTCCTGAAGTGTTTTTGGAGCCAAGTTGCTTCCATAGTTGACTATTAGGATGATAATTACCATTACAAATACTATTATGTGGAATGGATTCTTCTGAATACACTGTAGTGCTTATAGGAAAAATGTGACAAGCTCATGTCTTTAAATTCTCATCTCCGTGATAGTCAAATAATAAGAAAATGTCTAGGGCAGCCATTAAAATTGTTTATTTCTTATAACTACAAGGTCAATACTGCTGAAAATCAAATACAGGATTAAATTGTGTGGGCTACATAATTACAATGTAAGTTTTCTTAGCCTCATCTCTTATGTGAGAAAGTTAAAGGGTTGAATGGGAAGGAGTAAAAGCCTAAAACAAAGCTTGAGGATATCTGGATTCATACCTAACTAATAATTGTATAATTTGAGCAGTTTGTCATCTTGTTTCTGAGGAGTCTAGCCTTTCTGTGCATGAAATTACCTCACCTGAGAAAGCTGACTTGAAGGGAAATGCCCATTTTTCCAGACACATCCAGTCATCACTTATTCACACTAAACCAGTAAGTAAGGTGAGAGTTCCCCAAGCTCTAGAGGAGAAAAGTACAGAGTCTGACCTAGGAGGAAATCACTTAAATACATCGAAAGAATGATAAGATTTTTATGGTTTATATCAACAAACATCTTGAAAAATGTGCATTGAGGTGGTTTGTAAGGGTATTAAACCAAAGAGGATGGAATATAACAAAAGATCTTCCTCCATTTACTGATCTGGGTACATCAAAGATTCTGGCTTAATGTGTTAACTTATGCAACTGGAAGGACTCCTTAATTTATTTGGTTGGTTGAGTCAAACTGACAATCAACCATGGACTAAACTAATGATGTTGAGATGCCTGAACTCCCCTGGCATAATGTAGTAAAAGCAGGAGTAACTCTTCTGCAGATAGGGATTTTGGAATGAGTTTTGTCATATGTAACTGCACACCCACCCTGGCTACTACCTCTCTCTAGAGATCTTAGAGAACGCTTTCTTCAATAAAACATTGAGAAATACATTAGTGACACCTTCCTTGAGTAGCTCTGTGTGGCTTTCCTATGTGTCATTGAAATGGGTTCCCTGATCGAAGAGATCCCAGAAGCGCAAAGTCTAAATTGCAGAACTTAACTATTGTTTCTGTCAGAGTTCAATGACAAGAGAAAACTGCACTAGTAATTTGAACAGGTAAATAAAATATAATGTATTATTAACTAGTAAACAGGGATTAACTACTAAGCAGTAAAAAGAGTGCCAAGGAATAGAGAAATGGCAAATAGAGCGAGCAGGCTAAGAAGAATGGAAGTTGCTGGGAAGCTGCATATTTGAGGTTTTACTGAGACTGGCTGGGAAGCTGCCCTCTGTGGTACCAGAATAACTTGCTGGTAAGCCACCCATTCTGGTACCTACGAGAGTCAGTGGGAAGCTGGCTGAAATCCTAGACCTCACTGGGAAGCTGCTCATGTAGATTGAGATATAATATTGGCCCAGCTAGGTAAAGGCAAATTGCTTCTGGTTATCTTTTTAAATTGTTATGGAGAAAAATACATGAAGTACGTCAATAGCTCAATACCGGGGATTATGTTGATTTGCTCCAATAAAGAGACTAGATATAATATAGCAGCTGCATCTGATTATATTTGCTGTTGTCCTCAGTTATCTAAGATTCATCTTAATTCTGTACAGCCCATGTTGATGAATTTAATGGAGATAAGATATTACTCTCTTTGAGGCAGGATAAACCCTAGATCTTCCATCAAGCATTTGCCACATGGATCAGAAAGCCAATGTGAATGATTCTCCATTGTGGTAACTTAAGTAAGGTCTTTGGTATTCAGATCTAGAGATTTTATTCTGTTACATGGTACAAGCAATACTTTAGCAGGCTTACCATCTATTACATTGCCAGGCACATCATGATCAATTAGCCATATAGACAGGGCATTCTCATCATCAGTACATCTCTGCTTCTTTTTTGGTTAATGCTTCCATATTGTCTTTGGCAGTTATGTGCTGCAGCTTTGATTTTCTAGGATTCCATCATCCTCATTGACATCAGAGAACCTTTCTCAATGATAGCATCTCCTATAGTCATATCTGGCCTCTGGAGGAGAGAAACCATAGACTGTTTCAAGGATCAGGAATCTCTTCAGGAGGATGTAGTGTGGGAATAAATTTATTCCAACAGGTCTGTCTCCTTCATCTATATGCTGCTGAGAAAATTCTGACATTTCAACATCATTAAATAACAACCTCTAGTGAGGTTGAATTATAGTCATTGAACCAAGTAAGTTATTAAAGGCAATTTCAATTGTATGATAGTACATTATATCAGTGATCTCTAGTAAGTGCACTCAAGTTAATAAGGTTGACTTGATCTAGGGTTATATATCTCTGCCTCTTTGCACGAAGTCTCTCAAAATCTGCTTTCACATATATTCCCAATGTTTTGCTGATATGTACATCTTATATTCCTTCGGTGTGTAATGAATATAAATATAAAAGTTATATGAGTATGTATACATACACACACACATGCATGTGTACCTCTCTTGTAATCCTTTAATGTGTAAGCCATTTCATTCAAGGTCATGGTGTACACTTGATCATCAAAAACAACATGAGACATTACCCTAGTTATAGCAACAAGGAGTAGTTGTCATGGTTCTTGAGGAGCAGGGACTTACTCCTGAAAAATTTATGACCTAGGTTGTGATATTATGGGGCTTTCAAGATTCATCCCACTAATGATGGAATGAATCTCAGAGTAACTTGGGGGTTCAAGATTTTTAGTTTCATTTGGGTCCAAACAGATGTCCCAGTTAAAATTTAGTGTCATTCTTTCCCATTTATTGTTCTCACTTTCACACGAGAAACATGATGAGACTCTGATTTTAACCCACTCAATTTAATTTTGCATTTCATCATTTTTAACATCCATCATGTGGCTACAAAGAAAAAAAATAAAAGATGCTTTTAAGACTATCACAGAAATTCCCTGGTTCTCAGATCACCTCTTGGGCTGAGAGTTAAATTAACGGAGCTTGTCATTTTTTTCTTTGTAAAACTCTAGTGCACTCAGGAGATTCTGTTCACACCACTGACCTTGTTGTCACCTTACTGCCATTAATAGCCAAGTGCAGCAGATACTTTGAATCCCAAGGTGTTGCTTCAATAGGCAATTCATCAAAATCAACCATAGATAATAGATTAGATTGATTAATTGTGATGCCCCTGCATGCCATGGATTATTATCATAGTATTTCCCATTTACAAAGAGTTCATCAGTATTACACTCAAGACAAATGACACAACCGGATCAATCTCTAGATCTTTGCACATCTATTTCTTTGGTCCATTCCTGATACCAGTTTTGTGTTAGTAAATGTCCAGTTAGTAAACAAAAATCACGCAGTAATTTTAATAAGGCAATTTAACATTAGGAATACATGGACTAGTAATCCCTAGTAGGGATTAACTCCCCAAGGGCTCTTACTTAAAAGAATACAAAAATAGCAAATATAGAGAGCAGCTCCTTCCTCTAAGACTGAGGCAGAATACCAAAGAAAGAAACAGATTTGCAAGAGAGCTCTTCTAAGTTTGAGATTCAGACTTTAATGGAGAAAGTGTGGCATCGGTTTACTGGAGTGTGGATAAATTCATTGAAATGATACAGGCTGAGGTTGGCAAGAAACTGCCTATTGGGCTGGGGAGAGAACTTAATAAGAATCTGGCCTCTGGAACTTTGCTGAGATTTTGCTAGGAAGCTGCCGCAGAGGTCCTGCCGAAACTCACAGAGAATTATCCTATTATTGTGCCTGTAAAACTCAGTGGGAAGCCACTGGGGATACCAGCAGAGCTCACTAAATTTGTGGTATTTTTGTTACAGTGATGGAAAGCAAATATATATCCCTAGGTTTGGTAGCTACACATATGGTAACTGCATTCATCAGTTGCTGACTCCGTGATACTTTAATGTGTCCTTCTTGCTTTTACTGCTGCATTGTTAACAACTTTATACCTAGTTAACTATTCCCTATATGAGATTTTTCTCTTTCAATTACGGGTATTATTTCTGTCGCCTGACTAGACTGACTAATAACAGGATTCTTTACCAATTTCAGGACTCCACTAATAGCCCATCTGATAAATGTATATAATATCTACAGATTGCCCTCTACCCAAAATTGGGCACTTGAGAATGCACTACTTGCCATTTGTAGAGAATTATAGTCAATTCACTTTTGTATTTTATGTACTATAGGCATATTCTTATTTGCACATGTACAGGTTCCCTGTCTATCAAGGATCTGGAGCACACTCAGAGCCCAGTGTTTAAGAGAAATACTTAGGTACAAAATAGTATAGCAGTTTTACAAATGTCTTAGCAGCATGTTACTATGTTGATATATGTTAAAAAGGTCGACAGTTGACATGTGATAAATATTAATGCAAATTGGTTCATTCTAATTATTCTTTATCTAATAATTTCGTAACAAGAACCTCTTGTGTCAGTACAGTATGGACCAGATTCAGAGGCTAAGATAAGAGTAAGTAAAGGGAATAGTAGAAGGTGACATTGAAATGTTGTTTGTTTTCTAAATAAGTAGTAATAATTCTACATTGTTTTGTAAATATTATCCTGAAAGCTGTATTTTTTCTTTATATTTTAGTGTCATTTTAACATATAACGGATAGACAGAAATGGAACTTGGTTAAGATAGCTTGCTATCTAGAGTGCCCCAAATTTATTTTTATCCCCATTCTGACCCCTAAATAGTCAGGTTAGATTCCACCTACTCTAGTACCTATTTGTAACAATATCTCAATTTACTCCTTTAAATTTGGATTTTAAAAAGATGGTAAAATAATTAATGGAGAAAGATTTAGTTACTGTCAAAATATAATACAGATATTCCTCAATTTACTATGGGCTTATGTCCTGAAAAAGCCTTGTAAGTTGAAAATGTCATAAGTCGAAATGCATTTAATACACATAACCTACTGAATATCAACTTAGCCTAGGCTATCTTAAGCATGCTTAGAACTCTTATAATAGCCTATAGTTGGACAATTATTTTGAGTTTCACCTCAAGAATAATTGCCCTCTTTTCACAAGAAGCAGGAGAAACAGATAAGTGTTTTGTAGACATTATGGAATGCAAAAACATAAAACATTATATAAAAAAAAATACTGGCAATTCAGTACACTGTAGAGTATCAGTTGTCTATCCTCGTGATTGCACGGCTGAGATCTATGGCGTAGCATCATGAGAAAGTATTGCACTGTATATCGCTAGCCTAGGAAGAGATCAAAATTTGAAGTGTGGTTTCTACTGAATGCATATTACTTTTGCACTGAAGTAAAGCTGAAAAATTGTAAGTCAAGCTATCATAAGTCAGAGACTATATGTATATACATAGATGAATCCTGTATGGAGCTGTGGCTCTCCTTAACCTTTCCCTAACCTGATTGTTCTTTTTTGGGATCAGCATCCTTTGTATTTTGTCTTCGTGTTACCTCTCAGGCTGTGGTGTATGTGCTGTACAAATATGAACTCTTTTAATATTAAGTATTTAGTGCTCCAATTTAAAATAGAATGTCTATTATAAAGTGAATTATTAGGAGATATTGTGGCTGGCACTCTTAAAACATCCTTTCTACCCAAGATAATTAATCTAATCTAGCTCTCTCACCTGCAATTGGTTCAGAAATGCACCAATTTTTGGTTAATTATATATAGAAAACATTCTACTTGGAATATTCTGGGAAAAGCATCTTTTTTTCCAAATCTAGCCACAAGGAGAAATGTTAGTAGTATCAAATATGATCACTAGAACTGCCAGTTATGTCGCTACCTATCTGAGAAGGAAGTCACAACCAAGGACAGCTCAGCAAAGAGATGAAACCATGAGAAAGTCTTAGGCACCTGAAATGAAAGAGTCCAGGAAAATGTCCTACAGAGGGCATTGTGGAATTTGTCTAATTAATTATCTCCACTGACCTGTATCCAGGGAGGGCATCCCTATACAATTAGATGCTTCCAACAATGCATGCCTTCACGAAGCTTCATTTCCTAGTCTCTTGTCTACATTCTAATATATGAGGGAGAAAGAATCCCCTTAGTGAGAATTTCCTTTCGTAAGGAAGATTGTGCACGATATGGTTGTCTACCTACAATTTCCATCCTTTTCTGTATTTCACATTATGTACTTCTTAAAACATGGCAAAGCTTTAAATTAGAATGATTTAATATTAGAAGAGTATGATTCATAGGTATTTTACTTTGAAGACCTTATTTCATTCCTTCCCAGAATAAAATGAAAGACACTGGTCACAAGCTGTGTCTATTTTTTTTATTGACTTTATTTTTGCATTCTGTTTCTTTCCTGAATGTTATAAAGTTGATTTTGATAATCCAAAAAGGCAGCATAACATAATGGCACATTCGAGGACTGTGGAGCTACAATGCCTGAATTTTAATCCCAGATCCACCACTTGCTGGGTGTGTGACCTGGACAAGTTACATCCTTTGCTTCTTGATCTCCTCTTCTGTAGATTTAGGTATAACCTTGCCTACATCAGAGGGTTGAGTATATAAATGCAGATCACTGCTTGGCATGTAGTCTTGGCTATTACTATTATAATGTGCTTCTGTTATCTCAGCATCTACCCTATCTAATCTTCAAGCTTTATTTAAAGAAAGCAAGCTTGTTTAAAATCACTGGGCTCATAAAGAAGTATGTAGTTTTTATTTTCATGAAGCAATTGTGGGTATTTTGTTTCTTTCAACTAATTTTGTACTATCTACACAAAAATCTCCTATAATTACTGATTTTTAAATAGAGCTATTTTAATTCAGTTTAGTTATTAAAATAAAAATTATGGTCAGAGTGTGGGTCATAGAAGCAACCTCTTTCTTTTTTTTTTTTTTTTTGTAGTGTTTCAGAAAACATTGTTATGCTATCCACTGTTCCCTTTGGGCTGGAGTCATGTCTTTATCCACTGATCTGTTTTCTCCTCTTAAATATGAGCGGGAGATCTACCCAACTCTCCATCCAATGTGTGGTGGAATATTTCTGTGGTTGTTTAGCACTTATTCTTTATAGTTCTCTTCTCTTGTCTTTTATTTCTCCTGACTGGTTGCTACCGAATAACGTGTTTACAATGCTTTTTATTCAAGTTGATCTGCTGATGTTTAGTTTAAAGAAGGACTTAGGGGTACTCAGATTCTGCCCCTCTCACTAACCCAAATAATATCATTCAAAATAAGAGAATGCTGTGTTTTTTGGGGGGAAGTGGGAAGGGAGATATTCATGTACTGTGAGTCAATAACATATTTAAATATCTATCTATCATTTATCTATATATCATTTATCTGACATCCATCCATCCATCCTCCCTGGAATCAGTACAAATATGTAGTGACTAGATTTGTAATTTGTGGATGCACTGTGATTTTTTATTTTTCTGTTCCTCCTTCCCTCTCTGTCCCTCCCTCATTTCTCCTTCCATCTTTCACTCTCACTGTCCCTTCCTGGTTTTTTTCTTCTCTCCCTTTCTCTCTCTCTCCCTTCCCTCTCTTCTTTCCTTCCTTCCTTTTTCCTTCCTTCCTTCCTTCCTTCCTTCCTTCCTTCCTTCCTTCCTTCCTTCCTTCCTTCCTTCCTTCCTTCCTTCCTTCCTTCCTTTTGTTAAGGGGAGGGTGTTATGAGTTGAATTGCGTTTCTATCCAAAATTGTATATTGAGACACTAATTCCTAATATCTCAGAATATGACCTATTTGGCGATAGGGTTGTTTCAGATGCAGTTTAGAATAGGTCATACTAGAGAGGGGTTGGAGACTAATCTGAAAGGACTGTGGTTATTCTAAAAAGAATGTCACATGAATAAGGAGGTACAGGGAGTAGGCCGTGAAAAGCCAGGGAATTGGAATGATGTTTCTATGATCCAGGAAATGCTAAAGATTGTCCTTAAACCACTATAAGCTGGGGAAAAACAAGGTCGGATTTCTCTTTAGGTTTCAGAGGGAGCATGGTTCTAGTGATACTTTGATTTCAGACTTCTGGCTTCTAGAACTATGAGACAAATTTCTGTTGTTTCAGCCCCCCAGTTTGTGGTACTTTGAAATGGAAGTGCTAGGAAATTTAAATAGAGGGTCAAAGTAGAAATTCTTCTGTTACCTTTAACTGTTGGTCTCTGGGTTCTTAAAAGTTAAAAATATGAAAGTGCATTTTTATGATAGTTTCAATATTTTTACTTGTTTTAGCGACTCTATTAGAAATATGTTAATTTAAGTAGAAGATAATTACAAACTATTTTTTAAAAATCACATTTTTTACTCAGCATCATTTACAGTAATATTTTTATTTAGAAGTTTTCCCTGTGTCATGTCTTCAAATTCACAATAAAAGTATACAAATTTAAAGTTTTAAAGTATACAAATGTAAAGTTTTATCTTAATACCTAAAATATATGAAACTGCATAAAACATATCAAACTTTGCAAAACTCTTAGTAATTGCCAATATTTTTCACCCTTATTAAAATTTGGGGGGGCATAATTAGCACTTTATGGTTTAAGAGCTAATCTGGGTCTTCAGTTGACATTGTGCCAAGAAACTGAAAAACATAGTGACTTTAAAAATTAATTTTCATGAAAACTTAGGTGTGTGTATAAATTTTGAGCAGGCTGGTATTAGCAGTAATCTGTCAGTACAACTGTGCAGTGCAGCCCAATTTTACTCTAAACCCTGACATTAGCACTTATTTTTGAAGTTGTTTCAAAAAGGTTTTTGAATTAAATTAAACAGATGCGATGTTAAATCAGCTTATTCTAATAATTCTAACATCTTACCATATGAACATAACACCTAGTGTAACCTTGAAATCTAAGCTCCTTCATCCCAGTTTATAACCCCGGGATGTAAGAAATCAGCATTATCACAACATATTCATAGCTCCTTACAGATAAAACTCTTGATGTATTTGTGAAGGTTCTGCCTAGTAACTTTTAATAAGATGTACATTTTTGTCTTAGTTTTTCCAGTGCTGATGGAGATGTACAACATTATAAACCTGTAACCCATCGATGGAACTATTCAAACTTGAAAATCTTAAATTACTCCTCCAGAGTTCCTCTAACTAAAAAATCTTTTATTATGATGGGTTGATGAAATCTAGATCCACTGAGCCTGAAAATGGACCATTCATTTTCAATTCGATATTTATCAGAATGCTCCTTTTCAGGCCCACTGTATTTCATCTGGCCCACAAATGTTAGGTTTTGTTGAACTGATCCTTATTCATTTGGCTCCTAATCCACATTATATAAGAATACCTGGCATAAATGATCTATTACTTCATTTCATTTCTCTACTATAACAACCTGTCTCCAGATTTTTTGATGTGGTGGTTAGCTTTATGACCTCAGTTCTCTGATGGGTCTAAGAATAGTCATTAGTTTTCCATTTGTTCATGTTTTTCTTGTTGTAAGAATGAGAGCAATGACTTCTAAGGTCTTTACCTGTTGGAGAACTGCATGGTTTTTTTTTAACATTTACATCCTGATAATACCTAAGTCCATTTTAGATAGTTTCTTTGATATCTGAAGCATCTAACTGCTTATGGGACATATACATCTGACTTACAGATTTCTAGAAGAATTAACATGTTCCAAACATATGTTATTATTTTCCCTCAATTCATACTCATTTCTCTTCTTTAATTACTTTTCCTAAAATATGATTCAAATGTTAAGCAAGATTTCAAGACAGAAACATATAAAAACACTTTTATACAGCTTTCCTTCCTTTATTCTTGAGAGCAATGTGTGCAGGTGCAGAGATAAATAAAGCAAATGACATAGAACAATAAAATAGAAAAGTATGTAAAAGATTTAGGAAATATTGGTCATTTAATTATTTCTTAGGATACTCAGAAAGGATTGATGGAAGATAAAGCTGATTAACTATGTAGGGACCAGGTTACAACTGTCTAGTTCTGGGATCAAAAAACTATGACCCTAGAGTAGAGCTGGCCCACTGCTTGTTTTGGAAATAAAATTGTATTTTAACATAGACACACTCTTACTTTTATAAATTTTTTATGATTCCTTTTATGTTACAAAAGCAGAATTGGGGAATTGTGACATTAGACTGCATAGCTTGCAAAACCTACAGTGTTAATACCTGGCCCTTATAGAAAAAGTTTGCCAACCTTGGTCAACTGTCATGTTAAATTGTTAGAATTATTTTTGTTAGTTTTATGTCCTTTTTTTTTTTAACATGAAAAGGGACATCATTATTCTAAAGGGGAGGTAGGAAAGGATTTAACAATCATATTTATGTTTTTCACAAAAAGTATGGTGAGAATGAAGAAAAATCTGAAGCAGTAAAAAGAGAAGTGAAATGAAGACAAGAGGAGAAGTAATGCCAACGCCCAGTAGATTACTGATGTAGTTGGGCTATAACCCTGAAAAATAAGAGAGACCGAGAGTAATAATAAAAAGACAAAGTCTTTTTTTTTTTTTAGTCTTTATTAAAGGCAATATAATGCATTGTTGCAACATAGATATTTAGAGATACATGTGATTGTCTAGCATTAAGAAAACAAAATAAAAACAATAAGCTTTATAAAATTAAAATGACTTGTGGGGGCTTTAAAAATTGGGGGAATAAATTTTGATTGCCTGATTCTCATTTTAAGTAGATCTATGATAGATAGATACATACATACATACATACATATATGCATACTTGGAATATGGATATAGATATAAATATAGATATAGAAAATACTGAACTGATAAATGAGAGCAACTATCATTGGGAAAATATATGCATAAATATATCTGGAAAAGGTGAATATTAATATGGTAGATATAAAATATATGTAGCACACAGATTAAAAATAAAATATTAATACTCATTAATTTTATTAAATTTATTGTGGTGACATTGGTTAATAAAATTATATAGGTTTCAAGTGTACAGTTCAATAATGCATCATCTATATATTGCATTGTGTATTTACCACCCAAAGTCAAATTTCCTTCTGTCACCATATATTTGAACTTCTCTGCTCTACTTGTTATTTTAATTACACACAGCCAATTTATTCTTATAAACTCTTTATTTTATTTTTTGCCAAATATTTATATTTGTAGCCTGACTTTGCTATTAGTTGACAAATGAATGTAGTTCCAACATTTATGTTCGTTGATATTTACTTTTACACTAATAAATTAAATGAAAGTGAGATGATCAATAAGCATGTCAGAACTTTCCTTGTTAATGACATGGGCCATTTTTGCCTGAATTGATTAATAATTCCTGAAATATGGAAGGATAGTCCTCCCATTTTGGTATAATTCATAATGTAACAACTATAGACAGACACACTTTTAAGTTTAACCTGAAATATTAACATTTTCTTCATCATTTTATTTTATGTCTAGACAATCAATAAAATAATAAATCAAGCCCTGATTTATAGTGTCTTTTTGATGTCCATGAAAAAATAGTATCATTATGGCCAATTTTTGGTTACCAATATGATGCTAATGAATGCAGAGTTGGAAGAGATGTGCCATAGCACACCATTATATAGTACTTCCACTATAAAGATATAAAAGATATAATAATGTCAAGGCCAGAGACAACAACAGCAAAATGTAAAATAATTAGGAAATGACGAGTTTTAAGTATTTATTATTTTTGCATTTAATATAATTTAATTGTAACTTTAGATAATTTAATTTTTAGCAATGGCTATATTTTATACCTGTCTTACAAAATTCCTGAAAATTTCAAAATCAGCTTTTGTAAGCAGGACAAGAGGTCTTCAGCACTTTACTGGACAGACATAGATATAGTTTTAAACACTTATATTTCAGATATTTATGTTAAATTATTGTGTCATGTGTTAGAATTTTTAAAATGATTCAAATCTTTATTGGGAATATGGAGTCTTAGGTTGGGTCTAATGAAAATAGGAACCATTTGGCAAGTCATTTAATCTTTTGATTTTAGTTTGCTCTTCTATGAAAATTATTTGCTGGATCAGAAAATTCTTCATGTCCTCACTTTATCTCCTTTCTTTTTTTTTTCTTGTTGACACCTTTCATTCGGCTGGTTCTACATAAATATATCTAAATAAAAAAAATATGCATTTTGAAGGAATTCGACTTAGTAAATATGTTATTGAATGGAAGTTTTTGAATGAAAATATATCTCCCATTTTACACAATCCTGGTTATGGGTTTAAGATTAGTTCTGCTAATGTTCATATTAGTGATTTAAAAGACAATAAATCTACATTTCATTTCCTTCTTAACCCAGTGGAATATGGGTAGGTATGACCTCTAAATTGGTTCAAATCCTAGTTTTTTCTTATGTTCAATAAAATTTGTGGTGCAAGCCATCCTTTCTACTTCCTTACTGGATGAAATCAAGGAAGTGTAGAATGCACAATTCACTGTACTAAGACAATAAAATGAATTCCCCTCAAGTGATTAATTGTTTTTTCAGGAAAAGTAAATGTCTGACTTGTGAGAAGAAAGACAAAATATAAAATATACTCTAAATGTCTTTCAGTTTATATTATGTGTACATTAAAGAAACAGTTTTCTACTTTAGTATTTGAAGGTAAAATAGGAGAAAAGTTTTATGAACCCTCTATTATCTCCCTCCCTTTCCAAAGGACTGCATTAATATTAATATATGATTCCTTAGTATTTTTGTGTCATGAATTCTCGTGTTCGTCATGCAACTTGACAACAGAAAAAATCACTACTATATTTCTGTTTAGATAATTACACTGTAAGACACAAAAAGTTAATTTATTTCAGCTGCAGACAGTAACAGATGTAATGAATAAATGACAACTTTCTTTACAACATTGAAGGCTTTTTTTATATGCTTTGAGGAATTGTAAAATTTTCTGGTTGAATTTGTCCAACTCCATAAATTAAAGTCATGATTTAAGTGAATTTGTCACAGCACTTATTATATAAAGCAGGAATGGAAATGAAAGCTGTCTTAAAACCAAATTTTAATGACACTCAAATTGTCATTTGTTTGTTGGCTCATTTTGTTTCTTTTCCTTTTTGTTGTCTGATTTTTATTTGGTTTTCTTGCTTCTACAGAGATGCTGAATACAAATTTTTATACAAGAAGCTCTTTTAGTATACCTTTCCACTAGCCAAAAAATTAGAAAATTAACATTTGAATTTTATTTATTTTAAGTAGATTTTTCTAACATGATATGAATTTTCTCATATGATGGCATTAAATTTGCCTAAGGTTTGAGAGAAAATAAAATAAAAATTCAAAGGTATCTATTAAAAAGGCTGTTTCTTTAAAAACCATTGCTGAAAATAATGATAATGAAATGGTAATGGTAATTAAAATGTATGAGGGGCTCAGTGCTTGACCTTATGAATGGCTGGAATGATTAAGCATCTAACGTACATGATTCATAGAATATTAGTAAAATCTCATCTTTCTAAACTTCTTTATTAATGTAATTTAAGTGATGCTACTAAAAAAATTCACTTGGGATAAAGTTTCTATCTCTAAAACAATGTAATTAAAAATACAAAAAATATTCACTTAGTCATCACCTTCTTATTGGACTTGTTAGCTATAGAAGGTATAGATTTTAAGAAATTTTGAAAACTGATTATAAGAACAATTATTAAAGTAAACTTTAATAAGAATAAAAAAAACTATAGCCTAGTTTAGACAAAATGTTGGACTTTCATTTACTTTACACATTTTTGTGACTGATATGAATGATATTTTATATCTGTATATACCACATTTTCTTCATCCATTCATTCATTGATGGACAGGTTTCCAAGTTTTGACTATTGTAAATAATGCAGTTTTGCTTTTAAATAGTATTCACAGGATGTAAAATACATATCTTTTGAAACCAAAGTTTTTGTGAAAACCTTTTAAAAATTAAAACAGAATAACATACTATTTAAAAATGATTTCAGGGTATGTATATATACTCTCTTTATCAGGAGTAGAACTGGGTATCAGAAGAATGAAACCATGCAGTAATTTGAACAAAGAAAGTTTAACATAAATAACTGTAAACTAGTAATGGAAATGAAATCCTAATAGGTAAAGAAAATTCTAAAGAATAAAGAGAAATAGATATAAGGAACAGCAAATATGTGTAGGATTGAGATAGAACACCCAAAGAAAAAAAAATAAGGGACATCCTCTCCAATCTTTTATATCCAGATCTTATGGTGAAGGTGCAGTTACCATGGCATATGTTGAGAAATTTTCCTGACATGTCATGAGCCTGGGCCACCAAGCAAGAACCTGCACTCTCAGGTGCTAGCACAATTCACTGGGAAGCCACCTCTTTGGGCATTCACCGGATGGGGACTCGCTGATGTCAAAGAAGTGCACACACTGGGATGCCATGGCACTCACTAGCAAGCCACCCTGTGGGGTGGTTCCACTGACACTCCGTGGGGATTAGCATCACTGGGTGATCATATGCTGCAGGTTAGCATGTGCTGCAAGAGCAAGCAGGGCAGCGCACACCAGAGCATCAGCCTTAATAATAGTTATCTGATTGCAAAATAACTGTCACAATGTAGTTTTTCCCGTAACCTGTTTCAGAACCTTGCTTCAGTCTGAAAACCCCCTGCTCCTAAATCTAGAGCTTATTACTTAGATGTAGCTTCTGGGTTTGACCAACCCTGCAGAACAGGTTCTATGTCCACTTAACCATTCTTCAGGCTAAGTGGATGAAAAGGAGGGAAAGAATAATGAAGGAAACAAAATCCTATTCTCGCTGAGCCAGAGTGGGAATGTAGAAAGAAGAGGATTATCTGAAAATATAAGTAGATATATCTTAATGTGAATCTAGTGCTTTAAAATTTTTGGGTTGCATTTCAAAGAAGCAATAGTACCTAGGCAAAAGGCATAAATGCTTTACTAAAATAACTAAAGATCTTAATTTTAAAAAACTATAGTTGACATATAATATTATATTAATTTCAGGTGTACAAGATAGTGATTCAACATTTATATACCTTATGAAGTGGTAACCACTATAAGCCTAGTAACCATCTGTCACTGTACATAGTTATTATGATATTAATGACTGTATTCTGTATGCTGTACGTTACATCCCCATGTCTTATTTTATGATTGGAAGTTTGTACTCTAATTCTCTTCCCCTTTTCCTCCATTTCCTTAACTCTGTCTCCTTTGGCAACCATCAGGTTGTTTTCTGTATCTATGAATTTGCGCTGTTTTGTTTCTTTTGTTCTTTTTTTTTTTTTTAGATTCTGCTTATAGGCGAAACCTTACAGTATTTATCTTTCTCTGTCTGGCTTATTGTACTTAACAGAATACTCTCTTGGTCCATCCATATTGTCACGTATAGCAAGATTTCAATTTTTATAGCTAATATTCTATATATAGAGAGAGAGAGAGAGAGAGAATAATGTAATTTGTGTGTGTGTGTGTGTGTGTGTGTGTGTGTGAGTGTGTGTGTGTGTGTATTCATAGGCACCAAGGTACTAAGATAGCCATATCTTGGCTATTTTAAATAATGCTACAGTAAACATAGGGGTACATGTATCTTTTAAAATTAATGTATCATTTTCTTTGGATAAATACCCAGAAGTAGAATTTCTGGGTCATATAGTCATTCTAATTTTAATTTTCTGAGGCACTTCCATAGTGAGTGCATTACTTTACAGTCCCAACAACAGATAATAAGGGTTCCCTTTTCTCTACATCGTCTCCAACACTTTTTATTTATTAACTTTTTAATAATAGCCATTCTGATAGGTGTGAGGTGATAGTTCATTGTGGTTTAGACCTGTATTTTCCTGATTATTAGTAGCTTTGAGAATCTTTTCATGTGTCTGTTTGCCATCTGTATGTCTTTGGATAAATGCCTCTTTAGATACTCTGACCATGTTTTAATTGGATTTCTTATTTTATTTTGATGTTGATTTGTATGAGTTCTTTATGTATTTTGGATATTAACTCATTATTGGATATATCATTAGCAAATATCTTCTCCCATTTAGTAAGTTGTCTTTTTGTTCTATTGATAGTTTTTTTAATTAATTAATTATTATTATTTTTTTTTTTGCTATGCAAAAGCTTTTTAGTTTGATGTAATCCCATTTGTTTATTTTTGCTTTTGTTGCCTTTGTGCAAGGAGACATCTCCAAAAAAATATTGCAGAGACTATTGCCAAAGAGTTTAATGACTATGTTTCTTCTAGTTTTATGGTATCACATCTAAAGATCTTAATTTTTACTGTTAATATAATTTTTTAAAAGGCAAGTACAGAATTTAGTAGCTGATGAGAGGCAATCTCCCTATTCTCTCACTTTTCTGCATGTCTTTTGAGAAGAATTATTTCAGCTTTTGTGTGTGTTTTTTTTTCAAAAATGTTTGTAGAGAAAATAATTTTCGAAGCTAGAGAAAATTTATCCTTCAGGGACAGGAGGCAGATTTATTTAAAAAAAAAAAAATGATAAAGATGTCTGCCACCAGGGAATCTTTCTGTTGATTAACACAAAGTCAATTGATTTGGAATATTAATTACATCTTGAAAATTCCCTCATCTTTGTCATATACAATAACCTAATTACAGGAGAGATCATCCATCATATCATGGGTCCTGTCTGGGCTCAAGGGAAGGGAGATTCTATAGGAAATGAATACCAGATGCAGAATCTTGGAGGCCATCTTAGAATTATGTCTTTTCAGATACATTTAAAAATAATTATAATTGTATTTCTTTTATAGAATGAATATCACAAGATAATATTTCAAATAATAGAAAAATTCTTAATGAAAGTTTAAGAACTAATGCAGTGCAATGGAGGGGTCGAAATTGAGAATGAAGAAAACGATGTATTCTAGTCCAGAGTCTACTATTTGAAGTTTTCTTTCTTTTTTTAACATTTTATCTTTATCTTATTGCTTAATTTGTTATTTATACATCATCTACTTTTAATAAGTATTTTAGGTGACACATATACAATAGATCCAGAAAAGTAAAACATGAAGTAAAAAAAGCAATTGAATTAAGAAAATTTATGAAGACTTTTGATGATATCCACACCAGAAAATATAAATCATGCAGTGATTTCTTGTTCAACTTAAATAAATTTGCTAGTGAGGCACATTAGAAGGAAATGCCTGGAATGACTGGAGTTGGGTTTTAGCACTGCAGGACTGAGCTTCTGAACAGGAGATCAGCAGTACCCATCACAAGTCTGAACAAACAAGGTTAATTTAATTTGGCATTTGTTTTAATTTAGAAGTGACAGAGGCAGCAAGATTCTGTGAAAATTGGTGATACTGAGTCAGGCAATGGAAATTAATATTGCCAAATGGTCCATATGGTCTTGAACAGAACTTTATTTTATCAAGTTTTAATATGGAGAGCAAGTTCTATTCCCACAGGCAGATGCAGCTGGCAAGAATAGGCAAGGATAAGAGTTACTGTCTCAAAGTGTATTAAGAAGTCTAATTAGGAAGCCAAGTGATTTATGAGATGGGAAATCATGAGGAAGATGCGAAAAGCGGGGGCTGGAACTTGATGTGCAGAATGTATCTTAGAATAATTTACAGCATGCAGGATTCTGGGCTTAGAGCCTCAGGACTAATGAACAAAAAATAGTTCATTGATACTTTCAGGGTTCTTTAGGAAAAGACCAAGCACAAAGAGCTGTGGGCAACATATCTGTGTCACTAAATGGAAGGAAATCATGAATAATAACTCTTGGATTGAGTCAGGATGAACCTCTTTGGATTTGTGTTTCATTTCTATAGAAAGCGAAAGTTGTGTTAAGTGAAAACTGAATATCTGTACCACTAAAACTCAATAAACTATTGAAGTATAAGAGTATTACTTTAGATATTTTGGAGAGTATTACATATATTACAAAGAGGAATTCTCTATTTTTTTTTTGTAATAAAGCATCTGGCAGCTTTAATATCACAAATAGTCTAAAGTCCATGGACATATTGTTAACCAGAGAATGCCTAGTGGGAGATAAATGCCAAATTAAGTTGCAATTTTTACCAAAGGGATTCAGAATGGAACTGGTTAATAATCATTTGATAACATTTATCTTGAGACCTTCAGTATCATATTGTTGGGTAATGTCTGTCTGTCTGTGTATATGGGTTAAGTTCTACTACAATGGTAGAAAATCAAAACCATAAAATATTATTAATAAAATGAGATCCCATATGTGTCCATAGACTAATTAGGATTTGGAAAACTCAGGTTACATTAAAATATCTTTTTTAAAATTGCATTGACAGCTTTGCTCATTACATCTATCTATATCTACCCATATGTTTGTCTAGATGTTGATTTCAGCTGCAAGTAACAGAATACCCAATTTAAAAAAGGCATAAATGAATGGGTTTACGCTTCCTATTGATAAAATTTGAAAGCTGGCATTTGCTGACATGCCAAATTGATTCAGTGATTTTCTATCAGTGAGTTGCTATAGACTGAATGTCTGTGTGCTCTCTAAATTTTAATGTTGAAGTCTAATCCCCAATGTCATGGTATTTAGAGGCAGAGCCTTTGAAAGGTAATAGGGGATTAGTACACTTACAGAAGAGACCCAAAAGAGCTTCCTTAATCCTTCCACTATGAAGATACAGTGAGAAGGTGGTCATATATGAACCAGGAAGCAGACTCTCGCCAGATACCAAATCTGCCAATGGCTTGCTCTTGAACTTCCCAACCTCTAGAACTGTGAGAATAAATTTCTGTTGTTTATAAGTAACTCAGTCTATTGTATTTTTACTACAGCAGCCTGAATAGACTAAGACAGTTGTGGTTAACATCACATGGATTTTCTTGTCTTTCTCATCTTATTTAGGTAATGCTCCGTACCTTGTGTCTATACCTTGTATCCAACTGCACAAAAAGCATGGACTTAGGGAAAAAATCTTGAAATTCTGTCTCTCATCAAGGAAAAAAAAATCTTTCTCCAGTATCCTTTCTCTTTTCAGCAAACCATCCTGAAGTGTATCAATTGCCAGGCAACCTCATGTGTAACCCTAAGCTGGGGACCAGGTCTGCAAAATAATGTATGCTCAATTTTTGAAGAACATTAATATCGTGAAAGTGAAGATGGAGAAATAATAGATTTAGGATAGTCAGACCGTCTACTATATAATCATTCTTAAAAAGTACTTAGGAAAAATATATATATTTTTTAGGATATAAAAATAGTTTGTCAGTTTATTTTGTATATGAGACACTGGTAGGTACTCTACTGTCTACTCTGCCAGACATGCTCTAATCTCTTTCTTTTTAATTGAAATATAGGCAGGATTTCAAGTTATTTTTTCCTCTCAGAAAAATCTTTATAGTTCTTTGAAAATATCTTTACCCTCAAAGATGTATCTATTTCTAAAGGTAGAACAATAGACAAGAATTTATGGGGACCTCTGATTGTGCTGGGTAAGTTCCTAGAGTCTTTGTCTTCCAGAGTGACATCATTCCCGACACATCAGGGACATTGCTATGAATTTTACAGTAAGTCCCGTGAAGAGCTGACCATCTACCCCACTCCATTAGTGGTTCCCTCACGCATTAGCCTCCAGACAGAGTTTGTCCCAATTTGGGGAAATTTAGCTTTGGATTCTGCCCAAAAGTTGTCATTTGTATTTGTATTAATATTTAAGAATTGAGATCTGGCCAGATGGTTCCTCAGCTTACTTTCTCAGACATACCTTTTATTTCTCTGAAATGTATTCCACCATTGGGGTTTTCATCTCTCTAACATCCAAAAGAAATGCAGTCTGCCCCATCTGGGACACTCTCTCCTAGTTTCATCTAGTCCTTAGAGTTAAGGAAACAATACTTTCACTGAGCCTTCTTCTGTAGGGTTCCCCTGGGATGGCAAATGGTACGAGGACTTGATGTTGACATTGCCACTCCTCTTTCTGCTTTTATGCTCAGGTGGCTATGTTGGCTTTGTTGTTCCAGTCTCCTAAGGGAACAAGGAGGGATATTGTCGCTCATGTATCTAATATATGATCTTATTTGTTAAAAGGCCCTGTGTGGCTCACACCTCTGGTATTTCCTAGCATCCTCTGTGGCAATTTGTAGTGTCAAATCACTAGAGACTTTTTTTTTCCCTACTGTTACATATTGCAAAAAAATAAAATAAAATAAAATAAAATAAAATAAAATAAAATAAAATAAAATAAAATAAAATAAAATAAAATAAAATAAAATAAAATAACAGGCATTCTCTGCAACCAGCAACTATTATGAGTGTTCCTGCCTCACAAAGTGTGGTGCTTTGTTTCAGGAGCACAGCCATTTTTTTGCAGGACAGTGATTACTTTGCCTTTACTATTCTTTGATGTCATGATGTTTGACTCTGATGTTGTTCTGGTCATCTTGCCAGTGTTTCTTGACTGACACCAAAATATTTCTGAGTATCAGGTGGTTGTATCTGACTGGCTTATGATCATTTCACTTATGCCGGTAGCAAAATTGTACATACAGATTCTAAAAACATTCCTATGATTTTTTTTCCTATGAGATCTTCATCCTGGGGAGGCCTCAGATCAGCCCTCTTTCAGAAGTCTTCAGTGATATAATTCTATCCTTGAATTGCTGAGCTAGAGTCAAAAAATTAAAATGTCTCTGTTTACCAACTTTCAGCTCACTGTTCATCCACTTTTCCTCTATAGTTAACTTTACTAAAGCTGAGAATCAGGGATATCTCCACAAGAACACATGAACTCCGAACTTCTTTGGTACTATTGCAATCTGTGTATCCCTTGCTGCCTCTTGCTACGGTTGAATCCATTAAGACGATTCCTTTCTTTCATCTTTCTCTGTTTGGTCTTATTCAATAACTTCATTAACATGGAAGACTTTTTTTTTTCTTCCTAATTGTGACATGGATTTAAAAGCTGTCAGGTTGAAAAGAACTTATTCAAGTGATGTTATCAGGCAAAAGCACTGAGGATAAGTTGTTCTATGATCATAGGGCTCTAGAATTTAATATAATTTTCTATCTCTTCTGAGCCATAGATTAAGCAAAACTAATACTTTATGTCCCAAGTACTAGTATAATATGTTCCAAAAACACCATAGCTTTTGGTATGTGGTGACTTCAGTTAGTGTCTTTAGAACATACTTCATTACCTACTTCATTATATGAGTTAGTTTTTTAAAGTGTTAAACTTATTGGTGAGATAATTTTAGATTTATAGACTACTTGCAAAGATAGCACACAGAGTTCCTGTGCACTTTTCACTCAACTTCTCCTAATCTTAACATCTTTCACAATCATAGTATATTTGTCAAAATTAAGAAATTAATATTGGTTCAATACTATTAACTAAATTACAGACTGTATTTAAATTCTACTAGTTTTCTACTAATGTTCTTTTTCTGTTTCAAAATCCAGTCCAGGCTATCACATTGCATTTAGTCATCATGTCTCCTTAATCCTCCTCTAATGTGTGTTTTTCAGGCTTTCCTTGTTTTTGATAACCTCGACATCTTTGACAAGTTGTGGTCAGGTGTTTTAAGAAATGTCCTTAAATTTTGGTTTTACTGATGTTTTATGATGATTAGACCAAGATTTTGAGTTTTTGGAAGAATATCCCAGAGATGAAGTGACTTCCTCATTGCATCATATCATGGGGCACATGATATCAACATTACCTGTCATCGATGATATTAACCTTGATAACTTGGTAAATTCTTATCTGTCAAGTTTCTTAACTGTTTATTTTCCATACATTACTTTCTGTAAGTAAGTCACTAAGTTAAGCTCCATTTTCTGGAGGAAAGATTATATATCCATCTGTGCATCTTTATATCAGTTATCATTTATCATTTAAAATTCTTCTATATGGAAGATTTGTCTCCTTTCCTCTATTTATTTATTTGCATCTGTATGAATTCATGTATATTTTATTCCTTCATCAATAACAAATCATTCCACTTTTTCCCCATTAAAAACTCTTCCAGAACATCTCCTATGACCTTTTGACATTTCTCCAAGATTCCATCATTTTTTGTGAGCTTGCTGTCCAATTTGATACTGAGAGGCCCGGTTCATCTTGTATTTGCCTAAGTCCTAGAATCAGCCATTTACCTAATGAACCTTGGTTCCTTTTAGTGTAGAATGATATTTAGACACCAAAATTTGTGTATTGGGCATACTGGTTGATATTGAGATGTCACTGGTTCTAAGAAGGCCCTCTGAAAAGATAGAGCAAATATATGGATATTGCTAACCCATGTATATACACATCTATAATTATTTCTATATCCATCTGTATGGATATCAAAATAAACATAGTTCACATTGTCTCTAACTCTAACCTAGTACAACAGGTTCATTATAACAAACCCCTCTGGCCTTGCTTATTTTAAGTTAATTTTTCTGGCAGCATTAAACATGGCTCCCATTATCTACAGTTTATTTCTAAACTTGTTCAATGCTACTTATATGTAGTTCCAGGATTGCTAACACATACCCTTGTGAGAATTGAACACTGTTTAAGTACAGTTCTTCTTGCTTTTAGTCTTACAATATCTAGTCAAAACATCACTTTCCTATTTTATTTAGATTACCTCCTTTTTTCCCCACACCCTTTAGTGAAATTAGGTTGTATATTTGTTATATACTAATTAGAGTCACTTACTACAGTCTTCATTCCATCTTGGGATTCCTCAAAATTCTGATTGGTTTGTCCAGGAGCTTTAAATTCAATATTCGTACATGATATCTCTACATTTACTCTCAGGGCCCCTCCTACTTGATGTTCTTTCATGACATTAGTAGTATTTAAATATATTAGACAGTTCAATAAAAATGTAAACATATTATTATTTTCTGATAATCAAATAATGCATAATGCATTTTCCCTTTATCTATATCCTATCCTTAGAGATCCTAATACAAATATGAAAGTATCACAGTATTACCATCTTCCCTTTTCCTTTGGTTTATACTATAAAGATTGGCATAACCTGTATGAGAGTCTATCTGTATGACACAGCACAGTTAAACTGCTAATTTGATGATTCAATTGAGGATGCATTTCTGGTTATTTCCTAGCTATAATTAGTCTGTAGTGTAGAAGAACCTTTATTTTTCAATAATGCTTGATGGGATATTGAAAGTATCAATATAGGCTTCACCGCATGGAAATAAAGATAGGGTTTTAATCATCCTGGCCTTGGTACCAAGTGATGCTGAAACTCTAAATACCCTACAGAGTACCCTCCAAGTAATTTTCAAAAGCTTATTGTTTACCTTATACACTGTCACAATTAAGTCTGCAGTCAGTTATTTTCCAAATACTACTCTGTTGAGCATCTGGAGAGTATTACTGCAACTACCAGGGTTTTATTTGTAACTTCAGATTCCACTGAGTAATAATACACCAACTTCAAACTACTATCTCACTCTGTGGATAACTATGGCATACCACCAACTCACAAAGAATGTGCCGACTTCCTCTAGAAGAATACTGGCTTCTTGAATTTTTGTTATGATATGGGAAAGTTTCACCTCTCTTTATGGTATTTTAATAGAGAAAACTCAAAGCAATAAAGCTTATGTCCTAATATTTTAGAGAAATTTTATTTTTATCTGTTTTTATATTAATTAATAATGTTTGGCTCATTTTACATTCAGATGATTGGATACTGAGACAATAGGGTAACAAGCAAGGAAATGAAATCAGGAACATTGCACTCTTCTCAATATTCCTTATCACATCTGATGGATAAAGATTCAATTTTATGTTTACAAATTAGTTGTGCCTTATCTTCTATGAACATTCATTATATGTCTTTTTTTTCCTGTTATGATTTGTAAGACTATCTATCTATATCTATCTATTTAATTTTATTATTTTTATCAAGTGTATGCTTTACAATATCTTCTCCCTGCTATGGCTTGTTTCTTTACTCTCTTTATTTATTTTCAATTTTATATGGACAGAAATTCTTACTTTTATGTAGTTGAAACTTATAGTAATTTCTTTATATTTTATATTTTTGTTTAAGAATGCTTTGCAGAAATGACCCATAACATTTGTACTATAATAGCTAGTGACCTTTCCTATTGAGACTATGCAAAGTAAAAAATATTACATAATGAAAAAAAAATTACAGTGTAGGTAATAAGCAAACACTAGGTATCCAGAATATACAAAACATACTAATCAAGCAATAATAAAAAGACAAATAGAGGTATGGGTAAAGACTCTAAAATGTGACTTCATAACAAAAGAAATGGAAATGCCTAATAATGATGAAACCGTGCTCAACCTTGTTAGGAATGATATAGATGCTAATTAAAACTGCAGTGAGATACTATCATACCTTCAATAGGTTTAAAGAAATTATAATATCTAAACAAATGTTGGGAGAATGTGGAGCAACTGGAACTTTTATGTAATGCAAATATATAATTAGAACAATTACACTGGAAAAAGGTTAACTAGTATCTAGTGAAGTAGAAGATAAGCAAACTTTCTGAGTCAACAACCCCTTTCTTGGGTATATGTCCCACAGGAATAGCAGGTTATAAGTATCCATAAACATGCACAGGGATAATAGTATTGTTTGTAATACATCAAAGCTGGAAACAATTCAAATATCCATAGAATATATTTTCAAAAGTCAGGATATATTGATATTGTGGGAAACTATTAATAAAAATGAAAGAATTGCACAAATAAGCACAAACTTGGAAGAGTCTTAAATATTGTTAAAAGACACAACAGAATGCATACAGTTTGATTATAGTGGTTTTAAACATATCCAAACTTTGTTTAGATGCTAATAAAACAATAAAGAAAATAAGGAAGTAAATGCCATCGATGTTAGATTAGTGACTACTGCTGGGAGATGAGAGGAAGTTATGATCAGGAAGCAGCACGTGAAAGCTTCTGGATTACCTTTTTTTTTTTTTTAACTTGAGAGTTACAAGATAATGCGTCTCAAAATAATTTATTTGTATGCAAATTTTTTGCCATATTTCATGCTAAAAATGCTTTTAAAGAGCATTTTACAAAATATTATGATAGATTCAATTCCATTACCTAAATAATGTAAATGTGAATATATGTATTTACTTGTTATTTCCACATTATTCCTATGTTATAGGTTATTTTCATATTTTTACTTATCTTTATTTTAGGAGACAGATATATAAAATTAGGTTTTAGTCATATAATGTTAAACATTTGAAATATGAATTCAAAAGGAAATTAATGGAATAGTTTGTTACTTAAATATGTTAAGATATTGAGTTAAATGTTTTTTCTTATTTAATTGTGTTTTACTACCATGGAGTTTTTGGAGTACCTAAATCTAGAAAAAAATTATATTTATAGGCTACCAGCTCTGCTGTGTTAAATCATGTATTGTTTAAATTCGTTGAATAGATTTGGCCCTATTAAAATATTCTTCAGTCAACTATGTGCCCCAATTTACTGACAACATGGAATATTTCCAATTCTTTAAAGGCAATGTTGCACAAATTTTTAGTTATAATTTAGGTATTTTTGTTAGGTCTATACTAAGTCAGCTACTGGGATTCAGATATATCTGGATTCAGATATGTCTGAGAGATTGGTTGGCTATCTCATCATGGCTCCATTCTGTTGAGAAACTGAACAGCCTATTAGGAAGGAATGCACTGTGATGTTAACAAGGTGTCAAAATTCAGAGGGAGAAGCATAAACAAATGATTGAGACTGTAGGTTCTAAATCAAAAGCAAGCGAGTTTAAACTTGTCGCCTGCATTTCTGTTTTGAACGACTTTGAATATGTTATTTACTATTCCGATGCCATATCTTATTCATATATAACATGGTACATTAATAGTACCTAATATAATTATTGTGAGTGTTAGTGTATTTGCATTATTACGATGCTTAGCTAAATGTCAGAATTGGAGCAAACTCTCAGTAAATGGCAGCTTTTTTAAAATAATGTTTAACTTAAGACCTGTTCAAATAATAGTTTTTCAGTTTTTAGAGAGTTTGCCCAGTTGAAAAGAATGTAGTGTGTCCGAGTTGGGAGGCAAAGCCCAAAGATGTCATGCAGATTTTTAGCTATCTGAGGGCTTGGAAGAAATGCTGAGAACATTATAAATGAGAAGAAATGAGTGCTAGGATTACTTGATATTTGCCAGATTTTTTTTGTGAAAAAGATGCAGCAAAATTTCAGAAATAACTGAGAGAAAACACTGAGAGGAGCTGGAAGTATGGCATAAGTGGCAACAGCCTGTGAAACATGCACTATATACACATACAACATATAGCACAAAAAGCTAAAGGTGTTGTATTTAAAAAACTAAAGATGTTAGAATGACTAAAATCCAAACTAAGTGAGATTCCAGAATTAAAACAATATTTAATGTTTTTCATTATAAAGAGGAGGATTCTCTGTAGAAATGATTTATATCTTAGACAGCCAAATCTAAGATGAGCTTCTAAAACTGGAAAGTATACAAGTGTCTTATGACTAGAATGATTCTAGGTTGCTGCATTTTTGTCCTGCATTCTCTTCAAAATTACTGATCAATTTTAATATTATTAAGGCCCAATAAAAGAGGAAGGGTTTTTCAGTAAAAATAATTAAGTAGCAAGCCAGCAATATATTCAAGCAGAAATTTTTCACAGGAACTTCTTAAACACTGCATGCTGCATTTATTGGAGTAATGGAAAAAATATCTTTCTACAAAAGGAGCTCGTACTTTGTCTATGCCTTACTTGATAACCATAGTTAATGGTAACCATTTCTTTCTATCTTTATTTTTTTCTCAAATGAAAAAGAAAATAAATTTTTTAATGTGTGATGAGTTTTAATGACATTTCAGTATGCTGAAATGGAATTTAAGACAGACCTCATGGAACAATGAATGAAGGCCTATTGGAACAATGATCTAAACACTATTTTTCAATTGCTTACATGGAATTAGTTGATTATGCCTTTAATTTCTACTTTATTTCTGCAAGATTATGAAATCTATGATGCAAGGAAAATCTATAGACTATTAACTCTTTTATGAAAGTGCAATATTTCAGAATCTAAGAAAGAATCTTCTCCGTCTACTGGAAAGCACCATTGGACTACCTTTAGAGCAGGGATTCAAAAATATACGTTGTTAGGATAAGATTTTCCCTACATTTCAGCCTCAGAATACTCTTCACACATGAATTCTAACCTTTTTTAACTTCTACATTCCAAAAAATCCTTGCTATAGTTTCAAACTCTCATGACACAAAACTAGGAAACTTTTGCACAGCTGAATATAAGAGAAGAATATTTAAACTTGGTTGAGTGGTGGTACGTGAATTAACTTCACACCATTGTATAAAGATAAAACTAAAAACTCTGGTAGTTATGCAGTGCTGTATTTCAGAAAACCCATCTGCTACCAAATTTGCTTATAGCAAACAGCAGTGGAACATTGCCAGTTGATGAGTCACACTGTAAAATGGGAAATTCACTGAAAGTTCTTTTGAAATATTTTATAGTAAATGTACTCAATAGACTGCTTATATCTGTGCATGTAATATGCTTTCAAGTATTTCTGAAAGTGTTAATGGTATTGCTGTACACGTATTTTGTAAAACATTTCTTCTTGTGAACTCAATGATTTCTTAAATCTGCAGGTAATAATACAAATTTCTGTTTGTAAGCTACCTTAAAAATAAAGAAGTATCTGAAAATAATAGGCTATTAAAATACTAGATAATGATTTAATTATTTTTTTTCTCTGTTCACTCCAACCCAGTGCTACAAAATGAAACAGCCTAAACAATCAAAATAAATATTTTATAACAGTGATTTTTTTCTAGGACAAAGAAACATACTTTTTAAATCTATATAAAAGTGGATGTGTAAAAATAAGGAAACATTTGCTTTTATTTGTTATATTGTTCTCAATTCTTTACTAACATTCAAAATATGTTGTATTAGTCTATTTAGGACTATCATAATAAGATAACACAGATTGGGTGGCTTAAACTACAGAAATTTATTTCTCATAGTTCTGGAGGCTGCAAGTCCTCTCTCCTTGGCTCTCAGACAGTGTTCTCTCTGTGTGCTCACATGGCTTTTCCTCTGTGCACACGTGAGAGGAGAGAGGTCTCTGGTGTTTGTTCTAGTTTTTATAAGGACACCAGTCCTATAAGATTAGAGCCCTACCCTTATTACCTCATGTAATCTTAATTACCTCTTTAAAGGCCTTATCTTTAAATACAATCACAATGGGGGTTAGGACTTCAATATGTGAATTTTGGAGAGACACATTTAGTCCCTAACAAAATGCAAAAGGAAATGTACTTTCAAAGAACAAACTTTATATGGCTGATACATAAAGTCTGTCAGTCACCAGTAGTCAACCAACATGACAAATGAATTTTGTTACAAAATCAATCTTCAAATTTTTAATAGCATAAATCTCATTTTAGAGCAAGAGTTTCTCCATGATTTTTAATACAAGCTCCCCTTTGCTAAACCAACCAACCAATGAAAAGCAAAATGAAACAAAATCAACTTCTCTCTTAAATATTACTTATTTTTTTTTTGTAATATGAATGTCACTAACAAAAGTAATGCTTTTATCCAAATTTCCTTGTTACTTCAGAGATTCTTTTATTATTTGCCCAATGTGAGGATAATATTTAAAGGATGTTAGAATGCTACATGTATAAATGTAAATAATTAAAATGGGAAAAAAAAGTAGATGTAAGCAATAAATTCATTTTTCTTAAACCAAAATGCAGCATAGAGAAATAGGAGAGGATAGAATTTGAATTTATGATAATCGAATATGTAACATTGCAGCATGATGTTGGGAAAATATACAAAAAAAAGGGTGAATATTAAAATATCTGGAATGTGTAGTTTTGAGGTATAAATAACATAAGACAAAAATTCTTTTAAATTATAAAGAATTGTGTAAAAATTTGATATAATTTTATATTATTGTGTTAACTTTTAAAATGTAAAATTAATAAACTGATTAAGAATTTATCTAAGATCGGAAGTTAGTGTAGTCCGAAATTGGAGGCTGCAGAAAAGCAAGAAGTCTAGAATGATCCACTCAGTAATAGATCAGATAGTTAGTAAACACTATACTACACCAATAGACAAGAGAAGAAATAAAATAATGAAGAACAGAATCAATAATTTTTTAAAAGACCTAAAGAATACAAAGCCATAAGTTAATCTTTTAAAAAGAGTAATGACATTGATAATTCTTTAGCGAGACCAATCCAGTCTTCCAATCAATCACTCAAAAGGAGAGAGAAACAGAGACCAAATTACCAATGATGTTAAAATTAAAAAGGAAACCGTCAATACAGACATTATGGACCTTAAAAAAGTAATATATTATTAATATAACACCGATAAACTAAAAAATTTACATTAAATGACTTAAACAACTTATCAAAACTTATCAAAGATTGAATAAAACACCTCATTATTTCTATGTCTGTTAAAGAAATTAAATCAGAAACTGAGCACTACCAAAAAAGAAAATTTCCAACCTAGTTACCTTCTCATGTGAATTCTTCCAAATATGTAAGAAATAACATCAAACAAAAATTTCAGATACTAGACAAAGGACCATTTTAAACTGTCATAAGCACAAGCACAGTGTAATTTTGATAATCTGATATAAAAAAGTAAAATTAAAGACTTTTCTATTATTATTATAGATGATAAACCCTAAATATAATATTAACAAATCAGTAATATCTAAAAGGATAATTTATGACAGAATGAACTTTACTCTGATTATACAAGTTCATTTAGTGTTCAAAATTCAGTTAATATTAGTTAATAAAGCATTGAAATAAATTGCATAATCTCTTTATGTAAAATGATTAATAAAATTGAGACCCATTTATAATTTTTAAAAAATTTCATTAAACATAATAGAAATATGTTATATTCTTTCTTATTTTGATTATACATATTTAAAATGAAACCTATAGCAAACAATATTTAATAGTGAAATATCGAATGTTCTCTTCCTGAGATCTGTAATGAGACTATAATTATTGATAACTTATATTCAACATTTGGCTATCCTGTTTGGTATAAATACCATCATTAAAAAAAAAAAAAAACAAGAAGAAAAACCAATACCATAGTAATTGAAAATATTAGTCATTATTCTAAGATAAAATAAATGTGAAAAAATATAAAAATAGAAAAATGATAAGCTATTAGAGTTCATAAGTAAATTTAGCAAGGTCAGAAGATATAAGATTAATATATAACAGGCCTTGTACTTTTATTAAAAAGCCATAAAAATAAATACAAAATTGAAAAATAACAATATAATTTTATGATATTTTAAAGCAAACATCAAACTGCAAGGATCTCTGCACTGAAAAATAACAAATTCAGAAAATCTACCACAACAGAGAAATAGACCTTATTTATGGATTGAGACATTCAATGTTATGATAGTATTTTCTCAAATTGATCTAAGATTTAATGCAACACCAAGCAAAACAGAAGATTCTTTTTGTGGAAAATTACAAGATGGTTCTAAATTTTTATCAAAACTCTTAAGACCTAAAATAGCCATAGCTGTCTCAAAGAAAAATAAAGATGAAGGCATGCAGAATAAGAACTCTGAATTTTCATAAAGTTACAGTAATCAAGACATTATGGTAATGACAAGGGAATTACAAGGATAAACAAATTAGACCAAGAGAAGAGAAAAGAGTTCAAATAAACCTGTACATATGTGGTCACTTGGTTTAAGATATGGGCAGCAATGTAGTAGGGAAAAGATGGCATTTGAGAAATTATGGCATGTGAATTGAATAATAGACATATATGTGATGGGTAAATCAATAAATCTAGAAGAAAACAGGGGACTATCTTCACAACTTCATCATAGAAAAAAACATTTCTTTAAAAGGACAAAAAAAACTAATAATAAAAAGAAAAACTGACACATTGGACTTTGTTAAAATTAGTAATTTCTGCTCATCAGAACACATCGATAAGGAGTAAAAAGTAAATTCTAGTCTTTGGCATACACAAAGAATTTCTAAAAATCAATAAAAATGTACCAAAATTTGAACTGAGACTTCATGAAGGAAAATATCCTAATATCCCTAAGCAGATACACATGTGCTCAGTATCATTAATCTACAGGGAAATTTACGTTCAATCTACAATAAATCCATATTGCACCTTTGGAATGGCTAAAGTAAAAAAAAAAAAAATACATATTTTAAAGAACCTGCCAATAGCAAATGTAAACAAGGATATTGAGTCACTGAAGCTCTCATGCATTGCAACTAGGAATGAACATTGGCATAAACACTATTAAAACCTGTTTCGTAGTAACCATTAAAGCTGAACATAAATGTCTCCTATGATGCAGAAATTTCCTTCTTAGGTATATGGCTAAAGTAAATGAATCCATATGCATTTTCAAAGATATGCACAGAAATGCTAATAGTGTTTTTTTCCTTAATATGCTAAACTGGAAACAACACAAATGTTTGTTAACATGAGAATGAATAAATTGAGGTATATTCATGTAACTACATACAATAAAACAATGAAAATGAAAGAATTATTGTTATATGCAGTAATATGAATAAATCTCAACCTTTATATTGAATATAAGAAGCCAGAAACAAAAAGGTACATATTATATGATTCCACTTACATATGACTCCATTATATACATACGTAATGTAAGGTGGTAGAAGTTAGGATAAGGGTTAGCTCATGAGTCTTTATGGGGAAGGTGAATAAGGGAGCTTACTGGCTTCTGGAAAAGTTCTTTATCTTAACCTGTGTATTGTTTATGTGCTGTATACATATGCAACATTTTATTAAGCCATACATTTAAGATTAGTGAACTTTCCTGGATGTGTTATAATTCAAACATAACAATAATATTGTTTTTCTATGTATTAACAATGAACAATAAGAAAATGAAATTTCAAAAAAATATCTTTTAGAAATAGCACAATGACCAAATACCTAGGAATATGTCTATTGAAAAAACGTACAAGACACCTACATTAAAAAAAAAATAAGTAGAACTTAATAAAGGAATTTGTGGGTTGAAAGCATTACTATCGTGGGGTTGTAAATTATCCTCAAATTAACCTATAAATAGATTTGATGCAATTCCAGTCCTAGCATGTATTTTCTGTGTGTATATATGCACACCTGTGTCTGTGTGTGTGGCAACTTCCTAGCTGATTCAAAAAAAAAAAAGCATGGATATTTGAAGTAACAAAAATAGCCAATATAATCTCGAAGATGAAATCAGAATAAGATAATTGCTATCAAACCCCAAAGTTAAAGTGAGGTTTAATACACACACACACACACACACACACACACACACACACACACACACACAATCAAACAGTAATATCCAAGGAATTCCAGGGAGTATGGTGCCTTTTATCTTGTGGCTTTGTCAATCCCTGGAGCCCTCAAATCCCCTCTAGATGGGAAGAGACAGAGACAGGATCAAATATGTGATTTTTTAAAATGAGCCAGAACTTTATATGGTACACATTATTTCAACTTGTATTGGCTAGAAGATCTTGTGGCTTCATCTAGTTGTAAATGAGACTGGAAAAAGTTACTCTATTTCAATCCTCTTGTATTCAAGAACACAAATACTAGAAATCACTCTTTGAGTTCATAGCAATTGATGGTATCATAAGAATAAAATTATTTTTTTTTTCTGAGAGACATATTGGATCAATTAAATCTTATATCTCTTCAGGTTTTACATCACCACCACTATTTCCGAAGAATTTTAAAAACCTGATGCTTCACAGTGGAGAAGACTTGATTTGCTGATTTATCAGTTTTTATGTAAAATTTCTAAGAACATTGCTATAGCCTGAACACTAATTATGAAATTCAATTTCGGTGTGAGCCTGTGTTTTTTTCCCTTGTCTATTTTTCAGGGGATCAAGAAAAAGAAATATTATACAAAATTTGACAAAGTGCTAATAATATAGACTTTGTTAAAACTGAAGCAAAGTCCCGAGGAGAAAAATCCCAATGCAAGTGAGTCAAGATTTATTCCAAGTCTTCGGCAATTAAAATATTTTGCATATGAAAGCCTTTGGAATATTTGCTGTCATTATTGTAAGCCTCAAATGCATCAGCTTTCATTTTCTAAACTGTAAAAAAGAAACAAACAAATGAAACTAACTTCACTATGTACCATACGGATGTGTAGAGATGCTTAGACTATGGGTTCTATTTTCCCAAACCAGATGCTTAGGGATATACCATAGCTGGAAGATTTCTTTTTTATCAAGATGTTGTTTCACAGGCAGCCTGATTCTCCATGGACTGTGGTGTAAAGCAGTGAAAGGCATGGTAATAAACAAAAATGATAGCCAAAAAAGAAAAGTTTTTAATGAAATAAAAAGATATCTTCTAGTAGGTTTTACATTTTCAGTACTTAAAGCAACTCATACACGGAAACATTATTTTAAAAATGAAAAAGAAGTAAAAGAAATCTCATTCAAATGAAAACTTGGGTGTCTGAAATATGTATACAGGTATTAATTTCATTTTGATGTTAATTTCTTGGACCCTTTGAGTGATGGAGTTTTCTTTTCTGTGGTTATACAACATAATATTTGTGTTTAATATAATTGTAGGGGACGATATGAGAACAGACTCAGGAGAGACTTGCCCTCCAACAATGGAAAATATATTTAACAAAATAGTATAAAATATAAGCCTCAGAATTATGACAGAAATTACCACAACCTGTAAAGCTTAGAAGTTCTCAAAACCAACATTTTCTGTAGTTGTAACACTATTTATTATCTATGTTCATTAAATCGTATGATATTCTTATTCACAGTCATTGATGTAAAATTTTTTCTCGATTAGGCAACAATGTAATGTTCATGTCACGTATATCAGGAAGAAAATATGTATTTGAGAACACTCTAGTGAACTGCAAGTGGGCTTCTGCTATTACTTTGCAAATGCATTTCAACCATAACCTAATAACCTTTTCTTATATTGATTTAGTAGTATACCGTTTTATAAGGAATGTATTAAACAAATGGACTTTTAGTTCAACAGAGATTTATTTCTCTTTATGTGACTGCATTAAGAAAAGCTACATTAATAAGTGTTTGTTAAATAATCTGTTATCTAATTATGATCATTTTCCAGCAATCATCATTTACTATCTTAAATCAATTGAAAAATTCTAGGATTTATAATTCTTAATATTAAATCCACAGTGATAAGTGATATTTTTACTGTGAAGTGGTTAGAAACAAACTAACTATCCATTACTGGAGAATATAATTAAATAAGAATATAATGCATTTATTATTTTTTATCAAATAAAAATTTTGGAAAGATAAATTAGATATATAAATTGATTCACTATATATTGCTGCTTGAAAAGAATAGATAGCCAATAGCAATGTCTTGATATTCTCAACACTTTTTTCTACCTTCTTGTTCTAGGACATGAAATTGTCCTATACACACACACACACACACACACACACACACACACACACACACACACATAGGGTTAAAGGAATAGTGTTTTTTTTCACTGTAGGAAAATTTGCTGTGTGTGAGTCATTGTATAGTCTGTAAGACAGGAAGACATTGAGATGAAATACAGAGCATGATGCATGCCTTCGGGGCACCTGAGACACTTGAGAATGGGGGCCATGTTTGTATCTTTGATATCACAAAAGTAAAAATGTGTAGTGATGAAGAAAAATAGTTGTTTGTTGATTGAGGCAGGTTCTACATGCAGTTGGAGAAGAATATGGCTTTTCGTGCTCAGTTAAAGAAAAAGTTTTTTTTTTTGATCTTATGTGAACCAGAATTCGAGCACCTATTTAAACTACACACAAAAGAAAAATCCAAAACATTAAATACAAGTTAGTATAGTGTTAACTAAGATGAATTTTGGGAATAAAAAATAAAATTTGGAAATAAAATAAATTACATAGGATGAATTTGCTTACAACTACAATAATCTTACTATTTTATATTTCTTTCACTTTAGCTATTGTGACCGAATGATGAATATTTACACATGTTTTTGAATAGCTTTTCAGGTTAAATACCACTGATACTGGAAAGTTTGATTTTTGGGTTTGTCTGGGTTTTTGTTGTTGACATGAAATTATTTTATTATGGCATTTTTCAAACATATCTACTAAAGTAGATAAATAGGATAATGAACCTCATCTATCCATTAACTAGCTTCAGCGATTATGACTAATTTTGTTGTGTTTAATTCTACCAACTTCCTACTCTTCTCAGTTGCTTTATTTTGAAGTAAATCTCAGAATACTATAATTACCTGTAACTTGTTCAGTGTTTCTATCTGCTGAAATGCCTATGAGCAATGACATGTCAGTAGCATTGAGCATACCTAACACCTATATATTGATTTGTAAATACAATTTCCCATTTAAAGGATCTAGAACATCCTTGGGGGAAGTACTTGATTCTAAGGCTGAGCCAGAGTCTAAAAATTCATCCATAAATTGAGTGCTAGAAACAAAAACAAAGCAAAAACAAAATAAGAGAGGGGCATGCCAAAAGAGCCTAAGAAGACCTCCTCTGGTCAAATTTAAGATATTAGTATAATGATAATCACCTCTTAGACATCGTTAAATAAAATAAGACATCATTAAATAAAATAGACACCATTAAATAAAATAAGAACCCAAAAGGCCAAATTGATAATACAAACATACATACAAAGTGAAAGCTCTTCCTTATTGTAGGATGCCCACCCATTAATATAAAAAGAATTATGAGAATAGAAAATCAGCTTTTTCCTGCCATCATAGTAATAATGAATTCAGGTAAGAATTATCAATGAATACTAAAACTAGTAAGGAACAGGATATTTACATACATTAGGAACTCCTCCACCCAAGTTACTAATTAATTACAATAAAGAAAAGGAGTATCTTCTGCCTCAACTGCTGAAGCCTGCCAGACACCATTTTAATCAAGTGATCAAAATTAACATTACCGATAACAGTACCAATCAACAACATGTGCCTCATATTTTGGTATTCTAAGGATGACATAATATTCCTTATATTGTATTCCTACCAAAAATGTATAACCTGAATCAAATCATAAGGATATATCAGAAATACCCAAGTAGATGGAGATTTTATAAAATGAAGGGCCTGATCATCTCCTAAACATCAGTATGGTGGCAGCTGTGACTTAGGCTTGGCACCATTCTAAAGATTCAGCCAAAATAGAGTCCAAATGGATTTAGGTAATTTATTACTTTCAGAAATAGTAACATATTGGTGGTAGTTATCTAAGCCCAATTCTCTGAGGGCCAGGTGTTGCTTGTTCACACAGTGGAAATGTATTATTACATAAGAGGAACCCCAAAATTAAAAGACTCTTATGTTATACAGGAGCTGCTGGCAAGTTTGGGCATAATTGTCACTGGAGAGAAAGGCCCTAAGTTGTAAGCAAATTTCTCAAAGGAAGGGAGAGAGATGTCAAATCTTTATTACCCTAAGATGTTATCAGGTAAGGAGGATGCCTCAGTCTTTACTACCTGAGAGTATAAGTAAATCACCTTCAGAAGGAGTCACTACTCCATTTTTCCACATATTCTGCTTATACAAACATTATTGAAAAATCCTGGAATGCCCTGCCTAATGGTGAGCAGAAATGAGTAAAGATTTCACATCTAGAGTTATACTGATAAAATTTTAGAATATCAATAATAAAGACAAATTATTAATGTGTATTTGAAAAGAAGGAGGGATACAGTCTGTGAAAAGGGACAAAATTCAAATGATTTTTAGACACTGGGGACTGCAAAAGAAGGGAGCAACATTTGTAAAGCTCCCTTAAGGAAGAGTATGCTTATTGATATCAGCTTTAATAATAATTGAGAAAATTCTAACATTAAAATATCTACAGATCATGTTTTGTGTGTGTGCGTGCATGTGTGTGTGAATGTGTGTGATACTATAACTAGGTATGAGTAAGAGGATGGGCTCTAAAGACAGACAGAATGGGCTGAAATCTGTCTCAACTGCTTACTAAGCTTAGCCTTGGTAGTTACCAACATCTTAGCCACGATTTCTCATCTAAAAAACAGGGTAAATAATTGTAATCACTTTATATGACTCTTATGAGTACTTCATGAATATGTAAATGTAAAGTGAATAGAACCAATGTTATGGTTCATAGTCATTGCTTATAGTAAAGATTTGATTTATCTTAGTACATAAAGGGCTGTAGATAGATCTGTCCTACAGAGTAAGATATCTATTTACTTTTCATCTGACTCTTTCAAAAGTGTCAATTGTATTGGACAGATTAAAATTTTACTTAAAATGTTACTGTTTCAAAAATATATATTCTGTATTTATGTTGCATTCCCCAAACCATTCAATGGGTGAAAGAACTGTACTTGGTTAAATAATGGTGCAAGGAAATGATATCATTTTACAGCCATTAAAATGGTAAAATGTTGAAGAATTATGATGTTTTCTAAAAGGGGAAATTATATATATGAAATTTTTTGGAATATGGCATATGTGTTAAAACCTTAATATAATTTATTTACACACATACTTATATAAATTCCAAGAACTGTATCTCTCCTGCCTACCAGTGCCTAATGGAAATAAAGTAATAGGATTATCTATGGACAGCTGCCAAGAACATGCATCTGGAACAATTAAATTTTTCTGTGTATTTTTTCTTAAAGAATGTTATATGTTAATGTATTGGACAACTATATATTTATATGCAATGAAAGTATTAAAGTCATTTTAGTGTCATAATTAATTAAACTATGGTGAAAAAAATCAGTTATAAATATACAGCAAGTTTGTTATTTATATTCTATCCCCTGTTGACCAACATTAGTATTAGAACTAAAGGGAAATTTTAATTTTATTTCCATACATAATGAATGTCAGATATTTGCATTATATTTTCCTGATAGAGCCAAGTAATCTCAATTGATCATTAACCCACATCCTTGAAACAAATCGGACTTCTTTTTTAAGTTGATGTGTTGCCTAAGTCAATAAGATTATTTATTAAATATTATAGACAGCTAATCTCTGTAAATGTATAACTCATAGAAGATGAACCATTTTTTTAATTGAGTGATTCTTTCAAATTCAAACTTATCTTTCTTAAAAATAAATGCATTTTTATTATACAGTTCACTTTTCTCAGCACTTTTTTGGTCATGCAGGAATTAACATTGTTGATGTTGACATTTCTGTTATTGTAGTTAATATAAGTGATTTATATATTTGATTCTAAAAAAGGCATGGCTTTTTTTTTTCAGATTTACAATAAAAATTTATCCGTAAGAAGAATTATAATGGAGTGAAAAAAAAATCTTGGAAAAAGCATACATTTTCCTGAGAGTCACAAATAGTCTTTATGTCATTATCCATTTATGAAATTGGCCTTAAGTACATTCTCAAAGTTCAGATAAATGATCTGCTTGCAGTATTAATCCCTCCTGAATATGTTTAGACCAGAGCTTTATGACCTCTATTTATTATGGCAGACAATGCTACCAGAAAATATCCGCTTTTAAAATCTTATTACTGTCAAATTCTTTATCTAGACCAGTGACTTGACATTCTCACATGAGTGAGCATTAAAGCTTTTGCCTTTTTAACCTCATGATCCTGGAGCATAAATCATTTATAACAGATTCAATTCTCTGTGTCTTTTCAGTGTTATTGGAGTCTTATCTTTCATACTGGTCTGTGTTTTCAATTTAATGTATTCTAAGCGCACTAGCTTTTTTTTCTTTCCTCTTTTCTCTTTCTTTCCTTTCTTTTTTTTCTTCTATCTTCCTTTCCCCTCTTCCCCTCTCTCCCTTTTTCTTTCTCTCTCCCCTTTCTTTTCTAAACAGAGAATAAAGTGTTAACTTTTGTAGTTGAAATATTGTGTAATATTTTTATTTCTTTGGCATATATTTGAATTTAAAAGGATGCACTATTTCTTTTATGTCACAGCATTTGTGTTATCATAGAAATAAATGAAAGATTTTATTTTACTTTTGGGTCATAGAAATAATCCCTGTATTTAAGGAAACAGAGAACCTTACACAAAAGAAAATATAAAACAGGAATTACCCATAACAGTTTTCAAATTGAATGGCTAGTTCTTGAGTGGAAAATTTTGACACATCCACTTTGGCTTTAATGTGAAAAATAGGTTTTGCCAAAGAAAACAACTATATGTGGATGATTTGAATATAATTGCTAGAAAGGATATATGTTGAGAGACTGTATTTTATGTCTTTCTTTAATATGAAAATATAAAAAGGATAGATTAAATGAATATAATTGTTCCAAGTATACAATATTATATATTCATATTATGTTCTATATTATATATTATTACACTCTCTCCTGCTTTGAAATAATATGGTAAAAATGAACTTATTCTTTAATACTTTAATATGTGATTCACATTGTTCAAAATAGTAACTCTCACTTTTTTAGATAAGAACACTTTTTTTCCTTATTTTTTCCCCATATAATCTATTGGTAGACAGAGAAGTGTTGTTTCTTTATCTTATGTTTCCATCTTGTTCCCTATTATCCTGTTGTTTCTTGTTCAGAAATGAATTTTTACAGTGTTTCTTCTGCAGGCAGGCTCAAGAGCTGCACGTTCATTTCACAAAAATAAGAGATTTAGATAATGATTTTAAAAAGTTATTATAGAATATGTCTGCCCTGGTTTTATTTTAAGGTGGGTCTAGGTTCTGTAGGGAAGATTGGTAAAGCAACTGAAATGCTTTCTGTCAAACATTTCTCAAAGGATCTGTATAAAATCCTTTTTATAATCAGATGTGAATACAACTATTCAAAGAAATGTAATGGTTTACATAATCAGCATTTCTCTTGGTTTTGTGCTGGGTAAGACTCACTATGCATTTCATCAATGTTGTGGATATTCGATTTCATAACCAATTTTGAAAAATATTATTCCAATAAGCAAATAACCTTTACGTGCTCATCTCAAATTTTTGTGATGTTGTGCATGTAAGATAAATAGCACTCAATATTGTCCAATAGCAAAAATTGCATTTAGTCTGGTTTTATTCACAAAAGTCTTTCACAATAAATTGATGAATTCAAAATCTATATTTCTGGGGCAAATATTTATATCAAAGTCTGTCCTATTATTGTTATGCCTACAGGTTAGAAATATTTGGTTTTTGTTTTATTAACTTAAATGTAACATAATTCTGATAATAAATTCACTTATTCATCACCCAAAATATAAAGAAAATTTGTTGATTAAAACATTATTTAGACATTTTGCCAAGTAAAAAAAAGATGACTACATCACTGTCAGCACACTCTCCATCCTTAAAATTTCGAGGACTATGCCTCCATAACAAAAGGAAGTGTAAAAGACTTGCACTGCTGGTGTAATTTTAAAAGACAGTTTTGACTTAAAGCCAATATTGTCATCAAATGACAATTGCTTTTGATATTATATTAGTTTTATGTTTTAATTTATTTCTTTTTTTTTTTTTTGGTCTATCTATATTCCTTATATTATCCATTATAATACTCTCCCCCCCACACACACACACACGCTGACCTTGTAAGAAGATTGTTAAAAGATTATTATTTTTTTCAAATGCCAGATTTTAGTTTTGTTTTTTCTATTTCATTCAGCTCTTAACTCCATGTCTTCTCATCTAGCTTTTTTGGGGGGAAGGAGTGATTTTTGAATAGCTTCTGTAGTTGGAAGTCTAGATTTTTACATTATTTCTATTTTTACATTGTTTACATTTTTTAACAAATTATTTCAAGACCGTATATTTGTTTTTATTTCCCAGTTGCTATTGCTCTTAAATTTTATCTTGCTGGTTGTTAAATTTCTCCCGTTTTCTGATATTAATATTTTTCAATGACTTAAATGATATATTTAGTATATTGTTATTTCTTCAGTTGCCCTGTCAAATTTCATTCTTCTTGGCATGAAAACTTTTGAGAAATTTTTAAAAATTTACCTCTTATGAAGTTAGAAAAATATCTTTTTGCAACCCATTGTAGTATGTGCATGTTCTCTCTCTCCCCACCCTTTCTGTCTCAAGATTATTATTCGAAACTTATTTTTCTCTTGTTTCTTTTATTTTAAAAAAAATCTCAGAAAATTTTCCACTTCAGCCTACATAGATATGGCTGTAATTTTTAAAGCAGCATTCTTTTCCTTTGTAGGAAACGCCATAACAGAGTATTGTTCTTGTACTGATTATTTTGACATTTTTGTTACTTCTGAAAACAGAGATAAACAGCATTGTATATATATTTATAAATACAAATAGGATTATATACATGGAGCAAATTACTAGTGGTGGAATTGCCAAACTAGTCTATAAAATTTTCAAGTTCTGTAGCAAGATAAGAATGACTCTCTCCAAACCTTTACAAACTCCGAGCAGTATTAAGCTTTTAAATTTGCAGCTATATGGATGATAAAAATAAAAATTTATTATTGTTCAGATTTTGAAATTTATTAATTCAAAGTAGAATTGATTGTTTAAATATTTCATGTCTTTTCTTTATTTTTTTCTGTAAATGGTTTATAAAATTTATCTTTTAAAGTGAATATTTTTCCAGAATATCTATGGAGAGAAATACACACTTGATGTTTTACTTTCCTGTTTTTATTTTTTTTCAAATATAATAAATATAACTATTAAAAGAAATCTTTATAATACTTCATTACATTTTGTTTACAGTGCTTTTAGGCATTTGTTTTTATTTAGTTTTATACTTTCAAAACTCAGAGACATAAATAATTTTAATCAAGAAAGCCAGAGTAGCAATAATTTAAATTGCATATCATCATGAAGTAAGTCATGATTTTGATGTATTTTACCAATATTAATTTCAAATTCATTTGTTTTAAAAACAATATAATTTTAGTAAGCAATTTTAATGCCTTAAAAATAATTTCATTTATGGTATGTTTCCCTCAGCTGGTTGATAAACTATTTTCTCTATGATATACCATGTCATACATGTCATGGATATCACATATGTACCATAGATATACATATTATGACATGTATGATATAGTGCGCCATACTAGTTTACTGAAGAGCTGTTATAGACACAATAGTCGCAGATATTTTTTAATTAAAAAAGTCCATATAGATACCTAGAACATTGCAAAAGTAGAGATTTTGACATTTTTCAAGTAGACATCTATATATCTATTTTTAGTCTGAATTATCTTTCTCGCTCACTTGAAAGAATTTTAATGATCTCTTTATCATACAGAAGATTCCAGGTCTATGAATTTAAAACTTAAGTGCTCCCTCAATAATTTAATTTTCCCATTAATTTTCTACTTAAGTAGTTTAATGGAATTTTGAAATGCTTTGATAATCCATGAACAAATAGAAATCATTCTTTATGGATATATTTTCCAATAAAGGATATAAGTATATCACTGTATATATGAATAAAATCATAGTTCTAGTAGTGCGGTATAAGGTTTGAACTCTAAAGAGATCCCTTGTGTCAATCTGCAGAGAAAGCCAAGCAGAACAATCTAAAATGAATATTCTAGAATGCACTCTAACTCACTGACTTTGCTTTATAATAGTCGTGTGTTACTCAACATCTTTAAATTGATGAAAAAATATGTCAACTCACAATTTTATATTTAGTGAAAATATTCTTCAAGAATAAAGTTTAGTGCCGATCCTAAATGTCTTGCCTAACTATGCAGCAGTGGATGAATAGATAGATAAAATGTAATATATATATATACATGGAATATTATTCAGCCATGAAAAGAAGGAATCCTGCCACGATGGCATGGAGAGACTTTGAGGACATTATGTTACGTGAAATAAGTTAGAGAGAGACAAATACTGTATGATCTTGCTTAATGTGGAGTCTAAAAAAAAGAAATTTATAGAAACAAAGAAAAGATCGGTGGTTGCCAGAAGTGAGAATGGGGTAACTGGGAAAAGGTGGTCAAAAGTATAAGCTTCCAGTTATATGTTCTGATGATGTAATATACACCATGATGACTATAGTTAACAACATTGAATTGTATATTTGAAAGTTGCTAAGAGAGTAGATCTTAGAAGTTCTCATAAGAAAATAATTGTAACTATGTGAGGTGATGGATGTTAACTTATTGTGGTAATCATGTTGCAATATACACATGTGAAGTCATAAACTTATACAATGTTAAACATCAATTATATCTCAATAAAACTGAAAAAAATCTATAGTAATCAAATCTGTATGGTTTTGGTATATGTATAGAAATGTAAATAATAGAATGAAATAGAGAATCCAAAAGTAGATTCACACTTATGTGGCCTATAGATTTTCTTTAAAGATACCAAGTGAATTAGATCAATAAAAAATAGTCTTTTCAACTTGGTATTAGGCAACTGGATATCTATATAGAAAAAAAATGTGGTTTCATTCTTACCAATCATTACTCAATGCAAAAAAATATATTACACATGTAATTATGTATAATTATTTGTGTATAAAATATAAAAATTAACACACACACACACACACACACACACACACACACACACACACACATATATATATATATATATATATATATATATATATATATATATATATATACCAAAGATAGAAAAGTAGCAAACTTCTAGAACAAAACATTAAAATAAAATTTTCTGGCAGGTCAAACAAAAACATTTTTATGCAGGCAAAATACATAAACTATGAAAGAAAAATGATGAAATGGACTTCCTGAAAATAAAACTCTTTATTTTTGAAAGACAAAATTATGAAATAGAAAGTAAGAAAATTACCTTATTTTAAAAATCAGGAAAATTCCAAAAGTACCAAAGGACATGAGTTTTAGGGAATCAAATGAAGAATGCTTACTGTAAACACAGGTGACTGTCTTACTGAGAACTTTTATCACTGACAATGGAAGCCAGGCATTTGTCTGTGCCCAGACCAAAGTGGAAGTGCCAATATCTTTTAGAAGCATCCCTTAACTGTGGACTAATGTGCAGTTTAATGGATAAATATATAGACTTCTTGGTTAGAATAACTCTGACATATTTTCTATACTTTTCTGAAGAATTCTTCAGTGTGAATTTGCCCTAGTTACCTGCAGTGATAACCGATTTGACAATAAATTTCTCTATTGACTTCTTCCTTTTTCCAGTCTCACTTGCCCAAACTATGGTCTATGTTTCCCAAGATAATCATTCAAATTGTTTGCATATAAATATTAAGTTATCTTTTTTTCACACATGGCCAAAACGGTTGAGTTGGAGGTTAACGGGGAGCCATTTTTGAACTTTTTCCTTATAGAACTGGGTTGAATAATAGAAATGGAGAACACTGAATTGAGCCTGCTTTTGATAAGTCAATCGTCTGAGACCTCAAGGTTTTCATCTACTTCTCCCAATAAATTCTGTCAAAAAATCTATTCGTGCCTAAAGTTTGCAGTTGCATTACTCTATTAGCTCTAATATACAATCAAGGTCATAGTATAAGGAGGAGAGAGGATTAGTCAGTACTGGAATGGTGGAAGAAGGAAGAACATAATTTTGTCTTTCAAAAACTTTTACACTTGTTATTAAGATATATTCTTTGAAAAGAGAACTATTATATAATAACTACTAACCAAATGCAACTATTATTTTTAATAAAGAAAATTGATTGTAAAAAGAAAATATATACTTGGACTAAAACAAATAATGGGCTCTAAATAAATCATAACATATTATGTTAACATATACATACTATAGCATTCATATTTTCAGAAGTGTTTTGCGTAAGAATAGTGATTATACATGATTTTCCCCCCTTCTTCTCCTATGTCATGTTTGTCAGCCTTTTTACCCAAGGCATCTTCCTCACTTTCAGTTTCAAGAATATCTTTCAAATATTCTTTCAATATATGTTTATTTTAGGTCAAATGTTTTTGAATTTAGATTTAAATCCTCAGCATCTAATTCTAATTGAAAGTTCCCTGAAACCTACCAAAGCTTCTCCTTTATTTAGTATAAAAAATAATGTAATACTTAATGTATCTAATCATGCAGTTTTGTTCCTTTATAAATCAGGCATGCAAACACAATGAATAAATAAGCAGTCAGTTGGTGGATTCATAGCAATGAAAGGGGTGTAGAACATTTGTTTAGCCTGACAGGTGCAAACATTTCTCTACTGATGATTTATATAAATGTCCAAGGTATATTCATTTTACTGAGAGAAAAAAATTGCAGAAACCATAAAGAGTAAGGGAAAGTATGTGTTATTGGAAGGTCTGATATTATATATAACTTATAACATGAATATTTCAGAGTGACTTTGATAGTGCTACAACTGTAGTTTCTCAAAAAGAGAACCTAGAATAGTCTCTGTTATTTTTTAAATACAAGTCTGACCCAAGGTTGCAATACATTATTTTTATAGTTTTCTAGTGATAGGAAGTTTAAGTAGAAATATTTCTAACCCTATCAAATTTCTAAAACCACAGTATAAAGCTTACAAAAATCTGTGATATGTGAGAAAAAGATATTTAATCAGGTATCCTTGATCACATTCAGGGCAGAACAGTATTATTCTTCCGATACAAAGACCCCCGAGAGAAAATCTTCTAGTCTCTTCAAAAAAAAAAAGTACTAAAAGCACTGAAGACAAAAAATATCTTCTATCAAATGTGTTATTGCTATAATTTGTCTCGTTAACAGAATATCTGGTTTCTATAAAAGTAGGAATAAAAAGATTTCTATTAAACATAAAAACAAAGGAAAGTGCATTAGGTTCTGTGGAAAGCACAGCCTGAGCTAAGGCTTAGAAATATGATAGCAGGACACAGAATTGAGGGAGAGGAGGAGAGTGAAACAAGAAATGACAGAAGAGTAACACGAGGAAGTTGTATTAAACTGGTCACACAGAGGGCAGGTGATTTCTTTCAGCCATTCTGAGGAGTCTTAAAATACAGCTCAGAATTTCTGCCCTTTAGGGCAAAAGATGAAGGCTTTTGTCCACTGACTTCAGTTCCTCGAAAGTCAGCTGTGACTCCAAGGACCTTAAGTCTCCAATACACCTGAGCTGTACATACCTCCTCTCTTTTAGGGTAATCTAGGTTTGTGGTTCTAGTGCTTTGGAGTACAATGGGAATTAAATGTGATGTTTTTTACACACTTCTTCCCCCCCCCCCTTTCTTTGTTGGCCTTCCTCTCTGGTTATGGGACAGAGAGAATGTGCATGTCTCCCAATTTAATTGAGTGAGGTTGAAGTTTCTTCCTTGGTTGACCCATATATGTGGGCTAAATGAGGGCAGAAAATGGCTTATTCTTGTACAATCTCCCTAGAAATTGGTTTTCTCTCATGATATTTGGCAACCACTTGCAGGCGACTCACACCTATCTGCATGCACACAATAGCTTCATATTATCCACAAATGGCAGTAATGCTTGAACAAGAAAGAAGTCCTTGATCTCACCTCCTCTCTTAAATCGGTTTGTTAACAATAGGATGCATCATTTTTTATCACTAATTGACCTTGAGAAGTGCTGGGGCCAGTGGTGGCAATCTTGTCCTTAATGTGGAAGTTCTTGATCACATCTTCTGCCAAGATTGAAAGGGCTAGTGAAATGGATACTGTGTTAGGCTACCCAGATCACCCTCAAGAATGAAGGGCTTATTCCCACAGCTGCTGGGTGTGTTGCTGAAAAATGGCCCCTAGTTTTTAGTCTTCTTAGGAATTTTCTGGTTAAATGCCTTGCTCAAAGTTGTTCCTCCTCCAAGTGCAGCCTATATTAAGTAACTTTACAATGTGAGAGTACAGAGGTCTGGTCTTTCGGCTTAACTCAGGTCAGTTCTTAAGAGCATATAGCTCTAGATCTCTCCTCCTACAAAACCTGACCTGAGGAAAATGGCACCCTCCACTCTTGATGGGGAAGGGGAGGTGGTGGTGGTAATCCTCTTTTCAGAAGACTGTACTCCCCAAAGAGACAAACCTTCTTTCGGGGGTAGGGATCAGGTAGGGGGCTAGTGAATTTAGTGCCAGTTCTGTATCTCTTAAAAAGTCCTAAAGAGTGGCATTTTTTCTCATCTCTAGTATCTTTCTGAACATAGAATTGGGGAGTAATTTATTCCTTTTGTCCTCAGCTTGTGGTTAGCTCGTATTATAGACAGGACGACTACTCTCAGTATCTGCTTATGTTTGATTATTTTCTCTTCTTCCTTATGAAGGCCCTAGATCTTCAATGCAAGTTTAAATTTTATTTGTTTTCCTCTTCAAGGCAACAAAAATATTTACTTTAATTACAATTAAGACACTACAATATCTAATTAAGATGGGCATAATTTATCCAAGGCATGATTTATACTTATGTATAACATATTATATTTAAGTATGTTTATGTATGTACTAACTAACGTCTATTAGCAACACAATTGAATATATCTTAACCATCACCAAGTTTAAAAACTGTATTAATTTCTCTTATTTTTCTTCAATGAGCAACAAAAATATACTATTTCTTCAGTCATCTTTCTGATTTTTGTTGTAATATATTATTGCTCTTTGGCTTGTATGTTTAATATTACACCGCTTTGTCTTCATTTACCCTTCAGTTGCTGAGGTGAAAATTCTGACCTAGACATACTAATTACTTGGCTTATTAGCTTCACATTATATCAGTAATGGGGTGATAGCCAGCATAATTACTATGACTTGAAATATTATGCTTGGCTTTACTATCATGAACTCTGAGATGTTCTCAATTTTTTACAATTCTTCTAAGGTTGTTAAACAGATTTTCATATGTTTAGTTTTTGAAAAAAGAGATTTAAGAATATTTTTTGAAATGCCCTTTAATATTAGAATAAAATTTATGAAGTATAATACAAGTAATACAGCTGAAATTTCTATAATATCTTTCATCTTTTCAACTCTTTAAATTTTCTTTTGTGGATTAGATTTTTCTTATTTGATAAATGATTTTTTTTGTATTAGAGTGATTTTTCTTAGGTTGTTATAAAGCCAATTTATTTTAGAAAATAATTCCCAACTCTTGCACCTTAGAAACCATACATAATACAATGTGAAAGTGATCAACCAGAAACATACTACCAACTGATTTCTAGAATTCAATCACCAAATGGCTAATTTTATGTCCATCAGTAAGCTACATGTGACCTTCCTAAATCTGTATGCTTTCTTACTTGAAAAGGGTGGGATACAGAGTAGAAGCAACTGTTCTTGCTTTTATAGAAACATCAATCCATTCTTCCATTTTTTGAAGATGATGAAATCATAAATAATAGAAGTTTGTTGAAAACAAATAATCAACTGCTTAGACTCTATAAGACTCTTATAATGTTTATTAGTGTTCTAAGAAAAAGTTGAGAAAAAGTCAAGGACTTTATTTTTCTAATTAAGTGTTATGCTTGACTCTCCCTAGAAATAGTTATAATTTTTGTTTATTAGAACAGGTTTCTATGAATTCTTGCAGTGACCCTTGTAAACTACTCATGCATCTATTTATTTTATTCTGTTTATATAATTAATATGTTGGGTAACAACAAATCCGATAGCTTCAACAGAATTAATCAAATAAGAAGCAAAGGAGGGAGAAAAATTTTAGCTAGGTGAAAGAAACAAGTATTCTCCATATAAAAATTAATGAAATTACCAAGATTAATTAATTGATTAATTAAACAAATATTTATTGTATGTCCATTTTGTACAAGGCATTTTTTAGGTGTTGGAGATATAACAGAAAACAAAACAAAATAGGATTCTTGTTTACATGGATGTTCCATTCCAGTTTAGAGGTGAGGGAAATTTTATAAAATAAATAAAGTGTAGATATATTGATGTATATATTGTTGAAGAAGTACATACAAATCAGGGAAGAGGAAACAGAATGTTGAGACAAAAGATGAGAAGAGGAGTTGCTATTTTAAAATAAGGTCATTTGGGAAGTAGTCTTAGAAGCTTAACAAATCACTTCAAAATGTGCTGACCTTAAACAATAAATAATTATAATTGTTCATGAGAGTTTGGGCCAGTCAGGTAATTCCGTAGGTTCTGGCAATATGCAGTTGATTTTGGCTGGACTCTTTCATGCATCTGCACTCACGTGGTGGGTTGGCTTGGCTGGCTGATCGAAGATAGTTTCTCTTGTTTATCTGGGCAATTTCAGGCTATTGAGTAGGGTGACAAAAATAACTGGACCATGTATATATTATCTGGAAATATAACTCAAGATGATTCACTCAGAAGCAAGATCATTCACTTGGAAGTTTCAAAGGTTCAAACAAATGCATGTGAAGCCTCTTGAAGTGCAGGTTTGGAACTGACACATAGCCCTTTCCAAAGCATCCTATTGGCCAAAGAAAGTCATAAGGCCAACTCGGACTAAAGGCATGGGGGAAAAGATTCATCCAGTCAATGGAGGATGTGCAAAAAAACTTGTTAAGTGTCATGGATAGCCAGTGAAGAACGCATGGTCATTTTTTTTAAATTTATGACTATGAAATTAAAGCAAAATCTGAAGAATTAATAATACAATTTGATCTCATATTTCTGGCTAATAAATGAAAAAGATAAGATCAGTACGTCACTAATTTCTGAGAGGAATACAACATATTTCTCACATCAAATCTGGACAGAATTGTTATAACTGATATGTCTTAGGCAACATACATAATTTTAAGGTGAAATGGAAGAGGACATTTCTAGGGCATTTTTCTGTATTCATTTATTCATTCAAAATTATTCAATGCACTGTGTACTATGGGTCAAGAACTCTGCCATGCAACAGGGATATAGAGATGAGCAGGTCGATGTTTTCATATAGTAGAGAATTTTATTTACCTGATCCTCATTGTTGATCAGGACTCATTCACTTTCTCCAATAGTCCACATGGATTGCCTTTGCCTCCCTTTCAAAAATCTTATATAATTTTTATATAATAAAAGACACAAAAGAAGAACTTTAAAAATATGCTAAGTGACATGCTAGAAAAAATGTAACACACATGATCACTGAAAAATAAAAATATATGTATACCCCGAAGGAAGGCGTGAGCTGAACACTGAGGATGAGTAAAGGTAGGCCAAGCAGAGCTATGGGGACAGGCCTAGAAACTAACAATAACCTAATATGATCACGGGTCTTAAAGACAGTCAATATGGCAGGAATGTTAGTGGTCTTACTCCTGTGTATTTGTCTTTACACTGATGCTACATGTTTAAAGGCCATCAGTGATTTTGAGCCGTAAGCCTTAGTAAATATGACCATTATGAACTTTTTACTTTGACATGCCATTATGCCTTATGTTAGCTTTAGTAATCACTGGCTATGAAGAAATTAGAAAATAACAGGTTTGTGGGGATAGGCAAATGGCTGCCATGGTAACATTGGTAAACATATTCACAGGAGCCTCACTGTGTGGGCAGAAACAGAAGACCTTAAACCATTTGCTTTTTCCTGAAATTTCAGGTGTAAGAGAAATGGAGTGGGAGGGGAATCCTAAGAGAGACTTTTAGACCCAGTGAAATCATCTATGAAATGGAAGGTGCTTCAATAACAATATTTCCATCAGAGAAAGTGGATGAGTCCTGATCAACAATGGGTATCAGGTAAATAAAATTCTCCGCTACATGAGAACATTGTCCTGCTCATCTCTATCCTTGTTGCATGGCAGAATTCTTGACCCGTCGTACACAGTGCATTGAATAATTTTGAATGAATAAATGAATACAGAAAAATGCCCTAGAAATGTCCTCTTCCATTTCACCTTAAAATTATGTATTTTGCCTAAGATATATCAATTATAATGAATCTGTCCAGATTTGATTAGAGAAATATATTGTATTCTTCTCAGAAATTAGTGACATACTGATTTTATCTTTTTTGTTTATTAGCCAGAAATATGAGATCAGATTATATTTTTAAATCTTCAGCGATTCTCAGCTACTTCTACAAGGTATATCTTTAAAGTTTTAAAACATCTTCCACACAAGCTATGGAAGAATAAGGATATTCTGGCATTAAAATTTTAGTTTAATGCGTAAATACATTGTGCAAGATTAAGAGTAAAATTCCATTCCCATTAATGTCCTAAATGTCATTCACATAGATTAGGGTAATCCTAACAATGTGGTGAAAAGTCGACTGTGGGTTTGTTAATTTGAGAAACCATGTTTGTAATTTTTTTTTTTTTTTTGCAGAGCTTCATGGACAAAAGGATGGTTAATTTTTAAAAAAGAAATAAAGACTTATTATTTTTCAAGTATATTCAATTTTCATTAATTTCGGTAGAGAGAAGAAAAACAATTAAATCCCTATATTTCTACAAATCCAAAAGCAAAGAAAGGCATTACATAGGTCCATGCCATGAATAATCTGTCTCTGGGGTTACATTTATTCAGAAAATCAAAGAGGAACTAAAGTGTTTTAGAAAAAGGAAAATGCTTCAGTTTTAAATAGCAGAAGTAATCATTACCTAGAGAAAGTGAGAAGCTTTAGACCTTAAAAGACAATATTACAGAACTATGAAGGAGAAAATAAGATCTCAAAGGCATGATAGATGATTGTAAAAAGAAAATGGATATGCCCCCAGACCTATGTTCTTAAAGATGATGATACTAAAGATAAAGATATTTGGTTGTCACTAAATCAGAACTAGTGTCTGGATATAACATATAAAATGAAACAAAATATCAGAGAGCAAAATGCATTGACTGTACTAGAGGCAACAAAAATCCAAATTCCTTTCTTTCTCAAAGAGCAATTAGGTAACAATCTCTGATTTGGTCAAAAGCACTAAGTGGTTAGTAATTGTGTGATCATCAACCAATAGGTGTCAATTTAAGCCTAAGGACTGGAAATGATTGCTCAGGGAGATGTTTTTGAGTGAGAAGAGCAGAGATTACACACTGATTCCAAAATTTGGGGTGAGAGTTACTGTTTGAGGAACATGTTTAAATGTTTCACTTTAATTCCTCTGGTACAAAAGCCAATGAGATGGGTACTACTATTATGCTAGTTCACAGAGAAATTTAGTAGGTGTCCCAAGTTCACATTGCTTTTGAAATGTCAGATTTGAGAGTAAAATTAAGCCAATCTGGCTCTAGAATATATACTCCTACTTCATTATTCTAGGGAAGGAGTCTGAGCAGAAGTTTGTAGAACAATAATGTTTAAGAGATTGGAAATGAAAAAGGCATGTAATGGTTTTTGATATATGTTGAAGACAGTACTAAAATACATTCTTCCAAATTCAAAAGGTGAATATTATGTGCTCAAAATACAATCTTCTGATAGGCTAATTTAACAAGGATCTGAGATTAAATTCTTAGGTTTAACTATTATAAAAATAGCATGTTTCCTGTGTTAACATCTTTATGTTTTTCTACATTTTACATATGCCAAGTTTTTTTGTGAGAGCTGTAGATAAAGCAGTAAGATTACATTATGTAGCAAGATTCAACAGCAGTGTAAGCCTGTTCATTAAGGCAGTTCATGTGGTTTTAAAAATTAAACAAAAAGTGGTTACGTTGGAATTTTATTAGGAAAACTGAGTCTTATACTCTACGTTTTTATTTAAAGAGGCATCTCAGATCTACATATAGGTGGGATTTCTGAATTTAAGGACTAAACCAATATTTTCTTCAATAAAAGTCTTTACATTTGCAAACCTATCAAGATAAAATGGGCCTTCAAATTACTTTATAGAAATTAATGTAGTCTAATATTTGTAAAGGTGAGTTTTATAGAAATTAAAGCTACCATCGTTTATTTATTTCTAAACTATGTTGTCTTTTGCTTGCATATGCTGTAAAAGACACTGCATTTGTCTTGGAAGTGACCTGAAACAAATAACCATCCTTTCCCTCCTTGTAGTATGCATTCTAACCTATCATTGCTTGTCAAAGTAGTTGGCAGATGCTATGTAAATATTGAGATACAAGAATATATGAATATTTATGAGCTAACGTTGCATTTATTTTTACATACTTTATAAATAAATAGGCAAAGACTTATCTGAAAAAGAGAAAAATTTAGTTATGTCAGGTGGTCTATAAATAAATTCATCTATGTGTGTGACATGGATTCCAATTAATTCAAAGTAGAATGCTGAACAATTTTATTATGAAAAATTGCATAATTAAATTATGTTTAAAATCTGAATCTAATAGTTAACTTGGTTGCCTTAACAGAAATGGATATTTTAAAATTTATCTCTGTGAATTGAGTTTATTGCTTGCATATGTGAAAATAATTAGAAAAACAATGTTTTGGGGTTTTTTGTTTTTGTTTTCTTTTATACATACAATTAAACAGTACTTAGGCAGATAACCAAATAAATGGAGGTTAGAAGGGTATGAATTCTGTGGGAATAGCATTTATGTGCAAAGAAGTGTAAATCATCTTTCCTGTGCTATCTTCAAATAAATTGACAGGCTAATACATTATCTTATCAGCTTTTTTGAGTACGAGATGTTGATGATGATACTCAGTTCACTAATGGAATCTCTGTGTGGGATGATAAAGATCGCTAAAGATTAACATACTTTTTTTTTTTTTTTAATGAAATTTTAACCTCATTGCCATCAGGGTCTTGGCATTCCTTTTAGCATACCGTTTAAGGACTTTGGGTTTCCAATTAAAAGAGACAAAGATCAATTTGATTCAAGTAGCCTGGGATCACTTATTTTCCCTATAAGGTCTAAGTATAAGATGAGAAACCAGCAATGTAACTCACTTCTGACTCAAGGGTGTCTATTTCCAATGAAAATTCACATAGGCCATAAGAAATTACTGTCTTCTACATTCTATAATTCAACCTTCATCTACTTTCACTCTCATCTGAATTCAAACCACCCGCATTATATGGCATGATGGGGTTTAGGGGGAAGTAACAGTAAGGGATGACAGGACAGATCTTGACGAATGTAGACATTGAAACGCATCATTTTTTTCAGGGAAGTTTCTTTCTATAACTTCATTGATATCCTTTGTGTCTCGTAGCAGCAATCTATCAGATTGAATTAAATATCTCAGCAAGTATTTCCTCCCTCTGTGTTAAGAAAAATCAATTTTTAGATTACACACGAAATTATATAGATGTTATTTTATTTTTATATTGATAAGTAGTTGCAGTTATAAACATTAGAAAAAGATCATTGGCAGAAAATTCTAACAGTACAGAAACAGTGTTCAATAGCTCCGAATTTTGGTGAAAATCACACTAAGACTAGAGAACTTAAGTACCTTTTTTAGTACCTATGAGAAGCCTAAATAACATTATTTTTTGGAATTGCAATTTTTATTTTTCTGGGAAAATATAAACTAATTGATTTTCAAAGGGTTTATGAACCACAAAAAATTAAGAAATACTAATTAAGATGATGTTCATAACTACACGAACATATTTGGAAAACTAATTTAAAGCCTATTGGTATTATTTCCATGCTTAAGCCAGCATATGTTTATTGTCTAGTTTACTGCACATAATTTTAAGTTTCATCAACAGGAATTTATTTCAAATTAATTCAGGAGATATGACTTGTTACCACAACAGGTAGGATGCCTGCTCAAAACATGTTAATTTGATGATTATACAACAGTTCATAATAGAAAGTAAGAAAGCTATATTTATTGTTATTGTTACTTAATTGTTACCACTGAAAACCATTTCACGAAAGGTGATGAGATGTCCTAGTTAACAATTTGATGTATTTTATTGCCTAAGTAGTACCAACTTTGATTCTAAAGGAAGTTACAATTCTGAGTATGAAATAACCAACTTAAACTGACCTTTCCGAATAGTTAGTCTGTTCATTGGAAACTGTTTGTTTCCCATGATTTGAATGGGAACAATCAACAAAAGAATGTGAAGTCTTCCCAAAATGTTTGAGAAGGTCACTGAAACTGTAGAAGAGATAAATGCATCAACTTAAGAAAATGCTTTGTTTAGTCCTTGAGAAATCTGCAACTTTTCAGAGTACACATTTTACTTTAGAGTTTAGAGTTAGAGAAGCTTTTGTTTGGTGGATCCTAACAACACTTCATTGAATGTAGTATTTACTTTCATTTTTAGCAATAGGTAAGTCAGAACTTGTTTTTAAGGATGCTTGTGTCATAAAACATCTGGCTCATAAGGTGAGATCAGAGTTAGTGTTTACTCTTTGCTCAAAAGGTATATATTCATAATAAATATAAAGTTGTTCAAAATTCCTGTCATGTATTAATTATGAATTATGCTCCACAATGTATTTTGAATTTTGAAAAATGTTCTTTTCTGACATGAAACCTTTTGGATTTATCAGGATGATCTGTATCATGTATAGATTAGTACAGTAATCTTTTAACTATGTTCTTGTGAGGTTTATGAAATATATTAAAATACCTTATGCAGATATAATATTCCCAGATAAACGAAGTTTGAGGAAAACTAAGATAAAACTTAATTAGATGTCTCTTTACAGAGCCTTTAAAATAATTTTATATATTATGTACAACATATATAATACAGGTTATATATATTACATATTATATACATATTATGACATACAGTGCTTTTTATATATTCAGAACTTCTAATGATGCAGAAGCAATCTCCATTTCCTGATATTTTAAGAGAATAGTTCCTAATATTTGTGAATATTACACTAATGTTAGATGTCGAGCAAAATTTTCAGCATTTGGGAACCTCCCAAATTAAGTGTATTAAGTGTCTTTTGTACCTTATTTGTGAACTTCAACTTGCATCCAAAAGGTATTTTTGACATTTTTGTTGTTGTTGTTGGTAGATGCATGAAGTGAGTATTTAGAAGCAAGGGATGGACATCGCATACTTGCTGTATCTAAGCCAGTATCTCCTTATAATTAACCTGCTGAGAGACAAAGTTATAAAATAATTAGAAAGACTAAAATGGTTTAATTGAGGTGAAGTAGTTAAAAAGGAATTTTGAAATTATAATTATTTCATAGAACAATTATTAGAAGTGAAAAATCATTAATAAAATGGGTAGGCAAGAAGGAATATCTTTTGGCGTTGAAATTATCACTGACCACTATTATGAATTGTGACTAGGTTACACAAAAGTATTACTTTAGAGACCAAAATGCAAAGTTATCCGAGTGGTCAATTGAACCTAGCAGAGAATTAAGAAAACCTGTCTAAGGAAAAAGATGAGAAACAACTATGTATTGTATATAAATGCTTTTTAAATTATTATTTTAAGAAGTAGAGCATGATAGCTCATATTTAAATGGTTAGTGGCAATCTCTTTGAGATTTGATTAGTCATTGTTTTGTATCAAAATCAAATTATTAAGTATTGAACAAATGATGTGGTAGATAGAAAAGTGTACATATCATTAACCTAAGTAAATTTTTAAAAGATAACTACCTTTGCATATTAATAAATAATACCTCTCCTCACCTTCAGCAGTGAAGAGCTATATAAGGTTAATGACAGGTGCAAAATTATATACATGCTGCTTTGTTAGGAATATCATGGTATTCTGGAAATTAAACCTTAGTTATTAATTTCATCAAAATAAAGTTTTTAACAAAATAGTTTAACATCTAGAAAATAAGATCTGAGATTTCCTTGTTAATCTTAATTTCACTAAGACCATGTACTAAGCTACTATTCGATTTTTTTTTTTTTTTCGATTGTTTGGGCTGCCACTTCAGATTTGGTATTACAGATTGAGCACAATAGCCAACAATAATAAAAGTCATTGAGATTTAAATGTTGACTTGAGAATCTGAGATGGTAGCTTATCTTTGTACATCCATCATCCTTAAACCAAATTCAGGTAATGAAAATACATCAGTATGTTCCAAAGCAACATAAAAGTACCTATTGAAAAGGATTAAGACTGATAAAGATGATTTAAGACTTAAGTTAATGGAAAAAAGTAGACTTATTTTAAAAAGTAATAAAATCCATTCTTGAATTCATACTATTTACTGTAAAACAAAATAAAACTGCTTTAGTGTCAAATCGATGTTGTTAGGCTTGCATGAGCCTTAAATTTGATAAAATGAAAAGTTTTTCTGGCAAAAACAAATAGATTATAATAGAACAAGCATTAATACCTCTTTCAAGTACCTAAGTACCTATATTTACATTTGATAAGTTGCCATGCATATACTTTTGTCTTTTCTTAAATTTCAGTTTTCGTATCATATTAAATATTGAAATGTTTATTAAAAGTTTAAAAGTTCATATAAGTATAAAATATTTGGGATTATTTAAAAATAAATTACTTTTTATAATTTCTGAAAGATATGATATAGATAAAATTATTTTTTTAATATTTAAATTCTATTACTTTTTTGATTTCTCAAATATCCAGTTGGTATATTTCTCATACCTGATGATTCTATTTAAGGAAATATATTCCAAGAATAATTATATAACAAACTGGACTTAAAGAAATGCCAACTTACAAAGGATAAAGATTACTATATTGAAAGTGGATTGTAACTTTATAAATACCATAGGCAAATTGTGAGGAGACAGTGAGATGCAATCACTGAAGAAATTGAAAATAAGAGAAATCGGGTTGCCCTGAGTTAATTCATAAAATAGTCTGTGATAAAATTATCCAATGTCTTCTTGAAAGAGAGAGAGTAGTTGAAATGGAAGAAAATTTAATGTTAATATACAAATAATGTGTTGATCATAAGTGTGAATTCGTAAGCAATAAATAATAGAAAAAACAAAATTCATAGAGGACATATTGATAGTGCTTTTTTGACTTGGAAGTAAGTTATAAGAAACAAAGTCACTTAAATAGCATGGAGGAAATGATTTTGTTTTGAGAACTTAGCTGTGAGGATAAATTCTCTTACTGTGCTTCTCTTTGTAGAATGACTTCATGCTCCTAAATCTTAAAACTGATTCTTTTCGTTCATATTTCATGCTTTTCCTAAAAACTTCTGATTTTAATGTATGTTTCTATTTAGCTTATCTACTGGAAGAAAACATTGAAAAGAGAATACGCTGGTCTGATTTACTGTGCATATATGTCAATTTATATATTAATAAATATACTTTTTATAAAACTATTTCTTATAATGTTTATTATTTTGAATCAATGTTACCAGTACCCTTTCAATTTTGAGAATCTCATAAATTCAAGTCTGTGAGCCTGCAAAACTGAGTCCCAGAGACTGCAATTAGACAAACTCATTGAAATAAATGAATGCCAATTGGAGAGACCCCTTGACAGCTGGTAAGGAAGCTGACCTTTCCTAGCTGAGTGACTCTTTCACATGTCTGTCAACCACTTTTTCCTTGTTTTCATCAATGTGGTTATACAGAATATACATGCATTCCCCTATGCACACACATACATTCGCACATTTAAATAATACAAAACATTCAATTGAAGGAATTGTTCTTTATTTTGTAAATAAAATTCCATAAAATTTTTTATAGCAACTTTGTGAAAATTTATTTTATATCAATAAAGAAATAGGTTCAGCTTTTTCTAGATCATTTATTATCACTCGTTATGAAGAACTAATCAAACTGACTTGAATCTCTTACTCTATGATATTTTAATATCATTTGGGTGAGCTACCTGCTGCATATTGCACTAATTATTTCTGACAATATATTTATTGTAATAATGTTAAGAACTTTTCGATCTAAAACTGCTTTATTTGTTTTTTTTTTAATGCAATGCTTTAAAAGATAGGGAATCAATAATTAGAGTTCTGCTAATGTTACACATAATGCTGTATTTATACTGTTCATATTAGTTAAATCATGTGAAATTGTCAATGTTCAAATTTTATGACCTACAAAATGGCAATTTCATATGATTCAATCTAAATATTTCAAAATTCATTGTATTTGGAATGATAGCATTGTTGGTTGTTCCCATTGGATTGCATTGTGATTCTTTATGCATAAATGTATTTTTAATTATTTTCTTCTCTCCATTTTCTTTGAGAACTACTTTATACATCCAACTATGTGATACTGTGGTTAAGAATATTGAATCTAAATAAGAACTGATGTCAAATCTTGGCTAAGTAGCTCAATATCTGTGACTATACACAAGTTCTCCAAGCCTTGGTTTCCTTACCATAAAACCAGGAGAAAGCATATGAACCATATAGGATAATTATGAAGGCCAAATGTGATAACTCATATAATTGATTAATCTTTTATTAAGTAATATTGAGACTTTAATAAATGTTAACTATTCTTTCACATTTATCTCTATTTTGAGGGAATGAAGAACATTTCAGTTCTAATCTTAACAAATTTAAATATGCATTACAGTGTTATCAACTATAGTCGCTATGTTATACATTTGATCTTCAGATCATCTTTAGGTGAAGATTTGTACAATTTTACCAACTTGTCTCCAATTTTTCAACTTTTCAGCTCTTGGCAACCACTTTTCTCTCATAGAAACTCTATTTCTATGAGTTTTGACTTTTGTTTGTTTGTTTGTTTTCTCATATAAATGAGATTATATGACATTTGTCTTTCTGTGTCTGACTTATTTCACTAAACATAGTGCCCTCAAAGTCCATCCGGGTTATCATAAATAGCAGAACTTCCTTCTTTCTCATAGCTGGACATCGAATGTATGTATATATAACATCATTTTATTATTATATTGCATGTTATATACAGAATGTAGAAAAGAAAAACATCTTTTTTACTATTATATATATTATTCATTCATTGATGGGCACTTAGGTTGTTTCCATATCTTGGCTATTGTGAATAATGCTGTGATGAACATGCGAGTGCAGATATATCTTTGGTATGCAGTTTTTATTTTCTTTGGATACATACTGAGAAGTGGGATTGCTATAACATATGGTGGTTTTATTTTTAATTTTTTGAGGAACCTCTGTACTATTAACTATTGTTAGTAGTAGTAGTAGTTTCTAAAGCCTCAACTATCACTTCCTGCCTTCTAAAAACACCCCAATAATATAAAAGCATAAGAAATCCTGGTAGGTAGAAATTGTTAAGAAATATTTGAATCCTTAACATGAGGATTGTTTAATTTTATCTAACTCAGATGCTATGCAGATGCTTCTGTGTAAAGGTGATAATCAAATGCATAAGTGTGGTAATATAATCTAAGCAACCACTCAGTCTAATGTAACACATAGTTATTGAGACCTTGCTACATGTAAATTACTATTCTAAGGGGCTGAGGTATGAAAAGAGTGTTCCAGGGATGTCATAAATAAAGATAAAGAATGAGTTTGCCTAGGGAGTATTCAAATTGTAAGGAGTATTCAGTTTTTACTGTAACCAAGAATCTATAAGGATTTGTAATTGAAAACAAGACTGAGAAGGGATGTGAGGATCATTCTCAGCAGTCAGCCCAGTTAAGCCTTTAGTTGACTGGTCTCAGCCAACATCTTACTACCCAAGTGACCTAAAGCAAGAACTGCTCAACTGAGCCCAGTCGTCTACAGTATATGAAAGATAATAATATACCGTTGCTTTAGGGCCCTAGGTTGAAATTTGGTTATTATGAAACAATTGATAATTAGAGCACCAAGCAATCTTTTGTTGTTTGTTTCTTTGCAGCAGAAAATAATCACAAATCAATGATCATAATCATATTAAAATGAGACCAATAATAAGGATATTTATATTTGTGTTGAGCCTAAAGATATTTTCAGCAAATTTCATTAAAATAAGTCCAACGTATTTTTTAGGAATAAAGCTTTTGTTAAAATATTTGCTTAATATAATCAAATATAATCAGCAGGTAATGATGAATTCAATTTTGTCAAGTTCTGTTTTTGTTTTTTATTCATTTCAGTTTATTTGTGGGACAGTTTAAGAAAATCTCTTTTGGAGCTTTTCTACCTAATTTGCTGACTGGTCACTGTCTGGGCTTGGAAACTTGTAGTGAATGAATTTCTGCTCAAAGTTGTCTTCTGTGCTGATCAATTACTCTGACCTATACCATGTCTATAGATGCTCACACACAGTTTGCCTGTTGATGTCTGCCTTTCCCTAGGCAGGAGATATCCCTGATGAAGTGATCTTTCCCCTTAAATAGATCATGAGTATCAAGGAAGAGTAAAAACCCAGAAGCAGGAAGAAAATAAATTGTATTAAACATAGCTTTAAGAATTTTATAATTGTAGTGTATGGACTACCTGGAGGATTTTTTTAATAACAAGGGCATTTTTTAAACTGAGAAAATTTACTATCTTCTCTAAGGTAATAATGATCCACTTTTTAGAGCTCTTCTCTTTTTTCTCTTGTCTTTCTCTGTTTCTGTGTTCATACACCAGTACGCACAACACACACACACACACACACACACACACACACACACACACACACAGAAACACATACATTTTGTACCATTTATCTTATTTGACATGTATATTTTTAAAAACATAAAAAGGAAAACCTGAAATGATTAGACTGATTGCTAATAGAGAATATTTTTTTCTTTATTTTAACTATATACCAGCTCATATTAATTGACAGCAACTGAAAATGGTTTTGTGTTATGTTTGTGGTATGTTTGAAAAGTCAGTAGTGGAATTTGAAACAGTTTTACAAAGAAAAGTTTTTTGGATGTTTCAGGTTAAATACCTAACACAGCTGAATGAACTTAAGATGTATTTATTTCTTCCGTGAATTTTTAGAAATGAATCTTATTTCAAATGGTTCCTTTTCTCTTTCTGTTTAGCATTCATTGGATTATTATGGAATGTTAGCTAGTCTTGATATTTCATTATGAAAATTAAATAATGTGTCTATTTTTTCATCTTTTCTAACTAAATATATAAAACTTTTAGGTAAACCTTAAAGGCAACCTTCAGACTGATGTGATAAATAAGGGTAGCAAGAGTCTCTTTTAGTAAAGTAATACAGTACAAATATAGATCCTTTCAAAAAATACTTAGTGAGCATGACTAAGCTTTCTTCCTCTTTCTCTGAGCTATCCTTCTCCCTCTCTCTCTTTTCCTCCCCCTCTCTATCTCCCTCTGTAATATAGTACAAGTCTTTCCAAGTTTTTTTTTATACTAAGAAGCTATTATAACCAGGTTCCATTGTACATTGATAAAGTTTATATTTCTTGCCTAAATATCTTGCTAGATATTTATGGCTAGATCATCTTCTACAGTGCATTTTAATTTTTTCATGCTAGAATGAGGAAGAGAAAATCAATTTCTCATAGAATACCATTGTTCTTATTCTCGTGCTTTTTTTTTCCTCCTCCAAGCATCAAGAAAGGCTTAAGAGAACTTGTTACAATTAGAAGAATGAGTATTAGAGAGAGAAAAACAAAATTTTAAATTCAGAATGAAGGGGGTTAAATACTTTATGTTAATTTTTCCTTGCGCTATCTCTTTGGGACCCTAGACTGAACTAGAATTTCCCATTTTCACACCATATCTGTGTAGAAATTGCTATGTACACTGACAGAAATATAGTGATATGTATAAATAATGTATTCAAAGAAAAACTTTATTTTTGACCGAAAAACCTAAATTTTCTTAGAATTTCTCATTCAGCTCAAGAATAAGAAACCATAATCTTCTTGCCTCTAGGATACATATTGCCAAATAAATAATCATTTTGGTTTGGGTATTATAAATTTGGACCCTATCCAATTCAAGTCTTACTCTCTGAAATCTCTTCTTTTCCTTCTCACTGGAGGCAATGACAAATGTAGACTCTGTGGTGCGATCATCTCCATAGTTTGCTCCTGTATATGGATGAAGTTTGGAGACAGGACCTCTTCCCCTAATCATTACTTCTAGCAAATATTCTACTTCATTTATACCACTGGGTGGCTACTTGAACCCATGGTGAGCCTTCCTTACTTAGTACATGACTAGATAAACTAAATCCCTTAGATGCTCAAGCTTAGTCTGCTCACTTTGAGCTGTGCCATTATTCATGGCTGTCCTCCCTCAACCCTTGAAGTATCAAATGCTACTATAGATATTGCAGGTAATGAACTTCTGGTGATAACAAGACTAGTCTGTATTTAGAAACTGTTCTTTAACTTGTTGGCAGTTTTATACATCCCAGTTACCTAGGGAGAGGACAAGGAAAACATGTCATTTTTTATTTTCTCTTTAACACTTTTTCAAATTCTTCTTTCTCATTCTTATCTACTTGGGTATCTGGTCTGTCAAAAGGAAGTTGAGAGGTATGCAGAAAGAGAGTTTAAAATCATCTGTGGCTTGCATATATCCACAGATACTTCTGTTTTCTATCTTGCTAGACCTTTAGTGAATCTTATAATTTATTTTCTCGAGACTTTATTCTCATTGGTTTATATGTACAGTGTATGTGTGGGTAAGGTAGATGAACCCAGAGGACTTTGAAGCAAAAATCTTTGTCTCTCTGCTTTCACATCTCAATTTATTGCTGCAAGTAAACATTTTGTATATCATCTCTTTACAAAAATATTTTACTGTGGCAATAAATGTGCTCTGGTGACACACTTGAAAGCATAACATACCATAGGTATTTCAATTCTAGACTACCTATAATTACTGGAGCAAGGTGCACTGTGTTCAGTATTCTTTTAGATGACTATTTATTGTATGATTTAAAAAAAAAGGTGGTTTCCATAACAACCTCATCTGCAGATAGTTTCAGAATAGCCTTTTACAGCTTCAGATCATGAATATATTTTATTCACTTGGAAAAAAGGAAGCAGAACAGGTTTTATAATTAATTGATATTCAGTATCAGGAAGAACTGTTTTTCCCCAAGAAACCTTTTACATACACAAAATATCATTAACAATAATGCTCTCAGTTTGTAGGAGAGAGAGAGATTGAGAGATTCTTACCACTTCTCTGAAAAAGATAGTAGTTGCTCTCTGATGAGATATTAGCATTTCTTTGTCTATTTTCTAAAAGAGCACACTGTATCTGATTGAAGGGTATGTCAAAAAAATTGTGATGCCTCAAGTTAGTATTCCTAGACTATGCTTACATGTGGGCATGTCGGGGAGATTTACACTGTATTTATTTTCCTTTTATTTAATGAGCATTTATTAAGCAACTTCTAGTAGTGAGCACTGGGTGGGCCCTGACTGTAAAAAGATGAATGTGACACTGTTACTGTCCTTAAATAACAAAAAAATCTGGGATTGGAGTAGATAGTTCACATATGGCTAGGTGAGATAATATAATGAGCACCGAGAGGACAGAATCATGATACAGGGAATAAGAATGTCACCCAATCTGAATGTGTAGGGAAGGCTTCTTGGAAGGGACAATACTATAGCTGAGTATTTAAGGATACGTAAGAATATTTCATCAATTAGAAAGAGGGAGATTTGACTTTGAGTGGTGAACACACATTGCAATATACAAATGACATGGTATGAAACCTATGTAATTTTATTAACCAATGTCACTTCAGTAATTTTAATTGAAAAAAAGAAAGAAGGTGGGCAAGATTTTTAAAGTTGAGGGAATAGTATGATATAAGATATGGTACAAGGTAAGACTAAATGCAGAATGGTGTACTATTACTCTAATATGAGGTTTCAATAAATTAGCAAATGGGTCAGAAGGTTTTGAAATGGTAAAGATAAGTACTTATTAATGTATGATAATTGACTACATATAAATACCTTTATGGGTTTTTTGAATTGCTGCTTGTGACACACATTTGGTTACATGATTTAAGGAAATGCTGAGGGAGATTCTTCTAGATTGAGTGAACCCTTTTTATGACACTTCTTTTATAATGACACAACAATATTGATTATAATAGTTCAATCCATCAGCTATAACATCATAAGGAAGTAGAAACACTACTCTAGCATCGAGGGCACCCATAGACTTCCAAGGTAAACTCCTGATGTATCGCCCCCATGGCATGAGGTGGGGTAATGACACAGACATGCAATAGGCATTTTCCTCAGTTCTTCCCTGCCGACATAGCAAAGAATCGCAGGTCAGCGAGATTTAGAAAAAGATCTATTAAAGGTATATTTTACAAGGAGATGGGCCATGCTAAAAAGGCTATAGCCCTGTGGAATTTGGGGAGTGAAAAGAAAAAGAAATGAAGAACAGAGTTTTCCCCAAGGGAGGAACGGGTTCACAGTGAAGAGAGCTGTAACAACCCAGAAGCGGGAAGGTCTGTTTGTATATGGGCTGTGATGGGAGGTCCTAGATTGTCCATATGTGAGGTTACCTTGACTGACAGTTGGCTGTTTTGTGACACTTTGCTACTGTGCACGTGCTTACCCAGAATTCAGTCTGTTATAATTAGATTCATGAAATTCTAGGCTTAGTCATGATATTATAATGATAGTATAATGAAGCTGAGATTGTGGGCAGGTTCGGGTAGTACTTTCTGCACAAGTGTTTGTGGCTGGTTTAGCCAACAGCTTTTATGGCCTTCGTGCTTTAGGATTTGGGGTAATTTATTACCCTAAAAGGGAGGTGTTTCTGGGATGTCCTTAAGGAAGGTCTTCAAGGGAAGTTTCTTTGGTTATAGAGCTGGGTCTTCCCTCCTGTTGCTCGTGCCTAACTACCTAACACCCAGATTCATTAGAATTAAGTGTAAATTCTTTGAGAGACTCCACCCTGTGATGGCTCAAGTCTCCACCAATTTTCTCCATTTGAACTACAGTGTAAAAAATTTAACTTAATGAATATTTATTTGTCTCTTATCGAAAGGATTTGAGACTCTTCCTTGCCACTTTTAAGGTTTTCTAGCTTTATTTGTGAATGAAAGAATTGAAATAGATAATTTATAAATTACACGGGAGAAAATAAAATATCTAAAGTTCTTATACTTCTTAGGAATTCAAATGTTTTTCTAATGTGTTCCATTTCTTGAGGCCATTCTCACTGTGTGTCCTAATTCATTCTTTCTTAGAAAAACATTTTGGCCTTTTTGTTACCTCCATGACAAACATGTTTCTTCCTACTAAGACATCAAATCCATCAGTGATTTCGCTTTTCCTTTGACTTTTTAATTAGTTCATTGGATCTTTGAACCATTTCCCTACAGCTCAGAAACATCTACTTCTCTAATTTAACCTTTCTTTGTCAATTCCTTACTTGCTCTATAGCCTTTATTAGAGTGTCAGTCTTTGTGTGCCTCCAGAAGTCTAGTAATACTCATCATAAAAATAACAAATGTTCACCAAATTTAACTCCCAGTAACTACATTTGAAATATATTATTAGTTAGGGAACAGAGAATAGCAAACAAGATAGAAGAAAAATACTCTAGCTTAGTAACTCAGAATTATCTCTTTGGAAAGTCACTGTCAGATAATGTTTCTGGCTATCCTGAAATCAGGAATTTACACTCATATAACATGTCAACAAATATGTGAGATCTTTTTCATATTGTATATAGAAAGTGAACCTCAAAATATTGCTAGTGATATTAAGTAGAATCCACATTTTTCATTTTGTTTGTTTTACTTTTTAAATGAATGATGAAACTGCAATTCAGAGAGGTCAAATAACCTTCTCTATGTTGTATATCTAATACTTGGCCAAGCAAAGATTCAAATAAAGATAATTCAGGCTCTAAAGCTTAAATTCATACTTTCTGCTAGTTTTCATAGCTGTCTTACAACAGTGAGAAAATTTTGCACAAAAATTTATTGGGTTTCTTTTTCTTTGTGAGATCTTTAATGAATGCCCATATTTTTACTACTAGAATTCAGATAAATAGCACTTTTCATGGAAAATTCATGCCTTAGGCTCTGAGATGATCTGAAGCCACATTATTCTCCTTCAGGATCTGGTTCAAGAGCCATTCCCATGATGACATACTTTGATGTACATTACATTTATTCTGTTTTTAATACTGTTTTCTGATTTCTTTTAAGATTGCCACCAGTTGTATTTTAATTAATTGTGTTTGGCAGTATTTTTTTCGGGAACTCTCTAGAAAAGTATGCTTCCTCAGAACTGTCACCTTATTTTATAGGTCATCAATTAGAAGAATTCAGAAGATGATGTGTTCTCATCCCTGGACTGTCACTGATTAGCTTTGTGATCTCGACCTTGACATAAAAGATAGCTAACTTCTCTGAAATTTTCTGGCTTTGTTTATGGTATAATGAATAAACATAAAAATGTCTAACTTCCTTTCCGACCTTGGCAATATATAAACCTATGACTTTTTTTTTTTATATATATACTTAGCCTCCACATAATCTTGGGCTAAGATCCTGTTCTTCTGAGGATTTCCCCCTAGAGAGCTCAATCACCCTGCATTTACAAGAGACAGTCTTAGTCTGCTTTTCGCAACCATTAAACCATTCTCCCTCCTCTCAAAATTGTTCCCATTTAAAAAGATGAAGGACCACCAGCAATATTTATACTGACTCATCCTAACGCAGCAGAGGGAATTATATTGTAGTGGTCAAATAACTGTGATTGGACAAATTACATTTTCTTGACAAAAAGGATTTGGAGTTGGGATTTAGAGAAAAACAATTAGTGTACATATTTTAGGTGTTCAGGATAGTGTTACACCCTCTTTCATTTACTCACGAAGACAAACCACACTTGTCCTCTAGCCATTTCTTGAACGTGCACTGCAGAACCTGCGCACTTGTCACCAGAGTGTTTTCTTCAGTTAAATGTGCAGCTTTCTGATTTTTTTTAAAAGTCATTCCTTTGCCATCTTATTTAAACTATCACTTCTCATTCCATAAAATCCCATCCTATTTCCATATTATTTTTCTTCATAGAACACATAAGCATATTCCTGTAGTATCTGTCTCTCTTTATAATTTGAGCTTTATGAAAGGGGATAACGTCATCCCTTGTGGTTCACCTACATCTAGCCTTAATCTTAGTACACAGTAACTACTACAACCTCCTCAATACTCATATAATCTCTACCAGAATCCTAACTGATGTGTCTGGCATTTCAATTCCTTCTAATATAGAATATATTTGAATATTTTTAGTCAAGGAGCAGAAAAAAATGTTAGAATTGCTCAAATACTGAATCCAGGGTTTCTGGCAAGTGCAACTCTATGGAAAAAGCCAACAATGATTAAAAACTACTTTGTTCTCTTCTAGATTAAGCTCCTTCATAATCTGTTTTCACACATATCCTCAGTTTTTTTTTTTGAACTAAGTTAATGACTCCATGAAATTGTGTGTAGACAGACCCTTGGCTTCAAATTTGAAAGTAGCATCTTGCCTTTGAAACTGTTCGCCTCTTACCTGTGGTTTTCCACAAAATGAGAATGGGTTTGACTCTTCAAGCAGAACAAGGTGGGGGAAAAATATCTGTCTACCAGTTAGAGGATAGCAAAAATTTATTAAATTTGACACCCTATACATAAGTTAAAACATTAGTCATTAGACTGTCCACATTGCTAGGTATTGAAAGATAGATCTTTTCCTTTCTTTCCACTCTGAAGGACAGTGTCTGAAGTAGGAGGTCAGAATTGTGCTCTAAATGTCTCATAAACCAGGAATGTCGTGACTGACCTCATGTACATTTAAAGGAAATAAGTTATTGTTCTATCAAAGAACATAGATGCATTTTCTGCTCCTAAGGGGTATAAATGTGGTGAGGAGAGGAAGATAATAAACAGAGCACATAATAACCAATAGCTTTTCTTGCTTTCTTTTCTTCCTTTTCTTTCTTTTACTCCTTCCTTCCTTCCTTCCCTATCTCTCTCTTCCTCCATCCCTCCTTCCATCTTTCTTTTTTCTCTTCCTTCCTTCCTTCCTCCCTCCCTCCCTCCCTCCCTCCCTCCTCTCTCTCTCTCTCTCTCTCTCTCTCTCTCTCTCTTTCTTTCTTTCTTTCTTTCTTTCTTTCTTTCTTTCTTTCTTCTGTCTTTCTTCCCCCTCCCCCCCCCCATCTAATCTAGCTAAATATACTATGGATAAATACAGGTAGATATAAACAAAGAGATAAAAAGATGATTAGATAGATAGATCAAAAAATGATAGATGATAGATGATGGGTAATGGATAGATAGACAACAGATAGATATAGATGTCTATATTATATATAGATGTAGCTGTAGATATAAATCCAGATACTTTTAACTGCAACAAAGAAAATAAATTAGGTTGGTTTGCTATAGAATTCAGGATCTACTTTGTTAGATAAGATAGACAAGTTTCTTCATTTTTTAATCGCCAAAACTTGTAGTAAACAAATGCTATCTACCTGATTGGTTTGTTTCTTTTCTAAATCCTTTATTGTTGGTTTGTAGTAGGAGACACATATATAGGTGGCTTTTTTCCTATAAATATCATTAGTTGCTTATATAACTATATTTTACTGATTTATCAAAAGATTTTAAAGGATATTTATAACATTACATTTTACTTTTAGAAAAATAATTTGGCACTAATATAAAGATGAATGATGGAGGAGCAGAAAGAGAAGAAATAGGACATTTTAGGAAGGTCTCATAATTGATAATAGAAATAATGAAAGGCAGAAATAATAATTATTAACAAACAATCTTTGAAAGTGGTTACCCAGGCAATGTCAGAACATGAGGAATGAAAGTTATCTCAGGTATATATGCAAGGTCACTATTTAAAAATTATGCAAAGCCTTAGAACTAAATGATAGAGTTAAAACTTTCTAAGGAGTTCTATTTAAAAAGTCTGTGGAGTTCTGAAATTATCTTTACACATATATTTTTGTGATTTGAGTTCTAAATTTCTAAATTACTAAATCTCAAATTTCCAGAAAATATTTTTTTTCTGAGTTTCAAGGTTACAAATTTTACTTGTAGTTATATCTCTTCTGTATTTCCATTAATTTCTATTCTCCTTTTGGATTAGTCTCCGATGAAGCATCTTCATTGGTAAATATTCTTTAAATATTTAGCTAAATTCAAAGTTTAAATTTGAGTCGTCTATAGAATTGTCTATTGAGCTGTCTATAGAGTTGTCTTTAGAATTGGTGAACTCTAAAATATTAGTAGTTTCATTCTACTTTTGATTTTACAATATCATAATAAAATTTTAAAGTAATTGCTATTCTAACATTTATAAGTTTAAAGTCAATACCTCAAATTTAAAAGTCTCTTATAAAGAGGACACAAACCAGCTTCTCAGTTAGTATATACTTAAACATATTTTTCTGCTTATAAAATAATATAAACTTATTATATAAAATTTGGGAAATAGAAGCAAATTCAAAATAAAAACATGAATAATACTATATGAAACTTTCTGTTTCAACTTTCTTTTAAGCAGCAAATTGTCTATGTATAATGTCACTGTAAGTCATTGGGCAGACGGTTGGTTCATGGGTTAAATATGGATTAAAGCAGAGTAAACACAAGGACAGAACAATGGAGATCTTCCAAGAGCTGATTTGGTACAGAGGCATACAAATCTGACCCTCAAGTAATTAGGGATACCACTTGGGAATGGGACACTCTCAGAAACATGAAATTAAGTAAAAACTTCAAGCAATGTCAGTCTCAGATGTGGTTTACTGAAGTCTTGGACTTCAGTTTTAATACAGAGTCTTTTCTTTAATACAAAATATTAATTAATTCATCTAAGAATGGCATAAACTGGAAAAGGATTCTGGGATAACTTAGCACAAGTGAGTACCTTCTGATGAAGTTAAATTTGATTCACTTATATTTAGAGATCACTCAGAAATCCAAATGTTGATTTTGGCCAATTTCCACAGTAGCCTGAAATTAAAATAAAATAATGATAATAATAACGACAAAAATAGAATATCAGTTGAATTTATATCCCCTCTGCTATGAAACCTCAGTGTCTGAAATGTTGCTCCCCGCTCTTTCGGGTACGGGCAGGGATTTTACTTTTACATCTTCTGAGAGTGAATTGATTTCAGTTATAATTCAGTTATTTTTTTTTCTTTCAGAATATCCCTTAATTAGGAATGACAAATATTTATTTCTTTTGTCAAAAAATGTATGTGTCCTTTTTCTTTAATACTTTACTGTTCGAAATTAGTGTTATTTTTATACTAACTTTTTAACAGCTTCTGAAACATGTTTATGTAAGGAAATTTTTCTAGGTATCGAAGTAGCAAGAAAGACATCACCTTATCCTCTTGTACTTGTTCAGATCATGCTCTTTGAATATTCAACATGTTGATAAGTAATATAAACTAACAAAAATATACAACATTTAACAAAATAAAAAACCTTGAAATAGAGTGATACATTAAAAGAGGTGTCAAATAATTTGTTTTAAATATAGAATGAAGGAATTATTTTTTTGGTTCCAAACAAAATATAACAGTACAGTTTCTCTTGTATATCTTTTAAGTTTTCGAAGCATCATTAAGAAGAGTAAACATCAAAAAAACCATTGCTAAAACAGCTTTTTTTTTTTTTTTTTGATTCGATTTGCAAATGGCACAGGAAATCCAGTAGCCTGAGTAAAAGATTGGAAAGGCATTTTTCTCTTTGAATATCTCTGAATGAATGGTTGCTGTGATCCATCTAGTTTCACATATTTGCATAAAAGCGTGGGACTTGTGGCAAACTGCCATTATTATGAATCTTGTTTATTATGAAATTGAGTGACATCAAGCTCCTGAGGCTATTTTAGGTCCATTTACTGGAGAGTAACAGATAAATGATAGAAAAGAACCTAACAAGCAAAAGAAGATAATGCTCCCTGCTGCAATTCATCACCTAGACTGTCTATGTTTTTAATAAAGTCAGTGGCTATATCATTCCCACTAGTTTTCTTTTCATGTGATTTGGAAATATTTATGATTTTCACCTCTATCCATCAGCCAAATCCCAGCTAAAAGAAAGGTAATTACAATTCTCATGATTAGGTTTATTTAGAAGACTTGACAGAGATTCAAAAGAAAAAATTAGTTCAGAAGAATTTAATTTGTAAGAGCCAAGTACAGAAGTACCAGTAATGCAATTACTTTTTCAGTTTTCATCATAGATCACTGTTTCTTTTTTGTTGTATTTATAACACTTGAATCTACACTGTATCATACTGTCTAAAGTTATCCATAAACTCCTCTGAAACCTCTCTCTCCTCCTTTATTCATCCCCCTCCTTCTCCCTCTCCTTTCTCTCCTTTTCCTCCCCCACCTTTACACGCACACACACCATGTCACAAACACACACACACATACACATCAAATGAAATAAAAATATATATAATGGAACAGAAATATATATGTACAATAAAAATACACATTGAAAAATTCCCAGAAATCATCAGGCTCAGGTGACAAGCATTAACAAAAGACTTTGGAATAGACTTCACAATTCTTCATAGCTGTTTTCTGCATGCCGAAAACTGAGACCAGTTATTGTGAGTTCTGGAAAAACCTCTTTTCTTTTATGTCTGACAGACAAGTATTTTATAGTGGTGCCAATTAATCTATTCAAACAAGTGAAAATGTGTGGAAGAGATACCTGATCAGATTGATGTAGATTAACCAATGGAGGTTACTACTCTGCAATATAGAAGTACTTCAATTAATATGAGTATCTTGCCCTACTGGAACCACAAATCCTGAGAGCTAGTTTTCATATGAATTAAATAAAGAAGAAAATAAAAAATAAATGAGCAGAATGTTTTCAATACTACAGATAAAACTGAAAAAAAAAATCTAATTGAATGGAGAGAAATTAAGACAACATGAAAAAGGTAATTGAGGGAAGAAGTCACTTCAAAGTATAGGCAGGTTTTTTCAAACTTTAAATTTAGAATGCTTGACTATAGATTTTCTTTGATGAACAGACATTTGTACATTTTCTTCTTGTAATCTGAATTTATTTTATTATTAATTTTATTTGAAATTCAAAAATTTAGTGCCTATTATAACAAAAATCATGTCTTCTTATTTCTATTTTTTTCTCTACCAAAAAGGAAAACAAAAAGGTGGATCTGAAAAAGAAAGATAATTACTTTTTTCTTGAGCCCAGATTCTTATGAAATAATAAATGAAAGTCTATTTTTATTTTTCAGAAGAATTTTTTGTAAGAATGCTGTTTCATGATCCATAGACAAAAAGCAGTATCAAATACCAAATGAAAGGCTTTGAAGGATGAAGTAACAACTTTTCCTGCTATTTTTTTAGTAAATTGAGGCTTTTCTAATATGTAGGGTCCCTGTGTGCTAAAACTTCACAAGTTAAAAACCAAATCATGATTTAAAAATGAAAATAATATAAGATAACTTTAGCAATAATATATCACCATGGGATAGACTCCAAAGAAGTATTACAGAAGCTTTCAAGAGATAGGTAACTATTCATAATAACTTTATCATTTATGCATTGTTAATCATAATCAAATCATTCCAAACCTTATTAAATACAGAATAATAATAAAATGAAATCACTGATAGGAGAATATATTACAACAAATCTAAATAGCATGTTTTTTTAATATTGAAGATATTGAAAGTCATAACTATTAATATTGAACACCTGATAAAATTCATTTTATATTAATTTAAATATATATTTATACATAATCTAAAGAAGATAGTACACATGAGTTTTTGGATTACTTGACTTAATATTGAAAATAATTAGTGTGTAATTAATTGTGAGTTGATATTACTAAGCATGTAAAAATTTACAAATATGATTTTTTCTTTTAACATTTTCCTCCTTTTTAATAATCATACATAGAGCAATATGACGATATATTCTTTTTTCCCCTGGATTTTTAAGTAAAATCTTTAATCAACCATTCTGAAAAGTGTTTTTATGATTTTCAACAACTGTCAATATTATTGCTCTTCATGTAAGTTGCAAATTAGCATGTATTTCCTTAAAAATATGTTTTCTAAGAAATGCGTCATGAGTAGATATGGCACCTTGGTAAGAAGCAGCAGGCTTCATGGATGGAAGAGTGAGTTGCCTGCAGAGTAGCTTTTAAGTGGCAGCCTAGAGGGGGATTCTAACACAGACATTCTCTCCATCCAGCCGCCTTGGAGCTTGTCTGCAGTAGGCCACGAGAGGACTCAGGCATTGAACCCTCTTCTCTTTGCACCACTCACAGTGGGAAGTAATTGTGAGTACAGAGCAAAATCTAAGAAGTGAAACCTTCAGAAAGTAGCACTGCTACATCTACCCCCCAAAAGATCTCTCATCTCTGAGGGACGTTTTGTAGAACACAGAAGAAACTAGACTCTGACAGAAAGTAGGCAAGTTGCAGCAAAGGCAAGGAAAATATTTGAGAAAAGCAAATGACAAAAGTACTCAGTGGAAGAAAATTAAAGAAATGACAAAGAATTGTAAACACAAGATATGAAAGTGAAAATAACAGGATGGACAACCAGGTGAAGGAGAGGTGAAATAAAAACATGGAGTATAATAAAAAGTGTAAATTAGAAATAAGAATAGTTGACAATTATTTGAAATATAATGGAAATTGTGAACTGAAAATAAGAATTGGTGAATATTATTGAATTACTTTGCATTATTTTTTAGTTTTTTGCTTTCCAATTATTCTCAGGTAAATATGGATTCAGGGATATATTTTCAGTATAACATGCCATTATTTTTATCCTGATAAATTGAAAGATTGTCAATTTATTTTCTTTAATTTTAAGAATAACAATTGCTAGCACTTATTGATAACATTATGGAATAAACTATTTATATGCTTCATATGTAATTGCTCAAACATTAATTTATGTGTACATCACAACCATTTTATGAAGTAGACATCACTATTATTCATGTCTTACAAACGAGAAAAGTAAGGTCTTGACAGGTTAACTAAATTTACCAAATATCACACAATTTGTAAACATCTACATCAGAATTTTTCTTGGCAATCTGGCTTCAGAGACAATGTTCTTAACACACTTTTATAATAACCCTAAAATAATAGGCTATCTTTAAAGAAATGATAATTAGTATATGCCTGTAATTTTCTAGTCACTATATCATTTTTAAATAGTTATTAGTTTTTCGCTAAGTTTAAAATTACAAACTGTCTCCTCAAATATATATTTTACATTGTAAATATTACATGGCTAAAATCAGAGAAATATATGTAGTACTTTTTACCAAGAAGCATATGTAAAGCCTAAAGATTAATTGATGTTAAATATTAATCTGACATGAGTTGGAATAAATGAAGTTTAGATGGACACTTTAGATTACTTGTTAACAACAATTCCCAGTAGCAATGAACTGGATCTTTTAAAAATATTATAAAGAATTCTAAATTAAATGTCATCCACATCAGCAAGTTATAGATTTTATTTCTTTAAATTTAATCAGTTTTGACTAGATTCTAAAGAGGAAAGAAACAGTTTTTTTTTTTTTTTCTTTTTTATGATAAGTATTAGCTGGGGGAAAAAATGATCATCAAAGTAAGATCTTTCAAAAAATTACTCAGCCCATGTACTGTGTTTAAAATGTTTTGTTTTCTTTAATAGGGAGAAAATTTGAGCTACTACCATGTGATCTCATTTATAAATATTCATCTTTTTTTTTAGTAATTTTATTTTGATATAATTTTAAACTTACAGAAAATTTTTCAAAAATAGAATTAAGAATCCCACATAACCTTTATCCAGAGTCATGAATTGTTTAAATTTTGCCTCATTTGCTTTAGAATTTTGTATGCACACACACACGTGTAAATATTGTATGTATGCATATATATGTATACATTGTATAGATGTATATATTGTATGTATGTATAATTTTTTCTGAACTTTTTGAAAAGTGGAAATATATTCTTTTACCTTTAAAATTTCAGTGTATATTATCTAAGTAAAAGTATTTTCTTTTATCTAACTGTAGTTTAGTTATCAAAATTAGATAATTTGACAATGATATAGTACTATTATCCAATCTAAAGTCCATATGAAAATTTCATCAAGTTTTCTAGCTCAGTATTCAAACCAAAAATCATATACTTTATTGGGTTGTTATCATTTTTTAGCCTCCTTTAATCAAAAACAGTCTTTCATCCTTTCTTTGTATTTCTTGAAAATTACTTTTTTGAAGAGAATAAGTCAGTTATTTATAGAACAGTTTGGGGTTATTCTGCTGTTTGTTCATGATTAGGTTTAGGTCATGTATTTTTGTCAAGAATGTCACTGAAGGGCTACTGTGTTCTCAGTGAATCTTCTCTGGAGGCACATGATATCTGTTTGTCCAAATATAGATGATCTAGATTTCACTATTGTAAAATTACTTGTTTTTCAATAATAAGTATTTTTTTGAGGGGGAGATACTTTGAGACTATGCATATATCCTGTTCCTTTTCAAAGTTCTACTCACTAGGCTTATCTATCTATCTATCTATCTATCTATCTATCTATTTATTTATTTTTAGCCCATGAGTTCTATATTTATTAGGTGGAATTGTGTCCTAAGTAAGTCTTTCCTTTGCTTCCTTATTTATTAATCTACATCAGTATAAAAAATTGATTTTTTAAAAATTCGGTGAGTTATAATCTATTATCATCATTATTTATTTTAATGGTAATGTTGTCCTAGATTTGGTCAGTGTATGCCCATTTAACTGGCTTTTTTGTGTCCACTTCATATGTCTCCATGATTCTTTAAGCATTCCCTAATTTCATAGAACAACAAAATGCACCAGGCTCATAGCACTAAGTACATCATGAAAAGAGCACTTGTCTATAGTATGAGAACTGAAATAGAAGGCCGTGTCCCCCTGTTCAACCTTAGCTGAGAACACGAGCCTCAGGCAACTTCCATTTTTCACCACTCTGCACATGCCCTCAAATGACTATGCAAACACCCTAGCTTTTGATTTGGAGGCTGTAAAAATATTTTAGCAAGCAGACTGATGAATATGGAACTTATGAATAATAAGGATTGACTACATATTATAAAATATAAAACATACGCATATATAAAATATACAAATTATATGCACATAAATATTCAATTCATAAATATGTAATATATACAATAGCTTATAATATAAAAATATATAAAATAAAATGATATTTATAATATATATTTGGGGGACATACACACACTAACACAAATATTTCTTTCTTAATTTCTCTATCCCTCTCTCTGAATTTCCATATATGTATATAGATAGGTAAATGGATAGATATAAATGTTGATATATATAGATGTCATATTGATACAGTCAAGTGGAATCCAACACCAGAAGATACATTCTAGTCTTCACTTTTCTGTTTGCAACTCTTTTTCTAAACATATGAACTACGGTTCCAATTATTTTTAATATATGTATTCATTTGCTCAAGTAGTTTCAATATTGCTAACATATAACACTGCATCAAGCAGACCTACTTATTAGTATTAATATCCATCTATAATTTCTTATTAGCTACATTTATGTAAATTTAAATGTACAAACTTGGATGTTAAAAGTGAATATTCCAAATAAGTGTAAAAAGTAGATATTTACTAATTTTTAAAAGTTTAGATTAGTACTATGCTGCGTACAATAAACTTCCTAATAGTTTTCTTTAGTAAAACTTCTGAAATTAAAAAAAAATAAAAATAAAATAAAGCTAACTTTGAAGAGTAATTGCTAAAAATACTTCATGTCTTTTTAAACTGGTGTTGAAATAATAAAGTGGGACTATTAAGCTAGCTAATATAAGTGTTAACACTATCAGACTTTAAAAGGTCAGCCATTATAAGGAAGAAAGAAAAATCTTCAAACTAATGATATCAACTTCGCAAGCAAAATTTATGTTTAATATTTTAAAGAACATTTATTTCCTTCTGGAATAAAATACAGCATTTAGCCATTAAGGAAAAGTTAGGAAATTTGTTTTTAAAAAACCCTCCTCCCAATTAGAGATACTCACTGCTAACATGTAAACTTGTAGCTTACTGACAAAGAGAATGAATTTTTAAGTCATAACTGGATTCATATTTTCAACACTACTATATGCTAGAAATATGATGTTTGGCTTATTACTTAATCTCTACAAGCCATGGTTTTATAATATGCAAAAAAGTTTCATTATCTCAGTCTCATAGTTGTATTAAGAAATTGTTTTTTAATATACCACAAAGTACATTTTATTCATAATAGTACCGATAAAAGGAAGCTTAATCATGCTCTTATTGTACGTGGATGCATGTGTATATATATGTATAAATAGTATTATGTTCTGATTTTTGCTCATTGCCTTAGTCATGGAAAATATATGAAGATGAATTAGAATTTCCTATTATTCTAATATATGTATGTGCTACAATTTATTCAATTTCTGTTATATTGGGAAATTAAGTTTTTAAATATTATAGTGATTCAGTGTATATCCTAGTGTATTCATTCTCTCATTCCATAAACATCTAATGACTGGCCATGTGTACTAAGCTTGGTGCTAGGTGTAGAATGTATGTAAAAGGGCCAAAGTACCTGCACTCATGACTTACAGTGTCCTGGAGCAGATATACAGTAAGCAAAGAAACAAACATGTAATTACAAAAATGTGACATGCTATATGAAATTAAATAAGGATCTAAGTAGTTCTCTCTTTTTACCTATCTTTTTCTTCATGTGTCCTTTGATCTATGTGATGGGAGCAAGGGAAAGACATTCTGAAGATCAAGGTTCTAGTCTGATACTGAATTTTCAAAAGGGGTCAATCATACAAGAGACCAAGGAAAGAGCATTCCTGGTTGAGGATATAATATGTATAAATTTTCTATTGTAAGGAAGAGTTTAGTATATTATAGGAACCCAACGAAGGCCTCCTACATGTCTGAAGCATATTAAAAGCTAAGGATGGAGAACTGACTGCAGGCTAAATTGTAACAGATATATTAAACGAGCACTGAGCAAGCTTTTGATTAAAGCTCGGTTTAAGTCATTCTCTTTCTTTTTCTTTTGACCACTCAGTTGGAGTCATCTCTTTTCCTTTCTGAAAATTCCAGTATCCATTCACAGAATTTTCTGTTAATTCTTAGGTAAGAGACAATCCTACAATTTTATTATGTCACAATCAACATATTAGTTTAATAACTGGACAACATACAAGGTTTTTTTTTCAAAACAAAATATTAAGGTTAATTTTATATGATTTCCCTTCTGCCACTTCAGGCTGCTTCTGCCTGGAAGCCAGCGACTTTCAGGCTGCTTTCCAACTAGGAGAGGGGTATGATGGGGGAATCTAGTGTCCATTTAAATCTTCTCGCCAGCATCACCACATTTTACCAGAAAGGTACTTGGTCTGTAATATTTGTTCTTTGTTCTAGAAATCCCTCAATACCCTCTATCTTCTCTTTCCTCACACTGCAGGCTTTGCTATTGGGTATCCCAAGTCTACCTCCGTATGACTCTTTCTCCCAGATGGCTCACGTCTTCTCTCCAGTAGCATTCACTATGCCTTGACCTTGTAGGCTCTAAGATACTGTGCAGGTACTGCAGCACTCTTCTGGCTAACTACAGAGCAGTCAGGCCTTTGCTTGCCTTTAGGTTTCTTGAGCCAGGATTCAGATCCACTGATACAGTCTTTCTAAATCCAAAAAAGAAACTATGTTTTTCCCAGCCCTTAAGCAAAACATAAACATAATTCTCTTCCTGTTGTATTTCAGTCAAGTGAACAACATTCTTCCCTGAATGAACCAACTAAAATTCCTGGATGTCACCCTTGATGCTCTTATCTCTTTTATTCTTCATTGTATCTTTAAGTTCAGCCACTCAGAAAAGCTAATTGACACCACTGATATCTGGTTCATGATAACATCCTTCTTCCCTTGTATGAAAACAAGAGCCTCCTAACTGTTCTATTTCTTCCAGTTTTTCCTGCATCTAATAGTGTTTTTTGTTTGTTTGTTTTTGCTATGAAATGATTTTTTAAACTCAAATTATTATGCCATTCCTCTGTATAAAAGTTTTCAATGCATAAAGTATACAATACATTCTCCTTAACATAGTCTTCAGCTTAATTGTCACTATCCATCTTCTTTATCACCAAGTACATCAACCATCCCATGGCTACGTAGGTTGTGTTGAATCATCTACACGTGGAGAACCATGAGATCAAGAACATACATTTATAGAATAAAATAAAATTAACTTGTTACAAAATCAGTTATGGCGCATAGTACAACAAGAAGGGTCTAAACTGAACAGATCTGAGTTTGTATCCAAGCCCAGTCTTTTATTAGCTTTGTGACCTTGGGCCTTACTTTGTCTTATCTGTGAATTGTGGTAACATTGTCTCCAGTGTTGTGAGAATTACATTTATATAAAGTATTCAATAGATCTTATTTTTTTTTTTCTTCCAAAAGAAAACAAAATGAAAACAGCACAGTTGGAGTCCACAGGTGCCTAGGGACTTCGGCTGTGTTGGGGGAACTAAGTGCAGGTCTTGGTGGAGGGGCGGAGGGAAGACTGGCTGGGATCCACTTAGTGTCAAGAGCAGTTCAGAGAATGGTGGAATCAAGCCTTAGGCTTTGCAGCTGGGATTTCACTTCTCAGAGGAAGCCCATTCTCGCGGGATCTCTAGAATTCTTGAGTGCTGTCAGGGAGTTCTGGAATGAGACATACCTGAGTGCTTTAGCTCCACATCCTGTCCTCCCAGACTGGTTGGAAAGAGTTTGACTCACACCACCTATAACGCAATTCTCAATACCCCTCACTCCTTGGCTCTCTTCCTTCATAATAGTCACTTTGCTGCAGCACCGGGCCCCACAGCAGCTCAGCCAGATGTGGGACCGCAAGCTTAGGCTGAAACGCTGTGCAACGAAAGGAACTCTTCACCAACCTTGTGCTCTCTGGTAAGGCTAGAAATTCTTTTTAAAAATCCAGCCCTATATTATTAACTAAGTACTAGGTGCTTTAAATATAGATTTAAAGAACTCGCTTTATGTAAAAAATCAGTTATTTCTATGCACCATCAATGAACAATTAAAAGTAAAATTTAAATATTTTATTTATAATAATATGCAGAAGAGTAAAATATCTAGGGATACGTTTAACCAAATAGGTGAAAAATTTGTACACTGAAAACTACAAAGCATTTCTTAAAGAAATTAAAGAAGACCTAAATAAATTCATGGATTATAGATTTAATATTAAGTTGATAGTATTCCCCAAATGGATCTATAGGTTCAAAGTGATCTTTATTTTGCAGAAATGGAAAAGCTTATCCTTAAAATCAGATGGAAATACAGGGGCCCCCAAATATCCAAAGTAATATTGAAAAATGAAAACAAAGTAGAACTCACATTTCTCAATTTCAAACTTGCTACAAAGCTACAGTAATTAAGGCAATGAGGTACTGTGATAAGGAGACACATATAGACTATGTAATAGAATCGAGAATTCAGAAATAAACCCAGTCTTATTCCATATACAAAACATAAAACAAAATAGATCAATGACCTAAATATAAGAGCTAATGTGATAAAGCTCTTAGAAAGAAACCTAGAGGTAACTGTTCATGGTTTCAGATTTGGCAATGGATTCTTAGATTTGATCAGAAATATAACTATATCCTAAGTCTTCTTATAACCATTTTTCCCTTTATAATTGTCATTCTTTAGTACCAAATAATTGGTAATTTCCAGAATACATGACCTATTCTTTAATGCTTCTGACTTGGGAGACAATAATTCTTCGTGAATTTCCTTCTCCCCTTTGATAATATGTATCACCTCTATTTGCCCTCCAAAAATCATTTATTTTTTCACCTCCTTCCTCTCAAATATGTTAGGGTGACCTCTTTTTATTCCTATAATCCTTGTGTATAGCTGTACTGTTACATGTTATACATTCTGTTGAAGTTACATTTTTAAGTGTATTTTCCCCTAGGCAATAAGAGCTTAAATTATGAGGTTTGTTTTAATTATTGAGATCATGTATCTAGCACTTAGACTCTCAGATTTATTTGTTGAAGTACCTTGTTTATTGTCTTGGGTTTATATTTATTTTTTTAGTTTTATATCTTATATATCTATATATGTTTCATATGTCTCTATTTACACTTTCATGTCAGATTTTTCAATGACTGTATCTTCTTTTTATCCTCAATAACCAGGAATATACATATTGTTTGAAATCAGAAATTATATTGGGACCACCTAGTCCTAATTACCTAGCATTACAAACCCACCTAATTATTTACACGAGTCTAGGGAACTTTCTTCTTTAATGAAGTATGAAGTTATATCTCTTATCAGCATTGCCAGGATTTTGAAGGCAAAAGTTCTTGGCCCTCATTAGATTAGCTCCCTGAACTAAAACCTGAAAATACAGGGAAATCTCTGCTTCAGTCTCTCAGAGTTAGTCTTAGTATCAAAATCCTACACAAGCTACGACTTTTGCATCAATTGCGGTCTCAGTTCTGAAGGCATAGTAGATCCATGGTAAAAAGTTAATGAAATAGTAGCTTTTAAATTTTTTTACTAGTTCTAAAGTTATGAAATAATACAAATTTGCTTCATAAATACAAGTGAATTCTAACATATGAATGTATCTTTTTGTAAAATCAACATTATAAGATAAAGCTATTGTTATTGATAATGATATACAAAATAAGAGACTGTTGTTTTTCTTTTGCCTGAGCAAGGAATGTATATGAATTTTTATGAGAATCATAATTACTTGGGATGGATGAATAAAAATGCTGGCATGCACTTGAAAATGTCAACACTGTTAATACTTAAATCTGTAAATTCTACAGAACTGCTAGTGCCTCAGCTCTGACATTAAAAAAATCAGTTGATAAAAATTTTAAAAATCTGCTTTTACACTGGCTGTAATTACATATTTACATTTGAAGATTGTCAAATTCCCTGAGGAACAATTCCAGTCTGGCAGGTTAACGATGGGGTGAAGATGGTGTTGGGGAATGTAAAAGAGAATAAAAAAGCAAATCAATTGTGTTTTCCAAACTCTCAAATGTTTCAGACAAAAAATAATAAGCTGAATAATTCTGAATTTGGAACTGCTAGTTTTACTGTCATGTCAGAAATTATTTCTCCTTCTTAGATTATATGTCAAAAAGTTTTTCAAAAGGCAATATATATTCAGACTCAGGTAACTGTAAGACATAACTAACGTAAAGCCAATTAAGGGTCAAGAGAAATACTAGAATTTTACATTTTGTTATCTATCAAAACCAAAATATTGTTCTTAGAAAACATGTTCCAGGATGTTTTGAACTATATGTGGGTATAACATAAAGAGCTGGTTGTAGCAGGACAGCAGGATCATAAGGATTATTATATACTTTTTTATCTTTTTTTATATCACACATCCTTGTGGTATTTCTGTTTGGAACACTCTCTTATCTCTTCCACAGTGTATAGCCAAAGCATGTAACTTATTTTCAAAGTGTGGCATTCTTACTGTTGCACCATACAAATTATTTTCTCTTTACAGTTCCAGAACTATATTTAGAGAGGCCATCAGTGACAGAACAGGGATTCTAACATTTCTGTTTAAAGTCCATACTCTATAGATCTCATAATATCCTCTATTTTGCACTCTGACTTCTTCAAAGTCAGGGTATCAGGGTTTCAAAGTGACAAAAAATTAAGTTGATAAAATGATCTATGCTAACCCAGAGAGCAGAAGATATAGGCATTTCACCCTTGCACTCAGAAACAGGTAATTGGCGTGCCTCCAAGAACCTTTTGTTCCCCTGATAGTTAAGCTATAGGTGGGATACCTTAGCAGAATTAGAAAGGTTTCTGGTTTTGTCCTCAAGTACCCAAATTTAAATTTATTAGTACAGTTTAGGTTGAACTTTATTTCAAATTATCATATGTATAACAAGTAACTAGATTTCAATTTCAGTTTTTTAAATTTATTTTAATTATTTTAATTGAAGAAATGATTAATTTTTTTTCCCTGTCTACCTCCCTCAATTTCAGTTTTAAAGTAAAGCATAAATGACTGTCAAGTTGACTACAATGTGAATTCTGTTTGGTTAATGACCTTTTGCTTTTTAATAGAGTATATTTAAAACATAAAGAACAATAAAGAGTACCCTTATCTCAGTCAATAATATTTAGTAATTTTTTTTATATTTGATCCATCCATTTATGTTGTTATGGATATATTTTAAGATAAGTTATAATTATAAAACTGACTATATCAGACATAAATCAGTTGGCATCTGAACAAAATAAGATCATTTTCCTAACATATCCACTATCAAACCTAACAAAACAAATAATTCCCTAATCATATAAATATGGTATTAGTTGCATTTATTTACCCAGTTGTTCGCCAAATATTTTGTATGCCGATTTCATTTAATCAACATCCATTACAAATCATGCATTACATTTGGTTGGTATATCTTTTAATATGCTTCAGTCTAAAAGACAACACCCATCCAAACACACATGCTCTCCCCACCCCTACCCCGGCACACACTTTATTTCCTCCATGGTACTGACTTTTTTTTTCCCCACTAAAGGCCAGGAAGGAGAAGGATCATAGAGAAAGAGTAGAGTGTGGAGTGAAATTAGTTTGGAAAAGTAGTTGCAAACTAGATCATGCAGTGCCTTATAAGTTATGCCAAGTATTTTGGACTAAATCCTAAGGGCAATGGGACCCTTCTAGGGGATTTTTCAATCAAGGGAGAGACATGATCAAGTCTATGTTTTACCAGGATCTCTAACCTATGGAAGGAAAGTTTGGTGGGGGCCTAGTGGATAGTGAGGAGGGCAATTAGGAAGCTAATGCAGTAGTCCAGGTGAAATTGGATGGTGGTTTGGACCAAGATTCAAGGAGCAATGTGAGAGGTCGTTGAAGAGCTGACTTGTTGGAGAGCTCCTAGAATGGCTCATTTTCGGAATTTGAGTGTTCTCACATAAATTGTTCACTCATCTGAATTACTGTAACTGGAAAGTTAGATCTAAATACGAATAGATTAGGTCAAATATTTTTTGTAAAAATACGTCAGAGGTGGTGCTATGAACTTTGTAGTGGAAGACATTAGGAGGCGCGTCATATGTGGTTGAGTAAGACTGATCACTGAGGTAAAGTAATGAAAGTTGTCTTCATCCATTGTAAACAAGCAATCTACAGAGCAGTTCTTTGGTACAAAACAAGCACATGGTATATCAGCAATCCGTAAGCCCATGGTTTTAGCATCAATGATAATCATTGTTAGAATCAGTATTTCACTGGGGATTAAAAAATGATGATTTTCTAATTCTATCATTCTCTCTGACTTTAATTGTTGTTATTCTTCTGTTGCAAAGGTATTTCATCAACTAGGACTATATATTTTCTGCCTAAAACAGCGATAATTCTTAAGTTCTTCCTTTTAACTATTAATGTTGAAAGTAAGTAATTCATATTATCGTTACTTACAGTTGTGGCAAATAGACTGTTTTTGCTTTTTGCTTTTACTATTTTGAATATTATTATAGACTAATAGGTTTTTATATGTGAAATGTGTTTCCAATAATAACAGTGTTTCGTCTATGTGCTCATATAACTCACTTTTTGTCAGTGGATCCTACTTTAAACTGATTTCTTTGTCCTCTTAGCACAATCCTATTTATTTCCTTATTTCCTGATACAACAGGATATTTCTCAATTACCTTGCAACTTTCCTACTCCAGACCTGGAGTTAGACATTCCAAGTAGCCTTTGAACCTTTAAGAATGAATGAGAGGCCAACTTCTGGGAACTAGAGATATACATTGCTACTAAAGTGTCATTGCTTCTAGAGTTTTTAGGAGATAGAAGCAGAAAATAAATATATAAATATAAACAGATATATTTTCTGTTCATATTGATATTTCATATTCAAAATTATTGTAATGAAGCTCTTATACAATTGTTCTCCTCTCTTGCACTTAAAATATTGGTTCTCCACAATGATTTATTTTATTTTCAATATAAATTCTAGTCCTCTTTGAAATATCTTTACAAGCAAAGTCTACTGACTCTTTCTGGGTCCACAGTAAATAATCCAATGGAATTTATTAGCTTTCGTATGTTAGTTTTTTACTAAGCATCTTCAAAACAAAGCTATAACTGTTGCTGAGATTGCTGAGAAAGCCAATTCTTATATGTTAGTTCCTATGAGTATTCTTTCTAAAATTAGACAATGTGATTTGCATTCATTCTCTCTCTCTCCTTTTTCTATTCAATTGGAAATGTGAATCATAAGGAGAGAAGATTTTTCTAAATCATCGTAATTTCTGGAGTTTGGTCTTGGGTGAGAGTAATAGTAAGTATACCCAATATGAACTATGAAAAGAGAAGCAATTGGTAAACTTTCAACTTTTGAATGTCATCCAAATCCCACTGGGTTTTGGATGACAGAACTCTTACCCTATTTCTTCTCACCAACACCAATGAAAGTATGGAATAGAATTTTGAACAGATAAATCTACAGCTATATAAAAAAGTTATGAAATCATAAATTTTCTCATAGATGAAGCAGAAACATCTTAACGTGAGAATGGTCTCTATACATCTTTTCTTGAACTTTGGTGTCAGACAGCTCTTCCTGATTCCCATTGCTTTGGTAAAGTTCTTTCAAAGTCTCATGTTCTTTTTCTCTAAAATGGGCATGTTAATCGTGTGTAGTTTATATGACTCTTGAATGAGATGATGTAAGCAAATTATTTTGGCACAATGACTAGGACGGTCATTGTGAAAAACACATGAGTGTTTAATACATGTGTATTAAGAAGTAGGAGGAAAGGAAAATGATAGAGATTGATTGAACAGTCTTTTCTTTCCAAGAGGCTCAAAGATCCGAAGAGATACAGCAATCGAGTAATAAGTTACAGAAGCACATGCGATTGGAAAGTGAGTGTGAGGGAATGTTCTTTGGAGGACACACCCAACGTGCTCTACAAAACATCTATGCTAAAACGTAGTTAAAAAATTCAAACTGCAGGGTTCTTAGAGAAGTGAGGAAGCGGGAACGTTCAAACTAATGTACCAGCCCCATAGCTGATGTTGCCTTTCATTGTTTTCTACTATTTTCAGTTCTTAACATAATTTTGTTTTGTTTTTAGTGCATGGTGCAAGAAATACAGCTTACCTCAGTGAAAGAAAACTAGGGAATCATAGAGAAGACAAAGCGAAATAGCCTGAATGATCTTATCATAAGGTAAATATAAGAATCAATGTGGTGACTAATTCAATGAAACCTAATTATTATATATTTTTAATTTCTCAGGTCTGTATTTTTCTCCTGCATCATTTCAAATGGTGATGAGAAACATGATTTTATTTAAAAGGTGATTTAGAAAGAAAACTAAAGTTCTATTTCTGTCTTGTGTTCACTAACGTTATACCTTTCTACCTTTTGCCCACATTTTCATCAGAGAACAAGCTTGTTTCCTGATGAACAAATTTGCCATAAATATCATTGATAAAAATTGGGAAAAATTAAACAAATTATTTAATATTTAAGAAATATCTAGCTGTTATCTGTGTGTACCCTTGAAAAACACATGTTATTAGACACAGGAATTCTTTAACTTTTCTCTACAATTTCTGTTTCTTGCTCTATGATTGGGGCCTTCTGGTATCAAATCTCTAACATTCTTAAGCTGACAAAAATGTTTTGAGATAAAAATAGATAAATTCAATACTCAAAAATATTTTATATTAATGCATGAAAATGTTAAATATTTAAAATAGTACCAATTACTTAAGGAATTCATAGAAAAAATTTGAATAGGATTTTAGTTTGTAAATATTGGATTTTTAGTGAAAATTTTATAAAACTTATAAATGATGAAAAGAAAATAAACTACTTTATTTCATTATTTGAAATCATCTTGTTATTTGTTGTTAATTTTTTACAATTTTGACTTGTAACTGGAGAATTTTATCCATTTACTTTTATTTAATCAATGAAATATTGAATTGAATTCTACCATCTAAATAATTGTCTTTTATTGTCGAATATGTTTTTGTATGTTTATTTACCCATTTCTGTTTTTTTAATAATCTAATATTTTTATTCTTTTTCTTCTTTACCAACTTTTCATTTATGTAGTTTGTGTGTAATTTATACAAAGCTTACTATCTTTATTATTCTGGAATTTTTGCTGGTGTTAGGAGTGATCACACAGTCAAAATGGAATTTTGAGATTCAGTTGTTAATGTATTTGAGGAGTATATAGGTAACTTACTTATAAAGGGAGATGGGATACTGGTAATCTATTGCACAAAGCGGCATCACAGTCAATAATTACAAAGGTTGTCACTTGGGATGCTGATTTTGAAGACCCTGAGAGTACACACAAGTAAATGGTTAAATTGAAAACCTTGAAAGCACAATTCGGCATACTGGTCTGAAGGCAGAAAGCCTCTGTATGAGCCTTGATGGAATCTTTTTTCTTCTAGAATTTCAGAGAAGATTCGTTAGAATCCAGGGCAGGGTATGATTGTAAAGGTTAAGTGGCAGCACACTAAACAAGTCTGCACTACTGCTTGATTTCTTATACTTATACTAAGTTAAGAGAGGATGTAGGGAAAATGTGGAAGTCCTCAGACATGAGGTGGGGATATTGGGCAACCAGAAGCAAAGGTAGAAATGCGAACCTATAAATCCTCCTGTAGCTAACTATCTGGCCTAAACAAATAATTACTTCCCTTTTTACTGAAGGACTTACCTTTCCTCTGAACAAAAGCCTCTCTAGGATTACTGCCTGCTTTATCAGGAGATGCTTTTGTCCTCAGTATCACTACTCCCTAAACTCTATCTCCGATTCCCATAGAGTCTAAGCCCATAAGGAGAGATTGATCTCAAAATAGCCACCCTAATATAAGTCTATGTGGGGAGGAGTACACTTAGAAAAATAGTGGCTAATGTGTACCAACAGGAATCTGGGAGCATATAAGTGTGGGGAAAAGTAGTAGCTCGAGAGAGAATGAAATACAAAGTTTGATTGGACTGGATTTATTAAAAGATAAATCTAAAAGCAACAAATGAACAGGACAAACAAACAGAGACTCATGGATATGGACAATGGACTAGTGCTTACCAGAGAGGAAGGGGAATGGGAGGAGGTAGACGGGGGTAAAAAAATTTAAATCATTTCTTCAATTAAAGCAAACAAACAAACAAACAAACAAACAAAAAGATATCCCACACTCAGAATTCAGGGGTCAACTTGTTGATCATCATGATTTGTGGTGTTAGTTGTCAGTTGTGTTGGAAAATTTAATCTTTGATTTATGGTTGACATATAGTCAATGAGGTTGCAATGCCTGGATTTTGTTGAAAGTTGTTGACGGAATCCAGAACTAGAGAGTTGGGAATGTTGGAACACCTCATGTGCAAGCTAATTAGATACTTCCTAACCATATTCTTCACAAAATACATTAAAAATGAATTATGAGAGGAGAGAACATCAGACAGAATCCTTGCAGAACTCTCTAGGAAGCTGGAGATGATCAAAGGTGAGGTTGTGATAGAATTATTTTTTATGTTTCAATAGAAAGTTCCTATTTGTGGATTCCAGAGCAAAAGAAAATGTTCAAAAAGTGGAAAAGAAATGTCTTTAGTAATACTAAAATATAAAGCATTTTTATTCACAGTCTCCCTCAACTTGTCATAGTTTTTTTTTTTTTCTATTTAATATCATTCTAGGTTAAAAATAAATATAAATAAGTGATTAGAAATCGATTTTAATGTTCAATTTTCTATCGTGCAATGGCCATTTTAAATGAAAATTTAAAAGCGTTGAACTCATAGAAACACAAAATTACATGATTTGTTTTTCATAGCTTGTACACGAATATATATTTTGTTCTGACCAGAAGAGTAGAAATGCTGCATAAAACTAACTTAACTGTTTTCATTTTACTCCTTCATATGAGCACATTGTATCGACACTCTTCACCTTTGACTTACTAAAGAGTAAGGAAGGATTGCAGTTGCCTTTTCTTTAACCCTCTGTGTCATTGTTTCCAGCATAAATGGATTGCTAATACATGCAAGTAATGAAAGTGAGAAAGGATAAGAAAGGGTTCTTGGTCTTTCATGTTTTTTTTTTTTTTTTTTTTTTTTTTTAAGTCCATTTCCTTCTCTCTGCATTTGAAGTGAGTTCCGATACAATGGAGAGGATGTCAAGTTGTCCGTGTTCCCACTTGCTCAGTGGTAGACACAGCATGCCTACCTTGTACTTACTTTGAGTTTCACTGAACTCCTGCCTATAATGGATCCACCAAAATTCTGTCCTTATTGGGTATTGGAAACATGATATACAAAAGAAAAGGCAATAAACAATGATAATTATGCATATTGCACATATACCCTCTACTCACATGCATATGTCATTGTCCCATCAGACTTTACATACAAAATACAAGTTTAAAGTTAAAATTATTAAGATTTCAGGACAGAAAAAGCAGAATGTTAGGCGTGGAACCCTTCCTCACCATTTCATGCTCCTCATGCCCCTGACCCCTCAGTATATTGTGTCATATGATAAATTATGATTAAAGTATATCTCCTACATTTTATTCTTTAAAACTATTATTTTAAAACTATCAGACAAAGAAAATCTCTATTATATGTGGAATCTAAAATATATGTTAGGAATAAAAACATGAACTATTTTATAATATAGATTATATTTTAATGAATTTCATTTCATTTTTATAAGTAAAACATTTAGAATATTTCTTACTCTAAAAAAATTATAACACCTTGCTTTATTTCTCAGACTTCTTTCTGGCTTTAAATAATATCTATGTATATATAATAAAATGATCATTTTAAATGTAACAAGATAAACTGCCTAATGTTTTTCAAAATATCTTTTTAAAATATTATTTAAAAATTGAATTCAGTTTTTTAAAAAAGTATTTTGAGTGTCAGAACACAGGATGACACCCCATTCTTTCTTTCTTTTGAGTAATAGCCATGACAATTGAGCTGTTACCTCTATGTTGATATACACTGAAAACTCCTGAATAGGCAGCAGCAGGATGATCACACATCCCGGTTTGCGTGGCAGAGACACAGGCCACCCATATTGTCCTAATGTAATTACTAAGAGCATACTTTCAATATGAGCAGTTTAGATGATAATTTATATGGTTGCTCAAAGCAGTTCTATACGCAGCAAGTTTTAGTTGCCAATCTTTATTCTTCATTATTCATATTAAAGGGTTTACGTTTTATACTACTTGTTAGTTTATCAATGCTTTCTTTAAGACCATTTAATATTTAGAGGAAAATCAAATAAAAGTTCTGGCAATCCCTAATGACCCTGTTTTTCTCTGACTTTCAGGGGAATTAGCCCTTATAATTCTTTGTTCATTAATGCCTGAGGAATTAGTGTGAAGCATTAATTGGATAAAGCTTAATGGTAAACATACCTCGAAAGGTAATATAGAGAGGAAACTAAAGGTCATTATTTTCTAGCAGGTTTTAAAAAAACATGTTCTTAAAAATCTCATATCCATATGATATAGAGCAGTACTGAACCACAATATTTTTAAATAATAATAAATAAAATAAATGTATATAGATGAATTTTTAATAAATTAAATACAATTTGGAAGAAAATTACACTGGCAGCAGATGAAAAATAACCAAATAAAACAAACAAACCTAGCTACACGCCTTTATTTATATTTTCCTTCTCATACATATTCTTCAGCATGTATTTCAGTACCAATCCAAATCTGAAATATATATTTATATTCAATTAGCTATATTTCCCTTTGAGAAGATACATATTTAAATAATATTTATATAAATACACATGTAACATCACTGTATTCAACTCAACAATTATATTCTTTATTTAAATTATATCTTTTTTATCTTTAATTATATTCAGTAAGTATTAACTAAGTACCTACTATATGACTAACCCTAATCTCTCAGATCATTGGGAAATGAATAGCTGTTAATTGGATCAAATAACACACACACACCAGACTAGTGATTTATGTAAGCTTGTTTGATTTAACATTTCGTGACCCTATTATAGAAAAAATATACCCAAGTGGTGACATAAAATCAGTGGTGTGTGAATTTTCTGTTTTGGCAGTATGATAAATAAAAAATAGTGAAAACATTTGGATTTCATCAGCTCAATTCTTTCCTAGAGCAGATACAAGATTTTATCTAATGCAAAATTCACTGTTCATCAGCATCTGACTACCTTTGGTAGTTTCTTATTCCCTTCTCTCAACGCCCTTATTTTTAGGGACTAATTAATAAAAAGTATGAATTTAGTAATGAGATTTCATAATTTAGCAGGTAAATTTGCCAATCATAGCCTACCATTCTGATTTAAATCAGAGATATTTAGTTTTTTAAGAGATAACATTATAAATTAGATCCAGTAACTTTTATTGTTTAGCTGCTAGGTAATGTTTTGAAACCTTCAATAGTGTTAAGCTCATATATAAAAAGTAAACATGATAATTTTTAGGCACTAATTGCACATGAATATTAATATAGATGAATACTAACTACATTATGAATGCTATTATAGAAATGTTTATTAAGATGAAGTTTTAAATTTTCAGTTAGTAATTATTTAGTTTAATGTAACATTGTTGAAACCAGGTATAAAATATTATAAATTATGTATCTCAAGTAAAAGGAATAAATCAATACAATTTTTAAAAGTGGGATACTTTTATTTAGTATAGCCATCAATGTCATCATTTCATAATAAAATGTAAAATATAATAAAAATCTATGTATCTATTGAAGGGACACAGTATTTGCCACCCTCAAATATGCCTTTTGGGATATTGATCTTAAACTGGTTATTATGGCACAAAAAACTCAGGAAGTCTTTGACCTTCCCCCTAACTGCCTAAAGAATTTAGCTAGAGTACCTGCTTTAGGAAGGGAGATATCATCACAGATAACTATAATTTAATATAAATTACTGTGTGACAGAGAGGAAGCTAGTAAGGCCCATTTGTTCAAAGTCTTTTTTGTGTCTCATTGTTAAAAATGGCTCAGCAAACATTTATTTACCAATCATTTGCTTTTCTAGCTCCATGTGAATTGTCTTGCTGACCTTTGAAGTCCCACACCACCCCCTACCTTCTCCTTAGCTCCAGAATGATATATAATACACCTCAACTGCCAAATGTGTCTTTGTGTCTCTTATTTTTATGGTACCGCAAATATACATCCGTAATAAATTTTAGACATTTTCTCCTGTTAATCTCTCTCAAGTTAATATGATTATTAGCCCAGCCAGTAGAACTTAGAAAGATGGGAGGAAAATTATTTTTTGTGCCCCCATACTAGGATCTCAAGAAAAACATTGAAAGAATTGACAACAAGGGGATGCTTCCTCATTTCTTTTGTTCAGTCAAAATGAATTCTTTTCCTTTACATTTCAACTAATGTTGCTAATTACTTAATTAGCAATTTTTTTCAAAATTAACTTTAAAAATATAATATTTTTTACATCAAGCAGAAAACAGAAACTCAGAAGAAGTAATCTTATAATTCTGTTATTGGATTATAAATTATATGGAGTAGGGTTTTTAAAATTTTGTTCTTTTATGTATTAACATCATCTACTTGGTTTTGATAGTTGCTTAATAAATACTTGGCGAGTTAAGCAAATGATTTTACATGGTTTCACTTAAAATGATCTGACAAACATGGATTTTTTTTTTTTTTTTTACACCCAAAGAGCATTTAACTGTAATGGACTAACTCAAGGATTGATTGGATATTCTCTTAGCTCCAAATTGCTTCATTACAAAAAAATAGGTGGGAGATATTATGCCTCATATATTAAGGTGTGCTCATTTCCTAGATATTTAGAAGTAATACAATAATTTAATAAATTTTGATTTCTCTTTTACTACTTGTTATTCTAAAACAATGTTATAATATTATATTCAGATTAGTGTTTTTTTTTTTAATTCCATGACAAGCTTATGCAATTTTATTCATGCCCAACTTTAAATGACATTTAATTCTCCATCATGTGAACTGTCAATTTGATAGCATTTGACATTTGGTAGGAAATATCTAGGCTTAAAAATGCATGTACCTAATATTAACCTCTAACCACTGATTCTCAATTGCACATTTCTGAAGTAGCTAAATATCTTACAATTCTTTATATGGGAAAGTTGGTTACATTTAAGAGGTATAATTTTTATTCTGCATATGTAGGGATATGGCAAATTTTTATTTTTTTATATTGCACATGTTTTATTGTTACTGTTTTTAATTTTAACGAACTTTTTTTTATGTTTTGTTTTATTTAAGCCAAAGACAACCTCTTATCCTTAGAAAAATATTCCAGTGAATTAAAAAAAACTAAACTAAGGAAGAAATCTTTGGCAAACTTAAGTATATATTTATTTAAGATTTATTACTAGAATTAAAAACTTTATAGGTACACATATATGTTTTAAAACTTCTTTAGCAAATCACACTTATGACCTAAATATGAAAAATTCTGCTTCTAATGCATATATTTGATGATTTAATGCTTTTTAAAATATATATAAAATGTTCCACAGGCCAGTTACAGAGAAGGTATTCAGTAGTAGAGATTTCACTAAATACAGTTTCATAGATTGACACTGAAATTGCCAAATTTATATTTAAAGTGGTAAAGTGGGCTCTGCATTTCCATAAGTAATTTAGATTCCTCAACAGTGATTTTTGTATGTTTAAGAGACTGTTCATTAGAACCATATTGATATACCATCTCATACCTGTAAGGATGTCTATTAGCAAGAAAAACAATTGGCAGGTGTTAGTGAGGAAGTAGAGAAACTGAAACCTTTACCTACTGTCAGTGGGAATGCAAAATGTTGTAGCCATTATGGAAAATAGTTATAGAGGTTCCTCAAAAAATTAAAACTAGAACTACAGTGTATTACAGAAATCCCAATAGAATTGAAATCATAATCTCAAAGAGATATTAGCACTCCTATGTTCATTGAAGCACTATTCACAATAGCCAAAAATGTGGAGACAACCTCGATATTCACCAAGAGATGAAGGGATAAAGAAAATGTGGTATATACAAACCACAGATTACTATTTGGCCTTATAAAAGACATATTTTGCAATGTGAGATAGCATGGATCAATTTTAAGGACATTATACTAAGTAAAATAAACCTGTCATAAAAACAAATAACATATCATTTTACTTGTATAAGGTACCTAAACGAGTCAAATTCACAGAATTAAAGAGTGGAATCAATGCCACCAGAATCTGGGGAGAGGGGGAAATGGACAGTTGATTGCTAATCAATGGCTTTAAAGTTTTAATCAAGCAAGATAAGTTGTAGAGATATGCTGTACAACATTATAACTATGGTTAACAATAATGTATTGTACACTTAAAATTTTGATAGAATACATCTCATGTGTTCTTACCACAAAAACAAATATGTAAAATGAAATAAAGACTATTTAGAGATTCACTTTGGTTTTTAATATTAAGATTTAAATTATTAAAGTCGTAGCAAAATATTTTAAGCCTTTAAGTTCATCATACAAATTTTATTATTTTAAAAATACATTTAGCAAGGAATAACAATCGTTTTATGTTGGTTTTGAGTGATGTCTGATTCCATTTACAAGCTTAATTAAACATCTTCAAATATTTTAACTGCATTTTCAAATTAATATTTCATAAGTTTTTCATTTGTCTTATTTAACAAACAAAACTTTTATGAATAATAAATAGTTCTTAATGTTTAATAACTTAAACATGTAAATATGAGGGAATTCAAATTCTCTTAAGTGCTTTCATTCTATACAAACATTGTAGGATTTCAACTTAAAATTAAAAGTACAAATGACTTAATTACACTCTTCCAATTGAAGTTATAAGGCTGTCACTCCAATAGACAAAATTCATTACACATACATAAAATACCACGAATTGCTTCTGACACAAAATATTAATTTTATGCTGTTGATTTTTTAAAACTAGACTCTACACTGAATTCTAAATTTCCTTGGTCGAAAATGTTTACTTTTAAAGAAAATGTTACCATTTTTATTTTACTCAAGACTGCTGAAGACTATTTTGGTGCTTGAATGAAACTTGGACCTGCAGACATGTATAGCAATTTTTCTCATTATCAATCAAGAAAACCATTATACCTTCCCAAGTAATTTTGAAAATGACTTTATGCTTGAAGTTAATACAGACCGGGGATGTTGACTGAGATGCCTACAAAATTTGTGTAGGTGACATCAGTGGTTCACATTAATCCTATTTATAGAGTTGTCAATGATTTTATAACACAGAGGAGAGATTCATGTGGCCCTTAAGATTCAGAATATACATATTACCTGATTCTTTTCTACTTTAGAATCATCCACTCCTACCAAATTTGTTTATTACACCGGGATTTGAAAATCTCTGGTTAAGGTATATAATACTTTTTTTTATTTTCATGTGCAAAAGATGTTTGAACTAGAGGTTATCCTAATATATGTGAGTGTATTTTCTGTCCAATGATAAAGACTTTGAACTTTGTGTACTCTTGCATTCTTTTTTTTTTTTTAGGTAAAGCAAACTTTGGTTGACCTCACAGATTGCAAGGATCTTGTCAACTTACAGTCCCTTATTTTTTATTTTTTATTTTTTACACCTACAGCACCTGGTCTTCCTATGTACTTTTGCATTCTTGAAAGCTTGTTTGGAGATTCTAGCAGGAGAACGCAGCTACTCGTGTACCCTTAAGCAAAGAATGGTCCTCTTCTCTATTGGGGAAGGTCATCTTCTTAGAAGGGGACACCCGCCTAGCCACCCAGATCAGCTGAATCAATCCTGGTGATCACTGGGGTGACAGATATCACAGTCAGATCACTCTCATATCCTACTCTTGCATTCTTTTATGTTCATTAGATACAAGTCTTACAGATATTGAATTTTGGCTATCTTATGGGTGACCTAATTCATACAGATAACACTACTAAAATAAGAGGCAGTCCTTCCTATATATTATCAAAATACTTCCCCTAAATTTCAGAATATTGTTTGATAATTCCTGTACTTAAGGCTGTGCCTATCTCTGGGCAATATTTTTTAGTTTACTTTGAGGTCATATGCATTCTCTTCTAAGTTTGCAAAGATAACTTACATTTTATGATATTTCTCTACATTGATCTGATTTGAAACCATATGTGTGTACTCAATTGAATTTTTGTACTATAATAGTTTTCTAGCTGTAAGAACTTTTTAGACTGAATATAAGATATCTTGAGATAAATCACTGAAATTTAGAATAGAAAGAGCCAGAGAAGAAAAGGGGAAAGTTGAAGAAATAGACATTTTAAAAATATATATATCATTGTCTGTATGTCCTACACTTAACTAGATACTTAATATATTTACTTCATTTACTCATCATGGCAATGTTTCGTGAAGGATATTATATGTATAGTACAGATGAAAAAACCGAGTTAGGTTTGTGTCCAAGCAAATGTGCTTTCCGCTGGAACCATGCCTTTGCAGCTCCACTTAAGAGATGATCTATGATAAACAGAAGATTCAGCTTAGTCCCAGAGAGGTAAAGCGGCTTGCACAGGTTCATTTTCTGTCAGGATCACACTCTGGTGTTCTAGGGATCATATAATACTTTTTGCTTTCTATCACATTGACCATTTCACCTACTCAACAGATTTTTTCTTAGTATTATATATTTTTTAAAGTTTACATATTCTTGCCTTGATATATAATTCAGCATGTATTTAAATCTTTCTTTAAGTGAGAGAGAGAGAGAGAACCTCCCTAAACAAGAAAGCTTGTTATTAAATAATAGAAGCTTCCCTCACAGTCTGAAATAATTTCTAAAATTATTTTAATTTGGTGTAGAGATTAAAAAAACATGCTTCCTAGATTAAATATCAACTGTCTTTAATGAACATTCCAGGGAACTGTGGAGTAAAACCTCTATTAACAAAGTCCTCTACATTAAATAGACATTGTAATGGGGATACAGAATGAAGACTTATCTTGGAAAACATTCTTTATGTGTGGTATCTTTACATTTAAATTATTTTCTCTAAAATGTGGAATAGAAATGTTATAAGTTAAATTCTTTTAAAAAGACATCTATAGTTTATTAAAAACTTCCAGTTAAGTATGCCCAAAATTTAGAGCTACCAATAAACAAAATTAATAACATTTAAAATTGGTAACTTTTTATAAACTGAACATACTGATGACCTATGGTTCAGTCTGGTCTTTAGAATTCTTAGTCATTTAAATGTTTAAATAGTACATTTAATAAAATTGTGGTTGTTCATATAATAATCTTAAAATTAGAAGTACTATAGTTCCTGAAACTCAGGAGAAGGTCATTTTTATAAGCTGGCTTTGAGTAAACATTAAGTGATTAGATAGCATCTACTAGAAACACCTGAAATGAGGCACTATGACATGCTATTTCATAGTATACTGGTAAATTTTTGTTAGCATCATACTGAAAACATATAGAAAGTATTTCTTTAAGTCTCTAAAATATTTGTTTGTCTTTGACTTTTTTTATTTATTTTGTTTTAATATGAGAAAAGATCTGTAACTGCAGTATTCCAGATGACCTTCTTAGGATTTACTTTTTTTTTGAGGAAGAGAATTTGTTGTAAGCATCTTATATGGTTAACTACTCTCTGTATTCAAAGTCTCCAAATGATAACAGTAAATTACATACACTGAAGGCAGTATGTGAGATTATCTAAATTCTTTATATCCCTTATAAAATTTTATTACTTATGAGTACTGAAAAGTTACTGAAAATCATTTAGCATTGCTGAGCTGTCACTTGATTATCCTGAACTTAGTAATATTGTGATAGAAGCATAAAATAGCAAGATGGGGTGGGGAGGTGGGAAGGGGCTAAAAATAGAACAATAGTAAAAACTACAGCGCAGGTATGAATCGTGCTGAATCGCATGAGTTCTGACAGATAATAAACCAATGATAGATGTGATCTCCAAAATTGCATGTCTGTCATGAGCTGAACCCTCAGTCTAATGCAGGGTCATTGGATTTTACAATCTCATAAGCTTCCAGGACTTTGCCTGGCACATCAAAACAATTGCTTAATGTGTAATAAATTCTACAGCTAGCCATCTGCCTACCCTCTCGACCTTTCAAATTTTATTAAAACCCAAGCCCATAATTACTCACTTCATGAACCACCAGATTTTTGGAATATGCTATATTTCAGAGTTACTTTATCTTTTTATGCAACTGGAGAGATTTAATATATTGGACAATATTTGGCAGCAACATGATTTTTCCATTGAAATGATTATGAGAGCAATCACTAGAGTTAACAAGATTTAGGCTATTTCTACCCACTATGTATGAATCCCTAAACAGTAATACAAAGTACAGTAAGTAACAACTCTAAAAATAGTTAAGAAACCAGAAAAGTTATTCCAAAATATTTATTTTCATTGATGATATACAACTTTATATTTGCATAAATACAATTTTTACATTTTGTGATTTAGTTTATGAACATGTAATCATGTAACGGATAATTTCTTTTTGAAATGGCATAACAATATATTGTGTACTTTATAGAAGTTTATAGCCCAACTCCAGTTATGAGATTATAAACTTTTAGGGCCAGAAGGTTTAGAAACCTGAGACAAAAAATGGATCATGTAACTCACTCAAGTTCCCATAGCTAGTTAGTGGCAGAGCTGAGGAAAATTCCACAGTTCCTAATCCCTTGTTCAAAACTCCCGCTATGTCCAGATCATGTCCTAGCTCTTATCCTTGAGGAGATGATGAGGAGAGGGCAGACGAATGATTAATTAACAGAAATCTAGGTCCTAACAGGCCTTTAAACTTTAGTGATTTTCCCAAGAATCTGCTTTCATGGAGCCACTCATGACTATTATATATTTTGGTAGAACACTTTGGGGTCCTGAAAGCATGAGAAAGAGTGAGGCCTGTTCACTCCACACTGCCCAACTTCTTTCTTCTCTCTTATCTTCTCCTTCCACAGAGCTGTGATGCTTCTCCCCTATCTCAAGCAATGCAGTTCTGTCGCATTCTGTCCCCTCAGAATTTAACTTTTTCTTTAAGGAAGGTCGTAAGGAATTTTTTCTGAACAGATATAATATTTGGTTCCAAGGAAATACTTGGGAAGCAATTAAATTTGAGGGATCTGAAATTAGATAGCTTGGATTCAAATCCTAGTTTCACCACATACTAGCTGTATAGTAAAAATTACTTATATGATAGCTTACCTTTTCATTCTGTAAAATAATGTAATAATAGTTTCCAACCTTGTATTATAAATATTAAACTTCATATTTTCCTGCTGCCTTAGCAGTCCCACAAACAGTCTCTGAGCATCCCACTCAGGTGTACAAGTTGATAAGGCTGGCCCCTATCATAAGTTTCCCTTCTTGCTCTCACCTTAGTGTGACCTCGTGACATTCAGATGCACTACCGGTATCCCCCAAAGCACTTTTCACTTATATACTCTACCCTGACCCTCAATAAAAGCACTTGCTTATGGATTCTGAAGCACACCTCCTTTGTTCTACCCGCAATGGGATCCCACGACTCCCAGTGATGTGCATTGGCTCTGCCTAGAATCTGTGAATACAATAAACGGTGTTTTCCTACATCTCTCCCGTGTCACGTCTTGGGGCCATAGCTGACTGACCATTTCATGAAAGAATGTAGAACAAACGTTATAGGGACTTTATGAGGGTTTAGTCTCATTTTATGTATATTCTCATTTAGTTGTTTTACATCCTTAAAAGTGGACATTTATTATTGAAGCAGTTTTAATTACTTTATTATTAACGAATGATAGTGTGAAAACTGTCTTTACGTGATTACAAAACTGGTGATTGTTCTCAACTCAAAGAATACCAGGTAGATAAAATGGATAGATAGCATTTATTGAATACCTACTATATGTTTTGCAAGATAGTTTATGTATTATTTCACTTAAATGTCACAACCGGTAAAGTCTTGTTTTTACGACATTTTTAAAGTACAGATGACATTGTCACCAATGAATTACATATTCCAAAAAGTAGGCCAATTTATATAACATTTCTATATTATTAGTTCTGGCTTCGGAGATTAAATGTAGAGACTGAGGCTAATAATTTAAGAGTTATCTGCATATTAGTCGAGGCTGGTATATGAAGGGGAAGCAAGAGATAATCTATTAATTTTTCACCTACTACTTTATGATCTATTTACATTCTGTACTGAAAAGTCTACAGTGAAGATTCACAAAGACATACTCATGACAGCCTATTCCAAAAATTTCAAAATTTCAAAAATTTAAAAGGAAAGTCATTAAGCACTTAGTAAGCATAAAAGTGAGCAATCTCCAGGGAACTTCGTATATTTAATCTATTATCATAAAGTAGTTTCTCATAGAATTATAAGATGTGAGACCTATTCTGAATTAATGTGGTATGTTATTAATCCTTTGAAGAAAATTCTTTACAACGTTATTTGTTAATTGTAGTTGGCTCAAAAAATATGGGAAAGAATTATAGTTGCAAAGCAGTTTAAAAGATTTAGAGTGATTTTTCACAGCAAAAGGAAGCAATATTTAAGTGAAGCCATGGAGCAAAACTGAGAAAATCATTCATATTTCAACAACTGAAGAAATGGGTTAAATTAGTGCTCATTACCATTTTCCAACTAACATCTCTCCCCCTCACATACACACAGAATACATGTAGACATGTAAACATAGCACTGCCTTTTATTTTTGTTAAAATCATGATCCAAAGAATAGACAACTGAATATTATCAAGCAATGTGCTTTGACAAATCCTATATATTGTATTACTACTACTTTCATATTTTAATATTTTTTTCATTCAATTAGATTCCCACTACTTCCCTGTAATATACAAAGCTAAGAAAAAAGCAATACCAAGTATTCTCAAAAAGATTTTCAGTGACCAGGAAAGGCACCCACTGCATGCTAGCCAGATATCAAGTTGGAACTCAGAGAATACATCATCTTTTGAGAAACAGGAGCCCTAGGCTGTGATACAGTATCCAGTTGTGTTCAGAGAAACTCTGAAATCATCACTAAAAATAGCTTAACTTCATCTTTATGTAAATGAACATGTTCTACTTCTGATTACTTTAATATTCCACAATTACAGCAAAGCCATGGAGAGAAGACATTGCAATGATCTCTAACCAGGCATAAAATAATTCATTTCCCAATCAAGTTATATAAGACAGGAAAGTAGAAGGGGGTAAATACACATTTTTCTACTGTTTCTTTTCTTTTTCTTCCTTTTTTTTACTCTATCAGGTGAGAAAGAAAACAAAAGATAAATCCATTTGCAAAAGATAACCCACATGTATTTATATCTGTCAAATGTAGAAATGAAGCCTAAACATCATACAGAGAAATTATTTTCTTTTAACGTGCTGTCATACAAATAAGCATTACATGATGTTGCCACGTGGTAAAACTGTAAAATTTAGAAATAATTTCCCTCAACAAGATAAACCTGTCTAAATGCATGAACTCAATTATATAATTTATTAGGATTTGGGATACTAACCTTTGCTTTGACATTTTGTTTATTTAATTTATTTAAATTTTTATTTATTTATTATTAAATTATTGGGGTAACATTAGTTAATAAAATTATATAGGTTTTAAGTGTACAATTCAATAATATGTTATATGGACTTTGCATTGTGTGCTCATCACTCTAAGTTAAATTTCCTTCTGCATCATATATTTGGCTCCCTTTACTCTTATCTACCTATCTTTCCAAATCAGGCTTTTAAGAAGTGTATATTTGTTTCTGTCCATCCTAATAATTTTATTACTCATTCATTCATTCAAATTTCCATTTTAACTATGTGTGGGGAAGAGGAAGAACTGTTTAAAGCAAATTAAATGTAACTATAAAATTTTTTTGTCTTTCTATTATTTTGAATACCCTTATCAAAGATATCTGTAAATCCATAATAGTAATATAGCAATTTATCTCAACTTTAAAGTTTAAATGAGGACATAATTAACAAAGGGAAGAAAATATTATATTTTGGAACATGATGTGATTTCAATATGTTGTTTCACATTAACATGCCAGCAAACTTATTAATTAGAGTTTTAATTTTTAAATCAAGAAAGCAAAGCATAAAAAAATAATTTGCATGAAACTACTATTACTATTTTAGGCATTGCTGCTTGTTTAGTACTAACTGCCAAAGTGTAGTGCTCCATGAGGGTCTTTGAATTTACTCTTTCCCCAAATTAGACCAATCTTTCTCCAGACCTTCCTAAAGCTTCTGTTCTTCTTATTTCATTGAAGTCTGAGGAACTGTTCTTTCTGACCATGCTATCTAAAATAGCCTTTCTGCTCAACTTCCTCACTTTCTATATTATTATTTTGATCTTTTCCTCATAGAATTTATCATAATAGTAAGTTATAATAAATGCTCACTTTCTTGTTACTATCAGTTTTTCACTAGTATATAAGTTAAAAAAGAGTTAAACCATGTTGGTTTTCTCTGAAGGCTCTCTAGTGCCTTGAATAGGATGGAGCACATTGAAGTGTAAAATTCATACCAATTATTTGTTGAATAAATGAACAAATAGATAAATCAATACTTAGGTTGGATAATAATACCAAAAAATGTAGGGAAGAGATAATTACTTGGAAAGATACAAAAAATAAAAGATAAACAATTAAGATTTAGGATGTAAAAGACTCTATAAAGATAGTAGGATCTCAGCAGATAAACAGACTCCTTTCTCACTCCCTGCTCTTTCTGAGACCACAGAGTGGCTTCTTTTTCCCCATTTGATATTTCAAATTCTTGTTTGAGAGAAACTGATTGGCTAAATCACACATCAGGTAACTACACCTGGGTTAAATCACTGTGGCCAGTGTGACAAGTCACACAATATAAGCACTATCACTAAAGTTACAATTTTATGCTTATTGCCATTCCCGGAGATGAGAGGAAGCTGGGAGCTCTGCAGACAAGTGAAGAGAAGACTACCACTTACTTATAATCATAAGAAATAAACGGGCCTTTAAAATTTCTATATTTACAATAGTTCTCATGTTGCAGTAATGAAATATTTTATATTTCAGCTAGATATTAACAGATTTCTTGATTAATATATCATTACAGATCAGTCATTTATTGCTTAGTCAAAATTAATTCAGAGTATGTCAGATTGTCTACAACATCAAAAATTTGAGGGAAGTGAATATTATTGAAAGATAATTAAATGTATATTTTAGTATATTTGTTTCCTTGTGAAGAGAGAAAAAAATAGCTTTAGATAATAGAGGGTAATACAAGAAGTTCAGCATCTAACAATGTGTTTCATTAGGTAGAAGAGGTACAAAAGTTTTTTTCTTTTTAAACTCATTCAACTGAAATAGTTCACACACTCTTAACATCAGTGTTTGAGAGTATTAGTTTCTCCATATCCTCTCTTGCATGTCTATATTATATTTAACATACAGCAGAGGAAAACTACTTACTTTGAATTTTGCCATAGCTCTACTGGTTTAGTTTTGCTATATAGCTCTGGATTTACTCTAGAATTGCATAAAATATAAAATAACTGTTGAAATATTGAAAATTCAAAAAGATAGCATGCAGTGTTATATTGAAACAAGTAATGGTATGGGGTAAAAATTAGACCAAGATGGGTTTGAATCTCTGCCCTATTTGAGATTGGGTGTGGGAAATTCTAGTTCCATAATCAGATATTATTTATTTCTCTGAGTCTGGAAATATTTATATATAAAATGAGAATAATAATTAGTTCACAGGGATATTTGAAAATTATATGAGATAATGCATTGAAAAAATATTTTTGTAAAATACTGTTTACATAAACTACAAACAAAACAAATTATAATACATATGTAATTGAATATCCTGCGATCACTAAAATAATGTAGAAAGTCCTTAGGAACTGATATATATATATAATAAGTGAGCTAATTCTGTACTTATTAATACATATATATATATACACACTTATTAATAGATATGTGTGTATATATATGTATTAAGTACAGAATTAGCTTAGAAAAAATACATGAGAAACTGATATTGGTGGTTACCTCTAGGGAGAAGAACTGAGTGAATTTTCCAAGAGTGAATAAAAAAATTTTTTGTGTATCATTGTGTATTCTTTTAATTATGAATCATGGAAATGTATTGCTGATACAAAGATGAGTAAAAAATATTGAAAGCTAAGTAGAATGCTCTCTTCCCCATCTTTTCCGATTCTTTAAAGAGACCACAGATAAAGGAAATTTAACACACAGTTAAAAAGTCTTAGCAGCTAAGATTTATTTTTTAGATATTTAAGTATCAAATAAAGCTAATTATTTTAGGTTATAAAAATATTTTTAATCTCCATTTAATCTCTTTTATTCTGGTTTAAAGTATTAAGATCGGTTGTTATTAAAAACCATACTCAACTGAAAGTTGTCTATTTTCACCTTTAATATATGTTAGATATCTAAAAAAAATAATACTAGGAAAAAAGTATTTATGCTATATAAAATGTGCTTATCATATAAATATATTATAGTAACTACATGCTTTGTTCATTATGTTTAGTGAAGCTCTTGTTTAACCTATTTTTATCTAATCTTATCAGCGCAAATGTGCATTGAGCATTCAGTGTTTTTCTAATAGCTTAGAAAATTGGAAAAAACAAATAGTAAGCATGTTCTGACTTATTCACTAGCAACTACCCAGTTCTCTTTATCTGTTAAACATCTTATCTGTGTAGAAGTCACATTGATTTTGAAAGACAAAAGTGCCAAATGCTCTGGTTAGTCTTTACATATTAAATAACATGTCCTATTCTGTAAAATATTACTTGGTATGCCAAATAATTAATAAATAATTATTCAAAATGAGGATACAAAGAAACTTATTTTAGAATCCTGTTAACTGAAGCTCAATAATTTTTTAGTTAATAAAATAACATCTCATTCTCGTGTAGTGCTTTACACTTTCATATGTGTCATCTGATTTGATTTGAGCATATTTATATGGAGTATGGCCCTTTAACAAAGACAATACTGATTCATTGTCTTACCATTGCTGAACATGGCATAGAATAAAAATAAAATTTGACATGAACCAAAAATGTAATCCAACAGAACATAAAGTTTAAAAGAGATCTTTTATTTTATTTTTTTCCATTGAAAATCAAACCTGCCACAGACTTCATAATGCCCAAAGGATATTGTTAGAAATGCTATGCAAAGTTAAAAATTATGTCTATGTTTTGCTGGCACTTATGCTCAAGTATAGTTGTCTCATCACATTTTAAAATCAGGAAGATTTTGTTATGACAGATGGACAAAAGCAATAAACGCCAACTCTCAGTGTGACAGAATCTTATACAAAAGGCTTGAGTAGAAGGCCAAGAGAACAGAAATGTTCTGAAATTCATCTATTCTGCAATTAAAAGGAAAACATTTGTGTACTCTTTAATTAAGGTTTGTGGCATTTAAGATCACCAGTTAATCACACCTTCAACATTAAGGCAATTGTGGATAACAAAATAACAAAAATTGTATTGATTCGATGAATCCAGGAATGGAATAAGATACTTCAGAAGGCAGAGAATATAATAAAAGAGAAACTGGAAACAAAATGAAGAGGATGCTCAGAAGGGGGGCGGGGGGAAACAACAACATTAAAAGAATTGTTAGAAACCTTGGCCTTTGAAGCCTTATTCAATCTTGAGATTTTTCCTTCCATGCAGTTTTGTAGACACTGACTAGAGCAAAATTATATCTACATAGAATTGCTAAAATTATTTGATATTCTAAAGACATAAATGGTGATTTCCATTTGTTTTGGGCTTTTATTCAAAATAGGCATAAGCTGAGTTTTACATTAGAAATATGTAGACCTTGTAGGAATTTTTTTAAATGGGTAAATTAATGCATAAAAATAATAAAAGTCACACATTAAGTTGGTTTAATGCTAGGCTGTAGCATTTTTGTTTTTTACTAAATTGAAAAAGATTATTTGATTAAGGATAATAAATCAAGCTTTTCACAAAGCATCTTAGGTGTATTAGTTTTCTGTTTCTATGGCTACATAACAAATAACCACAAAGTTAGTTATTTAAATAACCAAAATTTATTATCTTACAGCCGTGAAGGTTAGAAGTTGCACTGAGATCTCACTGGACTAAAATTAAAGTATTGGCAGAGCTACATTCTTTCCTGGGGTCTCTAGGGAAAAATTTGTTTCCTTGCTTTTTCCAGCTTCTAAAGATTGCCAGAATAAGTTGGATCATGGCCCCTTCCACTATCTTCAAAGCCAACAACTTTGCATCTCTCTTATTGTTCTTCTAAAATCATGTGTCCCTCAGACTCTCTTCTTCTGCCTCTCTTACAGTTTTAAGTATCCTGTGATTATATCAACCCTCCTTAGACAATCCAAGAAAATGTATCTAAAGTCAACTGATTAGCAACCATAAATCCATCTTCAACCATAATTCCTCTTTACCATATAATTTATCATATTTGCAGGTGCTGTGAATTAGTATGTGAACATTTTTTGTGTGTGTGTGGATGTGGTAGGCATTATTTTACCTATCGCAGTGTGTCCTCTAGGCTCTATAAACTCCATCCATCCCATATAATAAATTCGCCTGTCCCCAAGATCTCTGAAAGTCTCAACCCATTAGAAAATCAACTTAAAGTCTAATAGCTCATCTTAATCTCATCAGCTAAAAAGTCCAAAATTTCATCATCTAATCATGTTAATCATATTTGGAGGAGGCTTCAGGAATAATTCATCCTAAAGCAAAATTCTTTTCCATCTATGTACCTGGGTAAGAAGAAAACAAGCTATCCATTCCTAAAATACAATGGTGAGACATGAATAGACATAGTGGTAGATATTTCCATTCACAAAGGAAGAAAATGGAAGGAAAAAAATCACTGGAGTCCCAGGCATTATCAAAATCAGGCTGGGCAAACTCCACTGGATTTCAAGGCCTGTGAATAAGTGATGCAGTTCTGCACCCTGGGATCATGGCTTCACTCTGAATCAATCATCTGTTTCTATTCATGAAAGGTGATACATGTTTGTAGCTTTATCAGAGCAGTTTTATCAGACTTTTTTGCCTTTACACTTTTGAGGGTACAACAGTCTTTTATCATTTAATGTTCTCTGCTTTTTCAAGACCAAAATGATAGTGTTTCTGCTAGCTGAAAATTCTGAAGAATCTTGTGAGTCTCTGCTACATGTCAGAGGGATTCACTCCAGTAGACAAAAGGTCCCTCTGCAATTTTTTCTTAAATAGTCTTATATATATTTTTCCTTCTGCTGGGATGATTGAGGGGGTCTATGCATCACATATTTAATCTCTTCAAATTTGCTCTTCTATGACTAAATACTCTGACCTTTTGATCTTTCCGAAGTATTTTCAAGAGATTGTGAGGAGTTTGAATACAGGCAAAAATCCTATGTGGGATCTTTTGGGCCCAACTCTAGGCAATTACAGGGCTTTTTATCCGAAGGAAAAAGAAGAAACTCATATTAGAAATAAGTAATCTAAAAAACTAGCACAGAATTTTTGGTAATATTAACTTAATCAGATAATTATCTATTTAGATATTTACCAGGAACTATAGAGACAGAAATGTTACCAAGCAAGTAAGAAAGCCAGCAAACTAGTTTTACCTATAGTTTCTCTGGTTAGTATGTCTCGTTTTCACTGTGAGTGCTGATGGCTTTGCACTATCCACTTCCCTTCCTCGATTAGCATTTGAAATGACGCTTGTCCCAGATGAAAGAAATGCCAAGAAGTAATAAACCTTCAAATCCAATCTTCATCATTATTGTAGCCAAATTTGGAGGAAATAAGATTCTTTTCAATTTCTTTCCAAGGTCAAATATGATGTGAAATTAAAACATCAATTTTATAATACAATTACTATACCGTTTACTTTTAGATTTATATCATTCCAAAATTTTGAAGCATTTTTTTTAAATGGTGAGACTATCAATATATTTTTATTGTAATTTCTATAATATTTGTGAAAAAAGATAGATAAAATCATGCGCAGAGGGATTAAATGATTTCCAAGATCCCAGAGTGGCATTGCAGTGAAAAAAGCATTCGGTTCAAGACCACATCTATTGAAGGACCTCTAATCCTTGCCTTACAAGAAAAAGAGGATAATTAATCATATAATAAAATCTTATAATAGGACATATCAAAATCCTTTAAAAGTTATTAAATGAGTTCAGAAATTGTATAAAAAGTAATTGGTTTTTTTTTTTTGAAAGTTCCTTTCAAGCATCACAAGACTAAAACATAAGAGAGAATGAACTTTGTTTGAACTCTGCAGACTAACATTTTTTACCATTGTTAATATGTTTCGCTTGCATTAACAGGTCTCTATGTGTTCCCTCTTGTGGCTAATATAACATATAAAAAAAAAAAACATTTTCTTCATTTACTTATGATGGCACTGCATTAAGGAGATAAGGCTCTATAACTGCCAGCTGTATGAGAGATTTGTGTTTCAAATTCTTTTCTGGAGTAGTTTCTTAAATCTGCTGATGATTAAAATACATATTTTATGCTACACTATAGAAAGAAATATATTTTTTTGGCCTGATTATTTCCAAACATATCAGAAGAATTATAAACTAAATTATAACTCAAATATTGTCATAGGAAATTGTAAAAGTTTTTTTCGTGTATATACAATATAGAAGCACATGAAGTACTTTTTTGTCTCAGAGAGGAAATACTGTTGTAATTCTTTTGTCTTCCATGAATATTTTGAGGACTTAGTCTTTTTTTATGCTTTAGAGTCATGCTATGTGTGTCCTCATCTTACAACTATTTTATTTCTTCCATTTATATTGCATGATTTTCTATTTTAGAATACAGTCATTTAGGTTCATATCTAGTTTGTCTTCTTTAATAAGTTATAATCATCTTCAAAAGAAGATTCATATCTGATTTAACTCAATACATCTTCCAAATTCTGATCCAGTGCCCTGATATATGATTAGTAAATAATTTGAATGAAATTATGAGTCCTTAGAATTGTAAAATTTTATTGAATATATATTATAGATGGTTATTTAAATAATTTTGAGCTATGCAGAAATAAGTAATTTTAATAAAATATCATCTATATTTACAAAATAGTTTCATAAATATATATGTATTTTTACTTTTCATCCACATATATAACTGGTGATTTGTTATATGCATAGAAACTTAATGATAGGTTGATAATCTGTTATTATCTGCCCTAGACTACATACTGGACTTTATTACAATAAAAAACAACTATGGATCATGATTTTTAAGAATTACAAACAAATAGTATATTAACAAATGCTATGTTGATTAGACATTAGGATATTAGTATTTAGTAATTAATAAATACACTAGTAAAGAATTTAGTAATTTAAATACACTAATTAATTAATACAACAAAAGGCTCTAAGAACTTAGAGTCAAGAGTGAAAAATCAATTTGGGCACAGTTCTCATCTCTGACTATACAAGGAAATTGCCTCTATAGGCCTCGTACTCAGAGATCTTATTTAAATGGTCTGAGATGGAGCCCTGATATCAATAGTGTTTTAAAGCACCTGAGTGATTCTTCTATGCAAACAAATCTGAAAGTCACTGGTGTAGATTTCAGCATGGTGCAGATGATGCAGGGACTTGTCCATGTTGCTAAGGATTTGAAATTTATCCCTAGACAATGAAGTCACTATAAGAGTTTAAGCAGGGTAGATATAAATTCTCATTTGGTTATTATGTGCAGAGTGAATTATATAAAAGAAATAGCAGAAGAGGAAAACCAGCTAGGGAACTGGTCCAAAAGAGAGAAAACAGTGGTCTAGAGTAGTCTAATGACAGAGGACAAAAGAGAAATATATGTAATTAACACAATGGTTGAGGTACAGACTCAAGTCACACTTGCTCCATCCTTATTAGCAGTGTGACCTCAAGTGGTTGCTTTCTTCTAGCTAAAAGCCTGTTTCATTATTTATAAAATGAGAATGATAATGTTAAATTCAGTGTGTAGGTATTAAGATTAATGAGTTAACCTAGTAAAATACTTTGCAATATAGAGTAAGTGCTTATTATATATCAGCTATATCATTTTATTTAATTGGATTGGCTTATCGATTAACAGTTTGTTTAATCAACCAACGAACTTTTCTATACTCCATCTAATGACCTTCCCTTCCTCCTTGAACATAACTCTAGATCACTGCCATCCCTTTCTGTATAAGAAATCATTAAATTTTCTCCCTACTTTCTATCTGTCTTACAGTTTCTTTTAAGGGAAATTGTCCCATTTTTTTGCTTTGCTCATGTTGTAAACTCGTGTCTATGAGTTTACCCTATAGATATAATTTTCTAAAAGGAATAGCCATTGATTAGAAAACAGTTAAGCTATAATTTTTTTTTGTGGTTGTTGTTCAAAGGCAAGTTAGACTTATCAGTCTCTCTTTCTCAATGTCTGTTTGTCTCTTGGCATATATATCTTTCTCTCCCTCTCTCTCTTTCTGAAATCCAATCTAAGAAACACTCAGTAAATGTTTCAATTAATCCTGGAACTAAAGCTGAAAGTTGTATCAGTAGAAAGAAGCTATGTGGTATACTAGGAGAAAAAATAGATTCTCTCATGATCGAAGCAATGATATAAAATCAGAAGCTATGTGTAAAAAAGAAATGATGATATCGAAAAGATATAGGGTATAAAAATAATCATCCAGCAAATCTGAAGAGACTAAATAATGAAGAGCTGCATCTTCTGTCTGCTGAGCTTTTTAGAATTGCTCATCTTCTCCAATCTCTATAATATCTTCCTCTATTACCGTTTCTGTTAGTGGTTAGCTAGAAGATTTTGTCCCTTTACTGGCTGGATATTTACCTTCGTATTTACAAGGATAAGTTCCTTGAGCTAGTCTAATGGACTTTATGTTCCTTACAAAGTAGAAAACCTAGCTAGAACACCATATTCCAGACTGCAGCCAGAGCCACCATCTTTTAATAATACCAATCTCAGCATGCTTGTTAACATAATACAATATACAAGCACTTATTAAATGACACAGATTGCATATCAAACCTCACTTCTTAACGTTTTCACTGTATACTATAGTCACACTATATTTGCTCATCCCCTTTTTTATCTGCTTAATTTTCATTTATCAAGTACCAAATTATGTAATACTGTCTCTGAAAAGTTCTGCTTGATTCATGACAGTAAATATGGAATGCATGCTTCTTTTATATATTTATATATGTTTCTGTGCTTTCCCCCTTCAAATTTATCACTTTTTATTGTAGTCTACTGTTTAGTTCTCTGTAGAAAGATTTACAGGGTTGCATGCCTGAAAATTCTAGTAGGATGTTCCTCAGACTCAGGCAAAAGGTGTAATCAGAACTGACATACTATACTTTCCTGGAGACTATGTGAGCAGATAGTCCCTTGTCTCAGAATGGGGCTTTTGGAAAGGAAGAACAAGTAGAGCAAGAGAAAAAGAAGAATTAAAAGCAGCATAACAATTAAGGGTCTGTGTAAAGCTAAGTGGGAAAGGTTTTAACAACTGCTAGAACACACACTTAACATTTCATTAGTAAATAATTGTGAAATTTTCATATGACATAATTTTGTTTTATATTCTATGTACAACTTTTCCAAAATGGCTACTAAATTGTTAAAACATAAGTCCTGATGAAATTGTACTTAACTACTTAATACAATGTGGCTGCTGTGTATTTCTTTTGACTTATGAGCACTGGGAGAAAATCTCAAGAAACTGAGTATAATATGAAATGAGAAGTTTATAAACGTTGTTTTATTCTACTTATAAAGGCTCAGGAACTTAGTCCTACTTTACTTCCTTGTGCAATAGTTTCCTCATTTCCATTTTCTTTTTTCTACTTCACCTCATTTTATCTTATTTATGACCTTTATTTTTTCTTTTATTTGGCAAGGTACAGAACATTTAACAAGTCTGAGCCTCCATCCTTTTGAGAGATCTTTGCCATTTGTCACACTTGCTTTGTCATCAAACCTGTTCTAAAGTGGTCTCACTGAAACTCTAGATTATATTGCAATAAAAAATACCAGAAAGATTAACATTTGTTCAATGCTAAGCTCTATTAAATGCAACATAAAGAAATGTGATTTATATTCCAGTACTCTATGTTTAGCCACACTGGGTTTCATTCTGGGCTTTGTTGCTACAATTTTTTTTCTCAAAAAGAGTTTTTTTTTTAAGAAAGGGAAGATACACTAGTCTAGACTATTCATATAGAGAAGGCTCAAATTAACAGATTACAACTGATGTTCTGAACAACACTTGTTTGAAAAGCATACATATTTTATTGAATTTTTTTTAATGAGTTCACTTAAGTACAATCTCATTCTTTGTTCTTCTGTTTTGTTATCTAGGTCACACCACACACAGTATGGAACACATTTTCTGAATTAATTTACAATGCCAAGAAATTCAAGACGTAATTTATAGGAAGCGAAGCATATTATATCAGATATTTTTTTATAAAAGTACCTTGTCTTCCAATGTTGTTAGTCTTATTTGATATTCTGTGTCATAGACTCCCAATCTATGTATTATATTGAGGGTGGTTTTTGCTGTAATTGCTTAACTTTTCGGTAAACTATGATTTCACATGCAAAAATTAAATTTAATATAAATTTATTTACAATTATTAAATTATAAATAACATTACTGCTACTTCTTGGAAACAGGCCTGAATTAAAAAGGTATTTTAATGCATGTCTTCCCCTAACATTAATCTGTTTTAAAGCCATATGCTGACAGTGTTGCCATAATAATGAAAGCATCTCCGTTTGTGTTCAAGCAATAAGGATTCATGAGACTATCTTTAGATCTTTAGGCTCACCCTTATGACTCATTACTTATGTCTAAAATGCTAATATTAATTACTCACGTGCTGATCTACCATTTCTAAAAAAAAAAGTGTAATTTTGATTAGACGATTTTTGTTTAGATATATTGATGACAAATAATTTAAATATAAATATGTGAAAAATTATCTATGTAATTTGCGGAAAATCAGATCTGTTTAATGGTCTCCTTTTGGTTAAAGTTAGACCTTATACTTCGTTTCCGTTACTAAATTTGGGTGTCTAACTTTTAAAAAGTCATTCTGATATAAAATATGCTCTCATTAATTTTGACGAGATATTCTAAACCAGTTTAATACAAAATTTAATAGTCATTTCAAAAAATTTTTAGTTTACAAACTGCCATATTAAAGAGAGCATACCTTTGAAGCAGAACCTATTTCTCATCACTGAGCATCTAGAGAAAAGCCCTCAGCCATACCAATGGGTAGCATCATACTATGACCAAAATAGCCCCTGATTCAACCAGACATAATATTGTGCTTCCATTGACTATTCATTTATCCACATGCAGAATGGATTCTTTTTTTTTTTTTTTTTTTACTCTTTTTCCTCTCTTCAAACCCTTAATAAACCATCCTCAGTCTTCACTGTTTCAAACAATAAACTGGCTTTCCACTTCATGGAGAAAATTTAAGCAATTATGAAAGGTGGATGTATTATTTATTCAGTACAATACTGAATAGTGGTAATGAAAACAGGTTGTATTGGCTTGTCCCTAAACTTAGGGAAATAATGCAGTCTTCACTATTAACACTAGGATTTTTATAGATCTCCTTTACCAGTTTGAGGAAGTTTCCTACTATTACCGGTATACTAATAATTTTGATCATTAATAGGTGTTCAATGTTTTTAAAAATTTCAAATGCTTTCTCTGCACTTACCAAAATGAAAATATGATCATTCCTTTATTTTCTCAGATTGATATAATATGTTGTCTTCTGTAAATATATCTCTTTCTACTTCTTACTTCTCACATAATTTTTGGTTTATTAAGTTGGCTGAATTTATTGTTTGCACAGTTGTGTAGATGGTCATAACTGTTAAGTATGGCTTTTAGAATTTAACGTTTTTTTATATTAACATCTCTGGTCTGAATTCTTTTCTCTCTAGTATCAGAAAAGCAATGCCTCATTTCTTTGTTTTCTTTCTCTTTCATGGTCAGTATTATTTTCTCATCCCTTAAATTTTCATCATTCTGAGTCATTTTGCTTTAATTATGCCTCTTGAATACAGTATTAAAATTAATACTGAAATTAATAATGAAATTAATACTGTTTCACTTTGTGCGCCAATTAATAGTTTTTGGTTTGTTTAATATGGGTCAATTGCATTCACATGTATTGATACAACAGATATGCTTGTTTTAATTCTGTCTTGGTATTTTTTGATAATTTTGGCCTTTATGTTATATATAATTATCCTTCTGTGTGGTTTGTTTTCTTTGTTCAGTGGTATTATTGCTCTGGTATTTAGGAAGTTTATATTTTCATCATAGTGACTATGTTTATACTAATAATATGTATAGTGCTTTTTCCCTGTTTAAACTTTTAACATTGGTCTTGCAGCTACAAAAATATCTTTGGGCTCTGCTATAGACTGCATTATATCCTTCCAAAATTAATAAACTGAAGCCTAAACCCCAATGTGATGGTATTTGGAGATGAAGCTTTAGGAGATAATATAATTAGGTTTATATGGGGTCATGAGGGGTGGGGTATTCTATGTTCACTGACACACAAGCCCTTTCAATATACAGATTCAAGCATACTTTTATTTCTAGTATGTTTTCTTGGATTATAATGTACAGACTCTTCTGTTCCATTGTTTTGTTTCATTTTTCAGAGTCCAAATACGTGCATAAATGTGTGTCTGCATGTGCTTCTGTGCACATTTGGGGAGAAAGAAAGAGAGAATGAGAGAGAGAGAGAGAGAGAGAACCCAAGAGAACAACACATTTTAAAAAGGGAAATAAAAACAATTCAAGAGAAAATTTTGAGTAGAAATGATATAGTCAGTTTTATCATATTTGAAAATTGTTGCATAAAATATACAATTTATATTTTTTATTTTAGATATTGCTTCTGTTTTGTGGTTGCTTTTTTGTGGGGGGGGGGATTTTTATCAGCTGATTTTTTTTAAACCGTAAGTTCTATAATTCCAATCCAATATTCCAGTTTCCTTCTAGGCTTACACCTTTCCTTATTTGTAACTTCTTTTCCCAATTATCAAAAACCTGGTTCTTATTACTTATATGTACTAATGTGTTTGGCCTTAGTATACATATTAATCCATATATGAAAAATAGCAGACAATGATGCAGAAAATAGGCTGGTTTTTTAACAAGGCAGAGAGAAGCAAATAATACAAGAGCATGAGCATGGCAGAGAGACATAAAAGTTGAGCTCAGAAAACTAGTCTGGGCCTAGATTCAACTGAGAACAATGAGCTGGGTTCAAAAATATGTTAAGGGAATCAACCATGCTTTGCTTAACCAGGATTGGAGCAGTCATGAACAAAAACATGAATAATTAGAATTTGATACTATATTTGCTTTCAAATATTATCTAGCTTGAATGTAATTCATTTCCTCTCAGGAAAAAAGGAGATCCAAAATATGTTTGGCTCTGTTCATAGGAGTTAGAATTTGTATTCATTTCCTTCACATATTTCTATGGCAGAGTTTCCTAATGTAATTTCCAGAGAACATAGGTTTTTGTTGTAGTAGTTATTGTTGTTTGTTTGTTTTGCTTTGTATTTAAAGATGCTCTATACAAAGAAGTGTGATCAAGAAAATAACTTCTATTCAATTGTACATTTCTGGAATATTTATTTGACTATCATTTTGCTTTATGTAAAACCTCTTAAGAGGTTTCAGGTCAGTTTTATGGGGCACACTTAGGGGAATAGGTGGGAAAATTCAAAGCCAATAAAACATTATAGATTACTTATAACACTTTTTTGAAGGTTAAGACGTATTTAAAAAGCTTGTCGAAGAGAGCAGTCTGGTAACCATCAAAGGGAAATACTTTCTTAAATGGACTTAGTATAGATGGGCTGAACTCCTCAGCAAATTTTTTATCTTTTTAGTAAGGAAACAGACTCAAAATTTGGAGAAATTAATCTCTCTCAAATTTAAAAGCCAATTTTTATACGGGAATTTATTTTCATAAACAGGGCATAATATTTCCAAAGATGGAATTTATCAGGAATGGTATAAGTTCTGAAACTCTGCAATGAATCAAAGTTACCAAAGCAACTGCATTAAATAACTTACTTATAGAGGATAGAGAAGATTTGGAACATATTATTTGACTGCTTTTCTTCCACCAGAATTTTTTTTTAATTTTTATTTTTCAGTTATAGTTAACAGCAGTATTTTATATTAGTTTCAAGTGCATAACATAGTGATTAGACATTTCTATAATTACAGAGCCCCCTAGTACCCACCTGGCACTATATATAGTAATTTTAAAACTAAAATCAAAATTAACATTATGAAATCTGTAAAACTTCCTTCGTAATAAAGGATGGGCCATAATTTTTAAAAGTATCAAATTTTGATTATCAAAATAAAATAGAAATTTTGATTTCATTGATCTTCCTTTTTTGTCCACTGCTCTATCAATTTCAGTTTTAATTTTGACTCTAAAATGCTTTAGTAAATTTAATTTGCAAAATTATGGTTAATGCCATGACTCATTACATAGAAGAAACACTCTTTGAAGTTGCCTTATTTTATATACAAATTTTAAATGACTTCCTGAGACTTGTTAATTTACTTACCACATGAATGTCAGTAAAATATATCCTTATATATAAATGTATACCTACATAGATTCAAATGAAGTATTTAAGTAAATCATTCTTGCTCAATTGGTTTCATAGAGAATAATAGTCATATCTGTATATCCGAAAGGGTAGGTTAGTAATTGTTCACATGTACTGAATTTTGAGAGGGGCAGAATGAGAGAGACTGTTTCATATGGGGATGCACTGCACAGCACTGGGATGCTTCATGAGCAACACAGAAGCAACAGACTTCTAGACACCTTCTATGCACCACACAACTCGAGTCATTTAAAAACTCCTGCCTTAAACATATACAGTGAAAATTCAGAACCTGATATAAACCTCAGAAAGAATCAATGAAGTTTCATTATTTACTTCTTGTTTGCTTTCAATGAGTTTATATGATTTAATGGGTGGAAAGGCAAACTAATATAAATATATGTTAACTGCAGTGATGTTATTATTAGAATTAAAATCTTCCTCTGTCTATATAAAAAGCCAGCCTTAAGGTGTGTGTGAGTTTGTGTGTATGTCTGTGTGCACACACACACATATATGTATACATATATGTGTATATACATATAGGTATTTGAATATATATATAGGTATTCGAATATATATATATAGGTATTTGAATATATATATATATAGGTATTTGAATATAAACACACACACACACACACACACACACACACACACACACACACACACATCTTGGGTTTTGCAGGGAAATAAATAGACCTGGGGTTTGAATCTTCACTCTCCCATTCTGCATGCACTTAGTGATTTCACTAATACATGATACCACAACTACCACATCTTTAAAATAGAATGATGATTGTTACCTCAAAGTTGCAGGATATCCTCCCAACAGATACATTTTTGTACTGGAACCAGCTCACCTAGGCAAAAGCATGTATGTATGTATGTATGTATTTTTCTGCAACTCCGGTTCAGTAGCATCACATTGGCAGTTTGAATGCAGCCTTGGTGTAACTATTCACACCACGAAAAACAAGACTGAATGACATATTATATGTATACAATGAATAGTAGTTCTGAAACTATTATGAGTACATTTAAATAATAGCTATATCTGGACTCATTTAGAAATTATGAATCTATATAACCGTCTAAGAGACGGAGTAAATATTACTCTAAAGTTTGAAAATCAGTAATATATAACAACAAGATTTTGAAATATTGAATTTCTAAATTAAATAATCTTCAGTGACTCAATATAGTGACAAATTACATAGAATTGGAAAACTTTTCTAGAACTTTGTGATTAATATAATTTCGTGCTCTATTGCCATAATTCCAAATGATTTACTTTATTTATTAATGTTTTCTGTTGGAGTTCAGGAAGTTATTTGTACTTTCATCTTTCCATGCATATTTTGTTAGGTGTATGCATCTTCCCTAGGAGTCTATGATTTGTATGCTACCCTCATAATAAAATTCTATATATTTTTAAAACACAAAATAAAATATATTTTAATGTCACATTAGAGTGATTTTTCTTTCTTGGGAAAAATACAATGTGAATCAATTTCTGTAGTTGCCATTGGCAGGGCATTATCCTAGATTTCCATTAAGTCCAATTTTATAATGGTGGTAACACTTTTTTTTTTTTTTTTAGCTTTACTTTGTATCGTGCTGTGAATTTCAGTAGAAGTACTAATTCCAAATTTCCTTAATGGATTTTTTTCTACGGTATGTGCACTTAGTTATGAGTGGGTAACTTTATGTACTAGCTTTCAAAAAGAGATAAAATATTGTAGATTATTGTTATTATTCCAATGAAGAATTGTGTGAATTGCTCTTTGAGTAGAATCAAGAGTATAGTGAAAGTACGCAAAAGGAATACTAAATCAAGTAAAATATACAGAACTATTCAAAATAAGGTCCATTCTCATGAATATACATACCTTTAACTGGTGATTTTTCCCTGTTAAAAATTAAGTTGCTGATATTCACATATGCTTACGGTAAAATGTCTTTCTTATACCTTCTCTTTCCTTGGGTAGTTGTTTTTCCATATTCTCTGTGATATGGGAATAAAATATTAGTTTTAAATGAAAAGTTTACAATGGCAGTGCTAATTTATTTGTCTAGATATGTGAGAGTTTGGATCTGAAATAAAAATTGCTGTTACTGCAAATAGATGGGTACAATAAAAAGGAATGCTTTCACCCACAAAATAATTATGAAGCATTTGAAAATGCTTTATACTTTGATAAACCACATTCGACCTCCTGTTCATCAGGTTTTAGAGTAGCAGAGTACCTCTATGTTTGTCCCTTTATCAAAGTACAAACTTCTTCCTGAGAGAAGAGAACAAAATGTGAGCTTTCTGTGACTGGGCATAAAAACAAAGCTGAGCTGAGCGTGCCTGTTCTCCTATTGCCAAATTTACAAACCATGCAAGCCACAGCAACTTTCCTAAAACAGAATTAAGAAAAGGAGCAGAAAGAAGTTGGAAAAGTGTTGTACTAATTTGCTTCATCAATATGAAGGGAATAGCAACAGTAAGTGAAAAGTACTACCTATTTGGATTTTCCAAAATGTCTACTATTAAAATGCTACTCACAATTAGAGCAGTAATCCATTATCAAAATATTTTGAAATATGATAATTAGTGTTAGGAATTAGCTGAATAACCAGATCAGATTATCATACTCGATTTGTGTTTATACAAGAAAATATTCTCAAAAAATTTTTGAATGAAATTCAAATAAAGTGTTAGAAACACCATTTAAAAAAAAGACGTCCATCACAGATGTTTTATTTTTTCATAAAATATACCAAAGAAGATATACGTGTTGAGCTTTAAAATGTATTTCAAATAAATATCTACTGGGAATTTTTGTAACAGTCTTTCTGCCAATAGAGCATGCTCTGGAAAATAGTAGTTTTAGTATATTAATCAGTAAAATGTCTGGCATTTGGACAAGATTTAATCTGGAGTGTAATGTGCATAATATCAGAAAGATTCCCCAGACACAAAGAAAAATGTAGCAAATCAAATTTGTCCTTTAACTAAATGTGTTGGCAAATTATGGGGCATTAATGTAACCTCTCTTGAAACCTGAGGTGAATATTGGAAAAACAAAAGGGAAACATGAAGGAAACCTTTTCCCACACGAAAGCATCTTAGCATGAACGTACTATAAAAAACTGAATTATGGACAAAAATGTAGGTTCTAAATATTAACATAGCATCTTCAAGGATTGCCTTTTTTATATTATCAGTGATTGGCATTTGCCCTACTATTATTGTCTTCTCTATATTCCACAATGTGGAGCAGTTCTTTGAAACATTCAACTGACAAAATATCCAATGTTTTATGTTTTCTCTTTTACCATCAATTTTCAGACATGATATTTAACTATGTCAAAAGTCAAACTAAACAGACAAAAAATGCATGTCTGTTTTGTTGAAAATAATTGGAATAGAAAAAGATAGAGATGGAAATGAACCAAGTGTTGAAAACTGATAAGGCTAAATGGGAAACACAATAAAAATAATAGAAAACAAAGAAAGTAAATGTGTTCTTTTAATATGTTAGGCATGAAAAGATTGCTTGTGAATTACTTTAAGGATAAAGTTGAGTAGGCTAAAATATGCTAAACCTGATATGCAGAGAACTTAAATTAATCGCTAACTTTATTATTCAATCTAGAAAAATAAGGAGTCCTGCAATTAATTTTTCATTTTGCCATAAGAATGTATATATTTCATTTTAATTATATTTTATTAACTGTTGGTATCAGAAGGTCATAAATTATTAATATTTCCTAGCTATTTAATAAAATATTAGATTTTAAAATCTACAATATCAATATTTTTGTAACATAATTCCTTTCAAAATTATTTCTGTTAAAAATTGTCATATGAATTTTAAAAATTCCTTATTTTAAAAACATTTCAATGCATTCAATTTATTTTCCTTAGGATATAAACTGAAATTAGATAATGTAGTATTAGCCACTATTCCCTTTGACTGCACAGGGTACACTGACCAAAAAGTAATTCGCAGGTAATTCTAAATATAATGTTATATTTTGAAGCTGGACAAAAATGGCTGAGGCAGAATTTACTTAATTTGATTACCAGCAATTGAAACAATAAAGCATTCTTAGAACCCAGCATTAGTGTGGATAACACTGGGGAACACCTGTCAAAGCTCTGATTATAGTTTGAAATAGCCACCTTTATGCTGAAATCAGGTTCTAGGTAGAGGAACTGCAAATTGATCCATAATGTGTCTTTATTGCCAGACCTTTACGGCTGTAAAATAAATGGAACTTTAATTCATTTGGACATAACTTCAGTTTTGCCATTTTAGCCATTATGTTTTGCTTAATCATGGTCTAAATAATCACTTATTGATTATTAATAATATTTAATACTTGTTATGGACAGAATCATGTCCCTTTAAAATTGTATATGTTGCAGTCTTGAACCTCAGTGTGACTGTATTTGGAGATAGGGCCTTTAAAGAAATAATTAAGATTAAATGAAGTTATAAGGGTGAGACCCTAAACCAATATGATGGGTGCCTTTCTAAGGGGAGGAGACACCAGATATGCACACAATAAAGAAAAAGTTATATGAGAACAGAACGAGAAGATGGTCATCATCTAGGTCAGGAGAAAGGCCTTAAGAGAAACTAGATCTGCTGACACCTTGATCTTGAGCTACCAGCCCCTAAAACCACGAAAAAATAAATTTATATTCTTTAAGTCTCCCAGTGTACGGTATTTCATTATGGCAGCCCTAGCAAACTAATACAACACTACCTATAAGTGTATTTATCTGGATTAATTGATTTAATCTTCACTACATCTGTATAAATGGATGTACTCAAATTAAGCATCTCTATTGTGTAGATTAAAAAAGAGAAAAATTGAGTAAACTCTCTAGTAAATGTGGCTAGTAGATGACTTATCTAGTAGCTGAATTCAGATAGTTGGACTCCAGAATCTTTGACCTTACCTTTTGACAATGGCTTCTCTCTGGATCTAGCAGTCTAGCTCTCTATATATGTTTCTTTTAATCTAATATTCATTCATTCATCTATTCTTCATCTATCTACCCATTCATCTAACTTTTTTATCTGCATGTTCAAAAACATTTCTAGGTTTTGTTTTGGAATTTTTGTGTATTGAAACTCATGTCATGTATAATAGATAAAATCCAATAATGAATTTTTGAGAAAGAACTATGACTTAAATAAATTCTTATTAAAAATCAGTTGAAAGTTTTTTTATTTTTACGTGGTGCTTTCAGGTGATGTGTAATTATGGCACAATCAGAAATCATATTTTTGAAAAATATTAATTGAAAAATCCTGTAAACCGGCATGCAACAAGAAATAGCAATTGTATTCCCAGTAATTTAAGGGCTGTGAAATCCTGAAAGATAGTTACTCTGATGAATGTTAATATAATTATTCAGTTGCCATCTCTTGGGTTTTACTTCCTGATGAGTTATGAAAATTATATTCAAGCCCTCTTTGACCAGTGCTTCAAATAATCTGAATGGCATCCCCTACACTCTGTATTAAAACTTGATGAAAAATAATTATCTAGACAAGTTTGTACTTGTTTAAGAACTATCCATTGATTCTTTTAAACAAATGTCATCTTTTGATCATTTTTAATGTATCCTTTGAAATAACTGTTTTAAAATTCAATCTATGTAGTTTTCCAATATTTCATTAGAATATTAGAATATCATTAATAGATTATAAAATAGAAAATACAAAGTGAATATTGTATAATATCTTCTAAACCTTGTGACTTTTATTTTAAATATGATAAAATTTAAATAAAACAGTATATTTGGATTTAGATGTGTAAATTGACTATTCAGCTCTACAGTAGTCAGTAAGAATTAAAACACCAAAGTCTGCATTTTACACACATTCACACAACATGGAAGTTAATTATAATTGACCTATTTCTGCTTAAGTGAACGACAAAAATATTTTGAAATAGAAATACTTTTATTATTTTCTATCAGTTTTGTCATTAAGAACCAAATAATCGTATTTCGTGTTGATATATTCATTAGAAAAAAAAAAGAATATTCTTGCTTGAATAATAATACACATTTGTGCATTGAAGTCAGTAAATACAAAATGTTAGGCCTGAGAAATTTAGGATACTCAAAAAAAGGAATGTAGAAAAAAAGTAATGGTGCCAATAGGCATATGTCTTTTATCAAAGTCTTTATTTCTATCTATAATTTATATACTGACTGAAGCTCTAAATACTCTGAGGGCGACTGAAGTTCTTTAAAATATAACAGAAATGAGGGCCATTAAATTAAGTCAAAATAAATATTTTTTCAAATAAGGTCATGTGGAAAGTCCATCCATTTTAGAGACATTTACTTAGGTAGACACACAAGCTGTAATCTGACCATTGAGTCCTGAAAAATTATTCTGTACCCTAGAATGTCAAAAAGAAAATAGAGGATTTCTGTTTTCCAAAATCAGAAGCAAGCTGAAAATCTGGAAACCCTGGTATCAGAAGAAACAAACAAAGCTCAATTAGGTGACAGCAATGAGGGAGAAGAAATTCGCCTCCTATCATTAAGACAACACAACAGCAGTTAGAAATACTGATGTGACCCTATTGGGAGCCCTGGACACATTAGCCCTCTGGGCACATGTATATTCCCTGTAACCTCATTTTCTCTAGTCCTTTTGAGCTGCGTAGTCTAATATGCTTGTATTAAAAATAATAATACAATGTCACTAGCTAATACCCTTGTATGCATAATGCAAGAGTTAAGCCCACTGAAAAAATCCTATTCTCAAGCCTGTATTTTTGGATTACATGTACTTATTAACATGTTCACTTTGAGAACACCTTCTTACATTTGTTGTTTTCTGCTACTGGAGGAATTAAAGGTAATGCTTCCCAACTTCGTTGGCTGCTTCTGCCCTTTCCTGTTGTTCCGTTCTCTGCAAATCTCTGTCCAAGTAGTGGCGAGCGTGTCTTTAATCTACCTTGTGTCATAGTTCCTCACCATTACAAATCACCACTTATTTCCTACTTCTAATTCAAGAGTAACACATTTGTCTTTTCTTATGTCTAACTCTCCACCATGTAAAAGGTAAAATGAGTAATGTTTGCCTTTTTTTTTTAAATTTTAGCATGTAATTTAGATGTAAATTGCAAGAAATGTACAAAAATTTTTATATACTCTTCACCTCCTATCTCTTTCTCTCTCCCTCCTCCCTTCCCCTCTTTTTCTCTCTCCTTCTTATCTTTTGAGAGGACGTTACTGGTATTATGCCCCTTTCTTTCTATATAATTCATTGAATATAGTACACTTAACGACATTTAGAAATTTACACTTATACAGCATCATTACCTAATTTGAATATATTATTCAGGTTTTGGCAATTGTCCTAATAATGTCATTTATAGCAAAAGAATATCCTGGATCATGCATTACATTGAGTTGTCATGTCTCTTGAATCTTTTTAATTTGGGGACATAAACTTTTTTTTTTTTTTTTTAAGAGAACAGGTCAATAATTTTGCATAAAATGCATCTCACTTTGGATTGTCTGATGTGTCCAGGTTCAGGTTACGGATATTTTGTGAGGAGCACCACAGAAGTGATGTGCTATTCTCAGTGTGTCATGTCAGTTAGCGTATAGTATTGGTTAGCGTATAACACTGTGTTAACCTGATCACTTTATCAAATTGTTCCTGTCAAATTTTTCTGCTGTCTTATGAGAAATTATATTTAGATGATATAAATATTTTGTAATACCTCAAAATGTCACTCATTACTTTTACTATCCATTTATGAGTCTTGCCTGAATTAATGCTGATAGTGCCAAATGGTAATTTTTTTGGATCCCTTCTTTTTTTCTATAGTTAGTACTTGAGACTCTACTGTAAGAAAGGGCTTTCATATAAATATAGATATGTAAATCATTAAAAACGACATAATAGTAAGTTAATTCATTTAAAAGATTGTAATCCTTTACTATCCTTATATAATTTAATGCTGAATTGCACCATATTGAGCTATGAGAATTCTTTCTAGTTGGTTTCTGCATCTTTTTTGCATCTCGTTTTTAAGTGTTTCTTGTCTGTGATTGCTAATTGTGTCTCATTGCTACTAGAGCCTCTTAGAGGACAGAACCAGGAATTAGGACCTCATGAACTTTTTCTTCATTCAAATCCGAATTATAAAGTGGATTTTCTTTGCCATTCTTCCATTTCCACCACTTTTTCTTGGACCTCTTTTGCTTCTTTATTATTTTATTTCTATTCTTCTTTTTTTTTTTTTCTTAAGCAAATCCAAATTTTTCTTTAAGGCCCTTTTCTAAGTTTTTATTTCAGTCTTTTTTTTTTTTTTTTGATATCTTGTCTTCATTCCTAATGCAGATAAGGTAAAGCAGTGCCTAGTTACCCAGATATATTTGTGAAAGTTTGCAACGTGAAGAAATTATGTGATTCCTTCATGAATGATGGGGGATAAAATTAAACCCAGGTATTGTGATGCATAGTTAATTTTTTGAGTCTACTTAAAGAAAAGCATTTTAAAACTCAGTCCCTGTTATGGGTTGAATAGCAAAAAGATGTTGGTATCCTAAACCCCAGTGCCTGTGAATACAGCCTTAGTTAGAAATAGGGTCTTTGCAGATGATCCAGTTAAGATATGTTCATTTGAGTAAGCTCTAATCCAATATGAGTGTGTCCTTGAAAAAAGAGGAAATTCGGACATGGAGACAGACATACGCATACACAGAACTCCATCTGAAGATGAAAGCAGAAGTCAGGATAATATAAGTACAGGCCAAGAAACATCAAAAAGTACTTGCAAACCACTAGAAACTAAGATAGCGACATGAAACAGATTTTTACTCGCAGCCCTAAATAGAAACTAACAGAGCTGATGCTGTGATTTTGGATTTCTAGCCTCCAGAACGGTTAGACAATAAGTTTCTGTTTAAGCCACACATTTTTGATACTTTGTCATGGCCACCCAAAAAACTAATAAAACCAGTAAAGTGGGGTGTTAAAATTTCACTTTATGCTACATATCTATATAGATCAAAAATAGTGTTAATTTTTTTTTCTATTTAACTCATTTGATAGACTAAAAAATGGTGTCGTTCATTATGTACTTAATGGTTCAGACATTTAAGATATCAACCATTAATACATAATAAAAATAAAGAATATCATAAACTAAATAAGAGATTAAAATAGCAGATCATCATAAAAAAGAACATATTGCACTTGTGTAAAAACAATCACCTCTGGATTGAACCATTTTTATTAAGTAAAGAGAAGAAGGTTTTTTTTTTTTTAATTGAATTTATTGGAGTGACATTAATTAATAAAAGTATACAGATTTCAAGTATACAATTCAACAACACATCATATGTATATTGCACTGCATGTTCGAAACCCAAAGTTAAAAAGAAGGTTTTAATGACATAATATGAATGCTTTGTCTAACTAATGGGAAAAACTTGGCAAGCAGAGAGTTTAGAGAGAACTGCACACCTCGATTATTTTGAAGGTGTTTCTAAATTTATTTTAGAATTTAATTTGCTTTAATTAAATGAAAAACTCTCAGCTCTCTGGGCATACAGATGGGAATCAATGAAAGTTGTTTATAGTTTGGTTCTATGCATAAAATTTTTATAGTGAGATTGCTTCTATATTTTAAGACAAACACTAAAAGTGGAAATTGCAGTAGTGTATAAAAAGGGAAGAAAAATTTCTTTAATTTCATAAGGAATTTCTTTCCATTATTTTCTTTTTTTCCATTTTAATGAAATATAACAGCTTTGGCTTTCAGAATTTAAATCTAAGTTTTATGTTGAAAATAAGAAACCTTTCATTAAATTTGCTTATAAAACCTACATTTGTAAATTTATTGAGATCTCAGAAATCCTGAAGTGCAAATAAATTTGCTGTAAAACTACCAAGGAATGGATTCTGAAAAGGTGTGATATAATTTATTCACTGAAATTTTTCTCATAATTATTCTATATCATTTCACCTTGGTTAAAATGAAGCTTATAAAGATTTAATGTTTTTATAACAAAATTAACCTAATGTTAATACATTTTATGACATTTTCAGGACAGTAACATAGTTATATATAAAGTGGTGTATGTAAATTCTTCTATGAACTGTGAAGTGGTGTATACATATGAGCTGTGTAATTATTTTAGCTTAACAGAATGCCTTCTAGAAAACACTCCTCCATGTCACCTATGAACAAGCATGAGCTAGTACTTTTTGGTATACCAATGATTTGCAGAAGATCGAATGCAACATTTCCTTTTAAATCTCATGTGTCCATGTCTTCTATTCCCTCATCAAGACTAAGCTTTCTTAGTTACTTGCCAAATATCTATTATTTCATTGTTATGCAGATCAAGTTTTACTCCCTTTTGAGTTTTTCCTAGTTACTTCCTCTCCCACCTCCGAAAGCAGGACTAGGTAGTTCATCTTGCTTATTATAGTCTGTCTGTACCTTCCTTACTTTTAATTTCATGTAGCCATCTGTGAACATGTCTTTCTCCATCAATGAACTATGATATTTTGGGGTGAGAAATTTTATTCTGGTTATCTGTTTATTCTTAAGATAGGTCATAGTGATTCATGATAGTCTATAGAAGAATATTTAAGTGGATTAATAAAGTCGTCTTTCATTACATATTAGCCAAAGGTCACAGGTCATTGTATGTACCTCATCTATCCTTCAGTTTTATAATTCCTCATAGCTAGACCATTCATATGGATAGTTTTCCAGAACAGTCATGGTTTATGCTTATTATTCTGACATTCTGTCTGCTTAGGCTTTTCCCAGATTCATCAGTTTTTAAATGAATTACTTTTGTTAATGATTACTTTAAATTAAGTTGAATAAGCTGGGTGAGACTTGAATTTGTATTTCCAGTTTAAGCCATGGTGTTATTCAATGAAGTCATCGACTTATCTAGTAGTGCGTGTAACGTACTGCAGTGAATAGTGTGCTCACTTAACTGGTTATTACATATGAAAAAGGAGCAGCAATAACTCATTTCTCTCTTTCCTTCTTCTAGGCAAAACAACCAACACTTCCTTCTCAAGAACAATATGCTCATAAAATGCTGTGTGATCTAACAGAGGTATGTTAGATCTAACTTTTTCTGGTGTGCGAAGAGTGGGAGGTGTTGGGTCTCACTGCTTCTGCTAGCCACTTGGTTCACCAGTATGGTTCAGTATGCCATGGCTTTTCATGGCTGGCAGTTGATTAGTTGAAAAGTCCATGGATAGAAAAGTAACTTCTGATCGGGCTTGATGTGGTGGCCTGAACAATATTTCAGGTCTTGGTTTCTCTCTGTCCTTATCTTGACTTCATTTCCAGTAAATTAGAACAATTGCCCTCGGGCTCTCTTTCTGGTAGCAAGATGGTTGCAGTACTTAAATTTATTGTTTAAGAGAAAAAAAAATCTCACGTAGATGCCATAAATTTCTGAGATTCATCCTGAATAGACAGGCTTTAGACTTTCACTGTTCGATATGCTGTTTCACGTGGGTTCTACATACCCCTCCTCTGGAAGAATCCAGGGGAAAATTCCCATGGAAACTTCATAAACTGACCTAAATAATATCTAAAGAGAGAATGAATATAAGATAGCAAATAAAGATATCTATGACACTGCAGCTCTGAAATGTATTAGAGGTTCTATAACCATTAGTTTTCTTTTTTTCTTCATAAGTAAGGCCAGTTGTATAGACTTGCTTTCAAATATCTGCTACCGAAATCAGTTTTAATCTTTGCCATTGAGCTAGTTAGACAGGTCAAATTTCCAGAACAGTGTAATTCAAGATCTAAAATAGCCTTGTCCCATTCATTATATCTAATATCCAGCTCTCCATAAGGCTTTCTGGGGTTCCACAGGCTTACTTTTGGCTAAAAATAACAATGCATTACTGTCGACATTTAGAAAAAAGAATAATGTGTTTTTACATGAATTTTGAAAGTTTATTTAAAAACGTTGGCATATTTTGTCATGTATTATATGTGTTACATTTCGAGACATGATAATTTGTTAAAAATTAAATAAGAGTAATTAGAGGAAATAAAAATACTAAATTATTAATACTTTACCCAAAAATGGAAGTTAAATGCCTGAAAAAATGAAAAGGCTTATTATTTAGAGTTTTGTGCTCCTAAATAGAGATTTGGTTGGGAATGATAACCTTAGGAGGATGCTCTGCTCACCTCTAACTCTGGGCCTGACTTCATTTCAAGTTATAGAAAACAAGAGGGTTTACAGGGACACAATGGGAAAATGCTACTAGTTTTCTTTCCATGGTTTCCTTTTTATATACTTTTTTTTTTAATCTTTGGAGAAATATTTGTAGTCCTGCTGCCTATAAAAGTGATGTTTGAATGTATTCTGCGAAAGTTGCAAAGCTGGTAACTCATAAAATATTCCTAAGGTTGGCAAGTTTCATGAGATGAAAGCTCTAACAAGTAAAAAGGAGATTGGTGTAGTGAACTCCAGCACAGCAGTTTAAAAAGCTCATGCTGGATACTGGACTGCAGTTTGAATTCTTTTTATGGACACCAGAAGATAACATCCCTGCCATGGTTATTCTTCATTGGTTTGTTTAAGCTTAATCTACCTTACAACAAAATAATTGAAAAATGAATAAGACACCCATATTCTTTCTTTCATTTTCTTTTTTTTTCTTGAGAAGATTAAAGTTTTACTATGAAGAGGATTTTTACATTTATACTTAATTCAGTTTACTGTAGCTTGAAACAGGTCTTTAGTTTCTGCCAGCCAGAACTTGTAACCAAAGAGAATGCAGGTGTCACTATTTGGTTGGAATGGAAAGTTGCACAGATTGGCTTGGAGGCCTGAACCAATGTCTATGCTCTAATCTGTTTATTCCTGCCAAATGCCATTAGAGAGCAGTCATATCTGTTTTGACTGACAGCATAGCTAACAAATAGAATGACTGTCATCATATAATTAGTGTTTGTGGGAAAGATATATATCTATAATAGATAATCATTATTGTCTGTAAGTTTTATTTCTACAAGTATATATTTTTAAACATATTAGTTATAAACTCATTTTATATGTATATGAAAAATAAAACAAAACAACTTCTTGTCTAATAAATAGCCATTCAGATTTGTGGCATAAGCTTTAAAATACTTACAAATAGCTACAAACCTTTGCAGATAATATATAAAAGTCTTATTACGTACATGGACTGTGTCTTCACTCACAGAAAATAGAAGCTCTCTTAATATGTCTTCACATAAATAATCTTGGAGGTTAGCCGAAAGTTTCAATTCCCTTTTGAAAGTGTACCAACTGATCTAGCATGGCTGCTGAGCACCCTTTTTTGTTTCACATTCTGCATTTCTTAACTTGTAATAAAACCATTGCTAGATATTGTGGATGAGGTCTTAGAATGTATTTTCTGTAAAAATGTAGGACTCAAATCAGCCAAGTAAATCTCAGAAAATGCCTCTATCCTTATGTTATAGGATGCCTGCATGTGTTTTAACATAAAACAAATTTTAAGAGATTTTTACTTTTTTTGTTCCGACTTTAACCTACTTTTTCAGTAACTAAATAACTGTCCCAATCAAGTAAGATAAGAAGTATTAGGAATTTAGCATGGAACATAGATCTTTTAAAATATAACATAATGATGGCATTGAAAATTATATTTTAACCTCAGTATTTTAAACATGTGTCTTCAATTCCTATAACTAAGAATTCCTCTTAGAAACTAAATATAAAGAAAATAACAAGTAGAAATATTAAGAGGGCAGGAGAGTGGTTTTTAATTTGCCAAGTTTTTAAAGGCATATCAAAGCCTCTACCTATAATTGTCCATTGCCTCATATGATATTATTTTCCCCAGAATATGATTTACAAATATATTAAAGATTAGTAGATTAATCTACTATTAAGAAGTTATTTTATCATTTTACAAATCTTTCTGTTATGAATGAAGACTAAATGAATCAGGGCTTTGGTTGGTGAACAAATGAAATGTAGGGATCTAGAAGCTTCATAACCTCACTTCCTTATACCTTGCTGTATGCATGTCTTCCATTTATCTGTTCTTGAGTTTTATCCTTATAATAAACCAGCAAATGGTTCTTCAGTTGTTGCATATTTGGCAAGACATGTTGGCTTTCATGTGGGAATCCCAAAAGAGGGCTCTGTTTTTACTGTTAATAGGCTCTGTGGCTCTGGTTTTCAGTCTGTTGTGAATGGATATCAGGAAATTTGTGTTAAAGATGATGAAATTGTCTTGCTTGGAGGAGCCAAACACATGAATCAGGCTCCCTTCTGTGTCATAAACATGGATATTAGAACTAAGTTTGGATTAGAGCTAAAGCTGGAAGATTCTTCGTGAGCAGCATTAACAAATCAGCATGTCCAGTTTCCCATGGGAATTACAGAGAATTTTGCTGCAAAACATAAAATAATTAGAGAAGAATGTAACAAGTATGCTCTGTAGTCGCAACAGCAATGGAAAGATATTAGTGATGTTGGTTACTTTAATAATGAGATGATATCAAGTGAGGTGATGACAGAAAAAAAAAAAAAAAACAAGCAATGCAAGTAGATGAGTGTGCTCAATCCCAAGTAAGCCTGGAGCAGTTAAATAAACTTCCTCCAGGATTCAAGAAAGAAGGGACTGCCACTGCAAAGAGTGTGCCAGGAGTATCTGATGCTGTCATAGTTAATGAAGATGCTGTTAAGAAACATAACCTCACACTTCTGGCAAGAATCGTGGGCTATTTTGTGTCTGGATGCAATCCCTCTAACATGAATATTGTTTTTGACCCTGGTATCAATGGGGCACTAAGGAAAACAAAACCGAATTTTATGGACATGGATTTAATGGAGAGGAATGCAGTTTTTGCTCCAAGTACTTGGCAGTCGAGAAGATCTGGATACCTACCCAAGTAAAATCAATGTGAATGGAGAGTCATTGCTTTGAGTCAGCCATTGACAGAATCTATATTGAGAATTATTACACATCTGGATCAGGGATTCAGGTGTCAAGGTGGAAAATACGCTTTTAATCAGCTTGTATTGGAGGTGGCCATTCAGAGCCTGAGGAGAGCGAGGAGCCCACTGTGGCCCTCTGTTTCTTTTACTTCACCAGGACACATTAAAATAGGTAAAGATGTATTCATTTTGAATAGCAGCTAAGGCCAGAAATAAGTTCTTTCAAATTTGCACCAAATGTATTTCTAAACTAAAATCTAATTATAGAAGGCCTTAAAAAAATTGTATCCTTGCCAATAACCATCTCTATGCCTTAGAAAATATCATTTCACAAAAATTGAGTAAATGTTGCCTTAACTTCCAAAAATAAATAAATTCATAAATGCTTCCATGGTAAATACCTCTACGAGGAATGCTCAGAATTTCTTATGATTTAAAAAAAATATATATATATATATACTTTATTATGTAACATTCTGTTAACATTCTTTAATAGAAACATGTGAGAAAGAGCAATCCCCTGACACATTGGACCTGCCCAGTATTCTCAGCTAGGCCTCAGTGTTGCTGGAAGCTTACCTGGCACAGACAGCTAGATCTTTGGACCTCCTTTTGAGTATAAACTTTTTTACAGAAACTCAAAACTAGAAAAACCACTCTATGATCATGATGGATAAAGACAAAAACTAGACCACTTTGGAATTATGTCTGAGCACAGACAAAGCATTGTCCATGCCAGAATATACCAAGTATAACCTTTTCCTGACTAATGTGAACAATTGCTATTTCTTAATTAATTACATTAGTTTCATTCCCGTCTATCCTCCCCACAGAGTAGCTCTCACTTTCTGGTAGTATGCAGGCCAAAGCAAAATCTTGCTTCTTTAAACCCTCCCACAAATAAATTGACCAAAACCTAAAGTGTATAATAGGCTTTTTTAATACTTTGTGTGATGGCTAATTTTATGTGTCAACTTGTCCGGGCTAAGGGATACCCACATAGCTGGTAAAATATTATTACTAGGTCTTTTTGGAAGAGATAAACATTGGAATTGGTGAACTGAGTATAATAGATGACCCTCCCCAATCCGAGTGGACATCATCCAATTTGTTGAAAGCCGGAAAAGCACAAAAAGACAGCGGAAGGATAAATATTATCTCTATATGTTTGAGCTGTGATATCTTTCCCTTCCTTTGGACACTGGGAATTCTTGGTTCTTAGGCATTAGACCTTGGACCAGGTCATACACCATGCGCCCTCTCTGGTTCTCAGAACTGTAAGCTTGGACTAAATTACACTACTGACTTTCCAGCTTCTCTAGCTTGCAGATGGCAGATTATGGGATACTAGGCCTTAATAATTACTTGAGCCAATTCCTATCATCTCTCTCTGTCTCTCTCTGTCTGTCTGTCTCTCTCTCCTCTACTCTATCTCAGTGTAAAATCTACTTTTGGTTCTATTTCTCTAGAGAATTTTAGCACAAGTTTTTGCCAAAACACTGCACATTCTCCACATGTATGGCCTTTTATGCTGCAAAAGAGAATAAAGCCAACTGTATTCCTGGTGGTCTTTGGCTGTAGGGTGTTAACATAAGGAAGAGAAAATAGATTACAAGTGTTTAAAGACTTGATTGGAATGGGGAGATATAGTACCTAAATCCTAGAGAAATACAGTACAGGAAGATGGATATCATAAGCAGCAAAGATAAAATTTCTCTGCTCATAGAATTTTACATGACATTATACTAGAGAGATTTGTGACGTACTGATTGAATTATCCAATTCAAAAAAAAAAAAAGTATGGTGAATAGATGCAAGAGAGATGTTTCTGTATGCTCTGTTTAAATTACAATTAAGTTTCCAGCTGGAGATCTCTAAAACAGTAGAACCCTTGCAGGGATGGTATTTGCCTTGTTCTATTTTGGGTTTTTTGTTTTTTGTTTTTTGTTTTTTTTTTTTAGCAACATCACCTTATAGCGACAGCTGTTCAGGGCGCTGGGATTGGTATGAATTTTTCTTCTATTGCCGGAAAGTTCAAAAGCTGTAAAATATTTTCAGTTCATTTCAGGTTCAGGTATCCCTAGGAGCAATAGTCTTCATGCAACCAAACGGGAAGGTACTAAGATTGTAAAACAGAGACGCAGAAACTAAATGCAAACTGCTGTTAGTTGGAAACTCCAACTGGGACTTTATTGCCAAACACGAGACATTAGAAGATCAGTAGCTAAATTAGCCAGAGTAAACATCCTGAGGTGCAAAACCGGTGCCAACTCACTGAGCTAGCAATAAGACATGTAGGTAGATGGTAGGGCTGAGGAAACACTAAATAAATGTGGATAAATTCAGTATCTGTTTCTATATTGAAGGGCATAATTTGAAAAAAAAGACTATCAGAAAAAAATTAGCTGTAAGATATGGAATTTTTAGAAGGTTTATGCTCTTGATTAGAAGAAGTAAATAGCTATATTAAGATTTATATATTATATATATATATATAATTTGAGTGCTAATACAAGGACCTCATGAAAATCATTGCTTGAGATAATTGCAGTAATCTTAGTTTAATAATCATACATGGAAAATTTATATCTTCTATGGTATTATTTATTTAAATGAACATATGTTAATACATATTTCCCTTCTCTTATTTTTACTGTACTTTTTTCTTCTTCCTAAGTCCACAATTTAATAAAAATTTACTGTTGTAATGTACATATCAAAAATTGCAAAAATCATAATTTTACACTTGAGGACTTTTCCTAAATCAAAGTGACCTGTATAATCAGTACTCAGATCAAAAAATAGAATACTACCAGTGCCACAGCTCCCCATCTCATAGCTACTTTAATATCTATAATCTAATTACATTTTTACAGTAAATTTTTATTGTTGCTATTATTATTTATAATAGCAGTAGTAGTGTATCATGTGACATCACTGTTCAGTGGCCATGTATGAATATAAGGCTTATAATAGAACTGAAATTTTAAGCATCTGACTTTTAATTTTTAAACAAACTTTTGATTTTTTTCAAAACTATAGGCTATTATAATGTGTTTAAACCTAATTCCACAAGCAATGGAAAGCCACTAAAATAATTTCTGCAATAGAAAGGTATTACACTTTCTGTTTTTAATGAAAAACAAGACTTTTAGGATTTTGGATGATGAATTTAATAAGAATCAAGTAGGATTGGAGTATAGAAAAGCAATTTGAAAAGTAAGGAATTAATCCACTAGATACATTATAATATAATTTCAAACTATAGATGTCTCAGTCAGGTTGAAGGTAATGGAAAGTATGCAGCAATAAATGAAAAGAATAATAATCATGTCTAAATGACTGATTTAATGAAAAGATTCAGTGAGGAAAAGTATCAAGTTCTGGCTTGGGGGATGACCATATCATTAATGACAAAAAATGTGGAGAAAGAATTAATAGCTAAAGGCTCAAATTTTAAATTATTATTTCATTGTAGAAGAAATCTCTTCTGCATTCTTCTTTCTCCCTTTAATTTTTTTTTTTTTTTTAATATAAAGCTAATAACATGACCATCACAATGCAAAAGCGATTGCAACAAAAGTCTCTTATCAGGGAAATGTGTTTGAGACCTGTGTTGGCCCTTTAAATCATCAAGCTATTAGAAATCTATTTCTCATAAAACATGCATTTTTTTTTTTTACTTAGTGTTGCCTTGCATTTCAACATTTTAAACATTTTGATTCCTAATGAGTCATTCACATCTTCTTAAATAAAACTATTTCATATCATTTTTCTCTAACGACTGAAACAATTATATTTATACCATAATATGATCACTCAGTTGTTTCCTGGATATCAAAAACTGAATATTTCTAGTCAAATTTTAGTTCCCCGACTATAATTGCACTTATTTCTTTTTCTTTTACTGTTTCTCATTTTTTTCCATTTGATCCATATATTTGTTGCTTCTTCTTCTACCATCTCTAATCATTAGTTGCCACAGAAAAGGCTTTTTTAACTTTCCTTATTAAATAATTTCCCTTATTGCTTTTGTTTAGAGAAAAGTGAATTTTCATTTGCATCAAAATTAGTAGCACCATTTTTATACACTTGATAATATTCAGGACTATTTCTTTCTCTTCAATTGGAGTAAGTTCTGTTGCATATTATCTTCATCAAAATTATATACTAAATTTGATACTAAACTTGATCATATGGTTAAGGTAAACTATACTAGGTTTCTCCACTGTAAAATTACTCTATTTTATTATGTGATCTAAAAAAAAAAAAGTAGATATTTTAAAACTACATAAATATCTCAATGCTCATTAAACTTTTACCCATAAGTATTATCAATCATTGATGATTTTCTAATTTTATTTATATTTATGTATAATAATATATGTTTATCATACATTATGTAATTTTATATTATATACAAACATTTTGTACTACTTATATTATTTTGTTTTGCTTATATTACTATATTTTTATATATACATATATATATGTTAGCTTGTAAAGAAGCTCTCTCTTTGCCTATTTATTCATTTATATCAGTATGAATTCATAAATTACTTTATTCAGTGAGCTAAGAGCAGTTATTCTATTTATTTTATAGTCAAATTATCATTTGATGCTTCTGTGATGCATCTATCTAGGCCCACTAACAATTGGAAACAGAAGTCAGAAGCTTTTGTATTTCAAAAAGGTATAAATTGTCTATATAATAGTACATTAAGGAATCTGAATGAACACATATTTTGACAGTAAAATATATTAATATCCAAACTCAATGTGATTAATGAAGACTACATATATAGATAACATCATAGTCAACTCAGGGCAGATTTTGCCATAAAATAAATTAGAAAGCATTTTGTTTTTCAAAAATTTTGGAATTTCAGAATCTGAAATTCAGGCCAGGTATAAAATCTGGAATTTGATATGATTATGAGATTATCTTAGGATTTAGAGAAATTAGATTAATCTTGATTTTTATATTAATTTAAAATGCAATTAATGTTAAAATGTATTCAGGAAAATGTGTTAATAAAGAATAAAGAATATTTAAAATACTATCTATGGAAGTCCAGTAAGAATATTTTTATTTTTATGACTGTTTACTTCATGTACAAAAGGTTTATTTAGATTTCTACTTTGTCTAATTAGTTGTGACATGATACAATACTAGTAACATCCTGGGGAATTTATTTATAAAATAAATATATACAAGAATATATAAACTTAAACTTGTAAAGCTTAGCATATTAATTTACTGAAAAAAATATCTGAAAGATAGATGTGGTTGAAATAAAAGCAAATCTAAGGCTTTAGATTAAAAACTTACTCTAAAAAATTCTGTGTCCAAAGATTTTGTAACAGTAAAACATAACAAATAAATGATAATAATAATTATAATACTAGTAATGTACAGGGACATATGTTAGGCTAGCACGACCCTTTAGAGTAGGTTATTCCCAAGTTCGAAAATAATACTTGATTATTTCATCCTCTCCATTGCTCTACTTTTCAGTGAGGTGATAGGAACCACTGAAACCACAAGATGAATGGAAAATTTTTTGTTGCCAGGGAAACCTATATATACTAGGTGTTGTATGAACTTCATGTTGTTATTTTTATTTCAAAGCAGCAATTCTTTGGTGCTGGAAGAAAGAGTTTAGGACTAAAATACATCCATTCAATGGGGATATAGTTCACATAAATGTCAACACTATAAATCAATTTATTACTATTTTATATAGTCTCTAGTAATACATAGAATAACTGTTATTAAAAGGGAAAATTAGATTTTTTATCTTTGAATATATTATTTAATTTTATTGTTGCCCTCAAGACTTCCATTAAATATATACCATGTCTTAAATGTTTAAAGTCTAAATTGGTAGATGATTTTTACCACTTCTGATTTTAGTGCCCTGCTGTGCCAATGCATTATCTAAAATGGTTTCTTTACATTACTTTTAATTTATTCCTAGAAAAAAAGAACACCTACATAGTTTGTCTAAAAGTATTTTTCCCTAGGATGAAAAAGGATTGCCATTTTTACTTGGCAACCTGAATGAAAAGGAATAAAAATCAGAACTATTTTCATTTTTCAAACATGGTCTTTGAAGTCTTCAAAGTAAACCTTGATAGAGAGTATGGCCAGATAAAAATGCCACTACTACTGTTCTGGTCTCTGGGGTGAAAAAATCAAACCAGAAATTTCCCATGTAGATTCCAGTTTTGGACAACTGATCATTAAACCATCGTGCTGTTTGATACACTTTGTAGAAGTATGGCATTACTTTTCTTGGCAATGAATTCGGAGAATTACCTTAAAAAAAAATTACTCCTGCAACTCTAACAAGAGTGAAATAAAGACATTCTTCCCATAATGGCAAAGTACTTTGTACACCTAAAAGGATTATTTTTTCTTAGATCCCAATGGATTAAATCTGGATTTGAAACCACAGGGGGCATTGTCATACTCGAATAACAATGACTAGGCTCTTGATAGAATTGCTTTTATAAATCGTGCTTGGATGTTTTACCACCAACAATGTTCTGGGTATTGAAAGAAACAATCATAAGAAACTTGTTAGCTTTCCTTTTCTGCCAGTGTTATTGAGGCCATCAGTCAATGTACACAGCAGCTTCCTCTTCCCAAAGGAGAAATTTCTCTTAGATCTCAGTATTAGTAGAAGGTATATCTCTTTTGACACTGTCTCTTCTCTCTGCACACAGTCCTAATCTTGTAGACGCCATGTCTGCTAACTTTATCCTGATCGTTTTGATGACCAAGAAATTATGAGTCAACATTTCGATACTTTTCTGCAACTATTCAGGACTTTGTTATGGGCATTTCTATCTGCTAATTTTACCCCTAAATTTATTATATCTTTGACATGATTTTCCTTCTTCTGTTACTAAACTATTCATTTATTTTTTTATCTTTTTATATTGTAGGTATTTTAAATATAAAACATAAAGAAATTGAGTCAGATAAAGTGTTTGAAAAGATGTTTTGGCTTTTGGTTTGTAACTGAAACTCAGATGCTTTCTCTATAATTAATGACTACTTCAAATAACAATGGGTTAAACATTTTCCCCTATAGGCAGAGTGAAGGAGCGGGGTGCAGAAGTGATAGCTATTTTTTCTTTGTCTATTATTTTTGAGATGTGATTGACATATAATAGTATATTAGTTTCAGGAGTACAGAGTAATGATTCAATATGTGTATTGAAGCCTTGACTCAAAACTTTAGCTTTTTACCTTTTTAATCTCCTTACTCCTTAATATGTGTCACTATGTTAGCAGTTTCATATTCTTCTCAAGCTGCACTTTTCAGTGTTCCACAACTACCTCTAAATGTCTTGTTGTATAGTTAAAACGAGGTTTTGAATAGTAAACTGCCAAAAAATTAATTAAGATAAACAAACTAATTGAATATGGTAATAAGTGAGTCTCTGAGATGTGTTGCATCTCTACGTCTAGGAACCTAAGTAATACACTACTGAGTTGACATAGAACTACCCTGGAGCACATTTCTATCAAATATTATTTCAATACATTTTAATGCACAAGGGAGAATCTCAAAGAAATCTGTATACAATAGTGTGATTAGTTGCATGTATAAAATGAGAACAAGTGAAGAAAATTAATGCATTAAAAAGGTACTAACATTTATTGAATATTTACTATATGCTAAGTGCTAATTCATTATATTTGGATTTTAAAAATACATTTCTTAGCCTTTGAAGAACAATAAAATGTTGTCATACCTCTGTAATGTTCTTTGTTTTGATAGACGTAGAAAATATCTGTGGGAGATTAGTAAGATAGGCATTTATAAAGTGGTACTTTTAGAAAAGAGCTCAAGTTAATAGCAGAAAAGATTCTTATTTATTTATATTATTTCATTGTGCAATTATAGAACCTAAATATTTCTATTCACATACATTTTGGAAGCACAAAGCTTTGCTTTATGTCCAATTGAATTATTTTACCTCAGGTACCTAGGTTTGCAGTTATTATTTATAGCCCCGACCTTTTATCATTTATTGGCTCTCATTTTTTAAATTGAATTTGTATTAATCATTGAGTCTAGGAGGGAGGCAAAATAATTGTAAAATTTGTATTTTGTTTGCTGTTTATTTTTTAGGATTTATGTGAAAAAGAAGAATAGGGGAATATCAATGGCTCTGGGTAAGGGATATTATTATTTATAATATGCAATAGATTATTGCAATAGATTATTTTCCAATTCTGTTCCCTTTGTTGCTTCAAATGTTTAGGATATGCCTTGACTACCCTATTATTTTTCTCTGTTGTCTTCCATCTTCAAAAAAAAGTTCATGATAAATAAAAGTTCTTGATACTTGTAAAGGAATAGCTTTTCTATGGCTAAAATGGTGGATTCCTTTCCAGAATGGAGGAGGGCTAATAAGCTTAATTCAAAAGAGACGTGAACATGGTTCGACTAAAAGCGTAAAGCCCTGAATTAATATATTAACTTTAATGTAGAACCTTTATACTCAGCGTGTGTCATGACTTAGACATTTCATCCCTATTATTAACTTATTTAGTACTGAATGTCACCCTTGAACATACGGTGTATATTTTCTTGCCTTAAGGTCCTTGCACCAGCGCTTGTCTCTGCTTGCATTGTTCTTTTCCTCACCTCCTCCACATTTCCCCTCAAGTGTGACCATCCCATGGAGGCCTATCCTCATAACTTTATTTAACAGTGTGCTTTCCCACAGCCTTGATTTCCTTTATGCTGCTCTGTCATTTCCATCACACTCTTTACTTTCTATGGTAATATGTTTTTTTGTTTATTACATGTCTCTCCCCATTAAAATGTTAGGCTCCATGAACTGTTTTATTCATTAACTTATCACAAAGACTTAGCCTGACATAAAGTAGGTTTTCAAAAATATTTGTTCATTGACAATACATTTCTTTGCAAGGGGTAGGATTAAAAATAATGCTGATAGTAAAACCTGTGGTAAAAATACATTTTTTTTGCATGGAAGTTTAACTAATTTAATTAGAGGTGGACAGTATGCTAAACAATGAAAAACAATATCATGTATGAATTAAATTTTTATTTTTGAAATTTAAATAAATAGAAAAGATTTCATGTTGAAATTATGAAATATTAAAGAAAATAGCTGTAAAATGACTTAAGATATTGCTTATTAATGTTTCGTTTAGCTCCATTTTGGAGATGGGTTAATTTGACAAGTGGGTATTTACATCATGGAATTTTATAAATATAAATCAAAGGCTATGAAACACTTTTTTGGTATTGTTAGCCTTCATTTGACTATGAATGGATCAATGCCACTAAATAAATTGTGAAATGTTATAGTTCCCAGCTGAATATTCAGGCCATATTTAATCCAACCTTTCTTTGAATTCACATAGATAGTTACACATTTCTTAGTCTTTGGCCCTTTTGTAAAAATACCCACATATAACTTGTAGAACTGAACATCCTTATGACCTCTTCTGTGTCTAAATAATCTATTCACCTCCCAGTTGGTCTATATGTGTGTCATCATGAAATATTTGTTAAGTAAACAGATATATTGTTATAGATCAAGGATGAGGACTGTACTTTTTGGGAATATGACCACATTTTCCTTTTCAAAGAAGAAATTTTCTTCCATCATGGCTTCTTGTAGACAAATTTTTAGGAGCCTACCATATCAATTATAATCTTATTAGGATCAAGAAGATAATCATACAAGATAACTTAGCATTTTTATTATCTACTTGGGTCTGTCTCCAAAATATGGTAGTAGACTCCAAAGTATGATCTTGTTCTCCATGAAAGTAATAACATTAAAAAGATGTTTCTAAATAATTGAATATTTGACATTATATTTGACAACTCTTTAATGATGGACATTTTTCATTTATATATATTACCTGACATTCTTGACATTTATTTTGCTATGAGAAGAAGTTTATCACAAATGATTTTATACAAATGGATGAAAACTCTTATTTTATGCTACAATTTTCTTGACTTAAAACTGGAGAAATCAGCTATCAGATTCTAATGCCATGATAGAAGGCCACTGTCTAGGCAGATATGTTCATTTTGTGCTGTCAGGCACAATGGCCAGGCACAGTAGACTATCTTCTTGAGTTTACTTTCTCTTCTTTATTGTAGAACTAATTATCCGTGATACACATATATACTGCAATGGACTTTAAGCTGTGAAACAGATGCTGTTTTCAATGCTTCCTTATTGTTAGTAAGACTATATATTTACTGAAGAAAAAATAAACTTTGGAGAGAAGACAGTGGGAGAGAACTGATATTTGCGACATGTATACTATGTACAAACACAATATTAGGCAATTTATATACTTTTGTAATATATGTATCCAATGAAGTATTATGTTTCTGTATTTTACAAATAAAGAATCTGAGACTCAGAGAGAAGAAACGCCTCTCAATAGGGTACACAACTATTAAATGTCAGATACAGAGTTCAAAGAATCAGTGTTAATGCACCAAACTTGCCTGCTGATTCTCATTGCCGGGATCTCTTGCTGAGATCAGTATCTCAGGCCCTCCACTTTGAGAATATGTTCTGGTTGCTCAGAGTACTTTTGTGGTAATCTAAATTTTAACAAGGTCTTCGCATAATTTCTATCATCAAGTAATTTTGGGAAACACTGTTCTACAACTTACTATTTTCTCTGAAGTTGAAAAACTGTGTCTGAGGAACAGACAATTCTAAGTGTCTCTATAGATACATAACTGTTATTCTTATGCTGTTTTATTACTGCAAATGAAGACTAAAATCTTTATAACTTTTTGAAAATTCAAAGAAATTACCAGAGTATGTGAAAAGAAGACAAGGGTTGTGATGAGAGTACCTAACAAAATGTTCAGGCAGTTTCACTTTTAAAATGTTTCTCCTAAGGCATTGTACTTACTAGATCACGAGCTACTTTGTGCTGATGGGCATGTTTTATTATACCTGGAGTGATCCCAAAAGCATTATCTGTGGGAGGGCCTTATTGTTTTCATTGTGCACTTATATTAGGTTGTGTGGAATTTGGGCAGCAACGTTAAATTACATTTCTCAGTAGCTTCGAGGCTCTATGTCTAATTACTGGCTTCTGTTCTTTATTGTATTGATCAGTAATGCAGTTCTATTCATCACCACAGTCTCAGTTAATTATCTTTGGTAATGATTTTCATGGTGTGAATAATCTACAGGACCCATTTGTAAAGATATTTTACATTGAGATTATTGGAAGGTATGACATCATAGTGAGCTGATAAGCTGTTGGAGAGATGATACCATGGGAGATGGTTACTTTGTATTGTATTTGCTTTGATTGAAAAGTTACAGAAGAGGGAACATAATGTAATTTTGCATTTACAAGATTATAATACTCCAAGTTGTGCAAGGACGTGGGGAAGGAGTCAACCATAACACAAACAGAAAATTAAACTTTCTCTGCATGCCTGAGCCAGTGGTAATACTAAGTTAGTGGATGGTTTGTCTATCTAGTAATGAAACTGAATATGCTCTTTATTTGATAAAATGAAATTGCTACTTATTATGTGTTTCAATTTTTAAATATTTGATGTGGAGAAAATAAATTACGATTTTTCCTTTGGTATTATTAGTTGGCATTTTAGAACAAATACAGATCTTTAGTAGATACGAAATTAATACTTAAGAATCTTTCTTTTAAAAACTCACATAATTATAAATTTTACCTAAAGATATTTTATTTTAGAAAGATGTTCAAAAGTTCTTTAGCTTAATTATATAAAATAAAATTAGAGTTGATTTGCAACAATTTAATAAAGTAAGATGTATCATAATTTTAGAAGAAATATAAAGTCTTCAAAATTTTTCAGTGTTTTTTATGTAAAAATTATATAAAATACATATAAAATGATCCACATCCTTTTAGAAATTCTTCTTTAAAGATGAGAAATGGTTGTTGGAAGAATCAAATAAAAAATGTCAAAATACATTATTAAATAAAAAATGTCATTGAGAGAATTATCTCTCTCCATCAATCAAAGTCAGATACATGTTTTATTATTTTGGTTACTCAAAATAATTATGATTGTAAAAGTTTAAAATACCTTTCCATTTGTCTTCAAGGCTCTATTCCTATTTTTCTCACTTAAATATTTTTCTTTTCATATAATGAAAACTAATTTTTCAGTACATTCGGAGTATGAGTGATGGGTACTGAAGCCTCAGAAATTAAATGATAAAACTGATATTTGTTGCCAGATTCTGATCTAAAATAGTTGAGTAATGATTTTTTTTTAAATCTCTATATGAAACAAATTTAATAGTAAAAAAGGTAAAGTCGTTTGGTTGTATGGATTAATGTCTGCTGTGGCAGTCAATTCCAAAAAAATTTTTTAATCTTATAAACTAAGTCCAATGTCACCTAAAGTTTATGACACTTTTAAGACTAAATATAATATCAGAACAGGTATTGCCTACTGAATAATTTTAATGTATTTTTATGTACTTGCTTATATAGTTAATTAGTTTTGATGGTGTCATCTCAAAACTTTAGCCTGAATTATTGTGACAAAACACACAATATATATTGATTTAATAATGGAAGACTTTAGTATATCATTAAATTCTGAGTGCTAGAAATTCTCAAAGCATGGGGACTAGTGTCTCAAAATTTGAAGAGATGTTTGATCTCAAAAGAGACATAATGAAACAATTTGATATTAACCCAGCCAACAGAATTACACCCAGCAAATATATTATATATTTTATGTTTTTAAAAAATTGACTTATCTATGTATATTTATCATTTATCTATCATCTATCTATCTCATCTATCTTTCATCTCATCAGTCTTTCTGTGGCTTCTGGTAATAAAGAGGGGCAAAATTTTATGCCGTATTCTTTGAAACCTAGTGTCTAGAGAAGGACATGCTAGAAGGTTCCAAAAGCTGATGTGTTTTCTCCACCCACCCAATTTCACCGTCATCTCCTATGAAGCACTTGGGACAATTAACTTCAAGGATTTGTCTCATTAGAAAGATATCACCAACATTTCTATAATATCCCAGGCACTCCGAGCACTTCTAACCTAAAGATATCTTAGAAACCTGGCCTACCCTGGGCGATCATATAGTTCTGGACACATGTAATGACCTAAACATGATAACTTTAGACAAGTCAGTTAACTTATCAGACTTTTTTTCTTCAAATTTAAATTGGGTGCAATAACAACATACTAGTCATAGGCTTTTTATAAAGATTAACTGAATCCAACCAGATAAAGATTATATAATAATGAAAGGATACAGGGATTGATTTTTATTTACATCCTCATCTCTTTATAATCTATTTGAGATATGTTTCTCTTGTTTTCTTATCACCTATTATTTCTTTTTTTAATTGAATTCTCTATAAATTAAGAATATGATCGCACATAGTATATGTGCTCTTTATTTTTTTCCATTATGTCATTCACTTTTTGCTTTTGTCATGACTGAGATTTCCTTAGAGGGTTTAAAAATATGTAATATTAATTTTCATATATTGTTTCTGGATTTGGTCTTGCTTAATAAAAGTTTTTGCCTAACCTAAGATTATAGTTTTGGAAACGAAGAAGAAAGTGAAGGGATTATGTACTCAATATATTCAATAGATATGAAATAGCACAAATGGAAGTTGGAAGATCTCTTAAGATGAAATTGATTAAGGCTTCATATGAAAAGATTATGGTCTGATTTGTGGCAGGAGTATTGATGATGAAGAGGAGAGCACTTTGAAAAGTATATTTAAGTAAAACTAATAGGATCATGTGGTGATGATATAGGTCAGAAACTAGTGACTAGTTCAAACTGAGACAATAATTACTTTGTGGCCTGTGGCAATTCACTTAACCTCTCTAGGTCTTCGTTTTCTTATCTATAATATAAATATGTTGAATTCAATTATCTCTGAAGTCCATTTTGTGTCTGAAATACTATAATTAAAAAAAAAGTCTCTGGAGACTCAAAGTGATAAGTGCTATCCCTTTCTATTAAAAGGGAAAAAAATATGAACAAATGAGCAAAGAAAAAATGTGCATATAAATAAATAACTAGATATTAATCGAAAACAACGATATGGAAGACAACAAAAACTATAATCGAAAGAAAAATGGATCTGAGCAGCAAAATATGTATTCTAATGTATACCGCATGCCACTCACAGTGGATAGTAAATAATTAGTGGGCAAAGATGAAGGATTTCCTGTGAACTGTGCCTGCGTATGCCTTGAAAAGAAACATCTAGGGTTTGAATTTTCTGAGAGGTGAAATTACATTCATTACTATGTTGCTCAGGAGCTGATTTCTCTAGGGATATATGGGTTTTCTGAAAATTTTTAAATGAGCGCTTCCCTGTAAATGAAAGAGCCATCTCCCATTCAGCAAGCAGTGGCAGACGGTATGTCAAGGAGAGATTCAAAATTTTTCCCCTTGCCAAATACTTAGATTTATTCCTTTATCCATAATCCCGTATTTTTTTCTCTAAAGATTATTTCTTTTCAATAGCTATATTGGAATGAGATACTCAATTAACGCAGCTTTTTCATATGCTTTGTCCTAACATTCAAATTATGAATATATAACTGATTTTAGAATGGTTTCTCTATAGATATTCCAATGAAACTAAACATGCATAAAAATAGATATGATATTTTCTAAAAATAAAATTAGTCTATTTATATCTTCATAAAATGCGAGATGCTTCCTTGTATTTTGTACTGTAATTAAGAATATAAGTTACAAGCTGGAAATGTGAAAGCTAACATGTACTGTGAGCATTTCATGTGTTGGAGAGTATGCTAAGTACTTTACACGCATTATCTCATTTAATTTGCACAGCAATTCAATGAAACAATAGATAGGGTTATTAATACCAATTTACAGATGGTAGAACCATATATATAATTAAGCAAAGAATTAAACTCTGGAGTATCATGCTTATATATTCATAGGTGGGATTAGCTCTCAAGAATTTGATTAATTATAAAGTAGAATTAAGGAACTTTCCATAGTGGCCATGCTGTCATTCCATTTTTTTCAATAGTATGTTCTCTTGGTATAAATCCACATACCTACATCAATATTAAAGTAAACATTACTGACTGTCATGCTTCTCAGTTAAAAAAGAATCTATATTAATATCTGCTACCCAAATTGTGACACTTTTAGAATATTCATTTAATATGTCTATTTTCTTGTGAAAATTTTGAAGTCTCCATTCATTTTAGACAAAAGTCATTTTTATTGTTGCATATCTGTTCAAAAGTATTTAGGTGAATGTTACTCTTTATTTTTTGATATTTGAAGATTTCTTTTTAAACATTTTTTTTTGTTATTTATTTATTTAGGCGAGGCAACCCTCGGTTGACCTCGCAGCTTGCAAGGACCTTGTTAGCTTACAATCCTCCTTATTTTTTATTTCTTTCTTACGCCTACAGCACCTGGTCTTTCTGGGTGGTCTCCCATCCAAGTACTAACCAAGCCTGACCCTGCTTAGCTTCCGAGATCCAATGGGATCAGGCTTGTTCAGGGTGGCATGGCCATAGACAATTTATTTTTTAAACATCTCATTAGGTTTCATAAAGAAATAGAATGGATATATATGTATACACACATATGTTATTAAAGTATTTTTAATAAAATAATAAAGTTTAATAAAGCACTCCTAGTAAAAATTCACACTTTATGGTAACTTTAAACCACTAAAGGATATCTGCGAAGCCTTCCAGTAATGAAAGGTACTAAATGAAATTACAAAATTAAAAATTTTGTCTTCAGTACTCATAATTTAGAGAAATTTATATATAAAATAGGATATATATTTTTATTAAAGATAACCTCTTTTTATTGTTGTGGATTATTTTATACAAATATTTCATTTTCCCTAAATATTATAGTATCCTTTTTTAGAGCACCTCAACTTATTAAAATTATCAGTGGAAGAAACTTATATGGAAGGGTGCATTATAAACATTCTCTGAAATTTTTAAAATTAAAAAGTCAATATATAAGAATATTTTAAAGAAAACCATTTTTAGCTGTGTTAATCCATTCTATGATGTGAAAATATTATACACAGGACAGATGTTTAGGAAATATATAACAGTGTATTCTTTTAAAACTTCATATGTCAACCTATACATCAAGTACCTTAAGTGGCCATTAATAAATACTTCAGCATTTAGTATTTTGATGACCTTTACTACTATCTCTAACTATTCAATGATTATAATAAGCAAATACTATTTAACAGCGCACATCAGTGCTTTCCAATAAAAATATAATGTGAATCACATGTTAATTTAAGTTTTCTATTAAGCTGTATTCAAAAAGTGAGTGAAATATAATACATTTTATTTAACCTAATAAATCCAAATATTATCATTTCAATATTTATTTAATGTAAAATATTAGTGAGATATTTATATTTGGTGGTGGGACTAAGCTTTGAAATTCAGTGAACATTTTATCCTTACAGCATATTTTAGCTCAGACTAATCATGCTCAACAGGAAGTCACATGTGGCTAGTAGCTACCAAAAAAGACAGTTTCATTCTAGAAAATAGTGTGCAGAACAAAAATACCCTTATTTACTTTTCTTTTGAGTGCCAATATTAATATGAATATTTTTTACTTTCTTAAAATTCTGCTTTATCATCTATTTTTTTATCATTATCAGTAGCTTGTTATAACAAATGTATCCTCAGAATGACATTAAAAGTAAAATGAATAAATGTTTTTTCTGTTAGGGAGGTGATATGGTGAAAGAAAGTAGGAGAAGGGGATGATGCTGTAACTAGAGGACAAAATAGACTAGTAATTCTCAATTCATTTTTTTCAGGAATATTGATACAAGATAGAGGAAGGAATATCATAGGTATATCATTCATACATTTATATTCAAGGAGGGTTTCACTCAGAAGATGATTTCTTAACTATTTCATAAAGAAATCATTTAGTAGAGATAAAATTTTTATTTTATTATTTTTATTAGTTATCACTACATTATGTAACTTAAAATTACACTGATGCTCATATAGCCTAATTGGTTTTTAGTCAGTATGTCTATTAAGTTTATTCAGACTTTTCAAATCAATTTACTCAGACTTTTAGCTTAGCTAAGGTCTAAAATTAACTGAACCAATTTAGTAAATTCATATTTTTTTCCTTTTAATGGATAGGGATAGAATTTGTCACTTTGAGTCCCCAAAGACTATTATCCCTCAAATTCTTATAGCATCTCAGACATGGAATGAATTTTAGAGATAATTGAATCCTACACTTACATTTTATAGATAAGAAAACTGAGATACAGAGAGGTTAAGTGACTTGCCACAGGTCACAAAACTAATTAGTGACTCAGTTTAAACTAGTTTCTATTTTCTGTCTTACAGCCTAATGCATTACTTTGCTCCTTATATTCTCTGCAAAGTACTCAATAAACCACAATGAATTGTGTCACGTTTCAAACACTCCTGTTACATGATCTGTAGAGAGGAAACTTTCTAATATTCGGATTAATTTCTTTCTGGATTACTATAGTTTAGCCTTTTACTCTCTGTCACATCTTTATTAAAATATGGCCTGTTCATCTAGCTGGTGTAATTCATATTTAAATAAGAAGTGATCTTTAAGAAAAATAATCTTTAATTAGAAACTCGAGAATAAGATATTTGAAAATGAAAGTCTTTGCTAGATAAGTAGAAAACATATGTGGCTATAATCCAATAATATTTCTTTTTCCCACTTTTTACCATTCCCACTATTCTGGCATGGCTTCTGAAAGTCATGAGGTTATATATAGAGAGAGACACAGAAGTATATAATATTTTGAAGCAATACATATATCATGTTGAGAGTGGGTGTGCTGTTTCCTGGGAGATATATATTTTGAAAGTAATTTAACCATTCTTTCTTTGTTTTTATCTAACATTTGAGTTATATATCCTTTCATTCCTTTTCTCATTTAATAAATATTTATTGAGGGTTTACTGTGTGCTGCACAATTGCATGTGGTCCTGAAGGTGATATCTTGTTACTGAAATGAAATGTAAATTACTAAGTATATAGTAATCTGTGCAGCAAGTGTAAGAATCAGAGAGGGAAAGAAACACCTATTAAAAAGTTCGATGAAAGTAGACTACTGTAAAAGATGAACAGATGCACAAAGGATGTGAGGGAGCATACCATGCGAAGTCAGGGGAAGATTAATCAGTACAGAAGGGCTAAACAAGAAGAGCAGAACTTGTGTTTTGATTAGAGAAATTGCTTTTCATGCTCAAGGAAAGACAAGAAGGCCAGTGGGGCAGAAATCATTGAATGTGCGGGAAATGGATAGAGTCTTAGGTCAGCTTCATTGAAATGTTTGAGATTTGGGGTGCTACATGATTTTATTTCTGTTTTAAAAGAATTCTTTTGGAACTGTGTGAAGATTTACCTGAGGAAGGACAAGACAGGAACCTGAAAGTTCTGGTAATATGCTAATGATCTTGTACAGGTTAGAAATGCTGGAGGCTTGGCTAGTGTGGGATCAGTGATGGAGGTGAGAAGTTGTGAGGTTTGGCACATATTTAGGATGTTAAAGATAACTCTAAAGTTATGGCTTGAATAGCTAGGAGGACAAGATACTTTTTATTAGGAAGGGGATTACTGGTGGTATATCACGTTCAGGAAAAAAAGTTAAAAATTAAACCTTAAATGCGATAACCTTTTAATGTTTAGACATACAAGTGAAGGTGAAGTGTAGGCAGTTAGGTATACAAGTCTGCAATTCAAAAGAAATAAAGGATTTTATTTTTAGAGTTTTTGTAAAATAATTTCTAAAGACATAACATATGATGATATGACTTAAGAAGATACGCATATAGAGGGAGATAAATATGGGAAAGGATAAAAATTAAATACTAGTTTACTTTGATACTTACATGTTAGAAAGATAAGAAATGACAAAAGAGAACTAGCAAGTGTGATAGACAGCAAATTAAAAGACAGTTTTGTCCTAGAGACAAAGTGGAAAAGAACATGCAATCAGTGGTGTCAAATACTGCTTATATTTCAATATGATGAAGTCTTATCATTGACTCTTTAAGTTGGTTCCATGGGGATCCATGTGCAAAACCTGATTGGATAATTGAGAAAAGTATGGTATATGAAGAAATAGAGACCGTGAATATAAACAATATTTTAGAATTTTACTTCTAACTGGAAAAGATAAACAAGGCAGTAATTAGTGAAATAATCAGATTACATAAATATTTTTTTTATAGTCGGGAAATACATAACATGTTTTTATATTGATAAGAAAGATTTACTTTCAGGCCAATATTTGTTGAGCAGTGTGTAGTGTCTCTCATTTTTTCAAGCACTGAGTATGAAACATATTAAAACAAAAAATCTCTCTTCTCTGGGACCTTATCCCTTGAGTCATGTAATATACAGATATATAATTCATCAGAGGATAATGAGTGCTATACAGTTAAATTAAGGAAGGTCAGAGATATAGGGAATGATGGGAGATCTGAGGAAGTATTTTAAGGCAAAGGCAGTTAAGGCAAAGGACTTCCTACTTAGAGAAAACCATATCTGCCATGACATGAGGCTGAAGGAAGAACAACTGTTTGGTGTGTTCATGGAACAGCAAGGAGGTAGATTGATGACTCTGGTTCAGACCAAGGAGGAAGAGTGCTAGGAGTTGAGGTCATGGAGGTAATGGCATAATTACAGAAGTTCTGTAGGACATGGTTAGACGTTTGAAATTATATTCTATGAAATGAAGAGTCTATTGGGGTACTAAGTAGAGGATTGTCATAATCCAATTCATATTTACAGGGATCATTATGGTTGCTATATTGAGAAGAGACTGGGCAAGGATAAAAATAGAAGCACAAAGATCAGTTAAAGTAGAAAATCTCAGATAAAATATGATAGTTGCTTGGATTGGAATAGTAGCAATGAAGATGGTGAAAAATAATCATACATTGAACATATTTTAGGGGAGAGCCTTAATTATTTCCTAAATATTGTGTGTGGGTTTTGATATTTAATGAAGTTGGGATGACTGTGGGAGGATTATGTTTTACAGGTTAAATAAGAGTTTGCTTTTGGACACACTAAGTTGGGATCATTACTAAATTCAACTAACTATATTGAATAAGCAATTAGATATGAGAGGGAAAAAAGTGCCAGAATTACAAATTTGGATGTCATTGATTTATACATGGTAATAAAATGCTGTTAACACCCATATACTTACCATACATGAGATTTAAATTACAGCCATGTAGGTTTTGCATAGGAAAGCAATTTAGTCAGCATAAAACATCAGTTTATTTATGCTTTGTCATCTTTGAATTTTGTGGTATAAGTACTTGAAGCAAATTGAAATATCGTAATTCAATATAATATTGAAATATTGTGACAACACAATTTTACTAATTTTTTGCTAGTTTTGATTAGGCAAAGGTTAAAAGACACAGAATGGACTAAAATTATCTCAAATGTAAACATCTCAGATAGTAGAATTGTGTTAAAATATATTCCTTTTAATTTAATATCAATCTCCAAGAGATGTCAAAAAGATATTATTGTAATGCCACATCATATGCCAGTGTGATTTTACTAGTAGATAGCTCTGTACAACCTAACAGTTTCTGCCATTTTCTAAACTCTGAGCAAACAACTGCTTAAGAGTTAGGAAAACTGTCACAGGACAACTTTCTAACCAAGGTCATCTCCAACCACAAGTCCTAATCTTGGTTCTTTTTTTGATATTGTCTTTTTCTAAATGTATCATCATAAAAATTATCAGAACATTTGATTCAATAACTGAATCACTAGAAGGAAAAATATTGGCAGCATTTTGGGAATTCTTTTATTGTTTTACTTTCGCCTTGACTGATAAATCAACATGTAAACTCTTTTAGGAACTCAGGGCTATAAAATCTCACATTTAAGGGTACGGTCAAATACTGAAAATCCCAATTTAATACAGAGGGTTCTACTATAGAAGGACACTCACCACTGCCAGCTATCCCTTGCATATGAACATGTACTTTTTCTCTCTGGCTCTCACTCGCACTCTCACTGTGACAGAGACACAAATACACAGGAACACAGTGGGGCAGATACAGCCAACAGAAAACACCACAGCTGGTGGCAAACAGACAATTAAAGTAAGCAGTTGCAACTTGGCTTTTTATTTCACACATTTAAATAAAGGAACACTTTCAAAAACCTTCCAAAGATTAAGCAAATAATAAAAGCTTTCTTCAGTTACTATCGATTATAAGAAGGAAAGTATTTATGGTCTTTAAACTCATGTAAATGAATCGATGAAGGAATTTTTTGGAAAACAAAAGGCAAAAGTTAAGCTTATTCTCTAAAAACACTAGCTTTTTTAGTGTGAGTTTTAAAGTGAGCTATTCTGTTAAAATTTTGTTTTACTTTTCTTCTAAACATACAAGGGGTCTTGCTCTAGGTTTTAGATGATTTTATATGAATGATGGGCAAATTTTGTTTATGGTAGATGCTGACATAATTCCACTAAATGGGTTTGCATCTGAGTTCCGCCTTGCACTGTCATTTTCTCTAGAATCTGTGCAATTGAAAGCCATGCTCCCAACCTTTAAGGACTGATGACAGAGCAGAATAGGCATCTCGGCTTTCTAGCCAGTAATTTACGTCACTGAATCATAAGTGCCCCTAACACAAATGAGGAAACAGGAAAGAGAGTCATAAAGTAAATTGCAACACAATGTCTAGGACCAACATCCAGCTACTCATCTATTCTAATGGGTCGTATAGATTTTGAATATATTGTATGTTTCTGGTACAGGATATTAAATTCTAATTTTTTCTCTTTTACATTCTGAGTTGTAAGTATTTGTATGAACAACTCTAGATTCCTTATGTATTCTGTATAGTTTAGTATTTTTAAATAAGAGCTTATAACAAATTGCTCTAAAACATTATCTATGGTCTACGGCCATGCTTCCCTGAACAAGCCTGATCCTGTCTGATCTCGGAAGCTAAGCAGGGTCAGTCATGCCTGATTAGTACTTGGATGCGATACGTCCTAGGAAGACCAGGTACTGTAGGCATAAAAAAAATGAAAAATAAGGGATTGTAAGCTGACAAGGTCCTCGCAATCTGTGAGGTCAACCAAGGGTTGCCTCTCCTAAAATAAAATAAAGTGTAAAATAAAATAAATAAAATAAAATAAAATAATAAAATAAAATAAATAAAACATATATATTCTTTATAGTGCTACTTTGAAATCATATGTATCTTATGAGAGTCATGTGAATATAATATTTATTTATTCAGCCACATTATTTTTTATTAGTTTAATTTAGAGTTAGATACCTTAAATTTTTTACTGATGTTAACATTTCATACTATATATATTTATATGTAACACACACATATATATATATCTTAATGATATAACATCTCATTTTTTTCCTATCAACTCTCTCATTTTTCCACTTTTTTTTTTTTTCCTCTCTCCTCACCCTTAAATCCTTCTAACATACACACATTCACCACAAGACAAACTTCCTGAATATTAATCAGATGGGTGAAAAGGTTTTAATATTCATTTGCTATTCTATTATAAGAAGCATGAATAATAATCTTGCCAAATATTTGCTTTTGTTCCCCTATTTGAATAGAAGTCATGGCAACCCCACTTTGGTCCTATCAGAAAAACCTCCCACATAAAATAGCTATAAATTCAGAGGGTGTGGAGGACTACCTGAAAGTATTTGAAAGTAAACAAAGTGAGAAACTGATCAGGAAATGGCACTTAGAAGTGCAAGTACTGTCTGAGTTTCTCGTTTCCATGGTGTCTAGCCTGGAAGCAAGCCCCAGTTTGCCCGTGTGAGGCAGTTAAATCTCTGATAGAAAATCCATAGCCTTGATGTTCTGAAGATCAACAGGACATGGGTTAAGGCAATCACAAATGACAGAAAATGAGAGACAATATCTGTGAAAGGAGTGAACCAGAGAATGATAGCCCCAAATACTGTGTGTAAACTAATCCTTGAACCATGCATGTGGGGCATGTATGGGGAAGTCGTGAAGAAGCTAAGAGGAAAAGAATTCCCATGATATTTGAGGTGTTTGTTCAGCAGACATCAGCATGAGTCATACAAAAACAATGACACTTAGACACTTTTGGCTGAAATCCAAATATAAATAGAAAACTTTGAAAGTAGTCAGAGAAAAATAAAATATCTTATATAGAATGATGATTAGAATGATTGTTTAATACTCTAGACACAATGGATGCCAGAAAACAATGAAAAACATTGAAAACATTGAAAGAAAATAAAAACAACTGTCATAGCAGTATTCTACATTTGGCAAAAATATCTCTCAAGAATATACTCAAATAAAGACATTTTCCAACAATAAAATCTAAGAGAATTTGTCTCCAGCAGATCTTACTACCAAAAATGTTAAAGGAATTTCTTCAAATTGGAGAGGAAAGAAACCGAATGAAAATTCAGATCAGAAAGAAAGAAAGTACATCCCAAATTGAAAATATTTGGCTAAATACAATTTTGAAATCCTCTTATTCTTTTATAAAAATATGTAATTATTCAAAGCAAAAACTACATTTTGAAACGTAAGCAAAATTTATAACATTTATTGTGTAATATAAGCAAGATTATAACCTCGTGTTATGGAATTTTTTAACATTGCACTTTTGTATTTGGCAAGTCTAACAGAAAAAGAAAAGTGCAGATAAAAAATACAACCTCTGTTATCTTAACTCTAAGTAGACTGTGTATAGTTTAAACATGCATATTGTAGTTACTAGAGTAGAGGTCTTAAACCCAGGTGACATTTGGGAGTGTATAGATACATTTTTCATTGTCACAACTCAGGCAGGATGTATTACTAACATCAAATGAATAGAAACTAAGGTTGCTTCTTGATTTCCTACAATACTCCAGATAGCCCCCACAATGCTACAAATATCAATAGTGGCAAGGTTGAGAAATCCTACTCTAAAGTAACAACTAAAATATAAAAATAAAATGAAATAATGCAAAGAGGTAAAAACAATAAGTTAAAGCTGAATTAAATTTAAAAGTTTAGTTACTCCAAAAGGAATAAAAAAAGAAATGAGGAACATAAGTAAAAATGGAGAAAAACAGAAAATGAGTTGAAAATTATGCATTTCACTACAACCAGATACATAATTACATTAAACATTACTGACTAAACTCTCCAATTACAAAGGAGTTATACAACTTCTCTCCATCCCACTCTTATTTTAATAAAAAGTGGAATTTGTGGTATCTTTTGATGGGAAAAGAGCACATGCCTATCATTTATACTTGTGTTACATGAAGCATAAGCATGTTAGAAGTGTATCTGAAAAGAGAAAAATGTATATGCTGGGAACTTAAAAATGCCTATTATCTATTCCTCATCTGTGTCATTCTTAGAGAAATTGCTTTAGCCATGTGATCTTGTCTCCTTGGTCATAATCCACTGAGCCCATTGAATTCGTGATCCTAGAGGAAGAAATCTATATTTTGGATTGTGCAGATCAGATAGTTTCACATGAAAATTTGAGCTAAATCCCAGAAATTTTGTGAGATTAGAATTGTTTAATATTTTGTTAAAGAACAAGAAGACTCGTGAACTTTGTTCCCGTTAATGCCAGAGCATTCCTCCTACTGCCTTGCCAGAGGTCTACATATTTATTTTCTTCCTTAGGTATTATTAGATTTCATTAACATACTCCTTTTAGCTTATGCTGCAATTAGTACACTTTAGATTTTTGTATAAAATATAAGAGCTGTTAAAAAGTATGGTATGAAAATTTCAAAATGCATTCTCTTTAGACAAATAGCTATATGCACCGCCACTGGGGAACAAGGTGAAATGAAAGAAAAACAATTTGTGTTTGATTTCTGAGAAACAAAATATTTAAAATTTATATTTGAAAGTAGAAACTAATGCCAAAAAATATTAAATGTATTAGCTTCTCAACCTTTATTAGATGATTAAGCCAGCTGATTTCTATAGAATGATTATATCATTTTAGCAATTACTTTAAAAACTAGATTATATCAAGCAGATCTGGAACTCAAGGGCTCTTGGTAACAATTTACTTTTCAATTAATCTTTTGTTGGTGTGGCATTTCAAAAAGAAATGGTACCACTCACTGGAGAATTACATATATTTATATAATCAATAAACTTTTTCTTAGTATGCTTACTTTCATGAAAACACTCTCAGATGGCTTTATTTTTACATCATGACCATGAGTTACAATCCTAAATTATTATAATTTGGGGACAAAACTTCTCATAAGCTAAATATTCTTGGCCAGGTGTTGCACACTAATTATGCTTGTACCATCTCAACATGCTAAGGCTAAAAGAAGCCAACTTTATAAATAGAAAATTGGCTAACAGCTGAGACAAGATAGGGTCATCAGAGCTAGAAAACAATAATGAACATAATATTTTGTAGCCTGGTGTTGTCTGCAAAATAAAACAAAAGATTTTCATACTGTTTCATTGTTCATTAAGTTAAGATAAATGTAGTGTTTGGAAGTAGAAGAAATATTTGGAAAAGTATTTGTATTCATTTATTACACAGTGATTTTTATTGTAGGATATGTAGTTTAAATTATGAAATGTAATTGTTTTAAAATAACAGTGAAGGTAGATAAATAAGTGATTATTTATATGTAAACAAAAGTCTTAGAATTATTTTGTAGTAACATTTGTACTCCTCAAATCACGTTGATTTATCCTTCTGTGAAAATTCCTTTTTTTTTTTTAATCAAGTTGAAATCAGTACTGAAATGTTACCTACTATAATAAAACCATAGTTCCTATTTAGAATTTATTTAGCTAGCCTGAAATTTTCAAAAGTACTTAGCACCAGCAAATCATACATGAATTCTTAACCAATTATCTGCTGTGATAAGTTCACAAAGCTGCTTTAGGAATATCGGTCTAATAAATATGTAACTCTTTAGTGTGTACTTATGAAAGAAAATATTTTAGAATATCATCATAAGTGAGAATCAACAAATTGTCAAATAGTTGAAACTACACAAACAAAAACAGAAAAAGCCTCTATACTGAAAATCAAGAATGAAAAATCTTGGTTCTCCTATAATGAAAAATAGGACACTAAGAAAAGAAAATGAAAAAAAGAAAAGAAAGAAAGGGAAAGAGAGGAAGGTAGGGATAGAGGAATGAAAGAGAGAGAGAGGGAGAGAGAGAGAAGGAGGGAGGGAAGGAGGAAGGAAGGAAGGAAGGAAGGAAGAAAGCAAGGAAGGAAGGAAGAAAGTAAGGAAGGAAGGGAGGGAGGGAGAGAGGGAGAGAGAAAAAGAGGGAGGGAAGGATGGAGGGAGGGAGGGAGGGAGGGAGGAAGAAAGAAAAAATATTTCCAAAAACAGAGGTGATTTTAAAAATAATTGGAAGTTTTGCAGCATCGACGTGAACCAGTCAGTTCAATTGTGGACCATAAACAAGTGGTAGGGGTATACATGTAGTACCAGATAATTTTTAGTTGATACTCCCAGGAAAAACAGAGCAGCTAAATAAACCAACTTATATATTACTTCAAGATTTGAACATATTAAATACAAATTTGAACAGAGCTTAACAATCCAGTTAATGGTGTGTGGCTTGTAATTCACAGCTTTATACGCTGAAATTTTAAACAATTTACAAAGTTATCAATGTAATTATCAAAATCAATTTTGATATCGATGAAATTTTCTCAATTTTTATATTCTCTTATGAATAATGTTATCACTTATGTTAATTTAATTTTAGTCTCTAAAATAAATCTTAAATTTTACTTAAAATATAAATTAGAAAAAATCTCATAAGTTTCTTCTCTCACTTTCTGGAGATCATTGCTTTTATTTAATTTATATTAGGTTGAAGTAATTCCTTGAAGTATATTCTCAAAAATTATGCCTATTTTCTAAGAACTAGCATTAAAAAATCCCACAACTTTTATTTGCCTTTATCTGGTTGATTAAAAAAAAAAAATTCTTGGCTCTCAGCCTTTTATTTTGAAGACTTTTTTTTTTAAATTTCCTTTCTAGCATTCAGTTTACAAGTAAAACATGATTTTACAAATAAGAAATATAACTCTCATTCTCATTTTTTCCCCCAATTTGGTAGTAACATTTTTTTGTCTTCAATCTTAGCAGTTTTCTTAGGTTGTGTTCATATCTTTATCTGCATCTTTTCTTATTTTTCTCGCTCTCTGTCTCTATCTGCCTCACTTTCAGTCTAGCTCTAGGTCTTTCTCCATAATTACTTAAACCTGTCAGGAACTTGGGACTAGTGTTGGGGTAATGTTTCCCATGAAAAATCACAGTTCCAAATGTGAGGTTATTTAGTTTGAGATGAAAAACAAACAAACAAGCATTAGCATTATTTTTAGGTGAGGTTCTTAGTTTTCTCAGTTCTACTATTTATATGATTATGTGTTTTTACAGTCTATGCCATTCTCTCCTTGAAGTCTCTTATTATTTGTATAGAATGTTCTTTGCTCTAGTTTCCATAACATTCTTTTATTCTTACGAAGTGATTTTTATGTTTTTGTTCTTTATTAGATCATACTTTCTCTACAACATATTCTGTCATGAATGTAATTTTCAACAGTGCCCTCTTTTCAGTTTCCCTGTTGAAATTTAAGTTATGAAAATTATAAATTATATTTCTAACTTTTACTTATTCTGTAATCTGTAATTGCAGTTTCTTTTTCTTAATTATGTTTCTTTGCATTTCATCTTTTTTCCTCTCCAGTTTAGTTTCTCTTCACTGAGCTACTGAGTGATCTTATATGGCCCACATACATCAGTCATTATGGATTCTCCCATCTGTCATATAGCTCAGGCCATTGAGGGCTATTGCCAATTATGGAGTGGTAGGCAACAAGAAATAATTAAAGGTTGAGCCAAAGAAAACAGACTGACAAGCTGTGAGTCTAATGTTTTGAGAGTGAGGCCTCAGATTTCTCAGGATTCTGTGGAGGTGGATGTTGAGTAGCACACAGTGGGGCACATTGGACCATAGAATTTAACTAAATCAGCAATGTCTACAGATTCTACCAGAGGCTCAGTGCCCCTCTGGAATTGAGTTCACTACAGTCTCCCCATTCCATACTCGTCCCTATTATTATATAATGCATTTGGTAATACTTTATTTTCTTTAGTTTTGAAAATAATGACTCTTTTTTTAGGAAAAGTAAATAAGCCATTCTCTCATTGAACAAAAATCAGGCAATAACTAAAACAGAAATAGAATATTTAAAAACTTCCTCTATCATTTGAAAGTATTCATCAGCATTTGATGATCATTTTGTTCAGGCCTTGTGTGTGTATGTATATTCGTATGTATATATATGCATCATATACATATATGCATATATGTGTATGTATACACACATGGTCTACATACACACCCTAATTCTAGGTACTAATTTTAGTATTATTTGAGATGAGTTATGTCATCATAACCAACAACTCAAGAATCCTAATTTATTTCTTACTCAGGCTTTATGCTTGAATTATTTTTAATTTTCATTATAATTTTTTAAAATTAAATTTAGATTTATAAAATCAAACAGGTTTCAAAGGTATGATTCAATAGTACATCATATATTGCATTGTTTGTTCACCACCGAAAGTTAAATTTCCTTCTAACACCATAGATTTGGCCCCCTTTACCCTTATCTACATCCCCTCCTCCCCCCCATCCTTCTAGTAACCACTAAACTGTTATCAATATCCATTAGTCTCTGTTTGTTTGTCTTGTTTGTTGCTTTCAGTTTTAAATCCAACATATGAGTAAAATCATATGATTCTCAACTTTTTCTGTATGACATTTTGCTTAGTATGATAATCTCAAAATCCATCCATGTTGCTGCAAATGGTAGTCTTTCATCTTTTTTTATGGCTGAGTAATATTCCATTGTATATACATACCAAATCTTCTTTATCCAATCATCTATCAAAGGGCACTTTGGTTGTTTCCATGTCTTGCCTACTGTGAATAATACTGCAATGAACATCGTGTTGCATGTATCTTCACGGGTAAATGTTTTCAGATTTTTGGGGTAGATACTCAGAAGAGGGGTTGCTGAGTGATATGATAATTCTATTCTACCCAAGAATTCTTACTTTGGAACCCAAGCTAATTGATCAGGCTATATCTTAAATTCTTCCATTTGCTAGATATGGAAAGACAGTATGAAAAGTTCATCATTTGTTTTCAAAACTTCTTAATTTTTTTACAATTAATACTTAGGTAATTTTTCTCATCATAGAAAGAATCAACTTTGTCTTTGATTCTTCATTCTGATTGTCCCAATGCAATATATACACAAAATGATACAGAAAATTTCAATAAGTTATATAAACATATAAAGAAAATATGATTCAGGCATTCTTTTCCTCTCTTTGAAAGCGGTGTCTTGGTTTTTTTGTTTTCTATCTATGTCAAAGGGAGATCTTGAATGAAAGATAAATGATAAAATGCTAAAATCAATATATATTAGATGGTATTATTTACATATCCAGTCATCTTGAAATTGGTTGTCATTCCTGGAAGAGGTCAAAAGAATTTACCATGGCTTTTCATATTAATTAAAAAAATGGAACTTATATTGCAGATTATTGCTTTACCCTATGGCTAAATTTACTAAATCAGTGGTAAGTATATTCTTCTTATGAAGAAAGTTGCAACAGGCTTATGTTATATTCGAATGCTACAACCACTACTCATGTTCTGATTACATAAACACCAATGACCCTCATATTAACAATTATTCAGGCAGATTTTCTTTTCTTTTCTTTTCTTTTTTTTCTTTTTTTTTCTTTTCTTTTCTCTTCTCTTCTTTTCTTTCTTTCTTTTATTTTTATTTTTATTTTTTATTTTTAAAGATGCAAATTATTTTTTACCAGAGGTTTTGATCTGCTTTACTGGTACATTTACACTGTGAGAGAAAAATAATATGGCCTCCTACTTCATATAATGATCTCTGAGTTATATAGCTTGAGACCATTTAAAGAGACCTTTATTTGGTTAACAAAAACAAGTTTCTAATATTGTAAAGCTAAAAACCTGACTTTACATTGTGTCAAACAAGTTGTAAAAATGGACTTTGCCAAACAATTTTCTTTCTTGATGCAATCACTTTAAATTCCTGACAATGCAGAGTAGGCACTGTAAAAAATAAACATGGATTGGGAATTCTCTTATAATATGCCTTATTGTGCACCATTATTCTTTTTTTATATTTAGATATATTTGACATATAGCATTATAGTTATATTTGTTTCAGGTATACAACATAATTATTTGATATTCACTATTATTCTTAGATTTCAAAGAGAAATTAAAGTTTTGGTTGTAGGAATGTCATAAACTCAAATATGTTACAGCCAATAAGCTGGCAACTAACCTGCAATACTGTATTCTTAATTTTCAAATAGAAATCAATTGATTAAAATATCTACATTCTAAGGCATTATACATTAGGTAATGTCAATAGTTTAAAAATAGTAGTTAATAGACTTCTGAAATGTATTATTTAATACAACAATACAAATCATTAATGACTCCACTTTTTTGCACCTAATATTATCAAGAAAATATGAAAACTTACTGTCCCGCCCGCGGGACCGGTTATTTGGTGGGAGAACCGAGGAGAACCCAACCTAAAGAAAAGAGGGGTAACACGGACGAGAGAAAAGAGTGGAGGCAAGACAGTATTCTGATCAAGCCTCAAATTTTATTTTGCAAAGCAGCTATATTTATACAGCAAAAACAAAGGGGGGCAAGCAAAAGGGACTTGTCACAATATAATTGGTCTTCAGCTGGTGCTATGGGGACAAGGGGCAGTGGAAGGAAAGAAGAGGAAAGGGGGGTACTGGTCATGTACTGATCGGTCAAGCACAGGTGGTGTAAAACAAAGGAAGTTCTCAGAGTTCTCTGTACAAACATGTTGGTGTCACGGGCTGCTGAGCTGCTATTTGTCTTCTGTTCTTGTGAAGCCCAAGCCCAGCATGTTTTATCCTTAACCCTTAAGGGCCCGTTTAGGTTGTGGCGCCCCTAACATCTCCTCCCTTTCTGTTTTTAGAAAGGCGGGCCTTAACCGAGTGGGGGAACATTGACCTGGTTCCTCCCGTGGGCTATATACGCCCATCTATTGTTGGCTCTTGGTATCTTTTGGGGAGGAGAGGCAGAGCCGGTTTTAAATTGTGATTTGGATACCAACCTCTATGCAAACCAGGTATGTTCTCAGGGAAGGACAGAGGGGACCCTCTAGTGGGTCTTCCCTTGCAGTAGCTTTGCATCTGCACCCATCTCGATGCCCATACCTTCCCTTGGTCTATCAAAGGTGAAGGTAGACATTTCTCTGTCCCTTATGTCGTCCCCGTAGGGAGAGGGGTATTTACCACCAACCAAACCTGCTATACCAAGGTCGAGGTCCCTCTTGGGCCAAGGTGGAGAAATTTAGGGCTGCGCCGACTTCTTCCGAGGGCTCTGTCATTGTGATTTGTTGGTAGTATACCGTAGGTCCTTTGGATAGCGCCAAGTCAACCTGTCTTTTGATTAGATCTGTTATTCTCCTGAACGCCCAGGGGCCAAAAGTGAGTAATAAGAGCAAGCCTATGAAAGGTCCTAATAGACTAGGGAGCAGTGTTGAAAAGAGTGGGGAAGTGGAAAACCAATTTTTATACCAGGCTTCATCTTTTTCTCTCTGTTTCTGCCTGGCCTCTAGGCTTTTTCTGACTTTATCTATGCTGTCCTGGACAAGTGTAAAGAACAGCAATCCTAATCTGTGGGTAAGGGGAATATTAGAGTCAGTGCAGAGGAGGACGAGAAACAGGAGGAAGAGCAAAATTCCCGTGAGGAGGAGAGGGGCTGGAGACCATCCTCTGCAATGCTTCTCCGGAGGACGAGGCGGTTATCTGTAAGAGAACAGAGGGGAAGCGAGGTCTCAGGGCTGTGGATCCCTGGACGGATTATAGAGTTTCAGTAGTCGGTCAGGTAACCACCGGGCGTTTTGAGCCTGATTGTCATAGATGCAAGCGTGTCCCTTTCCCCAGATAAGGACGGGGTCAGGACCATTCCATTTTGATGTCAGAGGATCTTTCCACAGGGCTTGTGCATAAGAGTCTGCAGTAGTAGGGTGCCAAAATCGGTCGGCTGCAGACTTTCCATCATTGTCGAGTGTCAGAAAATTAAGGACAAAAAGGGCATGATTTAGCAAGGTCTTATTATTGTTGTGTGGGGGGTATAGGATACCTTTGGAGTGTTGAAGTTTTGTAAGCATATTCTTCAGAGTCTGGTGTGCTCTTTCAACAATGCCCTGGCCCTGGGGGTTGTACGGAATACCTGTAATATGTTTGATATTTAGTTGAGCACAAAATTGTTTAAAGGAAGTACTGGTGTAGCCTGGGCCGTTATCAGTCTTGAGAGTTTTAGGTAATGGTAGAAAGGCAAGGCATGAAATCATGTGACTGATAACATGTTTGGTGGCTTCTCCAGACTGTAGGGTTGCACAGAGAAAGCCACTGAAGGTATCTATAGAAACATGTATATATTTCAGTTTACCAAAAGGGCTGAAATGAGTAACATCCATTTGCCACAGTTCTCCAGGAGTAAGGCCGCGAGGATTGATGCCAAGATGGGGTTCAGGTAGTAGAGTAAGACACCCCTGACATTGGCGCACTATTTGGCGTGCCTGTTCCCTAGTAATGGAGAATAAAAGGCGAAGAGTCCGGGCATTTAGGTGGTGTATCTGATGAGCCTGTTGAGCTTGTTGAATGGGGTCAGTAGAAGATATAGCCATAACAAGGTTGGAAACTTCTCGAGAGGCTCTGTCAACAAGATCATTGCCAGTACTTAGGGGGCCGGGGAGACCTGAGTGAGCACGGATGTGCCCTATAAAAAAGGGATGAGATCTGGCGAGGATGAGGTTTTGGAGTTCTGAGAATAAGGGGGAGGCATTAGTGGAGGGTCGAATAAAAGGGACGGTCTCCAGAAGGGGAACTGATTGACTTATATAAGCACTATCGGTGAACAAATTAAAAGGACTATTAGGGAGAGTCTTAAAGACTTGAACAACTGCAAAAAGTTCTACAAGCTGTGCGGACAAGTAGTCGGTCCTGATCTTAGTAAGCTGTCCATTAATACTAAAGGCAGCAATTCCTGAAGAGGAGCCATCTGTGAAAACAGAAGGGGCTTGTGGAATAGGACGGCTCTTGGTCAGGGAAGGGAAAACTACAGCTTGGTTTTTAAGGAATTGTATGAGTTTGTCAGCAGGGTAATGATTATCTATCTTTCCTTGAAATGAAATACAATTGACAGCCCATTCATCTGATGTTTGTAGTAGCCATTTGACCTGAGCTGCTTCATAGGGCACAACAATGATGTCAGGGTCTTTGTTAAAAAGCTTTAGGGAGCTTTCGCGCCCCATTTTAAGTATTTGTGCGATAAGAGAAGGGTAGACAGGGAGTATCTTAGAAGGAGTAGCTGGCAAATGAAGCCAATATAGGGGTTTGTTTTGCCACAGGACACCCGTAGGCGTGAATGTTGTGGGAAGAATTAGTAGCCACAGGGCACAGGCAGGGGAATAGTATGAGATGTTTTGATTTAAAATGGCTTTTTCAACTAAGTTTAAGGCCGAGGCTGCCTCAGGCGTCAGGGTGCGTGGAGAAGAGGGATCAGGATCTCCTCGAAGAATGTCAAAGAGGGGCTTTAAATCTCCGGTGGTCAACTTTAGATATGGGCGAAGCCAGTTGATATCACCTAACAGGCGTTGGAAATCATTGAGGGTCTGTAAAGAGTCTTTCCTTAATTCAACCTTTTGTGAAAGGACCTTAGTGGGGTGTAACTCGAAGCCTAGGAAGAGGAAAGGGGGCTGTAATTGAATCTTTTCTGGGGAGATCTGTAGTCCTAGATCTTGAAGGGCATCAACTAATTTATGGCTGGTATCACGCAAGATGGCAATATCAGAGCCTGCCAGGAGAATATCATCCATATAATGAACAATGTATAGGTCGGGATGTGTAAGGCGAAACGGATCAATGGCCTGGGCAACAAATTTTTGACAAAGGGTAGGACTGTTTGCCATGCCCTGAGGCAAAACCTTCCATTGAAATCTTGGGGAGGGTCCTATGCAGTTAACAACCGGGAGGCTAAAGGCGAAACGCTTTCTGTCCTCCGGATGTAAAGGGATACAGAAAAAACAGTCTTTTAGATCTATGACTATCTTGTGATATCCTGTAGGTATTGCAACGGGGGACGGCAGCCCTGGTTGGAGCGCCCCCATGGGAACCATGGTCTTATTGATTTCTCTGAGATCTTGAAGAAGTCTCCATTTACCCCCTTTCTTTTGTATAACAAAGATGGGAGTGTTCCAAGGGGAGGTAGATGGTTCAATGTGGCCAGCATCTAACTGTTCCTGCACTAACTGTGTGGCCGCTGAAAGTTTATGACGGGGCAAGGGCCATTGATCGATCCAGACAGGGTGGTTGCTCTTCCACGTGATTTTATCTGCCTGGAGTGCAGGGGGAGCAACGGCCCTCACGAAAAATTTTTGATGTCGTACCCTAAGCCTGTCCGTGGGGCCCTGTGTTCGGCCTCTATGGGAACGGTAATACCCTGATTATTTTTTCCAAGGCCCTTGCCCGGGATGAACCCTTGGTTTAGCATTTGATGAGTAACGGTAGCTGAGGGACTGAACATTAAAACTCCCATCTGGGTCAATATGTCGCGACCCCACAGATTTACGGGAAGCCCGGGGACAATAAAGGGGCGGACCTGACCAGTGTTTCCATCAGGGTCTTCCCAGGTGAGGAGTTGAGAGCTTTGAAAGGTGTTTTGAGAGTGTCCTATGCCTTGAAGATGAGTAAGAGAGGGCTGGCAAGGCCAGGAAGAAGGCCAGGAGGCCTTCGCAAGCACTGTAGAATCAGCGCCCGTGTCAAGGATGCCCTTGAATTCTTTGCCATTGATTTTGAGTGTGTGGTATGGGCGTTCCCGAGAAAGTTGCTGGATCCAGAAAATATCAGAGGAACCAGGCGTAGACGCCCCTCGGGAAGGCCCTAGGGAAGGATTAGATGTGTCGAGGGGTAGGGGCAGAGCCTGAGCAAGGCGTTGACCTTGGTGTATATAAAGTGGGCCTCTGGAGCTACTGGCTAATATCTTTATCTCCCCGGAATAATCACTGTCAACAATAGAGGGAAAAATGGTGATGCCCTGCAAGGTAGAGGAGGCCCTTCCAAGGATAAGAAAAAATGTTTTAGGAGGAGGGGGCCCAAAAACGCCTGTGGGGATCACCTGAGTCCCGCTATCGGGCTCTAATATGATGTCGGAGGAGGCACAGAGGTCCAGTCCTGCGCTTCCTGGGGTGGCCCTGTAAAGGGAATGGACTGATTTTGGGGAAAGATGGGTAGGGGCTGAGTTTGTTCTATCTGGCTGTTCCCCGAGGCCCTGAGAAAAGGGATTGGCTGAGGGGCCCGGGGCTGGCCCCTCTGTCCGTTTCCCTGCTGGCGAGTGATGGGGTTACCGAGTATGTCGGTGGTGGAGCGGCAGTCTCTAGCCCAGTGTCGGCCCTTTTTGCAAATGGGGCAAGGTGTCGAGGGAGGAGAAGGTCCTTTATTATAAGGGCCCTGAACCCTGGGTTTGTCATGGGAACCGTGGCATTGACGGGCAAAGTGTCCTGGCTGACCGCATTTGAAACAATTTTTCTGTTGGCCAGGGTTGGCCTGGACTGCAGCACCAACCGCTAGATGAATGGCCTGAGATACCTTGGAAGTAAATGGATCAACGTCTCGGCACAAGCGAAGCATTTCATCGAGCGTCTTGTCCCGGGTCTTACCCCTGAGGACGGCTCGGCAGGAGGCGTTAGCATTTTCAAAAGCCAATTGTTTGACCAATCTATCATTAGCGGCGTCGCTTCCTAGAGCGCGCTCAGCAGCCTCTAGGAGGCGACTGACAAATTCACTGTAATCTTCCTGGGGACCTTGGATAACCTTGGTGAGTGGCGTGGTGGGTGTGCCAGAACTAGGAAGAGTCCTCCAGGCCCCGAGAGCGGCATTATGTGTCTGAGAGAGGAGTCCAATAGGGAGATTTTGTTGCCGCTCCTCAGTGGCATATGTCCCCTGACCAGTAAGTTTTTCAAAGGTCCAAGAATGAGAGCGGGGATTTTTAAGATTATTAGCGGCTATAGTCTGGCAGCGGTCACAGAAATCAGCCCGCCAAGTTAGATATTGGCCACGGGTGAGGACAGCCTGGACTATGCGGAGCCATTCACAAGGGAGAAGGTGTCCCCCTCGAGACAGTGTTTCGAGGACAGATAAGGTGTAAGGAGCATTAGGTCCATAAGTCCTGACAGCTGTATTTAGTTCTTTTAAGTTTTTGAACTGTAATTTATGGAACTCTTTACGCTCCGGGGCGGGGGAAGGGAGTTCGTCGTCACTGCTTTCTTCCTCATCATTATTGTTAGCAGTATCCTCTCCACCTTCAGGGGCATCAGGGGGATCAGCGGTGTTAGAGGTGGGAGATTCAGGTCGCTGGGATCGGGTGATGACAGGGAAAGTGAGGGTTTTTGGTTTGGGGTTTTTGGAAGGTTTTATAGGCAAGCGTTGGGCGGTAAGAACAGTCTCTTGTAAAGCAGCCTGAAGGGAGGCCAGTTTGCTCTCTATCTCGGCCATCTGTGCAGCAAGCTTATCTTTGGTTTGTGAAGCGTTATTGCCGTTGGAGGCGGGGAATGGCAGAACAGGCGCACGGAACTGTGGATTGTAGGGTGGGGGCCAAGTAGAAGGCCAATCTGGGTTACGATATCGTACGGCCTCATCTTCTAAGGTGGCGGCATCACCAGGATCTAAGGGGTCATTGAGTGGTCTTTTAGTCAATAAGGGATTGGTAAGAGGACCTTTAGGAGAAGGGGAATGTCCTGTGGGCAAAGAGGGGTATATGCCTTTAGTTGGAGAGGGATCGCTCATGTCTATAACGACTGAGGGACATCTAGAGGGGGGCTTTTCAGTGGGAAGAGAAGCAACGGATGCTGAGCGAGACAGCGGTTTAAGGCAGTACTCCGCTACTGACAAGAGTTGTCGTTTTTCGGGGTCATCGGAGGCGGTTTCTACAATGTCTCGAATTAGTCCCCAATAAGAGAAAGCAGAGACGGGGACGGCATCAGGACCTTCCTTTTGTAACTTATCGTTTAAATCTCTGCCTACCTTTTGCCATTTTTTTGGATGGATTTCAGGGCCATTTACTATGAACCAGGGACAGACTTCATCAATGAAGAGAAAAAATTTGACTAAATCCTTCTTTTTTACTCGGATTCCTCGCTCCTTGAATGAGCATTTTAAGTCTTTTATGAATTGTGCTTCTCTGGACAAGGTTTGTCCCATCTTTTTGTTTTATTTATCTAAAAAGAAAGAGGGATAGGAACTGAGGAAGTGAACATAGGTATCAAGGCAAAAAGGAGGAGAAGGGAACTTAACTTCTCTCCCGCGTGGGCAGCCGGTTAGTACAATCCGCTAACACGGACCCCCTGGGGTGCGATGCCTACGGACGTCCCGCCGGCTGTGCCTTTGGGCATAGACAAGGCTCTTTTACAGAGGCGGCAGAGGAGGGATTATATCAGAGGTCTCGACGTGGGCAGTCGGTTGGTATAATCCGCCAACACGGCTCTCAAGAGGCGAATCGCAGACCTACCGCTCTCTCCAGGGCGGAGGGAGAGGTCTACGACCGGGATGCCCTCTGAGTGGTCGACTTCTGCCTTAAAGTCGACTGACACACTGTATTTTCCCAACTCAGAAAAAGCAGCCTCTAACCTCAGGGGTGGACGGCTTGTGCCAAGAAGCGGGCTAGAGAGAAAAGTCCCAAATCCTTTGAAAAAAGGAAAAGACAAGAGGACCTAGAGAAGACAGAGGGAGTTTATGCTCAACTCTTTTCTCCGTTTAAAATTTGTTACTTATGATCCTAGCAGTCCGTGCCGAAACTAAACTAAGGCGGATGAACACTCACCGAAGACGGCGATCTCCGGTGAGCCGAAGACGAGGACCTTCCATGAGCGGTGAAAGGCAGTCTTCTCTGAAAAACTTCTTCTCTGAAAAACTTCTCCTTAACGAGCCGCGGCCTCTGTTATTTCGTAGTCCGCCTGGGTAAGGGTTCTGCACTCGGGCCCCACGTTGGGCGCCACCTGTCCCGCCCGCGGGACCGGTTATTTGGTGGGAGAACCGAGGAGAACCCAACCTAAAGAAAAGAGGGGTAACACGGACGAGAGAAAAGAGTGGAGGCAAGACAGTATTCTGATCAAGCCTCAAATTTTATTTTGCAAAGCAGCTATATTTATACAGCAAAAACAAAGGGGGGCAAGCAAAAGGGACTTGTCACAATATAATTGGTCTTCAGCTGGTGCTATGGGGACAAGGGGCAGTGGAAGGAAAGAAGAGGAAAGGGGGGTACTGGTCATGTACTGATCGGTCAAGCACAGGTGGTGTAAAACAAAGGAAGTTCTCAGAGTTCTCTGTACAAACATGTTGGTGTCACGGGCTGCTGAGCTGCTATTTGTCTTCTGTTCTTGTGAAGCCCAAGCCCAGCATGTTTTATCCTTAACCCTTAAGGGCCCGTTTAGGTTGTGGCGCCCCTAACAACTTACTGTCTCTTCTAGAACAGGGATATGGTTTAAGAGACATATATTACATTTTACTTTGCTCATAACTTAGGCTTTTCGACATATGACTATATATTTTATAATCTTCAACAACTTTTTCTTTGCTTTACATCTGTAGTACAATTTTGCTATAACTGATCTCTTCTTATAAAGGATCTCAAATGCTCCTTCCTCTCTCTTATTTTCTTAAATATAAGTCAGATTTGTAGTTGCCAATTATTTGATAGTTTGTCTGAATTAAAAATAGATTTGCCTCATTATAGGAAATCTATATATACTTTTTTACCTAATAAAAATACTTCACACTGCTTCTTTTTTCCCTGATCTTTCCTGAGAAAATATTTTGATTGTGAAAATTCTCTTGGAAAAGAGTACATTTTTTCAGGATTTCATGGTTATGGTACTATTGATATGAATTTGTCAACCTGTGTTCAACGTCTAAAGGCAGAACTTAACATGAATGACTTACCTCCTTACAACCTTAATTATAAACACATACATTTTATTGTGCATGAAAATGATTTTAACAACAATTAGCCACCTGCCCATCATTTTAGAGCGAGCAAGGCTCACTGAACCTGCAATTATCCAATTACACAAATAATTATATTGCTTACAATTGTCAACAGAAAAATAAATTCAGATTTTTTTTTTATACTGGAAGAGTGATATGTCTATGGCTTGTTTTTTGTCTGAGTATAGCATGCTGGGGTTTGTTTGTTTGTTTGTTTGCAGTAACGACTTTATAAAATGATTAACTATCAGTTTTATCACCATGGTTTCCCCCTTAGTTGCATATACATTGAACTTTAGTGCTACTTTTGTTGTTTTTGTTGTCTTTCAAAGTGGAAGTTTGTTTATCCTCAGACTTTAACTTTGTGGAATAATGATGCTATTTGCAAAAAATATTTCTTTTTTTTCAGTTGATTAAAGTTACTCGATTTAAGGGATATTTAAAGGGATATCTATATTTCAAATATATGTATTTTTTATTGAGTACATCAAATGTGAAATTAAACGGTTTTCTTCAATGTTGGATCGGAGAGCCAATCTGTTGAAAACTTAAAATATTATTCATTCTTTTAGACATATACCCTGACGTGGGATTGCTGGATCATTTGATAGTTCTCTTTTTAATTTGGGGGAACCTCCATTTTGTTTTCCATAGCAGATATACCATGTTGTTACATTCCCATCGACAGAGTACAAGAATTACAATTTATCCACATCATCGCCAACATGTTATCATATTTTTAAAATGCTGCTCATTTTAACAGGCATGAGGTGATATCTCATTGTGCTTTTGATATGCATTTTCCTACTCATAATTGATGAGTAGGAAATATACCTGTTGAACATTTGTAAGTCCTTGGAGAAATATCTATTCAAATGTTTTGCCCATTCTTTAACTAGGTTTTTTGGTTTTTCGATATTGAGTAATAGAAGTTTAAATATTTTTGATATGATCAATTTTATTACTGGATATATAGCCAGAAAAATTGAAATCAAGATCTTGAAGAGATACCTCACATCCATGTTCATTGCAGCATTATTCACAATAGCCAAAATACAGAAACAACCCAAATGGCCATCAATGAATGATAGGATAAATAAAACATAGTATATTATAGACATACCATGGAATATTATTCAGCTTTAAAAAGAAGAAAATTGTCATTTTCCACAATATAGATGAACCTGGAGGACATTATGCTAAGTGAAATAAGCTAGTCATGAAAGGACAAATACTATATATTCCACCTTTTATGAGATATCTAAAATAGACTCAGAAGCGGAGAATAGAAAGGTGGTTGTTAGGGGCTGGAGGGAAGGAGAAATGGGGAGTTGTTATTCAATAGGATGAAATTTTAGCCATGCAAAATGAATACGTTCTAGAGATCTGCTGTACAAGATAGTACCTAGTTAACAATAATGTATTGTGCATTTAAACATTTGTTAAAAGAGTAGACCTCATATTGAGTGTTCATACAAGAAAGGAAGGAAGGGAGGGAGGGAGGAGAGGAGAGAAAAGAAAAAAGAAAAGAAAAGAAAAAAGAAAGAAACAAAAAGAAAAGAGAAAAGAAAAGAAAAAAGAGGGGGAAAAAAGATCTCATAAAAACCAAAGAGGCACAGGGAAATTTCTGGAGATGATGGATATATTTATTACTATGTTGTGGTGATGAATTTCATGAACGTATGCATATGTCCAAACACTTCAAATTGTACACATTAATTATGTGGAGTTTTTTGTATATCGCTTATACCTCAATAAATTTTTTTTAATATTCATATGATCTGTCTACCACCCCCTCTTTTTTCCCCCCTCTCTTTCCACAGATACAAAGTTTATGTGCAGCTTTTGCAGTATCACAAATTCATATAGCACTTTAAAAATGCTACATATATTCAAAACTTAAGAAAAATGTGCTGGAGAGTATAAATTTACTTTCATGATAACACTTCCCATCTTTCCAAATTGCAATATACTTTAAAAAATGTCTAAAGATTTAAGTAAAATTCTGTTTTTATATCTCAGCTCTACCTGCGCCATGTATAATTAGAAGGCTCAGTCCCTTACTACCTTCAGCAGTTTGCTCTTTCATAAGTGTTAAAACCATTTTAATAAAAGAACAGCTGGCATTACACAAATCCATTGATATGAGAACAAATAATATGAAGAGTAAGTTGCACATTTATAGCATCCATGCATTTTATTTCTCTAGGGAAAACATCAAACATATTAAACCTATTAAAAATAAAAGCAAATGACAATAGAGAATATAGATTGTTGATTTTAATATCATTGTCCCCTGATACTATAACCTCTACCCTCTAATATCAGGAAATATAAACTTTAAACATTTCTCTGGATTTCCCACATAAATTAACATGAAAGTTAAAATATAGATAAATTTTAAATTTATCTATATTTTATAGATAAAATTGTATATTGTCCAGAGCAACATCTATTAGACATCAATATTTGAGACCACTTTGAACTGTGCTAAGTAAGCTAAGTTAACTTTCCTCTGGGGTCTTTCCTCATCTCAGGTGCAAAATATACTGAAGGGAGGAGAAATATTTTCACTCAACGCTCAGTAATTCTTTTACATTTAAACTGTAAAATGCTTTTTTTGCTCTATTTTGCTAATATTTTTAAATAACTACAAAAATTTACTAAATTTTTTAAATGCAATATTTACATCAAATAACCAGAATGCACTTCTTTCCAGTAAGTCTTTTAGAAAAAGAGGTTAAGAAATATAAATCACATAGACATTAATTATTTATTAATACAATGTACTTTATTCATGACTGATAATATGTGTGTTATTCTTCATAATATTTTTTTTGCATTTTTAAAAGCAGCAATACTTATTTTAAACGTATCAGTTGTACACTTTAGGATGCAAAATTAGAAGAGTAGAGCAATTTCCTACTGAGGTACTAATTTATCTTGTTAGCAAATTTTAGCAACAATGTAAAAGGTTTATTTTTTAAATTATACATTAGGACTAGACGATAAGGTTAAAATTAAATTGGCTTCATTGACTCTTTTACAGTATACAAAAGCTAGTTTTATTTAGCAGTATGTAACAGAAGAAACTAAGAAGAAACTAGAGGAACAGAGAAAAACAAGAATTTATGAATACAAAATCATGCATTAAAATGAGTCAATTCATATGCAAATTAGACTTCAAAGGAAAATAATATGTAGTACACAGTGCAGAAACTGGAGCCTAAAAACTAAAGGAAATTGTCAAAGTCATTTTTTTTCTAACTTTAGTGAATTAGTCTTAATAATTCTGATCTTTATTAGTACTTCTTTATTTAGTCCCAAATAACACTTAGAAATGAAGGATGGCATATTAATGAAATGGTTTGTTTTGACAAAACTGTTAACATCAGTTATCAGTACATGTTTATCTTTTAAATGCATTTTACATAGTTTATGTATTTCATCAATGGTCAATGACATTCTTTTTAACATTTATTTTATTTCACGCATGTAAACTTTTTATTCCTATAGATTTAACTCATGCCAGTCATTTCCTAATATTTTTATAGTATCTAATATGTTTTAGTCTTTCTTTTAAAGAAAAATGTACTAAGAAACAACATTACTCTGTTGGTGGAGCCACTCCTAGAGGTTATGTTAGACCTTCAAACTCTGCCTGCCAAGCCACCCCTCACTCAGGGATGCCCCCTGTAGCACTTCTAAAGAAATTAAAGCATGTGATAATCTGTTACATTCCAAATACGTTCATTCTTAATGTATTTTCTTTGGTAAGGCTCCTAATCAGGGCCAGAATTTCTCAACAGTAGTGGAGACTGCTGGGGAAATTCATGGTATGATAAAAAGGATGTCAGGGAGAACTAGTTTTAAAAATAAATCTAGACTTTAATCTTAAAAGTTGAGTATTCCTTGAGCTGTATGATTGTCACTATTTATTTTACAAAATGTGAATCCCCTAAAGAATTGACATTTTCAGGCATAGAAGAATAAACAAAACATACTTTGGTCTTTGCTTTTATTTTTTATTCCCCACTGTCTTTAAATTCAGCTTGGATCTAGTTCCTGTTGCTTGGTGACATCTCAGTTGAATCTAAGCTCTCCATTTGAAATCACAACATTAATTTCTTCTTTCAGCTTTATTGAGGTAAAACTGAGAAACTTGTTATAGTGTAAAATGTGATTTGTTATACATATACATTGTGAAAGGATTTCTCCCATTGAGTTAATATAACTATCATCTCACATATTTATCATTTTTTTTGCCAATATCATTTCAGTTCTGTTCTCTCAGCAAATTTCAATTACACAATACAGTGTTATCAGCAATAGTTACTGTATTATCCAATTAAATCCTTATAACTTGCTTATAACTGAAAGTTTATAACCTTTCCCAGCTTCTCCCTATTTCCCCCATGCAGTATTTGTCTTCCTCTATCTGGCTTATTTCACATACCAAAATGTTCTCCAAGTTCATTCATGTCAATCCCAAATGAAAATATTTTCTTCTTTTTAGGCTGAATAACATTTATATATATATATGTTACCACATTTTCTTTAACAGTTCATCTTAGGTTGTTTAACAGTTCATCTTAGGTTGTTTTCATACCTTGGCTATTGGGAATCATGCTACAATGAATGAATATGGGAGAGAAGATATTTCTTCAATATCCTGTTTTTGTTGTTTTTGTATATATACCCAGAAGTACAATGGCTGGATCAAATGGTAGTTCTATTTTTTAATTGCTGAAGAGACACCATACTGTTTTCCATAGTAGTAGTATCAATTTACATTTCCATCAATAGTGCACAAGGGTTCCCTTTTTTCCACATCCTTGCCAGCATTTGTTTCCTGTCTGTTTGATAATAGCCATCCTAACAGACGTGAGATGATATCTCATTGTGGTTTGACTTGCATTTGCCTGATAGTGATGTTGAGCACCTTTTCATATACCTGTTGACTATTGGTAGGTCTTCTTTGGAAAAAAGTCTATAAGGTCCTTTCTTCATTTTTAATTTGGTTATTTGTTTTGTTGCTGTATTGTTTTGCTATTGAGTCGTAGGTGTTATTTGCATATTTTGAATATTAACCCCTATTAAATATGTGGTTTACAAATATTTTCTTCCATTCTATAAGTTGCCTTTTCATTTGGTTGACAGTTTCCTTTGCTGTGACATTAATTTTCTATAGTTTGAAGTTTCTTCCCTCACCACATCTCAGGGCTCGCTTAGAAACATGGTGATGGATCATTGACTCTCGTTCATTTGATTTTTCTACTTTTGCATCTCTAGCAAACCTTCCAATGTTGGAAAGGTGGGAGAAGGTCAAAAGACCTTGTCAGAAGAAAGAAGAGTAACCAGATGAAGTGGTTTGTTCTTAGCTGATGTTATGTAAAAGTCTCTTAATTGTTAAGTATACTTATTATAACAGATATCTAAACCCTGTCTTCTTAGGGCAACCTTGTCCCCTGATACTAGCGAGTCTTTATCATTCATGTCCCAGATAGTACACCTTCAGCTATTTCCTCCCAGTTTGCCCTGTCCCTGAAGTCAGCCTTCTTTGTTGAAGACTTTAGAGAACAATTTAAGATTTATTTCCTTCTTCAATACCCATTTGATCCAGGAGAAGATTCATGTTTTCTCTCTATCACATAGCAAAATTGCTTGCCGAACTACCTCTGTAATTTTTTAAAAAAATAATTGGTAATTTACATCACTTTCCTTTTTCTCACATGCTACTGAAATACAACTACCAATGACTGGGAAGGTGGTAATTTAAGATACACATGTATATCCATAATTTTTACATCCTTAGCTTCACTTAGTACCAGTAGTTTGCCTTCTGCTTTTACACTTTGATCCTCGTATATCAAATTTACTTAGGCAACAGATGTTTACAGATACTTTAGCTAATATTGTATAAATTCTCATATAAACCACTAAATAAGCCATATGTGTGTCCCCTTCTAGATATTCTTTATGATATCCCCAAATCCATGCATATAGTACAGAACCAATAGAAGGAATCATTAAAAACCTGGGCTTCCTAGGCCAGAAGAGTAGATTTCATAATTCAAAATTTGGAGGACTTCATGGATGTATCAATTTTTAGCTAGCAGTCATTAAAATAAAAGTATACTTTATAGCTTGACTCTTATATGCTTTTATCAGTTTTAAGATTCTTCTTAATTATTCCCAATTTACATTATTAATACGCTGGGGGAATTTGGGAGAAGTAGACCAATAAAAAATTCAAATACAATGTCATACAAAATAAATCAACACAAAGTTCTCCCACCTTAGGGCATCAATTCAGTCAAAATATCCTAGTGAAATGTTGTACAGGCTTATATAATGTATATTTGAAATTTGTTCTTTCTAAATTTGGCATTCTTTTATTTATTATATTTATTGGGGTGACATTCATTGGTTAATAAAATCATTTGGGTTTCAGGTATATAATTCAATAATATGTCATATGTTTATTGCAGGATGTGTTCACTACCCAAAGTTAAATTTCTTTCCATCACCATATATTTGACCCCCTTTACCCTATCTACCTCTCCCCTTCCCTCCTCTTCCTCCTGGTAACCACTAAACTGTTGTTAGTGTTCATGAGTCTGTTTTTATATTCATTTGTTGCTTTCAGTTTTATATGCCATATATGAGTGAAATCATATGATTTCAACTTTTTCTGTCTGACTTATTTCTCTTAGCATAATAATCTAAAGATCCATCCTATTGTTGCAAATGGCAGTATTTCATATTTTTTTATGGTTGACTAATATTCCATTGTGTATATATCACATTTTCTTTATTCAATCTTCTATTAAAGGGCAATTCAATTGTTTCCATGTTTTGGCCACCATGAATAATGCTGCTATGAACATCAGGGTGCATATATCTTTTCAGATAAATATTTTCAGATTTTGAGGGTAAATACTCAGAAGAGGGATAGCTGGGTCATACAGTAATTTTATTCTTAATTTTTTTAAGGAAACTCCAACTGTTTTCCATAGTGACTATACCAGTTTACATTTCCACAAGTAGTGTATGAGGGTTTCTTTTTCCTCACACCTCCTCAACTCTTATCATCACTTGACCTGTTGATGATAGCAATTCTAACAGGTATGAGATGGTATCTCATTGTGGTTTTAATTTGCATTTCCCTAATAGCTAGAGAAATTGAGTGTCTTTTTATATGTCTCTTGGCCATTTGTATATCTTCTTGGGAGAAGTGTCTCTTCAGGTCCTCTGCCCATTTTCTAATTGAATTTTTTTTTTTTTTTTATAGTTGCATTGTATGAGCTCTTTGTATATTTTGGATATTAGGTCCTTAATCGAGGTGTCGTTTGCAAATTTTTTCTCCTATTCAGATGGTTGCCTCTTGTGTCTTGTGGGTAGTTTCTTTTGCACTGCAGAAACTTTTTAGTTTGATATAGTCTCATTTACCTTTTCTTCTATTTCCCTTGTGTTTGAGATCAGATTCATAAAATTATCTCTAAATATAAGGTCCATGAATTTAGTACCTATGTTTTTTTCTATGCATTTGTTTTAGGTCTTACTTTCAGGTTATTGATGCATTTTGAGTTAATTGTGGTATATGTCAACAGATTGTAGTCTAGTTTCATGCTTTTGCATGTGACTTTCCAGTTTCCCCAGCAGCATTTATTGAAGAGGTTTTTCTTCGTTGTATGTTTTTTGCTCCATTGTCACATTCTTATATTTGATGGCAGTCATGCAATGAATTATTTTCTTCTATGTGAATTTCTACTTTTGTGGACTCAAATAACAAGTAAAGTTTCTTCAGTGGCTAAAATATAGGAAGTAGGTTTTATAGTCAAGTACCTGAAAAAATTCATATTTCAAACTTTCCCAGAAAATTACATAGATTCCAAAATTACAGTAAGACATATATAAATCAGCTAGATAAGCATTTTTCTTATCTCTCTTTTTTTTTTTGTCAGCAACTACTATTTTATTATTCAGGAGTAGATCACTGCAAATAAAATATCACATCAATGACAAGACTTTAAAGCTTCACTATCATACCAAGGAAGAAAAATAGTATTTCAATCCTGAAAAAGAAATAATTCAATAATTCATGTAGTACTAAAAATTTCTGTTACCAAACATGATATCGTCAAGAACAGTAAGTAGAGATATAAGTATAGTGCTTTTACTTTACTTAAAATACCCATGACTGTGACTTACATCCCGCCTTTTAAATACATTTTTCTTGATATAGAATAAAATACAAAAATAATCAATTGAATAATAAAAGTAATTTTTTTTGTAATTTTTTATTATTCCATCTAAAAATTTACTGTCTTGACAAATCTATTTTTAACTTCCCATTCTCTGATGCTAGCACATCCTACATTTTAACTTTCTTTTAATATATATATTTTGTTCTTCCAACTAGAATTTACAATATTGTATGATGATGTTCTTGGTTTGTACTTCTTTTGTATAGTTGATATAAAAATATGCAATATGATGAAAATTAAAAGTATTGATAAAAATAGACTTGCTGATGATTTCCTCTACTTACATAAGGTTTCTTAATATTTCCATCAGTCTTAATAACATTAAGGTTCTTAACATTATTTTTTCTAGACATGAATTAGTAAAACAAGTTAACAAGGGTAGATTTTCTTTTATCTGGAAAATAAAGAAGTGCATATGGCTATTAATCACTGGATTAATTTCTCCCAAACTAAGCACATATAAAGACAAAAAATTGCAAACTCACAACATTGGCATTTAGAATTTGCATTATCAGAATGAGGACCCAATATTCACTAAACACAAGCCATTTAAGAAGTCGAGTCCAATATTTAGTAAATCCAAGAGCAGTGATGTAACAAGCATTCTCACAGGAAAAAAAAAAAGATAAAATTAAACACCTAAAAAAGTCAGTCAGTGATTTCATCTTTAACCACTCTTTGCTCTGAAGCTCAACAATGCAAGGCCTGCTCTAAACACAAAAAAGAGTTTTATTAGCTGTGTGCTGGCTGTTTGTGATGAAGCTAGGTGTGATACCAGCCTAAAAGATGGCCCCTAATGATCCCTTTTGACTAGTATTCGCATACATATGCAGTCTCTTCTCCTACTGAATATAAGGCTCACCTATGTAACCCATTGGATGTTGTAGAAATTATGGTGTGTTTCTTCCAAGTTTAGATCATAAAAGACATAATACCTTCATCTTTTTCTTTCTTGGATCACTCATTACTGGGAAAACCAAGTCATGAGTTGGACACTCCAGTAGCTCTGTGGACAGGTCCATATGTCAAGGGACTTAGACATCCTGTCAACAGGCAACATGGCACCATGTAGGGACTTGCCAGTTATGTAAATGACTCATCCTGGAATTGGATTCTGCAGACCTATTGATCTTTGAGATGACAACACCCTCAGCTAACATCTTGGCCACTAACTTATGAGAAAACCTGAGTCAGAACTAACTAATTAAGCTTTTGTCAAATTCCTGACCCACAGAAATTGTATGAGATAAATGTTTACTATTATTTAAGCCCTTATGTTTGGGAGTGTCTTTTACAGTAGAAGATAGCTCACATCTCACTCTCTCATGTAGTACATAAAGTTCTTTTTATTCTCCATCACAAAACAAATGAGATAAGAGATGAGAGAATGTTGGTGGGTGGGTGTGGATGGAGAAGTGATTTACTGACTTCATTTATAAAACAGTCTAGGAAAAGTGCATGGACATTAAGGTTTATGATTAGTATACATGCTGAAGAATAGAAATGGACTACATTTCATCAGTTAAAATAGTGAGTGTGGTAGAAAAAATGGATTATACTTCAGCTGAGGATGACTACATGAGATGGGTTCTCATTTCTTTTCAGCTATAGTTTTAAGAAATAGCTCAATGTACAAGGCCAAGGATGACCACAGAATCTGCCTATTGTAAAAATATAGATGGAGATGGATCTCTACTCATCAAAGAAGAAAGAAAATAGGTCATTAACAATGATGTGGTTAATATTATAAACTTTCCTAAGCAATGAAAATGTGGAAGCTAAAAATGCTTGCCAGTTACAGAATAAAAATTAGATGTCTTATACACTTTCTTAATAATGCCGAATGCTCAAAGATAATTAGATACTGTTTACACTATTTTTGAAATGATTATAGATGGGCCAAGAATGTATACTAAGACACATTGTTATTTGTTTTGGAGAGAGAGGAAAATATATGTATGTCTTTACAAATTCAGAAACCATTCAGATCATTTTCTTGAAAATACATAAAGACATACACTCATAAAATGAGCATAAAAAAACATTTAAGAACTAAAAAGCTGTGACATAAAAGGTTAAGAAATGAAAATTATAATCATAGAAATAAAAGTGAGTTTAAATTGCATTTTCCAATTGTGGTAATAAAAACAATAGCACATTAAACAACTGTTCTTTAAAAAGATAATTTATAGTGAAAAAATAAATTTAAAAAATCTTTAAATCATATACTTGCACTATTCATATATTTGATTCGTGACTAAGTGGATCCTCCAGGAAAACTGAGTTACCACTCAAGTGAGTAAAATTTCTTGAAGTCCATATGAGTATCTAACACTGTTGTAAGAAAAACAACAAAGAACATTGAGGAAGGAGAAAACAGTTAAATTAATGAAATGTTTGTGCTATACTGTTTCTACAGGAAGTTGCTTTCTTATATGTAAAACAAATGAAATATTCTTTCAAAGTCAATTTTAGAGACTAAATTTTGTTTTACTCTTTCAGTTCTAGCCTGCTATTAAATGTTTGTATATAAGACATAATTTTTACTAACCTTTGGTTTTATTGCAGCCTTCTATTTGGGAGACTGTGGAAAAGAATATTTATAATCCCACTGTTTCTAATCATCAAGGCTATACATGTGTACAAATGTAAGTCCCAAATTTTGAATAGCCAAATTAGCTGAAATCATTCCTTATAATTGGCTTTGAAGTTATTTTTAAACGTTACGGGCGCCAAGTTGAACAGATGTCCATTTTAGGGATAAATTGACATATAACATGTCTCAAAATATTTCTTCTTCATGTTTAAAATCACCTGGGTACAATAATGTCTGTCCATAATTCTGCAGTTCACATTGCATTGTGAATGTTATTCTTTTCCTAGTGATTAATCATTTGTAATTAAAAAATCAAATATCCTTTAAAATAGTGCTTTGAATCCAGGTGATGAGCATTTTATACCTCAGTGTTGACATTACTGAATAAAATCAGTGCTCTATCAGTTGCTAGCTGGAAGAGTGAGCATTTTAATTAAATGGAAGTAAGAGGAAATACTATGAAGCAGAAAGCATGAACTCAGAAGACTAGGCACTATTAGTGTCACTAAAGAGCCAAATTATAAAAACATACCATTATTATATCCTTTATTAGACTGACCACACCTCAGTATTATTCATTGGTATGTTTCTAGCAGAGAGCATTTCACACTGGAGATGTTAGGTATATATATTTATTGAGGTCTTACCTACATAGCTGGGAATTATTAGAAAATAATTGTTTGAAGAAGAAAGAGAAAAATGAAATGTGAGAGGGTCAAAGAAATTCCTTTTAAAACTTATTTTGCCATTCTATTATGTTTGAATATATTGAAATTAAGCCTTAGAAAATTATTATTTATAGGATTATGAGCAGACTTTCATTTACACTTAGAACTTTACTTTAGTGGTCACTATTAAAATTCATTTCATGTTAAAAATGTATTCAGAAAAACCTTTTAATATAAATGCATTTATCAACCTCAATGTTAAGTGACATTGGTTTTGAGTAAATCTTTATGACAGATTTGTAAATAGTATAACTATAAGCAAGCACAATTTCAGCCACAGAAAAATCACTTTTTATGAGAAGTTCATTTTAAAAAAGAACCTATGCAATATTTTCTTCCTTTTTCTATTCTTGAATTTATCTTCTCAATATTTTCACTTTATACTTTATTCCTATGATGTTTCTCATGAGAGAAGTTATGAAATTTCTAGTTTGGATGAGATTATGTGATGCAAACTTGTTAAAAGTAAAGCTGAAGATTTGTACTGAAATTTCATTTTTCTATCAAGAAAATAAATCATTTTACTTAAATTGTATGTATAGAAAGTCTGATGCACAGTTGTAGGTGAGGGAAGAGAAGTTGTTACAAGCACCATGTTTGTTATAAATTTACTGCATATAATTGTATTATTATATATTACATATAATTTATTATAGATCATATTATATTTTATGATATGATATATATTATATGTGTGTATGTATGTGTATATGTATGTGTGTGTGTGCGTGTGTAATACTTTAGCTCTAAATTCTTTGAAAGCTATCTAATCCAAATTTCTCAGGCTGTGGATATTAAAGAAGACTAAGTAGATAAATGGGTATGGCACATATTTCAATTTTTATTTCTAGAAAAAACCTAAAATTCAATAACTATAAATAATAAGAATATGTTGATAGTTATTGATTAATTTATTTGTACAGTTGGTACTTGAGTCAACTGAAACACTAACACCTTTGGTAATTTTGATCATAATACAGTATTAAAGTATTGTTATTTATTGTCATTTGTTGATTAGTGACATTGTTAAAAGCAAGAAGCTTAAACAATACTAAACTAAGGAGGAAAAGATTTAGACTTTTGCTTTCCATTATGATTTAATATTTTTTACTAAAGAAACATTATCTCTAAAGCAACTTAAAAAAAATAAAGTAATGCTTCTGGTGATGAAGGTGTATGTGGCATAGAACTGGGAAACCTGCTTTAAATACTTAGAACACTGAAAAATGTATGTAAAAGACCTGTTTTCAGACACTGGAACAGTAAGCAGAACTGGTCACTGAGAGAAGGAAAACAAAGCAGAGGACCCTATTAATCATTCTGGCTTTTGGCCTGGAGAAAAATTTTGGATAATGAAAAAGAGAAGGAATCTCAAAGAGAGAATGGAGGTCTCTTTGAAGACAGAGGGAAAAGTGGCTGAAATTTGTGTAATGGAGTACTGGAAAAAAGGGAGTTACACAGGAACAAACAAACCATAACAGCTTGAGGAATCTGTAAACATCCCCCCTTGTCTTTTCTGAATATTAATATGCATGTATTTGGTGCAATTATATGAGCGAGTGAAGACCTACTGCTAGAAAGTAACTTAGATCTGTGTCAAAAATAAATAGCAAATTTCTGAAAGATAGAAAACAATATCTAAACACTGTAAAATATAATACACAATGTCCAGTATTCAATCTAAAAGTTGTAGACATGTGAAAAAGCACAGCACAACAGAGTCGAACAATATCTTAAATGGGCACAGAGGACAAAAACTAATCTAGATTTTTATACTCATTATGAAGTTTTTTTCAAAAGCTAGTATAATAAAATGTGAAAATAAAAGATTAGGAAGTCATTGCCAGAAGACAAAGGAAAGTGCCTGAATTGGTACATATGTTGATAATATATTTTTTCTTGATTTTTAATACTCTCGAAGATAATTGTTTAAAATATAATAACAATGGATTTGGGGTCAAATATGTAAAAGAAAAATGTATGACAAAAATATCAAAAAGTATGAGAGAAAATAGAAATTATTTGTATTTCTTATCTTACACATGAGGTAGTTATAAATTATTTTAAAGTAGATGTGATAAGTTAGAGATGTAAATGTAGAACAACAATGGACACGAGTGTGTACCACATTCAAAAAGTATTAGCTAATAATTTAAAATGAACACAAAATTAAATTTCTAAAAAAAAATTTAAATAAGAATAGAGTAAAAAGAAACAACAATGAATCAAATAGGAAACAAATGTTATGGTAATAGAATTATCTCAACTAAATTAATTATTAAACAGAAATGGTCAAAACACCCCAATAAAAAGACAGACATTGTAAGATACAATGAAAATAAAATGAAACGGGATCCAACTAAATGGCGTCTAGAGGAAATGTATGATCATGTGGTATCGAAAGCACACACAAAAAAAGCAAAACCGGACAAGTGGGATTATATCAAACTAAAAAGCTGTAAGAGAAATAATCATAAAAATGAAAAGGAAACTTGCAGGATGGAATAAAATGTTTTCAAATCAAATGTCTGGTAGTGGATTAATGTACAAAATACATAAGGGATACTTATAATTCAATAGCCAAAAGAACGATCTGATTAAAAAATGGGCAGATAATCATAATAGACATTTTCCCAAACAAGACATAGAGATGGCCAATAGGTACTGAAAAGATGCTCAACATCACTAATCATCAGGGAAATGTAAATCAAAGCAATAATATCATCTCATACTTCTTAGAATGCCTATTATCAAAAAGACAGATAACAAATGTTAGCGAGAATGTGGAGAAAAGGGAGTTCTTGTACACTGTAGGTGGGAATGTAAATCGATATTTACATTATTATGAAATTAGTATTACAGTTATTATGGAAGTCAACAGAGGTTTCTAAAAAAATTAAAAATAGAAATATGATATGATCCATTAATCCCACTTCTGGGTATTATATGTCCAAAGGAAATGAAAACAGAATGTGGAAGAGATATCTGCATTTCAATGTTTACTATGGTTATTTACAATAGCCAAGATATGGAAACAACTGAAGGGTTCGTCAGTGGATAAATGGATAAAGATGTACACACACACACACACACACACACACACACACAGGTATATTATGGAATATTATTCAGCCATGATAAAGAAGGGAAATTTGTCATTTTCTCAAACATGGTCGAAACTGGAGGATATTAGGTTAAGTGAAAAAAGCCAGAGAAGTAAATGCTATAGGATCTCACTCATGTGTGTAACCTATAAAAGCCAAATTCATACAAATAAGAGTAGATTGGCAGTTGCCTGGGGCAAGAGGGTGGGGAAAATGTGGGAACATGTTAAAGGGTACAAGCCTTCAGTTATAAGATGAAGTTCTGGGGATATAATGTAAAGCATGGTGACCATAGTTAATACTACTGTTCTGTATACTTAAAATTCGCTAAGTGAGCAGATCTTAAGCATTTTCACCACACAAACAAAGGCTGTTGAGGTAATAGATGTCTTAATATAGTTGTAATAATCATTTTATAATGTATTTGCAACATCAAATTATCACATTGGCTAATTTAAATATTAACAGTTTTATTTATCAGTTATACCACAATAAAGCTAGAAAAAATTTGAAGATAAAGAGAGATGGAAATCAAATGCATTATGTGACTATAGATTGGTTCCTGGTTCAAATGAACAAATGAACAAACAAAAGTATGTAATATATATTTGTGAGCAATCGAAAAATATAAATATGGGCCAAATATTGGTTAATATTACTAATTAGTATTAATTTTCTCAGAAGTGATAATGGCATTATGGTTAAGTAAGAAACTTCTACTCCTAAATCCACCTAAGTCATACTTCCCATGCTCTTAATTTCTTCTTATCTTTTCAAGACACCTCACGTGACTCTTCTGTATGTTTTCTCATACCCATCCAGGCTAGGTCAGGGTATCTTGTCATATGCTCTTATTATATCCCTCTCCTTTCAGATTATTGCAATTTTAATTACATAGTTTAATGTCCTCTTAAATGTTCAAAATTGATCTCTGCACTAGTATATAAGATCTAAAAGGGAAGATAATATATCTTTTATTCATCATGATGTCCTGAGAAAACAGAGCAGTCTCTAATTGTAGCCAGTAAAAAATTTTAATAGATGAATAAAGGGTGAAGCATGATTATAAAATATAATTAAAAAAATATGTAATTTTGCCTTCCTTTTCTTTCAGTTGATATAACTGATAAATATGCAAGTTGCTTTCAACTTTAAACTGCAAAATCTTTGTTAACAAGTAAAAGGTCTCCTATCCTTTTGTAGAGTTAGTGAGAACTATAACATTGTGGAGTTGGAGATAGAGAAGCAATCAATTGTAAATCCTCAGATGAGGCAAACATCCAATATAGGATTGTTCCAACTGGTAAAATTCTGATGTATTTATTTATCTTCTTAACACCTTTAAACATACAATGTGAAGGTCTGTTGATCGTATTGATTAGAGACCTTCCTGTGGAGTTTTGTGTTACTCCCTAAATAATAGGCTCACCTTGAAAATGTAAAGGTCAAGACATGGTAAAGGTTGAAACTTTTTGATTGACAAGCATTTATTTCTTTCATGAGATTACAGTCCCACTAAGTCATTTTCACTGATTTTCTTCTGCCAAAAGCTATAAACCTTGTCCAAAAACCATAGCAATTGAATGAAAATAAGGAATAGAAATAAATCAAACCAAATAATAAGAGAATTGCCAAAGTAATCAGACTTCTTCTGAAGGAATATTGCATCTTCTGTTTAAGAATTTTTCCACCAGACATTCATATTTTCTAATATACAAAATGCAGTTATTAAGCTGGCTTTTGCACAGTGACATACAATCATATGAAAACAAGTATTTTAAACATTGATCATCTCAGTTATTTTCTCAAAGAAGTTCTGGAATGTGATTGTGAGGTAACTTTAGACATCATTTGGAAAATTAAAAAAGGGTTTGCATTGTATTTGTTTTAAGAAAACTAGCTGAATATTTATTCTATTTATGTCCTGAAGCTGATATGAAGAATAAGTAAATAAATAAAGCATAAACAAAACATAATAATAAACAACAGAACCTTATTTAAATTGGAGATCCATGTAAAGCTGCAGCACTGTTTTTTGTTTGTTCTAGTCTTTGTTTTTGTTTTTTAAGATTTAGTAAATACAGGTATCCATTATTGTCACTCCACATAGAATAATGCATTCTTATGGCTGGTTTTCTGTGTTCAGAGCAGGTGGGACTGTGGCTAACTTCCAAAACAAATTATACATCTATATTACTTGATGGTTATCATTGTGGTGAACATATGTTTATATGACTACAGAAGTAGAAAAAGTGATTTAAAGTATCTATAATCACATATAGCTTTATATTATATTCCAAATGGGGTGATTAAAGTAGTTACTTTATAGATACGTAAATGTTTTAATAACAGATATTTAAAAAGTCACAATTTCAGAAATTCAGTGTACCTACTGAAATGAAATTAAATTAATTTCAACATTTGGCCAAACTGGTCGACCTCACATAAAGGCAGCTAAATATTTAGAGATAAAATAGAAAATCATGAAAATCAAAAAATCAAAATCTATATTCTTATGTAAACAATTTAGCAGATTAGTCTTTTCATTCTCTTCAAATTTGAAAATATTGAGATGTCTCAAAGTAAAATATGTGTGCTGACTATACAAGAATGGTCTATCTTTAGTGCAACAACAGCTTGAACACAATTACTTTACTATAAATTTAAGGCTATACTATATAGATATACTATATTAAAATTAATCCAAGTGAATTTATGTGAAACATTTGCATTTCTGCATAACTGCACAATGATTAATTTGACCCTACCTGTATTCATTCATTCATTCATTCATTCATTCTTGCATGACCAATCTCCTTAAATCAGTCAGTATGTCTAAGATAAATTTGAAGTGTGAGTTTAATTAAATCTGGACATGGATTTACATTTCAGAAAGAGTAGCAAGTGAAACGCTGATCTTCATTTGCAAATTTCCCTACTAAATTATGGATAAGCTATTTCCCCAAAGACTTGAGAAACAGGAAAATACGAGATTCCCAGATGAAGAATTTAGCCCATGAAACTATTCTTAACCAAAAGCCCATGGAAAAAAATTAGAATGCATAAAATAAGAATAATGTAAGTATATTACAAATTCATAAGCAGAATGGTGGTAAATAGCTTGAACTCTATAATCAGACAGGCACAAGCCTGAATACCAACTCTACTACTTAACAGCTATGTTATCTTGGACAGGATCTTTAACTTCTCTAGCTCATGTTTCTCAAATTACAAATGGAGTTTTAAGTATCTTTATTATTGGGCTGTTTCAATGTTTCAAATTGATTATGAAGGCAAAAAATAAAATAGAGCATAGTACCCGATACATACTAAATAATGTTTCTGTAGAAGATGATGGTAAGGATAATGCTACTAAGGATAATTAATTGATTATAAATTTTAAGAAAATCTGGAAAATATAAACAGAGAGGAAGAGACATAAATCAAAAGAAATAAATCAAAAGACATAAATCATAAGAGGGGAATGCTGAAAAATGAATCAGATAATTTTTCAACTAGAACCCAGGACAACTCTTAATTTTAGAGCAGAGGAAACTGGAGCAAGGATGTACTATGACACAGTTTTATTTAGCACAGAATTTTTACTTAGAAAATTGGAGAAATTCAGGTATATATAGAATTAGAGAGAACAGTTTCGAGCTGAGATATCAGAGCAAATACCCTCATTAATTGTTAATTCAAAGATTGAGTACAACTTAAAATTTTAATTAGAATTCTTGAGATGAATAAGAAGAAATTGAAGAAACTTGAACAAGCTAGGAAAATTAGTATTACGAGGTAAAAAAAAAAAATCTGAAAATTAAATAAATATACAACAAGAACACCCCACCCCACTTCATCTTCCACAGAGTTACATGCAGTCCCACTCTTAGAAGCACTATTTTGCAGATGAGACGTTGCCTAAAATAAAATTATTAAACTATAAACTCTGAACATATTACCCTGTATTGCTACATTATTACTAAATATCACTGTCTAATAGTCATAATATTTTCCTTTTCATTTATTCATGTATTCATTTTAACAGCTTTATAAAGATAGAATTCCCATAAAAAATCACCTGTGGAGTGTCCAATTAATGATTTTTAATATATTCACAGAGTTGTGCAAACGTCAAAATAATCTAAACTAATAAATAAATAATAGATGAAAATCCAAGAATGATAACATTAAATATATTAAACTATTAAGTCAAAAGTCAGAGATATATTCACATATCATGTTATTATTGTTAGCATTGTATTTATATCTGCCATTTTAATACTTACCTGAATATTGACTTTAACTGGCTCTATGTTTATTCTTGTAGATTTGAATTATTGTCTTATGTCAGTTTTTTTTAATCCAGAACTTCTTTTACTGATTCTTGTAAGGTGAATCTATTGGCAATGAATTCTCTATCTAGGAACTTGCATTATGCCAGTTTCGAAAGATCATTTTTATGAATATAAGGTACTTGGTTTTTCATTCTTTTTTTCCTGCACTTTCTAAGAATCTACACAAGTTGATAGACAAGTCTAACAGCTAAGATTATGTACAACTATTTATTTATGTAAAGAAGTAGATGGAGTAATTAGCATATTTTAATGTAAGAATAAATATTTCTATATCAACATTAACTGAAATGTCTTTAAAGTTTTTGATAATATTGTGAAATTTAGCAAAAATTTATAAATATAAGCCATTAAGCTATGAAATATATAAACATTTTTATTGTTTTTTGGGTTCAGAAGATAATGTCATTCAGGATTTCAAAATTACAAAAGTTGAAATCTCTGAAATGTCAGAGGGAAATTTAGAATTGAAAATCAAAACATCAGATAGAGAAAACATTTGAAACAAAGCGACCATCTATCATACATTGTAAAACTGTATGTACATTGTGAAACTTAGGGAAGATTTAGTCGTTATTAATGTTCAGGAATGGAATGGCGATCATAGTGATAGCTAAGATGCAGTGTTCCCAAATCCTATAAAATGAATTATTTTGACTCATATCTCATTTAATTTTCATGAAAAATTATTGGTCTGCAACTTTGACAATCCGTGTTTTATAAATAAAGATACTGAGCCATATGGAGTTTGAGCAAGTTGTACAAAATAAGGAAGTAGTAAGTGATGGAGTTAGCATTAATATCAAGAAGCACATATATACTAACATACATAAATAGCACCCAAAAATTAATAGAAAATATATGATAGGAAAATTCAGTAACTCAAAAAGGTCTGTTTATCAGTTTTTATGAAAATAATAACTAAAACTAGAAAATGGCTTAGGAGACAAATAATACTCTTGAGTCTTCATCTTTAGAATATAATGACTTTATGGCCCACACTCTTAAGAAACCCTGTGGTAAAAATTGGGATATATTATTACTATAGCTATCTGTTTGTCTATTATCTATCTACTTATCATCTATTTTCTATCATCTATCTATCTATCTATCTATCTATCTATCTATCTATCTATCTATTTATCTATCTATCTATCATCTATCATCTATCATCTATCTATCATCTATCCCCCAAGTAAGAAAAAAAAAAATCCTCTTGACAAAACAGCCCTTTTCAATCAAGTTAATGTCATTATGAATTATGGGCTTCCAATGTAAACTTTCAACAAATTAATAAAATGAGAAAAATTTAGAAGAGCTAAATTTATCACAAATCTCAGTTGCATCTTCATAAGCTATGGACATTATGTCAGATGACTCAAGTTACTTTGATATCCTATTTGAAACTATTAAAAGGAGCTCCTTTCCCAGTAGGGAGAACAAGCTATTTCATTGCAAGGTGATTGTTAGGTTTAAGATATTCTTTACTGCAGTATCTCAAATACAAATAAAAATATGTTGAGAGGAAAAAAGCATAATTCAATATAGTCAATCAATTTTTGTTAAAATTGTCAATAAGACTTTTTATGTGACTTTATGTGAGCTTGTTGTAAATTTGACTTAAAATGCAAAATTGTTTTTGCCGAGATTTTTCAGCAAATACAAACAGATATGGAATGATCATAACTTTGATCACTGATAATATGGCATTATTGAGTCTCAGAATTGCTCATGGGAAACATATGGTGAAATATGATATATTTTTTTCTCTTGTGCTTATTTGTGCTCTATAGAAAATTAATTCTTTTTTTCTTGCAAAGGCCTTCGAATAGAAATTGGTCAATGAAATATGAATTTGGAGAAATGGATAATAACAATGAAAATCCCATATATTTAGAAAACAAGATTATTTTTAAATTGGTATTATATTTACCTGTATGCTTGGATTATATAATATAGGTTATAAACCCAAGAACATTTAACAAAAATTAATAAAACTCATTTTAATTACATAGAACTTTTAAAAAGGCTTTAAAATAAAAATGAGGAAATTTAATAAATAACCCATAAATCATGAAAAATATATCATAAACGATGTGCACTGCATTGCAAAATTATTTACAATATTTTTATTATTTATCACAATGTGCGAGCAGTGTTATATGCTAAGGTACAAATATCAATAATGTATGGTCTTCATCCCGATAGAATACATAATGTGCTTTTGTCTCCTGAATTTATAGCTACTCCCCAGGCTGCTTTCTCCTCCGCTTATTTTAGTCCACACCAGCGCAAATTGGAAGGTAAGTTAGGACCAGCAGCAAGCCAGTCAGTCTGAACTCTAAGCAGTCCTTTGGTTTTTTGGGTTTCTTCTCTGAGCTGGAAGTTCATTGGAGAGTTCAACTAAGTTAAAACTCGTCATTATTTTCAATAATATGCTAGCTGACCTTAAAGGAAACATTAAGTTAAATACCAAACCTCAAAGTACTCAAACTTATGTTAAAAGAAATCTTAAGTTAGTAAAAAAGGTTACCATAGGGAAGGGATAAGAGGTTTTATATATTATTATTTTATAATAATTAACCTAGACATTTTAACATACATATAGGACTGTTAGCTTAATAAGAATAAGAATAAGAGCGAACATTTTTTGAGTGTTGATTGTCTTATTGGCACTTTGCAAATTACATTGCATTCATTAAGATGAATTGTTTACAACAAACTATAGGTATCATTTATTGAATTTTGTCAAATGGAACATGGTATTCATTCAGTAGGGTTAGAATCCAAACCCTCTACTCTTCCAAATTGTGTCACTGCCTTTAATCTAGGTTAGGTTCTTGTCTGCCTTTTTTTTTTTTTTTTTTTTTTTGACCACATACACATTATTCCCTTTCATTTTGGTTGTCTTAGAAATCTGCTTTGTAGAGAGAGGCAGAGCAGCAAATAGTGGAACATTTTAGTCCTGCTACACCCTTATATCCTGCTAAGTGTTTCAAGGTTGTTAATAATGTACTGCCTAGTGACATGAATTCTTGAGAAAAATGAAAAATAGTTGCTCTGTATTGAGTCAGAGTAGCTGACTCAGTGGCTTGACAAATAAAAAATAATCACTAACACTATATGTCCTAGATGCATAAATAATGGTATGTGTGTCTGGGCAGGGCACTGTGTGTCAGCTTTATACAGGCTCTTGGAAGTATCATGCTTGTAGCTGCATCACCAGTACACCTGACTTCCTTGATTGCCATGGCAAGAGGAGAGAAAATACAGAGAATCATTAGGATGTTTTCATAGTCCTGAAGCAATAGATGTCGTGTTTCCAAATATTTTATTGGTCAGAATAGTGTTCTGAACCATCTGCATATACGAGTGGCTTGAAAAGTACAGTCTTTCATGTGACAGAAAAGAGAAAGAGAACTGAATTCTGGTGAATACTAGCTATGTCTACCAGAATATCTTCTCAAAAAGATTAGTGTTTTTCTGACATAGAAATTCATAAGAGGCCATCTCAGCAAAGTCAACAAAGGAAGATTTTAGGCAGAAGTTACGAGGTGCAAAAAGGTTTTTGATTGATGTGATGAGGGTCAACATAAGAAGTTATACAAATTGTATGCAGTATAAGATTGCCTCCTCCAGGGCAAAAAACAATCTCTCATCCCTATGCTGCAGATTAAAGAGAAAATAATGAAACAATTTACCACTTATAAGGATAAATGGAGACCTAGAAGATGGAAAAGCTCTTCAAAATAACCATTTGGTAGCATAGTATTTTATAATGGTTCATGGCTTTTATAATTTTTTCTCACTGTGCCTGGGAAAATCAGAAGAGTGTAAGGAAAAAAAAAAACCAAGGCAGCAGCCAGAATCAGCAATGACAGGCACCCCACCCCAGTGCCAGGAGCTCCATTCTCTTCTGTCATAGCAACTCCTCAATCAAAAGGAAATAGTGCTCTGGGAGCAGGAGATGGAGGAAAAATAAAACATGCACAAATTGTCCAAATTTTAGCATAAACTACTACTGAAAAAAACCACTACTGAAATAATAAAAAATCGTAGTCATTTTCTTCCAATTTCTTTCTTAAAATCTATAAAAAGATTATATCCATTTATTGTATTACATGAGATAGAATGTGTTCTCTGAATAATCAGAGGTGACTTTTTCATTTATAACATATTTCAGCTGCTTTTGCTAGTATTATAAAGAAGTTTATAATATCAATCTCTTCTCTCTGCAGAATATTATTCACAGTTTGTTTTTTTGAAAATATTAATATAAAGTCTGCTGATGTGTATTTTAACTTTAGAGTGTATATTTATAAATGATAGGACTAATATGGTCCATAGGAAGAACTTAAGGATTGAATGCTTCGCCAATCCTTGTATAAATATCTTTTATCTGAAAATTAATATTTTTGATCAGCTGTATATGTGCTTACCTAGGGCTTGACCAAAATAATAGAGGAAACACTAGTTTTATATTAATCAAACATGCCAATGAATGATGAAATGAAAGAAAAGAAAAATTCATAAAATTCTTATGAAGCACAGAAACATTTATTATTTTAATATAATTTATTAATAAGCATTCTGCTTTTGGAATCATGATAAGGATTTTTTCATTTAGTTTCTCAATTAAAATATTCTTTAAGAGTTGTAGAATGAATACATTAAATCTGGCTGTTCTGCATTGATGACTGCACTCTGATTTTTGATTGAATGACCTAGCTTCCTACAATAAAAAGAATGGAAATGCTATATATGTGTGTGTGTATACATATATATGCTTTCTATTTCTTTTTCAGTGTCCATAGTTGATTATCAATCATTCATTATAAATTACATGTTTTTAATTGTATCATTGCCTTCAAGTTGTACAACTATAAGAAGGAAAAATCTTTTGTGCTATAAATCCAAATGGAACTCTGAACTAATAAATCTAATATCAGGAAAGCAGAGTGGTCCTGAAAAGTAATCATCATTTTGAGCTGATTTTAACAGCATTTCTTTTCTCATTAAGGTTCTATCAATTTAATATTGTAACAAGATTTTAAGTTGTATGTAAGTTCTGTATTGCAGACCTCAGTAATAGGTTGATGTTATGAATCGTACTGCCAGTTAACCTCTGATAATCACTCGAAACATAAAACTGATGCAGCTGAAAATACAGAATAGTCTATAAATTTGTAAAGTCTTTCCAATATTTTCAGAAAATATCCTAGAGAGGCTTTTACTGAATTCTTCGATTTCTTATGAATAACCTTGAACTATGGGAACAGATATTACTGCTTAACATCAAGGCTTAACATCATGTGGAGATAGATCTGTTTCTCTATTTTAAAAAAGTAGAGAATGCTTTGTAATTAAGACCAATGACTGAAATGAACCAGGTTCTGTGAGGTTCTTAGGCATTATAGAAGTTAAGTAATCGAATATATCTGAAAAACTTTATTCAAGTTTTAAGTGTAGATAGTCATTGACACAATGTTATTGATAACTCATTTAACCCTCACTATCTCCTGCCTATAAGTAGGTGCTGTTGTTGTCCTTGTTTTCCAGAGGAAGAGATGGAGAAACAGAGAGGCTAAGTGAATTGGTTAGGGTTATTCAACCCAGTAATTCAGAGCTCTTATTTTACCTCAGGTAGTCTGGCTCCTCGGGAGTCTATACCTCTAATCAGTGTTATGAAGTGTCAGTTTTAATTTACAACCTCTTATTTTTACTGAATTTTTATGCTTTTTATTTTCTCTCCTCTGTGGAACTTTGGGGTTACGATAACTTACATTTTCATATTTATGGTCTTATGGAGGGGAAAAAAAAGCAAATATTCCAGGACATGAATTCTATTTTGACTGGGATATACAATATGCTACAAGGCAGAATATTAATCTGCTTGCCTGCCCTTTAAGGAAAATCTCTGGAATTTTTATATTGCTTCCAGACTGCTTTCCTCTTGGTAACACTAAGAAGTGACAGAGGAAAATAGACTACAGCCAGAAGGTGCTACTGGTGTCCGTTGTCATAGACTTCAAGTCTTTCCAGCTTGCATTTTTCTTTCAGCTTAACATGTAAATTACTCTCTCCTATTTCATCCCAGCCCTTACTAATTTTCATAGAATTCATTTATTTGCTCATCTCATTAGCTAACCAGTACAATTGTGTGTTACAAATTGAGGAGCTGGAGTGTTTTTTAAGGAGATGAAAATTTCTATCTCCTGTAAATCTATTAGAAAACAATGTGACAAAGTGAAAAAAGAATTATACACCAGTGTATTCTCATAACAAATGTACGTTTCCATCCAGATATTATGTTGATAGTGTCTTTTTCAAATTAAAAAATATATATATTGTTTTATTGGTAGAGAATAACTTCTTACCTTTACTTTGCATACAAACACATAATTTATACGTGTTGTAGGAAAAATTCAAATTAGATACATGAAAAACAGTTATATCGCTTAGAGAAATACATGGCATACAGTAAGCCAGAATTAAATATTATTATTATTATTAATGGTGTTATTATTTTTGGTGTCACATTACTACTACTACTACTACTACTACTACTACTACTACTACCACCACCACCACCACCACCACCACTACTACTACTACTACTACTATATGATTTTATGGTCTCAGTTATCCTGTTAACACCACAAAGCCTATCTGCTTCATTTTAGGGAATCATTACAAAAGGTAACACCAGTGGGAAATAATTTGGTTTGGAGAAGTCACTCCATTCATTACTAACTTTATAAATTTTATTTTATAAAATAATAATCAGTGTAAACCAATGTAAAGAAGAGTATTCTTCTCACTTAACATAAAAACTACATGAGGATATCTTTTCTTATGGCTGAGTAGTATTTCATTGTATACGTACCACATCTTCTGCAGAAGGACACTGCATTTGTTTCCATATCTTGGCCACTGTGAATAATGCCACAAGGAATATAGGGGCACATATATCTTTACAAATGTGTTTTCAAATTTTCAGGAAGATATGCAGAAGAGGGAATGCAGGGTCATACAATAGATCTATTCTTTGAGGAAGCTCCATTCTGTTTTCCCTAGTGGCTGCACCAATTCACACTCAACCGGCAATGTATGAGTGTTCCTTTTTCTCTATGATCTGTCCAACACTTGTTTTTACTTGTCCTGATAATAGCCATTCTAATAGTGCCTTTGCGACAACATAGATGGATCTTGAGAACATCATGCTAAGCAAAAGAAGTCAGATGGAAAAAATCAAGAACCATATGATCTTACTCATGTGGGATACAAAACTGAAAGCAACAAATGAACAAGACAAACAAAAACTCAGACACAGACAATAGTATAGTGATTATCAGAGGGAAAGGAAGTGGTGTGAGGTAGAAAAGGGTACAGGGGGTCAAATATATGGTGACAGAAAGTGATTTGACTTTGTGTGGTGAACACACAATGCAATAGACAGATGATGTATTATATAATTGTACACTTGGAACCTATATAATTTTATTAAACAATGTCACTCAAACATTTAATAAAATTTTTAAAAAATAAACGAAGACCTATCTATAGAAGGAAATAAAAGGGTAGAACTCTAAGGAGTTGAAATTTCATTCTCTAATGAACTGCTGTTCTTCAAGTGCACAGAGCTATATATATCTTTATCTAAATTTTTACATGTTCTTTCATACATTGGGATTTCTTTTTCTGCTTCTTTTTCCAAATATGCTTTTTTATCTATATTCTTAAGTTCACTACCATGTCCAATTTTACATATCACCGAACACTGAAATATTTCATTAAATGGCTACTTTTTTTTTTTTACTCTTCATTCCCCACTTGGCTCAGTTTACTCAATTTACCAACTATTCTTTGTAACACATTGATGTTGGGATTTGTTAACTGATCAAATAACTAACATTATTTTTTTCTCTTAAGTTCTCAACAATTGGAAAATAAAACAAAAGCATAAAATAAATTGGAGAACATATCGATATACTAATAAAGACAATGTTGGATAATCTAGTTAATATTATAGTCGACTGTGGCTGACACCTGAACCCAACAACGCTGCAGACTCACCAGGGGCAGTGCTAGACGGGCACAGACCTCCATGTATCAGCTTCGTTCCAGAGGACAGAGGACAATAGTTAATACTGCTACCAGGAGAGAAAAGAGAAGAAATGAATTCATGTGAAATGTTCTCTTTCCATTTCTCAGATAAACTCCAGCACTCTTGGGGTAAAAGAGTAGAAGGGCAGGGAGAGGTTGCCTCACATAGAAAAGAGCATCAAGAGTGGGAAAGAAATATTTGCGGCTAACAATTCTTTTCATAGTGCCATTGCAACTTAATAATTTATAATGTACCATTTTGGTCTTTCATATCAAACCCAAAGTTCTCAGCATTTGACGATGCTTCATAAACTTTTCTCTACTTCTTTTAACAACTTTACTCCTCAATTCCTCTGTATCTCCCATCACTTTTAACGATTTAAAGGTCCCCATTGTCTCTCACGTATACCTAATGACTTCATTTACCGAGTCTCTTCCTCATTTTACCCTTGTCAATCATAATTCATAATCCATCTATAATATTTTCCTAATAGGTATCTTACTCTATTAAACCTTTCATTTATTTCTTTCATCGAAATTCTTTTTTTATTACTTAAACTTTGGGTAGTTAAATTTTGTTTTTGTTTTTGTTTTTTTACTAAACTGGTAGTTCCTTTTTTTTTTTTTCTAAACTGGTAACACCTAATGCATAACTAATATAGAATATCTACTCATTAAGTATAATTAAATATTAAATAAAGTAAAATATGTAATTAAAAAAGTGAATATTTTTTACATGCTCAGTGTTCAATATTTTGGTGATTTTATCACTGGATTTTATGAAAATTTAAGACATAACACTTATTTATGATAGATTGAGAAATATAAGAAATTATGTATACTGAATTTAATTATATATTTCTGTAGCATTTATCATCATCAGATTAAACAAATTATGTGTAAGACAGCAACTGGAGATAGGGAATATGTTTATTTTCACATGCATACATAAGTATGTGGCAGGAGAGGAGAATATCACTAAATTCTAAGTGGTTAAATCAAAACAGAGTTTGTCAAGTTCAGAACTGGTACTCCGGCTTCTGCCTTGAAGGTTTCATGAAGAGCTAAGTTCTGATAGAGAATTGAAGAAAAGTTTATCTTTCCTCCCAGAAATGATTTCTAGGTGAAAGGCTGGGGATTGGTATGTAAGAAAACAGTCTGGGAAGATTTGGGAATTGGTTATGAATTGAGAGATGAAAAATGGAGAAATGGTTAAATAGGACAGCTAGAAGAAGTTGGAAAATGTTTAACAAATAGATCTTGAGAAGGAGGGAAGAAGACTCCTATTTGTAGCATTTGCTAAAATTTCCTTAGTGTAAATATTCTCACTGTGGCTAATTTCAAACTACCAGCATGGAGCCACTGAACAGAGACGGGAAACGTTGAAAATAATAGGCCCTTGAAAGCTGAAGAGCGGTTCCAGCACTCAATGGCTAGAGATAGTGCTCACTTCAGATTTCCCCAAAGTTGACTTCATGTGGACCCAATTACCAAGCCTCCTATGTGTTAACACATGTACCATGTGTTTAAACCTCCCTAGAATATACATGCCGATATGACAATTCATTCTTTGTATACTTCCTGATATCATGAAAACACAAACACATATAAACTCTGTTAAAAGTAGAAATGGAACTAATATACAGAGAGACAAACATGTTTGAATAAAGAAAAAAGATTAGAGAAGGTGTTCTGACATTGCCGGAGATGATTTTACATCAATGAAATTGAATATTAACTTAAAGGATATATGATTTTAGTTGGAATGAATTAGAATGTCTAAAAATTTTTCTGTGTTGAAAAATGAAAATGGGGTACATAAATTAGATTTATTATAGAAATAGTGTTATTGTGCACTATTTGATCTCTTACTCTGTAGATTTTGCTTGTTATACAAGTTATGTAGAACTAAATTATCCACCTCAAATTATTTTAATGTGCGAAATTTTTATTCCCCTTATGATTACCTCTCTCCATTTTCTTTCTGTTCCAAGCTCTAGTAAGTCACCAAATCTGGTAAAATCTTTCTTCATTTGTCACATCAGTTCCCAGTATTAGTTTATCCATTTCTAGTTTTCAATTGTTTCTTAGTTAGTTTCCATATTTCCGTTTTCACCTCATGCTTTCTACATTATAGTCTACTTATATTAATTCATATAAAATACTTTTTACAAATGTGACCCTTCCCTTATAGAATTCACACTTAACTTGTGCTGCATCGTCATTCTCTGTCCCTTTTGCAAGGTGCTCAACATTGAGCCAAACCAAAAGTGCTCATTGCTTCCACATCACAACACAATTTTTTTACATCTTCTTTCCTTTACTGGACTGTTTCCTCTTCTTTAAAAACTCTCCCTTCAGCTTAGCTCCTCTGGAGCACATCTCCTATGTTATTTCATTAAAAGTGACCCGATTCAATCAGTTAGATTTAATTACGTCCTATATTCTGTGCATTTTTTTTGTAATGCTAATCAGGACTTCTCTCTTTTTATTGTTGATGCTCTTTCATGGGCATCTGCCTGTTGGATGATGAGTTCTTACAGTAAGGAGGAGATGTATTCATCTTTGCATTTCTAACACCTACCACAGGACTGGAAAATATGGCCATCAGAAAAATGTAAGTGAAACTGGTATGAAAGAACTGTACAGATGTTGAAAACATGTCATTGCTGACCATGATATTTTTCATAACAACTCCAAAGTAAATGAGAATAGAGCTGATTTTTTAAGATGTTTAAAGAGTTATCCTAAGAAATTCTAGGCGAGGCAAAGGCAAAGAACTGTAGTAGAGCTCAAAATGTGAAATAGTCGTTTTTTGTAAATGGTAGCTGTGAATGTGTATAAAAGGCAATGATTTATATGTTATCCTGACAATGCATATTACAATAATACAGTTGATTTTTTCAATAATTTATTATCTGGTTACATGTTAGATATCTGCTATGTTATGGGAGGCTTTCTGGGAATTTAAAAAGGTGTATTTCTATAAAAATCAATTTCAATTTATTTAACATATATGAGAACTATTCATTGCAGCAAATCCTTAGAATTAATGTACATAGTATTTTGTTATAGATTAGTTAAATTGCAGTTAATATCCATAAAACAATATAATTGCATATGTATTATATACAAGACACTGCTTCTAGTGTTTTACATGGATTACGTTATTTTACAAAATGTTATCTCTGTTTTGTAAATGAGAAAGTGAAGACACAGAGAGTTGAGGTGAATTGATTGTATATATTCACTGTGAAAATTGTTATAAAACTCATGAACTTTTACTTCAAAGAACATGAAGTCACTGGGATGTGCTACCTCATTAGGGAATACTGATTAAGAATGTTTGCCTTTGAATTCATAAAGTAGAAATCTTGATGTCATATACATTCTAATATATGATTTTACTATCCATTTCTAAAAGGTTCCAACAGTTACTTGTGTACTCTGGAGGAAATATATTTTGCACAATAACAGCATGCAGAGCATTTTGTAGGTGGAATTCACTAACTCATAGGAAGAACTGAGGGAATTGGATGCCATGTGATTTGTTCGAGTTGGCCAGCACACTGAAATGCATACTCAATCCATTTCCACTTCAAAGTGGATTAACATTCTAAAAGATTCAACTAGATTTTAAAAATGTATGTTCATGGCACTACTGTTTGAGCAATAAAAAGCAGAGGGGGAAGAATGTTACATTTCAGATGAATTTTGTGTTCTCTGTCTACCATCCAATGTCAGGAATATTGTTCAGAACATTGCAAGTGCTGCAAAGTTTTCCTGAATGAGGACATGCGAAACCTCTAAGCAAAGAAGTATCCCTGTCAACTGTGCCATTATTTGTTGATTGTTTCTCTGCCTTTGAACGAAGCCTCATTAGGACAGGGACACATCTGATGTGGTTCACCATTATGTTTACCATTCCAAGCACAGTGCCAAGAATAGAGTAAGCATATAATAAACCTTGATAGAAACAACTACTTAATTATACTGTGAGGGAAGTAGATGATGTCTGGAAGTTCAGGTGGCAAGTGTGTGTGTCTCTCATTTGTTTATATGAGGTTCATACTAGAGCCCTCTAAAGAAATAAGGGCCAGAATCTCAAATGCAGAAAGTTTCGACTCTGAAGTGAAGATTGGGAAAGAACTACTTATTGGAAATAACTTGCGGTAGGATTTCCTAGTGTGCACACTAAAAAGGCAGTGTCCCTTCTTGAAGGATGAACAAAACACTCAGAACGAAGGGCTTGTTTTGGAGGGAAATACACTTTTGACATCTTGACAATTATTTAAGGGGCAATATTGTACATTCTTAATTATTTTGAGTGATATTTAGTAACAATTTCAGTCCCTCATCCTTTGAGATGTTTGGAGAAGGAGAATGTCCGACTAAAGAGAAAAAATAAATAAATTGGAGTTCAAATAATTTAACTGGTGGGGCATTATCACAAAATTCTCACTTGTGAACTTGTTCTTCCCCAACTGTAATATCTGGGGAAGAACAAGTTATCGTGTTATCCTGTACAACAGTTATGTATCAAAGTTTCATACTTATTAGGCTTATTGAATGTTCAGATGAAAAGAAGAAAGGTATTTCAAATAAAGGATTTTATTCATCTATGATAACTATGATAAAAATTTACATATTGTTTTTATTAATTTGAAGCTATCTCTTATTCACTGCTGTGTATGGAATTGGATGAATGCATTATGAGTTAAATCAGAAAGCATATTTGAGTTTTTATATTCAACTTTTATTTCAAGGCTTACATCTAAATTCTAAATGAGCATTATGAATACTATTAGCACTTACTTTTAAATTTTAGGGAGCTGATAATGTATTTTTCTAATCAGCAGACGTTGAAAAACTATTACATTTAAGTTTCTTGATTAAATACATTATTCAGGTAGTTAAATCTTCACAAATATGTCATATGCATATTAAATGTTAGGTACTAGGCTTTCAGATTGAAGTCAAAAATTCCCTTTCGAATGACAGAATTTTAGCAAAGCTGGCATCTTGTGAAATTATATATGTGTAATTAATTGCCTTTGAAAATAATTTTGTTCTTTTTCATTCATTATTTTTATTATTATGAAAAATAAAATATTGCATTTGATTTCGATATGCCTTTTTTCTCATTGCTTATCAAATTTTATTTTTAAATTATAAAACTATATACAAACAAAGTGATTCGTTTATAATCAAGCCAAGTAATTTCTGGGACTCAAATAATCCAAGCTCTAAAACATATCATGAAGAATATCTTCAGAAATATATTAAATTTTATATTCATATCTACATTTTCTCATAAATTAAAAGACATAAGGTAAAGATTCAATGCAGATTCAAGTGTGTGTGTGTGTGCGCGCGCACGCTTGCGTGTGTATATGTTCTGTTATATCCCCAGGGAAGAAAAGAACAGTGCTTAGTATGTTCATCTGTATACAAACACACACACACACACACACACACACACACATGCATGTGCACATAAAGAGATGCTAAAAAATCTCCATCGAATAAATAAAGGAAACCAGTATTATCATAGAAAGTTTCAAATAGAGCAATGGAGATAATCTGCCAGATTTCAAAACCTAGCTTCACCATTTTCTAGAAATGTGATTTTGAGCAAGTTAACTAAATGTTCTGAATCTTCATTTCTGCATCACAAAATAGTGATATAGTAAACATAAGGTTGTAAGAGGTATAAATGAGATAATCTACATAGTAAGTATTCAATAAATGTAAACTATAATTGTTAATTTTTAAAGTACAATTTCTAGAGTTAACAAAAATGTGACAGTGATTTGCGATTTCAATGAAGTTTACAGATCGTAATAATTTAGTAATCTGTCAAATTAGTTAAGTCTTTTAAGTGGCCCAGTCTATGCCATTTGAAAAATCAAAAAGGAGCTAATCTTATAAACATCTTATAAATCTGCAAATGCTACTTAGTAATTCCATTTTCAAATTGTGGAAGATCATCAGGTATTTCTAAATCATAAGCACATTTATAAATTAGTGAAGAATTTTTGTGCTCATCAAAGTTTTGTTTCTTATTATCTTTGAGCTTTTTCATAAATAATTGATCAATTTTGAACAAGAGATTACTCCCCTTTTGTGTTGATACTCTGCTGAGAACTATGGTTACCAAATGAATAAGAAGACCTGAAAGTTAGTGAAACGTTTTTTTTTTTTAACTGAAAAAGTTAACTATTTTTTTCCTATTAGAATTAAATTAGAAAAATTCCCAATATAAGTCCTTTCAAGAAAAAAGAAAGTAAGAACTTGTTTCAATGCAATAATTCAGGGTGCTTTCAGGAATTCTATAAGATCTAATAGTCTTTAAAGTACTGTCTATGGCTGTCCAGTGTTGTAGTCTTTAGTTACACATGGTTATTGAACACTTGAAATATTGCTAATGTGATGAAAAAACTGAATTTTTAATTTTATTTAATCTTAATTAATTCATTTAAATTTAAATAGCCACATATGGCTAGTGGTATTTGTAAGACAACTTACAAATGGTAAATTTCACATGACAAGCTGGAAAAATAGTTTCAAATAAAGAATAACTAGAACTAAGAAATAAAATAATGGTTTCTAATATTTTATAGTTTTTCTTTGTTTAATAATCTTAGGGCCTGTGTCTTCCATGGGCGTCCTCTTTCTTTCTTTTCTTCTTTATCTCCATCCCATCTTATCTTTCTGTCTGTGCATCTATTGTTCTATCTGTCTATCTATACGTTGTACATGTTTTTCCTAGTGGCATGTATATAGTCCTGCTTTAATAAGAGAGTCAAGAAGATCAGCTACAAGTATGTTACAGATTTAGTAAATTTCAATTTACATAAAAATTTTGTCTCCTTCTTGTACTGTCAGAGATAAGTAACCATTTATATCCTCATTGAATGATAAATATGTTATACTGACCTAATTTTAGTTTGAAATCTTTACTTCCTAGTGGAATTTTGACAGACATATTCTTTTGAATATTTCAAATTCACTGTAACAATCTAATGATTCAAATACTTTATTGATATTTAATCAATGTTTCATGAAAAACAAAATTTATAATATTTTTAGTTTTATTTGTTTCCTTGTTTGTTTATTTTAGCCATTGAAAAAGAAAAAATAAAAACAAAATGTCAGTGAAATGCTATTTTTTTTTGTCCTGCAGTCTATTAACATGATTTTCTCCCAAGAGTATATGGATCCTAAAAACTGCCCATGTGCAGGGTTTCGATATGTTTGGCTTATATAAGTCATCTGATCTTACAGAAAAAAAAAAAAAGTCACAATTAATTAATAAAATTCCTTCCTAAGTATGATGCAGTAATTGAAACAATGGTAATTTGATTTATACTTTCTGACAGATTTTGGAAGGATTAAACCAACAGGAAGTATTAACTTTAAGGATATTCTTGTGCTAGTGTGGAAGAAACCAAAAAGTAAGAGACTCTAAAAAAGTTTTGAGTTTTAATCACATATTAAGATCACTAAACTTTAATAACCTGCATTTTGTTAGGATAGTTTCTTGAGCTCTATCCCTCTTACTTTGCCTCCCCAGACGTAAAATCTCACCCCCAACAGCAGTCTTTGGAGGAAGCTGCAGAACTTGGTCTTATTCTGCAGGAAACCAAGTACTGCATCTGTGGTAAGGGCAGGTCACAACCATCCCTGGAGCACAAATACATGTTTGACTGTAAAGCCTTACACCATGAGACCGGAGGCTGGAAAGTAGGGACACTAGACTGCAACTTAAGATTTTCCTTTTTACTTCATAACACCTAAATTATGAAGTTGCTTCTTTTTTTAATTCGCTTATATTAAAAATAGTTATTTTAAAATATGCAGATGAATGTGATAGTCCATAATTTTGACTATTACAGAAGCTATTTTACACACTTCTTTCAAAAAGACAAATTGCATGTGTATGTGTGTATGTGCACCTCCATATATATTTGTGAGTGTCTTAGTTAAAGTCATAGAATTATTAAAGTGAGATGGTCTGTGACAGTGCTGTGGGTAAAGGAAATAACAGTGTAGGTGAGGATCACAAATATATTTACAAGGTTAGAAATTAAATAAAATGTTAAGAGAAACATTTTGAGAGTTTTGAGGTTATAGCACACTAAGGAAGGGTGTAGATCAGTGAGTCCTTCGAATATCATAGGGAATTAGTATTTATTTTATCAGCAAGGAGAAGCAGTCATTGGATTTTTTATTTTTTTATTTTTTGAGTCTAGCATGATAGGATCTAATTATAGTTAGAAAAACAACTATAATAGCAGTATGTAAAATAATGTATGTAGAAAAGAGGCTGAAAATAGGTGAAAAGTTAGAAAATGTCTGTAATTATCTGGATTAAGGAAGATGAGATCCTGAGCTAGAAGAAAATAGGGGAAAATCTGGTTTATTTTAGCAGAACATGGAGGAGGGAAAATATTAAAGGTACATTGAAAATTAAAGGTATTTTCAAAAGTTCTTACCCTGTGACTGAAAATATGGTAGGAAATTTAACCAATATAGGAAACAAATGGAGAAGGAATTTTGATAAGAAAGGTTATCAGTTGTGTTTTAGATTAATAGTGTCAACCCTGATAAAACCAGAAAATAGATGTCAAGATAGGGGAGAAAGAATAAACATATATGTGGCTTTTGGAATTATTCATATGAAGATTATAATTAAAGACATTATGGTGGATGATGTTCCTTCAGAAGAAAGCCTAACATGCAAAATTGAATTTAAAATCTTGAAGGTTGGGGTATTTCTGAATGATGATAGGGTTCAATTTGTGTGCCATGATTAGGGTTATTGAGACTGCAGAAGGGTCTACAAAACTACTTGTTTGAGAGTGTTGCAAAGTCCATCAACACAGACATTGAATTGTTAACCTAAAAATACACAGCTAATTGAGAGGTAACAAGCATTTATTTGGGATCAAATAGAATTGTAGTTCTGAAAGCACAGATTCAGGCAGAAACTCAAATAGTGTCCCATGACAGGGTAAAGGCAAGCGGTTTTTATGAGAAAAAGAAGGAAAAAATTACATGAACAGAAAAGAAATTCCTATTGGCGCTAACAAGCTGAGTTACTCTTTAGATCTACATGGCTGGTTACTAATTCTGTCTTTAGAAAGAGAGCCTATAATCATCAGTCCTGTAGTCAAGATGTCTGCTTTCCTATTAGCTTTCAAATAGCTGTTTTTAAGACAATGTTGGTTTGGCCTGATCCAAAGGTTATTTTGCCCAGTTCAAACATTTCAAATTTTCACAGAGCAAGATGTTCCTCTGGAATGTCTGCTTTTGCTTCATTTTAAAATGGCTCCACTTATGTCAACTTTTCACAAAAGTAACTAGAGAATAAGAATGGGAAGTAAAATTGTGATTTAGGTGCCAAAGTCCTGTTTTAGAGATCACGTAATAGCTGTGATATTGAAGATTTTACTAAAAAGTGACAGTGGTCTAAACAGAAAAATCTCTCCTTGTGTTCCTCAGATTATAAACAGTTAAAGTATTAGTCATTATTCGAGAAGGAATTATTTAAAGTTGAGTCCTTGATAGATTACTGACATTATACATTTATCCTCTAATTATGAATATGTGAATGAGAATGTAGAGTATTCTGTGAGAATTTTTTTCATTATACTATACTAGGAAATTGAACATAATTGCATGGTATCAATATAAAGAAGTCATGATTAAACAAAAGAATGAGTCATAAAAATTTTATGAGAATTATTGAAAGAACATGCAAAAATTATATGTATTGGTTAAAGATTTTATTTTGTGAATAACAATAGCTATCCAAAGGAACCAGAGAAACTGGATGTGTGTCTTCTCAAAGCCCACATACGTGGAGAGATTGTCCAGAAAGGTTCTCACTCAATCCTTTGTCAGGATATCAATGTGCTAGTAGCTTTAAAAAGTACTCAGAAATGTAAGGATTTTGCATTGACTGAGATTACGTCTCTGCCACACTAATGAAGTGGGGTTCCAAATAGAAATAACATAGAAGTGTTGAAAATTAAAGAAAGTTCTATTTCTTTTATTTCTGTCATTGTACATTGAGATTTATATCTTCTATATTAAACATACATGTTTTTGAGAACCTTCTTATGAAATATTTTTCTAATTATCTCTCAGTAACTATACAAAATGGTGAATATAACCACTAAGAACATGATTTCGGTTTCCATTGCTTTCCTCTATTTTGATTAATATTCACTTCCCCTTCTCTTCTATTCTTTATGAGTTTGAGCTCAAAGATGAATTCATTATGTGGAAATAAATTATTATATGGGCCAGATTCCTTATTTCAGCCTTAATTAAATTTATGTTGAATCCAGGGGCAATAAGTTCCAACTAGCAATAAATAAGAAAATCTTGAGAAAAAAGTTAAATAAAGCTTTCAAGAAGTTTTCACTGAAGAAACTTGGTTTTCCTTTTCTTTTGCTTAGAAGAAAATAATAATTAAGATTGGTAAATATTTATATATGTTTTCAGAAAACTTAAGTTAGAACTATAGTTGTTCTGAATCTTACCCTAACATTGAATTTGTTCTAAGCTGTTTAATAAAAAAGACAGACTCTCCTTGAAATATTCATTTTTTGTAAATCTGATACTTAAAATGTTTGTAATCTGAAATTACATTTGTAAAGATGTTTGTGATATAGTATTTTTGTTTATTTATATTGAAACTGTAATTGGAATTATTTTTATAAATTTATCAATTGTAAAAGGAATTATATTTGAAAATTCTCCAGCCTTGGGATATTTAACTTACTAATTTTCACTTGACTCATCTTATTATAATTAAAATAATTAAAATAATCAGTTAAAAACCTTGCCCATATATTCTTTAAATTAGAGAGAAAATCATTTCCTACCTTCATAAGTTATACAGATAAAATTTATAAAGTGGTTAAATTAGAAACATTATCAAACCAGAACATAATGTAGAACATCCATTTTTGTTTTATAATTTTCCGAAAAGGAAATATCAAGTTATTCTCAAAGATGCTTAAAAATAGCATGTGTGTATTACTTTTGTCTTCTGTCATATTCTATATTTTTAATTATTGAAACTACATACCTATGCAACAGATAGCCATCAATAGGTTCTTTTCTGGTAAGGATATATAAAAGGTTCTGATGATTAGGCATCTCTCATCTCACAGTAAAAATCAAACAAGCCATTGTTTCAAAATGTCTTAATCCTGACTATTTCTCAACAACCCCCATCATACTGCTACTCTATTACAAAATACTACCATCTCTCCCCTGCTTTATTATATTTTAATGATAGCCTTCTAACATATTTCCTTGCTTTTACTTACTGTTTTCCTTCATTTATTTTCTATAAGGAAGGCGACTGGTCCTTTAAAAATCCTGTTCAAAATCCTCCTAACTTCATTTAGAATGAAAACAAAAAATTTCTCATGAACTGAAGACCTAATCCATTCACTCTTCAACTCCCCCTTGCATATATACAATGTGCGTGTACACATATATACACACATATACACACAGATATGGGAAAACAATTTTTAATAGTCACTAATTGCCTTAAAAATATAGTCAGCATTTATTTTATTTATGTAATCCTTAAAGTAACCTTGATTTTTAAATATACCTAAAGGTGAGTATTAAAATTGCATCCAACTCTGTGTGAGATTTTCCAGTATTAAAAATTTATACTCTTATTCCTGGCAACTATTATCTATTGTGTGTAGGAAAGTGTGCAGGTTGTGCTTTATTGTGACATTTTAAAGTTTCCGGGTCTAATTGAGGCAATATGTTAGACCTTTGAGTAAGTAATTGGAAATTCAGATAACAAAAAGGTATTAGATCTCTAATTTTTCTTTAGATAATCTGAAGCTTAATAGAAGACAGACTGGCTGAAATAGACTATGTACTTGTTTTCCAAATAAAGATTCTCTGCTCCACCCATAGATATTCTGAATCAGAATTCCCATGAGGTGGTCCAGGAGTCTTTCCTTTACAGATCCTTTCTGTCTTTCTTATTGAAATATGATCTGTAGACTGGCAGTATCGGCTTCACTTGGGAATTTTTTCAGAAATTCAAAATCTTTACCACACTGTAGATCTAGAGTGTCAGAATCTGCAACATAACAATATCCACAGGTGATTCCTCTGCACATTGCATTTGGAGAGGCAGCGCTTTAGGTAATTTTGATGTAGCTAGATGTAGAAAACAATTGACTCTATAATCTCTACAGTGCAATATTAGGGACTATGGATAAAGAGCAAGAATGGCTGGAAGCGATCTTGCACAGAAATAATTTTGAAATGCAACCATTGATTTCTATCTCTTTTAAATTGGAAGAGCTCTTTGTTCTGCCTCATTCGAAAAGATTTATTAAAGTAAAGCATGTAAACTAGGAAACCACAAATTGCTGTCTGACATCTACACTCCTAAAGTGTAAACTCTCAACAGACATGATCTGTCCATTTCTGCTTCTTAAAATTGCTACTATATCACTTTGTTAGTATTTAATTTATTTAATCTAATGATAATAGATTCCTGTTTACTATGCTTCACTGATTTCAATGAATTTTAATAATTAAATTACTTAATTCATCATTAATGGTTTTGCAATATATCAAACCTTTATCCTTCTGTTAGGAATCAGATGATTTGTGATTATTATAAAAATAAAATTTCTAACACATTATTTTAAATTAATAGTATTTCTATACTCACACATATTCACACATGAATATGCACACAAACACTAAATATCCACTATTCTTACCTTCTTTTCTAGAAATTAGAGAGATTTTAACTTGTAAAACTTGCTGCACCATAGTAATATGTATTACTGAATAATTCATTAGACAATTATGGCATTAATCTTTGAGTAGTGTATATTTTTTTTTCTATCAACTTCAAGAGAAGTTGTTTTTTCTTTTTATCATTTTTAGCTTTCTTTTAAAAATATATATTCAATTATTTCGTTGCACACAGGAAAATAAGTGCTATTTTAGTAGTTTCTAGAGAGAGAGAGTAGTGAGACACATATGAGAAATCATAGCATTAATATTAAGCATTTAATAAAATACATATGTCAAAAATTATTCAGACTGGTCTAAAGGAGATGTAGATGGCAGCCTCCAATGGCTTAACTAAAGAGAGTTTAATGAAAGGCCTATTTACAGAGGTGTGGGCAGAGTAAAAGAGAGCATGCAAGGGGTGGCAAACTATCAGTAGCAGAGGGAAGCTGATGCCATCTGAACTGAGAAAGGGACAGTGTAATAGGAGACTGGAGAGGCCACAGAGCCTGAAAGAAGCCTGCACCCAGCAACTGTACCCACAGAACACAATGCTGTTATATCTGTCCCAAGATAGAGGAGGAGTAACTGGAGGGATGGAGGTAATAAATATCTCAACCTCTTTGCTCAGAGTTCTTGGAAGTGCATATTCACCTATGACTATCCCTAGGGGTGTTAGAAAGCAGTGTCACAATGTGTTCTACCCCTGCTTTTTCCTAATGTTCTTATAAGTGTAAATATTTTAATTGCATGAATTCAGATAAAACGTACCTTTAGGTGAATTTCTTAAAGAACGAAAGTAAGTAAGTAAATTGATAAACAAATAAATAAAAGAACAGCATTGAATCAGTGAGGAAACGAGGGAAAGTCTACTTCTGGGTAGTGTAGCCAGGTTTTAAAGAATATTTGTCATATACAAATAATGGTAGAGGCTTTTTATTCTTTTATTTGCTGGTGTTGACTTCTCTCTCATCAACTGCTTTTCAGTCATATGGTAGGTTATTTTTGTTTATTTTGTGTTTTTTTCGTCTTAAGATACAAACTCTCATTCATTCATTTAACAATTATTTAATGAGCCTCTATTCCTATCCGAGGAACTGGAGTGGGTACTTTGAAATATTGGAATATTCCTGAAAACATTCATATATTAGTCCTTTTTATCTTTTTCTGCTTATATAGGGATGTATTTAAGTAAGATCTATTTTTATTTTTGTTTATATTTACTACTTCTTCATACAAAAATTTAAGAAGTATAATTATAAACATATTTTCTTCAAAGCAAAATAATAGGAGGACTTTAATTTTTGGAGATAAGCATGTTTATAGTCCAGAGTTAAGAAAATTTGAGCCAATATTATTAGTTTCTTTAAGTATTGGAATTATTTTTATGTAGACCGATGATAGAAGTTTCTCAGAGGCAGAAGCCAACTCTTGCTTTTTTTAAAAAAAAAATAAGCTACTACTCCTATTTAGGGCTTACTCTTACTCACAAATGAACTTAATTTGGATGACCCAAAGGGTTTCAGAATCCCTAATCCTTTTTAAATAAATTCCACCTTTTGCGACATTAGAAAACATGGGAACTCCATGGGAGAAAAGAGTTTAATTTTTTAACAAAAAAAATCAATGAAAAGTGTTATTTTTTTAATGTAACTTTAAATATATTAGATTTTATATACTATATTTTATTACTTTGTCAGCAAAGCACTTTTATTATTGGTTCTTTATTCTGAAGAGTAATGTAATTTCTTTGCTTTTTATTTCTAAGACCATTCGTTCATCCAATTTTTGCATAACATGGATTATCCATTATTGTAAGTGATTTGTACCAGTCAATTCAGTTATGCCAAGTGAAAACACAGTCGTTGATTAAAAAAAAATTATATATTCTGAAGTTCTTACACAAAAATGCTTGATTATTATGGTTTACTTTTGTATATAACAAAGCATTTATTCTGCTTTTGGAATATGATTGGGTATAAAAGTAAAACATGTTTTCATTCTATCAGTAATAAAACTAAAATGCAAGCATCTGCATTAAAACTGAATTAACAGTAGTTAGTGGAAATAGTCTATGGGCAGTTGCTACTTATTTTTTTCTGTAATTTTTTACAAATTTAGATTTTAACTAAGATGAGGTTATTACTAATAAATCTAAAAATAAAACATTACATTAAAGATCTAGATATTATCATAACTTTCTTTTTCATGTGTTTGGCGGTTATTCTTTGTTCTTTTTATCTGTTTTCTTTAATCTTTGTAATGCAAAAATTTATTTAAAAATTAATTTTTCAAACTAGTTTGATCAAAATAGTTTCTTCTCAATCTTATAATTTTATCTACTTTTCCTTCTAATTTTAACCTATTATCTTCCTCAAAAAAAAAAGTTATTTATTCTACAGGGATTAGAATTCTGGAATCCTTTATTCAATTTTGGAAATGTTATAAAGCAATACAGACACTAGGAGAGTAATTCCGTTAACCTATCCATCAAAACTCTTCTTATACTCAATGTGTGGTGTCAGCTTTAAATGTAACAAACTTTTCTGTCAATCAAATACATTTTTAAAAAGCTTTATATATTTCATCGGATTCAATGGTAAGGAGTCTGTGAGTGACAGTTGAGACATACAGTTTGGGGGAAAATATGTTACAATTAGATGTACTTCCCTTTAAAAACAATAAAATTTTGGTATGGCCCTGATCTCAGTGGTTGTTAATGGATCTTTCAGAGGCGCTGTGTACAATTTTAATTTTTTTCTCAAATTTTAAGAAAAATTAATATTATAAGTCAATATTGTAAGGATCTAGATTATACGTGGCCCAGATAGGTTGCTTTATAATTAGTCCTGTTAACAACAAAGCTGATATCGCAGTACTGGCAGCCCTTGCTAACTTTCATTATCACTCTTATATAATCACAGAGAAAGTACATATATTTATATTTTTAATTTTTTAAGGAAACTTTAAATAGTGACAGATTAAACTCTCTATGCGTGTGACATTGGCTAGAGATAAATTTCATGAAAATGGAGTCCATAAATGTTAAGGAATTTTTATTTCTGCCCGCATTGGCTAATATTTATTTAATGTCTTCTCATTAAAGCATTCTCTTAATTTAAAATTCTGAGTATGTTTTGATGAAACATCTTCTTCCTATCTTAATCCTGCTCAACTTTACTTTAAGGAACAAAATGTTTCCCCAACATTCTTCCATCAGCTTGCAGCCCTGGATCATAGCCCATCCTATTACTTATCATTCAATACGTATCTAATTGTATGCACTACTATTATGAAATAAGATTTTCCTCATTATTTTGATTAAAAATCATGGAGGACTTTAAGAGAATATGTGGTGAGCTTAACAGCAATATCAGCTCCGTGGCAAATAAGAAAACGTCATAAGTTTCAGTAGGGCATTATTTTGATGAATAATACTAAAGTCATTTATAATTACTAAATGGCTGCTATAGACAAATATTTGTGTTCCTCCAAAATTCATATGTTAAATCCTAACTCTTAATACAATGGTATTTGGAATTTATGAGAGGTGATTTGGCACTTAAGAAACTCTAGAATGTATATTATTATGTTGTCATAAAATTCTAGATTTTGACTCTAGATCTGACACTACAGAGCCATGACACCAGTATTCCAGCCCCAGAATTTTGACCCAGAATAATAAAATCAAATAGCATCTGTGGCAGAGACTATTAGTTGAAATCCTCATATCTATTCTCCCCTACATCTTTAGTATCAGAACCTCACTTTTATTCTTGCCCATTCCCCAAGAACTTTTGAAGCAGTGTGATGATGAGATTGTATTCTGACCTGTACAATGTAAGGGAAAATGCCAACTTGGACACTTAGGCAATCTCGTTAGGGAGAAGAGGGCATATATTGTTTCCTTTCCTTCTTACTGAAAATCTGATAGGTTGCTCCTGTACCAGTTTCTTCTTCAAGCAGATGACCTTTAGAAATAAATATACTGAGGATAGAGCTTGAGTCCTTCATATCATTGCGTAACTGCCATCCTAGCTCTGGACTGCCTACTCTGAATTTCTCTAAAGTTTTTTACATGAAAAGTAATTCACATTTAACATGTTTAAGCTGGAGTTTTTATTTTGCTTAAAGCTAATCAAATACACACTCATACGGAACTAAAGTAGAAGGTTCATGCAATTGAAACTGCTACATAATGCAAGCTACTACTTGGATAATTTTAGCATTACTATTATGTGCTTGGTTAATGGTAAGATATTATCATGATTATGTGGAAAATAGGAAACTGAAAAATGTAGTTGCACTTAGAACGGTTCAGAGGCATTTGAAAATTATCCTTATTTTAAAGATAATGGATAACGAAACTGTGCACTGAGAACTTTGGTTTCACTTTATGTTTTTTTTTTTAATAAAAAATACATCTGTTAATTGTTTATTACCTTTGGTTTTCACTCTTTAATTTCCACATCAATTTTGCTGATTATTTCTTTCCTGCAATATTTTACATCTGAAATTATTTCCTTTAGAGTTTTCTTTTACTGGCACCTGCAGCATTTAGTTTTTTTCTAAACCTCAGAGTCTAAATTAAGACTAATTCATTTCATTGTTTGCAAACAAAGCATCAGTTTCTTATGAATTCAAAATTAAAATGATCTGGCTATTCTGAAAATAGAGCATAAGTCCACTAAATGCTTTTATTAAAACAAATGCCATAATTCAAGTATATTCATATGCTGCCATATAATGTTGATTTGTTACCTTCAGTTTAAGTTTCAGATTGTGTATACATAAAGCAGAATCTTTAAGTACATACAAAATCCTAGTTGAATATTTTGAAGACAGTACAAACTCATCAAAGATGATTGAGCTGGAGAAAACTGCCTAGATGTTGGTTTTCCACAGATGCACTGAGAATCATTAGTACTAGGTTATGATGAGCTCAAAAACATTTCAACTTCTCAAAATATAAACATCACTGGTAATGGTATGCAAATTACAGTAATGGTGGTAAAAAGTTTTAGCACCATCATAATATTCCATTTTAAAGTGAAAACATCTGTGAAATGCAGTAATTCATTTTCATCAACTGACTTTGCAGAGAGTATTTCTTTTTTCCATAGGGACATCTATTTTGTAATGAGCAACATCTAAAAAGCAAATAAAATTAATGATATATTCTAAGTTCCTTGTTTCAGAGTTGTAAGCATTTCGTTTTGTTTCTTCAATCCCCCCTTTATGAGCAATGGGAAAAATTTTCATATCACAATTACATATCCAGTTTAGGATGGAGCCTTGAGGAAGAGGCTGGAGTCACCTCAGCACACTTTCATCCTAGGTAACTTAGGGTTTCCTCACTTGGAAAAAGCAGCACTGGGGGCTCACAGAGTTCAGCTCAGCTCACTAGGGTCATGAGTTTGGCTTTAAAATTTGAGCATAGAACCATATTAGAACACAGAGAGTAATCTTTTTCCGAGGATATCCTCTCCCATATTTGTCTTTCCAAATATGTGTCTGTAGGAGAAATCTTGGATAGTTCAAGTCCTAAACTTCTGAGATATGATGACATTGATCAAAATTATAGGTTAAATAAAGGATAAAATTATCTTCTATCATTACTGTACATAATATTAATCAGGTTTTGATTTATGGCTATTTCTATGAATATATTACAAATTCAGCACTTTATCTTACTTCTGACAACCAATGAGTGAGCCTACTTTGAATATTTTACTTAGGCTTTCTCTGCTGGAATACCTAAATAAACCACTATTAAATGTGTGTTTACCTGTTCCATGCAATGATAAAGTTAATCCAAAAAAGATTATGGGTGAGCTGATTTTGTATAGGCTTTGTTTCTTTTTTCTTCGTGAGCTGTGGTTTTATTGCATATATATTTCCTTCCCCAAAATTTGGGAACCACTTTTGAAATAATAAAGAATCCCATTAGCACACATTGTGGTATTTGAATGTATTTCCTTAGCTCCCTATGGGGACAAAGGATAAGGTGGAGTAGTTAAATTATTCCTGAATCTTAATAAAGAAGATTATCTGGAAACCACCCCTGTAATATACTGTATCTTTGTTGCTGGAAGGATGAACATAGTTTAGCGAGTGAGAACACTAGTCATAGAAATGACGTTTTGAAAACACAGGGTTGGAAACAGTAATCCTTGCTGAAGGAGCAGAGATAGCTTTCCTTTCTGAAGCATACTGTCCTGGCAGGGGTTATAAATTTCACCTTAGTACATCTTGTCTCTAATCTTCTGGGCAGGCTGCCACAAGGACACTTCCATTAGGATCCAAGAAGCAGGGAGTTCCTATTGTCTTCTCTCTTGCAGGTAAAGATAACAGTGGTAAAAATAAATACTAAGAAAATATTTTTGCAATCTAGTTTCCCAGAGATGATTAGAGACATCATGTTGAACTTTGAAGTGCACCATGGCTAGCAATATAGTGTTCTAGAATTTCATCTTTGTAAATGAAGAGGCAAAAGCGTTCATATCTGCTACAATATAATAGATTACATTAGATCATGCAACATCTCTATAACATTGGATAATGTTAAATTTCAAATAAATTCATTGTTTAAAAAACTGAAAAAGTGAAGTTACTTCAGTTATTATTAGTATTTTTTTTTTTAATTTAGAAAAGAACTATCATAGGAACAGGGAGTAGAGTGATGTTTACCAGGGCTTGAGGAAGGGGTGTGAAATGGGGAGGTATAATCAAAAGGCACGAAATTCCAGTTACAAAATTAACAAGTTTTGAGGATTTAATACACAACATGGTGACTATAGCTAATAATATTGTATCATATACTTGAAAGTTGCTAAAGAGCGTAGATCTTGAAAGTTTTCACCAGAAAAGAGAAATAAATGGTCCTTATATGACAAAATAGAGGTGCTAGTGCTATGGCAGTAATCATTTTGCAATGTATGTGTATGAAATCAGTGGGTTGTACACCTTAAGCATTAGATAGAGAGATAGATGATAGATAGATAGATAGAGATAGATAGATGGATGATAGATAGATAGATAGATAGATAGATAGATAGATAGATAGATAGATATACACAAAAAAAGAACTAGTTTAAATTACCTTGTTAGAGGCTGCTAAGGTCTCACTGTTTTGCTCCCAAAATTCATATGTTGAAATCCTAACCCCCAAGGTGCTAGTAATAGGAGGTGGAGCCATTGGAAAGTGATTAGGTTTCAAGGGCAGAAACCTTATGAATAAGGTTAGTGCTTTTATGAAAGAGACTAGAGAAAATTACTGTGACATGGGGTTACAGAGATGAAAAGACAGCTTTTTAGGTGGAAGACCCTCAGGGGACACAGAAGCCGCTGAAACTGCAGGTGCCGCGATCTTGACTTCCAACCTTCAGAACCATGAGAGTAAATGTTTGTTGTTCATAAGCCACCTAATTTATGGTATTTTGTTATAGTAATATGAAAAAATTAAGACAGGGCAACTTATTTAGAAAGAAAGCAGCCGTTTTTAAATGTGTAGAGAGCCTGTGGAAAAATACCACTCCTTGTCAAAGCTTTAGACATGTTAAAGACTTCACACATATACAAAGCACAAATAACAAATTCAATATTAAGTGGATGCTACAATTTTTTTAAAAGATCTTTCATTTATAAATTATTGTATTGTATGCCATCCAGAAGTAAAGACAAATATTATAAGAATAGGGCAATTTCTAGAAATACATACATTGGTAATTCCCCTTATGTTCCTGTGTGCAAAAATAATTTCGAGAGAATTTAAGCAGGCTATAGTAGTATAAAGAAAACTGTCTACATGGGCTCTGTTATTCATTTATTATGGTAAGTTTGCTTTAAGCAAATTACAGTGAAAAAGTGTTAATTAAAAATATTTACTTAATATAAATAAAAGTGATGAAACACTTTTTGGTACAATATGACACAATATTTAATTTTATTTAAATACTTTTATGGAGCTTAATTTTGTGTTGTCTTCCATATTTAGCTGGTTAGATGAATTTTAATTTAAAAAATCTTCTTTATTTCTGAACAAACCACTTGTTAGAAATTAATGAATTAGATATAACTTCTGCTTCTACCCATGAATAATTAACTAGCACAGGACTTAGTGTCCGCCTCCCATAAACAAGTGGTAAACTAGATAAAAAATATGCAGCAACAATTTGTTAATTAATTAATTAATTAATTAATTTGGAATTTATTTGTTAATGTTTTTACTTAAGAAAGATGTTCAAGAAGGCAGATAATGCAAAAGACAAAGAAACAAACAAAAATATATCATAAGAGCTTGATACCTAAGCAAAGAAAAACAAGCATCGTAGATACTACTCTTGTCCCGTTTATTGCCTGGAGGTTGTTTCAGGGACAATTTAAACGAGGCCTGCAATCTGACCTGGATTGAGGAGAAAGAGACAGGAACTCTGGGATACTAAGAATTTGCATGGCAAAGTAACAGAAAAAGTGTTGCACAGTTTAAAGAACTCTAGGAATCTTCGGGAGGGTTTCTCGAAGATATTGACAGAGTACTGATGTGAACATGTGAGAGAGAAAATCTTCACAGCTGGGCAAAGAACTACCAGAAAACAGTAGGGTGAAAAATTTCTCAGAGATCAAACAAGGTTGGGAATAATTTGTGTTCTTAGAATGTAGTGATCTTAAAATATATATGGGGCACAGAGTGGAGTTCTCAGGAATGTGCCTTCTAAAAGAAATTAAATCAGACTTGGAATAAAAGCTACTCTGGATCCACTATTAAAAAAAATATTAAAAGCAAGTTTCGAAAGATCAACTACATCTATAAGTAACTGAACTATGCATTGAAATAAAACTCAGTACTCTTTAAAGGAATATAACAAGCATCTGCAGTCAACAATAAAAAATTCCAATAAAAATCATCACTATGCAAAAAATCAGGAAAATATAACTCATGATTAAGAATAAAACTAATAGCAATCAATAGGAATAATATCTTGCACTTTGATGGAAAAACAAAAAAGGCTAAAGGTGTGACATTTGGTTTTATAAGAACTCCAGAGAAAATTCTATTTATTTATTTGTTTGTTTGTTGTTATTATTATTATTATTTTGCATACAGCACCTGGTCTTCCTAGATGGTGTCCCATCCAAATACTAACCAGGCCTGATCCTGCTTACCTTCCGAGATCAGATCGAATTGGGCTTGTTCAGGGTGACATGGCTGTGGACCAGAGAGAATTTAATACAGTTCCTATGAAGTTAATGAAGTTTAGGTTACACAGGAGCCTAATATTCAATTCATGTCTAAAAAAATATTCAAGAAAGAGTATGGCTGAAGCGGACTCAGTAGTGAGGTCAAGTGCAGGAATAAATGTGTAGCTTCATTCCTGCATTTGAGAATAGGGATCAGATTAGGTTGTTTTAAAAGAACCTTATCTAGGAGTAAGTGGTGACATCACCAGGAAGAAGCTACAAGCTCCTACTGTATATAGAATCTGAGGTGGCAATGGTCTGAATTAGGCAGCTAAATGAAAAACAGAACCCAAGCTACAGTGTACTTGGGGAACTTTCCAGTGGGGAAATGTTCAAGATAACCTCAAAACCTCAGGGGTTCCCTGGATAAAGTCTGAAACTGGTACACAAATGGCAAGGAGAAACCAAAGAAAGAGGCAGACCAGTCCAGATTGGTAGATAGCAATCTTATTAAGATTTCTGTTATTACAGAAATAACAAGATAATAGCAAGAGAATTTACAAATGAGGCTTCACTTGGCTGCTGCAAGATGAGTAGATCTTAGCACCAGCCTGTCAGAATTTTGAGTTTTTATAGAGTCCTTAATGGGGTTCAGTCACGTATTCAGTCTAGATGGGTTCCATAACACATTACTCTCAAGACTGCATCCTTGAACCAGCTCCAGATACAGGAATGGGAAGGAACATTGGGCAGAACATTCATTCCAAGGAGAGGGGAGGAGTAGATGAGTCTTAAGGTGCCTGGGTTCAGCTAGGTTCAACACTGTCAATGCCTGCCTCCAGCAACCCCACATGAGAACGCATTAGTTTTATACACCATCCCTGCTCAGAGAAAGTCAATTCTGATCCAGAACGGTATCAATGAAGGATATTGTTCTTGCTTCTTAGTACTTTATTGGCCCTTCCATCTTTTCTCTGATCGCAAAATTATTCCTCTCTTTATTCATTTTACCACTCTTGATACCAGAAATCAAGAAAAATCATAAAAACTTTGAACAAGACACAGATACTACCATTGCCCAATTATGAACATCTAATTTCATGTTTTTTATGTTTACAAGAATAAAAAACCTTTGATAACTTTGAAAACTACTGTCTTATAGCTGAGTAATATTCCATCGTATGGAACTACCATATCTTCTTTATCCAGTCATTTATTGTAGGACATGCTACTTACTTCCACGCTACCGTGAATAATGCTGCTATGAACATCAGTGTACATATATCTTTTTGGATAAATGTTTTCAGTTTTGGGGGGTAAGTACCCAGTAGAGGGATTGCTGGATCATATGGTAGATTCATTAGTTTTTTTGAGGAAACTCCATCCTGTTTTCCATAGTGGCTGTACCTATTTGTAGTCCCATCAGTCGTGTATGAAGGTTCCTTTTTTTCCACATCCTCTCCAAAACTTGTTATTACCTGTCCTATTAATAATAGCTATTCTCATTTTGGTGTTGATTTGCATTTCCCTAATAGCTAGTAATATTAAACATCCTTTCATATGTCTGTTTGTCATTTGTATGTCTTCTTGGGAGAAGTGTCTGTTCAGGTTCTCTGCCCATCTTATGATCGGATAGTTTTGTTGTTGTTGTTGTTAATGAGTTCTTTGTATATTTTAGGTATTAGGCCTTATTGGAGACATTGTTTTTAAATTATATTCTACCATTCAGACAGTTTTATCTTTGCCTTGCTGACAGTTTCTTTTGCTGTGCAGAAGCTTTTTATTTTAATATAGTTCCATTCATTTACTTTTTCTTTTACTTCCCTTGCTTTTGAGGTCAAATTTATAAAATCCTCTTTAAGTCCAAGGTCCATGAGTTTAGCACCTATATTTTCTTCTATACAATTTATTGTTTCAGGTCTTATATTCAGGTCCTTAATCCATTTTGAGTTAATTTTGGTGTGTGGTGATAGACAACAGTCTAGTTTTATTCTTCCACATGCGATTTTCCAGTTTTTACAGCACCGTTTATTGTAAAGGATTTTTTTCCTCCATTGTATGTTTTTGGCTCCTTTGTCAAAATTTATTTGCCCATATAAATGGGGGTTTGCTTCTGGACTCTTAATTCCATTCCTCTGGTCTATATGTCTGTTTTGCTGCCAATACCACGCCATTTTGATTACTTTTGCTTTGTAGTATAATTTGAAGTCAGGCAGAATGATGCCTCCAGCTTCGTTCTTTTTTCTCAAGATTGCTTTTGCTATTTGGGGTCTTTTTTGTTTCCATACAAATCCGATGATTTTTTGTTCTATTTCTTTAAAAAATGCTGATAGAATTTTGATGGATATTGCATTAAATCTGTATAACGCTTTAGGTAATAAGGTCATTTTGACAACGTTGATTCTTCCAATCCAAAAACACAGAATATCTTTCCATTTCTTTGTGTCTTTTTAAATTTCTATTTATAGAGTCTTACAGTTTTCATTGTAGACGTCCTTCACACGTTTCATTAGGTTTACTCCTAGGTATTTTATTCTTTCTGCAATTACAATTGCAAAACTTTTTTTTTCTTTTTCTCCATTTCTTGTTCTGACAATTCATTATTGAGTATAGGAATGCTATGGAAAGAAGTTTGTTATATACATATATGTATATACTCCAGCCACACTGTCTTTTTTTGTTCCTACATTTCTCCAAGCTTGCTTCTACTTCAGGCTTTTGCCCTTGCTTTTTACTTTGAAAATTTTTACAGTGAATATTTGCAGAGATGACCCCTTCATATTGCTGAAGTGTCAATTCAGTTGGTACTTTTCAGAGAGGCTTTTCTTACTATATAATCTAAAGGCAGTGACTTCCACTCCAATCATTGTCTATCCTCATTCACTGATTTGTTTTACTCTCAGAACTCCCCATTATCTGAAAATACCTTTTTCTTTTTTTTATTTCTTTTGTATTATCTCTCTCTTACCCTCTGTACATGGACGGTCCCATACAATGGGGCATATATATAACAATCTTGAAAGCTGCCATAGTCAATGGATTGTGGAATTTGACCATTTGTGGCATTTACATTTAAATATAAATTATATAAAGTTTCAAATATAATTTATTGGTTATATTAAGTAGAAATTTAAGATTCTTCTGCCTCAGTATCCAAATAGAAGTAGAGGCACCATATTAGACTAAAAGACTATTTCTATCATTACAGGAAGTTCTGTTGGAGAGTGCTACTATATCAAGCAAACTTCAAAACAAAAAACCTTTGCCATTAATTTACTCTCATATGTATAGAACCTAGAAGAGTTCCAGGCACACAGAAAGTATTCCACTAGTATTTGTTGAAAAGATTGTTAAGTAAAATCCAGAACATTTAACTTCCCCCAAGATCAAGAAACTGAATTGATTGATCAAGCAGCAAAAGAACACAAGAATTATTAAAAATATGAAAGACATTTCAGTTCCTAGGTAAACATTTAAATTTCAGAAAAGCAATCTCTCATCTTACTCTCTTTCAGCCTTTCTTTTTCAAATAGACATATGTAAGGAAACAGGAGGCAATTATAGAAAAATTCTATTTTATAACCCCTAAAAGATTTATATCTTTTATAAGATGATGCTTCCATAAAAATAGAGAAAGTAGTTATGAAGAAAAATCAATTTAAGATAAAGAGTAATTGCATGTAAATGGAAAACTTGATTAGTAAATGTGAATCCTTGATTGAGGCAGTAAACAGTAGACTGATTAGTACAGAAAACCAAAGAACAAAAGTGGAACATATTCACTTAGGACTAAAAAAAAAAAAAAAATTGAAAGTTTAACTTGTATAAGTGAAGAACATTTCTAGGAGATCCTATCTATATATAAGAAACAGAATGGAAAAGAGGGAACGACTTAAAATGTTAAATGAAAATAGAAGAAAACGATCCTGATTTGAAGAAAGAGGTGAATCTTCATTAGAGTTCCAGATAGAAATTAAGGAGATAAACAAGTTGTAAAAATAAAAATTTTCAAAGAAAGATGTAAAAAAGTCCTAAATCTTATACCGCCATACTCTAATGCAACAAACTCCAAAAATATTTTTTATACAAAAAATTTAAGATTTTTTGCCATGATAAATAGATGAACAAATAGAAAAATATCTATCTACCAACTCCTTTTTGTGGAAGGGTACTGAGGAGGTGAATGGTGACAATTATGAAAAGGGATTCTATAACCACACTATTATATTCATTTACAGTGATGAATTAAAGTGAGTTTTGACCTCTATCTAATCTGAGATTTCCAGACAAAGTGAGTTGTCTGTTCTATTAAGGATCCAAGGAGGACCAACGATCAATGGCATTAGCACATGTTCCACTCCTACTGGACTGATGAGGTGGGCGGATATGTATGGATCCGTCTCCGATTTCTGTCAGATTTCTAATTGTTCAAGAGACATAAGGAAATTAAGTCCCCTGATCATTTTATCAAGAAGCAGCCTCCTGAAATCTTTTCAGAACTGGTTTTAATACTTCTTTCCATTCAACTTTTACATAAGATCAGGTCTAGATATATAACAAATCTGATAGCTGCCATAGTCATAGATTGTGGAATTAGACCCTATGGATAAAGTTTCAAATATTTAAGAATTTGTACTACCTTATAACCTTCACAAAAGAAGGCTTGCACAGACCAGGACATCTAGGTAGCAAGATTCTTCCATCTCCCAATTAGACAACAGGCAAGAAAGAGAGAGGAAGATAAAGAAACCAAAACCAGCAAATACAACAACAAAACTTCCCTACCGCTTCTTTTTATCATTTAAGAAAAATGTATAATAATTTTCTTAAGATGTCTGAAGGAGGAGTGATTCATTTGAAGGTTGAACTCTGATCTAAATCCAGGATCTTTCTCTTATCATTGCCAACTTTAAGCTTAGGCTAGCTCCTCTTATTGTACTAAAATTCCTGCTACAGCTTCAGGCATCTTTGCTGACGCAATAGTATTCACAGAAGGAAAAGAGACCAAATATTACTGCATATGTCCCTCTTTAGGAGTCTGGAGTCTTCCCCAGAAGCACTTAGCAACTGTCCTCTTTCATCTAATTGATTGGAATTGCTTAACTTTCTAATTGCTAAAGCAACCATTAGCGATGAGAATGAGATTGCCAAGACTGACTTTAACCTCTGAGCTGGAAATAGGGTTACTCAAAGCTGGTTACCTGTATCAAGTCAGTGGTTTAATTAAAAAGAAAGAAGAGGGAAGTCCGTGTTGAATAGGTAATTAACAGTGCTGATATACTACTCAAATCCTGTAACTAGTTTACAATAATAAATGGCATCTGTAGTAAAAGATGGATTGACCAATGGAGTGTCCTGAAAATCTAATCTGTTGTTGCATAGCAATTGCTGTAATGTCCTCTTTGCCAGTTGGAAGCTGATAAACAATAGCTGAGCTATAGTTGTTTTGGCTTTTTCTGAGTGTAACAACATATGGCAGCACCACAGGGCATGGAGGACAGGAAATTGCTATTTTTAGCCTCAAATAGAGACAGGTTGTAATGCCAAGAACCAGTAGGTCTCTGGAGTTGAGGTAGCCTCCATTTTTCTGACAGATGATACTGTTCTGGGTAGAACCAACTTTTCGCCCCATGAGATTTAGATCTAGTTATGCTTACTAGATGCATTAGTGAATTTTGAAATTGAAATGGATAGGGGATTGGAGAGCAAAATCTATGATTCAGAGAGGACTGATTATTCACCCAGCAAAATGACAGTTTAATTGTATAGGAGAGAAATTAGAGTAACATTGTTTCTTTTGTTACAAGAACAAGTCAATAAAATTATTGACTAAAATATGTATGTATATGTGTGTTTATGTATATTTATGTATGCATGCATGTTTATATATACATACACACACATATATCTTTTATATGACTCAAAGAACAGTTCAAGGTCATGAAGTCCTTCAGCTTTATGTCTATAAACCCTAATGTAGTTCTATAGCTGCAGGACTAAAATTAATACTACACTCTAGTGTACAGAAAGCCAGCACACGACTTCCTTCCATGAGAGTATTCACCTGGAGTCATCTCATGCATCATTTTACACATATGTGCAAGGAAAAAGTATAATACTTATTTGAAGATATTGTAAACTGTAAGGTTTTACATTTTAGTTAGAATTTTTAAAAATTATGCCAAAATGCTTTTTAGAAAAAATATTTATTTGAATTTAGCAGTATATTATAAAATAATTCCTATCAAGTTAGATGGCAAAAGGCTAAATTGTTGGGAAGTATCGCTCACCTTTAAAAACAACTTAATTCAAGTAATGTTGCACCTATCTTCCATTATAAGGGTGAAATAAAAGCTTAATTTTCAAAATTTAATTGTATTTTGTTCCTTAATATCCAACAATAATAAAGGAGTAACTATAAGGGTAAAAAAAAGTGCTTTCGATTTTCATCCACTCTATTTCTTTTCTATTTTATATGCAAAAGAGTAAAATAGTTAGGTGCTATTTTTGATTCTTTACCCTTAGATTCTTTATGCAATTTGAAAAAATATTGTAAATGTAAGAAATTATTTGGGAATGACTTGAGATCTTTATTGTCATTCATTTATATTCCAGTAATAGAGACTTATAAGAGTAGAAAAGATTAAAACCTATAGAAAAATAGTATATCATTTAGTATTTACATGCTAAATAAATAGAAGTCATTTAGCAGAAGTATTATTTAATTAACTGAGGCTTCGTTAATATTAGTTTCTTGTAAATGGAAAAATATTACAAATGTATCAGTAGAACACTGAAGAGCAATAAAAAGGGAAATTCATCTGAAATGATACAAATAATCTTAATATAATACATACTTACTTAAATATTATGTACATTGTAGTATACTTACAATAATTTAGGTGTTTTGTGAAGCGAAAATAATTCAGATCACTATCTCCAAAGAAAAAAATTAGTAAAAATATTGTGAAAACTAAATTGAATGTTGCAGATGATTATTTGTTTAGCCCATTTATCATGTTAGTTTATACAAACTATTACTTTATATTTGACAAGAACTACATAATACTAAATACCAGTATTGCTAGATGTTCTCTCTTGAAATAGTCATATGCCCCATATTTTCTTTATTATGCTTTATAGATTTTTAAAAATAACCTACTGGCTGTATTAAACCATTGCAGTTATACAATTCATTTTTTGTCTGGAGGAGTGGGAGTGGTGCCCTTGGGAAGGAAGAATTCTGGAGATCCTGTCTTGCCTATTAACATATTAATGGGAGATCAATTGCCATTCCCGTCCCTCCCACACAAAAAAAATTCCATTAGAAAAATGCTATTTCTGGGCTGCTAGAATCTATGGTTTATGGTGAATGAGTCCCTGGAAAATGTTACACAAATTATTTAAATGTCTAAGTATAAAGTAGAAAGGTTTATGAACTCCATGGCTCCTTTACATGAATGAGGTCAACCACACATCTCTCCTAAAAAACTTAGCTTGGGCCTAACATATCTGGTGTGGAAGAAAAGAACCTAGAGAACCAATCTGAGGATCCTGAACTTCTCCCTGATCTAGATTTAATTATTAGTAGCTTGATAAGAGGTCTGATTCTAGTCAGGACTTTACTACCCTTGGTATTATCTTACTTTGCTCTCAGGTGTTTATCAAATAATTTGTGTTGAAAGGACAAAAATATGTGCCATATTAATGTATCACATTCTGAAAATACCATGCTCAAAATATTATTTGTTTAAATTCCAAAATGTGGTTTTACAATTTTTGTTTAAACTTAACATCTTATGTGATTTAGACAACATAGCATTGTCAGTAAAGTGAAGATTGTAATATTGGAGAGGGTGAATCCAAATTTATCACTTACAGGAAATTCAAACACTTTGGCTTTACTTTTATTTTTGGTGAAATGGATATATTACTAGGACCTCAAATATTTGTTCTAAGGTTTTTATGACATATCATATATAAAGTACATAAAATAATTTATAAATATTAGATATTATTCCATTTTAATTTTATTGTTATCTAAGAATTATCTATCAGAATAACCTGAAAATTTTGCTTTTAGGAATATGTTAAAAGAAATATTTCATGAACATTGGATAAGAAATTTTGCTAGACAAAACATATTTGAGTATATATTTATATATATTAAAATTCTTTATGCAACCATTACTTTCTCATCAATTTCTTATATAATATATTGGATAATTCAAATACATTTGAGTTTGATATTTTATGATTACATTTTAATTTGTATGTTTCTGTGTTATGCTTAGCTCCTGTTATTAAGCACATGTTGAAAGGGTGATAACAGTATTGTAGCTGCCAGCCCCCGAAAGACATACGGACCACCAGAATTCAATGTGTTATAGGAAACACTCTTTATTCAGCCAGCTGGGTCTGCCAGAGGTACGCAGACCCCAAATTAAGCAGCCCTGAAATGTAGAGGTACAGGGTTTTTAAGCCCAAAATCCCATTCTTCATTCTATCTAAACACAAAGGTCTATTTTTCTTCTATTCACTACCTGTCGACCCACAGGTTGGGTGTGCAAGTTGGAGTACAGAAGCAGAAAGCTTATTGTTAGAATGTTATGTTCCTATGGGTAACAGCCTATGTTCCCATGGACATAGCCAAGCAGTAATTTTCCAGTAATAGTCAATTTTTCAGCCACCACATATGTAAAGTGTCATGTTTTGTTGCTGGAAAGCATATGCCCGTCTAAGAAATACATTTTCCACAACTTTTAACATTTAAGAGGGGGTATATAACTAGTATGAATGGAAATGAAGCAAAATAACATGTATTCCTTCAGGGCCATAGTTGTACAAATGATATACCTTTTTCACTGTCTTTTGCTATAACCTGACTAGAAGCAGAGAACTCCAAGGCCCTTTCACATCACAGAGCTGTGAAATGGGAGAAACCAGGAACTCCAAATCACGGCATGGAATGCCATTCACCTAACCTTTGCATTGAACCAACATACGTGTTGACAATTAACTTTTCTCTTTTTCTATCATGTTATTCTGTGGTGTTATATCTAATTTTGTTTGGATAAGCCTCTGAGATTTGCTATGTTATCTGTTACAGCAGTTAGCATCATTGGCAATGGTTCATACTGAAACTCTATTAGAGTCAAGTAATACTCTTTGTCTTCTTTAATTGGATTTGTATTTGCTGTGGTGGCCATAAAAAATGCATCTTATAATTGGGATTGGATTTTGAGAACGCTTGCTAAAAGGGATTCAGAATGCAAGTCCAGATAAGTTGAAGACACACTGTAAATAAGGGCCTAATGGGGTGAATTACCTTTGCCTTATTTACCAAGAGTATCACATGGACATAGATCTTTTCCCACAGATCCAGCATTACTACCAATCTACCAAGTTTGATATATTCTTTTGTATGTTCAGGCAAATCAAATCTCAATATCTAAATTTTGTGTCTAATCATGTGTGAAGATTTAGCACTCTCAAATTGTAGATAATAAGAAGACCAATGAGGCATCATAACAATTCTTTTCTCTTTACATCTAACACTTTGCTAGAGAGATTTAGCAATAAAGGGATCAGGTCTCTGTCTCAATTCCAGTATACCCACAGTATGAAAAAAATGTTAGCCATAGATAAAGACTGAAAGAGAAGATACATACATTACTTGGATAATCAATGTTTACTTATCTAAAAGATACAGAGGAGAGTGAGTACATTTACTGTTCAGAGCATTAAGTTAAATAATATCCTGTGAGAGAGGTTAACCTTCCTAGCTACAGTGATAAACAAACAGTCATGGAGTTGAGAATGATTATATATATATATATATATATTTTTTTTTTTTTTTTATTAAAGTGGGTCATATTTAAATGTTTGCAAATATAACTGTCTTCACCAATGTCGACTACTGGAACAGTGCCTAGTGAGACTTATTTGAAATACCTACAGGAGTCCACTAAAGAACCCATAGAACACCTCATGATGTGAAAGTAGGCATTCAGAAGCTAAGAGGAACCAAAAAATAGCATAACATAAGTAAAATCCCTTTTTTTCCTATCCCTTTACCCTAATTATCTCTATAAAAGAAGAAATTTCAATAAGAGAAGATAGGAAAGATGGAGTCAAAGAATACTGGAGTCTGTAGTGAGGGAGGAAGGAGATGGAACAAGAGATAAAAGAACGGATCTCAACTCACTACACACTTGCTGGTCTTCTGAATTCTCCAGGGAGTTTAAACTGATACTGGTGGTAGTGGAGTCATTGAAATGGATTACAGATTAATGTTTTGATTTTGATTCTTTGTATTCAGTTTTAGGAATTAAAATGAGACTGTTTATACATGAAAGTGTTTTAAAAAGCTTTGCGCGTTCTGTTCCAAATGTCTACCATGTTCTTGGTCAGGGCATGACAAAAAATGGAAAGACCATACTATGAATACAATTAAAATCATTTTCTTTTTTTGTGACCTCTTAAATACAGCCCATTAAATAAACCAGTAAAAATTACATTTTCTTTATATACATTGTCTTTATAATCTGTTAAGGGTGGAAAATTTTCTAGTAAACGGCATTAAGGATTTACTCTGATTCTGTTAACCGAGGTGTGGTAATCTGCTCAAAGATATGCTAATGGCCAATTTCTGATTCTGTGATCTGCTTGCTTGTTAATCTTGTTTGATGTTAACCAGGGTTGTTCTAGGCTATATAAACTGCCTCTTCTGGAACCTCGGGGCTGATCTCCTCTAACCCTGCTTGGTAGAGAGTCAGTTGCAGGCCGGCTAATAAAAGCTCACGGTTCATCTCGATTGGCTCTGTGGGTCTTAGATTTGAACGAACCACAACAAATTTCCTATTGGGATCCTCCATGCATGAAATATGAAACAAAACAATATACTCATTTCTTTATTCAATAATTAAAATAGTTTAACACTGTAGAAATATAAAAATGTAGTATTTGTTAATTCTTTAAAAGCTTGGTATATTAAAGAAATGCAACAAAATAAAAATTTCCACCTACATATATGCTAACATGTAAAAACTAAATGCAAGTTTTACTAGGTTTGTGTAAGAATTTAGAGATTCTTTATATTATTTTAAGAGCTGCAGTTTTCTATTCTGTTCTTAATAAGACTGCTTGAATTAGCAAAAAATTAAAGGTACTTGACTTTCATAAGAATTATAATATTGTTATAAAATATCTAAATGAATTTAAAATTGCTCCATTTTACATTTCCTGAAGGACAATTTAAGTGTTAAAAACCATATTGTTACACTTTGAATTTGAAACTTTTTAATATACTTTAAGTTTCTTGATTCCTTATAGAATATATATTTGACAGATTTTCTACAAGAAAAGGGAAAAAAATAACTGATTTACAGTACTACTTGGACAGAACTGTCCATATGATCCCAACATGTTTTGACATTCTTTAGTTTAGCTCACTATATCTGAGTGACATTAGGCACTTGGAAATCAGTACAAATGGGGTGAAAAATCATTACTCTCTAAGAATGTCCTGTCCTTGCAAACTAAAAGTATCTATTATAAGGAAACTTTTGACTGGTGCAGTTAAAACTAGTGAAGTATAGTACATTGATACATGGTAGATGTTTTGAGAAGTCAATGATCATAACCATTTTGTGCATTTTTACTTAAAATAATTTCTAATATTATGCATAATATCCTAAATGCTACAGAAACCATTTTGTTGTAAGTTTGCATATGAAGCTTAATGGTACATTCTGTGTTCTGAAAAATTGATTCATTACAATATCAGCATCTCAGTTGTGCCTCAGGGCATTAAAAAGAAAATGAATTACATACATGTTTTCTGTACGTAGAAGTAAAGCAGAAACTTCTGAATAAAATTAATAGGCTACAAAGTATCATGAACTGTTATTTGCCTAAATGCCAAAACTCTATCGAGTTTCACATACTTGTTGCATTAGGAACATTCTCCGGGCCCACAAAAAATAATGGCATTTCACTGGCCAAGTCAGTTCAATGTGATTTCCATTTTAACACATTTTAACATATTGGTATATAACTTATCTGTCTCTTTCAAAAAGTCAATAGAATTATGTTTTTTTGCAATGCTTTCATCATAAATTGGCTTTCTTGTCTGAATTCCAAATCAACTTAATATTTAATTTCTCCAAACTAATATATATATATAACTATTAATCTGAGTCATATTTTGTAAATATATTTAATTCACATAAATTAAACATTATTTTAATTTCATTTTTACCAGGTTATCCTGTCAAAAGAAGATTTATCATGATATGCAAATTCTATGATGTCCTTCTTATTCTTCATTTTACCAAATGCCTATGTCTTATTTTTTCAAAGTTTTAAATACTAAACAAAATTAATTAATTATTATAGGGTAGAGGATGGATATCTTTGTATATCATTAAGCATTACTTTGGCTGACATGATGAAGTGTGAATTCTTCACCATGCTTTATTTATAAAGTACCATGAAACAGAAAGGAAAATAAGAAGACAATAAATAAAATAAAATAATTTTTTATTTATTAAAATTATCATAATTGAGTGCCAAATGATGCTTAAAATATTCTTATTTCGCTGAAAATATTTGAGTACTCTAAGAAAAATGATAAACTACAGTAGTGTTGCTTATGGTTTGTGTCTTAGAAAAGCCACCACAGAAGAGGTGGCATTCATGAGGAACCCAGGTGGAGAGAAAAGAATATCACTTAAAAAAAATAATGGCTGTGGAAATGAGTGGATATTTGAAGGAGCAGTGCTCATTTTCAGAACTGCAATTAGTTGCATGTTACTGGAGTTTAATACGACAGTAGAAGCGTGTGGTATCAAAGACGAAAGGCATGCATAAGAGTGTTGGGAAATAAATGTTTTTAAAACCACCAGCTAATATACTGAACCTTAGTTTAAGTTGCAAACTGTACCTAATTTACAATCTTTTAAAGTTTTACTTTGCCTTATGCTTATCCCTTAGGGATGGTCCATGGCTCAAATGGTCAAACTAAAATTTTCAACACCAGTTGCATAGGTCAATTGCCAGGAATAGTCTAAAACTGAAAGCTGACAACACAGAAGCTATTTCTGTTGAAACTTATTTGGTATAATCCCTATGTAGCACTAAATAAAATTGGCACTGAATGTTCTGACTGCCTTTGCTAATGTGTCACTTATGTTAGAATCTTCTCTCTGATTAGTGCCCATTTTAGCTTATTAAATGAACATTCACATAGTGTGATTCCTTTTGAGGACAGAAGATTTTGTGTCAGTCCTGTGTCCTGCGTTTGCACTTTATTTTCCATCTTTTAAATTTTTAATCTAAATTTACAGGCTGGTAGCCACATCAAAAGGCTTTTATATTTTAATGCAAAGCCTTTTTTAATATCTATAAGTCCTTCACTATTCACTATTATTAAATTAAATCTCTATGTTGATATATACGTATTATTATTTTACAAACATGGTATAGCCTATTTTATGAAATGATCTACAGCTGCAACTGGATAAGTTAATTTCATTCTTCTGTATTGGTTCTCAAACTTGAATGTGCATGATACAAATGTCTGGAGGAAATCCTTAAACATACATACAGTTGACCTGTGAACAAAGACAGGGATAGGGCGCTGACCCTCACACAGTAAAAAATCCTCATATAACTTTTGAGTGCCCCCAAAGTTAACTACAGTCAACCCTTCGCATCCATGGATTCAACTAAACGCATATGGAAAATAGTTTCCATCTGCTGTTGGAAAACCGCAGTTGGGAATGTGAATATATTGTTTTCAATTTGCAGATGGTTGAATCTGAGAATTCGAAACCTAGTAATAGGAAGTGGACCAGGACAGTTCAAACTGGTTTTGTTCAAGGGTCGGCCATATTTCTGAAGCCATTTCCAGGTATTCTGTTTATCCAATGCAGGATCAGGCCCAGGAATCTGTAATTTTACCAACACTTCAACTGATTCTGTTTTGTGAGGTTTTTCGCAGGCTGTAGTTTAGGAAATCTGCATATTGTAGGTAACAATGTTTTGGTGGGGGGGAACAGATATAGGGTGTTTCATTTTTTTATTTTTAGAAATCATTATCTAAGATTGGCTAATTGTTAAATAATACAAATAAAGAACGTAATTCTTTATAAGAAAATAGGTTTTACATTTGGTAATTTATAAGATACAAATTAATACAGTATTCTTTAAGTGATAAATACTCTTCCGTACTGCTCCGGGTGACAATACATATTTATGAATGAATAATGTTTATATAAGCATGTTTGTACTGAGGGAAAAATTGAAAATAATTAGCTTTAATTGAAGCTGAATTAGAAATTGATTTTGGTGGAGGAATGACAGTTTAGGCTATACATTTTCATTGTCATCATTGCTGTTTTTGAACTTCTGAAACTTCCAGATGGAGATCTAATAACTGCATATTATGATGATTATTATTAGCATTGCTATTTTAGATAAAATGATACATATGATAAACTAAACTGTGATCCCAGACACATAAATTCACTTTATATTTTTCTCTTCTAAAATTAACTGTAGTCATTTTATTAAAATGGTACATAAATGAAGACTTATAATTGTAGGGACACTATAAGACACAAATCACTATTTTAAAATAAGGATTGACTTGTTTTACAGTTTAAGACACCTCTAGTTATCTCCTACTGCTTGCTCACATCATTAACTGAATTTTCCTCCAGGGGGTTTTGTATCAGTCAGGATTTAGCCAGAAAAACAGACACAGCTTTATATTTTTAAAAGAGAGAAAATGTAATGCAGGGAATCGATTTTACAGGTCATGAAAAAGCTGAGACCACACTGAGATTAGCAAAAGCAGGAAGCCACAACTATACTCCAGGAGTTTTCAATCAAAGAGGAGATAGTGTTTCTGGAGACCAGGGCCTGGGTCCCCCAGGGAGGAAGGAACCTGGCGTACTCTCCTTGGCCAGACCCTGGAGAGACACTGCCTGAGGCAGAGAGGGACATGGAGAAAAATCCTGGCTTCTGCCTCAGTTCTTCCCTCTAACCTTGCTCAAATGCCTTTGTTGAAAATAACTAGGCAGTGTCTGAGCCAAGAATCAGCTATCTTGAGATGCGGAGCAGGGCAAGGAGGGTAGAACTGGGTTTTAGGACAGAAAAACCCCGGATGTGCACTTACACTTTCCTTCTGCATAGACGCCTCTGATTCTGCTCCGACTCCTTTGTAAAGGAAACATCAGATTTAGAGTGACGTGAACGTACAGTTTTTCTCAACTTGGAGACAATATTTTCCTAAGAAATTAAAGAACGATAATATATGAACTGAACAATCAATATTGATTTCCCTTAATGACACAATGGTGAGCAGAATCATTAGAATACTTAAAACACAAAAGCCCAGGTTATCTAATTATGCCCATGAGATATTTCTATTCTGTTCCCTAAAGATAATATGTAGAAGAGCATGACGGATTTTCATAAAGCCATACAGAGAAGTTAAGGAATATACCAAAATTTTTCTGCAATTCCGTTTGGTATTCCCATGATAAACAAAACTGGGCTCTTAGGTAGCAAGGATAGATTTTTTCAATAACTATTATAATAAGAAAGAGGGTCCAGTATGAACAGAAACCAATTTCATTGAAACAAAAGGACAAAGTCTTTTTAAAGTTGAGATGTGCTAAGGGAAGACACTGAGGAGTGTCAAGGGGGTTGGTCCATGTGACTAGACTATCCAGATCTGTTAACTGGCACTTATCTGAAGGAAAAACAAATTTCTATCTTTATGACAGGAAGCAATGGGGTAATTTAGAACTTTGCACCGGTCAGGGTCAGTGTAGGCCCTTACTCTCTATCGGGACTGGGTGGGAAAGGGAGAATTATCTCCCTGAATGTTTACATTTAAAGAAACGGCCCTCAGATCCTTGGGGAAATTGTTTTTGGTGGTAGATTTACTTCTTTAAGGGCTGAGAAAGGATTTATAATTACAAGCTTTCTAAACTAACTGCTCTAAGAAAGGGTTCAGGAGCCTATCTGCCAATCATCAGGTTTTGGCTGGAACAAACAGTACATTCTCCTGGCAGGCATTTTAAGGGGGTCTCAGGTCATTCTAGGGATATGGTTTTCAGCTGCTAGAAGACATGCTGGAGTTTGGTCCAGTTTCTTGGTCTGAACGAGAATTGTATGTGCTATGAGTTCTGCAGTTCTCACCAGTTCTTTGATAATCACACTTTAATGGTTTAAAATGGTTTAAAATCATTCTGTGAGTTGTCTGTCTCCAAACCCCTAGCCAGATCCTTGGCTAATCCCTATCATAATACTTACAAGATTGTTTTGTAATATGTATTTGGAATATCAGAATCTCCACTTACAGAGTAAGCACTCAGAGGGCAGCATCTATTTTTCATTCATTTTTTAAATCTCAGCATTTAGCATGGGAACAAGTTAAATAAAATATTTAAACTGTATTCAATCTTATTATATGCACAAAGCACTCTGCTAAGAGCTGCTGACATGTCATCTTATTTAATCTTCACAGTGGCCTTCTTCAGGAAGGGCCAGTAGGTCTTTGTTAGTCAAGAATATTTGGCATTGGAAAATGGAAAATTAAAGTAAATTAACTTAAAATTGAGACCAATGTTTCATATTTAATGTTAAAAATATTTTGGAAATTTAACTTGAAAATAAAAATAATTGGAATGAAAATATGTTAATCTTTCATTTAATGAAATCTAGGATGTAATTGCTACTATATGCCAGTTTCTAGGCTGAATAATATTTGGCACAACTTTTGACAGTAGCATATGACAACAGAACATGACATTCATTACTTCTCATTTTAGTTTCACAGTATGATTATAAAAACAGTATTACTGTAAAAAATATTTGAGGGTTTCATCAATTTTAACAAATTATTGTTTTATGTTGTATACATGTTTATATATTTTATGGCTTTGTAGATTTTTTTTATTATTTGCCCAACTCTGTCATACCTTCATTTTAAATTACTTGCAATTTGGATATTTTCCTAACAATAATTTCATCAGAATTTATCACAAATTTCTACATCTTTGACCATTTTTTCTTAAATAACTCTCTGTAATTATTAATGCTATTTTTTCCATTTCTTATGAGATAGTTTAGACATCTTACAGTCAGCAAGAGTCTGTTAGCTAAGTGGATCACATATTTCAGTTTGCCTGGGAGAGTTTTGGTTTATGTTTAGGAATAATTATTAATGGAGTACCCTTTTATCTCAAAAGTGTTGTGATTTGGATCATTGATTATATACTTGCCCTAATAATACTACCCTCAGAGAACACTGATTAAGTTCAAATGTACTTCTAAGTAGTCACTTAATAGACCTCTCTTAACACAACGACTCAAGCAGAGGCTTGCAGAAGCTAAATCTCTTGCCTCTCTTTAGCCAGTGAACATGTAGATGAGCTGAAACATGACTCTAGGACATATGGTTTTAGAGCTGACACCCTTTTACGACTGGCTCTACCTTAGTGCCCCCAATATTAACAAGAGAGGTCTTTAATGTTTGCTGCTAGAATAAATAAATGAGAATTCAAAATATTTAGGAAAGTTTTATAATTTATCTCCAAAAGACATTACAAAGGCATAGTTAGCAATTTAGCTTCAAAATAAGTTCATAGACATAAATTGAGAATAATTTCTATGAAATAAATCTGATTGTATATAAGATTTTATTTGAAACGATGTTTTGTTATATAAATTTTGAAACTACTAATGTACTATTTAAAAATCTATTTGCAAAACAAAAGAGAGTTAATTATAAGATATAAATTAGAATGTCACAAAAAATAGGAAATCAATTAAAGGTATTTTATCTCTAACAGTTAATTTGGTTTATTGATGTCATAATTCTGAAGATTATTTAATTGCATATCAAAGAAAATTTGGTAGATGTTTTATCTCATACAGTGATCAAAATAATTTGATTATTTTCATTTTTATGAATTATTCTGATCTATTTAAAAAGTATATAAGACTGTTGGATTAAAAAAAATCTGTTTTTAAATAATTATTGGTCTTTGTAAAGCTTTATAGGCTTTTGAAAACAACTTTCTTTATTGTATTTTTACAAATAATCATCATTCAACAAAATTACATGTAACAGGGCTTGTTGAAAAATCCACAATGTTAATGATAAGGTTTAAGAAGCTGTCTTTACTGAAGGTGCTTACAGATAAGCAAGGGAGGGCACAGGTCCAGCAGTTCCTCCATCAGCCTGCAAGGTGCATGCTTTGGCCAGGGGCTATCAATCATCCGATGGGCTTGTGCTCCATAGGAGAGCCTGCCCTACTGTTTCTTCCATTTTACATTAAACTGTAAAAATACTTTTTACTTGGAGAACTGTTTGAGAGCTATGTGGTTTAGTTTAGATGTATGCTATTTGAATGGTCTAGTGTTTACAGTACCTGGAGAAATTGAGATCTTTGGTAAATTGCAGTGCCTTCTTACAGGGGTGAGGAAGCTACCCTGATACATAGGAAGTTGAGTTCATTTGCAGTACCCTTCTACTGGGGGAAAGAGGAAGCTCTGTTGCAATCTAGCATGTTGTTTAAAATACAGGCCTAGCAACTGGGGCCACTTTGGATAAATCTATTCATTAGACACATTAGACATTGGTGAGCCTAGGAAAAGAGAAGCTCTGGAAATACTACCTAAGCATCCATAAATATTTCCATTTAATCAGATTTTCAGACACTTCCAGCTTAGTTGGGTATGTGTGCCTTTTTCTTATCACGGTTACCATGAGTGATATGAAATTGGAACAAAAACAAAATTGAGAAAAACTTGCAATTTTGCTATAAAATGGAAACAAATTTAAAAAGACACATTTTATTGGTTATTTTCCTAGTGATAGTAAGAGCTTCACAGGTCCCCTTTTGCCAAAAATAAAATTTCTCTACATTGAATCAAGCTCAAATTAAGCTTGAGCTGACAAATTCATTGTTCTATTTTCTAGTTTCAAAATTGCTTTATGAAATATGTGAGGAATGAACGTTGCTGTAGGAAATCAATGTTTCTATGCCTTTGCTGTCCTAGAAATATTTAGGTAAGCATTTTATCATTATTTCAATAAAAATCCAAGGGATGTTTTAAAAATTATAGTGATATGATAATTTATAAGCGCGTTTAAGTATAAGTGCATAAGTTATAAACATCTTAAAAAGATCAAAAAAGATTCAGAGAATTTATGTGACAATGGTCCTTGACTAAGAAATGATGTATCTGATTATTTTACTTAGCTGCAATACTTCTGACTTAAAATAGCTTTTGAGAAAATGTATGAAATTTATTAGGAAAAGATGAAAACTTTAAACATATATATGTAATTAAATATTCCAGTTGTACAAAAAATGTTTTTGAAGATATTGCTAATATTTTAGCCCATTCAGAAGATAGTTGTAACATACTAGTTTTTTGTCAAACGCACAAAATTTGTTTTTTTTACTTCAACAAATTTAATCAATATATAAATCGAAGTAACTTTCAGTCTTTATTAACAAAACTAAGTAAAGAAAGAAAGACTGGATACTTAATAACGTGGCATTTTTATTTAGTTCTTTGTTGCTGAAAAAGTCTATGGTTGGTGCAGCCACACTTAATATCTCAGTGTGTTAGATAATAATTACCTAGTATATCATTTAATTATGTGGGGAAATACTTATAATGTTCTGAAAAAAATTAACATGTCAATTGAAAGTATCAATAAAGAGGCAGAATGTTGTTTTTTAAAAGCTCACAAAATGCAGTAAAATGCAATTAAGACAAAATTTTCATCATTAAATTAGAACATTGTAAAATTTCATAAATGTAAATTTTCAGAACACTCTGGGATATCTTGGCAGAGTTAGTGCCAGAATAATCTATTTAACTGATTGCGTAATTACTAACAGGAACTCAAAGCAGTAAATTCATGTACTTTTTGGTGTTGAGATGATGTTTTGCTCCTTCAAATAGCTACCGTGTAAATCAGTTGAAAGTAATGATAATTTAACTGATTTATCATAAAATTTACATACCATTTAAATTTTGATTTAGATGTAAGATGAAAAATTTCTGAGTACAGAATCTGTGTAACTATAAAATAGAATTAGAAGCCTTAATATTTTACAAAATAGTAAAGAATGGCCTACATCAGAAACCAAGTAATCCTCTCTGTGCAGGTTGTAGGAGGAAAGCTGGTCAGTGGCTTATCCATCCATAATACCGTAGAGTTACCAGGTTTTCTCATAATAATCTTTTGTTTTGGTGGTTTAACTCCTGATTGTTTGATATTAGTAATTTAAAACAACGCCTTTAAAAAAATTAAATCTGTCCATTGTTCTCAAAATAAATGCTTAATTTACTTCATAAGAAGTCCTACTAAATTTAGTAAGATAAAAATTACATAGAAAATCGTATGGTCCAATCTTGTAATGTTTTAAAATCTTATTATGGCTTTTCTATATACATTTTCAAACTTAAGTTTATTATTATTAACATCTCTGCTGACCATATCCTAGTAAAACCTCTTCTCCAAGTTGCCCCATGATATTTACAGCAGAGACAATGCAACAACAAAAGTGTGCAAGGAAAACAGAATTTCTTCAGACTAATTTCATGGCTATTCCTCACTAATTCTTTACCTCTATTTCCTTGCTTGCTCATTTGGGGCTCACTTCTACATTCCTAAATTTGTTGTTTGTTTACTTTTCAGTTTTGGGGATATATTCTGATGAAACGTTCTTAACGTCCCTGAACTCAGATGCCTGAATGCTTACTTCTACATGCTCCCTGATTTTGATGGTAGCCACAACTTCAGGTGAGAAGGTCTCTGAGGCAGCAGAGACTCACTATTCAAGTCTAACCTTCATCCTTCTAATTAATGAGACTCTTCCTGCATCTAGAAATCACATACTATGTGCTAACATCTACTAAATATTCAGTCCTATTCTTGTCACTGGAAATTTAGTATAACAAAATCTAAAGTCCTCAATGAACTCGATTTCTATCAGACTTATCATATAGTAGTAAATAAGTACACAAATAATTGTATAGCCTAAGTCATAGTTATGTAACATTCTGTGAAAAAACATAAAGGCTAGGGTAAGGAGTGGCCTAGTGGACAGTAATGTTTTAACAGCTTTATTAAAGTATAATTGACCGATAAAAATTGTATCTACTTAAGGCATACAACTTAACGTTTTGAAATATGTATATATTGTGAAATGATCACCGTAATCAAGCTGATGAAACTATCTGTCACCTTATACAGTCATTTTGTTGTTCTTCTCCTTTTGTCTTTGTGGTTAGAACACTTAAGATCTATCCTTTTAGAAAATTTTAAGTATACAATATAGTACTGTTAAGTATTGTCACCATGACATACATTAGATCTTCAGAAATTTTTCATCTCCCATAATGAAACTTTGTACCCTTAACCTACACCATTCCATTTTTCCCTTCCCCAGCTCCTGGCAACCACCATTCTACTCTCTGTTCCTATGAGTTTGACTGTTTTCAATTCCACTTATAAGTGAGAATGTGCAGTATTTATCTTAGTGTAATATGCTCCACGTTCAGCCATGTTGTCACAAATGGCAGGATTTTCCTTCTTTTAAAGACTGAATAATGTTCTTTTTTTTTTTTTTAATTTGTTTTTGTGTGTGTGTGTTTAACATTAGGAACACCTGAGGGTCAAATCGGAGACCCGGTCTACGTGGGTGAGTGCAGTGTGAGAATTCCCAAGAAGGCAGACAGAGCATGGTCAGAACCCACAAAATGTGCTATGTGGCTTCAGGTATGTGCGCTGTTATATATTAATAAGTGAAGTGTGGCTTTTCATTTAGACGCAATAACTTCTATACTAATTAGCTCATTTGTTAATCTAAGTTTTGTTTTGCATGTGAACTGAACTGTTTGCCACAAGATATGAATTTGCAGGTATGTGGCTCTATTAACAAAGAGTTAAAAGGTGGCAGTTTTAAAGCACTATGTCAGATGATTCAATAGGAAATTAAAGAAAGCCAATAATATCACTTTTTCATGTAATTCATGGAATGAAAGTAAAACATAGAAATTAATTCTGTCATAATTGAAACATCTGACATTAATGAGAACATTATTGTATATTTACTAAAAAGTTCATTATAAAAGATAAATTTATATCCTTGTTATTATAATAGCACTATCAATTTTAATGGAGTAGATTATCATGTTATAAAGCCTTCTTCTTAAATTAACAAACCATTGTATTATACATATACCAGGAATTATTTGTGGTACAAATGGAATTTAGAATTGCATCTAATAAAGGAACAAAAATTCACCAATCTAAATTGAAGTTTTAATTGTCGAATTTTACAAATATTTTTACATATACTTAGAGTAATTAGATATTTAGAATATATTTGTGAAAAAAATACTGTCTTATGATTTTAATTATGATGAGTATACACATGTTCTTCATCAGTTGGGTTTTTGAAGTATTCGATTCTTTGAAGAACTCTTTTATAAATCAGTTTGCATCATAAATAAGAACTAGATTTTCTAAATAATATCTTTAAATTTACTTTCATTATATTCAATGTCAATTAGAAAATTTTCTTCAAAACATCCAAAGAATAATAGGTCCCAACATTTCAATTTTGGACACATTTTATGAAATTGCAATGATAGAAGCAGAGAGATTTAACAGGCTACTGCTATAAGCTAGAGATGCAGGTTGCTCAGAGCAGAAAGGAAGAGATGAAGTATTTCCTGATGGCGTGAGTGTGAGTTCTTTGTCTCTCCCTAGCAAGCTCTATGAGTTAAAAGCAAGAGACATGTTACTTTTTTAGAATGCTCGAAATATTTTAGTATCTATTATTGTTTGTTACCAAAACAGAAATAGTCATCTTGAAGACATAATAAAAATCTATGTATCGTTTTCACAAGAGAAGGGAATATAGCATTTTTTGTACAGCAGGAAATATATGTATGTCATATGTATATGTACGTGTAGGTTAAATACATTTACGATGAAATAATTTTCTGTTAAAAGAAAATGGAAAAGCTGCACAGCTATAAACATGAAACATTTTTTATTAAAGGAATACATTAAATTGTTTTTAGAGAAGGGATAATCTAAGAAAATTAACCATACATGAAAACTCTTAATTGATAGTGATATATATATTTTTTAACAGGAATTCATCTGTGATTAGGCCAGACTGCTGGGTCAACATTAACATTGGCCCCTTAGGATAAAAAAAAAAAAGATGATATTTGAATTGGGCATGTTACAATAATATATTTCACCCTACTACTAATATTTATGCTAAACATTCTCAGAGTAATGAATTGATCTTTTAGAAAGGTCTTAATTATGACAGGCCCAAAATATATGACTTGCAATCTAGATGGATCTAAAGTATACTAAAATGGGCATCTAAATAACATATAACTTCGGTCTATTATGAAACTGTACTATATAGTTAAATCAGTGAAATAAAATTATTCTCAGGCCTTAAAAATATAGATATTTGTTTAATTTTATAATTGGTGGCAGACTGAACATAATAAAACCAATTAGAGAAATTGAAATTTAGTTGATTTCTCCCTAAAGTGTGAAAAATCAAGTCCTATATCAAGTTTCAATGGCTAGTAGGGACCAAGAAAAAGTAATCTACTTTCCATCTAGTTAGTAATGTTGGTTTAGTAACAAGAGTCAATGTCTTATCTTACTGTCAAAGATATAGGAATCAACACTATTTTTTTTACTCATCCTTAGTTTCAAAAGCATTTTTACACTGCTATTAATGAGTCAAGTGCCCAATAAACATTTATTAAAATTAATAAATACATATTTGAAAATAGATACTCCTGGGGTATAATATAGTTCAGTCAAGTGCAATACCAATGGTTAAAAATTGCGATGTGCTTTCAGAATTATTACTCGGAAAAAATTTGCTTCCTTTTTCATTTACCTTGTAAAAATACTATTTGTACTACTACAATTATCTGTGACTGTACCTTTCCTGATATAATTTCAAATTTCAAGGCTTTTAAAGTTTTCTGTTTATAAACCTTCATATATTTGTATAGCAAAGAGGAAATTTAGAGGATTATCATATTAATTGAGGTAGGATTTTTTGATTTGGCCTAGATGATTCTCAAGAGGCAATACTGACAAAGTTTTTTCCTAAATTGGAATACCTTTATTCCTTCAAAGATTTGGGACATATAATGATTTTTTAACCAATATAAATGAAATATATTTAGTTTCTTTATTGAGAAGGAAGGTGAAATATGAAAAACCTATATGTTGTAACATATTTCTATTTAAAAATATGATAAGCTGACCAGCATATAGTCTACTTTGCTGCCATCATCAAATGCATATGTTGCTACTTCCCTCTGTAAAGGAAATTCTAGAATAGTATATATATTCAGTGACATAAAATGAACATATGCATATTATTTTTATAATATCAAACGAGGTTTTTGTGCTGCAATTTTCCCCTTGTATTTCTAATGAATTAATCATTGAATTAGGGCTTTTTTCTTAAAAGTTAATAATGTAATTAAAATCATGAGACAGTACTATTTTTTTGTAAAATCTTAAATTCTTATGAGTTTTATACTAATAAAGTAACATCAAGCATTTAATTAGTTACTGTGGTAAGGTGAGAAATCCAAATGTTTTTATACTCTTTATTCAAAATGAAATGTCTAAAGCCGTACCTATATTTTTATTATGCTAGTCATCTATCCAAAATGTATCTAAATGAATTAATTTATTAAATTATATAATCATCAAAGACAATCGAAAACCTTCACTAAAATGTGAAGTTACATAATGATCTATAAATATTATTTTTATTTTTTCTGTATCACAGTATGGTTCTGTTAAAATGAGCACTCTGCTTTTATATTAATGATGTTCTCATTCAGTGGGCCTTCATTTTACCTAAGTTTTTTTTATTGGGGGGAGGAGGGCTATAATGTTGAAAAATATGTTTGTTCCTGTGAAGATTAATAATTACATATAGGTAACTTTCACCAGATTTTCTGCAAAAAACACTCAGGGCTAACAAATAAATTTAGATACAAATATTTAAAGTACCCAGACTTTTAAAAAGTATAAACAGTATAAAGATTTTTAGTCTGTATTCATTTAAAATACTACCTATGGAACTGTCATACCTTATCATGTCAGATTTGCTTTGCCAGGTAACTTCCATTTACTTATAGCAGCATAAATTTTTGGTAAATACATAAATAACAATAATTTTCAGGGATCTGATTCTGTTTGCTCTAAGGCAGTAACAGACAGAAATAAAAGGCCCACTAGAGTGCATTAGGGTTTTTCATTGTGTTTTGGAAAATGACATCTGAAATACAGACCCCTTTCAGCTTACTGAAAGTGATATGAACTCCCTGATGCCTTGTAATCACCGACAAGGAGAACCCTACAGGAAGTGTAGAGCCTGCTTCCCATTCATGTCAATTCCATCACAAGTTTCTACCTTCAGGGGCTGATCTGTGAGAATTTTGACCCAGTCATAGCCCTAGCAGATTGGTGTTTCTAAGTAAATAAATTAGTTTTGACTCAAAAGAAGCAGTGAATCTGTTATTTAAAAAGTGACAATTTGCTGATTCATCCTTATTCTTCCTGGAGTATGTATGGGTTTATGAGCCAGAAAATATTTTTTATTATTGTTACCTAAGGAAAGTCATACTACCTTTCTATTATTGTACATAAGCAATCACACTAACATCAAATTTTCAAACCAATTATTATTTTCTTAAAGCACCTTAAAGAGGCAACTGTTTTGTCTTTTCTGTCAGTCTGTGGCATTTGCTTTAAAGCACTTAAGAGATATGCATTAGGGAAAAAAAGGTAAATAAATGTTTTTTTTTTTTTTTAAGCCTGTAGGTATTGCTTCCAAATAATGGATGGATTGAGTGAAAGTAAAAAAAGAGTTCTGAACAGGCACCAAGGTCTGACCTGGGAAATATTGTCACAGGCTCATTGATAAATTCCCTGGATTAAGAAGAGCATCTGAAAGTTTAGACAGGAGCATGACCTTTAAGTTTTATTTCAATTCTAAGAATCTAAGAAGTTCTGTATACAACTTGAGACTGAAAAGTGGTTGAAATAAACTATGGCAGATGATCTTGTCATGGACTCTAAGAATTCGGAACCTTCTGTTTATATAAGCGACTGAGTATGTAAAGAATATTAGGTCAAAAGGCAACCAGTGGGTCATTCAAGGTTGGACCATATGCTTTTCTTTTGCAGCAGGCTGGTGTTAGGGTTCCAAGGGCGCAAGCAGTAGTGCATGATGAGCCCAGTCTGGAAAATAGGGCACTGCCACTTCTGCAGCATTATTGGCTAAAGCAAGTCCCAAGCTAGCATAACTCAACAGGTGGGGGAAAGGAGGTTGGGTGAAGCTACAAAGTCACATTGAAAAAGATATTACTACAGAAGGGTGAAGGATATTACTACAGAGGGCTGAGAAATAAGTACAAAATAAGTACAAAATCATGTTAAATAAGTACAAAATCATGTTAGAGAATATATGTTAAATAAGTACAAAATCATGTTAGAGAATATACGTTACTTTTCATATTTCTTTGATTCCTTTTGGATCTTCCCCCTTTGTGAAATTTTCTTAACAGAGTTCAAAGAAGGCAATTAGAATCTTTCATAAATTTTAAATGGTTTCATGTTACAGATAATATTTTACCTGTTTAAAGTGTTTTTTAAAGGTTTTTAAACATTTTGACAACATGTTGTTCCTTGCTTTCTATAATATAGCATTTCTATTAAATATGTCAACAATATAGCATTTTTTCTTTTGTGTTTGATCTGCTCTTTTATTCTACATTTGACATATTTTTATTCTGATATTTTAGATTTCTACCAAGCTAACTGTGAGATTTTGTTCACTTTTTTTTTCTTATTTATTTGTCTTTTTTACTCTTTGCAACCCATCAATCTGATTATTTAAATCTTTGTTTAATTCTAGGTGACAGCCAGTCATTATTTCAAGTATTTCTCCTTATTTAATTTTTTCATCTCTACTTGGAACTCAGGTAGGTTTTGCATGCTATTTTTGTCCTCCAGGAATCTTACAGTTTGTTTTATGTTTTCTATATCTTTATGAATTTTAGGTGGCTTTTGAAATACTAGAGCATTTTCCAGTTTTTTAGTTCTCTAATTCATCCCTTGTGTTTTGTCATTTATTGTTGAATCCAGTTTTTTCATGTGGTTCTCTGTAATGGTTTGTCTTCAAGTTTCCAGGACATTTTTCCCCTCTAAAGATATATACTATGCATATTTTGAGTTTTTGTTCTAGATGATTCATTTCTTCTGATTCCTCTGTTTTAAGTTGTTTAGTTTATTGTGAATCATTTTATAGTGCTTGCATTTCTCACAGATTTCATAAGTTTTCCTATTAGTTCATATTATCTGAAAATTATTAGATACTATGCTGGGATATGAGATTTTTGCCCCACCTGGTAAATTAAGGAGGATGAAGCCCTAGGAGTCACATAAACTTTCATGTGGCGATCTGGATTCGTGTCTTCTGACCTGAGGAAGCCTCCCATTATTTCGCCAAGACACTGTTCTTTTCTACATATTACCTCTTCCCATTGAGTTACTGCATAATCTGGGATAGAAAGAGAAATATCAGGGACTGGGAAGCTGAACTGCACTTGTTAAAATACTCCTCAGCCCAGCCACATCCCAACTCCCCTAATGTTACAGTGTCTTCAGAGTCTGGGTCTCTTACTGCTCCTGTACTGGTGGCAGTGAGCCAGGCAATCTGACCCTTAGGGCATGAGTGAGAGAGAACAGAGCTGGAAAGCTGTGTGCCACCTCTCCTACATTAATGGTGCCTGGTCCTCTGCCACACTAGGCTTTTTATTTATTCCTCCATCCCTCAGGATCTTGCCACATTCTGCCTTCTTTTTCCAAGTTTTGTTTTGTGGGCTGTGTGTGTGTTTTTAACAGTATTGTTTGGCTCCGGAGTCCATCACTCTCCTTCTTACCTCCATGTTGTCTCTCAGGGTTGGGTCTGAGAGGAGCCAGCAGCTCGTCTTTTATGACATTCTGCTTGGAGGTGTCATCTTAAGTAATTGCTATTGCTCCCCACCTTAAAATTAGGGGCACTTTCTAATCGCAATTTTAATTTCCTTCTTCATTATTGGCACTGTACTTTCTATAAATGTCTCGTTTATGGTAAAAATAACATTTATTGGCTTTTCTCAAGATTGTTGAAGAGCAGCCCCACTGAGTGGTTCAGTCTCTCAAACTTTAATTACGAATTTACATCCTCAGGTCTTGAGTCAGGCACAAGTGTATGCAGTTTTAAAACTCATCCTGGGTGATTCTGGTTTACTTGGTCCACAGCCCATACTGTAAAATAATTGCTAAGGGCAATGTCAACTCAGTGAATAAAGCACAGTAGAAGCCAATGGATATCTGTTAGGAATCTCCTATCTCCCTTCAAGGAAATAACCTTAAAAATTGTGTGTCCCATCAACAAGAATGGGTAATATTTTCCAGCATGGTAATTTACAAAGGAATTTTGTAGATGTATTTATTCCATTAATCTCACATATTACCAATTTTTCATGCTAAATATAGCACTCAAAATAGTACGAAACAAGCTTACCTGGCCCTGATGACTTTTGTGCCGTGCAGGTAGCATGAATTTAGGCCTTAAGTTCATGTAAGAAGCTGGTTAAGTTTCTCAGTGAAGACATTTCCCCCACTTGACTCAGAGACAAGATATGAGCAAATGCTTCTCTTCACTGTCCACTTTTGTCTAGTTGATTTTTATAGACTGCTTGTAACTGAGTGTGTAGCCCTTTGAGACATGTGAATTTATATAAGTGTCTCTCATCTGGCTATGCTCCTGGCATGTTCCCAAGGCTTTGCCTCAGTTATCCAAGATGACATTAGAATTATAGCTTTGAAGTTACATGAGTTTTCAAAACATTTGAGAAAGCATGCATATCATAATTTGTGTTTATATTTGGGGGGAGACAGTTCTTTTACTTGGCTTTTTGAGGAAGCTTTTTAATTTGGTTTGTTCTGTTTCAATTTTAGAGTTTTGAACTATGTATTTTGAGCTATAAATTTACTTCCCACAACTCAGTTTCTGTCATCTGAATACTCACCAGCAATCCCATAGGACCTTATACATAACCTTATCTAATAATCTTTAGCACTTTATAGTTTAATCATTTCTTTTTAGAAACATATTAAACTAATGAGGGAAATTATTTTCTCACTCATTTATTCATGATAATATCCTAGCAAAGTGGCTAGTATATATTTGGTTTTCAGTGGTGAGTGTTGGATAAAAATGAAGCATTGAGATGAAACCATATAAATAGAATTCCTTTTTCATAGGACAACCCCATGAAATAGAATTATAACCTGATAATATCCAGATATATTTAGAAAATGTATAATAAATCAAATTTTAAGAAAAGTTTTTATTTTATTGAAATCTTCTATTAATACTCATACATATTTTTATCATTTTGTTATTTAAATACAGTATGCATATACATATGTGTACCTATTTTATGGATGCATGCATGCATATGTACTCATTTATAAAGACATTTATACATTTATATAAATATTTGTATATATGTATATATACATTTATGTTGATGGTAGGAGTTCACCCTTTAATTTATTTATGTGCAGAATGTACTCTAGCATCATGTATATAAAGATGATCTATTAACAAATAGAATATAGTTCAATATATTAAGAAACTCACCCTTTGACCAGTATCATACATTTCGCTTATCCCATTTACTATGTGTCTTAGCATTTTTTCCAAACAATATTATGCCTTTTTCCCTGATGAATGTCATTTAATATATTTCTCTCCCTCAAATGAGAGAAAAATCTGAGAGAAAACAAAATAACAAACATGAGTGAAAAATAATAATAACAAAATGTCCACCTTCATGGAATTTATATTCAAGTGCGAAAAGACACTAAACATTGCTTCCCTTTGTATTTGCCTTATGATCTAGGTATTCAGTTCCTCCAGATAACTGTTCTCAGCAGTAGGAAATAGAATGTTAACTCAAAACGAGTTATCCAAGAATGAGGAGCTGCTATAAATACATTCGTCAGCTCTGCATAATGAAGTTGTGATCAATAAAATGACTTTGAATCCTAGAGTTACAGCTCTTCTGACTATTTACTTCTTAGCTTTTCAAAAAGATCTTCTGATTATTATAATAAATTTTATATTCAGAGCATGAAATATGACAGAAGCTACTAAATAATTTTATTTTTAAAAATGTTCATAACCGTTATTTGCAAGCAACAGATGGGCAGGAGTCATTAGAGAATCCCACCATCACATTTATCTCAGCATATCAGCCCTGTTAACTGCCGTATTCTAAAATATTGGACTTCTGTTTTGGCCACTAAAATTAAAATGTTTTCTTCTTTCAGTGCCCATTAAGCAAAAATCAAATTTTCGAAATATTTTACATATATGAGTACACTATTCTTTCGGAGCTCTTTTCCTTATCTTCTTCCTATTTTTTTCTTTATTCACAGATTTATTCTAACCACCTGTGCACACCTTTATATCAGCAATTTTACCATCCTTTTATTTTTGACTCAAGTCACTCAAGACTGTTCCCTTGACTTTCTTCTCTGCATATGAAGGAGACATTTCTCTGGTTGTCCGGACTTAAAGACATTTATTTGCCACATTTAGTGGACAGAACTTTTAAATAGCATGGATAAGTACTGTTAGACTTTGTTACTATTTCCTCTTTTTTTCTCTGTTTCCTATCCTCCCCTGCTCCCACTATGGTGATAAGATAGTTTTTGTCTCAGAACAGGCAGAAAGGAAGCACATATTACTTGCTTCCTTAAAGTTGGGCAATGAGCCAATGTTTTCTCCTATTCCTCATCACTTACTGTATCCTTTTTCTCCTAGAGGCCTAGATAGCCATAATTTAAAAGTTCTCATCTTGTGAGGGAGTTGAGGAATCTTTGTAGTGTCTAATGTCTCATCTCTGTGACACAATGGAGACTATACTTCATTTGCCTTTCCTCACCAGACAGCAAGCACTACACATTCTAGGAAACAATCTTTCTTGATTGTAAGGTGTCTCTCTCCTATTTCTTCTTCTTTGGTATAGACCATTTCTCAAAGCAGAGTAACAAAAGTCAATGCTTTGACTTTGCTTTGGGAAAACAAACTATTTTTGACTTCTTTGATTCTAAGTTTTTACAATATCACTGGTATAGGAAAAAACAAAAACAAAAAATACCTCGTAATTCTACACAGGGACTGGAGTAAAACCTAATTTACTAATAAAATGCGATTTGTCATTCATGAGCCTGAGTGTGTATATGTGTATATATAAGTGTATATCTCTATCTATCTATCTATCTATCTATCTATCTATCTATCTATCTGTAGTGTATGTGTGTGTGTGTGTATATATATATATGTATACATATATATGTAGTGTAAAAATATATATAGTATGTAATACATATGTATATGCACATACATGTTCTCTCAGGGACTTTGTACTATTAATTTTTCTTGGGTAGAATTTGATTACACCTGACCAAAATAATATAATTTCATTTTACTATCACCTCTTATAGGATTTGAACATTTAATTAGAGAAACAACATTGGACTTCCTAAATTAATCATGGAGCGGATGGGGTGAGGGAATTTGAAGAAGGGGAACTTGAGCTTCCCATACAGTCCAGGACATACAAGTGACTTGATCTTTCATCATGTCCTCTCAAAAAAACTGTGTATACTCTATGAAAGAACTTGTATATTATTCAATTTTTCTTATCTTAATTGCCTAGCATAGTAAACAGTGTCTAATATATGCAAAATAAATTAATGAACAGATAGATTAATATGTATCTAATTTACCTTTTATGCATAGATGCTTGGCCTGTAAAACTAGATTTGATATGATCACTGCTTACCTTTCTATCTTCAGTCTTCAGCTTCTGTTGTTACCATATTCATTGTGTTTTATTTAGCCACATTAACCTTCTAGGGAAAAAATATGCTTCCTGCTAGGCTTGAAATGCATTATCACCAAATCTCCACATGCTGTTAGGCTCTAAGCATTTAGGCCTCTACTAAAACGACCAATGTGATGTCACCACTGAACTTGGAATTGGAAAGATATGTCTATAATCACCTCCTTTAATCCTGTGAAAATTGTCTCGATCTAGCCCCAACACACCAATTCTGTTTTTCTTCCTTCAAGTAGATGCTCATTAATAGACATAAAGATGCATAGCCTTCAAATGTTTCAAAAATCTTGCCCTAACCTATATTTTTCAACCTGTTTGCTGCCAGTTTACTAGACCAGCTGAACACATGTGCTCATTTGGTTGTTAATTTACTATTTGCATGTTCCTTCCTCCTCTTTCTAGCAAATGCCTACTAATACTGTAAGAGAAAACTCAAACGTAAATTGCATTTTATGGTTTCCATTAAAAAATACTATTTAAAAATATATTCCAATAACTATTTGATTTACCTATGTTTTTATATTCATCATTCAGTTATATGTTATAGTAAGTCATATGTGTGGTTTTCCCTAGTTGGACTGAACTTAGATCTAGGCAGAGAACATATCCTCATATCTACATCACTAGCATATGGAAGAATGTTTGACATAGAGAATCAATAAATATTTGTTTAATTTAATGGATATGGTTTAGTGATTTCAAGTGAAGTATGAATTTAGTTCTTAAAAAATGAAAATAATACCAGTTCAGGTCCCTTCTCAATAAGAAAGCATATTTTTTTATTATCTGATGTTTTTCTGGTGAGAAGTAAATTGAAATATCCAGTTCCACAGCAAGTTGTTTCACACAGATTGTTCCTCCCTTAAGATTTAGAAGTGGTAAGTCATCAGCAGAAAATAAAGGAAGACTAATTGAAAGAAGCATGCACTCTCCTATCTTGCAAATCCTCCATTTAAAGTGCCCCAAAGAATTTTTAAATCCAGCCTTTGAAAAATGGTTGTTCACAATCACATTATGTATTTTTTAAAAGTCAGTATTAGTTATGACATATGATTCATAGTTTTCCTTAAAAATAAATCTCCATCCTTAAATTATTTCAGCCCTCTTATCAGATTTCTCTGTGTAGGATTCAGTAAAGCCAAATTTAACAAGGAAGCATAATTTTTGTTTCTACTGAAACTTTATAGATAGTAATACATGCATTCTACATCACAATTCCATTATTAGGTCAGTCAGTTGTCTAAATATTATTATAGTACAATCCCAGCAGACCATATTGTTGTGATTTCTATAAAGAAAGAAAAAAAGAAGAATATCTTACATGACTTTTAAGAAAACTAAAAATTAACACTTGTGCTAAGGCCATCATAGAGACGTGACTAATTTACTTAAAGAGAACTTGTGGGAGATGTAAACAAATTTTATTAGTAAGTTTTGACTTATGCTACAGTAAGTATATATAGCTTTCCAAGGAACAAAAAATTCACAAAAAAACTCCAGAATATAGAAATGTTTTCATGTATGTGATTATTTATAAGAACCACATTAGTTTTCTAATGTCCTCTGAATTATTATTTTTATTGCTATATAACAGAGTTATCACAAATTTATCATCTTAAAATTATGTATTTTACTATCTCAATTTTAGTTTCTGTTGGTTGGAACTCCAGTTAAGGTTTATTTAAGTCTCTCACTTTTATAAGGCAGAAATCAAGGTATGGGTCAGATTGTTCTTATTGGAGGCTTTACTGGGAAAGAATCCTCTGTTGAGATCATTTTATTGGCAAAATTCATTTCCTTGTGGTTGTATGATCAAATGCCCATCTTTTTACTGTCTATTAGCTGGTGGCCACCCTGAGCTCCTAAATGCCTCCTGTTGTTATTTCCCTGCCATACATATTCTTCATTCCTTAAGGCAGCTTAGAATATGGCAGTTTGTGTGTGTGTGTGTGTGTGTGTGTGTGTGTGTGTGTGTGTGTATGTGTGTGTGTGTGTGTGTGACTCTAATGTAACCACCAGGAGCATGTAATTTAACTTAATCAAGGCAGTGGTATCCCTACACTTTTGCCATGTTCCGTTGGATAGAAGCAAGTTTTAAGAACCACCCACGCTCAAAAAGAAGAAATTATACAAAGTGGTCAATCACTGGGAGTCAACCATACCCTTATAGTACTACAACAGTCTATTTTTCCTAACATAAAAAAGAAGTACAGAATGTTGATGAGAACACATTTTCTGTAATAAAAAAAATATATATTTATAATATATTAGCTCTAAACTATCTCAACCTTCTCCTTTTAACAAAAAGCATAATATCCATTTTGCCAAACTTTACAAGAGCATATTTCATTTTATTCTATGAAGGAGAATAAACTGAAAATGTTTTCTGACATATTTACTGGAAAAATAAGAGCTAAGTCTTATTTACCAATTAAATTATTGAGAAAAATAGATATCTAATTTTTCTCTCAACTTAAATAGGATCCATTTTTTTCCCTACAAAACCAGGTCATCAATAAATACAAAGGATTATGTTTGGCAATGAAAAATATCAAGGCTTTGTGGCTTATCTAGATGTTTAATGGCATGTTTTCTAAATGATATGGATTTCTACATATTTTTACTTTCTAGCAAGCATCACTTTATTTCACCATGCTAATTTCACAAAAATCTATTTACTATACTCACTTACTTTAACATTCTTTATTAACTTTCCCTTCGTTCTTTTAGTTCAGTGCTTTACATTCCTTATGTACTTTTACTACTCTGTCCAAGTGAAGCAACGTCTGTCATACATAGTGATTTTTTTGAATAAGGCAGAGCACACAACCAGTTTTAGCATTTATATTAACTGTTCTTTTTGGTTGTTGTTTATATCAATCTCAATATTCATGTGAGGTACAGAAATGAGAAAAAGAACCAAAAAGATGATGGCTTTTCTTTTTTTAATTAAAAATACATAGAGATTTAAGATAATTGAAACAGACATAATAAAACAATTAATTTTCTTTTAATTTACCTTCTGGCATTCAGCTAATACAAATTTTCATGCAGACGAGGTAGGATAGGGCCTGAGATAAAGAAGATTGTGAAGGCTTGACAACATTAAAAAAAATATATCTAATCTTATTTTTTATTTGACTTTCAACCAACAGACCAAATGTTAACATCAGAACAAACCCTAAGGCTTGTACATGCCGTTATCCAATGAACTCAACAAATCGGTGACTTACAGTATTATATTGAATAAACTGCTTCTTCTTTGATGGAGAAAGTAAAACATAAACTTGAAACAAATTCTGTCCATTTTGATGATATACCAAGGAAAACTGCAACATAAAACTAAAACTAAAGTAACAAAAAGAGAAACTAAGCTACTTTTGTTTGTGTGGGTAAATCCTAAATACATTAAAATTTTATGTGTGGATTTTGACTTACTACAGTTTTACAAACCAGGAGAATGCCTTTTAAAAATTAATTTTACCATATAATATTTATATGGAATTACATGAAACCATTTTAACATAATATTTGTTGGAACAACTGGCATTCTGCTTTTTTTTTTGTTAGCAAATAAGTGTTTTTCCATAGTTTTCTCATTAATGTTTTAATAATATTAACCTGAAATCTGAGGTTCATTATAGATTTTCATATATCCAAAATGATTATCATAATGAACATCACATAAAAATTCCATCTTTGTTTATAATATGTATCCTTACTTATAAAGACTATATTTAGATGCTCATCATCTTTTGGATCTGTGAAATTAAGAAAAAAATGGATTTAATTAAAGAAAATTTATATTAAATTATTGGTTAGGTAAGGTTAATTTTCCAAAGTTTAGGATATTAAATTAATGAAAAAACAAAAACAGAAAAAGTGCAACAACTATTTAAGTGCAAAGCAGTGTGTGATAGAAAAAATAGACAAGCAACAAAAATTGACAAGGTCTAATTAACTTCACAAATTTAATGTATTTAAAACTGAACTTATGATCTTTTCCTCTAAATGTGATCCTCCCCTAATGCTCCCAATCATAATAAATGACATTTCCATTTTTCATGAAGCTCAGACTAGGAATCCAATGTCATCATTTACATCTCCCTTATAAACACTGCCTGCATCCAATCTATCTCCAAGTTGTGCTGTTTTATTTTATTCTTCTTTTATCTCAAGTAGTCCTCTTTTCCACATTGTCACTGCTATCATATTAATCCTAGTTGTTATCATTCCTTACCTCTACTACTCTACTAGACAGACAGTACCTCTTTCAATATCTACTCTTACTTTCCTCAGACCTTCCTTACTATATAGTGACCAGAGAGGGGGGAAAATTGAGTCACATTATTCTTCACTTTAAAATTCTTCACTGCCTTTGTAATAAACTAAGGATGATATTAAGAATCCTAAACATGACATATTTCTGCATATTCTTGTCCCTGAATATCTCCTCATCCTTTTCAAGCCATATTCTTTTTGTTCACTCTGCTTCTGGCATACCACCACTGCCAGACATCTTACTTTTCCTCTTCCCAACCTCTTCACACACTATATTCTTAACCATCTTCAAATCAAATGTTTGATCAAATGTCCAGACTTGTCCCTATTATAAATTCTTTCCTGCTATGACTTTGCCTGTTGCATTGATTTTAGTAATATTCATTTATACTGTTTTTTATTTTAGTGTTATTTATGTTATTATTATCTTATTGCTATTACCTCCTACCAGATTTTGAGAAATAAAGATCCAGAAAATGTATTTGTTCCTTGCTGTATTCTCAGTTTCTGGCACTGGGCTAGCTCATTATAGGCAAAGAAAATTATTGTTCATTAAATTAGTAGTAGGGTAAATATTGACATGTGTCATAAATATTTAATATTCAAATAATATTGTAATTCTTTAGTGTATATTTTAGAGAAATAATAGAGAAGCCATGAGAATTTAAATTTGGAATAAATCTTAAAGTCCTCTAGGTCATATTTTTATTACCAGCTGAGTCTCAGAGAGAATAAGAGGCTTATTTGGTATCCTGCCATTAGTTAAAGTCAGAGCAAGAACTAAAAATGAGATCTTCACTTCCCAGTCTAGTGCCTGTGCTATTGGTAGCTGAGTCTCATTACCATGACTGCATAACTTCTTTAACTCTTTTCTCAATAATGTGGTATCACCTTTGTATCAATAGGTCTTTGTGGTTAATCACTTATTCCTGTGCGTAACTACTCTTTGATTTCCAAAATAACACTGAAGGCTCATTTTTTTTTTCATTTCTGATTATTGTTTTCTCACTTGTTCCTTAAATGTAGCTGTTACTTAAGATTCTATTTTTTTCTTCAAAACTTTTCATATTCTATCACAATTCAAGATGATTCCATATACTTCAAAACCTCCATGTATATAATATGTGATCTAAAATTTAAATCCCAAGGTAATGTCTTTTTCTCATTGTCCCAAACTAAATAACCATCTGCTAGATGTTTCTAGTAGTGACAACTGGAAATAATAGTAGTAGTAACTGGATATCTTCATACAATCTCAAACAAAATAAAAATTGTTCTTTATTTTCAAAATACGCTTCTCCAATCTGAGATTTAATGTACCGTATTGTCTTTCTTCTGCATACCAAAGGCCTGAAAAGTGAGAAGGATCTCATTCTCTGTTACTAGCTCTTTGCCTCGCCACAGTCAACTTATCATCAACTTTTGTGGACTCTTCAATATTTCCAGGCTCTGCCTCCTCCTCTCCATCCCCACTGCTACTGCCTTGCCACTGTTATTCTGCTTCTCTCAACTACAATATATTATTGTATCAACTTTATGTAGTCAACTAGTTGTATCTTCAAGCCACACTTCATGGTATATCCAGGTTCCTTTATAAATAAAATTTATCATAGTGTTCTGAATCAAACGCTTTACTGCAAATATTTCTCCTGTCTTTAACATAAAATCCAAACATTTTAGTCTTCTCTTTAAGACTTCTGATCACAAGTGGTGAAACCACACTCAGAATAGTTTGAGCAAAAAAAGGAAGAATGTATTATTTTATGGACTCTAAGGAAGGAGTCAACAATCAAACTACTGGACAAGACAAGATAAAGCTGGATATCAGATATAAGTAAACACGGAGACTCAGACACCATTGAGATACTCTTTCCTTTTTTGTCACCTAAGTTTCCCTAAATATTAATGTGATTCTCTCTCACTTTGTTCTCACTCTTTTGCAGTGAGGGAGAATATTAGCTATAGATGGGGACCTCACATTTATATGAAATAGCACTTTTTATTGGAATTAAGGTTATGATAATGTTTAGTTTTTTAAAACATATCTTTTAAAAAAAAAAATAATAACAGAGAGAAAACAGTTAAGGCAAGAGTAAAGGAATAAGAGAAATACCTATACAATTATTGAACTTCAAATATAAATCCAAAACGCTTAAGGAAAGACTTAAGCAATTTATCTATGTGATATGTATGTATTACTGTCCTACTTTAGTCATATTACAAAGCTTGGACTTTATTTTCTTTTTAATATTATAAATTGACTTGCAAGAAAAGCTGCAGACATCTTTCAGGGAAAGAAAATGAATCGTGGTTTCAGAAAATATTTATAGTCCATTGTCATTCCTGCAGTTTTTTCAATTAGACTACTGTGTTACTGTTGTTTAAGATGTGAAGCCAGATCTTTCCCACTGTTGTTTTGTTAGCAGAGTAATGCAACTGACAATGGTATCCAAAAGAAAGTAGCATTTCTCAATACTCCTTAATTTTCAGATGTAGCCACAGAACTTAGCACAGTGTGTTTGAATCTAATTTGCTTCTTTTCTTATTCATACATAGAATATATGGTTTCTGAATCAATTTAATGGAAGCAATTATCAGAACAATATTCCCTGAAAGTCCTGTGTATGAAGAAAATACAGAAAAATAGAAAATGTATTTTCTAGGTAAGCTTGTGTAGCAGATCAGTACTATGTGATTGAATGGCATTCTTATTAATCAATCTTGAATTCAATGTGTTCCATTAGAATGTCGATGCTTTGAGGATTGCTGGGATTTTGTTTATGTTAATTCCCATTGCCATAAACGAGTAAATATTTGTCTATAATTTCATTAATCTGTACTTACTGATGTTCATAATTCTAATTTTACTGTCTTTTTCTTTTAAACCACTAATACCTATGTTTAGAGAGTTATGAATCTATCACTTTAACTAATGTGTGGAAACCTTACACAAGAAGCCAGTAAATATCAAGAAGGATTCTTCTTTTCCACACATCAATTAAGAATTTGGAAAAATAGAAGAATTTGTCATTGACCTAGAAGTTTAAAAGACATAAAAAATGGGCCACAGAAAGTGGGCCATGCATATTTGAATGGTATGCATCGCATAGCCTCCAGGTCTAAGGGGTTTGTGTTTTCAGGCAATTACTGAATACATAGAATAGAGAGGACAGCTAGTTACCGAATTTCAGTTCTGACAATTTCAGTATCACTGATTGTTCTCAAATATATGGAACATTTTTTCTACTTTCTTTTTTCATGCCATATTTATACCCCCATTTGTTTCCCTTTAAACTTGAATCTCGTAGCTTTACAGAGTAAAATAATCATACTAAATTTTTGTTCTAGAAGGATGAGAACATAGTGCTTAATCAAAAGAAAATATTAAGTATCGGTTGGGTTTATTGAGAAATAAAAGGCCCTCCTGAAACTGTTATGAGTTTGAAACATGAAAAAACAAAACGAAACAAAGAAGAATGGAAGAGGATAAAGTAAAAATATCAATAGCAAGTAAATAGAGGGATTCACACATGCCATCTTGTTTGTTGATCACACATTTGTGCAATTATCTGAGTATATTTCCAACCAATATGTCTCAAAATTAGAACATTTTATATGAAGTCTCATAAAAATTCAAAATTTGAGTTAATTTTTATATGCTTAAGTTGAATAAACCTAGAGGGAAAAAGGAAATATTTTCTCCAATATATTATTCTAGGCAAAATGTGGAAAACTTCAGAAGCTCAAGAGAAATTACAAATATTTCAGGATAAAAGTTGATTAGAAATGTAAGAAGCTAGAGGTAGTTTTGAAAAGTATTATAAAATTTGAAACTACTTGTTAAAGTAATCGGGTAAAAAAAGTAGTGATAAAAATGTAATTCAAATTTGCCCCCGGATCTCTCCCCAGTAAAGACTGAAACTATTTTAATACTTATTTCAAAATAAGTTCAGTTTTTCAGTATGAAAATTTGAAAGCAGAAAGTAGAAGTCATCATGGCTCTTTGTCAACTGTCTAACAGTGTTTCACTATACTCTGTAAGTGACTGTGCATGGAAACACTACCTATTTGTTGGCAAAGGACAGACTTTAAAAGTTGTAGGCAGAAGTCAACATGCAAGTAAACAATAAATAGTTTCTGTGTAATTCACAGAGACTGATATGAGGATAATTAAAGAAAACTAATTTTTTTTTATTAAATAAAACCCTACATTCTTTATTAAACAATACTGTATTTGGATAGATAATCTCAACAGTCCCTATCTACCACTGTCTAACAGCAAAGTATCTGTCATATTTCTCTTTTTATGCATCTATCTCCAGAGACATTTTCTAGAAAGCACTCAATTCATCCTACATTATTTCTTTCAATTAGATTTTACATTTCCCTAATTTGTTCAGATTTTTATATTTTTAATAATCACAAATGTAAAATATCCCCAAATCTTCCCTGATTTCTTGAGCGGGAAGTAATCATCCACTTATATTAATCTCTAAAATGTTTGTGGTTTTTATACCACCTTTTAGATTATGTTTGTTAGTAATTACTTGTTATCATAATCTTTACTACTAGATTTTAAGCTCCCTTCAGGTAATCTATTATTTTCTTTTTCCCATTCACACTTAATAATGTACCTTGTACCTAGTAATCTTTTTAGTAAATGTTTCCCGAATAAATATTCTGATCACATTAAGAGACAGAGTTTTGATTATATTTACAAACCAAAAATGTCAAGATACTTTGATTAAAGTTTCTAATTGATTAATTATCATTAGGAAAACTTATAAGTAACCTTATTACATAATTGTCACCATCAGTCACTTTCATTTACACTTAGAATTCATGTCAAAGAATGACATTCTAGAATTTGGGACTAGTCATTAGGAAAGTAATTATGATTAATAGGGTATTTCTCATGAAATATGTTTTTACTATTGGTAACATTTTGTATGTAATCAAACCAAATTATGATACTTAACATTTAATCAAAATCACTTCTTAAGAGCAAGTTATTTTGTACAATTTTTCTTTGCGTTCTTAGTCACTTAATGACTATAAATTGGTTAGCATTATGCAGTAAATTCTATGTTTAGTACTTTATTTTAATTATATATCAAACAATCTTTTATTTTGGACAATGTGTTATAGAGACACAAATGACCTTTTTATCTATTAAATTATTGTATGAATTTATTTAGTGACATATAAAGTATAATTTCCATCTTCTAGATGGTAATAGTAATTCTAATAATTTTCTATAAGTGAAAAAAATCTGCCTTTTCCCAGTAATGGCATAGTTTCTAGACATGTTTATTGTTCATATCAATAGAGAAAAAAAATCTTTGACCAATACTTTACTTTTTGCATGTATATTATATCATATCTGAAATTATGTTGTAGTGTGATTTATAGCATTAATAATGTACTTTATCATAGCTTTTTGAAATATGAGTTAGTGCATAATGTCCTCTAAATGAGTAAATTTTCTTTCAAGTACCACTACTTAAATAGTTTTGTTGGTAGAACTATATTTAAAATATTATTAATTTAAATTTAAATTAGTTTCTTTCTCAGATACGTCCAATTTCCCAGTGAAACCAAGAGATATATAAAAAAAAATTCTAATTAAAATTCTTTTTAAAATAAATAATATACAAATAAAATGGAATTAAAAATCAATAAAATAATCTGTGAACTTTTATCCTAGAAGGTATGATTTATTCTAATATATTGTTCTTACAATTCATGTATTCTAATAATTGTATAAATTAATGTAAAAATATAAAAGCACATAACAGACAGAATTACAAAAAAGATCAGTAAAATGATGAAATATAGTAAAACTCATTTCCAATAGAAAGATTAATTTTTCAGACTTGATTTAAAAGCAGTAACACATGTAAAAACAAACTTCACTAATCTTATTGCCTGTTACCTGAATGTATGTCTATACAATATAGATTATTGTCTTTTTCTAATCTCCTATAGAAAGTTTTTATATTTTTATTATTAAATATAATATCTAAATATTGATTTTGTATTAGGGTTTTATATACATACCCTTTATCAGATTAAGATTGATTGATAATATTGATTATTTTATTAGATTGATTTATAGTGTGTTAACCTTTGTTTTCTCTCATAAAAACATGCTGAATATTTTGACATGCTTTTAATGTATATAAGAAGAGAATGATTTTCTGAAAATTCTATAGATGTTGGAAATTAATTAAACTGATTGATAGGAATATTTTTTAAATTTGCATTTCTTTAAAATAATCAACTTGTGCTTGTAATATTTTGTTATTTTTAATTTTTAAAAATATTCTTAGTTTGCTTTTTATTTTTGAAGAACATGTTAGTAAAAGATATATAATAATTTTAAATTGTTGCTTTCTACTTGGTGAATTAAACTTATGATGAAATATCCTTCTTTTTTTCCAGTGATATTTTTTTCTTGATGTTTACTTTGAAATTGATATAGGTATACCATCTTATTTTTGTTAATATTTTCAGGTTATATCTTTCCCAAACTTTTATTTCCAATCTATTTGGGATTCTGTTACTTCAGCGAATATCTTGTGTGCAGAAGATAGTTTTATGATTTTTTAAAAATTTATAATCCAGTCTGGATATTTTAGTGTTTTAACTGGAACACTTAGTACAACTATATTTAATGTAACTAATAACATAACATTTTTAAACCTATCATATTACTCTGTGCTTTCATTGGTCTTGTTCTATGATGTTTTTCCTCTAACTTTTGTCTTCCTTTGTATTGTCTAGATATTTCTTAATATATCACATATTTTTCTCTGTTTGAAATTCGTATACATTTTATGAATTTTTTCAATGATAATCTAGACAAGATTACAGCCTGCCTCACTGACTTGTGCATATCTAGTATTAATGACACATTTATATCTACCCAAATAATAAAAGGATATTAAAGCACTTTAACTCCATTACCAAAACTTTTGACATGAATGCCATTATTTCACACTTTAAAATTTTTCTATATATTTCAAACTCCCCAACACAATATTTTTTATTTTTATTCAGTTAATAGTTTTTAAAGAGTTTACCTTTTTGATTCCTCTTTTTATTTTGAAAATTTTTTCATCAAAAATTATATTCAGGGCCAATGTATCATAACAAGGACTGGATTTACTTCCTGTGTAAAATAACTAAAAAATGGGTAAAATGTATAAAACTGTCATTTTTAAGATTGGCCATCATTCAATGAAGAACACTTCTCACTGAGAGGTGGGAAATTCATAAATCCTACAGGAGCTGCAGCTTGCTGCCTTGAAGAAGTTTCTAGAACAGGGGGACAAAATGGAGAATCCAAGCAGAAAATTCTCAGGAAGAATACTGGAAATGGATACCTGCCCTGAGAGAGCTCTTCAAGCATCTACATATTTCCCTGTTAGAATATTTAACAGAATATTGATTCAACCAAGTATGTGAGAAATGGCTTAGGCTGGGGAAAGAGAAACAAAAAGTCTTAAAGAAAACAGTTCACAGGGCCAAACAGAGTCAGGAACAGATCCTGTTCCTACCATTCTGTCTGAAAAAAATATCATAATTCACAATGCATTGGGCAGAGTACTCAGAACAGTTTTGTCCAATAGTTAAGATTAATAAGCTCTAGATAAAATGCTACTTCAGCCTAGACTGAAAATCTTAAAAGCAATGATATAATTGTTTCCATGTTATGGAAATGCATCCAAGATCAAAGCTCGAGAATATGTAGAGTAATAAAAAAATAGATAACTAGTGCCCAACAAAATACAATTCTCAGTCTGGCATCCAAGTAAAGATTACTCAGTGTGCAGAAACAAACAAACAAACAAACAAACAAACCCAAGAATTTACCAAAACACTGAGGAGAAAAATGAAATAAGCAAACCAACAACAAACTAAGCAGAGTTAGAATGAGCAGAAAGAGACATTGAAACAGTATATTAATTCAAAAAATTAGATGAAAGATTGAACATGTGTTAGAGAGATATAGAAGACAAAGACACAAATCAAATTTCAGGAGGTGAAAACTACAATGGTGAGATGCAAGTGTCACCAGAGGGAACTGATGATAAATTAGGCATTGCTGAGGGAAAGATTAGCAAATTTGAAGATATTGCCATAGAAACTATACAAAATGAAATTAAGAGAAAAATTGCTCAAAAAGTAAATAAACTATGAAGAGAATCTGTAGGTTTCAGGACAACTTCAAGAACTGTAATACATGTGCAACTGGAGTCAATGAAGGACGTAAGAAGGGCAGTTAAAAAATATTTGGAGAAATTATGGCTTAAGGCATTCAACAAAAAGTCATTGTAATATATAATAATTTTATTTTTGATATTTCACAGAACAAAAATGAAGTCAACATGGGAACCTAAAGTATTTTTATATTTATAATGGCTAATATTTTAAATTTGAATTACATATGTTAAGAGCACTATACTCATTTTAGTGCTTTTGTCTTTAAAAGTCTTTATCAGGCTGCCCTGTTGCATCCTCAGATTGAAACATGTATTTATTTACCCAGGGTTCTTTTACTTGTTAAACTCAAAATGTGTTCTTTTTTCTTGGATCCATATACTCATACTAAGAACCCTAAGGAATGATTTACTTCCTTATTTCTAGATTTGGGGAAGGGCATCAGCATCAGCAACAGGCTTCACTCGTGCCCTTATTTTATTTTATTATTTTATTTTATTTTATTTTATTTTATTTTATTTATTTTATTTTTTAATACAGAGGCTGTTTGGCACACGTGTGTTCTTTAGGTCTTCAATTTCCAAACCTGGCTAACCAGCAAATATCTTCTGGATTTCTGTTAACTTGAATTCTTATTATTACTCCAGCCTCATTAAATCAGTCAGAAGTATGAGGTAGGAATTCAGGAATCTTCAGTTTAATTAGATTCCATTTTAACTCCTGTGATCTCCCAGTTTTAATTCTAGGTCCTAAGCTATCAAGATATAATTCATTTTTAAAGTATCAGTCAATTGTACTTCAAAAAGGAAAATGTTCATGTTGTATTTCTAGCTACAGCTCCTTTATTACTGAAAGAATGGAGAAGTTGCTTAGCCAATTTTTCATATAAGACATCTAGAAATAACATTTTAACATTATTACATAACCAGTGCTAAAACCCAGTAATTTATAAATTAGTTTCGTATATTGAGTAGAGTGTATTATTTAATTTGGAAATGCAATAATTCTATTCTGTAAATTACATTGATAGATATTAGTTTTGATACTGATAAAGAAAAAGGAATGATCCATAAAAATGCTTGATACTTTTAGTTTTATAGATTATCAATAATTTGTATTATAGATAGCATTCTATGCTATTTATTTGCCAATGGCAAGAAAATCTACAAAATGCAGCATACTGTATTACTTATCCAAAATATTACTTCTGTAGTTTAATTAACCATTTAAAGGAACCAGAGAGAAATATACATTTATGTTTGTACCAAAATCATAAAAAATAGTTTCATAAAAGCAATTTGATATATTGTGATTTGTTTGAGGTTACCTTGTGAAATATTACTTTAACAAATCTAGTCAAGATTTTTTCTGTGATTCTATCAATTCCTATATCTTTAAAACCTTTGTCTCAAAATCTACTGTTATCGTATTTATATTTATACAGTTTTGGTTGCTAATGGATTAAGGGACTTATTTGGATTATGAAAAAAGGGAAATCAATTTTAGTACCAAGAATTTTTATCCCCAGGTAAACAGGTTTATTAAACAATAACAATTTCATTGTAACCTCAAAATCAAAACTTCAATACAGCAAATATTAAAAAGCAAGGAAATTTTATGCAAAGACTTGAAAAATTTACAATTTCTAATTTTGAGTGATTAAGAAATGAAGTGGATATTTGTGTTGGCATTATTTCTAGGATTGGTAGTGTTTATATAATTTTATGACTGAAATGATTCTCAAAAATTCTGGTCTGAAACTAATTTTGTCTGTCTGTCTGTCTTATCTGTCTACCTATCATCTATTCTATTCTATTCCATTCCATTCCATTCCATTCCATTCCATTCTATTCTATTAATTTGGATGTGTATACTTAATCAGTAGCTATGTATTGAATATTCTTTGAATTGTTCTAGGAATTAAGTCATTTTGATATACTTCTGGATGAGGTACAAATTGGTTTAACTTGCTGAAAGACAGTGTGTCAAAAGTTTAAATAACTTTGATTCAGAAATACTGCACCCAAGCCTAGTCTAACTGGAACAAATGGTATATTTGTACAAGAATTTAGTCTGAAGTATGTTCGCTAGGCATTTTTAAGAATAAATAACAAAGCGTAACATATTAAAAAATAAGAACTATTGTTAGGTTGCCTTATCAACAGGATATAGGAATGTAGAACCCATTATATCTGATTACTGTGGCATAGACGATTTTCTTTTGAAGCTAACTATTCTCTGCATGTACCTTACAATCAGTAAAAATTGCATGACCTTTGAGAGCATACAAATTTTTCCATAAAAGCTGAGCAAATCCTGCAAACAGACTCATAAAATAACTACCTAAAATTAATTCATGGATTTGAGTTACCAACACAAATCTGCATTTATAACTTCAAGCCATATACTTCACTTATAGTTTTTTAAAATAATTTAAAGTCAGTAATTCTAATGCTAATAAATTACAGGTTACTATTTAACTTTCTTCATTTTACTCCTACACTCAGTCTCTCTGATTGATGATAAAGTTTCAGCAAACAATGGGCAATAAGACCGAATTAATTTTCTAGTGCTTTAATATATCAATTATTAGCTTCAGAAATCATGAAGAATAATAGAATAACAAGTAGCTAATATTAAATTAATAAGTGAAGGTATTAAAATAGTAAAACCAGTAATAACAGTATTAGGTAAAAAACTATTAGAGTCAAGATCCTATAATTTTTTTTTAAGTTTTTGTTAATAACAAGCAACAACAGCTTCATTGCCTTTCCATTAGTCAGTTTAATGATTAGGATTAATATCTCTCACCATGTAACAAAATTGAAAGCTTGGTGGTCTTAAACCATAAGCTCCTTATTGTAGCATGGGACAAAAGATTATATTAGCTCTGCACAAGTTTATACAGAGTGAGAACTTAATAAATGCTAACTGCCTATATTTATAACTCAAGGGAAGTGAGTCCCAGCTTGCTGTAGCCACAGTTTTCACATGCTCCCCTTGCACTCACTGTGGGCAAGTAGAAAATACTGCTCATTGTATATCACTGGCTTCTCCACAGACAGCATAGGGAAGGAAGAGGGCAATTTCAAAAAGCCGAGACCTAAAATTCAGGCCTTGAAACTATATCTACTGGGTTTGCTTAGGTAAGAAGACTACATTAGTTAATTTTCTCCTGCAGAATATCCCAAAGAATTTCACTAAGGCCCCACCTATATTTTCTTATTAATAGAGTCTGCCTTATATGCTGCTTGTTCAATTTTTACTTTTTTGCTTCTTACTCCAACCACCTCTGTTATGATTTTGTTCTACATATTAAAATAGAAATAGCAATATCTCCCACTGCATAGTTCACTGTTTTAAATGTATTACACAGTGTAAAACAGTTTGGCAAGCATGATTACATTGTACAAATGAAAGGCAAAATAATGACAGTACCTCACTCCCATAAAATATTAAATTTATTCATATAGAAGTTTTTCTTAGATATTTAATCCTATGAATTATTCTAGATTGAAAGCCATTATATAGTTAGAAGATGCAAGACTTTCAGAGGAAAGTGTTGAACAAACCTCATCCATAATTAATGGTGCATGCCATTGTGAGCATCATCATATTGAGATGGAGGTCACAATTAATGAATGGCTTAAATGACAGGACAAATAATGGATATTGGCTCTCCAAAATTTAATGGCAGTTTCACATGGGTAATTTATTAGCTGCATTGCTTATGAAGATTATCATTCATATATGAATACCTCTGTCTTTAATAACTTGTTTTTTTAATTCAAAATCTTTAAGAAGCATTTCAGATACATCTGTACACATAAAAGTCTAGGTATACTAGTTCATATCTGTTTATATCTTTAATGCATTATTTTAGACATTAAAATGTATACTCACTATGCAAAACCATTCCAGAAATAAATTGTTCCTACTATTTTTAGCCATTAGGAAAGTTCATTTGAAAGTTAATGCTGGTGACTGTCATAGGTGAAGTGCTAATGAATTAGCCTCAGGAAGGGACATGACTTTCCTGGCTGTTTTACCTGAATACTTGACAAATGTGTGTTATATTCCTTATGCTTATGAATATCATTAGAAAGTTCTAACACTATAATTCTTTGCCTAAAACATTTGGTAGCCGTATACAAAATGCTACTTTTAAAATCCTTAAATCGAACTGTTTTTCCTCCGTATGTTTTTGTAGCAAAGAGTGACAAATTTACATAAATCTTTTTATAATTTTGAGCTTATGTGAGGGTCAAACTCAAATATATTGACATCAGTGTAGGTTAATGTACATATCGACATGTCATTAAATTGCTTATAAGATACTAGTTTGAAAGATATAATATATCTCAAAATTCAGAGGAAAATTATCATCATAAATATAAATATTTATAGGGTTGTTTTTTTTTTTTTTTTTGCTTTTATAAGAACAATTTGAACAGAAAACATTTGAAAGGCTCACTTTAATCCACTACTAAATTCTGGATATATTGAACATTTTTCTTCTTAATTTATTCATAAGAGTAATTGTGTCCTGAACGAACCACTCAGATGTTTTCTGACCTGCTATAACTTTCAAGAATTTGAGTGTCACAAGGAAAAAAGAAATTTCGACCATCATTAATCAATGAAATGCTTTTTCTAAATAGTCAAAGTAAAAGGCATACGTTTAAATTTAGCAATGTTATTAGGTATATAAAAGTCATAATTATCCACAGTTCCTTCATTAATTACATTTTTTCCATATAAAACTAAGCACATACAGAGTACTCTGATTGCATAAGGTTTCTAAATTTTGTAAGCACTTAAAACGCTTTAAAAATAATGTTCCAAAGATGTCAAAAATAGTTTTATGCACATTGTAAAAGTTACTAGATCAGATACTCTAGTGTATAAACTTAAGCAAATTGCAAAATATTCAACTCTAATAACATTGTGAGTAACATGAGCTAATTTCTTCATGTTCCGTGGAATATTAAGACTAATAAGTGTAGAAGTCCTATTTTTCTTCATGAACTGTGATAATCCTGTAAAACAAAGAATGGCAATCTGACATTTATTTTTCCAATTAATTTATAATGTCCTAGTGTTCTCATTTCCCTTATTACATGATCTCACAATGTGTCCCAAAATGTGAAATGTTTATTGCTTCTTGAGGATAAAAAAGAAAATCCCCTTTTGTGTATAGAGACTTGTGTCTCTACAGGCACAAGTGGTTTAATTATACCACTGAAGAGAGGTTAGACTTTAGATTTTTAGATAACTTATTTTGGATCCTGGTGAGATATATACTAACTCTATGTGATGTTGAATATATCATTGAACTTTAACCTAAACTTCAATTTCCTCACATAGAAATTTGGGGAAAGATATACCCAGAAAATAGGAATGTAGACAACATTTATACAATTTTAGCATGCAATATGTTTTTTAAATAACTTTTATATTTTAGAGTAGTTGTAGATTCATAATCTAGTGAGTTTCCATGCATTTATACCTAGTTGCTCCTATTAGTAACATCTTACATTAGTAAGTATGATTTTTATATTAATGAACCAATGTTGACATACTATTATTAACTAAAGTCCACGCTTTATTTAGGTTTCTTTTGGTTTTAGCTAATGTCTCTTTTCTGTTCCAGGACCCCTTCCAGGAAAACATATTACATTTAGTCATCATGAGTCCTTAGGCTTCTCTAGATTGTAATCGTTTTTCAGATTTTCCTTGTTTATCATGACCTCAACTGTTTCGAAGGTTACTGCTCATATATTTTGTACAATGGCCCTCACTGGGTCATGATTTTCTCATGATTAGACTGGGGATAATATTTGTTTTAAGAAAAAAATCAAAGAGTAAAGTGCTAGTCTTATCATATTATATATTATACCTCATTGCTGATAAGACTGAGATAGCGATTGCCAAGATTCTTTATCATAATGTTGTTTCCCCTCTTGCCCTTTTTGTATTGTACCCATTGGAAGGAAGTCACTATGCACTATCCACAAATAACAGGCAGAAAGTTATAGCCTACCTTTTTGAAATGACACTATCTACATTCTAATTGTAATTTTGCCTAATCTTGGGTTATAGTTTGACATAATATAAACTCATGTGTAGAATGAATTTTGACTATTTCTTCAATTTATTTATTTTTTGATCATTTATATTAGTATGGACTCATGCATATTTATTTTGTAATTTTGTTTATAATCCACTATATTATTCTTTGGTTGCTCAAATGATTTCCTTTTGGCTATTGAAAGCTCTTTCAGTTGACACCTTGTTCCTTTGACATGCCTTCACAGATTTGTTTTCCTTTATTTTGTTCTGCTTTTAAGTACTTCCGTGCTTTCTAATAACTATAAGATACTGCAGACTCATTTGTTTTTTTTTTCCCTGCACCAGCCCTAGAATCAGTCATTTCCATTTTCTCTAAGGATACCTGGTTCTTTTTATTGGAGAATAGTGTTAGAAATCAAGATCAGGATGATGGATGTGCTCATTGCTTTCTTCTAGAATCTCTCAACTGATAAAGCAATGAGATATATGTGCATACTAATCTGCGCATATTTTCACATGTAGCCATCTTTATCTATATTAAGTTTATACTGGTATACTACATGGATCATGCTAGACTTCCTTCCCCTTTGCTTCTCTGTAATCACTATAGCAATAATGAGAACTTGTCTCCCAGCATCTGTCATCTATTTACTTAATTGTTTAACTTTAGAATATATGAATATTGGATTGAAATTGTTAACCATACCCCAATGGTTAAGAACTTTACCAACTAGAGTACAATGCATATACACAGTCTCTTTTGCCTTTAGTCTTACAGTCTCCACTCATTTCTAAAATTACTTAGGTCTGCAGTTTTCCCCTCAGTTCCTTTCAGTGAGGTTATTACATTTGTAATACAATTAGTTTGTCCTAGTCTACATTCTATTCTGGTATCCTCTGACATCCTAAATGATTTTTTAAATTGCGTACATTGAGGTCGTTGCTGTATGCTGTACAGTTCTCAGTTTTGACAAATGCAGAGCCTCTATCCACAATTACATTATCATTCAGAATAGTTCAGTGCCCTTAAAAATCATCTGTGGGTCATCTCTCCAACCCTTCCTCATCCTTAAATTCCTTGCAACAAATGATCCGTTTACTATCCTTATATTTTTGCCTTTTTAAGAATGTCATATGAATAGTATCATATAATATGTGGTCTTTTCAGACCAATTTCTTTCACTTAGTAATTTTGTAGCCTCTATTTATACCTTTATAGCTTTGCCTTGATCTTAATTGCTGAAACTCTTGTATAGTTATGTTTTGTTGGTTTTACATTTTGGTTTTTTTTTTCTTTTTTTTTTTTTTTTGGTCCATGTAGTTTTTATTCTGTAGGTGATCACTTTGGATCATTAGTTTAGCCTTCCTCTGATCCCTATTGCATAGAAAAATATCTAACTTCATATGGTAGCAAATAGCAATTTTGTTATTTGCTTTGTTGAGAATAAATTAAATATTTAAAAATATTTGCATAGTTTTCATGCTTCTTTTATTTTACAATGATCTTTACTAATGTTTATTTTCTCCTTTTATTTTTGCTTTTCTATTTTAATCTGTTAATTTCTTTTGTAGTTAATATGTATTGTCTTTATCTCTTCTCTCCCACTTCTTTCTATTGCACCTTCTCTGTTCCTTTTAAAACTATGTTTTATCTTAGATGTTTAGCTTCTAATTTTTCTACTTAGTTTTCTCTATCGCTGAGTTCACCTGCCCTCCCTCCTTCTCAAACAAATACTCTAATAATCCTTGAATCATTTGTTATCCTGATAATGATGAGATAGAGTGGTTAATAAAAGAAGAATTTAAGGAGAGGACTGTTTCCAAATGTAAGGACAAGGAGAAGGAGTGGATTCAAAAACTCAAAAGAGGATAACTGTGTGGAAAGTCTGATTTAAGAGCAATCATGTCATTAGGTGGAAAGAATGAGCATTGTTTGGAGGGAGCAGGGGGAATGTATAATATGACCTCATTCTTTTACCACTTTTAAAATAGGAAAAAAATAATTGGTCAATTTTGGAGGATGTTGGTGAACCTACTTAATATTTTGAAAATCACTAAATAAAGTATAAACAGAATTTCAGCTGTATTTTTCTGTATCACCTGTACCTTAAGGTAACTAAATTGTTTGCTGAGAAAAAAATTTATTCTTATGGTATTATAAATCAAAGTCATATATTTGGTATTCTTATGGTATTATAAATCAAAGTCATATATTTGAAAAAGGAATGATAACATTAGACTATCTCAGTTTTGCAATCCTGAGTAAAATGCTGGTCCTGGGCATTGATTTAATATCATAAACATAGAAGCAACCTGACTTATGTGTCTTCTGATGGAAGTACACAGTAAAAACTCTGAAGTACTGTATAAAAATTTGACATAGAATCTTATCAAGCCTTTTTAGGTCTAACAATTTATAGAAAATAGAAGAGGCAAACGAATGTGTTCAATTATACCATCTGCAAAATTTCTATGAGATAAATCATTGGATTCTTTAACAAATAGATTACAAGAAAAAGAGATGAAGGAAGTGAACAGAAACCTGTATTATAAATGAGGCTTTTCAACCATTTGCAATGAATTGGCTTTATGGATCTTAATTCCAACTAGCGGTTCTCAAAAAGAGGTGGTTTGGGCCCCAGGGGACATTTGGAAATATCTGGAGAATTTTTGATTGTCGCAACAGGGGCAGGGGGCATCGATTGGGTACAATTCAGGGATGGAGCTATGAATTCTACAATGTACAAGACAACCTCCTCATAACAAATAATTATCTGGCCTAAAATGTCAACAGTACTGAGTTAGAAAAACTTTGGTTTAAATGAGTAAGCTTTATAATATACGTGTTATATACATTCTGATTCTGTAGTAGAGTATACAAATATATAGTACACTAGGCAGCTGCATGAATACTTTAATGTAAATTGAGGAATAAACAGCTTTAATAAATATATTACTCACTTTTACCAAATTGATTTAGGGTATTAATATAAACTGGATATTTTAATTTAATTTTATTTTTTAACCTTGAATGCTATCTGAGCAAGACGAATGGGTTTGCTTGTTGGAATCAGTCTTTCTATTTTTATAATATTTTTCTGGATTGAAAACAGGGATACATACTTTAGGTTAATATTAATTAAAAGTTACTTATCAAGCACTTACTACATTCTAGGCATTCTGATATGTACTCACTTAATTCTCAGGTACATAGTCACATATTCATGTAGATAAACACAGAGGAAATGTTATCAACCATATTTTATTTGTGAAACAAAGGTTAATAAAGTAAAATGACATTCAGAATATTTTCTTGGGAAGAGGTTATGAAGCCAAATTCAAATCCAATTCTACCTGATTAAAACCTATTTTATTAAACACTTGCTGTGCTGATACTGACAGAAACAAATAGATATCAATTTAAAATAATGTTTGTCTGTAACTATAGTATGAGGTTGATGAAGTCATTCATATCCTGTTATTGCCCTGATTTTGACACCCTGACCATATGGAGTATACTATATATATGATTTTGATATAATCGTATTGAGTTTCATGAGGTTTCCACTATTATTCATACTTATAATATTTATATAAAATTTTATCTTCAAACTTACTAATGTGATTTGAAAATATAAATGGTTTGTGAACATGGCAAATTATAGCTCTAAAATATTTCTTTGCAGCCTTTGATTCTTATGACAAAGGAAGTTTCTGGGAAGTTGCATTAAAATTTATCATCGATCTCAAGTAAGTATTATGAATGAATCAATCGCAAAAAACTACTAAGTGATAGTCTCATTTCCATAGAAATGGTCTCATTATGACTAAATACTGAAAATGTATGAGGACAGTATTGTTTAGAGTAAGTCTTGCAGCACTTTCCTTCCCACTAACTCATATAAATATCGCCTCTCATGTTTAAAATTAAATGATTTGAATTCATCATGCACAGTAGGAGACATTCTCAGGTTTTCACTCTGAACTATTAGTTCTATTATTTGTGTAAGTTTATTTAGGCCTATAATGACAATGAACTGAGTTGAATAAAGTACTTTTTGCATATTTTTCAATAAAATATCCTTCTTTTCAAAGATGTAAGCAACATTTACATTTTCTTCCTTCTTTTGTTTTAACAAGTAAATATGCAAGACAATGAGGTGTATCTGAATAGTGTTATGGAAATAAAGACCTTCTCTTTTTTTTTTTTTTCTGTCCTTGGACTGACTCCTCAAGTTAATAATTTCTGTCAACACAGACACTCACAATTACAGGAATATGTACACATACTGTGTAAAGGCGTCTGCAGGTAAACACTTAGTTATATAGTAATCACTAATAGCATCTGTTGTTATCCCCGTTCATGCTTTTATAAAGAAAAACATGTTTTTTACAACTTTGCTGGCATATGACAATCACCAATTAATTGTGCCTACAATTAAACAAAAAAAAAGTAATTTCTTTTTTCCAAATTTTCTTATTACTTCTGATGTCCTCAATGGCAGATGTAAATATTTTGAAAGTCATCATAATAAATAAATAGGAAATACAGAACATCTGTGCAAATACAAAGACTTGTGTCACTTTAAAAGTAAAAATCCATAGAAAGATATAATCACAATAAAGGGGGAATATTAGTAAAAATAAATGCATATATTTACCGTAATTTCCACTCACTTGAGACCTATTTTCCATGTACTCTTCTAAGTACTTTATATGTAGTAGGTCATCCTCACAATAGCATTCTAAGATAGTAGTCAATAAATTTGCTCAAAGACACACCACGAACAAATAATAGATCTAGGAGTTGAAATAACAAAGTTGGCCTCAGTGTCTAGCTTCTGAGCTTCCTAAATAGAGAGTGAAGTATGGCAACTTCATTTACTATAATATAAATGAAAACTGAAACTAAAACAAAGCATCTCTTCCAACGTAGCAGATTATTGACTACACATAATTTGCTGATACAAGTTGTTTGGCTGTTTTACGATGCCAGAAAAGAGTTTTAAAAGACAGTAATATTAGGCATTGCTATTTGCTATAATACAATTATAGCACAAATTTTTTTTGTCTTGCTGACAATTGCTTTATTCATTTATGTTAAATACCTGCACCTGCAAGAAATTGAATTTCTCTAGACAACTAAGTAGACAAAAGCCTGTCTGATAAATCTCATACGAAATAATCATTGATAGTTTCTCAGATTCCAGCTCATATCCTTTTTTACTCTTATATTACACACAATTTTAACAAATGTTTATCAGATTTCCTAACTTACGTTAAGTTAGAAATAATAAAAGAGAGAAAATGCAGGGACATTTATAATCAAAATGATCACAATTTATCATTGTGACCAGCCCTATATATGTATGTAATGTGTGTATACATTATATACATATATATATACACACATACATAAATAGATAGGTTGCTATCCAGAAAGTGTTGACAATGATCAAAGTCCAAATTCTGACAGAAAATTAAAAAAAAAAAATTTAAGTGCAAATCATTTTTAATTTATTTTCAAGCAGATGTTATGCAGAGCAAGAGTAATTTTTATATTTAATGCCTGAAAGAATGATTTACTTATTTCTTATCTAAAAAATCTCTAATGTTTAAACTATTTAGTCCATCTTATTTTCTCTCACATAACTTTTCTCTTGTGGAGATTTTATGTGTAAACACTGGGCTATAGTGATTCCAAAGTAAAAAGAAACAAGAGAATTTTTGCCATCAAATCTATCCTAACCATTCCAAACTTATACAGGATCTATATTTTTTAATTACTTAACATATTGCATGACCCATATCAAAAGCTCATGAATACCTATATTATCATTTTTTTATCATTATGGATAATGTTATTAATGGTAGGCCATGGGCCAGCTCCAGAATACAGATGTGAATAAATCATCTTGTGGATTTATAAAGAATGTTACCTTTCAAAAAATAAATTTGGTTTATTGAAGAATTTATTGAGAAATCTAAAATTAAATTAAACATCCCTTTAGCAGAAACTTCATGCAAGTCATCTTTAGATTTAATAACAATCTTTGAATTTATAACTTCACAAATAATTAGCTTTGGTACTGGCGTATTAAAAAGGAAAGGAAAGATCGTGTGTGTGTGCGCGCGCGCCATGTAACACTTAGCAAGAAAATGCCTGCATCAAGATAAATTACAGGAAACTTACCAAAGACTGAATCAAAACACTCTGAAAAATGTATTCCTTTATTATGAGACAAGCATCTTGACAGAAGCCTGTCTGTGGTTTCTGAAGATAAGATTAGTAATCATCTCTTCTTTCTTCCAAAATGCATTTCCTTGATAACAGGAGAGATGAAAGGATGAAGGCCCTAGTAAATGTAGGTGAATGTGGGTTCTTCATGCCACAGACCACTCCCAACTTTGCTGTATGATCTTACAACCTTTGCTAGCATTGCTCATGCTTCTAAACTGCCTAGGATTGCACAGCTATGCTGATGATTTATTATCTTCTACGACATAACAAAATGCTGTGTAATAAAATCAAATAGCAATCTTAAGATAAAGTTTGCATTTAGTTCCACAAATGTATAAGGAAACAGATTATGAATTACTTTTAAGCATTTAACCTGTGATATATTTAACTCTTAGTAGTGTTTGAAGCTAATGTGGTCTCTAGAAGATTCACAAGTTTCCTATTTGAAGGGAATGTTTCTTAACATTCTGTGCACAATTACTAACCTTAGAAGTTAGAATGAAAAAAGAAAAAAAGAAAGATGAATTTTTAGTAAAGCTTTTAAAACTATAGACTACGGAGCAAAACATCCTTGCCCCAAAATCCAAGATTTTCCTCTTATTAACTATCACTTAACTTCTCTGGGGTCATTGCCACATCTGTATGCCAGGGATAAACATAAATACTATTCAAATGATTATTATGAAGATTAAATAAGCTAAGTCCTATAAAACACTTAGAACAGTGTCTGGCATATAGTACTCTCTGTAGTTATATTTAGCTAGTCATGTATTTCTCACCTTATGAAAAAGAGTAGCAAAAGTTTAATGAGATATAAAGTTAATTATGTATAATTTGGCTCAAAATATATCAAAAATGAGTAGAGTTTGTTATTGGTTAATAAATCCCAAAGAATGTTTTTATTTATTAAATTGATTTCCTTAATAAAGAACGAATTGAGCAATTAGTTATCAGAGCATTGCTCTTTATTTTATTTTATTTTTTCCTGTGAGGACCTAGACCAATATAATATATGTCCTCCTAGGTAGAAAATAATTGTTCCATAAACCCATTTCTTGTTCTTCCTTGGAATACAGCTATTTACCAGTCTTCTTTGTAATTATCAGGAGTCAAGTGGTTGAGTTCCAACGAATAAAGTATGAATGAAAATGGAGTGTAAAATCTACTCACAATCCTCCATGATCTTCCCTCTTTCCATTGGTTTGCTGCAGACAAATTAAGATTTGGGAGTCAATGCTGAAGATGATGGGCCTATAAGATAGCAGTGGCTTTGTTCCCAGAATTATGGTTTATGAGAGAGTAGGAGAACCTCTCAGACCAATCAGGAACACTGGATAGAAATCTTGCATGAACGAGAATTAAATATCTAACTTTTGTCACTATTTCTTTTTGTTAGACGCTAAGGAATTATTGTAAGTAATATATCTTTTTCCTTGCTTTTGAGGTAGGTGAAAGAGGCCAGTGAAAATTATATTCTTTGTCTGAATAATAGTAGCTTCAATTTATCAAGTTTTAGAATTTACTTAACCCCAATCTCCCACCCTCACGTGCATTCACCACCAGTGACAAATAAGACTGCTGCATCTTAATCAGCTGAAGACCTAGTATCCAATCCTTGTCTTGTTGATGAAAAGAGCATGAGATTTTTATTTTCCATCTAGTGTAATGGAAGTTATTAAGATTTAATTTTTTCTAAAATGTCTTATCTTGCCCACTCTTTTATGAGTCTCTTGAAAGAAAACAATGCACATCTTAAGTCGTTAGGCTAAATTCAGTTTTGTAGTTTAAAGATTTTTTATACATTCACATTTAAATAAAACATCGGTTTGCCGTAATGAGTCAGTGAGTAATCTACTTTAATTAACTACTTGAGGGAAGCCATAAAATTGTTAATATAGTCTACTCACTTTCACAGGATAAAATGAAATCACTGAGTGATTTTTTCTGTTATTCCAAAAAAAAAAAAAATTATAGAGAAGTAGCGTGTTTCTGCCCTTTTCATTATTTGAAATAGTACCTCATGATATTAACAGTTTTCCCAAATTCTATATCTTTTTACTTGTATATAAATATTTTTGAATAAAATGCTTTGGATATCACCTTGCAGATCGTTAAGGATAATATAAAATTAAGCACAAGCTGAAGGTGATAAAACTGAAGTGACGAGATAATGGTTTTCACTTTACAAAAGAACAAAATAGACATGACCAGGCCATTTTATCGTGGACATAATAAAAGTACTCACTTTGATATGTACTTTGTTAGCTCTCTGATTTCTCCTCTGTCATCTTTGCTGGTTACTTTTTCTAAATTCTAGACAAGAGAACGGAAAATAGTAGTGTTTTGAGTGTTTGTGTTCAACAAAGAGTAAAAGAAAATAAAAGTTTGTAAAAGAAAATGTCATTATATGTAATCATTCATACTGTCTTTCCTCTCTGCTATGAAATGAGAAGCCTGTATCTGAGTGGAATTTTGTGGTTGTCCAATCGCCCCTGAGGCTTAGTGGATGAATCTCCCTAAATCTGGGAAATAGTAGCATACTCCATCTGCAAATCTGTAGCCACATTCTCCTATCAACTAATCACGACTAGTACTAATATTTTTATCTCCAGCTGACTATTTTTGCTATAGATAACCTATGATCAATAAAACTACATCCTTCAGAGAAAGCATATTTTGTGAACTTCAGAGAACTGCATTTATTATCGATTTTAGTAGTAACATATTTTAGTATGTTCTAGTCTCTTTCTGGAACTCGAGATGTAGTGATAAAAAAGACTGGAAAGAATTACCGATCTTATAAAATCATTCTTCATTAAAGGAGACTAATAGAAACAAAATAGAGATTTATAAGATGACTTCAATTAATGAAAATGTGTATTACAAAAAACAAAAACTAAATTTGTATCTGCAGTGAATCAGCAGCATAAGTGAAATAAAAGTTTTTGTTCATGAAAGCCAACATATACTACTGAGTATTTGATACCACAGTGTAAAGTAGCCTATCCTAACTAATCCTACATGTAAAATAGATGAAAATACTATTAAATAATATTTTAATTGTTAAAAATAATATTCACAATTTTAAATTATGCTCTCTATGTCCTGCATTATCTTCTTTAAAATAATGTTCTGTACTCTTTTTCTTCAATTTTTTTTCTTCCTGTTCTATCTTACATTTACCTTAGTCTTTCACCAACTCCATTTTTCTAAACTGCTCCTGTAAAGATCCTCAAAGAGTTACATGTTATTAAATCTAATGACCATTCTGTTCTTATTTTACATGTTTTATCTGTTTTTGAGAGTTGCTTACTTTCTCCTTCTTGATCAGTCTCTTCTACTTCAATTCGAAGACACTGAGCTCTTCTGATTTCTTTGTTAGCTCTCTGATTTCTCCTCTGTCATCTTTGCTGGATTCTTTTCATCTTCCTGAAGTCTAGTCATTATAATATTTAGAGTTCATGTAGTACTTCTATATCTATAGTCGCTTGATGACCCTGTTAGTCATATGGCTGACATTACTAGTGGATTATTTAAAATGAAGTTCTCTGTCATGTGATTTCTTTATCTACACTGCACCAATCATTTCCCGTCTGCCTTAATGATATCAAGCTACTGTAACAGAATACCATTGACAGTTCTTGGGGCTAAAAAGTCCAAGATCAAGGCACCAGTGGATTAGGCATCTAGTGAAAGCCTACTCTCTGGTTAATAGAGAGCCATTTTCTTGCTGGGTCCTCACATGGTAAAAGAGGTAAGGGAACTCTCTGGAATCTCATTTTATAAAGGGCACTAATTCTATATATAAGGGCTTCACCTTCGTGAACTAATCACCTACCAAAGTCCACCAAATACCATTATTTTGGGTGTTAGGATTTAACATATAAATTTTGGGTGAATACAAACATTTAGTCTGTAGCACCATCTCATGCAGGATAAAGCCAATGTTCTCATGAAGGCTTAGAAAGCCCTATTTTATCTCACTCCATTGTCTCTCTGACTTCTGATACTTTCCCCCTGGCTCACTATGGCTACCAACATATAGGCCCATTATTTTCTCCTAAGATATTAGAAATATTTATTATGCCTGGAACAACACTCATGATCTCTTTATTACTTGTTACTACATAAAATTCATGGTTCTTTTGTTTTTTAATAGTTTATTTCTTGATGCTCTGTCTGACAATTTGTCATGCAATAAAGGCAACTGGTTAGAGACAGCATCCATAATGAACCTGTTAGAATACCTTTAATTTGAAAAAAAAAATCATGAAAAATGGTTTATTAGCAGTAGGGGGTACTCCGTTGACTGATCATTTTAGGAAACATTTTGAGATCAAGTACAAATAGACAACAGAGCCTTTGAAAGGTAAATTGATTCTTAGATTGTGGCATTGCGTGATTAGGGAGCATTAGCCCTTCACGCATTGGAATTAGGGAGCAGCACGAAAGAACCTTGGCTCCAGCCCTATTCTGTAAGGCAGTGTATATGTTTGGTGGTATTACTAGTCTTTCATGGGCCAGGCTACTGAGATTCATGTGTTTTGATTGCACCTATATGATATGATAGCTACCAGCAGGATTTACCACACCAGTTTTCATGTTAGGAAAACACAAGCCCTTTCCCAGGATGATGGACGACTGTAGTCCAAAAGCTTTAGTTAAGTATATACTAGGCTCTACTCTATTTTTATGAATCTTTGCAAGAGCCTGACTCTTTTTCTGAGAGGCCAGCATACAGGAAAATTATGCTTAAAAATTAAGTTAGACCGTAATCCCTACCAACTTAATCAATGTTATAATAAAACTTTCACTTCCCAGAGCTCACTAAGCTTCTTTCTTGCTTTGTTGTTCTAAAGGACTTACTTGCCATCTGTAATAAGATATGTTTTAATTATTATTTTTTATTGTCTCCTTCACTACAATAAGTGAAGAACTTGAATCAGTTTTGTTCACCATTAAATGCTGGGAACTAGTAAAGTTTCAACATTTTTCCAATATAAACAACTAAAACTTTAAATACAATAATTTTAAAAAGAACTATAAAATGAAGAGTCTTAAAAATCTACTTTGAGGTATATTATCAGTGTCTATGTAAAGCATGCCACTCCAAGGTGTCACCAGTACTCAATATCTCACTCTTTGATTAGAGTGATGTAGAGAAGGAAGGAGAAATATTATGAAATTGATATAGCACATAAAAGGTATGGAATCAGTAGTAATTATAAGGGTTATGGAGTTGGCTTTGTCGGGTACCTTAGAATTCTTGAAGAAGGTGAAAGACAGCTTCAGATTATCAACTATCAACTCAGGTATACTGAGACAAACAGAAGGCCTTTATAGTCTCATTTTAAAAATATATTTTTTGATCCCATTTAATCATAAGGAACACTATATGATAAATCAGGACCAGAATTTGATTATAATGGCTGCAGAGTTATAAAGGATGCTGAGAACACAAACTTGGAAGATCTTCTATATGTAACTAAGGCCCTGGGACAAGGAGTTGGTCCTAGAGAAATAGTATAAGATATTTGCATGGATTTAACTGATAAACTTGGGACCCTAGATTCCTCTACTCTCCAGACAAGTAAAAGGTTCTGCTTTCATCTTATATGATTTTGGCAGCCTCCCTTTACCTGGAGAAGATTCAAAGGCTTCATAAGATGAAAGTCTCACAAGGTGATGCTGCTACACTTGGGCTCTACTCATGCCTACATTCACTGACTTTAATAACTCTAGTGAAGTCACAACACAATGTGAATGGAAAAGTCCAGCTCCTCTACAGAATGAAAGAACTTTTAAACCAAAGAGCGCCAGTATCTGGCTAATATCCTGAGAACAAGGGAAACAGTAAGGGTGAACAAAATATACGCTGAATACTATTGATATGGCAAGGGGGGCTCTCTCCCATGTTTTATTACATATGACCCAAGGAGATGACCCAAGGATATTTCCTTAAGTAAAGCATTAAGGTATGTGCTGCTGAGGGATAATGATATCATTGGGAATCTCATTGGTAGCTATCTTTTTTGTCATGGTTGAGTATAGGTCTTGTTGCTATTACACTGGGCTCTTTAATAACGGTGATAAGAATCTGGAAGAGCAAAACCCAGTTGGCATGATTTAAACTTGAGAAGTGATATCATTACCATAATAACCAGTAAAGTCAGAGTGGCAACCAGGAGGCATTGACCTGCAGAACTCTGTAGCAATGGCTAATAGACCATGATGTTCAAGAGACAGGATATATTGGCAGTGAATAAAGTTATCCTTTTCTATTTCTAAAATCTATCAAAATCTAGTGAATAGAAGGCTGACGTCAGTCACCAAAATGGAAAATTCTTCACCCAGTTTCTATATCCGAGCTATTTTTCAGGCCTAGAGGCCATCAAATGAAGAGAAAATTCTGTCCTTGAAGAGAGACTCTGAATCCCTGCTGCATTTTTTGCTCATTCCTTAAATGGAGCCATTGAAATTTTCTAGACTAACTAGATAGGAGAAAAAAAGATGTAAATCCTTTCAGAACTGTTGGGTACAGAGTCTGAGATGATAAGATATAAGCAGTTTAGAGTGATATTTACATAATTTTATTTGGGAAGTAGAGATGTATAAAGACCACACTAAATTGATTTCTGATTCAAAAAATTTACTGATGATCCAACAGCTCCAAGGACCACCCTATGTCATTTTCCTGGTCCTGAGAACATTATTAAGATGGATATGTAAACATTTACATGAGTTCTCCTGTATATAAAGTAAAAGCCACCTTGGTAAAGTCAAATGCAAGCTCTACTAAATATTCCCAGTGCTCTACCCTATCCACCATTAGCCAAGTTAAGTTATAAGTAATACTGAACGCCGGTTAGGATTGTACAGATAACTGACATCCTATCAGGGACCGTGGTCCTCACAATAGTGTTTTGTTCACCAAGATGACCATTACAAAAACTAAATGGCTAATGGAGAATGACGTTTGACTTCTGAAAATGTAATCAAGTCATAATTCCAGTCATAGTTTCTGTGCCGATATAATGTTTGCACTAGAATAAACTGTCACAGCCTTTAGAACTTCACATGTGACTATTGATCAGGTGAATACATTTTGTCAATTCCCATCAAGAAAGATGATTAAAATAATATGCATCACATGGAAAAGGGAGCAGTTCATATTCTCTAGGTTATCCCAGAGCTGTATTAATTTTGCTCTCTATTACAATATAGTGCAAAGAGACCTTGATTGTCTTGACATTCTGCAAACATCACCATATTGATGACATAGTGCTTATTGAACCTAATGTGCAAGAAAGGGCGGGGACTTTGGATGTCCTTGCAAAAGAAATTAATCCAAAAATTTGTGCAATAAGCCTGAGAAAGATTCAAGGATATGCAAACTGATGCACTTTTTAAAAGTTCGGTGACCTTTGTTACATCAGAATGCCCCCTCTAAGGTAAGAGCAAAAACACTGGCGGACCTCTTTGGATTTTGGAAATGCCATTTACCACACTTTGAAATGTAGCATATCACTCTTAGAAATACCATTTTAAACCATATATTTGATGGCCTCAAAGGCTTGCAGTCTTAAGTGATACCATACAAGATAATGCTCTGTAGTAATTTGGGATTACCCCACAACCTCTTTGCCTCTCAGGCCATGCTGATCCCAGGATTCTAGGAACAGATGTTTGTGGAGTTGAAGACAAGTTCCTTGAGCAGCAGGAAACTACTTAGAAATGTCTCTCCTGGGCACTAGAACTGAATAGAGAGGGTAGCTAATCATAAATATCAGGTGGCCACATAATAGAAACTACCGTGAGCTGAATTTTTTAATCGGTCTAAGTCAAAATTTCATTAAGTGACAGAAATGACTTATTTGAGATTTTGCCTGAGCATGTGCAGAGTGCTTAAATAAATTGTACTGACAAATGGTTCTGATATCATGCTATCTACTTCTATGGCACTAACACCTTTTATTCAGCCAACACCTATGACTTCATGGAGAATTTTCCTATGACGTACTGGAAGAAGAAAATAATGAACACCGTTTATGAGTGATTCACCTGGATATGATGTTGTGAGTTGAAAATAATGTTGCCTATCTAAGCCTGCTTCAAAGTTGGATCAATATAGCAGTGGGAAATGAGCGGAGCTGCATGTAGTTATCTCCTTGTTGTGAAGGGAATTATGGTCTGCCTGGGCATTGGCTAGTGGATTGGATACCTGTCAAAAGTCTGAAGGAAAAAAGATTAAGTGATTGGAAAAAAGTAGATTTGGGAGAAAGGCATGTCATATTAGTGGCTTATTGGTGCCCTATCAAATTACACAAACAGTGGCTTAAAACAACACAAACACATCATCTTGTACTTTTAGAGGTGAGATGTCTGAAATGAATATCGCTAGTCTAAAATCAGTATATCAGTAGAGCTATATTTCCTTATGAAGACTTTAGGGGAAAAATCTTTTCCTTGCTTTCTCCAGACTGCCAGTATTCCTTGGTTTGTTGTCCTTTTCCATCTTCAAAACTTACAATGACAAGTCAAGTCTCTCTCACATAGAATCATTCTGCCACTCTTTGCCTTCTGCCTACTATGCTGGATCTAGGGATTAGAATGTGGACCTCTGCCTACTTATGTGGCTATACCTATGGAACTGGGAACAAAATCTTTAGATACTGTATACTCATATCAATGTCCACCAGACAACCTCCACTACAGAGGAGGTAGTTGTATACTAGATCATTTGTTCCTTGTAAGTCAGCAGCTTCTATCCTGAGGTACCTAAGTGCTTACATAATGAGCCCAGAAGGTCCTCTTCAATTTAAACCCACTTGCCTAGAACAGTACTCTTTGTTGCTTTTTCTCTCTCCTTATTCCAACTTTTCTCACCCCTTTACAATAATTTCAGTACTACCGGTATTAGCTTTTTTAAAAAAAATCAGAGAGGGTCATTAAAGGAAATAAACCAAAATATCTAGAGTGATCATATTTTCCTGCTTCTTTATACTGGTTTATATTTATACTGGTTTATTACTACCGTAATCAGAAAAAGTAGTTTAAAACTCTACATAATCAAAAATGTTTAGCTTAACTGATGTTTAGTGGTTAGAGTTACAAGCTGCCATGAAAAAATGCACTGACAGTATATAATTGCTGTATAAATAATTATGATGGCTCTGGGGAAACTCACAAAGGGTACTGGGGTCAAGTTTATAGATGTATTAGGCTAAGACCAAAGTCATTAGGACAATAATAAATAGATCTGGGTGAAAATAATACAAAAAAGTTTGATGTAGTCTCTAAAATATAACCATGGGGGAATGTTAGAAGGGTATAGTTTTTAACAATGCAAATGGATGAGATTGTAGAGACAGTGGACTCCCTCATCATTATACATTGTGACATTTAACCCAGGCATAAGACCTTTATTGTACTTAATGATGCAATTACTAGGTGTAATACAGAGTACTTTGAATATCAAGCATAAAATGCTATGCAAATGACTTGAGAGAACATAGTTGTGTGAATGTGTTTTGCTAATGAGCTTTGCTTCTCAGCTCTGCCCTTGTAGGGCAAAGCTGCCAAATCTGATGTGGCCAATTCAAGAATTAAGTTTTGGAATAGGAATGAAATTCAAAAAACATCAAAGTTAAACGAGAGGAATCAAGGAAGAAAAACAGAGTTGACTAACTTAATCACTGAAAATCTCATCACACAACATGTTGCTGGTTAAAGACTGCCTTAAAGGTCCAGGACTGCACTTCGACTTATAATTCTAGTATATCTTAATAACTATCTCAATTTTACACTAATAAGCATTCTGTCCCAAGTGAAATATAAATTACATCTAATTATATATCTATAGGTGTATATTTATAGAGACAGAGCTGCCCTTGTTTTGAGCACATGTCTAACAAAATAAGTTAAAATAGTTTTATTATCAAGATAGTTGTGATAAGTTAGAAATATCGGTTGCTACCTGCCTCATCAAGATTCTTCTCTGGAGGTATTGCAGTTTAGAAAATCATGCATATAAACCTGGAGAGTTCCACAATATAGTAATTATAATCAACCATATTATTGCACCAAGAGGTTGACTAACTTGATTTCCAAAATTACTTGGCTTGAGGAAGAGCCATTTTGTTAGGAAATGAACCAAAAGTTCATCTGTTCATGATTTGGTATGGCCAGGCCAAAGCTTAATCTGCGTATTGTGATTTTATGAAAGAGAATTAAGAATCAAAGTGATTTTTTTTTTTTTACAGATTTTAGGTTGTTTAGAGTTTATAAAGCATCAAGTCTACAAGTCTACTAACAAAGTCTTGTTGTCACAGGTCTTACTTTCTTGAAAACTGCTACCTTGGAGATTTTATATTTGTTGTTTTGTGGGTTTTTTTTTTTTTACAAGATGTCTATAGTATAAAAATTAAGTTGAATGAATCTACTTTCGATCTATCATGAGGATATATTTATATTTAGCTTTCCAAGTTCTGCCCATAACCCAAGTGATCATTTTACAGTCTAGATAAACTTCTGGACAAAAAATTTAACCAGATAAACTTTGGACAAAATATCTCTTATTCTTATGGAGAACTTTCTTTTTCTCTTATTTATTTAAAGAAGGTTTAAACTGTCTTTTTGTCATTGTCTTTTTGTCATTGTCTTTTATACACCAACATTAAAAACAGAATTAAATTAACATATTTAATTAAAAAGAAGTCTGACTTTTTTTAGGTGACATTAAAGATTTTGCTGATTAAATAATTGCAGATATCAATGTGCTTTGATTAGACTCTCTCTTTTTCTCATCATTTGCAGTTTGAAAAATTTTAAATGGCAGAGTATTTTCTTTAAAATCTCAATACTTTAAATGAGATATTTAAATATGACATTTTGTTGAAGCAGACAGTTTTGCACTAAAGGACAAATAGGCATACCCCAAAAGATATTGTGTCCTTTTCTAAAACTCAGTTTGCTTATGATGAAAATGGCAACTCTAAAAAACTACCCTGATGAACCAAGAATAAGAAATATACTCTGTATTTAGGTTAAAAATAAGCACAAATACTTCATAGCTCTTTCCATAGAAAACTACAGTCTGTTTCTTTGGCCTCTGAGTTGCAGTTTGTGACTTGCTTTGACTAATAAATATAACATTAGTGCCGTTGTATCACTAATGAGCAAGACCTTGGAGGGCCTTACAGTTTCCTCCTCTGACCTGTAAGATCCATGCCAGTGCTACATAAAAAATCTGAATATTTTGAAGGGAAGACACATGTAAGAGAAGGGATGCAGTCTGTCTAACAATCAGAACCAATTTCCTGCTATGAGAGGGATGGGAGTGAAAGTGAGACCATGGTGAATTCTGCAGCAGCAGTGAACCACCAGAAGACAAGCTGCGTGAGTGACTTTAGGGGAGACCATCAGAAGAACCATGTGGCTGAATTTAGCTGGAGCTGCAGAATTGCAAACATATTCAGCATTATTATTTTAAGCTCCTAAGTACTGGGAGAGTGAATACATCAAAATGCTTTCAAATACTACAGACCTATTAACAATAATGTATTATTAATTTTTCTTACATTACATTATTTTTGTCCCTTTTTTCTATCTTTGCCATCCTCCCTTTCTCCCTTTATAATCCTCATACAAACAACCCAGACATGGACATTAATTCCTTTTATAGCTATAAGTACAATGCAAAAATCAGTATATATTCTTCTTACTCATATATATTTGAAATTACAAGTAAAAATATACGTTCGTGGATTGACTACACTGAAATAGCATGCTCCAGACTAATCTTATCATTTATATTTTTAACGTGAGAGTCCCTGAAAAGTACTGGCTATACTGTGAGCTTCCCAATTTACTTTTGGGTAAAGCTTTTACTTACAGAAAGCCCCATTTAAAAAAGTGAGTGGTATCTGGCTCACTAATGCTTTAACTGATATCATCTATAAACATATTAATACACTGGCAAAATACCAATAATAATTTAAAGAAAAAAAGATGAAAATTTTAATTTAGAAAGGTCTCGTACAAGAACAGACTAAAATGAGGCATTGTGTGTGAAAAAAAATGTCACTTTCCCAATCTGGTGTAGGAGTAGCCTTGATTTTAATGATTAATGTAAGCACCATTTACTTCTCCATTTTAAAACCTAAGTGCAAATAATACCTTCTCCCAAGTGTGAAAAATAAAATTATTGCACAAAATTTTAATTTAATCAATTTTATAATATATATATATATACATAGTTAATTAAAATAAAATTTGTATTATAAACCTAGAAAGTAGATCATTTTTAAATATATAAACTTTGATACATTTAGAGTCAGAAAACTAATTGTATAATATTTAAAACTTTCTTAACTATGCATTAGCCTTATGATATAGGAGCTGGAATTAGAAATAAAATGAAAAAAAATTGCTGTTTTTCTGAGTTATATATTAGATTGAGTAAATCACATGAAATCTTTCATTTCCATTTCATCCTGTGAACAGGAGAGTTTTCATTTTTTAGAGCTTTATGCTGAAAATAACTATAGAACAAATAAAAAGCTAAAATATTTATCTCTTCACATTATATGCTAATTTGCAGAAAACAATTCTGCAGAACATTTTTAATTCCAGATTTCTAACACAATATTTGCTGAACTGTATCACCAAATTTTCTTAAAGTTCTCATAGTTTTCATAAGGACTAGCAGACTCAGTCATTGTTAGATACATATAGATAATGTTAATTAAATCATGCATGACGCAACAGCTTTCTCTGATCATGTATAGGTTTATAATTATTTATACTTAAGTTTGGTATCAGTTTCTGTTATTTTATTCTAAGCCTTTCCTAATTAATTTTGTACATTCGCAGTTGGAGAAAGTGATTTGAAGTGACAGCAACATATTTGAGGAAACTATGTTAGTTAACGAGTAACCTTAGAATTTTAAAATCCAAATCTTATCCCTAAATATTTTATACTTATATTCTATGTGAATGCTAGTGCTTTTGTACTTTCTGCATTAACCATATTTCCCTAGTGACAGATCCTTTTTTTTAAAGAAATGCCTTCATTAAATTTGAAATACTTTGTGGCTAGAGAGAAATAAAAAAAATATATCTACATAGGATTGAACATTCTTTCACCTCAGGCTCTATGAGAATTTAATGACTTCTGAGCCATCTAGGGTGGTTTGAGTGCTTCATTTTCAGAGCTTGGTCAAATCAAAATGGCACATTAACAGGAAACAAAAAATATATCTCATATTTCCTTACAATTTTTGGCAAATTCATTCACTCAGAAAAATTTACTAACAACTGTTATTGATGAGGTTCTAGAATAAAGAGATGAATGTAATAAATACTGCGTGGAAAAAGGTGAATGAGTTATTTTATGATTTGATGGTGTTCTCATTTATCTCATATCTAGAGATAGGCTCTTAGAAACTAACTATGACAAAATGTGCTGTGGGCAATAGAATTATGGTCGATAAATTAAGAGAAAGGAGGGATTTACCCTACTTTAGCGTTGAAGGATAAAGAATTAAGAATGACATGAAGAATGTAGTCTTCAGAAAGCAAAGGCATGACAGATGCTTGAAATTAATAACATATTCCAGAAAGGGTCATTCCTTGAAGGAGATAACTATTTAGAAGATGTGAATCTGTCTTTGGAGAAATTGGGAGTGGGAAAGTTGGGAGAAAATAAATGAAATATAAAATTACTGCATCATGAAATGTTAAGGGAACAGAGAGTGAAAGAAGTATTATGCCTAAAGCGTGGAGACAAAAAAAGCAGTTCATGAAGATCTGTCACAAAATACTGGCTTTTTGAAATGCTTCTTGTAAGAATAATATTTTTTTAAGTGATTGTAAGTTTAGTGTATAGTAACTTTTATGTAATAAAACTAGAGTCATCTATACAGGATTTACATAAATTAAAGAAACTATAAATCCATTCTATCAAAACAATAAATTAGTTATGCCATATCGTTTTAGAAGTCATCAAGATGGTAAAGGCTGCCCCCTGCCCCCTACTATTTCCTGACCTGGCCTTTCACGTACACTGCCGCAGAGGTCACTCTTCACTATTCTTCACAGGGCTGATTTCTCTCAACCTTCATGCTTTGGTATATTTTCACCTACTTACCCAGGCTTCTCTGACCACCCTCTGTAAGTGGGCCCCAACGCCTGCCTCCTCTCATTATCTACTTTTTCTCTATCACTGATCATTTTGTTTTTTGCATAATATTTGACAGTTATAATTATTCTAATTTTTTTTTGTTTTATCTTCAGGCATATTGCCTCTTTGTCCAAGATTATTAACTCTATGGTATCAAGGAGATTGTCCAAAAAAAGGAAAAAATAAAATTAATCTGTCAAACTCTTTAGCATGCTCTAAATGAAGGATAATTCGGATTCAGATGTTAACTTAAACTAATTGTCTTTCTTGTTCCTGGCATAGCAGCTAACATATAGTAGTTTGTTAATAGTATTAGTTAAATAAAAGACATCAAATTGTTCTAGGGAGCCCTTTACTCAATTGAGCAGCTATAAGTCAGAAAATTTACAGGTCTAGGTTGTTTTTGATCAATCTGGATCATCTATGGGTTAGACCTTGTGTAAATCCTTACTTTCCTTTAAATTTAAGGTCAGGTGCTTTTAGTATTCTTTTTGTACAGCCAGTGAGGCAGTTGATTGATTTGTAACAGTAATGTCATCATAATTTTTTCTTTGTTTTGCTTTCAATGAGAGAATTATATTCGAAAAGAGTCAAAGTAGATGGCAGATCAGATATAGTTTTATTTTTATTTAAAATGAAATTTGGAATAAATAGAGAAGCTAAATATTTCAAGGTTTTCAAATATATATAAAATAATAAATTAGTGGGTGGCATGAGGTTAAAGTGCAAGGATGATAAAAACAGATTAAGAAGTAGACTATGTTCTAATATATTAATGCTATTGTGAAATAAGCTCATGCTATATGAAATGTGTATTTGGAGAGGTACACTGAAATTCTTTTGAGAGTATATAAGGTCTTGTACATTTAATGACTCTGGAGAACATTTCCATTGGAAGGGACCTCCACTATTATTTATTCTAAATCCATAAATTTTCCATTTAGGATGCTGAGGCTCAGATGATAAGCTATTTACCCAAGTCAGAAAGCTATTGAAAAGTAATTGCTATAACTTGAATCTAGACATCTAATTTCTAAGTTTGAGAAATATTGTGATATCCAATGCACAGAAAAATTTTGTGAGGATTTTTCTGCAAAGAAAGAGCTAATAATATATTACAAGCACTAATCCCCCCATATCCACAAGCTACCTCATAGCAGTTTGTAGATATTTCCTTTCTTAGATATAGAAAAAATTAAAAAGATGTGGCAGAGACCCCTTCACCTAATAACATATCTAAATTTATTATAAGGTAAAGTATTAAGACCCTAAGAACCACTTCAAGGAAAGTAACCTTGAATCTCAGAATAAAGGAAAAAAACAAACTAAACATACTCAGTTACATGCACAGCTCTTTTTCAAGGTGGATCAGCTCGATAAAAATTATGACCTTTTTCTGTACCTTATTTTATTTTCTAGAACTAAAAATATTGCCAATGCCTGAGGCGTAAGTCAGAGCAAACCTCCATTATCACTCCAGAGACTTGGCACTTTCCTCATTAGGCTCCATAGTATCTGACTGAGTGACCTTGTTTGGTGAGAAGACACAGATGGAGTCTGCCAGTAAATCTTGTTAATGTAACAAGTATTCCAACTGTTAGATGAGTGTTGCACCTGATACTGGCATTTCTTCTCTTAGTAAACAACCCCTATTCCCTTTGCAACATGGGTATCTTCTCTCTTGCCATCAGGTTTTTCAGCATTAGCTTGTTCTGAAGATTATCTAAAAGAAAGTCTCTTACTGCAAAGGGGAGATACTGTTTTCTAGTAACAACTCTTGCTGGCTTTTGAAAAATGCAAAGATGACATTAAACGTGGCATCATAAACCTGAACCAAGTAGACTATCTACTGCTGGAAAGCCCTCTAGGTGAAAAATAAAATTTATTAGCAGGTAACTACTGCTGTAATTTGTCATTTCTCCTTGTTATCTTGTTTTGCAACATGAAATATGGAGCTTGAAGAAAGGAGATAGTCTCAGTCTGAGGGAAGAAAATTTTAGATGTGCTTTGGTGTATATGATTACAAGGGAGCAGTATAGTGACAAATTGTATCACAGACTTTGAATAAGGCATTTGATTTCTAATAATTTTGATATCCTTGTAGATAAAATTGGTTAATAATTACTGAAAATAGACACTGTCTCAGTCCATCCGGGCTACAATAACGAAATACCACAAACTGAGTAGCTTATAAACAATGGAAATTTATTTCTTCCAGCCTTGTAGGCTGGAAGTTTGAGGCCAGGATGTTGGTGGTCAGGTGAGGGCACTCTTCTTGGTTGCAGATTTTTCCCGTGTCTGCACAGGGTGGAAGGGGCCAGAAATATCTCTGAAACCTCTATTATAGGTATTAATTGTTTTCAGGAGGGTTCCACCCTCATTATTGAAATACCTCCCTAAACCCCCAGCTATTAATATCATCACATTAGGAGTTTAACATTTGAATTATTTTGGTGGGGTAGAGGGTCACAAACATTCAGACCATAGAAATAACCTTTCTGGTCTTAGTAAGAGGATCAAATGGAGTGGCTTGAGATGAATTTATTTATAAATTCTAAAACTCTCTATATACTTATATAAAACTCTATACTTGTAAGTATATAAATATAACAGCAATTACAAATGTACACTAGAGAGCATATTTGTGACTATTTAATAATGTAAAAATTTTAATTAAAATGGCCATTTTTTGAAAATAAAAATCAGATGATATGTGTAAAACATGTCGGACTATAGTAATTTTATAAATAATAGCAATAATAGATTATGCAAAAAGTCTAAACATGTTTATTAATGATTTACAGTTTTATTTAAGATCATTTAATAGCTATTAACCAAAAAAAAGCATGTTTTTATAATGTTTCAGTAAGTGTTTAGTCACCTGTACTGAATGAAAAGTACTGTACTAAAATAAGCACTGAGGGCCATTAGGGGCTGTATGTAGAAGGGCTTAGTGGGAAGAATAAGCTTTTTTTTTTTTTTTTTTAACACCTACAATGACCCAGACACTGAGGTCTCTTTCTCTTTCTTGAAATTCCTATTATTATGATATTTTACCTCATGAACAAATCTTCTATTATTATTATCTCTTTCTGGTTTTTGTCTCTGATTCTTTTTCCTTCATAAAAACTGAAATAGAAAAATTTACACTGAATGTACAATAAGAGTTTTCAATGGAAAGAAAATTGTACTATGGAAGGAAATCAGAGACCTCACATTTATTTGTAATAATGTTTTGCTTTTTAAAAATGTTCTTAAGCAAAAATTAGTTCAAGTTAACATTTTTACTTTGGAATGGTAGCTACAAAGTTTTCTTTTAAATATTGTTTGTTGTACTTTTATTTTTAAAAATTTTTTTCAGAATAATAGCGATAAACTATAAGAGCAGCATAGTATAGTGGAATAATGGGACCACTGGATATGGTAACTCAAGGCACAAAGGCATCTAAATACATTGGCAGTTGGGGACAAAAATATAGTCTTCGAATGTTTGCATCAGCCTTGAAAAATCTACTCCCTACCCCCCTACGCCCCCAAAAAAGCATTGTTATAATTTTTCATTCAAAGGAGGCAACTTTTTAGTTTTCATAAAAAAAATTCTTACAGGTAGGTGGCAGCCCTGTCTAACAACAAGGGCAAAAACATTTCTAAATTCATACTCAACTGAATTGGTGTACAATTTGGGGAAGATTACTTTATAAATGTGAATTTGTATTTTTTTACCCTTTGTCTAGGTATAATAACATATTCCTCTTAGGTAATTAAAAAGATTACCTTAAAATTGCCACATACTCTTTAATACTTTTTAAAAGGCTTACTTATTTCAAACTAATCACATTTGAGTGATTAAATATTCAATAAAATGGAATATCATGAAAAATTGTGTTTACTTGATTGATTTTCCAACTATACTCTATTAAGGGAATTTTCATGAAACACTCAGCATTGACTAAGTTAAATATTTGAACCTAGTCAAAGGAAATTAAATTTTTAAATTTCATTGGTGTCAAATTAAACACAACTCCAAAATTGTAGACTATGTAACAAAAAAAAAATACCACTGAGTATTAATTGATTTCATTATTTTATTGTTTTTACTGTTCTCTCATACTAACCTTATTTTAAAATTGTACATTTTTGTAAAAGAACAGGCAAGCTTTCTCAATTTAGCCCTCTTAAGATACATATCTCCCAGTAGCTAGATGCTTCCCTAGGGTAAAAAATGGAAAGAATATTGGACCCATTTAATTAATCAGTTAACTTCAGGAGTTGGAGTTTTGTGAAATCAGAAATATGCTCTGACTCTTCACTAGAACTTTAAAATATATAAGTCATAAATTTTGAATCATATGGTAAATTAATGCACTGCTTTGGATGATGTTTTTTAGAAATCCTGTGAAAATAGAAAAAATCCAATTTCTCTGTTTTCCTAAGGAGCAGTGTGATGTGCTAAATTACTTTACATTTAAAACTTGAGAGGTTTTTTTCTAACATATTTTTTGTTATTAGTTAGGAAGATAACTGATCATGTTCCTTAAAAACTGTTTTCAAACCAGTAGCATGAATGACCAAAGCTATGTGTTTCGAATAGTGCTTTTCTATTCATGTCCTGTGCTATATAATCTCTTTGAGTCAGTTGTAGTGTAGTTAAAGGAATGAACAAAATTTAATACAATAACTACTTTCCAAATGACTTGATGGAGCAGTATTATATTTTTAATAAAATATATTGTGTAATCCTTGTTTGTCCCTTATATTTTAAATTAATATAGTTTATCCTATGTGCCCTTTGAGATTTATCAGGGTAAAACCAAGGCAATGCTGATTAAAAGTGCCATTTTTATATGTTATAGTATTTTTGCAAGTACCAATAATATTTAACATTGATTTTTTTATCAATTTTATTACCTAAGGTTATAGAACTTTCAAAAATGTTTCTTTCATATATGTCCTTTATCTCTTAAAAGAATCATAATCAATTACTAGCCCACCAATCATTAAGTATCCATAACCCAGGTGATTAAGTCATATATTAAAAATATTACTGGGTCAACAAACAATAACATGTACTTAGAAACAGTCAATAAAGGAACATAAAAAGGATACATTTTTAGAAGTGTACATAGATATATTTCTCAGTATTATCGATCTTTTCTGATCCTCCATTCCTAACAGTAATAACATCTAACGCAGTTAATTGTTTGGATTAGAAATAGTCATAGAGTGGGACACTTCTATTATGTGTGTGAAGAAATCCGTTATTGCCTCATGGCTAATTAAGCATTAGTTTTTGTGGTAATGCTTTTCTGCATAAACTGGTTAGATTCAACAAGCCAATAAAAAAGAAAGTTCTTAAAAAAAAAACACTTATTTAACATATTGGTTAGAATATTTAACCAAATGTCTTCAAATTATTTGTGCATTGTTCAAATTGTTTTGAAAATACAGCTTTCTGTGGTTTGCACTCTTGTGGTTTAAAGCTTACAAGCTCAGACTATTCCTAATGTCTGATTTTTGCAAATATAGTTGGGATTGGGGAGGCCCCAAGCATCAGCAACCTGCTGTATTGGTATCAGTCTTCTTTGATGAAATATAAGGCCATGACCTTACTTCTATCTCTCTTCTGTGTCTTTTCTATCAGTGTTTCTTTATTCGATCATTAACCCATCAATAAGTTTCTATTAATATTGAGCCTAACAAAAGCAAAACTCAAAAGCTAGTTCATTTTCCTCAAAAGAAGCTCTTTGACTCTAATTCGAATTTACTCATGTCTTCCAGAATGTTTCCCAGCTTTAAAAATAAGGTAAGTTATTACTTTTTATCAAGGATTGGTCCAAAGATATTTGTCTCCTTCTGGCTTAAAAAAAAAAAAAAGACATTCAAAAAATTTTTGCCTCACAAGAGGAAAAATTTGCTGAAAGGTAATCTGCTTCCTCCATTCCTTATATAGTAGTTGCTGGGAAATTATTTTTTTTGCATCATTTCATTGGGCATGATTTTACACATGCTGCTTATTACAATGTTATAATTTTCTATGAGAAACTGGATGTGATGGACCTATAGTTATTTCCATACTTCTAATTATGGTATCAGTTGAATGAAAAAACAAGTGACTAGATAAATAATTTAATTTTCATGTGTTTCTTAACATTTTTCAGGTAAAGGCCATGACCTCAAATTGAGCTAGATATTCACTGTATGTTTATTTAAAAGGAAAATGTCTAGGCTTTTTCCACTTATACTTAGTAAACACAAATAGTCTATATAGTATTGATTACTTGACTAAGCATGTTTACGCATGTAACCCTTGCATATCTCGGGAGACACCTTTAAAATATTTAATATTATATTATCATATAATTCTTATTTAATAATAATAAATACTTTCTTATCAAAATCATTTACATCAAGATTTTAGACAGTAAATGTTAACTTTTCCTTAAATATATATCTTCAAAAATGAGTTTAGAGGATACCCACTAAATAGTATTTGTCTGAAAACTGGGTGAAAATTTGTATTGCTTTTTAGCGAATGTGTTGCTCAGCAATTTGTCTTAGTTTTGAGGGTTTTGTTTGTTTTACTTTGTTTTTAATTATATCCTAAATATAGTTACAGGATTTTAAGCACTACTGAGTTGAGTATAGTGGAGTCTCTTTAGGAAATTTTGAAAGCTTTTTATTTTGAATGACATTGTTATAGTTGTAACAAACTAAATAGGTAGATAGATGGTAGTGAATCAGGGTATCAAACCATGAACTGGAAGTTATTGCTCTTCTCGTGGTCACCATCTACAGTCAGAGGCTCTGGTGCAAATGGTGCAGTGATCCTAATCACGAAAATGAGTAAAAATTTTAGTGGGCAAATTTCAGATGAAAGTAGTTTGGGATGACAAAATTTGCCAGAACTCTGATTCAGTACAATTCTCGGCATTTGAATAGTATTCTTTTTTGTAATTCTTCTCTGAACTTGGCTTTGTTTCAGAAACACCCAGTGCTCTCCAAGCTCTCCAAGGTGTCGCTACTCCTCCCCCACCAACTACATTGTTAAATTTCTATTTACATGTATGTCTATTTCATGACTGCATGATCCCCCATGACAAGTTGGTATTTTGTTTACCATTATGGTTGCAGGACTCAGCACAAAGCTTGAAACCAAACACAGTATGGAGAACCATTGCTAATAAATGATTAAATGGAAGGAGGATATAAAAATGCATAGTTTGGAAAGTGATTTAAGAGAAAGTGGACTTACAGAATAAATGATGATGATAATCATGGTGATGATGATGATGAAGATGGTGGTGGTGGTAATGATGATGATGGTGATGTCGTAATACTAGCTATGATAGAATATAAAGAATTAGGTATATGAAACAGCTGAATCTGTTTGAGAATTATGTAATGACAGTATTGTATTTGGAATTGATGTGGCTTTTTTAATTATATATGAAAGATTGGAATTTAGCAGTATAGGAATTTGGAGACTGGGAAAAAAGTTATTATTACAACTGTGATAAAATATAGTAAGAATATCAAGTGTAGCAAAAGAAGTAGGAACTGACTGGGGCAGGAAAGATAGATATTTAACTAATAGAATCAAGGAACCTTGATGACTGATTGAATGTGATGAAGAAGTAATCAAGAATAATTCAAGGTTTATGAAGAAAAATGAACACTGTATATAAAAGTCCATTATGTTCCAAAAATATCCCTTGTGGAATGTGGAGGGATTATTACAAATGACAGACTGTTTTCTGGGGATATCTCTCTCTCTCTCTCTCTCTCTCTCTCTCTCTCTCTCTCTCTCTCTCTCTCTCTCTCACACACACACACACACACACACACTTAAAACCTGTAGGGCCAACATGCTCCTGCTCAAGCTGGAGGAAGGGGAGGTGCTTATAGTTATTGAAATTTGGGCTTTCTTATCAGAGTAAGTTCATAACAAAATATTTTACTTAACTCTTAAGCCAAGTTGATGAAATTTGTCTGTATAGGTTAAACTTATATTGACTTTGAAAAAATATGTACCAATGTATATCTCTGACTCAGTAGAAGTATTTTGTGGCTTTCTGTGTTAGTGTTTGTTGCATTTCCAGTTGTGTAGATATTTAGTATATGCGATTAATTAACATAGACCATACAAAGGAACAAATAAGTTCATTAATTAAATGTTTTATTTAATATTATTTCTTCTCTCAGTAATTTGTCCAGGGCTATAAAATAGTAAGTTTAAAATTACACTCTAGTGAGTATTGGGAAGCTAGAATTCAGTACCGTTCATTTAAAGACTATATATGTTAGATACCAGATTTCGATGGATAGTCTAATTCAACACCAAATGTTTTTAATTAATAAAAACACTTTCTATTTTTTCTGGTACATGTTATCTTGTCAACATAAAGAAAAGTAGAAAATTGAAGCGAATATTCAGATAAGTAAAGCATGTCCTGCTCTTCTCTGCAACGATGACAAAATTCTCAATACTGTTCTTTACATTTTTCATTATTCCAATATTAATTCAGATGACTCATCTACAGTTTATCTACATAAGATCTTACATTTATTTTACATTTTATACATATCTAATTACAATTTATTTTCTCATTTTTAAGTATAACTTTTAACCTTATAATTTTTAAAGTTGTATTAATTACAATTAATGTAACTAAATATTATCCCTAGATATATATGAGAAATATATATATTTCTCCAATATAGATTTATTTTTTTAAATTCTAAAGTGATTTTTCTACATTTTATTCAAAATTGAAGGTGCCACAAAGACATGGAAGCGGGAGGCAATACAAAATCAGAGGCAAGACATACTCAACCAGTTATCAAATAGTGTAGCATTTAAAAAAGTACATATTGCTTGTGGGTACCATGTCTTCTTTCATGCAATGATATTCAACATGGTTATTATTAAGTTGATTCAAATAAATTCACATTCAAAAATTGAAAATAAAATTTACTGTTTAGTACTGTTTTGAGACTCCAAGAACTTGATTTTTGACATGAGATATGGTTTTCAGCCATTTAGCATCGTTATATTTTTATTTACTCATATTTAATGTGGATAATAATGCTGACCAATTTCAAATACAAATTCTGAGGAATAACTCACAAAATAGGGTACTATGAGGATTTGTTAGACTTCCTAATAGGTGTTTAGATCTTTTTACTAAACTCATATAAGACTTTCATTAATATTATGTATTTTGTCGTGTTATATTTTAAATGTTTTTAAAGAGACTATATTAACAGCAGTAATGTATAGTAGAATTGTTAACTACTAATTTAGATACAAAATGGTACTTCCTTTTTATGTTTATCAAAGAGTATATTAAGCCAATATTTTAGCACTGTTCTAGGAAATTAGAAAATTTTAAGAATTTATAAAATCTAGTGTCAACTGCATTTATAAGATTTATTTCATTTGCTCCATGGAAATCTGAAATGACATGGCAATATTACCATTTTATAAATGAAGAAATTAGGACATCCTAAAAACAATAGAAATAATTAATGATGGAGATAGATGAAGCATTTTCTAGTTCTACACAATACACAAACCTCTACAATTGGTCATTGTGGAAATTTATGATATTTAAAAAATATTCACTGCCTTCTCTGAGGGAAAGTGTGCATCCTGCTAACCTCTACTCTACTTCTCTCCGACACACACTGATCTCAGGCTTTGGCAGTGAATTGTTTCATGTAATGGACTGTGAGCAGCAGTCCTATGAGTTGTTTCTGACTAAAAATTTACAGAAGTACTGACTTGTTCTGCCATATGTATATAAATGTATTTATATATATATTTAATGTGCCGTGAGAAAGCAATGCCTCAGAAGGAGGCCACTCCTTCACTGGTTCCAAACATGAGGATAATATGCAACAGAGCTGCAGCTGTGATGGACTTGTCGCTTCATCAATATGCTACTAAGGGAATGGGAGGATGGGATTAGGGGAGGAACACATATTTTCTGATGGAAATCTCAAAATTTTATAGTGATTGTTAATATAGTATGATTCAAGCTAAGATGATAAGTAATGACTCTGATTGGATGCCTTTAGCAGTGTTTGGGAGCTTCTTAACTCATGAGAAAAACCACAATATTTGAGGTAACTATCAGGTGAAATTCTTTACCTGCTCATTTCCTCCCTTTATCCAACTTCCGTATTTGAGAGCCTTAGAAAAGAATATCTTTTATATGGCTAGATTTTAATATTTAATTATCAGCATGTCTCGTCAAACGTTTACATATCATATAGTTTACAGATATATCAACAGACTTTTGCTAGTGCCGATAATGAGAGTCAATTCCATCTACATAACTTGATATCTATATTAGTATGCTAGTCTACTATCTTCATTAAAATAACTTTACTATTCTAGGAAACTCTTTCCCGGGAAAGTAAATGTTGCAAATGTAACTTTAATGTTTATTTAAGTAACTTCATGAGACCTATCTATTCTTCAATATAAAACATTCAAATGACAATGTACATGGGAGACTCTTTAATTCCTTTACCTCAAAATTGATATCTCACTCAGCTACCTATTCTAAATTATCATAAAGATCCTTATCTAATCCAGACCAATCTCCTTATATTTAAGACATATCAGATTTTGAACTCTCAATAAATTTCTCTACATTGTCCTCACTCTGAGATTCTCCTACAACTATCATAGAACAATAACCTATTGTTCATCAATGGATTGTTCTGGTGATGTTTCAGGAACCAAGCATTTGGCAATAGGATAGAAAAAAATACTGTCGAATATCTCTCTAGCATTTGAGCCTGTTTTTACCCATCTGGCCCTTCAACTACCAAGATAGAAGAATTTAGATGACTTGATGCCTTGAAAGTTATTCAAATTATAATCCACAAATAGTGCAAACCATAAAAATAAAATGAAATTTAAATTGTTTCTGTCAAGTTTTTTTGCCAATTTTCAAATAACTGACTTGAGTAGTGTATTGGGATTTTCTAGAGGAAAATAAATGATCAAAAGTCAGACTTCAGGAGAAGAAAAGAATAAAAATAAAGAAGAATATGAAAATATAAAAGGGTGGAAACAAAAAGTTTTATATCAAGTAGTATGTAGTAACTAAAGAGAGATTAAAAATGAGTACAAAATTTACCACCAAATAAAGCTCAGATGATCAGAAGTTTGTTATTAAAAGTTAAAATTTTCTATGATCTATTTGTTCTTCCTCTTATGCCCACTGGTTCATGGGGAGAAAAATAATGTTGGATCACATAAGTGATAAAATATCTTTCACTTAATAATTAGGTATTTTTTTTGGCAAACAGACTCTAATTGGGATAAAAATTCTCATTTATTTGGATAGTTTTTTTTTCACTTCTGACTTGGTGTCACCTTGGTTCTATTGACCTTAAACAAATAGACAGCCAGATATTTCCCCAGCAGATGGGTTTATTCAGAAACAACAAAGAATTGCAATTCCACTTGTAAGTACAGAGGACAAAGGAAAGGGCCATTGTTTTAGACAGGAAAGTGGGAGTTTAGATGACTGTTCTAAACAAAGCATCCATTAGAGGAAACTGGGAGTTTGAAGTATAGAGACTTCATTGGCTGAGTTGTAACAGTCTTCCACAAGCTGAATGGTTGCCAGGGGAGGAGAAGATCCTACTTCTTCCTGCAGAAGTAGTAGAGTAGAAAGACATCTTCCAGTTGGAGATGGAAAGTATATCTCTTTCTATTTATGGTAATTGACAATGAGTGGTAGGATGTGAAAGCTCCCCTTGCAGACCCTCCTAACTCCACTTTAAATGAGGTTTCTGTTTATTAATCTTAACATTTTCTTGGTGGAGATCCCCTGTGACTCTCATGGAGAGCTACAGTCTCTCTATACTACAGAGAATGAGAGGCAGTTTAGTGCTCTGCTGCAGAATTGCTATGACCACACTATAGATAGATGTTGGCTGTGGATGGAGGGGTCTCTTTTTAGGTCCTAAATGGATAGCAGAGCCAATGGCACCTGTCTTTGCCCTCAGAATTTCTTTTCCTTATTGGAGACATTGTTGCTGGAGAGCTCAGGGCTCCGAGTGACCAGGTACTTGTCTTATTTTGCAAGAAAGAATTCAAGGGCAAGACGAACGGCAAGCAGGAAAGTGCATGGTTTATTAACGCAAAAGTACAGTCGAGGATGTGGGTGAACTGAGAGAGAGAACAGAGAGTGTCCGAGGAAGATGTCTGGATTATGAGCTTTTGTTCTTGGGACAGAGCCCAGAAATGTGGTACTGATGTAGCCTCATTGTCTCCTCTCAGGAGGCAGGGAGCTCAGTTTCCTGCTCTTTCTTATATGGTGTTTCAGGAACTGTCATGATATCAGGTGCACGATGGGAGCTGCAGTATTTGCAATGAGAATGAGATTATAATGATATTATAATTAGCCAAAAGTCATGTCTTAGCCAAAGATGCCATCTAAACTGAAAAAGACCGGTTTTGGCTTTTTTTTTTTTTTTTTTTTTTTTTTCCTGAGGCTGAAGAAAGAAAAATATTTCAGGAGCCATATCCTAGAAGGGGAGATGGTGGCATCCTTGGGCTATCTATCCTGCCTTAGGGTCACTCTCTTTTCAAAACAGTGGGAAATCAGGATCTACCTTAGTCACTTCTCTCTCTTCCTTTCTCTCAGCACCTTCAAGCTGGGGAAGCAGCTGGATTTGCTTTCACTCCTCTGTTCTTTTTGCTTAGATGCTACAGGTGAATCTGCATGCTCTCCTTGCCTCAGGAAAATTCAATTATTTGAGTTGTCTGGAGTACAGTTGTTGATATGGTAAAGAAGAATAAAGGAATTTAGAAAATCCCTTCTCAAGATAATGGCCTGACTTGCAAAGCTATTGTCTTATGCATAATCCAATTTGAATATCAAAAAATTAATATTGCTCAGGCATTTCTCCTTTTATTCCAATTGTAACAAGTTTTAATCTTCTAAGCAGATGGATGCCTAGGGTAGTCCAGGGCAAAGGTCTGAGGCTCAGAAAAGCAAAAGGATAAAAATATGTAATTTTAAATCAATTAACTCCTATTAGAGCTTTTTAATGCTTACCACATCTGCCTACAAAAATTCATTTGTCTTGCTTAATTTACTTTAATACTACACTTTGTACGTTTCTTAATTTTTTTAATTAAAAATATTAAATAGTTTTTAAAATAAAAGTAATACAAGATTTACAATAAAATGCATCACTTCTTTTACCTAACCAATTCCAAAACACTTTTCCAAGAAGCACCTACTTTTTCTAGTTTTAAATAATTAAGGTAATGTCTGGATCTTAAGTTAATTTGGGTGAGTTTTGGCAAATGCACACAAATTAAGCCCACTTCTCATTCATGCTATAAAACATTCCAACAACCTGAGAGAATTCTCTTACATCTCCTCACAGTTAAAATGGAGCAGAATTTGGCACCCTGAAATGTGCCTTCTTAGCGTAATAAGACCCAGATTATTTTAGGGTCATTATTTTTAAGAAACAGCAGACATGGGAAAAGCTCTGAAAACTGAGTAGAAGTTATCTTTTTGTAAGAGATAATTATGTTTATAAAATAAATCTCTATTTATAAGATTATCTCCCTCTCTGTGCCAGGAAGAGAAGGATGACTAAGTCTCTAGAAATTTATAAGTGGAGAGGCAGTGACCTAAATCTTCGTAATAACCTTACCCTTGTTTGTTGTGCTTTCCCTCTAGCCTCATATAACTAGCTTCTTTACTGCCAATAGCATTTTTTTGCCTTTGGCTGGAGATAATATTTAAGGTGGTGGCTTAAGAAAGGGGCCCCAACACCTGAAATTGGGCCGCACATCAGGAGGTGAGTGCTGGGCAAGCCAGCAAAACTTTATCTGTATTTGCAGCTGCTCCCCAGCACTAGCATCACAGTCTCAGCTCCACCTCAGATCATCAGGTATTAGTGTCACTGTTGGGGCTGATCAGAGTTTGGTCTGGCTCCAATGGTAAGGGAGAGGGAGGTGAGAGATAACGAAGACCCAGATATGTAGTTAGCATTTTTCCTCAGTTCTTCCTCAAATCATGGTAGTGAAGAATCACAGGTCATTGAGATTTAATAGTTTTATTAAAAATATATTTTAGAAAGACAAAGAATGCCCCAAGGAGGCACATGGACAAAGACAAAGCATACCCCAAGGAGGCACATTGTCCCAGCAATGAGAGCTGCAACAGAGTGCCTGTAATAACATGTACGTACCCAGAATTCTGCTACCACTGGGGTGTCCTTTGGGTGGTCTCTAGGCCGGGCCCCTGTTTCTTTGTTCCCCTGTTGCTCATGTCTGACTAACCACCTAACATTAGATTCTCATAGAAGCACCAGTCTCTGGTGCCATAAAGGTTGGGGATTGCTGGCTTAGGCCATTTTGGAGAGTTACTCAGTTTTCCTGGACATTTCCTATGTATAATACAAGAGGTATAAATATTCTTAAAACTTCTGTTTGTTTTTCACCCGTTAATATGTCTTTTATTACAGAGAGGTCTCGGTTAAGAACCTAAAAGAATAAAGAGAAAATTATTTTTCCTTCCATACGCAGTCAATTACCCATACTATACTCCAGTAGCAAACACTACTCTGATTTCTATCAAAACATATTAGTTCTGTCTCTGTTCTTAAAGTTTATCTCAGTGAAATCATAAGTTATGCTATTTGCATCTCATTCCTTTTGTCACCCCTGGGATGATGTGAAATCCAGCATTGCCCCAGCGGAGTCGGGGAGGAGGAGCAGGACAGTGGACAGGATCATGCCTGATTGCCCACCTAACAAATACTTTCACTCAATATATTCCTTTTGAGATTAATCCATGTTGCTCTATGTGTTAGTATTTCATTACTTCTTAATGTTATGTAATATTTTATTGTTAGTATATAATTTGACTAGTTTCTAATTGGGGGCTGTTATAAAGATGCCATAAAAATTTATTTTTAAGTGGTTTTTGGACATATGTTTATGTTTCTCTAGAGAAAATAATTGTGGAATTATTGGTGAGAGGATAGGTGTAAATTTAAATTTGTAGTAAATTGCCAGTGTTCCAAAGAAGTTGCCTTTTATACTTGCACCAGCAATAAATTAGAATTCCAATAGCTCCACATCTTTATCATTATTTAGTGTTATCAGCCTTTAAATTTAGCCAAAGTTGCAAGTTAGTAGTGGTATAGTGTTCATTTTTCATTGGTTTGTCTTTTTATTATTGAAATCTTGTAGTTCTTTTAGGTTCTGAATGAGAATTTTTTGTCTAAATATATATAAATATATGTATTCCTGTCTTTGATTTACCTATTCATAGCCTTATTGATACCTTTTGATGAGAAGTGATTTTTCATGCAAAATTTATTTATAGTTAGTACTTATATTAGTTTCATATTGCTGCTATAACAAATCACCACAAATTCAGCTTAAAGCAACCCTCACTTATTTTTTTACATGTTTGGAAGTCAGAAGAACTGTGGACAGAACTTCTTGCCATCTGGGGGTTCTACAGGGAGATCTATTTCCTTGACTTTTCCAGTTTCTATAGGTCACTTGCATTCTGCGACTCATGGTCTATTCTTTGAATCACTCTAACCTCTCCTTTATCACACCTACTCTGGCTCAGAACCTCCTTCATACCTTTTGTAAAGACCTTGTAATTATTTGGGGTTCAGCCAAATAACCCAGCATAATCATTCCATCTCAAAGTTCTTAATCACATCTGCAAAATCTTTTCCATGTCAAGTAACATTTTCAAATATTGGAGGAATTAGGGCTTGCACTTGTTGACAGGCCATTATTCTGTCTACCAAAGTACTTATTCTGTCCTAAGAAACATTTGTTCTCTCCAAGATCATGATGATTTTCTCTTGTATGATTTTAGCTATTATCATGTATGCCTATTTTCTACCTAAAAATAACATTTGTTAAGAGGTTGGAGTTTATTTTTTATTCACTTGGTTAGCCAGGTTTTCGACATCATTTGACAAAAACAGAAAGTTTCCTATTTTAATTAAATTATTTTGATACTGTTGTCTAAAAACTTACTACTGTGTATGTGAATCTACTTCTGGATTCTCAATTTGATTCCAAAAATACCATGCTGTTTCGATTATTGCAACTTGATAATAAGACTTAAAATAACAATATAAATCTTTTAATTTTTTGAAAGGTCTATATTCAATATCCTTTGCTTTTATATATAAAATTTATAATTGGCTACTCAATTTTAAAAGCGTCTTGGAATTTTCTTTGGGATTATAATTCGTAGTAAATTATGTGTTAACTATTAAATTACTAATCCTTGAAATTGGCAGTCTCAAATTTTTTAAATCTTTAATTTCTTTCAGCTAAGTTTTATAGTTTTTGAGGGTAGAAGTCTTTCATATTATTAGCTAAATTTACTCTTAGTTATAGTACATTTTTGGAAGCTCTAATAAATGGTATCTTAACTGTATTTTCATTTTTTTATTTCAAATGTATAGAAGCACACTGATATTTGAAAATTGACTATTTCCTACAATCTTACTAACTTCATTTATTATAATTAGTAGACTTTTCATTTAATTTCTTTGTATTTTCTGCATACTGATGATGCCATCGGTAGGGAAAGTTTTATTTCTGAATTTCTATTCATTATCTCCATTTCTTCTTATCATACTAGACAAACAGATATTGAATATCAGATATTGAAAAGTAGGCACCTTTTCCCTTTTGCTGGTCTTAGGTGAAAAGGAAACTTCATTTCCATTAGATTATGTTAACTATATTTTTCAGATATAATCTCAAATAAGTCATGTTATTTGATTTTATTTTATGGCTCTTATTAGGATATGTTTGAATGCTGTTAAAGCCATTTTTACATAATTTGAGATAATACTTTTATTTTTATTCCTTTAATTGACAACTTATATTTGTTCATATGTAAACTTTACTTTTTAGAATAGTTTTTCCATAAATAATGTGTAGAGGTTTCTTATACCCCATATGCAATTTCCAATACTATTGATAAATTACTACAGTATACTTTTTATAATTAACAAAAAATAAAAATAATGTAAATTAAGCTACATATGTATTCATATTTATTTAGGGTTTACCTAGTATCACTTCCTTTTTCAGAATACTGTATTATATTTAGTTGTCATGTCTTCTAAGCTCCTCTTTCTTGGAATGCTTTCTCAGGCTTCCATTTTTTTATGAACATGGTAGTTTTGAGGCCTACTCGTGATATATTAATGCTAATTGAGATTTGTCTAATGTTTTTGCTATGATTAGATGAGGTTTAGGTTTTTTAAAGGAAGATCACAAAAATGCACCTTATATCCCATAATGCCAAGGTACATGGTATCAACATGACTTAGCACTGTGGATGTTGACTTGGATCACCTGGTTAAGGTAGTTTCATTGTTTCTCCACTGAAAAATTACATCTTTGGCCCCTTTCCATGTTACAGTCTTTAGAAGGAAGCCATCATACACACAAGGCCACTCTTAAGAAGTGAGGAGTTATGGTCCACTTCCTTGAAAGAAGACGATCAATCTAAACTATTTGTAACTTTTCTGCAAAGGAGACTTATCTCTCCTCCAATGACTTTTTTTTTTTTTTTAACGAAACCTTTTATTATTGGAATAAACTACATTTGATCCTGTATTACTGGTTTCATTTTGTTATTATTCTGTTAAGGAAATGTGAAGTGAATTTAATCAGAGATATTAACTCTTTTTCGTAGTGTTTTTGTCTGGCATGGTATCAGAGATATGCTATACTAAAAAATGAATTTAAAAGTTGAAAAAAATTGGCATAAAATTTCTGTCATCTTTAAAGTGTTTGATAGGATTCACCAATGAAGCCATCTAAAACTAGACTTTTGAGAGGTGGAAATTTTGATTACATACTTAATTTCTTTAATACATAAAGGATTTTGGTTTTTCGAAAACTTTGTTTTTTTTAATTTGTTAAATTTATTGGCCCGAAAGTCCTAAAAATATTCCCATTGAATGGAGCTTTCATGGCATTGTACAAATATCTCTTCCTGGTGTTTTTGCATTTGTATAATCCCCTCCTTTTTATCGTGGGATTAATATAGTGGATTTAGTGACTCTTTCTAACAAATGAAGCATACTTGGTTGTCTTTTATTTTATTTTTATGTTCAGTAAATATTCCATAATGCTCTAATTTAAAACTCTGAATTTTACTACTGAGTTTCTAAGCACCTTTTAAATAATCCTATGTTTAAACAGAACATTATATTACAAAAAATTGAGAGCCTCTAAAATTTAGGTTGTAAAGTGAATTGAGACAGTATATTATAGATTTTATGTATAAAGTATTTCAGTTCGTTGTATAAAAAACAATTAAAAATTTTTCTTTCTATTAAATTTTTTTCTTCTGTGTTTTTGGTTAAAAAAATGCATTTGCAAATAATATATGGGTGACCTGCAGCATTCTCAATTTAATCTTAATAAAAAGTATTGTCAAATAACAAAATACTTTGTGTGATTAAATGAATGCTCATGTTTTCTTTGATTTTTTTTGTTTGAACATATTTACTTATTTTCATATCTCTACTTATATTCTACTTTCTAAAATCTGAAGGCAAGAAAATAACCTTAACTGTTGTAGCTATAGCTAAATAAATATTACTGAGTAAAAATTTTTATATCAAATATTAATTATTTTAAAACATAATTTTTAACTATTTCAAAAGTAATTTATTTGATATATTTAATTTTTATAAACTTATAGATTCTACAAATGCAAGTTATGAAAATTAATAATATAATAAACAAGTATCTACAAAATAGCTTATATACTACTACTAATATATTTGAACCCTACAATCAAATAGGTAGTTTACCACTACTATATTTTCTTTTTTCAAAATTTTGTGGCTTTTCTACATGAGAATTTTATCCTAAACATTTTATTTTTGGCTTTAGGAATGTTTGAAATGTACGTAAATTATACCATAGTACATGCATTTTTGTGCCTTTTTTGGCACAATATATATGTTGGAGAATTCATCTATATCAGTGCATGTACTCTAGTTTCTTAATTTTACTTCTGCAGAATATTTCGTTATGTAATCACGCTATAAGATTTTAGATCCAATTGAGAGATTTTTAGGTTTTATTTACAAATGATGCTGCTGTGAACATAGGTGAACTTGTCCATAGAGTAAAGGTGTTTAAGAGTTTTCTAGGGTAGATACCTAGGAATAAGATTACCGGATTGTTCTCTTAGTTTCTACTTAATCTAGCCTTCTATAAAAAAAAAAAAAAAAAAAAAAAAAAAAAAAAAAAAAAAAAAATCCTATTATTTTACATTCTCATCAAAACTTGACGTTATTATTGTCAAAAATTTTGTACAATTGGTCAAGATTAAATAATATTTTCTCATATTTTTATTTTCCATTTCAGTGATTAATAAGGTCCAATAAGGTAGATTATCTTTTTTAAATGTTATTTTAGCCTTATTGCTGTTTTTCTCCTTTCCTGGAAATTGTCAAAGATACATTTGACTCTATCCTCATGGATTTTTATATATTTTAATTGCTTTTTAGGAGTAGTTTATAATTTCAGGTATTACCTTAATCAACTTTAAGCATTCTATAAATATTTTTCCAAGTTGTGGCTTGTCTATGTATTTTCTCGGGTGTTTTTGATTAACTGAAATCCCAACATTTAGTTTGGGTCAAATTTTTTATCTAAATTTTTTTTTGATTATGGGTTTTTTACTGTGTTTAAGAAGTGCTTCATCACTACGAGATTTAAATGTTAATATTTAAGCCTTTATTTCAACCAGAAAAGGTTTTTGTGTAGAGCATGAAATAATGACTACCATTTAATTATTAGGAGAATCAGCATTTTAAAAAATTGTATTAAATATTTCATTATTTATCTAACATTCTAACCCTCATTTTTCTTATCTGTTAAGTTTTTTATCTCTATATTTCTGCATTTAGTTCTCAAGGGTGGCCAAAATATGTCACTTTGTTATGAAGGTTATTTTGAGCTAACGGTTAACTTGGAAACCAGAAGATGCAAGAAGAGCACTCTGATCTCTCCTTTTCTTCCTGAAAACGAGAGATAAAAACTCCTGTGTTAAAGATTCTCTCCTTGTACCAGGAGAAAAGAAATATTCTTCAACAGGGCATTAAAGCCAAAAGAATTCTGTGCAAAAAACAGACCTGTTCAATAATTCTTATCTTCCTTTAGCCTCTCCCTGCAGTTTAGTCGCTTTTCCGCAATTGTCTCCCTTTGTTTAATGGAATATAAAAGCATATAGGTTTTGCCATTTATTTTATCTTTGTTCTTAATGAAGGCTCCCATGTCACATGAAATATAAATTTGTATACTTTTCTCTTATTAATCTGTTTAATTCTCAGATCCAACTGAAAAACTCTAAGAGGATATAGGCAAAATTTTACCTCCTCTAAAGTTCTTTTTTCTGTTCCATTGTTATATTTTTCTATTCTTGAGAAAAGGTAAATCTTAACATTACTAAAGTAAAGCATTTGCTATAGTAACTTTTATATAAAATATTTTATATAAAGTATTGAGTGAAAGAAGTTCTATTTTCTCATATTTTTTTGAGAATATTGCTTATTTTTGCCACTTGTTCTTTCATATACCAGTTAGACTTATTTTATTATTTTCCATAAAAAACAATGTTGGATGATTATTATAATTACAATATATTTATAGATCAACTTAGGAAAATTTTATTCTCTTTATTTGAATATTCTATCTATCAGTATAATCTAGTTCTTCATTTATTAGTTCTCTCAGGTTAATTTTTAATTTTCTCTTCATGGATATAGATTCTTTAACAGATCTAAGGTTCTTCGTGTTCTATTTGGATTAAGATTTAATAGTTTTTATTTTTTCAAGTATTTATTTATTGAAGTTCTGTCTATAGTTTTTATAAGATTTCCTTTTTGCTCTTTAAGGTGTACATTACACAAAGTACTGTTCTCTTCTTTAATTATACGATTAAAAGACTTTTTATGGACCTGTCAAGTCCTATAACCACTAACAAAATGTTTTAACAATTCTTTCACTCCCAGAATGTTCCTCCACGACTTTCCATAGTAAACTACCCCTACTCCAGGTCCTGGCAATCACTGATTTGTTTTCAGTCCCTATATTATTGCCTTTTTCAGAATCTCATGTGTGTGTATCTAATAGTTTGAGTCTGGCTACTATCACTTAATAGTTGCATTAAGATTAATCCAAGTTGTTGTGTATATCTTGTTGTCTACATGTGTAATTTATTCACTTTTTATTGTTGCATAGTATATCATTGCATGAATATGCCAAAGTAGCTTTGTGCATTTCTTAAATACATGATAGTGGGTTATTCTTCCTAGTTTTTGGAGATTATAAAGAAGGCAGCATAAACATGTGAGCAAAGGATTTGTGTGTACATGAGTTTTTAATTTCTTTTAGTTAAATACATAGAAGTGACTTTCTTGGATTGTATTGTAAGTGGTTTATGTTGAATTTTTTTTTTTTTAAGATTTCATCAAAATGGCTTATCCTTCTCTGCTCTTTTACATATCTGTAATTTCTTCTTGAAAGTTGACATTGTAATTTTTACATTTTGGGGTGCTGGTTTTTGTGTTATTCCTTCAAATAGTGTTTTTTTTCCTGACATGTACATAAGTTATTTTAGATTTCTCTACAGTCTATTTTCAACCAGACAGCCAGAAATACTTTTAAAACGGAAGTCAGGACATACTGCATCTTTGCTCAAAATCCTCAATGGCTTCCCACTTCTGTTAAAGTAAAACTAATGCCCTTAAAATAACTCCGAAGGGCAAATATGATCTGGTCCTTGAAATAGTCCTAATGCATAAATGTAGTAGAGTATTTGTGGAGCTCGCTCCACGGTTGCTCTCTCCTGTTTTACCCTTGAGCCCAACTTGAGGTTTTCTCTTCTTCTGACCTAGTCACATACATCTCTTAAATTTTCCTTGAACATATTAAGTGAGTCTCTACCTTAAATATTTTACATATGCTGTTCCCTTTGTCTGGGAGATTGTTTCTTGTTATCCCTACATAACACCTCTTCAGTTTTCTCAGGTGTTTGCTCAGATGCTATCTACCAAGTGAGTAATTTGCTGATAAAATTGTTAGATTTTATGTTTATCTCATTGATTATCCTGGAGAATATAGTCTTAGTATAGTGAAAAACATGCAAGTTAAGATTATCTCTCCTTATCTCTCCTTAGGTAATTTTCAAATTTAATTTACCTGTTTAATTTTAAAAATTTACAGCAAAAGACTAGATGCCATCTAAAATTAGAAATGAACATTTAATTTCATAATACATTTTTCATGTCCCCAAATATTGGATCCGAGTTTACATAAATATAGATTTGGAGTAAATCACCATTTTAAGTGAATAAAATCACACTTAAGTGGTGAAAAAATGGCAAGCAGAAAAAATAGCAATATTAACAGAAAAATTATGTTACATATAATGTGTTTAATTTGATTTTCAGTTTTTCATTTACATTTTGTCCACAACTCCAGTTGAAAGTAATTCTAAAGTGCCTAACTAAATTAGGCACTTTAATAGCTAAAAGTAGCTGAGATTCTGGTGTTTATCATTATTATAACACTCTTATAAAGCCCCTCAGTTCCCTGACTCTATCACTTCTCTCTTCCCCTACCAAACTTTTCATGTGACTTAACAAGCCTAATATATTCTGACTCACGTCTGTCACTCTGATCTCATCTTCTTTCCCCTCTCCCTCCTAGTCTCCCTAAACTTCTTTAGATTCTTTCTATTTGAGGACAATTTGTGGATATTTACACTGCCTGTTCCATCTGCTGGGAATATTCTTGTACAGATAGCAGCCATTGCTTAACACTGTTTAGTCATTGGGAGAGCAGTTAAATATCTCCTAATCAGAAATGTCTTTTCTGCTTACCCAATCAGTTTCTATCATTTTACAATAATTTATTTTGCTCCTTGGCACTAAACACTTTTTGAGAACACTGCTTATTAAGGCAAATTTATATTAAAAATAGAGAAGCACAAGTTTCATTTACCTTTGTTTACTTACTTTTGTGTTCTACACCAAGTTTTTTTGATGACCTGAGAAGAGTCCTAAAAATGTGCTCATATGTTCATCTATTTTTGTAAAATCTACAAAATTAATGAAATGTCTTGGTTGGACTGCTTTGCATTCTGACTTCTGTCACATTTCTTCTTTATATGAGGTATGCTTGAAGTGGCCACATTCACCCCATTTGTTTCAGCGGAATTGGGTTATGGATATGTTTAGTTTGATTTACTGGGATAGATTGGTATGGTTCCCATTACCTTCTTTCTATATTTGGTATATTGGTAAATACCTGATGTAGAAATGACTATTATAAATATGTTTCACATAATACAGACTCACTAGCACCCTGGCACAAATGTTCAAGGTCAGTAGTCTTTTCTCAATATTATATATCTTATGGTATTAGTATGGAAAATATACAGATGGTGGCAGAGAAACAGGAATAATTCTAGTCTGTGGAAAGTGCTTCCTATCATCAGACATGTAAAATTGTAATCAGAGGTTATAAGCTTAGTTAAAATGGACATTTTTTTCCTTTAAAAACATAATTAATAAATGCACAACATTATATAAAAACACCTTATAAATGTTGAGATGATGCGAAGGAGAATTTATCAATATATTTTATTAATAGTAATTATGCATATAATAAATATAAAAATATGCGGCAGTATACAATTAGGAATTAAGTCTGTCTATGAAGGTTCATGGTTTATGCATCTGAACATACTAGATTGATTTTTAGTATCTGATGAATCCTGTCTTAAAGCAATATGGAATTCTAGATGAAACAACCCACTAAACTATAACAAACTCAGCAAAAGCCACCTGAAGGAACAATTGTCACAATGTAAAGCTCTTAGACATATTCATCAGTAATCCAATGTACATACAAACATAGTGTCAAATTTAAAATTCATTTAAATTGCCTCTATGTAAACTAAATTTTAGTTTATTTTTTATTACAACAAGAGAACTAACTCAGTGTAAGATATGCAAGTAAGCTTTAAAAAGCTCTTATGGGCTCTGAAAATGTCAAAAACTCTTTAACACAATTGACTGTAAATGCTAAATTTACGAAGATAAAAATACAAAGAAGTATACATATTATAAATGATAAAATACTTTTTAATTTATAAAAATGAAGATATTCTCAGACTAAACAAAAAAAGAAGGAAAAAAGTTTTTAAAAAAGTGTAATTTATAATCAATACAGAAGATATGAATTTTAATAGTAGCTTCATTCTGATAAATTTTTTGAATTTGAAAAGCAGCATATTCATTGATTATGGCCTATTATAATGAATATTAATTTATGCCAATACTGTCTAATGAAAGATAGCTTGTTTGTTACAATAAATTTTTACAATAAGTTCCTTAAGCAGTATATGTAATGATCAAGAGATGCTTCTCATATACATAAAGTTAAAAATAAGATGAACAGTACAATTTCTACTGTAATAAATTTGTAAACCGATTTTTATCAAACATAATATTTCAAGTGATTTTGCAGACTGGATGAACATGGTAAGAACCTTTGGAATGAATGAAGAAGACTTCATAGCACAGAAGGTTGTTTTGGATTATACACCAAATACATTTTATGAAATGAATATTTTTAAGATCAAATAAAGCAAAACTTTCAATATTATTTTGAAAGCCTGAAAAAAATAGTTATTGCGCTTATTACTTGTTGACTTTTGATAGTGAAAGTGATTTTTCCAGAAATGATGGTTTTCAAAATAACAGAAATTTAATCCAAATAAATGCTGAATATGATGAATTGTTGCACGTATGTTTGTAAACCTATTAAAATAAAAAATGATTTACTTATCTTAAAAATAGTTAACTAAGAATAATGGGAAATACAAAATGAATTGATATAGCAAATAAAATAAAAATAAGATGACTTTGGACACAAAATACTAATCAGTTGAATACTATGATTATTATAACAGAAAACTGAGTGGTTTCAGAATTCTCTATCTTTGACTTGATTCGACCAAGTGAAACAAGTTCTGGATGACTGTCACCTGCTTTTGAACAATATTCACTGCCAGGTAAGTGACCGACAAAGTTGTTTTGAAAGGTGATGAAAAAGGGCTGATGCACTTTTTGAAACCTTCATTATTATGTATAATATGTGCTATGCACAGCTCACTGCTTTAACCTTGTTGAAGAAAATGCACAGCTCCTGATGTTGTTACTACTTTGGCACTCTGAAATAATTACATGTTATTTTCAGTTCAGTGATGGAGTATTTTAAACACACTCAAAGTTGAATTTTTAATGGTAAATGTAATGATATAGCTTGCACATTATAAGTTCTCCAAATCTTACAATATGCATAAAGGAATATTTTAAAGACTCTATCTAACCTATATTTTTAAATATTTTAAAGAGAAACTCAAATTCCAATGAGATGCCAAATGTTTATTCAAGATACTGATTAAGCCAAAAATAATTAAGAGCAATTTGGCAAGAAATTGGCAATATTTCAATAAAATAAGTGAAAAATTGAAGACTTATGGCTTGCATGTATAAGAATGGGGGCATCTTCATTAACTGTTATATTCATTTATTAATGAACTGTGAGAAAATTTCAAGTAAAATGTAATAGGAAAAATATGAAACAGAAGTGATAAAATCAACAATAACATAAACAGGAATTATTTTTACTTTGAAAGTAAATCTAAACAAACCATTTTTAAATTATACAAAAAGCAGTAATTAATTAAAGGAAGAGATACATTTACATAATGAATATTAAATCATATTTAAACACCCAGAAAATATGTTTCTTGCTATTTGACACAAAATGCTAACATCAGTGAACATAATCAAACTGGTTAAAGAGAGTTGTCAATTCTAAGAAGATTTAAGTTGCTACACAAAAATTTTGAAATACAGAGTGTAGTCCATATGTAAAAAAAAATAGACAAACTAGATAGAGGCTGTCTTAGTCCCTATAGGCTGGTAAGTCCAAAGTCAGTGTGCCATCATGATTGGATTCTGGTAAGAGTCTTCTTCCTGGTCCATAGTTAGCACCTTTGCTGTGTCCTCACATGGTAGAAGGGGCAGAGATCTCTCTAGGGCCCCTTTAATAAAGGCATTAGTCTCATTTGTGAGGGCTCTTCCCTTATCACTTAAACACCTCCCAAAGGACCTCTATCCTAATATCACATTAGGCATTAGGATATCAACATAAGTTGGGGGAGGGGCACAAATATTTAGCCTATAACAGAGATTTTCCAAAATTTTGCCACCCTTATAACCTAACATTCACAACATTGTGTTTTAAAGTTGTGAGAAAGTTTTCTAAAGTATGAATAATAATAAAGGTAAAATATAATTTAGTTTTCATTTGACTGTGCAAGAAGGAAGGTTGATCACTTTCTAGCTTCTATTTTGATAATAATATTAGAAAATCATTGGCATATGTAAAGACATTTGAAGAACACATAGCTAAAAGTTTAAGAATATAAAACAAAAAACATAGTTGTTCTTATTGTTGATGATAATGGTGATTATAATGATGGTATCAGATGGCAATGATAATGTTATTTGGTATTGTGTATGACCACAAAAGCAAAATTGACTAACTGATCTTTTTTGGTTTTTGAATTCAAAACTATGGATCCTTTTAGTACTCTATGTCAGTTGTTTTTTTTAAATGAACAATTCCTTAATTTTAAAAGATGTGCTGAACTAGTAAAATATCTATATTTTTTTATCTTTGACCATGGACATTTTAGAATAAGAAACAAAGAGACAGAAAATTTAGAAGGATGAGTAGAGAAGTAGTCTAATGAATAAAGAGCACTTTACATGAACATGTGAGAAATTATTCAGTGATTAAACATTTGAAACTCAATGAAATGTAAAATGTTAACAGAAAATAAAATGAAATTGTCATTATTGTTAAATTCCCTGATAAAAACTAATCGTTAATAGTTTAATTTATAAAGTCTCAAAACTTTATTTTCATTTTTGACAACTGCTGGACTTCATTGTATCTGCCCATAAATCATATATCGAAGCCTTAACCTCCAATGTGACTGTATTTGGAGGCTGGCCATCTACAATCCAAGGAAATTGGTCTCAGGAGAAACCAAAGCTGTTGACACCTTGATGCTAAATTTCTCCAAAACTATGAGAGAAGGCATTTCTACTCTATAAGCCACCCAGTCTGTGAAGTTTGTTATGGAAGCCCTAGCAAACTAATATAATAATGATAAATTTTATAACTTCAGTTTTGTCCCGCTTTATGTGATATCTTCATTGTAAATGAAATATGCACACTGAAATGTATTACTGTGTCTTGAGAACTAAAAGTTAGCTTCTATTAATCTCTATGAAAGGTAATCTAATAAACAGAGTTCTAAACAACTCTCTGAAAAGTGGCTCATGAAAATATTGTCAGGTTATTATGGTGATATTTAGAAGGAAGATATGCCCCATAAGTTTAAATTTAAGTGGAACAACAGTGAAGAAATCATACTAAATTAATACCTTTGACAAAAGCAGTTGCAGTATGTGTGGAAGGGCTTAGATTTATCTTTTGCTATTTTTAAAGCCCCATGTTTTTATTCTTTCAGAAAATCATATTTTAATTATCGATAGTGATTAATTTTAACAAAATGTTAGATACATTTTATTGTTGATTTCTATTTAATTAATTTGCAGAAACAACCCTAAATGCTAAGCTTGCCTGAGCCACTGATTAAAGTTTTAGTCTAGTTATACTATAGGCTTGAGGGGAAAACGTGGTTAGATATAATAAGCAAAACACATTTGTTGCCTCATATATAGTAATCACCAACCAATAAGAAAATTAGGCCTAGATAAATATTTCAATATGCTAAGAAAAATGATTTTCTAATATTTAACACATGTATCAGTTTTGAATTCACTATTTTATATTGTGTTGATTCATGTTGATTTGATTTGACTTAAAAGTAACCAAGTGTAGAGGAGAGACTATTCCATGATGTGACTGCTATATGACCAGCGAGCTAGACAGGGCCAGAATGGGAACAGCTGACTGCATAACCCCCTTAGAGAAAGTCTGATCATAATTAATATTTATTCTGACACAAATCAGCACTGCTCCCTTGACTCTTGCTATGTGCTTGGTTCCTGGAATAGGTCGTTGCCCTGACCCGGTCAAGCACATAAAGTAATTTCCTGTACCCAGTAAAATTCACGCACTAGTACCCGTGACTACCTCTTTTTTTTTATTTTTTTGTCCTATGTAATTCTTTGGCACTCACTAAATGGCAGAGAATATACATTTTGTCTTGCAGCTCCCAAAATGCACCTTCTATGTAAATATTTCTTAATGAACTCAATTAATTACCAGCCTGGAGTGGCCAGTCTCTTTCTTTGGTCTTTCCCTGCCCTTTCCTTGTGGAGGTAGATTTTTCAGTCCCAGGACCCTTCCCTGAGTCTGTGTGTATGAACTCCAAGTAATCCTATGACATTTTTTATTATTAAAAAAATTAAGCAGATAATCTAGACAATCCCCATATATATCTCTGCAATCAGTTTTTCCTATTAACATCTTATATTAGTACAGTATCTTTGCTACAGTTAATGAAGCATTATTGATAATTACCTAAAGTCCATATCATATCATCTTAATTTTGTCCTTTTTCTGGTCTAGAACCTTTCTCAGAATACCATGTTGCATTTAGTTATCATGTCTTTTCTGGCTCTGCATGGCTGTAACAGTATTTTAGACTTTTCTTGTTTATCATGACTTTGACAATTTTGAGATATACTGGTTAAACATATTGCACAAATTCTTTTTATTGGAATTTATCTGATGTTTTTCTTATAGATTGACTGGGGTATGGATTTGTGGAGGAGAATGCCAAATGATTCAAGTGCCATTTTGATCACATCATATCAAGAATGCATATAATTAACAATTTATGACTTAATATTGGTCTTAAATATCTCCTCAGTGTTTGTCATATTTCTCTTCTATAGAGGTACTCTTGGTTTTTTTTTCCATTTCCATATAAAACTCTTTAGAAGAAAGTCACTATGTACACCTCACACTTAAGATGTGAGAGTTATGCCTTCCTTCTTGAGCATGAAGTGGCTATATAATTTATTTGAAATTATTATACATGGGAGATTTGTCCCTCTTATCCCATTTATTAATTTATTCATTTAATTATATGAATAAATATTCACAAATATTTATTTTGTAATTTGTATTGTAATTTCCAGACTATTTCATTTTGTTTGCTGAAATTATTCCATCTTTGGCCCTTGGAAACTCTTTGTTTGGCGCCTATGCTCCACTGACCTATCCCAACAATGTTGATTTTTTGTTTTTGTTTCTGTTTTTAGCTTTTTCTTACTTTTTGGCACTCCAAAGTAAGATGCCCTAGGCTCATCATATATATATATATATAAAATCTGCTTCACTGCTAGGATCATCCATTTCTCAAAGGAATCCTGGTTTCTTCTTTTATTAGAGGTTGGTATTAGAAACAAAGATCAGGGTGCTAGGTGTGTTTGTTGGTAGTGGGGTGAATGAGAGGTGCATACTGACATACATTAATGAAACATATTTTATACCAGTAAGCTGACAGAGAAAAGAAATATATGTTATATACTGATACATATCTATAACTCTTTTTATATGTAGATATTAAGTTAAACATGAGTTCTTACTGGTGATTCCAACTCTGATCTATTAGCAAATGAATTGTTCTAGCCTCCTCCCTTTGCTGATCTGTAAATTTCCACTTCATCAGTGAGAAATCTGATCCACTATTCTTTTAGTCAATTATTCAATTTCAGTATACATATATAGTAGTACCAGAATTTTTGGCACAAAACCCTGTGGGAAATTTTTTTTCAGCTGGTGCACACTATTGATACACAGTTCCTTTTGCCTTTAGTCTTAGAAATTCCAGGCTCCATTCATTTCCAAAGTTATTTAGGTCAGCTCATTTCCCCCCACCACCTTCAATGAGATTATTTCATACATTTTTAACAAATTAGGATCTCTTGTCACAGTCTGCACTTTTTTTTTTCTAGGATCCTCAGATATCCAATATAAAATACATATTTTTTAATTTGCATACTTTAAGGTTCAATTGTTATAAAGTTCTATGGGTTTGACAAATACATATTATCCAAAAGAGAAAGTACCAGGTCCACATGTTTTCACTGGTGAATTCTATAAAAATTTTAAAGTAGAAATGGGACAAATTCTGTTCCATATTTTCCAAGTAGTCGAAATAACTACTTTCTTAAAAAAATAAATGGAAATATAATCTGAAAAAAAGATAAGGGTACAATACAAGAAACATGATAACTATGAAAATGAGAGTTAAAACCACAGACTACATGCTGAGTGACTGACGGGCTGCTGGCTATGTGACCAGCTACCTGACATCCTTGACAAAGAAGTATTTTTGGTAGCATCTCCAGTTTTCCACTGAAAAATAATATTTCACATGAGGTACACAATTAAAAGGAAGATATTAGTTTAACATTATTAATGCTAATAACTAGGTGGTTCTAAAAGTGAATCTATTCACCTTTATTTGTGTTGTTTTTCTAAACATGGACAGAAACAAAAGCTAAGACATAAGGAAAGAGAAATAGGTGAATCTGTCAGAGGGTAAGCCCTTCTGATTTCCTTGTTTTTCAAAGAGAAAATAATTTTCCTCTCTCAGTCTTAGCTCTTTACCTTTAGAAATTATGTTTTTTTTTTTTCATCATTATTACAAGTTTGCTACTGATGTACCCCAAACAGCTGTAATGAGCATGGACTTTGGTAACAATTTTATTTCTGACGAAGGTTGATGTTTTCTAAATCTTAGCCCTAGTAATAAAATTTTAAAGAGTGCATAAATAAATATTAATAATAAATATAAATCATTTATATTGTGCAGAGTAAGGTTTTATCAGTATATAAAGTAGTTTCATCCTAAAGTCAGTGTCATCACAAGAGGGAAATTATTCACATAATTGCATGAAAAAAATCTCAAAAAAAAATAAGTTCCAAGGAGGTCTGACCAGGTTCATCAAAGACAAATTTCTTATAGGCTGCAAATTCTACCCTATACAACCTGAAGTTTATTAAAATGAAGTCTGTTATTTAGTTTCTCTTTGCTGAACAACAGGGAGCTATATAGGCTTCTTGTTGCATGGATAGGAAAGGATTTATTGTTAAACACTTTGAGTGTTGTAAGATGGAGTGTTCTATTATACATGTACAACATCCTGCCACTTTGCCTTTTATTAAAGACCATTCTGACACTCAATAAAGGTTTTCTGAAGTTTAGAAAAGTGAAAAATGCTACTCACTTTCAGAAGGCACAATCTGACACCACATTGGTGCAAATATACTCTCAGGATTGCCAACTTTCAAAACTGTCAACTACTTTCTTAAGCATACAGTTGAGAAATTTGGGGAGAGTTAAAGAATGTGGGCTCTTTGTGCACCACATATTAAAATTAATATCAATCTATGTCTAGAGAGATTCCTTAAATGACCTTTTGTGGTTATCATTTATGATCAAACCAAGCATGTAATGAACATTTACTATATATGAGTAATTGTGTTAAGCATTTTATATACATTATCTCACCCTGACACAGTAACCATATAAAAATTAACTCCAATTACAGATGAAAACATACCAAATTAAACAATCTGTTTTTGAATTCAGACCAAGCATACTTAAACACAACAAAGCTCTGCAAACTTCAGGCAAATGTCATCATGAAATTTTTTTTTAATGTTTAGTTTCGAATATATTATTGAATTAAGAAAGATTTAAAAAAATGCTCATTATGAGTCTTCAGTCTGTATATTATTAGTAAAGTAATACAAAGGAGTAGTTGATCTAAAATCAATCTGTGCTTGAAGTGAGGCTTACATGTAAAAACATTAGTTAATAGTGAACACCTGATTCTGATATAGCACCCTCTCCCTGACGTCAGTGATAGACTGAATGAAGGCCATTTCTGAAGATAGAAGGGTAGAAAGGCTATAAAATCATGGAACCACAGTCACATGCTTTTGTCCAAATGATGCTGTGAGACCCCATTCGACTTGCAATTTTCCTCTAATGAGCTACTAAAATTAAGATCTAAAGAAAAGTCTGAACTTCAAATGAGACTGTCAGTCACATCATAACTCTAGACAGCCAGCCATTGGCGCTTTCAGAGTGGATCTCCAGAATGTGAGTGCCATCTTGAAACCGGTACGCTCTTTGTTCCTGGGAGGTAGCCACTACATCTTATTTGACCTGCCACATCCCTCCTAACAGGTCTCTGCTTTAGAGCCTGAATGCTTAGTTGCTTCATTTGTTTTTTGTAATGAAGTGGTTGGAGGTACACATAGGATGGGAAAAAACATGCTTTTAACAATTAGGCACAATCCTTCCCATGATTCCATTGGGTCAGATAGGCAAAGTAAGGGCAAATGGGTCCTACCTGATAGAAAACAAGGCTAGAGTCTTAAAATTACTATGGAAACTCTTGAGATAATAGACTCCATTTCAGTGCTTAAAAACAAGACATGAGTGGACTAGGTCTTAGAGAAAACAGCCATAGTTGCTCAGGGTCCCATGTGACTTGCCTACAAATTTGGGAATTGTCATAAATCAAAAACAATCTTAATGGGTTCTGTATCTCACGAGCCTATACATACTCTATTATTCCTCTATTCAGCTTTAAACCTAGAAAAAAATAGGAAACACTTGTTAAATGCTGCCGGTTAATGGCAAATTGCTGAATGAATAAGTCAATAACAGTATTTTCATCATGTCTCTTTAGATTCAATTTTTAAGTTATTTAAAATCCAAATTGATCTTTAACAGAAAATGTTATACTCATAAACCAACTGAAAGTATGAAGTATTTCATAAATTCTGCTTTATAAGTTTGCTGCTCTTTTCATCTTACATTGCTATTTCTTCTCTTTATAAATCATTGCATTGTGTCTGGTAAAAATTCAGAAAGAGAAATTATGTGTATAGTTATATTTCATAATATAAAAAATTTTTTAAATATCTCATGTACTTTATTGTTTGCTTTATTATTTTGGTAATTGAAGTACTCAATTTAAACCTCAAACTAGTAAAGAAAAGACTATTCCCAAGGTCTAATACTTTATCAAAACTATATAAAGAACACATTTCCAAGAAGTTGACTCAATACTAATAATTTTCAGATGCACAGGTAATTCATACAGTGCTGAGGTCTGGGCAAAATTTGCTGAACAAGGGCCCTATCTCTGAATTTACTATCAGTCTGTGTAATACATAAGTTAAAATAGTAGCACATGATGGTTACTTCATGAAAGACATATATTTGAAAGCTTTTGCCAAAAGGAGAAAGGATTTTGTTATGTATGCAGTGCATGACCCTGGTGGAAGTAACATGATTAAGCCAGCCACATAGAAACCTGAGAGCAATTAATAAATCCTCCCCAGCCTCATTCTTCTCCTCTGTTCCAAGTTCTACCTCTTGACCCTATATTCATCCTTTCCCCTAATTACCGCAACATGTAGGAATATTGTCGGCATGCTAACATTACATCAGACTACATCTGTTAGAATTCTAAATGCCCTTAGAATTCTTTTTTCAGGAACAAGAATATATGCAACCCTTTTAAATTCAAAGTCCTTATTGAGTACTGTGTTTCCCTATGGATATTCAAAACGTGTTAAACCTAATGATGTGCAGTGGCGTGATTAGATAGAAACTATAAGAAAACAAAACAAGATGTGAAATAGTGTCCATGAAAAATGACAAAATATATTTAAATTTTTTTTTTAGCTTTGGAAGAAAATACATACTTCTGAACATTTTGTTTCTGTATCAAGTAAAATTTCTGTATAAAAACATTAACTTTAAGATGAAAAAATTGGAAAAGATCAACATGTGAAATTCAGACAAAAATTAAAATTTCTCTCATGAAAATATAGTTAAATGAATGAGAAAAGACATTTAAAAATAAATGTTAGAGTCAACCATTATTTTAGGAAATGTTTTTTAGATAATACAGTATCTGTAAGATGAGAGGAAGGATGTTACATAAATACATTTTTATAGTCTTGGTATCAAGAACTTAACATTCTTGTTTAATTGAAAATAATAATGAATAACACTACACATAATTTTTTTCCAATTCTAATGACTATTTTTGTACAATCATAAGACTAAATAGTATTTTTCCTTTTTTGTGTCTTTAGTATATTTTTCATGATTTCAAAAGTATTACTAATATTTAGATTGCTATTTTAGAATGGGTTTCTTTTATTTTCTTTTTTAAAAAATGTTTGTATATGTGTGTTTCTATTTTGAAACCAAAAAACAAAACAAAACAGAATGTTAGGTCAATTTGTCAATAAAACTAAAAAAAAACTATAAAAATTATCGAATTGCTCTTTTGCATAATCAGTCAACAAACATTACACACTCTTATTTTTCTCATGGCTTTCTGTATATTGTTGTCAAATTAACTGACAGTAACAATAATAAAACAACAAAGCATAGATAAATACCAGAAAACAGAAACTGAAACAGGAGACTCATGTTTTCCTGAGGTTCTCATAGACCTTTCACTAACAATAAAAATGATGAATATGATAACATGCATATCAGTGAATTTCCAACAACACTTTGCGTTTTGTTCACACTCATATTTATCCAGTTGATTAAGGCAATTTGCATAATTTAGAGGTAATTTCTTTCTGAAAGCCATGATAAAATGCTCTGATTGCAATATGTTGAGCTTTTTACATGTACAAGTTCTTTCAAGGAAGCCTAGAAATGAGAAGGGAAAAAAAAAAGTGAAAATATCTCTAGATCCCAAAAGCAGTGTTTTAAAAATCTGTTTTTGTTTTTCATCTCCTTAAATCTTTAAAACATAAAAGCTTATGTAACAAAGGTAGTATTTAAATGGTAGCCCAATATTTCATTTTGTGTTGTATGTGAGTATGGCAAGCAGCCTATAAGATAGTCCTTATTGATATCCATTTCCTGGTATTTATACTCTTGCATCATCCCCTCCTCTAGAGTGTAGACTGGATCTGAGTTTAGTAATTCATTTCTAGTGAATGAAATATCACAGAAGTTATAGCATGTTAATTCTCTGATTAGGTTATACGAAGACTGATTTCTTTTGTATAACCTAAAGGGATTTCTTTCTCTGTCTCTCCTGAATTTCTCATTCTTGGTTAAGCAAACTGCAGTGTTATATGCAGCCCTATGGAGAGGTCCATATGGCAAAGAAGTGAGTCAACAGATAATAGCCACAGAGGACCTGAGGTCTGCCAATTGACATGTAAGTGAGTTTGAAAGTAGATCCTCTCCAACTGAGCTTTTAGATGAGACTACACCCCAATTGACAGTTTGGCTTTTGAACAAGATGCACTCAGCTAATGCATGCCATGTAAGAATTCCTGACTAACAAACTGAGATGTAATAAATATTCACTGTGTTTAGCTCTATGTTGGGGCCTAGTGTGGTGCTCAGCAATAGATGCATAAATATCTGTTATCTGTACTGACATAGATAGATAATATGTTAAATGGATACAGAGTGATTTTATTATTTTATTAATTTAAATTTTTCTTTACCATTTGCAAGGCCATGGAGTGCTAAAAAGAGTAGATTATCTCTAGAATCTTCTATGGGTGACTTTGGAGAAGGCTTTTCACATAAATGTATACCTTCACAGGTATACAAAATGGTCTTGAACCTTCGACTCTGGATTCAGATGTCTCACCTTAGAGATTCCCAGGAAGAATCATTCCAGAGCAGATTTCGTTCAGAGAGGATATGTGCAGAGAGACCTGGATTGCATTGGTACTCAGATTCCTTTATTTTTAGAATCTATCAGGATAATTAATTTTCTAAGTATTCTTGAAATTTAGCACTGAGATGGAATTTTTTTTTTAATAGAAATTGGTCTCCAGACACTTGTGGATGGTAAATATTAGCTTAAGTTTAAATTATAAAGTATCTAAATTTATCTCAGTGTTAACTTATTTGTGTTTAAATTCTTTCCTTCCTTTTTGAAAACGTCAAACCTTTTCTCTCAGGCTTCTAGCTTCCTCCATTATTCTAGTTTTTCAGTTCATTTAATCTAGTTGCCTCCTCCCAGAAAATATTGATACACTGCTATATAATTTTTTCTCAGAGATATCTAATAAAGTCTCTTGAATTAATAGTTAATAACCAATAGTACAATAATGTGTTACTTCATATAATATTTGCCTGATTCATTCACTTAACATTTAATGATTAGCCACCAGACATCTATGCTATTTGTAAATCTAAATATGCCGTTTTTATGGATTTCAGGAATAGCAAATACACTTTGGAGAAATAATTTGATGGAAATGGGAATTTTTTCTGACTTAACTCATATAATCCATGACCTAACTAAGAATAAGAGAAAAACACTGTTGTTGGCAGTGTAGACAGCTGCAGTAAATAAACTCGTTTCCTGTTTTACCCTAAGTAACCTGCCCTACATGACATTAGATTTCTATAATTTGTATTATAATGAAGAATAAAATAGCATAGAGAAAGATATCTAAATTGAGAGAAAAGATTACTCTAATTCAGTTTTTTTAGCATACATTATAATTCTAAGCCAAGACTGTAACTTTACTTTTGCAGATGACCCTCCATAATATGATTTTTAAAGAGATATGTGTTTATATATTTCTTAGTTGCTATGATCCTGTAAAATCTTGTTTAGAGAAAAAAATAATAATAAATATCAGTGGGGGAACAGCTTATAACTCTGAAAGAATGTTATCCCAGAGTCTTTAACTTGATTGCCTAAAATCTGGCTTGTAGGTCATAGTGGCTTAAGGAGAACTTCTTTAAGTTTAACCAGTGCTCTTAAGCCATTGTGTCTATAATCATTGTAGCTGAAGTACCACATGTACAAAAAGAAACAGCACATGTGTCACAGAAAGTTAAAGAAAACGATCCAGTCCAAAGGACTTTGGTTTTGTCCGAGTTCTCTAGATATTGCTGCTTGCTTTTTAAAAAACACATTTCCTTTTAAAAAACACTGTGGCCTTGTAACACACCTCTTTCTATCACACATCTTTGCCCCAGTACCTGGATTTGCACAGATCTGTTAAAAGTGTGCGATTGAGCTTGAAATTCGTTTGTATGACCCTCCCCCAACCCCCACCCCATGGTACATTTGGAATTTAAATTCAATCTGAAAAAACTCTACTGCTTTATATGCTTAAAAGCTATATAAGAAATTAAGTTTTAATATAGAGTTTTAATAAAAAGGACAAACATCATATCAAAACTGGTATTAACAATAGGTATTATACTACATTTTGGATCACTTTAAAGAGTCATCCAGTAGTTAACAGATATTATATTAAATACTACTAGACCAAAGAAAAATTACGTGTAATCACTGGCCTCACTAGGAGCAGTATGCATAATGGTTAAGCATTCAAACTGCTTTGGTTTGCATCTTGACTCTGTTATTTACCAAGCTGTACTAATTTGGACAAATTACTAAAATTTTTGTGTCTCAATATTGTCACAGGTAAAATGGGACTAAGTACATGTCAAACTTATTGGGCCATTGTAAATGAAAAGTAGAAAAGTGATCAATCTCATTACAGACAGTACAGTTTGATAACAAGCCAATAATTTAGAAGATAATGTGTCTTTGAATGAGCTATTTAAGACACCTTAGAAGTATAAAACAATGACACCTAATTAAATTTACTGTGAAATTTTTCAGGGGTAGCAAAAATTAATTCTGCCCCTTAAATATTTTTCTTCTCATAATATAAAGTCTTAAAGACAATGTAAAATCTCACCTAATAATGCTATATATTAACTCTCAAATATATGCCATATATTAGGTTCTCTAATGTTTCCATTGTTGAGCAAAAAAAGGAAATTGCTTCACACACACACAAAAATACTTATTGCTAAATAAATCAAAATTGAATTTCTTTTAAATGCTGTCATTTTAAAAATACATATTTAAATTTTACTTTGCATCCTAAAAGTTTTTCATCACCACAGCACTTCTACTTCAAATCGGCAACTATGTTTTCTTAATATGCAGTAAAAATTCATTTTGAGTTTCACTTTTTTTATAACTAAAGGTTAATTGGAAATTGCTTTAAACTCTACTCCTTAAGAAATCATTCTCATAAAGAAGACTGGTGTTTGCATACAAATTGTTTTTTTGCATACAAATGAGTACTTGAGGTTGCATTATTTCATGCATAATGTCTATATTAATACAAATAGAAATAGGACAGTGACTGATCCCTATTATTCCAAAAGACCTTTTATTATTTCCTTTTAAAATTATTTTTTTTAAGTACTAACAACAAATTGTGGTATTTGGATGTTTAATTTGAATTTGCTATCTAGACATAGAAAAAAACTTGTGTGCTCATAATTCAACTTCATTACCAAGAAATAACAACTGTATATGAGACATTTAATTGAAAAGACTTCATAATCTGTTTTACCTATAATGAATAATTAGACTTTCTGCATATACACATTAAAACAAAATGAGGGAGGTGCATGTTTTGCTACTTCAGAATATTTTTTGATTTTTGTGGAAATATGACTTAATTGAAATAGAATCACTGGAAAAATATGAGGAAAAATGGACCAATTCAAGAAAAAAGAATAATCAAGTATAGACAAAAAAGAAATATACATGGGTTTTATGAAGCATGGTTGTGTTTAAAATATGTAATTCATTATTAAATATATGGAAATAAATATTTTTGAGTTATTATTTTATAAATGTATGTTTTATTTCTTAAATACTGATTTGCTTTTACTTTGTAACACTTGTGAATTTTAATTTTAGCAATGCTTTAAATAAAATTTGTTATGAAAAACAAAAAAGCAAAGCAACCAAGTAATCTACCTAAATTCAGACCTAAAAGAATAAAGTGAGACGAGACCATAATATTTACTTATTTAACTAAAGGCAAACATTTGCAATAGTGATATAACAATTACAAATCTCTATTTACCATCTAATGTAAAAGATCCTTCATAAATTATAAATTATATAAATTAATATTGATAGATATTAGCACTCTATTGTTATTCTAAAGCTAATCAACAAGGAACAATCAAAGAGACATATAGAAGGTGTAGGGAACGTAATTATTATGTAAGTCATTAGGTGCTCATTGAAAATTAAATTCATATTGTTCTCCTTTTAAGCCATGTAGTTTTTATGCTTTATTAGTCATGTAGGTAAAGAACTACTTAACTAGCTTCCATTCTTCAGACAGTCAAATTCCATAAATCTGTACATTTATTTATAAAAAGAATTCTTTTAGTCTAGTTATGAACTGCTAAAACTCTTCTAGCTCACTACTCCATCCATTCTCTTCTGGCTACTAAATCACATAAAATTGGTGAAAAGGAGATCCAACTGAGGTCAACACTGCCTCTAATTTTCTTCAGGTGGGAGTGAAAAAGTCATACAACCTCTGTTAGAATTGTTCATCACATCTTAAGACTAACAATAAAGAAAATGCTACTATGGACTTAAAAAAATCTATTAAGCAATTTTTGTGTCAAAGGGAGAATGCAAATAAAATTGTGGTATTTCTTAAAACTACTATAGTGACAACACATAATCTTAGGATAAATGAGACAATCAAATACAAACTCTAAGGAAAACTGTAGCTTTAAATAATTAGATAAATGAAAATAAATGTGTTGAAGGAAGTATAAATGCAATATAAAACTTTAGAAAAATAATCAAAGGTTAATTTTCAGGAAACTAAAGAGGAAATAATAGAGCTTAAAACAGGATTTAGTTTTAAAAAAAGCAATACAGAAGCAGATATAATGAATATACAACACAGAAAAACCACTAGCTCACTAAAGGGGGTAGGATGGAGACAAGGAAAGCAGAAATTTATAAGATAAAAAAGAAATGGACAAATATCTATCAAAACAGAAGATATTTTGAATATAATCATGAGATTGTTCACATAACTCTAGTAAAATAAGATTTAGAATCTAAGTTAAATGGATGTTTTCTAACAAAATAAAATTTATCAAAACTGATAACAGTAGAAATAGAAAGTCAAAACACCAATTTTCATAGAGGACAGACTAAAAAATTTAAGGAATCATGCTTGAAAAATTACTACCACTAGAAATTTTATAGGAGTCATCTATCAAACCTTCAAATGATGTATAATTCCAGTATTACTTAAACTATTCAAGAGTATAGGAAAAAAATTCTGACCAGTTTTTACGTAGGTAGTATGACATCAATACCAACATGTAAAAAAAGATTATTTAAAGACAAACCACCCAACAAAAAGGGTAAGAAGAAAAAAAAAAAGAAAGAAAGAAAATTAAACCTAATAATTATTTAACTAAATATAAATAATTATTTATCTTAAAAACATAATTACCTTTGTATATAATTCAAAGACTGTCAACTAAATTTAAAATACATTCTTGATAAAAAATATATAACTTTCAATAACATGGTAAACCATATAAATGTTAGATCAATGCCCGGAGTCATGAAACAAAATAAAACCAAACCCTTAAATAATTCCTGTTAGTGTCAGGAATAAGGCAAGAATATCTACTCTTACAAAGACCAGGAATGAGAGTGTGAAACACATTTTATGGCATGTTCATGCCAAAAACTGTTAACTTGAATGTATGCTTTTAGACATAACTTGCTAAGTTTATATGGCAAGCATCCAGTTAAGAGGAACAATTTAAATGACACAGCGAAAACACTATCAGTCACATTATTTTAAAAGTTGAGATCATGAAAAATAAGTGGGATTATTCTAAATTAAAAGAGATGTTTTAGAAACATCAGAGCCAAAAATAGTATTTTATGGTTATATAAAAAAGTTCTTTTTAGGAGATAAATGGTCCTGATGACTATAATATGCTTTTAATTGGTTCTATATACATGGACAAAATGAATATGAAAAAAATGTTAATAATCTTGATTTAGTTAGCACATGCATAGTTTCATAGTACCAGTTACTCAATTTTACTCTGAAAAATTTTGTAATAAAAAATAGAAAAATAGAAAAATAAAATTAAACTATTATTTGGAATTGGAGAAAATCCTGTTATATGAATTATACTTAAAAAAAAATCTGTTCTATCAACTGCAAACCTGTTATGCCCTGATACATTGCAAAGAGCCCAATAGTTTGGACTGTATATTTCTTCCTAAATATGACTTCTACTGTTTTACTTCAATGATTTTTTTCATTTTATCCTTTCGAGCAAACAAAACACTCCCCAAATCTAAACTTTGTTATATCCTCAGTGGGTATATACTTTTTCTTCATTAATCTTGGAAATTTTTTTATTTTTATTTCTCCATTCTGTGTTCTGTATTGCAATATAGTTTTAAAATGTGTTCGCTTGTTTAGATTTTTGTCTATATTATAAAATTCTTATAGAACAGGAAAGGTATTATTTCTCTCTCATTTTCCTTACATATATGAAACAGTATATGTACACATTCTAAAGAAAATAATACCAAACTCTGGTGACATTAAAGTCAAATCAGTTAATTTTTGTACTACTAGTGGGTTCCAACAATATTCAGAATCATATAGTATTACATCACTTTGGACCACAGTTCTGGGGATTTCCTTAAAACAATAATACAAAATAATGAAAGCTAAATAAAGGAAATTTTATTTTTTGTAGCATTTATATAATAAAAACCTAAAATTTCTAAACATTTAACCTTAAGGGAAGGCTTAAGAAAAGTTATAATCATTGAATATTAGTTTATATATAATAATTCTAAGTTAATAACAGTGAAGCTATAATATAATTAACACTTAACATGTTAAATTAACAAAACATATTATAAAATTGAGTCTACACTGTTGTAAGAAGGGGTTTATATTGAGCTTAAGGGATCAATTTCAAAACAGTAATTATTTTATTATATTTATAAGAATATGTGGTTGATGGTTCATTATTCTAAACATCTATGACTTTCAGAGGGATGATACATATATATCTATATCTGTACCAACACACACACATCCTAAAAGAAAATTGTTAATCAAGTACATTCATTTCAACAACAGTTTTTCACTTTTTATAATGACATATTTAGAGTGTATCTATTCTGGGTGCTACCTGGATTCAAATTTTTGATTCACCAAATAGCTTTGTGGTTTTGAACAGGTAAGTTGCTTAACCACAGATCTCAACTTTTTCTTGTAACACAGAGATAATAATTGTGTGCCTCATAGGTGTCTAGTACTAGGAGAATAAAAGATAATTCTCGTTATTGTTGGGTGCTGTTCTGTTTGTCCTTCTGACCTTGTGTCTGCTAAAATCAACAGTGACATTGGGAGCACACAAGGAAACTGGAATGCATGTATATGAATAGAACATAAAGTAGAGAAGAGGTGCACTATATGTTATTGCAAAACACAGTGCTTCTGTATTAGTCCATGTTCTCCAGAGAAACAGAACCAATAGGTTATATAAAGAGAGATATATAAGGAAATATTTATTAAAGGCATTGACTCATGAGGTTTTGGAGGCCAAGATGTCCCACTATCTACTGTCTACAAAATGGAGGACCAGAGAAGCCAGTGGTATAATTCAGTCTAAATCTGAAGACCTGAGAGGCAGGGGAGCTGATGGTGTAACTCCTCTTCTGAGGCTGAAGGCCTGAGACTCAGCAGCTTTGATGTAGGAGTGCTGGAAGAAACAGATCAAGGAGAGAATTTACCCTTTCTTTTTTAAATTATTTTGTTCCTTTTGAGCCCTCAATGGACTGGATGTTTCCCACCCACATTGGTGAGAGTGGATCTTCTCTACTCCCTCCACTGAATCAAATATTAATCTCTTCCAGAAATTCCCTCCAACACACACCCAGAAATAATGTTTTATCAGTTATTTGGGCTTCCTTCATCCCAGTCAGTTGACATGAAAGTAAACATCACAGTCTCTGAATCAAAGCCACAAATAAATTAGTGGTATCAAGTCTCTGCTTGATTTTAAGAACAGACTACTGATTCTGCTTCATCATTACATTGGATAGTAATAGTGGAACATAGCAATAACAATAATGAACAGGATCAATAGCAAAAGTGGAAGAGTTTTTGATGTATAATCAAGTAACCTCAATGGTTTCAAAGGCCTGAGTAACTGACATGAACAGGAAAAACCAATGCAGGTCACAACAGAGTAAATGGTAGGAGTTTCATAATAATTGAAAAGACTATGGATATATATGGTACCCTTTGGGACCTCTAGAAATTGTTAGCTTAAAAGCTTAACTAGGTTGCATATTTTTCACACTAGAAGTTGGAAGAATGTCAGCAACATATAATGTCTCCACTGTTAATGTAATCTCATTTTTACTTCTCAAGATATAATAGTGTGAAAAATCACACATTACACTCTGACAACAATTATAAAAAGACATACAACATAATTTATGACACAACAGGGATAAATGTTACTCAGCTCTCACGGTGTAGGAAATGTTTTCTACTCTGGGCATATAAATCATGAATAGAATTACCAGTAGAGAGTGATGAGTTTCAGATACTTTTATACTAGAAGTAGTTTTAGGAGTAGAATATACAGAATCGAAAATGTTCTAAGTGCGAAAATTTTTATCATTCTAGAACCCATAATGGAATGCAAAGTCAGAAAGTGAAGGCCAAATCTTAAAATACACTAAATTCTAGAAATATTAGAAAGTCAAGGTAAACTATGACTTCTGGTAGAACAGTATGTGCTTGAGAAATCCAAGATTAAGACGATGGCAGGTACGTTTCATTCTGAAGCCTCTTCTTGTGGCTTGTAGGTCGATGGTCACTCTGTGTTCTCCCATAGCCTCTTCTTTTTTTTTTTTTTGGCAATTGACATGTAATTGACATGCAATATCCTAGTAATTTCAGGTGTGATCATAATGTTTTGATATTTATATGCATTACAAAATGATCTCCATAATAAGTCTAGTTACTATTTGTTATTATGATATAGTTATTACAATATTATTTACTATGTTCCCTATGCTGTACACTACATTCCCATTACTTATTTATTTTATAACTGGAAGTTTGTACTTCTTAATCCCCCTCACCTGTTTCACTTGCCCCTAATCCTTCTCTTCTCTGATAACCACCAATATGTTTCCTATACTTATGAGCCTGATTCTGTTTTGCTTGTTCATTTGTTTTATGTTTTAAATTCTATACCCTGTGACCTCTTCTTCTTTGTGTGTGTGGAGGGAGGCAGGAGGAGGGAGAGATACAGAGAGTGCTCTCTAACATATGTTCTTATAAGGACACTGATCTTATTGGATCAGGGCCCACCACAGCAACTTCTTATAACCTTAATTACTTCCCTAGTCCAAACACAAACATGCCGGGGGTTAGGACTTCAGCATATGAATTGGAGGGAAAGGAACACAAAATTTCAGTCCATAACATATAGCAACACTATACTATCATTTTATTAAAAAATGTCTTTATTGACATTTACTTCTGATAAATAATTTTAGTCTGGTGAGATACTTCTGCAATTTTATAACGAATGTGAACAGCAAGATTTATTAATCTTGAGCATTTGATTTATAGCCCAAAATAATTGACTAATAAAACTAGTATGCTCAAGTTTTATGCTATTTAATATCTATTATTTTAGGAAGTACTAATCTAGCCAAAACTTAAAAAAAACCTATATTTTACTTTTTTTTTGTTCTCTCTGTTCAGAAATCCATTGACCCAACAACTTTAACCACTCATCTGATTGAGTATACAGCAACAGAAATAGTTCATGCCAAACTCTTTAAAATAGCAAAAGAAGATATGAAATTGTAATAGCTTAATGCATTAGCATAGTGCAGACTGTAACTCCATAGAATGCAAAGACCATCCCAGGATTGGCTTTTACATGCTGAAATAAATATGTCCTTACTTTTCCTCCTAAGTTACTGTACAGTAGTTTTACCTGCTGAGAAGTTGAATTTTATGAGAGTTTGTTGAAATAAACCCTGAAGTATTTCAGGCAAGAACTTTAGGGATTGTTATATTTCCTATCTTTACTTGTGTTAAAAGCATAATAAAGACAAATCTCAGTATGGTGGACACATGCTGGGCTATGAATGGCTATTGGGAACTGTTTATTTTTATGAACATGAAGAATTTTCACATAAACTCTATATCATTTATAGTGTTATATATATATATATATATATATATATATATATATATATATATATATATATAAACTAAAATGCAGGGTACTTGACACTAAAAATAATTACTTACCAGCTATGTGGTCTATTGGATATGTTTAAATATTTCTTCCCAGGAGATAAAAGAATGGTAATAGAGTCATCAGCAGTAATATTAAATAGTCTTGGGTATGATTATTGTAGAATTTACTCAATCTCCCATAAATATTTAGATATATGTAGTTATATGGAACTAAATATAGGTGTAGCTTGAGATATAAATATAAGCTTAGATACATTTTAAATTATAGATGTATTTAAGATTATATAGTCTATTAATATATTATGATTATATATTCTGTATAATAAACATTATAATAGTCATGTATATAGAGATTTCACAGTTGTTATGAATAAAATGAGATTAAAAGAAATAATGCTTGTAGAGTACTTATCTCTGAATTTACAGGTAGTAAATGATCAAAATATAACAGTAGAATTAGAATTTTTTCATACCGACATCATTTTATATGAAGTATGCACTTATTAAAATTTTAATCCAAACCATCATTGTTTATTTTCTCAAAGATTTGAAGAAAAAAAGGTAGGTTATAAAATGATTGGTCTCCTTCTGTGCCAACAGTCAGTGTGCTGGACAAGGCACTCTCCTGTGGTCTTGAGGCTGATGGAGCCATTCTGCCATCTACAATTACAAATGTTCCTATGTATAAATGGCCACAGCCAGATTTGCTGTTTGGACAAATTCCATTTGACCTTCCAATCAACTATATTCAAAGTGGAAAGTGAATTAAAGATAACATCATTACTAAGCAGTCTACACATCCTGGTCTCATTTTCTTCAGGCGACAGTGCTGCCGTTGTTTCTATGTCACACTTAGAGATGTAACCCATACCTTTCATTACCCACCTCTCTTCTTTATAACAATAACAAAACATTCGTTTTAAAGCCTTTCCCTATGTGTATTTTCAAGTCTGAGAAATCATCCTTTAGTCTGCCTAACATGGACAGGGGTATATTTGGGAAACTTTATGGATAGCCACATACAATCTTGCATCTTTGTTAAAGGCAAGAAGATTTGCTAATTGCTTAGTATTAAAATCCCCCTCTCTTGCTCTGTCTCTCTTTTAATAGAACTCTAATGTGTCACTTCAAAGAAATAGCTCTATATTTCTGTAGAAAGTTGAAATAATATCTCGATTGTTTATATATATTTAATAAAGCTATAAAATTATTGCTAGAGTACCATATGCCTGATTTAAAAAATAGCATTAATTCATAATACTAATGCAAAATGTTGGACATTAAATTTTAATGGGATATTAATATAATTCATAGTATTTTAGGCTAGATAAATTTGTCAAATAATTTTTGGATTAGGAATATTTATTTTATTGTTTGTTTTAATTTCTAATGCACTCCGATCTCATTTTGTAAAAGGTAATAAAATTAATTATTAAGGTAAATTGAATTGAAAAAATAAAAATTCTACTTTAATTATTAGGCAACAGGTATAAAATTATATACTTATAAAATCTGTACATTATAGAGATATAATTAGAGCAAACAGGAAAGAACAAAATTAGTATAAAACTCTACATATTGTTCATACTGTGCATATAGATATTTAATAAAGAGTTTTATTAACATACTCATATATTTTGTCATTCTGTAATTGTATCTAAATAAAAAGTTTAAGGGGGAATAGCAAGTCTCTATTTAAATACCTATGTGCACTCCTTAAACAAACATTGAGGATAGCTTAATTTTAAGTGCTGTGATAAATAAGCTTGTTGTTTCTTGGTTAACTATCCTTCTTAATTTGGATTGATAACATTAATCATAAGGAATAATGTATATGTTATTTACATATATTATTTAATAATATTTATGGTAGAAACATAAGCAATTTCAGCAAAATCCAGTTATTCGTTAGCATCTTTTTTCTAAAATGGAGCAAGAAATACTGATTTTTCATAACGCATCTTAAATCATTTACTAATAGCATATTCCCCCCAAAATTATCTTGTTAATTTATAGTTAAACTTAACTTCAAATGAGAGAAATAAATACTGGATCTATGAAACTTCTATATATTGGTCTTTTGAGGAAAAATAAAAATGTGTTTTAAGGAATTTAGTAATAATGTTTTGCAGATTAAGAACATGCTCTACTTCATTTATATTTTTTGTTAAATTATAGAACATGACAGTGTTCTGCCAAAACTCTATTATTCCTTAAATAAAAGTTTACAGATCATTAAAACCATAAATGACAAAACAGGATACATTCATTCAAAGAACAGAAGCCACATGATTGTCAATGGCAGGTAAAACAAGAGAATATTAGAATAGAGTTTCTGCAGAAGAAAATAATGAACCAGTTATATTACAACACTTAGAAGTTGTGAATTGGACTGAGAGACCACGTTAGCCACATCTGTAGATTCAGCAAGCTACAAAGAAAAACACTTTGCTAGCTTTATTTCTTACACAAATGGTCTTCTGTATTGCTGGTCAGTTCTTGTATAATTTGAGCTTCATTGTCCTTAGAAAGTAGTGGAGTTCCATATTTTGTCTCAGTATCTCCTAACATTTTAAGTAAACATCTGTGGTGCAGGTGCCCACTTATATTTTCACAGGCTGGTGAAGTGCTTTGCATGTATACAACTGTAAGCATTTAAATTTAAAACTAGTTAATAATTTTTTATTGCTTTGTTTTGAAGTTTTTTAAATTTATTTTTAATTATGCTTAGCATAAAATATTATATCAGTATCAGGTGTACAACATAGTGATTAGGCATTTATATACCTTACAAAGTGATCACTACAATAAGTCTAGTACCGTTCTGGGACCATACACAGTTATTACAATGTCATTGACTATATTCCCTCTGCTGTACTTTACATCTTTGTGACCAATTTTATAATTGGAAGTTTGTACTTTTTAATCTCCTTTACCTTTTTACCTATCTCCTCAACCCTCTTCTATCTGCCAACTATCAGTTTACTCTTCTATGGGTTTGCTTGTGTTTTGTTTGTTTCTTTATTTTGTTGTTGTTTTAGATTCCACATATAAGTGAAATCATATAGTATGTGTCTTTCTCAGTATGACTTATTTCACTTAGCATAACACTCTCTAGATATATCCATGTTGTTGCAAATGGCAAGGTTTTATTTCTTTTATAGCTAAGTAATATTCCTCTGTGTGTGTGTGTATGTGTGCATGTATGTGTATCACATCTTCTTTATCTATTTATCTATTGATGAACACGTTTTTTCCATATCTTTACTATTGTAAATAACACTGCAATGAACATAGGGTGCATACATCTTTTCAAATCAGTAGTTTTGATTTCTTTAGATAAATGCTCAAGAGTGGTATTGCTGGTAATGTACTTCCATTTTTAATTTAATTCTTCATGATTTATCTCTAAATGCTGCTAAAGTTTCAATGGTTTTGTTACTTCATTAGCTAGTATATGTCTGTAAGAAAACATACTGGTTTTAGCACTTGTGACAAAACTAAACAACATAAATACTCGTGTTCTGGTTGAAACTAGTATGTATTAGTCTTCATATTTTTAAAATCACTCTCATCATCATCCTTTGGTTTTACTGTGACTGTCACACTCAAAAAAATTTGTGTCTTTTTTTCTTGTATCTTTTGACAAAAATACCAATGGATTGTAGTTTGCCTTTTTTAAGTTAAAATGTAACAAGTATTTTACTTACCTGAATCATCTACTAAATTTTAACTCTAAATAAAATTTCTAAATTTAGAATGATTGTAATGGTGTCAATATAACAAATTACATTAAAAATAAGTACCTGTCCTCCCTTTTCACATGCTTTGGCGATACAGCTGACTACCTTTAAAATAATTAGTGTCGTACTGTAATCCTACTACTTCTGACCAGTATGCAGATTGCCCTACGTTTGATTACCATAAAAATTCAAAACCTAGACTGACCTATACACTAATCAATGCCCTGGCAACGTCAAATTGCTATCAGAATTTATAACATGTACTTTCAATGTCTGGGCTTATGTTGTCATTGAGAAGATAAAAAAATAAGGGGGAGGGAGTTCGTGAATCAGCACCTACCCACAGATACCACGCTTTTTGTAGAGCTGTCTTAGATGATTCTAAGATAATTTCCTGGCAACACCCAGAAAACCCTTCTAGAATAACTGGATAATATCCTGGAATTGTCATATTGCTATAAAAATTGCAAAACATTCATTCTCAAATTTTGTATTTATTTCGTCATAGATATGAACAAAAGCAGTTCATGAATCAGTACAGCACAGTAGATACTTTCGTAGTACTATTCCAGGAATCTTTTAGGCAAAATTTTACTTAATAAACCCAAATTCCCATATATTTAATGCATTATTGTCTCTCTTATTTTTTTTTTGTCTTTATGATTTTAGCTTGTAAGTTTATGTTTATGATCCACCTCCAATTAATTTTTGAGTATGGTGTGAGGTATCCTGTGGTTATCTGGATTTTCAGAAATTTTTGGAAAGACTTTCTCTATTAGATGGTTTTGACACCATTATCCAAAGGCAAATGGCCTTATAAATGTGGTTTTATTTCTGGTCTGTGTAGGCAATCCTTATGTCACTGTCATGCTATCTTGATTACTATAGCTTTACTCTAGTCCTTGAGCCAAGATAATGTAAACTGCACAATGTTTTCCTTCTTTATCAAGATTGTCCTAGATATTAAAATCTTTATATTTTCATATAAATATTATAATCATTTTAGGAATACAGTGAGTCTTTAGGTTATCTGGAGAAGAACTGACATCTTAACAATATTGAGCATTTCAGTTCAAGAAAAGGGGGATTCTGTGTTTACACTGGTCTTTTAAATCTGTCATAGCAATATATTGAGGTGTTTAGTGTTATGTTGTTGTGAGCATGTTTCTATTTATGTTTGTAAGCATAGCTTTCATGGGTCCTTTAAAATGTATGTCTGTTAATTCAAACATGCGTCGTCCTGAGGCTCATTGTCTTTTCCTTAAGCATGGCCACACTTTGTGTTCTTTCTATGAGTTCTTCTGGGTTTTATTTAAGATATCTTGACTTTTATTGTAGAAACTCTGGATTTATCATATTTTTGGAAGGCTATTGATTACTTTTTAAATAGGTAACTAACTTGCTTTGGCTCAAATTGCAATTTCCGTGTGTTATTTGGTAGCTAAAAATCTCAGTTTATTTTGTCTTTATCTGGGTTCTGTCTATAAATGCATGAGTTGATGTTACTCAAATATATCTTCTCTTCTTGGTATCCCACCTCATTCTCTAGCAGATATGGTTTCTCCAACTCTATGCACTGCTTCTCTACAGAAGGAAGACTGCAGATTTTCTGTTGAAATTTTAATCTTATGCTGTGCTAACTGGGCCTTTTTTTTTTTTTTCAATCAAAAAGCAATGTTAAGAAGTCAGCCTGTGCTGATTATTCTCTTCCAAAGTTGGTCTCTTATTTTCGTTTAGTCTCCTGTGACTTCAGGATTTTTTTTTCCTTTAAAAGAATTTTTATCTCTGTCCAGAATTTGGAGTTATCTGTGAACCAGTAGGATCAACAAAAATTTATTCAGCCATATTGGAAGTTAATTCACAGATGGAAATTTAGCCCAAAATTTAACTCGGAAATAAATTGCTTATGTATTTCATTTTTGTGGTATATAGGAAAGTCTCACCTTTTGAATGTTTTCTAATATTTTTCACTACTATTAAGTAAATAGAAATATATTAAGAAAAAAATCAGTGCTAGAAAAAACATACAAAAAAACAAATTTAAAAAAAATAATTCTATAGCTTTTATCTTGTAAGATACTTGAAATGTTACAAAGACACAGGATTTAAATTAAAAAGAATGACCTTTCAAAATTATTGAATGAGTAAATAAATTGTCCACATCTGATGACTTTACTCATCTTTATATATCACAGCAGAACGTTATTAATAAAGGCTTTATGTCAGTACTGCAAGCAGCACTGCTTCTTTTATGAGACTCCAACTATTCGGGGATTACTAAGATATTTTTAAAGTTTAATATTTTTATATTAATTCTTCCTCTGTATAAAGAACACACTTTGAAACATTTTTTTTTGTAATCAAATAGACATGCTTTCAAATCTCAGCTCAGTCATTTACAATCTGTAAGAACTTTGACTATAGCTTTAATCCTCAATCATAAAATTGTGCACAAAAGTGTATAATACACTTTTTACTGTGCACGAGAGTAGAATTTAGTCAAATATCATATTGATGTTACAGTATTCATATCACCCTCTGGCCTCATTTATCCAAAAACCTAAAAACATTGAGAATGTAGTTTAAATTATATCTCCTTGAAATTATTCAATCATTTACCTTTAAATATTATAATTATACCAGTAAAAAGTAAACAATGCCCTAAATATACTCTCATTTACAGAGTTATAGATTGCCGATGATGGCAAGCATATCTAATTTTTTCAAAATATCTTCTATTAATTAGATAAATTTTGTTAGAAATTTAGAAATAATGAATTTTTTAAATTTCAGCATGTATAAATCATATACAAAGTGTAAGCAAAAGTATCTGTGTCTGCCATAAAAATAAAGCAAGCTATCCCTCTCTCTTTTTAAAAACGGAAAATACTGAGGATTCCAGAAAGAAAACTCACTGATTGATTTTAAATTTCGAGGACTATATAAGGTATCTTTAAAACAAAACGTTCTTTGGGGTGGGGGGAGTGTCTATGGATGTTTTAATTAGGGAGAAAAAGGCTCAGTAATTGCAAATATCTATGGATTCTGTCTGTATATAATGATGATATATTTATGTCCAGTGTTTATCTAAAAACGAGGCTTTTTTCCCTCTGGAACTTATATTTTAATTGTCTCTAAAAAACAATTTATTGTGAATAGTCGGTCAGATTCTTAATTACAGTATAGCAATGCTAACAAGTATTATGGGTAATGAATGCTAAATTAACCCAAGTGGTTAATTTTATTAAAATGTTGTGTATTTATTTTTCTTAAAGATTTGCACTTCAGAGAAACTTGTCTATTTAGTCGCTGGAGCTAATAATATGGCAAATATAATTAAAACTACCCTCTAATAAGTGTTCTAATGCCTGCTGTTTTGCATTTAATTTTACCAGTTATGCCTCTGGTTAAATAACCTACTACTCATTTAGCTTAAAGATACATTATACTGTGGTGCTTGTAATGTGGGTCAGGTGCCACAGCGGTGGCTATTTTTGTTAGGTTAGCATATTTGAACACTTTTGACTTCCAAATGGTTAAGAAAATATAAAAAGTAGTTAACACATTTTTATCCAAAGGTATGCAACAAAACAGCAAGGTACTGAGGCTTACACAATTTCTATTTTTCTCTTGTACAACCCACTATTATTATTTCTGCACAAGAATATCATTACCAAACATTAAATAAATGATATTTAAAAAGATTAAGTAGGAATAATATGAAACTTTAAAGCTAAATGAAATTTGGTTTGAAAAATTTTTTAACTGTCTTCTTAATTATATTCACCCAAATGAGGAATATGTAATTATGAAGATTTTCAGTGTTTCTTCTCTATTTTCTCTTTTTTCTTTACTGCATTCTCTACCTGTTATTTTTCCTGCTCTTTTATCCATTTTTCTGCTTCTCTCTTGCCTTTCCTCTCCACATTTTCTCCTGGGTTCCCATCATATTTTTTGCTACTTCATCTCTTCTGTCAATCAGCTAAACATTTGGAGTTGAAGCTAACAAATAGAATAAGAAGGACAGAGAGGTAAAGAAATTAATGTTGTACATATGAAAATACACAAAAATAGCCAACTTGAATTTTTTCTTCTGTGTATGTGTCTATGTGTGTGTCTCTGCTATACGACATGATATTTAGCATCAAAGGCATGGGGAAGAACCTGGAGATACAGGCTACAAATATTTGAAGACCAGTGCAGAGAATTTATGTAACACCCATAGTAGGAGTGTTTGTAAACTTTACTATTATATCGATTCTTTAGCTTTAATTCTAAAATCAATTCTGGCATTACTAAAAAGTCACAAGCCTTCATATGGATATTTTCATTAAAACATGCTATATTATAACAATCTTTTTTTTTTCATAGAGAGCAAAGGACAGGTAATAACACCTATTTTTATTTTGTTTTTAAAGGTCCCCTCTCCTATACTAGTATTAATAATTCAGACCTATAGAAACAAGTCTAACTCTGCAAAGCCAGGAAGACAATCAAAATGAATATTTTTCTTGTTGGCAGTGACAAAAATCCAAGGAAACATTAATTTCTAAACTTGAACCCTCTCATTCTCTGGTGACATATGAACAGATTATCAATTCAGTCAATATGACAGCTGCCTTCTTAATTGGAGGATGTGCTGTGAAAATGTCAGGAAGAATTTGCTGCCTTAGCAATAACACAAAAAATTTTCTTCTGTTGTGTATATACCTCATCATTAATTACCCCAAAAGCAAGATTCTAACAAGTATACCTTTCATAAACCTTTTTATAGGAAGACAAAAAAGAAAAAAAAAAAGCTTTTTAATCCTTTACTAAAAGAAAAAATGTAGTAAATAAAGCAGGAATTATTTTTCTCAAATTCCAGAAATGTCTTTATGTATTTGCTGCTAGAAAGAGTATCTACATTTTATATAAGCATACATGGCAGACTCCTCCACTTTTTTTTTTTTCACTTGATGAGATAACATGCCAGCTAATGGAATAATTACTTTAAAAGTAACTTTTTCTACAAAACAGATTTGTGAATTTTCAAAAAGTCTGATAATAAATGTAAACAAATCACTCTCTTCAGATTAGTTCAATTTTATCAATGGGAAGTAGGCATACTAGATGAATGTGAAAATATTATTTTTGTTATTATTTTTATTGCTGTGGGCATAAGTGAATCATTTGTTAATCTAAGAGAATTTATATGAGATTTAAATTTATATGAAGAAATCAACTAAAACATAAATAATTATGGCCATAACACTTCTAAGTAATCGGGTTCTAATAGTCTTTTAAATAATAAGTGAAAACAAAAATTGTTTAGTTATATTTGTATATAGGAACCTAAATAAAAACAATTATTAATAATAGTATCGAGAAGAGAAAGCATTCAGTGTTTATAATGAGATTATTTCACTGGGCTTTAGTCATGCCTGTATATCTATAAATTAGCTACCTCTATTACCCATATCTTCAAAGGCTTAGAATAACCTCCACAGAGTAACTTTTTGGGGTACTCTTTCTCATGCAGTCACTGCTCTCCTCCAGCATGTTCAGTAGCACTTTACATGATTTGGTTTCTGGCAGCCTGGCTACATTCCCACAGCTGTCAAGTCTCCAAAGATAGCTGGTTTTTGAGAAAAAGGAGTTTGCATAACTTATTAAATATATATTTCTCAGGATTCTACAATCTTTACCCTCAAGTTTAAAAGATTAACAAAAGGTCAGATATGAAGCTAATAATAATTGTAACATCTAAATGATTTTATAAAGGCATATTTTAAGAAAATTATATGATAAGATTTCAGTTAGAGCAAAATATGACACATCCATAAATTGTTCTCTGCATATTTTTTTGTGAAGGTTATAGTTCCTATTGAGAATATTGTTCATTATGGTATTCAGTGTATCTTCCGGAGTCCTCAAAAAAATTTAGTCAGGAAAAGCTTTTTTTCTTTAATACTAAAAAGGTAAGAAAATCTTGTATTAAGGCCACAAGAGTCATGTTGTTCTTTCTAGTCCTCCTTTTGCCTTATTTTAAATTTCAAATATAGAATTTTTCTCATTCACTCATATTATATTGCTATGTATTATACCATTTTATTATTCAATGTGTCTTCTATAGTCCTCAAAGAAATTTAGTTCAGAAAAAAAAAAAAAAAAAAAAACCTTGAATTTCTTTTGATTTTAGAAGACCACCTGTGTGGATATATTTGTTATACATTTGTCCAAACCCATAGAATGTATAACACCAAGAGTGAATAGTATGGACTTTGGGCAATAATGATGTGTCAGTATAGGGTCACTGATTGTAACAAATGTACCACTCTGGTAGAGGATGTCAATAATGCAGGAGGTTCTGCACGTCTGAGGTCAGGAGAATATAGGAGCTACTTCGACACCTTCCCCTCAACTTTACTGTGAACCTAAAACAGCTCCTAAAAAAAAAATCTACTAAAGAGTACCTGAGTCATTTAGTCCTCTTTATTTCTGATCTGCCCTATTATAAATCTTGGCTATAAATATTGTCTTCAGTAGATTTGGCTTTGCTCAACCAGTATTTTAAAATATTGTAAAATATTTCGAATAGATAGAAATCTTTAAGAGCATATAATGAATATTAATATACCAATGACCAACTTTGTAAAATTAATATTTGACTTTTAAACTTAAATTTTATTTATTTCAGGAAAAATATTTCCTATTCGGTTCATCCCCTAGGTGTGCCCCTCTAATGACATTTTTCTCCCACGAGAGTAACCACTTGTCTGAAGTGTGTGTTTACCATTCTAAATCATATTGTTATGCTTTTATTTCTTATAACATATCAATGAAACCTGTAGAATTTTTTCAATTTTTAAATTATTTTCTAGGTTCATTAATTTATTTATAGATTTATAGATTTTTATGGGAATATTCTCACACTTACAGTACAAATCTTAGTACCCATGCATACCCATTCACATATAGCTCATTTTTATTCTTCGAAATAGTTTCTAGTGTTCTTCAAAAAAATTTTGCATATCTTTTGTCCTTTTGTTCCTGGATAATTTATGGAATTGCTCTGGTAATGATATGTATAATATTTTTTCCTATTATATTTTCTAAATGTGTAACTTTGGTGCAAACATAGGATCACTGCAACAGACTAAGTCCACCCAATTTAAATGTAAAATGAGTTTTAGAATAAAACTTAATCTTCTAGATTTAACCTGTCAGTGTTCTATTTGCTGTGGCATTTTGCTTAAGTATTTATAATTTTAAGGAAGTTCTCTTTCATTTTTAGATTATTAAAAGTTGTTTTATTTTAAACACATGAACTAAATTCAATTTTATCAAAATTTTTTCTGTACACATCAATATTATCTTTGCCATCATATATATATTTAAAATATTCTTCATTCTGATATAAACTATATTCAGTATTTACTTTTAAAAAAAAACTGCTCTATTTGTATTATTTAACCATTTACATTTATATATGAGGTTGTATTAAGTCTCTTGTGCTTCTTTCCCATGCTGAGTATTGATATCAACATTTACTCATCCTCCAAAGAAATAAGATGGATAGTTTTCCTTGGGTATAGAATTTTATTCTGTATTTAATGCTCATTGATGTAATCAGATTTTATCTTTTTTCAATTTTTTTAATTTCTATTTTCTAGAATTCAAAAATATTTTACATTAAAAAATCACTGGCATAGAGCTGTTCACTGTATTATTTAACAATCACCTTTGCCTTTCTTAAGATTGTTTATTTGATCATTCTCTAAACACCTTTTTCTCGATAAGATCTATTAAGGATGTGAAAGGATACACAGAATGATGTTGAGTGATGAAAGAAAGGCTAAAAGTTACCCTATATACGTAAAGTGTGCAGTAACTTAACTGCGTGAAAGGATACTCCAGATTTAGCAAAAATTTCTGCTTCAGAGAAACAAACACATCTTGATAAAATTCCCCATGAAGAGCCCCAGTAGCTTAATCCTGCTGAGGATCACATAGGGTTTTTTCATTTATTGTCTTGAGGTTTCTCTTATCCTTGTGATCCATCCAATTACTTTTAAAGTTTTGGCTGTATCTGTATTGCCAAGTGCAGGCAAGAAATTCAGCATGTTCCTGAGTGCTTAGGCAGAGACGAAGTGTGGGGAACAAAAATCAATTTTTCGTGATTGTATCCTTACAGAAGTCCCAACTTTATGTGTTATTGATTTCTTCTGCTTCTAATTATTAATTTCTACTTTTTATCTTAATATTTATTTCTTTTTAAACTTTTTAGGTTTAATCATTTGCTTTATGTCTAACTTCTTAGGTTTAACTATAAACACAATTTATTTTCAACGTTTTATGTTTAAAATTTTCTTTTCATGCCCATAACTGCCTTCTCTTGTTCAAATGGATTGGTTAATAATGCCACTACAATGTTATATAGTCATGGAGTTAGTGAACATTCTTAAGAACCACATGACAAGAACCACAAGACACAAGAACCACATGACACATGAGCTTAATTAAAGGGAGTGCACTGGCCAAATTTGGCATAACTTGAGCATCAATATAGTAACAATAGTAATGAATTATATTAAATAGTAAAGAGAATTTTGGAGTACATGACTTGAAAAAATAGAAAGCAGAAAAAACTTCTTTATAATAGGTCACATAATAAATGTAAAAATAATGATAAAATTGGAAAAATCTTATTTTTCAACTCCTCAGAGAATCATTGATTTAAACAAATATCACTAATGGGTACCATTGGATGAAGGCTGTTAGTGTACAGGATGTTATATTCTAAAATTATTAGCCTTTAGTGTGACCTACGTATTGGAATTTATTAAAATGTTCCTTCACATAATTCTGATGTGCTTTCAGGGTTGAGAAACACTGATAGAGGTTTTCGAGTTAATGTGCATATTGTAAAAACGAGAGTAGAGTACAAGGGAAAAGAATTTTATAGTACACATTTCAACTCTGCTGCTGTTTGCTTAAGAAGAAATGCTTCTTCTAGATTTTTCCTTCAGTGTACCTTTCTTTGAATACATTCTTCTTGGCTCCCTTTATGAAAAAAATGGTAACAGAGTTAACACAAGCTCTAGAGACCTGGGAGAAAAGGTTAATTTGCTTTGAGTTCAGTTTTGTTGGCCTTATAAATGCTTTAGTTAAGGTATAAGAAATTTTCAAGATCCGGCCTAGATCAGCAGCAGCCAAAAATGAGGACACAAACAACATCCAGGTAGTACTTTCATTGACCTTGTCCTCTAAATGTCTCTCTCTGGAACTTGTAGACTTAGGTCTTTGGTTAGTGAACAGACATAGATATCAGTGCAGCTAATGTTTAACATAAATATCCATGTAGTATTTGCTCTTTATAGTTCTTGTTATTGCAATAGCTTTCCATTCAGACTACAGCTCACATTATTCCTTAGGCAATCTCTCTGTTGTCTTCTTTAGAAATATAGAAACAAGGAGGATACTGACCTCTTTGTAGAATCAGTAAAGGAAATCAATATAAAGCTCTTTGCACTGTTTCATAAAAGCAATTATGCTTTTAAACTTCACCTATATTGTTATTGATAAATTATATATATTTGGAGTGCTAAAATTCTGATATATGTGATGATTTATAGCAGAAAAAAACATTTTTATAAGAATTTACTAAGAATCTCATGTTCAGAAAGTGTCATGAGTTATTCAATAAAAAGTGCATTACTCCTTTTATTATTTTTTTTTCTGAATAATACATCATGTGCTTGATTGAAAGATAGACCAGAACACTTGTGCTTTATCTGGTAGAGGATGTTATAAATGTATAATTTTTAAAATCTGTTTTGATACATGAGACACCTGTATTAGTGAACTATATCAAACTAAAAAGCTTCTGCACAGCAAAAGAAACCATCAAAACAATAAGGCAATCTTCTGAATGGGATAAGATGTTTGCAAACAATGCCTCCAATAAAAGGCTAACATCCAAAATATATAAAGAATTCATACAACTCAACAAACAATCCAATGAAAAAATGGGCAAAGAATCTGACCTGACACTTCTCCCAAGAAGACATATGAATGGCCAACAGACATATGAAAAAATGCTCAACTTCACTAGCTATTAGGGAAATACAAATCAAAACCACAATAAGATATCACCTCATACCTGTTAGAATGGCTATTATCAACAAGACAAGTAATAACAAGTGTTCAAGAGATTGTGGAGAAAAAGAAACTCTCATACACTGCTGGTGGGGATGTAAATTGGTACAGCCATTATGGAAAACAGTATGGAGTTTCCTCAGAATATTAAGAATAGAACTACCATATGACCCAGCAATCCGTCTTCTGGATAACTATTTAAAAATTTGAAAATTTTGCATAAAGATATATGTACTCCGAAGTTCTTTGCAGCATTATTCACAGTGGACTAGACATGGAAACAACCGAAGTGTCTTTCAATAGATCTTTGGACAAAGATATGGTACATATACTCAGCCATAAGAAAAGATGAAATACTGCCATTTGTGACAATGCAGCTGGATCTTGAGATTATCATTCTAAGCAAAGTAAGTCAGACAAAAAGTCAAGAACCATATGATTTCACTCATATGTGGAATATAAAACTAACAGTGACAAGTGAGCATGACAAACAAACAAAAACTCATAGACACAGATAACAGTTTGGGGATTACCAGAGGGAGGATGAAGGGAGGTAGATGAGGCCTAAGAGGGTCAAATATATGAAGATTTGACTTTGAGTAGTAAACACAATGCTATCTATGGATGATGTATTATTGAATTGTACACTTGAAACCTATATGATTTTATTAACTAATCTCACCCCAATAAATTTAATTAAAAACAAATAAAATAATTTAAGCAAATGCTATAAAATTATAATTTTTAAAACTAAATACATTTGTATACGTAGTTCAGGTTGGTTCTGCAATAAGTCTCAAAGGCAATTGAAAGGAGATGCACCATTTACTTTTCTTTCAAGAGAAACCACTGCAGGGCATTGAGATGTCTGATTGCCTCAGCTGCAACTCCTAGGAATAGTGAAGCAATGCTTTTCCTAGGCAAATGACTCCTAGCCAGTGACTGAGCAAGAGGAGGGTGCCATCGATGGAACATTTTGTTAGTGGGAAAGTTTTGCTTGGGGTTTGCTTTGGCCTGGCCAAGACTTTCTCGTAACTGAATGGTACTCTGAAGATCTGCCTACTCAATGTCTTTCCTTGATTCTTTTATAGGTGCCAGACTTAAAATGCATCCTAAAGGTGCTCTCTATCTACTACCACTCCCTCCCTTTTTAGTCTTTCTCACTAGAATTTTTTTCTCTGTCAAAACCTGTCTGTTTGATTCTTATAGGATTCTAACTGACCCAAGTAATTCCACATGCTATTAGAGAAAACAAATGGTTTTATGACATTTGGGGATAGGTTTATTTATTGTTTAGCTGGAAATGAAAATCTCATTCTGAGAAGAATGCACACCAGGGGTAGTCCCTGTAAAAAGTGATTGTGAAAGTTTTACATCTGGTTACCGCAATAAATGTCTTGGTGGAAAGGAACACACCAGTCAGTGTAATAATACAGCACAGGCAAGAAGTGTGAAGGTTTTTGTAGTATGTCTTCATTCCCACCAGAAAGCATACACAGTGAAAGAGGCACTGAAAAACTGATTTGACATACTGACCCTGCCATTGCCTAACCAGGAACTGTCATAATAGGTGTTGTGGTGCAATCCAATCTAAGACCCCATGGAGCTAATTGAGATGAATTGTGAGCCTTTATTAGCAGGCCAGCGACTGACTCTCTACCACACAGGGTTACAGGAGATCAGTCCTGAGCTTCCAGAGGAGGTAGCTTATAAAGCCTAAAACCACATCAAACAAGCAAGCAGGTTTACAAAAGCAGAGGTTGGCCATTAGCATATCTTTGCTCAGGATATCTTCTAGAACTACAGCCTGGTTAAACATTAAACAAGCAAGTAGATTACAGAAGCAGAAGTTGGCCATTTGAAAATTTTCCACCCTTAACATAGGTACATGAGCAGAGTGGTCATATAACAGAGATTGTGAAAACATATGGGCTCCATGTCATGGACTCTTACTTACCAAGTCTGATCTAGCTGTTGCTGCCTCTGAATGTCCATCCTCTAAAGACAAAGACTCTTCTATGACAAAAATCCTCATAAAGAGCACTGACCCCTCATTGACAGATAGATTATGATAGGTCTCTTATATCCGAAAATGACCAGTCATTTATCTTCACAGGGAGAGATACCTATTCTGGGTGTGGGTTTTCCTTTACTCTCGCTTCTCTCTCTCTCTCTAGAGGGAGGTAGGGATGGGGAGGGCTTGAGGGATGTCTTGAGGTGAGGATGGAGGTCTTGGTTAGTGGTTAGTTATTATCTATCTCTCTATATGTGCTTTCGTGATTGATTTCTGTATGTATTTATTTCTTTTCTTTCTTTCTTTCTTTCTTTCTTTCTTTCTTTCTTTTTCTTTCTTTCTTTCTTTCTTTCTTTCTCCTCCATACAGAGGCAGCTATCCTCATAAAAGGTTAGGATGGAAGTACTGAAGGCCTATCTAAATGCTGAATCAGAAGCAGTACTCTGCAAGAATAAAGTGTCGACCCTCAGATATAGCACAGACAGTGAATCAGATCATTTCTTATGTGCTTTGTCCCTAACAGGGAGAATGCACGGGTCTGGGAATCAAGGATGAAAACAGGAATAAACCCACTTACCTTATTTTCCAATTATTTACTAGAGATCTTTGTGAATTTAGACTCTGCAATTTAGACTCTGCATAGTTGGAATTATGATCTTCAAAAACGATACCTCCTTGACAGGAAACACAGGAACTGTCCTACGGAACTACAGGCTATATCTGCCACAAAGGCATGTTGGACTTCTTGGGTTCAGAGACCACCATGGCCTAAGTATTATTACCCAAACCTCTGAGACTTTAGGAAAAACATTTTGGGTCATATCATCAGGACCTGCCAAATTGATGACTAAGGGCAAGGGGCGTTCGAATGGATTATGCAGGAAAGAGAGTAGTACCAGTTGTAACCCAGAGGCCAATTTCAGTGATGAGGATTGTGGTTTGCTGTACTAACCTTCTTTTTCTAAATTCTAGTACCAGCTAGTTGTTAATTTTTTAGGACTGAAGTGTTATCTGAGTCTCTTTCTACCCAATCCTTCACTTCTGCTCTCCTTCTACAGGTACCAAGCCTCCATGAAAGCTCTGCTTCCCTCACCTACTTCCTCCCATTCTATCCTTTGCATTCATTACTCTAGTAAGTCTCTTGCACATCTTATCCTATCCTGGCATCTGCTTCTCATAGGACAAAAAGTTGCACATGAGGGTTTTCACCAAATTTTATTCTTTTTTTCCTCTGACTCATTTCTCCTATTAGTTGCACTTTATTCTGTGTTCTGTGTTTACACTTATATTGACCTGGCGCATATGATTATTGCATTAATCTTGAGTTCCGAGTATTATAGAACAGTACCTCATTCTCATTTCCAGATCCATAGGGTGGTTTGTGTTTGAGGTTTATTTTTCATTCTAAACAGCCTGACTTTTGACAACATGCTGAACTTTCTGTCTTTTCCAAACAAACTAAGGACTTTTATACTTCATTAACTTTGCCCATTTTCTTTTCTCTACCTACAATTTAACCAAGTAGAGGATGATACTTAACCTCTATCAAAGTTTGGTTCTTGATGCCCCTTTTAATGTCCACTGCCATGGACTGGAAGAGATTACACTAGACAACATAAAAATTAAGAGAAGAAATTAAGAAGAGAAGCAAATTTCCACACTTTTTCTCTGAACTTTAGGAGTTTTCTTTCCTATTTCTCAAGCCAGAACTAAAAACCCTACCCCTGAGCCTTCCCTGTCGGTATCGTGGTGCTCATTTAGAAGTTTCTTCACGTAAGCTTCTCCCTAGACCTTCTCTCATGGTTTTGTAGGATGTTTTTTTTTTTTTTTTCTCCCAGTTTTTTTGAGACTATGGGTCCTATTAAAGTCCTCTGAGGAATGATCTCAGTTTTATTTTAGCAGACAGTCAACCTGTTTAGGTTCTGAATGCAAGTTCCAATGGACTTTCTGTGGCCCTAACTCCAACAGCTACCGAGTTTGAAAGTATTTGTGAACTTGATTTGGATTTGCCTCTCCATCCCCCAGTGAAGGGCTGATTTGGGACTCAGCAGTTCTCCAATTACCATTCAGTTCTCAAAGCCTGTGTTATGGTTCTGTGGGTTATTTCTGCACATGCACGGCTTGCTTGCGGCTGAGCCCAACCTCTGTGTCCATTTACACACAGACGTAGGGACCTCCTTTTTCAGCTTTCTCCTCTCCTGGATTTCTTCCAAACTCTGCTCATGGCCAAAATATTGTTATCTCTTAGAGTTTTAAGTATTTACCATTCATCACTGTGACACAGTTCCTCATGACTGAGGCTGTCTTTAAACAAAACAGTGAGAGAAGAGAGAAATTCAATTAATTATTAAATCAGGCAACCAACAACAAGGATCTTTCCTTATATTTTTTACACAACCAGGGCCCTTTTCCTGCTCCTTCTACTCAGAGGCACAGATTTTCTCTAGGGTGCTCGCACCCTCGGTGTGATGATGGCAGTATAGATCTGGGACTGGAGCTGACTTCAGGGGTGACACAGGACAGAAAAAAAAAAAAGAGAAAAATGGTACCAATAATGTGTACTCCCTCTTGACTCTCTGGCTCACTGGCACCTTTTTTCCTGACCCTTTGTCTGAAAAGACTGGCCTTTCTTGGAATTTTTGCTGACTCCACTAGCTACCCAGTTATGAATTTGGTCCACCTTTGGGCAATAGCTGAAAAATAAAAGAGGATGAAAAAGAAATAAAAGGAAAGAAAACTCATGTCCTCCAGCCTATTGATCTTGTTTCAAATGTTGACTTGCCTTTGTAATTCCCCTGCTATTTACTTTTCAGAAAGTCTTTAGCCATTTGTGTGTGTGTGTGTGTGTGTGTGTGTGTGTGTGTGTGTGTGGTGTTGTGTGTTTCATTTGGCCAGAATTTTTAGTTATAATCACTGTGAAAAAAAGGTTGCAGAGGAATTAATCCATCTTCCCCGACTGGAATCTGAGCCTTAGGGTTTTTATGAAACGTTATACTATATGACGTTATGTTATATGTATGATATGTTTATGTTAATTTCAAAAGAAAATAAAAATGTTATTGTGCTAGATTTTGATCTGATTATTTTATAAATTACTTCCCTTCTAGATCATAGGTTACTATTTCCTCATTATGAATTTGACAAAAAAGACTCATTATATGCTGTTTATAAGACATACTTTAAATATAAAGATACAAAAATTTTGAAAGAAAAATGAAAAAAAGATGTTATTTTTACATTTACCAAAGAAAGATGATATAGACCTTAAAATATATATATATATATATAATATATTAAGAACATTTGTCATTATAAAGAATCAATTCGACAGGAAAATATTTTTAAATTATACACTAAATAGCATAGCTTAAATATGTACATAAAAGGAGACATGAAAATCCACACACATAGTTGAAGATTATACAGCTCCTCTTTGAGTAATTGATCCAATAGTAGGCTATGGTAAAACACATTTCAAACTTATATAAAATATTTTCCATAAGACATATATCAAGTCAACAAATATCAAAAGAACAAAATAATAGAAAATATATTTTCTGGTCATTGCGGAATATGAACAAATCAATAGCTAGAATAACCACAAAATGCCAAATGTTAGAAAATTCGCAAAAAATCACCACAGGAATTACAAAATATTTCTAATTGAATGTTAAAGGAATGTCCTAGCAAATCTTGTTTGATTTATCTAAAGCTATCCTTAAAAAGAAATGTATATAACCTTAGGTATATATAATGTAAGAGAAGAAATGCTGAAAATGAGTGATGTTTGTATCTATTTCAAGAAGTTAAAATGTGAAGCATATTAACATTATAGAAAGCGAAAGGAAGGAATAACAAGAACAGAAATTAAGGACATCAAAAACAAACAAAACATAGAAATTCAGTGAGGAGTTCTTCCATAAAAAGGTGAACACAATTGATTTTTTAAAAGTTGGGAGAGTCTACAGCCATGCCGATCTCAGAAACTAAGCAGGGTTGGGCCTGGTTAGTATTTGGATGGGAGACCACCTAGGAACACCAGGTGCTGTAGGTATAAAAAATAAAAAATAAGGACTTGTATGTTGACAAGATCTTTGCAATCTGTGAGGTCAACCAAGGGTTGCCTCACCTAAAAATAAATAAATAAAAATAAAAAATATAATAAAAATAAAGTTGGGAGAGAAGATACAAATCACAATATGAGGAATGAAAAAGCAATATTACCACACTTACATACATTAAATAATAGGGAACAGAAACAATTTTATGCCAACAAATTTAAAATTTTATATGACATTAAAAAATTTTTTAAAAAATAACAAAATAAGGACACAAGAAGAAGAAAATCTGAACATTCATTCATCTATAAAAAATAAAAACAGCAATTTAAAAATTTTGCAACAAATTTCCACTCTAGTGTGACTTTCTTCATGGCATTACCAAACATTAAGGGAGAAATAAAAGGAAGCTTACACAAATATAGAAGGTAGGAAAAGATGGGAGATATGGCCACTTGCATTATGAGGCCAGAGTAACCTTGAAATGAACAAGGACATTTCAAGAAAGCAAAACTTTCAGCCAATTACTCTCATAGAACATAGAAATACATATCTTAAATGAATTATTAACCAATAAAATCCAGTGATATATAAAATGAATTATATCTCATTTGCCATTCTCCCAGAAACACAAGTTTATTTAACCATACATCTGTATACTTAATACTTATTTTAAATTTTAATGTAACCTTTATTTTAAACATATACATTTAATGAAAATGAAAAATTATATTTGTTTGATAGAGAAGTTTACTATTTCCCAAGACATTCCCCTGGAGGATTTATTTTTCTTCATAAATACAAAGCATCATCAGCAAGTGGTTATCTCAGTATTCTTATTTTCACAGACTTACAAAAGGACAAAATGTCAGATACCTTGTTATAAGTTTATAGCTGTCAAGAGTGTACACGGCATTATTTCTATCCTAATATTTTTATATTTAATCAGTTTAATATTCTATAAATAATAAATTTATATTTTTATTAAAAGGATATAAAACCATATATTGTATAATATAAAATTTCTCAATAACTCTTTCTATAAATACACACAATCATATATGATTAATCACTCAAAGAAATGGGAGTTTTCCTGTGTTTTTTGCTAAATGAAGTGTATTTTTTTAACCCGAATAGAGTTCTAAATTTATTTAAATTGCTTTTAACACATCACCATTTTCCCTGGAAATTTTCCATATTGAGCCATAAAGATCTATTCCATTATTATAAATTGCTACATGTTTAGTTTTCTAAAGCATGATACTTATGACCATTCACCTAGCAATGGCTATATAGGATATTTTAATTTATTTTATCAATATTACCTGAATGAATGTGTATATATATATATACACACACACACACCCACACATGTGCGCGCACACATATAAACACTCACATATATACATGTGCCTATTTGATAGTCTTGGATTTGTATATTTCAATTGGATGTATGCTGCCAAATTCTTCCAGAAATGCTTTAATATTTTGCATCCTCACAAATAAGTATGCCCATCTCAGCATATGCTCTTGACATAATTGTCAGCAAACTTTTGGGCAAAAAATTTAAGTATATTTTTTGGTATTTGCATATCCCTTATTACTTCTGAAATTGAATATATTTCCATAAATTTGCTAGCTATTTTTAATTGTGTTCTGATTTGTCCATATTATAATTTGTAAATCTCAAAGAAGAAATATATCTGTACCCTCTACCCTCTTCAACCTTTGCAATGAAGAAGAAAAGTTTATTTCCTTATGTGGTTGTAAATGTTTTTGAATCTGTTCTAATAGGTTATTAAGATCTAATGTTACAGTCAAAGAGTAGAATCTGATGTTTTTGTGGACAGATAAGAAAGAAGATGAAATATAATCAGGATTAAGGTGGATAGATTGAAAAATGGATTGTTGCAGAGTGGATTAATACCAGGTGCCAAAATGCTGATCCTGTTAGGTGTTGTCTGGTGGTAGCATGCCACCAGCATTTAGGTGAGGGGACATCCTTCACTTCATTCCAGAGCCTCTTGATTCTACACTGCACACAAGATGATCTATCTATCTTAATAGTTGACTGTTCCCAGAAGGTCTGTAGAGATATAGGTTATAATTCTTTTTTTTTTATTCAGATAAAAATGTATGGTATTCAGGAATCACCTCCACAGAGATATATGCCTGTCACTTGCTTTCTGGCTTGATGTGGCTCAGAAACAGCTTTAGTACATTGTTCCCATTGTGGTGGAGCCAGGCTGTGGTGTCTGCCAACTGTCTGGTGGCTTCCCCAGCTGCTACCTGGAGAAGCCAAGTGATATAATCTGAAAGTATGGGAAAAGCTTATAGAGTAGATGTGACCTCAGAGAGGCAGGGAAAGGTAGGCCACTGGTAAATTATTTTTCCCTTTTCCACCCAAATGGATTTTGCAGCAGTTCATAAAGCCTATCTATTCAGTCACTTGAGACCAAGACCAGCTGTACCTACAGCAGAAATGAAGCCCATCACATTTGCTCTTTTCTCTGTCTCGAACCCCTTTTCCTTTATTTCTTCTTCCTTGAGATTGCACTATATGGTAAGACATGATAGAAGTGTTTTTTGTAATTGTGGTCTGAACACAAGCCGAAATGGTTTTTGAATAAGATCTCCATTATATCTTTTTTGAGTCTGCATATATTAATGTCCATTTCAGTATATCTTTTTAATTTAGTGTTTAAAAATTGACTACTTTCATTAATCTTAGTATTAAGACACATCCCAAGAGGTAGTGAGGCAACTTTCATTTGAGAAGGAGCATAATTTTCTTCTACTCCTTATTATATGATATATTCAGAATTCTTCCAGAGAGATAAAATGGTCTCCATTCCACCAATATTTTGAAAATCTAAAGGGTATAGTCACAGAAGAGAAGAAGAGTAGCAGATAACAGAAAAAGAGAAAAATTAGAAATTAGGTAAACAACAGGGAATAAAGCCACATGAACTTGACCGCCAAATTCTGCCAAATATCCTTGACTCTAACTACTCTCAAGCCCAGTGCTGAGCCTTTGGGATTCATAAATACAAAAAATGGGTGTGCCAAACCTGGATATTTCACTTGCAACTTATAAACCACTTTTTAGCTTTTCCTATGCCTCATGAAAATTTATGTATTCTTGGTGTCTCCTACAGAAGCCAGAGTCTCTATGACTACCAAGGCCACAACTAAAAGGTTATAAATACTCTCCATCAACAAGCTTAGAAGGTGGGGAGCTAAATGACTGTTCCTTCTTCCAGGCCATATAATGGCCTTTTATCATTATTTCTAAAAGCCCAGTGTCTACCACTTCTTAAATATTAGAGACGGATTAGAGACTAAGTACAGTGTATTTTGAACTTTTATTTTCTAAATTCGAATCTCGCTTTGACACCGAGTTTCTGTGTTTCATAGGGGTGTTACTTAACTTTCTCGTGCCTAATTTTTTTCATTCATAAAATGGATATCATAATAGTTGTTAGGTGACTGTGAAAATGAGATGATATATAAACCTGGTTTAGAGTAAGTACTGTATACGATTAAAATGTATTAGTATTTATTGTTATTATTATGTCTCTATGGCAGTAAGACTAATCATAAACATTCAAAGCATTCTTTAAACCTAAATAGAACTACTTAGTACATCTCAAGTTAAGATTACAGAAAAAAAAGATATTCAATTTTCTCAAATTTTGACACTAATTTTAGTATAGCATTAAATGGAAGCACAGAACAAAAACATTACTGCTCTCATTTTCATAGCCTTACTCTTGAAAAATTATTTGTATGATAGCTATTAAATATAATTATTAGAATAGCTGTAGAGAATTGCAATGGCCTAAAAATAAATTAAAATGATTATTAAGCTAAATATATAATGCAGATAATTATAGCATGTCCAAGACATATAATACATGAGTAGATTTTCTCAGTCGAAGTTTTATTTATGCACCTTTAGAACTGGCCAGGGAAAAACTTTTTATTTTATCTCAATCAGTTGTATTTGATATTATTTATAAAACCATGTTGAAATTCTGAAAAAAATGATGAATAAACATTTGTCATTTATTTCTCATGTTTTAAAATTTAAAATGACTTTAAATTTTTATGAGACTAGATTATAATAGAAAATATATTAAGAGTTTTCAAAAATTCCTCAATTATCAAATTGTTAGAATATGGCTTACATAGGAAGTTAAACTCTGTTAGTGAAAGGAATTGGATTCTGAAATAAAAATGTGAAATGCAAATAAGATTGTGTAAATCCAAAAACAAAGCGTATTATATGCATGAATGAAAGTTCATGTAATAGAGGGAATTACTCATTTTGTAATTTTTTGAAGCATAAAGAATATTAAGAAAATTGTACAAATTAAAAATAAACTATGGATTACTACAAGATGGAATCATCCAGTTTACTCTTGTGCTTAAGCAATCACTGTCCTCTATTTCACCACAAGGTAACCATTACCTTATAGATTTTGTCCAACCTCTTTGTATTTTGGGTTTTTTATTAATGGAATTACACATATTCCTTTTTGTACCCACTTACTTTAAATCTTTCTATAATTATAAAACTTTTAATATGTTAATTTTTTTTAAGTGTAACTATTTTTAAGATAATCTGAAAGTCTTCATCTTTTATTTGGAGCAGCCATTCTATTTACATAATATATATTTGAATTTAAATCTTCCATATTGCTACTTGCTTTCTATATATCCCAGCAACTTTGCATTCCTTTAGCTTTACCTTCTTGCTTTCATTCCACTTACTTATTTTACGTTATTAAATCTTCCCCTTAATTGTGTCTGTTTACTATTCATTTTGTTATACTCACTTTTGCTATTTTTAGAGGGTACCAAGTAATTTATATAATGTATTCTTGCTAATATAAAGTATTCTTTCATAAATTCCCATAAAGCGAAAGACTTTTGAACACATAAATTCTATTTATGTTCTGGTTTATGTTCAAGTCTTATACTATATTTTAACTCTCCATATTTGAGACATCAAAAAACATCATTATTGTTTCATATAATTAATGTACCCTTAAATTTCTCACATATTTTGCCTTTTCGTTACTATTATTTTTTCATTCTTGAGCTTTCTCTTGGTATCTTTCCCTCTGTCCAAGATCATTCTTCAGTATTTTATTTAACATGGTTCCAATGGTGATGAATTAATTTAGTTTCTGTTTGCATGAAAAAGCCCTTATTTTTTCCTAGGTCAGCAATAATATTTTTTTGTTGAAGAAAACATTCATTTTTTCCCTGGACTTCATTGTTTCTATTAACAAGTCATCTGTCATTTCTCTGAAGAGTAAACATATATACATATTTTTTCTCTCTAAAAGCTATATATAAACTTTAGAGTTCTTAGTACTTTCAAATGTGTATTTTGATGATTTATTCATTTTGTAAAATTTGCAGTCATTATGTCTTTATATTTTCTATCTACCCCTCCATTTTCCATTTCTCCTGGATATCTGAATAAATGTATATTGTAATGTTTCCTTATACCAAGAATGACTCTTATGCTCTTTTTTTGTATTACCCATTTTTTTCTGTGTCCAGGCATTTTCTTCTGATATCATCTAGATCATTAATTTTCTCATAAGCTATGACTAAAATACTGTTAAAGTCATCTACTAAGTTTAACACATGACTTCTACAGTTTAATTATTTATCTATTTTATAGTGTCCCAATTCTATGCTAAAATATCTTGTATTTTAGTTAAATAAACATAAAAAGTTATGTTTGAAATAGTTTGTTTCAGAGTCCCTATTTGGTAACTACATTGTCTGGATCCTTTTCACTTACTTATATTGTCTGTTTTTTCCATACACTACATATGACAAATTACATAAATTTCATGTTCTGAATGGTGAAATCTCTCACTCCAGAGAGGATTTAAATTTGCTTTGCAAGACCCAGATGGGCTAAGGTCATATCATTCCAAAATCATTTTAATCTCATAAAGTATTGACATGATTTGAACAAGAATTTTAGTCCCTGCGACAGCTGATATATTTTCAGTACAATTTTACAATTGTGGTGTTGCCTTGTAGTCTCAACCCAAAGTGGGGAATGTTTACTTTTCTCCACTTGCTTTGCAGACCATAACGTGCATTTTTTTTTCTATATCTTGAAATATTTAAAAGCTTAGTTTCTTAGTTTCAAGTAATGGGCTCAACCCTTTAAGTATTCTTCTTTCAGATTTTATACCAATAATTTTTACTGATTCAGAAAAAAATCAAGTTTTGTCAATATCTGAAACATGAGTGAATGGTTATTGCTTTTTAAAACCTTTGAACAAAACTTTAAATAGTCTTATAATTTTCAACTGTTTTATTGAGATATAATTCTCGTAACATAAGTTACCCTTTTAAAGTATAAAATTCTATTTGTTTAGTGTATTCAGAGTTGTATAACCGTCATCACTATTTAACTGTAGAATACATTCATCGCCTATCCATCTCCAAAAAATTCTTTACCTATTAGCAATTATTCATCCTCAGGTATCATTCTACCATTATGCAATCACTAATTTTTGTCTCTTATAGATTTACCTATTCTAGAAATTACATAAAGATGGAGTCATACTACATTTAGTATTTTGCGATTGGCTTCTTTCACTTTGTATAATGTTTTTCAGGTTTACCCATGTTTTTGAGTGCATCAATACTTCATTTATTTTACTCCTGAATAATATTTCGTGATATGAATGTAACACGTTTTGTTCCCTCATTCATCTGTTGATGAAAACTTGGGTTGTTTCTACTTTTCATTGTTATGATAATGCTACTCTGAACATTGGTATTTATGTTTGTGTGTGGAAAAATATGCTTATTGTTTTGGGGTACATATCTAGGAGTGAAATTGTGGGTTAGATGATAATAGATATGCAACTATTTGAGGAAGTTCTAGAATGTTTTCCAAAACTGGCTGCATCATTATACATTCACTTCAGCAGAATATGAGAGTACGGTACATCTTTGTCAAGGTTTCATTAAAAAATGCTACAGACTAGGTATTTTTTAAGCAGTAGATATTTCTTTTTCTCACAGATCTTGAGGCTGGAAGTCCAAAATCAAGGAGCTGGCAAGGTTGGATTCTTGCGAGGCCTCTCTTCTGACTTGCTAATAGTCACCTTCTTGCTGCCAAATCACATGGTTGTGCTCACTAGGGCACATGTCACATGCACTAGGTGTCTCTTAGCCTTTGTTTTTCATATCCTAAGTTTCTTTTCTTATAAGAACACCAGTCATGTTGGATTAGAGACCACCCTACACAGCCATATGTTAACTTAATTAACTCGTTAAAGACCTTATCTCCAAGTAAGTCACAGCTAGAGAGACTGGGGTTTAGGGCTGCAATATATAAATTTGAGAGAGATGCATTCATCTCATAACACTAACAGTGGTAACCATACATCTTATTGTAGAAATCTTAATGGGTATGAGTTTGTACCTCATTGAGGCTTTGATTTGCATTCTTTAATATGCAAATTTTCATGTGCTTATTGGACATTTATCTTCTCACAGAAATGTTTATTTGCAGCTTTTGCCCATTAATATATTGAGTTGTCTTTTTATTATTGACTTATAAGAATTTTTCTATATTCTTTATATACTTCTCTCATAACATATATGATTTGGAAATGTTTTCTCACATTCTGTGTTTTGCATTTTTACTTTCTTGATTATTTTTAGCACATTATTTTTTTTATTTTGGTAAAGTCAAGTTTATTTTTTCTCCTTTATCACTAGTGCTTTTAGCATTGTATCTAAGAAACCATTTCCTAAACTCAAAGTTGCAAAGGTTTACTCTCATCTCTTCTAAGGATTTTATAATTATAGCTTTAGCTCTTAAATGTCAGTATATGACCCATTTAGAGTTAATTTTTGTATGTGGTATGAAGGAGGGGCATGCAGATATTCAATTGTCCTTGTACCATTTGAAAATATTATTCTTTCCCCTTTGAATTGTGGAAAATAGGATATGCTCCTGTTCAACGGCCTACACATTTATCCAGAATAGTTCTTCCACTTTAGGGAGCTGGAGGAGTAAGGAACTATCACTTGGCTTTTTGAGCCCTCTAGAACAGCCCTTCTACAAGGTTGAATGCTACAACCTCCCACTGTTCTTATTAAGTTTTAGTAGTTTTTCTTAAATAAATATTTCCCTATTTGATGTAAGCCATTTTATCAATCTCCGGAGAATTTTAATAATTATCTTTTCTAATTCTGACAGCCTAAATTAAAAAAAAAATGAAATTCTATTTTTATGAGTCTATCAACAAATATCTGAGTATCTAAATAAACGTATTGAAATCCAAAGCATCCCTAATTGTTCATAATAACCAAGGAAATCACATACTTCACTAAACTAACTAATTTAAAATGTCCCCTTGGGCAATGTATATTGTTTCTCAAGCTACTGTAAAAATAATAGGTTGATTAGCCGGTAGCAATGCCATAGTTATAAATTAGTTATACGGTAATTTAATAAGTAAAAAATACATGTGATAAAGTACACCTAATTTAAATTCTGAGGATTTGCTATGACAGTCAGCTCTCATTAGAAATGGCAAAGGCAGTAGGTAGACAGTGCCAAAACTACACAGACAGTGCATTCAAATACAGACAGTATGCTTGTATTTAATAAGCACAGCAGTGAACAATTGTATTTGAAAGGGAAATTAAATGGACTGACCTAAGTGCTAAGACATTTATTGTGTAGCTCTGCACTTTCTAATCTACGATTACTGCAAAGCTTTTTTATAAACCAATATGAAGGAACACTATTAGAGCAATTGTGCATCAATTAAGTATTGTAGCCACAGGAGGAAACAGAAATACATTTTTAAAGGAAGTCAGATTCAATCTGCTTTTATGCTCAAGCTGTTGTCCTCTCTAATCTTTTATTCTTTCTGCTGTGAATGTCTATTATGAATTGAGTATTTTCTTGCACTCATACCATTTCTTGATGGTTTGTAATACTGTAGAGTGAAAAACTGCTAGGACTTGATATATTACTTCTCAATATAACAGTTTGACCATTTTGGTGCCATTTCTATTATTAAGCATTCATTTGTTCTAGTCTTTCATATATTGTTTAACATAGTTAATCTTCCAATAAAACCTATTTGCTACTGCTTCGAATAAGGTATTGATTTATTTGAACTATTTTCTTTTAATATCAGTAATATACTATAAACATGTGAAAAGATCAACTGCTTGTGTTATAGAAAAGACTAGTATTTAAAGAGGAAGAAAGAGCTGGGAAAGGGAAGAGACGATGATAGATTTGTCTGTGGCATTTATTATTGGGCATCTAACCAATATACCCAGACTGATTTATGGATCCTAATGCAATAGGGGGGTTACCCTAAAAGCATTCTGGCTATAAACCCATGTTTCAAAGTGAATGGGAAATAACCTAGGTTTAAAGCAGGATAAAATAGTTGCTCTAAGAGCAGAGTGTAGAATATGAAAGCAGGACACATGATGTCTCGAGTAATTATAAAGATACATCTCATCGCTAGTTACTTTTGACAAAGCTGTTTTTGTGATTTATGGCAGGTCCTCGTTTATAAACCCATTTCTGCACAGACACAGTGAAAAGCATTTATCATTCTGCTTGGCCTTCCTTATTAGATAAATGTCACATAAACATAACCTAATTCTGGAATCTTGCTAGTCTGGCACATAAGCTAGTGGCATCTCTTTGACTACCTTCATTTTTCTGTTGACCTCCAGCAGCCAAGGAGTATTTGACTGTGAGTATCTTTAACCCCTGCGCTTTATTTGCCAAGCAGGAAAAAATAGTCAGCAAAGTATTATTTATCAACAACAAGCAACTCAATATTGATTTTGGTTTAAACATTTTACCCTGAAGCTGTTTTCACTTAGTAATTCTGACTAACCATTATAAAATATATCTTAAGGAAATATGTGTTTTGACAAAATGAAATTAATCAATAAAGGTGTCAGTCATCCTGAATCCAGGCAGCAAATAAACCGTTCACTCAAGAAAGTGGAACCTTAATTATAGAAATTTTTAAAATCTTGGGAAATTTTATTTTCCATGGATTCACCCAATTCCCAAGATTATCCTGCTTTTAAATTGTCATTCACTTCTTTGTAATAGTCTATGTAATTGTTAATTAACATATTGAAATTTAGAGATATTCAATGTGGCTTTTATTTAATGATTCATAATTTATTATTAAATGCAGGAAAGTATTATGAATATGCAACTATAAATGGATAAGAATATAATGCAAAATTAATAATAAAATGAAGATGAGTAGTAGATTAGAAATTCGAGACAGAATTAATTGTGCAAATGACACTGATGTATTACTATGTTAATTATTCTGTCTTTAAAAAATAGCATTAAAAACTTGGAGGATGGAGGATTGACATAATTGCTAAATAAGTTAGTTCTCATTTTCACTTAAGTGTTATAGATACTGATGTTATTTAATACATTAAACATGATGCATAAATGTTTTCTAATAAAATTGTTAAAGTTTAAAATAAAGTATAAACTATGATTTTTGTCTTATCCTATTTAAAAAAATCAAAGAATCTCCTACTTATCTGTCCCAGCATAACTCACTAAAATTATTTTCAATTTTTAATCAGGAGATACTTTCAGTTATATTCATATAGGTAGCCATTGCCAATGAAAGATGGACAAAAAAAGAAAGAAAAGAAGTTCATGTTCGCTTTTATTTTTTATGTTGTATGTATATATGTATGTATGGATGGATGGATGGATGGATGGATATTATGATGACATTGGTTAACGAAATCCAGTGAGTTTTAGGTATATAATTCGACAGTAAGGCATGCATATATTGCATTGTTTGTTCACTGCTCATAGTTAGATTTCTTTCTTTCACCACATATTTGACCTCTTTTATCCTACTATCTCCCTCCTCCCCCTGACTCTCTGGTAACCACTAGCCTATTGTCCATGTCCATGAATTTCTGTTTCTTTGTCATGTTTGCTGCTTTTAGGTTTATATCCCACATATAAATGATATAATGTAATTTTAAATTTTTCCTGTCAGGTTCATTTTGCTTAGCATGATTATCTCAGGGTCCATCCATGTTGTTGCAAATGGCAGTATTTCATTTCTTCTTATGGCTGAGTAATATTTCATTGTATATATGTACCACAGCTTCTTTAGCCAATCATCTATCGCAGGACACTTCGGTTGTTTCTATATCCTGGCCACTGTGACTAATGCTGCTATGAACATCAGTTCAAATATATTTTTGGATATGGGTTTTCAAGTCTTTGGGGTAAATACCCAGTAGAGAGATTGCTGGATCACATGGTAGATCAATTCTTAGTTTTTTTGAGGAACTTCCATACTGTTTTCTATAGTAGCTGTACTAATTTGCAGTCGCACCAGCAAGCAGTCTGTGAGGGTTCTTTTTTCTCCACATCCTCTTCAACATTTGTTATCACTTGTCTTGGTGATAACTGCTATTCTAACAGGTGTGAGATGGTATCTCACTGTGGTTTTGATTTGTGTTTCCCTAATAGTGATTTTGAGAATCGTTTCATATGTTTGTTGGCAATTTATATGTCTTCTTGGGAGAAGTGACTGTTCAGGTCTTCTGCCCATTTTTTAATTGAATGTTTGTTTGTTTGTTTTGTTATTGAGTTGTTTGAGTTCTTTGTATATTTTGAATGTTATGCCCTTATCGGAGATGTTGCTTGCAGATATTTTTTCCCATTTGGATGATTGTCTCTTTACCTTGTTGACCATTTCTTTTGCTGTGCAAAAGCTTCTTAGTTTGATGTAGTCCCATTCATTTATTTTTGCTTTTATTTCCCTTGCCTTTGAGGTCAAATTCATAAAATCCTCTTTAAGTCAAAGGTCTGTGAGTTTAGTTCCTATATTTCCTTCTATACAATTTATCGTTTCAGGTCTTATATTTAGGTTCTTACTCCATTTTGAGTTAATTTTGGTGTGTGGTGATAAAAAACAGTGTAGTTTCATTCTTTTGCAGGTGGCTTTCCAGTTTTCCCAGCACCATTTATTGAAGAGGCTTTCCTTTCTCCGCTATATGTTTTTGGCTCTTTTGTCAAAAATATGTGTTTACTTCTGGACTCTCGATTTTGTTCCACTGGTCTGTGTGTCTGTTTTTCTGTCAATACCATGCTGTTTTGATTATTGTCTCTTTGTAGTATAATTTTAAAATAAGTTTAAAAAGAAAAATAAAAGCTCTCAAAAGAACATTTGGGTTTTATATTTTAGTCACTATGCAGAATTATTCATTGCATGAGTGATAATGATTATATATATGATATAAAATATTTATGCAACAGTATATATTAATGAATAAGATGAAATGTAATGAAACATTTATATATATATATTCTTAATGCCTGTATTATAGAACAACTACTCATTTCAAAGTCTATTACGGTTTTTCATCATTGCAATAAGAAATACATTACTCTTGCTTATTCTTTTCCTTTGATTTAGAGCTTATACTATTTAAAATCTGTTTTAAAAAATCTAAAAGCCCATACAAAGGACATTAAACAAATAAGCAAATAAACAGGATTAATATTATCAGCCTACATAAATTTACTTACTCTTCACTTTTTTCACTTTTATTTTTGTATTTATATTTGAGTAACATATTTATATGCACCAAAGAACACTGAGTTTCTGTCCAGTCAAGGACTTAGAACTAAGATAATTCTCACACCAGTAGTAAATATAAATTTGCTCATAACAAACTAGATTTCAGCCATGCAAAAATTATTTTCATGTGTATACTGTCTACTTGATCAGCAAGTTTTGACTGGAACCAGAAATAATTCTTAAAACCATGATATTCAGAGTGGGGTTGCTAAATCATAGATTTTGAGAAAGGGAGAATCATTGAGACAAACACTTTCAAATACTAACTAGTTTGAGGAATGAAAATAACCCACATCAAGGAATTCAATCCTTTGATAATTTTCCTACCAAATATTCTACTATAAAACTAAATTCTGTGTTAATTTGACATCGTTAATAATTTGATTAACATATCCTCAAAGGCAAGAGAAATTTTCGCACATCTTTATATCTATATTATCTAACAAAAACAGCATACTATATAGATAGTTAATAAATTTTGATTTGAGCTGTTAGTTTAGGAAGCAAGTGCTAGATTAGCACTGCATAAGACATAAAATTGATATTCACTGCCTTACAGCAGCAAACATTTATTTCTTGCTCACAAATCTTCAAGTTAGACTGGAGTCACTTAATCTAGCTGGATATGGCTAGATTTGGCTCTATACTGCAGATAAGATTTGGGGTTTCTTTCCATGTCTTTTTCCCTTGGAACAGAAGCTCCCCATGTCATCTTGTGGCAAAACCCAGGAGTGTAAAAGTTCTAGAGCCACACACATCATATTTTTTTTAGACAGTTCTTTATTTTTAGACTTACTTATAGGCACTTTTGGTACATTAAGGTTCTGTGGCACAATACTCTTAAGCTTTCTGGTGGCTCTTTTGCGGAGTCAGAAAGATCTACTAGATACCTTCAGAGGTTTAACGAATGTTACAGCCACACTCTTAATGTCATGTTCCTGTGAAGCTGTCTCTTAATAGCCACAAATTGGTTATTTTCCACCTCTGAAGTCTTTAGACTATTCATATTTTCTCTAAATCTGCTTGTAAATTGGTCATTTTTTATGTTCTTTATTTCCCGTTTTCCTGGTATACAAAACTAGCTGCACTTTTAATATCTGACCAAGAAAATTATTCACCCAATGTTGCAGGTTTATTAAGTACATGATTCATATTTAAATTTTTTAACAAATTTTATAAAGACCATGTTTTTAAGAGCATTTTTAGTCCACAGCCAAAACTAAAGGGAAAGTACAGAGATTTCATGTATAACCCTGACCCACACAAGTATAGCCTCCCACATTATTAAAATCCCCCACTAGACTGGTGCATCTGTTACAATTTATGAACCTACACTGATGGCATATATTCCGTGGGTTTGCACAAATGTTAAATTACTTGTATCCATCATTATGGTATACAGAGTATTTTCACTGCCCTGAAAATCCTCTGAGTTCTATCTATTCATTCTTCTGCACTTCCCAACCTCTCTGATTGTTTTACTGTCTCTATAGTTTTTTTTTTTTTTTTGTCTAGAATGCCATGCAGTCAGAATCATATAGCATGTAGCTTTTTCATATTTTCTTCTTTCACTTAGTAATATGTATTTAAGTTTTCTCCATATCAGTGTACAGCTTGATAACTCATTTCTTGGAACTGAATACTATTCCATTATTTGAGCGTACTACAGTTTATTTATTCCAGTGGAATAATATTTACTAACATAAATGGTGTGTTTTTTTATTTTAAGTTCCACTTGTATATTGCTAGTAAATAGAAAAGTGATTGCCTTTTTAATATTAACTTTATATTCTGAAATTTGTTTTAAGAAATTATTTTCAGGAGTATTTTGTTGTTTCTTCCTTTAATTTTCTACATAGTCAATCATATTGTATGTGTACAAAGACAGTTTTATATCTTCCTTCTCATTCTATATGTTTTTATTTCCTTTTCCTGCCTTAAAGTATTAGCGAAGACTTCTAGAATGTCTTGGAAAGAGTGGTTGGGAGGGACATCTTTGCCTTGTACATAATCTTAGTGGAGAAATTTTGAGTTTCTCACTGTTAAATATAATGTTAGTTGTAAAGTTTTTTGTAGTCTTTATCATGTTAAGAGAGCTCTGTTCCTAGCTTACTGAATTTCATAAAGAATGAGTGTTGGAATTGTAGCATGCTTTTCTACATCTATTGATATGCTCATAGAATTTCTTTTCTTTTTTAGTTGTTTAATGTGATAGACTACATTATTTGATTTTTAGATGTTGAAACAGCCTTGCATACCTGGAATAAATCCTGTGTCATGTAATTCTTTTTATACATTATTTGATTTAATTGGCTAATATTTCGTTGAGAATTTTTGCCTCTCATGTTCATGAGAGGTACTGGTTTGCAGTTTTCTTTTTCTGTAATGTGTTTGTTAGGTTTTGGTATTAAGATAAAGCTGGCCTTAGACAGTAAGTATTTCCTATGCTTCTAGCATCTGAAATAGATTGTAGAGAATTGCTATAATATCTTCCTAAATATTTGGCAGAATTTATCAGTGAAGTCATTGGGCTTGGTACTTTCAGTTTTGGAAGGTCGTTAATATTGATCTAATTCTTTAATAGATATAAACCTATGATAATTGTATATTTCTTCATTTGTGAGTCTTGACAGATTGTACCTTTCAAGTAATTGGCCCATTCATGTAGGCTATCAAATTTATGGGCAGAGTATTCCTTTATATCATGTTAATGTCTATAAAATCTGTAGAGATGTCCTCTCATTTTTGAAGTTAGTAGCATTCTTTCTCTCTCTTTTTTTTTTTTTTAAGTTAGCCTGGACTGAGGCTTAACCATTTTGTTAATCTTTTCATAGAACCAGCTTTTGGTTTCATTGATATTTTTTCTGCTGCTTCTGTTTTTATTTTCATAAATTTTGGCTCTAATCCCTATTTAACATGCTCTTCTTTTTCTATTTTTCTAAGATTGAAACTTACATGATTGAATCTACATTTTTTGTCTCCTAATATATGCATTTAATGCTATAAATTTTCCTCTAAGCACTGTTTTGTATCACACACATTTTAATGAATTTTTTTTTATTTTTATGTCTTTCAAAATATTTTTAAATTTCTCTTGAGATTTCTTATATCATCCCTGTGTTACTTAGAAATATAATGTCTGATCTCACGATTTTGGGGATTTTCCAGCTATCTTTCTAATTTGATTTTTCAGTTATTGATTTCTAGTATAATCTCATTGTGGTCTGAGAACAAACATTGTACAATTTCTATTTTTTAATTAGTTAAGGTGTATTTTATGACCCAGAATGTGGTCTGTCTTAGTGAATGTTCTATGTGAGTATGAGAAATATGTGTATTCTGCTGTTGTTGAATGAAGTAGTCGATATATGTCCATTATATCCAGGTGAATGATTGTGTTCTTGGGTTCAAGTATGACTTTACAGATTTTCTGCACATTGAAACTGTCTATTTCTGAGAAAAGGATGTTGACATCTCCAACTATGATAGTGTATTTATCTGTTTCTTTTTGCAATTCTATTAGTTTTCGCCTCCCTCATGTAGTTTGATGCTCTGTTGTTAGGCGTATTCATGTTAATTTTTATATCTTTTGGGATAATTGTCTCCTTTATTATAATGTAATTTCCCTATTTATCCCTGATAATTCTTTTTTCTTTGAAGGCTGCTGTGTCTGTAAGTAATATAATTGCCTTTGCTTTCTATTTTTCTTTTTACTTTTTAGCATAGTATATTTTTCTCCATCCACTTATTTTTAATCTATATGTCTTTATATTTAAAGTTTCCTATAGACAAAAAGTAGTAAGGTCTCTTTATTAATCCGGTCTCACAATCTCTGTCTTGCAGTTGGTACATTTAGACCATTGATAATCAATAGACTTTTCAATACAGTTGGATTAATATATGCCATCTTGATTACTATTACCATTTTTCTATTTGCTCCTATTTTTTCTTTGGACTCTTTTTCTGACTTTTGTGGTTAAAATTAAACATTTTATAAGATTCTACTTTCTCTCCTTTCTTAAAATATCAGCTTTATTTCTTTTAAAAATATTTTTAGTCGTTGCCCTATAGTTTACAATATATATTGATATCTACATTTACAGGTATTTCATATCCACTTTTCAATAACAGTACTATTATTTATTTCACTTATGTATAAGCTCGTATGTAAATATTATATACATAGTATATATATTCAAATGCATTATTGGTGTTATTATTCTGAACAAACTTTTATCTGTTAGACCAATTAATAAAAAAAGTAAAAGCTTTATTTTATCTTCGTTAATTCCTTTTTTGATGTTCTTTGTTATGTTATGGAGAGCTAAGTTTCTGAGCTTATGATCATTCTTCTCACTAAAGAATTTCTTTTAACATTTCTTGCAAGACAAGTTTCCTGGCAACATATTACCTTAGTTTTTGTTTGTCTGAGAAAATCTTTACTTCTCTTTCACTTTTGAAGTATAATTTCACAGGGGACAGAATTGTAGGTGGTGTTTTGTTTTGTTTTGTTTTAATTGTCAATACTGTAAATATTTTACTTCATTCTGTTCTTGCTTACATAGTTTCTAAGGAACACTATGGAAGAACATAGGTAAGGTGTTTTATTTCTCTGCCTTTCAAAAATTTTTGCTTTGTCTTTTATTTTCTGTTACTTGAAGATGATATGTGTAGATGTATATTTGTGGGTACATATTTTCCATGGTGTTTTATGAGATCCTGGATTTGTGATTTAGCGTCTGACATTAATTTGAGAAAATCTCATTTTTTTCAAAATGTTCTTCTAATTCTTTCACTTTTTCTTCTTCTCATATTCCCATTATGCATATGTTATCCCTCTTGTAGTTATCCCAAGTCCTTGGTTATTCAGTTTTTTCAGCTTTCTACTTGTTAGAACAACGTGGCAACTGCAAAGCTCTTACATATGGAATCATAAACTAGATATGATCCACTTCAATTTTGAATAAGTTTTTGCCATAATAACATTGGTTATTATTTTTCTGATCTCCTGTAACAACTTTCTTGATGCCGGTTTTCAAGTTAATGCTACTTGTTTGGTACCCTACACCATCTACTAATTTCTGAATTATTTAGCCTTTATCACATGACTATTATGTAAGAAATCAATCCATAAAGAATCTATGATTTTATAAGTATTTATTTCTTTATTCTTATATATCTGTATTTTTGCTAGCATTCACTGGATATAGTCTGAGGTTGCAAAGTCTTATTTCCAAGATATAAGCTTGGACCAGGTCTACTCCATATGTCTCTCTCTCTTTTAAAGACCAGTGAGTATCTGAGCCATGTTCTTATGTTAAAAGGCAAAGTGAGAATATAAGTCTAATTGAACTAGTGCATTGAAAGTCATCAGTCATGTCACACAGCTGCCCATTTTTCTGAACTAGCAAAATCAGAGATTTGGGGGTTTGGTTTTGTTCCTATTTTTTTAGTGTAAGCATAAGAAGTGTGGTTGCTCTTTCCATATTAAGATATATTTGTTATTCCCAAGTAATCTATAAAGCATTAAAAATTTAATTGGTTAGTGCTATCATTTTTTTTTTATTTCAAGAATTGCAGTAATTATGTAGTTAGTTTGATACAATTTAAAATTCTTGAAGTCAAAATGTTACCAGAACACAAAATAGTAAAAGATCACTTTATTTTTACCTCGCTTGATATGTATTGGGAATAATACAAAAGAGAAATGGGGGAGACCTAGGAAAAATGTTTGATTAGTGCTAATTGGCAATTACCATAGAAATTTTATATGCCCCATACCGTCCAGTGATTTCTGGTATCGTGCATATTTTGAACACTATATATATAGATAGATTGCTGTATTAGACTTCATAAATTTGGCTGAAGGTAGATAATTATGCAAGTTTTTTGTTAAAAATAATAATAGATACATATAAAATATTTTAGCTTGCTCTCTCCTATATTTTAATAGATAGTTATTAAGACTAGAGCCGATTCACTTGAAACATATTCTTCAATCATTCTTTAGCAGTTTTACTCTAAGAATTTATGACTTCACAGTTATATTCTTTTCAAGTGACCTAATGTTGACAAGGAAATTCATGATCATTTCTGTCATTTGAAACAAGGTAAAAAATGGTTCATTCAAGTTTTCATGGCTATTTCTCTTGAAATTCTTTTTCAGAAATTACTATATAGCTTTATTTGCCTTTTCCTATGTTTTATGTTCAATAAATTTATAAGATTAAAACTTTTGCTCAATTTAAGATAACATACTCTCCATTTTTTCCTCTCTCATTCTAATTAGTGAAGATCTTCTTACATTGTGATTTTTTCAAAATATTTTTCTACATTTATGTATAAAAATACATTTGTGGTAACATTATAGAAAATTAGATTTTACTTTGACATATATAAACTGAGAAATGAATGATGAGCTAGAGCCAGGCTGGAGCAGATTCTAACTTTAAATATTGTTTGAAGGCCATGAATGAGACTAATTCTGAAAATTATAGAGAACAGAAGGAAAAAGGAGGGGCATACTTTTAGATTTTCAAAAATGAAAAGACTTAATTTTCTTTAATTTAAAATAAATTATTATAAAACCTAGAGAACTTGAAGTGAGCTCTTAAAGATGTAGACTATGACTATCAAAAGAGACAGTGATCATGGAGCTGGAGTATAGATCCATTCATAGCCCTTCATGTTGCATGATCTCTTTTGTTGTTTGACAAGGTGATTAGGCTGTTCTAATAGATTGGGTATGCATTGTATCATTATTTTTGTTGCAGTCTTATGATAATGAAAAGTTATTCAAAGTTATTACGTGAATGCAAGGAAATTTACAGAGATTACTTATAATATCAGATCAAAATTGGATAATGGTTCAGTAATTTAGAGCATGATTGGTAGTAGAACACCTAAGAAATAGATAGAACACCTAAGAAATGTACTACTGTCAAATATAGCTTAAGATATAATTTTGATCTCTCAAATTACACTAGACTATTAGGTAAAATTAACTTAGAATGTATAAATATAAATGCTGTGCACATTTATCATCTTTAAAATAGCAGTCCAAATACAAAATGGTGATATATCAAATATAAATTTTGAGTACAATGTACTTTTCATCGACTACATATATTTTAGAAATATACCTATCTGTAAAAATTTGAATCCTAATTACAAGTTACCAAATCAATCTTTTGCATTTTTCTGTGTAATTTTTCAAGTAAGATAATACTGTCTTGGTGTACTTCCCAATACTAAATTTTCATAAGTATTAAAAGAGATTGACTTTAACATATATCATAATTCAGGCTTTTTATTAATTCATGTATATATAATTACTGAAATATTGTACATGTAAATTTGTACAGCACTTAGCAGGACTCTATCTTAAAATGTAAAAAGCTCATATATTCTAAAATGATTACCACAGCAATATTCTGAGTATAGATAATCTGTGTATGCAGAATTAAATACCTGGATAAAGTATAGATCTTTACCAAGAAGTACCATATAAGGGAAGGGGAAGCAGGAAATAAGGGGTATAAAGTATGTGCTTCTCAGACAAAAAAAATAATGTGGTTGAAACTTCAGAGACATTTTTCCCCATTTTTGTCCAGTTCTTGGAAAGAGAGGTATATACTTTTTTTTTTACCACCAAAAATGAAACAGTACTGTTAAAGAAAGGATTTCCTTAAAACATCATGTAGAGGTTACGAATCATAATCCAAAATGTTGTACAAAAAAAAAATTATTTTTAGTTAAAATCACGATTCAAATCCTCTTGAAAATTTACTCTTTTAGAGTTCAATTGTATTTGGTAGCAAAAAAAAGCTAGAGAGTCTCCATCACCTACAAATATATCTAGAAACTTGTACATTTCAAACTTCTTTCAAATACAACTTTCTCACAGAACGATGTCCAAATGCTCTATATGTTTTGCCCCTAAAATTAGATTCAGCCTTCCTTATTTACTGAAACAAAATTGTCTATTAGCATTATAGAAGGATATCGTACTTACTCACATACTAAAATTAAAGATCTTTGCCATCTGAGAGTCATGGCCATATCACATACATATTATATGAACTGCACAAATAGAGCTCCCATAAATTAAGATTAGTACAAAATAAGATTAGTAAAAAAAAAAATCACATAGATGACAGGGCATAGAGGAATATTCACTGTCATACAGGCTCCTATCAATTGAACTTAATTTTTATTTCCCTGCCTGATGTATACTAACTCTCATACTACTCTTATACCATCATATCTTGTTTCCTGGCTACTTTGGAAACCATCACTATCTACGGTACCTCACATGGGCTTCTATACCATTTACATAGTTCTTGTAACAACAGGACACAATTATTTTGAATTATACTATATTACACTAACCAAAGTAAGTAGCACCTAAAGGGTTAGACAGAGAATTAGGTATTTTAAATATACTATGTAATGTCTTTCCAATGACCCTAAAATGCCATGTTCGATAGTTCTGTATGGGTTATATAGACAGAGAAAAAATGATACAAAAATATCTTTGAATTTTCGGTAATTCTTCTTTTCACTTATTGTTCCTAAAGAGGAACATTTATGCTCAATTTCTTCTTTAATTTTAATGGAACTTTTGGCAGTCTTCAAAACCAAAGTACACTTATTTTTCTATTCTAGCTGATAATTTAATAGTTAGATCACAGGCAGAAATTTCATCTGGAAATAAGACAAAGAATTTGAGAATATTGTTTCTGTGGACATTATTATTTAAAAAAAAATAGAAGCATAACGCAGATTTTTAGACACATTTTCTTCTATTTTCCCAAGACTCTTCTGCTACTCCTTCCTATAATTAAATAATTTGTCTTTGAAATTTTGAAGTACCTCTAACTTGCACTGATATCTTGCTATTATAAACATTCCTTAGATTCACTGCACAATCTAATGTAATTTGTAAATACCCATATTAGGTAGTTCAGGGTATCATAACAAAATGCCACAGACTGGTGTCTTAAACAGAACCTATTTCTCACCTTTCTGGAGGCTGAGAGTATGAGATCAGGGTGCCAGCCTTCTCGCTGTATCCTCACATGACCTAGGATCATGCACAGGGGGCGAGAGAGAGAGAGAGAGAGAGAGAGAGAGAGAGAGAGAGAGAAGATAAAGTCTCTGGTATCTCTTCTTATAAGGACATTAATCCTATAATAAAGACCTCATTTCCATGATCTCACCCATATTCAAACACCATTACATTTGGGTTAGGACTTTAACATATGAATTTGTGAGGTGGGGGGACAAATATTCATTCCATAATAGCACCCCTCAAACATATCTAAGTCAACTTTCATGTTCAGTCATTATATGCTATTATTGGGCCCTAGTGATTTTTTTAGTGAATGTGATAGAGGCAGAGAGGACTTTAGTGAATGTTTTATGTCAAGTACTAGGGACAAAGAGTGCCAACATCTTATTCTTCATTTCTATGAGTTAAGCTTTAAAAACAGATAGAAGGAAAAAATATATTTTAAAGAAGGAAAAAAACAAAGATCGGTAGTCAGACTCCTCTCTGTTGGTATGGTACATGGTCTTATCTTTTTCACATTGTTATGTGTTGTTATTACAATGATATCCCTAGACAAACTCACTCTGTAAACAACTCTCTCCAATTCAAAACTTCATCTGTCAAAGCAGCCAGAAAGCAGTTACTGGGACTGTGTCAAAGCCAAATGGAATCACTGAGTCAGTGAGCATGTGGTATAGTGTCGGGAACAGGTAATGAGTGATTTGTTACTAGAAATATACAGTAACAAAAACCTTAAGACACTGAATTTGGGATGGGATGATGTGAAGAAGCTTGAAGGGCCTTTAGGAGACTTAAGAGAAAGAGAAATATTAGAGAAGACAAAGAGAACATTTATTATTGAAAGCTGGAAAATATAAAGACATTTGATGTTTAGTGGCACACAGTTTATAAACACTGACTTTTAGTAACATGAAGAGTAGAAAAGATACTTAAAGAACTCATGGATTGGCTGGGGAACTCATGGAATAGCAGGACATACAAAATGCCAGCTGGCTTCTTCTAACTTCCTATGATAAAATATGAGAAATAAGATATGTGCTAAGAAAGAAATACTGTTTTTGAACAGAATCTAGAGGAAATATCAAGGAAACAGGATTTACTACATTGTTTAAAATAAAACTGTTTCTGTGTCCTAATCCCTTTAGATGGCAACGACTTTCAAAGGAAGAGACTCTCAAGAATAAAATCCATGGCACTTGCACTATAGTATAGAATCAGTATTAATTTCTCAAGGATATGGATCCAAGACACTTGATTGACACCTCAAAAACAATTAAAGAAATGCCTGTTAGGACTTTGAAGATTCTTAAGGTTATTGCCCTGCAGTATGTGACTCAGATTAAAGCAGAGCTGCGCCCGTCTTGAAGAATTTGTGCAGTAGCACAGAGTTACTTTATTCTCAAGATCCAGAGTTTTTGATGAAGATTGTGGTGAACACATGCAATTTTTAATAGCAAGAACATCTTTAAGCCAGTTGTGCATTTCATCTGTCACAATGAAACACACGACAAAGAAAAAAGATACTTTTCTTGTGGAAGTGTAACCAGTTAAGTTTAAAAAGACAGATCAATCAAAACACCCCTGGATGCCTCAACCTTCTATATGCAGGAAATAAACTGAGAAAGAACTGAGAACATGAAAACACAGACCATCCTTATGGAAAAGAAAAAGTGATTCTGAGAGTGGAGCCAAGGTTCCAGAAGGTGGAATTAAAAGGAATGAAGAATCACTCTCAAGAAATAGAATGAAGTCCTCATCAAGGATCTAGCATCATGTGTTCGGCTGGATTTCAGAATTGATATGGACCGACGAATACTATGTTTCTTCCATATCCCTCCTTTCTAAACAGTAGTACCTATCCCCGTCTGCCCATTGTGTGTTGGATATATCAGAGGGAAAATATCCCGTCACTTTAGATCACAAGTTTCTGAAGAGAGAAATCCTCCTTAAGGAACCTCACTCACCCAAGGAGATTCAACTGCATCTGGAAATGAATTAGAGGGTGAGATCTTGGAATTTGCTTCAGTCTCCTAATGAAATAAAACTTCAAGAGTCTTAGGAGGAGGTAAGTGTATTTTGCACGTGGGAGAAATAGAAATTTTTGTGACAAGATAGTAGACTGGTAATTTTTAAACGTCTACAAATTATTTGATACTCCCTCTGTTGAACATTAAAGTGTCTTTTCCCTCCCTGGGTATCTGGGCTTGTTCAGAGACTACTTTGAATAAATCTACTCCAGACCTACCCTTTTAGAGAACTAAAAATTTCTTTCATTTTACTTTGGAGTTCATGTAAGTAGTCAGACTGTCCTGCTGGAGAGACCATTTGGAGAGGCAATGATACCATAAGGAGATGGAAAAGGGCCTACATTAGCAGTCTTCCAGACTTCCTACCATGGCATCAGGCATATGAGTGATGTGCTATCTTAGACCTTTTACACCACCCAGCTGTTAGCTGAAATCTACTGAGTGATCACTTTATAAACAACAAAGAGGAAAATAAACCTGCTAAGATCTGCCTTAATTACTCACCTACAAAAATATAGCAAAATTATTTTCAACTACCACATTTTGGGGTAATTTGTTATGAAGCAAAAAATAACCAAAACAAAGCACCAGCCACCAAGTTTCTTATATCCTCTTTATTTAAAGTAAGCATTTTCTTTAGAGATCAGGGTATGACTAAACCAAGAATCACAAAAAATAAGTATTGACTTAATTCTGTGTTGACCTAATTATCAAAATTAGAAAAATGCATTGGAGAGGAGTCACATTTTTTCATTCTACAGTAGAGTCAGATTTCAATAGAGAACCTAATTTTATTTTATGATTTTTCTTTGCATGGTCTGCATTACATTGACTACATTTCTAAATTCAAACATACAGTTCTCTATGGGAATCCATCAGTTCCACTCATCTGCTAAATGTAATGTTGATTTTCATTCCTAGTCTGAAATTGGGAATGTTGTTGATTTAACAACCTGCTCATGTAAAAGAAACCATTATTCAATATGATAGGACCTGCTGGGAACAATTTCTTAGATCACATCACAAATGTTGTCAATGGTAAAATGTGGAGACTGTGACAGATGGAACACACAACTCACTGAAAGACATTCTTGCCATTTAAAAACTGTGTGTGCACCGCAATCTCCTAATTATATAAGAAAGTCGAGATATTTGCCTCTAGATCTTGGGAATAATGTATCAGATAACTCCAAAGTATTGATGATTACTTTTTAAAATTTGTGCTCACACTCAAACATTGTATTCAAAATATATTTTTTAAAATAGGTAGCATTGTTTTATCTTATGACTCCATCTGGTATAATATGAACTATAATGACAAAACCTGTAGAGAACATTCTAGGAAGTAAAAATATCAGTCTGCCTTCCAGCACTTCCTATGGATATGTCATGTAAAGCAGATGGCTTGAAGCTACTTAATATTATTTACTATCCTTATTAAAACTTGCATCAAATTTTACCAGGAATTGAATCCATCATGTTAAAAATTATTTCTGTAGGTATACATTTGTTTGATCATCAATTAACCAAATCATGTATTCCAGTGTTTCCCAACTTCCTTCATGTAGTACTTATCAATATCAAAAAAAAAAAATGTATATCAAAAGGGCATTGAATTAAAAAAATCTTGTTGGAAAAAAAACTGAAAGTTAAACCAGATTTTCTCATAGTCTTTGTTATGCTAATAGTCATTTGTGAATTTTCAAACAGGGCTAAAAAATGCAGCGTATTACAAGGTTATTCCATCTTGGTAAAACTAACTCATGCAACAGCTTTTGCAACCAGAAACATTGAATATTGACTTACTCATTTATAACTTTCTGGAATTATTTAAAACAACTTGTGCTAATCAAAACTATAAAAAGACAAGATAAATCAAGATTAAGAGAGTAGTAAGTTCTAAAACCAAGTTATATCCTATAGCATATGAGAAATACTTGGGAATCCTTCCCACCCCATGCCATTTATGAGTTATGTTATATATGACATATGCTCCTCTTGAGGAAAGGAAAGGATAAGGAAGAATGGCTTTATTTGTAAGCTCCCATACCTTTGCATCAGCTCACAGTTGGCTTTTCTTTTCTACCTCAGAACATTTTATACTATGGACACAGCAAGTTGCTGCACGGGAAAAATGTTATACTAACCTAAAAATGAGCAGAGAATTGCCCTCAAGTGGAGAGTCCCAGCAGTGTAGCTGCCAGATGTCAGGCTCACTGCAGCTAAACTGTGGGAACTACTATATTTCCACATTTGTAATTTGTGGTTCCAGTACATGTGGAGTTTTATTTCCACATATTGCACAAGAAATCATTTGTAGAAAGCATAAAGCCATGAGTAGGAATGGGTTTCCTACTCTATTAGGATTATTTTTATAATGACAGTAGAAGTTTTAATATGAACAGGAAAATTTTTTTTAAATAAGTACCAGAATTTTTGATTCTATAAAATAATTCTTTGTGTCCTCTTGAAATGTATCTCTTTGACTCCACTGTTGGGGTCATTTTACTGTTGTTAGAAATAGCTGTTTCTCCTTTACTTTCACGTGTTACACTCATATGTAAAATCAACGTTACTTAAAGAACAATTTATTTACAATAAAATGAGAAATATTTAAAATACCATTTGCTGAATCACTTTTATTAGAAAGAGTGTAATTCAATAATCATCATAAATGTAATTTCTAAAAATCTCGCAGAAATGTTTGAGGGTAATAAAATGTGATGAAGACGAGTCTATTTTTATGGATAAATTAATAAATAAATTCCGAAACATAAAAACAGTTGGCTCTCTAAGACTTTGTATTCGTTAGTTAAAATGCAATGATAACTAATTGCAAAAGGTACTTGGAATATATATTACCTATATGCAGCGAAAACACTTTTAGACTCTAGACATATAATTAAAAGTTTTATATTCTGAAAATTAGCTAAAAATTTATTGCATTTTTTAAAGTTTAAAGTTTATGGTTTTCATAATTAAATAGAATAGTTAAGATATAACAAGTGAGAGATTTTTAACTTTGGTTATTTTGATAATGCTTCTATAGTATTTGTTTCTATGGCAATTGAATAAATGATTGAAAATAAGCTAAACTTTTGGGTTCTAACTAGTAGCATACAGGAACTCCTTTCATTAAAATAATGACAAGCTGTGAACATATGTAATCTAATTTACTGTGATCTAATTTATTCGTTTGCACTATGAGGCCACCTATTTACAATGAAAAGCTTGGCCACTTCTTTACTTTGGAAGATAAAAACATAAAACATCATTTCTAATATTCTGGACTAACAAGAATGATTTTCTTCACAGGTCTCAACAATAGGTAAAGCATAACTAAAATGAGAAGAAATATTAGAAGAATTATTTTAACTTTAATTTATCTACACTTTCAGGTTATTAAAAGACCGTGTTGTGAGGACGGTTAAAAAAGTTAAGTGAAGATTTGCTAAGCTAAAGATTGGCAAGAGCGTGACTTTCCGCGCCCTTGACATTGCCCCACCAAGCTCAGTCACAAGGACCTTGCGCCGCCATCTGCCACTCGGATTCCTTCTAGGGTCTAAACTTGGAAAAAGTGAGTAAAGCACATCTTTCATTTTATTGCACATTATACTTTGAGCTCAGTAAACAGTGATTTCATACTAAATATTATAGCCTAAAACATAGACTTTAATAATTAATTTTGTTAAATAATATGTCTACAAAATAGCATTTAAAATTTGTATCTCTCTGTAAATATTCTATACAATTCATTTTAGTTTTTTTAAGTAAATTGAATAAGCAATCCTCACCATAAATAATCCAAGTACCACATAAATATTAAGAAAAAAAGAAAATACCTTTAAAATAGTTGTTTTATTTGTATTCCCTATAGACAAGAGGTTTTATGCTTTTATCTGAGAAGTAAGCTTCCTGTAGAAATTAGCAATCCAACCAAGGAAGCACATGTTCTCAACTGATTGATTTATTTATTCATTTATTTATAGATTCCTTCATCCATCGACTAATATTTATTTTACTTTCTACAAGTTAGATTTTTTTGAGGGGGGGTGGTACCAGACATATAATAAATTGTACCCCAGTAAACAAAAGAGATTCCCTAAAGAAGCTATCTGACCATTCTTTATATGACGTGAAAAACAAAAATGAGGATAAAACAAACAGTAATGCTCTGAACTAGGAATACTTGTGCACACATACCAGAACTTTGACAAATATGTACTGACTGTGGCACTGTCAAGCGTGGACTGCAACACCAAACCACTATTGTTCACGAAATAGTAGACTTCTTGGGAGTGAACAAAACCTTACTAACGTTTCCTAAATAAGGAGAAAAGGAGCTAATAGAGGAGCAGAAAATAGTGATTCAGGGGGAAATTATTCTTGTTTCTAATCTATTAGCAAGCTTCCATGCTGTCTAAAGGTGCAACAGCTAGGGAATTTGGAGTTATTAATCAAAATTCATATATTCATTTAATAATATACACCAAGCAACAGCCATATGTATGTTTTGATTTCTGAAAATACAATAGTGATTAAGTAAAAAAAAAAAAAAAACAAAAAAAAAACAAAAAAAAAACGTGTTTTTATGAAGAATACTAGTGGGGAAAATTGATAGCTATCATGACAATCTAAAATAGACATAAAGAAAAACTGATATAAAGTATATACTATACAAAATAATGGACTAAGAGAGACTAGGATAAGGCACAAGCTTGAATAGGGTGTCATCCTTCACATCTCTTTTTTATGTTACCCAGCATTGCTGGCACTGTCAGGCTCAAAACTTATTTCTCAGACACTTTTGCTTATTGATTCCTGCACGAAATTAAGGTTTGGAGAAGGACACACATCCATAACAGATTTGAAAGGCAGAAGTGAGAAGAAGCCATCTTCCTTCTGTGTCAAGTGGTGACAGTATCTGGCAGACTGAAAATATTCTGTGGCTGGACTCCACACTCCACTACCTAATCAGTATCTTCACGATGAGAGAAAGTTATAGCAGTACCAGGAGCAGCAGCAGCAGCAATGTCCTGGCCACTGGATTGCATCAATGGTGATCGATGTTAAAACCAACATTCCAGTAGTTTCAATTTCTGTCCCTTTTACTCTCCCCTAGATTTTTTCATGACCTAATTTCTTTTATTAAGTCCTTTCTTCTTGAAATGCCTAGAGAAATTTTTATTTTAGTCACTAAACTCTGAATGCTGTAAGTGGTCAAGAAATACATGCCTCCCTATTTTTGCTACCACTCAGCTCCTGGCAACCATTTTTCTACTGTTTCTATGAATTTGACTTTTTTTAAAGATTCCAAAGATAAATAATACCATCTAGTATTTATTGTTTTCTATTTAGCTTATTTTGCTTAGCATAATATCCTCAAAGTCCACCCATGATGTTGCAAACAGCGTGATTTCTTTCATTCTCATGTATGCATAGATTCATGTATAGTATATCCTCATATAATATATAATATGTATATGTGTAATATGTATGAGAGTATATAAGAATTATTTGCCTATCCTTAGATCTCAAAGATGTTCTTCTATTATTTTTCATAAAATGATTATAGTTTAACATTTACATCTAAGTCCAGGTGTAAAAAATATGTAATTTTTGCATGAGATCTGAGATTTACGTTGAGGTATATATCTTTGCCTACAGATGTTCAATTGCTCCAACACTATTTTTTTTTAAAAAAAATTTGACACCTGTGTGTCGAAATTTAGTTGGATATATTTGTGTGGGTCTATTTTAGATTTTTTTATCCCGATATATTCATCTGAGTTTATCTGCCTACCAATACTGCATATGCATGGTACATATACTCTTTAGCTACAGTAATCCAATTTTCCTGGTGTTGTCAGAAGAACTTCTGGTTGAATGAGGGGAAGAATGATCCTACCTGTCCTGCCTTCTGTTGCTAGATTGGGGGACAGAAAATGCCAAGTCAGGGTTTCTTTCCTTTGTTGTACAAGGGAATGTGAAGACATCCTGACACTGTTGTTCTTTTAGTCTTGGAGTGGCCTGCCTCACTGCCTTTCAGAGTTCTTCTTTGGTTATCTTTTGCATTATTTCCATGGTTTATCATTGTAGTTAATATTCTACACCATCCTGTCCACGCCAGAAATAAGCACATATTTTAAAGTTAATTTTGGGTTAGCTAGGTTGTCACATTAAATTTCTGTCTGTCAATTGTTTGGCTAGTCAACCTTTTACAAAAAGAATGATGATTAGAGCAACAGGAAATTTAAGAACTCTCATTGTAGTTAATATTCTACACCATCCTGCCCATGCCAGAAATAAGCACATATTTTAAAGTTAATTTTGGGTTAGCTGGGTTGGCACATTAAATTTCTGTCCATCAATTGTTTGGTTAGTCAACCTTTTACAAAAAGAATGATGATTAGAGCAACAGGAAATTTAAGAACTCAGCGGTTACCAGTGGGAAAGAGGTGATGGGGGGAGGTAGATAAGGGGTCAAATATATGGTGACAGAAGGAGATTTGACTTTGGGTGGTGAACACATATTGTAATAGATAATATATTATAGAATTGTACACTTGAAACCTATATAATTTTATTAACCAATGTCACCCAATAAATTTAATTTTAAAAGAAGTTGAAGGACTTGCAAAAAATACTCCAGTACAATACTTTACTTTTGAATGTTTAAAAGCTAGACTGTTTTCCATAAAAATACCAGATATAGATCCATTTAAATTATTATCACATTAGCTTTCATCAATTTCCTTCTTCCTGTTTCAATTTTTAATTGAGTAATAAACATCTACTTTTAAATGTAAAATGCCTTTGTTTTAGTACTACAATCAAAATCATGTTTAAATTTTATATTAGGATGACATTTAATTAATTTGTTATATTTTCTGCTATCCAAACTGTGACTATGCTGAAAGTCTTGATACAGCTATGTTTTTGGAATGTAAATTTCAAACTTTAAATTTCAAATGCTGTCAATATTTACCATGATAGTGGAGCACAGCAAAATATGACTTGAATAAGCAAAGAAAATTTTTTCCTGCCCTTTGATGAACCTGGTGCTTTTAGATAAAACAATAAAAGTCTTTTCACAACTTACAGCCAACAAAACAGAGTTGTAAAGTGATTTTCATTATAAATACTTATTTCAAACCCACAATTGGAGGAATGATGACCATCTCTTTATTTTAGCAAGCTATTAATTTTTTTAAATAGCTATTTGGTATATAAGGACTCTTATATTACATCATTGTACCCTGTCATCTTTTGGCTAAAAACAAAAAGGTATGATTAAACAAAGTTTCAAGACTAGAAAGCAACATTTGCAAAAGTATATATTGCAGACTTTACTAACCTAAAAACTTTCCCAATATTTCTCTTTTAATTTATGCTTACCAGAAATTGTATTCCTATGAAAGTATTCTCATTGAGAACAATTATAGCATTATAATTTTAGTTAATGAAATCCAAGACCAATTTTATTTATCTTCATGAACTTTATTAATGCAAAATGAATTATTTTTAAATTTTAAATGACTTTTCCTTGGTAAAATCATTTCTAAGAAAATGTGTTGTTGACAAAACTGTGGTTATCTATCATTTTACCTTTAACTGTCTCTATTTTCTAGCTAAATGTTTGCTTTCAGTAAAATTCAGCAGAATTTTACTAATTTGTGCTCCCTCCCTTGCACAATAATAATTATAAATTCATAGCTTTTATTATTTTCTTACAAATGTTTTATATATATCAGTGAACACATAAGTTAGTCCAAATAATCACAAGTGATTTCAGCTTGGCTACATCTGTGTGATTCAATATGATTTGATAGTATTGTTACTAGTAATTAAGAACAACAAAAAAGTTGTTTTACACTAGATTGTAAAGTTTAACACAAGAAAATAGAAAATAAAATTAAAATGTGGCACCTAAGTAGTGTATTATCATTGTCTTTAAATCTCTTTTTAAACTCTCATAAGTTTCAATGAAAAATTAGACATTATAGCTCTTGGAAAGGTTTAGAGTAATCTTATCAAAATGCATAGGATCATTTTTAATTTCTCTTATCATTTTTAATAAGTATATAAGTAATTTCAGAAGACCAAGGATGAACTATATAACTGAAAAAAAGACAAATATTGCATTATACTCAGATGCGGACTGTGAGGTAGCCTATGATCTCAAAGCAGGCAATGAGAATAGCTGAGTTATAAAATAAGAAGTCAGAGTTCCCTTGAAGAATCCCTTTTTCCTATATAAAAATATCTCAAAATGCAAGAACACTCTTGTCATTGACAATGCAAAACTTTATGCTCACATTAACAAGAAAGATTGCCTGATCTGGTAAACCAAAATGTTTCCCTTTTCATGTATTAATGAGGTCATGTAACAAACCAGTTGTATCAAACTGTATCATTTTTTCTTAAACACGATACACCCATATTATTCAGTTTATTTTATTTGCCCCCAAAATTGCCTGAATTTGATAATTACTGTCTAAAGTTTTTCCCTAACAATATGTGAGGAAAATGGTCCAGAATCCCCAGAATCCCTGTGTTTGGATCCTCACTCTGTCACCAGCTATGCGACATTAGGAAAGGCATTCACTTATACTCCCACGCCTCAGGTTGCTCATATACAAAGATGGATAATAAATATTTGATTCATAGATTGCCTTAAGAAATAAAGTAATAAGTTCATATGAAATACTTGGAACGCTGACTGATACAGTAAGAGCTCAATAAATATTTTTACTGTCATTATTTACTATATATTTTTTTTTAGAGCAATATGTAATACATGTAGCTCTCAGTTGCTGTTTTGGGAAGAGCCTAAAAGAGTTGTTATTTCAAGCATTTAAAATAATTTTAGGTTAAAAGTTGACGTTTACTAAGAAAGAAACTTTAACTTTTTCAAAATAAACTACAAATTGACTTATTAGAGAATCTCCTCAGTATTTCCATATTATATATAATTTGAATTGTGTCACATTGCACTTGTTTGTGAACCCTAGAATTTTAGGCTAGATCTATATATACTAAAAGTGAACTGGAGTCTACAAACTGCATATGGATCCAGCGACACAAATGTTCTGACGTTTTTAGCTTTTAGCTAATGGAACTCAGTACACTATTCATTTGCTATGCAGGTCCTTCAGCAGATTTTCCTAACTATGTATTTTTTAAAGTGTATATTCTGCTGCCGCAATTAGAATTTATACTCAAGAATATACTATTCAAATTTTAACATCCAATGCACCTTAACATCACACAGTTTAAAATTTTTATACTCAGCTTTTTCTCATATATCTCATACAATTAATATTGCATAATCTAAAATCATATGCTACCTCGTTACCTACCACTGGTTATGCTGTTTGGCTGCTGCGTGAGGATGCCTCCTTCACTGATGATTTCTATTAGCAAAAGGAAACTTGTTTAGTTATACTGTTCAATTCCAAGTTACTGTTTAGAGGGTTTTAAAAAATAAGTACAAAGGTATTCCTTTGCTAAAGGAGTCTTCACAAAATTTTTGTGGTGATCTTAACAACCTGATACCCTTTTCATTGTAGCACAATTCAAACAGTGTTAAGCACAAAATAACCTAGCTCCCCAGGGTTTAAAATCTTTCCCATGATTGGGGCAGTAGTTCAGTGTTTAACATTCTCCTGCCATTTGTCCTCATATCTTCTTGAAATAAACCACATATAACAATTAAGAATGATAATTTCAATCAGAACTCTTTTGAATAGTTAGAGTAAGTTTAATTTTTAATACAAATACACAAGTAACTCAGTTGTCAAGCTGCATGCTTAACAAAAAGGCCAGCGCAAGGAGTATAATGGCTGCTAGTGAATGTAACTTTAATGAGAACACTAGGACAGCCCTTCTCAAACTACGGGTAGTGAGGACAAGTATATTTTGTTCAGTTTCCAAATTGTAAGATCCAAGTATTTTGTAAAATACAAGAAGGTGATTTAGGAAAACTTTAAAAATTAAAGGCACATCAAATGTGAACCAAAAATTTAATATTAAAAGCAACAAACATAAAATAACTTTTCACTAATATACTTGAAATAAATATAACATAAGAAAAAAGAAAATTATATGAAAATATAAAATTTTTGAAATTGTGTATAAATATTATAAAGAATTAATGTCTGTTATTTGTTTTGCCCTTATAATAAAGTAAAAGTGATGATTTGCTGTATTTAATGCCTAAATATGTGAAAATTAAGTTTGCATTTTACTTTTAACTATATCTACTATAGCTATGCTAATCTCAAGGGAAAATATTTATCTAGACTGTTATGTTTTCTGTTATTACAATCATATTAGAGAAACTTGTCTCAAAGAAATATGATGAAATAAGAAGATAAAGTGAATTGATGAAGATAAAGCAATTTTAAGCATGACTTAACCATGCTCAGGATAGTAAGTCTTAACATTTATCTAAAATGATGCAATTGATGCTCATTTTAGATTTTTAAATAGTAATTTTAGGTTCTTTTACAGTAGATTGTTCTAGTAATATATCCTGTAAACTTAAAATTCAATAATTTTTTTCTGTATAAGACATGTATTCTGAATCCATGTATTTTTTTTTTTGCATGGATCATCTTTCGATGGAAAATGAAATGAGAGATATTACCAACTTTTAAGGTGATCGTTAATTTTACACAGTATTAGTACCAACCTCACTCATCACTTCATATATAATGTTGCTAAATTATGGAGCATGGCATTATAAGCTGTAGAAATACTATTTTTTCAAGAATCTACTTCTCTTTTAAACCTTTAAAACATGAATTTTTTACCTTCCTTTTTGTGAAATATCAAAATCATTAAAATTAGTGTCAGACAAAATAACAGTTCGGGCTGCCTAATTCACATTGTAAAATAGTTGAACTAAATTTGTCCTGCATAATTAATAATTTCTTATTGTAAGTAAAATATTACTAACAGAACTTCTCGACAGAACTTTATATTTCCATCTTAACATGTAATAAAGAGAATAATCATAAAATACATTGTTTTCTACAATTAATTATTTTTACTGTGTGATTTCAGTACATTATAGAGCTCAACTGATATTTCATTTTTCTTACCAAAACTTTCTCAATGAAGGAAGTAATTCATTATTTATGTCTTGATGCAATCTTCTTAATTTGGATAACTGCTTCAGAATGTTTCAGTGTCATTGAACTTGTTCTATTACAACATACTCATACACAAAACTTAAGCTCCATATTGTATTTGTTGACAATATAATCATCCAAATTTGTAATTATTTTAAATGAGATTGAAAAAGTAATGTTTTTTCTTTCTCATGCTTTGCTGCAAATTCTCTGTTTTTCTAAGCAACTATGTCAATTTCATTGTTCTTTGGTTTTGAAATTAGTTGTTTACTGTATATATGAACACTTCTTACACTTGATGGTTTCATTGCTTCATTAGCCAGAATGACTCTGAAAATAACACACTGTGGTTTTAGCACTACAAATTTGATAGGTACAAAATTGAAGCCAGTATATAAGGCCTCATAATTCTGAATAAATTGTTCTATATTTCTTTGGAATAACTTCTATTAAATGGTTTGATTTACTATTACTGCCTTACACAGAAAAGTAGAGAAAGAAAAATTTTTTTTTCTGAGACAAATAGAATTTCTGGAGATGGGATCCATAATGTCTGAGAATGAAAATGTGTTAAATGAGATAATGATCAATTAACCATTGCAGAAGAAAAAATTATTAAACTTGAAGACATGGCCAAAAAATATCAAAAATGAAACACAAAGGGAAAAAAGTTTGTGAAAAATAAAAAAGCATCAGCGAGCTATGCTATGTCTTTAAGTGGTGATTGCAATCCCTATTGTAGGGAGGGTGGCAGAAAAATATCTAAAGCTATCACAGCTGAACGTATTCCAAATCTTATGAAAACTGAACTCACGTATCCAAGAAGTTCAATGAACATCAATACAAGAAACATGAAAAATAAAGTTTAAAATAAAGCACATCATAATTGACTAGCTCAAAATCAGAGAGAGAAATATTAAAAGGGTCCACACATTTTCTACCCAGACCACATGCTCTAGACTTGTATCTCATGGTTTTTCCTTCCAAAGTTCAACTGTAAATATTGGAAATAATGCAAGAGAAAACCAAAGGAAAATCATGAAAGGTGGTAAGAAGAAGAACTGATTGGAGACCCCAGAAACAACAGAGTGGCAACATGTCTTATGACCTCCCACTAACAGAAAGAAATCGACCCAAGCTTGGTGTTCCCTGATTGCCCAACCTAAAAGAAAAGTCCCAGATGGGCTCATTACTCCCTAGAATCAAAAGATAGTCCCATGGACAACACCAGATGACCTGGAAGAACTAGCGAAGAGAATTGATTGGAAACCCATGCTGACGACAAAGATCCAGAAAAAGTATACTTTCTGCAAGTATTGAGACTCCTCTCCCATACTCACAGGCAGCACATGGCCCTAGAGGACCTACAAAAGATAATTTACTACAGTAAGCAAAGCTGGCCTTGAAGCATTCTTATTTTCTGCATGTCTTAAGAATCCCTTCTCTCACCAAGAGACTCTTGGGGTAGTGGTGGTGGTGGGGTATACAAGCAAGGAAGATCCTGACGCAACAAGTTTCCAGCCCACAAACTCTCTGTCCCCATAAACCTGAGATTCCTCTTTTCTATTAGAGGCAGCAGGTAGGCAAACAATACTAGCAGGCTTGATCACAAGAACACAGCCTAAGAAGTACTCTCCACCCTCAAAGGGCAGGAGAGATCACACAACAACAAGCACCAGATCTGGGAAGAGCTCTTGGTTTTTTGGGGTCGATGACACCTTTTCTCCACTAGAGGTACCAGGTAGCCCTGCCAGGAAAACAACTTTCGTCTCCTCAAACAGTACTAGCAGGAAACAATGGAATATTGTAAACAGAAAAAGATAAACCAAGAATATGAACATAAATAACACCACAAAGGCTTTGAAAATTAGATTTCATTGTAATCATGGCCCACAAACATAGTCTCAGACCTAAACCTAAACAAGGCAACTGCTAAAATAAATTATGTAAATAAGACCAAGAGTCTCCTAAAATAATATCCAAAATGTCTAGCATGTTTACAAAGAATAATCCATAATACCAACACCACAAAATCACAAATTGAGCAGAGATAATCAACTGACATTGAAACTAAAATGAATAAAATTTTAGAATTATCTGACAAGTATTTTAAAGCAAATTAAAAATAGAAAATCTCAGCAAAAAATAGAAGTTATAAAAATAATAATAAAAATAATAAAAACTTTAGAACTGAAAAATACAATAAAAAGTAAAAAAAAAAAAACTTGCTGGATGGCCTCAGAAGTAATGTGGAGAAGATAGAGGATAGAATTAGTGAGTTCAAGAGCAAATCGATAGGATTTATCTATACAACATAGCAAGGACTAAAATCAAAATAAAATACAACTAAATGATGTAAAAAACATTTAAAAAGCAAACAAAGAAAAGCTTTAGGGAAAGCTTTTTGTAAAAATATGGCGGAAATCTTTGGGATCTAGGGTTACCCAAAGAGTTCTTAGAATTGACACCAAAAGCATAATCTTTAAAAGAAAATTTGATATATTAGACCCCAAATTAATTTTTTCTTTAACAAGGCCATGTAAAGATGATCAAAATACAAGCAACAGACTGGAATAAAATATATGTAAACTGCACATCCTTCAAAGAACAAGTATCTAGAATATATTTTTAAATTCTTAAAAATCAACCATAAAAACAAGCAGTCTAATTACAAACTGGCCAAAATATATGAATAGATATTTCACCAGTGAGGTTACACAGATTTCACCTAAGCATATAAAAATGCTCAGCATCACTAGTCATCAGGAAACTACCATCAAATATGACTACTTACCTCTAATAGCTAATATTAAAAACAAAAATAATGGCCACACCATATGCTGACAAGGATGTGGAGAAACTGGATTGCATATACATTACTGATGGGTATATAAAATGTCATAGATACTCAAGAAAATGAATTGACACTTTCTTATAAAACTAAACATGCAAGTACCAGATAGCTCACCAATTTTGTATAGTCATACTATGAATATACAGCTCAACAATAAAAAGAAACTTAATACTTGCAAGAATTTGGATGAATTTTTAGGGAATCATACTGTATGAAAAAAATTTCAAAAGCCACATGCTATAATTTTTAAATAACAAAATTATAAAACTGAAGAACAAAGTAGTGGTTGTCTATCCATTCATCCATGCATCCATCTATCCAACTAACCAACTTTTTATTTGTCTTTTTCTAATCTACCTAATATTAGAATTAGAATTTTAAAAAAGGTGAGTGTCAGCAACACATATTAGCATATTTATTGAAACTGAAAGATATTTTTTCACCATATATCTAATAGGAATGGTCTATTTTACAATGAGAATTGGCTTTTTAATTAAGATGAATATCGTCATGTACTGTCAGTTTCAATTAGTTTAAATATTTTGATAAAAATATCTTTAAAGCACATTAGAAGTAAAAAATATCCTTTCGTGCCCTTGATTATTGTACTCTTTCAATTGTTCTAAATAATCTGTACCACTTACTTTCTTTATATTTATATTTTAAATTTACACTTTTTGGACCTCACATTTCTCATTTTACTTCTCTTTATGTTCACCCATTTATCCTGATCCCCAGAATCTTTAAAGAAAACATTACTATCCTAATATCTTTATGTTTGCCACAGAAAACACTTTTGAATTGTGCTTTTCTTCTGGACCTTTGGGGCCACTATTCTTTTCCAATAGTTGCAAAATTATTTATGGGATTCATACTTATCTTTTTATGTTTTTATTCCTTTAACTGAGGATGTATCAGTCTAGGCCTTTTATTTATTTTTATATCCAGTTTTTAAGAAGTGCCCTCTAGTACTTTTCTGTTAATTATGTTTAAGATCATGTTCTTAATATTCATATTTTAGCATGATATAAAGGTTAGTGATACCAAGCAATAAATTTCTTTCTCCGAAAGTCATTCAGCATGTTGGGGAGAGACACATTGATGCAAGCTTTTCTTCAGTTGTGGTTGTTCTGGAATCAGGTGCAGTTGACAATTCTTTGTTCACTTCGGTTAAAATGAAGCACATTTAATTTGAACAGGTCTCTCTGCTTTTTCAAATTTTAACCCTTAAAAAATTCCTTTTCTGATACAAATTATCAATATTTATATTAAGTACACCAATAATTCTTTCCTGTGTCCAGCACGTTTTCATCTAAATAACATCTAGAGAGGTATAAAAAGAGATCTATTGGGTAGGTATGACTCTTGCTGGCTTTTGTGCTATGGACAATTGGACATCTGATTTTCTGATCAGTGTTATACCGGCCTTCCCCACTTAGGGGAGCTAGTGGCAAGAATGGAAGTATTTCTGAATGAGGCCAATTTTGATTTAGAGGAGTGAGCATACCTATAATCAGCTATATAGCAACACTGATGATGCAACCAGTTAGCATTATTTTAGATACTGCCTGAAAAGAAATTTTTAAAAATAAGAACATTATTAACAGTTATCTACAGGATAATGGTTATGAAAGGTTTTCTACAACTTAATGGGGCCTATGATGCTTTATTTAATCTTGTGTCATGAAAGCTGTGGGGGGAAAGCACTTAAAATATTTTTTAAAATATAAAATTGATGTAGAAAATCCAGATAAGAAATAAAAATATACAGAGAAACTGAAGACCAAAGATATGAGAATGAATGCACCACTGCAGATTAGAAGAGTCAGCATATTTTACAGGTCAAATTAAAACAGATAGTTAAATAATATTCATAATTAGAGAAAAGTAAACCTATCTATTTTTGAGAAAATATTTTTTTTAATATTTTTTTCTAAATGAAATATTTCACATATGACATTTTAAAGAGGAAACTGGGTGGTACAATACATACTTGTCACAAACCCATCTTTAAACAGGTGCAGTAAAAGATTTCATATGGTTATTTCTTGTCATATCCTAAAATAGAAATCACTGGAGCAGCATTAAAATGAAAGTCTGTAAAGTATATTCTTGAAATTGTAATATTGCCTGAAAACCTATAATAAATGTAGTAGGTACCCACCTACAGCACAAATATTTACAAAATTGTTACAAAATAGTTTTTTCCTGGCTCACTCCCACTGGCTAGATCAGCATAGAAATCTTCTACTTTGACCCTATTTTTAGCACCTAAGATACTGGGAAAGGCTTTATACATTTACACGTGGAGTAATCATATGTCTAGATTGCTTGAGATGGTTGAATTAAGCCTAGAATTTTAGCATAATTATTAACAGTCCCTTTTTTATTCTCAAAAATGCCCAGGTTTGGATAAGTTATTTTGCCACTCTCATTATTCATAGGTTTATGATGCAGCTTTATGTGCCTTAACCATGACAGTTACTGTCTAAAGTAATTTTTCAGCCTGGTCACTTCTGCAACACATACAGGTATCATCTTCCTATCTCCTTTTGTTAGCACATCTAATTTTTGCCATTCCTCCCAAGATAATAACTTAGGAAGATTAACAGTATGTGCTGTGGGGCAGGCAACTGTCAGAGTTCAGATTCTGCCTTGACCACCTATTAGCTGCATAACCTTAAACAAGTTATATATCCTCTCTGTGACTTGGGTTACTCGACTATAATATGGGGAGAACAATGGTACCTATTGTAATTGTGAGGAGTGAAAAAGTTCATATGTGAAAAACACTGAGAACTAGGACTTAATCAGCATGCTACTGCCAGTGAGAGCTTTGTCTATTGCTGTCTTGGGTGTCCCCAACTTCTCTCTTTGGGTCAACTAGTCTGAATCAGTTCCCAGGTATTATATTTCTAGACATATTTTCTAGCTTACAGCCCTTATTTCCACTGTCCTCCTCTGTTGCATCCTGAGCCTGCAGCACAAACTTACTCTTCCCCACAACTTAGGGGAGGCTCTCTCAGGGAGAACCCTAAACTGCTCTGTGCCATGGAGGAAGAGAGATTTTACTTTTCTTCCCATTAGTGCTGAAGTTCATGAGAAAGTTACAGTTTTAAAGAGAAATTAGCATGCTAAGGAACAGGGAAACAAAGCAGAAATGCAAGGTGACAACCTAAATCATTGTAACAAAAGGGATAAACAGAGAGTACAGTGGAAACCAAAGGCTAAGGATTATTGGCATGGTTTAAATTTGGCCCACCAAATATGAGGTCTACAGCCAACAAAATGTATCCCAGTCTTCAGAAGCCGATGAGGCTTATTTAACTTTGTGCCTATTGATGCTTGTATTATAAGTCAGACAGTTGATGAAGCCTGAAAACAAAGATGACTAGTTCCTTCATATGTAAAATTATGAGCAAAGTACAGGCTGAAAATCATAGTTCTTTGATCTCTAGGCTATCTAGTTTAGTGCATTTACTAACTGATCATTTTTGATAAATCATACCAGTATTTTTTAAAAGCATGGTCAAAAATAAAAATAGAAATCACATGTGGGAAAAATTTATAACATAAATAATAGATGAAAGCATAATAATTTGTCAAGAGAGAACATGGATTTTGCAGACAGATTATACATATATTTGTTAAAAAAAAAACCTTGTAAGGCAGAGAGTTAAATAAACAAGAGATGACATGCATAAATGAGTAAAAAAAATAATAAAAACTTGTAAGCCAATAGAAGGACAATAAACATTACATAAACTTTGTTCAGATACATTGCTGAAATCCTATCGTGTATGTGCTCTAGCTGAGAATGGTTTAAGCACAGACATGAATTTCATGCCAATCATTCACACATAAATATTCTGAGGCACATGTAACAAGACTAGTTAATATGAAGAAGTCAGCTGTTTAGAAAAGAAAAGGTATGTGTGTGTGTGTGACATGCAGAATATTGACTTTGTCCCCCTTGACCAGCTGTGAGAATTCCAAGCTCCTCTACTGCCAAGAAGTTTGCACATCCAAAAATATGGATGACTCCTGGGGTGACCTTGCTATTGAAAAGAGGTGAATAGCCTACAGCAGCAACAGGATCTTGACACGGGAGTTAAAAATCTCTTATTGCAACTCTCTAAGCACTTACCCCAATAAACTGTTACATTTGTCAATTAGACAGAAATAGCTCATTCAATGTGGCATTATATGACAAGTTAAAGAAAATGAAAAGAATAAGCATATAGCATAATTATTTACATATTCATCACCACCTAGTTATGGTAGTCCAGGCTGGCACAAAACACGTTATGATTTTAAAACCCTTGATGTTCTCAGATGAAGAACTGCTTCACAGTAATTCCAGCAATAATTTTAGATCTAAGAAATTCTGTTTGCCCTCGTTTTTAGTAAAATTGACTAACCAACTATGTAGATATCATGTTTATTTTTTTTAAGATAAAGTAATGATTCTAAAAGTGGTTTACTATTATCAATGAATATAATTATAACATTGTTCATAAATGTGTTAGATACTGAATGTTTAATATTTGCCAAACAGCATACTAAGTACTTTCAAGCAGTATACAAAATAGAGTATATGGCAAATCTAATTACATACTAACAAGGTCAAGTGAGATAGGTAATAATATCATTGTTTTTATAGAGTAGGAAAAAACTTTAAAGAGATATCAAAATTACATAAAGATACTGAAATTTTTTGTATGTGGCAGAGACTATTTGAAATTAACCACAAAATAAAAAAATTAAATTCATCTTATCAGTGTCACAGACACAGAAAGCAAACCAACCAGAACCTGGCCTAAGCCTTTTCTGACACAATGGGCATATTCTGTAGTAAAAAACAAATGCGTTAAAGAATTATGTTCACTCCTTTATACGTAACTTAGTGGTAAAAGAAGTGAAATAGTTCCCAGTATTTGGAAAATTCAATTAATAAAAATAATGCATATATACAGTAGAGTCAAATATTTCAGCTTTTAACTTATGGACATTTATCTATAGGATCATTGCTAAGACATAGAATGAAGGAGAGAGATTTATGTGAGGATTTATACGCAGAAAGGAAGAGCATAAGAAAAGTTATAAGTAAAAGTAAAATAAAAGCTTTCATTTTTCTTAATTGTCTAACCAATAAGTTTGTTCAAAATAATAATCATGATAATTTATATCGATGATTATAGCTTTACAGTTTATGAATAAGTGAAAATAATGACAGCAGTGATACATGGATGTAGGGAAAGAATGGGAGTAATTTGCTATTATACAGTACTTTACTAACTGTGGAGTGGTAGAGTGTTACCCGAAAGTCAATTTGAATTTGTCATAAATGTATATTGCAATCTCTAGGGCGACAACCACTGGGGGCGGGGGGAAGCATAAAAATCGGGATAATTCATATTCTAAGAAAGGAGAGAAAATGGAGTGCAAAATTTTCAGGTAGAAAGACTGAAAATTAAATGGAAAATGAAACAAAAGGGAAATGCTAAAAATAAAAAATATATATCATTACTGAAGTATGGGTTTCAACAGTAAGTCAACAGAATAAAAGATACTCAATAACAAGTCAATAGAAAATATCTGCTTGAATCACAGTGGATAAAAATGATAGCATGTAGATAATGCTCTAACAGATATGTGGGAACCAGTGAAAAGGCCTAACAACATATGCTTTATAGGAGAACTAGAAGCTGAGGAAAGGGTAAATGTGACAGTAAATAATTCAAAGGTATACTGGCCAGGTTTTCTAAAAATGATGAAGGACATAGAACCAGAGATGCAGGAAGTTCTGTGAACCCCAAGCAGCATAAACACAAAGAGACAGAAACTAACCTTAGCCATCTGCATAGCAAAGTTTCCAAGAACAAAAGAAAAATGCTACATTTAAAAAATCAGTCTGTTATTTCCCTTTCTCTTCCCACCTCAGGTTTTTACTGAAATATCATTGAACATATAGATCAATGTGAAAAGACATACACTAAAAAACAAGAAATACAAATGTTTGATTTTAATCTCAGAAAAGCAAATAAATACATTTTCTCTCTAATGATATAATGTATGCAGTTCTCTTGCAATGTCTCTTCAATGCAAAAATTTTTAAGACTGAATAAGATACACTACAAGTAATATGATGCCCACAAGAGACACATATTATGAGGACAGAGTTTGAGAGTAAAAGAATAGGAAAAGCTATACTATGAAAACAAGCACCTAAGGAAAATCTGGTGTATATAACATAGACCACTTAGACTTTAAGTTACGAAGTCCTACTGGAGATGAGGATATATATTCTAAAATAATAAAAGGGTCAGTTAGACAGGAAAATATTTCAATTCTCAATGCATAGGCAACTAAGAATGTAATTTTATAGTACAAAGTAGGTAATATAACATCAGTGGCAGAGTAGATAACTCCAAAGTCATGACCTTCTGTAGAATCACCTAAAAATTGAGCAAAATCTGCCAAAATCAACTTTGTAATTACTCAAGAAAATAGTCAAAGCTTTACAGACATCCGGCATGTGCTTAACCAAGAAAAGTAAACAAAAATGGTAGACTCGCTCCTGGTCCCAATAATGTTAGGGATAAACAAATTTCTTTCCAAAGGCATGTTGTATCTCCAGCATCAAGGTAACAAGCAATAGGTTCAATCAGAGATCAAACTCTGGTCTCTCAACTTGACTCCCAGTTTTTGGGAGAGAATTTGACTGACTTGCTTCAGTTTGGGGAAGGGAAGAGTACTCCAACCCCTGATTCAAAAGAGTACTTTGGAAGTGCTCTTTTTCATAGAAATAAGACTGTTAGGGGAGGAGACATTGTGTGATCAACTTCCCTGTGGACTTACTAGAGGAACTTGGTTCAGTAGATTTCCCACTGAGTATCCAGCTTTACACTAAAATAAAAGCAAGTATTATACCTTTTTTTTTTAAAGGACAAATTGGTGGGAAATATGGAAAATCAATATATTCCAGTGAGAAGACAAATTATATCATACTTTATTAGTCTTTTTTATAGTTGGCTTTAAAAAATCAACATGAACTATATAAAAGGGGAAATTTCTCTTAAAGAGAAATTATAGTTCTATTAAAATAATATTCAATCCCCAACCTTATGTATTTAAAAAAGTGATCAGTGTGCTAATACAGGTCTAATATTTTTTCCTTACTAGAAAAATCAAACTAAAGTGTTTTTTAAACATTCCATTGATTATTCTTCCCAAACTTTTCATTTAAAAAAACAAAAACGAAGACCAAATAAGGTATATACAATGTTCTGTTAGAAAATACTTGCAGAAACTTCTAACTATAGCTATATATACATATAGTTCACCTCTGAGAGTCTAACAATCTTATTTGAAAAAATACAAATAACTAGAAACATATATTTGTTTTGGATACGAGAAAACCATGTAGAGTAGAATCGCTTCAGCAAGATTATCTCCATGTGATAGTATCAAATACTGAAAGAATAAGAAAGTATACCTCAACCTTTACTGAAAGAAAAGACCTCATCAAAAGGAGAAAAATCACAGGCATACAGTATTCCTGTTTCCATGTATATTTCTTCACCCCAAAGAACCTACTGTTTACATGTAAACTGAAAAGGCCCATTCATTCTACCCAAGTCTGAAGCTTAAAATAGTTAGATCATTGTTTTAAATGTATCAAATAATATAAATAATATGTTGATTTGTCATCATCATTCATTTGAAAAGATGTGAACAGGTCTTTAACATTTTCTTTTGCTCCTTGAATTCTTATTTCCTTTTCACCTTCCTCACAGATTGTGTGTTAACATGATATATTTTGTGCTTTCAGTCTCATATTAATTACCTCCATTACATTTCTTTGAAATAAAACTATGTATATAAATTGAAATTACTCTTTCCCCTATAGCCATAATGGTCAAAATGTTTCATCAAAAGTCTTCAGGTTAAAAAAAAAAAATGCTTTCTTTCATGTCCTTACCCACCCTTCTCCTTGGCACAATGTCCATGTCTAAGACAGCAGCACATATTCCCAGTGGGAAAGCTTCTTCCTGGTTCTGGAAAGATCAGAGAAAACTATATTCACAAAGAATTGTGTTTGTGTGCTTTGACATTTTGGAGGTTACTGAAAGGGCTGATACAAGGTGAAGTTGCCTTTGTTTCAGATCTGTCTCAGAAGAAAATCAGTAATGCAAAGGACGTTGCTTGAAACGCATAAATAGCAATTGAAGTTTGGAATTTTTTGATAAACACCACTAATATTTTTACCACATTACTAATAGTTCCCAAACCAAAGAAAGTGACTAAATCATCACCATTATCAACACTGGCTGAAAACCAAGTATAAAACTGAACCATTGCATTGCTTCAATTTATTACTGCTTTTTGTTCTCTTCAAATGTGTCCTTTTCAATTAAATTTTAAAAATGCCTTAGTGACTTGACTGAATACAATATGCAATATAGATTAACACACTATTAATAGTTTCTGAAGCAGGAAGCCATGGAAATTAAACTGTGAATATTATTAAAATATATCCTATAAGAAAATACACTCCCATGGCTATTAGAGATATAGATGAGATATGGAACAACTATAAACATCTTAAAAGTATATAAATAGTATAGCTTTCAACAACAGATTTTTAAATGATGCAAATTGTCAATAAGCAACACCACAAAATACACCCCTGAATATGCCTGACAATCATCTAGGTTCATTAACATTTGAACCAATTACTCCCACTTTTAGTCCCTTAGCTTTTGATTTCAGTCCTGAGGACTAAGTGTGATATTCATTAATCTTACAGCATAAAAGAAATCCTTTTAATACTAGATCCCTCTCACTCCCTCCCATTCCTCTCAACTTCTTTCCCCAAAGGGAGTGTCCTTTCCATTAAAGCAAAGTAATTCCTTATTTATTCTACTATGGCTATATTTTCCTAAATGAGTGATGATAATAGCAAAATGATGTGAAGAAAGCAGGACATCACGGTAACTTTCTAGTTATCTAATCTATAATATTCCGTTTCTGTTAGATCCAGGAGGGCCTTATCCCAGTCCTTACCAATTCCCATCACACACTGTATAAAACATAAAAGTTCATCTCACTGTTAGTTACACTGGGGATTACTATCAGACTAGATTCAGGCATGGGGACTTGCCATCACCCCATCCCATTTCAAAGCATTGTACAATGATCACCAAGAAAACCTAGATGAGATTGCAAAAAGTATAGTTCAATTTCAGGATCAAACTGACTCCCTAGCGGCTGTCACTTTACAAAACAGACAAGGGCTATATTTACTGACAGCTGAAAAAAGGGGTCTCTACCTCTTTCTAAAAGAAGAATGTTGTTTCTATGTTAACCAATCAGGACTAGTAAGAGATGCAGCCAAAAAGCTAAAGGACAAAGCCAATAAGATAAGAGAGTGCCAAATTCTTGAGACAGATTGCTAAAAACCAATTGGGTTACCTGGCTCTTACCCTTCATAGGGCCTCTAACCTTCCTTTTTCTCTTTTTGGCCTCTGGGCCTTGCATACTGTGCCAGATTTCTTCCCTCCTCCAGGACCGTTTTCCCTCATTTACCTACCAACCTACAGCTTTCTATCCATTCCATACTATCAAGCCTTCCACCCAGCAGAACCTACCAGTCAACACCACCACACTCTAGTCGGCTATCCACTACCGAACCCATTTCCAACAGATCCCACCACCCCTATTCAGCAGGAAGTAGCTACAGAAAACCAAATCACCATCCCTATTCTATAAAACAAAAAGGCTGAAATATTCAGTCCAGGAGGGCCCGATCCCTTACCCTAGTAGTGTGGGAACTAGACTCCTCCTTTACCTTTTGTGTGGGAACTGGACGTTGAATCTGGGGTTGACAACAGTAAATGCTCACCTTCCATTTCACTGGACTTTCCTCCCTTTCCTGCCAATTTATCTGCCTGAAATATTCCCACCAAAAAAGCCTGCCTCAAGCCCCGTATAAGTTTCAATCCCTTCTCATTTGGAGTTGATGCCATCTTTTGCTCAGACCGGCTGTCATTCTGCTACAATAAACCTTGCTTAACCTCTTGGCCCTTGCGCATTCCTTCTTCGGTGAACCTAACAGTTCCTATCTCTTATCTATTCAAAATAAGAGAAAAGAAATCAATCCACAAGAATATAAACAGTTGTCTTTCTCTGGCTATGGTGTATTTTGTCTGTCTTTACAGAATGGAGTAGGTTGACCTAAAAATTATATGCTGAATTAAAGTGGGGTGAAGTAACTATTATCTATTATATTATACAGGGTAATCAGTGATAGTCATTAATCTATCCCATAATCATTTATAAGAACTGATAGCATGTGATCAGTGCAGAGGAAAATCCATATCTAATGAATCTTTATGTGTGGAAATTGGTTTTCTGGTGAGTATAGTGAAGTTTGCTTCCTAAGATTAGGCAAAAAACAATTGGTAAATAAGATTTTTTCTGGTCATGCTTCATAAATAATATATTTAATGCTTGTACAAATTTAGGTGTGAAAAAAATATTTTCTCGACATTTTAGAAATATAATAGGTTATCTCATTTTAAAATAATCTTTTCATAATATAGAAAATGTTTTACCAACAATGAATGAAATATTATCTCTGCAGATGGAAGAAGGTGTTCTATGGAAAGTAACCTCACAGAGTGATCTGATCATAAATTCATAACTAGGTAGGTTATGGTGGGTAGTCACACACAGGCATGTAACTTCTGTAGTGAAAGGATTATATTTGCCTTAAGCTAACCCATCCATTGTTTCTGTGCATCTAGGTTAACACACCTTCAAAGTGCCTCCTTTCAGAACCTCCTTCTTCTTATATGTGACCATCCTTTCAGACCACTCTTTCTAAAGCATGACCACCTTCAAGAGAGCACAAAATCTTAACTATCCTGTAATTGAATCCCTGCTTTCCTTTTTCCCATCTTCATGTAATTTTCTTTACTTTCCCTCCTTAATTTCAAATGCATAGAAGAAACTCCAAAACTGTTACTCTGGAGCAATTGAGATCTTGCTCCCTGGCACATGTGGCCATTTTGGCTCAAGCAAACTTCTATAAAAATTCTCTATAGGTGTTGATGTTTCTTACTGCAACATCTTGATGGCTTATTTTACTCTATTAATTAATTTTAATAATAGCTATTCTTCTTATAGTGCTGACTACATAAGGTAATTTAAAATTTTCTTACAGAAAGTCACTTGATTAAATGGTTTCATTATCTTCTATATGCTAGTTAATGTACTTGTTATTGTAGATACAAGGATAAATATATAGAAGGGGCTTAGTATTGAGAGCTCAGCATCACCTAAGTCTCACATAAAGCTACTCCACAGTCTAAGTGATGCTGCTTTGTTGTGTGCTCACATCGATCCTGTCTCCTTTCTTCAGGGCAGTTATATATTTGGAAAAAATAATAATAAATAAGATTTTTAACTATAAATTAGTTAACATGATTATCTAATTGCTATCAGTTTTGACCCATACATTCCATTAGTATCAGATGTCATTCTTGTTCTTCACTATTCCCAGAATTGCACTAAATAACTGATATTTAAAAATATCCATTAAACATTTGTTGAATGAATAAATAATATACTGAGCATATAGAAAAACTATAAGAATATCTATGAAGGAATGTATGTCCAATCAAGTCCATCTCTAATTAGTAAGTGACTCAAGTGTTTTAATCAGCCAGAGGGTGACACAAATTCAAAATAGATTTCTTTATTATTATTATTATTATCATCATTACTATTATTAGACAAGTCTGAACACTAAAATTTTTAAAAAGTGCAGTTACTAATTGACTTTAAAAATCTAATGTACAGTAGTAATTAACATTAAAAACTTTAGAGGCCGTATTTTCAAATCCATGTTTTCTTTGGTAAGGATTTTATTCAATTTTTTCAGAAATGAGATAAAAAATAATAATTTTTAGTTTTTTTGTACGATTATCCTAGTTATGGTAAAGGAGTAGTGAATATACCATATGAATTCATTTTCTTAATAACTTAAAATTATGTCATTAAAATAAATAAGTGATTAATAATCTCTATCCAAATATATATTGATTTTAAATAATTCAATATTTTTATAAACATTCTTGGAAGGTAATAATTATTATTGTCATGAACACTTACGAGTTTTTGCCTTCCAACTTATATCGCTTTAGCTGATTATGTCTTCCAATCATCACTTTTCAAGACATTATATCTTAGATAATTGGAAGATGAAACATAGAAAGATGATAGATAGATTTAAGCATTTTAGATGTGTTTATAGCTGTAAACATTAAGTAAGAGATTGTAACAGATTTTTTTGTTTTTTCTCTGCTACTATTTCATTGTTTTGTAGTCATGTTCATGACTTTTAATACATATTTTTCAAAAGCAATTACGCTACATTTGATACATATATAAAATTGAGACATATTGAATTGGAAACAAATTTGAAATATGCACGAGCTTAATATATGAAATAAAATATTCTTTAAGATCAATAAATAATAGACAACAAATTGAAATATGGGCAAACTAGTTGCATAGGTAGTGCACACACAAACACACACACACACACACACACACACACAATAAAAATCAAGAAATAAAAACGTTTGTTTGTAATCTTAGAAAAGCAAATAAATATGTTTTCTCTCTAGATTAGAAGATTAAAGTTTTTTTATTATTTAGTGATTTTATGGTGCATTCTCATATATATGTATTTAAACGCACTGTAAAATTTTATATCAAAAATAAAAAAAACATTCAGTTTTGCAAGTCTATTTCTTGGGTGAAATTCATATATACAGTCAATATAAAGTGCACATGTCCATGAGCATATGAGGAGAAATAATTGGAACAACATCAATGTTATGAGCTACATGAATTACTTTATAAGTGCATTAGAATGAAACAATCTAATATTGCTAATTATATAAAGTTTTTAAGAACTATATAACTTATGTTAAGCAAGCACTAAAAATTACAATATTGGGTAATATTAAAAGGAAACATGCTATACAGATAACATTATTAGGAGCGTATAGGAGCAGTGCTATGTAGATGTTCTGAATAAAATGTTCTTATATAGGCATATAAAAATTATTCAATGGTAACTCCAACTGAGGTTAACATAGCTGGTTGAATTATAAATCATTTATGTTTTTATAGTTTTTTTTTTTTGCTTGCTAAATATTTTATAATGAACAAGTGTCCCTTTCATAATAAGGAAAATGTGGTATTTTAAAATAAACAAAGAAATGCAGCTTGGCAAGTCGATCTCTAGCCTTATTTCATTAATATATCATCAGAGACGCATGTATAAGTTGTTGTCTTGCAGACTTAAGTGATATAGAACAAATTTAGTAAGTTTTAATGGGGGAAAATTGCTCATGGAGAAGCGGAATAGCAAAAGGAGAATAAATGTCACCGACTTTATATTTTGCCTACAGCTTAAATGACCAACATATTAGAGCTTGTATATTGCTCTTGAATTAATATTCCCAAGCTGAATTCACAACAGTGAATTTTAAAAACTGGAATGTAATATTTCTTCACGGTTTTAGTTTGAGTACCTTTAAAGGTTTTCAAACAACTATTTTAAAACAATTATTATGAATTTACCTAATGTATTCTGAATTCTATGAGGTGTAAAATATTTCAAAAGATTTTTTTTTAAGGCGTATCTCAATAAAAGTCTCAAAGCACTGGAAATACCTTCACTATTCACTTTGGAAAACCAGAAATAAATAATTTTATATTTTTAGGAGACCTAGAAAAGAACATATTCAAATGAGTTTGGGAATTAACCTGCAATTCACTTGGAGATTAAATCAGATCTTGTGACAGTGGAGTTGACAAAGTCACAGTCAACAAGGTACTATAGCAAGACAATATTTTAAAGGAGGAAAATTGGGGAAAAAAATCCCAAGAGTTTATTGACATGTGATAAGTAAAGTCATGAAAATTATGAAAGCAATGCAACAATGTGACATATTTAGACAATGATTACATGACAAACAAAGGAAGACATTTTACAGAATATGAAATTATATTCAATATAATTTTATTCTGTACTTATACATACTACAATCCTATGCAGTATTTTTTTTGTTTCAGAGAATAAATATTATTCGTTTTCACCAAAAAGTGATTTTTTTTTTCCAAATGGGCTGATTTATTTGCTAGGAAATCTCTCAAGTACTAACTCTGGAGCTCAATAAGTGATGGTTGCCTCTTACCTCCTTTACTTCAACAAACTTTATCCCCAACCCGCACACACACACACACAGATGCACTTCATGCTTTGTCATATACAAATTTATTTTAACTGTTGTGGTTTTAATCAATGTTTTCTTTCATGCTTAGTTGTATGTCATATCATTCTTATAATAATTAGCAATATACTACACATTTTGATTCTTTATTATTTATCTCTCTTTGCTAATGAAAGTTACATGTGAATATGAATTTTGTTTGTTTAACTGAACATAGTAGGAACTCATTAAATAATTGTCAAAAAATAGTATAAAACTATAAACATATCCATTACAAAAAGGAGGATCAACTTGTAATATTCCAGCATATCAAGAGTTCACAGATGTAGTTAATGTGGCATATATGTTATTTGAACTAATAAAGTGGACATTTTTTAGATTAAAATGTATCTTAAGAACAACAAAATCTTACAAATATTAAATCTCAACTTGTATGTGTATAAATGTAGCAAGAATGTGTTATTGTCTTGATTATATTCACAATAGAGTATTATGTTGAGTAACTAGGCTTACACTTAAAAAAATATTATATTGATGCAAATTCAGAATAATACTAAGATTATAATAAAGCAGAATAATAGTAAAATAAAACCATAAACATCTCTCCCATCAAATATGTCATTTGTTGGCAGAAAAAAGAACTTAAAATCTTGGTCTTCTGCTTTTTTATTCAGTAACATATATTTCTAATGCTGTTAAAAGTGAGCCTTTTTCATCATGCCTTTAATTGCCAATAAGGCAGGAACTTGAAACAAAAAGCTGAGAAATGAAAAGTAAAAAGACAAAATGGGGAAATCCATCAACTTGCCAGGAAATCAACTGACAAATTCACCCTTCCAAAGGTGTAGTCCTCCTTGAGGACTGACTTCGAATCATGAAAATAAAAATGCATGTCCTTATGATGACAGAAATGAAAGCCATGGCCAGCTAAACCTTGAATAGAAAAATCATATTTTTGAAACTTCACAAAAAGTTTATACGTAAGTGGTATAAGAGGTGAAATAAAGGTGTTGGATGTAAGAAAAATTATTTTTTAATTTACATTGAGAATGGGGATGGAGTAGAAGGGAAAGACAAAATGCAAAAAGAGACTAGATTAGACAATAAAGTTTTCCAATTGAAAAGATGGAATAAAACTCAAATTTTACTTTTCTTGATGCAGTATTAAAGACACTAAAGGGGAAATTATTCATAATCTGGAATAAATAATAAATCAATGTCATATATTTAGTATTCCTAACATTTTTTTCATTTAACCAACAAGGGCAACTGGAGATTTTCTTGTCCATAGAAAATAGTTAATTATGGAGAATGAGCATTGTTCATCATTTGAGCGAACTGTACCAAGTAGATAAAAGGAATTATATTTCAATTTTGTAATTGACTAAAGTCTAATCTACTAACTAGAATGTTACATTTTATTTACAAGAGGAATCTTCAAAACAACCCATTAAGGAATATTAAAATAAGAAGGATAGTATTATGGGATATCTTTCTTCCACTTTCTTTTTATGTGTATATATGACTTTTATTCATGTTATTATTATAGTTATTAAGATAAATTACAATTAAACATATGTGAATATAAATAATACATATTTTCTTTATATTTCCATTTCAAAAAAATTAATATTTAAGCATATGAACAATTGTTTTAGATTCATAATGATTGTTGTTAATAAATAAAGTAATAGATTTTCATTAAAAACAAATAAAGTTTCTTTTGTGAAGTAATTTAGAAAAATGCATTACAATTTATACATTCAAAATCAACAGGATAAAATCAGTATATTAAATACATTGGCTTTTGGCAAAGTAAATACTAGGTATTTTTTCATGGAAATGTTAAATATTTTTGTAGTATTGAACTATCATTATAATCTTTAAAAACTACAAACAATGTAATGTTGAATAGATATGTATAGTATAGCATGACTGTAAGGCTGAGATAATACATGTAGAAACTATAATTTTGTTAGTTTTACTATGATATATATATTTAGAATTATACATAAAGTCTTCAATACTTACCTCTGAGCCTTATGTTTTGATACTTTCCATTAATAGATTTATAATTCACCTGCTTTAGAGAGTGAGAAGGATGGAATCATTATGATACTTGCATATTTTAGATATAAGCAAATCAGTGCCTGGCAATAATGTTTACTAGAGTAATGTTCCCGTTTTTTTTTCTTGAACAGTGTTAGTGCTTTTCAATTTTATTATTAATTTTAAAGATTAAGTTTTTGACTTTGTTAATATTTTCCGTTGTACTTCAGTGTTCTACTTCATTCATTTTTGTAATTTAAATAAACATTGTAATATTGAATAATAGTAAAATTTAATTCTCAAATTTAAGTTTTTTGGATGTATGTTTGTATTTGTTTAGTTCAACAACTTTATTAGATATAATTCACATATCAAAAAATCTACCTGTTTAATGTGAACAGTTCAGTGTTTTTTAATACATTAAGTAATTGTACAACTTTCACCACATTTTAATTCTAATATTTTAATCACCACTACTCCCCTGAAATGCTGTAAACATTAGTAATCACTCCTCCTCCCTCTACCTTAGATAATTACTCTGTTATTTTCTCTATGAATAAATTTTCTTATTCTGAGCATTTTATATATTTAAAATCATACAATGTGTGGTCTTTTAGGGCTGGCTTCTTCTATTTAACATAGTATTTTAAAGGTTCTTCCATGTTGTAGCACCTGTGAGCACTTTATCACTTTTTATCACAGAATAATATTCCACTATGTGGGTATATCACATTTTCTTTTATTATTCATCAGTTGATGGGCATCAGAGTTGTTGCTCATCAACTCTGGCTAATGTGCCAACATTTTTGGCTAATACGAATAATGCTGCTATAGATATTCACATGCAAGTTCTGTGTGAATATGTATTTTACTTTCTCTTGGAAATATACCTAGAAGTCAAAGTGTTGTATCACTTTGTAACTCTGTTTTTAAGTTATTGAGAATCTACCAAACTATTTTCCAATTAAGCTATAACATTTCCCATTTCCAAATAAATATAGTAGGATTCCAATCCTCTCACTTGTTATTGTCTGTCTTTTTGATGATAGCTCTTCTAGTAACTGTAAAGTGATACCCCATTGTCATTTTGATTTGCACTTCCCAAATAGCTAATATTATTGAGCATCTTTTTTTGTGCTTGTTTTTCATTTCCATATCTTCTTTAGAGAAATGTATATTCTAATCCTCTTGTTATTTTTAATTTACCTCTTTGTCTTTTTATTATTGAGCTGCAAGAGTTCTTTACATAAGAATATCTAAAGTCCACATGCCTATAAGTCTCTTATCAGATATGTAATTTGCAAAGATTTCCTCCAATTCTGAGTTATTTAAATTTCTTGATATTTGTCCTTAGAAGCCATGATTTTTAATTTTAATGGAGTGCAACTTCTATTTTTCTTTTATTAATTTAACTTTTGATGTTATAGCATAACCTTTGCCTGACTCAAGGTTGTTAAATTTACTCTTAAGTTTTCTACTAAAGGTTTTATATTTTCATCTAGGGCAATGATCAATGATGAATTAATTTTTATGTATGATGTGAGAAAGGGATCCAAAAAAATTATTTCGCATGCGGATATCTACTTGTCCAGGAGCCATCTTTTGAAAAGAGCATTCTTTCTCCATTGAATTGTCTTTGCATCCTTGTTGAAATTTAAATGACAATAAATATAACAAGTAGACTAGAATGGAATAGATAAATTCTATTAAATCATCTAAAATAATTCTGAAAAGCTCAAGTTCTGGGATTTAGCATAAAAAAATCTGTGTCTTTAAGGATCAACAAAACCTGTACTCCTACTAAGTTATGAACTTAAAATTCAGAGTAGGGTTGGTAAGTCATAGATTTACAGAAAGGTAGAATCATTGAGACAAACACTTTCAAACATATTTATGTATTTATATATTTTAGAAACTCCTGCTCAAGCCAAGCTAGAGCTTAGCCAATCTACTGATATTCAGTATTAGACTTTTCTGAAAAACATTGAAACCACTCATTTATTACTCGTCTGTATAGTCACTAAAGCCTTTCCTAGAATTCTCAAAGTGGATATTCATATCTGTGTTGAAAATATGCCTCAGAAGCTATTTAAATCAATTGGCTCTATAAAGTCTTTCCTTTGACAAATTTGTTATCCTGGAGAGAATTGCAAACATTAACTTTCAATTCAGAGTTTAGAAGTACTAAAGGGATACATTGCTATAATTTCTGATTCTGGCTCCCTTTTAAGATACTAGTTTTAATATGATTAGTTGTACAATAGTTAGTTAGCAGTGGCAAAATACAATCTGTTAGGCAAAAATGATCGTCATTCATGATGGTCATGGAGTGAAAAATTATTCTTATGCTTGTTAATTTTCATGTGAGGCAGAGTAACACAAAAATTTTTCCTTAAAAATATAGTTTCCTACTGAGTTACTGCTGTTATTTTATAATTAATACTGACTTTCTTTTAATAGAAGGTAACACCTAAAAGCTAAAATGCAGAAAGCAAGCTTCTTTAATGAGATGGACAATTATTTTCAAAATTTAGGTAGGCCTGTTAGGTAGTTAGGCATGAGTGACAGGAGCCAAGGTCTGGCTCTCTAACTATACAAAACTTCCCTTTTCTTAAGCACTTCCCAGAAATACCTCTCTTTTAGGGTTATAAATTACCCCAAATCTTAGAGAACAGAGGCCATAATAGCTGCTGGCATAAACCAGCTGCAAATGCAGGTGCAGAAAGCACTGCCCATAACTTCAGCTTCATTAGACCATCATTATAATCTCATGACTATACCTGGAAGTTCATAAATCTAATCATAACAGATTGAATTCTGGGAAAGCACATAGACAGTAGGCAAAAAGTTATATAGCAGCTAACTGTCAGTCAAGATGACCCCACATAAGGATCAATAGGCCCTCCCATCACGGCCTAAATATAAACAGATCTCATCTCTGCGTTGTTCTAACTTTCCTGGCAGAAAACCTGTCCCTCCCTTTGGGGTGTACTATCTTTTCTCTTTATCTCCTAAATTTCACAGGGCTGCAGCCTTCCTTAGCACAACTCCTGTCCTTCTGAAGTATACTTTCAGTAAATCTTACTTTTTCTCATTCTTGCCGACCTGTCATTCTTTACTGTATCGTTGGAGAAGAACCAAGGTACAACAACACAACACCACCTCCCACTGTTCTCCACTATCGACCTTCTCCTCCTATCCTATGCCACTGGGGCGACGCCGGATTTCACCTCACCCTAGCGGTGACAGGTTACATTTATGTGATTTCATCCCACTTTTCTCTCTTTCACTTGCATTTCAACATTTTTAAAATTCACATGGCTTGAATATTTGTGAATTATTTCCCTTATAATATAAAAATGAAGTAACAACAACATATGGTTCATAACAGTATAAACCCAACTAACCTACTTAGAGATGATGGAGCGTAACAGTGTCCTGCGTTAGGAACTTATATAGCCAATTTCATCTAGGTAGAACTGTCCAATTACTTATAAATATATATCAGTGAAACATTGTAAATATTATGGTGTTAAATAGAAAAATAAATATGCATTTATTTATGTAAATCACCAAGCCATTTTTTTTTCTTATTGTTTTCTATGAAGCTTTTTTAGTAGCAAAGTCAGCTAAAGGTCAATTTAAAGACCATAAAATTTATAGAATAGAGAAAAAAAATAAATCTAATTATCCTAGTTTGGTACATGCTAAACCCATAAGATAAAAATCTATTTTGGAGAAGTTTATTTTGCTTCTGAAAGCCAGGGATTTGCAAATTAAGACAGAATCTATTTTCTTAAGGCTGTTTTCTTTTCTTAATTATAATTTATACTTTATTTTCCTTTTTAGCAAATGAATCACTTTGTCTACCATTTCAGCAGCCAACCTTTCAACGAGCTGTTTAAAGATTGCCTACATTTGTCAACCCACCAGCTTCACTATCATTAACCCTGTCTGATTTTATGCCAAGCTGCCACTTTTCTTCAGCTTGCATAAATACGGTTTGAACTAGTGGCATCAGCTCTCTCATTGAAAATACCTATATAGCAAGTGGGAGGACCAAACCTGTCATATTTTGTCAAGTTCTTTAAGTGAATATTTTGGAGGTGACTTGTGAGAGTTTATTTATGATCATCAGAAAAATGGTTCAAATTCAGATGAAGGCAATTTATTAGTCTCAAAAACTGTTCCTTTATTTCTGTCTCCCACCCTCCACCCTACCTCCTCCACTGTCCTTCCTTCCTTCCTTCCTTCCTTCCTTCCTTCCTTCCTTCCTTCCTTCCTTCCTTCCTTCCTTCCTTCTGCTTCTGTCTTTTTTCCTTTTCTTGCTCCCTCATTCTCTCTCCCTCTCTCTCTCCCTTTCTTGTTCTCTCTCTCCTTTTCTTTATTTCTTCTTCTTTCTTTTTTCCTTTTTTTTTCCTTTTCTCTCATTCTCTTTCATTCTCGTTCATCCCATCAGCCTCTCCTACAACCATAAAGGAATTATGTAGTAGGCTGAAGGAAAATATTTCATCATAGTATATTCACACTGTCATTAATTGTATAAGAGTGGAATGTTTACCTACCAAATACAAAATGTGTGAGGAATTTATATTAGTTTCACCTTTCTAATAGCATACCTTCGGCTGAACAAACTTAAGCTTTAAAAAAATCCTTAAACTAGGAGCAAAATTATTTTTTCAGAACTTTCATCTGACTTTCAGGTTTTTTGAAGAAGAAGAAAAAGGAGGACAAGGAGGAAGAGGAGAATAAGGAGATCATAATGGCCTGCCACAATGAGGTGCTCATTAGGATCATAATAACCTCTGTTTTTGTGTTTTCATTCTTCTTCATAGTATATAACCAAAGAAATATTGATTCCAAGAAGTTTTTCATGCCACTCAATAAGGTTACCCTCTTTCCCCTAATTAGTTTGTAGGTTTCAGATAATTTGATTTTCATCAGATATCTTGACTCAATTGGTCCTATCGGTGTCAAGAACTCAAGTTAAATCTAGTTCCACTTATAATAATTCACAAAAAACAAACAGACAAACCAATCATGAATTGATGTTTAACATTACAAAATACTGAGAACTTTTTAAAATTAAGAAATTTTCATGAGGGAGGGGGACAGTAGCCATAATAAAAGATTCCTTCAGTCCCTTCTAATAGTGCCCCTTCAATTGTCAAATGATATATACTGTTGAATGTATGTTTCTTTCTTTTTCTTTGTTTTTATAAAGATCAAGAAAAGGAGGTTGTATTTCAGAGATAATTAAAACCTTGCAAAGAAAGAATGTCAATTATTTCAGTACTGATCCCCCAAACAAACAAACAAACAAACAAGCAAAAAAAAGCCTAGCACATCAATGAATAGTTCCTAAATGAATAAGTTAAAGGGTATTAATCACCTTCTCAAATATATTATCTCTTAATAAGCTGAAAACCAGCTTAATGCGTGAGAGCCTTTGCTTCATAATACAGCAACAATAAGGAACCTGACTGATATACTATCTCAGTAATTTCGATATGTCTAATGTTATTGAAATAATAGCTAAATTGTATTTTAGGAGGCTGGATACTAAATTTTAGACTGCTTATTGGAAAATTTTAGAAAATTAAGCCTGAAAATTAAATAACCAATATGGCTACTTTAAAAAATATCCTCTAGTATACACATAATTTTTGTTTTTGAAGCATAAATAAATTATACAATGTTAAAAAGGAATTTAATTGAAGCACAGCTTATTTTTGTTAAGTGAAAATCTGTTCATTTATTTTTAATTTGTTGGCTCTGATCCAATTAACCTTGAACCATTTTAATTTGGTAAGTGCCTCATTTCTAACAGTTCATATGCTTATTATGCATTATACATTATGAGATGAGTTATTTAATGGAAGACTTCAAACAAAATGTTATGCTCAATATATGAAGGTGATGGGTACACAATATAAAAGGTATAACCATATAGATGATCATAAAATATGAAAGAGTATAGAGTAATTCTAGTTTATGATTTAACATTTTACTTATTTGTGTTTCACTTACCAAAAAACTTCTACTTTCTTTAGGATGAAAATGTCTAATAAGATGGAAATACAATAATTTAAAGGTTTTATTTCTGCATTGTCTAAGAGAATAGCCCGTAGTCACAGCAATTGGAATGTAACATGCAACTAAAGAGCCAAATTTTTAATTTCATCTATTTTTATTTATTTTAAATCTAAATAGTTTTATGTAGCTAAAAGCTTTCTTACTAAAAAGTATAGAGTATATCAGCTAGCAGGAGAGGATAAAATAATTAAAAATCCTTTCTAGCCAGTTTAGCCTTCTCCAATGTGTTAAATACAGTTTAAGACTTCATTTAATAGTTTTCTTTTTGCTTTTTCAGTCAGCAAAAATTAAACTTTGAATACATTTAGCTGAGTTTATGAGAGATTTTGAGGTACTCATCAGTATGATAAGCAAGTTCTACATTCTTATAAGTGTTCTAGAAATAACAGAAATGATTGAAAAAATAAAATCTCAAGTCAATGTCTCAAAAGAAGTAAAGACAGTCTGGAATTATAAATGGAAATATAAATAACCTACTAACACCAATGTCCTTAAGACACCACAATTTGAGTAAAGAAATAATCATCACAATTGATAACCAAAGATATAAGAAATATGATTATCTTAATGAAAACACTACTTAAATTGGTAAGAAATTATAAAGACATATACCTAAAATGGTGAAAGTAAAAATGTTTGCATATAAATGAGATGTTTTTCTTTTTTTATAAAATTTATACTTATATGTCCTTCTCCTTTAGATGCTGGTGAATTAATATAACATTACATTCATTCGATTTATTCATTAATCTTTTCAATAAATATTTGGAGTTAGCCTACTATTTGCCCATGCCTGTGCTAGATTCTGGGATATGAGGGTGAAAGACTCTCTCTCTACTATAATGTATCTCAGAGTTTATTGGGAATTCTTACTAGTAGATGAATATTATAATTAAGGAATTAAGTACTGCCTTTGAAATATGCAAAGGTTATTCTGAGGAAACAAAAGAAGGGCATCTGTCACAGACTAAAGAGTCAAAAAGATTTACCACTAGATAGCCACTTGAGGACAGAAACTATTTTTATTCATTGTCATATCTCTAGTGCTGTGCAATTATTTACATGAAACTCTATTATTATCTTACAGTGAATTTCTCTCTGTGTGGAAACTTGAAGGAATAGCAGAAATTATCCAAGTAAAGTAAAAATTGAGAGAGACATTCCAGACAGAGAGAAGGGCTGTGCATAACACAAACACCTAGATTTCCAAGAATATTAGAGAATTTGATTTAAGACTGGACAAAAAGGAAGAAAAGTAAAAGAAATGAAGTTAGACAGATAGAGTTGAAATTACAACGGGATTTCCAGAAAGAATTTGGATTTTATTATGATTGCCATCTGTAATCATTGAAAGACTTCAAATTCCTGACTAATTTTCTTAAGATTCAGATTAGCTTCCCTCAGGCTGTGGGTACATAATGATCTGCATGGCTGCTGTAATGATATTCTGGAGTACTGTATAAATTCAAGTTCATAGATGTCAATGGGTAATATCCGTATTAATGATGGTACTATCAAAAGCATGTGTATCTGATTTACAGCATCATTCAAAAGACTTATTGTTGAGTAATGAAACATTATTTCATGTGAAGAGAAGTGAAGACAAAAGTTAATACAAGTCAGTGAAGGATTTACAACTCAAAGAGGAAGCATATTGAGGTCTCTTTACACAAACCAGTGTTCAACTCTTTGATGATCGGTATTAAAGACAACTTTGTAATGTGACTTTGAATATGAAGTTATATTTTCATTCTAAAAAGCATATGTAATAGTATAAAATAAAACACAAATATCCAAATTTTATACGAGTAGTTTATTATATGTAAGATACCATTTTCACATAATTGTCATATAGATTATATAAATTGATACATATTCATATATATAAAAGGACAAGAATGAAATTAAATATCACTATCATATTTGTGTTATTTGTTTTCAATTTTGGAAAAATAAATGTTTCTTTTATATTTTCACTATTCCATTATACTTTTCTAAGATAAAAATAAGAATGCAGTACAATTCTCAAGCTGAAACTAAATATTAATCACATTTTATTCAGAACAATCTGCTCTCAGAAAATGCATAAGCACATCTTATTTATGGTTATACTGATCGACATCATTCATGGTAAATGCCTGTAAATTTCAAATAAAATATGAACTACACATCAATCTCTAAGGCAACCCATTTTATCTTTATGCATAGTTGATATTTTTGGTAAACTGAATTTTAATATTCAATTTAACTCTACACTTATAATATCAAATGGCACTATCTATTTAAGAATGCCTCTTGCTGAAAGGATTTTGAATATCCATTAATGCTAAATTGTAAAGGATACTTGTGGAAACATGCAAGAACCATTACAAATAATTGAATTTAAAACAGTTTATTGCTTAGAGTGTTCTTCAATACACCAGTAAACAAAGATACGTGGAAATGTAAAGCAAACACCTACTCACATGTTGTCTTAATAGATTAACCTTTGAAGGGGTAATATCAAGTTATAGAAAATAAAACTAAAAGGTATTCACTTAGTTGTTTCAGACTTCTTGAAATGGAGCTAACTTAATAATAAGTCTTCTAGAAGTTACTTATTGGATAAGAATGAATGAAGAATGGTAAAGAAATATTCAAGAAACAAATAAATGAATCTGGCCCTTGTTACCTCTCAGTTGGACAACTAAACCAAATGTGTTTTTATTCTTCCTACCATCAGTCTTGTTCCCTACAATATACCACTATACAATTATGAAAATGATTCCTCTAAAGCTCAAATTTGAATCATGTCATTCCTCTTTTTAAAACATTATGGTAGTTTCTTTTTGCTTAATGGGTAAATTCGACTTTCTTACTGTGGCACAAAATGCTTTCAATAATCTAGTGAATGCTTAAGGTTCCAGTCTCAAATCCCTCCACAAGCAACCTGGAAATTTACAATACAGATATTTCAAATGATACAAATTTCTCTGCATTTGAAGGTATGTCTAGCCTTTGAGACTCTGTGTCTCCAAATAACCTAGGTTGGAATGTCGTGCATTCCTTCTATGATCATTCCACTAATCCTTTGAGTCATTTAAAATCAAATCCTCTGAACAACTTCCACGACACTCTAAGGTAAAGCCAGGAGCATTGAATACATTTTATAATTATTTTAACGTGTGTTCTTATAGATTATAATATGAGTTTTGGAATGCAGGTACTGAGCCCTTTTTACTTTACCTTCCTCTGTCCCTTCCTCTGGTGTTCTTCTTCTTACTCCTCCTCTCCTTTTTTCTTCTTCCAATCCCTTCAGATAGCGCAGAATCTTCTCCATATTAGGTGCTCAATAAATGTTTGTGGAAAAAATATATTTGGTTAACTCACAGAATAAATAATGTATATCATGGTGCCTAGACTGTTAACAATCTAAAAATATTTTCAAATCATACAAACTTATCAAAAACCAACTCATCTGTAACATTCAGATACATTTTCATTGTCTTCTCACCTGATCTTTATTGAACGTCTTCCAATTCTCTTTACTCCATTCTGGTTCTTTGACAAATTTGTTGATAACTAATATGGAATATCATGTATCTCTTTCTAAATTCAACAATCCTGATTTAAAGTATGTGCAATAAATATTCATTAATTTAATGTCTATTCATGTGATTTTTTACTTGTAAGTATATCTCAAACGGGTCATTTCTTCTACAATCCAGTGTGTCTATTTTTGTACAGACACCAAATCACCTCTCAATTACTATAGTAGCTAGCCTCCCTGTAACAGGCCTATAGTAGCTTTTGCAACCAGAATAATCTTTGTTAAACTCCATTTCTACCAGGATTATTTCACTAGTGAAAACATTTGGTAAATTTTGGTGCCATATATCTTTAAGTCAATTTTAAAACTTCCATTCAAACAGACTTAGAGCACCATATATGTGTCTGGTTCTATTCTAATTATTTGTAGATATGAAGATAAATAAATATGTGGTATCCTTGAGGAGCCTGCAACCTTGTTAGAGATACAGAGTTAGCATATTAATTCAGTATAACATGCTAAATATAGTTATATAAAATATTAATAGACGGGACTTCCAATTTCAACTCAGACATGTAAAGAAATCAGAATTCACCATACCTGTCATTGCAACAAGGAAAATCTGAGAAGTAGAAAATCAATGACTTTTCTTGGACCCATCAGAGGATGGAGGTTGCAGGGCAAACCACCACTACAAAATCTGGAGACAATTTTATCGAGAGACATATAACAACTGAGACTTGCTTAGAAGAAGCAGAAGCTTCTGAGGCTGTAAGCTGGTAGGAACATGTAAGTGATAACTTAAATTACTAAGGCTGAATTTAGACTAGAATAAGAGGGGAAAATTCCAAGGTGCCACAATTCTAAAATACTACAATATATTGGGATTTTTCCTCCAAGAAAAGGTTTACTGAGGTAGCTCAGTATAGGGATGTCATAAGAAATTGTAATTTTTCATGTCACTCCAAAAAATAATCTAGGTGTAATGTAATGTTCATTTACAAATGAGTAAACAGAGACCTCTGGATAGCTACATTATTCTCTCATACTCCTCTAAGGTATTAGTCTTTAAGAAGGTAAAAAAAAAATAATAATAAATGTAAATCTTATTAACTAAATGAAAAACTTTGTGCATGAATGACAGGGTGTTAGCTTCTTAAAAGTAGAAATGTGCCATACTCTGGAGCACATCTGATAACTGTCAAACATTTATGCAATACTCAGTCCTTTCAGCCAATTAATCTTCTTCCCAAAACATTCAAAATCAAAGGCGAAATGGCATTAAAAAAGGATTACTTTTATTACTGTAAGCTACCATAGACCATTACATTATCTTATAAATAGCAATATATGCATAATAAAAAACATTTTTTAAGTTTGATAATCAACAGATTATAAACTACAAATGTTCTAAATATCAACATTATCAAACTGACACTAAAGTTAATAAGTTTATTTAAACACATTTCAATAGAATATGTTATCACTACCAAAATATTGAAATTCAATATAATTGCCTATCAGACTCATAAAGTAGCATTATGTAGTTCGAAGGCAATATGTGCCATTAATGATATTTTGACTCAGATGCCTGGAGTTCCTAGCTCTCTTTATTGCTGCAGGGATGTGAGCGCATGCATATGCAGACTTGAAAAGTGTATGATTTCTGTTATGCTTCATTTAACTTTATTTTAACTTAAATATGATAAATAATAAACTACATTCCTAGCAAAAATTAATTACATTATCTCTAGTTTAGCATTATTGTGCTTAAAAATATAATGAAAATCGGAGTTCAGTAATGTTCCATAGATTCTAAGGAATAGCATTAAAAGAGTGATATAAATTGATTTTTATACAAAATACATTGTATAAAACATGAATATAACCGTGAAATAATTAACATCTATGGCTACCAAATTTTCAGACTAACATTAAAATTTAAAATATATATAACTTACAGAGAAACAAGGATTTTTGCTGACATTTTAGTCATATTTTTAATTTTAAAATGACAGCCTATGTATAAGTAGATAAACATACTGCATTTAATGAATTCATGTTTTTGTAAACAATTGCTTGGATTGTAAATGTCATCATCAAAGAACAATTTGGTCACTGTAATGGTGAGTATCTAGTAAACATTGTTTCTCTGCATTGCAATGGCAATTAAGGCCATTTCCTCACTGGAAACTGCTATGCTTTATTCATTTGACATTAAAATTATTAGCTTGCAAGACATAAAATGGTTTAATCAATATAAATGCTGTTTATGCTACTCTGATAATGATGCATCGTCTCAAAAAACCCTGGAAAGTTTTTTAAAAGTATAAAAATAATTTTTTTTCCCCCAGAAATTAAAATCTTGCCTAAAGTAATTGTCCATATGTGGGAATTTCACATTTGTACCTTATTTAGTATTCCAGTTTGTAATTCAATGTATCTCAAAAGTGTTTATTAAAACACATATTGTATGCCTCATCAAGTACAGTAAAGCAAGCTCTTTAATTATATAGTCTTTAAATATCCATATTTATACTTCTGACCCTGTTTATTGCCTACAATATCTGTATTATAGAATATCCTAAAAACAGCTTTATTATGCATGCCTTATTTCTTTACTAAGATGATATTAAGAAATAACATTTAATTTTTAAATAATAATTGTTAAATAAAAGTTCAAACATTATAGAAATGTTAATCAGCATGTATACCACTTCTGGAACTATAAATTAAATATTGTCATACACGTGTTAAAAGATTTTCCAGGGCAGATCTCATAAAATTTTCCAAAAGTTTTTGTAGGGGAGAAGTGAGGAAGATACTTCAAGGAGATAAATTTAGTGTAATTCTAGTCTTTCCCAACTATACCACCAGGTCATCTAGAGCAACTTCACTCGAGTCGACTTAATACATTAGCGTTTGGGCAATTTAATTTTAGAAAAAAAATTAAAACATATAAAAACTGATAAATGCATTCTCCTTATTTCAAAATATAAAGAAACCATGGGCCAAATGAATTACATTTTGTCCAAAAAAGGACACAACTATCTTAGTACTAAAACTGGGTGGTTATATATGCATTTTATTTATTTTTTTACATTCATCTAAGTTGCCCCTTCCCTAACAGCTATATTCTCTGCCAATTTCTTAAGGTAAAGGAACTAGAAATTTAAGAAGGGGATCAATCACAGAATTAATCTATCATATTTATTTTGGGATATAAAAAGGTAAAGTAACTCAGAATTTTGACTGGAAAATTAATAAAAATGTTTATAATTTCCATTTAACATAGAGAATCAATGATCTTGGTTTATTCAAAACATTGTGAGGCTACAATATCATTATTTAAATTATGGGTGAGTAAAATGAGGAAAATTCCTTTAGAAAGATTTTGTTTACTACCATCTCTATGGCAGTCGACATAAATATATTAAGGGAAATTACATGATTTATGAACAAAAAAATGTAATCTATGACATTGAAATCTTAATCAAGTTGCTTCTAAATGCACAGATAAGATTAGGTGCTGAAAATTAGAGCAAGAATAGCTACCAATTCCTTTTATCAAAGATGCAGTCAATAGGTTTGTATGACTATTGTTAATGTTATCAGTTTATTACTTCCAGTAGTGTTGGCTTGAACATTATCTGCCATAATTCAGATAAATCTTTATATTGTCATATCCTCACACTTTATCACATAAAAACTCTAAAACAGCACTACCAACACTCTTTTTCTCTCTGCTTTATTTTTCTTTAAAGTGTTATTACCTATTGTCTGCTTTCTGATATGGGGACCTGTTGTGCATGAGGGCAGGGATTTTTGTCTGTTTTAGTCAACATTGATTCCCATCACCAAGAACAATGTTTGACATGAGTTAGCACAAAAGAATTTAATATGTAATAATTGTTAAGTAAGCAAATTGAAAAAAAAAAGAAATAATAATAAGTTTGATCTGGTAAACAAATATATATGCTTATATATTCAATAAAATCTGCTACCTTCATTGTTTTTGCAGGCTAGTTAAATATTTATCTTTAAAAAAACTTACCAATATCACTTAAAACAGTTCTGTTATTTAAAAGAGTCCAAATAAAATGCAAATAAAAAAGTTTCTGTTCTATGGTTTTATGGACTCAATGTTACCATACCTGAAGTTATAACCAAAAGTCATTGTTGTATTTTCAAACTATTAGTTATACCCAAGAAATAAAATAGTTTTAAGAGCAATATATAATTCTAAAGTTTTCAGGATCAGACTATTATTTATCAAAACTTTTCTCACAAAATATACAAATAAAATGTTTTCTGTAAACCTGAAATATAATAATGTAAATTCAAATTTATAAAAGAAAAAGTAAATAATAGAGTAAAATTTCAACTATCTCTAAAAGTTAGCATACAGTTAATATTGAGTTCTGCAAGTATTAATATACTAAAATAGAACTTTGTTTTGATTTGTTATGCTAAATTTATGGGACCATGTGCTACTCAATTTTCCAGTACATAAATTATTTTTGTATTGTCTCTTAAAGACCTCTGAACCTATATCAGCACTCTAAGATCAGTCAGGCCAGTTGCTTAAATCTCATTATTTGCTGGAAAACAGAATATCCTTTTCTTTCTTTTGAGGAATTCTAGAGTCCATTGAAAAAGAAATTATATATGTATTATACTATATATCATTGGAGTGATCACTATAAACACACACACACACACACACACATCTTCCAGTTAATTAGTTGAACAATGATTTTTTTCCCGGTTATTTTACTTTGTTAGATTACTAAAATAGCACATCTGAAAATTTGAACATGATCACAGTAAATGCATCAGGATAAAACTTTTTATGAGGTGTCTCAGAAAACACTGACCTTAAATGTTTCTAACTATATTATATTTGACTGAGAGCTTACATATTAGAAATTGCAACAATAGATTTGTGAATATCTTATAAGCATTATAGTTTTAATTAGACCTGTCTTTTTATATTTCCCTGCATCCCTCCTTCCTTCCTTTCTTCCTTCTTTCCTTCCTTTATTCAGAGAAAAAAGTTGACAAGCAGTAAACCTGAAAAAACAAACATTGCTTATATATTCTTGGAGCAAAGCACAGAACTATGGCAGATGTTCTAATTTGGGACTTTTAAATTGGTTGTCACTTTGAGTCCCTAACCAATCTATATTCTCATGAAGTCATACTGTTAGAGAGTATAATGTGGGAGCATAAAATAATCTGACTTTTAAAATAAATACTCTCTAAACTTATACACTGTTTCATTGTATAGAAATAGAGACAATTTTTTTACAGTATATTTGTTGGTCAATTATGTTAAAATGTCAACCTCATCTTCAGCTCAGTTAGGAAAGGGATTGGATGTACTATAATTCTTTATTACCTCATATTTAATTTCTGTTATTTAAATTAATGAGAAAAGTATAAAAGAGGTTAAGAAGAAAATGAGATGTTCAAGGTGTCAGTATCCAACTGACATAATATGGATAATAACTGTGTATAACCAGTTTTAAACATATGGGTTCAGATATCTCACTCTCCTGTAACTGTCTAAGTACCACATTAAAGAATGTGCAGCCAAATATAAAATTGCTCATAACACTGAGATCCTGAACCTTTACCCCGACAAGTTATTAGTCCTCAAATTATGCAAAGTAGGTTTGGATGAAACCAGTTAGTATATGAGTGTACTTTAGTTAACTCCTCATTAATCTTATTCTACTTTGAGAATAATTCTTCCATTTCAATAGTCATTCATCCTTTTAGTTGTCTCTTTCACAATTTTATTTGTTTACTTAATAATAAAGAAAAATAATCAGTAAAGTCAATATGAGTCTTCCATGAAGCAGGTTCAAAAACAGTAAGGAATTTATAATTCGTAGTTAAATGAACTTTTTATTTTAACCTTATAGTTACCACACCTATTCATTAAATGCAATGGAAACTTTAAAAAATAATAATGCTGATGGTATCTCCAAAATATCTGTATAATTTATATTATAGTATTTAACATATAATGTATACAACTACATATATTGTTTTTATGTATAATTCTATATATGATATATAGAGTTGTTTTTATTTACATTTTTATCAGCTCTGCGAGCTTGTCAGAATAGACCTTAGACCAGTTCATAGATAAGATGGTGGTGGTTAGAGAATTTAAATGCTTTACACAAGCTGCTCTCTCTGCTAATTTGGGGAGCTATAATCAATATCAGTTCTCCTAGTTCCTTGTCCAGTATTTTTCCCTTTTTAAAAAACTATAACTATAATGATAAAGAAATCTTTATAGTTTATAATGACTACATTCTTATGGGTCGATAATCACTATTAAAGAATCTCTGAATACAAAATTACAACCTCCCATAATGGCTTTAACGGAACTTTGGGTTATAGAGTCAATATACTCCCTCTGAATAAACTGCCATTATATATAGGATGTAATTTTGTGGGGAAAAATGACTGTAATAGTCATCCAACTCTCTAACATAAATGTTATGAGATCCAATGAAATCTCCAGAAAGTGAAACTGATAGCCATTAATTATAAATTTCTACAGTATACTCAAGGCTGTGGCTGCTTAACATCCTTTTTGTTTGTTTGTTTATTCAACTAATTACATTTGGAAATATTAAAATTGAAACTTTAATTTTTTCTAACATACTAATACACGCAAAAATGAAACTTCATGAACTTCTTTTTACTAATATCAGCTCCACCCCAGTAATGAAGCTGCCTATTGAGAAATAACCTCTTAAATTCTTGAATTCTACCACTCGATCACTTGATACACCTCAAATGAAGAAAAGTTCTGAGTGAGAGCAAAGAGCTATCCTATAATTCGCAAATAGAACTCTCATTACTTTAGTTTCATCATTTGTAAAATAAGCCTACTGGATACCTAGTGTCCGAGTGTCTTCAATTCTAAATAATCTATCAAATTTTTGTTGCTTTTTTGTAAGAATTAACTGGTGTTGAATCACAACAAGTGGCATAGCCCTCGATGAAAATAGTTTTATATATTTTGGAAAAATTTCAGAAACTACTCAACCTATTTTTAATAGAAGTCATTTAATAGGGAAATTTGGTTATACAGTTGATAAGACAATGAAGTAGGATCTTTGAAATCAGCAATAATAGGATCTCTGCCAACTCTAGGACAAGTGGACAAATGAAGAGGTGCTGTGACTGGAGTCTGGCTACCTATGATGGATTGGAACCAGGCGGGGTCTGCTCTGATAAAAGTAAGGGTAAAGCGGGTGGCAGGAGTGAAGCCAAGGAAGCCAAGCTATTGCCAGATTTTCAAAAACTCACAGATTTAGAATGAAAGTGTACAGGGTTATGTTCTAAATATTTCCCAGGCAGCTTCCTTCTATCAGACAAAGGAAATCCTTGGGTAATGTACATCTTGAAATTTCTTACAAGGTGGAAGCAAGAAAAGATATTCAGAGATAGCTGCCAGAGAGATAAGAATGGTTTTTGGAGGTAATGTTTTGCTGTAAATCATGTGAGGAAAAGTTTCAAGAAGGAAAATGTTAGGTAATGGAGTGAAGACCGTTAAAATTATTGACCCTCCCCAAAGATCCATTTTAACTTCACAAGTGGTAATACTAAATCTACCTGGCTCTTTTTTTCCATGTAAATAATACAAATCCATATCCTTTCCAACTCTGATTCTGCCATTCCAATCATTTAAAAGACCAAGAGGATTATTTACATTCATTCTGAACTCCTATCCTCTTTCTCTTCCCTCTAAATCATTCAATATTCACTGTGAAATATAGTCATCATTGAATACTCCTTCTCCTTCATCCCTCCATTAACAAGTTCTATAGTTTCTTCCTACCAACTCATTTCTACTTCTTTCTATTTATTACTTAGTAGTAAAGAAATTCTGACTGTACATGATATTTCTAGATTTTTTTCATCTTAAAATCACATCACTATCAGAGATATTCTTCCAGAGCCTGGCATTGGATACTAAATTCTACTGCTCAAAAAAAAAAAAAAAAATCAATAGTTCTCCACTGCCAGTGATAAAATATAGAGCTCAAACGTTCCCAAATTCATCACCGAATTATTTATCCGAATAACTGTATTCCCCATAATTGTGGCTATCCTCTGGAATTAAACTGTTTTGAAGACTGTAATACCTTTTCTCATGCTGAAGATTAAAATTTTACTTCCTTGTTTATCATATTTCATTCAGTTCTACCAAAGGTAGTAGCGTCTTCCCACTCTTTGATTTCATAACCCTTTGTTTGACTTATTTTAACAGAACTCTATTTTGTCTTATGATAGTTACCTAGTTAGCAAGCTTTTGTAAACTATTAACTGTGTATTTTGTAAACTATTAACTGTTTGGCCATCAAATACTTTCTACTTCATAGGCACTCAATATACATATATAGATTATACTTTTATTAAATGTTTAAGTATCTTTTCTCTTTTGCTTAATACGAAGATGAGATAGCACTCTTTGCATGAAACACATAGAAGAAAATTTAGATGTAAATGCCTTTTTATAAATTGCTTACATTTTCATTGCAAATGCATAATTCCAAATATGCGTTTGTCTTCATTTTTCAATTGACAAAGACTGCTACAATTTGAATATCAACTTTTCTACTTCAAACTCTGTCAAATATCTAATAGTCTATAAACAAGTAGCTATATTAATTATAGATAATTCCACACAAATCTAATTGCAAATATTTTCTTGTATTTACACTTATAAAGTAGTACTAAATCTAAATAATTACTTTCTCATAAACATTTTGTATACTTCCTGAGTTTTCTAAGTCTATCTTAAAAATGCATAAAAGAAACAATTATTTTTCCTTAAATCTCATTGACAACCCATCCACAGCTGTTTTCATAGCTTAAAATTGATTACAAGAACAGCATATTTAGACTATGTGATTATGGTTTTGGGGATCCACAGAGTTTCTAACACAAAGCCCCTTCTTTTGGTGAATTAGTATATAGTAGAAAGTCAATGTCATTTTATGTGCAATACTCATTTGTATATAAAAATGAGCCCAAATTCTTTTGTGGGAAATATAGTTTGTGATACAGTTAAATTTTGTGGAAGTTTACTAGTAAAAACTACCTCCAGCTTTTATGTTTCTTTAATACATAAAATTTTTAGAAATTTTGTCTTGAAATATAAAAATATGGGGAAAAAAACCCCTGCTTTTAGAGAGATTGTGTGAAAGATATGTAAACTGAGCATTACCTCATCTGAAATTTCTGAAGTATCTTTTTGTATTTCACATAATGCTATCCTTTATGCCTAGATATAACGAACGACAAGAACTGTCAATGCTGCTTCCTGTTTATGTGTGTGCTGGTATGACTGATTTTTTGCCTGAGGTTTCTTCCATCCAGTGTACACGTGTTGTCTGTACTCAGTCACTATAGCCACTACTGGAAAACAATGATCCATTACTGCTTTAGAAGCAGCTTGTTTGCCTCCCAAACTGAATGATTCATGGACTCCAAAAGAACCACTCCATCTGAGATGACGTATGAAAGGATATGTCTGCTGCTGCCATTTCCCAGAGTTGGTGCCTATGGGTATAAATCTATATTTTGCTTTAGTGTTTATCTGCAGTATATTGTTCTTCCCTGCCTGATTCTAGTCTGCCCCAATTCTCCGAACAGGTTTTACCATCATTTATTCTCTTCTAGTCTCCAACTCAATAAAACCGAGCTGCCAGAAGTCTATCTTTAGTAGTGATTGATGATACATTGTATGGCACAACTTCCTTCTCAAAAGCAACCTCCTTAATTTCCTATGCCTATGATTTATTCTAATATGAATGTTTAGTACTTAGAATTGAATGAATCTTTAGCAAATATCCACAAAACCCCATAAAAGTTATACATGCCCAGTAGCAAAATCTCACTAATTTGGATTCATAAATTTGTAATTGAAGACAGCTATAATAGGAGATTAACTGAAATTTACACTTATACATATGTTTTTTATTGTTGAAAACCCAGTAGCTTAGAGGAAATGCTTACTCTATTTAGGAAAAAAATTTTTTGAAAGATACTAAAATTACACATATATAAACTGATACATTTAATAACAGATTTTGGGTCAATAAAATATATATTCAAAGAATCATTTCATAATACTGTGTGTATATAATACATGCGATTAAAATATTTTTAAATAAAAATTACCTTTTTAAGTTTCCAGTAGCTTTAAACTTTACAAGATTACTCTAAATTCATTACTACAATTATTCTAAATTCGCTGAGGTATTAACTTATTTCTAAAGGTTATTATGTAAAAAAATTAAGTGATTAAATAATATTAATAAGTGTTAAAGAAAATAAAAGATGACCACAAAGTTGAAGGGAATAACCTCGCTGAAGAAAAAAAAGGCAGAATAATATAAATAAAAATGTATTCCTTTCAAAAGTTTAACAGATATTAAATGAGCACCTTCCAAATGTCAGGTACCAAGTGCACAGATATAAATAAGCATACTCTGTACTCTAAGGAATCCATAGCCTACTGGAGACCAGAATATAATGGGAAAGTGTTAATGCATAAGGAAAGAACAGTAATAGACTTAGGCTCAAGTGCAGATATATTTTCAAGGATTAGAGAGAGGAAGGAAAAGAATCTTGCATTAGAAATAGTAACACATGGACCAGGTTTTATTTTGTATCTTAAGTAGGGTAGAGAAGACAAGTACAAAAATAAGCACTTGAAATGAATGAAAGTTTGGGGGCACAAAGCAGGATTGTGTACAGCGAACTCTCAGAGTCTAAAGTATGAGATACAGAGGAGCTGAAGAGAAGAAGGTAGGCTGGTCATGCGGTGTCATCAATAACTTCAAGAAAATATAATGAAGACAAAGGGGAGCCATTAAATAATAAACATAGTTAACGACTATGTTTTCATAAGAGTTGTCATCATCATTTTTTGTAAGTTAGGCATCTGAAAATGCCACTTGTTAGATAAACTAGCATTTGGGAAAAATTTATAGTCAGCCGTTTGCCGCAAAATTACTGTGCTCACAAAAAGACTGCTAATCTCCATATAACTTTTTAATTATGCTCTATGTGCTAATTTTCAAAAAAAAAATCAATAATTGTCTTTAGCTTTAAAAACTTGTATTAAGTGCTGCTCTGCTTGAAAATTTCTCTTTATGTATCATTGATTCACCAGATATGAATTTTTATATTCTAAAATCCATTCTCCAATACATAAAATTCACTTTTACTGTTGCTTTCAATACAATGGATTTCTCTGCACTAAAACCTTCACTACAGTTGATTGGAACATCAAGAGCTGCACTCAAATGAACTACTAGGTGACAACATAGAAATAATATGGCAGGCTACACCCTCAATTTATAGAGCTTAAGTCTCTCCAATCACTTGAAGAACTAAATTCAAAATTGAATCTACAAAATAAATACTAAGAACATGTTTAGATAAGACATATCTAAGGTCAAAATAACTATACAGAACTTTTCAATTACAATGTAACATAACATAACTCCTTAAAGGTTAAAAACTATGGATATTTAACGAGATGCTTAGGAGACTACCTGATAATTGTTAAGTGTATAAAATTTAAAAAATATATATTGTTCTTTCTACTTATGTTGACCTTTATAAATAATATCACTGCACATACATTGGTGTTTCTATTATTCCAATGTTACCTTGTTTCACATTGGTACTATAAACAATATATATATACATTTTGCCCAGCTATATTTGGAATTTATACTGGGTAAAAATAACTTCATAGACAATTCTACATAAATTCATTGTATCATATATGTACACACACACACACACACACACACATATATATATAGTTTCTTGACTCTTCATATCTCATTGAATGATTAAACTTAAGCTTAATTTGAATTGTAATATATTTAAATCCTTAGTGTAGAGCTTCACAGTGCCTATAATTAGAAAACATTTCCTGGACATACTTTATATCCATTATGTATAGATTACAATTGATTTCCAATAAAGTAAGATAAGCCAACCATTAAACTCTTGTATGACAAATATAAAACAACTGTGCTTATTGTAGCTGCAAACAATTACCATTTGTCAAATGTGGGTGATGAGCCAATGCAAATTCCTTGTGTGGTGCACACTAATTACAGTAACTCTGCACTCAAGAGTCTTGAGAATAAGCTTATTTAAGCCCTATATATGTTACAGATATATCTGTTCACATTCCCTCAAGTCTTTTGTGTTTTAAGTTGGCATATTTGTCTCAAAGATATATTTTCCCATAAACCATAATTTACTCCACTTAATGGGTCTTATTTATTTTTTATTAAAATATCACAATTATATACAAATTGGTGATTAAAATGTGATTATAAATCTAAATATATACATATATAAATATAGATAGGTAGATGATAGATGATAAATAGATAGATGATAGGTAGAGAGATAGGTAGGCAGGTAGGTAGATAGATAGATAGATAGATAGATAGATAGATAGATAGATAGATAGAAACTTCACAGCCAAATTTAATTTTCTTATCATTTTGATTTCTGAGGAAGATAAAACAGCAGACTTGAGAATTATTCCTAGACAATATAGTGGTATCATACACAGTCTGAGTATTAAAATATTAAAATATTAAGCAGCTCGTGCAAAATTAAGAAACTAGTGAATGACAGAGCCAGGTTTCAAATAAAGGTCTGCTGATTTCCTCATTTTTTGTTTTTTGTTTTTGTTTTTTACTTTCCCCATGGACCTGCCTCTCCAAACTGAAAACTGTGACCTTAAATTCATTCACATCAGCGTTAAATTATCTTTAAGTAAGGTAAAAATGACCAAAAAATTGCCATCACTGTTTTGGGTATATTTAAAGAATTTTTCCTCTGGCATTCTGGCTTAGTGCTGGATTTTTCTCTTATAAGCACAAAGAGCTATTCTCCTTGGCTGTGAGAGATTTTTATTACAAAACAATCAGTAAAGACATCTTGATGTACCATCTGGAATTAAAGAGGACTGAAGGGAAGAAATGAGGAAAGGTTAAAAAACAACCAAATCGATGCCATGTAGAAAAAAAAATTGCTTGAGGTGAGATGTAATTGAATAAAGGCATACATGGTGTAGATAATGTCAATGCAAGTTATTGCTTTTTACACAGCATTTGTGATAGTTGAGAAGCCACATACATAGAGTAAATATAAGTTCGAGTGACAAATTCCATACAGGGTGGCTTTTAGTCACTCTGGGTTAATCAATTTCTTTAGGCTAGCTTCCCAAGTGCTACAAAACAATTAGGATTTTGACCTATCTAAATAATAAAGTCTAATCTTTTGCAGAACTGAAAGTCATCAAATTAAATAACTATAATCATTTTGTAGAATATTTTTATAATAGTCTATTAATTACTAAATGCAAAACTTTTAGCAACTTATTATTTAATGTAAAATTATATATTTTCATATGAAAAACCTTTATTTCTATACCATGAATACATCAAAATATGATAATAATGGTACTTTTTCCTTTTAGATACTCAAGGGAGTACCCAGGAACTCATGGGTGATCTAATTTTGCTGCTTACTTAACTTTAACGTCACAATGACTTTAAAAATATAATGTTATTGTCTCCATCTTAAGATAAAAGAGAAGTTCAGGGGTCTTAATAATCATTCCAAAGCCAGATAAATATATGTTAGTACTGTGATTTGAATCCAAGTTTCTCTGGCTTCAAAGCCTATTTCTGTTCTTTACTTTGCACTCTTACTTTAGCTGCATAATAATTGCAGTAAATGTATGTAAATGCTATACAAATTATAAATTAAATCATCACCAATGGTTCATTAGATGGGCAATGTTTGTCCAATACTCTGATATATATGTACTCTTTACTGGAGAATATAGGGAAATACGCAATATCATTCTCACTTTTGAAGGTCTCACAAACTAGATCGAGGGGAAAAAATGATGGTTAAAAAAATAAACAATTTAATACAAAGAAGCATGTAAAAATTCCACACAGACGTGGCTTGCGTTAAATGCCACGAATGTGTGGAAGCACTATGAAAAACTTTAATGGGAAAAAGTCTTAAAGAAAGGCTATTAATTACATAGTCATAAAGGAAAAAAGTACTACTTTCAAAGAAACCTGGTAGAAAGAATTATTATGTATAAATGGGGAAGATGGCTGAGAAGTTGTAGAGGTGAGAATATGGAAGACTTAAATGCTACATAGTAATTTGAACTTTATTTTATCATCATACATATTCATTAACATAGGTTTTTTTTTTTATATAGAGTATTGATGATTAAAGATTTTGTAAACTGTGTTCAAAGATTAGGCTAAGAGTGCAAAAAGTCTAGCATAAAGTAATATGGACTTAGTGTAAACTGGTAAGTAGAAATGGATATATGTCATGTAGTAAATATATAGTCTCCTCTTTTTGTCCATAATGACTCTGATGGACCATTGTAAACAGCATATTAAGAGAGTCATTATAAAGTACAAATCTAGGGGACTACATCTATATTTCTGGAAAGATAAGTAATGGAATATATATTTATATGGAGGAGGGTCCAGTTAAAGATCATCCAAGGTTTTGAAGCTGCCTGTGAGAAGTATTACATGGTATAAAATTCTATTCTCTGTTTCTATGAATGTGATTATTTTAGATATACCTCATATAAGGATGAATAAATTGGAGCCATCTGCTGTACAATATTGTGCTTATACTTAATAACACTGTATTGTGCACTTAAAAAATTGTTAAGAAGGTAGATCTCAAGCTAAGAGTTCTTACCATAATTTAAAAAAAGAAAAAGAAAGACTATCCTAGTATATTAGAAATTGCAAATTATTAGATTATGAATTTTAGATAACAAAGGATTTCATTTGAAAGTATTGTGGATAAATTATGAAAGGCAGGCTTTATTTTTATAGCAACCAATTTATAAGCAATAATTCTAGAATAAAATATTTATCAATGACTAGACTAACTTTATTATACTTCATGGAAAAGATTGGAGAAGCAACCTATTCTGTATTCAACGTACTCAATTGTGTTTTATATATTTAAAAATTACTTTATATACAATATTATTTCCATAGGTTTTTTTAAATAGCATATACTGTTTACTAATTACAGTCACGCCTTGGTATCTGAGGGTAATTGGTTCCAGGACCACCCCCAGATACCGAAATCCTAAGATACTCAAGTGTTGTATATAAAATGACATAATATTTGCATATAACCAACATACGTCTTCTTGTATACTTTAAATCATCTCTAGATTACTTATAATAACTAATACAATGTAAATGCTATTTAAGTAGTTGTTATACTGTATTGTTTAGGTAATAATGAGAAAAGTCTGTACATGTTCAGTACAGACACAACTGTCATAGGCCTACCTACATAGTACATATCAGTTACAGTGTAACATTTTTTCCAAATATTTTTGATTCACGATTGGTTAAATCTGCACATGTGGAACCTGCAGATACTGAGAGCCAACTGTATGTATGGGCACCATATTAGGATTTGGAGATGAGATACATTCCCTCCTCTCATGAAACACACAGTGCATTGTTGGAGACATATGTAGAATTAATATTTACAGCATAATAGAATGGATGTTATAAGTATGGGCACAGAGCTATGAGACTTCATAAAAGGTTAGTTCACCTGAGTGACAGTGGAACATGGTGGATGGATCTTCTTAAAAATACAGTCTCCAAATAAAATGTACACACATATGTATAAACTTACAATTTATAAGATATATATTCAAACTTCTATAGTATAGAAAACATGGAGAAAATAAGACTTAAAATGGTCATGAAGACAAAACTTTTGCCTATGTCACAGTTTTTTAATGGGCCAGTCCTGTTTTTACGCTTTTAAAATGTCAGCGTAAATGTAGTCATTGAGATTATGTTTTTAATTAATCTCTATTCCTTGTTATTTTCATCAGCCTCTCAAGAAGAATAAGCTGTTAAGCGGAGTCAGGACAATTGTTCCAATGTTTTATGGAACTCAGTGAAAAGAGCTCATATGCTATGACCTTATGACTTAATTACAAGGAAATTATGCTTGAACCCATTCTCTAGGCTCAAAAGAACCATATTTTATTCATTATTCTAGCTAGAATAGATAAAGAGTTAATTTTTAAAAGTTGCAGCTTAGCACATAAGGGGATGACACTCATACATTTTTCACTCCATATAGTAAATACTATAGTACTCCATTTGGTTAATATAAAGAATAGTCACTGTGCTTTCGGACATTATTTTATTAGAGATACTAATGAGTCAGAAAAGCTACTGATTCCTATGTCCGTATATGTGTGCGCATGTGTGTGTGCATATGTACATGTGTGTGGTGTGGAGTGAGCATATGTATAATAGGTTTCTGGAGGAAAATCTTAGATTCAAGTAATATTTTATAGGAAAAACATGTTAAAATACTATTATGTGCAAAGATCATTCATCTTCAGATGTAATTCGCTATCCTCTTGATTGTAATTTTAGCCACTATTTTATTTACTTTTCAGCTATCGAAGGGGTAATAATCACAACTGTGAATTATTTCATTTTGTCTTCTTTCTACATGTGTCTGCCATTTATTCCTTTGCTGCTTATTAGCACCTACACCAAAAAGCGGTAAGAAATAGAAGGTGAAATTAAATTTGACAATTTGCTACTTCATATCTCTCATAGTAAATGATGTAAATGATTGGCTCAATTGATTTTTCTGGTTTATCTTTGGGTTTAATTTTTTATGGTTTCTTTTACTGTGGCTGGAGCTACACTGGTAGAAAAATACAGTTTATTCCTATGGAGTACAATCATAGGTATTATTTTTTAAATAACTTATACTATGTTGTATGTAAATTATATCTCGATAAAACTGGGGTAAAAACAGATATATATATATATATATATTTATATATTATAGACTGTCTTGTAACAGGTAGAATGATTTAGAAAGAAGAAAGTGTAGGAAGAAAAGAAAATAAATTTATATAGTTATGTAATAGTAGAAATTTGAATTACTTTTTCATCTAGGTAGTCATGCATCTCCTGCTGTATTTCAGTCAGAGTAACCATTTTAATGAAAACAGTAAAAAAAAATAAAAATAAAAAAAACCCAAAAATACAAGAATAACAGTAGTTAAATTGGAGATCACCATTTTAATATAGGGTGAAGTGGAAGTTAGTTTAGCACATATTCATAGTAGCCTGTGTTTGCTGGAAGGAGAAATTTGAGCTCATTTAATTGGTATTGGTTGGTGCACCTTTGAACATATATCTGCACAATAACTCATTTCCACTGAAATTCTGAGAGGAAATTTATTAGATCTCTGAAGTTTAATTGCTATAATACCCAGATTTAATAGATATAATTAAGACAGTCTCTGACACTCAATAAGTGGTCAATAAATGTTAGCAGTAATTATTAGTAGTGAAATTAAGAGTCTCTAATAGAATATAAAAATGAAAATGGAAAGAAAAAGTCAAGTATATGGTACATTTTGCAAATAGAACCTGAGCATTATCAATTGATTGGAATTGGGGAAGATAAATAAAGAAAAAGAAGTATATTTTGAGCGTATTATAATATCTTGTACCCAGATTTCCAATAATAATACAGGTAAAAGCATCAAGAAGAAGAATTTGGAGAAAATGTTTGTATTAGAATGGGCTCAGTGTCGGTGACCACACACAGTAAAGATTTAGCTCACATGTAGATTCCTGGCAGCAGTTTTTTATATACAGCATCTCCCTCATATCAACACAAGGCTTCCTCCACAATTATGCAATGCCGTGTGGAGGATTTTATTATTTTTAAGCCAATATATATGTTCTCTTCTTCCTTTCTTTATCAGAGACTGCTTGGCCCTACAGATACTGCGCTTGGCCTATGTGACTTACTTTACCAAAAAAATGTTTGCAGAAGCAAATCAAATAGGGGCCTTAAGTGTACTTTTGTGGTTTGAAGGGGTCCCTTGCTCTCCTGACATTTTTATTAAAAGCATGCCCCAGAAGCTATTGTCTCTTCAGAATTTGGTCCCAGACTGCAAACAAAGAGCACTCAAGCCTAGCTGATCTCACACTGGCTCACAATTTCAGCAAGTAAGAAGCAAAGGGTTTTATATGAAAACTCAGACTTTGGGTCGTTGTTGAATTTTTCTATTGTTTTTGTAATCTCAAATTCATCAACATCTCCTCTACTCTGTATTATGTATGTCCTGCTTGCTATCGGCTTTATTTATTTATTTTTTTACAAGATCTTTAGGCAAAAGATTCAGTTATAGTTTTGAAATCTTTTTTTTTTTTAATAAACATTTTATAGCTGTAAATTTAAGTCTAAGCATTGTTTTAACTGCATCCATAAATTTTGGTATAGAACCACTCATTGGCTCCACATCAAACAATGAGAAAGTAACACTCTCCCATGTTCCCCACAGGAAAGAAGCCCCTTTAGGCCTTAATGCCAATTGTTTCTATAACAATTTTGGATATATCGAGTCTGAAGCACCTGTCAAAGCTCTGTTTGACCTATCCTTATATCTTGTGTTCCTGTACCAAAATATTGGAGTTGAAGTAATTTACCTAGTTGGAGTATAGACTGTTTAGATAACAAGATGATTGGCAGCTTCTTTTGCCTGATAGATTGTCATTAATATTCTTTATCACACATGTAATTATCTGCCAAAGATGATAAGATGACAAAATATCTTTGTTCCTCTTAACTCTCTAGTTTCTTGCTACTAATATCAATGACAGGAAATGATAATTACATATAAAATTTATGCTATGAGAGTAAAACAATATATGAGCAAAATAATATTTTATGTGTGCTATATTTATTAACTCATCAAATATTTATAGGGTTCATTATGTACTAGGAACTGTTTTTCTTACTGGTGATTGAGCAGTGAATGAGAGAAAAGGAACTAAAATAAAACAAGATAAATTAGTAAGTTATATGAAATGGGACTGATACACATTGGGGATGAAAATAAAGTAGGGGAGTGAGATATGGCATATTGGCTTAAGAAGTGCAGTTTTTGAAAGAATGACCAGGAAAGACTAGTGCCTTTTTTTTTTTTTTTATTTGAGACTGGAGGACACAGACAGAGGCAACAGGAAATACAAAGGCCCTGAGGTGGGAATTTGCCTGGCATTTTTTAGGACAAGCAAAGGGGCCAGTGCAATTGGACCAGGGGGGTGGTAATAGATGAGATCCAAGATTTAATGGGACCCCAGGTTAGGACACCCTCACTCCTGTGCTGTCCCACCTGTCCATCCACAGTTACCTCATTCCGTGGGGGAATGGGAAAGTAGAAAGTCTGCCCTTTCTTCGGTTTTAGACTCTTGCTTACACCATCATAGTAAGTCATTGAAGGCTTTACTCTTTCATTTTAGCTTGCTGTTTGTTTGTTTGCTCATTTACAATTTTAAATTTTTAAGTTTACTCAGTTGAATTTTTGTTCTTTAATAACCTCTTTACTCTTTACTTCTCTCCTATTTTTCCACTTTTTTCAGTGGACCCAATGTAATCAAAAATGTCCTTAAAAGTGAAAGAGGAGGATGCAGAGGACAGAGAATATGGAGAAAGGGGACCATGAGCTAATGTTGGCAGTTTCTAGAAGCTGGACTAGGCAATGAAACAGATTCTCTTCTAGAGCTTTCATTAAAGGAAAGCATCTTGCTGACACCTAGATTTTAATCCAGTGAGACTTACATCAGTTTTCTGACCTACAGAAGTGTAAGATTAAAAATTTTGGTTTTTAAGCACTAAGTTTGTGGGAATTTGTTACAGCAGCAGTAGAAAACCAGTACGTGAGATCTCTCAGCCATATACACAGTTCACTTGTACACAAGAGAGCATTCTCATCATGACATATCTCTGTTTTATACTTAGTTCATTTCATAGCTTATATAATATTTTCCAAGGAGCCATATGCCATAAGTGCCACATCACAGGGGTTTCTTTTTCTCCATTAAAAATTCTACACAAGAGATTGTTGGTTGCCAAAGGTGAAATGGTTAAAGGTGGTCAAAAAGCATAAACTTTCAGTTAGAAATAAATTCTGGGGATGTAATATACAGCAGGGTAACTATAGTTAACAGTACCATATTGAATATTTGAAAGTTATTAAAAAAGTAGATCTTAAAAATTTTCATCACAAGAAAATAATTGTAAATATGTGTGGTGATATGTGTTAACTAGACTTAATGTGGTTATCATTTTACAGTATTTACATTTACCAAATCATAGTGTTGTATATACATGAAACCAATATAACGCTATATCTCAATTCCATCTCAATTTATAAAATATTGTAGGCAACCAAGTACTTGCTATTAAAGAATCCCATATGAAATTTCCTTTGTTTGCCAGATCTGTCACTAGTATGTTTATAAGGAGATTAGATTGGGTCAGCTGCCTTCATTCTTTCATGGAGGCACCCTTTTCCCCACAAGTAAAGATAATGTGTTACAGCCCCTTCTGCTTAATCTTTTTCTTCCAGACTTTTGTATTTTCCTTACAGACTGTATCTCTAGATGTTTCTCCAAAAAGTTTGAAAAATCTAACTTTATATCTATGGTTATATTTAACTTTATATCTATGACCCTCTACTAAGGTTGTACAAATCCTGCTGCCTGATTTTAACTTCTACACAAGCAAGCAGAATAGAGCTGGAATCTCCAGGATAAGTGGCTAAAAATAAATGAATAAGTGAGCAAGTAAGTCAATAAATAAATAAGTGAGAGAGAGAGAGAGAGAAAGTGATCCCAGAATTTCCATTCAAAGCTGACTATATCTGGTGATTAAATGGGCAAAGTAAGGTATTTCCAGTGTACTAAGAAAAGTACAAAGTGAATTTGGAACACTTTGGACAGAGATAATACTCTGATGAAACACAAACGTCTTTGTGGAAGATGAATGGAATTACAATGTCAGTGGAGAGAAGGTACCTTAAAAAAACTCAATAAGTAAAGTAAAGGTAACAAATCTCAGGACATGTATTAATTTTAAAGGGACATCTTAAAGTCTTTATTTACTCTTAACCATAGGCTAGGGAATACATAATACATAGTTTATAAAATACTGAAATTCTAAAGCATTCTTTTTTCTTCTGTCACTTTTCTTAGTAGTCACAAGAATGAAAACAGATGAATTAAGTAAAGCAAAAAAATTTTTAAATCACTTAATGAATATTATGTTTTACTTTTTGTAACTATAATTTAAAAATAAATCACTGCCAAAGAGGAAAAAATATGCTAAAATAATAAATGGTCATAAAGAAAACACATTTTGTCACGGGTAGACAGTGGCTTATAAGAAAGCAAAATAGATAAACGTATCTCAAAATGTTTTATAGATTGAATGCCATTCGTAACTTTGTGTTTATCAAAATTTGAACTGAGAGAACAAATTAATATTCCTCAAGGGCCATATGCAAATGGTAACATATAGCATAATTTAAATTATTAGCACTTAGATCAAACTTGAATGAGATATTAAATATGCAAGATACAGTTTGTGTCTGTATATCATGAGTATCATTAGAGGTCTTCATTGAACTAAGACATGTTAGGACTTGTAAAACACTCTGAAACATATTTGAAATGCACAAAATACTTGAGTACTTACATATAATTTTGTTTCTGCCTTGTCTGTAGTTCTAAAGACCATTTGAGCTTAGGAAAGTCTTTAATGTGATTGCTGAATTTTCAAATCACAACTCACTGTTTAGTAAACTTGTTTCCATTCCTAAAGCAGTAGCTTCTGAAATAGTTGGTATTTATCGAAAACACAAAACTAGACATAAAAATAGTCCTTCTCTAGAATTAGACAAGTGTGAGTTTGTGATGTACTGTGTATATGGGCTTGATCACACACCCACACCTTCTTGTCGAGAGACTCTTCCTCCTTTCATCATCAAGACTCTGCAATGTGGGAATTTGGCTGAAACCGATTTCCTGTTTCTTGCCAGCATGTCTTAGAGATAGCACTGTTGGAAGTGTGATGTAAAAGAACAGACAGCTGTCCCCAGTCTTGAAGATTCATCTGGTGTATTAGTTTAGAAAACCAGCTTAACATCAATTTAACCTTTAAAGAGCATATTTAAAAATAAATGTCTTGTGCAGTTGTCTATTAAAAGAATGTGAATTATTTTTCCCACTAGAGAAAAAAGGAAATCTGTGCTTCAAAATTAGCCCTGAATAGAGTCCATGTCCTAAGGGAAAACTAGTTGTTTCAGTAGTTAGGTTATATGTACCACTGGGCTTCAACTAATTAATTTTATTTTCTAATAGTATACCTCAAGGAGGTCACATTATTAAACTTTGATTGAATGAAGTAGCAAGGCAGGAAAGCTTTGACAAGCAATAAAAATTACCTACTATTCATAGAATCCCAGAAAATCAAATACAACTTATTCATTATTGAAAATGAGAGGCAGATTATCTGTGCTGGAAGAGCACTGGACTTAGAGGTAGGGGAAAGAATGCATGTACCAATTGCGACTATTTAGATTTGAGCAAATTAGTTGACTCCCCTGACCTACAATCATTTGTAATTGTAGGTAATAAGAATACTTAGTTTAAAATGTATTTTTTAGAATTAAAAGAAATAATAAATGTGACAATACTTCACATTTTGAGAACTACAATAATAGAATACACTATCATTATATATTTTTTAATAACAGAAAAATATTTTCCTTAATATTCCATGCTTTTGATTATTCTAGTGAAATACATTTTTTATTGTATATTATTCACCCAGAAACAAGCCAAATACCACAGGGCCAGTCTAGAGGGCTGTATCTGAATTAAAGAGAAATATCATAATGGAATGCAATTGTATCAAGAGGCTTTAATAATACTTTTAGGATACTCTATGAAGAGTTTTCCCTTTCTGTAATTATTTACTTTGTTCATAGACACACTAGCTTTTCAAAGAGATTTATCCATTTATACTCACCTGCTTTAATGCAGAAAAAGTCTCCCTACACTCTCACTGAACAGTAAGATCTCTGAACCCCGGAGTATACAGAATGTTCCTAACCCAATATAAGGGAGAGAGTACCGCAAAAGTACTAGCATGATGAGGAACAGTCTCTGACAATATGATCCCAGAACTGACCTCATTAAAGATCAGCCATTTTTGTTCTTATCTGTGGTGCACCTTAACCAAATCAAGGGATGTGCAACCTCTCATATCCTTTCTTTTCTCTTTTTATCTCATCTTGCTTACTGACATTGGCCAAACCACAGCCAAAAGCAAATCTCATCTTACATACTTGGCATTTATGATGCTAGCTAACTGAAATTCTCAAAAGATGCACTGTTTCTGAAACCCAGATTGGAAATTACAGAAATTGAATTAATTATTCCTTCCATTCATATTTATAGAAATATGAAATCAACTGAGATGCTGATACATATTTAGTGTGTTACCTTGCCAGGTATACATAGTGAGGATCCAACTCCACTGACATGACTGACCAACAAGTTAAAAATAAAATTTCTTCTCACATAGTATTGGGCTCTTAAGCAGAACCAGAAAAGTAGCAGACAGAAAGATATATAAAAGCTTGACTTTAACTACTACCACACTTCATTATCACTTTAAACATCTCTGTGTGTGTGTGTGTGTGTGTGTGTGTGTGTGTGTGTGTGTGTGTGTTTAAAGGGGATGGATGATATTACATTTTATTAATTGAAGAAACATTGGTTAATAAGATTATGTAAGTTTCAGATGTACATTATAATTCAATATCTGTATACACTACAGCATGCTCATCAGCAAAACTTTACTCTCCATTCATCACCTAATCTTTTACCCTCTTTGCTCATTTGCTCACCCCGCATCCGCCACCAGTCTGTTGTCTGTATCTACTGAGTTTCCTTTTGCTTTGTCTCATTTGTTCATTCATTATTTTATTTCTTTTAAGAGTTAGCATGTCCATAAATAATATTGAGACTACATTTTAACCACAATAGAAATTGGGACTGCAGATTAGAATCGGAAATGGGTCTTCAAGATATAGACACCTGGCCATCCCCTCAGGCATCCTGAATCCTGTTTCTAGAGATGAGGCCAATGAATATCTACATTTTAATGTTCTACTGGTGCTTCTAATGTGAACCCCTAGTTAAGTATCAATATGTAGAATCTGGCCGCAGTTTTTCAGGAAACACAGCCTAAAGACAAGATTTTTATTAACCTACCGACCACTGCATAGTCGACTTTACTAGATAATGTCATTGTACTGAGCCAGGGAAAAATAGTAAGGCATATGGGATTAGAGTTTTCAGCATCCTCAGGTCATACTTTGTATATTATACATCGTCAGTAAAATCCCAGGACATGAACAAGAAAGCTGATTCTGCTGAAATTTTGTTTCCATAATAAAACATCTTATTAAAAACAATAAAGGAACACTATAAAAAATCAAATGATGGAAATATTCTTTTTCCTACCCACCAAACCATACTCTCAATTCCAATAGGTAATGAAAAAGTTAACAGTTTCTAGAGTAAATTAACAGAATAAAAAAGAAGTATACAATTAGGTGTGTATGTCTTGTTTTAAAGGGAAAAATTGTTCTTTACCTTTCTTTTTCCTTATAAAGTAATATATTTTGGTTGATCTCAGAAAACTAGCACAATATAGACATCATTTAAAACACCTATACGGCATGATTATGTAATGATATGTCTCAATGTATTAAAAAAAAAATTCTCACATTGGTCTATTTTGAATCCCCTACTTAAGAACCTCTTCATAAAGCTAAGATTTAATTTTCTATCAACTATGCACTGTGGTAGATGTCAGGCTGTTCTGAGACTTTACTATTATGGAAAATACTCTAATAATGTCTCTTTACACTTATGTTATTCTTAAAGTATATTCTTGGAAGAGAAATTTCTGCAGCAAAAAGTATTTCTAACATTTATTTTTACTTTTAAAATATTATCAACTCTTGGTACAAAAAATTGTACCAGTTGAAATTTCTATCAATAATGTAATAGTGCTTTTTTATTTTTTACATTCTTATCAACATTGGTGTTTATCACCTCTTTAAGTTTTTTTTTTAAATAAGGATATAGATTTTTCTCTATTTAATTATCATCACCATTGACAGTCCTATATCAGGCAGCATGGTGTTACCCCAAAATTCCCATCTAATCACTCATTCACGCATTTGCTTACACAACAGGGAAATCCTATGAGATACACACAGACATTAAAAAGGCATCAATTCCATTAAATTTGCTTCCTCTTCTATGAGCCATGCACGTGTAATGGGTAATGCATATATTCTGGCTATTTGCCAATAGTAAAAAAATAACACAATTATCCTCTCTAATTGAAAGTATGTTCATTTTTGCAACTCATAAAATCTTCAGCTTGGTTGGGAAGATTATTGATTCATTAGGGATTTCAAACTTACAATTTAATTAGACTTAGGATATGCTTCTGAGAGACTAAATTTTGGAGTGTAACAAAGGAGATATGAAGATATAATTTTTGTATTATGTGAATGGTCTCATATGTAGATTTTTGAATAGCTACCTGTGTAATCTGTGGCTCTGTCTCCATATGAAATGAGAGATTAAAAAATTAAATTGATGAAGAATAAAAGAGCTTCAAAGTTTGAAATAGATTACTTTAGTCCTTTCCTACCAATGGCTGTCTTTGTTTATAATGTCCCTGGCAAATTGAATGACAAAAGCCTGATACCAAATATACCCCAAGGACAAGCTCTGATGAAGAGTTGGCAGTTCTTATTCTGAAGCACACTTAACTATCCTATTGTTGGCCTTGTTTAAGACTAAGGATGTGGCTGCATAACCATCTTTTTTAAATAATAGATAAAACAATGATAAAATGGTTTTCTTATATTATTGAAAGTGCGTTTGTTTTAATTGAAGCACTTTAACTTGATAACCTGAAATTTTGATGAAATCAGTTCCATATTCTGAGCAAAGAGTTAAAGAAGTTAGCTATTTTCTTATGGAATCATTTCAAATCAAAATAGTGTTTAATTTGGGGGAACCTCTCAGTTGCTGGTACTTAAGATATATGTTAAAAACTATTTTTAAATGGTAACATAAAATATGAGATTGATCTAACTTGTTTTTCTAAGTATAGAAGTCTTCTGAAATTTTTTTTTTTTTTTTTACTTCCTAAGCAAATCTACCCTGGAGAGAATAAACAAATTTACTTAACTACCTATGTAGGTTCATAGGTAGTAGCTAGATAGATGAATGGAGGGCTGAAATGAGTAACAACAAACTTTTAGCAAAACTTCCAACTGAGTAGTGGAACTAAGGTACGAGAGACAAAACTTAACTTTTTACTTTTTTAATTCTTGGCTATTTCATTTGATTTTTTCCCCCACAGTAACCGTGTGTGTGTGTGTGTGTACAAATAAACAAATACAAGCACAAAAAATGTTTTTAAGATCTTATTTTATCCTTAGGCAAACACAGTAGTAGTTGCATAAGCCCAATTATTGGTTATACCTTAAGTCTCTGGGTACCCTTTCTATCTAAGTGGATGAGATGTTAGCAAATTCTTTAGAGAAGGCTGTTCACTATGAAATTTTGCAATAATGGAAATGTTCTATTACCCATTCTGTCACTAAGCACATGCGGCTAGTCAGGACTTGAAATATGGCTAGTGAGGCAAGAAACAGAATTTTTAAATTCTATCTTAATTTAAATAGATGCATATGGAAAAAATCCCTTCCCTGCTTAAGAGCATAGCTCTAGTGGATAATAAAAGTTCTTTTTCCAAGGAAATCTGAACAGTTAAAATAATGTCTCAGTGCATCTTCTAATAAACAGACTGATCATCACAGAAGTTCCTTACAGAGACAAAGTTTCAATCTTTTGTGACATTAGCTTCTGTCATTGAAGCAGGGATTGTGCTCCACTGGTCACACTCCCTGTCTACTCAGTATTACAACTTAGCCATTAGTAGTGGATACAATGTATTATTGGCTCAGTTGCTAAATCTTACTGCGGGAGATGATACGTATCACATTAGGAAAAAAATTAGGTGTGTAGTATCTAAGATATAGTCATTTATATTCTTGTCATGCACATGGCACACTAGTCTTAAACTTAGTTCATGAACAAACTTAGTCTCCTTTTCCTGTCTCTCAAGTTTATAATCACAAATATAAAATGGAATTATTCTGTTCCAATCCATAGCCTAACCTATGAATCAATTATTAGAAACAAAATATGAGTTTTAAAAAAAAAAAAACTGTGTGTGGAGTAGATTGAGTCTATGGAGTATTCTTTCAAGGCAAGACATTCAGTATGGAACAACATTTATATTAACTCACAATTCAAGAACAAAGGGTTTTCTTTTTGGGAATTCAAACCAATTAACTAAAAACATATATAATATATCCAGTTGAACTAAGAAATATAATTTTTTAAAGTGTCTATTATCTATTTCTACAATTAGTTAGACAACAACTCTAAGTTAGAGGGGTATGCACAGTTATACCTTTTAGGGTTTTATCTATTTATAAAGAAAATGTCTTAATTTTTCATCACAACTAAATTTTATTCTTGCTCTGTGATATAAAATTAAGCTTTAGAATATGATTTAAGTATCATAATTTCAAAAATCAGAAGATTTAGACAGATTCTTATATTTAGTTTGTATAAATGTATATATAGATATAGATATATAGAGATGGATGGTACATGTATAGATTTCAATTTAAATTAACTTTTGAACCCCTAAAGCATTAAATGAAATTCATAAATTTAAAAAATCACACACAAAGACTTTTTTCTTTTTTTTTAAATTCATAACAGCTAAAATTAAAATGAGGACACTGTGTTCTACTTCCAATTTTATTGGCATAGCTACTTTTAGTTGATAATTTATTGCAGCTTTGGATCTTTCTCTTTCAGGTTAGGTCTTACAAAATTAGAATGGATGAGAACTTCTTTTTTGTCTTTATTATTTTTTTTCATGGTTTATACTCATATAGTTTACACTAAAATTCCAGAGAAATGTTCTGAAAAATTTGAATCAATTAAACAGAATAAAAAATTAACCTAATACTATCTTATATTGATTTTATGCATTTAAACTATTTAGTTGAAAGCATATCCCTCTCTCTCTGAAGAACAATATCCTGTATACCAAGATCATATCATCTAACATATAAATAACCCAAGCCAACACAAATGTATATTTAATTTCCCATTCAGAATTGCCACTGCAGTGTGTCAAAGTGTTGTTATTATTGTAATGATGTGAGGAAAGTTTTCCAATAATGAATTAAACAGTTTAATGTTTTCTGTAGTATGTTAAAACAATTTAGCATTGAACTTAACCTTTAGAAATACTGAAAATGTGCAACCATTTCACAACTCTGAACTAACCTACTTTAAACATGCTGTTTGGAGTTAACATAATGTTTTTACATGAGTCGAAGAGCTTAATGGCAACAGCAGGATGATTTTACCTTTAAGATGAAACATTAGAGAAAGAGGCTTTACTTTACAGATAAGTACTTTTATACAGCTATATTCCCAACTGTGCAAATAGTAAAGCTAAAATATAAGCAACAGTGTCGAGTCATATATTGAGTTGTTTTGATCTTTACTCTAAAATTTCATCTTTAGACCACTAGGAATATCTAAACAAATATGAGATAAGACAAGTAACAAAGAAAAAGGGAACAGAGAGCAAGATAAATGGCACATTGTGGAAACATACAGATAGAGCTATGGGACAGTGGGCAAACCGTTCGTGTAACATAAGTATGTGATATCACAGGTTAGATTGGGGAATGTCAAGAGAAGGAGCAAGAGATACAGATAAGATCTATGTAATGAATAATCTCGTAACTTAAAGATTTTATTTATTTATTTATTGTTTTTCAATCATGGAAGGGGTGGCATAACTGGATATGCAGTTTAGAGGAGTCTAAGAGGCAATATGCTCTCAAAACTCCAGGGAAGGAAAATGTAATGATATCTTAAAGACAGAGGATGGCTATGTAAATGAAGAATGGTAAGTCTTTTTAGGCATTTTGGGATATATAATTAAAAGATAAAAAGGAGGTTAAACATGAGGAGTGAGGAAGACAAAAGCATGTCCAATAACTTTCAAGTTTCTAATTAGGAGAAAGAGCATTTGCATTTTGATTATTTAATGATTCAACAGTTTAGGAAAAACATGTAGTTTCTAGATAAGTAAGAGTTACCAAAAGAATTCACTTAGGAAAGAAGAGTGAATGAGAAACATCACTTAATAAAAAATGCTATTCGGTTTGCCCTTATTATAGAACCAAAGAGATGTAGTCTGCAATCTGCTCAATACCAGCCCATAGAAATGAAACCTTTTCAAGTGCACATGATCCAGCATGAATAGACATTATAACAACCAGTAAAATGTTTCTGCTAGCTAGTAGAGTTACTGATTTTAATTATCTTTATCGGATAGACATACCAAATTACTTCCTTATTTTGCTAAATCTGTAGAGAGATATACTTGCACTATAAATCGAATGTTTGTTTCACTTAAAACTTTCAATTAACAAGTAATGTTTCTGCCCTTAAGTAAAATTCAGAAATTGATATAATGCCCATGTTTCTGGTATACATATCATGATGTTGCAATCTTATCAGTATTATTTGGATATTAAACTATAATAATGACCTCTTTTGACTTCAAATGTTTGGTTTGGTTGTACTTGAACTGCTATTTCTATACCTACAACTTTTAGAAATTTTATAAAAGCATATGACTGTTGTGGGCAAAGGAGAAAAGAGAAAAAAATGAGGATCTAAAGGAAGTTTGCTTGACTTACAAAAGGATGAGGTCATGGTATTTATGAGTGTCTTAGGTTGTTTTAGTGCCAGAATGCTTGGAGTTCAGGAAATCTAAAGAGCCCCAATTTTGTTAAGCTTTAAATTTTCTAATGATTATACTAAACCCTAGCTCTTTTATTTAAAGATGCTAATATAAATTGAGTCCATCATAAGACAAAACAAAACATAACATAGTTTTACATTGTCTGATCTCTGATTCAGTTATAACTGAAAATGAAGGTTATAGAACAAAGAGAAAAGATAGTGACTTGTCAACTCTTGGTTCAAGGCTTGATTATTTGTAGTTTTTGTTTTGTTTTTTTTGTTTGTTTTAGAATTCCTTGGAAGGGATAACTAAACTAACACAAAGTATGGTGCCTCACAATGACTCAGGTATATCATTACTGAATCCCTATTTTTCTCATATGTTTAAGCAAGAGAGAATAGTTCAGTAAATTTTGCTGATAAGCAGATGGATCAGAAATCCTCATTTTGAAAACATGGGGAATGTGAAGGAAGTTGGTTCTCATGAATTAGTGCTTTTCTTTAACTATAACTATATTGCTTTATAGTGAATATATGATCATTTTAATCCAGATGGCTTTGTCATCACTTGTAATTTTTAGAGCATTTTAGAAAATTTCCCTGGGGTTCTGTGAAGTATTTCTACAGTACTTGGTAACATGTGTCACCACATCACTTTTATTTATGACTGTGAATTTTCCCCATTACAACTAGTTCTTAATAATAATAATAATAAAAAGTTTATAAAGGTGATAATAATAAAAAACATGAAGACGTCTATTTTGTGTAACCCCAGTGTGAGGAGAAGTAGAAAATAAATTCATCCTGTAAGGCAGAAATATTATTTTTGTTCAATTTCAAAGCGATAGATTTTTTTGATGAAACTGGCAGGCTTGTCTAAATATGTTCTAGAGAACTGTCAGTAGTGATAGTTGGAGAGAAAGAACTGTAAATAAAGTGATAATTGCTTTCAAAGATTTGTAGACATTTATGTTTCTTAATAGTAGTTTAATGATTAAACACTTTAAAATGTAGAGGATATCAATATTACATGTTCATTGAAAATCATACTAAATAAAAATAACAGAAAGTAAAATGGTCATTATAGCCTGAGTTGGATTCAAGAATTGAAAAATAGCATATTTTAAAAAAGATCTTAAACCATGACAACTTGGATGCATAAAGCTTATTTATGATCTGACTATATAAAATTTTATGAGGCTGATGGACTTTTAATACCAGTGGATATAAATTGGCTATAGTTTTATTTCATAAATATTTGCAATGCATGTGAACATTTTTAATTAGAGCATTAACTACATATGTTAGCATGATTCGTTTAACAAAATGTTTTTTTCCCTATGAAGTTTCAGAAATTGCTTGAGAAAAATTAAAACCAAAGTATGAGAGATAAAAAAAAAAAAACTCTCAATGTAGTAAAAAATATTGGAAACAAGAGGTAGATAGAAACACTACAAAGGGTCTGTAAACATTGAATTTTACCCAAAGACTGCAGTGGCATCAGGACAGCAGATGGCAAAGTGCTAACAACACAGGAAGACATCCAAAACCACTGGAAAGTATAATTCAAGAAGCTATATGAGGTACCAAGGGACTGTATAGACCATACCAAGTGTGAGGCAATCATCTGCACAGCCATAAAATAACCTTCACCTTTCCTGGCAGAGAAGGAAACTGCAGTAAACAAGTTCAAACTGGGAAAGGCACATGGTACAATGTTACAGATGAACTCATAAATGAGGTGGCAACTGTGCACTTAGTGTCCTTCATAAAACCTGTCAGTGAGCAAATGGGAAACAGGGGACTGGCCAAGTACCAGTGCAAATCAATCTACATAGCCTTTCCCAACCAGCCACACATGAAAGAAAGAGCCACTGAACATCATCCTCACGTGGAAAAGTTAGGCTGCTGCATGTTATCAACTGCCTACAAAGACAGACAACCTGGGCGACAGAGAAGAACAAGTTGAGAAGGATCAGAGAGGGAGGAAGAGAATATTTCTGTTTTTATCTGATGAGATAACCCAATCGGATTTTCTACTTGAATTTCACTGATTACAAAGTTATTTAGAGCATTAAGTGCAAATTGAAAGAACTTTTATAATGATTTATAAAGATAATTTGATTGTAATAGTGTAAGCAATCACATTTCTGTGAACCAAATACGCTAAACACACATCTAATAGTGATCCACTATGCGTGAGAATTAAATACCTTACAGTACTGTTAATTTCATTAATATATGAAGCCTCAACCCTGAAAGAAAGAGAAAGAAAGAAAGAAAGAAAGAAGAGAGAGAGAGAGAGAGAGAGAGAGAGAGAGAGAGAGAGAGAGAGAGAGAGAGAGAAAGAAAGAAAGAAAGAAAGAAAGAAAGAAAGAAAGAAAGAAAGAAAGAAAGAAAGAAAGGAAAGAAAGAAAGAATTTTTTAATGGAGTTTTGAAAAGATTCAGATTTATCATTTTCATTTTCAACTGATGAAACCAAAAGTTTATTACATTTTCCCCTTGCCTCCATTCTCTCCAGAACACTGCATTTTTTTTTTTCTTACTATGTGTTGTGGGGGAGGTGGGAGGTGGGTGTGAAGACAGGGGTAGGAGACAAGGAAGGTGTTAAAGTTTTGCCAATTCCCTCCAGCCAAAGACCACTAGTGACACCAGTTGAACAAGCTGGATTTAATACTATCGTTACAGCAGGAAAGAATGCATACCTCAAGAATTTGTGAGACATTTCATTAAGAAAGTGTTAGGGCTTCTGTGGGTGATTTGGAGAAGATGTAAAGAACCTAGACTTCCTTCTGGAAGCTAGGGTAATTCTGTGATTGAGTATCTTAAAAGATCTTATTTAAAGTGAAGATTAGTCCTAGGCTAACATGATAATCTAAAAAGAAAAAGAAAAAAAAAAAACAATCTTATTAGCAGGGTTTTGGTCATTTTTGTGGCTTGAACATAGATCATGTTCAGTCTGTGTTTAGATATGACTATGTTATGGTATTGATTATGCCTTAATCCATCATGGCCACAGATTGGCTCGTGTAATTTGATGTTCTGTGAAATTATTTATTCTTCAGGAGAATACCATGTTCTAGCCTTGAGTTTCAGGCCAGTTTATGACAAGGAATGGACTTTGCCCAGCCAGCACCTACATATCAGGGATTGCTTTTCTCTTTCTCATTGTTTTACGATAGATCCAACTAATTGCAAATGAGTTGCTGTACTTTCCATATATTTTTCAACATAATAATGATTCCCTACTATTGTATTCTAGATCTGAGTTTCCTCTGCTTGCTTGTAAAGCCAATGACTATTTTGTATATTTGATAAGTGTAAGGTGTATTTAAAAATGGAAGATAGAGGAAATTATATTTTTCCTCATAAAAATGATATTCTTTAAGTGTTTCATATATTTTTGAACTAAAAACCTAGGAAATATCTTTCACTTCTTGTCACTTTTCTCTTACTTCTATACCTAAATAATAAACTAATCTTGTAGATTCTAACCAAGAAAAACCTCTTGAATGGATATTAAACTGACCACTTAATTCTTGGCTAGTTCATACTATCAGCTTTCAACTGCTTCCAGTATTTCTCCATCCTCATCTATTTCATTTCATATAGTCAACTTTGATCTTATTTGGCTCCTTTGGCACTACTTCCAACTCTCTTCTGCTTAAAAGTTACCTTTTACTTATTGCTAAAGAAAGATTTTATTTTGGTATTCTTCCTACCCCAGTAGCAAGTAGGCTCCATTCTTTAAGCTTTTACGTTTTAAAATATTAGCATTCCACCGAGTTCTATTTTCAACCTGTGGAGGTTTTGGTTTCCTCCTCACTCTAGACCTGTTCATTGTTCCCCCGCTTTGCCCTTGACCACTTGGGGCTGACCTGACTGCTATAGTCTTCATTATTACACAGGCTCTCTAGCAGTGAGTGGCTCTATCTCTCTATTCACTGCAAGGACAGTCAGGCACCTCCAGGTAGTTTGATTCCAAACTACATGCCCACTTGTAACCCTCAGCCTTTCACGGTTAGCAGTGGTTAGAGTTTCCCACTCTTATGATTCTGGTGCCTCACCATTCCCTATTGATTCTTACCTTGCCCACACTTGTAACATAATTGAAATCCCAGTTTATGGGATTGAGACAATATGACATTGTCAGGATTCTGAGTGACACAGATATTTTTCTTCCCTCTGTATACTTTCTAGATTTGCATCTCTGTAAATATATCTTTAACATTCTTTATCTTCATATATATCTTTACTGAATTTTTAGGCAATATTTCTAACTACTCCCTCTGTCTTCACCGGCCTGCTCCACAGATACTTCAAATGCACTGTTTAAAAACATTTCTTCAAATTCGCTTCCCTTTCCACCTTTTTTCTCTATAGAACAACACAATGTACTGAATTGATTGAGCTGGAAATGTAGGAATGATTCTAAGTCATCTCTTTCTCTCCAATTGCAACCAAATCCCATCACCTTCCTAAAAATTTGTTAACTTGTTAAATTGTTTTTACTAAATCCCAATACAAAAGAATGTTAATAATAAGCACTACTGTTTCTGAGTCTGAAGAAAATTTATTATATTTTACATTTGTAACTGTTTCTTTTTAAAATTATCTTAGCCATTTTTATAGCCCTTTGATTTTTTTCTCATAATTCGTCTTCTTAAAAATTTTGTTAAATACACTTATTTTATATTCCATATGTTTTAATTCCAATATTTGAAGTCTTTGCAAATTCTGCTCTGTATTGCATATGAGTTCTTTTTTATTTCTTGTTTTCTCATAATTTGCTATAAGCCTAGTTTCTGAAGTTTACCAGTGAGAATGTTTTGAGGCCTGCTTTAAAGTTATTTTCTCCTGGAGAAGATTTGTATTTACTTCTCTCACTTAGGAAGGAATCATTTTAATTACACATTAGTCTTGAGTTTTTTCACACCATGAAATGGTATGATTCCAAACTGCAAACCTGTGTGAGGCTAGCTCTGGTTACAAAATATCTAAGGAGATTTTTTTGTTTATATTTTTGTAATTCTACATTAACTGTGGAGGTAGCAAGGGATGGATTTATATATAACATTTTTGTTAATTTATCTTTGTGTTATGCCGAAGTTTATATATTTGGTGTTTTCCAGATTCAAGTAGAAAGGCTCCTATTAGATTTCCATCCTTGTTTGGTCTTCTGCCTTTTCTGAACTTTTTTCTTTGTTTCACTTGATTCAAAACAAAACAAAACAACAGAAAAACAACATTATAAAATGCTCAGGTAAAATCTGCTTTTATCAAATGCTTTGAAATCAATGATCTGTTTATCTCCTTAGTTTCCCGCCTTTATATACTTTTTGGACTCTAAGATTTCTTACATACACACAAGAACACACAGATACATTTTCACTTTAAATGTTTCTGTGTAAAAATTTTAGTTGTTTTTAATGTGAACATCGATCTATTAAGAAGTAGCAGTTTTGTATCCCTAATATACTGTATATCTCTTCTGTTCTCTGTTTACTTCTGACCCTTACCATTCTTTATCTGGAGTATTGAAATATAATTCATTCTTCTTATTGATGATAGAGTGATCTTTCTCTAATGCATTTCAGTTATTTCTCAGATCCTTTCATATCTTAGATATATCCTCTAATCTAACATAGAGTCTGTAAGTTTAGTGAAATCTGACTTACCAATTTTAAGTCACTTTATGGTTTTCTTTCCCCATCTGAATAAAGCCCAAACTCTTTATCTTGATATACAAAACCTTTCATAATTTAACCAGTACCTGCCTCCTTAGCCTCAGCAGGCATCAGCCTGCCCTATTTACTGCTATTACTTTAATTTTCTCATCTACGAATAAGGTCTAAAAAATATATGAGTTTGTAATAAGAGTTTGGGATGGGAAGAGATACATAAAATTTTGTGCAAGTGTGATTGTCTTCTCTTGACCTTTTAAAACTATTCATGCCACAGTGGTATTTTAACATTAAATTGATCGTTTCATATCTCTAAAGATACACATATATATGTGTGTGTGTATATATATGTGTGTATATATACGTATGAGTATTATATGTGTATATATATGTATACCTGTGTGTGCGTGTGTGTGTGTAATCATTTCCCATTATAATTAGAATAAAGCAGAAAATCCTTAAAATGGCTGTACGGACTTAGATTTTCTAGCAACAACCCCACAAACTTCATCAACTTCTCCTCACGCCTTTTTCTGTTCGAGACCAACATGCCATCACACTGAACTTCTTTCATTTCTTACCATTTGCATGCTTCTTACCTTAGTGCTTCAACAGATTTTGTTTCTTCTGTCTGAATGACTTTACAACTTCTTTTCCTCTGATTCACTTCTCCTTAGCCGTGTATCTCAGCCTGCCCAGACTGCTATAACTAAATACCATAGACAGGGTATCTTAAACAACATTTAATTCTCACAGTTCTGGGGGCTAGGAAGTCCAAGTTCAAAGTGCCAGCAGATAAAGTGTTCTGTGAGAGCCTTCTTCTTCCTGGTTTGGAAACAGCTGTCTTCTCATATAGTGGAGGACAAGAAATCACCTCTCTCATGTCTCATCTTATAAAGACATCAATCCCATTCACGAGATCCATCCTCATGACTTAATTACCTCCCAAACATCTCAGCTCCAAATATTTCCCATTATGGATTAGGGCTTCAATACTATTTTGGAAGGATACAAATAGTCCTTAGCATCACCTCTGCCTGATTTTCGTAAAACTACTAATGCTTTACCACTATTATATTTGACTGGATGGATTTAACAGATGTTGAAGCTTCTTCCAACATTGAGAGTACTTACATGTTTATAAAAGATATGTGCGATTATCTGATTAATGCCCTTCTTTCTTACAAGATTATAAATTCCACTAAGAATGTCCGTCTGTTTGTTCGCCAGTGACTAGTAGAGTCCCTGGTACATACGGTCAGTTAATTAATATCAGCTGAAAGAATGTCTATGTTTGTGTTGCTCTACAGAGTGTGTCCAGAATTTTCATCAGATTCATAAAGGAATATATTAGCGAACTAAGTGTTCTCTAAGTTTTCTTCAAAATCTAAAATCCCATGAATTGTACTCCACACCTTGTAAAAATGTTTACTAATCATGCTTGTGATGCTACTTCATATTTATGTTGGAGGAGAGGAAAAGCCATGTGAAGAACACAGAGCATAAAGAAAAGCTTTGAATATAGCCTAAGTACAAAATTCTATTATTATTATGTAGGAAAAAAACTTAGATCTTAGTTGTACAATTTTCTTGGTTTAAAACTTAATGTTTTCAACTACAAATTTTAATACATGCATATATATAAGCTGAGAGCCTACGAAGACCTTCCTAAGTAAAAAAGAATGTTGAAAATATAATTATTTTAATATCTGCCCATCATATCCATACTAGTTACAAAAGCATAATTCAGTGTAATGTTTTTAAATATTAAAAAACAGGCCAATGATAACCATTATTGCCATCAGTAATTAAGTCAAAACACTAACTTGTTAGTAAAAAAGACACTTGGTAATAGGAAAAAGCATTCATAAATAGATCTAAGTACATTTAAGGTTCACAGAAAAAATCAGAGAAAAAATATGATAGTGATAAGCAATGTTTCAAAAGTAGTGAATTTAAAAGTCCATCCCTTCAGATGTATAGGGTTACAGGTGCTAGTATTAGCATTGGTTTTGTTCTTAATCATAATCAATTGGCCAGGAAATTGAGAAATAACATTTATTAGACACTAACAAGAATTAACATGGAAGTTACTAAGACATTTTGTGAGTTGACACCACTGACAACTTTTATAATTATTTGGAAAAAAGTATATAATATGACCTGCCTTTTATAAAATTGAAAACCAGCACGTGTCACGTAAAACATTTAAATAGATTTTTATTACTATGAGACTAATAATGAGTACATTAATTGTTTCTATAACATTATGATATTTATAACTAGTTTATAGCATTTGACTTCAGCATCTAATATTTTTAATAAAGTAGTTTTTCTTCATAGAAAGAAACAAAACTAAATAGAAATCATGATTTCTTTTTGGTTTAATTAAACTCGCCTATGGGAGTCAGACTGTTCAAATCATGAGACTTTTATCTAATATAGATGTAGAGACCTGTAAAATCTTCCAAGGAACGTTGATATAGTTTTGCTTTGTTATATTTTTGAAGGCAGTCCACCTGGTAGGGTTTAGACTTGAATTTCTGACCTGTATCTGTGGACACAGAAGCTACTCTGGGACCCAGAAGTGGAAGACACTATAATTCAGCTCTCAAAATTTTTAATTTTTAGCCATCTTCATGCATAAGCAACTAGTGGATGAGCCACAATATAATGTGGTAATTTAATAATTTCCTTTTTCCATCTCTAGCATTTCTTACATGCACTCACTACATTCAGATTCCCAAAACTGTCCTTTTCTGGCCAAATAGTCAGGTCCTTAACCACCCCTTAGCATCGTGTACTTTCTGCTATTGGTAATGCTTCATGTAGAGCAGCAAGAGATAAGAGCATACATGGCCACTTCTCCCTCTACCTGACACAGCAAGGTAATAAAAAAGGACTCCTTCACTATATGGGGCTTCTTTTGAAAGAGTTCTAAGATCCAGCATTGTCTGCCTCATAATTGCTGCTGTTGATTAGATATCTATAAAAAGTAATCTTGCCCCATATTTTGCAGCACACGTCATACAAAAATGTATCATAGAACCAATTGTGAAAAATTTCTCTAAAGTAAAAGAAAAATGAGAGTATATTCATAGAGCTAAGAGAGGCAACTATCTATTAAAAAACACACAGAAAGCATTAATGATAAAAGAAAAACAGAAGATAAGACTTGGTTAAAAATAAGAACTTTTGTTAAGGAAAAAATATGTAGGAGAGCTAAATGATAGGCCAAGTAGAAAGAATAAATCCTTTTATATATAATAGAGGGCTAATATTCAAAAATAATTCATTTCTAGATATCAAAAAGAAACAAGTAAGACAACTAACTATTAAAAAGTAATTAAAAACTTATCAAGTACTTCACAAGAGATTAAATTCAAATGACCAAATGAAAAAGTGCTCAATACCTTTGTTGTTATGGAAATGCAAATTCATGTCATAATAAGATACAAATACATTCATAGCAGAACAACTAAAATTAAAACAAATGATAATACAAAGGTCAGTGAAAACCTTTGCTGGTGGGAGGCTAAATTTATTACAATTACTTGGACGTATTTTAGGCATTTTTCTACTAAAGCTAAATATATGTTTACCCAGTGACCCAGCAATTTCACTCCTGGCTATATATATATAACAGAAGAAAGTATTTACGCTTGCCAAAAACATACATAAGAATGTTTATAGCAGTTTTATTCATAATGGAAAAAAAAAATCTGGGAACAATCCAGATGGTATCTACTACAGAATGATAGTTGCAATAGCAGTAATGGCTTCAGTTTGCCTATGCCATTATATAGTCTTGGAACACACTAATCCTAAGCTTGGCCATGCAAATTGCTTTGGCCAGTATGACAATATGATAATAGTAAACATGTCTCGCAGTGCCTTAAAAAGTGCTTGACCATTCCTTCTCTTTTTGTTTTCTGCAATCCTCAGTCTATTATGTGGTAAAACTTGAGATAACTTGCTGGAGCCTTAGTATGCATGGCATGTGTCACTTATCAAAATTTTTACTTTCAGTTTAAATTCACTCGTTTTTGCCCTGACTTGTAATGCTTCTGCTGGATTCTATATTTTTCTTTAGCTGGCACACCGTTAGCCCTTGTTTGTAGATGTGATGGACGGACGCCACAAGAGGACCAATTCCTTTTTCTGAATCTGGTGCTTTTTATTGTTGTTACTGTTTTCTTTCTATAGCTGAGTCACCAACACATCCTTAGTGAGACTCATTGGCATTCCAACAGGCAACATCTAGCTAGTTTCCTATCAGCACCTCAGCAAGTGGTTTCTTTTTCACCAGCCTAAATCTGCTATATTTTCAGCAAACATTTTTTGTCCTCCAGTGGGTGGGTCACAGCCATACCCTCTCCAATGTAATTTTATTTTGAGGCAAAAACTACTCTATTGTGATAGGATACCTGTAGTGTGAAAGGGACTAAAAGAAGTAAAGGTAAAACCTTATGCAGTACTGAAATATTCTGTATCTCAATATGAATGCTCAGTAAATAAATATGTACATGTAAAAACTTATCAAGCTATGCACTTAAGATTATGTACTCTATGTAAGTTATGTCTCAATAAAAGAATATATCTATGTGTAGATGGATAGATTTATTGATGGATAGATAGATAGATTATAGAAAGATCCTTAATCGGTTGCAAAAGCTGCCAATATCTATAATTCATATAATGCTACTAAATGCAAAACTACATTTAGTTTCTCTTAATTTAGATTAGTATCTCAGCTTTTCTTTTATTTCTTGACCTTGGTATTTTAGACTAGCAAGTATATTCGATACATGAGACAGTTATTTTGTAGTATGTTTTTCAATATGGGTTTGCTTGTTGTTTCCTCACAAATAAATTCAATTTATGCACTTTAAGCAGGAATACCACTTAGCAAAATACATTGTGGTTAGTTAAAAAAGTAAACTTTTGGGTGGTGGAGGTGTGTGTGATATCACCAACATAGACTGAAGCAGAGTTAATAAAATATATACCTACAACTTACTCTAGAAATAGTTTTACAGATTATAGTTTCCTTATACGTACCTGGAATGATAAATTGTTTTATCATGAACACTTCACCTTTCGTTGTGACTTTTGGGCAAGAATGGTCTCAATATATCAAATACTACTGTCACAGAGTAGGTTTGAACAATGGTGTAAACTCTTACTCTTAAAGGCTTATAATAATTCCTTGTACTTAGAATCATGGTGATTTATAAGTTGTCATTACAAAAGGCAAACATATAAATGAAGGAAATTAATCTTGGAGAAAGCCAAGTACGTAGGGTCAGAAACGTCAACCTCAATAGTCAGTCAATGTGAGAAATAAAGTCCCAGATTAATCCAAGGCTAGGTAATGCTTATGTAAATTTTACAATTAAGATTATAGATGTGCTCTCTCATTATAGTTTTGTAGTCATAATATTTCAAACTTAATTTTTAGTATTTTTGATTCCTGATACAAGCACAGAGCCCTTTCTAACAAAGGACATTCATTGGAGGTGAGGGAAGGTTTAGGTTATCAATTGCTGCATTTAAAAGTACCTTAAAATTAAATTGTTCAAAACTGATTTTTTTATTTTGCTTATAATTTTGAGGCTAGGTTTTGAGACGTGCTTTCAGGTTGTTCATCACTGGTTCCTATGAGACAGCCGGGGTTAGGATTGCTAAGATCTATTTCCACGATAGCATCTTCTTTCACATGTCTGGTACCTTGGTTCTCATTGGTTTATTTTTTCTTCACATGACACACATCATGTCTCATGTGTGACTTGAGTCTCATTTTGCCTTGGGTTTTTCACAGCATGCTGGTTTTGGTATGGTTATACTTCTTACAAAGGAACCGGCTTCCTAAAGCAAAAACAGAAAGCAGAAGCTGCTGTGTCAGTTAAAAGCTATTCAGTGAAAAGATTCATTCTGATTTGAGTTCTGCGGCAAGGTCACATTGCATAAGATCGTGTGCAATGGGAGATATTGTTATGGTCATCTTTGGAACATTTTGTTTCGAGCCAGGTACATTTGGGAGAGAAATCACTATGGCTTTTGTGGACTAAGAGATTTGTTATAAGAATTAGACTTGCATAATTTTGTGAGCTGCTAGTGTAGTTAAAATCCAAACGTAGTTTAACAATTAAATGAAAGACATTAACCTTCCCTGAAGAGGTGAGTTGGAGCTCACAAGAAAATCTGAAAGTCAAACATATCCAAATGCAAGAAGAGGCCTGAAAGAAGAACCTGGTGTAGAAGTCTCTGGAAAGTTATTGGTTTTTGAAGACAGTAAGTACCACCTCTCTGAATCCACAGTGACACATCTATTTATGACCACAGGTTCTCTGTGGTTAGCAACACTAACTGTTAGGAAAAAGAACTGAACATGTAATTGTTAGGAATGACGACAAACTGGAGTATGATGGCACCTTGGCTTATATGTCTCAACCCCTCTAACTAAAGATAATTTGGGGAGTATAATGGCTGCGATTTCACTTCCACCTCCAAAAAATCACACAAAGTTTTACTCTTTAACCAACATTAATCCAGAAACCTACGAGGAAGGGGAAGCTGAGAAACATAGTTCTATACATATAAATTTAACAATGGGGGAAGGAAGAGAAATGTTATACTGCCCAACACCACAACACCCCACTCCATCACATGCTGTGTGTGTGTGTGTGTGTGTGTGTGTGTGTGTGTGTGTGTGAGATCTGTTCAGTCACAACGTGGTCTACAAGAGGAACTAGATCATAAAAATTAAGACGATATCAATGTAATATAAATGTGATTTTGGTTCATTGTAATTTTTCTTACATGGGAGAAAATGAACCAGTAAAAAAAGAATTACACCTCTTTGATAGAAAGGAAAATATCTGCAACATAATTGCTACTCTGAAACAGAAGCTCTGTTAGCTATTATCTTTAAAAAATAAATATAAGCATTTACTTTTGGGATCTGCCTAACCAGCCGTGCCCAGCTGCCAGGTTTTGACAGGCTGCACTGCCTCTTTTTTCTCCCTCTACACCTTCACTTACTCAGAACTTCAAGCCCAACATTGCCTATTTGATATCAACCAACCCTGTTCTATTCAGTAATGCTAAACATTCTGCTGGTTGTGTTACTTGTACTTCTGCACTTTTAATATCTGCTGTGGCAGCAGTCCACCACTCTGAACTGTCCGGCCACGTGGTTCAAGGTTGCTCCCTCGGTTATCAACTTTTGTTTATGTGCTCTTGCAGCACTGTGGCATACATTTTTATATCTGCTTCAATCCTAATTATCACATAGCATTGAATCAAATTTTATATAATAGGATTTGTTACTCCCCAGAAGAACGTGAATCATGTTAGAGTTGACACACACACACACACACACACACACACACACACACACAAATATATATGAGTTGTGCATATGTGGCATTGCCATCTGGCTCCCACCTTTTCATTGGGGTAGTGGTAGTTTAGAAAGAATGTTTGGAGAGTTTATGTAGTGGACAATAGTTTACAGAAAAATCTTCACCTCTTTCTATCATCAAACTGCCCATATTTCAAAATAAGAAATCAACGTTTGGAGAAATTAAATTGAGTTGAAAGTCAAATATTTTCAGTTCCAGGGAAGGAAGGTCGATGAAAAGAGATTTGAATGGGAATTGCAGTGAGCAGAAGACCTTACAGCTTTTCTAATTATGACAGCTATTATTTCGTTACTGCCTATCATTTACAGGTATTTCACAAAAAGACAGAAAATCATTTTTTTATGTGAAAGATCTCAATTTTTAAAGAATGCCAGTACTGTTAATATTATTAGTCTAAAAAAAAGACATCTCTGTTGAGATCTGTTTTTTTGAAAATAAGTTTGCACTTTTGATGCATACATTGGTCAAAGCCCACATGCTTTTTTTTATAGTTAAAAACTGTGTGTCACACCCTCTATTCCTACTCTCAATACCATCCAAACTACAGTAAATGTTGCTTATTTTTCTCACTGTTTTATGCTACAATCGAACAAACAAAAACTTGGACAAAATGTTCTGTAATACTCTATTTTATCTAGCGTGGCCAGATCATTGAGTCTTCAGGCTAATACAAAACTATAAATAACCAAAATACATAACATTATTTTTAATTAATAATATAGAAAATTATTTTATCTCTGATAGTAAAATTAAGGTTGTATAATTAAAATCTCATATTTAAATTACACATTGAAAATTATTTTAAGTTTGTGTTGTTTCCCAGCATTATTTTGATCAAATATTTTACCAAAGATCCATTTCAGAGTTTTTTAGTAGGAATTTCTAGTTAATAATGTCAGTTATCTAATTTTATTATATGTTAGCATATCAAGGGCTATAATTATATTTTATCATTAAAGCAAATAATTTAAATTGATGGAAGTAGATATAGCATCCTCTATAATTATATGTGGAGTTTCAAGCACATACATGCATTATTTCCATTTCAAATCATCATGTGGGACTATCTAAACATTTAATGCTTTACTTTGGCCCCTCAATTACGCCTGCTTATTCAAAGCATTTGAAGAAATAAGTGTTTATTTTCACTTATTTCACTTTTATGATAAGCACTATAAATAGATTAAATAATATCAATTTTCATAATAAATTAAATATTCATCAACATACTGAAAAGTAATTATAAGGTAGATTTATTTATTTAAACACCCACCAGCCTGTCTATTTATTTAATTATTTATAGGTCATAAATAATAAGTCAGTTAGAATTATGAGTGTTTCTACGGGTTGCTATATTATTGTAAAATTCAGTGAAATTCTCTCACTCATAAAATCCAAACTACTCTTAAGTTCAACCTTCTGGAATATTTGCTCTCTGGAAATGACCTCTCCAATACTGAATAGATTTCTTAAATTACCACCTACAAAATTATTAAGGCCTGGTGGAAATTAATATATAACGTTAGTAGTATACCCAAACTGAGAAGAGTTATTACAATGGAGAAAACTGAAAAACAGATTGAGTCACAATGACAAGGCAGAACTATTACCAACTAGAGTACAAAAATTTAAGTGAAGATTTAAAGTAATTTCTTTTTAGAAAACTATACAATTTGAATTGATTGTGATAATGCTGAAATCATTAAGTGAAGTGAAGGTCAACACACATCTACCAAATTATTTTCTAAAAACGATGTGTAACAAATTTCTAAAAATTATTCTTTAATTAAACATAGCTTAATGATACTATTTCATAATTTAAATATTTAGCCTTTGAATATTGAGCATATTCAATTATCTAGAATACTGCGTTCTACTTGACATCAGAACAAATGAGGCATCAGAATGTTAATAAAAGAAAATCGAGCCTTCTATATTTTAAAAATAAACGCAGAAGGGTATCAGCATGAAAGTAAAAGTCATCTGGAGTGCCACATATTTTATAACCTAGATAAAATAGACCAAATCTGTTAAAGACACAATCTTTGAAAACACAAATGTGGAGAAATATGTAATATGGCTATGCTTATATCTATTTTTAAAATTACATCGATAATTACTAACCTTCTAAAACAGAAATCACCAGGCCCACATGAGTTCATTGGTGAATTCTAGTAAACTTTTATGGAAGAAACTATCCCAGTTTTCTACAATCTCTTCCAGAAAATAGAGCAGAGGGAATACTCCCTAACTCATTCTGTGAGACAATCATTACCTTCATACCAAAACCAGATAAAGATATTCTAAGTAAGATAACCTGGAAACCAATAGCTCATGAACATAGATGCAAACATCCTCAATAAACTATTAGCAAATAAAAAGTAACAATATGTAAAAACTATTTATGCCACAATGAAATAAGTTTTAATCTAGATATGTGAGGCTGATTCCACATTGAAAAATCAATTATTGTAATCTATCATACCAACAGGCCAACTTTTTAATAAAAATTTTATAATTAAATCAATAAAAGTAGAAAAACATTTGACAAAATCTAATAACCACTCTTGATAAAAATCTTTCAACAAACTATAGGGGAAGTTCCCCAACTAGATAAAGGTTACCTACGAAAATACGTACGGCCAACATTACACTTAACGGTAAGGAGGTAGATGCTTTCCTGCTGAGATAAAGATCCTTGCAAGGATGTCTGTTCTCACCATTCTATTCAATATTTTATTGGAAGTTCTAATTAATACAGTAAGACAAGAAAAAAATACAAGTACACAAATAGGGAAGAAAGAAAGAAAATTGTTTGCAGATGATATGACTGTCTATACAGAAAATAGCAAAGATTCAACAACAAAAAATACCTTCTAACTAACAAGTGATTATAGCAAGATAGCAATACAAAAATTTAATGTACAAAAGTCAATTGCTTTCTTATATACTATCAATGAACACTTGTAATTTGAATTACAAACATAACACATTAGCACCAAGAGAATAAGAAGCTTAGGAATAAATGTTACCAAACTTGTAAAGATCTATGTGAAGAAAAGTATAAAACGCTGTTGAAAGAAAGAAATCCAAACAAGTGGGAAAATATTTTACATACACAAGTGGAAAAATCAATATTATCAAGATATCAGTTCTTCCCAACTAGATTCACTGTAATCTCAATGAAAATACACCAAATTATTCTGTGTATATAGACAAACTCATTCTAATATTTATATGAAAAAACAAAAGACTCAAAATAGCCACTGTGATGTTGTAAGAGAACAGAAATGGAAAACTGACAATTACCTGACTTCAAAACTTATAAAGCTACAGTAATCAAAACAAAGTAGTATTGGGAATAGCACAAAAAAATATATCTATAAAACAGAATAGAAAATCCATAAATATACCCACAGAAATATATATAGTTAACTGATCTTTGGCAAAGGCATTTAAATGGAGAAAAAAAAAATGGTCTTTTCAATCAATGGTTCCGGAAGAACTACAAATCCACATCCAGAAAAATTAATCTAGATACTGACCTTATATTATTTACAATAATCATGTAAAATTCATAAACCTAAATATAAAATACAGAACTATAAGCTCCTAGGTGATAACATAGTTTAAAATATAAGTGACCTTGTGTTTGATGATGACTTTTTAAATATAAAAGTACGATAAATGAAAGAAAAGAAAACTAAGTTGGACTTCATTAAAATTAAAAATTTGTTCTGTAAAAGATAATGTCAGTAGAATGAAAAGCAAACCACAGACTAGGAGAAAATATTTGCAAAACATATATCTCATAAAAGACTAGTATCCGAAATATACGAAAATCTTAAAAGTCAATAATAAGACAGTAAATATCCAATTAAAAATAGGCAATAGATTTGAACAGACACATAATCAAGAAAGATATACAGATTACACATAAGCATATGAGACGATACTCAACATCATGTTGGAAGAGAATTGCAAATTTAAACAACAATAAGATATCTACACACCTATTAGAATGGCTTAAATCCAAAACACTGACAACATCAAATGTTGGTGAGGATGTGAACCAGCAAGATTTCTGTTGTGAAAGATAGTCAAGGAGACATCACTGCAGGTCGGCTGGACCCAGGTAATTGGAGGTTTCCCCGCTTCCTCCCCTGTGTATGGAGTATGTACACTGCTTGCCTACTCAGTTCTAGAAGCAGTCCAAGGACACAACCTTGAGTTAGTAATGTGGTCGTGGGATCATCTAGACTGGGTACTTGACTGACCCCAGTTAAGGGCTCAATATAAACTTCTAAGATATGGATGGTGGGTACAGAAAATTACTCATTTTGCATAAGGTGGCAGGGGGTGGGGTGGGGGGGGGGAGTGGCGGTTTCAGATTACACCCGGTAAACTATCCAGGAATTTCCGAAGAAACAATCTCTCATTAATTGCTGATAGGACTGCAAAATGGAAAAGCCATTCTACAAGACATTTTAGCAATTTTTACACAACTTAACATACTTTTACCATACAATCCAACAAATTTGCTCCCTGATAATTACCTAAATTAGTTGAAAACAGGTCCACACAAAAAACTGCACACAAGTGCTTGTCACAGCTTTATTCATTATTGCCAAAATTTGGAAACAACAAAATAGGTGAATAGATAAACAAACTGATACACATATACAATGAGGTATTATTTAGCAATAAAACAATGAGCTGTTAAGCCATGAAAAGATATGGAAAAAACTTAAATATGCATTTTTCAGTGAAAGACACTAGTTTGAAAGGCTATAGACTGTATGATTCCAACTATGTAATATTCTGGAAAAGGCAAAAATATAGAAAGAGTAAAAAATCAGTTGTCAGGGGACTAAGGGGAGGGACAGAGAAGAATAGGTTCAGCCTAAGGTATGTTTAGGACAGTGAAACTATTCTGCATTATACTGTAATAGAGGATACACATCATTCTACATTTGTCAAAACCCATAGCATGTACAGTACAAAGGATGAACACTAATGTAAAATATGGACTTTAGTTAATAATAATGTATTAGTATTTGTCTATCAGTTATAATAAATATATCACACTAATGCAAGATATTACTATTAGGGAAACAGTGTGTTGGAGATTAGGGTATTAGTGGTGTTAAATTTATTTAGATAATGTTATTTTATTGTGAAGTGAAAAGTGCTAGTGACCAAATATATTAACAGATTAAAAAATAGTTAAATGTGAATCCAAATTAAGCAAATACACGTGCATTTTACTTTTATCGCATTATCGAAGTGTTATTCTAATTTATTTTTCTATATTACAAAATGTATGATAACACATCTATAAATACATTATATGAATCCCAGAAGAGTTTCTCCATTTTGCTACTTAGGCTTGATTCATTACCTTCTTTATAGTACTACTTATTTAATCAAATCATTCTCATTAAAAATTCTCTTGAGAGTTTTTCCCCTCATTTTTAATGATGACAGTATAACTGATAAACATTTCATAATTAATTTACAACAAAAAAGGAAAAATATGGTAAAGAATAATAGTATAGTTATATTATTATTGTAAATTATCCAGAGATTGCATCTTAGAATGTAACCTTACATTTGACTTCAAATATTTCTAAAATATTTTATTCCATGTCAATGCTATAACCATTCTTTCAAAAAGATTTTTTGAGTAGAGAACCATTATCTTATTCTGCATTATCAATGAAGAATAGAAATATATTTGTATGCTTCTCACCACAGTATAATGTGAGAAAAGTCTATAGCTTGAATTTCAATATATGCCTTTAACATTTGTATTAAATCACACAATAACTTTTATTGTTGATAAATATATATATATTTTACTTTTTCTGTTAGAATGCTGAACCATATTATTAAAAGTTATTGAGCTTTTTACTGAGAGTGTGTCATATCACATATTAACTTAACTATAGAGAATTCTAGATCTCAGCATAGAAATCAGTTTTGAGTTTCCAGAAGCATTTTTAATATTTTTTACAGAACTTTGGTCATCATCTTAACTTTGAAGTTGTTATAGGAAAGGAGTGAGGCTCCCCCGTGAGTTGGTATTCTCTGCAAATGAACCATAAGGCTTCTGAAAGAGTAATCTAGATTTATCTGAAGACTCTGAAAAAGTCAATCTGGAACTTATTCTCTTAGGAATCTTTTAATTATCAAGTGTTAACATGACTTGAAGATATTCTGAGGAGCCACAGAAAACAAAGTCAGTATAACAGAAGCAAATCCCTATATGATTCTCAGAATACCTTGATCAGACTACTGTGTGAGTTAAAGCTTATGGAAACAGAACCTATTTAAGGAGGCCAATCACAAACGTTGCCCTTCTGTGTGTGTGTGTGTGTGTGTGTGTGTGTGTGAGTGTGCGCGCGCGCGTGTGTGTCTGTATGTTTTGCAAAACAGTACATAATAAGGTTAAAGAAACACGAACACTGTTCACAAGCAAAATATATACTGATTACACGAAACAACAAAAGGATATTGGCATAGAAAGCTTTATGCTTGTATCCCAATACTATGACTCTTCCAAAAGAAAGTCAACTCTCACTCTACACTAAGTTTAAAGTTCAGTTATCTTAAGAAGATGCAAAATTCTGTAAAACTTCAAAATAGCAGTAGTTGTCTAGAAAAGATTACCTACCCAGGTCTAATTTCAATCTTAGACTGCCTAGAGAATGAATAACTTTTATTAATCCTGTTTGTTTTGTGTTACCTTGCAAACAAATATCTGTGCTTACATTGGCAATTATATAACAAATTTCTAGTCAATTGTTTTTGTTTCTTCATTCAATTTACTAAGTATTTACTAGTCAAAATATGAAGAAAAGGAAAATAATCATATTGAAAAATTGTGATATAAGTCAACATGTTTCTTCATTTCTACCACAATTCTGTAAAACACTAACTTCTTAGTAAATAAAACATAATTATTCCATAATTTTGACCAAGAAAGAAAAAAATCAACCACAAATAAACATTCCGCATCTAAATGCAACACAGATTTATTTTTAAATGAACTAGAAATAAAATTGATGTCAGTTTCTTGATTCTGTAGGATATTTGATACTCTATATAATTTATTATTATTATGTTATTATATAATTATTTTTAAGTGTTAAAATGTGCATATCATAGTTTGTGGTAAAGCCAAAGTGATTAGCAGGCTTGGTGCAAGCTACAACTTATTTCAGCAGAGGTGTGTAAGTCAAGTTCCAGTCAGGAGATAACTACCATGTCAGTAATTCAAATAGGAAAAATTTATTATAGAAAAATTTTAACTAGCAAAAGGTGATTAATTACTAAAAAAGGGGAAAGGAAGCTTCAAAGGAATAAAATAGCAATGGTAGGCAGTAGCTTGGATAAGTAGGCGTAAACTTGGGAGAAGCTAAGAACTTAAAATAGCTTACTGACCCCAGGCTGAGATGCAGACTGCTGGAGACAGTGTAGCTGCATGAGTAGCATACCTTAGGCAAAGAAACTTGCCACATGTATAGAATACTGCTATCTTCAGGAGTGGCGCTGGCGCGCGTGTGCCCGAGAAACTTGCTAAGGGGTCCAAGTGGGCCAGACTAGTTCATAGGAACTGTGTCCTATGTGGCCAAGAAGTTCACAGGAAAGTGCCAGTGTGCCGGATCTGGTCAAAGGAAGTGGTCAGCTGGGTAACTGACAAGACCCTCTAGAAACTGAGCACCACTGAGTCTCTCAGACACCCATTCACTGGTGGCCACTTTGTAGGAGGAAAGAGCACACCAGAAGCACATGTTATTTTGGGCTTCAGTGTCTTACCAGCTCCCTCTATTGACAAAGTCTAATATTGCACCAAGTGGCAAAGGAAAAATATTTCAAGTCCAACTTTGGTATTACTACAAAGTAGAACAAAAAAAAAAAAGGTGGATTTGGTAGTGAGAGGTGATAATTGATAGCCAACCTACCTGTTCCTTTGGCTATGCAGCTTTCATATTCATCCTTTTACATGCATTATAACTTCCAATTTTGTTTTCACTTAACGAGATACAACTATCCTTAGTATAAGTAAAAAACTTCAAAACTTTTCTGAAAATGAAAAGACACAGAATTCCAACAGTCATTTTATCAATAATTATCTATATTGATTACCCTTCAAATTCTTCCAACAGTAACTAAATACTAGATTGGGATACTAAGCAACAGCTTAAATATAAAATATTAATGGGAAGGAGAAAAAAAGAAAACATTTGAGAAATGCAAAGCAATATATAAACATAACAAGAAAAACAAAATGTGCAAAGCTTCTGTAGTTCCAGTTTCTGTAACTGGTTTCAAAACTACAGTTGTCATCTATGACATCTTTCATCCTCTACCCAGAAAAAATATATATATATCTTTTAGACAGAACTTCAGTTTTGGGGAGTTCTTTACCCAGGGAGTTGATCCGAACTTTCATTCTTTAATATTCTGTGTCCCCAATTGTCCTACACAAAATATCACCTCAAGCATGAAAAGCTGCAATATATTTTGAATAATTAATTTATAACTTGGATATAATATTATCACCTTTATTTGGAAGTGATTTCTTAAAAAGTAACTAATGAAACAATCTGCATGCCACCTCTGATCTTCATGCGTTTTCAGTGAAAGCAATTAACTCTTAAAAATCATCTTCTTTACCGTCATTTTCTAAAAACTGAAATATACCAAGATGACTAATAGGAGAGAAATAACTTTGCTTTGCTTTGTTCTTTTGCCATTTCAGAAAAGAATACCTAATCGAAAAATAAGGATTTATAGGTAATATGGCAGGGTGTTATTTCTGAGTTAGGATCCAACTGGTGTTTCTCTCTTTGCCTATCTCCTCACTGCTCACTGTCATATAAACACATACCCACTATGGAATATAGTACATTCCCAATTATTTCAAAGAGTTATGCAGAATAAAAGGAGAATCTCTTACACTGTTTTCCATAAGTATAAGCCTGCTTATGAAAAAAATATATATTTACATGTTTACATAAAATTTTATATAAGTTATAGACATTTTGTCACAACACAATTAATCATAGCACTGGTTGACATAGCAAAAAATTATAAATATTGTTATCCATGTACAGGGAATCAATCAATAAATTGTGATTTACATATACAAGTGAATAGTGTGCAGCTGCTAAAGAGGTTGTGTTGAATCTGTGCTTGCTCACATGGAAAAGCCTTAAGGGATACTCTTAAATAAAGAAACGCTTGACTAATAGCCTCTAGGATTCTACTTGCAAAACAACATACATACGATATCAACATACATACATATATATAAATGATTTTGCATATGAGAGAGAGAAAGAGATGGAATGAGAAAGAATTAGTGTGAGAGATATGTACTAAACCATTAAATAATAATCACCTATGATGGGTGGGCCTTTCAAAATTGTTTTCTTCTCCTTTAGATGATGTTTAAAATTTTTATAAAGTATATATGTTATTTTATAATTTCAAATTAAAAAGATAAAAATCATTATTAAAAGTTAAAAAAAAAACAAATAACATGGACAAAGGATCAGAGTAGACATTTCTTCACAGATGTGCCAATGAACACATGAAAAGATGCTTAGACGTTCATCATTAGGGAAAAGTAAATCAAACCATTATTGGATACCACATCACACTAACTCATGTGGTTAGAAATAAGAAGGCAGATAATAACAAGTTTGAGTGAGATTGTGGAGAAACCAGAACTCTAACACAGTGGCTGGTGGAAGAATAAAATGACATAACCATTTTGGGAAATACCTTGGTGTTTCCAACGGTTAATCATAAAATTATTATGGGACTCAGCAGTTCCATTCCTAGGTATGTAACCAAGAGAAATGGAAGCATAAGTATAAAACCTTGTACATACATGTTTGTAGCTGCATTATTTATAATAACTAGAAAGTAAAAACAACCCAAATGTCCATGAACATGAACAAATACACAATACAATGGAATATCATTCAATCGCATAAAGGAATTAAGTGCTACTACTTGTTTCATGGATGAACCTTGAAACATGCTAAGTAAAAGAAGCCAGTCACAAAACACCATATATTATTTAATTGTGCTTATATAAAATATTCAAAATAGGCTAATCTATAGAGATAAAAAAAAAGTAATTGTTATAGGCTGGAGAAGATACGGGGACAAGGAGGTAATAATTAAAGCATATGGAGTTTCTATTAGAGATGATGGGAATATCCTATAGTTGATGATGGTGATAGTTGCACATGTCTGTGAAAACACAAAAATCATTGATTCTCATACTTTAAATGGGTAAATTCTATGGTATGTGGATTATATCTAGATAAAGATGTTATATACTTTGGGAAGGGGGGAGGACAAATTTCGCTTATACAGAGAATAATCTGCCACTTCTCAGTCCATAACAGCTTGAGGAATTTGATGTGCTATTGAGTGGAGTAGAATAGAAAGCGGAGGAGACAAAGAGTTTGTGTTAAAAGAGCCTTGAGTCCACAAGTTCTATTCCTTGAGCAAGTTCCAGAGAAGTAGAAAGACACGAGTTAGTGATTGGCAGCAACAACAAAAAAAAAAGCATGGCAGCAAGCCTCAACAGCTACAATGGCCAGGAGAGTAGGAATTAGAGATACATCATTTTGTGGGTGTCTATATGTAAGGACCAAAAAAGCCAATGTTATTGCAACTAATGCTTATTCAAACAGATGAATAGGGCATCTGGTGTCCCTATTGACCAATGCCTTGACACCAAATAAATGTACAAAACCTAAAAACAAACTCTAAGAGGGACTGGAAACACAAAATTGTCTATGTCAAGTTTCCATCAATCTATTGGAATTAGGCCTGGAATAAGAAATAAAGTTATATTTCTCATCCACCCGAGAGTATAGAGAATGACCCATTGCATTTAAAATTACAATAACTCGTGAAATAAAGAGGAAGTTATACACGAAGGCTGTTTTGAGAAATTTTGGTTCTAATTTGAATATTCAAAATGAGGATGCTTCCTTCATGGGACACAGTGATGGTTCTATTGAACTGGGACTTCAGATGACCTCTGACCATTAGTTCTTATTCCATTAAGCAACAAGTGAAAAAGTAAATTACTATGATAGCTATGATGACTGGCCCTATTTATCAAGAAGAAATAGGATTGTAGAAGATAAAAGAACTCTTATGAAATCCATGAAGTCCTATAATATTGCTGTATTTGATACCTATTAATATGTAACACATTACTTCAAAACTTAGTGGCTTATAAAAAAGTTATCTCCCAATTTTATGAGTCAGGCATCCAAAGGTGACTTAAAGAGGTCTTCTGTCCCGGAGTTATTCATAAGGAAGAAATCACAGTCACAGCTAGGGTTGTAGTTATCTCAAAGCTACACTAGGAGTAAATGCGCTTACCAATTTTGTCATGAAGTTGGTTGTTGACAGACTTCATATCCTCACTAGATGTTGGCTGGAGACATTATTTCATTATGAGGTGGTCATTTCCTTAGGGCTACTCCCAACATGATAGCTGAATTCTTCCAGAACAAGTGAAGGAAAGAGAGAGATAGAGCAAGATGGAATTCAGAGTCCTTTTGTAATCTAATCTCAGATATAACATCCCATAGCTTTTGCTATATTCTTTTCATTAGAAATGACCCACTATGTCCAGCCAACACTTGGGGAGGAGATTTCATGAGGATATAAATAGTGGCAGGAGGGACTTTGGACCATTTCGCGACTGTCTACCACAATTGCCATATACATCGACAAAAGTTAATATTTTATATAGTTTTATGGGAGCCTCAAAAAGGCAAAATTACACAGGGCTTCTCAGGAATGATGTTTTATTCAATACGGTAGTTAAATAACCATTACCAGCTGAGGGACTGGTTTAGGGTACAAGGAACATGGTGGAGAAATGGGAAAATAAAATTATAAATACCAGAGGGTAGGGAAGGGAGGAAGTAGATGGAGTAAATGGAGTCAAATATTTTTTTAAAAAAATTATGAATGCCAGCCATAGTTTTGTAATTCTTGTGACTTGTCACAGAAATGATTACTATAGTCTCTCTATCCATATTGCAATAAATTGTGATATGTGAAATAAGATAGTGAAGATAATTTCACTACTTCTTATTTCTACTAGAAATTGTAGTCATGGAAAACCTGTTTTTTTATACCATTGCCTGATAATCCATTCACTTCTTAGATTTTGAGCTGCAGGTGTGAGCCATCCGTGTGCTGGAAATAAAATCTATCAGAATTAGCATGTTTCTAGAGTCCACAGGTGCAACAATGGCAGTTCCCAAATCTCTGGATCAAAGGTAAAGAAATATGTTCCTTCAGTCAACAATTCCTGTGGTTTTCTGCTGATTTGCCGGACTTCTAATATTGGCAGATGTAGGAGATCTTCACGTGGAAAAATTCTATTATGTTGTCTCAACTTTATTTCTTGGAAATTCAAATTAGAGTCTACTCTTCCATTGCTTCCATCCCTACTGCAAGTTTTTATTTTTCTTCACTAAATCTTTCTGTTTAAAATAGCTAAAATTGCTAAAGTTATTTCTGTTAGCTGCAATGAAATCCCAGCTAATATACTGAATCTTAATGGGAAGGATTGAGAAGTATGGAGTTTAAACGGGACCAGGATAAAAAAAAAAAATCAGATTATATTGATAGATTATCAAAAAGATGAATGTCCTAATGAAATGCGCATTTCCTCTCCAAAATTATATTTTAATTGTTACGCAACCTCACTGTCAGAACACTCATGGCCAATTTAAAACATAGTTTTAGTATGTGAAAATGACTCACCTTATCTTAAGACTGAGAGGACAAAACCCAATCAAGAACAGCTTAGATCTCGATCAGCTACTGAGTGATTTGTTCAAGCACTTTAGAATAAATCACTAAGACCAAAATCTCCAAAATTATGCCAAGGCTTAGAAACTTTTAAAAGCTATTTTAAATTCTCTTAGACATTTTTAAATAAAAAAAAATGTACGTTTATATGGTATTATATTAAAGTTATAACTATCGATGATTTATCCCTTTAAATTACTAAGCTTTAAAAGATGCTCAACATCACTAGGTATTAGGGAATTGCAAATCAAAACCACAATGAGATACCATCTCATACCTGTTAGAATAGTTATAATCAACAGGACAAGTAATAACAAATGTCGGAGAGGATGTGGAGAAAAAGGAACCCTCATACACAGCTGGTGGGACTGCAAATTGGTACAGCCACTATGGAAAACAGTATGGAGGTTCCTCAGAAAACTAAAAATTGGTCTACCAGCAATCCCTCTAATGGGTATTTACCCCAAAGACTTGTAAACCCATATCCAAAATGGTATTTGCACACCAATGTTCATAGCAGCATTATTCAGAGTGGGCAGGACATGGAAGCAACTGAAGTGTCCTACGATAGATGACTTGCTAAAGAAGCTGTGGTACATGTGTGCAATGGAATATTACTCAGCCATAAGAAGAGATGAAATATTGCCATTTGCGGCGGCATCGATGGACCTAGAGATAATCATGCTAAGTGAAATAAACCAGACAGAAAAAGTTGGAGATAACATGATATCACTTATATGTGAGATATAAACCTAAAAGAAACAAATGAGCAGGACAAACAGAGACTCATGGACATGGACTATAGACTAATGCTTGCCAGAGGACTATAGACTAGTGGTTATTAGTGGGGTGGGGGAGGAAGGAGGAGGTAGATGGGGTAAAGGGTATAAAATATAGGGGAATAGGGGGAGGATGGATGAAGTGAGTAAAGGGGATCGAATATATGGTAGCTGAAGAAAACTGGACTTTGGGTGGTAAACACAATAGAATATACAGATGTCAAATTATAATGTATACCTTAAAATTATATAATTGCATTAACCAATGTTACCCCAAAAAAACTTAATTTAAAAAGTTTCATTAAAGATATTTTCAAAGATAAGATTAATATAATAATCTCCAATATATTCACTACCAGATTCAACAGTTATCCATATTTTCGAAATTGTATCATCTGTTCCCACCCTTACTATATATTTTTTCCCAGAGTGTTTAAAATCAAACCCAAATATTACATAATTTTACTTTTGCCTGTTCTCTAAGAGATGTTTCTCCCTTCAAAATGAACCACTCTACCATTATCCTAACCCGCAAAATTAATGGTAATTTCATAATATGTGATATCCATACTATATCCAATGTTTTTAAAATCAGGATCCAAAGTCCATGCAATACACTTTATTGCTATTATATTAGTTTTCTAATACAATTATACAAGCTGATTTTCTACTACAGTGTATTTATTTTCTAATATTGCTATTGTAATAAATTACTAAAAGTGCCTTAAAGCAATGCAAATTTATTATCTTAAAGTTCTGTAGGTCAGAAGTCTGACCCAGGTCTTATCAGACTAAAATCAAGGTATTGGCAGAGTTTGGTTCCTGCCTAGAAACTCTCAAAATATGTTTCCTTGCTTTTCCAGTTCCTAGAGGCTATCTCTATTTCTTGGCTCACGGCCTCCTTCTTTGATCATCAAAGTCAACAACAATGTATCTCCGACTTCACATTTCTCTGACTACAGCCTAGAAAAATTGTCCACTTTTAAGTATTCATCAGATTAGATTGGGCTCACCCAGATATTCCAAGATAATCTCTCCATCACAAGTTTATAACCTCAATCACTTCTCCCAAGATACTTTAGCCTTGTAAGGTAATATATTCATAACTTCTGAAGATAGGGATGTTGATATATTTGGGACTACAATTCTGCTTACCAGAGGTAGATCTCTTAAATGACTTCTTTTTTATTATAGTTTTTAGACTCCCTGAAAGTTGCAAAAAGAGAATATAGAGTCTGATGAACCCTTCGTCCAGCTCCCCAGATGTAGCTATAGATCAATATCAAAAACCAGAAAACTGACATAGTCCGTTTACTAGACCACAGACCTTGTTCAGTTTTCATCAGTTTTTACTGTACTCATTTGTGTGAGTATATGTGTATAGTTTTATCTAACTTGATCTCATATATATTCATGTGACCCTCACAGTCAAAATACAGCACTGTTCATCACCATAAAAAATTGCCTGTCCTATTCCTTAATAGTTATACTCATCTGCCACATCGCTGTCCTTGTCTTTTGGTAATTGCTAATCTGTTCTTTATTTCTATGGTTTTATCATTTCAAGAGTAATATGTAAGTGGAATTTTACAATATGTAAGCTTTTGAGATTAAATGTTTTTTTTTTTTTTTTTTTTAACCAAGTATAATGCTCTTGGAATACCTCCAAGTTGTTATGTGTGTTATATATTGGTTCCTTTTTTTTTTTCGCTGAGTAGCACTTCATTGTATGGATGTACCAGAGTTTGTTTAACCATTCATTCATCAAAGGATTTTTGGGATGTTTCCTGTTTTGAACCATTAAAAATAATGTTGTTATTTGTGTCCTAGTTTTTATGAAAACACAGTTCCATTTTTCTGGGATAAACACCTAAGAACTTGATTGCTAGGTCGTATGGTTAATATCTATCTAATTTTAAAAGAAATTGCCAAATTATTTTCCATAGTGCCTGTGCCATTTTACATTCCCACCAGCAATGTACATGAGATGCAGTTTCTCTGCATTCTTGCCAGCATTTGGCACTATCATTAATTTTTCAATTTAGTCACTGTAATGTGAATGTAGTGGTAACTCATTGTGGTTTAAATCTGCATTCACCTTATGGCTAATAATGTGAACATCATTTCATGTGCTTCTAAAGTCTGCCTTACCTCATAAGTCAATGAATATTGAATGTAACTTTGTAGTCTTTACTTAGTAATTCTGATTGCAAGTCAAAATAAAAGCTCTTTTAATGTTTCTGATGATTTGTATGCATTTATAAGGTTTATGAAATACAAATCACGTGAAAAGGATATAGTTAGAACAAAACCTCATTAATCTATTTTCCTATATTTCCTAATATGCAATAATTCAGGCAAATGTTGTTTTATTCCTCTTAAATGAACTCTTCTTTTTAGTAGCTATATTAAGAGCAAGAAAGGCACTGGAAAAGAATACAGATTTTTATTCTATATTTTGTTTACATATTTAACAAGCACAAAACAATAATATTTACTAATTTGCAATGTAAATGGAAACTAGGATTCCAACCCTAGTGCTCCAACTCTATGTCAGAGCTTTTAACTTCTAATGTTTTCTCATCTTCAAATATTTTTATGTATATTAAATATATTTTTCCAATTACTCATTAATAACCTTTAATATAAATAGTTCCAAAGGAGTGGAAAAATATAGTTTGTTATTTTATGTTGAAAATAATTTACACATATTATATAATTTAAAATGTCAGCAATTTAGAATTGCCCACGTTAATTTGGCAGTTTATGTGGAATAAATCATACACTAAAATAACAGGTTTTGCAAACATATTTGACTATATTACTTACCCAAGAATTTTAAAGACTAAAAGGTTATGTTTTTTTAACATCTTCTGTAAAAATTTAACGCTAAGAATAAATGAATATTTCAGTTACACAACATAAAAAGTTTTTTTCCTGAAGAATAAATCATAACTTTTTCTATAATGATCACTGTCATTGAATTTGGCCCAATCAGCTAAATAACCCAAAACTGTTATGATAACCCAAAACAATGGTCAATGCACAGAGTTCCAGGAGAGCAACATACAGAAACTATAAAGCCTCTTGTATCTTATGTTTGAAATTGGTCTTCTATAACTTCTTCCATACTCTATTGTCTAAAGCAAACCATAAGGCAAGTGCAAATTCAATGGCAAGAAAAATCGAATCCCACCACTTGAAAGAAATTGCTACAAAATTACATTGAAAACTATGTCAAAGTATATGAATGTAGGGAGGAGTGAAGGATTTTAGCAAATTTGCAATCCACTACAAGGGTGTCAGAGAGAAACAGCCTACTCCTCCACGCACTATTGTTGCCATAGCAACCAAATGTTAAACTGTGATTTTTTTCCTGCCTTTTTCTCCACCTGCATTTCTTCTTATACCAGCAATCTTGATAATTTGTGTAATTATGATATCACCACAAGCCACAGATTTTTTATGATCCTTTCCCAGTAACAAAGGGAATTATTTTAATCATCCTCAAATATGGTATAAACTCAATCCCAGAACCACAAAAGTACATATCTGAAGGCTACTCTTGGAGGGGGTGGGGAAGCCACCCTCTTGATCAGGGTCCACACAGAACAGAGATAGCACACTCAAACTTGGGTAACTGAGGAAAGTTTAAAAAAAGAACTGTTTAGAATAACGTGGTAAAGCAGTAGGAGCAGGCACCGTGGAAAATTTAGCCACCTACTATTGCAATTTCCTGGTGCCTTCTTGACCTCTCAAGTCCAGTGTGTAGGTAAACACTATTTTCATTTTACAGAGGATTGTTTCTGAGAATGTGCAATTTTACCTTTCCTTGAGTGATGTGTGAATGGATGAAACAGCAGTTTACAGAAATAACAAAGTGTTCTATTTCCTCACATTTAACAAGACACATCTTCGTGCTCTTTTCTTCATCAAATGTAAAAATCATAAGGTTAACAAAAGCTTCTGTGATCTATAGGCTATTAAGTAGTCCTATACAAAATCTATTGGATATTAAATGAAGAAAATTTGAAGAATATTTTATTTAATATGCTTTTACATCCCATGGTGTATATATATACACATACACAAATATGTAATGATGATAACTTCAAACTGTGTTGTTTTCTAGTTAGAACACTGATACTAATAATCGATTAATTCCTACCTACTGCGTATGATGTACCAAAGCTATTCTAAGCACCTTATTTGTATAAACTAACTTGTGGTCAGGTTTAGTCTGGTTTTGGAGTCTATGTCCTTAGCCATTGCGTGCCAGATATCAAAATACCACTGCACAAAACAAATGAGGACAAAACGAAATGTTACCACTAAGATGATTTTTTAAAATATATAATTATCTTTGAAAATGTCTTACTTGCTAAAAAGTATACTTTGAAATGTTAGTTAGACTAAAGGGCAAACCATCAATAGCTCTAATCACAAATATTTGCATTTTTATCATATTCAAGCAAGCTTTATGAGAATAACAAATAAGCAGAATTATAGAGTTATGAAAAGGAAAAATAAAATGGGAAGATGTACATTATTCAAACTAACAGCCTCATCTGTGAGGACAAATAAAGGTTACCTGTCTGTCTCCTGGAAATATTTGTTATATATGACTAAAATAGAATAACATAATTGACTCCATCCTTTGATGCATTCTCATACAAAGTTTGCTGTCTACCAAAGAGAGCAAGTTACTCTAGGATAAGACCTTCAGAATAACTTAAATAAAAATATCCATTGACTTGAGCTCATTTTTAAAAGTTTTGTTTTCAACAGAGTCTAAATGTTGAAGGGTCATGCACTGAAGCTTAAAGAGTACTAAATATTCAGCCCATTATTAATGGGAAAATAAAGCACAGGTCAGTTTCTTCCCCTATGATTCTGGATTAAATTGAGCTAATTTTGTTTACCAGCATTAATAGAACTTTCTTTGTTATTATGACTCATAGGTAGACATTTTTAAGTTTAAGTTATAAAAGCACCATTCGAATGACACATGATCTTTGAATTAAAATAGTTTCTGGTAAGGAATTGATAAACAATTATTTCCAGAGTATGTAGATTTTAATCAAGAACATACAAAAAACTTGAGTATACCTTTGCAGTATATCTGTCAACAAAGGTTAATGTTTCAAAGCTTTGACTAGGAATATAGAGTAGCATAAGTTATTTTGTTTTCTGGAGGGAGTCCTAGGTGTGATTGGTGATGACATTATATAGAGAGGAAGAATTTGGGATGATAGAGAATGGCCTAAATTTATGAGTGGAGACAAAAGGAACTCACAGTGGCTCATCCATTGTCCATCCTGAACATGTCCTGAAGTGAACTCATTCTTAGAAACATGACATCACCAAGAGCAAAAGTACTTGATGCTGACATTTTGAGACGTAGGACACAGTCAGTCTTCGAATTCCACGGTCAATATTCCACCATTTGAATTCCACCCAACGAAGCATTGAGGATAGAAGCCATTTACCTTCTCTGTATCAAACGCTTTTGGGTTTAGAACTCTGGAGCTTGGAGATTATGAAATTTTATCATTCCATGAAAAATTTGGCATGGGTGTTAGCATTCTCAAGAGTCACTGGTGCTGGAGTGGCTTGACCATGTGCCCTTTTGAGAGTAAGCCCCGTATAAAGTTGTACATACTGTGCAAAGATAATAGTAATTAAGACTTACCTTAGTTAGTTACTTTGTTGTTGATCATTTTTACTTTAAAAGAGGTTTAATATATTTCAATGTTAATAGAGATGAGAAATTTAAAAACTCAATTTTGAAAATATAGGCCAGAGTAAAATAAACTAGTATAATCTTTCTGAGAAGCTGAAAGACAATGGGATGCATAACCTTTGTAAAGGGACTAATTTAAATTTTTGTCATATGAAAAGGACCAAAGGACAAAGACAAACCTTTGTAGAAATTATCAAAAGGAAATTGAGATCATGTTCAAATGAAGTGTTCGGAGGGATCACACTGCAGAGAAAGTACGTTGGCGCACTCTTTATGTCTATGAGCTAGTCAGCAAAACACACAGGGAAAGGATTGAAGGAAGTCAGAATGCTGCGCAAATCTTTGCTAGAATGATTACCCAGGAAAAATATGAAATAATTATGGGGGGCTAACCCCTAGATGTTTTTCCCTAATATAATTACAAAAACTAGTATTTACTGAAATGAGAAATAATGATTTGAAATACATATTAATCTACAAACTTATAAAAAGAGTTAACTTTATAAACACTAATAAAACATCTCTATAACTTTCAAGTTTAATATCCATAATTTATTTAATATGACATTGTTTTCTTTAAAAAATTAAAGTATAGCTCTTCTTTATTTTCTTTTATTTTAAGAATATAAGTTCCATGTACAAAACTATTTTTTCAGATTAGGCACATGTTTTGGACTGAACTGTGTTCACATCCCAAGATAATTTGTGTTGAAGTCCTAGCTCTGAGTAGATTAGAATGTCACTGTAAAAGGAGACAGGTCTTTTAAAGAGGTAACTAAGTTTAAATGAGGTCTTAAGGGTAGGGAGCTAATACAACTGATATCTGTATAAGAAGAGGAAGAATTAGTAGGGATGTTCACACACAGAGAAAAGGCCATGTGAGGACATAGCAAGAAGGCCACTGCCCCACAGCCAGGGACAGAGGCCTCAGGAGAAACCAAACCTGCTGACACCTTGATGTTGGACTTCCAGTCTCCATAACTGTAACAAATAAATTTCTGTTGCTTAAACCACCCAGTCTATGGCATTTTGTTATAGCAGCACTAGCAGACAAATACAGTATCTAAAACATTAAGAAATTATGTTAAGTACGACATAGGGAATGCAGTTATCATTACTATATTGGCTAAGTGGAAAACCAGAGAGAAGGAGCAATTAGGGGGATTGTTTTATAAACTATATCAATGTCTAACCAATGTGCCATATATTTGAAATTAATTAAAATAATTAATTAATTTTTTAAAAAAGAAATTACGTTAAGTCCTCAAGCGAAACAGTTCTATAAAATAGGAACAATATTTTATCAAACAACTGGATAGGTCAGTGTACATATCAAGTGACTTTTGAATTAGAATATATGAAGAATCACTGTAAAATTTAAAACAAACAAGCATACAAACAAAAAATGCTGAAATCTACACAATCTTGATTAGTTGAGTTTTCCTTTACATGCTCACACATTCAGACATACACATAAACACGGCACACATGCACACACATACACACATGCACACCCATGTAACACCAATGCTTCAAGGAAATAATTATTTTCTACAAGGCTAAAGACCTGACCTCCTTTTTTAGTGCTGCCACTTACTTGCCTATTAATAGTGAATGTGATTCCTAGCCTATAAAATTTCATTTGGCCTTTTCAAAACTTCAGTTTTCTTTTCTCTAAAATATGTATTATGTCTTCCTAGTATCCCTTAAAGTGGTGATGACCAAATTTGATAATGGAGGTAAAGTCTTTTTTGAAAGCTAGAGATCTGATAAAAGATCTGATAAAAATTTTAGAAGTTATAACATTGACCAAAACCAAAGGCTTTAATGAAGTTTAAAATGCTTTACCTTAATTAATCCATGTGTATGTGTGAAGAAATTGAAGAATCAAAGCTTTTACAAGTTTGATAGCTGAACAAGAATAACAATCCTAAAACCTGAGTAGTATTTTTCTGTGATGTGCTAAATATTTTTTAGTTATTCATCAAGCTGAAAATTTGTTTGATTATATAGGAGTTAGGTTTTCACTTGATTGAATGCCTGCTAAAGGGAAAATTTTCTTAAATTTAATCTAAATTCCCTTGCCAGTTTTTAATCTATGATTAAAGAGACTATAAAAGATCTTTATTTTTGAATAGCTTTCTATATCCACAAAGGATCACAGTTTTAAGAGCAGGTTTAACTACTTAATTTTCTTTTTCTTCTAAACAGATCTTGTACTGACTTCATCATTTATTGTTCTATGTTCTAAAAGCCTTCAGTTGACATGACCATTTTCACACCGTATGTCAATATTGAATAAGCTTGATTATTTCAAACAATGTGATTCTATTTAAATCACTCTTTCTTGAATAATTAAATTATCATACTTGAACAACTTATAATCCTGATTTGCTAAGAAAAAAGTATATTCACCAACCAGAGATCATAACACTAAATATGTATTTAGAATGATATTTTAAAAATAGAAGAGGAATGACTATAACTTGTTTCAGAAAGTTGTGTATATGTAGTTATGAAAAAGGAATGTACTAAAATTGCTCAAAAGTTAGTTTTCAACTGTTTATTTTTAATGTTTACATTAAAATATATGAGGAACGCACAGAAAAGAACAGTTAAGATAGCACCTCAAAAGGAGTGATAAAATTTTAAGAATCCCATTGAGATTTACTATATCCGTACTCACATACATTCACATGCTCTGCAGTGCAATCTGTCAGGATAGCCTAAATAAAATACTTATGGTGATAATACTACCACAGTGCTCATAACTCCCTCAATCAAATTAAAGCAGTAGTTAGTATAATTTTCCTTGACTCCCTTGGTCATTACTATCTTTTAAATAAATCTGTTTTGTTTAATCTATTGCAATCATAGCCATAATCTGAGCGGCAGTGGTACTGATTTTCTGTATTTATTATAAATGTTAAGTTGCAATTACTGATGCATGTAGTCGAAATGCTTTATTCATTTCCAAAAAAGGAGAAACGATTTTTTTTTAGCTTTAGAGATATGCACATGAATGATGAAAAGATTTTCAGCTGTATGAAAAAGTTAAGAGGATCTCTCACAATGAGATATGCAGTGTCTAGAGCACACACCTGTACTGTTGAGCACCATCAGATATGAAAGATCCAAGTGCTATATCAGACTTCTATAACATATGAGATTTGAAAAGCAAAGCTCATGCTACAGGGAGAATATTTATGTACAGCGATTTAAAAGTATCTGAAAAAAATAAATATTTGATTTCTTTAAACCTTAGGTTAAATGGCAAGCAATTAATCAATTATTTAAATAAAGTAGAAATATAATCTTTCCATCCTTGCTTCTCCAATTGGTGATCTACTATCACTTTGTAGCATATAGTAAAGATTTTGAAGGAAATATACCTCAGATTAACATCACACATAACATAGCACTTTAAACAACAATTAAATTGACTACAGAAGCCAGTTTTAAAAGATTCTTGTGCAGAAGATAGTTAATGTAGCAGACCTGAGGCTGCTATTTTTAAAAGCGCTGCTTTCAAAGATTCCCTTGGCTGATGCCTGAGAACTTGAACTTGGGTAATGTTTCCACTATTCCATAACTGATAAGAGGATCTCACTGTGCCTAAACTGTATAAACAATACAGTTTATACTGAAGACATAATTTTCTTCATGGAATTTGGATTTTTGGTACATTATAGACAGACTGTCAATTGACCAGCCCCTGGTAAAAACCCTGAGCTTTTAGTCTCTAATGAGCTTCTCTGGTAGACATTTCAGACATGTCACAATTCTATGCTGGAAGAAATTAAGCACATCCTCTGTGATTTCATGGGGAATGGAAACTTGGAAGCTTTCTCCTGACTTTGTCTCATGAGTCTTTTTCTTTTGTTGATTTTGTTTTTTATGCTTTTTCCAAAATAAATTATGATCATAAACATAACAATATACTAAGTCCTATGAGTCCTTCTAACAAGTCACTGAGCCCAAGGAGTAGTTTGTGCATACCCAATACACTTTTTCCTTTTCTGAACAAACCAAAGAGCATTTATTTTAATAAAACTATAATTATGCTCAAATGCCTAAGTTTAGCATAACTCTCATGTTACTAATAACAAGGTTACCATACTTTTAACTATTTTACTTATTTATAAATGTACTTCTCTACCTGTTGTTTTCAAATATCGAAGTTGTAACTATTTTGGGGAGGTACTAGTAGAGATTATGTCTTTGCAAAATCAGTTCTCTGAAATATGTTGAAGGATGTTTATTCAAAAAGTAAATTATAAAAAATTTATTTGAAATATGACCATGTCTACATTGTATTTATTCTATAATAGAAGTGATTCTCCTAGTGAAGAGAAATGCCAGTATTTCTTGATGTTGGATGATTGCATTTTTTTTCAAAAATTTTATCTATAATTAACACTTTTATATTAAATTTGTACATAAGATAATTCAAAGACTTTGTTGCCTACCTCCCTACATACCTTCTACCCCCTAAAAGTCTATCTTTAAAATATTATAGTCCTAATAAAAACAGTGGGTCACATTTTTTATATAAAGAATTAAATATGATGAAAGCAGTTAACAGAATCTACAACACCATACGCACACAGTTTTGTTCAACCCTTTAATGAAAATAAAATAAAATAAAATCAGAAAATTTCTAAACGAATTACTAAAATAAACAATATAAGGAAATAAATGTTTTTATATAAATGAAAGTAATCAGAATTCTCAACACTGCAAATATAATAACAAAATGCTATGAAAATGAGTTGCATGATGAAACCTTAGCCATAAATTCAAAATATACAGAGACAAGACAAGTAAAAAAAAAAAATGAATGAAGTATGCTGGTGGAGAAATTGTTGCACAAGAACGGATGATAACTTTGCTCCATGAATTGGAGCCAGGGCAAAAGGTGCCACTGTGTTACCAGATCATTCACTTTGTAAGAAACATGCAGATGTGTTTGTGGTATCTCTAAATATCTTAAATTTGTGCAACTAATAGACTCATTTTTAAGCCTGATGTAGAATAAACAAGGCATGTCTGATTGCCAGACCAGGCTATGTAACTACAACTCTTGTTGAGATATGTGGACATTTTACATGAAAGCTTTTATACAAAATTCTAGAAAATTGGGGAAAGGACACACACATACGCATACACTTAAGAAGATTGCATTGAGAGTTTTTTTTTTTTTAAATGTGTATTTTATCTTAGCTAGAAAGTAAATGCTTTGACCAAAAATATACTAGTTAAAATGTTAGTTAATTCACTCAGCCATTCAACAAGTAAAGTGGCAGGGAATGTGCTGAGACTTGGTGTAACATGGAAGCCCCACACTTGGAACTTGCACCTGGGTTCGGATATACTTGAAAAACCACCAAGAGGACCAGAGGGGTGAGAAATGCTGTTTGTTACTCACGAGGCAGGGAAGCTTCAGCAGGAAGTAAAACTGCTGCTAAGTGCAAGCAAAGTCTTTCATGCCCACAAGCAGAGAAAGGGTTATCTTATTAGAGGAGCAGCTGCTTTCTCAGACAGGTGGGAGCAAGGTGTGCTGCTTGGTTACAAGAAGCAGATAACGTCCATGGGAACAGCAAAATATGTCTTTATGAGTAGGTACTGCTGATAGCTCTTTGTGTATGGCTTCCTCAGCTGCTGGCCGGGCAACTATCAGTCTTCTGAGTATGTGGAGCGCCCATGTTCTGAGTTAACCCTACATCTTTTTTTTTTTTTTTTTTTTTTTTAATTTTTTAAAGCCTACAGCACGTGGTCTTCCTAGGTGGTCTCCTATCCAAGTACTAACCAAGCCTAATCCTGCTTAGCTTCTGAGATAATCCTACCTCTTTTAAGAGAGAAACGAGACTATGCTGCAAAGGTAGACAATGCATACTGGCATGTAGAAGTCAGAAGAATACATGTGGGACAAAATTGTGAGGAAGATGGATCAGGGAGGGGTGGAAGAAAAAGTTGGATAAGGGAAAGTACATTGATTTAGTAGATCTTTCCTGGCATCAATAGAGAATTAACTATCTCCTGGCAAAGACTTCAGTAAATTGCGTGAACATGATTCTAGTAAGAAGCATGGCAAAGGAGGAACCATACTAGATGAGGTGAATATACAGAAGTGCCATGAAAGAGAAGATTTAAAAGCTCAAAGAATTGGGCATGCTAATATGAATATACTACCTAAGGCAGAAAACCTATCAGAAAGTTATGTTTTATAAGACATCCCAGGGAATATAACATTTACTCAATCTGTTAAAAATGCACTGATGAGAGGCATGAACATCACTGAGAAGTTCAGTGAAGGTGCTCCTGTGTGGTCCAGAACTAAATGAGTGAAATGCTGTTATAGTACTGGTATTACTCAGAGCAATGAGGATAATAGAACCTTCCCAAATTAAAGAGAGGAGAAGAAAGTTGGAGTTCGTGATCAAGGTGGAAAAATGGGAAACTAGTTTTAGTGGATGGGGCTCATTGCACTAATTTTGTTATTCAATATTTCCCCCAAGAAAAAATTTCCTCCAGAATCTCAGAGAAGATAACTTCCAGAACTTACATGAAGATGTAAATCCATTTAATGTTGTATGCGGGCTAGAATGAATGCAGTATTAGGCTATACAGATCTTTTTCTACTTACAAAATACTGATGAAGAACAAAATTCATTCGAGGGAATTTGAAGATCTAATTGGCTTTAAAAAGCTATTCGCGAAAGGGCGGCTTCTATCTAGCACCTTGAAGGGCTTTTTGAGAGGTTGCACAAAATAAAAGATTTTTGTAGGAAGGAGGGTAGAGCAAGAGAGCTATTAACAAAAAAAAAAAGAAAAGAAAAGATTATTTTTAGACCAAGCCATCTTCCCTTGAGAAGAAGGGAATGGCAAAGGTTCTTATCATGCAAATTGTCTCTTCTTTCTGTGGGGGGATGGAGGAAACCTACATGACTGATTACCTTATGAGCACTTAACTAGAGAATTTCAGAATGGTTGATTAAGAATCTATTTCTAAGAAAGGTTGAAACAACAATTAGGTCAGGTATAAAATCTAGGTTTGGTATCATGGGCTTTAGCACAAGTGATGCCATTTTGGACCTGTGGTTTTCTCTTTAACAATACTTATTCCCTTAACTGCCAGGAGTGTTATTGGCTCCCAATATATAGATTTTTCACAAAATCTATATAGTTCTCATTCACTCATTAATTTACAGATTATGTAAAGAGAACAAATTTCATGTCTTTCTATTTGGCATGGATTTAGAACACTATTATTTTTATAATAAACCATGTTAAGAAAAATGTGAAATCCCTTTCAAGGAATCTAACACCATACAAAAGTAAGCATGTAAACAGATCTATTTAATTTTAACAAAATTGATTTTTTAAATGAGATTGTGTCATAAAAGCTGAATATAGATATAAATATGATTCTGATAACCGAACTATAAGCAAACAAGTATGAAACAATAAAAACCCACAAGTAGGGACCAAAAACTGAAACATTACCAAATTTGGATAAGAGATATTAAAAATTTTTGTATATCAACTGCTGTGGTAGGTAGAGCAGCATTGTATATTTTAGAAAATAAATTATGCTTGTAGCAATGGCTTTTCTCTTCTATAACTTTATATATATATATATATGTATATATATACATATATATACACACATTCATTCATGTCCCAGAAATAATTTTCAAATATTTTGTCTCAAAAATTTTACTACTCTGCCCTACATCCTAAATCATAAGCTTTCATTCCCCCTGTATCTCTGGGATCTTGCTCTTAAATAACTATCAGATAAACTAATCTCTGCTGGTTAAGACATCAGTCTCCATATTGATATCCATAACTTATAACAGGACTTAGGAAAATAAAAAGTCTTTTAGACGACAAGGAATAGAGATCCTTAGGAAATGACTGAATGACTGCAAACCTGCCTGGAAGCTCTATTAAAATAGTTTTTCTTGTTCCTACTCCTGGTATTCAAAAGAGAATCTGACAGTCTGCTTCCACCTGAACTATCCACTTGGATTTTGGCATGACCCATTCAGCGTAAGGTATCTGATAAGACTATGTATGTGCTATAAATGGAATCAAACAGACTTTGAGTTGAATTCTGATATTGTTATGCGGCAAGGGCTCACTGCCTGATGTACATAGGAGCCAAAATGATGACACTAGGTTTTGAGAAAAGAAAGTGCTATTTATTTATTGCTGAGTCAAACCATAGGAGACAGCAGACACTGCTCAAATCTGTCTCCTGAATCTGGGGTCTGGACCAGTTTTAAGGGTTAGGGAGAACAGGATGACATGTGGTAGTAATGGTAAGGCAGGTTTTTTTTGGAGGGTTTTGGAAGTTGGCAAGTTATGGTTTAGGGCCCAGGGGTAAGAGAAAGCACAAAGGGATTCCAGTCTGGCCAGGTTTGATTGGTCAGTTCTGTTTGTTTGTATTTGGTCTAAGCACAGGGTCTTCCTTACTGAAGGGACTTCTCACTCTGTAAAGGGCTCTGGTGGCCACCCTTCTGATATTTGAGCTCCACAGACTAAAGATTCTTGTTTCCAGGGGAATCTTGAGGACAGGGGTGGCACATGTGCAGTGTTGTATCTGTAAAATAATTCAAGGATTGCATTAATCACCAATTTGCTTTAAGTGTGCGATTTCAATATTGCTTATTACTCAATATGTGACTCGTGCCAGTTATATCGATTCTCCAAATTTTTTCTTCAAAATCACGCTATTACTTACCTATGTCATGAGGTTTTTATAAGCATTCAGTGTGTTTTCTATTCTTTCTACTTTTATTACAAAGATTTAACTTAGCATTGGTCCTGATTAGTATACAAAAGGAAGTTATGCATCCATCTCTCAGTGCCTTGACTACTTGGAGCCTGTTTCTAATGACTTTTCAGCCAGACTGGGGCCACATAAGTGTTAACTGCCTGTGTGAACCACATTTGGCAGTGGTGAGAGATTTGAGAAAATAATTCTTTGAATCACACTGCAAAATATTGTTGGGCAACATGAATTACAATCAAAATCTGTAATCTGAAACTCTCAAATTCTGGAAGGCTGAAGTTTATTTCCTTTTTTATTTTATTTTATTTTTTTTGTAAAAACACTCTATGAGGGATTCAATATGTACACCACCAATCTAGCAATAAAATTTGTTTATAACTTAGTTATAAGACCAGAATATATTAATAGCTTCTATTAGCACAATCATAGTTTTACTTTCAATCTAGTCATTATAATCCATAGGATACTAACATCTGTGGAACAAATTTAATTTCAAAATAGTTTTATATATTTGACCTTACATTTATACTCTTTACATATATAAATGTATCATTTTTATACATAGATCTTTACATTTATATTTACATTTACTAATTTGATATTTACATCAAGCTATTACTATATTATTTTATAGATGGGAGAGCAGAAGTCTTACTTAAGTGATTGAACCCTCCACAATGGTGGAGATGAGATTGGAGCCAAAAAACTTATGCCTTGATAAGGTTTATAAGCCCTCTTTTCAAGTGAATTGACTTCTCTTTTAGGCTGTAGGAATGATGTAGCAATAATAAGCAAATGAAACATTAAGTACCGGATAAAAATGTTCTAATTTTGTTTTCAGGGTAAGGTGTTTAGATTTTTATTCTAAATATTTTAATAAGTTTAGTTTTATGTTTTAAAGAGTATACTGTGGCTAAAGTATGGTGAATAGATTGCAGGAGAAACAATGGTGGAAAATACATATGACTCCTATAGTAGTTCTAAGAGAGGTGGGCTAGGGAGATGGAATATCAGGATACTGAGTTCTCATAGGAGCAATGAGGCTTGAGAGTAACAATTTATGTGACAATTGGGGCCAGCAATAAAACGTGAGGAGTAAAACATAAACACAAAAGACAGGAACACTAGAGTAGAACACAAAGTCCATTCAGAGACATATACCTGAACTTTGTAGATGAGGTGTGCTACATTGAGCTGTATATCTATAATACTTCTTGTGCAATGAGGTATTCTTAATTTAAAGAAGAACTTTACAATAGAAATTAAAATAATTGCATTAGGATCACTAAAAAAATACAGTGGAATAGAAATGATATCCAATTGTGGACAAGAATATAGCAAGTTCTAAAGGATAGTTATATTGGTAATAATTTATAATACCTCCCTGTATTGGAATTTTTTAATGGATCTTTTAATATTTATTTGCACTAGTTTTCCTTTCTTGTAATTTTAGTTTTTGATGAGCCTCTTCAGTGAAGTCCACATTCTTCTGGTGTGCTGCAGCATGCACCAGCGTGGTCATTTCCCATTACCACTGTTCTCAGTCACCACAGAAGATCCTAAATTAACGAGAGTCCACTTTATTGAAGTATCTTTATCTATGCATTGTTATTGAAAATTGTTTCCTCAAACGTATTCTGAAAATTGCTATGGTTACTTCTTACGGATTAACCAGAAATGGCTTTTCTCCTTATGTGTTTAACACCGCAATATTTTGCTCTGTGTCCCCAAAGTTTTTCTGCCTCTGTGAATCCTTCCCTGAGCCAACTGTCCTTCCACTAACCCCTGCTCACATGCATGGACATGCACACAGTCACACGAATTTTGAAATTATATTTTATTCTATGCCATTTTATCTAAAAGAATGAATCCACAATTGAGATCTCGCTGGAAAGCATTTTAATATTCTATAAAAAAAAATAGATCTCTGTAAAAATATTAAATATTCTTTTCTGGCTTGGAGCAGCTCTGGAATTTTACATTGTATTCAGAACAAACCTACATTTTCATATAAAAGTATAATTTTGATTTAAATATGAATACACAAATGTAATGTAACAGTTTAGTTACTTTTATTTACATGTTAATTTCACTGAAATCATAAAAAGATACATAATCTAGTATGTCAGTACATAATTTAGTGGCAATAGTCACAGATTAATATTTTCAGGAAAATTTAAAATTATAAGTTCAATGTTATATGTTAATTATAATGTAGAGTATACAGCTATCATTTTTAAATGTTTATGTTTGCAGAGCCTCATGTTTTATTATAATTACTTGTGGTACACACTGTACAAAGAAGTCACGTGTATTTTAAAGTCAAATAAAAAAACTACTTTCACAAAACAACTCTGGACAAGAGGCTACTATTTATTTCCACTTAAGAATTTTCTTTCTTCTTCCTACTCTGAATAACTTCCATTTTTTGAATTTAAGATTTGTTATCTTGAAGAATATGGAAATATGCAAGTATTATCTAATACTCTTTTGAGAATGTGTTTATCCTCCTGGAAAGAGGTGAACTTTAATGGCCACTTTCAAAAGCATTGCATTATTTTAACTGCTGGTGAACTATATTCTACAAACAGTGCAGAAAGAAATAGCTTATAGCGTTTTGACTAGAAGCTACAGAGATATCAGTGTATTTCTGACAATGTAAAAAAGCCTCAAGAGCATTTTTTTCCCTCAGATGTTCCTTATACTTAGCATTTTCAGCTCTAAATGTACAATAGACAAGCCATGATCTTTCTTGCCTCCAAGTACTAAGAAAAAAATGTGTTAAACGCTGACAACTGCTCATGTCAAAGAGTGGCATAGCTATCTTTTTAGCTTTTAAAATGAAAAGCTAAGACTGTCACAGATTTGCTGAGATTTGGAGTCATATAGTGGGTCAGAGTCATGTGGTGTGCCGGAGACTACATGGGCACACAAGTATGCAACTAAAACACATAGAAAAAATACTAGGCATCGATGAATGTTCTGGTACATGGTAAGGGAATTTAGAGCCAAAAAAAGGGAAGTACATTTCTTCTTTTAACAAATCAGTCTATATGTTCCCAGTAATGAAATTGTTCGCCTTTTAATAGCCTGTTTCATTGTTGATTCTTCTTTCCCTTTTCTGTTTGTGTTACTTAACTACCTAACTCAATATACATGCACGAATATTTAGCTTTAGTAGTACAGGTATTTAGAAGGCACAGTCCTTCCTTTCTCTTTGCTTGCTGTCATTTCTGCCGTTTCATAAAATATTGTATTTTTTGGTATCATAATTCCCATAATAATCTCCTAACTGCTATTCCATTTTTCTTTGTTTACCATGTTATAGTTTGAGTTTTCTTTCTTTCTATTTTTCTTTAAAAGCATTCTGGGCCTTTGCATCTTTATTGTGATCTTTTTCTTTTTAATTAATTTATTTAAATTTAATAGTATTCTCATACCATCAAAATAAGATCCAACATTTCTCAAATATTTAACATCCTTTAGTGACTGGCTGTATTTCACAAGATACAAGTGTTAAGTTAAAAAAACAATGGTTTGCTGTTTAAGTCTGTGAGGTTATTGTGTAGCCATTAGCCCCTTGCCAAAACGTTTATTTTAAGAATGTTAAGTAGGGACAGATTTGACCTGCAATTTCAATAGCAAATAAAGACTTAAAGTTGCATATTTAAGTTGCAAGGGTGAGAGAGAAAATAAGCATGATGAACACATTATAAGTCTTTAGCTTTCAAGGATGCTGAGGAAGCTACTGAATAGTTTTAGATAAATATTAATGCAAAGACAACATGTAAGTGAAAAAAAAATTTAAGTTTTTTCCCACCCGATGTTTATTTCCTAGTGAAATGTAACTTTATTTTTAAATTTATCAGTTTCTGGAACAGACATTTTCAGCACTTAATGTCATTTTCAAAAGAAAAGTTTCCATCCATGTTTTTCTCTAGTGATTTTCATCTCAAGGAACTTAGTTAATACATATATAAAAGCAGGTTAAATTAATTTAATATTTGTCTTCATTATATAAAAAAAAAACTTACTCCCTCCAGCAAAAAATCACTTTTGAATTTTACTCTCTCAAAGTAAATTCTCCACACATATTTGCTTAATGATAAATGAATTTAGTACAGAAATGAATATATCACCTTTATGAAGGTGTTCCTTCACTGTTAGTATTAAATTTTGTTCTTGAATATAGCTCCAATGTTTTTATCTTTGTACTTTCCACCATGAGCTATGATATTTAACTTACATGTAGAACTTACATGATATTTAATTTACATGTAGAAAAATGTAAAAAATAATAAGTGACATTAATTAAGGATTTACTATGTGCCAGAAAGAGTTCCAATTACTTACTTGGCATTGATTCACTTAATCTTCTCAAATCTTAATGTCAGTACTATTATTTTCCAGTTATACTGACAATAAAGTTTTAAGAAGAATACAATCATAATGAGCTTATTTAAATTTGCTAAAAATTCTTAGTTTCATTGTAACTTTGATATACTTACTGAGCCTTAATAGGGTTGGACATTATTTCCAAATGAACTACTATCCTGTAATTGTTAGGTAAACATCTATGGTGAGATATGCTTATCAAGTTTAAACTCCGCAGTTTATAACTTTTGAAACTGAAATAAGGCATTTAATCAAAACATCTTTCTCCAATACTCAATGGGCTAGCCAAATGGTCACCTTCCAAAAAAAATAATAATCTATATATTGATATGTGGTTTTCTTAGCCAATTCTGAACCTAATATTTATATCCTGAGAAGTATGACAATTTACTATGATTATCAAAACAATAAGTGTGTCATAAAGAAAATTTTAGTATCTAAAAAGAGCTGTTGAAATATAACTATTTTATATAACTTTATTTTGCCAATAGAAAAAGGTGAATTTCCAACTAATTTAACCTCCACCCTATCACGTATTACGCCTGCATATACATCATGGAGAATTTGTGCCACCCAAGTTGAGTCTGTCCTCCTCAGCATCATTTCAGGTTGTTGTTTTTTTTCCCATTATACCTTAAAATATACTTGACTTTAGTAATATTAGTGATATTAACATTCTCATTCTTGTTTATCTTTCATTCTTTTTAAAGAAGATGCTGTAACCAAACAGAAAATCTAATGGCGGGAATTTTAGACACTGATATTAGATAGTAGATAACTCAGGATATCAGATACTCTTTAAATAGTATAATTTGTTGAACCCTAAATTCTGGTCACCTAGACTTGACATGTTTCTGATAGATTTCTGTTTATGATCTGGATCACAGCAAGATGGTATAGTACTAAATAAGTTTTCAGAGGTCTTGATCCTCTCATTCAACTCTAATGAAATAGAATTAAAAAAAAAAAAGAAAACAGTGTGGATTTGGATTGAAAGTCTTTAAACTTTAAATAGCAAAGCAGGCCAATATGCTGTTCCAAAATAAAAGAGCATGGAATCCTATGGCATTCTTCTGTTGGCAACAAATCAGTTTTTCCAAATACCAATAGCTTTCATTGTATAATTAAAATGACTGGCCTTGATTTCTTTCACCATGGGGAAGCTTCTCTCTATATATAGGATTAGATAGAAGATAATCCCAAGGTGAGAGAAGCACAGGAGATATTTTCTTCCCCTTCAAAAAGAAACAAATAAAAAATCTATCAAGTGTTTTTCACTTGTGTGTGTGGTTTACTTGTTAAGATTTAAACTTCATTATTTGCTATTTTTTAGAACTTATGAATAAAATAAATAATAAATATTTTACTATTTGAAAATGTTATTTTGTTTTTGATCAATAAATATTTTGAAGATTATAATAATTTTAAATGCATTTTTTAAAAAAGTATACTTAAAAAACAAAGTACTCTTTCTGTGTTCCAAAATTTTCAAACAAAATAAGAAGCCCAATTTACCCCTTACTGGCACCTTAATATGATTTCCAAAATGCAAATCTAACTCAGATTGAGAAAACCAGCTGTGAAAGTGCATTGTGTTGACAGACATTGTGATTTTAGCAATGTAATTTAGTGCTGTTCAGCTTTAGTGACCTTTTAAAGACTAAAATAAAAACATTATTCACCGTGGTCAGAATCATTTCAGTTACTCCAGAGCTTATACTTTACAATACAAACACTTCAAAACAAAGAAAGCCAGTGGGAACACAAGGTGAAAGAACATTTTAATAATTATAGGACATATTGCCATAATCCATGTTGCAATAATTTGCCAAGGCGAAGAAATAGTCAAGCACTTTTCCCCTTATCACCAACTCTCTGATCGTTGGATAAAAGTTAATTTTACTTAGATTTTCAAATTTTAATTGACCCATTAGGTACCCCTACATATTTCTTAAAGAGGCTGTAAAGTTTAGGAGCTAAGAATTGGGATCTTGAGTCAGACTATTTGGGTTTAATTGCTAACTATACCACTGATTAGTTTGATCATCCTTGGTCAGATAACGAATTATGTAATTTATTTTTGCTTCAGTTACTTCATCTGTAATACAGCATATGATTGTTGCGTGGGATAAATTAATGATGTTTGTAAAGTTCTTTGAATATTACCAGATGCAAAGTAAGCACTCAGTACATATTATTGACTTTCTCCCTTCCTCATCATTAACCAAGAAATCAGATCCTAAACATAAAGTTTATGAATTTACTAAACTATCCCTCTCTGTCTAATTTTAGTAATCTCAAACTGCCATATAAATAAGGGTTACTTATTTAGATAGCTGAATTTTAGTCAACTGATGACACAGTTGATTTGAAAACAAAGATTTTTGATATTACAAAATAATGTTGAGATTTATATGTGTGTATGCTTTTAATATATTTGTCTATTTGTACGTTTGTGGTAAAGGCCTAACCATATGGGCGGTCGGTAGTATCAGGAAAAAAATATCAAAAAAAAATTTAAAAATCCACTAATGGTAACATTATTTCTTGCAGTTAAATGATGTCAGCAAATCCATTTCATGTCTCTTCCTGTCATAAGCACATAAAGTTTTTCTCTCCTGTGACTCACTGTTAGTTCAGTGCCAGAGAAAAAGTCACAGTTTTGGTTTATCACTTGAGAAAACATTGAGATGAAAAAACAACAGTGCCTCATGAGATGACTGCTTTTTACATTATGCCAAGAAGATAAAGGCTTGCATGTTTATGGTAAGTTAGTATAGATTTTTTGGCTGTATTTTTAGAATATGTGGTGAAGGAGCCAAATAAAAATGCTCTAAACTCATATGAGTTTGTATAGTTTCCACAACTGAAAGACTTCAATACTGATTAAAAGCAAATATGAGCAGAACGCTACTTCTTCATTTAAAAATACCTTTTGAATTAAACTGGCCTTTTTTGACAACTGGGAAATAATAGAAAATAATTGACACCTTCCGTGTAGGGGAAAAACAATTTGAATAACAATGAAATTCTAATCTGAATCCATGGGGTCAGGAGAAAGCACCACATGTTTCAAGTCCCAAAAGAAAAAAAAAAAAAAAAGCCACTACTCTAAATGAATCACTGAAAGAAAATAGTTTGGCAGCTTATGTAAAAACAAAGAAGAAAAAACTAAACTAAACATATACTTCCCATATGGCCTGGCAATTGCACTCCTAGTCATTTATCCCAGAGAAACCAAAACACGCCCACCCAAACAAAAACCTTTCCACAATTGTTCACTTGTTCATAGAAGCAATACTTATAGTCAACAAGTAAAATTCCCCTCAGTAGATGAATAGTTAAACAAACCATGATGCATTCAAACCATGATATACTGCTCTGCACGAGCCCCTTAGATTCCTCATAAAGCTGGCTGTAGTACTTTGTTCCAGAGCATTCTGTCTCAGTTGCTTTTCCCTCTTGCATACAATACCCTTGGGAAATGTACTACACTTCTACGGCTTTGATTGTAAGCCACATGGTGATGGCTCCCAAACATATGCGATAGCTTACAACTTTTTCTGGCATTTCCATTGGACAAATTCAAATTTTACTTAGAAGCATTGTACATGCAGTGCAATTAAACCAAAATCATCAACTTTCCTTGCCATTTCCCAAGGCCCCAATAGGTTCCTTTCATGGCATTTCCCATTCCGTGAATACATCACAAACCACCTACCTGTCCATGCCGGAAACACTGAAATCATGCTGCATCGCCTTTGTCTCTTCCCTGAAGCGCATTCACATCAAGTAAAATCTGTACTCTTGAGTCCTCCTTGAAGCGATAGTTTTACTTCCATCCTCATTCTGTGATGCTACCTGAGACCACAATCATTTCTCAATAGAATTTCTTTTAAAAAATCTTCTAATTGTCTCAATACTTTTCTCTAATTTATTATTTATACCCTGCTCAGACTTTCTTAATGTATTTATAAGAAAGCTAATATCCTGTTATGTATTACTTCAATGACTTCCCAATTCTCGATGGTAATGGTTTATGACACTCTGTAAGTCTAGTTTCTGTCCTGCCCTCCCCTATTATGTCTTCCATTTCTTCATTTCATATTCTATTTATTTTTAAAATTTCTCAAATGTATCTTCTGCAGCTTCTGCGCAAGCAATATTGCCTCAACAACATTTCACCTTCTCAATCCTCAGTTGGAGAACTCCTACCCATTTAGTTCTCAACTAAAACAGGACTTCCTCTGGGAACCTTGGTCTGCATACCTGTGTTTAGCTGTGCTCCCTCTATTTCTATGCAGTATCTCTCTTCTCAGATACCCTTATTCTTATGTCATGTTGACTGAAGAGTATTGGTTCACAGTGATGATGAAGATGATGATGATGCTAATATCAGGAGATGATGATGAATTTGGGAAGATGGAATGGTTGCTTAGATTTATAGAGGTGGAAGGTAAACAGGGATCCATTTTCATATGCTAGTGTTAATTTCCTAGCTAAAGCTAAGCATTGACAAGTCAAGAAACAGCAATATAAGCGCAAGCATATAATTCTCAAAAAAGAAAATAAACACAAATAAATACCTAAGAAGTTAAAAGTTGTTGTTCTGGGAAAGAGGAAATATGGACAATTACATATTGTATCTCACTTAAATGCATATGTACCAACAATTTAAGGTGTCAAATAGTTATATTGGGTCCCTGACCCTGCCCAAATTCCTGAAATGATTATATCAGCATTTTGTTTATTTTAATGCTCCAAACTTACATTATTATGACTATGTAAATGTTATTTATAGGTGATTCATAAAAAAAATCATTATTTTCACTGGAAACAAACATTTGTTTTTCTCACTTTTCCATAAAATTATCACTAATATGACTGAAAGCTGCACAATTTACTTAAATTTCTCAATATACTCAGGTATATAAGATATTCGGTCAACTAAAAATGTTTTGTGTTGAGTGAACTTTTAAAATCTGGATACTCCATTTTTCAGTCATAATTTCTTAAATTATTTCTTTGATAATTTCTTGTTCTTAGGTTCTCTTTTATTCTTTTGCAAGTGATTTTATTCAGATACTAGGTCATCTGGATTAGAGTTTTCATTTTATTTCCCTAAACTTCTGTGTTACATTCTTTTTTCTTATTGCTCTATTTTATAGAACATTTTCTCAACTTCTAAACTTTATCCAAAGTTTTTTTGTTGTTGTTTGGTATAAATTTAATATCTGAAAGCAATTTTGTTCTCTGAATAATTCGCTTTTTTAATATTCAGTTTTATTCCAACTGCGTTTTGTTTTCTTGTTTGTTTGTTTGTTTGTGGATATTAGTTATAGTTCTGAATTTTCTTCTTACTGCCAAAATGTCTATCCTGACTATGACATGTTTTCTACATCTTTTATGATAGAAGCTTTGATCAAAAGTCTGGTGATCTCTAGCTTTGTGTTCATGTTTCAGAGTGAATCACTAAGAATCTTATTGAAAATTCTGAGTAAGTTGATTTTCTGTAGCCTTCACCAAGAATGAACTGGCTGGATTTTTTTTTTTTCCACTGGGAAAACCCTAATATCAGATTCACTAGAGAAGAACCATTCATACTCTGTTCTGTCTGTGGAGATCTGAGAGTCAAGTAGGAGAATGATGTTGACAGTTTCAACATTTAGAAGGTATATATTCATTTAGTCTCCCTGTTTTCTATAACTTTCTCATTCTACCTATTAACCTCAGGGTTAAGATTTTATACCCTCTAGTGCTCCCCTCTTCTGATGTTGCACTAAATTAAGTTTGATACTTTGCCAATAAACAGAAGATTTTACATATTTGCCCTATTGTTTAGTTCTAATTCACATCCATTAACAGAGCTATCTGAAAATACTTTAGTTCCGCAGGAGGAACTCAGTAAATAAACTGGAGGGGTTGTTTTCCCTGGGTTTTCAATTGTATCACCCCCAGATTCAGTATTCAAAATTTCTCATCAGTTACAACTTACCCTTTGACTTTCCAATATACTAAACTGCTGTGGTCTTTTCTGCTCTTTTTGCTTTCCAATTTTTGCTTCCAGTGTGCTGAATTTTTACTGCAATTTGGGAGATAATAAAGTAAAATATGTGCGTTCAACCTGTAACTTTATGTCTGTCATCTCATTTAACCTTAGTAATAACCCTATAAAATCAGTACTATTTTCATCTCCTTTTATCCGTGAAAGAAAAGGGGTGCAGGGAAGTCATTAAATTTTTAAAGGTCCCAAAGCTAAGAGTGTGGAATTCAAAGCATAACAGGCACAATAACAAATTGAATTTACCTTCATAGATCTTCGCCTTTACCAGAGAAGTAAAAAATATCTTCCTTTATTTCTGATCATAGAAAGCCTTAATACTTTCTCAGTATACACTTGTCTGTACAGAGGGCTCGAATGGTCATTATAGAAACTACTAATGACATAGGTTAGCACTCAAGATGAAATTTGTTTGCCATCTGTGGTAGTAGCTTAGAATCTAAAGAGAAAAAAATAATGGCTAAAATTTATTGGACATTCTATTGTGCTAAAAAATTTGCATATAGTTTCAAATTTTCAGAATAATTCAGCAATGTAAATACTTTCCCCCCTCAATTTATGGATGAGAAACCTTAAGTTAGGAAAGTTTAAATACCTCATGATTAGTTTGATTTATGTAAATCTATTTTTTATAATATAATGCAGCAGTTAATTGTCAGGTTTTAGAGTTAAATATAAACATCCTTGAATCACAACTCTGCCATTTACCATCTGATCTGGCTCCAGTTTCTTAGTGTACTTCTGAGTTAGTGTCCTCAAATATTAAATGATGATTATTAAATTGAGTATGAAATGACAGCTATTGTAAGTAAAAATTCATTAAGTTATTGTGTAATTTTTTTTACTATTATTCACTGATGTATTATAAGCCACACAAACAGTGTCTGAAAAATTATACCATGTGTGCATGCACACATGTGTGTATATATGTGTATAATCAAGGCATAGATAATGTAGATATATTATTTTAATGCAATATATTTATATGATTGCCATAACCCACAGAGGAATATGTCTTCCTTCTGATATATAAGGATTGAAAAACGGTAATTTCAAAAACTGTTAGATTCTCAGAATAAGCATTCATGAATCTGAAATGCCACCCCCTTAAATACTGTACCACATCCAAAGCTTCAGTCATTCTGTGAATGGTGATCAGTGAATGAGGAAAGCATTAACTTTATTGGTAGCCATATATTACAGTGAGCCAGGTGGCAAAGCACCTGCCACCAGAGTTTCCAGCCTGTCCTCCTCACACTTGTGAGATTTATGAAAATTAAGCAAAGCACAAATGTTTCAGCAAAAAAATGCACTCATATTCTATTTAAAGGCATGTTTAGCAACATATCTCTAAGGATTTTTTCAAATAATTATAATGGAAATGTAAAATAAAGATACTTGAACCTCGTCCATATTCATTCATGTTTAAATTGCTTGCATCAGTCTCAATGTTTGTTAGCAAAAATACATATATATATATATATATATTTACATGTATGTGTGTGTGTGTGTACTCAAAAAGTTAAGTATACACACACACACACACACGCATGGCTATGTATATAAGTCCTCTTTGAAATAACATAAGGAAGGGATTTATTTGGAAATGGAGTCACTAGTTTCATTACATCTGGGACCCATGCAGAAAATTATAGATTTGGCCAATTCTATCTCCATCAGCAGATGATTCTATTGAAGAATATTAACAATGAAAGATTAAACTATCATTAAGGAAATACATTAGGGTGGAGAGAAAGAGTCAAACTAGACAGTTTTTCTTCCACTTCTAGAAACACATAAAATTAAAACTTAAATGGAATAGTATAGAGTAGAAAGGATTCACAAACATTTGCTGGCATTTGATCACAGCAATTATAAATAAAAAGGATGTCAGACCAGCTATCTTTCTGGATCCTGAAGCCTGAGTAAGTGCAGACCACAAGATTGAAAGCATTCTGACCTAAGCATGTAAACAGTGCAATCAGCCTAAGCAGCAAAAATGGGACACAAACTAGAACAAAGAATGAAGAGTTACTGACTCCTCTCAAGACTCCTTAGCGACTCATGGATACAAATCTTGCCATTTCTCTAATGATAAAGAATTGGAAATTGAAGAAAGATGACAAAAACTGTAGCATACCAATTCCCTTATTTAAGTGGTTATATATTACCATTTGCCTTTAATAGTTGAGGAAACTGAAACTAATATCTATTTTTATTAGGAGGCAAATCACGATTTTAATCTAGTTCTTGTCTCTGAAACCCGTGCTCTTTCCTTTATTCTGCTTTTCCATCTCACAAGTGTTTAGTAACCTAGATAAAATTTAATTCACATTTAAAAGAAACATTTTGGATTCTCACACTTAGATCTCAATTCAAAGTCTGAGGAAGACTAATTTAAGAAATTATCTTTTTCTGAAAATATGTCTTAATTGTAAATTATAAAAACATGTTTCATTAAAAGCAAATGACATCAAATCAAAAAGTTAAGTATACAAATATATGTATATATGTGTAGTACCTATGTATGTGAATATGCATATATGTGTATATATATATTTTTTTTTCTTTTTTTTTCAAATACTTCTTAAAATGTCAAGAGTATAACCATAGACCCAACTAGAAGACTCGGCACCATGATACCATATATTTTTGTATTAATACAGAAACCAGTTGTAATGATAACTGATAATAACTAAACTATGGTTAATATTAACTTTGGGAAACTACAAACAGTCTATTAAAATTCTTAGATTATTTTCCTTTTAATAAATAACAGTTATAACTAAGATTCAAAATCAAAAGAATTTTTAAAAATTTAAAGATATTTTTTATGAACTGGGTGACATCAAGCAACACTAGTTTTCTTAAAATTGAGATATAATTGGCATTCTATTAGTCTCAAGTAGCTAACATGTTGACTTGATATATGTATATATATTCATGTATGTATTGCAAAGTTATCCCTATGTAAGTCCAGTTAACATTCATTACCACATATAATTACAATTTATTTCTTGTGATTAAAAATTTTAAGATCTATTCTTAGTAACTTTTAAATATCCAATATCCAATATAGTACTAGTAAGTATAGTCACCATACTATACATTACATCATCAAGTCTTATTTTTTTATAACTGGAAGTTTTTACCTTTTGAGCACCTTTCCCATTAAATCCACCTACTATCCCAACTCTGGCAACCACCAATCTGTTCTTGTTATCTACAACTTTGTTTATTTTTTGTGGGATTTTTTGTTCGTTGGTTGGTTAGTTGGTGTTTATTTTATTTGTTCTATTTTTTTTTAGATGCCACATACAAATGATATATGATATTTGTCTTTCTCTTTCTGAATTATTTCACTAAGCATAATGCTTTCAAGTCTATAAACAATACTATTCCTTGACCTGGACCTAGTCCTAGGGAAATAAGCAAACACTTTGTGTGTTATTAACTGATAACCATTAAGTTATTATTTAATCAGCTTATGATCAAGAAAGCCCATTTTACTTTTTTGTGTACTATTCATCACATGAATTTAGCTGCAAATGATATCCGATTACAGTATATTTCAGTAACTGGTCAATTTATATTAATAAACACGTATTCTGAGGGAAAGATAATGTTTTCTGAGCGAGAGAAAGAACTCTCAGGTGAAGGATGCAGTGAGTGTGCTAAGGGATTGAAATGATCTCTCCTGCTGGGGCCTCTGACCTGTGGGTACACAGGATGCCTAAAATTTCACCTCAAAGCTTCCTTCTATCCCAGTGTCATTGCATCTAAATACTTTTTATTTTATTCTTATTTATTTCTATCAGACTCCTGCCTTTTAATTTTATCTCCTTTAAAGATACTTCTCTTATCCTTTTACACTTCAGTTTTATACCTTTTACATTGACCTATTTCCAGATAAAGAGAAAGAAAGAAAGAAAGAAAAAAACCCTGCCTTCGTAAGATGACATAAAAGTAGATGCCATAAAAGTAGATAAAATTTAAAAAGAAAGTCTATGGGATGTATTAGGTTCTATGCTCTATAGTTCATTGTAGAGACAATTAGATAAGTGCTCTGGTCATATACTTGAATTTGAAAAGTAGAGTATGTCACGGTGGGGAGAAAGAAGCTTTGTAAGCTATATAGTATAAAGGAGAGAACACAGTTAAGCTAGTTTTTTTTTTTTTAATTTAATTTTGAACTCTTAAAAATTCCTTGAAAATTTAAAAATGGTCACATCCTTACACAAAGAAAAGGATGTTACAGTCATACCATACATATTGATTATTTGACAGTAACTTTAAACATGTAATCAGTGTTGGTTTCACTTATTTTACAAAATTATCTCCGCTTCTAGAACAAAACAATTTTTTTTTTTTTAGTTCTCCCCTTTCTTCCCAATAATAGAAACTGGCTCAATTTAACTAGGTAAAGTTCAACTCCTATGGGTTACTGGATGTCTCCTAAATAACACTTGTCTTATTCTTTAGGCTCTAATGGTCAAATAAATGTGTTTTCTTTTTTCATTAGCACCTCAAGAATTTGAATTACTTCATTTAAAATGACTAGCAAAGTGATTTTCTCCTTCCTTTATCTAAGGATGTATCAATTCACTAGCAGAAAAGTTCTACTGTTTGTGAAAGCTTGGGAATTTCTAACTCTGTTTAAACAATATCTTATAGGCAAACCTTCCTATCTATCAAGATAAAGCCTCTTTATATGGCTTCCTGGCATGTTCATAAAAGGTACACAATTAAAATATATCGAATAATTGAAATTAGTTTTACAGGTCTCAAGGCATTCTAAAAGTGATCTGCTTGTTCCCCAGGCTAATACTTTCATCAAGACCTCTAATTCCAATATTAATTTTACATAAAATATGCACTTTAATTTATAAAATTTCTTTATAATAAGTAGATACATGCTTTTTCTAAAATATGTACTTTCTGAACACTTAAAAGGGGATCATAAGCATCATTTGCATTGTGAGACTATTAATAACAATTTTAATATTAATCTAAATGTGTGTGTGCACCTATGATTAAATATTCATTTTTTTCTAACTAAAACTCACTAGCTGAGCTGCTCAGAGCTCACCATAATTAAAAGCTAAGCTTTATTTCTAAGCTTCAATAGTAATAACTTTAATTAGTTGTATCCAATGCACATATTTTTATACTTGGTGCATTTCCAATAATATATATCTATAAAATTACTGTATACTTTTTGCCCAAACCAAAAATGCAGATGTTTCTATAATTATGAATTCAAATGCTTGTTTCAAATTGATTAAACCATAACATTACATAGTCATTCATATTCTGTGACAATTTCAGTTACTTACTATTGAGAATATAGAGCTACCATAAAAATATATATTTTTCCTCTATACAGTATGTGTCCGAGTTAGCTTTCTTTCTTTGCCATTCAGCAGTTCTGAGATACATAATTCATTCTCTGTGTCCCATTAATCCCTGTATAGATTTTCTATGGCCAGATTTATGATATGAGTTTAATGGCTTCTAGAAGCAAGCTTGCCAATGCCATGATTATAAGAATGGCTTCATGGGAACTTTATGCTCTCTGACCACCTACTGATATATTGGAAAATGTATTCTGGACTGTTTGTTTCTTGACAAGTGGAGAGGGACAGTATAGAGTGATGGGAGAACTTATATAAAAAATTTATTCCTTGGTTATTCCGGAAAATATCTCAATTATATTCAACCTGGTAAAGAGGTCAGGGAAGACCTTTGAATTCTGCATTACCTTATGATACTGCCAAGATGTAAAGTTGATCAGTAGAAAAAAAGACAGACAATTAAAAAAAAATGCTGTCCATTTACTTTATAAAATTTACTTCTATTTTATAATTTAACCTCAGAGTTTATATGACAGTGGGTACAATTAGTCCCAGACTTGATTTTTTAGCTGTGTGTGTGTGTGTGTGTGAGTGTGTCACACATGCATGTATGTGCTTTGTAGACACACCTAGAAGCTGAAGGTCCAAGTATATGGAGGCAGGGTATGATGATCCATGGAATGATCATCTATGGACTGAGGCTATGGATAGGAATGAAAATGATACCAGAAAAATCTGCTTACTAATGTGTACATCATTACAACTTCATTCTCCAGCTCATCTGTACCATTCCTTTTAGAATCTCACTCCTTTCTAATTTCAAATTGTTTATGACCATAATCTTAGCTATTACATTTTGTTGTAAGTATAATTCAGCATTGTTATAAAAAATCACTTAAGGAATTTTCTTTTGTCTCAATTGGACATTCTGTGCATTGCAAAATTCTATTTGATAATTATTGAACCACCTGATCTTTAAGAGCATCTAGTGCATTTATATCTTTTGCTTTCTTCCCATTTACAAACATTCCCCCGATGCCACTGAGAAAGTTTTCATTGATCACACACCTTCCTACAAGTTCCAGCTATTGATATTTACATTATATGCCTATATATTTACCACATATATCCTTCAATCACTTTCATTATAATTACCAACTTAAATTTATAAAGAATTTACAGATTTGTCATATTCAAAATTCCTCAAATTATTAAAGTAAGGATTCTAATTTTTTTTTTCATGTTAAATTTTGTTCTAAACCACAGTTCTATGAGTTCATAGAACTTTTCTTTCTACTAATCTTCATTATATATTCATGTTAGTCAAACATAAATAAGTTGAGAAAAACAATTATAACTTAGAAAACCCGGAGGAAAACATTAACGTTAATAGTAACATTATTATTAATTAAATTAATAAAGTCTTATTTTAAAATAATTAAATAAATAATACTCACTAAGTATTTATTATAAGCTAGGTAGTATGTCAAGCACTTTTTGTAATTATCTCATTAACTATCTTACCAACCTTATGAGTTAGATATTAAAATCTTTGTTACCAAAGCATAAATTAAAATTTAGGCTAGATTATTTGTCCAAATAACCATACGAGTAGTAAGAACAAAAACTAAGGTTAGAAGCCAAGCAGACCTTCCCTTTCTTTCCATCTAATGCACTTTCTTATTCAATACACACACATTATTGATTTCATACACAAGATGCCATGTCCTTTACATTGAATGTCTTTCAAATTACAGATTGTGAGAAGCATAATTAAGTCCACAGTGACTTTAATTTGAAAAAATCAAGGAATAGGTTTCATGTTGACCTGAGAGTATTCTTAATCTACAGTTGGGTAAAAGAACTGCCTGAACTTTTGGATACCCACTGTGTCCTCACATACATAGATCTTGAGACTGATTCTTCTTTGATTTCTGCCCTCCGAATTTCTTGGAGAAGATTTCTTTACTCAAGTGTTACTTACATCAGCAGATGTATTTTCTACACATCTGCTAGTCATTTCTTTTCATCCATATCACCATTCTCAATGTGATCTTTGTACCTGGTGCTGGTAAAGAGAAACTGAATAATGTTTTGAGTTTGTTGTTTGCTCTCTTGTTGGCCAATGAATTTAATATAGTTACCATAGTTTACAAAAAGAAAAATATGCTGCTAGACAAAAGAGTAGTAGAAGGGCAGGAGAAAAAAAAAACAGGGTGAGTACACTATTGTGGCAAAGTAGAAGACACTCTCTCTCTCTGAGTAACTTACATTATCATGGTATTTCTACTTGGCACTCTGTGCCTTTTCATACATAATATAAGCCTAATTCTGCTCTTACTATATTTTCCTTGATATTAATAACTGGATTATCAGTTTTAAAATTTCCATGTAATATTAATAGTAATTATTGGGGTTTATTTAACGCTGCTAAGAACATGCCTTTACAGTGCTTATAGTAACTGTGTTAAATAAAATTTTTCCATATTCAATAGCTCCAGATGGACCTACGTTTTTCTGTATTTTATTTTGAAGAATCTTAAAAGCAATCTTAGGAGGTGTTATATAGAAACCTTTAAGTTTCCAGACCCTAAAAGTAAACACACGTACGTCCCACAAGGCAATGTTAGAAAATTACATATTCTGAGTGTCAATTCAAGTGTTCAAGTGCTGTCAAGTTCAGCCAGTTTTCAAAATATCGCATATGCTCTTTTCTAGTAAGAAATACACTGACATTAAAGTCATGTCAGACTCTCCAGGAAGATAACAAGAAAAAATACAAGATAATTCAGTTCTTTGGCATAAAATGATAAATGAGTCATGCTGAAAAGTGGGCAGTTACATCACACAAAAAGATAACGACTAAAAGCTTTCCAAATAGCCATCTGACTCAAGCCAAGTAGGTGGTCAGCATGCTGGTTTGGCAGAATGTGTGGCTGATTGTCAGAGTATTTTTGTGCAAAGCATCTATTCATTTCACCTGCAAAATCAGCAGTTCACTTTGACATTGCACATAATGAAAAACAAGTCAATGGCTATTTTTAGGTTAAACTAATAAAGAGAAACTGCAAGTAAAATAATAGTAGCTTTTTTCTTCATGAAGAATACCTTAACAGATACAGTTTGTGTTCTATGACATTTTATTATTATTAGTCATTGTGTGCTTTTTGATTTAAATTATATCTGACAAATGGATATAGCTTTCTGCAGTACTATTATGACTATTTTGCATTAAAGTGAGGTTTTAGGCCTGAAATAAATTATATCTTTTTTAAATGTATTCATATTATTTTGTATGCATGTGTGTATGTATCTACTATTCTTTTCACTTAAATTAACTAATTTAATGTAATACTTAATAACAGTTTTATATACCTATACTTATTAATAAACAGAATGACTTAATGATATTTAAAATAGACACCTAATAAATGTTTTCTGTAAAAAATTTAACATACTGTAATGTATGCATGTGTGTATACATGTATATATGTATATGTATATTTATAAAAAGTACAGATGTAAAAACACCATTGAGAGTGAAGCAATATTTAAAATATGTTTAGCATTTTTAAGAAAAATTTGTTAATAATAAAACTCAATAGTATATTACACATAAATATAATTACAATTACAAAACACACATACAAAAATATAATTGAATGTGCAAATGGCTCCTATTCACATTTGAAATATGAGTGTAGGAGGGGTGATAATATATATATAAATATAAAATATTAGTACTTATATTTTACTATATATGTATGTAATACATGTAATAAATAAGTATATTAAAATGTGAATGCTAATATTCCCCAGACTTACCTCTTAAATTTGTTTTAATGTGCATAATATACAATTCTACTAGACATTTGTAGAAAAAGAGCAAAAACTGTCATCTCAAAAAAGTTATTTGTAAATGTTTACATATATGAAGGGATATGTGATTTAATCAATTAATACAGATAATTTAGAAAACCACTTCATATAAATTCACATGCATTGTTTCCTGTTATTTCACTAAAAATTTTTGAGTTTTCTCAAATGTAAAGTCCAAGATAACATATAGTAGATACAAACATTATCCTAAGTATATATTTCTATGTCTATGTCTGTATGAATTCTTATATTCCTTAGCGTATTAGACACAATTTATAATCACATAAAATCATGCATTTAAAGTTCATTTATATAAAAAAATAATAAAGTTTTTTTATAAATAAGAATGTCAAATCAATGCCATCTATTCTGGTAAAAGAAAAATAAAGATTTGCTAATATACTCAATAGTAGAGAACCTTATACTACATGTGCTCTAATTGAAGAAAGTCAAATGCTAGAAGGAAAATAACTTCCCATATGTAAATATTTAATTTTAGAATGCCAAGCCCTTATTTATGATAATAAATGAATAAAACACAAATTTATTACTTTTCGACTAATAAGTATACATACTAATAGAATAATTTTTAATACTCCCAGAACTGAGACATAGTGTGAAATAAAATGCAAAGAGCAACTTACCAAGCAGATATGGTAAGAACTGAAATTTTAGGGAAAATCTGCAATAGCTCAATTGCATTAGTTCCAAAAATTTTTATGATCAATTATTTTTCTCTGAGTTTAGCCATTACTTTTATTCATTGCTTCCTGTATCACTAAAAATTTAACATTATCATGTTATACTGTTTTAATGATATGAGAAATATGTACATGTTTCCATGAAATTAAAGGAATATAAGTATTTATGTATGTATATCTGTCTATACACACACACATACACATACACACCCATATATATATATAATTTAATAAACCTGACTCCTCTTAATTCTTATGTACGAATTATTTTGCAGCAGGTATTTTTTGGGGGGCGAAGGGAGTACCAGTGAATTTAAAAGGAATAAATAGTCTTCAACAATAGTCCTTGATTGAATAAAAACTATACTCCAAAGGAAATGTGCTGTATCATACATATCAATCCTCCTTATTAACTGAAAAAGAAATCTTGTGATGGGTTAACAGATAGCTTTTTACAATGATATGTCTGATTTATACTAGGAAGTGTTGGAATACAATGTAACCTCACTTTAGTAGTGATGATTGTCAAAGAAGTGTTATTGATTCGTGTCTCAGCTGAAGCAAAAAAAAAAAATCAATACAAGCCAGCTCTAGGGGAGATGTTCTAATGGTTTTACTGTTTTAGAGTCACCTGGGAGATGTCTTTCAAAGATGATCAGCATGACCAAACAAGATCAGTCCATCCATATTGCAGACCAAGTTTAGAAGCCTCAAAATTTAATTTGGAAAGAATCCATCTTGGTTCATTATTCCTTGCAAAAAACAAAAACAAAAAAACAAAAAACAACAACAACAACAAAAAAACAGCATCCTACAAAGCTCACATGTGTAGATTGACCATCATTCAAATACTCTTTTTGTTTTTAAAATTTATCAGAAAATTATGTACGTATAGTTTCAAATGTTATTTTCTTTATAATTCTTCCTGATAATAAATCAGAATAACATGGTAAACAATAAAAAAAGTGTGTACAATTCGTTTGTCATTCTCTTTTGCCAACGGTCAGCTTTAGTTTTTTGCCTCTCTTTACCATTTTCCCAAATGACTAGTGGTGATGACATAATTTTGTTAAAGTTTCTGTCTGCATTTTCTCCAAACTTGAATGACAATGTACAGTTTTTGGCAGAATGTGTAGAAAAGCAATGTATGACTTAAAAAAACTGCAAAATGTTGATTTTTACAACATGGAATTGAGATTAATCGAATGGTGGTTTGAAGTGCTTTGAAAGAAATATTATACCATCAGACTACACCCCTGGAAACTGTTTTGAAAAATCAAAACTAATAATTCGCTAAGTGTCTATCGGCTAAGTAAGATGAGAGAACCTTTGGTAACACATCCTAGATAATCTGGCAAGTTTTAAAACACTTTACAGAGTTTTCGACATTAAAACATGTTCCAGGTCAAAAGATATCCTTTCCAATGAGTGTTTTCCTTAAAATTATTCCTAGATGTGTTACATATTCTGTGGCAAAAATAAAATGATTTATTAGTATCTGAGCTTCCAGTGGCATAAATCCAATTCAAATTGGCTAAACTAGCATGGGAATGTATTGATTTATATAGTTGAAAAATCTAAGGAATAGTTAGATCTAGGGAATCAAATGATATTATCAGGAATATGCCTCTCTGTTTTCCTGGTCTTCTTTTTCTTTGCATATATTGCATGATCTTTTCTTGTGAAGATAATTTTGCCCCTTGCTTAACACTCCAAATAGTCTAAACTTATGCTTACAGTGCAAAACCTTTGTGAAAGGGGCGCCACCCTCTTTCTCTGTCCCAGGTTTCACTTTAGTGCCTAAAAATAAATAAATAAATGTTTGATTGTTCTTGCTTGAGCCATATACTATCAGCCAGCCTGTGTTCTGTAATGCACCTGTGACAGGAAAGATTGGTTCGTGTATTTGACAACCTCTAATAGATGGGGAAAGATATTAGGCACAAGATTAAAAAAAAAAAATAAAGTACAATTCATCTAGAATAACAACAATGCATTTCATTTCACCAGAATTCTTTTAAACTTCTTAAGCATTCTTGCCCAACTAATTCCTGTTAGAATTGCTTTGCCTTTGAAAATTATCTTTTTGTTAACATAAAGCATAAAATAATTGTACATACTTTTTAGCATCAAACATTCTCCCATTGGTAGTTTATGTTTCTTTTGTCATTGTTGTTGTTTCTTTGTTTTATCCTCCCTATATTTTTGTTTATCCTTTATGTATTTTTGTTGTGTTCTTTATGTATTTAGCTGACTATTCATCAACACATCTTTATTTCAAGTCCCCGTTTTTAAATTTTGAGTTTGTTAATCCCGCAGTAATCTAAAGCAAATATAAGCAGTTTTTAAAGACAATACTCCATTGTACTTTCCCAAATCATGGCAAAGTCCAAAATTAATTATTTTAAATAGAATGTAATCGCTTAGGAAAAAAGATATACACTTTATTTTTCTATCTTCAGATTCTATCAAAATGACAAGCATTTGTTAGATAAATGGCAGGTATATTCATGTTTTGAACAGCATTCTTTTATTTACAACTAACTTAAATAAAACACAAATCACAAAAGAATGAATAAAATTTTGTGCATTCATGTAATTGAAAAATTAAAGGGGATACCAGCTTCAGACATTGGTGAATCAAGGATATAAAGACATTTTTAGTATGCTTTCCTTCTATATCTCAGCTCTGTGTGGAGGTCTCATATGTGTCACAAATAGAGAAGATGAAAATAAGCAGTTCTTCATTGAGAATAAAATAGTCAAATTGTCATTATTTTGCAAATGACATAATTTTTTTTCATATAGAAAATCCTTAAGATTCCACTAAAAAGCTATTAGAAACAATAAACAAATAAAGTTGCAGGATACAAAATCAATGCACAAAAGTCCACTTTTTTTCCTATATACTAACAATGAAATTTCAGAAAAAGAAATGAAAAAAGATTCTTTTTGCAATTTCAACCAAAAGAATAAAATACCTAGGAATAAACTTAACAAAGGATGTAAAAGAGCTATACACTGAAAACTACATTATTAAAAGAAATTGAAAACACAAAGAAATGAAAAGACATGAAGAAATGAAAAGATATTCCATGTTCATGAACTGGAAGAATCAACATAGCTAAAATGGCCATAGCACTCAAAGCGATATGTAGATTTTATGCAATCCCTATCAAAACCATAATGGCATTTTTTAAATAAATAAAACAAAAAAAATTAATCAGATTTTTATGGAATCACAAAAGACCCCAAATAACCAAAGCAAATCTGGGAAAAAGGAACAAGGCCAGAGGCATTTAAGTCACTGCCTGACTTCAAATGATACTACAAAGCAACGATAACCTAAACAGCATGGTATTTGGCAGTAAAACAGACATAGAGACCAATGGAATGGGATGGAAAGCCCAGAAATAAACCCCCATATATAAGGGCAAAAATTTTTGACAAAGGAGCCCAAACATACGATAGATAAAAGAAACCCTCTTCAATAAATGGTGCTAGGAAAATTGGAAAGCTATATGCAAAAGAATGAAACTAGACTGCTACCTGTCACCAAACACCAACATTAACTCAAAATGGGCCAAAGAACTAAATATAACAACTGAAACACTAAATTACATAGAAGAAAACATAAATACTAAACTCATGGATCTTAGATTTAGAGAGAACTTTATAAATTTGACCTCAAAGGCAAGGGAAGTAAAAGCAAAAAAAGAAAAAAAAAAAAAGTGGGACCATATCAAACTAAAAAGCTTCTGCACAGCAAAAGAAACCATCAATAAAACAAATAAAATAAAGAGGCAACAAACTGAATGGGAAAGATATTTACAAACAATGCCTCTGATAAAGCCAAATTTCAAAATATATAAAGAACTCATACAACTCAACAACAAAAACAAACATTCAATTAAAAAATGAGAATGGACCTGAACAGACACTTCTCCCAAAAAGAAACACAAATGAACAAGTATATGAGAAGATGCTCAATTTCACTAGCTATTAAGGAAATGCAAATCAAAACCACAATGAGATACCACCTCATACCCATAAGAATGGCTATTATCAACATGAAATACAACAACAAGTGTTGGAGAGGTTGTGGGGGGAAAGAAACCCTTATACACTACTGGTGGGAATATAAATTGGTACACCCACTATAGAAACAGTATGGAGGTTCTTCAAAAAATTAAGAATAGAACTACCATATGACCCAGCAATCTCGCTTCTGGTATCTACCATAAAATTTGAAAACACTTATTTGTAAAACCATATGTACCCTGATGTTCACTGCAGCATTATTCACAGTGGCCAAGACATGGAAACAACCAAAGTGCTCTTTCATAGGTGATTGGATAAAGGTGTGGTACATATATACAATGGAATATTACTCAGCCATAAGAAGAGATGACATACTGCTATTTGCAACAGCATGGATGGACCTCAAGGCAATCATACTAAGCAAAATAAGTCAGACAGAAAAAGTTAAGAACTATATAATTTTACTCATATATGGGATATAAAACTGAAAGCAACAAACAAACAAGACAAACAAAAACTCATAGACACAGACAATAGTTTAATAGTTTAATAGAGGGAAAGTGAAGAGGTAGATAAGGGTAAAGGGGGTCAAATATATGGTGATGGAAGAAGATTAGACTTCAGATGGTGAACACACAATGCCATATACATATATTATTGAATTATACACTTAAAACCTATATACTTTTATTAACCAATGTCATCCCAATAAATTTAATTAAAAAAATAAAATACAAAAGAAAAAGGAAATAAGCAGCTCCTTTTACATTGCATTTATAGCTTCTGATTTCTAAGGCATATCAATTCTGTTTCTGTATCCTTATACAAAATTTTAGGAAAAACTCTAAATATACAAGATGTCTGTTTTGGCTAATTTAACTTTTGGGTAATCTTATGTTCCCTTTCCATTATCCCATTATATGGTCACCAATACAAAATAAGATCAATATTTACAACCATGCTCCCAACAAAGAATCATAATTCTGAGTGGAATGTTTCTACATGTTGCAGTGTTGATGAGACTCTAGCCTGAAAAAGAACTACACAGCCACCTAGGAAATAATTAGGAGTTGGCTCTGGCCACACCATACCCCCCTACCTAATTCATGGATGTGTCTATTTGAAATTCTTTTGGATTCTTTCTACCAAGTGTAAATTATTCTCTGAATCACACAAGTGTGGTCCCATTCAGTGCCTCCAATTATTAATGTACCAGATAATAGAGTGAGATAGATTCACAGTAGTACATTATATCCTGAGATAGATAGTGCTCTCAGGAAAATGATTGTAGAAACAATAAAAGCTAATTATGTTGAATCTTCTTATGCTATAACAGTGCTATGTATCATTTCACTTAAACCTTAAGTTCTGTAGGATCAGTCCCATTTTACAAAAGAAACTAAACTTTGGAGAAATTAAAATTTTTTGCAGATCAAAGAGGAGATGAAGTTTCGGATTTGGACTTAGTTTTGCCTGAATACGAAAGCAATGTTCATAATCAATATCTTATCCTACTTTACATGTAACAGAATTATGTTATTTTGACTTCATTTGATAAGTAATAAAAGCTAAAGAGAAAGGCATTAATTTTCCAAGACAAACATTCTCATTCTTATAATTAAAGAATAAAACAAGCACAATATTATGTAAGTCAACACTGCCTCAAAATGTAAACACTTGCAAGGACTGTGCCCATCAATGATCTATGACTGAGAGAATTGCTGAAGAATCTAAATAAGACAGGTGAGAAAAAATTAAATCATGAACAAGTATAGCTGATTCAAGAACTAGGAAAAAAAAATACTGCAACTGAAAATTTCTTCAGCAAAACTAAAATAAATGATACCTGAGGCATGTATCAAATGAATGGTACTTTTTACACCAAATACATAAATGAAAATTTCTCTAAGGAAGATTCTGGCTATGTAGGAACTTACTTGTGAGGTTAAAATTTCCTACAATAGGATAAAAGTTGTCATTACTTTTACAGTTAAAACAGTCTCAAATGAATAATGTAATTAATATGAGACTTACCATTATATGCAGTGTTTTAAAAAATAAAATGCTATTTAAAAATCTACTTATAAAAAGCATTTCTGGTTAGATTCATATTTTTTCTTTCTAATAGCACAAAGCAAATGTCAAGGGAAAGAGCAAGACAAAAGCAATTTTCTTCCACAGATGACAGCTATAAAGCTGAACAAAATTTCAACTCCACTATCACCATTAAAATTAAAAAAATAAATAATAAATAAATGTAAGTTAAACAGCACTCTGAAAATTTACTAAAATCACAACCACCTAAGAAGACTCTAGGTTTGAAAAATGGCTGCATTTTCAATAAGAATGATGTGCATGTATGATGTTCTGGCCTGTGGCTGCTTCCATCTCTCCCACCTTACTCCCTTCCCTACTGCCCACTCCTAGTTTGATTGACAGGGAAATTTTTCCAGGTTAGTGCAGGTTGTAGGGGCTGGAAGTGCCATCTTTTCTGCTGTGGTAGAAGGAGGCTCTTTATTTGAAGCACAGGGCAAAGATCATGCCCAGTGACATTGTTTATGAAAGTGAAAAATATTTCAGAAGCAAGTGAGTAGAAGACTAAGGGCATGGGGATACTAGCCTGGGATTATGGTCATATTTGAAACATATTACTAGCTGAGGCTGTGGACACACAAAGAAGTCAGAGAGGTCCAAGCCCTGACCAAAATCTGAATTTTGAATGTATTTCTTCATCCTCACACAGTTCCATTGGCAGAAGATGGTCGATTTTACTAGCTCTTTGCTCACTGAGCACAAGCTCTGTCCAATTATTGCCTGATCACTGGGCCCTGTAGACATAGGGGAAACCACTAGGAAGGAGGCCAGGCTTAAAAACAAACAAACAAACAAACAAACAAATAAATATTAAAAATAAAAATTGAAGTGGGACATTAGGGACTACACACTATTATAATATATAGTAATTAAAACAATGTGTATAGACTCACTGGTCTCTGGTACAAAATGGATGACTTAGAAATTGGTTTACACACACATGAAAAATTTATTGATGACAGAAGAGACGGTGTAAATCAGGAAAAGAATATTGCAATAAAATGTGCTAGGATAGTTTAATATTCATGTAAAATTAAATCTCATGTCCACAATTATCTTAAGGTAGCTTAAAAATTTTAAGCTAAAAGGCCAAACTTTTACAGAAAAAATAATATTTTTCAAAGCTTGTGATACTAAAAATATCTTAAACAAACAAAAATTGTTAGATTGATAATTCTACTACACTAAATTTAGTAACTTCTTGGGAAGAAAATTTGTGATATATAGAAACAAATAATGATCATTTATTTATATATACACATATAAAATATGTACAAATATTTCCTTAAAATCAAGCCAACACATAAAAAATATCAAATAGAAAAGAATGTTTAAGAGACATAAAGTAGTTCACAAAAAACACAAATGGCCAATCAAGATATAAAATTCTATTTTACAGATAATAATTGAAACAAAAACCATCAAAATGAGATCCTACACCGATCATTTTGCAAAAATTTATAAAACATAGCAATGCCAAAATTGGCAAGAATGCGGATCAATGAAAATCTTAGACACTGCTTGTGAAAATTTAAATTGGTATAACCAATTTTGAAGTTATCTTGGTATTATTTCTTAAATTTGTAGATGCGTATACTGTTCTATCTAGTTAATTTATTCATTGACATATTTATGATATCAACAACTTAAAAACAATGAAATAAATAAACAAACAAACAAATAAAATATGCAAGCTCTATTCATGCAAAGGACTAGCATATCATACAAATAAGTAAAAGTCAACCCTATCTACATAATTTCAGGGTTGGGAGACAATTCCCCATGGTGTTTCTTCACACCTTGTATAAGCTTTTGTTCCGAACTCTCTTGTTTAGCAAGCAGATAGCCTTGGAAGATGCAGTGCCTTCCTCACAGGAAGAGGGCACATTTGTTTACTGTCTAAGATAAAAAAGATAATGTCTCCACATGGGGCAAAGTTAAACAGGTTTGCCATCATCCTCCTTGAAAAAACTTGGAATTCCTAAACTCTGGTTTGTCACCTATGATAGACTCACTGTGCGTAAGGCATCCACGTGGCTTTGACACTACATCATCCCTGTGAGACTTGGAGCAAGTTGCACCCATGATAGTATGAAGGTCATGAGGCCTGCTGTGCCAGGAGTAATTAATTTCTTTGTCGCTACCCAATGTCCTGTGAAATTGCAGCAGACTACTTTGTTGGTTGGCAAATCGGGTAAAAATCTCAGAACTTTTATAGTTTTTGATATGTAGAAATCTCTTAAAACAATATAATTAAGAATATTGAAACAAAAAGTATTGTTTCTATTAAATATTAAAGCATTCAAAACTGTTTTACATAGATATGTGGCAATACTAAAACTAAAATTTAATGTGAACAAAAAATTTGGAATACTGTGTTCATCTGGGAAGGGAAGGAAATAGGATTGAGAAGATGCATGCAAAACATATATAACTATCAATAATGTTCAATCTCAACCTATATGGAGAAAAGTAGTCGTCATTTTATCATTCTTTAAAGTTATATATTCATCTATTATATTTTACAAATAAATTTAAATTTTTAAATAAATATAAAAAGAGGAAAAAAAGCCTTTTATTTCTTTTTTAATAATAAAAAATGAACAAAAAAATTTCCAGGCAAGGCAGAGATCACAGAAGGTTTAGAGACCATAACTTTTCAATGACATCAATATCTTCAAGTGTGTGTGTGTGTGTGTGTGTGTGTTTTCACAAAAGACTCAACATTACAAGTATAAGAGTGAGCAAGACATCCCTTCTGAATGATTTAGAGTTGGGGTTTTGCCTTACAGGTGAAGCAGAAGACATAGGGTAGGGGATGGAAAAGGATGAGGCTGAAAAAAAGAGGGTTCTTGAAATTATGAAATGAGAAGCCTAGCGTACTTAAGAAATCAGGATGAGACAGAAGTTAGGTGATAAATAACGATGAGAAAAGTTTCAGTGGATGTAATTAAATAAAGGAATTAAAAAGTTGTTTTTGTCAAAAAACATAAAATTCCATTAATATTTTAGAGGTTGACTAGTATCTGAGATACTATTTTAAAGATATATGTAGTTATGTGGGTGGCTTAAGTTGAATGGAAGAAAAGGTAATTAGAATTAGGGAATCAAATTACTTTAATAAAAGAATGTTCTTGTGGATGTTCAACTTACATAGAATAATAAACACATTTAAACTATAAAAGGGTATGAACAAATTTAGTGTCAAAATCACTAGTACTTGTAAAATATGGTTTGGAGATTGTTAAACAAAATAATGAAAGCAGCAAAAACTTGACAGTGTTTGAAGATCTATATATTTATTGATTAAATAACAAGGATTATTAATAAGCCAGGAATAATAATAAAACTGCAAAATATATTATGTCATTGTAAGTGTTATTAATACATTTAGAAGTATCATAGGTAAAAATTAAAGATCTGTTTTCAAGTGTTGTTTATGACAATGAATATTATCAAAATCATTCTGATTTTGTAGAAATTTTACATGTGTATATTGGTGCAATTATGTATGTTGCTAAAATCTTGTAGATTTAATGTTAAAATATTTAAATATTTCACACTTATTAGTAAAGAATTGTTTCCTCCCTCAGAATATCACTTCAATTAAACAACTAAAATATAGAACTGTACACTGAGGGTGGTCTTCAAAACTCTGTTCTGCTCTGGTGTGGCACAAGGTATTAAATATTTTGCCAATTAGCCCTGTACATATACATTGACATAAAAAATTTACATGATTGTATCTTAATATCAAAGGCACATCCCACTGACTACAGCCTGCTAACTTTCCTCTAACTACTTTCACCATGATATCTTTAATCTAATTGCCATTTTTCAATCCAATCACTGACTAAAAGGAACTTAAATTGTTTTAGCCTAGAGCTGGATATTCTGATCCCTCTTTTCTTTCTTCCCACTTGACCCTGTGTAGAGTGTAGAGTCAACTGTTTAATACCTCCATTGTCAAAACCGTTCATCTTTTATATATTGGGTTTACTTAAGACTCAGCTCTGGGCCTGTATCATGCTTCGATTTTTACTTAGATGATTTCATAATTTAATGTGTAAGTATTTGAACCCCGAATATGTCTTACCAATTCTGTTTTATTGAATTTTGTACACCTATAGACAACTGCCTACTCAGAATCTCTGCTCAAGTCTATCATTACATCTTTACATTCAAAATTTTAAAAACAAATGTAGGATCCTCCTATGCTATTGTACTTTGTTGAGTTTCCTCTTTTTTTACTCCTTTTCCTTTTTTATTTTTTTTTTATTTTTTGTAAATGAAAGCTGACATCATGGATATGATTTATAAACAAGAACCCTGTGTTTCTTCTTTGAAAGCTCTTTCTCTTCATTTTCCATTTCCAAATAGTGTATTTAATTTCCTCATCCACAGTGATTAATTCAAAAGTTACATGCGTCCTAAGCCAATTTAATTAAAATAAATCATATTGTTGTAGCTCAAAACAACCAAGCATGAAACAAATAATGGTACAGAAAGTAGAGAAAGGACACAAAAAAGAAACTGGGTTGTGTAACTTTGAATTTGTGATCATGTAACTCTCAGGTAAATTTGATCAATGGATTCTCCTTTATTTGATAAAATCTGTTATAAAATTCTCCTATAGAATAAGTCAATGTCTCTTATACACTACTAAAGTATCTCGTATTTTCTGCAAAAGTCTTATGACAATTCATAATTACATATTTGCATAACTATTGGATAGATATCTGTGGTTTTTACTAAACTGTAAGTTTCAAGTGGTTATGTATAATATGACTTTCTTACCATTCAATTGCCAATGCTATCACAATACAAGAGCTCAAAATTATTTTTAAATAAATATAGAGATGTAAACATGATATACATTAGTAAAATAAAAGTTCAGTGGGTCAATAGATGGATAGACCAATGGAGATATTTCAAAAGGGCTTTTGTTAAAAGGAGGATTTTCTTGGCCTCTAGAGACAATATTATGTTTTCCTCTTAGCAAAAGTATCTTCTTCATTATTAATTAAAATGAAAAGGTTACTGAGAAATGTTTGTTTTACTAGAGATGATTTATGGCTGTCTCTTCTTAGTGCACAAGGGCATTATGATTTGACTAAGCATTTCTCTAACAGGATGAATTTAGTTAAGCAAAATATTTTTAAAGGCCATCATCAGTATACCAGTGTCAAAGCATCAGTGATAAATTGCATTCATAGATACAACATTTGGAACATGTGGCATTTAGACAGAAAATACAGGGAACTCATTTCTGTAGTTTTTATAACTTTGATTAAGTTTGAAAAGTATGTCCTCAAGTTATACCTTTTACCCTACATTTTTAGCAACATTTAGAGTACTGATTCTCCAACTCTCTTGAATAAAGGACTATTTTGAGAATATTTTGGACTCATATTACAATTAAAGACACATATACATATGGACACATAATTTTGACTATAATTTCAAAGTATTCATGAACCAGCAAATCCAAATGCAAGTTTAAAATAACTGATTTATTAGATAAAATATGAAACTTGAAATATACATGTATATACAATTAAGTAGATAGAATGTTTCAACCAATACTTATTTTGAATTATTAATTTAACTGTAAAATGTTCTCATATGCTAAAATGTTCTCATAGCTTTTGAGACTGATTAAAAACTGTCATCGCAGTAGACAAAATGTGCTAAAAGAAAAAGAACACTACATGCATGCAGTGTGATGTGCTTCAATCTTAACATTGCTCTTTTTTCACAAAGATTTCTGTAGAGACCAAAGTTCACCAGTCTCCAGAGCCTATACATAATATAAAGCATCACAAATAAATTTATGTAGCTTTTGCTACTGCTATAAATTCTTATTTTATATTTTATTGTGTAAGACATTACCCCAGTAAATGTTCATTTTTGTTGCATATGAAGAGAATATTTTAAAAATCCTGATAATAATCTGCCTAATGGATAGCATCTCATGAGGAATTTTTATGTTACAAAAATACTTGTTTATTTTCATCTCCTATTGCTCTTGGAGATTTCTTTGGCACAGATTCTATAAACTCCCTTTCAAAGCTCATATTTGTCATCCTTTAAATAATATTTTTTTATTGTATTATATAGCATTTCTCCAGTTCTTTCTGACGTCATAGCACAAAGAAAACACCTTCATAAAGATTAATAAGCAGGCTATATACAGTATTCTGCTCTGAGGAAGATGAGTGTGCAAGAACTATAACCTAATAGAGATTTTGAAGATGTTTGCCTTCGCCTTTATCTAAAATGTTAAAGGATTTAGTGCCCAAACACTCAAAGAGTACACCTTTGATTAGAAGGAAAACCAAGGCCAAAGCTTCACTTTAATATTTATTATATGTCACAAGTCCTCTTGAGAAATAAATATACAGAAATTACACCTTGTCATTGAATATTGAAATAAAACAATCTTAACTCAAAACAATTATGTTTACCCCTTAGTAAATTCTATAAAAAATGACACTGCCTTTATATTTCTAGACCAAATTTACTTTGGTGACAACATACATTTCAAAACCTAACAGTGGAGATATACCATCTCTGTTTTCAGATACAAAAATAATACTTTACGTTGTTGAAGCTCTCATTATTTAGAAATTAAGGACTCAATTTTTGACTAGCATCATACCTGCTACGGTATGAAGTATGAGATTCAATACCCATTTGTGATTCTAGACTAGAGTATCTTGATGAGATGGTATTATCTAGCTTAATTTTATTCTCATAAAGCCATGACTATTATGAAAAGATTTCCCTAAATAAATTATATAAACACTCTTTATTTTATATTTCCTGCTAATATACCTTGTATTTGAGTTTATCTTCTAATTTCTGTAAATTGTCTAAGGCTGATAATACTGATATATGTATGTGTGTGTGTATATATATATATATATATATATATTTTTTTTTTCTTTTGATTACCAAGTCCTCCATGGTCTCTTATTCCAGGCATAGGCTTTCATATCTCCAAAGGCTTAAATACCTTTACTGCGAAATCTTATTAGAGACTATTCTATCTGCTATTTCTTCTAGACTATGTAGTCTCCAGCCCACAGCACCTCTATAGTCAGATTTTCACTTTGCTGCATATTTCTCATCTGAACTAGCTTCCTACCATCAATTTTGGTTTATTTACAGAGTTCTTTTGTTGGTAAAAACAAGTGCCTCCTGAAGCTGTGTCAAATTTAATGGAAATATGTGGGTCCTCTCATGAAAAAAAAAAAAAGAGTGTACTTGGGACAATGTGAGTAGAAGTTGGAAGTAGAAAGTCACCTAAGTAATGACTCATTTATATTTCCTCTCTCTGTCATTCTCTCTGCCCCACTCTAACCCTAGGCTTCTCATCTCTGCTTATCTCTGCATGTCTACTTTATACATGAGCTTCTTTTTGGCAAACTGTTTCCTTGCATGAAAATCAGGTTGAACTTATTTTTTTAAGTGGCTTTTGTATCTCTAATACAACATGAATTTATTTTATAAGTATCTATAACTAATTGGAAATTAGATATCTCTCAGTTAAAAAATTCAAGAAATCTAATCTGTTCATTAGACTATTGATGGATATCTCCATAAATTAGATGTCAACCCCTTGTTCAATCAATGGCACCAAGTAGAAGTACCCTTATGACACTTCTTTGGCATATGTTTTGGCTTAAGAGGTGTTTTTTTAAGAATGAGACATGAGCAAACAGAAACTGATAAAGATGTCTATTCCAGTTCTACTTATGTAAACATTTCAACGTGACAATTTCTGACAGATTTTAGTACATGCTCCAGTTTTTTAAAAAGAGTATTACTGAAATATAACTCACATGTCATAATTCGCCCACTTAAAGTGTACTAATCGGTACTTTTTAGTATGTTCACAGAGTTGTGAAATCATCACCACAATCTAATTTTAATATTTTTCCTCCCACTAAATGAAACTCCTTACCACAGTTTGGTAGTTCCTTAAGAATTTAAATACAGAATTACCATGTTTTCAAGCTGCATCCATGTTGTAGTATGTTTTACTATTTCATTTATTTTTATCGTTGAGTAATATTTTGTTGTATAGTCATTTCACATTTTATTCATGTTTTATTAATTCATTAATTGATAGACATTTAAGTTGTTTCCAATTTTTGGCTAATGTGAATGATATTGGGCTAATCCATTTGTATACAAGTTTTTGGGTGGATGTATCTTCAGTTTGGTGGGAGTATGTATTTAGGAACTGAATTGCTGGCTCATATGGTAACTCTGAATGCTGATTCTTCTCTGGGGTGGTTGTTCTTGTTCCCTTTGCTAATTTTTTATTTGATAAGTCTCTTAACCAAGTTAATTTAGTGAAGTCAATTTCCATCATCATGTGCAGTTTCCGAGGTCAGAATTCTCACACACACTTTTATGTGGTTATCATTATTCAAGTAATTAATTAATTACTATTATTATTTTGGCCCTGTCTTTGCCCAGGAACTTTCAGCTTGGTAGTTCTCTCTTAGTACCTGAAAGAGTACAACCTTGGTTATTTAAATAATCATCCAGACTTTCATGGCTATGTATAATTTTATATTGAAGCCTACCTTCCTAAGTGTTGCCCCTGGGTTAGAGAGCCTCATTGTTCAGACAGCATTTGATCAGAGATTGTTTTAAAACCCTAGTACCAAAAAGCCTTTTCCTCTATATTGATCGGTCTGTCTTTCCCAATCTGCCCACGTATCCTTTTTTGATTGGTCCTATGTGGGTGCAACTTAGGTCATTTGCACAGCCTACAGATCCCCAGAGTTGACTATGCTCTCAAATGTTTTCTTCTTGGCTATCCTTTTCCCAGGTTCTTTTTTTTTTTTTTAAAAAACTTCTAGCTACTCTGTTGTTTTGCTTCTATTACCAGTCTTCTTTTAATTGCTCTTCCACCAAGGTCTCTGATATTTTAGGCTACACCTTAAGCATGGAGTTTCTCATTTTCTGTTTTAAATTAAGTCAGTTTTTTCAGACAGAGCTAAATAATTTGCATCTTTATAGCTTGCTTTCTCCTTAGGCAGTACCCTTGTGCTAGGCCACTGGAGCTAGGAGGTGGGTACCCCATTTTCTTAGAGTGACACTCTTGGTCTATGAGTGGGTGCTTGGTCGAAGAGTAGCCTGTGGTCTTCTTGGTTTTCCTCTTCCAGAATGGAACTCTGCTCTATGAGTATGCTGGCACAGTGCCAATCAAGGTCCTAATATTCATGATTCTATTAGAAAGATTGATTTCAGGTAAAAACCATCTGACCAGACTTTACTTTACTTTGAAGAATAGCCATGCTTTCTGAAATTCTCTAATTTTTCTACCTTATGATAGGATCTTTACAAATGATTTATAATTGTTTAATATCTTATGGTTTACAAAAAAATTATCATAAAATAACTATCTCTTTGAATGCCAATAGACTACTATGAAGTAGATTAATATCCTCATTTTAAAAGTCAGAAAAAATGAAAGAGATATATGAACTAGTTTGCCTAAAACCATTTGAATAGAAACTGCCATGAATTAAAATATGAAGTTTTCCATATCCAAGACCTGTCTTTTTTTCATATTCTATAATTTTATTCATATTGAGAAATTATGGATAGTATATTAGATGATAATGTTCAATAAAAATGGGCACTCAATAAATGTTATGATAGACTGTCATCCTTTGATTAATAATGATTGCATAGGTCTCTTGCTTTCTAATATGTCTGACTTTAACAAAGTAGGGCAGTCATATTTGATATGATTGTATGCTCTTCAATTTAATATGAAATTTGAATAAAATGAGAAACTTACAGCATGAAATCAGTTGCTAGTTTCAAGGTAGACCTCTTTCACCTTTTAAAATGTTATCAAATTTAAAAAGAGAGAGACCAGATTTAATACTTTGAAAGTGCATTTTTTTTTCTTGACTCTGTGAATAATGTCATTGGAGAAATGTCTGAATGCTGATAGATTAAATACAATAGCAGCTGAAGTATAACTTTATTCTTCCACAGATCATTTTAGATGCAAAGACCAAAAATGAGAAAAAAAAGAACAGTGGAAAATGAGGAGTTTTATATCTCTGATTGTATAAGAATCTAATTTTATAGTGTAAGATTAGAAGGATAAGTCAAGAAAAGAATGTAAACCCTGCTCTCATATACTGATGCAGAACTTCCATTTTAAAAACTGTTGCTTCTGATGGTGCATGTCTTTAATGATGCTGTCTCTGGTTTTATGTATTTATATTTGAGTATATTGTTTCTCATTTGTCATGAATCTTGGCCAAGGTAAAAAAGAAAAAAGAAAAGAAAAGAAAAGAAAAGAAAGAAAATTATCATGCAGTGCAAAATACTATACCTTCTACAAATTTTTGAAAATCAACATCATGTTTAAAATGAAATCCATATTAGTCTAGGATTAGAAGTAACATTTTCAAAGTATTTTTATATGTATTCTTAATTAAATAAAATGTATCACCATTCTTTTATAAATTTACTGTGTTATTTATGTCCATGAAAGATAAATCCCAATATTTAAGATGACAAAACAGCACATACCAACATATTCAAATGTCTCTTTTTTTATTATTTTTAAAAATATAATCATCTTTTGTATTTTATTTTTTGTAAGTTTAAACATTAGTCCATCTCAATATAGACAAAAGGGCTTATGTACTATTTAAGCCTGTCCCAGCTCTGTTTTCAAATGTAATTGTAATTTAGTAGTGTAAAAAAATAAATAAATAAAACACATTATTTGAGCCCTATTTTTTTGTTAATATTTGTTTTATCGTACCAGCAAAATCATTATTTTATTCACTCATTACTAATTAGATATGAAAATTTTAATATGAGAAAAGAAAATCATATCAGCAAGTGATACATAAATATGCCAGCTTGTAAATGTTTACCATAAAGAGAGTAGAGAGTAAATTAATCAGTTTAACCCTAAATCTTTGAATAGTGAGATGGGCGGTATCAGAGTTGAAAATTATTTACTTGAATAGATCCTGTCTTAGCAGATGTTATTTTTATTCACTTATTTTGTTGTTTGTTTACTCATTTATAAAAGATATAGTACTAATTGAAATACCTGCTGTAGGCACTTTTTTGAGTAGATGTATTTTGATTAGAAGAGAATCAGCAAAATGGATCCAGTTGTTTTAAAAGATGGCATTCAGAACTTGTGATGCTTATTTATTTATTTATTTATTTACATGCATGTCATAAGTAATTCTGGAAGATCATTCTGAAATAATTCTCTGATCAAAACTTATTAACATAGACAACACACTGAATCCATTTAATTCTTTGAAAGATGGAACTGTAAGGCATTGGCTTTATAAGCTCATTTTGCAGACTCTTCCAGAATATTAGAGACCCAGGGGAGGGTGTGCCAATAAAACCACTGGGATTTGATCGCACAAGCTGCAATGCTCATCAATTTCTCAGCATATCTTATACTTTTATATGAAATTTGGTATTCCCCCCTTACCTTTTCTAACATTCCTATTTTTATACCTTTTGTTCACCTTTTGATTCATCATAAAATTCTGTTTTCTTAGTCCATCTGGGAACATCCAAACTCTTTTTTTTTTAATGTTTTCTATCCAAACAAGAATATATTTCTGTTTTACCCAACATTCTTACCCATTTACCCGACTCTGTTTCTGACAAGTTCCATCCCAATAGATGGTTAAATCTAGAAATTTCCAAGAGCAACAAAAATTAAAATATATAACCTTTGATAAGTAGTCATTATGTGTGACTATAGTTGCTACAATTATTGATGATCGGGTGCTAATAACTAATATCACCAAAATAATGTGTTAAGTTTACTACATGTTTTCCTTTTCTGTTAAATAAGAGTTATTTATTTGTAATCTTGTGGTTTAATTATATGTTAACTTGGAAATCTTGAGCATCTGTACATTTCAAGATAAAATCCATAATGTGGATCTAAAAGAAAGAAAAACCTGCATTCACTAAACATAAAAATAAGCACTTAAGATTAAATAAGAATAATGCATGGTTAGGATAGAAAATATAATCAAGTTATATATGCCTCATGGAGTGAAGGAAGGAGAATGGAAACAGGGAGATGCTTCTGGAAAGTTTTTGTTTTATTTTGCATTCCAGGAATTGTTGTACACAAAATGTATGCAGTGATGAGAATCAAAATGTGAATAGTTTGAAAGACAAAAAAATAAATAAAGGAATAATCAAAGGTATATTTGAATAGGTTAAATAAAATTTATTGGCAGAAGTAACAGAAAATTTCAAAAGTTCTTCTTTGAAAGACAAGAAAACTGAGATGATTTGCTTTCGCCAGTTCCAATTCACAAGAAAAGAAATGGCATACACGCATATTCTTTTTAAAAAATATAGCTAGATGATTCTTAACTGTTTGTGTAAATATTAAATTAGTTTCCATGGTCTGCCATGTAGGAAATGGGAATGACAGATTTCGAGACTGTGTTCAGACTGATTTCATGCGATTAAATGTATCAGCCGCTATTTTGATGAACTCACAAGGATATCAGTTGGGATCAGAGTTCTCAATTAGAAAATGAAAATTGATATCCAGGGAAGTCTTTTATATATGTCAATAACATTAAGTAATATTTTATTTTAGGTGATTTTTGTCCCAAGTGTTTGGTGCCATTAAGTGGCTCCATCAAATATCTGACACTGTTTTGAGAAAGGATCTTGATATGGAGCTCAAGGGATGTGAAAATAAATGATCTTTGTCATAACTCCTTTTGAGCTGTCTGCTAAACTTTCTGCCCAGTAATTGAAGAAATAACAACTAAAAATTACTTATTAGAATTTTAATAAAACATTTAACATAATATATATGCATCAAGAAGTTTTACCATAAGAACTTTCAAAAATAAAATACTCATGAGATCATAGAGATGATGGTGAAAATAGTCAGATAACTTCAGTAAAAAATGTCTATTGGAAAAATGTATATAATAGTCCAACTTTGATGACAAACACTTCTAAGTATAGATGAAAACTATCAGGATAAACAAATACGGAAATTCCTAGTGAAAGTAATAGCAACTGGAAAACATTCAGATGAGCGCAAGTGACACAAAGCAAACGACACAAAAAGGAACTATTAAGAATGAAAAATACGAATAATAAAATACAAAAGGCCAGATGCTAATAAAAGTTCATTTACAAATGGAGATTTATAAATTTCGATAAGCCAATAAGAACTACTGACAATGAGAGAAAGAAAAAGAAAGAGAAGAAATTAGCAATGTTTCTTGAACCTAAAATTCTAGGTTAGCAATAAAAGCAAACATGTAGAAATAACTGAATGTTAATGTTTACAGAGCATAATTTACCAGTTGCCTAATGTTAGGAACATATTTCGCCCCTTAGAGCAGGGGTCCCCAACTCCCCAGCTACGGACTGATACAGGTCCATAGCCTGTTAGGAACCAGGCTGCACAACAGAAGGTGAGCAACAGGCCAGTAAGCAAAACTTCTGTTATTTGCAGCACTTCCTAGCACTAAGCATCGCTGCCTCAGCTCCACCTCTAATCATCAGGCACTAGATTCTCATAGGAGCAGCAGTTCTTGGTGCCAGAAAGGTTGGGGACCATTGCCTTAAAGTACACTGAAGATTCATATAGAAAATATTTAATTTATTAACTTCTTTAATTGAAAATATCTAATACTATTTATACTTACCTCAGTAACCACTTCCTAAAAGAGACTCAAACTCTAAAAAAGTAAAACAACAAAATTCTGTTTTGCGTAAAAGGAAAAGTACACGGCAACATCTGTATCAATGTACATGAACAATGTAGTAAGTAATGAGGCTTAAAAGTAGTTTTATCAGAATACCTCAGTTTTTCAAATTCACATAGAATCATACAACAGATCTTCAAAGCCTTTTCAGATAGAATAGCTCACTTCCAATCTGAGTAGTAGGTTTTAACAACGGGTTTAACATACTCAGTAAATCACGTTTGTAAAGAGATGTGGTGTAATCCAGACTTTAATGTTCCATTTATAGAACACAGGCAGAGTAGATTTAGCATAATTCTTAAAGGCCCTAGGGTTTGGGGAATGTTAAATGAGCATTGGCTTCAACTTAAAGTCACCAGTTGTTTCAGCCTCTAGCAAGAGTTTCGGCCTGTCCTTTGAAGTTTTGAAGCCAGGATTACTTCTCCTCTCTACCTCTCCAGCAATGAAAGCCCAGGATGGTAGGCATCTTCTTGAAATATAAAGCTTGTTTTGTCTACTGAAAATCTGTTGTTTAGTGTAGTAGTAACCTTCATTAATTATCTTAGCTAGATCTTCAGGAAAACTTGCTACTTCACTTTCTTCTTTTATGTAATGGAGATGGCTTTTTAAGTTAAACCTCATGAGCCAATTTCTGCTAGCTTTAAACATTTTTTCTGCAGGTTACTTACTTCTCTCCGCCTCCAGGGAATTGAAGAGAGTTAGAGCCTTGTTCTGAATTTAGGCTTTGGCTTAAGGGAATGTTGTGGCTGGTTTGATATGCTATCCAGACAACTAAAACTTTCCCCATATCAGCATTAAGGCTATTTTACTTTCTTATCTTTTGTATCTTCAATGGAGAAGCACCTTTAATTTCCTTTAAGAACTTTTCCTCTGCATTCATAACTCTGTTTGGTGCAGGAGGCCTAGCTTTCACCCTTGAAAGCTATGTTGGCTTTTGACCTGGCTTCTTCACCAACATTAATATTTTTAGCTTTCTATCTAAGTGAGAGACATGTGACTCTGATTCTCTTTTACCTGAACACAAAGAGGCCTAATTTCAATATTGTTGTGTCTCAGGAAGTAGAAAGTCCAGAAAAGAAGGAGACAGGGGAGCAGTTTGAATATACACATCTTTCAATTAAATTAGCTGTTTTACATGAATGTGGTTTTATGGTGCCAAAAACAATTATTATAGTTAACATCAAAGATCATTGATCACAGATCACCATAACAAATATAATGATAATAAAAAGTTTAAAATATTGTAAGAATTATTACAATATGACACAGAGACATGAAGTGAGCAAATGCCATTGGAAAAACATCATCTTGTTTGATGCATGGTTGCCACATAATTTCAATCTGTAAATAATGCAATGTCTGTGAAGTGCAATAAACCAAAGCACGATAAAACAAGGCATGCCTGTATATGAACTTCTCAGTTTAGTAATGTCACTAAATAATGTCTTTCTAAGTATATAATTTGTTTCTTTAATCCTTGGTGTGCTCACTCTTTTTTTCCACAACTGTGAGCAAGGACTATTTCTTGAAATCCATACCACCCAACAAAATTATTTGCAAAGTTGATGACTATTTATTGATTTTTAATAATTTCTTATTATTATCTTCATCTTTATTATCATCAAGATTGACATCTGCTTAATAGTGGTAATTACTAATGTTATTAAAAAATTTGTCAAAATAAACCATTAAAGTGGCTTTAGAATAATTCTAAAAATATAAATACTTCTTAGTCTAAGGAAGATTGATTCTTAAATAATAAATTATTCTTTAAGCCAATAAGCAAAGCAAAAATTTCTATCCTTCAACAGTTTTCATTCTGCTTTACTTCTTTATCCCAATAAATTCTTTAAAGATGTTTAACATTTGTTCTTTTTTTATATGCTTGGGTACTACTAAATTTGCTTTCAATCTTAACATTTTCTTGTATTTTTTTTGTTCCAATTCTGTTATATTTTACTTTATTCCAAATAGAATGCTTTTGGCTGCAAATAACAGAAATCGGTGTTGGTCCAAGAGATCGACAGTGCTATCAAGAACAAATCTCTTATTTTGTGTCTGTTCTGCTTTTCAAGCGTTGGGTCCGTTCTGTCATTGATCCTCATGTGGTTACAGCCTAACAGCCAAAAGCAAGAGAGATACCCATACTCATCACTCATTTCTATTTCAAGAAAGAAAATGATAGTACTTTTGCTTCCTGTTGCTTTCTTTATAAATAGCTAATGTTTCTTTACCAAGAAAAACTGACTTGTTTGCAGGTAGGCTCTGAACCAGTAAGTGCAAAGGCAAATGGAAATATGATTGGCTTAGACTATTTGTCCCTATCTCAGATCTCTGGAGCTGTGATCAATTTCCCAATTTTCATTCCTGCAGGAAAATAGGAAATCCCTGACCTTCTTGAGGATCCAATTGTAAATGTCTTTTTAACTTTTTAAAACACATATTATCTTGTTTGCATACTATGTTCCAATATTTTGGAGGGTACCAATAAGTGGAATCAGTTCTGTCATTTTATACCAGCTTCTTGAGTTGTGATTCAAGCCTTCTTCACTATTCTTTGTGTCATTTAACTGTAGAAAATAATTTCAAAGAAAACCATTAATAAATTTAAAAAGAGAATTATATATATATATTAAGGGGATTATGTTTTCAATCATTATACTTTTTATTTTCTCTATGCTTAAAGTATATCAATCTGTTATAATTTCTTAAAAGTTTACCTAAATCAAACTGGAAAATTATTTTTCATAATTTTGCAAATTCGTTAGTACTACCTATTTCTAGTTTCTAGATCGAAAATACTTGTGATTATAAATTGTTTTTGCAAGGAGTTTTGTATCAAGATTGCATTAGTGGAAGGAAAAACATGCAGTTTTCAGATTAATACTAGAAAGAAATTGCTGGCTGAGTAGAGGAAGTAAGCAAAATGGTCTCATTAGAGATGAGCTACATTTAATTAGCTAGGTTTTATAGTAGAACAAATATTAGAGAAAAGAAATAAGTTTCTTCCTAGTTGAACTCTTGTTCCACCCAAACTCTCTGAGGTTACATTAACCTAGAACTGTCAAAAGCATTGCTACTATAACTTTAAAAAGGCTTAAATAAGTTATTTTTTAGGAACAGGCATTTTATAGAAAATCAGAGAATTTAGTAGACAGTTCTTCTACTTGTTCTCTGAGGGAAGATAACAAAGAAGAAAGTAAAATATCTTGAAATAATAAATATAAAGTCATGTGGATAAGCAAATTTAGTATTATTTCACCACCAAATTAATGAACCTGGCTATATAATATATAATATTAGCAACCAAAAAGATGTCAGTAAATATGTAGGAAGATTCAATATGATGAAGAGATAATTTAATGAAAACATTAAGACAAACAAAATGAAAATAAAGAAAACAAATAAGTTAAATTTTAGTTTTTGCACATTTTTTCCAAATAAAATAAATGAAATTTAGTATTATGTAAGATACACATACACAAACACATGTTAAAATGAGCATAAATAATGCTGAGCATGTAAAAATGACAGTTAATGTTTAGATATAGCAAATTTGAACATAAGCATTTGATGTATATTTGTTATGAATCTAGGAAACTCAAAATTAAAAAAAACAAATGTATTTTTTGTACTATGTATTTTTTTATATTGCTACTTCTTTGTAAAATGAGTAGTTTATAAACATGAATATTATTTTATATAATTTCCTTGATTTTCTAAACATAATTTAAATGAGATAAAGATTTTCATTGTCTGCAAACATACATCAAACATCAACCTAGGATTGCTTACAGTTACATTTTAATTATCTGGGCTATTTTTTTTCATGTTGTTTACATTCTACATTTTTCTTGCCTTCTTTTGTTTTTTTGAATTGTTTAGTTAAGATGTATTTTAAAAATAAGGAGACATAATCACATAAGTTAAATAAGATATCTTGGGAACCAAATACTAAGATAGAACCTATTGCTAATTGTCATTGGATACTTAGGGAAAAAAAATTCAAAATATCTGCAGAAAATAACCTCGCTTTAAAAAACTAATGTCTCTTTAACTGTTTATATAAAAATCAAAGTTAGATAATCAAATCACTTTTTAAAAATCCATATGTTCCCATTTTGGCAAGTTACAGACTCACATAATATTTGAGATAACCATCACTATTATATTTAATTTGTCATTTATTTAGAAACTAGCTATAAGTTTTAATGAATGTTATTCTTCTGAAATTTGTCTGACAGTAGTTTATAAATTTTTGTATTTTAATTGTTTTGTTCTATCTACTTAGAGACATTGCAGGGAATACTTTGTAATATACTAGCATGGTATTTTGCTTTAGAAGAGATCATAGCCCTTAAATACTTAGATTTTAGCCTGATAGGATACTGAGCAGAGAACCAAATATATCCCAACATCCAGACACCTATTCCATAAGAACTGTGAAATAATAATTTGTTACACAGCAATAGAAAACTACTACAGCTGACTATAACAGAAAAGTACCTAAGTTACAACTGTTTTCTCTTTCCAGAAGGCATGTTAGAGAGAGTCTGGTTCACTGTCAAGTGTGGCATTCTTAGATTTGGAAAATTCAATATATACTTTTGTCTAGTTTCCAAGGAGTGTATTTTAAATTGAACCCTTGTCGGTTTGCTGTTTTTTGTGGAGGTGACTCTGGATCCATTCTAATTCAAGAATTTGCACAAAAAAAGAAAAAGAAAATTGCTATCATTGACATTCTGCAATTTACACAAATGCATAAAGAAAAGATGTCATAGATTGACAGTGAAAAAATACACATATCTGTATATATACATAGGCATATATTTAGAAACTCCCATATACACATACACATATAATATATATATAATTTTTATATTATATAATCATATAGCATAAAAATATCTTATGCACTTATATTACATATATTTTATATCTACTTATGTGTATGTATACTGTATCTTAGTTGTCTAATTTGAATGAGCATTTAGTTTCCAGAGGGTTTTGTTTAATTTTCTTTAAACGTGCCATGTCAGCGGTAGTTTTGCAGTCCCTAATCTGAAGATAAAGTTAAAAATTCTATAAAATTATCATGGTTATGAAAGTTTCTGCATAATTTTACCATGATTGTTTCTTCCTTTCAAAAGACAATGACAATATTTTAAAAATAAATAATACTCATAGGCTTACACCTGAGGAAGATATATACTTTGTTCCCTTTTCTAAATATGAAATGAGTGTAGTAAGCTAGCAATTTTGGAGTATGTTTTAGTTGACCCCTACTAGGTTCCAATTTGATGTCTAATCACCTCCAGAGCCTAACCATGTAGGCAAGCTAATCATCAGCATAACATACTTGCTCACAACGAATAATGATTTATCAAATTAAAATATAGTTTTTCCTATGATAGTTATAAAAAAAATTAGAGAGAAAATAAATCTTTTTTAAGAATTTAAAATATTAAAGAGGAATGATGTAATTATTTTAATCAATGAATATTATTAATCTATACTTTATAATAAAAAATAACTGCTGAATTAGTGCCTCTTCACAATCTGTGCAATTAAAATGTCATTAAAAAATAGAGAAAAGTACAGTATTTCATGTTTTAAGATTGGGCTTTGTTAACATAAAAAACAAATGAACACTAATAGAGTTGATACACTCCCTTAATAGTTTTGCTCTAGGAAACAAATCCACATTTTTTTAGTTTAACTTACAATTTAAGCATAAGTATAGCAGATTTATGAAATCAACTGGAATAACCAAAGCCCACTCCATACCTTCTATGCTTTAGGGGGCCTGGTATTCTCCAGCTTACTCCTTTATACTCACATGCCAAATCACTCCATCACTTTACCCATATTTTCTTTTTTTTTTTACATGTATCACCACTTACCTTCTATGCTTATTGCCTCTCTCCTCTGACACATCACGATAGATATTATAATACCTAGAACAAAATAACTCTAATTGAAAATTTTTATTATTCCGCAGTAGTATAAATATGCATATATCTTTATAAGTATTGAAAGAAAAAATGTTGTATTTATTCACAGAAAACATCAGACATTAAATCAGGATTCTGTACCAAGAGAAAATATCTTTTTTACAAAAGACAAAACAAAGATTATTTTTTGACATAAAAAATCCATTGTCAGCAGACTAGCATTATAAAAATGTTAAAGGAAGTCCTTCAAAGAGAAGGAAATGATACTCAAGAGAAATTTGGATTTACAGAAGTGAATAACAAACACCGAAAATGGTAACTGTATAATTAAATACAAAATACTTTTTCTTATTTTTGAACACTTAAAAGTGAATTGAAAATAATGAATATAATGCATTTTATAGTCTATAACATATATAGAGGTAAAATGACTGGCAATAATGGTACACAAGCTGGGGAAGGGGTATAGTAATATACAATTGTAAGCTTCTTACATTACAGGTGGATGGGTATAATATCATCTGAAGTTGTACTGTGAACGCTTGTAGGTTAAAATGTGAATTTCTAAATCCTAGAGTAACGAATAGATAGATGAATGGATGGATAGCTAGATAAATATATAGTTAGATGAAAGATAGATGATAGATTAGATAGATAGATAGATAGATAGATAGATAGATAGATAGATAGATAGACAGACACATAGATAATAGAGTAAATTACTAAGCCAATAAAATATGACAAAATATTCAACAAAACCAAGGAGTGGCAGAGGAAGAAAATAGAAATAAACTTCATGATATTAATACAAAGTGTTGTTAAAAAATAAAAATTAAAAAACAGGGAGCTAATTCAAATCCTGTTAGCATTTCCAGTGATAAAATTTACTGAACTTTAATACATTTATTTTTTTTTGGGGGGGGGGTGATAGTTCAATTTATATGTTTAATTTGCAAACATTTAACTTAAAAACAAAACCTTATATTTTGAAATTAATTTAAGGTAGTTCTTTTATATCAATCTTATTTTCTTATATTTTTTTATTCCATGAATATAGTACTAGGTAATTAAACTCTGGGCATTATACAAGATGTACATAATATATCTTTCTTTTACATAAGAGTCATACAGTATGGAATAACATGCCTATAAGTTGAAATTAAAATATAGTAAAGAATCTCAAAAATAGAGCAACACTAATAAACAATTTTTCCATAGAAGTAACACAGATATAAGAAAATCCTTTACACATATGGCTCATTTAGAAAAACAAAATAGAAATGATTACCAGCACTTTTTGCTATAAAATGTAATACTTCACTTTTCTCTAAAGCAGCATTGCTGCTATAATGACATATGTTTGACATGCTTTTTTTGACAGCTGAAAAAAGAAATAGGAGGAATATTTATAGAATATCAGAGTATCTGAGTAATGTTTGGAAGTAAAACTCATTTGATTTTGAAGTAAAACAAACAAAAGTGGAATTTTACCATGCCTTAAACTTATGAGTAAGGAAAATAACGATTTGGGATGACACCCGAATCCTTACTGCCAATGTGAGAAGCATTTTTGAGCATGTAAAGGCTGCCCCTAAGGCAATCCGCCTGCTTTGCAGAATGCATGGGAGTGGTGTCCTGCCTGTCCCTGTTACATCTGAAGAGTAGAATGATAAACCATTGGATCTGCCTTGTTTTAATAGACATAATTATTAACCCCTTCGAAAGAAAAATAAAATTTTACCATGCTACTATTTTTACTGTTTTATTTGTATTGAAGAGAGAAGTTCTCTCAACTATAGTTTATATAGAGTTGTGCTATGGCTGCTGTAACAAAATACCACAAATTGAGTGGCTGTAACAGTAGAAATCTACTTTCTCACAGTTCTGGAGGCTGGAAGTTCAAGATCGAGGTGCTGGCGAAGCTGATTTCTCCCCAGGCCTCTCTCCTTGACTTGCAGGCACCTGCCTTCTTTCTATGACCTTACAGGGCCGTTTCTCTGCAAGAGCATCCCTGATGTCTTTCTCTTCTATAAGGACACCAGTCCTATTGGATTTGGGCCTACCAGTAAGTCTTCATTTAAACTTAATTACCTTTTTAAAAGCCTTATCTCCAAATATAGTCACATTGGGGAGTTAAGGCTTGAGGATATAAACTTGGTGGAGGGCACAATTCAGTCCATAACACCAGTGATTTTGTAGAATGCAGTATTCAGACGTTTTTAAATGTAAGTTAATTTTTAATAAACTTCATTTTTCTTTTAAGTTTTTTATTGACGGAAAAAGTTGTGAAGATAGTACAGAGAGTTCCCATATACCTCACAGGCAATTTCCCTAATATTCTCTAATATTTATGTAAGATATTTCCCTAATAACTTACATAAGTATGGCACATTTGTTAAAATTAATGAACCATTATTAATACTTTGTTATTAAATAAAGCCCATACTTTATTTAATTTACTTAGTTTTTACATAATGTCCTTTTCTTGTTCCAAGTTCCCAACCAGGATGCCGCATTACTTTTAGTCCTCATGTCTCCCTGGGCTCTTCTTAGTTAGGTCAGTTTCATAGACATTTCTTGTTTGGGATGATGTTGACCATTTTTAGTACTGTGAGGTATTATGTAGAATTCTCCTCAAATAGCATTTGTTTGTAATTTAATTTTAATGAAATATTTTTACATGGTTCAAAATATAACAAAAATTTTTTTTATAGGTAAATCTCCCTCCTATGGCTCTGTTTATCTACCATGTCCTCCTGCACTCTATGTATTACCATTTTTAGTAATTTTATTTATATTCTTTTCTATATTTTATGCAAATAGAAGCAAATTGCAAGTATATATTATTCTTGTTTACTTCCATTTCTTACACTAGGCAAGCATATACATTTTTCACATCTTTTTTCTCTCTGTTTTATTACATAGAGATGATTGTTTCCTCTTTATATAATTCTGGTATGTGACACTCTTACTATGGTTTATTCAACTAATTTCCTGTTGCAAACATTTTGATTATTTTTCATCTTTTCCTTTTATAAAAAAAAATGCTTCGGTGAATAAGTGAGTGCATGTATTAGCATGTATATGTTTGTACTAACTTAGTACAAATTTGTTTATCCTTTTATTTTTAATTTTTCAGAATTACTGCTTTTAGGTACGCCTCTTATAGGCAACCCTTTTTCCTATTAGAGAATTATTGTTATGATAGATATGTTTGATCTTAGGCCTATTATGAAACTTTATGGTATATTAACTATTTATGTATGTATATCTTACAATGTATTTTATTTATCTTTTTTAATAGTTCTCATTTTTAGGAGAAAGTTCACCTACTTATTCTGATAGCCATCTTTATATATATGCTATTTTATAATATCTTCATCCTAATCCCTCTATCACTTTCATCAATATTATTATTATTTCTAATCCTACTTTTGTACTTTCAAAATGACTTTTAGGTAACTCCCAGCTATTACACATGAGACAATTAGTCTTCTCATTAGTGGAATATAAGACCAGTGAACTCTATACAGGAAGTATACTCTCACACTTTCCTTGCTATAACTCTCCTGGTAGACATTGTTATGTGGTGATGAATACAATATTCTATAAATCTGAGTAATAGTACTGTTACAAATGCTACATGCAAAGAAAAAAAAAAAGGCAAATTTATATCCAAAATGTGAGTGAGTCTATCCCTGTGAGTTCTAATGTAATCAAAGTGCCATGATGAAACCTGTTTGTATCCTATCAGGAATAGTGTCATGGTGAGGGTTTATTTGATATTTCTACAGAGATAACTGCATTCACTTAGAAATCAAGAAACTTATGATTGAATACATCTTAGTCTTTACCCATCTGCCAGATGTTCTTTCTATTTCATTCCTTATCCTAATCAATGATATTTCAATCTACTTATATACTTGAGCTAGAAATCTTAGAAACACTCAGCTCATTTTTTTAAATTTTACATTCCACGTTTTATTGTTAATCAAGTTTTTAAAATTCTCTTCAAAATGCATCACAAATCTGTGCCTTCTTCTTTGTTCTCTATATAGCTGCCCAGCCCAGAGCCTTTCTAATAAACTTTACACTACAATAGTAGTCTCCTCTCTATCCATCCTCTTTTCATTCCTGTTCCTCTTCACACTGTCCTCAAACATTTTTTTAAATACAAGTAAATCACATATTTTCTTTTTAATTAATTAATCTCCCTTAGAGCTCATTGCGGCATACAAGACTCATTAAAATCTGGCCTCATCTTATCTGTCCTTCACTCCTTGTCATTTATTTGCCCCCGCCCTATAGGTTTTATGTTCTAACCACAATGCACTACAATATTTAGTATTTAAGAATATAAAGATAATATATAACACTTTTCTGTCATTATGTTCTATGCATCATGATTTTTATTATACTTTAGAATAAATGCAGCTAGGTGTATGTGAATATAATTTGAAGGTGGGGTAAAAATAGAATCAGAAATAATATATTTATTTAATTTGCAATATATTATAAGGATCAGCAATTGCCTCAAGAGCACTTCATGGTCTTTTTCAATTTGGCAAAATAATATTATATAAATCAAATTGTTGAATACCTATATCCTCACAAATAAAAAAAATATAAGCAGCGATATTAACTTTTACAAAAAATGTATGGATGCTCATTTACTTTTTTAACAAACCATTTAAGGCAACAACAGTTTATATAGTCTGTACCAAGTATAAATTGGTCTTTTGGGAAGCACATAACGATGCCAGTTAACAAGGTATATGTGTCCACTATTTATTTTCACACACAGTGCACGCAACAAGACATTTAGTATCTAGTCACCTTGTGTTAAGGTTTTGTTTTGTCTGGTCTCGCTTTGCTTTCCATTGATTACATGGGTATGGAAGCAGAACTTCTTTGTCACTTTGCTGGAAACTGTCTAGATAGCAACGGAGTGTATCATAAATCAATTCTACTAGGAGCACCGCTCACAGCCAAAGTCAATATCATGGTATAAAGCATCTATAACAGGAGTCAAAATTAAATAAACCACAGCATTTGCTTTATCAGAAAACATCAAAGTTTTTTTAAATGTGTACATTAATATAAGACCTTGCGTTTATTATTTTATTCTGTATTTGACAGAGTATATATATATATGCTCAAATATTTTCTAAAAGTGGAAAATACTGAATAAAATAATTGATTTTAGTCTTCAAAGTTTTGTTACAATATAAGATTTATAAGCATGCCCAAACAGAAATTCTATTAAGTCAAATCTGAATTATTCAGGACTTTATGCTCCACGAATAGGTCCTACTGATTTTTTAATTCTGTAAACTACTCCGGATTCTGTTTCGTAGATATTGAACCATTTTTGTGCATTTTAAATTGGTTCACTATCTACCAAACAGAACCCAGAGTAATTTACAGAATTATATATAACATATATTTTATGCTATATATTATATATATATTACTTTTTCCACATGTATTCCTAAATTATTTTATTTCTCTACAAAATCTAAAAGTGAACAAACTGCCATTCTACTTTGTTGAAATTATTTACATTTTTAAATGTCATGCAAATATTGCATGCAAGAGAAATAAAATTGAAATAATGTAGTAATACATTTTTAACCTGAAAAAGTTTCCATTTGTAAAGCATTATTACTGTTATTTATTCAGTGATTACAGTGTTCTGGGCATACTGAAGAGAAGTAAAGAAAGGTCATAATCTTAAAGAGAAAAAATTTTGGCCATTACAATTGCCATAATTATTAAGTAATATACATTTTTTGGGATGCAGTATGATACATTCAAAGATTTAAGTGAAAATAGAGTTGAAAGGTTAGGAGAGATACTAAAAAGACTTTTCTGTCCATTGTCTTTTGCATATGCTTTTTTTAAGAAAATAATTTACTTACTCTTTGCCTGATTGTTATTCAATAGATGTTCAGCAACCCATATAAGTGCTCAATAATTTTTAATGCTAAGGCAAGACTTGTTTATAAATGTTTAAGAGAGTTCCTACTGAAATAGGCTAGCACCAATTGCCAAGAGCTTGCAACTAATGGTGGCATTGTTTAAATTCAGAAGAATTTGTATATTACTGGTGCTATTTCTGTACCTCCTGATCCTGCTCCTTCTACTTCTAATACTACTGTTGGTACTTGTTATTATTATTTTTATTTTTATTATTACTGTCATCATCATAAACAAGTAGCCTTGGATGTTTATTAAACAAAGGATTAAATTTTAAACTCAGTGTGAAACTAAGAATATTTAAAAATATTATTTCAGAATAAAGTAAGAGAGCAGCATAAGACTCACAAGAGTCTGCAGATGCTGTTTACTGATGGCCATTGCCCTTTATGAACTGCTAATATGAAAGTAAATTGGTGTATTTTTGCTAGTCTCGAACTCATTTTTGGCAATATATTTGATGTGTGTATATCAAAATAGAAACTACATGACTTTACCTAACAATCTACCTATTATATATATATCTATATATATACACTTAAGTAAATAAATTAATAAATAGGGCAAATGAATAAATTGCTCATTATAACATTTTTTACAATCGTATCACGATGGTAATTACCTATGTATCAAGAAGAAAGTGTTTAATAAATTACAATAAAATCAATGGACTATATTATTAAAAATATGTAGATACATATATTAATATGGAAATATATCTAATATTTATAATAGTTTACACAGACTATTAATTCAACCAACAAATATTTACTGAGTAAAAATATATCAGTTAGCAATGAAGATACAATACATAATAATATAATTGAGAAGTTAGTGAAAACGAAGAACCTAAAATAAGTTACATCAAGTGTATTATTAAAGAGAATTACAGAGTACAAACTAGTCTGAGGGATAAGGGAAGTAAGAAAAATTAAAATCAAGATGATATGCACAGAATAAGAAGGAATTAGATCGGTAAAAGCTGTCTTGTTGCTGGAGAACCTTTCAAGCACACTCATCATCTGTTTAAATGCTGGGTCACCATAAGGAGATTGTCTGGATTATTGCCCAGTTTAGCAAAAGTAAAGTTATGATTTGAGAGGCTAAAGAAGAACCTAAAGCCAGGCAGGCCATCTTAGGCTGTGTTAAAGATTTTAGATTTGATTAAAAGAAAAGTGCCAGTTCATAGCAAGGAAAAGTTTTTAAACTGGGGAAAGACATAATCTTATTTTGCTCTTTTAAAAAGCTCTCTTGGGTAGCAGAGAGATGAATGAATTCAAATGGAGCAAGAGTAGATATAGGAGAGAAAAAAAAAGGCATAGATGATAGAGGCTCTATTCATCTCTCTGGCAACCAATACAAGTTGTGACAGAAACAAGGAGCAAGGGACAAGCAGTAAGGAAAATTTGCCTGGGATCTAGATGAACAAGCCATACAATTAGGGAGAATCCAAGAAATCACCCTGCAACAGCAGAAGGTAGGACAGGGCAAGGACACAAGGCTCCCCAGTTCAAGCAGCTAAGTGAGACAGAGGCCGTGGCAGCGGCAGGAGCAGCCTCCTCTTAAAGGGGCCACATCCTGGAGCAGATTTTCACAGTGATGGACCTGCTCGCTCTGAGCACCAGTGCCCAGAGCATCAAGGAGTTATAGGGAGACATTGTCAGAGTGAGGGCCGAGGGGAGACTCTTTCTGTATAGAAGTACTGGTGGTGTCTATTGTTCCCTGTTGAGCCCTACCTGCTTCCAGTGCACAAACACAGCACTTCACATAGCTGTAATGTCATCGAACTGGATAACAGAGGTCGCTCCACCCAAAGAAGTTCCTGAAACTCTGCCTTCCCCAACTTCTGTCCCCACCCAAGCCACATCCAAGTATAGTTTCAGTGAGTCAGGTGCTCCTTGCTGGGCAACACCTAGACTCACACTGGAGGCAGCTGGCCTCAGTTTCTGATGTGGACTTTGAGGCAACTATAAGCACAACATCTGTGGATTGCTTGCTGAATCTTAACAGGTGGTTCCAGAGGGGTAGAGGTTTGGGCTAAGTTTGGCCTGCAGCTGAAACCCTTTTAGGACTGTGCCACTGGACACCTACTTCACAAATCCACACTAATAAGACCAGGAGACTTAGGAGTTTTGCTTGGTACATAGAAACAGACACAAAAACGCAGCCAAAATAGGAAGACAAAGAAGCAGAAGCCATATGAGAGTACAGAACAGAGATCCAGATATAACAGAGTCAAGTAACAGATGCAAAGATTAAAACATTGGTTATGAAGATGCTCAATTAACTTTTGGGAATTGTAGATAAATTCAATGAGACCTTCAGCAAAGAGATAAAAAATATAAAAATAGAAATGGAAATTATAAAAGAGAACCAGTTTGAAATGAAGAACACATTATGAGATGAGAAGTATATTAAATGGAATAAACAAAGGAATAAACAAAGTGAATAAAGAAAGGGATCAAATGGCCTAGCTAAAGGATAGGAAAGCCAATCAGGACACTCAATAAGAATGGCAAGAAAAAAGATGCCAAGACTATAAAAATAATTTAAGGAGCATATGGGACACTATTAAGGCTCTAAATATTCATCTGATTGGAGTAACAGAAGAAAATCATGATTTTGAACAGCTGTTTGAAGAAATAATGATGGAAAACTTCCCTAACTTGGTGAAGGAAATATACATAAAACGCCAGGAAGCTCAGAGAATCCCAAAAAACCAGGGATCCAAAGAGGCCCACACCAACACACATCATAATTTAAATGCCAAAGGTTAAATATAAAAAAAAAAAATAGTAAAAGAAGCAAGAGGAAAGCAGACAGTTATCTATAAGGGAACACCCATAAGACTGGCAGCTGATTTCTCAAAAGAAACTATGCAGGACAGAAGGGCTTGGCATAAAATATTCGACAGGATGAAGACCCAGGAGCTACAAACAAGAATACTTTATCCAGCAAAACTATCATTTAGAGTTGAAGGACAGATAAAGAGCTTCCCAGACAAAAATAATCTAAAGTAATTTATCATCACCAAGCCAGTATCACAGGAAATATTGGAGGGACTTCTTTAAGAAGAAAAAACATGTCTCAAAAACAGGAATAAAGAATAGTAACAACTAGATTCCTACATGAGACTCACTTCAGATTAAAAGACACACATAGACTAAAAGGAAGAGGATGGAAAAAGATATTGTTTCGATGGACTTAGAGGGTATTTAAGTCAGACAGAAAAAGACAAACACTATATAATTTCACTTACATGCAGAATCTAAAAAATAAAAAGAACAAACTAATTAAAAACAGACTCACAAATATAGTGGACAATTTGGTGACGGACAGAGAGGAGGGGCATTAGGAGCCTGGGAGAATGGGGTGAAGGGTTAAACAAGTACAAATTAGTAGTTGATGGATGGTCATGGGGATATGGAGCATAGCATAGGGAATGCAGTTAGCATTAATATGATGACTGGGTGGAGGGTCCAGGCAGGGAGGGAGCAATTGGGGGGATCATTTTATGAACTATATAGATATCTAATCAATGTACTGTATTCTTGAAACTAATTTAAATAAATACTTTTTTAAAAAAGAAAAGAAAAAATCTAAAAAAAAAAAAAAAAAAGTAGATACAGGAGATGGGTTATGGGAGTAACCAGTAAAGGCTAGAGATGAAAGTGGCCTACCTGAGTAATAGGGCAGCAACAATGATCAAGATATTCAGCAGACACATGGATAAAACATAGTACAGTGATTGAGTGAGGGAGTGAGAAAGTTAAAAAAAAAATCACAGTAGTAAAACCAAGCAGCATATCTAAATGTGTATTACATGACAGGAATACCTATGAACAAATATTCATAAAAATGTTAAAAGAGCTGTCACTGGTAGATAGGATGAAAGATGACTTTGGTCTTACTCTTTATACTTTTACTTGTTAGATGATATTTTTCAAATAACACATGTTTTTTCATAATAAAAATAATGTTAAAGCAAGCAAACCATGCTGTACAACCCTTCATATCTTAATTTCTTGGTTGGTAAATTCTTGTTATAGTGCATGTATTTTAGACCCCCCCCCCCATCACCACCACCACTAAGTCCTAAATAGACCATCTGAGTATGCGCTATTGTGGTTATAGAGTTGAAAATGGGTCAGAGTAGGACAAGCATGTATATATTCAACAGAAAAGAATAGTCTTGATTTTGGCATTCCTGACTCAAGTTTATAATATTTACTTTATTTGTTTGATTTACTATTTTTATCTTCAGGATATAACATTGCTTTATTATTAGTAGACAGGCAATAAATTTTTTAATAAGATTGACTGAATTATTACTTTTTTCTTGTTGTTAATTCCACCCTTTTAAGGTTTTCTTAATATTTAATCTTAATTCTACTAGTCTTAATAGGCATAACAACTTACTGTTATTTTTTGGAGCTGTCTTCATTAATGCTTTACAGAAACTATTTCCATAATTCTGCCCATGAATCCTGAGAGCATAGGTCTCCAAACTTGGAGTTCTCTTTTTGCTAATTTGATTCATAATTTTCCATCAGTTCACTCACACCTGGGTCATGCACCACTTACTTCTCAAATGACAAATTGCCTGCTAGAAGCAGTTGACTGAGATTGACAAAAAGAACCTTTCCAACCATGAAACTATATTTAGTTCAAAGACTAAGATTTTTTTTAAAAATAAAAATAGTGGACTTCTTGATTATGTAGCCTTGAAACTCTGAAAATGTGTTCTTTTTTAAATATTTCAAAACATTATTAATATTATGCTAAAGTTAGTTATTTCCAAAATTAAAGTAATCTCAGAAATACTGAATAGTTTTAAAAATAAGTTGATAGTCTCAACAGTGGCAAAACATTAAGACCAAAATCACAGAAATATGTCTGAAATAGAACCAACACCTAAAATTTATAAGATAGTTTTATTTAATATGGACAAAATGCTTTTACATGTAAATAACAGATGAAATTCAAATAATGTATGAGTCAAGTAAAGAATATATTAATAATATTCTGGTAAAAATAAAATCAAAGAGGTAAATTAATGACTAGATGAAAGATTATTATTGTTACAACAGAACAGTAATTCTACATGCCTCAAGGAAGTTCTTTTTTTTGACACATAAAAAATTTGTTGCAAGATTTCTTATTAAATCAGACAAAGACTAAGTGTGCTATTTACTAGATGTTCAAAACAAAAACAAATACTAATGTTTCTACCTTCCCTATCTCAAAATCACTCCTATGTTATCACTCTCGATTAATTAAAGAGTATATAAGTTCAAGTCAAAGAACTCATAAATTAATGAAAATTCTGGGTTTGTTAGTTTTTCAGGATAAGAAAACTTGCAGGTATATTTTAAACATTTCAAAGAGAACTTTAAAATTTTTTCAAGAGAAAGTTAGATGCCATCCAATAATAATTCAAAATGTGTTTCATAGAGAATATCTATCATTTATTTTTGTGTCTTATCACAAATTCATATTTATATGTATCATGTTTCAAGGAAGGAGAAAAAGACAAAAATCAAATGATTTTGGATGTAAGAAATTTAGAATGCAACAACTAAAATGGATGAAATAAAATAATTTTAATTAATATAAAGAAAAGTATAATATCATTATATGGTGAAACATATTTTCAGGGCTATCTATAAATTCCTTAGGAAAAAAGTTATAAAGATATAAACTCAATTTATAGAAAAAAAATTAATGGTATGCAAAGAAAAACTACAGCAGTAGTGAGTCATAAAATTAGTAAAAACACTATTTTCTAAATAAGTGTTAATGTTTAAAGTACTATTTAAAAAAGACAATCTCAATATAAAATTTCTCCTATTTTCAATATGCAAATGGAAGAAAAGTTGAAGATATGAAAAACATTGATATGTTAATTCCAGACATTTTTTAAAAAAGTGAATGTAAGCAATAAATCTAATAATCTAAGTATAATAGCAAACAATTTATTTTAATAAAAATGCATACGAATTGATACATCTAATGAAAAGAGGAAATGAAAAAAGGAGGAAACAACTTTAAATGCCTATACTAGAAAAGAAGAAAGATTTTAAATCAATTACCTTATCTTTCACCTTAAGAAGCTAGAAAATGAAGAGCAAAATAAGCTCGAAACAAGCAGAATAAAGGAAATAACAAAAATTAGAATGGGAAGGAACAAAATAAAAATAAAATAGGGAGAGAAAATCAATAGAATCAAAGTTGTTTATTTTAAATTAAGAAATTTGGTAAACCTTTAAATGTTAACATGTTAACATTTTTCTTTAAGTTATCTGGATGAGAGATATTGAATATTAAGATATTAAGAAAATATATATCTATGTGTATTTATTTAATGTTTAATGGTCATTACATTTTTGGAAATATAACCTAGAGCATCCAAACCATCAGAGAAATGAAGACTTTAGAAAGAAAATGTATTCAACTGATAAATATTGGGAAAAGATAAAATTAATTTCAACAACAAAAAAACCCAGCAAACTTTAAATTAAAAAAGTTAAAGAAATAATTCAAATGCATCAATAATCACAATACGATCTATTGAAAGACAAGTTATCATCAAGCGATCTTTAAGCAGCAGCATACTTGTAAGGTTTGCACACTCTCCCTCTCTCTCTCCTTCTCAAGTAAGGGGCTGCTAGATAACCTTTCCACCCTTTGCTCCCAAGTAGACATTATCTTTCTTACCCTGTAAAGTAAGTAGATTTGTGGAAAAGAGGGAGACTATTATTCTTCCCATAGTTATCAGATCAAATAAAATTATATTATTTACAACAATGTTTTTAAATGTCATTCAGTGAGATAAAATTAAAGAGATGGAAAATAATTTCAGCCCAAATCAAGAAACGTCTGTAGTTCTCTATGAAATTGATCGGTGACATATTTTGTAGCCCTTATGCTATTTTAGCAATATATAAATATATTCTGTAGCTAAAATGATAATTATTAAGATACGATATTCCTTCAGATGACCCAAAGGATCAAGTTGACTTTGTGGATCATACAAATTTGACATGGCTAGTTATGAACTAAGTTGCTAAAATTAATAATTTGCCTGGCTTACTTCATTGTTTATTACAATAGCTTTATTTTGGTCTGTTCAGAAATATCAGTGGCATCAACATAATGATAATAAATACTTTAGCAATTTGAATCTCATTATACTGTGGTATAAATAAATTAAAATAGTTTTTAATACCATTCAAATATTTGATGACTCTATGGCTTAAGTCATTTAGTATATTTTTTCATTAAGTATACTTTCTACTTTCTAGTCTAGGAAGAATTCAGATTAGAAATACATTTCTGTATAGTAGAAAATAATCCCTAAACTTTCGTCAAAGTATTAAATTGTGCCATCATAATTGAACTCTTATTTATTATATTCATTACCTTAATGACTAAAAATAGTTAATCAAAGCAAATACATATTTCTTCCTTCAGTATATTGTTCTCTTATTATCTGTAAAATAAAATAAATATCACTATTATGTTATAAAAGTAAGCTATTAATTTCAATATTTTTCAATGAATGTAAATTTACCATAAGATGAACATTTCAAAAAATGACTTGATGTCAATATTTTAAATGTCATTTGGTTGGGGGTGCTTAAAATAACTAGAATCTGTTTTCACAAATCTCGACATTCAGATGAAGGTAAATAGTCAATAAATTTTTAATTATATTAATGTTTAAACCACACTTATAAAAAGATATTTGCATTTAAGATTCCCTCCTTTGCAATTGTGTGATAATAACTCCGACAAGCATTTAATTTAGATATGTTACAAAATGAACTTTTAATTAAAATTCCATATGAAATAATTCCAACAGCATCTTAAAGTTACTTGTCTTAAAATATCAACATCGAACTACTTTTAAGTTGATTCCATTACAGAGAACAGCTAAGCTGCTTCTCAATGATACAAAGAAAAACTGTAGGGAATTGAGAGTTTGAAACACAGCAATTTTTTAGTTCTGACTTCTAAGTATAGAATCTAAAGCCTGAGGCAGGCCTCACTGTGCTCCATCTGATAACACACCAGTCACTGCTTCAATTATTTTTGTTACAAGTCCCCAGATCTATTAAAATGCACTTCATCAAAATGCTGTAATCTCTTCTAGTTCTTTCTAGCTGAGACATATTTTAAAAAATTTGAATAAGATAACCCACTTTGGAATATCACTATTATATATATATAACTACTAAAGGAGTATGACAACAATCAGTTTGCCAACAAAATAAATTGAGAGAAAATAAACTAGAAAGAAATTTTAGATGTCATTATCTTTCTGATTTTGACTCAAAAAAAATTGATGCTCGGAATTATTGCTTTTAAGTAACAGTTTGTTTTTGTTTTGAATTTTACCGGTTTACTTACTCTAAGCAATTAATTATGTTACCTCTGACTAATACAAGGTTGAAAATTTCGATAATACTCTGTTCATAAGTCTCAGACATAGAATGATACTCATCGTGTAAACTGGAGATATTTTAAGGCTATTGTTGTTGATTCTACTTGAAAATTGGCCCACTACTTTTGGCATGCATTTCAGCATTCTACCATTGTCCTACAATTTTCTCGTGTTCATTTGTCACACTGACAGAAACCAGTTTAAAATTTAAATCCATATCCCTCCTGAATCCCGTAAAAGAGTTTGTAGGCCAAAGCCTGGGCAATGACTGATGATGCTCCTGTCAGGGGCCAGGAGATCCCGCAAAACTGGTCAACAAGTTTCTTAACAAGATAAACAATAAGGCAGATTACAGAAAAACAAATGACTTATCATATGGTTGCTTCCATGGAATTCTTCATATTTGTCCCCTAAAGTCATTTCCAAAAATAAAGTATTTCAAAATAAGAAGTATTCTTACAAAGATATTTTATGTAACATTCTCTTAGTTTATTCACTTTGTAATTTCTAAAGAAAAGGCACACAATTGAAATATGGTAAGATTCATTCATATATATATATATATATATATATATATAATTTAATCAAACTAGTTTTCTATCTCAGAGACAGATTAATAGGATTTGATTGTATACTAGTTCTACTATGAGTTTGTTGATCTTTATGACCCACTTCTCTTTGTTTACAAATTCCAAGACTATTGCCCATCAAAGTGTTCTTCCTTTAAACCCGTCTCCCAAATCTAAGCCATGGAAAATTATTGTTACATATTTTCATTTTAGCATAAGCCATATTTTACTATTAAATGTTATTCTAAGAGATGTCTATGTTTTATTCTAAGAATTTTTTGTTTTCTGACTGCGTATTTAAACCTACAATAAAAGTCACAGAAAGCACATAAATGTTTCCAGATCCTAATTCAAATTTGCTGGAGGGAGTGGTTTCCCAGCATCAAAAAGAAATTCTTGGGACACCAGTGGGTGTCTTATAATTCAGTTAATTCTGACGCTATCTACCCAGAGAAAGCAACAGATTAAACAAGCAGTCTTACAAAACTGCTTCCCCACAGACTTTAGATGCCAGCCAGTCATAGCCCAGATTGTTACCTTTTCTTCTATCCACCAGCTACAAACTGGACATTCCTATGACCTCCTCCTTGTACTTCACAGGCAAGTTTCAAGTCCAGTTTGTTACCTGTACTTCTCTTGACTTCTCTTGACTGTCTATAAATCAGAATTCCCAAGACCCCTCCCGAGGGTTTCATTTTGCTAGAGTGGCTCACAGAACTCAGAGAAACATTTTACTTACCAGATGTGGGTCCCAGGTCTGGCTGTGATCCAGGCTCACTGCTAGGATAGGACTCCAGATTTAAAATGGCCTAACTTATGGAACTATGACTCAGCTTATTGTTTATTACACATGTGTGGCAGAATGCCACTGTCGTTCTCTGACATATAGAAAGCCCACGCGGTCCCCTAGTGCATGCTTCCTGCAATAAAGTTGGTGCCCGCTGTTTCATTCTCATGCCAGCTCCTCATGCATTTTTTCAACTGGGCGTCTCACCACAGAAACCTTCCCTTCTTAATCAGCTTGGCGCTGACACCAGATTTCCGGGTTACTATAAGATGAATAAACTCAGTAAACAGCCAGATAGACAAGAGCTGTATGGGGCAAGATATGGGGAGAGGACATGGAGGTTCCATGCCCCTCGGTTATGCCTCTCACCCCAAACCTCCACATGTTCACCAATCAAGAAGGAAGCTCTCTGAATCCCTGTCCTTTTAGGTTTCTAGAGAGGCTTTGTTATAGGGTCATGACTGATTAAATCATTGGCCATTGGGGGTTGATTCAATTTCCATCCCCTCTTCCCTCCCTGTTGGTCCTCCTGGTGTCCAGCCCCTATCTATAGGTGAAATCCAAAAGTTACCTCTTTAATATAACAAATGACAACTTTCTTATTCTTAACACCTTCAGGAAATCTCAAGGGCACTGGGAGCTATGAGCCAGGAACTTTGGACAAAGATAAAATATATATGAGAAATATTGATGAATATTGATAAATCATAATATCTCACACTGCTATTACAAGACAGAACTATACTAATTACTTTATCTAGACACATGAAGTTCTTGTGTTCACCTCTTCCTCTTATGGCAGAATATATGTACACTCAGGTTAAATTACTTGTCAAACTCATCATATCTAGTCTAATTGGCTTATAGTTTGAAAAGTATGACAGCTTGTTGACTTCATCAGCTTAACCACTGCAGTATTTTCTATAAAAAAATTAAACTTACTATATACCACTTATGTGTTACCTCTGTTACATATTTCTATTCAACAAAATATAGTATCTACACACAAAAAATAAGAGCTTATGTCCCTGGCAACTGCTACCAGCTTCTTATGTAATAGACGTATATGCACCATACATTATATCTTAACATACCAGAAGAGTTTTAATGATAGGTTTATGTATTAACGTGAGTATAATTGGTTTATTCTTATAAAATAAATTAGAAAATTACATTAGGTCAAGTTTTTTTTATACTTTTGTTCTTGAATTATAACAAGATGTCAGATCTATCACTTAGATAATTTGAAAACTTTAAAAAAGTTTTAATGCCTGTAATTCACATGAAATGGTATCAAAAGGAGGTACAACTTGTCAAAATCTGTTTTGATATTATATTATAACCCATATGTTATAAAGAAGAAGAGCAGTAAATGATTACTGAAAGCATTTTGGGAAATAACATTTAAAAGGAACAATTGGTCATTAATTAATATTAGAAGAACATTTTCTATTCATCCATAAAATTCATTAAAATTGCAGAGAAAAAGAGTCATGATTAGAAGTACAATTATATTGATTCACTTAACTTGAATATACAATTAATTCACCAAGGCAGCAATGCCTATAATATAATATCTCTAATGGAATGAGGTTGAAATGTGTGGAATTTGGTTTTTAAGAGAAAAAGATATTGTCTGGAATGCATACTCAAAACATTACAAAGATTTCACAGGACAAGTACCTGTGAAGTTTTTATGCTACCTATGACACTTAATGTTTCTGAAAATAATATAGCTGATGTGCGAAAACTTCATAAGAAAAGCATGTCATATTTGTCTACAGGACTAAGTTACCACCAGAAAAATAGCTTTATTAAGTGAATAAGACCAGGAGTAGCTGTTCTAATGGAAAGGATATAAATAGAATTACATTTGTCATACTGCGTTGTAGCCCAGTGTTGTGGTAGTGATAATCTCAAGTATAGTACCTTTTTACTTCGTTATTCCAACAGTTCAAACGTAACGTTTCCTAATGAGCTCTCTATTCTTACCTAATCTAACATTCTCTTTGGACTTTAATTATAATAAAGATATTTTCATTTCCCCCACCACTTAGGTGTTGGTGATTTTGACTTTTTGTTTCACTCATACTTTTAACGAAGGTATCAGTTTTCCCCTTCAAATGTCTCCTGTTTTAAATGCTTCCTTTTTATTATTTTCTTTGCTGCTCTGGTTCATGAATGTATTATATTATTCCTAGATTATTGCAAAGTTCTTGAATGTATTTTTCCAGTCTCCTGTTTCTCCACATTAATATTTTGAACTGATTGCTACTAAAATAATCATCATAAATTACCACTGTAGATACACACCTGCTCAAAAATTTTGATAGTCTTTCTTAATGAGTGAATATAAGGTTTAAACACCTAGACCAACATTTAAGGATCTCTATATCTACTTGTGTAGGCTGTGTAATGCAAAATTATGTGCTTCAGTAATTACAACCATTGAATAAAAGGAGGAACTAGGATAAGTCAAGGTTCAATAGAAGATCTATGGCAGCATAAATTATTGAGGTGTTAACTTTGTTATTTTTCCCATATTTATTGTGTCCCATTACTATTGATTGCTGGACTTAGACTTTCCTTTCATTAGGGATTTTTATTGATGAGGGAGAAAATACAAGCTATTTGAAGACACTGCCTCTTGTTATCTTTTATGAGTTATTTAAGATTATTGAAAAATTATACTAGGAGGGAAGATTATAGAAAAATTATGATAGGAGGGAAGAGAAAGATGGTAATTTAAGGGCATTGGTTGGAAGAAGAGAGTGATCTTTTGGAGTTCAGAGTTCATAATTACTAAATATTCACGGAAGCACTTAACATTGATGTTGGGAAACAATGCTTCATGAACTTTTTCATGTTTCCGCGTGGTCAGGACATTCAGAGCAAAAGAGCACTGGTATTTGGATTTGAGGAGGATTGCATGGCAAACATACCTTTGAAGCTCAAAAGGAGTGTGAAGTATCCTCCCCTCCAGATCTATTTGCTTTCATTCAAATAACAATGAATCCTGAGTGATTTGTTTACATTTCAGGCTGGTAAAGGAGAGGTCTGAAACCTCCTCCCACCCACCTCCATCCTTTTGCAGAGAGGATTTGTTTATATCTTGAACAAAGGACTCCCTCACTCTATCTCCAGCTGAAAAATGGCCAGGTGTAACAGCTACTCTACACATGCTCCAGGATCCATTTCCTCTGGTGCAACCCTTGCACTCTTGCATGCACAGTGGCATTTTACACTCACTGCATTGTCCTGTGGAAAACTGTGGCATGGGGAATCAGTGCTGCTAAGATTGCTCTGTGACTAAATAAAAAGTCTGTTCTCTGATTCAGAAGTATGGTGTTTATACACACACACACACACACACACACACACACACACACACACACACACATGTATGTATACACACAGGTATAAATAGAGATAGAGATCTACATACACACATACTGTGTATATATCATATATACATATCATATATATATATATTTATATGAACATATGGATATATGTATGCATGTTTATATACATACATACAGACAGACAGACAGATAGATATGTGTTGCATATATATAATAGCAGCAGCCTATCATATCAACAGGGTAGTTGGTATCAAGAACTGCCTGAGGAAAGAAACAATTGCAGACCCTAAAATATAGAAAGAATACAAATCTTCTAAAAGAAGCAAGTAGAGAAGCAAATGTGAAATTTTGACCCATAATGATAAGGAATTCCCCAATATTTGACACTTATTAATGCCCTCTGACTATTGGAGTTGCTAATCTTGAAAAAGAGAAATTTTAAATTTCTTTAAGATGGATTGGGGTTAAGTACCTAAGGTTGGAGTTTCTTTGAGTTGAACTGAATTTTTCAGAGTGAAGTTCCTATAGCTGTTTCCTGGTCCTTGTGCAAGTCCTAAAGATGGTAGTTTGTAGACCATTTATGGTAACTAAATGAGTTGAGTGAAATAGTTATTAGGAGTAATGAGGAAGGAGAATAAGGAAGGAATACAAGCAAAACACTTCAGTGTTCATGTTCAAAATATAGTGGGGAACTGTGGTTCTTACATCAATTCTGAAATAATAGTGCAGCTGTATATTTAAGGCGCATGTTGCTCACACTACGCATCTGTACTTCCTATTGTGGTTCTATCTTAGATGTTAATGCATGCAAAACCAAGGACCTTATTAGGACCACATAAAAAAAGCGCTCTAGGAATACATGTAACAAAGATACTAATAAGGGGAAGAAATGAAAGACAGACGTGCATATGCCTTGATATTTTAAACACAATGCCACTTCGTGAAGGTCTAGTCTCCATTATGGTCTCATCTGGAGCAGAATCTTGCTGGATTTTTTGGCTAACCTTGGAGAGGACTAAAATGTGGCAGCTGAGAAAAATCGAACAATGTCACCCAATTTTTTACAGATCGACTTTGTAACTTAAGCATTTGAGAGCCTGAGCTAGTTTAGATAAAATTGTACGACACCGCTTATGGCTTTCATATACCTAACAGGGGAACAAATGAAATAATTTATAATGAACAAGAAAAGAAATTACCTTTGCATGTCATTGCTGGCAACTATCTATTTTTCCTCATCACAGATACTGTGGCAACAAGACTGACTGTTTACAGTTTTTAATCCATGCTGCCTTATGCGTATTTAAGAGAACTGCATGGTCAGCAATTTCAAGATCTCTAAATGTACATAATTAATATTAGCAGAGGTTAATTATAGCTACCCATAAAGCTTCATTACAATTTAATAGAGAATAAAACCAATTCGAACATTTTAATTATTGTATAAGTCATAATTATATAGTCAGAATAGTAGTCACTGTAAATAGGGTTGAATTTGTCTTCTGAAATAGGATTTTTGAAACAATGATCTGTTTCATAAATAAAACACTGCAGCTTAAATAAGGATCATACACCTTCAATATTAATGATTTTAGCTGAAAGTCTATCTATTGTTTTGAATATAATGCAAAATAAGTAAAAAGAAAATGTACAATTTGCTCTGTCTTGTCTTATGGACCTTGGCGTACAAAATTAAATTGTTCTTAGTCCTTATTTCTTAACAGACTAACATTAGCAGTCCATATTGCCCTTTTATATATTTATTTTTAACACTAAAGTAATTCTGTTAAACATATAATAATTAGATTATCTGTAAAACACATAAATCTGCATGTTGCTCAAAGGGTGGGTTGTAAATATTTTAGAATTGTATTAACTGTTCAATTAAAAAAGGATGAACACTAAGATTTAACAGTCAGTCACTGAGGAAAATAAAGATAAAACATTCAATTAAGGAATGTCTCAGAAAGATTCCTTAGGGAAAGCAACAGATATTGGGTTATTGATGTTTACTGGTTGTTACAGTATAGTTTGAAGCATAGTAGGAAAAGCTGGAATCAAGGTGAGAGGAAATAATTGACAATATATTTAGGATTGCATCATAGGAGATTTTCACATCCAAATATAATACCTGTTTCTATGCTTAAGATGAAAATTTCCAGATAAAAGTTTTTAAATGATTTGTTGGGTCGCATGCCCCTTGCACATTCAGAGAAGGACAAATAGAGTAGGCACTTTTTCCAATTCAATTTTTTTTTACTCTTGGTAAAATAATGCCAACTCCGATCAAGTATTAGAAGGACTCTTATATTTTTCTAAGCCAATCACGGTAATTTCATTACCTTTGACATAATTGGTTTAGGTATAGACATGGTAAGTATAGTGCATTATAAAAAATGCTACTATTGTAGTATGCACATGTTTTATGTTATTTGACTTTGCAGCACTTTACATTAAGAGATATCTATTTCTGAATTCCTTTAACATGGGGTTGGCCATGGAATTTGCTTTGGCAAAAGGTATAGTAGTATTCGTGACAAAAGCAGAGATATAAAACATACCTGAGTGTTGGGCTTGACATTTTTTGCTGCTCTTTGAAACTCTATGATCACCTCTGCGTGAAGTCTCAAAATAATCTGCTGGACATAAGTGGCCCAGTGACTTCTATCAACCCTTTTAAGAGCTAGCCAATCATCATTATATATATATATATATATATATATATATATATATATATATATATATATATATGTATAGCACCATAGATTGCCAGCTGACTATAGATGCAAGCTCAACTGACAACCAAATGAGTTAGACACAAATCCTGTAAGGTTAGTCCCACCCAAGTTGCCATTTGCTATCCTATATATTTGTGAGCAAATAGATGGTTGTTGCTTAAACATACAAGTTATTGGAGAGTATTTTTTTCCAGCAAAGGCTAATTGACACAAGAAAAAAATCTTTAAAATAAGAGAAAGCCTGCTGACAGGCGGAAAAAACTTCCTTACTCTTTTTTTGCCTTTGGACACAACTATATAATGAAATAATATATGAAGTTACTGTAATGATGTGAGATATTGGTTGATATTTTGAGCATGAAATAATAAAATTATAAAGGAATGTAGAACCTTGAAGATGATTTAACTAACTTTACCTCCAGGCTTCTTTTTATAGGTTAAATTAAAAAATACTCCATCATTTAGTTTATTGTTGTTTGATTTCCATTTGCATCATAAACCATGGCAACTAATACAATATCTGAGGACACACATGACCTTGAGAGAGTGAGAGTCTGAGGTCTGTTCTTGGCCTCTCTTAGAACACCTCTTCTTAAGAAAAATACATCATCAGAAATGTTCATCATTGCTTCAGCTTGAGTGAAAATAACTGAAGACACAAGGGCTTCAGACACATAAGTATGTGTCTACTATTAGATGTTTCCAAATTATAGAGACGTATAGAGCTGTGAGCTAAAAAACTATGCTGAAAACTTTTGAAAAATATAGTCAAAATTCTCAGGCTCTCTGGGCTAGGGAGAAAAAGATTCACTAGGCTGGCAATTGCCCTAGGAACAGGAATTAAACAAAGATAAATTCTGTTTTACCAAAACTGTAATGAGTCGACAAAATTCAGTCCATGATTCAGTTAAATGCATCAACCTTTTACTCTATCATCTTAGCAAAGGAACTGGTAGACTCTCTGATAGAAGATCAAATCATGTCTCTACATTTTTTCCCATACATAAGATCCAACAATAAATTTAAAATTATTGTTTTAAAGTAGACAGAGCTGTATGTCCAGCAGGCAAGAGAACAATACAATCAGTCTCCAAGATGTCTGAGGTAATGTAATTAGCAAACAAAAACTCTAGAATCCCTAACAGTAATATTTGATTAAATTCAAGAAGTGCAGTAAACCCAATGCAGAATAAATATAAGGTATCCCATCACAAAAACACATATATATTTACTTATCATAGATAAATTATTTTAAGCCAATATAAAAAACCTTAAAAATAGAGGGAAAAAACAAATTATCACTAAAATGCAACAATAACACTGATAGCTGACTCTGAATAGAAATAATGGAAGCAAGAACATAATGGGAACTGCCGAATTAGAATCCCACAACTGGAAAAAAGATAATTTAAAAATAAAAATGAATTTAAAAAATAAATTTAAAAAATCAGACTTGCATTTTAAAAGATCACTGAAAGGAGTTCTTCAGACAGAGGAAAATAATCCTAGATAAAAAGAAAGAAATGCAGAAAAGAAATTACATCAGAAAATATAAACATATGGTTATATATGTAAACACATTTTGCATAGTTAAACAATACTAGTAATGTTTTCTATAGTTTAAAACAAGTGTAGAATTACCATTTTTGAAAACCCTAAAGCAAAAGGTCGGAGATGGGAAGAAGGAGACAGGAGTTATAATGTTCTAAATAGCTCCATGAATAAGGACCTTATTGTCCCTACAGACAAACTAATTAAAATTCTCTCCTTTACTTTTCTAAAGACATGCTTCTTATTATCTTTTCTGATGTTCTGTCAGTTTACTGTATTCCTTCCATTACATTTTTTTCAAACAACTTGATACACTGGACATTACCATGAAGCAAAAAAGATGAGGAGATAAAAGTCAAAACGATAAGCAAATTGCCAATGGTTACATATCTGCTAAGAACAAACCAAAGATTTAAGTGTGGTTCTTCTATTTTCCACCACTTGGTTTTATGATTTCTAAAGGTTAGTGACATTTATCCATTCTCAGGTTTTCTGAAATATTAATTTTGCTGATAGGAAGATTTGATTGATTTCCGATGAAAGAATTACTAAATCATCAGTGTCAGATTCTCCTAAATCTGGAAGGACATTCACTTAAGTTCTATGCGCTTTTCCATACTTGGAGCATTTGTAACTTATACATTTGACACATGTAGTTTAACTATAGTTAACACAGTGGTGATTTGTGTTCTCTAATTTTGTGATATCAAATTGAGAGAGAAAAATGATACTTTGTCATCTGAATATAAGTGCTTAACGTCTTAAACATTTCTCTAAAGTAAAGCTTTATGCAATATGTTGAAAGACTAGACAATAGTATTGTTAATAATTATATGATGTCACCAAAATAAACATCTAATAAGTAAAAGTCAAGCGAAGAGTAAAAGTCAAATGTTATTGAGACAGAGTTTTAATCATTATGATTCTTTAATTTAAATAAACATAAGTCCGCTTTGAATACTAACACATTATCTTACATTATATGACCAAAAAAATACTTTCAGTGTGATTAAGGACCATGAGAACAGGACTTCATCATGGATTATATAGTGGTTCTGATATAATCATAGAGATCCTTATAAGAGGAAAACGATTGGTCAGAGAGACACAGGGAGATGTATAAACAGCATCAGAAAGATATTTGAAGATATAACACTACTGTCTGCGAAGATAGAGGATGGGGCAAGCCAAAGAATGTAAGCAGTGCAGCTCTGGAAGCCAGAAAAGACCAACAAGATTCTCCCCTCAGAGCTCCCACAAGGTAAGAGCTCTGCCACTAGCCCAGTGAAACTGCTTTGGGACTTCTGAACTCCAGAAGTGTAAGAAAATACATTTGTGTCATTTAAGCCACCAAGTTTGTGATAATTTCTTACAGCAGCAATAGAAAACAGAGAAGGAACATTTAAACTCTTTTTTCATGTATGAGCTTAAACATTTCATTAAAGTAGCTAAATGTATTTTATTGCTGTTTAATTTTGAATTCTTATGGAATGCAATTTTAATTTGCACTATTGATTCTCTATGTAATTTTATCTAATACACTTAACATCTAAGTATGCTTCAACTTTGGCATCTTTAAAATAGAAATTATGTACCAAGGAAGTCTCATGGTGTTTTTTCACTTACTTAGATTTCCTCAATAGGAGAGCATTATAAAAGAATGTCAAATCCAGGTCAATAATATCTACCAATGGCAGAAACGACCAGTAAGCTAATGTCTACAAACTTGCAGATTCTTAGATAAGAGAAACTGCATTAAGGATCTTGCATGCCCTCAGGAAATATCACTGAAATCAGAGTGGTTGCTCCTGCAGTAGCAATTATCTGCAGGAACATTTTAGATACAAGAAAACACGTTTCCATGCAGTAGAGCTTCTGTTACAGCATGTACCTGAGGCACAAATGCAGGGCCTGGGTTTCTGTCACTAGCAGAGATAACAAATCGATAAAAGAATAAATTTACTACTCAGATTGTAAGATCCTTAAAGCAAGAAATATGTTATTTAAATTATTCCTGTCACCAGCAGAATGTGCCATTTAGCCACAGGACAATGAAATAGTAAGTAAGGCATCTCAAAATATAGCATTAAGTATTAATAATTTAGATTTCTTTTTATTATTGTCAGGTTTTTTTCCCTATGAAAAAAATAATAATAATACTAGAGGTCATATGCCTCCTCTTGAGCAGAGTCACCTTTTTTGAAAACAGGAATTAAAATAAGTGTCATGAAGCCCTCATAAAAATTTAATGTCCTAACATTAAATTTGGAATATGATTTAATGATTAAAAAATGCCTTCAAAGTTATTCTTAAAAATTATTAAACCCATAACATTTCACACTTTACTTTCATACTTTCTCCAAAGTCATGTTTTAACTGAATATTCAACTGTCTTGCAAATATAGAAAACCATCTGTTATATGTGTCTTTCAGATGGAGAAAAAGTCACAATTATCCCTGTGAGCCCTTGGCCCAAAGTGAAAGAGTTAGCCTTCTCTTTGCACTCTTGTGTTTTACTCTACTCATAAGCATTTATTTATTCAACAAATACTAATTACCATATGTAAGGCATTAATAGATGCCTAGAATAAAAATAATCATAAGAGGAAGTGGAACAAATAATGAGGTGGGCAGATACTTTATAATATAACTTGTCATATATTTTAATAAAAGTTTAAACCATATACTGGAAGATTTTAATGCAGTGTATTTCAGTAATGCTGTACTCTATGTGAAAACTGGTTTTACTTACATGTCTTTTACTTCTGGAATAGTCTATAAGTTAATGACTATAAATTGGTTTACAAGACAGTTTATATATCATTTCATTATTTCAATGAACATTAACTAATTTTTTCCTAAGTATTAGATAATCTCCTCACACTGGGGAACATAAATATTAACTAGAAAATGCTCTTATAAACAGTATGCATCTTTCACACACAACAGCCTACTTTGAATATTATTTAAAGCAGGATTTCAGGCATAATAATTCTTTAAATTCTTATAAACTAGTTGGTAAACCTTGATATTGGTGTTCTCAGACTGGGGCATGGTAAAGCCTTTTCCAAAAAGGGAATTAATATTAACTAATAGAGTGAAGGAGATATAAAATAATAATTTTTGTATCATTATGCAATGTAATCCATGGATAATAATGCAGTATAATGATACTCAAAGAGATGTCTTTGTTTACTACTACCTTAAGGCATAAAAATTACTAAGTGAGTAATCAAACAGTTATCTACCACGCTCATGATTCACTGCTTGAGATAATTCTGTGACAACAATGGAGGTGCACTGTTAAGATCTCTTTCATTTGACTTTCATCTGTGAGAAGTGCAGTTAGCTGAGGGCCTCCAACAAGAAGCTCCAACTTAGGATCTGCTGCAGCATTGCCTTTCAAAGCCATGCTCCTCTCAGGCAGGTTATAGAATTTAATGAAGCAAAGAATGATAACAAAGTATAAAAATATTTTGACTCCTTCTCTATGACAGTATATCAATCTATATTCCTGAATAGTATTGCAAAAACAAACAATAAATTAATTAAAAAATAATTAATGTCTGAACCACTTTAACAATATCAATATAACAGTGCTCAATGTTTATGTCACTGATTAAAACATTTCTCAATTCATGTTAATGCATCACATTTAAGTACAAAGAGCATTGCATTTAAGTATGTGGTTGGCTGTTGAACTTGCAGGATTCTGCAACTGACTTTAGAAGAATATGAAATTAATGGACTATAAAGTTTGGCTTCAGAGAATTTGAATTTTATAAGTACAGCAATAAAGTTCATCTTATTTTTTCTACATTCACCTTTTAGTAATGACTATATGGCTAAAACTTAAAGGTTATCAGCAGACATAGTGTCTACATATTGAAGGAGAGTTCCCTACTTAAAAAAGTAATTATGCTATTATTAAAATACATTGTTAAAAACAATGATGATAGGGAGCACTTTCTATGAACCACCTCGGCTATCTGAACTTTACATTTTCATTATCTCGTTTAATTCTTAAACCATTCCTGAAGAGTATAGCAGTATACATATTGTACATGTGAATACGAATTGTAGATTATTCGAATAGTTTAGGTAATTTCAATCACCTTGTAAGTGGCAAAATCAGGATTCAAATCCAGTAAGATGCAACAGGATAGGTTTTCCCCCTTAACTATGCCACACTAATTCTCAACACAGCTTTTCAGATACAAAGTTTTACAAATAACTCAGTCTTATTCTAATGCAGCTCATATTTTTATTAAAAGGTTGCTTTCTACCCAATACTAAAATATGTTTCATTATTAAATCACTTTCATGATTTCCTCAGATGAATTATTTCTGCAGGCTGGTTCGGTATCAATGACTCCCACATCCTTCTCCACCCTGTCTCATCACCTACCACTCATTCATCCACCCATGACATCTGTGAATATTTTAATCGCCTAAGAATAAAACTTTCAAAATTAACATCCATTCCCCAACCAGAAAAGACATTTCTCCATTCAATTGAAAAGCAAAACAAAACAAACAATACAAGAGAGGGGGAAAAAAAAAAGAATTTGCCGCACCCTTTGTGCTATTATGACTAAAATAATAACATTCACTCGGTGCTTGATACCCACTTAACTGTTTTGATCCCCTCCTCCCCAAAACAGTTAATATCTTCAAAGAGAGACAAAAATAATCCATTACATAGAATAGTCACTTAATATACATTTTGGAAATATAGATGTGAAAGAAAGGGCACAAAGTAAAACACTTGTGTCAGGAGTATCTAGCTACAAGTCTGAGAAACAAATTTGAAACTGGTTAAGCAAATAGAAGCAATATATTTTATTTATTTTTCATATTAATAGGCTATTATCTCAGGGACTGACTTTACAAAAAGAATGTATCTGTTATGTTTAATTTTTGGATATTAACATAGTCACATTCCCAGTAGATACATAGAACATATCACATCTAGAAATAGACAATTTTTATTTTCCCAAGCTTTTTTATTATATATTTTCTTGCAGGCAAATAAATACATATTGAGATCACCCTGTAAAAGTATTAATTATCTTGACAGAAAAAAAATGCTTTCCCTAAAGGACTTTAGTAATGAAATTAAAATGAATTTAAAATTTAAATTATTTTTTCCTCACCACATTTAGCAGAAATGTTACAGTCAGAAGACAAATTTAGACTTTTTTTCTCTGCTAGGAGGAAAAAAAAAATAAACATCGATCAGGAATGAAATCATCAAGGATGCTGGTGATGACTGCCGCGCTCGTTTTCTCAATCCACTCGCCAGCACGCTGCCCTCCACCGCTTCACCGGGCAAACCAGGCCCTCTACAGTGCCAGGAGCTGACTGGCACCGTGCCCTGCCAATACCCAGCGCTGACCGCGGAGCAGAAGAAAGAGCTGTCTGACAGTGCTCACCGCATCATGGCTCCAGGCAAAGAGTCTTGGGGGCAGATGAGTCCACTGGGAGCATTGCCAAGCGGCCGGCTGCAGTTCATTGTCGCTGAGAACGCCGAGGAGAACCATCGCTCTACCACCAGCTGGTGCTGACAGCTGACGACCGAGTGAATCCCTGATTTGGGGTTGCCATCCTCTCACATGAGACGCTTTATCAGAAGGCAGATGATGGACGTCCTTTCTCCCAAGTTATCAAATCCAAGGGCGATGCCGTGGGTATCAAGGTAGGCAGGAGTATAACACCCTTGGCAGGAACAAATGGCGAGACGACGGCCCAAGGATTAAATGGGCTATCTGAGCACTGTGCCCAGTACAAGAAGGATGGAGCTGACTTTGCCAAGTGACGCCATGTGCTGAAGATTGAGAAACACACACTTCCTCAGTCCTCACCATTATGGAAAATGCCAATGTTCTGTCCCGTTATGCCAGCATCTGCCAGCAGAATGGCATCATGCCCATCGTGGAGCCTGAGATCCTCCCCAATGGGGACCATGACTTGAAGCGCTGTTACTATGTGACTAAAAAGGTGCTAGCTGCTGTCTACATGGCTCTGAGTGACCATCACTTCTACCTGGAAGGCACCTTGCTGTAGCCTCAGGCCATGCCTGCACCCAGAAATTTTCTAATGAGGAGATGGCCTGGCAACTGTCGCAGCACTGTGCCACACTGTACCCCCCGCTGTCCCTAGGATCACCTTTCTATCTTGAGGTCAGGGTGAGAAGGAGGCATCCATCAGTCTGAATGCAATCAACAAGTGCCCCCTGCTGAAGCCATGACGCTGACTTTTTCCTACGGCCCAGCCCCACAGGCCTCTTCCCTGAAGACCTGGGGGGGAAAGAAGGAGAACCTGAAGGCCGCCCAGGAGGATTATGTCAAGCAAGCACTGCCCAACAGCCCTACCTGCCAAGGAAAGTACACCCCAAGTGGTCAGGTTGGGGCTGCAGCCAGGCAATCCTTCTTTGCAGCTAACCATGCCTACTAAGCAGAGGTATTCAAAGGCTGCCCCATCAACACTCCAGGCCCTGCCTTCACCCACATTCCTGAAGAGGGGGCCTCATCTGGGGCTCCAGCCTGCTCTTTCCCATGCTGTTGCCTCCCGTGTGACATTAGTGCATGGTGTTGTCTGCGAACGCTAACTCTATCACCTTTTCCAACCCACTGACAATAAACAACTATTTAAAGGCGGGGTTAGGTGGAGAATGAAATTATCAAACTAAAAGTTTATGATTTTAAGGACTTCACAGGGATATTTCATGAAATTTAGAGAGCAAGCTAAAAATGTATGGTTATCTTATGATTTAAGATGAAACGTTAGTTTAAAATTGTTATATAAGATATATATGTTATATACATATGAGTTACTTTGTTCAAGCTCTTCTACTAAAATATTTTTATTATTACACATTTAAAAACAATAAATACTCATCACTACTAAGTAGTTATTTAAACCTAAACATTGATTATATTAATTTTAATTCCTTGAAAAAATATAAGTATCTTTTCAGAGCATAAAATAAAACTGAAATAAAGTTTCAACTGAAACTCATTTATGCAGTTCAAATAAACATTTATGAGTGTCCAATATCTGTTATGAGATAGAATATAGTAGATAATATCTAAAATATATATTTATCCTTTATTCTTATACCTCATTAATTTAAGGAATTTTTGTTGTTGTTGTTCAGAAAATCGAACCTATTAACTCTCCATGACATAGAGAGGAAAGTAACTGGAATAGTGAAAATGGCTACCAAAGCCTTGGAGAACACAGAAACAAATTTTTTTGTACTAGGTAAAATGTCTAATGCAACAAATACAAAATCTTTTCTTGTTACTTTATTTGTCCATTTATGCAGACAATCGTAAGTATAAAAAAATCACTAGAAAAATTAGTTTCTAAATTTTAACACTTGTCTTATATAATAATGAAGAATGATGAAAACATACATAAATGACGGTGGTAAACAATAGTCAATTCACAGCGAATTAGGTTAATTATATTTTGAAGTCAACGTATTGACTCTTTGAAGAAGTTGTGAATGCTTTGAATAGTATAATATTATTTATCTAAATATAAATAAAGTTTCAGAAGAAATACCTGTTGAAGGTGCTCTCAGTGCCCTGGCTTATTACCTCGGCACACACAGGTCTTTTACATACTGTTGTCTCTTACCATGAATACCTACAGCTCTTTGCGTTTCTCCACCAGAAAATTCTCTGCCTTTACACCTGGCAGTTCATAAGTGCTAGATTTATCAGCCTAGGAACAACGCTCAAAAAAGGTGAACGAATTTTCATGCCTCTCAGAAGACATCTCAGAGGAAGGATCGCCACTTTATCCTGAAGGTCCTCAATGGGATTGAACTTCAATCCCAGAAAGCACCAATAAACCCGTCTAATCCCTGTCTCACTCTCTCCCCCTACCAGAAGTTTCCATAACTGCCTCTCGAAAAAGCTACTTGCATGGAAACTCAATCTAAGTCTCTTCCTCCTGAGGCAGATCAACCAAAAAAATTTTATGAAGTTGATGGTTTCATAATAAATTGTGTCCTCAAAGAAAAAAAAACATGAATTTATTTTAAAAATTTTAAGACCATGTTTAACTTGTGAAAATCTTTTGATGTATCTTCCTTATTGAGCAGAGATTTTCTTCTTTTGTTTTAGATATACAGCTTTTTAATATTTGGTTTAGATATGTACTTTCATAACATCAATTTTTTTAATTCATTTTTTTTTTCATAGAAGGAAAGTTAAGATGATTTTGCTTAAGCACTCATTAATTACTTAACTGTCCTGGATTATCTAGTAAATTCTGAGACTAGTGAGATTTTTTAAAAAATGAATAAAATATTAACATTGATCTAATACTAAATTTTTTTTGCATTTTATTTTACTGTTAATTTCAAGTATACAGTACATCGGTTAGACATTTATATAGTTTTTAAAATGATCTCCACGATTACTCTATCTTCCCTCTGGCTCTACACTTAGCCATTACATTAATGCTGACTGCATTCCCTATGCCATGTTCCCCATCCCTGTGACCCTCTATCAACTACTAATTTGTACTTCTTTAACCCTTCACTGCTTTCTCCCAGCCTCCCTCCTATGGCTGTCACCAGATTGTCCTCTGTATTTGTGAATCTGTTTTCAATTAGTTTGTTCATTTTGTTCCTTTGATTCCACATATAAGTGAAATCATATGGTATTTATCTTTCTCTGTCTGACTTATTTCAATCAGCATAATAACCTCTAGGTCCATCCATGTCATTGCAATAGTAGGATTTCATTTTCTTGTGGCTGAGTAATAGTCCATTGTATATATGAACCGTAACTTCTTTATCCAATCATCTGTTGATGGGCATTTAGGTTGCTTCCATATCTGGACTATTGTAAATTGTGCTGCCATGAATATTGGGGTACATAGATCTTTACGAAGTGCAGTTGCTGGGTCAAAACGTAGATCCATTTTTAATTTTTTGAGGAAACTCCAGACTATTTTCCATAGTGGCTATACTAGTTTGCAATCCCACCAACAGTGTATAAAGGTTCTCTTTTCTCCACATCCTTGCCAATACTTGTTGTTCTTTGATTTATTAATGATAACCATTCTGACAGGTGTGAGGTGACTTCTCATTGTGGTTTTAATTTGCATTTCTCTGATGAATAGTGAGTGATCTTGAACATCTTTTCCTATATCTATTGGCCATCCATATTTTTTCTTTGGAGATATATCTATTTGGGTCTTCTGCCTATTTTTTTAATTGGATGATTTTGGGGTTTTTTTTGTTTGTTTTTGTTTTTCAGTTGTATGAGTTTTTTATATATTTTGGCTATTAACTCATTATCAGATGTATCATAAGCAAATATCTTCTCCCATTCAGTATGTTGTCTTTTTGTTTTGTTGATGGTTTCCTTTTCTTTACAAAACCTTTTTTAGTTTGATGTAGTCCCAGTTATTTTTTTCTTTTGTTTCCCTTGCCCGATGAGATGAATACAAAAAGAAATTACTAGTAGCAATATTAGAGAGATTACTGCCTATGTATTCTTCAATAAGTTTTATGTTTTTGGGTCTTACATTTAAGTCTTAATCCATTTTGATTTTCTATTCTTGTATATGGTGAAAGAAGGTAGTCTAGTTTCATTTATTTTGCACATATCTGTCTAACACCATTTTTGCAACACCATTTATTGAAGAGAGCGTCTTTACCCCATTGTACGTTCTTGCCTCCTTTGTCACATATTAAATGAACGTATAAATGTAGATTTATTTCTGGGCTCTCTATTCTGTTCAGTTGATTGATGTATCTATTTTTATGGCAGTACCATGTTATTTTGACTACTATAGCCTTGTAGTATAGTTCAATAATAGGTAGCATGATATCTCCAAACTTGTTCTTCTTTCTCAAGATTATTGTGGCTATTTGGGACCTTTAATGATTCCATATGAATTTTAGGATTATTTGTTCTAGCTCTCTGAAAAATTCCATTGGTATTTTAATAACGATTGCATTGAATCTATAGGTTGTTTTGGGTAGTATGATCATTTTTACAATTTTGACTTTTCCTACCCATGAGCGCAGTATATACTTCCATTTATTTGTATCTTTTTCAATTTCTTTTCTCAATGACATAATTTTCTAAGAACAAGTATTTTACCTCCTTGATTAATTTGATTCTTAGGTATTTTATTGTTTTGATGCAATTATAAATAGAATTTTTTTTTCTTAATTTCTCTTTCTGAAAGTTCATCATTGATGTATAAAAATGCAACTGACTTCTAAATATTTATTTTTCAAGCTGCTGCATTACTGAATTCATTGATCAGTTCTAACAGTTTTTTTTTTTTGATGGAATATTTAAGGTTCTCTCTATATAGTATCAATCACATCATCTGAAAATGATGAGAATTTTTCTTCCTCCTTTCCAATCTAGATGCCTTTTATTTCTCTTTTTTGTCTTGTAGCTGTGGCTAAGACTTCCAATACAATGTTGAAGAGGAGCAGTGAAAGTGGGCTTCCTTGTCTTGTTCCTCTTCTTAAGGAAAATGCTTTTAGCCTTTCTCCATGAGTATGATATTAGCTATAGGTTCGTCATATGTTGCCTTTATTATGTTGAGATATGTTCTCTATTCCCACTTTGCTGAGAGTTTTTATCATAAATGGATGCTGTATTTAATTGAATGCATTTTCTGCATCTATTGATATGATCATATGGTTTTTATCTTTTGATTTGTTAATGCAGTGTATCACATTAATTTATTCGTAGATATTGTACCAACCTTGCATCCCAGGAATAAATCCAACTCGATCATGTTGTATGATATTTTTAATGTATTGCCGAATTTAGTTTGCTAATATTTTGTAGAGGATTTTTGCATCATTGTTCATAAGAGATATCATCCTATGGTTTTCTTCTTTTATAATGTCTTTGTTTGGTTTTGTAATCAAGATAATGGCAGGTAGCATCATAAAAAGAGTTAGGGAGCCTTTCCTCTTCTTGAATTTCTTGGACTAGTTTGAGAAGAATAGGCATTAATTCTTCTTTGAATGTTAGGTAAAATTCACTTATGAAGCCATCTGGTCCAGGACTTTTTTGGGGGGGAGGGGGGAGGGGTTGATAACTGATTTGATTTTGTTGATTAAGATTTTCTGTTTCTTCTTGACTCAGTCTTGAGAGATCGTATGTTTCTAGGAATGTAGCCATTTGTTCCAATTTGTCCAATTTGTTGGCATATAATTGCTCATAGTATTTTTTTATGACCCTTTGTATTGCTGTGGAGTTCATAGTTACTTCTCTCTCATTTCTGATTTTACTTTTTTTGAGTCCTCTTTCTGCTTCAGTGAGTAGGTTAAGGGTTTATCAATTTTATTTATCCATTTAAAGAGCAGCTCTTGGTTTCATTAATCTTTTGTATTATTTTTCTAGACTCTATTTCATTTATTTATGCTCTTATTTTTATTATTTCCTTCCTTCTACTCACTTTGGGCTTCATTTGCTATTCTTTTTCTAGTTCTTTTAAGTGTAAATTAGACTGTTTACTTGAGCTTTTTCTTATTTCTTGAGATAGGTCTGTACTGCTTTGAATTTCCCTCTTTAATACAAATATGTTTGCATTTTCCTTCAATTTCTTTCTGAAAGAGATATGTTCAAATTTCTCCTTAAAAATATGCCAGATTTTGGATTTATATATTATGATGATATATAAATTTGAGGGAGACAAGGCTTCAACTTAAAAGGATGTCTTAGTCAGTCTTTCCTTGCTCGTCCCAATATTCTTGATTTGTTTTGTTTTATTAGAGATCTTTTATTCTGAGTTTTAAACTGCTACTTGTATATTTTGTGATTATCACAGCATATTTTTCTATTTATTTACAATCATTTATATCATCATGTTTTAGGGATACTCTCATAGACATAATACAGCTAGATTTTTTTTAACTCAACCTGAGAATTTGCTGATGAGAAATTTACTGTCAGTTTTATTGCCATGTTTTAGTTATTCTTACTTTTATTGATGTTAAGCTATCCACTTTATTTATTTAGTATGTTGATGTTCCATTTTATCTGGGTTTGAGTTTATTTATACAAATAAACTAATAAAGTACATAGTATACTAAAATTCTGAAAATATTTTATAAAATTTATCTTCATACATTTATACCTATTTTTTTTTTTAATAAAGAAATTTAAAGAGAGAGCAGGGTAATGAATTGAAGACCTTAATGTGACATTTTGCATAGCTAGGAGGGCTCAAGTTGCTACAGATTAAAGTCTAAGTGCTTGTGACAAAGCCTGATTAAGATGCCTAGAGGTGGAATCCCTGGGAAAGTAGGAGAGACAAAAAGAAGTTATGACTGACAGAGAAACAGAGAAAATGTGCCCTCCGACCTCTAATACAAAAGAAAGCAAAAACACAGTAACAACAACTGGAGTCAATGGGGTAGTCCATCATTCAGGGGATGTTCATGATGAGAGAATATACTCCCACTGAGCTTATTGATATAGCTGCCAAGTTCCAGTAAAAGGCCAGAGAGGGTATCTAGGCACGGTTAGTGTGGCTATGGGATGGCGGAGGGGAGGGGGACGCGGCATCCACGGAATTTCTCTGATTGGCAAGATGCAGAGAAAATGGTCGATGTTACCACACACACTGCCCTCTGGCAGTGCTTTCATGACACTTGGGGGATTCAAGGTACACACCCCTTTACAGATTGGATTATTCTAACCTATAGGGAGGTTTGGTCCAATGAGAGGGATCTCCCTGGGCACATGAAATCTTAGAAATCTATGGAGGAGGTACAACAAATTCCCAAGGAGTTGGGAAGGAGACAGACCACCTATGTCCCATCTCTGAAGGCCCTGATCAGGCCACATTCATTGCAGGAGTGAAATTCAAGATACTGCAGTCCACCTCCAGAACCTAGTATAGGACACTGATCTCCATGCCAAGCCCAGTCATGGTACAAGACATTTATGATGTTGGGCAATCCACTGATGATCAGAAGAAAACTGACAAATTCTGGGAATGAATGCAGGTTGTGTGAAAAACCCAAAACAGAAAGGAAATTCGAGAAACCAAAATGCTATCCCAGTTGGGTATTAAGAGTCCAGTAAAAGTAACCCAGATGCAAATATGGTTTGACTTCCATATTGCCAGAACCTGACCTGAAAAAATAAATGGAAAACCAGCTATGTTTGTCAGCTTGTGGAAAGCCTTGAAGCCGGAACAACAGTTTAGATACATCCTCCTTAATTCTTCTGGTGTCCCTAACATCTTACCTGCTCCAGCAGAAGCCTCAGGGCTATAGTTCTGTTTGGAGTGGGTGCTTTCATGTCCCTAGTATAAGCCAAGATTGAGACAATAGAGCTCACTATTCACTGGTCCCCCAGAAACAAACAAAGGGTGTTGGATCTGGTTGATAGTGGAGCCAAATGTACTCTAATACATGGTAACCCTCAGAAGTTTTCTGGCCCCCTCAGCACCATCGATGATTACAGAGAGAAGGTGGTTCTGGTCAAGAAGGTCACTTTGACACTGTAAATTGGGTCTTTTTCTCTCATGAGAATATGAAATTTTCAACTCTCTAATGCTAGACTTTGATATCCTGCAAAATCAAATTCTGCAAACCTCAACTGGTGAATTCTGCCTTCAGGTTAGAGTAATCAGAGTAATGCTGAGAGGTAATGCCAATGGGAACAAATAAGTCTATTGCCTCCTCAAAGAGTGGTAACCACATAACAGTATAAATTGTCTGGGGCGGGGGGTTGGGCGGGGGCGGGGGCATAAGGAAATGGGAGGAACTATTCAAGAACTATACCCATTGAGTATTTTACATCCTTCCCATGGTGCTTTCAACAGCCCAGTGTGGCCAATAAAAAAGCCAGATGACTCATGGTAGATGATCTTGGATTATCGAGAATGGGACAAGGTAGTGCCTCTTATTCATGCAGCAGTGTCCAACATTGTCTCCATCTTAGATACCTTGACCACAGTTTTACAAGTGTATGATGCTGTACCTGACTTGGCGAGCACTTTTGTCATCATGTCCCTAGGTGCTGAGCCACAAGATCAATTTGCCTCCACACGGAGGGGCAAAAATGGACCTTTCGAGTATTTCCCTGTGGTTACCAATATAGCTGTAAAATATATCATGGGATGGTAGCCAAAGATCTGCCCCTGCTGTCCTTCCCTACATAGTAAAACATTCCATTACATTGATAACATAATGTTGACATGTGAAGACTCGCCTCTGTTACAGGATACTCTGCAGACTTAGCTGGAACATCTGTGAGGGAAAGGATGGGCAGTGAACTCACAGAAAATTCAAGGCCCAGGCACTACTGCAACATTTTTGGCAATCATTTGATTGGGTAAGACTGTTGTCCCAGAAGTTTGATTGATAAGACGGAAGCTTACTAAGTCCCTAAAAATGTGAATGAAGAAGGGATTTGGGGATTTGGGAGAACTTTTATTCCCCACCTGGCACAGTGCTTCCGTACGTTATACCATCTGGTAAATAAAGGGCACATGGGGGGATCAGGTCAGCAAGCCACCTTTGAAAAGACAAAAATATTAGTGAAGCAGATTAAACTTCCGAACATCTCCTGAAGGGCTACCATTTGAATTAGACATGTCTGTGACTCTGGAAGGTATGAGTTAGGCACCGTGGTAGAGATAACAGAAGGAGAGGGTACCCCTAAGATTTAGGTCCCAGATCTGGAAAGGTACAGAAACTCGACATACCCCCATGGAACAACAGCTCCTTGAAGTGTGCACAGCAGCCCTCCAGGTAGAACCTCTCACAAAGGAACAGCATATCATGGAAAGGACTTCTCTTCCTATCACGGGTAGGTTGAAAATATGTTCTATACATCCACCTCTGCCATGGCTCAGACTCCCACTTTGACTAAGTGGCATGCCTGTTCTCACCAGAGGAGCACCCCACCACCAGCCCAATGACTCTAGAAATGTGAGTGATACTAGGTCTGGTAGAGTATATGAGCCTCCAAATGGCCCCACCCCTATTCCTATAGTGGTCCCTGTGGCAAGTAGAGAAGGAGTGAAGGAAATTCCCACTGATGACTGATACACAGATGGGTTGAGTCGGGGCTACACACCCACATGGACTGCATTCAAGATTCTGCCCAATACTGACACCACTGCACAGAAACAGGGATTAACTGCACCAGCCAGTGGGCTGAACTCACAGAAGTTTGGCTGGTGAACACTCATGAACCCTGGGCATTAACCCTTTGAATTGACAATTGGGCTGTTCTAAAGGGATTAATCCTATGGCTTGGACAATGAAAAACCAAAAATTAGATGATCATAAGTAAGCCCTTGTGGGTTAGGATATGGAAAGACAGTTGAATCCACCTGCAAGAGACTGAGGTAGCCCTCACTGTTCTACACTTCTGGCTTATAAGGCATTGATACTCCTTGGCAATCAGGAAGCTGATGCCCTAGTTCAGGTACAAGGCCTACCAACTGATCCTCCAGTAGATACAGCTAATTGAAACATAGAAAGAGAGGCCACCATAGTGCCCAGGTGGGATCGTGTATTGCCCAAAATGCCAGATTGTTCTTGAAATACAGCAATGTGGTCAATGCAGTAACAGTATATCCTGTTTGTTCTAAATAATGCCCAAAACAACTACCAAAGGAGTCTGGGGCCATTCACCAGAGGTCCCAGCCAGTGGAGGATTGGCAAATTGATTATATTGGACCCCTCTTTCTGAGTGAGGGTCCTAAATGTGCCCTGGTTTCTGTGAATACTGTATCTGGCCTAAGCTAAGCTTTTCCCTGTCACCACAAAACCTAGGCTACCACTATTAAAGAAATAGAGAAGTTGAGTACCAGGTACAAATACTTTCATTAAATAGACAGTGATTGGGAGTCACATCTTAAAGATCATAATATTAAAGACTGGACAAAAAAACATGACATTGCACTTTCCTATAACCCACAATCAACAGGGTTGATAGAAATAACAACTGGAATACTAAAGCGGCAGATTAAATTACTAACAGGTAAAATCATCTTGCCCGAGTGGACTACAGCACGGTCGCAGGCTTTAATACATTTGAATGATCAACCACTAGGGCCTGTTGCCCCATTTGCCAGACCGGAGATCCCTGCAAGATAATACTGTAAAGGTGTGGAAATGATGAGAAACAGCCATTTCCTTACTGATCTCCCTGTGTGTAGATCAAGCCACATCACACCTGGAAAAGGCATTATCTACTGGAATTTGTAAGGGAATGTCCCACCAGGATGGGTATGTCTCTTTGCACCCCTGGGTGAAGGGGACTTTGTCTCCATTGAGATGTCATCATCCTGCTGAAAGCTGGACATATTGAAATGTGCATTATCTGAAATAGAACACACACCAACATGATCAACATGTATGATACACACAATCATATTAAGTTCCTAAAGGTGCCAATCTCTTTCTCCTCAAGGCCAGATGGGCACGTTCTGTTTTCCACTGGAACAATCATTTGGACATTATTTTTGGCTCCTTTATTGGCCTGGAGGGTATCATAGCACACAGAGACACCAATAATCCTACAGCGATAGCCAGCAAAGCCTGTTTTTACTGAACATTAAAATATCTCTAATGAGAAAAGCTGTTCTCCAAAATGAGATAGATTTGCACATTTTTACTGCCTCATAAGGGGGGCACTTGTGTCATTATCCAAACAGAATGTTGTGTGTTCATACATGATGAGTCTACTAATGTATCATTTTATGAAATTACATGAGGACACAAGCGAACATCTTGAGTGATTCATCCTCCAACTTAGGGATTTAATAAATCAATAGATTAGATCATGGGGATATGGTAGAAAAACTGTTACTTATTTTGGGAATTATTATTTTAATCTTTGTTTTCTCTTGCATGTGCCTACATTGATGCTGCGGTGTCTGTCTCCAGTGTAGCCAAGCCATCTTGCTGACTGCTCAAAGCACATTGCAGAAAATGGGTTGCATATAAGATTTGTAGAGTAGGTCATGGAGGGTGGTATACTGGAGGAAGTAATGGAGAGGCTGTGAGAGCCGATTGATCTGTGAGCTCAACTCAGGCAATTGGAGGCTAGCTCATCCACACCTTTTTACTTAAAATGTAAGTTCTGCCCACTGTTTACACAGTGGGAGCCATTATTAAGTACACCGCCTTGAGAGAGTTATGCATTATTGAAACCATTTGGACATTTTATGTGACTGAACCCCATTGAGGCCCTTATATAAACCTTTAAGGTTTTGCGGATGACTGCAGAGATTTGCTCATCTTGTAGCACCCAAGACAACATTTGGATGTAAGCTTCTTGCTTATTAAACTTGCCACCTACCAATCTGGAGCGGTCTGTCTCTTCAGTCTCTCGCTGCTCTGTATACAAGGACCAATTGGCAAACCAACATATAGTTGTAATGTTATAAAATACTTAATTCTTATAGTATTTTGATAACATATCAAAAAGAAAAATAGTTGTTAAAAACTCAAATATCCCACACATGATTGATGATTTACAATAGTTTTCTGTATTGAAACACAAATCTCCAAATACATTGAAAGTCATGTTAGGGATGGGAGATTTGCTTTTTGGATGTCATTAAATGAAATACGATATCAATAATCCATATGCCCTCATTTATTCTTATAAATGTGAATTGTATACTTGTATGCTAAATGATGTGGAAAAAAATGAGAAAGGTGATTGCCAAATACACACTATTTGTTTGTGGGCATAAAAGACCATTTGGTTTATGCTAATTTAATTAATCCTCACTTAAAGTATACACAGTGCCTTGGTACTTAATGTACTGGAAAAATATACATAGCATTTTGACACCATCCTGTACTACTGAGAGGTAACATTGTACTCTGACACTGTACTAATAAGTAACTAGACAGCTTCCAACAGGGACAGAGGATCACACTTTCCAGCTTTATTTTTTAAATAGTAATTAATTCTCAGCGTAGAAAAGTCTTTATGAATTGCATTTGCTATTATTCTTTCTACATTAGTAATCCATGGCACAACTCATGGATGAATTTGTATTTTAAAGAATCAGTATAATAACAAGAAGAATTACAAATAGGTCATTAGAAAAAAAATATTGAATTTATAGGCAGTAGCATTGCTATCAATCTCAGTTGCCGGATGCAATTATCTAATGTCTTCATTTATATTTTTATGAACTTGATGGAGTTCTGAAGTCTCCCTTAGCTAAGAAGACAGAACAACTAATTACTTTGCATTAACTATCTTGGCTGAAAGGTGAAAAGCTAAAACCTAATTTATCCAGTAATTGCTACATTTATAAAAAACAGCATCAAAGCCTTGATGTGTTTTACGGTAGTCTCTTGGGAAGGCTCATGTCTAATTTTTATGCTGAAATGGCTCCTAATATAGTCCTCTGACTCTTCTATTTGCTCTTGCAATTACAAGGTTTCTTATTCCATTGTGAATATTCCTCTGAACTAAGATTAGCTTAACTGAGCTTCCTTTGAAAACTTGCCTACCCATCAAATGTGTCAGGCCTAATGCATTCAGTACCCAAAGAAAATCAATGAACAGCACACTTTTCTGCTTCCTGCAATGATCAATAGGATTCACATAATGGGTGGAAAATTTCTAATCATGACAACTGAGAATCTTCTTAGCATAAATCTCTCCTGCATTATTACTTCTCCATTTCCCACTTCCTGAATTTGCAGGCATTGAGTAATATCTACATAGAAGATATATTATTAAAAGCAATACAATTAAACTTCACACTTCAATGATAATGAGTTTAGGTTCCAAAGGCCTATTTACTACATGTGAAGTCTTTTATATTTTTGCATTTGAAATCTACAAATTAAAGATATTCTGTTAGAATGTGATAATGTATTTAAATGCAACTTCATCCAAATGTGTATAGTGAGAAAGCAGATGTTGCTTTGAATTTTTTCTAAATTAAAATTATTAAGTCATATTTACATTTTTTAAAACTAAAGTTAAATTCAATATTTTTAAAAGAATATATGTCTCAGAGTAAAGAATGAAAAACTGTTTTAATGCTCAACAGAAAAAATTCATCTAGACTTTAGGTTTTCTGTCATGATTTTATTACTTGCAAATCAATCTATTAATTGATAAATTAATTAATCCCCAAAAACAACCAATGTTCTTCTGTGCGACATATGCTGTTAGCTGTGTTAGAAACTTGGGTATACAAAAACAGTTCCTTCTTTTGAGAAGTTAACAATACACTTACTTATAAGTGAAGAATTTCAATTCACTGACAGTCTTAAGTGTGTGCGTACATATATACATATGTAAATATGTCAAACATACACGAAACAAGCAAAATAAAAGCATGGTTTTTAAATTGTATTTGAAACCATATTTCAAGAGCATTAAAGCATCATAATATTAAGTGGTGCATTTACATAGAAAAGTTATTCGCCTTGTGAGTAGAAGGGCAGGCTCATATTTTACTCATCTTTGCATTCAGCACTTACACTGTTTTTGATATATTTTATATGTGTGTGTGGGGGGGGAGGTTGATATATGATTGGTCTGTTTTTTCTTCTCTTTTTTAAAATCAATATTCTTTCTTGATTTTGCTATATCGTATCATAATCATTAACTTATAATACATTCCATTTCTCATAATTTTCCAATCTACTTTCCTCATGATGAAGACAAGTGTTCTCAAATAGCTAAGCTTACTATTTCTCTCCTGAAAATAGAATTTATAAAATATTCTATGCTATTTTCTTAGATTTAGGAATAACTGTTTACATTACTCTTCTTGTTCATAATATATCTTATAAAGTTATTTTCTAGACCACCTTATATTATAATTGTATCAATAATTAATGCAATCATAATTAATGTAATTATAGATAACATATATAAGTTATTGTATAAGATCTTTTAAATTTGGTATTTAACCTAAATGTCCATAAGGCCAACATCCTTTAGAATATATCTGATGCTAATGTACACCTTAGTGCAATGAATGTACTAGAATCTACTAGAATGTACTAGAACTGTCATTCTATATATAGAATACATATGCAATTATATATTCATAAAGTTTTATATTATATTTGCTAACATTTAAAATTTCTAATGCTTTATCATTGAAATTAAGATAATATCCCAATTTTTTGATAGCTGACACTCAAAAGTGGAATGTCAATATATGGATTTCATTGAATAACTGTTGCATAAATTGTGATTTAAGTTTTGTCCTCATAGCAACTTATCGTTTTCCACTGGAGAGTGGAAATACAAATACATTTATACATGTATAGTGATACAATCTCTGTAATAATTTTTCCCCTAGCCAGAACATATGATCTAAGAGAGAATGTTCATTTTGAAATATTTGGTTAGTAGTTTCTTACTGTTCTCAACACATTAAGAAGGTACAAATGTTGTTACATATGAAGCTTTGTCAATTTCATCACCAAATATTGTAATGATATTTCTTCTACTTTGTACTGTTTTGTAAATATTTTTTTTTTTACAAATAAGATTCAAATCCCTAAGCCATGTATATTTGGCTTTTTCTGTGAAGAAATTAGCTAAATACATCCATCTAAGCAAGAATGTTGAAACACTTCATGCTATCCTTTTACTCTGACATAAAGAGAATCAAGGATATTGATGAGGAGGCAGATGTTTTCTGCAATAGGTATTTTTTTTTTTTTTGTCTTCCATGGTGGGAACAAAAATTACTGCCTTTAATCAGAATAAATCAGAGTTAACATGTGTCCCGATACAGTCCCTCCTGCCTTATGTCACCTCAAGTTAGCTTTTGTTACTGATACTGAACAATCTTTACAGGGCAGCAGTATTCATCAGAGCTGTCTACTCAGTATCCTAAGGGATAGGAATATTATAGCAATTCCCTGAACAACATATACCCTTGTTTGTTTCTAATCCTAGATTATTGGAATCTAGAACACTATTTTGAAGTTGAATTTTGAGTTTAGCAAATTTATTGTTATTAGCAAAAAATTTAAAAATTTTCCTACCTTCCAATATAGTACATATTTGTCATCCAGATATTTTAATATCTTATACTTCCCTTGAAATATGGAACCATAGACTTCCTCTTTGGCCTTTTTATATAATGCATCTAATTCACTAGTTATTCAATTCCCTTCACTTTTTATGGTCTCAGTAACCTGTGGAGACAGAAAGAGTTGCCAACCAATCCTATTGAAAGGTTAAGGCTGTAAAGTAATCCTACTAAATTTCTAAGATATTTTAGGTACTAAATTCTGCTACTGCCAAATATCCAAATGTTAAAAATAATAAAGGTCGTTAATTCTTGTCCTAACAATTCAAATGACAAGTAATCAATGGGTGTCTAATTCTTCTAAATCTGCAAATTTCCAATTAAGCTAAATCCTTTAGGAAAATTCTTTCTTTTCATATTTGTTCCCACTTCTATTATGCTCCTATAATCTCATAATCGAATGAGGAATAGTTAAAATTTTTTTTAATCTATACTTTTCATCTAAGAAAACAAAAATAAAATTTCTTAAAATGGTTTAACCTTGACCAAATTTCTCACTTTCTGTAGTTTCAGTAACTTTATCTGCAAAATTAACAATCTTAAGTAAGTTATCTCTAATATCCTTCTCAACTCTAAAATGCTTAACATCTTTTATTTCTGAAGTAAGCCTATGATGTCTCTAAAATCATCTTGTAAGATAATGGATGGATATTTTAGTATCATTTTTTGTAATGCCTGTCTCTTTGCCTAAGTTACACCCTCCCTTTCAAGAACTTCCAACTTCTGGAACCAACTCAGGAATCTGGGCAGTAGGATGAGCTTTCACAATCACTTTGGAATAATTTGTGTTCTATCTATCTTCTATGCCTCAATGCCCTGGAGCCACCCTAAATTTTATACTTGTCTTTGAGAACAGACTTTTTGTGCTTTCCAAAGTATCATTTCTCCAACCTGATATCGTAATCCAAGGAAATATATTAATTAATGTAGGGTAGTCTACTTATAAGTTAATGATGTTTAGTCATCATAATTTTGAATGCTTAAATAAAATAATTCCACCTTTATTTTTAAGCCATGTAGAATGGCTATGTTGTTGTTTATTCAATATCTTGAAAGAAGTATGATATAAGGAAAGAAATTTTTTATGAATGAGAAAATCTGGGAGAGTTCTCTAAATTTTACTACATAGTGGTCTATCGCTAGTCTTGATTATTCCAAAGGCAGTCTGGGTTTATGTCTTTTATAGATCAGTTGGCACATGGTAATTATTTTTGTGCTCTTTTCATTACTGAAATGTCCCTGTTTAAAAGATAAATTATAAGTTTCCTTACCCATTACAACATTTATACACGACCCTGCTTAAAATTCTGGGAGCCATCACACAGACTAAGATCATAAAATTAATCTTAGTAAAGTACATGTCAAAAGAGATTTCTATTTTTTATTTGTCATCAAAATAGATATAAAATGTCATACTTTCTCATAATTCATATCAATACATACATGGTGTTGTGTTAGCTATCCTGGTGAAAATAACAAACTCCTAATTGTAAATATCTGAAATGCAGAAGGAATGAAAACCTTATCAAAGAAACAGATGAAACAATCAAAGAAGCAAACACACAAGCAAAACCATTTTACTTGGTGACTGGGTGCAACAGAATGGCTGAGAGATTCTTTCTTACTTGCGCCTTATATCCTGAAATGAAGGAGGAAGATATATGTACTTATTTTGTCAAATAATTTACCTATTTCTTTAGCCCAAATTGTAGAAAAGGTCACCTCTAATTATGCCCTATAGATGCTATCTACCTTGGTTCCATGGCCCAAAAAGCCACTGATATTATCTGTTGCCACAAATATGCTAGGAAAAAAATGTAAATATCTATAGTCTGCAAGCTTATGTATGATATATATATAGTTTAAAAGGTAAGTTTAGAATAAGATAAGTGAATTCAGAAAGAACCAAAAAATTATCTCTAAATGCAACTTTTTTTAAACAAAAATATTTTTCATGTCTGATAATTTACAGTGGCTTACTGAAGCTTATCTTCCCCCATGCATTTCAAAACACTTTAATAGTTTTAATAGTAAGAGGATGTATATTCCTCAGATTGATCAATTTACTGACTGTTAATCCAATGATGAGCACTATTTCCTTCCTTGCAAAATTGTTTCCTGTGGACGTCTAGAGTCTCCTAATGGCTAATATTCTCCCACAGCTACATTTTTTTTTTCAGACAAGTAGACAAGAGATTTTATAAAAGCACAATTTAAAAAATAATCCAGAGCTCTCATTATTTTAAGTAATCTTTGAGCCTTCTTTACCAAGTATACAAAATACAATGTTTGTAAAATAGATATTGTTAACTCTATAGTATATTATTTTTTTTTCCTAAGAAATTGCCAGTTAACGTAAGTATGATTTACAGGACTCTAGAAGAGAAAAACACAAAACAACATTTTTCAAGCTACTGTATATATATTTGATTTTTTAAGATACTAATCAATGAATAAATGAAAATTATAATGTTAAACTACTAGGAAAATAACATAAAACTCCACTTTTACAAAATGCCTCAAGTGCAGCTCTTAGTTTAGAATTGAAATATGAACAAGAACTCAGAGCATGAATCATATACAAGTTATTCTCTGACACAACTACCTGTATTTAGTACCACAAATAGCCCAGGGCATGAGGTGCTAGGAACATTTTCATGATGACACACGTACCTCTTAACACTTCTTCTGTTGACATTTGGCTTAAGAATATGTGTCCCAGATTTAAAAAAGGCATTTGTATAAGTGCTAGAAAAATAAGGAAAGTAGAAATAACTAATATGAGGAAAGTTTCAATTATATCCAGTCTATGCTTATTTCACCCATTATTAAACCTCTGTCTACTTTGTTTGCTGAGATCTGCCTGATACTTCTCAGTTCTAATATTCTGATCTACTGAATACTCATTAGGATTTGCTTCTCCTTTCACCTATTTTTCAAAATGAGACAGTTTAGGTTCTAGTTGTTCAATCTCTGGATACAAGAGTCTCTGATTCGGCGCAGTCTTCATGCAGAGGCAGAGTAAGCCAACTAGCCCCGTGTCCTCAGTCCTATCCTTGCCATTCCATACTTTGAGTTAATAACACTCACTCTAGAAGTCCTTGATTAAATGGTAAATGCTTCCTTCTAAGAACAATATGTTAGATCATAATCAACCATTCATTTGGTGTAAATGAATTTTCACTATCCTAAGAGAATGAGTCTTATATATGTTTGAGGAGAGAAATCAGAGATATTAGAGCAGCAGATAGAGCAGAGATAGAGTAGGAGATAACCTAATGAAGCAAAAATCAGCCTTTAACCTAAAGAATGGATGAGAGTACTGAATGTCTAGTAGGAAAAGGTATGTGAAAAGAGAATAGAATGTAGCAATAGTAACTTTCATTTACATTGGTATAGTCTCAGAGGCTATTAAGTGTCTGGACATTGTTTCCAGAAGATTATATGCAGCTGCAGTCATTTGAAGAAAGACTTTCAATATCTCTAACTTCAGAATAAGAAGAGTAGGCATTAGTGGTAAGAGAGAATATTATAATTCCTAAGCGATTTCACACACACAGTTTTGTAGAAAAATCAGGCATCATGTTTTCAACAAAGATTTCAAATGGCCTGTGTCAAGGGGTATAGTGGCATGTTCTGTGAATCACCATACTGAAATTAAGGGCATACTATCATAATTTCAAAATAGACGACAGCCTTTTAAGGTGAATATCCATCATAAAGCTCGTATATATCAAATGATGCCGAGTTCCTCATCAGTGTAACAAACTAGTGAAAAGAAAGGGTAGGGATGAGAAGCAGGATGATGCCAGCCAGTCAGTCAGTGGGTGGAAATCTTACAGGTCATCATCAATATTAAAACAAAGTTTAAAATATAAAAAGATTTGCCATTACTTATTCTGTGACATAATACGTAGGTATAACACATAAATTATTGTGGTTCTAGAGAAGTTATATATGACATAAATTCCAGTATAGATCAAATATATAAGAACATGGTACATAAAATAAAGGAATATTATAAACTGCTTGGGAAGATTTGAATGATAATTTAGCAAATACTATGAACATGTTTCACTAAATTTGAAGTGGGGGGGGCAGTAAACTAAGTTTGTTCATTGATATAGGAATCTTCAATAGAAATAATTCCTAAGTCATTGAATTAAATAAGTAAAGCTGCTTCGTAAAGATAATAAATACAGTATAATACTGAGTTATAAGCTATCGAATTAGATGTAAAAGCATATTAAAGGATTTCCTTTTAGTTCATAATCATTTAACAGAACTTTTTTTGTACAACCAACATACAGAGTCATAAAAAGACCAAAAGGACTCATTTTTATTTTTAGAACAAATGACATATTTTTACATTTTCCTCTCAAGAGCATTCTAGGAAAAGTTAGCAAAAGGTTAGAACTAGAGTTAGGAACCATCACTACATATATTTATAAAATTCTACCACCATTAAGCTTATTTGTTTCAAAGCATTTATTTAGGTATTTGACTTTTGCATCCTTCATAATTTGTTTTGACTTTTTAAAAATATGGTGCATGTTTTCAAAGCATCGATCTTCAGAGAATCTATTCTGTAATCTTGACTGAACACAGTCACTCATATTGTTAGCTAATTTTTAGCATCCAAACTTATTAGTCAATTAGAAATTTTAAATTTACCAAATTTTATTTTATTTAGAAATACTTTTGCCAGTGATAATTATAGTATAACAATCATTTGTTTGAAAAATAAAACAAAGTAATCACATGTAAAGTTAGTAATTTCCATGCATAAAAGTACAGAGAATTTTATGATCTAAATTAATTGTAACAGGTAATAATAAGACTATGTGGGAGGAGAAATTAACAGTAAAGTGATTGAGCATTACAACATAGTGTTGCCACTACAGAATTCTCTCTGGTAGGAAAGAACCATAATTATATTCCTCTGAACCAAAAAAAGCACAAGGGACAAAATTAAAACCTTTGTCTCCACACCATTAAAATTCAACAAGCTTACAGTGAGAGCCTCGAAAACATTATTTTCAGTATCTTTTCAAAGCTATAAATGTTAGTATAGTATTAAATTTAAAACTATATATTTTACTATAAAATCTTGTGGTCATCAATAATATAAATATACAATGCAGAAGGAAGAAGGTTTGAAGTAGAGAAAGAGAGAGAGAGAGAGAGAGAGAGAGAGAGAGAGAGAGAGTGCGTGTGTGTGTGTGTGTGTGTGTGTGTGCGCGCGCGCGCCATTTTGATTGAATCAGAATGCCATCTTTCACGCTAACACAATGGATTCTTCATCCTTGCACTTTTTAATCTCAACAAGAGAGTTAATGCTTAGACAAGCACATGCCACCTTTTTATGGATTTATGGAACAAAAAATAATATTTTCCAATAAAGTTGTGGTTAACCTGAACTAGTAATTGACCATAAGTTATAATCGATAGTTATCCAGTGAAAAGCTCTCTCTATTCAAAACTTTCACTTAGTGCTTCTGACCTGCTCTTCAGTTTAGAATATCTGTTTTGCAAGATCTTTACTTTGAGAAGGAATAAAGGAAACTGCCTCTAAAATGCAAAATTTCACTGAAAAATTCTTTATTTTGGTTATTAATAATTTATTCTTTTAAGTATTTCAGTGCAAGTTAATGTTGCTTTACTAATAAACATAAGTGAAAGTATTGGGGTTAGAAAGTTAAAAACATTGAAGACCTGATAATATGAAGCAGAAAGGAAAAATTAGGAGAAACCCTTGCCTCCATGTTGCTAAAATACAGGAAGCTTACAGAATCAAAAGTAAGTATAAATTAGAAGAAAATATAAATAAAAGGAAAAAATGATAGTTTCTCTTCATATTTTTATTTTTCTGTCTTCCTCTCTCTCTCTCTCTTTCTCTCTCTCTCTTTCTCTCTGCCCCTTTCTCTCTCTCTCTTTTCATCCCTCCCTCCCTTTCATCTTTCATAAGTGCGTAATATGGCACTTACCTTTTTTTTTTTTTTCAGCTAAGTGACTCTGAACCATGACAATGGTCCTGACATTTCATTAAAAGGGACTTTTGAGAGGTGAGGATCACAGGAAAATGGCAGTGATGTATCATTCCCCCTATACCTCACTTTTGTATGTTTTGTCTAACTTTTACCCTTTTCTGCATGCCAACTATGACTCACAGTTACTATTCTTTGTAATATTAGACATGAATTTGATTTTCATTCTGTGCTCAGGGTGAACACTGACTAAATATATTTTTGGGAGGAGGGTGGGTTCAAAAGGGAGCCTTTAAGTTCCATATAATAATTACTGATGCTTACATTGCACTTTATATTTGTGTGACCCTTTTATAAGAATGTTCCATGCATTAAATCATTTATTTCTCCTTATAGAATTCCATGCATAAGTAATCATTGTATCCAGATTTTACAGATGAAAATCTAAGGAACAAAGTTTCATAGCAACATGCCTATGGTCATACAGCCAGAAGGTGAAAGGGCTGTTTGAACCAAAGTGGCCTGTGATTTAGGCAAGTGTATTGTCCTGCCTCTGCGAAGTTTATACAATTCAGAACAACAAAGAAACTGGCTACCGTCACCTAAGAATATGAGTATTGATGCATACTTCGTTACATTAACATAGGAGCAGCTCTGATTTTCTTTTTTTGTCTCATTGTTAGGGCACAAAGCTGGTTCTATGATGACTATTGTGGTAACAAATAAACAGAAAGTCCCTGAGGATATTGATAGTGTGCTGAGCTTGCAGCTGGAGCTTATCTTTACTGACAAGCAGGTGTACCAAGTATGTTATAACTGCTGGTTTCTTTGTTTAAACTATCACACTTCCTTCTATTTAAGGCAGTTATAGATCTTACTTTTGTGTTTGCTAGTCACATAAAATAAGGAAATCAATCAGCACTGGTCTGAATGGGAATAGGTTAAATAGGATCAGAATTAAAGCTATTAGTAGGTAGGGAGATGAGTAGAGACAGGAGGCTCTTGCAGGGAAAAACATACCACACTGAGTCACAAATAGTATCAGTGATCTACTGAGTCATGAAACATTGGTGGGGTTTATATGAAGAACTATGTACTGTCTATCTTTGAGGGTGAATGAATTGCTGAGTTGTTGGCTCTGTTAGGATCCTCTGGGAAGAGTAGAAACAGAGTATGCTAATACTGAGTAGTCAGAAGGAAACATTTTAGTCTTTGATAGGCTTTGATACATAAAGAAACACTGAGCGAAAATTAACTAAAAGCTAGAAATTGAGAAATTGGGGAATGTTCGAGTTTGGGGATGTACTTTGTCATTTTCTGTTGGAGGGATAGGACATAAAAGAAATTCCATCTCATTCACAATTTTAGCTACATGAATCCTATTTCATGGAAACCACAAACAGACATAAGTCCATCCTACTTATAAAGAAGTAAATATGAATGATTTTCATAATATTTGCAAATACAAAAATCAGCATGATAGTTGTATTCTTATATTTGAGGAAACTTCAAATTCTAGTAGATGATTAATCTGGTAAAAATACAACCAACAGTCAAAAATGGATCATGCCTAATAAATTTTTGAAACTCAAATGAAAGAGTAAAATTCAATTCATATATATTTGTGCATATAATCATGTGAAAATAATTAATTAAAAAATTTTAGATTAATCACATTATATATGAACTTTTTTTTTTCACTGTAAGAAGGGGAAAAAGCTTATTGCAGCCTAAAAAAAATTTACTTTCTATAGTGGACTTGTCTAGTCATCTGTCATGCACACTCTGCCTTCCCTTTACTGCAGCTCTCATGGTTTCTGTGGCAATCAACTACCTCAGGGGTAACCTAGTACCACTTTGCCTGGGCTGAACTATGTATCTCTTGCTTTTTCCCCCAGGGCTTCTCTGGGAACATGGGACACCTACAGGAATAAATTCAGTCATTCTGATTAGGGCACAAACTTGAAATTGCAAGGGTTAACAAATCCTGAGACAATCCTTCATCAATTAAAAGAGTCTGTGTATATATTGTTAACTTTCCTTGTTCCAAGGACATAAGTCTGCAGTGACTCCACAAGGGTCCCCGAGGGTAGCCAACAGAATTTAGGGGCAACTATTCACCTAAATAAGCAGTCCAACAGCATAAGTTTATATTGGCTTAGCCTCTCCAGATATTTCCAAGTCTCTCACTATTGTTTCTTAGGATCACCTTCTAAAATAAATTACCTGCATTCAAGTCCTTGTCTCAGGTGCCACTTCTGGTGAGAAGTTAGTCTAAGAAACATTCTCTTATCCAGAATATTCCCCTCAAAATTTTGTAGAGATAACACTATTTTTAATGAGAAAATAACAGCTTCATTTTTACTAGATACTACTAGTTAGTACTAATAAAAGTTTCATGTAAAAAAACAATGTTTAACTCTTTTTGATTACCAAGAGATTGAAAACATCCTTTTTGATGTGCGATAAAATTTCTCCTTGTTCATTTAGTTGTATTGGGCATCTTTACTTTTTTTTTGTTTGTTTGTTTAAAATAAATATGGAAATTATAAGTGAGACAGTAATTATTGATCAACATTTTGGTTACCTCTGAAATGATAGTAGTAATAATTATGAATGGGATTAGCATGCTTATAAAAGGAACATCAGAGAACTCTGCCACCTTCTTTTACCATGTGAAAACACAACCAGAAGACAGCAGTCTATACCACAGAAGGCTCTCACCAGAACCTGGCCATGTTGACACCCTGATCTAGGACTTCCAGCCCCAGAAGTATAAGGAACAAATTTCTGTTGCTTATAAACTACCAAGTCTATGGTACTTTATTATAGAAACCCAAACTGACTGAGACATGTAGGAAATTACGTTTCTGAATCTGCTTTTTTATCTAGATATTTTTCTAACTCCAGGAGAATGATCATATTAGAAAATATACTGAATGTTTTGAATAAAGATATGGCTTAAAAGTAGAAAATTGGATAATATTTTAGCTAAGTGTATTAAAGTCACATAGTTTCTTTATATTTTCTAATAGTTTCTATAGTTTATTAATTTATTCTACTATTTAATGAATATTTATGGAGTTTATACTTTGTGCAAGCCACTATAATTGGTATTGTAAAATACCTATTGTTTTGCTTAGTTTTTTCCTCAGGAATGCATATCACTTTTTGCACGTATGCCCAAAGTTAATGTTTCTTACAAAATCATTATGTTTGTTATTAATGGTCAAAATACTCAATGTTCATCTTTTTGTCTCTAGAGTGCTTACTAATATAATTTTTCTATTTAAATAATCTAGAATGACAAATGCTTTGGGATAATTGTATTCATCTTTGATGTGGAGGAACAACTTTGTTTCCTATTGGGACTTTAATTAAAATAGTTGGAAAAAAATAAGATGTCATGGAAAAAGATGTCATATCATGAAGAATCATTAATATGTGCCACATTTAATCATGCTTAATAAGCAAACTCTGAGCACAATGAATAAATCTTTATATTAAAATACATTTCAAAAATTTTACTTACTATTTATGGAGTTCAACAATATGTTAATTGTAAAAAATAGCATAAAATAGATATCATTATTCACTGTAAAGTTTAATATTGATAACATTATATTATTTAATATATTATAAAATAACTAATATCAGTAACATATTTCTTTTATCCATAGTTTAGTAAACATCTCTTTGTACCTGCTATTATAAAATAAATATAATTTATTATTTTTTAATTCTCTCCTTAAAAACATCTCATCAAGAACTGTTGGAAATGAATCTTATATATCAAAAATGTTTTAGAAATTACCTAAATTTCTTGCAGATGTTTTTTTTTTTAAGTTAGAGAAGGGTGATTAAAGTTTTATTTTTTATTTTAAAATTTTAATTTATTTTTAATTTATCTTAAAATGATAGTTGGCTTACAATATTTTATTAGTTGAAGGTGTACAACATAGTGATTAGACATTTATATACCTTACGAAGTGATCACCATAAGTCTAGTATCCATCTGGCGCTATACATAGTTATCACAATATTATCGACTGTATTCCCTATGAGGTTAATGGATTTAAAGAATTTAAATTTAAATTATCCATTTAAATTAATGGGTAATGGAGAATTTGTGAAATATTTGCTATCTAACCAATTATAAATTTGATCTATTACTATTGCATGATCAATCAAGGACATTAAATTATGCATTACACTCTTATTAAGTCCCTAAAAGGGCAACATCTTTAAAAGATACTATTATAGAGTCATTTTTAATCATTTATTCAATATTAGTATAATCTAAATTTGCTAGATAGAAACAAGCTTTTAAAATCACAAATTGTGTAGGATAATACTAGATTTCATTTTAGTAGTAGAAGCTGAATGAATGTAATGATAATTCATTATTTAGCTGTCTTTTATAAAAACATGGTAAATTTTGGGTCTGTTTTGAGCATTAAATATAAAATGACAGATGCAAGGAAAGGGAATTATTGTACAGAAATCTAAGCATGATCTTTGTTTGGAATTATGTTCTACTAGGGACTGAGGAAATCACTTATGTTCTAAACCTTAACTCTATCATTATACAAAAACAATTGAAATAGGTTGTGAAAATTAAATGGCACAATGTTCACACATTGTGCTAAAAAGAATAATGGCCCCACAAAGATGTCCACAACCTGATCTCCAAAACCCGTAAATGTGTTACCTTATATGGCAAATGTATTTGGCATATATAATTAAGTGAAGGAAGAGTATCCTGAATTATGACAATAGGCCAGATATAATAAGATAGGTCTTTCTAGGCATGTCAGAATCAAAGAAAATGTGAGACAGAGGTTGGAATAATTTTTCCATGAATCAGCAATGCAGGCAGCCCCTAGGTGCTGGAAAAGTCAAGAAACAGCTCTGGAAGGCATAGAGTTCTTGTAATATTTTGACTTTAGCCTCCAAAGATCCATTTTGGACTTCTGACCTCTAGAACTGTAAGATAATAAATTTGCATTGTTTTAAGCCACTAAGCTCATAATCATTTGCAACAATAGAAATAGAAAACTAAAACAGCATCTGGCATATGGTAAGAATTAGATAAATACTAATAATTTAAGTAGAATAGTTTGTTGATCAGTTTTTGCCTTTTTATTTTGGTCTCCGTAGCAAATAATTAATGGGAGACAGTGGAAATAGCGAAAGATAAAGAGTAAGAGATGCATTTGAATCTACAAGTCTTTTACCATTTATAATAGATGCCTATTTTGAGGGGATCAGTTTTCATATTTTGGCATAATCTTTCTATTAATTAAAATAAATTGCTTTGAAAATCAATATAGCTCAGTTGCATAAGATTTTAAGCCGAAGTACTTGGATTTGAACCCTGACTTTACCACTTCATCTTTACTATCTCTGTAAATTTGGGTAAAGTACTTTATTTCTCCTTGCCTTTTTTTCTATTCTTTCAAATAAAGATAAAAAAAATTGTTTGTACTGTAGGTTTTTTAAAAAGAATTAAATGAGATGATTCATGCAGAATGCATAAAGTAATATGTATTACATACTTAAAAGAGTCTCTGTCATTTATGAAGTTGGAGCACAGATTTTCATTGATTATCTCACATAAGGGGGGTTTACAAAGATATAAAACTTTCAATAAAAAAAATCCCAACTAGACCTCAGAGAAATTGAAGATGGAAAAATATAATAAATACATTGCCAAATAACCATTTTTTTACAAGTACTTATATTTCTCTTTCCGCAACCAAATATAATCCCTGTTCTCTACTCTAGGTGTTTTCAACCTAGCTGCACATTAAAATTACATTAGGAGGTTATAAAAAACATGATGCTCAAGTCACACTCAAAGTCAATGAACCCTATAATTTTTGAAGGTTGGAAGTACTTTCTCAGGTGGCTGCTGTGGCCTAAGTAGATTCCTATAGAAAGAGATGGTAAAGGTGGAAGTAGGCATGGTGATAGACCTATCTATTCCACATAAAATTGAGGCTCCAACCCTTTAAGGAATGTCAAAAATCCTTTTCTTTAAAATGTTATAAAATTTTTATTTTGATATTATAAAGGTCTTTTTTAAATATTTTACCTTTGACACTTTGATAATAAGTTTGTTATAAGAACCTTTAAAAAGATTTTGATGAAAAACCACCACATTCTAAATGTTAACTAATGTTAGACATTCTCTTCATCCTCTGTGACATGCGTGCCAAACATCTCTCTATATGTAGAAATTAAGAAATTCTTTTTCTTTAGGTAGATTTAGATCTATATAGATATGTCTAGATCTAGATCTAGATGTTTAAAGAGGTAATTTTTTAATCATTTTCTTTAGTGATTTTTTTTCAATCTATATACACAGGTACTGTTTTCATATGCTATCAGGGATATAAACTTTAATGTTAAATTCATTTTTTCTTACAGTCACTTAAATCACTCCTTGAAGTCAGCCAATCCTAACCTCAGATCTCTTCTCGTTACATTAGTTAACTAAAAGTTTTGAGATAATATCTGTCAGTTTTTCAGTAATTGGATGAAGTAACTGCTGAAGATTTTCTACAAAGGCAGATCAATTTAGTTGACTGCTTGCTCTAAGTTATCCTAATTTTCCTTTTACAATTTCTTCAAAACTAATCATTTTGTCAGTATTACTAAGCATAATGGAGAATAATCTGATAGATGTATATTATAGTGTTTTCAAATTCCCTACTAAACCTTTTATTTCTCTGATTTCTTGAAAATTTTCCAACTTGGAAAATAATGGTGTTATTTATTCCTTCACTGTCCTGCTGTCTTTTACCCATTGGTACAGAGTACTGGTTTGAGTTATCTGCCATGATAGATGACATTATTTTTATTTTTTCATTTTTATCATCTTAAAGTGTAACTCAAGAAAAAAAGAATGTGTGTAGAAGAGAGAAAATATGTGAAACCAAGTAATAGGGATCTGTGAATTAGTGAACATATCTGACTTACCTAGCAGGTATTACATTATCCATATTTATAGTTATGAGTTGGAATTAGTTTTAAAATTAAATTTTATACAAAGTTGTGGAAACAAATAGCATTGGTTCAATATCCTAACAGTGTTGAGTTTAAAAGGTGTCTGATTATCTTAACTATTTTTAATTCTCTGTAACAAGAAATTTTCCTGTATAACTTCTATTTCCCTCTAGTTCTTTTTCAAATCAGAAAAAGAGAGATGATCAAAATAAATGAGGAGAGAACTATAAAGTGGCATCAAGTAAAAGAAATGCCTGGGTTAAAAATACAAGACGTAGGGATATTGTTTTTAGTCTGAATTTGATTTTGCTTCATAAGCCAATTCCTCCTAATGTTAACCTCTCTTCTTTTCTCCACATATTAAAAGATTTTCTTCCAAACTTTGTTATCTGGCTGACATTCTCAAAAATGTATCAATGACAGAGACTGCTGTAAACAGGCTCTCAACAAGTCTGTCATTGCTCCCCAACTTCCCCACCCCCCCATTATAGAATCTTTTTTTTTTTAACATATATATTCAAATATTCCTTCTATTTCTTCCAAGACAATGACAATTTTACTTGATGAATTAATCAATGCTCTTAGCAGAGGCTATTATTTGCATCACTACTAAGCAATAAATGTGATTTTGACACTAGTGTTTATAAATAATGACTTTCATTTGTTCCCTAACTTGAAGCTTTATTCTGGTGATGGGCATAATAGTCAGAAATGGGCAAGAACAGCAAGATTGCAGTATGTGGAGGAAGCTGTGTTTGGTCACTGAGCGTTTTTAAAACTCATAAATCATGCCAATGAGTGCTTTACTCAAATGTTGAAACTAATTGATGATATTATTCCACCATTTACGTTTATAAAAGCTTAATTTCCCACTTGTTTTCTTTCATTTGTTAATGCCTATCTAAGGGACTAACGCAGAAGAGAATTATTCCTTTATACACAAGTAATAGCATCTATGAAACATATGTAAACAATTATGTTAAATATGCCACAAATCTAGAGTAGAACAAGTCAATATAAGTGACCTAAAATGAATATGTTGACTTCTTTGCCTCAAATTGCTGTGTAAAATTCTTTAAGCTGTTCTTTAAATCGGCTCTCTCTACTTCAGGTACTAGTTATGTAAATCCAACTGTTCTCTCCCTCTTGTAATTATTCAGTATAATTAGCAATATTTAGAAATTTAGCCCAGTGTTACACATTTCCTGTGTAGGTCTTGGCTTTTTGCCAAGTAAAAAATTTCAAGGTATTGTGCTTCTTAACTCTTCAGAAAAGATTCCTTTCAAAGACAATGAGGTGTCAATTATCCTTAATTGCTCTTTAGTTTTCCATCTCTCTAAGCATTTATCATTTTTGACAGACTATATTCCTGAATAGACTCTGACTAAAATAAAACCGCATGCATTTTTCCCCCCTGTCTAATGATAGGTGACACATAAAAAATCAATTTACAACAACAGAATAAGTGTGAGAGTCTCTACTCTTTTCCTGTGTGCATTTGGCCTCTTTGCACTAAAAGGAATACATTTTCTTTGTTCTCCAAACCAAATATTCTTACTTGAAAATAAGTGGTATTACATAAGCAGTCTTCAAATTTTAGAGCTTTTCTTATTAAAGATACTTTCCAAAGAAGCTTTATTCTATATCAGATTATATAAGGATGTGTTACAAAATGCAAATTTTTTCATTTGAAGCATTAAGAAAATTTTGAGCAAAAATAATATCATAACTTATACCCCTTTTTTAAAAAAAATCTGACCTGGGTGACATATTTTATCATTTTTATTAAAAAAAAAAATAGGCCTGCATCCAAAATTCAGTGAATGACTGTGAAGACACATCCTTTCAGTTCATTATATTGAGATTTGGTTACTCCTGATATCAGTGAAATGTTACTTTAAATAAAAAATCCAAATAAACAAACCAACAAACTATGGAAGAAAAATTGTACCAGACAAGTTGAACAGGCACGGAAGACTTTATTGAAGATTATTGCAGTAGTGGAGAGAGATTGAATTTGACTCTACCGAGACAAAAGAGAGTTTTTATATGCTGAGATGACTTAGTGGAAAACTATTGGAGTACATTAGAGTGGAGGAGAGTCAATATAATTAGGACATCATTGCTTCTCAGAAGTTAGGCTCCTAGCCTTCATAGTCTGGGAGATAGGATACTTTTTTGATGGTTACATTTCAAAGAGATGGCTCCCAGGTTCTTGAGAAAGATATCCCTAGTTTGAAAAATGAGCAAGAAGCTGAGAGAAGATTTACATATCAAAGGGGAAGATAAAGAATTTACAGCTGAACTTTTTCTAAAATAAATGCTCTCAGAAAAGGGAGGTCAGGGGCCTACAGTCAGGAAGAAGAAACCTGTCTAAAACTTAATCAAGCTGAGGGGAATGTTGAGGTCATCTGGGGAAGAATTTTTTTTTCTCTTTTCTGGAGCCTTTCTGTAAAATGTGGCACATCTATACAATAGTTGTGCTCAAGAACAAAAGTTACAACTTTAAAAAGTATTTTTTAAAGCATACTCATGGAAGGTTGGATTTATATTTTTATGTCACAAATGTCATTACCTATTGGAAATATTTCTTATACTAAGAATTCAAATATTAAAAGAAAAAAATAGAAGTATTTTACTCAATTTCCAATGCAGCTCATCTCTTCAGGAAAATATTGTTCACCCTATGCAGAGTAAGCCCTTTATAATGTAAGATGCCCTGAAACTGATTATGGTAATTGGGAACACTATCATCTTTGTATTTCACAACTGTTAGAAGAAAATAGCAACATTCAAACAATCAATCTAATAGTTTTTGAAGGCATTTGCAATTTCAGAGATTTTTGGCAGATGTATTGGTTCATTAAGCTTCAATGAAATGTTTAGTAGGCATATGAAAGTAATTCAATTTAAAAGCTCTTGAGCAAAATGTTTCTTTTGTTCACTGGGCTAATTATTGATATGTATAGGGAGATTGGGACATCCTTCCAAACAAATATCAATTTAAAATCATTTCAACTTAAGTTCTTTCAGTAAAACAAAAATACTGAGTCTCTGTAAATATAAATGTCATGACCTCTTAATTCATTAACTTAGATTTATTATTTTTCTACTTTAATATTAATACTCCCTTAGAAATCTATATTTCTGCTGAAATGGGTCTAAAGCATATTTAAATATTATGTCACTAATATAATAAAAACACTTAAAATATTGGCTAATACTTCTTGTACTTTTTATGTTGGAGATACCCATTTATTCATTTACCAAGCTTATGAGGTAGCAAAATCATACAGTGGCTAAGATTAAACATAGAAATTCTAGATCCAGAATCCACATGTTTATAATTAAGTAGTCTATGTAATTATAAAAATCACAAATATTGAAGGTCAAAATCTCTTTCATAACAAAATAGAATGCGATGACATTTGATAAACCCATACCTTCCTTGTGTTGGTCTTTCTGCTTTAAATAAAGTTGATATAGTCCCTGAAAGAAAGGGAAGAAATATAGAGTTTTATAATTCATACAAGTTTTTCTGTTTTTTCCCCCCTGAATTGTATTAATTATAACAATATAAATGGAAACATTAGGGGCTATTACAAAAATTTTTTTCTAATAACATTTCTTCCCATAGACTCCCTCAAAACTAAAATTTTTTTACATGAATACTACATATAAGGTACTAATCTTATTTTTTGTGTGCGTTAACATTTTAACAAATATTTTACAAATTAATTTTTTTATAAGTACTTTTTCAGGCTCTATATAAATATTCATAGCATCAGCTTATCATATGATTCTAAGCCATCATTTATTTAGCTTATTTAGCTTATTTCATTTCTCTAGCCCCATGTGAAATCCTTTAGAGTTTAATAGCTATCAAATACTACAAAAAATTTGCCTTGGAGTTTGATTCAGTAAATAGTACTTTTTTAAATAAATATCAATTATATTATCTTCGCATTTTTAGTTTATTAATTTCACACAGTAAAACTTGTTTTGTTGTTGTTGTTGTTGTTGCTTTAATCACTTATCCTTAATCTTCACATTGCTTTTCCATCCTTTTCCATCAACATATTACTATCTTCACAATTATATTAGAGCTTGAACGTTTTGCTAGATTGGATACCTACTGTGGGAAGAGAAGTGTATGTGAGGTAATAATTTTGTTACAGATATCTGTGGCTGTTTTTCATGTTATTTCTTATTATAGTTTATGTGTGAATGTGTATTCCTTTCGGTGGGAATACACTGGAAAAATTAATTATTTACAACCTTTTCCAAGACTTAGAATAATGTCATATCAGTAAAATCACAGTTTTGTGACTCATTCTTTGTTCCACAGGACACAATTTCGTATCTATTTCAGGAAGATTTAGTAGAGGGCATGAAGATATTGATTTACTCACAACAATGTGGTATCTATCATTTTATTGAGAGTTCAGCACATATTGTACTAATTATATGAATCATTTTACATGCATTTACTTTATTAATCTCTAAAATGATCCTGTTAAGAAATGTTTTCTTCATTTATCAGATGACCAAACCAAAGCTTAAAATGATAAATACTTTTCCTAAAGCCACACGGTAAATAGTTCTCAAACCGGGATTTAAACCAGTCCTATGATGATTCCAAAGTCCATTCATTGAATAGAATTCTGACACCATTTATTATGTGTTCTATTTCTGTTTGATCTATAGAGGAACAACAAATTAAGTCATCTGCAATTCAATTATTTCTACTCAAATTTAAGCACTTAAATAAGCAAGATTAATTTTGTAAACCTTTTATTTTTATGTGACAACATAGGTTGACCTAGTTGTGTCTTCTCTCCCCTGACCCTGTATTAATATTTACACTAACTATATTAATTTTGGAGGCATGGCTTCCTAATTCAACTTTGTAACAGTTATGCTATGGTATAATTCTCATTATTTTTTTTCACAAATCTAACTTAATCAATAAAAACAAGTTTAATTATATTCAATTACTACATATCAAGCTAATAATAACCACAATAGTAATTAACATACTTTCACATGAATGACAAATGTTTTAAACAGAAAAATAATATGTCTATCCCAGGATCCAGTTCCAAATAATCTTTTTTATGAGATTAAGCAAATTCAATAATTTACTGCATATGGAAAAAGCTGTCAAATACTATTATTAAAGTAAATGTACTTTTTTCTTAAAGAAGAACATTTATGAGTATCAGTAGTTTTAAAAAGAAGAGAACTTTTGAACAAACATATTTTTTTACGATTAAACCAACCCCAGAAGTTTGTCTATAATTGCTTACAATCTCAGCAGAAAATTTAAAATCATTTTTTAAAAAACATATAAGAATAAAGATAGAAAAAGGCAATTTATTCAGTTTCATGGGCTTTGTCTAGTATTCAAAATGACTATTTTTTGCTCAAACTTAGATCTGAAATTTATAGCAGAATAAATGAGACAATTTTATTCATTGACAGATGAAAATATCATTGAGTAGCTGACAGTATAAAATAAATTATGTTTTTTTTCTAAGATTTTACCTCCTTAAAATTCCTTTAAAAATGTTTTTAATAATACATCTTAGCAAATGGCTTAAAGTTAGACATGTTTTATTATGATAGACTGTTGAACTTTATTGTGTGGGAAATATCAAGTTAAAGGATGTTATGGGTACTATGAGATACAGGTTTTTATTTTGGGCTTTGTTTATCTGAACAGGACATATTTGGATTGGGAGCCTCATTTTAAAAACATACTTCTAAGTATGCAAAGTTGAGAAAAAAATATGATGGGTTTTAGAAATGATCAGAAGCAGTGAAATTTGGGTATAGACAGTAGTGATGAGTTTGGAGCCCACAGATAATAACTGTAGGCCATTGAAGAGAATTGGTATTTCGTTCAGTTTCATCAGGAATCTATAATGTATTTAATCAAGGAAGTAATTTGATCGACTTATTATTATTATTTTTTAACAGGATACTGGTCATTATTGTAAGATTCAATTTAGAAAGGAGGGACAAACAAGAATGGAAGAAGAGAAGTTATTTTACTAATCCCATTGGGTGCTGAATTTACTGATATGAGAAAGACTTGGGAAAGAATGGTTTTAGACAGAATAAAGAATTTCTTAACATTGTTAAATAAATATAAAAACTACTTAACCTTATTAAATGCTACTTAAAAACTTTAAAATAAGATAAATATGATTATTAGCTCTAATGAATTTCAGGTATTCATATAAATCTCTTTTTTTCAAAAAATAATCCTTCACCCTGAATTGTTTCAATGGGCTCTCTTGGGGCAGTGCTGTGGTTGTGAAAATTTCACCTTTCTTATCATTACATTAATGAGAATACATTAATAAAGGATGAGCAATTATTTGGTTTTTAAATACTGTTAAATTTTCACAAAAAATTTTACATAATTAAAGAGAGTAATATGACAAAATGTTGGTAGTAATTAGTGTCAATAGTTAATTTAAAAATATAAATGCACTGCAAAGTCTTACAGTCAGTTTTTGTACTTTATCATATGAAACCTATTTCCAGCTAACTCAGGTCCTGCACCACCACCTCACCCATCTTAAAACATTTGGAATCCAGAACTTCCAAGGCTGCTACTTGCTTTGCTTTGCTTTCCTCTTAGCTCTTCTTTTCACAGGGAGGGTGACTATCAGCTTTTTTCCCATCATTAATGCTTTCCCAAACACTTTAATGTTTAGGAAAAAGAGTCTAAGCTCCTCCTTCCATCCAATAGACACCCCTACCATAGTACAAGTCAATAGGACATTTAGGCCTTAGACAGGAGAAAATTGGACAAGAAAGGCAAAGACAATGAAAACGAAGCTTAATTAGAAAGAAATGATGCCAGAGAACTGAGAGTAAAGTGTGCTGATAAGAATGAAAGAAAAGTAAAATCAAGAACAGCAAGTGTCAAGCACCCAAATTATGTAACTCAAATTAGCAAGAATTGGACTTCATCCTTTTTAGGAAACATTAGTTATTTAAGGAAAAGAGTTGCAAAGATCAACTGATAGTCTAAGATTAGAGTCAAATAAGTCCAAATCAGTCAAAAGTTTTTAGTATCTGTGTTTTCTGAAACTAAAATAATAAAAGTTTTGGGGCATTTTCTGTAGAATAGGTTTGAATTGATGTTTTTTTCATTGCCACAGCAGAGACGTCTGATTCCCTTTCTTGATTGAACCCCAAGTTGTATACTAGAGCAAAAGGATTATGTATCTAAATCAAAAAAGGCCATTAATTAGTGGGAAAACTAATAGAATAAGAATAAAATGTGTTGTTCAGTTGATAATATCACACCAATGTCAGTTTTGTGGTTTTAATCATTGTACTCTGGTTAGAATTAACATCAGGGAAGATGAGTGAAGAACATATGACAACTTCTTGTGGTACTTTAGCAATGTCTCAAATATGTCAAAATGCAATTAAAAATTATGATAGAATGCAAAAAATAAAATGTAAAAATTTAAATAAAAAAATAAAAAGTGAGTAGCCACAAATGGGCACGGAGGAACTTAAATAAATATTGCTAAGTGAAAGAAGTCAGTATGAAGAGGCTACATACTTTATAACACCGACTACATAACATCCTGAGAAAGGAGAAACTATGGAGGCGGTGAAAAATCAGTAGAAGGAAGAATGAAGGGATGAATAGGTGGAGCACAGGGGATTTTTTAAGACAATAAAACTATTTCGTATAACACTATAATCGTGGATAGATAACATTCTATATTTGTTAAAACCCACAGAATGTACAACACAAAGAGAGAACCTTAGTACAAACTATAGACTTTAGCTAGTAATAAGGTATTAATATAGCTTATCAATTATAACAAATATGCCACATTAATGCACAATGTTAGTAATAATGAAAACTGGAGTGAAAGAGTGAAAGGAATATGGGACCTCTGTGTACTTTCTGCTCTTAATAAAATGTAATAAAACCTAAAACTTCTTAATAAATAAAATTTATTTATTAAAAAATCTGAAATCATAAAAATAAATTTATACTACTTTATAATAAAACTAATTAATAAAACATTCAACTTTTTTTTTGTAAATCTAATGTACCAATATTACAGTATTTGGAAGAAATAATAACATTTATAGCTTAATATATTATTTTACTTTTTAGGTATCAGTTAAAAAATGAAAAGAAACAGCATTACAAAACATTCTTTTTAGCAATGGTCTTCCTGATTATCTTGAGTATCCATTTTCATTTACTTTGACCTAGATAAGATAGTTTTATAATATCCTTGTAATCCTGTAAGCTGCAGGATGTAATAAAAACTATCTATGGATAGACATTTTAATAGGATAAATTAATTTGAATATTTTCTCGAGTATTCATTCCTTCTTCTTTTATATCCAATAATGGGAAACATTATTTTGAAATATTGAGTGCCAGAGGGAATTTTAATAAACATCATCTAATTATCTATTTCCATGATTATGAAAAAGGAAATGAAGCTAGGTTTACTGACATATTTCCAATTTCATTATAAAAACTTTTTATTTTGTAATACTTATTTATACAGAGAACTGTGTATATTTCACATTCTCATAATTAAGCGTGGGTATTATTTTATGAATACTTTGAAAACCTTTACAGGAAATGAGCACCAGTAATAGAGAATTTAATTCTTTCTTTTTCCTTACCAGAGCCTTTAAACTTTGGTTTGTATGCTCACTGTACTTATTAATGACTAGCAACATGATCTAATAAAACTTCGTGAGATAATGGAAATGTTCCATATCTGCACTGATCAATATAGTAGCTTCTAGCTACATGTTAAAGCTGAGCACATGAATGATGGCTAGTGTGACTAAGGAACTAAAATATTAATTTAATATAACTAGTTTTGATTTAAATAGCATGGCATAGGTATAAAATGAAGGGATCAACAATTTTGCACCTCTGTGAAATATTTTAATCCTGAGAAATAAAAAATAAATACCTATAAATTAACAGTATAATTAATATTTCCACTTGAATTGTGAGGTTTGTGGTGTTTTAATAATTATTATTAATCAAGTTCATAGGGCTTTTAAACTGGTAAGCCTGAACAAATGAGAGCTATTTAAGAGATAACCAAGAGATAATAAACAAATAAGAGTCAGTCTCTTAAAAACAATAAATAAGTATTTTAGTTAAGGTGAACAGAAGTTTTTCCAAAGTAAGCAATCTTTTCCATTTTAAAAATGGTCAGTGAAATTAATAATGTCAGTTTACTCTATGTAAACTCATTTAATTTTCAGATATTCTTATGAAGTAGATGAGGTTATTCTCATTTATGAATGAGCTTATTAAAGTTCAGTGCACTTTAGTAAATCAGGCAACTGTTAAGTAGCTGAGTTGGGATTTTTACTTATATTTGTTTGGATAGAAAGCCCATGTTCCCGCATGTCATCTCATGAAAACTAATTATCTGAGTAAAGAGAACTAATATATCTGAAGAAAATCTATTGTATTATTTTCCTAAGGCCGCTATACAAGATAACAGACTGGATGGTTTAAATAACAGAAATTGTTTTCTTACAGTTCTGAAGACTGGAAATCTAAGTCCAAGGTGGCAGCAGCTTGGTTTCTCTTGTGGCATTTTTCTTTTGCTTGCAAGTGGATGCTCTGTTTCTGCTTCTTTATGTGGTCATCCCTGGTATCTCTCTGTGTGTCCTAATCTCCTCTTCTTATGAGGACACCAGCCATATTAAATTAGGGCCTATCCTAATGGCCTCCTTTTAACTTAATCACATCTTTAGGCCCTAGGTCTAAATACAGTCACATTATGAGATTAGGGATTCGGGCTTTGATACATGAATTTTGAGAGGACACAATTCAGACCATAATATTTACATAAAACTAAACTGTACCATTAGTGTTTGAAATAAGTATATTAAAAAATAGCACTGTAATTTTTTTAAACAAAAATGATTTTATAAAATACTGAGAATTATTGAATAGAGATAAGCAAAATTAATGACAAATAATTTTAATTTAAATTTTACTGTAAATTAATGAAAGCAATTATAAATTTATTTCAATTGATAAAATTATTTTCTTAGAATAACTAGATATTATTGGACTGATGACTTGTAGTATATTTTTTAAACATATATTTTATAAAATAAATTTTTCCTTGTAAAGATGATAGACTTATTTAATGAAAAAGTAAAATGAAGAAAAAATAGCATTTAAATTGTTTTAATATAAATGTATTTCCCAGAGCCTGAGAGTACTTGAAGGCAATTTAATCTATTGCTTAATTAACTATGTAAGAGTGATTTTACTAGAATTCTAGTAAGCTAACTTAGATAACATGTGAATTATTATAGATTCTGAAGTGATTCCTGTTGAATTCATATAAATTCGCCTGGACCAAAAAAGAAGAGAATGAATAAGATATGAGAAACCAAGGAGAATGAGAACGGGGTCAATGTTACACAAAGAAACAGGAACAAGTGGTCACAAACTAAGATCAGGAACAACTAGAAATAGCTGTAGTCACCCTTTAATAGGATAGCTGGTAGATGGCATGAGGTTTAGGCTTCATGTCAAAAAAAAATTTTATAGGTATAAACAGGCAAATATAAACAGGGAAGAATTTTTATTTATTTCTTAAAGCATATTCTTACTGATAACATAGCGCTAAGAAAAAAATCAGGCATGTAAAGACATTTTATTTATCATTAAGTGCTTCAATAAGTATAATTTATTAAGAAACTTCAATAATATAAAACATTCTGAACATTGTGTCCATCTTAAGGGTATCTACATTTATGTAGAATCCATTGTCTTTTTAAGACTTGACAATATAAAATATAATACTTATTCCTTAAAACTATTGATTTATGAATAACATCATTTAAAGTCTTAAGTAACAATAAAATAAAAAGAATAAAAAATCACAATAATTAATAAAAATCCAGTGATTAAAATATCTTAAATAAAAGAAGTCCTTATATCCTGCTGAAAATAAATCTTCAAAATTAATAGTAGGCAATACCAGTTTGTGCAACTGCTTTTTACATCTATCTATAAGAGTCTAAGCAATTTCATCAGAAACAAGCAGACATATAAGCCTGAAGTAAGGAAGAAGCTGAATATTTATTGTAATATAAGAGAAATATTAATATTATGATTTTAGTTTCCCATGTAAAAAATTGTTTTGTGGATGAAGAGAAACATTTGATAAACTCTATTTTTTGGTTCCATTTATATTTCAAATAAACACTCGGAGTTTTTGCTAATTGAAATAATGTATTTCCTAAAATATTTAGGAAAATGTTTACCAAAAATATGATTTCTTAGGAATTATTTTGATTTTGTCATTGGCATTTTCATTATTTATTTTTCTGAAGGCAAATATTTAAAATACGAATAACCGTGTGAGATTTTGTTCACTTTGTTTCCTAATTTGAACAATACCGTCGTTCTTTCAAGAAATCTATTTAGCATCTGATAAACTCTAGGATCTTTGCTACATGCTACTAATTTTTTAAAAAAAATTGATTTTTTTCATAAATACCGATCTTATAGTAGTCTAGTGAAAATGGCAGAGCTTCAACATAATATTACAATAAAATATGGTGAGTATAATAATAAAGAGAATAAAATGTGTCAGAAAGGGTAATCACCTTTCCATATCTCCTCTTGGAAAAAATAATGTTTTGTATTAAATTTAGGACTTAAAGAATGAGTAAAAAGTTGATTTCAAGCAATGAGAACAGGTAGAACATCAAGTAAGTGTGTGTCCTAAAAAGAAAACATCGGGTGAATTAGTAATGGAAATAGCAGAGGTACTTTTAGATGAGGCTAAAAAAAATAGTAATATGGGGCCAGATTTGTCAATTTCTTTATGTCAGTTTAGCCAATTTGAATTTTATCTTGTAGCCATTTTATAGAGGATTTTAACTGAAAAGTTAAAGAATCATAGTGAGGAAAGTTAAAACATTAGAAGACATACTAGAGTGAGAAGAGCTTGGTAGTAGAGACAATTGACAAGTTATTATAATAGCCCAAATAAAAGATTAAGGAAAGTCAGCAGCTTTATTAAATCAAGAGAAGAGAGCTAGATTTAAAAAATAACTTTGAGTTAAAAATTAATATGGTATAAATGTCTAGCTGAACAGCAGCAGAGTAAGGAATGAAGACTCTAAAACAAAGGCAAATTTTTCAATTTCAAAAATTAGGTGAATGGAGATGCCATTAACAGAAGCAACATTTAAGATGATGTGGGTGAGAAACAAGCGATGCAGAGAAAAGATACTGGATTTTTAATGTGATAATTTTAAGTTACAAAAATAGAATATATATTTATATATATACAGTATATATATTCTATATATTCTACAAAAATAGAATACACACATACACACACATATAGGTATGTGTAATTAGGGCTATAGATATCATTTTAATCAATGAGTGAATTAGAAAATAAAATTTTATGAATGTTTTAGAAGTATTTAATAGTATAATCTTTCATATATTATAGTATTATTTTTAAACAAACCCCTCTTATTAGAATAATGTAAGAATAAATCTATTTAATATTTGTTCAGATTTTTACTAATTCACAAATTTGAATTTGTGAGTTTCAACTTAAAAATTTGTTTTCCATTAAATTTGATTTTCTATTAAAATACTTATTTAATTTGAATATAATGAAAAAATTACTGACATTTTTTATAAAGCTAAAAATTTGACATCTTTGATCTCAAAATAACTACAATATTTTTTTACAGCTGTCTTTACTTTGCTACCAGTGTTAGCCTCATATAAAGTTTAATGAGCTAACTCATAGACTGGATCCTATAATTCATGCTTTGCATAATTTAATAATGAGGTTGAATTTTTGTAAACATACATATTTCTAAATAGAAATGTTCTTTTACATTTTAGCAGCTGATTTTATCATGATTTTATATAGAATATTTAGTTGAAAGTAGTGATTTTTTGGTGGGGGTGGGTGTCAAATTCATAATGAATTCTGCTAGCCTAAGTGCAAGTTAAATTTTTGTCCTTAACCTTTTTTGCTTCCTCTCTGTCATACTTTAAATTCTCTAAAAGTAGAAATATAAGAAAGAATGGTTGCATAGCTATGAAATTCAATTATATATACAGCCATCCACGTCTTTTTTTGTGTGCTGACTCTGTTAGGCACCATGGCTGCTTTCAGGTCATGTTTAAGCTTATTCATTTTCTTTAGTGTTGTCAATCCCTGAGAGATTCAACTGCTCTTTCTTTTCAGTTCCTGGCTTGTGACATACAATGTCTTTCTGTATGCAATGTGCATGGGATGAACATCCCATACTACAGGGCCTGGCAAGCCTGCCAACCACACTACTCTTGACAGTTGAGGCCTACTGATATCTGGGAAAAATCTTCTTCCCTGCCATGTATGTACTGAAGAAATGGTGAGGAGTAGTCTTCATGTAAAGATGGACCATCCCCCCCACTGGAACTGTTCTTCACAACCTAATGGCATGGATAGCATTTACTCAATGTTTATATAAATGAATTGGGAGACAGAATTCCTATCTTTCATATTCACCAATATCCACAAACTTCATAGGGAAACTCTTATTTTCTTTGCACACTCTTCCTGTATTTATTCTAAGAGTTTAAAGATCAAAGAGTACAAATGACTTCTAAAAATATTCTGCCTGTTTTCAACTCTGATTCTCTTCTCCTCTCTCCAGGTCTTGGTATACAAAGAGAAGGTACAAAACTAATTCCCTCTCTCCTCTCTGCCTTCCATGAAAATCATTTACTTTTGAAATTAGAATTGTGGATTCTTCACTCCTTGGCAGTGGCTGCCACTAAAGGAAAGAATGCCAATTTATTGGCCAGATAGGGGAGATTCAGAAAAGATCTCCAGTAAAGCAGAAAATACTGTCCTTGAAATCTTTGAAATGACATTATCATAGATTGGAAAGACCACTAAGTCTATAATTGGGCGGCCTATTTGTACTTATTTTATTACTAAATGATTATCTCAGGTTGGGCAAATTTACTCTATACTCTCCTGGCTTTGCTTTCTTCATCTATAAAATATCAAATAGAAGATGTGTGTTAGATTAAACTTAAAGTCTCTAGTATGTCTATGAGGTCACAGTATAAAATATAGTGAATGTTATTCAACTATTTTACTTTTTAAATGATTTCTTATTTAATATTCATAGAAATATTCATTCTGAATTTTACAATTAAATTTTCTTTTTAAAACACATAACAATTTTCATTAATTTTATAAGTATTTAAAATACAAAGAATTTAATAGAAATGATGATTTACTTGAAAAAAATACTATACTCTTCATATACATACTAACAAGAAAACTGATGAATTTAATGTGCTCTCCTTAAAATTATATATTAGGACATTAGGTAGACTTAGGGCAGTAATGTGTATATGTTATTTGCTACAATTTTGTAGTTCGAACAAAGATTTCATGAAACAATAAAAAAAGTCATAATCACAGAGATAGTTAAGTCATACTAAGTACAATGGAAATGCCTTATGAGTTTTTGTTCAATTGAAGAACAATTCTTTCAGTAAATGAGGTTAGAGGGCAATTCATTGAAAAATTATTTATTATTTATATTTTAAACAAATATGTATTTGTCATTCACCACTATGTGCTTGTTAGTCACTGTTTGAGATGCCAAGAACACAATAGAATGCCCTTGCTGTAAAGAAACTTATCAATTATTAGGAAGACAGACATATGGAGAAACGAAACAAGAGAGTGTAAAAAGAGCTATGAAAAACTACATTGCACGATATATTAAGAGAGCAGATAGGTTCCTGATTCATTTATCTTAGGTTAAGGAAATTCTGCCAAAATTTAGTGCCAAAATTGAATTAAACTATCCAATAATTGTAAACCCAGTGGAGATTTAGAAAGATTGGAGTTGGTGGTTTGGGATAGGCAATGAATCATTGCAGGCAGAGTCTGAATATGGTAATGCCTAGAGGTAAGAAGGTCCTTTATGAAACTGCAAGTAGTTTAGATTAATTGAGTTGAGTGTGTATATGGAAGGAAAATCAATAGGGAAATACAGAAATGAGATTGTAATGGTGAGTAGTGACCAAATTAACCCTGTAACCAATTACATAAATGTTGCAGTCTATTTTGGCCAGTAGTTCAGCCATCAGTCAGTTCCCTCTTCTGGCCCCAAAATATATTATATCGAGTATATATACTTCCTTCTTTCTCAATAACTAATATTGCAATGCACCCTTCAGTTTAAACACAGTGGTATATTTTTGCTGCAAGTAGTTCTAATGTGAAAAGGGAATATGTGGCAGTAATAACAATATTACTTCCTATTGGAATAATAGTAACGTTAGACCATGAAAATGATGATTACTATAAATAGTTCTTGAATAAATTTATTATTGGGGGTAAAGCTAAGTGGGTAAGGCTTACTAACAGTTATCATATTGCTATTAGTGGAAGGAGTGTTTGTGATCTGCTAGCTAGGATTTTAGTTTGACTGTGAATTCACCCATAGTTGGAATTTGCTAGGCAAAACTGTATTGATGATGTGAGACCATGGGTAATTATTAGGGCTGTTGTTCCTATGTAACTTCATGGAGGTTGAATAAGGTTACAATTACTAGTGCTGGGTAGCTGATGGAGGCAAATGCAATAAATGATTTTAAGGCTATTTGGTGTAGACAGTTGGAATGTTATAATTATTTTTTAACAGTAATATAAAGAAAGGGTATGCCACGTAACATATTGGTAAATAATGTTAGAATAAGGTTTATTATTCTTTTTTGGGTTATGCTAAAACTAACTTATTGGAAGTCAATTGTACTATTTAATGCTAAAAGAATAAGATCTTCATTGATAGATAAAGACATATAGAAATAGTCAAACTACATCTATAAAATGTCAATATCAGGCAGCGGCTTCAAATTCAAAGCGATGATTAGATGTAAAATGAAATTTTAGTTTATGTAGAAAGCAGACGAAAAATGTAAAGCCAATAATTATGTGTAATCCAAGGAAGCCCATGGCTGAGTGTTCAACCATAAACTCCATCTGAAGCTGTAAATGCTGTTTCGTAATATTCTGAGGCTCGTAGTAATGTGAAACAAATTCCTAGAGAAATTGTAATGAATAAGGCTTCAAGCAGTATGATTTCCTACTTTACTGTTGTGGGCTCAAGTATTGGAGACTCTGGAAGCTAATAGAACTGAAATATTAAGAAGAGATATTTCTTGGGGCTTTAGAGAATGAATGCTTGCAGGTGGCCAGCAGCCACCTAATTCAAGTGCTGGGACTAGGCTTGAATAATAAAAATATCTCAGAAGAAACTGGTGAAAAAAGACCTCTGATGTAGTAAATAAGATTATTCCATACTGGAGTACTTTTTGGATAATGGTATCAGTGGCTTTGAAATGTACTTTCTTAAATGATGTCTTATCATCATTGGCTTTGGGTTAGTACACTGGTTAATAAGTTTAAATATAATAGGAATGTTCAGTTAAACAAAATTATATTACCAGACCAGGTGTTTTTAGAAGGACTGAGAGAATGCCTATAAGTGGTCAGGATCTGAGATTTAATATATAATATGTATGCGTTTGGTGAGTCTCTAAGTATTTTCATGTAAGTAAAGGCTTACTGGCAGAGTGAATAACCAAACTAGAATTGAGACTATTGCACATTCAAGACTAGTAAGTAGAATAAAAATAATAAATATGATAAAAACCATAGTAGGATTAATGCTTATTAGGACTAGAGTTGCATCTCCAATTAGTGAATTAGTAGGTGTCCAGCAGTAATATTAGCTGTTTGTTGTACAGGTAGAGCTATTGGTCAAATAAACAAAATAGTTTCAATAATTATTAGTACAGGAAAAAGTGGGATAGGTGTTCCTTTGGGTAGGATATCGGCCAAAGACAGAAGCCAGTGATCATTTTTTTCTGTTCATAGAGGAACAGTCATCTCTAAATTTAGAGAGTCGTGTAGTAGATGTAGATGAGCCTGGTAAAAGTCCTGATAAATTTGATGAGCCAATAAATAAAATAAGTCATATAAGTATTAGAGTTCAAATTTGTTCTTTATAATTGTGAATAGATATTTGTTTTCCTGTGAGTTGAATTAATGACTGTTGAATGGAAATTAAATAGTCATTAATTAGTTGATTAAGTATAAGAAGTAGAATACTTGAAAATATAATAATTAGCATAATTATTATTGTTCAGGTAGTACAAAAGACAAATACATTTCGTTTATTTTGTTTCTCAAGGAGTAAATGTTTTGATGTTTTGTTTTCAGTTTTGGATTTGAAAGATGGAAGCGTTTTAAAAATTTTAGTTGAAATACAATGAATAATATTGTAATTACTGACATAATAGTAATAAATCATGTTGATGTACCTAGTTGTGGCATATTATTAAGGAAAGTTTAAACTCTCAGTCTTTAACTTAAAAGGTTAATGCTATTTAGATTCTTAATGACTTTACAGGATGCATACAGATTATTTTTCAAAATATTATAGTAGAACTAATTCAAGAAGAATAAGTATAAAAGTATGGTTTGACCTGCAAACTTCTGAACAGTCCATTGTATAAGTCTGGTCATGTAGTATAAGGTTGTTTGATTAAGGTGTCCTGAAATGGCATCTGTCTTAAGGTTTAAGGAGGAAATGGCCCATAAACATAGGATACCTTTGTATGAAATTAATATCCAGAATATTATTTCTATAGGTAAGACTACTCAATTGTTGACTTCTAGTAGTCATAATTCTCCTGGTTTTGAGTCTGACATGGGAATTGCATATAAATCAAAGTTTAAATCTTCATTATTTGTATATTCATAGCTTCAATATCATTGATGATTAGGAAAAAATTGTTAATTTTGTCTAACATATGAAGATTTTGAGGTAATGGTAGGATAATTAGGATAAGATAATAGCTGGTAGAATAGTTCAAATTGTTTCTACTTCTCATGCATCTATTGTACTCAGTGAATTAATTTGGTTGTTAATATTAATTTAAAAATATAAATGATTAAGAAGCTAAACTAATTAGGGAAATAATGTATGATGTATGATGAAAGTTTAAAAGTTACTCTATAATAGGTGATGTTGCAGCTTAAAAACCTAGCTGGAATGGATATGCCAGAGATATAAAGGGTTTGAACCTATAATTAAGTACAAATAACTTTGACAAAATTAGGTAATTTTTACTACAATTTCATTTATTAAAAAATTCATAGTGGTTATGATATTGCCTTCAAACCAGTTGTCAGGACTATGAATAGAAAAATATAAGCTAAAACTCATATTAGGGTTGGTGATCATTTAACACTACCTCCATGGAGGGTTGCTAGTCAACTAATACTTCTACTCTTGTAAGATTATCAATAATTATGGTAGCTGATGTAAAGCATGCTCATGTGTCAACACCCACAACTACTGCAAATATATAATTAGTTCATACAATAAAGCCTAGGAATCTAATGGATATTATAGCTCAAATTATTCCTCTGCATCCAAAGGTTCTTTTTTTACTGACTAATATGTAATGATATGTGAAATTATTCTGAACCCCGGTAAGATAACAATATAAACTTCAGGATGGCTAAAGAATTGGAGTAAGCATTGATATAAAATCATATCTCATTCCTCCTTCTGCTGGATCAAATAAGGAAGTATTTGAATTGTAGTCTGTTAATAATACAGTAATTCTAGCTGCCAAAACCTAGAATAATAATAGCACTAGCACAACTATAATTAGGACTAATCAAAAAAAAAAAATAACAAAGTTTGATATTGAGATATGGCTGGTGGTTTTATATTGATAATTGTAGTAATAATATTGATAGTGACTAAAATTTAGGATATACCTGCTAAATATAGGGAAAAGATAGGTCAGTGGAAGCTTCTGCATAAGCTAGATTACTTGCTAAAGGTAGATGTATGGGTCATCCTTTTCCAGTACCTGCTTCAACTATTGACGATGTGAGCAAGAGTAAAAATAATGGTAAGAGTAGTCAGAAACACATTATTTATTTGAGGATGAGCTATTTTGGGTGACCCAATTATTAATGGAATAGTCAGATTCAAAATCTTCTAGTTATGAAGGAAATTATCACAAATACATGAGTGGTTTTAACTACATTATAAATTTGATTGTCTCCCATTAAATCTCCAGGTTGACCTAGTTCGACATGGATTTAAAAGCAGTACTTAGAATTCCAGCTCAGGAACTAAATAGTAGGTATAAAGTGTCAGTATCTTTATGATTTGTTAAGAATAGTCAGCAGTTTATGAACATAGGTAAAATGGCTGAGCAAGCATTAGATTGTAAATCTAAAGACAGAGGTATAGGCTATACCTTTTTTTTTTTTTTTTTTTTTTTTTTTTGCCAAGCTCTGGGGTAAATAAAAAATTGAATTGCAAATTCAAAGAAGCATCTTCAAATGTAGGAGAAGCAGATTAAAGCCTGTTAAACAAGTAATTTAGCTGATTAATATATGAAAATATTACAAGAACATTTTTTCCATTAAAAATATACAGAATGAAAAATAAAAGTACCCATTTTATTTTATTAAATAAAAAATATATAAGATGAATTTAAAAATGACATAAAAGAGAGCATGTAAAGTCATTATCCCAAAGCAGCTGGAAATAAAAAAACAAACGTTTATATTAATCAATTACAGAATGTTTAAATCAACAATTCCAAACCAAACTATCCTTTTTGAATACAAGAAACTCCCATTAGAAAGTACAATTTATCTGTATATTAACAATTATACCTTTGTCTTGAGAAAAAGTTAGTTGGCACCATATGGTTAAATGCCGCCCTCACTGATTAAAAGAGAATAAAACTGTTTTGTTAGAAAGACTGGAAGAGTTAGCATTCACTTTGGCCTTAGCCTTAAAAATCAGATTTAGGAATTCTAAATAGAAATCCAATCTTCAGATACCTAACTTGGTGGTTTTATTATACACAAGAATAGCATTCGGTAAATAATATTTACTAAGTCCTATACTTATCAGTATAACTCCATAATTAATCATTTCATAAAGTATGATTCTATGTTTGGGCTCATTTTAGAGTCATCTTCCACCAATTATCTCTTTGTGCACCATGTTCGAGCAATACTATAAGTTGTACTGCTCTTCCTTTGGACAAGCTTTCTGGTCTAGATAAGCTTATCAGATTTTCTGTCCAGCAAATTTATAGTCTCTCTTAAAATCTCAATTCATCCATTACCTCCAAGGTAGGCCAGTATGATTTAATAAAGCCCTTATTCCTTCCTCCACGTAGTGAGGAAATAATAAATCACTCTCCCTTTTCTAGTTGTTCATTCATGTGCACTTGTATATTCTGATTATAACATATTTTAATACATATATCTGGTTGCAAGTCTATCTTCCTATTAGATCATGAATATTTACTATCAAGTACCATGAGTTACTCATTTATGTGGCCAGAGTCAATGATAATAACCTACCTATATGTAGTGAATGCTCAATAAATGTTTCTGGAATTAATTCATGAATGTGACCAAAAAAAAAATGGACATCTTCTATCAAGTTTGCTGTGTAGTATATGTGGTTTTGAGCTTGATTTTTTCCCCCTCGTTAGTGGGTGCATTCTCAGTAATTAAAAAAATATTTTCTTGTTCCCTATATTTTTATTTCCCTACTTTTTCTCTCCCCACTACACAATTTATCCAACCTTAGAAAATTAGATATATATAAAAATAAAGTTGTATGTGTACGTGTGTATGGGAAAGGTAATAATTCTATAGAAGTTATTATTCTTTTTATATGTTGAGATAGATATGCTGAGATTTCTGTTATATGGAAAAAATATTCTTAAAGTGAATAATTATCATTTATTTAATGCCAAATTAATTTATATAAAAGGAATGATATGTTCAGCTCGATCGCTGACCTAAAGTCTTTTATTTTTCATTTATCATTCTTTATGTTGCATTTGTATTTCTTCTGCTTAGGCTGAACTGATAAGTTTTTATCTTTATGAAATAATATTCTTTCAAAATATGCCTGAACTTCATTATGAAAATGTCTCCAATGTCCCTCTATGGAAGAAAAACTAATGATGTGTTCAAGAATTGGTGGGGATGGTGTGAAATAGAATGATACAAGGTTTGCAACCTGAAGCATAACAATAAAGTATTGTTCCATTTATTGGATGTGTAGGGTGCTTAGTGGTGTTGATCATAAAACAGAAAAAGAGAATTGAATCTTTGACATGGAAAGTATTTCACTTCCTTTTTCTATATGTACAATGACAGGTGTTTATTATTTGGTAAGAGTCACTTTCTAATATTATTTTTAGCAGGAGAAGTACTATGCTGACCTTTGAAATGCCATGCTTTAAGGGGAAAATGCCATTCACAATATGTTTTAATAAAAGTGATTCACCTTGAAAAAGGCAGGCATCTGTCAAATGTCTGGTCACGCTTACCCTGATCAGAGCTTTCAGCAATGTTTGAAAGTACAGTTGAAGAGGCAGAAAGGGAATTAGATAAGAATGCTAGTTTCCTTGATATTATCTTTACCTTAAATAAAACAAATAGAAATAAAGCAAGTTTTTGATTGATTTTTCAGTTGAATGTATTGTAACTACTTTATATTTCCAATTTTACAGTAGGCTGTCCTGCCATGGCTCAGTTTCTTTGTGGCATATAAATAACCAGAGATATTTAGCATTTTTTTTTTATTAAACACATCATGAAGAAAGAGTATATTTTTCACCTTCCATAAAAAGCTTAAAATAATTTTAATGACTAATATATGTAGTGAATGCTCAGTAAATGTGCTTAATTTGTGGCACAAAATATGCTAAGCAATTTATGGATAATAGCAAATTAAAGGGATACCTTGCACAAGTTCATTTCACTCTCATTTTTTGGTGCCAGAAGTGACAAAAAACCCTAACTCACAGGATTAGTGGGAGGGTACAAAGGAAGACTTAAAAGCATGAAATCTTTTTCTTCAAGTATAAAATTTTATTGTTAAAGTTCTTGACTATTAAGAAAACTGATGGGAATATCCACGTTCACAGAATTATGTTTTCTCCTAGTATTTTCCCCTAGACTTGTATTTCAGATTGGTGGCAAAAATTACAATCCTATTATACTTCATTTATTCACTGCAGCGTATGTGTCTAATTTGTGGCAGAGCATGGAGAAGGTGTAGAGTCAAAGATACAACTTTGGGGCAAGAGGAACACATAGGTCAGGGCATGAAGGGAATTTTTAGCTTCTGGACTTATATGTCAAAAATTTTGTTTTTCTCTTGAAGTTAGAAAGAAAGGATTTCCAAAGATGCGTTTCAGAACAAAATGAAAATGTCAACAGGCCCTATATATGGTTGGGATGAGACCAGGTCTTCAAAGGCTAGGTAAGAAGGCTAATGCACTGTGAACTGTTTAGGAATTCTGTCCATGCTATTTAGTAAACTGAGTAAGGTATTTAATTTTACATAATTTTTAAAATTAACTTGAAACTTAGTAATTGATCAAAACCATAAAATCACCGCCTATAGTAAAGAAGGTATTAAAGACAGCTTTATTAATTCTTTCATTAATTTGTAAAACATAAAATTGACTGACAAGCACAATGGGATGCTAAACTATTATTTAAACATAGAGTATTAGGGATAGAAGCATTTAGTTAATCTTCAACACCTGGGCAAGATTAATCATTAGCTTATAAAGAGTCTTTTTTCTCCAACAGATGAATAGAAAAGCAAAGAAAAACCATATGTTAATAAATTTTAAGAGTAGGCATTTTTAAGTATTCTTTCATAAATTAGGGTATAATCCAGGTACAAAACATAATACCTTAAATATGAAATGCAGGAGAAAGATTTTTTAGTGCTAATTCTCATGTTCCTCTTTTCCCAAAAAAGAAAAGTATAATTCTAATTTCAGTATTTAGGTAGGAAATTAATTTTAGTAGCAAAGCTTACCAGCTATCAGAGGGATTTTTTTTTTTAGTTTTAAATTCTTAATTATTTTGCTCAAAACTTTTACCATAACATATCAATAACTGCAACAATAGTAAATTATTAAATATAAATAGTGCTTTAATATATATTTTCACATCATACACAACTCTGTACCCAGAGAAAGAGATCTAGTCTGAAAGATAAGCAACTACCTAGAAGGGAATAATTTCTGTCGGATATTACATTTTCTGCCTGCAAATTACTTTTAAAAGGTTATTCTTTGAGGCATTTCAGGAAAGTGTATGCAGCAGCCTAGAAAGACTTGGTCTCAATTTAGGATATCCTTGTTTAACCAAAGGGAATTCATATTTGTTATTAACCATATATTTGGCAGGACTTCCAGAATACTAGTTGCACCACTTGATAACACTTTTAAAGTCTGTTTGGGGCTTTAAGGACAACATATGTAGACAGCATGAAACGCTTTCCATCACTCTTATTTCTGACACTCTGTTTGCATCTTTCATACATTAGTCAAGAAGATTTTTCATGTTCTTCAATAAAAGCTCTGAATTGACCCAAAAGTTAGGTATTGAGGAACTTGTCCACTCTCACCTACAGGAATCTGTAGGTATCAGAATCATTTTGCATTTTTAGAAGAATGACTGTACTTCTTTTTCTTTCTAGATTATCTTCTATTTCTTCAACTTTCTTTTTTGTGCTTTCTCCACTGAAACGGAAAAAAATCCTCATGGCAATTAATGTAGTTAATAAGACTGAGTTTAGCTTTGTAGAAAGGTAAAAATACTAAACATATTGTGAAAACAAGATGAGATGTGGCTTTGAATTAATTTGAGATTTTTAGCAAGCCTGTTCTCTAAAAACATGCTTTAGGAATTTCTTTTGAGCAGTTTTCTCATTTGATACTTTCTCCAAAGTAGTTGTAAAATTATTCTTAATATATTTAGGGTACCTACGTTAAGTTTTGAAATTTAATTCATCCCTCTCGTCAGTGTACCTGAAGCCCTATGAATTAACAGTTTAAACTATGTTCCAGTTATATAGGAAGGTTCTGACAGTGCAGAGAAAAGAGCAGATAGAGTTTAACGGGGAGCAGGAAAAGTTGTACATGAGAAGTGCTGTTGAAGCTGAGACCAGGAGAATAAGCTTCTCCATCAGTGAAAGTGGGTAAAGATATCCCAAATAGAAGAACTAGCAAGAGCAAAGGCTTGCTAGGGTAAAAAAGCAAAAGTCACTCTGTTCAAAAAAAACTGTAAAAGGAACAGTCATTCTGACTGTTCAACAGTGTGGACTAGACTTCTGACAATGTCTTTAAATATAATTTGCCTACTGTAAGCTTCCTAAATTGCACCAGCTAGAGCTGAATCCTGAAGTTCAGCAAAGAACACAGTGTACTTAAATCTAATTACATTTATGTTCACGAATCTTGGTTCAGTTTAGAACCTGGCCGAAAACTGTAAAGCAAGATACCTTCCAAAACTTTCCAGCCAAGAGCATATGCTAAGAATTAATCCTGGAATGGATTTTTAAAATTCATCGAGCTATGTAATTTAATAGAACACTTGATTTAGAAACACCCAGTTTGACTTGTCAATTGATATGGTTACTGTTTACCAGGACTTTCCCCCTTATAGCCAGGGTAAGATTACATTTTCTACTTTCCTGGTGATTTAGTGTGGTCACATGACTAATTCTGGTTAATGAGTTGTGAGCAGAAGTGAAGTGTGTTACTTCTATGCCAATGCATATAATTGTTATTATTAGATTTTCCAGACAGCTATTCACTCTCCTCCACCATGGTAACCTACAGTGTTCCAGAGAGTGGCTTTTCTGTTGCTGGTCCTCCAATGAGGTAAACATGGACAGATATATGTCCAATATATGTTACCTAATTTTTTACTAATTTAGAAATTTTAAAAATATGTTTTACAAATATATTCTCTCACTTCATGGCTTGCTTTTTCAGTGCCCTAATAGTATCTTTAAAAGAGCAAACATTTTTCATTTAAAGTGTTATTTACCAATTTTTTTTTTTGCTTAATGCTTTCTGTTTCCTAAGAAAACTTTAAAAGATAGTGAAGATTTTCTCTTTTCTTAATTTTTTCATATTTTTTAAGGTTTATATCTATTATCCATGTTGTTATTTTGCATCTAAAAATAATTTTTATTTTAATTTGTCTATATGAATATTCAGTTGTTTCAGCAAATTGTTTTTGAAAAGAATACCTTTTCTCTATTAAATTATCCTGGCACTTTAATAAAGGATTTCATTGACCATATATGTATGGCCATATTTCTTTTATATTGATCTATATTACTATTCTCATAGATGTCAAGTTGTATATGCATTCTTTAATTTATCCTTGTGAATTTGATATTTTAGATTCTATTATAATGAACTTATTCTTTTAACTTAATTTACAAATGTTGCAAATATATAGAAACACAACAGGTGTGTGTGTGTGTGTGTGTGTGTGTGTGTGTATTGACCATGTACTAAACAATTTTTAAATGTATTTATTATTTCTAGTAGCCTTCTTATAATTTCTGTAAGATTTTCTAAGCTCTGGATCATATCCTCTGAAAAGACGGATGTTGTATATCTTCCTTTCCACAATATGTGCTTTATTTTTCTTTTTTATTACACTGACTAGGACCATTGATGCAATGTTAAATAGAAGTGAGGAGAGTGGATACTCTTATCTCTTCCCGATATTTTGTTTTGGTACTGGTGGTGGTAGGGAGGATCAGTCCTGCTCCTTTAAGCATGGTATTAATCATGTGGGGCTTTGTTTGTAGATGCCACTGATCAGACTGAGGAGGTCACCTTTTATCCTTAGTTTGCTGAAATTCTTTATCTTTAAGTTTTAATTTTGACCAAATATCTTTTTGCATTTCAAGAGATAATTGCATGATTTCTTTCATAACTTTTTTTTGTCAAAATGGTTAATTAAATTGATTTTTCTAGCGTTAAGCCAATTTTTCATTCCAAAGATAATACCTTCTTAAACTCAATAGCACATTTTTTGTCTTATCGAGAAGCTAATAAAAAGACATTTTTAAATTAAAAAAATCCTCTCAACCTAGAATTATATGCCAAGTGAAAATACTCTTATATGTATATTTTTCATTTCTATTATTCATTTTTTGTGTTAATTCAGGTTTGTAACTGCTATCATTTTCTTTCAACCCATATAAATTTATCAGCACTTTTTTATAGTTTAGAACTACTGGTAAAAAAATTTTGTTTACCTGAAAAAGTGTTCATTTCACTTTCATTTTAAAGGATATTTTCATTAGATAAAGAATTCTTTATTGAAGTTCTTTCTTCAACTAATTTAAAAATGTCATGGCTCCTAGACTGATGTAATAAAAAAAATATATACCATTTTTGTTTACTCTGTTATTATGAATATATTTTACCCACTGGCTAATTTTAGGCTTTTGTTTTCTATCATTTGTAGTAATTTGATTATAATATACTATGCTATATTTTTCTTTATTCTTATTTTTATTCAATGCCACTGAGAATTTTAGATCTGTGGATTTATCATTTCCATTAAATATGGAAAGTTTTTGTCATTATTTTTCAGATCTTTTCCAAATGTCACCCCTTTTCTAAGATGACAAATACACATATAATAATACTATCTTAAAGAGAATTAATAGTCCATTTTCTTTCCTAACAATTTTCATTTCTTTTTTTCAGTTTGAATAGTTTCTACTGCTATGTCTTTCACTTTACTGATCTGCTGCTGTATCTTAGCTGGTCTTTAAGTTTACTGACTTTTCTTCTATTCTTATATAGCATTCATGAATACTTTTCTCTGATATTTGTATTTTTTTTGAATTCTAGATGTTATATGGAAATCTCTTTTATATTTTCCATTCCTCTCGTTGTTGTGTTTACTGTATTTTCCTTTAAATCTGAACATAACTATAATTTTTACTTTAAGGTCCTTGACTAATAATTCAGTCATGTGTATCAATTCTATGTCTATTGCTACTGACAATTTTATCCTGGTTATGAGTCTCATGTTCCTGTCTTTTTCTGTCTAGTAAATTTGAATATTTACTGGATATTGTGTTTTATATTGTTGTTTGGTTATTTTTCTTGTCTGTCTTCAAAGAGTGTTATTTTTCAGTCTAGAAGGCATCAATTAAGTTCCTGTAGTTCTTCTGAGCCTTGTCTTTAGATTTCTTAGAATAAGTTTGGAGTAACTTCTACACTGGCTATTTCAGATTTACTACTATGGTTTACCCTTCTAGAGTCTCTACTAAATGCCTCAGGTGTTCAACAAGGTATCTTCACACTGGCTGGTCATACCTCACATGTATCCTAGCCCATTGTAAGCTTCCGTATACAAATTCTTGGTTGTTCCTTGCTTGGCTTTACGAGGGGTCACTCTATGCATGTATTGCTTATTATCCATCAGCTGGCTTAAGGGTACCCTGGTAAAGATTGTTTGAGTTCTTTCTCTATGTAGCTCTCACTTCTCTAGCTATAGATTCCGCACATTTAAGGTGCATTGTCTTCCTTGAATTTCAATATTTTTCTCCTCAGTTTAGTGAGACTGCTATGTTCTTCTTGGATGTCCCCTATCTACAGTTCCAGAAACAACACTCTGAATTATAGGAGGATCAAACGATATACGTGCCCTGGAAGTTAGAAGTCATGTTTTGAGCAAACTCTTCTCTCCATTGAAGCCATTCGCTTACATTCTAAGAGTAATAAAACTCAGTGATATCTGTTTATATTCCATGGTGATGAAGGAAAGCTGGAGACTTTCCCTTCCTTCCCCAGAGAAGAATCGTTTACATTTAGAGTAAAGGTTTTTCTTGCCATCTCTGAAAAGTAAGAAGGCAGATGTGCCAACAGCTGCTATATAAAATCAAAGTTTCATAATTTCAGAGTTTCTTTCCTGTGGTGCAAATACATACAGGTAATAACTGACTCTCAAATGCCATCTCATGAGGAAATGGAGTATGAGAAACTGAAACGAGATGCTCTGTGTGTAAATAAAATGTCTGTTCCCTTACCTGGAGGTTGTAAGTGTTTATACGCATGTATGTGTATCTGTTTCAAACTAACTCATTAGCTAACTTGAAACTAGGGTTAAAATCTCAGTGACATTTCTCAGACACTTTATAGTTTCTGACTTAACATATACCATGGCCAAAACGTGACTCCCAGAGATAAGCCATGATTATTAGAAGACTCACTTCACTTGCTTACTTTATCTCAAATATAATCTTTAGCTATTGTCCAATATCTATAAAAATACTTATTTCGAGTATGGTCTGGAGAAGCTGAAATAAATGTTGATTGAAGGTCATATTTTTGGTTGTCTTAACAGGAGTGGATAGAATTAATTCTTGCTTGGTGATGGACACTATAACTGTCAATAAGATACTGAAACTAAAAACTATCACAAAATAAAATAGGTCAAAATAAAAATACAGCTTCTTTGAAAATAAAATCTTCAGGAGAAGGTTGTTTTTTTGTATAACATTTATTAGAGTTATCATCCAAGAGAGCTAATGATATTATCCTGAGGAAAAGAAAGAGACTAAAGGAAGGATGATTAAAATTGAATGGCTAGGGCAGAATACATTTCTCTCTCTCTCTTTTTTTTTTTATTATAGTTCATTAAATTTGGAAGTCTTCAAGGATATAATGGCAACTGATAAAATATTTCTTGTTCTGCAGAATGATATATCTGACAGTAAAAATAATATTGAGCAAGTTTAAGAATAGATGGCAGAAGTATTTGCATGTTGTCTTGAGTTAGCTCTTTAAGAATTCATAGAGAGGAAAATGGAAACAGCCTGTTTGACATTAATGTATAATTATCTCCAAAATCATTAAAGCATTTTTATACTCTTTCAAAAACATAACAAAAAATTTGAGTCCATTAAACTTCAATGAAGTCCTGTGTTGGCCTAGATGTTTGAAGGACAGTGTGTTTAAACATAAACTGTACTTGCTCCCTTACATGTCAACACCTATTTTACTATGGCTTCATGAATAATTTGGAGTTTAAACTAATTTGAAATATATATTTTGTCATTTATTTTTATTTATTTGTGTTTATTTTATCTTAATTGCTTATAAAAATGTTCACTCAAAATCAAAACCAAAAATAGATGCCTTTGATTCAGGAAAATATTAGTTGAAATGTGCTCAAGATACTCTCTATTTACTCTCTATTTCAAGCTTCTTAAAGTACTCTAAATCAAAAAAAAAAACCAAACAAACAAACAAAAAAAAAAACGCAACAGAACAAAGAAGAAACAAAAGCAAAAAATAAAAATGAAAGATAAAAAAGACCATGTGTTCCAAAGATTTATGCCAAGCATGGAAAAAATATAATTTCAATTAAGTGATGGGAAGTTTAAATTTAAATCATTCGCAAAACTTTAAAAAGAAAACTTTCCTTGTAAATAGTCTAAGCTGTGTTCATGGTGCTATCCATTAGGATAATATTCCAGGCACTTCTATAGCTATGTGCCTGTGCAGTTTTACTATCCCTATGTTAAGTGAGGATGCATAGCCCACTAAATCACAACTTAAATTATAGAAAACATAAATATATAGAATAAAATTTCAAAACTGTAATAATATAATTGACAGGATCAAAATTGGAGTTTTTCTCATAATGAATACATTGATACAAATGGCACAATATGAAAATATCTGAGTCTTTATAAGTTCAGAAATGAAAAAATTATGATAAACTTTTTAGGAACGGTTTATAATGATTTTTTCTCTACCACATTTACCTTAAGAGAATCTAATATATTAAAAAACAACCCTGCATATATACACTTTTCTACTGGTGATATTTAGTAATTGTTATATTAGATACTTTGATTGAAATAGAAAATTGAGTGATAATGTGATCACATGAGAGTACTGGATGTACATATTTGATATACAAGTGAATTTCAAGCCCAGGAGTACTTTTATGGACCTCAGAAGTCCAGTTTGTCATGCTCTTGGTGTAATTAACTATATGGCTTAATATATAATATAATGAACTCTAACCACCCATATCCTGGATTTTCCACCAATTTAATAACCCTCTGAGTTTTGAGAAGCTAATTTGACTACTTGAAGCTATTTGACAATTCCTAGAAATCTCCATAGTTAGGAACAAGTTCCTTTGAGAATGGTCAATTTTGGGAGTGTCCTAAAGAAGTACAAATATCACTACCTGCTTTTTATTATTACTCTATGTTTTTTATTACTTATGGGTTTATATAATCTATTTTTAAAAATAAATCTTTACTAAAGGACGAAAAAGCTACAATCACTTTGCAAAACATTTGGTAGTTTCTTAAAAGTTAAACATATGCTATTCTAAAATCCAGCCATTTCTTTCCCAGAAAAAAGGAATATATGACCATACAAAAACATAAATGTTCATTCCAACTTAATAGCCAAAAATTGGAAACATTATTAATATTTATCAACATATGGATGGAAAAAAAAGTTGGCATATCTACATAATAAAATACTACCCAGCTATAAAAAAAGATATTGTTACTTGCACCAAAGTGAATCTCGAAATAATTATTCTGCATGAAAAATCTAAATCCAAAAGACAATATACTATATTATTCCATATCTGTCGAATTGTAGTAATATAATCTAATCTATAGTAACAGAAATATTAGTGCATATTTGCTTAGGGATGAAGAATGTGCATGAAGGGCAGGACGGATTACAAAATGGCAACAGGATATTTCTGATATGATGGAAATGTTCACTGTTCTGTTTGTGGCAATGGGATGGTTTCTCTCTCACACACACACATCCACACACACACACACATGAAAACATATTCAATTGTGCACTTTAAATATATGCAATTTACTGTATTTCAATTGTACCTCAATGAAGTTGTTGAAATATTACCCACAAAATAATGAATAAAGTTTATTTAGAGAACAGTGAACAGACGTAAACATGTGAGATAAATTTTTATATACATATGGAATATTGGAGGAGGCATTTGCTCCTAACCTTTAAAACTATGATTTGTTAGTATTTTTTTTCTATCACATGAAGAAAAATCAGGCTCATTATCTTGCTTTTTTCTTAATTAGGTTTTGATATTTCTGAAGTTAGTAGAGTTCTATGTATTGAATATTGGAATGACTGCCAAAGAGGACAAGATACCCCAAAGCGATCGAAATATTGAAATAATAAACAAAAGATAACTTGTTTTAATATTTTAATAGGCTATTTTTACATTGTATTTATCAGCACGGATGTGAAAAACAGCTATTAAAAAAACACTGCAAGATCCAAAAATGACTAATAGATCTAATTATAACTCAAAGAACCATATGAATTGCTTAAAAGTGGTAAATATAACAACACAATGGCTATTATAAGCATAACCTTACTATGCTACTTTTAGGATTACACTTACAAAAGAACCCCTTTGGTGAACTGTATCTAGATTCTTTTAAGTATATACTTGGAATAGAAAATATATCTCCAGGTTTCCCTAGTATTAATCTAAGATTTGTTTGATGCATTTGTGCCAACTAATAAATTAATACTGACAAATTATTATTAATCAAAGTATATACCGTATATAGATTTTTGTTTGTTTTTACCTAAAGTACTTTTTCTGTCACAAGATCTCATCTATTATTTCACATTATATTTAGTAATAATATCCCCTTAGGATTCTCTAAATTGTAGCAGTTTCTCATACATTTCTTATTTTTGATAATCTTGAAAGTTTGAGGACTCCAGATCAGGTACATTGTAGAAAGTCTCTCAATATTAGGATTTTTGAATTTGTTCTCATGATTAGATAATGGTTATGGGTTTTGAGAGGAAAACCAAAGAGATAAAATGACATTCTCATCATATCATATGGAGGGTACATATTGTCAACACATGGAAAAAAAATGTTTTTTATTAAATTTCATTCACTTCCAAATCAGTTAACTCTTGGCTTTTCTTGCACATAACATCTAGTCGCTCTCTGTTGACAGTAGGTGGAGGCAGGGTGGGTAAAAGTATTTTCCAAGACAAGTAATATAGCTTTATTGTGAGAATTTTCATAAAATGACTTGATTTAACTCTATAATATGAATTAGTTTAAAACTATAAATAATTCTTTAGCAAGCATTAATCAACTTATTTTTACTGTTATTGTTTTGTTTTATTTTTATTTTATTTGTTTATTCTGTAGAAAATCTCTAAAAACATTCTTCTCCATGTTGATCTATTACAAATTAATTTATTAAAAAAGTCACAAACCAAGCAGAATTTATTCCAAAAATACAAGATTGGTTCAATTTTAGGGAATTCATTAATATTTTTGCACCATGCTAATAAATCTAATACTTTTATTATCTCCATGATGCAGGGGAAAAACATTTCTGACAAAAGCCAACAGCTATTTCTTATAAAAAAACAAAAAACAAAAAACAAGAAAATTGAGAGATATGATTATATATGTCACCAATGCAATTAGACAGGATAAATTAAAGAGAGTTTTTGGAATTGGTAAGGAAGGAGTAAAATCCTGTCTATTCACAAATGATATAATACTCTATCTGGAATATTCTTGATCAGAGACCAACAAACTATGGCCTATGGATCAAACCCTGCATGCTGAGGCTCAAAGTTGAATTCCTCTCTGGAAATTCCTCTTGGACAAAAGAGTCAGCTCTGCCAATGCTGCATCATTTCCATGGGGGCAACTTGCATCTAATTACTGTTCCGTCCTGGTATTCAAAAGCCAAGTAGCCTTTGGGACCTTGAGATTATTCTGAAAGGCTCCAGAGATCCTGTAATTCCTTACAAGTATTGTGCTTAAGGGGACTCCTCAATAAAAACTTTCTGTGTACAAATATCTACCTCAGAAATTTTTCGACAAGAAATTTGATCTAAGATATATTTAAAGTGTATATATATAATATTTCTTCTAATTTTCTTATAGAAATTTTCATATATATCTTTCATATATATACATATATGTGAAAACTTTTAAAAAATGCAGAAGAATATCTTCGCAATCATGGGATAGAGAATTATTTATTAGTAAAGCACGAAAAGCACTAACTAAAATAAAAATGATAAATTAGTCTTCACCAAGTTACAAATGTCTGTTCTGGATAAACACCATTAATAAATGAAAAGGCAAGACACAAACTGGGAGAAAATATTTGCAATACATGTATCTGACAGAAAATTGAATCCAGAATAAATAAAGAGTTCAGTAGTAAAGAAAAACGCACTAAATGAGGAAAAGGCTTAAGTAAGCACAGTCGCAAAGGGGAAACGTATATGAATGATCAATAAGATATAGATCAATAAGCATATGAGTAGTCATTAGGGAAATGGAGATTAATACCATTGTATGCTTACAAGAACTAAAATTTAAAAGATTAAGAACAATAAATGTTGGTAAGATGTAGAACAACTAGACAATTTATCAATTTTTTATTAGAGTATAATATGATGCAACCACTTTAGACATGTTTCTTATGCAGTTAAATAGACATCCAACTAAGTATCTAGCAATTCCACTACTGGATATTAACTAAAGATTAACAAAAATATACATGCACAAAAATACATTAAAAAAATGTTTACAGAAGGTTTATTTTATAGTAGAAAAACAATAGAAACAGTTCAAATGTTCCAATAGATCAAATGTTTAACAATTACACTATATTTAATAAAATACTATGCGAATTAATAACAAAATAAACAAATTACTGATACGCTCAATAACATAGAAGAATCTCCAGATGTTGTGTTTGGTGAAAGAAGCCAAACACAAAAGCCTACCCACTGAATTATTTTGTTTAAAGAAAGTTTCAGAACTGGCAAACTAATCTACAGTAATAAACATCAGATTAGTGATCACCTATGCTAAGAACCTTGAGGGAACTTTATAAGGTAATTGATATATTCTCTATATCGATTGACATGGTAGTTACATGATATACAAAAATATATATTTCATAAAACACATTTATCCGTATACTTAAAGTTTGTGCATTTTACTAAAGGTATTTTATAAATATCTTTTAGGTAATTTATAACCCAATTAAATTATTTTTTTAAAGTGCAATTGAAGTTACAGAAAGAAAATCCATGCTAAAGACAATTAGCAAACCACTCCTTGATGATCAACACAGTTATATAAAGTAATAGCAGAAACTCCGGAAAAAAATTAAAGAGAAAAATCAATATGATCAGCATAAAAACTTGATGAAGTGCTTGGTGGAGTTTTCAGAAGTCACATTTATTTGAATATGCAAGCAAATATTAGATATGATCTGAGGGATGCCTGAGAAATATAAGAGTTTGAGATTATTGAATAAAGAACAGTAAAGATATGTTAAAACAGAGTTGGACAGAACAATAAGAAATGAATTTTAGACAGAGATTGAGTATTATTCTAATAGCAGGATACTACCTTAACCATTAGATAGCTTTCAAGGAATTATACATTTTAAAAAATTATAAATTTCAAAGAATTGAACATGAACAAGATTACAGGATTTCACACCTCATAACTGTAAACCAACCAACTGAATCTAGAGATATATACAAGAAAAACAAAAGCAAGACCCAAAAAATTCCTCAGCCAAAAATCAAGGCAAGGAAAAGCCTACATTAAAAAACAAAACAAAACAAAAACAAAAACAAAAAATGGGGGCTGCTTAATTTAAGAAGTGGGTTCCAAGAAGAAGAAAAAAATAAAAAATAAAAGGAGAATGCTTTAAAAATCAATATCTTAGAGAGAAGATGGCAAAAATATTGGTCTTTGATAGGCTTTAGAGCAGTGGTCCCCAAACTTTTTGGCACCAGGGACTGGTGCTCCTATGAGAATCTAAAGCCTGATGATCTGAAGCAGTGATGCTAGTGCTGGGGAACGGCTGCAAATACAGATGAAGCTTCACTAGCTCGCCAGCCGCTTACTTCCTGTGTGTGACCCGGTTTCTAACAGTTCACAGCCCAATACTGGTCCATGGCCCAGACATTGGGGATCCCTGTCTTTGAAGTCCACTTAATTACTCTTTAGAACAACTTCTTAGCCTCTGAATACAAAACATATATTACTCATGCATACTACCACACCCAGAGAACTCATCGTTATCAGAGACCAGCCTTGGGAAAGTGAGCATGGCCTTCCCAAGAAACTGCTGATTTTTTTCACAGAGAGAAAGAGTCAAACCATGGTTAATACTTAAGAGCAATGGGTCATGAAAAAGATAAAATATTAGGTGACACTGGAGTAAGGTATGTGGAATATAGAGGAAAAATAGGATTATTTGGGGGGAAAGAAGCACAGGTGCAGAAATTCTGTGGTAAGGATTGCATAGGAGGCACTTGGAAAATTGAAAGATGGCCAGCATGGTTCCATCATGGAAGCCACGTAACAATGATTGCAGAGTACTAATTAGATGAGCTGATTGCTGAGAAACTCTGCACACTCATGTATTACAATCTTTCCTCTTGTTTCTCTCTCTATATATATATCAATCATATATATATATGATATATATATATGAGACACACACATATGTGTGAGTATGTGTATGTATATATAGTATTGCAACCGCTTTTTTTTTTTTTTTCTAGTACATTTGATTAAAGTCTGTCTTCCCCAGGCAACTGTAAGCTCCATGAGAACAGGGACCATGTTAGGTAAGTTAGATTTCCTCACTGTTATTGCTGGTACCTAACAGAACACCTAAAGCTTCCGGACTCCTATTGAATCTTGAATAAGTGCATAAATTGCCTCATCTATTTTATATTCTTCATTACTCTAAAGGTAATTTTGTGTGTATGTGCCTGTATACACAGGAGGGTTTTGATGATTTAGACAACCTGCAAATGCTTAAAAAATTAATGAGGGAATAAAATAGATGCCAGATGTTTCTTCCATTTGGCAACTGTCTGAAAGAAAATCTTTTAATATAAGTCTTTGTATTTCCTTACTCCATAGTTTTATTTTTAATGTTTCTTAAACAATTGTTTCAAAAAAGAACACGATGAACCTGAAACGTCAGGTCCCAGGGGGAAGAAAAAAATCTTAAATCAGATTAAAAGTTAATGAAATATTTTACTACTGCATTTTAATATAACATTTGCAATTTGTACTTGAGCATCCTAATAATTTTAAAATCATTCTCCTCATCTCAATCAGTGAAGGACTATGAAAATGTTCTTATTTTATGATCCAGGAAGTCTCATGCAAAAGGAAAGGAAATTAGGTTATAAAAGGAAGGTACCGGTATAACTTGCCTAATGGCCTGTAATCTGCTAAAAGTACAGCTGCAGTGGGCTGTTTAACAGGTGCTATGATTATGGAGCATAACAAACATGTTAGGCTTTGTAGTGCATTTAATACCTTGTAAACAATTGGGCTAATTTGGACAAGGCTAATGGATTAGTTTAACTGACACTCTTGTAAAAGGTCTGTGATTATGTTGTGCACATTTGACTGAAATTCTAAGCTTAGTAACATGCTCGACTTTAAAAAGAGTAGAATACTATTTTTAACATTCCAGCACGGAATTCTGATGTTATTCCCTCCACATAACACATTGTACTTTCGAATGGAGATAATAATTCTCATGGTATGCTATTCTCCACCAAAACAAAACCATGGTTTAGAATGTTCCAATAGTTCTATTATAATAGTCCAAGCACTCTTTGAAAATGGGCATAAATCCCTGCCCTGAAACCATCAGAGTAAATAATTTGGGATTTTTTTTTCGGCCAAGCAATTAACTACACATGTGTTACTGAAGCACCATTGAGTAAAGTGGCAGGATTTTATCTGTAGATTTAAAGCCAATTACTTAATAACTAAAGGGATTTTCTTCTGAAATGATTGACTAAATATAAGAACATGTGGACCAAAAACAAAGATTTTGAGACAAAAAGAAACATAATAACAAAACCTGGGTACACTTTGGCAAATTCACTGAACTTCAATAATAAAGAATGGATATGAGAGTCATTTAGGAAAATCAAGAAAAACAATAAGTCATCTGGCAGATACAATATTATAGTAGGCATCCAAATGTCAAGGTACATATTAGCTTGATGAGTCTGCAACTCAGAAGAAAATTTCTATTTTATTTAAAATAGAAATTTAGGAATCATTAACAGAGATATTTTGACTAGGTAAATTCAATTGAAAATAAGTATAGCAAGAGGCAGGAAAAGACCCCAGAATCAACTACTTTCAGCAGGGGGGCTGAAAGAGGAGAGGATAGTTAGGTATGACAAAAACCGAGATCATGGTGTGATTGCAACAAAAAGAGTATGTCTTCTGAAAAATGAAAATAGTGTTTCAAGGTTATGTTGAGGAAAGAACAATGTCCATTAGACATGACCATGTTGATTGAGTTGTAATGGTAGAAGCATAATTAGAGAGGATTGAATTGTAAATTGAGACATATACCTCTGGTAATATGTGAGTCAAATGGGATAAAAAATAAATTTGCATTTACTATTAATCACCTAAAAATTCTATATAAAATTAATCAAACATCAACTAAAATCCAATACTAAATTTTTAAGAATATAAGGGAAAAATCTTATGAGAACAGAGATTAAAAGGAAACTGAAATTATGATTGGTAAACATCACTAATTCTTGAGTTATGTTTTATCTATTGAAAGAACAAGAATGATGCTCTTGAGAATCCAAATTAAGTTAGAAAAAAATTATAGATCAAGTTAAAAGAAAGAAATGAAAGAAATATTGAAGCTAACGAAAAAATATTTTAAAAACGCTTAAAGGTAATGTAGATAACATTATTGTAGAATCGACAATAATAATTCTCTGTCAAAATTTATAAATAAAAGCTAAATAAAAAATCGTGGGAATGCAAAATACAAAGATCAGGAATGACTACAGAATAAACATTTAAAACTTAAAAAATGTATGCCAAATTGAAAATTTAAATAATTTTCTAGAAATATACAGTTTACAAAAATGATCTGAAAAGTAGCAGAATACATAATTAGTAATAAAATAACTTGTAAACATTTGCAACAGTAGAAAATAATGCATACATGCAAAGCCTTTTAGTTTTAGCTGTTAGTTCTTCTCTACTGCCTAGAACAGTTTGTATATTTATATATACCTTATATAAATTATCCTTAAGAAAAATGTTTAAAAATTCTCCCAACCCATTTAAAATGCTGGTATAATCTTGAAACCTAACCTAGCCAAGACAATTGATGTGATTCTGGGCTAATCGTAATGAATATAATGCAATCATAAAATTAAAAATCTTCCAACATATTTAAAGTGTATTATGATTAAGTTAGGTGCAGCTTATTAATAGAAGGATTAATATTAGAAAATAAGCAAGATAATTAGATTAGTAGATTAAATGATGGGACCATATGACCTTTCAATGCATACAATAATTAATTTGAAACATTTTATAACCACCAGAGGAAAAAAATAAAGTAAATAATTTTGTAACATAAATGCTGTCTACAAGAAATTCAAGAAACATAATATTTAATGGTAAAAAAGAAAGGATTCATCTAATATAATAAGATAACTGGATGTTGCCTGGTATCATCTCTTCTCTCTCTCGCTCTCTTTCTCACACACACATACTCACACACACAAGACAAGAGGGTGAGAATGAAAGAAACAAAAACATTATGACGTGTACTCAATAAGATACATTTAAATAAATAATAAGAAAATGTAATGTATTTATAGAAATAAAATCACCATGCAAAAACAAAATATTTTCTTATACCCCAGAAACAGATTTAGAGAAAACATTGTAAAGAAGTAAATATTATTTATAATAAGAGCAGAAATATAAACTAATAATTCTAAGAGAATATGATAGAATCTTTATAGATAAAATTAGAAAGCTAAAATGTAAGAAGCTGAGGAAAACTAAAATGAGAGCAGAAATAAAATTTTTATTTTCCAAACAAAAGATTCAATGCGATAAAAAAACTTAATATTTAAATATGATGAAAATATCAAAGGGGATTTTGCAGACATTGACGAGTTGATTCTAGGATTTCAAAAAAAAAAAGCAAAGGGCAAGAATACTAATAAATTTTTTAAAATCATATTTATTGGGGTGACATTGGTTAATAAAATTATATAGGTTTCAAGTGTACAATTCAATAATATGTCATATGTATAATACATTGTGTGTTCACCACCCAAAGTCAAATTTTTTTGAAGAAAAACAAGATAACTCATCCTAACAGACAGCAAACTGATTAAAAACTGATGGTGGCTTACATTTCCAACTATAATGGAATAATTGGAACCATTTTTAATACCCTGACAGAACAAATAGGAAATTAGAGAGGAAAAAGGCAATGATTTTTAAACATTGGACAAATATAGCACTCAGCCCCAACTAATTTTTCTTCTACACTTTCATCTCCTTACCCAGGCCCCACAAACAGTGAAAGGGAGCATACTTCTGATGAAATTTGGATAGCTTTTTCTAAGAAATGCCTTCATGGGTTTCACTTTATCACAGAGACTTTTTATATAATATAACAGTGAATGCCGGTAGAGCCATGGTTAGTGTATAAGACTCAAGTCTTAGAATTGGGTAAAAGACTATGACTTATTATGGCTCACATCAGCCTTTCATTCACCAGATCTATAGTTTTCTTTTTGTGTAATATAGATCAAAATAAGAGTAAATGTGCTGTTCAACACTTTGGGGTTCTTTCAATAAATTTACTGGGTGACATTGGTTAGTAAAATTATGTAGGCTTCAAGTGTACAATTCAATAATATATCATATGTATAGTGCATTGTGTGTTCACCACTTAAATCTCCTTCTGTCACCACATATTTGACTGTCTTTACCCTTACAGACCTCTGCCCCTTACCCACTTTCCCTCTGGTAACCACTATTGCCTGTGTCTATGAGTTTTTGTTAGTCTTGGTTCATTTGTTGTTTTTAGTTTTACATCTCACATATAAATGAAATCACATGGTTCTCAACCTTTTCTGTCTGACTTATTCCCCTTAGCATGATTATCTCAAGATCCATCCATGTTGTCATAAATGGCAATATTTCATCTTTTCTTATGGCTGAGTAATATTCCATTGTATACATGTACCACATTTTCTTTATTTAATCATCTATCGAAGGACACTTTTGTTGTTACCATGTCTTGGCCAATGTGAATCATGCTATAATGAACATTGGGGCACACATATCTTTACAAATAAGTGTTTTCAATTTGGGGGTAGATACTCAGAAGAGGGATTGCTGGGTCATATGCTAATTATATTCTTAATATTTTGAGGAACCTCCATAATGTTTTCCATAGTGACTATACCAATTTGCATTCCCACCAGAAATATATGAGGGTTCTTTTTTCCCCATAACCTCTCTAACACTTGTTATTACTTGTCCTGTTGATGACAGCCATTCTAACAGGTGCAAGGTGGCATCCCATTGTGGTTTTGGTTTGCATTTTGCCAATAGCTAGTGAAGTTGAGCATCTTCTCAAATGTTTGTTGGCCATTTGTACGTCTTCTTGGGAGAAGTGTCTGTTCAGGACCTCTGCTCATTTTTTAATTGGATTGTTTGTTTTTTGTTGTTGTTGTTGAGTTATATGAGTTCTTTGTATATTTTGGATATTAGGCCCTTATCAGAGGCATTGTTTGCAAATATCTTTTCCCAAACATTTTGGGTTTTTAAAATCCACGATTTCAATTAGTCACAGCAAAAATGTCCCTATTTCTCACACCATTCTTATACCTATCTTGTCTTTAATGACAACTGTTATTTGTGATCGACATGTTAACCTGGCTTTTATCATTCCCAGATGCCAATAGCATCAGAGAAACCAGGAATATCATCTCAAAGGCAGCATCTACCTTCATCTGCGAACTACAGAGAAAAAAAAATTGCTACAGTACTTTTCTAAATCTGTCTCCAAAATGCCTTGGATAAAGAAACTATATTTTATATCTTTTTCTGGTATGCATTTAAATGGTAGCTGAGCAGGTCATGAGTAATCTGCTTTAAATTATTTATGTATTTCCATAGATATTTTAATTAATTCCTCTATATTAAACAGGAATTTCTAGCATCTCAACTTCATTTACATTGAATCCAGGTTATAAGCCATTAATGAAAAAATTATTTGCCAACAGTTATAGCTATTTATAACTACTCGAGCTTGTATTTTGATTTTTAAAAAATTTCTGTTCCGTTCATATCAATATAGTTAGCCAATATAAAATCATGTCCCCTTACGAATCTAACACAAGAAGTTTATATTTTCATACACCTCTCTCAGATTCTTATTGTCATAAATTAACAGAAGGTTTGAATTCTAGCTATTGATTTGAATTCTAGTATTGATCTGGAGGCTATGGAGTGTGAAAGGGAAGAGTCATCAAGAGAAATGACATTAAATTGCATGGTAACACTTCAGGCATAGTTTAATAAAAATGTAAAAATGGCCTCAATATTTCAGGAGTTGGGGAAATTTACTGCTTCTATTGGCAAGAAAGTTTCAGTGGGATTTGAGTTTTCATTACTTGGAGTTATCCGTATTCTCCCAAGTTTCCCACACACTTTTAACCAAAATTTTATGTTTGGCTTGGCAAAGGATATGGATTTTTAATGTAAATCAAATCTGCAGCTACAAGATATAAGGTACACTTAAAGCAGCCATTGAAGCGTTTTGATTCTCTGACAAAGACTTGAACTGATGATTTAAAAACTTCAGATTTTCTATTCATTATATTTCTCAGGAAGAAACAGCCTACTCTACAGTTTTGAATTTCTTATAACCATAAACTGCTCTATAATAGCATCAACTCTATCTACAAAATATTTACCTTTCCTCCACTCTCCTTTCCAAGTGACATCAAAAACAATTTTAAGTAAGTATTTTGACATTGTGTTCCCTCTTCTAATTTTAAGCAGAATGTCACTGCTTTTAAATCCATTAAGGTTGGAACAATCGCCAATTCCTCATTACACTGCCTTTGGATTCTAATATCTTAATTTATGCTTGAGTTCTTAGCTGCAAAAAAAACATAATTTCTTCTTGCTAGTTTAATAAGACAAGTATTTATTAAAAAAACATAGACCAGAGAACAAGACTTGGATTGTACACAGCAAGATGGCCAGAAGAAACAATAGCGGCATTATTATAATACCTACGCTGCAGCCACCTGACAGTGGCTGTCTATGAAATAAAGACCCAAAATTTACATTAGCCACCATAGTTATTTCAGAAGAGAAAAAGTGAAAAGACACAAACTTCCTGTGCTGGTTGATTTGATCATCTTTCTCTCTTCTTCCTGCAAGTCTCATGTGAGTGCATTTACATGAAGAATCTTAGTTCAGTGTAATTTGGGATATGTTAGTTTGATTGTTGTTTTTTTTATAACTTTCTATCCTCTAGAGTATGTGAAATCAAGCTAGAAAGAGGACAGAATGAAGATCAAGAGAATTTAAACAAATATTAAATATGTTCATCTTTCTCGCTTTAAATATAGCAGTGACTTACAAGCCTTCTTGTATGACTTGAATGCAAGTAACATTCCTGAGGTAAAAAAAAAAGACATAATGCAGAAGAAAATGATTAATGATCTAACATTTTAGTTTACCAGATAACGCACCTCCCCCCACAGTTTACCTCCAGATAATATTTGGTATTCATTTTCTAACACAGAACTAAATTATACCAAATATAAAATGTACAAATTTAAAATAGTATGAAATATGTATGATCAATTGCAGAGATAAACTAATTCTCTTGAAGAGATAAACTAATTCTGCAATAAATGATGTATTTCATATGCAGTTAATTATATAGTAAGTTTTATTTCAAAATAAATGCTTAACACAGTTTTCTATGTCCTGAAATGAGGGGGAAAAAATCTTCCATTCATTCAGGTATCAGTATAAAAGAGTTAATGACATATCAAAATTATATACATTGCTTAGGGAAGTGGTTTCCTGGCAGGAAATTAATAATGAGCTAATTTAAGAAGGTTCTATAAATGATTTTAAAAATTGTATTTGCACTATCTGTGGTACTCTGCCACTTTGTTTACTATCCTTTATACATTGTATTTGGATACCAAATGGGATTATTGCTGACTCAATTCCAGATGTCCCAAGACAATAGGACTTTGAGGTTTCTAGGGAAAGAATGAGCAGAAGAGGTGCTCAAAAATTAGTTTTGCGACCTTGAGGCTCTCATCCTTCGACTGTATAAAAGTAGAGAATGTGAAGGTGCAAATAGGTGTCGTTCTTTGGAGCACTTGTTTTATGGTGTGTGTATAATTCTTTCCATAGCAGCTGTAATTAAGAATGATGCTTCCACCTCTTTTTTAGTCCAATAAGAGAAATTCCAGGGACCCATTCAAGAGAGTTGGGCCTGTTTCCCTTGACATCTTGGGAGAAGAGATGTACAATGGTTCGTTCTATACTCATTCCTAGAAAAGCCTGAAAGCCTGAGAGGATACTGGCTGACCATCTAATTAACTGAGATGAGATGGCTGTATAGGAGACAGTTTTCATTTTCAGAATTTATTTGGACAATGGGTGTCAGAGTATATTCCTTTTAAAAACAAGCAACAAAAAGAATTGGCTTTGAGCTGTTTTAAAGGGATTTTTTTCCAAGATAGTTGTGGAGTTTACTATCATAAACCAGAAGTTGAGAATAGAGTACTAAGCAGACAGGTGGAGGAGAGAACAGTTAAAGTATCTAAAGGAGAATGATCTATAGCGATGGAGAATAGTCCACAAATTCAATGCAAAGGAAATTTAGCTCTAAATATCTTCATTGGTGGTAAGAAACCAACACAAGCTCATAACACAGTTAATTAACCCATTTTTCCTCCTAGTCTCTCTTCACTACAACCCTGGAGAAATCAGAAAATGAGGCTGAAGTGCTACGAGTGAGCATGGACCAGAAGAAAAGCAACACTAATGAATAGAAGAAAAATGATCACACTTTGTCTTTCTATTGCAGGCTTCTGTATAAGAAGCAGCTCAAGTTAGGAAATAAGAGATGCTTTCATTTTAATGAATTTTGAGGAAGTGACTATACACTAAAATCATATTTATTTTTTGAGCTATGGGTTTTTGGCGATTAAAGTGATCTAAAATTTGTATCTAAATATCAATAAAAGTTGTAGGGAATAGCTTAGACTTTATTCAGAAGTGTAGGGAAAAATTGGATACACAAAATGGGTTTATATGAACAACATGAAAAAAATTACATTTTTATTGCATTCTTATGAATTCTACATGTTCAAAATAAGGATGAAATTGGGAATTATTTGAAATTATGTCAGTGTTTTTTTTCTCTCTCTTACTCACAAACAACCACGTTTACATTTTAAATCATTTTTACAATAAACATGACAAAATAAATAAAATGCTTAAATATATGGTGAAAATAGAGGCTTATCAGACTATAGGAGCTCAATATTAAACCATCTCTTTTAGTTCTACAGTATTTTACATTTGGATATTATCTTTAAAAATCTTGCATTTTTTCAGGTCTCCATTTCACACCAGAGTTAGAAGTGGATGTCATGTGGTAGAGTCCTGGTTACAGTCTTGTCTTTACAATTCATATATTCTGCTAATTTTGATTGTATTCTACTTGACTTTTTTATTTTCCCCGGAAACATAGATGTAGTAGTCAAATAATAATCATACACACACACACACACACACACACACACACACACACACACACACATATATATTATGATGTATTCATTATACATCTTATCCATTCAGTGACATATGGAGAAAAAGACCATAAACCTATGCTTATTTATGACTCAGGACAATGGATAGAAAATATTAGTTCTTGGTTCCATTACCTGCATTTCTGCACTATACCTCTAAAAGTAAAACCCTGGGTTAAGGCAATGACCAGTGCTTACTTTGATTGACTCACACGAATGACTTGGGGGGAGAGGGAAATGGGGATGATTTATTCCTAACGCAGGGGCAGTTAGCACTGACTTAAGTTTGCTACCATTCTAACTGTGCACCTATGCAAAGAAACCACTTGGAAACCTAACAGCTCTTCATTCTGAACAATAGAAAGAGACTACAGTGAATTCAAGTAACCCTTAATATTTGCACATGACAATAAATACATGGCCTAGAATTAAAACAGAGAGCAAGTGAAACATATTTAATAGATTCAGATGTTTTGAATGTTTTCTTTAGGAATACTTTACTGTCTCTCCGTCTTAAATATGATGTCATCTAAATCAAAATCATATCTCCTCTCAGATAATTCAGAGCTATCTAGAATGCCACCTTGGTTAATAGCAATAGTCATTCAGCTCTAAATATTCAAAGTTCCCAGCATTGTAAAGTTGGGGCTAAGGCTCTGCAAACCTCAGATAGGGAGGAGTAGAGGGCTACTGAAGGAGGGCAGGGAGCAAAGACGAACTGCTCCTGACTGTATACTGTTCATCTCAGTGACCCCCAGCAATGGCCCTTCAACCCACAGCCGAAACAGCTGCATCTGTTTCTAGTCTTCAGTTTCTTTCGGCATTCTCAGAAGCAGCTGAAAGCAAATCTTTCAGATATTTTGGCAGAGTTGTGAAAGACCCAGCTCCTTGGAACCTTATCACAAGACCTCTTCCCTTCGGCCCCTCAGTTGAGGTCTTGACAAACTTTTTATTGAAGGCTCAGGTGGTAAATATTTTGAGCTCTGTAGGCCAAGAAGTAAAATAGATGATAGTACGTAGGTACCTATATAAACATTTTAAATGCAAAAGGTCACTTTTAGTTTGCCTTAATAATTACATGGCCAACTGGATTTGGTCTAATGGCCACAGCTTCCTTAGTCGTAGGGGTTTAGCTCTTTCTTGCATTCATTATCTGTGTGCTGCCTTAGTTTTTCCTTTCTTTGTTTTCTTTTCCTTTTCTTTTCTTTCTAAATTTGCCAATGACTACCAAATCAATTCTTTATATTAAATTCTCTTTGTTAATACCTAGTGCATATCTGCTTTCCTGATCAAACTCTGACTGAAACATGATCTTAATAAATTTGGCTTTAATTTTACCACTCATCTGTTAAAAAAAAAAAATACCTAGGATCCTGGGAAAAAGAAGGCATGAGAGAGAGAAAATATAAAATTCCATTGTTAGAAAGCAAAGTGAATAGAAAAATTGCTTATTTTAATTTTAATGAATAAAGTTATATAACAATAAATAGAAATCTGTGTCATCTTTTTCTCACAGAGTAAAAGTAGAAAGGTAATACATCATTAAACTGGAAAGCAAGGAAAATATTTTCTTTGGTATCCAATATTTTCTATGTGCTAAAAGAGGAGGAGAACTTAGTTGAGATTTTGATGCTTAGTTGAGAGTTTATTGAGAACAGCCTTCTGAGACAAAATCAAGGAGAAAAAGGATGTAAATAATTGAAAGCCACATTGTATAATTTGAAACTAGATTAAGATTAACAGAAGGCTAGAAATAATTTTCATTTCAAATTTAGAGTTGGCAAATACGTATAAAATTTATGTGTTCTTAAATAATTGCTCTAAATTTTAAAGTCTAAAGTTTTATAAATATAACTATTTTAACTTATACATCTTTTATTGATAGAAATGTAAAAACTCATAACTAAATATCTGTCTTGAATTTGAGTAGTAGGTTATTATTTATAAAATTGTTCAAAAATGTGACTCTGGCATATTTCCAACATCTTTTGCCAACATATTAATAAAGTACTTTAAGTAATTGAGATAAAAATCTGCATTATAGAGTTCAAGTAAAAGAAAAATCCCCAAAATTGATTTCATAAAACTGAGTGTTTTGTCAGCTTAAGAATCAAGTGAAGTGACAGTATAATATTGATTTAACAGTCTACCTAATACAATGGAAATGTCATTACTTCCTTTTAATTACATTGGCCAATCATATAAAGAAGATAAGTATCCACTATCTTTCAAGCTCTTGGAAAGCTATGGGCATAGTGAAAAGAAAGCTTGCTGAGATGATCCATCGAGTTGACAGTTTTATCTTTTATCTGCAGATAATGCTTCTGAACACCATAGAGAGAGTTGCCTGGACATAATACACACACTTTTTCTCAGCCTGAGAAAATGTCAGCCAATTTAGCTCCAGATACTTCAAAGTACAATTACACTCAATGATGTGGAGACATCTATGGCTAGAGTCTATAATAAAATAAAATTAGATAAATCATATAGGCAAGTGTCAATTCAAATTTGAATCCCCATGTTGTAAACAAGTATATTATATTCTCTGCTAGGCTGAATAGAAAATAACATATTCTTTACCCGCATACTCTTTTAAAAATCATTATAGCATATTGGCTTATCTTTTAGCCACCCTTATAAAAATACAATAATACTTTGTATTAGTTTGCTAGCTCTGTTGTAACAAAGTACAACAAACAGTGCCTAAACAACTGAGTTCTGGAGTCTGGAAGGCTGGAATCAGGGTGTTAGAAGGTTTGGTTTCTTCTGATTGCTGTAAGGGAAGGATCCATTCCAAGTCTTCCTGGCTTATAGATAACTGGCATCTGCCTTGTGTGTGTGGCTATGCCAAATTTCCCCTTTGTAACGACACAGGTCATTTTGAAGTGACCTCATCTTAACTAATCACATCAGCCTTACTTCCAAATAAACTCACATTCTGAGGAACCGTGGATTAATACGTCTACATATAAAATTTTATTTTCTTGGGGAGGGGTGTGGGAAGGTCTGGTACAGAATCTCAAATATGATGGATCACAGCATAGACAGTCATTAACCAGATTACACACTACCTGTGATAAATGTAGATCTCCTTTATTGGGGGCTGTTATTTACAATTTATCACATTTTCCCTATGGTGAGTGTAATGCTTTAATAATATTAAAGGAGTTGAAGGAGTGGTAGAGGTGGGGGAGAAAATGAGATCAATGATGAATGAGAAAAAAATAAAATGACAACCCTATGCTGCAACATGGTGACAATGTAGCGTCAGTAGGTGAGTATGCTTTGTTAAATTCTCTGTACCTGAGGCTACACAAAATATGTCTTATGGTGGTATTAATATGTTCACATTATTTTCAATGTCCCAAGTGATGCACCTTTGCCAACCAACATCAAAACACACAAGAACCAATTTAATAAAGGCTGGCTAAATAAAAGGCATATTTTCAATTATAGTCCAAATGGTCCTAGAGACTGTTAACATATGGACTAGAAGAAAAGTTCAAAGTTGCTCTTTCAAAAATAGATTCTCTTAAGCTGAGCCATTTGAAAAGCCTCTAGCTACTTAGTGTTTCATAATGAAAAAAATTATAGACCCAAGATACCGTTTTCTTTAACAAATCAATAATGTTTTAAAAAATCAACACCCATGACTTATGAAGGTGACTGATTCAATACAAGTCTGTGCCTTAAAAACCACATTAAGTATTTATATTTTACAATTGCATATAAATCGTTGTGATTTGGCAGTGTATTCTTATTAAAAGTTCATTTGTGAAAATTGTATGCTGCCATCTTTTCTGCTTTTATAACCCTCAGTGGAAAAGCTTTTGTGTTTCCTGGAAGAGCTCATATGTATATAAATTACTGTTTAAAAAATAAATCATTTAGCAAGCACACCTTAGAAACTTAAGTGCAAAGTTATAAAATAGAAAATTAATGCTGATTTAGAACATAAAATTAAGAGTCATTCTTAGTGTTCTTAAAGATTAAATTTTTTTAAAAAAGCTTGCAGGAGGAATCTTTGAAGAAAAAAGTAATTTACACACAGGATATGGGTCGTTAAAATCAGTTCATTTTAATCATTCCTCTGGCTATGGGCCTATGAACATAATGAACGGACACATTTTTAAGGGTAACAAAGAAAATGCATCCTTTAAAAAAATTTTGTGGGGAAATGCATTCAGAAGTCAAAAGACATAAAATGAGGGCCTGCGATTTCAAATATCACCAAGACATTAAAGATATATAGTCACAAATAAGTTCTTATCATTGCATAAGTTACCATGGCCCAAACAAAAGGTATTATCATTCTTCCAGGCATTACAACATTTAAAGAAGGATCAATTTCCCTAGCAAATTTGAGACAATATGATAATATACGTATTAAGTATAGCACTGATCAAAATTGAATGTAAAATATTAAGTAAATCAAAATCTATGAATGCTTTTTGTGAGAGAGAGAAAAGCAATTCACTGCCCATTGGAGATCACTATTACACCAAGTTCTTACACTGAAAATGCTAACTAAAGGGAAAGAAATATACACATAAGAATTTGGCTTGCTTTTTTAGAAGACACTGTAATTTAGTCCCACCTGATCAAAGAGAGCCCTTTTTATTTTCCCTTCTCTCTCTCTCTCTCTTCACTCTTTCCTTCCTGCTTCCCTCACTCCCTCTCCCCTTCCTTCTTCTTCCTTCTCCTCCACCTTCTTCTTCTTTTAAATAGGAGAATGCCAGGCAATGATTGTAAAAGGAATGGTAGTTTAAAATCACCCTTGTAACTCCTCTGAAATAATTCATTCAGTCAAGAATCATCTTTGGATGCTAAAAACTACTAGAATTTGAAAAAGTAATGAAGAATATCTAATTGCAAGGTGCTAGAGCACCATCATCACTTTACCTGTTAATTGTAAAAGAAAAAGACATTACCTTTACAATGTAAAAATCCAGAGGCTACAACCATAACTGAGTGATTAAAGATCACATCATAAAATGGGAAACATTTGTCATTTTATATCATGATATAAAGTATAACATCAAGAACTACAGCATCCTCTATGGGACTTTCTTGTGAAGTTTTCAATTCAAATCTATTCCAAGACTTTAGAACTAATTTTGAATGTATTCGTAATTAATTTATTTTCATTTCTTTGTAGAATCAACATTTAAGCTGATAGCTGACAGACTGTAGAAGTTAACCTCTTGTACAGATATATGTGTGTATAATATAGGGAGAAGGCAAGAGAACTAAAATGTTAATCAAGCCACATTCAGAGACTACAATGTGATGATCAGCCCTGCAGCCAGGCCAGCAGGACACCTTCAGAACAAAGGAAGATTTCTGCTGGTATTCAAAAGACCCCTCCTCCCCACCTGTGAAGGGGAAACAAGAACCAAGAGTCAGTCATTCTCTATGACTAAAACCTTGGAGAACCTAGAATTAAAGGCTGGGAACTGCCAGCAGGCCTTTCGCTCTATATATTCTTACCTTTTCAGGCTACATACACCTTCCCAGGCCTCACTCTATATCCATATCAAAAGAAATGGGAACTAAAGATCGACATATAAACTGAATTCCTTGAACACTCTCTGTCCTTCACTATCGCTCTCACTCTCTGCCTCTAAAAGGAGACCACACTCTGTCTGTGGAGTGTTACCCCTTTCCTAGTAAACTTTACTCTGATAAACTTGACTGTAACTTTAATGTGTGTATTGAATTCTTTCTTCAGTCTCTGCAAAAGGATCCTTTTCTTCCCTCTGTACAAGGCTTGGTCTCCCAGTCACTTGGGGAAATTTGCCCTGTCCTGCAACATGCGGATGAGGGTAAGAGGGAGAGTGAGGAGGGGAGGAAAAGCGAGGAGGGGAGGAGTGAGAGAGAGAGTGAGAGAGAGAGAGAGAGAGATAGAGAGAGAGAGAGAGAGAGAGAGGTACACAGAGCAGAACTCACTTTATTTACAAAGATTCTAAATTATTATTATTTTTAAATATTTTCATGGGGGTAAAATATGGCCAGTATGGCTGAAGTCCAAAGAGATATATGGAGAAAAGGTATAAAGTAAGTCTCATGAAGAAGGCAGAGCACAGATTACAGATCAAAGAGCAACTTTTAGAATGTGTTGCATATTCTGCTACAAGAAAAGCAGCCAGAAGGCAAAATAAAATTTGCTATCTGTGTTTATATTAAGCATGTCTTTTTATTCTTGATTCTTTGTCATCTTAGGGCCTTGCTGTCCTTTCCAGGGTTAGCTAATTCCTAGGCATGGCAAAGGACTCATTCAGGCACGTGCCTTTCTGTTGCAGTGGTTTGTTACATGTGGATTGTGAGTTTATTTGCCCTTGTGTGAACTAGATTTGAATTATATTACATGTGCGTAAAATGGCTCCACTAATGTTAAACCTCAGAAACGTAAACAACCTGTTTTGCCAACTGAAATTGTTTACCCCAACAGTGAGATTGTTTTGACCAAGAGTGATAACCAGACACCCGTGCACCTGGATGATAAGACACTGAAGACGTCACCGCTACACATAAAATCTCCGGGACTCTCTGCCCAAATCAGAGCACTCTCTCTGTCTTACAAGAGCGCGTCTCTCCACCCCTTGATTTTAGAATTCCAATGACAAATGCAATGATAGTCTCCACAAGGAATGGGATAAATTCCTTGTTTTTCCAAACTATCCTGCCGGCTGCGCCAATTGTCCAAGTTGCTCTCTTTCTTGGACTTATGCACAGGTGGCTTCGCTTGTTCCTTAATGCCCTTAAGCCAGTTCGAACCCATGACAGCACTTTGCTTAAATATGCTTAAATATGAAGAGCCCAGCGAGGCAACAACTAAGTAAGGATGCAGACACACAAACAAATAAGATTGCAAGCATGCTAGGGTTTATTCATACCAGATCCTGATGGTTTTCAATCCTAGCAGACCACCTGGTGGTGCTGGGTGGAACAGACACACGGTGAGCAGTAACAGTGCCCTATCAATGCTGGGTCAGTTGCCGGTCGATCAGTCATCGATCGGCGAAGAGGCCTCTTGTTCAGATGAACAGTCTTGGGCCAAGAAGGAAATCAAGGGACGGAAAGACATGCTCTTGTGAGACAGAGAGAGAGCTCTGATTTGGGCAGAGAGTCCCGGAGATTTTATGTGTAGCGGTGACGTCTTCAGTGTCTTATCATCCAGGTGCACGGGTGTCTGGTTATCACTCTTGGTCAAAACAGTCTCACTCTTGGGGTGAACAATTTCAGTTCGGCAAAACAGGTTGTTTACATTTCTGAGGTTTAACATTAGTGGAGCTATTTTACACACATGTAATATAATTCAAATCTAGTTCACACAAGGGCAAATAAACTCACAATCCACATGTAATAAACCACTGCTACACTTTCCAACCAACTGGAAGCACATTACACAATCATGCTCTTATCAGGTTCTCACAGGGGTCTCAGACTTGGGCCTGGTACCAGACAAACATAAATAATCCCTCGCCTCAGAACCCAATCACATTTCAAACTATCCGATCCTAAACCTACTTAGCTTGCTTACTCTGGCTCCCCCATTCCTTCCTTTTAAACCCGAAATGAGGGCTCTTGTCCACATTTTTCCCAGCTCCACCTGCTTCCTTGACTAACCCTGATGCTTCCCCATGTAATACTGCATGGTGTGGTATGTCTGTTCCTCTTGGAAATTATGACTAACAAACAGTCTTTTCAATGACAATTATCTCCTGATATGTTGGTCGTATCATACCTAAATAGTATAAAGTCTACATCTGAAAACAGTGTTAGTTTTTGGAATAACAAAATGCTAGTGAAAAACAGTGAGAACTGAATAAAGTCTTTGTTTAGTTAACAGTATGGTACTAGTGTTAATTTCTTGACTTTGACAAATGTACCATTCTGTAGGCTGTTAAAATTAGAGAAATCTGGCTGAAGGATATTTATGAACTCTCTCAACTTTTCTGTAAATCTAAAATTATTCCAAAATAAAATGTTTATTAAGAAACAACTTTATGAATAAAAAAGGCAAGAGTGGATGTGAAAATACCAATTAGGGACTAACAGAAGGAGAGAGGTATGGATTGCCAACTGTCCACTCCTTACTCCTCTCTATAGAGGAAGATTACTGAACCATTCAATTGGTAAAGGGCAATCACTGATTCATATTTATAGCTTGATGGGATCTAATTAAGGCATAGAGATTTGCTTTCTTTCCGTTTTCTTCCCTTTGGACAATTTTGCAGCAAATCTCATTCTGTATTTACTCTGGAAACTTAAACTTTTCCTCTGGTAGCCTGTCCCAAGTCAACCTTGCTAAGAGCCTGAAATCATATTCTCTAAACTGGGGTTCAGCAGCACAAAAGGTGACTTATTTCCATCTTCCCGATTCCTCTTTCTACCTCTTACTAGATTCCAAACTCAGATGTGGAATACAGGCATCGTACGCTAGCTCCTTCAAGTTCAAAGCAAAGCAGAAAAAAAAAAACTGGGAAGACATATTGTCTTACTAATTCAATTTCAATTTCTCATATCCATTTAAACCTAAAATTCCAGAATTAGTCCACTATTTTAATAAAACTTGAGAAACTTCTCAATATGTAAGTCCTGCTGGGGTAATACATCTTGTGTTTCCAATTTACCAAGAAAATATTTTATTCCTTACCTTCACCAACACTCGAGGAGAAGTTTTCATAAAGGGAAAGAAGGAAGACCATTGTTTTTTCAGTTAGCTCAAATTCGTGTGTGTGTTTTTACCAGCTAAGGGGTAAAAGAGATATTGCCACAAAGTTTCTGGTAAGATTTGGGCATGAGAGAGAGGACTATTTGTAGTTATACTTTACATCCACTATTTTGACCAAAGACTCTTTATTTTATTTAAAAAACAAACAAACAACTTTATTTTAACCATTAAATATTGGTTATAAATTTATTTTTCAGACAACACATTAGTTATATCAACTTTTCAGATTCTTATAATTTCCTTCAGATTTTTTTCTTTTCTAAACGTCTCTTATCTTCATTTTTTCGCATTTTACTGAGAAATAATTGACATACATCACTGTATATGTTTAAGGTGTAGAGCATGATGGTTTAATTTACATACATTGAAATGATTACCCAATAAGTGTAACTAATATCCAGTTTCTCATATAAAAGAAAAGGAAAAAATTCTCATGCTAACAGAATTTACTCTCTTAAAAACTTTCCTATATATCATACAGCAATGTTAGCTGTATTCATTGTAAATAGGTACATCCCTTGTACTTATTTATCTGATAAGTGGAAGTTTGTACCTTTTGACAACCTTCTAAAGTTTATAACACCCTATTTTAAACTGATTGCAACTTACTTAACATCAACAGAATTCACAAACTTACACTTTTAGTTCTATTCCCCCACATTTATTGCTGTTATAATTTACATTGTTTTTATACTGTGTAACTAATAGATTATTATAGTTATTATTTTTACTGTTGTTTTTTTAACTTTTAAACTAGAGTTATAAGTAAATTATTCAGTTATTACCATTTTTCAGACTCTAGCTATGACTATATATTTCCCATTACCAGTGAGATTTATAACTTTTTGCATTTTTATGATGTTAGTGTCTTTTTACTTCCACTTAAAGAACTCTCTTTAACATGTCTTCTTAGGCAGGTCTGGTGGTAACAACGCCCTCAGCTTTTGTTTTTTCAGGAAAGTCTTTAGCCCTTTCTTGTTTCTGAATGACTGCTTTTCCAGGTCTAGAATTTTATTTTTTCAAAGCCAAGAGAATTTTATTGTCAGTGTGGGAAGGGCAGTGGGAGAGATCCTCAGTCATGATAGAGGTGCAAGATGGAGCCACAAACAGTGCCCATGGAGCAGTCCTAGAGGGTCTGGTGCCAGAAGCCATCCAGGGAGTAGACTGATGCCAAATGCTGATCCAGGAAGAGCTGCAGGTCCTTCAATGGCCAGTGATTGGAACGGCAGGGCTCCTAGAATTTTTGGTCTTTCTCTTATTGTTATCAAAATTCTTTCTTTGACTATTTACTAATAACATATCTCAGTGTAGCCCTATTCAAGTTCAACCTATTCAGGATCCTTTGGGCCTCACGGACCCGGATGTCCAGTTGTCTCCAGGTTTGAGAGTTTTTGGCCATTGTTTCAAATATGCCCCTTTCTCTTCTCCTTCTGGAATTCCCAGGATGAAGTATTCCTTGTCATTGTGTCCCATTATTCACATAAGCTTTCTTCACTTTTTTTCATTCTTTTTTCTTTTTGCTGCTCTAATTGAGTAATTTCCAATGTCTTATCCTTCAGGTCGCTGATTCTTTCCTCTGCATGGCTGAATCTACTTCTGAAACTCTCTGTTGAATGTTTCAGTTCAATGATTTATTTTTTAATTCTAGGATTTTTTTTTTCTTTCTTCATCTCCTTCTCCTTCTCCTCCTCCTTCTTTTCTCCTCCTTCTCCTTCTTTTTGATTTTTGCTATATCTTTGTTGAACTTCTTGTTTTGTTCATGTGTTGTTTTTCTAATTTTGGTTAGTTTTCTGTCTGTGTTTTCTTGTAGTTCACTGAACTTCCTTAAGAGGTTTTTTCTGAATTCTTTGTCTGAGAGTTCACAGATCTCTATTTCTTTAGGTTCAGTTGTTAGTACTTTTTTATGATCCTTGATTCCTGATGTTGGTATCTGCTCCTTTGATTAAATGAGTTTCTCTTCTTTTATAGGTTTATGTAGGCAAAGACAGTTCTTTAACAGTTAGCTCAGTTGGGTTTTCGAGTGTGCCTGCTGATAATGTTCTTGGGGCAGATGAGGCTGACTATTATGGTCTATTTTTGATTGAGACAACTGTTTGAGCTTGGTGGAGAAGGATGAGGATATATGCCACTGGTTAGGACTGCTGTCTTACTTCTCTACCTAAGTAAGTCTGTAGGATGGAATCTATGGTTGTCCAGATTCTTTGGTCACACTTACTAGAGATTTTTGAGAGTGGGTACTATATTCAGTAGTAAATGAGGCTTTGAATTAGCTTTCTTGCCCTTGCAGGGCAGCAGGACAGTACCCAGGTCCTGTATAGTTTATTGTTTGGGGACCCGAATCAGACCAGAGCATGCATTGAATTTCTTTGTCACGTGAGGCCACTGGTTTTGCTTTGCAGATGAAGTAGTCCATAGGTTGTGCTCTCTATTTAAGTGCCAGTGTGCGTGGGCTGTGCAGTTTCTCATGCGCTCTGCAGTGGAAGAAGCAGCTCTAGAGCTGATATAGCTTTTTGTTTGTTGTCTTAACTCAAGCTGACCCACACTCCACGTTCCCTGACCAAAGAAGTCCACTGTCTTAGCTCTGCAAACTATTGGCTCTGATTGCTCATCTTTCTGCTGGAGAGCCACTGGGCCACACAGCCACCAGGAGCTGTTGCCAGCCCCTTGAGCAATGTTACAGCTCCCTTGCCTGGGCAGGAGTGGGAAGTGCTGCACCAGGCTACTCTCAATTTCTCAAACAGTCTCTCTGGTTGAGAGGGGCCAGGAGCTACCCTCAGTCTTGGCTATAAATTACCCCCCCCCCCCCGCCTGTGCATAGCACAAAGAATGCTCCATGCCTGGTACTGGCTTTGCTCTGGGGGCTATCAGCTCTACTCACCTGCCTCTCGGCTTGAGCAGTGCTGGGCTTCATTGCTTCCAGGAGTTGTCACCAGATCTTCTGATTGGACAGGGCTGGAAGATGCTCCCCACAGCAGGTCAGCTCTGATTCAGCTCTTTGCTGGATATGGTAAACTGGATTTTAGGGCTGGCAAAACTCCTCCTTTGAAGATCCAAATCAGGCAGATCTGCACCCTGCTGATTTCTCTGGTCAGGATGTGCCTGACTTTGTGCTGCAGATGAGCAAAGCTGCTGGTTTGGATTACTACTTGGGCACTGGAGGCATAAATGTGTTCTGTGTGCTGATTGTTGCAAGCCCCTACTTCTGTGTCAGTCAGATTCCTAGTGGTTGATCCCCACAAATTCCCTTACAATCTCTGTGGTCCAAGATCAAAGTAAGGGTTCCCACAAAGTGACCCACAATGCTGGGAGAGTTGCTGGTTGCCTCGGGGAGGGGCAATGTGGTCAAAGTGCAACCACATCTCTTACCCTTGTCATGTAGTCTGTCTTGGTCTCTGTGACACAGGGGATGCTTCCGCCTTACTGCCATGTTCTAGAATTCTCTCAGTGACATGTTGTTCTTCAATAGTTGTTAGTTATTCTTCTCGTGAGTCAGGGGAGTGACGTCAACAGCAACCCATGTTGTCATGTTGGTTGATGTCACTCCTAACCAAAGATTCTTAACCCCAAGTGACTAAAGATGGTGGCACATCTGTCAGCCTACATGCTAGTGAATCACATAAACGACCAATTTTAGGTAGCCTGGACTTTGAAGAGTGAAAAGAATTATACCTATGTTCTCATCCCACCTTTACAAGTGTATTTTAATATATATTTGTTGCAGATATGCTTGAGGAATGTAAGCATTTATCATGGCCAATTTTCTTGATATGAATGCAATAATGTTATTCAAAAAAGTTACACACTATCAATTTTTGAAGTCTCCATATGAAGGAAACTTAGAAAGTAAATAATTCATATTCCTTTAGGCCTTGAAAATCCAAGCTCTCTCTCTCTCTGTAAAGAAGTTGTCCTTCAGAGGCAGAAAAAGCGCTTGTTTATCTTCACTGGACAGAAATACTTAACACAATACATTCTTGTTTACCAGAACAATGCAGGATGCAATTCAGCATGCTTTTTGATTTCATGATTTATCTCATTATAGTCCTGTTTACAGCTAAAAATTTGTACATTAGGAAGGCAAATGATTACATAGGTTACATTTCTCACACGTTACTTTTGTAATTCCCTCACTTCCCTTAAATAAAATTACATTCAAAAGTGTTCTTTTAAAAAAAAATCTGGATAAGACATAATCATTCAAGTTTATTTCACAGAGCACTCAAGCAATACTTCAATTTGAAAATAATTGTTGCATGTGAAGTGTACATATTGAAGAATCTTCACAGAAAATCCTGTTAGAAAGAGAAGGAATTGAACTGGATTTTGTCACCTGAAAGCTTTATCCAGGTGTTTCCTACAACATTGTTTAACTGTATGTGTTAATTTATACCAAAATAGTACAGTTTGATTTATTCTACCTTCCAAATTAAACTGAAATGTCCTTAAATGTTATTAAGGCAACATTTTGCCATATGTAGAGTACTAACTATTGTAATTCTAAGAATCTAAAATGGTATTTTAACTATAATCTTCCCAGAAGCCTCCTCACCTCCCTCACTTGGCCAGATCTTTCATTTTTCATATAGTATCATGTACTTTTCTTTCAATAGATTCATCACGCCAGAAAATTTACATTATTTCTGTAATTGCTTAATTAATATTTCTGCTACCCCAGATTATAAACTCCATTATGGTAGGGACTATATTTTTATAACTCTTTTATCCCCAATACCTCACACTATGCCTAGCATATGAAAGATGTTCAAAAAAATCTTGTCAAAAAATAATATATTACTTTTACACTTAAAATATGTTCTTTAAATGTGCTTTACTAGTTTGATAAAATTCTAATACATTCAACACATGTTTAGCAAAGCACACAACTTTCACCTAAATAAGCATTTAGTATCTTTATCAATGCATGCTTGCTGACTTGACTAGTTAGAAACAAAACAAAACTCCATAATAATGGCAGTAAATATTTATGCAGTACTTAGCATTTATTAAGTGCTTTGAACTTTGGCATGTATTTTACAAACTTTATATTTACATTCCTCACAATGACTTTATGAGACTAAATTTCTAATATTCATTTAATTGATGAATAAATTGAGTCAAGTTAATTTTCCCACTGCATATAGCATGTGGATTTGAATTCAAACTCAAAAAAATTTGACTACAAAACTAAACTTTTCTTAATCCACTATAATTAATTGACCCTCTAAACTAAACTAAAACAGCATGTTTTAATAGTTTTCATTCAAAATTCTTAAGATATTTACATTCAATTCTATCTTTCATATTCAGATTCAATTTGGTCTTCCAACATTTCTTTTTTAACTTTTCTGTTTAGAAACTTGGAAAAATAAAAATAGCACTTTTCTAGAGTGTTGCAGTTTCATTATACATAAAATTTTCTATATATAATGTTTAGTTTAATATGCAGAGATCAATTTTATTATATATATATATTTAATAAATATTCAGTATATGTAAACAAAAATGGGCTTATTATTCTGAACATATAAAGTAGAAAACTATTTTTAAAAGAAAGGAATATTGCCAAAGTTTATAATTTGATTGGAGTAGTATATTAAGGGCCAAGTAACTGCACGTCAACATTTTATAAATTAATATATTTCACTTAAATACTTGCATTGGCTTTTCCCTATATAACTAAAGGTAGCTTTTTTTTTTCCTTGTATGAATCATCTTCTTGGCACTATGATCTAAAAGCTAATTAGCTCCTATTTATACCTATCAGTTTTCCAACTTGTTGGGTTCTACTTAAAATTTCTTCCCATGTAGTCAAAATTAAACAAAGATAATATGTTGTGAATCATTCTAGAATTGTGTATTGCTTATATCCTTAATTATAGGCATTGTGATAATTGTACTTTCTCTAATAACTTCTTTTGCTTGGAGGAAAAACAAAACAATGACTTTCACTTTGTACAGGCACAAATTAGAGACCAAGAATAACCTTTCACATATTCCAGACACTGCCTCCTAATTTGTAAATGGGGGTCATGAATCATCTAATCAGACAGGCTTCATTTGAAATGACACACATTACACAGCATTCACAATGCAGATCCTGGGTGTACGAGTTCGTAGGTTAATTGATTTTTCTCTGTTTGCTACTGTTCATGTTAGTCAGTGGATTTTTAGTATTAAAAAAAAATAACAAGGCTTATTTTAGCCTTATAGTGTTGTTGCTAATCACATGTATTAATATATAGTAATATCAAAATAAGCCTAGATATAACTTTTACTCTCATGGAAGTTGAGTGGCAAAGAGTGGAAAGGATATAGTAAAGAGAATGAATGTCTAAACACGTATGAATATTCTTAGATTTTATCACTTTGCTTTTTTTAAATTAAGCATTTTTGTTGTTTGTGCTGCCATTTGTTCTTGCTAGTAGTTTTACTTTAGTGATGGGTAGTTCTCCTGGTTTCAGCATCCTATTAATATCACTATTGTTGAGTCTTTATGTGGTCTTTGCCTCACAGTACAGTCATCGCCATCCTAAATAAATCAGTAATGTCCCTTCATTTGTATTTTGACTTTTTTTCAGAATCTTAGGCCATTTTTAAACTTGTGATGGTTACCATACCACACTTGTAGATCTACTTTGTCATGGTGAATTACAGAGAAAGTTGTCAGTGTGTGTGTGTGTGTGTGTGTGTGTGTGTGTGTGTGTGTTTGTGTCTATGCGCACACGTGTGTGTGTAGGGGGGTATAAAGGAGTGTGCTTTATGTTGTAGAAAATTTTTATTGAGGATGTTAAAATTGGACTCTCTCCATTTTGATTGTATCAGAGTAACCCCAAAAGAAAAAAAAAGTATAATAAATATAAAATTAAAAAGTGAAATTATATTCTACTAAGTAGGAAATCTCCAAGATTACAAAGAAAGAGAGAAAGATAGAGAATGAATAAATGAGAGTATATTTTTCTCATTTTTCCTGTGCCTATTTCTATAACGGGTTTGGGTAGCGAGAAGATATTGAAAGGACAAGTAGGTCACAATGCAAATGGCAGTGCTACTGTATAGTTCTGCACTGTACCTCAATTCCATTCTTCCAATCTATATATGTATCTTTTCATATCAATATCTCACTGTCATGATTATAGAAAACTTGGAAAACATTTTTTTTTTGTTTGTTTCAGGATTGTTTTGATGATCCTGTGTGCCTTGTATTTTGATACAAATTTTAGGATGAGCTTGTCAATTTCTACAAAAAAGCCAGCTGAAATTTTAATAGGAATTGTGCTAAATTTGTAGATCAATTTGGTGAATGTGGCCATATGAACACTATTAAGTCTTGCAATTCATGAATGTGAGATGCCTTTAATTTATTCATTTAAAAAATATTTTTGATGTACAACTCTTGTATGTTTTTTTGTTAAATTATACATATTTTATTATTTTGATGCTATTATAAATAAGTGTTCTTAATTTTATTTTCTGATTGGTTATTGCTAATGTATAAAAATACTATTAATTTTTGTATATTAACTATGTACCTTGAAAAATTGCTGAATTTATTTGGCTTATATTGTTCTTTATTTCTTCTCTGTTTTTAATGATCTTTTGCATGGTTGTTCTATCCATTATTGAAAATGGAACATTTAATTCATTTCATTTAATAAAATTACTGATTTGGTGGGATTCAATATTAGTCATATTACTTTTTTTTATTATATCTTATACCTTTATCCCTCTATTCTTTCATTTCTCTGTGTTAAAAATATTCTTCTTCGGGTACCATTTTAACTGCTTCATTATAATTTTACATTATCTTTTGAGTTATTTTCTTAGTTGTCCTGTAGATTAAACCAGAATCTTCATTTCAAACAATCTATTTAATATTAATATTAACTTAATTTCAATAACATAAACTTATTCTACTATGGCTTTGTTTCTCCACCATTCCTTTATCATTGTCATGCAAATTGCATATTTCTATATTATAAGTCCATCAACAGAGTTTTATAATCACATCTTTATGCAATTATCCTTTAAATCATATTAGAAAGAAAGAGTAACTTAAAAGTATAAAATACATAGTTTTTGTGTTTTTCTATTACCTATGTACTTATTTTATCAATCACTAATTTTTTAATGTAGATTCAAGTTACAATCTAGAATCTTTTCATTCCAGCTTCAAGAATTCCCTTTAGGCTTTCTTGTAGAGTAAGTGAGCTAGAGACATATGTATTTGATTTTGTTTGTTTTTAATTTGGGAATGCCCTAAAATATCCATTTTTGAAGGATATTTTTGCTGGACATAAAATTCTTGGTTGACATTTTATTTCTTTAAAGTCTTTCTGTGTGTCATCCTGTTGCCTTTTGCCTCTGTGATCTTTGCTGCAATTAAACTGTTAATCTTACTGAGAAAATATTGTACATGATGAATAATTTTTTTCTTGCAACTTTAAAGGATCATTTTTGCAAATGTCCTGAGAAGAGTGACCTCAGAGTGAGGTCAAATATAACAACTCTCTTTTTACAAAGCTTTTAGTGGCAGCTGTAACATATTTCAAATAGTCAGGTGCTCTGTGGATGGAACATTTTGAGCAACTACCAATCCTATCTGCTCCAGCTAGAAGATGAAAGGATGCTATTTTTCACAATTACCATGGATCACGTCTCCTGGTTTTGTGAGAGAACCAGGTTGCTGAAGAGCAAGGGGTGGAATTACATCAGGTTACAGTGTGATAAATTCTATTTTTCTTTGGGAGGGTCAGCAGTTTTTCTAAACAAACACTGCTTCAATTTTTACAATTCTTAGGTTAATTTCCAGAGTTCTGCAAAAATTTACTTTGAAAAAATTTGCCAGTGTTTCTGTTCTTTTTATTGAGGAGCAAATTTACAGACATCTTCACTCTACCATTCCTGAAGTATTATCTTTAATATTCCTTTTTAATCATAAATTCTATATTTTCTTTCAAATTTTTCCTTTCTATTTTTGGGTAGATGGAAAAATCCTTAAATAAGAAGGAAAATGGTTCACACAAAATCAATGTAGAATATCACATCAATATTTCCAAAACACTTTTATTTTAGATTTTTAGTTTGCTTCCTTAAAATGAGAATCTGAGATGAAAGTCAAACAAACATTATCTTTCTTGCTTGTAAATATGCACAGCTGTGTAATGTAGTTATAGATTATTCATCTTATGATTATTTTCTTAGTCTTATCTTCCCAAAGCTGACAAAAGTATAATTAAGTTCTGTGTTTTATATTCTTCTTTTCTTTCTCGGTTGTCATGTCATCCAAGATTCTGGAAAATGTGGCACTTCTTAGTTCTAAACTGAGCATCCATTATTAAAGATAGAATGAAGTAGAATTTAAAGAATGATAACATTTTGAAAACATGAAAAAAGATTTATTCATTTCTTCTTGGGAAGAGAAGAGAAACTATTATAGAAACACAACATACTGAATTTTAAAGAATGAGAGTTTCAGGAGAAAGTGGAGGAAAAAGATATAATTATAATTATACTGTAGGAAGTGATAATCAGGAGACAGTTAAATATCCTGCAGGCAAGATGCTTGTAGTTTAATCTGCCAAATATGATTTAAAGCAAAATTTAAACTAGATGAACTAATTTTGAACTCTGCACAGTATCCATTGCACTAAAATTGCAAACTGACCAAACTAGTTTTAGAGAAGAGTCATGCATTCGCAACTTATCAATAACTGGGAGCAATTTGTGAAAAAGGATAATAACCACCTCTTTTATAAAATACCCTAGCAGATAATATAATGACAATAAACATTCTTACTTGAAAATAAGGACATAAAACTTAGTGTCACTTCTGGAAGATGTGTATTTTACATGATTTCGAAGTGGCACAGATCAAGCTATTGCTAATGTCAACTGAAGGTCATAGCCACAAATTCAAAGCCAACAGGAGTCCCCACTTTGGGGTAAGGTGAAAGGGGAGACTTTATTCAGTGCCAACAGTGCAATTGTGATACAGCTTAATGGTGTTATAGCTCAATTATGATACAGCATGGCTGTGGAGCAGCATGGCTACGAGGTAGCCTTGGGGCAAGGTAGCCCTGCTATTGCAGTTCCAGTCCTCAGCACACCAGTAGGACATCCACACTCCTCCACTAAAGTGTTGCAATTCAACTCCTTTCTGGTGAGACAGCTTGGTCAAGTCTGATGAGACAGCTTCAATGTTACAGCTCCAGAAGGAAAATGCAGTCTTTACTGGAAACCGAAAATGTGCTCCACTGAGACAGAGGGGAAGCTGATTTATATAAAGAAGAGTGCCCTCCCTGATTCCATGATTGGTCCATTTCTACGCAAATGAGGACTCCAAATCCCCACAGTTTGATTGGACTTGTCTGAATTTGTCAGAATGGAGCTTCTGGTTGGTTAGTGAGGATGCAAATGAGGATATAGCTGCACAACTCCAACTGGACAGAGAAAGTCTCAGTCTTATTGGTTGAAATATGATCCTAAGGTCGAATTAGATAGCAGGAGCACAGTACAAGAGGCTTGGCACCCCAGTCTATGTTTTATCCTTGAAATGCAGCATGCATAAGGAACCTCTGTAAACAATGGCTGCTAGACTCAGGTTATGAATTTGAGCCCAATTAACCACAAGTTGTCTTTTTTTGGCAGATATATTTTTTCTTGGGGTGAGCACTAGAAAGTACCTTGCAATGACCTGTTAGATTAGTAGTTCCTAAAAATATTCTGAAATCAAGATTGCATCACTATTGTTGAAGTCCTTTTAAAACTAATTGACTATATTTTATATTTTTTAAAAGAGAAGTTCACAAAGTAAAGTTACCAGTTATAGTTAATATTTTTGCCCCCTTTTTTCCAATGCTAAATTCTCTTGATTTAGATGACAGGAATGAAGGGAAAAATTAAAATGTTTAGTATATTCACATGGATTTCAAATAATATCTGCATATTTTAAACATAATTGCAGGTCACAGAATAACTTGGGGGACATAGTTCTCCAATTAGCTTCTACTGAAATTTGATTTATAGATTGATGTAAATATATTGATAGATAATTACATAGTTATACATGTTATTTTAATATAGAGGAAGTTTTTTCATATTTATGCTAAGTATCTATTTTTAAACTTTTCTATGTGTTATATATCACAGTTTACTGTATAAGATGCACTTTTAATTATGTTATAGACACATTCTTGCTTATTAAATCATTATCTCAGGAAAAATTGGTGATGAGATAATTTATACACACAAAAACACATAAATTTAGAGGTTGGCACTAAATATTTTCAGACAATAAAGAATAACTTCGATTTACAAACGTGGTAGGTAGATGTGTCTCATTGAGCTGAAGAATATATTTCTTCATAAAAAAAGGGGACTTGAGATAGGTTAGCAATCAAATGCTACCTATCTACTGAGAAATAGTATCTAGCCCATTAAACTTAAATAATTTTATTATTTGATGTCAATCATTTTAGGTTGGGCAATAAATTTTGAGGGGGTGTAGATCTCATTTGAGATTATCAGCCAATTGATACTTACAAATACTAAATGTAAATTTTTATGTCCTTAAAAGTGGCAAGTTATTGATAGGAACAGAAATCTGAATAAATAATATTGTTTCAATAATTAATTGCCTTGTCTTAGAAACCAACTTCATATACAGAAACTAGATAAATAATTTTGAACTTTGTTTAGGAGATTATATGTATGTATGTGTGTGTGTACACATATTATATATAATAGACATGAAGTAACCAAAATTAGAATAGACTTAAAGAACAGTGGTATTTAAAAAGCTATATTCATTATTTTAAATAAGCCCTCAAAATTTGTTTTTTATGTAACTTGTAATTATCTTTGTAGTGTTATATGATATAAAGAATGTTTTGATAGGGACAAGAATATTAATAAAAATTACAGAAATTATTTTCGAGAGATACATGAGAGATAAAGAAATATATATAGGAAAGAGAGATCACTTTATGGTTATGGTATTTCATATACAGCTGATTAAATTAATATAAAAGTCTTATTAGTAAATATAAATAGACATAATAGATATAAAAAATTTTATTCTGAATGTGGTGTTACATTAGTTGAATGATAGCTTAGGGAAAACTGTAAATTATTAAAATCAACAGACTAGAAAGTATTTGATGTATTCTTTTATATCACCAGTCCTTTATGCTTTAAAATCTATTTCATTTTCTTTTGATTTCTTCTAAATTGAAACAGAAAATATACTATTTGCCTTTTCTTTGAAAGAGATATATTTTTAGTGTATTTTATTGGCTCTCAATTTTATATCTGAAGTGAAATCTAATGTATTGAGGTTTTAAATGAATAATGCTGGAGATAAAGATGTGCTCGATGATACAATCTAAAAGGAAATTGAAGAAGATGCCATTGTCAATCATTTACCAAAAACTAGAGTTATTGAAGTTTCATCGTAGAAAGTGAGAACACCAGAGTTTTATTTTTGTTATTGTTCCTGTTAGTATTATTTATAGTTCTTATAAATAATATAATTAAAAGTAACTAAATTATATATTACTGAAAATATAATAGTTCCGAAAATATTTATCTGAAGGAATACAACAGAATTTTCAAACAATAACTATTTTTAATCAACTCTTTTTGACACAGAAAAGTAAATTATATACTCCTTAAACTGAAAAATAATAAGAATATGAAACTTTGTTTTTATTTTTTTTATAACCAATACATAGTGGATCAAAGGAGAAAAACATAAAAATTATCTAAAGATGTATAATAGTTATTAGGACAGGTAGACATCTTTGCTATCTGATCGAGTGTCCAAATCTATCAAGAAAAGAAACTACCACTAAAAATGAATCTTTGTCAGTCGCTGAAATCCTTGTCCAAGATCATAAACATTTAGTCACTGGAGCATGTTATACCTCCAGTGTGAGATAAATTCATTAGGATTTACCAGGTTAAGATACACCGCCTCATTATACATTTAAATTTTGATTATGGAGACACTATATTTGATACCTGTGGCAACATGTTTTCAGTGCCAATTAATTGGCATCCTACTTTATATCTCTTGAGTTTAGATGTCATGAGTCAGCTCCTGAGTATTAGACTCAGTGATAGAAATTCCTACTGTTCACAAATATTCTCTAACTCTTGTAAAACATCCTGATGTATTACATATCTCAGTCCCTCAGCTAGCATTTAGGGGGCCATATAATTGTTGTTTCCAATTAAGTGAGAATGATAGTGAGAAGTGGCATTTCTAGGCCAAGGGAGCTAAAAGAAGGTATACCTTTTCCAGATTCTCTTACTCTAGGAATGTCAGACACAAGAGAAATAATATCAATATTAAACATTCTTTACCTAAATTTACTTCTACACATATACATGGTGGATTTTCTAAGTATTTTTAATCTGGTTGAATTCTAAAAGTAATTTATAACAGCTCACTTTACCACTTACCAAACAGTTTTCTTTCCTCTATCCTTCATGCACCTCTTGAAAATAATTTCTGCAATTTTTATTAATATTCTTATCCCTATCAAAATATTCTTTATATTAGAGAATACTACAAAGATAATTACAAGTTAGATAAAAAATAAAATTTGATTGTTTATTTAAAATAATGTATATAGCCTTTAAAATACCATGGTCCTTTAAGTCTATTCTAATTTTGACTGCTTCATGTCTGGCTATATATTCTTCATTTGTGGCTAATCATATATTTTTTTAAGCTTCATTTTATTTTGACCTTAACTCTGGGTTTCAATTCTGTGAAGTTAAATGTCCTTTTGATGTTTAGTCTCATTCCCACAACATATATCTGCTTGTTCCAGAAATATATTCCCTAATCAAAGTTTATCTGTTGATAATTCTTAATTTCAAACTTTCCCTAAGGTAGAAGTATCTTTTTTATGTTTTTCAGGTACTATTACATGATGGAAAATGTTAATATATTTTGCATGATCTAAGCACTAAATTTTTACCACAGTTATCCATTGAAATCTTCTCAGTTAGCTCATGCTTTTTAATAATGTTAAAATAGTAAAAGTGTTATGTTCCTTTGAACATGCCCCCCAAGTGGAAAATTAGAAAATTAGTTTTACATGCTGAATAAAATGTCTACAAAATAATTAAATATTTATATAATTAAATACACACACACATATAAGTACAAATGAGTATGTTGAAAATAGAACTATAACTTCAAGTTGGTTCGTAAGTTAACTTTCGGTCTCTCTTCCACAAGAAAATTATCTTTGTTCTGCTCCTGCCTAGAGTCTCTTCCTTGTCTCTTTGTCAGTTATGACCTTTTTTGTCCCAGTGTTATTCATATTAATATATGTTTGAGTGATACTTGCTGATAATGGAACTGCAATATAATAGACATTTCTAACTAGATATTTCAAACTTTACAAAATAAGGTTTCCTCAAATGTATTTCTTGAAATAACATTAATCAATATTTTTGAATACCTGTGTCCAGATTTTCTGATATGAAATGGTAATAATAATAATAAAACTCTTGTCCTCAAGGAGTTAGAATACAGCATAGGAAGGAATTTGCATCCAAATAATAATTTCTCTAATGAAGGAAGAGACTCTAGACAATTCATTTTCCTGTTGAAATAGAAAAAGAATGTTAGTGTAACTAGTTGAATATCCATCTATTCTACCAATGTGAAAACCAGTTAATAGTAATGACACTTTGGGTATTTCAGTTCCACTGACAAGTTTGATATTGACTTTAATCAAAAAGTGCATTTCAAAGTATTTTAAAGAATAAATAATTTAAAATGAGTCAATGCTTGTTCAGATTTTACAAGAAGTTATTTATAATTTGAATTACCTTCTAGATGTGTCAGGGAAGGAGAACTAGCTAATTATAAAAACAAGAAGAATAAATCTCTGAGACCATCATCATAGCCTTACTGGAAATAAATCAGTTGAATCCAAGTTTTATGCAACAACTTGGTCACTGTGATTCTCATCCTCAGAAATTTTTACCCTTGAAAATTGAGTTTAGGTCAGCATAAGTCAAGTGGCCACCTTATTATGTTCAACTTGCTATAATCAAGATAATAGGGTTATACAGATAGTAAATACTCCAGCACATCTATGAATATTTACTTGTACTTCAGATATAACCCACTACATAGAGATTGTGCTAATTATTAAGAAATCATTGGTGCTGCTTTTTATTTGACATTAAAAACTAATCATGGTTTATGACAAAACTGATAAAAATAATCAATAATCTGGAAGTGATATTTCTAACATTTCCAAGTTGCACTACCATGGGATAAACTGGAAATGACCAGGATGTGCTTTTAAGTACTGCTTATATTCTCTAAACCTAGGTAAATGAAGAAGAACCTGCTCTCAGGTCAGGAGAAATACCATTAATAAATGAGCCAAGGAAAAGCAAAATTCAGTGGCCAGCTAATACTTCTGAAGACGAGGGGTTTTTGGAAAATGTTTTATAAGCAAAATTATACATCGTGCCACCATTTGAAGAAAATTTTCCCAGGCAGTGTCTATGTTTAAAATATTACTTGACTTCCATTCATTTCATTTTTGGGAGGCAGACATTATGATAATTATTATTCAAATCCATTAATCATCATATTTCTCTCCCTTGAAATCTCATTTGAAACTTATCTGAGAAAAGTGGAATTAACCAAGTCTCAATTTAATTACTTTTGCCCCTGATTCCTTTTATTATAATAAGGACTTCATAGTCCAAAAGAAGCAGAGATCTTGTAACAAGCTACAGTAAAAGCATTTCTAGAGAATGAATCTAATTCATTTGACTAGCATTATGAGTGAGACTATCCTTAAACTTAACATGGTCACCTGAAATACTAGGTACTATCATTAATCTAATTTTAATCACATTCCTACTTCTCTGATGCTGGGGGAGGAATATAGAGAGTATTTCAATTGTCAAAATCTATTAAAATCGCATGGTCATAAGATAGGGACAATTACTGCAAACAAGAAGACCACAGTGGTTAACATATCATAGGGTGGCCCCCCAAATCCTTACCTCGATGTTCAGGTCTTTGTGACTTCTCCTCCCCTTGAGTATGACATGATCCATGACTTGTTTCCAAAGAGTAGATGTGGCACAGATGACAGGATGTATGTAATTACACACTTAAGATTGTAATGCCTAGACTTTTGGAGTTTCTCTTTTCTTTAATGGCTTTGCAGAATAAAATAGCCTTGTTGGGAAACCCCTTGGTGCACAAAACTCTGAGCAGCCTCTAAAAACTGAGGGAGCTTCTGGTTCACAATAGACAAAAACTAAACCTCAATTCAAAGAACTGAATTCTGTCAGCAACCTGAGTGATCTCAGCAGATCTTTCTCTAGTAGAGCTTCACAGGAGACTGCAGGCCTGGCCGACAGTCATAATGCAAACTTGTGAGTCCTCGAGCAGAGAACCCAGCTATGCCATGTTGGAGAAATGAACCACAGAAACAATAAATGAATTTGTTGAAATGTTTTAAGTTTGTGGCACTATTGTTATGTAACAGATAGTTAATACAAATACTATCATTTCATGAAAACCATGATTAGCAATATATGTTATCATAGCCATTAACTGGTTGTCATTGAAACAAAATTTCTAATAATAACAGATCCTAATTTTGGGTTTATGTTTATGAACCTGCTCTCCTTTTTACTTACTTCACATATATTTAATGTGTAAGAGAGATTTACTACAGGTGATTTGCAACTCTCACTGGGTTAGACTGCAACGTGACACTTAGGAATTATGCCCTTTGTCTTCTTGATGAGGTATTTATTTTGTGGATATCATGTCACTACATGAAACTGTCAAGTTGTGAACATATTAATAACTCTAAGCTGCTGCATTCAATTATTCCAATTTTTACCAGTTTTCCACTATCAGTATAAGATATAATAAAGGACTCTATAATCAGGGCAATTACTACTTCATTATGAAATTTTAGGAGTTGTTAATAATGATGTTCAGCATATTCTGTATGTTTTGTAAAAGGCTAGAGCCTTTTAAAATTTTCTTTCCATAGACTAAAAAAAGAAAATTCTCACCAGCTGCCCTAAAAATACAGAACCAAGTGTTGAATTAAATACGCTAAATGTCTTTTTCTGATAAATGAATGCTCACTCACATAGAAATTGTAACTGTTACTTAATCACTTAAAATAGAAATAAAGATTCCTTTCTGGTATCTTATATCCTACTTTAAGCTAACACTTTAATCTTGATATAGTTCTGTCATTTGTCATCTATAGTCCCTGAGGAATTGTAATATGAACCATTTAACTCTTTATGAACTAAATGATTTAATATACACTTAGAATTATACTTTATAGTACTGAGGTTTAAAATTTTATTATGGCTTTTTCTTGAAAAATGTTAAGTACAGTTTTATGGTTATTTAAAAAAAGTAAATTTTCAAAGTTAGTGGTGTGGTTCTGATTGACACCCATGTTATGCAAAATAAGACAAGATTCTACCTCAGTGTTTGTCCTTCATTAGTTCTTAGTAGACCCAAACAAATAGAGAGAGATGTGCGTGTGTGTGTGTGTGTGTGTGTGTGTGTATTTATTCATTGTCCAATGAGAACAGAAATATATATTATAGAAATGTTGCCTAAAAACAAGAAATAATTGTTACCTACAATCTCAATCAATCTCCAAAGGCATGAATTGGTATACTTCTCTTGTAAAGGGCCAAAGAGTAAATATTTTCAGCTTTACAGTCCATAAGATCTGTCGCAACAACTCAACTGTTATTGTAGCATGAAAACTGTCATAAATAGTATTTAAATAAATATCATGACTGAATTCCAATAAAATTTTACTTACAAAAACAGAGGGTCCAGATTTGGCTTTCAGGAATATAGTTGCTGATTTTTGTTCTAAAGACATTCAAAAGTACAGGTTCTAATAACAAAAGACCTATTTTTATATGACCATCCTGATAAGCCAAAACATGATACAAGTTTGAAGGTTGGAGCTGGAGTAGAGCCCAAAATTAAACTGTACACTAAAACTGTGAGAAAAAAAATTTTTTTTTGATCCAGATTCAGAAGAATCAGAAGGGATAGAAAAAGAATGATCTGTGAGCTCTGTAAAAAAAAATATCAGAAAGGAAATGCACCAGTATGGCATTGGCCAAACAGGAAATTCAGAGACCATATTATCCAAAGTGCATATTTAAAGTCATTTGCTATAATAAGCTAAATACAACTTTCACCTGTTACTCCCATAAAAATCTACAGTAAAATCTGTATTGTTCACACAAGTTGTTCTGTGAATCGATTTGTTTTGAGGACTCTAAGAGTGTTGAATTCTATATAGCCAGGTAGATATGAAGCAGAAAACAGAAAAAGAGCTGAAAAATGAAATAGTTTTTACTTGAATTTCTATTATTCTTAGCAATGAGAGATCTGGCAGGAGGCTTCCATGAATGCACAATAGCTAACGTTCCTCGGTGAGACCTAATTCCCTTTTAAAAGCACACAAAAATAATCACATGAGGTTTCAAACAAGGTTTATTTTTGTTACCATTATTCCTTCCAAGTATGGCCAATAAAATGAAGCCAAATAAAACCAAGTCATCTTTCTAAATTTCCACAAGAACTCTCTGGAGTCTTATAATTCTTTATTTTTTCAGTCTATCCTTTCTTGCTGACCTGTGTTAATCTTATTGATGGAAATTTGATTTATTCAACCTGTTTCTCTAGCTCTAATCTAAAATGAGGAAAAAATGAAAAAGTGACTTCTAATTTTGACCATTTAACACAGGAGACCAAACATCAAGCTATGAAATGTTAAGGCACAGTCATAATGAGAGAGATTATATGGACGGTTGTCTTCCCTTGTCTCATTACTCATCTCTTTTAAACACCAAGGTAGGTAATATTTTAATGTCTAATTGCCAACTGAAAATCTTGAAATGAAAGACTGTCATCAGAGTGAAAACTTCAAGGCCCTTTTCCCTCCTGTCTTTGGTCATATAATTTTACCTCAAGAGTCCTCTAAAGCCTAATCTTTAGAGACTATTAATCTGCTCTCTGTTTCAGCCTATTGGAACATATTCTCTCCCATTTCTATGCATCATTTGAGCCATGTCTATAACTTTTTCCTGAGATTCCATAGATATTCTTCTATAGAGGGGAACAATTATTATGGTACATTGAATAATAGCATGGACCAAAACTTTTAACCTTTCCTATATCCAGGCCTTTCGTAATGTGGCTTTTCAAAAAGAAAGAGTAGGCTTCTAACTCTTTGACTTTAGTCTGGTCTTGTAGTTTGCTTTGGCTAATGGAAAAGGAGCGAACCTGAATGCTACCAGAGGCATAAAAAAGTGTCTATGTATTTCTGCATCTTCTTCTGGAAAACCTGCCACCATCACTAGAACATGTCCAGGCAACAAAGAACATGTGGAGGAAACAAAGTTGTCTGAAGTAATACCTTTCCTAGACTATAAAGTCTCCAAGCCAAACCACCAGTATTAGCAGATTAGATCAAGTAAGATGAGTGAAGTTTATCCCAAATCAGTAGAATTATATAAACAACCAGTAAACGCAGAAAAATCGTTTCTGCTGGGTCATGTATTACATGGAAATAACTGAATAAAACATTTATAATTCAATGGTTACAGGATATGTATCACATTTTATAAAGACTAATTCTTTTGAGCTAAAAAGGGGGCAAACATCTTTATAACTTGTTCTTCTGATGTAATGTGTCAAATTTAAGTAATGAAATCTGCCCTTTTTATTTCAAATTGGTGACTCGTGGGTATGGATAGTGATAAATACAGTCATTCATTAGTATTAACTTTGTTTTATTTTGTTTTAATGATTTAATGTTCATATGTAAAGATATCCAGATAAACTATGATTTATTCTATTGTCACTAGTATAAGAATTAATATTTTACTTAAAACATAGTAATAGACTATTTTAAGAGTCTCATGCTCTCCTGACTAAGCTACATGGGTGCATCTAATGGAGTATTTTAAAAGAGTAAAGGTACAGTTCCCCCTTGAAGTCTTTCAACTATCTCTTTTCCTTTGGTAAGTAATAATTATCAGCAGTCTTCTGAATTTTACTTTTCTTCTTCATCCCTGATCTTTCTGAGCCCAGCTAAGAAACTAACAGTTCTAATTAAGCCAGCTCCAAAACAACTGATTCTTTGGTTTGTGTGTATATGTCAAGATAAAGAGGGTGTGTATTTGCAGTACTTTATACTCTAATGTGTACTAAACATCCTAAAAATACTTGAGACTAATTGTGCTCTCCTAATAAACAAGAGACTATCATATTTTACCTCTGAGAAACTTAATTAAATCACTCTTCCAATTCTTGATTTCCCTAATCTGTCAATAGGCATATTTTTTTGATAGTGTTCATGTCACTATACTAATACGAAGTGAGAAAAAAATGAAAAATATTTTTAAAATTTCTTTTAAACTCTAAAAAGTGATACAGACATTGAAAAGGTACTGTTGCTTCAATAAAATCTACCTGAAAATCTCTGTAATACCATAAATTCTAAGTTAATTAATGATTATGGTTGTAATAGTTTAAAATAGGTTTTTCCAGGAAGTTAAGAAGTTTTGACTGATACAGTGAATAAATTTAAGAAAATGAATGAGTTGTGATTCAGTCTGGTACATTTAATTAGTCTGACTTAACTTGAAATTCAATTTCCTTACCCAACACTATAAGATCAGAAGGGTTATGTAAAGAATAGAAAAAGACTAAAAGGCTGAAAGATACTTGACAAATGTCAAAAAAAAAAAAAAAAGAACAAAATAACCACCTCAGATGTAGAAAATATTAGAAACACAGTTTAGCATAGAACTAGGAGTCAAAGTTTAGAGAATTTATATAGAATTCTATCCCTGGGTTAATTTGTAACCTAAAAAATAATTTTCCATCCTCTTCAGGCTTCATTATATTTCTGATGATGGATATTAACTAAACCTATTCTGGTAATCAATTTACAATGCATGTAAGTGAAATCACAAGCTATATGCCTTAAACTTATACAGTGATATATGTCAATTATTTCTTAATAAAACCGAAAAAAATATTTCAATGAAATATTTAAATTTGCTTGAACATAGAATTCTATTCATTGTGTTCAGATATGTAAAAGGCAAGAATGATCTCTCTCATGATAATTCAAGTATAACTCAAAGAAATGCAGAATAAAAAATGAGAAAGCAAATTGCACAGGTCTGAGACAAAGAAATTACTTTAGGTAGGCCAATGATAAGAAAACTCATTTGTTTACCAAAGTTTTCTTCTTTTCTTAATTTCTAGACTTTTGCACATATTTCAGAAATTTATTAAAGGCATTCGAATAACCTGAAAAAGCATAGCTATCTGAATTAAATAATAAAGTAACTGTTTCAAATGAACCATGTTGTTCCTTTTCTTTTCACTTCAATATTGAATCTTAAATACATACATTTGAGTCTTGTGGGCCTACTTTTTAATTTTTTGGAGTACTCATAATTTTCTAAGGTATTAAAGAGAATAGTGTATTTTTCAACTTATTCTTTTACTTTCTTCAATTTCATATTGAAAGGTGACATGCCTAACATTGCTCTCAATTAACTCTTGCAGTAGTGCCATGGAAGCATTCAGTGAGTCTTACTTGTTCAAATTCTATTACTTTTGACTATTTATTCGGTTTAAAGAGATTCCTTGGATTGTCATATTTTATTTCTCGTCACTACCAGCTGCAACACTTGCTTCTTATGATAATCATAAAATGAACTGCTATAGAAATGCGAAATGATATTGTTTCTTTCTCATTCTGATCTCCCATCAACAATTTATAATTTTGAAACGGCACTAGCACAATATAGTGAGAAACAGCTGCTTAATTTACCTTAATTGTTAGGCAATATCTCATTTCATCTAGATAGTAAATTCAGCAGATTTTTGAGAGCACATGCTCTATGCTTTATCTCACACAACAAAGGTTCCAAAAAAACATGCTTTGCAAGTAAAAACCACACTTTCCCCAACATAGGTTTTAGTCATTCCTTAGATCACACTGTGACAGATGCCTCAGACACAGCAATTGGAAACAAGAAACAATTCAGTTGACCCTATAACACTACTGTTTCCAACGTATGATCAAGATTTACACAGCAACAGAGAAAGCCAACCTGATCGAATTTATTTCTGTGAATGTGTGCTGTGACTCTGAGACTTTGTCCTAAGTGAAACAGTAAATTTATTGAGCTTTAAAATCCTCTGGAATGACTAACGGACATATTCAAAAATGTAACAAAGGAAACTCTACAACACATTTCAAAAAATTTTTTTTCTTCCCATCCGGTAACATGTGTGTGATGTGAGATATAAAGAAGACTGTTCTGGTGGGGCTGCAGGAATGGTCATGATGCATGATTATGTTATTGTTATTTAACATATGGTTAGATTTACTAATATTTTATTTAAGATATTTTTACCTGTGTTCATAAGTAACATTTATATAATTTTATTTTTTCTTATTGAACTTGTCAGGTTTGGTACCAGCAATATAAAATAAATTGCATAATAAATGGTACCTCTTTATTTTCTCTGGAAGAATTGTGTTAAGATTAGAATGATCTGTTTTATGACCTATTTGTCCCATAATTAACCTTGAAAACAACTAAATTTTTTTTTGGTGTGCAAATTTTTAAATACTTTTTAAACTAGTATAATGGCTTCAGAATTGATACTTTTCAATTAATAAATAATTATTTTTCTAAAAATTTATTCATTGCCTATTTTCACATATATGGTCTAAATTTCTTCATATCATTGACAGGTTCTATATTATGTCATCCTTTTCCTTGTATTATAATTTGTGCCTTCTTGGTTTTTTAATTTGATCAAATATACTATAAGTTCATACATTATAGTAATCTTTTTAATTTGCCAAGGACTTTGTTGAGCTCTTATTGTGTATGTATATCTATTGCATTAATATGTTTAATTCTACCATTTCATTTCTTTTAATATTATTTATTTTTAAAATTCTAAAATTCCTTGTTTAGTCATTAATTTTCAGTTTTTGCCCTTTGGCAATATGTGCATTCAAGGTTATTTCTAAATGCTAGTTTACCTGAAATAAACAAGCAGTTTTTTGTTTGTTTGTCTGTTTGTTTTTTAAGGCAAGGCAACCCTTGGTTGACCTCGCAAATTGCAAGGACCTTGTCAGTTTACAATCCCTTTTTTTTAATTTTTTTTATTTTTTACGCCTGCAGCCCTGTCTTCCTAGGTGGTCCCCATCCAAGTACTAACCAGGCTGACCCTGCTGGGCTTCCAAGATCAGACAGGATTAGGCATGTTATCAGGGTAGCATGATCATAGACAACAGTATCAGCAAATTTAAATGAGTGTCTCTGTCTTCTGAACAAATTTATTTATTTAATGCACCCTGTGATTTAATGACTGACATATTTGGATTCAGAACCACCATCTTGTTTTTTATTTTCTTTTTACATTTTAAAAACAATTTTTAAAAAATCTTATTCATTCTGCTTTTAATTGGACAAATTTTTAAATTTTCATTTTTGTTTTTAATTACTTAAAAGAAATATCCTCAATTCTATGTCCATACAAGTTTAACATCAGATATATCTCAGAGGATATATCATTATATCTCTGATTTATTTTAAAAAATTACAAGAATGTTTAAATAGTTTAAAGTTTATTACTTGTACTTTTCATTTAAAATATTATTAATACTAAGTATTTTAAATCTACTTTATATTTATGTCTCCTAAAGTAATCATTAGGATGTTTTCTGTTTTCAAATAAAGTCAGTACTGATTTGGAGTCAAGCATATGATTGCCATTTTGCATCTTATAAATTTTCCCTTGCACATCAGTCTTTAGAGATAAAGTTTATCTTTATAGAGGACTTCATTAAGAAGTTAATGGTTGGTTTTATAGTCTTAACTTTTAAGTTGTCTTTAATTGTGTTTTGTCTTCATTATTTCATAACAGTACAGTAAAAATTAAAATTCTTCCTTTTAATTTATCAACCTGGAAGTTTTTCTTTTTTATTAGCTTCAATTAAGAAGTAGTATGCATATAAATAAATAAATATACAAATAAATTTTCATAAGACTGTTAAAAAACTCATACCTTGTTAATGCCATTTAATATATGGTTAAATTAGATTTGTTAAATTACATAATAACTTAGGAAAATCTTCTGACAGTTTATTAAAATGTTAAATGTGCACCCAATATGACCTAGCAGTATAATACTTCTAGATATTCACTCAAGAAAATGTCCACAAAATTACTGTACACAAATAATAATAGCAACTTTATTTATAGCTTGCTCAAATAGAAAGCAAGCCAAAAGTTCATCAGGATTTATAAATACATTTGAAATACTTAATGTTCCATAAATGTGATCAAATATTAGTTAATGACAGAAAGTATATGCAAAAACATAGATGATCTCACAAGCATTATGAAATTATGTTAAGCAAAAGAAGTGAAGCATGTAGTATAATACTATATAACTGATTTTTATGAAATTCTAGTGGAGGTAAAAATTATCTATGGTGAAAATTCTCTAAAAAGAGTTTAAATTACTAGAATTTAAATCATTAGTTTAAAGGGGCATGAGAAAACTTTCTGGATATTTTTGAAAAGGTATTCTGTATTGATAAGAGTGTAATGTTTACACGTATATGTATTTTTTTAAATTCATCAAACATGATGTTTCAAGATTTGGGCAGTTCACTACATGCAAATTTAAAAAATGATCTGTTAACAAATATTTAACCCAATAGATAGTAAAGCTGTCTTTCATAGTTGTTTGGGCTAGCATTTCTGAAAATACTCTCTTAATTCTAGTCTTGAGCAATTGAGAAAATATATAGAAGTTATTAGGAGCTGAGATTCTCCATTTTCCTTCAAACCAATATTTTTATATAGGATTTCCATAAGCCTTGAATGCCCTTCCTTGTAATCTCTCCTTCCCCATGTCTATTTCATTTATTTATTTTTTCTCCCGATATCTCAATGCCATCTTTCCTAACTGGCCCTTGTCCTATGTAATATTAATGGCCCTCTCTCTTTAATCACATAGACCTTATGAAAAATTAGATCATAATATTCCAATTTAATCATAATTTAAGTACTTGTTTACCTAATTTGTCTTTATAATATATCATGAGTTTCTGAAAGACTGGATTTTCTTTTCTTTTTCTTTTTTAAATAGTCTGTTTAGAGTTCTTTACATTGTACCTGTGAAACAAAGTCCATTCAATTAACATAATTTATTATTTAAATAAGCTAAGAAAATAATATTATAAACAAATGCAATAACTTACATAATTATCTTATTTTCCTCCAATAAATTTTATATTATATTTTCCAGCATTCATTTAAAAATAAAGTGCCTTTGGTTTTCACACATGCACATTCTCTCTAGGTCGTAAACTGTAAAATCAGTTTAAGTAGTAAGCAACATTAATGTTCAAATGTGAGGTTTAAACTTATTCAGAGTCCATTCAAGTGGGGAGGAACTAGAAAACAAGGCTCCTTGAATCCTGTGTGGGGGAGAGGATGATATAATCAGACAGTTGACCAGGAAATATCTGCTTGCGGTCAGCCAATTCTTGGGAGAGGATTTTAAGGAAGGTTTGTTTTACATTCTGATACTGGCTCAGACTGGGGGAGGTCAAAGCTCAGTGGTTTGAGAGGAGAGAAATCTAACAAGTTTGGTCAAGTTAACAGGTATTTTGTCCAGATTGGTTAGTGGATACAAACAGTTCAGCTAATCATTTATAAGACAAAAAAATGGAAATTTGCAGTACTGTGTCTGATCCTGTCATAGTGAAGAAGGGGGCATCAATGACTGTTAACTAAGTCACTAAGGTAAAACGGTTTTTTTGTAGTCTTTTCTTGGAAGACAAAAGGCATGAAGAGATTTCTTAACCATTGCTGTTTTCCAAGAACACATAGCTCAGGTTAAGTTTAACATTTGTCATTTTAGACTATGTTTTTAAGAATCTGTTTAAACCAAAAATACCTAAGTAATTTTATTAAAGTTACTCAAGTTAGTATTTTTCATAGCAAATATTACCTCAAATTTAAAACAATAATTAAACATACATATCAATAGTCCTATCTTTAACATCATAATGCTTTGACAAATACATGTGGTAGTTGATAATAAGGTTAAAACAAGGTCACTAATAGTATAAATATATGCTGATATATAGGCCTGTTTTAGATATGAGAAAAATATGAGATTCTTATTGAACGTATGTTTTTGTTGTTGTTGCTATTTTCCAGTAGGTGATTTCTGAAAGATGTGTGTGGTCTGAAATCCAAACTTGAATAAAAAGTTGGTTTCACTTGTTACCAACATAAATGAATTACCATGTATTACCTGTTAATTTCTTACTACCAATAGGCAGCTCAATATCAATTTTGTCAGAACTGTGTAATCCTATAAACTTTATAGAAATCCTAGTGAATAACCATTGGATTTAAATACTAAAAAATGATATAACTGATTGATAAGCACAAGATATTTATTTCAGAAAAAATAATAAAAGTGAAGGGAAACATTGACCAAAGGCGAACTGATAAAAATAAACATCAATTTTTCAACATATAATGAAATATCCAATCTAGGTTAAGCTGTTTTTCCAAGAAATCCCAAATATGATGATATTTCAGCAAATTCAGGCACCCAAAGAGAAAGTTGCCAAGTACAATAACCTTTAAACTATTTTAACATATTTTGAACCATCAATCACTTGGTTTTATAATAAATTATCAAATTACAAAAAGGAAGAATACTCTTTGGCTTTGAAAACTTTTATAAAGATACTAAATTTCAAAATAGATGACCAAATGCTAGCAACATTTTTCATTACCTGTATTTCATATGCTGAAAGTGTAATAGTGGAAGGCAATTTAGGAGATAATAATCATTAATTGGAAAGGAATGAAAGAACGAAGAAAATGGACTTTAAAAATGTATCCATCAGCAAGCTCAGACAACTGGTAGGAAAGAACGCATTGGCAGAAAGTCTATAGCAAAATTAGAAGCTGGCAGTTTCTAAGACATAATAATAAAGGGAAAGAAATAAACTATACTGATGAAAATACAATATGAAAGAGTAACCTGTAGATGATTTGAATAAGGTGCAAACTTTCCTAAGAGGATTAGATAAAGGGAAATCACAATGATAACTGTCAAAGAAGTACAATAATTTATGAACAGCATTTGGAGAACCAAAGTCAAAATAAGCTGCTGCTAGTACAGGATCTTAAAAATAAAAAGAAGTATAAGAAAAGTTAAATTGGGCATGGAGAGAGAATAATTATCTATGGCTGTAGAAAAGAACTGCAGTTATATAATAAATTGCTAAAAGTTTCATTTTACTGTTTTATTCTTTTTCCATATTAAAATCTTATGATATGTAGGATCAGACACATGAAAATATCATCTTTAGCTGCCTAGCCAACTTCAAAAATTCTAAGGACTGGTGATATACAAAGAGCATAGGTCCTGATAATCAATTAGCAAGGCAATTGGCCCATGGATAATTAAGAGATGATCTTAACAGAAAACTAAAAGATTATGTATCTTCTTCACAGTAAAAAAAAATTAATAAGTAATATGTGACCCCATATAATAAATTTCTTTCATTTAAAAAAAGTGAAATACGCTTTATCTCCATTGCCACAGGTCAAATCCAAGCTTTAGTCACCTCTTGCCTACTGAGTCTAGTGCTGAGTTTCTAAAATCCATTCTTTACCCGTAAGCCTTCCTAAATATGAAATCTAAATTATGCCCTTCGTTCTCTAACTTTCTTACTATACTACATACATGAAAATAATGTATTAATACTTATTTTAAATTAATAGTCCCGATTCACATTCCAGGCCTAAGGAATTAAAGTCTTGGGGATAGGAATTGAGAGTCTACATTTTAAAAAATCTAAAAATGATTCTTAAACACACAAACATTAAAGAATCACTATCTTTGAGACAAATTTAAACACTTAAATGCAATTTACTAGAGCATGTATTTTCTCTTTCTCACATTCCATTGCAGACTCATCTCTATTTATTCAGCTTTACTGATATCTTTCCATTTTCAAATCCATTAAGCAATGAAATATTTTTCATCACTCATGAAAAATGTTCTGATCTTCTTCACATGATCATCTCTTCCCTTTATTTGGCTGACCACTATTTATTTACTAATAAATCAGACAAAATATGTTATCTTCCAGAATGTCATCCTTAGCCAGTAGATTTCATGCTTTGCTACGCAGTGGAGCACCTGAAATTTAAAAAACAAACAAACAAACAAACAAACAAAAAACATTGATGCCTAAAAGAAAGGATTCTGATTTAATAGGTTTGGGATTCAGCCTCATCATTGAGGTTACTAAAAATTCGCTCAGTTACCCTATATGCAGCCAAGATTGAGAATTATAGCCCTCATCTAAGTTTGATTCCTGCCCTTTGTTTTCACTTAGAATGGTATTTTATACTTTTGCTTACAAACACTCTTTTCTCACATCATTAAAATCACCATGTGCTGTAAACTGCTAAGGGCAGATGTCATGACTGTTCCGAATCTGCTATCTACACATGATACCGAGTATGGAGAGAGAACTTTGAAGTAACTCAAGAAATGTGTGTTAAATAACATTGAATTAATTATTTGACTTATCACAAAGCATTTTAAATATTATTTTGACATCTTTACCTTCTATACACTTCTAGCATATGAAATTCCAGAGGCATTTTTTTTTTCTCTTCATTTTGGTATCTTAAGAACCTAGAACTGTAAATGTTCAATGAATCTAAAAATAAAAAAAGAAAATATGTAGTAAATTGGAGCAATATTTAGAGAAATTAAGATAATGAAATCTAGTCAAGTAATCCATACTGTATAGAAATATTTCTTTGGAACCTCATTTATAAGCTGATTATCCTTCAATCAATATATATATTCATTACATGTTCATTAAAAAAAGTCTTGGAAAACTTGTTTTTAAATATAGCTGGGGATTAAAATTATTAGGGGAGGTATTTTCAAGTGCAAATTCTTGGGCCACTGGGTTCAAATTTCAAGATGTGGGGCAAAGGAAGTAAATTTTGATAAAATAAACAACCAAAAACCCCACGTTTCTCGATATTTCTATCGGTTCTCAACTATGGACCTACTTTTTGGGAAAAATGACCTAAGACCCTATAAGAAAATTGTATTGACATAGTTGAAGCAGTTATTTTATTTGAAAAGAATTCTGCTTTATTTAAACTGTTCCATAACGTTGATTTTTAAACTAACTTGATTTTTATCTATACTACCTATATTTCACTTCTAACAAATGAATTTTAGAATCTTAAGAGATTTACATTATCAAATATCTAATATAATGGTTTTGTTTTTATATAAAATTTTGCATCTAAAGAACATTAGAACTAGGTTTCGAGGAGTTTTTAGGAGTTTACTAAAGGGAAAAAAAAGAAAATAAATACTTTCCCACTGGCTAGCAAAAGCCCAAGTTATGCAATAAATTATGTTTTCAGGGACTGGTGAGTTATCCTTAGAGCACGCAACCAATGGGAAACATAGCAAATGAGTTTCCAATGAATTTAATGGAACATTCTAAATAGTTATTGTTATTGTTAGATAATATAATTGAGAAATTTTGTTTAGAGGTATATTGTATGTACATCTATCATCTATGTATCTATCTTCTATGTATTTATCATCTATAGGTATAGCTCTATAACTGTAACTTCAATTTAATATTATATGAGTCAAAACAAAATTTTCATAATATTTTGTTCAAAGGACTAATTAATTTTATTAGGGCATAAGTAAATTCAGCAGTGTATATTTGAGAATCTAATGACTTCCTAATTCAGAACGAATTTAGCAATAAAAGCTAATTAGAAGAGAAGTGAAGGCCTAAAATATCCCTTGTGTGCATAAAAGTAAAATTTAATGATTATTAATTGAAATTAAAATTTAACAGTATACTAACGTAACATAACATAAAAGTCTATGTGTCATACAGTATCACGAAACAAAAATACATAGGGAATAGTTCATCATTCTTAGGCTTTGCCTGGTTAATTCATGGTTAATAAGAATATATTTGTAAAAGTAATGGTGTTGATAGTAAGAATTCCAATATATACTGTAGTAAATTTTTTTCTTTATCCTCCCAAGCCTAGTGTCTTTTAGGAAAGAAACATAATCCAGTTGGTTAAGTGTGACAGAAAACATTAAAAGGAATTTTAATATCAGAAACTCATGCTCCCTTCATAATACATGCATATAGATGACCAAATATATGCATATTCATATGCATATATATTAATTTTCTATAAATTATAGACAATACTAAAGATAAAAATGAAATAAAAAGTATGATCTCAAGAAAAAAGTAAGACACCATTTCTTCTGTGTAAAAAAGACACATACATTTTTGTATTAATAGACTTTCTACATTTTTCAGGTCTACATGGCATCTGAAATATACCTAATATTTTTTGCATTTAAAATTGACTCTATAGTGAAACATTTTGGTTTATCTGACTGCATACAATACCAAACTATAGACTGAAAATTATTTCTGCATATAAACCATTAATGGGAAAATATTTAATCATATTTAGAATCAAGAAATTACTACAAGATCTGGAGCTATCACGAAGCACTCACATTAGATTTATTCAAGGAAGGGAAATAATCTTTGCAACATAGCAAGGTACATGTTTTAAAATAGTAAGTCATAGAAATTATCACTTACTTAAAAACATGAAGTTTAAAAACAAATGATTCAAAGGTAGAGCTATATGAACAAACATGTTAGTTTCAGGATTATATATTGAAGCTAAAATGAAACAAATAAATAAAAAGAACCAAAACCAAAATAATAGAAGTCAACCTAAATTTCCAGACACAGGAAAACAATTATCTATTTTATTATGCAGCCATTTAAAATGCTAAATATTAAAACCTGGCAGCAGGAAAAAAAATAAGCTACTAGGTTAAATTTTTAAAAAGCAGGAAACAGAGGAAATTATACTATGCTTGAAATTTATATAAGTAATTTAAATAGTTTGTCTGAAAAACATGTTATATGTACTTCAACAAAATAAAATGTTTTGAACCCTACCTGCCTCACAGTATTCTGCTCTCATTTTCTTCCCGGTCTGTATTATAGAACAGTATTTAAAACGACTATCACCTTTCACTGGCACACAGCTCATATGCCCTGCCTTCTCTCATGGTGACAATCCAGTTAACTCTTTAAATATAGAATTTTACTCTTTCTCTTTTTGACTTGCCATTAGATGCTTTAAATTCCTCAGGTGCAAATCAAACACAGGTACTGACTGTCTTTCAAATACAAAGAACACACAACAGGCTCTCCAGGTAGTCCAGTTGCATCCTGTCTTGGCTCCACAGGATTTAATACAAAGGGTTTAACTTCCAAACTCTCTGCCTTGTTGAATATGAGAAGCACAACTTCCTCCAAAGAAGGCCTCTACACATTGACCTATTTTATATATATTTTTATTTTATTGACCAAGCTGCGGAGCTTCAGAGTTAATTAACTGCTTCTAAAATCATCCTGTATGAATTCTACACTACAGTCTACTACCTCACTTTCGTATTCAATGAGAATGGTTTTCAGAGATGTTCATGATACTCACGAGGATATAGTAGTGAGAGATTGAAATCTTAAAGAACTGTGATTTGCAGACATAATAAACCTTTGAACTACATCTTACAAATCACTGGGCATCTTCTAAATTCCTTAGGGGTTTGGGGGAAATAGGTTTCCTACAATTTTTCAACTGGACTTGAATCACAAATATATTCTTATAATACAAATGTATGCCAGAGAAAATTTAGGTTACCTATTATCACTGACAAAAATTCTCATGAATTCTTAACAGTGGCATGGTGGGCAACCACATGTGAGTAGGAATCCCATTTGTTTTAGAAGAAAACTTAAGCCAGACTACTGTAAGGACAGAACATTAGACTATCATGTTCCACAAATTTATGTCTTAATTTTTCAACGTGTACTAGTTGAGAAACAAGGAGAAACCAAATAATCCTCTAAATTAACTTTATCTACAAAATAATGTCTAATGATTACTGTTTTGCTTAACTTTTAGGGTTATTTCACAGATTATAAAAGAAAATACATAAAAGTGATTTCTACATTGTAAATAATAGATACTTCAGAATATATACTTGATATTGATTTTTAACAGATTTACAAGTTTAAATAATTTGTCAATTATGCTGGAAATTAATATTAAGGAACCACATATTTTATATCTACATAATCTTTAAATTGTGTCATTTATCCAATGCTCTTTTATCTAATGGTATAATCAGCTTGAGTATCCTGCTCTCCCATTCTAAATGTATTCCCAATTTTAACGATGGATTAATAATAACCATAATCTAGTAGTTTTTTTTTAATTTTGTAAAAAGTTTAACCAGTGTTGTGAGGATTTTGAATGATGCTATTAATTCACTATATTGCAAGTTCTATAAGGACAATGTATTAGCTTGACACACAAAATTAATGATCCCCGTGAACCAACTTGATTGTTTAGTCATCACTTTTCCGTAATACTTAGCACAATGTGCATATAAGAAGTGTTTAATAAATGTCCATTAAATGGCTTTAAAATTGATAATAAAAATGAGCATGAAAAAGTTTTCCCTTCATTGTTAATTCTAAGAATTTTTACATACAGTAGAGCAATTTTCATCTAATTTAACTTTCTTACTCATAAAAATATTGAAGCTTATAAAATATTTTGCTAAGACAAAATTGATTTTACTGAAATGTTCTTATGGAATATATTATGTATATTCATAATGTATTGCAACAAATCTTCACCTTTGCCATATGACTCGTACCACATTTCATTAAAGACGTGGAGTTTCTCCTTTCTTTGTTTCTGTCTGGCCTTGTAACTTGCACTGGCTGCTAGAACATGTTTGAAGTGACCAGTGTCCAGTTCTAATCTCTGTCTCAGAGGCTTATTACTTGCTTGCACATGCTCCTCTGCTTCAACATGAGAATGTGTTCAGGTTGGCCTGATGGAGGAGGCCTATTAACCCTGAATAATCTAGCCAACAATCCAGCCAACAAGCAGCCAACAGGTGCCTAAATACTAGATGCACAAGAGAGCCCATTTGAGATCAAAACAACTGCCCCACTGAGCCCAGTCCAAATGATTGACCGTTATATGTGTAACGTAATTATTTATTGTTTTAAGCCATTGCCTTTTAGAGTAAAGCATTATATAGATTAGTGTGGTAATAGATAAATAATACATAAACGCTACTGCTTACTTTTATTTATCTTTAATAATCATTTGTTATTGATTGATATCTACTCAATCAAAGTATTCTTAAGTATGAAATTTATTTAAATGAATGGTTAAAAAATCAATGAATAACTCAGAATTGCAGGGGAATTGGAAAAGTACCCTGCAATAAAAATCATCTGTTCTGGAAGTGAGATAATGAGCTACAGGGTAGCAGAAAGTGTGAAATGAATATTCACATGAAAAAAAAAAAATGCTGCTGAGTTACTGCTCATTTCTCGTTCAAGTTTCAGCCATTAATTCAACCTTTACTTTTCACTGCTAGGTTTGGTTTCATTGGGCACAGTTAAATTCAAATAAATATTCTTTGCATAAATGACTTTTAAGCATTCAACGAAAATGCTTTTCAAATTTGGATCTGCAAAACTTGCAACTCTGGTCTTTGTAAATACTATTCAAAAAAATTTGCAGTTTACTAGATTGTTCCAACATCTTAACTTCTATAGGTTAACAGTTTTTCTTATTTTAGTATATTAATTGGGACAATCATCTAGGTAGAAAAAAAGTTAGTGCCGTATTCCTCCATCATTTCTGGTTTTGATTCCTGTGATTTCATTTACCCATGGTCAACTGAAGTCTGAAAATATAAATGGAAAATTTCAGATATAAACAATCGATAAGTTTCATATTGCACGCCATTCTGAGTAGCATGATGAAATCACACCGGCCTGGTCCATCCAACCCAGGATGTGAATCATACCTTTATCCAGTGTATCCACACTGGGTACTCTACCTGCTTTTTGGTCACTTAGTAGTCATCTTGATGATCAGATCAACTGTCCTGGTATTATAGTGCTTGTGTTCTTACTTAATGATGACCCCAAATTGCAAGAGTAGTGATGCTGGCCATTCAAGGAGAAGTCATTAAGTGCTTTCTTTAAGTGAAAAAGTAGAAGTTCTCAACTAATTAAGGAAAGAAAACTGTATGTTGAGATTGCTGAAATCTATGTTAAACATGATTCTTCTACCTGTGAAATTGTGAAGAAGAAAAAAGAAATTCATGCTAGTTTTGCTGATGCACCTCATACTGCAAAAGTTATAACCACAGTATGTAGTAAGTACTTAGTTAAGATATAAAGGCATTAAATGTTACCATAGGTATATGCACATAGGAAAAAAAACAAAACAAAACATAATATAGATAGGATTCAGTACTATCTGCAATTTCAGGCATCCACGGGGGATTTTAAAATGTATTCCCCATGGATAAGGGGACCGACCTACTGTACTCTTTATCCATTTTAGTGATTTCAATTCTTCCTATATATTTTACTGATAGAATTATCTGCCTAACCAAGAAATCTGATTGTATTACTACCAAATTCAAAACCCTCATCCTTTGTACCTCTCTTTATCTTTCTGGACTTATTATTAATTTACTACTTCTACCTATTTGTTTACTCTCTGGATTTTCTGTTAGAAAATATCTCTGGATATATCTCTGGAGACTTTAAGCTAAGAGAGTTTGTTATCTGCCATAAAGGTTAGCGTTGAAGTTATCTGAAAGATGAGACTGACTGAGGAACACTAGCATGAGGAGAAAAAAAAATTAGCTACATTATCATACAAGTTCATGTTTATTTTTAGATCAAAGGAACAAGGAAAAGCTAGGACATAGCAACTAAAGCTTTGAGTACAGTAATTATTACAATTAATGACTTGGAGGCAACTAGTTGACTTTCAAGCTTTGCCTCAAGACTTCTAGTAGTTAGCCACTTGACCTCTTTGAACCTCAGTTTCTTCATCATTATAATGAGCTGTTTGGCCTTAGTGACCACTAAAATCTCTTCAATTATTATTCAGAGAAAAAGAGAGGAATATGTACATTTCAAAAAAAAAGCAAAAATTCAAATCCTGGCTGCTTCATTTAACCAATTATGTGGCCTTATATATGTCCCCTTTTCACTTGGAGCCTCAGTTTTGTCATCAGTGAAATATATCAAAAAGTTGTTAAAACAACCATATAAAGAAAAAAAAGTATATTGGCACAAATAAATAATAATTACTGTCATTATTTCTATGTTTGAGATGAACCAAATATTAGCAAAAAAGAAATGATAGCAATTTAATGACTGCTAAGAATATATTTCAGACTCCATGAGAAAAAAAAAAGCAAAGTAAAATAACCAACTGGTAGATTGAATTAAATGATAACTTATCACAATGAAATTAGTGGAACTAGTAATTTTATTTTGTGTTTTTTAGAAGCTTTCTATTTTGAAATAATTATAGACTCACAGAAAGTTGCCAAAATACTTGAACTAGTACTTTCAATATTATTTTCTTTTAAAATTATATTCGATTTATTTTATCTCTTTCTATAAATTGTAGCTTTGTAACACTTGATAGAATTCTTTCATGTTTTTAGATGCTTCAATACTGGTACTCTCTGACTCAATTGTCTATTCTGTGTTCTCCAATAAGAAAGTCCTACCTTTTGTAACAGACTCCTTAAATCGTAAGTACAAGGCTTTGGAAAAAATGTCTGCTTTTAAGAGATTCTTTAAGAATAGCTGTCTAAGTTGGTCATGGTGAGTGAATAGATTAATACATTCGAAACTAAACCAAATTAAGTCTCTTCTTGGAAACTGACTTGTCACTAAACATAAGCAAATTGAAAAAAAGAAAACACACAGATACATACACACAAGTAATAAAGACACTGGTAAACATATACATTTCATTTAACATTTGAAATGTTTGAACCTCTTGTGAGTAGAGTGCGATGTTCATCTCTAAGGTTATTTATGAGCGAGCAAGGTCTCTTAGGGTTATTTGCTTTCACTCTTCAGTACGCTCTCTGGAGCAAGCTGACATCAAGTAATACCAAAAATATCTGGAAACTAACAGCATTGCTTTGTACTGTATTTGAGTTGCCCCTAGATGACAGGAGGCCATGCTAACAGGAAAAAGTCACTTACAGTTACCTGAAATCCTTGAGTATAGTGTATTCGTATTTCTCCTTGTTTCAGTTGTGTGAAATAAGGAACATATAGGAACACACACACACACACACACACACACACACACACACACACAGTCCTTTTAGATGAAATTAAAATGAGGCTTTTAGTCAACTCCATTGCCTTCATGGCACTCATTGAGACTGTGTTTTTTAGAACAAAATGGTTGTTGTTGTGGTGGTGGTGATTTAATGGTGTTACTGAAAGTTTAACAGAAAAAAAAAAAAAAACTTTGGTGATAAAGACACTAAACGAGAAAATTTAGAATGATAAAGAGACTAAGTCCAAAGAGACCCTGCTGTTGTCGGGCACCAAACTCAGAATGGGACTTATAATGAAAACTTCACCTGTGTAATGCAGTGAGAAGAGTTTCACTAGAGCCTGGGGCAAAAGTGTGCATCCAAGTTCAAGGGAAAGAGGCCACTGACATACTTGTAGGTGTTTTATATGCTTTTCCCCTTTTAACTGACATGACAAACTATTGAGGAATTGAAATTTACTAAAAGATTGGTAAACAGTTGATATGCCCAGCCCTTTCCACTACCCTTCAATGTGTATTGGCCACATACTGTTTAAGTCCAAAAATTGTTTCCATTTTTTCACATTTTTTTATCATCATATGGCTTGTCAAACTTTTTATCAGGTGGTAAATACCTGCTCTCAGATAATTTAAATACACTGCTACTCTGAAACATCTTGCTGATGTAATTTAGTTCTGTTATTCAAAAACCCAATATACACACCAGAATGAATTTTCTTCTATAATGGAGCTTTGCCCTCATATTGATGGTTATGATTCATTTTTTATCAGTCATGACAGGGTTGCCAGATACTGACAAGACTTACCAGTATGTTTGTACTCATTAAGTCATTCAAAAGATGATGTTAGCATACTTTATAACCAACAAGCATGAGAAAAATCAAGGATAAACATGTTAGAGATTTTAAATAAAAGCCATAGTAAGAATCTCTAAGCTTGGCAAATCTAATTAAAACCTAATATACAATATAACTAGAAGGGCATTGAAATCTATAAACTAAAAAAGTAGACATACATGTGTGTATATATTATTTATTATGATTTAGTCAGCATATCTGAGGTTAAGACTTCAGTAGTAAAAACTAAACAAACATGTTTCATACTTCTTTTTAAATAATATTTAAACTTCTGGGTTTTATTTTCATATTGGATCCAAGGAGCATGGCAACATAGGTTGAACAAATAAATTTCAAATTTACCAGAACAAGCACAAAACATTTAATTGACTTGCTCAATCTTATTCTCTTGAATGACAATGAGCCACCTAAGGTGAGCTGATCAGATTCCTCTAAGATGAGAAATGACTAAAATAAAACATGAGTAAGACTGTTACATTGTATCAGCAATTGAAAGTAAGTATAATTCTTCAAAAAATATATTTATAGCAATTGGAGAGGAAAGACTTTAAGAAAGAAAGAAAACTGTGGTACAAGATAGCACTATAAAACCAAGGATTTGGGGAGAAAATGAAGTTGATTGATTAATTTATCTAGTTCTTTATTCATTCTTTTTTTTCCATCAGAATTTGTTGAGTCCCATTTATGATGTACTAATCAGTATTTCAGGTGCTGAAGATATTGAATAATAATTGTATCTGTTTTGAAAACCAAACCACAAAATTGCTAAATGGAAATAAATCTGGTATAATCTTGGGGTGAATGTATAAAAGCATTTGTTTACTCTGATAAGACTACTAAGGTAATTTATATGTTTATTTTTAAAATATTTTAAAATAGTTTGTGTTTAATTTATGTTTTTCCCTAGAATTTTATTTCAGCAGCAGCTAATTAATAAGAATATTAATTGCTTTAGATATTATGGGCTTTATTATATCAGTAACTTCAAATTAATAATGTATTAGGAAAGTCATTAATGTATTTGCAAATATTGTTATTACATTAGGAATAATTATCTCCTTTTATTACATTATCTATCACAAGCTGATTTGTTATCATTGTCAGCATTCATTAGTGTATGTACATGTAATTTCACTTCATTAATTTATTAGTTTATTATAAAGTACTTATTTAGTGTAGAAATTCAACATTAGATGCTATAGCAAATATAGGAGTTATATAAAACACGATCCCTTTATTACATGTTTAATAACTAAATTTAATATAACTATATTACATATTTAACTTCAAGATATTTTATTACTAAATTTCTTTTGATTTATTTATTTTTTTGATATTTAACATTTTTCTTTACTTTCTCATATTTCTTTTATAAACCCAAAGAATGACCTGGAAGGGCAGTGGTTTGTTGATAAAATTACAGGAGTTTCTCCTTATCACTGTAGGATCCATTCCAATACCCCCAGTGGATGCCTGAAACTGTAGATAGTATCAAACTCTCTATACATGATGTTTGTCCTATACATAAATACATATATGATAAAGTTTATAAATTAGGCACAGTAAGAGATTAACGGTAATAGCTAATAATAGAAAAAGGATAAAAATATACTGTAATAAAAGTTATGTGAATGTGGTCTCTCAAAATATCTTATTGTACTGTACTCATCTTCTCATAATGATGTGAGATAATATATCTCACACGTGATTATAGCATAATCCCTCCATTATCAACCTTAGAATGATCTTTGATCATTTTTCCTTTTTTTACTCGATTATTTGCAGTCAGACCTCAGATTATCTCTTCACCTTAAAAAATTCCAATGAGAGCACCAAAGTTCAGTCTTAGTTTTTGCTTAAATTGCTGCAGTAACTCTGTTTGCCCAATGTCACTTATTTCTCCTAGTCCAAATTTTCATACTTATAGTTGCTAAAATACAGTTTTGATGAAATCACCTTTCAGAATAAAAAGCATCACTGGTTTCTCATTGATTAGCAAATTGAAAAATAGCATTCTCAGTTGTGTTTATGATCCTTCTCCATAAGGTACAATCTGTGTGTCTAGGCATGCCTTTTACTTGTTCAAATAATCTACAATGTAGACAATTTGACTATTTGTATCTTTACCTTCCCAAAACACACTATGGATCTTGATCATAAACGTATAATTCTAACCTATGAAAATCCCATTAAAGCCCATCTTACATGAGGCTTCTCTCTTCTTTCACTCAGTTTAGTGTAATTGTTTTTTACTTCAATCCATATAAGCACCATTATGTCACTGACCTTAATATAATGTGAAATAATAATGATTTGTATATTTATCTAAACACCCACATCTTCCCATATTTATACAGTTTTCATTTCAATTATTTGGGCACGCCCCAATTTTCTTCCAATAATTCCCTTTTGTTATGTTTAAGTCATATCTTTTAAAAATTACAACCATAACATTTCAGATAAATTATTCTTAACTCAGTAAACAACAGATTAAAAATATAAATTAACTTACCCACAGACATTATTTGAGGTTTTGTCTTTCTCTGTTCAGTCTAAGAATTTGTTGGTAAACTTGGCATGAGAGGAGTGGAAAAGGGTTAAGGCTGACATTGACTTAACTCCTAACCCAAGGTTCGCTCCTATATGACAGGATATATATAAAAACATGACACAGTGTCTAAGAGAGCTCAGAAAGAGTCAGTATTGAGGTCTAATATAATACACTGGGTTGCTCAGAGAAATCCAACAAAGTCTAATTAGGAATTTGAAACATCTATTCACAAAAGGCAGAACCTTAACTCAAGGCACTGGTTTGTGGTTTGGAAGGTAGACACTAGTCCTTGCATTTGAAACCTCAACGTTTTCAGGAATCAGGTATAGGAGACAGCTTAATTGACCATAAATCAAGAATGGACACAATGGTATGGTCTAAATATACATATGGGGTTACAAAATAGAAGGATAAACTAAAGATTTGGGGTATAGGAACTCTAATACCAGAACAGCAGACTTATTGATGGTAAATCACACATACCCCCAGACCTCATTGTTACTCACTGGAAGCCCTCTCCCTAAAGGGTCAATACTAAGCCATATTGGAATAATTCCTTTGAGACCCTAAATACTTCCTGCTTTTGTCAGAACTGGCTTAGAAATTAGAACCAACCTGAGACTACAGGTGGGTGCTCTTGATTGAAAAGAAATAGAAATACAGTTGACCCTTGAAAAACATTGATTTGAAGTGCACAGGTCCACTTATGTGCCAGTATTTTTCAATAAATACCATAGATGTATTTTTCTTTGATTTTCTTAACATTTTCTTTTCTCTAGATTATATAAATAACATACAATATAAAATGTTAATCTACTGTTTATGTTATTGTTAAGGCTTCTAGTCAATAATAGGCTATTAGTAGTTAAGTTTTTAGTGAGTCAAAAATTATATGCAGATTTTTGACTACAAGAAGGGGTGAGTGTCAGCTTCCTTGACACCATCACATTCTTCAAAGGCCAACTATAGGAGGAATTAAACAGAGGATGATAGTCTTCTGCAATTCATTTTCCAGCTTCCTTCAATAAATATTTGTTTGGTAAATACTAAATTATAGTCTCTTACCTTTTGGATTTCCCTTCTCTGATTTTAGACCATTTTTCATGCATTTTTGTTTTCAAAATTTTATTTTTTCTGTGCACCTATAAAATTGTTTTAAATTAATGTACATGACAGGCTTTCCTGGTAACTAGGAAACTAGAAACAGATTATTCAGTGAGAGCAGGGTATCAGTGAATTTCTCCTCAGATATGCTCATCTTATCGGCTGTGATATTCAGTAAAGAATCAGGAGACCCAAACATTCATACATAATTTCTTAAGAATAAGTACATAGATGACAGCATTAGTTTTTCTGGAATGATGACAAAAATGTTAAGGATGAGAGATTTCTTTTATGGTGATACTGCTGTTTTTCTCTACATTAGCAGGACTCTATTTTTAAGAAAGATGCTATTGACAGTTTTAATTTAAGTCAGAGAATCAAGGAGCAAGATAACGTTCAGCTACGCCGCAGCTGCTTTTGCCTTGTGGAGCCACCAGATGTCCACCAGGTACTGTATCTCTGGCCAAATAAATTAGGAATCTAAAGCAGATATATGGGTTATTTAGTGGAAAAAAGTAAATTTTGCTAATATCATGATGGCCCAACAGTTTTCTTAACACACAAACACAGATCTGTATATACAAATGGAGTTCTGATTTTAAGCTCTATACTCTATTTCTTCGATTTAGTAAAACTGAAGTGTATGATGTTGTGGATAATCATTGTATATACAATACACACACAAAAACTGCGTGTGTGTGTGTGTGTATTCCAGGCTAGAAAAAATTTAAATATGATTAAAATGGAACACATTTTACTGCTACCAGAATTAGTTTAGAAAATTGACTACATATACTTACAAAAGCAGCATTCTTTAGTTTATATGATTTCTTTGCTAAATAGAAATTATCGGGTGTGTTTAACTAAGTACATTTTGTTTTATGTAGTGCTTTTCCTGTAGGAGTATATGAAAAACTGAAATGTCTTCTGATTTCATATCTCTAAAATTATTTTAAGCAGCCCCATCTTAAGAGAAATTTGAGTGTTTAATACTCATGATCTCATCATAGCACTTTTCTTTCTTCCAGAGCAGAGCTGGCAAACTACAGCTAGCTGGGCAAATCCAGACTGCGGTTTATTTTTGTAAATAAATTTATATTGAAGAATAGCCATACCCATTTATTTAAATGTGTCTATGTACTCTGCAATGGCAGAGTTGAGTAGCTGTGACAGAAACCATATGGCTCACAAAGCCTAAAATATTTACTACCTGTTCCTTTACAGAAAAAAAAAAAACTGATTTGCCTATATTTTGAAAAGTTTCATTTAAAACACATTGAAGAAACTAAGTACATATAAATGTTTGCTTTCTTTTTCTCCATTATAATTTCTCTGAGATCACTTCAGCACTTACAATTTGGTCACAATACAATTTTATAGTTACCTCCTTCCATTGCAATCTAGCCTTATCCCTTATGAGGTGTGACTCAGAACTCTAATTTCAGCAACTATTATAATGCTGATGCAAAGGCTGGGTTTATTTTGTTATCAATGTGGATCCTGAAGAAAATAATTTCCAGTTTGATTAGGTGCCTAAGTGGCAGACAGATTTCCATATCTATGTGTATAATGAAATGCATTCTATAAAGTGCAAGAATGACTTTGGTCATTTATTATCACTTAGGCTTTTATATAATTTCCTTTTATTCTGTTTGGTAAGAAGTTTGTGTAGTCTGTTTCAGAAAACGATGAGCTCATTTTATATCTGCATATTTAAGTGAAGTGAAAGATGGTTCATTATCATTAAAATATTGGCTCAGTAGTCTTTGACCATTGAATAAAAAAGAAAAATAAATTATTAAGAGGGTACTTTGTAAAGTAGTTATATAAAGTAGCATTATAAGTAAGTACAGAAAATAGTTTCAATATTTTGAGTAAGTTTTGGAACAATAATTTATTCAGATATTCATTGAAATGTAAAAAAGAAAGAAAGAAGAAAAACAAAGGCTAGAAAGTGCTTAACCATTACTTCTATGATAAAGACTTCCAAAATTTTATCCCTAGCTCCAATTGGAACTTTTGGATTATACTTTTTCCAAGGGTGGAAACTGAGTAATAGTAATTTTTACACTCCCAGGTCCTAACACAGTGCTTGCTACCTAGGAAAGTTCAATTATTCTGCTTATTTGCAAATATGGAAACTGAGATACATTTCAGTTGAACTTTTTCAATCTTTTTCACTTGACATTATTTAATCTTCTAGTGGAATCTCACACTCATTATTTCTAAAAGGAAATCTCATATTCCACCCATACTCTGTCACAAAATGTCTTCTTTTACTTTCAGTATTCTATGTTTTTTTTTAAATTATTTTTTATTATGAAGTATTTCAAACACACTATAAATTAGGGAGGCTAGTACAACAAACTCTAAAATACCTATCGCCTAAATTCAACAAGACTGTTGCTTCATCTATTTTCTTTCTCTCTCTTCCTCTCCCTTTGTTTCCCTTTTTTTTTTTTTCTCCTGCCTCCTGAATTGTTTCATAGCAAATCCAGTACTAAACATTATGTCCTGTATTTTACTGGTACATACTTCAGTATGCATCTCTAAGTATGACAATTTGTTCTGGTTTTAAAGTCCTGATTAGATTTAGGTTCCACTAGGTCAGAATAATTCATGCTTTGTACTTCGTATTGTGTACTTCATCAGGGATAAACAATCCTGTTGTCCTACTTTTGGATAGATTAAGGTTGATCAGTAAAGTTAGGTGGTGACATTAATTTTAAAATTTCCCATTCGGCTTTCATCTAATAACTTCATACATTGATAGGAGTTACTAAAATCTATTATTTTATTAAGGGTTGTAAAATGTTGATTTTCTAATTTAATTATACCTTATATTTATCTGTTGGAATATATTTATGAAGGAAGATTCTTACTCATTAAGTAGGTGCTGTTTACATACAATGATATGGTTTATACTATAAAGACAAGATTAACGCTTCAATCTTTCCATTTAATTGAAAATATTAGTTTATGTAGTTATGATACTTAAAATGGGTGTTCACTAAGTTTTTATTTTTATTTATTTGTTTTTTGGCTTCTTCTTGTGTTTGTATTGATATGAGCTTATAGATTATTTTTTCTTAGCTCAATGCATTTTTATCAATTATTATTATTATTTTTTGATGCTCTGTTTTTTTCTACCTTTGGTTGTTGAGAGTCTCTTTGAAGTGACTTATTATTATTATTTTTTTTAATATGACTCCATTAGTCTTTGCTTGCTTTCCTTTTTTCTGGTACAGTAAAATGTCTCTGGGTCTCTTGTATCTTTCCTGCTCCAGCCTGAGCTAGGCTATTTTCTCTTTCCCTATTTCATTTTAGAAGGAAGTGATAGAGAAAACAATCTCTTTGTTACACATTTTATTATGTTACACATTTTATTTTGTTTCTAGATTTTTTTCAGTTGATGAAATCATGAACTATGTATTTTTAAAAGAAAACAGCTGACAAATTCATATAGTCCCTATAAGTATTAGCAAAATTATTTATACTTTTCTTAGTTTATAAAAAAATTGAAATATTAACATTAATATTACTTATAATAATCTGACTAATAAAGAGTTATTTGCAGCTATATTTGTATTTGAACATATTTTGTTAGTAGGATATATATTTAAAGGAATATCTAAAATCATTTGAAAGAATTATTCTCTCAGTGTGATTATATCAGTAATTTAATGTATGATGAAATTCATTACTTTTAGTTTATTTTTAATGTTTTAAGATTTATTTTAAATATTAAGATATATGATTGCAAAGCAAGCAAAATACATATCAAAATGTATTTGGATATTGTGAGGCTTCTATCCCTGGACTTTTCACCCTGTTCTCTCTCTTCTGGTAAGTATGCATTTATTCAATTAGTTTTTATTCACTTCTTCCTAGTATTTGTGTGTGTGTGTGTGTGTGTGTGTGTGTGTGTGAGAGAGAGAGAGAGAGAGAGAGAGAGAGAGAGAGAGTAAAATAAATATACACATATATTTGTATAAACGTACACATTTATTGTGTCATCTTTGTTCTTAAAATGGTAAAATATTACACATCCTGTTTAGTAATTTGCTTTTTTTACACAAATATATACTTGAGATCATTTCATATTATCATATAAACATCTCTCTCATTCTTTATTACAGACAGATCATGTTCCATTGCATTGATATACCAGTTCTCTGATGCTGATGGTACATGCTACTTCTAAACAAAAGATTCAAACAAAATCATCTGCTGTAACAAGAGGTAATGAAACATTGTTAGATGCCTAATAAACAACTTAGTAATCAGTAACTCAAACGTTTAAAAATCCTGTGAGCCAAAGACTTCTGAGATTCTAAGTAAAATACTATGAATTAATGATAACGATCACATCATTTTTTTTTAATTATCATATGCTGATTCTTTCTTTTCTTCATTCGATATAAATTTAGTGAACTTTTACTATCTGTTATATAGTTTATTAACTAAGGATGCAAAAATGAAATATTTGACCTTGGTTAAGCTAACATTTGCCTTGTAGATATATGAAGACGTTTTTACTATGAAATTTAACTATAAATGAAAGTTTAACTATCTATGAATCTCACAAACCGGTGTAGGATTTTGAAACACAAACAGAGGATTATACTATGTTTTGTAAATTGGTGGATACTATGATCAGGATATAAAACATAAATAAAGTGTCATTAGTTTCCATTAAGGGAGCTGAGATTTGACAAATAAATACTCTATTCAAAAGATTTCTATACTAAGAATTGTTTTGTAGACTTTAGCATAAATGGGCTCTACAAAGACATCTATAACCTAGCATCAGTGACCGATACATCCCTTGCAACTACCCCATTTAAGAGCATATGATAATCCATTGAGTAATTTGTCTCAGATCCATTCCCTAATGGATCTAATAGTTAATTCTGATGTTCACAGTCCTTCAGGCTTCTCCCAGCTCTGACACTGTCTACTTACTTCTAGGCTGTTAATTCTCACTCCCCATGCACCACTGCTATTTCCCCTCCCTATATACTACTGCTATTTTCATATAGATAATTTCTGTATGCAGCGAAAGTAAAAATAACAACAAAAACTTGGAGGAAGATGGGAATTAAATATGTATAACAGACTTAAGTAATCCATAACTTAGACAATCATCACTGCAACAAAGTTAATTCTTAGAAAAATCTTTGTGAGTTTTTGTAGACATGGTCCTATGAAAGGTTATCAGTGAAATTTAAACAATTTCAATGGAAGAAGGATATGAAGCCTGTCTGACATAAGTTGAAAAAATAATTGAACTTGAAAAAAATAAGAAAGAAATATATTTAACTATTTTGAAAAGTTTTCTGTTAAAGGAAGTGAGAACAGAAAGCAATAAGCACTTGCCGCACACTGACAATATATTTAAACAATCTATTGGCTTGATTAATATCTATCTCCAGTAAGTGTAAGCTGCACAAGAAGAGTTAATATGTTTTCTTCACCATCTTAGTCCTAGTGCCCAGTATAGCAAATACAATTAAAATATCTTTTAAGTTAAAAAATATTTGTTAAATGATGCAGTTTCAAAGCAATTTGATCAATAAGACACAAAATATCCCAGTATACTACACTGAAAAAAATACATATCTTTGTATATCCCTACCTACTTTCTGCTCAAAATATTGAATTTGTATGTTTTTGTTGTTGGTAAACAAAGGGTAGTATTTCTTTATGAAGAGGATGTTTATGTGTAGCAATTTCAACAATAGTAATTATGTTATATATTACACAGAAAATTGAAAAACTTATATTCAAAGGTCTGAGTAAAAATATTTACTTTGGCTTAGGGTTTTTTTTTGTTTTGTTTTGTTTTGTTTTACTTCTCTCCAATTTAAACTTTACCAATAAAAAGAAAAGGTCATCATGTTCAAAATTATATTTTCTTTTAGCAGTTTTCCACATTTAAGGCTCAGCCTTAATTTCATTTTACTGCTCTAAAAATCTTACAGAGCTTGCTTTTGGCAAGGCAGACTGTGCCTCTGACATTAGAAATTATACACTAATACAATAAATGACAATTTTTCTAGGAAAAAAAAAAAGAGAATAAGTTCCCCTCCTTCAAGAAAGCTTACCTCCTCAAGTATGCTGTCAGAATTGTACACAGTAGCAAAAACTGACATATTAGGTTTACATGTAAGTAATTCATAATTTTTGTTCCTAATCATGTGATAGGAACTAGTTAAACTGTAGTGATGATCAGTTAAATCAATCTATTAAAATATGTCAAGTTAAGGATTTTATTCATTTTTGAGGTGGAAGCAGATTGTTTTATATTTAATGTTTACATCCTAATTTGTGGTTTATTTACTAGCAAAGTAAAATGTATAAATGTTGTATATATTGTTCTCACAATACTAATATATTTTTTAAGGCACAAGTTAGGTTATTATTAATTTATCATAGACACAAATGACAGATGTCTAAAATTTAAAAGATAGTAAACTAATGTCTAGAGAATAATCTAACCTCTAACTTCCCTTTGGAATAACAAAATTTATGTCTAAGTTTTACATTGATAGATTCACATCTGCAGATGGTCTGAGATGAAATTACCTATTTAGTGGAAATATTATACTACTATTATTGTACTAGGAACAATAATTATGATTGTTATTTATGAAAGCTTTGCTTTTTCTTTTTAAATTCATATACACATACATATACACACAAACCACAACAAAAATCTCTCCCATTTTAGTAATTTCTATTTATACATATGATTAAAATAAATTAGGCCTTTTGTTTGAACACTGGAGATCTTCATTCATTTATAAGTAAAAAATTATTTATTGTTTTGTACTATTGCTACCACACAAATGGAAAAACCTATACTTTTAATAAATGTAGATGTGGTAGATATTACATATTTAGAATAGAATTAAAATAGATACCTACGCTCTTCTAGGACTCCCCCAAATTCAGTAAAATCTTATTTCTCCAGCACATACTTCTTCAGAATCAAAGTAGTAAATGACAATTGTCAAAATGAATGCTCCTAAATCAAAGTTAAATGTGAAGAAGTTCAGTGTAGAGATTAGCTTTGTTAAAGTAGCATTTTGTAAGAAATTTGTTTTCTCTATTTTTACTTAATCTGAATAATCGATTATGTAAAAGTTATGTAGAATTTATTCAGTCCATGTATCTCTCTAAAAATATTCTTGTACTTGGAATTTTATAAGTGGGAGAGAGAAATGTCATTTATTCCCTGAGACTTTTTGAAATTAATGTTAGTCTAAATTTCATCTTCTGTAAGTTATTCAGAATAGTCATAGTAAAGCATACAGTTGCTGGAGAAATGTAGGAAATCAATATAGTAATTATAATTATTGATAGTGTTATATGGTATAATATACTAATAATATAGTAGTATAGCCATGTACACTATTACCTTAAGTACTTTAATACAAATTAAAATGATATATTTTGATGCTCTAATATTTATATTCTAGAATTAAATTTCTAATACTTCTTCCTTAAGTTGTTTTTGTGAATCCTCTACATGTGTGGTTAAAAGAGTAATTTCCTTTCATGCTAGGTTTGAATTCTTATCGGTTATTTTTCTTTTGTTATCCAAGTTTTACTGAACCTCTTCTAAGTGTCACGCAATTATCTTTTCTCCTAACTCTTATGTATCAGCCAGGCTATCACTTTTTTATTGAAGGTTTTCTGTACTTTTTTGGCAAGCTCATAGTTTTTGCTACAAAGACAAATTTATTTCAAATTATACCCTTTAATTGTGTCATCACTACAGGTGATTTATTATTCTTTCATTATCTATTTCAAAATATAAACTGCTAATTTCTCATCAGTACAGAGAGTGTTTTCCCTTTCAGTGAGGGGTTGGACCTCAGACTGGCTCATATCTGATGCTGTCATAATTGTATCCAGAATCCCTACTCTGCTGAAGCCAAAGAATGTTAAATTCCCTTTTATAAGAATAAGATTTTTCTAATTGAAGATAAACCGAAACCAGCTCCCTTATTGTGAAGAACAAATGTGGAAACTGCTTCCTATGTTATAGAAAAAAAAAATGTACTCAGAGGCTACCATTTTTTTTTAGGTGATACAGCTAAAAATAACTAATGTGTTTGGAATAAATAACATGTCCTAGACAGGTATTATAAAATTTGTAGGCATTATTTCTTATAATACTTTCAAACATCCTTCTAGGTAAATAAAATACGTATTTTTTTTTTCTCTAATACATGTAGGGGGATCTCACTCCAAGTATATTGTATGCTAAATTTGCTCTGATTTCTTATTATTTTATTAGTAGAAGGACTCCTTATTCCTCTGTTCAGCATCTATACTTATTTTAGCTTTTTAAAAAAATTTTATATTTTTGGAAAACCAGAAACATCAAATCAGAAGAGTTTGAGAGAATTGAAAAAGTTATTAGATATTGCTAGCTGACCTGTGAGTTCATGAAAGGATATCAGGAAAAAGTATATCAAAAATGAATTCACATGAACAGAAAAAGTATTACAATCTCAAGTTACTTAGTGAAAATGAAGGCAGACATTCAATAGTTATATATACCATTGCATAATAATAATAATAATATCTAATATCCATTTAGTACTCATTATAATTTTTTGCCACTACTCTTGGTCCTTTAACTTTATTGTTCCAATTTATGTGAACTTTTAAAGTAGGTAATATTATTGTCCCTCTTTTTACAAATGAGAAAAGTAAGACTCAGATAAATCAAATACGTTTTCCAAGGTCACAGTAGGCAGTTGCAAAATGATAACTCTAATTACTATCTGTGATAGTAGTAATTTAATGATTTCAAGAAAAATACAAAGAGTTATAGCTGTTCAGAATAAAAATTGAATAATTCTTCTAAGGCGATGGAAAAGAGAGGGCTCTATGTTGGAGGTTGGCTTTTGAGTCAGAACCTGCGGCATGGGAAGACTTTGGAAATGTAATTAAGTCAAAGATGAGAGAAAAATTTCAGCCAGGAAAGGTGGAATGTGACATCCAATTCCACATCCAGTGAGTGATCCCTGAATCTAATCCTCCAAAACTTATTTAAAAAAATTAACTTTATAAAAAATGAAGATTTGGAGGAGGAAAAATAAAAACAATAAAAATTTTCTTACTGGTGTTATTTGAAATCTCTCTTTACTAACTTCCTTTAGAATAAATGAATAAAATTATCTGCTTCACACAGTGTAGCATTAAAATAATTCTTCTAGCATTCAGGACTTCCCAGCACCTGTTGCTTATGCATATCAAGAAACTGGCTAGGATCAGAACTGTTTAGAATTTTTTTTTAAGTTATATATATATTTAATTAAACACTGAATGAAGAGAATTTCAAGAAATATTTGGAATGTTTCCTAAAACACAAAACAAAACAAAACGAAACAAAACAAAAAACTATCATAGGTAGGTTTGAATCATTTGGCACAAAAAGTCTACTTAAAAAATCACTCTCACATCCAATCTCCAATTTACACACTGCCTTGGGACTTGAAGGCTCTGACATGGAGTGGGGTATGGCGGGGCTTCTGTCCTCCTCCCATATCTCACCCTACCTTGCTGTCAAAAGATGGGAAGGAGGACTGATGACACCACTGGGAAGTCTCTTCACCCTTCCACTAATTCGGAGACTCTGGTAACTCTAAGATGGGAGTAGAAAGAGGACAGACAATTCTCATTTAATTGGTGCTTTAATAGTTTCTCTATCAACAGTTGCTGTTGATCTGATCATCACCTCTTTAACCATACCATCAAAAAAGTCAGCTCTCTGACTTTTTTAGGTGTCATACCGATTCTTCAAAAGGCTATCATTGTATTTAATATGAAAAACACAGTACCAGTCCTATTGTCCTCCATTCAGTAGTATGCCCTGTGACTTCGTGCTACTAAAGGTCTTTTTTGAAATGGCAAGGCTATGCAGATATAGCTATCTTCCATTTGGTCCACTTAATCCTTGGGAAACACACTTATCCTTGTTACTCTAAACTGTGGGGGTTGAGACTATTCATCTACCATCCATCTCTTTTCTTTGCTCAGGTTAGCACACAGCACATTAATTGCTTTGCCTTCTAGAAACTGTCCAACCAGAGAATGAAATGTGTAATACCTCGGATTATTACAGATACTTGGAGTTCCTTTCACTTGGATATCAGTGGGGTGGAGAAGTGCTGCCTTGTCTATTACACTGAAAATTCAAAACCTAAGAGTTTCTTCCTTTCTCCTATTACCCAATAATATACAACAGATTTATGGTACGTGTGTATGGGGGAAGGGGGATAAGGTAGTTTCTTAGTGATACTTAAGTATAAGTCCTCTGCCTGGAGCCAACATCATCTTCAGACACACAATACTTACTCCAAAGAGTTCAGGACCCAATTCAAGAAGTAGAACAAAATGATTTTTAATATTATTACACTGCTTGCTAGCATGAATGTGAGTAGAAGGAGCTCAGGGGACCATCAATAAAGAACTGGTAAAAGTGACAAGATGTGTAATACCAGACTCTGGCTAGTTGTATCTGTTATTGAAATTTCAAGTCTATGATCCAGTTAATGACTTGCCCATGACTTCTTCAGGAATTGAGTTTCAATAAATGAAGAAGCATTTCTACGTTTCTTTCATCTAATCCCCATTTGAAGTTCTACTGTAAAAATGGTAAGTGAACTTCTTTTCTGACCTAGACAGTTATAAAATGTAAATAAAAAACATATTATTTGTATTTCTAATATATGTGTGGTTTTAAATGCTTGCAAAAGAACAGGTGGCTTAATTCCATTAAGAGATTTCTAGAATTGTAGGCAAATGCTTCAAGTTTTAGTTTAAATGCTATCTTCTCAGAGAGGCTCGACCGACCATTCTCCACCTACTTCAGTTACTCTTTTCTCATCTTACTTATTTCCTACACCATATGAACCAACATCTATATTTTATTTACTGTCTTACTTATTACCTTTCTCCTCCAACTAAAATGTAAACTCTTTAAGGACACTACAATACAACCATTACCCAGAAAAGTGACTCACATATAGCCGGTGTTCATTAAATATTTGTTTAATAAATGATTATAAGAAGGAATAAATGGACAAAGGCTACATAATGGAATATTAGGAGTGTTAGGAAAACCAAGAGTGTAAGTCTGTCAAGTAGAAATTCAATAAAAACTCAATAAATATTGATTTAGTCCCTTATTTCACCTCCTAATCTTACTAAATAGTGCTCTGTGAATTTGTGTTTGTTCGATAACTAGGTATGTGAACGAATGGGTGAATATGTTCTCTGTTGCTGTTTGCTGATTTTTCTTTTGCATTCTCCCACATTTGTGTGGGTACTTTGCTCAAAAATCAATCAAAAAGGCCTTTGGTTTCTTCTATATTGCAGTCATATTTAGTAATGGAACTTAAGATGTTTCCTTTCTTCTTTTTTTTTTTTTCAGTTTCTCTTGAGATGACTAAGTCAATTTTCTGTTTTTTTTTTTTTTTTTGAGCGGGGAGTGCATTGGCTAGTCATTCATATTTTCATTACAATTGAAGAAAATGCAGTTCATTTTTTTTTATTGAAGGGGAGTGTATATGAACAAATATGTTTTTGCATGTATATTTTCAATATATTGTCCACTTATTTTAAAAATGTTTTCTAATTTTTAAAATAGTAGTAATAATCTCTTCCTCTAAATTATAAAAACAACGCGACACATATAACACAAATAGGAAAATATACTGACTAAAACACGTCTAATGTTCCTTCCCTGAAGCCTACATTTCTTTTTTTTTTGCTTTATTTCTTCTAATTTTTATCTACATATTTATATATATACATACTTTCTTTATAGTTGAAATCACACTACTTACACACATATCTGTAGTTATTTAACATATTGCTTTAAAAATGTAATATTGCCTTTCAATACAAATAGATTATAATTAGAGTTATTAACTAATAACTTTCTGTTTTTGAATGCATTTCTATATATTTCAGTAACTACTTCTATATTATTGGATTTTGTTGGTTTAAACAAGGTCATGACAAATATGCATGTGGATTTTCCTATTTGCATTATTTCCATGTGATAAGTTCCTATAAGCAGAATCACAGTGGTCAAAGACTAGGAATGACAATTCAGCCTACCTAACCTTGTAAATAATCTGATGTTGCTAAATTTTTACTTTTTAATATTGGATACTTCATCTCTGACTCTGTAATATAAAGACTATCTGCTAATTATTTCAAATAACACTATTCACATAATTCTAAACTATATTTATGACCTGATCACTTTGTAAGAGCAAAAGAGTGAATATATTCTTTCTATTTAAGACATAGCGAACGATGTCTTACTAAAAAGATGTTTTACTAAAAGGAGTAGATATTATGAAACAGGATACTCTATGAAAAATTCTGATTATTTACTTAATAGGACTTTGAGGGAAGATTAAAATAGTTTATTATAGTTTTGTAGTAAAGCAAAACAAGAGGAAAACCTCTAAATAATTTTACATACTTAAATGACTTGCAAATATTTTCTTATGAATGAAATAACTTAACGGATAACTTACTTTATGAAGCTAGAATATACATTACTTAGAGATTAAAATAAGAAAACTTATCTATGATCGATATTAAAACATCCACTAATAAGAATATCAATCCAATCTCATCATAGAAAAAACACAAAAAGTGATCTTTTCCTGTTCAGTTTTCTCTGGCTCACATTTAACTTGATATTCGATCAGTCCAATTAAAGATACTTTACCATGAGAAAGAAATTAATGCTTTCTTAAATACTTACTGGTTTCGCACGTAGGAGCTGAAAAGCTTAATTATTAAGTCTATCACTCTGAAACTGACTAAACATATTTTTGCTCATAGTATAGATCTGCTAATAACATGCTTTTTGACCTGGTTCAAATTTATTTCATTTCACTAATTTTCTCTTCCTTCATCTATAAATGTTTTAAATACAAATTTACTACTTTTTTGAGGTAGTAAAATAATAATAAAAAAATGCTTCTTGGGAGAGAGAAAAAAATGGCATAGATGATAGAGGCTCTGTTCATCCCTCTGGCAACCAAAATCAAAGGAAACAAGGAGCAGCAGCAAAGAAAAATTGCCTGGGATCTAGATGAATAAGCCATACAACTACGGAGAGATCCAAGAAAGCACCCTGCATGGCAGAAGGTAGGATGGAGTTAGGATGCGGGCTGCCCCGTCCGGAGTAGCTGTGTAGGACGGAGGCTGCAGCAGCGACAGCGGGGCCATGTCTCTTAAAGGGGCCATGTCTACAAATGGATTTTCGCGATGACAGATCTGCTCGCTCTGAGCACCATGCCCATTTGGCTGCGTGAGGGGGGTATTGGGAACTTACCAGGAGACTTTGTCAGATGAGGGCTGAAGCGAGACTAGATCTGTACAGAAGTGTCGGTGGTATCCATTGCTCCCTGTTGAGCCCTCCTGCCTACCAGAGCACAGGACACAGCACTGCCATAGCAATGACATCATCAATCTGGATAACGAGGTTGCTCAGCCTAGAGGATTCCCTGAAGCCCCGCCTACCCCAATTCGTGGCCCTATACAAGCCACATCCAGGTATCTCCTTGGTGAGTCAAGTGCTCCTTGCTAAAACTCGCACTAGTGAAGGCAGACGGTCTTGATTTCTGGTGTGGCCTTTTGAGGCAATTATAAGCAAAGCATCTGTAGATGGCCCTGGAAGGGTAGAGGCTTGGGCTAAATTTGGCCTGCAGCTGAACTCCTCTCAGGACTGTGCCACTGGACACCTGCTTCACGAATCCACACCAATAAGACCAGGAGGCTTAAGAGTTGTGCTTAGTACATAGAAACTGACACAGAAAGGTAGCCAAAATGGAAAGACAAAGAAGCAGAAACCATCTGAGAGAACAGAACAGAGATCCAGACATAATAGAGTCAAGTAATCTAACAGATGCAGACTTCAAAACAATAGTTATAAAGATGCTCAATGAACTTTTGGGAAGTGTAGAGAATGCCAACAAATAGATAAAAATGGAAATGAAAATTATAAAAGAAAACTAGTCTGAAAGGAAGAACACGTTATCTGAGATGAGAAGTATATTAAATGGAATAAACAAAGTGAATAAAAAAAAGGATCAAACGGCCTATCTAGAAGACAGGAAAGCCAGTCAGGACACTCAATCGGAATGGCAAGAAAAAAGATGCCAAGACTATAAAAATAATTTAAAGAGCATATAGAACACTATTAAGGCTCCAAATATTCATCGGCATAATAGAAGAAAATCAAGATGTTGAACAGCTGTTTGAAGAAATAATGATGGAAAACTTCCCTAACCTGGTGAAAGAAATTGACATAAAATCCCATGAAGCTCAGAGAATTCCAAAAATTAGGGATCCAAAGAGGTCCACACCAAGACACATCATAATTAAAATGCCAATGGTTAAATACAAAGAATATTAAAAGCAGCAAGAGAAACAGAAAAAATTACTTATAAGGGAATATCTATATAAGGGACTGGCAGCTGATTTCTCAAAAGAAACTATGCAGGACAGAAGGGCTTGGCAAAAAATATTAGACAGGATGAAGACTTAGGATATACAACCAAGAGCAATTTATCTAGCAAAGCTATCAGTTAAAGGACAGATAAAGAGCTTCCCAGACAAAAATAAGCAAAAGGAATTTATCACCAGTATTAGAGGAAATGTTGGAGGGACTTCTTTAAGAAGAAAAAACATGTCTCAAAAACAAGAATAAAGAATAGTAACAACTACATTCCTATCAATAAATACCTTAAATGGAAAAGAATTAAGTGCTCCAACCAAAAGATAGAGTGGCTAAAAAGATAAGATAACAAGACCCCTACATATGAAAGGGAAGGGGATGGAAAAAGATATTGCTTTGATGGACCTAGAGGGTATTTAAGTCAGACAGAAAGATAAACACTATATGATTTAACTTATATGCAGAATTTAAGGAATAAAAAGAACAAACTAATCAAAGACAGACTCACAAATATAGTGGACAAATATAGTGGACAGAGAGTAGGGGGGTTTGGGAGGCTGGGAGAATGAGGCGAAGGGTTACAAAAGTACAAATTAGTAGCTGATGGATGGTCATGGGGATGGAGAGCATGGCATAAGGAATGCAGTTAGCATTAATACATTGGCTAGGTGGAAGGTCAGAGGAAGGAGGGAGCAATTGGGGGAATCATTTTATTAACTATATAGATGTCTAACCAATGTACTGTATACTTGAAACTAATTAAAATTTTTTTTTAAATGCTTCTTTGGAGAGGATACTGAACAGAAACCATATTTTCTATTAATTTCTCTTCCTTCTTGATCCGTGACGAACATAAGACTTAAAATGATTTACATGCCCCTCTTCTTGGGAACTGAGTAATAAGCTGTCTTTTCAATGGCAATAGTCTCCTGATCTGTTGGCCTTATTATACCTCAAATTTTCTATTAATATATTATATTTAAAAGAGGAAATTCATAGAAGTGGTACTTATTCTAGTGAATGAATCTAACGGCCTCTGCTTCGGGGCACACTAAAGTTTAATAAATTCTCCCTTGGATAGTCATTCTCAAAACTTTACCTTTTCTCTCTTTTAAAGTCTTAAGACCTCGAGTAATATTTATTTGCCTTCTGTTCTCTGACAATTTTCCATTTACTCTCTACTCTTTTGCTACTAAAAAGATTATTTGCATTCGCATCTTCTGAAATCTTATTAGAAATAAAGAATATCTATCTCTGAATCAAAATAAACATTTTACCAAGATACCAGGTGATACATATGCACATTAAATTTTGATCAGTACTGATTTAGGATTTCGATTCCTTTACCAAACTCAACTAGGAATGACCTGAGCTGGTAAAACTACATTGCATTTCAAAAGTTGAAGGCTTTCCTTTCTGTCTCTACACAAAGCTTACTGATGGCTGACTCTGGATATCTTTATCCTTTTAAACATTTTTTTCCCCACAATTTTTATTTAATTAAAAGATCAATCACTCTTTAGACTGATCCTATATTCCTGAGTTTCAGAAATGTCCTTTAAGAAAAACCCCAAGAAATATATTTCTGCTTACTCACAAAATTATAAAGCCTTTTACCTCTTATAATATTTTTTCCTCTGCAATCAGTCAGATTACTAGACTCAAAATATCATAAGGGTATACTTTGCCAATTGTATTATTTATCCTTGGCAATAATACAACCATTGTAGAATTTGATCTCTATTTTGTTTGTTCACCGATAAATTGTTAGTTCTCTACAGAAAAAAATCCGTGATATTGCTCTCCGATGATTCACAATCATGGTTCAAATTCAAATAGATATAATATTTCCAGTCTATTCTAAAAGCACAGGAAGGTATTATTTCTGAAATATTGTGGAAAAGTCGCACAAGTCCATAAAGATTAGCTGCTTCATACATTGAGAGTTCCAAACTTTCTAGACATAATGCAACTAGAGGTGTCTGTCTTGTTAAAAGTAGAGATTAGGGAACCTGCCCTAAACCTGGGTGTTCACAAATAGTGCACTTTTTATTCTCTGAGATTTTAAGATTATTTTGGGTGTCTTGAGGGATTGATGATGGTGATTAACATAAAGCTGCATTTGCATAGCAAGGTTTTTTATTATTATTACTTGAAATTTGTGTGCATGTGGAGGTAGAAAGGGTGTCAGGGGCATAAATAAAGATTATTCTGGAAACAAATCAAGAGTTTGTTGAAGTCGAGAGAAAAGGTCAAGAGAATAACAAGGGGAACAAAATAGCAATTAATTACCTCCTGCCCGATAGTACCTACCCAAAAGCTCAAATACCACATAATATTTCTCCTTTTACTTTGTACTGAATTTAGATTGATGTATATAAGATTTTGTGAATTGTAAACTTAAATTCCAAACAAGCTTCCCCTCATCCTCATAAAGAATTCAATGTTACATTTTTTCTAGCTGTAGTCACTTCGTTGAAGGTTTAAATACTACATGTGCATTATAATGAGGACATGTCCTTTTCAAAAAATTTTATTTCTTGTGGGGATATCCCACCAAACTCTATTTGCACATTCTTCTAGTTATTCAAATTTCCTGAAATTGGGAAAGCAACTAAGGTAACTTTTGGTACTATGAATGCAGAAACAGCTGATAATACAGTTGAGTACCCATTCATAGTTCATGTTTTAAGGACCTTTAAAACAAATACCTACAAAGGAGAAAGTAGTTTTTCCTAGGGGAAAACCTGTCCCCAATCTCCAATGTAAAAGTCAAGTATATATGGCTAACAACCTAGAAAAATTTTTGCCTAGTTGGTTTAGGCCCAAATGACCTAATATAACAGCATGTGGAGGTCTAATTTTCACAACTTCAAACTGATTTGTTCATAATTTCAGATTTAGCATTCTCATTTGAGGAAAGCCTATCAAGGGAATACCTGCTGTTAAGAGGCAGATTGGAGTCTCAGCAACTATGTGCCAGCACTACCAGAGGCATGGAAGGGACGAGAACAACCCAGTCTTCGTACCACTTCCGTCTCATTAGTTAGAGGACAACTCTTTTGTAGGTTCTACCTACTGAACAGCATCTAAGATTATTGATTTGTGGAAACACAAGGAAGAGGGAGAGAAAAGAATGTCTTTGGCCACTGCTAAAAAATTCTAATGTTTACACTGTATTTAAAATAGCCTATGGAAAACACCAGTGTAATTTTGCAGAATTGAAGTAATTAATATTTTCAATATGCTTATGGGACAAAAAAATATAAAATGCTGGCAGTTCTGCTTGCTCATGGATTTTAGTTAATGAACCTAACATCGTTGTGAAGTGCATATCTCACTAGTTTGCTATTTAATTGCTTTATTTTCTGACAGAGAAAACTGAAAAAATTTCCATATATTTTAATTAGGTAAGTATGCCAGTTAGTGCAAAAATATTGGTCATCACAAATAAATGTATTTTAAATAAAACATTAGATTATGTAAATAAAATTAAGAATAAAACATTGGCAAAATACTTCAGCTAACTGTTCTGGTTCATTTCTCTCCAGCTTAAGTTCAATTTGTGTGTGTGTAATAGATAAAATTTACTTAAAGCAATAAACACTGGATACTAGAAATCTATAGAGGTTAAAAAAAACAACTTCAGATGATGGAATTGTGTATTTCTTCAATTTGCTAACCATAATCATCAGTAACCTTATACGAGAGTTTTCCTAATTATAATAGAAGGGAAAATACAGTGTTTTTCATTTGGAGCATTTAGACAAACAGAAAGAATTAAGGCAGTATTTGAGAAAATTGAAGATGTTATATTTGTTAGCAATTTAAGCACCTACACTCTACAAACATAGATTCACAGACGTTTGTCCCAAAACAAAAGTTGTAAATAAGACAAAACAATTTTTATGCTTCCTCTATTTCTTCAAATCTGTCCATGCATTGAACTGTAAAGTTTTTGTGCTATTGTTTCTGTATCTATTTTTGAAGTCACTACTCAGCCTACTACATTCCATTTAAATTAAAGGTGAAGAAAGCTTCAAATAAAATAATAAATATAGTAATATAGATCTATTATAATAGTTGAAGTTGATTTAGTAAAACTAAATCACAGATATTGGACTTAAAGTACAAATGTATGTCTTTTTATTGCTATCAGTTTAGTTTATTACTAGACACATTATGATTATCACTGACAAAATTGTTAGGAGCAAAGCCATTGTTTTAATGAGCAATCCCCAAAAAACGTATATAAAATAAGCCATTTACAGAAAATTTTTCATTGAGATTTTGTTGCTGAACTAATGAACTTTTACAAATTGACAAGAACTGTGTGTCTATGGCATATATTTAAAAAATATAAATGTCCAATCGAAAATGTAGGTTTTTTGCTTTTGAAATGACTACATTTTCTGAATACTTTTATTATACCTCAATTTTACTATCATTTTCCCCTATTTATATATCAGTCAAACTAATTTTTATTCAGCCTAATGTAATGACTTGTTATATGTGGCTTTTAAATGCATATCTGTTCATTTTTCAATATCCTTGACATTTAAAAAAATACTACTTGATGCCCATGTGATTTTAAACATGAATGTGAATCTAGGCATGGAATTATATAGCAGTACTTAGTTATAAGGTATATATCTATGTCAGAGAAGGTGAGTTTTTTCCATATTTAAAGACAAAATAAAAATAATTTTGATAATTCCCGAACCTCTTGAGAATAGTTCCATAAATCAGCAGAGGTTTTTGAACCCCAGTTGATAAATCAATCTATGAATTATGTGGAGTAATACACAATTTAAGAAAAATAAAAATAAAAACAGGCACTAAATAGAGACTGAAAACTGTAGATGAAATATAACAGCATTAGCATTTTTTAATTTTGTAGCATAACACGGCCAATTTGCAAATTTAAGTACTGATGAACCTGAAATCATTTATTACATTGACTTGGAGATGACCTCAGATCCTTTTGGGTTAATGCTTTAAGTTTGCATTTTTGCCATTAAAAAGAAAATCAATTAATGTAACCATAAGAACTGTGGTTAGAATATTTGACTCATTTTGAATTATTAAATTGATTTTTGCTTATTCTGTCTAGTGCATTTGTGGCTTATTAGAGAGGCAGAAGGTTATAATGGTAAAGGCTTCCTGATCTACGCACTTTGAAAACTTCAATAATCATTTTGCACCCAATATCAATTAATCTCACTTTGCTGTTCATGTCAGCATTACTGTTACTCTAAACATATTTTAAATTGTAGGGGAATCATTATTATACAGAGAAATAATAAGACTTTCCAGTAAATGTTACACCTATGAAATGTTTTGGATTGATTTGTTCACCCCTCATAGTCGAAAACACCCCTACAGTAAACAGAAAACATTCTGTTGACAGAGTTTTATTCTCTCTGAGATTTTTCAATAATAAATATATTTATTACTTAAACTAAACAAGTACTTTAATATTCCTTTTACATCTTGCTCAAAACAGAAATAAGCTACCAAAATGTAGATGTTAGATGACTTAAAACTATAAATTTTTGAAACAATTTTTAATATATAATTTTAAAAAAATCTGCTTCAGTCAGTTATCACATGTGAATTAGTTGCCAGAAGTTTGAACATTTTAGTGACATATTTATTTTTTGGCCCATGGTTGAGAGTTATAAAAATTAATTATGTTGCACTATTACCATTTAATCTATCTAAATATTCTATTTTAATTTTTTTCTCTCAGTTGACTCGATCATTAAACTGACCCAATATTCTCAGGAAAGAATAATCTTTATTTTTACTTCAAGATATTGTATTTTCTTGACTGTTGATTTCTTTTTTATTGAATATTACATTTCCCTCAATTAAAAGACAAGAATACATTTGCTTTCCCTTGGTTAGTATTAAATTAGAGAAGCTTAACTTTTCTTTACCAATAATTTAAAAACTCTACTTGTGCTTGATAAATACAATTATTACATTTTGGTGCAATAAAAAAAAATAATTTACTTTCATAGCTATTTAACTCTTCTTCCTTAGTCCATAGAGATTTTTTAAAAAATAACTTTTAATTTTAGAATAGTTTTAGATTTGCAGAAAAGTTGCAAAGATAGTACATGTGTCTTTGGGTGTCTTTGGGTATCTTGTATACCCCACATTCAGTTTCCCCTATTATTAACATTTTGCATTAGTTTGGTACATTTGTCAGAACATTCCACCACCACCCACAGAGTAAAATTAAAAATATATTTATATTCAAACTAGATGACAAAATAAAATCTTATATGAATTAGATATAATATATGTAAGAGACAATATTTTAAAAATTTTAGAAAAAAATAGAAGGGGCTATGTTTATGACAATAGAGTATAAAAAATTTAAAAGAAAATAAGAAAGATGAAATCATTAAGAACATTATTGGAATATGCGATTATGATGAAATTAAAAATATCTGTATAGCAAACAAAGTTAAAGGGCTAGTCACAAATTCTGAGAAGATAACTACAACACAAAAACCCTAGGTGAACTTGATGTTAATAATAAAATAAAACTGAAAAAATCTAGATGAAATAAAACCAATTACCTAATCAAATATGGGTAAAACCTATGAACAGGCAAATCATAGAAAATAAACTTGAATAACCAATAAATATACTTAAATATTCTCAGTTTTATTAGGAATCAGAAATGAAAAACTATAAAAAAAAACCATATGATACCATATTTCACCCAATAATTTGGAAACAAATTGTATTCTGACAATTTGCAAGGGTTGGCAGATATGTACAGAGAGACAAACACTTGTATTCTATTGGGGAATTAAATCAAGTAATTTGGAAAATGATTTGAAGTCATCCAGAAAAACTGATGACGTACATATTAAATTATTTTATAATTCTGCTCCTATATATCCTGTGGAAAAACTATTGGACAAGTGCACAGAGGAGTACACACGGCTCTTGGAACATAAGACAGATGGTCACATTAAGAGTTTGAATTGTTTAAAAAAGACACCGGTAACTAATTACGTCTTTCTGTCTAGACACTACCAATTTCACCTTGGATATTTGCTTCTGTGGCTACCTAGAGGCATTCCTTCAGCCTCTTGACATAGGATCCCTTCTTTTTCTTGTGTTATTCAGCAATACCAACAACTGGATCACTGAGATTATTCAGAATTCTTTCTTTTGCAAAAGATACTGTTTCTTAGCTTTCTATTAGCACTGCAACTAATAGTTTGTCTATACTAGTCAGAGGCCAAGGAGAATATTGGTAACTGTCTGGTTCAGAATGGCAAGGAATTACAAAAGAAAGATAATACTTAGAATATAATACTGGAAGTTAAAATTAACTTGTGATTACCTAGTCAAAATTATTTCCAAACTATAATTATTTGAATCTCGGGCTTCTTGAGAGGTACCATATGGAGTGACTATTAGGCTTATATCTCATTTAGTGTATTCAAATGTCTGCTATATTTGAATCTCATGTATTGAAAAAGGCAATTGAACAAAATTTTAAAACCACTAATCCATACAGTGCACTCCTTACGTTTGTGAGGAAACTGATAGAAATCTAAATAGTGTAAAAAGAAGTTTATTCTGGTTTCAGAGAGGAGTAAGGCAGGGCATTATTCATATCATATAATAATATTTAAGGGAGATGACAGTATTTAATCCAAAAGAAAATAATTTGTAGGGAAGGAGATGTTGCCTTATTTATGTGGCTGTCATGGATAAGAGGACTTGATTTATTTTTAATCCCTAAGGGAAAGTAACCTACAGATGGATAGAACTTTTCTTTTCTAATTGTAAAAACAGTCAATAGTAGATGAAAAGTATTTGATGGTGATTATTGGCCTATCATTGAAATTCAAGCACTGGCTGCATAGACATTTACTTGGTTCTATGGTAGTGCAATTTGTTAAAATTTATGTTTACATTTTTGACAAATAAAATGCATTTTTTTCTCATAGCAGAAATATGCTTTAATATTCTGTCATACCCAAGGAGAATGTTGCTGTGTCCTGCCAAGATTGAAGAAAAGGACTTTATTAAGTGAATTCTGCTTGCAGTGATTGAAACTGAATAATCTTCCTGAGTTATTTGACTTTAATAAATACATAAACATATTTTTAAAGGTCCGATGTCCTAGGTCATTATATTAAATTAATTTTCTTAATCCACCATTCTCCAAATATTATTTCCTTACTCAGAAACAAATGCATGATTCATGACTATAATCATAATTATTTTCCATATCTGAAAAGAGATCACCGCACATCTATTTTCTCAAGTCAGACACCTATATGTCCCTCATTTCATCACCATCCAATGTCTAACTTCCAGAAAACTCCATTTATTTTGTCTCCAAAATATATTTCAAATCTATCTACTTCTGTACATCTCTCTCCTGTCAATATGCTGGTCCAAGTGACTTTCATTGTTTGTTTGGAGCACTAAAATAGACTTATTACTAGCTATTTTATGAAGCTATAATTTAAATAGCATAAAATTCACTCATTTTAAGTCCATTGATTTGTCATAAATATACAGAGTTCTAAAACGATCACCATAATCCAGTTATAAACATTTCCATCACTCCATAAGGTTCCCTTGTGCCTATTCAAAGTCAATTCCCACTCTTACCTCAGCTCCAGCCAACTGCTGATCTGCTTTCTGTTTCCATAAAAATAGCTTTTTTTTTTCTTTTGCTTTTCAACATAAATAGAATTATGTTTTGTGTCTGACTCATTTCATGAATCATAGTTTTTGAAGTTCCTCCATGTTCTTTTGTGTTCATTTCTATTGTAAATAGTGTTCCACTGTGTGGATATATCACATTTTGGTCGGACGTTTTAATAGTATCCATTTTGGCTGCTATAAAAATTTGTGTATACTTTGAGTAATGTCGCTATGAATATTCATGTACAATTTCTTTCTGTAAATATAGGTTTCCACTTATATTGAATAGATTACTATAAATGAAATTGCTGGATAGTAAGGTCAGATTATATTTAACTTTTTAATAAATTGACAAAATGTTTTCTCAAGTGGGTATACCATTTACATTTCAACCAAAAATATGTAAGTGATCCAGATTGTTCACATCTACACTTATATTTAATATTATTGTTGTTATTGGTTGAATTATGTCCCCAAGATATAATTCAGGACCTCCAGGACCTCAGAATGTGACCTTGTTTGGAGATGGGGTCTTTACAGAGATGAGTTAAAATGAAGGTCTTTCCAGAAATAATCAGGTTAAAATGAAATTACAGAATGAGCCTTACCTCGATATAACTGATATTCTCATGAAAAGGGAAATTTGGACTTAGAGATAGATACATACAGGGAGAACACATGTGCAGATGAAGGCAGAGATACAAAACCCTAATTGAGAGACTTAGAACAGAACCCGCCCTTCTAGTCATCAAAAGAAACTGACCCTGTCAAAACATTGATTTCAAACTTCTAGCCAGAAACTTTAGGCAATAAATTTCTTTTGCTTAAGCCACAGTGTTTTTGGTATTTTTTATGGCAGCCTTAACAAACTAATACAATAGGTCTTTTTGCTTATACGTATTCTAGTGGGTTTGCATTGGTAGCTTGTTCTTTGAATTTTCCTGGTAACTAATGATATTGAGAATCTTTTCATGTTTTCATTGGCCATTCATATAATTTTGTTAGAGAAATGTGTACTAAGCATTTGACTTTTAAAATAGTATTGTTTGTCTAATATTAAATTGGAATATTTCTTTTATATTTTACACAAAAGTCCTTTACCAGATATATGACTTTTAATTATTTTTTTTCAGTGGTTTTTCCTTTTCTTAATGATGTCATTTTTTTTACTGTTTATTTTTGCTGTTTTTTTTTTTTAAATAGCTTTATCGAGGTATAATAACATGGCTTTATTTAAAATGTATAATTTTATATATCTGAATATGTAAGCACCCAGGAAACCATTAACACAATCAAGATAGCTAACTAATACTTCACCATTCAAAAGATTCCTTGTAATTGTCTCACAGTCTGGTCCTGCAATGATCCAAGGCAAGTAATGATCCACTTTCAGTTACTATAGGCAAATTTGGTATTTTCTAGGATCTTATATGAATGGACTCAAACAGCAGCTGATTTTTTTTTTTTTTTGGCAGGGGAAGGAGTCAGGCTTCTTTCATTTGCTGCATTTATTTTGAGATTTATCCATACTGCTAAAATTATTGATAGTTTTCTTTTTATTATGAAATAGTATTCCAGTGTATGAGTACACCATAATATGTTTAGCATTCCTATGTTGGGGTACCCCACCAGTAATGTGTTGGTAGGCTGGGTCTCCTGGAAACAAACAAAAAGGTCTAATTTAGAGCGTTTGCTGATTTTCGTGTTGTAAATGCTCCTAAGATGGCCGATTCCACCTGGCTGTCAAATTCTTGAATATTACTTAGCTCTCAAAAGCTGATCGGAACTGTCTCCACTACACCAACGTACACTTCCAAATGCAGCCCATGTGTTTAAGACAGAAGTGGACTCCAATTCTATCTCTAATACGACTCAAGCTAAACAATGCATCACACACGCTTGTTTATGTGTTCTTAATCTTATATGAGGAGAAATTGGCTAAAGGCTTCTAGAAAGGAAGTTTCTGTCTTCTGAGAAGATACGTAAAGAGAAATTATACTTTACAGCTGGCTAAATTTTTTTACAAAAGTACATAGGCTTTGAAAGCTGAAGACGACAAACCTCTAACAAGAAAGAGCTGGACTACAGATCAAGCATACAATCTGCATGAAGAGATAAAGAAAGTGACTAAATGAAACCTTTCCCGAAATGCACATCTTTCCTGACTTTACAGATATATGCACCAAGAATTTGCCAAAATTGTTTAAGGCAGTTTTGAGTGAGTTTTGTGATACTTTCAATTGAAAAATTCCTAAATAATATAGTGACAAATCTTAAGGTAGTTTGAAGTATATTGCTAATACTAGTGACTTTCTTTCAAGGCTTAATAAAGTCTGATATCGATCACCACGTGTGCTTTTTTATGTGATCAAATTTATGCTGATATATTTTAAGACTCAAACTTTGGAATTTAAAATGTCAAAAATCTAATTCTTGCATTTAAAGAATTAGTTTTCAAGACCACTGTCTTTTTTTAATTTAATTTTTATTATTAGTTTCAAGTATACAGTATATTGGTTAGATATTTATATAGTTTATAAAATGATCCCCCAATTGTTCTTTCTCTCCTCCGGTTCTCCACCTACCATTTCCATTACTGCTAACTGCATTCCCCATGCCGTGCTCCCCAGACTTGTGACCACCTATCAACTACTAATTTGTACTTCTTTAACCCTTCACCTTTTTTCCCCAGCCTCCCAACCATCTTCCCTCTAGCCATGAGCAGATTGTCCTCTATGTTTGTGAGCTCAAGACCATAGGCTTTAAAATGAGTTTCATTCATTTGAAAATTGGATGCCAGAATTTAACTTTTCTTTAATAAATCTCAGCATCAGCATCTACATTTAAATGTTTCTAGGTAGGAAAGAATCATTAAGAATAAAACTGGTAGATTAAAAAGATAAATACATAGAAAAATAATAAACTGGTATGAAAATGACTCCTTATTTTACAAAAGCAGAAAATTTAGGACTTAAGTGTCATGGTTATAAATAAATAGCTCATGTATTCTTACATGGTTAAAAGACATTTTCTCTGGGTTCATGACCCAAAGTGTTTTTATTTCCTTCCAATTTAAAGCAGATTTGATCCTCTTTACATTTTCTATATAAATCTCTCTGACTTATTTTTAATCTGTGAAGATCTATAATAATCTCATCAGATTCATTCTAATCTGGTTATTTGGCCTATCCATTTAATCAGTGTTCTAAATTATGTCACCTATGAAATAAAATATTAAACCTACATTAACACAGTGTATCTACATACAGAAAAAAGACTACAAAATCATTATAATGAAGCAGTACATAGATTAAGAAAGATAATAATAAAGTAAAAATGTGAATGTATAAAGAAATGAGGGATATCAAAGAGTAAAAAGTGGCACAAATTACAAAAAGAGATTCTAATAAACCATCACATATTAATTAATTAAATAAAATTAATTTTGAATTAACTAATTAATTTTAGTGTGACTCCTCTATTAATAGTACCTTCCTTCGGCACTAGTTTCTCTCCATCTTTCCCTTTTTCCTTCAAAGCTCTCACTCCACATTCATGATAAAAATCTAGGAGTCAGAGTTTGGGTGAAAGTGAATGATCCTGTTTCTTATAGCTGCTGTAACAAATTACCACAGATTTAGTGGCTTAAAACGACACAAATTTATTACATTACAGTTCTGAATGCCAGAAGTCTGAAATCTATCTGATTAAACTTAAAGTGTCACCAGGGCTGATTCCTTTTGGAGGCTCCAAAAGAAGAGGCCATTTCATTGCCTTTTTCAGTTTCTGGAGGCCACTTGCATCGTGTGGCTCATGGCTCTTTCCTTCTCCTTACGTGTTGCCTGTGAACACAGTCACATCTTTTTCATTGACTCTGTTTCTGTCTTTATATCACTTTTCTGATTCTGACCCTCTTGCCTTGCCTTTAAAAGGACCTGTGATTACATTATGACCACCCAGGATAATCTCCTAATCTCAACAGTCTTAATTCAATCATGCCTGCAATATTTCTTTTGCCATAAAATGTAGCATAGTCACAGTTTTTAGGGATTAGAATATAGTGTATGGGTGGACAATTTTCCAGTAAGCCAGTATTAAATATTTACTTCTGATTCTGTTAACCAGGGTGTGGTAATCTGATCAAGGAGATGCTGTTAACCAGGGTAATCTGATCAAGGAGATGCTAACGGCCAACTGTTAACCAGGGTGTAGCGATCTGCTCAGGGATGTGCTGCTGGTGGCTATATAACCTGCCTCTTCTGGGAGCTCGGGGCTGATCTCTTCTAACCCTGTGTGGTAGAGAGTCAGTCGCCGGCTGGTTAATAAAGGCTCACAATTCATCTTGATTGGCTCCATGGGTCTTGGATTTGATCGCACCACAACAATAGATAGGTTTAGGGGGCCATTATTTAACCTACCATTGATGCTTAATTTTGATAACTTCTTTATTTCATCCAAACTTTTAAAGAAAAATTATCCTATCAAACTATCTCAATATTCACTAAACTCGAGTTATTCTTACTTCTCTTATATGACCTTTCACTCAAATGTTCTCTAGTCTTTAAGGCCAATTCTGTATCTAACGAGCCTTCCTTAACTGTTCAGTCCAAAATCATTTGCCTCTCTTTTGAAAACATCTAGCACTTATTACAATTACTTACTTGCTTATTGATCCATTATCTTAAATTACTACTTTTATTATTTTCTCTTTCATTTTCAAATTGATTGTGAATTGCTTTTAAGAGTTTTCTGATTTTCATTAGCATTCATTTTTCATATCTTTCATATAGTACTATGTACATAGGAGGTGTTAAGTTTTTACTTGGTAATTTTAAGTATATATGTTTGAGTAAGAAAACAAATTAACTGTATTCCAGTGCATGAAAGTGAATACCTCTTCTTTTTAGTTGTATCTCTTATAATTCATTTTCTTTCATCAATAAAGTATCATAGTTTGTAACTGTCAAAATGTAGACAGTATATTTTATAGCAGACAGAATCAAGTGAATTGACTTTCATTGAGTCCTAGGGTTTACAAAATAGCATTTAAACACACGAATCTCCTTTATTCAATGTCTATAACTATAATATCATGAATATTAATTTTAAGAATAGCATCTACATTTCTTTGTCTTTATTTCATCTGTCCTGTGTATAATTATACTTTTTATAAAGTATTTATAAAAATAATGAATTTCTTGTGGAAAGAGTAATAATAACATCAAATCGAAGTAATATTTTTTGTTAGTTTCAAGGATATTTATGCATATAAAACTTTATCTCTTAAATAAAACATTTTATGATCAGCAATGTTGTAGAACACTTTTGAGTCACTTGTGTTAAGCAAATTCTGAAACTTCCTAACAATTTGTTACCAAATTTAAATTAACTTTTAGAAAAAGAATACTATTTCTAACTCATGTATTCATTTGGATCTTATCTAAATGTTATTTTCCAGAATGATTTTATAGCCATAAGATTCTCTTTTAAAACATAATCCTTTTTATTTTCAAGCCTCATTTCTCTAAGTATCATTAGTATAAGTTCCTAAATACTTAAATGTGGCTGAAAATTTCAAAGCAATAAAGTTCAAATATACCTTAATGTGGATAAACATGTGAATCTGAAGAACTAGGAATCCCCTGAAGCTGAGGATGAAAAGACAATTTAGTAGCACAGAACAATTATCTACTTATTTTATACATAAAATATACAGTGCACAAATAATTCAAACTCTGATCTCTTAATGTGAGAGTTTAGTTCATTAACCCACCACACTGAATTCACAAATCTTCTGACACTGGAATACACTAGAGAGAATTGTACAGTAATGCATCTAATAGTGATTTGCTGTCGAGCAAAGGAAAGTTTCCCTCAATTTCAGCCATGTAACCATGGTGTATTACCGCACATGGGGTTCTTCTCAGCATTTTGCCATCTGAAATAAACATGAGGGCAACTCCCATAAAAAAGATTTATTTTCTTTTTCAAAGAATGTGTTTATCATGAAGCAGCATACTACAGCATGTTGGAGAGGAAGCACGGTTTCATTTCCAGTAAGAATGGAATAATTCTGTCTTATTATATTTATGCTAAATTTGTAGAAACATAACAGTTATTTTTATGGTACTGTCAAGAGCAGGAGATGCAAAGAGGGAAAGGATAATCCAGAGATGTCTAGAATTTGATGTCATTGTGTTGAAAATTATCATTGCTTAGGTTTAAATCTCAAGCCTTTTATGCCCATTCTGTTTATAAAAAGAGAAAGAAATGTCAGAAAGGCAATGTTAGTTGTTTTATATTAGCTTGTTGTGATGGTTTAATTTAAAATGGAAAGTTTGCAACTTTTTCTTCTGAAATCCACTGCTTAGAATATATGTTCCTGATCTTTTCAATAAAATAACCAGCTAAAAGAAATTTATAAAATGAGTGAAAGACTTTGGATACATTTGAAAAATGTTGCATTTGACTTTCGTCCCTTTTAATTTAGATAAAACTTCTGTTAAATGCACAGAATGAGATGTTCTTTATGTTGATGGCATCTCATAACTTAAAACATTTACAAATAACTTTAGGTAATTAGAACAGAAATGCTTCTCAATTCCTAGTATAGGATTATTCTATGTGTATAGCATGTTCTCTTAGACATCATTTTACTGTTTTCTTTCTCTCTCAGATATTAAAGAAATACAGTAAATTGAGGCTTTCTTTACTGTACTTATTAAAAACAGAATTGATGCTTTCATGCATATAGCTCTTTTTTATTAAACAATAATTAAGGATATTCTTTATATCTGGGTTTTATTTATGCGTAGAACCAACTTAAATGCATATCGTTGGTTTTGAGAGGAGCAGAATTCCTTGTCTGACAAGAACGTCCAGAGTAACAAAGAGAGTAAACAAATTATAGTGTACAAAATGTTGAGCATTCAAGATTAAGTAGTCATAAAAGCTAACCCTAACTGCATTTTAAACATCAAGCTTCCATTTTAAATATATTATTGAAATGCTATAATAAGATGGCATTATATAAGTAGATAATCTTTTAGTTATTAACAGTCATCATATAAATTTCAAACATTTTGATGTTTAATGCCTATAGTTTATATGAATACCCAATAAAAAAAATGCAGGTTCTTTTACCTTTTGTTCCCTAAGAATAGGAAAACAGAGAAGGTTGTTGATTCTTTGATTTGTACTTCTATTTAGTGTTCGAAGGCATTTTTTTCCTTTTTCTAAAATGAATTATAAAAACAATTTGCAAATAATATGGTACTACAAGATTTAGTTTAGTTGGTTTTCTGGGTTCAGCTTTGAACATAATAAAATCAATAAGATAACACACTCCAAAGTAAATGAATGAGTATTTCAGCCCATATAAAATTTATATTTGAGAAAAATGGAATGAAGCCCCCAAAGAAATATTGACTTCCAAACTAAAATAATAATTTGAAAATATTTTAGGGAATTATATAGTATAGATAATATTAAAACAGTCTGTCACTTGGATAATTCTTATAAAATGAATAGGATGATATATATTAAATAATGTTGATACATAAATTAATAAAGGAAAGAGCTTATAAAATTATCTCCTATTTCTGATCTTAATAATTATTTTTTAATACCTATAGCACCTGTTATTCGTAGGTGGTCTCCCATCCATTTACTAACCAGACCCGACACTGCTTAGCTTCTGAAATCAGACGAGATTGAGCTCATTCAGGGTGGCTTAGCCATAGTTGATCTTAATAATTTTTATATTTAAATAATGTAAATATAAAATATGTGAAAGTAATATTTGTATTATTTATATAATTATAAAATAATTATGAATCTTACTTCGCTATGTGAGGTATTGTGTTAATACATAAAAATATGTTATTAATATTATTGCTATGCCAGAACTGATGTTTTCATTCATATGGCTCTCTTTTATTAAAAGATACTTAAGAATTTTCAGATTTACCTCAAAATATTCAAAGAAACTCTCTTTTTAGAGCCATAGTTTTCATTAAACTAACAAAAATGTATTGTGTTAAGTATGTGACTATAACTTTGTAAGGTACTAGATTTTTAGCTGTAAGTAAGAGAAAAAAATGTCCTCTTCTCATGGAAATGCATTTGTTGCGAAAAGTGTGAATAATATTATTAGTGGAAGAACAAATTACAGGAAAGATATGGAACAAGAGAATACAAAATAATTTAATCTCACCTAGTTAGGAAGGAGGAAATGGTTAAGAAAGCCTTCACTGAGGGAAAAATCTCAAGAGATATTTGTCAAATGCACAGGTATAACAATGATTCTTTACATGAACAAACTTTGGTCAAGTTTCTGAACCTTTCTCCTAGGTCAATCTGTACAGTTCCTTGAAAAATCTAGGTTTAGCAAGAAACCTGCTAAATAATTTTAACCAGAAACTCCAACATATCTGACCACCCTCTGTGTCTGATCAGATTTCTCATCCCCCACCATCACCCAGGTGTATCTGATCACCTTGGTGTGCAAGAATCCTGTTATGTCAGTTTAGCGAGAACTCTGATTCCTATTTCTTCTTAGTAATTTGCCATCTGCTAACCCCAACCCTGTTCCTTGGCTATAAATTTCCTCTTCCCCTGCTGTGTCTGAAGTTGAGCACGATCTCCTTTTTCTACCATAAAATTCCATGGTAATGGTCTCGGTACTCATTGCAATGGTCCTGATAAAGTCTGTTTTTCCATATTTAACAAATGTCATTTGAATATTATTTTTCTTTAGCAAATATTTGCCAAATAAAGAGGAAAAGAAGACTCTTTCAGAGAAAACAGAACACTTAAAGGGTAGAAGTGAAAGGAAACTTGGTGAACTCACCGAGAGAGGGCCCATGAAGATATTAAGAAGTGAAAACGCAGCCAAAAAAGTCAAGAGTTGTAGAATATATAGATGTCAAATTATAATGTACACCTGAAAATTATATAATTGTATTAACCAATGTTACCCCAATAAACTTAATTTAAAAAAAAAAGAGTCGAGAGTTGAATAATTTTGTAAGTCATGTTACAAAGCTGGAAATGGGTCCTAAAACAAAAAATTGAAAGGTTTAATGGAAAGTTATAATATAATATCATGTTTGTTTCAATATGATCTCTGATTTTTGATGAGCACTGCCATTGTAACAGGATCATATACAAGTCTTCTATAGTTATTAGTGTTAAATAGTTGAGAATCTAAAAAGTCACTTTAGCCATTCCCTTTCAAGATATACTTTTAAAAAGAGTCTGCTTGAGTCTTACGTCCAACATCTCTGATGTCCTCTACAATATTGTGTTAGTTTCCCAGGGCTGTTGTAACAATGTACTACTACAAACTAGGTAGCTTAAAACAGCAGAAATTTATTATCTCAGTTATGAAGGCTAGAAGTCTGAAATTGAGGTGTTACTAGGGCCACGCTCCCTACGAAATCCGTAGAGGAATCCTTCCTTACCTCTTTCTAGCTTCTGCTGGTCTGCCAGCAATCTTTGATGTTCCTTGACTTGAGTCTGCGTAATTCCACTTTCTGTCTTCATAGTCGTGTGCGTGTGTGTGTGTGTGTGTGTGTGTGTCTATGTCTTCACGTAACCATCTCCTTCCAAGGACACCAATCATACTGGATTAGTGTGTACCCAACTCCAGTACGACCTCATCTTAACTAATTACTTCTACAACAATCTTATTTCCAAACAGGTCACACTGAATAAGTAAAGGTACTTTGTAATGGGACTTCAATATATCTTTTTAGGAGGGACACAATTTGACCTATAACAGTAAGACTATTATATTTATTGACACTGTTCCTTATTTGCTGTGAATATAACAGTTATTATAAGGACATAGCACATAATGGTTTTAGAAACACTATTTGCAGAGGAGCAAGAATGCCTTACATTACAAACTATTAGAAACATAACTGGAAACAATGAATCCAAGTAGTGTAGAAAATGTTTTTTTAATCCCTCTTCTCTCAGACATGCTGAGTTTTGTAATAATAATTAGAAAAAATTAATTGCAAACATATTAATGGTATTGCATATATCGAGCTAAACTAGATTAGAGATCGTGGATGGAATAATATTGAAAGAAGAATATTAGATCTGGAAATTTGGGATGGAATGACATTATCTTATAACCTCTATTCATGAGCCACACTGACAATGCAAGGTCAAGGTATATCTCTATTTATGAATTATAAGAAGATTTCTAAAGAAGTTATGGAGATAGAATAACATTGAAAATAGGGTGATTAAATTACAATTCTAAGTGTTATTCATTTTCAATGACATCTTGAGGATTGTTTTTCAAATAAAATATACTCAGTGATTAAGGATTTCATTAGAATGCTTTACTAACAACATACTAAGGTTAATATTCTAATCAAGTGAGTTCTTAGAAAGAAAATTTCTTCTCACAGTGATTTAATATGCTATTAGTTTTCTTATCATCTATCTATCATCTATCTATCTATCTATCTATCTATCTATCTATCTATCTATGTACATATATTATATACGACTATTGGTATCTCATTTACTGGAGACTAAAATTCTTACTGTCAAAAAATTCAAGTATATTTTGATGTCAAATATTCATTGTAGGTAGAGAAAGATAAATATGCTATGATTTCACTTACATGTGGAATCTGAAAACAAAACAAAACAGAAAAACAAGCTCACAAACACACGGAACATATTGGTGGTTACCAGAGGTGAGAGAGTGGTGGGTGGGTTAAAGGGGTGAAGCGGGTCAATAGGTATAACTATCCAGCCATAAAATAAATATGTCATGGGGATGTAACGTACAGCATAGTGACTATAGTTAATAATACTGTACTGCATGTTTGGAAGTTGCTAAGAGTAGATCTTAAAAAGTTCTCATCATAAGGAAAAAATGTGTAAGAAACATTATAGTGATAGATGCTAGATAGCTAAACTTATGACCACTTCACAATATATATAAATATCAAATCATTATGTTGTACACCTGAAACTAAGATGTTCATCAGTGCTGAGCTGATTGAGAAGGGAAGGTTCTATGGTGAGATGTCCAGTTGGAAGAATGCACAAGAGGCAGACACGAAAATGAAATGGCAGGCCCTAACTTTATTGTGAGGAGCATGCTTCTGTTGCTTCTAGTGCAGTTCTGCTGGGGAAAGTGTGCTATTGCCCGCACTTCTGCTCCCCTTCTCGTGCTCCCCTTCTTGTACTCCCCTTCTGCTCTCCAGGGGACCACATGACTCCACACATAGCAGAGTACAATAGTGGCATTCAGCCACATATACGTGATACAAGAAGCTGAAGTATGTTTATATATTTTAGGCACAGGAGCCCTACTACGCTAATGTAGCATTCTAAATTTGGGGTCCTATTCCTAGCCATGAGCCTGGATCACAGCCAGCCCTGAGATCTGATGATAAGAATCAGCCAGGCCTGGGACCCACAGTGTTATATGCCAATTATATTGCCATTAAAAAACAAAACAAAACAAAACAAACAAAAACAAAAACAAAATTCATTGGGAAAATAGTTGAGCTATGGTGGGTGGTAGACAAAATTTTTAATTCTCACCTGAAAAAGAAACTAATTTTAGAAAAACTCAAAGAAATTCTAATAGACTTCATCCAAATGGGTTAGAATGATATCTTAATACACCTATTAGTTCTAACAAACAGATATCTATGATATTTGTCTGCCTAATGGCCATGGCTTTTCCCCTTCTTTTGGTAATAGTACTTCAGTTGAGTTCTGATTTGCCAGCCTTCTACCATTAATTCAATTTTGGTGGGACCGAACTAAGCAACGTACTCTGCCATCCCCTAGACAATAATTGGATATATAATGAAAGCAAGACTACTCAATCCCTATTGTTTAGGACTTTTATTCTTATGTGATAGAAAAAATGAAAATGTTTGGAGTCTTCTCAGCTAAAGGCAGTTTTTAGCAGACCAGTAATTATTTTTAGTACCTGACTTATATTTATATATATTTAGTGGAGAAATTTCTCACCGTTTCCTTCCATGAGTTATCTTCTTTCCTTCTTATACCGTTTGCCTGTGGTGGCTGAAAAATTGACTCTTAACTGGAAATTACTGTTTGACTACTGCTATGGGCATGTAGGCCTTTGATTACAGGAACATAACATTCTAAACAAGCTTTCTGCTTCTGTAACCCTGCTTACGCACCTGACCTGTGAGTTGACAGGTAGAGAATAGAAGAAAGCCCTTTGTGTTCAGATAGAATGAAGAATGGAGTTTTGGGCTTAAAAACTCTGTACCTCTACATTTTGGGGCTGTTTAATTTGGGGTCTGCGTACCCCTGGCAGACCCAGCTGGCTGAATAAAGAATGTGTTTCCTATAATTCACTGAGTTCTCACCAGGGGACTGGTGGCTACAACAGCCAAAGTTAGTCAAAGTTGAGAGTTATTTGTAACAATAATAATGACAACAATTAAAAAAAAAAAAAACCTTTATTTTGTCACTCTAGTTGGCGTTGAGAAAAGTATGTATGATTATTGAACTTCAATTTCTTTACCCTCAAAATAAGACGAGCTAGTCACTTTTCAGATTGATTATAATAAATAAATTAAACTGTCTATATAAAATTTTCAGGAAAATGACTGGCAAGTAGTAAGCACCCCAAAAGTAATTGTCCGTTCCACATTTGTTTTTCTCCATACTTTAAAGTAAAATGCTGCCTGTTGGGAAAGCTACACAGTTATTTTAACTATTTATACATTGTATTAATTCATAATTATATGCATACACATTTGGTTGCTCCTTTTTCTCTGCAGAACTCTAATATAGATTTTGGCCACTAAAACTGGTATCTTTATAAGATGTGGAAATTTGGACACTGACATGCACAGAGAGAAGATGATGTAAAGACACAGGGAGAAGACAGCAACTACAAGCCAAGGACACCAAGACGCCAACCCTTCCAACTACTTGATCTCAGACTTCTAGGTTCCAGAATTGTGACAAAATAAATTTCTGTCGTTTAAGTCACCCAGTCTATTATACTTTGTTACAGCAGTCCTCGAAAACTAATCCAGATTTTGGTACCAGGAAGTTGAGTGCTGCTACAGCAAATATCTAAATACGTGGAAGCAGATTTGGAACTGGGTAATGAGGCTGGAAGGCTGGAAGAGCGTTAAGGTGCATGTTAGAAAAAAGTCCAGATTGCCTTGAATAGATCGATGGTAGAGATATAGAAATCAAAGGTAATTCTGGTGAAGGCTCGTTAAAAAATAGAGCTCTAGAGAAAGCTTCTATCAATATAGAGAATACATATAACATTATGGACAGATAGGTGGTAAAAATATAAATGTTAAGGTTCTTCTGGTTGTTGTGGTGCGATCAAATCCAAGAACCATGGAGCCAAACGAGATGAATTGTGAGCCTTTATTAACTGGCCGGCGACTGACTCTCTACCACTCAGGGTTAGAAGAGAACAGCCCCGAGCACCCAGAAGAGGCAGTTTATATAGCCACCAGCACATCCCTGAGCAGATCACCACGCCCTGGTTAACAGTTGGCCGTTAGCATCTCCTTGATCAGATTACCCTGGTTAACAGCATCTCCTTGATCAGATTACGACACCCTGGTTAACAGAATCAGAAGTAAACACTTAATGCTGGCTTACTGGAAAATTGTCCACCCATAACAAAATCTGAGACCCACGGAGCCAATTGAGATGAATTATGAGCCTTTATTATCCTGCCAGTGACTGACTCTCCCCACTAGAGAATCAGCCCCATACCTCCCGAGGAAGCAGCTTATAAAGCCTGAAACTATGTCTTGGTGGGTTTTGATTACGCAAGCAAGCAGATTACAGAAGCAGATGTTGGTGGTTAGTTTTGTTATCTATACTCTGGCGGCAATATTGTTTTATTGTTCTTGGGAGCCTTGGGAGCTATTTTCTCCTAGGCAGCTGGCGCCTGGAGATATCACTCTCTGCCCTGCGCTTGGGGCTGACTTACTGAGGAATTGATACCAATAACCATTCCAACATATTTTCCAAAGTAGTCATGGCTGGAATAAAGAGGGGAGATGTGAACAAGGAACATGTTATTGAAATGCACTTTTACACTGTTACAATGCTACTTCATGAGGGGGGAAAATCTATTTGCTTTTTTAATATTACTCATTGTATCCCACTTGCCTGTTATAAAATACACCATAGCTGATTTCTTCTGTATGCTCATTTATAATGATATAAAAGAAAGAAAATTGACAAATACAAAAAGAAGCAAAAATCTAAGTCAAGAAGGGTTAAATTTGAAGTGCTGTCAATATGACTATATGCTTTTATAGCCCGTAAGTAAAAGTTAGCTACTGTTTACATAACTCACTGAAAACCAATGGTTAGACTTTTTCAAAACATTCTAGAGACTTCTTGCTTGGTTGAGCTTCAACTTGAGTTTGAGTGGTGATCGTTATAAAAAGTAAAAAAATTTTGGTGGGGAGTAGAATTATTTTTCCAAAGGTATGTTTATTTTCTGAATTATTACTTTAGAAAATTCTGTCAAGTTATTGTTTCAAGTAGGGTTTTTAATTTAGTATTTTAACTAGTTTATTTAGCTGCTTTAATAAAATAATTTATTAATTATAATCTAGAGCCCATGCATAGACATTTTTTAAGAAAATGCTTTAAAGAGTAAATAAACAAACAAGAATCTATTCATAAAACATGAGTCAAATGCAAACATAAAATCAAATATGTTCTACTTGGTTTACATGCATTTAAGTGTGGACTTTATTTTTAATTAGAAGTTCTTCTAAATCTAAACATTCCAGCGACTAGAACGTTTAGTGCCATTTAGAATAAGCATCTAGTGGCATTTAAAATAAGCAATGCTTACTTAGTATTCTTGGACCCCTTAAAAAGTTTAATAATCAGGCAAACCCAAGCAACAAGAGCACACTTTATAGGCTTATTAGATATATGAATGCCATGGGAACACAACTTTAAATTTCTTAACTTAAATCTATAAAGATTAAAGTATTTTTCTTTATATTAAAGTTGGATAAAAGAATGCAATTCTTTATGTACTTTCAAACCTCCTGATACCTGTGAATGGATATGTTGAATTTTTATAGGCACATACATAATAAAATAACAAAATTTAATACCAGTTAAAAAAAGTTATAGAACTAGGGTTGTTGTTAGTGGATCATAGTTTTTAGATAACTCAAATTCTAAAAGAAATACATTACCATCTCTATATCTATATATTTCTTGTCTTTTATCTGGTTTCTACTTGCTGATATTTTGTTTGAAATGCTGAATCTTCTGTATAGATTGACTCTCTAAATCTGAATCACAGAGTGTATTTTATTTTAAAGACATTTGAAAGTCTATAGATTAGAAAATCTAATAATTAATATAATTTGAATAACTGATGAAAATATTCTGTCAAAATTAATAAGTAATTGGAAGCATCATTAATCACTTAATTATTGTAGATTAATTTATAGTAGGAATGTACTTATGATCACAAAAAGATAAAAACTCTTGTGCATAGTTATATTTATAAATAAAGTCTTTCTAATGTTATTCTTTATAATGTTTAGTAAATAAATTAACCATCATTTAGAGATCTTCTGGAGTACATATTTAGTAATGTTTTTATTGAAATTGCATAATTGTAAAAATATGCATGTTCGCAGTCTAGATTAGAACAGCAATTATTTTGAGATTTTAATCTCCTGAAAAGTTTCTATTTACACATGTATACATATGTATTTATTCAATAAAAATGTTGTAGAAGAATTCATTTTTTTCCTCTTTCGCTTCCTTCTTTTTACATAGGTCAATTGAAGCACAAAATTTTAAAGATTTTTTACCCTTCTAGTCATTCCCCGTTTAATTCTCTATTTCTAATTCCTAGTGTTTTGTTTAGTCAAAATTATCAGTAGGTATATTTTGAACTCTGATCACTTTAAAGCTACAAAATAATCTGATTATGTTAATCTTAAACTGTTTAATTTATATATTTCTTGTATTCTCTGAAAATGAAAACTGATAAACTAACACTAATTCAGCAAAAAGTCTCACTTGAGTTTTAAAACCAAATTTAATAACTTTCTCAAGAATTTGTAAAGCAAATTATAATAAAATCTTAGTATTGGGTTATTTTTCTTTAGTGGAATCCAGTACAAAGCCTTGGAAACCATCTAAACGTTATTAAATATTGAAATATCTAAAAACATTTTAACTGGTGCTAATTTTTGGAATATTCTTCAAGTAGTTTTATTTAGAGAAGGGTTAAGATAGATAAAAATACCATAAATATATAAATATGAGATATGTTTTCATAAATACCTTTTATGTCTCTCCTTCAAATTGTTAAAGCTGGAGATTAAAAAAAAAATATTTTCATAACAATATATTGATTTTTTTTCTGTGTTGTGTAATTTTCTTGGGTCATTTTGCAGTTGAATAAATTCCTGAATTCATCTATTTGACATATAAATTAATAAATCTGGTGAATAAGATCAATACTGCTTTACATTTATTCTAAATTATTCTGTCAGGTTTGTATACAAGGTGATGAGGAAATAAAAGTCAAAAGATCAAGTCAATGTCCATGCATGTATTGGACTGCATTGGCTAATTTGTCAAAGATGGTTAACATTAAATATAGTTACAACACCTCCCTACACAAAGCACCAGGTAACAATTGTCAGTAATCGAAGCAATAATGGGATGTTTAAACTCATTTATGTGAAATATTTTGAGCAGTTCCTGGTTCCAATTAATCATTGCATTTACTTGTATAATTTTGTAGTCTGATTTGCTAAAAAGAATGAAATAGAACAGCAATCAAGTTTTCAATAAATCCCTGCAAAAACAGTGAGTAATAGTAAGGCCAAAATTAGGTAAACCATACTTGGTAATGGAGTTATGGTATAAGAAGTGCTACATTAATTTCAGCCTTACTTTCCTGTCTTGTTGCTCACACACAGCAAAAAAAATAAGATAAAATAAAAAATAACACAAATGCTTTTTTTTGAGAACAATGAAACAATAAAAATGTAATGCTAACAGAATCCGTCAACTGTAAAACAATAAAATATTCAGAGAAATGAAGACAGTTACCTGCCATTGGTAAAAGATGGAGGAGGGAAATCAATATTTAGTTCTCTGAGAGTATCAACCTCGGCCGTTGTATCAATGTTTTCAATGATATGTGAAAGTCTTTCACTGACTGGCTTTTCACTTTTTATAAAAACTCATCTGAAAGGAGATCTGTACATTGGGTTGATTATTATATCATGACAATAGACATTTTAAAAGAATACAAAGTTTCTTATGTTAACTGTGAAATGTCTAGATTCTAAACATTACTATAATTGGCCTTGTTGTGTTATATAGATTGATCAATTCCGAATACATACATTTACTTCAACAGGCAGCCGTGCTTAAATAGAATTTTCTTCTTCTGTGCAGAGAACAAAAAAAGCTTCTTATCCTCAGCTCTCAGCCCAAGATGCTTGCTGATCACAGCATTTATTGTTAGCACCTTTAACAAATTTCTGTTTTCTTCTTTGGCCTGTGGCCCTTGGGGACATGTCTATGGATTAGAGAGACACTGCTGTGGGTGACTTTTGGTTGTTATTTAACTTTGATGCAGCTGAGACCTCTTTAACTAATGCTAGCTTGCTGACCTTTGGCTCCAAGTGGAAAGAATTCATTTGAAAATGAAATGCTTCTTGGAACATTCCCTAGTGTTAGAACCTTGATCTAAAAATGAATTGCTGTTTGCTCTCCATTGACCCTTGTTTTCAGTGTACTCAGTGACCTAACAGCATTTAAATAGCTATCATTTTCTTTTAAAACAAACTAGGGTTAAAATGAGCAGATGCAGAATACTCGTTCCTTTATTAATTTTATTTAAAATGATTCTGCAATTGCCACCAATATAAATGTTCACTTTCTCTGATATCTTCCATACCATTTTATTTTAATACCTAGAATTAGCTTTTTATAGAAAGTTAAATACACATATCTTTTGAATTTCTATGTATTCCTTTCAATTAAATGATAAATAGATTCTCAGGATAAAGAGAATTGGTTAAGGCAAGAAAATAAGACACATGTAATAGAATAGATTATTAGATTATTAATAAAGAGGAGAGATAAGTGACCAGATGAATGAAATTCATAGGGTAATATTTCAGCATTTAAGATATATAGAATAAACTCTTACCAATAAATTGCCTATAACCTCAGTATGTACTAACATATTTTAGTACATATAATGCAATAATAAAAAATTTTCAGGAGAAAATTGTCTCTTTTGAGAAAATAAATCACTTACATACCACTGCTAATTTGTAACTATGTTTTACTGTCAATCATTCTGCAGTCTCATCTTTTTTAATTCAATAAGTCACCACAATTCTTCCATAAATATGTTTAAATTCATCATCCTTTACTGCATATCAGACCATTAGATCCTTGCACCACCACTCTGATCAGCCACAGGCCCAAAAAGACCTGAATTTTCTACTAGCCTGACAAAGATCTTGGCTCTTTGGTGACATAAACCAGTATCTGATATGCCTGGTTCCTTTACACTCAAGTAACTCCTTTTTAAGTCCCCAGAAGAGGGTGAAGTAAAATTTCCCATGGAAAGGACTATGCTAATCTTTTAAGCTGTATCATGCTACTCCTTTTTTTTTTTTTTTTTTTTTTTGTACATGTTTAAAATACCAGAGCTTCCTGATGCAAATATCAGTTATAAGATCCTGGTCTGGCAAGCAACAATCAGAGACAGAATCATTAACTAGACATGATTTAAAAAATAAACTATAAATGCAAACTGGAATGAAAATGTGGTGTTTCTTTTAACTGAGGAGGCAAGTGTAGGCTACTGTTAAATAGAGGAACTAGAGAAAATTGCTTTGATCTGAAGCCTGGTCTTTTCCTCGCTGTCAGTAGGACAAGAACACCTCCTCCATTCAAAGCAGAAAAAGTTCCTAAATTGTGTTCTGGAGTCCTAAATGGGCCCGAAAAATCCATGTTTATATTTAGCGATCCCTGAATATTCAGTTTCTCAGAATATCATTTTATTAAACAAAAATTTTTTATTATAAATACGTCATTTTTCAGTTAGTTGTCCTCATTTCATATAGGTTTGAACCTGGAATAATATGTATATTAAGGAATTTCCTGCATTTATATTCTAAATGAAGTGCCTATCTGTGTAAATAACAACAAAAAAAGGCCAAAAACTCTGATAAATTAAGAAAAAACATGTTAATCACTAAAAAGTTTATTAAAATACACTTCTGTGGCATCTATAGATACATGGCGCATTTTGTTTTGCACTTAATTTATAATATGAACGTAAGCATACAATTTCATTGAAAACATTTAAAATTTGCCTAAGCTAATACAGTATATATAATCAGTGAGGGATTTTATGTATATTTTCAGATGTTATTTTTGTTACAGAAAGCAGTGTCTGATGAGAATATTTACAGAAGAACACTGAGCACACACTCCTAACGCTGTTTACCAACTTCTCTGATTCTCTGTAGGACTACCATCCTTCACAGTGCAGTTGGGCAGGAAGGATGATAACATTCTCTCTTAATTATTTCTTCTTTTGACCCTCAACAGAACACATAAGGTAAATCCTATTAAAAATGCCTATCAAATCATATCAACTCTCTTTTCAAATTTCTCCAATGCCTTTATGTCCCATTTGAAGTAAAATTACAGTAAAAAAAGAAAAATTAGTGGGGTATAGAATCCCTGAAAGGCCTGGCTCTATCTTACTTCTCTGTCCCCATCTCTTAATATCTTTTTCCTTCACTTAGTCTACAACACCCAAGTTCCCCTTCTTGTTTCTTATAAAATCGTTCTGCTTCAAGGCATGTACTCTTGATATTCTCTCTAGAATACTCTTCCCCCCAATAACATATGGCTTACTTTCTCTCCTTATGCAAGCCTTTATTTAAATATCAACTTTTTAGAGAAGCAATATTTCTGTCCTCCTTAATTAAAATTATACTATCATGGTATTGCCTGTCAAATTTTTCAGCTGTAATTTTTTTCTATAGCACTTATTACCATCTAATAAGCTATGTGTTTATTGTCTGTCTTACCCTGTCTAGTTTAATGAGGGAAGAGATTTTATTAACAACTGTATTTACAGTCCCTAGAATAATATCTAACACATAGTTGATATTTAATAAATATTTGTCTAATAAATTAATGGATGACTAAATAAATGTCATTTTATTTGGATTCTATAGTGACTTAGCAATTTTGTCTCTCAGGTGTCCTAACGCTAGTGCTTAAACAGATGAATTTTATCTTTGGCCGATATATTCCAAATAGGGAACCTCAATCCTAGTAAATACTTATTGAATACTATGCTTCTAAATTATGTGCAACACCCCCCCCCCCCCGCCCCACACACAAACAACAAAAAACAAACAGCCTGGTGTGATGGTGTAACAAAAAGAGTAAGAACTAGAAGTTAAGAGATCTTGGTACTAGTTCAAATTATGCAGTATCCACACAGCCATTTGATCAACTACAGTCAGCCTCACTTTCTTAAAAAGAGGACTCTGACTTCGATCAAATATTCTGAACCCTCAGAATTAGGAGTTGTTGGTAGGAGATATTTGAATTTGTGAAATTATTTTAAGAAGTTAATGCATATTAGTGTGCATCAAGTATAGTTAGTGGACTAAGTAATATTTAGGTCAATTAGATATGTACATTCCCATGTTCTAAACATATGTAGATATTGTGATGACTTATTGCTACAAATTTCTAAAAACACAAAACTATATCAAAATATAAATTTAATGAGATCCTAGAATGTGTTGGGCACTATGTTACGTGCTATAAAGAGGAATAAATGATATCTGCAAATAATACTAAAATAGTGTCTATATTTGAATCATAAAATTCACTCTGAAATATCAGAATGTAAAAAAAAATCATTTAGAGAAATATAATTTGTTTCTTAACTAACATTATTTTTTCAATTCACCATTGTGAGTAAATGATTTTTTTAAAGTTATTCTTACCTTTTTAAATTTTATACTTTTACATTTCCTTAATTATATGTGATTTTCTCAAGCCTTTTGGAGATAAACATGAGTCTCACTCTTATACTAAAAATCTTTGATACTAAATTATTTGGCTTTATAATATCCTATAATTTCAATGTGCTTTTAAATCATGAGTGCTTATATTTAATAATAATCAAAATGTAGGTAAATCATAGGTTAAATCTTTAGACATTTCATTATTTTCTTAGTTTGTTAACCTCTCAATCATAAACATTTGACTAGTTTTCCAAAATATAATCAGTACACACTTGACTTTTCAAAAGGAGCATGTAGAATTATTATGGGATATAATTCACAAAAGTCAAGCATGCTTGAATTTCATTTGAGTTAATTGCTATGCTTAAATAAAAACTAGCTATAATTATAAAAACATAATATGTTTATAGCTATATGCTAGATATATTCTCTCAATTTTCATGTGTAGTGGCTTGCTTTCTACATTATTAATGATCTATATTTTAGAAATATCTACAACTACATGTTGCTGCATTTTATAACTTTTTTTATTCTCTTTAGGTCGGCATTATACTATTTATATTTCCTTATAATTGAATATATTAAAAATAAATGTAGTGTTTATGTAATAAGTAAATTTCAATGGCATTCATGTCTATAGAATAAGCACTGAATGCAATGTTTTTAAAGTTCTGGCCTTTCCCTCCCCCGCTAGTTTCATTTCCTTCAAGGTTCCAAACATTGAACATTCTAAAGTACTTACTGTCAGAATCAATAACGTCTCTTACACTTCCATGCCTATAGATCTGGTATTCCTGTTGGCTAAAATACACTTCTGGTTATTTCCCTACCTACCATTTTTTTCCACTACCCCACATTATAACACTTACAAATGATCTATTACTGAACTCATCTAGATTATTTTCTTAAGTCAAATGAAAACACTTTGTTTTATCCCACTTGATATAGACAATGATTCTGAATAAATTCAAATGTAAATATAAATATAAGAACTCCTGTAACATCAGTTACTTATTTATTAGACTCATTTTATGAAGTTGATACCCATATCTTCAAGATACTTCCAGGCTAGTGAGGAGTTTCTGAAACCTTAGAGATGAATGCAGAAAAAGGTGAGGATATATTTAGGAACTGCAGATTTGTGAGTGTCATAACAGACAAGGAGAGAAAGATAGCCAAGGCCAGGTTGTGAATAACCCTGTAGGAAATTCAATGCCATTGGTATTTTTATCCTTTGGGTAGATGATAGAACACCACTGAATATTATTCATGCTGTAAAAGCAGCTATTTATGTTTAAATGTGGTTAGTGAATATTTGATGCATTTTTGTCCATCTAATTATTTTCATTTCTTCAATCAGAATTCTATTGTTTCTTTATTAAAAATAATATTTATTTTTTTATTTTCATTTCTTCAATCAGAATTCTATTGTTTCTTTATTAAAAATAATATTTATTTTTTTATTTATGGTGTTTTACTTAGTTGACCCTTCTCCCACTCATTCTACATAGTTCAAATGGGAATTATCCCACTCAGCTCTATGCATAAGACCATGACCCAGGTTTAGAAAATGAGAGCAGCTTATCGCACTGTCTAGAGTGACTAGATATTTGATGGTCTGATTGGAGTAAGCCTTGGAATTTTCCCTAGAACCATCAAGAAAGTGTGGCTCTGTTTTTCTCGTGCCTATGCAATTTGTGGCATTCAGCAATTGTTTTGACATCTCTTGGGAGAGTTTGCCTGAAAATAAAATTAAAATAGAGGAAATAAATGAAATGAGGGGAGGGCCATAATGATGTGATTAGACCCCTAGACAATTTTAGCCTACAGTCACACATCACTCAAAGATACATAACTAATGCGAGTATTTTCATCACGGCAATGCTGGATTTTAAAAAAGTTTATAAATAAGTAATATATTAAAACTTTTTTTAGACATTTGGGCTTTGCATATTTTTGAAAGTAAGAACTAATTTAAAAATAGTCGAATAAGAACTTACATAATTTAAAAATATACAGGTATTTAAAGATTGTAGACATTGCTACACTTATAAAATTTTATTACTTGGACCATTTTCTAACGGGTTGATAACAGTAATAGTATATGGTTCCAGAAGTCCTGTTGAGGAATTCCTAGACATTGGTGTCTTTTCTTTCTCTCAATCTTATTTAAAACCAAATCATGAAACTTTCTACTTCTGAATGAGATATGGTAAAACGACTAGATTTGCCCTCTGTCTTAAACAATTAGAAAACTAGATAAAACATACAAGTCAGTAGCTGTAAGTACTAGACAAAAGCATTTCAGAACTGTGCTTCCAAAAACAACAAAACAAACAGAACCCCCAAATTACAACAGTTTATTGACTGAGAGGCCGTTTCTAAGGAAAGTACAGGAGGAGAACCCAAACAGGTTTTGGAGGAGTTCACATGTTGAGAAATCTGAGTTAAAAAGTTAATGTTTGTGAGATGGGATATCAAAGAGAAGGAGACTATCTGGAGAAGGCTCCAGAGATTTGCAGAGCAGTCTCATCATTACAGATGTGTGCATGTATGAAAAAAAAAAAAAAAAATACTACTTCAGTCTGGAGAAGGAACCCCTGGAAATAAATAGAAAGAACAATTCTAAGTTCTCCATTCAGGCTGGGAAATATTCATGTGTCCAGAAATAATGGAAATACCTAGTAATATATACCTGATTTGGTAAAATGCTAGGATCCCAAGGGTGGAAATGCCTTATTATTTTTATCTTATTTTAAGTAAATTAACTGCAATAAAGAAATATAATCCAATATTATTGAAGGAATATTATTTTAAAAATCCACCATCCCAAAATGCAAAATTTATATTTGTTATCCAAACCAAAATTACCAGACATGCAATGAAACAGGAAAAAATGATTAGTAGGAGAAAAGTCAGTTAATAGAAACAGATCCAGAAATAACAGAAATAATAAAACTGTCAGATAGAAATATAAAATAAAATATAAAATAGCTATTATAAATATGTTGTACATGTTCAAGAAAGTAGAGAACATGAGTATTCTAAAGAAAGAAAAGGAAAATTTAGACACAAATGAGACACCCAGAGATAAAAATCCAATATCTGAAACAAAACACATTAGACAGTGCAAAAAACAATATAAACATATTTGAAGATAGAAAAATAGAAACTAAACAAAGCACAGAAGAAAAAAAAATTTTAAAAAAAGCAGCATTAGTGGCTTTTGGGAAGATATCGCCTAATTTAAAATATATGTATATGGTGTCCTAGAAATAGGTGAGAAACTTGAAAAATAACATTTGAAGAAATAATGGCCAAATATTGTCCAAATATGCTGAAAACTAAATACACAGATTCTTGAAACTAAACAAACAGAAGAAAAAGAGCAAACAAAACAAAACAAAACGAAAAACAAACCCACACACACACACATACATATGTATATATGTGCATATATGTGTGTGTGAGTGTGTGCATACCTATTCCAAGGTTCATCATAATCAAATTGCTGTAAACCAGTCGGATAAAAAAAAAAATTCTTAAAAGCAGCAAAAGAAAAATATGTACAGAGGAAAAATGATACCATTAATAAAGTATTCAAGCAAAGCTTCCATTGATAGAACAGAAAAAAAAAAAACATTCAACTAAAATAATAAATTGTACTTCATAAAAAATATTCTTCCAAAAACAGTGTTAAAATAAATTAGCAAGCCATTGGCTGCAAAGAAAATATTTACAAAACATATATTGGGTAATTGGTCTTATTCAGAATACATGAATAACTCTTACAGTTCAATAATAAGAAAACAACTTGATTCCACCTTTCAAAAAAATGGGCAAAGAATTTGAATAAACACTACGGAAGATTAACTATTAAACACATTAAATGAAGTAAGTTAAAACTACAATAATATGATTCCACAACACTTAGAAAGGCTAACATTAAAAAAAAAAAAAACGACTATAAATAACGTTGGCAAGGATTGGGAACAACTGGAACTTATATATATTTATGGTAGGAATGAAAATATTATATCCATTTACAAAATGTTTTGTAGTTTATAATAAGGTTAAACAGTCACTTACCATTTGTCCCGGCAGCCCCATTTCTAGGTATCTAGTAAGGAAAACAAAAATACATGCTAATTTAAAAAGAAAAACAAAACAAAACACATGTAGGCTGATGTTTATAGACTTATGTTAAATCTAAAAATCAGAACCACATGTATCTTCATCATTTGGTGCATAGATTAATATATTTTGGTTCAGCCATATAATTACTGAGCGATGAAAGTAAACTGCTGATAGATAAAACATGGATGAATCTCAAAAGAATATGCTGTAAAAGAAACTAAACACAAAAGAGCACATAATCTTTGATTTCATTTATATGGTATTTTAATAAAGACAAAACTAGAGGGATATAAAGCAGTGGTGTCCAGAGGCTAGACATCAAGGAGTAATTTGATTCCAAAGGGTCAGGGGGAATATTTTGAGGTAAAAAATATTCTATATAATGATTATGGTGGTAGTTACATGACTGTATCTATTTTTCAGAACTTGTCAAGTTGTACATTTAAAATTACTTTTATTGGATATAAATTTGACCTCAAGTAAGCTAATTAAATTCATCAAAATTATTTTAAAAATATAAAATTAATGTAATTTTTACTTATATAACATAGAGAGCTGAAAAAAATTTAAGTAAATGTATTTACAGTAGTGAATCAGAAGCTGAGATTGAAGGTAACAGTAAGAGGCCTCAGCTTTAAGTTCCTTTTTTCATATCCTACTTCAATTTTATATACTCCGAACTCTATAAAAAATGTTAAGATAAATATTTAATTTTTAACTCTTTATAGAAATCTCCCTCCCACCCCCCAAAAATCTGAATTTAAATTGTGGATCATTATTTTTAATAATTCAACATTTTTAAAAATGCTTTTGGAAATATTCAGACAAAATAGTCAGTATATTGAGGTTTTACATTAGTGGCTTTGTCACTTATACACCATGCATTTGGGGAAGGGGGTTAAGGAATATTTCTTTATCATAAGGGCTTCTTAGCTATAAAATAATAATAATTATCCCTCATATTTGCTCATGACTATATTGTAATGATCAAGCAATTTATTTTAAGCAATTTGCAAACCACAATCCCTTATATATTGTTAAAAATGGGGTAGTATAGGAAATCAAAGTTAGAGCCCTGAAGTCATTGAGATGTGAGTTCGACACATTTTTTAAACTTTCTAAGCTTTTAATTTCCTTATCAGTAGAATGTAGAAATGAGAAAATAATAAGAGATGAAGAAATTACAAGATTTATAATCTGCAATTGTTTTATTACTATTCGGAAATAGTAAGCAATCAAAAATGTCAGCTGTCTTTATTATTATATTTATTAGTAATATTAGTAGCACTACTATGGTTGTAAATAGTTTAGGTAGTTCTAAGATGTTTTCTCCTCTTTTTTCCATTTTGTTCTATGGAAGGAAGGAAATCCTTCCCTTAATAAGGTGCATTTGTATAACTTGTGTCACTAGATTTTAGGTAATATATACTTTAGTAATTTAATATAATTTTGCAAAATGATGGACCATTTCTTTTGAATGACAAAACACAAATACAATCTTTACTCATATTAGAATAATAAAATATTTTCCTGCAATTGTTGTAATATCCCAACTGTTATTTTGAAATATGTAATTTTAAGTGATTTAAATATGTTAAAACATGTTTTCTCACTCATGCAACAAAATATTATAAAAATGATATTGCTAAAATAGGCCAAATTTGGTCATGTAATTAAAGTTGACCTATGAATTACTTCTATAATTTTACAGAAATGATGAATGTGAATGTTTTAAAATAAAGAACAATTAATAATGTTGCATACCTATCTAGAAAGGAAGTTGGAAAATAAAGTCAGCTACATATGAGTATGTTTTATACCCTTCTTTGTTTCTGAAAAGGCCTTTACATATTTATTTCTTAGTTTTTAGAAGAAATATGACTCATTCAGAGTTAAAAAAAACTATAAACTTAAAAATAATAGTATGATTTGCCCTGTTCTCAAATATTAAAATATTTATGCTGCTAAGTACCTTAGGAAAATAGATTTTTGGTAAAAGGCTTAAATTAATAATAGGACTGGACCTAAGTTAATTTTAATGGACATATTTTACTAATTAATGTAAAAATTAAACATTTTACATTGCATTACTTGTGAAAATTAAGATCGTTATTTGCATTCACTATTGGAAGTATTTTATGAGTAATTTAAGTGAGATAAAGATCTTAAAAGACCTTTGAATAGCCTTAAAAATTCCATTCAGAACTTTCTCTTTTTACTTTTATGGTACTTAATTCACTCTGCAAGTGACTCAATTTACTAACTATAGTGCTTTTCAACAATTAAAGGAATCAAGAGTTGTGAGATATATTTGGTACAACTCCGTAATTACTGTGATGGTTAATTTTATGTATCAACTTGATTGGTCTAAGGTTTGTCCAGATAGGTGGTAAAAACATAATTTCTGGGTGTGTCTGTGGGCATATGTCAGGAAGAGATTAGCATCAAAAGACTGAAAAGGAAGATCTGCCACCAGTAAGGTGGATGGGCAATATTTATTCTTTCAAGGGCTCAGATAGAATGAAAAGGCAGAGAAAGAATGAATTTTCTCTGTCTTCTTGAGCTGGAACATCTTCTGCTCTTAGACCCTGGAGCTTCTGGTTCTTAGGCCTTTGAACTCTGGGACCCATACTGAAGACCAAAGTTGTGGAGCAAATATTTCACAAGTGGATCACAAGAGGTAATAGTAAGATAAAGCATTCCAGTTTCCACCCTTGATCTCCAGATCCAGGAATCCTATCAATTTAAGCAAGGACTCAATATTTTGGTTACTGATAAAGAGCATATATGACATGCCAAAAGGCCTTATTCCTGCCCCACAATGTATTGCTAACCACCTGGAGACATAATTAATTCTAAAGGTCATACCAGTGTTCTAAAGGCCAGCTGTTACAAGATAGAATAGAATAAGGTAATACCAGTATGGTGGCCAGATTTCATATGGCCTCCAATAAACCTGCCTTCAATAAACCTGTAAAGTATATTATACTTTACATACTGTAGTTCCCTCCTATGTTGTACTAGGTAGAATTGTTCTGTGTGAACAATAGAATAGTGCATGAGTGATGGCATCTTACTTTCAAGATTAGGTTGTAAAAATTTATGGCTTTCTATTGGCCTGTCACATGATCTTAGATAAGCCACATTATGAGCAGTCCCAAAAAGCAAAGAACTGAAGCCTCCAGCCAACAGTAGAATTACAGTGATTTTGTTAACTATGAAGAAATAAGCTCAAAGTAAAAAGAACTAAATCATTGCATTCCTTTAAATTTCATCATTTAATATCAAAATCATTATTACTATGGAGTATACTCAACACTAGACAAAGAATTATGCAATTAGGTAAAATGTAACTTTCTTTCATGGATGAAAGATATGGTATACAGATTCAATTTACACACCCTTTGCCCAATCTGCTCCTGACAAATCCCACTAGGTTTTACCCAAACTAACCACAATTTACTGATGTTTTGATCTTCCCAATAGATTTGAGTATGTTCAGTCTTTAGAGGAACCCATGTCAGTGTGTTTAACGTAATGCAACAAAATTCTCTCTGGTAGCTCTATTCCCTGAACCTGCTAAGTGGGGATCTTGGATTATCTCACTCCTTACAATGGCAATAACAGCATTTGGTGCATATCTTAGAATCTATTAGCATAGCTTGGTGGGTATTCACACAAAATAATATATGACCATAGCATCCTAGACTGTAGTAATGATAAAACCTGCATTTTCTTCAGAATTTGTGTTTTCCACATTTTCCCATGTAAGTTCAGTTTTGTGACTTTTATTGTATATATTAAATCTGGGGAAAAAATGCTGTATTTACTTAAGTTATTAGAATTGCATATTTTGGCTCCACCTTGTAATTTATGTGAATATCTAAATTTAAAAAGATATATATCTTTAAATGAAAAGTTTAGAGCAATATCTAATACAGTAGCCACTAGTCAAGTGTAGCTACCGAGCCTTTGAAATGTATTATAAAGGTAAAATAGATACTGTATTTTGGTTAAATAAAATACGTTATTAAAATTCCACCTCATTTATTGCCTTTTAAAACATACAGTATTTAGAAAATTTAAAATTACATATGTGGTTTCATTACATTTCTATTAGACAGTGCTGATCTAAAGTTAAAGTATTCATTATGTAAACATTCAAAGCAAATTCCTTTCTAATAATCGGAATATATATATTAATTACTGATAATAAAATACTAATTATGTAATAGATTTATAGTTTTTTTTCTGGTAAAAACAAAACTGGCATTATCTCTTTCACAAATATGGTTTAACCCTGGCATAAAGTGTGTGCTCACAGGATTTGCTGATGAAATTATTTTTTAACTAAAGAAAATGTTATAAGTACCAATTTACCACTAAGGAAAATATGTTTTTAATATAGGGCAATTATTTTTATAACAGATAGCAAACGTGTCTAATATGTTATTCTATGAAGTTAAGTTCTACTTAAAAATACACATTTTTATAATGGAACCAACCAAATAGCACTTCTTCTTTTGCAGAAATACCACCCATCGATGTCTTTGCTTTTCCCTGGCTGTTCCTTCATTACAGATTAACTTTAATACAAAATACTATGTAGAAATTAAAAACACCTCTTAATATTAAGTGAATGACTCCTTTTTCGATACTCCATGTGCTCAAAGGGGTGCAATTATAATGTTATGAACTGAATGTGTGTTTTCCCAAAACTGATATATTAAAGCCTTACCTACCTGCCCCTCACGATGGTATTTACAAATGAGCCTTTGTTGAGGTAACTCGATTATATGGGGACATGACTGTGGGACACTAATGTTGGGATCAGTGTCTTTATAAGAGATATCAGGAAACTTGGTCTCTCTCTGCCATGTGCAAGCCAAGAAGAGAGCTTCTAACAAAACCTTTCATGCTGGCACCCTGACCTCAGACGTCCAGCTTCTAGAATTGAAAGAAATAAATTTCTGTGGTTTAAGACATCTAATACATAGTATTTTGTATGGCAGCCTGAGGTCAAACATATTCATAAAATGCATAATAAATATAATTTATAGTAAATTTCCTCATTTTAAGTACTCAGGAAACTTCTGAGATTTAGTTGGATTTCAGGAAGAGTTTCATTATCATTTGTCAAAATTATACTTAATTATTTTACCTAATTAGTTGTGATCATACATTTTTTCCTGAAAACTTATTGAAATAATTCTATTCAAGAAAGTATGTGAAAGTTTCTCATATTGTTGTACCATTTTTCCTTAACTTTAATTTTAGTAACCAAAGCATAAGTTATAAACACAATTTTCTTATATGTTTACTATCTACTGTTCATTCAATGTTTTGCTTCCAAGATATCCTTTCACAAATTTGATATTGGCCTGAAAATTTTTTTCCATTTTCATCCTTTTTCAGGATTGTAAATAGATTGTTGATCACAAACATGTCTCTAACTGCTTCACTAAATTTCTTCCATAAAAAAAAATTAAAGAGCTGAATTGTTTGAGACAAGAATGGTGTACACTCAATAATTTGGTTATTCAAGTGAAAGTACTTAATTTTTAACCAGAAGTACAGATTTATCTACATTTCTGCCTTTGCTCTGCATGGATAAACTTAGACTTGAATCCAATTAATTAAAGAACTAGTTTACAACACATTTAAAGTTGAAATATTTCAAATACACTGTTGAATAAATTGCTCAAGTCTGATGAAAGGAGTGCTACTCATTTCTTAGGGGAAAATAATTTTTTTCACAATCATTCCTCCAGTCTTCTCCAAATAAAAACATAATTAATTTGGAAAAGTTCGAAATTTCCAAAAATGTTCTTGCCATCAAAGGTTAATCTTTTTGATTCCATAATCTTTATTTTTTTTTATGACAGTGCCAAACAGAAACATTTTTTATGAAAAAAAAAAAAACTCAGCTGCTTTATAAATGGATTCTGCCAACTGATTCACAAGAGATGACATCTCCTGTAATTGCATTTGAGTATTCTCTTATGTGTGTTCTGCCAGGAATATATTAAATCACACTTGCTGCCCCTAGCTAGTCTTCAGTTTTTTTCTTGTTCTTTTTTTTGTTGTTGTTCCAGCCCAGATCACAACCTAGAAAACTAATAAATTCTTTTTTATACATGAAACTGTCCTTATTATCTTTAGTGTTGCTATGTTCATTGATCTTTTAATGGTTGAGCGGATCCCCTTGGTATCATTGTTATTATTACATCACTCAAACAAGTATAAGAAAGACAAGATTAAATAGTGTTCCATATTTTGAGGTTAAAGACATGACCGCTTTACTTTGATTCTAAAACCAAACTAGGATATTCTATTTCTTATTGGTAAAAAAGACTTGGACCCTAAAATCATAATAGCCAAACTGCAAAAAGGCAATTTATGAGTGGATTAAAAATAAATCCATCACCATGATGAAATATCAAATTAAAATGGACTTTTTTCTTTTATACTAGTGAAATTTTAGTGTTCCTCTCAATCCATGAGTCAGGTTCTAGGATGTCAAGTTTCATCTTAAAGTAATCTATTTTTCAGTTATACCCAGGAAATTTATATAATAAACATACTGAAAAAAAGATAATGCTAGTGGTTTCCAAATTTGAAAGTTCTATTAATAATTCTAAATATAGCCTTCTGTACATTAACTCACTGAACTATATGCCTGCAAATAAACTTTGCATAGGGCAAATCAAGTTCATTAGTACAGAATATTTTACATAGCTGCTTATTATTTATCTACACATTCACGAGAAATTAGAATTTAAGAGTGATTTCAAAAGTACAGATTATATTCTCTTACTGTTTGTGAAAACAGTTAATCGATTTCGGATTTTTTTTCAACATTGAATTGACTAATAACATTTTGTCTGTAATTTTGTCACTTTTCCTATGATAAAAGTCTTTTCATTTGGAAAAACCGTTACTTATTTATGAATATTTTTCACACAGTAAACTGCATACCTGGCAATCTAGAGTCAGTCACTACTTAGGTAAATTATAAGAAAATATTGTTATATGGTCCTAAATTTTTACATTTAAAAATAGAAAAAAAATGTTAAATAAAATCTAATATCAATTTCAATTTCAATGTCTTTTCTTCCTTCTGTTTGAGTGTATTTTGATTTCATAATAAACATTTAATATTTTCCACAACTTGAAAAAAAATCAAGCAATGTTAAATGTATCTGTAGCAGTGAACATATAGCAAGCTTCCTCAGTCCTTTTTCTTATTTTAAACCCATGCTTCCTTCTTTACTTTTAGCTTCCAGCTAACTTTACAATTAAGTAGTAAGTCAAAGGAATAAGGAAAAAAGTTATAAGTGGTGCTGAGAGAACATAAGACTGGTGATTATTTAGGAAGAAGCATCATCTTTGTTTCATTGTTTCTTTTAAAAGCAAAGATAAACCAGATTGTGTTCATAAGCAAAAGTTGAAGTGAAAAGTATTTAAAATTACCCAAAAAACAACTGGTGCTAGGAATAATTTATTATCACATAATAATAAAAATAACTACATTTTTATTTACTAATACATGCCAGAAATATATTTTGTGGTTTACATCCAGTATTTCATTAATCCACATAACAACCATATTGTGTATTTATTAGTTTCCTCATGTTTCCAAATGAGAAAAAAAAAAATCTAGAGTCCAAAACATAACTTTAAAGCCCAAGGTTTTAACTTTTAATTTATTCACATATTCATTAAGTCTAAGAAACCACAGACAAAAGTACCAATAACAAAAAAAATCTAATTGAAAACATTGTTTTTTCTTCAATACAACATAAACTGGGCAGGGTTTATATAATTAAATGTTTATATTATAAAATATAGTGCCCAGACTTTCATAGTCTGCAATGTAGCTTAATTTGTTGGCAATTTCTGAGACCATTAATTTCGGACAAAATTAAGCCATTTTAGATTATCCTTAAGCATTGTATTTGTGTGTGTGTGTGTGTGTGTGTGTGTGTCTATGTGTTTGTCTCTGTGTGTGAATTTAATTTTTAGCCTTCCAGAAGTGTTTTTCTAACTACAATGCTTTTTGAATCCTCAGTAGTAAACTCTAGACATAATATTTTTCTTCCAGTTAAAATTTCATACTTCAAATTAGAGACTATCATTCACGACAATTCAAAATAATTTAAAACTGAGCAAATTCACTATGTTTAGAAATATACTACAATTATGTGGAATGAAGTATATAATACCCAATCCATTTCACTATAAAATAGTTTTAAAAGCATATTATAAAGAGTCAGGAAATCTCTGCATAATAAAGAGAAAACAACTATACCTCTTTCATTTAGTGTCCTGTAGCTCTCCCATGACAATGTCATCAAATTAATTAATTTGAATCCAAATTAATTTTATTGAATGTCTAACATTTGCCAGTTCTTATACTAAGTACTGAAAAGATAAAGAAAATGAGAAAGGCATTTATACTCAAAGGGCTTTCAGTCTGGTAGATAAAATGGGAAAGAGCAAGGTATTGAGAACTTGCCATGTGCCAGGAAAAAGTCTTTTAATATGTATTATTTTGGTTGGCAATGTAACATAGTGGTTAAGCATTTGAATTGAAGCTAAACTAAATGGGTTCTCACTTACTAATGAGTGGTCAAAGGCAATCTATAAAATCTCTGTCTTTTTCATGTATAAAATTGGATAATGATCTCATCACTGTAAACTTGGAAGTCAAATACTGAGTTGACAGCGTCAAAATAGTGGAAGCCTAGACCCTGAGCAAAGACAGAAGAACCCCAGCAGACACACATCTAACTTGGTCTGAGTAAGAAATAATCTTTTGTGGTGCTAACTCATTGCAATTTGGAGTCTTATATGGTATATCTATAACCACAGTGTGGCCTACACAGACTGATATAGAAAGTTGGCATCTTGAAGTATTGAGCAAACATACAATTTTAAGCTATATAAAACTGGCTTTGTGGTTGGGCAGTAGCTTGAAATTGACTGAACCAGCCTATTTAATTGGTCAATTTCTATGCCATGTTTGAGTCCTCTACTTTTGATTCAAAATATTCTCCTTTCAAGCAAATATTTAATAAAGCCTATAAAAATACAAAGAATTGGATATCTTTAAAATATAAAAGATACTCAACCTACTTCAAGGTATACACAAGATAAAAAAGATATAAATTGCAGGAAAATAACTGTTACTTAAAATAATTTATTCCTATTAAGTAATGCCCTAAGAGCTAAGAGAACATAGAGAAGTGCAATAAACTAAACTTGGAGGTATGAAGGAGGGCTTTACAGAAAAGGAAGTATTTAAATAATGTCTTAAAGAAAAACAGGAGTTTAGCAGACAGAGATAACAGCAAACTTGTCAAAAGAGAGTGAAGAGTAAATTGCAAAAGTAAGAAAAGACAAATTCAGGGAATTACAGAAGCCTATAGTGCAGGAATGGGAAATGGAACAGTGATAAATATGTGTAGATTTACAAGAGCCAGATAATAAAGGTTTTTTGTAAAAAGATAATTGTTTGTTTCTTGTAAGTAACAGGGTAGTAGAGGTTGATCGGAAATGAGAGGAGAGGAGAGGAGAGAAGAGGAGAGAAGAGGAAGAAAAGAGAATGATTATCTGAATTGGAGAGATGTATATAAATGTAAACAGATATACTACTGAATAAATGCAAATATTGGAAGAGGAAATGTGGGGAATATCCTACATGTGCCCTTTGATAGTTGTTTTGAGGGGCCTATGGGACATATAGGGAATTGTGGCCATTAGGTAGAGAAATTGAATAATTTCATTACATTATAGGCATGAAGTTCATCATCTGGTCAAATAAAGATGAAATATAGGATAAAAATATATATTTCCAGAGGCCAAAAAGTGCTCTTGTACAGATCTCATAACTCCTACTATATTTAATTTTCCTGGCTGGTAATGAACAGTATAATTGTTTCTTTTTTAAAAAAGAACTTTATAGTAAATCAAGTTCAGATATATACATATACTTGTGTGTGTGTGTGTGTATAAATTACACTAGTAATATCAAACATAATTACTATTCTATATTATGTTTATTTTCCAATTTGAGATTGGAAGATTTTCTAATTTATTTGCTTCATTATAACAAATTGTGTCAATACTGTGTTGGTCTTTAGTTTTAAGAACTGTTAGAAAGCAGGTGTCGTGTCTTTAAAAGTGATTCTGAGTAATATGAGCAAGAAAATACCCACTTAAGGGAGCTTAATATGCAACCATCCAGATGCTCACCATTTGTAAACTGTTCCCTTGATATAAGTTAGGCGCTTGGCAATGTATCAATGTGTTAATACGTATTATTCTGATTCTTATTCTTTCATGTCATTAAGGTAGAGTAATAACTTCAGTAAGCTTGATCATGATCATAATCATCACCAAATAATGAACACACAAGTTCTTTTGAAGTACATAGTAGGTACCATAAGAAGTTCATTAACACTTTTGGAAATTGAGAGTTAATTCATAGTGATAAACATTCAACATTTTGTGCAAGTAGCATACTTACTTCTGTTTTTCTGTTAACTTCTAAGATATTATTTAAATTCTGCATTATTTTGCTTACAGAAATTAAGGAATATGCATTCTAAGATTCTTTTTTTAATAGATCCACATCATATCATCTAAATTTTAAATCTAATATAAAACTTCATTTTTCATGATGTGTTTTAAGTAGTTTATAGGACATTTTTTGCACTAACCTATTTCTTTATTTTTTTATTTTTTTGGTATAAATAGATACAAATATTAGTATATACGTACATACAAAAAATGAGACTTCCCCCAATAAAAATGTGATTTTCACAGAGAATCATGGCTTCATTTCATTTATATTCTCTACAGTTCATGGTATATTATTTATCATACATCTATAAGCCAAATAATAAGACATATCGGAATTAACAGTGTTGAATATACAAGTATATATAAAAATCTGTAATCATGCACAGTAGGACCACATAATCATGGAAAGTAAATGAAAATTATGTTCATTTTATAAGGAATAATTAGAAAGATTGAAAAATAATTAATTTTGACTTTATTATTTGAGATCATTCCACTAACTACTGTCATCAAATTTAAACAAGGTGAACAGTCTCCATAGTTTGCTTTAAATCTTAGTCCATGTACATAATTGTTTTTATACATATGAAATTCTTCACAATTAAATGAGTCAAAGTTTCATCATCATGTAAAATCAAATGCATTTAAGAATCTTAGAATGTAATCATTTCAGGAGTCATATGATCTCCTGTCACAATGCCATAGAAGAGCTGTAATTATAGCTAGACTTCATTTCGTTCTCATACCTGTAGTTACAGTAATTACCAGAAATGTTATAGCTAAAACACTTCAACTGGTTGATGCCCCTTAAGGATCATAAATTAACAGATTATGCTCTTCTACTTTTATGTTCACCCTGATGTCCTCCTTTTAGGTGTTTAGCAATCAGACAGCTGTGTTATTTTGTTTTGTTTCAAACAAACCAATAATTAATCTTGAAATCCAAGTAAAAAATAAACATTAATTAACACCTTTCAAATTGTAGAAAGCTCAACATCAATAAATGTACAATTTTACAAAAGAAAAGCCATGGTTTGAGACATTTGCAAAGACTAGCTTGAAACTAAGGGTGTTAACCTATGTACTATTTAATGATTTGTGATTATTGATATGTATTTTTGAAGGACTTGACATGATTTCCATTCTTAAGACCCGTAATAAGTCGAATTCAGATACTCTTAAATGCAATATAGTGTTAGAAAACTAATACTTTCATTATAAAGGGATGCAATTAATTTTATCGACTAGAATAAAATATGAGCCAACAATATCTGAGTTTCATTTTTACGACTGCCTCAAACAAATATAATTCTAATAACAACAAATAAACAATATTGGAATACAATCGATGATCATTATTCACGGTTTCTCTATTTGGATTACGTTATCTAAAATAAACTCGAAATATGATTTTCTCTTTGATAATTCATTTCCAAATTTTATGGAGAGATAACTATTTTCCTGAGTTATGAAAACATTATCTATAACCTGTGTTTTAAATTAACAACTTCCAAGATTAGAAAGGATAAGTGGGAAATGGGTAGTTATGGTTGGTGCTTATGAAAAACAGAAGGTGTGATCTGTAATTACATCAAAATGTAAGCTCTGAATAAGGATGAGAGACCAAACCACAAGTTAGAAGCTTGAAAAACAACAGAATGTTCATGAAAAGTTATCTAAGTGTGAGAAACATCTCATTTATATTTGTCATTAGCATGTATAGGTCAGTTTTAGTAAAAGACACAGGAATGGGGTATAATAATCTCCTTTATTAAAGGCTTTAAGAAGCCAAATTAAAAGCAATAACCTGCTGGAGAGCTAAATATGTACATGATACAAATGTTCAGTGAAATTATATGAATACTTTGATTGGCATTACTGTATTTTTTCAAGGAAAACAACTCTAGGAATATCAAGATTCTTCAGTAGATATTTTCTTAAGACTTGTAAACTTAAAACCTAATAGCATTCACATTAGGTGTGTAATGTTTACTATATGTGTGTATATAGCAATGTGTAGAAATTTTTCATAAAATAGAGCAAAATTTCTTCATTTGAAAAAAGGTCTTATTTCAATAATACACCATAAAATCTATGTTATACCTTCAAAAGAGCACAAACTGTACATTTTTTGTTATGACTTCATTTCAGACTCATATCAGAATCTTACTTTTACTGTTTAGGGTAGGGTAAAAGGAACTCAAAGGGCTAGTATAAACCATGTCAAGAGACTTAAAGGTTTAAACATTCTTTATAATCTTTATGGATTACTTTAATATGCTCTAGATACAGGATTAATGCTCATACTTTCTATTTATAATCAATTCTTTAAATTCTTGGCAATGTATCAATTATATACTTCAGAGATACAGATATATGCTTCATTGTGGTATCTTTTCATTTGTTGTCTAGCCCATAAATTCTCTATTCAATATATTTTCAGTAAAGTATAGAACTATATTCCAAAAATTGTGTTTGGAGTGATATTGCAAAAAAAATTTAGATTTTGGTACTATTAAGCCTAATGCCAGAAGAGATAATATTATAAATAGTGGGTAAATTTTATAAATTGAGATGATGATGATGATAGATAGATATAGATAGATGATAGATAGACAGACAGATAAATAGGTAAGCAGATGATGATTTTTAATTAAGGAAATATTGAATCTATAATTTTCTAATAGGGACATATATGTGTATTAATTTTCACACAAATATACTATGGAGGTCAAATCAAATTATTTCTAAAAATACAACAATAAATGAACATTTGACAGAACATATATTTTTAAAAAGTGTTTGAGATATGTTTCAACATTCATTTTAACATTTAAAATAACTTCACATTTATATTAACCTCTCTGAAAAGCAATACAAAAGCATATTGATATAAAACTATTATATATTTACACATAAAATACCATAACATCTGTTTTAAGAAACACATTTCAATGAATGTTTAACTTTAGATATATCACACTCAATTAAAAATGCATAAAAATACTTCCATTCTTATTTAACAGACATTACTTTCCATAACCACCACTTTCAACAAGATAACTTACAAAATGTTACATAAGAAATCATTCTATAAGATTCCGAATTATCCTTAATAACTGAAATTGATTACAATTATAAACTAAGTTTATTGTCAATTCAACTTGCCTTATAAAAATTATTTTAAATTAATAGAATAATTTAAATATCAAAAAATAAAGGTATTCATCTTTTTTGTTTGCTGAGTAATTTTGCAAATCTTTTTAATAAATAAAACGATGACATTTGTTATAACTAGGTTCAAACTCTTTTATGAAATACCAACCATTAAACAGTTTGTATTTAATAGACCTCAGAAAAAAATTCCATAATGAACAGTTAAAGCAAATGTCATGTCTTAACCATTTTTATTTATTTAGTGGAGAAATCATGAATAGATATTCAGATATACTAGGACAATATAATAATTCTATCACATTAATAATGCAGATGGCACAAGGGGGTTAATTACATCTAAAATGAACAGGTTTTCTCATAATGTTCTTTATTTAGATACTGCCCACTCCACCTCCATTAGCAAATGTACCTACTTTCTTTTCCATATTTTAACGAAATGCTGTACATGTGGGCATATAGTCATTAACAAAGATGACTAAACCACTCAATCCAAATTTATTACCACCTCAAAAATTAATTTGGCATTTTAAGTCATTTTTTAAACATTTAAAAACTGTTTGGTATCCTAAGAATCACTACATGAAAATACAGAATTACTCAATCCAGTTCCAAAAGTATTATGTATGGCATGCATTATAGACAGTACATATACTCAATGAGCATACACTGTACAATATACTAAACATATAATCATAAGTACACAAAAATGTAGTTTCTGCTTCATAGTGCTTGCAGTACATTGGGAAAAATTAACAATAGTCAAATTATCACAAAGAAATAGGTTTTGTTTGTTTGTTTATTTGCTTTTTAGAACAGCTGCCTCACTATCCAGAAGTATTTGTATTTAGTCATGTTAAATAAAATTAATCTATATACACACTCATGTTATTCATGTTGAGCATAAAAATGTCATGTATATATCCTATTAAAGTGGCATAGCGTTGTTAGGAAATATGGGCCCTGGAAACAGAGTGCTTAGGTTAAATACTGTCCCACACATTAGCTGTGTGATCTTGGATAAGCTACTAAGCTCCTTTATACCTTAATTTCTTCATCTTTATAATGAAGATAAGTATGATACCTAACAGGGTTGTTTAGATGAAGTGAACCATTTGAACAGTACTGGGCACCTTATAGTATTCTATTTGTATTTATTTATTAAATAAAAATAAATGAATAAATAACTGAACAGTGAAAGATAGTGTGTAATTTACCCTGAATAATTTGAGTTAAAAAATTTAACTTTTTGGTTATTTTCAAAACATTTTTCAATTAAAGAATCACTTCAGATACATGTGAATCAGTACTCACACATACATTTATAACCAATCATTAGTATCTATGGTAAGCAACAATTTTAAGAGATTTATTTCATAAATAGAGATAAACCAGGTTCACGCAATTTTTAAAATTAATTTCAAATTACAAAAGGACATTTCTTGGGGAAAATGAGTTTTAAAAAACCTGATTTATTTATGTATATTCATGTATGTGTGTGTGTGTGCATGTGTCTACATGTATGTCATCTATAGCTTATTTTGGTAAGTTTTTTATTAGCTTATTTGAGTAGGTTATTATGGATATTAGTAGTTGTAAAAAAATGCATGTCTTTCTTGAACTAATGTACTTCTAAGCCTTTTGCATTACCTCAATGACTAATGGATTTAAAAGTTCCTCAGCCTTTCTGTAAAGTGTGATTCTTAAAAATTTTTTTGCTCTTATCTTTTCTTGTATTTATGACATCAACATATCAGCTCAATGCATAAGTACTTTAAAAAATATTTGCAAATTGATGTTTAGTCTTGGTCCTATTGTTGGCTTACAGGTCAGTGGCATCTCAAATTACATAGATGTATTTTATTAAAACTATCCTTATATACTGGAGATTTATTGGTCATAATCCATCTACTCAGAGGCTTTTATGATTACACTATAATTGATTCATAGCAAAAGTATAGTTGTGCTCTGGAAAAATATAGTTTTATTTTCATATGAATTGATTGCTCTAAACACTTTTTCTCTCAAAAAGTATTAAAAACACAACAATCATATATTGTTTGTAAAATCTAGTATTAACATTTACATATCTAGTAAAATGTCTAGAAAATATAAATCTTTGTTTAAGATCTTTAAGTACTTTTATATTAAACAACAACAACAAAAACTCCAGGTTCAAATTAGTCAGGTTTTTTTGAATAGAATATCTTATTTTTCAGATACTTTAAATTATGTTTTTCATGTCTCAATATTTTAAGTTTCAAAAATGGAAAATTATGCCCTCTTAAAAAATCAGTATACTTAACTTTTTTTTCTCATTCATCTATTAGATGCTAGAATATGATTAGATGAAAAAAACTTTGATTTTTTTTTAAATTGGCAAATTATATAAACTGGAAAATAATGTAAATATTAAAGAAGCAGAAAAAATCTTAATTCTGTAAAATTTCCATTGTATATATATTAACTAATTTAATAATTGTCAATAATATTAAAAATAGTAAAAGCAAAAATAATATTTTTCAATTAATTGCTATAAAATATTCTGGTTTAAAAAAAGTATAATTCTCATGCCACAAATAAAAATTTGGCATGTTTTGCATAAGATAATTAAACATTTTTCTGTAAGGAGGAACATATGAATATGTGTTACGTCCATAGTTCAAGTAACTTCAGTCTATTTATGCTGACATTCCAAAGAGATTTTATTATACTTGCAAGAAATCATTATGCTGACCCATGAATATGTCATTTAATTTTAAAATGCCCTCTTTTCTTGCTAAGAATGTGTCCTTACAGACATAACTAGCATTCAAAAGAACATTTTTGAATTCACAGTAGTAAAATTAAAGCTGCCATGATTTAAATGTGTGCAGATCTTAGGAAAATGATGGATAGCTAACACATGTGCTTATAATGAATTGGAGATCATAGAGAAATGTGCAGGCCATTTCAAAAACTGGCTTTTCAACCCTTTTCTTAGAAATATGAAGTAAGTTAGAAATATAACAGGAAAAGGTCAGGTAACTCTGATCAAAGTATTACTTTTGCTAAAAATATTTGATTCTCCTATATTTATTTAAATAATATCCAATTCATTTTGTTTTGCAAAATAATGGTACTATTATAAGATTTCGCAAAACACATAATGAATTACTGCCTTATTTAGAATAAAATTGATTTATTTTTCCTGAAGAGCTGCTGTATTTTCTTTTCTTGAATAGCTATCCATCATTTTTTTCTTTATAATTTATTTTCCAGGACAATTAGAATGAAAGTCATTTTAAATTTTTTAAGCATATTTGCTAATTAATTAAGATGTTTTATATATATTTAAAAATAAAGTTATTTTTCCAGTATGGAGAGGGAAGAATCTCTCCTTGCTTCTTCACTGACAAAACGGAAGGGGTTGGAGTTGAGAAATTAGGGGGATAGAAGCATGGAGGTGATTGTAAGATCCTTCTTACAGCCTTCTAGGGCTCCCCTGTTGGTGTTTCCAGACATAGGTAGCGTAAGGCTTTTTTGTTTGTTCATTTGTTTACTTTTTTTTTTTTTGGTGGTGTTTTTCTAGAGTAGAACAGAACTGTCTAAAAGCTTTCTATGTTACTAGGCTACTCATATCCTGGTTCTTTGGCTAGAAACAGCAGGCTTTAGTTGGGACATTTTTTGTCTACACTTGTTGATGTTTTCAGGTTGTCGGCTTCTTTAACTTTAAGCCTGGCATATTTGAGGCAAAAAGAAAACTAAGGGAACTAATCAACTTGTTATTCCAATCTGCCATCTTTCATAGTTTTCTTAGTTCTGTTTTATATATAATGTCCAAGGTTTTATTGTATTTAGTGGAAAGAACATCTATATCATCCTCTCAGAGGCTTAGTGGGAAGTTATAACATTCACTACCACTTAGGGGTAATCAGATTGCTCCCCTCTGTAGTATCAGGAAAACCACATGGGGGGCGGGGGAGCAACTGAAGAACTACTGAGGAGTTTGAATTGTAAATTCTTACTCCAATAAGTAGTAACAGTTAGCCCGCATCCTAACCTTGGGTATCAATTAAGGCCAAGTGGGAAATCTGGACTTCTAATCTGACCTGGCAGTAAGAAGATGATGATGGCACCCATGTTAGAGAAAGCCAGCAAAAAATAGAAAGTTTAAAAAAGATCCGGAGTGCCATAATTTAATATTCGAAATGTCTAGGTTTTAATCAAGTTAGTCATCATACCAAGAACCAGGAAGATCTCAGACTGAATGCAAAAATAATCAACAGACTCCAACACTGAGATAAAAGATCTTTTAGAATTATCTGGCAAATATTTAAAAGCATCCACTATAGGAATTCTTCAATATGAAATAATAAATACGCTTGAAAAGATGCCAAAAAAATAGAAAGTCTCACCGAAGAAATAGAAGACATAAAAAAAAAGAACCAACTGGAAATTTCTAAACTAAAAGATACAATAACTAGGAGGAAAAAATCTCAATAACTCAGTAAAATGGAAAGAACAGGAGAAAGCATCATTAAATTGTAAGACAAATAGAAATTATTCAACTGAAACAACAGAGAGAAAAATAAACTGGAAAAAAAAAAAAAGAACAGAGCCTCGGGAACTGGTGGGACTGCAAAAAATTAACATTTGTCTCAATGGGTTTTGGAAAAAGAGAAAAAAAAGTAGGCTGGACTGAAAAAGTACTAACAGTACTAAAAGGTTTAACAGTTGAAAATGTCCCAAATTAGGCATATATAACAATGTCTGAACATGGTGGTTCTAAATGTACATAGAGGGTAAAGATGCACAAAGGAAGGTAAGATTTCTATACTTCACCCAAAGTGGTAAAATGATGACAATGATAGACTTTTCTAATTTATATATCTATATTGATAGATAAATAGAAAGACAGAATGTAATATCTAGAGCAACTACTAAAATCTATACTTAGGGATACACTCTAAAATACTATCGATAAAAAAGGAACTCTAAAAATATTCAAATAACACACGGAAAGAAAGGAAAAAGAAGAAGAAAGAAACAATAAACCAAAAGATAAAACAGAAGATAATAATTGCAGACTTAGCCTTAACACAATAATAATTAGGTTAAATGTAAATGGTCTGACCGTACCAATTAAAAACAGATGAGCAGAGTGGATTAAAAAATATGATCAACTATATGTTGTCTAAAAGCAACTCAATTCAAATATAATGATATAGGAAAGTTGAATGTAAAAGGATAGAAAAAGAAATAACATGAAAACAATGAAAAAAGGTGTGGCAGATTAATGTCAGATAAAGTTGATTTCAGAGCAAAGAAAATTATCAAAGAAGGGTAGATTAAGTAATAATAAGAATCAATCCTCCAAGAAGGCATGACACCAAATAATAGAACTGCAAAATATATGATGCAAAAACTGACAGATTTGAAAGTAGAAATATCCAAAGCTATAATTAACTTGGAGATGTGAATGTCTCTATCTCGACAATTGATAAAACAACTAGAGAACTAGGTAAAACAACTAGAGCTCAGCAACATGATTTAATATTTATAGAACATTCCACCTCAAAAGAGCAGAATATGCATTCTTTTCAAGTGCACAGTATATCAAAATAGACCGTAACTTGGGCTAAAACAAATTTCAACATACTTAAAATAATTGCAATTATAAGAGTGGGGAATCAAACTAGAAATTAATAATAGAAATGTAACAGGGAAATCTCCTAACACTTGTAAACAACACACTTCTAAATAACCCATAGATCATCGAGAAAGTTTCAAGGAAAATCAAAAAGAACATTGAACTGAATAAAAATATAACATCAAAATTTGTGAAACACAGTTAACAATGATGAGAGAGAAATTTATAGCACAGCTTTTTAAAATCAATACAATTGACAAACCTCAGCAGTATTGACAGAGAAAAAAGACCGAACACAACGCAACCAATACTACAGATCTTGCACATAGCAAAGAATGTTTTTTAAAAAAAACCTACAAACAACATAATTTGACTATTTAACTGAGATGGACTAATTCTTTGGAAAACTCAACCACCCCAATAAAATGTAATTTGAACATCCCTGTAACTATTAAGCAAATTGAATCTATATTTTAAAATTTCCCAAATAGAAATATAAAGCCCAAATTGTTTGACTGGAGAATTCTACCAAATGTTTAAAAGGGAATTAATAGTAATTCTACAAAATATCTTCTAGAATACAGGGAACATTTTCCATTTTATTTCATAAAACTAGTGTTATGCTGATATGAAAACTAGACCACAGAAATATGAAAAAAAGAACTACAGACCACTATTCCTCATTAATATAGAAGCAAAAAAACTCTTAAAAATTTAGTAATTAGAATTCAGAAATATATACAAAGAGTTATAAACTGTAGTCAAGTGGAGTTCATTCTAGGGATGTAAGACTAGTTCAATATTAGAAAGTCAATCAATGTAATCTACCACATTAACCAGCAAAAAAAGAAAAACCACATCGTCATGTCAATCAATGCCAACAAAAACACTGAACGGAATCTAACAGCTGTTCTTGATAAAATCTCTCAGAAAAATAGAAAAAGAGGGGAACTTCTTCAACTTGCTAAAGGCATCTACAAAAAACCCTACCGCTCACATAATACTTTATGGTGAAAAATAGAATGCTTTTCCCCTAAGGTCATGAACAAGGCAAGTATGTCTGCTCTCACCACTCTTATTCAATACAGTGTTTGCCCATGCAATAGGCAAAATAAGGAAATAAAAGTCATGGAGATTAAAAGAAAGAAATAAAACAATACCTGTTTGCAGATGCTATAATTTTCTAGGGAGCAAATGCCAAGGAATCTACAGAAAACCCAAAACTCCTAGATCTAAGTAAATTCAGGAAAGTCACAGAAGACAAGATAAACATACAAAAATCAATTGCATTTCTATACTAACAATGAACATAGGGACAACAAAATTAAAAAGTACAATACTATTTATAATTGCTCAAAATAAATTAAATATTTAGGTTCAAATCTAACAGAACATGTTCGGGACTTGTATGCTGGAAACTGAAAAATGCTGATGAAATCAAAGAATTTCATTTCCAAGTAAATAGAAAGACTGACTGTCTCATGTATTTGAAAACTCAACATAACATAGGTAAGGAGTCTCCCCAAGTTGATACACAAATTTAACAAAATTTTTATCTGTATCTCAGCAAGAAGTTCTGTAGTTATATGAAAAATTATTCTAGATAAACTAGAATAGCTAAAACAATTTTGAAAAAGAAGAATAAAGTGGGAGGAAAATATCTACCTCATCTCATGATTCATTATATCAGTAATACAGACAGTGTGGTATAGGAAGAGGGATAGACACATAAATCAATGAAACAGAACAGAGTTTCCAAAAACAAACAAACAAACAAACAAAATTGACAGAATTATGTTTTCATGGGTACACAAAAAATTTGATAAAATGTAGCCTTTCAATAAATGGGGTTGTAGCAATTGAACATCCATAGGAAAAAATATGAACCTTGACCTAAGTCTCATATCTTATACAAAAATTAATTTAGAGTGAATCATAGATTTAAGTGTAAAACAAAATTATAAAACTTGTAGAAAAAATAATGAGAGAATCCAGCGTTAAGCAAAACATTCTTAATTTCTAATATTCTACTCAAAAAATGATACTTTTCCTCCTACTTTCCAAATTCTGCTAGCTAGGCTAATAATCAAATTAAGAGACAGATTAACAGGAGAAAACAAATTTTAATACATGTGCCCAGGGAATTCTCATAAGTATGAAAATACCCAAAGTCAGTGAGGCAAAATCAGGTGAATATGACATTTTGGACAAAGGAGAAAAGGGGGAAGTAAATGCAGAACAGAGTAGTGAAAATGAAGAACAGAGTAGTGGTTGTCAGGTGTTTCGAAAGGGGCGGGGAAGGAAGGGAGGGAGGTGGGTGGCTATAAAAAGACAATATGAAGGATCCTATGGTAATGAAAATATGCAGTGTCTTAGCTGTTTCTTAGCTGTTATAATCTCCTCATTGTAATTCTACAATTATCTCAAAATAAAAGTTTAATTCAATAAAATAAGAATACAAGAATTTATTTTATAGCACATATTATATGCATAAAGTTATATAATACAAAGAGAAAATAGTATATTCGTTAATGTGGTTAAAAATATCTTTAATGAAAATGATCCAAAGTCTTTCTCTTATTATTTTTACATAAAAAATAAAAATAGCCAATTTTTGTTAGGTGCTATCTGCCAGACTCTGTCCTAAGTGCTTTTATGTATAAATGGATACTTAATTATAATGCAATCATATGGGGCAGATGCTTTTACTATCCCCATTTTACGAGTCGGGAAACTAAAGCACAGAATGTTAAGTAACATTCCTAAAAATATACAGTTAATAAGTCCAGAATCTGTGTGCACATAAATCCACCATACTAATTTTTATTTCATAATGTGGGGATAATTATATAACAATGGATAATAGGTCAATTAATAAACATTTTTATAGTAAATAAAAAAAATTCTGCAACAGAACAAAAGCTAGTTAAAATTTCAATATATGTAAAAATATTTGTTTATGAACTATAGTGTTAAATACATTTCCAATAAAATGTGCTATGCAGGGTTTGATCTTTTTGTAGTATAATATTACTTATGAGTTGATTATTGCTGGCTCATAACAATATTTTATATAATAACCTCCTTTACTTAGACTCTAGAAGCATCTGACAAATAACTAGTTATCAAATATTTCATTGTCTTATAATAGGTAGGATGAAATTGGTATATTTCCAATCAAAAGGATTATTCTTCTTACAGCTAAAATCAATAATAATTTTAAAAACAAAATTGGAAATCATATAACACTACCTGGGAGAAAAATAATATTTTCATTTTGTTAAATAAAAATTAATATTTTTGAAATCCTACAAGGCACTCCTATTTTCTTGAAAGTATGCAAAGATAAACTGAAAGAAAAATACTCCTTTACACAGGGGCTTTATGTAGGAAGAACAAGAAGCAGGTAAGGCATTATACAAATAAATATCCTTCAATAGAGGAAAAGATGCACAATTGGAAAGGTATTTATCATGCATGATAAGAGAAAAGGAAATCTATGAGTAACTTAGAAAACTGGTATTTTATGAAAGTCCAGATTACCTTAGCTTTTAAATAAAATCTTGAAGTGAAGGGAGGAGACGCTGAGTTTGGAAGCTTCCTATTTATTACCTTTGAAGTAATATATCAACTTTTGTGACTGATAGTACTTGTAGGTGAAGCTCAGGAGGACAGGAGTTAGAAGAGAGTTGCGATGAGAAATTCCTCTAAGCCTGAAGCACTGTGCTGTGTGGGATGCAGGTGCCTGCTTTGATGTGCAGTTCCTTCCACTGCCCTGCACTACAACTTCTCTACTCAGGACTCTCTTGGTCTTTGGAAGGGACAGTGAAGTCTCTTCACCTACTGATGTAGTAAGCCAGAGTAATTGACACATGTGGGAATTAAGTGAGCCTAGCTCCACTGTCCCATAGGACAATTCTGAGGGTAACTTATACACCAGTATAGTGCTATCTTGAAGCCTTTCCTGTGTAGACTTCGGAATTAAATCACACTCTTTCACGGCTTCTCCCCACTCCATTACTTGCTTCTTCCATTTCCTTACTGATTTCCCTTGGGAACACCTCCTTAATAAATCATGTGCACACATATTCTTGTTTTAGATTCTGCTTCTGACCTAAGTCATGAAAGATAGCTCTTCTGATTGTGAAGTCTGGGTGGGACATATGTACTCAGAGATGGAACTAAAAGGATGAACATTATTTATAAAAAGAATACAATGTAATCAGGAAACCATGGGGTATTTTCAATGAACAGCAACTTTTGTGTGTTGAATAAGGTTTGAATCTATTGAGAATGTTCATGACAACTAGAAGAAAAATTTGCCTACAGTTCAATACTCAAACTTGAATCATAAAAGATTTGAGCCTGCTGAGTTTACTGATGACAATGAATTTAGGAAGATAAATTGGTTTATAAATGCAGATCTAAACAAGATGCACATCAAGTTTCCCATGACTGCCATAATAACTTGCCACAAATTGGGTGGCTTAATTCAACAGACATTTATTATCTTATAATTCTGTTACCCAGAAGTCTAAAATTAAAATTTCTTCAGGGCCACACTTTCTGGATTCCGTCTTTGCATCTTACAGCTCCTGGTGGCTGCCAGCATTCTGTGTGTCTGCACTACCCTAGACTCTGACTCTGTCTTCACATGGTCTTCTCTCCTGTTTTCCTCCTCTTCTGTCTGATGATTTAAGACATGAAGAGCCCAGAGTCAGCAGGTGGCAATCTTAATTTTGGTTCGATAAAATCATTGTGCCGCTTCTAAGGATCCTGGTCTTTGGTGTTAGGGACTACCAGATAATCCAGGATGGTCTCATCTAGGGATTCTTAATTATTTAATTACATCTTCAAAGATGCTTCCACATGAGATTACTTTCACATGTTGTGCATTTAGGATGTGGATACATCCTAGCAGTGACCACTATTCAAAAAGTATGTAGTGATGGTCCAGCAATCAGATCTATCTGCCCAGAAAGGAGAACAAAATCTCAGTTAAAGAATCCCTGAGGTTGCTCTTTAAACTCAAGGTCGACACAATCCCAAAATTTATGCCCTCAAATTATGAGAAATTGGAAAGAAAATTATGAGAGTCCAGAATCAACGATAAGTGTTCAATGAAATCAAGAGGCCCTGAGACAATAAAGCAACATGCCTACTGATAATGAAAACAGAATGTTGATCAACATGATGCATGAGGTTATAAAAGACTGGGGGACATTATTGGAGACACAGTTGAAGGGTTCAATATTTAAATAGGTACTCGTCCAATTGTATTTCAATTTTAAACATTTAAAAGTTAAAATAATACTATAATTTGAAGTTATATTTTTGACAGACCAGAATAAAGAGGGAATATTAGTGAGAACACTTATTAAAAAGTATCTTTTAATATCTTTTCCCGCTATTTCATTAAAAGGGGTCTAGAATTGTGTTACTAAGTCTACACAACTAGTCATGGGAATCAACCAATTTCACTCTTGAATACATTCCACACAAACAGGAAGCAGGGCTCCTTGAGAAGTTTCAAATGGGGCATGAGGAAATGAAAATGTGACTAGATGTTCTCTCCAGGATGATAGCTCCCACAGTGAAGCCAATTCTTCACATATCCCAGCTCTCAATGAGCTACTATTACTACTATTTCCTTCCCTTGTGTTTTCAGCCCTAAGAATAGTATGGGTTCCCAGCTATACAAATTTCTCAGTACAACAGTTTCCATTTTCTATCCATTTAATCCTGATCACATCTCTGTAAGTAATCTCTTAATTAAAATCTCTACATTCTAAAATATCCAAGATTTTTTTTTTTTTTGGCAAACCATAACTGAAAAAATTATCTGCAAATACAGGATAGTATAAGTATAATATAGATAAAGTAGAAATGATTCAAAAGTTTTGTTTGAGATTAACGTATAAATATGTTAATTATGCAAGCAAATACTAATTTTGTTTTAACTCTGAGTGTATTTGGGTTTACATTTTAAGATATTTGTAATGTCTTAGAGAGTCAGCTATTTTAACTTGTAATTTACATTTTAAAACATTTTAAGATACTTTAATTAACTATTAAGTTTGCAATGGTATTAATTGTTCAATGGAATTTAATCTTCCAAACTTGTAAGTTAACTGAGTATAAGTCAAAGAACAAAAGGAATTGAGTATTATTAATTTAAAAACACACAAGATTATAGGGAAATTTACTAGATTTGTAGTATGCATTTTGTTACAAAAGAAAATTGGTTATTATGTTCATAATTTTAAATAATTTATTATTGATTAAAATATAGCAAAGCTTCCTTAGATATTAAATACTCAAAAGGTAAAATGTAAGTGTTGCTGTATATCTGTTCTAATATTCAAAAATCCTATAAAAATCTTTATTACTAAAATTGTAAAAGCAATTATAAAATTGAACCAAATAAGAGAAAACCCACGCATTTTACAATGGCTCCCTTACTGTTTAAGAGATACTCAAAAAGCCTGATGACTCTCGATAAACTAGATGCTATCTCGATGAAGTTAAGTAGAATCATTTAAGTTGATAATACACTCTTATCACAGTGTACCTCCATTGTTTATTAATCTGTCCAAGATAAAGGAACAACTTTTACTGCTGAAATATAATTTATCAATTTTCCAAAGCTGGATTAATTGCTCAGGCAAATTTTTTCCAACGAAAGTGGAAGTAGTAATATCTTTTCTGGTTCTCTAGCTACACAGATCATTTAGGATACGTTTCCTTTTCATAAGACCATGAGCAAGCTTGAGTAACCAGTTGGATTTAAGTCGCCTTTTATAATCAGCAAGGAAAAGTCTCAAAAAAGACATCTGTCCCTCTGAGCAGCTATGATGAGTATAAGAGGGTAAAAGTTTTTATTGTTTTGTGTTACAAGTTAATCGTTGAGAAACTCCAGTGTTTATGATTATGGTATTGAAAGTTTTCTTTTCTTTGAGGATTCTTTACTTTATAAAATTTTATTTTTATTTGTATTGTGTTTTGTAATTTTTTAGTAGTGGAATATTTATTTTACTTTTAAAATCTTTAACTTTCTGTTAATTATAATTATTTAAAAATATATTCAAGTTTATGATTTTTATTTTTTTCCTATTTTACTCTATTTAGCATCCACCTTTGCATTAGTTTTGGCTACCTATTAATTTTATGATACTTTGACATTTTGATAGCCCTTTTAGTGTTTATTAATTACATTTTCCTTAATTTTCTAGTTTTTTAAACATCTTAAGCATTTGCTTAACTTCCGATATTTTGTATTTTGTTTCAAATTTATAAATTATATTTTCTTTCTAACTGGAAATTTTCTACATATATTTTATTTATAGTTTTACATTTAATTAAAAGGAATACAGCTGGCCAACACTCTGATTTTAGCCAATTGAGAACTTTGTTAGATTTCTGTCTTACAGAATTGTTAAATAATAAATTTGTGTTATTTTAAGCCACCGAGTTTTGTGGTTATTTCTTATGGAGGCTATAGAAAACTAATGTATTCTTTTAATATTTCATTTTCATTTTTGTCATAACATTGTATAAACATTGTATAAAATAACATTGTATAAAATGTAACATTGTATACAATAAAATGAGAGAAAACCCACACATTTTAAATTGGCTTTCTTACTGTTTAGAAGATATTCAAAAAAGGTACACAGAGAGACTTATAACAACAAAAAAACTTCCAAACCCCTATCTCCCAGCATATTCCTCACTATATATGGTCTCAATTTCTTTTGACAATTTATGTTTTTATTTTCTCTTGATGATTATAGTAAAACCTGTTTTTTTCAGAGGGGGGAATTCAAGGTGAAGTTATGTTTTAACCCTTACCATGAAATAAGCTTTAGCTCAGTTATACTAACTTACCCTTCCTCACTTCGACTTTTAATTTATCTAGTTAATTTTCTCTTGGTTATAGTTGTACTTCTAAATGATACAATTAAACCTTAATTCTTTTTCTTTTAATGTTATACAAGATTTTTTAACTCCTTATTTTATTAGGTATTGTAGCAGAGGCTTGTTAGGTATTCGCAAAACGTTCTATTTCATTCGGGGAACGCATCTAGATAACACCTACACTTTAAATTTGGTCATATGACTGAGTTTGAAGCAATGGACTAGAAATGAATGTCATCTGTACCACTTTCAGAACTCACTCATGTATGCTTCCCATGCCTGTGTTTTTTCATTTGCTATCTAGTTGTACATGAGTATGGTGATCTTAGAAAACAAAGCTGGAAGACAGCCAAGCTACAGGCTCAAAAGAGCATGGGTTCTTGAGTAACATCTCTCTCTCTCTCTCTCAATTTTTTTATTTTTTATTTTTTTATTTTATTTTATTTTTTTACTTTACAAGATTAAGAAATACACTTCTAGACTATTTGAGCCTTTATGTATTTCAGGGCATATTTATAATAGTAAAGTTTATATTGCTTTACTAATGCAGGATTATATCATTACCCCTATCATTTTCCTCATCTCTCTTTTGTCTCAAGGAAAGAGAACAATGTTGATAAACTGTGATGCAGAGACAAGTGGCAATAGAAAACTTTCTATATTTCCTAGAGCTTGCCATTCTATGCCTGTATTCCAGAGGCCCAGATTCTTGCCTGTCCTTTGATTCTCTAAGTTGCCATTATACCTTAAAATACACTTATTTTATCTTAAATAATCAAATAAATGATTATTTTATTCTCATGACCAAGAGTTCTGACTAGTAAGACAGGAAAATACAAATATCTTACAAAGATATATTACCACTTTTATTACTTAATGAGAGATATATAGGTCATAATCTCTTTGTCTCTCACTCTCTGTCTCTCTCTGCCTCTCTCTGTCTCTCTCTCTCTCTCTCTCTCACACACACACGCACACACACACACACACACACTCACTCACTCACTCTTTTTATTCTGTATTGGCTATAAGGGAACTCAGAATAAAGTAGTTTATTTATTTAGAAATTACAAGTTTTCCTTTTATTTTGTCAATTTGTTCTCTGATTTGTTACTGAATATTCACATTTTGTATTTTAAGTAACTTAAAAAATTTATTGAAATAGAAAGGGCTTTAATAAATATAAGATGTCCCTTTTTGTTATTGTTCTTCTGATTTATAAAATAATTAAACCAAAAGAGTATTATCACTACTATTTCTCCATATTCATATTATATAATAATGACTAAATATAATTATGAGATAAAAGATTAATTTTCATATTTTGTTTCTTAGAACTCTGAGTCTCTGAAGGAGTGTTTTAAAAGTTTCAGAACATAAATGGTTTTTGCCAAATAATAGTTAAATTGCTTGATGAACCACTTCATACTTATTATTTATTGAGTTCCTGCTCTCTTCTAGATATGTAAGAAATGTTTTAAGCTATGATTTTGTATATTTTGTACATCAACTCTATAAGAAATTATTTTGCATATGAGAAGTTAGGACTCTGTAAAGAAAAGAACTTGGTTTCCTTTCTCTACAAAGAAAATTTCTATAATCAGATGTGTGAATTGTTCCCCCCATACCAGCTTATGATCCTACAACTTAATTCAGTTCTGATGCTATCTACTTAAAATTAGTGTCAGTTCCCACAGGTTAAGGGTTCAGCCCACAATACCACCTCCACCTAAGATGCCAATAGCAAGTTTCAGGTTGTCGCCTGTACCTCTGATCAACTGGCTATAAAATGGAGTTCTCACAGTCCCTTCCTCAGGTTCAATAATTTGCTGGAATATCTCACAGTACTTGGGGAAGCACTTACTTAACACTTTCCAGTTTTTTATATAATAAAGGATACAGATATATAACTAGATAAAGAGACATGTAGGAAGAGAAATCTGGAAGGGTTCTGAACACAGGCGCTTCTGTCCCCAAAGAATTAGAGTACACCACCCTCTTGGCATATGAATGTGTTCACCAAGTTGGAAGCTCTCTGAATGCTGTAGTTTAGACATTTTTATAAAGGTTTTGCCATGTAAGCATGACTAATTATTAATTAAGTCTCCAGTCCTTCTTCCTTTCCTGGGGATGATGAGTTTTAAAACTTCTAATTATGGCTTGGTCTTTCTGGTGACCAGTCCTCATATTAGTGTTACCCAGGATACCACCAAGAGTTACCTCCTGAGAACAAAATATGCTCTTATGACTTGAGCAATTCCAAGGAAATTAGGAGCTCTATGTCAGTAACTGAGGCCAAAGACCAAATATTAGAACAAAAGATGATGCAAGCACCTTTACTGCTTAGGAAATTACAAAGGTTTTAGGAACTCAGGCCAGGAGGCAGAAATGAAGACAAATATATATGAATATGTATTTCTTATTATATCATAATGTCATGGATTTAGAAAAAAAAATAATTTGCCAAAGTATATACAGTAGTAGATGAATAAACCAGTCATTAAATTTTGGTTTATCTCAAGTCAAATACTGTGATCTTTGACATCATATGTTGCTCTATCAATTTCTTTCATAAGCCCCAATGTATGTAAATATATCAGATTCATTTTGTAAATAATTAAAAATAGTTTTATTACTAGTGTAGCAGGAACTCAGTTTGGACCTTAGTTTCCACTCACCCCTCTGCAGAGATCAACAAATCAAAGCAGCTCAACAAAAAAGTAGCCTTAGAAGAAGTCTATTTGTATCGGAAATGAACCCATTTTGTGTACACGGGAATGAAGTTTTGGCATAATTCTCTACTGACTTGCCCAGTAAACTCGAAGAAAGAACTAAAAGAAGTATAGATGTGTTTATGTTGGGAAAAAAGACACTCAGAATTTTCTTGAGTGTGAACCAGTCTTAGAAGTCTTAAGCTTAACTAACGAAGAATATGAGTTATCTGAGCGATGTGTAATTCTGCATAGAACTTGGGTTATTATCTGAATTTGTACCAAGGAGAGCAGTGTTAGCACCTAACATATGGGCAAAACAGTGGTGAATGTAACAGGCTTGGCTGGCTGAGCCAGATGGAGCCACACAGAGTACTGGTGACACATGGAGGATAGCAGGGACACTATGAAAATGGATTTGTTCCCGAGGACTAATGAGACATCTTTAGAGATTTGGAGACATTTTTACTGGGGTTTGTAGACAGAAGGTATTTTGCTAGAAATACTGTATGAATAGTTAAAGGGAGAATTTATAACTTATTGTAACCTTTTAAATATATTTCCATCTTTATTTAAACAAAATAGTTTTGTTTGTGACCATACGATATAATCTTACTAACATCTCAAAATATGAAAATAATATTAAGTGGTACTTACTGAGATAAAAATAGTATCCTTAATTCCATTTTTATCATATAACAAGTGATTTCATGTAATTTTGTTTGCAACAGGATCATGCATTTGGATTTTCTAATGTTAAAATATAAGGATAAAGCTACATAGGAATGTGGTAGAGAATGGGAATGTAGCATGTCATCGAATTTTCAAAAATTTTTTTCTTGTCACAAAGGCAAAAGGAGAATAAGATACAACAGCCAAAATAATTTCAGTTTTTGATTTTTTCCCATTTTCAAATAAAAGCATATTTGAAACAACTATTTTTAAGAAGTACTCTAATATTGCGTAGATTTTGTCCATATGGCTACTTTTACTAAGTTCACTTGTAAACGAACTCATAAATATTATGGACTTCCATTCATGAAGGAAAATAGCTGATATGAAGTCACCAGATCAGAGAACAGGACTGTGGTAGTTGAACAAAAGAAAACGAATGAGCCGAGCATCCTTTAGCCCTGGCAATCTGCCTGGGAACAATTTCCAGCCCATGGATTAGGAAGGTCAAACTCAAGCAGTGAACTGTGGTCTTGCAGAGTGGAAGAGACAAAGGTAATATGCAATCTTGTTGAAGTAGAATATGTGTGGTGTGCCATACGATAAAAAAATAGCAAGAACCATGGGAGCCATCTCCACAAGTGTGCTTAGGGGTTCTCCTTGAATCCTCACGTACATGCCAAGAGCAAGGCCTCACAGACCTAACAGAGAATATTTGATGCTAGGGTTAGAGATTAACAAAAGCACTAAGATTTTATTGTGTTGGGATATGCTGGAGTTTCTCCCAACCCAGAGTGGAGATACTGCTGGATCCTTTGGGGCTTTCAACGGAGAGTCCAGAAAGGTCAGATATTGAGTAAAGACCAAACTCTAAAGTAAGAACCATTTTCTAACACTAAGGAGATAAGAGAAACAAAGCAGCTGTAACAAAACATTAAAACAAGCCTGAGAAAATCAAAATAATACTGTTATTTTAAATGCTTGCCATTATAAAACAATATACATTAAAGAAAAAAAAAAAACACATAATCCAGTCTCCCTTAAATATATCACTCGGAATGTCAAACAGATAATAAAAGATTATAAAGTATAGAAAGCATCAGGAAAATTTGATTCATGTACAATAAGCAACATATCACGAAGTCACTGTTCTTTGTTCATATTTTATATAAATAAAGCTCTTTTCAAGAGCATTAATAAGTGTTCTCCAGAAAGTAATATACATCAAAATGTGTAGCATAGAAAAGTTAAGAAGGGTAATATAAGCATCTAGTTTCTCAGCCTTTAAAATGAAGGAACTCAACTAGATTGCCTCCAAGATTGTTTTTAGCATTATCCTTTTATAATTTTTTAGTTTGTGGAATAAATGACTGTTCCAGTAGTATTACTCAACCTAGTAGACTCAGTGCCATTAATTATTCTGGACTGACAGATAAGATTAAATGTATAGTAAAAAAATTAGGGGAGAGTTGTATGTATGTGGGATAGGGAGAAATAAATGTATTTATCTACAAGGATTAGAAAACATTCATAAACACTTTTTCAATATAACAGTCCACCATTTTCAAATAGCAATCTCTATAGGCTTATGGTCTCATATATAGAAGACTTATTTCAAACACATAACCTTTAAGGTCAGAAAACTTTAATAACACCTGGAGAAAATCAACACTAGCATATTAAGAAATTTACATATTTTATAAAGCTTTCAAATATTCAACAATATTTTATCTTAAAATCTCAGTTAAACAAACACACACACAAATAAAAGCTTCATCTATTATTCAACCCTCAGCAACTGGATTAGTGACTTATTTCACCCATTCCTCCAAATTCTTCCAATTAGTTAAGAAACTCAAAAGCAGAAATGGGCTTCTAAATGACAGACCTAGCTTCCCATCTGTGGACTTTCTTCTATTCCCTTTGTCCTGATGGATGCTTCTTTGTCCTGGTAACTGCAGTGATTTTCTCATTGCCTGAGCTACACTTTGTTCCATGGTTCCCATAGTTAGTCTATCGCATTGATATTTAGAGATGCTGAAATCATACTTCAATTCTAAATCTTACCATTATCTTCAGTTCTAGCTTCTTTCAATAAGTTAATCTGTCCCTTTTCAGTACTCCTGCTTTTGGTAAAGATACCATCTTCAAAATGTTCTCAGCATAGACTGAGGAATTTCATTAGTGTGAAATAACTATAAATAACATAACTGTAAAACCAAAATAAGTTTAATAGATTTTATTTCTTCCTTTAATTTATATTTAAAATGTATGCTTCATCACACTATTTTAAAATAAACTCTGAGCATCATCATCCCTGATAAGTAACCATGACATTATATTTCACTATTATCTATCAACTTAAACTTGTCACAAAATATTTAACAAGTACTTATTGACAACTCAAATTGTTAATTATTTTTATAAATAAGAAGTAACATTTTTTTCCTTATAATTTTCTTTCCTGAAGCTAGGTACCTAAAATACAATACATAAGTACTTCTTAGGCAGCAAGTATTCAAGTTCCTGATTGATAGTACCAACTATGTGCAAGTGAGAGACATTTGTGGTACAGTGAAGAGAGTAGAAGCAGATTTCTGATCTTTAACATGTAGACAGGATGGTGTCTTCTTGAAATTAATATTCAGTGATAATTTCAATTCAGGTAGTTCTTCTGATGATTTGTAAGAACACTTTTTTATTATCTTTTTTTTCCTGCTAGTATATTCTGTTTCCTGCAGTGCACTCTGATACAGTTAGGAATTATAAAAATTCTAATACATATAGAATAAAGGTTTGCAAAGCATAAATTTTTTTGAGTGGTTTAGAGGTATGAAAGATCTACTGGTAAAAATTTGGAAAAATTTACAGCTTATTTCTTAACTGTTTGTAAATCATTTTAATTGGCATCAACTCATTTAATAAAAAAAAATTATAACCAGGAAAGTAATTTTATTCTGGGGTTTCAATTACTCTGTGTATACATGAGGAAATTCTTTACTTATCAATACTTGTGAGATCATCAGGTTGCCTGTTGAATATTAAGACTGCTCTATTGCTCTGGGAAAGGTAAGCACAGCAAAATATTTGGCCACAGTAATAATGTTCTGGGATTATTCACTGATCGCATTAACTGGAAACAGAAAAATGAATGTTTTTGAGTAATGCAGAGCAAGTTTAGATTTTTTAAATGGTACATTATAATCAAACCCTTTCTTGAAATGTCACCAATGATCATCCATTGCTTTATATTTGTTTTCCATTTTTATGAACTTGTTACCCTCACCCAGCTGTACTGACAGATGGTTAGTGACTTACATACTATTATATTTTGAAATACTGCCAAGTATAACTCCAAGGGATTTGGGGTATTCATAAATACCACTGTGATGTACTAACATTAATGTAGCATTAACGAGGTTTTTGAGACCTTAGTGCATAGTATATTGAGCTTAATATCCTTATCACTGTACTTGGGAAATATAGTTTAGATTATACAGCTATTATATCAGCAGGCAACTGACTAAATTATAATCAAAAAGCAATAAACAGGGGTCAGTATGGAGGGAGAGGATATAACAACTGGTGTCCTACAGGATTAATATTAAATTCAGGATTTTATGCTTTCATCACTGTCCAGAATGATGGACTAGAAGGTATAAAAATTCTCTTTGTAGATGGTGTCACATTAGGAAGGCTAGGTTTCACCTTGAATAATTAGAATTAAAAGTGTCCTTTATAAACAGAAGAAAGAAGATATGACTAACAGAGTAAAGGCCAATATAGTAACACCTGTGGAGAAGTAACAATCCACTAAATTTGAAAAGAACAATTGTTGGTTCTGTGATATCATTAAAGAAAAGAAACACATCATGAATTCGGTGAAGAGGCTATTATGGTTTTTAGCAACAAAAAAATTTAAATAAATCTGATCATGTAAATTAAAGTAAAATAAAGCTTGCTTAATGTCGAGTCTATTCTTTAATAGAGGTCTTCTTTTGATCAGAAAATATACTAAAATAATATTACTTTAAAGAATTAAAATGTAGATTTGAACAAAGAACAAATGAAGTAGAGAGGGCACACTCAGCACATATGGCTGTCTCCCATTTCCGTTTCAAAGCCCCGCTTGATTGAAAAACTATGGTTATTCCATAAGAGACGGCAGTCAAAGGAGATTGTATGTAAGAAGATTCGTGCAGACATAAACTGAAAATTTTTTAAAAAGGCATATCCCAAGGTCATAGAGGTAGGTGGTGATAGATACCAATTGCTAAAAGGAGCCTTTATGGGAATCTGTTGCCATACCATATATTTACTTAATATTTTACTTATTTTTACTTATCATAATTTTTCCACTTGGGTAATGCATAGAAAACAAACCTTTCTCTTCTCTAGGGAGGGCTCATACTATGGCAGCTGAATCACAGAAAAAAAATAACCAAATGGATATATTCAATGAGGGAGGAATGAAGGCCAACAAGAAACTATTGAGTGCAGAACAAGGAGGGTAGTGTGCTTCAAGAGGAGGAAAGATAAGTCTAAAGATCTTAGTATCAGTTTATTAACTAGGCTATCACACCCAAAAACGTGTCCAGCTCTTCGTCACCATCACTGGAGTCAAAATTCCACATAATCTTCACCAGTTCAAATGGTACCTTCTAAGAGATGCCAACCTTGACCACTCTATCTAAGATAAGCCACCACCTCCTCTGTCTACTGTTACATAATTTTAATCTAATCATAACACTGATTAGTAGCTCAGATCATCTACTTTATATGTTTATACCAGAAACACACACATACACACACTTTTAAAAAATATTTGGGAAGTAGTAAATATGGTACTTAGAGAGACTGTTGTAACCTTAAATGACCACAAAAGACAAACAAGCTGAAAGTCAATGAATTATCCAAATTTAGAGGCTAAAAATAACAATTATAAACCTTCCCTAAAAGCAGTAAGTAAATAATAAAGATAATTATCAGGAGACACAGAAATCACACAAATTTTATAATTTCTACTTAAAGAGTTATTAACTATTTACAAAGAATTAGTTTCTCTCAGGGAATAAAAAAAGAGAACTATGAGAATATTCTAAGACTGTGGGAGGAAATCCAAAGAAGGAACTGTCTTGGAGAGAGGCCCTTTGCAAGGCTACAATTCAGACTTGACTGGAGAGGGTGTGGTTGGAGCTGTCTCTGGATGGCAGAGAAGTTGATGGGTTTTCCTGGCCAGAATTGGCCCACAGGACAAGGGCTTATGCTGGTGGTCTGGGTGCCATGGGCTGGACCTGACCACTGGTTATCAGTAAAACTCATCAGGAAGCTGGAGATGAAGAAATGTTTTTTTGAAACTGTTGAAAAGCCATCTGGGTAAGAGATGATGTGGGGAAAGGGTAGAATAGTGTGAGTGCTGCTAAACTCACTGCTAAGAAGTCAACTGGAGCACCTATGAAGCCACACACATGGGTGCTGGGGGTGAGATCCATGGGTGTCCCCCTACTACATAAACTCTATAAGTTTAAATAGTGCTTGAAACAGTCCATTTCTGAATTAATTTATTTTCTGGATGCATTTTTTGCAGTAAATTGTATTGAAATAATAGGGATATGTGATTCCTTCCTACATTAGACTATAAATTCATCGTAGTTAAGGGTTGGTTATTTTATTTCTCTCTCTATGGTCACTGCTCATCATGAGAATCACCATAAGTGTGAATGTGTTTATAAGATAGTGAGTAGATACTGATACATGTATACATTTTCCCAAGTTCATTTAAAGTATTCTTTAAAAAATATGTGTGTGTGTGTGTGTGTGTGTGTGTGTGTGTGTGTGTAAATGTATCTAAAGGATATTTTAAGTATATGGGGTAATTCATTATTCAGAAGAACCACACTGAAAAGGCTGCTTGAAAAATCTATTTCTAAAATATGAAAATATTTATGATACTTTATGAAAATACAGTCCATAAAGACATATTGTGTTCAAACATTTACACATAAATATCTCTTAAATGTGTTTATGCACATAATAGCATTTAAAAATAATTAAAATTTTTCTTGTCTTTTTGTTTGCAGGCAGAAAGTAAACTGTATGCACTCACAAATACCATGACTTTAGAAAATAATAAAGTTGTTGCTGTAGTAACTATCAGGCTTCTTCTCTTAAACTCTTAGTTTCTCTAAAGTCTCTATCCCTATCTCTATTTATCCCTATCTCTCTGTACATATATATATATATTCCTTCCCAAAAGCAGATAGCTTTCAAATGTATTGAAAGTCATATTAAAGTATGAAAACAAAAATACCTTTCTTTGAAAGAGAGATAATACTTGTCAGAACATATAGAGAGAGAATTGAATTGTACTAAAAATAATAAATTAAGTCAGTGATTTTAAAAGAGTTTCTTCAGTATAGCTGCCCATTCTTCTGTTGCTCTAAAATGTCTTGTTGAAAGAGATGAGTTTAGCGTCATTTGCAACTGAATTATTCCATGTGAATGCCCCTGGAGGTTTTGGATTAGTGGAGAGGTCTGGATTGATTACAGCTAGCAAATTCAGTTTCTTTTTACCCCAGGGAACATCTTTACGTATTTTTCCTTCTAAATATCAGGGGGAAAAAAATGGAAAACTTCTAAATGGCTCTATAGGTTAAAGAAACACTACCTCAACTATAAGATAGCCCCACCATGACTATGAGCTCTAGCCAATAAAGCATTTTCCTAAAACTCCGGGCAATAATATTGTATGATTAAAAGTAGTTATTCCAGTAAGAATGGTTCTTTTTTCTTTCTTTCCATATATATATATATTTGCTTCCTTCCTACCCTAAAACATAGAGCAACCACTCTTCCCTCTCTGTCATCCTTGACTCCAAATGTGTAATCCAAATGTGCTACATTTATCATACATTCAATTAACCATTTCTTAAAATGTACACAAAAATTGCTCCCTGGAATCACAAGAGAAAACCATCACTCTGATCTATGTTCTGAGGTGATTAGTTTTTTAAATAATTGAGAATACATGGCTACATCTTTTACCCTACTACTATACTCTGATTAGATCTTTACCCAGTTCTTACCATACTTTATCTAAATTATCTGTTTATCTATGTTTCTCCTGGTAAACTGAGAGCTCCTTCATTTCTAGAATGTTGTCTTAGTGATCTCTGAATGTATGCCATGTCTATCAGGAGAGCACCAGAAACAGAGAGGTGAAAGGAATGTGACTTCAAGGAATTGAACCCTGGGGAGATACCTTTTTACTGAAAAATTCCTGATCATTTCTATATTCTGATTTCAAGCATGATTTAAACTTAGGTTGGTTTTCCCATTTTAAATGTATATTAACGATAGATACTCAATGGTGAAAAATGATATAATATGTGAAAAACCTATGAACATTTTAAACTTTTACTGGAACATTCAAATCAGACTTATTTATGTGAATGCTCGACATGTATCATTTATTTTTTAAATTGATTCTAATGATATAAAACCTATTATATGTAAGACATATATGAATTCAATATCTGAGCTTACTCCAAATATGATTTTTCAAATCTTTAAACTATTTTCGGATGGTCTCATAAAAAATCTTTTTAACTGTAGATATAACAAATAGTGTGAGAAATATTGCCATGATTTCATGTCACCTCAGGGGTACTTTCTGTTTCAATTCTAAGTGACATTAAATATTGGTCTTTGGGTAGTAAGAGTTATAGGCATATCACTCACAAGAGGTAGAACAGTACTTTTATGTAGAGGTTCTAAGACTTATGGATGACTTTCCCTTTTATAGTTGGGTACTTTCAATCCCTAAATTAATTTGGAATTATTCATTTGTATTATAAACATAAACTTGCTCTATTTTTTTAAATGCATAACTTTTATTTTTAAAAATTAAATATATATGTGAATACTAAAATTTGAAAAAGATTTTATCCAAATTTTGATTAAAACTCTCACTGTCTTCAATAAAGTCTGTAAGTAAAATATTGTATTTTCAATGCTGTCACATAATTACATGTATTTAGGGTATTTTAGAGATTATAGTGTGAGTCTCAGACCTAGCAGTAAATTCCTTGAATGGATAAATATGTCACTTATTAAATCACCTTATGAAACAATACTGTTGTTTTACCCATCTGAATCCCTCAGCCCACACCATATCTATGATATTTACCTTCTTTCTCACCATTTTTGGACTTTTCTTTGTTTTCCTTTATGAACAAATTTCAATATAGTCCTATTTATTCTCATCTTACTCAAATTTATTTTTAGAATAATTTGTTCAAATAATAGAAAGTTGAGAATATTAACTCAATTTATTTGACTATTCCATAGATATAAAGCTCTGTTAATGTCTCCAGATTTCTGTATAGTAAAACTGTTCTTACATTTAATAGCAGAGTATGCTGCAGAATAGATACATGCTGTATTATTTCAACACTCAAACATTCTGAACACTCCAAAACTAAAATTTCTTTTAATAATTGGTCACAAAACACACAGTATACCAATTAACGTAAGAAGATGTTTTGTTTTGTTTGGTTTTACTACAACTTAATATATTGAAAAGGCTACTAGAATGAACAACACATATGCTGCATTCGATTACTGTACAACAGTCGGGTATTACACACACGTAGAACAAATTGAGATGTGTATAAATGTTTTAAAGTTTATTTAACATATATGCATTCCTAACTTTGTAATTTTGAAATAAACGTTAATTGATTTAGATGATACTTTTTAAATAGAAAAGGTTTCTTGAAACATTGTAGAATGTCATTAAACTTTTGCTTATTAAAAATTTTTGGAATTTAGATTTATTTATAATTAGCTAATATAAACCTTAAATATAAATCAGGAGATTAAAGCTGTTTTATCATGATTCTAAGGAGTGAATATTAAAAGTAATACAAAATAATTTAGTGTATGTTCACAGAATTAGCTTCAAACATTTAAAAAAATCAACCTATTTAAAACTAAATTTTAATGACTTCTTTATTAGTATTTTGTCATCTCTTTTATACTAACTAGATTCCTTAATATCATAATTAAATGACAGAAATCATTAAATATAAACATGTCAGATAAATGGTTGATGCATGTCTAAAAATAAATTTTAAAACTATGTAAAAAGAATAAGCATGAATTTGGAATTGTGCATGGGTTAGAATTCTGATTCCTAAAAAGATTTGTGAAAAATGCTAAAAATAATGTATAAAGTAGCTAATGCAATATTTAGTATAATGTACACTAAATAAATGATAAATATTTTAATATACTACTACTAATAAAAATACTATTCATAAACATTTTTATATTCATTCTCTGTGGATTACAATAAATTGCCAACAAAGTATTATTCTAAATTACAACAATAGTTTAAGTCTCAGATTCAAATTACTCCAGCTTTACAGAGCCCCCCAAATGAAAAGCATAAATCAACATTATTATTTGTTAATAACACGATAACATAGTAGAGAAAAATAGATTTAATAAGTTAAATAAAAATTAATAATTTTAAAAAATCATTATGAAAAATAATCACATAGGTATGACTCTAGTTGGACTTAGGTCTCTAACTATTGAGAAAAAGCATTATCTTTTAATATTTCTTACCACCTGACTGCTGATTGTTGTAGCACAGATTTTTTTATCCTAACCTCAAACCAGATTTACTTCATCACAATTTAATCAGGGGCTTTGGAGTATGAATTTTTAACTAGCTTCCAAGATGAATGTTAAATTCACTAAAATATGAAAACATTTGTTTTTCTTCCCACTGAGATGTATGTGTGTAATTTATTTATCTATTTAACTTTAATCCAGTAAAAAAAAAAATGGTAATGATCAAATAAAGAAAAGAGTCTTCCAAACGCATAGTAGCCAGGAACTTAAACCTGAATAAATGGTTATTTTAGAATCTCGAATATTGGTTATGATCTTTCATCCCCTTTTAGTCTATGTCATCTACAGAGACAGTTTTGCTTGGACAGCTCCAATTCAATTATCCTTACAAGTTATGGATAAAGATAAATTCCTGATTTTGCAATCCATCCTTGTTTCGAATTTCTTTTCATTGCACTTTTTTTCCTTCTCCTCATCTCCCCAGGTACTTTCACAAGACACATAAATGTGTGGTATGCTTCACTCACTATCTGAGGTTTTTAATGACCTAAACCCAATGTCTACATATACTACATTAAGAATAGTATATATTTCATTTCTTGAAATTTTCTTACTGAACTTTCCAAAAGTCTGATCTCAAGTTTCAACTTCTAACCATGTTATTTTTTGTCCTTATATGCTTAATATATTCTGCTCATTCTCTTTTCTAACCTCAGGTTCCCTGGAGATCCATTTTTTTATATATTATTATCTTTTATTATTATTCAGAGTAAATTAATTCCATTTCTACTCTATATCCTGGGCTCTATTTTGCATTAGAAAATCCTAATTTAATTTGCACTGCTATGCAAAACAACCATACACACATAAAATAAGGTCATAACTCAAAATTCTGTCCTATAAAAGGAATTAGCAGTGGTCGACAATGACTTAAAAATTTCAGTTATTCTTTCTTTCTTTCTAGTCTCAGCAGAAAAAGCCCTATGAAAATTTAGTTGTCCACTTAAGTACCTATACCACCTTTTGGAAAGCAGAACTAACTATAGTTTAATCTGGTTTTAAATTATTTTCCTACACACACATACTCGCAGTCAAACTAAGGAAATACAATATATATTTGAGTAGATGAAACATTTGGAGTAAAAAGAAGATAAGAATTCAATGCAATCGAGTTTAAAGATAGCTCTCAATCCACGGCTGTTCGAAATTACACCATTTAGTTTTCTAAATTTTAAGTTCTTCAAATGACAGATGTAATAATACCTGCCTTGTATAATAAGTACTAAGCAGAGTTTCTGGAGTACAGCAAGTAGTTACCTCAATGTAGCTATTCTAGTATAAAATTTAAAGGGACCATAAACCTCATTAGATATAAATCACCATTTTATATATAAACAGGCCAAGAGAGAAGTATTCTCTTGAGCAAACATTTATGAAGGGAATGAAAGGGAAGAATATTCCAGGCATTACAAACAGAAGGTGGAAAAACCCAGGGTGAGCACGGAATACAGGGCATTAAAGGAATGCATGCAGTTGAGACGGCTGTAATGTGTTGCAACACAGTTTCAAATACCACATTGAAGACAAATGCACAATTTGAATGAATACAACCTAATAGCCAGTCACATTATCTGAATTAATTTAACTACTTCGTTTGCTTATTTTCTTCTTTGAAACCAAAATAATCTGTCTCTAGAGAGGGAATTGAAAGTTTGATAGCTTGAAAAGGAAGGTACAGTGAAAATTTAATAGGGAGACATTTCAGGAAAAGGCAGCCTTCGGTGGAATTCTGAAAAGCTGAAGCAATGTGTATGGCAGGAACGGTCAAATATAGTCAAAGTCAAAATATTTTGCTTTCCTAGGGCCTTACCTACGTTTGATACTCAGGGTTTGATTTTGACTTAAAAATGTTCTTATAGTACAGTAAATTGTTATTCTGTTCACCAAAATCTCAGTTGATTGAAAGCATTCTTTAATTCTTCAACTTGTTTTGTTCTTCTATAGTCACTGGGGATTTTGTAAGCACCTGTTGTGTATCTGACAATTGAAGGCACTTACAATTTAACAGTAGACGTTCAAGAAACAACATAAAATCAATGCAGGAAACTAAAAAACAATACGAGATAACATGGATTCAGGTGGTAGATTGGTAGAGTTTCAAGTTCTATAAGCATTCAGAAAAGGGATATCACAATGACTGATGATTTCAGAAACTACTCATAGAAAGGAAGGAATAAAGGTCCCCGTAAAGAAAGTATAGGATTTAGATTGATGTATGAGAGGAGATAGGTCTTTTTAGGAAGAGAGGTACTATGAAGTCAATACAGAGAAAGAAACATGTTTATAATATATGTCTTGGCATAAGATTTATTTTTAAATTTGTTTGCTTTATTCAATTCCTTTCCCTGATCTCTTCTTAGTTAAATTAATATTTTCTTATTTTCTCCTTATCTCTGAGTTAAGGACAGGTTTTGATTTAAACTATCTTTAAAATAAATCATCGTTTTGTAGGAAGAGTTAGTTGATTTTAAGTAAACAAATAAATGTGCAAGTTATTTAAAAATGAGTATAGTTACTCCTTTATAAAAAACTATCTGAAAAAAGATAGAATGAAAAATGTCGAGATAATTAAAGAAGCTAAAGCAATTAGATTCTTCATTTATATTCATGATAGTGTTTTATTAATATAGATAGATAATAAATGGATTTTGAAATGGATATAATAGAGAAGAGGAAAGGGGGAAGATGTACAGATCTGAAGGTGAAGGGGATTAAACGATGTAGACATGATGTCAGTATGTGTATTTTCCATGTTTTTAAAATAAAATTTTTTCCTATTTTAAAATAATACAAGTTAATTTAAAAATTTTATAAATTACAGACAATTAGGGGAATAAGTCTCCTTTTGTTCAAGAACTACCACTGTAAACACGACATTGCAGCTTTTTCCAGTTTTATATATTTATGTTTTGTTTTCCTCTTTTATATTAATTAAAATACTATTGCATACATAATTGAGTATCTTCTTATTATTTATTGTCATATTATATGAACACTTCAGTATGTATAAAATATTGATTGATTCTCTAGTTTGCTAAATTTTCATAAGAAACATTTTCATATATTATAATTATTACATCAATGCAATTGTGTATAATTCAAATACATATACTTGAATCTTTTTTCATAATTTCATTAAAGATATAACAATACAATAAGCATAGTTCCTATTGATTAATAAAATTTTATTGATAGCAGACCAAAAATATTTTTAAGGAATTGTTTTGGCAACATATTCACAACTATAATTTGTATTTATTATTTGAAAAGTTATCTAGATGTTTATGGAAATATTTTGTGACTATATTTTTGCTTTTTAATGTTAAATATAAAGAGAATATGAAATAAAAAGCAATATCTGAAAATTTATCCAATGCTATACATATTCCACATCTTGTTACATGTCTCTCCACATACCCCTCATTTCTTTAATCAGTCTTACAGGACTGTATCAGAGATAAGGGGTTGTGATTGCCATAGAAGCTGAAAATGCAGAGAGTAAACCCCTTAAAGATGGTATTCAAAAAGCAAAAATTCTGCATTCAGATTCCTCTCAAGTCCTTTGCTGTTAAGACAAAGAGTGAGACTTGAAGGAAAATTATATTAATCAGTGATGGGAGCCTAAAGATTCATGTAGAAATTTTAGTGACCACACATTGTTGGAAGGCAGAATTTGGGGTTTGAGTCGTACCTATTATTGCGGTTTAGTAAATGAAATATGCTTTTCATGAAAACCCTAGAAAAGCATGTCATAGGAGTACATATTGCCTCACAGGAAGAATATCTATACCCTCAGATTAAGGTTAACATCAAAATACAACCATCCTAACTTCTTCTGAATTCAAGTATCCAGAAATCAAGGCGATTATACAATAATTTGCATGTTATTAAAAATGGATAATTCATCAAATGAAGAGAACACAAACTAGAGTCAATACAACTCATCATTTCCTTGCTTCATCATATGAATAAAGAATAATAAAGGAGAAATGATAAAGTAAAAAAAGAGAAAAAATGCATGATATGAAAAACACACAGATGACCTAAATATTGGAATTGGCATAGGGTATTGAAAATAGTTGTTATAAATGAGATAATAAATCCAGAGCAAGAAAAAAAAAAAAAAAAAACGAATATGATATACATAGCACCCAGATCTTGGTTTGTAATGCCATTCTCCAATAAAATAAACCAGGGGATTCTGGAGAAATAATTACTTCTAGGACTGGGGCTGAACATATGCAAGATGGGCCTGAAGCATCCTAAGGTGCTAGAAAGTAGAGATAGGGTAAATAAACAAACAAACAAAACAAAAAACACATATACACCCACATGCACACATAAACACACAAACAATTATGGGATTAGGCCGAAAGGCACAGAAACCCTTATTAGGAGCTCAACTGAAAGAACTCCCAATGGCCAAAGCTACAATAATTTAAACAAAAAAATAAATAAAGTAGTATTGGCTTATAACCAAAAATATAAAATAAATATTGATGAGTCCATACTGTATAAGTAAATTATTATATAAATGAATAAATTGGGGGAAAAGAAGCAAATCCTCTATTTGTACATGCAGTCCAAATAATCGATGTTAATGATCTGTCTTCAAGGAGGTATACATAACTCTTGGAACTGTTATAGTGACTTTCAACGAGTACAGTTTGACAAAGAGGATGAAAGAGTAACTTTACAGTGGAAAAACCTGACAAACACTAAAGTGATATCTCTTTATTGTATCCTTGAAATGATCAAACATATCCCCAAGCAACTTATCTGCCTAACCAAACCAAATCAATCAAACAAATGAAAAGAACCTAATATTCTTTAAAATACTCCAAAACTCAGAAAAATTGCAATGGCCAGTATCCTTCCAAATATTACCAGACATGTGAAAAAGCATAAAAATGTCATCACTACTCAGGATAAAAATCAGACAATAGAGACAGAACTGGAAATGAGAAAGATCATCATTTAGTAGACAAGGACTTTGAAAGATGCTATAAAATACTGAAGAATTTAAGTTAAAATGCATGGACGATATAGAAAAATTAACAGAACATCTAGAGTTGAAAGACATTATATCTAAAGTGAAAATACCCTAAGATCAATTTAACAGTCTATTAGGAGTAGAAACTATCTGAAATAAACCAAAAAATTTCTGTTTTCATCGAGATGAAGTTTTGATTATTAGATCTGTCCTGCTCCCTTAAAAAATAGCAAATGGTGTAACAGTCCATACAAAATGGTGATGCTTAAAAGAATAGATGAGCCCTACAATAGCCCCACTTTCAGCCTGGAGGCTCTTTTGGCTATGGCAGAGGAGGAGAAACCCAAGCACAGTATGGGGCTATCAGTGCTAGTGAGACAAATAACAGAATCTGAAGAAGTTTAGCTGATTGAACGTGTGGGGAATATTACTAGAAAGAGGGACCTGCATCCAAAAAGATTTTGCCTCTTTCTTATTTGGGGTTATTATGTTTTATTCTCTTTTACTTAAGTGCAATGAATGAGAGTAAATGTAATTCTTCCACCAAAAAAGTAACACCTGAATTTCAATAATAAGCCTTAATAAAAATAGAAGTTATCCTTTTCATAAGTAATGTAAATTATTTCTCTTTTTATAACAATAGTTTTCTAAAATTACAGATTCAAATAACTTGTTAGACAATGATACATGTTATACCAGTGCTTCAATTCTTATACATTATAATTGTATAAAATTAAACAAAGTCTATTTTACCAAAACCAAAATGTTAAAGTCCATTTTCCTCTTTAACTCTCCATTTTTACCCAGAAATTTCATTGTTTGTTGTATATCATTTATTCTTTGATTTGTCAAAGGACAGAAAAAGCGTGGTACATACAATGATACTAAGCATATCAAACAATTGGTTAGCAATACACTAATCTACTCTTAAATAACAGTGTGATACTGAAAATATCTAAGAGGTTATGCTATAGTTTTCTGATATATTTTCCAGGGAACAAATTTTCATCGTTTGTATTTATTTTTTTTATTTCATACATACTAATTTTTATGACAAAATAAGCATAAAATGTAATTAGATAATGACAATTTTAATAAATAGAAAGTATATAACAATGTGTTATAAAATTTATCAAAAACATTACTTTAATGGAGATTCAGTAAGAATTACTTTATAAAAATTTAACAATATCATCCAAGTGTTTGTATTCATTCACAAAAATTAAAGATTTACATGAGGTGCCAATAGCTCATTCTATACCTATTCTTGCTGTTATGTATTATTAAGGCATGTAACAGATTCCTTCAGAATATTTATCTCATTATTTTAACGCATTTTGCAGCTGAACCCCTCTCAGGACTGTGCCACTGAACACCTAATACACAAAGCCATGCTAATAAGACCAGGAGGCTTAGGAGCTTTGCTTAGTACATAGAAACAGACACAGAAAGGCAGCCAAAATGGAAAGACAAAGAGGCAGAAGCCATATGAGAGAACAGAAAGGAGACCCAGGAATAATGGAGTCAAGAAATCTAACAGATGCAGAGTTTAAAATGTTGGTTATAAAGATGCTCAATGGACTTAGGAAAAGAGTAAATGAACTCAATGAGAACTTTAACAAAGAGATAAAAAATATAAAAATGGAAATGGAAATTATAAAAGGGAACCAGTCAGAAAATGAAGAATAATACATTATCTGAGATGAAGAGTATATTAGAAGGAATCATAAAGTGGATAAAGAAGAGGATTAATAGAGAGGATGGGAAAGCCAAGGACACTCAATCAGAATGGCAAGAAAAAAGAAGCCAAGACTGTAATAGTAATTTAAGAAGCCTGTGGGACACAAATGTAAAAATATCTGTGTCATAGGGGTACCTGAAGGAAAATAAGATGTTGAAGAGCTGTTGAAAACAAGACACTGAAGAAATAATAATAGAAAACTTCCTTCACCTGGTGAAGGAAATGGAAATACAACTCCAGGAAGATTATAGAGTCCCTAAAAAGAAGACCCCAAAGAGGTGTGTACTGATACATATCATAATTAAAATGTCAAAAGTTAAATACGAGAAAATCTTAAAAGCAGCAAGAGAAAATCAGTTACCTACAAGGGAACACCCATAAAGCTGGCAGCTGATTTCTCAAAAGAAACTATATGACAGAAGGGCTTAGGAAAAAAAAAATATTTGATGTGATGAAGACCCAGGATCTACAACTAAGAATACTTTATCCAGGAAAGCTATCATTTAGAGTTGAAGGACAGATAAAGAGCTCCCCAGACAAAAATAAGCTAAAGGAATTTATCACCACCAAGCCAATATTACAGGAAACGTCGGAGGGACTTCTTTAAGAAGAAAAAACGTGAATCAAAAACAGGAATAAAGAAGGATAATGACCACATTCCAATCAACAAATACCTCAAATGGAAAAGAATTAAGTACTCCAACCAAAAGATAGAGAGGCTGAATGGATAAGAAAACAAGACTCCTATATATGCTGCCTACAAAAGACTCACTTCAGATTAAGACACACACAGACTAAAAGGAAGGGGATGGAAAAAGATATTGCCTTGATGGACCTAGAGGGTATTGCGTTAAATGAAATAAGTCAGATAAAGACAAATATCACATGATTTCACATATATGTGGAATCTAAAGAACAAAATAAACAACAAAAGCAACAAAAGTGGAAATAAACTCATAGATATAGATGGTAAGGGGGCTTGGGGGAGCAATGGAAAGGGGCAAAAGGATTAAGAAGTTCAAATAGATAGTTACAAAATAGACATGGAGATATAAAGTGTAACATAAGGAAAATAGTTAACAATGTTGTGATAAATATGTAAAGGGGAAGAGGGGTACTAGATTTAGTGAACACTTTGTGAGCTATATAGATCTCTAATCGCTATGCTGTACGACTGAACCTAATATATTATTATTGTATGCCAACTATAATTGAAAAAAACATTGAATTGTACAATGTAAATTGAGCAACCTATTATCTATTATATTTTAATAAAGCCAGAAAAGATAATCAAAATACTGCATTACAAACTTTACATAATAAAGAGCTTTAGTTAACAAAATTATGTTTAGAAAGTATGCAACTTAATTCTTAATAAATATGGCTTCACATAATTCTAATATAAATGAAAAAAAATAAAACATAAAAGGATAATAGAAAAATGTGAATAGAAGAAGTCAGGAGCATAAAAAATCAAATATGATTAGTGGTAAAATGGATAGATCATGACAACCACATTAAGTCTGTCTTTCTAGGTAGCTATATGCCCCAAAATATGATATATAGTTACACTTTTCAAATATGGTAAAAGGAACTGAGTTTTTGTAAATTCAAAATCTGGTTATTAACATCAAAGCTAAATTATATAAATCTTTGGTTTTAATCATAGCATAGATAAATGAGGAAAACATTTATTAAACATTACAAAGAATTTAGAAAAAAATAAAGACTATAATAATTGCGAATATTCACATTTTTTTGATGTTCTGGATAGCACCGGAAATTCCATAGACTTGTTATTATAGAAATTAGAGATCATACAGTTCTACATTAAATTTTGGACATTTGAACTTTTTTTATTCTTTAGAGCCATAATAGAAGACATTTCAAAATATTCCCTTTATAATTTCCATTTATATTTTATATACTTGTTTTTTACTTATTGATGCAAATGGACAAAATACTACTGCTATACATAATTAAATTGTTATATATCATAGCCAAATCTGTTGTGAGACAGATTTATCCCTTTATAATTAGGTCGGCATGTAAATTTCTCAAATCTATGGTACATTGTGCATACTAGTATGACTTAAAAGTTTTAATAGAACAAATATCTATTTTTTATTATTAGAGAAAGGAAATTTAATCCTTAAATATTTGAACCTACATCTGCCTCAAGCTTCTGTCCCATTTCTCTGTTCCTATCTCAGCCAAACTCCCAAACCTGCCAAACTTCAAACTGGAACTTTGAATTCACTCTAATTCATGTGTTTTGGAACTTAAACCAGTTAGAGTGTTGCCTGACCCTGCTCCGTTAAACAAGTGTTTGAAAAGTCAACAGTTTTTTTCCACATGGCTAAACTCAATATTCAATTTCCATCATCCACGTTACTTGACCTGTTAACATTTGCTAAAGGATTTTCTGCTTCATACTCTCTTCACTTGGCTTCTAGTCCTTCTCATTCTCCTTTGCTGGTTCCTTAGTTCTTTAAATTCTAAATATTCGAATATCCAAAAACTCAGTATTTCTATAAATTTCCTTCACAATTACATTCATTCCGTAGGTGGTTTCATTGGCTGACAACTTTAAATATCAACCATTCTAATGATATACACATAATTATATTTAACCCAAATTCACTTCTGAAGTCCAGACTTTTATGACCAACTTTGCCCATTTTTCATCTCTCCTTAATGTATAATGAACATCTCACATTTATATGCACAAAATCAAACCAGTAATTTCCTACTAACTCATTTCTCCTCCACATCTGGATATATTTCTTAGGACTGCCATAACAAACTACCACAAACTTGGTGGCTGAAAACAATAGAAATTTATTCTCTCACGGTATTGGAGGCTATAAGTCTGGAATCAAATTGTTGGCAGGATTGGCTTTTTCCAGAGGCTCTGAAGATAAATCCACTCTATGCCCGTCTCTTAACTTTATCTGGTTGCCAGCAATCTTTGGTGACTCTTGGCTTGTAGATGCATCACTCCAATCTCTGACTCCATCTTTACATTTTCTGCTCTCTGTGTGTTTCTGTACTTAGTGTTATAAAAACATTATTATAGGATTTAGGCTCACACTAACCTAAATTATCTCATTGCAATTTTATCCTAAGGATCTGCAAAGACCGTACTTCCAAGTAAGTTCAGATATTGAGATTTTGTGTCGGTGCAAATTTGCGGGGAGGAAATATTCAATCAAATATCCTCACTATTACCTTTTTCATTAAACTATATTTTATTCATCCAGTTGCAAAGAATGAAATCCTCATAGTAATCATTCATTCTGTTCTTTCCCTTATATACACACTTACAGTTTTTACCTTCAAATTACCTCCAGAATCTAACCAATGCTTATTATTACTATTGGTTGACACTCTGATCTAAACCATTATCATTTCAAACCTAAATTATTGCAAAAGCCTCATAGGTAAACTCTTTGTCCACCTTAATCTTACACTCTATGCTAAATATAGTCAGGGAAAAGCCAATGTCTTTATAAACAGCCCATGAGGCCACTCTCTTAACACACAAGCATTTCTTTTCTTTCTTTACTCATTTTAATGCAGCATGGCACTCTCCACACAGTTCCTCAAACATAGCAAGCATCCTTCTGTCTCAGGTATTTTGCACTTACTATTTCATTGTTTGGAAAGATTTTTTTACATTTTTTCTACATTGCTCACTCCAACACTTATGTCATGATTCTATTCAATCAGACCATCTTTGGTAAATAATATTCTTTACTTAAGTATGTCTTTATTATCTCCTCTTCACAGCTCTTATAATTAATAGCCTATATTTGTTTAGGTGTTTACTGCCTCTTACCTAGTAAAAGGTAAGCATCTTGAGGTTAAGGATTTTGTTTTAATTCCTAGACCCATATATTTTATGTGGTAGTTACTCAAATAATATTTGTTGATTTAATGAATGAAATAATTAATCCACCTTAAATTCCGTCTTTACACAACACACAGACTCCATTTGTAAAAATGTAAGCCAAGAAGATTCTCGCTGGCAGCAGCAGCTATACCATTCTCACTTCTCAAACAGTGAATAAATTTCTGAAATAAACATTGACTTAGAAATGTTGTTAATGTTAGGAGATGAAAAGAAATAATTTTCAACTTGTGCAATAGAATAACGTTTTTTCAGAGAATAAAATATAAATCGTTTGGTGTTTATTAATTTAAAATAGAATGTTTAGTATTCTCTTAGATATCACTTTGTCACTGTAATACACAACTTACAATTTTAATATATGTTTTATTGCTTTTCTAGTCTATAACATTTTAATAAAATGCAAAGAATGTTATTGCTGCAATAAATGAGAAAATAGTTAAGTTCCATTTACAGAGTAAAAGCCAAGGTGTTTGACGTTATGTCAAAGGCTGTTTAAATATATAATTCATCCCATCTGTTCTCTGCACCTTCCCCCCTCCCCACACACATAGCCAGCTGTAAAGGTTTAAAAGTGAAAAAAAAGAAAAAGTTTGGCAACTCTTAGCTCTGTTTTGAATAGTATAACTTGTGCTCTCTTGTCAGGAAATTCATCCCTGTACATTAAAATATTCAGGAAGTTTCCATTCACTTTTCTTCTCTTATGATGTTTTATAATTGAGAAATTAAAACAAAACATATAAGCAAGTTGCCATGTTTTATCTGAACAGCAGGATCAATAAAATGTCCAGTGGTGCATGTTTATTAGAGGGCAGAACACCTTAAGTATAAAGATGTCATTTATCCCAAATTCCAAGCTGTGTTGAAGTTAAAGTCCAAGGGAGAACGGATACAGGAGATTTGTGCCAGAACATTTCCCAGCAGCAATATCAAAAAGAAATGAAGAATAATTTTCCTAATTGGAAATACGTGGGGAATATAAGGTAGAGAAGTTTTAATTAATAGGTTTGGAGTAAAGCCAGAACTGGAGGGTTAATACCTCTGCTATTTCAACGAGCGTCAGGGGATCTTGAATGCCTGAGTGGTCAACAGTAGTGTCAAGTTTTAGTCTAGATTAATCCTAATGCAGCTTTAAGAATTTCTTCAGGATAAGTGCTTTATGCAAACAGTTTCATGTGCTATTTTAATGCTTTCCTTTTTTCTTTCAAATGACATACTTTTGCACAATATGAAGAACTTTCATAAAACTTACTATTTTAAGATAAATCTTAAATGCCCAATAAGGCTATTTCAAAATATTATTAATTTAGCACCATTTATAAGTCCAGGGAGTAAAATTTATTACTTAATATGGTGTTTTAAAATAAGCCCATTCATTTGTTTTAATACTTTGTGATTTTTAATACAGCTATCATGAAATGTAAACTATCAATCCCCACCATGCATAGTAATATAAATCATTCATATTTAAACTAATGGTCTAAAAAGGGTATGGCACATATAAGAACTATAGTAAAAAATAGACTAGCATCTCATGAAACATGGTCCATTTTGTTTCTGGAATAAAATCTGCTTGAGATAATATAGGAAATCTATGATCAATTGACACTTACTGTGACCAATTCTAGCCTCAAAACACTGACATTGCAATGAAGATTTGACTTTGGGTGGTAAACACAATGCAATATACAAATAATGTATTATTAAATTGTACACTTGAAACCTATATAATTTTATTAACCAATGTTACCCGAATAAATTTAATCAAAAAATTGACTATTGTCGATGGCAAAGTCTCGTTCTGTATGCAATTTCCTCTAAAAAGATAATGTTTGGGACACGAGGGATAGAAATAAATGAGAAAGTGCTTAAATGTTATAGTTAAATGTCACATAAATTATTGTAGTTTACATCTTAAAATATAAACTTCTTTTTACATTGATTAGAATAACTTGACAATAAGTTTAAGAATCTTGATAATTGATTTACCAATGCTTTTAACATAAAGATAACATCAACTTGTGTATGTCTGTTCAGGCTGCCAAAACAAAGTATCACAGACTGGGTGATTTAAACAAAATGTATTTTCATGCAGTTCTGAATTCTAGAAGACCAAGATCAAGGTGTCACTGTGGTAGGTTTCTGGTGAGACCTAAGGTCACCAGCCCTATCTGATTAGGGCTCCACCCTAATGAGCTCAGTTAACCTTAAATAACGTTACCTTCTCGAATACCCTATCTCCAAATAAAGATCACACTGGATGTTAGGGCTTCAATATATGAATTTGAGAGGACACAATTCAGCCAATAACAACCTACATTAGGATATTTATATTTACCTACATTGTTCTTTTTGTGCAATAAAAATATGAATAGAGAGATATTTTTGAGGAAAAAAATCGAACATACATGAGGGAATATCAAAATACTTTCATAAAAGAAACTTTGAAATGAGCAACATCATTTGCTTACTATTACTTACATTACTGTTGTCTCTTTTGTATATTGTATTAATGTTGTAAGTGTACACGCACACATGCATGCACACACATACACTTCATCTATGGCATCAAACTTCTCAAAAAGCATTGGTTAGGTTCAAACAGAATGATAGAGAATGAATTTAGATATGGTATATGTGTCAGAAAAGTAGAAAATGATGTCATGAATAAGCTCCAGATAGTTAACACCATTCATGGTTTTTCTTATTTGTATTTATAATTTTGTTTCTCACACCTATTACAACCTTCATTTCATAACTTCTTAACATTACTGTAAGTACAGGACTAAACGATGTGCATTTAAATGCTCAGTGTCAGATCAAATTTCTAATATTATACTTTGTCACAATGTCTACTGAAATATACATTGTTTTGTTCCTGGAAAATGGCTTAACTGCTACTATGAGTGCAATAAATAATATTCCCTGGCATTGCAACAAAAGAAATTATTGAAAATAGATGATTCTATTGAATAAGTCTGTAGAAAGGAGAGGATTAATTTATGAACAATTTCTGCAGCTGATGATTGTACCCATAAACAAGAGGATGTTTTTTCCAATATTATTCTGAATAAACAAATATAGCTTTTCTTATATTGACTTGTTTAATTCAGATTTATCTATCATGATAAACATGTATTTTATATTATTATATATATTGAAAATAGCTTATGTTGCCCCTCACTTTTTTTTTACTCTATATATTCCCACTTAAAATTGGAGATCTAATATATGTTGTTAGTTTGAAATGAGAGTTAAACAATGAATGATTATAAAAATAAAATTAAGGATCATCACAGGAAAATAATGTGAAAAATCAGCAAATAAATTAACACACACCACTAAAAAGACAGGCTTTTTTTTTTTGTAAAAATTATTTTTGCTTTTATCATGGTTTATTTTTCCTTCACTTAGACACAATATGAGCTTTTAATCTCTTCTCCAAATGCAATATAAGTGATTATTATTAAAAAAAAAGACAAATTCTCCTCCAACTACAAGCACATCTAGATCTATCCATCTATGTATCTATAGATATATATCATAGTCAACTAATTTTTTAAATTTCAGACACCATCTTTTTAAAAGTGATGTTGGTCTGATACAGGATGTTCACAACTGGAACTCTCATTATACACAATTAAAAAGCTATATGAAATCACTGTTGGCAGACTGTAGACAAGAGGAAGCACCAGATTGTGATCCCTGAGAGATGGAAACAAAGGATGAAGGCCATCCAATAGCTTGGCTTTAAGCCTGAAGGTAATTTCAGAAATTCAAGGACAAGGAGCAAGTATTTAAAAAGAGCCTGATGGTCTCACTAATTTTAAAGATATAAATGGAATTTGGGGTGGGGAGGCTGAGGCAGATGAAATTTATAGGACAGAGTTCCTGCAAGGAGATACATGGAAAAAGAACCTCAGAGATATGCAAAGAATCTTTCTTGTATAATGGACTGCACATGCATAAAGTGAAATTCCACACCCCCTCACAGGCACAATGAAAAGTTGAAAGCTGAACCATTTTCAGAACTCACACAGGTTGGACAGACTTTCAAGCTCTGACCAGCCAGGATGGAGAGTCCTTGAGCCTCAGCTGGAAGATTCAAGAACACACTTCCAGGAGGCATGTTTAAGTACAAGGCTGAAATATCCCTGGAGTCACATTTATTTTAGTCCTGTGTTAGCAAAGTTTAAAAATAGATCTCAAATAAGTCCAATTAATCTGCAAATCATTTAATTTTCTTAAAATAAAAGCCCCATGTTTTCTTTTATAACATAAAACATAATATTTAAACGTTTAAATATTTAAACACATAATATTTATTATTTTTGGTATCAAATAAAAAATTTTAGACATACCAAGAGGCAGAAATGTGTATGTAGAAACTCAAGAAAACTATAAAACCAAAACAAAAAATCCTACTATAATTAATCAGAGAGTTTATTCAGTGAGCTAATCAGTGAGAAAGGTCAGAAGAGACAAGTGAATATAATCTCAATTATATTTCTATGTGTTAGCAATAATCGGGAATAGAGATTTTTAAAATTTCATTAGGCACAAGATTCAAATTTCAAAGCTATAAAACATTGCTGAAATTAATGAAGATATAAATAAATATATTAAAAAATTTGATATCGCAAAGATAAAAATTCTCCCCAAATTGAAGTATAGATTCAATGCAAAATCACTCCAGGTTTTAATGCAGAAAAAAACCAAATCAATAGCAAAATTTATACAAAAATGTAAAAGATATTAAATTTTTAAAAAAATCTGATTTTAAAATTTATTATTGGGCTATGATAATTAATACAGTTTGGTTGGATTAAGGATAGAAACATAAAGTGATTGAACACCATGGTCTAAAATACACGCATAAAGTGAACTGAGTTTTTGCAAAGGGATCCAGGCAAGTCAATGGCTAAAAGTATTAACAAATAGTGCCAAATCCCCCAGCTATATCAATAAAAACTAAAAGTGAAACAGAATAAAGGGTAAAAAAATAAAACTATTATCTTTCTAGGAGAAAACATACAAACAAATCTTCAAAATCACAGAGCAAGCAAAATAATTTTTAAAAAATCCAAAAAAGCTCAAACCATAAATTTTATATTTATACACACACACATACACACATATAAAGTGGAGTTCAATACTAAAACATTCTGCTCTAAAAAGGTTTAAAAAATTTTAAAAAAAATGAAGCTATAGAGCAGGTGAAAAATATTTATAATACATCTATCTGACAAACTAGTAGTACCTAAAATACATCAAACTCCTAGAACTCATTAACAAAAAGATAACCTACCCAATAAAAATGTGTAAAATATCTGAACAGATACTTCATGAAATAGCAGATGGCCAATAAGGACATGAAAATGCACAATAACATTAGTCGTCAAGCAAATGTTAACTAAAATCACAGATACCACTATATACCCACTGGTAATATAATGACTGATATTAAAAGACTAAGAGTAACAAGTGTTGGCAAAGATGTGGAGCAGGAGGAAGGCCTCAGTGGGAATTCATAAGGTTAAAATCACTTTGGAAAACCATTATGGCAGTTTCTTACAAAGTTTTCTGTATCTTTTATAAATGATCCAACAATTACACTCCGAAATATATGAATCTCGAACACATTATGACTAAATCTCAACAAGTTTATAATGAGCAAAGAACCTAACATAAAAGAGTATATGCTGTGTGATTCCATTTATATGTAACTCCAGGTAAGACAGAAAGCAAGTCATTGATTGCTGAGGTCTAGGTGTATTGAGAGGAAAAGTAAAGCAGAAAGGTCACCAAAGGAACTTTTCATTGTTATGGAAACATTCTATACTTTTGTTGTAGTGCTGGTTACATAAGCATATACATTTGTCAAAACACACCTAAAATGAACACATTTTATTTGTTGAATTATACCTCAATAAAGTTTAGTATAAAAAGTCTGGATTGTGACTTTCTTTCAACAGAGAATTTTTGTTTGTTTGTTTAGTACCTTTTTGAGAGAGAGAGAGAGAGAGAGAGAGAGAGTTTGGGGATAAAATTTTACAGACCATAAAAAGTATATTCCTGTAATATATTTTGAAAAATTTTCATAATATTTTATTCTATAAGATATACTGATGATGGTTCAATCACATAAATTCCAAGATGAAAATATTTTTTAGAAATACAAAGGTCAGTTTGTTCAAAAAGGGGAAAAACACTTTTACAAATCAATAAAATATCTGACTAAGCCAATTGCTAGTTTTCACATATGACTCCTTAATGGAATTAATTCCTGCTTTTAAAATATTTAAAAATATAAATATAAGTGATATGTATATATACATATATACTCCATTTTTTCTTAATTTATATGGTAAAAATTATAAATTTTATAGTTCCCATCAATTTATTCATAAAAATCATTGATCGATACAGGTAATCTACTTTCAGAAATTATATAACATCATATGTAACATCAGAATAGTCTAAAATAGATATTCATAAAATTTTATAATTACATATTGATCAAATATATGATTATCTAAACATGCCCCAAATAATAATGATGTCATAATTCTTTACTTATCATCATCTATAAACTAGTCAATGACATTTTCTCCTTTCTATCAACTGCTGTATAACAAACCAGTCCAAAACTTAGTGGAACAAAATGATGGCAATATATATATTTGTCTGCAAATCTGCAGTTTGAGCAAGTCAATAGGGTCTACTCTTCTCATCTCCACTTGGCATTTATCAGGGTGGCATGTAGGCTGGGAGTTGGATTCATCTGAGAGTTTTCTCACTCACCTGTTGAGTGGATGATGCATGCTATAAGGTGAAATCTCAACTAAAGTTGTAGCTTCTTAACTTCTTCAAAATATGGTGGCTGGGATTCAGGGGTAAGTCACCCAAGAAAAGAGAGCCAAATGGAAGTTGTAGTGTACTTGGATAAACAACTGGAAGAATTTACTAACAATGAAAATGTGTATATACTATGGCCCAGATATTTTAATAGTTATATTAATATTATAGTTAGCTTCCATAAGTATAAGACCGCCATAGGCACATATTTATACGATACATGTACAAACATCTAATGGTACCATTTATGTTAAATAAAGAAAAAAAAAACAATGAAAACAACCCAAAAGTCATCAACAATGGGATGGACAAATTAAAATATGTTTACTGAATGGAATACTATACAAACTATTGTTATGTACAACAAATTGATAGATTCATAAGCATGTTCTTCAGTGAATGCTTGTAAATAAAGTCAGACTTAAAAGAAATATATAATGTATAATTTAATTTGTATAAAGTTTAAAACATGTGAAGAAAAGTATATGGAGATAGAAGTCATGATAGGTGTGACCCTGGAAGGAAGTAGGAGGCTATCAACCTGAGGGAGGCATTTAGGGAGAGCTGGTCTATTTCTTATTTGGGTGCAAGTTATATTGGTCATTTTACTTAATGAAAATGAAAATGCATTGAACTGTATCCTTAGCAATTAAACTTTTCTTAAAATATTATACTTTATTAAAAAGTTTACTGAATGAATGTAAAGATGAACATTTCATGTAATTTATATATTTCTTAACTATATGGTGCATTGGGATTCTTTTAAATGCATGCCTATGTGCTATTAAAATGAAATTATATACTTCCTTTTCTGTATTTTTAAAACAAGATACAAATATAAGAACTTTGAAAGAGCCAATTTTTACATAAGAGCTGTTATAAAAAATTCAGTCAGGAAAATGATTGCCTGTTAACAAGAAGACAGCTCAAGAAGAGCATAAACTTAAATCTCTTAAGGAACCAGCTTCAGGAATCTAGTTCAAGAACATATGGGTTAGCATAATCTAATCACATTGGATTTTTTCTGTTTTCATGGCATTCCTTTTTAAAATTTATAAGTAGAGAAAATGGAAAATTACAGAGAAAACTATCTCCTTAGTGATATTAATATTGTAGTTAGTTTCAAAATGATTATCATTGTCTTAGATTTCAAATAAAGTTCTACCCAATTTATACTGTTCTGTGCTTACAGATTGAGGCAGTAAGCTTAATTTAGACTATATTGTAAATAAAAATAAAGTTATGACTTATTTCCATATGTAAGGCAATGGTCATTTATTCATTTTTCATTAATTTATTTAAAAAAAAAAACCTACAGAAAGACATAGATAACACAGACATGTGCCAAGTCCTCATGAAGCTAAATCAAATGGAGAATGTTATGGGCTAAAATGTATCCCTTACCCAATTCATATGTTTAAGTCCCAATCCTATTACTTCAGAATGTAACCATATTTGAAGATAAAAATCTTTAAAGAGATGATTAAGTTAAAATGAGGCCATTAGGCTGAGGCCTTAATCAAATATAACTGGTGCACTTATTAGAAAAAAGAATACCAAAGATGTGCGTGCTGAGGAAAGGCAATGAGAGGAAACAGTGAGAAGGCAGCTGTTTGCAAGCTGAGGAGCAAGGCCTCAGGAGAAACCAAACATGGACTTTTGATTTTGGGCTTCTAGCCTCCAGAACTGTGGGAAAGGAAATTTCTCTCGTTTAAACCACTCAGTTTATACTATTATGTTGTGGCATTACTAGCAAACTAACGGGAGTCATTTATCAATTACTCATAGAGATAAATATAAAATTGCCATTTCGCATTTCATGGGAGTGTTAGGTTTATCAAATAGATTTTCAGAACTTATCCAGCCAAATATTACAAAAAGACCTAAGAAATTGGTATTTATTTTAAGCCAGGAGGGTGAATATAATGTACCTTTTTAGTTCTATGTTTGAATCATTTTAGATTTACCAAAATATTGCAAAGATAGTGTAGAGCATTCCTTTTCACTTTTCACCTAGCTTTCTTTAATGTTTTTATCAACAAAAGCATATTATATTTATCAAAACTAAGAAATTGTTGTTGGTATGCTACTACTAACTATAGATTTTTTCTGTATTTCACCAGGTTTTTATTAACAGCTTTATTCTGTTTCAGGATTCAAACTAAGATACCATGTTGCATTTAGTCATCATGTTTCCTTAGTCTCTTCCAATTTGTGACACTTTCTGTCTTTCTTTATCTTTTATGGCCCTGATACTTTTAAAGGTCAGGAACTTTGGCCTGGTAGTTTGAAGAATGTCCCTCAATTTTTGGTTTACCATTTTTTTCCTCATGAATATATTAAAGTTATAGAGTTTGGGAAAAATTACTACAGAGGCAATATGTCTCTATTTTGACAAGACTTTTCACTGGTGATGTTAACCTGATCACTTGATTAAGTGTCTGCCAGTTTTTTCTACTTTAAAGTTGTTATTTTTCCCTTTTAATACTCTATTATTTGGAAGCGATTCACTTAGTCCAGCCTATATTCAAGAAAAGAGCAATTAAGCTCCACCTTATAGAGAGAAGTCTAAAAAGTGGTGATGATATGTATTAACCATCAGTGCAATCAGTAAATTTGAATAGAGATATGTTAATATTAGGCAAAATTCTATTTCTACATAAATTTAAACAAAAAAACAAAACCAAATCAAAAATGGAAGCAATAATGATACTGGAATATTTAAGGCTGATCATAAGATTTTTCATAGGTGTTTGAGGAAAAGTAACTTGGCATGTTTTGAGTAGTAAAAACCAGTGGTGGTCACAAAAGTGAAATAAAATAATTAAAACAAACATTTTAAATAAGCTAAATCGACATAAGAAGAGTAAAAAAGATAACTTCATTGTAATTATTTAAAAATATCCACCTTATTGTTTGAATTAGTCTTAATATTTAAAGTTATTTTTAATAAAGAAGTCTCATGAATATGTGATTGAATTTAAATTAAGTTTTTATAAGTGTGAATATAAATAAATTGATTTCCCTGACTATCTTGACACTTTCAAATAAAATCACAGTAATTTACAAACATAAAATCTAGATTAATTCGAACATCATTTAATACCCATTTCTAATCCAAGAGTCTGTGGCATAGTTGCTAAAGATGTCTAATTTAAAATCATTTAATTCTCGTAACAGTCCCAGAATTTCTCTTGACCCCATACCATATAGTGTGTATATCTTTGTGTATACACTTTTGGATTAAGAGAAAAGTCTCTCTGTGTTATTTACTGAAAATGTACTGTTAAAATCATATCTGAGAAACCCTCAACCCAGTTTAAATATATGGAGGAACATGTGCTTATTTATTCTTGCTGGTTGCCAAATTTCATTCATTAGAATGACTTAAGAGCTACTAAAATAACAATTTTGATTGTAATTTACCAAAGACAAAATTAGTCATGTCAGTGAAGACAGTTAAATAAGAAAACTTGATAAAAACTTCATAAATATTTTATTTAGGCCATTAGTGACTTCCCCTTCTTCTAGTCGAAAAAAAAATATCTCCTTTCCTACTTGTTAAATTTAATTAACCTAATACAATCTATTATTTGATTAAAATATTCTTTTATTTATCTATTCAACATTATCATATGAAAAGTGATATCATATGATATCAAGTTATATCATATCTGTGAATAGATTATGGCAGAAGGCTGAATACTTCATGTTTTCACTGATTAGGAGGTAGTGAAAGGTAAGATAACAGGAAATTCTGGATATGGACAACCTAGATTTGAATTCCAAATCTGTAATTTACAAGCTATGTGCCTGTGGGTAAACTGCTTCACTTCTTTGTATCCCGTCTAGAAAACAGTAATGATAATAACTGCCTAACAGACTTATCTTAAATGTTAAATGAGGAAATATTTTTAAAATACCTAGTAGAGGGTCTGGTACAATTCACAGAAAGTATTTGCTATTATTGTTTGTGTGGGTGTCTATGTTTCTATCTATGATTATGTAGGTTTGAAAAAAAAAAACATGGGAAAGTGTAAATTAAGTTGAAAATGTGGTTAATTAGTAATGAAAAATGATATGGATAGAAAAGGAGATTGGGTAGAAACAATAGGAGTCAAGATATATATGCTGCGATCCTTATAAGCATTTAAATAAAATGATATATATTTATACATGCTTTTTGAAGTGTCTTATATATCGATACCCCATTTACTAAAACAATTGTAGACATTTTTATCTTTATTTTTACTGCTTCTCTCTTAGAGGTCAAATATATACGATAAACCATATAGAGCAAATAAATTTTAGTTATTGTTTCATTTAAATCATTTACAAACCAGCTACTAGAAATTCCTAAATATAAGTAATTACATGTTTCTGTATCTTGCTCTATTTACTCAAAAATACTTTATGTAATTTCCTCTGATTTAGTAAAGCATAAACACTAATTCATTTTTAAAATGAATTAATATATGATCTTTTTCTGGCTTTAAATATGCTCTAAAGATAAATTAGATTGTCACTATTTTTGATTAAAAGTTTTTCAGAACAATTAAAAGAAAGAAATATTCATCTATTCCATATACAATGCTTTTTTTTTTGATAGATACAAGTTTCTGCCTTACATCATATTCATTTTAATTAAAGATCTTTAACATTTATTTTAAATTAAGCCTGCTAGCAAAGTATTTCCTATTTTAGTTGTTTTGAGTGAGTCTTTACTTTGTCTCCATTTTGCAGTATATTTACATGGGTGTATATATCTTGGTTGACTTTTTTTTTTTTTTTGGTTCTAAGACTTTAAAGAATTCTCTCCATCTTCTTGCTTGCAAGGATGCTAATGATAAACTTGTTATACTTCTTACCATTTTCCCACTATAAGTATTTCAAAAAAATCTCAATGCCTTCAAGATTTTATTTTTGCTTTGGGGTTTCAGCGGTTTGAATAATGTCTATGTATGGTCTTTCTTGGTCTTTACCAAGTTCATTGTTCTGTGTGCTTCTTTCAACTGTGTTTGAAACTGTTCAACTACTACTGAAAATTTAGACATTTTTTCAAATATATCTTTGGCCTCATTCTTTCTTCACTTTCTGAGATTCCGACTGCATATATCTTAAAATTGTTTGATATTGACCCATGACACTTGAATTTCGTTCTTTCTCTCTGTATTTTAATACCAATAATTTCTCTCAGCTTTTCTTCAAATTCACTAAATCTTTGCTCAGTTATGTCAAGTCTAATAACAAGCCCATTGAAGACATTCTTCATTTCTATCTCTTTTTTTTCTAGTAGTTCCATTTGAATCTTAGTTATATTTTTTATCTTTCTGTTTAAATAACCTATGTGATCTTGTATGTTGTCTAATTTTCTATTACAGTCTTTAATATTTTAGTGACTTTTGTCAAAAATTCTCTGTTTGATGATACCAACCTCTATCATATTTGAGTATGGTTTGCATCATCAGACTGTGTTCATCTTGAAGACATAAATTATGTCTTGTGTGGCATATATATTTTGTCGGAAACCAAATATGGTTTTTCAGAGATAGAAACTGAGATAAATATTCTTCTTGGAGATGAGCATGCCTCTTTTTCCATTAGGCTTATATAGTGGTGGCTTTATTAATGGAGTCAGAAGTTTAACCATATTTGAAATATGTTTATCTGCAGTGTACCTGAGGCTTGAAATTCTTATACTAATATCTTGTTCTCAGAATGTGGGTTAGTTTGTTAGAAGTTTTCTCCCCAAAAATTCTGCTCCTAGCTTCTTTCCAATTCATCCAATTGTGTGGATGCTCACCACAGAGTATATGTCTGTTGTGTTTCATGGTTAGTTTCTTACCCTGTGTTTTGTTACTATGGTGGTGGGGCATGGAAGGACAACATTCTCTTGTGCTTTAATTAAGTCCAGGTCGAGACCACCATGGGGAACCCATATCCTAAAGATGTGGCAGTCACCCTCCTCCCACTGTAGGGTCTTATCATGTATTCCTGCTCTTTTTCCAGGGGTAAAACTGAAGTGCTACTTAAAGTATTGCTTTAATAATATTATAATTTCTGATTGTGTAAAAAATTAAGAATAAAATAAACTTGACAAGAAATAAAAATGGCTTTACTAATATGGTCCAAACATCAGGTTAATAAATATAATTTTCTCTGGTAACATTCTTTAAGCTCTTTACAAACAACTTTTAGATAACTCCTGTCTAATTTTGTAGTCAGTAAATGTGAATATCTGTCATTTATTTTAACAGCCTTTATAAGCTAAGATGAATGTCTATGTGCTTTATATAGAGTAAGAAGGGGTAAAAACTCCTTTTCCAGAACAATGAATGTCAGCCTAATACATGTTGAAATAAAATTATAATTTTTCTTGAAGTACTTTTATGAGCTGCTCAGAAGGTATTTAAATAGTCAAGTAAAGTTATATATATTTCCTGGATGAAAAATATTGTGACATTACACATAAAATGATTGGCCATTTAAAAACTCATAACACAGATGAATGTCTTTAAAATATAAAATAAGAATATGCACTAAGACTGATATTTTTTATTATTCTACTACTTGAGCACCAAAATCTGTTCCTTTCCAAAATTTGCATTTTATTAACTAAGACTATACTGAACATCTAAATAACATTGTTCGAAAAAAAAACATAAAAGAGATAGTGATGAGTATGTATTTAAAGTTGGAAAATAATATACAAACTATCACGTTCATAATTCTCTACTTTAAAACAAATTCATGTATCTAAAAATAGCATCAAAATATTTTATAAACTCTAAAAGTCCTGTTTGTAACATCTTAAACCATTTTGACCTTACCTGTTTACCACTACAGGGACTAAAATCTCTGTATGATTACTATTTGCAAATACTACCTATTCTGCGTCATTACTAGAAACAGAGGCACTATGCTTCTTATTAAGTTAGGCTTATCGTTTTCACTTCAATGACAAAAATCCAAATAATTTTTATGTGATACAAAGTGCCTAGCAAGCTACTTTCTGATGTTCATAGATTTTGGTAAGTCACAACGATTTGGCTCATGGACCATAGGAGCCAGCTCAGAATTCTGAACTAGAATATTGGGTATCATGAACTGTAAGATAATTAATGTTTCTGATCCTGAATTTCCTTGTTTTTCAAACTGCATTTCTCAGAACACTGGCCCTATGGAAAAAGAGTTCATGGTCAGAAAAACTTAGGAAGTGGTATTTATTTGACATGTCTTACAACATCCCATTCAGGGAGTTAGAATCCATTTGACACCTTAATAACTCTTATAATAATGAAACCTATATATTTCAAAAACAATCTGTACTTCAATCAGTAATTCTCTCTTTTTTTTAAGTAAAATATTAATAATAGCCCATGGAACTAGTATTCCCAAGAGCAACTTTCAGGAAATGCCACTCTAACTACCTAAACATTTATTTATGGTTGGAAAGAAAGAGCTCCAGAATCGTCCCTGTATGCAAACATACACACACATGCACACACACACACACACACACACACACACACGCACAAGCACACTCTCCCTTACAAACACATATATACAGAAAAATACATCTTTTATTCAAATATTGTTTTTCTTCTTGATGAATTTAGTTTAAATTAAAGTGTTTATTTTTCCCCAGTGAAGCATAATGGGGAATAACAGAAAATATAATTAGTTAGAGAAACAAAGAAACAAACAAAAGAAGGCATAAAACAGAAAATTAAATTAAGTTTACATATATTGTCATAGAAGTTCATATACATCTATACATGTATTAAGATAGATAATTTTCAGAGCCAAGGAAAATAAAATTTGAGAACTCATTTAAGAAGTCTCATGTGCTCTTGTCTAAAATATATTAATTCATTTGCAAACACACCTGTTTTAATATTTATACCAAGACATTAGGATCTATAATAGTAAGACCCAGGGGAAAAGTGCTGATATTCAGGGGCAACATTTGTTCTTCTTAGGACCTAGTGACTCCTACCCCTGAACCCTGATAACATCAGAGGAAGTACCTAAGGTTTGAAAACTCTTATTTTATGATTCTTATATACTGGCAGTTAAACTGATCAGTCCTTAATCTTACTCATTGGGAGAGAGTTGAAAAGATGTTCAGAGAAACAAAATAAGCAGAAGATTATAGGGTCTACCGGCTAGAGAAGGCTAAGTCAGCTCTACATTTAATTTTTGAGCTTTTCCTGCTGTGTGAATTACATAGCAAATGGGGACTTTTTACTGAAAATAGGTGGTTTTAGGTATTTTTGAATGTTAGAAGTGAGTCCTCTTTCAAAGTTGATTTATTATTCTTTTTAAATAATTATAATAAAGGCAAACTTTTAAGACACCAGACTTAGAGACCAGTCAAAAAGAGGTCATTGGTAGATAGATCATCCAAACAGAAAATCAATAAGAAAATATTAGCCTTAAATGACACATTAGACCAAACAGACATGATCGACCTTTATAGAGAATTCCATCCCAAACACAAGATTATGCATTCTTCTCTTGCGCACATGGAACATTCTCAGAGAAAGACCATGTGTTGGGACACAAAACGAGCCTCAACAAATTTAAGAAGATTGAAATCATGTCAAGCATATTCTCAACAGACTGATCAACAGTAAACTGAAACAACCATTAAAAATCTTATCAAAAAAAAAAAAAAAAAAGTCCAGGTCCAGATGGCTTCACTAGTGAATTATACCAAACATTCAGGGATGATTTAATACCTCTCTTTCTCAAACTATTCCAAAACATTGAAGAAGAGGCAATACTTCTTAATTCATTTAATGAAGTCAACATTACCCTGATACCAAAATCTGGTAAGGATAACACCAAAAAATGAAAGCTACAGACCAGTATCTCTAATGAATACAGATGCAAAAATCCTAAACAAAATACTAGCAAATCAAATAAAACAATACATTAAAATGATTATATATCACTATCAGTTGGGTTCATTCCAGGGTGCAAGGACAGTTTAACACATGCAAATTGTTCAGAGATATACTATATAAACAAAGGATACAAATCATATGATCATATCAATAGATACAGAAAAAGCATTTGACAAGATGCAGCATCCATTTATAATTAAAACAATAAACTGGGTATAGAAAAAAAATACTTCAACATAATAAAGGTCATATATGACAAACCCTCACCTAATATCATAATTAATGGTGAAAAACTAAAAGTTTTTTTCCCTTTAAGATCAGGAATAAGACAAGGATGCTCACTCTTATTCGATATAGGGTTGGTAGTCCTAGCTAAGGCAATCAGGTCAGAGAAGGAAATAAAAGGTATCCAAATTGGGAACGAAGAAGTTAAACTGTCACCTTTTGCAGATGACATATTTTTTTTTCATTTTGCAACATAATTCTTTATATAGAAAACCCTAAAGACTCCACCAAAAAATTATTAGAAACAAGAAACAAATAAAGTTTCAGAATACAAAATGTACAAAAACTTATTGCATTCCTGTACACTAACAATGAAATTTCAGAAAAAAAAATTCTTTTTACAATTGCAACAAAAAGAATAAAATATCTAGGAATAAATTTAAAAAGGATGTGACGGACCGATACATTCTAAACTATAAGATATTATTAAAAGAAATTAAAGAAGATACAAAGAAATGGAAAGATATTCCATGTTCATGGATTGGAAGAATCAACATAGTTAAAATGGCCACATTATTCAAAACAATATACAAATTTAATGCAATCCTCATCAAAATCTCAACAGCACTTTTAAAAAAGTAGAACAAAAAATCATCAGATTTGTATGGAATCACAAAAGACCCCAAATAGCCAAAGTGGTCCTAAAAAAAAAAATCAGAGATATCAGACTCCCTGACTTCAAATTACACTACAAAGCAACAATAATCAAAACCATGACATAGACAGAAAAATAGACACATAGATCAATAGAACAGAATTGAGAGCCCAGAAGTAAATGCACATACATATGGGTGAATAATTTTTGACAAAGGAGTCAAAAACTTACAATGGAGAAAAGAAAGCCTCCTCAATAAATGGTACTGGAAAAGTTGGAAAGCTACATGCAAAAGAATGAAACTAGACTGCTATCTGTCACCACACACCAAAATTAACTCAAAATGAATCAAAGACATGAATATAAAACCTGAAACAATAAATTGCATAGAAGAAAACATAGACACTAAGTTCACGGACCTTGGATTTAGAGAGGATTTTATGCATTTGACCTCAAAGGCAAATGAAGTAAAAGCATAAATATCAAACTATATCAAACCAAAAAGCTTCTGTACAGCAAAAGAAACCATCAATAAAACAAAGAGGAAAACAGCTAAATGGGAGAAGATATTTGTAAACAATATCTTTTAAAATGGGGCTGATATACAAAATATATGAAGAATTCATATTATACAATTCAACAAAACAACAACAAGACAATCCAAGTAAAAAATGGGCAGAGGACATGAACAGACACTTCTCCCAGGAGGACATACAAAAGGTCAACAGACATATGAAAAGGTGGTCAACTTCACTAGCTATTAGGGAAAAACTACAATGAGATACCATCTCATACCTGTGAAAATGGCTATGATCAACAAGACAAGTAATAACAAGTTTTGGAGAGGTTGTGGAGGAAAAGGAACCCTCATACACTGTTGGTGGGGATATAAATTGGTATAGCCACTACAGAAAACAGTATGGAAGTTCCTCAAAAAATTAAGAATAGAATTCCCATGTTACTCAGCAATCCTTCTTCTGAATATCTATCCAAAAATTTTTTAAAACATTTGTCTGTAAAGATACATACATACATTTCATTGAAGCATTATTCATGGGGGCCATGACATGAAAATAACTGAAGTTTCCTTTGATAGATGATTAGATAAAGAAGATGTGGTACATATATACAATGGAATATTACTCAGCCATAAGTAAAACTGAAATACTGCCATTTGTGACAACATGGATGGATCTTAAGATTGTCATGCTAAGTGAAATAAGTTAAACAGCAAAAGTTGAGAATCTTATGATTTCACTCATTTGTGGGATAAAATTGAAAGCAACAAATGAACACCACAAACAAAAACTCAGACACAGACAACAGTTTAGTGGTTACCAGAGGGAAAGGGAGGAAGGGGGAGGTAAATAAGGGTAAAGAGGATCAAATTCATGGTGGCTAAAGGAGATTTGACTTTGGGTAGTGAATATACAATGCGGTATACATAAGACATTATTGAACTGCACACTTGAAACCTATATAATCTTATTATCCAGTATTACCCCAATAAATTTAATACAAAAAGAGGTCATTGATTTTTTTCATTATTCTCTCTGCAAAATTATTATACAATATTCCAACTTCGTGAGATTTTTGCCTCATTTTCATATGACTTTGAAGAAATGGATTTCCTTTATTTTGGAGGGGTATATTCCCCCTCACCCCACAACATGTATCCAACTCAAAGCAGGGAGGAGTTCTGTTTTAATAAAATTCTGAGGCAGAATAGATTGACAATGTTAATATTAATTATAATTTCAGTATCTCATTTGAAAAGGCTTCAACACATAGACATCCCATTTAATATAACATACTGAAAGCTGGGAAAAATGTTTTAAACAGAGAACTGCAAGCATTTCATATTACATTTGCTGAAATAAAATACTATTTATTATAATGAGAAATGTGCAATACATTTGAGAAATAATTAAGTACAATTAATTATTTTCTTGTTTCTTTTTAACCTAGAAAATAATACTAGAAATATATGTCAGATTGTGGAGTGGTGGGTAGGATATCTTCTGACTCTACAAGACTAACAGAATATCAAAATTAGAACGTGAATTTTTTTCTCTAATATATGTTATAATTAACTGGACAAATTTAGTACTATTACAATGATATATTTAAGTTGATATCAAAGATTCTGATATTTGATTTATTTGTTTTTAAAGAAATTAGGTGTGTGATTGCTTACCTGTTAAAGGAAAATGTATCTGTAAGATGTTTGAGGGAGCAGTGATAAATACAAATGCATTTTATGTTATTCATTTTAGATTATTTCTCAAATTAGAATCTGAAATTATTCATCTAGAAAGAGAAAATAGCATTTCCATGATTATTATGAGTAATAATTACTTAAAATCTACATGTGAATCTGAAAATGCAGCATAATGTTGACTAGTGGTATTATTTTTCGGCTTACTTGTGAATGGCTTCCCAGCTGTGATCCTTTGAAAATCAACAAGATTCTATTCAGTACTATATCAAGCATAAGCTCTCTTCAATAGCATACAGTTTATCAACAAAAAATTATAATAGCACAAGCATGTAAGAAATGCTAATTTCAAGGGGGGGGCGGTTGGATTTTATAAAGAATCTTTTAAAGGCTTATACTTAAAATCATCCAGCTATTCTACAATTTAAATTTGGTTAATGGGCACTATAAAAAGGGAGAAATAACCTAGCATTGTTCGACTCTGTAATTTATAATTTATAAAAATAATATTTATATATTTCAAAAAACTAAAATAAAAAACATGGATAATTAAATATGTATAAAGATGTTAAATTTAATAAGATAATATTTACAAATTATATTTTCCATCTTAATCTGAAAATTATATATTGTAGGAATTCACTTAAGTCATCTTAACATAACATCGTACATTAACATAATAATCTAATTTACCTTTTGAAAAAGACCAGTTATTTTCCTAGACAAAATATGTGGCTGCTTAACTGATGTTTTTGTTGCTTTCTAATTAGTAATTTATTAATAGCATCAGTCTAAGACAGTGTTTCTAAGATTTTTAAGTATTACATTATCCAATAAAAATTAAGAAGCAAACCAACAAGAAAGAAAAATACAGATTTTTGAATAATACAATTTCTCGAAAATAAGTCCTGAGATAAACATAAATGTCCAGTTTTTATTGATCAGTAAAAGACTAGAGCTTTGTATTTTTTCATGCAGTTCCCAGGAAAACGTTATTGCTATATTTTTAGATCAAACTATACACTATTGGTGATAAATCAATGCTTAGAAATATATCACCTCTTTTTTACAATAAAATTTTCTTCAAAATATTTCTCTTAAGATTCCGTTCATATTATTTGTTTTAGCAACTGGCTTTATCTACTTCTAGAATTTTATAAATTTCTATATCGGAATTTTTCACAATATTTTGAACAGTGGTATTTGTCTTAATTGATAATATGTGGTTTATTATACAAACATGATTTTATTTAAAATGTAGTTCTAATTTTATTTTTACTCTGATTATTCAGCTCATGAGTAATGATCTGGAAATACAAACCTTCTTAGTAGGTTCACTCTGTGTGGTCTCATAATCATGTCTTGCTTACTGAGCCTTGAATTCATCTATTTTCCAAACTTGTTGGTGGTCATATTCTTTCCAATTACATGATTTTGTCTTATATTAATTAGTTTACTCATTCTCATTTATACCAACATATAATGTTTATAAATAGTTCTCAAATCTTCAACTTGATAATTCACAGACTCATTTTTTCAACATTATTAAAGACCTGTCACTATACAGGACTTGAAATGGAAAGACAGAATACAATATATAGTATATGTATAGTCCCTGCTCTCAAGTTGTATGCAAATGATAACACTGAGAAAAAAGGGATGTAAAACATAATGAAAAGAAAATGTATTTGGCAAAATATAGTTATGAAAACCCATGAGACATTCTCTAACTGCAGTATAGACGTCACTTCGAGGGTAGGATTTGCAGTTGAATGAAACTCTAGATACCAAATTACATTACAGTAGAATGTAAAGTCTAGAACAAAAAAAAAGGTAATTATTTTCCTTCATTGATTTTAAATACCAAGCTCCCATAGCATTGGGACTCACGCACAAGTAGGCAATGCATTCTTCAACAACATTCTATTCAAATTTAAAAAATTTTTAGCTTATTTCTATATTTCCCACTCCTTCAAGTAATTTAAAAAATTATTTTCATTACATCATATTTAATATTTTATGGATAGTACTGTTTTTCCTGTTACACAGTATCTACTTTCATGTTAATAGAATTGCTATTATATTTACGTGTAGGTTAACATTTAGAACAGGTTGGCCTGAGTTTGACATTCTCTACTCTATTTTATTCCCTTTGCCTCAGTGCACCAAACGAAACTCCTTCTTATTTTCAGATATCTGGCAATAGCATGAATATCTTTCAATGTCTAGGCTAGAGTCACACTTTCCAAGCATGCATTCTATATGTCTTTCTAAAGCTTTTCTTCCCAATTAATTGTACATTTGCACAATTAGGACATTATTTATTCCAAATCACCATAGATGTTTTTCATTGAGAGTAGAGGGGGGAAAATATTTCTTAGTCATATGTTGATAATATCGAACGATATAAAGGCATTAATTAGCTATTAATGTTAGGGGCGCCACAACCTAAACGGGCCCTTAAGGGTTAAGGATAAAACGTGCTGGGCTTGGGCTTCACAAGAACAGAAGACAAATAGCAGCTCAGCAGCCCGTGACACCAACATTCCAGAGACTGGCCGACCACAGACATTCTGTTTGTACAGAGAACTCTGAGAATTTCCTTTATTTTACACCACCTGTGCTTGACCGATCAGCACATGACCAGTACCCCCTTTCCTCTTCTTTCCTTCCACTGCCCCTTCCCCACAGCACCAGCTGAAGACCAATTATATTGTGACAAGTCCCTTTTGCCTGCCCCCCTTTGTTCTTGCTGTATAAATATAGCTGCTTTGCAAAATAAAATTTGAGGCTTGATCAGAATACTGTCTTGCCTCCACTCCTTTTTCTCCGCCCGTTTTTCCTTACAGGCTGGGTCTACCTCGCCCCCACCAAATAACAAGTCACGCGGGTCGGGACATATTAATATTGAAATGTTAGAAATGAAAACACGAGCAGAATTTAAAAATATAATTTAAAAACAAAATAGGTGAATGCAAGGACTGAGGGGATCAGCCTGCCCCACCCAACCTGCAGATTGCCGGGGCTTTTCTTGCTGGATGGCTGCCATGCCCTGCGCTCATTCAGGGCCAAGCATTCTCAGCTAACGAACAGCACTATGAGCTGTATTTCCAAGATAGGGTCAGGCAGATCACTGCTGCCAGCAGGAACTTGGGTAGATCTCGGGGATCTGTGGGCCAGTCCCAGACAGCAGCTGGTCTTGCTGTGATCTGGGACTTCTGCTGGAATGTGTGAACGGTTACCAAAGTTTCAGCAAGACTGGGCATGTATTGATCTGACTGCTATTGCTCTCTGAGACCCTGATCCCCCTTACCCGCAAATTGCTCTAGGCAGCTCATTGACAGTGAACTGCCACAGCCCTGCCCCTTGCCCCCAGATCTCTCAATCCACACAGGCAATAAACTTTGGCTAGCACAAGACAGGCACGGCACGAAAATCAGTGGCAAGAAGACCTCTGCTGCCCGCAAGAGTTGCAATAGTGTGTCCAGGGAGTACAAAGGTCTGTGGGACTGCCCCCACAGCAGCTGGTCTCTCTGTGACTACAGCAGGAATGCCCAGCCACAGAATGACTAGTCCCATTAGCAATATACACAAAGGGTAGTTGCAACAAGTACACAAGCCTGCTAGGGCCAATCCCACTCAGTGGGGTCAGTCCCCACACAGGAACTCACCTGTGGGTGCAGCCAATTCCTACAATTAGTCAGCCTGAGCATTACTCCCATCCACTGATCTACTAACAACAATAAAGGCTCAGTGACAACAGAAGGTCACACACAACCCACACAAAGATCACATCCAGAGTCCCCAGCATAGGGGATGAGAGAGATTGTGCCACTGGGCCACACAGGACATCTACATTAGGCCACCTGGCCAACACTGAGAGACAAAACAACAAAACGAATTCCTGACACAACAAAACGAATGCAGAGAGGCTAATAGAGTAAGAAAACAAAGAAACATGCCACAAATGAAATAACAGGAGAAAACTCCAGAAAATAAGCTAAATTATATGGAGGGAAGCAATCCACCAGAGACAGTTCAGAATAACGGTTATAAGGATGTTCAATGAACTTATGGGGAAAATGGATGAGCACAATGAGAACCTCAACAGAGAGACAATAAGCATTAAAAAGGACATAGAAACCATAAAAAGAACCAGACAATAATTAAGAATACAATAACTGAAATGAAGAATACACTAGAAGGATTCAACAGTAGATCAGATGAAGCAGATGATCGAATCAGCAAACTGGAAGACAAAGTAGCAGAATACACTCAATCAGAACAACAAAAAGAAAAAAAAAATTAAAAATGAGGATAGTTTAAGAGACCTCTGGGACAACTTAAAGTATAACAATATCCAGATCATAGGAATACCTAAAGAGGAAGAAAGAGAGCAAGGGATTGAGAATCTATTTGAAGAAATAATGACAGAAAACTTCCCTAACCTGACAAAGGAATTAGACATACAAGCTCAGGAAGCACAAAGAGTCTCAAACAAGAGGAATTCACAGACCTACACCAAGATACATCATAATTAAAATGCTAAAGGTCAAAGACAAAGAGAGGATCTTAAAAACAGCATGAGAAAGGCAGCTAGTCACTTACAAGGGTACCCCCATAAGAATATCTGTTGATTTTTCAAAGGAAATTTTGCAGGCCAGAAACAAGAATCTGCAACTACGAATACTCTACCTAGCAAGGCTTTCGATTAAGATGGAAGGTGAGATAAAGAGTTTCCCAGACAGAGAAAAGCTTAAGGAATTCATCACCAACAGGCCAGTATTACAATAAATATTAAAGAGACTTCTGTAAAAAGGGGCAATAAGAAAATAGAAATAACAAATACAAATAATAAAATGGCAGTAACAATGTACCTATCAGTTATCACTTTAAATGTAAATGGATTAAATGCTCCAATGAAAGACATAGGGTAACCAAATGGATAAGAAAACAAGACCCATGTACATGTATATGCTGTCTACAAGAGACTCACTTCAGATTAAATGATGATCATGGATTAAAAGTAAAGAGATAGAAAAAGATGTTTCACACAAACAGAAATGAAAAAAAAAAAAAGCTGGGGTAGAGATACTTATATCAGATAAAATAGACTTTAAAACAAAGGTTATAATAAGAAACAAAAAGGGCATTACATAGTATAATGACAAAGGGATCGATAAATCAAGAGGACATGAACCTAGTAAACATATACACATCCAACATAGGAGCACTTACATACATAAAGCAATTATTGATTGACATAAAAGGAGAGATCAATAGCAATACACTCATAGTAAGAAACTTTAACACCCCATTGACACTGATGGACAGATCTTCCCGGCAAAGAATCTACAAGGAAACAATGAGCCTGGATTTAATAGATGTTTTCAGAGCATTTTACCCCAAAGTGGTAAAATATATGTTCTTCTCAAGTGCACATGGAACATTTTCTAGAATAGACCACATGTTAGGACACAAAACAAGTCTCAGTAAATTTAAGAAGATTGAAATCATGTCAACCGTCTACTCTGAATACAATGGCATAATAGTAGAAATCAATTACAAGAAAAAAACTGGAAAATGCAAAAACACATGGAGGCTAAATAACATGTTACTAAACAATGAATAAGTTATTAATGAGATCAAGGAAGAAATCAAAAGATGCATTGGGACAAATGAAAATGAAAACACAATTCAAAATCTATGGAACATAGCAAAAGCAGTTCTAAGAGAGAAACTCATAGCAATACAGGCCTACCTCAAGAAACAAGAAAAAGCTCAAATACACGATCTAATCTTACACTTAAAAGAACTAGAAAAAGAACAGCAAACAAAACCTAAAGTGACTAGAAGGAAGGAAATAATAAATATCAGAGCTGAAATAAATGAAATAGAGTCTAGAAAAACAATACAAAAAATTAATGAAACCAAGAGCTGGTTCTCTGAAAAGGTAAACAAAATTGACTGACCCTTAGCCAGACTCATTTACAAAAAAAGAGAGAGGACTCAAGTAAATAAAATCAGAACTGAAAGAGAAGAAATAACTACAGACTCCACAGAAATAAAAAGGATCATAAAGAAAATACTACAAGCAATTACATGCGAACCAACTGGAAGAAATTGACACATTTCTAAAAACATACAATCTCCCAAAACTGAGTCAAGAAGAAACAGAAAATCTGAATTGACCGATCACCACCAATAAAATAGAATCAATAATCAAAAACCTCCTAAAAAACAAAAGTCTTGGACCAGATGGCTTCATAGGTGAATTTTACCAAACATTCAAAGAATTAACACCTATTCTTCTCAAACTATTCCAAAAAATTCAAAAAGAAGGAAGGCTCCCTAATACCTTTTATGAGGCCACCATTACCTTGATTCCAAAACCAGACAAAGGCATTACAACAACAACAACAACAACAACAAAAACTTATAGGCCAATATCTCTTATGAACATTGATGCAAAATCCTCAACAAAATACTAGCAAACCGAATTCAGCAATACATTCAAAATGTCATACACCATGATCAAGTTGGATTTATTCCTGGGATGCAAGGTTGGTACAATATCCACAAATCAATTAATGTGATACACTACATTACCAAATCCAAAGATAAAAACCATACAATCATATCAATAGATGCAGAAAAAGCATTTGACAAAATCAAGCATCCACTTATGATAAAAACTCTCAGCAAAGTGGGAACAGAGGGAACATACCTCAACATAATAAAGGCCATAGATGACAGACCCACAGCTAACATTATACTCAATGGAAAAAGGCTAAAAGCATTTTCCTTAAGATCAAGAACAAGACAAGGATGCCCACTTTCACCACTTCTCCTCAATATTGTATTGGCCACAGCAAAAAGACAAGAAAGAGAAATAAAAGGCATCCAAATTGGAAAGGAAGAAGTAAAACTCTTATTATTTGCCAATGGCATGACACTACATACATAGAACCCTAAAGATTACACCCAGAAAATCTATTAGAACTGATCAATGAACTCAGTGAAGTAGCAGGTTACAAAATAAATATTCAGAAGTCAGTGGCATTTTTATACACTAATGTTGAACTTTCAGAAAGAGAAGTTAAGAAAATAATTCCATTTACAATTGCATCGAAAACTATAAAACACCTGGGAACCAAATTAACCAAGGTGGTAAAAGATCTGTTCTCAAAAAATGATAAGTCATCAAAAAAAGAAAATGAAGAAGATACAAATAAATGGAAGCATATACCATTCTAATGGGTAGGAAGAATCAACATCATTAAAATGACCATACTATCCAAAGCAATCTATAGATTCAATTCAATTCCTATCAAAATATCAATGGCATTTTTCAGAGAGCTAGAATAAGTAATCCTAAAATTTATATGGAACCATAAAAGACTCCAAATAGCCATGGCAATCTCGAGAAAGACCTAAGTTGGAAGTATCACACTACTTGATATCGAACTATACTACAAGGCTACAGTAATCAAAACAGCATGGTGCTGGCATAAAAACAGATACATTGATCAATGGAACACAGTAGAGAGCCCAGAAGTAAATCCACGCCTATACACTCACTTAATATATGACCAAGGAGGAAAGAATATACAATGGGGTAAAGATAGTCTCTTTGATAAATGGTGTTGCAAAAATTGGAAAGATATATGTAAAAAAAAAAAAAAAAGAAAAAGAAACTGGACCATTTTCTTACATCGTACACAACAATAGACTCAAAATGGTTTAAAGACTTAAATGTAAGACCTGAAACCATAAAACTTCTAGAAGAAAACATAAGCAGTAAACTCTCTGATATTACTAACAGTAATTTCTTTTCAGATATATCTTCCCGAGCAAGGGAAACTAAAGAAAAACAAATGGGACTACATCAAACTAAAAATGTTTTGTAAAGCAAAGAAAACCAGCAAGAAATCAAAAATAACAATTGACTGATTGGGAGAAGTTATTTGTTAATGATACATTGATAAGAGGTTAATATCCAAAAAATATGTAAAGAACTCATATGACAAAACAAACAAACAAACAAACAAAATAAAAAACAATTAAAAAATGAGCAGAAGACCTGAACAGATACTTCTCCAAACAGGAAATACGGATGGCTAATAGACATATGAAAAGATGCTTGAGGTCACTAATTATCAGAGAAATGCAAATTAAAACCACAATGAGATATCACCTCACACCTGTCAGAATGGCTATCATCAATAAATCAAAGAACATTGAGTGTTGGCGAGGATGCTGATAAAAGGGAATCCTTATACAATATTGGTGGCATCGCAAATTTATACAGCTGCTATGGAAAACAGTTTGGAGGTTTTTCAAAAAATTAAAAAATAAATCTTCCTTTTGAATCAGCAATTACATTTCTGGGTATTTATCCAAAGAAAACCAAAACAATAATTCATAAAGATCTATGCACCCCAATATTCATGGAGGCACAATTTACAATAGCCAAGATATGGAAGAAACCTAAATGCCCAGCAACATACGATTGAAGAAGTTATGGTCCATATATACAATGGAATATTACTCAACCACTAAAAAAATGAAATCCTACCATTTGCAATTACATGGATGGACCTAGAAGTTATTATGCTGAATGAGTAAGGTAAGTCAGACAAAGAATGATAAATACCACGATTTTACTTATATGTGAAATCAAAGGAACAAAAAGAACAAACTAATCAAAAACAGATTCCCAAATATCATGGACAATTTGGTGTTGGATAGAGGGGAGGGGAGATTAGGAGAGTGGGAAAATGAGGTTAAGGGTTAAAGAAGTACAAATTAGCAGTTGATAGATGGTTATGGGGATGGGGATAGTGGCATAGAGACTGTAGTTAGCATTAATATATTGGCTAGGTGGACAAGCAGAGGAGAGAAGGAGGAATTAGGGGGATTGTTTTATAAACTATATAAATGTCTAACCAATTCAAGCCTCTTCTTCCTGCAATGTTTCTCTACCATCTCTAATGAGAAAGTTTATCATGCTCACTTTAAAGGAGAAATTCTGAACAAAGAAATTCTGTTATCATAGAGCATATATTAAAAAGGTGCATTTAGAGCCACGAGACAATAAAACTGACATCTTGATACAAATTATTATTTTAGCATAATTTTAAGTCATTTCTAGTCATATAAGGAAGAAAATGTCATTAATAAATAAATGTAAACAGAAAAGCCAAATAATAAACCTGTTTAGTTCTAATTAAGTTAGTAAAAATTCAACTTCAAAGGGGTGTAGATTTTCACATTATAAAAAATGTAAGAATACAAAGTGAGGCTGTAGTTTTCATCAGAGTTTATAAATCTACCCAGCACACCTAAACTGATCATACTCACATAATGATAAGGTTAGCCACGGTAGATGAGTAGTTCCTGAAAGTATACTGGTTTTGTTTGTCTTTGTTTCAGTTTATTTTTATTTTTGCCTCATTACCTACTCTTAATTTGATACTCATGAGAGTGATTTCAAAGCCAGGCTTCACGAGTTGAATTCAGTGCGACAATAGGGTTTTCAGACTTTTATTTGTTCTAATTTGCCTGAGATACTTAAACGTTAGTTTTACCCAAAACACTAATTCAAATATTTTTTGTTGTCTATTACTAATGGTGGTAGAGGATGTAAGGAGAGAGTTGGGTAATTTCACTAGTTTTATTCTCCCAGAAACTAATGACCACCATGAGTTACCTGCTATCCTTGCTGGGCCACCTCCCCTTCCCATTTTCCACTATCTGCAATGCTCTCTAATGCCAAAAAATAAAAAGATTCATGTTATTCATATGAGTAGAAAAATATAATGAAATTAAACAAGAAGTAGATAGTGAAATACAAACAAAATACGAGATACGGCTTTTTCTTTAATTCACAGAAATTCATAGAGCAATTAACAGAATGTTCTAGAAGAAAAGCATAATCAGGAATTTGTTACAGTAAGCACTGACAGGGAGATCAGAAATAAGCTTCACTCATTACTGCATGTTTTCCTAGGTAACGATCATCAATTCATCACTGAAATATTTTTGAAACTAGAAATATTTTTGAAATGTGTTTGCCGGGAATTTAAAAAAGATTAATTGCAATGGTAATTATTCTCTTATCTATTTGAAAGAATGGAAGCTCCATGTGTAAAAATCGGTATTTAATTTTCTGGGTGTTTTAATAAGTATTTGAAAGATTTATTATTAAACCTGTTATTGCAATCGAATCATTTATTCATCACATAAATATTCATCAATAGATTTTGTAGATATAGGTCATTTTAGTTAATATTATGATTTGGGAATACATAAGCTTAGGGTAATAAAACTTTACAACTTTAAAGCATTTTTCTCTTTATTGTTATTTCATTCATTTCACTTAGTTATTTTTGCTTATTTATGAATTTCACATATGCTCATCTTTATTTTTCTTTATTATTTTAAATTTTGGTAAATCCATATTCAGGAAAGATACGTAGTAGGTAAGAGTTCCAAAACGGGATACCCAGCAAAAAAAAAATCAAAACAAATTGCAGAATATCTTGATCATTATGATTTCATATATGTTTAGAAAAGTCAGAATATACATATATGTAAAACCAGAGAAAAATACTGACACACTAAACTCTTTCAAAGTTGGTAGTAAAGGCTTCCTACACATTCTAATGATAAGCTTCTGGACCATTACTTGCTACTTCTAATCTTTGCCTATACCTTTCAAGTAGTTTCTTTGTTAAACTTCTGAAATCACCCAAGTTGAATGTACTATCTTTTAGCGCCAAGGCTTTAAAGGTATAACATGGTTTCTTTTCAATCTTTTGCTAAGAACAGTCCTCTATGTAACAGGATAGTTGACCTGGCTGTAATACAGCATAGGATCATATGCTATGAGATCGAGGCTTTGTGTTATTCCAAAGGAGGAAGATACCATGAGTATTTTTAAAGATTTTAAGCACATTTTCATTTGGACATAATTTAAAAAAGGATGTCAGAGAAAAGAAATAATATAAATATATATGACACATCTTTTAAGAAAAAATTTAAGGACTTTTTTTACAAATTAGAAATAAGCATTTATAGCATTTAAATAAAATAAAACCATTACAGACTCTGATTTTTAGAAGTGCCAAACGAATCATATTAAATCATACAGCTATACAGATGACAGACCATTGATGGAAAGTGATGGGGAGTGGGGGATGACAGAGAGGAGGCATTCATTCTTTGTAAGAATTTTGCACTCTGGGCTTAAAGTACTTTTAGGTTAGAAATAATTCACCTCTTAGATTACAAATAATCAATTACCCTCAACTCAGATGCAGAAAATATTTTTACATTTTTAAAATAAATCTTTTTGTGGTTTTCTCTTAAGTTATGGTATAAGCAATGTAGTCTTAGAGTCTGTGTCAGGATCCATATACGGTCTCAGAAAAGCCAACAAACAAACCACATAAATCTTTTCTCCCATGATGAGAAAATGGAAAGAGCTTACTGTATCCATTTCTCAATTAAATCTGCCTTTGAAGACTGTTAAGAACTAATATGACCAATATTTTGAAGTAGTAAATATGCTACAGTAAAATTAAACAAGCATTAAAACCAAATGAAACAAAACAAAACAAAAAAAAATGGTTTGAGGAAACTTCCCAGGTGGTATGTCTCTATGTTCTTTTCTCTTTCTCTTCTGTCTCTCTTTCTCTGCTGTCTCTCCTCTTTTTCTTTCTCTGTCACTTGTCTCTCTCCTTCCTTCCTTCCTTCCTTCCTTCCTTCCTTCCTTCCTTCCTTCCTTCCTTCCTTCCTTCCTTCCTTCCTTCTTCCCTCCCTCCCTCCCTCCCTCCTCTCCTTTCCTCTCCTTCCCTTTTTCCTTCCCTTTTTCCTTCTCTTCCCCTTCCCTCCCCTCCCCTCCCTTCCCCTCCCCTCCCCTCTCCTCTCCTCTCGTCTCCTCTCTTCTCCTCTCCTGTCCTCTCCTCTCCTTTCCTTTTTCCTTTCTTTCTTTCTTTCCTTCTTTCTTTCCTTCCTGCCTACTACTACTCATGCTTGAAAATAATTTCTCAAAAGATGGCACCTTCACATAGCTGGTAATTTGCTGTAGGGAACAAATGTATTTGCCCTACTTCCCTTTAATTTATCATTCCAATCTTAGTAAATAAGTATGAAAAATAGTAACACTATGATTTGGAAGAGAAGGTATGCATTATTTTTCAGCAAATGGTTTAGAGATCTCTGAAAGATGAGAACCAATGAGTACAATTTGATGGAGAAAAGGGAATGGAGGAAACTGCAGACCAAGAACAAACATGGGATTAAATGCAGTAGAAGTAAGAGCATAGCTTCCCAATAGACCACCAAGAGGGCTTTAGACATGGTGCAGTGTATGGAGAATTTGAGAAACAGTAATAAGAGCTAGAAGAGTTAGCCTTTACTAAATGCTTACTATGTACCAAATTTAAATAGGCTTTACAGTAACCTGAGATAGGTGTTACTTTTATCTCCCTTTTACAGATAAGAAGACTGAGCACAATACCAAGTTGATACTAAGTGTAGGAATTGGAACTTTGTAGGCTGGCTTTCTAGACAGAGGTTGAGCTCTTAGCAATTACACTTTACCATTCCCTTAGAAAGTATGCTGGAAAACTACTGTGAATACTATAAAAGAGCCTTGTATATCCTGCCAACTTAAGCACTGTGTAAATCTTGCTTCCTCTCTGAAAATTTGCAAGACGTTTTCTTCTCCTCCTCCCAATTAATCCCTGTGTGTTTAGCAGGATCTTATCATGTTTATATTTTATTAATGCATATTTTCATAAGATATATTGTACTGTAATTATTTACATATTTAAATGAATCTTTTAATTATTAGCACATGGTATAATATCTAAAACATAATAAGTATACAATAAATCTTTATTAAACAAATTTTTATTTATGTAGACATTTCTATGGAAAAAGTATATTGATCATAAAAATATAGACTTTATACTTGCAATGGATAATCAATAAAACTTTAAAATAATATAAATTTATTCAACATAGAAACAAAAGCAACTGTGATCATAAAATAAGCACATATAGAAAGAAAAGTAGGGAGCACTTTCCATAATTGATGCTTTAAAATAAAACATGTATTGTTTAATATGATTTCCCCCCCCCAACTTCCATTGACTAGCATGCAGATAAATAAGAGATATGAAGTCGAGTTTAATATTATTTGGTCTCTCGGATTTTCAGGAGAATAGATAAGCTGAAAATAGAAAAAAAAAAAGTCAATGTTTTATTATTAAAAAAGGAAGTTAAATGTAGTGTTGAGTTTTCTTGTCTGCACATTTGGATGTTTCTCAAAAATATGGACATCATTTCATAAATATTTGTTTTCCCAAGTAATCAAATCCATAACCATTACTACCTAGTATCAGATTTTAGAAACGTCAGAAGAGCATTCAGTTTCAGTTTGCAATTATGTGGATATTAGAAATAAATCAGTGTGTCACTTACAAAAAACCTTCCCACAGTACTTCCTTACATTCCTTTATCTCAAATCACTTTTATTAAAACACACACAAAAAACCTCTAACAAGAACATAAATAGATAACACTCTATTTTAATATCTCTAAAATTAGTCTTCCATAAATATATCATTAAAACCACTCTCACTTTCAAAGCCTTAAAGATAGTAGAAATAAATTTCAGGCATTGAAAATATATGTCTAAAGACTTCAGAATGGCCTAACAGGATATAGATGGCACAAGTTAATATTTTTCATCCTTTAGAATAACTAGCTGGTAACTCATTTAAATTTTCTTCTGATTATCAAATGTATTTTTACTGTGCTTTGATTCTATCTCATTACTTTTTCAAAATCTACAAAAGTCTTTCTTTAAGAAAGTTTCTTTATTGGGTTTAGTGACAATTAGGTTTTTGTGAGATTAGTTTCTTTTCTAGTTCATTCATTGCAGACATTATTTATTTTCCTTAGAAAGTTGAGCTTCAGGGTTTCATGACAATACTAATATATTATAGAATATTAATAGAATTTTATTCTCCCTTTCTCTCTCAACCCCTATAAATTCATTTCTAATGGCTGAAGAACATGCAGAAGCACTCAAAGATATATCAAAGTTCTGCAAAGTCCTTATTTTCAGCATGAGAAAAGAACTCTAAATTGGAACCCATTACTTACAGTTCATTTATTTGCTGGTCTAGAAAAAAAGAATAACCTCATTATAGCTCAGCTTTGTCTTACACATCTAAGAAATCTTTCATCATTATGATGTAGCAGTTATTTTGAGTAAAAAATAAAATTATTCTTTTAGCAGACTGTCTTCCTCTCTACTTATTAAGTTGTGTTAAAAGTAAATTTCTTAGAGAAAATGCCAATGTCTGAATGGAGTTTCAACATACTACACTGAACTGACTGCATATTAAATGAACTGAGTTTTCCAAGTTATCTTTTCCCTCATCCTGGTTTTTTTCTTTTTTTCTTTTTTCTCTTTAACTTTAGGATATATCAAGAATATGTGCCATTGTATTTGCATTTTCAAAGTTCCGCCTTATTTTAGGTTCCATTAAACCAGGATCTGGACCCAGTAATCTTCAAATTACTATAATTCAAGAATTTTATTTCTTTATTATATGAATGAACATGGCAGATGTTTTAAAATGAAGCTGCATAGTAAAACAAATTCTATGCAGGATAAAGGTAGTAGTAAAATAGCCATCATATTTTATTTTTATATACACTGTTGAAAATTCAGTTTGCATAGAGCAAAATATAGATGGATTTTTTCCTTTGGAATGAAATAAATATTAATAAAAATGTATTGTAAAGACTTTAATAAGACTAGCTCTACTCATCTACTCAGTGAAGAGAGTTCAGTGAAAAGACAAAAGAGCAAACCAAAGTTATCCAAAGTAATTAATGGTAGTTATATATTCACTGGCAAAAAACTCATGGTATGCCAATAGCCCAGCTAAATATAACTTGGAATGCCTCATTAGATTTACCTCATCTTCCAAAAAATATATTTAATTGGTTACTCTATTAACCACAGATGTCATTTGAAAAGTTAAAAATGAAAAAATTTTGTATATAGACTGATACTTCTAATAACTTTGATGATTTATTTTGCAATATTTAGGAATGGGACTATAGTGTAAAACATGGTACAGAGTAAAGTTTTCAAAACTCAACCATCTATAAAAATCAAAACAAAAGCTGTGCTGTATTCAAAGTAATAGTAATTAAGTATGTATTTTACTTACTTGCAAAAATCTCTAATAGTTTATTTTGGTTTTAAGATCGCTATCTTTAATGTTTACTATGGAGCATTTCAAACAAAACTAGAGAGAACAGCAAAAGCAGAGGTTAATAGAAAAATAACTATGATGGTCTAATTTTGCTTTCTCTTCTTCCCAAACTTCTTTTCACAATTGTATTTAAAAAACAAATCCTAGATATCATATCTAACAGATAATACTTTAACATAACTACATAACCATCATCATATTCAGTAAAATTAAATGCAATTTCTTAATATCATCTAAAATCAGTCTGTCATCTAATTTTTAAAATCATATAAAAGTATTCATTTTAAAGTTGCTCTGTTCCAATCAAGAGTCAAATAAATCTTTTCTTTTAACTTGGTTGATTTTATTTCTTAAGTTTATTTTTCCCCACTGTTTTTTAAAACACCTTATTGAGCTATAACTGACATATAATAAACTGTACATATTTAAACTGTGCGATTTTATGCTACTTGACACCTATAAAATCACAATCAAGACAATGAATATGTATAGTTCTCCTTAATCTAGAAGTTTCTTCTAATTTCTAACCTTTTCATCTCCCTCCTCTTTCCATCCCCATGCTATGTATTTATTGAATACATTGAGTTACCTCCAGTACACACTTGTGAAGTCAATTCCCTTATCTCTGAGCATTATCTTTTAATGTAGCCAGTATCTAATTTCTTTGCCTGGGGGTTTCCTTTAAAGCTTCAGAAAGCCAATTGTACCCTAAATGGAATACTAGAATTATTGTCCCTGAAATCAAATTATATCTAACCAATAAATGAAGGCTGTTGGTGCAAAAACACTCTACCTCCATGGATGGCATGCTTCAGATGGGTATTGTGCAAACCTTTTCGTTACAGTTTCCAGAGTGATGGGATTAGGCTTTGGTTCCCCCAAGTGGTAGATAGCTCATACTGCAGGCTTTATGATTGTCTTCCCTTCCTTGCCCCACTTTGCCACACCCCATCCAAGGTCCCTGCACTATAATTGTCCAAGGATCAGTTTCTGGGGGACCTAAAACAAGATATTGGACTAATAGATTTTCTCACTTTCAGGGTTTGGTGGATTCCTAAATTTATTTAACACATTCCCCAGTTCCCTTATATTCTTGAACCGATGTTTTATTAGAATGCTTTTCTTTTGGCCATGATTGCTTCACAAACGAGGCTGCATATTTCTTGTTCGTCACCTTAGGTGACATTTAATCAGACTGCTTCACCTTTTGTCAAGACTGACGAGGGGATTCAACCAGCATTAGCATGATTCATAAAATTCTACAGCAGAATTTACTTAATTTTGTTGGTTTCCATTGATGATCTTTGCCAAGATCAATAATTTCATGATAGGTTTAAAAGGATGATAATATAATACAATCATTTCTTATATTTATTAGCCCTCATTTGTTATTTATTTGAAGTCCCTGAAATAAAATAATTAGATGAATGGAAGGATAAATTCTCAATTGTTTCCTTTTATTTTTCAATATTCAGAGCAATCATCTAGTGTTCTAGCAATCCAAAGGTAACCAACGAGACTTTAATAAATTCATAAATTTTTAATGTATTTAAGGTATTTCAATTCAGTACAGCAATTATTCTTTATAAACTTTTTTTTTCTCCATCTTAGTGAAATTTCCTTTAAATTGGCTCCTTTTTAAAATCTTTACATGTTATAGGTAGCTTTTGATAACTTCCTGGCTTTATCTTTCATATTCCCTGTCCCAAATCTTAAATCAATCTTTACTTTGTTTGTTTTAGTGGGAAAAGGTATTTAGAGACCACAATCTAAGACTGTTCATGACTAATGGATTATTGGCACTTTAAAATATTTTTAGGGACCAGAGAAAAGATATACTTAGGGGGAAAAAAAGTTTGTTTTGAAAAGCTTCTCTATTTTACTTCTCTTTTCATTGTTAAGTTTATTATCCACATATTCATGCTTTGGACATGCTCTTCATTTAATGGGGTATATTATCTTCATTACACTCTGTCAATCAATGTCATTATTGAATTTAAATAAAAGACTTCATGCAAGCTTATACCAAAAACAAAACTGACAATTGCAACCAGTGGATTCTATAGCCAAAAAATATTTAAGGAAAATTTAAGAAATAGATTATTTCTGGACATTTTCTTAAAAATATATTGTTTTTATAAAAAAATGAAAAATGCACTAGGTTCAAGATAGCAGTATAAAAAGAGTCTGAGCTCACTTCCTTCCATAAATACAACAAATATATAACTACATATGGAATAATTCCATCTAAAGGGGACATAAAAACTGAATGAACACAATCCCCCACAACAAGATACAGCACTAAGGATAGGAGAGGCAGAAGTATGGCCCCCAAAAGAGAAAACATATTCCAGCTGATGTTTCATGGATGAGAGGAATCTCAAATGTTCAAAACATTTTCCCGAGGAGTGAAGGACCTGAGCTCCATATCAGATACCATAACCCTTAGATCCTACACAGGAGAGATGAGCTGCCCCTTATACCCCGCCAAGAAAACAAAACAAAACAAAACAAAACAAAAAAACCCTGGGTTTGAAAATGAACAGGGAATACATCCTGAAAAACGATACAACTACAGGGAAACTGATACCTGCTCACACACAGACTCACTCAACCCAGAAAACAGTGGAAAAACACCAGACAGAAAAACATATAAACCACAAATGAGGAAGACCCACTTACTAATCTTAAAGCACCACTAGAGAGTCAAGAGACAGCTGGGACTCTTCCCAGGGACTGAGACTTTGGTGGCAGCCATTTTTGTAATTTCTTGCTGCCAGGCTGGTGCCATTGTTGGTGGGCACCATTTTGGAATTCTAGCCTATTAGCACCAGTGGGCATGCCCTGAAAAGAGCCCTACCCACATAGCACATCTACAGCAGGCTATGGCTGGGTGGCCTGGTGCCAGACACTCTTCTCGGTGATACAGATACAGAAGTGAACAAGATCAGCAAGGAGTTCGAAGGGAGAAAGACAAAACAAATAACTAGAGCAAGATCATTTCAGACGGTAATAAATGAAAAGAAGATGGCGACAGCCAGAATATGATAGCATTGTTTATAGAGAAAAAAAGAACAGTTGATGTTAATTTTTCTTCTTAGTATAGAATAATAATGTGTGATGTATGCATTAAGAACACAAGGATCAAAATGACTGCATTCAAATCTGCAACTGAAACCTCATTAAATACATTAAAGCAATGCTGTCTTCCCTTCGGCCACCTGGATATAGTAAACTCATTATAGTAATATAAAATTTTTTCATTTCCATATGAATTTTCTTACCTAAATATTTGTTATATGTTATTTCAAAATGTTAACTAAGTTTTGGATGTTTTGTTTTGAATGACTGACCTATATTTCAGAATAGTCCAAAAACATACATATTCCAAAAACTGATTATCTTGGCAAATGATGTTAGTAATTAATAATATATCTCCTTAGATTTGTTTTGTGATTTACCATAGAAACCACTCGATATTTTTTCATAGGTTGTTTTTTGCTCCACATAAAACCTTTCATTCAAATGAAACCTTACCTGCATGTTATATATATGAAACAAATTGAAATAGAGCTGGTTTGTTAAAAATACATACAGCTTGCCCTCTCTTTTCCCTGTCCATCTGGTGATGACTCACGTTCCTCATCGTTCTTTTATTTTTTTGTTTTTGCATTTATAATTCTTTTTTTCTCCCAGCTTTTCTAATAGAACATTTCTTGTGCTATGTAGCACAGTTTCAAAAATAGTCCTTAATCCAACGAGATAGCTTTTAGATTGCAGATGACTGGTTTATCTCTATTTTCACAGACACAATTTTTATTAAAAAACATTAAACTGTTCAGATAGTTTGTGGGTAGGAAGGAAATTATTAATATTTTTAATATGAAATTATTAGAAAATAATTTAGTTCAATTTACTCTTTAGTATTCACTCATAACAACATTGTTATGACATCAGTGAACAATACTAATGTCATATTCACTCTAGGAAGTTCAGATCATGCTTCTCAGAATATACCGCTTCAGCTATTGACTCTGGATATTGTTACTCTGAACTGGAGAATCTATAAATTCCTTTCTCACTATGCACCATTTTCCACCATTTTCTTCTCTTATAAAAAGAGGAAGCTTAATAGTGTCATTTTTATTATTATGTTTGTTTCAATGAGGAAATATTGTTTACAATATTAATTAAATTTTCTGAACTATTCTTGAATTAATAATTAAAATGAAAGATGATGCTGTTGATAAAATGTAGTATAAGCTTACATATTACTCATGATTGTATTCTGAAACACAATATCTTCAAATTAAAGTAACACTACCTTTGTCATAAGGTTATAGAATGTTATTTCCTTATAATCATATTGTGAAGAATGACACAGATCTGCTATGCATTTTTAAAAATCACATTTGAAGCTTTTTGTAAATACCTGGAAACTTCTGTTAATGGAACCAATGATTGTTTTGAAATTGCTCCAGCTATAGAGTAAACTGAATACCCTAATAAGCATCTTTAAAAATGAGGCTATTTTTCTGAACATGATTCATTGCCTTCTTATGTATTTTTTTTCTAGTCATTTCAACGTTAATTGCTTCCTAGAGTTAGCATCCGCCTCAGGAAGGAGTTCCTGCTAAACAACATATGTGGAATAAGTATCCTCAACCAGCTCCACATGCTTTTGTGGTTGATTGGTTTTTGTCTGTCTTATACTTCTATTGATCCTGATATTTAGATTGCATTAGTTCTATTAATAAATAATAGCATCATATATATGCTTCTTTAGGTATTACTTTGAAAAAGTATGACTAGAGATTTAACAGCCATTTTTAAAATTGAAATGAGTGAAAACTATCCTCTATTATTTGGTATCTATAAACAGAAGATGAATAAATATAATTCTTTTTCTAAAAAAACTAGTCTTTATCTTAGAAAAATGACCAATGAAACTTATAGTATAGAAGGTAAATTCATTGTACTGCATTATTTGGTAAGTGTCTAAATGAAACATATTTCTCAGTTTTTATGTGATATTTCCTATTGGTGCAATATATAATGTATGCCTTTTTACACTTTTGTTTTAATAAACTCAAAGCTTTTTTTAATTTTTCACAAATAATTGGATTAACACCAGTTCATTAAATTATGTCTCACTGAATAAAATAGCAATGGTATTAATGTTTTTTCACAAACAAGTAAAACTCTGAGGCTCATGCCTGAGCTTGCCAATAAGACAAATCAACCATTAAGTAACTCTCAATGAACTTCCCAGGTCAAATAATTTATTTTCTCTAAATTCTTCTCACAACATCTTAGAATTTCAATTAATAATTTGTCACCCAAACTAAAAACAAATGTCTGAATTCCTTATTCACATTTGTCACACTCTTTTGAGCCCTGTAAATTCCCATAGTTCTTAAGTCTTATCATTTAACAAAAAAAATCTACCCTTAATACTGAGACTAGTAACACGTGAATTTGTCCATTGCAGCTACTATCAGTATTTACAGATCTCATTCTATTTGTGCTTAATATTTGTCTATACCTAAATAAAAGGGGCCTTTATAAGGAGATGCTGGAATCAACATCTCATGAATGATCTATAACCAATTTTAGGGAAGAAGATGCTCTTTTAAATTGTCAGACATTTTAAACATGATAATGGGGTTTTTTTTGCTTATGTTTTTATATATGTATATGTTTTGGAAATCTGCATATAATATTTCTTTTAATTTTATAACATATATATCCCAAAATCTCTTCTGAAACAAAAGATTATTGCATACATTTTAATAATTACTAACATAAAAATAAAATAAATATATGTATCTCTATGGTTAAAAATAAATTTGGGGCATTCTTTTCTTTGATGAGCTAGAGGTACAATTATTAAATGTGTGAAAATATAACCTGGACATTCAGATGATTTGTTATTGTTAAAGGATGTTTTCTTTATGGTAACTGAGAAGGAATGGAAATAATCTTGAGGAGAAAATAATGAACAAATATCACAGTTCTTTGTCTAAAACTAAAAAAAAAAAATTGTTGTAAAAGTGATCATTGCTTTTAATTAGCTATACATATTAAACTTTTAGAAAGAAATTGAGTTTTTCAAAAACTGTAAACAACTTATGTATTTCCAAATATATTTTTGATCATTCCTGGGGTTTTTTTTTGGGGGGGGGAGATCTTAAATTTAGATAAAATGGAGCATTGAACTTCTCATTGTGCCTTTAAAATAATAAACTAACACATTATATATAAAAAATAAAAGTAAAATAAACTATATATACTTATGTTGACCCTAATGTTAGATGCATTCATTCAACAACTAACTGGATATGTACTACAAAACATATAAAACCTCCTTATGAGTTTCAAGAACTGAGACATTAATTAAAAAGTTATTTAAAATATGGTAGATTTGATCCTTGAGTTCATCTTTCTCCTGCTCCTCCCTCCATAGTGACAGGAAATTGAAGAGAATGAAAGCAGATAAAGAGATGTCACTAAAAGTCTGAAAAATTAAGAAAAAAAATGGTTACACAAATAGATCAGTAGATTAGAAAACACGGTAAAAGTGTTAAGAGAATTATTTTTGGAAGTCAGCATTAGCAATAAAGCTATTTTGATTTACTGATTTATTGTTATTTCTGGTTGGTATTTAGGAAGAAGATAGATAATAGGGTAAAAAATGGAGAAGTATATTAGTTAATTCCTTCTATGGACATTTATTTTTATTATCTAAAATACAAAACCCAACTATTTGTTTTATAAGGTGTTTTTTTTTCTAGATTTACTCATACACTATATGAAATAATATGTATAATGTATATAAGTTATATATATTGACCTTTATATTTTTACTAAATATTTAAATTTCTCTCACGGTGTAAAATATTTTTCATGAAAGCCAGAGAAAAGAAAAAAAAAACAGATAAGAAAGTCATATCACATTAAATAGGGAGGAGCAAGGGTAAAGTGAAAAAATAGAAAAAAAAAAGCATTTATTTTTAAAAACTTTTAAAAGTCTTTTGTAATATTTTAAAATAAGTTTTTATAAATAGCTCCCAGGTGAAGTTGAAAATCTGGTTATAGGTTAAGAAAGGGAATACTTTGGTTTTGCCTCATTATTTGGAAATTGAAAATGGTCTCTTCTCTCCAATTATATATCTTTTCTAAATAACATGAGAAACAACTGGCGTAGTTGATAGCTACAGAAAGGTAAATGTTTATTGTGGTCCAGATTTAGAGGTTCCCAAAAGAAGTTTTGAGAACAGTCTGCAAATAAATTGGTTAAAATTCCTCTCCTTTTTTTTTCTCCAAACTTGTTTGTATAATTTTGAGGGAGAATTGAGACGCAACATTAGCTATCCATGTACCCGCATTTCCACACTACACAGTTTCCTGTGCTATATCTAGGTTCATATAAGTATGCTATGTAAGTATGGAGAAATCAAAACGATTCGAGTGGAGCAGGAAGTAGGGAAGACTTTTGAAATAGGGAGTACTCCTGTGGAACGTTAAGGTAATATTTACCCTTATAAAATTTGTGAGTTATATAAAAATGATGACCTTCTTTATACAAGACATATAGACAGAATCAATAAAGTTAACACAAGATCTTAAGGTTTATTCTGATTTCCTGACTGTAAGAAGTACAACAGTGGGGCCCAGGCAACTGTCTCTGAATCATGGAGATTACTAAAATGATTGATTTTATAATATGATTTTCTATGTATTCTACCATGTAACAAAAATGGCCAAGCTTTTCTTTCTTTCTTTCTTTTTTTTTTTTTACTTTCAGCCATTAAACATTGCATTAAGTTTTAAATATTGTCTTAACAAAGCATTTAGATCTAAAACATTAATATGAGTTGTTTTTATATTTTAGCTTGAAAAGACTGTATTTATTTATTTTAAATAAAATTTACCAGATATTTTTATATATATGTCTATGTGTATACATATATGTATGTACATATGTATGTATACATATGTACATACATATATGTGTGGTATACATATACACATATATATCCATATCTATATCTAATTATAAAGGAAACAGGGCAAACTCTATAACTGTAATGTAAATGTTTAATATTCCATCATTTGAATTTATAAAAATCTACTGATGTTATTATGTGCTTTTATTTTGGGATTTTTACAAATTCTAGAGAAAGAAGAGAAAAATATTTAGCTCTTGAACATAAAGACTCAAAGAAAATCTCTTTTTATCCTGTCATATGATCTAAAAGTAGTTTCCCTCCTCTTGTATCTTAATCAATACCTCACTTGAAACCTTGTATTAGTACTAATTCCTAGTGACAGACAGCTCTCATCTTTGCTGTTTTATATGGAGTCTCTCTTGCTATTAAAAACATCTTCGGGCACATACTGGAAATTCTATTAAAGATACAATATCTAATTTGTTTTACTACATTTAGGAGAACGATTATTAATATATTTTTCTACTACCTATTCCTCGTAATAGTGACACTATTATTGGATATAAATATGACAATATCTAATTTTTTTCTGATATATATCTAAACATTGTATATTAAATATATGTATATTTTAAAGGGACTGCATAGAATTTTAATTCTGTCATAAAATTAAATAGAAATTCTGAACTAATATATTTGTATACTTCTTTTTCTACATCAGTAGCTCCATAAATAGAATATAATTAGGTTCCATAAAAAAATTTAGCTCTAATTTTTATCTAAGTTTATAATACATGTTTGATTATAATCTAGCAATATTACAAAATTTAATCAGAAAACTACAAGTTCACCCAGCCTTAACACATTTTTCCTTTCCTTTTCCCAGAACACTGTAACAGTCAGATCAGCTATCAATTTCTGAAATGTGCTTTTCCTGTGGGATCAGATGTCTTAGCAAGTATGTCCAATCTGTCAACAACTTGAACCTGTTGATATTAAAATCTATATTCCCCAGTCCACTGGTACTTCTTCGAGTATCCTGTTATGTGTGACCTTGCCCTGATATGTGTTATGTCACAAATACCATACCCTTCTAAAACAATCTTGAAGGAAAGGTATTTGTAAGTGTGGGAAATCCTATGGAAAAAAGTCAAGATCATGGTTAACATTCTCTCTCTCAATCTGTCTCAGCTACTCAATGTAAATTCTCTCTCTTTACACTATTTTTCTTTTCTTCAGAAAAAAATCTTGATTTCTCTCAGTACCTATCATAAAGTGTTTAGTACATTTCAAGTTTGTCATATTGTTCCAAGTAAAGGGGAGCAGTACTCAAAAACTTACCACAGGATGCACCTGGTGTTCATTCTTTAGCTCCCTACCCGCTAACCAGACAAAGAAGACAGAATAGCTTCTTGCTCACTTTCCATTGCAAGCAACTCCCTAAACTGCCATACCATTCCTGAGAAGAAGCTGAAGGTACTGTAAGATAGAATTTCAGAAAATAGCCTTAAATAGATCACTTACATTAACCCTCAAATAGGTGTGTGCAAATCAGAGAAAAAGACAAGTTGTGTTTAAGGCTGTCTAGCTGAATTATTGATAATGGCAAAATTAGAAGATACAAATGAATTATTTCACTCTGTACCCAAGGAACATATACATATTTTCAGAAGTTGGATATGGAAGGTCAAAAATATCTTATTATTTAATCCTAGGAATTTTAAATGAAGCCATTTCTCACCAGTAATTAGTTGAAAAATTGTAGGAAATAATATAGGGATGTGTCATAGGCATATTAGTGCTGGGTATATATTTTACTTCTATAAATTCTAAAACGAACTACACTAACCTTATAATTTCAATTCATAATTTCGGAATAGCAAGCATATTTTTCAACAATGTTATTTTTTCCCCCCAGAAGTTTAAAATGCCTAAAACTTTTGATCAAAGGACTGAGTCTAATCCACATTTGTGTGCACGTAGTCTTCCTGGGGATGGTGTCTGTCATTCTTCCCCATGAATGGGTCACACTTTCCTGCTTCTTTGTGTGCTTTGTAATTTTTTAATGAGAACTAGATATATTGACTATCATAATGTGGTAACTCTGGAAATCAGATTCTCACACCCTCCCCAGGATTTTTTTGTTGTTTTTACTTTTACTTCAGTTGCCTGTTCAGTGAGTTAACACGATTATTTTGCAAATTCTATATTGTTTGTATAGTCACTGAAATCACTATTAGCTATCTTTACAGTCAGTCAGTGATGTCACTGAGATTTCCTTGAATGGCTGGATCCAACAAGAAAAAAAAAAATAAAAGTGTCCTTTCTCTTTAAATTCTTTCAGCAGATGCTGAGAATCCACTTGAGATACAGGGGACTGAAACGATGGCCTGCCTATTTGCCAGTCTCTCAGTGAACAATCAGGCCGATCCAAACATCCAAACCCAATTTTTGGAGGTCAGAGTTCTTATTACTTACTCTGGTATTAGAAAGCCACTCCAGGAACATGGGTCACTGTACTACCACTGCCTGATACTGGACTTGAGGATGGGGAGAGGGAGAGTGATAGCTTCTATGCAAAAGACCCAATCTCACCAAAATGTACCCATCTCTTCCTTTATCAGGCACTCCCTGGGGTGCTCCAAAAATTTGGCTAGTATCTAGATTTCAATAGGAGTTGAGTTTTGACAGTTTTTACCAACTCAGTAGATGTTTTGTTGAAAGAACTGATTCTTGGAGTGTCCTATTACATCGGTTCCAACATTCATCTAATTTAGGTTTTATGCAATTTCAAATATTATAGATGAGTGACAACTTAGAAATAATATTGCGAGATCCTTGAGTGCTGGCAAGAGTAGATTGTATTTTAATGTTCTGGAATAGAAATTATATTCAGAACAAAAATCTTTGCTTACAACATTATGTTGACAAGCTTGATGGCTGATGGCTAGGACAACATGGCATGGAATATTAAAGATTGATTATACTAGTGGTGGAAACAAAGTTCTTCAAAGGAACAGGAATTTGGGGTGTGGAAGAGATAAGAATAAATATAAGAGAGTAGTACGATAAAAGGATCTAAAGGAATTTAAGCAAAGTCTTGTTTATTTTTTATATTTTAACTATTTTAAATTTTAGCAAAGTGAATCCTTTCCCTCCCCTAATGGATGTATGTGAACTGAGTGTGTATATCGGAGGAGGAATGCAATAGTTAGAAACTAAGAGATATTTAGCAAACTCAGGCTGACAGAGTAGAAAACAGGCAGATGTAGAAAACTGTATTACAATTTAATACTTAAATTAACTCAGTTCAAGTAAGAAATGAAAGTAATAGGTGATCATGAGATCCTGGGACACTTGGTGATGTTTTGTAATCTTATGTAGACCTTTATATAGGAAGGCCTGGGATTTATGATCAATTCTATATAAATATTACTAGGCAGGAAGACCTAATTAACAGTATTGCCAAATATGTTTTATACAGAGGATCCTCAAACATGTCATTCAAATTAATAAGTTAAAAAATATACTGGCCTTGTCTGTGGTAAAAATTTTTAGCCTATTTTTTTTTTTTTTTGCGTGAACCAAAAAAATGTTTTTCACTTAGTCTGAATTATACTTTTCTAATATTTTGATTTGTGTGCTCTTGTTCATTTTTCTTAAATTAAATTGCTTTAGTTTTTGGTCTTTAGACTTGGCTTATTGAATCCTTCGACAAGCCATATTCAATAGCTCTTAGAGTACAGTTAATAGTATCTACATTTTCTAGTTCCTGTGTTCATTATCCCAGGTATAGAAATTGGCTTTTGTTCAGGGAGTCTGGGCCCTGTTAATGAGAAATATTGTAAAGTTCTCAATTCCTTGCACAGAGATACCCTCAGAAGTATATTTCTTTTAATTCCCACATGTAAAACAGAAATAAAACAAAATCAAAACAGCTGCTTTGTTCTAATCATTGTTTGTGAGAGCCAAATATTTTAGGTAAAACTAGAGAAAAATAATGTTTTTCTAATGCTGAGTTTCTCTGGGCTATTTTCTCTCTTGTCTCTCTTTTCATGAGTAGACCCTGGGTTTATTAAATACTATTTTGTTTGAAATCATCAAAATTTCAAAATAAACTTGATCATAGCTTAACAAGCCAAACAAAGCAAAAAACGACAAAAAAAGGAAAGTAATTATGATAACTGTAATTGAAATAATATCCTCCCACTGAGTTCAATGTTGACCATAAAAATTTGTGAATGCCCAGTTCTTAAATAACCAGATTACAAGAGTCAATTAAAAGCAAAACTGAAGAAACTTTGCATTGCAATAATCTGTAATTCTGGGACTCTGAACCCACCCCTTCTGACAGTAATATACTTTACATGTAACTCCATATTCACAAAATTTAAAGTATAAACTAATAACATTATAGTCAATTCACTACCACAATTGAAAAGAATATATAATCCTACTTCACCCACCCCCTCTTAAAAAAAATAAATAATTTAAAAGCATAGGATAAGTTATATCTGGGTAAATGTCATTATGATTTGGTGCAAACCATCAAACTATTTCAAAGATAAATATCCTAAGCATCTGTATTCTATTTTTCAGTATATAAAGTTTCAAACCCCTATGGGTTGAAATATATACCCCCAAAAGAAATGTTGGCGTTCTAAGCTTTTAGTATTTCAAAATGTGACTTTGTTTGGAAATATTACCTTTGTAGAGGTAATAAAGTAAAAATAGAGTCCTTAGGGTGGGCTCATTCTAACATAACTGATGTCTATATAAAAAAGGGGGAATATTTGGACACAGAGAGATATACATAGAAGAAATAAGATGTAAAGAGACACAGGAAGGTACAAACCCAGGAAGATAGACCTAGGACATAGCTTTCCTTCACAGTTCCTCAGAAGCAACCAATTCTGCCAATACTTTGCTTTTAGAATTCTAGTCTCACAAAGCATGAGAGGATTGATTTCTATTTTGTTTGTTTGTTTATGCCACCAGTTTGTGGTACTTTGTTATGGCAAACCTAATAAACTAATATGATGTCACAGAAAGTAATCTAGAATTTTCAAGTCTAACAATCACTAAATTCAAGAATAAGGACTCATCATTAAAGTTAAGACAAATAAGTAAAAAATACTATATTAATAGAAACCAATATTTATTTGTTTTATGGAATTCCTCCACATTCTTTTTTTATCTAAATAATTTCCAAATTTCTCCATTCAAATAGAAAAAACAGCTGAGATGATCCATGGGTATTGGTTATTTGATTTTTATTTGGTAATTTTTATCTCCCAAGATTTTATCCATATCTTTATATAAACATAATATTTTAATATTGAGTTGAAATAACACTCTACCTTAATTTTAATTATTTCTATATCTGTAGCTTAATCTCTTTCTTGTTTCTAAGTTTATATCCCCTATTTTCTTGAATAATTTGTCATGGAGCCTATCTGTGTGTGTGTATGTGTGCGTGTGTGTGTTAAGCTATCTCTAACATTCACACATACTCTGCTGTTCTCTGGATGTATGCCTTTGGCCAAATTATATAATCTCTCTTTGAAACAATGTAAGAAAAAAAAATTAGTTGACAAAGGGATCCCAGGTGGAATTCAGAATGCGACAAAAGATGACAAAAGAACTATCTGTATTATAAATTCATAAAATTTTCTCATAGAAGAAGGTGTGGGGGCGGGGGTGGGATGAGAGGGTGGAATATGTTGACTTAGGTGACTTTTATAATGAGTAGAGACTGTAAGACTAAAGGCAAAAGTTATTTTACATAAGCACTATACGGTAACAAAATCAATAATATATTCTTGTATTATAAGACAAAGTACAAAATAAATATCCATAAATCCATTCAGAGATAAATTATTGAATATATAAATGAGGAACAATAGACAATCCTCCCATGGACAAGAATTCCAAATAGTTTACACAAATGCTGCCCCTCTAAGGAGATGGAACATGACTTCTCATAATTTATGTTTTAGCTATGCAGAGTGACTTATTTCCAAAGAGTATAGTAATCCAAGGGAGTAGGGAGGGAAATAACTTTATAGTGCAGAGACCTGACAAATACTACCTTAACCAGGTGATCAGGGTTAATCAATAGTGATACCATATTGATAGCATGTACCCTTGATATGACGTAATGAGAACGGAACCTTCTTATCTATCTCTCAAAAAACTATAACCCCTGTCTAACCTCAAGAAAAACATTGAACTAATATTGAAGGACACTTTATAACATACCTGATCAGCATTCCTCAAAACAGTCAAAGTCATCCAAAACAAATTCTGAGAAACCATCTGTCTAGAAGAGGCTGAAGAGCCAATACAACCAAATGTAATACACTATACTGGATAGAATCTTGAAATGAAAAAATAAAATGCAAATAAAGAATGAAATTTAGTTTCTAATAATGTTTCAATATTGGTTCATTAATTGTGACAAAGGTACCATATTAATGAAACATATTAATAACAGGAGAAACTGTGGCAACACTATGTTATTCTCACAATTTTTTTCTGTAAATTTAAAACTATTCCAATATATACACGTATACATATAACTACTCTAAATATACATGTACAACTGCAATCAATATCTTAATCACTTAAAATACATAGGAAGACAATGTATGTCATTATCATATAGTCTATGGTATAATTAAAGTCAGACATGTAACATTTGATACTGTTCCAGAAAAATGGTTACTTTTATCTTGTTTTGGAATTCATATTCACTTAGCAATTTGTTTTTAAAGTAGCATAACCTTAAATACTAAAATTGATTTTAAGATGGATAATCTAGAATCTATGTTTTTTTTTTAAAAAAAAACTTTATTAAAAAATTAACATTTCTAATCATACTCTGACTTTTTATGTTGCTGGTTGTGATGATTAGTTTTATGTGTCTTACAAGAGTGGGCCGCAAGGTTCCAGGATTAAACATTTCTGAGTGGGTTTGTGAAGGTGTTTCTAGATCAGATTAACATTTGAAATGGTCAAGTCATTAAGACAGGTTGCCTACCCTGTTGTGCCCTCCTCGATCCATTGAGGACCTGAATAAAACAAAGGTGGTCTTATATAAAACAAAAGAGAGGTTATAAGTATTTGTTGGCTTAAAATCAGTGGAATACATCTCTCTGGTTTTTACATGTGTGTTCGATTTGTTCATTTACTCCATTAGTAATTTCCCCATACCTATTTCCATCTTCCCCACCCCTCCTTCCCTCCCTTCTTCTCTCTCTCTCTGGTATTTATTCAGCACCCAGTGGGCACTTCCATATTGATTTGCACAATATGCTCAATAAATATTTGGAAGATATAGTAATTTGCTTTTAACATTAATCACATATTGTATGTGCTGCATTTATTTTTTCTATGACCACATGATTTCTTCTGTGACTTTGACTTCCCAGAAGAATAGTAGTTTTCCTGCTGACTCAGGTAAAACCTTGCCATCATCTCCTTCTGGGAATAAGTTTTACAGAGGCATATTTCTCTTCCATCATTTTCTCCTTTCCAGAAGTCTGAGTGAACAGTCTCATATTACAAATCACCTTTCTGTATTTTACTTGGAGTTACCTTTGGAGACAGTAAATACCCATCAAGAATAGCAATTATTAAATATGTAGATGGTAACAGAGACTATAAAAGTAATTACAGATATCAAAATGTTAATATATTTGGCATCCATACTACATGCCAGTCACTCTTTTTAACTTCTTACATGAACTGTCTTATTGTTTGATCATTTCCATAATTTTATGAAATCAATAATATACAAATTTACAGATGAAGAATTCACCTTTATTTCTTTTTTGTAACTCTCATCCAATGTTACTTACATGCCAGATTGTTATAATCTGGGACTATATACATGCTGAAATTTAATATTTTGTGCTGTTTTCTGGTTACAATCTCCTGCTTTCTTCTTTTTTTTCTTCTTCATTTTCTTATTTTTCAGACAGAACCTTAAGATGCAATAGTTTATTATTCCACAGGCATCTCTATGCATCCAAGATTACATGTTAGCTATTACTCTTAATCCTCCTGCCTTTTATTTTTTCATTCTAGACAAGCCTTTACCAAACACTCATTCTATATCAAATCATTCGAACACAGGAAAATTGGCTAAAATAATTAACCTGAAGGATAATCGCAAATAAAAGAAAAATAACAAAAGCTAGATACCACATTGGTAATACTGATCCATGGTCTTCAAATATAGTTAAATATTCATGTGACTTTCTTACACCAAGCAATCTTTCCAAAGGACTCTAGTCATTTTTCCCCGTTTTCTCAGTAATTAAATTAAACTCTTATTAAATTTATAATATGACATACTTTCACAACCTTCACCTATCACATTTGGAACTTTCTTTGTGTCTGTTTTCACTGAAAATTGAGTCCATCTGACAAGATATTCCTTTATTTAGCTCCATGCCTCCTGCTCCATTTGAACACTCCTACTTTCTTATTTATGCTTATCTTAATGGAAATGGGATTCACTTTTATTTTGTTTTCTCTCTCTAGATTCCCTGAATATATTTCTCAAATTAAAATAATTATAATAATCGAATGATATATTCCTCTATCTACTTACCCATATTATTATCTCCATTCATAATCTCTAATTCCCATATACTATTTACTTCTCAAGTAATTACATTTCAATCATCATCCTGAACTAACCCTGTCTAACATCATCAATGACCCTCTTTCAGCCCAAGGAAGTGGTGACTTAACTGATAAACTTCCTTCGGTATTAGAATTGATCAACATGTTTTCTTAAAAGTCTCACTTTTCTAATTTCTGTATTTATTTATACTTTGGATTTTCCTTTTGTCTTTTTGGCTGTATTTTAAAGTCTTATTTATGTATGCATATTGCTTTGATAGTGCTGTGAATATCCTTGAGGGTTAATCCTTTAGCTGCTGTCTTTTGTAAATGATATACTCTTTCAAAGATTTCCTACAAATATACTGTTTGTACTACCCGATAGGTCCAATTTGATATAAATACTTCTGTTTTAATAGAGATTTGAACTCTATAGATTTCCAACAAGTATTTTCTAAATGATTACAAAATTTGTATAAATGAGTCTAGAATTCTGAGTTCCAGATAATTATATCCAATTTTCCATTAGGTTTTTCAACTTTGATATCTAACAGCTACCTTTAATTAATATATTTGAACCTCAGCTTTTCCTCGAATCTACTTTCCTACCAACACACACAAACATATCTCCATTACTTTTCACTGGCACCTCCATCTGCACAGACATTCTAGTTATGTGGTTTGCTACCTCTAGACTTTCACGAATGAGATTTCTTCTTTCTGATAGGTACACACTTCATCAAACTTCATTTGGCTAATTCTTATGTATATTAAATAATTCATCTCAAATGCATCTCTTCTGAAAAGCTAAAGCTGAACCTCTAAATTAGTCTATGCTTCCGTGTACTCTGCTACCCTTGCCATGTTCTAAGAGCTCTCAAATGGTTTTCTTCACAATACCACCTCTGAGGTGGACTTCAACAACAACAAAAATGTTTGAGTAGCCGAAGAGATGTCAGAAACATTGCTTTGTCTTCTTTATGGATTTTGGATTTTGCCTGTGAGAAATTTTTGAACTTCACTCAAAACTTTTTCTTTGTCAAAGATTTTAACTGGACCTTTTTTCCCACGTACCTTCTAATGGTATCTTTATAGAACAATTCCATAGGTATGTCTGATCAACTTTCACTATGTAATTAGGACACAGAGTAATCAATTAAAAAATATTATAGAAACAACTGATTTTTTAATGTGTTACAAATGTTAATGGAAGTTTCACAGTAATGATATTCTCTTATTTTAAAAAAGTGCAAAACATATAGCAAAATGCCTGACAGATGCATGTTTTGTGTAAAAAGTTTTCTAACATCTTTTCCATTATGATAATGAAGCCAGTTTTGATCACCAATAATAGACTGGTCTTTCCAGGTCTGTATTAACCAACATTCTTATAGAGTATTTAAACATAGTTATATAACCTCATAAATTTTATTTTTATCAATTACATTTGTGTCATTTCAATTATTTATTTGTACATATATGTATGTGTGTTGAGTACATCTAAAGTTTTTATTTCTGCAACACTAAGACACTGAAATAGTCTGAAGGAATTGAGAATACACTATAATAATCTTTATATAAAGCTATACTAGTAAAACTTTCCAATTTTGTATGAAATTAAAAGGCAGAAAAAAAATGTTACTCCACATTATAATTTCAATTTTTACCTTGCCCTCTTCAGTGTGCTTCAAAATTTATAGCTTCTGACATTCTCCTTGTAATACCTATTATATCCAGCCAGTGAGCACTTAATTGATAATGATGAAAATCGTCTCTGTACTTGTGGCTTATGTTGAGCATCTGTTTCAGGCTATAAGTTTAAATTTATGCCTTATGTTTTAAATTGAAGCATTAAAAATGTTTTCATTTTTCAGGTTATTTTTAAAATTTTTTGGCTGAGCAATGAATCTGAAATTATAGGGACTTTCACTTTAAAAGTGTGTATCAGAAGAATATAAAAGAATCAGAAGCATAATCTATTTAATTATAAAAAAACTGATCTATAAAGTATTTGTTTCTCTAATTTGTATGTATCTATAAGTATTCATTTTTGCAATCATGTGAGCAGGCATATGTAATTTGCCAAGTTTCAGACATCAAATCAGAGTCAAATTCAGACTTATGTGTTAATCTTACCTACTACATACTGTGAAGAGGAAAAGAGAGTGAAGTTTGAAAATTCCAGTTTATGGCTGTTTCGCTTTGCTCCAAATTAATGTGCCTTATCTCTCTGAAATCAAAAAGACTTAAGCCATGTTGCAGATGGCATCCCCTATATGGCATCCCTTTCCCCATATTTTGGTAAAATCGACTCGTATGTCCAAAAAAGAATTTTCACACTTTATTCTATGTGGCTGTTGGGAAGATGCTGGTAATAGAACTTACTTCCCTCTTACCAACTATTACCTACTATTAGGGGGTGGGCTTTAGCTTCTCATAAATTAAATCTTGAGTAATTTTGGCGTAAGGCTAAAGTCAACACACCCAATATATAATCCATATGTTTATAATGGAAATTTTTAGAACTGTAAATATTCCTGTCCTGCATTAGATATGGTTAATTTTTCTTTCCTCCCTTCTCTTTTCTTCTTCTTCTTCTTTTAATTATAACTATTTTTTTTAAGTTAATTCCCTTTTCAAAAATTTAGTTAGGCAGAATGGATTTCTGTTCTTTAATATAAAGTAATTCTAACAGATTCATTACTTCATAAAGTTAGTGTGAGAATTAAATCTCACTGGTTTAAATAACATGTGAAATTGCCTATTTAATAGGTGTTTGATTCTATCAGGTCAGGCTGAATAATTGGTTTGCCACATTTTCCACCCTAATTCCTATGAACTACGTTCATGATTGTTGTAAGCACTTCATGAATTTGTTTTAGTATTTGGGAGTCATGGAATGCCAAGCCTCAAACCTTGCCTAGTCTGAATTAGACAGATTCTATCCAAATCAGGATTCTCATTTTATAGAAATAAAATATAAATGTGAAGCATAAATATTAGTCTTTGTATTTGAAGAGGTTGGACATGACCATGATTTCTGTATGTGCCTTTTTGCTTGATGACGAAAATATTTGATAAATCATTAAACTCATGGATTGTAGTAGAGGTTTGTTTGTGTGTGTGACTGCAGCCTGCAATTCTTGGAATATTGCCACAATATCGTAAATAATATATGTCATACAATAGATACGAGGTAGATCTCTGTTGAGGGAATAATCATTTTCAAATGTTTCTTGCTATTTGTAATTCCATTTTTTGGATTTATAATGATCAAAATCCTTTTGTTTCAAAATCCTTTTGTCTCATTTCTAATTACTTTACAAAAAAGTAGCAAATGTACTTAGTAAAGACATACACAAATTAATAATGTGTAAATTAATATGATTTAAGTACATAGGTGTATCTATATCTATATTTATATTTATATCTATAGATATCTAGTCCATCAATGTAGTTCATGATAAAAGGTCTGTTTACATACCTCTGAAGATAAAAAAATTTGATTTATCAATCTCCAGTTTTAAATGACATCTCAATGCAAAATTTATACTACTTTCCTTAAAACATTTTATAATATTAAAATAAAATTATGTTTTCAAATTGCCTATCAGGAAACTGTAGTTTTATAAATAACTCATTTTTTTTTTTGAATACATACTATATAACCAAAGTGGAGTAACAAAGTAGATATAAACATTGTAAGGTGGAATAACATTGTAAATAAGATTAAACATACATACCATTATAATCATGTGTATTATCTACAATATGTCAAAATATACAAGGTAAGTTCATATAAAAATTAATAAAATTTATCATAAAATATATGAACTTACATCACAGAAATCTGCTAGTGTGCCAATATAACAGACTGAGGAATAAGAAACTGGGGAGTAAGGAAGAAAAATAATTAACACCTAATGTAGAAGCTAAATTTGTTTTGTTTTATTTTAATGATTACCTGCTTACAAATATAGGCTAGAACTGAAAAATTAGTTACATCAAATATAATGTTGTTGAGAGTTTAGGTAATCTACTCCATGATATTGCTGCCTCGGCAACAATTTTGTTGGCTTAAGCGGTCTGTAGGGACCATTAATATGACACTAGACTCCTCATGTGTGTGTCCTAGATAACAATGCACAGAGTCACAAGAAAATGTGAGCTCTTGATATGACTTCCCCAGTAGCTCTTGCAATCAACAGTCTCTCCTGCCTCCCAGAGCTTTCTCTTTGTGCATCCCTTAGATAAGACCCCCTTGGAGTTTACAAAACTCCATTCCTTTGGTTAGAACTGACTAATTGGGCTTTAGCCCAGGAACCTGAGAGCACTCTAATCATGGACCCTGGTAAAGGCACATGCTCCAGTTCCTATTGCTTCCTCCCTGCACTGTCTTGGCTTCTCTGAAGGCTCCTTCAGGACCTCTGAATAACAAACTTTTCTATTTCAGTTTCTCTTGTGGCTTGCTGTTAAACACAGCTCAACTTCCAGGACCCTGTGCTACACAAAGTCATGACAAATGTAAAATAATTAAGAAACATAAAGAAAATTGCTGGCACTAAAATCATCTAACCCAACTCACTACAGATAAAGAAGTCAAGGTACAGGAAAAAACAATGAATTTTCTCAAATTTACACAATTGGCTATTTGAAGAATTAGGCCTTCTGTCTCTTCTACCCAGGCTTTGACTCTGTTTCTGGACTTTTCCACTGGTAGTCCCTTTTCCTGAGTACCTAGTTCACAGATCAGTACATTTGTGTCTCAGGTTAAGTGCTAAACCTTTAAAAGAGATCCTGGCCATTTAAAAAATAACAGAGACTTCCCTTCACTGCTACCAGTGTTTCTTTTTTTTCCTTTCTTTTTTTAAAAAATTAACCTATGATTTTGTTTGTTGGTTTGTTTATAGCCTTAATATCTAAAATTAACTTGTTCATTTTCCTTTGGCTCCATCTCTGTCTTTCAACATTCTTGAAGGCATGGGCCTCACGACCCTTGTTTTCAGGGTCATATCTCTCTATAGCCTGGAACAGTGACACATAGGAGACACTTAATAAATACTTTTGTAATGACTTGTGGATTGCTCATATCTAAAAAATCACCTCATCAGAGGCTTTTTATCACCATCCTGTTTGAAGTTGTAGCTCTCAGTTTGTCATCAAACCCTGCCAGATGCTACTGTAACTGAACAGACTATTAATTGAAACATCACTAAAATATGAAGCACAATATATATTCACCATGTATTGAATAAATTCTGTGCTGTGCAGATATACTTCACATAAAAACCAAAAAAAAAAAAAAAAATAGCTGAAACATACTGCTAATATTGAAGTAGACTATGCCTCAGTTTCCTTATAATTAAAATGGTGATAATAGTACAAATCTTATAAGGTTATAAATATTGAATGACTAGAAATAAAATCTATAAGTGCTTTGTAGAGTATCACATAATAAAAACTGAATAATTATTATTACGTGTTGATATTTAATTTCCTTTTAAATTTCTAAATGTTTTAAAATCTAGATGTTGATATATTTGGGCAATAAGCAATTTTACTCATGTTTAATTGTATTTAGCTCATTGGTGCCTCTTACTAAACAATGAAGTCAATTTATTTTTTATCAACAATCGGTAATTTTACTTTCACAAAATTTGATGTTTTTTTTTTTTTTTCTATAACCTATTAGGACATATTTCAGTTCCATTACTCAACACAGGAAAGATAATAGGACTATGAATGGAAGCCACAATTGTTTTTATAAAATGCTTTCAATGACTATATTTAATCTCCACTATTGTTTTATTGCTATCATTTTTTATTTCTTCAGTTGTGCTCTAAAGACAGGGACAGAAAAACAAATATGCGACTGTTAACCTAAAAATGATGGCCAAGGTGAGAGGCGACAGGTGTTTATTTGAAATTTGTTAAATAAAAACCTTCAAAGGTGAATGTTGCCCTGAAAGAAAGGGCTTATAGAGCCATATGCTAGCCAGAAAAAGGACCAGGTCCCAGGGCATGAAGTCTCAGTCGTCAGCAGCAAAGCTAGATGGAGAAGACAAACATGTCTGCCATCTGGGGTTGGCTCTTTCATACAATTAGTTTAGAGAAGAAAGACGTAAATTGTTTTGAAAGAATTTATAATGGCGGGGGATGGGGCAGAAAAAGGTGAAGAGGAAGAAGTTCTCAGATAGGTGTATAGTCTTACAAGGAAGAAGTACCGCTGTGTCTGAGTTGGTTGTGGGCAACAAAAACAGTCCCGAAGTTCATGGGTAAGCAAGATGTGATGGCATTTGGTGGCTGGCTAGATAATCGCTGAAACAGCCACCAGTAAGTTGATTCAAAGTTTTAACATACATTGAGGAATGTAAGAAGTCTTGTTGGTTTCAGCTCACAACTGTTAACTAACCTCCCTTTTCTCCTCCTACTACCCTCTAGCTTGCTGTAATTTTCCTCTTGTCAGCTCCTAAGCAACAGTTATTTGGGAAGGACTGATTCAAGCAGAAACCCAAATAGTATTCTGATTAGGGTGTAAAGGCAAGGGTTTTTTAAATGAAAATGGGAAGAGGAATAATTACATAAATATAAGGAAGGCATTTCAATTGATAGTAATAAGTAAAGGAATTTCTGTACACGTAAATAAGCTAATTTGTTCTTTAGCTATACATAATTGTGCTAATTCTTAAGAATGTCTTTAATTTTCAATCCAGTAGTCAGAATGTCTGCTTTCCCATTAGCTTTGCAAACAGTTGTTTAGAATACAATGTTTGTTTGGCCCAGTAAAGTTTATTGTGTCCAGTTTAAACATTTCAAAGGTTTGAGGAGTAAGAAGTACAAGGTAATTCTTCTGGGATGGCAGCTGATTCTATTTTGAATTTGCTCCATTTATATTATTTTTCACATGATAGAGTCCATATGTGGCCTACAAATCAAATCCTAAAATATTTTTATTTGGCTCTTTATAGAAAAAAGATTTGCCAGACCCTGAAGGGCCATGTACAATCACCCCTTTTTATCCTTCTCTTTTTCCCTCCTTTGCCTCTCTCTAAATAATTTTGCTTTTTATTATTTTCCTAACTCTTCTTCATCTACTTTTAAAAAAATATATATCTCTTAAAAAATGTAAAAAATATTCCTAGCAATTAGGACTGGGTCAGACTTGACTTTGAGGCCACAGTTTGCTGACTCTTATTCTGGATTTTATAATATACATGCTATATTAATCATAATCTAATTTATCATAATCTTTAAATAATATTATACTACTTCTCCAAATAGCTTATTAATCTTACAATAGTATAGTTTCATCCTCCTCGTACATCTTATATATTCAAGGGTGTACTGTTGCATTGTTATTTTTGCTTCGAATAGTTAAATATTTTTTAGAGAGATTTAAAATAAGATGGAATTTATTTTATATTTACTCAGAATTTACCATTTCTGGCCTTTTCCATTCTTTTCATCTAAAGCCACATATCCATTTGTTTTAGTTTTCATTTTGCCTTAAGAACTTTCTTTCCCATTTCCTATAGTACAGTTTTTCTGGCAGTACAGCTTTAGTTTGTCTGAAGTTTTGCCTTAAGTTTTAAAAAATATTATCCCAGGGTATAAAATTTCAGGTTGACTATATTTTGTTTGTTCACTTTTGGTCTTTTAAAAGATTCTGTTCAACTGTCTTCCAGATTGAAAGTTTCATTGAAAATGTTCTTATTTTGTAACTACATCATTTCCTTTTTAATTGGCTACTTTTAATATTATCTATTAATGATTTTCAGTAAATTTTCTATGATTATGCCTTCTTATGATTAAATTAATTATGCATTTCTCTTTATGTTTACTCTTCTTGAGTTGTTTTAGATTATTGAATCTGTGGTTTATAATTTTCTTACAGTTTGAAAAATCTGGGGGAATTATTTCATCATTTTTTTTCTTTTCTGACTCTTTCTGGAACTCCAACTGCTTATTTATTTGATGTCTTGTTATTTCCCTGCATGTTAGCAATGTTCTTTCAATTTTTCTTTCTTCTGAGCTTTGAGTAGCTTGCATTTTTACATCTTCACATTCACTGTTCTTTTTTTCCTCCTAGAATCCAGTATGTTGTTAATTCCATCAATTGTATTTTTCACTGCGGATATTTTATTTTTCATCTTTAGATGATCCATTTAGAGTTTTATATCTTCAATTTTTATTTTTGTTATGTTTGTCCTTTCCTTTTCATCTCTGAACATGTTTGTAATAAACATAATAGCTTTATAAAAATGTTTTCCTGCCCATCATCTCCATCATCTCTGGTTCTATTTTTGTTTTCTTGGTATAGGTCATATATTGCTGCTTTTATGCATGCCTCCTCATTTTTGATTGGATGTCTGAAATTATAAATTTCATATTGTGACTACTGGAATTTGCAACACTTTTAAGAGTGTTGGCCTTTGTTTTGACATGCAATTAACCTACAGGTAAGTTTGACCCTCTATAATTTTATTTTTAAGCTTTGTTAGGACATAGAAGAGTCTTTCCCCTAGGGCTCCACTATGAAGGCATGGATCTTCTGAGAATTCTATCTAATGTACTTTTATTACAAGGATTTTCCACTCTGACTCTTGGGAATGTGAACGATTTTAGTTTTTATATAAGCTTAGGGAATTGTTCAGCCTACTGCTTTCCAGTGTCTCTCCCAACCTCAAGAAGTATCAACACACACAGGAGCAGATTAATATACAGCTAAGGAAGCTAGATCTCTCTTTGAATTTCCAAATTTTCTGTCTACAGTTCTCAAATTATCCATTTGAGAACTCATGTTTTGCTCCATGAATTCTAACTGCATTGACCTCCCTCTGTCTGCCCCACTCAGTGAGTCACTGGACCCTGTTTAGGTTTCCTCTCCCTTTGTTGCAACATTGAAACTGCCTCCAGGCAGTACATTGGGTAAAATTTCAAGCTCATCATATTGGTTTCTCTTCCCTTAGGGACTCTAGTTTATTGTCTGAAAACTGTTGTCTCATATATTTTCTAGTTTCTTAATTGTTTATGAAGAGAGGACAATGTCCCCAACAATGACCCCTTTATAGATTGAAGCAGTAGTCGAAATAATTTTTGATATAGCATATTGACCTATAAGAGGGGTGATTTTAGAGGTTTATTCTTGGGTTTTCCCACTACAACAGCTATTACCTGACAGGCCAAGAAAAAAATGAGTGGGTTCAGTCAAGTATTTTAGACAAGGCACATAACCATTGGTTTGGTTTACAGACCAGGTAGATTCATTGTGATCTGAAACTGGTCCAGAACTTAATTTATTACTTACCTGTTATATACCCCATTCTACCTAGAGGCCATGGTGATGCTCTGAGACCCTTAATGTTAAAGTTAAATTACACTCGATATTTAACATTCCACAAAATGTCCCCTGTCCCTACTGTATTACTCATGTGAGTGGACATGTGACTCTCTGAGGAATACTGTGGGGAAGAGTTATGATGTGCATTTCCTACAGTGATGCAGAGTCCTCCTCCTTCTGAGTGACTCAGACTCTCCACCTAATAACAGTTCATGGAACTGAAAAAAAACCTCAAGACTAGAAAATAGGTAAGATATTGTGACTTTTTACTGCTACCACTATTCTAAGTCTGTTGGTTTATTTTATAAATCAAGTCATGTTTGATTTATTTTGACTGAGAAATTCCTTTGTTGCTACCCATCTGTCTTTTCACTAGGAATATCATGGAAAGCCATCTTGATAGTTCTGTATAAGACAAACCCTCTAGCTGCCGCTCTGTCATTCTTATATTAAAATAATTGTCTCAACCTTGTTTCTGATGGTTAAGGCCATTATATAAATGTTATTATATTTGGATCTGATGTTCACCTTTATCATTAAAAAAGCCAGCTCTTGAACAGCCTTCCTAGCTTCAGGCTACATAAAAAACAAACAAACAAACAAAAAAACAAAAACACACATGCCAATGAGCTTCTCAGAGGTACTAGCACCTCCTTGTGCCATCACACAGACCATAGTGGGCTTGTATGTTTTCAGCCTTTCCGAGATATGCTTTTCATTTTGCTGAGCTTTTTGTTCTAATGTTTCATGGGCCTTCGCAGAAGTCTGGAATTTCTTTTGCAATTAGTGTAGGCCTTTACATTACCAATCAAAACACCTCGTGTAAGCGGATCTCCCTTTTAGTTCTCCTACCACCTCTCGGTCCTTGACAGCATTTTAAATCTAATATCCAAGGAGAGTGTTTCCATAAAATACTCAGTCCTTTATCTCGCTCTTGATACAGGAAACAGTATCTGTCCTCATGTATACTTGTCATGTTCTTGCAGCTCCAATAAGGTATAGTTCTTTTTATCTCTTAGATAAACTATTGGTTTTGTGGATAGAAATTGAGATGGGGATAGACACTATTTAATGTTTATATTGTTTGATAAGGCACAGGGCTTCAACAAGAGTTCGCTTTCAACTGAAAGGACTGGGCCATTTTTTCCAACCCCTGAACATGCAGGAGGATCTGTAATTCAATATTATTGAGGGTTTTAATCCTATATCCTATATCTCAAATTTATAATTCTACCCAACAGTCCTATGACACTGGCATAGCAGACTTAAATTAATAAAATGTCAACCTTTTGGGGGAGCTCTGGTTCTTTTTAATTATATCCTGTGCTCAATTCATAGCTTTTAGTACCCTATAGTTGAGGTGAGAAATTTTTTATATGCTACTAAAGAGGCCCTCTGGCTGTTACAGTTCACCTAAACTGGTGATGAATCACCTTCAACCTTTCATTGGCTTTTCCAATGCATTGATTGTCCCCACAACAACTATCAAATGTCATCCTTCTTATAATTACTATTTTTTCTTACCTCTTGAAGATCTGATATGTTGCACCCATTAATAAATGAACCTCTATAGGTATCCCACTTTAGTTTACCACCTTATCACTCATAAAATGTAACAATGACACTGCTACAAAATGTCAGGAACTATCCATATTCATCATACTACCAGTGATTTGTCCCTCTTTACAAGCTGATGGTGAGTGGTCCGACTACACAATTACATACCAGTGTTTGCTTCCTGGGAACCTGAAGAAGGAAATGCCTTAGGTCTTTGTTCTTAGAAAACAGACGCAGATTTGCATACAAGAGGTTTTATGGAAAGGGCTTTTGAGAATAAGACTTTTGAGAAAGCAATTGAAGCAGAACTAGTCAGAAAGAGGTGTTGAACTGTGATGTGGTTGGTACAGTGGTCTCGATCAGTCCCACAGAGAGTAGTGAAGCTATAATGGCCTTTTAGAAATGTCCTTTGTAAAGGCAAAATGAATAAGTTACATATTCCCTTACTGACTAATGAAAACTTATGTGAGGCAGCTACCTTCTTCAGCACAGAGATGCAAGTATAGGTCAGCAACACTCAATAGCAGTGGAGTATTAGTAGAAGATTAAGATGGTGTACCATATCAGGCACAATAGGGATACAAATTAAAGAATCAACTACAATAAGTTGTTACAATGGCTATAAAGAAGAATTACAGTGTTTTATGACTGCACGTATTTGGCTCTTCAATCGAATGAGGGGGTCAAGTAATTCAGAAGAAAAATGTGCCGATGTTAAAGGCATATAACGAGTGTTTTCTAAGACATGGAGAAGGTATGATATGTTATACATTAAATGAAATGGCTGAAAACTTATTGGATTAGATAATTCTCAGGAAAATAACTCAGTTATTTTGTAACCACTAATATAACATAGTCAAGTACAACAAAGACTTGCATACATTTCAATTTCCAATAATATGCATATAAATATAGGACTATAATTTTCAATAATTTAATATAAGTTTAATATATTTAAACTTGTGTTGCTATAAGAATCAGTCAGTGCAGTTGGGGAGCTCCACATACTGAATGACATTGGTACAGATTGTTACAACTCTTTTGGTACTGCCTTCTAAAATACAATTCCACTAATTTTAATTTCACTGCAGATTTCACTAGAGGTCACATACTTTGATTATGATTATTAGGTAAGACTCTAAATGGGTTTGAGGTGTTGCAATTATAAGATCCTATCAAAAAGATGAAGACACTGGTTATTATTGAGGATAACCAAAAGAATATAAAATGGTATCTGAATGAAATTCTTCAAACTTATATCTTTATAATAAAGACACTGAATTTCAAAGTTAGTAGTTTGAGACTCTAGCACTCTGGTTGATATTTTTACTAACAATACAATTCATTTCCTTGAAATAAGAGCTTACTAAGCTCTCTCTTTTACATACTACCAAAAAAAAATCCTCAATTCCTCTGTCGAGATTCCCTGGATTATAGTCTTTATTTGTTTTACCACATTAACTAATTTATGGTAGGCTATTTTAAGAACCAGTTAAGTGTTACAGCAGATGTTAGAACAGAAGAATGAAACAACTCATACAGCATTTATAGGAGAATATATCTATCTGTGTTTATACAAATAGGAAGATACATTGTTAAATAAATGAACATCTAAAATAAAGGGATTTGGCACAGAATATGTTAGGTTTATTTAAATTCTCTCTATATAGTCTGTAACCAATGAAAGTAAGTGGATAAGAGTAAGAAGCCCAATCTTATTATAATCAGATATCTTTTATCATATTCCACATATTGCCCTCTCTATCCCCACAGTTTCTTCAAAAAATAAAGTGTTTTGGTGGTCAAAAGGGTAGAGTAAGAGTAAGTGGAAAAAAGTGTCTCAATGGGGAATAAGTGTAAATCTGTCACTAACATTGAATAACTAATCCAATGGATTGGTGGCATCATCTTTATATATGCAGGACAACAAATTTCCCCAACACTATCTTCTGACACTTTAGAAACAGTCAGCAGGTAATGGTGCCTGTGCTGACTCCAATAAGTAAATTATGAGATCAAGCTGTTAGGAGTGGCTATCATCATTCACATTTTTTTATAATGTCACATTTTTCATTATGACTTAGGTACACTGCAAAGATGTATTTCAACTCTAACCTTCATGGTACCGAGTAAAAATAAATGTGCATTTCAGTAGGTGAAGAGCAATATTTCATTGGCAACAACAGCCTTTCAATTTTAATGATCATAACTAAACTGCATTGACTAAAAACTGACTTTTTCCCCTCTACATTTACAGATGTGAAAGACTATATTGTATATTACTTTCTAAGTTATTAATACTAGCTTTTAAATCGCTCCTTCAAAATATCACCAAATGTGTAGGAAACATATGTAAATGTTACATTTTTCTTGAATGCATAATAACTTAGAATACATAATTATTTGCTTATTTTTAATCCTATTAAACACATATCTTCAAAGTAAAAATTGTGGACTACAACGAGCCCTTGAGACCCTTTCAGAGAATACGCAAAATAAAACTATTTTCAAATTAATCACTTTATTATCTGACTTTTTAAAATTGTTGATATTTGAAACAGCGCAAAATCAATGGTGGGTAAAGTGCTGGTACCTAACATGTACCTAGGTAGTCACTCCATCCAATCTGTTCTAGTAGTCACTGAACTTTTCACTGCCGCACATACAGTTAAAACAACAAGAAAACTAGTGCCAATTAAAAATAACCTTGTTTAAGTAGTAAACGTTATTTTTATTAAATTATAGTATTTGATTATTTATCTTAATATTCTGTGTAACAAAATAAAAAGTACATTTAAATCACATTGAAATTCCATGGTTTTCTTGAGGAAAAACATTTGGAAAACTGAGTTGCAAGCTGAACTAGCCACATTTTTGTCACTGAATAGTGTTTTTACTGAAAGTCACAATATAATTATTCCATCTTGGATATTTGTCAGATACAATTTTGAAATATTTATAATTCACTAACATTGATAGCAACCTCACTGATCTAGTTGGATTTATTTTTCCTAGTTGAAAATTTATTTCCTGTTGTTTTTTTTCCTTTTATTAGCTGAAGGCCTTTTTGGTATTCCATTTCAGTTTATCTATTTATAATTTAACTTACAACTCTCTATTTCTCTACCTCGTCACTGTCTTTATCTGTCTTTTCTATTTCTATGTATACATACACACACACACACACTAATATATATATACACACACATACATACACACACACATATATGTATATAAACACATTATATACATTATACATAGATATGTACATATATATGGATTATAATTTTTCTAACTTTTTATATTTTATTCCTCCCTATCCTTTATGCTATTTTTGACATATATCACATGTTATAAGCATCACAAGACAATATAATTTTACTCCAGAGAGTCATGTATATTTCAAAGATTTTAAGAAAAAAATCTCCTTTATACTTATTCACATATTTACCTTTTTTGATGCTCTTTATTTTTCTGGGTGATTTGGGTTTCCATTCAGTATCATTTCCTTTCAGCCTGAACACCTTCCTTTAGTATTACTTATAGTACAGGTTTTCTGGTTACAAATTCTCTTTGTTTTCTTTGACCTGAAAGTGTCTTTATTTTGCCTTCATTCTTAAATGTTAACTTTACTTGATACAGAATTATAAATTGATAGATTATTTTTAAAAGTAGACAAATCATTATTAACTTATAGTTTTTTAAAGATGTCTTCTATCCCTCATGTTTTCTACTGAGAATTCAGTAGTAATGCTTATTATTATTTCTCTATGCTCCCTATATCATTTTTCTCTGGCTGCTTGGAAGGCTTTATCTTTAATTTTGATCTTCAACAGATTAACTGTGATGAACCTGGATGTGGCAGATAGTAGTCACATTGCTGTATTTGTCCTAATTTTGATTCTCTGGTATTCAGAACCTATAAATTTGTCTCTTGATCCATCTGGGAATTTTTTCTTTTTCCATTACTTTTATAAGTATGTTTTTTTGGGGCAATTTTCTCTACCTTCTCATTTTGTAGTTTCAGTTACATGCATATCAGACATTTTGATACGTTTTAACAGGTTCCTTAGGCTCTGTTCATTTCTATTTTTTTTTCTTATACTATTTTTTAGATTGGTTAATTTCTATTGTTTTGTATTCAAAATTCACTCCTCCGTTATCTGTGTTCCACTGTTAAGTACATGTTCCACTGGTAGGTCCATCTAATAACTAAAAAAAAAAAATCAGGTGCTATGTTATTTATTTACTTTTATTATGTCTACTTTTTTATAGTTTGTACTTAACTGTTGAAATCCCCTGTTTGTTCTTTCATTATAAGCATAAATTTCTTTTTGGTCTTTGAACATAATTTCAATAGATTCTTTAGAATCTTTTCTTTTTGGCTAGGACCAACATTATATCATTTTTCCTTCTTTCTCCATTTTTGAATATGGCTCACATTTACTTATTTTTATACACCTATTAATTTTAGGTTATACCCATTATAATGTAGAGACTACATTTTACATTCTGGATTCTGTTATATTCATTTGGAAGGTACTTTTAAATAGGTATTTTTGATATACAATAATTGTGGGTAAACTAAAACTCCCAACTTGGTTTTTCCTGCATTATGTGGCAAAAGAAATCTCTGTTCAATTATTTTATCTTTAAATAGGTTGCTTAGAATCTCTTTCACATATGTACATTTTGAAACCAGTCAGAGGTATAGTTTATACACAAAATATAAGTCCTTCCGTACAGGAATTTATCCTCTCACTACCCAGTGATTTGGTTTCCTGATCTGTTTACTTTTTCAATTCAGTAAGACTAAGTTTTCTACAAGGCAAAAATCCACATAATATATCCATATAATATATGAAATATATATTCTATAATAATATGTCATATAATTTTCTATATCATATGACATAAAAATTATCTAATTTTTTATATCATATAATATAGAAAAATTATCTAATGCCATTCTGTTTTCCTAAGTGTAGAATACCCTTCAATTCCTGCTTGTTCTGGTTTACTCTCCACTGACTTTTGGTAGCTAGTTATTTATTTGTTTGTTTGTTTATTCATTCATTTATTTACAGAATTGAGATGCAGATGATTAATATAATAGGTGCTCCTTGAAAATTACTGGAAGTACAGCCATCTGAATGTAGTTATTTTGAGATGCAATATTAGACAAAGTCAAACCTCAAGATAATTTTGTTAAATTTAGGATATACAACAAATACTCATTAGAATTGTATAGAAAGGAATAATTAACTCGAAGTGAAACATTGAGAAAATATCAAACAGGAAATAGTATTTGACCTTGGACTTTTTTTGTATGAATGGGGAAGTCATTTTAGTTTGATGTAAATAGAATTGAAACTTACATCTAGTTTTAGAAAAGTGTATTCTCATCTAATATACATCAGTGTTTTACACAGAGCAGGCAGGAATCGGTAAGTGCATTTTTTGCGATAAACTGAATTGATTCATAAAATAAATGTTATCATTTTCTTTGAGAATTTTGAATGTTGAAGGTGTTCTTTGAAATAATCATTTGAAATTGTTATATAACCTCAAAATCAAGCATCATAAATTAGTGATTAAAACTAATGCAGTTAGAATTGTTTCACATGTTTTATGGAAGAGTTAATAGATATCTACTTTAAAAAAAAGCAACAATGGGAAAGAAAATGATTACAGATAAGGAAAAGACTTGTAATTATGCAAAGAACTGTGTGTCTCACCTTAATGATCTACATCTTATACTGGTTATCCCCTTAACCTTTAAGGTAATTCTTCCGAACGCCAGAATCATTAATGTTTTATTATTACAATGACACATCTTTAGTAACATTAATTAATTTTAAAATATCATTGATAATAATTGCAGTTTGTTAAAGTAGGATTCTAAAATGTGAAATGTATAATGAGATAAGTGATATAAGTCTTTATAAGAAAATATATGAGGGATAAGTTTTCTGAAAAATATGTCACCAACAATGGCAGCACTTTATGGATAAATAACATGTCTTAATTCATGTTGAGGGAAAAGAGAGAACAGAATAAAAATGTTTTAAACATCTGTTATGTGTCAAACTTATATGTATCTTTTAATTTAATTTTTACAATAAAATTGAAAGATATGTTTCATTATATGTATGTAAAAGAGGATAAAGAAAAGTTATAAATATTTACCAAGTGAAGGTACTTAAATTCAAATACACATGCTTTTGTCTCTTCACACATTAGTCACCAAATATTTAATTCTACATCTACACTAGACAAATGATTTAAACTATTGGGCTCATTAAGTAGGCAATTAAAAGTAATTACTTGCTTAACTGATTTTTCACCAAATCAATTGACTCTTACAGAAAATTCTGCAATGACAACTATATTTGGTATGATTTACATAATGTGTGCAGATTTTATGTGTTAAACTCCTATTTACAAAGTCCTGATTATAAATAACACATAATTAGGATATACCACAATTATTTTATACAAAAATTCTGAATAATAAATGATAGTATGCATTTATTTTGTAAAACAATATAAATTAATAATGTATACTGAACATGATCTAATCTCTCTTTGATTATGCCAAAAGCATTTCATGATATTGCAATGATTCAATCTTCAATGTGAATATCAATTATATTATGATTGTAAAACAAACAAATGATGGTTAATAGTCTCATGTTAGTAAAATGACAGATAAACTAATACAACTTTTTTCTTCTATATTCTCCCCAAATAAGGAGGACTCGTTATGTTCAAAGCTTTCTCCAATGTAGGTTTTTAAGATATCTTCTTTATTAATGTGGCTTAGAATCATTAGCTTACACCCTCTCTTCTTCCTCCAACTTCCTTTATAAGGTCAGTTTCTTCTTAAAACAGAGGACAAGGGAAATTTTTCACTCTTTGACCTCCTGGAATTTCTACTTAAAACTTGCTCCACAGCATAGTGTGCCCATCTCTGTACCTTTCAGCTATGACAAAGTCCTCCCTTTGTCCCAACTGGAACTCCTCCAGATGGTATGGTTATTTCATGCATGTGTCACTAGTTTGAAGAATACTCTGAACTTTATCTCTCTATAATATCACATCAGAAGGCTGAATACTGTAAATGATTTTTTTTTTGGGGGGGACTGTTGAAAATTAAATATAAGGGAAGATCACTCCAAATTTAAAGCTTACAAATAGAAGCCTTTTGTAAGGAAGATCTTTAGTTTTTAAACAATCTCTAATGCCTTAAAATTGCAAGCCTATATTAAACATATTTATGAAGATATACAATAAGTCCCAAGAGAATCCTCAATGTCTTCATACTAGGAATATCCATCTTCCCCCCCCCATACATGTTTCTCTAGAATTATGTCTCTGTTCAATCTGAAGGAATCTGCATAAATCTTTAACAGATTTATCAGATTTAACAACATACTGAAGACCACTTCCAGAGGCATTTAAGGTCATTTCTCCTAAATTTTCACCATTAAATGTTTCATTTGCAATGTACATAAATCTTCATTCTCTGAGTAAACATTTATAATGACAGAAGCCAAAGAATTTGGTTAAATATTTAGCTGATGGCTCTCAATTATGTCATTTTCTTTATAGGAAAATAAGAAGAGGTAGGTACTATATTCTTCTGGATACAATGAGTTTCTCATCTATTGGGTGTTATGGGTTACAGTTTATCACTCTGCTGTTTCCCCAGTATTTCTACATCCTGGTATACAAATGGATTTCTATTTGCTTAATATAAATAAACCACTATACATGTTTTTATGCATCCAAATGAGAGACTGTCTTTGTTTCTAGACACTGTCCATGTGATTATGATTACTGACTGCTTCATCAGTTTATTTCTTCATTTTTTATCTAATTTATATCAAAATCTATAAATAAGAATATAAAATATGATGCTTATAAATTTAAGAAAACACATAATATCATTGATAATTTCAAAGTATAGAAACGGTGATAGCAATTGTCTAAAACTCTAAAATAATGTAGCAAACCTAAAATGACTTGTAGTAATACTTTCTACCTAATTTACTCTGATAAAAAACATGTCTGGCACAGTTTATAAACATTGTATTTTCAATTGTGAGTTCAAAAAGTATGGAAACAAAGTAATTTCAGTGTGAGCCTCTGTCTAGAGATTCATCATGTTAATATCAGCTATTCACATAGTACGGAGTGTAAATTAACAAACTGTCATAAATGTTTTACATTCATTCTGTTGAAGAATGTAAGAAGAGAAATATTTCTTTAGCACAAACATTTGTTTTTAAAACTATTACAAGTGAGACAGAAAAAGAAAATTTCTTATTCATTAGTGGTAAGATTCAGAGACAAAAGTGGTAAATTCAGAGCCAAAAGAATAAGATATATGATACTAATCAATAACAGATTAATTCATTTCATGAGCAAGCTAACTGCAAATATCTAATAAATGTGGAATAATAAAGTAGTAAGTAGTTATACACCCAAAAGCAAAGGCATCAAAAATGTGGAGTTTTCCCTCCACATTTATACAGGAGAGTTCTGTCATACAATATATCTTATCAGTCAAATTTAAATTTATTTTATATGGACAATATATGTACATGTCTTCCAGAAAATCTAAAGTTCCCTGTGTCCATATCATATATTTTCTGATCAATCCAGACATTTATTCATTTAAAAATGTGTTCAAGTTCTATGTGTTTACATCTTACTACCCAATTTGTTTCAATAAACATATTGATATTTTTATCAATAAAATAATATTTTGAATAGGAAATTTCAATATGTCAGTTATTTAGGAGAATTCATGTCTCCCTATCTATCGTTGTAAGGTATTTATATCTGCACAATTTTAAAATAATAGTTTATGTAATTACTGAATTCTTGTTCACCATCACTTAGCATTTTTTCAAAAATTCAATCATACAAATTTGCATATAAGTTTGCACATAAAGCATCACTTCCAGTAGTATCGATACAGTTCAGAAATGCCTTAACTGTTGACCTTCTTTAGCACATTTAAAATATTATTTATGTACACATATTTATTTTATTTACATTTTTGTAAACAAGTTTATGGAAATAATAGGATACATTAATTTTTTATTTGTATGACTGCTGTTATTTTAGTTTGCTTTTTTTTTTTTTGCTTCAAACAATTTGACTTACAACTAGAAAAACTAATTACACATTTTGCTATATCTGACCTTCTCATATCCTTCTTCTTTTCTATAATCTTGGAGATTCTTCTACAACTTTCAAATTTCTTTGACAGACATTTTTAATTGTACTTCAAAAAACTGTCAAAAATACTCCATCTTAAAAGATACTACCAAAATATGGCTTATATATTCTCTATTCTTTCCATTGTGGTAGGCACTGCCTTTAATGAAGCCATCACTAACTCCTCAAATTTTAATTTATCTTCTAAATTTCTATTATTGTTTATAATCTTTCAAGTACTCCTCTACTTTATTTATTTTACACAGGAACAGAAGGGTCTTTTAAAAAATGCAAAGTGGGACAAAAAACTAAATCTTGACCTTAATGCTACTAATGTATAGTCTTTTGGTCAGAATCCCACAGTATCCATCACCAAATAGTTAGACAATGAAGAAAATCTCAATTTCGAGGACAAATATATTGAAAAGACAAAGCATATTTAATATGCAAAATAAAGTGAGAAAAAATGTTCACAGGAAAGAAAAGATTAAAATGTGGTATTCAAAGGTAAACTTTTGATCCAGATGGTTTTTTGAAATAAGAAAAGATTAATAGAAAAATAATTATAGAAATAATTATTTGAAGTTTAAAATCATTGACTTGCATGTTTTCAAAGAAAAATAGTGCAGAACATAAAAGTTAAAAATAGTGAGCAATGAAAAACAGAAAATACAAAACAAAGATTTAATGTATTAATAACTGATCTTGAATGTCCTAAACAAGAGAAAAAAAACAAATGGAAAAGAAATGTCCTTAAAAATATAATTTAACAGAACTACGTTAAGAAAATCTTGAGTCTAAAGTCTGAAAGAAAATAATTTTTCTCAGAAGAGAACAAAACTAATATTGACCCATTGATTCTGATGATAGCTGAGCAAAGATATTTCAAAGGTCAATAATTATACAGGTTTATAGACCCTCTATCCCTCTCTCCTCAAAAAATCATCTGTAAAGAGTACAGTTATGGAATTATTTTAAAAACTTCTATAAAGCAACATTTGACATAGGGACATTTTGGAGTCTACAAATCTGGAGAAAAATGGGATCTAAATGTTGTCCAAAGCATTTAAATCATCATCATGTATAAAATGAAAGAGAAATATATTTTCAAACATGCAGAAACTCACAGAGATCATATTGCTAAGAATCCTGTCAATAAAGAAAATAATAATAAGATCAGTTTCAAAAAACCAAGAAGTGAAGGAGAAAATGATTGCAAGCCTCATTTTAGAAATTCATTTTTAAATGAATTAGAACTAATGTTCTATCACATAATAATAATATTCTAAACTATTATAAGAAATAATAATATAATGACCAAGAAAAGAGAGGAAGAGACAGTAGAATGAATGAGAAGAAAGCATATAGATTACCACATCTATCATAGATGAAATAAATTGACACTATATAAGGGTAATACAAAGAAATTATTAGATTAATAAGAGTAAGATAAGCATTAGATACAGAAATAATAATATGAAAACAAAAATTCAAATTGGCTTACTGTGGAAAAAGACAAATAAAATGAAATCAAACAAAAATGATCAAAAAGATTTTGGAGCTGAGACTCAATAGAATAGCCATATAAATATGTGTGGCTGTATCATGAAGATGTGAAGAAGTCTGGCATAGAGTGAAAGCCAACTGAGTCTTTAGAAGTGGCTGCACTTTTTGAGTACACTACCAAACCCACACTTTCGTTCTTCAAATGACACCATTAAGAAAATGAAAAGTCAAATCATAGACTAAAAGAGCATGTTTGTAAATCATATAGCTGATAAAGTCAGTATATCCATAACATAAAAAAACCTTGTATAACTCAACTGTGAGAAGAACACACAACATAAATAAGAAATGGGCAAACATTTGAATTGACATTTCCCCAATGAAGATATAGAAATATCTATTAAGTACACACAAAAAAAGTTCTACATCTTTAATTATCAGAGAAATGTAAATTGAACCACCACAAAATTCCACTAATACCCCACTAGAATAGTGATAATCCAAAAGACTGAAAATACCAAGTGTTGAGAATAATTTGGAGAATCGTCTTTCATGCATTATTGGTATAGATATAAAAATGGTAAAACCAATTTGAAAAATTATTTCTTAAAAAGTTTAACACATACTTACCAGTAATTCTTGCTTAGCCTTAGTTATCTACTAGAGAAGTGAAAACCTATGTCCACACAAAGACTTGTATATATAAGATCATATCAGCATTATTCATAATATCCAAAACATGAAAACAATCTAATCTCCCTCTAAGTAATGGATTAACACAAAGTGCTATATCTTTAATGATGACATACTACTCACAATAAAAAGAAATAAACCTAACTCAGTCTGCAAAATAAATAAATCTCAAAATCTCAACCCTACATGAAAGAAGCCATATCCAAAAGACTACATGCCTTATGATTCCATTTTTAGAAATTTCTAGAAAAAGTATATCTATAGATTGGTGGTTGATTATGTCAAGTGATGCAAATGAGATTGTTTGCAAATAAGAACAAGAAAGATTTTGATGGGTAACTTGAAAATTCTAAAGAATGTATTTATGGTTGCAAAATCATAGGTTTATTAAAAATTATTCAACTGTACAATTTAATGAGTAATTTTTGTATGTAAGTTAATTATACTTCAATAAAGTTATTACAAATATAATTAGGGGTAGATAAAATTGTAGTTTAACTATCTGTACCTTAATAACAGTCTAAAATGTAAACACTTTTACTATAAAATCACAATCTTCTGAAATATAGGTATTTTTGAAATCCTGGGGCTAAGTTCCATACCTGGTACACTGTAGACTATAATAAAAATGTATTAAATTAGATAAAGGGAAATTATCTCAGGTGTGACCAGATTTTTAGCTGTTGCTGCTTCTTTCTGTGTTCAGAAAAAAATTATATAGGCAGGAGCAATAACTTGAAATATCAGGTAGTGCAGTATCCAGAGAATGGAATAATAATATGTAAATTTGCTAATTAAAGACATGTATATTGAAGAGGTAGTAGAAGTTAGATGTTGTGCTTGCCTCCTCTCACAACCACACCAAAGTTACAACGAAACTATAGAAAAACCATCAATGGCAGTAGCCTGAGACCTGGCTGAACAGAAGTCCAATAACTGTAGACATATACAAGAGGTCACTTCGAGACTGGTAGGAGGAATGGAGATTCAAAATGGGCTGATCCCAGGACTGTGTGTGACAGTTGAGAATCAGGATTATCTTGACTGCAGCAATCACACCCCCAACCCCACCCTAAGGAGTAAGGGTCCTGGCACCACACTAGGCTTCTTAGCCCAGGGTTCCAGTGCCAGGAAGATAAGTCCCTATAACCTCTGGCTGTAAAAAACAGTGGAGACTGTGGTTGAGTGAGATAGAAGGCAATGAGAGTCACAGACCTTCTTCTTAAAAGGCCCGCACGCAAACTTACTGATGGACTCACTTGCTCTGAGCTCCAGCACTGGGGCAGCTGCTAGAAGAGTGTCAGAGACATACGGGAGGAGCTAAGTAATCTGGCTTCAGGGCAAGGGCTGGAGGGACGGCTTTCTCCTAGATAGAAGTGTTCGCAGTATCCATTGTTCCTTTGTTGAGCCCTCACCCCTCCCAGTGTACACAGGCAGACGGCCGCCATATCTGAGTTACCATCAAACTGATTAACACAGGTTGCTCCACTCAGTTGATTCCCTGAGACCCCACCTCTCACAACATGTGGGCCCACCCAAGCTGCCTCCAGTGGTTTATTCCATACAAATTGCCTGTCATGTCTCATGCTGTGGACTTTCCTGAAATCTCCCAAAGGCTCACAAAACCCAAAGAAGCAGCATTTGGCCTTGGCATGCCCTATACCTCTTGCTAAGTAGCCCCAAGCCCGGCACAAGCAGCGGCCGGCCTTGGTTCCCTGCTTGGCCTCTCTAGGTACCTCTGAGCCCAGCATGGTAGCTGCCATCTGTGGATTGTTCGCCATTTAGCCCTGAAAGTGCACAGGCTGCTGCTGAACTTGGCATGCAGCTGGGCTCCTCCTAGTAGTCCCTTGGGCTGGCATGTCACATGACATGCTTTAACTGGAGCCAGAGCACCACCCAGGCCTACATCTGAGAAGAAAACACACGAAGGACAGACTGAGCATGAAGCAGAGCTCTGCTAAAGTGAATTGTGCTCCGATCCCTCATTGACCAATCCTCACAGCCATTAAAGTGCCTCCCATTAAAGTAGAAACAGCGATCAAGGCTCAACGACAATAGGAGGGAGCACACAATCCACAAAAGGGACAAAACTTGAGCACCTGGCTCAGGTGACCAGGAAAAACTGTGCCAGTGGACCCCACAGGATACCTACTACATAAAGCCACTCTACTGACCAGGAGACTTAGGAGCCTTACTTAACAGAAACAATCTCATAGATACAGAGAACATTTTGAGGATTACCAGGTGGGAGGAGAATTGGGGAGGGTGAAAAAGGGGAAAGGGATCAAGAAGTAGAAATTGGTAGTTATAAACAGTCATGGAGATGTAATGTATATCATAAAGAATCTAGTCAATAATAGTGTAATAACCATGTACAGCGTCAGATGGGTACTGGATTTATTGGGGTGATCCCTTCACAAGTTTTAAAATGTCTAATCACTATATTGTACACCTAAAACTAGTATAATATTATATGCCAACTATAATTGAAAAATTTAAAAAATTATTAAAAAAGTGAAGTTCAGTACCATAATAAATTTACAACAATGAAAAAAGACTTCTGTTTTGATTAGCATATGCTCTGAAGGTTATCAATTAATTTTCTTCAAGAAAATTACTTTAATAAAAATATTTTTTTTAATTATTGTAATTTTTCTGTGAAATATAGTATATCATATTTTAATGAAGTTAGATAAATGATTCTAAGTAGTCAACAAGACATTGGTATGAATAAGATAAAATATGAATAATTGATAAAAATAATGTAAACATGTTCTTCATTCATTAAAATGTTATCTTGTTCCAGACCCTGTTCCAGCCTTTACATTGGCCATAGACACATAAACTAAATACAGAAACACATATTGGTGGAACAGTAATATCCATATTGTGTTTGCTTGTGAAATTTATTAAAATATACTAACCATTTATAATAAAAATATACATTTTATGTATTACTTTATATCACATGTTGTTATGTAAGTTATATATTAGATTTCATTATACACTTATTATACACATGTGTCATATATTATTCATAAGATAAAACTATTTTAAACCATAATTTTAAAGCCAAAAATGTCTGAAAATGTAAAATAGATTGTAATTAATTTTAGCATAAAATGCAAAAATTTACTTTAAATTTTAAATGTGTTATTCAAGATGCTATTTACCAATTTCCATTAAATGCCAATGCACTTAATAGACCTGAATGATGTATTAATGAGATCAGGGATTATGCCTGTTTATATTACTACTTAATTTATTTTTTATTTTTATTTTTTAATTAAATTTATTGGGGTAAATTGGTTAATACAATTATATAATTTTCAGGTATACATTATAATTTGACATCTGTATATTCTATTGTGTGTATACCACCCAAAGTTCAGTTTCCTTCAGCTACCATATATTTGGTCCCCTTTACCCACTTCACCCTTCCCCAAAACCCCTATATTTGACCCCCTTTAACCATCTACCCCCTCCTACTTGACCTCCTACCCTCTAGTAAACCACTAGACTATTCTCCATGTCCATGAGTCTCTGTTTGTCCTACTCATTTGTTGCTTTTAGGTTTATATCCCACATATAAGTGATTTCATGTGGTATTCAACTTTTTCTGTCTGGCTTATTTTGCTTAGCATGATTATCTCAAGGTCCATCCATGTTGTCGCAACTGGCAGTATTTCATCTCTTCTTATGGCTGAGTAATAATATTCCATTGTACGTATGTACCGCAGCTTCTTTAGCCAATCATCTATCGTAGGACACTTCAGTTGCTTCCATGTCCTGGACACTGTGAATAATGCTGCTATGAACATCAGTGTGAAAATCTCTTTTCAGATATGGGTTTTCAAGTCTTTGGGGTAAATACCCAGTAGAGGGATTGCTGGATTATATGGTAGATCAATTTCTAATTTTTTGAGAAAAATCCATACTGTTTTCCATAGTGGCTGTACCAAATTTCAGTCCCACCAGCAGTGTATGAAGGTTCCTTTTTCTCCACATCCTCTCCAACATCTGTTACTACTTGTCCTATTGATTATAACTAATCTAACAGGTGTGAGATGATATCTCATTGTAATTTTTGATTTACATTTCCCCAATAGTTAGCAATGTTGAATATCTTTTCAAATATTTGTGGGCCATTTGTATGTCCCCTAGGGAGAAGTGTCTATTCAGGTCCTCTGCCCATTTTTTGATTGGATCATTTGTTTTTTTGTTGTTATTGAGTTGTATGAGTTCTTTTTATATTTTGGATATTAGGCCCTTGTTGGAAGTGTTGCTTGCAGATATATTTTCCCATTCTGATGGTTGTCTTTTTACCTTGTTGATTATTTCTTTTGCTGAGCAGAAGCTTTTTAGTTTGATGCAGTCTCAGTCATTTATTTTAGCTTTCATTTCCCTTGCTTTTGAGGTCAAATTCACAAAATCCTTTTTAAGCCCAAGGTCTTTGAGTTCCATTCCTATGTTTTGTTCTATGCATTTTATTGTTTCAGGTTGTATATTTAGGTCCTTAATCCATTTTGAGTTAATTTTGGTGTGTGGTAATAGACAACAGCCTACTTTCATTCTTTTGCAGGTGGCTTTCCAGTTTTCACAGTACCATTTATTGAAGAAACTTTCCTTTCTCCACTGTATGTTTTTGGCTTTTTTGTCAAAAATTATTTGCCCATATAAATATAGATTTATTTCTGGACTTTTGATGCTGTTTCCACTGGTCCATGTGTGTTTATTTGTGGCAATACCATGCAGTTTTGATTACTGTTGCTTTGTAGTATAATTTCAAGTCAGGCAGAGTGATGCCGTCAGCCTCATTCTTTTTTCTCAGGATGACTTTGGCAATTCAATCTTTTGTGCTTCCATACAAATCTGATGACTTTTTGTTCTATTTCTTAAAAAAATGGCAATGGGATTTTGATGGGGATTGCATTAAATCTGTATGATGCTTTAGGTAATATGGTCATTTTAACCGTGTTGATTCTTCCAATCCAAGAACATGGAATATCTTTCCATTTTTTGTATCTTCTTCAATTTCTTTTAATAGGATCTTGTAGTTTCCATTAAATAGGTCCTTCACATTTCATTAAATTTATTTCTAGGTATTTTATACTGTTTGTTGCAATTGCAAAAGGAATTATTTTTTCAGCTTCTTTTTCTGGTTATTAGAGTATAGGAACACTGGATTTTTGAACATTGATTTTGCATCCAGAGACTACTGTATTTGCTTATTGTTTCTGGTAGTATTCTTGTGGAGTCTTTAGGGTTTTCTATATAGAGAATCATGTCACCCACAGATGGTAACAGCTTGACTTCTTTGTTTCCTAGTTGGATGCCTTTCATAACATTGTCTTGTATAACTACATTCGCTAGGACCTCCAATGTTATATTGAATAACAGTGGTGATAGTGGACAGCCTTGCCTTGTACTTGATCTTAGAGGGAAAGATTTAGTTTTTCTCTCTTTTCCTTCTTTCCTTCCTTCCTTCCTCCCTTCCTTCCTTCCTTCCTTCCTTCCTTCCTTCCTTCCTTCCTTCCTTCCTTTTTTTTTCTTTCTCTTTATTTTAAATGCCTATAGCACCTGGTATTCCTAGATAGTCTCTCATCCAAGTACTAACCAGGCCTGACCCTGCTTAGCTTCTGAGATCAGACGAGGTTGGGCATGATCAGGGTGGCATGGCCATAGACTTAGTTTTTCACTATAACTGTTGGCTGAGGACTTGTCATAGATGGCCTTTATTATGTTAAAGTACTTTCCTTCTATTCTGATTGTGTTAAGTATTTTGATCATATATGGATGCTGTATCTTGTCAAAAGCTTTTTCTGCATCTGTTGATATAATCACATGATTATTTTTTAAATTTCTTTATGTAGTGTATCACATTAATTGATTTGCATAATTTGAACCATCCCTGTGATTCTGAGATGAAGCCTACTTGATCATGGTGTACAATCTTTTTAATATGTTGCTGTATTCAGTTTGCTAGTATCTTATTTAGAATTTTTGCATCTGTGTTCATAAGAGATATTGGTCTGTAGGTTTCTTTTTGTGTTATCTTTACCAGGTTTTGGTATCAGGGTAATACTGGCCTCTAAAATGAGTTGGAAAGTATTGCCTCCTCTTTGATTTTTTGGAAGAGTTTGAGGAGAATAGGTATTAAATCTTTGAATGTTTGATAGAATTCACTGGTGAAGCCATTTGGTCCTGGACTTTTGCTTTTTGGTAGGTTTTTGATAATTGTTTCAATTTCCATACTGCTGACAGTCTATTTAGATTTTCCAGTTCTTGGTTCAGTCTAAGAATGTTGTATTTTTCTAAGTACTGATCCATTTCTTCCTGGTTATTAAATTTGTTGTTATATACTTTTTCATAGTATTCTTGTATGATCATTTGTGTTTCTGCAATATCAGTTGTAATTTCTCCTCTTTCATCCCTGATTTTATTTATTTGTGTCCTTTTTCTTTTTGCTTTGTCTAGCCAGGGCTTTTTTAACTTTATTAATCTTCTCAAAGAACCAGCTCTTTCTTGTATTTGTTTTTTCTATTGTTTTTTGTTTGTTTTCAATTTCATTTATTTGTGCTCTAATTTTGATTAATTCTTTCCTTCTGTTGACTTTAGGCTTCCTTTGTTCTTCCTTTTCTAGTTTTTTAAGATGAAGTGTTAGGTTGTTTATCTGGGCTCATTCTTGTTTTTGAAGGTAGGCCTGTAATGATATAAACTTTCTTATGACCGCTTTTGCTGTCTCAAAAGTTCTGATATGTTGTACTATTATTATCATTCATTTCTATATATCTCTTAATCTCTCTTTTTATTTCTTCTCTGTTCCAGTTATTCTTCAGGAGCATGTTGTTTAATCTCTATGTATTTGTGATTCTTCCTGATTTCTTTTTGAAGTTGATCTCTAGTTTCAAAGCACTATAATCAGAGAATATGGTCGGTATGATTTCAACCCTCTTATATTTGTTGAGGCTATCTCTGTGTCCCAGTATGTGGTCTATTCTTGAGACTGTTCCATGTTCACTAGAGAAGAATGTATAAGCAGTGTTTTGGTCTGTTTCTCCCTTTAGTTCTCTTAGTATTTGCTTTATAAATTTCGGGGCTCCCTGATTGGGAGCATAAATATTAATAAGTGTTATGTCTTCTTGGCGTACGACTCCCTTTATCATTATGAAGTGTTCCTCCATATCTTTCTTTACCTTTTTTATTTTGAAGTCTATTTCGTCTGATTTTAGTACCACTACTCCCACTTTTCTCTGAATGCCATCTGCTTGAAATATCATTTTCCGCCCTTTCATTTTGAATCTATATTTGTCTTTGGAGCTGAGATGTATCTCGTGGAGGCAGTATATGGTTGGGTTTTGTTTTTTGATCCATTCTGCAACTCTGTGCTTTTTATTGGTGAGTTCAGTCCATTTATATTTAGGGTGATTATTGAAATATGAGGGCTTCTTATAGCTATTTTATCTTTTGCTTTCTGGTAGCTCAGTGTTTCCATTATTTCCTCGTCCTTGTGTTTCTGTTTTCTTTATTTTAGTTGGCTTTTGTGGATTCTGTCACTGGTTCTTCTTTTATGTTACATACTTCAGTTCTGAATCTTTGGTATGTGTTACCATTACAAATATATAAAGGGTAATTATGTGTGTGTGTGTGTGTGTGTGTGTGTATCACACACAGTCATCCATTTTCTTCTGTGTTTGCCTTATCTCCATTCTCCTTTATGAATCTGGATCTTTGAATCCTCCCCTTTTCATTCATTGTTATTCAATTTATCCCAATGTATGCTGAACGTTCATTACTATCTTGCTATAGCAAATTTCTTTCTATTTTAAGATTATAATGCCCTGTTCCTAGTAAGAGTTACACTCCTCTGCTTTCATCCACCTGTTAATCACCTTACTCCTAATTATGTATTTTTTGTGTGTGTGTCATTTTGTTTTAGATGAGCTGACCTCTTTCAGTATTTCCTGTAGTGAAGGCCTCGTAGTAGAGAATCCACTCAATTTTTGTATGTCTTGAAAAGTATTAATTTCTCCTTCATATCTAAAGGAGAGCTTAGCTGGATACATTATTCGTGGCTGGCAGTTCCTTTCACTTAATAGTTTAAATATTTGACTCCATTCCTTTCTGGCTTATAAGATTTGCATAGAGAAGTCTGAGGATAATCTAATGGGTTTTCCTTTATAAATTACCATTTTCTTCTCTCTGGCTGCTCTGAGAATTCTGTCTTTTTTATTGATTTTTGATAATTTGAATTCAATGTGTTGTAGTGAAAGCCTTTTGGGGTTGAGATAATTGGGTGTTGTGATGACTTCTTGAATCCCAAGCTCCAGCTCATTCCTTAGATTGGGGAAATTCTCATCCACTATTTGTCTGAAAATGCTTTCTAGTCCCTGCTACCTTTCTTTTCCATCAATAATGCCCATTATTCTTATGTTTCCTCTCCTGATAATAGAAGAAATATAATGGTATCAGCTAGTTCTTGAATTTCTCTTTCATTATTTCCATTCTTCAGTTTCTCTCTTCTTCTGATTTATTTCTAGATTTCTGTCATCAATATTACGGATCTTTTCCTCCATTTGCTCCATTTGGTCAACTCTATTTCCCAATCTTGCTATTTCACTTTTCACCTTTTGTAGTGTTTTCTTTATCTCCAAAGTTCTATTTGGTTCTTTTTGAGGGTTTCATTCTCCTTGCTCTGGTCATATAGGTGTTTTTTCAATTCCTGAAATTGTCGATATGACTTGTTTCGGAACTCACTGAGTTTTTTTCACAAGTACCATCCTGAATTCTCTGTCACTTAAATTGCATATTTTTATGTCTGTAAGCTTATTTTCTGGAGATTTTTCTCTTTCTTTCTGAGATGCCTTGTCACCTTAGTTGTTCATGGTGTTTATTGGACTATTTATCTGCCTGGGCATTAATGGAAATGTATTCAGCTTTTTTTTTTTTTCCCCAGAAAGATTTATTATATAAAAGTCTCTCTTTAGCCTGCTGCAAAGAAGGCACTTTTCTTTTGGTTTCTAGTAGGTGGCATCTAAACCTCTTGGATCCCTGCTTTATATAAAGCCATAATAATGGCTTTTTATCTTCTGATATGTGTTTAATCTCACTCACTACCCTCAGTTTCAATCCCTGTCAGTGTTAGCAACAGTTTCAGAAGCATTTGCTCAGATTCCCCTAGGGCTCCACAGTGTTCAGTCTCAGAGGGTATGGGGGAAGGGGCCTTCTGGGTTGGGGTTAGGGGCTGTGGCTCTACCTCGGTTTTGCAACTGTGGCTGGTAAATATTAACTGTTGTTTTTCTGCTGTTCTGCTTCTCTGCTTTCTGCCATGATGACTAGGCCCTGCCACCAGCTGCAGTGACCTCACAGCTTTCCAAGGCAGAACTGTTCAGGGAACTTGCCACTCCTACTCCCCTCTCCCTCCTCCTACAAGAAGCTCTGGCAGCTGCAAGAGGCAGCTTCTTTATTTCTTCCAGTGCACCACCTGACTCCCAGGGTTTTGACCCGTGGTAGCTCTTACGCGCAGATCCAAAGCTCAGACATGCTGATGTGCAGTTTGGGTGTTTTTTGTTGAGTTTTAGATGTTTAGTTTATTGTTGTTTCAAGGGGAGAGATATGGGGATGTCTCTCACCCTGCCATGTTTCCAAAGATCCTGTTTTATTTATTTTAAATGGTACTTAGCACACTATGTTCTCAATAAATATTTCAAGTGAATTAATAAATATTATGAATTTGACATATTTAACCTGCTATACACACACACACACACACACACATACATACTTATGTACATACATACCCACATATATATGCGTGCGTGTGCGTGTGCGTGTGTGTGTGTGTGTGTATACACACTCAAATTAAATACTGCACACTTTTCTGATTAATCAGTCCAGAAATAAACTACAATTTGTGTGATATTCATTGTATATTCTGTAAATAAATATAACTGATGGGGGTGGTGACAGAGGATACTTCACTACTCTATAAATTAGATGCAGTTAGAGTCTGTATCACATGTCTTATGAATATGTGTAATTCCACATAAGCATTAGAAATGTGACAATTGTTTGATTTGAGTATAATAATGTATTTTAGGTGTACAGTTAACAAGCTTGCAATTTTATTTTATTTTTATTCTTTACTTAAAATGTCCTCGGGAACAGCTTTTATCTTCAACTGCTTTCATTAAGCTTATTTTGTTACTCCAGTCTATCTGGTCTCTTCAAAAAATTCCACCTGATTTTTATAATCATCAAGGTCAATATTTATATGACCTTATACAATTCAAGAATCCATTCCTCTCCAAGTTACAGACTATGCATTGTAGCATAAAAGTTGACATTTTATTTTATTAGATCCACTGCTGAAAATAGAAAAAAGGAGACTGTGTTAAGGAATAAAATTTGAGAATATTTTGTCACTTTCATTGACATTTAAAAATGTATGTGTATTTTGACAAGCAATTTTCACTAGATATTTTTGATGATACACAATAAGTTAACTGATGATTGGCTGGTATTTCAAATCCTTAAACAATATCAGTGATCCTTTTTTTCCCACTGAATTACTAACAGAAAAATTGGCATGAACGGAATTTTGTGAAATCCTTCCACACATATAGAAAATTGTTACTCCTACTATCTTATTTGCATATGGTTTGCATTTTTTTTTTACCATGCCACTTAAATACTAAGATGTAATAAAATTCTTTGAAGTAGCCAATACTGTTACATGTTTATATGGAAGCATGAAAAAGTTACAGATTTTTAATAGCTAAAATTAATGTTATAAATAGTTAGAAATTGTAACATTTTGCATTTATGTAATAAATGGGAAAATGTTAATCATGAGACATATATCTGGTGTGTAATAAAAATATTAAAACTAACTCCATAAATAGTTATTCCTTCATGTTATCAATGTTATAATAGGGTTTTTGTTCCTTTTGGCATGATAATTTTTATTGTACATTGAGTTTTTACTTATTCTTTAACTAATCATGCAAAATTACACTTAAAATAGTATATTCCCAAACTAGGCATTTTTAAATAATCCTTAACAATGATAGATTAAATATTGAATCATGCTTATAGAAAGCAGATCAAAATAGCAGAGATGTAGCCTACTTTGAAATATCACTTATTATCAACAAACCATATGTTTCGAAAAATTTCTGTAGGAAAAAATGATGGCTCTACTTGATTGATGGAAAAACAACAGTGGAGAAGTTGTCCTTTAATTAACTAGTATAAAGTTATTTATATCAAGATGGATTTAATATGGACCAGTCATAGACTGGATTACAGATTCAAGGTTTGTTAGGTGGCATTTGGAATATTTGGGCCATTTGATAAAAAAAAACCCTATACTGTCACCAAAACTTCTGATAGCAGTCAGAAATGGTGACTAAGCACTGCCCTTCTATGGCTGTATATGTTACTGTTATGGCCAGTAAAAAGGTTAGGGCAGGTAGTAGCTGGCAAATTCCAAAAGTATAGTGCTTCTCAAATCGCAGAGCAAGATATTGAATTATAATAGCCAACCCAACAGTATATTTAGAACAGTTAGCAAGATTACCAGATATTTAAAAATGAAGTAGTTCTGCTACCCTAGGTCAGTACAAAACTGAGAATCAACAGTGTTTGAAGACAGATTAGAAACTCCACAAACAGGGAAACTTGTTTTACTGAAACAGTCAAGAGACCAATTTGAAAAGGCCTTTAAATATGTCTGCTCTATTTAAAGTGATAGCATTTGGAAATGCAACAGGAAGTAATAATACATCAAAGTCAAGAACTCTTCTTAATGTCTTTGCAACTTTTCTGTAATAAGTTTTTAAAATTCAAAAATATTTTACTTAAAATTAGTCAATGTAATTCACAATTTTAACTGATCATTTCAATTTTCTTTAAAGGCTTTACATAATACCAATTCCACTCCTGATAAAAGCTTTTAGCAAACATAAAAAAGACATAAACTTCCCTAAACTGACACAGAGCACCGATGAAAAACTTTCAGCAGCAAATGAGGTTGGAACAATTTGATATCCACATACAAATAAAATTAATCTAGACACAGACTTTATATTCTTCACAAATATTAACTCAAAATGGATCACAGACCTAATGTAAAGGATAGACTATAAAACTTCTAGAAGAAAACACTGGAGAAACTCTAGGTGATCTTGGGTTAGGTGATAATTTTTTAGGTACAGCGTTGAACACATAATCCTTGAAATAAATAAATGATTATCCGGACTTAATTAAAATTAATTTTTTATTTTTTATTTTTTGCTCTGTGAAAGACAGTGTCAAGAGAAAATTATGCAAATTGTGCAAAAAAACCTCTTAAAACTCAACAATAAGAAAACAATCCAATTAAAAAATGGACCAAAGATTTTAACAGACAACTCATCAAAGAAGATATACAGATGGCAAATAAGCATATAAAAAGATGCTCCATATCATATGTCATCAAAAAATGCAAATTAAAACAACAATGAGAAACCACATACCTGTTAGAATTGACCAAATCCAGAATACTTACAACAAGAAATGCTGGTGAGAATGTGGAGCTCTTTTTCGTTGTTAGTGATAATGTAAAATGGAACAGCGACTTTGGAAGATAGATAGTTTAGTAGTTTCTTACAAAACTAGACACTCTTTCAATATAATCCACAATTTTGCTCCTTGGTATTTACTTGAAGGAGTTGAAATTTTCTGTCCATACAAAAACTTGCACACAGACGTTTATAGTAGCTATGAAAATTAATAAACAGAAACTTTACTTAAATTGGAGTCTGAAAGCTAGGAAAGAAAACTCTTGTGCATGAGTCACTCAACATGTAAAGATGTAACTTACATCTCTGACAGGAAGTGATACTATTTTACTACCTCAGCAAGAGGAAAAAAAGATTCCTCTTTGCCCAGTAACAGCTTAGCCAATGAGCAACTGCTATAATTCAGCCAATGAAAAGACACTATTTTTTGAACTTCCAGTTTCCTCCAATGGGGTCTTCAATGAAAACAGCCCCTTGGAAGTCCATAAAATAGGGTTCCTTTCTTTTGTTTTCCTGGACATGAGTATGGCTTTCTATTAGCATGTCTCAAATTGGAATTTTTCGTTGTTCCCCAGTAAACCTATTGTGCGGGAAAAAGATCTGGCTTTCTGTTACAGGTCAACACAGCTTTATTCACAATTACTAGAACCTGGAAGTAATCAAGATGTCCTTTAGAAGATGAATGAATAAATAAACTGTGTTACATTCAGACAGTGAAATATTATTAAGTGCTAAAAAGAAATGAGTTATCAAGCCATGAAAGAACATGGAGAAAACAAATATATATTATTAAGTGAAAGAAGCCAATATGAAAAGTCTACATACTGTATGATTCAACTATATGACATTCTGAAAGAGGAAAAACTATGGAAACAATAAAAAGATAATGGTTTCCAGGGGTTATTGGTGAAGAGGGATGGGCAGATGGAGCACAGAAGATTCTTAAGGCAGTGAAACTACTCCATATGACTCTATCCTAAAGGCTACTTGTGATTAGACATTTGTCCAAACCCACAGAATGTACAACACCAAGAGTGACCTCTAACTGTAGGCTATGTCTGTTTTCACCAATTTTATTCACATTCTCTTAGAGGTCTAACCAATGTAATAATGAAAAAATATATGTATAAATTTTAAAGGATAAATAAAAAAACAGTCTTTATTGATGAGTTACTAGTTCTTTAACAAAGAAAATCTAATAGAATTAGCAAAGAAACCACCAAACTTATAAATGGGTTTAGCAGGGTTTCACAATGTAAGATTAGTATAAAAAAATTAACTATATTTCAATTTATTAAAAACTAAAAATTGGAAAATAAAATTTAAAAATAGCATCAATGTCATCATTTATAATATCAAAAAATATGAGCTACTTAGGGATAAATCTGATAAATTATATGAAAGACCTCTGTTGTAAAAACTATAAAACATTGCTGAAAGAAATTAAATATCTAACATGGTAAAGATTTTCCATCTTTTTGGGTTGGAAACTAAAATCTGAAGTCAACTTTCTCAACATTAACTTTTAAATTCAACATTACATTTTTTTTAGAAACTGAAAAACTAGTTTTAAAATTCATTTAAAAATTCAAAGACCTAGAATAGCCAACAAGATAAAAAAAATGTGTAGAACTTCTATGTTCTAATTTTCATATTAATTATAAAGTGTTATAATCAAAATAATCAATGAGTCAAGATAGAAAAATACGTCAGTTGAGCTGAAGAGAGTCCAGAGAAGACATGCGATCAACTGTTTTTCAACAATGTTGTAACATCGATATACTGGAGAAAAGATACTTTCAATTTTATATGCAAAACAAAAATATAACTTCTGTCCATAACTACAATATATACAAAATTAGCTTAAAATATTTATTGACTTGGATGTAAAATTTGAAAAACTTCTAGAATGAAATATGAGGAAAGTTTTTTTGGCTTTGGATTAAGAGGTCTAGATAGAAACTGAAAGAATGGTATCTAACAGAAAAAAATTATAAATTTGACTTGATAAAAGTTAAAATTATTTGTTCTTTGTAAGACACAGTTAAGTGAAAGAAAAGAGAAGCCAGAGACTGGAATAAAATCTATATTTCAATTCACAGTTCTCACACAGGACTTGTATTCAGAATATATAAAGAACTATCAAAACAACAAGATAAAAAACAAAAGCAAAACCTACTAAAGATAGATGAAATTTTTAACAAATACTTCACTAAAGCAGATGTATGTGAGGCAATTAGGTACATAAAAAGATGTTCAACATTACTGATAATTACAGATTTACACCTTAAAACCTCATTGAGAAACACACTTAGAATGTCTAAAATCAAAGACTGCCAACAGCAAGTGTTGGCCAGGATATTAAACAATTTGAACTCTTATACATTGCTAGTACAAAAGTAACACAATATAAACACAGGCCAACAGTCCATTCATAAATGAAACAAATGTCTCCACAATATATTGTATGTACATATGCAGCACAGCTTAATTTGTAATGTCCCAAACTTGAAATAAACCAAATGTCTATCAATAGGTATTTAGATATATAAATTTTCATATATCAGTAATAAAAAAATAACTATTAACATATGCAACAACATGGATGTATCTCAAAACAATTATGCTTATTGAAAGCATTTCAAAATGCTAGAGAAAACAGATTCAAAAGAAAAAATTTAGAAGAATATTTCACTCTTGTTTTTGAGAAGCAGTGATTTAACAGCTCAATAGTTTTCATTTATTAAGGCATTATAGCTAGAAGTTTTTTGTGGCATGCTTTCCTATGTTAAGAATATAAGACTAAATAAAAGTCCTTTATCATTTGTAATCTACTCTAAAAATGGTTCATTCATTTTAGGTTCCAGGAGATTTTCTCTTTAAGCCTGTGTTATAATGAAAGTAATACTGAGTTACTTACCTCTTTTTCCCTAGCCATGGGGCAGAATTCAGTAATTGATCTTGGGATACTAGATTTGGTAAAGTTCACAGCTGCATCTGAATCACCACACAGAGTTCCATATTTATGAAGATGACAGATGTGATTGAAAATTTACAATTTAATTGGTAGTGTCCAATGTTGGGCTGAATTCTCTTGCTTACTTGCTTACTGTTTTACTTTTTAGTAATACAATATGGATTTTCTTGGTGACAGGAAAGTGACTCTCATTTGAATTGTGAAAAAAATTTGCAATGGAGATAAGTTATTGCAATAGAGAAAAGGAGACCAACTTTACAAGCTTCTAGAACAGCTTATGCCTTTGACAAAACTTGAAATTTGGAAGTTAGTAGATAGGAAACTATCAGTAAATAGCTAATTTGCTTTTGGCTATTCTAGTCTTCGCATTTCTTTTTTATATAGATCTCGATTCCCAAATTTGGTAGTGGTATCATGTTCTGTGTAATAAAAAGCTTTTTATCCACATACACTCTATAATTCAGTTCACTGAGACTTTATGCTACTATTTTTATTAGATTTTTGTCTGCCAAGGATTTAAGGTACCCAATTCTCTATATAAAATTCCTTGCTGGGATAGCTGGATTGTTTTCTTTTTCCTGTCCAAAACCCTATACAGAGATACCCTGAATACAAGATCAATATTATCAGGCATCTGCCTTGCAGAAACAGTTTTAACCTACAAATCCATTTACCAAATATTTAAGGGCAAGAGCTGTAAGTAAGCATTTTTTTGTAAGCCAAAGATACTGTCTTCAGTATTTTTATAATGAATTAGAAAATAACTATGATACAATAAAAGGCATAGCCATTATATAAAAATATATGAAATTTATAAGAGAAAAAATTAATGAAAATTATGTAAGAATGATCTTAACTTCTTAATGTTCCTTATTAAGAGCTAATTCTAAGTGGCGCTCTTCTTTAAGCTACTTCAGGATACATGCACATATATATATATATATATATATATTTTTAATTTTGAAAGAGCAAAGTAAAAAATTCTACTTTATATATTTCTGTTATATTAGTTCAAAATTGAAATACCAACAACTATGGTTCAATTGAAAAAACAGTTATGCTTCTAAAAATGAGAAATAAGAAAGAAGATATTGCTTAAGGTAAAAGTTTTACATTATTTTCAAGTCATATTATATTGAATTACTTATACTTATTCACATATACATGTGTGTGTGTGTGTAGTAAATATATATAAATATATTTACAATTTGAATAACTATAGCAGAGACTAACCTTTATCTTTACCAGACCATTTCAAAAAAGCATAAGGTTGCTAAGAAAGGTCATCAAGAAGACATGAGCAGCCATTTGACCAGAGCTGGACCCAGGCAATTAGAGCATCCCCATTTCCTCTCCTGTGCTTGGAAAGTACACTCTGCTTCCCTGTGCTAGAAGCTGCTCAGGAACACGGCCTTGGGACAGTAATGTGGCATGAGATTATTTGGATTAGAGTATATAACAACCCAGTTAAGGCCCCCCTGTGTACATAACTGAACCCATTAAAGCCATCTATGTACACAACAGAATCCAGTTGAGGCCTCCATATAAATTGTTAGGATTTAGCAATTGGATTCAGCAAACTACTCATCTTGAAGCCACCCAAGACAAGCTTTGTAAGTTCCTTTGCTTATTAAACCTGCCACCTAGAAATTACATAGTCTGTCTTCTTAGATCTCTCCCTGCCCTCCCAGTAAGGAGGCTAGTTTATTTCACCCGGGCAGCTCTAGGCCAGGTTTGTGAAGTAATAGAGGTTAAGACTACATTTCAATTTTTTCTTATCTAGATATGTCCAAATGACTAGTTCTAGCCAACGGAACATATACAGAGGATGTAAAAAATCTCCTTAACTGTTCTTTAAAAATCTCCCATGTGCAATATTTTTTCTCTCTCTTTCTTTTTGTGGAGACTGTATTGACCACCAATAAAGTAAGTAATCAGAGCTATAACAGAAGGTTCCAGTATCTCTGAATCATTTCTTGTAGAAATCCTGCCTACATCTACAGTAGATTTTGTATGAACAAGAACTAAATTGTTCTGGTGTTAATACACTGTGATTCTGTTGTGGCTTACTATCAGGAAGCTTTTTTACTCTGATTATTACAGCACTTACCCTAATAACTGTCTAGGTATCTTGAAGGAAAAAAAAATCTGTCTCTTCCCAGAAGCCTGCAAAGAAATAGCTGCCTATGGAAATATTTTGTTTTGAACATCATTGTTATGAATCCTTTAAAATGATAATAAAATAAACAACAACAAAAAAGAATAAAAATTAAGCTGTGTGCCCTGGGAGGGTATAACCTATTTTCATATTCTATTTGAAGAAGGATTAAGAAAAGATTACAAAGCTATAGCAAATTTTATAATATTCAAATATAGCAGGAGTGAAAAGTGAGAGTATACCCACAAGTGCAGTCAACTCATAAAGTAAGGGATTTTTATTTATTTGCTCTTAATTGGAATATTGACTGCCTTGAGGAAAACTGTGGCTAGCAAATTATGAGTTATAGTGTCTACCTAACTGAAGTATTAAAAAGAGACATGGGCCAATTTTTAAAAAGAAGAAAAGTTGCATTGATTTTTAATAGTCTATTTTGTGCATTGAGTAATAGGTATTTAGAAAATACAAATCTATTTTGACAGTGCTCCAAAATGTGCCTAACTGATAAATAACATGAAATTAGAGTGTCATTTCTGACTCATAAAACTACTTAAAACTCAATTATCCTTCATCTTCAAGATGCCAGTTTCTGTTTTTTTCCCTTGTCGTCTATTATAACATTGATTTTAAATTAATTTCACTTATTGTAAAAATATTTTTAAGAAGGTAAGCACAAAGAGCGGACATGATATAATAACTTTCTAGAGTATGTTACTAGTTTGAACACATGTTTAGAGGATAATTAACTTAATCAGAGGAGAAAACAAATGTGTATGTGCTGCTTACAAGTACTAAACACCTTTTTAAAATAAAATTTATAATGTTAAATAATTCTAGTATTAGTACAAACTGATTTTTCAAAATATGATAATTACAGAATAGAATTTAGATAATATTACAATGTTCAGTGTCAATAAATTTTAAAAAAGCTAAAATGTACATATTCCAAATTAGAAAATATAAGCATGTGATTTGAATGATTATATTTAAGTCTAAAGCCAAATATTTGTTATTTGTTAAATATAGACAAAAACTTGTTACTTCATTTTTAAAAAAGGGTGATCATACACCCCAATTGCTAGTAGATATCTTATAATTCTCGATTTACTCTGAATATCAGCAAATATTTAATGTGCCACCACCCAGCTAGGAATAACCTATTTACAGTTCAAAAGAAGGACTTTTTATAAAGAGGCAAACATGATCACATATCGGGAGTGATAATAGTCTATAAACTGTACTTAGGACAATACACCAAAAATATATAAATTGTAGTGCAACTAGTAAGTAAGGCTAGTCTTCCTTGGTCCTTACTACTGAGCCATAAATTTTTGACTTATTCTTGACTCAATTGAGAGGTAGTAATAATTAAATAAAGAGAAAATGGTTTTGGTTTTATTTTCTATTACTTCGTACCCCTGAACCCCTTCTGGAGCACCTACAATATTAACTGATATTAAGTTTTAAAAATTGAATTGTGAATAAGAGAGCTAGAAACAAGCTATTACCCAAGCATCTCCATTTATAATATAACAATATAATTTATATTTTTCAGATCATAAAATCACTATATCATAGAAATGCACAAAGTAAGCATCTTCAAACGAGGAAATCATGTATTGTGATGGTATAAAAATTATTTTTTAATTATATAGATTTTACAAAGTTCTATGTGCAAATGTAAATATTACATATTTTTCATATAGACTCTAAATTCCAAATTGTCAAAGAAAAAATATTCAATCAAACTCGTTAAAGATGGTAAGGTAAACTGTACTCAGGACCATCATGGTAGGTAGAGGGACAACTGCAATGAGATTTTATGATGGGGGAGAGAGATTGGGCTCAGTTAAGAAAAATGCAAGTGCATGTGGGAATTTATAACCAAGGAGAAGGGTGAGGGTCAATGGATGGGAAATTATTAAGAGGAAAGATCAGGAGTATGGGGGATTCTGGTTAAACCAATCTAACAGGATTCTTGCTGCAGACAGGCCAGGGTGATCGGATATCACCTAGGGATGGTGACAGATGAGGATCAGATATCAAAGGTGATCAGATAGTCAGGGTAGAGGGCTCTGGTTATACTGACTTAGTAAGATTCTTGCTAAAAGTGATTTTATCAGGAAGTGCACAGATGCACCTAGAAGTTTCAGGAGTCTGATTAAAGTTAGGTCAAGCAAATAATCTTTGTCAATATAAAGGATCGTATTTTAGCCTGAAGTATAACTTTTTAATCTTGGACCTATTTAAGTGATGAGTTATTTATATTAAATATAATTCTAAGAATGATTATAAGAGTTTGGAAACTGAATTAGATGCACAGATATATTAAGAATCACTACACAGATAAATTAATATTTGCTAATGGATGCCTTAAGAGTAATGGGAAAAATATTGACGAGAGTAAAAAGAAAGGCAAGGCTAGAACTGGTGGAGTCAAAGTAAAGTCAGAGATGATTAGGGGATAGTTATGATATTTGGAAGGGTTATTTTATATTCTATTGTGGTTGGCACATGTGTGGAGATTAAAAATCATATTTCAAAGGTAAATGGAAATTATAAACAAATAGTAAGTACTAATGCTAGACTCTGTAGTAAAATGAAGAAGAAATTAAGTCTCTGGAGAATAAAAAGAAAAACAATATCTATCCCACACTTTTGGGATAGATTTGAGAGGCAGTTGAGAAAGTAAAATGAACATGGAAAAAGTCTATTGCTATGATAGTGCAGTCAGTGAGGAAGGAAATAGGAACATGAACAGTTTGAAAGCTACTTTAAGAATGGTGTTATATAACACCAAGTCTACTGTGTAAAATTGGAAATGAAGAAACTAGTGAATTATTATATTTTTTCTGTTAGATTTCTAAAACTAAGTCTGTTTCTAAATATAAAATCTTCTACCTCTCTAATAAACACAGGCATATTCTAAAAATACTTTATATAAATATTTACAACATTAGTGTACAGGGCTATTTGAAGGCAATAAGCTTAAAATTAAGACAGGTAAAGAAGGTAACAACCAAAATTTCGTTTGAAGTATACTGATACAGAGGACTACTGATCATGTTAGTTGCCCAGAAAGATAGGTAGATATACATTGAGACAGGGTTATTAGAATTGTATTTTTAAGCCATACATGTTCAGGAATATGAAATAAAGGCATTCAAGAATTTATAATTTTTTATTAAAAGTAGGTTGGCTTTTCTATCTAAGCCATTGATTGGGCTGTTTGCTTAATTTTATTTTTAATATTGCCACACTTGGACTTTCTACAATGTTTCTGCATCCATATTAATTTGGCTTCAATATTACATAGCCATACTTTCCATGATATATATGAGTCAATTATAATTTATAGAACATTGTTTGTACTGTCAAATAATATGATTTAAAAAATAAGTAATGTCTTTTCAAAATAAGTGCACTTTTCTTAAGTTTAAAAGATCTCTTAAACTTTGTTAGAATTTTATTAAGCAAAAACAGATGACAAAAATTCAGTCAGTCTATTTGGTTATAATTCAAAAGGTTTAAGTCTAATTAATTTTATTTTATTTTATACATATAATTATATGTTACAGTCAGAACAAGAAATGCTTAAATACCCTGTGCGATGAAATATAGTTTATTAAATGAGAGCTAATATAAAGAACATATTTTTTGCAGCTTAGAATGAAAGAGAGCAATAAAATAACATTGAATAATAGCAAGCCTTCTACTTCGAGATAGTGCAGTTTATTAAAATAATAAAGATATTTCACTAAAATATTCCTTCATTCCATTTCCCTACTAAATATAAATTTAAAATATGTGTAGAATGGCTCATTTTCTTATCTTATAATTTATTTTCTTTATATGTAAGATATCTGTGTTGATTTCTCCACCTTTAAATAAAATAAGGTTGCTGAAGTGGAATCAGAGTATAAAACAAACTAAAGTGCAATATAAGAAATACATGCATACAAAGGTAATACATGAGAGTGAGACTCCAAAAACTAAGATTTGAAGCTAATTAAAATAATTTTTGTAAACCATGTAATTGTGAACAATAGGTCAATTTAAATCTTATAAATCTGGTGAAAGAAAAAAAAAACAATGTACATAATTTCTAAAATTTAAAAAATTTTAAAATTATTCTGGGGGAGAATAACTCCCTATAAAAATACCAAAAAAAAAAAAAAATCCAGTCACATGATCTCATAGAGAAAACACTAAGGAAAGTACTGAACACATTCATAAAAGTGTACAAAAAAAAATAATACATAAAAGAATGAATTGCAAAATCTTTTGTATTGGACTTCTAGCTAGAAATTCTAGATATTTTTTAGATGACTCCAAGGGATCCCTGCCAGATATACTTTGTCCTCAAGCCAAAGAGAGGTATTGTTTCTCCTCTGCAACTGGTAGACGCAATAATGCGGAAGGCTGAGTGGGGCATAGTTCTGAAATTTAGTGGTGAGAACCATGAATACAGAACACTCTGAGACATTAGATCAATCTTTCTCAAAGAACTCTCCCACATCACTTGTCAGTAGTGCCTTAGTAAGAAACTATGTCTAAACCCCTTCTCAAACATTTATTAGTCTACGGACTTTGAACAACTATTAACCATAGTTTTCATATATATAGAATTAACAAGTATTATGTCTGTATATTTTACAGTAATGATGCCCTATTCACATTAATTAAATTATATAAAATATTTGTAATCCAATGAATTTATTCCCCATTGTAAATTATATTCTAGAATAAAGTAGAATCAAAATTAAATTTGCTCTATTAATATTTCTCAAATTATTCCTTTAGTTGCAAAATTAAAATTTAAAGATAATTTTGAGAAATTCAATGGACATTAATAATAATTAAAGATATATCTTATATAATAATCAGAGCTTCTACCAACTTCCCTTCCAATATTAAAAAAAAATCATTTTCTTTTAAAATCATCGCAAAAAAAAAATCACTTTAAAATAATATGTGCTTCTTGGTTGAAAATACCAGTAAACAAATAATAACTCAATTTATATCTCTATCTATTTAGGAAACACTCCAAGAAAGACCAAAAAATCATGGAAATCTACAAAATAAAATTATTTACAAAATATCACAAGAATATGGAAGAATTTCCATCAATTATAAAACAGTTAAACTAAAAAGAATCTAAATGAAGATTCAAAGGCAATGTCTGCTTTTGCATCATTGACATTAAGAAAAATTAATTACTGGGATAACAAAAGTCTTTTTGCCCTAACTTTCAGAATTAATTCTAAACATAATGGTAATCACTATGTGCACAAACTTCTCAAAGTGGCACTCTGACTTGCTCGGGTTACTCTGCAAGCTTTCTCCTCAGCCTAAACAGTGAGAAACTATGTCATTTAGACTTAGTAATAAAGAAGGATGCCTATTTAGTACAAGTCACAGATCTGAAGGGAGAAACAGACAGCAATATAATTTAATACCTCATTTTCTACAAAGGTTAGATCATCTAGACAGAAAATCAACAAGGAAATAATAGACTTAAACTACATGTTATCCTAGATGGAACTAACAGACATATATAGAACATTCCATCCACCAAAAGAATACACATTCTTCTCAAGCAGATTTTTGATCGAGAGGAGGCTCACCAAGAAACAACCTGAGGAACTTCAGGTTGGATATCAATATATAATGAGAATTAAACATCAAGAAATTTCAATCTTGATAGTGTAATTGGGTAAAAGTTTGTGGGTTCTTGGATGAGGGTGTTTCCTGCATTTGGTAAAAAGGTTAATAATTCTGGCCAGTGGACTGAGGATGATTCAAAAAGTAATGACCGATTCTTCCCATGACCTTTCATAATGTGACTCCATCAAGATGTGAAATCCACCTCTTCCCCGCCTTGAATTTAGACTGGGTCATATAACTTAATTTGCTTAATAGAACATTAACAAACAAGATTTAAGTAGATTCATGTAAAATGTATTTTCATTGGAGCTGCTGTTGGAACCCATTTTCCTGATAAAGAAGTTCAGGCTTGCCGGTTAAGTGAAGAAATACATGATCCCCAGTTACTCCCACTGCCCTGGGTGATGGCCAGATAGGGTAAGTGAAGGCACTGGCATGAGCCAATCACTACCAGAGCTGCTTGGGACTTCAAACACATACATCAGATCAGCCAATACAGAGTGGAGTAGATATGAGCCGTCCTCACTGAGCCCAGACTGATGTGCCATCCCAGAGGATCATGATCAAATAAAAAGATGCTGTTTTAAAACTAACACTAACTTTGGAGTGGTTTGATATGTAGCAAAACTATATTGAAACAAGCACTAACTAAAAATTTTTGAAAAGCCCATCGCAGAGAATAAATTGGTTATATTTATACAATAGAATGCTATGTAAATGAACAGCCTACAATTAAAGAAAAACATGAAGGAATATCACATATACATAATAGAGGGGAAAAGTCAGGCACAAAAAGGTATATACTGAAGCATTTCTTAAGGTTAAAAACAGACAAAACTAAAAAAAAAAATAGATACAACTAATCGTTAATGACAGGAACAGAACAGAGGTTGCTTATCAGGGACAAACTAATAATAGTCAGGACGACATTTTAGGGTGATGAACATAGTTTATATTAGAGGTCTGCAACTTTTTTGTCAAGAGCTAAATAGTAAATATATTAGACTCAAGGTTCAATTTTAGGAAATCAGAAAATACCATTAGGCCAGATGCAGGCTTTAGAAGCCACATACAAATTTGGATAAATGTTTCTGCTTCATTTTTGTTTTACTAATGTTTCCTTAACTTTTTAAATATCGTTCACATATATATGTATAGTATTTTTATTTTTGAGATCCAAAAATTATTTATTGTGCACAAATTACATAATCGTTCACTTTGCAATAACAGAAATCAATCCTTTGACTTCTGAAGTTAACCATTTTGTCTTGTCTATCATAGTTTAGAACCTCCAGGACAACACAAAATTCCAGTTTCTTAGAGAGACACTGTGTGTTTATTTTGCATTTTGTAGAAATAATTTTTTTATTTCACATATAATTGTGATTTTTGCTAGATATTTTTGTTTCAAAACATTAAATGCACACAAATTTTTTTTTGAAAATGGTAATGTCTATGCTTGTTAAGTTATATAAACTTCAGCATAAAAATTCAGTCACTATGTAAGAAAAAGCATTTTGTCTGTGTATTTCTGGACACACACGTGTGGGAAGATGGTAAAGTTGGTATTAAGGGTCTACACGTCTCATTATGAGGAAAAAGTCAGGGCTATGATTGTCAATTTAAATAAAGGTTCAAAGGGAAAAAGATAATGTATAAGGCATTAAATATATTCCAAAGCCTCACATTAGCATGCAAATTGCCAAAAGTTGCAAAATTTTAGAGCTTAAATGGAATCAGCTGTCATCTAGTCCATTTAATTGTAAAGATGGAGGTCCGAGTTCTTTCTGTGATCTTCATCTCGATATTATACATAATATATGTAATGTTTTATATATAATATATTACAATTTATAATAAATATATAAAATACTATTCTTAAACTGTGACTTGTGCACATGTATATTTTTCTTAAAGAATGTATTGTCATAAAAGTTTTCTTGAAATATTCATTTTCCTAGGCCTGTAAAGAAATTTTATTTGTCAACCTCCTACAAAAAATTAGCCCAATATATTACCATGAATGTAAACACTCTCTTTAAGACAAAAAAAAAAAAAACCTCTGAAAAGTGTCCTTTAGAAATTAAATCTCTATATTTCTAAAGATAAATAATTTTTCATATTATATATATTATAGCATTTAAATTATACCCTATGTGCTTAGACTTCACTGTTATCCACTGAACAAAAGTGGTTATATTTATGTAGTATTCGCTTTATGTACTTGGAACAAATAGTTTTTCAATAAAAGACAATAATTCTTGTCATTTTATAAAAGACAAATGGGATGATAGAAATAAACATGGAGCTTTATGTATAGAAATAATAGTAGACAAGTCATTCATTTCTTTCTCTTCTTTATATGTATTAAATTTGAAGTACAGACATATTAAATATATCCATAATTACCACAGCTATTTATTTTTTGAAAATTAAAACTAGAAACTTAGTTTTTTGATGTTGAAAACAGTATTTTCTCTTTTTACCACATTGCCAATGAATTCATATTTTACACTGAAAGGAAATGGTGTTTTGAAATATCCAACACCTACTAAATTAGAAAAATCTGGGGTCCAATTCCAACGTTTTTACCTACAATCTGTGATTTGGCACATTAACTGACTTTCATGACTTGCTTACCAATGCTTTGAAATACATATAATGCATATAATGATTAACTAACTATTAAGGCTGCTATAATTAATTAGACTAAATTCTGTAAAGAATCCAACAGGAGTATGGACCCTCAATGAATCTGTTTCTGTTCTATTTACATTACTATGTCATTTTGTTACATGATACTCTATATCCTCCCCCTAAATGTTCCATATTCTACAAGGTTAGTTCATGATAATGTTAATTATCCATTTTTCTTCTTTGTTCTGATTTGTCCTGTATTGTTTAGTTTATACATATATTGCAAAAATGAAACTTAAACCCACCTTAAATAATATTTAAATTTTCTTGTTCTATTTAGATTTTCATTCACTATATTGTACTTTAAAACTCTCTACTGAGTCAAATGGACTGGAAAGTATTAAAGTCTAAACAAATGTGAATAATCTTGTTCAGAGAGAACAAATAATGTTACCCTTTGTTCAGATCAAATATACAATCAATTTATAAATGGCTCTTGAAGCAGATCCCACTGGTAAGGTCAAGTTAAAATGTCTGCTTTCTATCTCACTGATATGTATTATTCATGAAAAAAATATATTATCTGTGTGTAATTGTTCAATTATATTTTTTTCAGAAACTATTCATATTTGGAAGCCATTTTCCAGTTTTCATATAGGAAACAGTGCAAAAACTCCTGGATAAATAAGAAAATTGCTCTTAGGAATATGATTCCATTAATCTGATTATAATTAGGAGTTTAATCTAGATAACATACAGGAAAACAAGGAGAAAACTTTCAGTTATGTACTCCTGTTACTGGAAAATTCTATTAAAAATTTTTAATTCCATACAGTTCATGCTTATTAAATTTATCCTATTTGAATTTTTGGTTACCCATTGGTTATTGTTTATATGTTTGCTGAATAATAACACTGTTTTTGGATTTTAACAGCTTGAAAAATAACTAAAGAAAATCTGATTTTAGAAAAAGTGTAAAAGATCATATTACATATGAGTATCTATAATCTATTTAACAGGATAAACTATTAGGTATTATTATACACTATTTTCATATGTAAAACGTCCCCTATAAGCCTCAATCAGTAATGTATCAAATTATCAAAAATGATATTTTAATCGTGTTAATGTGTAATATGAACCTGGGAAACTCTTAAGTCCTTTTTTATTTTTAAAAGTACTCCTGTAAAATGAAAGGTATTTATGATGGGTGGTCTCCAAAGATGGCCTTCAGTGACTCCTGTGTTTAATGACTGCTTTTTAAAAAAATAATAATAATGAAATGTTAATCCTTAAATTGTGATATTTGCTGATTTCTGTGGTTTAAGTGTTCCTTATATCTTAAAATACGAGATTAGGTAGATATATGCATAATAACCTCTCCAGAGTCTGTGTATATGTTTTTGAGTTTATGTAGTGACTATTACAGTTATTGCTAACAGATTCATTTCATGTAACATGTAATTTTATTGGGTTGAACTAAGTAGCATGCTACAAATCCAGTACTCATTGGCTGCATAAATTGATATACACTTTTCGGTACATAAGAGAATTACTGAGTCCTCTCTACGATTGTATTTACATAGTTAATGAGATTTTAAATGAGTTTCATTGCCAGTAATCTCTACAGTATAAATACTTAAATGTGTCATTTTAAATAAAGCTTTTCGGAAACAGTTATATACCGCATTCTTCAGTAATTATGTGTTAAAATTATTATTAATACTTAACCATAGTTTTTAAATTACAACAGTAGCAAACACATGCTACCAGACATTAGAGATTAGATTGATTACATTGATTTGATTAGAGACCTGTGATTATGTCATTTTTCACCCAGTTTTAATATTATCTTAGTTTCTCTATGCTAGGTATCTACTCATAAAATAAATACTGGGTTCTCTTTTAATCCTTAAAAATATTAATATAATTTCAAACGGTCAAATCAGAGAAACAATTCCAGATCTCCATCTTTAATATTCCAATGTTTAATAAATTCCCACCCTGTTTTCTTAAAACTATTTTTGATATGTGAACTGTATAATTCGCTAGTTATTCAGGAATATAGAAGCTTCTCTAAGTATTAAAGGTAGCAAAGATTTATTATCTGTATTAGGATTTTTAAAGAAGCTGGAGGAGAAAAGTAAGAAAATTCAACTTTGAAGTCCTGATTGAAACACTGAAGCAGAAAATTCTCAAAAGCCAGAAAGTTGCTGTATTTTAAAAACATTTTGTTTTGAAATAAGTTTAAATATACAGAAAAGTTGCAAAAATACTAAAACAGTACTGGATTCCTTCACCTAGTTTCTACTAATGTTAATTACATCCTATGTAATCATTGTACAATTATTAAAATGATTAAATTCATATCAATACTATTAACTGATCTACAAGTTTTATTCAAATTACATCATTTTTCTCATTAATGTTTTTGTTTGTTATTTCCTGATGCAGATTTTAACCTAGTCTCAGGTAGCTAGTCAGACATGAGCAACAGGAGAACAAAGGAAGAGAGGCCCAGCCTAGAGACCACTCAAAGACCACCCTATTTGTAGTTAGAGAAACCTTCCTGCATCCCCAGAGACAAAGGACAGGAAGGCCGTAATCTTGGCTAGTTTAATCTGGCCATAGAAGCCTGTGCAGAAGGTATTACCCGAATTTGCCCACAATCTAAGCCTCATTATACTGTCATTATAATACTATGTTTATGCCTGGAAGTTCATGAATCTACTTATAACAGACTGACTTCTGGGTAAGCACATGTAAACTAGGAAAAGAGTTATATAGCAGCCAAGTGTCAATTAAAACGACTTCACTCGCCAATCACCTAAGAATGCTTCTGGAACCACCTTCCACGTCCCAAATATAATTCAGACATTCCAACTTCTGGATGATTACAGCTCTCTTCGCTAAAACCATGTCACTCCTTGGAGGGTGCTCTGTCTTTCTAAAATATACCTTTAATAAATCTTTTGTAAATCTCACTGACCTGTGATTCTTCACTGCATCAATGAGGAAGAACTGAGGAAAAATGCTAATTACACTTCTGCACCATTATGCCACACACACACACACACACACACACACACACACACATGCGCGCGCGCGCGCCATTGGGGCAACACCAAAGTTCAAATCACCCCAACTGTACATTTTCACATGACACTTACATTGTTATGTCTCTTTAGTGTCCTCTACTATTTACATAGTCTCAATTTTTTGTTTTGTTTTGTCTTTAAAACATTGCAAGTTTTACAGAGTATTGGCACAGCATCCCTAAACTTATATTTGCCTAATATTTACTCATGATTATACTGAGATTATGCATTTCTGGCAAAATATACCACAGAAACAATGTTGTACTCTTCTCCATACATCATACCACAGTGTGTATGATGTTGATTTGTGTTGTTGCTGGCAAATTTAAATGTTTGCTACAATTCTAAAGCAACTTTGAGAAGCATCCACTAAATACTTCAGTTCGCAAGAGTGAAGTTATTCTCAAGAGATTAGGAGACTGCTGTTAATTTCATGTTTGCCTATATCTAACCTTCATATTCCCCTAAAAAATAATGGAATTTCTCCTTTTTTTCTGTCAAAAATTATACACATTTCTCTCACTGGAGTTTTAACCCAGAATCATGTATTAAGGTAATTTTGCGAAAATGTTACAGGTCCTCTGTCTTGCGAGACAATGAAAATTACTTCAGAAAGTCATGATTTAATATTTAATTTCTCTTTCTTATCAAAAGAATTAAAAGCTGCAAATATAATTCTCTATTTGAGGAACCAGACAGTTTTAGAGGCACTATAACTTACTAAAATGGAAAGGTACTGAAAATGAAAACTTCAAGCTGTAAAGAAAATTAATTTATAATTTTGTGTTGCTTACTAAAAGATAAATATAAGAACCTATACTCTTCTATATAATTGCCAAGCAATGAGGGAAAGAGAAAAACAAAATTCAAAAATAAGAATATTAAAAGGAGAAAGAGAATGGAAATGAAAAAGCAAGGTAAAGAAACAAGGACAAAGAAAATGCAAAAGACAAAAGCAGGAAAGATATAGAGCTGACTGAATATATATAAAAAAAAAAAACAATGAAAAAAGGATAGTCTATGCTCTAAAAGTGAGCTAACACTTTTAACAATCTGTAATTCATCTGCACTCTGAGCTTCCAATTGCCATTACTGTTTGTTTTCCTGTTACTAAAGTAAAGGTTCAACTGTTGCTGCTGTTTTCCCACTGATCATCTGAATGGATTAACAAGAAACTCAGTGCAAGGAAAATTGCTCTCAAGGCTACAGCACTTGTCAACAAAACACATTCTTTGTGGAAGGACTGGTATCAAACAAAACCTAGACATGTTTTCACCATATTGTGTTGGACTAAACCTGATATGCAAATGTAATTTGTTCAAAATATTGTTTCAGGTTGCAACTAAAATGTAGATTTTCTGGTCTTTTATTTATATCTATACATTTTCAGGGGAAGCAAAAGACTATTGTGTGGATTAAATATTATATTTCATCTTTAAAAATTAAGATTAAATTTCAAATATGTATGAATTATCTTCATTAGATGAATTTTAACTTATTCACAGTTTTTAGAAGACTTGCTACTTAGTTCACTTTGTGTGATAGGTATCATCAAATTATTTTCTATTCCTGAAGAAGAGGAGTTTTGTATTCCTTATTCACAAGTTTCTCCTCCACGCACACAATGATTCCTCAATAAAAACTGTTGACCTTTAACAATACTGTGAGGTACATAATTTACGGAAATGGATTAAGATATATTAATTATGAATACCAAATATATTTAACTAAATTAAAACAAAATATTGTATCATTAAAAAATAAACCAACTATAAAAATAATCACATATTATTAGTCCCTTGCTCTTTTTATTTGCAATGTTGAATCTATTGCAGGATCAATGATCATATATTACTATTTTATGGTCAAGAGTATGATTGCTGATATATATTGTTTATATTAAAAAGAAGATAGTGGTATGCTTTTTAGTGTGTGGTTAACATCTAGCAACACGTATCAATGCAAATTACTTAATTGATACCATTTTAGAGTTTGACTATAGAAATCAATGCACAGATTTTTTTACATATACCAAATAGTTTATAAATAAAAGAAGTTATTATGAAAATAAAAATAAAGATACCACATGTACTATTGCTGGTAAATTTTGGTAAACATTTTTATTATGTCATCCAGAAATTACTACTAGATGTGTTAACAAAAGGCTCATACATAGTACTATCCAAACACTTAAAAAATATATTATGAAAAGAAGATCCTAAAAGGAAGAATACATGAAGAATAAATTAAAAAGAACTAATAATATGAAAGTATCTCAAATAAGATGAATCATAGCATTTTATATTTTGTTTTCTCTAGTTGTTCTGATGCACTAAATTAAATTTCCTTTTCACATTGAATTACTCCAATAATGTGTAGTACAAACATTTAGTATGGTATATGTTTATTTTAATTAGTATGTCACTGGTATTAGTTAGTTTCCAATTTATATTTGAATAAGCTTTATCTTATTAACCAGACATTTTCATATCAAACTCACATATGTCCATATCGGTTCCATTTATCATCCAGTTGTTCTTAAATAGTAAAATGTAGGAATATTCTATACTTTAAAATATTGTAGACAATTTTAATTTTATGACAAATGTGTTTCTCTAAGCTCAGCTCATGTCTGTGTCAGAAATATCTTCACTTAACCTTTATCTTCACAGAGAAATTCACCATATAAAATTTAAAAAGCATCTTATTTAACATCTTGATTTTGATAGATTATATAAATCTATGTAATTTTCCTGCAATGATAATAGGTCATTTGCAGCATACTGTTTGGAAAGGGACATTACACAAGTTTTCATGTAATATAATAAAGCTTCACTCCCAGAGTTAATATTTTTCTAGGAAATTTGGAATCAACTAGCAAAACAAACAATTCTTTTGGGATACATCCAGAGAAGAAACTACTAATAAGCTTTACTAAATTTTATATCACATTTCTTAGTTATGAAATCAGAATATACAAAAATAAATAAGTAAATTTATTAAAGGATATGAAGCATCCTTCTACAAGATCCAGAGACATTCTGAAGCTGCTCCTTCAGGAACAGCACCCACATGCCTCTCTGGGGCTGCACTAACTAAATGATACAGTGTGGCAGAGAAACCAGAAATCTTTCCAGCGGTGCACTAGAAGAAACACACATCTCTGCTCTGGCACTGCTCTGGCCAGAAGACTGATGCCTCTCGCCTCGTACCTTCCAGTTTCAAAGTTTCAGACAAACGTGTCTGATTGGCCTAAATTGCACTTCTTAGAGTAGGCTGTAAAGGGAATATTCTGGTCTCTATCTTTAGATAGCAAAACCCAAAATACAGGGAGGGAGTTGAAAGAAGTTGAGAAACTCCATGTGATACCCTACAGTGAGAAACCACAGCCAGAGGTAAATGCAAAGTGAACAGGAGTGGAGGGGGTCGGTGTGGGTAAGAGCCTCTTGGAAGGACGAATCAGTTTGGAAGTGATTCCAGAGAGAACCCTTAAAGATACTGTCAGCTTACCAAACACCTAGCAAATTTCCAAGAAAATACTGTCATTTAACAAGAAAAAGAAAATGGAAAAAAAAAAAAAAGATGAACAACCAGGCACAGTGATCTGACATTTCAAAGTGTGCAGAGGGCTACAGGTACTTGCTAGCTTCTCAGAGGTATGATAGAATACAAACAATGGAGTTATTAAATGTTTCAACATGTTGACTCAAAGCCTCAGGAGCTAAAGAAATAACAAATATTATATTACCTAGGAATTTCAATAATTTGTTTTAGAATTAAAATTGGTATTAAATGACATTTTTCTCATATTAATCATAATAAGCAAAATTAATGTAAATATGATATTCATTTATATTCTTTCATAAGTCAAATTTATGTATAATTACTATCCCTTTGGATATTTTCTCACTTGAAGACTATTTTCTCAGCTTTATTTAAAATTCCATTCATCTTGCTTCTTTCAGAACTTATTTCTAACAAAATTTTGTATCTCCGAAAGTAGATATCTATTCTGATTCTCATTTTAAAGTGGAAAACCTTTCTGACCTCTCCATTACTAGTATCCGATATCTGATTATGAATTAAGCCCTCTCCGGATTCAGAGCTCACTATAGCTCACAAAGATGCATTCTTTGTGTTTACGAATCATGAAATTATTCTGGTTGATGTCTTCTCAACTGTTTACATGCTCGAATACTCAGATATTTGTATTAGGTAGTAATCTTCTATAGAAAAATGCCGAAGTACAATGCCTTGTGTAGAATTAAGCCAAGTCAATTACCAAATTTTTCAGGCAATTAGAGTTACTGTAGTATTGTTTTCCACAAGATTCTTACAGCCTTTCACATATCTAGAATTTTGGAACTTGAATCACTTCATAAAGATACTCGACTTTTTGAATAGGTAAAGTATTGTCTTTTATGTATAACTAATATGTCTGAAAGACAAGTCTAAAAAGGATCTATAACCATCTCAGGGCACCTGATTTTTCTTAGCAGACCAACAATGGTGTATTCAAATTTCAAGAGGTTTTAAATGTGATTTGCAGGCAGAATAGTTCCAAAGTCCCTAAATTATTTAAATAAGTGAAAACAAAAAAGGCTTTCTTGAGTCACATGTAAAATAAAATAGATCACTTCAACCCTTTAAAAAATAGGTTTTTTGAGATACTCTCTCGAGACAGTATTGCACACACGAGGTCCTAAATGTAAAATGCTCATTACCTAGTGTTTCAACAAAAGATCTTTCATATGACAGATGCTCTTCTTAATTTCCCCCTTTCCTTTTATTTTTCATCACTCCCTCCTCCTTTCCTACATTTATTGCCCTTAAATTCCTTAACATTCCTCAGTCCTTTCTTTTTTTTAATTTAAATTTATTGGGGTGACATTGGTTAATAAAATTATATAAGTTTCAAGTACACAATTCCTGTGGATTAATGTGCAAACAAAAAGTTTTTATTTTGCCACATTCCTCTCTGTTTCTCTCATCTGAGAGCAGAATAAAACCATAAATGGAAGAAAGGGGATTGTAAACACATATACATATGCCCACACACATACATACATCCTGAACAGAACTGTACACCACCTGCTACATATGTGGATTAAGGATTAAACATTTGGTGTTCATCATTTGATTTGATGTACTTATTCAGTCATATATGTAGATTTCTCATACTCATGTGTATTTACTATTTATTCACACCATTAATCCTCAATATGGCATATCGCATTTTTATTTACTATCAGAGAAAATAAATAGTGTAAAAGGATTTGTGTGGCCTATTACTAATTCTTACTCTCACATTTATATATTTCCATTAAATTTAAATAGAAGTTTCAAACTTGAAAAATTATTTGAAGCCAGTTACTTAAGAACTATTTAACAAACTGAAATTCGGAGAAATTGCTCAGACTATGTTATTTTTATTAGAAGAAAAAAATGGGTAATTGCTTTCATTTTGCAGTGTTCCTTATTGTATTGATTATGGTATTCAAATATTATACAATTTCCTTTATTTACAAAACTATGATGAAGAGAACAATTTTTAAAGTTATATACCTCAAAAGTATCAAAAATAGTTATTAATAAAATTGCCTTAATATACATTTATAACTATTTAATCAAACAGAATTCTAGGTATCTTAAAGCAAAGGTTCTCAAAATCTGTCTGATCTTCAGAAACATCTGAATTGTAAAATTTTTTTTATTGGAAATTGATTGCATTCTCCACAATGGATTCTGGATCCAACACTTCCTCCAGATGATTTTTAATTATCCAGAATTTTTAATTTGCAATGAAATTTGTACTTCCTGCCATAGTTCTCTCACTCTTATGACTTGCCAGATCACAAAAGCCTCTCAGTAAGTGCCTGTGTGCTGTGCTGTGGACATTATTTCTAAGCCCTTCCTTCTATTTCCACTCCTCAATTTTATCTTCTTTCACTTTGTTGATGTTTCACTTTGATCTTTTCTTGCCCTCTGAGTGTGCTCTTGGGTGAACACTTCTGACCACAGATTGCTTTCCAGTCTATACATGCCTGGAAATTAGACTTTTATAACTAAACTTTAGTCAACTCACTACCATACTCATTCATGGTTCATAGCATAGAAAATGAGTCAGACACTATATTCAGTTTAGACTAGGTACTTCACATGTCTAGATGAGAATATTAAAAACATTATATCCTGATTATAATGTTTTTTAAAAAAATTTTTAATGTATAGGTTTTTATAGACTGAATTGTATCCCCCCAGTATTCATAGATACCCTTACTTCAAATGTGACTATATTTGGAGATACAACTTATTAGGTGATAAAGGCTAAACAGTCATATAATGGGGTCCTAATACAATTGGACCAGTGTCCTTATAAGAAGAGACACCAGAGCTCTCCATCATATGAAGACATGGTCAAAAAGGGGGCCATCTGCAAGCCAAGAAGAAAGTCCTCACCAGGAACCGAATAGTCATCACTTAGTCTTGGACTTCTCAGCCTTCAGAATTGTGAAAAATACATACCTGTTATTTAAGTCACCCAATCTGTGATATTTTGTTACAGTAGCCTGCACAGACTAACACACAGGTAGTATATGTAATCTTTTAATCTAGAAATACTCTGTAAACAGAATTGGCATGATCTTGGGAAGACTGTTCATTTTACTTTTAAATCAACTTTAAAGTTTGTGCTACTTATTTGGGTAGACTATGTATGGCACTTTATCATCCTGAAATACATGTAAATACCTCTTAGGCTGGAATTATGCAATTAAATTTTTTCATTCTAATTTATAGACAAAAAAACAAACTACGTCAAGGTATGTTTCTAAAACAATCTCTAAAAAATGTGTTAAGGTCTTATCAACTGAACCCAATTATTGGCCAGTCTTCCTTGGCAGTAATATAATAACTGAGGCAAAAAAATGACAATGCTGAGAAAAAATTATATAAGTATAATTTAAATACAGTTTGCTTATTGACGTGTATACTATAAAAAGACTACTAACAAGATTATTTTTGTCCTTATTTAATGTTCACCATTCATGCTTTAAATATGTTTATGGAGAATTTAATATTTGCTTAACATGGTACTATGCATTGGACACGTGAAGACAAATAAAGCAATAGTCTGTGACTTCAGAGAGTAATTTGCATAAAGCGGTAGAGGGGAGAGTGAACAGTACAACTATGTACTATAATTTGGCAGGGCAGGGCAAAATAATGAAAGATAAAGAGACATTACAAACATATCAGGATCCAAATAGTTGAGAGCTGCCTATAATATGTAAGATGTCAATGGGGAGCCCATAGAAAGTTCTAAGCCATAATATTACCACATTATACTATTTACTGTGATCACTATAGGGAACCGATAGCAGTGGGATAATGCTGAAGGGAGATGGGTCACTCTTGGAGCCACTTTACCAGGGCAGGTGAAAATTTGTTAGGGCTTTATTTAAAATAACAGAGAGGATAGTATTAGTGGTCACAGTAATGGTCATGGTAGAACAGATAAAATGAAAGAACCGATTAGAAATCTAACATTTGGGAAAAGGAATAGTCAACGACTAGGCAACTCCATATGTTATAGTTTTTAATTTAATTTAATTTATTTTAAATTACATTTATAGACCCAAAGTATGGATGATTAAAATAAAATAAGTGAAATCTGGAGCTATATAATATATTGTAATACAGTATATTATATGTAATATAATGATAATATTAACTATAGAAAAGTGATATTTAAGCCTTAAACTTTTCCCAATAATAAAATGTTACAGATGACACAAAGAATAGTATGTTTATAGCAGAATAAAGTTATATAAAGTTTTAAAGTTATAAATATGGTATATCTTCCTCTATAGTTCTCTGTTCTATTAGAATGCTCATAACCTATAAATGAATGAATGAATAAATGAATGAATGTATAAAATATGTGAGTTAGTAAAATAATTTGCATCTTAATTATTGTTTCTTACAACACTATTTTTCTATGTGGTCTGAGATGTTACTATCTTCTATTAGGATGATTTCAGCTACTGAAAAGAAATATGTTATAGTTAGTCCATTTATGTTGAAGGGCAGGCATCTGAAGTGACCCACAAGCCTATGATGACATAAGGAAACTCACTCCTTTGTGTTATTGGCCTGTATGACTAGTGCCCAGTAAATCTGAGGATATTTCTTTCCCCTTTTGTTCATAAGACAGCTGCCAATGGCAGTTAGGTTGATATGCTTCCCTGTTGATGTCCAATTAAAAAGAGAGAATCACTCTCCATAACTTTCCCTGAAATCCTCTGCAAGACTCTTCCCTCATTTCTCAAATTGAATTAGGCCCATCCATCCCTTACTGATTTATTAATAAATGGCATTCATTAAGCTCCAGGCCCTATTCTTTAAGCCAAGAATATTAAAGTGTCAAAATAAAATTCCTAGGTTCATGGAGATAACTGTTTTGGGGAAATCAAATAATTTCAAATATGTATAATATAAGGCCAGGTAGTGATAGGTGCAATAAAAGAGAGGAAAATACAAGAGATATTCAAACATGACAAGCATAAGGAGTGCTGTTGTGGATAGGGATATTGAGTAAACCCTCTGAGAACGCGATCTTTGATCAGAGACCTGATGGGATCAAACAAGCCATTGAGAGGATACCAGTTCCTTAGCTGATGTTATATACTCTGCGGAAAAGAACTCTGGAACTTCTTATCTCACAGACAGACACCTAAAATATAAACCAAGGTCACCCATGTCCCTGTACATTAAAAGGCCTCAATAAGATATTTCTGATTCCCTTTGAATTTCCATTTTATTTCACAAGTTGCACAATGTTGGATCTCAAGAGAATTTTCACCTCCCTTACCAGTCTCATGCTACAGATCTTACAGAGTTCAGGAATGACTTATTTAACCAAGCTCAAATTCAATCCAATTAAACATGTCCCACTTAACTCATAGTTTAATACCAAAGGTGAATTTTAATAAAAAGTTTGACTCTATAGCTGATGTTTGGTGATAACTTTCAACCACTCCTTTGACTTCACCGCTTGCCTCATATCTGGGCAAATGATTAAGAAAGCTTCATGCTCTTTTACTCTGTATTGACAGATCAAACCATTCAACCCGGGCCAATATGGAAACCCTCATCCCACGACATAAGCACAATAAAACCCACACCAGTATCTCTTTCCCATTCTCTCAGGCGATTTTTCTGACCTGCTTGGGACTCTGACCTTCTGTCCCCAGAAAACCTCATTATGGAAGTAACAAGTCACTTCATACCTTCTTGGTGCATGTTTGACATCATCCCAAATCAAACTTGCGTGACTATATTCGTGGAGTGACCATAAAAAGAACATACATTAAACTGTTTTTTTTTATAATTTTCTCTATCTTTTTTTTTTTTTTTTTTTTTTGCCAACCTGGGTTTCTAAATCACTTCTTTGTCTTATTCAATTTTGACTTCTGATAAAATGTGTCATTTACTTTCATTGATGTTGATTTTAATTTTTATTACATCTTTAAATACTTTAAACATATTTTGTTATAAAAAGCACAGTATTTATACTTTAAATTGCTTACAAAATAAAGTCGTTACAAAACAAAGTGAAATTCTTCAGTAATTTGATATTATTCAGATTATTTAAATAAGCCACACTCTTTAAATACCTTGAACATTTTTTAGAATATAGTCTGCAGGAATTATTATATTATAAACTATAACTTTCCTGAACTTATTTTTCCCATTTTCTTATTTGAAGTCTATTCAAGATTTGTAGTGAACAACACAACCTTTATAAAACCTTCAAGAATCATAATTATTTTATAATTATTTTGATGTTCACAAAATGTAACCAGTTTTGCAATGGAATCACCGCAGCATTTTAAATGTACAGATAAAAGGTAAAAATGTCATAAATACATTTTGCTACAAATACATTTCCTTCCATACTATTACCCAATAAAGACAACTTACATATTTAACCTTTTTAAGCAAACCTAACCTTAACTTACATATTTAATGAAGTTAAGCCAAACTGTAATACCGTTTACATTGTCAACTTATTTAAATTACTTCAACTACTTAGGCAAATATCTGATAAGATAAATTGCATAAGCAACTGACATATGAGTTTTGTTCTACTTTGTTTTGTTTGACTTTGTATAATTGTTCAGCTTCACAACATTCCTAGCAAATATCTCTTTTATTCATGTAGGTATCCGTATCTGCCAGTAGAGACAGTAATTAAACTAAGCCTATTCTGCTCACAGACTCTTCAGTGAAGAAAACATGGCCGTGGAAATAGACAGAAGTTATACACTACCAGCAACCTGTATTATCATAGAGGCATATCCGTTTCTGCCAAAATTCCTCCTCCCTCTGAAAAAATATTTAAAAATTATTTGGGTATAGTTATCACTTAAGAAAATCAGTATGCCTAAGTGTCCTCATGTGGGGAGAGTCAACTGTCAATATCTTTGATGTGAATATTATATATATGTAGAGGCCTGATGAGGCAGATTTAAGCTGATTTGTTTGAAATAGCTAAACTCAAAACAAATCTTTCATAAAATAAGTATAATTATAAAATCATAAAGTGTCTTTTTACTATTACATTTTTATTTTCTAGTGTATTCTATTTCTAGTTAGAGGGAAGTAAGTAGGAGAGATGTTTGGAGGAGCATCTCACACTGGAGATTCTTAAATTGTGAATCTATTCATGACAATGAGCAAAAAGAAAAAAAAGTGGAAAATTTTGTAAATATATTACTTTTTAATAAAATTTAACCTATAGGGCAAATATGAATTAAGGCTAAAATAAAATATTGATTAAAAAATCCTACTGTTTCCTTTGTAGAATACAGATTATTATTATTAGTGGTTGTTTTTTTTATTTTCCAACTTGGCAATGGTTTAGTATTATAAGCCCAAGAGAAAAGTTAATATATTCAAGATATATTAATATCTGAGCATGAATATGCAAGATATTTTTTTAAAGTGATATAAAAATGAAAGTCCTTGAACATATGCTGATAGATCATTTGTCTATCATTTCACATTAAAAATAGATATTTAAAGGTTAAAGACATGATGATTTCCCCCAAAACTTTCATAAACATTTTGACTTATTTTTAAATTCAATGATTTCACTTCTCAACTTTTCCAAAAATGAAAACAAGAAATAAGAATTTAAACAACATAAAACAATAGTTCAGATGCCAAAATACAAATCATGTTTTTGAAAGTGATTTATATTTAAGAGATTTGAGAACACAAAGTTTTCCTATATGCAATGATGAGACTTTCAGAGACTATCTCAATATACTGTGTGCTTTCCTAGGAGCCTACATGTACTGGTAAGTCCTGGGCATACTCATATCTTTTAATCCTCACAGAGTTCATCTAATTAAGCATTGTCATTCTCCTTTAGCTCATGTGGAAATGGATATTTAGAGAAGGTAATAACTCTTGTATTTTAAAAAGATATCCCCAAGTAACAAAATTGCAACTGGGTATAGGAAGAGTGTAATGACTAGAATTCAAAACATCTCCTGAACTCCTTGACATCTTCTCTGCATCCCACATGTTCCTGCTTGCTTTGTGAAGAAACCTGTTCATTCTGAGCTATTTATCAAACAACTAGGTTTGCTTGAATTATTTTTTGTCAATTCTCTATTCATTCCCCCATTTATCACACATTTTATTCTGATAAATGACTTGTATATTCTGACCCAAAAACTCCTCTTCTGAATTGTCTTAATAAATTGGTGAATCAGCTATGTTCACTCATTTCTGTTTTTGCCATGCCCCTCATGACCGACCTTAACCTACTACAAACACATCTTAAAAATCTAGAGCTAGGATGAAACACATAGCATGAATATGTTGTAATATCACTTTCTATTCCATTTTGAAGGGAACTTAAAAAAAGTAGGAAAGTTGCGAATATGGTATAATAGAGCCCCAAGAATTCTTTCCTTAGATTCACAAGTTGCTAGCATTTTGCCACAATTACTTTTACTTTCACTTTCCCTCTGCCCCTCATACAATGTTGATAGCAAAACTACAGCTGAGTTATGGGATGGAACAGTGTTCATTCTCCAAAAAAGGTTTTTTGTGATTTTAAAAAAAATAATAAGTCCCACTTAAGCAAAATTTTATTGTTGCTTATATAAAATTTATACACACACACACACACACACACACACACAAATGCCTATTTGTCATACATAGAATTAAATAGCAAATTAACAGAAAATGACTGCCAATGGATGGCAATAATTAATCATATAAAGGCATTATTGGTTTAATAAATACTTTATGAGTTTCACAGTTTTTATCAAAGAATTAACTAATAGTAAAAATATTTACTGAAGAAAAGATTGCAAAAGACACAGATAATTTTAAGAACATCACCAGTTTTGACGTGAATGATGTTGAAGGTATTTTTTGGTATAATCTCCAGGTATGTATTCTGATACTTAAAAATCTCATTTAGAGATTTTTCCTAATCATGCAGTCATAAAAGTAAATATAAGTGTATATACAGATACATGTATGTATGTGCACCTAGATAGATGGTAAAAAGATAAATAGATAGATAGATAGATAAGATAATTTGATAGATGGATGATAGAAGTTAAATGAAAATTAAACTGTGAAAAGTTGCAAATATAGCATAAATTATTTCATTTAATGGTGAAACATTCCAATAAATGTGACATGTATAAACACTGCTGGAAGTATATTCTTTCGTCTTATCTCCATGTAAAAAAACAAACAAACAAAACAAAAAACAAACAAAAAACAAAAAAACAATTCTTGCCATTAGACTAAATTCAATATGTCTTGCCCTTTCACTTATATATTTGACATCATGAACTGGGTAAGACTGGATTTTGTAGAAACAGAGAAGATTTAGGATGCTGAATTTGTTGAGAAAAGTATACATGTCAACTAAAGCTGCAGAATATATGGCTGAAAGAGCAGTTTAGATTCATTGGTGTGATGGGGCTGACTAGTACCATCTTGTGAAAAACAATTGTTCACATCTGTTCACATCTCAGCATTCAGTGATGCAGCTTGAAATCAGCCATGATAAAAGTATCTGCAGCAAGTAAGTCAGCAAGTGCTACAAAATCAGGGATCTTTCTCAGCTATCCCCACTCCCACCCTAGACAGCTGGTTGTTAAACATTTACCAGCACATCAGTGTTGTAATCCAGCCTGTTTTTAGTATGGAAATTGCACTAATTCTTTTACTATTCTTTACATTACATATTTTCTCAATTGCTAAATGGAAATAGAAATATTTATCTTAAAGAAATATTGGGACAACTTAAGTAGATGCTATTTTAAAAAATCACCGGACCTTCATTAGATTCTCATAATGAGTTACTGACATGAGAATTTACATGTTCTTTCACCACAAAGAATTCCAAACTCACTGGTAAATTTTAGGGCTATTGAGCATAACATATTTATACAAAAACAGCATGATTTAGTTTATAAGTTGATATTAAATATATGGCTATACAAGTATACATATTACCCCAACAGAATAAAAATGTATTTTAAAATTTAGCAGAAATCAGAACCTAAAGGAGTGAAATCAAAGGCTCTAAGAATTTATACTAGAGGACCACCCTCAAAAAGAGAATAACATATATTTCATTCATACATTTGATCTTCATGCAAGCACATTCGGTATCTATTATATATTAGGCATTACTCTGAATGGTGGTGAGGCAAAACACAAAATATTAGAATTTTGTAACACTAATCCAAAGTTACAGTATTGGCACAGAGAAAAAACAATCATTGTTAAAAAAGTTTGAAAGTTTGTATATTTTTTATTTGCAAGATAATACTCTACATATCTCTTATGCTTAGTACTATTACACACATTTTACAAGTGAACAAAATAAAGTATGGAAAGTTATATAATTTTCTCAAAATTTATACTTAATAAATGTCAAAAGCGATCTTTGAACCCAGGATGTTGCAGTTCAAATGCTGGATGCCATGTTTAAAATTAAAGAATAAATAAATTAACTTAACACCAATAAAATTAAATGTATAATTAAGCACAAGTTATTTGTTTGTTTAACAACAATTGCAGATTCTCATGCTCTTGTAAGAAATGACTGCAAGAGAAATTTCATATCATTCACCCAATGTCCCAGAATACTGTAACATTTTGCATAAATGTATTAACACTTCATAACCAAGAAATCGACATTGACACAATACATCCACTTATCCAGATTTCATCAGTATTACAAGTAATTATGTGTGTGAGGGCTTACTTCTATGAAGTGTTAACACAGGGATTTGTCTGACCACCACCACAGTTAAGATACAGAGAAATTAATTTACAAGGATCTTAGTTCTATCCTTTCAAAGTCATAGCCCCATCTCTCCTGCTCTCCCTCCCCTAAGCCCTGACAATCACTAATATGGTCTTTATCTTGGCAATCTTATTTTAAGAATGATATGTGGATAGAATCATATACCTGGAATAGAACTGTAACCTTTTGAGATGCTTTTTTCACTCAACATATTTTTATTTGCATCCATCCAAATTGTTGTTTATATCAATTGTTTTTATTTCTGAGTACTATCTCATGGTACAGTTGTATGACAGATTGTTTAAACATTCACTCACTGAAGGGCATTTAGACTTTCTTTTTCCAGTTTTCAGCTTTCACAAATAAAGCTTATATGAACATCTGTGCACATAATTTTGTGTAAATGTAAGTTTTCATCTCCTTGGAATAAATTCCAAGAGTACAGTTACTTGGTTGTATGGTAAGTGCATGCTTAGTTTTGAAAGAAACTGTCATATTCTTTTCTAGAGTGACTGGAATGTTTTTTTTTTTTTTTCCTTTACACCAGCAACATAGGAATGATCCAGTTTCTCTAGATCCTTGCCAGCATTTGATGTTGTCGATATTATTTACATTTAGACATCATAATTGTTTTGTAGTAACATCTCACTGTGGTTTTAATTTGCATTTCTTTAATGTCTAATGATGACAAACATCTTTCATGTGTTTATCTGCCATCTGTACGTTGTTTTAGGTATAATGTCTTTTAATATGTATTGATAATTTTCTAATTGGAATGTTTTTTACTATTGAGTTTTTAGAGTTCTTTATATACTCTACATTCTCTCACTCTGTAAGTTGTCTTATATTCTATTAACATTGTCTGTTGTTAGCTAACAGTTTTAATTTCGATAAAGTCTTATTTATTTATTTATCTTTTTGGATGCAAGTCCAAGAACTCGTATTTTTTCCATAAAGCGTCATAGCTTTATATTTTACATCTAACTCCATAGTCCATGAATTCATAATGATAAAATTTTATATAAGGAGTGAGATTTAGGTAGAAGTTCTTTTCAATCCATTCATTCATTCATTCACTCATTCATTGACTATGAGTAATAAAATGTTTAAGGACAATTTATTGAAAAGGCTACCCAATACATACTAAATGCCCTTTGCACCTTTGTGAAAAATCAATGGGGCATATTTGTATGCATATATTTCTGAGTTCTATTAATCTATAGGTCTATTCCTCAAGAGTGCTGCCTACCCTTGACAGGAGAATAGCAGTAAGGCCCCTGGTTTTCACTGGCCATTAGGTTGGGGTGAAAGTTCACTTCTCAACTCAGCCCCATTAAAACCATCAGGAGAGAAGGTTGATTTTTTTCATTGGTGTTGATTGGCAACTGAGTTTGCTATTGTTAAGGCACCCTTTTCCTAGCCTTTTGGCTAAGAGAAATAGACTTTTCTTGGAGCAATTTTGCCACTACGTTTTGGCAGTTCTGGCTTGGACGTTTCTGCAGGACCCTGTTCAGTGTAGATGAAAATCAGGACACTCACCCTTATGATATCCTCAAATCCCAAAGTCACTAGGCTGTTAAACACCAATGAAAAATTGTGGAAGGAACTGGATACTTTATTATGGTAATCAGGAATTATTTAGCCTACTTGTTATTAAGGGTATAATACAAGATTGGACATCAGTTTTCAATATGCATCTAATGATATTCTGTAGTATTCGAATAACTATTAAATCTGGAATTAATGCTTTTATAGGTATCAGAGTATAACATTTTTATTAATATATACCAAAGTAGGCCTGGTAACATACTATAAATTATAAAACAAAAAAGACATTTTACTATTTAATTAAAAACCTGGAAAACCATTATTTTACTATATTATAAGAGAATGACAATTTTATAATCTTTGTTAAAAAGATTCTGTAGCACTAATACAATAATTTTGGGCAACAATGAATACAATTAAGTAAATAAAGTTAGCATTACTATTATATAATAAAGTCATTGTTGCATGCATTCCCTAATTCAAATTTCCTTAAAGGAACTGTATACCATCTAGTGATCTGGTAGCAAAACTACAACTTTTAATTAAGCTTTTTTTTTTTTTTTGCATCATTACAGATTATGCTGAACAACAACAATAACCAAAAATAGTTTACATTTGGACATTTTACTTTGGTAAAGTAAATTTCTAGAAAAAAAATTTCAAGCACTCTATTATTATTCCTATTAATTTGTATTTCAGCAGATAAGGTGAACTAAAAAAAAAACCAGGGAGGAATTACTATAAACTCTTGCAACTTTGTTATTTATGAGAAATACTTGTGTAAATGCTGTAACACATGCTCATTTTTGTCACATAGAAATATATACATTATTTCACGATTGCTATGTAATTGTACTAGATACAAAAATATATTTGATATATTCATATTTTCTTGGGTTTGTTTCATATAAATATATATTGGATAAACTGTTTTTTTAAATAAATAGGAAGGTTGTTGGAGAGGTTGATGTTAAACACATAATTGGAATAGTGTGAAAGATAAAGCAATTTAATGTCTTCTTACTTCCTTTTTCTTTTTTAGACAGTTAATTTAAGTAGATGCTCTACATTGGCTCTGAGAGATATATACTGATACTCTTCAAATCTCCTTATAGTTTATTTAAAAAATTCTCAGAACTTTAAGTTTTTTTTCTAATTAACTTATAAAATATCCCTGGATGCATTGTTTCCATACGTTTCATATTCCTTAAACCCAACTCCTTCACTTTCAATAAATTAGCTAAAAAATCAAGTTCATCTGACAAGAATGATTACTCAATTCCCAGTCTCTCCACCTCAAAATAGCACTGTATCTTCATTCTTTCTCTTTGTCTCCACTGTAACATAAAGAAGAAACATACTTCCTCCTCCTTTCCAAAGTTACCATCTTTCTTGATCCTATTCACTCTCTATTTCTCTGAATCTCAGCTCTATCAAACTTCATTCTCTTTAAGAGCATCAATAGTCTCTTTAACTTCTTCACTTGGATTCAATCTTCATAGAAACAGCAATAACAAAATAATATACTCTCCTTGATAATGGTACCCAGTGGTTTCTCTATTTTCTACTAATCCATTAGATACACTCTTTCTAGATAAATTGTTTCTGATAAGTAAAATCTAAAATATTAAACGGCCATTTGATTTTGAATTTTTATTTCAATTTTTGAGAGACTGCTCTTTTTACATTTAAATGAAATAAAGGAATATTCCAAGAAGTCTAGTTTTATCCTTATCTCCATCTTAGTCTTTCCTCCAATTTAAACTCTATTTTTTTTAATTTATAAATTGTCCTTCAATTTTTTAAACGTAAAAGGTGTGTATGTATGTATGTTTGTACATGATTGAATACTATTCACATTTTCTTCCTTTTTTTTTTTATTAAAAAGTTTTATACTACTATTGATGCCATCGTAAAAAGTTTTCAGCCTTGGTACTGCTGATATTTGAGGCTGGAAAAGTCTTTGTTTTGGGCGCTGTTCTGTGCACTGTAAAATAATTAATAGCACCCCTGGTCTCTACCAACCAGATGTCAGTAAGAACAATGAAAATGTTTCCAGACATGTCTCCTCTCCGTAGGTGGGCAAAATCACTCCTCGGTGAAAACCACTTGCCAAAGTACCATGTAAAAGATATTTCTCATTTCTTTTTATAGCACCATAGTACTCATTCTTGCGGGTACTCCATTGTCCCTCATTGGTGGACATTTCTGTTGCTTCCCATCTTTGTTATTACTAATAGTACAGCAATCAATGACTTATCGTATTTAAACAAGGTGTTTTTTGAGTTTTTAGAAGTGAGCCCATTAAATTTTTTTAAAAGTAACTATGTAATATTGTTACTAGATGTTGTCAAAGTACCCTTCATTTTGCATTCCCACCAGTAATGTATAAGTCAGAAAATTTTAAATGCTATACTTTTACTGAGAAAAAAATCAACTATTTACTGTTTGAAAATAGTGATCCTTCATCCTGATTAATACCATATCTTTTTTTGTTATGCTTTGGTGAATAAAATGTTCACTTCTTTATCTCGATATTCTCATTGATTTGATATTTTAATTTGTTACTAATTACTGAAATATATCATAGAATCAATGACAATGCTAAAATAAGAAAGCAGTTTAGTTCTACAAAGCAAAAAAAAAAAAAAAGGAAAACTAAAAATAAAAAGTACTCATAACCCACTACGTCTCCTATTTGTACCTTGAAAACTGACAAATATAGAACATGAGGCATATAAAGTACAATTTATTTTGGAGTCACTTATCTATTACTCCACTCATCTTTTCCTTTATACTTTTCATCACAAAAGAAAAATATATTAAATGAATAAGTAAGAAGTATTAACAATGAATAAGTGTCCAGGTAAATTTTTACCATAGAAAACCTATAAAATTATAATTGATATATCTTTCAATTTATAATATGTCCTCATGTTTTAAATTTTTTATTACACTTATACAGTTCTTAAAATTCATACCACAACATCATATCTATTGACGATTTCACTAATATATTTACAAAGGGTCATTTTAAAGTAATTGGCCTTGTGTGTGGGTAAGCCCAGTAAGTTTTATCATAATTAAATACATTTCAAAAGAAATTAGAAACCCTTCTTACACTTTTAAATCAAGTGAAACAAGATATTGAATCTTTCACACAGGTACTACTGATGATTTCTAAATGTGGATTTTGTTCACAGTTTTTCTTGTAAAAATTAATTAAAATATCTTCAAACATGCTGTAAGACAATTATTCTTTTGAAAGTCCTAAAAACAATTAGCTATTAAAAAATTATCAGGTCCTCCTGATAATTCTGGGCAAATTTAAGAATCACTTTTACTCTCCAGGTTTTGGTAGGGATCAGTATTTTAACTAACATAAATTTAGGTTTAGTCAAGAAAAATAAAAGAGAAACAACTCTAGGATTTTAAAATAAGAATATCGGTACAAGCAATTGGTAATGTGGAATGGAACAGGTAATGTAAAATGGCCAAGACAAACGGAGAATGGTTAGGACACTCTTATATTGGCAACAAAAAGACAGCTACCAAACATAGAGCTAAAGGAACAAAGGGAGGAGGAGATGGACCTAGTCCAACAAGCCTGGACCTTTCAGGGTCTGGAGGAGCATATTCATATGAGGTTGCTAAAAGAGAGCTAAAACTGTAGGAATGAGTTTTTCTTTGGCAGCTAGAGCCACAGAGGATAGAGAAAACTGCTGAGGATATCAGAACAGAGAGAATACCATTGATTTTCAGTTTTTACACTTTCCAATCTCCCTCCAATACCATTTTTGGCTGGTCTCATTGGAATCTGCAGAGGTCAGTCTCCTTGTTAAACACAACGGAAACCAGAGAGTGAGAAAAGTATTTGAAACCAATGAATCAAACAACCTCCACAAAATTCCTCTCATTCTTGTTATTAATGGTCATTTATCAGCAGAGAGCTTCTAAATGAGGACATCTTTGTAGCTACTCTTTTGTGGCTTTTAATGTAATCAAGGTTTTTTTTTGTTTTTTGTTTTGTTTTGTTTTATTTTGTTTTCTTACTGACATGACCATTTATCCGGTACAATGAAATTATCATGCTGCTGCAATGAAATTCCATGAGAACAGGTATGATCTTTCAGTTTGGTCCACTGCTGTTTTCCTGGTTCTCAAAAAGAGCCTGGCCTATATTAGTTGGTCATCACAATGCAGTAAATAAATAAATCCCAATTTATTGGAGAACCAAACCATGGGTAAAACATAACACTCCAAAACTTCATTTAAAATAACTATTGTTTGATTTATTATTTGAAATTTGAAACTCATATTTTGATGAGGATGAACATGAAATCATAAGAAGTTTTATACATGCAAACATCTCAGTGTTCTAAATACAAAATAGTACTTTATTTCTATGTTTATATTATCTTTATTTACTTCAAGATATATTAACTATCTTATGATGAGCCATAAAATAGGTGATCTTGTTATAACTAAATAATGATAGAAAGATAATTAAGGTTATTGTATTCTAAAATTTATACTGAGGATAAAAGAAAGATTTGATGAATAGATTTACAGATTACATTAAAAAGATGGAGACATCAATACAGAAAATTTGATATTTTTTAAATGCCTCATGCAAAACAATTTGAAAAAATAGCAACTTAACCTTTAAGTTACTGAATTCATAGAACATGTGGTAATAGGAAGAGTTAGAACAGACTCACTGTAATATGTTCTCAGAAGCGATGTGTATATTTAACATAATTGTGTCAACCATGTTTAATCAAATTCAGATAATCATGTTTGAATTAATTGATATCATTTGATGAGGGTACAGCCCTGAAAGCCAAGTTTAATCTTACTATTCATGACAAGACTTTATAGCAAATGCAATGCTGAACAACATGTGATATTCCATGAGTATATTTTGTCCATTATCTCTCAAAGTGTTTTGAAACAGCATTATTCAATCACAAACAATTTAAGAATATTTGTATTTGCCTTTTCTTTGCATTTTTGCAAAGGTTGCAGGGAACAAATCTACAAAATTAAGATAGTTTAATTTACAATATATTCACAAAGAGTTTCTCTCCATTACATAGTCAGTTAGAATAATTATATGGTTAACTTGACATTTATCTAGATATCTGTTTCCAATTGATTAGTAGTTATCACAATAATTTTTCAGTAATTCAGTTGCATTAAAACACACACACACATACACACACATCACCGTTTAACTATTTAACTTGATCTGATTATGAATCTCAATATTAATCTAATTAAAGGAAAATAAGACTGACATAGATTGTTATTCTTCTAAAATAATATTCAGGTGAAATATTTAAAAATATAAGCCTTTTATAATGGAATTATAACTATAACTATTTGATCTACTTTTGATATCACACCATACATGTGACAGTAAACTTTAGAGTTTAGCCAGGAATGATGTAATAAAAAATTATAATTACTTTGTTCCTCAATTCGATTGTATCCTCACAGATATTCCTACCAATAAATGAGTTCAATTTTTTCAGGTTAAAATGCTTTAGCCAGAGTACAGTCTATTCATTTCATACTATCTACAAATAATTTCTGATTATAATTCAATTGTCCTTTAGGGAACAGCTTGGTACTCATTTATATTCACGAAATTGACATTTTATGTTCTATTCTTGTCTATCAGAAGGCAGATGACTTCCTAACTAATGTACTTACAAAAAATAAAGAACAAATTATAAGGTAAATCAACCAATGTTCTTTATAAATTCAGCCACACTAATCTGATTCAAAATTGTTTATCAGCATTATAAGCTGAAATATAAAATACTAAGTAAATCAATCTAACCATATATAACATGTATACTGAAGAACTTTTGCTAAGGTATTTATTCTTTTTATTTAATATACATAATTATAACAATAATTTAAAAATAAATTACTCCATTATCTTATCCTTAATTATCTATTCACTCTTATTCTGTTGTCATACTATCAGTAAGTTCGTAAATTTTATACTTTAAAATATTTTAATGTTATCAATATTTATAACTTTAGTCAATGTTGAAGATAAATCTCAAATCATTTCAGATTGTGATTATTTTAGCTACTCTATAGTAGTTCTCAATTGTCTTCAGGTATTCATGCAGCCAGAATTCATCCTTAAAACAAAACAAAACCAAATCAGGCAAGAAATCACTACTTTCTTAGGCTTTTAGAAATGTACCAAAGAAGAAATATAGTGGCCAGAACAATATATAAAAGATATATATATATATATATATATATATATATATATATATACATACATACATGTATATATGTTCTATCTCACTAACATTCAAAGAAATGAAAATCAAATCAACACTATGACATGATCCCCCCTTTTTTAAAATTAAAACATTATAGAAAACTACCTCCAGCTTGTTCAGAGTGCAAGGACTATTCACTCTCTTTTACTGCTGGTGCCAGAATGTATAACACTGATATTTCTTTGAGAGGAGACATAATTTGAAGATGTAAAATCTATTTATACTCTGACACAGTAAATTAAACATTAGGCAACCACAATAAAAATAAGTGTAGTTACCTCAAAAATATGTTTACAATGCTGCTCATTATAATACTGTTTATAATTAAAGTGAATAGTAATATACATCATTTTTATTTTCAAAAGTGTCTCAGTTTGTACTATAAATTCATGATTATCCTATTTATCATAATACTTTTAAAAATGCAAATCATCTTAGTGTCCAAATAGAGAGTACCGAATCAGTATATGTTGATAATTTGTTTAGGCTAATACCAAGTAGCTATTAAAATAGCTATATCGTATCATAAGAAAAATATTAATATTTTATAATAGGCTAAATTATATTTTTCTTATTTATTTATTTATTTATTTATTTATTTATTTATTTATTTGTTATTTATGGTGACATTGGTTAATGAAATCCAATAAGTTTCAGCTGTATACTTTAACAGTAAGGCATATATATATATATATATATATATATATATATATATATATATTTACACTGTGTGTTCACCTCCCATTGTTAGATTTCTTTCTGTCACCATATATTTGACCTCTTTTACCCCTTTACCTGCCCCCTCCTCCCCTACCCCTACCCTCTGGTAACCACTAGTCTATTGTGCATGACCATGAGTCTCTGTTTGTTTGTCCTATTTGTTTTTGCTTTTAGGTTTATATCCCACATATAAATGATATCATGTGATTTTCAACTTTTCTGTCTGGCTTATTTTGCTTAGCATGATCATCTCGAGGTTCATCCATGTTGTCACAAATGGCAGTATTTCATCTCTTCTTATGGCTGAGTAATATTCCATTATATATATGTACCCCAGCTTCTTTAGCCAACCATCTATCATAGGACACCTTGGTTGCTTACATGTCCTGGCCACTGTGAATAATGTTGCTATGAACATTGGTGTGTAAATACCTTTTCAGATATGAGTTTTCAAATCTTTGGGGTGAATATTCAGTAGGGATTGCTAGACCATATGTTAGATCAATTCTTAGATTTTGCCAACAAGGTAAAGAGACAACCATCCAAATAGGAAAATACATTAGCAAGCAATGCCTCCGGTAGGGCCCAATATCCAAAATATACAAAGAACTCATATAACTCAATAACGACAAAAAAATCAAATGATCTAATCAAAAAATGGGCAGAGGACTGGAACCGACACTTCTCCCTAAAGTATAGACAAAGGGCCAACAAATATATGAAAAGATGCTCAACATCACGAGCTATTAGAGAAATGCAAATCAAAACCACAATGAGATACCATCTCACACCTGTCAGAAGAGCTTTAATCAACAGGACAAGTAATAGCAAATGTTGGAAAGGATATGGAAAAAAGGAACCCTCATACACTGCTGGTTGGGATTGCAAATTGGTACAATCACTATGGAAAACAGTATGGAGGGTCCTCAAAAATTATGTTTTAAATGTGCATGTGTACATAGACATAAAGAAATGCCTAGCTCATCTTTTTAAAAGTAGAAACTGTGATTAATTCGTGGTAGATTTATAAAAAATAGGCAATTTTCTACCAATATGTATTTTCCATTTTTATAAATTGTTTATTAAAAGCTAATGTCATATTTTAAAGAGAAAAGGTAGAAGACTATTTCGACATACTAGATGTGCAAGTTAGTATAGTTTACAGTTGAACTTAATAATGGATTTCTATGTAAAAAGTAAAATTTGATGAATTAATAGAAAATTATTTGTATTTCATCCTGAGTTGGTGATTTGATGAAGATGGGTCAGCTTTCCTGAATATAGTGAAATAAACTGAAACCTGAGAGTTGATTTGGAGAGTCTTTCAGACATTTAAGAAGGAGTTAATGAAGGACTAAACTAGGAAAGTGGAAATCAAAAGGAGGACATCGGTCTACGAGGCAATGGACTATGAGATTTTATGAGTCTGGATTTTGGAGATAAGCGAGAAAGAGAAAACAAAATTTACCTCCAGTTTTTAAGCATAAAAAGAGTCACATGAAAATGAAGATACAATTTAGTATTTGCAATCATGTGGATGAGAAGAGATTGTAAAGAAATTTCAACTTGTCACAAGAATAAGAGAGTTGAAGACATAAAGTTACATTAAAGAGATTATAGACTGAGAAATATGGGAAAAGATAGCCAAGTATTAAAAATAATGAAGACTCAATTTTAAAATCAATATTATACATGAACTATTCCATCCTGTTTCCAAATCATTTTGAAGTCTTTTCCTTTCTATTTCTCTGCTTTCAAACTTGAAGAACAGTACTTAAAAATAAAAGAAATTGATCAGATTAGTCTCTCAAATTAATTTGAGGTGTATTTAAAGTACCCAATTTAATATTTTCATGTAATATCTCTGGCACCAATATTTCTAATAATCTAACATGTCAAGTTTTATCTTTATTTAGAGTGTTTAATGATATAATTCGAATATACTTCTATCACTTTTTTGGGTTTTAATGTATGCAACTAGTAGAGAAGATAATATCCAACCTGAGAAAAATGAAATGACTCACTGGCGTTGGTTACTAAATCACTCATGAATCATAATACCAAGGGAAGAAAGTAGCTTGAACTGAGATCTCATACTTTATTATTAGAGTTTCAATTGCTTCTGTTGAATCTAAAGTTTCTCTAGGTTATTTCTCTTAGAAATTTTAGTGTTCTGGCATATTGAAAAGAATGTTTTATTCTTGAATTTCACCAAAATTGCCCTGCCAACCTTTTTAATTAAAATATCTTCTAGTTTTTTCTTTTTTCTTTTTTTTTTAGTCTATTATACTCTTAATGGTGATAGCCACGTATTCTGCTTCATTGTCTTGTTCAGGAAATTTGGAATTCTTAATTGCAAACATCTCAATATGTCTGTAATTTGGCATGCTTATTATATTTTAGATTTTTAAAAACATTTTCTAGTATCATGCTTGTAGTCTCATTTTCAGTAAATAATATGAGATGAAGATTCTTTATTGTGCATTCACATTATTTTCATAAATTTATTATTTTCTCGAACCGGTTTCATGTACACAGAATATGTACAAGCAGCATTTCAATAATAGCTATTTTAAGTCTATATTTTTCTTTTTTCATCAGACAAATTAATATTAGGCATTCTGAACTTTAAAAATCACATAAGGTGTGTTCTGTGAGTAAAAATGTACTTTGGCAATTTTCCAGGAATATTTGATCATTAAGTAAGAATGCAAAGTTCCAAATGGCTCTTATCTTAAAATATCAACTCTTTCCTGATGGCATTGGAGGTTAGTCATAACTACATATAATGACATATTAAAATAAACATAATTATCTCTCTATTAGTAATAGTACGACTATGTTTTACCTAAATAAATTTTAATCATAGCGTTTTTAATAATTTTGCATTCCACTGAGAAAAATACAAAGTATATGTTTTGGCATAATCATAAGAAAACATATCTATGTAAGTTAAAAAGATAACTAAATATTACACATTTGTAATAAAAAGGTCTTAAATAGACTAAAGATATATAGAAAACTTAATGATAATGGTGCCCTTTGGTGTGTGTGACTGATAGAATTGACAGGGGATAGAGAACAAATGATGCTTTGTCAAAATATAAAAATACTATTTAATATTTTATAGTTTGTATACAAATATATGCTTTAGGATCTCTAAATAAAAATAAAATACAAATTAATTACTTTCTCTTAATCAAATTTGACTATTATATGTCTAAGATTGAAGTTTTATTCTGTAAAATTTAAAAGTAACAGGTATAATTTCATATATTCTTAAGAGATATGTATATTAACTTCACATAGACGCTAATCAAATATTTCATTCTTATTTGAACATGACATCAATTTAATGTGGAATGAATTTAAAAAGTAATTTATACTCTCACTAAATCTTTGACTTTTCAATTAATTAATGTTGAATTACTGTTTTCTGAAACCATATCCATACAGACTCATTATCTTTGGGCTTTGCAGTAAGTTATTACAAACTTCCTTAATCCCAAATTCTAAAATTTCTTTATATTACATATTGATTTTAATCAAAATAAGATTAAAATATTAATACATTTTATAATATCACAAATTTTATCAACAATATTGTCTCTAGTAATCTTAAATCTTATTCAAATAAATCACTAAGCTTAATCCAATAAGTATGCTTTTTATTTCTCATGTACTTTTGATTCAAATATTGGGTGTGCTATAATTTTATTGATGTATATTTTTAATCAAATATGTGTGAATTAAAGCATTTGCATCCATGCACTTACACAGAGTGACTATATCACGAATGCTACACTTTGTTAAATATATGTCATTTTTAACATAGATTTCCTATTATTTTGTTTATTGAGAATTTTAATAATTTTTTTCTTATGTAAAACCTATTTTTATATAAGGTGTAATGTAATGGCTAACAGTTTGGGTTCTTTAAGTAAATAATCCTGTTCTAAATTTGCTTCTGCCTGCTAATAACTTTGTAATCTTTACAGATATTGTGACAATTTAATGAAATAACCCCTGAGAGCCATTTAACATTATATCTGTTTCAGTAAGCATGCATTCAATGTTATCATTTCTAGTATTATTGATATTACTTTTAATTTATGAGTATGAGTTCCATTTAAAATTGATATTTTTTTCTCTCTAATGAGTTATCCATGCTACATGCAAATATCTGATTAATAGTTTCATTAAGGTAAAGACAAAAGTATTTATAGTACAAGAAGTGGTGAATGCACTACATTTAAAAATAGGACAGTTACTTTTACCATACTTAAGGTTATGCAAAAGAAAAATTAGAAATGTGCTTTATTGTTTGTAGCTATCTAGGTTAGATAGGTACAATCTTCCATTTTTCTACAGAATTTCTGAATGTTTTCATGACTAGGGTTAAAATGAGAAACAGTGTAGCATTAAAGAAACAATAAATAGTTACCTTTTACTAGTCAATTGAGAGATTGATTGTTTTTGGAAAGTATGATGTTAGATAAAAGTTTTATTTATAGTACAGTGATATCATTCTGCATGTCTCTGAACCACATCAATGTTCTGGATCTATCTTTGGTTTTAATGCCTGTAATATTTATATAAATTCTTCATCCTGTTTTTTGACTAGTTGAAGGATTTTTTTCTTACATGTGAATGATTGCTTTTCCTTTGACAGATCTCTCCAGCAAAATATTGGAGACTGAAGGACTTTATATGGACACAAAACAGCACTTGACAGAGCAACAACTTGTTTGTTCATGTCTGAAATGTATACATTTAGATGAGGAATGTACTTCGTTTCTTAAATCTCCATCATTGCCTTGTTATGTCAAATTGTGTGATTTCTGCACTTAGAAGTCTTAACGTCAGCTTCTTAAATAAAGAAACTGAAACTTTTAGTTCTGTGATTGTTTATAATTTCTTGTGTGACTTTGGACAGTTATTTAACCAATCTAAGAATTAGTTTTTTCATCTATAATTGAAGTAGTTTGGGTTAAATTATCTGTAAGTTCTTTTCTAGTTTCAAAGTTTTATAATTTTAAAGAATGGCTCAAAGGGCTGCTCTATGCATTGATTGATTTCTGTGGTCCCATTCTAAGAAACAATCCTTTAAAAAATGATTCTTGAACCTAAAGGTGTGCAGTTTTTCATAGGGAATTAACATGCACATTCTGTGTACATCAAATTATTATCCACATCCACATTTCCTTTCCCCAATTCTCTTAGGGACTTTTGAGTAGATACTAAGCCATTATGTAAATGAGGGAGGAAAAATAGAATTCTTCAATTTATGTGTGTTTTTGTATGTGCAGAGCAATGCTTATGATGTTTGGAAAATTATTACTTTTGCTTTCTTCAGGTAAGAGACCTTGACCAACCAGCTTACTACCAACTACCACCACAAAGCAGATTTATGGGTGTAATGCAACAAAAAATAGCAAACTCCCTCCAAAATAATTTTATGCTAAATTTAATGAGAAAGATCTTCTGAGATCTGGGGTTATGATACTGAAAGAATATGAATCTAGTTTCTGTTCATTGCTCCGGTTGTTTTTGTCATAAAGGAAATTTTTAGAGTGTTAAGGGATGAGACCAATGAAAGAAAAGAGGAATTGGAAGAGATAACAACAAAGATGGTCTTGATAATCACATTTACGCCTTGGATCCATTGTTTGCTTGAAAACAATAGTATCTACTTTTATTCTTCCATGGTATGTTAAAAATAAATCAGTTTTTATATTTTCTTGATTATTTTTAATATAAGCTCATTTTGGTTTAGATTTCCAGTAACTAAAGTAGTTAAAATAGTTAAAATTTTCCCATGTAAATATATTTGAGGGTGTACCATGTATAAACTGCTTAAAAGTGTAATTAGTTTTAGTCAGTCTTTCCACTTGTATGAGCGCATATTTAGAAGAAGAGTTGTTTGAAAAATTTTCTATTAAGACAGCAATATTAACATGTTAGTTTAAATGGCCAAATACTTTATGTAAAAGGAGTAGAAGGAGAAATATATATTTATATCAAGTTTATTTTCAAGTAGCTCAGGGTGAAAAAAATCAATCCCCTATATTATCTTACACCTTTAAAAAATTTAAACTTTTATTTAAAAGAATAAATAAGCAAGAAAGTATTAATATGGGTAAATGTTCCTATTCACAAATCTATACAGATCATGAGACTATTGTGATAATGAAAAAAATAATAGGATTTCTTAGCTACATAAATTACGTAGTCTTTCAGGTTAGAGACACACCAGTATTTAATAGTTTAAAATTACCCTCTGTATTGGTGATCAATCATTTCTGGACTTACATCATCATAGTAATAAATGATTCGAATAAGTTATAAAGTATGGTATATACTTTCATAATATAGTAATTTGTGAAGGTAGATTCATCTGTTTACTGAGCGCTCTCTCAGGTGGATAGTACCACATATCTAAATATATTTCAAAGGTAGCAAACACATTAATTGACATGGTAAGTGAATATCCTCTCAAAGAAACACAGAGAGTACAGCATGTTAATATTGAAGAATACTCTGCTCTCCATGTGTGACTGTTTTCTTGAATAGTCTACATCTTTATTCATGTAAGTAATATATTTCAACTTCTTAAGACAAAATGACTCTTTTTCTTCATTTACCCTTCTGTATACCTCTGAAATAGAATATCAATTATGACCATTTTACAATTCATTTTTAAAACTAGTGAATCAGAATATGCAATACTTAAAACTTAGTTTATTTCAAAAACCTGTATTTGATACAATTCTGCATTGAGGGATTATGATGAACATTCAGATTATACTTAAGAAATTACACATGCCATAAATTAACAAAGAAGGAAATTTATGGTTAAATTAGAATAGCTGAAATCAATCAACTGAGAAGAATGGACATATGGAGTTACTAAATCTCTAGCTAAATTATAATTTAAAAATAAAATGATAAATTGATAAATCAAATTATTCATAGAAAGTATTTTAAAAATAAGATGATCTGTATGATAAAGAACATGCAGTTTAATGTAGCAATTTTGAGAACAGAACTGGGTTATTATAATTAAAGAAATTCTAACAGGTGATTTTACATGGAGGGGTACCCTGAAATTAATACAACTTCTAGTTCCAGAATATTTTCATCACAACAAGCAGAAAACCCCCACTCATTTAGCAGTTACTCTCCATTCTTCCCTACATCCATCCTCTGGCAACTATCAAACTGTTTTGTCTGGATGAATTTACCTTTCCTGCATATTTCATATAAATGGAATCCTATAATATGCGGCTTTTGGTGTTGGAATCCTGTATTTAGCATAATGACTTCAGGGTTTATCACATTGTAGTGGTAGCAGTAATTCATTCCTTTTTACAGCTGACTAATATTCCATTATATTTTGTTTATCCAGTTGTTAATATTTGGGGTTTCAATCTTTTGGCTATTTTGAATAGAGTAGTTATGGACATTTTTGTATAAATATATAATCAGATTTGCATTTCTTTAAACTATACTGAAAGGAAAATTGCTGGGTCATATGGTAATTCTGTGTTCCATTTTTTGAGAAATCAAACTGTTTTCTGGAGTGGTTGCATTTACATTCCTATTAATAATGTATGAGGGTTCCAATCTCTCCACATTCTCACAACACATCTTATTTTCTGTTGTTTTGTGCTTGAAATTATAGACATTCGGCTGAGTATGAAGTGGTATCTCATTGTGTTTATGGATAAAGACATGATATTGAGTATTTTCTCACATGCTTTTTAATTATTAGAATATCTTTTTTTTTTTTGGAGAAAGGTCTGCATAAGCTCTGTGCCCATTTTTTCTCTTTTTTATTGTTTGTTCTTTTTATTGTTAGTTTTAAGTTCTTCATATATTCTGGATACTAAATCCTGATTAGCTCTGAGATACACATATATGTTCTTTCTGTAGATTGTCTTCTCTTGATAATTTTGATTGATGCACAAATATTTTAAATTGTAAGTCCAGTTTAGCTATTTTCTCTTTTGTTGGTTTTGCTTTGGTGTCATATCTAAGGCTCTTGCTAAATCCAAGGTCATATAGAATTATTCCTAGGTTTTCTTCTAAGTCTTAGATTTTATCTCCTATATTTAAATCGATTCTTTTTTAGTTAATTTTGTACATAATCTGAAATTAAGCCCAACTTCATTCTTTTACAGGTGGATGTCAACTTGTCTCAGCACTATTCACTGATCTATTCTTTTCCCATTGAATGGTGTTAGCGCTTTGTCAAAAATCAATTGACCACAGACGTATGAGTTTATTTCTGTACTCTTGATCTTATTCCATTGATCTGTATGTCTATTCTTATGACAGTGCCACACTGTTTTGGTTATTCTGGCTTTACAGAAACTTTTAGAATCAGAATGTGTGACTCTTGCAAATTTGTTCTTAATTTTTCAAGTCTTCTTTTGCCTATTTGAGGTCCCTTTCAGTTTTATAAATCTGAGTATCAGCGTTTTCAATTTTGAAAAAAAAATACATTGGAATATTAATAGGATTGGCATTAAATCTGTAGAATATTTTGGGTAAAATTGGGTAAAGTTCTCCAATTTCTGAGCCTATCATTTCATTTATCAGATTTTTCTTAAATGTCTTTCAGGAATGTATTGCATTTTTTTTTTTAGTGTACAAGCCTTGCAGTTTCTTGGTTAAACTTATTCCTAAATATTTTATTTCTTTTGTGGATATTTTAAATGGAATTATTTTCTTAATTTCCTTTTCAAATTGTTCACTGCTAGTGCATAAAAATAAAACTTATATTTATGTATTGATATTATAGCCCACAAATTTTCTGGATTCACTTATAAAGTCCTAATGTCTTTTTTTTTTTTTTTTGTAAATTGTTTTTAAATTTTTTGGATTATATTGCATAAAATTAGAAGTAGTTTCATTTTTTCCTTTCCAAATTGAATGCTTTTTATTTATTATTTCCTTGCTTAAATGTTCTGCCAAGAACTTTGAGTACTGCATTAAGTAAAATTGGTGAGAATGGGCAATCTTTTCTTATTCTTGATCTTAATGATGTATTAATTTCCTAGGACCATTATAACAAACTACCACAAACTGGGTAGCTTAAAATAACAGAAATGTATTCTTAAACAGTTTCAGAAGTCTAAATCAAGGTGTCGGCAGGGCCATATTCTCTGCCCTACCTTCTAAATGGTTGCCAACAATTTTTGGTATTCCTTGGCTTGCATCTGCATAACTTCGATCTCTGTTTAAAGTGCTTCTCTTTAAACAGTACAGATCTAGACCCTGCTTTTGATAAATTCTTCAATTTCTGTCTTCATTATTACATAATTTTTAATATGCTTGGCTTTAGGTCTACCATTTTATTATTGATATTCTGTTTATTCCATTTTCTTCTTCTATGTTCCTCATTTCCTGTCCTCTTTGGATTAGAGTATATTTTATTGTTTTTAGAATTAAATTTTGACTTATTTGTTAGCACTTAGCTATATGTCTTTGCACTACTATTTTAGTGGTTTATTTAGATTATAATAAGCATTCCAAATTTTTCATGTTTTCTTTAGAGTTAATATTTACCAGTTTATGGAAAATTTAAAACTTTTGTGCTCTATAGGTCTATTTAATCTTTTCTACATTTTTCATTCAATAGTTCTTACATGTATATAAATATAAATGCATTATATATCTCACAATAAAATGATTCAATTTTGGTCATAATCAGTCATATATACTATGAAAAAATTTAAGAAAAAAATATATTTTCGCCTATACACTTATCGTTTACAGTGCTCTTCATTTTTTTATTAGAAGTCACGTGTTAATCTCATTTTATTTTTTTTGCACCTTAAGAAATTTCTTTAACATGTGTTGAGAAGAACCTCTCCATGATAATTCAAAGCATAATCTTCATATTTCATTGTCTCACAAATGATGGCAAAAATGGGTACTTTCTTAAGGTTTTATGCTTATAATCTAAGTGTTTTACAATTCAAAAATATTTTAATACCTTTCATCAGTCCCTACCAAATATGAAAGGCAGTGCTATTCAATATTTGTCAGTCCTCTTCAAAACATATGCATAGAGAAACATATATATTTCTCATATCAAGGCATGATTTTTTTTCTCTAACTATACTCAATGGTTAAAACATTTCCAAAAAATTTAGTTGCAAATGTCTAAAAGTCTTATGTATATTCACAGGTATATTTTATCTGTATCAGATAATTTAAAATTTTTTATTAGCATCTTTCTGCTAATTATAGAGTGTAGAAGAACAGTGTATAGGTAGCTATGTCACTATGGTTGTTAAGTCTGTATTAGAGCAAAAATTCCCAAATGACAATAACAAACGAGGTCAGTAACTTTAAAATTAAACTAAATATCTTTGTAAAAAGAAGAAAAAAAAATTAAGGGTATGAGGAAGTATGGAGGTAGAATATCGGAAAAAATAGAGTGTTGATAAATGCTTACCTAGCTTTCTGGGCGGGGGGAGTGTGCATATGTTTACATTCAAAGTTTATTATAAATTTTACTTATACAAGGGATGGGTGATGAACAATTTAAAATAATGATGATGTATACAACGCTCTCTATTGTAAATTCCATAGAGCTAATTGATTCCCACAAACTGCTTTTGTTGAATTTCACCAAACTGTATCTCTAACCAATGTATGGTTGCAATTCAACTAGGATTTGACAAATGGAGTTGTCTCCCAATGGACTAACCCTTTTCCCAATAAATTTATTGTCATCAAATAAATATCTTATATGTGATTTATTGTTCAACTATTTCTCACATTCTACAAATTAAATTCATTAAAATATTTTTTAGTCTCAGTGGCAATTACAAATTTATGTAATTTCATTTTTATAATGGTTGTGTTTAATACTTGGCTCAGAATATTCCTACAAACAGTCAGGTCTTATGAGCCAATACAAACTAGTTCTAGCATAACACTGTATGTAAATCACATTATAGATTAAATTTAAGAATGACAGGAATACTTTTTAAAAAATATTTATAATTTTTTAACTTCCATTTTTAATATCTCAATATTCTCATTTTTCACATATAGTATATCCTAAAGAATACGTTTCCTGCCTATTTCTATCATTCTCCTTTTTCTGTTAGTTTATAAACATGATAAATGATTAATAAAAGCAGAAAACAGAGCTGAAAGAATAGCAATTTTCCTTGTGTGGGTAGCTTGTAGAATATCAGTATATACCTTTATTAAACAGCCAACAGATTTTTTTTTATATACATAGCTGATCTTTCAAGCCAATACAATTTAATTTACTGAATGTTATAATTCAACTGAATGTTATTTAGTGTTCAAAACACTATCTGGTCACTGGTGATACAGCAAAGAAAGTGACGTATCTGGTGTTTGCTTTCATAAGGCTTAGGATAAAAACTATTCTATATCTAATAACTAGAAGAATAATGACTCTGAGAAAAGGGAAAAAAGGTGCCATGGGAATAGTAAGAAAATTTTATATAGCCAAAGTGGCCAAAAGTTTCCTTTTGGAAGTGAAACAGTAACTGAGACATAATAGTAACTGAGATATAATAAAAAGCTAAATTTGAAATAAATAATAATTCTAAATGGAAGTAACAAAGATTTGGCAATGAGGGGTGACTAAAAAGCTAAGAGATCCTAAGAAACATAATAAGTAAATAACAACAATAAAGAGGAGGAAGAATAACTAGTCTATACCAATGACCTTAGTTCTTTAGGAATTTCATACTCTTAAAATTCACCATCCTTCCAGATGTGAAACACACATATACACACAATCAAAATACAGTTGTTCCTCCTTATTCATAGAGGATATGTTCCAAAGCCCCGGTGGATGCCTAAAATCTCAGCTTGTACTGGACCCTATATATACCATTTTTTTCCTATACATAAATACCTGTGATGAAGTTTAATTTATAAATAAGGCATAGTAAAACATTAACAACAATGATAAAATAGAACAATGATAACAATATACTGCAATAAAAGTTATGTAAATGTAGTCTCTTTCTTGCTCTCTCAAAATATCTTATTATACTGTACTTACCTTTTTACTTAAAGGAAGCACTTTACAGCTTCTCTTTAGCATATCCGAATTGCCAGCATCACTACTCTTGCACTTTGAGACCATTATTAAGGAAACTAAGGGCCACCTGAACACAAGCACTGCAGGAAGACAACAGTGTATCTGATAATCAAAAAGACTACTAAGTGAGTAACAGGCAGGAAGTGGATACAGCATAGACATACTGGACAAAGTGGTGTTCACATCCTGGGCAGGACAGAGCTGGACTGCGGCAGATTTCATCATGTTATTCAGAACACAGTGCAATTTAAAACGTTAAATAGTTTACTTCTAAAATTTTCCATTTAATATTTTCAAACTATAGTGGACCCACGAGTAACTGAAACAATGGATAAGAAGAGATATAAATTCTACTTCTTTCCTGCCAACAATACACTATTTTCTGATTTGCATAAGGCTGTAATTAATGTTAAAAATAACTAGTTACCTTAAGGTTATTCAAAATGTATATTAATGGCAGATTAGGCTGATAGTCATCAAATTCAAAATCTTTAATCCTTCCTTCTTCCTTTTTTTTTTTTTTTTTTTTAAATCTAATCTACTTTATTCAAGGTGGTGCTAAACTACTGTGACCTGACTTCTGAACCGTGGACCAAAATGACTGTATACAACTTCTAGTCCAGTCTTTGACTTTCCCCACGACTCGATTTTCCCTGGCCTCTGGCCAATGCAGAGGATTTGGTGAAAGATTTTGATGACTTTAGGGATGGCAGCAATATTTGCTAGAAGGAGCCTCTCTATTCTTGTAAATTGAGTAGAGACCCTCAACAATCCATATTGAACTGTAATCTGAGTAAAAAATAAAAATTTGTTATGTTAAAAACAATAATATTTACTTGTTGTTTATTACAGTAGATAGCACTCTCAGCAAATATTGTTTTATATTTAATAGGTTTAAAATTATGGTAGAGATTAGACAGACAAAAAAAAAAAAATCTCCACTGCTATAGATGGAGGAAATGAAGAGAATTGGACAAGAATGCAAAGTAATCCATCCTCACATTTATCTACAAATATTACTAAATATTATTTTAATTCTATGAAATAAATGCTTTTTTATGGTACATGCAATATTTTATTTTTTACATCAAAATAAAATTTTAAAACACAATTTACCAACATAAGAAAATAATGAGCATTTAAGTGAATAAATAAAAAATTAACTTGAAAGGGTGTCAGAAAGTGAAAAATTCCAAGAATAAATGAAAATATAATAATTATTGCTTCTCATCAGAGCAATATTAACTGAATAACAGTTGGCTATGTTGTTTTAATATGATAACTGAATATATTCATAAATGTGTTAGCAAATACAATACTGGTAATGTCCAGCATTAGTCATGTGTGAGCATTTCTACACCTTTTAAATTTATTTTGGTCCTACATACAAAATTTAAAGTGAGATTTTTATTTGACTCACCGATTCCACATTTATAAATTTATTCTAAAACTATCACACATGTGTGAAATGTATATAAAATAAGGTTTGTCCCAATGACAAATAAATAATGATAAAAAGTACAAAAATCCACTTGATAAAGATGTTAGATTTCTTAAATTCATTATAGTATATTGATAGCAATTATTAAATAAGCAATCACTTACACACAATGACATATCTGTTGTCATGATGTACATATCTAAAACATTTTTTTAAAAAGTGACAATTCAGTGTACATGATACAATATGCTTCTTAATAATAATGTGCCTTTGTGTATGTACATACATATACATATACATATTTAACATTGGATAGAAAATTAAGTATAAAAATAAAAAAACAACATTTAAGAAATGTTATTATAGGGGATCTTTCCTGTTCTGTATTGACTTTTTTGAATGTTTACACTTTATAAGCTAAAAATTATATGTTACTTTAAAGGGAAAAAGCAAAGAAAAAAGTGATAACTCTATATACAAATTATTGGTATTACAAATGCTTGAAATGCTTTATCCAAATGAAAAATCCCATCTCTAATGAGAAAGCAGAACTAAAGATATCAATACCAATCTGTTTCAGAGAATGAGTATTTATTACCACATCTTTTTATTTTCAGTGTAAAAAATTGTTTAATATGTATGTGCAAAAACAGTGTGTTCTACATTTCTATTTTTATCTTATGCCAGAAATCTAATTTTTAAATTATAATATACAAATAACTTTTATTTAATTATAAATATACCTAACTTCCATAATATTTATGACTATCAAAAGAACACTTCTCTATGAAGTTTTTAAGTAGAATATCTTAATTTTGTTTAGCATTACAATAGATTAGTTTTCTACAAATAAAACCAAACAGAATCTTATGTTACAAATTTCCTAGAATATATATATTTTAAAAATTTATATTAAATTATAACTTGTAATCATAAATCAAAAGAGAATTGCATGGAAGTATTCAAATAAAATCAACACTATATTGATTATGGCTAGTTCATTACAGGAGTGATAAAACAAGATTTGGGCTACAGTTATACATCATAGCAATATAGCACTCAATGATAACAAAGTATCTATAAATATTCAAGAAAACATTACCTTATTTATAACAATTAGTATACAGATGTACATGAAATCAAGTTGAGTAACTCCATACAAAATAAACAAAATTTTAATTTTCATTTTTCTCTACATAAAATACTTTCTTTAGTGTGGCTATAATTTAAAGGAAAATATCTTTCAAAGAAATACTTACTTCAATTGTTTATCAAATGTTAATAAAATCTCATAGAATTAGAATATTATACTTGGTGAATAGTCAACAGGGTCTATTACAATTTATTAAAAAATTTTCCCTTTCACTTTTGCAATGTCTCTATTTGTATTTTAATATAATCCAGATAACCCAATCTTAGCTTGTGATATCTAGAAAGCAAAAATTTTAAATGACAAACCCCTTATATAAGTTACCATATATTACTATTCAGAATTGGACCAAATTTCCCCATTGAATACTATATGTACAACTTCAAAACTGAATGTTATATAATTGTAACACAAAAATTTCATTGCTTTTTAATATAAACCATGATGTGGAATATTTCAAAACGTAAGTAGTATTTTTTCATCTCTCATTGAACTACTGAAAGTAGTCCAATATTTGTATTTTCCAATAGATTCATGTAGTTTAAAATCTTTAATTTTGTAGTAAGTTTCTTGAATTATTCATGCACTACAACCATCTTTACAAACTCTGCATGTCAAAAATTCCCAAATTTGAGAGCAATCAATACTTAGAAACTTGAGTTGTCTACTTAAAATTTGAGAAATTTTTGGACATACCAAAGAAGGTAAGTGTGAATTGTTGCAGGCTTGCCCTTAATCTAATGACAGCCTGGTAAACATTTTAATAAATACTAATATCAATAGCAAACAATAAAGAAGATAATACAATTTCACTACAAATACATAAATTTAAGTATTATTAAAGTAATTAAACTATTCATTGTAAATTGAGAAAGTGTAGGGTCTATTTATACTATAGAACTGTGTCCAAACAGTTAAGAGTAAGTCCTCACCTCTACAGCAACAGTGGCTTTAACTAGGCTGAAAACATTAAAAAAAAAAAAAAAAAAAGTAAAAAAAGAAGGAAAGAAGGAAGGAAGGAAGGAAAGAAGAAGGAAGGAAAGGAAGTATGAGGAATTAAGGAAGGAATGAAGGGAAGGAATGAAGTAAGGACATGAAGCGAATAATGAATGACTTCCACCCTCCCCACTCTCTACGTCTCTACTAGCCCTCCCCCCACTCCCTACAGAACCAGATCCCTCCCTAACAGAAGAAAGAAAAGAAAAGAAAGAAAGAAAGAAAGAGAAAGACCTATTATGAAGATATTCTAAGAAATATACAATGGGAAAAAGTTTTAAATCTCAGACACAAATGGCATATTATCTCAATGTAATCCTTATCTATACAATATTATAACCCTAAAAGACAAAGTAAAATTTTCTAAGGGAATATTTTCTATGATGGCAAAATGTGTCATAATGAAACAACATAAGCTGCTTATGCTTGTATTCCACAGAGCACAAACTTTTTCTTTTTTTCATCATAATTCAAACATTAGGAATAAATAAAATGATTTATTTTATTTAAATAAATAAATGAATAAAATGATTCTCCCAATAGGTGACAACATAGCAGAGAAGTTAAGAGTATAGGATCTGAAGTCAATCAAATCTTTTTATATTCTAATTCCACCATTTACTTCCTTTATATGACCTCAGGTAAGTCATTTAACCCACTATACTTCAGTTTCCTCTTTTAAGCAACTGAACAATAAATTTAACTTCATGGAGTTGTGGTGAGTGCTAAATGAGTAAATATTAGTAAAGAGATTAGAACAGAACCTGATCAATTAGTAGGGTTGAGAATTACATAAGTTGTATTTTTGACATTGAGGGCAGGGTTGCATATACACATGTATTTAGGTGTGTCCTGATACACATCAAATTTAGACCTGCTATTCATGAATCAAAATATATCTGGCTAATTAGCCTTTTCTGTTTTTCTTTTTCTCTACAAGTGCATTATCAGAATTCAGTATTTAGTGTCTGAAACACTTCTATGTATATGTCTTCTAATCATCCTCCACATTTCCAATACCACAAATGGGGGCAATTACATTATGAAATAAGTAAAAATTACTGCCATTGTAAAGTAGCACAGAAGACATAAAAGTCCAGCAGAGAAATACATGAGAAAAAAGGAGTGAAGAGTAATCTCCTCTCCAGTTTGTCATGTTGCTGAGAGGCAAGTTCAAAATGATGATATGTATTTTGAATATTATGTATACATATTATATATGTAATTACATACATGTAATTACATATTTATCACATTGTATATAAATATATCAATATATCTATAAGAATATGAGAATTTTGTCACCACTATTTTTTTTTTAATTCTCTGTTACCAAACCACTCAAGTTATACTATATACTTCCCTAATCCAGACAATAGTAGCTCTGTGCCAGTAGCCCACATTTCAAGTCCCAATGCTGATATTCTAATTCTTGTTAAATCTCACTCTAGTTCTCATCACTGACACAAAGGACAGTAAATCCTGCTTTGGAGATACAGCCTGGCTTTGAACTATGAAGACTACTTACAAGCCTTCTGTATGATATGTAGATATCTATTAATTTAGTTCCTTTGCGCAATATTAAAAAAAATATGTAGCCAGGGGCTAAATATAGTCATGCACAACAGCAGTTCCTAACTTTTTCAGGACCAGGGACTGGTGCCCCTATTAGAACCTAATGCCTAATGACCTTAGGTGAAGCTGAGGCAGGGATGCTATTGCTGGTGAGTGGCTGCAAATACAGATGAATCTTAGCTCACCTGCTGCTCACCTCCTGCTGTGTGGCCTGGTTCCTAACTGGTACCAGTCCATGGCCTGGGGGTTGGGGATCCCTGAGGCACAACACAAGGACATTTTGGTCAACAAGGCACCACATATACAATGGTGGGCACAAAATATTAGAATGGAATTGAAAAATCCTATCACCTAGTAACACCATAGCTGTCATAACATCATAGCACAGTCCATTACTCATGTGTTTTCAGTGATATTCGTGTAAATAAACCTCCCGTACTGCCAGTCGTATAAAAGTACAGCACATACAACATATGGTATATAATACTTGATAATGATAATAAACAACTATGTTACTGGTTTATGTATTTACTATACTATCATCAGTATTTTAGAATGTGCTTTTTAACTGTAAAATGAAATTTTGTTATAAAACTGTTGTGTAGCACCGACAGTAGCTTTATATTTATTGTTTACTGCATCTCTTAATTGCACTATTTTCTCTTGTGCTTGAATTACTCTTGTGTTGTTTTGTCTAGTAACATGCTGTACAGTTTTGTAGCCTAGGAGCAACAGGTTATAACACAGAGCCTAGATATATAGTAGGTCATACAATCTAGTTTTGTGTAACTACACCCTATGATGTTACACAATGACAAAAATTGTCTAGATTTATTTCTCAGAATGTATCACCTTCATCAAGCAGTGTGCAACTGTAATTCATTTTTTTTTTTAGTTTTGCTTTTTATATTAGAATTTTTGACATTTTCACCCAGCTTTTTGCCCAGGACATAGTTAAAAATGTCTGCAAATTTGAAAATTGTTGTATAATGCCGATGAAGTTTTAAACAATACATACATATCTGTATATCTTATTGTAGGGATGCTAGAACTCCCTAGATTGTAATGTACATACCCTCTAACAATGCCTTCATATTTACTTTCTAGCAGACCAAGTGACAAATTAGACTATGTAACACATGCAAAGTTATGGTAATAATGTTGTGACATTATATGACATTATCATTTACAAATTAACCCTATAGCTTTATAAGATAGGAAGAACACATTACAATTCCCATTTAGATAGGAATAAACTTAAACTCACACATTTACAGAATTGTAAATATCACATCACTTATTTACAGAGTTGGAATGCAAAATAGCTCTCTTGATTTGAATATATATAAACTTCTATTCTGCCTCTATCAGTCAGGGTTCAACGCAACAACCAAAAATTCCTTTAGGTGTTTTAAGAAAGGGTTTTATCTATTTAGAATTGAAAGATTACAAAAGACCCGTTAGCTGAAAGTCATACTTATGAGGACAGGGATTTCAACTCTCTCTTCTCACTTTTTCAGCATGTGAAATGGTGTCTGCTGTACAGAAAGCACTAACCAAATATTTATTAAATGAATGAACATGTATCTATATGAGATCCGACACTGTTCATTAATTGTTAACATGCTTAGCAACAGTACTATGCTAGCTGCTTTATGGGTATCATCTAACAGCATTCAGAATAAATGTTTAAGGTAGTTACTATTAATCTCATTTATAGATGATCAAACCAAAGCACAGATAATTTAAATGATCCTCAGGCACATTGTTAGAAAATTTACATCTCAATAGCCAAAAGTCTTGCTCTTGCCAATGTTTCTGGTTGAATCTAAATTAGGTTTTTTAAAAAAAATCAATAGATTTTATTTTTTTAGGTTTACAGAAAAAATTGAGTAAAAAGTAAAGTTCTCTCATATTGCCACAACCTGCCCACCCTCTATTCCTCCTATTATTAACATCTTTCATTTGAGTGACAGATACATTCGTTAGAATTAATAAACCAATATTGATACACTATTATTAACTAAGGCCCATGCTTAACATTAGGGTTCACTCTTTGTGTTGTACATTCTATGGGTTTTTACAAATGTATGATGACATGTGCGCACTATTGCAGTATCATACAGAATAGTTTCCCTGCCCTAAAATTTACCTGTGCTCCACCTATTCATCCCCCCTCCCTGTATCCTCAACCCTTAGAAATCGATCATGTTTTTACCATCTCTGCAGGTAAATTAAATAAACTTTTTTTCCCAGTAAATAACTTACTGTTTTTTATTTTATTAAATTCAGAAGTATTTATTTAAGGAAACATTCTGTTACTTTATAACTTGCGGTGTTTAGAAAATATTGAAAATACTTTCTATATGTAGCCCAAGTTTTCACGAAATTTAATGATAAAAATAAAATAGATACCAAAATACTTATGAATTCTTTTAAAATACAGTATAAAAGGTCTTAGCAAATAGATCATTAATAAAAGGGTAAATTAATTCTAAGCTAATTAACATACATGAATCCTGGTAGACTGGTAGAATGCCTTTTGAGTAGTGAATATTCTACAATGGAAAATGTACAGATATGGTAACTGTATAAGTATAAGGATTTAATGACATGATAATTTATATAAAACAAAAAGAAAGAAGGCATAAATACTGAAGTTAAATATTTCTATTAAGAAACAGTGTATGATCCAAACAACTTTAAGGTCATTTTGGGCCTACATAGTTATATAAAACAGAATAATTGAAGGAATTAAAATTAAGGGAAACATAGGTCTGAGAAAAAAGTGGTGAAATGAAAAATTAACACAGCACAGTCAATATTTGTTCTCTATCAGTTAGAGCATAAAAAGTGACATTTAAAAAATAATTTTCTTAAAAAATATTCTGTTTTGCATGACAACATATTGCAGGTTACATTGCATTAAAGTATGCATCATAATGTTTATAATTCTATAGGGTGCACTATCAAAATACTTCATTCCCAGCAATCTAAAAGTGACCATATTCCATGTTATGTTTGTAAATTAACAATAATCCTTAAATAAAGTACTCCAATGTTCAACTATATAAAAATCTCACACCTCCATTTGCTAATATTTGCCACTTGACTAAAGATGTTAAAAATATTTTCTATATGAATTAAGCAACATTTGTTTTGTTAGACAAAATTTAAAAAATAATATTTGAGAGATTCTGAATATATCTTCTTCGATAATAATAAAGTAGACAATCTCATAAGCGTGCAGTTCTCTAATTTAGCTACCTTTTCTAAACACTGTTTTACAAAGATTATCTCATATAACTTTATAGCAAAATCCAAATTCATATTATGCCTCAAATGCAAGTACAGTTTTAAGGGAGTACAGCAGAAGGAATGCAGTTAACATTAATATGATGGCTAGATGGAGGGCCAGGAGAGGGACGGAGTAATTGGAGAGATTGTTTTAAGAACTATATAGATGTCTAATCAATGTTCTGTATACTTGAAACTAATTTAAATAAATAAATTTTTAAAAAAGAATCTTCTAATAAAACTATTGACAAACATGTAAATGCATGACTTACTCTTAATAGTTTTTATGTAAGTAAAACATTAACTCCTGGGAACATCAAACGCTAGAAACTAATGAGATCTGTAATACTGTATTTATACCCTCAAGAGCTGGTGGAAAATCGAACTGCTTCATTCACAAATTTTGATTCCTCCATCATCCAGTATATTTTAGAGCTTTTTTAGTGCTTTGGAGGCATTAACTAATCATTATATTCAATAACTAAAGTTTTTATCTCTTTTTACACAACTAAATGAAAGAGAATAAGTGATTTTTCCAAGCTGACACCATAGTCAGCATCAGGTCAAGCTAAAAGCATCTGATAGGGTTTAGATAGGGTTTAGATAACTAGAACTGTTTTCCACAAAAGATGTGTACAAGAGAGTTACTGATGGAGGCTAAGGGGAAGGGCCAGGCAGTGGAGGCGAGAGAAAGTCCGAAGAAATGCTTGACTTGGTCATTAGAAATGATGCATCATTTCTCAGTAACATTTCATCATGCTCCTGACCAATAAAAATAGTTGAGAATTAGAAGGTAGGCACAAGGGCTTATTTAAAGATGAAAAATTAGTTTAATGTGCTTGGTGGGAATGACATATTTTTCACTGGAAGGAGTATTTAGTAATTTTTTCTAACACTGGTCAAAGGGAAGCATGTAATTATCTAGGCTTTGATGTGTAACAAAACATGAATCAATTTAGGATCATCATTATCCTATTGTATAATTCTATTTTTATGATCACCTATTAACCTTTACATCATGGTTCTTAATTATTTCTTTGACAATCCTAAAGATAAATGATGTATTTTGGACAAATTATTTTGGATCTACTCCCACACTTTTCTAGTCACATCTCCTCATTTGTATCTACCATATTTAGGAACAGTTTCAGCATGTAGGAGTTTTGCCAGAGGGACCAACTTGTAGGATTCAATTTCTGTTCACCTCCCCCTCCTTTGTTAGAATGAATCAGACATTATGTGCATAATGAGTGTAAAATTAATTTCTCTTTCTCGTATTCTATTTTTCTTACATTTTGCTGTGTCTTAGATTGTGGTTTAATGCACGCTTTAATGGTTGAAAACTTGCTCTGAAGTCTCACTACTTGCATATAATTATGGTTCTATCATTTATTACATGGTTAATCTTGTGAAAATTAAATCTCTAGGTCTCTCATTACTAATTTGAAAATGTAATAAAAAGTACAATATGTATATTCACTATACAGATTAAATAAAGTTTTTATATATAAATCACTTAGAATGGTGTTTAATATGTAGTAAACTCTCAATAAATATTATCCAATATTATTAGTAGTATATGATTTTAATTCAAAATCTCATTAAATCTGTATTTCCCTGTTTCTGCAGGTAGAGATTTTGATCAAGTTTTACAAATTAACCAAATTTCATCCCTAGGTAAAGCTCCAGGTTAGAAAATAAAAGAACTTGTTTTCAGATTTGCTTCTAATTTACTACTTTACTGTAAAGAAACTACTTTAAATTTTAATTTATTCTTCGGAAAGTATATAAATGTAAGCTGTGGTTTTCATAAGTCCTTCCAGGTATAAAATCCTAAGAGTAAAAGGCATAACTTTAGGTTACAACTGACCAGAGTTTTGAATATCTCCAGCTAAAATTCCTGTTCTGAAGTAATCTGCATATCAACTACCTAATTTGCATTATAAAATGTTAGCATATTGCTTTTTAAAATCTCTTTAGTGTTTGAATATAATATGGATGACATTTTAAAAACATCAGAGATTATGTATACATCCTTAAGTATTACCATGCTATAGATACATTAAAGACAATATACTCTTTGTTAATATATGCTCTTCAAAATATCTCTGGAATTCAACTTCTAAATTATGTTATCAAACACAATTCATTGGTAATACAAATTAAATTTTCTTGGGACATTTTTTGGAGAGATTATAAGAAATTACTGGTAAATAATACAGGTAATCAGGCATATAGAGGTTATCTAATTTAAAATAACGTGTGCTGACAAAAAGCAAGTAATACTGTGGTGGAGAGTGGGGAGGGAGGTTGCTCATATCTGACTCTGAAAGCAACTCCAAAAGATTATTCAGGAAGAAAGGGAAAATAACATGATTAATGCCAATGACAACATTAATTTAGCTACAAAAATCTGCAATGTTAAAAAGCAAGTACATATTGTCTCCCCAACTGCCTGACCAGAGAAAAAAATGTCATCTCTTTTTTCTATTTCTACTGTGAAGTATAGTAAAAATATGATAACAAATTAGTTTCTCAATGACTAAGTTGGTAGAATTCCTTTCCACATTGAAGAAAAAATAAAATTACTTAATATACGCAATTGATTTCTTGAATCAATAATATATATGTCATATGTTATCTACCTCTTGGGGAGAGATATTCCTTCATGGATCATTTATGTTCCTGCATAACTTACTATGCCTAGAATGCAAGGTTCCGTTAACTCTTTACTTGGCATATTTCTCATGTGTGGATTTTCAGTGAGTAACCTTGAAGAACAGGGTAACAACAAGACATCTGCCTTTGGGACAAAGAGCAAGCTAGCTTCCAAACTGGTGGATCCACAAAGTTCAGTATTCCTTAGCTGCAATACAAACTCTACTTGCCATTTGGGCCCATATTGCTTCATCAGTGTGAGACTTTGTTATTAATAATACCATGTTTGATTTAATTTATGGCTCTATCTTATTTATTTGAAAAACATGATAAATACTAAAAAATCAGTATAGGATTATAGCTGCTGTATAGCTTTAAAGAAAAATATTTTATTTTTATTTATTCTAAATTAGGAAATGCCTTTTTATGATGAATTTTAGGAAATTAATGAGTGAAGAGTAAAAGTACATTTTATGATAAGGATTTTCTCTACATGATGTCTAATAGTGAAGTTGTAAATATTGCTTTATTTGTAGTTTTAGCCTCAGGCTCTGTCTTTATGATGGTAAATTATCTAGGCTATTTAATAAAATAATTTAATTAATCTGTCTGGTATCCTGTTTTATTAGCGCTACAATGAAAGTTTTAAAACTAAATTGGGATTAATAAAACTCTTTAAAGATGAGCACAAAAAAATATGACATAAAAAAGCAAAATTGAAAATAACTACAATAGGAAAATTTGCATTTTTCAGGCTAATTTAAAACATTCATCCCACAATCCAGATGTTTTGCTTTCCAGGTTCTGAGAATAGGCTATTTAAAAGAACCTGAAGATTAAACAAATTTTCCAACCATTGCAATAGATTCTGATAGGGCAAAAAGATCTCTTTAAATAACTGTCTATACAACTTATTTATTTATTTTTTTTTTGCTTTTTTCTCCAGGAGAGGAAGAGATAATCTAGATAATAATCACATACCTATATGACTCTCTTCCTCATAAATACAGCTGATATTGATTTGGTTGAAGAAAACATTTTAATTCCATTTTTGAGCAACACATGATCTCTTTCCAATATCACATTATATGATCATGTTATTTTATTCCGATTATTTTCCTTCTCAGAGTTTCCTATTATTATCCTTTTTGATCACGAAAATGTGCATTGGTAACATTCAGAAGTCTATTTAGAGATTCATCAATCATAATATTGAATAATAACAGGTTTATAATATTCCCCTGCAAAGTTCCATTTCTAGCATAAATTCATTAAAAATATTAGCTTAAATCTCACTTTACATAAGAGATGTCAAACCATTTGTTAATTAAGGGCCACTTAAGAGAACTAAATAAGCACAAAGTATCACACATTGATGAAAGTACATAAACATGATGGCATGAAAAGAAAGAGCTAAAAGCATTTATATATGACAGGAATTTGAAGCTATCCAGAGAGTGCATTTCTATTAACTTAAGAAACAAATCATTAGTAATGATGTTAGATAGGCTGCATAAAAACCATTTCAGATTGTCCCTAAAACAAGAAGAAAGCTTATTTTTTAATAAAGATGACTACCATATATAATATTTTCATATTATTATGCTGTCTCCTCTCTAAACTATAATTATTCACTTCTGCATTAGTCTTGCTGTATAGTCTTTTAATTATTCTAAATTAAAAGTAATGTGTACTAATGAAAGAATCTTTACCTTTAAAAAATAATATAAAAATTTTCTTTATCTATAATGGATTTTATTTTGCTGCCACACAGTATGTATTTACTTTTCCTCTAGCATGACTATCCAAAATTTACTTAAATGAATCATTAATCCTAAATGTCCATCAATGTAACTGAGATAAGACTTAACATGCATCTAACTCCAGGCATGGCATGGCTTTCACTGTTGGCTACAGACATGTTACTCTACTTTATTACTATCTATATGTTAGAGTCCCATCATAGTGATATTAAACAGGGATTTGTTTTAGAGATTAGAATTTATAAATTCATCACAAGCCAATTACATTCCCAGCAGGTTTTTTTTTTTTTTCTCAGAAAAACAGATTACAACAAGCGATTATATTATGCAGAAAAGCAAATAAGCTACTGTAGATGAACAAAGATAGAAGCCTCACACTACTTGAATTCAAGACCTAAAATAAAGCTAGGGTTATCAAAAGAATACAATACTGGGAAATGCATAAACACGAATCACACATTGTAGACACATAGACACTCATATACATGGTCAATTGACTTGATACAAATATGCTAAACATGTCAATGGAAAAAGTCATTTTAGTCAGTTTACAATAATGAAACTATTGAATATCATATACAAGCAAATGAACCCCAAACTTACATATTGTGCTTCATTAAAAAAATACTAAAAGTTGATCATAAACTAAAATGTAAAACCTCATACATATATCTACTACAAAAAAAAAAAATTTGAGAGATTCATTGTGACTTTGTTGGGGGCAGATTTTTTTTACATGACAAAAGAGTGTAATCCATTAAAATATTCATCAATTGGACTTCGCCAAAAGGAAAACTACTTTTCCAAAGTTACTACAAAAATGAAAAGAAAAGGCACAAATAAAAATATTTTTATATGTTTATGAAATTACTTTTATCCACAATATATAAAAATTCTCAAAACTTAGTAATATTTTTAAGTAGCAGATGATTTTCATGCAACCTTGATCAAAGAAGATACATAAATAGGAAATAAGCAAATTAAAAATGTTCATCAATTGTCATTCAAGAAATTAAAACCACTGTGATATACCATAACATACCTATTAGAATGACTATAAAAGAGGAGAAAGGCAATTTGAAAATACTAACTAGGAAACAACATATTTTCATACATTGATATTGAGAATGTAAAATGGTATAGCTACTTTAAAAAACAGTCTGTCAGTTTCTTACAAATTTAAACATGCCCTAAATATATGATAGACATTTTCCCAAGTCAAATAAATAAATATATATATTTATAAGTATATTTATAAATATACATAAATATATAAATATATCTCTTTTTACATATTTATAAGTATATATAAATATATATATATCTCCACAAAAACATCAGCACATGCATATTTACAGAAGATATATTGATAATTTTCACCTCAGAAACAACTTATATGTCCTGCAACTTGTAAGTATACAAAAAAGCCATACTTCATTAACATTTTGGAACATTAATCAGCAATATAAATAATTTACTACTAATATACATGACCAAATGGTGTCAGTCCAAAAGCATTATCTTAGTAAGAAAATCGGGATTAAAAATTTTATGCTGTATGATTCTATTTATATATTTGGAACAGGCAAAACTATAGAGATAGAAAACAGATCACTAATTGAAAAGAAATGAAAGGAGATAAGGGTTGAATGCAAACGGCACAAGGGAACTTTTTTGGTTTATGAAAATATTCTATGCCATGATTGTACTTACAACATGACTGCATTTTTTTGTGTGTGTCAAAGTGCATCACGCTACACAATAAAAAGGTTGACATTTACCCTATGTAAATTAGAACACAATATACCTGACTTTTTAAAAAAGCATGTTCTGGAATACACAATGAATAACATATCATCGTCTCAGAAGCTCTCAGTTTAGTGGAGAGACCCGCAGCTATAGATGATTTGAACTACAATGTGGTAAATATCATGACAAAATTATAAGAGCTACTTAGAAGAGGGAGCAATTAAATATGTTTATAGAAACATGGGGGGAACCTTTAAAAGAAAAAAAGGGACTTATGTGTTTTTCCAAGAGGAATAAAAGAGCAACATAAGTAGAGAAAATAGAATTTGCAAAGACAGCAGATCCTAAAATATATGTTTAAATAATATTAAACATTTCTGAACAAATCGTACATGGCCACAAGTGGCAGTGGGGACAGTTGAAAAAAAATACTTTATAATAAATCTCAAGAGACAGCCCTGACTCTAACTTTATCTTGCACCTAGTTACTGTTGTTCACTAACAACTTACTGTTGCACACTTCATGTGCATATAAAGGTGGTGTTCCATAAGTCACAGAAACTCTTTCTCAACGCACGGTGTTTTTCCATGCTTCTCTTATGTCTAAAATGCTGTTTCTCTAAACTCCTTGCAAAACTAGATCCTTCTCATTCTCTATAGTCCGGAAAAAATATGACTTCCTCAGAGAAGCCCCATTTTATACGTGAGATAACATGGTTCTGTTAATCTCTGTTTTAGTCATTCGTTTAGTTCCTCTCACAATACTTACCAAATTGAATAATATCTCATTTGTTTACTTACTTTGTTGTTGTTGTTTTTTCTTTAATCTCACTAGAATGTACATTTCATATGACATAAAACATGCTGGTTTTGTTCATTGTTTTATCCCTTGTGCCTTGAATATGAAGTGACTAGAGCTCAGTAAATACCAATACATATTTACAAAGCAAAAAAGGAAGGAAGCAAGGAAGGAGAGGGGAGGAATATAGGAATGTAAGATGGAAGGAGAGAAGTAAGGTAGGAAGAAACAAAGATGGGAAGAAAGAAAGGATAGAAGGAAAGAACAAAGAACAAGGAAAGGAGGGGATGAAAGACAACCAGGCCTTCTGAAGTATGATAGCCTTGGGTTTGAATTCTTCTACTAAATACCTGTTAATTCATTAAATGATCATTTCCCCCATTAGCACAATGGGAATAAATACACATACTTAAATGTATTGCAAATATTAAATGAAGTCACACATGCAAATAACTTTCCATGTGCTCTTTCCACAATAAACACCGAAAACTATTTTATTAAAAGGAAAACTATAAGCTAAAATTATGAGGCAATGTAACTTACCAGTTAAGTACATAGGCCCTAGAGTCAGACAGCCTGGGTTCAAATTCAACTTTTTTCATTTAACTTCTCTGTGATTGATGGTTCATGTCCTTACCTTCATGGAATTTACACCTAGTAAGGAGGGAAAAAAATATAAACATATAAATCACTAAACAATAGACTAATGTATCTGCAGTGTGGAATCCTTCCACTAAATAAAATTAATTCAGTATGACTTCTTTGTTCCAAAAAAAATTGTGACTAGACAGTTATCAAATGTTCCTGCTGGAAGCAATTAGAAACAAAGCTAAATGAAAATGAAAAAAAAGAATAAATTTGGCTAATTCTCAAGAAAGAAAGGAAAATTTCTAAAGAGAGAGAGAGACAGAGAGAGAGAGAGATTGATTTTCACAGGTAAACACAGAAGCAGACAGAAAAAACTGATATGATTCTGGTCTTGGGTAGATTATCATAACAATGGTTGGGATAGAATGTTCTTAAAGTACAAAAAGATTCTGAACCATATGATGTGATGAGTGAAATTAAACTCAGGGTAAAAAGTCAAAGAATAAGATCACGGAATTAAAATATAGCTGAAGATCCTTCACCAATGAGATACACAGATGTCAAATCTTATTAGTCACATGTAAGTTTAAACAATGCCACACCACTACACACTTAATAGAATGTGTAAAATACAAACAAACAGCAATAGCAAGTGCTAATGAAGGTATAAAACAGAAACTCTCACTGATTACTAGTGGGAATGTCAAAATACATGATCACTTTAGAAGGCAGTTTGGAGTTTCTTGTAAAGTTAAACATTAAGAATTACCATACAACCCAACAATTAGGTTCTTAGTGTATCAGATAAATAATTTGGACATCCCCACAAACACTGGGCAAGGTTTAACTACAGGGAGTCCTTCCCTTAGAAAAACTGGTAAAGGTTTACCAAATTCTATAGTTCTGGCAAGAGATTTTTTCCAATTTTATCAGTTAAATGATCTTAATTATAACTCTTTTAAATAAACAAAAAATAAGTGTCAGAATAAAAAGTGATAAATACAAGTAAGATTTTAAAATATAATAATAGAAATAAAAAATTTTAAAAGATAATGGAAAAACCACTTAAATATCTAGGATTTGCACTTTATAACTGGATTTCAGGTGAATTATTGATTAAAACTGTAATCATTGTATTGTTTTACTTTGCTGTTTAATGTGTTCAAATATTAAGATGCCTAATTTAACAGAACTGACATTGCCATCAAATACTCACAAGTATTTGTTAGATTAAGTAAATCAACATTCTTCAGATTTGGGAAAATTAACTTGTCAAATTTATGAAATTTTTATTGCTTGTTTGAGCAGTATGTGGTTGAGATCAATGTTAATTGTTTAATAATTAATAAATTGAAGATTAGTCACGGTACAAATAGTGATATTTTACTCTTTATGAGAAAGCGTCTTAAATACTAAAGAATATATGAAGAATAAGATATTCATCTCACACTGGAAAAAGGATCATTTTTTAAAAACTCACAGGAGTACTTTAGCAAAATGAGTACCTGTACATCCCTTTACATGAATATACACACCATTACTCTGCCGTTCCCCTTATTTTCTGTAAACTAACACTTCCACTTTTTTTTTTCTAACTGAAGTACCTTCTTTTTTGGCCTCTACTTTGTCTTCTCAAAACTTTCCATATAGATTTCAAATAGCTAGCCCCAGAATTGGCTAACATGTTTGGAAAGGGTCTCGTAAATACTTTGCTCGATAAAACATATTCATTGCATTCGGGTAAAAAAAAAAAAAAAATTAAGTATATTTTAAGTACTAACTTGGTATTTTTCAGGCAACTAAATCTTTCCCTGGAGCAAAATACATTTTCACCTGCATTTCCCTCTTTAAAATGTCCCTATGGAGCTTTTTGCAGTATCAAGCACACATAGTTTTGTTATGAATTTATATACTATTCACCTAAAGCAAGTATTCTTTGCAGTGAAGGTAGCACATTTCACTTTGCATTGTTCTACTCTACCTGCCATAAATATCTAATTGTGTGTGCTTTGTTCAGTGGATTGACTGTAAATATTTCAAAATTCTGAAATGATGCTGCTTAAGAAAAACGTTAACAGTCTAGAAACAATGTGAAACTTAAATGTGTTTTGAGGAGATACATTATATTAAAATACATATGCTCAAGATTCATGTAAAATACATCACACTAGATAATGCATTTTAGCTAAGGTTCTAGCATAACCAAATAAATACCCGGATTATGGATGATTTCTTTCTATTCTTCAAATAACCTTGGCAAACACTGAAGAGCACGCTAAAATATATTTAATCTCCAATATTGAGGCCACTCGTTCAACTCAGATACTGAATTTGGCACCTAAACGCACAATCATTTCATTTCAGTAGGCAGTTAGGCATGAAATGGTTATTTGCTTAACTGTCAACGAGGACACTCAAATGTGCAATTTATGTACACCTTTTAGATACCAGGTTTTGAAAACTTCAACCTGACTATATTAACAACTTGTGAAGTTCTCCACATATATAAAACGCTATTATTGGACCAGATCAAAAATATCTTTGAGTATTGTGAAATTTTATTAAAACAACTCCTTAAAGACCAGCATAGAGGAAAAGCATAAACATTAAAATTAAACACTCATTTCAACAGCAAGAAATCCATTTGAAGAACAGATTTATGACTTGACACATACTAAATTGATTATAAATTACTGCAAATTGTGTCATTTTATACTCTCATAATTTTACATTGTATAATTCAGGTCCCTTTATAGTCCCTGATTCCAAGGTAATAAAACATCAGAGCTATTTTCTCATCCTTTCATTTACTCGTTTTATTTAATGTACAGCACAATTTTTACAGGCTGGACTGATCCATATTAAAATTCCCAGGGGGAGAATAACTGCTGTTTTTCAAAATAATGGTGATGGTGGCGATAATGATGATGATGATGATGATAATAGTAATAATGCCTTTTTTTTTGCCTGCCAGAAGTTACACAGCACTATAGTTGAATGATGGTGTGTGCTTTTTCAGCCAAATGTAGAGTTCCTTTGAGTATTCAGATGGCACTTTAAATGAGAAATCAAACACATTTACTGTTGTCTGTTTAAATAAGTTAAACTTATTTTTTTTCCATCAATCTAGCAAAGTTTTACTAGATTTATGTATAAATTAAAACTGGCTTGAAACAATTAAATTATTTTTTGACTCCCTGAATAAATTACATTTCTTAAACTGTCTCTTACCTACTGTAATAAAGAGAAATAAATTCACTTATTTTCTGTATCCCACCTACTTACTCTACCTTGCTTTCTTCAATAGTATGATGGCACCTAAATAAGCATGTTTGTTATTATTGTTAAGGATATTTGGAAGTTCTAAAAACTTTTCTCCTTTACTATCTAATGTATTTTGGAAAGCTTGAAACAAATGAGAAATATCTGATTCGCACCGCTTCACTTAAGAAAGCCAACAATGCTGACCAATTTTGGTACAGGTGGTTTTAATTTTCTATCAGACTATCTGAAGGGAGAAAAAATTTGACTGATTTTGACCTAGAGTTTAATCTAGGTATTTACATATGAGAGGAAGCATTGAGTCAGAGAGTAAAATCTACTCATTCCCTTGAAATATGTAAGTAGGCACTTGCAGGAATCAATTACTTAATTTGATCAAGAACATAAATTAACTTAACAAATGTTTATTTTGCCTTCCTAGTCCCAGAGACTATGCCACACAAGGAGAATAAGGAGAAAAATCATCTGTGCAAATTGTAAAAATGAAGTGAAACATAATTTAGAAACATATTACCTGTGCTTGTGAAAAATGTTTATGTAACTAATTGCATATACAAAAATACCTTGGAAAAGATGGTCAAAAAAGATCAGATACTTGGGGTATAATGGTGTTTTCAATGATTAAACAAATTTAGAAATATGACATTTTTCAAAGATTATAAAATTTTGATTTTTAAAATGAATTTCAATCAGTAGTACTACATTGATCATAACTCTCAATTATTAGCCTTGTAAATAGCACTTTATCTGAAATACTATGTATATTTCCAGATTTAGACCAATGCATTCAGACCAATGAATAGAATATAGCTAACATCTAACCATTTCTTATTAATCTGTGATGATACTATCAATTTTAGAATCATTTTTATTCAATTTTATGGATTATTTTAAAAATCACCATTGATGTTATGAAGCATGTATAAAAAACTATATATTGGGAAAAATAGAATATCAAATATCTCAAAAAGTAAACACAACCACTGAGACAAATCTAAACTACTGGTTTCCGGGAGCGTGATTCCAAGTTATAGCACTTCCTTCAAGGGATATTGGATTATGCCTTCTTCCAAAATATTTGAAAAGTAACAAATTAAATAAAGTTAAAGTCTTTTTTATATTTCAGAACTTTTTTAAGCCTATAAAATATTAACAGGCATTGTAACTATTTCTCAAGTATCTTTTGCATAGAAACCATCACACAGAAACCCTAATAATTTTTCAGAAATATTGTAGAAGTGATTGAAATAAATATTTCTTTAATAATTACACATTATCGTATTATTTGAGAATTAAAATCCATGTCTGAAACAAAAGTTAGCTACTCAGTTTTCCTTAACGCTCAGAGAACTAGACTAGTAAGGTATTAGCAAATTACCTAACTCAAACTCATTTTGGACATAAACAACCTAAGTCTGATATAGGTTAAAGACAATGTATAAATATTCAAATCAATAAGTACATGGTTATTATTTATAATGTTAAGTTCATTAACTTACTGATTTTTAAAAAATAAAGTCATTTTAACAAATTTAAAGTGAATGGGAAAGTGACACAACTCACAGCAGGATAATATATTTATAGGAAATTCTCTAAAATTTTGATTTGTTGTCTTGCTGACTTTTTTTACTGAACAATTTAAATTGACAGCACCCCAGTTTTCCTAAAAGAAAATACAAGTTATTGGAGCCAGTAAAATATCCCTAATCTAACTCGGATTTAATTGAACCCTAAAACCATAGACATAAATGATTTAATGTTTTTTGAACTATTCTTCAAATCTTAATAGAAATAAAACATTTGACTGGAAATTAAATGTTTGTAAAAAAACGTTAGTTCATAATTTTACCTAATTTACCTAGGATGTTTTGTAATACAAAGGAAAATCATTTGACATTAACAGGTAACAATCTTATTATTGAGCACTATATTTATAAATCGAGTTCCTTGTATACTCTCAATTAGGTCCAAGTGAAGAGTGAAGGCAGAGCCCTTTTAAAATTGTTCCATGCGGAATAACTTTGTTTGCCTCAGTTGTGTTTCTCCTTCGACTACTGCACATTTATTTGTCATGAATACAATTTACACACAGTAAAATTAAATGGCAATAAATGCAACTAATGTGATGAATGCTCTCAAATAATTTAGAAAATTGACTAGCCAGACTAAAGAGAGTGGCAAAAGAAGAAAGACTTAATTACGTACATGATACTTAATTAAACAATAGAACACGAATTAGCAATGTATTATTTAAAACTCATAGAAAGTTCTCTAATTTTTAAGGTTAATTTTACCTTTTTACTCTTGAAGATTCTTGCTCACATTTATCCTTTCTGTACCATATTAGATCTGTTACTGGATATTATATTATTTCTTCTGTTGGTTTTTCTATTTTAAAAAAAATTCTTAAAATATCAGTGTATTTTGATTCTACTTATTTTCAAAATAGCTGTTTTTCTCCATTTCCTAAGGCGTTATTGGGACAAATGAATAACAATTTTCTTCTTTATTTTTAAAAGTTTGTTAGGTATATAAGACAGACAATCTACATATTTTTTCAGTTTCTCCAACTGCAAAACTTTATTTGAGGGGGTTCTACTTTTTTACTTATTCTCTCACAAGAAAAACTAAATATTTCTCGAGTTTCTAAGCATTTTAAATTTTCATTACTATTTTGGTTTGAGTTACATTAAAGTCGTTAAAAATTAGTTTCTTAGTGGCATTCAGTATTCCTAATAAGAAGTATAGTCTATTTACTCATTTATACTTTACCTCTTCTTGAAGGACAGACTCTTCATATTGCCTACACTATGGGTAGTTCATTTTATGTATGTATGCATGTTTGTTTTGTTAACTTTTTTTGTGTGTGTGTATTTTTTACCTGGTCTTTACTCCTAAACAGAATGTTTGAGCTCTCTATTGTTATCTTTACCAATTCAATATTAATAACATTTTGGGGTATTTACTGTCCTCTTTCCTCTTGAGATTGGATTTATAATTATCACCATATAGAAGATTAAGGAAAAAAGTTCAGAGGAAAAATAATTTACTTGATGCCTAGTAAGCTGTAAGTCTAAAAATCACATCTTGGTATATTTCATTACAGAATACATTAAGATAGAATGGATATGAATTCTAAGTATTCATTAAGGTTTTCTAATTCTTCAAATATATCATCCGTGCGTATGTTTGTGCATGTGTAATACTATTACATTATGCTATCATTTTATTACTTATTTTGTTTGTCTCTTGTATTGTTCAAATTCTAAAACAAATTTAATTTAAAAATTTAAGGTTATATAAACTGAATGACAACATAAATAACTAAAAATCTAAGGGACAGAAAGGAAATGGTTGTACCATATATAACCAAGAGTTAATATTTTGCTAACAATAACTATAAAAATAAAGAAATTTAAAATAAGTAAATAATATGAATGATTTACAAAATATAAACTATACTACAATAAATGATTTACAAAATATAAACTATACTACAATATATATATACAGGACTATGAATAATCAGATAAAAATTTAATAATGTAACACTTTTTTCACTTATGAGTGCTACAAAATAATAATAATAAACATTTATTAATTATGAGTCTATGAAGAATACAGAAATCACATGTTATTGGTGGTAGTATAATGTCCCATAATATTTTTAGTAAATAGACTGGTAGCAATATTTACATATTTAAAAAATGTAGTTACTTACCTAGCATTCTCACATACAGAAAACTGTTCTACATAAATAGCTTAGGCACATAAAGATATGTCAATATTGATATTAATTATATAAATATCATTGTAGGTTCATATACAGATATAGTCAATATAGATTAAATATAGATATAAAATTATTTATTGCCAAATAATTTATAATAAAAATTGAGACTATTCTGAAATCTCATCATTAAGAAATGTTTAAATAGAATAAGTTACACGCTTGCAATTGCTAATTATAAAACCATTCAAAGGAATGAGAGAGAAAATACACAGACAATCCAAGAAAAGGTCTAGCCTATATCTATTCAGGTGAAATGCACAAATAAAAGATAAAGATATTTTTCAGATGTCTCTGAACAATATAAAAACAAACATCTTTCTTTTTGTCAGAGGGATAACACATAGATGTGAAATAAATGAACAAAAGTTAACATTTTTAATTCTTGACAAAATTAAAAATATGTATGACTAGGGAATTTTCAAAAATATTTTTAAGAAAGAATTTTTAAAATCCTGAGTGAGAAATAAAAAGGATAAGTCTATTTGGAAACAGCAAATGCTCCACCCAGCAAATTTTTTTTTTTTTGTAAAATCTATAAGTATTCTAATGCTTGAGACCATACTGAATTTAAGTTACTGAAGTGTTCACTAATGCTGTGCATATGGTTTGTTATTAAAGATAGTACTGCAAATAAAATTATTTATTATAAACACAGGCTTAAAAATCTCTCTAAAGTTTCAAGTAGCTAGGTTTTGCTTTTCCAACACAGAGTAAAATCCAGATTTTTGAAATATAAAGTTACACTGCAGTTTTGTTCTATCCTGTTTCCCAAGTTGAAAATCATTTTTCCTTTTTTTATTTGTGAAACTATAGTCCTCTATAATTTTCAAAGTTCACTCACTAATTATAAATGCATGATCTAATTCTCATAATGATGCTACAGAATATAAATATCCTTTCCACTATCTTTTACTTTTCACATACTCTGTTATGAATCCTGGCTGGAGACTAAGATTACACAGGAGAGAAAGAAAAAGGTCTAAGCAACTCATGGTCCAATGGTGGGATCATGACCCAGTATAAAACAACTCACCATGTTTTATAACAAATGCATATAAAAATTGCATAAAAACACCAAGTCAGCACCATATAGAAATCAGAGCATTAAGTAAGCTTGACAACCACTCCAATTTAAATTCTGAATCTACCAGGAACCCATTGTGCAATTCTGGACCAGTCATCTAACCTGTTTGTGCCCTAAGATTTTTGTCTAAAATGGTGATTAGGATTAAGTAACCTGGCACAAAATAATAACTATATGTGACAGCCAAAAATAACCACCACCAAAGAATAAAACTTCTACTAATAAATCATTTGTCAAAAAGATGTGAAAAGAAGGAAGCTGAGCCTTGTGTTATTAACATCAGTACTTTTCTTATTCTATCAGAGTTATTTTCATGTACGTGGCAATTCAATTTTTCAGACTGGTTTACCTTTTAAATAGTTAAAAAATAGTGGTTAAAAATTAATTTTTTCTATTCATTCATTGCCATTTGTGATAGTTTTCTGATCTCTGAACATAAACCAATTGATATTTTGCATCAGTTCTAAAATATTCAGATCTGTAGTTTCCTTTGTGTTGTTTTGTAAAGATTTCATATTACTGTTATTCTGATTATGCCAAAATAATGTAGAATCTTTCCTCCTTTTTTTCCATCTGGAAGAGTTTAAATACCATTGGAGTTAATACTCAAATACGTCATTGAATAGCTGTGTCTGTTGCTTTAATTAGGAAAAATAATTCAATATTTTTTATTTTCCTTTTGTATAATATAATTTTCAAATTGTTTTATCTCCTTGTATCTGTTTGATGATTTATATATTTGTTAAAATATTTTCATTAAAGATTTCATTAAAGATAATTTTAATAAAGGTGAGAATGTCATTGCATATAATTATATTATTTACTTCATATTTATGGTTATGTACTTTTCTCGCATATAGTTTTATGTTATTTCTGCTTATTTTTTTTAGTAGATCACCTAAATTTATTTTATGGTTGTTTATTATTGCTTTAAAAAGACATCTCTTGGATCTATTTTTCTATTCTACATTTATCGATAATCTCTTTCATTACAGAGTTCAACGGCTCGTGGATCTTTGTGTGTTTGTGTCTCTGATAATTTAAATCTTTCTTTTCAGTGCCCAGGATTAGCTCAACAGCTAGAGTGCTGCTTGACAAATATCGTTTCTCTTCTACATGTTCCCTAAGTATACTGTTTGCAGAAAATTTGATATATCTAAAAAGCAAGCTGAAAAGTTTGACTGAACCCTACCTTTCTGAAAGATTAACTTTGTCAACTGATTAACTTACTTTACAAAAACCTTATTTAACCTATGGGGTCTTTGGCTATTTAACAGGTTTGAAGATGTCTATAAGTTTTTGTTCGTTTTTCTCGACTCCATTTTATTGTTTCAGATAAGGGAAGTGTTCTGATTTGAAAAAGATAAGTCATGACATATTAGAGCCCAGGCTACCTTTCCCCTAAAATGAACGTATTGATGGGCAAAAATATTGACTCAGTCTGAGAGAGATGGATAAGACCTGGCAACTGAGGGAGTGCTTTAATGGGAACATGAGAGTTGAAAATTAGAAGGTGGAGTGTGGAGGAGGATATAGAAAGAAGGTGAGAAGGTATGAAAACTGGAGCTGGAGGCACACAAGAAGGAAATTGGAATCAAGAAGAGAGTGAAGGTCCATGATTTCCATATGCCCTGACTTTATACCCAATATAATCGTTAGTAAATTTAATAAGTATAAAAGATAAACAAGTTCTTATGAAATTATGTAAACTTGGCAAATGTGTCAAGTGCATTATTTGCTTTATAGTTGAATTATGTCTTTAACAATAATATATATTATTTAATATAGCTCACATAGTTTATCTATTTATCATTTTTGGACATTTGGGTTGTTTTCACTTTTTGGCTATTGTTGCTAACATGAACATTCATGTACAACTATTTGAGTACTTGTGTGAGCAAAACTGCTGTGTCATAGGGTAATTTTATTTCTAACTTTTTGAGGAATTGCCAAATTGTATTCCACAGTGGCTGAACTATTTTGACATTGCCACTAGCAATGTATAATCATTTATCTATATTCTTACTGACATTGTGTTCTTCATGTTTGTTTGTTTGTTTAAATCCATATGAGTGACTATGACATTGTACCTCAAAGAGGTTTTGATTTGCATCTCCCTAATTAATAATTATTTTGAGAACCATTTCATGTGCTTGTTGACCATTTGTATATTTTCTTTAGAGTAATAACTATTCATGTATTTTGCCCATTTTTAATATTTTTAATCTTTTTTTTGTTGAGCTGTTTTATTTTTATATGTTCTGCACGTTAGAAGCTTATCAGATATATCATTTGCAAATATTTTCTCCCATGCAGGGTACATTTGCACTTTCTTGATAATGTTCTTTAATACACAAAAGTTTTTAATTACGATGAAGTCAAAGTTCCCCCCCCGCTTTTTTTTCTGTTTCATTCATGCTATGGTATCATATCTAAGAATCTATCACCAAATTCTAAGTCAAGATTTACTATTATCTTTTCCTCTAAGAGTTTTATAATTTTAGCATTTATATTTAGGTCATTAATCCATTTGGAGTTAATTTTTTGTATAAAGTTTTACTTACATAGGGGACAAATTTCATTCTTTGCATGCGAGTATACAGTTTATCTCAGCACCATTTGTAGAAGAGACTATTTTTTCCCCATTGGATATTATTGAGAAACGTCAAAAATCAAGTGGCCATATGTGTACAGATTTATATCTAGACACACTGTATTCTATTGATGTGTATGTCTAGTCTAAATCCAGTACCATGCTGTTTTGATTACTGTAGGTTTGTAGTAAGCTTTAGAATTAGAAAGTGTGAGTCTACTTGGTTTCTCTTTTCCAAAATGGTTTTGCAATTCAAAGTACTGTTGCATTTCTGTAATAAAGCCATTAGGATTTTGATAATGATTACATTGAATCTGTATATTGCTTTGGATAGTATAACCATATTAACAATATTAAGTCTTTCACTCCATGAACATGGATGTCTTTATATTTATTTAGGTCTCCTTTAATTAATTTCAACATTGTTATGTAGTGTATAAGTCTTTCACTTCCTTGGTTACCTATAAACATATTTTATTCTTTGGATGTTATTTTAAAAGCAATTGTTTCAAATTTATTTTGGATTGTTCATTGCTGGTATACAGAGATACAGTGGATTTTTGTGTGTTGATCTTGTACTGTTTAACTTTGCTATATTTATTAACTTTTTTTTTTTAGATTCCTTGGGATTTTCTATATATAAGATCATGTCATTTAGAGATAATATACTTCTTCCTTTCTGTTTAGATACATTTCTTTCCTTTTTTTCTTGCCTACTTGCTCTGGCTAGAACTTTCAGAACAATATTAAAGAGGACTGGTGTAAGGAAAGATTCTTATCTTGTTCCTTAGGGGACAGCTTTCAGTAGTTCACCATGAATACAAGGTTAGCTATGGATTTTTCACAAATATTGTTTAGTATCTTCAATAAATAACCTTTTATTCTTAGTTTACTGGGTCTTTTTTATCATAAAAAGAAGTCAGATTTTTCTAGTACTTTTTTCCTGCATCAATTAAAATGATAATGTGTTTGTTTTTCTTCATTCTATTAATGTGGCTTATTATATTGATTGATTTTCTTATATTAAACCACACTTGCTTTCATAAAGTAAATCTTACTTTGTTATCATGTATAATACTTTAAATATACAGATATGTAATTCTTTATTCTTTTTATTAAAGAGAATCTTCACTCCAGATCATATAAAACCTGAATCCACTGTGTATACTAACATGCTTCAATAAAGTCCCCAATTGGAAACATCTCAAATGTTCATTCACGGTTGAGCAAATACATTTTTTAAAACTGGAATATTTTAGTTTCCTTTCTAAATCCACTCAATCATTTGTTACCTCGTGATATGACCCAGGAAGCTGACCAGTATGGGTTACATCAATAGGTACCTTTTCCTCTGGCTTCTAGATAGAAGTTGCCAGTGAGGAGCTCTGGTAAGAGACTGGAAGGAAAGAGGAGAGAAAGTGGTATGAATATTTTTTTCTTTAGATCCTGTGAGGATCCTGGGGATAACTGTTTCACATGATCAAAGGTCATTTTCTTCTCAGGAAGACTGACTTTAAGAGATCCTCTCCTTCTAGTTTCTTCTAGTCTTTACTGTGTTGTGTGGACTGACTTTAAGAGATCCTCTCCTTCTAGTTTCTGTAACCTCTCCACATTTTTGAAACCAAATATCTAGTTAAAGCAAGGACAAGAAAGCAATTATCAGAAAAGTGAAAATAGTAATGAACTTTGAAAAAAAGAAAGATTCTTAATTGGAAAGGGGTAGGGAATGAGCTTCTGATGTGTTAAAATTTGTATGTCTCAACTTAAATGGGTAAGGGTAAAAAAATAATTTATATTATTCATGAAACTGTACACTTTGTATTTCATGCCCTTTTAGTTTTTTTTTTTCATTTTATATTAGAACAGCTTATATGCTGAAATAAAATATTACTTAAATAGAAAAAAATGTAATGTGTACATAGTTAAGAGAGAGGAATTTTATAATAGCTTAAATGTAGGCATAGAGCCTAAGTTCAGTGGGCCAAAGTGAAAGTTTTTGAAGTCTAGAAAATATAATTGTGTTTACAAACTGCATTTGAAAAGAAAGAAAGAAAAGTTCATTTTGTTACCACTTGTGTGATCTGAAATCCACACAACACAGTAAAGACTTATAGCTCAGTGAGATTTAGAAAAAGTAAGATTTGTTAAAAGTACATTTTAAGAAAGAAGTAGGTCATGACTAACATGGGCTATTACAGTATGAAAACAAAAGGTATAATTAAAATACATTCCAAGTGAGAGGTGGGTTAGGAAAAAGGGCTGTAACCTCTGTGGAAGTGGGGAAGTCTGTATTATATTAGGGCCATGATGGGCAGTTACAAGGGCATTCCTAGATGATTGGCACTTGAAGTCATTTTGATTGACATTTGGCTGTTACATAACTCTTTGCCTACTGCGCATATAGCAACCCAGAATTTGGTCTGTTACAACTATATTTATGAAGTTCTGGGCATAGGCATGATATTATAATGATGGTATAATGAAAGTGAGGTGAAAAGAAGGTCAGAGTAGTCCTTACTGCACAAGCATCTGTGGCTGGATTAAACCAGCTATAGGTTTATGGCGCTTCATTCCTTTGTTCTTCTGGATGCAGGGATGATTTATAACTGTAAAATGGGTGTTCCAAGGAGGTCTTAAGGACTGGGTGGGGCCTTCATTCCTTTGTTCCCCCATCACTCATGGCTGTCTAACTACTTTCTAACACTTTCAAAGCAACTTACCTTGATTTATTTGTATTATGATCCTGTCTTTATTTTTAATATATTCTTAAGATATATTCTTATTATATATTCTTCTATAATACATTCTTAATATGTTTGATCTTGGTGATATGGAACTTATATATATAATGCTTTTATAACTACAAACAAAAATATTTTTGTCTATAATATAATTTATACTCTGTGTGTAGTATAAATCTACATTTTTTAGTTTTTGACACTGAGTATTTAAACCATAATTTTTAAGACACTAACAGCAGTAATTTGGTAATTCTAAATTAAAAAGTATGCAAGTAATTGTGTTTTATATTTTTTTTGTTTATAAGTGGTCTGAATAGATTTCTTAGCTGACAAACTAATACAGATAAATGCATACATAAAAAGTAAATACAATGTTAAACATAGGCAGTAACAATACAAATCAGTAATGACAATATTTAGATTATGTAAAGTACACTTCCTTACTCTCCTGATACCTCATTCACACACATTATTGTTCGGCTTATAGGGAAAGAACCATCTGGTTAGGCCCACAAGAGTGGCTCACATATAAGAATGGAATGAATGTAAGTAATTATGAGAGGCTTCCTGCAGAATGTTTCATACTGTCAATTCTGATTAAACTGTATATATACATACACACACATATGTTTTCTATACCTCTGTTCATGAGCAACTTTATGGTCTTAATCACATTTCTGCATTATGTCTCAGTGTCTGATCTCAATTTTGAACACTCTGTATACTTGATAACACTCTGTATTAGCAACACTCTGTATCCTTGATAAATACTGTAATACACAATGTGCATATAGAATAAACTTAAGTCATGGCACAAAAATCAGAAACAAAAATAGATTCACAGTCATGTTCGTACAATACAGTATTTGTATATGACATAAATAGACAAATAACAAACTACAAAATATATTTGCAACCATTGCATTATAATTAAAGAAACAGTTTTTTTCATGTACAAGAAAATTTTAAAAACCAAAAGAAAAATAAAGAATATCAATAAGCAATTAAAACAAAATGAAGGAATAAGTGACAAATTAAAACATAAAAACCTGTCCAAACTAACTTATCTTTATAAAAATGTGTATTAAAACAGTGAAACACACTTTAACCTATCAAAGAAGGAAAGTTTAAGAGAAAATATTTGTCAGTGTAGGGAAAGACATAAGGAAATAGCAACATATGCACTACTGATAAATTTTTAGTCCCACTCTAGATAGCAATATGGCCACTCGTATTAAAGCACTTAAAATGTATATACCTTTTAATTCAACTTTCAATTTGTGGAAATATATACCAAGTACATGATTTCACAAATATACAAAGATTTATGGTTGGACCTCTCTTTCGAAGTTCTCTTTAAAATAACCACCACAACCAGATAACAAAGGAAAAGATTCTAAAAACATAGGTTAAATAAACATATTATTATTAACTATTAGCATGTATAAAATCATATTTTAGATCTATGTTAATTGGCTATAGAGTTTCACAGTACCTCGTTAAGAGAAAACATCCTTTACCTTAGGATAGAAAAGAAAGTTGAAAGAGGGAGAAAAAAAGTATTTCTTACGAATGTTCTAAATTTAATCTTTAAGCAACTTTGTTTTCTATGTTGTCTCTAACGAATATTGCAAACTTATAAAACTAAGTAAATTTTAAGGAGCATAGCTACTTTGATTGCAATATAGGGAATTCGTGCATCCTTTGAGAAAATTTCATTACAAGTATGTTAAATATTTTCCCTTTTGTGGGTCCCAGGCCTGGCTGTGATCCACGCTTGTGGCTAGGAAGAGGACCCTGGATTTAGAATGGTACATTAGTGTAGTAGGGTGCCTGTGCCTAAAATATGTAAACATACTGGAGCTTATTGTATCACGTATGTGTGGCTGAATGCCACTATTGTACTCTGATATATGTGGAGCCATGCAGTTCCCTGGGGAGCAAAAGGGGAGCACAAGAAGGGGAGCAAAAGATGAGCAGAAGCCCATTCCGCGCAATAGACTGCACTTCCCCCAATAGAAATGCACTCCCCACAATAAAGTTGGCGCCTGCCCTTTCATTCTCATGTCGGCCTCTTGTGCATTCTTCAAACTGAACTACTACTCACCATCGAAACCTTCCCTTCTCCATCAGCTCAGTGCAGTCACCCTTCAATTTCTGTATACAGTGATAAGTACTACTAATAATAATGATTTGAAAAAAGGTGATGCTCTCTTTTTTGCACAGATTCCTGAAAGTATTGATATACTTTAAAAAAATAATAAAATTTAAAAAGAATAAAATAAAACGGGAATCTTTTAAAAGAATAAAACAGAATGTGAAATGGTTGATTATGCTTCTCAAACTATCAGAACTTTTCATGTGTCTAAATTATTATTCATAGCAGACATGGGAAACATCATGTTAAACCACCTATGTGAGCTATATCTCATAGACTAAATGAGAAAGTTTATGAAATATATGCATGATACTAGCTAAAATATATTTAACCCTAAGTGCAAGAAAACTTTGCATGCATTTGATTACTGAATATTCATAACAGTTTCACAGGGGATTGATGTAGTTATTACCCCCATTAGGCAACTAGGAAATGTGAATACCAAGATAAGTTAAATAATTCAAAGATCAGAAAGACAGGAAGTGGCCAAATCAGGATTAGATCTAGAGTTTCTCTGACTCTAGAACTCATTCTCTTAATTATGGCAATGTACTATTTATGACAAAACTAATTTATGTTTGAACAATAGAAAATCAATTTTAAGGAGTAATTGTCACTCACTAAAATCATTGGAACATAGTGGGTGGTGAATGAGGTCATTTTTATGCAGAAAGTAGAGGTAAGATAAAAAGAAATGTCGATTCCTGCTTCTGGCTATGCAGACTGCTTGCTTCAGATCACTCCTTTCTATGACCATAATAAGTAAATTTTGATAAAATGAAAAAAGTGCATTCAAGGCATTATAGACCTATCAAGCATTATAGATGCAAACATGACAGTCCCTTTAAACTCCTCAATCATTTCTATTAGGCTAGCTTAACTCACCATCAATTTCCAAAAAGGAAACACACTAAACTAAAAGTGGGCCCTCATATACTCATGCAAATATTCTCTCAGTCCAAAAGGGACCAACAGACATTAGGATAGAAATGAAAGGTAAAAACATATTAAATTAAAACCAGCTGTGTATTGAAAATAATTATGAGAAAAGGATAATGAAATCATGAAATAGATGACTAATATTCAGTATTCAGTGTAACACTGGATGATACTAGAAAATCACCTCAGTACATTCCAATTAAACATTTGGAGAAATACTGATTAAATGACTAAGCAAGTTTATGATTGATGCAGTCTTCCTGTACTTGAATATAGATATCTAATAGAGAGCCACTAAATTAGTGTTCTAGCTAACATGCTAGCCTACGTATTAATTAGATAAAATATTTAAAATATTGATACAATAAGCAATTTTAGATTTACTGGTGACTCTATTTTATGTGTAAGTCAATTGGTTAATGACATTCTTTAATGGAATACATTTTCCCTGATATTAATACATTAATAAGTTCCAGGAAAAAAAATGTCATGATCACAATGATACATTTCATCTAACTTTTATGGCAATACTTCAAATAGTAATGTAACTCAGTGTTTTCTTATTATTATATAATTTGAGAACAGCATGTTGAAAGGTAATATATTTTTTCTTATCGTTTCTGTAATGTTTGTGACATTACTCAAAAGTGTTACATGTTAAATATATAAAATCAATTTTGAATATGTTTTTCAAAGTTAAGTCCCTGGTAAAGCCACTTGTGTGTGTGTGTGTGTGTGTGTGTGTGTGTGTTTTCAGTATTCCATAATCTTTTGTTGGTTTGTCTCTTCAGTATATCATAAGAATAAAATTCGTTGGTTAGTAAATTTTGTAAATCCTTAAATATGCAAATTCAATATGTCTGAGAGCTATAGTAATATCTAATCAATGAAAATTTTGAAAGAGGACTATTAATCATTAGGAGCTCTGACTGCAGACACTTAACTGCCCACGTGAGGAGTCCTCAACGGTGCCTCTAGGTTTGATTAGTGTCACTCTTGAAAGATTCTCACCTGAACCCTTCGGTTTAAAGTTGAGTAAATTTAAACAAAAGAGAATCAGTGAACTGCTCAAGACCAGAACCTAAATTAAATATAGCATCTGGAAACAACATGCTTTCTCTTTAGTAATACTGCTCAGAAGAAAAATATATTTTATTGAGGAAATTAATAATTAAAAATAAAATATAGTAAATAAATAACTTTATGGGAGGAACTGGGTGAAATATATAACATGAAAAGAAGAAAACTTTAATGCTGAAGTATTATGGAGAGATGAGCCTAGAACAGAACCCCCTAATGGAACATGCGGCTAGCTGAGACTGAACTACACAGGTCCCACAGAAAAGGATGAATTCTCATTGGGTTGATTATATTATGCTGAGAAAAGTCATCTACAAATGGAGTAAACAGCAAAGACCGAGAAATTAATGACCTAGCTATCACAATTGCAGAAGAAAGTCCAAAAAGAAGTCAGAAGTTTGTACAACAAAAAAGAATATCAAGAGGGGATGTGTTTAGGTTGTAAATAGAAAAAAAAAATTACATTTAGTCTGAAAGCACTTCTTAGGTTCTATAAACTGTTTATATTTCCTGCTGAAAAGGTGGTCTGTGTAAATACTACATGTTCAAAGTGGGACTTTATGGGCTCAATCATTTTGAAGCAATACATTGTACTCCAGTTCACATTGACGACAGCATTATTATCCTTCTCCAACTGAAATTACATTGATATGAATGATCGTTTAGGTTTAGAATGACAATCCAAAGCACTGCAAATGTGCTCGATGTTCAATAAAGGTATCATTTTCTTTATTATATTAAATTGTACAAGATGAGAACTGAAAAATACATTTTCCATTCATAAGCAATATTTGAAAATACATTTTGATACATTGTTCATCAGTATCATCATAATGATATATTTATTAAGTGTTTTAGTTTATAGTATAATCTGATATATAACTATTATTGATTAACCTATAACTCCTAAAATAAATCCATATTATTAAAACCTTATGTTTTAACATAGTGAAATGGGACGTCATCATTGTTATTTTAGCATACATTTACTAATCAAATGATTTGCTTCCAGTACTATAATTTTGGCTTTTTCCTTCGTCTCAAAAATCACACCAACTCCAGTAAACCAGGACCACTGATTACAATGTCCTACAGTGCAAACAATGAGATCCTCACATGCATAATATTCCCATCAAAGTTATTTTTTGGAACCTTAAGTACAAAGAAATGAATAAGCATGGACAATGCCTTTTGCCTATGACATAATTTTTGCAGAGCCCACAATAAGGTGTAATTCAGTCCTAATTTTAGTGGCATAAATTAATTAAAACTACAGTAAATATTTCATGGAAGACTTCTACTTGTATTTCAATAAAAATTAGCAGTGTTATATTATGTCAAATATTGTTTTAAGAACTCCTTTTAGCTTTTACTAGTTCACTTTCATACATCCCAGGTCAGAGAGAGCAACACTTTAGACATGTTCCATCATCCATCCTTTGCACATGACTTATTTGTGAAAATTATGGTGCAAAAATCATTATGCAAACTGAAACGTTGACTTATTTATACTTATAGAGCATAAAACTTGTGGTAAACAAAGGCGATATTGGAGATAGGAATCTTTCTATCTCTATATTTATGTGTGTGTTTCCATGTAGATGTGTGAGTATGTATGGGTGCATATACAAGAACAGACCTATATCTACCTCTAATGGAAGAGCCTTACCTAAAATATGGATAGCATTATCTTCTGCAACTTAGTAAAAGTTTTGTTCTTCAAATATTTATTTTATTATATCTACTTATTTATCCATTTATTTAACAAGTATATACTTAATACTTTGTGTCTCTCTAATTGGTTTATTCTAACTTTCCTTTCCTTTCTTCTAAAGAACAGGGGAGAGGGCTCAGGAAGTAAGCCATCTCTTACTCATGGCCCTCATGAATGGGGCCTTGTGATAAATGTCAGAAGATGTTTATTTTCAGTGATTCAATATAAAAATTAGGAAGAAATCCAAACTTGTTCATCAAGAAAAAGATGCTAAAAAAATAAAAAGATGTAAATATAAACCAAATAAAATTAATTATGTAGAAACAAAAAGTGAAGATCTTAAGTAAAATCTATACTACTTCCAAGTAACTTCTAAAGCCTGTGTCTACTTACCCTAGTTACGGACATGTTATGCACATTTTTCAAAGTCAGATTAGAATACTTGGACTCTAATGAAAGGTACCTGAAGATATACAAACAAGCATCTATATACTCCAACTTCAAGTGTAATATTTTTGCTCGACAAGGGTAGATAAGTGGATATTTATAATAATAAAGGATAAGTACAATGGAAAAGAAAAAAAGAAAAGTATATTTCTAATCAATGATTCAGGAGAGGATAGAAAAATAGAAGAAAGACAATTTTAGGAGAGGTAAAAACTGAATATATTTCAGATTTGAAAAAAAAAAAAAGACAGAATCATCAGATACTGAAAGACCAACAAATTCCAAGAAGAATGCCCTAAGAAATCCACACTTAGACACACCATATTAAAACTGAAAAACAACAAAGAGCACGCTGAGAGAAAAAAAAGGAAATTTACATATATCTAATTACAATTTAACCAACAGTTGATTCTTAATATCAAACTTGGATGTCAAAACACAATAGAATAGTATCTTAGAATTATTTTGAGATTATAATTATGGCAAAAGCTTTATAAATAATTAAATAATCTTTTACAAATGGGATAAAATAAAGTTTTTCAAATAAATAAAAGCAATTCCCTCACTGAAGGAATTGCTTCAGAAAGACAATGAACTCTAAATGAAGATTTAAGATGCAAAAAGGAATAATGAACAAGAAAAATGAGAAGTATTTGATTAAATCTAAATAAACATTGGCTATGTAGAATTGTATCTAATTTGGAAGATCACAAATATAGACTCTTGCACAAAACCAGAGTAAATTTGAAGGTGGTGATTGGAATTATGGCATTCTAAAGCCATAATATTTTGGAAAAAGGGTAAATATACTGACTTACATTCGATAGTGTTAATATTACAGAAGACAAAAAGTAAGATAAATAGAAAGTAGTAAATAGATGATTCAAAATAAATATATCAATAATTATAATGCATTTAAATAAACATAGACCAGGGCAGAAAGCTACAGAGTTCATGCGTGAGTGTGTGTGTGTGTGTGTGTGTGTGTGTGTGTGTGTGTGTGTCAGAGAGAGAGCGAGAGACAGAGAGAGACAGAGAGAGACAGAGAAAGGAATGAGAAATAACTCTGATCAAAATGGTTAAATAACAAAAAGCTAGCAAAAAATTTGGCAGCGACTATACCACCAAGGAATCTAGGCGTAATATAGTATACTACAGAGATATGAAAATGTTTTAAGTTAATGCAAAATGACCATTTTGTTTTCAGAATGATCGCATCAGATGCACTGCCCTTACTATTGTAGGTGATCTTGAGCAATCTTAGATTGCTAGAAAGTTAGAAAAACACCCTTTTCAAAACAATGAAAAAAAGTGACCAAACAGGATGAAAATTTAGGTTCAAAAGAATCATCAGATAAGCAGAGTTCCAAATTTTCCATTTTTTTTCCTGAAAACGTTTTCTTATTTTGTCACAGTGTAACTTTGGTTTTGATAGTTTGTTAGAATGAGATTGACAAAAACAAAAAAAAACTGGAAAGTCTACTAAAGAGCCCTTTCCACAATAGTTGTACCTTCAAGGGATACAAATTAGAGTAGGGGAATTTGGAGGTTAATATATCCCTTCAGTCCAGGATGCTATTATAAAGTTGAATTTGTGTGGTTAAAAAGAACATGTTCTCGGGCAAATTTCAAACCAAATTTATCTCATGTGACAGGTCTGAATAACATCAAGTGAATAATAACTACTTCAAAGTGTTTTATACCTGGCACTGTTTTCAGGCACTTAAGAGAAACACATGCAAATCATCCCTTCCCTTGGAGGAGGGACCATCATCCTTAGATCTCTGAGAATTCACATAGACACATTTTTAAGAAGGTTGGACAGAAAACGTTCTAAGATAATCAAACACATAAGGTATCAAAGTCCTAAAGGGAGATTCAGCAGAAACAACCTATACAAAGAGGCATGCAAAAGAATGCTTATAGCAACATAGTACTAATTGTTTTTCCATTGAGACAATGTAAATGTCCAGCTACAGAAAAGATAAACTATGGTAGACTTACAATAAAAAGGATTAGCAAAAAGAAGCAGGTTACAAAAACTGTAGTATAATTCAATTTATTTACAGTTAAATATGCAAAACTACATATTGCTTTGAAATACATATATTTGTAATAAAATTTTAAAGAAACAGATGGGAATGATAAACACCCAAAGTAAGACAGTAGTACCTCTGGGGATGAATCATAGAGTAGGGCTCAGGGTACTTGCTGTGGGATGAGGACTGGGTGTATATTGCATGACTCATTGTACCGTTATGCAAGAATCAATGATATATTTAAACTTGAGATTAACTTCTGATAGCTATTTATGTAATGCACAGCTCCATACACACAGAAAATAACCTCATTTCACATCATACCACATAAATGATATACTATTACTATATATTTGACTGTTTAAAAAATTTGATGGGACTTGTCTGATTTTTCATCAGCTGAACTTATGCCATACAATGTTGTACATGTGGGAGAATACATTGTTTTTAGCTAGGTTTTATGAAGTTTAAATAATTTTTATAAAGATTCCTCGGTCTACTTTTAAGATTAAATATTGCTTTCCTCTAACCTCTAAAAGTAGGCTTCAAATAGTTCCATACATTTGACAAGGGTCAATGTTAACTCCAAGGTATATTTTTTAGCAGGGAGGGTTATCAAATATTATTCCCAGCAATATATTTTGATATTAGGTATATATTATCATTGTTACCATTACACTCTCTTATACTCATAAGGACTAAGAAAACAACAAAATAAATTATACCGAGTTACCAACACAGACTAAAGTACTATTTGATTGTTGCTTATATTGAAAGAAAAGCATAATTTTTATTTGAATTGCATTTGCTTTAATTACGATGTTGCGGGTGTGACACTGTAGGGAAGATAGTTTGTTTATGTATAGTTAGGACATTCTGAACAATTTTTTAATGAAAATTGAAGTCTAGGTAAAAAGAACAACAACAACAACAACAACAACAAAACACGTGTTTTGAAAGGTAATTTATGACTAATTAGAGAGAGAATGTTCTAGAGAGATTTACCTCCTGAGGTGTGTATTTACATTTCAAGATAGGCTGAAACCTGGGACCTTGAAGACATTCAGGGTTTTAAACCTGGAGACAAGAATTTATTTATCTTTCCCCTGAAGAGATTTATTTATATTCCATGGAGTTAGAGTAAGAAGTTAGGATCTTTCTTACTGTATTTCCAAGGACACTCTTTCTGGATGGAAGCCAGACAGGATGTAAATAAGTGCCCAGATTCATTTTATGCAGGGCTCCTCATTGGCAATACAGACTCCATATGTGTTGCATGACATCTGTCTCCTATTGCATCATGTCATGGGTATGCATTGGTAATGTCTGTTGTAAATAAAAATAATAATCTACTTTACTCTAGCAACTTATGTGAACATTCAGGATAATATTAACAATATAGATTTAAAACACTTTACAGCAAATGAATTTGAATAATCACCCACATGTAAGCTAGCTAATTAAAAATTTATATGTTCATTAGTATATTTATATGTTGAATCATACACCTGAATTCCTTGAGATGCAAGAATTTTGCCAATAAAGTAAGTACCTGTAAGCATTTTCTAATGTGGCAAACTATTGAATAGAGTTGTATATTCTGTTTTCCCCCAGTTTTATACTCTCTATTACTGCAGGATTTCTTAGAACTTTTACTATGCAGCGAGATTTAAGGAAGAAGGCATTGTGACAAAAGGATGGAGTATTTGTGTTTCCTGACCAGGGTTGCCTGCAGAAACACTTTTCCTATAAAGTACCTTTAAAAAAAAAAATATATATATATATATATACATATACATATACATATACATATACATATACATATACATATACATATACATATACATATACATATATATATATATATATATATATATAATCTATCTATCTCCTCGGTATAGTCTTCTGAAAACCACAGTTTAGGAATTGCCTTATTTACTTTAGCTACTCTACAGTGTTGGCTAAATTAATTCTCCTCAGGGTGAGATTTTGGTTACTATCATTAATATCATCAAAAGGTAAATATAAGGTTTTAAAAATATTTATAACCCACTTATTTTCCAATATTGTTGTTTTTTTTCTAAGAAGACAAAACAATCCTTAAAGTGTATGTGCCTAACAATAGAGCATCAAAAGATGTAAGGGAAAAAAAAATAATAGAACTACAAAAAGAAATAAATGAATCCACTATTATAGTTGAAGACATCAACACTTCTCTATCAGAAATGGACAGATTTGACAGGTAGAAAATCAGTTAAGGACATACTTGAACTCAAAAACCATCAATCAACTCATCAGTACAAGTGGTGTCTGTAACTACTTCATCCAACAACTCCAGAAATACACATTCTTCTCAAACTTGCATGGAATATCCACTAAGATAGACCACATTCTAGGCCATAAAACATACTTTGAAAACTAAAAAAACAGAAATCACACAATGTCTGCTTTCAGAACACAGTGGAATTAATCTAAAATCTCATGAGAAATTAAAATATGTTTTAAATAAAAATACGAACACAACTCAAAAGTTTGTGGAATGCAGGAAAAGCAGTGCTAACTGGGAAATTTATAGCAATGAATGAATATGCTAGAAAAGAAGAAATATCTAAAATCTATAATCTAAGTTTTCATTTTAGGAAACTAAAAAGTGTAAATTAAGTCCAAAGTCAATAGAAGAAGAGAAATAATAAGAATTCATGCAGAAAACACAAAGTTGCAAAACAGAAAGCAATATAACTAAAGGCAGGATCTTTGAAAAGATTAATAAAATTAATACGCCTCTATCCAGGCTAGCTATGAAATATAAAAAAATAACACAATAATATCAGAAATTAAAGAAAGGATACCACTACAGGAGTAATGGAAATTAAAAGGATAATAAAGAAATACTATGAACAACTCTATGACTACAAATGTGATATGATAATGGAAATAAATAAAAAAATATCCATATCAAAAAGAAATAAAGTTATCTTTGTTTTCAGGTAATAGTATTTTATATGTAGAAAACCCAGAGGAAATTGCAATACAACTGATAGAACTAATAACTGAATATAGCAAGGTTTCAGGATGTTAAATGAATATATAAAAATCAGTTATATTTCAATATATTCACAACAAACAATATAAAAATAAAAATTTAAAAGCAATCTGATTTAAAATACCATCAAAAAATCTAATTCTCATTTAACAACAGAAATGAAATTCCTGTATAATGAAAATTAGAACACTTCGTTGAGAGAAATTCAAGAAGATATAAATAAAAAGCTGTTTCATGTTCCTGTATCAAAAGGCTCAATATTATTAAGATGATAATTTTCTCCAAATTTGATAAAAAATTCAAACAAAATGCCAAAGGATTTTTTGTAGATATTTAAAAAAAAAAAAAAACTTATCCTAAAATGTATACTGAAATTCAATGATCTGAAATAGTAAAAACGATTTTGCAAAAGTAGTACAGAGTTAGAGGATTTATACTACACAAAACAAAGCAAACTTTAAAGCTATAGTAATCAAGACAGTACAGTATTGGAACCAAAGAGGAACATATATTAAATGAAAGGGAATTGTCTTCAAATAAAGATTTTTGATATAGGTGTAAAGACAAAATGGGGAAAGGATAATATTTTCAACAAATAATTCTGGAAATATTGGATATTCACTTGTATAATAATTAACTTAGACATCTATCACTCTATACATAAAAGTTAGCTCAAAATGAATCTTATAACTGTTAAAGCTAAAATGTAAAACTTCTAGGAGAAAGCACAGGAGGAACTTGATTTGGGCAAAACATTTTAGATGCATTATCAAAAGTAAACCATCAAAAATATATTTGTAATTTAATTTGAATTTTTATCAAAACTTAAAAATATGTGTCTCAAATGGTGTCATTAAGTAAAAAAAGAAAAATTAAGTTATATACTAGGAGAAAATACTGAAAATAACATACTTTATAAAGGACAACATATGAGTTTACAAAAACCTCTTGCTACTCAAACTCAATAAACAAAATATATAGAGAAAAATTTAAATATACATTTCAATAAGATAAATACAAGAAAATATGTTAAATTTCATTAGTTATTAGAGAAATACAAATTAAATTCACAAAAAAGTACTACTCCACATATACTAGAATAGATTTTAATACAGAGAAAATATAGACAATAAAGAGTATTGGCAAGATAGTAGGGAAAGTGAAATCATATATTGGTAGTGGAAATATAAATGGGGTAGCCAATTTGAAAAGAATTTGGCAATTTCTTTAAAAGTTAAACATAAATTTATCACGTCATTTAGCATTTGAGCTCAGGAATCTATCCAAAATAAAAATTAAAATGTACATGTTTACATGTGTGCATAGTACATTCATAATAGCCCTAAACTGGGAACAATTCGAATATGTCCCCACTATTAAATGGATAAACAAAATGTAAAGTAATTAAATATTATTTAGGATTTAAAAGCAATGAATTGTTATTGTATAATGTGGATGAATCTCAAAAATTATGCTAAGTGAAGGAAGTCAGACATAAAAATACATATTGTATGATTCCTTTTGCAGAAAATGTCTAAAATAGGAAATTTATAAAAACAGAAAGCAGATCAGTGGTTACCTAAAAATAGAAGGTGAGACTAGGAAATAAATGCAGACACAAGAGAAGCATTTTGGGTGATGGAAATGTTCTACAACTGGAGTATGATTGCAGATGCACAACATAAATTTACAAGTATCATTGAACTGAACACTTACTAGGGTACATTTCCTAGTATGCTAATTATAGTTCAATAAAAATTTTTATAAGACATTCAAGTATAAAATAAACTTAGAAATAAATTGTAAAGATACAAGAAATATCTATATGTGAAAATCACAAATACTGCAAAGGAAAATTTAAAAAAATCTAACTAAATGAAGAAATTTTCCATGTTGAAGATTCAAGATTCAATATTTTTAAATATAAAAATCTTTCAAAAACTGATTTTCAAATTTATGCAAGTTTAATCACAATCCTAGAGAGTTTTATTAAAAAAACCAACAACTTATTTTAAAAACATGAGAAGACAAAGGACATTATACAGTCAGGGGAAGAATGGTGAAAATGAACAAATTTAAAGGACTTAAACTACCTGGTCTTATGGTAATAACTTTAAAAAGGTTGTGTTTTAATAAAAAAAAATAGATATTAGATATACAGATCACTGAGAACAGAATAGAGTCCATAAATAATCCCGAATTAATATTAGCAACTGAATTTCAAGACAAATTCCACAGTAATTCAATAAGGAAAAGGTAGAATTTTCCAAAATATAGGGCTATGTAAACTAGGCATTTTTAAAGAAATAAATACACTTGAATTTTTAATCTACACGATATATAAAAATTAATAATAAATGTATTATAGACCTAGACAAAATAGCTAAATTTGTTAATTTTAATAAAATAATAGGTAAAAATCTTGGTGACTTTGGGCCAGGCAAAGTTTTGTTTCGTTGAACACAAAAACAATAATCTATAAAACTATCTATAAAAGCAATTTTATAAAAGTTATAAAGATTTCCTCTTCAAAAGAAAAATTTAAGAAAATGAAAAAACACTCCTAATATTAGGAAAAATTATTATAAAACATATCAAAAGGCAGCATTTGGAATATATAAAGAACTCTTAAAATTCATTAATAAGGTGACAAAAAATTCAGTAAAAATTGGCAAATACTTGAACACGGACTTCACAAATGAAAGTAAATCATAAATAAGCAGATGCAAAGAGGCTCAACTGTTCTTGTCATCAGTTAAATGCAAGGCAGCAGCGCTACATGCCCACCAATATGACTGAAGTTAAAATGCCTGGCAATACCAAGTGCTGCTGAGGTTGTGAAGCAAGTTCATCTATCCATTATGAGAATAGTGGGTCAGTATCTCAAAACAGGAATATACACTTACCACGTGATTCAGCAATTCCATCTCTGAATTGACCCAAAATGAATGAAAACATGTGTCCACACAACTTTATTAAGTTAGTCAAAAATAAGAAATGACTCAAATGTCCATCAACTAATGGAGAAAAAAAAATACAATTATTCATGAATAAAAATGAACACGATAGTCATACAAACAAAATGGATTAGTCTCAAAACAAAGTCAAAGGAAAGAAGTCAAGCATTTATATGAAATGCTAGAAAAGGAAGAACTATAGCTATAGGGAACACATCGGTGTTTGCCTGTAGCTGGAAATCAGAGACTGGATTGTAGATGAAATTGTTTCATCCACAGGAAAATTCCGTAGATGAAATTGTTTTATATCTTGCAGTGGTGTGGTTATGACACTGTTAATAATCAGCTATATTCATCAAATTGTTCTCCCAAAATGAATTAATTTTACTGTATTTCAATTTTACCTTACCAAGGCTATTTAAAATTATGACACAAATATACAGTTTTAAAATTAGAATATCTTCATGTTTTTTAAAGTAAACTGGATAAGATAATAAAAAACAATAACTACTAACTGATAGTAGTTAATAAAGTGGATTAATATTTTGACTCTAACAGGAATATTTTGAAATGAAAGATCTTAATATCTAACCTAAAAGAATAGCTAATTAATAGAATGTCAGAATTTCCAATAAATCAATACTTAAGTAACTACATAAAGTTGTCAAAATCAGGATGTTTTTAATGATAAAAAAAGGAGAAGATTTAGTAATAATGTTGGGACAATAGATGTAAATTGAGATTGCAGTGGGTACTGAAATGTGTATTTCACTCAACTCTGGGAAAGAGATTGTGTATTTTGAGAATTTGAGTATGAAATTTTTTTGTAGAAGTAGACTGTTATTCACTTGTCTGTGGCTCACATTCAAATCTTATTTTTCTTTATGCTTATTTTCATCTAAAAGAAACATCCAAAGAATGAAGCACCATTTAGTCCATTCTTTCATTCAAGCACAGTAAGAAAAGTTAAGTTCTAATTCCACTTTTTTAGAAATATGTAGAGGAATTTTTTAGACACATGATCCTTAAGTTATTTGACTGAAGTTCTCCAATGTGCACAATATAGGACTGCAGAAGTATCCTGAATAGTGACATATTTTTCTTATATTCCAAATTAATTTGAAGGAGAAAAACTATTCTAATATAGGCATACTTAATTCTGTGATAATTTAAAGGCAAGGACGATAGCTCATTAAGATGAAAAATCAATGTATGGCTTTCTTAGTATGTGTTTCATCGCTGGGTTTTAGGTTTATATGCTCTTTAACTTTTTTGTTTTCTTTTCATTTTCATAATAGTTCTTTATATAGGGGTTCATTTGAATATATACACATATAGTAAAAGAAATATTTGTTTTTATATGTAAGTTTAAAATTAAAAAATGAAATTTTAAAATATTTTCATATTTTATCTGTGATTTATATACAAGAATATTAAACAGTATATAGTTTAGAAGACAGAGTGGTTTTCACTCACAATGATGTAATAATGATATTTCTAAATAATTACAAAATTACTGAATAACAACTTTGGACATTAAAATGTTGTACAATTATTTAAATAGTATCCTTAAATATTTAAACTTATTCTTGTGTATATATAAAAGGTAAAAAAAAATCAATTATTCTAATAGAAGATTTCTTTAATTAAAATTTCCCACCTGGGACTTGTCCCCATTTTTATACTAAAATAAAGATTCTCACATTACTAACCCATGAATAGCTTGTAAATTTTCTAGGACAAGTAACATATTTTGAGAATGTCAAACCACCAACTATTCCCAGATTTTCACAAAAAGGAAGGAAGTATGAGTCATTTTTTTTTTAATGCATTTATAACCTGGACCAAGTACATGTATTTAGATAAGCATTTGCTAAATAAGCATTGTGCCGATTATTCCTGTGTTCTACTAAAAATCCTGTCTTGGGTATCATTAGATTTACTAGATTAGAGTTTAGTTTTCCAGTTACCTTATTGCTATTTTATGTAATTTATTAAATGGTGACTCCAGGTCTATGGCCATGCCACCCTGAACAAGCCCACTCCCATCTGATCTCAGAAGCTAAGCAGGGTCAGGCCTGGTTAGTACTTGGATGGGAGACCACCCAGGAAGACCAGGTGCGTAGGCATAAAAAATAAAAAAATAAGGGGTTGTAAACTGACAAGGTCCTTGAAATCTGTGAGGTTAAACAAGGGTTGCCACGCCTGAAAATATATACATACATACATACATACATACATACATACATGAAAATAAATGGTGACTACAAGAGACTAGCTGTCAATTAAAGAATACTTTTCTAAAAGTTATGCTATTGTATTGAGAACTATATCAATTTACCAAGGTTTTGATAGTTAGGCAACCTATTTCCTCAGCCACCTAGTGGTTTTGTTTGTTTGTTTGTTTGTTTTTTTAACCAAAGGACACTCTTCTTACAAAGCTGTCTATGGTGTTCTGTGTTCCTTTGGAACTTGCAGAAAATTTTAAAATGTATTTATATTTTCACTTCAGATCCAGTTATGAGTCAACTACCAGGACTGTTGTATTGAACTTGATTCAGGAAAAGTAGATGAGAGGATTTTAAGGCATATAGTAAGTTCTGTGTACCTTCAACTCACAATAAACCAAGACACTTGACTTCGCACCCAAATTATTTTATGTTGTGTTGAAATGCAATAATCCGTGGTAACACAAAACCCAATTCTATTTATATTTTCAAACATCTAGCAAGACAGTTGTCATCTACAAATAATCAACTAACTAGCATATTAAACCTGACAGTGTGGGTTATAATATGATATGTGTCAGAGAATACAAAGATAAATAAGCACAATCACACCCTCAACAAACTCCACAGTTGTGAAGAAGAGAAACGCAAACACACAGACACACACATACGCATGGAAGGTGAAATAATGCAATGTCACAGATACTTTCAGTTTACTGAAAAAAACATGGCTTACCTCAGCCATAGAGAAACTGCAAATAAATGTTTTATCAAATACCTAATTATATGGAAAATATATATATTTTTTATTTTTTAAACATCTGTATATAATTATTATTACATAATATATATTTTCTATATTCTGTATATAATCATTATTATTATTACCATAATCATCATTATCACAGAGGCAAAAGTAGGTACATGTGAGTTCCAATACTCAATAGCAGTGTGAGGGGCTCTGTGGAGCCGAATCCCCAGATAAGCTGATTAAATGGAAGGAAAAATCATTTAAAGTCTCTAGAAATGATTCCATAAGCATATAGCAAGAGAAGAAACATTTATGACAATCTGCTAAAATTTGGCAAGAGCAGTGATAGTCTGACACATTTGTTTCCCTTGCCTCTGACACAGCCGAGAATCCATATGTTCATTGCAGTATTATTTACTATAGCCAAGATATAGAGGCCACCTGGTGTCCATCAATAAATGAATGGATAAAGAAGAGGTGGTACATGTATACAATGCAATAATACTCAGCCTTAAAAGGAATGAAATCTTGCCATCTGCAACAACATGGATTGACCTAGAGGGTATTGTGCTAAGTGGAGTAAGTCAGCAGAGAAAGACAATGTCATATGTGGAATCTAGAGACCAGGATAAACAAACAACAGAAGCAAGCTCATTGATACAGAGAGCATTTTGAAGGTTTTCAGATTTGGGGGTGAAGGGCCAGGTTGAAAGGGAAGGGGATTAAGAGGTACATATTGATAGTTACAAAATATTCATGGGGATATAGAGTACAGCATGGGGAATATAATAACTATGTATGGTTTCAGATGGGTGCTGGATTTATTGGAGTGATCACATCATAAGTTATATAAGTGTTTAATTAATTTCAGATGTACACCTGAAATTAATATAATATTGTATGTCGACTATAATTGGAAAAAATAAAAATATAGAAAAAGTAAAAATGACAACACAGTAAATGGGAAAAATGTTCTCAAATTGTAAGGACTTGTATCTAGCATATATAATGAGCACTTACAACTCAATAATGAGACAAATAACCCAATTTTTAAAAATGGGCAAAAGAATTGAATGTTTTTACAAAGAGACGTACAAATGGCACTGAGCACGTGAAAAGATGTCCAACATTATTAATCATCAGAGAAATGCAAATCAAACCGTAACGAGATATTACTTCATAACCATTAATATAGCTATTATAAAAAAAGATAGATACTAACAAGGTTGGACAAGCACGTGGAGAAATCAGAATCATCATATATTCCAGGCGATAACTTTAAAAAGGTTCAGACACTTTGGAAAACAGTCTGGCAGTAAGTCAAAATACTAAATATAGAGCTACCATTTGAGCTAGTAATTCCATTCCTAAGTATATACCCGAGAAAAAACAAATAAACTTATATATGAATGTTCATAGCGACATTATTTATAGTAGCCAAGACTGAATACAATCAAATGACCCTCAACTGATGAATGGATAAATAAAATGTAGTAGGTCCACACAATGAAATATTAGTCAAAAAATAAATGAAGTAATGATACGTGCTACAAAATGAAGGAACTTTCAAAATATTAAATGAAATGATGACATAGTATATGGTTTCATTTACATGAAATGTTCAGAATAGGCAAATCTATACAGATAGAAAATAGATGAGTAGTTACCTGGCACTGGAAGGGGTGGGGATGGTGATTGGGAATGAAAACTAAAAAATATGTAATTTATTTTTGGGGTGAGGAATATATTTCAAAGTTGATTAGTAATTATTGCACAACACTGTGATAATAGTAAAAAACATTTGGTTGTACAAATGGCTTTCTCTCTGTAGACACCATTTGTCAATATCAGATATATTTAGGAGGGCCAGGTATTTGTTTAGACATAGTGAGTTTTTTGGACATATTTTCAACATCTTTCTAAAGGACTGAACACACTATGTAATATATGAAATTTCTAACATTGTTAATGGAGCATCAAAAAAGTAAAATGTTTAATAATCTCAGATAATGATAACTTTTAAAAAGCATTTGACTGATAATGACTTGGAACAGCAGATAACAAGCAAGGGTTGCTTGGTTGAACCTCTTGCAAAAATAATGCAAAAAAATAAAATTATCCACAGATAATTCATTTTTAAATAGCCCATTGTGAAATATGAAATCAGAACTCAGCCATAGTAGGGAAGTGAGGTTTGTGAAAGTATGTTGAATGAGAGGCTAGGAAGGTGAAATAATTGTTTTGTTGTTGTTGTTGTTATTGTTGTTGTTTTCTTTTATTAAAGGTATTAAAAGGCAGTAGGCCCGTGAAAGACTATAAAAACTGTATTTTGGACAAAAGGTAAATAAATATTTTTAAAAGTGATCTTTCCTGAAAGAATAAAATTCCTCGAAGCTGAAGCAGTATAGACAAAAGGAAGTGTTTGGAAACATTTTACTATAGTTTTCACAAAAGGTATTGTTGATGGCTATTGTTTGCTGCCATGAAAAATAACCTTTGAAACCGATAATGACAATATTAGCAGAGATGGTTGGTAACTGATATTCATAAATGCTTTAGATAAAGCTTTTTTTAGAAAAAGAAAAACAGGTTGTTTCTATTAAATCAAAATTTGAAAAAATATATCTGTTGAATATATTTATCAAAAGAAAAGCAAGGTATATAATCAGAGTAATTTATAGTTCTAAGATCAGCTATTTTAAAAATCTTTCCATAGATTTATACTTACAGAATTTCAATGTCATAATCTTTTGTGATTTATGCAGTTCTGATCCCTTTGTAATTAGCTTTCTAAACTTAATTTTCGTTTTTAATGTCATTAGAGAGCTTCTTTTGTTATCCTGTTTAAAGAGTTATCTTTTTTGGCATGTTTAATGACTTCGTAAATATCCTGAACACATGAAAAAGACTCACAATAAACTGTTTAATTTCAAAATTTGAAAGTGTTTATGAAAGAAACAAATAGAGAATTAAAAACAGTTACTACATTAATGTGATTTTTCCTCCTGGATAATTAGGCAGAAAGTGTTTTGAGTTAGAGTGACAATAGGGCAAGTTTTATGAGTGCTTACTTAAGGGTTTTTAAAAAATTTCCCATAATCTATCTTAAAAGCGCTTGTTCCACTTTGCTACTTTAGACCTGACTGAACATTACCAGAACAATTTTACTTTCATTAAAATATTAAAATAAGAGTCACATGCCTCAAATTATAGAAGCCTTATCATTACCCATTATAGTATTATTAGTGGTCAACCATTTGCAGTCTACAACTGGACATAAATATTTAAATTCTTTCATCAAATCTTCATACATGGATAAGTTTCAATTATTTGTATATAATTTCTCAGGATACTTTTTCTGAAACCCATGACTTTTAAATATTTATTTTAAAAAGAGAGAGGAAAGAAACAAAAACAACTCAATTATTTCTAATAGTGCATAATAATGGTTTGTAGTGCTGTGTGAGGTGGTAATATAGTAAAAGCAAGGGGTTTGCCTTTGAATAAGTTCAACCTTACATTATAACTACAGATTGGCAATATATTACAACCCAGCAACGGCATAATCTGAAGATTGATAGAAACTAACCATAAAACTTGAGAATTCTCTTTTCATTGTGTATAACAGAACAAAGGGATCTCTTCCCTTCAAAAAGATGGATATTCACTGGCATCTGAGTTCAAATAATGAATGGTATAGCATATTTTAAAATGATCAACTTGAAATTATATTTCAAATTTCTGAAATTCGGTATCTGATTCAAAAAACTTTGCAGGCAACTTTTATGAAATGCAAAATATCATAGTCTATTAATAGTAAATCAATATGCAAAAGGAAGAAAAACAGCTCTTCTATTTATAGGTAACTACTGTGCACAGTAGTTGCAATGTCAATATGTTAAGTTTCTAAAACTTCTTTCCACCTGTTGTCTGTTTTGTTCTTTTGTAAGGTTTGTGTTTAAATACACAGTTCTATGATAAGAGCTAAAATACACACATTGAATGCATATAATAATTGCATCTTTTAAAATTTCAAGTTTTAAAAATAGTGTGAATTGAATTGAAATGTCAGCTATTTAAAAATGATATCTGGAAAGTTTTTAATTCAAGTACTTTTGATCATATATTCTAGGCAAATAAAAGAAAATTCATGAAGAATATGTCTCCAAATGTTTGTCATTTAAAGTTAAACTCCTTTGGAATATGCATTAACTATTTTAGATTATAATATAGCTGTATAAAATTTAGAAAGAAAACTATGCTGGTGATTATATGTATATTTTCCACATTTGATCTAATATTTGATCAACTAACAGATTATATTAAATTATGAATTGAATGGTAACTAACATAAAGTGATCACCAAATTTAAATGTAACATTTCATCTTCGTTTTTGTTTCTAAAACAAAATTGTTCTGTGGGGAAATTTATCTTTAATAATCTCTGCAATGTAATTGTTTGTCTGTGTGTCCAAGACTGTGTATTTGTATTATTGTTCTGAACAACCACATTGACATAAATATCATGGATATCTTTATGCACGTTTTTCTTAGTTAACCTATGCCAAGTGAAGTCTAACTTCAGTGCTATTACATTCTCAATAAATTAAGAGCTAAAATATCATACCTTGAAAATACTAATTTTCATTCTCCTTGCTAATATAATATTTCTACTATAATAAGGAATGAGAGTGTTTCCTAGGTTAGTCAGTGGAGCATGGGAAGGGTGAAGAATAACACTATTGGGTATTTCATGAGACTGAACAGTTTTTCTCCCAAACAGAATTCTTCAGTGGTTCTAGGGAAGCTACCACCACCATGACCTGTAACAGGTTTGGTCTCCTGTATTTCAGAACTTAAATATTTGTCATTTAAATATATATCAAAATAAGAATGAACGGACATAAACTTTAAAATGAAAGGGGTGGAAGAATCAATGAATTTTGAAGACAGAACAACAGAAATTACTCAATCCGAATATAGACTGAAAAGATAAAAATGAATAGAGCCTCCGAGATCTGTGATTAAAAAAAAAATGTGATATGTATGTCTTTTGAGCCCCTGACAGAAAGGAGAAAGTGGGCAGCTATGGAAAAAAAAATATCTGAAGAAATAATAGCTCAAAATATTTCCAAACTGGCATAAAACAAAACCCTACAGATTCAAGGACATAGAATTCAATAATTCAACAACACCATCTATCAACGGGTTCTAATGGACATTTATAAAACACTCCACAAAGAAACATCAGGATGTGTATGATATTTAAATGTCTACAGACATATAACAAGATGCACCATGCCCTGAGCAACAAAACAAAACAAAAAAAGTAAAAGAATTAAAATCATACAGAAGGTATCTCTGACCACAATGCAATCCAACTAAATATCAATAAAAGAAAATTTCCAAATATTTGGAAAAGAGAGACACACTTCTAAATAATCCATGAGTCAAAAAAAAAAATCTCAATGGAAATCAAAACAAAATACAATGAACTGAATGATAGTGGCAGTGGTTTCTGTTATTGTTTTCTCCTTTTTATCCACCTCCCCATACCAAACCATCTAGCGAATCTGGCAAAACTCCACACGCTGTGACTTAAGCCATGTGGGCGCTTTTCAGAAACAGGAATCTGCATTATGCCAACTGTCACAAGCCTGCCAAGGCTATCATTGTTTCCAATGGGCTTGGGAATGATCCAGCTGCACAGCTTAGATGGGATCACAGGGAATACTTGAGAGGACAACCTCCTCTTCATACTTAGAAAATTATCTTGTTCAACTGCTTTCTGATGAAGAGAGTTTAGGAGAGGTAGTACTTTATGCAAATTTTATTTTAGAAATGTTTAAAGCAAATATTCTATTTGTGACATTTTAAGCAAGTTTTAATATTGAAATTATTACATTTTAAAAGATAATGGGACTATATATCTGTTTTTGTTATTGGGTAATTTAAAATGGTTGAACATTAAAATTTTGAATTTGAAATTTCTCATATGATTAGTACTGAGGAGAATGTTATGGATTGAATATTTGCATCCATCCAAAATTTATATGTTAAAATGTAATCCTTAATATGATGATATTTGAAGGTGGGGTGTTGGGGATGCAATTAGGACATGAAGGTGGACCCCTTATGAATGGGATTACCATCCTTATAGGAAGAGAGCAGAGAGTTTCAACCATCTGAATACAAGAAGGAGGCAGTCTGCTACACAGAAGAGAGCTGTCTTTCACCAGAAGCTAACCATGCTGGCACCCTGATCTTGCAGACCAGTTTCCAGAACTGTGAGAGATAAAATTCCTTTTCTTGATAAGTCACCCAGTCAATGGTATTTCACTGTAGCAGCTCGAAATAACTAAAGCAAAGAACATATTCTTTGTAAAATATAGAGAAAAAAAGCAAGATTTAAAACCTTTCTGTAAAAAAATAATAATTTTTAATAGAGGAATGCAAAATTCATGTTAAAACTTGAATCATGCATTCATTTATAACTATGCAAGATAACATAGCATTCGATGGTCTCTTCTAATTACATTTTTTCAAATACACAAAGTAATAAGTCCAAAACTTGAAAAGTGCCTACCAGAGGTTTCCAAATCTATAATCATCCTATTAAATAACTTTATCTAGGTTCTAAGTTCTAGAGTGAGAATGATACTTTAAAGACAGAAACCGAATCAAGATGTGGCACCTGCCTGAGTCTGCAAGCTAGTACTGGGGAGGTCTCAGTGGAGACACAGGGTCCTCTGCCAGTACTCTGTCTGAGCGAGGGCTGCCCCTCCAGCCCTCCCGGAAGTCAGATGGCTCAGTTCCTCCCCACATGTCTCTGGAGCCTTTCCAGCCACTGCCCCAAAGGTGCTGGAGCCCAGAGCAATTTAGAGCCAGATGTTTGCTGGCTGTGCAGTCCCATGAGAGACTTGAGCCTCTGCTTATACACCTCAGCCATTCCTACACTGGTCAAGATTCCAGCACACAGGGAAATGCTGGGAAAATTTCTTTAGATCAGATCAATTCGCCCTCTACCAAATCCTTTCCACCTTGGATGTGTCAGTTACACAAAGCCTTGCAAGAAAATCACCTTCTTTGCCATGAAGGTCGAATGCAGAATGTCCTCTTCCTAAGGTCGTTGGTTTGACACTGGAATAGGCACTGTAGTTCTGGAAGAAATAATTTATTACAGGAAAGATGGATCCAGACAAGTTTGATAAAGGCTACTCTTACAATAACCGTCATAGCTTCTGAAAGGAAGGCAAAAGTTCAGACTATATACCTTTCAGTTGCTTAAAGATTATTCTAACCAATCTACCAAGCCAAGGTGATTATTATGGGTGCCCACTCAGTCACAGTGATCCAGAGCTGTTGAAACAGAAGTTGCAGTCATAAAAGATCTTTCCCAGAGGGATAAACTAGATTTTTGATTTAGTAAAAGGGACACATTACTAGGTAGCCTGTCAGAAATTGTTTGAGATGACACATAATGTGGTTGACTGAAGTTTTTCTTTGAGTCATCCTAATCAATTCTTTATTGAGAACCAAAGGATTCTAAATAATAGTAAAGACATCAAGAAGAGATCCATCCAACCAGAATTCCTCAACCCAAACCAAGTGTCCAGAAAACCAAGGATGTATTGTCTTTGCTGGCCTCTAAATTCCTCTCTAGAAATGGTTATGGAGGGACTAGAGGATTACCTCAGTGAATGCTTCTTGGGCAATTAGTGATGCTTTTTCCTCAGTAGCTTTCCCTTTTAAGATTTTGCCTTTTTCTTTTTTAAACGTTTTATCTAACTTTTCCCTCTTCCCCACCTCATCCCACCCCACCCCACCACAATCCATCCATGTTCTTAGGAAAGTTAGCTTGCAGGTAAAAACAAAGACAAAAGGGAAGAGGAAGAATTTCTTTTGAAATCTAACACATAAATGATGTGGTTTGAGCCCTGTTTAAGGAGATAAAACAGCTTTCTGGACTGGTTACAGTTACCTAAAAAACAATCAAACTACAAACAACTTTTATTTTAACCCTTACCACTATATTTTGATCCAACCCTTTTCTGAACTATTTTAGTTACTATATATCAAAATGTAAAATAAATAAACAAACAAACAAACAAATAAATAAATAGGCAAGCTGAATCAAATAGAATGTATGTTCAAAAAGTCAATGAAGTATTGAAGAAAAGGTAATTTTCGGATAGGTGAAACATGCATTCTCGAGAAACTACAATCGTAAATTTACCATATATATATAATGATTTTAATAGCTAGACAAAAAAGAGTTTTTTACTTTCTAACCTAAAGTAATTTGTTACTATAAAATGAGAAGGAAAAAAAGCAACAAGATCATACAAGTCACCAGATCAATTTACCAAAAAAAGGGAAATAAAATGTATTAGTATAAAATATCAAATTAAATTGTTTTCTGTATACCAATTATTCAATAACTGAAATACATCACATATGCAATACCCAATATACAATAAAAAGCATTATATTTTATCCCTGTATTTCATATGTACATCAATGTTTCCTATAATTGCATCAATATTTGGGAAAACCACTGTTCAGTGCTTATTTATACTGAGCTTATTAAAATTCTCAACTCTGCCTTTCATGTGGAATTTTTTCTATTTTTTCCCCTATTAAGTAATTTTGTAGCTATATTTTGGACCTACATGTGTGATTTTACAATCATTCTGTGAAATGTCAACTCTTTTAATTTAATCCAGTTTCTATTCTGGAGAATGTGACCAAAATATTTATGTGCTAAACTTATTCTATGGATACAGGTTTCCACTCTTCTAACTATAAGTGTTTCCATTTCACAGATGTCTTACCTTACTCATTATCTTTAGGGGATTAAATACTTAGTCTGTGCTAGATACTTGATACTTGTTCCTCTGAGAAATAAAACAACGGACATTGAAGCTATTGAGTTTGCAAGCATATATAGAAATATAGATACAGAAATATACATATAAAATGTCACTGAAGTGATTTATGGAGTTTACTGTGTTGGTCATTTCTCCAGCATAATGTCCCCCAAAAGTGAATTTGCAGTGAGTTCGCAGAATAGCTATCTGTAGTCAGGGCATCAAACTGTGACACCGACACTGAAGAGCATGTGTTAAGTCAGTAGATAGAACTGCAAAAATGCTTCAAAAATTTTTTAAAAAATTTTTTTCTTAAAAGAAATTGTTATGACATTCCAAAGTAGTAATGTATAACATTGTCTCCAAGTTCTAAATTATTCATTCAGTCCACTCATTCATCTAACATTTAGAAAGTACAGGATGTTGAGCAGGTATAGAGAATACAAAGAAGAAATAACTATCTCTCTCCTTAAAAACTGCACCTTTTAGAATGGAATTCAAATTATCTGCATTAATAACTTTAAATGTTTTAAATAGTATAATATTGGAAAGGCTATGAGGAGAGATAATTAACAGATCATCAGCAAAAGTGTTCAGAATCTGGGTCTATTACTTGGATACTAACACATGTCACGTCCATTCATGCTGAGACATTCCTAGGCTCATTTGCTGAGTTTATTTAAAAAGAAATTAAGCAGCCTTTGCTTTCTTACAAAAGGTATGTGAGCATTTCTATAAATAATAATGATTTAGAAGTCATTTTAAAATGCAATATAAAATGCAATATATATGTAAATAATACAATACTATTTATCAGATATTCTTAAATTAGTTAGCCCAAGGGTGAAGGGGACACAGTAATTACTTTGTCATTTACAGTCATCTAGTGATGTATACAGAAATAGTGCTTTATTCCTTAAAGTTTCCAAATAAGTGTTTTTATTAAATATTCTTTATTAAATAGTTCACACATTTTAGAAAACATATAAATTGTGTGCAAATGACAATTATATTGATTTTTATGTTTCAAATAGTTACTATTCTTTGAATTTTAATTTCCCATGTTCTCATCTTCTTTTAGTTAGAAAACAGCAATATTACTTTTAAAGTTTATCAAAAAATTACTAAATTAGTGCTTCACAAAATTTAATAAAATATGCATGCAAAGTAGAAAATGAGATCACAAACTTTCTCAATAAATAAGCTGTCCAAAAAGATAGTAGACAATTTCTTAGATACTGAAAAATAGATTACTTAAAATATTTATTCAACTCGTTAAAATAATAAACACAGATTAACTAATATGGATATATCCACTATTTCATTCATTGATTCATTCATTTATACAGTTTACTATTAAATAAAATAAATATTTAGTGATAAAATGTGATTTTATCATTTTGTTATTGGTCTTTTCTCTCATAACCATCCATATTAGGAAATTAAATATAATAATGGTGTTTTTCTACTTATATAATTTTATAGGGGTTTAATATTATATATAAATAAGCAGAGAAATCATATTTATTATGTGTTCACCACTTACTATGAGGTTAGATGACTTCACATATATTACCTACTTAAATCTGGAAGGCAGCTAATTGTGGTAGCAATTATTAATTACAATCTAGGGGCAAAAGTGAGGTTTAGAAAGGCTAGTAGTTTTCCCATATATACATTTCAGCAACTATGAGAATAATACTCACTGAAACTACTTGAATGTACAAGAGAATATTGGAGCCAAAAAATACATCTGATTTAAAAGTGCAGAATTGCAAGAATTTACTGATGCATTTGGAATAGTACCCATTTGATTAGGAAAATATGTTTCATTGGAAATCTTATTTATATGAAAAAGGCTATTTCATACCGTGATTACCATAAAAGCTTTCTCTTAAAAGTATTTTGAAACCTTAAAAAGAAAAAAATGTCCCAGGTGAAGCCTCCTCTTCTATTCAAACTGACAGGTGAAAAACAAGATTATGTCTTACTCTTCAGCATTTATAGAATTATATACCTAATTCATTGAACCTCCTTAAACATTCTTTTCACTCTCACTCTGGATTCATTTAAAGAGAGTCAAATAATGTATTTGATTACAGCCATATAGAAAATCCCATTTTGTGTAACATTGAAATAAACACTTCTTTGTGAATATTTTGTTGCTCCTTGACTATCAAAGTAACTTATGTTTTGAGTTGTTTTTTTTCATAGCAGACGGAATTTCATCAACTACTATTTTAATCTAGCCCTCCTTGAGGCTCTACCTGTTAAGCAGAATCGGAAGTGCTGTCTCTGGCCAAGGATATGCTCTCCATAATACTAACCAGCTCATGCGGGGATCAATCGTTCAGTCTTAACTTCAATAAGAATATGCACCAAGTAACTGAGTTCCTCATATACAGAACAGCAAATTATAGTTTCAGGAATAAGCTGGAAACAAATTTTGTGTAATGTAAGGTTGATAAAAAATCCAGAAATATTTAAATAAAACCTCTTACAGTAAGAATGTTAAAATAACCTGAAAATGTTTCCTAACTATAAACTTCAAATAGAAAACTTTCCATTTGATTTTTATATAAGTTTAGAATGTGTTCAACATTATAGCCTCCCAATTCTGAAAGAAAAGCAGCCATCTCACCCAGTGTAAACACTTTCCTGATGAATGAAACTTGAGAACAAAGGTAAATTCTGACAACTAGTTGGCAAGGTAGGAAGAGAGACCTCCATTAAGAATCTGTTAGTTGTTTCATTTGTTTTGATGAGGTAAACACAACTATTACATCTTTGGAACAGGGGTCCTGTTATCATAACAGTACATCTACTTTCTTGGCCTATCTACTTTTTCCTTATGTTGTCCCCTTGAACAAGTATCATGAGACTAGTATTCACTGTGGCCCTGGTGAAAGATTTCCCTATAATAAAACCTAAAACAAAAGTAGACAGAAAGTTTAGATGTTCAACTCTGCTTTCTTAGCACTGGTTTCTTTTAAAGAGTCAGACAGAGTTTGATTTTCATTCAAATTTTGATCTTACTAGCTTTGTGATCTTGCAAAAATTGCCTACTTTGTATGACACTTGTTTTGTTTTTATCTGTGAAGCTTTGGTGATATTTAACCCATAAAATTCTCATGAGAATGCAGCAACATAGCATCTGTAAAGAACAAATCAAGAATATTTATCCATCATCCACATGAGATGCCTGGTATGATATCATTATTCATGTTTCCGGCTTAAGTTGTAAATCTTCACATGATTGAGTTTTAAGCAAAATTACTTAAATTATTTCCTATACTCCCAAACTTTGTTATCATATCACTAGAAAAGATCAGCGTTCAACGCAGTTTAACTATTCATTGAAGTTAATACCTAGTTAAACATTTGATAATGGTACATTAAGATGTGTCCAGAAGCTGCTAAATATATCATCTTGAAGCAATAGGAAATCTCTGATAACTAACCAGTTTTTCCTAAGGCTGCATTAATTTCTCTGTGTAGAATTTTCTTTTCCTTATCGTTCAGCAGCAATATTATTAGAGAATAATTCTCAGAGACACTGGGAACACTTTTGCCTCACCCTTGCTTAGTAGATATGTGTATAAAAGTTCAAGTTTACAGAATTTTATATAGACTCTCTTTTGGGGAGAAAATGGAGCTTGTAAATGTTTAAATTTATCGGATTAGTGTTGAAATGCAAAATTATCATAAGGGGGTAAAATATAGGTTAGTGTCGAATAATTAGACAAAGCTGAAGATTCAGAGTGAGAATACCTTTGGTAGAGGGAATAAGAAGAGGGAAATAACATATTGTACCTCAGGCACTGTGCTTATTTCATCATGTTTATTACCTAATTTTAGGGAAAATAAGACTGGAAGATTAGAGAGTCATCTTAAAACAGATGGTAGCTAAAACCAAAATTTTAAATAAATTGTCCAAAAATTTAAAATGGGTTGGGGGAGCAAACAATTAGAAAAGAATACTGAAAGTTAACCCTGGGCTAAGAAATGAAATGATCCCCAAATTTTATGGCTTAAATCTGAACTTCCAAATACTGATCAGCTGGCAGCTCTAGAGAGCTTCTTCAGTATATGCTATGTATTGCCATCGAATAATGTTTACTGAATGAAAGTGTGGTGAATTATTCAGAAGTTACTTAAGCATTTGCTTGTATATCTTAGATATTCCGACAGTGACAAAGAGGAATAAAGCATAGTTTGTTTTAAATAAATCTTACAGTGCTATTTTCTGCTTTTGATATTAGATAACGTAAAAAAAAGAAAAACTTTTATTCCAATTGTAATATGCTTTAAAAAATCCAAAAAAGTGAAATAAAAATGTACAAGTTCTACTTTTTATTACTTATAAAAGTAATTAAAATACTTATATTAACCAAATTTGTGTTCTGCTTTGAAATCTTGATGTTTCTAATTTGATACAGAATTACTAAGTAAAAGCTTATTTAAGTATATGTCAGTAATTGTTCATGCAAAATACTTAGCATACCAGTAAGACAATATTTAAATCTTTCCTGTTATCATGTTATTAACATTTAAGTAGCAAGTTACCTTGGAAACATTATTCCTTTCAGATGATATGACAAATTTATACTTGTGCATAGTGTTTCATCAGGATGCAATCACTTTCTTTATAATTAGAGGAAGCCTAGAGTTTCTGAATTTTGAAATCACAAGTAATTGATCACTTCAACTGAGAACACTGCTGTTATGACTAATGAATGAATTGTTAATGTTTGTAATAGATGATATTTTGTACTGATAGAGAAATGACTATGTCTGATGATTTATCATCTGGTTCTCAACAGGGTACTGGAAAAAGCAAAATGATTATATCTTAATTGTATATTTCCTTTTTACATGTGTTAATAGTTTTGAAGTATAAGAAAAGATATTAATGTTCAATTATATAGATATACTATATGATGATAAATTTCCATTTCAAAGAGAATTCAAGTTATTTTAAAAATTCTAGGATGTGAACATTTCTAACCAGATGACTTGTGAAATAACTGCAGTAGGTAATTAGAGGATACCTCACTACTATCTTTATACAAATTTTCTCGAAGGCTGTTGTACATTTTTCATCTGTAGAAGCAATAATCTCAGGATGCTTTATCTCATATTATACAAAGAGAATCTGTATCTGTGAACTATACACACAAAACTCACAAATGAATATATATAGCTTTGATTCTTTGGTTTGTGACACAAATTTTTTTAGGTTATTAGTGTTTAGGTTATTAGGATATCTTTGACCATTCTCACCACTGTGAGACTGCTCTTTCAAATAGACCCACAGCAAGTGTTTCCTTAATGAAAGTTTCTACTTTTATCTCTTGTCTCTCACTCACCAAAAAACAGTCATATATTCATATTTGCCTCATTACCTTCCTCATCACCAAACAGAGAAACACCTCGTCAGTAGTATTTTCTTCTCATTAATTTTCATATCAGGAATATCCTTATCATATAATGGTCCCAATTCATAAGTAACTACTCTTTGGCTACCTACTCATACTTAGTTATTGTTTACAGTGGTACAACCTCCAAATAGAAGACTGAGGAATAAATTACAATGACTGATTAAAATTTCCAATTTATTTTTTTCCTTATAACTTGAAGCCTTTTGCTTCATCTAACAAAGAAAAAGTATAAGATATCCTGTTGTGATGCTCTAAAAAGTTTGATTTATAATTTTTTGTTTTACTATATAAAAAAAACTATCTACCTTAAACAAACAAGATCTCTAGTCATAGACTCATCCCAAAATATTTTCTGACTTTTTTTCTGTCCAATTGTTCTTTAGCAAAAATGAAAAGATTGATTATGAGTTTCGTTCTACTCTCACTAATGGCAAATAAAAATACTGAATAAGCCACAGAAATAATCATGTGATAAAAAGGTTGGAACAAAAGGAAAAATAATAAAAATGATGTAGTTATTAAAAGCTTCATATTTAATGCTGTGGTTTTAATACTAGATTTTGAGGCTTTCTTCATCTTAAGAATCTAGTAGAAAATTAATCTCAGAATTTAAAGGTATGTTGTATTTGATCCCCAAAGACAATGTATATTTCCCATGTTGATTAATAAAAACATATTTTTACTACCAGGAGGTATTGAAAACCTTCAAATTCTTCTGAAGAGTTTCTTTAGTGTTTTTACACCTCTCAGAGTATTATATTTTAAGTGCAAAGGAAAAAATAAATTTTCCTATGTTGTCACCTTTCCAAGAGTTTTCCACTCTGGGAAGCAGAGGAGATCTTCACAAGTGAGAATACCAAAATAGAGTTGAATAGCTTCTAAAACTTTGTTATTGCATAATTCTTTGAACTTTTTGCTAGTAGAATTGCCAAGGAGAGAGTGTGTGTGTGTGTGTGTGTGTGTGTGTGTGTGTGTGTGTGTGTGAATGTTCCACAATGTGCTACAAAATTGTTTTAGTGGTATCTCATGGAAATATTGCCTGTAAAAGTACAGATATAGTATCAGTATAGCTATACATCAAATTTTAATTAATATTTTAAACTTTAGAGTATCGGTATACGTAATAATGATAATAAGTACTAGCAAGTATTTTGTGCTCACAATGTTTTGATAGATTTTCACATATTATAATTATTTGTATATTACAGATACAAACGCTGATGTTAAAGATGGTGAGAAAGTAATCTAAAGTCACAACTAATAAGTGGGGGAAAAAAAGATACAGATGCTGAATTTTCTCCAGTGTCTGATCTTTTAATCATGAACAATCTCTGAAAGTCTTTCTCAAAATTAATCCCATAAATTAGAAAATTAAAAGTATGCAGCCAAGGAAAAATCATTTTTTCTGAGTCAGGTTTTAACCTTATTTTTCTCTTTTCCAAGAGATTTTTGCTGAGCTTCATATTGTTTGCTGTGCCTAACAAAAATTCTAAGTCAATAAAGGGAGAGATAGATTCTACTAAATGTACTTACATTTCAAAGTTTTTTAGTTCAATATCAATTCTACTATGGTTTTGCTTACTTGTTGAGTCACGTTCATTTTCTCTGATCCAACAGTTAAGTTTCAAGGGGACTAAAGTTCACCACATTCAGTTAAGAAAAATGAATGAACATAAGAAATCTGAGATAATTCTAATACTTTCATGTTTTAAATTTAGTTTAAAAATACTAAGAGCTTGTAATTGCATGTTAAAACTATACATAAGAATATATTAATATGAAAATGTATGAAACACTAGTGTTAAAAAAATACTATTCTTTGCTCACCTTTTCTCCACAAAACCTACAGAAAATAATATAGTCAAGAGTGTGAGCAAATATTCAGTTAGGAAAATAAGTTAGAATATTACAAAGGTCATATGTTATGTAATTCTAATTATATTTTGCAGACTTGATTGATAACAGCACTATTTGTCTGGCAAAATGAGGAATAATTTTCCACATTATTACTTAGTCTCTTGAACAAGTCAACCTCAAACCCATGGGAGTTGGCAGTGATTTATGAAAAGAAAAGCATTACCAAGTACATCCGACTTTCTGAAGGACAAAGTCATATAATATAAAAACATGAATATAGCAAATATGAAGGAGATGTGAAAATCAGCAAGGAAAAGTAAATAATATCAAGCCATCCGACATGGTTAAAAAAAAAGGCATTTTAAGAAAATGAGATTCAGCAAAAATAATCAAAGTCAACGTTGGCTAAAATACACAGTAACAAGAAATAATCAAAATATAAATATTCAATGGGAAGAAAATATTTGGAAGGCGATAATGCCAAGGATACATGTAATGTTGTTACACAGATCAAATGAAAGAAAGAGATGCACTGTGAGAGAGACTGTCATAAAATGGATAAAAGCCTACTCTTAACAGAAAGCTTTACTTTTACCCCCTACCCTGTTCAAATAAGAGTTTATCTTGAGCAGACTAACTCTGCCTGCCCTGCCACCTGCAACCTGCCTCAATGAGGAAATGATCCCATCAGTCTGAATTTCATGATTTTGAGATTCGACCAAATGATCTCAGCAGGAATTTATAATAATATTCTTCTGTGTCTTACTCCAAACCATTAGCATATGTTTTCTACCTATTTGCATTTCATTTTCTCCTTTTATTCAGCTTCTTTAAATTGTTATATATTTTTATTGTTCTCTTTTCCTCTTTGGTCTTAATTATGACTATTCCTAATGTGTCTGTGTTTAGCTTTGATTGTTCTCACATTACTAATTATTCTATTTATCCTTAAGTATATCTCACTTAGGTCATATTCATTCCCTAAGAAAACTTTATCGTCTTAGTTTTAACAAAAATAGATATAGTAATGAACATAAGCTGTCATTTTGTAATTTGAAGACATTTTATTATTGAAAAAACATACAAAAAGGCAAACACTGAAATAAATAGCAATGGATCTATAATCCAGATTCAACAATTATCAACTCATGTTTCATCTTTACCTCCACTCATTCCTTATCTTAACCACTTACACTAAAGCAAATACTCTCCTCGACCCAACCTATATCCAGTGTTAAAATTTAGTCTTATGAATTTTGAAAGTTTCCTTCTATTTCAATAAGTATTCTAATAATGCCTAATTAATAAATCTCTTATGTTGGTTTAACACGTTAACTAGTTTAAGAACTTTCTATTCTATTTTGTATTCTACTTTAGACATCTTAAACTGAGTAAAAATAAAGTGATATTTTAAAAGAGTAGTGTTGAACACTCTTATTCTAAATATTTTACTGAATGTTTAGACAACTTCTGTTTGGTTTTGCAAATCAAAATCATATTTCCTCAGTCTATTGTCATGTGTAATTACATGCTTGAAGCAGGAATTCTCAGAGATAAACATGGAAATGACAATGCCTTTTTAAGCTCCAGAGTTAATGATACTATAGGAGAAGAAATGTAGATCATGTTAATTAAGAAATCTTGGAAATTTCTTAACAAAATCTTTGTATCTTCAAATAGCAGATCTTTTCTTTTCTATGTTTTTTAAAGACTATGTTTGTTTCGGAAAGTAGACATCTGATTGTTTAGCATAAACAGTAGAACAGATTGAGGTGCTTTTACTTCTTCCATTCCAGGTAGAAAAGGTTGTAGTTCCTACTACTCTCTGAAGTAAGAATAAATATCACATTATAATTATAAAAATAATTATGTTTATGACTCCAAATGATAGTAAACCATATTTTGTATTAGGAAATGTTTAGTGACTCTATTTCTAGTATATTGAAATTTTATATCTAGTTAAAGGGGCAGAAAAGGCACTAGTAATCTAAGGAACTGAATTTGGTATGCAACTACCTTTTTGCTGTAAAATTCTAGGCAAATTTCTTGAACTTTGAGTATCTGTTCCATCAGTTTTGTATGGATGAAACAATATTTACAACATAAAATTACTCAAAAATTATGTGGCTATATTTAAACATTTAGAAAACACTAAAAATTATAAAGTGATCTTTTAGTAATCATTATTGTGGAGAGCATAACAAATCTCAAAGGATCCTCTGGCCTAGCACTTTGCTACTGAAGAGGAGCCAACTTTTATTGAATATCTAATATTCATCAATACGTTATTATCTTTTAATATATGTGCAGGTGTTCATGTGTGCATAATTTAATTTTAAGAATAAAATTATAATGTTAGAATTCCAAGCCCCATTCTACAAATGAGAAAACTAACCCCAGAAAAGTTTAGTTACTTTTCATCCATTTTCCACATGGCCATAGAAAATACATTAAAGAGAAAATGCCAACTTTTCATATACTGACCTTATTCACAGTGGTTTAGTAGAAAATATCTTGAATTTTAAGAAATCTTTATCTCTTGAGATAATACTATAGGAGACTGGGAATTAGGTGCCATTGTAGTCATAAAGATGTAAAATGATGTTAAGACTTCTGCTTTCTGTTATGGTAGAGTACCTGGCACCAAGCTAGCCTTCCTGCTTTTAAAAATCATAAAATGCACAAAAATATAAAAGTGTTTTCAGGTATTATAAAACAAGCAAATATATACTGCAGCATTGAAAGAATATTTACTCAGTAAATTAACTCTAAATGGTCTTGGCTCTAGGTCTGAATACAATTGCCTGTTTGCCACAGGTGGCCAGAGTTCGGTTAGAGTATGATGCTACTTTGGAGTAGAGGTGGTAGAGATAAGAGTTCAGGGCAGCTGAAGCAGTTAGAATTTGTGAAACATGGCTCTGGATAAGAAGGAACTATATAGAGGGGATCTCCAGAACTCTATGTTAAGGATTGCCATGAATTTTTGGCCAAGGACTAGACTGCAGGGGTGTGTATACATGGCTTACAAGAGAGTAGTTATTATCATCTTGCAAGCACAATAGAAATACTAGAAATCAAGAACTATGGGAAAGAGTAGAACTTCAGTCTATCCATAGTGTAGGTCATAACACCTGGAGAATTCAGCTGAGACACAAGAAATGTCACACACTAAAATAGAGGACTATGCTCTAGTAATTCCAATTCTAGATTTAGCCTACCAGATCTTAAACAAACCAAGAAGACATATAGGAGATAGTTTGGAGACTGAGGAGCTTGTTAAGTATCTTAGATCTTTCCTAAAGTAAAGTGTAAAATCAAGCCTGCAAAAATTGAGGGTGATCAGTCAGTAATTAAACAACTTACTAGAACAAAAATTTGTATTTTTTTTAGAAGACAATAACGAACTCCTAATCTCCAAAACAAATCATGAACAATGTCCAGTACACAAAAATTACTGACGAGCCAAAGAAATAGATAAAAACAATTCTTAGTCAAAGGAAAAAAGATAAATAAAAAAGGAAAGAAGGAAGGAAGGCAGGAAGGATGGAAGGAAAGGAGGGAGGGAGGGGGAGAGGAAGGAAAGGAAAGGAAAAAAGAAAAAAAATTGCCACTAGAAACTAATCAACCCCAAGATGGTTCAGATATTGGCTATAGCAAAAAGACTTTGAGACAGTTATTATATTTAAAGAATGAAAGAAATATGTTCAAATATATTTTTAAATGTGATTATAATAAGTGAACAGCTAGAAAACATAAATAGAGAAATAACATTGGGAAAAATAAAAAGGTAGTAGGAAAAGAGAAGACTAAATATGAGATGAATTGACACCATAAAGGAAGCTGTAGGTAAGAGTGTACAGAAGCTAGTAAGGGCTGTTGAGGTCAGGATATTGTACACATCACATTATATGGTTCCAAGTAATTGGAACTGACTCAATGGCACATAACACACACAAGTAGAGAAAACAATAAAATAAACAAAAATTCTAGAATTGAAAACTACAACTAAAATGAAAAATTCACTGGCTGGATTTAATAATGAATTGAAAATGGCAGAGGAGTCACTAAACATGAGAAATCAACAGAAAAATATTTAATATTAAAAAACAAGGAAAAAAGTTTGAAGAAATGCACAAAACATAACACATCTCTGGGAAAATAAGAAATGCTTAAACATTCAAAGAAGAAAATATTGAGAATGGTGAAACATTTTTTGAAGATGTACAGGAAAATTTCCCAAATTTAATGAAAAACATTAATCTACAGATCTAAGAAGTTGGTAAACCCTAAGCTGGAAACAAAACAAAACAACGTAACACTTAGGCGAATTGCTGAAATATATTATAAAGAATAAATATTAAAAACATCCAGAAAAAAATATTACATCAAGAAGACAAAATGTAGTATGTCTTGTGAAAAAAGTGATAAAAATAATAAATATCAGAACATAAGTCAAGGAATTTTAAAGGAGATTTCAGTTAAGAAAATTTTTTTTAAAGTTGATTCTTTAAGAACAAATTAATAAAACTGTTAAACCCAAAGTAAGGTTGTCTACAAAAGAGAGAGTACATACAAATATCAGAACAAAAACTGTACATAAGTGAAAATCAACCAGAAACTAAATACGATAAGGTGACACTAAAGTTGACCACATAGATGGTACTTCGAAATAATTTATCAAAACGTATTTGGATAGGATCAGATTCCATTTCCAAAATTCCAATTGATAAAATGTTTCTAAATTTATATTGTAATGCAAAAGATATAGGGCAGCTGGAGAGAGAAAGAGAAAGAAAAAGAGGAAAAAAAGAGAGAGAAATAAATTCAAAAGATATAAACTATATTTGACTTCAAAATTACTTTTAATCGAGAAAATGTGCTATTGGTTTAAAAACCATATACAATGGAATATTACTCAACTATGAGAAGAGATGAAATACTGTCAATTGTGACAACATGGATGGACCTCGAGATAATCATGCTAAGTGAAATAAGCCAGACTGAAAAAGTTGAAAATCACATGATATCACTTATGTGTGGGATATAAACCTAAAAGCAACAAATGAACAGGACAAACAGAGACTCATGGACAAGGACTATAGACTAGTGGTTACCAGAGGGCAGGGGATAAGGGAAGAAGGGAGGTAGATGGGGTAAACAGGGTCAAATGTGTGGTGACAGAAAGAAATCTAGCTATGGGAGGTGAACATACAGTGTGAACATATATATTTCTTACTGTTAAAGTGTACAGCTGGAACTTATTGGGTTTCATTAACTAATGTCACCATAAAAATTTTTTTAATTAAAAAAAATATATATATATACACAGATATGTGTGTATGTATCTATCTATATAGATAGATGATAGATAGATAAATAGATGATAGATAGATAGATGATAGATAGATATACACACACACCAATGTATGAATCAGTAGGAAAGTATAGAGCATAAAGAAAAAAATACACATACACACATACATCATTCAATTTTCCACAAAAGTAATTCATTGAAGAAATGATTTTCTCTTCAGTAAACCATTTAAAAAACCTATTAAATAACAGATCTTGTCTTTACCTCAGCATAGACTAACATCTGTTCATAACTATAAATACTAAATCTCTCTCTTTAAATACTATCCTTTTAAAGCATTTTGCAGGACCCATCACTGTATGTTTGTCTATGTAGCTATTTTTATGCTCACTTATTTTTCTAGGATGAGAAATAACAAAATCGATATTTGAAAATATGAAAATCTTTGGAGTTGGAGAGAGGTTTAATTATGAAAACAATAGCTGAATAAAGAAGCTGAAGGTGAGGTGTGTTTGGTAGAAAACACCTTGAAGAACCTCAACTATTGACACGATTGCTTCCAGCATGAGAAGTGGCATGTATATTTCAAATCCGAGATATTATTGTATTTAATACGTATTCCACATAACTGTGCTGTGAAACTTCACTTTCCTGCTAAACAATAAGAGTATGTGTATTAACATCCTGGCTTACTCAAACATCATCAATGAACTCCAGTTTTCCAGCTCATAGAACATATCTCCCAGGTGAAAATTAAAGAACTAAGAAAAGTCAATATTCTGTGCAGCCAGGTTCTATCCCAAACTTCCACCATTAAACTACATTTTTTTTTTTTTCAGGATATAGCGACAGTTCTATAATGATAGTGGTTTGGACCCTTGACAAAATCAAACTATTTTGTAATATGTTATTCACATGTCAAATCCAGGACCATAGCACTATACCAGATTAAGTTACTTGCAAAACATGTACCTTAGTCAACAAAAACTAATGGGATATATTTTTCAGCATTATCGAAATTTCATTAGTTTGACTGACCGACTCACTGATTGGGATTGATTGATTAACGTAGGTCCTTAGTAAGAAACAAAGCAGTATTCACATCCAAATCCTTGGCCTATTCTCTTTGCTAAGACAAACGTGAAATACCAGGCAGCCCTTGCAAGTCCTCAAGAGAAGTAACTTATTTTAAAGAATGTACATAGCCTTTAAAGAATAAAGGGTATATTTTTCCTAGTATTTATAATTGATAGTGGATGTGGGAGAAGGCAAAATACCACAAGTATCAATGATTTAAGATGAAAAGAGAGAAAAAAAGAGAATTTTCCTGGTCAGTCATGTGTAAAGAGGAATGTTACTAATATTGCACATTCAAATCAAGTACTATATTTAGAGTATTTTTGTCATCCATATTTCAGAAACACCTCTAGTCATAACAGTTAGAAATAAATGAGCCATAGTAGATCACAGAGCTCATTCTATGCCACAGTCACTTCAAGTTTCCTGGGAGCAGATGCATGAATGATCTTAACCAGAAGGCCAGAAGAATACTCCATTTTAGAATTCATGACAGTTATTATAATTAAAAAAAAAGAAACAAAACAGATACCAATAACAGATTGTCAAAAGTTACTGTTCACATTTTATGTACAATTGTACTAAACACCAACATGTAACTGAAATGATAAGCAAAACAAAAATGTAATACTAAAGCTAGAAATCATATCATTTTGAATGAACTTATTTCAGAGCCCCATTTACTTGTATGAAAATGTGAATATGATTCATTACAAATTATTTGATTGTATGATACATTTAATTTTGTAAAATATTTTGTTACCCTAAAGATTTCCTATTTTATCTTGTATCATATTACTTTCATTGTATTTTGTATATTTTATCACTATTCTAAACTTCTGTCCTAAGTCTCCACATTGTAAAATGCATACTTAAGTAACATTTTAAATGGCATCTAAAGAAATTCATTCCCCTTAATTCAGAATCACAATTTGTATGTTTGATGACTGAATTTAAGTAATCCATATGTAGTTAGTGAAAGGAACTCAACATAGAGCCAGTACACCTGACATTTATACAGCTGGTAATTCTGCAATAAGTATTTTCTCAAAACTGTAATGGTCCTCACCCTCACTAAAGCAAACTAGGGATTTATGCTCTCCTTAGCCTTCTGTTACCTTGACTGCCAAACTTACCTCACAATCACAGCTTTCTCCTTATGAACATGGATATCTTTGTTCCTAGAACAAGTCATTGATATTGCCTGTACCACAACCAGAAACGTCACTTAATAGTTGAATAAAAAAATCATTGACAAAAAAAAAAAAATGCATAAGCAGCTATTTATAAAAGGGGTAGAAAGTGAGGTAAGAATCTGGAATGGATGACTGAGTTAGACTGCCAAAAATATGTAGGAGGTTGATGGCAAATAGATCACCATCCCTAGTGAGGAAAACATACTTAAAACTCTTCAGTGAATAACAGTATAAATTTTTAGAACACTAATTTTCTACTTCTTGGCCAATTACTTTTCTCTCCCTGTAAATCTTTATCTATCTAAATATATATCTTTTGATCCACCTATATAAATATAAACATTTTTTCAATCTTGTCACCTGAATTTATCAAGGTTACAATAGTTCACACGAAGTTCAGAGCTTGATAAGGGACTCTAGTATTAAACTATCACCAACAAAAACTTAATTTCTCTCTCTCTAGATGAAAATCAAATTTATTACATTTCTCTTTTTTATTTTGAATATATGCAAAAAATCACACATACATGAATATATAAAAACATCAAATGCCATGCATATTTAATTCACTCATCAAATTTTTATTGATAATTTTACAACATTGTATATTAAAGTAAATCATGATAATTAATTCTGCAAAATGTTATGGTATTTCAGAAGTTATATTTTAGATTGTAACTAAATTATAACATTAAAGAAAAGTATTACACGTTCTGTAGTGTCTAATTTTTATATCTTTTTATTTTTCGATACCGAGTTTTCTAACATAAAAAGCTTAAAGCTGAATTTATATCATTTAATTACATTTAATCTTATCTTGCTTTACATTCATATTTACTAGAGTCCCTGTAACAACTCATTATTTGAATGTTGCAGATCATTTATTATTTCAAATTTTAATAATATATATAGAGAAACATACATTCAATTAAAGAATATACTGGATGTAATTATAAAAATATGAAATATACTAATGATTACACATGTAATTAAAAAAACAAAATTATTTTGACAAACCTGTTAGCTTCTTTCATTTGGTTATCATTCAGACACTTAAAGTAATTGGAAATAAATTAATATATTTATTTAACATATTTGTCATGCTTACAACTTTTCCTTCTCAATAGTTAGAAAAATACATACTAACTCTATTTGGTCCATTTCCCTTGTGATGAAATAACAACTGGCATGAAGGTTGGAAGAACACACCCTTTAATTATACGCTAAAAAACTTTACTTCATAGATGGCTACATCTGAACAAACTTTGAACTAATATTTAAAATTTTTTGGTTAATAGAAAATAAATGTCTAGCTATTCGGTAACTTTTCATTAACAAGGACACATTGCCACTATCAAACTAAGAGAAATAAAATAATTAAAATCAACTTTGAAAATACTGAGAATTTCCCTTTCACTGAAAATTTTGTTTTCTGAGTTTTCTTGCATGATGTTCTTGTAACTCACTATTGCTTTTTTTCTGGAAGTGGCATAGCCTTCTCTATCCCTCAGTGAAACTCTAGGTTTAAGAGAGTAACTTTCTAGATGTTGGCAGACTCTCTGGCTTACTGTGTAAGCATTTCCCAAACCAAGTCTCTGTGGATAAAAGGGTAAAGACAAAACAGATAAATACTAGTGTCAGGGTCCCCAACACCCAGGCCACAGACTGGTACCAGTCCATGGCCTGTAAGGAACAGGGCTGCACAGCAGGACGTGAGCTGTGGGCGAGCTAGCAAAGCTCCATCTGTGTTTGCAGCTACTCCCCAGTGCTATCATCACCGCCTCAGCTCCAGCTCAGATCATCAGGCATTGAGTCTCATAGGAGCATGGTCCCTGCTGCCAAAAGGTTGGGACCCCTATACTAGTGGACTCTGGACAAGTTGGCTGTCCAGACCATCTTGGTCAATACTTCCCAGTCCTTTTTCAGGAGGGTGAAATTACACTTTGTCAGGATCTGATCTACACTTACCCCTGTGCAATAGTCTAAAGTACAGTATATCTATTTTCATGTTCATAGATTGTGAACTTAATTTCAGATTATTATTTTCTGCTTGCTAAAATAACTTGATTAGTATACCAAGAGATGCCTCAGGGTTTTCCTTTTAAAAAAAATATAAACAAAAACTCTACAGAGATGTTTTGATAGAAAATTACTCATGTGTTTTATAATCCAGTAGGATTTAGACTGGGTTAATTTTGTTGATCTTTTTAATTGACTTCCTATTCATTCTAAGGTCAGTGCCATGGCCTGATAGTTCTTAAAATAACATCTGCCTCTTTCACCTGAGTAATTGTTACATTTCCCACGACCCAAATATACAACCTTTAACACAGCTCTCTTGACTCTGTGTCTTCGTTAATTTTGGAAATAATGACTTTATATCATATCATATCTTAAAGTTACATTAGAGCATGAATTCTGATCGGAAAAGATAACACTACTCTCAGGGCAAAAGTTGTCTTTAGGTGTAAAAATAATCTTACTCTTTTAAGTATAAAGCACAGATATTATATAGTACATATAAGATATACAGTGTAACTGGCATTACAATTTCTTAGGGGGTTGATTAGGTTAAAAAATTTTTTAACCCTTCCTTAAGAGTAATAATGAAAAAAAAATGAAAAACAGTAAATTAGCATGAGGACTACTTATGTACAATATTGCTTTTTATTTATTTATTTTTATTTATTATGGTGATATTGGTTAATGAAATCCATCAAGTTTCAAGTGTATAATTCAACAGTTAAGTCTTACATATATATTGCATTGTGTGTTCACTGCCCAAAATATTGCTTTTTATGTTCTTTCAGAATGATAGGCTTGAGGACTTCCCAGTTATCTAGAACATGTTTAGGTTCACATATTTCCTGTTATGTGGCCGCACAATATAACCACCATGTGTTTTGCCCTAAATGTTATCAAAATTGCATTTATTTCAACTAATCTTCTTAGGTTTAAGGATAATGTATACCTAGTTGTAATTATTAATCAGGTTTATTTTGTCTGGATAATTAACCGAGTTTGTTGAAAATATAAGAATGGTCATTCAGTCATAGAGGCTGGGAACCTGGAGAAAATCACATGGAATTAACAATGAAATATCAAAGCAGAATTAGGAGAGGCAGAAAGAGAGGTGAACAGTAATAGATAGAAAGTACTGTGAAAATATGGATGTTTGGAGGCAAAATAAAGAAAAATATTTAGTCATTTAAGGATTTGGAAAGAGAAGTTCATGGGACTAAGACAAAATATACTTACTCTTAAATATTAGGAACCAAAAATATTAAAATATAAATAAGTTCTTAAAATAATACTAACACATCAATTATTTGCATTAACATCATTGATCCAAGTAGCAGAATGGTTCTTGTAATAAAAATTCTAGAACATGAGGGCGGGGAGCATGGCATAGGGAATGCAGTCAGCAGTAATGTAATGGCTGTGCGTAGAGCCAGAGGGAAGATAATCAGGGGGACTGTTTCATAAACTATATATATGTCTAACCAATGTACTGTGTACTCGAAACTAATAATAAAATAGAAAATAAAATAACAAAATAAAATAAAATTCTGAAACAAAACAGGCCAAACCAGTTTTGGCATTGAAATATAAATCTTCACTTTATCTAAATTGGGAATATTGGAAAGACCTTTGATTTCATATTGAGTTCCATTTTGAAGACAGTCAAGAAGCACAAGGGACAGTGAATACTAGCAACGCTGAGGCAGATGCTTAGGCAGCTGTGCATTAAAATGCTCGCCAGTCCCAGGTGTAGTATAGCATCATGGAGCATGAGGCAATCATTCTTTTTTCAATAAATTGCTGTTATACTGGGTTGTTCTTAAATTATTCCATTGGGAAAAGAAGTCTTATACAGTGAGAGAAAAGGCCATGTGATAATTTCTACAGCACAACCTGAGACTCATTTTTGACATATAATTTATTTCTTCCTGACATGATGATATTTGGAATATTGCCAGATACCACGGAACATGTGCATTCAATATAGAAAAGACAGCTGTTAGGATATCCATTTTCATTGTCTCTCTAAACCAAAAACAAAAAAAAAACAAAAAAAAACAAAAAAAAAAACCCAGCCATCATTTAGTATGTATAAGGACAAAACATATACTTCCAGAAAAATCAACAGGATTCAAAGAAGTTATGTTGTTTCCTTTTCTTTACTATTGTTCTCACTAAATCTTTGTTAGATTGTGGCTATAAATGCTTCACAGAACTCCTCCAGCTCCTTTCCTTGTCTACCCAATCTATTTCTCAAGGAGTTCCACAGTGCATTTTCTAAATCTCAATCGTCCTCAAAAACTTGTAGTAGCTCCCATTTAAATGAAGGGCTTCAATGATAATACTCACCCTCCTCAATATGATTTTTATTTATATATCTGGCTTTATCTGGCACTTCTTCCTTATATAAATACTTTGGTCAGAGTAAATGAATTATTATTTCCTGAGCATTTCAGATTTTACTATGAAATATTTCTGTTCATTCTGTTCATGTCTCTACATTCTCAAATGTCTTCTCTATACTGTCTTTTTTCTAACCCACCAATCCCAGTCTCACACTATCAGCTGAAGCTCATCTTTATTCAACATATATAAAATGCCATTTGACATAGCAAGCAATTTATAACTATTGGTTTTATTCCTTCTCTACTCCTAATTAGGACTTGCTTAACTCTACCGTTTTTTTTCAAATTTATGTCTTTATAAATTTACTTGTTACATGCTAATCATTTTAGAGTAGGTGCTATGACTTTGTTTTTTATATTATATTCTAAACTGCCTAACAGGGATTTTGGTATATAGGGGAGAGTCAGAAATAGTGGGTAAGTTGAATTGCATTGGTAAATTATTGGATAAGTGTATAAAAGGCACATGCCAATTTATTTGCATCCTCTCCTTTCTTCCTAGCGGATGGCAATTAAGTAACAAGGTCATGCGGATACTGATAAACTTTAAGATCCTTTGATCCGCCAGGAATGTGAAAACTATAGCTGTTAGGAAATAGTATTTTTTATGAGCTTTTTTGTAGTTTTTTAAAGTCTATCCTGACAAAATCCTAACTAACAGTGGTATGCGCACTCGCACAATTATATTTCACATCAAATAAGAGACAGAGGCAGGGTTTACCTAGTGGAAAATCATCACAGTATACTGGGCAGGGGCCAAATGGAGGATTCACTGGAATAGCAGGGAAGTTTCTGCTTGAGGGGATCATGGAGCTTAGGAGATGTACAGAGAAAGTTGCACAGGGTCTTGAAGAAATAGAAAAACTCAATGTGGCAGTCCAAACAGTAAAGAGGCTTTAGTCAGAAATACGAGAATACACAAAGATATAATTATGATAGTGATCCTGTAAATATGCTTTCTGTACATGAAAAGAAACCTGAATCAAATTGGTTTTAAAAGTCAAAGTATTATCTCACTTGAGAATCCAGGTGTATGGCAGGCCTCAATCAAATTGCTTGATTTGGCAGCACAAACAAGTCATCAGGAACCAAGAGTAGTTCACCATATCATCAAAAGATATTTATCAGAAGCATTCATTTTTTCGGAAAAAAAATAAAAAGGGGGAGAGAGGGGGTAGATAAGGATAAAGGGGGTCAAATACATGGTGACAGAAGGAAATTTAACTCCGGGTGGTGAACACACAATGTAATATACATATGATATATTATTGAATTGTACACCTGAAACCTATATAATTTTTATTAACCAATGTCACCACAATAAATTTATTATATAAATATATATAATGTTTGAGAGGTATGCAGTATAAGCTCTATTTGCTTATGATTGTTTTTCCTTTTTAGGTTGATATTGACTCAGCATTCACTAGGCAGTTTTCCCCTTTGGAGTCACTTGACTCTAGAAACAGTGTTGAGGTCTTTACAACTCCTGATCTAGTAGCTTAGAGAGGAGAGTAGGTGGTGCCTGTACAGTTAGTATAGAGGAATCCAAAGGATTTTGATACTTCTCCATGTTTGAAACTGACAACTACACCAATGTGCTACTTACACATTAGTGACATGGGCACTGTATACGTTTGCTCATTTATAGTACACACTTTTGAGGGTGAAAGCATAACCTGTACCAAACATCCATATAGTTTCTGGAGTTGTATTTTTTGTTTGTTTTTGATTGTTGTTTTTAAACTCTAATACTCTTAGAATCTGTTTAAATCTTTTCTGAGATATGTGTAAAAGCTTCACGCTGTTCTATCCTGCTGTAGGAAAAACAATTAACTTTCTTTGTAGTTTCTAGTGCTCAAAATATGTTACCACCCAGTTTACAATGGAGTCAGAAATCATAGTTTTAGTATATAGTACTTAGGGTTTAAAGTTTAAGTCTTCTCTTAAAATATAAATTTCACTGAGATAAATTTAGGCTATCGTTTTTATTTGAATACTATGATATAGTATATTTTCAGATTTCCTTCAAATTAAATGTCTAAATTCCGAAGACCATGGCTACCATAGTAACAACAACAAGAGAGATGCCAAAAGAGATTTTGATGTTTTGACAATAAAGAAAACTGGTCATATACCAGCTTCATTAATTAATATTTATTAGTAATACATCAGCCATGTTAGTAATATTTATTGGTAATATTAGTAATATTTGATGTGATTAATATGGAAATTCTATATTAATAAATTTTTTAAACTTGTAACCAGTGGCCTGAAGCATATAATAAATTCTGTAATTGAAAGAAATGTAGTCATAGCATGTTATACAGTTTTAATGCTTCAGATCAGCAGGCAGGTTGACTGGGAGAAAGACATCTGAAAGACAGAAGAAATTCATCAAAAAAAATTCTCATTTTTTTTTTTTTTTGGCCAACAGATAGCTATGATAATCTAGACATCCCTGACTAAAACTAAAACAAACCAAAAAATAAAGTTCAGAAAGAATAAAGCCTCACCTAATATACATATGTTTCTCTTCTCCCTTATCAGGGATGTTTGAGAGGTATGCAGTCAATCATGAGGCCTTGTGTTCAAGTGAAAGTTGAAATACTTAAGACAATGAAATGGTCAGTCTGTGAAGAAGGTTGAAATTCCTGCAGATGAATTGATGCAATGACATGAATGCTTTCACTTTCTTGCTTTCAGCTCAAATACCTCTCAAAATTGTCAGCATCACTCTCTCTGACCAACTTCTCCAATGACTGGAATCCTGGCCCTAGACATCACCTAATGATACGTCTGTAACCACAAAGATATTACCTTTGATAAACTGGTTTGAACTGTGAACATATCCTCAGAACAAGGACTGCATTGAAGGGAATATAACACTTTGATTGGCATCATTGTTAATAGTTCATGTGACCAGGGGATGGAGCATATGCTTCCCACCATCATCTACAACTCTGTTTTAATAAAGACATTTATAAAAGAAATTATTTAGAAAGACAAAATAAGAAATGTCTACTTTAAATAGAAAGATTTCATCTTGAGGACTGGATAGTAACAAGGAAAGTGAATTATTACCAAATCACTAACTTCTAACATTTATATAGTAGTAAGTTACTATCATAAAATGAGATTCTTATTACTAAAGTCCAATTAATGTCTAATTCTGAAGAAATCATGGATTAATCTTTCAATAATCAAAAGGCATTTATTTCTGTAACTATTTTCTACAAGTATCCTAAAGTATGTTTTTCATGAGATTGCTACATTGTTATCTAAATTCTAATTTTTAAAACTTGTTTATTGCTTCATGTGTTCGCTCTCTTAGCCCAACTAATTAAAAAAGATCTAACTTAGAGTAAGATGAATTAAACACTGAGTCACAGCTTTGTGATTTATAAAACTTACTATATCTTTGTATTCAGGAATTTTTCATCTTCTTACCCACCACATGTTGCACCTCCAAAGGCGGCTGATATTTTTAATTAAGTCAAGGGGCAGAATTGAGATGCTCAGACCTAGTTGACAGATGTTACTCACTTAATAATATAATATTTTAAAGTCTCTTTTATATATTTTAAAATTACACTCAGAAAGGTGTTAATCAATGTATATTCCTTTCAAATTACCAGTTCTATATTTTTAATTATGCTGTGAGATATATTTATTTGCATAAAAAGATGTTCCATTGAAAGCAGATTATAAAACAAGAGGGCAGAGTTCTACTTGTGGGAAAATGGACCAGACACACGTTTTCTATTCCTCCTTCTAAATACAGCTAAAAACCGTGGATACAATAGAGAAAATAAGCATAAGAGTGTGAAATGTAGAGAGAAGAAGTCATATTGACTACAGATCTCAAGACCCAAGAATAATCCAATAATGGTTCTCCTGGATTTTTTTTTTTTGTTTTGTTTACATTTCTTTTCCAGCTTTGAGAATTTACTGACATATAAGGTATTTAAGGTTAAGCTGTTCGATGTGACAATTAGATACATGTATATAATGCAATAAGGTTAGTTAATATCTTCATCCCCTCAGATAATCATAAATGTTTGTGTATGTGGTTTTAATATTTAAGATTTACTCTCTTAACAGTATCCAAGTATATAATACAGTATTGTTCATTATAGTCACTGCGCTATGCATTAGATCTCGAGATCTTATTTATCTTATAGCTGGGAGTTACTACCCTTTGAACAAGATTGCCTTATTTCCCACACCCCTCCAGTCCCTGGCAAACACCATTACACTCTCTGGAAGTACAGATTTTTTGGATTCTGCACATGAGTAAGAACATGCAGTATTTGTCTTTCTACGTTTAACTTATTTCACTTACATAATGCCCTCACAATCCATGGTTTAGCCATGTTGTCACAAAAGACAGGCTTCTCTTGTTTTTTCCTGGCTGAACTACACACATACGCGCGCGCACACACACACACACACACACCCCACATACTGTTCATCCATTCATCTACTGATGGACATTTAGATTGTTTTGAGTATTATGAATAATGCTGCAACGAACATAAAAGTACAGTAGTTCTTTGACTAGTATTTTCATTTCCTTTGGATAAATACCCAGAATTGAGACTGCTGGATCATATGGTAATTCTATATTTAATTTTTTTTAAAAAACTTCATAACAGTTTCCATAGTGGCTGTACCAATTTACATTCTCACTAACGGTGCACAAGGATTTGCTTTTTTATTTTTCCACAGACTTGCTCAAATTTGTCATTTCTTGTCTTCTTGATAACAGCAATTCTAAAAGGTGTAGGTGACAGCTCATGGTTGTTTTGACTTGCATAACTTAAGAGAAGATTTCTTATCAGGTTTTTGTAAATATATATTGAAAAACCTCAAAGATGATTAGTGATATAGAGCATCTTTCCATGTAATTGTTGGCTATGTGTATGTCTTTTTTGAAAAAATGTCTATTCAAGACCTTTGCTCATTTGGTAATCAGATTTTATCCATTCATTTTTTTGCTACTAAGCTGTATGAGTTCATTATATATATTTTGGATCTTAACCCTTTATCAGACAGTTTGCAAATATTTTGTCCCATTCCATAAGTTGCTATTTTTATTTTGCTGATTCTTTTGCTGTATAGTAGCTTATTAATTTTATGTGATCCCACTTATTTCCTTATGCTTTTGTTGCTTTCCCTTATCATATCCAAAAAATACATTTACCAACATTAATATCAAGGAATTTTTGCCTGTTTATTTTTTTCTACTAGTTTTATAGTGCAGGTATTACATTTAAGTATTTAATCCATTTAGAGTTAATTTTTAGGAGTGCTATAATAAATGGGTCCAATTTCATTCTGCATGTGGTTTTCCAGTATTTCCACACCATTTGCTGAAGATTATGCTTTCCCTATTCCATCTTCTTGGCTCCTTTGTCAAATATTACTCGACTGTGTTTGAGTGAGTTTATTTCTAGGCTCTCTCATCTGTTCCATTGGTCTGTGTGTCTTTTTCATGTCAGTACCATACTGTTTTGATTACTATAGATTTGTAGTAATGTTTGAAATCAGGAATCATGATGCTTTCGCTATTCGGGGTATTTTATGGTTCCACACAAATTTCAGGATCTTTTCTCTATATCTATGAAAATTTCACAGAAATTTTGATATGGACCACATTGATTCTATTGAAGTATTTGTGAAGTATGAACATTTTAACATTAATTCTTCCAATCCATGGGCAGGGTAGCTTTCAATTTATTTGTGTTTTCTTCAATTTTTTCACCTCACTGGTTAAAATAATTCCTAAGTGTTTTTATTTTATTTTTATTTTGATGGTACTGTAAAAGGAATTGTTTTATTTGTTTTTCAGATAGTTTTTTGTTAGAGTATAGGAATATAACTGATTTCTGTATTTTATTTTGTATCCTCAGTAGGTCTATCATTAATTATTAAAATACAATTATTTTAATTTGCATAACATTACAAACAGGATTTATAGTCATTTTAACGTAAATATTAAAAAGATAAAGAGAAAATCAGAATCAAGTTTCCAAAGCTGTTGTCTAATCTTAGCCCATTTACCTCAGAGAAGCAAGTTACTGAAGAAATATTGAAGTGAAACAAATATAAAGCCAGAAACAAACTGAATAACCAAGTTATAGTCTATATTAGAAGCAAATCATTGTCATGTAATTTTTACATGTATTATTCAGGTATTTCAGTTGATAGGAAAGATGAAATATCAGAAAAAAATAGCATGTTTACTCAATTTTTAAGAATAATTTTGAAGGTACAAAATACAGATGCTTTTATCATATAGAAAGAAATAACTTTTTTTTAATATCACTATTACTGTTCATCAATTGCAGATTCTCAGTCACACAATTACCCATGCTATCCCTGATGAATAATTTATGAAGATTAAAAGAGAAAGAACAGACAGTGAAAAATATAAGAAAATCACTGTGCATAAATGCAGTCTAAATACATCTGAGTTCCACATGAAATGTTCGAAGACAACAAACCACATGGAAATTTTAAAACAACAATCACTTTTATAATTTGTGAGTAAGTATAAGCAATGTAAGACCATTAATTTGAAATTACAGTCAAAATAAGTAGATCTAATTATTGCTAATATTTCATTTATTTAGGTCAAGAAGCTGCATAGGTAAGCCAGAGTCTCAGAAGTTCAGAAGAGTATTTACACAATTCTATCCACCAACTTAGGTAGCAGTATCAGAAGACACTGGATAACTAAACTGAGTTAAAGATGTGTGCGGTTCCACGAAGATTTGACTCCTAAACTGTGCTTTCTTAGACATTCATCCAGTGATATAAAATTATGACAGATTTTAAGGTAAAATATTAATAACTCCTTCCTCAGAATTTTACTAATAGAATCTCATAGGTTAATTATAAATAGTATTTATTTGTCAATACTATTCCCTTTAGATACTATTGTTCAATTACTCTAAGTACTTGAAAGTTTTATGATCTCAATTAAATCTTTCAGCTCGACTTTTTCCCATTACTTCAAATGAAGACAAATTTCAGGAACATAAAATTTAAAATAAAAAGAGGCATTTAAAAATTATAAGTATGAAATGATTTTAAATTTCAATTTCTTTGTGCTTTCTCTCTATATATTTGATAATCAAGACTTCTTCATAAAGTAGAAATATAAAGCCTTGTGCTACATTGTCATTTGGGAGTTCCAATTAGTTCATAGCCTGATTATAGCTATCTGTTTCTTTATCTCTTTAAGGAGAATAAATTAAGTTTTCAGTTCTTTGCCCTCAGGCAAAATGTAGAAGAATCAATATGAATATATACACATTTTATTTAAAAAGCCTCAAAAACATTCTATAGCAAATGAACATACAGGTGAATAATGTTGCCCCACTATAATAATAACCATGTGCATGCTGGAAAATTTTGTTAACTGATAATAATAGCTGATGTATTTATTGTACAAATATGCTTTGCATTCAGTGATACTGTCAAGCTTCAAGATCATAACAAAACTCAAGCTCTAAGAAATATGTTTTAATACTAATCCCAGTGGTGGTAAAATAACCTAAGGGAGAAAATAACAGTGAGTGGTAAATAATGTTTTTCTAATAATGCTAAAATATTTTAGCAACAAATTAATGTACCTATTCATCTATCTATAACTATATCATATTTATTTATTGTTACAGCTACATTTCACTTATTTTCATGAGAAACAGCCACATACATGCAAAGGACAGTGACCACAGGGAAATGAATTAAAATTAAAACAACATAAAATATCACCTTTTTAAATTGAAATACCCATCCAAAAAATGAACCTGATAGAGCAGGCTTATAATTTACAGCACATGATTGGTAAGGGTATTAATGACAGCTCTTCAGAAGTGATTGAAGATGGAAAATATCTCCTTCGTGGGATAGCCTCTTGAGACATATGATTCAACCATTTTGAGCAAAGTGCTTTTTCTCAACGGATTTCTTAAGGGAAAGCTAAATTTTCTACAGAATAATTATGATAAATGAAGAACACTTTCTTCTGTCCCTCCTGGATATCATAAAAGAAAGATCATTTTGATTCTCTCAGTTATAAAGCAAAAATAAATTATCTTTGAAAGTAAGTTACATTTTTCCTTTTTCCTGAATATGCTGCTGAACTATGGTGAATACAGTCTCATGCTTTTATTTTTTTCTGAAAATAAATGACATTTAGAGATTTGGCAAAGCTGTTAAATGTTAGTAAGGAAAAAAACCCTCAAAATTCAGAAGAAAACACTAACAATGAGAAAGCTTTTTTTTTTTTTTTTTGTAAGTCTTCGCTAATATATTATCACCGTCAATATACACTTTGATATTTATCCACTATTCTCAGAGTTGATAATCTCATCATCCTGTCTACTTGGGGGCAGGGGGGAACAATTTCTAACACATAAACTATGAAATCAGCATTAACGAATAGAGTGAATATTATTGAGCATGCAGAATCACTATGGGTAGATGTCATGAATCTCAAAATGTAAGTCCAAATAAATCTAATGAAAAAAAAAAAAACTTCGAGAAGCTCTTTTAAAGAATATCCACTCAGACATTCAAAAAAATGTTATGATCTCTTAATGTCATTATCTCTTATTGCTCTTTAATGGTTGACGAGTACAGAATGTAGTACTCAAAATCACAAAAAATATAGCTAACCAGAGTATTCAAGGTAGATTTAGAACCTAGAAAATTACTTTAACCGACCATTGTCCCCACTAATTTTCAAATTGTCAACAATTTCCATAATATTTATCTTGTTTATTTTGATTTAAAGTACTGCATTTCCAGAAGTTGTTTGTTTTGCTGTTTAATAAAACTACATTATTAGTTTTAACACACTGAGGGGCTAGTATGGGCTGAGGGATATAGGTACTTAAACAATAAGATATGGGAGACAAACAGATAATGTTCTCTTGATAGGAACAGGGCGAATGTAGGGAGGAGAATTTTGGACCACTGTGTTTCCCTTAAAAAGGCACAGGTAGATCATTTCAGTGGAGAGGACTGGTGAAGCAATGGCTCAGAATCACTGGGATAAGTTGCACTGTAAGAGCATCATAAAGAAAAGTGAGGCTTATGATTAGAAGAACATAATATTGAACAACTTGACTTGGTTAATCTAGCTTTTGTTTTTTCCTATTGAATTAGAGTTTGTGAAAATATTCTGATTGCCTCTTCTTCACTCAGGTATATGCTGCTGCAGCCAGACTGCTACTTTGGTTCCCAAAACACTAAGAAATATATACCAGTTGTTTCATTTGTTCCGCCCCCCCACCCCCGGACCTTAAAAGACCATCTTTAATCTCGATCTCTCTCCCTCCCTCTCTCTCTCCCTTTCTCTTCCTCTCTGTCTCTCTGTCTCTCTCTGTCTCTCTCTGTCTCTCTGTCTCTCTCTCTCTCTCTCTGGGACTATATAGTTATAAACTTACCTCTCAAAAATCCTTTCAAATTTTACTGAATGTGCTAACCATATTTTTCTTTTAGTGTCTAAATCAACAAATGTATCATTGTTAAATTGAATCCTGGATTATATGATGAGCTAACAATAAAATATTTATTTTGGTTTATAATTTATGAAAACAAATATTGTTAAATTAATTGTACATTCAAAACATTGCATATTTTCTTAGAAATTTAATTACATCTTTTTGAAGTAATGAGTACATATTCTGTGGTTGTCCATTATTAGCATGTCCAAATGCTCCATGGGACTTGCTATTTCGGGGGAAGTGATCATTAAAATTAAAACTACATATTTTTATTTTTTTAATGCTTACTTTATATGCTTTTCTTGCTTACTACTTTAAAATGTTAAAGCTTCATATTTGTTTTAAGCATGCCATCTCTAAATGTATTTGTTACTTAATATTAATCTACTCAAAATAACCGTTTCATTTTAGATTGTATACAAAAGTAGCTGTACAATATTCTATGGTGTGAATATCACAAGGAAACAAAGCATTATAGAAATTTTAGAAATAATGCAAAATTTTTGAAAAATTATATAGAAAATAAACAAAAAGTATACACCCATATGCACATGCACACACACACACTGAGTCCCAGGGGAAGCATAAGCATGGACTGAATGAATTAATCCTGCCTAAGTATATCTTATCAGTATGTTTTACCAGAGCCTAAATTATTTATTAAAGAATACCTGCAGACAATTAGCTTATTCTGTGAATATGTGCTTTGGATATGTAAAAGTCAAAATGCTACATCTAAATCCAAATTAAATTGTCCAGTGTCTCAAAAAAAGAAACATTTTATTGCAAGTTGAGAATGACCAAATATGTTTATAAAATGGTTTACGCATATATCTATAGTTGGAGAAAAATAGACTTTACACCTCTTCATTATGTTTACCTCCTTAAATGTATTTATTCTACTGTTTAAGAAATTTCTAATATATAACTTGGCACATCAATAGAGATAATAACTTCTGAGAAATGTACTACGTGAAGCTATTGTTTCTAAATAAAACATTCCATATTACCTTCTCTACTTATTAAACTATAAGCTGTGATTAATTAATTTACTTACAAGGGGCTTGGATTTCATTAATACAAGTTCATGACTTTCCAGTAAATTCAGCAGGTTGTAAAAGAAGGAATTTTTTTTTGCTGTAAATAGTGAACGTCACAAATCTGCTATCTTACTCCTTCAGCAAAGAAAGAAAAGGTATTTAGAGCTTTTGCAGCTGCCTGAAAATTGTATAAATGGCTTTAATATTAATGTGCTTCCCTTACTTTTAGTATTCCTCAGAGAACCTAATACCAGAGGTCAGTTCCTCTGCTTTTGTAATGAAACATCGTCTTGTTAAATGTTGTGTAAAACTATGTCTTTTGCCTTTTCTCTTTTGCTACAACCAGATTGCAAATTGCAACATACATACTTACTAAAATATATAGAAACTCAGCAAGATAAGGCAATCAATTTCTAAAGTGTGAACTATAATTATATTATAAAACCTAACACTTAAATAATATTTTTACAGCAAATTAAAAGTATAACAGATACAACATAATCCATGCCTAAGCAGAGTCCAATATTCAAAGTGAAATGGTGAAATAAGAAGAATTTTAAAATGATACAAACTAAGAGAAAGTATATGCTAAAATTGTTACTCATGGCTATTTCGTGAGATTCTTGAATCATGAAAATAATCACGTTACTTTTTCATTCTGTGTGTGATCTATGGTTTGGTTTCCCTAGAGGATTCTAAAATAAAATATAGAGAGATAAATAGGTAGATATACAGATAGTAGATTAGAGATAGAGATAGAGATAGATATATAGCTATAGACATAGATATAGATATAAATGATATAGATATAGATATAGATATAGATATAGATATAGATATAGATATATAGATACATAAAATGCTAAGCATTCATCTAGCCACTCAAAAATATTTCTTTATCTTTACCATGTACTCATGATCATCATGAAAGGTATTGGACATAAAGCAGTAATAATATTTAACACATTATCAACTGTTACACTTTCCAGATCGTCTCTCAAAATTGTGCTAACATGAATAATTAGGTACTGTGTGGAAAACAAGTTTTAATAGCATTTTTTTAAAGCATAGTTTAAGTTTTTGAGAAATTGTTTCAGAATGAATTGAATAGTCCTATGTTAATAGACAGTCTCAAGCTCTAAGCAATATAGAGGTATATAAAATAGTTATAAAAATTATATGAATAGAAACTTTTTATTAATATTTTAAGATAAATGCTATTAAAAACTTAATTGCTATTGTTTCACTAAGCACAATTCCACTGACATAGATCAACACACTTAAGTGATTTTATTTTTTACTATTTATCTGGATGTTTAAGAAGATAAGAACATATCGCATGCTTCATTTTTTAAATATTGAAAAATACCTGCGTCACCCTACATAGCCCCTTTGTTTATAAACTAAGCATTGTCATTTAAAAATGACTAAAAGCCAAATCTTAATTGATGTTATCAAAGTATGAAAAGGATTTCCAGCTATTTTACTATGCTTACACTGGGCAATTATAATAATAATAGCATCTAGAATTTATTGACTATAATCAATATTCATGTTTGCCTGACCTGTAATGTTCAAAACAACCCAACGAAAATATAATGGCACAGTTTACACATAAAGAAATTGAGGATCTAAGAATATAAGTAATTTGCCTGAACTAATCAACTTTAGCAATGGGAACTAAACGTGGAGTAATGAACTCAAATTCTTTACATGCTCCACCACATTATGCTGACTCCTCATAATTGCAGACTGTACACTCATGCACTGCATACTGAAAGATAGAATGTGAGCCATAAAATATGTATACAAGGTAACACAGACTGAGAGCTGCATTAAATTCTTAATAAATTCCAAATTATATCGATGTGCGGTAATTTGACAAAAGTGACTGATTTAAGCAAGTCTGTAGCATGAACTTCTGTGCCATACTTATGGCAATTAGTTATATTTAACACGCAGTGACTATCTGAGGAAGAGAATAGAATTTGAACAATTGAAGAGTAAAATACATCTCAGTTGGATATTCCAGCCCTGCTCAAATGTATTTTCATTCACCAAAATAAGGAAGGCAGGCCAACTCTTCAGCTGCATTTATGACACACTTTAATAGGCTCTGAAAACTGACGGCTGCTGTTGGCAATGACGACAGTTCTCCATGGTGTAAATAATGGAGGAGAGACTAGAAAATCATCCATTTCTTCCTTAAAACTAGTAAGGTGTGGGTTACTCAGGAGGAATGGAAGAATAAAAAAAGATATACATTGACAGTTGAGCTTCTTTCTGTGTAGGTGAGAATAAGGGATGCATTTAGAGAAAAAGTAACCTAACCTTTATGTATAGGATAATCCACTATCTGTTATTACCCATAAAAGAGATTTGAAAGTCATCGTAGTCATCTTCAGTAGACATTATGTTGCTATAATGAAAAGGTTGATGGAATATTTAATGAAAAAGTCCAAGGTCCCAAACAAAATATTAACTTACTTTTGTGAAGAAGCCAGGATATACTTAAGATTCTATAAAGGAAATATAGTTAATATATGAAGATTAAAATATATATATATTTAGAAGAAATTGACAGAAATCAGAACCAAAGAAATGAAGATAAAATGAAGGGAAAAAGTAGAATACATACAAATATTTAACCTGGGAGAACCTACAATAAGAAAAAGTATGCTTGTAATCTATAAAATCATGAAAGCCTTAGTTAAAATCAGAGGTATCTATTCCCAGAATAATAGAAAAACATGCTATTGAATCTTTAAAAAATTCACAAACAAAAGCAAAGTCTATTTTAATAAACGATAAAATACTTACTAGGGGTGAAGATACATTTACAAATGTAAACCCAAAAATTATTTGCATAGTCTATTTGGGGTTAATTGATGATCTTCAGAGGAAAACAGACACTTGTAGCCAAGTAAGTCCTTCAGCTTGGTAAGAGATGTGAAAATGCAATGAAAATAGGGCCTTACTAAATTTAGTAATTTGTATATACTTATATGATAGTTATTAAAATATCAACAGTCTTGGGAATCTGACCACAGTTACTAATTTGTGGACATTATAAAGTACTCCAAAAATTGTGAGCCATTGTTATTCTAAATCACCATTTTTTCATCATTATTGTCAAACTTGCAAGTGAAACAAACTTATTTTAGAAGAAACAGAAAGTCTATAAATAATAAAAGGCATCTGGCTGAATTACTCAAATTTGGAAAATTTTTCTTGAGTGGAGATAATGAATTTTATATTTAATTCTAATTACTACCATCTTTCATTCTTAGTGCCAACATAAAATTCTCATAAAGTACATATTTGTTAATGTATTTAACATCAATTTGTAGCAGGTTTTCTGCTTACCTCTTGATTTCCTCAATGCATATACTATATTTAAACTTTAAAATAATGTTACTTGCTTTTCAATATTATCCGAATCTATAGAAAGTACTGATTTTCAAAAAATTAAGATAAAATGTAAATAAATAATTTTCATATGCAGAAAAGAATATACTAATTACATGAAGGTAATTAATTAATTTGGTTTTAATAAAACCACGTTCAAAAAAGTGCGTACTCTATAAGATGCATACACTTAGAGGATATCGTAAAATTGAATACTTACACAAGTGCATATTAGCCTCCATTTTGGCCTCCAAAGTCAAAATTAGAAATGGTCATACATCCAATACCCTTGTATTTTGTGAAATATCATGCAGAGAATCATCAATTATATTGTTAATTATCTCTGGCACAAGAATTGGTGCAATAATATTTTCTCAGAATTCTAAGCTAAAAAAAAGTTCATTATTGCTGAAGCGCTTCTATGTTTTGTTTTATTAAGTAAGGAGAGCTAAGGAATCCATATTGTTTCACTCTTAGCTTTGGTTGCATTGGAACTGTTTTCAGCTGCAGCTGCTTCTCTTATTCTTTGATAACTATGAGAATAACTCTCTTGCTTTTATTATTTCTTTGCTTCCTACTCCTAACCAAGATAGAAGAATATTTAAATCAGTAATAGCTTCTTTAAATTTTGTCATATGAATGAAAGTGTTTTAGGTATCAGATAACTAGGAAAGATCAAACAAATTTTTTTCTTTTGAAATTATTTTATTTTTTATTGTTTATTGGGGTGACACTGGTTAATAAAATTATATAGGCTTCAAGTGTATAATTCAATAATATGTTGTATGTGTATTGCACTGCGTGTTCACCACCCAAAGTTAAATTTCCTTCCATCACCCTATACTTGGCTCCGTTTACCGTAATCTACCTATCCTCTTTCCCCCTTTCTCTCTGGTAACCACTAAACTGTTGTCTGTGTCTATGAGTTTTACTGTGTCTTATTTATTTGTTGCTTTCAGTTTTATATTCCACATATGAGTGAAATCATACAGTTCTCAACTATTTCTGTCTGACTTATTTCACTTAGCATGATAATCTCAAGATCGACCTGTGTTGTTGCAAATGGCAGTATTTCCTCTTTTCTTATGGCAGATAATATTCCATTGCATTAATGTATCACATCTTCTTTATCCAATCATCTATTGACAGGCATTTCAGTTGTTTCCATGTCTTGGCCACCATGAATAATGCTGCTGTGAACATCAGGGTACATAAATGTTTTCAAATTTTTTTGACAGATACCCAGTAGAGGGATTGTTGGGTCATATGGTAAGTCTATTTATTCTTAACCTTTTGAGAAAATTCCATATTGTTTTCCATAGTAACTATACCAGTTACATTCCCAACAACAGTGTATGACGGTTCCTTTCTCCCCACCTCTCCGACACTCGTTATTTCTTGTCCTGTTGATAATAGCCATTCTAACAGTTGTGAGGTGGTATTTCACTGTGGTTTGAATTTCCATTTCCTTAATAACTAGTGAAGTTAAGTATCTTTTAGTATGTCTGTTGGTCATTTGTATGTAGAGAAGTATCTGTTCAGGTCCTCTGTCCATTTTTTAATTAGATTGTTTGTGTTCTTTTATTATTGCTGAGTCATATGAGTTCTTTATATATGTTGGATATTAGCTCTTTATTGAAGGTGTTATTTGCAAACATTTTCTCCCATCAGTTGATTTCTTCTTTGTTTTGTTGATAGCTTTTCTTTCCTGTGCGGTTTTTTAGTTTGATATAGTTCTAGTCAATTGTTTTTGCTTTTATTTCCCTTCTTTTTGATGTAAAATTCACAAAATCCTCTCTAAATCCAAAGTCCATGAGTTTAGTACCTATGTTTTCTTCTATGCAATTTAAAGCTTCAGATCTTATCAATATAAGTTTTTCATCCATTCTGAGTTAATTTTGGTATATGGTGACCGACAGCACTTTAGTTTCTTTCTTTTGCATGTGGCTTTCCAATTTCCCCAGCATCATATATTGAGGAGGCTTTCTTTTCTCCATTGTATATTTCTGGCTCCTTTGTTGAAAATTATTTTCCCATATATATGTAGCTTTTCAGTCACAGCCTAATTTATTTAGGGTACAACTTAAGCTCTTTCAACAGAGACCCAAAATATAGTAACTACAAAAAGTTCATTTCGCTCTCTCAAAGGAGTCCAAGATTGGCAAGGTTGTTTGGCACCACAAGGTCATTCAAGCATCTGGGTTCCTGGCATCCTGTGGATCCACTATTCCTTTGGTTGTGATCCTGTATAATTGAAACTGATTTCCCACCACATCTATATATGGGACCACAAAAAAAAAAAAATTAAAAAAGAAAAGAGAAGAAAAAAGAAAAGAAAAAAAGAAAGACAGCCAGCCAGTCTTGGGAAATTATTACCCTTTTTACGGAGACATCTCAGAAACTGCATACATCATTTTGGCTTATTTCCCGTTGCTCTGAATTTAACCATGTTACAACTCATAGATATAAGAAATGCTGATAAATGGTAAGGACCAGCCATGTGCCTAGCTAAAATTATTTGATATTTATATTTCCATATGGAGGAAGGAGATGGATATTGGAGTAAAATTACCATGTCGGCCATAGCTTCTCTGCCTGATGAATTTCCAATTTACCATCTGGCTTCTGTGTGTAATAAGAAAGTGACAGTAAATTGCAGTAAAGGTCTTTACTTTTATAAATAGACAGACATGGTTGGTTTCTAGTCCCACTGATTATTAGCTGTAAATAGTTGTCAAGTTACTCAATGTTTCTGAGTTGCTATATTCCCATCCAGGAAATGTGGATAAAATATCTAACTCAGAGGTTTGTTAACTTATATGTGATCTTGTAATACAGTATAAATTAAAACAAATGACAGCAATTAATATTATTAGAGAAGAATTTGTAAATTGCTCTTTATTGAAATAGTTTATTCTTTGTTCATTAGTTATGATGATGTCTCAATTAACATTTAGTCTTCTGGATTTACTTCTCTAAGAACTTCCACACACAAACACTCCAGATAAACCTCTACATTTTAGAAAGGAAGACTAGAAATAATTAGTTTTCATATAAAATGAAATGTGCTAGGGAATATTGTGTCATTACAATTAAATAGACAGAAACTGATACTACAGACTAAAGACTAAATGCATATTTACTACTTTGGCTATATATAATTTAGCAAGTCAATGCTACTCGAAAAGTAATGCTTCCAAGTGAAATTCTTCTTTTATTCGCACTAATATTTGTTTTGATTCTAATAATAAGCATGGAGACATGTGAAAGAAAGCTGTAGGAGTGGGAGTCACCTGCAAGAATATATATTTGAATAATTTTCTCCTGATGTGTCTATTAGTTACTATGGTGACAAGGTGTTCAAGCATTTAAAAAGAAACTAGTTTGTCTTACTTTTTTTATTTGAGTATGAAAATTTTTAGTTTTAGTTAGCAAAATTATATTTACAATTTTGTTTAAAAATTTGTTGATTTTTATGTTTTTATATGTTAAATATTGACTTTTGCCGGCTTTTCAAAATACAGTTAACACAAATTATTTTTTTCAATTTGATTACAATTTAGTAGAAAGCTATCGATGACCAAATATTTTCTCCAATGTGTTTGTATATTATAAATTATTTTTAAATGTACAAATTATTCATTTATCTACAAATGTTTTTTAAATGTATGTTAAGATACTTATGCAATTAATATGGTTACTTAAGTTTTGATTAAGGTCTTCTATGAGTGTCTTTACAAAAAGAAAGACATGTCTGAAGTAAAATGAACAGTAATACTTTCAGATAAACATTGAGTTTACTTTCAGTCTAACACTAACTGTTCAAGTTACTTTACTAAATCTCTCATGTTTCAGGCATTTAATTTTTAAATCAATATGTAGTTTTACTCTGAAGTAATCATTTTAACTTGTCCAACTAGTAAGCGGGGTGTGTGTGTGTGTGTGTGTGTATGAGAAATTACTGGCCATTGATTAGCCTTATTTGTTTTACTGATATTATAAATAATAATGTAAAAACAAAGTGGATGAAAATGAAAACCAAATTGTTAATTACAATTGAAAAGAAAATTGAAATCAATTTGAGTGTCGATGCAATTAGAATTTATAATCTAAAATAATTTCAAATAGCAAACATGATATAATCTGTATTTCTAAATTTTCAACATCATGTCAACAACCTAATTCTGAATGCTTGCTTCTTTTTTAAAAAGTTGCCTCTTTTGCCAGCTTCTTAACACAGTTATGCTACTTGTCATTTACCTGACGCTTTGTCATATATTTATAGACTTATCCAATTCAGTTATTTTTTCTTATTTATTAAATTCATATTTCATCTCTTTTTGACTTGTTTGCCCTCTCACTCATTTCTTCTCTTAATTTAATTTTGTTTCAATAAATCCAGCTTAAGTTTACTGTAACAAAAGGGCCTGGGACCCATTTCACACTCAAATATTCTCTTAATTATTTATGTCATAGAATCTCTTTAGAAGAAAATTTCTTTAGCTCTTAAATGGGCACAATACTTGTGCTTATCTCTTGGGGATATTGGAAAGGTTGAAGTACTCATCACATCACATCCAGCATTGGAAATTGTTAGTGAATTATTATTATCCTATAATCTTCCTATTGGATGTCTCTAAATTCTAACACACAATAACTGAGAAGAAACTTTCTCAATAATCAATATCCTCACAAGGACAATGATCAATAATGTTAAATTTCCTAAAAGAAAAATAATCAGGATCAAACTGTACAAAATTATCAGTAACATTAAATTTCTCTTAAAATATTAAATTAATATGAATGATCCTTTAGAACCAGGTCTTAACTGAAGGTTTTAACTATGAACTACTAGAGAGCATAAAATTTATGTTCATTGTGCCTAGCTTCCAGTTCAGGCTTCTGCCAGAGTAACTCTTGGGAATATATGTCTCAAGATACCATACTATTAACTCTTGAGATACTAAGCAGTAAACAAGAATATCAAAAGAAAATTATGAACAAATATCCTTTATGCAGTCTCAAGACACAGAGAAGCAAGATATTATTTGATCATATATATTTATACACACACATATATACATACATATATATAATATATAATACAAGAAGTCAATAAATACGAGTCTGTGGAAGTGGTACTCAGAACCTCAGTGAATTTGCTCACTGGCAAGAACAACAAAATTACTGATACAATATTCAAAATGAACCATTTCAGAACTCTGAATGTTAAAGGCACACAACAATCTAAAAGCATTAATCGAAGAAAATTACTAAGCCTTAAGAGAAATTCAGGTCTGTCTGTAACATGTTAACTTAGAGGTACACCTCTCCCTTATATCTTCATGTCAATGAAGTGATAGCCATGAAAAAAATGCCAAAGATGGGAGTTGACCTCTTTTGAAGCTCTGCTAATGTTTCCATAGTAGAACATGGTCAATTGTTTTTCAGGGACCCTTGGAACAATCCTCTTCCCAGAGTCCTTTCAAAAAAAACAGCAAGCTATTTGAATCAATAACATCACAACTGTCTAAGCCTGTGATTTGGATCAAAATTAGAAGGGACTATCTAGTGAACTAGATAACAAATAGCAGACTCTGAAAATCTCCAACATATTCTTGGGGGTGTGAAAGATGCATATACAGCGTTGTCTGCATGCCTAGGAAAAGATTGGGAAAGAGAGGGCCTCAAACATTCACTTTTGGCTTTCCTTGAGGAGTTCCAAAAGCAAGAAGTGGAAGCTAAGGCTGATGTGTAAACTTCCTAAAATCCGAAAGTATATATTCACATGCCAAAAGTGAAATACATACTGTGTCACCACATTGAAGAAAATCTTCTGACAGTTTACTGGCTGACCACTATGAAGTTAAAAGCTTATTAATTTGATAAACATCTATCAAGTTAAACACATCAAGAAAAAAATAAAGGCTACAAGTTACTAAATTACTATAAAATTAAAAACATTAGGGAAATATTATAAACAATATTACACCAATAAACTTGGTTAATTATGCAAAATGAACAAATTTCTTAACAGAGACAATCTACCAAAGCTCAAACAAAAAGAACTAGATAACATGATTAATGTTATATCTGTTAAAAACAACAAATTTGTAGGCAAAATTATCATTTAAAAAAAAAGCTCTAGGACAAAATAGCTTCTCTGGAGAATTCTAGTAAACATTTAAAAAATAACTATTATCATTTCTACACAATTTCTTGCAGAAAATAGGTGAGGCAAGATTACATCTCAATTCATTTAAAGCCAGTATTACTCTTATAACAAAACTAGACAGATATTAAAAGAAAATAAAAGTAAAAACTAATATGCCTCAATAACATAGGGATAGAAATTCTAAACATAATTTTAGTCAATCAGATACAATAATATATATAAAGAATAATCATGATCAAGTGTTGATTACAGGAATACAAATTGGTTTAATATTTAAAAATCGATCAATGGAATTCACTAATTAATAAAATATAAAATTAAAAACCATGTTATCATCTCAGTAGGTGTAAAAAATTGATAAACTACAACATCCACTTATGATTATAAAAATTCATCAAAGTAAGACATCTATGGAAACCCACAGCCAGCATTATACTATTTTAATAGTGGAAGAAAGAATGTTTTTCCTCTGAGATAAGTAACAAAACAAGAATGGCCATTTCTATTGAATATTGTTTTAAGAATGATAGCCAGTGTTATAAGGTAAGAAATACAAAATAAATGTTTTCTAGATTGGAAAAGAAATAGTAAAGATATCTTTATTCACATAGTCTATGTAGAATATCCTATGGAATCTATACCCTACCAGGACTAATAAGGAAATTTAGCAAAGTTGCAGGACACAAGACCCACAAGTAAAAATTAAAAATATTCTGTGTGCTATAACAAGCAACTGATTATTTAAAAGTTATTATTTATAATTTCAGGAAAAAATATTAAAAATTAGGGATAAATATGAAAAATTATGTAAAAACCTCTACACTGAGAACTATAAAACATTACTGAAATGTAAAGACTTAAATAAATGAAGAGTATACCACAGTCATAAGTCAGAAGATTCAATATTATTACGATGACAATTCTTCCCAAACAGCAATCCCATTAAAAACCTGTTTTTTTTATAGAAATTTTAAATCTGATTCTAAATTCATGACTGCAAAAAAAATCTATAATAGTCAAAACAACAGCTATGTTTGAAGACTTACTATAAAGTTATGTTAAACAAGAGAATGCAATTTAGTTTCAAAATAGAAATATGGGATATAATAGATCGATCAAAAATAGACCCATAAACAAACAGGGAGCTGATTTTTGACAAAAGAGCAAAATAAGAGTGGGAAAAGGATAGCATTTTCAACAAATAGTGCTATAACAATTAAATATTCATTTGCAAAATATAAAAATATTTGATCTACAATTTGCATCATATAAACCATTTGTTTAAAATAAATCATAGATCTAAATAGAAAACCTAAAACTCCACAAAGACTAGAATAAAGACAAACAGAAAACCATTGTGAGCCCTGGTTAGGCACACATTTTCTAGATAGAAACTAAAAACATAATCGATAAAGAAAATATTTGATAAATCATACTTTATTGAAATTAAAAATGTCTGCTCTTAGAAAGACACTATTAAACAAATGAACACACAAGCCACAGACTGGGTGAACATATTTTCAAATCATAAAACTGACAAAAAACAAAAATCCAGAATATGTAAAGCACTCTCAAGATGCAATAATATACATCAAACCCAATAAAAATATGGGTAAAGATTTAAATAAACAATGCATCAAGAAGATAAATGGATGGCAAATAAGCATATGAAAAGATGTTACACACTGTTAGTCATTAGAGAGATATAAATTAAAACTATAATAACATATGATTGGCACACCTATTAAAATGGCTAAAATTTAAAACAACACAAAACAAAAACAAGAAAAACAAACAACTGACTATGTCAAATGCTGGTGAAGATGTAGAGGATGTGAAAGAAGTAGAATTTTCACACATTGTCTATGGTAATATAACATGAAACAACTACTTTGTAAAAACAGTTTTGCAGTTTCTCAGAGATAAACATACACCTATCAGATGACCTAGCCATTCTATCCCTAGGCATTCCCCCAAGTGAAGTAAAATAATAAATCCATACAAAGACTTGAACACAAATGTTTATGGCAGCTACACCTGGAATAACGAAAACTCTAAATAAACCATATATATGGGTAAACAAACTTGTATAACCATGCAACGAAATGCTACTTAGCAACATAAAAGAAGAAACTATTGATACAAGCTGTTAACATGTCTTCTAAAATAATTGTTCAGAGTCAAGAACAAAAGCAGTATATTCTGTTTGATATTTTATAAAATTTTAGGAAATGTAACTAACATTAACAGAAAGTAGATCGGTGGTTGCAGTAGTAGGATGGGGGTGGAAGGCAGGGGGGAGGGGATTTGAGAAAGTCTAGATAGAGGGATTACAGAGAAGCACAGAGAAACTTTCAGGATAATGGATGTGCTCATTATCTCTACTGCTACGATGATTTTAAATATGTTCAGTTTACGTATTTCAATTATACCATAATAGAGCTGTTTAAAATAAAAGAATTGATAGACCTTATGAGGAATCAAACCAGAATTCTGAAATGAGGTAATCATATGGATTTTTCCTGATTTGACAAATAAAACAACAAAATTGATAATAATAAAGATAATAACAGGCTGCAATGCTTAAGAATCAGTGTTTGCGGCCATGCAGATGTGGATTTCAATCATTGTCATCACATACTTGGGAACTTAATCTTTTTTCTCTAAACCTTTTTCTTAATCAGTAAAATTGGATTATGGAGATTACCTAATTCTTACTGAGAATGCAACCAGCCATCTAACTAAAACTTTCACAAGAAATTTGAACGAATAAAGTATTAGTAAAAAGTTATTATATTCCTAAAATACATAGATGTTCTGATTTATCAAGAATTAAAGATGGCAAGGCAGTAAATTACTTTAACATAGCTAGCCAAAGCTTCATGTGGCTGACTACAAGCTACTGAGTTCATTAAAAGAAAGGCCAACCAATAATCTAAAAATTACTGAATTTAAAATAGTTAAATGAAGAGAAAATAAAAGCAAAGCAAAATGCCAGACTTTGTACTAAATACTGGTGATGCTACAATAAATAAGACAGATTGTTTATGTTTCAGAAATAATAGTTATGTAGATGAGTACTGAGAAAATTCCAACCCCAGTACAAAAATACTGCATAAATTTTACATATGTATTTAAATATATATGTATTTGAATGTGTGTAAATATGTGTGTGTGTGTGTGTGTGTGTGTGTTTGTGTGTGTATTTATATATATATTCTTGAATCCCACCCATGAAGATTCTAATTCAGTAGGCCTGGAGTTACCTAGGGATATACCTTGGTAAAAAATCTCTAGATATGTGTGAAGAGTTTTGGATATAGCATTTAAAATAAACACTTTACTCCTTCCAAGAAGAGATGGTAATTTTTAAAATTGGCTTTATAAGAAACAATTCCAAAATTATGTGATACACACATAACCAGATACATTTTGAATGTTTGTTGTAGTAGGACAAAGTTTAAAAATAAAACCTGTCATGCTGTGGGCTTATTAACCAACAGAATTCATTTAAAATGTGGTAGTCAAAAGGAAGAGCTTCCATAGAGCTAAAAAGTTTAAAGATCTTTACCACCACTGTTTTGAGCTGGAAATATATTTGTGTTTGCCGTATGAAAAAGAAATGAGGTTTACAGTATATGGTATTTGTTGTTTTTGTCCTCTCTTTTTAGTGAAAATCCTTAAACATTGGTTTTTTTTTTTTTTTTTTTTTCAAACGGAGCTCCTGGTAATTAGTTCTCTTGAAGCCTATGGTAGTATTTGTGTGTTTACGTCACGTGATAAAATTTGCCCTCCTTCACATTTGCAACCCTAGGAGTGGAGCTGAAGGCCTGGTTAGATGTGTGGGTGAGCCATTCTCTTGCAATCCACTGTTCTCCTTACCAGCAAATTGGTACCAAATCAGAAATCCATAGATCATCCTACCAAGTGCCACTGAGCAGAAAGAAGCCCAGCAGTCAGACGTCTGAGAGTTCTGGACTCCAAAGAGTCCATGGTGGAAAGAGGAAGTAAAAATGCTCATTGGTATCCCAGTTTGTCCGAACTTTTAGTTTAGATTAGTTTAGTGCCAAAATTCAAACAAAACAAAGTGTCCTAAGTAACCAATCTGCAAAGAAGCTGATGGAGGGAAGAGAAGTAAACTTGGTACTCCCTTAAGATAGGAGTGGGTGAGAATAAACATATTTAAAACCTTTCTCATGGATTCTAATGTATCAGTTTATCTTGCATAGGTGGGCAGAACTTTTGCAGTTTTGCAATGTCACTCCTAACTTCTCTAGTTTTTAAGCTAAAAAAATTATATCACGGAATTAACATTAATATTTGAAATCATCACTCTATATTAATATAGTATATTAAATATGCAATAAATATATAATAACTATATATAAGTATGTAAATGCTTGTGGTTTGTAATAGTTTCTACAGCACCGGAGGGCAGATATCAGAATGCAGAACATAGCATTCCAGCAGAAAACTAGTCTTTCGGAATGAGAAATGGAAAGGTGGACATGTCTTTTAGATTAAAACTATTACATGTTATTACTTTCTCACAGCATTTCATATACTAAATGAGTTCCTTTAAGTGTTATTTATATATAAGCATTGATAGAGGGAGAGATAAATATGGGCTAAAGAAGTCAAAGAAAACCTTGAGATTAATATAAATTATACATGTAACTTAAACATTGCCATATATTCATTTTAGGTAATATCCATAGTTCACTATTTTTGAAAATTTACTTATTTTTACATTCAATGATAAGCATGTTATTTTATGTATCTGAAAACTTAATAGTAAAAACAAAGTTTACATTACCGTCTAAGTAATGATTCAGATAAAATTAATTTTGAAACTCACACACTCTCCCTAATTACACATAGGAGATTTGGTAACTATTAATTTTATTGTTCAACTATATTTTTATGTTCGGTTGGAATTTGTTTACTTTGTGGTGAATGGATGGAAAATATAAACATGTTTAAGAGTATATGAAATCGACTCTGATAATACATTAGAAATTCCTTTTAGGAATATTTTTGATATTTTACTAAATGATACAAAGAAAATTAAGTTTAGGTCATGCATCTGCAAATCTGTTTTTGGCTATCAGCTAACATATCTGATATCTTATTTCAAAAATCAATAAACATGCAAACACAAAAAAGGAATTGTTTAGGGGAGTTTAGAATTCTAAAAATGATTCTGATGCATGAATAAAGCCATGTATTTTAAAAATGAATGCATTTGCTGTCTACCATAGGCATTAGATACTATCAGAATAATATTTGGAAGGTTCTGCATCCTGGAAAATGTTTGGGGGGCAGATTTGCTGTATAAATTTAGCAACATTAATTTATCTAATAATAGATTATGTGAAGCAATTTTAATGTATGGGAATATTAAAAAGATAAAATATTTCAGAGTGTTCTTTTAAGCCCTGTTGATATAAAAAGTAGTTATTAAGGTACCCTGTGTTGGGACTGGGCAGGAGGAAGAAAGGGAAATTTGAGGTTGAACCAACCTTAGGTCTTACCTTTTTTTCAACTCCTCCTGCCATCTCCTTTTCATCAGAAGACATGGCTTATTATTGCTTGTTAATTTGAATTCTGAATAACACTATTTGTTTAAAATATGAAGGCCACATGGAGTAATAAGAGTAAAGAAAAAAAGCCTTCCTTAACATATGAGCAAATTACTCCTTTAAATCTAAAATATAGCAGGCTAAGAGAGAATTATTTTTATCTGTGAAGGATCCTTAGTCTAAACACTCAGAAAGTGACTGAATTCATAAAATCATTAAGTCACCATTAAACTTAATGTGTTCTATGGAAAGCTACACTTAGATAAAGTTCTATAAAAAGTGAATCCCATAGTGAAATGGGCTTGGGAAGTGGTACAATGCCTATCATCCTATTGGAGCCTTCCCCTGCACATTACGCATTTAGATCTCTTAGAAACTGTGTTTTAAAAACAAAAAAGCAACACCACTTTCTCAAAAAATAAATAAATAAATAAATAAATTGGTTTAATGCAATGTTTCACTTTTTTTTTTGAGCACAGAATTCTCTCACAGATTTCTTTATAATTACTAACAAAACTAGTATTCCATGGAACACACATTGGAATATATTCCCTTAAGCCATGGGCAGCATTATAATACTTGTATCAGTGTTAAACATCATTTTCACAGAAATTCATTCCTTTCACAGAGGTTAGAAGAAAGAAATATTTAGGCTACATTCCAAATAAGAGCCACTCTAAGAATGAACACCCTATGATTTCATAAACTTAAATTGATGCTTTTTTATTAACATTCTTTTGATATACCCTGCATTTGTCTATATTTGATAGTAGTTCAAGGCTTTCTTCAAACTTCACCACAGGTTATGTAGTTATAAAATGAACCCTGGCGGGTGCAGAAATGTACCTATCTACACTGTAATTGAAATCACAGATGAAAATCTATTCCTCATTTTGCCTGACTTCTTCGGTCTCAGACTTTTTCTCCAGTAAAAATTTGTTTATGTGATAAGGAGTCCGCTCTAAATATATAAAAATAAAATTATTCTCAAACTCATTAGATGATTGGCCTGTAGCATAATGAATCTCAGAATTAACATTCATTTTTGAAACCTAAATGGTTTAACTTATTGCTACACCAGCTCTTTATTTCATGGACTATAAAATTTACGAAATATTGAGTTTCATGGGGTATGAAATAAAAGCCTGTAAAAGTGTCTTAGAATGTGTAATTATCTGCTAGATTGGGCATTTTTACCAAACTCATAATAAAATACATTGAGTTTTCTGTTAGAATCACTTGCTATCTAAAAACAGGAGAAACTAATTGGAAAATAGATAAGCCCATCATGATATGCAAATAAAACAAATGAATGACAGTTAATAAGATCACAGCCTTCTAAAATTATTCAATACAATTAGGTTTTCTTAAACCACCTTTATATCTGATGACAAATTCCAAAAAAAGAGTAAACAGGATTAATTACAGAAAATAAAACAAAATCACTACCACCCAAAGCCTATGATACTCAACAGCTTTAGCACTTATTTTACTTCCTATTCAAAATGGACAGAGGAATTGCTTATTTAAATGCATCTTTCAGTGAGCTACAAGTTGACTCCTCTCTCTCTCTCTCTCTCTCTTTCTCTCTCTCTCTCTCTCTCTCTTCCCCCTCTCCTTCTCCTTCTCTTCCTCCTCCCCCTCCCTTTCTCCCACCCTCCCTCTTTCTTCCTCTCTCTCTCTCTTCCCTTTGTTCTCTATTGGATCATAGATTTACAATTACAATAACCCCAAGGACAAAGATGTCATTTTATGAGGTACTGACTTACTTCTCACCATCTAGACATCTAATTTTAGTATTTGTTATTATCCAGTTTCAATCAATTGGACTAAACTAAGAAAGTTCTTAGGCAATGCCTTAATGCCTTCAGATTCATAACACATTTTCTTTCTTATATCCCATTTGTGTATATTCTGATAGTGCCCTCTGTCCTGTCAATGAGATGTATCCCTGAAGACATAATTCACCTTCTTTTATCTGCTACTGTAAAACTGTCAGCATTTATCTTTACTTTTTTATTTCGAAAATTCTAAAATCTGGTTGAGGTTTAAAATCATTCACAACATCCAACTTAATATCTGTCATTGATTGTCAATTTTGTTCAATAGAGTAATTTAAATTATTTAGATATCTTGATATTTGAGTGTTACTATGCATTGTAAAAACATTTATAAAAGAATTTTATTTCACTCTGCATTGTTTTCTTGCCAATTGTCTCTTATTTATTTTTTTTAGCATAATTACTGCAAGAGGACAGTAGCTAGTTGTCCTATATCATTTGCTTCCCTTGTATAATAGAACTGCTGATAAGTTTGCTGGATACAGAGTAATGATAAAGATTACATTACTACCACTCTCAGAGTTTTGTTTGGTTCCCTGACTAATTTTTACCAAATGTTCCATGGTAGGTCCTGGGAACTGTTCTTTAAGAACTGCTCTATGTGTGCTTTGCTAGTTTTCTTCTTTTTCTATCCGTTAAAATCAAGCAGTCAAACAGTTCCTGAGCAGCAGCATAGTTTCTAGGCTGACTTGCCAATTTACACAAATTAGTTAATAGAAAAACAATAAGTCCAAATGGATTTAGACAGTTTGTTAGGGCACAGTGAGCAGCATAAGCTTCATGCTAACATCAGCTTGCTAACTTCCCTTGCCTTACCCCCAAGTCCATGAGGGCAATGCAGAGCAGACCCTGTTCGTTTGTAGAAAACCCTAATCTTATAAGGGGATTGCTAGAAACGTGCCCAACATTCACCCACAAAGAAGACATTACCTAATTACCCTGAAGTAAGCAAATATCCCTTGCAAATAGAAGAAATACTTTCCTACCCTGGAATGTCTCTGGGAAGGTGAGATAGCCTCAATGAGAGGAGATGTCTCTAAAGTTCTCTGGAGGGAGAGACTGTTTTACCTTTCTAAGGAAGCCTACTTGTACAACCTTTCCTAAATTGGCATCTTGCCTCAGAACATGTGCAAAAATGCCAGACCATAGAGAATTATGACCAAACATCACCTCCTAAAATATGATTGTGATGACATTATGAAGACAAAGTTCACATTAAATGCATGGTAAAATGGTGTGATAGAATGAGGCTGGGTCCCTGGGATTCTCATAAAACTGAGCTACTTTACAAGTCCTGGCTACTTACCTCTTAACTTTTACCTGAGAACACAACTCCTGCTGTGTTAAAGTCATTTTTATTTTGAGTTTCTGTTACTCAAAGTGGAACCTAATTCTTACTGATGCAATTATTTTTGTTGCTTCTTTAAAAATATGCCAAAATAATAATCTAATATGAGTGGATTTACAAAACATGGAAAAGTACAAAAAAGAAGAAAAAAGTTATCATTCCTCATATACCTAGAAATAACATTAAAAATTCTAATCAATGATTCGAATGATATTGTAATAGCATATTCATTCATAAATATTTGTCTACAGTTCTTGTTATTTTAGCGAAAGAATTGTTGAGATCAAAATACTGTATTAAAAGATTTTTAAAACTGTTGAAACAAAATGTCAATTTTTCCTGAAATAAATTTCATACATGTCTGCTAAGAGTAAATGAGAACAATTCTGTCAACATCTTTTAAGTATTTTTATTAATTAGTAAATTTGAACATCTTTATACACTTAATAATTATTTGTATTTTTTTTCTGAACATTTATATGTCAGTTTTTTGCCAATGTGTATTTTAGAATGTACAGTGGAGTCCATTTGCTTTTTTCCCTTTGCAGTTGGTTGGGTTGATTTCATGCACTTCTGCCCAATGGAATGAAGGCAGAACTGATTTAAGTAACTTTCAGGCTTGGACTATAATTAGTTTTCCATGATCTTTCCCCTTCTAAAATAGATTATGCTTTTGGAATTATATTTTTAAGCATCCATTACTAAAATTCACATATTCTCATGCTTCAACAAATGATGGGCACAAATCATTGTCTTTAGATATCGTTCTCAAAAAAGGCATGTCTCTAACACTACATGACAAAGACTGTTGCCAGTCAAGAACATCACTATTAATATATCAAGGCACCTCACCTTTGCTCATGACTAGTGTACTTCTCTAGTTTACTCATAGATGCCTACAGTCCATGACGTCACAGAAGGGAAGACCCCTTACTGTCTGGCAGTGCTGTCAATGTTGCAAATGCCTTTGGCAGTAATGCAGAATCCCATTTCTTTGGCTTTCAAAAGCACAAAATCTTTGAGGTCCCAATGTATTCCATCTAAAACCCATTATTCAAGGATCCCTCTGTGTCAGTCCACTTGATTCTATTATTCTCATAAATCTTTTTCTGCTTTGCTATTATATTGTTCTTTAGCTTTCTACCTATATGTTTTTTTTCTCTTCATGAGACAAAAATATTCATTGTGATCAGTGTGGGAAACTAACCCCATGATGTTCTTTCTCTTCTATTGCCTCTTCCAATAATAACTATACTTATAATAAGATGTAACCATGTGATAGCACTTATATAACTTAGTTACTTTTGCTTTAAAATATGCTTAATAATTTGCTTATAATAATTGATGAATTTAAAATTTTATTATGGTTTAGCTACTTTTCCTCTGCTGCTTTAAGCTATTTGTCTTACATACGGTTATTTTTTTTTCCTCTTCTAAGTCTAATTTGACTTTGAAGTTATATTCTGCTTTTCACTCTGAAGACGCTGACAGTTTCTTGTGGGAGCTAAAAACAAGGATGTCATCTCAGAATGAACCGAAGGAATTTATAGGGTCATTCCTTCAAATTTTCAGAAGATTCAAGGCATTGCTATTTTGCTTTAAAAAGTAAAATGAAAAACACAAGTACAGGGAAGTCTTATTAATCTATCTATCACTGTAAATGAGTCTAGATAGTATAGGCTGATCATATAAATTTGAATAACGGTAATATTCTGCCACTAGCTTCCATGGAGCACTCATTAGTTATGACAAACAGGACTCTTACTTGGATACTGAGTTCCACAATATTAAGGTAATCTATTAGAATTGAAATACAGATATTATCTTTTCCAACTAAAATAGTTTTCACAACAAGTTGCATGAAAAATATAACGTAAGGATTAAAATGTGATGCAAAGCACTTCAAACTCAGTTGAAATATATAACTAGAATTGCCAACTTGTATTATTTTCGTATTATTACATTTTGTTATTTTGCAATTATATCAGAGAAGTACCTATGCACAAAAAATTAATTTCCACAAAATAATTTATGTGACTAATACTTTTGACTATCCCTCCAATTTCTGTTTCTGATAGAAAAATTTTCTAAAGTCAACACCACTGTCACAATTACATGGCTTAACAACAATTAAGATTTAAACAGTTTATGATGATTATTATATTCTCAAGCAGAAAACTAGCATGTCCACTATTTCAAAAGTTTAATTTTCCCTGTGATTAAAAATCTACTAGCAGAAAATGAGATATTTGGTGACTTTCTTAACTCTTGAAGTGATAACACCCTCATGTTATACCAGAGATTAAGTTAGTAACTTGAAGACAGAGTCTATTAGATATTATTATGGATCTAAAATTAACATACCTCTCCCAATCACTATAGTATATACTTAGAAGCTCCACATGCAGAGATCATTAATTTCACTGACTGCCTTGCCCAATAACTGCAGTTGTTAAATTATGCCAATGTAGTCTTGGGCATTTTGCTTGTTACTTGCTTAGCACACAACTTTCATTTTAAAGCCTAGCTAATAACCATTTGTCTTCTGGAAAGATGTAAAATAAAACTAATGCGTGTTTCTAATGTGGCATGTAAACTGACTCTCGAACTATTATAATTTACTTTTTATTGATCTTACATTTTTCAATAAGTACAAGTCATTCTTAAAATCTACTTATGAATTAACAGTATTATATATAGACACAGATTTGAGGGTTTATTATATTTCATCAAAACTGAATTCAATATCCATGTGTTCAAGAGTAATTAAATAGGTGTGCCCACCATGGTCTTTGTTTTTATTGCCCAATATTTGCATAATGTTTATTTATGGAGATACCTCATTTAAAAAAAATTTGAGTATCTTCAGGTACATTACCTGACATTATTCATATTCACAGGCAATGCTTATGTAACATATTATATAAACTTCAATAGGATAGCTATGAGAGAAAAAAATGATCACATTTGTTAAAGTTATTTTTCTGGCTCTGAATTTGTTCTTTCCAAGTTCCTATAAAACATGAAGAAGAAAGTTAAAATCATTTTACCACTTAAGAGCAAGACAGTATAATAGGGTTCCTTATAAATAAAAAATATATACATGCATAATTTTGAAAGAATCTTTTAGTCATTAAATTTTATATCTGATACATTGAAAGTAAAATAACATAAAGAATGAAGAAAAGGAGACAGAATCATTTTGTTGGATGGGGCTTCAGAAGCCTAGATTAACCATTTAAGACATGATCACTTTAAAACATCTTCATTTAACAGATTTACTTCCAACATGAGAATGTGAAGAACTCCAGAATGCTAGACTCAAGAACACTGTGCTCTCTGCCACTTGAGAACCCAGATGCAGGGCTTTCTTTCTGGAAGAACAGGATGTCAGCATTGCTAATTCTACCTTCAGCTACCTGTTTCTGAAGCAAAGCCCCATAAAGTGTGGTGAAGAGGTAGGGAATCCTTTCTTATCCCCAACCTCCATTTGGGAAATGAAGGGTTTACCTCGGGCCTGGTATGTTGAGAGTATTGGTACCTTGATCACTCTTGCCTTTACTTCTGATACAGTGGTTCTATGCTAGGCAAAGCATCCAGAAGGACTCAGGCTGCTGCCTACCCTGACAATTGCTCAGGCCAATCATAAGCATGCCATTCACAAAGAAACTTGGTATTGTCCACACTCTCACCTCCAAAGCTCAGACCCAGATATTTTCCCAGGTGTAGGGAAGGAGACACAGACCACACAACACATAACTCCTAACCTCTTCCCAAAGGAATTGACGTCATTTGCAACAGAGAGTAAAGTTTAAGCCAAAAGTCACTCTCAAGAATAGTGGAGGTGAAAGAAATTTAAGAGTTGATTTGATGTGCAGACTTAACCGCAGGCCAGCTACTTTATAGTTATTCCAGCAAACATGAAATAAAATAGCAGTAAGGGACTCCTTTTAGATTCAGAACAAAATTAAAACAGTAACCTCAACTATTCTTTTAAAAAAATCCAGAATTTGGATTTGTTGCAGAATTTTATTAGATTAATTTATGCTCTAAGAAATTACTGAAAACAATGGAGTTATCAGCTAGTGCAATCTAATAACTCAGTAACATCAGATAAGTGAGTCCTACCTTAACCACTGTCATTTCTGAGTGACTAGAATGCTTTTCTAAGTAAGAGCAGTCAAGACTAAACACTGAGTGTGTGTGCATGTGCGTGTGTATATTTGTGTGCATATGCATGGGGATTATTCTTCACTAAATAATTCACTAAATCAGTCACTAACATATAAATTAAAAATAAATCCAAAGGAAAGGGGGAGCCCATACTTAAAGTTGGTACAATATATTATCTAAAATATCCAGTTTCCAACACAAAAAAAATATAAGGCATGCAATAAAAGTGAAAAATAGGACCCATACACCAGGATAAAAGTACATTGAGCACACGCAAACACACACAAACACAGACACACACACACACACACACACACACACACACACACAAAGCTTCTATAAGACAATCAGATGTCAGATGTATTAGAAGATTTTAAAGTAGACATTATAAACATGTTTAAAGGACTAAAAGAAACCATGATTAAAGAAGTAAATCATGATATGGTGACAATGTCACATAAAAGAGAATATAACAATAAAGAGAAAGTATGAATAAGAACAAAATGAAATTATGAAATTGCCAAGTATATTAATTGAAAAATTTTAAAAAGCCATTAGAGGGGCTCAATAGTGGATTTTTAATGGCAAAAAAGAAAGAGAATAAGCTAACTTTAATAGAGAGTGATAGAGAGTATGTAAGCCTTAAAACAGAGGAAAAAAGAATGAAGAAAAATGTACAGAGCCTCAGAAAACTGTAGGGAGCTCTTAAGAACAAAATGCATACAATGAGAGTACTAGAAAGAGAGGAGAGAGAAACGAACATAAAAAATATTAGAAGAGATGATACTTTAAAAAACTACTTTAATTTGAGAGAAAATATTAATTTACAAATCCAGGGAGCTCAGTGAATTCCAACTAAGATAAACAATGAAATTCACAGACAGACATGCCATACTTAAAATGCTACAATTTCAAAGACAAGAAGAAAATCTTAAAAGCATCAAGCAATAAGTGACTCATTACTTATAAAAGAACCTCAATAGGACTGACAAGTTGACTTCGCAGCAGAAACGGTGGAGATCATAAAGCATGTGCTCGAGCAATAAAGGTCTCGAAGTGCTCAAAAAGTAAGCTATCAATATATCCAGCAAATAATATATCCAGCAAAATATCTTTCATAAATGAAGGATAAGAAAAAAACATTCCCAGATTTTAAAGAAGTACAAAAACTGAGAGACTTTGTTACAACTAGATCTACTTTACAAAAAATAGTAAAGTAATTTCTTCAGGCTGAATGCAAGTGACTTCAGATGATAACTTGTACCCACATAAAAAAACAAAGTTCATTATATAATTTTACAAGACAGAAGATTCATATTTTCACTCTTCTCTTCATTAATTTAGAGCAATGGCATTAAACAATATATATGCAATATATTATTAGGCCTATAAAATATAGAAATGTAATATATGTGTAATATATTTGTCAACAATAGCACAAAGGAGATCAATGAGAGCAAAGCTGTTATTGGGTTAAGAAAATGGCTACCGATAAAAATGCAATAATTATATATTGTTGGGTTTAAAACATTAATAGATGCAAACATTTACAAAATCCTCCAAAAAAAACAAGTGAGAAATCCAACTCATTCCATGAAGTCACCATTCCACCAATATCAAAACCAAAGACATCGCAAGAAAACTGCAGACCAGTATCTCCTATAAATATGTACATACAAAAAAAAAATGTTCCTCAATACCAGAACACTGAATCTAATAAAAAATAATTATACAACCTGACCAAGTGATATTTATCGCAGGAATTCAAAGTTAGTTTGACAGCTAGAAATCAATTAATGTAATACATTGTATTAATAGAATAAAAAATAAAAATATATGATCATTTCAAGAGGTGCAGAAAAACGATTTGATAAAAATCGAACACTCTTTCACAATAAAAATATACTCAACAAACTAGCATAGGAGGGAATGTCTCCAACCTGATAAAAGGCATCCACACACACACACACAAAAGCTAACATCATATTTAATAGTGACAGACTGGGGTTTTTGCCCTTAAGATCAGGAACAAGATAACAATGTTCACTTTCACCATTTTTATTCAGCATTATTCAGGAGATTCTAACCAGGACAATTAGGTAAGAAAAAGAAACAAAAGGCATCCATATTGTAGTAAAGGCGAAAGTGAAAATAAATAATTATACTCACAGATGGCATGATCCTGTCTATCCAAAGGAATCTACTAAAAAAACTGTTAGAATAAATGAGTTAGCACATTTGCTAGATATAAAATCATTATACAAAAGTCAATTATTTTTCTGAATATGAAATTAAGAAAGCAATTAAACTTACAAGTTTCAAAAGAATAAAATACTCAGAAATTTAACAAATAACTGAGAAGCTTATATTCTGAAATCAGAAAACATTACTGAAATAAATTAAATAAGATATAAATAATTGAAAAAGCACTCTAGTTTCTCAGATCAGAAGACATAACTTTGATAAGATGGTAATACTCTCCAAAATGACCTACAGATTTAACGCGATCCTAATTAGCATTTCAGCTGACTTCTCTCCAGAAACTGACAAGCTGACTTTAAAATTCATACGGAATTTCAAAGGACTCCAAATGAGATACCACTTCACACTCACTAGGGTGAATAAAGTAAAAAAAGTGAGATAATAACAAGCATTGGTGAGGATTTAAGAAACTTGGAACCCTCATAAACTGTTGTTGGGAATATAAAATGATGTAGCCCCTCTGGAATCACCTGAAAGTTCATCGAAAAATTAAACATAGTTACCATATGGCCCAGCAAATTCCCTCTAGGCAAACACCCAAGAGTAATGAAAACATATGCATTTGGAAGAATGTCTACACAGATGTTCATAGCAGGATCATTTGTAACAGCCAAAGGTAGAAACAAGCCAGTGTCCATCAACTGACAAATGGATCAACAAAATGTGGCATATCCGTACAATGTGTCATAATACCCTTTTATTTGTGGAAACCTCAGGGAGCAGTCACTGCCTGGTGCACTTTTTTTCTCTTGTAGGGAGGTAGAAGCTAGAGATACAAGAAGACTCTTAAAGCCCCTCACTGAAACTAGCACACTATTTCCATGCACATTCCAATAGTTAAATGGCCAAGCACCAAATCGATGGAGCAGGGATATCTTCTCCACCTAATCTACTGGTAGGCACTGCAAAGTCAGGTAGCAAAAGGTATATGATCTCACTGGAAGCGACAAGTATAAGTCAAGTGATATCAGTTTTGTAATTAAAAAACAGAATACATCAGATATAACAGTATATCAGGAAATACAGATATATTTGTTCATCCTTGAATGTGTAACAATGAAAATTAAATCTGCTATATAATAAATTTCAAGTATAATGAGGATTTTTAAAGTTAAACATTAGAGTATAATAAGGGAGACCTAAAATAGTCCATAGAATCAATAAATGTCTCTCTGAAGCAATGATGTTGAAAATGAATACTAAAGGCATAATGACAATTACACAGGTAAAGGGTTTGAGGGTGAAAGGTGTTCCAAACACAGGGAAAAACAAGTTATTTAACTACCAAGAAACAAAAAAAGAATATTGTGTATTGAGGAAATGAAATACATCCTAATGGCCAGAGTTCAAAAGATAGGAAAATAACGTCAGATCTTAGAGGTTCATATTAAAGATAAAGAATTGTAACAAACCCGCCAAAAGAATATAACATTTTAAAGTTTAAATATTATTCAGAACACATAAAATTAGATTTTTCTGGCTAAGAACAATAATTCAGTTTGGGGTATGTCATTCCTTTGAGATATTTAAAAGGAAATTTTGGGAGAATTGACAGTCTGGATCTAGGGATCCAGCTGAGGTCTGAGCAGATCATATCTGCTCTGTAGACCTTGGCATAGAAATGATAACTTAAGAATAAAAGTACAGTTCGTATCTTTTTATAGATTCTGTATTTGTAAACTCACTTATTCACCACGATTTGTTTATGACTCCTAAATCATTGCACGTCAGTGTTTTCCTAGACATGTGCTGAGCTATAAAAAAGTCGAAAGGCCTGACTCCCAAGTTCCCAGCTGAGGTGGCACAAGGAGATACTCTGTCTTCTTGTTTCAGCTCTTATAATGTAAGCAAGTATACTTTTGTGATCTATTTAGTGCTTATTTTTCACATTTTTGTGTCTTTTGATGGTGATTTTGTTGTTTAAAATGGTCACCAACCATAGTGCTGAAGTGCTATCTTGTGTCCCTTTTGGCTAAGAAATCTGTGATGCATCTTCTGAAGAAAATATGTGTGTTAAATGAGCTTTGTTCAGGCAGGAGTTACATTTATGTTGGCCATGAATTCAGTATTAACATAACAGTAAAATATATTAAACAAGTGCCTTTAAACACAATAACATATAAAACAAGGCTATGCATTGATCAATTGACAAAAAGGCTGTAAGCTAGGCTTAGGAATTTAACTCTTTATCTCTTCTAATGGCAATGATTCAGTATTTGCTAATTCAGAGTTGGAAGCAATTTTATAGTACTCGGTTATCACGAAAAATGAGAATTAACTGTAAACAAAATGTAAAGTTTCTTTTATTTGCATACATATCCTTTAAAACCTAGAAATTTAAAGAACAGAATGTTTTATGAGCAAGGACTTTATAAATATGTTTAACTGAGGTCAAAAATATGGTATACATTTTCATAGATTTTCAATGTATTTACATGTTTCTACATAGCATTTTCCCTTAAATAATCTTATAATCATTAGTATAGGTTATTTTTACATTGGTAAAAAGAAAAATGTGTAATTAACTGAAGTGTACATAGGAAATATACAATTCAATGGCATAAAGCATTTTGAAAGCAAATGGCAAGAGCAGACATTCGAATTTCAATAAAGCTTATTTATCACACATAATTAGGACATTTATGCATTATTTGACATGTGAAATGTTCTTTAAAGTAAAATTGCGTACACCTTGAAATTTCAAGGAAATGAAAGAAGAAATATTGGCTGGCCTGATTTGACTCATAATTTATATACAAATTCACTGTGAAGTATGGTGTTATTGCCCATTTTAAACTAGTACAACTTCATATATTGAAATATAAAGTGAATGGGCTAATATTTGAAACAAAACATTTCCATGATTTTTTTTGGTAGATCTAGTATTACATAGGTATAAGCTTAGAAAAATTAGTTATGGAAAAGGTTAATTTTGTTTAATAGAAACATTAATGTAAAATTTTATCTAAAAAGTTTAATGTAGGAGGCTAAAGATAACCAGCATTCAACTATGGTGCCTTATTTGAAAGGCTCTCAAATTTCTATTTTATTTTTAAAAGTAAGAAGATATGGAAAACATGTAAATGTTTCAATTCTGATTTGGTAACTAAGCTTTGATTCAATGTTTTTGGCTTTAGTTTCACTTTTAAAAAAAGTTTCACCCAAGGTGTATATGTATATATAGTATAGTCAGTAGACTATATGAGACTCATTACAGTAAAGAGTAGTTGTCTGTTCCTCTCTCCCACCTTCCCCTCCCAAGAAGAAACTACTTTTTCTTTTCACTTTAATTTTTGATATTTATTACAAGTGTTTAAAAATGATGACTAAATTTTCAAATCTTGATTTTTTTTATATTTAGATCTTAACTTTGACTTCTTTTTACAGAAAAATAGAGATTTAGCTGTCCTACTTATCTACCTTTCCTCTACTTTACTGATTGCTTCCACTATATTTGACAATGCTCACTCTACAAAAGGATAGAGTTATTCTTGAATGAATTACATCTCCTTACAAGGAAAAGAAATTGAGCTTGCCTCACTTCCTTCCTCATGTGATCTTTGTGGAACAAGCTGCTACACCAGTGGTTATAGTAGAAGAATTATTATTTTTTTTTCATCATTTCATAGACAGAAAAAGTATGTTTGGGGAAAAAAAGCATAATAATAATAGCATTATTCTCTCTGTACTGTGCTTTCAAAGGTGGATTTGTGGTTTAAATAGGTTGATTTCCCAAAGTGTAAGCTAACATATAATAGTATAGAAACTGAGTTTTTGTTAGGAAGAGAAATCCAATGATTCCACAATAGCTAGTGTATAAAATAGACACTCAATACTTAATGTACCCATGAATAAATGCATAGTGAAATTAATGTAAATTCAATATGCAGTCTTTAAAAGTGGTGTGTTTGGCTCTAATTTGAAAAGATATATGCACCAGTATATTCATTATTTACAGTAGCCATGATATGGAAGCAATTAAGTGTTCATCAGTAGATGAATGGATAAAGATGTACAACAGAATATTATTCAGCCATAAAAAAAATAATGAAATTATGTCATTTGTGACAACATGAATGGACCTAGATGGTATTGTGCTAAGTAAAATAAGTCAGAGAGGGTATTATGCTAAGTAAAAATAGTCAGTCAGACAGAGACAGATGAATACATGATTTCACTTATATGTAGAATCTAAAAAATGAAATAAAAATAAAAATAAATGAATAAACAAAACAGAAACAAACTCATAGACACAGAAAACAAATTAATGGGTTGCCAGATAGGAGAAAAGTTGGGAAGATGAATAACAAGGTGAAAGGGATTAAGAAGTACAAATTGCCAGATATAAAAATAGTCATGAGGAAATAAAGTATAGTATAAACCAATGTTTATATGGGCAAATAGTTTTCAACAAAAGAGTCAAAAACATATGTCAGAGAACAGCAAACCTCTCCAATAAATGGTGCTGAGAAAATTGGAAAGCCAGCTGCAAAAGAATGAAACTAGACTGTTGTCTTTTACCACACACCAAAATTAACTCAAAATGGATTAAGGACCTGAATATAAGACCTGAAACAATAAATTGTACAGAAGAAAACAGAGAAACTAAACACAAGGACTTTGGACTTAAAGAGGAATTTATGAATTGGACTTCAAAAGCAAGGGAAGTAAAAGCAAAAATAAATGAATGGCACTACATCAAACTAAAGAGCTTCTTCACAGCAAAAGAAGCCATCAATAAAGTAAAAAGACAACCATCCAAATGCGAAAATATATTTGTAAGCAATGCCTCCTATAAGGGTCTAATGTGCAAAATATACAAAGAACTCATACAACTCAATAGCAACAAAAGAAACAAATGATCCAATTAAAAAATGGGCAAAGGACCTGAACAGACACTTCTCCCAAGAATACAAATGGCCAACAAACATATGAAAAGATGCTCAACATCGCTAACTATTAGAAAAATGCAAATCAAAACCACAATGAGATACCATCTCACACCTCTTAGAATAGCTGTTATCAATAGGAGAAGTAATAATAAATGTTAGAGAAGATGTGGAGAAAAAGGAACTCTTATATACTGCTGGTGGGACAGCAAATTGTTACAGCCACTATGGAAAACAGTATGGAGGTTCCTCAAAAAACTAAGAATTGATCTACCATATGATCCGGCTATTCCTCTACTATGTATTTACCCAAAAAACCTGAAAATCCATATCTGAAAAGATATATGCACACCAATGTTCATAGCAGCATTATTCATGGTGGCCAAGACAGGGAAGCTAACGAAGTGTCCTATGATAGATGACTGGCTAAAGAAGCTGTGGTACATGTATACAATGGAATATTACTCAGTCATAAGAGATGAAATATTGTCATTTGCAACAAAATAGATGAACCTTGAGATAATCAAGCTAAGTGAAATAAGTCATTCAGAGAAGTTGAAACCCACATATCACTTATATGTGGGATATAAACCTAAAAGCAAGAAACAAAGAGGACAGAGACTCATGACATAGACAATAGACCAATGGTTACCAGAGGGTGGGGGAGAAAAGGGCAGAGGTGGGGGGAAGGGAGAAGAAGATGGAGTAAAAGGGGTCAAATATGTTGTGGTATGTACACTATTTATTAAACGGTATTGCTATTTAGCAGCTAGTTTTTGTAAAATTTAAAGTTTGATTAGCTATGTTTTTAAAATTGTGTTTTTATTAAATTTTTCATCTACCCAGAAAATTCATCAATTAGTTATTTCATCACCAATTCATTATTTATGTAGTCTACTAATTCACGTATTGTTTAGCACTCTCCTCTTGATTCGGTTTATTTAATTTAGTTTGCAAGTGTATTTGCATTTAAGAAATATATATTACAAACAAGACTTCTGCCTTTTAAATTTGAAGATGTTTATTAAAAGATTTGAGAAAGAAAACCTACACATGTTGTATTTTCACCCACATCAATGACCAGTCATAGATGTTTGGAATTTCATGCCTCAAAACATTTTGGTTTAGATTAAGATCTAATTGTAATATTTATCATTATTTTTCATTACTATTTATTAAACATTTTTGTATGCATTGGAAAAGGCTAGATTTTATTTAAAAGGCCATTCTTGGTTCTGTCTCAATTAGCAATTGTCCTTAAAATGCCAGCTCTGTTAGTATGAATCCCTTGATACTAAAGACTAATATGTCAGACATCTTACTCTCTTCACAATCAATAAAATCTGTATTTTAGATGTCAGGTCAGCAACTTTCTGTAGTATATCCATTTTGATGTCTGGCACAGGCCAAATCCCTTTATAGTGCAGTCATACAGTTAGAACTTCCTTCAGCTTCTACAAAAAATCTAATTTATACTGGAATATAAATTAGCTGTGCTAATGCCAGCTGAAACAAAAATGAGTTTGTTTTTATAAATATTCTTTTAGCTTAACAGACATTTTTTCTATTAAAGTACAGTTTGAAAATAGTCATAGGCTTAGCTTTCAAATGAGCATTGTGCTTTAGGTAACTGTAATTAAGTAAAATATATATATATAAATATATGTATATATGAGAAAAATATAAGAAAATATCAGCTCATAGAAAATTGACTAATCATTGCATTCTGTAAATATATGCCAATCTACAGAATATTTTGGAAACATGAAATTCATATGAATACATGATAAAGGTTACTTGACTTATTTCACTTTGTTTTCTTACTGCAATAGCAAGCAAGTATGTGCTTGTCAAAAGCAGAGTTTATTTCTTTCTACCATCTTGGCAACCTTGAGGCTGAATTTCATAAATAAGAATCAACCAGGCAATTGTAGGACAGTTTCTGCTTAGGGTAGTTAAAGTTTAGGATACAATTTCCACATTCTTTCTAACTCAAATAGTCGGTTCCATCTTCAGAGACATATATAACCATCAGAGGCTAGGATGTATAAATTACTGTCACAAGGAAAAGCAAAAGAGTATTAATTATTTCAAATAAACTATGAGACAGATGGAACCATTAAAACTTCAAGAAGTGGCCAAATATTATTAATTCATATGGTATTCATTATATCACTACTTATCATACCAGATTCCGTTTGGTATTATTAGATGTGATGAGCAAGACTACAGTTTTCAATAAATTGCCTTTTGAAGAAATTCAAATCTGCCAGTGCTATAATGAAGTAACTTAAGCAACAAAGAGTGAAACCTATAGCTGAGTTCAGAATTTGTTATCTGTCACTTCCTAAAATTTACATATTTTAGGAAAAGATACATATTATCTTCCTATGTATCAAGTTCCATATCTAAAAGACAATAGAAATATTAATCCAGATGATACAAAAAAGGGTTTATGTCTTTCTCTCCTTCCAGTTCTATATAGACAAAGCCTTTGGTTTCAAAAAAGTAACTGCTGTGCCACATCAGTGTGCTGGTGTTATAGGATAATACAAATTAGAGTAATTAGAAGTAATTATTCTATTTGTTTTCTGTGTAGGTTGCTTAAGAAATGAAACTTCCAGATATATTATAGTATTACTAATAGTGAAAATGGCATCATTATTACTCTTAGTATGATTTATTAAGTGTGTACTATGTACAAAGTATTGTTTAAATGCTTTACATATATTTCATTTAATCTTCCCAATGAATCCAAAGGTAGATATTGCTATTATTCTTTTATATTAACTATCTAAGATCATATAACCAAGCAAAAGTTTTCAGCCACTAAGACACATGGAATATCTAACTTGCTGAATCACTGAATTCTGAAATAACAGACGTAGAAACATTACTTACAGCTGTTTTTCTTAACCCAATCATTGTCATTTGGCAGGGCCAATTAATAGTGAACATATATTATATGACCCAATAGTCCTCAGTTCTTCCCATTTCCTGAGAGACTTTCCACTTAATTATGCATTCCCTTTCAATCAATGGGAAATATTTGGCATTAGAAAATTATATTAAAAGTTAATTTCTAAGGCTTTCCCACTAGTATAAAGCATACCAATATTGCAGAGTGTAAAATGGATGTCATGCTGTTATTTTATCTGTTATCAAGAAGTTTTTCTCTTAGTGTTGGTATTTGAGGAAACTGAGATTGTTTTTTACTTTAGATACCTTAAGTCATATATCTGTAGGCAAACTGAGAGATTATGAAGCAGAACAACCTTTTACAATCTGCTTTGATTTGCCTTCAGTAATGCTAATGATTTATCTAATTTATGAAGTAACAGATGTCCTGAGCAAGTAGGTGAGGTGTATGGGGATTTTCCATGTGATTCTATTATGGTCGTTTCCATTATGGGATGCTCCTTTATTTTTTCAGGATGTAAGTACAAAATGCCAAAACCTTTGAAAAGCGAAAGACTGGCAAACACATATGCACACATATATACATATATATAATTAGTGATCTAAATGTCTGGTGTGATGTTTGGCAAGTATGTCAAATAATTTTTCTGTTTCCAAACATTGAAGTAAATGTTTGGATGTGTGTCATCAATAAAAATGTTCATATTTTGATTTTATATTCTATTGTTTTTATGATAATATAGTTTGTTCTATTTGCCTGTAAATGTTCTATTTCAGAACTGAACTTTCTTCCCTCTTCTTCTTTCTTTCCTTTTCATTCTTACTCTTTTCTGTTCATTTCCCTTCCCTTTTTAAGGACTTTATCCAGTAAAGTCTGAACAATAGGGTCATTACAGAAAATATAAAAGCATGGCAAAGACAATACAAAAATAAAATTGCCAATCTTGTAATCTAAGAATTGCCTTCATTAAGAATGAAGAAGCAAGTCACAGAAAGGGCAGAGAAGCAGCCAAATCTCAAGAGTGAATAGAAACAGGAAGGATAATACTTTGGGATACTTTCGAGCTTTTTCTCAGTCTCTTTGTCCACTTCTCTCTGAATATCATCATCCCTCTTCTCATCTCCTGGCCCAGGTGTAGTCTGAATTACTTGGTAATAAAATGTCTATTACAATAACTAACATACAATGAGTGCTAACCATGTGCTAAAACCTGTTCTTAATAATTCATATGTCACTGAGTCCTAACACTATGCCTATGAGGTAAATATTAGTGCGATCTGGATTTTGAAAAGGAGTATACTGTAGAAATTAGAAGTTGGATTGCTTTGGCTCACATCCGTTCCCTGCTGCTTACTAGCTGTATTAGCTATGTAATTATATAGCTTCTCAGTACCTGGCATTCCTCTTCTGTAAGAGAGCTAATACTTCTTTCAAGTGTTATAAATGCTACTTGAGATTTTTTTCCCAAACAAAAACATTTTAAATGTAGGAAACTAAGGTGCAGCTAATATTTGATTGAGCCAGAATTAGAATTACAGCAATTTTACATAGAGAATGTAACTCTGTGTTCCACTGCTACCCTGATCAAGGGCTGTACAAGCAATAGCCATAGACTCCAGTGTATACACATAATTCTTTCAGCTCTCGGAGAAGTATTAAAACTGCTTTTTTATGTATATTTCCCCTAAAAATTAACAAAGGCAGTGAGCTATATCAATATTTAATACACACTTGCCACCTGTGCCTCATTGGCTCCAGGTGACCAGCCATCATGTATCACAATCACAATGTGAAGCATCTTCACTTCTCTATTTGCCTTTGAACACTGCAATATGCCAGATATACATGCCCAGTGCAGTGTGCTTAAGAATTATTTTTACTAATTTTAACTTAACTCTCACCAATGGTCATGTAGATTAGAAAATTCTTCAATGAAACCAGAGTAAAGATTACAGAAAATATACTAACATGAGGAAACGAAAATAAATTTACTGTTTGTCCTTATCCTCATACATGTGCTTTATCAGTTGCATTACAGTGGCAAAGAACACTAACAATCTAAACTGCTACACCTAGAATTTTGCAAATATCTTTGAAATAGTCATTTGGAATATGGATGATCCACTAGTATAAATAAAAATTCACAGGGATTATTGCAATAAAGAATCTAAAGCTAACTTCTGGTGTCATCAGTATAGCTGAATTCCTAAAATCGAGATCTTTAAATACAGTAGAATCTTTACAGAAATTTAATGATGAAATGGGAGCAATAATGAAAACTGTATGCAATGGCACACTGAATATTTCAAGGCAAAATACTTAAAAGAGAAGTTAAAGATACTGCTCATTTTCATTTTCTATAAAGGTGTTTCAAATTTTATGAGTTTATTTGTTAATGTCTTTTGACATATGTTAATCCTTTTGTAACGTTCTCAGAAGTGGCCCACTTCATTATTCTAAGAAAGAAAAAATCTTTTACATAATTTTCCCCAATATAAAAATAATATATTCTCATCACATAAACTCAGATATACAGAAAAAAAGAGCAACATGACAAAAATTCTCATAATCTGTGGGAGTTTCTTTTGATTTATTGATAAAAAGTAGTTGTTAGTAGACCATTATCTAGAAAATATAAAATAAAAAACATAAATATAAATTGTTACTTAAAGGTAAAATGGAAGTTCTAGCAATTCTTGAGAAAAATAACAGCTTTTCAAAGAAACCCATGCAATGGAAAGTGTATTTTTAAAACAAATAATTTATAGAAAGTTCTTTTGTCTATTATTCTGACTTACTATCTGTAAATTTAGAATTGCCTTTATTAATCCTAAGAAAGTCTCTTTCCATCCTTATTTGTTGTCTGTATCTCACTTTGCATGTAATTTAGGGGCTTGAACAGATCTGTGTAAAATCACTTTTCTTTTAACTTTCATAATTTTTTCCTTGTTGATTTAGAAAGATGTTTAAAAGTTTGCTTTTTTCATGTCACTGGTAAAATTTTCTTCACTGTCAATTTTCTTCATAGCTAATAATATCAGTCATTCATTCCAGTTGCCTTACAACTTTTCCTTGAAATTCTCTTCAGTTTTTCAACCAGTTGCCTTTTGTCCTTTCCTTTCACTTTAAAATTTGTATTCTGTGCTAATAATCTTTTCCTGAATTTTATAAATCACATTTAACATTCTTTTCAAAATTGCCTGTTTCCTGTAGAAATAGTGTCAAAGTAGGACTAATTTCTGAATCTTCAATACAATGGTTATCTCTTTTTATACTAAAAATATTTGAAAGAAACCCATAGGGTATAGCTGTGACTATCAATATTGGGAGATGTAATAACTTATTTTTGACTAAAAACACATTCTCCCCCAAAAGGTATTAAATTCTCCTTGACATTCTCTATTTCCTCAGATATTAGTTCACAAGGTTGGTTAACAGGCAGAAAAATTGGACAAATTTTTGCTTCAGGGCCATTAAGTTTCACATAAGGCTCTACCGAACTAAAGTAGAATCTATTTTCCCCACTACCGATTCTTTATAATGTGAAGATAATTTATTTGTAGATAATTTGAAGATGTTTCTTCTTCCATTAACAGAATTAGTGAATAAAATATTTAATACATACAGTAAATTTCCCATATTTTAAAATTTTCTCTCCCTGAAATTCAAACAGGACTTACTAGTCTATATTTATGATTCCTACTCCCATCAGAAATATTATTTCCTGTCTGTATATATATTATATCTATTTATACTGATCTAGAATTTAAGGAATGCATCACCTAAGTTATAAAACACCAGGAAGCATCAAGAGTTCATACAGTGATTCCACCTTGTAGTATAATGCAACATGAATTGTGGGCTTTGCCGTACTAATTTAGCTATCCCTTACAAGTGCTTTTAAAAGCACTATATACAAAGCACTATCATGGTAATAGCTTAGTGCAGAAGTACTAAAAATAAATAAAAATAAGCAAAAATTAAGTGTGTAAACTAATGCAAAATTAAATGTTTAAAAATTAAATACGTAAAATATCAGCATGTACTTATACTAAAATCATACAATTGATATCTATATTACTTAGAATTCTTTAATAAAAACACTATTAATTTTTTTAAATTTGAAGTTTTGCTCTACATGTCAAACTTTGGTATGCATTGTCCTTTCTTCATTTTCCTCTTCAAGTGTATTCTGTCAAAATTCTGATGTGTGATCCAGAGAGAATCCCAGCTGCCACATCAGGAGAAGAAAACTTGGGTATATAAAACTTTAAGAGGGAAACACCCTTCTGTTCCACTCCATAAATTTTCTAGAAGCTGACATCTAATGTGTCAACAAAATTCCACAAGCAAGAAAAGGCAATCCCAAGAGAACCTCTGGAATACAGATGACAACAATAAAGATACTGGAAGCACACTGAAGAATGTATTGTCCGCATTAATTCAACATCCTAGAATTTGGAGGTATATTACATATTCTGTGCCTTTTTTTTGCTACTTCAGTAATTTTATCTCAGACATAATCATCCTTTGAAATACATTTCATTTATAGGTGAACAGAAAACAAAACAAATCAGCTCATGACATAGTGACAGCAGATTTACATTGAGAAATGTGTGTAGTCTTAAAATTGTTGGCAGAAACAATTTATAACTCAACATCTGAAAAACTTATCTTTATTTTTGCCTATTATTGGTGTTGCAAATTCACTTGTAGAAGAATTTACAATACTGACTAGTGGAAAATGCAGAACTGCTAAATGTTAATTACTAACAACTGTATGTGCATTAGTATATATATTTTTAACATTGACCTCTTTGTATAAAATATATCACAGAAATACAAATAAATTATCAGATAAAGATAAAATGAACTTATCACAAAATCACACAACATTAAATCAACATTTATAATGATTTACATATAAAACCTGAGCAATCAGTTACATGCAAAATTTGACTATTTTTCTACTTCCACATTTAGTGTCGGAGATATATGCTGTTGGGTTTAGTTTTCCTCGGCTAGGAAAAGGTGTTTTAAAATGTTCTAAAATGATTTATCAACAAATGAACATAAAGATCCCAAACCTGGATTAAAAAATTATTAATCTGCCCCATATTAATTTACTTAATTACACAGAAGTCATTTTACCATGTTCTTTGTTGATTGCAAAGAAGAATATCCAATAATCTAAACAAACAAGTACATATTACAATGAATCAAATTAAGAGACAAATTCTACCTTTCTACACACCACCACAAATACATAGTCAACATAAAAGCACACACTAAACATTAAAACTCTGGCTCGGGGATTTCACCATTTACTCTTTGGAATGATTACTGAACCTCTATTTCTTTGATTCATACTTAAGCAAAAATCTATTTTACCATCCTGATACTGTGATGGAGAAACTTTTAAATAATCTACTTTGGGAAGGCTATTTCATGTGAGGGAAGAAAGATACACTAATTATTTAATGACAAAGCACAATTAGGTCATTATTAGTATTATTTACCAACTACTGGTTATTTCCTCCTTTTGAGCAGTTTATAGGGTTTCATTTCATGGACATTCTGTGACTATGTGGGACACCATAATTAGTTCTGGTTACAGAGTTGTAGGTAGCTGGAATTTATAAATATTGGTATGAGACACTCTGGAGCCTTTTTTTCCCCTCTACCAAAACAACTAATAATGTTTCAGAGGATAATTGTTTATTACCTGGGGTCTAACTTCCATAAACCCTCATGAACAATGATTTATTAAATGTTTTCATCTTTTCCAACGTGACTGGTAGAAAATGAAATCTCATTATTGTTTTAATTCGAACCTTACTATGAGTAAGGTTGAGCATTTTTAGAAGTTAGTATTTGCATAGCTTATCTTGAAATAGATCATCCATGTCTCTTATCTACTTATTTGGTATGTTTCTGCGTGATCTGAAGATAATTCATATAAATTATATCTCCATCCAAAACATAGCTTGCAAATATTTTTCCAACTTTTTCATTTGTTATTTGATTTTATATTGTTGGTTTTGAAGTCATGTATTTATTTCAAGGGAATGTTTCTTTAGACATTATAAATGAAGACTTTCAAGTTTTCTTCTTACATTATTTAATATTTTGATGACTCGGAAATTAACTTTAGAATAAACAATGAGGTATAAACCATGCTTCATTTTCTATTTATCTGAATCTCCTTCCATTAGAATTTTAACATTTCTTCATATACATATTAAAAATTTCTTGTGGAATTTTACTTCCATGTTCTATATTCCTTCCAAATGTAAATGGAACATTTTGCACCATTTTCTTTTTTATTTAATTCTTTATTTAGAAAAGCTATTGACTAGATCTTCCACTAAAAAGGGTATAACATTACTAATAATTGAAATGTACCATGGGTTTTGCTATTAAACACAATTTTTCCTTTTGAGTAGAGATGGATGGATCTCTTTAGATGAATAGATAGGTAAGTAAGTAAGTTCACAGAAAGATAATTAGAGACAGGGACACACAAGAGGGGAAAGATTGATAATGATGATGATGTTTATGATGATGATGATGATGATGATGAGGATGATAGATGGATGATAGATGACAGAGAGATGATAGATGATTAGATAGACTGATAGATAAATAGATAAATGATAGATAGATAGATAGATGATAGATAGATAGATAGATAGATAGATAGATAGATAGATAGATAAAGATAAGATAGATAGATAGACAGGTAGACAGGCAGACAGATAGATAGAGAAGGATGACAGAATGATAGAGATGATGGATGGATGGATGGACGGATGGACGGACGAATTAATGGAAGAATGGATGGGTTGATGAATGGGTGACAGATAGATATAGATATAGATATAGATAGGTAGATAGATGATTAAATGATCTTTTGACATTTGATACATTTGTGTGCTCACTGTAATATATTTTTACCTAAACTATCCTTGAATTCCTAGTAGAACCACTGCATGAAAATGGTTCATTATTCTTGTGAATATTTGATTTAGGAATCTATATCCTTTATCATAACTGATACCTGTCTATAATTTCGGGTGTTTTTATATCTGTGTGCATGTGTGTGATTAAATGAGTGATCTATTTGCTTCATAGGAAGTATTGCAATTGTTCTTTCCTTTCTTGCTACCAGCATTATTCTCAAGAAACTAGACCTACCTCTTTTTAAAAGATATGGTAGAATTCACTTTAAAATTATATTTTGCACTTTCACCAGCAATGAATATTCATGTTTCTCTGTATCTCACTAGCATTTTTTTTGTTGTTGTTGTTGTTTTTGTTTGTTTGTTTTTTTAGGTTTTCAGTTACTCTGATAGCCATGTGGTAGTGCCTTGTTGCTGTTTTAGTTTACAATTTCCTAATGATAAGTGATATTGACTATCTTTTCACACACAGTTGTTTGTCATCTGTATATCTTTTTTGGTGAAGTGTTTGTCCAGACAGTTTGCCTATTTTTCACAAAGAGGTTGTTTGTCTTCCTACTATTGAGTTTTAAGAGTTACCTGTATATTTTGGATGTAAGTTTTTATGAGATATGCATTTCGCACATATTTTCTTGAAGATGGTGGCTTGTCTCTTTATCTTCTTAACAGTGTTTTAGACAAAGGATTTTAATTTTAATACAGTCCAACTTTCCAATTTTTTTCTTTCATTAATCATACTTTCAGTTTTATATTAAAAAACTCATACCCAAACCAAGGTCATCTAGAAAATCTTTTAAAAACTTTTTTAGAGCAGATTTAGATTTACAGTAGAGAGGAAAGTACACAAAACACCCATGTACTTCCTGCCTTTATACATGCAAAACCTCCACCATTATCAACATCATGCTCCAGAATGGTACAATTTTTCACCACTTTATGTTTATTTGGTTTTGTTATTAGAATAATGCTGGCCTCACAGAAAGAATTAAGAAGCACTCCCTCTACTTTTATTTCCTGGAAAAGATTGAATAAATTTGTCACCGTTTCTTCTTTAAATAGTATGTAGAATTTAATAGTAAAACCATCTAGGCTAGTGCTTCTTTCTTGGGTGCTTAATTATCAGTCTACATTCTTTAATAGCTACAGATATATTTAAATTACTTATTTCTCCATGTGTAAATTTTAAAGATTATATCTTTCAAGGAATTGCTCCATTTCCTGTAAGTTATCAAATCTGTAGGCATAGTTGTTCATAATATTCCTTTATTATCCTTTTAATGTCTATGAGATTAGTAGTGATAATCCCTCTTTCACTTCTAGTATTTGTAATTTGTGTCTATTCTTTATATTTTTTCTTGCTTAGCCTCGCTAGTGGTTTATCGATTTTATTGATCTTACCATAGAACAAGTTTTTTGTTTCATTGGTTTTCTCTACTAATTTCCAGGAATTTGGTATCTTCTGTTATAGGCAACTAAACTACCCATGAAATGGTGTGGCATTAATTGAATGTGAAATTAAATTAGTTGTGAATGTATATTGCAAATTACAGAGAAAAAATGTAAATATAAAAAGTAAATTTAACTGATATGCTAAGAGAAAAAAGTGAAATCATATAAAATGCTCAGTTAAAACCAAGGGAGGCATAAAAAGAGGGGTAAAATAAATAAATAAAAAGGACTGCTTGGAATAGAAGACAGTTACACATTGTTTTAATTTTAATTAATATAGTAGATATTAATCCAACTATGTCAATAATCAGTTTAAACTGGAATAACCTAAATATACCAGTTAAAATATAGAGATGGTCAGAATTGATTAAACAATAAGAACTATTATTGTCTAAAAGAAGCATATTTTAAATACAATCACACAGCTAGATTAAAAGTAAAGGGATGGAGAAAAATATACCATGCTAACTAATTAAAAGATACCTGAACTATATTAATTTCAGAAAAAGAACACATTGGAGCAACAGCAATTATTAGAGATAAAGACAGTATAATATAATGGTAAGGGGGTCAATATTCCAAAAAAAAAAAAAAAACCATAACAATCCTTAATGTATATGTACTTAACAACAGAAAGTCAAAATTCAAAATACAAAATACACAAGGCAAAAACTGATGGAATTGCAAAGAGAAATAGACAAAGACAGTACTATAGTTGGAGATTTCAATATCTCTCTATTGGTAATTGACATATCCGATAGGCAAAAAAATAAAAAAAATCAGTAAAGATATAGTTGAGCTGAACATCACCTCAATTAACTGGAACTAACTGCCACTTATAGGATACTTCATCCAACGATAGCAGAATTCGTGTTCTTCTTAAAACTCACATGAAGGGAGGAGTAGAAATAAAAGGTTATCTTTTTTGGGGTGGATCAAAATTCATGGACACAGTATTCCACACTGATTCAGATCAGAGGTCTGCTATAAGAGAAGTGGGGAAGAATCTGATCCTCTACTCATAACTCTCCAAATATACAAGGTACACATTTGCTCCCATAAAGAAAGGTTCACTGAGAGGATCCTGTTACTCAGGCTTTGGCACACAGGTCTTGTCTAAGACCGAGGCAGGACCAGGAGATCATGAAGAGAGACTACAATCTGGGCCATAAACACACATCTTAGCAAATTTAAAAGAGTATAAATCATGCAAAATATGCTCTCAGACCACAATGGGTTTAAAGCAGAAATCAGTAATAGAAAGATGGTTGGAAAATCTCAAAATACTTGGAGATTCAACAATGCAGTTCTGAACAGAACATGAATCAAAGAGGAAGTTTCAAGAGAAATTTTTTAAAAAATCACTTAAAATTAAATGAAACTAAAAATACAACTTTCAAAATTTGTGGGATGCAGCGAAAGCAGTGCTTACAATGAAACTTACATAATTGAATGCATATGTCAGAAAAGAAAAAGGATCTAAAATCAGTAGTCTAAACATCAACTTAGGAACCTAGAGAAAAAAGCAATAAAAGCCTGAAGCAAATGGTATAAAAGAATTAATCAAAATTACAGCAATATATTTTTAAATTGTTTTACGAATTGTAGAATGCATAATCTCCCTGCTTTTTGTTTCATAATATGTTTTAAACTAGTCTTTCTGAGCCTTGATTCAATTTTATTGATCACATATGTAGTTCATTTTTATTCTAAATTTTTATTTTTAATTTGATTTTGTCTATTCTCAAGAAATATCTAGAATTTTAAATTCATGTTAAAACAACTGTGATTGTAGCTAATTTCTTATTTTGTATCAATTACATCAGTTAACACAAATCTATACAGTTTATAATATTTGTTATTTGTATAGGTTTCCTTGTACATATTATAGTTTCACACTTTAGGAAAATTCTAGGAAAAATGTTGTATTTCTTTTTCAGATATGCCAGATTTCCTCATTATTGTATTATTAGGAGTTCAGGCAGGTATAAGATCCCCTGGTCCTGCCTCGGTCTTAGACAAGACCTGTGTGCCAAAGCCTGAGTAACAGGATCCTCTCAGTGAACCTTTCTTTATGGGAGCAAATGTGTACCTTGTATATTTGGAGAGTTATGAGTAGAGGATCAGATTCTTCCCCACTTCTCTTATAGCAGACCTCTGATCTGAATCAGTGTGGAATACTGTGTCCATGAATTTTGATCCACCCCAAAAAAGATAACCTTTTATTTCTACTCCTCCCTAAAAAGCAGTGGATCTTTGCCTGGTTCATTGAAGGCAATGGTGGTTCTTTCCTATTGTCCAATAGCTCAAAGCTTTCTTCTTATTAGAGACAGGTTCATCAAGTAGGTAGAGTTTTATCTACCCACTATTTACTATTTGTATTTATATAATATTTACATTTTAATAATTTATAACATTGATATACTGTTGCCAAATCAGTTCGGTCTGAGTCCCACTGCTCTCTATCAATTACTGTAGGTTGGAAATTCATAAACACCTTGGCTAGATAATTCTGACTCCGGGTTTCTCAAGAGGTTGCACTCATGTCAGCTAGGACTGTCTGTGGTCCTTTGAAGTCTTCACTGGAGCCAGAGGATCTTCTTGCAAGGTAACTCAACTCATATGTTTCACCAAGTAGGTTCTAGATGTTAGTTTATTTTCCTGGGTTTTTTACACCTGAAGACTAAAACTGAATGGTCCAGGCTCTTCATTCATAACTTAGCATCAGTTTCCCCACTTATTTCTTGGTTAATTGAAGTTGGTCTAGTTCTATTTTCTTAAGTAAGGACTAACAGAAACCAAATTCCATGATGTCTTGGATGTGATAAATGTTCGGCAATGTGAAAATTTTCAATCATAATTTTTTCACTCACTACTTTAAAAACATTGCTCCTCTGCTTTATAATGCTTAATATAGTTGTGAAGAAGTATGAAACTCATCTTCTGTTTATCCCTTTTAGGTGATTGTTTTTTGTTATTATTTATTTTTGAAATCAAATGTCTGTTAGGACATTTTTTAATACTGCTCACCCTATATGTTTTTCCCCCATCCACAGGGCTGGGTATTATTCTCTTGAAGCTTTACATCTTTTACTTTTGAAAATCCGACTTGCGTTTTACTTCAATTTTTGCTTCTATCCTATTAGCTTAGTAATCTACTTCTAAGCATTGATGATTGATGTTGTGCACAGTCGATCTCCTTGTTAACCATTTATGTCATATTTGCTCTGATAGTCTTAAAGATATCAATCATTTTTAATTTATTTTCTCATTTTTTTCCTATAGTCTCATCTATTAGTTCATGTTCATTACTATGTTTCAACAGTGTCTATTTTCATTTGTGCTTGTTACAAAAAGGTCTTCTTTGCCGAGATTTTTTCTTTCTTTGCTAAATTCTGTCACACCATATTTCATCTTCTCTTGCCTCACCTTATTTTTTCTTAGCTCTTGTAAATGTGAAAAACTATTGCATTCTATAGGTAATGAATTCAATATTGTTTCCCTCAAGTACATGCCCAATCATAACCTCAGAGTATAATCTTATTTGGAAATAAGGTCTTTGTAGATGTTGTTAAAATGAGGTTATATTAAAGGGAAAAGATTTACATGATTTGAAGAGAAACTGCAACAACATGGATGGATCTTGAGATGATCCTGCTAAGCAAAGTAAGTTAGAGAGAAAAAGCTGAAAACCACATGATATCGCTCATATGTGGAATATAAATCTAAAAGCAATAAACATGACAAATGAACAGAGACTCATAGGAATAGACAGTAGACTAGTGGTTACCAGAGGTAAGGTGGAGAGGAAGGAGGTAGACAGGGGTAAAAGAGGTTAAATATGAGATGATGGAAATCTAATTTTGGGTGGTGAACACACGCACACACACACACACACACAAACATACATATATATATATAACACACTGTCGAATTGTACACTTGAAACTTTCTGGATTTTGTTGCTCAATATCACCTGATAATTTTTAACAATAATAATAATAAAAGAAAAAAACTAATAAAACATGAGATCATATTGAATGAGAGTGGGCTCTTTAGAAGAGTAATAGGTTTCCTTTAAGAAGAGGACAACACGCTGAGACACACAGAGAAGAAGGTCATGTGAAGATGGAAGCAGGGATTGGAATGATAGAGCTAGAACCCAGGATTGGAGGGACACATCAAAAGCTAGGAAAACACAAAGGAAGATTTTTCTCCAGAGTCTTCCAAGGGACTGTGGACCTGCTACCACCTTGATCTCAGATCTCTGTGCTAAGTCCTTCTGCGGTAAATAAATTTCTATTATTTTAAGCTATCAAGTCTACAGTAATTTGTTACTATAGTCCTAGGAAACTAAAACACTATATGTGATGCCTACTATTATCTTTTTTTTATGGACTATTTTGTTGAAACAAAGCTTTTCACCTTTTCTCTAATAATATTAATATGAGTTTTACGTATATTACTTCAGTTTTTAGCCTCTATTTTTTTAAATCTATTGATTTAAATGTATTCTGATTGATTTTCAATTTACTATTACTTCATGAGGTGAGAGCTGCATATTCAAGAAAGTCTCCCTTTACTTTTTCATTAAATTAAAATTTATTTTGATATAAAATTTATTTTGTTTTGTTTGCTTTTGTTTTTTGGGTATTTTTTTCTTTTATTATTATTTTTTATTATGGTGACATTGGTTAACGAACTTAGTGTCAAGTGTACAATTCAACAATAAGGCATATACATATTTCATTGTGTGTTCGCCACCCATAGATTGATTTATTTCCGTCACCACATATTTGACCCCTTTTACCCCATCTATCTCTCCACTACTCCCACCTTCTGGTAACCAGTAGTCTATTGTCCGTGTCCATGAGTCTCCATTTCTTTGTCATCTTTGTTTGTTGCTTTTTAAATTTATATCCTACATATAAGTGATTTCATGTGGTTTTCAATTTTTTCTGATTAGCTTATTTAGCTTAAGATAATTATCTTGAGGTCCATCCACTTTGTTGTATATGGCATATTTCATCTCAGCTAATAGCTGAGTAATATTTCATTGTATACATATACCACAGGTTTTTTTGTTTTGTTTTGTTTTTTTGTTTTTTTTTTATCTAATCATCTCTTGTAAGACACTTCGTTTGCTTCCATGTCCTGGCCACTGTAAATAATGCTGCTATGAACATTGGTGTGCATGTATCTTTTCAGATATGGATTTTCGGGTTTTTTGGGTAAATACATAAAAGAGGAATAGCTGGATCGGTAGATCAATTCTTAGTTTTTTGAGGAAAATCCATACCATTTTTCAGAGTGGCGGTATCAATGTGCAGTCCCACCAGCAGTGTATGAGGATTCATTTTTCTCCACATCCTCTCCAACATTTGTTATTACTTCTCCTGTTGAAAACAGCTATTCTAAGAGGTGTGAGATGGTATCTCATTGTGGTTTTGACTTGCATTTCCCTAATAGCTAGTGATGTGGAGCATCTTTTCAAATATTTATTGGCCATTTGTATTTTCTCTAAGGAGAAGTGTCTGTTCAGGCTCTCTGCCCATTTTTTGATTGGATTGTTTGTTTTTTGTTGTTGTTATTGAGTCATATGAGTTCTTAGTATATTTTGGATATTAGCACTTTATTGAAAGCATTGCTTGCAAATATATTTTCCCATTTGGATGGTTGTCTGTTTACCTTGTCGATGGCTTCTTTTGCTGAACAGAAGCTTTTTAGTTTGATATGGTCCCATTCATTTATTTTTAACTTCACTTGCCTTTGAAGTCAAATTCATAAAATCCTCTTTAAGTGCAAAGTTCATGAGTTTAGTTCCTATGTTTTCTTCTATGCAATTCATTATTTCAGGACTTATAATCAAGTCTTTAATTCATTTTGACTTCATTTTGGTGTGTGGTGATAGAAAACAGTGTAGTTTCATTAGGTGGCTTTCCAGTTTTCCCAGTACCATTTATTGAAGAGGCTTTCCTTTCTCCGCTGTATATTTTTGGCTTATTTGTCAAAAATTATTTGCCCATATAAATATGGGTTTACTTCTGGACTCTTGATTCTGTTCCTCTGATCCATTTGTCTGTTGTTCTGCCAATACCATGCCATTCTGATTACTGTTGCTTTGTACTATAATTTGAAGTTGGGTAGAGTGAGGTCTACAGTCTTGTTATTTTTTCTCACCTTTGCTGATTTGGGGTTTTTTGTGCTTCCATACAAATCTGATAATTTTTTGTTCTATTTCTTTAAGAAATGTCAATGGGATTTTGATGGGAATTACGTTAAATCTGTATATGCTTTAAGTAATAAGGTGTTGATTCTTCAATCCGAGTACATGAAATACCCATTTCTTTGTATATTCTTCAATTTCTTATAATAGGGTCTTACAGTTTTCATTATATAGGTCCTTCATGTGTTTAGTTAGGGTTTTTTCCTAAGTATTTTATTCTTTTTGTTGCAATTGCAAAAGAAATTATTTTTTCCACTTCATTTTCTGACATTTCATTGTTAGAATACAGGAACACTATTGATTTTTGAACATTGATTGTGTATCCAGAGACTTTACTGTATTTGCTTATTATTTCTAGTAGTGTTCTTGTGGAGTCTTTAGGGTTTTCTATATAGAGAATCATGTTATCCACACATAAGAAGAGTTTACTTCTTCTTTTCCTATGTGGACACCTTTTATAATTTTCTTGCCTGACTATACTCACTAGGACCTTCAATATTATATTGAATAACAGGGGCGACAGTGGACAACCTTGACTTTTTCCGGATCTTAACAGAAAGGTTTTAGTTTTTCACCACTAAGCATCTCATTGGCTAAGGGTTTGTCGTATAGGGCCTTTATTATGTTGTTACTTTCCTTCTATACCGATTCCGTTGAGTGTTTTGATCACAAATGGATGTTGTATCTTATCAAAGGCTTTTTCTGCATCTTTTGATATAACCATTTGATTCTTCTTTTTATTTTGTTTATGTGGTGTATCATATTAATTGATTAGTATATGTTGAAACATCCCTGTGCCCCTAGAATGAAGCCCACTTGATTGTGGTATATAAACTTTTTAATATGTTGTATTCAGTTAAGTAGTATCTTATTTAGATTTTTGCATCTGTATTCATGAGAGATATTGGTCTGTAGATTTCTTTTTTTGTGTTATCTTTACAAAGTTTTGGTATTAGGGTAATATTGGCCCTCATAAAATAAGTTAGGAAGTATTGCCTCTTATTCCACTTTTTGGAAGAGTATGAGGAGAATAAGTTTTATGTCTTCTTTGAATGTCCTCTAGAATTCACTGGTGAATCCATTTGGTCCTGGACTTTTACTTTTTGGTAGGTTTTTGATGATTGTTTCAATTTCCATACTGCTGATCGGTCTATCTAGATTTTCTAGTTTTTCCTGATTCAGTACATGAAGGTATATCTAAGTACTTGTCCATTTCTTCTAGGTTATTAAATTTGGTGTTATATACTTTTTCATAGTATTCTTGTACAATCCATTGTATTTCTGCAGCATCTGTCAGAATTTCTCCTCTTTCATACCTGATTTTGTTTATTTGTGTCCTTTCTCCTTTTTCTTCAGTGAGTCTAGCCAGGGCTTTGTTAATTTCATTAAACTTCTCAAAGAACCAGTTCTTTGTCGCATTTATTTTTTTCTATTGTTTTTTTGTTTGTTTTTGATTTCATTTAATTCTGCTCTAATTTTGATTATTTCTTTCTGTCTTCTGACTTTAGGCTTCATTTGTTTTTTTCTTTTCTAGTTTTTTTAAGATGAAGCATTAGGTTATTTGGGCTCATCTTGTTTTGGGAAGTAGGCTTGTAATGAGATGAACTTTCCTCTTATAACTGCTTTTGCCGTGTCTCAAAAGTTTTGATATGTCGTACTATCATTATCATTCATTTCTATGTATCTCTTGATCTTTTTATTTTTTCTCTGATCCAGTTGTTCTTTAGTAGCATGTTGTTTACTCTACATGTATTTGTTGTTCTTCGCACTTTCTTTTTACAGCTTATTTCTAGCTTCAAAGTATTATGATCTGAGAATATGACTGGTATGATTTCAACCTTCTTATATTTGTTGAGGCTATGTCCATGTCCCAGTATGTAGTCAATCCTTGAGAATGTTCCATGTGCACTAGAGAAGAATGTATAAGCAGCTGTTTTGGGATGGAAGCTCTGAAAATGTCAATTACATCCAATTGGTCTAATGTGTCATTAAGGATGCTAATTCCTATTGACTTTCTATTTGGATGATCTGTCCATATCTGCCAGTGGGGTATTTAGGTCCCCTACTATGATAGTGATTTTGTCTGTTCCTCCCTTTAGTTCTGTTAGAAATTGCTTTAGATATATTGAAGCTCCCTGATTGTGAGCATAGATATTAGTATTATGTCTTCTTGGTATATGATTCACTTTATATAATTATGAAATGTCTCTAGTATCTTTCTTTATCTTTTTTATTTTGTAGTCTTTCTTACTATATTAGTACTGCTATTCCTGCTTTTCTCTGAATGCTATTTGCTTGAAATATCATTTTCAACCTTTTACTCTGAATCCATATCTGTCTTTGGAATTAAGATGTGTCTCCAGAAGGCAGCATATGGTAGAGTTTTGGTTTTTGATCCAATATGCAACAATGTGCCTCTTATTGGTGAGTTCAGTCCATTTACATTTAGGGTGATTATTGAAAGATGAGGTTTTCTTACAGTCATTTTATCTTTTGCTTTTTGGTAGCTCGGTGTTTCCATTGTTTCCTTGTCACGTATTTCTATAGGTTTGGGGGGGGCATTTTTGTGGATTTTTCCTCTGGTCCTTCTTGTTTTATGTTATATATTTCAGTTCTAAGTCTTTTGCATGTGGTTACAATTACAAACATGTAAATGATAGTAGTCTATTTTCTTCTGCATGTGCCCTATTTCCATTCCCCTTTGCAAATTTGGATATTTGAATCTTCCCTTTTCCTCTTATTTTGTCTCAACTTGTCCCTATGTATGCTGAATATTCATTACTATCTTGCTATAGCAAATCTCTTCCTATTGTTTAAGCTTATAATACATTGTTCTTAATAAGGGTTGCATTACTCTGATTCTAACTGCCTACTCATAGTTATGTATTTTTTCTCATTTTGTTTTAAGTGAGCTGACATCTTTTGGTATTTCCTGTAATGCTGGCCCTGTATTGGAGAATTCCCTAAATTTTTGTATGTCTGGAAAGGTCTTTATTTCTCCTTCCCCTCTAAAGGAGAGCTTTGCTGGATATATTATACTTGGCTGGTAATTCTTTACATTTAATAGTTTGAATGTTTGATTCCATTCCTGTCTTGTTAGGTTTGTGCTAAGAAGTCCGACAATACTCTAATGGGTTTTCTTTTATAGGTTACCATCTTCTTTTCTCTAGCTGCCCTGAGAATTTTGTTTGTTGTAGATTTTTGATAACTTTAATGCAATGTGTCTTAGTGAAGGCCTTTGGGGGTTGAGATAATTGGGTGTTCTGTTGACTTCTTGAATTCCAAGCTCCAGTTCATTCCTTAGATTTGGGAAATTCTCATCAACTATTTGTTTGAAAATGCTTTCTAATCCATGCTCCTTTTCTTCCCCTTCGAGAAGGCTCATATTCAGATGTTTCCTTTCCTGATGTTATCAACTAGTTCTTATATTTCTCTTTCATTATTTTTCATTCTTTGGTCTCTCTCTTCTTCCTTCTGATTTATTGCTAGATTTCTGTCTTTGATATCACTGATCCTTGATAAACTCTATTTCCCAAGTTTAATATTTCATTCTTCATCTCTTCTAGTGTGTTCTTCATCTCTTTTAGTGAAGTTCTATTTGGTTCTTTATTAGGGTTTCAATCTCCTTGCTAAAAACTCATTCTGCTGATCGAGTTGTTTTTCAAATTCCTCAAACTGTTTACATGAATTATTTTGGATCTCATTTTTTTTCAGAAGTACCATCCTGAATTCTCTGTCATTTAAGTCACATATTTTTATGTCTTTAAGCTTATTTTCTGAAGATTTTTCTCTTTCTTTCTGAGTTGCCTTGTCACCTTTGTTGTTCATGGTGTTTAATGGAATATTTCTCCTGGGCAATAATTGATTCTGCTTTTTTTAAATTTTTTTCCCCAGGAAGAAGAGTTAGTATATAAAGGTCTCTCTTTAGCCTGTTGCTAAGCAGGTGTTTTTCTTTTAGTTTCCAGTAGTTGGCATCTAAGCCTCTTGGATGCCTGCTTTGAGCCTTAAGAATGCCTTATTTTCATTTTCTTATAAACATTCAAACACGGTTGTCACCCTAGGTCTCAGTCCCTCAGTGTTAACAACAATTTCAGTAGCATTTGCTCAAATTTCCCTGGGACTCCACGGTGTTCTGTCTTGGAGGACATGGGGAGAGGTGCCCTCTGCATTGGAGGATGGGGGCTGCTGTGGCTCAGCCTTATGTTTTGCAACCGCAGCTGGCAATAATCTGCTCTTGCTTCTCTGCCATAACCTGTTTGTTTGCTTTCTGCTCTGATCCCTGGGCTCTGCTGCTGCATGGAGCTCACGGATCTCTCAGACAGGGCTATTCAGGGAACCCACCACACCTTCTCCCCTTCTCCTCCTTCTTCAGGGAGCTCTGGCTGTGAGTGGCAGCTTCTTTGTAGCTCTCATTTGCATATCCCTCACTCAGACGTGCTTGTGTGCAGGTTGAGCATTATTTGTTGAATTTTCGATGTTCAGCTTATTGTTATTTCAAGGGGAAAGATTTAGGGCCATCTCACTCCTCCATACTTCTGATGCCTTTTGTTTTACTTATAATATTTTAACTGTGTTTCCAGCAGCCATGATTTTCCATTCTGATTTTATCTCAGTCTATTTTATTTGTGTTCTTCCTATTCCAATAACAGCAGAGAGTTTTCTTTATTATAAAATTGAATAAATTCACCACATTATATCTTAATATTAATTGTTCTCTATTCTAGAACATCATGTACTTTTTTCTCTACAATTTCAGGGTGTTTTTTTTTCTACATCAAAAATGTGTCTTTGTTGTCCTAATACATCTGTTAATATACACTAGTTTCAATTTGTCCTTTGGTCTTCTCATGGCTAGTAATTATGTTTAGCTGGATCTTCTTTAACATTCATAGTTCCTAGTGAAGTCCACTCCCACACAGATATTATGTAGTGACTTGCCATCTCTTGAACAGGTGACTGTGATTAATAGTTTTAATTATGATTTATGCTCCTCTTCTTTCCCTTCATGATCTTAGTTGATCTTTCAAGTAAGAAGTCTCGTTTATATCAAATATAATACTATATTTGCATACTTTTTTCTAAACCTATCTTTTATCCTTCTTTTCTAGTGTAAAACCTGATATACGGCTATCCAGATATTAGAGATATAAAGTGCTGTACAAGATGGACTGTCTCTGTTCTTACCAAGTTTATGGTCAAGGAGGGGACTGAATACCCGATCCAAAGACTCTCTTCAATAAAACAGTCAACAGAGTAAAAAATTGACAAAAACAAATACTATTTCTAAGGAGGCAACAAGATAATTATGTCACTAAAACTGAAGTGCATCTTATTTTTTTGGTTGTTCACCACACCTTTTTAGATTGTATGTCATTCTTTCCTAATTTCTCTTTTACCTAATAACTGCCTCCTATGTCTTAATATATTTAAGACCACCCCTAATCTCTTAAAACTGAAAGAATGTAATTTAGTGATCCCATGAAAAGAAACAAGAAATATTAGTCTGGAAGCCTGATTTGATATGATGGAGAGTTTGCAGTAGATAGATCATGATGTGGGATAGTTAAGATTTGATTTGTTACAGTTATACAGGTATGAGAATGACACATTAGAGTGGCAGCATCCAGGATAGAGATTACAGAAAACTGTGTTTGAGTGATTAATCCATTCATCAGGCAAGAGCTGTGTTTGCTGTGTTATTAGGCAATATTTTTAGACCTTATTATGAGTTGTTATTATTATTTGACACAAGATGCTTAAGGTTGAGAGCTAACACAGAACAGTCTGCCTTTTAAAACATTGGAAATTTTTGCTAGAATGGCAGTGCCTGTTCCAGAATTTCACTCTTAATATTCTTGAAACCAGCGCAATGTTGCAGAAATTTACCAATATAAATCTGATGTAGCAGCTTTGTTGTTACATCAGTTTATAACTGCTTCTGTACTGAGCACTTCTTATTCTGGTAATAGGAATTCCACTTTTCTTCATGAACTCCCAGTTTATATATTCTTGATAGGATTATCAATCATACCATCCTACTGCTTGATACAGTAGTGGGCATGTGACCAAATAGTGGTTAATTATTTTTAAATATCTTCCTGCCCACAGAATTTGTTCAAATGACAGGCATATAATACAGAGTCTATTTCCTGGAAATTCTATAACAAATTCAGAGGCTGCTTTCTCTTTGAGTTTGATCCTTTATATTTCTTATATTTCCAATCCCGTGTTCCTCATTCCTCCAGTGCTTAGAGGAAACCCCCCCCCCCCGCCTCAAAAAAAAAAAAAGAGGAGTTAAAGGGGATAAAATTTTATTAAAAGAGTTTTCAAAAAGTGTCAATGTGATAACTGATACAAGATGCCATGCTGAAGGCTTTGAAGATGAAGAAAGGTGCATGATCCAAGGGATGGAAGGAATGCACCTGGAGAAGATTGAAATGGCAAGCAATAAATTCTCCTCTATAGCCTCCAGAGAGAGGTGGCCTTCCTAACACTTTGTCTTTTAGCCCAGCAAACTGATTTCAGAGTTCGAGCCTCCAGAACTGAGAGATTACTAATTTGTGTTGTTTTAGGCCAATGTATTGTGGTAATGCTAAATTTTAATGACAAAGACAAATTAAAATGCTTCCCGTCACTTTCTATACTTTTAAAATTTTTTATTTTAATGACAAGGAATTTCTATTCCTTGAAATTTTGTCCTATATCTTTAGAATTTTATTGAATGATGTTAAATCTTTAATTATTTTTACCAATTTGATCTCTTTTGAATGTACTTGGATGAATGCTACACTTAGAGTCTGATTCTGATTTTCTTTATTGTATAAAATACAATCTCTTGTCACTTTCCAACAATAAGAACTGATCAGCATTCCTGACTAGAATTCTATAGAATACTCATTTTTGAGTGAAAGCAATAAAATGATTCCTTATGAGTTTATATGTATAAATTCTGAAGTTCAATTTCACAGAGTGGAAATGAAGAGGTCAGGTAGTTATAATCTAATGAGAAATAAATTGCTATAATCGGTGACCTAACATTGCCTAAAGGATTTCTTTCTACAGTAATGGATTCAGCTGGCAAAGGGTCTTAATGTTGCTGTCTGAAAGTCTTGTTTGGCATTTGTAATGTTATTCTAAAGCTTGATTACATCATGGACAAGTTAATCCATTACAAAGCACTTGCCTGAAGTGATTTGATTTTAATGTTTCATGAGTAGCCAGTTGTATGGGACTAGAAGTATAATTGGCTTACTCCCTACTAGTAGGACGACTCTTCTTTCCATTCTTTTATAAATCAGTGTTAGCTCAGGTTTGGGGAAATTCATATCATATATTTTCTGTTTTTCCTGATTTTTATCTTTTCTGGATTTTGTTTTCTACTTTGAGAAAAAAATATGTTCATAGCTTAGAGGTCTATTAATTTAAAACCCCTTGTGACAATTACTTATTGGTGCTTTTTTTCAAAACTTAAACATTGTTACCTAGAATCAATAGTCACTCATATTAAATATTTTCTTTGGGCCTAGGGGTGATAAAAACTAATTCCTCTAAAAGTTATAATTTAAAACAGATAAAAAATAACAAATCAGGGAGGTTGTTCCTGCAGCATTAAGAAACAATGATTTTGTTGTAGTAGTAACCAGTACTGTTTACATCACGTATTTCCATTTTTTCTCTTAGTAGGCACAGGTTAGTAATACAGTTCCTGGTCCTCTTGAATGAGTCATATAACTATATCTGTTCGATGAACAGGAAATTTGGTGATGTGACTATCTTGCATTCTATTGCTCTGATATAGTGAATAGACAATGTTTCAGGTAGCAATTGCTGTCAGACTGAGCCTACAAGAAAGAAGTGTAGAACAGAATCTCCAAATGATCTTCCGTCAATGTGTAGCCTGACTGAGAAACCAACACTTACTGTAATAAACCACAAAGATACTGGATTGTTTATTACTGTAACATAAACTCTCTAGAGAATATAACTTCAGGGAAAAACCTGGAAGCTAATAATCGTAACATGAAATCCCAAGGAAGCAAGAAAAAGGGGAAAAGGAATGAGGGAGGGAAGGACAGAGAATAGAAGGAAATAGTCTCAGATTCATGTGTTATTTTCAAAGGTAGCATTTGAAATACTGAATCTGTGAATAGTTCAACCATGGGGTACAGGGAGGGAATTTATTCCTGGCTCTTATCTTCCATTGATCAATGTTTGCCCACAGGATGTCAGCTTCCATGTACTCCTGGAATATGGCACCCAATCCCACCAGAGGTCATCAAGAAAGCCAGACACTAAAAGATCAACAACATCATCCTCTGAACAAGCTAACAAGAGGCAGGAATCATGAGCATACAGCCTGTATGCAGCCTCATAGATCCTGTTCTGCAAACACACATTGTGGGTACCCAACGGGCAGAGTGGCAACAGGGAAGCCACTGGAAAAAGGAAAGAGGCACATGGCATGAGTCCAAAATTGAAAGATATTGGGGTCTTATCCTAGGAGACACAAAGGGCAAATAACAGCTATTGTACTAGATGTTAGTAGCCAAGAAGGTAAAGGAAGAGAAGACTATGACTTTAGCCAAAAGGTGAAAGGAGCACTCAGAAGTCATCCTTCCAGTGAATACTGAAATCTGCCTACTGTGTCCTTCAAGATAGTAGATTGCTGTTAGGTGATCTTCCTAGAGGATTTTCAGTAACATCAGCAGAAAATGATATCTGAACAAACCCACAGAGGCTTTTGAATTCTAGGACTCCCACTATCTATCTGAGAGGGTAAGGATTTCTCTTTCAAAGACTGAACAACTACATCCTGTCACCATGCAGGTTTAGTGGTCAGGAGATTACCTTAAGAATCTTGTTTATGTGCCTGAAATTACTTTCCAAAAACAAAAAACAAAAACAAACAAAAACAAAACAAAAAAAACAAAACCAAAACTAAACCAAAACTTGCAAACAAAGGGGGAAAAAAAAAAACTCCCTTAAACTTGGGAGGCTTCTATTGATTTGTATTTAGTGAATACATGGTTTAAGAAATTGTGTCTACCATGGGGTTTGTGTCTGTCCTATCCTGTCTGACCTGAATTTTGCTAATGAAATCATGAACTGAGGCTATGGTGATCTGCCACTTATCCACAGCTGTCATCCAGTGATGGCTTTTGACAAGTGGGTATTAGTATTGAAGAAGGGAGTAGATAGTCGTGTGAGACACATGCAGGACAGCAGGAAATCCAATTTCTTCTAGTTGCTGGTTTTTCCTTCTCTAAATTTATTTCAACTATGGTTTTTAGCAATTCTGCCTTAGTTTATATTAAATTTATCTTTGGCCTAAAAGTTGGGGCTTTCCAACTTCACAAGGCATACAAATTTTGAAATCGCCTCACTTGTTTTTTCTGGTTTGAAGCTGAAAGGGCAACCATTAATTGGAAAGTATCTCATTTTCTCTGTAATTCACTGAGTCCAATGAGATGAAATTTATCTTGTTTATGTGCCAATTCACTAAAAGCTGAGAAAATTAGCCAACTATCTCCATTATTCTGATAGTTGTATATTGAGTCCCCTTAAGATCCAGCCTCAGTTGCCACACATGTTCTGTGTCTCATGAAAGAAAAATACTAGTTCAGCTAACAGCTTTTTCACCATATCACAATGATCAAAGACTTCCCAGGGAATAAATGGGGAAGACACACTATCAATCTCATAGTACCTTAAAGAATTCCATATTTTAGGGTATATCATTTGCAACAACTCCTCCAGATTTCTATTCAGGAATAGGAATATAATTTTGGTTAAAATTAGTTACTATCCCTTCAGCTGAAGCTGGAGTAGGGAGTGGAGGCTGTCTCTAACACAAGGAAGAGTAGCCTTAGAAAAGGATTCTGGCTGTCCTGGCTTGGGTCATGTGGCAACTACTTGATACATAAATGATTCTTTATTGAGCAATCTCGGTGGTGTTTTCAAGCCTACAGAACAGATGAAAGTGCTATGTGTTTAGAGGTCTCCCCAGCTATCACAACTCTTCCTCCATTTATGGAAAGAAAAACTATTTTTGTAAGCATACTAAAGGATAAAACACTGAAAAGCATGCAAAAATATGTCTACTAGAATGTTTTATACCTTCGCTGTATCTGTTTTTAGTTTGTTTCTGTTTCTTTGTTTTAGAAAGTTTAAAAATTGTATTACCATAAATTGTGATGAGGGTAAGAAAATGTTTTAAAAATATTTATTTTTATTTTAAAGTTATTCATGTTTATAAATATGTTAAATTTATTAATGCTTAGAAATGTTTAAAAACACAATTTTCCAATAACTTAATAATAATACTTAACACAAGGTTATATTTGAAATCTATTTTAGTAGATAATGCTTTATTAACATTTATATACTCATTTCTAAGTTTTCATTTTTCCTTGTCTAAAATGTCCTATATTCTATTAAAAGTTGCCCTCTGCAATTAAATTTTTTCTGAAATTTTGATTTGGTTACTTAATCTGGCTTAATTCCTAATTCTCCAACTGTCTATTTTTCTAGACTACCATGTTACTTTTTCAGTGTTTTATGAGCAGCCTTTTACTATTTTTGTTATTGTCTAATTGTTTATTTGTGTTAATCATTTTCTTCGCTAAATGCAAGAAAGAAAAAAATGGCAAAACTTCACACATTCTATTCATAGAAATTGCTTTTTTGTGTGTTTATGAAGATGTAGGCGCAGACTAGGGCTTTACAAACAACTAGATGATGAATATTAAGAAAATCGTTTGCTTTATACTGTCTAAAATAAACTAATATTAATGTATATTTTTAAAGTTATAAATTATGAAGTGTACTTCAATAATATATAATTTAAGAAATGTTACTTGCTGCCCCTATATAAAACACAGAATTTATATTTTTCACATTCTGGTAGGTCCAACTAACTTAATATTGATCTCTGGGAACACTACTATCATATCAGCTCTCATAAGATTTTATTTTTTCAAACTAAAAATATTTTAATTATATTAATATAATTGGCAGGTTTAAAAATAATGAATACTAACTGTCTGAGACCATAGCTACCCAAAATGGAGAATATATTACCAACAGTTTAGATCATTATAAAAGGAAGCACAAGTATCTGTATATCAACTCTTTTGTGGCATGTTAGAAGTAACCTCTAAAAAAACAATTATTTTAATTTAAAATGTTATCAGATAAAATAATGTAAGTATGTTAAGAAAGCTTATTTTTAAAAGACAATTCTAGTAACACAAGTGCTTCTTAGAAAAAATGTGAAACTGAGGTAACAATCACATTTACGTATGCAAAGTCAGAGTAACTGCAAAACCAAAGTTAAAGCTATTCTCCAACATACAGTATTAATAATGAATTACATCATATAAGGGATTTTGAAAATAAAGCAACTAAAGTTTGTGTATATGTCCGTGCCTATGTGTGTACATGCATGAATATTTATGTGTGGGTATGCATACATGCACCTATATACAAATACATGCCAGACAAGCACTTACAAGAAGAGAAGTAACTTGATACTTCAATAGATCCTGAAATTTATATGCTTATGTCCAATTCTGTCATCTGACAGTTCTTATACCCAAAGGACATGCATTTAACTAGAGAGTATGAAATGTAAATGAAGTTCTGACAGTCATAGATCAAAGAGGAAAGGAAGTATAGAAAACTTATTCAGTAAGCCTTCAAGGAAGAAATCAGAGTTGTATAAACTGCTACAGTAAAATATTTCCACATCACAAATTTTGCTAAATATGTCCTTGGTAGACACAGAGGTAGCCTTAAGTCAAGGCACTAAATTGGTTAAGAGACTTGCATTTGGTTAATACATTTGACATTAGGGTATCTTACTTCATATGCATGGCATATCTCCTTGATAATATATGGACTAAAATATACTATCATCAAAAGAATTTTGACTCCTTGGGCCCAGGAGATAGGATCCTTAAATGATTATTTGAATTATTTACTGATTGTTAATTCAGAAGAAACAAGTTAATACTTATATTAGTGAAAAGACCAAATTAGAGAGGGTTGGTAGACTAAAATTCACTAAAAAAGCAATTGGCTTAGAAGTCTATTTTTGGAACCCTTGCTATTAAGGAAATAAAAACAGGGAAAGCATGATTTAATTCTCGTTTTTTTGAAACAAAGTATAATATCATGCATATTAAGAAACAGGATAAAAGACATAGTCCTCTCAAATACATTAGTATATAAAATACCCTTGATTTACCCAGTTGAAGGATATTTGAGTATCTGTACATATCTTCGTGCATGTAATGTTTATACTATACTGTAGTCTATTAAGTGTACAACAGTAGTCTTTTAGGTGTATAACAGCATTATGTCTAAATAATGTACTTAATTTTAAAATATTTGCTAAAAAATGCTAACTATCATGTCATAATCTTTCTGCTGGTGGAGGGTCTTGCCCTGATGATGAAAATGCAATATTTGCAAAGCACAATAAAATGAAGTATGCCTGTACTGTGAAATTAAATAACGGAATGATTCTCAGTATCCATTTTTATCTCAAAAAGGAACATGGTGTAGAAACAAAGAAGTCAGTTTTCCCTTTTACATTTCAACAATAACTTACAGCATTGTTCAGAAATACAAGAGTATGTCCCTTTCCAAATCCATGGTAAGTTCCAGATTTCAAGATGGCTCAATCACACTACCTCTGTGCCAAACACAGAAGTGAATAAAAAAGATGTTTGGTCTAAGTGATTAATCACTCCTAAATGAGGAGAATTCTAGGATGGCCAGACTGTGTGAGATTCTAGTGGAGCTGAAAGCAAGCATAGTAGAGTGAAGCTACTCTGAGGGTCAGAGTCAGAGCTCATGGGATAAACCACTGCCCGAGATGGGCACATTGCAGAGAGAGCTCAGCATTTACTACATTCCGTTATTTACCATGACTTACAGATGTTTTGTCCTCCTGGTAATCAATGTAAAAGTGTAAAGATGGTTTTCATTAACTTCTTTTACTGCTGAACTTGTTTTTAAGTATTTGTATATAACCCTGTAACCTTAAGAATTGTGTCAATTTTAAATGTTTGTAAACATGTTTATAGTGGATACTGATGTCGCTCAGCAATGTTTTCAATCTTTACCTTCTGGACATGGGGGCATTTGAAAGAGCCTACTTCTGCTAAAGAGAGATGATATGACATGTATCACCCTGAGTAGAAGCATTTAATTCTGGTACAAGTGCGTTCATCACTCTTTCTTGCTGCATTCCCAGAGGAAGGCTGCATTGATAAGGAAGTGAAAAAGCGTCCTCCTGTGGCAGATGGCTACCCTGGAATGTCATATGGAACTGCAACTGTCTATACGTAAGCAGTACACTTTTGTTGTTTAAACCACTGAGTTCTGGGGTTGTTTATCATGGCAGCTTACCTGTCTATACTTACTTATAGAATATTTTATAAAATTTAATCAAGCTATAAAAATATTTATTGTTAAACTGTTAGTTTAATATATTTGTATGTATCGTATTTAAGTTGTGCGCAACCTTTCTACTAATTAAAAATAATAATTTTCCTTTGTTTCCTATGTTATCTCAACATGAACTTCATTTAAAACCCTCTGATCAGAGAATTAGGAAAGTAGCAGTTCAGAATAGTGGTCACTTCTAGTTCTGCTCAAATAAAAAATAAAGATGATTTACTGGGTATACTGGATCCGAACACAATTATGCAATTTGGTAACTTCTACAAGAGTAAATTGATAAATATAGACACATGTGCGTGCACACACACACGCACATACACACACACAAAGTAAGTAGCTGTAGACTCTACGTTTTAAATTTAATAATGTACCTAAATATGTTTTCAACCCTATTTTGAATCATATTGTTAAATCTAACTGCCTGGACGTTTTTAATACAAGTGCCAAGAATTTTGGAAAAAAAGACTTTCTGTAAAGCAGATTTCATAGCAATGTTTGTGTTCTGCATTTCCTTGAGGACTTTTAAAGTCTAAGAATCCTCTTTCAGAATAACATTTTTTAAAGGCTTACAATTAAAACCTATAGAATTACAAAGAAATTACACTGAAATAAAGATAACAAATTTTAAAAACAAATATGTAAACATCATTTGCTTCTTTATTAACACATTAATAACATGGTTTGCTACATGACTACTAACACAACAGTTCAAAGTAGTGATATCTGTAAAAACATTTAAAAATATCTAACTGTACATAATATAAAGTTACTTGTGTTTTCTACGAGTGACAAATCACAAGTATGGCTAATACCATAATGTGGTTTTATTTATATATACCTGAAATAAATGCAAAATTTAGGTGGAGATTAGAAAATATAAAACCTATTTTACTGTGTTCTAATTATTTATCTCTGTATATCAAACACCCCAAAACTTAGTGGTTCAAACATTTTTAATCTCTCACAGTTCTTTGGTTGATTGGACTCAGCTGAGTAGATTCTTGCTTATCTTTCTCATTTAATCAGATGTCAGATTAGGGTACTAAAGGCTTTTGGGAGTTTAATGAGGACACTTCGCTGGCTTGCCAATTACTCAGTTTTGGTCTCCCTTGTCATGGTGACTGCAGTCCAAGAGGGAGCCTTTCAAAAGCAGGTTCTGATACCTAAGCAAAAGCTCCCAATCATCTCATGACCTAGTCTCAGAAAAGTCAAAGTGTCTCTTACACCATAATCTATTAGGCAAGTAAACCACTAAATCCTCCTTAGAAAGAAGAAGGGGAGAATTAAGCACCATATCTCAATGACTTTAAAGCATTTATGGTCATTCTATCACATTATCCAAGTTCACAGACACCTTGATTTCTTCTTGTGGACAATGAGCTTAAGAATACCTGACATAAAGGAAGATATAACAATAATTTAAAATTAAAACTAACAAGCTATTTTGCAAAACTTTCAAGCTTTGAAATTGGCAGTGGGAAGGGTAAATTAAAGAATAATAAATAAGATCTTCTAAGGAGTATGTTGGTGACTGGAAAGTAAAATCATTCTGTATGTTTAGTTGTACCGTTATAAGGAAACAGTGGACAAATAAAGTGATTTAAATTTAAGGAAGTGAAATATGTACTTGATTATCGGTATCCATGAGGGGAAAATAGCTATTAGGAAAAAAAGAGGAAAAATAGCAACTTTGTCAAACCAGACAAGGAATGATACAGAAGAGAAAGAAACAACAATGTAAAATAATAATTAAAAATAAACTGAAAGAATAAATCACTGAGTGCATTATTCCATAATAAATATGTTGAAGTTCCATAATAAAAGAAAAATCGATCATTCTGGAGAAAACTGTGTAATGTTACAAAGTTTACAAGGATAGACGCTTGATTAAATAACAAGGTTAAAAATAAATGTCTGGACAATTTGGAAGACTAGATATTTTTAAAGACTTGAAGATACGAAGCAACTTGAATCTGTGTGCATTGTTGGTGTAATGCAAAATGATGTAAACACTTTAAAAAACACTGGCAATTTCTTATAAAGTTAAATATACACTTACTACATGAACAAGAAAAGCCACTCGTATTTGTAAAAGTGATATGAAAAATGTATGTCAATGCAAAGACTTCTCAAATATTCATATAATCTTTATTTAGATCAGTCAAAAAACTAGATACAGTTTAATGTTTAAATTATAAATGGAAAAGCAAATGCTATATCCATATAGAGAAATAATAGTCAGCAATAAAAACAAATTACTGACACATAGCAGCTTTGATGAATCTCAAAAATATTATGCACAGTGATAGAAGGCAGACATGAAAAGCCAGATATTGGATGATTCCATTAATATGAAATTCAAGAAAAGGCAAAACTGTAGTGATGGTGAATGGACCAAATGTTACCTAGGACCAGAAGTAAAGAAATTGACTATAAATGATAAAAACATATCATGAGAGTACTAGTTTAAAAAACACCAAAGTAAAATCAAGTCCTATATCCTTTAATATATATACATACACACACGCATACATACACACATACAAACACACACAGATTTATATACACACAGATACATACCCTACTTCTGACCTCTCTCCTCACTTGTCTGACAAGGAGAAACTTGAAATTTAGCAACATGTGTACACAGGGCTCTTCCTTTCCTCTTTCCCAAAAGGGAAAGAGATGCCCACTGGGGGATCCATTTTACTTCATCAGAGGGGACAGCAATGGCTCCTTCTAAGGGCCTTCACTGCCTAATCCTAGTGTTATGGTGTCCACTTGCCATACCTATAAACTTCATTCGTTCCTCAGTATTAGACATCAATATTAGATATCACTAATAAAGGTGGTTTAAATAGTCACCTGCTTTACTCATTCTAATTCTAAAATGGATCAGAATCAGGGGACAGAAGAGGTCTTGGGTAAGGTCTTAGCCACTTTCAAACCCTCCTAACATTCAATCTACATATATTTAACATTTAATTTTTTATATTAGAATTTAGGAAGCAAAAATGAAGAAACTCTTGGTGGCCCAGTACATATATGTGTGCAAATATAATTATAACTATAAATATGCATATGCTTATATATGTGTGCTTATATATGTGTGTGTATGTGTGTGTGTGTACACACACATACACACACATGCACATATGAAAATTGGATTAAAATTGGAGTAAGAAAGAATAAAGGGTTAAAGCATCTAAGGTGTTTATTTGGATTGATATTTCTTCATTGATCTCCACTATTTGCCAGTTTGAGCAAACAGTTGAAACAATGCAGTGTTGACCGTTCTTAGCATGTATGTGCTACCTCTAGGCAGGTACCATGCTTACCTAACTCTATTAAATATCCCATATACAAAATAGAAAAACAATATTAAATAAAAGGAATAAGTAATAAAATACTGGAATTTGAAGAGGAAATAGGAAAACAATAACCTAAAGGATAAGTGTTGCCTTATGAAAGTAACAACTCGTTGAAATTAAAGTACAGTGTAAATGCATCACCCCTGTTATTCAATATAATATTGAAGTCCTAGTGAGTGCAATCAGGCAAGAGAAAGATATAAAAGGCATTCAAATAGGAAATGAAGAAATCAAACTGTCACTATTTGCAGATGACATGATTCTCTATGTAGAAAACCCTAAAGACTACACAAGAACACTACCAGAAACAATAAGCAATACAGTAAAGTCTCTAGATACAAAATCAAAGTTCAGAAATCCATAGCATTCCTATATTCTAATAACGAAGTGTCAGACAAAGTGGAAAAAAATAATTCCTTTTGCAATTGCAACAAAAAGAATAAAATACCTAGGAATAAATCTAACAAAACATGTGAAGGACCTATATAATAAAAACTGTAAGATCCTATTAAAAGAAATTGAAGATGGTACAAAGAAATGGAAAAATATACCTGTTCTTGGATTGAAAGAATCAACATAGTTAAAATGACTGTATTACCTACAGTATTATACAGATTTAATGCAATCCCCATCAAAATCCCATCAGCATTTTTTAAAGAAATAGAACAAAAAATCATTAGAATTGTATGAAAGCACTGAAGACCCCAAATCGCCAAAGCCATCCTGAGAAAAAAAGAATGAGGCTGGAGGCATCACTCTGCTCAACTTCGAATTATACTACAAAGTGACAGTAATCAAAATGGTATGGTATTGACGGAAAACAGACACACAGACCAGTGGAACAAAATTGAGAGTCCAGAAATAAACACACATTTAAATGGGCAAAAAAATTTTGACAAAGAAGCCAAAAACATACACCGGAGAAAGAAAAGCCTCTTCAATAAATGGTGCTGGGAAAACTGGAAAGCCACCTGCAAAATAATGAAACTATACTGTGCCTATCACCACACACTAATATTAACTCAAAACGGATTGAAGACTTGACTAGAAGACCTGAAACAATAAAATGCATAGGAGAAAACACAGGAACTAAACGCAAGGACCTTGGACTTAAAGAGGATTTTATGAATTTGACCTCAAAGGCAAGGGAAATAAGAGCAAAAATAAATGAATGGGACTACATCAAACTAAAAAGCTTCTGCTCAGCAAAAGAAACCATCAACAAGGTAAAGAGACAACCATCCAAATGGAAAAATGTATTGCAAAATGCAAACAATGCCACCAATAAGGGCCTAATATCCAAAATATACTAAGCACTCATACAACTTAATAACAACAACAACGAAATCCAATCAAAAAACAGGCAGAGGATCTGAACAGACACTTCTCCCTAGAGAACATACAAATGGCCAACCAATATATGAAACGATGCTCAACATCGCTAGCTATTAGGGACATGCAAATTAAAACCACAATGAGATACCATCTCACCCCTGATAGAATGGCTACAATCGACAAGACAAGTAATAACAAATGTTGGAGAGGACATGGAGAAATAGGAACCCTCATAGACTGCTGGTGGTACAACAAATTCCTGTGGACACTATGGAAAGCATTATAGAGTTTCCTCAAAAAACTAATGATTGGCCTACCATATGATCCAGCACTTCCTATACTGGGTATTTACCCCCAAGACTTGAAAACTCATATTTGAAAAGATATTTGCACACTGATGTTCATAGCAGCATTATTCACAGCAGCCAGGACATGGAAGCAACTGAAGTGTCCTATGATAGATGATTGGTTTAAGAAGCTGTGGTACATATATACAATTGGATATTACTCAGCCATAAGAAGAGATGAAATACTGCTATTTGCAACAACATAGATGGACCTTGAAATAATCATACTAAGCGAAATAAGCCAGACAAAAAAGGTTGAAAATCCCATGATATCACATATGAAGGATATAAACCTAAAAGCAACAAATGAACAGGACCAACAAACAAAGTCTTATGCTCATGGACAATGGACTAGTGGTAACCAGAAGGGAGGAGGGGGAATAAAAAAATAAAATATTAAAAAAAATAAAATAAATAAAGTACAGTGTAAATGAATATTGACAATGAAATGAGTTGATCCTACAGCTTCTTCAGAGGAAAACCCAAATGCTCTTTCTTGATAGTTTCTTCTGGGATCCAGCTCAAAATAATTTTAATGCTGTTTCTATGACTCTTTATACAAATTTATAGCACTTATTACAAGATATCTTATATAACAGTGATTTATGTCCATATCATGTAAACTCTATCAAATTACAGACTTGGAGAGATTATATTGCATATTTCAATAAAATAAATCATGACCTAATAAATGCTTGTTAATAAACTCAAATAATATAATAAATCATGACCTAATAAATGCTTATTAATAAACTCAAATAATACATTTCCCTAAATGTAGGTATTTATGATTGATTCTTTCTAATTCCTTGAATGAGTATTAAGGAGTACAATAAATTTAAGATAAATTGGTGGGTATAATAATGTCAAGAAACATAAAGCTTAAATGATAAATGAGACCATGAGAAGTTGAAGAATGCAAAATGTGTTAAATTGGAACAAGCCCATCAATATAAGTAAAGAACCTTATCGTTTGAAATGCTTGTTTAGTATAATTAATAAAGTTTGATATAAATGTGAAACATTCGATGAACTTTAGAAGAGCATTTTAAAAAATGTGTGAAAATGTAAATTATCTTTATTTAGTGATTTGTCCACATTAAATGTCTAAGTTTTATATAATTTTTTATATATAATTCTTAAGTAAAATGTTCACTTTGAAATACCATAAAAATTCTTAAAATATAAGTTTTAACAAAAAAATTTCAATGTCTCAGGCATTTTATCTGAATATATGTCAGCTTTAAAACAGAAATATTTTGAAACAATGATGACATTAAGTGAAGACAACCCGTTACAAACTTGAAAAGACAGTGTATGACTCAGAGTGAGGTACAAAAAAAAAGAAGAGAGAGATGAATTAAGACATCTAATATCGTGTTGAGTTATTACTGATAATTTTTTATTCTTTATATTAATTTAAATTTTTAAAAATGGGCTCTGAAACTTCAACTATATGATGCTGGAATATCAGATAATTATTTCTAAATTCCTTTAAGAGTATTACAAAGCTCATTACCAACAGAGTTTAGTACTCCATATTCATATTCCATAATAACATGCAAGTCTGTTTTCCAGGATGTTATTCTTGAATAAATGAATAAAAAACTAAAAAGTTTATTTCTGTTAAGAAATTAACAGATCTATATAAAGGGGCAAAAATTCTGTTAAAACGACTCCATAATCTACCTAATTTGAATATTGAGGAATTAACTAAAGCATTGATTAATAAAATTTTATAGGTTTCTAACGTACAATTCAATAATACATCATCTGTATTTTTTGTAATCACCACCCAAAGGCAAATCTCCTTCAGTCGCCATATATTTGATCCCTTTTAACCTTATGTACCATCCCCCAACATGTCCCCCTGGTAACTACTAAATTGTTGTCTATGTCTATGAGTTTTTGTTTGTCTTATTCGTTTGTTGCTTTCAGTTTTATAGCCCATCTATGAGTGAAATTACATAGTTCTCGACTTTTTCCATCATTTTTTACTTCGTTTCGCATGATTATTTCAAGATCCATCCATGTGGTCGCAAATGGCAGTATTTAATCTTTTATTATGGCTGAGCAATATTCCATTATATAAATGTACCACAATTATAAGTCAGGAAGATGTTCAAAGTAAATTTTCATTGCCATTTGCTACAATATATGTACTAAGAAATTGAATATCCCATTTCCATTATTTACATGTGGCAAGGAATGGAAATAAAACTCTATTACATAAAACTGGATGAAAAATTGTCCTAAACTGGTTGTTATTTCAAAATATCATAAGAAAGTTGATCAACATTGGATGCTTTTGATTTCATTAATTAATATCACTGATACCACTAAAATTGCTCATGAGATTACATTTAAATATATTTTATAGCAGACATTTTTATTATGGTTTCCCTATTCAAAAAAATTTGTAAAAGGCAAAAATATCTTAAGACTTCTATTTAATCTGACTACTGTTGAAATGAAGCTTCTTACTAAATATTTTCTGTTCCACTTTCACTGTGAAGTCAGAGCACAGATGAGTTGTTCGGTCTCTTTCTAATCACCTTTAATTTCCTTGCCTCCTTGTCTTTTGATCATCCTACATAGGAAATCCCCAACTATCTATCAAATAAAACATGATTCTTCTTCTCTTCAACTTATACAGCTGAATAGCACAAGGAAGATATAAAGTTAGATCAAGGCTGGTATGTACCAATGAAAATTCATGGTCTGCAGCAACAGTAATTCTATTTCCATTTGCCATGAAAGTTGTCCCTAAATTTTACCACCGTTCAATGCCTTCTCACTTACTTTTCACTTAATTTTTTAAAAGAGGTTTTCTGGATAAAAAGCCCCTAACTTCTGTTCTACCACCTAGAAACATGTAAATTTCCAGTTGGTCTAGTATCATTTGTTTAAAAGACTATCTTTGTTCTGTTATGTGGCCTTTTGCTACTTTGCCAAAGATCGGCTGACCGTATTTATGTGGGTTTATTTGGGATCTCTGTATTCTGATCCATTAATCTAAATGTCTATTCTTTCACCTATTCGGGGCTTTTTACTTTACCTACTCAAAACTAATATCTTCCTACCTCTCCAATATGCATGGCCTACTTCTCTGTTCTTCCGTATCTTCTCCGTATCTATTTATATTTTTCTTGCTGCTTATAAATTGCTCATATTTTCCTGTCTTAAAAAAAAAAAAACCGCTTTCTGTCCCCTTACAATAATTTATTTTCTTATTCACCATTATCCATTATAGTCTAGTTTATTCACTGCTGGTTTTCACATATGTACTTCTATGTCTTTGATCTACGCCCATTTTAGCAGTTAATTTAGCTAAATGTCTCTACCTAACTTTTTCCCTTACTTATATTTATTTTTTGTGGTACTTCTGAGCATTTGGCATTCCTCAATTCCCTTTGTAAAGTCACCTGCCTCCACAAGCTTCTTTAATGTCAGTCAATGTTCCTCATCATCCTATCATTGGCCATTCTTTTCTCTTCCCACTTATTTGTGTCCTTACCATGTCATCCATTTCAACTGAACTTATTTATTTAATGATGCCAAACACATATCTGTTGGGGAGAAGTTATGTTTCTGTCCTAATATTTCCTTCAATATGGAAAGATATCACGTTATATTGACAAATTGACCTGTCTCCGCATTCCCTTGCCTGATGGGAAAATTAGAGAGAAACTTAACATATTTATTCAGATCCCTTCTTCTCCCTTTCCCCTATGGGGAGAGAAATGCCCGCAAGTGGATCATTTCTATCTACTAGAAGGCAAAAGCATCTGCTCCTATGGAGGAAGGCTTGCTCAAGCCCTACGCTGCCTAATCCTAGAGTTAGTACTATGAAGTCTACTTGCCACAGCTATACACTACAGTTGTTCCCAAATATTAGACTTATCACTAATAAAGGTTATGTTTAAATATATACCTGCTATAGTTATTCTAATTCTCAAATGAATAAAAATCAAAGAGATCAAGATCTTCAGCATCCTCAACCCCCTCTCATCCCATAATACTTTATGTAAAAACTTGGCATTTAGAATTCTTTTCTAAATTAGAATTTAGGAAGCAAAATATGAATAGGCTCTTGGTGGCCTAGTGCATGTGCTTTTGGATTTGAACACTGACTAGATTTAAAGTAGTTTATTTGGCACTGTATCAAGTTAGGCTTCAGGGTGGCTAATTCTGCTGCTTTGAAATATGCTCAAAGACCCTGACTTTCCATTCTGTCTTCTGTATGACAGTTTCAACTCATATTCGGTGTCCTTCATGATTATGAGATAGCTATGCATATCAACAAGGGCTATAGAATCTCTTGAGCACAAATATTTTCTCCAATTTACACCTTCAGTCTAATATTGTCAAACATGAGCCATGTGTCTAACTTTTGAAAAAATAACAGTCAGCAATGCTTGTATTAACTGATTTCCAAAATGAGCTTATTACTCAGAATATAATTAATGTAAACTATTTAGAGAAATAATTCCTTAATGAAGTGCTGTGACCCTACTACAGGTGTATTGAGACACTGGGTCTTCTCCCTCAGAGGGGCTGAGCAGAGCCTGGACAATGGAGTTAACCTGGTTCCTCATGCTGAGAGACGTTTCAACGATTTATCCTAATATATCCTGAAATTCTGTATACATATCTGTGATGATTAAAAAATAAAATTTGGGAAGTCCTCAGTGTTTAAAACAATTGAGACTCAACTCTGAAGCTAGATGGAATTTACCACCCTGAACCTGAATGACTGTTTTAAACAGTAGGTAACTGAATATAACAAGAGTTCTATGGGATGGAAGTGGGGGTATGGTGGGAATGAGTGCTTAGGAAGCAAACAAAAGCATCCATCACATTTTCAAAATTATTTTCCCCTAATTCAAGTAGGTTATATGATTCTATATTACCTAAAGCAAGGGTCCTGAACACCCATGCCACAGACTGGTATCTGTCCATGTCTATTTGAAACCAGGCCACACAGCAGGAGGTGAGCAGTGGATGAGTTAGCAAAGCTTCGTCTGTATTTGCAGCCATTCCCCAGCACTACCATCACTGCCTTAGCATCATTTCAGATCATCAGACATTAGATTCTCCTAAAAGCACCAGTTCCTGGTACCAGAAAGGTTGGGGACTGCTGACTTAAAGAATAAAATCTATAAATCATTTTGACCTGATACCAGCTGACTTCATAACATAGAGAATTACTAAAATTTCCTAAAAAGGATCCTGCTTCTATTTGCCTCCATGCCATTCACTCATTGGTTTGGGTTACCACTGGGGACATCTTTCTCCCTAGTTTGGTTGGAAATTCTCTCCTTGATCATCCATGACTCATATTTGCTGAAACCACTATTTAAAAGATCAAAGTTGGTCCTTCATTCTTTTCTCATAACACCTTGTTTATCAGATTTATAATTACGTAATCACAATTAATGCTTGGTTTATTTGCCTGTCTCTCCAATGTTGTGAATTAGTTGAGGATAAGAACAATGTCATTTGCTTATACCACTAAGCTCAGTTTTGACACACATAGTAGGCTACCATTTTTAGGGCAACAAAATTTCCTAACTCCTGCTTTAAAAGTAAAACTTACCTAGGGATTGAGAGCACAAAGACATATAAGAAACAGCTTCTGTTCTCTTTAGTGAATAAAATGATGAATTAATTCATTGGAACTAGTTCACAACTGTTTCTATTTGAAATAGTGGCCTTTGGGTATTGTTGCTGTGGTTTTTGCTGTCTTTGAGATAACTTTCAATTCCTTTCTCAGTGAGTAGACATACACTCCTGTAGTTGACCTTGCAGAAATGTATACACATATTAGCATAGTTAGAAGCAGAGTGATATTTGAGTGTTAGCATTCTAGAGCTTCTAAAATCTTTTATAAATCCTTTCTTTCAAAGTGTTAAAATCATAATAAATGAACTGCCAACATTTCAATCATTTCAGCATTATGTGAGAACAGCACAAGGTGATTCTGTGAGTATAAAAACAGAATTGGGTTGAAGGCTGACAATGGAAGTACATGTTAAGTGATGTGCAAAATCCTTGCAAAAAGGTAATAAATGAGAGAGATCCTCAAGGTTTCTTTTTAAAATGGGAAAGAAAATATCCATGGGAAATACTAAGGTTATCTTAATGGATTCTTGGTTGAATTTGTAGTTAAAAACAAGTACAATGACAAACTATCTTCTATAAAATAAAATAAATGTGGCACTAGGACATTTTACCCACCAGTTCTACATTATGTGGACCATGCTACATTATACTGATTATGCTATAAAGGTTTAAGTGCATGTGCCCCAATCCTTAAGGACAAAGACTAAGTTCCTATTCATCAGTGTACTCATAATAAATTTTAAGTTCTCTGGAACAAGGGAGGTTTCACTTTATGTTTGTTGAATGAATAAAAATATAAATGAGTATAGACATTAAATTTTGATTTTAAATTATAAAAGTAGTGTTTGAAAACCTGCACTAGAATTTTGCTTTCTATCAAAATTGCAAATCATAATTAGAAGACTGTGAGAACTGGGTATAAGGAATAGAAAAGCCAGGCAAAGCAGGTGCCACATGTGTAGGTGCTGTTGAGTCGGCTCTGACTTCCGGCAACTCTATGAATGAATGATGTCCACAATGCTTTGTCCTCAAGAGCCCTGCTCAGCTTCTGGAGACTCATGCCTATGGCTTTTTTATGGAGTCGATCCACCTCATATTTGGTCTTCCTCTTTTCTTGCTACTTTTTATTTTCCAAAGAAATGTATCTTAAGCAAAATCATGGATAGCTACTGTCAAATAGACTCTATTCCTACTGAGCCGGAATAGTGTCAAGTGAATATTATCAGTTGAAAATTAAGGTTAAAACACTAGAATACATAAACAGCAAATACTGAATTAAAAACTCTGCTCAAACATCCTACTTTCCCTGAAATTCTGCATTTAAGTTGAGTGTAAAGCTCTGGCCGATCCCCAAACTATGTATGTGGGGAATAAATTCCAAGAAATCCAAGACAGGCTAAAGAAAGAGATCAGAGATTTCCTTGGGATACAGAGTTTAAATTGAGTCTAGCCAGGGTAAAGGATTACAAAATAAAAATAAACAAAAATACTCTTTAGAGAAAGAATATCACTCAAAATATTCAACATAAAACCCAAACATTACTAAATATAAGAAAAAAATGGGAGAATATCAAACATAACTCAGGTAAAACCATATAAAAATAATTCTGAGATAATCCAGATGTTATAAATATAAGACAAGTATTTCAAAGCATATTATATAACTTGACTCAAAAATAAGAAGGAAGATATGCTTGCAATAATAGAACAAGTAGGAATTCTAAAAAAAGAAACAGAAATTTTAAAAAAGAACCAGATTAGAATTCTAGATCTGAACAGGGAAGTAATATACTGCAAGACAGATAAGAAGACAATGCATTAACTGAAAAATTAATGAAGCAATAAGAAAACAAAAAACTTAATAGAACATAAGAGACCTATAGGGTATAATAAAAATATCTAATATATGAATAACTGAATTTCTACAAAGAATGAATAGGATACAAACAATATGTTAAGAGACAAAAGCTGATTTTTTTGGTCAAAAGTGGAAAAAATTGAGTCAAAAATTTAGAGTGTTTGCAGTATAAATACAGAGAATAGGAAGGAATATCAAGTAATGTTATAATACAAGGACAAATTCTTAACAACAACAACAACAGAACAAAGATTTATTATCACCTTCAAAGGAAAACTGATAAGATTGACAAATGCCTTCTCAGCATAAACAATGGAAGCCAAAAGTTTTGTTTTAAATGGAATAAAAACTTTCTGTTCAATGAATATAACTACCAAATTCTAATATGTCAAATAGTAAATGAAACATTAAAAGACTGAAGAGAAAGGCTATGTACGTGTAGGGGCAGAGGCATATGGGAAATCTCTGTACCTTCCCTTCAATTTTACCATGAACTTTAAACTGCTCTAAAAAAAAATAAAATCTAAATTTAAAAATGTAATATTCTAAATTATCTGAGAGACAGGTACTGTCAGACTGGAAAACAAAAACACATATATACAAACATGCACATACATCTATGTATATCTGTTATAATAATATTTTAAAAATCACTGTCCTATTTAACTATTTGGAATCAAAATGAAAGTTATATACTACACAGAGGAAGAGAAATATTGATAAATCCCAATGCCTATAACATTTAAAACTTTATCAATCCTTTGGTGATGATTCCTTTTTATTACTAGATGATTCCTTTTTATTACTAGACCATACCTTTGCTTCTTAGCCAATGTGCAATATGATAGTATAATTAGTTGTTTACATCTCCCTAGCTCTTTGAAATTAAGGATTATACCTTTTTAACTTGCCTGGATCACAGTAGGCTCTTTATATAGTCTATGTAGAAATAATTTTCCAGAGTTTTTTAATTCAAACCATACTTACTTAAATTTTACTATCTGGCAGATGCTCTTCTAGGTGCTGTTTATATGGCTATTAATAAAATAAAGTCTATGTTCTCATAGAACATACACTTCTATTGGCAGAAGACAAATGAATAAGCAAGTAAAAATAAGAGTTAGCTGATAATAAGCACTCTAAAGTAAAATAATTAGGGAATTAATTAAAGGTCTGAAACTGAGTGCTGCCATAACTGAGTGCTACCATATTTTATAAAATAGTTATGAAAGAAGGTGACATTTAAGAAATGATCTGAATGAAATAAAACAATGTGTTACGAAGATATGTGTGTGAAACAGGCTACAGGCAAAGGAAGCACTGAGGATAAGTGCACTAAAACTGGAACTAAATAATTGAGGGAAAGAGTGGGAAGAAATAAGATTATAGATGGGGAGGAACATTAGCTATTACTCTGTATGAATTGGAAAATACTGAATAACTATGTAGAAGAGATTTTTTTGTGTGTGTTTTTCAGCTGTGAACACCCACCATCTATCTTGGGGGTTGGGAAATTTAGAAACATTTAATCTATTCAGGTGCTATTTGTATATTCTAGGTGGAAGAAGATGATAGTTTGAACCAAGACCATAGTGCTGTGGTTTTAAGAATTAGTTAAATTGTGGCAGTATTTTGAATGGGTAGCCAAATAAATTTACCGATGGTTTCACTGTAGCACATAAGGGAAAGAGATAAGTTAAAGGTGAAACTAGGCTTTCCTCTAATCAGCTTGGAAAACAGAATTGCCATTTTACTGAAATAATCAAAAGCCTTCTCTGTACCTACACATGCCAAACACACACACACACACACAAACACACACACACACATCTCAATAGGATAATTTTGATTTTAAGAGATGCATTATGAATTTTTACTAGATACGACTTTATATGTGGCAAACATCAAAATGTTAACTAAAATACTGACACAACTGTCCAAGCATTTATATAATATTTTTCCAGTTTTCATATAGATTTAGGAAAACAGACCCCACTTTTGCCACTCATTATTTTAAGCATTGTACAGGCATACCTCAGAGACATTGTAGGCTCAGTTCCAGACTATAGCAATAAACAGTCACACATGTTTGGGGGTTTCCCAATGCATATAAAAGTTGCTGACACTATAATATAGTCTATTAAGTATGCAATATCATTATGGCTTAAAAAACGATGTACCTATCTTAATTTAAAAATTACTTTAGGCCTTGCTGGAGGTTCAACTTTGGGCGGAAGTGGCTTTATAGCCTTAGAGAAGCGAAATGGGGGTGAAGCTAGAGGTCTACCTAGCTGTCCCTGTAGCTATGTTCTGGATTGGCAATCAAGAAAAGTGGTTTGAGGACTACGTGATATAGTGAGAGAGGAAGTCGTGACCACCTGAGAAGAAGGACCAAGACCAAGGGCTAGAAGATTTCAAAGAGAGAATATGGAAGTAGCAGAAGTTGGAGCTCCTTCACACTGCCCGGAAGAGATTCTGAGGCCTCCAAGCATCTGAGTCCCAGGCCCCTCCACCCATGAAATGACACACACTTGGTTTCTTGTTTAAAAAAATATATACTTTATTGCTAAACTATGGTAACCATCACCTGACCCTTCAGCAAGGGTCATAATTCAATGTTGATGGCTGCTGACTCTCAGGGTGGTGGTTGCTGAAGGCTGGGGCATCTGTGGCAATTTCTTAAAATAAGAGAACAAGGAAGTTTGATGCATCAACTAATCCTCCCTTTCATGAATGATTTCTCTGTAGCATGCAACACCGTTTGATAGCATTTAACCCACAGGAGAACTGCTTTCAATATTGAAGTCAGTCCTCTCAAACCCTGCCACTGCTTTGTTGACTAAGTTTATGTAATATCCTAAATCCTTTTTTGTAATTTTAACAATCTTCATAGCATTTTCACCAGGAATAGACACAGAGACAAAATGAATAAATGCTGTTGGAAAAATGGCACCAACAGAATTGCTCAATACAGGGTTGCCACAAATTGCCACAACTTGTAAAAAATAAAATAAAATAAAATAAAAATGCAATATGTGTGAAGAATAATGAAGTGAAGCATAATAAAATGAGATATGCCTGTACAAGTCACTTAGAGGCTCCATATTTCAGTTCTCTCTGGAAAACGAGTATAAAAATTCTAATTAGTAAAATTATTGAGAGTAATAGATGTGTTGTTGTCCTGATTGTTAATTAGCTGAATAATATTCTTTCAAAGTTCTATAAGAAAATGTAGGATAATTAAACTAAGCATTCCATCATAAAAAGGGAGCCTAATTATCAAACTATATATTAAAAGCAGATACATATTTGTTAAAATTAAGTAAATAGCACTTGTGCTTATGGGTAGGATGGAGCAATTCACAATAGGTCAACATTTGTCATTCACGACAGTCCAAAACTTCCACAATGAACAGCTTATAAAATCCAAATAAATTCTTTAAAAACATAGTTTAAAAGTAGAAATAGATGTGGAAGCAAAAAAGAATAAATGTACCAACATTCCATAGAAGAAAAGAGTTTTAGAAGGGATCTTTATATTTTTGGCTGGTAATTCCCTGGGGCACTTACTTCTTCTGAAAATCACTTAGATGCTAAGAATATGGAAATCTAAGGATATAACATTTGAAAATCAATCACTCTATATCACTATACAAACACAAAAGAAATCAGAAAAATCACATGATGACTTGAAAAGATACAAAAAAAGACTGATGAAATTCACTGTCCATTGATGAAAAGAAACTTGCAGAAGACTTTTAAATGGAAAGAAACTTTGTTTACCAATACTGAGTATCAAAAACGATCACACACAGCGATGCAATATTAGTAGTTTCTCCCTGATGCTAGGAACAAGAAAAGGGTGCCTGCTATCACTGCATCTATTCAACATTGTACCCTGGGGACTTAGCCAGTGCCAAACATCATCATCATCATCATTATTATTATTATTATTATTATTATTATTCACCAATTAAAATGCAAGAGGTGGCTAGATGGCCCCTCCACCATTAAAACATTGACTTGCTGAAAGCTCAAATAATAGTTAGCATTTTTTAGCAATAAAACATTTTTAATTAAGATATCTACATTGTTTTTAGGAGCAATGCTATTGCACACTTAATAAACTACAGTATAGTGTAAACATAACTTTTATGTGCACTGGGAAATCAAAAAAATTAATTACTCACTTTATTGTAATATTTGTTTTGTTGCTGTAGTATGGTACCAAACCTCCAATATCTCTAAGGTATGCCTTAAAGCAAATATTAATGAACCAAAAGGAGAAACTGACAGTAATACAATAATAGTATATGACTTTAATACCCCATTTGCATCAATGGATAGATCATCTCGACGAAAAATCAATAAGAAAATATGTCTTGCATCACACATTAAACCAAAGGAACCTAATAAATATATGTAGAACACTTGATCTAAAAACGACAGAATACACATTCTCAAGTTCACATGAACACTCTCCATAATAGATAATATGTTACAGAACAAAAGAAGTCTCAATAAATTTAAGAAGCTTGAAATTATGTCAATTATCACCTCAAATAACAGTATAAAACTGAAAATCAGTTACAAAAATAAAACTAGAAGTCTCACAAATATGTTAAGATTAAACAACATGCTACTGAACAACCAAGAGGGGGAAAAAATCAAAGGAAAAATCAAAAAATATCTCAGGAATTGAAAATAGAAAATTGACATACAACATTCTAAAGAGTGAAGCTCATAGTGATATAACCCTACCTCAAAAACAAACAAACACAAACCTACAGAAGAAAGAATAAACAAAACCCAAAGTCAGCAGAAGGAAGATAATAATGATAATAACAAAGATAGATTAAATAGAAACTAAAAGAAATAAACACAAAGAGATCAAGGAAACCAAGAGCTGATTCTTGAAAAGATGAACCAAATCAACAAACCTTTAGCTTGACTAATGGGAAAAAGAAGAGGAGGGGCTCAAATAAAATCAAAAATAAAAAGAGGTTACAACTGATACTACAGAAATAAAAATATCATAAGATCATAAGAGACTACTATGAACGAAGGCAACAAATAGGACAACCTAGGAGAAATGAATAAATTCCTAGAAACATACAATCTCCCAAGACTGAACCATGAAGAAATAATAAATCTGAATAGATAGTTTAATACTAAGTTATTGAATAGGTAATAATAATAATAATAATAATAATAATAGTAATAAAAACCCAAAAAGCAAAAGTTCAGGACTAGTAGCTATACTGGTGAATTCCATCAAATATTCAGAGAAGACTTAATACCTATCTTAGGAAACTCTTCAAAAAATTGAAGATAAGGGAATAATTCCAAAGTCATTTTATGAATCCAGCATTACCCTGATACCAAAAACAAACAAGGACACCACAAACACAAAAATAAATAAACAAACAAATAAATAAAAATCTCTGATGAACATAGATACAAAAATTCTCAACAAAATATTAGTAAAACAAATTCAACAATACACTCAAGGGATCATTCACCTTGATCAAGTGGGATATATCCCAAGGATGCAAGGATAGTTCCATATGTACAAATCAGCCAATGTGATATACCACATTAAAAAAAGATGAAAAATAAATATCATATGATCATTTCAAGTACAGAAAAAGCATTTGACAAAAATTTCACATCCTTTTATAATAAAAACTCTCAAAAAAGTGGTTATAGAAAGAACATATTTCATCATATTAAAGTCCATATATGACAAACTAACAGCTACTAACATTATCAATGGTGAAAGTTAAAAACTTTTCCTTTAAGATCAGAAACAAAGTAATAATGCCCATTAAAGCTACTGTTGTTCAACATAGTACTGAACGTACTAGGCACAACAATTAGGCAAGAAAAATGAAAACAGAAAGCATCCAAATTCAAAAGAAAAATGTAAACCCATCGCTATTTCCAGATAACATACGATACACAAAACACTTGCAAGATCACCAAAAAAAAAAAAAAAGTTAGACTAATAAATTCAAAAAGGTATAAGATACAAAATCTATACATAGAAAATTGCAGCATTTGTGTACACAAATAACAAACTATAAGAAAGATAAATTAATAAAAGTCGAATCCATTTATGATTCCAACAAAAAAATAAAATACCTAAGAATAAATTTAACTGAGGAAGTAAAAGATCTATACACTGAAAACTATAGGACATTGTTGAAAAAAGTTAAAGAAAACAAATAAATGAAGAGACAGTCATGTTTATGAATTAGAAGAATAATATTATTAAAATGTCTGTACTACCCAAAGCAATCTATGGATTCAATGTTATCCCTATCACAATTTCAATGGCACTTTTCACAGAAATAGAAAAAAATAATTTTAAAATTTGTATGGAACCAAAAAAGACACCAAACAGCCACAACAATCTTGAGAAAAAAAAGACAAAGCTGGGGATATCACACTCCCTAATTTCTAACTACACTACAAAGCTATAGCAATTAAAATGGTATGGTATTGGCATAAAAATAGGCACACAGATCAGTGGAACAGAGTAGAAAGCCCAGATGTAACTCATGCATATATGGACAATTAATTTATGACAAAGGAGCCAAGAACATGCAATGGAGAAAAGACAGTCTTTTCAGTAAATGATGTTGGGAAAACTTAACAGACACATGCAAAAGAATTAAACTAGATCACTATCTTACACCATGCACAAAAATTAACTCAAAATGAATTAAAGGCTTGAATTAAGACTTGAAACCAGTAAATTCTTAGAAGAAAACATAGGCAGTAATCTCCTTGACCTCAATCTTAGTGTTTTTTGGGGGGTTTGGGGGACTGGGGAGGAGCTAGGAAATGAAAGGCAAGAGAAACAAAAACAAAAACTAACAAATGAGACTTCATCAAATTACAAACCTGCACAGCAAAGGAAACATCAATAAAATGAAAAGGCAACATACTGAACGGGAGAAGATATCTGCAAGTCATACATCTGATAAGAAGTTAATACCCAGAATACATAAAGAATTCACACAATTTAACATAAAAAGCACCCAATGATAAAATGAGCAGAGGATCTGTATAGACATTTTCCCAAAGACACAAAGATAGCCAAAAGGCACATGAAAAGATGCTCAACATGATTAATTACAAGGATATGCAAATCAAACCCACAATGAAACATCACTTCACACCTGTTAGGATGGCTGTTATCAAAAAGATAAGAAATAAGAAATGTTGGAGAGAATGTGGAGAAAAGGAACCCTCACACACCATTGGCAGAAATCTGTATGGAGATTCCTCAAATAATTTAATAAACTACCATATGAACCAGTGATTCCTCTTCTGGAAATAAAAACAGAATACCAAAGAAATATATGCACTCCTGTGTTTATTGCAACATTATTCACAATAGCCAAGATATAGAAACAGCCTAAGTACCCATCAATGAATGAATAAAGATGTAATATATATACAAATTAAAGTTATAATATACCAGCATAATTTAATAAATGAAATGACATATTTGATGTTATAAGAATTGATATTATAAAAAAATTAATTCAAGAAAATTCAAGAAAATTCTAATATAATATTCAACCTTTTTTTTTTTTTTTTTGGTAGAAACTGACAGACTCCAAAATTTACATAGAAACACAAAGAGCATGATAGCCAAGAAAGTCTTAAAGATGAACAAAGTTGACATTAAGATCTACTATAAATCTACAGTAAGTAAGTCAGATAGCACTGGTGCAAGGATGGAAAATAGATCAATGGGACAGTGAACAGTCCAGAAATCAACCCATAGTTTTTGTAACATCTTATTTGCAATAAGGTGGCTCTGTAGGTAAAGGAAAAAGGTGATCATTTCAATAGTAGTTTGGGGTCAGCTAGATACCATAGAGACAGAAAAATAAATCTTAAGGCTAACTCATATCATATACAAAAATCGATTCCAGATAAATTACAACTCTGAAAATAAGAACACACTGGACAACATCTTCATCACTGTAGAGTAGGAAAAAAATTACCTAAACAGGAAATAAAAGTGGAGATCATAAAGAAAAATAGTATATTGGGCTGTGTTACAATTAACAATTTTTCATCAAAGCATGATATTAAAAACATCAATGGTCAGCCCCTAAACTGGTGTGTATGTGTGTGTGCATTCATAAGCATATATGTATACTATATACATGTAAATATATAGTATCTATATTTTCTATGTTTGTACATATGTTGTACACAAACATATTCAACCAAAACATAACAATATGAAAATAGAGCCATCCAATATAAAATTATGGCAAAACCTATGAAAAAATACTTTACGGAAGAGGACATTTAGATAGTGAACACCTAAAGATACTTAGTTCCATTTACCTCTATGACTAAAATTTAACTTTATATTTAATTTAAAGTAGTATTTTTAGTGAAACTTTTAAAACTAACTTTAAATTTAAAACCAAATTAGGATACCAATTTAAAACCAAAGTTAGATACTACTGGTATACTTAATAGAATGATTAAAATGAAATAAAAAAAAGAAAGACGGTGAGAATGTAGATCAGTCCTGGTGGGAGAGTCAAATTTATAAATTGGAAACAGTTCATCACTGTCTACTAATACACAATATCCTATAATGAAGGAATTTCACTGCTGGGAATGCACCCTATGCATACATTGATAACTCATGAACTGATATGTATAATTATGCTTATAACAGTATTATTTGCAATGAAGGCAAACATGGAAAATACTCAAGTGCTAATCAATAGTAAAATACATAAACTGTGGTGTATTCAAACAATGAGATATAACATGAATGAAAATAAACTACAATAAACTACACAGCAATATAAGCAACGGATAATTATGATATTGAGCAAAAGATTCAGAGACAAGTAAAATTTATACAAAGTTCAAAAATAGTAAAATTAATTTAGGGCATTAGAAGTGAGTGTAGTGACTGCCCTTTTATTTACAGCAGCTGGAAGGAAGGGTTACGGAGACTTCTAGGGTGCCGAGAATGTCTGTTACTTGATTTGTTTGCTGATTACAAATGTTCTATTGGTAAAAAATTCATCTGACACCTATTAGTTGTACCATTTTCCATATGTATATCATAATTCAAATAGTCAATAAAGTAGATTAGCTTATTTTGGAATTGTTCAGTGCATACAAATTTGTGAGTAGTATTTTTTGTTCTAAAAAATGTAGTAACATATTGTTCTCTGAGGAACAGGATTATAGAAAAACTGTTGATATACACAATTTTCCCAATTATATATAGACTAGTAATTTTATGGAAACAAATAGTCTTGCTTTTAAAGCTATGCAAATGATAATGGTAGTTACAGGCATATAATGAAGAGAATAAAAACTTCCTAGTATATAACTCTCTCTTGGCTTATGCAGGAGCAAAACAAAATGTTGAATTAATAGCAGAAATTGCATTCCAGCTACATAGCTCTTTGTCTGTCAACACTGTAAATTCCATGGATACATCCAAGGAAGACCTGAATGAATCACAGTGGGGTGACTTTCTCAAACTACACACATTCTTCACTCCTTACCCTGGGCTCAATACTTAACAATGTTCTAAGAGACATAGATCGGATAATGGGCCTTCTGACTGAGAATAACTTTCACAGTAAATGACTATTATATTTGTATGTGCCGTATTTCTCAGTGGAGGTACAGTAGGAAGTTCAAAACCACTGGTTGAGCACCTTATTTTATATCAGATCTATCAAACCCTTCTGCTCTCATCCCCTACATCTTCCTCTCTTTTAAGCTAGAGTACATATGTACCCTGGAATCACAAGGACAACTAAACCTCCCATTTCAGTATTTCTGATTATTAGGAAAGTTAACACTTAATTGAAGGTTTAGCAGTAGACTAATTTAATTACTATCCTGTCCAGATATTTTTCAAGTATTTTGTGGATGAGACAATGATCAGAAACTTGTTGTCCTTAAGGAAATAAGAAATTTCATTGCAAGAAATGAATAAACTATTTTAAAAGAGGTTATACAGTCTTGCCAATTAGTATCATTTTTACCTTTTTAAGTCAATTTCACACAAAATATATTCTTTGAAAAAGTAATTTAGATGTTAAGTTTTACATAAAAGATAATTCTTAGTTAAAACAGGTGTTCATGTGTCCTTAATATAGCACTGCTCAGAGCTTTTTTCTTCTTTTTTTTTAAATTTATTTTATTTTATTTAAAAAAATTTTTTTTTTGGTAACATTAGTTAACACCTAAGTTTCAGGTGTACAATTTAACAGTAAGGCATGTATATATTGCATTGTATATCCCCTCTCATAGTTAGATTTCTTTCTGTCACCACAAATTTGATTCCTTTTACCCCATTTACCTGCCTCCTCTCCCCTCCCCCTTTACACCTTCTAGTAAATACTAATCTATTACTCAGAGCTTTTTTGTAAATTTATTTATTTTAATTAGTTTCAAGCATACAATATATTGGTTAGATATCTATATAGTTCATAGAATGATCCCCCCAACTGCTCCCTCCCTCCCCTAACCCTCTACCTGGCCAACGTATCAATGCTAACTACATTTGCTATACCGTGCTACCCATCCCCATGACCACCCATCAGCTACTAATTTGTACTTCTTTAACCCTTCACCCCATTGTTCCAGCACCCTCAAGTCTCTCTCCCCTCTGTCCATGACCAAATTTTCCACAATATTTGTGAGTCTGTTTTTGATTAATTTGTTCTTTTTATTCCTTAAATTCCACATATAAGTGAAAACATATAGTGTTTATCTTTCTCTGTCTGACTTAAATATCCTCTAGGTCCATCAAAGCAATATCTTTTTCCATCCTCTTCCTTTTCACATGTAGGGGTCTTGTTATCTTATCCTCTCAGCCACTCTATCTTTTGGTTGGACAACTTAATTCTTTTTCATTTAAGGTACTTATTGATAGGAATGTAGTTGTTACCATTCTTTATTCTTGTTTTTGATACATGTCTTTTTCTTATTAAAAAAAAAAAGTCCCTCCAACACTTCCTGTAATACGGGCTTAGTGGTGATAAATTCTTTTAGCTTATTTTTGTCGGGGAAGCTCTTTATTTGTCCTTCAACTCTAAATGATAGCTTCGCTGAATAAATTATTCTTCGTTGTAGATGCTGGGTCTTCATCCCGTCGAATATTTTTTCCCAAGCCCTTCTGTCCTGCAGTTTCTTTTGAGAAATCAGCTGCTATTCTTACAAGTATTGCCTTATAAGTAATTATGTTTTTCTCTTGCTGATTTTAATATTCTTTGTATTTAACCTTTGGTATTTTAATTATATGTGTCTTGGTGTGGGCCTCTTTGGATTTCTGATTTTTGGAATTCTCTGAGCTTCCTTGGGTTTATGTCCATTTCCTTCACCATATTAGGGAAGTTTTTCATCATTATTTCTTCAAACAGCTGTTCAACATCTTCATTTTCTTCAGGTATACCGAGCAGATGGATGTTTGGACCCTTAATTGTGTCCCAGAGCCTCCTTAAATTATTTTTATAGTCTTCACATCTTATCTCTTGCCATTCTGATTCCATGTCCTTGGCTTTCCTGTTCTCTAAATAGGGCGTTTGATCCTTTTCTTTATTCATTTTGTTTATTCCTTTGTTTATTCCATTTAATATACTTCTCATCTAAGATAATGTATTCTTCATTTCAGACTGGTTCCCATTTATAATTTCCATTTCCATATTTTTTTATCTCTTTGTTGAAGTGCTCATTCAATTTATCTACACTTCTCAAAAGTTCATTGAGCATCTTTATAACCAGTGTTTTGAACTCTGCACCTGTTAGATCACTTAACTCCACTATATCTGGATCTCTGTTCTGTTCTCTCATATGGCTTCTGCTTCTTTGTCTTCCCATTTTGGCTGCTTTTTTGTGTCTGTTTCTATGTACTAAGCAAAGTTCCTAAGTCTCCTAGTTATTAGTGTGGATTTGTGAAGTAGGTGTCCAGTAGCACAGTCCTAAGAGGGGTTCAGCTGCAGACCAAACTTAGCCCAAATCTCTATCCCTCTGGAGCCACCTGTAAGATTCAGCAAGCAATTGACGGATCTGTGTTTAGAGTTGCCTCAAAAGGCCACACCAGAAACCAAAGCCAACTGCTTCTAGCATGTCTAGATGCTGCTCTTGCAAGGAGCACCTGACTCGCTGAGGATACGCCTGGATGTGGCTTGGGTGGGGCTGCGAGTTGAGGCAGGCAGGGTTTCAGAGAATCCTCTGGGCAGAGTAACCTCTGTTATCCAGTTTGATGACATCATGGCTATGGTGGTGCTGTGTCTGCGCACTGGGAAGGGGGAGGGCTCAACTGGGAACAATGGATACCACCATCACTTCTGTACCACGTGAATCTCACCTTGATCCTTCACACCGACAATGTCTCCCTGTAAGTTCCTGGTGTCCCCTGTATGCAGCTGAATGGGCACCGGTGCTGAAAGAGAGCAGGTCCATCACCATGAATATCTGCTCGTGAACATGGCCCCTTTAGGAGGCATCAGCTGCTGCCACGGCTGCTCAGGCGCGGGCAGACCCTTGTCCTCTCCCCACTCTACCTTCTGCCATTGCAGGGTGCTTTCTTGGACTTCTCCCAAGTAGTATGGCTTGTTCACTTAGATCCAGGGAGATTTTTCCTTGCTACTGCTCTGTTTCCATCACAACTTTGATTTGGTCACCAGAGGAATGAACAGAGCCTCTATCATCTACGCAATTTGTTTTGTCCTCCTTACTCAGAGCTTTTAATGTGTATTGTTAATCTGATGTTTGGGATATGTCATGTGGTATGTCTTGGAATTCTTTTATCTCATCATGCCTTTTAAAAATCATTTCCCATGGACTTTTTTCAGATTTAGTATCCACAGAAATGTCTTTGAAATGAAATTTCTCATATGATACTTTCTAATGGTATGTAGGTTGATACTGGGAAATAAAGCTATTATCCTATTATATTTATCTTAAATGTAAAGGCAGACAGTTTTTGTGTATTGAACTGATGCTCAATGTCATGGTAAATTAAGGAAGCATAGTCTGTATACCTACTAAAAGAGTCTATATAACCAACATTCCATTAACTCATCAAAGTTTTTCTTCATAATAGAATGTCAATAGGGGAAGCACATTACATCTGTTTGACAAAACCAAATTATATATAAAATTTATGTTTTGTGTAATTATAAGTAATAGGAAAGCTGGACAGCTAAACATAGAGGCAAATTTGCCAATAGTTTTATGTTGAAAAATGTGACATTTCTCTATAAATTGATTGGATCCTGACCTAGGATACAGATGAGTATTGGTTAAGACAGAAAACTGACAAAATACTATTTATGTCACTGCTCTTTTTCGAGCCATGTCATCAAAATGAAAGATTTGATATACCACATACCATATTAACTACTAAGACTTGGTCACATCTACTTACTTCACCTGTCAAAAAGCCAACCTGAATAGTGAAGAAAAATATGATATGAATTAAACAGATTTTCCTGAGCAAAACAAAGGTCAGCCACAGAAATATAGCCCTACTGGATAGTTATTATTTTTCCTAAAATTGAACAAGATCCAAATAGGAAATAGATGACACACTCAAATTAAGATAATTCAAGAAATGTTTAATGAACGAACAATTACAGAAGTGTAGGTGGATGCAGGAGAACCACAGGGATAACGTGGTCACTCAGGTTACTAAACACAAAGCTGTTTTCACACCTAGGCTCAGAGAGATAGGGACAACATGATTATTGAAATAAAGAAGAAACTAAGGCTACTCTAAAAGGTGTATGATATGGTCAGAGGATACTAATAAAAACCTTAATCATACTCATTTTTTTCCTCTCATCTCACATAGGAGCTTCCCTTGAAAGAACCCAATGGAAAGACAGGCTGTTGATATTGCCCATTCATATCTGTGACAACTAGAGTAAAAGAGCCAGGCGGATAAAGGTGGAACTAAAGGAATCAATGAAGATAAACTACAGTGACTGATCAGTTGTCTTTCAAAATTCCTCACGTGTTCAGTTAAATAAGCCAAGGAAAATAACTTTTGAATTCCATCATTTTCTAATTCCCTTAGGTGTAGAAATGCTATTTACTTTTCTTCTTTTTACTTTATTTTTCTATGTCCCTTATTTGTTCCTGGTTTCTCATTCTGTGTTGTAACCTCAAATGTTTGTATGTCTAATTATCCATTTTTTGATTTTTTTTCCTATTATCTGGCTTGGACTGAATAATCAGCTATGAAATTATAAAAGCAGTTTTCAGACTATCTTAATCTAAGCCTCATCACTGAATTTAATTGGGTTCAGTTAGGGCTATGAGTTACTAAAGGTGTATAAATCTGAAAATTCTCAGAATTTTAAGTTTTCCTATCTATTCACCTTCAAATTCCTTTATGAATGTTTTAGCTAAGTTAAGTTTTATGATATTTATGTATTTTGTGACCCCTTATTTATGTAACAAAATTGCTGCTTATAAAGTTCAAAAAATGCTTTTGATTGCACATATAAACATACATGTTATGCATATACATTCAGAATGTGAAATTTACATCTAAGGATAAGTACCATGTCATCTTCCAAATTACTGAATTAATTTATGTTGATATATGAGGCCTCCCTTTCTACCTCATTGACCACTCACATTTCCTTCAGTATTAAAATCTTCATAACTACTAAGTATTCTATTTCATTAAACTGCTATCACATATCCTCCCTCAACTGACACTGTCTAGGCCAATTGCTTGCTAATAAAAACAAAAAAATGTAAAAAGCCTTAGCACTTTATCCTCTCCAATTTTTCACCATTTTGCAGCAGAAAGAGTTACCCCAGTCTCTATTTACACAAAAAATTTATGTAAGTGGGAACCAAGTACATACTATTACTGGAGAGTATTTTTTAGTCATTATTGTTTTGGGTATTATATCAAATATTGACAACAATTGCAGAAAGATTCAATGGTCTGTGATTTATGTGGAATATATATAGGGCGATCTTGATATACAACTCTTTGGAAAATAATAATCTAGCGGAAGTTGTGAAAGCACACTATCTGCTCTGTTCCCAAAAATGTCCCTGACCATTCTAGTCCCTCTGCATTTTTTTTTTTTTTTGACTGGTATTATACTTCTTTTCTGCCAGTCCCTATTGCATATAGCTAGGGTGACCACATCATTTATTATGCAAACAGGAAAACTTTTGAGAGTAAAAGAGAACAGAATGAATACTTACAGAGGCAACAAACTCAACCCAGGATTGTCTCAGGTAAACCTTGACACATGGTCAACCTATTTATGGAACATATTTAGGAATCTAGTATCCTAATAGGTTAAAGGGATGGGGGGGGGGGAGTGCCTAAAATGAATTAACTCATGTCTTATACTTGGCTTCTTCCAAACTGATTTATCTCCATTTAAGTTATCTTTGACAGATTCCCTTTAGGTGCTATTAAACTGTAGCTAAATAGTGTGGAAAGCACATTCCAGTGTACAAAGTATCTTGCTTTATTTAAAAAGCTCTTATTTAGAAAGGCTTTCTACAGGTTGCTCGTGTAAGAATAAAATTTATTTTTAACACCAAGACTGATTAATATTCCAGAAGGTGAAAGAAAAATCAAATCAACATCATGGATCGAATATATCTTTACTTGAATATATTTTTCCATTTTGTGTACATCACCACCACCATTTATTAACAAACCTAAATGAGATGAATGTGTTAGGCATTTTCAGAGTTCATTATACAAACTAATCCTGGCCTAACCTTCACATTGGATTAAATAAGGACACATGGAATTTAAGAGACTAAAAGTTTTACTGACCTTAATGCCAAAAGACTGGTCAAGGTCAATAATAATATTCTGGCCTGGGAATGTTTACTTAACACAATGATACTATTTTAGGAGTATTCTAGCCTGAGGAAAACTGGTCTACTTGTTAGGAATTTATGACATTACTTAATTTTCTTTTTAAAACTATGTCAATACTTTTAATTCATAAAATTAAAAATAAAAATATAAAATAAATATATACCTTAACTACAGTATTTTAACTCCTCAAATTTTTAAAACTTTCTCCCAGTTCCTGAACATGCTTCTGCCTAGAGTACTCATGAAACATCTAATGTATCATTGCCAAATACAGATTTTATTCAAAGTCCATTGGTTAAGAATAAAAAGAGATATATTCAGCAGCTGAATATAGCTGACACATGAAGAAATAAGTCAAACAAAGAGAGCACAAATGGAATATGAAGAAACTCTAAAATATTTCAGGTGCACAAACCTCTTTAAAGTTTATTAAGAGTGAAAATAGATTGCTTTTGGATGGTGGCACTTTTTTTTTTCCTAACAAGCTTCCACTGACTAAAACACAATTAATAGGGAATCAAACTCTAAGGCCTTTAAGTCAAACTATCAATTTGTTCAAAGGCTATATAGTTATTAAGGCAATACAAAACCTGGTGTTGCTCTGATTACTGCTTTATAGAATGTCACTTCTGAATACTAGCAGTCTGTAGAAAAGTACTGGGCTAGGGCTCATGACAGATTAACTGCATATTCTCTTCTAACAGGATTTGATACATGTCAAATATAAAAATACATGAAACACTAGCATGAAATTTTACATCTCAATACAATTATATACTTATTATAGTATTTTTTCTTCATTTCAATTATTAAGAAACAATGTTTTAAATATGTGGAGTTTTTAAAATATCTATTTACAGATAGTGCTAGTGAAATGGATTCCGGGGTATGAACATGGACAAGCACAACAATATAAAGCTATAATGTGTGAAAAATACCTTTAAATAAGATATTTAAGTTAAAAAATATATATTTACATATGTACTATATAAGATATGAGTGAAATATTATATGTATATGAATATCTAGCTAGCTAGCTACCTACCTATCTACCTTAGAATTTAAATGAAGGATTCCACAAATTCTAATTCTACTGGAGAGACATAGAAAGAAGATGGGGGTGGGGAACTATATGAGAGTTCAATATGCTTTCTAGATGTTAACACCCCTAAATAGGGTTTTCAGAATTCTGAATCTACAGCTTTCTGATACATTGCCTTCAACTAAGACATATTTGGATTCTTCAACTCAAGTACCCACCATTCCCTGTATAATTTTAGAAGAGAAGCAAGTTCTAGTTTGTATTGGGTTAATAGTATTAATTTTATGTTTCTCCCTAACTGGCAAATAAAAAAAATAATTATCTTTCTTCTCTTCACACATGGTTAATAGTGTCACCTACCAGAGAGAATGACGTCAAATTAAATGTAATTTTGAAGAGAGAATAATTTCCAAGGATGTAATGATTAAATTAGCTAATGATTCTATGTATTCTGTAATCGTTTTGATTTTGTTTGCTAGGTTATGTGGAAGGATGGACTCTGTATGTTTTTTATCAGTGTTGCAGTATAGCAAATGAGTTGTTTAATTGGATGAATCAGGAGAAGAAACCTTTCATGTACATGAGGCTTTGGAAACTATGAAATGAGAAAACTGCAAACATTTGAAAGTCAATGAAAAGTTCTCTAAAATATCTGCTTCGTTAAGTGCAGAAAATAAAGATTTGCTGGGGGAAAAGGCAAGAATAATTTATAACATTTTATATTCTTTAAAATATATATTTTGTCTATAAGAACAATACCTGCCCATTTGAAAATTTTGAAAAATACACTGAAAACCAAATAACATCTCTATTTAGCTTTCATCCAACAGAAATCAGCCACTGGCAATTTTGTGCATTGATTCTCAACTTATCTTTCGTTTTCATAATAAAAAATTTTATTAAAAAAATAATTATATTATTATAATAAAATTATTAGCTACTTACTATCCCATACAAATAATATGTAATCAATTTACTTAGCCTGTATCTTATAATGAAAAAATCAAGTTATATTCATTTTTTAATTTTTTTAAAGAAATGAGTTTTATTTTTAGAAATTTCATGTGCATCTACGATTACTTTTTGAAAATGTATTTTTAGACATGATTGAATGTGGATTACATTTTAAGAGTGTTGACACATATTGCTACATTGAACCTCTAAAACACCTTGCCAATTTACACATTTACATGTATCATACATTTTATTAACGATAATAGCAAAGAAAAGTCATTGTACTCATTTAGAGAAATAGAATATTATGAATAGCGTTGAAACTCAATGCATACCCTTCCTCAACTGTGCCCTTGTCTGTCCCTCACAGGTATAAACATGATCCTGAATCATGGATAATCATGAGATAAGTATAAGATATAAGACCTGAATATTATGACAGTCATATCTTAATCATTACTTCATTTTCAGTATAGGTTTTCCACATATAAAGTTTACTTAAATAATGCAATGCCTGTCTTTAAAATATTAACAGAAGTAGAATTAGAACAGGCTACATTATTTATAGGACCCAGTGAAAATGAAAATGGTGTATCTTTATTCAAAATTAACTCAAGCAGTCATTTTCACTGATATGTAGTATGTAATTATAAGAATACACCAAAGATTTTTTTTAACTCATTAAACTCTTAATAAAAATTTGGATTATTTCCTGTGTTTTTGAATTGCCTCTCCATTTATATGTGAAAAGGTCTCCATTTATATGTGCAAAGATTTCTCTAATGTTCATAATCAGAAACAGGCCAGTCCCTAACATTTAGGAGGCCTGGAACAAGAGTAAAAATGGAAGACAAGGCTAAAAATCCCTTAAAAAAAAAAAATCTTCTTTCTCCTCCTTTGGAAATATTTAATTTCATAGAATTTTCTTTAGTTGCCAAACATAACTCTTGCAAAAACCACACTAAATAATAAGTAATTCTGAAACCACAAATTGGAACATGATAAGAAAAGGATGGTTGCCCAAAACTATTAGGAATTTACTACATTACTGCCATCTAAGCAAGAGGATTTGACAAGTCAGTTGCTTTTTCTTTAACTTAATTACATCTGCTGCTCTATCCTCTCCACACTCAGAAGCAACGACTATCTCACATTGTAGCAAGCAGTGCAGTCCCTAAACCATATAGGTAACTTCTATTTTAAAGCACAGACAAAAGACAAGATAAGCTTCAAAGTGTTAGTCATGAAAGCTCATGTTTTCTGGGATTTGGCTACTGAACAGTCTGACAATGTGATTTATTACGGGGGCTTTGTACCATGTGATATCATTTCTGATGTCTGTGTGAATTGGAGACTAACGGTTGTTAACCTGGCTTCTGGACAAGGCAGATTACTAAAGGTCAGCCACATGAGGGCTGACCTCTGGATACCAAAGGCTCAGGTGAATTTCCCTAGGTAGCAACACTATGCATATTGTCACATACTGCGGCAAGAGGAGTTAATGCTGTCCAGGATTACAAGGAAGAAGAGAATTGGAATCTTCATGTTTGGATCCCTCCTGGACTCTGCCCTATGTGTCTCTTCTTTGGCTGATTTTAATATGTATCTTCTTCCCATAATAAACTGCAATTATGAGTATAGCAGCTTTCAATGAATTCTTGAGTCCTTCTAATGAATTATGGAGCTTGAAGGTGGTTTTAGTAACCCCCAAAACTTGTAGTGGGTATCAGAAATGAGGGAAGTCTTGCTTGGAAACTTTGCCTTCGAGTCTTGCTTTTTGGCTAAACTATTTGTAATAGCTTCTACAACATTCTCCAAAAAGTTGTGACTCATAGATTCCAGTTTTAATTGCTACTAGTAATCCCTATCCAGGTATAGCACTGTTGAGTACATTCAATAAATAAGGTGTCTTTCTCCTATAAAATGTCATTGTTAATTTACCCCCAGGTTCAGCTGATAAAGAGATTAGACTGGGTCACCTTGTTTTCTTTCCCTTGAGGTGTTCCTCAAGTCAAGGGAGTAAATGCATGAGTAAAAGAATAAATAAGTTGTAGACCAGCTGCTTTAACACATTCTTTCCATTTAGCTACAGTCCTAGATTTCTTGGCATCAGGAGTCAAGATGACATCTACTGTTGCTTCACAAAATGCAACCATTTAAATATATTTTGAGTCTTCTGTAAGAGACCATCTATGTGACTGGATGAACTATTGGTCCTTACAATGTTTTTGCTTAACAACCATTACATCGACCTCATCAAAGTACAAGCAATTAATATTATTTCCATTCATAAATGACCACTATACTCAATAGCATTACTTCTCACTCTCAGCAATTTTCATACTATAAACTACTATAAATAATATTTGTAAATAAATTACACAGCAATGGAAAATCATTGCTCATTAAGTAGAACAAAAATGTTCATAAATCAAGGTTGCTAATTATTACTTGTAGTGGTGTTAAGATAGATTATATCACTTTAGCTTTTTGACAAAGCTTCCCATAAACAGGTGTCCACTGCCTTGGGTTAACCTGCATTCTAAAAGTATTTAATATTTGAATCATTTGTCTTCTTCCGTTTGTAAATCAATAGTAATTAGTACAAATTAGGAGATAATTATCTAAAATAGATCAGAATCATAGGGAGAAAAATATTTTATAGCAGCAATACAAATCATTAAATTTAAAAATATAAAAACTTCTGAACTTTGATGAAGACCTTGTTTTCCTCCCTATGGTGCACAGTCATTGGATAGAATTACAAGATGACCTGAATTGTGGCCCTTCTTGGTTGTTAAGAGAGAAGCATCTCCACCCTGAAAGATCTTGCAGGGAACTGAGGCAGGAAGGTTTATTCAGCATTTCTTAGCATGAGACACATTATCCCCAGCCCACTGGAACAAAACCTGTACCTCTTGTTTCCACAACCCACAAATTTGTAAACACCTTGAGATATCTCAAAATTTGTAAAGGTGAGAAGATTTAATCAAACAAGAAAATAAACAGAACTATAAGTAAATAATAACTACTTAAAGAGACTAAAGAAGATGAATCAAACATAAAACTAAAATATGGAAAATAAATATACAATAATTCAGAAATCATATTCATTCAAGATATCATTCATCTGACAGGGTAAAAAAAAAAGAGGTCATTCAAGGACTCAGAAACTTTAAAAACAATGATTTCTATTTAACTAAAGCAAATGCAAGTAATAATTATAATCACAGTTAATAACAATAGGTGATTCTTATGTTACCTGTTAGGTCCCTAATTTTTTTTTTTTCATATCTTATTTAAACCCAACAATCCCTTCAGTTAGATACTAATAATTTTCTCATTTTTTAAATGAATAAACTCTGGTTGTCTCACTGTCGGACCCATACTATAACTTAAAAAAAATACAGTAGCTAATTTTTAACAAACATTTAAATTAAATATAGGTAATACAAAGAAGTATAGAAAGTTTTCATAGACTAAGTATACAGTAGTAGTACATTCATGCAAACAACTGACTATATAAATACGATTAATTTTATTGAATATGTGTATATATTATTAAAATGATTAAATATAAATTTTTAAGTTATATATGGGAAACACAATGATAGTTTGAGATTAAAATTTGTAAATTATTTAAGGAAAAAAAGAAATTGAAAGAAAAGTAGAATTAAAAAAGGAAAATATTCATAAAGCCCTCTGTTGGTATTCAGAAATATTAATGGGCAAATATAATGTCTGTAGAATGGAAAATTCATTGTTGAATACTTATATGTTAAAATGTGTTTCATTTCATTTTGATTATGGGATGCGAATAAAATCGCTAATTCAAACTCAATAAAAATCACAGTGGATTAAATAGGTAAGAATAATGTAACAAGCCTGCACGTTTCTATTTCTTTTAATAACACTTACAAACCTCCTCACCTCTATAGCAGGAACTTCGAAAAGAGAAACCTAAATTTCCATGAACACATTATATTTATACTCATTAATGGTCATATATGTAAATATACATATATATTAATTGGAGAAATGCAAATTAAAACTTTGATAAGTTACCACTTTTTATTCAATGGAAAAGAAAACACTTAAGTCGTCGAATAATAAGTGCTAGCAAGGAATTACAAATAACTGGCAGAGATATAAATATTGACTGCCATTTTGGCAAACAACTTTTAGTTTTCTTGTAACTGTTATGGGTTGAATGTATCCCAAAATTCACATGTTGAAATCCTAACCCCAATTATCTCAGAATGTGAGCTTTACAGAGGTAATCAAGTTAAGAGGAGGTCATAGAGTGTGCCCTAATCCAACATGACTGGTGTTCTTATAAGGAGACATTTAGACACAGACATACAGAAGACAATGTAAGAGGACACAGGGAGAAGACAGCCATCTACGAGCCTAAGAGACAGGCCTAGAACATATATTCTCCCGACAGCCCTGAAGGAACCAAAGCTACTTATGCCTTATATTAGACATTCAGCCTTCCTCCAGAACTAAGGGAGACAACAAAGGAGACCACAAATTTATGCTGGTTAAGCCACCCGGTTTGCATATTTTGTTACAGTAGTCCTAGAAACCCACTACACATACCCAGCAATTCTTCTCTAGATATATTATCCAAAAACAAAAGTTAGTACATTTTGTCTCATGGGCCAAATAGGCATTCATTCATCTACTAGTACCTTCTCACCACAATGACAGGGTTGAGTAATAATGACAAAGACCATATGGCTTACGAAACTGAAAATATTTACTATCTTGACCTTTACAGAAAAGTCTGACAACAGGAGCATGATTAATATTTTAGTGTTCTGGAAAATAGCAAAAGAATTGTAATAACTCAAATGTTCACTGACAGTAGAGTGGATAGGTAAGTTGTGGTATATATATATATACCAGTGCTATACTCATAAATTAACAACTACCTCTCCTCTTCCAAAAAAAAGTACACATACGTATGTGTATAGAGCTTCATTATATATTTTCATGATATAAAGAGTATATGTATATTACAAATTGTAATTAATAAGATATGTGATATACTTCATTATAACTTTCATAGGGCCAATTGAGTGTCAGCTTCATTTGATTTTTACCACACTTTTTATTTATCAGTGTGTGAACTTTGGTTGCAATCAATGAACAAGTAGTTCCTATATGAATGCTGGTTGGTGTTTTCATTTACACTAATCAGTCAAAGGTGAAACAATAATGCTATGTCAGAACCTCACTCATTCATCAATGACATGAGTGATGTTCTTACTAAATTTTACAGCGTTTTACATATACCGGAAGCATGTTTCCTCAATTTTTTTGTGCTATACACAGAGTAATGGCTACTGGCCCAATAGAATTTTAAGTTTAATATGTATTGTTAACATTTTATCCATCATTTTCTTTAGTTGAAACATTCAAGAGAAAAATAAATCAAGTTCTGATTTGTAACATTTGCCTATTTCCACCGCCTATTTCAACTCTGCATGTGGGTGTGAAGTTTCTTAGTATCTGTGATCTTATATATTCCATATTCTCTCACAAGCCTTTTCTAATTTGTTAACAATATTAGCTGAATTCTTCTTACCAATGTCTGGCCACATTTATGCCAAGTAAACAAGAGCCCATATCTATTTTTTATTGAAGGTCTGTACTTTTCCTTTTATTTCAGGTTAGTTGTTTGCTCTTTTACCTCAGTCTAATGGATTCAGGAAAGCTTGTGGATGTGCACACTGTCTTATTTGCTGCTGTTGTTGAGAGAGTGGGAGAGATATCTGTTCTCACTCATCAAATCTCTAACAGACACTGGAAACTTGGTCAGGTTCTTTTAATAGTTTTCCATATGAAATTAAGTTTTCTCTGACCCTGTCCCATCTCCACCCTGCTTTCAGAGATAAACCTTTCCTTTTTCAGCTAACATACAATACATATTTAAGACTAGATATTTTCATAAAGGAGGGAGTTAATTTTCAAGGCATCGAATTGTTACTATAAACACTTTACTTTTGTCTACAAAAAGTCATTTCAAAGTAGAACATGATGCATTTATTTTTAAAAACTTCAATTTCTCTTATATTTCTTGTAAATCCTTTAGCATGATAAGTTATATTTTAAATTTGAATCTGTGACTGTGTTATTTATTGTCAACAATACAATTAGAATACTGCTTGATGCTGAGGGGGCTACACAGATAAAAATCACATAGCCTCTTTTCTCCAGAAAATTGTAATATATTCGATGTTATAATATTAATACATGTTCTGCTTAACGAGGCTCTTAAATAGATTATCGATGTTGCAAATGTGCAATAATTTGCTTTAAATATCCATTTTTATTTATTACATAATATTATGCTTTTTTGTATTTAATATATTTAGTTTCATCTAAGTACTAAATTATCATCAAATTATGTCTGCTCTATTATAGAGTGTTAAATGTAAGCATCTGCAGTATTGTTTCAATGCTATTTCAATGCTATGGTAAACATGTCAAAATGATAGTGTCTTTCTTCTGCATACACTTCAGACTAGGATTTATTTCCAGTTGCTACTTCTGTCTTTTTATTATTATTACTGACACTATAATTAAAGTCACTTGTTTTTTTTTTTTTTTTTTAAAGCAGAGGAACAGAATGGTTTTAATGGGGATATTTTTTGGTTGAATTTTATATTTCTTAATATTATTTTGAAAATTCTGTTAATAGCATCTCAAAGAGGCAAACTAACCCTGCATGTTGCATTGTTAGTAACTTATAGCTGTTAATGTCACCTTTAAAGTTTCCTGAAGCCTTCCACATCAATGCTTTCAAAGGTTTTCACTAATGACAACATATCAAACCATCATGGTTGAAAGACTACTACAATGATAGAATTTTTTCTAGAATTTTATATATGGCTTTGGATGTTTAATAAATTGAAATATATTGAGCTTAAAATTAGGTATGTCTTTTGAAAATTCAATTCTACTTTTAATTAGTAATATATGATATAGAAAAATCTAGCTCTGGTTATTATTGAAGAACCAATGAAGAATTCATTAGTACCATTTTGTAGCATCTGCAATTACCTAAATTTTGTTTGGTTAGAAAGTAGCTTAAATATTGCTTTCTGTTTAGAAGTCTTACACATCTTTTGGTGAATTTATTCCTTTTATGTTTTGATGCTATTATAAACAGATCTTATCAATTTAATATTCTAATTACGTGCTGCTGATATACAAAGTTGATTCTATTTTATTACTATTGTATCCTAAAACATTGCTAAATTCACTTAGTGTAATATTCATTTTGTAGATTTCTTAAGATAATCTATATAAACAATTATGATATCTGCAAAAAGTTTATTACCTCCTTTCCATTAGTATGCTTTTTATTTCTTTTTCTTGACTTATTTTAATGGCTAAAATACACAATACTATGCTTAAGAAGAAAGTGATTCATATTTCACCATTAAGTATGAAAATAGGTATAGGTTTTATAGATCTCTTTTATGAAATTAAGAAAGTTCTCCTTTATTCAAAGTTTAATGAGTTCTTCTCATAGATGGATCCTAGATTTTGTCGAATGCTTTCTCTAGGACTCTTGAAAAATTATATGGTTTCTAGCCTTTATTCTGTTAATATTATGATATATTGATTGTTTTCTAGTGTAAACTGAGCTTGCATTTTTACAATTTGTTAAGGATGCTTGTGTTTACGTTCCTGATTGAAACTGATCTTTAATAGTCTTTCCTCTCTTCTGTCTTTTTTTGTAATGCATTTCTCAGGAATATATTGACCTAAAACTTACTAGAAAGTATTCACTTCTCCAATATTTTCTTTAAAAGCTTATATAAAATTCCTATTCTTTATTTCTTAAATGTCTGATAGAAATCTCCAGTGAAATCATCTGGGCCTAGAGTTTTGTGAGAAATTCATTTTTTTAATAATATCAAATTTTTAAATATATACAGTACTCTATTATCTTTCATATTGTGATCTCCTGTGTTCATTTAAGTATGAATTGTCATAATTCATTTATATTGCCAAATTGGTTGTCATAAAGTATTTATAATTATTCTTTATTTGTGTAAAATCTGTAGTAATAACCTGTTTCATCTTTGATGTTGGTAATTTGTTTTCTCTTTTTTTTATCAGTTTAGCTAGATTTTATTAATTATTCTTAATTTTTTTCAAAGAGCCAGCTTTTGGTTTTGACAATTTTTTCTATTATCTTTTTTCCAATTTATTGATTGATGCATTTTATTATTTTTATCCCTTTACATCCTTTGGGTTTATTTTATTCTTTTTTTTTTTTCTTTCAGCAGAAAAGAACAGCTTTATTAGAAGGGAAAGTAAAGCAACAGTACACTTCCAGGCATGGACATGGGCTGAGCAAGAGAAGAGCAACTCAAAAGGCACAGGGGTTCTTGCTTTTTTTTAGCTTATTAATTTGGCTTCCTAAGTCACTGACTTTAAACCAACACCACTTCTTTCCTAATATGAGTATCTAATGGTATAAATTTTCTTCTAAACAAACACCTCTTTTACTGGATCCTATTGATTCTGATCATTTGTATTATCATTCAGTTATAAATATTTATTTCTTTTGTGAATATAACTTTGATTCAAGGATTATTTAGAAGTGTTTTATTATGAGATTGTTTGATATATCACTATGATTTATCAATTATGTCAATTTATCAATTAAGGTTCTTAATGTTTTTCAGATCTTCTATATCTTTAACATTATCTTGTTATTCTATAAATTGCTATGTATGCAGGTTTTTTAAGTATAAGAATGTGACCCCTTAAAAAAATTTTTCCCCTGAATAGAGATTAGGTTACTGATACTGAAAACCTTTAGTGTATAATTTTTAAAACTAAGAACATTGACCTACCTCATCATATTAAACCATTAAAGTCCAATATTAACACTGATACGTTAATGCCATCTAATTCACAGACTCTATCCCTGCATTTCCAAAAGTCAAAGAGAAAAATACATATATGTCTTATTTAACTGATATAATTTTGCATTTCACTTCGATAGAAAAATAATTCAATTTAGCACCATATATTCCATTTAGTTGTTATATTTCTTCAGTCTCCTTCAATGTGGAACCATTTTTTAGTCTTTCCTTGTCTTTCATAACATTCACACTTATGAAGGGCTCTTATGTAGAACATAAGACAATTTTTTTTTCTGATGTTTCTTCATAATTATATGCACTTCATTTTTTTTTTTTGCATAAATGTCACAAAGATGCTTTGTTCTTCTCGTTACATCCAAATAGGTTGTACCTTCTTTTGATTTGTTCAGTTATGAGATTAATTTTGAACACCTTGTAATAATAAATATTTTGTATGGTGGTCCTGTAATAGTATATAGATAACCCGTTTCTCCTCTATCTTTTCCCCCTATTTTGAGCACCCATTTGTAATTATTGGCTAAATTAGATTTTACTATGCTGGATGCCAAAGAGTGATTTTCTAATTCATCACTCCTTCTGACTATGATCATCAGTTTCAGAGTGTCAAGAAGTAGGGCCATCCAGATAGCGTTTCATACTCTTAACAAGTTAATCTGCCACAGCTTCATAGAGGTTGGCAGAAGACCTGGGAATCCTAGGTTACAAGATAATAGACAAAGAGGATTATTCGTGGCAATAACAGTAGGTAAACTATAGGATTTGATGCTGGGTCCTCGAAACCCAAATCACATGAGGCAGTAGCAGTCCAAGGTAGGCCACCCCAAAATATCACACAATGGCATATTGATTACTTTGAATTAAAGTTAGTTGACAAGCAGCCAGTGCAGGAATAGCATATTGAGTTTCCTTTGTCTCCTTGAATGCAGAAAATATTTCCCCACTATGAGAGATATCCTTCTTGCTCAAAAGGAGCTGAGAAAAACACCCTTATTGCTAGAAATAAAAAACCCAGAGCCGAGAAGCCTGTATAAACAAATCTTGTTATTTTTTACTAAATTACTACCCAAGCCTTCTTTCTGTTTAGATTCCTTACTAATGAGCACCCAGACTTAAGTTTCTTTGTCCTATAAAATCTTCATAAATTTATTGTTTTTCTAAAAAGTATTAAAAGCTGGGCCTGTTCATAATTTTTCTGAGTATCATTGTGATCTCTCATGTGTACATATCCAATTGTTTTTTTTTTTTTCTGTTAATCTGGACTTTTTTTCCATTTTATTATTAATCCAGCCTTAAAAACTTAAAAGAAGGTAGAATGGGAAATTTCTCCCTCCCCAATAGCAGTAATAAGAAGGCTACGAAACACCTGCACAAATAATAGGTTATTTTACAGGGGAGGAACTCAAACCATAGGGAACATCAACCTTTTATAATGAGCAGCTAACCTGTCTGATCTTTGCCCTAGAGGGAGACAATATCTTCATTCTATTGGACAATAAACAAACCTGCTCTTTGCTCCAGACAGTGACACTATCACTATCTTTTAAAATGTAGACTGGAACAAAGTCAGTGACTCCATTCACAAAATATTCAGTAAGAGAAACCCATGGGAATTGTTTCCTAATCCAGCATTGTTTACCGCCTTCAACTTCTCCTGCAACCAAAAAGATCTGAATCTTGAAAAGAAACATGTATTCGTGTATGTGCGCGTGTGTGCGTGTGCATGTGCGTGTGTGTGCTTATATTTGCCTTTTCCACTAACAGTTTCAGACAGGATCCCGAAACCAACGCTTCTCAATACTCTGCAAAAGCCTGTGATCTCTGGACCTGCACTCTCTGTGTCTTCATTCAATTTCTAAAACTTTGCTTCACAGACTCTTTTAAGATTGTGTTTTCAAAGTTTAACAAGTAACTAAATAAATCCCTCATGGTTTTCATTCATCTTATTTTTTGCTTGGTTTTATTAAACGATGGGAAGCAATTTTATTTTTTATTCCACCATCTTTAATTGAAGTCCCTGAACTCCCTTCACTCTTTTAATACTACATCAGTAACAGTTTCTTTTGTTATTCACATCGCAATATCCTCAGGTACCCAACTTGCAAAAACTATTAGTTGTCAACCTAAACAAAAAATTCTGCCTTCTTCTATAGGAAAAGTTGTAGCTGTGCACCCAGTTATATAAGTAGAGGTTTCATGTGCACAAATTTTGGTCATCCCCAATTTAAATTTAAAACATTCCTTTAGCTAAACCTCACTTCCTCCTGCTGAGGAATTGAATGTGAATGGAAAATTGGCTCTATTACAACCAATCTTGAGGATTAGCAAAATGTCCTAGGAGATAATGCTGGAACCTAGGTCTCTGAATTTATAAAGCAGAACTAACTGTCAGAAAGAAATTTACATGTCTTATGCGAACCGTTCTTCTTGGAATATTTTTCCTTCATCTAACCCTAATACTTTAAGGGACCACTTTTCCCCATTCAATTACATGAACCACCAGAGCAAAATGATCATTAAGATAAAAACATATCTATCTTGACTGATTAATAAAACATACCACTCTTTCCCTAGTTTATTGAATATCTACTTCTCTATGTATGAGCATAGATCAGGAACCTGAAAGAGTTGAAATTTTTTATACAAATATTTTCTGAAATTGTAAATGTATTTACTTCAGGATTGATATTTTTTAAAAATTATCAATTATGTCTTAAGATAACTAATGTTATTCAGTCATTTAACTGTACTCTCCCTACCAAAAAAAAACAAAAACAAAAAACTTCTTTTATCTATGCCCTATTTCAGACAAATAGAGGGGTTGTTTTCTGAATGTCACACAAACCAATCTCATAAATAGTCATATTCTGCTTGTTCAGCTTGCCTATTTTTATATGAATAAATACATAGATGCACAAAGGACACTGTAAGTTGTATACTTAGACATAATAATAAAAGGAAGACAAAAAAAGGTTTTCTGTGTTAATAAAAATCTCCTAAACTTACTAGAATATTGTTAGGAAGACATGTTGAAAATATAATGAATGAAAAACAAGCAATTTTTGTCTCATAATTATATTTTTATGTTGCATACAAAATAATATATGATACCATCTTTTAAAAATGCAATAAATTTTAAATATGCTCATATTTTAATCGCAATATAAAGAAAATAAACATTAGCTATTTATCAGTTTGAGTTAACATTAAAAAATTAGGTGTAAAAGATGATATCAATAAAACAAAGGAAATGAAAGCTAATGAAGACTCAAAACAGTAACTTTGTATACTGCATTGTTTATTTGATATATTATTTGGGAAAACATAATATTCAACTCACTATTCTGATGCAAGTAATAAGAATATTTACAATAAATTTCTGGGTTTTTTTTAGGAATTGGAAAATACTGGAAGATTTTCCAAGGAAAAAGCTGTTGCAAACAAGAACACACATTGCACTTATTATGTTTCTTACTAATTTTCCTGAAATAAATACTCGTCAAATGTCAAATACTCAGGAAAAATAGCAATTATTAAACAAATGGTTACAAAATGCATGGTTTCCGACAATGGTTTAAAATGTCTCTTAACACCAAGGAATCATTTACTCAGCAACTCCTAAAAATCTTGGCTTGAATATAATAAACAGCTTTATGATACCAAGTGGCCAAAATTTTCTCTCTTCAAGCAAAAGCAATATATATATCCTGAGAAGGAAGGAAAGATAAAATGTTAAAATAATCAGATTCTTTCAGGAGTGTGTAAAGTTTCAGCCTTGATCAATGATAACCAAGTTTTGGTCAGCTTACAGTATGATCAGAAAGTACAATAAATTTACTGAAAGTATTATTTGTAGGGTAGGTCAATGTATACTTTTGCTGATTCCTCCTCATTTCCACTGAATTAATTACTCCTTTCAGTAGAGAAACTGTTATGTGAAATATTCAGAAAAACTGGTCTGTGAAACAGTCTTAAAAATATAATTTCACAGTCACCACTATTTTCTTAAAGTGGCTGAAAGACTTAAAATAAATGTCTGGAAGGCAATGTTATGAAGAGCACACAGGGATAGCATCATAGAAAAGCAAAACAATGAAAAGAATAACAGATGAAAAGTCCTCTTGGATCTGTACAGTTAAGATGATGGCTGCCTTGAAAAACACTCAACTCACAATGTCCTGGAATTAATAAAATACTGATATACTGCAAGAACTGCTTCCATATACTGAAAACTCATGCTATCTCAGTACAATTTATCTCCAAGGTATTATCTCACAGTACCCAATACATGAAATAAACCATAAATAGTTAGCGACGTTGTTAGAACTAAGATAATGTATTTGAAGTGTCTGCTACAGTAATCTTAATGTTTCAAAAAGGAAGTGAAGGTGATCTGTAAGATCTTATTTAGACAGTCCTTGAAATTAAACCTATAAAAACTATGTTATTAATAACAATTATCAGCTCAAATTGCATCCTTTAATTCATTATATATTTGCTAAGAACCTATTTTGGCAACAAATATTGCTAAGTATAAATGTTACATGAATGACTAAATGAGTGAATATTAATTAAATCATTAAACCATGAATAAATGAATGATCATCCTCTCAAGGGCTTTAAAATCTGTAAGGAACACAAATACTTAAAACCACTTAACTGTTACCAGGAAGAATGCTATATTTGAGTAAGGGCATAGTAAATTTAATACAGTGAGCTCATGTATTTTTGGAAGTATAATCCCTAATTAGCTTGCCACCCATAAGAAGAATATACAAGTGTTCATCACACAGAAAGGGAGATATTTTCAACCTAGAATTTTAAGTAGCATCCTACTGGAAAATTTGACCATTCTGAAGCAGTGGATAATGAGATGCAGGAGAGAGAGTGTATAGGAGCAAAACAGGGAATAACATCCTATTTCATCCCCTCCTTTATGACAATATGCATACAAATCCTCCCAACACCCCATGCCATATGATGGGCTAGGGCAGAATGGTCAGAGATAGGGAAGTAAAAAGACTGAAGATTTACCTACAAGACTAGACCATGAATAAAGCTGTTGTAAACATCTGCATGTAGCTTTTTGTGTAGAAATAAATTTTAAGTTTCCAACTCATTTGCAAGTACAACTGCTAAGTCACATAGTAAAATTATATTTTTATTAAAAAAGCCAAACTATCTTCCAAGTTGTCTATACTATTTTCCATTCCCGCCACCAATGAGTGAGAGTTCCTGTTGTTCCACAGTCTTCCTAGCATTTGGCATTATCTGTTTGGATATTAGCCATTCTAATAGGTGTGTAGTGGTATCTCATGGCTGTTTTAATTTGCAATTTCTTGATAAATAAGATGTTGAGTATCTTTCTGTTTGTATATTTGCCATCTGAATATCTTCTTTGGTGAGATCCTGATCTTTTGTTCATTTTTTTAACTGGGTTTGTTATGAATTGAATGTTTGTGTTCTCTAAAATTTTTAAAGTTGAAACACCACCCACAGACGTAATGGTATTAGGAAATGGGTTTTTGGGAGGTTATTAAAGATAGATTAGGTCTTAAGTGTGGAGTCTTGATGAACAGAATTAGTATTCTTATTAGAATCATGAGTGAGCTTATTTTCTCTGCTCTGCTCAGCTCCACCTGAGAATACAAGAAGTCAGCCATCTTAACCTGGAAGAGGACTCTCACCTGAAACCAACCGCTCTTGTACATTGATCTCAGACTTCCGGCCTGTAGAACTGTGAGAAATAAATTTCTGTAGTTTATAAGCTACCCACTTTATGGCATTTTGTTGAAGCAGTCTGAGTTAAGACAGAGTTTTGTTTTTTTTCTCCTTGAGTTTTAAGAACTCTTCATATATTTTGGATAAGAGTCCTTTATCAGATATATATTTTGCAAAGATTTTCTCCCAGTAGGTATCTTATCATTTCATTTTCTTAAGAGGTCTTTTGCAGAGCAGAAGTTTTTAATTTTGATGAAGTCCAACTTATCATTTTTTTATGAACCATACTGTACTTTTAAGACATAAAACCAAAATTTTATGAAACAGAAGTGGAAACAATTAATTTGAACTGAATCAACCAGAATTATTTTCAAAAAAGCAGGTGGCATTACAATAAATATTCAAGCATTTAGATGGCATATTAAAAAGGAATAAAAGATATTAAAAAGTGAATCTCATGAATTAATTTTATATTATACTTATTCTGATATGATTTAAAAATTAAAAGCCCAGAAATATAGTAAGTAAAGGGAGGAGGCATAAAGACCTTTAATGCTAAAAATTGTCTTACAGAATATTGTTTGTGTATCAAGCTCAAGTTAAGAACTTTATACAGTATTTCAGTAAATTTTAACAAATTTATGAGATAGAAATTCCTTACCCATTTGAGTAATCTGAGATTAAGTCATATTGTATAAACCATTCAAGTAAATTACACTTGTTTGAAAATGGTCCAGCCTGAAAATAGTCACAATTTTGCCCTCCAGATAAAATGATTTGGATGGTATTTTATAGGTGACATGGAAATACTAACTTAAATGAGCAGAGATCAGAGTGATATTCTTTTTTCTCTACTTAGAAAAAAAAATAGTTTTTTGGCAATAAGGGGAATAAATTTGAGAGATACAGTAATGCAGACCAGGTGAATAGCCTTGACATGACTTAGGTGACAGATGACAAGGTACTCAACTAGGACCATCTTTAAAGAAATCAAAAGGTACTGAAGATATCTCAGTATTATAGTGGGGTTTTGAGGATGTAAGAGCATGAAATCTGAGTATTCCAATGTATTTCATGTGCAATTCCTTTCTCTTATAGTTCTAAAAATCTCAAATGATAGTGGAAGAGGGCTGTAGGCCACACAGCTCCTAGAAACATGTCTATTTGGGAATTTCATACTCTTAAAGTTTCTTCTTTGATTTAGCACTTGTGAACTAAATGTTGAAATGTGATCTGCTACTTTGTGTAATTTTGTTTTTAATTTGCTTGGTACTTATTCCTAAAAAGTTTAGAGTTTCACCATGAGATACTATTAAGGTAGAAGCAAGTACAAATCTAGTAGTGGGTGGAAATGCGGTGGAAAAGGAAATCATTGGTATTGTTGCAAATGGATCTCTACTTAGATCCATTGGGATGACTGGGATGACTGTGATACAATGTTGGGACTATGAAAAGAATGGTTAGGTTTTCTGGGGAAAGTAAATTTCTAATTCCATAGTTTGCCATTAAGAAGTTGATAATACAATCTAGAGAAATTACAGCAATTAGATAAAATTTAGGCTTTTAGCTGGAAAGACATTAGATTTAGTAATGTAGAATATAGATTTAAGTCATCGTCACTTAAAATGAGATTGCATAATGTAGCCTAGGCTGAAATTTTGAAATAAAATGGTTTCTGAAGCTAGAAACATGTTGAATGCTTACATTTACAGAAAGTGTGGAAATAAGAACTTCTTAGGACTAAAGGATAAAGGTAGAGATGTTTGCTGATCAAACCAAATGTTGCACATAACTTATATTGGCCAAGAAAGGATAGGACATGTTTAATTAGAGAGATTTGAAGATGGGTAGAGATGCTTTACATGAATAATTTTATTTAAAAAATGCTGCACTGTGGGCTAGATTATAGGAAAATATTGCGAGTCATGAGAGATATTAGAAAATGAATATTGGCTATCATATCATCTTCACAGAAACATATCTATCTACTGGTTCTAGTTTGAAGGTAAAATACTGGGACCTCCAATATTTCAATTAACACAATTATTGCCAAGAAATGACAAGCTTATTAGGAGTGAATACCTACAGAGAGCAGATGGTTTTAAATAACCAAATGGTTTTATATACTGAATGTTCTAACTAACCCCTTTTTTACATATTCATGTGAGCAGTATTACCACATTTTATTTAAGAATTATTCCAGTTTGACAAAGATTCCTGCTATTTTTCATCCCTTAAATGCGATACAATATTGTATATATATTACTATGGGATTTTTTCCTGATGGCTTAAAGGTCACTGTAGAATACAACCCTTTGGCCAAAAAAAGAGATGCATCATTACTGATAATTTTAAAGAAAAAAATTACAGGAAATTGACTTGTTTGTTAGTAAACTTAGTGCCCTTGCCTACAAATGCAAAAGATACTGAAAACACCCAAGGACTGTTAACATTTATCTGGCCTTACAGTCAAATACACTACTTTTATTCAATTTGCTTATCTATTAACACAATTTATTAGTAGGTGTGTTGTTAATAGAGGACTACCTTTCAAAAACATCTCATGTTTTTGAATTAAATCTCCAATTAGAGAACTGAAAAAAGGATTTTCTATTGGCCACTTATTCCTGTACCTTAATATTCACAACTACCGATTAGTAATTCATTTTAAAACAAATTACAGAGTAGACATTGATATTTCAAGTTATAAATTTTTAAACAGAAAAAAAACATATAAAGAATATCTGTTTGGTTATGTTTTTATGCTATCCTCTGAAAAGTTTGGTATAAATTCTTTTATGTATGTGCCCATTTATATACTGTTTTATAGTTTTTCCCCCCAATCTCTCTTAAAGACACTTTATTATAAGTGATAGAACGATTGCTATAGAACTATCAATATGTACATTAGGTAAAAGTAATTAAAGTATGGTTTTACTATTAAAGCTATGTAATAGCTTCTACATATAGCAATTATCTTTAATTTGGGAATTATAAATTGCTTTTTAAATGTATTGGTTCATCTAACAATTCCTTTCCTAATAAGTGACCCTCTCTTGCCTTTTCAAGAGCAAAACTAATAAAAGAGCAATAAAAAAGTTAATGATAAAGTACTAATTAAAGCTAGGGACTTCTCTCTTTGTTTAACGTAGGTTTTTATCTTTGCGAGCATCAGTTAGATGATACCAATATTGTCTTTATAGGATATTTTTTAAGTTCTTTTTGTTGTCAAATTCCAAAGGATGGAATAAAGACAGTCAGACAAACATGAGCATCTGCACTAAAGGAAAATAAACATAAAAGCCACACAAATATTAAGTCTCAGGTATCTTTATACATCAAATGTAAAATAAATCGAAGATTAACTTAGTCCAGGACAATATACCAGGGCAAAGAAATATTAACTACTTGTCTTCTTAATTCTGTTAAAGTAGCAGAGTCATTGGAATGCAGATGAAAAACATTCTGATAGGGTTTTAAGAATACATAATATAATGAAAGATAGGTTCTTCCTCACTTCTCATCTGATGTAACATCTTATGGGAAAGATGATAGTGAAATGTTTGCCTTGACTTTTATGCACAGTGAAAGACCACTAATTAAATGTGACTTTTATGTAAACAATAGGAAACTTCAGGTCTGATAGTTTTTAAAAGATTAAAAACCTATGGTTGAGATCAAAACTAAGAAAGTAAATAAGGTCACTATGATCTCGAAACAGTGATAGATGACAGCTGAAGTTCTGGATCTCAAAAGGTTAGAAACTAAAGTGTTGATTGAGTGCTTACGTGAACAGAACCTATGAAGTATCTAGTGATAAAACAAAAAGTCAAAGATTTTTTTTTTAAATAAGGAAGTTATATTAAAAATATTTTTAAGAGGCATCAATAAAAAGAGAAAGTGAAACAAGGTTTTACTAGATGGGAAAGTTTATCATCATTCACAAATTAATTGATAAATATAATGTAAATCCAATAAATACACAGAAAAGTTCTTTGTTGCTGAATTAGAAAAGTCTAAAATTCATATGGAAGAATAAATGTCAGACAATAATAGAAAATTTCCTTATCAGAAATCAATCCAGAATATAAGCCAAGGTGATTAGTATGATAAGAATAAATAAATAGAACAATATATGAAATAGAGATCCCAAATATAAATCTCATAAATGGAAACTTGATGTGTGATAAAAGTGATCACAGAAATAGAGAAAGAGAGTTTTCACTACCACCTCAGTTGTAGAAAGCAAAAGAATAATAACATTCCTGACAGAACAACAAAAGCTGGACAACCTACAAAAGCATAACCTTTTCTTGATCCCAACAGAGGGCTGAGATTGTCCAACTGATGAACTGAATTGCAATGGGTGACAATTCCCTGTGATGAAGGTGGGATATACACAGTTTCTCTTTTGATAGAACATGAGAGAAAGAGGCAGTAACTGGAAAAAAAAATGGGTAAAAAGAAATAGCTACAATATTGTAAATTTCTTAAAGGTTAAATGCTGGTTGGCACAACTTAGAATCCTTGGGATCCTTACAATACGAGGGGATCCATAACTCATTCACAGGCTGCTTTTCCCAGGCCTCAACTGGGTGCTCAGCAGATTGAGAATGAGGCGAGACTTGAGATATATTGACTTTAGAAAGAGGAACAAACCATTACCCAGACCCTTCTCAAATTTGAAGAAAAATCTTAAACCGCCCATGAGGCAGGAAACTCCCTCGCTACCCAGACATAAGCGAAGATGTACTGTCTGTAAGGAAGTAGTAACAATCTCCCAAAACTAGGGGATGCTCTCCAGACCTTGGTCCCAGGCAAAAGTAACTTCCAGTGAGAAAAGGGTCCGCTAAAAGTCTGTCCCTAGGAAAGAGGCGGGAAATCTGTTCATGTCAGGAACTTGCACTGATACAAACTATAGTTCTGCTGATACTGGAGAGAGAAAGGAAATTCTATTTCACTCAAGATCAACCACTGATTCAAAGGCAAGGTCTCCTTGTTATGTGATAGAGGAGCCATATCATTAAGAAAGTGGGTAAAAAAAAAAAAAAAAAAAAAGAAAAAGAAAAAGACCTCTGTAGTACAGGCATGTAGAGCCTGTGCTGACTGCAGCAATAACCCTGAGAAAAACTCTCTGAAAAATCCAGGACCTTCAATAACATCAATTTCACAAGATCTTGCTTTAAGAGTTGAAATCTGTGGTGAATTTAAGGTAACTACAGATAAACCAAACTCCAAACACAGCTCAACCACTGCTTCGAATGACTCGACAATGTATCATAATAACCTGAACAAAGGAAAAGGTATTCCTAGTTATGTAAACACTATTTACCTAGTATCTAATTTCTTCCAAACACATTGCTCTCTATTTTTTTTTTTTAAAGAGAGAGCCCACTTGCGGGGGGGGAAGGGAAAGCAAGAAAGAACAATTCATTGCCAGGGATAAATATATTAGCAGAGCCATGACCAGAAGTTGCCCAGATAGCGAAATTATCAAATAAGTACTTTAAAACAGGTACCATAAAGTACTTTAATAAATGTAGTGGGAAAGGTAGGAAACACATATAAATGTTTGGATAAATTTAGCAGAGACATAGAACATCAAAAAAAAAAAAACAAATGAAAATAATAGAAACTAAAACTAGAATATTATACCTAAAGAAAGAGTCAGTGAACTTGTAGATGGGTTCATATAAATTATCCTAATAGAAAGATATAAAGAAAAAGAATTCTTTAAAATCCCAGCTAACCATAACAAAGCATCTAAGAGTTACAGGACACGCATACATATAATAATTGTATAACAAACAAATAACTGAGGTCCCAAAGGAGAAGAGAAAAAAAAAATAGGAAAAATTAGGAAAGATGACAAACCACAAATCCAAGACCCTTAGCTACCCACACGGATAACAAATGAAAACACTAAAACTAAAACAAAAATGAAGTCAGAGAAAAGAGAAATAATGGATACAAAAAATAGATACAGATGTTAACAGTCCTCTTGTATAAAATACATAAAACAGACTATAATGGTATATCATCATTGAAGTATTGACAGAAAAAAAAAAAGTTGAACCCCAAAAAAGAAATGTATCTAGCAATGATATATGTTAAAAAATAAAGAAGAAATATAGATATTTTCAAACAACTGAAGCTGAGAATTCATTGACAGACCTATAGTACAATCAATAATAAAGGGAGTTTAATAGCCATAAGATGATGCCAAAAAGAAATTCAAATCAAATCAATCATATGAAGAAAGGCAGACATGGTTAGATTTATAGAAAATAAAGTAGATCTTTTTCCTTTTTTTTTTTTTAATTTAAAAAATAATTGTCCTAAGGAAAGCTGCAACAAAATATTGTAGTATCGATTACTATGAAGAAATAAACTACGTGAAGCAAAAGCATAAGTGATGGGAGGATACTGAAGTATTGTGTTATAAGGTCTTAAGTGAGACATGAAGTAGCATATTATTATTTGAAGGTACACTGTGATATGCAAACGGTGCATATATACTATATACCCTGAAGAAAAAAAACACTAAAAAGTAAAAAGCAGTATAATTATTAAAACAGGAATAGAAATAAAAATGAGATGAAAGCTCAATTAATCCATCAATAGAAAAGGGAAAAAGAGGAACAGAAAAAATGAAAGATAGTAGATTGAAATCCAAAAAACAGAAAGATAGTAGATTGAAATCCAAATAATCCAATAGGTATATTAAATCTAAGTAGTATAAAAAAGCACAAATGAAGGCAGAAACTGTCAAAATAGATGAAAAAGTAATAGTCATTCCATGCCTTTTAAAAGAAAACCATACTAAATGTAAAAAAAGGGCAGTCAAAAGTAAAAGGATAGGAATGTATACAGCACGTAAACACTAAGCATAAAAGAGCTTGAGAAGATATTTTACTATCACATAAATTAACTTTAGCCCAGAGAATTTTTACCAGAGATATAAATGAAAACGTCATAAAGTTTGTACAGGATAAATACAAAAAAAAAAAAAAAAAAAAAGACATGACAACCCTAATTTCATTCAATGAATGGAGATTTATAATACATAAAGCCAAAGCTGACATAACTTAAAGAGAAAGAGAAATTCACAAATATATTTAGATATTTCCTCATTCTTCTTTCAGTAATTTATAGAAAAAAAATGCAAAAAATCTGAAAAGACATAGAACACTTACAGAACACTGTCAACCAAATAAATATAATTGACATTTATAGAAAACTGTCAAATTCTGTTTGTTTAGCCATTACTTTGGGTTGATTTTGTTCTTATACACATTGTAACCGGGCCATTCTTGTGCATCTTTTGAAATAAACCTATATGTACACACATAATTTTACATAAACTGGTAGGCATAATTCAAAGGTAAAATATATTGCCAGAAACATTAAATTCAAATTTTCATTTTATTTGACTCATCCAGTTCGTCTTTCCCAGGAACCGCTGAAACATTTCCTAGTTTATTGCCCTATTCCTGACCTTGTTGTTTTGAGTGTATGACTTTATTGTCTCAAGCCAGACTGCAGTAGAATATCTATTATCTTTAACATAATATAAAAATAATTGCACTTCTGTCTTTTTTGTATGGTTATACAGGGCTTAAATATTTAACAGATTCCTTGGCAAAACAACTTTTCCAAATGCATCAAGACACTGAACTTCAGATCTTTTTTACATTAGAATGGTTTCTACTAATACGTCTAAAGTCTTGAGTGGTGTGTCTTTATGACATCCACTGGCTCCTACATGTGTTTTGCACAATCACTTCTCTGGCCTTCTCAAAAGATAGTTCACTGGGTCAGAAGAACAACCTTTATGTTATGATAGAGTTGATGACTATAGCAGGACTAAATTGGTTCCATAACTTCGGCATGCTGAGATTTTGATAATTAGCCATTTTACACTTACATTCTTTTGATTTATGCAGTAAATATTAGTTTATCCATCTCTTCAATATTTTTGATCCTCTGTTATGAAATCATTTGTTTTAGAAAGTATTGGCACTCATGGAACTTACATTTAATCGGGCGCTTGTATTCCAACATAATGTTTTACTAGTAGATCACTGAATGAAATAAAATTATCTGCCCGCATTCTGTAAGTAGAAATCTAATTTAGGCATAAACACATCTGCTTTCTTTAATGTTTAGATACACTTAAATACAGTTTAGTGTGAGAGAATATAAAAACATTACTCAAAATATCGTAAGATGGTGGTAAAGGAAAGTCAAACAAAATGAACACAAAGATTTGTTTTAATTAGATCCCAACTGTTTTCTCACTCTTCTGAGAGTCTATTAAAAATATTTTTTTCCTAACTGTTCCAATACTTGTACCTGTTTTAGTGAGTTTAAAAACTGTTGAAAATTAATGGCTCAGCTCTCCCATTAAGATTGATACTTAGCTTTTATAACTTCACTTAACCGAAAGTTAAGTTTTTCTCAAGATGAATTATGCATTTATGTTTCAGAAAAGTCAGCAGAAAATGATATAATACTGATAATAATTATGATATTAAATCATATTTATATGCTTTGTTCATCCCAAATCTCTAAACATTTTATACAATTAGAAACTACGTCAACTGGAACAGGTAGTAAATGCCCAACTTTGGAGAAGTAGATACACAAAATGAGTTATTAAGTAACATAAGGAAAAATCAAGATCAATCCTTGAAAGGTAGTATGTAATGATTAACAGCATGTGTTTAGGGCTCCTAATACTGGCTCTACCATTCACTACTTTCGTGATCCTGGGGAAATTATTTGATCTTTCTGTACCTTAGTATCTCTATTTGTAAACAAAATTAATAGTATATATCTTGCAGTGTTTTTGCAATAATTAAATAACAAAGAAAGCATTTAGAATCAAATGTATTGTATATACTACATAGTTTTTTTTTTTTTTTACAGTTATTAAGATCATCATGGAACCTCAGCACATACAGAAAAGTCTATCAGCATCAGTCATTTTTGAGGTATCTGTGATAAATTTGAGAGAAAGAATAAACTCCACAGCAAAATATGCTGCTGGCTGTGTGTAGTGAACTATAGAACAGATTAACTAATGTAATTAGTAGAATCTCAGAACTACAACAAAAGGTACATACAGATATATTCTAACTTTTCCTGAGTCTCATGGTACAGAAATTGGGCAGAGAACAAAACAATTCACAAACTATAATTTAAATACTAGAAAACTATTCCAGAATAAGGAAAAAGTATCAAAACTAATTCATTCAAAAGACATCATAGAAATAGATTTCAACTGAGATTTATTAAACATAAATAGGATTTAAACTAAAGTAATTGTACAATTTTATGAAAACACTAAAAATAATTTTAAAATCATTGAAAAGTCATTATTTGATGGAATTTAAATGGCATTTTTAATATTCTTTTTTTGCTCATTGCTGGTATCTGAAAATCAATACTTTTTTTATATTGACTTGTGTTCTGAGAAATTGTCAAAATGATGATTTATTTTTTCTAGAAGCCTGACCACAGACAATTACAAAGGCTTCACCTGACAGGCTTCACGGAGGAGAGCTGTCCTCCTCACTCCAGACTTGACTTGATACACAGCCAGTGCGCTAAAGTCTCTAAGGGGAGCTGCATTCAAGGACTCAGATCACCTGAGGCAGTCATGCTCTTTCACATCTTAACATTTCTATCCCTGCCGCCTTCATTCCTAAGCCTCTTCATATGAGATCTTGGGCCACAGTCTTCCTCAGGAACCTCTGCAGAGGCATTCTTTTTCTTTCTTTCTTTCTTTCTTTTACACCTACAGCACCCAGTCATCCTAGGTGGTCTCCCATTCAAGTACTAACCAGGCCTGACCCTGCTTAGGTTCCAAGATCAGACAGGATCAGGCATGTTCTGGGTGGCATGGCCATAGTGCCTGCAGAAGCATACTTACTGGGAGAGAGAGAAGGATGGGAAAATCTTAAACACAGTTTTCCCCATTCAGACTCAGTCTACTGCAGGCCTTCCCACTTGGCTTCCCTTTTCCCCCTTCACCTGAGGGTCCATTAAATTGTCACTCTTCTGTTCAGGACTGATTTGTGCTGATCTGCCTGACCCTCCGCTGTTGTATATTTTTATGAATGAAGAGAGATATCTTACTACCATTTAGGTCCTTTTACTTGCTCCATTTTTAAATATCATTGTTGTGAATATCAAATGATTTATAACTTTTAGTTCAATTGCCAAATATGATTTATAAAACTGATAAGGAAGTTAACCTATTGTATATATCCCTAGATTTTCTCTTTCTGTTCTTTCTTCCTAATCATTATTAGAAGATTCCTTCTTTTATGATGTTCTTTGAAGAACTTCCTTTAGCTAATTTTTTAGCTTAGTTCTTATAGCAGCACATTTTTTTTTTCTTCATCTAAGAATATATTTATTTCTCTTTCATCCCTAAAGTATGGTTTGGTAAAACATAAATTTTATGGATAACAGTTCCAGTGTTTCATCATTTAAAAATTGTCATGACACCTTCATCTGGTCTCCAAGGTTTCAAATGAATAATTGGTGATTCAAGTTTGCACTCCTCTATTGATAACGTATTTCTTTCTGGATGCTTCTAAGATACTTTTCTTTGTATTAGGTTTTGAAAGTTTAATTATAATATGTTTAGTATGGATTTTGTTAGGTTTATCCTATTTGTGTTCATGTAGCTTCTTGAATATAGGTTTGTTTCTTTCACCAAATTAGGAATGTACCACAGAGTTCATTCTAGCTTTCTCTTCTTGCTCATCTATAACTTCCTTTTTTGACCATGAAAAACCTGGCTTCCACCATGCACCATTCATTTACTTATTTGTTTAACCACAGCATACGGTACAACTAAAGCAGTCTCAAAATCATTAACCTATAAGCCCATGAGAAATAAATGTATCAGAGTACAGTAGTTCCCCCTTATCTGCAGTTTCAGTTAGTCATTTCAAACATGGTCCAAGAATATTAAATGGAAAACTCCAGAAATAAACAATTCATGAGTTTTAAATTGAACATCATTACATTAGCACAATGAAATCTCATACCACCTAGCTCTGTACTGCCCAGGATGTGAATCATCCCTTTGTCTCTTTGTCCATCCCATCCATACTATATAAGCTACCCACTCTTTAGTTACTTAGTAGCCATTATCAGATCAGCTGTTGAGGTATCTCAGTGCTTGTGTTCAAGTAACCCTTATTTTTCTTAACATCCCCAAAGCACAAGAGAATGACTGCTAGCAATTCAGATTGCCAAAGAGAAGTCATAAAGTACTTGCTTTAAGTCAAAAGGTAAAAGTTTTTGACCTAATAATAGAAAAAAGTGTATACTAAGGTTGCAAAGATCTACAACAAAAACAAAACTTCTATCCATGAAATTAAAAATATATATGTTCATGCTAGTTTTGCCGTTGCATCTCAAATTATAAAAGTTACAGCCATGTGCATGATAAATGCTTAGTTAAAATGAAAAAGACATTAAATTTGTGGGTGGAAGACATGAAAAGAAAATGTGTCCTGACAGACAGCACCATGTTGAACCAGAAAGCACTGAGCCTGTACAAAGACTTCAGCATGGAATCCTCTAAAACAAGTGTCACCAAACCACTTACTGCAAGTAAGGAATGAGTACACAGATTCAGGAATAGTTTTGGACTGGAAAATATAAAAATTACTGGAGAGTCAGTGTCTGCCAATGAAGAAGCTACTGACACATTTATAGCAGAGTTGAAGAAGCTAAGTAGAAAGGTATATGTGTACAGTAAGCTCGTACTTAACATCATCGACAAGTTCTACGACTTTAAACAAAACGATGCATAACAAAACCAAGTTTACCACAGGCTAATTGATATAAACAACAGTTAAGTTCCTACAGCATCTCTGTAACATTATAACAAAATATTGAAAAAAAATGACATTATTTAAGGACCTGCTGTATAGGAAAATACATAGCATATATAGGATTCAGACTATCCATGGTTTCAGGCATCCACTGGGGGTCTTAAAACATATGACAGAACACTCTCTCCCAGCTCAATTTCCAAACTCACTCCCCTTCCAATGTGGTTATCTCATATATTCTTAAAAATAATTAGATATATTTGTTGCAGTCTACATGTTATCTCACACATTATGATACCCCAAATTCCTATTTTTTCAATTTAGTTTGCTAATGTTAAAATTTATTCTTTATAAGTTACACTTAATTGATTTGGACAAGTGCAGAGAGTCATGTATCTACACCCAATACAGTAAAAGTCTCCAATATACTAAAAATCCAATATACTAAAAGTCTTGCTGTGTGTGTGTTTTTGTTTTATAGTCAACGACCACCCATTACCAAAAATCTCTGACAATCACAGATCTGTTTTCCTTTCCTATTATCTAACCTTTTCCATAATATCATATGAATGGAAATCATATAGTATAAAGCCTTTGGGTCTGGATTCTTACACTTAAAAAAGTATATAAGATTCCTTCATGTTAATGCATAAGTCAATAACTTGTTCCTTTATATCACGGGATTGAATCCCATTGTATGGTCATACTGTATTTTATTTATTTATTCCCTGTTGAAGAAAATCTTAGTTGCTTCTATTCATATTAATTATAAATTGAATAAATGTCCTAAACAATAACATGTAGGTATTTTTGTAAGTAGAAATTTTTAATTAAATATTCATAATTGTAAGTAGAGGTTTTTAAATTTAAATACTTAGAATTAGAATATTTAACTTTATAAGCAACTTCCAGTTTGTCTTCCAAGACACTGTATCATCTTGCATTTCCACCGAGAATGAATGAAAGGCCTTATTACTCTACCTCATTGCCAACATTTGACATTATCTTTTCGCCTTTTGCCTTTTTAATGTCTTGGGTTACTTGTATTTCATTTTGGTTTTAATTTGTACTTGCCTGTTGACAAATGATGGTAACAAATTTTTCATGTGTCTATTTGCCATTCATACATCTTCTTTGGTGATGTGTCAGTTAAGATATTTGCCCATTTATTGTTTGGGTTGTTTGTTTTCTTAATGTTGAGACCTAAGTTCTTTACATAGTTTTGATACAAGTCCTGTATCACATATATGATTTGCAAATACGATCTCCTAGTATCGGGCTTGTCTTTTCATTCTCTTAGCAGTGTATTTCACAAAGCAAACAGTTTTTTAAATTTTAGTAAAGTCAAACTTATTTTTTTATCTTATTGTTTCATGCTGTGTTTTAAAAAACCCATCGAACCTACAGTCATGTCGATTTTCTTCTATATTTTTACCAGATGTTTAAAGTATTTACATTTTAAATGCACAATAATATTTACATTTTACATTTACAATATGGTCTATGTTGAGTTAATTTTTGTATAAGACAGGAGACATCTGTCTCAGTCCAATTTTTTTTTTTTTTTTGCATATGGACTTCAAATTGTTTCTATAAAATTTTTGAAGAGACTGTCCTTTCTCTTAGAACTGCTTGTCGCCTTGTCAAAAATCAGTTGATTATATTTATATGGCTCTAATCCTGGGCTCTCTATTCTGTTTCAATGCCACTGATTATTATTTTTTTTAAATGTCTTAAAATAATATAAATCACTTTTTTCCCAAATTGTTTAAGCTAGTCTATATTCTTTGCTTTTTCATATAAATTTTAGACTTGCTTGCCAATGTCTAAAAAAAAAAAACCTGCTGAGATTTTGACTAGGATTATAAAATTTATCCTATTTGTTTCCCTTCTCAAAGAGAGCACATTCTCAAAGAGATCACATTTTGCGCTGGATGATTTCCAATGTCTGAGAGCATTTTGTATATTTTATCCAGTGTTATAGTTGTTCATGGTGTGATGTTAAGTTTAAACTTTGTTGCTGCTTCCTGGCTAGAAGCAGAAGTATGGAAGTCTTTTGAAAAACATGAATTTTACATTTTATTCCTCCCTGCCTCAACCTATGCCTTTGGTATCCGTGATCTAGGCTCTAGTAAAAGAATAAATTTAATTAAATACTAAATTGTATATTTGTTTTTTTTAATCCAGTAACATTTTACTTTGTCCTGTAAAGAATCAATTCTAGATTCTCTGTGACCTGAATAAGTGTAAAAGGGTTTGCCCCATAATGAGTAGTATGGTTTGTCACTTTAGAAACATTCTATAAGAAAAAAAATAAAAATAAAGAATTCCAAATATCAACATGTTTATATGATATTAAGAAAAACTAGACTGTTTATAACCCTTCTTTAAAAAATGTAACTTTAATTTGATTAGTTTATTGGCACCATGTTAAGGTGTTTTATTAATCATAAATACTGGCAAACTGATTTTCCACAGGAATTATATTTATTAAAGTATCAATACTTTTTAAAGGATCTCTATATTGACATTTATGAATTTCCTCTAATGGCTCTCAACTGATTATATTGATTTGTAGATAAAGTAATTTTCATCAATGCTTCTGAGATTTAATAAAAGAAAATAAAAAATTTTAAACAAACTCTAAACTATTTCTAAGGTAATTATACTTTATTTTATTATAATCCTAGATGTATTTAAAATGAAAAAAATAATGTTTATGATTTGGAGCCTTCATAGTCCAGCGGACATTGAGTTAGGACTTAAAAAGTTTACATTATAGCAGTTAGAATAAATTGGAAATAATATAAGCTCGTAAGGCCTAAAGATCAATTGAAAATCATCTCTAGCTGGTTAGACTAGGTGATTTTTGGATTGCTCATGTTCCTAACTTGGATACTTTCCAGAATAAGAATAAATTTTCTCTCATCAAGAAACTGTCACCCAGGTTCCAATTCAAGTTGGCCTCATAAGAGGCTCCTGTACATCTCCTCACATGGGTACACTAAAACTTCAGCTTCATACAGAACAATTCCATCGGAAAGAAATCCAGAAAGCAGCCTAGTTACTCTAGTATGTTGGGCAAATGAGAAAAACTCACATCAAAGTAGATAGAGGGCTAAGACAGTCTTGCCATAAACCCCACATCCAGCACAGCAAGATACAGTTAGGAGGGAAATCACAATTCTCAACATCTCCCAGAGGAGTGAAGGACCCTTACATTTGGTGACTCAACTTTTAAGATTTCTTCCTGAGTGACATGCCCCCAAAACACCTATCTCTGAAAGCCAATGAGACTTAAAACGAAGAGACAAACAAATCTTAACGGGCTCCTGAGGACCCATGATGACTATCTTCCCCAAGCCTGCAATACCTCCCATTAGGAGAGATACGGCAGGCAGAAACACCCAGGAATTCCCTACCAGGAAAGACAGCAAATGCCATCTTCACATTCTCTCTTCCCAGCTCCAGGTCTCTAATGTCTCCATGTAAGGAGCGTGTGCACACATCTGATACTTCAGACTTTGTGGCTGCCACCCAGAGGATACATTCCTTGACAGCCCAGTTCTGGTAGCCAGCAAGACTTGTGTTCACTAGTTCAATGGGTGGACCATAGCAAACAAAGGAACAGTTCTTAACTGGCTCAGACCAGAGAGAGCACACAGAAAAGATCAGGCCCAGACTCTTCCTGAAAGAGATCTTTAGCATACTTTAAAAGCTGCTGACTGAGGTCCCAGCTTCCAATCAGCCTGTATCTATGTGGTGACTGAGATCCAGAGATTTGGGCATACCCACAACTACATGGAGTCACTAAGAACAAAGAATTCGGCTTGGACAGTTACAAAGGTGTGAGAGACAACCAAGGGCTTAGGCCTGCTAAATAATAAGGTTAATCTCTTACACAATACCACTCCATCACTATTAAACGAACTACTACTTTTACCCTGGGAGTGGTAGCTACTTTGTCTAATGCACAGAAACCAACATAGATAGTCAAGAAAAAATAAGAAACAAGGAAATCTAGTCCAAGAAAAATAATAAAATAAAACCTCTGAAAACATACCTTAATAAAATGAAAATAGTGATTTACCTGATAAAGAGTTTAAAATTATGGTCATAAAGATATTCATCAAGGCCAGAGGAATAATGTATAACAAAGTGAGAATTTCAACAGATATAAATATTAAAAAATACTAAACAAATCACAGAATTAAAATTATAATAAATAAAAATTTTAATAGAGATCTTTAGTATAAGACTAGATGAAGCAGAAGAAAGAATCTGTAAACTTGAAGACAGGGCAGTAGACTACATTAATTATAGGAGTTAAAAAAAAAAAAGAATGAAGATAGCTTTAGGAATTCATGAGATACCATCGAGTGGACCAATATTCACATTATAAAATCCCCGAAAGAGATGAGAGAAATGACAAAAAGCTTTTTTTGAAGAAATAATGGCTGAAAACCCCCCTAATCTGAGGAAAAACATGCATCTAGATCCAGAAAGCCTAAAGGTTAAAAATAAATCCAAAAGAACCCATGCCAAGACATATTATAATTATATTGTCAAAGTAATAAGACATGAAACCTTAAAAACCAGTAAGAGAAAAAAATTACATGTAAGGGAACTCCCAAATTCATATAGAACCCCAAGAAAAACCTGAATAGCTAAGTCAATCTTGAGAAAGAACAAAACTGGAGGCATCACACTTTCTGATTTCAAACTATATTACAAAGCTATAGTAATCAAAAAGTATGATATTGGCATAAAATCAAACATATATAAAAATGGAATAGAACTAAAAGTCCAGAAATAAACTCACATATTTATGATTAATTTTGACAAAAGAGCCAAGACTATATAATGGAAAAACAATGGCCCCTTCAATAACTGGTGTTAGAAAAACTGAATAGCCACACGAAAAGAATAAAATTAGACCCCTATATAAAAACCGACTCAAAACAAATCAAAAACTTAAATTTAATACATAAAAATGCTAGAAAAAAATATAGAGGATAAACTCCTTGATAACAGTCTTGGCAATGAATTTTTTGAATTTGACAGCAAAAATAAAGGGAATAAAAGCAAACATAAGCAAGTGAGACTATATCAAATTAAAAAGCTTCTACACAGCAAAGAAACCATCAACAAAGTGAAAAGGCCAATTACAGAATGGGTGAAAATATTGAATGGAAGAAAATATATATCTGATAAGAGGTAAATATCTAAAATATTTTTTTAAAAACTCATAAAATAATATTGGGGAAAAAAAAGAGATTAAAAATGGGCAGAGAAACTGAATAGGAAGTTTTCCAAAGAAGACATACGAATAGCTAACAGTTACGTGAAAGTTTCTCAAAATTACTAATTATCAGGAAAAGAAAAATCAAAACCACAAGTATCACATTGCACCTGTTAAAATGACTATTATCAAAAAGGCAAAAGATAACAAATGCTGGCAAGGATATAGTGAAAAGAGAACCCTTGTGCATTGTTGGTGTGAATGTAAATTGATGTAGTCACTATGGAAAACAGTGTGAAGCTGACTCAAAAAATTAAAAACAGCACTACCATATGACCTAGCAATTCCAGTTATGAATAATACATCTGATAGAAAGAAAACCACTATCTTAAATAATATCAGCACCCCCATGTTCACTGCAGCATTATTTATAATAATCAAGACATGGAAACAGCCTAATGGTCCATCATTAGACAAAAGGATAAAGAAAACGTGATACTACACACACACACACACACACACACACACACACACACACACACACACACAAACACACCACTGGAAATTATTCTTCCATAAATAAGGAAAGCCTGCCTTTTGGGATAACATGGATGGACATTAAGGACATTTCACTAAGTGAAATAACTCAGAGAAAGACAAATACTGCATGATTTCATTTATGTGTCAAATTTAAAGTAAATAAATAAATAATAAAACATTTTTAAAAAGAAAGTGAACTCATAAGTACAGAGAGGCGATTTGTGGTTGATAGAGGTGAGGTCGGGGTGAAATGGATGAAGATGGTCAAAAGGCACAAGTCTCCAATTATAAGAAATACAAGCTCTGGTGATGTAATGTTCAACATGATTACTACAGTTAAGAAATCGTATATTGTGTATTCAAAAGTTACAGAGAGAGTAGATCTTAGACGTTCTCATTACAAGAGAAAAATTTTGTAATTATGTGAAGTGCTAAATATTGACATTTTGTTCATATATATAATCGTTATATGGTATATTTAAAACTAATATGTTAAGTTATATACCAGTAAAACTGGAAAAAGATACTATAAGCATTACGTCAAGTCATCACAGTAATTTTTCAACCAAGAGAAATATACAGTCAATAGAAACAGAAACACTGGAGAACTTAAAAAAAAAAATGGGTTGTCAAATTATACTATAAAATAGCTTTGATTTTTTATAATATAAGAATAACACAAAAATATGACTGAAAATATCTTCCAAAAACTAAAATATATTATGTATGGTAATTTTAAAACAAAAATCTATAATAATTCAATAGATGATTGGTTTAAAAGTAGCGTAAAAGAGACTTAGTCATTTTAAAAAAAGAAACAGCTCTCATTATCTGCAGGTGGCAATTGTGTACTTCAAAAAATAATATCCATAGAGATAATTAGAATTAAAAAAGTAAAATTAAGCTGGCTGGATAAATTAAATATACAAAAATCAAGTGAATTTATATACCCTACAACAAATATACATTGAACGAACATTTACCATTTAAGTTGCAACTAAAAATACTATGTATCATGGAATATATCTACTCAAACTTATCCACAGAAAACTAAGTAATATTAATAAGTCGGAAAAAAAACTAAGAAAATGGATATACACACTAAGCTTATAGATGTAAAGTCTGGGAAAATTAATGATGGCATTTTCTCCAAATTGTTGAATTTGAATGCATTCTGAATTAAAATTCCAGAAAATTATTTTTTGGCAATCAAGCAAATTCTGAAGTTTATATAAGAAGGCAAAGGACCAAGAATAGCAAAGAAAATGTTAAAGAAATAGAGGGAAGGTAGAGAAAGAAGAAAAACCAAGGAAGGACTTGCTTCACTAATAACAAGATGTACTGTAATATTACAATGGTAGAGACAATTTAATCCTACAAGATTAGACATATACATCAATGTAACTCTGTAGAGAATCCAAAGAGAGACTCATGTGATCTCAACATTTGGTGTATGGCATAGATGGACCTTCATATCAGTGTCCAAAAAGGTTTTTTCATTAAAATATTCTGAGTCTATTGAAATATCACTATAAAAAAATATTTAAAGAAACCATTCCATTACTTCACATCATTACCTCTCATGTACTTCCAGCTGAATTTTGTATTTTATTGTTGAAATAGGAAAAAAAAAATAGAAATTCTAGGAGTTATTTGATGGTTCTGGGCCCTATGGTAAGTAAACTTTGTTTTGTTTCTATAATAAACAAGCAAAAATAATAAAGAAATACAATATAATCACTATTCCAAAATGAAAATATTTGTAACTTTTTTTTTACCTTAAAATTTAGCACTACTGTAAGGAAAAAAAAAAAAAAAGGAAAAAGAACAGCTCCAGTTAGTCATGAGGCAAGCCAAAATTAGAGAATCGATTAAATAGCTTCATATCCAGGAAGTAAAATTCTTACACATCATTAAGAAAAAGACAGGCAATCTGATTAAAAAAAAAAAAAGGTAATACCCTTTAACAGGCTAAAAAGCATATAAAAAGTTGATCAACGTTGTTAGTTATGAGAGAAATGCAAAGCAAACTACAATTAAATAAAATTACTCTTGTAGATTATTTATAAAGTTGATTTTAATTATTCCCACTCCTACCATCATGTCCCTTTACAATGTAATCTTAAAAATCCTTATTATATATATATGTATATATATATGTATACATACTATGGCAATACTAAATTTAACACTAAATATATATGTGTGTGTGTGTGTGTGTGCGCGCACACCCGTGTGTACTTTTATGACCCAACACTATCACTCTTAGATTTATACCTCCCAATACATATATATATGCACCGAACACCATGCACTAAAATGTTTTACAGCAGCAACTCAAAAATGCATGATAAATAATGAATTCTTAATACTTTAACAGAAAAATTATTGAAATGTGTTCTTATAATTATACACTATAGTTCCTATAAAATATTTTAATTAAACAGAATCTAGTGAGACTAATTTATGAAAAAGATAAAGTTTGATCATATTATAATACCTTACTTCTCCTATGATATGTGCAATTGCATTAAGAAAGCATCATTTGTAAACCATCTTCCAGAAGTTCACAGAAACACCTCATTTTTACACCTCAATAAGCTCTGCTATTATTTTACCCTACTTTTGTATTTGGGAAGTTTTAGTATTTGTTTTGATTTTTAAAAACACAGGGCCATTCCATCCCTTTCTAGACATGTTTTAATTTATGTCTGATAACATTTCCTCTAGAAAAATATTTTTAATGTAATCACTTCTCTTTCAAAATGCACTCTACATTTCATTAAGTCAGTCATAAATGTTTACTGAGTGCCTAGGAAATGTCAAGCATTTTTCTAGGAACAGAACACCTAAAAGAGACTTGCCTATACTGTGTTCACATTCTTGTGGAGGGAAATAGACACTCAATAAGTATGGAAAGACAATTAAGATGTGACTTTTTGTGTAGTCTCAACATACTTCCTTTTTGCTGCTTACATAACGTAGATTACTAGAAGTAGTTATGTTCTTGCTTATGCGACATTATAACATTTATCTCTGTGGCATATTGGATTATTGTTCCCAACTCTATTCTCTCTCTATTGTAAGATAATACATCTACGACTATTGTGCTGCCAACTGCCTATGAATTCTGTGGAAAAGTTCATTCTTCCCATCTCCTTAAATGTTGGGCTTGGTCATGTAACATGCTTTGGTTAATAGCATGTTAGTAAATGAAGTGCGCTGCATCCCAGTAGAAGTGTTAAATAAAACTGCATGGTTAGGTTCTGCTTTCTTGCTCCCGACTTTCAACATAAAATATGTATATACTTCCTAAATAATGGCTATTACTTCCATCAGAGAGAAAATTAGCGTGGAGTTGAGTACAGCTTAACAGAACAACCCAGTTAAGCACAGTTACCTGCCCTGCAGGTGACCCACAGTCCTTCATGTAATGTAGCAACAAATAAATGTTTTTGTTATATGCCAAATAAAGTCATTACTTCTGCATCAAAATCTGACTAATTCACAGTACATAAACAACAAACCTGAAAACAAATTTGGAGAAATGACTGCTGAGGTACCAGCTCTATCCTCTCCTAGTGCTCTAAATCTATAAAACAAAAATTTGTAACCAGTCTTTTATAACACTTGAGCTACCCAAAAGTAACATTTTAACATTATATAATCTCTTGATGGATTTAAATTTCTGACATTCTCTTAATATTTTATGTTGAATATTTATGTTTTGTGAAGATTTAAAACAAAGTTTCCATAAACCTGTTAAAGAAAAAAAATTCTATAGATATAATTAGCTGTGAACTCATTTCACTTTATTGGATATTGTTGAAAAGCCACTTCTGGTTTAGCTATCATTCACTCACTACTGCAAATTTGTATTTATTTATATAATTTGTACGATAAGAAGATCAGAAGCTATCATTACTGACTAGTGGAAACACACACACACACACACACACACACACACTTGTTTACACAATTGTGGGTAGACCAGTGGACCAATGTTAAAAAAAAAAAAAGCCAATAGATTAAAAAATCAAAAATTGAAATTTTTTTGTTTAGTTTGGTGCTTAAGGAATCTTGCATGTTGTTGATCTATTTTTCAATTAAATTTATTTGGGTGACATTAGTTAATAAAATTGTATAGGTTGAGTATACAATTCTATAATATATTATCTGTATATTGCATTGTGCATTCAACACCCATAGTTAAATTTCCTTCCACAACCATATACTTGTGACAACATGAATGAATCTTGAGATTATCATGCTAAGTGAAATAAGTCAAATAAGTCAAAGAGAAAAAGTTCATAACCATATGACTTCACTTAAATATGGGATATAAATCTGAAAGCAACAACCTAACAAGACAAAGATTCATGGATATGAATGATAGTTCAGTGGTTACCAGGAGGCATGAGAGGTAGAAATGGGTAAAGGGAGTCTCTACTGTTGAACTAATACAAGATAAGTTAATGATGATTCATTCTTTTGTAACTCAGTACTTACAGTCGTTCAGTTGAAACATTTGCCTAGATAGAATACAGACCCATCTAATTTTTTTTTTTTGGAGGGGGTTGCGCTTTCTCCTTTGACTCTTCTGTCCTTAAATACAACTTGTTTTGCAGCTATTCTTCCACCTTTTAGAAATAATCAACCAGGCTTCACTATGATTCTGATTGCTTGTATTAAGCTTTTCCATGTGATCATGTATCCTGTATATGGCATAATTCTCTTCAACAGGCACAGCTAATTAAGTTCTGTAATCAAGGACACTGCAGCCAAGAGCTAATTTAAAAATTAAATGCTGAAAACAGAACAACATAATTTACTCTACAATTAAACGATTAGAGATGAAGGAACTGTGGCATATTTGTCTATCATGACATTAGAAAATCTTCACAGTGAATTTTAACATTTCTCTTTATAACACTGGACCTTTTAGTTTAACCCCATAAGCTTTTTTTGTCTAATTTGATAGCTGTAGGTATTTTCCAGCAGGTAGCTTTAAACTTTCTATGTATGTAAGTTAAAACTGAAAGGACCCCCTGGCAATACTGTTTTGCAGACACTGTCTGTTTACAAATGCCACATTTCCATGCTGATGTGAATTTGGTAGTCCTGTAATAGTAACACCAGAGCATGATACTTTGCTGTATGTTCCCCTTGTAAACTCACTTTTTTTTTTTTTTTTTTTGCCTTCTGTCACATTCCATTTTACTTTTCCTCCCTCAGGCATCATAGGATGCCTAAACACATCTCTTCAATATTATCTGTTGCCTGTCAAAATTGGAAAAAAAAGCTAGAACTCTCTGGTTCATTGTGTTTGGTTAAGTTTATTTTAGATAGGTCTCTGAAGTAACTGTATATGGACTGCAACTTATAAGGGGGGCAAAAACTAGTTGTAGACTTGGTCTTATTATTTGAGAGAGCAGTTAATGACATAGTGATACCAAAATTTCAATGTTGGGAAGTATCATTCTATATAAATGGTAAATTAAAGTATTTTCATTCACTGATCATATGTTGTCTAAAATTATTCTCTTTTTATGTGGAAATGAGAGCATATTTAAAAGTGTGGACATTTTTATATGCCAGTCAATGAGATATTAAAAATTTATATTCACATTCCAAAATTCTTACAAGTAAAACCTATATCCAAACACAACTGATAGTGCCTGTTAATCCTAAAATTATTTTGAATATAAAATAAGGTCCTATATTGTTTCCAACAATACAATTAAAGTTAAATTATTTAGTACTTCCTGATAACTAATTTGTCTTTTAAAGCACTAATGAGTAAAGTAAATAAAGTTTGGATTTGAGAAATGTAGTATGATTAAAATAATTTTATTGTTAAACTTGAGTAATCTAGATGTTAACCTTTGGGGGAGGTGGGGGGGAGGAAGCCACACAAAACTTCTGGTCAACAAAGGAGGGTCCTAGGTGGATTTCATCACAGTGGCTACTCTTCCCCTTCTGGGCCAACATCGTAGAGGAGATTCTCTACACTCTTCAGCTCCTCCCTGTGAGAACCTGGTAGGATTCCTAGAGGAAAGCCTGCAAAAATATGAGGACCCTCTATGAGTATGGTCCCCAGGAGGACTTTTATTCTCTCACTAGCCCAAATTCAACTTGCAGCAATTTTTCAAATTGCTGCTTTAATGCCCAGACTATAGAGCACTGAGTGGCTGTTGCTCCAGGCAAGCAAATGCTTAGGTCATATTTCCCCCCATAGGGGACTATCTTTCCAAAAACTTGCTTGGTGGTTTGCCCCATGCTATCATTTCTCTGATGGGTCCTCCAAAAAGTCACTGATTTTTAGTTTCTCCAGTTGTTTCCTGTTGTAAAGGTAAATATGACCTCTTCTCAGCAATTTAGATATACAAGCTGATGCAGACTCTCTCTATATTTTTTCATGATGATTATGGTTTGATTTTTTTTCCACATTAAGATTTTGAAATTATTTAGAATGTCTTTTCAGTGATAATATAAATTACTTTTTCTATAATAAGGAAATTATTTGTCAATCATTTCTCACAAACCATTTGTCATTAACCTATGAAACATATTTATATATGCTCTGGGCTCTCAAGTATACTAAATTCTTTTTTTTATTTTTTTAGGATTATTTTCTCTATTGGCTATTATGCATTCTTGTCCCTTTATGACACATGCCTTGTGTATTAGTCAGGATCTCCCAGAAAAACAGAATTAATGGGATGTATATGTTTATAGAAAGAGATCTGTTATAATGAATTGGCTCGCGTGATTATGGAGACTGACAAGTCTCAAGATCTGCAGTTGGCAAGCTGGAGATTCAGGAGAGCAATGGGGGTCCTCAACCATCTTTCAAGAATCTTTTTTCATGTTTTTCCTTATTAGCATATTGCTTAATTATTATAATTTTATAAGAAGTTTTAATAAGTAATGTGGAAAGTTTTCATTCCATTACACTTTTTCAAAAAACCTTATTGGTTTTTAACAGATATTTATAACCATCTTTAAAATTAACCTCTCAGAAAGTCTTTGAGGCAACTAAATACAAGCTAATAGTATATTACTTTATTTAATTCAAGAAATAGTTTATATATCTGAATAACTTTCAAATAATCATTATAAGATCTAGGCATTTAATTTTGGAATATTGTTCATGATTCTTTATGCTACTATATAATGTTTTTCTATTATATGTTCTATATGGTTATATTATATATGAGAGCAAAATTGTATATATTTAATTTATTACTGGATTCTTTACTAACTCTGACACCCATTTTCAATTCCCCCTTTTTATGTTGAATGCCTGTTACCAAAACTGAGACTAAATTTATGCACCAGAATAGAGAACAGTACATGAAAATTAGATAGTGAACACAACTCAAGCATACTCTTTTCAAGGAAAGAAAACAAAACAAAAACAGTTTTATGAATTTTACAAAGCATTATTTCTACTTCATTAGGGCAGAAAATATTTTTGCCAGAAAAAAAGAATCTAATCATACATATTCTTAGGTTTAATATGAATGTCAACAAACAATAGAAATGTACAAAACTATAATGCAGTAAACTGCTGTTATATATAAATTTTAAAGTTAAACTTAATATTTTAAAAACTTTTTATTTTCTTGAAATCGAAATGCAAATGATCTTATATAGAAAATTACGTAACATACAAAAGTGTAATTGTTCTGTGAGAATTTTCTCTGTATCATATGTAATCACTTTAAAATAACTGCCTTATCAACAAAATGACCCAGGGAAGGTCACTCTCTTTGTTTCACAACTCAATGTTTTCTACAATCTCTTTACATTTAATTGTCCTTTCAGAGCAAACTATCATTTACTCTTTCTGCTTCTTACTAAGTAATTTAAGAATAATATAAACTTATAATTTTAGAAAATGCAAGTTTATCCCCTAGCTCCCCTGTAGAGTTCCTAGATCACAGGCTCCCCCCAGCAATACAGTATATAATGATGCTCATGTAGATCTGATTTATTTGACTTATAGAACTCTCACTATTCATTTTGAATAATAGCTTTTAACACATTTTTTGTAACTAACATTTTATTAATGTTTATACTAGTTCATATTATAAATTGGTTTGTAAATGCATTTTGGGAAATCATAGTTGACAGTCAATTGATTTGTTATAGATTTTACTGCCTTTGATAGACTGACCAAAATTTACATTATTTGGTTCATGACATCTTGCATGTATTCATCTCAAACATACACACACACACACACATACACACACACACACATACACACACACACACACACACAATTTTATCTTTAGGACTTGCAATGGAATGAACATTTGTATCTCCCCAAAATGTATGTGTTAAAGCTTAAATCCTTCATGTGATGGTATTTGTTAATGTGATCTTAAAGAGATGATTAGGTCATGAAGGTGGAGCCCTCTTGAATGAGATTAGTGCCCTTTTATGAAGACATAGGAGAAAAATGATTTCTCTCTGAGGATATAACAGAAGACACAGCATTATGCAAACCAGAAATGGGGTACTCACCAGACACCAGATCTGTTGGCACCTTGATTGTGGACTCCCCAGCCTCCAGAACTGTGAAAAATAAATGTCTGTTGTTTAAGCCACCCAGTATGGTATTATCATAACAGCCTGAAATAACTAAGACAGAACTATTAGACAATTATGGCCTCATGGCCCTTTTAATATATCTTTTATTCCAATCAATATCAAAAGTTTAAAAATAAAAGAATAAAATATGAAACCATTATATATTTTAAAACTTTTCATTTTTACTTTTACATTTTTACATTTCTGTCTTAAAATATAATACATAATACACTCACATTCAAAGTGGAAATCATTCTGTGAGGTAGAGTTTTGGAGCAAAACTTATGAATAAAAACCAAATAACACTAAATTCTCTACTTGTCCTATGTAAAATAACCATGACAATTTGAAATGGATTCTCAATTCTATTAAAATAAATGCTAATTCATACCATTCAAGTCACTCTAAGTTGAATATAATAATTGCAGTCAATCTAGTGGATTAACAATCTCCTTGATTTTATTTTCTGTGGCTATATCTCAGTATGAAAATTATAAGACTTAACAGGGCAGGAAAACCTGCCATTTTCCTGTTTCTCATAATAATATACCACATAAACACTTTTGGGCTCAATTTAATAAGAGAATTAGTTAATTTGGAGGCTATTAATATAATTATTATCCATGGTTTCACACTTTGGGGCTATTTAGCCAATATAAAATGTAAAAGTGTGGCATTAGCTATCGTGTGTTCTAGGTGCAATTTTTCTATTTTAATCTCAATATGGGTAATCATATATTTCCCAAAGATATTTTAGAAATTGAAAATGTCTATTATTCATTTTTTTGAATTCTGGGCCAGTAAGTATAAACTAGGAAGTCTTGGAAAAACTGGAGTGAAAAGTAATCCAACTTGTAGTTTAACTATCTTCCTCTAAAACAGGGGTCAGTAAACTTTTTCTGTAAAAGGCCAGATAATAAATGGTTCATGCTTTGTGGATCATTATATCTTTGTTGCAACTATTTCACTTAGGAATTGTAAAAGCAGCCACTGGCAGTATAAAAACAAACTGGCACATCTGTGTGCCAATAAAGCTTTATTTAAAAAAATACACGATGGATTTTGTCTTTGGGCTGTGATTTGCCACTGTCTTCCCTAAACCCTTATATATTCCTGTCTACTCTGTTTTATTTCTTTTGCTTTTCCATGGCTTTATTCATTCAACTATATATTGAAATCTCTCAAAGTTATGCCTTTTACCCAAATGTCTTCCCAGTATCCAAACCTGTCTTTTAACTGTATTCTCAGCATCTCTACTTTGGTGTTTGGCAGGCATTCTCAAACTAAACATGTTCAAAACCTAAAACATTACATCTTTATTCAAAGCTGCTCTTGCCAGAATGGTAATAAAAGAAGCAATATGCTTCCAGTTGCTCAGGCTAAAAAACACTAGAGTTATCCTTTTGTCTTCCTTTTTCTTCCACTCCACATCCAACTAACAAGCACTTTCTATAGGCTCTACATTTACAGTATATCTAAAATTTGACCTTTTCTCTTCACCTCCTTGCTACAAGTCTGGTTTGAACCAATCTCTCCTCTCTGATATATTTTAATACCTTCCTAATTTTGATAGATCTAATAAGTTTAGAATTGGATATTTTGATTTGAAGATTCTGCCAAAAATCAAATGAAGAAATCCAGAAGGACGTTGTATTTCTGTATGTGATAAAGTCTGTTACATATCCTAAAGTGGTTATCACCAGTCAATTGACCATTAAATGTATATTTTTATTATTTATACTTTCCTATATAATTCTCAAAATTATCCACATAGGACATTTCTCATCATAATGATAAAAAACAGAAGTGTGTTTTTTTATAAAAGAAGTGCTACAATAAAGTGAAGGCAGTTTATGAGAACTAATCTGTGAGAAAACTTATTTTCAAGAGAACAAGAAATAAAGCTGTGATGCAAGTCTGAGGTAGAGTTATTCTTGAGTGTGATCTCATTTGTTTAAATACGGCAATATTTTTAAAAAATTCTAGTTAGCGTATTCACAATACATGGAATTTCTAAATATATTAAATTATGCTATTTTAAAATCACTTTATCATTTATTAATTTGAGGTTAGATTACACACACACACACACACACACACACACACACACACCATTTAGAACAATGTATTTTACCTTGGCTAAAATAAAAATTAATTATAAATGTGACTTTTATAGTTTTAAATTTCATAATGTCTTTCCTTTTTAATAGATTCTTGTTTTTGTGCTGATTTGGAGTAGTTTCCTCTTCTAATATATAATTTCACTATTACTAGATCACACTAGTAAGTTCATCACCCACCTAATTCCTCTAGGTTAGTTTTTTACGGAATGTTTCATAGATTATTACTACTCATCTGAAAAGTTATAAGACTCACTAAGTAAAGATGAATAAACTTTAGAAATATATACTGAAATCAAGACCTAGCTAAAGGAAAGAGGAGAGCTGACCATTACAAATATTTTAAACATTACAGCTATATTTATCAACAGGAAAAATTTTGCTTTGAGAAAAGATAAATCATTTTATGTTTCATTTTTATCATTTCTATGAACCGATAAATGATTATCCTGTCAAAATGAACAAAGTACAATAATATTAGTTACTAACTGAATAGAATAACACCATTACCTTTTAGAATAAAAAGAAAAAAAATGCTATTTATTTAAAAAATAAGAGAGAGAGAATGAATCTTATGGGAATCACTAAATTAGGGTAAAGATGAATAAATTTTAATAAATTTTTGCTCAGAGATGAAGGTTAAGAAAACTGAGTGAAAGACTAAAAACCGTACAATATAAGCAATACACTTCTTATTCCCATACCCAAATCTTATATGAGAGCGTTACTTAAAAAAATATTCAAGTAAAAAACATAATGGTTGAGGATGATATTGAAAATAAGTAAAATTTCAATAAAAATGAACCAATTACCTGTCTAGACATTCACTCAAGCCTTCTGCTTAAATCACATCTTCAATGCTTATGCATATGACAAACAAGTCACCTCACCCAGTGGTGGTTTAGATTGAGTGGCTTTTATTATTATTATTAGTTTATTCTTCAAACAGTGTGAATTCTCACCATTTCCATGATGGTTTTACTCTATTTCATTATCTGATTATTTATTTATTTATTGCCACCCTCTGACCTCAGGCTACCATCAGATAATACATTATCAAAGCCAACTTTTTAAGTTTGATTTGACAGATTATGGTACTTTTTTGATTATAAATGAAGCCCTAAGACAGAGTAATTACAAAGAAAGCCATCTTTATATTGACAAGCTCCTTGGCAGGCCAATTCTAGTTACCACAACATATGACTTTCAAAGTAGACAAAGCAGAGGAAGAGAGAAAAATAAATAACAAGGATATCTGGGAAATGCTCCAATTATGTTACATTTCAGTTGATATAAAATAAGATTTTAGTTGACGCTTTTATTTCTGTAACAATTGACTTTAAATTTTGATCTATCCATATTCTGATCCTGCCTTGTAAGCTATGGAAGAGAGATGCTTGAGACTTGAAAGGCATGGTGTATTTTTAGAAATGTGTTACTTTCTCTTATATCTACGCATGTATTTGGAGAGAACCTCTCTACTAAATAGTGCAACAATCTGATACCAAAAGCTGAACCTGAAAGCACATGGTCATTGTGATTCTAAAAGAACTTTATTATAAAATCAACAATCACAAACACTAAATACATGGCAGATAGTGCCTTGCATATATCACGGAAACATAAGGTCACAGAGTGGTATGACTAACAATCCCAGGTCCTTGGCATCGGATACATGAATATGAATCCCATTGTTGTCAATGAGAAAATAAGTGGTTTGGGCACTATAAAACTTGCTTGAATTTCAATTTCCTCACATAGTATATACAGATATTAGTATTTACATCATAGTTAAAGTTCCCATAAACACTGGGTTTATTGTAGAAGTAAACACACACACACACACACACACACACGTTTTCCTCATTCTCTGTCACACCATTCTAGCGTCCCACAAGTTCATCCTATGTCACAGATATAGATATAGCCTTAGCTAGCAGAGATCTCTGTGGAAATGAGACAATATAATATGAGGGCCAACTTTGGGCTCTACTATTTATTAACTGTATTGCATTAATATATGAGGAAAGGAACTGCCTTCATTCTCTCATATATTCAATAGAGATAGTAATGGTTTATCAATTTGCGTATTTAAAAGTACATGATATGCTTTGCACAGTCCCTAGCTTATCATTAAGTGCTAATGCATGTCTATTTTTATTACTCTTGTTCTCAGAAATTTTGTTCTACATTTAGACTCTTTCCAAGCATGGGTTGCCTTATGAAAAGTGAATTATTCCTGCTCTCAGAAAATCTTCAGGAATCTATATTTCTACAGGACTAATCTGTCGATTTGAAGAAAGGGAATCTAAAGCATACAAGCATACAAGCCTATTTCGAATGAGTAAAGTTTGTGTGTTTGGTTTCTCTTACTCATTCCAAGAAAGGAGATACAGAAAGGCTTCTGGTCACTTACTCTGAAAGGATTCCACACCAAGTCCGGAGAGGAGCACATAACAAACAGCCTATCCTTTTTCATTATGTAAAACATGTAACTTTAATCTTGAGGAAAGAGAAGGAGGGCTAAAATTTCATGTTTAACCAGTGAATCCACCGAACAGACTTTAAGAACATGGTTTTTAGTAGTCGTTAGCCAGACATACCAGGAAGGCCATATGGAGAAAGACTATAGGAAAGATGGACTACTTGAGAGTTGAGATCATTTAAATTAAAATCCATGTTAAGAACTGTGACTTAAATTTAAAATCCTATGCCCAATGCTACCAAAGACTCACAAATATTAACTGAATTCCTAAATAGGGGCTTGCTTACTCATGTCTGTTTAATAGCATCTTCCATCTCTGAAGAGTTGGCTTGAGTAGCCTTTTCGAACAAGACTGCTTTTACGGTGGAGAATTAGCTGGGTACTCCTGCTGTTTACCAGGTTATTCTTAATAGGCTGTGGACAAGATTAAAGCAAATTTTAAGGGTGTATGTATATACATACATACATACGTACGTACGTGTCCATTTGTACACACCTGTATGTTTCACATATATGCACATTCTCTTTTGGGTGTTATAAATTTTGACAAAATGCCTTATTATTCCTTATATATACATATACCCTGGCCATTTGCTCATCCTAAATGACACTGAACCTTTAGCACGGTCTAGAAGCCTTCCTTTCAATTTCTCTGTATATAAACAATTAAAGGAAGAATGTAATTTGTATCTCAGCATCCTATGTAGGCAGATATTCACTGGCGTATTTTGCCAAAACAGTATTGAATGTATTCTAATTGGCATTGAACTCAGCATTCCATCAAGATAAGCTCTCTCACCTAGATAGCATAAAGCTGTGACAACCATGGACCCATAAATAGATGCAAGACAGTGAGGCACATAGTATAGGAAATATGAGCTAAAGTTTATAATACATTATTAAATTTAAAAAATTAGTCACTAGAATTACCCCAAATTATTTATATATCCTCAACTGTAAAAGAAGAGGTTCAATCACCACAGGAAACTGAATACACCTTCCAACCCTACTGTTCTTTGATGGTTTTGCCAGACCTACTGGTGGGTGGATATATATCAGTTGCTGGCATCCAAACTAATCCATTAGTTGCCTAGCAGAGCAAGGAGAGGCGTATGCCTTCCTAATGTTAGTGGGTTGGAGAACATTTCAGGAGTGTTTAAGGAGTTGCAAGAAAACAAATTTCAGATGACAGAAAAAAAGTAAAAAAAAGTAAGTTGCTGAACACTGTTGTCTACCTATATCCCAGTGATATTCATGCAATTCAACAAACCTATGTCAGGCAATGGCCCTAACTCCATAAGTCATTATATTCCTACTTGAAAAACTGCATATAAGAAGAAAATTAAGTTTTAAGTACATTTTTAAATCTTAATAAATCTGCCATGACTTAATAAAACCTGGCTCTTAAGTTTCAAATGATGATACATACTCATTTTCCTTAAGAGTATCCTTCCCTAACTTTGCAGTTTACATAGGTTGTAGGGTACATAGTAAGCCTACATGTGTGCAAGTATTGGAAAAGGTTTAATTCTACTACCTTTGTGCTGTTCTCCGTTGATATAATCCTCCCTTCAGATTTCCAAACACTAAATCTAACATGTAATATACAAAGTAAAAACCAAGGCATAATTTTAACAACCAGTATAAACCATTTTCAAATACATTCCTTTCTGGTCTATACAGTCAGTGAACATATCTGTCATTCACCTACAATTCTCCTAATACTATAAAAATTGGGAGCCATTCTTGTGGGATTGTATGTACCCTAAAAATGGGCATATGATAGGAAATGATTCTTTTTGCTTCTATTCAACCCAGTGATCATAACAATAATCTATTACATATAAATAGTACTTTAGAGTTAAAAAAAAAAACTCCTATATCTAATCGATTGATTCTTTTAGCCTTTTAAAAAAGAAAAGCTAACATCATACCCTCATTTTAGAGATGAAAAGACATGGGAGACTGAAATGGTGAGTTACATAGAGCCTCATGGCTATTAAGGGTAGACTAGGGACTAAAAAACTTGCCCTCTACCAACCAAGTGCCCTTTCAATCAAAAACACTATTTTTACCCAGCCACTTGCTTTATTAAATGGGCATTTCATCTCTATAATGTCTGAGCAGCTCTTATATCTGCTACTTGAAAATCTTTAATCTTTTTATAGTTGTTGTAATTAAATGCATAACAGAAATTCAGTAGAAAAATATAAATACATTTTAAATATAAAATAGCAATTATAGTCATAGACTAAGCACAGAACAAATAGAAAGGGCCAACATTAATTCTTTAAGTTGTCTCCTTTGATATAGAAAAATGATCACATAATACAATTAATGCTGGACTGTTAACTCCATTTTATTATGGAGTAATTATTAACTAAAACTCTAAATGTTTTGGGAAAAAATCACAAAGATGATTCTGCTAAGATGGAGGCATTATATTGAGAAATAATCTATAACTATGTATGGATAAATTTGTTGAATACAACCATCACTATATAAACTTTAGAAAATTAGTGTTTTTTGACAGATTCTATCTAACTGATCAGCACACACTAATTAAATTCACATATTTAAAGTTAAATTTGAAAGTTAATGAGAGACATATACAAAGTATGTACAAAACAATTAGACAATGTCCACCAGAATTTTAGAGTTATCCAAAGTGTAGGTAAAAATTTGTAGCTTGGCTCTCATTCTAAATAAGTCTTGGAAATATTCTATAATTGTTTATGCCAAAAAAAAAAAAATACAAAAAACAAACAAACAAAAAAAACAAGTAGGACTCATTTAGTGCAATCACACAGAAGATGTAAAAACTTAGCCAAAGCTATTTTACTCTGCAGGGTTTGTCTATCCATAAGTTAAAAGTTGTATTTTCCAGAGTGTATCCATTAAGTGTAAATTTAATCAATATATCCAATATTTGCAATAAGGGCATGCCAGAATACTGAAAACACCTTACTTGATTAATTGATTTTGAAGAATACTTCTCCCTTGGTCTTTCGAGCTCCTACCTTCAGGAAAGTATACTCCCTGTAAAGGTTGTATCTTTATATTTGCCCACAACATAAGTGAATGACCCGATCCCATTTATAATGGATTCCCCTCAGAAATCTCAGGGCTTGTCAAAGCGAAACATAATATTGGCAAAGGCACCTTTGTTATTTCCAATTTTTTTCCTTTAAGCAGAATGTTGTGCTTAGCCAAAGTGAAAGCAAACATACAGCACCGAGAGATATATGAGAAAAGACTGCACTTCAGAATGCCTGATGATCACTCTCCCTCTGTCTGCCTGCTGCCACTTTTTGCTGCTATAGGTATAAGCCATGCCTCATGAATATGGAAAACATTTATGCAGAACAAGAAGTTTATCATAAATACTGATGAGAACTGCTATCCTAATTCATATTTTCCAGCATTCTCAGGAGCATCAGTTGTCCCTGGAAACTACCAACAATCTGACGTCAAAGTCCCCTCCATGAGCTATTTATTTTTCCATTTTGGCTGAATTCATAAAATGTCAAATGCAATAAGCCTGCAGGGGTGAGAAATAATTTAGTCTCAACAAATTTGTGCTTCATTAGCATTTCCCCCTTGTTATTGTTTTACCATTAGGTTTTTATTAATGAGCCGTGGAGTGGCTCCAGGCTTATTATGTAACAATGGAAAAGGAAAACTTGTTTTTTGGGGAATTTGGTGTCCTGACATTCAGATACCCACCCCACCTCACAAGAGCATTGGCTTACATGCCATAAAAATGAGGCCAGAAATGACATTTACTCTGCTTTCTTATTAAAAACTATTCCAACCAACATTTTTCTGATAGGTCTATTTTGGCTATATCCAAAACACTGAAACCCACTGTGGAGATCAGCAGGCCGCAGGAGGCAAAAGGTCTGTTCAGCATTCTGGAGTCTTGGAGCCTTGGCCACTGTTTGTTCTAGAATACGGAGGGAAGCAAATGGTCTGTTGGGTTTTCTTACTGCATACCACTCTGCAAGCATTGAACTGTCCTCCCTAGGGTGTTTTTATAGTGCTGGCTCAATGTTTATTACAAGAGATATGATGGAAAAATAGCCTTCTGGGGACAAACATTTTGTTCATGATATATGGAAATGGTTGACAAGAGTCACCATTCATGTTTAGGAGACTTTATTTCACATGTGAATGATCAGTGAAGAGCTATGAGCAGTCGTCTCTACTTCACTCTTTAGACATAACACATAGGGAAAACCCTCAATTTTATTTAATTCTTCAATCTAAGATTTTGTTCTAAGATAGATATTGTCTGTAGGGTATAATTGAGCTAATATCTATCAGCCATATTTCAAGTGATATGAAGCTAAAATTGGAAGCAATGGCTAAGATATTATAATTTCCTTGTATTTTCTTTGATTTAGATAACTCAAAGCAACTGAGTTCCCTCTATGTTCCAGTGTTCTTTATCTGTAGACAGATCCTTACTGTATCGTATTTTAAGACAGACATACTATACGCAGAAAGATGAATCACAAGTATGAAACATTGTTTTTGACTATCACCCCTGCTGAGCATTGAGACAGCATGGTGTATTAGGAGCTATTCCATTGGTTGGTCTTTCTTTTCCATTATATAAGCCTTGAATAGCTCAGCCAGGGCATTTATTTACCTTCTCTGTCTCCAGTTTCCTAAACTTTAGCATGTTTAAAGACTCTCAATGAACATAGACTTTCCTCCTGAAATTAATACTTTGTAATTCTAATTAATTTGTAATAAAGTTTAAAGTAAATGTTTTGACCTTGATAGGAACAGATCCTGAATATCTGAATCTAGGCTATGACCTAAAAAATTGACATGCTAAGAGCAGTTCATTTTATAGAAAACAGTTAGCTTTAGAATCACTCTATTCTGAAAAAAATCTAACCCTTATGACTGCCTACAAGTATCCCTTTTGATCAAATACCTATAATATAAAATGAGTATTTAAAATAGTGGATCAGATATATGTGCTCTGCCTACTTCTCCATAAATCCTACTTCAATACCATATTTAAAATCAAATTATTGATGCAAATCAAACAGGAATTGAAACTTGCCTAACAATAAAAATAAGAAAGAAAAAATAAATAATTAAATTATCTTGACTTCTACTAATAATCTTAATAGTAAGTGAATCGACTGTGGCTAGAAAAATTACACAATATATCTAGAATTTCATGAAAAATAACTTTAGTAATGTCTCCTTTGTCCATGGTTATTTGGATGTACTCAAATAATTTGATCACAGAATAATCTAGTCCCTAGATATTAGTGTGCTATATAAAAACATCAAAATTCACAATCACTACTTTTGAGATTTTATTACATATTTTTTCTCTTATTATCTCCTAAATACAGTACTAAATATGACTATAGAAGATAGAACAAAGTCTTCAGTAGAGAATCTGCAATAATTGTAAACATAGATATCAAAAAGTAGAAATAGGATTTAAACACTTGCAGAGGTATCATAACACAAAACAAAACAAAACAAAACAAAAGAGTTCTTGACTTTGAATGTTTAAGCTTTATGGCAGTCTAATACTTTATGAACATTCTTCTAATCTTTAGAGGAATAACAAGATTTATAAACTCTGGCCCCCACATTGCTAAGATAAACCATTTAAGCACTATTTGGAAGAGAATAAATAAGGAAGTTGGTTCTATGTTAGGTATCTGTTTGGTGGCAAGGAGAGTAGCAGAAACACCTGGCTTTTGATTTCATCAATGGTCGTAAGCTCCACTGTATAGTGCCCAGATGGCATCGGTGCTGGTAGTAGTGGGCTGCAAACCTGAGCATCCAGCTGCTAGTAGCAGCAAGTGAGGATGTGTTGCTGTCCTCACTGTCACTATTGTCACTTCTGCAGTGGTTTTGGATGTTTGTCAGCACTAGAGCCCTCTTTCCACCATGTTCCTAACTATTATGGTACCTCTACAACATCCTTTTAATAAATGTTTATTCAGCCAGAATCATCTACTATTATGCCTTATTGATACAAATGAGTCTGAGTACTGTGATTATTTTTCCCTAACATATTAAACTTCACAAAAACAAAACTTCCTGTGGAATCAGAGTGTCTAGGCTCAAATCCTGCTGCTGATAATCAATAGATGTATGATTAAAGATAGTCTTAATCTCTACGTGCTTCAATGTTTTCATATGAAAATTGAGATAATATCTCATTGATTTATCATAATGATCATATGAAATAATACCGGTTAGTGTTTGGTATATTGTATCCCAATACACTAGAGATGGGAATATACAAAGCAATTAATATTAGTTAGCTGATAAAATAAGAATAGTAATAACAACAATATATTATGCCAGTCAATGGAAATCCATACCTATGTCCCAATATTCTGATTTTCACATAAGTAACTATCCTTAAGATTAGATATTTAAATGAAACTACCTAAGTTTAAATTATCTTAAATTTCTTTTTTTTTCATAGCTAATTTTTGAGGTTATTTATAAAATTTCTATTTCTTCCACCCGCTCACTACATATTAATCTCTTTTCTTTAGGACTTATCTAGGTTCTACATTAAAAGGGAAAATAAAAACCTTGTAGCAAAGTTTGGTAATATTTTTGGTCCAACGAGAATTTTAAAAATCTTAGAAAACTCAAATAAAACACACTTATGGATTTTCAGTCAAACTATTTACATATATAAATGAAATAGATAATGGAGCATTTGATAACATTCATGAATATGACAACTTAAAGATCTGTCTATTGGCTTTAAAGAAAAAACAAACAAAAAAAAGCAACAAAAGGCACACATATATTATTAACACACACAGTATTTAATTTCTTGTGCCTCATCCTTTAAATAATATTATTTAGACAGTTTTATACTACCTTTAAATTTAACTGAATAGAATCAAGAACTGATAATAGTATAATTAGTAGATAGTAAAATACTCTGAAATATGAGTATTTAGCTGTCTATATAAATATAGACATAGTGAATATTTTAAGTAGACTCTGAAAATACATGGCCTTATGCAATGATTATATTTCATATATATGTATATATATTTATATACATAAATTTGTATATTTTTCTCCTTAAAATCTACTCAATATATCTAAACATAGTAAGAATAGTAATTAGCTTCAGTCCTAGGTATACTTATATTAACGATATAAGTATATTTTATATGATGTTTTGATGTTTGACCTAGGCAGTTACTGCTATTAGAATCTCCATTTTTAAAATAACTCAGTTAATACAGGTTATTAAAAAAGCCTTTTTTTTAAGGATTGTGTGTAGCACATGATAAATTTAAATATGTAAATGTAAATGAGTGATTAATGTATTCCCTAAGCTATTGTAACTAGAACATTGTATGCTATAATTAAAAGAATTACTTATCTATTATAAATCAAGTAATGAAATTGTAAGGCAATGGGAATTATACAATAGAAAATCAGTCTTATTTTGATAGAAAAAAAATGGAGTCTCCAGATTATTGCTCACGGCAAAAACATAAGAATGAGTATTCAAGGGCACCTAAAAATTGATGGAATATTTCCCCTAAGTATTATTACCTACCAGGTCACCTGTCTTTTTCTTTAGGTCATTTAAGTTTGTGATTGAATAATGTTTTCTAATTCTTAAATTTTTTTCTTCACATTAAACTTCCATTGTGCTATTATATTTGAATTCTAGTAAAGGTGAATTATTATTTTTAATATAAAGTAGAAATATATTGAGAAATTCATAGACTGCTCCTTTCCTCAACAGACAAAACTCTTGACTTCATGGATCTCTATAGACTAATAAAACCATGTTACTATTTAAACATTACTAAAATTTCTTGTTTGTTTTCTTAATTTTCTGACTTCACATTCATTCTCTATTTTGTCTTATAGCTGTTTATAATTGAGCTCATTTCTATCATCTATCTGAATTGTGAGCCCTTCACAAGGAAAGTCTATACAGTGTTCATCTTTCTATATATAGTGCAGTAACTACCCCATGAAAGATGCAATTTTTACAAATCCCATTAAATAAACTAATATACATACTGTTTTAAAATTGCTCTCATCATTCAATGTCTTGATGAAAAAGATCATGCATTTATCTCTGTATCCCTACACCTAACAGGACAGTTAGCATATTATAGGGAATAATATGTAAAAGTTTAGATAAATGTATGAATGAATGAGTTAATGAATAAATGAATTTATGAATGAAGATCCATGGATAAATTTTCTGGTTTATTGGAAACTTTGGAGTTTCAAATTAATTCTGATAAGAGCCAATGGTTCTATGGGGACTCTACATATTTGTTTGTAGTGAAAATATTATGACCCACTGGTTTCCTGAAATTGTTAATACTTGGAATAAGATATAAATTGGGACTATAATCATTGTCTCTGGAATTTCCTTGATATCTGTCTCAGATTATGCCCTCTGGGAGCAGAGGCAATCTAAGGTGCATGATATTTATTAGATATCCCCATATGTGAATAGAGAGATCAGAAAGCAGTATCAGGACAAGAAAAAGTCACGCTGAGATACAGGCCTGACAAAGCCTTAGAAAGCAAGCAGGGGGTTATGAAGTGAGCACTGCCTGTGGGAATGCTCACAAAAGTAAGGCCTTTGTAGCCTGTCTCATTCATTTACAAAATGGAGCTAGCTGCTCAGAGATGTCTTTGACCTGGTGCAAGCTAGTTCTCTGTACTTGAGTAAGACTCTGAAGGAGCTTCAAGGGCATCAGTTGTGTTCAAGTCTTTCCTTTAAGGGGGATCCTGGAGTCACCTTTATCTCTCCAACTATATTGATTTTTGCAAGTTTTCTTAGTCCTAGGTAGTGAAAAGTAACTAGAATTCCAAAATATATCATAATTTTCCTTCTTTATAGTAAAATATAAATGCTTCATTCGATTCGGGTTGAGAAACATTCAATTTAACATTTTATTTAAAAATGGAAAATTAGATAGGTAATATATTGAGAACTAATGGATCAATTAGAGTACCTGCCAAAACTACTAGTAATTATGATCTTGAATAGACCTATAATATTTTGTCTTTGGTAGAGTTGAGGAAATATATGGCTTCTGGCTCATGGTGAAACAGAATATGAAAAAGCAAATAAAGCTTGTCTTTTCCCATGCTTCCTACTTCAAAAATAAAATAAACCCATCTTATAAACTTCATGTGTTTTCAATGATAAATAGGTACATGTAACAAAACAGTCAAACTATGCTCAATAAATGCCTAGAATTTCAATGTAATCTAGTAAAAAAAGTAATAAAGTAAAAAATAATAATTGAAAAGGATAACAATAAATTCATTTGAGTATTTTATCTATTATAGCAAAAATAAACAAATTTATATTAAGTAGTTCATTGTAAATTAAAGAAGTGTATATTTGTCCAAACAGTTGCTAAAAATTTAGAACTTTATCAAATTACGAGAACGATCTCATTGCAAGTCTCCCAGGACTATATTTGTGTGGAATGTTGAACTGAATATAGTAATTTAAAAAGTAAAAATGGAATAAAATGGCCAAAAAGAATGTAATCATTAGAGCATATTACTATTATCAACTGAGCTATCATTTTTAATATGGCTATATTATGCATATTTAAAATCTGTTATTTGATAGAATATACAAGATTCAACAATCAAAATATGTTCAAGAGCTATGTAAAACAAGATCTCAATGTGACACAGTCATCATTTTTACCTCAGTATCTCAATAGTCCCTGTTACACAGTAGTGAGTCAATAACTGATAAATTAAATGCATGCACGCGCACACGCGCACATACACACACACAATTCAGTCTAGATCATAATGTATCAGATATAAAGAACCTTAGAAATAATGGCATTTGTGTTTAACAGCTTGATTTATTAGCTCCAAATCTTCGTTCCTACTCTTACCTAAGGTTTTCGTTTATTTGTTTTTTTGTTTTTGTTTTTATTTTTGTTTAATGCTTTCTTTGACCTAGTTTTTTGGTTTTTGACTAGAGACCAATCACTTCCCTTTTGTGCTTTCACACTCCTGTTTATCAAGGAGGGCCACTATGCATGGCCCTAATCACCTCAGGGCTAGTCACCAGACAACTAGAGATACCCCTTATGCCCCAAAGTACAGGAAGTTTTTCAAATAAGCCAATCCACAAGGAGTCCTAGAAACATAGCTAAATCCACTCCACCATCTGCACATAAATTACCTCCTACAGCTCCACCTTGCTGTTACCCTGTCTGGGGTGCAATACCCTTTGTGGGCCCGCCTAACGCTTTTCTTTTTGGTCAGAGCTGTAAATAATAGAGTTCTGGCTTTCATCTATGCAGCGTCTTTGTCCTTCCATTAAAAGAATTTTTCAATTTTATAAAACAATTGGTGCTGTGAGCAGGATAGCATGGCCATTACCACTGGCTCTTTGATAATTTCATGGGGAGACTGCTCTTGGCTTACACAGTGGTTTCAGAACACCCAACAAGGTTTGGGACATAACTGCTCCCTGTTGGTTAGCCTGCATTTTAACCCTGTTATCTGCTGCTGAGTGGGCCAGTGTTTGTCTTATTTCTCTTTACCCAAATGTCCTTGGCATGAGAATATGCAAAATAAACAGTGCTTACTAGGTAAACTCAGGAGGCTAGATGGGGACACTGGTAAGGGCCCACTTAGGAGGGGCACAGTTCACCTAAGCCCTGCTTTCTGTGGACAGCATTCCAGTGTGTTTCTGGTCACAGCCTACAATCTTCCGTGTTTGGCAAAGACACCTTTCAGGGAACCATCACTCCTCAGAGTTTGTGTTTCATTATTACTTGGATCAGAATCATGGTTTCTCTGTGAATTTCAGGTGACCCCTACAAAGGAAGGTGGGGTTTCATTCCTCAGGGGTAAAGATAGAACACTCTATCATCTCACTGTTGTAAATGTGGCTCAAGTGAGGGTAACGGCCTATGTGTCCTCTTTGCTGCAGAATAACTTAATGCTGTTGTCAGTGGAATTCGTACTCCCCAGATCGTCAGGGGTATGGCAGGATGCAATCTTGAAGACCAGTAGCCCAATATTAAAAGTAAAGGAGGCCTCTGGGGCAAGGTAACAAATATCTCATCACTGCACCCCTCATATCCCCGCTTACAACTACTGAAGTTACACAATTACTTAAAAAATACAAAACTCCTAGCTAGTACGCATGAGCCTTAGTAAGTACTCCTGCAAATCAATGTTCAAAGGGACTGATACTTCAGATAAGGGAGCTAGCTAGCCACATCATCCCAAGGGTAGGCTGTTAGAGCTCTCTCAGTGCAGATACTAATTCTTCCATGATAGACTGAGAAGCATTGGAACTAGAGAGGACTACCTATAAGGCAAGCCGCTCCCACTTTCCTACAACCACTTGGAAACCCAATAGTTATCAGACACAGACAGAAACTAAAAGCTGGGGCTTCAGGCAGCTAGAAACCCAAAATGAAACAAACAAACAAAAAGAACAAAAAACCTGGATGTTAAAATGAAACCTTGATATGGGGGGAAGTAATATACACAAATATATTAACTTGAAAGGTCAGCTCCACAGTTTGACCCAATTAGAAATACGAAATTTATTAAAGAACTTATGTAACAAAAAAAGGGGGGGCGGCTAATTGGCTTCTGTGCCTCTACAACATAGGTTCAGAATTAATTTTAACATTTCCTAAAATATAACAATTGGCAAAGTATCACGGGCTCAAGTTACAGTTATACCTACAGATGCCACTAATTTAAGCCTAGTACCCTCCATAACCTTAGGAGAATAATTAAATATAAAAGAGAGTAAAAATTAGTATGTTTCACTATATAACCTTTCAAAAATTTGTCATTGTGCTCCTTACTCTAAAATATCCCATAAATACTCTGACTCAATGAGTAAAAAATTAAAATTAAATTAAGTCTCTGGCACTTACAAAATGGCTTGATAAATGGGACCCTATGGATTACCACTTAGAATAGTTAATATGGACTAATATAAATTAAAATATGGCCTTTGAGGATTGAAACATTATATAAGATCTAATTAATAAATGGATGATTGTCCCCACTGCTTCTTCATTTGACAGCCTGATTTTGTGTGTTCTTAAACCTTAAAAGAATAAATGGTATCTCATAGAGTACTACTACAACCTCGTGGATGTGGTCCTATCTATTAAAGTCCCACATACCTGACTCAATATTATTATTAAAATTACTAGCTCCAACCAGTTGACAACTGGTAAATATTTTTGCTATTATAGATTTGGTTATTAACTTCTCTCTAGTGACTCTTTCAACAGTCTCTGCAGTTTGCCTTCACCTCTGAAGGAGCAAATTATTCTTTTACTAGACTATCCATGGAGTAGCATGACAGTTTTGCCAACACATACAACTTTTGCATGTAAATTGTTAACTATATTCTCCTTTCTCTAGGAGCAGAGATATGACATTACACTGATGACATTCTCCTCCAAGAAGTTTTGTTTGACACACTCTTTAATAAAGGACATATATCTGATATCTTTGAGTACCTCTTTAGATTCTGGAGGCAACATATTCCTCATTTACAAATTTTACTTAATCTCACTGATGTAACTACATATAAACCAACTGACCTTAAATGAAGCCCCTTCAAAAAAAAAGGGGAGGGGGTCTAGAATCTCTTCAAACTAAAATCAATAGGTACTCACTTCAGTACTCTCAGAAACTCCTTCACTGAAGAGGATTTAGCAACCTTCTCTCATGCCTCTGGGACTCTCTGGCAGTCAACCCTGTTCCAGACCACTTGGCTCTCTGGGGAACCCCTTTTGTAGAGTGTACAGGTATCATAAGTGAAAAAGCGCTCCTAAGCGCCTGAAAGACTTATCTCATTTGATACTTTTCACCCCTACCTTAATAAAGAACAGAACCCATGGATTGGTGTACTTGGTCAAACTGCAGGCAGTCATATTAACAGCGAATGTCAGCAAATGTCTCCTGCATTTTTACAAACTTTTAGGCCATTGCCTAAGAGTTGTACCATTTAAGGTAAAAAAAAGTTCCAAGAGTCTCTTGCTTCACAGGTACTCAAACTGTAAATCAAAGTTATACATGTCTCTATGTATAGTAAGGCCACAACACAAGGACTCACTAGGTCACCTCTGGAGTATCAGACATTATTGACAGTGACCAAGTTAAACATTTCCTTTCTAGAATACACAATGGGCTGTTTAAAACAGGTATTCAATGAAACGTTTACTTTCTAAATAGGTCCTAAGCAGCTCCTTTAACTGAGAGACCCAATGAGTTCCTCAAAGAACTTTTATTTAAGTTAGAAAATGACAGACTACTAAATGTGTCTGTATCTTGTCCCAGGACTTGATTCAAGACCGCTAGAAGGACTCACATGTAAGCTCAACTTTGTAAATCCTTCCCACTTCCCTTTCCTATATTTAAAATTTGATCTTTTTCTTATTATTTTAAAAAACACCTTTATTGAGATATAATTCACACACTTAAAGTTTTAAATTCAGTGCTTTTTAGGATATTCACAGAGTTGCTCTTGCAAATTTATTTTTTCACTCTAGTTAGTGTTTTCAAGATTCAGTCCTACCATACATGTGTATTTGGTTAAATCTATCTATCATTTATTTATTTAATAATGTCTTAAATCCATATATACTCCAGCTCTCCACCAAAACATCCTTTTACACTCCCATGCTTTTCTACATTATTTAGGATAACTTATGCTCTAATCAGTGAAAGCCCTCTCTGCTATATAACCACTCAAATTACCCAAAATAATCAAACTCAAAACATTTGTCAAGACTTCAAGGAGTCTATATATGGGGGGGGGGGTTGCTGTTGCTATTTATTTAAAAGTTGTCTTAACAGAGTTTTGAGACCAGTAAATTCTTTTTTGAGCAAACCCTAACCACTTCCTTAGCTGTGTTCTCAAGGTCTGGGCCTCCATCTATTAGCCCTCATATAGCCCTATTGTCAGGTATCAGACAACCGGGGACAGTCTCTATGCTGTGGAACCTGAAAAATTCAAATTAGCCAATCTAAAGGAAACCTGGAAAGCCTAGCTAAATCCATACATTTTGCTATACATAAACTGTCCCCTAGAGCTCTAGATTGTTATCCTACATCAAATGCAGCCTCCTATGTGGTCCTGCCTGAAAGAATGATCTCATTTGGAGCTATAAGTAATAGATGTCTTATTTTTATCTATTCAAGTGATCTTGTGTTATGTCCCTCCATCCAAAGGATCTTTATATTTTACAAAACATATGCACACACTTTGCTGTTCTTCCACTGAAGTTAGAGTATATGACCCTGTCTCTATAATGTCTTGCTATTCAATTTAACTTTTATGTACAAAGGAATGTTGGAAATGATATTGTGCCAGTTTTGAGTCTAAGCCTCAAGAGACATTCAATGCTTCAATCTTTCTCATTTATCGTCATCATAAGAAAAGGGACCTTAGTGTAGCTGCTGTCCCTTCAGGCATAATGAACTAAGGTGGGAGCCAAATCTCTCCAGCCAAACTCAGCTGAACCCACAACTTAAAGTAGAGCTATCCAACCAAGCTGGGGCTGGATGAATTGTTCAGTTGCCACAGATGAATAACAAATATATACTTGTTTTGCATACCAATGAAACTCTGTGGTTATCTCTGGCCACAGTCAACTAATACAATATGACTATACTCATAACTTAGTTCTTTAATTATATTTGAAAGAGAAAGGCCTGTAACTTTAGAAATCTCTTCTAGGGTAGCACTGGGTAACCATAGTTGACCAAAATACTGAACAGGTCTACTTTTATTTTTATTTTTTATTTTTAATCGTTTATTGGGGTAACATTGGTTAATACAATTATATAGATTTCAGGTGTACATTATCATTTGACATCTGTATATTCTATTGTGTGTTTACCACTCAAAGAAATATTCTGCAGAAGCAAGAGCAGTACAGGAAGTCTAAATGACATCAACTAACACTAGAATGTTTTTTTCAAGAGTGAAACGACAGGCAAATATGCTTGAAATAATGCTACAAATTTGTCAAAGTTTCTTTAGTAGTGGTGACCCTATGCAGCCAGGTTTATTTTATCAAAACAAACACAAAACATTTCTCTTTCATGTGAATCTGGACATCAATTCTCACACTTGTGAGTAACTAACAATTAACCATTACCCACTGAGAACCAATTTTCTCAAGGTGGAGCATCTGAAGGATGAACCAGGATTGGATCTCAGACACATCTATCAACACTATGTTCCAGAAGAGGCCGGACCAGTGGCAGGTAGAGCCCCTCTACAGATTTTATATATCTATATCTATATCTATATCTATATCTATATCTATATCTATATCTATATCTATATCTATATCTATATATAGATAGATAGATAGATAGATAGATAGATAGATAGATATAGATATATATATTTAAGAAGGTATAGCCATTTCTATGTTAGTCGATAACATGTTCAAGAGAAATCTGTTAATAGATGTTGCTATGTCATCACACTTCAAAGTGGTATGTTTAATTTCTAAGTAGAAAATAGGGTCAGAAAGGCAAAGCTGGAGAATTACAAAGCAATCCACTCAATTAATGAGTAAAAGAATATGTTTGATGCCCCTATTTCCCGGCATGGTTATGCAGGTAAGTTCAAGGAAATAAACCATTATTTACACCATGAAAGTGTTTTTAAAATGCATAAAATGTACTTTAAAATTTATTTCAATTTACGTTTGGACTTCAATAAAACTTGATGTCAAGTTCTGGGATAATTTATTTATGGGTCCCCACATGAAAGTAAATAGGAAGATAGTGATACTTCAGTAAGTATAACAGAGATTCAGAATTGAGGGAAAAAATATCATTTAGTGTCCATTAGTATCACCAAAGGTTTTCTGGAAATTTTGTAACTTGAGATGGGTCTTAAAGGATGGATGGGGTTAAAGGATATTGGGAGGAAGAACAAGAATTAAAAATGTCAATTTGAAGATCAGTGATTAGAAAGTCTAGCATGACTCAAGTGTTAATGTTATGAAAGAAAGTGAAAATTAAAATGAAAAAGTATTAAAATTTGTATCATGTTCATTAATGCATATGATGCATATTAATGTATATAATGTATGTAACATATATTATATAAAATATAAACTTAATATAATCAATAAGGAAGATGTGGAATAAAGAATATTAAGGTCCTATCATAAAACCACAGTTCTGAAAAAGTTCAACAATGTCATGCAAAAATAATAAAAAGCAAATTAAAGATGAAAAAGTACTAAAATTTTGATAACAAGAATCAACAGCTTCATTGTGGCTGGAGGGCAACAAAAGGGACATATATTAAATGCAAGACAGAATGAGTAAATTTCATAATTGTAAAGTATCTAAAGACATTTATTTCAACTAATTAATACTGCTTAAATCTCTTCCACAATAGATCTGGTACTTGGTTGTAGCCCCTGCTTGAAAATCCCAGGGACTCACTCTCTTCATCTATTCTTTGAATAGTCAACTCATTCTTAAACATTTCTTGCTCTTACTCTGGTCTGAAATCCTAGTTCAGAACTTACCCCTATGTACTTTATCCTTTCCAAGCTCTATGCCAATATTTCCTTCATTTTATGATTCCGTATTAAATCGTCATACAAATGACCCTATTTTACTATGTTTTTTGAAAGTAGAGCGTCTATATTCAAACTTAAGAATTATGGAGTATAACATGGTACAACATACCCAGTCTACAGCACGGGGCAGTTTTCATCCTGATTATACTAAATTCTTTTTTTTTCAATTTGCATTATATATCTTTTATTGGCCACAATGTAATATTGTCTTGAATTGAATACAACATTAGGTCATAGGTTTAATTCTTTTTCACAATACTCCCATTAAGAAAAATTTCCCTTTATTTACTTGGGAAGTTAATATTTTGTAAACAAATACGAAACTACCCTCAGACCTGTTAACTTTGTACTTGTTATTTAATCTCTGATAATTGTCTGTTAGTTTTACATTTCAGCTTGTCATCAAATGTAAAAAAAAAAAAAAAAAAAAATCACTATTTATGACATATACACAGTTAATAGGCATATTTTTCTATATTTTGGTTAAAACTATAGAAAAATATAGTTAGAAAAACTTTGTTTAAGAATGACAGTTAATTGAAAGCAATCCATGATTAAAGTCTAGACCTTGCTAAGAAACAAGGTAATAATGGGAATACAATATGAAAACGGAATGGAAGGATATCAAAATGTTCCTGGACAATAAGAGAAAAAAGTAAAATAGGTTTCTTTATTTAATCACTATATTGAAAATCAGTGCTACAGTCCATATTCTCTGCCACATACATTCACAAAATAAGAATGTTCTATGTGCTACACTGTATTGTTATATACAGTGTATGTAACACTGTATGGTTCCTGTCTGTTTTCTCTCCCCACCTAGAGCGAAAATGCCTCGAGGATAAATGACAGGAACCATTATTACTGATAACTTGACACTACACAGAACAAAACTGGGCATATAGAATCTGTAAATATTTACACATTGATCGATTTAACAAAAAAAAAAATTCGTTAAACTTTATGGTTGAAATTATGTTCCTATTAGTAAACAATTAAGGCCTTTTAAAATTTTGGCAATATAGTTCTGAATTCATTTTTAAAAAGCGGATGTATAAAGAATAGCATAAAGAGTACTCAAAAAATTATTTTGGCTAGTTTCAAATATAGAATTCCATATAGAATATGAAACACAGTAAGTCTATTAAATGAGGCAGAATATCAAGTCACAGCTTCCTAAGCTATTAGAAGATGAGTGGATCCTGTCTCAGCTGGAAGTGACTAACTCTAGGTGTCATAGCATCCTGCTGACAGCTTAGCTCTTATATGACAGTAGTGATTAAATATTATCCATATTTTTTTTTCATTTCATCAAACTGAATCATAATTTTCAAGGCAAATAAAAGATTCATTTGTCACAAATATTCATAGAGCTGTCCTCAAATGATACCATGAGATTAGACTTCTTCCAACTGAACTCGCAGAGAAAATATTCAAAATCTCAATATAATGTGTCAAAAATGAAAATTAACTCCTTATTCATCGTCTAAGTAATGATAAAGAAAACTGTCTATACCCATACTCTTGCCAGATTTTCTCTTTCAGGTATGTGTATAATAAAGCACAATAGCATTTTTAAAAATTCTAACTATAAGGCAAAGTTAAGCTAACAAAGGAATCTCCTGTCTTCCTGTGTCACTTCATAAGATTCTAGTTTTATTTTTTTTTCCCCCAAAGAAATAAGGTACCAGAAATCAGGAAACCCCAAATCATAAATTGATAGGATTAGAAATAAAAGCTGTATATAAATAAAAGAAATGAGTCCTTCCAGGCTTTCACATTGATAAATGATTGGAATTTTTCTTTGCAACTTTCTGAGAAACAAATTTAAAAAGCCAAAGCCATCATTTTAGGTTCAGCTCTATTCCATCTGCTAGAAGACAAAAATAATGCCGAGAGAGGCCACCTCTTGTCCAGATGCTATTTAGAATTAATGCATTCATTTTATATCGCAACATTTTCATTGGGCATACATATGTGCTGCACTAGGAATTACTTGGTGATATAGTTAGGAAATGTAAAAACACGGCCCATTTACTATTAAGTCAACAAAGGTTTGTTTAACCAGGCAAATTTATAGGTGCTGGGGATAATGCTTTGACAAAAAAATATATGTGTGTGTGTGTGTGTGTGTGTGTGTGTGTGTGTGTGTGTGTGTGTTGTATTTAAGTGGAGGGGAGAAAGACAAAAAAGAATCTATTATATTATAATATATAATGTTACGGAGTAATAAGTACTCTAAAGCAAACTGAAGTGAAAAAGAGAAATCAGAATTAATTTATTCCTTCACTCTCTTAATAAACATTTATTGAACATACTGTAAGCCATTTTTTAGGCAAGTAATTCTCATCAGTTAACGATAACAAAAGAAAACAAAGCAAAAAGATCCCTCATAACATTATACTGTAAGGAGAAAAAACAATAAATATAAATAAGCAAATAATATATGACGTTAGAAGATGAAATGTGCTGTGGAGAGTTAAAGGAAAAAAGAAGTTGACCTGGTTAACAGCTAAAACAGCCAAATATGTTAAAATGGACATTGGCTACCACATTTCAGTTCCACGCAGGGTTGGCCCTAAAGTCAGGAGGAGCAAAGGGAATAACTCCCAATGGCCAAAGCTATAAATAGTGAACTCAATTATTCACTTCTCATGGAAGGACAGGTAGTAAAAGATCAAGATATATGTTGATCCCTGGGCTGTGCCAGTCACTTGGCTCATTGATCAGAGGTTTCAAATTAAAAGAGACTAATAAATCAGGACTAAGAAGATCTGGGGAAGAAGTATGTGGATCATATAGAAATGAGCACTAAGCAATCAGATAGATATGTGTGACTAATGTTGATTTTCATCAAAGAGAATCCATCTCCAGGGAGAATCTCTTCAACAAGGTAGGGAGGATAATTACACCAGTGCTTACAGAATGAGCTTAGGATCAGAGTGATCATAGAAGAAGTGATTAAAACTATGCATGAGTCTAATATAATGGATTTCTCCTCACTAAGACTAAACTAGTCGTTACCACTGTTGAATGCCCAAACTGACAACTACTGTTGCAGTCTTCCATGTAACACTACCTTCAGAAGTTCAGCCAACCACTTGGTAACCGGTTCAATTAAATATGATCTCTTATGGAGAGACAGTGATAATCTCTTTCTGGAAAAAATACAACACTCTGAATACTCATTTGCCTTCTTTGTCCACAGTGCATCCATCAATACCACCATCTGAAGGCTCACAAAATGTGTGCCATTTTAACAGATTTTATATGACTCTGCCTCAGACCAAAGTACCCACTTTGTCATAAAAGAGGTATGGTGATCAATCAATGACCACAAGATTCATAGTCCTAACTAATTACATTCTGAGCATGACAGAATAAAGATTCAGATATAAAATCCCAGGGTATTATTCGCCAGTACATGATATGATATGTTTACTGAACCAACAGTGGATATTTGGGTCTGGGAAGCAAAGAGGATCACCTCTTCCCCATTTTCTCAGTTGCTCTATTTTATTTTATTATTTGTTTCAAGTGTATAGTACATAAGTTAGACATTTATATAGTTTATGAAACAATCCCCCTAATTGCTCTTTCTCTCCTCTGGCTCTCCACCTAGCCATTACATTAATGCTAATTGCATTCCCTATGCTGTGCTCCCCATCCCTGGAACCATCATCTATCAACTACTAACTTGTATTTCTTTAACCCTTCAACCCATTCTCCCAGTTACTTTTTTCTCATCCCACCTTAGACTTTGCCAATTTTCCAAGTAGAGAAAAGAGGTATGAATACTTTGAGCTTCTAATTCTGGTAAAGCTACAATGTAATGGTGGGAGTAGTCTATCATGATAACCATGAGCAGATATAGCTGCTACTAAACAATAAAATTAAAAAGAAATATTTCTGGAACCCAGCGGATTCACTGGGATATCTTTTGGTGTTTTTAGAACCAGTGATAACTGAAATGCCAACTGTATAAAACACGAACCCATAAACTAAAAGTATATAGGAATCAAACCTTTAAAGATCACAGACTGAGTCAACCTATGAGCAAGAACCCAGATTATAGCTGAAGGTGACCAGCTACAGCTTTCTTTCATCATATTTCCTAAAATTTGTTTGCATGTTGGTTGTTTTGTTTAAGGATATGGCAACTAGCAATAGCATTGAGAGATTAACCTTTCACCCTTGTTCTCAGGAAAGAACAGAATATGAGCATATCTGAGTTGCACATGGAATAGACTGTAATACATCCAGTTTATGCACTACTCCATCTCTGTTCCTTGGCCTTGCTTTCTGAGTGGAGTGGTGCCTAATGGTTGGTAATGTTACCATCCTGTATTAACCTCCACTTCAAAAGAATGAGAGGCTCACTAGATAGGTCCTATCAGTTCCTCACTTCTAACCTACACTAAGAACCCCTTCCTTTTCTCTCACTAGGTTTCCGATTATCGCTGAAGTATACAATGCAGGTTCCTCAGCAGCCACTATAGGTTCAAGGGGGTTAACACTCAATGGGCTGAACACTGAGGATGGGAGACACATTACCCAGATAATGTTTCTCCCTGATTTTCCCAGAATAGTCTAGAGAAGCAACCTCTCTAATGATGCCTGACAAAACAGAGAAATTACCTGTCCCAAAGTTAAAACCTGCTCAGCAATGTAGCTCCTCAGATTTGCTTTGCCCTCTTCTCCATCTCACTTTGATGCTCCCTTCTTCATGAATCCATAGGATTGCAGGACCCATAAAATTTTTACTGCATGAATTCTGCCTCAGGTCTGTTTTCTAGTAAACACAAACTAAGAGAACAAGTAACAACATATTTGTCTACATTTACCATCACCTATGGGGGCCATAATGATATTATTGACTATGAGAAGATTAGAAGACACCAATCTGCTGAAAAAAAATCAGCAACTATTTAAAAAACGTTAAGAAGACTTTACCTAAAGACAATGATTTAATGCATGTAGCTACAGAAATTTCATTTATGTATCACTGTGCAGCATGAATTTTCTTATAAAAAAGTAACTTCTTCTAAATTAAATTTACTAATTTCTTCTTCCAAGTTTTATAGTTCATATGTGAAAACTCTCTTGGCAAAAGACATTTCTCAACTAGTTTAATAATTGCAGTTCATTATTTACATAAATTATTAATTATATGTGTCAGTAAATGTAAATAAAGATCTTGCAAATTTTTTCTATAAAAGGTAAAATATTTGACATCATTGTAACTGTTACTGTAAATTCAGTTATAAACAACCATAAATTATTTTGTGTTGATAATACAAATTTTAAGGTAGCACTATTATGGTAATTAAACTATTGTTACTAAAGTCCTAAATTAGGAAATCTTAACTAGTTGTGATATACGTATAATTCAAAATTGCATTCCCCAAAAAGCTGTAGTTGTAAAAATGTACAAATATTTTATTCTGTATATCATTCCGTATATTTTACTCATAGTCAAAATGAAAAAAACAAATAATATTCAAAAGGCTGATATTTTTTCTCCTTTTGAAAGAAAAAAAAAATGCCAGAAATAACAATACATTTTTTTGCTCTTTGCTATCCATCAGCAACTGGATTTTTAAAATTTATAAAACTTTGGAGAACCAACTTTAAATAAACCCAAGTATAGTTACTGGTGCTGAATTTGTAATAAAGTCTTCTAATTTTTTTTGGTTTTTTTGCGCTTCTTAAAATTAATTAAATGTCTTTAATGAAGACATATCATGAATGGAACTTCACAAATTTAGCTTTGGAAGCTCATAAATTTAGCAAATTAAAAATATTATAAACATAGCTTGCAGCCAGAAAAACATTAAAATGCTTACAAAAGCAAAAGAAAAATCAAACAAATGAGAGTATAAATAGAGGAGAGAGTTAAGTCTGAAATTTTGTAATGTTTGCTTTGAAATTATTTCAATCTGTGGGAAGAATTCTATAATACCACTAAGACTATATTAGAGTCAGATAATACTATGGAAGTAATTAAAGTATTAAAATTTATACTAAATTAACTTACTCCTACTATTTTTAATCTTCAAATAACATATAAAGAAACTTTTCAGTGTTAATATTCATGCATCTATGGCATTTTTATTTTTAGAATAAAATGTAGTTTAGAAATTTTTGAATAGGACTATTTTATAGATTGAACAATATGTTTATGATATTGTTTATTAATTTTTTGTCAATTAACTAATTTCAAAAATGTATATACTTCTAGATATTTTAGTATACCTCTATCATTCTTAATAGTATTATTTTTGGATATTGAATAGTAAAGTTGCCAAAATTCTAGTGCAGAAAAAATAAAATGTAAAAATATACAAATAAATATATGATATAACTATCAAGTAATGATAAGCCCTTTGAAGGGAAGGGAAGAGGAAGTTATGATTGGAGTTATATTAAATCAGTGGGTCACTGAACATGCCTTAAATAAAGAGATATTTTAGCAGATACACAGATAAAGTGTTACTAGAGCCACATGGATATCTTAAAGAAGAGCAATCCAGGCAGAGGTAAAACACTAAAACACGGCCTGAGTTGAAACTGAGCCTAACTTGATCCTAAATTACAAAAGTCTGTTGAGTTTGGAGGACAGCTAGCAAAGGGGCTGGTGGTTAAGCACATGAAATTGTAGGAAGAGACTAGGCCAGATCAAGGAAGACCTTTTAGGTTCTTGAATGATATACATTTCTTTTCATTGTAACTAATGGAGAGTACTGGAATGTTTTAAGGGGTGGAATAACAATCTAGTTTATGTTTAGAAACTTTCTCCTGCCTGCTAAATGGAAAACAGTTTGTAAAGACTGAGGCAGCAGTGGGGAGAACAATTACACAGAAAGCAGTAGCCATAAAATTACTTAAAACTGAGACAGGAAAAGCACTTAGCACATTTGAATGCCCTCTACATACTAAGCACTGTGCTGGGCATTTACGTAACTTATTTAATACAGTTAATAAATATGTGTATTCATTAATTAATTTGTTTCAGGAGCATACTGAAAATGAAAGTTTCAACTGCATATGAATTATTCAAGCATATATTAAGCATATAATATACAAATAGTTGAAAATAAATAAAATCTAAAACTTTCCTATGAGGATTTAAGGTTCAGTACAAAAATTAATGAAATGATATTATCTCAATAAGCCTATGTGAATAAGAATAAGTGGTTATGCTCAATAATAGCATATGCAAAAGATTATTATAAACTCTATTATCTGAATTAATGAATGGCTCACCTCACTTGATAAGGTCACATGGACTCCCAATGCATCTCTTACTATAATTTTATCATTCGGCTCTATGAATCTGCTTAACTAATTCTTTATATTGCAATAAGAAATAAAAATCACAAAGAGATCAAGGTAAATTGCCAATGGGAGTCAGAAATCAAGAAGAAAACAAATCTTCCCCGGTTTAGTATATTCCGAAGCTTTATGGTTTGTATAATTTTGAACGATTCACCACACAGATATTTAATCGTAGATAGTTAAATGTTTCTTTGATATAAACCCCCATATTTTATTTCCTCATTGAGGTTCCTCAAATTTCTTGTTTCATAGAATAGTGATTAATAGAATTACATATAAAGTGACCACATGTATAAGATCTATGAGGTTCTCACTTGCTGAATATCTACATTTAATTTCTATATTATTCTCCACCTCTGTGAGATGAATATAGATAGATAGTTCCCTAAAAGGAAAATAGTTTGCTCTGAAAGTAAATTTATGTGCAATTTTATCAAATCATCCTTGGAGATAGAACCTGGAAGCAAAACATATTACAATGCCAAATGTGTTCCTCAAGAGGCCAAATAAATTAAATCTCCAGCAGGGAAGCTACATAAAGACTAGATTGCAACAGTCATGTTCTGCAGTCAGATTTAAAGCACTACTTAGAGTTACACAAAACTGTGTGGCACTATCAAATCATTTTATTATTCTCTGCTAATTAAACTAAAACAACTACCTTTTTTAAAGTATTTTTACTTTCTTCTAAAGAAAAGTAGTTTAAAAATAACCCTGATTGAAGTCATTACTATATTCCTAGCTATTACATACAGTAATAAATCTCTTATTCACTGCACAAAAGGAAAATGTAGATACAAAGTTATGGCATAGGGCAAAGAAGTTGCTGCCTAGTGGGGGTGGGGGGGAAGATTCTCTCTAGGAACCAGTAAATATTCCAAAAGAACTTTTATCCTTGCTATCATTCTCATTTAGTTTATAACTTTTAACACTGCTGTTCCCAAACTGTGTGGCAAAATGTCCTGGAGTACCACAATGAACTAACAGGGCACTGTGGGATATTTTAAAATTTTAAGGAAAACAAAGGAACATTTATTGGAGATCAGGTAAATTACAACTATTAACTTGTTTGGATCTAACTACTTAATAAATAAACTATTAGCTTTCTGTTTGTTTTTATTTGATTCTTAACTAGATACGTAAACAAACAAACAAAAATACTGAGGTACTAAAGTTGCCTGAGGAATTCTGGGAATCATTGTTTTATACTTATTTCAGGACAGTATGCAGTGAAACCCCCAACTTCACCAGAAGTATCTCAAGGCTCAATTTAAAAAAGAGAGAGTTACGGTATTTTTTCTTAATATCCCTTCCATTAGAGATAGCCAAAATCTATTACTAAACTATCAGTATGGAGAATACAAAGATTATATAACAGATTTGGATTCTTAGCCAGAACCAAGAAAGGAATAAACTGACAAAATTTAGGTAGCAAGGTATGGAAAACTGAGATCTTTCTGTTCCTTAGCCTCTTAAATTTATTATGTAGCATCTGTTATTGTCTAAATTATCTGTTCAGATTATAGGAATACTCATTCCTCTTAAGTTAAGTTAAAGGCCACAGAAGAGAAGAGAAATTAAGAAAAGTTAATTTGTCTATGTACACTGTTTAAGGGGACTTATAAAAGCCTCTGCATTGCCAAAATTTAAGGTAGGATCTTTCTTCACTTGAGATAATTTAAATTATATTTATTTCAAGAATGAGAGTATATATACAAAAACTCTCGTACAGACTTTTAAAGGAAAAGGCAGGTTCTTTCTTTAAAAGTGGCATAAATGCAAAGCTTACTGACAACCAAAAATTGACATTATTTCAGAACCAAATGAACATTTATTACTAATAATAAGAAGAAATAATAATAAAAATACAAAGACCCACTATGTAGAATTTTAAATGTTAGCTACCAATTCTAAAATTCATTCGAAAATTCAATTTACTGTATTTGTGCACATTATCCAGTTCATCTTTGTTGCTGATGAAAATTATTTTGTTTTATATTACTTTAGTTTTCACTGATAAGTTGTAATTCATTAAAAACTGACATAATTATTTCTAAATTTGCTGCTCAGGGAAACACTATGCCAACACTAATGACCAAATTAAATGCACCTTAACAAAGAATTTGTGAGGCTTAATTTCTGTTATGCTCTCATATTTGAGAACTTCAGATTGATTTCCAAATAATATTGAAGAATGAAACAATGATATTCTTATTTCATGCTAATTAAAATGGCATACTATAAATGATATTTTGTAACCTACTAAAACTTTTCCATTACCACTCCAGAATCCTGCTATTTTCAGCATTAAGGGCAAGACATTTTTAATCATTAGAAAAGGGACCTGGCTTTGTTTATATTATATGTTGATTAGAAGTATCACAAACACACAAAAAAAACCTGCATATGTGATATGCAGAAATCGAAATATTATGAGATTATTATATACAACTTTATGCCAGCAAATTTGAAAATTTAGACATTTCAAAATCCTAAAAGTAAAAACATTGAAACTAACAAACAAATGGAATTTTAGAATATTTATATAACTATTAAAGATTTGAATTAGTATTAAATCCACCTGCTCTCTCTACCAAAAAAGAAAAAAGAAAAAGAAAAGAAAAGAAAAAGTCCATGCCCAAATACCTTTATCAACAATACAATAAAGGAAGAATTACTACTAGGTATAGACAAAATCCCCAAGAAATAATAATTTATTTTATTATGTTAACATAGCTTTAGCTCCATTAATGTAATATATGAATGAGAGGCCTCTGCAGAAACAAAAACTCAAACAAATGGCTCATAAATATAGACATAAAACTCCTAAACAAAATATGGGCAAATTTAATCTAGTACATATTTAAAAAGATGATACATCATAAAAGTACTCAGTTTATTCCAGGTAAGACAGCTTTCAAACTCAAAAACTGATCAAGAAAAATCACCACATTAATAAATCACAGGAAAAATGAGTGTAGAAAAATTATTTGAAATATTCACATTTACTTATGATTATAAAACATTATTCAAAAGCAATGAACAAACCAAAAAGGAATTTAAGGAAACAATTCTATTTACAATAACAATAAAAACGATGGAATATAGATACTTCTCAACTTATGACAGAGTTACATCCTGATAAACCCATCACAAATTGAACATATAAGTAAAAAATACTCAAGTTTCATTTCAAGAGTAATTGCCTTTCTCTTCTCACCAGAAGTAGAAGCCACAGATGAGTGTTTTGTATACTTAATAGGATGCAAAAACACAAAACATAACATCCAAAAAACGCTAGCAACACAGTACACTGTAGAGTATCAGTCGTTTACCCTTGTGATAGCTTGCCCGGCTGGGAGCTGCAGGTCCTTGCAGCTGCCCAGAATCTTAGGAGAGTATTGTACTACATATGTACCACTAGCTGGAGAAAAAAAAAATCAAAAATTCGAAGTACTATTTCTACTGCATGGGTATTGCTTTTGCATCATCATAAAGTCAAAAAATCTTAAGTGGAAACATCACATGCTGGGGATCTTCTATATTCAGAAATAAATCTAACCAAGCAAGCACAAGCCTTGTATCTTAAAAATTACAAAATAACACTGAAATAACAAATAAAATTAAAGCCTATGTTTATGGACTGGAAAATTTAAAATTGTTAAAATATTAATACAATCCACATTACAGATGCCCAATACATTCCCGAATATTAGGACAGTAATGCTAAGTTAAAAAAGCAAAGCACACAATACTACTACTAAAATTTATTATTTTAAAAGCTTACACAAGTAAAGCTATATATTCTTATGAAGACATATAAAAATTTTTAAAAAGCAAAATAAAAAAACAAAATACAATATTCAGTACAGATGTTGCAATAGGAAACGTCATTGTTAATGTTCTAGTTATTAAAGTAGATAGTAAATTGATTGGTGATGTGTTGTAGAAGGAATAATCACATGTCCAAAATAGCATCATTCATGCTAAAAGTCCATGATACAAAACCTAGATTTAATACCTGCTCTAATAGCAGTTTCGACCTCTGCCAGAAATATAGTCTTAAATCAACCATAATTGAACTTTCTGGTCAAGCAGCAGTAAGTTAGTCTGTTATATGGGCCTTCTCCAATCCCCATAGAAAGAGGCAATCTGCATAATAAAAATCCCTTCCCCTCTTCTTCACCCAAAGATGTCCTGACCCAAGAATAATCCTTTGTTTTCTTTTGCTAAAACTCCTTTGCCCCATCCTTCATTCTATAAAAACCTTCCATTTTGTACAACTCAGGAACACCTTTATGGTTGCTTAATAAAGGTTACCAAAGAGTTCTTTATACCTGCATGTGTCAAAGCCAAAAAGGGACATGCACAGGAGTTTGCAGCAAAGAAATCAGAGGTTTATCTGAGGAAATGGCACCAAACCCAGAGATTCAGGTGAGCTAGCTTTCAAAGATGTGGCTCCCCTATAATCTCTAGGGGATAGGTTATATAGGGGAAGACTCATTAGTCACAGTAGCTAAGGGAGTTGGGGTTGTGAGCTCTACCGATTAGTCAAGGCTAAGTAGTTGACCATTGTGGTCAGGTCCTGATGTCAATCATGACTTCCTTCTGTCTAGTTTCAAGGGGATGCTGGTAGGGTCTCAAGGGCTTTCATGGAGCAGCTGCAAGATGTTATCCTTAGTTTAACAGAAACTGTTTCTGTCCTCAACAGACCAGGGGCTTTGTTCCTAAGACTGTTTGATGCTGACCTTAAGGGCTTAATGATTAAGGGAGTGGTTGTGCAGTATGCAGAAGGATAAGGAAGAAAAGAAGCAAGTGAGCAAGGCCAGTTTGAATCAAGAATAGAAGAGAAAGAGTCATTTTAAAGAAGTGAAGGTTTGCATGGTTACTGATGAGATGCTACCAGATTCATGAATCCCTTAATTAAAGCCAATTAGATCTTCAAATTCACTAAGTGGAATTTCATTTTTAACAGTCGATATGATTAATTATCATTATTATGTATATTTAACATACACATATAGAATTTTTAAATATTTTATAATACAGAGAAACATGCATGTATGTTTTTCTCATTCTATCCTCACTAATATACACAGATGTGGTTATTTCTCATATTACTGAAGAAATAAACACAAAAAATCACTTATATTGTTACCCTTGGGCCAATTGGGTTTCAGTGTCACCCCTATGTCTCACCCCAATGGTGAGGGGTGGGGGAGGAGAGGGATGACTGACAATGGCGCAGAAGTGTAATTAGCATTTTTCCTCGGTTCTTCCTCGTTGACACAGTGAAGAATCACAGGTCAGTGAGATTTAGAAAAGATTTTTTAAAAATACGTTTTAGAAAGACAAAGCATGCCCCAAGGAGGCACATGGTTCCAGCAATGAGAGCTGCAACAAAGCACTGTACTATCACAAGAGGGCAAAAGGGGCCACAAAAGGCCAAACAAAAACCACGAAAGGGCAAAAAGGACCCAGAAGTGGGAATGTCTGCATTATATCTGGGTCGGGATGGTGGCTCCGAAGACATTCCTAGGTGATTGGCACATGAGGTCATTTTGATTGATATTTGGCTGCTATATAACTCATTGCCTAGTGCACATGTGCATACCCAGAATTCTATTACCACTGGGCGTTCTATGGGTGGTCTCTAGGCTGGGCCCGTATTCCTTTGTTCCCCTTGTCAATCATGTCTGACTACCTACCTAACAGTATCACTTCGAAGTCAGCATCTTTTTTAAAAAAATGGTAGAACATATGTGGTAAATCTGATAACATGAAAATTTTCCTAGTCTACTTTGTGGAATTGGTTCAATGCCATAGTGGACTCAAAAATATCATTTTCATTATTTTTGGACATGGTCCTTTACAAAATGTCTCTTTAGCATAAGAATAATCTTGAACTGGTTATTTTTAAGAAACAATAGACACTGAAGAAGCTCTGAAAACTTAGTAAAAGTTACATTTTTAGAAGAGACATTTACAAGAAGAATCGCCATTTGTAAGGGTCTCTCCCTTTCTGTACCAAAGAAAGGATGACTAAATCTCTAGAAGCTCTTATCAATGAAGAAGGCAACTGAATCAAATCTGCACTATAACCATAGTCCTGTTTAGTGTACTTTCTCTGGTAATCTCCCATAACTTGCTTCTCTTCCCACCCCCTCCCCCCAACACATTCTTTAGTCTTTAGCTAGAGATAGTATTTAAAGTGATACTTGAGCCATTTCAGGAAGTTGCTCAGTTTTCCTGGGTATCCCTCTGTTCCTTACTGCAGAGGATTCTCAATGAAGAACCTAAGAAGGGTAGAGGGAAAAAAAAGCATTTTTCCTAACTTACACTCTGAAACAGAAGTCTTTTATCATGGTTCAGGCATAGTAGAGGGTGGTGAGGCTTAGCTCCACGTGTGGACAGGTTCATGAACCATTCTTTCCATGCCATCACCATTTCACCAGATATACAGAAGCCTAATCTTTATTTTAGATATGTTCCAATAATCTGAGACTTAAAAAGAGTTGGTGTAGTTTTGCAGAAATGAAGGTTGTCCACATTGGATAACTTAAATCTTGGAAAGAGCAGTCTCAAAACATTCATGAGTGCCATCCCTATTTAAATGGTCAATGGACAATATGCTCAGTGCTCATGAAGGCATTGATGATGAAAGAAAAGCCAATTACTCGTGCAATGCTTTTTGACAAAGGCATAGTATGATGTTTATCAAAAGGAAACTAGATTGTTTGTGTTCACTTGACTTAATTCCCATGCAATTCACAATCTGAGAAAATCAGTGGTGCTTGCAAAGATGGTGGTTGGCAGTCTCTGTAGATGCCCACTTCATTGAGTATTACAAGGTCCCGCTATGTTTTGTTGCCTCTTTTAAGACCCTACAAGCCTTTCTCCTTCATTACATTTTCTTATTTTTCATTCCAATCCCAAGCCCCAGGAATTCCTTTCAATACCACAAGTAAGAATTAGACTCCTACTCATAATGTAGTCTCTCCCTTTGTACTCAAATGTCTGCTGTGTCACTTCTTTCCTAGAGAATAAGTACAAAATGTTAGTTGAGTAACTTCAGGAAAACCAACTAACCAAATACTAACACATGTGTTTCAATTATCCCTTTACATTATGACCTAAGATTTCTTCAAGTATTTTATTTATAGTTGTTAACTGTCTCACTTACTGCTCATAGCAGAACAACTGCTAAGGTATTTTCGTTGAATAAATTGGAACCATAATGTATTTTTCCCAGATGATTTCTATTATTGCTGATATAAATTTAAGATATTTCCTTAAAATGTAATTTTATTCCTGGAATGCTAATAATCACTTTTTAGTTCATTCTACTTAATATTGGCATTATTTTGTAAATAATAGCATTCTATTTATTTTATCTGTAATAGTGCTATGTTTCAAGTAAAAAGATGGTTTAAACATGAGAAAAAGGAAGCTAATATTTATTAAGAAATACCATGTGCCACAAGTGGTAGATACTTTCACATATGTAATTGTATAATATTTTATCCTCAAAACAAAGTAAAATGAGCCTCATTTCATACACGAAAAACTCAGGATATATATTATGTTCAAGGTAACAAAACTAATAAGTGGTAAAATTAAGTGCCAGATTATGAAGACCATATTCTTGTCACTCTATAATACTACTCACAACATAGGACTAGGTGTGAAATAAGAGACATAAATGTCTATTTCTTGTTTATTGTTTCATATAATCAGCTGGAAACATTTTATTACTTATACACAAGGCAGAACTCATTTCTACAGCTAATCTCTATAAATAGTATAGTGATATAAGTTTCAATGAACAATGCAGACTCCAACCATAAATAACAGTATTTCTATTGTTTTTTATATTTGCAGTGATGTTTATGTATTACAGTAGTTACCCTTCTAATTCACAGTAATTACATAGTTTTACTATACTATGCCTGAAGTACTTCATACAGATTATTATATCTGCAATTTTGCTTTATACAAATTACCTTACGACTTATTTTGAAATATAAATGAACATAATTAATTAGTACAGATTTAGAAATAGATTGACTATGCGTGGTCTGAGTGAGAACTGCCCAAATATGACTTGTTCCATTAAAAAAAACAAAGGTCCGTAACTGTCTTCAAACCTGTCATTGACAGATTCCTCCTGCTGACTCATATTTTACTAAAATATATCACCCATAAAGGTAGGAGCTCTGTGTACTTTTTTTTTAATCGTTTCCCAAACCCCATCACATAGCGAGCATTCCATAAATATTTATTGAGTGGATGGATTTGTTAGGTACTTAGGCAGGCGTGAGCAACAGGGTGAAGGCCTAGCTCAGTAACCATAGAAAGCTCCCTTAAGGACCTCCAGAAAAACACCTCCCATTTTGTGGTTATGAATTCCCCCCTATATACCAAGACACAAAGGCCATAAAAACTGCTGGTTTAAATCAGCCACAAATTCAAGCACAGAAAGTACTACTCTAAACCTCCATAAACATAGCCTTATTACGCCATCATTATAATATCATGCCTAGGCCTGAAAGTTCATGAATCTAATAATAAACTGAATTCTAGGTAAGCACAAGCACAGGAGGCAAAGTATAAAATGGCAGTCAACTGTCAGCCAAGGTGACCTCACATGAGGATCCTGTAGTGCTGCTCTTGTACTCTTCAACCAGGACCCAAATAGAAACAGAACCCTCCACTTCTCTGTGGTTAAAGCTCTCTTCACTGAAACCCACTCTTCTATTGGAGCATACTCTATCTTTTATCTTTTGACCTCCCAAATTACACAGGGCTGCTGCTTTCCTTAGCACGGTGTGTCTCTTTCTAAAATGAACTTTCAATAAATCTTACTTTTTTTCTAAATCTCACTGACATGTAATTCTATTTTATTATTATTAAGTGTATTGGGTTAACAAGGGTAAATATAATTATATAATTTTCAGGTGTATATTATAATTTGACATCTGTATAATCTATTGTGTTTACCACCCAAAGACCAGTTTCTTTCAGCTACCATATATATGATCCCCTTTACCCACTTCGCCCTCCTTCTACCCACTTTACCCTGTCTACCCCACCTCCTACCCTCTGGTAACTACTAGTCTATAGTCCATGTCCATGAGTCTCTGTTTGTTTACCCTGTTCACCTGTTGCTTTTAGGTTTATATCCCACATATAAGTGATATTATGTGATTTTCAACTTTTTCTGTCTGGCTTATTTTGCTTAGCATGATTATCTCGAGGTCCATCCATGTTATTGCAAATGGCAGTATTTCATCTCTTCTTATGGCTGAGTAATATCCCATTGTATATATGTACCACAGCTTCTTTAGCCAACCATCTGTCGTAGGACACTTCGATTGCCTCCATGTCCTGGCCACTGTGAATAATGCTGCAAATCTGTTTTTGGATATGGGTTTTCAAAACTTTGGGGTAAATACCCAATAGAGAGATTGCTGGATCATATGGTAGATCAATTCTTAGTTTTTTGAGGAACCGCCATACTGTTTTCCCTAGTAGCTGCACCTATTTGCAGTGTATGAAAGGTCTTTTTTTTTCTCCACATCCTCTCCAACATTTGTTATTACTTGTCCTGTTCAAACCTATTCTAACAGGTCTGAGATAGTATCTCATTGTGGTTTTGATTTGCATTTCCCTAATAGCTAGCGATGTTAAGCATCTTTTCAAATATTTGTTGGCCATTCCTATGCCTCCTATGGAGAAGTGTCTATTCAGGTCCTCTGTCTATTTTTTTGATTGAGTCATTTGCTTTTTTTGTTGTTATTGAGTCGTATGAGTTCTTTGTATATTTTGGATAGTAGGCCCTTATTGGAGGTGTTGATTGTATATTTCCCCATTTAAATGGTTGTCTCTTTACCTTGTTGATGGTTTCTTTTGTTGAGTAGAAGCTTTTTAGTTTGATGTAGTCTCATTCATTTACTTTTCCTTTTACTTCCCTTGTTTTTGAGGTGAAATTCATAAAATCCTCTTTAAGTCCAAGGTCCCTGAATTTCGTTCCTATGTTTTCTTCTATGCATTTTATTGTTTCGGGTCTTATACTCAGGTCCTTAATTCATTTTGAGTTAATTTTGGTGTATGATGATAAACAAAAGTGTAGTTTCATTCTTTTGCAGGTGGCTTTCCAGTTTTCCCAGCACCGTTTATTGAAGAGGTTTTTCTTTCTCCACGGTATGTTTTTGGCTTTTTTGTTGAAAATTATTTGCCCTTATAAATATGAGTTTACTTCTGGACTCTCAATTCTGTTCCACTGGTCCATGTGTCTGTTTCGCTGCCAAAATCATGCCATTTTGATTACTGTCACTTTGTAGTATAATTTGAAGTTGGGCAGAATGATGCCTCCAGCCTCATTCTTTTTTCTCAGGATGGCTTTGGCAATTTGGGGTCTTTTGTGTTTCCATACAAATCTGATGATTTTTTGTTCTATTTCTTTAAAAGATATCAATGAGATTTTGATGAGGATTGCACTAAAACTGTATGATACTTTAGGTAATATGGTTATTTTAACTGTATTGATTCTTCCAATCCAAGAACACGGAATATCTTGTATCTTCTTCAATTTCTTTTAATAGGGTATTGTAGTTTCATTACATAGGTTCTTCACATGTTTCGTCAAATTTATTCCTAGGTATTTTGTTGTTGTTGCAATGGTAAAAAGAATTATTATTTCCACTTCTTTTTCTGACACTTCATTATTAGACTAGAGGAACACTATGGATTTTTGAACATTGACTTGGTATCCAGTAACTTTAATTTGCTTATTATTGCTAGCAGCGTTCTTGTGGAGTCTTTAGAATGTTCTATATAGAGAATCATGTCATCCACAAAGAATGACAGTTTGACTTCATTTCCCATTTGGATGCCTTTTATATCTTTCTCTTGCCTGACTGCACTCACTAGGACCTCCAGTGTTGTACTGAATAACAGTGGCGATAGTAGACAGCCTTGCCCTTGTTCCTGATCTTAGAGGGAAAGTTTTTAGTTTTTCACCATTAAGTATAATGTTGGCTGAGGGTTTGCCTTTACTATATTAAGGTACTTTCCTTCTACAGTGATTTTGTTAAGTGTTTTTGATCATAAATGAATGCTGAATCTTGTCGAAGGCTTTTTATGCATCTATTGATATGATCATATAATTCTAATTTTTTAATTTATTTATGTGGTATATCACATTAATCGATTTGTATATGTTGAAGCATCCCTGTGCCTCTGGGATGAACCCCCTTGATCGTAGTGTATAATCTTTTTAATATATTGCTGTATTTGGTTCACTAGAATCTTATTTAGGATTTTTGCACCTGTGTTCATGAAAGATATCGGTCCACAGTTTCCTTTTCTGTGTTATCCTGAACAGGTTTTGGCCTCATAAAATGAGTTGGAAACTACTGCCGCCTCTTTGATTTTTTGGAAGAGTCTGAGGAGAATAGGTATTAAATCCTCAATGAATATTTGGTAGAATTCACTGGCAAAGCCATCTGGTCTGGACTTTTACTTTTTGGTAGGTTTTTGATGATTGTTTCAATTTCCATACTGCTGATTGGTCTATTTAGATTTTCCAGTTCTTTGTGATTCAGTCTAGGAAGGTTGTATTTTTCTAAGTACTGGTCCATTTCTTCTAGGTTATTAAATTTGGTGTTATATACTTTTTCATAGTATTCTTGTATGATCCTTTGTATTTCTGCGATGTCAGTCATAATTTCCCCTCTTTCATCTCTGATTTTGTTTCTGTCCTTTCTCTTTTTTCTTTACCGAGTCTAGCCAGGGGTTTGTCAATTTTATTAACCTTCTCAAAGAATCAGCTCTTTATTGCATTTATTTTTTCTATTGTTTGTTTTTTCATTTATTTCTGCTCTAATTTTGCTGACTTTAAGCTTCATTTGTTCTTCCTTTTCTAGTTTTTTAAGATGAAGCATTAGGTTGTTTATTTGGGCTCATTCTTGTTTTTGGAGATAGGCCTGTAATTATAAGAATTTTCCTCTTATGACCGCTTTTGTCTCAAAAGTTTCGATATTCATGTCTATGTATCTCTTGATCTCTTGTTTTTATTTCTTCTCTGACCCAGTTATTCTCCAGGAGCATGTTGTTTAATCTCCATGTATTTGTGGTTTTTCCTAACTTCTTATTGCAGTTGATTTCTAGTTTCAAAGCATTATGATCAGAGAATATGGTTGGTATGATTTCAACCCTCTTATATTTGTTGAGGCTTTCTCTGTGTCCCAATATGTAGTTGATTCTTGAGAATGTTCCATGTGCACTAGAGAAGAATGTGTAAGCAGCTGTTTTGGGATGGAAAGCTCTGTAAATGTCAATTATGTCCAGTTGGTCTAATGTGTCATTTAAGGATGTGATTTCCTTATTGATTTTCTGTTTGGATGACCTGTCCATATCTGACAGTGGGGTATTTAGGTCCCCTACAACGATAGTGTTTTGGTCTTTTCCTCGCTTTAATTCCATTAGTATTTGCTTTACAAATTTTGGGGCTCCTTGGTTGGGAACATAGATATTAATAAGTTTTATGTCTTCTTGGTGCATGATTCCCTTTATCATTTTGAAGTATTCCTCGGTATCTTTTTTTACCTTTTTTATTTTGAAGTCTATTTTGTCTGATATTAGTGCCACTTTTCCCACTTTTCTCTGAATATCGCTTGCTTGAAATACCATTTTCCACCCTTTCACTTTGAGTCTATATTTGTCTTTGGAGCTGTGTCTCCTGGACGCAGCATATGGTTGGGTTTTGTTTCTTGATCCATTCTCCAAATCTGTACTTTTTTATTTGTGAGTTTAGTTCATTTACATTTAGGGTGATTACTGAAATGTGAGGACTTTTTATAGGCATTTTATATTTTGCTTTCCGGTATATCGGTGTTTCCATTGCTTCCTTTTCTTTGTGTTTGTTTTCTTTATTTTGGTTGGTTTTTGTGGGTTTTCCCTTTGGTTCTTGTTTTACGTTATATACTTTGGTTCTGAAACTTTGGTGTGTGGTTACCATTACAAATATGAAAAGGATAGTGATATATATATACAGTCATCCATTTTCTTTTTGTGCCTTGTCTCCATTCCCCTTTGCAAATTTGCATCTTTGAATCCTCCCTTTATCTGTCACTGGTATCTGCTGAACATTCATTACTATCTTGCTACAGCAATTCTCTTCTTATTATTTAAGCTTATAATGCCCTGTTCTTAGTAAGGGTTGCGCTCCTCTGCTTCTATTTGCCTGAGAGTCACTTTACTCCTAATTATGGTTTTTGTTTGTTTTTGTCATTTTGTTTTAGGTGAGCTGACCATTTTCGGTATTTCCTGTAGTGCTGTCCTTGTAGTGGAGAATACTCTCAATTTTTCTAAGTCTTGAAATGTCTTAATTTCGCCTTCATATCTAAAGGAGAGCTGAGCTGGATACACTATTCTAGGCTGGTAGTTCCTTCATTTAATAGTTTAATATTTGATTCCATTCCTTTCCTGCTTGTTAAGGTCCATGCTGGGAAGTCTGGGGATAATCTAATGGGTTTTCCTTTATAAATTACCATTTTCTTCTCCCTGGCTACCCTGAGAATTCTGTCTTTGTCACTAATTTTTGATAATTTTAATAAAATGTGTCTTGCTGAAGGCCTTTTGGGGTTGAGGTAATTGAGTGTTTTGTTGACTTCTTGAATCCCAAGCTCCAGCTCATTCCTTAGATTTGGGAAATTCTCATCCACTATTTGTCTGAAAATGCTTTCTAGTTCCTTCTCCATTTCTTTGCCTTTGATAATCCCCATTATTCTTATGCTTCTCCTGATGTTAACAGCTAGTTCTTGAATTTTTCTTTCATTATTTTTCATTCTTAGCTTTCGCTCTTCTTCCATCTGATTTATTTCTAGATTTCTGCCTTTAATGTCGCTGATCCTTTCCTCCATTTGGTCAACTCTTATTTCCCAAGCTTGCTATTTCATTTTTCAACTCTTGCCGTGTGTTATTTATCTCCAGAAGGTCTATTGGGTTCTTTTTGAGGGTTTCAATCTCCTTGGTAAAGAACGCATTATGCTCATCTCGTTGTTTTTTCATTTCCTGTAATTGTTGATATGATTCATTTCGGATCTCACTGAGTTTTTTCAGAATCACCCTCCTGAATTCTCTGTCATTTAAGTCGCATATTTCAATGTCTATAAGCTTATTTTCTGGAAATTTTTCTCCTTGTTTGAGACGCTTTGTCACCTTAGTTGTTCGTGTTGTTTAATGAACTTTTTCTCTGTCTGGGCATTAATGGAAATGTATTCTACTTTTTTCCAGAAAGAATATTTATTATATAAAGGTCTCTCTTGAGACTGCCACAAAGAAGGTGTTTTTCTTTTGGTTTCCAGTAGGTGGCATCTAAGCTTCTTGGATCCCTGCTTTACATAAAGACTTAATGCCTTCATATAATGCCTTTGTTTTCTTGTAGAAATTTAATCACACTCACTACCCTCAGTTTCAGTCCCTGTCAGTGTTAGCAACAGTTTCAGCAACATTTGCTCAGATTCCCCTGGGGCTCCACAGTGATCCATCTTGGGAGGGTATGTTAGGAGGGGCCCTCTGGGCTGGGGGCGAGGGGCTGCGGCTCAGACTTGGTTTTGCAACTGGGGCCGGTAAAAATCAACTGTTGTTTCTTTGCTCCCCGATTCTTTCTGACCTGAAGACTGGGCCCTTTCTGACCTGATGACTAGGCCCTGCCGCTGGCTGTGTGAAACTCAAAAACTTTCCCAGGCAGGGCCGTTCAAGAAACTTGCCTCTCCTTCTCCCTTCCCCGTCCTCCTACAGGGAGCTCCGGTGGCTGCAAGAGGCAGCTTCTTTATTTCTCCCAGTCCACTTCCTAATACCTGGGGTTCTGACCTGTGGTAGCTCTTCTGCACACACCCCATGCTCAGATGTGCTGGTGTGCAGTTTGGTTGTTTTTTGTTGAATTTTAGATGTTCAGCTTATTGTTGTTTCAAGGGGAGAGATCTGGGGACACCTCTCACTCTGCTATGTTTCCTTGGTCCTGACTTGTAATTCTTTACAGCTTCAGTAGAGAAGAAACATGGACTCCCTCCATGCTGCTAGGGCAATGCTGGATTTGACATCTCCCAAACGGTAACAGATTCATGATCTGCTCTCCGGTTACTGGAATCCTGTTGCTGAAACCTGTGTCTGCTCTGTTTACTCCTAGCCCTTAAAGGCCAAGATTTAGTACATACTCTTGAGAGACTATGATATTAAAATAAAGGTCCAAACACAATTAATCAGTGTCCTTAATTGTTCAAAGATGTAAAAGTTCTTATGTAAGGAGCCAGTTTCCTAAAAACTTATACAAACTTATTAGAATAAAACATTAAAAATCCTTAAGTCCAAAAGTATATTGGTCTAATTATACTTAACTATGTCAACTTGAGAAAAAGTATATTTAAGTTTTTTTTGTAATTATGTAGATTAAAATTTCAGGAATGTTTCTATATGGAATACTTTTACCATTTTACATATAAACAAACACAAATGTTTTAACAGTTTACATGGTACTCTCTCTTCAGTAAATGTAAGTTAATTTTGGACATCTCCCCATATTTCTAAAAGCAAAGTTAATCAAAATTAATTTATATGACTTTCACATCCTTTAAAAAAATGTGTGATTAATATTAATTTTAACTCAGTTTTTACATGAGTCCAGAGGAAGTAGATATTGATGTAGCCACACCAGTTCTAATAGGTGATGAAATTTTACCTAGTAAAATGTCCACATGAATTCACCTCTTCAAAGATCATTTCAGTAGTATTGGACTATGAGCATCTAACAAGCAACATTTAAAAAAATTAAAGTTGTACCTTGGCTTAAAGAAAACTTTTGAATTAGGAGTTAAATTCAAATTAGTCAAGTGTCCCCGGTGATTAATTAGAAGAAGATTTAGAAGTGCTAATTGTGCCGCTAAGGAATCTTTAAAGCTGTTTCTGTACTTGCTTTGAAGTTTGTCAAAGGAAGGGACATGGAAAATATTTGTATGTGTGATACCTAGATATATAAATGCTATCACAATTTTAAATGACATTATAATAAATGCAGCACTGCCATGATTCTTTCTAAACTCAACCACATTGCTCCTGGAAATCTAACTTCTTAAAAGCCCAATTCCATTATTTTATTGTAAACTGTGCATACCAGTTTAAATAACTATTATGTTTTAACAGTTACTTAAAATTCTTAAGAATTCAAGGAAATGTCTAAATCAGTTTTACTAAAGAAATAATTGCTAAAGAGCTATGCGTTGTGACCATATTATTACTGTATAATTTAGTCCTTGGAGTGTTATTTGATTATCAAAATATTGATTTGATAATTAAAAAGCTAAAGTTCTAAGAATCTGGATGTTAAAAAGTGTCGGTATATTTGTAAAAGCCATATTAAAGAAAAAAACAAGATGGACATATGAAAGACTTTGTTTTTCTACTAACAAATGAGGGCTGATATCAGAGTTTCTCCTGCTTAATCGTACTATAATTAGAATCTTTCATTATTTTATTGCAAGATCCTAAAAGCTATAATTTCCAGACTCCTTCTTGGGTAAAGTTAAAGAAAATACCAAATAAATCTTTCCTATAGCTAGTTAATTCACTCAGAGAAAGATGGTTATATAAAAAATAATTGCACCATTTTATTGTAGCATATATTCACTCACTTTGTAAACCAAGTCCTTTGGTTTTCCTGACCACGCAGCAGTTTTTGAAACTAAATATAAATGTATTGGCAAACTAGCTGATCTCTACTCAGGAGAGCTAGATTACTTTCTTATTACCATTCTAATAAATTTCCACAACTTAATAACTAAAACAATAAAAATTTATTATGTTATAGCTTTGGAAGTCTGAAGTTTAAAACGGGTCTCCAAGGATGTGTTTCTTATAAAGATTTCAGTAGAACATCTCTTTCCTTTATTTTTCACCCTCTAGAAGCCACTTACATTCCTTGCCCCAAGCCTCTTCCTCAATCTTTAAAGCCAGAAGGTTAGTATCTTTTCTCCTTTCTGACTTCCTCCCTTTATTCTAAAAGGGCTCTTGTAATTACATCAGGTCTACCTGATAAAATCTCCCTATCTCAAGATCCTTAACTGAATTATATTCGCAAAATTCCTTTTGTCATGTAAGTGAACTTATTCACAGATTCTGAAGATTGAGATATGAGCATCTTTGGTGGGTCTCTTCAGCGGATCTCAAGAATTATTAAAATTATTTTTTAACTCATTATTTTTTAATCCATTTCCCATTTCAAAAAATAAAGTGCTGTTCCCTGCCAGTATTAATTTAATTTTATGTAAATACACTCTTTGAGCCTGAAGCAAATCTGACTGGTTTTCAATGTGAAAATAAAATATAAAAACTGTTGTTGGAGTCCTTTCTAAGCAGAGCTTGTCCCTAATCCTAATGTAACAGAAATGTATACATAAATCAGATTCATCAAATGAATCTTCAGCTAATAACTACTCGAGAATGATGTTAACATCATGTATAGGAATGCTACGCTTTCTAGGGTTTGACATTTTCAGCAATCAAGAATTACCATATTTTGTAAATGGAAATACCACTACTACGAACAGAATGCTACACACGGAATGATGTCATTTGTTTCCAAAGACTATCAGTATACTACAGCGATGTGGAAATAATAATAAAAATGAGATATTTCATGGCAAACTTTGGAAGCGAAGTTAGGATTGTAATCTGTGAGTTATCTCGAGGTAAATGTTGCAGCTGCAAAGCACCACCAATGAGTATTCTTGAAACAAGTGGGAAATGGGTTAACACACACAAGCTAATCTCCATGACCACCACATGGCATTGTTCATTAGTAAAAACTCTAATACAAACCTGTGCTTATAAGTTCAAATTGCCAAATATGTAAATTTTGACTTTGTCCCCATATTCAAAATTTTAATTTCTTTCTGTAAAGTACTTAAATACACATAAAATTTCTCTCCATTATAGCAGTTCTAGCTTAATCTTTAGGGTGCTCTGGCACCAAGTTATATTAGCAAAGTTCATTCTTGCTATAAAACTAATATTTAAAGTTAGAAGATCTTAAGAGTCTATTAATTTGTTTCAAATTTATCCAAGATAAACTTATTTTTTCCCATTTATTGGTAAATGTAAATACATAGCTTATTTAGATTGACTGTACCTAAATGATCATCTTGCTTTTGCAAATTCATATTGGTTGTTATTTGAAGAATTTGGCTTCTAAAAATATTCAGTTCTATTCTGGTCAAATAATACTGAATTAGGACCAACTATGTACCACATAATATATTAACTATAATGAAAACAAAAACAAGACATAATACATTACAGAGCCCACAATCTATTCAATAAGGGTGAAAACTGCAGCAGAAGCTTAAATATATTAGGATAATAATAGCATGGAGGTAAGTCTGGTATGCTAAATTAGCATAAAGAGAAAGATCAGTTTAGAGGAAGAAAAGGGACTATTAGAGAAAACATTACAAAGAAAATAATATCTGAATTAAATATTTAATAACAAGTAAGCATTAGTCAAGCAAAGAACACCATTTCAGATAAATGGGGCAGCTGTGGCAGGACGGAATTAAAGGTTAAGCAACTGCAAATATTTCTATATAGCTAAATCGTAGGGTAGTATAAAAATTGGTCTTACCTCTGGGATATATATCTAGGAGTAAAATTCCTGGGTCAATTGGTAACTCCAAGTTTCACAGTTTGAGGAATTGCCAGTTTTCCAAAGCAGCTGCACTCTTTCACATTCTCATAAGCAGTAAAGGAGAACCCTCAATTTTACCTCTTCTCACCAACACTTGTTACTGCCTACTTTGTTTTTTTAAAATTAAAGCAATACTAACTGGTGTAAAGAAGTATTTCATTATGGCTTTTATTTTCATGTCCCTATAAATAATGATGTTGAACATACTGTCTTGTGTTTATAGGTCATTAGTATAACTACTTCAGAGAAATGTCTATTCAAATCCTTTGTCCATTTTTTTCAATTGGGTATTTGTCTTTTTATTATTGAGTTGTAAGAATCCTGTGCATATTCTAGATAAGTTTATGCTATGCATGATTTGCAAATATTTTTCCCATTCTGTTGACAGTGTTTTCATTCTGTTAATTATATCATTTGCAGCATAAGTTTTTAATTTTAATGTAGTCCATTTTATCTTTTTTATTTTTTTAGTTGCTGTCATATGTAAGAAACTATCACCTAACCTAAGGTTATGAAGATTTTCTCTTACATTTGCTTCTAAGAATTTTGTAGTTTCAGCTTTTAAATTTAGATCTACAATTTATTTTGAGCAAACATTTGTGGATGGTATAAGGAAGGGTTCCAAGTTCATTCTTTTTCATGTGGATATTCAGATATCCTAGGATCATTTATTTAAAATTTTGTTGCTGCCTCATCAAATTCTCTCAACAAACTTGTAAAAAAAATAAATTGAACACAGATGTATGGGTGTATTCCTGGAATTTCAATTCTACTCCATTGCTCTATATGTCTATCATTATGCCACAACAGCACTATTTTTATTGCTTTAGCTGTATAGTAAGTTATGAAATTGGAAAGGTTGAGTCCTCCAAATTTGTTCTTTGTTTTCGAGACATTTAGATTTTCTGAGTCTCCTTAATTTCCTTGTAAATTTTAAAATTTGCTTATCAATTTCTTTTAAAAGCCTTCATTTTAATAGGAATTAGGGTAAATCTGAAGATCAACGAACACAAAAATATTTCTTTCTCTTAATCCAAAATTTTGAGCAAAATAATCTTATCCTCTATACTAGTAATATCAGTTTGAATCAATAATTTTTATAACTTTATTCTATTTATTTGTTTCAGGTATGATAATTATGAGTATGCCACTAAAGAAATATATTTTATGTTTGTATATATTAAGTATATTTAAAGCAAAATATGAGAATAATTCATAAAAAGGCAAATCTGAGAATTATTGAGGACTGTTTTCTTTAAAAAGCATTATTCAAGTTTGAGGAACATCATTCCAGGAAACAATGGGCAACTATGAGTTAAACAAAGTGAGAAAAGAAAATACATGGAAAAGAACATGTTCCATTTTCAGAAAAAAATGGCCTGAATTTTATGGGAGGCTTTGGAGAGTCTGTAGAATCAGGAAGCTGTTTGCAGGTAAATTATAGTGATGAAAGAATATGAAGCACAGAGCACAGCAAAATGGCAGACTAGGAAGCTCTAAGCTCTTGTTTGACCACAGGAAGAAACATAAAAAAAATAATTTAAAAAAAGGCTGTCTGAATCAACTTTGTTGGAGCTCTGGAAAACTATTAAAAGTTTACAGCAGGCAAGGGAACACTCAATCAAAACAAAACAAAACAAAAAGCCATCTTCAAATGGTAGATACGTTTCATGGCATTTTACTTGTTTTGTTTCACCCCATAACAGCAGCTGCCTTGGTCTTGGTTCTGACCGGTGGCCCGCCCTATTTCTTTTCATCCAACCAGAGAGGGAACAGAGCACACTGTTTTGCATATTATTGTTTGCGTCTGTTCTAACCTGTCAGGAGTACACCTGGAGGATGGATAGGCTCATCTCTAGCTCACGTAACTCAAATGCAGGTGGGTAATTGGCAGGGACTGCCTCTAAAAGCCAGTCTTATGGTGAGTTCCAGGTGGTGACATACAAAAGACCATTATAGTCCTAGAAAAGAAACTTGAGTGAGGCTCTTGGGAAAAGGTGGAAACAATACAAATGCATATCAATAGAAAATTGGATATACAAAATGTGGAATATACATACAATGAAATATCATTCAGCCTTAGAAAGAAAATTCTGACACAAGTTGCAAAATGAATGAACCCTGAAGACATGCTAAGTGAAATCTGCCAGACACAAAATGATAAATTCTATATAAATATGCTTATATGAAGTATCGAGGGTAGTCAAATTCATAGTAACAAAAAGTAGAAAAATGGTTGCCAGAGGCTGGTTGAAGAGGGGAATGTAGAAGTTATTGTTTAAAGATTAAGGAGTTTCTGTTCAGGATTATGAAAAAGTTCTAGAAATAGAAAGTTGTGATGGTTGCACAATATTCCAAATGTACTTAATGCCACTGAATTGTACACTCAAACATAGTTAAATGGTAAATTTTAAGTTATGTATATTTTACCAGAATTTTTTAAAACTCAACTAAAAAATATGAAACATGTTCTGGAACTCTGTTCTATTTGACTGGAGGATCAAAAAGAGATTAGGGAATGGAGAATTTGTCTGAAAGGTTCAAGCCATGGTTTGGAAGCCTCGAATGTCAGCGAGTAGCACATTATTTATAGTCCATAGAACACCAGTGAACATTTATTTGAATTGAAAGACTATAATTTGGATTATGTACCTGGAAGATGATTCTGACCATGTTGTAAAGGATGTCTTAAAGTTTTTACTTTAGTAATGAATGAGGTATGCCACAAAAAAATTATTTATAAGGTATCCATATGTTTATAAAAATATAATCAAAAGTAATGGCATGCTTGTTACCTACAACTTTGGTAAGCACTTCTACTTTTATATTTTGACCATATCTCAACTTATAAGCATCTATCCACTTATTTCCAAGTTATAAATAAATAAATAAATAAACAAACAAACAAACAAACAAACAGAGAGGGAGAGTAGGCAAGAGGAAGAAAAGAAGGGAGGGAGGGAGGGAAAGAAAGAGGGAGAGAAGAAAGGAAGAAAATACTGCAAACAACAATACAAAATTACTACCAAAAGAACAGCTGCTTGTATTCTGACATAGCAATCTAAAATATATAAAGCTGCTATATAAAAAAGAGAAAAGAAACAAAAGTGAAACAAAGGTTACTATGTTCTCCCACAATGCCAGCTCCAATAGCCTTATGCACAGCTCAAACTCTAGCAAAGGTGTTGCTGTTTATCTTTCACATTTGCCTGAAGTCTCCCCTAAGGTGAATATAAATTCACAGAATGTGATGAAAAGTCTATTGCTCTATACCTCTTCCCTTTACAACATAGACTATCATTAAATATAAACCATCTCGAGCTACAAATTGTAATCTTTTAACACTACTGAATATGCAGTTCTCAGGTATTTACCAGTTCTGCAGCAGTAAACCAGCACTAGAATATCACTGTTACTTCCATAAAATATTCCTGCTACATATTAAGGGAGAAAAGAAATACCAAGGAAAGATTTTGAAAGGCTATTTTATTCTGTTTCTATGAGTCTTATTATTTTCATAATGACATCAAACTAGTGAAAACAACTTACAAATTAGAAAGTCTTGATCCTAAATTTAAAAATAAAATAGCAGTTTTATACAATTAAATTTAATGAAAGAAGTTAAGGAGAAAGGAGCAAGTATGTTAGTTCATAAATGAGAAAAATATTCATCTAGTAGAAAGAATATCTCTATGTTAGAGCAATTTGGTTCAAAAATACAAATAAATGTTATTCTCTTTCTTCAGTATACAGAAAAATGAAGGAGTTTGCTTTTCTTTCCCGTTAGGAAAGAAAAAGAGTAGAATTAAGGTATAAAACACCTAGTTTCTCAAATTTTCTATTTATAATAGCTCATTTCCAAGAGTCATTTCAAAAAATAGACAAAAACAGAAAATTCAAAGAATATATGATTTTGCCATCTCAACTTTTCAAATGTTAATAATCTGCATATAGTATACATGTTTACTTCTTGAATAAAACAATTGGTTAACAGGCACTAGGCGAATTATAAAGCTGATTAAAAAAAAAAAAGGCCACTGTTTCTATAATGGTTTATAGTACAATATACAATATGAAAATAAGTGTGTTCATAACTATAGACTTAAATTGTTTTAGTCCTATAGAAGCACATAATTTAACTCTAGATCATTTAGTGGTTGTTTGAACTGATGGATCTGGGCACTTGTAACCTTGCAACAGCGCTGTGAATCAATATCAAGTTTTTCAAAGAAACAATGAAGCAGTGTAGAAATTAAGCTGGGCAAAAACTCATATGCTGTCACAAGAAATATGAATTAGTACAACATGAAAACAGAGAGTTTAAGGAAAGATTCAATTAAACAAGTATTGAGAGATCATCTGTGTAACAGGAACTACATTTACTTCTGAGTACATAGAGATACATTACATTTTCTCTTAATTTCAAGTTCACAGCTGGTAGGAGTGACAAACATGTCACTGGAATGCATTGCAATATGTTGTGATATTGTGATAAGTTCAAAAACAGAAGTATATATCAAAAGTACAGAGGTAGTATGAAAGAGAGAACAGTGACTCTTCTGGAATGAAAGGTATCCCAGGGGAAAATAGCCTTTCCTGGTAAATTATTTTTTTTTAAGTTTCTAAAATATGTAACTAGATATGGGAAGAGAATGTAGGCAAGTGCATAGAAGAGTATGTATTATCAGCAAACACTATGGTTTGCCCAGAGAAATACAATACCATTCACATTGTTATACCGTAAAGTGAGAGAGAGGAAATGGCAGGAGATGAGGGAGAGACTGGATGGGGCCAAAATATAAATTTATCTGTATGACACATGAGCATCTGGGACTTTATCTTTTAGGTGAAAGGCATACAGCTGATACTAAACAGAGAAATGAGTAATTAGAACTGTGGCTCATAAAATTACTTTGGTATAGGGTAGGGAAGGGATGAGGAAGGGGAAAGTAAGTAGCTACTTACTTTCCTAGTAGACATATGGGGTAGCTCAAGAGATCAAAAGATAAAAAAAAATAGACAAAGGAAATTTTGGGGCAGAAAAAAATAACAGGACTCAACTTACACAAAAATATATAAAGGAAAGAAGACATAAACAATCAGCTTCAGGTTTGGGATTTGAAGTGTGAAAGGTGATGCTATCCATGAAAATACAAGATGTATCAATGGAATCAAAGAGAATAATCTGGACTGAGTAGAATTTAATAAGTTGATATTAGAGCATGTTGAGTTTTAGGTTCATGGTTGTAGCAAATGCCAAGGTCTAGTAGGCAGCTAAATAAGAAGCCAAGGCTCTTCCAGAAGTTTAAATTAAACATGTTGGCTTCAGGGTATATACAACATTATTAGCCATATAATCACTAGATCATTACATATTTGTTGAGGTAAAATTATGAAGTAAAGAGAGCATTCATTCCTAGGCTAGAGAGAGGAGTGCAATGTCAGGAAGGGACACCAAAGGGCACTTATGAGTCTAACATCGTTCCAGTTCTTGGCTCATATTATAGATTACACACGTTTTCTTTACAGATGTTTGTTGCAGTATATATTTATGTTTATGCAGTTTTTAGTTTGTACATTATATTTGTTATGAAGAAAAGTTTTAGAGATAAAATTAGAATTATATTATTTTCTGGTGATTTGTAGGCTGGTGGCTTTTATAATTCAGGAGTTTAAAGGAGTGGTTTAACCCTGATTATATTTAAGTTTATATATTGATATTCATTGATACGTACGAGTTTTTATATATAATTCCTAATGGTATAAATGTGATTTTATTTATTTGTTTAGGGTATGAAAAGGAGTGAAATCTAGAAAATACTATGATGAGTATAAAAAGGATTTGAAGAAAAATATTTTATACTGATATCTTCAAAACAGATTTAGTGAAAAAACAATCTAATGTAAATATTATTTAATGTCCAGATATATAAAGTTTAGACAACTAGACAGACAGAGAAAGATCGATGGATAAAAGTGAATTTATATTTACTGGTGATTCTTTTCAAGTGTAGGTTGATTTCAACCAACTCTCTAAAGATTAAGTCCTAGTAATGACAACAATCCAAACAGTGATTTTTGAAGCAGAAAATATTGATTACATGCTAAATAGTAAGAGTTCTTACCGATGTGAAGAAAATATAAATCTACGTTTCTGAGTTTACGGTAACATATACAAATGTGTATGGTTTAAGGCCCGACAGAAAAAACTGGTGGGGAATGTAGCTACCAGAGAGGGTGCTCTTCTGTCATGCAATTCCGCTATTTTAAAAAATTGTATTTTTGATATAATTTAAAACCTAAGTACATATTTTCTGCTTGATCAGTATCGTGAGTCTCATACCATGGGAAACAAACTCAGAAGATTTTCATGTAAGAAGTTTACTGGTAAGTAGTGAAGAGAAGTAGAGTTGGCCATCCCAAAATATGCCTTTAAGGATATTGATTTTAAAGTGGTTTTTAAGGAACAAAAGACTCAGAAGGAACCTTTGACTCTCCCCGTCCCTAAAAGTTTATATAGAGGACCTGCTTCAGGTAAAGAGAGATCATCACAGATAACTACAGTTTAATATAAACTAGTGTATGACAGACAAAGAGGAACCCAGCAAGGCCCAGTTGTTCAAAGTCTTCTTAGTGTTCTATTGTTAAAGACAGCCCAGCAAAACATTTATTTACCAAACATTTGCTTTTCCATCTCCATGTGAATTGCCTTCCTGGCCTTTGAGGTCCTAAATCACAAACTGCCCCTTCTCCTTAGCTCCAGAATGGCATATAAACTCAGCTGCCCAATGCCTCTTTGGGTATCATTCTTATGGCACTTGAAAATATGCATTTGTATAATGAACTTTGGACATTTTTTCCTATTGATCTGTCTCTGTTAATTTGATTATTAGTCCAACTAAAAGAACTTAGAAGGTTAGAAGAAAATTATTTTTTTACAACCCTATAGTAGCCTAAACTCAAAACCTATAAAGAAATCAAGACAATAGAATTGGGCAGAGGGGGAGGTTAATCTGTGAATCTCTGATGCAGTCACAACAAAGGTTTCCACAACAGGTGATACCACAGGGAGTTCTGGAGCCAGAATAGTCCTTCGGAACTGTCCCTTGAGACAATGGGGACAGGTCGAACTTATATACCCCAGCACTGAACAGCCATTGAGCAACTGCTCTTGGGGAGGCAATGTGACATTGAGTGAGATGGTTCTTAGTTTGAGAAATTTAGCTCTAAGCCATCAAAAGCCAAACTTCCCAGAAATTGAGGAAATTTGTATCTAAAAGGGGCATTCCAGCATCCACTACAATTACTGAAACCTGATTTTCAGATTCAAAAATAAATATGTAAATAAACAAAGCAGACCAATGTATGACATTTTAAATATCTTTTTTAAAGCTACCATGGTGATATTTATTTTTCTATATCTTGGGTGCAATTTTGCTAATATCCTGAATTCTAAAGTCTTTTTTAGAGTTTTGTGTTTTCTCTGGTTTCAGGTATTATCTGTTTGTTACAATTTTCGAATTATATTTGGAAAGCCCAAGCTCTTTCTTTTTCTTATTAAAGTGGCATAAATACCATTAAACTGATGAAATAGCTAAGTGAAAAAATGAGAGTGAGTCTTTTGTCCTCTGTAATAACCTCCCTTATGCTAGATTTCTGATTTGTTGGCCTTTATTGACAGAAGAAAACACACTTTTGTGAGCATGTCAGCCAAAGATAGCATTTATAGCTTCTAAATAATTAGGTATTGATTAATTTCACCAGGAATATATGGGCTGTTTTCTCAAGACTGCCCATTCTTAAAGATCATACAATTTCAACTACAGAAATTACAAAACAGAGCCTCAATTCTAAATAGCTTGCCCCTATTGCCTATCTTCCACAATTACATGTGTGAGCTGCAACTGCCCAAGGAGCACATGGATAATATCTTCAATTGTTAAACTTCCTGGATCTTCATTACCATACAGGTAGAGTTAGAAGAAAAAAGTTGCCAGCTTCTTCTCCCAACTTTAACTTAATAGTTAAAAACGAATATATGCATTGAGAAATGACTAACATGTAGGTGAAATGTAATAGGATACACAAAACTAGGAAAAAATAACAGCAGACGCCACAAAGTGGCACTTTCAATGGAAGAGGTAAATATTTTTTTTAGATAAACATTCATAAGGTCAATGTCATAGTCTGAAGTTGATGGTCACACTCCTGCTTGAGTAAATATCCTTTTCATCACTATGGTAGGTATTATAGAGGAAATGATCTATTTTCTATCTTCCTGCTATTCCTACTTTGAGACATATTAAGAACCAGCAATAATAACATTCTAGTGATATATAGATATAGGCACACACATATATATAGTATAGATGCAAATCTATAGATACACAAATAATGACTAGTACAAGATACAGAAATATGGCTTCTTGCTACCAAAAAAAGATTTCTATACACTGGAAATATTAATGTAGAAGTGTTTTCTCTCCGAAGCAAAAAAAAAAAAAAAAAAAAAAAAAAAAATTAAGAAAGATTAAAGAAAAGAAACACTCCCCTAAATTTATCTAAGCAGTAATCAGTTAACAAGATGGTTCCCGTCTCCCAAGTTGACACAGCTCTGTGCCCAGGTTCACGACTTGACAAGTGGAAAACAGGCTCAATTTCAATCCCTTGGTTAGATGTCTTTGTGCACAGCATCGCCTGCCCCAGTATCCCCGTCACCACTCTTTGGGTTGATTCTTTGAAAGGGATAATCAGCAGGACAGTATATCTGGTATTATTTGGCTTCCACATCTCTAAATGGGTAAATTAGTAAGAGGATATTATTTGTTTTCCTAAGTTAAATATAGCCAGAAACTGCCTAAGTTGGTTACCTTCTGTTCTACATTCACTTACTTGGCGGGGTAGGGGTTGGGGTGTTGAATATGATATTTGCCTTTATCTCTGATTAAAACTTTGATATTTTCGTATATTAATGTTTCATATATACTAAAATGATGTGTTTTATATGTATTAATGTATGGCAATGTCTTTATTATCCAATGTTCTAAGAATTCTCTATATAAGTGTATTTAAATTCAGTATACATACAATATATAGAAAAATAATGAAATGCTAAGCTTCGGTTTAGAATTAAATACGTTTTGATAAATACAGCATGTACTACATGATGTGTGATACAAAAAAGTTAAGGTAGTATTTGTGAATTATTTTATATTTTCCATTACCTAAATATTTTCAAAGTCAAAGCTTGGAGTATTCTTCATATCTTCCCTGCCTTTGAAACTTCACCTGATATTTCATAGTTACGAACTAAACAAGGTACCATTTCAATTTCTTTTGAAAAATTTATTATAAGTTTGGAAATGCCTCTTCCTGATATTTTCATTCTTTGAGGGTGACAGAAATCTAATAAAGTACAAGTATGGAAAATAAGTGAAAGTAATAAGTTCCAGATCTATTATTTGTTCACACATACTGAAAGTGACAATGAACAGAGCCATACAATCCCTGACACCAGATCATATTCTTTTCAATTGTCAAAGTGCTGCATATTAAGTCAAAAATGTGAAAGAATACTTTCCTGATGTACTTCTACTGATGTTTTATACTAGTTAAGCTGTTATAAATAAGGGGCTCTAGGTGTATCTGTAGCAATTGTTAGCGACTAATTTCTATGACTAAATTTATTAAAACGTATGGTATAAATTTGGTTTAAAAGTAAATTTATTGAATTTACTTATCTAGTTTTATTGCTTCTCTGAGATTAATTTCAGTGTAGAGATAATTAGGTCAAAATTCTCACTAATTTTTAAATGTCCTTTGTTCTCTGTGATTAACTGCTATAATTGAAATTTCACAAATAATTACTAATATGTGAATATTCTCTACAGTACTATCTAATATACACTACATTTGTATCTTTAAGATTTACTTTCTTCATGAATTCACTAGTTTTCACTCTATTATTTTAGCATGGAGTCATTTAAAACTCAACATCAATACAAGGAGAGATTGAAAACAAAGCATAGCATGGCAAAGCTGAAGAACCAAACTCAAAAAAAGGACATTAACTCAGATGGGCTAGGTAGCAAACCACTATCAACACTGTACATCACTACAACCCCTAGCACTTCTGGAGTCATCAGACACACAACCATACTAAGGGTCACCACCACTATCATGTCCTTACTCTCTCTTTGCCTGCATTGCTCCATGACTTAGTCAAAAGCAAAAGTTTCAAGTATAAATATTTGATTGCCTGAGTATAGGCAGAGTGATTTTGTTTTGACATCTAGCTTGTAGTAAAAGGTGAGATCTTTTCCCTTTTGTTTTCATATGTTGGGAATAAAAAATACCTCAGCCTGATTTCAGAACCAACATAAAGATAAAGTACTCAAGCTGACGGAGATTAAATATCAGTAATCAGTTTGTATGGTAACAATAGGGTTTTAAATGTTTCATTCTAGAATCAGATTATTTGCCCGCCCTAAGATCAAAGACATCTTTTACAACGTGGCAAAGAGTGGAGGAATATGTATAATCTTTGTAAAAAAAATTTTAAAAGGAGACTGAGGAAGGGGCTGAATTATTCATTATGTTTAGTAAAATACCTATCATTAATTTTAGACCTCCTAATCCTTTCTCAGGTATAATTTTAATTAAAAATCCAATATTTTTTTTCCTTAATAGAATCTACCTAATTATTTAGACATTTTTTCATATCTTCTTTCAAACTTTTCCACTTACATTATATTTTGCATTATATTACTTTGAAAAAATGCCTCCATATACACACATGGTCTTGCTGAATTCAGTACTTACATGATACCTTCAAATTGCTTAGCTGGATTTTTCGCTTTTCTTATTATAAGTGCAGCTTCAGGTATTTATTTAGAAAACTTTATATAGTACTTACTATGTGTCAGACATAATGCATAAACACACTCCAACATTAATTCATTTCTCCCTCAAAACAACTCCACGAGGTAGATTCCATTATTATTTTCATCTTCAGTTGAGGAATCTGAGACACAGAGGACTAAGTGATACAGCATAAAGGCAGAATTCAAAACGGTAATCTAAGTTTAGAGTACAAATTCCTAAACACTCTGCTATGTTGCCTAAACTTGATGAACTTTAATGGAGAAGATAATTGCACTATTTATTTTCACCAGGATCCCATCCCTATACAAAGCAATGCTCTGTTTGAGAAGGAACTTTAACTTTCTTAGTTAAAATGCACCAAAAGTCTCAAAGTATATATTTTCTTTTCCTTAGGGTGGTAAGTTAGCCACAAATTTGGATTTAAATTTGTTTGGCTGACAGACTAACAATGACTCTTCTCTGGCATTTCTCATTCTTATTCCTCTTGCCCCTTGGCCATGGCTAATCCATTCAAGTAGAAAAAACTGACCAAACCTAGATCAATGGAATTATCTACTTTGAGAATTTAAAAATTAAAAAGGAGAGGAACGCAGAGAGATGCATTTGTTGGAGGGGAATTATTTCACAAGAGAACCACAGACAGAATGTTTATTAGCTCCCCTGAGTTTCCCTGAATACTCTTTCCTTAATCCTATTTCATTCCATATTTAAGGAATTAGAGCTATTACAATAAGTTAAAAATGCTCTAAATCTCAATTACTACCAAATTAGAAAATGAAATGAATTATCTTCTTGGAGAAACTACAGAGATTAATGCTAGTATCAAACACTTAACATATGCAAGTATAATATCTTTCATTACATTCAATTTTCCATAACAAATAGCAAAGACTTCTAGATATCAGAAGTGCTTACTTAAATTTAATCACGTGGAGAATCTGATAAGCAACTTTCTGTTTCAGTTGTAATCTCCTTGTTGTTGAAAATGTACAAGTCCTAGTATCTGCATTACATTTTATCTTCCAAAGGCATGTTTTTGTTTTTGTTTTTGTTTTTTTTAACATCTGATACACAAGGACTACCAGAGGAAGTTGTTTTTGCCTTAAAAACACCAATATCCTTGCCATCCTGTTTTGTGGATGTCTCACTCTGTCTCTATGCCACATGGCCTTTGATTGCTTCATTGTTATAAAGAACAACAGAATTGTCCACTAAGTTGATGACCTTTCATTCAGAACACCCAGAAAGAAGATAGTAGTAATTACCTTTATATGTCTTATGACAGAGGTTGGGACAAAATAAACTTCATAGAGGTATGTAATATGCCAGGAGTCTGAATATGACCTGATACAACAGACATTTTGCTGCACCCTGCATCCTCTGCCATTAAGAAGGAAAACTATCAGATGGACTCCTTTGAATTGGAGAGGCACACTTTCTATACTTAAATACTTTGATCTGTTCTATTTACATGGTAACTCCAAAGCTGTGATATTTTAGTGTGACATAAAAAGAGAGAAGAGTCTCCAGCTGGTTCAGTTAATGGCGCAAGGGCCTCTGACAGTGGCCATTATGACTTGGAGAAGCCAACGAAATTTTAAGTTTCTATAGCAGATACGAGTGCCATATGGAGGTTAAATTTTGACAGGATAAGAGGCCTCTGGATATTTGATGTAGAGCTAGCAGTTATCTCAGCTCAGCAAATGACTATTCTCCCTTTGAGAAGCTGACATCGGTTTGCTACTAGGCTACAGTGAAGATGAAATGCCAAATTATGAACTACCAAGTGACCATGCAAACCTGTCTGTCTTCCATAACTAGTCCACCCCGTTCATTTAGTCACATCATTGTATTTTCCCAACAGACCAACCTCTAGTGTTAGTATTAAATTGTGCTCTCAGCCCTATCAGATCTTAAAGGCACAGATGTGTTTCTTGAGCAATTTGCTCACAGTAGCAATGTTCTTGCTCTTGACGAACTACTAATCTTGCTTCGAAGAGAATGCCCTATGATCACTTAACAAAAGATGAAAAACTCAGGTCTGATTTTAGCTGCTATTGCGTGGTGTAAGACCGTCTTAGGTTAAGTGTTTGCACATTATAATCCCTCTCAGGATTGATCTTGAAGGTGAATAGAAGATGGAAATCTCTTAGTAGACGAAACTCCGAGTGGGGCACTTTATTCACTTAGTATAGAGAAATTGTTATCAAGGTCTACACTGATTTCCCGGGATATGGTAATAGTCTGAGACAGGGATTTGCGAAAAATAAGAACTAAACTTATGAATAAACTTAGAATGGGCAAAGAATCTAAGGAGGTTGCTATTAAACAGAAAGGCAAGAAAACCTGCTCCAAAGAAGGATTCATACTCCTTCACTAGCCATTTCAGTGTTTACACAAAAGGCTCTAAAGAATGTGGCCATGAGGCAAAACAAAGGCTAAGAGAGTATATCAGTGCAGTCACAGAATTCTTATTACCAGCGCTAGCAGAGTTGGTTTCAGTTAAAGATTTCTGTTATGGAGAAGGTAGTGATTTGTCCTCATATGAGTTTTTATTTCTTATCCACCATGCCTCTGCCTACACAAGCTTCCACTTATTCACTGAATGCCTTTTACCTGGGGTTTCTCACAGTACATCTCCTCTGACAGAAAAATTCGTGTAACAGTTAAAGAAGACAAGGGGCTGATACTCATAAAATTTTCTAGTTTTGACATATATCACATCATTCAAAAAATAATAATAATGCTCTTAGAAAATAGAATTTTCACCTGAAACTCTAGGTAATGAAAGCTTTGAGCTGTTGGGGAGTTCCATGTCACTGCTAAATATTCCTAAGCGGCAACTAATGAATGCATGGTGTTACTTCTCATATTGCAATATTCTGTGAGCCTAAAAATTAAGAAGTGGAACTAGAGGTGGCATTTTCCAATATTTACCTAGTGACTCACTACGAACTAGTTTGATTCTTATCCCCACAAATAAATATGGGGTTTATTTCTTTAAGAACACTGTTACCTAACAGAGAACGCTATCACCAAATGAAACAATAATGGTTCAGGGAACTGGGAATTTAGAATGCCAGCTAGAAATGTTATGCTCCACTGGCATCTGAAACTGGAAGGGCTAGATTATTTCAGGTGACTTCTACAAAGCTTTGTTGATGAAATTTTCCTCCTCTTTCCCCTAAAACAAGCTTTGCCGGGGAGCCAAGATCTGATGTTGGCTCAACAATGGTCATGAAAATCATGTTTTCAAAAAGTTTAGATATTTCATCTATTCAAAAAATATGTTTCAAATACTTACTATTCTAATATAATAGGAGTTTATCAATTAAAAAAAAATACATACAAATATACCTGTCTCACGAAGCTTACATTCTAGAAGTTCATAAGAAAATACAAATGAGGTCATATTCAGTTATAAAAAAAGACACAAAACAACAGTATTTAGAATATTATCTTACTTGGAGATATTGAATATATCATCGTTAAATAAATATTAGAAGAAAATACATTAATACAGCAATAGTATTTAATATTCAGGTGGTGGATTATGGGTACACTAATTTTCTATTTTATACTTGACTATATTTCAAAATTTCCTTTAATCTGGCATTTTAAATTTATAATTAGGAAATAAATCTGTTATTGTCAATCCAAAACATGAATAATAAAACCTATATCAAGAAAGTAAGGTAGATAATAAAGCCTACTCAAGACAGAAAAACTCCAATAATAACTCTAATAGCAGTCTAAAATCCTAACACAAAACTTCAATTATTTTAATTTTACATATTGAGGGGAAGGCTTTAGATGGAGTCTACTCAAATTTGCTAAAAAAAAATGTAACACTGTGCATTTTCTATAAATGCTTGATAATATGGAAACAGAGGCACACAACACAGATTCCCTCTGCAAGGAAGGGCCTGTTGCCCAAGTTGTCACCCCTTGTGGGGCTCGGGGCTCGTCTCTGCAGCTGAGGTATCAGAAAAGGGTCATGTTCTTCTCCACAGAGGAATAAACGTCTGACTGTTTTGGTCCACCACAGAACAATTCTTACAGGCTTTATATGCCCCAGCATTCAACGTTGTGTTGGCTAAGACACTGTCAAATCTGTCGCAGTCCGATTTCCCCCTCTGCCTAACACTCCTATTTCCCACTGTGCTTCTTACAAAGGAGGCTCTCTCCAAATCTGAAAACTGCTCTGGGAGAAATTAAGGGGTATGTGCGTGTATGTGTGTTTGTGTTTAGGGTGGGGGCCACAGAGATACTTGTGTTCCTGGCAAACTTGCTATTTCCCAGCCCCAAAGCTATGTTCAATGATATTTAAACAAAGTAAAGCATGGAGCTCCTGACAGGACCACACCTCCAATGCTTCAAGCTACACTGGGCAGAACTGAAGGAGGCAGTCAATCTATTTAACAAGTGCTGTATATCCTTAGCACCTAAATGGCGTCTGACACACAGTGGATTTTCAACATATATGTGTTGAATGAATAATTATGCCAACTTATTTTATTTCCACTTAAAAACTTAAATAGTCCTTTCAAGTAACTATCTCTTATGATAAAGTCCCAGAAAATTTTGTTTCCTCTCCTCGATACTCTTTATTATGTATTCTGCTCCTCTCCAACCTCTGATCGCCTCTCCTTCCCATAATCTCCTGGATCAGAAAGAGTAGGTTTAGGGCTTTATACTTTTTCTATATGATATTCTTTTATTTCTTATTGCAGAGTTATGACTAAATAACGCTAGTGTACAGGGGCATAGAGAGAGGAAAACCAACCTATGGGTAAAGAAATAAAAACTGGAGGTATGGAAAGAGGGTAAAGTACTGTCCACAATATTATTTTATTCTCTGAATATTAGAAACTACATATGGAGTTGAGTCGGATCTCATTCTTAGATAATTATAAGATTGTATGAACAAATAAAGAAGCTCTGTATGTTGTGGTGCGATCAAATCTCAGACCTAAGGAGCCAATTGAGATGAAATTGTGAGCCTTTATTAGCCGGCTCCGACTGACACTCTACCACACAGGGGTAGAGATCAGCCCCAAGCCTCCAGAGCAGATAGCTTAAAAAGCTCCAAAACCCCTTCTAGCAAGCAAGCAGGCTTACAGAAGCAGAGGCTGGCCATTAACACATCTTTACACAGGATAACTACACCCTTATCATTAGCATATCTTTGCACAGAATATCTCCTAGAACTACACCCTGTTTAACATTAAACAATGAAAGCAGAAGTTGGCCATTTGAAAATTTTCCACCCTTAACTTGTATACTATAGTGTACTCAGGTAGTATATCATTGAATCACTTACAGTACGATGTGAACTTCACTGGCCTTTTCAATCAGAATTAGGAGTGGTGCCACAGTGGATTAAGTTGAGGGCACAAGGGTATCATTAGGATAAGTTTTACTGCTAATCAGTCATCCAATCAAGAAATCTCTACTCACTATCTTTAAACTATTTACAAATGTCAATCTTGCTGTCTAGGGAATGGCTTGTTATGAAGTATTCACTGTAACTGTCATATTTAACTGCCAATGACAGTAAAATGAAAGTCTGTCTTAATTACCGTCTTGTCTCATTTCTCATTTGCTATGCTTCTTTCTAGGAAGGTAAATTACACAGGGTCTTCAACCTCAAAAGAGTACTTCAAAAGGTGATTATTAAAAATTCAGAGACATATGTGAATATTTTGAAATCAGCAATATGAGTTAGGGTTAGAAAAGAAGGGAGTATGGATTTAGTGAGGTCAGACTATAAGTATTAATATTAATTTGATATAAATAATTGGATAATGCCTACTCATACTCAGAGAAAAAATAACTTGAAAAGAAATTAAAGCATAAAAAAAATTCCTGAGTAAAAACATCTATAATTTATCTAAATAGAAGGGATCTGAGATAGGGTGAGGAAAATGGCAGACTAGGTAAAAGCAGGGTTCGCCTCCTCCCAGGTCCACATTGAAATTACAACCAAATTATAAAATAATCAATGTGAAGAATCACCTGAAGTCCAGTTGATCATAACACTTACATCTCATAATATAAAGAAGGTGCCATATCAAAGACGGTAGGAGGGGCCAAGTTGCCAAGGGGGCAGCACCCACACCTGTGGGTGGTGGAGGAACACTGGGAGGGAAAGTGAAGCTGCAGAGGCTCCCCTGCCGGAGAGGGGGGTCCTGGCTTCATTCAGGGGCTCCCCAACCCAGGGAAGAGGAGATTCTAATAACTCTTACTGTAAAATCTAGCAGGGATTCCAGCTGTCTGGGTGAGACAGGAGACTGAAATCCTAGATGCCCCTTTGAAAGATCCTCACTCCGCCTTTCTGACCTGTGGACACTCACCTGGGACACCAACTGTGGGTCAGAGGCTCACACGGGATCCATACCTAGGAAATCTGCATTTCCTGGCACCAGAAATAGGGCTGGAAGGGCAGCCTCCATTGTGCCTTAGTGCAGTCCCCCAACCTAGAAATCTACAGACCAGCTTGACTGTGCAGATCCCTCCCACAAGGCCATTAGGAAATGCTGGCCTGAGGGGATCAGCCCTCCCCATTTGACCTATAGATTGCCCAGGGCTTTAGTTGCTGGGTAGTTGCCACACCCTGCATCATTTCATGGCCAAACATTCCCAGCTGGCCTCCAGCACTGTGACTTCACATTTCAGAGAGTGTTTCATGCAGATCTTTACTGTCAACAGAAACTTGGGGAGATCTTGGGGATCTGTGGACCAGTCCCAGACAGCAGCTGGTCTTGCTGTGATCTGTGACTTTTGTGGGAATGCACAAACATTTACAGAGGTTTTAGCAACACTGAGGCTGTGTTGATATGAAGGCCATTGTCTCCCTGAGACTCTACCCAACCTGCAAATTGCCCCAGGTGGCCCATTGACAGTGGACTTCCACCACCCTGCCCCTTTCCTGGTTTCCAAGTCCTCACAAACAAACTTTGGCTAGTGCAGTGCAGGCATTGTGGAGAAATCTGTTTCAGGCAGACCTCTGCTGCCTGTAAGAGCTTCAGTGTAGTCTGGGGGGATCACAGGGGTTTGTGGGAGTGCCCCAGATGACAGCTGGCCTCACTGAGATTTATGACTACAATGGAAATAGGCAGGCACAAAAGTTGCAGCAAAACTGAGGCTGTATTGGCCTGATGGCCCTTGTCTCCCTGAAATTCTTTTTCACCCAAACCGCAAAGTGCCTGCAGCGCAATGACAGATAGCATCCCCTGCCCTGCTCTTCTCTGGGGTTGTGCTTTCTGCACAGGCAACAGACTTTGGCTAGCACAGTGAATGCATTTTGGGGAAAACAGTTGTGGCCAGACCACTGCTGCCTGTATGAGCTGCAGTACCTCTTGGGGAGATCACGGGGGTTTGTGGGACTGCCCCAGACAGCAGCTTGTCTCCCTGTGATCTGTTAACTACTGCAGGAACGTGCAGACACAGAAAGTGCAGAAAACTGAGGCTACTGCCCCAGCCAATACATAAAGTGCCTGCAGCACGTTGACAGGCAGCTGCCTCTGCCCTGGGGTGGCACATTCTACACAGTCCACAGATCTCAGCCAGTGAAGTGAGCAAAGTTCAGAGAATACAGTGCCAGTGCCTGCCAGCATGAGATACGATATCGTTTGGGCAGATCTCAGGGATTTTGTGGCCCCATCAAAGATGACTGTAGGTCGTACAGTGATATCTTACTTTGGTGGGATCCTGTACTCCCAGAGCTGGCTTCAAGTCTGGTGCTAAGCAGGCCTGATGGCCTTGTGCCTCACTGAGACAATACTCCATCTAACCCACAAATTACCAATGGAAAGCCTACTCCCAGGCAACCCAGTCCCATCTTATGCTTTCCTGGGGTCTTGAATTCAACAGCAAACAACAGCACTCTGTTGGTTCAACTGACACAAAGTTTGGTCATCTGGGAGAATCAGTCAGTGGCAGGCCACAAATGCATGTCCACAAGCTTCAGTAATTCTTAAACAGAGTTCCAGTATTTGCAAGCCCAAGGTGGGCAGCAGCCGGCCTTACTACGATTGGAAACTTATACAGAGAGCCACAGAGACAGCACTGGCACGTAAACTGACAATGCAGTAGCAGGGGGAAAGTTGCTCGAAAGGGCCAGGAGAATTCTGGGGTTGCTGCACTACCTAACATGCATATCACCCAGAGGCTCTCCCAGTTTCAGAGACTTACAAGGGCAATTGACAGGCAGTGTCAGGCCTTGAGGAGCATTGGCATCTCTGCTAAACTGCTGTAGGTGAGGGACGGGGGGATAACTGATTGCTGCCTACAGCGTTGTCTCTTCCACTTACCTATAGATCCAGCATAGACAACAACCATCTGCAGACCGCTTTGTAGCTCCCACCAGGTAGCCCTGAACAATCAAAGGCAGTGGCTAACCTTGGCCTACTGGGGAGCTACTTCCTAGGGGCCACAAAACCAACGCACCCAGTGGCCGGCACTAGACCACAACATTGCAACACCTGACTAGTCCCATTAGTGATACACACAAATGGCGGTCTCGAAAAATACACAGACCTGCCAGGGCAAATCCCACTTGGTAGGGTTAGCCCCCACATAGTAACTCTTACCCTGTGGGCACAGCCAATTCCCACAATTAGTCAGCCAGAGCATTAATCCCATCCACTGATGTATTGACACCAATAAAGGCTTAGCTACAACAAAAGATCACATACAACCCACACAAAGATCACATCCAGAGCCCCCAACACAGGGGATCAGGGAGAGTGCACTACTGGGTCATATAGGACACCTTCCACATAAGGCTATCTAGCCAAGTCCAAGAGACAAACAAATATTCCTAACACATAGAAACAAACACAAAAAGGTGAATAAAATGAGAAAACAAAGAAACATTCTACAAATGAAACAACAGGAGAAACTCCAGAAAATAAGCTCAATGAAATGGAGGCAAGCACCCTACCAGGCACAAAGTTCAAAAAAATGGTTATAAGGATGCTCAATGAAGTTAGGGGTAGAATGGACCAGCACAATGAGAAGATAAATAGTAAACATAAAAAAAGGACATAGAAATCATAAAAAAAGAACCAGACAGAAATGAAGAAAACACCAGAAGGACTCAATAGTAGATTGGATGAAGTGGAAGATCAAATCAGCAAACTAGAAGACAAGGTAGCAGAATACACCCAATCAGAACAACAACAACAAAAAAGAATTTTAAAAAATGAAGATAGTTTAAGAGACCTCTGGTACAACATGACACATAATAATATCCACCTCAAAGGAGTAACTGAAAGAGAAGAGAGAGAGCAAGGGATTGAGAATCTATTTGAAGAAAAATGACAGAAAACGTCCCTAACCTGGCAAAGGAATTAGACATACAAGTTCAAGAAGCACAAAGAGTCCCAATAAAGAGGAATTCAAACAGATCCATATTAAAACACATCATAATTAAAATCCCAAAGGTCAAAGACAAAGAGAGAATCTTTAAAGCAGCATGAGAAAGGCAGCTAGTTATTTACAAGGGTACCCCCATAAGAATGTCTGCTGGTTTTTCAATGGAAACTTTGCAGGCAGAAATGCTCAGTTATGAGAAACTAGAATCTACAACCACAAATACTCTACCCAGCAAGGCTTTCAATTAAAATGGAAGGTGAGATAAAGAGCTTCCCAGACAGAGAAAAGCTTAAGAAATTCATTATCAACAAGCCAGTATTACAAGGAATGTTGAAGAGATTTCTGTAAAAAAAACAAGAAAGGAAAAATATGAATAATAAAATGGCAGTAACCCTGTACCTATCAGTATTCACTTTAAATATAAATGGATCAAATACTTAAATCTAAAGATAAAGGTTTGCTGACTGGATAAGAAAATAAGACCCATGGCATATGCTGTCCATAAGAGACTCACTTGAGATCAAATGAAACTCACAGACTGAAAGTAAAGGGATAGAAAAAGATATTTCACACAAATGGAAATCAAAAAAAATGCCAGGGTAGTGATACTTATATCAGATAAAATAGACTTTAAAATAAGGCTATAGTAAGAGTCAAAGAAGGATATTACATAACATAAAGGGGCCAATAAATCAAGAGGACATAACCCTAGTAAACATATGTGCACCCAACATAGGAGCACCTACACACATAAAGCAATTATCGACTGACATAAAAGGAGAGATCAACAGTAATACACTCATAGTAGAGACTTTAACACCCCATTGACACCAATGGACAGATCTTCCAGACAAAATTAACAAGGAAACAATGAGCCTAAAAGACACACCAGAACAGACGGATTTAATAAACATTTTCAGAGCATTTTACCCCAAAGAGCAAAATATACATTCTTCTCAAGTGCACATGGAACATTTTCCAGGATAGAACACATGTTAGGACACGAAACAAGTCTCATTAAATTTAAGAAGACTAAAATCAGATCAACCATCTTCTCTGATCACAAAGATATGAAACTAGAAATCAACTACAAGAAAAAAAACTGAAAAATACACAAACACATGGAGGCTAAATAACATGATACTAAACAATATATATGTTATCAGTGAAAACGAGGAAAAAATCAAAAGATAACTAGAGACAAATGAAAATGAAAACACATCTACTCAAAATCTATGAGACATGGCAAAAGCAGTCTTAAGAGGGAAATTCATAGCAATACAGGCCTACCTCAAGAAACAAGAAAAAACTCAAATACACAATCTAACCTGACAGTTAAAAGAACTAGAAAAAGAACAGCAAACAAAGCCCAAAGTGAATAGAAGGAAGGAAATAATAAATATCAAAGCAGAAATAAACAAAATAGCATCTAGAAAAACAATACAAAAGATTGATGAAAGCAAGAGCTGGTTCTTTGAAAGAATAAATAAAATTGGCAAACCCTTAATCAGACTCATCAAGGAAAAAAGAGAGAGGACTCAAATAAATAAAATCATAAATGAAAGAGGAGAAACAACTACAGACTCCACAGAAATACAAGAGATCATAAGAAAATACTATGAGCAATTATACACCAAAAAATTGGACAATCTGGAAGAAATGGATACATTCCTAGAAACACACAGTCTCCCAACTGAGTCAAAAAGAAACAGAAAATCTGAACCAACCAATTACCACCAATGAAACCGAATACAGTAATCATACACCTCATAAAAAGGAAAAGTACTGGACCAGAAAGCTCCATAGGCAAATTTTACTAAACATTCAAAGAAGAATTAACATGTATTCTTTTCAAACTATTCCAAAAATTTCAAGAAGTGGGAAGGCTCCCTAACTTCTTTTATGAGGTTGCCATTACCTTGATCCAAAAACTAGTCAAAGACATTACAAAAAAAAAAGAAAAGACAACCATAGGTTGATATCTCTTATGAACATTAATGTAAAAATCCTCAACAAAATATTAGAAAACCAAATTCAGCGATACATTCAAAATATCATACACCATGATCAAGTTGTATTTATTCTTGGGATGCAAGGGTGGTACAATACCTGCAAATCAATTAATGTGATGCACCTATCAAATCAAAAGATAAAAACCATGTGATCATATCGATACCAAAAAAGCATTTGACAAAATCCAGCTTCCATTTATGATAAAAACTCTCAGCAAAGTGGGAATAGAGGGAATATACCTCAACATAATAAAGGCTTTATATGACAAACCTACAGCTAACACCATCCTCAATGGGGAAAGGCTGAAAGGATTTTCCTTAAAATCAGGAAAAAGACAAGGATGCCAACTTTCACTACTCCTCTTCAACACTGTATTAAAAGTCTTAGCCACAGCAACAAGAAAGAGAAATAAAAAGTATCTGAATTGAAAAGGAAGAAGTAATCTTGTCATTTGCCAATCATATGACACTAAATATAGAGAATCCTAAAGATCCCACAAAAAAAAAAAAAAAAACTGTTAGAACTGGTCAATAAATACAGTAATATAGCAGGATACAAAATAATATTCAGAAGTCAGTGGCATACACCAATGATAAATTTTCAGAAAGAGAAATTAAGAAAACAATCTCATTTACAATTGCATCAAAAATAATAAAATACCAAGGAACCAAATTAACCAAGTTGGTAAAAGACCTGTTCTCAGAAAATTATATCATTGAAAAAAAGAAATTGAAGAAGATACAAATAAATGGAAGCATATACCATGCTCATAGGTAGGAACGATCAATATCATTAAGATGGCCACACTACCCAAAGCAATCAATAGATTCAGTGCAATCCTTATCAAAATATCAATGGCATTTTTCAGAGAGCTAGGACAAATAATTCTAAAATTTAAATGGAACCATAAAAGCTCCTGAATAGCCACAGCAATCCTAAAAAGAACAAGGTGGGAGGTATCACACTACCTGTTATCCAACAAGGCTACAGTAATCAAAACAGCATGATGGTACTGGCATAAACAGAGATACATTGAAAAAAGATTAGATTAAATATGGCAGCGTGAGAGACGTGCCCAGATCTCTCGCCTTGAAACAACAATAAGCTGAACATCTAAAATTCAACAGAAACACCCAAACCACAAATCAACACGTCTGAGCATGGACTCTGCACATAAGAGCTACCACAGGTCAGAACTCCGTGCGTCGGGCAGTGGACTGGGAGAAACAAAGAAGCTGTCTCTTGCAGCTGGAACTTCCTGTAGAAGGAGGGGGAGGAGAGAAGGTGTGGCTACTTCCATGAACAGTCCTGCCTGGGAGTGCTGTAAGCTCCTCGTGGCTGATGGCAGTGCCCAGGCATCAAGGTGGAAGGCAAAGAAGTGGGGATGGTGGAGAAATGGGGATAGCAGAAAAGCAGGGATGGCAGGGAAACGACAGTTGATTTTTACCAGCCGTGGTTGCAAAATCAAGGCTGAGCCACAGCCCTAATCCCCCAACCCTGAAGGCCCCTCCCCCAATACCCTCTGAGACAGATCACCTCGGGGCCCCACAGGAATCTGAGCAAATGTTAACAAAACTGTTGCTAACACTGACAGGAAATGAGACTGAGGATAGCTAGCATGATTAAACACCTAGAAGGAACAAAAAGATATTATTAAGACTTTATATAAGCAGAGATCCAAGAGGCTTAGACACCACCTACTAAAAACCAAACCCAAAAACAAAACAAAAAAAAACACCTTCTTGGCAACAGGCTATGGACCATTACATAATAAATCTTTCTGGGGAACAGAAAGCAGAACACACTTCCATTAATGCCCATGCAAAGAAATAGTCCATTAAACACCATGAACACCAAGGTGACAAAGCATCTCAGAAAGAAGGAGAAAAATCTCCAGGAAATAAGCTTACAGACATAGACATATGTGACTTAAATGACAGAGAATTCAGGATGGTACTTCTGAAAAAACTCAATGAGATCTGAAATGAATCATAGCAACAGTTTCAGGAAATGAAAAAACAACTAGATGAGCAGAATGAGTTCTTTAGCAAGGAGATTGAAAACCTCAAAAAGAGGTGAATAGATCTTCTAGAGATAAAGAACACACTGCAAGAGTTGAAAAGTGAAATAGCAAGCTTGGGAAATAGAATCGACCAAATGGAGGAAAGGATCAGTGATATCAAGATAGAAATCTAGAAATAAATCAGAAAGAAGAAGAAGTAAACTGAAGAATGAAAAATAATGAAAGAGAAATTCAAGAACTAGCTGATACCATCAGGAGAGAAAACATAAGAATAATGGGAATTCTCGAAGGAAAGAAAAAGGAGCAGGGATTAGAAAGCATTTTCAGACAAATAGTGGTCAAGAATTTCCCAAATCTAAGGAATGAGATAGAGCTTGGAATTCAAGAAGTCATTAGAACACCCAATTACTCAACCCAAAAAGGCCTTCACCAAGATACATTGTATTAAAATTATCAAAAATCAAGGACAAAGACAGAATTCTCAGGGTAGCCAGGGAGAAGAAAATGGTAACCTATAAAGGAAAATTCATTAGATTATCATTAGACTTCTCAGCACAAACCTTACAAGACAGAAAGGAGTGGAATCAAATATTCACACTATTAAATGAAAGGAACTATCAGCCAAGAATAATGTATCCAGCTAAGCTCTCCTTTAGATATGAAGAAGAAATAAAGACTTTTCCAGACATACAAAAATTGAGGTAATTCTCCACTATGAGGCCTGCACGACAGGAAATACTAAAAGAAGTGAGCTCACCTAAAACAAAATGACAAAAAAAAAAAAAAAAAAACTACAAAATTAGGAGTAAGGTGACTAGCAGGCTGATAAAAGCAGAGGAGTGCAAGCCTTACTATGAACAGGGCATTAGAACCTTAAAATAAGAAGAGATTTACTATAGCAAGATAGCAATGAACGTTCATCATACTTAGGGACAAATTGAGAAAACAATGAATGAAAAAGGGAGGATTCAAAGATACAAATTCCCAAAGGGGAATGGAGATAAGCCATGTGCAGAAGAAAATGGACGACTGTATATATATAACTATCCTTTACATATTTATAATAGCAACCACAGGCCAAAGATTCAGAACTATTATATGTAACATAAAACAAGAAGGACTAGAGGGGAAACTCACAAAAGCCAACCAAAGTAAACAAAACAGAAGCACAATGACAAGGAAGCAATGGAAACACCAAGCTAACAGAAAGCAAAAGATAAAAAGGCTATAAGAAGACCTCAGATTTTAATAACCACCCTAAATGTAAATGAATTGAACTCACCAATAAAAAGACAGAGTTGCAGAAAGGATCGAAAACAAAAACCAACCATATGCTGCTGCCAAGAGACACATCTCAGCTCCAAAGACAAATATAGACTCATAGTGAAAGGGTGGAAAATGATATTTCAAGCAAATGGCATTCAGAAAAAGTGGGAGTAGCAGCACTAATATCAAATGAAACAGACTTCAAAATAAAAAAGGTAAAGAAAGATACTGAGGAACACTTCAAAATGATAAAGGGAATCACGCACCGAGAAGACATAAAACTTATTAATATCTATGCTTCCAATCAGGGAGCCCCAAAATTTGTAAAGCAATTATTAACATAATTGCAAACACTATTGTCGTAGGGGACCTAAATACCTCATTGTCGGATATGGACAGATCATCCACACAGAAAATCAATAAGGAAATCACATCCTTAAATGACACATTAGACCAACTGGACATAATTTATATTTACAGAGCCTTCCATCCCAAAACAGCTGCCTACACATTCTTCTATAGTGCACATGGAACATTCTCAAGAATCAGCCACATACTGGGACACAGAGATAGCCTCAACAAATATAAGAGGGTTGAAATCATACCAACCATATTCTCTGATCATGATGCTTTGAAACTAGAAATCAACTGCAACAAGAAATCAGGAAAAATCACAAATACATGGAGAATAAACAACATGCTCCTGAAGAATAACTGGGTCAGAGAAGAAATAAAAAGAGAGGTCAAGAGATACATGGAAGCAAATGATATAATTAGTGTATCGCATTAAAATTTTTGAGACATGGAAAAAGCGGTCATAAGAGGAAAATTCTTATAATTACAGGCCTATCTCCAAAAACAAGAATGAGCCCAAATAAACAACCTAATTCTTCATCTTAAAAAACTAGAAAAGGAAGAACAAATGAAGCCTAATGTCAGCAGAAGGAGAGAAATAATCAAAATTAGAGCAGAAATAAATGAAATCAAAAACAAACAAACAAACAAATAATAGAAAAAATAAATGCTACAAAGAGCTGATTCTTTGAGAAGGTTAATAAAATTGACAAACCCCTAGCTAGACTCGGTAAAGAAAAAAGAGAAAGGGCAAAACAAAATCAGAGATGAAAGAGGGGAAATTACGACTGACATCACAGAAATACAAAGGATCATACAAGAATACTATGAAAAAGTATATAACACCAAATTTAATAACCTAGAAGAAATGGACCAGTACTTAGAAAACTACAACCTTCCTAGACTGAATCACGAAGAACTGGAAAATTTAAATAGACAAATCAGCAGTATAGAAATTGAAACAATCATCAAAAACTAACAAAAAGTAAAAGCCAAGACCAAATGGCTTCTCCAGTGAATTCTACCAAATATCCAATTAAGATTTAATACTTATTCTCCTCAAACTCTTCCAAAAAATCAAAGAGGAGGCAATACTTCCCAACTCATTTTATGAGGCCAATATCACAATGATACCAAAACCTGGGGAAAATACACAAAAATAGAAAACTATAGACCAATATCTCTCATGAACACAGATGCAAAATTCCTAAATAAGATATTAGTGAACCGAATACAACAACATATTAAAAAGATTATACACCATGATCAAGTGGGCTTCATCCCAGAGACACAAGGATGGTTGAACATATACAAATCGATTAATGTGACACACCACATAAACAAATTTAAAAAATAAGAATCCTATGATCATATCAATAGATGCAGAAAAAGCTTTCAACAAGATACAGCATTCATTTATGATTAAAAATTTAACAAAATCAGTATAGAAGAAAAGTACCTTAACATAATAAAGGCCATATATGACAAACTCTCAGCCTACATTATACTTAATGGTGAAAAACTAAAAACCTTCCAAGACCAGATACAAGACAAGGCTGTCCACTGTCGCCATTGTTTTTCAATACAACATTGGAGATCCTAGCGAGTGCAATCGGGCAAGAGAAAGGTATAAAAGGCATCCAATTAGGAAACGAATAAGTCAAACTGTCACTCTTTGCGGATGATATGATTCTCTACATAGAATACTCTAAAGACTCCACAAGAACACTACTGGAAACAATAAGCAAATACAATAAAGTTTCTGGATACAAAATTAATGTTCAAAAATTCATAGCTTTGCTATACTCTAATAATGAAGTGTCAGAAAATGAAGTAGAAAAAATAATTCCTTTTGCAATTACAACAAGAATAAAATCTAACAAACTTGTGAAAGACCTATATAATGAAACCTATAAGACCCTATTAAAAGAAATCAAAGAAGATACAAAGAAATGGAAAGATATTCCATGTTCTTAGATTGGAAGAATCAACATAGTTAAAATGACAATATTACTTAAAGCATTATACAGATTTAATGCAATCCCCATCAAAATCCCATCGGCATTTTTTAAAGAAATAGAACAAAACATCATCAGAGTTGTATGGAAGCACAGAAGACACCGTATTGCCAAAGTCATCCTGAGAAAAAAGAACGAGGCTGGAGGTATCACTCTGCCCAACTTCAAATTATACTACTAAGCGACAGTAATCAAAAAGGCATGATATTGGCAGCAAAATACACACATGGACCAGTGGAACAGAATTAAGAGTCCAGAAGTAAACCCATATCTATACGGTCAAATAATTTTCAACAAAAAAAAAACAAAAACATTCAGTGGAGAAAGGAAAGCCTCTTCAATAAATGGTCCTGAGAAAACTGGAAAGCCACTTGCAAAAGAATGAAACTACACTGTTGTCTATTACCACACACCAAAATTAACTTAAAATGGATAAAGGACCTGAATATAAGGCCTGAAACAATAAAATGCATAGAAGAAAACATAGGAACAAAACTCAAGGACCTCAGACTTAAAGAGGATTTTATGAATTTGATCTCAAAAACAAGGGAAGTAAAAGCTAAAATAAATGAATGGGACTATATCAAACTAAGAAGCTTCTGGTCAGCAAAAGAAATCATCAACAAAGTATAGAGACAACCTTCTGAATGGGAAAATATATTTCAAGCAATGCCTCTGATAAAGGCCTAATATCCAAAATATTCACAGAACTCATACAACTCAATAAGATAAAAAAAAAAAAAATCAAATGATCTAATCAAAAAATGGGCAGAAGACTTGAATAGATACTTGTCACTAGAGGACATACAAATAGCCAACAAATATATGAAAAGATGGTCAACATCGCCAGCTATTAGGGAAATGCAAATCAAAACCACAATGACATACCATCTCACACCTGTTAGAATGGCTATAATCAACAGGACAAGTAATAACAAATGTTGGAGATAATGAGGAGAAAAAAGAACCTCATACACTGCTGGTGGGACTGCAAACTGGTACAGCCACTATGGAAAACAGTATGGAGGTTTCTCAAAAAACTAAGAATTGATCTACCATATGATCCAGCAATCAATCCCTCCTGAGTATTTACTCCAAAGACTTAAAAACCCATATCGATATATTTGCACATTGATGTTCATATCAGCATTATTCACGGTGGCCAGGACATGGAAGCAACTGAAGTGTCCTACAATAAATGATTGGCTCTATACAAACTATGGTACATATATACAATGTAATATTACTTAGTCATAAAAGAGATGAAATACTGCCATTTGCAACAACATGGATGGATCTAGAGGTATTATGCTAAGTGAACTAAGTCAGTCAGAAGAAGATAAATTCCCTATGATTTCACTCATACATGGAATCTAAGGAACAAAAAGAATAAACTAATCAAAAACAGACTCACAAATATAGAAGACAATCTGGTGATGGCCAGAGGGGACGTTGGTTAGGAGGCTGGAAGAAAGAGGTGAAGGGCTAAAGAAGTACCAATTAGTAGCTGATAGATGGTCACGGGGATGATGCATGGCATAGGGAATGCAGTTGGCATTAATGTAATGGCTAGGTGGAGAGCAAGAGAGAGAAGAACAATTAAGGGGATTGTTTTATAAACTATATAAATGTAAAACCAATGTACTATATACTTTAAATGAATAATAAAATAAAATTTCAAAAATAAATAAATAGAAGGGTAAAAAGTAGGTCAAAATTTATTTATGGATACCTACAAATATTAAACCATCTTCATGAAACAGTAAGAAAACAGCAATATTATTAAACTATATAAAAGTTTCCATAAAATCAAAAGAATAAACATATGGAAAAGAGGTAAAAACATGCAGTCACCCTAAATTATTTCTCTGACCATATGTCACCAACAATATGTGTTAGTTACATGGTCTACCTTCTGTGGGGTGCTCAGATTAATTTCTTTTTGTTCAAATTCCTATTTTATAGTTCCCAGGTTCAGGAATACTGACATGGGTCAATGCCAAGCACCTAAGTGGGTTTCCGTGCTAGGAGAGGTAGTTTTTAGTGGCAAAGTTAAAGGATTATAAATAGCTCAATTATCTTGGCTCACTTGGAATATTCTCCTTCATGGTATATACTGTTCTTTTTGTTCTTTCATGTAGATCCACCTATAGTATGAACTCAGAGGCTGTCCCTCAGGTTGAACTCTCTCCTCACAGCCATGCATAGACTAACAGGAGAAGAAAAAAAATCTAAATGAAATAAAAAACATAGTGTCCATTCCTCCTTAATGAAACTTTACCCCATGCCTCAGTGAGGTAGGAACATATTCTGGCCTTTTTTAAACATAATACTAGTAGAGTAGTATGATTGTGAGAACAAAAATAAGCAATGAGCCTATGATAAGAGTCCAAAACGACCTTGATTTTCTCTAACACAAAAAAGGGTAGTGAAATTCCTTTTGAGATGAAAGAATCCAGTCCTCTTTACAGGGAGAAGAAAACAGAGTGATTTAGAACTAGAATCTCTCTAGTACTAAAGTTATCACCTGGGATTGCATGGTAATAAAAATCAACACATCAAAATTTGATGATTCATAATCTTTGCCATAAGAACTAACCATCCTTAGTTTGTAGAAACTAGTTTTCAATAAATAATGAGATACAATAACTTCAATAAAATGGTACAGAACATGTGTGAAGCTCAACTGATTTAGCAAACTTAAAATATGATAATATTTAATAAACATATTTGCTTTCATAGAATTACATATTTTGGAATATCTAATTTTATTTATAATATGAATAAGGGGATGGACAAGATGCATTATATTAGGTGATGTAGCATTAAGGTTTTAAACATAAACAAAATTTATGCTATATGTAACCTCCGTCAGAATTCTAATTTTAAATTTGTCCTAACTTTTGGAACCATGGTACCTAATTTATTAAGCACATTCTCTTGTGCTTGATGAGAGGTAATATTTAAATGAAAAGGGTCGGAGTTTAGAATTGAAGAAAACCTGGGTTTAAATTTCAGTCCCGGTACTTACATGTTATGTGTTATTTTTTATTTTTTCTTTGCTCCAGCAAAATAGGATCAATTTTATCTATTTAAAAGATTAGAAATATTATATGTACATTTACTAATTCAAAATAGTTACTCAATATATAGTAAGTATAATTATTATTAGTCTCACTCTAAATTTGTGAGTTTTTTTTAGTAACTGTGATTTTGCTTTGATTTACGATATTCAACTACAACCCTGTGCTCAAATTTCCCAGTAATTGGGCCTTATTCTTATGTATTACCTTATTAATAGGCTTTATGCCCTATATCTTTCCACCTACTTCCCCCAGGTCTTTCAACAATCACCATATAACACTGAGTCTTCCCACAAGTGTGACAAGATTTTTGTTCATAAATTTTATTTCCCAATCATCTTGCTCCCTTTTCAACTTCGTATTCGGTCTTTCTAGATCTTTACCAATTGTCTAATAAATGAACTTCAATCATGACTGCTCTATTTATGGAACCTATTCTTGAAGCTTAGGTTCTATTTAGAACTTTCCATGATAGCTCTTACTTGTTTCCATTTTCTTCCTCCATGAATTTGTGTCTATATTGTGAATCTCTTTTTTATTTTCTATACTCAGAAAACCATACCTTCTTCTTACCTCTAGTTAAAAATGATACATCTGATAAGGGGTTAATATTCAAAATATATGAAGAACTCATATAACTCAACAACGAAAATGCAATCCAATTAAAAAATGAGCACAGACTGAAACAGATACTTCTCCAAAGAAGAAATACAGATGGCTAACAGACAGGGTCACTAATCATCAGAGAAATGTAAATTACAACCACAGTGAGATATCACCTCACACCTGTCAGAATGGCTATCATTAATAAATCAAAAAAACAAGTACTGGTGAAGATGTGGAGAAAAGTGAACCCTCGTACATTGTTGGTGGGATTGCAAACTGGTACAGCTGCTATGAAAAACCGTCTGCAAGTTTCTCAAAAAATTAAAAAAGGATCTACCTTTTTGACCCAGAAATTGCATTTCTGGGTATTTACCCAAAGAAAACTAAGAATTTGTAAAGACCTATGCACCCCAATATTAATGGCAGCACAATTTACAAAAGCCAAGATATGGAAGCAACCTAAATGCCCATCAACAGATGATTGGATAAAGAAGTTATGGTTCATATATACAATAGAATATTATTCAGTCATTAAAAAAAAATGAAATCCTACCATTTGCAACATAGATGGACCTAGAGGTTATTATGTTGAGTGAAATAAGTCAGACAGAGAAAGATAAATATCATATAATTTCGCTTATATGTGGAACCTAATGAAGAAAAAGAACAAACTAATCAAAAACAGACTCACAAATATAGTTGAAAATTTGGTGATGGACAGAGAGGAGGGATGGTTGGAGGCTGGGAGAATGAGGTGAAGGGTTAAAAAGTACAAATTAGTAGTTAATAGCTGGTCACGAGAATGGGGAGCACGGTATAGAGAATGCAGTTAGCATGAATATGTTGGCTAGGTGGAGGGCCAGGGGAGGGAGGGAGCAATTGGAGGGCTCCATTTAGGAACTAATAGATGCCTAACCAATATACTGTATACTTGGAACTAATTAATAAAAATTAATTAATTAAAAAAAAATCTGTCTATGCATGAACTGCCTGAACTATTTACAGAATTTATTCCAGGATTTCTTATTCTACCTTCCCTACCTATTGACTAAAATACTGTTCTGATGAAAATGAAGGCCAGTGAATTAAACATATGAAATGATGAGAAAGCTAGAAATAAAACTCTAGGAAAAAAAAATAATGAAAAAAAAAAGAAATCTTGATCCAGGAAAAAAAAAATTTGTTTTTATAATTAAGTCCCTTAAATAGTTCTACAGAAGTAAGAAACTACTGAGAAATGTACTATATAGATGGTAAGGAGTTTAACTTGCATGTTGTCTTAAGTAAGGGTCACTATCATACTAGAAGGAATAACATGAACTTCATTTTGAACACATGCAGCTTGAACTTTGAGTAAGGCCTTCTGGTGAAATGACTTTTAGCTGTATCACCGGACTACAGATAGAGACCTGGAGCTTATAGTTGAGATCTAGCAGCAAAAAAAAAAAAAAAAAAAAAAAAAAAAAAAAAAAAAAAAAAACTAACAGGTAAAATAAGTCAGGATAAAGTCATAAAAGAAATGAATTTAGAGAGGCTGGGACCTAGTGTATATTTAGGGGCTGAAAGAAGTATAAATATTATGCAGTAGTGAAGTCTTAGGGAAATGCATGTGTTGACCAGAAGCCATTGTAGGAAAATGGACCCTTTGCATTTAGACTTCATAGTAAGTACATACATGTGAATTTTTAGTAATGAAAGCTAGTGATTTAACATATAATAAAAGGTGTTATGGATGCAGAAATGCAAGGAAGAAACATTTACTAATTTTTGTTACTGTTTTACAAGACTTGTTTGTGCTCTAACGGGGAATAGTCAATCTTGTTATTTGGTTGTGTAAGTGAAATATAATTTTAATCTGTTTCCTTAATATTGATATTAAGAGAATATATTTCTCCCTTCCCTTTATATATATTTTTAAGTAGGATTTCATATTTCCCTTTATATATATTTTTAAAACCAATAATATTACTTGTTATAATAATTATGTGAGCAAATTAATTCAAAATATATAGTGGTATTCAAAGGAGAATGAGGTTGTATAAAAATAATTGCTTATCAATTTATTTTGATTTAACTACATAAAAATATCACCTAAAATCTTTAGTTCTAAAAAATATATTAGTTTTTGTTTTTTCCCCAGACTATGTAGAAAGTGTATTTTCAGTTAAAAAAAAAAACTAAGAGTGATAAAGAAAAGTATTTTCTTCCATTTTAAAATATTTTACAATTTGATTGATTTTCATGGTCATTTGTCATCTTATGTTATTTTCTAATGTCATAAAAAGACAACTTTTGGTTGGTTTCCAAATTCTCACTAAGGCTCTAACGATATAAGGTAGCCTTAACCTCTAGTTTGAGAGTTGACCCTTCTATATATTTACCTTGTCTTAAATTTTTATTTTTCGGCCTAATATACTCTGTCAACTATAATTTTTCTGTAGTGAAATATCACGAATATCACATTTTCTGCCTGCCCATTCTCCATCTGGCCTCAAAATTAGGACATAAAATCTTATTTCATTTTTCTTTCAATAGTAGCATAAATAGCATCAATAAGTTGGGAATTCATAATAAAGCATTACTGTTTAGAAAACCTTACTCTGAAGAGCTCAATGTATCATGTACATGTCAGTTTTCAGTTTTAAAAGGCTTTTAACTGACCCACGTTTTTTTCTCACTAGCCTTGTCTCTTGTTAAGAAAGTAATTCTTATTAATAAGCTTATCTTTAATTTTATATTATATATGACATTCTCAATATTATTGTAATGAAAACTGCAAACCCACAAATAACTCATATATGAATAATTACGAACATGTATGAGAGCTTATTATGTGCCAGGCTCCATTCTATATATTTTACTCATATATCTAACCTAGTCCTTGAAACCTCTCTAGAAAATATTATTTTTTTCACTTTTAAAAATAGAGAAACTCCAGTACTGACAAGTTAAGTAACCTGCCCCAGAGCACAGACTCAGTAAGTAGTTAAACAAGAGTTCAAATTAGGAAATCTAACTGCCAAGCCAGTGTTTTTTAAGTCTTTTAATCCCTGGTAACTAGCATTCTGCCAGATTATATGCAGGATCTATAGAGCAAGAAGCTATATCTCTGGCTATACTCCCACATTATTGCTTTATGTGCCTTTAGACGATGCACACAGACCACAATTATGGTTAAGAGCCTCCTTGTTAACCATTTATTATACCCAACTGGAGGAAACACAACAGTCTCTTATCTTCAGGCCACTTTTCCTATCCACAATCTATTGATTAAATTATGCCCCTATTTGGTAACCCTCAAGGACTGGGAAATGATCCAACTCATTATTGATGTGCTCCTGTTCAAAATTAGATGAGATCAATAGGAGAGAATTTTGAGGCTTAGGTTTGACTATCCTCATGTGTAGTATTTTTGCCTTTCTCAGTTAATGTTACAAAGGCATAGTTGCCTGAGCATAGATATATGGATAATAGGCACATGGTTGTTTCATTTGTCTCTGAATTTAAAAGATGGATTTACTACCCTCATCACTACCTCTTTCCACAATATCAATTAAAATATATCCACAATGGAATATTTACCATGACTCCTCCCTCTGTTAGAAATGAAACAGAGGTCTAATATACTAAAGTTTAATAAACATAGTGTAAAATCCTATAGTAACCTCAGAACCTTCATGCTTTTGTTAGAAGTGAAGAACTGGATGAATTATAGAAAATATTAGAGAAACAGATTCCGTAAGACTAAAGATAATTGTGAGATGAATGTGTAAAATTACTATCATTTTAGAATTTTCTTAATGGAGTTATATGATATAGTTTTTCAAGTTAAAGTGTAAGCATATGCTTATATACTTCAAAATGCTTTGTTTTCACATTTTTTAACATCCACATTAATGCTGTGGAAACCGCAGAAAAATTTCTATTATTTTTACAACCATAGTGTATTGCTCATCCAAAACAAGATAACAGAAAAAATTAGTTAATTATAAAACATAATTTAGCTTCATTTGACAGGAAACATCTGTAACATAAAATATCTACATATATGCTATTATAATAGTCTATTCAATAAAGTGTATTTACAAATCCAAAATAACTGATTTTAAGTTTTATCAATGGCAGGAATTTATACTTAAGGTAGATTTAAGACAGGTGGGTAATGGAAAAATAGCACATATATTTAACTATTCATTTAAGACTAAGTTCATTTGAAGCTTTCTAAGGTTGAGTGACCTTCGATGACTTGTATAGATTATCAAATATCATAGTAGAAGTAACAGACCATGAACAGTATTTGATTCTTGATTCTTTTCAAGCTAAATAGTGCAGATAATCATAATTATTTCTGGGTCCTGAGCCAAAAAAGTGCTGTTCATCACTTTTCTGGTTTATTGAGGAATCTTTTAAAATATCAAGTAATACATCAATCTTGACAGTGTTATAAAGAAATTAAAAAGCAAATTATGGGAGTTATTTTTGATAGCTCATTATCTAGAGCATCTTGCCTTTCATTTTTGTCATTTGTCTCTTAATGTTGATCTAATATTTCAGAACTCCAGGTCACTCATTCAACTTCTTTTATAGTGTACTATAATAATATATTCCACTAGATTTTTCTCCATTCAATTTTCTAGGTCATTACTATTTTATGCAAAGTGTTAATGAGGGCATTAGAATTATTACAGAAGAACATAAAACATAATTTTTTTCCTGTCAAGGAAATCAATACCTTGTACTATGATACACTGTTAAAAAAAAAAAAAAAGCAAAAACTTACAAAGAAAAAAACTTCCTTCAAGAAATTGCCAAGTAGAGTCTAATATTAAAAATAGAGGAAAGACAAACTTTCAAGTAGCCCAACCTCAACTTCTGAAAGTACACTTATTTATGTAATAACATATTTATTTTATAAAAATCCATGATATGAAATAAAAGTTGAGAAGTTTATATTCACACATTAAGTACAAAATCCTTTCATTCACAAAGACTTAAAACAGGTAAATATACTTATAAAAAGGAAGCATAGACAGGGCACAACCACTACCAGTGGTAGTGAAAACTGGCGTACCTTTACAGAAAAGCAATTTTTCAATTTAATCAAGAGTTTTAAACGTGTTCATAACTCTTTTACATAATAATTCCACTTTGGAGAATATTGATGGATGAAATAAATTAAGATATGGAAATAACAAAACAGAAACATCTAAATGTCCAGTATCACATTAGAGGAAAGTTTAAGTTAAACTATGGACAACAAATGTAACTGAACATAAAAGCTATGGCTTAAAAGAAAAGTAAGGATTGGAAAAACCTTGACTATAATATTAATTGAATAAGAGGCATAATAAAAAGTACACATACAACATTATCAACTATGCAAAACGAATGGGAAAAAACTGAAGGAAATATTAAAATATTAACAGTGGCTGTCCTTGAATGGTGAGGTTAAGAATGGTAGGGGCTTTTTCTTTTAAATTTTCTATTATTTCCAAATATTTCATGCTTATCAAATGATTGTTTTATACTAAAAATTAAACAACTATACCAAAGCACAAGCAAGTGACAAGAGAAAAAACATAAGCTGGACATCATAAAAATTAAAAACTTTTTTGCTTGAAAAGACGACATCAATAAAGCGATGGTGAATATTTCTGGAGAACATTTCTGCAAATCATATATCTAAGAAGAGACTTGCATGTATAATATATGAAGAACAATTACAACTCAAAATAGTCAAATAACCCAATTATTTGAATAGACATTTCTCCCAAAACGACATATAATTAAGCACTGGAAAAGACACTGAACATCATTAGCCATCAGGAAAATATGATAAAAAAAAATAAAATGCCACTTCATACTTCATACTCACTAGGACAGCTATAATTAGAAAGGGAGTCATTAAGTGTTAAGGATGTAGAAAATTGGAACCCTCATATACTGTTGGTGGTAATGTAAAATAATACAGCTGTTTTGGAAAACCACCTGGCAGTTTAACTTCCTCAAACAGTTAAACATAATTTATCATCAATTCCGCTCTTGGGTCTATATCCAAGAGAATAAAAGTGTACACAAATTTTATAGAAGCATGATTCATAACAGACAAAATGTGGAAACAACTTGAAATCTAGTAACTGATAAAATGGGTAAATAAAATGTGGTACAGCCATACAATGCAACATTATTCAGCAATAAAAAAAAAAAAAATGAAGTACTGATACATACTACAACATGGATGGACCTTGAAAATATGGTAAGTGAAAGAAGCCAGTCACAGTGGAACACATGTTGAATGATTCCCTTTATGTATGAAATGTCTAGAATAGGCAAATCTATGTAGAGAGAAAGTAGATTTGTGATTTCCTTAGAGGTAGGTAGAATGGAAAAATGGGGGGATGATGGCTAAGTAGTGCATAATTTCTTTTCGAGACAAAAATGTTCTAAATTTGATTTTGTTAATGGAAGTACAATTCTGTGAATAAACTAAAATATATTTGAACACTTAAATGAGTTCATTGCATGATACATGTATCTCGATAAAGCTCTTAACAAAAATGGTAAAAAAAAAAAAAAAAACTATAAGGAATAAATACCCTCAGACTTAATAAACTTGAAAAATACTACTTTTATGATAAAATTTTTAAACTAGGAATTGGGAGCAGATTCTGATGAACTTTTTATGCTTGGGACCCAGAAATAAGAACCAGCAAGAACAGGGTAGAGAGAGGTTTATAGGCACCAGACCTACAATAAGGGAACTTACAGAAAGAAAAGGTGACATCAGGGAGGCTGTAATTAGTTACTGATTGCAATGCTTTAATTTTATAAATTTATCTTATAATATTGATTACCCAATGCAATATATTGCCAAATACACCTAGATTTTCCACTTTTACATGTAAAAATATATTATTCATTCTTTTATGTCAGTCCAGCATATAGCAGACAGTCAATAAATTGACTATTAGCGAATGGCAGGCAGGTGAACAATTTCTCAAAAACCGATCACACGTTGAAATTCAGGATAATGTCACCTTAGGACTGATGTGAGAATTACAAATCATCTTGATAGTGAAAAATAAATTAATCTGGCACGATTATATTAACTGTGGCCCATTTCATTTAATAATTCAAAGAATACATTTAACGAGTAAGATAACATGCTTACTGAAAATACACATTTTCTCTACAAATTTAACACATATTTCTCATTTTATATTTAACTAGCCAAAGACTTAGAGATTCTCTCCAGTTTACTAACTAGGTTTCATGATAATGGCAGAGTTATTTTTCAAGCCCAAGTCTGTCTCATGAAAAACTTCTTCTGTCATGTATTGTTTTCGTGGCAAAAAAAAAGGTTTGACAGAAGACAGAAAAGTAAATGACTACTTATATTACATACAGTGAAAATTATGTTCAAATTGGCTCAGAAAGTATCAAGAGCTAACTTTCTGCAAATCGGCTTCACTAGAAACCCAGTATCTTTCATAGTCTCTCTAAAAGTAGCTTAAGCCCATGGTCTAGAGTGGTATGAGTAATGTCACTCTCATGGAATGTTTGTATTTCCCAAAATCTAGAGAAAAGGATTTATCTAGAATTCACTTTGCTTGTATCAACTCAAATGCTATTAAAATTAAAGACATTTTTTTAATTTGTAAGAAAAAAATCATTTAGCCATAATTAACTGTAATTCTTCATAACTACTATTTACAGTCTTATCAGATTTGATCATTATAGAAAAGGATCAGATAAATTATACAATAATTTTTACAATAATTGATATATGTTTAAAATGCCAATCTTTTTGAGCAGTCTTTCTTTTATCTCTAAGAAGTAGGCATAACTGTTATTCATCTTGTACAACATTTCTGTGTTCTAGATTAAGTATCATTGGGGAAAAGGGGTCAAAGTGACACCTACATTGGCAGATCTTCATGACCTTCAAATCAGTTTTTCCCTTAAATGAATTTGAAGAATGAGATAATTATACCAACTTGAAGATACACGATATAAATTAATCCAGACAGTGATTAGTCAGGTTCCTTCAATTAGAAAGAACAATGAGATAAGCATGTATTTTAAGTACTACTAACATTTTTAAAACCTTATTTCGGTAGTGCTATAACATAGAGCAAAGACAGAATTTCAAAATTTAACTCAATGAAATCTGTATTTTATTAGTCAAGCATCTATTGCTAGAATAAAATCACAGCTATTATCCATAATCTCAGAGCAATAAATAACCCTTTCCACACTGAGATAAATGCTAGTATTTATTTTTTAAATTGTGAGAACCATCTGGATTTTTGTAACAAATCCTTGTATTGTTCATTCTCTTATGTTTGGCTCTAATTTTCTTTGAAATGTAAATCAATAACCATTGACCACACAGTCCTTCTTATTCTTAGTACGTTTTGGTTTTCTTCTCATCTTAAAATAAAGAAACTGATGCTTCTTCTTTAACATTTATTCATTAGGAATCAGAAATGTCACTCAATTTCTTCTACACATATGTGTGTGTGTGTGTGTGTGTATGTGTGTATACACACACACACATATATAATCTTATTCAGTGTTTGCACTTAAAGTGATTATGCCAAAATTAGTAGAAAAACACCTTTACAACACTGTATTCTAACAACTCATGATATATGTGTATGTGTCACCAACATTGTGACATTAACTCTGTCTGGTTCACTACATTGCTGCGGTCAGAAAATCATAGTAGATATGATGTTACTGTTTTCCTAAATGAGGTCTCAAACTTCTTTTCATTTCATGTTGCCTTAAAGATAGTAGACATAGGCCATATTAAAAAATCATACTTCTGTCTGTTTCCATTCACTCAATTAATATAACTGAGTTTCTCACAAGGTCAATATATTTTATGAGGTTCACTGTTTTAGGTGTTTTTTTTTTCCTCCAAAAAATATATAAGCTATTTAAAAAGAGATGACCATTATGATCTGCATAGTAATATTCCTTACCCCAAAACAAATACCCCCTTCATATCACATGAAAACGTTAATCAATTTCATATTGCTGGACATAGTCTATTACATTGTTATCTATTGCTATCTTACACAAACAACACAAATTCTGTGGTTTAAAATCAGATTTATTATTATGTTTTAATTTTATTTTACTTTCCTAATGTTGAAGAGTCACAGTTCTCCAAGAAGAGTACTGTTTCTGAGAGATATTAGTGATCTGTAGGTTTATACACTTTTTTTTAATCAGTGATTTGAGCCAGTCATTGTGTGGAATTTTTATCAAGACAGTAGGGGAGCAAGATAAGAGGTTTAAATAATATTTGAGAAAATCTGTGAGAAGGAGAAGAGCAGCCTTTGATGGTCAGAATCTGACAAAAAGCTACAACTCCATTTTCACTGCAAGCTGGGCTGGCACTCCCAACTACACCAAGATATTCTCTTGTTGAACATAAACAAGTTCATAAAACACCATCAGACAAGGTTATTCTCTGACCATGATACAGCAAGACAAAAATAAGATCACTCTATAATCGAGTCTGAACACAGACATAAATAATACATTGTACAAACCACAGCAATGTCCGAACAACCCCCATCTTGGCTAAAATGAGTAACTTGCTTCTTTACAAACTGTTACTTTAACCTTGTTCAATTCCTATTACTTTCTAGACAACAATTAAGATATTCAGTAGAACTACCCTTGCTTCTAAAGCAAAGGTAAAAAACTAAAAGAAAGCAAAACCATGCTTCCTTGAATCTTGCTGAACACCAGATAACACATTCCTAATCCCTATCATAATTTCTGACTGAGATACCTCATCTTTGCTCACAGTAGTCATCTACCCTTGTTGTTAGGAGTCAAAAACAAAATACTGCTCTATTACAGGTGTTTTCCTGATGGTTTTGGTCAGCAAATATCAATTTCTGTCATTTACTATTATCTATCTATGCACAATTTGATGTTTTATAAGACTGTAAGATGAGGGGGAAAAAAACAATAAATTTGTGATATGGAGCTCCTTTTGATAAAATTAATATATTTCCATTTTCAGTTTATTTTGGGATGATAGACTACAGTTAGATGGACAGAGAGATAATAGATAGATGATAGAGATGGATGGATGGATGTTTAGACAGAAAGAACACTACCTGCGTTACAAAATGTATTAACACCAAAATTATTTTGTTAGCAATTGTGACTATTTTAATTAACAGCATTTAGCATGATGCCCTGAACATCCCTGTCACCAGTTTTGTAATATGTAGCACAACAATTTTTCATCATTATTTTTCTACACTAGCTCTATCTTGTGTTTTTTATTTTTATATGTTGGGTAATTTCAATTAAGCTTAGTTAAGCATACCTATTTGTTGGCCTTTGGTAATGTAATAAATTTACTTGCCTGGAAATTTATTTTAACTTCATATTGCACTAATCGAAATGACATTGATTTGCTTAGATTAATGGCTTGCATTCAAGAATTTTTTGCATGTCATTGGAATATATTTTGAGTTTTATAGAGATGCTGTGGAGAAAGACAATTTTGTTATACCCATAGATTTCCCAAGAACTAAGTGTCTGATCAGCCATCTGTTTATAAGTCAGCAACTATAAATGTTGTTTGATCCTTTTTTTCTTGAAGACTTCATTTTTACATATTCCAAAACAATAACAAATATAGTTTTCTATATTAATAAGTAATAAGAGTAAATTATAAAAATTAATGTACTTTATTTTAAAGAAAAACACTAATAATTTGAGATGAGTAAGGAAAAATACATGAATGTTCAAAGTAATTAGATAGTGGAAAGTGCATATTTCAGGACATATTTGGGCTAGTTCCCTTCCCCTCCATCAAGAATTATGAGCCTTCCCAGAACAGGAACAACTTTTTCTAAACTTCAAGAAGTATGGTGAATTTATTTCAAATAGTGGATGAAAGAGACAGACTGAACTGCAAAATACAATGAGAAGTGAAAAAAGATTTTCTATTCATGTTAAAATTCAATTATCATTAAATAAAAACTATTCTCTCTGTAGGCTCTTCTCTAAAATTAAGGTATTCATTGAGTTCATATTAATTCTTAGTTATAACATCTGCAAATTTATGTCTATTTTGTTGATTCTTTCCTGGTAACTATAGATGGCAAGTTCTATAGATGACAAGTTAAAAACTGACAGAGTAAGAGGAAGAAGAAAATACATATTTCAGGCAAGGGACATTGTGACTAAATTTTGGTAAGGCGAATTGATCTTTCTAGTATTATATTGGATCTGTTATTAATTGTGTGACTTTAAAATTCATTGAAGATCTATGGACTTTAGAATCCTCATTAAAAGGGGAATAAAAATATGTTCAGTATTCATTGTTGAACACAATGGGGAAATATAATAAAATATTATATAACATTGTGATATAGAAACACACTTAGGCAACATTTTTAACAATTTTTAAAAAATCTTCTACTACTTATACTAAGAAACAATTTTATATATTTCAGACACTTCCTCATAACCTGCAACAACACATTTATGTTGATATATTTTTTTAAACATCCATAAGTGGATTCTTTAGAATGAAAAAAAAAATCCATATAGAAGAGATTTTCAAGAAATTGTTCATAACCCATTCTCTTTATTAGCACTTACATTTTACTCCAGGGTGAGTTGAGAGTTATTCTTAAATTAGCAGAAAATTAAATATATTTATATATTGTTCATTATTAATTTAATAATTCAAATTTGGGATTCTTTTCTCTTGGGGAAAAGAGAAGCCAAATAGATTGGATTTATACAAGATGCAAGCACAGTTTTATGTGTGCAAAATACAAGATTAACAGCCCTCAGAAACCTCAGAATTGAGGACAATTAAAATGTAAACGAAGAATATGTATCATTTCTAATGCTCTTTAGAGAGAAAATAATTTAGTCCTACCCAACTTTCATTTGATTAGTCATTAAAAAGGAATATGTGGAATACTACATTGAAAAATACTCCTACTTCGGACTTGATTTTTTCATAACAGCTTAAGAAAAGAATAAATCCTTTATCCCTGAGAAGTTGGTGTGAGGGGAAAGTGAAGTTATAAGTAGGTAGAGTTTATCTAGAACTAAATCCTTGAGGAGATACATTTCATATTAACCAGAATTCTGAAAAATTAACAAAAATAAAAAATAAAATAATTAAATAAATTCTTCCTTCCACTATCTTGGAAACAAAAAGATTCTTTTTAATGAAACAACTACTATGCAGAAAATTCTAAAATTCTTAGTGGACACAGAGATATGACTATGATAAAATGAGAAAACAGATACATGACTTTGGAAAATAGAGGCTTCCCCCCCCCCCCTTTTTAAAACTTCACTGCATGAATACTCACTACACATATTTTCAAATATACAAGTTGGACTTTTAAGGGGCATTCATTTTGAATAAAGTTCTTACTAATAAGCCTAACACATATAGGTCAAGATTCCATAAAAGAAAAACAAGATTAGGGAAATTAAATCACACTAACTTGGAGTGATCAGTGAAAATGAAGATACTGTGTATATATTTTTTCAAATATATACATTTACCACACCAGAAATTGTGATTTTGTGGAGGAAGATAGAAGGATCTTTGTTGTTACATGTTATCACCACTTAGTCACTATTTAAAATAATTTCACTACTTTATATTTTTTAATTATTACATCTTTTTTGAAAACTCACTTTTTTATCTTGATCGACACTTATTTTCTACTGAGACTGAAACTGCATTTTTAATATTTTTCATTCCACTAATTGAATTATGAAAATATGACAATAAAAATAATTCATATATATATAAATTTTCATGATCTTGGTATCCATACCATGTAATGTATATAGTTTATAAGAAAACAAACTGTATACTGAAGTTTTGGTGTGAAATTTTCCTAAATAACAAATCATTTATACATCTATATATATTAATATCTATATTATAGATACAAATTTTATAGATATAAATTTTATATACTCTATATTAATGTAGAAAAAAAGAAGAGGACAAAATGCTGATACAGTTTTGTACAGAACTCTACTCTGCCCTCACTAGGCATGACATAAATAATTAAATGCATATGCATGTATGTATATATTTTATGATTTACAAAATTTTCTTTACAGAATGGAAAAGAAATCAGAATGCCATATCTCCACATTTAGAAACTTTTTCTAGTATTTTAATTTTTTTAATATTTTACTAAAATCGTCTTAAAATTGTTAACATTTTAAAATCTTCATACCATTCCCGTGTTAAAAAATTTTACAAGGACCTGCAGCAATATTTTATTTATTACAAAACCTCGATCCAGTGCATAGGTTAAGTCCTAGATAAAGTCTAAACACTGCCTTGACGTCCCTTATCAAAGCCAATAAAATCCCTTCAAATTACCAGAATCTAAAACATATATTCTTTGTTGATCATATCTTTTCCTAAGTGCTCTTCTATTTCAACACAGTTCATTCTATTAAATAGCTTAGAGGTTAAGAACAGGGTTTCGAGAGTTAAACACAGAAGCTCTCAAGTTCTGGACCTACTACTGAGGAAATTGTGACTTTGGACAATTTGCCTATTATTTCTGTGTCTACACATTCGGATATGTAAAAAGAGAATAATAATTAGACATACTTTGTAAAATTATAACTATTAAATGAAAATATATGTAAAATAGTCAGGACAGTACAATAAACATTTTACATATGTTAAAATAATTATACTGTTACTACCATTTCAAAAAATTTATACATTTGTTTAGATGCCCCATCACACCCCAAACTTAATTTATTCCAAATTAACCTTAATTTTCTCCAAAAGAGCCACTCTTACAAATGTCTATATTTGTCATTGGCTCTACATACTTAATATTTACTCAAATTTAATATTTCAGTGACATTTATTTTAAAATTCCTTCTAATTTGTATGCTTTTATTATCAATGTTATTCATGCAGTTTAGAGTCAGAGAGATCTACAATGCTTACTAGGGAGAAAAAGGTTGTTCTTTCCCTCACTTTTCATCCCTACTTTCTAAAAGTAACCTTTCCAAATTTTTCAGCTATTTTCTTGAAAATTTTCTCCATATCTAAATAACATGCTTCAGTACTGTTTATAACATTTAGGTTTTAGAAATTTCCTATTCATTTTTTTACCACATCAGTTGAGGTTTAACTCTCTACCCCTTGCCCCAGCAAACACAGACATGCACACAGATCTCTTGCCTTTTCATCCATCTAAAACGATGTTGCCCAGTTGCTAAATTTCTCTTATTACACTAATCACTTCAGATATTCTAAAAATTTAATCTTCGCAAAGGCATGTCTCCATCCTCTTAATCTTCTCCATCAGACTTGTTTACCACCTAGGTCTAGCATCCCTTTACCGCCAACCTGGGAATTCCTTTTGCCTTCTTCTTATATTAGGTTCTTTTTTCCTGTATCCCACAATGATTCTCTCTTGCTTTATTCCATGGTTTGGTAGTGAGAAAGAGAGAAAGAGAGAGGCATGTTTTGAGACCTTTGCATATCTGAATATACCTTCATATTGACCTTCACATTTAATTAATAGGTGTAAAACTCTAGTAGATCTCATTTTCTTTGATAACTTTGACGCAATGCTCCAACTCATGATAATCTCTAGTTTAGTTGATTCTTTACCTTCTCTATCTAACATGACTTTAATTCTGCAGAGCCTTGTTAGATCTTACCCTCAATGTTCTAAAAGTTCATGGCAATATGCCTTGCGCTGCTTTTAATTCCATTCATTTTATTGGGCTTTTTCAATCTGGAAACACACATTCTTCAAGTTTAGAGAATTTTCTTGATTTGTAAGTAAAGATTTCTTCCTTTAAATTATTTTTGTTCTTTCTGTAACTAATATTATTTGACTATTAATACAGAAATAATTAGTATATCTTTTAGTTTCTATTTTCTATATTCTTCTTCTTGGAAGATAATTTCAATTTGAGTCTGTAATTTTTACCATTAAATATTTTATTATATTTATTAAAATATAATTGTCATACAATATTATGAGTTTCAAATGTATAATATATTCGACATTTATATACCTTACTAAGTGATCAGTGTGATAAATCTAATTATCATGTCACCTTACAAAGTTATTACAATACTATTGACTAGATTTCCTGTGCTATACATTATATCTCTTTGACTTATTTTATAACTGGAAGTTTGTACCTTTTATTCCACTTCATCTTTTTCACCTACTCCCCTACTCCCCTCACCTCTGGCAACTATCAGTTTATTCTTTATATCTGAGTGTTTCTGTTTTATTTTGTTTGTTCATTTTGCTTTTTAAGTTCCACATATAAGTGAAACTATATGGTATTTGTGCTTCTCTGTCTGACTTATATACTCTCTAGGTCCATGTATTTTGTCGCAAATGGCAAGATTTCATTTCATGGTTGGATAAAATTTCATTGTGTGTTTATACATCATCTTTTTTATCCATGCATCTATTGATGGATACTTAGGTTGTTTCCATATCTTGGCTATTGTAAAGAATGCTGTAGTCAACATAGAGATGCATATACCTTTTCAAATTACTTTGAATTAATTTATACTATTTTAATTCTAATTCTGAGGAGTTCATTTATAAGTTCCAGATATTCTTTTTCAACAACCTATTACTGTTCACAATGCAGTAAATTCTTCTATTTCTCAAAGATATTAAAGATTTCATATATCTCCATAATCTTTCTTTCTTCCAAGTTGCTTTTCTTGTTATTTATTAGTTTGCTCTTCACAGTTTATATTGGAAAACTCCCACAGTAGAGGTGCTGAAAAAGGTTGAAAGTTCTATGCCTGTGAGTAAGAACTGTCAACCATGGGATTTGACATGCGGTATCCTGCCTGAGGTTTTTCACTGGAGAGAGACCAATTTAAGTATATTTAGGTTTTCTTCTTAGGCTATTCAGATTTCTCAGAGAAGACTCTTCCATTCTCCTGCCTGAATAGTTTAAGTCTGGCTACCAATATTCTGTAAATCCAAAGGGGAAGAAGACAAGAATATCAACACTTTGAAAATAAACTCTCACTCAATTCTCCTGATTTTATTATAATGTTTTGGTATTCAATGACACTTGATTTTTCCTAGATTAGAGATCCTACATTTTATCTTCTTCTACAGTGATTTTCTACTTTCTTCAAATGTAAATGAGTAGAGAGCCACCTGTGTTAAGCTATAAATTCTACACTTAAAAGGTGAATAAGCAATGTGACCTACAAGAGACTGCTACACTATCAGTTCAGAGAAAGTTCGAATATATAAGTAAACATTACAAGTATCTATTTTTTAAAAAATAAATCGCATTAATAGAGAATGTAGGAGACATTCCTATTAAAGTGAGAAAACAAAGAGGTCCACAATGATTCTTACTGGTTAATACTATGGTGAGGGGTTATCCATTACAATAAAACATGAAAAAAAAATGTCTGTCAAAAAAGATGGTGCTCTATCATTGAAACAGAGAAAGAACAAAAAGGCAAATGAAAACAATTTACATGTAAGTATTGCCAGGGGATAGAGGAGCCTACCCTGTGCTGGAGAATTATCAAGAACTACATGAGAGAAGAACACTTGATTTCAGTGAATGAAAAATATCATTGGGTGATGAAGTTTTATTATATATAAACCAAGTACAGACCTTTAAAATAGAGTTCAGAGCAGTTATAGAAGTCTTCCTAGAATACTAAAGAGTTAAAAGGTGAGATATAAAGCAGTTGGTTACATAATAGTCATAATGGGGGTGGGAGGGGGGAGGCGTTGCAACTAAGAATATGAGCAAAAGCAAAGATTCAGAAATAAAAATGAGCATAGTACTGGAAGCAGACAGGCAACTGGATTTCCGTACTAAACAGTGTAGAGTACTGCTACTGAATAGTTGGATGAAATTGCATATATTAGGTATAAACAAATTATGGAGCAGATTAGGCTTCATATTGAGGTAACGCTATTTATCATGAAATAGCATGAAAGTGATGTTTAATCAATATGGATCTAGCAGGAGTGTAAAGCACAGATAAGGAAGAAATTGATATCAAAGTACTGAAAAGCAAGGTAAAGAAATGCCTGGATAAAAAGGGCATCTATAGTTCTGCACTGGCTCAGAGTTCATCATCTCAGCAGTCATTTTGCTACATATTTGGAATTCACTGTTTTAAAAATGAACCATTCTCTTTGGCACATTTCTTGCACCTACTTTTATCTACTTCTAATTCTCATTTATTGGCCATATTGTTAATTATTTCGGTTTTATTGTCACCTCATAATTTAGATTTGATGCCCTACTTAAAACATCGACTTTGCTCTTCTTAATATTTCTAGTTTCCCTCTCTAGTAAAGCTTTTTTTTCCCTCTAGCTGCTTTGACTAGAAAAGGGATTCTGTTATCCCAATGCCACTCTCTCAGGAAAAATTCATCTGATTTTAACTTATCCTAAAAGTATGAAAATGCCCAATTTGAGGGACTTAAAAAAATTCAATTTAATATAGAAATCATCATTAAAAAGAGACTATCTATTGATTATTCAAATATAAATTTATTCATAAATTTATTCACTACAATTTTAATATTTCTGAGGACATGCAGAATAAAAGTCAATCTTAAAATATAATTATGTCATAATGAAGAAAAAAGTTAATTGATTCAGAAACAAATACCTGCAAATAAGGCTATGTAATTCTATTGCAGAAGATAACATGCTAAAATAAATTACCTTTAGTAAAAAACAAAAGCAAAGGTTTAAAACTTTTTTTAAAGCTTTTTATAAAGCTCTAAAGCATAAATCTAGAATACAAATGCCAGTTTCCAGATGGTTCATGTAAACGACTGCATAGAATGTGCCTGGTGCCTGGAGTCTAGATTTCTGAGCTCTCTGGATAAGTACAGTTCTACAGCATTCTTCATCACCTAAGTGTTTAGTTTTTTAAAAAGCGGCTATTATTTCTACCTTAGAAACAATGCTTTGAAAATAAAGGCCTTTGTTTCCATTACACAGATGTATGTTCCCATGATATATAATATATCAAAGTTATAGGCTTAGCAAACTTTATTAGATAATTTGTAGAATTTATATGTTCTTTCCATTAGAATATAGTGATATGAATAACAGTTTGCATTTTTATAAAGCATTTGCCATGTGACAAGCACTCTTATAAATGCTCTCTATATATAAACTAATTTAATCCTCACAACAACCTGAACAAAGTAAGTGCCACTGTTACACTCCTTCAGAGGAAGAGACTAGAAACAAGGAGATCGATCAACTCTAAAATCACACAATGAGTAGGTATGAAATATAAATAGAAACCTGCAGTTTGATTTTCAGTTTGCATCCTTACCCACCAAACTTGTATTGTGAGTGCAGAGAAAATGTTTGGTCACCACCTAACACCTAGCACCTAGCCCAAATTAGGCACTCAAAAATATGTATTGAATAAATGTTGTAAACCAAAGACATATTGTTTAATCCTTCTGAATCTTTATTATTGATATTATCATTAATGATACTCGTGGAGTTAAAAAATCAAATGCAATGAAATTATATTAAGTGAAAGTTAAATTATCTCCTAAATCTCTGTATATCTTTCCAAAAATAACAATTATGAACAATTTATTTGTAAATTTTACTTTTGGAGTTACCTTTATAAGTTTAAATATACTCAAGCTTTCCCTTTGCTTTATCACCTTAAAGAATATACATATACACACATATTTGCAAATATATATATATGTGTGTGCTTAAAAAGATTTGTTAATATTTCATGGGAAGGGGTGAAACCATTGGTAAATGTCTTGAATAGGTAAATGTCTATAAATTTCTTTATTTACCTTCACACTTGATTGATAAGAAAGATATTAATACCATGTTCATAAACACTTACCGAAGGCAATTTTGAGGGTATTGCTTTGTGACTTCTAGTGTTCGGTGTTGCCCATGATAGGTTGCTTCAAATGTGATTCTTACTCCTTTTTATGTTAACTGTTTCTCTGGAATATTTTAACATATTCTTTCTATCATGATAAAATATGTCGAGAATTTCATTAACGTCTATTTTATTTCCCGTTTCGTTGTTTCTTCTTCTGTCTGAAGTTACTATTATTAGGATACTGGAACTCCAGAATCTATGCTACATATTGCTACTTTTATCTTTAGTCTTCAATCAGATTTCCTTTGACTTTATCTTCTAGGCTTCCAGTTTGACAATATTTTATTAAAATATACAATTATATTTACTGAATAATTTTTAATTTCTGAAACACCTGGGTGGATTATGTACTTATTTTAGAGAGAAGTTTAAATGCTTCCTGTTAGAGAGAAGAATTTGTTGCTAACAACAGAACTAAATATAATAAGATAGGGTGTCTTAGTCTGTTTGGGCTGCTATTAATAAAGGACCAGGTACTTAAAAACAACAGAAATTTATTTCTCACACTTCTGGAAGCTGGAGTCCAAGCTCAGCATGATTGAGTGAGGGCCCTCTTCCAGGTCAAAAAGTGCTGACTTCTCCCTGTGTCCTCACAAGGTAGAAGGGGTTAGGGAAGACTCTGAGAGGTCTCTTTTATAAAGAAATAATCCCATTCATGAGGGATCCGCCCTCAGGACCTAATTACTTCCCAAAGGTCCAACTCCTAAAATCATCACATTGGAGATTAAGATTTCATTACGTGAACTTTGGGGAAGACACAGACATTCAGATCATAGCACAGGATATTAACAGGACTGCTGTTTTCAATGCAGTGTTAAATTAATGACCCTGATGACTTCTAATGACTCATTCCTATACTTTGTAGTCATTAGTTCTAAGCTGATCTCTTCAGAGCTGCCCAGGGAAGAATCAATTAGTTCTACAGCATGTATTTTTCACTATGGAGATCTTAGTCAATTTAATTTTGTTTACTTTTTATTGTAAAGAAAATCTCCCAAACATGTGGCATCCTTTCTTATTTTCCAGGAATCTTTGGTCTAATTTAAATATAATTTAAATTATTTCAACAGGAACTGAGAAGTGGGATGGGACAGATATGAAGTATTCTCAAACTCTTGTCTTTAATGAGAATTCAAGAGCATATCTCTCTTAAATTAAGATAAAAGGATGTGTACAGTTCTCTGTGTATGTCAACTCTAGATTGTTTAGAATAAGAAAACGAGATTCAGAGATATTGATCTGAAAACTAAGGATTCATACCTAGAACTTGTGCAATATATGGCATAACTTAAAAGAGAGTCATATGTTTTTTAATCCATTATATAAAATAAAGAATGAATGACAGCTTTATATTTCATTGGTATATATATATATATATATATATATATATATATATATACACACACACATATGTATGCATACAATAATTATTTTAAAAGATTAAAGAGGTGGAAGGAATATGAAGATGAAGTAGTGGCTTGAAGCCATGCAATTCACTTATTTTAAATTATAGAGGTTATTTGCAGTATCTGAGTCTGTAATCTATACATTTAATAAAGGAGAACATTTAATTTAGCTTCAAAATTAAAAGAAGTAAAATAATAGATGTTAACAACAAGCAATTTGCATGCATATATAATAATTATCAATCAAATACATAGAGAGGAATTAATTCTAAAACAAACTTTTAAGGCTGATGTCTCAAATAAAAAGAAAAAAATAATTAAGATTCTAGGAATATCATCTTTTGGCTGAAGATAAATTCTCAGCCTACTCACAGAAGCAAAATCAATATTATTGGTAGTTTAAAACATCATGGTTGGGGTAGTAGAAGGTTGCCTAATTTTACCAAAAATACTCATAAAAAATAAATAGCATTCAAAAATGTAATGCATATCCAAACCTGATGGCAAGAAATAAATTTTCAGTTTAAAATAATACTCAGAATTCAAGAATGTTTTTATACATATAATATATTAAGAACATCTGGAAAATACTGATTCCTTTATCCTAAAAACAAACAAACAAAAAAGTATGTTCATTTTTCCAAACTTTCTTAATAGGCTCCATATTTCAAAGTTCCAAAAGTCAAAATTAGCATATTTTATTTATTATACTTATGGATTGACTAGAGTATCCCCACCACTGTAACACCAGATTAAATATATATCTCTTTATTCATTCATAGCTACTAATAAAGCAACTGAGAAAAAAATATCAATGAAAAAGGAGGAAAAACATGAACATTACCATCTCTTCCTTGAAATCTACGATCCTCAATATGTAATTCCTAAGGAAGTTCTAAACAATATTTTAATTCAATACTGGACTTTCTCTTATTTAATGAAACTAGAGTTCTACGAATGTTCATTTAAAAAAAAATCCTCAGTGCAGATCTGTTATCCAAAATTGGCCTAACATTATATTGTTTATTATTGTAACATTATGGTTTTTTTTTTCTTTGTCCTTATTTTTTTTATATTTCTTTTTTCTACTTTCACATTCTGCATATAGTTGTTTCTTATATTCATTTTACAAATACTTGTCAAATGACTACTGTGTACCAAATTCTGAATTTGAATACAGGGTAGGGCCTGCCCTCAAGTAGATCACAGTTTAATGGAATACTCCATTGCTTTCATCCCACGACCACAAGGGGTAGTAAAATATATCCATGAATGGGATTTGTGTTCATTTAATCTCAAGGAATGGAAATCAGAATACCTATTAAATCAGTGATGCACTGCCTATTCCTTAAATGGAAGCTTACATTTCATAGAAGCCCAGGACAAACAGTGCTTATGGAAGCTAGAATACAATTTAGGAAGCTGGAATCTCAGCTCTAACACATTATTTCATTGACCCTCCTCTAAGCGATCTAAATTAAGACCTTTATTATAGTAATCTGCTGTTAGCACAGCTCAAATGCCCACAATATTTCTCTCTTTTTTGCCTTATTTTCCATTTCTAACCAGCTAACCAGTTCTGTGTTAATCTAGTCAATTCCTGAGAGAGATAATCCAGTGAATAAATAGCTTTCTTCTTGATGCATGCACTTATGATTGAAAGATCTATTTTCAAGAACTTCCTTAGGATCATATAAGTTGTGAAGAATTCATTACCTCAGCTTTCCCAGGATGCTGTAGAAGATTTCACGCTTCAGAGCCATAGCCAATCTCACATTTTCCAAGAGTCAACTCTACCTATGTAAACTGATAGACTAATTACTACTTATGAATTCACTCAGAATCATCTCTATTCTCCTCTAATGTAACCATAAGTTTCTCTACTTGGTTTGCATAATTCCCTAAAATCGATCACTACTCCCTGGAAAATATCTATTGTACTAATCAAGTTTTAATCAGTTAACTATAAAAGTTTTCTGGTCATTTCCATCATTAGTTCCCACCAGCCTTAAGACATTTTGGGTTGCTATTAATGGGGAAAACTGGAAAATATATCTACAGTCTACATTACTCACACAACATAATTAAGTTTGAATAGCTGCCTTTCGTATTACATTAAAAATAAAATACCATGTTACAGATGTAACAATGTTCTCTGAAAAAAGTATACTATGAAAAACTATATTTGAACCAAAAGTAATTGCTTAATGATTTATTATCTGAATTTCAGTAGAATTTTTAAGACAATCTGTTTTGAACTGAAGGACAAACTAATTACTAGGGTTAATTTTTTTCCTCTTTTAAATTGTATTTCTCCACTGTTATACAGAAGACCGAATGCTTTGGTTAAAAATCCTTTGTTCTGTGGTGAAATAGATACTGTAAAATAAAAGCAAAGAAAAAAATCCGAATGTAAATATCCTAACAGCTGTCTGCATTACAAAATAAAAAATAATAATAATCAGGTTAATGAGTTAATCAGTGACTAAAATCCATCCAAAGAAACCTCATATAAACAAAAATATTAAGATGAACAGCTGGAGTATTTGTAAAGTAGAAATTATTATAGTATTCCTACTATAGTAAATTATTATAGTATAAATCATTTGGTAGAAAATAAGACAAAGTTATAATAATTATAAGACCTATATTTTGTACCTTTATAAAATATTTTTAGGGTAAGCTTCAATTTGTTCCTAAAGAGGTTACCATACATAAACCTCAATTTGACCTCTAACTTATTGTTATTTCAAAAAATGTACATGTCTCTGTCAAAAGTTGGTTGTAAATATGTCACCATAACTCCAGGTGGTACTGCTATATTAATCATAGAAGATAATTAATTTGTAATGATCTGAAGTCAATTAAGTCTGAATATCTTATATCTCAACATAAAAATCAACATATTTTGAAGAGTCTATTTTGAATTTGGGTTAAAAATGGGAGGATGATAGTCAATATATCTTCTAGCATTCACATTAAAAAAATTTTGAAACTTGCTTTTCACAATCCTGTAGATACAGATAGTATGCAAATGTCGATCTATTCTAATTTTATGCTTTCTACACTTAGTTTTCTTTTCAAAGTTACAGTTCATAGACTTCACGAGATTATGAAAAGAATGTCTCCTCACCAAAGAGAAATGCAAATAAACATTTCCTCTCGAAATTTTGCATGTAATTGATGGGGGAACATGCTGTAGATCATTAGAAGTACATGTAGATCCTGAACACTAGGTTAAATATTCCTGTCCTAAAACTTAATAATTTAAGGATATAGCTGTCTGCTCCTGTGGCAAATTTTTCTTTCATTTATTCAACATTCAACAAAAACTTATTGCCTGCCTTTATAACAGACAAGGCTCTTATGGCACAAAAGTCAACTCAGACTCACATATAAAAGGAAATAAAATTGAAAAGTCCAAGAATTGGGCCGACTTTAGGCAAAATCAGATGCACAACCTTTAACAATGTTACGGAGTTTTCATTTTTGTTTTTCCTCTCTCCATATTCTTCTTCACTCCTTTTTCTCACGTAGAACTCCATTTTTACACAAACTCTCTCCTCATGGTAAAAGGTAGCTTCATCAGCTCCATACTTTATATATTCTCAGGTTTCACTTTAATTCTAGAGGAAAATGTGAAATTATTTCTCCCAGAAATCACAGCAACATCTGTATGCATCCCACTGTCTCTTATACAACCAACTGTACTTGTATTCTTTAGACTTTCCAAGCCTGTGTAGCCATCCTTCTTTCTGCATATCCTCAAGTGGTTTTTCCATACAAATAGCCTGCTTTGGCTTATGCTGCAGACTTTCCTAAAATCTCTCAAAGTTTCACAAAACCCAAACAAGCAATATCTGGCCTCAGTATGCCCCACATCTCTTTCAGAACAGCCAAGCCCTGCACTAGTGGCAGCCAGCCTCAGTTCCTAGTTTGACCTCTCAAAGAACCTCTAAGCCCAGCACGGGTTGTGGCCATCTGAGGATTGCTCCATGACTCTTGGTAGGTGGCTGAAGCTAAACTTGGCCTGTGGCTAGGCCCCTCACAGGAGGCTCTTGGGCTGCACACCCCAGTGGGCAGCTTCAACCAAAGCTAGAGTACCACCCAGGCCTGCATATGAGGACAACACACCTACAGGGCAAACCAGGCAGGCACTGGAGCGCTGTTAAAATAAATTCTGCTTCACAGGGTCAGCCACTGCACAAAAGCTCCTCCACTATCACTACAGTCACTGGCCAGTCCTCACAAACAATCAGCCCAATGGTCAATCCCTCCCATTGATAAGCAAACAGCTACCAGGGCTCAGCTATAGCAGGAGAGCACATAAAAAGAACACACCTGGAGCACCCAGCTCAGGTGGCCAGGGAAGACTGTGCCACTGGGCTCTATAGGACACCTACTACATAAGGTCACTCTACTAAGATCAGGAAACTTAGGACCTCTACCTAATATATAGAAACAAACACAGGGAGACAACCAAAATGAGGAGAAAAGAAATATGTCCCAAATGAAAGAACAGAACAAAGTTCCATAAAAGGAACTAAACAAAATGGAGACAAGCAATTTACCAAACGTAGAGTTCAAAACACTGGTTAAAAGGATGCTCGATGAACTTAGGGGGAAAACAGACAAACTCAGTGAGAACTTTAACTAAGAGATAGAAAACAAAAAATGGAGATAGAAAACATTTTTTTTTAAGTCAGAAATGAAGAATACAATAACTGAAATGGAGACTATTTTAGAGAACTAACAGATAAGATGAAGCAGAGGATCAAATTAGTGATTTATATGATAAGACAGCAGAAAAAAAAAATAATCAAAACAGCAACAAGAAAAGAATCCAAGAAAATAAGGACAGTTTAAAGGGTCTCTGGAACAACATCAAGTGAACCATTTGTATCATAGAGATGCCAGAATGAGAAGACAGATAGCAAGAAATTGAAAACCTATTTGAAGAAATGATGGAAAACTTCCCTAACCTGGCAAAAGAAACAGACATACACACCTAGGAAGTGCAGAGAGTTCCAAACAAGATGAACCCAGAGAGACCCATACCAAGACACATCATAATTAAAATGCCAAAGATTAAAGACAAAGAGAGAATCTTAAAAGCAGCAAGAGAAAAGTAACAAGGGAGCTCCCATAAGTCTGTCAGCTGATTTCTCAACAGAAACTTTGCAGGCCAGAAGGGCTTGACACAAAATATTCAAATTGATGAAAAGCAGGACCTATAACCAAGATTACTCGACCTAGCAAAGCTATCATTTAGAATCAAAGGACAGATAAAGGAGTTCATCACCACCAAGCCAGTATTACAGGAAATGTTGGAAGGGCTTCTTTAAGAAGAAAAAATATATATATCAAAAATGTGAATAATAAAATGGCAACAACTACTTATCTATTGACTACTTCAAATGGAAAAGGATTAAATGTTCCAGTCAAAAGAGAGGGTGGCTAAATGGATAAGAAAATTTGATCCTTACATATGCTACCTAGAAGAGACTCACTTCAGATCAAAAGAAACATTAAATGTCTCTTTGCTTCCTGATTTTGTATACGGGTTATTCGGAAAAACATTTAAGGTACTGGTTCTTTATTTCTTTAAATTTTCTTATAGCTGTCTCTAGGTGGTTTCTAGAATTGCACTAATATTTATGAAGATCTATTTGAACTCTAAAGGATCATTAATTTAAATATTCCGAATCTGAATTACTTAAAATAAGTATATATAAATAATAAAAACTTTTTAAAATTTACTCTGAAACATTCTGCTAAAGGATGAAATAACAGCCTACAGACTGGAAGAAAATATTTGCAAGCCACTTATCTAACAAAGAATTCCTAACAAGAACATATAAAGAACACTTGCAACTCAACAGTAAAAGAAAAAAAATAGAAAAAGAAAAAAGAAAACGTCCAACTACAATAAAGGACAAAAGACATGATAAACCTGTTATAGAAGACATATAGATGTCAAATTGGCACATGAAAAGATATTAAACATCATTAGCTATTAGGCAAGTATAAATTAAAATCATGGTATTATTTTACTCCTACCAAAATGGCTAAAGTAAAAAAACTGTAAGATTACCAAAGGCTTCAAGAATATGGAGAAATTGAATGACTCATATGTTGCTAGTAGAAATGCAAAATGGTGAGGCCACTCTGGAAACAGTTTGGAAATTTCTTATAAAAATGAACATGCAGCTACCATATCACCCAGCAAAATGCACTCTTGCACCTTATTCTAGAGCAATAAAAAAGTGTTTTCATGTAAATACCTGCACATGAATCAGACATAAATGAATAGCTTTATTCATAATAGTCAAACCCAGAAACAATTTCAGATGTCTTTCAGAAAGTGAATGTTAAATTGTGTTACATCCATATCATGGAATACTACTCAGCAATAAAAATAAATGCATTATTGATAAACAATTTCTCAGATGGAATTCTAGGGGATAATGTGGAGTGAAAAGGTCAATCTTAAATGTTTACATAATATATGATTCCATTTATATAACGTTTTGAAATGATACAGTTATAGAAATAGAGAACAGATTAGAGGTTGCCAGAAAAGAGAGATAGGGGAATTGAGAAGGGAATGGCAATGGCTTTAAAAGGGCAACAAGATGCAGAATCTTTATAATGACAGATTCTTTAATATCTCAACTATATCAATGTCAATGTTCTGACGTGACAATATTGTACTATAGTTTTGCAAGGTGTTATCACTGGGGGAAACTTGGAAGGGGTACATGGGATTTCTCTGTATGTTTTCTAATAACTGAATCTGTAATCATGATTATGTCAAAATACTTTAAAATTGTGATTTAAAAGGTGTTGAATAAAAAATCTATTTTAGAATATCAAAATAAGTCATTTAACCAGATTAATTTATTAACATTTAGAATCAGTGTTTCAGACAAAGTCAAACCACCTGCTTTTCAAAAAGAAATTAGCACATTTTTACACTTTATTTAAAATTGACACCACTATCTAAGAAAATAATTTCATCCAACACATATTGTATTTTATGAAAAAAAATTTAACTTTCCATTTTCTCTGAAAGGCTGTTTTCAGGAACACTATTTTTTTGTAACCCAAGAACCTAGAACTATGGGCTAGCATTTAGCAGAATCACAATGAAATTATATCAAATAATTGGATAAATTATAAGTTGCCAACCCAGTATTGCAACCAGCAGTAAATTATCAAACTGATAAATTAGTGGTAAAACAATGACAACCATCTAACTGAATAGTATGACCCCTTCCCCTCCAGTCTGACTCTCTTTGCTTGATATGTTATTTCCTCTCCTTCTCTACACAGTTGGTACACATTTAGAAGATTTTCCTAATCTCATGTTAATTTGGAGAACAAATCCACATAGATAACTCAGGGTGCAATAAGACTATAGAGTCTATAGTAACTATGACACACACACACACACATATGTATGTATACATATACATATATGTATAGATATATATATATTTTTTAATCTTCCAACTTAAAACTGATGTAGACAGTGAATTACAACTAAGCTGCTTGAGGTTAGAGACACATTCCATAAATTTCCATGGATAAGGATAAGCGATGACCACACAAGATTGTGATCATCTTTCTAAATAGGTAAAACTGTAGTCATTAATATCGCTGAAATTTCAAAACAGTAGTCCTGCTTCTGTTATTAAGGGGATATGTGTGTTTCTGTGTGTATAATATATAATTTTCTTTATAAGCACCTTTTTTAGTCACAAAAAAAAATTCAGAAGAAAACAAGATTTTAACTTTAACTCTGGTGCCTAATTTTAACAAGAATTGTATGATCTTATGGGAAAAAGGATAGTGGGTATGCTTCCTGATATTTCATACACACAAACAGAATTAGCCATTAAGCTTCTTTATTTCTTGGAATTGCAAACGGATTGTTTCAACACTAAGCATAGGATATGGGAAGTATTGTGAAAAGTTTTGAAATGGAACAAGAAATTACTGAATGTTTTCAATGAAAAATTATACATTGCTTACAGCACATCTTTCAAGGTTATTTGATTCTATGGGCTTTTACCTTTGTATCATTTTCTTCAAGTTATTTACAACTCAGTTTTACATAACTGAAAGCAATGCAAATAATTCCTGTTTATAGTCATACAGATAAATTTTGTCCAATAAAGAAACACTTCATCTCTCTTATCTCACCCCATGGAAAAAATCCAGTTTTGCATCTCTGAAAATTTATGGCCTGTATATGACTCTGGCTTTTAAATTTTCCTTTGAACTGTTTGTGACATCTTACTGGTTCTATCATTAACCAAATATATGACATATGTTCATTTTATATTTACATATAGATCATGTATTACCTATTTTGGGCAGTTACAGTTTAACATGTATAAATAAAATCCTATTACATAAATAACTAAAGTATAATAATTACGAACTACATTATGCCTGCTTTCTGATTTGATATTCAACTACAAGTTTTGAGAAGTGTAATTAAAACCAAAATATCTCCGCTTGCGCAAAGGAATAACTAATAGCAAGCAAATAAAAAAACTCGGCAATATCAGATATTAGAAATATTTGAAGCAGTTACAGTTCTCACATATTCTTTGCAGGAATATAAGATGGTATGACTATTTTAGAAATAGGCAATTTCTTATAAAAATAAACATCCATCTACTTTGTGACCTGGCAATGTTATTTTTAAGAATTTATTCAAGGGAAATGACATATAAAAAATTGTTCATGGCTGCTTTATTCGTAACAGCAAAAAGCTGGAATATCCCAGATATTCATCAATAGGAAAGTGCATAAACTCTGGCAATTCATATACTGGATTCTATGCAGCAAAAAAGAAAAAAAAGAAAGAAAGAAAAAGAAAAAAGAAATAATCTATTTACATAACAAGGATAAATCTAAAATCATATGCTGAATGAAAGAAGCCAGGCATAAAAGAGCACAAACTATATGATTCTAGTTATGCAAAGTTCTAGATTGGAACTTGGACGTATAATTCAGTCTGGTCTGATATTTTTCAATAGAAGAAATGCCTACGTCTCCAACTTCTGGATTGAGAATATCACACAATGTAAAAAATATATTGCTTTTCCTTAGGTCTAATGTGACTCCTCTGACATAAAATTAGATTTGCTTGCATTTGGTGTTCACAAATAGTAATTTGTTTTTTTTTAAGGTAAACTTGAAACCTCTAGGACCTGACTACCTTTCTCCACATTTAAATAAAAAATCTAAGGTGGTAACTTGCTCTGTGATTTTTAAATAGGCGTTAGGGGAAAAAAAGAAATTAAAGTAAGCACAGCTTTCTTTTGTATCTCAACTGTTCTCAAATATTGAATTTTAAAAGTATTGACCCCTGAATTACTTCTGAAGTGAATACTGGTTTCTAGAAGTGCAAAATTACTGATCCTTTAAGTTTCTCTGGCTGTGAAGATAGTAGCATCCCAAAGACACATTCAAAACATTTCCTTCCCTCATGATATCCTCTGAAGTAAATTCCCACAAAATAAAATGTCCTATACACAATGTAGGAAAAGTGTCAGACAACACAGGTTCAAACAGTATTGGCCAGATGAAAATACAATTAGGAAAAAAACTGAAAGAATTAACCAATAACATGTACACATGTTGCTGCAAATGAGCACAGCATAGTACAGTGAGTAAATATGGAGAGAAGTCTAAAGTAGACTTGTAAAATAACCCTCAGCTTGGCAGGAAGTATGTTGGATACTGTTGGATATTTTCATCACTACCAAAATTGAGACACTAGGGGAAATAATTAAAGAAAACCCTTGGCTAAGTTACTCCTTCCTCTCCCCCCTGTCCCTGTTTCACTATAAACTATGAAAGAAGAAATCTGAAAGTAAATCATCCTTGCAGCAGTAGAACAGAAGTAATAGTGAAATAATATATGGTTAGGTACATAATAAAAAGACCAATATGCTTCAGGGAATCAGTCTTACACGTTTTATCAAAAATGTAACTGGTTCCTATGAAAGCGATGAGAGGAAATATAAGAGGTACCTTTCAAAGGTGATCCAAAGGTATTAATATTTTTTAACAAATTGAGACTGAAATTAGAAAAACTTTCAGACTAAGGCTACCCAAGATAGCATATTCCTCCCTACCCTATCCTTAAATAAATATACCTCTGTAGTTCTAGTACTAACTTGAAATTACATGTTTCTCAAGTTTTTTAGATAGGGGTAATCAAAAAAGATACAACCAAGTCATACTATTATGAAAATGAAGTCATTTAATTTCAAAAATTCTTCATGAGATCGTTTAATTTCAAAAAAATCCTATTATCTGGGTAGAAATTTTTTTAAAAATCACCTACAACAAGCCACAAGGGCTAATCTCTGACACATCAAATATATAAGCAAAAGATAGTAAAAGCACAAACATCTGCTGAATTTTAGAAAAGATGTAGTGCCTGAGTTCTATATCTGACTATATGTCAAAACAAAGTAAAGATATTTTCAGTCTTCTGTATTCTTTTTGGTTCATTCCATTACTATGCCCTGAATAGTATGCAACTTATATGCCCTTCTTCAATCTGGAGTTGAAATCTAGCCAAACAAAATATTACTCATATAAAGCAATCAAAGTGAATAAATGATCCACTAAAACATCCTAGAAGTAATGACACCTTACTAATAATGAGCTCACCTAGAGACCATGTCTTATTTTCTAGATACCATTTCCCAGGGAAAAGAGCCAAAGACTGATGCGAATATGGCTGACAACAAGTCTGGGGCAGGAAAAATAAACCATGTTAGCTCTAATAATTCCAGTAAACAAGGAAATACCAAACCCCCTTCCAAAATAATGGAGTTATGTCAAAAGGACACAGAAACCAGCTTGAAGGGGCTCTCACTGGCCAAATATGTGATAATGATCATATCAAAAACAGGGCTCACAGCAGTAACTACCAAATAAAAGAGAGAAATATGAAATAGGAAGTCCTTTATTTCTAGAAAAATACCAGCTACCAATTAGAAAATTATCATTTTGCAACTCCAAATTTAAAGTGATCAACAAGTGAAAACCATTGGATGTAGGCACTACATACATACCCGGCCTGCAAGTCCTGGGCAATCAGCTAAGAGCCGATGTTAGTGTAAGTCAGAGAGCTACACAGCAGCAGTGGCTGCTCTGGGTCTAACAGCAGAAGTACTAACAGACCCTACTCTAAGCTCTCTACTGAGCTCAGCATTGTCTCTCATTCTCAATGCAACCATGTCACTTCCTCTTGGACAAGAGGAGCAGCAGTGACAGAGAGATGAGCACTCTCAGAAAGACCAGAGCAGAGAATGCAACAACAAATTTCCCCAGGTTGAATTTCCTATTTTTATAGCCCCATCCACTCCAGTCCATAAATCTATACAAATGAGAGCAGAGAGTTCAACAGCTACGGGCAATCGACAAGAACGATTTAGCACTAACAACTACTACTCTATTAGACGGCCTGTCCTAGTGGCCAGTAAATGACTCCCATGATGAGGCCCGAAGGTGCTGCCAACTGCCCAGGTGAGTTTTTCCCTGGAAGTGATTAATATTTGACCAGAAAGAAACCAACATTTAGAATGCTGAGTAAATAAAGCATCCACTAAGCTGAATACAAGACAGAATCAAAAGGTTAAAATTTTTTTAAAAAGAGAAAAGAAAAAGAAAAAATATCTACCTAACAAGGTGTATGTACATACAAAAAAAAAAAAAAAAAAACAGATAGTGTGTAGTGTGATTTTAGCTCCTCCAGGAGGACAGGCTGCTCCTGAATCCATGTGTGTTTTATGGGAAGCAAAGGGTACTCTTTGTTTCATTGAATCAATTAGATTCCTATGGGTGAATTAATGGAACTACAGGATACAAATTTAGTAATAGCCAAGAAAAGGACCTCAGCCCATGTTGTGTGAGAATCAGATGACTTCCATTACCATCTATCCCAGTTATATCCTCCTTCAAGAGGAGCCTACCAGCTGGCTCCTACCATGTGACTGCAGCCGAATCACAAGGCAACTGGAAGTTATATGTCTTGTGGTGGAAACAATACTGTAAATTTCCCGAACCTATGTTCTCTGGCTAGTAGTCATACAAAAGACAACTGAACACTTGGCTTGGCCACATTCATTCTCCTGCATGAGGCTGAGGAAGGAAGAGACAAAAGAGATATACTTTCACCAGTGCTTCACTAAGGCTGCTGTGTTAACTCCTCTGGTAGCTGTGCCTGTACGCTCTTGGTCTTTTTCATAGGCGGACTATAACCAAAATAACAATGTATTTGTTTTTAATAGTTTTTTTTCAACTTTTATTTAGAAATAATAAAGTTTGGGTGTTTTAATTTTTTTTTTTTTTTTTTTTTACTAAATGTAGCTCCAAAGACTTGAACGAATTGTTTGTTCTTAAACCTATCAATAAATTATATGCAAGTTTGCAATGTAGTGGGATAGTATTGGTGTTGTTTATAGAGTGTTTTGGTGGAAAGTAAAACTGTAATAAAAATAAAAGTTAGTAATTCATATTAAAACACACACACACAGACACACACACTGGGAGGAAGATTGTTGGGAAACAAGACATATGCATTATGTTAAAATAGCACCCCAAAGATAACAGGCCAAATGCAAAAGTGGGAGGGGGAACATTTTAACGCTGGTGAGATATGGCAATCATCACCTTAACCAAGTGCTAAAATAAGGATCACTAACAGTGGAACAACATGACTTGTCTCTTCATGTGATGCAATATGAAGTACACAACACTAGCTATTAAATATTATGATCAAAATGTTTAATAAATACAATCGAGCTTATAAGCTTATTTTCTACTTTACAGAAATACTAAAGAAAGAGATCATAGCAAAACAATACCTACCACAAGGAAATAGAAATAGAGAAGGAAATTGAGAAATGCAGAATCTCTAAAACCTTAATCATGGCCCTCAGACCTACAGAATCCCATGGAAACTTATTACATTTGCACCATTCCAGACTCCAAGCTTGACTTACTGAATCAGAATATACTTTTTAATAGGTCCTAGGTAATTCACTGTCTACTAAAATTTTAGGAGCACTGATCAACGAGGTACCTGACTGGGACTCTTCAAAAGTCAGTTTAAGGCCCAAATGGGTTCACTGGTGAAATCTACCTAATATTTAAAGAAGAAATTATGCCAAATCTCTATACACTCTTTCAGAGGACAGAAGCAGAAAGAATACCTTCTAACTCATTCTATGAGGCCATCATTACCCTAATACTAAAACCAGACAAAGAAATTACAAGAAAACTACAGACCAATATCTCTTATGAACACGGGTTTAAAAATCCCCAGCAAAATATTACCAAATCAAACAATGTATAAAAAGTACTATGCACCACAACCAAGTGTGATTTATTTCAGTAGGCAAGGTTGGTTCAACATGCAAAAATTCAGTTAATGCAATCCATCATGTCAACAGGCTAAAAAAGAAAAATTACATAATCATAACAATAGATGCACAATTTTTGCATAAAAAATGAAAAAATATTTGAGAAAACCCAACATCCATTAATGATAAAAGTCTTAGTAACCCAGAAATAGAGGATAACTTTCTCAATTTGATAAGTAAATACAAGTTTTTAAGATACAAGAATAATATATGGAAGTCAGTATAAGCAATAAGCAATAGGAGTTTGAAATTAAAAACACAATACCATTTATATTCACACTTCAAAAATACTTAGGTATAAATCTAGCAAAATTCTTATGAATTATATATGACAAAAACTATAAAACTCAAATTACATCAAAGAAGAACTAAATAAATGGAGAGATTCTGTGTTCATGGATCAGAAGACTCAGTATTTTCAAGATGTCAATTTTTCTCAACTTAATCTATAGATTCAATGAATCTCAATAAAAATCCTGGAAAGTTATTTTGTGGAATTGGCAAACTGATTCTAAAGTTTTATGGAAAGCCAAAAGACCCAGATAGCCAACACAATATTGAAGAATATTGAAGGAAAAAATAAAGTTGGAGGACAGACACTACCTGACGTGAACACTTATTATATAGCTACAGTAATCAAGATAGTGTAGTATTGGTGAAATAATAGACAGGTCAATGGGGCAGAGTAGAAAGTCCAGATACAGCGTTCAATAAATATTATCAACTGATATTTGACAAAGGCACAAAGGCAAAACAATGGAGCAAAGATAGGCTCTTTAACAGATAAGACCAGAACAATTAGACATTCACATACACACACACAAAATGAATCTACACACAGACTTTACAATCTTCAGAAAAGTTAACTGAAAATGGATCTCGAAACTAAATGCATAATGCAAAACTATAAAATTCATAGAAGATAACATAGGAAAAAATCTAGATGACCTCTGGTATTATAATGCCACTTTAGATATAATATCAACGATCAATGAAAAGAGGAACTGATAAGCTGGACTTCATTAAAATAAAAACTTCTGCTTTATGAAAGACAATACCAAGAGAATGAGAAGAAAAACCACAGACTGGGAAAAAATATTTGCAAAAGACATATCTGATAAAGGACCATTTTCCAAAACATACGAAGAACTCTTACAACTCAATGATAAGGAAACAAAGTACTCAATTTGAAAAATGGCCAAAGACTTTAACATACACTTCTCTAAAGAAGAAATACAGATGGCAAATAAAGATATAAAAAGGTGCTTCATATCATATGTCATTAGGGAAATGCAAATTAAAACAACAGTGAGATACAACTGCATACATATAAAAATGGCCAAAAACCTGGAACACTGACAAATGAAAATACTGGCAAGGATGTATGGCAATGGACAGGAATTCTCAAAATGGTCACGCCAATTTGGAAGAGTTGTTGGTTTCTTACAAAACTAAACATCTCTTATAATATTATACAACAATCATGTTCCTTGGCATTTACTCAAAGGAGCTGAAACCAAGTCTATACAAAAACTTGCATATGGATGTTTATATTTATAGTAACTTTATTCATAACTGGAAAAACTTGGAAGCAACCAAGATGCCCTTCAGTAGGTGAATGGACAAACTGTGGTACACCCAGACAATGGAATATTATTCAGTACTAAAAAGAAATGAGCTATTAAGCCAAGAAAAAACATGGAAAAAATCTTAAATATGCATTGCTGTATTACTAAGTCAAAGAAGCCAATCTGAGAAGGCTACATACCACATAATTTCAATTATATGACATTATGAGAAAGGCAAAATCATGGAGACAATAAAAAGATCAGTGGTTGCCAAAGGGTCAGAGTATGGAGAGATGAATAGGCAGATCACAGAGGGCTGTTAGGATAGAGAAACTTCTCTGTTATGATATTATGACAATGGACATATTTCTATATATATCTGTCCAAAACCATAGAATGTACAATACTGAGAGTGAACCCTAAGGTAACTCATGGACGTTGGATGATTTTGATGTTTCAAACAGGTTCATCTTTGGTAAAACAAACAAACAAAAATATACCATTCTAGTGAGTAATGGTGATAATGGAGGGGGCTTTGCATGTGTGCAGGTAAGGTTATACAGGAAATCTCTGTAACTCTCCCTCAATTTTTCTGTAAACTGAAACTGCTCTAAAAATATAAAGTACTAAAAATAAGTTCATCAAAAAATGCGAGGAATTCTTTAGAAAAAAAAAGATTTAAGTGAATAAAAAATAAAATTTAATGTTGGAAAAAATTCAATCCTGCTTCAAAAAAGTTATAAAGCATAAAATATATTCTTGGAACAACTGAGGCAATTTGACTACAGACTAGAATTTAGATGATACTGTGTAATCGTTAATCTTCTTGAGTATGCTACCGATATTGTAGTTGTAGGAGGAGTATCTACTATGAAGAGACACATGCTGAGATGTTTAAGGGTGAATTGTTATAATATCTATAACTTGCTTTACAATGGTACAGCAAAATCAAATTTATCAGGAGATAAAGCAAATATGATAAAATACTAAAAGTTGCAGAATATACAGAAGGTTACTTGTCATACTAGTCTTTTCACTTACAGAGTTTCTAAAATGTTTACTAAAAAATTGAAGAAAAGTCAATGGAGAAGTCACAGTGTGAGAAGAATGGCTTCATTCACTGAGCATATGCAAAATTAGAAAAAGGATGAAATAACTGACATATTAAATTGTTACAATTCTTAAAGAAAACACTATAGCATAATAAATTCTTTGATGCAAAAATAGGATAAAAACACGAGAACACTTCTGACAGCAATATTTTGAACAATTTACGTGTCGATCGATAATATAATTAATTAATTATTTAAAATGGGTGACTCTCATTTCGGTATCAGAAAGCATGCGTTGGTGGGATGAGAGGATAGCTTCAAAACCAAGAACTATACTGCAGTTGCCACAAGCCAGAGAACCAATACCTTACACCTACCACCCAGATCCAGCATCGCTGTCCATAAATATTTTATATAAATGTCTAAAAAGTATGAAGAACATTATTTTAAAGGACTTAATTTAAACTGATTCTCAAATGAAAATATTAAAATATTTAGATGTATTTAAATATAATGATATAATTAGTATAAAGTTACTTCGTAAAACTTTATAAAACTATTTTGTTGTGAAAAGGCATCTCTTACTATTTTATTTTAAAAAGGAACAATGAGTGGGTACTAAATATCATCTTAAATTCACACCACTAAGGAAGTGTTAATATAGTGGTGCACATTTAGTTAAATTCAGTAGGGGACAACAGGATGCTTTCCTCTTTTACTGATCTAAACAAAATAGGAAGCATATGCTCAATCTGTGACACACTGTCAGTGGCTATTACAGTGACATTCTTTACACTAATATGTTAAAGCCCTATTAGTCTTCCCATTATAAAGTACAAATTTAGAGACCTATAAACCAATCAAATTATTATTTACTTACTAACATTGATATTATTTTACAAACTGTAAGCACAAAAATATAGAAGTGTGATTTCTATACTACTATAAAATATATATTTACAAATATATAAAAATATATATTTACAAATATATAAAAATCTAAATATATAAAATATATAAAAATATATTTTTATATATAAAAATATATAAAATGTACATTTTATATATTTCCATGCTGGAAATAAATAAAAATCTCAATTATGTTTGAAAGGCCTAAGTACAGCATAAAATCAAGTAAAACGTAGAGTGCACGTCTCATTGGCTTTAAGGTCTATCGTTACTAAATTATAAGACAAATAAAATGTTATAAATTTCATTCTGAAATAGTAATATATATCACTGAAGTCACGTAGCCCACTAAAATTTAGTTATAATCGGATTGATCCCCTTTCTCAATTTCTGTGGGGGAGAGAAATCTTTCTTCAAGATATATATACATATATATTTTTTCCTATTTCTAGGGTTGCCAATTTCTCACACATTTTAAACTTTTCTTTCCTTGCTTCTAACTTATTGTCTTTCTTTTTTTGCATTCTACTGTCAGGTTTTTGTTTCCTACACACGGTACTTTTTTGTGCACTGAGATAAGTGCTCAAGTGTGGGGTTTTACAGTCCAGCCTCTACCTTGATATTAACTTTTCTTCAGACTCCTGGCCCCTAGAAACTATCCACTGTACTACTTGCTCTCAGCTCCAAACTACTCTCCGCTGCTCTCTCCCCATCACTCTCACCTTAGTCTTTTTGCTGGCACACATCCACTGAATTCCAGGGTAATTGTAACTTACATTTTCTCTCCCTTTAATTTATTGTCTCTTACTGAATCCTTCTCTTCTTACAGAAAATAGCACAAGCTATTTTCTTAACTAAGAAAATTTTTCTCCCATAAAGGAATTCTAGTGCTGTTAAATTAGTAGTACAATTACTATAACTATTACTATCATATTGCTTCCAAACTCAGAATGAACTAGCTACATTTCTTCTTTCTTATCTTTTATTTTATAAGCAAAGGTGAAGAGAGAATAAAAAGATCTAAAAGCATTTCAAATCAATAGTGCTCAAATTCAACATTTGAAAACCACCTTCAAATAAATACACAATAAATTCATGTCCATTCTTTCTCCCTTTGGTAAGTGTTCTGCTTTTAATATTTTTTTATAAGGGAATTTATTTTCTAATAACCCATGAATATATAACAGAATTCACTTTTGACTTGTGTTTGCTTTATCGATGTTTTTTTTTCATAATTCAGAAAGAAAAGAAAAATATAAGATTTGTCTTATGAAATTATAAACAGTATCAAATTGATATACTGTCAGAAATAACCTAATTCAGATGTTCTCAGTGGGTGTGGTATCATGTCCTGGATGTGGTATACTGGAAATTTCTGGGTGTAACTGAGGAGGATTGCAGCTGACATTTTAGAGAACAGAGCTAAGGGTGCTAGATTTCCTAAAATCTAAGGGTCACGCTGCACTAAGAAGAGTTATATCTCCTATAAATTTTGAATATTTGATCAGGCATTTATGAAGTGAAAAATATGTATGTAACTATTTAAGCTTAGAATCTAACTAAACATTTGATGTAAATAAAAATGTCTGTTTTGTGGAGTATATGTTGAATTTTCCCTCAATGCAATTATTATGTAAATCACTAAAAGAACTATAATTTATTTCTTTCAAAATTTTACTAGTAGCTGTTCATCATTTTGGAAAATCATGTCACCAATGGAACATACCTGTATGTCTATACATGTCTGCAATACAATATACCTGACTTACTCAAGTTAACTCGACGTATAGACAAAGAACCAGATTTATTTATTTAAATATTTTAGTATAGTTGGGTCCAGGCACCTAAAATTTAAAATATGGAATCTTTGTTTTAAATTAATTTCATTTTATTTCTTCTACTTCAAAATTAGAGTAATATATCAATTTTATTTAGACCATGTATGTAGTTTATACCTTACATAAATACTATTTCAAGATAGTAAAAGGGATGCTACAAAATGTTTGCTATACAGAATGCCATTATGAGCAAAACCTGAAAACACTAATCTACTTTTTCACCATGGGATTGTCGCTTTGGCACTCTGTGACTCAGTTTTCCTATCTAAAATGAGGATGATAACAGCATGTACTTCATGGACTTAAGTATAAATGAATTAATATGAAATAAAGCATTTAGAACTGACAAGCACCAAATAAGAAGCAGACATTATAATTATCATATCATCATCATTATCATCACTATTAAATCGAGGAAATATGTATGAATAAAAAGCAGTGACAGCTTTTTTTTAGGAAGAACTGAAGGGGATTTATCTAGGCAGGTATTATAGTAAACTCATTAGGAAATGATGGGGTGTTCAGTTGCTACAATGATAGTGAAAATATACTCAAGAGAAGTAGCACGCTTCAGTTTAGAGTATCAGAATAGACAGGAAATCAGTATAGAGATGTCACGTAAGTGAACAGAAACAACCTTACAGAAATTGTTCTACCGAGGTATAGGTAAACTAAAGTCATGCCTAGAGGTACAAGCAAAGGGGAGATGCACAGTATGTATATCCTCAATTCACATAATGAAAAATAATATGCATGTCAAGGAAATCCTTGAATGAGAAATTATTGTAGAAAACATAAAAGGCTAAAGGGTATATGTGTTTGGGAGAGGAAAGCCCCGTGTAATACCAGTATGTGTATGTTATTGACCATAGGAAATCATACCACTTTTCTTTCCAAACAGAAGATTCCTGAATTACTATTCCAAAATCTCTGAAATCATAATCTCATGTTAATACTCTAATTCACCACATAAAAACAAACACAGTAATGATAATAGTAATAATAATAATAATGTATCTAATATCTAAGAGTACTTACTATTTATTATTTCTTACGCCAAAGAAAAATTAGATTAAAGTATAGATTACTGGTTATTTAAGAGTACATAAAAAAAAAGACAAACATACGAAGACATTATCATACAAATAATCTCTAAACACAATATGTTTTAAATACAATATGATTATTACCCCCAAAACTCAGGTTATTGAAACAAATTGATTTTTAAAATGGTCTATAACTCTTTTCACTTAGTTTTATTTACGTTTTACTAAATTTTCAGTTTCATCTCACATCAGAAAGAACTTTGTTTTTTTGACGTTTCCTTTTCAAAGTAATACATAGTTAATTCTTGCAATTAATGTCAGAAACTCATAGGAAGCGTTTCTAAATTACAAGAATTCAATATGGTTGCTGCTTTAGAAATAGTTACCATTTAGGGTTATTTACATTAAGACTCATATATTGAAAGGCAACATCTTAATGGGCAAAATATGGGGGCTGAGAGCAGGAGCACTAAAAAGGTTTAATTAGATGCATGAATAATGAAAAAAGATTAATAAAGAAGCAGTTTTACAGCTATTCATGAATTATCACATCCTTACAATTACCCTATGAGAAAATATTCATATCACCACTCTGATGAAGAAGAATACGAGACACAGAGAACCCATATTTTGAGGATGACTCAGAAAAACAATAATGGAATGAGTTAAAGCCCCCCTAAAAGACTATAACTACTTTTCAGGGAATAACATATTCTATATCTCTCAATTTTTTCACTCCATCTTTACTTTATTGTCTCAGACTCTTTGCCATTAATAAACTACAGTAGAGAAAAGTGTGAGATTGGAGCGACTGGGAAAGAAGAAAAGATAAATAAACACGAAAGTATAGTCTATTGATTTAGAAAGGTTTGCTAATTTGATTAACTTTCAAACTAGTCTATAATCTGAAACATGATTGGCAAAATGTCTATTAAATAAGAATATAGGCTATCATATTATATTATCAACAGCATGTTTTATTCTAGTCTTAATTTATTTGCAATCACTTTTTTGAAGTGCTTCTCTTTATCATGTTATTTGCAGTATGTAAATTATGACCTATTGATAGGTTTGCTTAATTTTTAAAATTATCGACTAAATTTATAATTAAACAACATAATATCCCAAATATAAAAATGTAATTATTTGTGTGCTAAATCAACATTTTTTTTGGTTATCCTTTTCATATGTTAGTATTATTAATAGTTACGGACTCTGAATAACCTTTTAAATAAAAGTCATGTACTAAAATGATCAGCAAACATTATAACAGGCACCTAACCAGTTCAAAAAGTGAGAAATTCCCAAATGCTTAAACCCTAGGCCACAAAAAAAGAATCATTGTAAGTACTAGAGAAAAATTTGAATCCAATTCCTGGCACCTATTCAAGCCATGTGAAGATATCTGGCTCATAGTTTACTTAACAATAACCTACAAGAAAATTTCCATTCCATTTGTATAAAAAGAATGATTAAATTGAAACCTTTTGTTCTGTTGTTGTTAACAGTTGAGAGTTATCTCTGGTAGTGTGAATTTATTCAAGCAGTTGTTTCTGTTTTTCATAAAGAGAAAGTGGTCAAAGTTTATTATAAAGTCTCTTAAACTTTTAACTGCAATGGCAATCCAGAACAAAACAAAATTTAAAATTAGTTTCCACTGCCAAACTGTTATGGGTAAAAACAAAACAAAACAAAACAGAATTACTTCTTTCTTACTTTTAATAACTCTTACAAATTTGTTCATTAAAGATTTTTAAACGTAAACATGTCAAGATTAGTAAGACTTCAACTTCTGCTTCTACTACAGAATTTCTGAAACAAAAATATATGTTAAAAAAAGAACTTTGTTTACTCTTACTGTAGAGTCTAGATGGAATATGGCAAAAAACAAACAATTAAATGAGCAAATTTAAACATACTCTAACAAAAGACAGGTGTCATATCTTCTTTGAAATGGTACTTTGACTCTGGAGAAAACATGAAAGAGACCGACAGAATATCAGTTTTACATAAAATCCTTTTTTTCTATCCAATCCCATTTTTATTTGATTTAATTCAGTTTTATTGCGAGATGATATTTATATCAAATGAAGTTGCTATGGAAATAACTGTGAGATCAGGCATTAACCTGATATGGCATTATTTGACTTATTTCCCTTAATTTAATATGACACAAATTAAATTTAAATGTAAGATCCTTAAGGAAATCTATCACTAGTTTTTGTGGTTGGATTTCTGTATATGGTTCTTTTATTTGATGACAATAATAAATCAATTCATTAGTAAGAACAGTTTAAGAATCATCCCTGTTATCCATCACCCTTAATTAAGGAAGCATCTGTCAATGTATTTATTTATACTTGATTGCTTTGTACATTGTGCTAGAAATCACAGGATATAACAAAAAGACATATTCCTTATCTTCATAAAGTTTACAATCTAGTAAAGAAGACATAACACATGCATAGAAAAAATATAACAACTATAGAAAAAAAGAGTTCAAACTAATAAAATAAATGATAAAACGTGGGGGCAGGAAATCTATTTGCTTGTGAGAAGTAAAATATTTACTTTTTGATAGTTCTTTCATGATATGAAACTGAGAACAGCAAGGTATAAACGGTGTTCAACATTATGTTTGGGTTTCTGAAAGTATTTGAAACCATTAATGGTTAAAACAGCAGATTCCATATAGCATTTAATAACTATGGGTATTTAAAAATATTATACAATCGAAATGGTTAGGATATAGAAACACTCTAGAAACCAATTCAATCACTTCATATTCCAAGGTGAGAAAACTGAAGCCCAGAAAGATATTATGTGCCCAAGATAACCAAGTTAGTTAGCAGCAAATATAAAAATATAAATCAAGTTCCTCATTTTAAGACCAGCCTTCTTTCCATAAAATCTTACTGGATCTCACTAGTTAGATTATGATGTCAAATTTGAAAAGTACACAGAATATTATATAGGCTTTAGAAACACAAAAATGCTAGTACTATTTCCATCAGCCTATGTCCTATAGAGTGGAAAAATATGATTAATTTGTTTTCAAAACTAGAGATCTTATTTTTAAAAGAAAAAGATAGAGAAAAAAAGACATTAGGCACACAACTGTGTATTAACTGAGTCAAGTCTATTCTATTTTTTTTATGTACATCACATAAAAATCCACAAATTAAAGTAACATGTGATCAGAAGTAGTATCTACTATAAAAAAGAATTCTTCACACACAAAATAAGATTGAAATAGAAACTTTTAAAATTTGAGAACCCAGGTGTTACTTTAGCTCTGAAAATTTTATATACACACATATTTTTTTCAGATTTCATCTTGTAGGTCATTATATCTCCTGTACTTAAAACAAAAACAAATAAACAAACAAAAAATAACAATAACCAAATGCAACACACACACACACATACATACACACACACAGAATAGAAAAGGTAAATATACCATATATCAGTGAGGAAGATGATATACAAAAAACTGAAGATTTTCAAAACCAGTGAATTTTAAATACATATCCATAACTGAATTATAGTTTCAAGATTAATGATTCCTTCAACATCACTTCTACGATTCCTTTGTGCACTATCATTTAAATCTGTAAGTGTTCTCTAATAAACTTTACTTATTATTAAACTTAAATATGCTGGATGTGATATCTTATAGACTTTTCATCCTGTATCTCAGCATTTTATATGAAAAAATTCTACATGATAATGTCTTTAACATTTTTCTGACCTCAATGTTATATATATATGATTTTTTTCTTAACACCTTTAAGACTGTTGGAGGAAATAATGTAATATTTAATAGAATTCCAGTGGAGATGAACATCCTAATGCTTTTCCCACTTAAGCCATTGAGTCATTTTTATGCTCAACTCCTTTGTTGGGAAATGATCCTCAATAATCCTAGTGCTTGCTCTACTCAGGTCTTTGCTTAAATTTTCCCTAATCTAAATTTCTTTCCTTAACAACTCTACCTAAAACAGTACCTACCTCCAGTTTATGTCTCCCACTCTCTCCTTAACCTACTTAACCTTTCTTAATAAAACATGCTACTACCTGAAATATCATATATTTGTTAGTTTATTACCTTACTGTAGGTTTATATTAACCAGAACAAAAGCTCTACAAGAGCTTGGAATATATTCACTGTTTTATCCTTAGTGCCTAGAAAAGTGCATGACACAGAGTAGAAATTCAACAGATATTTGTTAAAACAATAAAGTTTATAATTTTATCTAAATTCCTCAAAATTATTTAGTGATCTAAAAAATTACTAAGTAAATGTGATCAATTATTTGCTAAACACTCAATTTTTAATTACATGTTTTAAAAGTAGGCCAGGCTATGCACTATATACTACTTATTTAAGTCTCATAAAATTCTATGAATTTTTTTACATGTGAGGAAAATAAGATTCAGAGATATTAGACCATGCGATGAGATAATATAACCAGTAAATGGCAGAACCTGAATTGAATTGATTATCTAATTTGGAATCCTATGCTCTTATTACTAGATACGTCATGTAATAATTAAAAGCATTAGTGTGCTTTTATTTTTCCATTTTTGGACAGAAGTGAAATAATCAATTCTAGGCTTTCATGGTCACAGAATTATGACTAAAGATATAATAATAGTAAACTCTCTCACACTTTTTTTCTGTTTCAGAAATAACAATTCTTAGTTTTTTTGTTTTTTTTTTTCTAAAGGATAATGGAAGGATCTATCAATAGTTACAGAAATGCAAAGTAACAGGTTTAATTATTGCTCTGAGCACTCCGAATTTTTATAAAAATAATTGGTTTCAAAATATATCAGCCAAATAACTCTTTACTGAGGCTTTTTGAATTCCAAATTTTCTAAAGCTGAAGTACAAGAAAGGGTGATTGTAAAGCAGACAGTCTACAAAATGCCCCTACTTAAGTGTCATATTTTAGAAGCCTCTCCATATTCAAATCATTGCACACTGGCCCTTTAATTACCACATAAATCAAGAAAAAATATTAAATGAGCAAAATGACAAATTCGTGTTAAAATTCACTCCTGGATTCATTCATGATGTTTATGTTAGTGCCTTAAAACAGCTGCTGTCTTCTAACACCACTGATATTTTACTAAGTAGATGGTACTATTTACTGTCAAAACATAGCAGGCGTGGCAAGTAAAGTAAGAATTTTATTAAACAGCATTTATGGCAATAATAACAAGGTATTTGTATACTTTGAAGGTATCTTACAAGACAAACAAAGGTGATTGATGTCAATTTGTTCATTGTCCACTCTAGGTGAGCATGTAATGATGCATACAGAGAAATGACACTTCCATTTGTTTTCCTAACACATCTAAAATTTCTATATTTCCCTTCACATACCTTTGTCAAATAAAAGAGGGATTAGGCAGAGTAATTGAATCGATGTTTTTAGAAGACATAAATTGTATGTTTTCCTTAATCTCTCCATACTTTAAAACAATTCTACATAATGAGAAAAATATCTAAATAATTTACCAAAGAAATTGGCACTTTATTCTTGGTAAAGTCTTCTTCAGCTTAAAGTAAAAGCATAACAAAGTCCTTTGATATATTACATTTTCAAAATTCTCTTTGGCATTAAATTCACACCTTTATTACTTCTTATATTTTTATTCAAAAGTCTCCCATTTGGTTTTCTCACCTTCGGATTTTTTTTTTTTTGCCTTCCAATCAAAACAATGCATGTAGCCAGATTATTAACCCTAAAACAGAGCCCTAATACTGTCACTCTTCTATTAATAATCCTTCAATCACGGCCATATCCAAAAATAAAATTTAAATTCTACAGCTTGATATTGATTAGTCTCTGTTTGACCTCAAACTGCCCTATGAGTGATAACTTGTATTTCTCTCTTCTCTACATCTATTCATTCCTCTATGAGACTGGACTCCTCAACCGTTCGAGTCCATCTTTAACTTTATGTCTCCCACGATGATTTATTTCATGATCAGATTCAAATATTATAGATAACTTGTACATAGTGAGACATGTCTTTTTTTCCTAAAAACTCAAAATTATTTTGATGGTAATAAAAAGGAATAAAATATTTGAAAAAAAATTAGGAAGTAAAATTGTCAGAAACAAGCAGTTGATTAGAAAAGGTAAGGGTTTGAGATAACTTCCAGTTTCTAACTCACTTGATTTGGTAATGCTATTAACTGCCAACATGGAATACAAAGAAAACCACATGGTTGAAGAGGTGGGGTAGAGGCATAGAGAGAATTCATGAGTTCTGTATGAGGTAAGGCAGATTCTGAAGAATCCATGGGACATCGGAGTTGTAAAAAGAAAAAGTTGGATTTATCATCTTTAGCTTCAGAATAAGCCAGGCTTAGAAAGTTTATGAGAGGAGATGAGATCACCTATAGGGAGCATATATAGAGAGGACAAAGTTAAATATTTATGAAAGACACTAAAGAATATCACAGAAAAATGAGAAACTCAAGAAAGAGACTAAGAATACTAGTGAGGAAAAATGTCAAGGAAGATAAGGAAGGAAAAAAAAAAAACTGTGACATTCATTAGACAATATAGCTTTGATTTATAACAAGATAAAAAGTGTTCATTAGGATGTAGTTCCATAGTGTAGCAGTTAGCACATCTGTTTCACATGTAGAAAGTCCTAGGTTTATATGCCAGTGGAGTCATAGTCCATGGTCTACGGCCATGCCACCCTGAACAAGTCCGATGTTTGATCTCAGAAGCTAAGCAGGGTCAGGCCTGGTTAGTACTTGAATGGAACACCACCTAGGAAGACCAGGTACTGTAGGCATAAATAATAATAAAATTTTTTTAAAAAGTGTTCATTATATTTGTCCATAAAGACACCATCTGTGTTTTTGTCAAGAGTAGTTTCTATGGAGTGATGTTATCAAGGCATACAGGAATAAGAAGAGAAGTAATTGGTACTGGACAAAGTAAGACCAGGGGTTTACACTACTCTCTTAAGGAGCTCAACTGAAAAGTCCAGGATTCAGAATGGTATCTAGAAGGAAATAGGGAGGTTGTTATTAATTTACTCGCTATGGTGCATAGGACTTAAACATATGTATTTCTTAGGGAAAGGAAAAAGGAAGAGATAAAGATACAAAGATACTGGAGAAAAAGAGAAACAATATATATGACTAATATAACCCTATATTTGTTTTTAAAAGTCTGTGTATATGTGTATATATATGTGTGCATAAATGTGTGTATACATATATGTAATTGTGCATTTATATTTTGATGTATGCATATTTATGCATGTGTATGTTTAGATATATAGGTGCATATTTTACTCTGTGAATGTATAGAATCAGTCCAGAAAGATGAATGACAACCTGTGGAAATTTGTAATCTATGGAGCTGAAGACGAGGAAATTCTGGTGGGACTTTATAAATTCTTCCTTTTTTCTTGTTTCCTACTATTGCAACAAAAATAAACTAAAATTCCAGCAAGAATAGCCTTTTGAATTAAATGAAAAGAAAAACACCTGTGGAATTTTTAAAACGCATGGAAATCTATGCCTCAGTCCAGGGAGTTCTTCAGTTAGTAAAATGGGTTCCTACCATCAATCTTCAAAAAAAAAAAAAAAATGCTCTATAAATATAGCTAGGGAATGAGAGAGAGAACCACTGCTCATCTAGACAAATGGACACAGGTCCAGAAATAAGGAATAATCTAAATGTAATAGCTATGTGGCAGATTTGGATTCACGGGGTAAAAAAAACTTTAAAAAAAAAACTATAGTATGTTAATGACTTCTGGTAAAATGAATCATAAAGATGTGCATTGCTCTCTGAGTGAATGAATCAGTGATTGAATTAATGAATTAATTAGTGAATGAAAGAAAGACAGTAAAAGCAATTTCTTAAGGCTTATTGCCATGCTTTTAGGCACCACATTTCTAATTACGTTAGTAGCTATTGATAAACAGCAAGGAAGAAAGATTAGGATAACTCTAAAGCAGAACAGGCTTGACATTTTAGAGCACAAAGTAGTCATGTTAATGTTGGCCTAAAATAAATCTTTTAACATTCAAATGTAGAATTGCTCGGGGGTATTTAACAACATGCAAAAGTCGTATCTCAGAAACCTAGGCTATTAGTTCTGAAAAGCGTATGTGTGTGCATGTGTCATATGTGTGGGGGGAACCAAGATTAAATGAAATGTTTTTCAGAGAAATTCTAATGTTTAATATTATAGTTCAGATAGCAGGTAATATCTACTATTTCTTAATGTTCCCTTTAGGGATGAGTTTGCTTCATATAGTTAGTTCATCTGTGAGAAAGTGAACATCTTTGAATATCTTAAAATGGGCATATCTGTATTTATTTTCCTGTTCTTGAAACAATATCCTAGCCATGTAACTATGAGTTAGAGATCATAAAAATTTATCTATTTGTATCATTTAAATTATTTAACTAACATCGTATGTTAAAAAGACTATCAGACTGCTTGAGATTTTAATATCCTTTTTTAATAGTTTAAAGTTACTGATATAGATCTGTCTTTATCTTTAATATTTTGCCCATTGCTATATCTAGGTAAATCTATTTATCTTCATTCTACTTTTCACACATAAACTAAGCTGCCTTCACATGTGAGAAAATGACAGCATCAATATAATAGTCATATACTCAGAAAGGATTTCTGATTTTAAGCATTATTTTCTCATGAGAAGTTATTAAAAAATAAATTCCCTGTTTAAGAGTAAAGAACAACTTTCAAAATGTAAAAATTCCTCATAGTTCAGTTTGCAGTTTTGGTTTTAAGTTTCAGTTTTCCATGAATAATATGTTAAACTCTCCTGTGCTACACAGAAAAGAACAATGTATCAAAGATACAAACATGAATACTCTAAAATATAAACTAGTGAAAATTGTAAGCGAAATCACATTTGGAGTTAATAAAGACCAAGAGCAGTTCTTCATTCAATGTTAACAACAACAAAAAAAGAGCATAGAAAATGTCAGCCCCATTGATCCCTGGATGAATGCCATACATTCAACATATTGCTAACTCTCTTATACACTCTAATAATTCTGCTATCCTAACATACTAATTAACAGTAATTATCTAATTGTAGTTCATAAAAGTCTTTAAAATGATGATGTTAAGTGCCTGGATGTCATTAGCCCCTTTTCAACCTATTTATTGCACCTTTTATAACTAGACACAAAAGAGGTAAGGAAATGTTTTTAAATGTTTTTAAATTTTCAGAGATTTCAGGAATAGGAACACTACTATTATCTTTAACTGAGATTCTTCATATTACATTTCATAAAAAAAAATAGTGAATTTTTTCAAAGCCTCATTAAAATGGTAGGCAATCTTCAACAGGAAATATACCACATTATCAATTTATCCATATTTATTATAAATGCCATGTATAGATATAATTAAAAAACAACTTTACTTTCCACTAATTCAAATTATTAGTTTCTTTTATAAAAAAGAATGGAGAAATTTATATTTCTAAACTTATTTAACATGCAAAGAATTTGCTTAGTTTTTGCTCATCATAACAAATTATTATTCCTCCTTGGATCTGTCTTCCCTGAATCTATCTATAAGACACACCTGACTATACCTCTGCATTTTTAAATCTTAGCTGAAGAAAGAAAAGATCCCCTTGAAACATAAAAGCTGTTTTAAGGGCAGCAGGAGTTTGGACATTACTAAAGGTCACAGTGTCACTGAAATGAGCCTCAACTTCCTATTAAAAATGATAATCAAATGTCTTGAATGCAGCTCTTCTTTACTAGAAAGTAAGAAGCACTTGCATGTCCAAAATCTAACTCCTGCTATTCTAATTTGATTGATAGAGGGGGAATTGAATTTATTATTTTTTTTCTTATCTGATTCGGTCCCCAATCTCTTTTCCTGTTAATAAGCCTAGAGTAGGAAATATGTGTATGTTTGTGTGTGCACATTTGCATGTGTATTCATTAAGTTACTCTTACTAAATGATTCAAACTTATGAAAAGGGCTTGCTGCCATGTTTTTGATGACTGCATTTACAATGGATGACAAGGCTTAATGAGAACATTTCTGACATAATAGCAACCCCAGCTGGCATTGCTTTAGGGCAAGAGTCCTGCAAGGGTAGAACCCTAGTGATCTGTTGATACTACAAGGGAGATTAGATTTAGGAGAGATCAACAGAACAATTCTGTTCCACAAATTTTATTATTATCCTTTCACCAGCTGAGCTGAAATGTAGGATCTGGTTGATTCATTACATGGCTGTGTACTCAAACACAGGTTACCAGACAGAGTTTGTAATACATACAGAGGATGTTAACCTTAATCACCTTAACCACCTAAGTAAATTCTATATCTCTTATTCATGCTTTCTTTAGCTTCCACACTTATTCTATGTAGAATTGCCATTTGCATTTCATATCCTTTATGGTTTAATTTAGATAAGACAGAGATAGTAAATAGCCACTCTGTTTTTTTAATTTTACCAGTGAAGTTACGCCTCTAAAAAAGAATTAGATAGTGTTGAATGTTGTGAGCAAGATTGTATATGATATAGTCCTTATCAAGTTGAGAGATTCTCCTATATTCCTAGTTTACTGGATTTTAAATATTGGAATGCAGTCTTTCATCAAATGTCTTTTGCTAACAGTTTCTCCCAATCTGTGTTTCCCTTCTCATTTTCTTCACATTAACTTTGCAGATAAATTTTAATTTTAAAGAAGTCCAGCTCATCAGTTATCTCTTTCATTCATCATGACTTTGGTGCTGTATCTAAAAATCATCGCCACGCCCAAGGTCATCTAATTTTTCTCTGATGTTATCTTCTAGGACTTTTATAGTTTTGTGTTTTACTGTAAGTCTGTGACCGATTTTGAGTTATTTAAAGACTTTAGTTCCTAATTCATTGTCACTGACTCAACACTACTCCGATCATCAATTTTAGTCATTTCAGTATACTCATAAATCACCTGAACATGAAAATGATAGAGGGTAACTTCCTTTCTTGCAATGACCTTGTCTCATATATATTTCAAATGTCCATTCTCGAGTGTTATAAAAAATATTTTGTTATCACTGATAACTGTGACATGACTAAAAATCACAATTTTAAGCATCTCAAACCATTTTTTTTTCTTTTTCGCTGAGATAATTCAGAACCTCACCATTACCAATAATCCATTGACCATTTTTTCGATGTCTCTTAAAGACTTACGCTCACTTCTTTTACATATACCCTAATATGTCATATACCTTCTCAGTTCATTTTAATTACTTGGCTAAATAAATATTGTTATTAATTTTAATTTTACTTTGCCAGCTTATTTATTCTTTCAATTGAACATGGAGAGAAAACAAACAAAACAAACAAATAAAATACATGTGAACTGACCTTCCTGTTATTTCTTCCATTTTAATATATATATATATATATCTCCTGTAAGCTAGGACCCTATTTATCTACTTCTCTTACATGATAAACTCTTAGAAATAGTCACCAATAGTCACTGTCTCAATTTCTTAACAGTCCTTTTGAATCTCCAAGCAGGTTTTCACAACACCCCTAGTCTCTCTCCCCTACACCCCCCTACTGAAACAGCTTTAATGTTTCCATGACCTGCAGGGTGCTAAATCCGATGGTAAGGTCTCAGTCCTCTTTCAGGAAAAAAATCCTTACAAATTAGGCAAAAGGTGGCTTCCTAGATCTGGCTCACTACAAATTTTCTAATCTCATTTTCTACTACTCCTATTTCTCTCCTCTTAAATCTACTTCAATCTGCCTTTTTTATTTTTCTTCAAACCCATCAAGCATGCTCCCATACCAGAACACTGGCACTTGATGTCCCTCTGCCCCCGTATTTCTCCTCTTCTTCCCCTAGAATGCTTCTGCCAATTTACTTTTCAACAAGCCATATTGTTTGATGAAGAGAATTTCTTACTTTTCACATATCCACATTTACAATCCTTTCATCTATAATTAGGATTTTTACATCCTGTATATGGTCTTTCCTGCCTCAAGTTTATATAGATTTCCTCATAATTTATATTCTAAAATCAATCTCCATGATTATTTCACATTTGTTTTACAAGCCACTTTGATTTCATTGTGGTGTAAGGTATGAATCGGGGTTAAGTTTTCATCTATTTGGATTTCCAATTATCTCAATACTATTTACTGAAAAGATAATTTTTTTCTAATGTTCCTCACTTCCATCTGTATACTTTACTCCACATGACTCAAAAGCAGCCCTACTGCTATTTTTGAACTACAAAACTCTTCATATGCAGGGGGAACTGTGTGTGGATTTTTAGTATGCTCAGTAACATCTTTGGCCATTACTCACCAGACCCCATAAAGCCACCTTAAGTAGTTCCTCACACTGTTCTCATGCCATTAGTTGGACACCCCGTCTACTTTGTCTTATTTTACTTCTGAGTTTTGGAGATTATATTTTAATTCAATTTTGTTTTATAATTATAAAAAATATTTTCTAATTTGGAAGTCAAATCCAGCAGACATGAGCTATCCATAGAAATCTAAATGCTGTTTCTGAGTTCTCCATTTTCTTTTCTTCTCCAAGAGCTATCAATTTGTTTCATTAACTTTATGTTTTTGTCCATATGTTAAAATATCTTACTATGTAGTAAATATCCTACTATGTAGATATTTTACTATGTAGTAAAATGTATTCATTTTCTCTTTGTAGTTATACCTTTTAGTATTTAGGAGGGTTTATATTTTTGTTCTAATGTTTCTATCTATATTATTACCTATATATTATCCTTATTCCTTCTTTATTTTCAGATTTTGTTCTAGGTGCAATAATAGGTTAGTCAATGACCAATTTTTTTCCTCCTCTCTTTGCTAGCAACTAATTTAAAATATCTGTTTACTTTCAATTAATACATAAGGTTGAGAACAAGATGACTGTACTTTTCATATATTCTCCAAATTATTTCATTTTTGAAATTTATTTTGTCACAAATTCAAAAGTACAGGTACTTTCATATTTTTGACAGTTGAAATGCATCTAACTAGGCATATAGCCACTATATACTATATCTTTTTACACGTTACTATTATCTATCTTTAGTTCTCACTTACATAGAGAACATGTATATTTAATGTTCACCATTAATTCTTATGTTATTGCCAGTCTAACCATCTTGATTAAATAAAGTGTGTTTTTTAGATTTCTTGAGGACAATAAATCAATATTTGGAAAGCCCTTGCATGTTCCTAAAAGTTTGACTGAGACATTTATACTTGAAGGTCACCTTAATGGATATAAAATCTTTGGCCCACATTTTTTTCTCTTTATGTATCTTAATTATGGCACCCCTTTGACTTTTGGTATAAAGTATTGCTGTCAAAGTCTACTAATAATCTCATTTTTCTTATTATAACAAAATAAAAACCTATAATTTGAACTATTCCTCCCTCCCGTGATACTCAAAGAATTTTAATTTTTCTTTGAAGTCCAAAGTGTTAGCCATTGTACATTGATGTTCTCAGGGTTTTGGAATTCCTTTCAATTTGTGGTTCAATTCTCTGTCTCTACTTTTTTTCTTTTCTTTTTTTTTTATATTAATGACAAAAGATTTTTCTTTAAATGCTAGCTTTTAACATTCATCTTGTTCCATTGTTACAGTTTTATCTTTTATGAACTCCTATTATATGTATGCATATGTATATCAGAAGGAATCTCTTAAAACTTTTAATCTCTTAATTGCTTTTTTTAATTTTAAAAATTTTTCTTTTTTATAGCTTTAAATTTTTTACAGCTGGGTATTGTAAGCTCTTGTATTCCTTCCAGTTTACTTATTTCTGAAAGTATGTGTACATATGTGTATGTATATGAATATATGTGTACATGTGTTCAAAAAGATATATATAGATATGGAAATATTCTGAATAGAATGAATAGATATATCATCTATTCAATTCTAAATGTGTAATATATATTTTCAGAAATTATGTGTGTGTATATTTATATTCAATATGTATGTATAGATACTCATACATTCAAAAATAACGAATCCACTCTCCTATTTTCTTTTGTCTCTTTTTTAATATCTCCAGTTCCTCCATTCACCCAAGAGCTAAGTATTTCTAGTATTTCTCATTGCAGTGTATACTCTCTCTGACTTTTTTTTGCAATGAGCAGTTCTCTACTTTTTAAAGCTAGATCCTCTCTTCTTTGCCCTTATTTTTCGTTTTATGCTCTATTGGAAAAGGGACTGTTTGTTTGTTTGTTTGTTTATCCCTGGGCTTCAGTTTTTTCCAGGCTTTGGATTTGGATTGAAACATCATCTCTTATATCTTCAGCCTGTCGGCTTTCAGACTGAAACTTACATAATCAGCTAGCGCTCTTGTTTCTCAGAACTTGGTCATACTGAAACTACGTTTTTGTTCTCCTGAGTCTCCTCCAGCTTGCTAACTGCAGATCTTAGACTTCTCAGTCTTCACAGTCCCTTGAGTCAGTTCCTAATAACTAGATCTGTATCTCTATCATCTATCTATCATCTATCTATCTATCATCTATCTATCTATCATCTGTCTGTCTATCTATCTATCTATCTATCTATCTATCTATCTATCTATCTATCTATCACCATCTAATCTATCTCCTGTTCATTCTGCTTCTCTGGAAAACTCTGATTATATGTCTTCAGCAGTTTAAAAATATTCTCAGCTACTATCTGTTCAAAAGATAATTTTATTTCTCTGATGCACTTTCTCATGTTTTTCCTTCTAGGGCTTCATTTACACATTCATTAGACTTCATTATACCCTCTGTGTTTCTTATGGTTCATTATTTTTATATCCATGTCTTCCACTGATAAATCTGGATAACCTTTTAATCTACCTTATTCTTCTCTAATTACCTCTTTGTGTGTATATTACAAATTATACACACTTTTAAAATCCATCTTGATTTCAAAATTGTTTCTCACATAACCAACCAATCCTAGAATTTTCACTTGATTCATTTTAATAGTCTCCAATTCTCCCTTCAAATTCTTAGTTTGAGTTTTTATCATCTTATACATATTAAGCGTATTCATTTTAATCCTCTATTGGATAACTTTAACATATCATTCCTCAATGGGTCTATTGCAATTGTTTGCTCTTTCATGGCTTTGTTTCACTTTTTCTTACTTTTTTTATGAGCCTGGATATTTTTATTGTGTGCCAGATATCATATTGGTAATATGTGTAGAAATTATTTTAGAGAAAGAATGATGTTATTTCCCTCCAGAGAGGAGAAATATAATTTCAGGGACCAGGAGAATGTGAAGCTGGTTTACAGCTTCTCCAAGTGTTTTTCTGTTTCCAGATATGCAAATTTGGGGGCGGGAGGAGGGGGCAATAACCAATTATTGCTGCTGTACCTGGTTAGGCAGACAAAAGTTATGATCTTTATCCCAGATTCTCAACATATGTGGTCTGAAATCTTCAAATTCCTCCAAGGAAAAACATGACCGTAAATTCTAAGTTCATTTTACTAAGTCTATCTAACTTCTCCTCTAACTCACGACCTGCTACTTATTCACTTTCTTCACTATTTTCTGATGCTCTTACATAATTTATATGTCACCTAGATTTTCTTATGTCCCACAATTCAAGATAAGGCCCAAACTATCTAGTTCAAAATTATAAAATATGTATATATATTCCCATATACATTTTTAGTAATCTTAGGACTTAGAGATATTATCTCCTTTTCACAGATGAGAAACATGAGGATCAGAAAGATTAATTGATCATTATTAGATAATATACTAAGTGGAAAAAATATATTTAAATACCTTTATATCTGAACTTAAAATCTTTGCTCTATTTACTTTTATAAAGCATGCCTACTAAGTTGTTATCTCAGCTGTAAATGCTTCACAAATATTAATTCTTTTGATCCTTTTGACAACACAGTGAGATAAGTTATTATCCTCACTTATAGATAAGGGAAATACAACATAGTAAGAACTTAGCAGAGCTCAGATTTTGATAGCTTTGTCCTGAATCCATGCTCTTAATCACTTTTCCCATAGAATAAAATACCTCCCTTAAAGTATAATGGAAGATGGTAAGAATATGAAAGTTAAACCCTGAAATAGCACGAATTTAGTTTTATAATCTCTTTCCATACTATCAATAATTAAATAAGCATAAATTTAAATTTACTGTATGCATGACACTGTACTACTAACTTCTCTTTATCTGGAAAACTCTGTATGTATGTATGTGGAGGAGTGTCAGAATTTGTGAAAACTTAGTTCAAAAAAGATGTATCAGAGAATATTTATGTTGCAAATAAAATATTACGCATGTATTATAAATATTAAGCACATGCTAAATACTTTTGAGCATATAGCATCATAAGGATGCACATTTTCTTCACTGACAATCTGCACTACAGTTGAAAAACTGAACTCATCCTCTTTGGGACTCTGCACTTCCTGCCGTTTCGTATTTCCACCCTTCCTGTTAGTCTTGACATGGCTTCTTTATGTCCTTAGTTATAGGAGATCTGTTCAGCTAGTCTTAAGATAGTTCTCTATAGTGATTTTCTACAATTTAGTCGCAGTATTGATGTGGAAGTGAGAGGAGGTGAGTACAGGGTTTACCTATTCTACTATCTTGACTGGAAGTCATTCTCTATGTGTCATTGCTTTTAAAGTATTTTCGTATTTAAATATTTACTATACCGTTATCATATTTAATTTTAAACAACTGTTTTAAGTTAAAATATGAATCTGGGTCTTAACATACCCTAAGATGAATTAATAAACTCAAATTTAAATGATGCCTTTTGAGCACCATATTCTCTAATTTGAGACAATCATCCAAGACTAGTTGACTTAGGATAAAGATTACTTGTACAATAAACGATTTATTAAACAAGGATGTGGTTCCATTGCATAGCAGAAAGTCCTGTGTTCACACTCCAGTGAAACCACAGTCCATGTTCTATGGCCATGCTACCCTGAATAAGCCCAATGCCTGATCCTGGAAGCTAAACAGGGTCAGCCTGGTTAGTACTTGGATGGGAGATCACCTAGGAAGACCAGGTGCTGCAGGCATAAATAATAACAAATAAATAATTAAAAGATGTTAAACAAGCATATATATAACCTTTACCTATGGTTTTCTAAGCATCCTATAAATTATATAATTTTCATAATTACATAAAATGTTTCTGAACATTTATATGGTTGGCACTTTATAGATGGGGATGCAAAGACAAAGAAAACATAAATAACTTTCCCAAACTCCTACAGCTAATAATTGGAGGAATCAAACAAAGTTTTGTGTCTAACCCACAACTTTAAGCTGTACTTATGAGTGTTGAACTTGATATTTAAGCTTTTCTAACCACTATTTTGCCATCCCACCCCACTTCTTGTTGCCAGGATTTTATAAAAAGCTACAGGGCAAGAAGGTTCTCCAGAAAAATATGTTGTAAGACAAAAGCAGTCTGTGTGTGCACGTGAGGCTATGTGTGTGTTGCCAATCACACATTTTACATGCAAATACTAACATAGTACATGAGGATAATTTGGGTATAAATGGCAGCAAATACAATGTGTAGTTTAAATATCACATGCGAGTTATACCTTTCTAGGATATAGTTCTTACTTTGGATTCATCTCCCTCAGAATCTTATGTCATGCCCCCTTAAATGAATGTTTAACAGCAAAGTGGAAATTTGGAGACAAATATGCATAGAATTCTCTGTTTCAGAGACTGGAAGTATAATCCCCAAAACAAAATTATTACCACTTAAATTTGTAAAGCCATTTTGTTATCTGACTGTTTGCTCTTCTTATAATAGTTAAAACACAGACGATTCAATCTTAAATGTTAGCTTTTGGTGTATTGAACTAATAATACAGAGAAAGTGGCTGATGAGTATCTGACAAATAAGAAAGAAAAAAAAATAGTGCAGAAATTGTTTCCTGATGAGCAGCATTCCTAGTGCATGCTGGTTGAGATTTAGAGGTTACCAGAACCCTAAATAAATCAGACATTCGACTAACAAGCATGTTACACACTTTCTTTTTTCCTCCTTTCATTCCTTTTTATCCTTGTTTAGTAACACAGATTTTATCCTGATGACAAAGTCAGTATGTAAGTAGGAGCAAGGGTTTGTCTTTTCTTGCAGATACTTCATTCTAAAACATTTAGTTTTAAACCTAGTCTTTAAAGAACTGAAAAGAGAAGTCACCAACCTACTTTAGAGAAAACCAGATAAGACTGTCCCTAAAGACCTGGCCTCTATCAAACAAGGACTTTGAGGAAGGAGAGCAGTGAAACAGTGTGAGAGATTTAAAAAAAAAAAAAAAATAGGGTTACAATTTATTCCAAATACCCATCTGAGCAGGTAGGTGCTAAAAGATCCTCAATAGAAAGAATACAGAAATATTACCACTATCCTACAGACTGTGACTATTTCTGATGGGTTTCTGATATTATGTTTTTGAAGTACAGTATCTGTCCAGTCCTCAAGATATGCTATACAAAAGAGAGAACTTAAACCTACCAATGCTCTTGTCCCATTTCCAAAATGATATGTTATATGAGGAATAATCAAAGAAGCTTTGATTGATTTTGGAATGCAGACACTAGATACTTCATTAATACTTAGATTCAGACACTTTCATATTAATTATCTTCCCTTACATAAGAAATAAGCAGTAAAACACAATTTGCAAAACCAGCAAGGAAAATACTGTCCCCATTTTAAAGATAAGTTTTGATGATGAGGTCCTCAGGAATATTAGCTCAAATATCTACTATATTTAATAGAGAAAAAAAGCAGGAGATGGGGAAGAAAATGGAATTGGTCTCACACTTTTCAGGTCAAGTGAATGTCTGGTCTGTCACTGAAAAGAATGTTCATGGGGTATGCCTTTTATATTTTTTTCAGGGGAGTGATGTCACTAGAGAAAAAAAAAATGCAGTTTTCATAACAATACCAACTCAGATAATTCCACAGGACACTGACTGCCCCAGTAACAACTTTGTCATATTTGAGAGTGCTGTTGGTATCACAAATCCCAGAAGCACTATTTTAAGTAATAGTGTGCAACACAAAGGACATTTTGTAAATGCTGATCATGAGTTATACATGAAAATTCAATTCCTTTTAAGTTTTATTTATTATGAATATAAAAGAGTAAAATATTCCTTAGGAAATTCGGAACTTTATGTAATAGAATCAGAAGGCACAAATTATACTCTCCAGAAACATTCCATTAAATAAGATATTTTATGCTGATGGAAAAATCTAGAATATTTTCATGCATATTTAAACTGGACTCTCATAAAGTGTGTGTACGTATGTATACATGCATGTGTCCGTGTCTGTCAATGCAGTGGTGGGAAAAAAATGTGTAATTACATGTTGTATACAAATTCACTAATAACAACCTGTGGTTAGAATTTCTTGATAATGGAATATTTGAAAATAATGACAATCAACTTTTAGAGAAATTCATTAGATTGACCAATTCATTGTCATTGACATGGTTAACATTAGATTTATTTTGGGGGGAACTATATTTTCTCAGAATTGTACAGGGAAAATGATACAAAAGTCCTTTTTCCGAGAGGAAAGATTAATGCAACGCTCACCTAGAAGAGTCTGTACAAAACACAGTGCTATCTTTAGGGTCAAGTACTGTGAGCATTGTCACAACAGTCAGAAACAGGAAGAGTTGTCAGTCCAAAACTGCAATTCATGTTACACTGGAAAATATAATAAATTGGGCAAATGCAGTACAAATAGAACTGCTGATAGGCATATATGTAGAGTGATCTAGATATTAATTTAATTAGCTGTTTAAAGTGTGACAATTTCTCCCCCAAAATTCTGGCCTGTCAGAAGCCAACAATCATCTTTTTTAATCTAGCAAACTAAATATGACACTGAACAATTTTGAATGACACCGACTCTTCAGTAAGACAATATGAAGTATGGCATTTGATAGTTTATGTAAAATATGAAGGTATCCAAGACATGAATAATGCATAATATGGAAGGATGACATAAAAATATTATTGGTGAAATAAAAACTTTGGAGAAATGTCACTAACTTTATTTCCATAGATCTTTCAATATGCTTATTCCAGGAGTAAATTTTATATTTCTGCAGGCTGACAAAATTTTTAATACTGCTAAAAATTCAACAGGTATCTATCTACTGAGTGTTTTCTGCATTATCCAAACAAAAAATCTGTGAGAAATAAAGAGGCTTTTCAATTCCTGGTGCCAGCATATTCCCTCACTTCTCATTTTACTTGATACATCATTTTATCTGATACATGGGCTTTTTCCTAGCTCTCTCCCATCTGTGGAAATACCCTGGAGTCCAGGTTCATCACAGTAATCACACTCATGTAACCACCAATTATATCAAGAAACAGAATATTTCCAGCATATCAGATTCCAATTTACACCCTCTCAAAACAGCTACCCTCCCAAATGTGTTCACTACTCTGATTTCTACTATGATAAAATAGTTTGCCAGTTTCGAACTTTATATAAATAGGATCATACTGTGTGTATTGTTTTGGATCTGGATACTTGTGATGACATTGTGAGATTAACTCATGTTGTGAGAGATGAATATTTCTGTTCACTTTCATTTCACAATGTTATTTCCATTTCACAAATGTACCATAATTCATGGACTTACTTTAATATTAATGGGCATTTGGGTTTTGTCCATTTAAGGCTTATTATAAATACTAGTACCAGCATATATATACATGTCTCTTGGTGGACATATGTACATTTCGGGGGACATTTAAATCTAAGAGTGAAATTATTGGTTTACTTATCAAGCACACTAATTTGTTGAGTATAATCTGCTATTAATCACATCCAGGGTATTTTCAACTGTATTGTAGTTTTCAACTCTACTAGTTTAATTTTCGTCTTTGACAAAAAATTATCTTCCATGTGTCTACTTATCTTATTGAAAAGAAGACATACAGCTATTATAATGTATTTCTGGTCCTTGTCTAATTCTAACATCCCTATCAGCTGTAGGCTGTTTTCAATGGATTTATTTCTCTTTTTTAAGGGTCATATTTCTTCCTTCTTTGCATACCCACTGATTTTTGACTGGATGTCAAACATTGTCAGAAATACACCTTTTTATTGTTGTTGTTGTTGTTGTTGTTGTTGTTGTTGTTTTTATTCTCGAACTTTATTCTGGGCACAGTTACTTATAAAATGTAATAATTTTAGGTCTTGCTTTTAAAATGTGTTAAGTGGAACCAAAGCAGTTCTCAGTCTAGGGCTCATTATTCCATACAGTTAAGTCAAGACCCACCTGTCTATGCAGTGCCCCTTTGAATTATTAGTTTGAGTCTGGCTCATGGCAACAGGCTCTATCCCACCAAGTTCTGTGTGACCACTTAATACTGTTCCCTCTGATCAGATAGTTCTTCTCCCAGTCCCAGGAAGTTCGCTTACATACAGGCAGTCATCTATACTCTGTTAAACTGTTAAATTCTTAGAAACAGAGAGGAGATGATGTTCTGCATATATCCCTGGTTGCCTCCATTCAGCTATCTGATTCACCTTTGGGTATACATACAAAAATAAGGTTATACAATACAAACACTTTTGCAACATGCGTTTTTAAATATTGCATAGTATGCATGTATGGCAATTTTTAGGGTTTTAGTTTTTTCCTACGAAAAACAATGTCAAAGTATTTCATTGTGAGTGTGATTATTTTAGTATATTTTTTGATTTAGCAACAATTTACTAATTGAGTAATGAAGTAGAGGATTTGAATAACTAAGAAGCTCATTTAAATAGAAATGAAAATTAAAGACTTGTGTATACTGGAAATAAAGTACATGTATACTTTTTGTATCCATTAAAAATTTGCAAAAGCCAATATGCTTTTTGGCTATAAAAATTCTTATGACTTCAGAATGAAAACAGAATTGAGCAACAAAAGTTCACATGTTCTAATATAAAAATGGGAATACCATCTACCGAATTACTTTTGTAATAAATGAGTATATCTAATCAAAAATCATAAATTAAAATATAATGTTACAGTAATGAATCAGAATTATAATTTGATATACCCTATTTTATACTTATCAGTGTATCTTAACACGGTATCAAAAACGAAGGCAATATTTTAACAGAATGTTTGTTTTATGCAGTTTAAAACAGCAAAAATATATTAAAAACCTAGAATTCCAACAATTGAAGACTGCTTAAATAGATCATTATATATAAACACTAAAAAGTGTATATAATGCAATCACTAAAATAATGTTTTTAATCTAAATTTATTAACAGAAAACAATTTTCAAATCATATTGATCGGTAGGAAAAAGGATGTCAAATCCCACTATAAACAAAATTGCAGGGAGGTTTATCTAGATGTATATGTGTATAAGTGTATTTGCATAGAAAGATACCTAGAACAATGCTCACCAAATAATTAGCAGTTATTAGCTTACAAAGATAATGGATGTTTTTATTTTATCTTAAATATTTTTGTTGAGGTTTAACTCAAAATATATTTTCTAAGAAAATTATAAGTGTATAATATGATATTGTTAATTATCATCAACATGCTGTATATTGGCTCCATTTTTAATCAGGTCATTTGTATCTTTTTAATTTATATGAGTTACAAATTTGGGGGTTACCCCTTATCAGATATGTGATTTGCAAATATTTCTTCACATTACACAGGTTAACTTTTCATACTAGTAATTGTTTCCTTTATTGTGCAGAAACTTTTTAGTTTTATTTAGTCCCACTTGTCTATTTTTGCATTTGGTTCCTGCACTTTGGGTGTAATATCCAAAAGAAATATATATATATTGCCAAGCCCGGTATAAAGGTTTTTCCCTATAGTTTCAGTTCCTACATTTAAATGTCTAATCCATTTTGAGTTGATTTTTTTCAGTATGGCATAAAATGGGAGTCCATTTTCATTCTGCTTCATGTGGCTATCCAGTTCTCCCAACACTATTTAATGAAGAGACTATTTTTACCCACTGTGTTCTTTTTGAAGACCAGTTAAATATAAATGTGTAGATTTCTGGGTTCTCTATTCTGTGCCATTGGTTTATAAGTCTTTTTTTCTTTAGCTAGTACCATACTGTTTTCATTACTATAGCTTTGTAGTATAATTTGAAATTAAGAAGCGTGATGTCTCCATTTTTGTTCATCTTGCTTGAGATTTCTTCAGCTATTTGGGGTCTTCTGTGGATCTGTAAAAATTAAGGAGTATATTTTTCTTTCTGTAAAAATAATGTCATTGGCTTTTTAATAGGGATATTATTAAATTTGTAGATTGTGGCAGTGTGGACATTTTAACAATATTAATTTATCTAATTCATAAACATGAGATGTCTTTCAATTGATTTGTACTTTTTAAATTTCCTTCACTAATGTTTTATAATTTTCACTTCTTTGGATAAGTTAATTCCTAGGTATTTTATTATTTTTGCAGATAATATACAGGGGGTTATTTTCTTAATTTCCATTCTGAATATTTCATTGTTAATATAAAATGTCACTGATTTTTGTATGTTGACTTTGTATCCTACAACTTGCTGAATTCCTTTATTAGTTATACTGTTTTGTGGTGTCTTTAAAGTTTCCTTCATATATGATCACACCATCTGTAAATAGAGAGAATTTTACTTCTTCTTTTCAGATTTGAATGCTTTTTATTTCTTTTTCTTGCCTGACTGCTTTGTCTAGGACTTCAAATACTATGCTGAATAGCAATGGTGAAAGTGAGCATCCTTGTCTTGTTCTATGTGTTAAAAAAAAAAGGTTTTCATGATTCCCTATTGTGATTTAAGCTGTGTGATTTTCATAAATAGCCTTTACTGTACTGAGTTAAGTTCCTCTCATACCATACCTACTTTGTTTTTATCATAAAAGGATGTTGAATTTTGTCAATTTTTTTATTTATTGATTTGAACGTGTGGTCTATCACACTGATTGACTTTTATATATTGAATCATCCTTGCAATCCAGGGATAATATCGCTTGATCTTGGAGAATTATCCTTTTACCCTGTTGTTGAATTCGGTTTGCTAGGATGTCTATAGAGGATTTTTGCATCTGTTTTCATCAGAAATATTGGCCTGTAATTACCTTTTTTATATGTTGTCATTGACTGGCTTTGGAATCAGGGTGATGCTGGCATCACAAAATGCATTTGGGAATGTTCCCTCTTCTTATATATTATGGAAAAATTTATGAAGAGATTGTCTCAATTCTTTGAAGTTTTGATAGAATTCACCCATGAAGACATCTGGTTTGAGACTTTTCTTAGTTACAAGGTGTTTTGATTACTGATTATTATGCCATTCTTGAAGTAGCTTGCACAAGGCCTGAAGAAATCAGGATGGCCATAATGACCTTGTCCTCTAATATCAGGGCCCTTTGTACTGATCACTGATTACCTCTTCCAATCATGAAGGTACAGGCATATAATTGGGCAGCTACTTTTGAAAGCCCTTACCCATCTGAGTGAGGCAACTTCCACTGAATTTAAAGGGTCAACCTTCTTTATCCCTCTTCATTTTTATCTTTCTCCCTTTTGAGAGCCAGACATTTAAGACTAGGACATCCAAAAGCAACCACATAGATGGGGAAATTTAAAAAGTCGTCATGAGAATGCAAGCTCAGAAAACCTCATAAGATACACCTCAGGCTTATCCCTGACACAGAGATACATACAACAATAAAGAAAACAAAAATAAGTGGAAAACCTCAGGAAGAGGTACAATCTGATCTTTGAAGTTATCATATTATGAAATTCAATGTTTGCTTTCAACAACAACAAAAAATCACAAGGCATACAAAGAAATAAAAATGTAGTGCCCATACAAGGGGAAAAAAATAAGAGAAAATGTCCCTGAATGAGACCAAACAATATGTGACTTAGTAGACACATATTTAAATCAACTGTATTAAAGATGCTCAAAGGTCTAAAAGAAGATATGAAGAGAGTCAGAAAACAATTTGTGAATAAAATAGAAACATCATAAAAAGCTAAAAGATATAAAAAGAAACAAAAAATTCGGAGCTGAAACTACAATAATGAAATTAAAAATTCTCAAGAGGGATTCAAAATAAGATTTGAGCATGCAGGAGAATTAGTGAAATTGAAGCTAGGACAATTAAAATCATCTAATGTGAGAATCAGAAAAAAAAATAATTAAAAGAAAGTAAACAGAGCCTACGGGACCTCTGGGAGACCATAAAGTAGACAATCACATATAAGCATTGTGGGAATTCAGAAGCATAAAAATGTGAGAAAGAAGCAGAGAGATCATATGGAAAAATGATGGGCCCAAACTTCCCGATTTTGAGGAAAGACGTGAACATAATCATCCAAGAAATTCAACAAATCCCAAGCAGAATAAACTAAAAGAAACCCACAATGAGGCGCATTATAATCCAACTGTGGAAAGCCAACAACAAAGACATAATCTTAAAAGCAGCAAAAGAAAAGTGTCTCAAAATATAGAAGAAATCCCCTATAAGATTTCTTATTAGAGACTTTAGAAGTTGGAAGGCAATGGGTTAGTATATCCAAAGAACTAAAGGGGAAAAATAAACTGTCAATTCAAAATCCTGTTATCTGACAAAACTAAAACCATCCTTCAAAAATGAGGGAGAAATTAAGGTATTCTCAGATAATCAAAAGCTGAAAGAGTTCATTACCATTAGACTTGTCATGAAAGAAACACTAAAAGGAGTCTTCAGGTCAAAATGAAAAAATACTAAGTAGTAACTTAAAGCTATATAGATAAAGATCTTTAGTAAAGCTAAGTATATGGACAATTATAAAAACTAGTATATTTTATCTTTGGTTTGTTATTCCACTGTTTGTTTTCTCCATAATTAAACACAATATTGCATAAAACAGTTATTACTCTGTTTTTAATACATAAAGATGCAATTTTGTGACATCAATAAGTGAAAGGAGGTGGGAATGGAACCATACAGAACCAGAAATTTTGTATGTTAATGAAGTTAAGCTGGTATAAATTCAAATAACATGTTATAACTTTAGGATGTTAAATGTAATCCCTATGGTAACCACAAAGAAATAGTTATATAGTATACATGAAAAGAAATGAGAAGAGAATGAAGTCATTTCATTACTAAAACTCAACTAAACATAAAAGACAGTAATGCAGAAAGTTATGGACAAAAAAAATCTATAAGGCACATAGAAAAAAGTAGCAAATAGAAAAAAGTCTCTCTTTATCAGTAATTATTTTACATGTAAATGGTCTGAAATCTCCAGTCAAAAGATAGAGATTAGATGAACGGATAAGAAACAAATGATCCACTACTTTCTGTCTACAAGAGACTCGCTTCAGATCCAAAGACACAAACAAATTAAAAATGAAAGAACTGAAAATATATACTATGCAAGTCGTAATTAAAATACATCATTGAAATATGCGAAGCAAAAATTAACAGAATTAAAGGGAGAATTCAATTATTGGATAGGATACTCATTAACGGATAGAACAACCAGATATAAAGAAATAGAGGATCAGAACAACTCAATAAACCAACTACATCTAATAGAAATACACATTACAACACCTAACAACATAATTCACATTCTTCTCAAGTGTACATGAGACATTTTCAGAACAGATACAAAGAAACTAACGCCCTTGTGCACTGTTGGTAGCAATCTAAAATGATGCAGGCACCAAGGCAAACAGTATGGCAGTTACTGGAAAAACTTAAAATCACTGTAATACCCAGAAATTCTTTTGAGTATAAACAGATATTTGCACCCTCATGTTTACATTATTAATTAAAAACTGCCAAAAGGTGAAAGTAACCTGTGATCAGTGATTAATGGATTAAAAAAAAATGTAGAACAGACATATAATAGAATATTATTTAGCCTTAAAAATGAGAGGAAATTCTGCTACATACTACCATATGGATAAACCCTGAAGACATTATTCTAGGTGAAATTAGGCAATTAATAAAGGACAAATACTATACTATTCTACTCATGAGATTCTTAGAGTAATCAAATTCACAGAGACGGAAAGTAAACTGGTGGTTGCCAATAGGGGTTTTCTTTGTTGTTTTTGTTTTTAGTGGTGGGTAGAATGTTTTTTAATGAGTAAAAGTTTCAGTTTCACAAGATAAAAAAGTTCTGGAACTGGATGATGATGATGGTTACACATAATATGAACATACTTAATGCCACTAATTGTGCACTTAAAAATGGTTAAAACAGTAAATTATGTTATGTACATTTTACAGAATTATTTTTTAAATATTTACAAAGAGAAAAACAAATACCATATGATTTCACTTATATGTGGAATCTAAGGAATAAAAGCAACAAACTAAAATCAAAAACAGACTCAATATATAGAGGACAATTTGGTGGCAGCCATAGGTGTTGGTTGAGGGGCTGGAAAAATGGGGTGAATGGTTAAAGAAGTACAAATTAGCAGATGATAGATGGTCACAGGGAGGGGAGCACAGCTTAGGAAATGCAGTTGGCATTAATGTAATTGCTAGGTGGAGAGCCAGAGGGGAGAAAGAGCAATTAGGGGAGTCATTTTATAAACTATGTAAATGTCTAACCAATGTACTGTATACTTGAAACTAAGAAAATTAAAAAAAAGAAGAATGGTAGGTACTATGGTACTAGGTTAGGTACTAGGGACTATGCCTAATAGCTTTCTCTTAAAGAAAAGAGACCAAATTTCCAGCACATTATTCTATCAACAGACTAGGAAAAGAAATATAGATGTGAAAACAGTTACTTATATATCAGCTTTTTATTAGTGAAAATTCTTGTCTACTTCAGTTAAATTGAAGACCATTTGCCTAACATGTGGGCATTAGAATAAAACTAACATTCTCTCCCTCTAAAAAATAAATTAAATATTTACAAATAAAGTTTTATTAATTATTTTGACCATTCTGTGTATTGAGATTTGTTAAAGCAAATAATGACACTTTTATCCTTTTGTTTTTAATATTGATATCAATGCTGACAAATACTTCCAGAAAGAGCTAGTAACTCAGTGGCAAATTTAAGGACAACACATCTAGTGTAAATTAAGCTTATCATTGGGAAGATCTAATAAAAAAATAAATTATAATATCAATTTTTATTCATACAATAAATCTATAAAACTTCTGTTTTAAAACTGCATTTATATTCAAAAGAATGTGATAGTTATTTCTTCTATTTAAATATACCAAAAACGGGCATTAAATTTTCAAAAACGATTGTGACGAAATAAACATTGTGTTATATAACTGTTTTTAAAGAATATACTTTAAATTTAGCTTACCCATGATAAGAAAATGAAACACTTCAAAATGGTATAAGAACTTTATGAACTAAATGTATAGATATAATAATATATATCATTCAAAGTAAAATAGGACTTCACTCTATTTATATGAAAACCATGTCAAAGCCAACAAAATCTGCTTTTTCTATTAATATTTAAAATAAAAACAACATACTATTACAATGTAACATATTAAACTAGTTAATAATGAAACAGAATTATCAATATTAGAAACCTAAATGGCTTCAATCAATAGTACAGTTGTTTCCATTGATCCATATATCAATGCACATCCATTAAATTTGTTAAATGATTTTAATGATTTAAAATTTTCTTACACAGTTAACAAAATATGTGTAATAGTATTGCTTTTTATCAGTATATCCTAAAAGCACAGCTACAAAGACAAAGATTTTTTTACGTTTTTGTTTCTAAACTAAGCAGAGAAGGAAAGACAATTGTGCAACCATTCAGACTAGTCCTTGAGTGATACCTTTTAGAAAAGGATATTCCCTATTATATATGAAATTGTCAGTAATAAATGGTTATATTCACAACGTTTAACTGTAATAGAGGCTAAAATAAGCACAAAACAACAAATTATGTTGTGTGGCATAAATCTCCCACAGACAAAAAAACAATCATTAAGAGAAACAGTTTTAGATGTTTTAAGTTTATAAAGAGGGAAATGAAGTAAGAAGTCTGACCTCCTGACTACCTCTGACCTTCCTTTTTTCTTGTGTCTGAGGAAACTAACTTTTTACTGTCTGATTATCCCTTAATCAGCTAGTTGCCTCGCAATGCCTTAAGTCTCTTCAAGGCCAACCCTGCCACAATTATTGCCTCTATCCCTAGAGTATGAGAATTCAGTATGCTCTAGTGAATGGTTCAGGATTCTCTCACTTCAGCATCCCTGAGACCCTGTCAGGGGGTCCACAAGGCCAAAACTATTTTCCTAACAACATTAAAACCTTACTTGCACCATTTGCTCTCATTTAATAAATCAGCCCAAGAAGTTGGAATCAGCTCTATTTGTTTGATTGGTTTACTTACTGAAACATGGACTCAGTACTGATCTTCATTTAATGAGTTGTGATATCTGCATTTCTATTGAATAAAGTTGAACAGAGGTTCTCAAAATACGGTTTTTAGATGTATAACAGCCCTCAGCCTTTCAGGACATCTATAAACTCAAACTGTTTCCACAACGATAGTATTTTCCATTAGGTTGACATTTGCAGTGATGGTGAAAAAGGTAACAGTGGCTGAATGGGTTGAATGTTTGTGTCCCTCTAAAATCCTTCTTTAAATTCAAATCCCCAATGTGATGGTCTCAGGAAGTTGGGCCATTGGAATGTGTTTAGACCATGAAGGTGAAGTTTCCTCACGAATGAGATTAGTGCACTTCTAAAAGGGACTCCAGAGAGATCTTCTTCCCTTTTTCTGCCAGATAAAAAGAAAAGTCAACAGTCTGCAGCCTCAAAGAGGGCTCTCACCAATATCTGACCACGCTGGCACCTTAATCTTGGACTACCTAGCCTCTAGAACTATGACAAATATATTTCTGTTGTTTATAAACCTCTCGGTCTATGGTATTTCAGTATATAGCATACTGCAAGGACTGAGATCATACATAAGTCAAAGAAGTAAATTGGTCTTCATACCAATACAATTATAGAATGTGGGAATATGAAGATAATTTATATGAAATTGAATGTGGGGCTCTACAAAACTATTATGAAATAAGCATTTCAAGTCTTTGCCTCCTTAAAGTATTTTTGAATTCAGAAATTAAATATAAATATCATGTAGGAAATCAAAATAATAGTATACATACATCAATGTAATTTAACCTAATTACTTGAGAGATGTATACACATAGCAAAAACTGATACATTTAATATAAGTATGTGCATATATTTGGATTTTCTTCATTAAATATTAGAATAAAAATTTTAAATATTTTGAGATATAATTTCTAAACACTACATGAATATCTGTGGTCAAAAGTCAGAAACCATGAAAAATCAAGCAAAAATAGTAAATATTAATGTCCTCATTAATATTGAACATGGATTAGCAAACCATAGTCCACAGGCTGGCAGTAAAATCTTATTGGAAAACAGCTATGTCCATTTGTTTATGCCTTGTCATAGCTTTCGTCACATTAGAAGGGCAAAAACGAGTAGTTGCAAAAGAGACGTTATGCCACACAAGTATAAAATATTTACTATCTAACTCCTAAAGAAAAGTTTTCAGACTACTACTGATCTTGAAGAAGTCACATGTAATTTCAGAACCTGTAAAGATACATACATACAACACATTCACCAATCAGAGTATTTCGAATATAAGTTAAAATGTTTCTTTGGAATAAAAAATATTTTCCTTCTGGCCTGCTTTAAAGAAAGAATGTAAGAGATTAGAAGGGTTAAATACATCTGAGGAGAATAAAGAGCTATATTTACTCAGCTGTTGGAACCAAGAGATTATCACAATGGGAAATTTATGTTAGAAAAGAATGAGCTCCTTGGTAAAATAGAGAATTTTATTTATAAAAATGAATTTAGTGACTTTCATAGTATTTATGAAGTCTCCTGCTTGCATCTTCATGAATTAAATCTAGGAAGAAGAAATTCAACAGAGAAAGAACACAATCATAAATAGTAATTCAAAAATTCACAGACGCAAACTCCTAAAAGAAAAAAAATGTTTCAGATGCATAGATTCTTTCAATAAAGAAAAAGTAGCCAACAGAAAGTTTGACAAAGTCATGAGTATAATCTTGGAAATTCCTTCCACCTGGCACTGGATCTAGTATCAAAGGAAGCCATGGAAGGCTACGCAAAAGTCTATTTCAGTTTCAGTACAATGCTATTGTGCTGAATATTATGATTATTTATTATTATATAATATTATGAAAATATTATTATTTATTCCTAGTGATTCACCCTGATATCATTTCCTACAGGGAACCTGTTGGGCTAATTGTAAGTACTTAGGATCGACACTGGAATTCATGTCTCCACATACTGAAAAATTTACTGAAACAACAAGGGTGGGCTCCTCAGAAATGACCTTTTCAATTCCACATTCAAAAAGCTAAAAGCATAAATGTAGAAACATTTTTGAGTAGATTTGAGACAATGTCTTTTCTAATTGAACAATTTTAGCACTTACAAATTCATGGAAAAGGAACTCGTAATATACATATATATGTAGTATGCATATATACACATGTGTATGTGTGTACGTGTATGAGTATATATGTATACATACATATACATGCATATACATACATAACTAAACATGTCTCTTAAAGTATAGCTCTGTGTTCATATCTATCAGATGGAATTCGCTCATTAATTTAAGAAATAGTTAAGAAATAGTTATTAAATTTTTAATGTGCTTTAAGCTCTCTACTAAAATTTGAAGACACATTGACAGTCAAAATAATAATTGACTCTGTTTCTGGAAGTTTATATTCCACTAGAGAGAAAACTTTAAATACAATAGTAAGTACATATCCTTTGCTGTGTGTCATTACAGAAAAGTAAGAGTCAGGAGGCTCTGACTTAAATTAAAACTTCAGGAACTTGTTCACCAAGGAAATTTTATTTAAAACTGAGGTCTAAAAAGGTAGGCTCAGACTTACGGGATTAACTGGCAGTTTCAAGTTGGTACCCAGTGTTGTATGTACATGGCCACATGTTCATAATTACTATCTGTGAACCTAGCGTTAGCTGGGCATTGATCTAGCAATGTCTTGGGTGAAAATGAAGAAGCAGGCTATGAAAATGTGGGAATAGCTGGAAGAGAAACACAACAAAAACTGTGGAGAGCAAAATCATAAGACATTTTTGAAAAGCTAAGCAATAAATATATATAACATAAAAAAGTTAAACAGGAATTAATATCATATTTTGCACATAGGTTCAAAACAAATTCATAGTAGCAAAGATAGGTTTAGAAACCTCATGGTGTGTGAAGACAGAGGTGTGGTCAATATCAGTCATGCCTTGTGACTCCTCAAAAAAATAGGAAAAGAAAGAAGGAAGAAAAAGAAACAGAAAATCAAACATCATACAGAATTGAATTAATAAGGTGGGCAATGGTCTTCCATTAATCTGCATTGGTGGACTATTACATTAATTTTTACAAATGTTTTTAAAAGCAATATAGGCAAAAATCCAACTTGTTCAAAAATTAAACATAGCACTGTGTTATAGAAGGTATAAATAAAAGAAATAAGAATTTTTAACTTATTCCCCAACAAGATTAGGGACAAGACTCGTAAAACAAAACAACTGTCTACCAAGTGAAAGGACAACTGGAACTTGTGAACTACTGAATTACTGAAGGGCATTAAAAGAACATGTGGATAAAAGACAGACCTGGACTCAATAGTAAGTAAGAATTTTCTAGAAGTAGAATCTCCACTGGTTTCGTAGAAAAAGAGTTCCACTGTTGGAGTTCAGCTATTATTCATGTGTTTTTATAAGCTATTGTTTTCTACTTAACAATATAACGAGAACACATTCACATACAATTACATATACTCCTTTTATCGTATCATTTGTAATGATTCCAGATTATTCAATAATATATCTTAATTTATTTGATTTCCCTTTGTAGAACAATTAAGCTTATTTTTCATCAGTATAAACAATGTACTGAATAATCTTGTGATTATTTAGTAGGCCCCTTAAGTAAGTGGGCCTACTAAACTAAAGTCCACTCAAAACGCTTTTGATAAGTATTTTCAAGTTGTTGTCCAGAAATAGTATACCACTCTGTATCACCACTAACAAACAATGAGCAGAACACCTGCTTCCTTACACTCATGGCATGTTGCCATTAGAAAAAAAGCTATTAAGTCAGTAGACACATATAAACAATAATGATACAAACCAGATATAACTAGGTTGAGGCAGGTACACAGGATAGCAGGCATCATGAGCTTCAGGTTCACATGGATTCTCTTGCTCCACAAGCCCCAGGGGGACACAAGTGGATTCTGTGCAAGCAATGGGTTCTTGCCACAACACATGAACCCCAAGCTTAAGAAAGCTCCGATCTTTTAAAGAAGCCCACCCACCCAAGCTCATTTTCCCTACAGAGGCAGATACTATGTTTACTATGCTGGTCAGTAAAAAAGACCTGCCCTCTATCCAGGGGGAATATTCTATCTCCATTTCCCAAGATTCTTTGCAATACAGACATCCTTGAAAACACAGAACAAAAGCTGTCACAAGCCATGTGGAAATATCATGGAAATTTTTCTAATATTAGTTTATTTTTCCTTCACACAAAGTCCTGTATTTATACATCATCTCTTCAGGGCAACCCTCTTCTGACAGATGATTAGGGTAGCCAGTCTATTTCCTCCCTGTTGCAATGCCATTTTTAAATAAAAGACACTTAACAAAGTTTTTGATGTCCATACCAAAGAATATAAAAAATATGAATGACTTGTTTTATTACCTATTCTTTGTTGATTCATGGTGGGAAGTTTTAAGCAGAAAAAATCACCATTTGCCTGCTCACTTTAGAATCAGAGATATCAAAACAGAGCACAAGGTATAAAGTTTAAATTGTGACATTTTTCTAGGTGTATACCACTGGGAAAATAGCGGGGACTCCCCTTAAGCAATGGCAAAATTCTCTGGAGAATATCCCAAAGTAACAGAGAATTTATACTGAGGTGGTAGACCATAAAGTTTCCTGGACAATTAATAGTTTTTGTCAAGTCCTAGTGATGTAAAGCACAAAGTGAGGTTGTGATAGTTTAATGTCTCTGGCCCAGTCCCTCGGCAACTCATTCCAAACTGGCTGTATAATAATGGCAAGAAGGCTTTCTTTTCCTACCTTGGTTGCAAGAATGGTGAACTATCAATGACTCACTGGCCCTTAGAGTTGATAGAAAAAAAGTATGAACTTGACCTTGTGTACTGAAGCCACTCTTGAGTGGCTCAGGCAAACCAGAGATTCAGGCATAGGTTACTAATTGCAGCTAAGAGGACCTCAACCAACTAGGATCCACTCAATCAAGGGGTTCTTGTGGAGCTAGGCTTATCAGTGCCAAAGTTGTTTCCCACACTTGATTATCTCACAGGTATATCTCATAAGGATATAATCACATCCACTTAATTAAGCAGGATGAGTAGAGCTAGCCTTCTTCGAAATCCATTTTTAAGTGCTTAAATCGCTAATGTACACAAGTCTAAACAGTTAAAATGAGTTTTTGAAATAATTTTGTTTATAATAAGTGGTCTGAAGTAAGACAAAACCAAAAACAAACAAAGATTCTTAACCCTACCAAGCCTCAGTCCATAAACCAATTTACATATCTGTAAATATTTTCTCATCTTATACTTAAAATGTCACAGCAGTAAACCTCTGTCAATAGAGAGGATGAATGCTATATGACATTCAGATATAAAAGTTGATTCTTGAATCCAATTTCCTTTCTTTAATATTATGTATTCATATTTAGCATCCTAACTACTTCAGAAAAATTGGAGATTTTTAAATTACCCATTAGATAAAACTGAACATGAAATTACAACTATATGAAGGCAAAAGAAAATTTTAAGATGAGTTAACTACTTTGATAAGAACACTAACTTTAATTTTGATTATAAAAGCTGAAGCAAATATAAGATATATAGAAAATTCTATATATACTTAAAACATACAAAATGTAGAGAAATACATATTATATATACACTATTTTTTTTTAAGTGCCAACTCATCAAATACCAGGAACATCACAAGTATTCATCTACTTGGGCTCAAAACCCGATATCAATTTATTTTTTAAATAAAATTTTTATTTTAGAATATTTTTAAATTTAAAGAAATAATTCCAAAGAGTACATGCTCTTCATATACTCCACACCTAGATTCCCAATTACTATATCTTACGTTAGTATGATACATTTTATTAACACTAGTGAACCAATATTGACATATGCTTATTGTATTAGTTAGGTTTCTCCAGCGAAAATATAAATAAATTTATCATAAGAAATTGACTCACGCAATTATGGAGGCTGAGACATTCCAAAATCTTCTGTTTGGCAAGCTGCAGGACAGGAGAGCCGCTGTGTTGCTCCACTCGTGTCTGAAGGCCTGAGAACCAGCAGTCAATGGTTAAATTCCAGTCTCAAAGCCAGCAGCTCCAGATTAGAGAAAAGCGGATTTTGGAATTCAAAAGTGGAAAAGACCAACGCCCTAGTTCCAATACTCAGGAGGGGTTCCCTCTTAACTCAGCCTCTGTTCCCAGGTTTTCAATAGATGGGAAGAGGCTCACCCACATTAGGATGGAACCTGAAACTGACCATAAGGACGGTGTGGCAGTCCAAACAGTGCATGTATGTACTGCATTCTAGTCTCGTCAACCATGGTGCCGGAACCCGTCCTGGTGTCTGGGCCACGTATTCAAAACCCAGGTCACTGGTGGGTAATCTCAAGGCCCATGGTGCCTCTGCCAAATTCCACTCTCCCTTGACCATAGAGGCTCCTAGTACGCTGAAGCCAGATATCGCGACATCTCGGAGGTCCTGCCCACCCAACGCACCTTCTAGAAGACAGAAACCTGGGAACCCATATTGTCAGAGAGGGCAACAGGGCCATGTGGGGCCTAGTTCTAATGACCTTTGCTGGTGCTGAGAAAGTAGTTTGTCCTGCTGTGATAAAGCTGGATGTTGAAAACTGTGTTTTCTGTATGTTGAAAAATAGCTTAAAGGACCTCGTATATAGCATCTATGGGTTATTTTCTTCATAGAAAGAAAAACAAAACTGTCTTGAGTACTAAACTCATTTTTTATAATATTCCTAAGGATATTTTTTTTTCTTGCAAGAACATGTATATAACTGTTATTGCCTTTGGCAAATGCAGCACAAATGCAGGGACATTTTACACATAGTGTGAAAACAGGTGCTAATGCCTTCACAATGGTTCATCAACCGTCTGGAACCTCCAAAGATTTATTCCTCTAGATACTTCATTGAATAAAGTTTACTATACCTGGTAGACTTGCCTGTCTCTAGAGTGCTTTTATAAGATCCTTGAAAAATTCTTTGATTGCATTTTAAAACTATATTTGAAGAATAAAGAAAAACAAGCTACTAAGAAAAATGAAACTGCTTTGAGGACAAGTTGGAAATAGGAGCAGCATAGTAAGAACAAAACTTGAGCTGCCATTGACTAAAAGGATGGAAAGCACAATTGCAGGTCAGAAAATGACTATTTTGTGATTGCAGTGGATTAAGGGCCTTTTAATGATTGCTAACTAAAAGACCTAACAGTCAACAAATCAAACCACCAGCAATATATAAAGTTCCCATAACCCATTAGTGAAAGATTTATATGTACTCACACACACATGCGCACACACACCGGTTTAGAAATTATAACCAGTTCAGAGTGTAAAGAGAAAAATGTCTTATCTGATTAGAAAGTGTCCTTAATTCTTCTGGGTCCATTTAAAAATGTGATACAAATGCACAAAAAAATAAAAAGCAAAATTTGTTTGACTAAATTTTATCTTCAGTATGAAACATGCTTAAGTTGGATATTTTCTGCCTTTTTTTTTTCTGTGACAAATGAGTGAGAACAGCTCTTAAGGGAAATCCATTTCCAAAATGTATTCATTAGGGCTTTACTCAACTACAAGTAAAAAAGATGAAGTGACAAGACAATTATAATATAATACGGGTTTGAAAGGATTTTTTCGCATCTTAAGTAATTATGAGACTAATTTACCGTGGCTCAATCTATTACTAGACCTAGAAAACTTCTGATTACATATTAAAATAAAAGAACATTAGTTTTTGGAGCACAATATTGGAAGGCCTAATTTTGAATTGAGGAACTTTAGGAATATTCATGTTCAAAGTCAAATCCGATATCTATTCAGAGAGAACAGAAATAAAGAACACATTCACTGATCTCTGTGGTTAGACAAAAAACTTTCAAATTCTTTATCTTCAGCAAAAACTAGTTAAACTACTTAGAAACTTATTTAATACTATCAAGCTTTTCTCCACATTTGTAAAATGGAATATTAATGCTTAGCTTGCGTAGTTGATATGATGAGCAAATGAAATAAGTGCAGAGCCTCAGCACCTACCTAAAAGGTAGTAAATTCCATTCCTTCCCTTAATCCTTTAAGGAACTTAAAAATTTAATGACAAGATTTTGTATACTCAACCACTCACCAATATGACCATATCCCATTATCAAGCAAAATATCTCTACCTTTATGATTTTCAAAGGCTATAACTTCCCTCTCTGAGCACAAAATTCTGTCCTTTCTCTATGTTTTTTTCTTACCATTGAAATTGTCCTTGGTTTTGTACACTATGCTTTGCAAAACACTTTTAAGCATCAATTAGTGTCTGTCACTGAGCAGGCATTGGCAAAAACAAAGAAAATTTTCAAAATTCAGTGCCTGAATTAGATAGCTCACAGTTCATTTAAATATAAATTAAATACCTTATGAAGAGAAAATATAAAATAAAATATTTATGTATTATATTTATATAATTGCACATATAAAATAAAAATGTGTAATTATATTTTTGTCTCCTCACTTTCATACCCACAGATACACCTGGAAATGCACATACAAAGCCCACAAATTTCTTAGCACCTCAAATCTTTTTTGTTCTATATTCTAAATCACCCATTCTTCAGTTTAATCATAGCATCTCTTTTCCTCACCTCTCTTCATTTTTCTAGTTATGTAATTTGCCCCAGATTGTTTTATTCTTATGGTCATTCACTCTAATGATGCTGATTAGACACATCAATCCCCTCATCCTCCTGGATGAGCCTTATAGTTCAAGCTAGTAACATCTATACCATGTTATGGATGGGCTTCATTTACTTCCCAAGGATTATATGGCCATTTTTTTAAAATAAATATTTATTTAATATTTATTATAAGCAGAACTTGTTATAGCACTCAGGATACAAAGATTAATAATGGAAATTATTTTATTAGTTACCTTGGGCTTATTGCTTAACCTGTCAAAAGGAATATTTTGCAAATTTAAAATGGGACTAATAATACTTACATTGCTTGACTCCATGAATATTAAATCAGAGAATGGATATAAAACATTTGGCATGTAGTCAGATTTGATTTTTTTATTCTTGTTATTAATACTAATTTAGGTATTTTGATCATAGTGGTAGCACAGTCATCCTTAAATACATGTATGAATTAGAAGACCCCAAAAAGCCATGTTTATCTTTTATTTTAAATGTTTACTATCCACCTACTCATGCACTTTTTTTTTTAATCTATCACTAAATCATTACATGTATGACCATGTATGGTCTAATTATCTAGCATTTTAACACTATTGTACATTTTCCAGAAGAACAGTTTCTAGGAAGTGAATGTAAAGTTGCAAGAATACTAATGATCTAAAGGTTTGGCATTTCTCCCAGAAGTGCTACAAATAAACACCTGAACACTTTCTCCTTCAGAACCAGTAGGTTTAAATAGAATTCTATTTAGGTCCTTGAATTATGACATATGTTAATCTCAATGAGAGTCTCTGCATGAAAGGAATGTTAGCAGAATTCTAACATGGTATTATCAGGATAACTTGCCACTTTGCAGTAACTGTGCTATGAATATTCTGACCTTTGGAAGTATAAACTTATAGGAAAGAATCCAACAAACTATGGTTTGATTATCTGGGACCAACTATTATGTATTAAGGAGTCAATAACACAACATACTTTCACAATTCATATTCAGATATAATATATACACATTATATGATAAAATTATATTTTAATGTATTATAATTTACAATAATAAAACCTATCTGCAAATAAATATGGTTTAAAATTTCAACTGTTAACTGGCAGATTAAATTTTTCTGTATCCCTATCAAATGTTTCCAATTAGTTTTAATATCTGTTAAATACATTTAAGTGTAGAGATTATTATAGAGATTTTTCCAATGAAATTTAATCTCTTAAGGCCTTAATATTTAACAGTCACATCAATACTTTAATGTACAGAACCAGAATAGACAAGAAAGCCTGAAAATCTAACCCTGTCTCAATGCATAAAATAGAGGTGACTCAAGCTTAGTGCTTCAGTTCTCAAATAAGGGTTCCTCTTTCATACCGAAGGAGGAGAAAAAGAAGTAGGGAGAAATGAGGAGGTAAGAAAGGCAGTGAGGGAAATAAAGAGGGAAGGAGAGAAGAAAGACAAAAATTGAGAGAGAACCTGGTCCACTACTGAGGATGCGTTTCCTTTCCCTGGCTTTAAAGAAACAGGCACAATTACAAACACCGATCTATTAAAACTAATGATGACCTACCATGTTCAAGACACTGAGTTTGGTAGTACTGCTCTTCTTTCTTTCTTAATAAGAGGGCTACTGATTTGAGTTGTCACAGAGAAGACTACAATTAGGTTTACGACACCTCCTCCCTCTCTAAGGGTACATAGAAGTGAGTCAGATGCCATTACTTTATGCGTACAGTCCCAGCCAGATCCATGGTGATAATTTAAATGACATCTTGAGAAAACTTCATATCACTATTATAATTCATCTAAAATTATAAAGTAATAAAAAAATAATAGTTATAACTTGGGTGGTTTCTATTATTAGGGTAGAGGGATAGACCTGTGAAGAAAACAATGATGTATGTGTCAATTCAAATAAATATAAGCAAAAGTTTTAATTGGTTCTGCTTTGCAAAATGAATTAGGCTTCATTGGTTATGACCATAAGGGCAGATATCACTGGTTTTACCAATGTGGGCAGAAAACTCATTCTTGAGCTTTTGCTCCTGACCAATTAAAATGTCTTTTGAATTAGATACTTTATTTTTTTAATTTATTTATTATTACTTATATTTACAGCATCTAGTCTTCCTAGGTGGTCTTCCATCCAAGAACTACCCAAGCCCAACCCTGCTTAGCTTCTGAGATCAGACATCGGGCTTGTTCAGGGTGGCACGGCCATAAACCATGGACTGTGGATCCACTGGGGCATGAACCCAGGAGCTTCTGCATGTAAAGCAGTTGTGCTAACTGCTACACTATGGAACCATATCCTGAATTAGATACTTTAAATGTGATGTCAGTTAACCTTATAACAACCCTAGGAATTAGCTACGAATATTGTCTCCAATTTAAAATAAAGACTATGAAGTAGCAAAGTTTTAGAATATTTTTATTCTAATCATTTTCGGAGCACCATGGATAATTCTTTCGAAAATATAACCAAATGAAGGTTGAATTGTATATAATTATTAATAGTATTATGACATAGATTCTAATTTTCTTTATGAGAAGGAACAACAGCTCTCTGGTTAAATATATTCATATAATATATCCATGCATTTGTTCACATATGTGTTACAAATACAGATGGTTCCAACTTAAGATGGTTCTATTTACAATTTTGACTTCACAATGGTATGAGAGCAATACACACGCAGTGGAAACTGAATTTTTTAGTTTTAATCTTTTCAGGGGCTAACAGTATTTGGTATGATATTTCTCTCATGTTGCTGGGCACTGGCAGCGAGCTGCAGCTCCCAGTCAGCTACAATATCCTGATGATAAACAACACTCCACAGTGTAATGTGTTGCCAGCAGTTTTCGAATATGGTGTTTGGTATTTTTGCAGCCCATCATGTCTACAAAATGCTCATCTATATCTCTTGCTTCTGATGCGAAGAAGGAGAAGGAGGAGGAGAAGGAAGAGGAGAAGGAAGAGGAGGAGGAGGAGGAGGAGGAGGAGGAGGAGGAGGAGGAGGAAGGCAATTACTCTTGAGATGAAACACAAGGTAATGCTCAACTGTAAACTAATGTAAGCGGTCTGAGCTCATTTAGGGTAGACTAGGCTCAACTTTGATGTTCAGTAGGTTAGGTATATTAAATGCATTTTCGACTTAAGATATTTTCAGCTTACAGTGGGTTTATTGGGAATGTAACTCATCATAAATCGGGGAGCATCTATATCCCCAATGTATCTGACATTTGAAATACTACACTTTAATTTCTAAATAGCAAAATACCTGAGCCAAATCCCATCCTGCTTAATCAAGCAGGGGTAAATAAGCTCCTGGTAAAAATTCAGTTCTAGCCTCTACATCACCCTCACCAGGGTTTGTGGGATACCCAGAGATTTCAGTGTGCTCCCAGAAAGACAAATCTTCCCTTTCCCTTATCCTGGGCCCTCACAGAATGTAGAGGTGATAACTGGGAAGGCCACCACTGTGGACAGTGCCACCCCAAACTTCTGCCCAGCCACTCCAAAGTGTTTTCAAAAAGTTTTGACTCCAAAACCAGTAAATGAAAGAAATAGCAAATCACAGAAGAGATAAAATGCACTAATCATTAACATATGAACAACCTTCTTCTTACATTTATTTTCATTTATTCACTGATTATTCTCAACCTTTATAATTTAGTTTTGTTTTTCAGTATGCTTCCCAAAATGTTGTACTAAAGGTCACCGAAGACCTTCTGAATACTAAATCTAACCTTTTCTTAGATCTCTTGATCTTTTTGAAAATTTGAATGTTATAATTATACTTCTGTAATTTTTCCTCTATAGACATTTATTGCACAGGAATCCTACTTCTAATAAATTGTCTTTTTTTCTCTATTCTCTCACTCAGGAATATGATTAATTTCACCAATTTTGCCCATCTCTGTCTACACTAATTTATTCCATACCATTATCTCCAGACCTGAACTCCTTCCAAAAGGTCAGTCACAAATTGCAAATTCCAATTGACTTCTGGTGTCAATATGTAAATATGCTAGAGTCATTTCACTCTTAACAAATGAGGGAGAAAAAAAAAAGACAAGTTTGTGTGTGTGCGTGTGTGTGATAAATAACTGGTGAATTTGGATGAAGGGTATATTGAAGTTCCTTGTACTATTCTTGCAATTTATCTGTGAGTTTGAAATTATGTCAATACAAAAATTTACCAAAACGAACAGCTTTTAGTTGAATTTGTACTTTTTTCTCTCACACATCTGTAAATGGTTTTACATACTTTTCATAATCTGGATTTGAGATTATACTTGTTAAGAGCCACAGGTCTAACATTAGACTCTTCATTTCAAATATTAGTTTTACCATTTACAACTAATATGACCTTTGCCTATGTGCTAAACCTCTTTAAATGGTATTCTTTCCATAAAATAGGGGGAACATTGTGAAGGTTAAGGGAGATAACCCATATAAAATGTTTAATTAACAGTAAGAGCATACACATTATTTTATACAATTATTAATATTATTGCTATTTCTCCCTGTACCTTCGCATCTAATCAGTTGCCACATTTATGAATCCTACCTCTGCAATACCATATTTCTTTCCTTGGCCTATTCACATTATGTAGCTTTATTTTGTATTATTGCAAAGATTTCTATTAGTCCCTGCCTCCAACCCATATTAGCTATAGTTGTTTGAATTGTGTATTTTCTTTTGCTGATGAGCCTTTATCATTTCCCTATTACCTTCCAAACATGGCAAGGGCCTCAGCTTGGTACTTGAAGTCTTCTGAAATATGGCCTCAATATACTTTATACTGTTATTATCTTTCATTAATCTATACAACTATCTAATAGTGCAGTCAGACTACCTGAGACTCTATACATATGTTTTGTGCTTTCCCACTTCTGCATCATTCTCATGCTCTGCTGAACCTGTTTTTTGTCTTGGCTTTCCTCCTCAGTTAGGTTTCTTCTGTCTTGGTCCTTCCCATAAGCATTATATAGGATCACATTAAGGCAACTGTTGTACAAGACAAACCCCAAAATGTCAGCAGGTTTACACAATAGTTTATTTCTTATTCACGATAAGCCCCCCAATAAGTTCCCCTGCTTGGAAGTTAGCTGTCTTATACAAGGTAACTCAGGGACCCAGGCTCCTTTGGTCATGTGGTTCTGTCATTTCCTGTTCATGATTTCTAAGATTTCCATGCTCATTTCCATCAAGTTAGTGGAAAGGAAGGACATGTGGAGGGTTTTATGGATCAGACCTGGAGTTACACGTATCATCTTTACTCTCATTCCATTGACGGCATCAGTTGCACAGTTACATTTGGCTTCAGTGGAGTCTGGCAGGGTGACCAGGCTGTCTAACCAGGCAGAAGAAGAAACAAATCTTGATAAACATTCTCTGCCACATTTATGAATCCTACCTCAAATATCCTCTCTTCTATGAAGCTCTTCCCATACCTCCTCAGCAGATGTCAAGTGTTATACACAATATATAGATGAGAATACAACAAAAAATTTATATTGCTAATTTTGAAGTTCCTTATTACAAGATGCTACTGGTGAAAATTTTGTGTTAAATTTTTATTAAAATAGATTACAAAAGAAGATTATGCACCCTCTTTGTGGAATCTGTATAGAATAGAATATGTATTCATCTGTATAGAACGGAATACAATTCATACCAGATGGCAAAAGGATGAGTTAATTAATCTCTTAAGGTCCCTTATGACCTTCTAGTTCTAATGGTTTAAATGCTTGTAAAAAGGTATTTCCAAGTGTTATTTTATTTTCTATTGTGACAATGTACACAATTTGTGTCAGGTTTTTGAGCTTTCCAAATGTCAATGCAAAGGGCATTTCCTCAGAGTGGATGTTTTAAGCAATGTTCACATTATTTTACTGAACTAAACAGAACTAAGTAAAACTGAAGAACATACTCTCTGTGTATCTTATTATGGAGAAGTAAACCCTATTGCAATTTAATAATGAAAATCTTATTGCCTAGATTTTGAAATTATGCTATGAAAGCCATCTGTATTGCAAACTGATTCAGAAAATGTAGACTATAATGGGACTTACAAGACAATGCTGCACTTGATGTTTGCACTAGCTCTACAGATAGCTTTCTCCAGATGTTGCCAGGCAACAACAGCTCATCTAAAGAGATTTCTTGTTCATAAACTAAACCTCATTGGTAATACAACGAGACTCAAGACGTTTACCACCTGTACAGGTGGAATTACAAGTAAAATAATTTTAGTCATAATCTCAAAGAAAAAAATCTGTGCACATATTTTTATTTAAAAATATGACATTGACCTTACTAGAGAGACCTGTAGAATGAATGATAGTGATCACATTAATCATATGCATGTGTCTGTTTCAAGGGACAAAATGGAAAACTTCAGGAAAAATTTTTCAAATTATATAAATAATACATTACACGAATAGGGAATTAATAGAAGACAAATTTATATAGTGGCCTTTGTGAAGAATTATCAGACTTGAAGTTATTTTTAAAAGTAGTTGTCAATGCAAAAGGATGCCTGTCTGACAGAATTTTGCATTTGGAATGAGCACACTCATGTGAACAGTGGAGTACAGATAAATGAAATACAAAATAAAATATAGAAGGGATTTTTTTACTTCTTTTGTGGGACAGTGGCACCATGAATACATAACATACGTGGAGGATAGTTTTCAAAATATTACATTACTGAATAATTCTAACAATAATTAAAAGTACAAACCTTTCCTGTTCTGTCTCTCTGTCTCTGTATATTTTGCTTGCATGAAAATATTTTATAAAGAAACTTTAGTTTCTTTTGTATATTTATGAAAAAACGTTATATGTCCTTGTTAAATAAAGAACTGCAGAAATAGGTCAGTTAAGAAGAGAAAATAGGGACACTAGTGTGTGAATCGGGAAAATACAAATATAATATGTTGAATAGTATTCTAAGTATAGAAAATACTTTTTTAAATATTTACTGTGACTACTGTATATTTATATTTCTTAAATTCCTGATGTGTTTAAGCACTCTACACACATTTTATTATTTAGATACCAGTTTGTTCATACCCCACCTTTCATCTTTTCATATGCACACGATTTCATATGCAACTATCTTCACCCATAAACTTACTCCTCTCAATTACAATCAGTTCTCTGTTGTCTAGCTTGGCAGAGACTGTTATGTTCTCATTATTCAAATTTTCTGCTCTCATCTATATCATATATGGATTACTAATTTTTAAAGTACAATACTATAAAAATTACTTTAGTGTTAAATGATATTAAGCAAAATTACTACTTTTCATACATATAGTTTTACATTTTTTACTTAATTTAAGCATCATTTATTCAAAGTTTAGAATATGAATAGCAATAATTTAGAGTGCTTAAAGTTACTATATTTTTTCAAAGGAAGTGTATAGTGTATTGGTTTTACATAATAAAATTTAAAATTGAGTAAAAATTACCAAAAAAGGTGTACATTCTCAGTGTAGAAAATGATACATTCTCCAAAGTCATTTATCACAATGACATCTTTTATATTATTGCAGAATCAAATCAGGTTATCAGTCTTTGATATCCTAAAAACTCCATAATATTTTATAGTATTCTTTGTGTTCTATAGTTTCTCAATTTTGTTTTTATCTATTCCCAAATGTCTTTTGAGGACAACGAGTAGGTAAAGATTTTTCATTTTCTGAAGCATGCATTTTAATTTTACAAACTTTGAAATGGGTATGTCACCTCACCGGCAAGCCTAACTGCAAAACTGACCTCTCAGCATTTATATTTCTATGCTGCATAGTGGTTACAGTTTAAACTTGAAGCCATGAGATCCACAGTGTTATCTAAAGTATCTATTATTATCCTCATTTTTTTTTGGTAGCTGAATAAAGTGGGGAAATTTACGTTAAAAAGATTATGGTATGAATCATTTGTGACTATTGAGTCTATTTGAGACGTCCATATTTAGTATTCCATATTCAGTGTGAAGGAGTAACTGGTATTCAAGTAACTATATGCTGAAAACAACTAAAAAGATGGATAGAGGGGGAAGAGAAAGAGAGGAGAGAGGGAGAAAGAGATGGAGAAAAGCAGAAAACCTGGATTTAAGGAGTCGAGACCATGGATAGAATATGTATGTATCTCCTATTGCTACTGTAACAAATCACTACAAGTACAGTAGCTTAAAACAATACAAATTTACTATATTACAGCTTTGGAGATAAGTCTAAAATGAGTCTTATGGAGCTAAGATGTTGGCAGAGTTGTATTCTTTCTGGAAGCTCTAGGGGAGAATCCATTTCCTTGTCTTTTCCAGCTTTGAGTGCCTACCCACATTCCATGAGTAGTGATCTTTCAGCAGTCATATCACACTAACTTCTGATTCTGTCTTCACATTTCATTTTCTGACTCTCATACTTTTGTCTTCCTTTTATATAGACCATTGGGACCACCCAGCTAGTCCAGGATAATCTCCCCAACTCCAAATCCTTAATCTAGTCACATGTGCAAATCCCTTTTGCTATAAAAGGAAATGTAGTCACAGATTTCAGGAATTAAGAAATGAATGTCTTTCAGGAGCCATTATTCTGCCTGCTACCAAAGGAAAATGGTACTGAGATGAGGCTATGTATACCACTGCTTTATCCTGTCTTTTTATTGAACAATATGCAGCATAAAACACAGTCAAGATCCTAAGAGTCGGAGCCAGCTGCATAGAGGATAAATAGAATTAGGCAACCTATAGTTCTAGCACCATCTTTGGGCTGGACAGACAAACCAAATTTTCGTGTTGCCAAGGAAGTAAGGAATTGAGGGTCCAATATCACAGAGAAAGGAGATTGTAGAGAAACAACCTCTCAATATTGTGCACACAATTTCCTTTCAAGAGATAAAATGATCCTTAATGTGTGGTTGTGTAGAATTATAAACCAATTAAATCAGGAGGCCCCAACCTCTGGACCCGGTACTGGTCCGTGGCCTGTTAGGAGGAACCAGGCCACAAAGCAGGAGGTGAAAGGCGGGCCAGCCAGTGAAGCTTCATCTATATTTGCAGCCACTTCCCAGCACTAGCATCACCACTTCTGCTCCACCTCAAATCATCAGGTATTAGATTCACAGGAGCACTGGTCCCTGATGCCAAAAAGTTAGGGACCCCATTGAATTCAATAGAGAGAAACCAAGAAGAAGACAAATGAAAAAAAGGTTAAAAACTGTTATAAACAGACCTTGAAATTATATACAACTATTTAAACCACCAGAACAAGATATAGAACTTCTATATCACACTAAAATAATTCCCTTGTGCCCCTTTCCAGTCAACCTTATCTATTATTGTTTTTCTAAAGAAAACTTAAAGTTGTACTGTACAGTATAATGTATTGAACATCTATAAGGAACACATGCTGATGTCTTTGACAGTTTTAAAAGTGAAAATATTTTATAATTTTGAAGGAACATTATAACTTGTTATAGCAAGAAATGGCAAAATTATAATAATGTAAAGAAAAAAATATAATTTATTGTGGAAGAGCTATGTGTAGAGAAGAGAAATTTTTACTTAGATAAAGCTCACTTCTGAAGTCATGTAAGCACCACTAACTTTAAAAAAAAAAAAAAAAACTTCGATTCAGCTAATCTAATCAGTCATTCCGTATGATGATAACTGAGTTTTCATCAAAACTGAATTCAGTTCTAGAAAGAGAATATTCTTAATTTTTTTATTAATTAAAAAACACTGCATCTCGAAATTTTCTTTTCTTCTGGGACTTTCTACTGACTATGTGTTCCATTTTATAGAGTACAGATCAGATGGAGAAAAGCAACTGGAACAGCTTAAGTTAAAGACAAATAGCATCCATAGACAAATATAAAAGCTGCGAAAACAAGCTACGTTTTGGAATTACTATTGCAGCAAAACAAATTACCTCAAAATTTAGCAACTAAAACAAACATTTATCTTGCTCATCATTTTGTGATAAAGAAATCCTGAAATGATGTAGTGGGCAGTTCTTGCTTGGACTTTCATGTATCAGATCTTGGATGGGGCTACAGTCTAAAAGCTCAAATGGTTTGGGTTACAAGATGGCTTACTCAAGGGGCTGGAAGTTAAGACTAAGTGACAGCTAAGAGCTCAGCTGGAGCTTTTTAGCAGATTACTTACACATGGTGTCTCCAGCATGGTGATCTCATGGTGATTGTCATTCTTACATGGTTGATGGCTTTTCCTAGAGAAAACATCACAGAGAATCACGTAGTAACTACATGATCTTTTAATGTCCTTGGAAGTTACAAAGCCTTGTTTCCACCATACTCTACTAACTGAAATGCTCACAAGAACAACCAGAATTGATGCAAGAAAATACAGATGCTCCTTGCCTTTCTGCAAAGTGAAGAATGGCAAGTACTGATATGAGCTAAAGGGTGAAAGTTCAACATATAATTCTCAGATAATTCATTTTGAGAATGTAGTCCTGAAAAAATTCGCTGGCAATCAGACTTTAGAGGATGAATCTGTGATGATTTGGGTGCTATAGAGTCATCATAGATGCTTCAGGTTCAAGAAGCCAGATTGCAATTGTATGGTGGTATAATGCTACTGAATTTAGAAAAATATTTTTCTTTATTTAAAAACAAAATGACCTGTTTTCCCTCTTATTTGCATATTAGTTACTATTGCAGAGTAACAAATTACCTTAAAACAGTGATTTAAAACAATAATAGTTATCTCACAGGTTTTGTGGGTCAGGAATCTGGGTGTAGTTTAATTGAAGGAACAGCTCAGGGTCTTTTATGAGGAGGTATCAGCCTGGGCTGACGTCATCTCAAAGTTCACCAAGTAGCCTCTTCCCGGTTGGCTCATGTTGCTGTTGGCAAGATTCAGTTCCTTCAAGCCTGTGAACTGAGGGCCTCAGTCCCCTATTAGCTTTTTGGCTGGAGGCTACGCTCAGTTCCTTGACTCATAGGCACCTGCATAGGGCAGTTCACAATCAGTAATAGCAAGCGAGAAGAGTCAGAGGGGGTGGGGGGGGGGGGCAGAAAGAGAGAGATAGAGAGAGAGAGAGAGAGAGAGGAAGTAAGTCACAGTCTTTCATAATCTATTTTGGAAGTGACAGTCCATCACTTTTGCCATATATATGCCATAAATATATATATTTTTTGCCACCTGACCTGTACTCTATAAAATGGTATACATAGTCAGTAGAAAACCCCAGTAGATAAGAACATTTAAAGATGCATTTTTTTATTAATAAAAAAATTACATTAGAAGCAAGTCGCTAGGAGTAGCCTATACTCTACAGGAAGGAATCGTATAAGGGCACAAATTCCAGGATGCAGAGCTCATTGGAAGTCATCCTAGAAACTGCTTTCAGAATTTATATTTGCTTTCATTTGAGTAATATTTTTATATTTTCTTTGTATACTCTTAGTCATTGGTTTTAACTATATGTTTTATCTGAATTGTTCTTACCTTGTTACTTTCTTTTCGTTTTTATATTTTGCTTTTCTCACCATTCATTTAAAAGATATTTTTGTTAACATTTCTGTTAACATTTTTATTAATTTGTTATTCTTTTTATTACTTTTTTGTTTATTTCATCTCTTTTTTCTTGACAACTAGTTATATTTTTTTTGCTGATCTTTTGTTCTGGTAGTTTTATAAAAGGCAGGCAAGGAGAACAGTGAAGTAATGAATATTTAAGAATAGTCCACCTAAGCAAAAAGATTGGACACATAAGGAGTGTTAACTACAATAGCCCTTCCAAATTCTTCTATTTTGAGCTTTAACACATCTTCCAAATACATTTACTCCAATTCTTTTGAGTATGGAATCATCTTTTATTAAAATTTTAACTCATGAGCATCTTCTGAATTCTACTAAAAAACCGACAAAGTGTGAATGCTTATGTTCATCTGGCTAGGAGTTTGGTTGTATTTTATGTTTGCTATAGCTGTATATGCTAGAGGCTCCAAATTCCACAATTATCCTTGGTTTTTGTCTTCTCTGTTTTTTGTTTGTTTGTTTAGATGACTATAATTCCTACTTAGATAAAGTCTGCTTCTTGCAGACCTTTAACTTGTAATCCACCATAATTATACTGGAGCTATACTGATGTATGCTAAGGTGTGGGTGAGGGAAATATCTGTAATTAAATAATTATGATTAAACCTCACTCTTTACATGGGTCCATATTGTGACTTTAAAGTTTTTCCTTCATGTTTTTGTTTTGTTTGTTTGTTTGGTTGACCTCTTACCATCCTTAATATAAGACAGAAAGACTAAAGGGTGTTGGACAGAACAGGAACAGGTTAATGTATGTAAAGATATGTGATATTTGTCATAGATAGATAAATGTAAAGAAAGGGTGAAATTTTCAATAATGGTACAAGGGCATTAAGTATCTATGAGTTTCTTATGGCTACCATAACAAATTATCATTACCTTGGTGGCTTCAAACAAGAGAAATGTTTTACTTCACAAAGTGTAGCAGGGCCCCACTCCCTCTGAAGGATCTAGGGGACAATTCTTCCCTTCTTCTTCCAGCCTCTGTTGGATTCAGGTGTTTTGGGCTAGGGTGGCATAACTCCAGTCTCTGTCTCTGTCTCTGTCTTCACATGGCCTCCCCGCGGTGTGTCTTCTCCCTTCTCTTCTCTAATAAAAACACATCATTGAATTTAGGGATCAGACTAATCCAGAATGATCTCATCTCAAGATCCTTAACTTAATTACATGTGCAAGACCCATTTTTCCAAATAAGGTCACATTCACAAGTTCCAGAGAATTCTGGGGGGACTATAATTCAACCCATTACATTATCTATACAGAAAAGAAAATCTCTTATCTCACACTGTGTTCCAGGTGGATCAGTTACCTAAGTGCAAAAAGAAAAGTATAAACCTTTATATTATAAGAGAATGTATTTTAAATTTCGAATAGAATTTTCTAAATAATATTTAAAAGACATAAACTAAAATAAATATCAATAATTTTGAGTAATTTAAATGAATAATCATATTAATTAAAGGACAATATTAAAAAGTGAAAAATAGTCTGTGTATCTGTAATATACTAAAAAAATTCAGTTCAGTAAGAAAAAGTTAAACCACTAAAAAGATTAAAAAACAAACTTTATAAATGGATTTCTGACAGAGGAGGATATATAAATGGACCATAAACATAAAATATGTTCAAATTTATTAGAAACCAAAAAAGTGCAAAACAATACCACAATGCAGAATCACTGTATACCCATTATACTTGAAAATAAAAATTTAAAAATGCTAAGCATTGCTTGAATATGAGACAATGTAATTTTTCATGTATTGTTAGTGGAAATGGAAATTTATATAATTTGTTTGAAGAATATTTGGCATCACCTACAAATGTGATAAGGTAGCTTTTTATTTATTTATTTATTTATTTACTTACTTACTTACTTACTTACTTATTGACTTACTTATTTCATACCTAGTAGCAGTAAAAGTTGCCATGGGAAAGAAACAGCTGAAAAAATACATCGACAACAGTATTGAATCACCATGGTTAAAAAAAAAAAAGGTAAGCTCTGTTTTTGCAAATCGAACTATTGGGATGGGAAATAGTATTTATATACAAATTTATACACAAAATGGATTTTATAGGTGAACTAAACCCAGGTATGATATCTATATACACCATAAGTATATATACATATGGCGTATACATATATTTCAGAAGAGAACATATAAATCAAATTTTATAACAAAGATTACATACATTTATTACTAAATTCTGCTCCTTTTCCTCCCCAAGTCTTTCCTCCACTTTTATATCTACCTTTAGTTCAGATTACAAAAAAAAAAAAAAGTGACTAGAATGCCTATCTTTCAGCCCTTATCTCTAAGTTAAAGGAAAGAAAAATTGTCTTCATTTTCAGTGAAAATAAAAATAAAACATAATTGTCCACATTATGACAGAGTAAATATAATGTCAAGACAAAGCTACTGAAGCATGAATAAATTTAAAAGAACTAGTAATATAATTATGAACACATACTAGATTAAACACACATTCACAGTCAGTGTTCAAAAGACAAAGTTCAAAATAAAAATATATACATGGATCTCATAGAATAATAGAAAATTTGTCATAATTTATTGATGTTGTAGAATAAATTAATGAATATTAAATTCAATATATCAAGAGATATAGAGAAAAAGGAGACATTAAAGACCAAATGAAATAGGCTAAAAATATAATTAATGAATTAGTAAATAAATTAGAACCAGAAATAAAAAGAATAAGCACCAGTAAATATCAAGTTATTTCCATATAAAAATGACTCACGTAATCATACTGAATATATTGGATAAAGAGGTTAGGTTAATTAGAGATGTACTAGAAGATGTGAAATAAAAAGTCATGTAGCATATCAATATTTTATTCAGTGACAATGAGGCAGGCCAGCAAATCTGTCATCTGGGAACTGGCATATCTTTTTGTAACCCTTAAATCAGACCCCTTAGGTGATTACTCTAAACAAAAAGATAAATTTTATCTCTCAAGTGCTGTATCCAGCATCATTTTTATATGAAAAATAAACTCTTACTATGCATATATATGTATTTGCTCCTGATATAATTTCTTCAGCAATCAATTTTGTTTTTATTTTATATCTTAAAACGCATATTTATTTTTTGTTGGATTAAATTATTTTTAAATTATATGAACACATTCCCTCGAACAATAGAATTTGGAGGAGACAAAACCTCAGTAACATCCCATTTCATTAAGTTATTAAATGTTGAGGTTTTTTTCCCCCACAAATAAAAGCACTGTACAAAAAGTAAAACACCAGGAATGGAATATCTTCATGCCATATGTGAAATTCACTGTGAATTGGAACTTTAGAAAGATTTAAAATGTATTTTAAATAGCGAACATTGACATTCTGAGCTATTCCATTCTTTTTTAATCCAGATTCTTAACAGCCTGTAGCAGCATTTCTGAAGCACTACACTTTCTGCCAGTATTATCACTTAATGTAACCAACAGAAACCAGAAATCCACTTCAAATGTCCTTCAAATAGCTAGAAGATGAATTTAAAGGGATAGGAAATGTAAAACTCAAAAGATGAGGCCTGACTTTGATACTTACTTGGTCTGATAGAGTAATTTTGTCTCTATCTAGATCTCGCTGTATAAGAAAAAAGAAGGGGAAAGGAAGCTGTAATGTGTCACCTTATCTAAATAAGGTTCATCATATACCTGTCATCTCTGGAATTCTGTTTAAACTATGATAGATGTTCTTATTCAACAAAAGAATTTCTTTTCTCCCTAGAAAACAGATCTTTTAAAGAGAAAATAGTACAGGTAAACTATACTTTCTTGCTGAAGATGCTATGAACAATGTAAACTTAAGGCTTGAGTAAGGATAGCCTGGAATTTAGAGGGAAAGATACAAATCACCCACAGTGAACCTACCAAGGGGGCAGTTTTCTTTAATCGAGTATCACATTGGCTCTTTATTTTTTCCCACATATTGTATTATCATTAATTTTTTTTACTATATTATTTTTTATCCATTTGATCTATGTGATATTATAATTTATAGTAAGAAATATATATTTAGTCTCCATCCACCTTTCTCACACAGATATCCTAAAATCCTTGTAATTTCTTAAGTGATAAGAGCCATAAAGGTGTCTTTTGTTGTGTTAATGGATGACTTTTAGAAAGCATTTGTGAATAGGAGCTGGTAGCCATAACAACCAACTGCATGATTTCTAGTACCACCCCCCTGACCATCCAGGCAAGGGGAAAGGGCTGGAGACTGAGTCCAATCACCAATGGCCAATGATTTAAGCAATCATGCCTAAACAATAAAGCCTCCACAAAATCCAAAAGGACAGGGTTCAAGGACTTTCTAGGTTGGTAAACACATGTAAGTGCTGGGAGAGTAGCATTCTCCCAGGGTATGGAACCTCTGTGCCCTTTTCCCCAAACCTTGCCCTTTTCATCACTTTCATCTGGCCGTTCTTGAGTTATATCCTTAAATGATGAACCAGGTATCTAGTAAGTAACTGCTCTTGCAAATTAATCAAACTCAAGGAAGGAGGGGGTCATGGGAACCTCTAATTTATAGCCAGTTGATCAGAAGTATAGGTAACAACCTAGACTTGAATGAGACTGGTGTCTAAAGTTGGGGTGGGTAGTCTTGTGGGACTGAACATTCACCTGTGCAATCTGATGTTATCTCCTGATGGACAGGGTCAGAGGTGAGTTGAATTCTTGGACACTCTGCTGGTGACATGTGGGAAGACACTCTTGCATCCCTCAATCTCACACATGTTGGAATTGGTCCAGGAAACCAAAAGGGTCTACTTTTTTCTGCCTTCACAGAGTTTGAAACATTTTTTTTTTTTTACAGAAAAATATAATAAACAAGTTATAAAAGTATAATTTTTTTCACCTGGCTAGACCTGCAGAAAAATAAAGAAATTCTTTTTAAAAAATAGGTGAATAGTGCTGAGAGATCTGTTTTGTTTTGTTCTTCTCTAGCTACTCCTCTTATTTCTGGTAACAGCATCCTATCCAAAGTGTGAGTTAATTAGAGATCCATTTCTTCAACTATATTCCTTTATAATGATGATTAAAATGTACAAAAGTGATGCACAATTTGATCATCTTAATTCCTCACCTTCGGGCAGCTATCAATCATAGTCCAAGGTTCATCATGTACAAGACAAGCCAGGCCAGATAGTTACCTCCTCTGATTTTTCGAAATTGGAACATGGATTGAGGTCAGGGAAGTTGGCAAGGAATGTGAGCCCTACTTGTTGGTAGCCCAATTTTTCCTAAGCAAGTTCAAGACAGATTTCAGCTGCTTATAATTAGATGGCTCAATATTAATACATGTATAAAAAAAATCAGATTTCCAATGCCTAACTTCAGTGACTAGGTGGAGCAATGGCAGTAATTGAAATAAATATCCTTGGAAAAGTGAAACATTAAATCAACACTTTAATATATATATATATGTATATATATATACACATATATATATACACACATATACATATATATATACACACACATATACATATATATATATATATAATGCAATGGTCGTGTGAATGCAGTAGAAAGATAGATAGATAGATGATAGATAGAGATACTAGTTCCAAAAATGTAAAATATTTTAGCAATTGAGATACTATCCACTTAGTTTTTCTCTGTGTACAAATGACATTCTTTGAAATGTTTTTCCAATTCCTTTTGAAGTATGTAACATCAAAATCATCCCATTTTGCATATATTTTCATGATTTATTAGTAATATGGAATAGGGCAATATAGACTTACTTAGCATTTCTGGTAAGAGCTGAAACAGTGGACAGTAATATATTGAAAACTTAATTAATAAAAAGGGCAATGCAATAAACATTGGATGAAAAAGGGGTGACATACTAAACTCAACAAGGTTGGGGAGGCCAGTATGGCAGGCCCTACAAATTTAGAGACCGAAAGGAACAACACAGGATGATCTGGACATAAAAATTCCTATCTAAAAGCAGATCATGGCATATAGTCATATCTTAGGCCTATATCTTCCTTGACAAAGATCAATCTTTACCTTAGTGAGCCTGTCAATTGTCTTTTTACATCTAAGAAAACATATCTTTGAAATGTCAGAGTAATCTCCTTTTCCAGACCCCTCAGGGTACACCCACCAACCATACCAGATCAAAGGTCCATAGAACCCCTTGTTGTTCCCCGAATATTATCTCTATGTGTTGTAAATATTAATTTAACTATCCTTTACCCACCAATGAATTAAAAGAAGTATGTCTCTCCATTTTACTTTTTATCCATTCCCAGAGACTTCCTTGCTTCTCTTTCTCTCATCCCCTTAATCTGTTACTGATAGATTTCATGTACCCCTCCTTATGTCTCCTCCTTTTATTCTTAAGTATGAAATAAGTTGCAAAACCGCCATTCTCTGAAACATTTTCTCAATCAATTGAGATTTTGCTTTCTGGAAACTATCATCAGTTTGGCTCAAATAAATTCATATAAATTCTCTATGGATGTGGACATTTCTTACATGAACAATATTAAGTATGTGGAACGCATTTACACATTCAGGATTCTGACGTGATTTTAATCTTAGCATTTAAATACCTTTTCACATCGGTTAAACTCTTTAAAAATATATATATATCACATGATATGAAACAAAAAACTTACATGTAAAAATAATTTTTTTATCAAACCTCACAATTTCATGCTAGCAGATGATGATTCTTACCTTTCTTTTCTTCAACAATGGACTAGATATGTTACAGCTTAAATATTATGCCCTTAATGTTATGCGTAGATACTAGACTATAATCTCAGATCTACTCCTATTGTAACTAGCCTAATTATATTATTCTTTTTTCTTTTTTTTCTCTTACCTCTTCTCTCTTCTTTACCTGTATTCTCTTCTTTTCTTCCTCCTTCTCTTCCTCCTACTCCTCTCTCTCTCTCTCTCTTGCCCTTTCCCCTGCCTCTCTCATATACTTACATGATGGGAGACAATGTTGGCTGATTAAATTAAATAAATAAATAAAAGTCAATATAAAGAAAAAAATGTAGCAGTTTTACATAACAGATACACATGTCATTTCAGAAGAAACATATTCAACCTGCATCATGATAAACTACTGATCTAAAATAAAATAAAAATAAAAATTTAGATTGAATCCAAGATTAAAATCCATCAATGAATGCAGTGTCAATGAGAAAAATAATATAGCTGACATATATTCATGAGATTCTTGAATTCTAGGATTGAAAAAAAAAAAACAAGAAAGAAACAAAGACCCTACCTACCACAACATTCCAGATCAAAAAATGGCAAGAAGCTAGTGTTGAACTAATTAATCCTTCTACAAATGAAAATTATAAATGCAGGACCAAAAAAAAATAAAATAAAAATATATACAAAATGTATTATTATTTAGATCTCTTAAAGAGAACTATTAAAAGCAAAAATAATTACAATGTATTCTGGGTTTTATAACATATAAGAGTAAAAATGTATCAAAAAATCTAATAGGAAGAAATAGAAAGATACTCTTATAAGGTCTTTATATAATACATTGAATGGTATGAGTTGCTTGATGCATACAACGATAAGGTAAAAATGTATACAAAATATATTTTAATTAGTCAATAAAAGTAAGAATAAATAGGTAAAATTTAATTTAATAATTTTATTGATCTAATATTTCTAAAATAGTTTCATTTCAACATGTAAAATCATGTAAAAATAGTTTGTTTTCTTTTGTGCAAACGGTCAATAAAAATTGAAATAATTTATAAATGTGAAATCATAAATATTCTTTTAATAAAAATAATTTTAAATAAAAATTTACACAACTCAATTGTTATATTTGACTAATTACATATTGAGAGAAAGTACAATCTAATGATTAAGCTGAAGCTGGTGTCTAAAGCTAAATTGACTGGATTCAAATCCCATCTTCCGAGTTTACTAGCTGATTCCATAAAGCCTCAATTTTCTTTTTATAAAATCAAGATTAATGATAGTACCTGACTTAGAGGTCATTGTGTGAATTAAGTCAAGACATACATAAGTCACTAGATAATACTTCACTCATAATTAGCTTATTCTATTATTAGTTATTATTATATTTATGAGTTTGAAGTATTTCTTCACTGAAGACTCTTATTAACACAAAAAACAATAATAACAAGAAATGCCCTCAAAAATTAATGTAACACAATGCTATATATATAATATATATACACACATATATATGTATATATATGTGTGTGTGTGTATATATATATATATATATATATATATATATATATACACGCACATATGGCTTACTGTTAAATTATACCTGAAATTTACTGGATTTTGTTAACCAAAGTCATTATAATAAAAAAGTTAATGTGAAAAAACAACAAACCGTTATTTCTTCAAATATTACATATGAAGAAAATAAGATTGAAATGCATAGTGTATTATACATTCTCAGATTTTTCCAGTCCTTCAAATAATTTCAAAGCACAGTTTGCCTATATCTTTCATATTTCTTTTCTTCTTATTACTTCTTTCCCTTCTGAAGACTATTGAAAATGTTGTACAAATATCTGTTATTTCTGCCTTAATAAGTACAGAAAATTCTAACAGAACAGGTCCCTGAAAGTTCAAAGAAGAATTTGGTCAAATCTTGTTTGGATTCTGGCTCTGGAAAAGAACAACATTGTCACTTCTATAGACAGTTTGTTCAGTCATTTCCTGTGCTAGACTAAAACATAGCTAGCATTTGTATTTAGTGAGAAGGTTTGTCTTATTTCAAAGCCTTTTTGGGCTATCAAATAGAAGAGATGGATAGGAGTGACAGAAAATTTTCCTTATTTCTGTTGTTGACATTTTAAGTATTCTGAGTTTGGAAACTTTTTGAATACAGAGCTTTGATGTTCACTTTGATATTTGAAATGGCAATTAGAAAACTGGAAGGTGTAGCAGATCACATTATTTAAATTTAATTAAAATTTTCACTGTCTCGACTGATAACTATTAGACTAAAATATTCCTTAAAGTATAAAGGGGGAAGGAAATATCATTCTAATCTTTGCGTTCCCAACTTATCAGTCTTTGAGACATGGACTTATTTGTAAGAATGTCAGCTGGTGAGTTAGAAACAGAGAAAAAGACTAGAAAAATTTAATCTGGAGTACATGACAACTAAAATGAGTAGTCCTAGAAAGATGTGATTTCAAAGATCAATTTTTTCAAAGTAATTGTGTAAGTAAAATATTGTTCCTCATAGAAAGATTAATTTGGTACTCAGCTGTAATTGAGATTTATCCGAAAACATAAGGACAGTTGCCACTAGTGAGGACTAAAATCAAAGATAAAAAAGGCTCAGAGTGGTGTTACTAGTTACTACAGAAATGCCTTTAAAAAGTGACAATTTCTGCAAAAAAAAAGAAAGAAAGATCAAAGTTTACTCTGCTGAAAGTTCACTGGACTCTCTCCCACCTCCCTTCCCCTGGTATAAGCTACTTCATAGAATTTTAGGACATATTTAAGAAATGTAAGATGTATTTAATAATCCTCTTCTTAAGCAGCAATGAATCTTGGATTGGAAAATGGCATTTCGTTATTGGAAGATAAACCTAATTCACATAAGTAAAACCCGATTCCGTTAATTTATTTACTCTCTAGAGGAGATATCACAAATGCAAATTTTTAAAAATTGCATTTTTAAAACAGCTTGTTAACAGTTCTTAAGATCCGGGATACTATTTACTTCGTTACATAAAATTAGTGTGTATCAATGGAAATGAAAAATCAATGCAAAAATGCCAATTAAATAAATAAGAAGCCAAATAAAATTATATTTTTATTGCCACACAACTTTTATATAAAGAATAATTATAATCTTTTTAAAAATCACAGACCAGTTTTGATTCTTTTCCCAGAAAAATTCACTTGAGCTTATGCATCCATGGACTCTAGGTTGAAATTACTTGTTCTACTTAAATGAGGTAAAGATGTGTGTTTGTATTTTTATCAGGGAAGATAAATAAGCCCACTTCTCTAAAGACAGAATGTTGTGACTGGATAAAGCTAAATTCATTGCAATCTGTGCTATTTTAGCTGATATATAATAGAGTAGTGAATGTGTCAAACTTTTACGACCTTTTGTCGGGGAGAAAATATTTAGACTCATCATGAAACTGCAGTTGCTAACAGTTGCTATAATTTACCCCAATTTAGAGGGAGTCTAGACTAAATAGCCATATGACAGATTTTTAATGGACATATTCCTTTCACACTGATATATACATGTTTTTACTTTAATTCCTGGCATAAAACTATCTGGCATCTCATTCTGAGGGCAACGCCATTGCTGAGTATAAGGTCTGCTGCCCCCAAATTATATGAATTTTTATAGAGAACCATACATTTCTTTTTTCCTTATATTAAAGTACGATGTGGCAATCTGAGGCTGTGTATTAAAAGACTGTAATTCATTTACTAGGTGTTTTATAGTCAGAAATTTTATTAAGTGACTCATAAAAAAAAAGTGAAATTTTAAAATCAATTATGATAGCTTCGAATGCAACCTATTCAGTCAGTTTAATGTCTGATGAAGATTTTCTCCTCTGGACTTCGGATTCCAGTCATTTAATACTCTGTGTTATGCTCCCCAAGGTAAAAATCTAATCTTGAAAAATTCACAGAGATTACACCTGTGACACATTGGACTGGAGCTAAATGGTATAATTTTTAAAGTTTATTTTCGGAACCCTCTTACTCTTCCAGATCACTTGCAGCATTCCATCTCTGTGTTCCTCAACTCTAGCTTCCTTATCCCTTTTGCTGCTTCCTTTCTGTGCAGCAGGAAAAGTCCCCACTGACACCAACACTATCAATTTCTACCTGGATGACCATGGGTACGTTATTTCAACTCTTTGAGAATCAGTCTGCTGTGTTGTAAAAAAAAGTAAAGTAACGCCAGGTTGTTATGAAGATAAAATGAGACAATTTATGGAAGAGAGTGTCTTGCACATATCAAGACTGAGAATTATGTTTCTGCTGAAAAAAATGTATTAGTTAATAAAACATATGAATTAGAACTCATACAAGGTTATTTGCTTTTGAACAGAAGCCTGTTAAAGGGATTAAGTTTCAGGAAGAAATGACTGAATATGAATGTGTCACTGTAAGGGCCCTCCCCAGTGTTTCTTAGACTATACCCTGTTGGGCCCACTTTTCCAAAGGCCTGTTCCAGAGACAGGTCTAAGTAAATAATTGCTGAAATTGTCATAAAAATATCTGAATAACATATATTAATTTTTGAAACTCTTTCTCAGTTTCAACCTTTTTTTTTTTTTTTTTGGCCTGCCCATTGGCAACATTCTAAACTGTGTCCTTTGAGAAATGGGAGAATTCATATTTTGCAAAAATATCAACTTAGAAAAAACACAAGAAAATGGAATATGTTTACCACATTGCATTAGGTTTCAAACTTTTCAAAGAAGAAAAGGAGAAGTAGCAATATAAAAGTACTAAAAACACATAGTCATTTTTAAATTTCATAGTACTGTAAATGTGGTAAACTGTTACGCTCACTAGCCACAGCCATGGCTGGGTAAACACTGCTTTTTAAAATCTGAATTTTCAGTTGTTTTATTCTAATAATTATACCAGTTGTTCCAAGAAATTCTGGAAGATATATATGTTAAGATACCATATGGAAAAATGCATGTGAAATTTGTTACTCTATAAACAACAGATTAAAGGATATCAGTAAACCATGGGTATGGCCTACAAGTTTTCAGCGAAATCTTAAATATGAAACTTAAACTAAATGCCAGAATATTTTAAATCTGTCTAAGTATTAAATCCTACAATCTTATGTCATACATGGCATTATTTATTTCAGGTTTTACTATTATGAGGACAATGTAAAAAACATTAAAGGAAGGTATACTAAAATAGAAAATATGTATAGTATATGTATATTTACCTGTGAAATCTCATAACTAACACCTTTCCAGTAACTGTGAAATAGGAAAGGCAACAGCTCATGAAGCATATTTTCAATCATCTTGAAATGCCCTTTACCCTGGTAATTTACTTTCTAGCTCTGCATGCATTTTAAATGACTACTTTTCTAAAATGTGAAAAATGTTAAAAATTAAAATGAACATATCATGCACCAAAAAAGAACGTGGAGAGAAATCGAGGTCATTCAAATTATTGGTAAGAGGCTTATAACTCATAATAATGACTATGACAATGAAAAGATGGCAAAGAAACTGGCAAGCAACCATGTGCAAGTTGATTGTATAAGAATGATGTCATTCCCTTGATTGAGCAGCACAGACCCTGTGGAAGCACTTGTCACTGCTATAGTGACATTTCCCAATGTCAAGTCAGAACATAAACCAACCATAAATCACCATAATAACAAGTGGTCAGTAATGGCAAGTTGAAAAACTTTAATAAGACTTTTATTGTTCCCAGATTTTTTCTAAATTGATCCTTTTTGATCTCTTAAGTATTTGCCATATTTTCAGAGTATTCAATTGCCTAAATATGGTTTCCATACCTACTTAGATGAAACCTAATTTATATTCTTTATCCTAAATTATAGTAAAATTTCTACTTTCCACCCAAGTTCTGCTATTTCTACCTTTTCCCCAATAGATTTATATGGTTTAATATTTATCACGGTGGTATTTGAGGTTTACAGTTCCCTATGCTGTTATTGTGAAAAATAAATAATAAATAATGTTGCAGGGCATATTGCAAATAAGAATATTTTATTAACTTGGATTAGAGCAATTCTCATTGGAGTTCAAGTTACAGCATCAAAGAACTATCCTAAAATTTCTGCCTGAGATAAAATAACTCCAATAACTCATTGTACAGGCCAGTAAAATGAGGCTGAGAATGTCAAGTAGTTTTCCTTAGGTGTTAGAATAAAACTTCAATAAAATCAGAAAGAGAAATGTAAGGGAGGCAAGAACTTTCTGAATTTTCTGATTTCATCATTATTTTATTTATCTTTTGATGAATAGGTTTTCTTCATGTGAGTAGATAATTATATAACTTGGCCTTCTGAAGTGTCATTTTGGATAACAGAAAGCTCAGAGGTAAATTTAATGCCTAGTCAACAATTGTATTAAGTGAAATTTTTGGTGCACCATATTTAGGTATTATATTTCTAATTTTTTGGTTTTAATTTATATGTGTGCTATAATATGCAATTTCGATTTTGTGAGGAAGCAAACTGTGGAAATAAATCCAATGGCAGCATTTATATAACATGTTTTGTGCTTTAATCAAAAATAATAAGCAATTGACATTATCATCACCTACCCTAAGTTTCAAATTTCAAATATATAATCTTTTTGTCCATCTTTTAGAAACAATGACTATATTTGATTAAATGTTCTTTTCTAAATAATGTACTTTCCTGTATGTAGAGAAAATTGCTTAATTTATAATATAATATAATATAATATAACTTGGATTGAAGTTTTCAAAGCGTTCTGAGGACTGAAATAAATAAGAAAAATCTTTTAAAAAATTATTTGTATTCCTTTCATGGATTTGGAGAATACTCTCCTATTATGATCCACTTAGCCAAGATCTCTGCATTTATATCCTTTAAACCTTCTTCATAAATTAGTACCTCAGTCCCCAGTCATATTTGAGAATCTTCTCATAACCCCCTTCACTTTTCCTTTTCCTGGATCTTCATTTGAAATCAACATCAAAATCAAGTAGAAAAATTTCTTATAGCACAAAACCTGGACAATTTTTCCATTTGTTGCACTTTTTTTTTTTTTCATTGCCTTTAAAAAGCCTAATATACTGTCTGCTGTGTTTGCTTAAGGCTCTAGGTATCTTTACTTATCAGGCATTTTCGTTTACTATCTATCTGTGTTTCTAAAAAGATGACTTTATTTATGGCATAAGTCTAATAATTTTAACCGCACTTTATATTGCTATATATTTCTTCGTTTAATGGTATTACTGATTTTTCACTCTGATTATTCTTCCTAGTCCTTCTGCTCTTAAAGTAGAAAGCAATTTTTTAAGTCCCATACACTGTCCTGTTTTAATCAGTTGAAAAACATTTTTTTTCTCAAAGCTTATTGCTATTTTTTTTTTTTTAGAGTTTTTAAAGTAATGTTGCTGAGAAATGTGATTAAACTTGTTCAGTCCTGAAGGAATTCTTGAAGGCAAGTAAAAACTTTGGATGACTTTCAGATGACTTCAATGGCCCTCTGATTCTTAACTAAAATCAATTCAATACAGATAAGAGAAAGAGAAAAAAAAAAAAAAAAAAAAAGGACTCCATCTATATCATTTAGCTTTTGCTGCATAGCAAGCAAACCCCAAACTAGTGGCTTAAAACAATCAGCATTTATTAGGTCATATCCTATGGTAGGGGCATTTGATTTGGGCTCAGCTAGGAATTCTTTTGCCTTGGCTCATTCATGCAGCTCCAATCTACTGGTAGATAGGCTGGCGGTTGACTGGGGCATCAGGGCATACGGACTACATATATCCAACATTTAACAGGCTACTGTGGACTTCTTCGGATTGCAGCTGTTTTCTAAAAGCAATAAAATAGAATATCCACAGATGGCTGTGTTTCAGAAGCAATGAGAAAAAGCTTGCAGCAATAAGCTTTTTGCCATGTCACATTCACAAACATCTTCTTAGCCAAAGCAAATCACATGATCAAGCCCAGATTCCAAGAGTTAGACACCACTTCTTGATAGAAGAGTGACAAAATCATGTCACAAAGAGCTTAATCATAATAAAGTAGAATTTATTAAACTCTAGCCCTATTAACCTTCCTTTTCCATTTACCTTTATTTGTTCCCATCTATTTAGGTGATACTTTTCATTAGTGATTCAGTGGAATTCTTCGAGACTTCTCTTTGAATACATAATATTTTCTAAATTCACAAGAAGCTAAGAGAATTCCTTAACTGGGAGTATACCAGTTAAAAATTACTTGCATACACCAAAAGTGTTCTACACGCGAATATTATTTGAAATTGTGGCCCTGAAAATGTCTTAAACATTTAATTAATTGTATCCCAATAGGATCACCAAGTCAGAGCACTGTTTTCATTTTCATCACAAAAATAAGACTAAAATGCAGTGATACTTTTTGTTATATAAATGTAATTTTGACTTTCACAATTGTGGTATCATTCTTATGTGACTGGTTAATTGGTACTGATCATAATTATGACATCAAAATCAAAAGGGGAAAAAAGTAAATGGCTGTCTGTCTTGGATGGTTCTGTCAAATATTTAAGCTGACATATTATGTGAGGTGGTGGGGGTAAGGATTGTGGTGCAGAAGCAGAAAGTCTGGAGAAAATTAGGCAACAAGATTTGCAAGGCCCCTATAAATAATATAGCTTTTAAAATAAAAAAGTATAACATCATTTTTTTAAAAACTACGTAGGATAATTTTATCATATCTTTAAAAAGATTTAAACAAACATATAAGAACAAAATCTAAAGTTAAATAAATATTGAAAGCATTGTTATTAGATTGGGCTTTGACATTTTCATTTTCTAGTGAAAATTATCTCATTGACATGCTATAATAAATATGTGGCAAGTTTTTCTAAAGGTGTGCAAATATATATAGACAAAATCATCTGTACATAATTGTTAATAATAATAGCTATTGGAATAATCATTTGAAAGAATTTTCTTATGCTTATATTCCCCAGTTAAATTCTTTATTATTTACTATCAACTCAGGAAGCAGAGAAAGAACGTGTTTGCATCTTGGCAGTATTTACCTCATATATTAGGGTTCTCTAGAGAACAGAAAAAAATAGGTTATACATATAGGAAGAGATTTATTATAAAGTACTGACTCATGCAGTTATGAAAAATGAGATGTCCTATAATCTGTTGTTTGCAAACTGGAGACAAGTGAAGCTGATTGGTGTGATTTATTCTGAGTCTAAAAACCTGAGAACCAGGAGCATGGAGGGCAGACAGGCAAAAGGCCGTATCCCAGCTCAAGCAATCAAGCAAGAAGGACCAAATTCTTGCTTCCTCTGCCTCTGTTCTATTTAGGACCTTTATGGATTGAATGATACCCACACACATCAGGGAAGACAAACTGCTTTACTGAGTCCACCAATTAAAATGTTAATTTCATCTGGACATACCCACAAAGACATACCTGGAAAGAATGTTTAGTCAAATATCCATATATTTTATGTGATCAGTCAAATTGACACATAAAATAAACCACTACACTTGACTTTTCACAAAGATCTCTTGGCAGGAGTCCAAGAAGCTAAGTATCACTATATGGTAAAATTATTATTTATTTGTTAACATATTTTTCAGTTCTGTGCTCATCTAACTTCCAGAAAACTATTTCTGAGATTGTGTAACAATATATTTTCTCAAAGTAATTAACATCAAAACAATACAAATATAGAGTACAGGTAACATTATTTTCTCTATGATATAAAAATATTTTATATTACCATAGATATGAAATGTTTATGTTAAATTTTACAAAATGACTTTGATGTCACTTTTATCTCTATAATTTAGTGAATATATGATTCCAGCATCTTTATGAGAAATACAATGCAATATAACTATTTTCAGAAGGTTTTAAACCATATATATTTCTTCCTAATCTACATAATTTTACAGTTCAGAAAACTGACAGGATAATTGGAATAATCTCTAATATCCTTATTCACTGGACAATTTGTAAAATTTTCCATTTTAAGTGTAAAAATTATCAACAGACACATTCCTAAAATTATATAAAGAAACACTCTTAAGTATATAAGGACAACTTGTACATATAACTCATGAATTAAAATGCATCCATACATAATTATAAAAGAATTGAAATGTATATTTATAGTAAGCCATGAAGCAATTAATTCTTCTACATTGTTTTTGGAATGCTAAAAGCTCCTACTCTGAAAAGCTGTAGACAATAATTGAAGTATAACTTTCTTATCAGAAGTGAATAATGGGATTACTTGTGGTATAATATATACTTTAACAAGAATTCAAAATGATGTTTACTATCTCTATATCCTTAATTACTTCCATCTCTCTATGCTATGCATTAAAAATGTGTTTAATATGACTAGAAGCAATTTTAAATAAACACAAAAGACTAAGGTTGTGCGATTCAGTGGCATAGTTTTAATTACCTCAATTCAGAGATAAGTCCTATTTCCCAGGAGGGAGAGTACTTGTTTCTATTACTTGATAATAATAATAAATCTATTCTATTAATTTGTATCATTGCAAAGAATAATTGTATCAGATAATGTATCAACATATCCTACGCTGTGCAACAAAATCCTAAAGGCAAAACAGAGTGAAAATCATTATTTAGCAGATTTTTGTTGTTGCACTGACTTTTACATTAATATGCAACTTTATCTTTTCATCATCAAAACCCTTAGGCAAATCAGCAACTAAATCTCAATACTTTCGTAGAGATTTCTATTTATATTATATAACAAAAATAGGAATGAAATCATAGTAATATATTTGGTATATAGAACTCTTGGTAGTGAAAGACATGCTCAGGAACAATAAGTTTCTGGTATTTTCTAAAGTTATATGTAAAATTGTAAGGCATTGGAAAGAATCTATAATAAAATATAAGTTTAAATAAAAGAAAAATAATGTAAATAAATCCAAAAAATTTCAAGGAGAGAGAGGATAAACACTGTCTAAAAAGAAAAGACACTGGAATATGAGAAAATTCAGATATGAAGACATTCTATTATCTAAAATTTGGGTAATATCCTATGACTTTTCAAGGAGTTGGCCACACTACAAATGTCTTAAAAGACCATAGAAAAGGTTAAAGAATCCAGCCAGATATAAGATGAAACATGGCAAGTGGCTCAGAATCAACACAAAGAGATTTAAGAGAACAAACTGGGAAACTAAACCCCCTAAATGAAGGTAATTGTTACACTGCAAAAATATGTGCCCATTATAGTCATATCTAAATTTTTATGTAAAATATCCTTTTACATTAAATATCAAAATTTTCAAATGTTGGTATGTTTCAAATGCTGTTACTGTGTGTATCAATGTAAAATAAATCTTATGGTAAGCAGTCTTCCTTTTGGATCCGTACACTAAAAGTGGTCTGAGAATGATTATATAGCTTAATAATGAGAGTTTCAAGAGTTTATTCTGATGTATTTTGCATAGCATACTATCTGAAAGTTATCCAACTCTTTTGTCTAAACGAAAATGTTTTGGTTCCGTTAAGGTAGAAACATCAGGTTCTTTGGGGTTTACAAAGTAAATTTAGTTAGTGATTGTGTGTGTGTGTGTGTATGTGTGTGTGTGTGTGTGTAGAGAAGAGAGGAAAAATAGTGTTGGGATCATGCATATCTCTCTTTTAAATACTTATGTTGTGGATTTCTGGTGATATACATAGGATTCTGGATTTTTTTTCTATAAGACAGTCATAATAGATAATAAGTTATAATTTCTGGGAAATAAGCAATGCAATATTACATGTTCTCACGAGGCAGGGCAGAATTGTGCTTAAAACAGATGACTGGGGACAAGTTAATGATTTTATCTTTATGCTTCACAGAATTAATATTCTAGAAAACTTTATTCTATTTTAAAAACAAAATATTGTTTCCTAAAGAGAAGTATACTGTGTTCTTTACAATCTATGAAACTCAAACATGATTGAATTCCCATTGTGAGTAATTATTCAAAGGTCTGACCTGTGCCAAGTCAGTATTTGAAACAAGATATTTGCACAAAGAGTAGTGATGTGCTTTAGATGTTATCCACTAAAATTAAATGGCAGAGATCTTTCCTGTGGAGTCACTGCCATAGCTTCCTTATCCTGACAGAATTACAGAATCCTCTAATAGACGTGTCATAATGATGCCTCAATGATGTTTCTTGATGGAAATAAAATTGACATTTATAGTGGATCTTAAATGGCAATACTAATGAGATTGGAATACTATATTTAACAGGAATTCAGGAAATAGTTTTTAATGTTCATGCTACTTGTACTAGAGGATAGAAAGCTCTTGCCAACAGGATATATTTTATTCTTATTTTATTCTTGCCGTGTCTATCTACACAGCACAGTGTGTGCAAGGTTGTATATGTTCAGATGCATATAGATAGAACAAAGAAAGGAACTCACGTAAAGAAATAAGTCAGCAGAATGAAGGACATATCAATATCCTTCTTGAAATATCTTGAAATCATTTCAGACACTCCTTTTCTTTATCAGAATATAAAGCGTTATAGCCTGATGTTTAGAGATTCTGCAAGAAGACCATTCATTATGCTGTATAAAATATTCAGAATATATTCCAGATTTTGTCCCTTATAGCAGTTTACATCTTCCCTGAGGAGGCTATTTTTGATTGTTTGTTTTTATTGTCACTTTTGTTTTGTCATCATCAGGCAGGGAAGCTCAGAAATTGAGTTACAGTTAGAGGACTCATAGTAATAGGATAACTATGTGAATAACGAAGTATATTTCCATAGATGAAACAGCTTGAAACCTAACTCTCTACTCATTGACATCACTAGGCCATAGCAACCTGAATATTTGAAGGGTAAAAACGCAAAACAAACAAACAAAAATTAATAGCAGTGACAACAATAAAGATAAAACAAAAACCTGAGAGGCTAATTTTGCAAAGGTGAATATTATATGTCAATTATAACACCATATTACTTTCAAACATATTTTAGTGGGAGGGATTTTATTTTTCATTAGTTACAAAATGAATGCTATTTGGAGATAAAACTGTGTCTGACATAAACATGAAAGAATTACAGAGGTGCAATTTCTACCAATGACTGGTTCAACAATTTCACTCAAATTTTGGCTCCTGTGGTTTTAGACCAATAGATGTCATTGGAGGGACACAATCTTACTGTCTGCACTTATTCAGCTAATGACTGTATTAGAAGACTGGTGTGAAGAACTTTATTTACTCAGTAATCAAAACCCTTGCCTTTGAATTGGGGCTTTATTCTTACAGAATTTCTCATAACTTAAGATTATTGTTATCATTTTTATTATTTTTCTACCTCTGTAACTGCCATTCTGGACAACCCTATCTAAAATCTTGCAGGATTATAGACTCATTATGTTAGTTCATAATGATAATTGCTGCATTCTACTGCCACTTATTGAGAAACTATGAACAATTTATATAACATTTTATAATGTTTATTGATCTGTCATCAGTCTTTGAGTCAATTGGTGAAAACCACATGTAGAGAAGTGCTTCTGATGACACCCCCACATCCTTATCACAGTATTACATAATAGCTAGACGCTACAAATGGAATCCCAATGGAAAAAACTGTGCATTTACATGTCTTGAAGTAGGATAAAAGCTTTTTTCTTTAACTTAAAAATCAATTACTTTACAGAGATTTATGATGAATAAGACAGATGCTAGTCTTACATCCTTTTGGGTACTTGGATAGATACCCACACTTTTAATTCTTTTATATTTCCATAAACAATGTAAAATTTTATTTGTATGTCAGGACTAAACCATAATAGCTTCATTTTAAATTATTTACCTTCTAGTTCTTATCCAAACAAAACACGGCACAATTGACAGTTAAAGAAAAACATGCTGGTATTCACTCACTAGGTTTTTCATCACCCACCTTTTAATTCTTAACCTTAAATTAAAAAAAAAAAGAAAAAAAGCATCTGAAAGCTACATGGTTTACATATTATATTAGTTTATTACATTTAGAACTGTTTTCTGAAAACAAAACATATAAGGTTATGCCTTTGCCTATTATAAAGGGGATATCTTAAAAAGAACAGTATGATGTGTTTGATCTTTTCTAAAAGTACTATTGAAGTTACATTCCAATAAATGGACTAATATTCTATTATAGATTCATAATTTGTATTAAAAAATATTTCATCGTGTTTCCTGATCCACTTCAATGAATTAATAATGAGGTGACAGAACATCACATTTCCTTATGTGCTTCAATTTCCAGGAGCCTTTGACCCCTATTAAGACCAGTAGTTAGTCTTAACCTCTTTTCTGATTCATACTGGGTTCTTTTTCTTTTTCCTTGTTTTAATGATATGTAATGCATTTGTGAATTTTGGGATAATCTGCTTTCAATTGTTAGAAGAGGAAAAAAAAAAAAGAGTAAAGTAATGAATAAACATCTAATGAGTCCTGAAATGAGCATGGTTTTAAGACAAATGTGAACACTGGAAATAGGTGTGTCAATAGAAAGTAAAACTGAGTTCCAAAATATTTTATAAAGACTACATATAAATCATCTTGAGTTACTTAAAATTTAAAAGTAGCTAAATTAATGATCATTTACTAAATATTCATAATGTGGAAATTACTGTGTAAGACAGTTTGGTAAAGGGTCCAGATCAGAAGTCAGGAAAAGTAGCTTGTATTCTGAACCCACCAGATTTGGGGCTTTGGAGAGACAAATTCTCAGCTTTAAGTTAATTGGCTATAGAAGGTGGGGCCATAAGCCTCCTCTTAAAAAAAATTATTGTTGATTTTGAGACATATTTTTATTTTTTGTAGGTTTATAATGGTGATTAAGACATATGTGCTAATCACTATAACGTAAAGTAAAATTTGTTTGAAGTCTTAAAATAAAAATTTTAAAATATAAAATATTTTAGTATGCAAAGCTCCTTACCTTATTTTTTTTTTTTTTTGACTCAGGAGTTTCTAGAGTAAGGGATTTATCTGCATTTTCAAAGATGATTAGAATTTTAATGAAAGAATGTGCAATAAAAGGCATCATGTGAAGAATAAATAATTTGAGAATGAGTACAGGGAGCAAAAGTTGCTTGGCATATTTGCAGGACTATAATAAGAAATTCAAAGTCTTAAGAATTGAACATGTTAAATTGCCTCCCACTTCTGATTAAAAATAAAATACTAACATTAAAATAAAGCTTAAAATTCTAAAAATTTTCAATAACAAACTTAATGCCTCTTTCCAAGTATATTATTATCATCTGCTATTATGGTGTCTTAAACAAATGTTTAGTCTGAATATGTGATCATTCAGAATTGCCTATTAGTGATGTAATAATCACATAGTTGAAGCTGCTGGATGAGTATTGTAAATACACATAAGGGTTTTTTTTTGTAGATAAGGTTCTACATATTCTTACAAGGCTGTGGACCAAAGCTTCAGGGAAAGAAATAGACAACAAAATTAGAAATTGATGTCCAAAACATCTATTACATTAGAAGCATTTCACTACCAGAAGCTATTGATTTATTTTTCTGAGTTCTGATAGATTAAAAGCGTCATTGTCTCTGAATTCATCTTCTTAAATCATTTCACATTTGAATGTGGAAATTTGCCATTTGGATTAAGAGGAAACTGGAATAAATATGTACATTTAATTCAATAACTTTTTCTTAATTCATTTGTATAACCAATTGTTTTTACATTAAAACAATACTAAAGTTAAGACCATAATGATGACAATGCATTATAAATCACTAAAACAGAAATCTTAACTAAAAAGTTAATCCCAACGAAGGAAATCATCAACAAAATGTAAAAGCAATCTACTAAATTGGAGAAAAATATTCACAAATCATATCTGATAAAGGATAATATCAAATATATATAAATAACTCATACAACTCAATAGCAAACAAACAATTCAGTTAAGAAATGGACGGAAGATCTGAATAGACATCCTTCCAAAGGAGACACACAGATGGTCAATAGGTACATGAAATGCAAATCACAATCATCATTAGATTCACCTCACACCTGGTTGAGTGGCTAGTATCAAAAAAACTTGAAATAAGTGTTGGCAAGAATGTAGAGAAAAGAAGCTCTTGTGCACTGTTGGTGAGAGTATAAATTGGTGCACCCACTGTGGAAAACAGAATGGAGGTTTCATAAACAATTAAAAATAGAACTTCCATATGATCCAGCAATTATACTTGTGGATGTTTATCTAGAGAAAATAAAAACTAAACCTAAAAAGATATACGAACCCTCATGTTTATTGCAATATTATTTACAATAGCCAAGATATAGAAACAACTGAAGTGTCCATTGACAAGTGAATGGGTAAAGAATATATGATATATTCTTGATTGTATACCATATACAATCAAATAATAGGGATAAATAAAATTGTGTATACATATACACAATTGAACATTACTCTGTCATTAAAAAAGTATGAAATCTTGCCATTTACAACAGCATGGATGGATCTTGTGGGCACCACGCTGAATGAAATAAGTCAGATAAAGAAAGGCAAATTTTATATAATCTTATTTATAGGTAGAATCTGAAAAACAAAAACAAAAAACAGCTTATAGACAGATTTATGGTTGCCAGTAGCAAGTAGGAGTGGGAAGAATGGGGGAGCCAAAGGGCACAAACTTCAAGTTATAAAATAAATATTTATGTATCTCTGTTAATTCTTAAAGACAATAAACATTTTTAACATTTATTTTTTCCAATTACCATGACCAATGTCCTGCACATAATTAATCCATTGCTTCTACCTTTTGGGGTAGAGTAAGTTATAGAGATATTACCTATGAGGAAGATATACAAGTACCCATATCACCAGAGTCCAGGGGGTCTTCCATTAATTTTGGTTAGCTTCATCAGTGGCAATCACCTTTTAAATGTGTATGAAGATATTCTGTTAATGACTTTCTCCTTATCCTTTCTTCTAATTCTTGTCCATTTGCTGAAGGGAAATTTAATTACTTCCTTCTCTACAATATCTTTTTCTATTCTTCTGTTCTTTTATTTGATGCTATCTTTCCTATTGTTCCTTGATTTATTTCCTTTATATTTACTTATTCGTTTTATCAAGTTATGGATAATTGTTTTGCATATGAAAAGTGACACACCTTTAAGTTACTTTGGAACTTAAACCACACAAATTGAAAACAGGTGATATAAACCTCTATGGTTCTTTATAATATGATATACAGAAGCTCCAGAAAGTATTCATCTAACTCTTCATTTTCCTATAATAAAGCCTGCTTTCTCTCAAGCAGAGAATCATGGACAATTAATATTTATAACTCAATTTCTCCTAAATGTATATAAGTGTTATAGAAAATTTTCCCATTTTTCATAGGGAATTTTTGGAAAGCTTGGAGAACTATTATTTATAACGTTGTTTCTAAAAGATTAATATATTCACATTTCCAATCATGATATCTATAGCTGAACATTTAATCTACAACTGGGCTTTTAATTTAGGGGCTTACAATGGCAAATACATCTTTCATTTTAAGTATTATTAAGTTTTCCTTGGTATTACAATCTAGTGCATTTAAAGGTTAAATAATTACTGGCAAGGGACATTGGACAAATGAGATGGTAAAATTCTTTTTTCCCTGACATTTAGATATAACAAGCAAAACTCATTTTTAGTAATCGTGATCCATTTAATATCATATTTAGAAGATTGATACTTAGTGGTTTCTCAACTGGCATTTGTAAACAGACCAAAGTTTTCTTTCTTCTCTCCCCATTTTTTAGATTCAGTTTAAAGAAATCAAATTTAATTAAGATGAAACAAAAATGTACAATAGAAAATTGATTTTTATAATTTAGAAGAAACACGTTTCCATGGGATAATTTGAACTTTTTTTCTAGGTAGCTAAATTTTGTAATAAATATAATCAGTTGAGTTTATTGTTGATAACTTCCCCCCCACACACACACTACAACATATGTATTGTCTTAATTATTATGGAGATCATTGAAAATTTTTCAAATAAAATATGAAGGTAGTTTATTTGATACAATTTTATTATTGCTTTTGTTGTTATTCAGTTCTACTAAATAAAACAAGATGATAGAAAAATAGCAAAAAAGGTACTAGTTCTAACTGACATAGTAGCTATGTGCTTATAGCTTAGATTGTAGAGAAATTCTTATCATATAACAATGTTCTGAATAATGGGAGGAAATATCAGTTATAGATTATGAATATTCAAAGTATAATACAAATGAAAGTAAGTTAAATTTCCAGTGCTCGTTATTGTTATTAGTTTTGTCCTTTTCCATGACTTTAGGCCTGCTTTTTAAGTCTGGTCAATTGTCTCACATACGTGTCATTGGCACTTAGAAGGAATAGATGATAAATGATAGGTTTAAGGAAATCTGTCAACACTACAGGGGAAATAGAAAAAGAAAAAGTATTTTTTGTTGGTAAATTAATATTTATAGTTACTATATTTTTCTTTGTGCCCACATATGACAATATATTTACAATTGCAAATCCTAGCCACACATCATTCCTGAATGTAATTAAATCTCTCTACTCTCTGTATGTATTTTAGACAACTTTTACCTCAGGACAAGGCCACATTTGAAGATACTATTATCATGCACATTATTATATTATAGTCATAAAATTTTTCTAAGTCATTTCTGCAGAGTGGCCAGAATGCCACATCTGTTTTCTGCTATTCCCAGTATTTCACAGTTGGCTCTTATTTCTCTGCATGTGGAATTCTCACTCTAGCAAAGACTGTTGGGATCATCTATTGAAGACAAAGAAGTTGAAATTCTCAGAAAGAAAATTGGGACTTTTTTTTTTTAATTCAATGAGAGACATAGATTTGGAAACAGAAGAAAAAGTCTTTATTTGTAACAGTTGGTTGATAAAAGAAAAACGGGTACTAGAAATTATAGTCCTTACTGCTCAGTCCTTGAGCCACTGTGGGAAAAATTCAACAAAAACTTTCACTAATGAAATTTATCGAAGTTATATAAATAGATATTTAATGACATAAAGATTTGCACTTGGAATGTCTCTTTATATATTTCATTCAAAATAGTTCAAAGGCGTTCACTTCAGCAAACATTACTTGAGGGATTATTAATTTCTAAGCACTGATTTGGGAATTCAAAGTTAAAAATTAATTTTGTTGCTACACTCAAAACTTCCCATTACTTTGGGGAAGGCAAATTTAAGAACAATGCCAACAAAGCAAGAAAAAGAATAAAAGTCGCATTTGAATTGGCCAGGTAGATATACACAAGAATTATATTTCAAACGAAGCATATTTCATTCAGACAGAGAGATCAGCATAAACAAAGGCACAGAGATGTGATGTTCCATCTGTTCTGAGAAAAGTAAATAGTCAAGAAGGCTAGAGTGTTGCAGACAATGGACCCAGGAAAGACTATCCCAAATGCCTATCTGTAAATATAGGGTGGCATATATTGAAAGTGGCCTGTATATCATGGTTAAAAGTTTTAATTTATTCCCTATTAATGAAAAATATAAAAGTCTGGTAGAAGGTGAGTTAAATAACCATAACTGTTTAGAAAAATATATATATTAAGGGTCACCCTGATATAATACAGAAAAAATGAATTTTAAAGAGAGATATGAGATAAGAATACCATTCAGGAAACTATTGCAATACCTGAAATGAGATTTATTGGATCAGGAGAATCAATTTTTCTCATTCAGAAAAATGGTTCTGAAGTCAGTGTGCTCATCAGAATATACTAGGGAGCTTTTAGAAAATATATCCAGTTTCTACCAAGAAAAGATGAAGTTGACGATGAAGCTCTGCATTCTGTAAGTTGTAAAAGTTGTCTAGGTAATTCTAATGCAACCAGCCAGACACCAGTCTTTAGTCCATGATTTGAGAACCAATGAACTAGTATCAAAGTCATCAAGTAGCAAGGCTGGTCTATCTAAACTGTTAAATTGCAAATGATTTTAAGACTAAATCTGGGATAGAGAGACACAGCCAATCAACACCACTTGCTGTAAACTTGGAACCATGCACTTGTCCTCTCTGGCCTAGACTAGGACGGGAACTATAAGAATGGAGAAGGGTTGAATCTAATCATTAATGAAGGGATAAAATCAGCAAGTCTTGTGAGAATTCTCATCTCTAAGATGCTTCCAGGTGATGCTGACTTTGCTACTATGGGGACCACACTTTGAGAACCACCAGCTTAGACTATGGGGAATTAAACCTTGTGCTCCTTTCCCTGTATCTTTGGATCTTTTAGGGTAGAAGAAGTGTTTCAAAACCTACCTTATAAGAAACCCTTGGGCTGTTAGAAGAGGTTCACAGACCTTTCCTCTGAGGATTCTGATTACTAATAATGATTATTACAATTAGGGATTTTGAGCAACTCTAGAACAGGGATCTACAAACTGTTTTATAAAGGGAAGACAGGAAATATTTTTGATCGTGTGGTCTCTGTTCCAACTACTCATTTTGCCCTCAGAAAAAGCCATAGAACAATCTGTAACCAAGTGAACATGGCTGTGTTCCATTAAAAGTTTATTTACAAAAACATGAAGGAGGCCAGGTTTGGCCTGTGGAATGTTACTTTTCTTCCTTTGTTCTGAAGTGGAGAGGATAAAAGATCTTTTAGGTTAATGTGTTAAATAAGTTCTCAACATGATTGTTAAAGTGGACATATCATTCAAAATATTTTGTGGAAGATGGAAACCAAGTGCTAAAAGTAAGCAATAAATATGGGTTAATGGAAAACAAGAATGAAAATAGAATGTCATGACTTTTCTTAACAGTTTCAACAGAGGAGAAACTTAAAAGAGGAATTGAATGGAGTCAAGTGGAGGCCAATTCTGATAAAACATCACCTAAGAGTATGTGAGATTTAAGGGAAAATATATTGCTTCTTTTAGACAAGATTTTGAGAATTGAGGCAAAGGTTGTGGAGGAATTGTTCTCTTTATACAATTCACTGTGAATTCTTAACACAAGGAGTGAGTTTAGAATGGAGATTAACAAATGTGGGAAAAGTGCCAATGAGAGAAGAGGGCACCCTGGATTGAAATGAAAGAGATGAGAAAGTGAAAAGTACAGCTGAAAGCAAAGTTGCTCCCTTTGATGAGAGATTCAGTCCTAGGGCTTGTGCAGCAGAGACTGAGAGGCAGACAGAAAAGAGAAGTTATTGAGTGAAAACTATAAATAGAATATGGTGGCCTCAAATAATGTTTGTTGTTGATCCTCTTAAGATATGTATTACCATTAGATGCCACTCAATGTTGTGAGCCCTTGGGTAGGCAAGATTTTGAAAAGTGTATTCTATTAGGTTTTGATAGAGGACTAATAGTGCCTCCAAAAGAAAGCATAATCCACAAATTTAATTTAGAAATTGTACATATCTAAACTAGTTCAATTCAAGGGGCATTAATATTTTGAGGTGCTGGCTCTAAGCATCTTTCATATACAAGATGGGCTGTAGGAAACCAACTAACCAGACTGCTTTTTAAGAAATTACATCTCAAAATGAAATAGCTTATTATACATTTTATAAATTTCATCTTTAATATGATAGTATTTATTTTGTATTACATACAGTTTTTTGATTTTTATGAACATGCCACTTTAATTTTATAATCATAGTTTCTGAAATTATTATTTTACAAGTTTTGCTTCGCAGACTAAATAACTCATTAGGTATTATTTGACTACAGCTTTCGGTCACATGAAAAATAGCAATACTAGATGACAGATATTATTTCTTTCTAAAAACTTAAATATCTAGTTAAAAATTACCTAAACTTTCAAGTTATTATAATAAATAACAAAATTCTATCACCCCTGATAATGTTCCTGTATTTTACTGTCACAACAATTATTGACATAGAGCAAAAATATAATCTCAGATGGTTTTTTAATCATCTTGTATATTTTATTATTATTTTATGTGATACTAAAGTACAGTTCAGTTGACTTATTAGCCATCGTATTTGAGAGGTGTCTTAGGATGATAAATATGATGGTGTCAAATAAATTGCTTTCAGAGATGTATATGAAATTATGTTTATATACATACTCATGCTTGTGTTTTTTTTTTTTTGAATCCAGCTTAACAAAAAAGGAATCAATAGTGCTGATATTTTATTTTTGCTTCAGCTGTGTTAACCAGAAGTTATCAATTACATTTTGATAAGTCTTTTTTAATATAGATTACCTTGCTTGAATTTACTAATAATCACTCAAGTTCATGATGTCCCATTGGCAGTCCATTATAGACTAGCTTAGGAATGGAAATAAAAAAGATATCTTTGTTTACAAATCACCATCTGTTTTCTTTCCTTTATTTCTTTTGGTATAATAATTAGTAAATAATAATAATAATTGGTAAAAAATGAATTAATAAATCTATTAATCAGTAAACAATAATAATAATTATTTTGTAAAACCATGAAGTGGTGCTACATTGTACCAATAATTTTTGTGGACAATAATTATGGGTTCAGACATATGGAAAGTAACAGAAAAAGTGAGTTTGACCGATCTTTTGTTTGTCAGGGTAACTGGGTTGAATTAAAGTAACCTTAGTTCGTTTGCTAAAAATGATCAGTGCTCTTAGTAGAAATATAATTAACTTAAGATATGGAAAACTATGTTTCCAGAGACTAGAATAAAAGCTCTTCTAATACCCTGAATATTGAAAACACACACATTCATCTATATATCAAAGATGTCTACCTCTCTGCTTATTAGTGTACTAATAAGCTACTGTGATATTGAGAATTTTACTGTAGTATTACAAAGGTCATGTGTATACAATGAATATGCCTTAAGTTGCTATCATATCCCTAGTCATCTAAGCAGCCAGATATAACTTTCATTCATGTTTTCTAATTTTTGTTTTACCTATTCAAATTTTACTTTTACATTAACATCCTGGGACATGAAGGAAAGGAAGGAGGATACAAATCGTGGTTCAGAAGTATTACAGTTATTTAACAGAGAAACCTAAACCTCTAAAAAATATCTAGAAACAAGAAGCATTTCTTTGAGGGTAGCTCACGGTTTTATTGGGAAAAGAATGCGGCTCTCATGTCTATATTTTCACTTTTTTTTTTAGACTGGTAATAAATAATTAAGCAATATATTTAAATATTTTATGGTGTGTTACTGGTAGATTTTGGCATATGTTATATAACCAACAACAAATACATTCAAGATGCATGAATAGCATGAGAAAAGAACCTGCCAATAGTTCCATTGCATGATTGAGAACAGGTAGAATAAAAGGCATGTAGAAGAAAAGAAGGGAAAAAACCTGATAATCTAAAATGAGGGATAAAATATTTGTTTCATGCTTTCCTCACTACTTTTCCTTTCTCTTCCTTCTGGTCATTCTTCCTCACACTAAATGGTTAGATCCATGTCTTTGGTGGCAGAAGGAGAGGGTTTGAGTTGAGTGAATTACATTAAAATAAGCTAGAAAACAACCAACATAGCCAGAGAGAACAGATGAAGATTTTAGATTCTAGACAGGCAGAAGGCACAGCATTATGAAGAATAACAGAACCAGAACCTAAAACAACACACAAAGACAGTTGAAGCTGAAAGAAGTCTCCTAGCTCTTTCTAATCACTCCCACACACCCTCAATCTTCCCAGACTACTGCTTCTTGCCTCAATTGAAATTTGATTACCTCCTGAGGATGCTACATCCCTTGTATAGCCCTCTCCAGGGAGGGCTGCTGATTCTCAAACATTCTTTCTGTATCAGGATTGAGAAGCAAGTTGATTGTATTCCCTGTACACTAATCAATGTAACTTCCATTTCAAAGTCTTATCTCTCTTATTTTTAAAAATAAGGTGAAAAAACAATTCCCTTTGAAGCTTGTGCAGTCTGACCCCATTACCCTCTCCCATTCCATTTCCATAGGGAATCTGTTCCTGATCATTATTAACCTTGTGGAAACTTTCATTCATTTTTTAATAACATTAGCAAATAGATTTCATTCTTCCACTACTCTGAACCTACTGTGTCATTCACATTGCTCCTATAATCCCCATTCGGGGAGCCTGACCCGAGACCCACTACATGTGGCCTGTTAGTAACCAGATGCATAGCAGGAGGTAAGGGGCAGGCCAACAAGTGAAGCTTCATCTTTATTTGCAGCTGCTCCCCAGCGCTAGCATCACCACCTCAGCTCCACCTCAGATCATCAGGCATTAGATTTTCATAGGAGCACTGGTCTCTGGTGCCAAAAAGGTTGGGGACCGCTGTCATAGATAATCCATCTTTCTCCATTACTGCAACACTCTGCAAAATTATCATCTACCCTTATATTTGAGTGATAACAGTATAAATGCTAGATTGGAAATCACGTATTTCAGAACTTAGAAGGCATTTCTTATTTTATTCGGACTCCTGGTTTTATGGTTGAGGAATTAATCCCATTCTGAACCTTAATCTTGTACATGTTCCTATTTATTTTTCTTCCTGAAAGATTTTAGAATCTATATCTCTATTGTCTGAAATTTCACAATAATATACTTTTGTATGGATGGGTCTTTTTGACTCATTGTGTAGGACATGTAGTAGTTTCTTTTAAAAAAACATTTTTATTGTATCTCTAATGATTTTCTCCCTCTAGTATCCTTTTTGTTAACATTTATTATTCATTCCTAGGATTCATCTTTTAATTCCTTTATTTTTCTACTTTTAGCCATTTTTTAATCTTGTGTTTTCTGAGAGTTTTTCTCAAATTTACCATTTAACTTGTAAAAGTATTTATTTCTACTGTCATATTTTAGATTTCCAATGGTACTCATATCTAAATTTTATTTTTATAGTACTATAATTTCATGATAAATGCCTTCTCCTATCTCCTAAGAGATATTGATTATTATTGTCATTGTTCTGAGATTTTTCTCCTGAACTTTGCATTGTTTTTGTTGTCTCTAAAATAATTTTATTTGATTGTTTTAGTGTCTATAGTTCATAAAAGTTTTTGTTAAGTGGTCTTTTTAAATCTTATTTGCTTATTTACTTTTAAGAAGGAGGAACTTAATAGTTAATTGAAAACTCTCAGTTTTTAGATAGGGTACATCAAGGGTTAGGATTCAAAGGAAATTGATAAGACAGTGAACCAGATTTTTCAATGAGCAAAAACTAGTTTCCCCATATAGAGAAGCTATAAATACCTGCATAGTAGAAGGGATGAGGGTGAATCCCCATGCCAGCATTATGTGGTCTACTGAGGTACAGAGGTATTCTCACTGGTGAATATGTAAATTTAGTATTCCTATTCCAAAACTGTGTTTAAAATGGCATCTCACAAACATTTTCGATTGTGCGAACCTCTTCAGAAAATAAAGTTCTAGCTTCTATTAGGAGGTCAGCAGTCTTTTGCAGTGTGAAGTTGGGAATGAGATTTATTTAGTTAAAATTCTGATTATATATCAAATACTGTTACAAGTAATTAAGATACATCAATGAAAATAACAGACAAAATCCCTACCATAATGGCACTTACATTCTAGAGATCAAATGGACCAAATCGTCTTCAAATTTTGAACTAGTCTTCATGTTTTTGGCCCTATCCTAAACCCCTACTTTTGGAGATTTCTTTCCAACTCATGAGCCTTTTGGGAGGTTCTATATTGTGAATTCATTTGCTTTTGTTTGTTTTCCCTTTCTGTAGGTTTAAGTAACCTCTTTCTCTTAACTAAGACAGTCACACTCCCCACCTTTTTTCACCTGCCCAATTTTGCTAAAATTCTTCATGGTATCACCTATAAAAATTTCTCTATTGTTTGATTTTTAAAATTAAAATTCATTAAAATATTATTTGAACCAACAATGTATATACGGTTCAACATTTCTACATGTATATCTAATGAATGTTTGTTTCAGTATACTTTAAACAGTATACATAGTTTTAGTTTTCACATGGACTGTATATAATTATTCCATAGTTAGGTGATGACTTTTTCAAAGAGCTAATCACAAATTTTTCTTGGTTTTCAATGTCAATAATTTTAAGAACAGAGTTTAATTTCAGTATATATTAATGGAATTTCTCTGTAGAGAAATAAATGCTAAGATAGAATAATTTGAATTTATTTTCAAAAGAAAAGGGTGGAAACAACCTTACACTGTGATCTTGTTTAGAATACAAATACAAAATTCATTTTCTGATTGATGATATCGGTTGCAACATTAATTACTTCGAAAAATCAGCTCATATAAATTTCTCTGTCCATAAATGATTTTGAATTTTTTTTTCTAAAATGCATTTCAATGTAATGTATTTTTCAGAATAAACAATTTTAACCTAATAAAAAGAATGGTAACATTTCTGTCCTCTCAGGACTAGAGTGTACCATCTTTGCTAAAATATTTTTACAGCTCCTCCAGAGGTTCTGAATCACCAGCACAGCAAATGGACAGTTATTACCACATGGAATTCTTTAAATTTGGCATAAGTTATAAATAATAAGTTCTTAATATAAATTATATTATGATTGATTTCTATAATTAAAAAGAAAAAAATCTAATATAAGTGGTATATGAGACAGTTCAAAATATTTCTTCCTTGTTTCCAGGGAGTGCGGGAACTTCTTCATTCTTTGACTTTGGGTTCAAAAGTGTCACTTGCCTGGGCCAGTTTGATGCTAGAAGATGTGAACCAAATAAACATTTGAAATGTATTTATACAATAGACTTGCTCTCTTGTATTTTTGTCATAGTTATTCCTCTTAAGTAGCTGTTGATACCTCAGTCTGCCTCTGAAATGTAGGGCACATCCTGCAGTATGAAACATTGTTAATGTAGCCTCACAACTATGGTATGAAACAAATGCATGCATTTTTGCTACTAAGATTTTTCTAGATATTTGTTATTAAATTGGAACAAAGATGTGGGGTGCAATTGTAACAAAAGTGAAATATATGGCATTGGTTTTAAGATTGACCAATGAGTGATAAGAGTACCTCTAAAAGAAGCAGGAAAAAGGTCAAGGAATGGTTAAGAAAAATTGTGACCCGAATTGTAGTATAGTGGTGAAACATTTGGCAAAATATAGCCTGCTACACCTTGCGAAATACAAAATGGAGATTTGGACATGATGATTCATAAGCAGAATATTAAAAGTATGTGCTGGCTCTTATTATCTGCACTTTGATAAGGTATCATCTGAAATATAAGCAGAATTAAGTGTAAATATGGTAAGCTCAGATATTGCAGAATTTTCTGAGTTGGAAGTTAGAAGTTTCTCATCTTTAATTTCTCAAGTCAGTAAACAATTCTCAAAGGTAAAGATATAAACCAAACACTTGAAATTTGTTTGTACAACAGACTTTGCTCTCTTGTATTTCTGTCATAAGAGAAGTTATGAGAAGATATTCTCCTAGGTAGCTGCTAATACCTCACTCTGCACCACAAAGCTTAAAGATAGAGACCAAACCCAGGGCACTACCAATAGGAGATGCATAGTACATTTGTGGAAACAAATTCTTAATGGATAGTTTAGAAATCAACTCCATGAACTCCGGGGAATTCAAGACTTATTTTGAACATGACGACTAGTCTCTGAATGACTACAAAATTTTATAACCTTCCAATATTTATTTCCTTAATTTTATTCTCCTACAAATTAGCAGCACATAATACACTGTGTATATTTTTACTGAATAAATTAGTGCAGTATTAAACTCCTAACTGATTTTTAGCCGAGATTTTATTGGAATTTAGGTATACCTATTGATTTCCACATTGTCAATGGCTGCTTTCACCTTAAAACTGCAGAGCTGAGTAGTTGTGACAGAGACCGTATGGCCCTGCGTGGTCTAAAACATTTGTTTTCTAGCTCTTTGCAGAAAAGGTTGATTGAGCTTTGCTCTAAACAAGCCGGAACATGACAAGTCAGAATGATGAGCTAAGCCAAATTCATTGGAAAAGGTTGAGAGTGAAAAACTGAGAGATCAAATAAAAGCACCATTTGTAAAAGTCTATGAATAAATGTACAAATGTAATTTAGGAAAAAGGAGAGATGATGATAAACATAGTAAACAGACAAATGCAACATAATTGCCCTAACCGGCTTTGGAAAATGAATCTATGGTACATAAATAAGAAAGACTGATTGAAAGGATAGAAGTAGTGTGGAAATAGTAGTATATTGTGTTTCTGGCTTTGGATGAAATTTAATAATAAAAAAACACTTCCACATTAATTCTCCTTGTGATAGCCAAAATATACACCTTCTACTTACTAGTCTCAATATCTTTGATCTTTATTATTTCCTTTTTTGTTTTACCAAACACGAGAGAGAGATTGAGAGAGAGAGAGAGAGAGAGAGAGAGAGAGAGAGAGAGAGAGATGTGTTACATACAGGTACAGTGTTCTTGTTTTAATATTGATAGTATCTCATATTTGCTCTAATAAATTAACATTTCAATCTTTAAGTATTTACTTGACAGGGAACACAAGTGACAGCAGCAATATGAAAAGAGAAAGTAGAAGCAGATAGCAGACATGTGCTGACAAGGAAGAAATGGGTGGACAGATTTATAATTCATCAAGATATGCGTGGAGTCTCCTACTCCATAAGATATGCTAAGGCCACCTGTCTTAATTATGCAAGTTAACAGCTTTCTATAAATATAGTTTTACAAATGCTATATAACAGTTTCTTAGTCCTTTTGTACTGATTAATTGGAAGTGTAAGAGGTTTTTTGTTTTTTTTTTTCTGTATAAGCAGCAGACTTGTGAATTTGTTAATTTGAAGGATGTTGCTAAATTTTAGCATGCTAAAAAGATATATTACAGATGTCAAGGAATTCAGTTAATGCTGGAAACACACATATAAATAAAGTCATGTATTTAGGTGCTAGTATAGAATTAAGGAACAAGGAAATGATTGAGTGATGCTAATAGGGCTAGGTAGTAAGGAAAGGCAGGTGTTGGAAGTTAGGCTGGGCTTCTTAAAAGAAGTCCAAATCTAACTTCAGAGACTAGTCGTTATGTTCAAAATAAGTCTTGAATTCTCCTGAGTTCTTGGAGTTGATTTCTAAACTAGCCATTAAGAATTTGTTTCTACAAATGTACTATGCATCTCCTATTTAAGTCGGGTATAACCGAACTTACTGAATCAAACATGATGAAAATTTTGATTTTATATCGTTTTCCAAACTCAAGGGAGAGAGGAAATACTACCATTTACTCAGGGTTCAGACAACTGTTCTCTAAAGCAACAATGACTGTTTTCTACATCTCTCAAAGACAGAGGTTAATGATTTTATAAAATGAGATTATATATATCATGAAATGACTGTTGTAAAATTATTTTACAAGTCTATTTTGAACTCTTAAACAGGATGTTCAGAGGAGAAAATATAAATGATATTTTTCTCAAACGTTTGGAGGGTTTGGCCTTTAATCAATGCGAACTCTTTCAATTTTGCTAGGAATGCTTCAATAAGGTGATAAAATTTAAAAAGAAATAGTCTTGGAGAATATAATTAAACTATAATATTAAAAGATGTTTTAAAATATGTAGGGATGGAAAGAATGCTTTAATCAATTTGCAATTTTAGGCAATATGAACCTGCTTCAAATATTCCAAATCACATCAAATTGGCAAGTTTGGAAGATACTTTGAACTTCTAGAGACCTTCTCTAACAATTTTACTGAAAAATATAAGCTATTTTAATTTTTGTTTTAAATATGTTGACTGCAAATAAGAACTTGCTGCCTCCCTTTAAAGGAAATTTTCATTCAAAGACACATGTAATTTGGAAATATTATCTATTTCTTCATGTACATAAAAGTTGTGAAAACATTGGGTTCAGATAAGTGATCAGAAGTGCGTTTTTTGAGATATAGCTAATATTAAGTGTGTTTAATAACTATTACAGAATTATCAACATGACGTTTTAAAGTATAAAACCTATTCTCCTTTCCTTTAAGTGAAATTACAGAAAATATGAAGGGTAGATAGAGCCAAAGTTTATTTCATGTTAAAATAACTATTGAATCAAGATAGAATTTTAAGTATTTCTATTATCTTATTGCGGAAAAAGAAAAATGCATTTAAGAGAAGTGGATGGCAAAACTAAGGTGATTTTTTGATGCCCAACATTCAAAATACCTGAACTGAGTAAAAACAAAAAGGCTGTATCTCAAACAGCACAGTGTTAGATTGAATCCTGTGTCGCATACATACACTGGTATGTAAAAGGATGGGTCCAGGCCAAGTGCCTTGGTACAGGTCTCCACACATCCTTAGAGAGTGTTTCTAAAACTTTAGCTTTCACTCTATAATCTTTCACTCTAGGGGAAAGAAAGGAGAAATTCTTATACACAAGAAGTTTATTTCTCTTGATAAGTTATTTAAAGCCAGAGTTATCCAAGGGCTTTTTTTTTTTTTTAATGTTTGTTTTTATTTCCATTATCTAACAGAATCTTTTAATAAAAGTTAGAATCAAACTTTTTGGATATCAGAGATAGTATATATGGTTGAATTATGCTTTCATTTATACCCTTAATATTAACTGAAGCCAATATATATCATATTCCATACACAACAATATGAAGATAGATAAAAGTATTAAAACAGTGATCATGATTATAAGGTTTCTAATTCGCAACTCTGAATTGTACATTTACCAGTCATTCATTTTAAACATTACTTTTCTTATTTCTAAATTATGTCATTTGGAATGATTAATTTAAAACACTCATTGAAACATTACATTTAATTATTTAAATGCAACTTTAATCTCTTCATTCTCATCTTGAAAGGGAAGGATTCCAAAAAAAAAATACTCACCATCTTTAAAAAGAAAATATAATATAAGCCTATAAAAGTTATGACAATAAATAATGTAGTTTTATAAATCATCATTATTATATACTAGCAATGGAATTTTAACTGGCTTGTAAAACATAAAATGTGAACATGAAAAAAATCAAAGGACCAATTTCTATGACAGTTTGCTCTCAAGTGGAACTAAAAATATTTATCAAGAAAACCACTATATACAAATATTTATTAAGAAAACCACTATATACAAATAACTAATCATTATGTCATACATCTGAAACTAATATAATGTTATATCTATTTACCTCAATAAAAAAACAATTAAAGAAGAGAAAGCCACTAAACTATATTGCCCTTGGCAATATGTTACATGATTTATATTGAAGTCACCACACCAATTATAGTAAGTGTATGTGTAGTTTATATAGTTCACTTACTCTAGCTGTTAGCTCTCTGACTTATTCATGTACAAAATATACTCTAAATGACAAAATCAATTAGGTGTATGGACAAATGGATTAGAAAAATATATTTTATATAGATTAAAAGTAACATTTTATAGTTTCAAGTGGAAATCTCGAGAAGCACTTCTTTTTCCTAGGAGATATATTTGAACTGCTAGGAAACCCAGAGCTAGAGACAGGTATTATATTGTTTAAATGACCTTGTAAGATGGTAAATTCTTTGCACCTCTGTGTCACTGCAGAAACCTTGAAATCTTCTAGGAAATAGTTCAAAAAATAAGATGAAGCTATGTAGTTGAAAATTAAAATATTACTTGTTTCAGTTTTCAACTCTAACCTAAAAAAGAGTTTTATTTGACATTTTATTGTTTCCCACAGAAATCAAATCGCTGTGCACTGAAATTTACAATGTTGTTTTTAAAATGTGGTTCGAGATCATAGTATGGAAATGTCTAAATGTAATGCAAAATATGCTGCAGAGAAGATTGTGTTTGGAAGAATTTTCTGCCCTTGTGATTCTAAATTCATGTAATAGCTGCAGTAGGTAGCCCCTAAAACAGGAGAGTCTAAAATTGGGCTAGCCACTGAAAGATTTTTAATTTAAAGTTTTGAACACCGTGTTACAAATTCTTTATTGCTTTTTTAACCAATCATGCTTAGTTCATTTAGTCCTTCTTTCTCTGCTGACGACTATTTCATTGGTAACTGAATTTGTTTCAAGTTAATTTATATCTAATCATTAAATTATCTATAGAAGGTGACTTTGTAAGTATTAAGCATTAAGGTCTTTTCCAAAACTTTATAATAAAACTGTAATAGATTTTAATTATATTTTAATATATTTTCCATAATTCTGTTTTAATACTAACATCCACAAGATATCAGTTTGTGGACTCTGACAGGCTTAGTGCTCAGAGTGTTGACAAATACAGTGGAGGATAAAATAAATTATCTTTCTACTCACTAGTACCCTTTCATCTAAAAGAGAATATTAGACACATACACATACATTCGAAATCAAGATAGATATTCACACATTCAAATTACAATATGTTAATATAATTTATGGGAAATCAGAACACAAAAGACACTCCTAGCTAAAGTGATCAACTGAGAAATTAGGAAGAAATTTGTATTTAAACTTATCATTAAAAGAAAGGTAACAATGGACAAATCAAGGATAGTGAGGAAATGGAAAAGAGTTACCCCAATCAAGTAACAGAAAAAGGGAGGCCAGAAATTATGAGAACATGCAGTTCGTTATTGGCTCCTGCTGGTCTGGATTCCAGATTTAAATGAGCCACATGCATATATTGGACAGAAGCCAAAACTAAACAGGATAGGAGGTCAGGTTGAATACCCATGGGTAAAGCCAAGCTTTAGTGAATGAATTTCCAGTTTAGCTTTAGTGGATGGACATCATTAACAACAATAAAACAACAATAAACCCCCCATGCAAAAGGATAGTGTCTCTTTTATTCTCAGCTCTGTATAGAATGGATAAAAACAATAAATATGTCTTTACTGGGATTCACTTTACACAACTGTTTAGTCATAAAAGTTTGGAGCTAGAATTCTCAGTACTTATGTCACCTAAAAATCATAAATTATCCTGAGGTCTACAATGGTTGTGAGTTAATTATTTCTCAAGCCTCAGCTAGGAAAAAATAATAAACCTCTTCTAAAGGTATTTTTAAAAATGAGGTCTCAAACTTTCTTTAGATAACTTTTTAAGGCACATGAGGTGCCTTAAACAATTTTAAAAAGTTACAGAACATATGATGAATGAAAATTTGCAACAGTATGAATTAAGGAATGAAACTCACAGAGAAAGCAGATATTGAATTTATAATGTACAGTTTATAATTGAGACATGTTTAATATATTTAAAAAATAAAATAGAGAATTGAAAAAACAATGAAGAAAAATAAATTATGAAAATTGCCCAAACAGGAAAAAGCAAACATACTTACTAAAAATAAAACATATGACAAAAAATGAAATATAAAGCAATTAGATACAACTAAAGAGAAAATTACTAAAGTATAAGGTAGCTTTTATAAACCTATCCAGAATGCAAATAAAATGGACCAAAAAAATGGAAAATATAAAAGTAAATTTAAGAGACAAAGACAGACTTCGTATTTGATTCCTAGAAGGCAAGAAAAAAGAGAATTGTTGCACAGGAATATTAAAAGAGAAAAATGCTTAAATATTTTTGAATTAAAAAAAAAGATGAAAATCTTGAGATTCAGAGAGCTCAACAAAAGCAATCACAGCTAGGTGTGTTATATTAAATCTGAAAATGTAATGCTCTAGGATCTGTTTTTAAATAGAGCTAGAGATAAAAGAAGAACTATCTTTAAGAGGAAAATATCTTACAACTTATTTCTCAATAATAAAAATTGAAAGCCAGTAAAATAATAGAAATATTTTCTAACAGCTGAAGGAAAAAAATAACCTAAAAATGTAAGTATAAAAATTTATTTTCCAAAATGGAAGCAAATGATATTTGCAGATAAAAACGAAGAAAATTCACAATCAACAGACTGTCTCTCTACATATATACTAATCGATCACAGAGAAGATGTCTAAATTGAATGAGTAAATTATAAACAACAAAAAAATAGAATCGTATATGTGTATTTGTATAACGTTAACAAAATAGCGTCTACTTTGTGGGGTTAAATTATCAATATGAATAAAATTGCATCTAAAGGAGGAGAGGTGAGATGGTAATGAAACTTTTCTAAGGTTCTGTATTAGTAAGGTAAAAATTAAATATACAGATTAATGTAAAAAATAATTCTAGAGTGAACAGGAAGAATAAAAATAGATTGTGCAAATTTTCATACAGTATGGGGAAAATGTGAAATAAGAGAAATAACACAATTAATTATTTTAAAGGAAAATAATTTTAAAAATTATATAAAAATTTTAAAAATAGAAATGAATTCACATATTTTAGTAATTACAATCAATACAAATCAACTAACCTTCTAATTAAAAAATAAAAACTCAGTCTGGATTATGAGAATTCTGCTTTAAGTTATTCAAAAGAAGTATATCTATAATAAGAACGCAGAATAATTAAAAGAAATTATAAGGTAAAGATCTCAAGGATACGCCAACCAAAATATAAGTGGAGTATTATATGAACATCAGAAAAATAAATTAAATAAAAATGAAAAGGCCTATCTAGGAGTGACAAAAATATATTTTAAAAGATGATGTAATATTTTAAAATTATAAAAATTTAATAACAGTTTCATAATATGTCTAACAAATCTAACAGAAGCAAGTAAAGGAAACTTAATCACCAACAAAATGGGAGATTATACTAATTTATCCCTTTTGAAGTTGGGAGATCTAGTAGACACAAAAATTAGTGAAGATATTGGAGATTTAAAAAACAAAATTAGCAAGCTTTATTTACGACATATATGCAAAACACTATACCAAATATCTATACGGCTATAGAATAAACACTAATTTTTAGAATAGGGAAAATTAAACAATTATATATGTGTGTGCATGTGTAATTTTTATAAAATAATGAATTAATACAAAACACACATTGGAGGAGAAGGAGGATTTAATCAGAGGGATTGGACACATGAGGGAAAAGAGAGCTTTAAAGTTATAGATAACATTAAAACTTTAAGTGATAGGTACATGTGACAGGTAATATTTTTATTATTATTGTTTAAAATGGATGTAAATATATGGAAATACACAGAAAACCGTAAGAAGGATTATGAATTTTTATAAAGAAATTTACAAGTTAAAAATTGTAGAGATGTTAAAGTGTGGCAGAACTAAATAACGAAGAACAGTAATTCACAAAAATTAGTGTTAAATCTCAGTGAATATAACCAAATCTAGTAGTTTTGAAAGTTATATGTCAAGACTTTGGGGTGTGCTTTTGTCCCATAAAACAGCTTGTACAGGAGGAAATGACCATAGCTTGTGAGAGCAACTAATATGTGTGTTGGGTGGGGTGGGATGAGGTGGGGGCTTCTATGTAGTACCAAGCAATTCTCAGTCAGGTGTCTGAGAAATCAACTCAATTCTGATACTGTCTGTGAGGAAACAGCATCAGATTTCACATGGTAAGAGCTCTCAGTTCCATAGGACTGTCCCCTCCCCCACCCTCAGTTCAGACACCACTCACTAGCCGGGGTTGTTAGCTGCTCCTGACAGACCGGCTGTAAATCAGAGTTTCTCATGAATGTCTCTTCAGATTCAACTAATTTGCTAGAGGAACTCACAGAACTCAGAGAAATATTTTACTCACTAGATCACTAGTTAATCATAGAAGAATGTAACTCAGGAATAGTCAGGTAGAAGGAATGTATAGGGCAAGGAATGGGAATAAGATGTGGAAGCAAAGATGGAAAATATTTCACTAACAAGATATGATCACCAAATGTAATTTGGTTTAAATCTCTTTGAAACTGCTGAGTTTCATAGGATACTTTTTTGGACAAATGTGGGAATCTGTATAGTAATTTACTTGGCTTAAGATATTATTAGATAATCATTGTTAGTTTTTGTTAACTGTGATAATGATACTGTTAGGAATGAGAATGCCCTTATTTTAGGAAAAGTATATTGATGTAATGTGAGGTGAAATTTTACGATGTCTACAGCTTATTTTGAAATAGTTCCATCAAAGCAATGAAAGTATTTATATACACATATAATACACAGATATACATATAGCAACTATGGCAAAAGTTAAAAAGAGTTGACTAGGTGGTGGATATATACATAGTATATAGTTTTCATGTATATAATGTTCATTACTATTCCTTTATTTTTTTTGAATTCTTGAAATTTTTTATAATAAAAAATTGGGAGAAAATCCTGCATGAAATTAAACTATCTTTGAATCCTTCTATAGGGCAGCTGAGGATGCATTATTTTTCCCCTCTTCTTTTCTCCTCATCCTTCAAAGAAAGATTTTACTAAATATCAGATATTACACAAAACATTTGCAAGATTATTATTCCTATGACATCAAAATGTCATGATAAATAATAGCAACTAAGCAGTTTTTAATCTCCAAATAAATTTTGAAAAATTTTCCAAAGTTGAACTGCTTTTTTAAATTGAGAGTTTTCTTAGTATATACAGTTGACTTTTGTACAACATGAGGTTAAGAACATTGACACACTAACACAATCAAAAATCTGAGTATAACTTTTGACTCCCCCAAAACTTAGCTACTCATAGTCTACTATTGACCGGCAACCTTACCAATAACATAAGCAGTCGATTAACATATATTTTTATGTCATATTATTTACATTGTATTCTTACAATAAAGTAAGCTAGAGAAAAGAAAATTTTATTAAAATCGTAAGGGAGAGGAAATACATTTACAGCACTTATTGAAAAAAACCTGCATTTAAGTGAACCCACGTAGTTTGAACCTGTATTGTGCAAGGGTCAACTGTATTTTAAACTTCAGTTCTAAGACATTTCAGTTATCTTTTCCATCTTCTTCCTTCACATATATCAAAAAGTCCTATTGACAATTAATTTTCATTCTAATTCAAATATAGCCATCAGGTTCCTGAAGTTGAAAACTTACCCATATTACCCAATTCAGGATTTAAATACAATATAGTGCAGAAATTTTAAAATATATTTTTGCTTCTCATCACTGTCTTTTGGTAAATTATAGAATTTATTCATAAAAAGCTTAACTTTATAAATGATATTTAATATAAAGGAAATATTTATTTAGCTCTGATGATTTCTAATAATGGATTTTTATTTTTATTTTTTCTCATAAATTTTATCTTGAAAATATTTGTTTGCTGATTACATGGATCCTTTTCAATTACTTCTAATGAAAAAAAGGTTTTTACAAAACTCTTTTAATAGGATTCTTTATCCTCCTAGATGGTAAGCAGATTGATCAATATTTTTTCAAATATATTTCTATCTACATGGACATAAATTTCCAAGTGATTTCTAACATGTATCAATATATTGAACTCAAATTGTGTTTACAGTATGTGATAAATGCATTTCACTGAATATAGCCCATGTGGTCAAGAGCTCTTTTATTTTATCTTCTATTACAGAGGACAGAGCTAGGATCAAATAAAGCTATGTGGATTTAGTTCACTATTTGAAAAGTGCTCTGTAAAAGCAAAATTCGCTGGCAAAGGGTGAGCCGCTTCAAGAAAATATTTAAGCAGAGGCCAGATTATCAAAGAAATTTCATCGAGTATATGGCACCTCCCAAAATTAGTATTATACACCCTTTCCCAGCACTGTCTGTACCCCTTTCCCCATCTCTACTACTCCCACCTTGGCAAGAACCCATAATGACTTTTTATTACCTTATACAGCAAATAAGTGTAATAAAGTGAATAAAACAAAACATACTTGGTTAGTACCCAGGAGTTCTGTTTCCAGCACTGACTCACTATATGATTTTATAAAGTTAATCGCTATTAATGTCATTTTTCTCACTTGAAAAGTGAAGGGATCTCAAAGGTCATCACATTTTATTGACTATGTCTCGAAAATCCGATCTCTTTAAATACTGGGCTTAGACCTAGGTATAAATCAGTGAAGAAAACAGGTATGTCTCTCACCCTCACTAGAATTAAAACATATTGGGGAAAGAATGACATTAACCACACAAGCAAACAAACAAACAAACTAAAAACACGTGTGCACTTTAAATTTCATATAGAAATAATGGATACAGAGTACAATAATAAGATGTAAACAAATAATTTTTGTTATGTTAATAGTAACAGCTTTTCTGAAGAACTGAATTTTAAATTGAGGTGCAAGAACGAGAAGAAATCGATCGGGCGAAGAAGATAAAACTGATGCCAAGCAGAGAAAACTGCACATTTAAAGGTCCCGAGACAGAAACAAACCTGAGTTTTCTCATTAATAGAAAGAAGACTGTAGTATTTTAGTCACTGTGAGTGAGAAGAAGTGAAAAAGGTAATATTGGAAAGCTTAGCAAAGCAAAGTCATATGGGACCTTATAGGCCATGGAGTTAGGATTGTATTCTAAGAGGATGAAAGACCATCAAAAGGTTTTAATGTGAGTATTGACATATTCGAATTTATATATTAAAAAAAAAAATGTTCCTGCTCTCCATAGAGAATGGATAAAAGAACTGGCAAGAGACCAAATTGGGAGGCTACAGTAGTGAGCACCCAAGAAATGATTCTGGCTCAGACTGGAGTCCTGGCAATAGAAAAAGAGAGAAATAGAAAGATGTATTTTGAAAGTTTCATTAAAAGGGTTAGGATAAGTATTCTATGGATGTGAATTCAAGGTAGGTTTCAAGAATGACTCTCACGTTTTGGACTTGAGCTAGCTTTCCTTCTATTAAATGGGGCAAAGACTGAAAAGTTTAGTTTTAAGCAAGTTAAACTTGAGACATCTGCAAATCTCTCCAAGATCTATAAATTAAGTCCTAATTCCTCTGCCTCACTTTCCATAATTATCACCTTATCCCACTTCATATATTTTTAGTCTTTGTGTATACTCTCAGCTCACTTTTAATTATTTTTTGTAATGGCCAAGCACATCTGTTTATCTTAGGGTGTTTACTTTTCTGTCATATCTTTGTGTAATAGTCTGGATACTTCTTTTCCTCATCCAGGTCCCCACATGGATATGTTTTAAAGCATATAAACATTCCTTGACTCAAAAAGATTTATCCTTTTTGACAGTTGCAGGTTGGGCATTCAAGTCTAGTAATGAACCACTGCCTTGTATAATTTGAGATGAATACTCCTTTCCCTACCATGGTGATCTTCGCCACGTGTACTTCAGCCTGGCAGTTCCATAAGAAGTGTATGACTTCTCCTGAACGGTTTTAATGGCTACTCTCCAGGCCTTCATAACTGATTTCTATTTGATGATAAGCATAGCTCAGAGGCAACACTAATTCACAGATAGCCTACTTCTAGCTGAGAGCAGCTTTTCTGTTGAATCATTTTGTACAGCAGCTTGCCAAGAGTTACACACATGAAGACTCTTCATAAATGCTTTTGATGATAAAAGGATCTAATCTTTGTTTCAGGCAATGCTACGTGTGTCTACCATTTTTACAATGAGCTTTGCATTCAGCATTAGAAATAGAGTTAAGGCAAGGGACTTTTCTCATTTTATAGTAATTTTCAAGTGACTATGCCTAAATTCTTGGGAATAAACCGCTGTTGTTAACCGTGTATATTTATCATAATTTTTCAAGCAATGAAATGAATTAAAGATTAGACAAGATGGCAATTACAGGCCCAAAAGGAACTCGGTATGAGTTATTTTATATATATGGCAAAGCAGAAACATTTCTAATAAAGTAATTGCTCCGAATTATATCAATTGTTCAATATCTGATAGCCCTTAGCAGAGATAACCTGTGATTTATCTTTCAGGTACTTTCTACCTTGACCTCTATAGAAGTCAACATCTGTTTATTGAGAAATGAATACTACTAAATCTTTCCATTATTTTAGTAATATAAGCTCAAGTTAACTCCCTGCTGAGATGGAAAAATATGATTCAGACAATGAAAAACATATGTTTTGGAGAGACAGTTTGCCATCAAACTACACAGACAATTTAAATGATTAAAATGTTTCTATTAACATCCTCTTCCTTGTCAGTAATGGATGAAACAGACTTACTCCCCATTGTTTTATTATTTTTTATGAACAGCTGTCAATGTCACAAAGGAAACGTATTTTTACAATATTATAATTAAAACCATATATTATTACCTCTTTTGTCACATATATTAAAAGAAACTCAGTTGTTTTAGTAGCTAAGCTTATAAATGAAATTCTCTCTTAATGGAAAAGTAGATCAGATTATAGAGTACTGTTCAGATACCAGCATACTTGTTATTTTGACTAAATATCGTGTGAAATCCTTGATTTTAATCCAGATGGAATAAAAAAACAAATTTCAGAATCGTTTCCTTCTGGCAGGTGCCTTATAAAAACTAAAGTGTAAATAGCTAATCAGATCCTATTTGGTTACACTGCTTGATGATTTTGCTCATACAAATTCCTCTTAAAGTAGAAAGAAGTTAAAGTTGTGTGTAATGCCTCTGCAATTTCACATCTCAATCAATAGCTTCAATGTGGTGTTCCCTTTGAAATGCTCTTACAGAATGAATTACTGATAGTTTAAATGTTACATTTACATTTATTATTCTCTGACATAACACGCAAAGCCACTGAAGATTAAAGCAGGGGTAATTGAAACTAGGTCTTTGGAAAGAAAGTTTGAACTATGAAAAGGAGTTTCTCGAAAATTAGAAGAGAGGTAAGATTTATCTATTTACAGGCTATGTACTCCGTGATTTAGAAAGTACCATAAAGCTTTTTTTAAACTTAATTTTCCCATATTGACCTTAGTCCATTTCTTGATCATAAGGAACAGGAGAATAAATATGTTTACTCTACACTTCAACAAAAAATACCATGTAGCAAGAAAAAAAAATATTGGTAATCATTATTCTCTGAGTTCTATGGTCTTTTTTTTCCCTATAAATCTTAATCTCTGGCAAAACCAAAAGTATCTCAACAATTTTATGACAATTGAAAATTTAATTTTCTTATTTTAAATCCCTGCATTTTGGAGCACCTCTGTTTCCCAAGATTTTTGTGCATTTTTGTGCATTTGTCCAGCAAAGCTCAGATTCAGTTGTAGCAGTCGTGTAATGAGGATCTATTCACAAAGACTAAATTAAAATTAATTTAAAAAATTATGTTACAGCAGGGTCAACCCTGATGCATGACATACGTGTTGCAAGAAATGGGTTTCATGAAAGGAATAAGTACAGTAAACTAAACATTAAACATCTTCAGAGATTAATATTAAGACTATGGTCATGAAAAATGGAATAGTTTATGATATTGGGTAACCAAAGAAAATATCCGTTTGTTCTTTATGTTTTTTTTTCATTTATAACAAAATAGATTTTATCTATTATGATCTATCAATGGAAAAAAATATGAGTGTTGATTAGTAGATTAATATATCTCATTACATCGAAAACACTCTGAATTGCATGTAGTTTCCAACATTTCACTGAAGTTAATGTCACTTGTTGGAAAATATTATGCTTTGTCTCCGCTGCTGCTAAAACTTTTTTGCAAAACCAGATTTCTGGAAATCCAGAATGTTTAAGTCCATATTTCTCTAAAGAAATAGTGGTGCCTAGTGGAAAAATACAGATATGGCCATATGTTATTTACATGACATTGACTAAAGTTTGAAACTCTATTCAATCTTGTTTTCTCATTCACAAAATGAGAATAACAATACATATATGTAGTATATCTTTGTATATAAACAAAACAAAAAACCTGCAACACACAGTTTTGTTTTGAGGCTGAATGTTATATGTAAAGTCCCTAAAATACTTTATGTCGAAATTAACATTTTATAAATGATATTTTTATTATCAGCCTAAACCTTGAGTAAATTACATAAAATTATATAGGGTCACTTGATTCATCTCAAGAATAATTTTCTACATGAGTCAATAAATATGAATTGAGCACCTACTATATATTCAGCAATTTTTATATTATGAAGGTGATTTAGACAATTAGTAAAATGTGATTCATATCTTTACAAAATTATAGACCATTCCAACTGATACACATATCTTATAAACTACAGAATGTCAATAGGCACTACAAAGACCTACTGGATCTACTAGCCATTTCTCTGGAATGCTGGGAATGAGCAGTAAATGATGAATATGACTCCAAGTTTTTATGCCTGAGTGTTTAAGAAGTTTGTGGTTCCTTTATTTGAAATGGAGTACATCAACTTTCTGTAGTAGCATAGAAATAAAGAGAAGAAAACATAGATAACTAAGAGATGCCCAAATATTAATGTTGCATCTTTAGTGTGAAAAGCTATGAACATTTTTTAAAATGTAAAGTCACTGGACCTATAGCAATAGAATCTATTTTAGTATTTTGAGGATGAGTCTCATGAATTAAAATTTATTTTTTTAAATACAGAAAAGATAAAAACCAAAAGATTAAAAAATTATTGTAATACAGATCAAGATCTGTCAGAATAATAAAAAGATGGGCAGCTTAAAGATATAACATTTACTTAGCAACTATTTACTTTCAAGGACTGGTCTAAAGGCTTACAGAATGTATTATTTAGCTAATATTTCAAACTCTAATGTAATTAGGAGTAGCCTACTTTTCAGTGCCTCCCTTTCACATATCCTAATTTATTCTAAACAAATAACCACACATACTTATGAGTAATACTAGCATACTTATGTGTAATAATGTTCCAATAAATCTGTTTCAAAATGAGCCATTTCTTCAAGTTAAGTACCATATTAAAGCTGGAAAAGTGAAAAAATGAAAAATTTGCTTCAGAGTGAAATTTTTAATATACAACATTTATGATGAGATATTATGGTGGAAGGGGGAATTTCTCAAGCTTCACTGCATCTGATAAGAAAAAGGATATAATCCAGAAACACGCTGAGTTGAGTCCCTTGAACACTGTGTGCTCCTCTTCATTTTTTACCTGACAGCTTTGAGCTATCTCTGGATAAAAACCTCTGTGGATATTTGTGTTCTTCCAGATGTAGCCTCCTGACAGGGCTACATGAGCTGTGATGGCAACTCCTGTCCCAGATGTACAAAGACTGTTTTCATCCTTCAAGAGCGAAGGAGGGGGAGGTTGATACGTGTGGACAAAACAACTGCCAGCTGTTCCCCTCTCCTGCTTCCTGGTACTTAGCGTTCCTGGGCTGGAAGCCCAATCCTCATGTCGGCCTGGTAACATTTCTTGGTGCCAGCACTTTCTGTATGAATTCCCCTTGAGTATGCACCAGGCGCTGTAAGGAATGGTCTGTGGGGTGCTAAACGGCCCTATTTAGGGAGATTTTGAATTCAGACCATAAGGAAAGCTGTGTCCATAAGCAGATGTGACACCACAAATGAGGTTTCAGTTTCTTCCAGTCGGAATCTGCTCCTATTATTTGATTCCTCAGCTTATTGGCCAAGTCAGATGTTTCCAGAAGCCTCAGACTTCGAAAGATAATTATATCTTTTTTTTATTACCAATACTCATCTCATTTTATACCTTGAACACAGTTTTTACGTTTTAATTTGTACCCAGCAAGCATATTTTAAATATGTTTTTTTAATTCTGAAAGACAAGCCTTGAATGATTTACTACTATGCCTAGTTCAGAGTAGACAGTCAATAATCGTTAAATAATATTATTACAAAAGAGTGCAAGTGGAAGAGGAATATAGGCCATGCTCAAGGCAGGCTGATAATGTTCCCTGATTCTATTTTTCAAGAAATGTCAGTATTTGTTTGACTGTCTCAATCATTCTGTCTTTATCCAGACATAAGTACACAAAGTCTGTAATCAAACTCTTAGTCTAATCCTAGAATATAAAAACTTTTGTAGCATGAATGTGTCTTGCTTTCTGGGATGTAGGTTTAGATCTGCTTTCTGAGTCTCTGCTCATAGTGGCATTTATATAATAGATATGGGCTTTTATGTATTGTGGGGCAGACCTCCCCAGGGGAGCCCTTGTCCCTTCAAGCTTTTCTTGTCCATCTTTTTGGTATCTTTGGTTAACTAACTTCCACTGCCAAATCATAAAGTGAAATGGAATTTGCTTTAGCTAACCTTAGCAACAATGAAGCCCATAAGAATGAGAAATATTGCTTTGAAGGCCATGGTAAATAATATTTTAAGCAAATATAAATAAAATCTATTATAGAAGAAATGCACACTTCCACAAACACCAGCTTAAACATCTCAACTTAGATTTCTTATACTAAGTATGCTTAATTTTCATATTGATTAATTAGAATTGTATTAATACTAACAGTAATGATTTGGCTTAGCTGATATCTCTTTTTTAGAATTATTTACTAGTATCATTACTAGAAAGAAATAATATGTAAGAATTTCACTAGTATCACAACTGTGAAGTCTTAAATTTGTTAGCCAAGCAACACTTTCTTAGTACTTTTCACAAGACTTAAGTTTCACATTAATAAATCCTTGAAATAGAACCTCAAAGAGTATCTTATTTAGGACATTGATGAAGAGCTCTTCCCCATTATACAAATTTGGCATGTAAATCCAAATGTGACTGTAGTCATTATCAATTATATTTTCAGAATCATTTAAAAACTGTTCACAGATACCCAGGGATTACCTAAATAAGGAGATGCTAAAGAAGTCTGTATCATCACTGAAACCTGTGAGTGAACTTTTGACCCTAAGAATATATATTAATTCACATGATTTTCAGAAATCACTGATCTATAAAACTTAATATATTAATCCAGTAACGATTATATATCTTCTTCATTTATTCTCTTAAATTACATTTACATTTTATTATTATTATTTTAAAATAAATTACTACATGTGACAAAATCATTTCACTAATTGTAGAGAATTGAAGTAGTAGAGACTTCTGTTAAAAATGACTCTGCATTAGATGCAATAAATGCGTTTTCAATTTAGGACTTCCACCCAGTTGGGAAATGTTGCCATTAAATTTAAAACTCAGAAATATTGAGGTTCTCTGATGTTATAAACACCAGTATAAATAGGGCCAGTTCTTCTGAAAACATAATTCTCCCATTTTCAAATAATTGCAAATTCTTAAAAATTTTGTGCTAATTAAGAAAAAATAATTCTTGAAAACTATACCTAAGTAACCGGAAAAAAAAAAAAAGTTTTATCTAAGATAAAGAACTGGTAAAAATGGGGAGGTTTTCTAAAATTCTTAAATATATACTCTATCTTGGGGTGTTTAAATCATTATTCACTCAGAAAGTATATATCAGCTTTGTGGTTATGTGCTAGTGTCAAAAAGGCAAGGGTTAACAGTTCTGTTTCCTCAGGCAACCAGTGGTAAAGAACTGCCTCCTACTCCACTCTCATGCTCTCACAAAATTTCTTCATTTGTCTTACAGCACACAGCCCTTGGCTGCCTTTTCCAATATTCAGTCTATTGAATTCCTTCTAGATTTACTTTCCTACCTACCTAGCCTTATTTCAAATGTACATTTTAAATACATTCTCAGCAACTCCCTCAACTTTATCAGCCCTTGAAATTTTAATAGGATCACTTTGAAAATCCTCTAACCCTAAAAAGACCATCCTTGTACACTGTAACCATTCTTATAATGGATAGATTTGAAGAAAAAATTGATTCCAAGACACAGGTATTCATTAATTTCCGTGTTAATTAGGCCTTCGGAACAGCTCAGCCACCCTTTCATGAACAAGCAGGCAGTTTTTATTCCAATCCCAGTATCAGCTGTTCAAATACTAGGCCACCATAGGCCCTCACTCCACCCCATCTTCCTCACTCTCTAATGACAGCCTGAAACTACAGGTTGGAGGGTTGGCCAGGAAATAGAGGGCATCATTACAATTTATTTATCCTTGCTCTCCAATTAAAATTTCATCTCTATCTTGCTCATTCTCATCTTTTGTTTTTCTTTATTTAAAGAGAAAAAATTCATCTTTCCATTTAGGTTTTAATCCTTAACTTGTACATTTGCTCTAAATTGCATCCTTCTGCTTCTTCCTAGATCATGCTTTATGAAATATTGTTAATTTCTTTTGGTTCACTGTCTCTTTTAACTTGGCCTAGAAACTTAGTCAACTCTTTTGTATTCATAAAATGAAACAAACAAAGCAAAAATTAAGAAAACAATTTTTAAAAATCTCTTAACTTTTTACTTAGAAACTTGAAATACTTTATGCTCACTGGCTTCCTTCTAACAGTTCTCATCTAACAAATGAATTTACCTATGTCAGAGTAAATGTCCTGTCTTGTATCTTCCATCACTTGGTAATTATTGAAGCATTTGACTCAATGCTGTGCTTTTTTTCCTCTATTTTCAAAACCAGGATATTGGTTATCGAATTGATTTTTATATAATAATATCACGTATTCACTGGAGAAAGTACAAAGTACAAACTTGTAATGAAAAAAGATCTCAAATATAATATCTAGATATAACAATTGTTAGAATTTTGATAATTTCTTAACAATTTTCTACTGAGGAATATATTTTACCATCATAGTTAAAATGTGTTGCTTATACAAAATTGTTTATAGTAATTTCTTTTTATAACATAACATGTCACTGTGTTACAAAATTATTCGTGAAACATAACTTTTAATGGCTGCGTGGTTTTTCATCATTTGCATGTATCTCTGTGTGGTTTCAAATAGTCTCTTATTGTTGAAAAAAAGACTATTTCACTGTTTCATTGTCATAAATTATGCTGTGATAATCATCTTTGTATATCTTCTGTTCTTGTGTCTTATTAATAAATCAAATAGTATGAACATAGTTAAGTTTAAAATATATAAATCATTTTCTATAAAGATTTAGCACTTATACTCTCACTAGGAAAGATAATCTATCTAGTAAATGAATATATTCACTTATGAAATCTGCTAATCAGGCAGGCAAAATGAAATCTTGTTAGAGAAAATGCTAGACTTAATTACTCATGAAACACAAAGTTATATATTCATAAACCAATTATAAACCAATAATTCTTTTACTGATTTATATGCTCAAATCAATTTTCTGCTTTTTCTATGTGGTGTTTATCTTTCTCTTATTGATTAACAGGCTATCTTCATATATACCTATCATATATTTTCAAATATTTTCCAAAATTTTACAATCGTTCAAATATTCTATTTATTTTGATTTCTGATATTTAGAAATTTCTCATGTTTTTTCTCTTATTGCCTCTATCATTCTTCATTCTTTTGTTTTTTATATTTTGATATTTAGAAATTTTTAAATTGCACTTTTTATCTCTTCTATTACTTATATTTTAAAAGTCTTCCTTCTCCTCAAGACATTTGAAAATGCTTATTACTATTTTCTTCTAATTTTATACACTTTTTTTCCCCATGTAATTCCTTAATGTGTTTTGTGTGTGATATAAGAGCTTAAGTGGATTGTTTCCAACTATCCATGCTCAGAATTTTGAGATATGTTTTTATCATATTTAAAATTCTTATGCATATCATGGTGCAACAGTGTTTCATTGCCTTCTGTTCACCACTGGGTGAGGGAGAGATTCTTGTTCTAGGATTATGAGATTGGCCAAACACAGGACATTCAACTCTAGACAGATTAGATTGCAGGTGGTAATCGATAAGTCACATGTACAAGCCAGGGAGGAGGATACCACATGCCATTCAGGACCAAGCAGAGGTTAATACTTGGAAACAGAATGAAAAATCAGGTCTGTGGGAGGCGGACTTTGTAGTCGCAAAAGGGTAGATGTTCTCTGGTTCCCATGTGGGGATGTGACTGGCTTGTTTGAATAATTCTGTCAGTTGGCAGGGAACTGAAACTTGCTACTCAGAGACAAGTGGAAACTGCACTTGATCCATCTGAAGGACGTGTTATTTGGCTAGGGAGTCTTTTCCATCAGAGCAGAGTGGGGAGGAGAACTTGCAGTTAGGCCATTTGAGGTCCTCCTACTTTCATCTTAAGTCAAGGCTGTACATGATATTGGAACGAGTTCATAAGAATCCTCTTAAAATTCTTTAAACTGCACACATTTTCTCTCTCTTTCCCTGTCTTTCTGATTTTCTCTGATTTTTCATTGTTATGTCTCTATATTATATATAATTTAATATTTATAAAAAGAAGTGGTATTGAAGGAATAAAGTTGAAGCTACTTTCGATTAGCAATTTAACTCCAGGTATCTTCAGAAAAAAAATATGTGTGTGTGCACATGCTTGTGCGTGTCTGTATACTACTGCTGAAGAGGAGGAAAACAAGAGATAGTCATTTATAGATCAAACAAACGGATAGTTCTTGAAAGAGCTTGTTGGGGAGGGGATGGTCAACCATGAGAGTGATGTGACAAGAATCCCAGAGGCAAGGGCTTTTGTGCCATGAGCAATCCAGAAACATTATTTTGGAAAGTTTTTCAATTTTTGACAAACTACTTTTTATCTTTTATTATCTTTAAGCTTATGTATTAAAACCTAATTCACAAGAAAAAGCTCTGATGATAAATCAATATGCACTATTTAATTATTCTGTTCGCAATTCCAAAGTAGAGATTTATGAAGCTAGGGACAGCTTGTGTGAGTTTCTATAACAGCTTAACTCACATTGTTTGATTTGTAATTTACTAGGATTTTACATTTATTATAATTTCCAATTCAAAGCACAATTATACTGTTGAAAATATAATGTTTACTCCTTTCCCCAACCAAGGTGCTACATCTTTGAAATTTGTTTTCTTATATAATTTATACAATCAATTAATTTAATTACCTACATGTAATATGTAATGCTCAACATATTTTTTTTAATGCGAAGAGTGTCATTTTTTTTTGTTAGTGTCAATATCTAGTTCATGCTAAACTATTCCAGTGGATATACTGTAGTTTACTTAATTCCCTCTTCCCAGCTGTCCTGCTTTTCTTGCTTTCCTTTGGCTTGTCTTGTCATGCTTTGTCACTACTATAGTTCCATGTCTAGAAGAGTGCCAGGAATAAAATAACCACTCAGGAAACATTTTTTTTGAGTGAGTGAATGGATGTTGTTAACCACTGAAAACTTTATTAACAGAATAAACTAAGGCGAAGAGCGGTATTACTAACAATGCAACAATACTCACAATCCTCATGGTATCAGTATTCAATAAATACTTTCAGGAATAATAAAGCTGTTGCTTAAATTGATTGGCCCATAACTGTACTCATGCATGCATTAGAAAATTTGTCTAAAAATCTTTTATATGCCCAGTAGCTAAACTATTTTGTTATTTGTGAACAAAGAGAAAAAGAAAATAAAAGAATGTCCAAGGAAAATATTTGCAGCATTTTGCCTTAGTTGATTTTAGCAACTCATTTAATTAAAGTGAGCAAAGACAGAGCATTTTTATGAAAACCCCTTATCATTAAGGTGATAAGTTTCTCCTGATCTCTTGTGTACTTTCTTCACACCTACCATTATTAGGAAAGTAATAATTAAGTAGTAAATGTGAAATTTTTTTGCCAGAATTTTCAATAATATGGTTGGTCTTATTGACTAAAGGACTGGTATGTGTAAAAACAAAGTTAAGGGGAGAATAGAGAATAATAGAATCTCTCATATTAGGAATTTGTTAGAATTAATTCAAATAATCTTTCCATGTTGATACAAATATTCAGTTATACGTATATATATTTTTTACCTTTTGAAAGTAACTACAACCCTAAAATTAAATCCCAGTTTATTTAAACATGTCTTATTTGCACATTCAAATTTGAAATCAGTTATCTCTCCATGTTGCGAATTGAGATGTACAAAACTGCCCCCTTATCTAAAGATATCTCTTCAAGAAATTTGCAGGATGTCTATATTAACCAAAGCCATTAATTTATTATTAGATAGGATAAACCTCTATTTAAAAAACACATGTTTTCTGAGAAGATTAACATACCACAGTTACTATTCATTGATAACAACAAAAATTATTTTCAAATGTTTCTTATGTGCAGAACACTAGAGTAGGGTCTATGTGGTACTCTAAAACAGAGCCAGTCTATACACATAGTATCATTTATTTGGAGAGGAAAAATATGAAATGACATGATCTCCAAATGTGGAAAGGAAAGAAAGCTCAGTTAATTGATTGTGGAACAAGGTCACCTCAAGTTCCAAATTGAAACAGTAGTGTTAAGATAGGGGCTGCCTTTTATTCCTGCTCCAAAAGTTACATGTTCTATCCAGTATCTGAAAATAGAGAGAAGAGAAATTAAGGACTTCTTGTTTTACATTAGTACTCTGTATGGTAGTTTCCAGGAATAGGTTTTCAAACAGATATATATGGAGATGTAACTAAGTATACGCTAAGAGTGTCAGTGCAGGTTGCCTTGAATAAGACAAGACTATGTGCCAAGACAAAATTTTGCTCCACTCAGAAAACAGCTTAAGAGTTCCATGGGCTGGACTCAGAGGTTATAAAGAGAATAAAGCAGAGAAGGGTGTGAAAAAAGAGGTTAAAACCACGTTGAATTTCATTCACCAATAAGATTTGGAGTCAGCCTACAGAATTATATTCAGTTTTCTGAAGAATTAACACCAACTTTGTATTCCATTTGGTAGAGTGGCAAAAAAAAAATTAATTTACACGTGACATTAATTCTAATCAGTAGAACTGCTATAACATTAACTTGTGTGAAGGCTACAGACAAAAACTTCTGAAAGTTTTATGCTTAATCAACTGAACATGTAAACTTTGTTTCTTGAAATCAAGCCATTTTGGGAGAAGAGAGAGAGAGAGAGAAGAAAGATATTTTAAAGAAACTGTACATATGGCATTTGGCTATCATAGACCTTTAAAGATTAACTAAACAAATTTTTCTAAAATCTTGCAGTTCTCATAGTCTACATTTCTAATGATGAATTTTATTTGTGTAAATAATATGGCCTGAGCATTGATCAATATATTATGTATAAAATGTATGCTTAGCAAAAAAGAACATTGGACTTCAGAAAAGCATATTATCTAACTCAAAATCTGCAAACAAATTGTTAACTATTTTCATAAACTTATACAAGCTGATTTTAGGATGGTAGGTGACATTTTTAAACTCTAAATTCAGAACTATTCTCCCATTGAAGTTCAGATCACACCCATCCTTACTGTATCTTTAAGAAATCAGATGTCCGGGTCCCTTTGTTGAGAAGGAATATAGAAATACAGGCGATGAGACAATGGACAATGGATAGACAATGAATAATGGACCAAGGAAGACCTAAGGATGCTGTTGGCTAAACCATATGGAGATTTTATACCCTAAAAATGTTCCTGCCTGAGTGGCAGAGCATAGACCTACAGATTGTTGGAAGGGACAAGTGGAAACACTAACATTGTGGCAAGCCTCAGAGACAAACACAAATAGGCCAAAGGGCAGAAGGAGGAAAACATCACAGATGAGATTTCCAAGTACTTAGACTAAAAAAAGAGTAAATTCTAGCAGCCAGCAAAGACAATCATGCCATTAACAACACATGAAATTTTATTCTATCAGGACTTTTTTTTGAGCAGGACATTTAGAGTCTACTTGACTTAATTTCATCAAAACTATCAACAAGCAATTTTTAAATTCTAATATATACAGCATATAAAAAAGCTTCCATGAAAAACAAATTAAGTAGACCATCTCTGGCCTCCACAATTTACATTTTAATGGGCAATGAATTAATGAAAAAACATAGGGCGAAAGTCAATGAATACATGCATCTGTAAGGATGCTTCCTGTTCCTACTCTCATGTTGGCTAGAAACCAAACATAGGATTCAGGAGAGGTTGTAGCACATCCACATCGCACTAATTAACTCTAAAGGGAAAGCAAGTGTGAGAGACTTAATCAGCATATCTGGCTAGTAGCAGTGATTGCACAAGAAGACCTACCTTGTATATTCGGATCAAGGATGCATTCCGACAAATATGATATCCCTAATGGAAACAAGTCAGTAGGTTAAGCTTAAAGCATTGTGATTTTTATTTTGTTTTATTTTTCAAACATATTCTTTCTTCAAGGGATCCTGCACATCTGTTCTGTGATATAGTTCAGTTGGTTGAAGCTAAGGTCATCAGACATCCTTTGTTTTAATAAGATCTCAAACTTCAAAAGAATACTCTCATGAGATGAACATTCTCAAATAAAGTCTCAGATAATATTAGATAACCAGAGTATGTTCAGGTGGAAAGAATATCCCAAAGGGGAAAAAGCAGGTTTAAGTTAATTGTCACTCTGTCATAAAGCATTTTTCTTTGGTTGGGAAAGAACACTGGAAGCCTATAGAGATTTCCCTGTGTTAGCTTCTTGGTCACTATGGGCTGCCAACACTGACTAAAGCTTCAAAGATTAACAATGCACACTCTACTTGACCCCCACCCAATAGTAAAAAGGATAAACTGTGTTGCCAGAATGGAATTTAACTGTTGTAGGAAGGAAGCTTATTCCTCTTAATGAAAAGACACAGGCATTTTATTTGCTAGAAGGAAATTGCAGCAACCTGAAAGACACAAACATAATTTGTTTAAGCTACAAAAAGAGTTAACTTAATTACTTTGGAAGCAGGAAATTTTGATGATTCTAATAAAAAGTACTCTTCCTGTTCTTCAGTGCATAATTCAGCCTGCAATGCTTTTCCTTATTACACATATCAGCTGCAATCTCTTATGCTGCTGACCCTCATTAATTAATAATTGTATGTCATGGGTAAGATGAGTCTCTAAGTCAGCCTCTTTGTTGGGCAGATTTAAGATCCATTAAGGTATATTTAACCTTGAGTGGGGAAGAGAAATAATTAGTATCGATGAGCTGGAAATCAAGCACCTTGAAATAGTCAGGTTGCAGTTGTCTGGGAGAAGTGAGCTGGGTTGCATTTGAGATGTGCAGACATTCTTCCTTGTTATAGGGGGGAAAAGTTAACCTTTGTATATAGCAGGGCATCAATTTTTAATACCAATTTATATTCAGAGTGTCTTGCATGTAACTATATCACTCTTTTTAGGAAGAAGCAGGTTGGTAGATAAAACTACATATTCAATTATGTATAACTTGGTTTCCTCTGTATTTGCTTGTGCAAGCCCACTTGTTACTAAATGATATATTTTTTAATTACCTTTGTCTGGTTGGTGTTCATAAAGTTGACTTGGGCTCTCTCTAGAGTCCTGTTAGCCAAATGACCTGTTTCCGGTTATAGGCCTTCTCCTTCCCGAGGCAGCACAAATGACATTATATTTACACACTGGTCTTCAACGGTCTACATCAGTTTAATTCCCACCATCCACCGTCCCATACCCCCACCCTCCCACCTTCCCCCAACCCTTGCTCCATCTCTTTCCAACCAGGTCTCTTGTCAATGTTCAACCTGTTTTCCTACTGCTTCAGGCTAATTTGCTTGCTCTTTCCACACTCATTATGCTCTCTCCTTTAGCTAGGTTTTCTACAAAGCTGCCTCACAAGCCTCTCTTCAAAATCTCATATTTAAGAGACTACAGTGTGCAGAAATACTCTTTGATTAGACATTTTGTTTCTTCTTTTATGTATATATAACCAACATATAACTAATATGCATGCAGTATGTATTATAGAAAATTAGACTATAAAATAGAATTTTAAATCAGTATTAGATTCCATAAAGGTTCATTGATTACTGTTTGCCTAGTTTCATATCACCAAAACAAGATTTATGCAATATGTTCAAGGTTCCTTGTCTATACAAATGTTTTCAAGAAATTAGATCATATCAAAGACGTTGATCTGTTAAGGGACAGGTTATAGCCAACATTCTTTGAGAACCTGGAAGAACTTGATATCCTTACTAAAATCAGACACGATTGAGCTAGGACATGCTTAGATTCACCCATTTGAAAGTAGATAACAGAGATTTAAGATAATCAAGTAGCAACTGAACTGTGACTAATGGAAAGCCAAAGGTAAATGAGAAAAAAGAAAAAAAAAAAAAAGACACTGTCAATGGGTTTGTGTGGTTTTGTCCCTAAAGTAAAGAGTGATTTCGTTCGGGTTTAGTGATTCTATCCTCCTTTCATACAACATGCAGAAAGATTACAAAGTGCAGTGACAGTAAATTATTGGATTTTGAACAAATGAACAGCTTATGGCATATCATTTGAAAAGCAAACCATAATGCCCTGTGAGCTTCTTCATACCCTGTCACCAGTCCCACAAAGGTGAAGAAAAGAACAATTGTCCTTTCTATCTGGCTTTATAGTCCCCCCCCCGCCCCCATTAGAGACATTCATCCATTTATAAGTCGAGGAAGTACAAAGCCTGATGAATGTCACTTTTTAAAATGTAAACCTAAGTGAAAGGCCCCTGGGACAAGATGCTTTGCCTAAGCATCTTTTATTATCAAGGTAGTATAAATTAGTTCATCAAATTAACTTAATCTTGCCATAAGAGGCTCTAAGTTTCCACTGGGAAGAGGAAGAGAGAAAATTCCTTGACATCAAGAGTCAAGGCTTAGAAAAGCACCAACGTGAGAATGTAATATTGAGTGTGAAAAAGGCATTCGAGAAACATAATGGGACTTGGGATAAAGGTCCATTAGTTGAGATATGCAGAACAAGCTTTCTTATCACATCATCATCAATTTATATTGTCATGTTCTCTAGCTTTCCTTTTTCTCTTCTTCTCCCTTAGGTTTTAAATATTGTTAAAATACCAGGTTTTTCCTTATAAATCCTATCAATACATGCAATACAAAAATTATAAAGAAAAAAGTAAAACTTACATAATTATTCTATTCAATTAAATAGTTAAGCTGATAATAGATGAATTTCTTTTATTTAAACTAAATTTTGATAGCATAAATATATCATTTCTGAAAGAAATAGATTATTATGTGGGAAGAGTAGGTAACTTATCTATGAGAAATTTTGTTTATTAGTGTCTTTTATCAATAGTATATCTTTAAAAGTGCTACCTTTGTATGAAAGGCAGGTATTCATTAAATTATATATTCAAAAATATGTATCAGGAACCTACACAATGATAGAATTCATTTAGGTGTTATGAGGAAAGAGAACAAAAGAAACTAGTGTCCTGCTCTCACGTAACTTAAATTCTACTGGGTGAGACAAAAAATAGCAAGTAAAAATTAAATAGATTATTTCAAGTAGTGATAAATTTTACGAAGAAAATAAAAAAGATAACATGTTAGTGTCAGGTATGAATGAACTGTTGGATGAGGAGGATATTTGAGGGGTTGATATGTGAGACCCATATGTGAGATGAAGATCTAGACGTACAAGAGGTACTGTGCTTTAGACAGAGTGACAGTAAGTGGCCTTGAAGCAGGAAAAGGGCAAAGTACATTCAAGAAAACAAAAGAGGCCTTTGTGCTGGACATGGAGAGAGTAAATGGAAAGATGACAGGAAATGTCAAGTACACCTGGAGGGACGTGCAGTTCATAGGAAGGAGTTTGGATTCTATTCTAAATTTAATAAGAAGCCAGTTTATATATAATTTTTATATATAATTTTTACACTACAAACTGGCATGACTCCTATCCTCTCTTTATTTGCAATAAAAAAAATCAGTCAGAATAATGAAGTTAAAATAAAATACAATATTTTGATAGCCATTTGTCAAAGATGTAAACTATCTAGCTTTGTTTTTTCTTTTTGATGGTCTATTTCTGTGAATTTGTATTTTCTGAGTAGAAAGCAATGGTGAGAAGTTTAGAGGAAGAGATTCTTTGGCAAGGTAGAAAAGTTGAAATTACATTATTGGCATTAGGATAAAGGTTCTGATTTGGATTTCTTCCCTAACTTTTTCTTTTCATTTCCAATGGAAAAGATGGAAGAGTGTGAGCTCATATGTAGAAAAGCCAAGTTTGATTTGTTTTCCTTATAAATCCCGCATAACTACAATTAGGAATTATGTAATCCCTATATATTTTTCTCCATGTACGTGTCTGAATAGAGAGAAAGAATAAATTTTGGGATAGAAAGCAACCTTTAGAGAGAGAGAAAAAAAAGGTGGTAGTGGGAAGGAAAGTGAGGAAGAGAAAATGATTGAGGAATAAAAAGAAAATGGCCAAAAATGTATTCAATTTTATTTAGGAATTTGGATGACAGTAATAAAATGTTCATTAATAAATATTTGGTGTAATAAAACAACCTGCACATTAGGAGATGGTTGGGAAATATCTTTGCCATTTTGGTGTAAGAATACTAACCTTTCTCTTTTTCTTCAAAAATGAAAGAGAAATAGAAATTGAGATAGAGAGAGAAATATGGAGAAGAGAGAGTGAAAAAAAAAAAAAAGCTAAAGAAAATGGCTCTGGAAAAGGTGACAAGCTTGATGCACTTTTTAAAATTAAATACAAAATGGAGAACAGATTTGAGAATTCCCTAAACAGATAAAACCACTTAAGCTATGCAAGCAAAACTAAATCTAGCTTATTTCATGAACATAAGTAAAACATAACTTCGGTTATTTCTTATAAATGCCTCTCATAATAATAAAACAAACTTAAGTCATTTTCCTAAAACTGGTATAATTATGTTTAATCCCTTGCCATCTGGAAACCTTCATTGTAATAATCAGTCATTGTAAAATTTAAAAATCTCCTCATTTTTACTTTATAAGCCTCTGAATTTCACATCAGTTTTTGTTTTCAAAGCGCTCAGTTCATGAACTGTTCTGATATATACAGTAATCCTACTAAATACTATTTTATTGATCTATTTTAGTTTTGTTATTTCTGGATATTTGACACACTTGAAGTAGAAAGTTACCAGATTCATAATATTTATTATGGTGGTTTGTAAAATGATCTGCTTCTTGCTGTGTTGTTTAATTTTGTAAATATATTGTTAGAGACTGATTCTGAATATAGAAGATGAACAAACTCTTCTGGACTCTAACCTTACCTCATACTTGAAACTCGTAGAATTTGTACAGCAGAAGTTTCTGACAACAGCTCTATAAGAGGAGTCTAACATGAACTTTTCAGAAATAAATCCTCTCAGCCTTCAAAAAAACATGACTATGCAATAATTTGAACTAATTCAGTCTTGAAATTTCAGAAACTATATGTATTTTAATGTAAGAATGATTCTGATAGTTCATAACATTGATTTAAGGTTATCATTAATAATTTTGTGACCATTATTACTTTATAAAGAGCACCTTAGTCTCTTAGGACATTGCAAAAAAAATTATTATTTTTTCCCTAAGAGAACAATTTGCTCATATGTATAATATGTACATTACTCCAATTCCTTTCTAGTAAATGTGTCAATCTTCATTACATACATTTATTTATATACTAAGGAAATAGAGAAGTGAATCCCTATAGACTTTGTTCAAAATCTCCTGTTTTATTAAAAAGAAAATACAATTAACAACAAGAAAATTCATAATCAGATATAAGCCCAATAAGAAAGACAGTATTTAAATGTTCTTAAAAATATGAGTTCTTAAAATTACTGTTTTTGTATGGGAGAGTTGGGCTTAGTTAAAAATACCATTGATTTACATAGAAAATTATTGATTGATGACACGTGACTAGTGGGTGCAATTTTTAAATAATCTAATGACAAAAGCAAAGTGATCAATGACAGAAATATCAGAAATTTTAGAGTATGTGCAAAAAAAAAAAAACAAAATCATTCAGAATTAGTGGAGGGTGACTCCTCACAATACTTTTCAAAATAAAAAGAAAATAAAGAATGTTTGTCAAGCCAACTCATTATAGACTTGTGGTCATAAAACTTTTTAAATCAGAAAAATTATTTTAAAGAAACTATGGTGGAAAAGAGAATCAATACATGGGAAAAATGGTTAGGAGAGAAATTTATAAAGTTAGTAGTTTCTGAAATAAAAATACCAATTAATGAATTATAATTTTATATATCCTCCCTTTGCTACATTTTAAAAATATTTTTACATCAAAATACTTGTAATATATGCTTCTGGTTAATGAGAAAACTGAAGAATTTTACGATACATGCTAAAAAACATTTTTATATTTATTAACTAATAATACTTTTGCTAGATTGTTATGTGAGCAAGCTATGGGACCTGAGTTTTAGTAAATGTATTTCAAACAGACTATTTCAATTGAACATTCTTTGCTAAAATTAAGTTATTTTCAAGCTCACCCAGCAAATTTGTGTGTAATCTATTTGCACACTTCAGGACTTACCTCTGTTAGGTCTATGCTTGGGTCAAGTTGTGTGGGCTGTCACACTTTCTTGTGAGTGTCTTTGTTTTTACAGAAATGATAAGCTCTTTGCCACTCTGTCAGGTCCGGTTGAAATTAGCCTCTGGGATCAAAAGTTATTAGTGGAAAAAGATAGGGCAGACTGACATAGTGATTTTATAATTCCATTGTCCTAGGAAAGTAGGCTAATGAGGGTTGACTGGTGCAAATAAAAATGATTATGAAATGCTCCAGGCACCACACCTCTATAAATAGTGAAGAGGAACAGCCTATAAAACCTCTCCTGCTGCCACTGATGCTGGGCTGATAAGGTGAACCCAGCCCAGTTACAAAGGAGAACAAGACTGTCCTCACCCTGTTCTCTGTCTTCTCAATCCCTTTGACATTGAGATGATCTTCACCTTTAAAAAAAAAAAAAACAAACAAAAGGTAGCGATATGTACCTAAATCATGTTCTTTTTCTATTGTCCTCTTGTATAATTCAATATATTCATTTCCCTTCTATATGAACATACGTGCCTGTAAAAAACAACTCCGAAATTAAATTGTTTGAGTGACTTCCATCTGGAGAAAGCAATGTTGAAAAGGTGTCTAGGGTAAATAAGGAATCCTCTGACAACAAGTAGTTTTAAGTTTATATGAATGATGCCATATTTAGGAGCTGCTAAGACCCAATGAGATTCTCCCAGTTTATAACACAGAAGCATTCAGAGGTGCTTTTGTTCGTGACCTGGACTCTCTGAATTTTATTAGCAAGCTAAATATATTTTATGAGAAGACAAAGAAATAGAATTCCAGTGTGTGGGGGGGGGGGGGGAGGGGTAGGGATGCGGGCACATTCAAATAAAATAAACAGCTCACTCCCATGGCTTTACAGGAACTTCGTATACAGTAAAATGGGCAACACAAATCAAAGGGAAATAATGGATTGTTGAATGGGTAGTATTGTGGAGATTTGTTCACTATTTAGAGAATAAAATTAGATCCCCATCTAATATTGCATACAAAATTGGATTCTACATGGATTACAGATTTAAGTTGTACATACAGATATAAATATACATATTCTATAGCTCTCTATATAACTAAAGTTAACACAAAATGTATATAACACTCATTTTGTGTATATAACTCTTAAAAATGGAGGAGAATATATTTTCAAATTAGGAGTGTGAAAGAACTTGAAAAACACTAAGAAAAATTTGATAAACTTAACCATATCCCAAAATTAAGAGTTTATGATCACTACCTTTTCTTGACAGGAGGCTCTCATTTGGTGCCTTCTGTTAGCTGACATGTTTTAATAACTCTGGACCTCTAACATATCTCTGTCAAGTTTCCCCCAGAAAGACATGTTGTTCATATATAAATTATCCTATTTTCTTCCTAAAAGTGTAGCCACCATGTATTGATAAATATATTAGGGACATAAGGAGAATATAATGGCCAAATTTAAAAGATAATAATATAGAAGATAGTCAAAATGTCTAAAATCAAGAAGAGACTCGTATCTAGAAAAGTCACAACTAGTTAAATTTTTCAAAATGAAAATAAAACGAAGGAGCATATAAAGAAATTCAAATTTGTTCATGGTAATGTAAATTCAGATAAGGACAGATCAATTTAAACCTTTTAGGTTGGCTATAATTAGAAAGCTGGATAATGTCAAGCACTGCTAGAGGCATGAGCTTAAGAAACTTCACACCTTATTGGTGTGATTAGTGTAGTAAAGTGAGGAGATAATATACTATTATCAGGCAACAGTTCTGCTCTGGTTTTATACCCCAAAGAAATTACCCCACGGTCTATACAGAACACTACAAGGACACCCATTGCAGTGCTATTCAGGGTAGTATGGAGATGGAAGTAATCTGGGCATTCATGTCTGGAGAAGTGGATTGACAGTTTGTCGTGGATGCACGCCATGTGGCAGTCAGAAAATAATGGACCATATCTACATATAGTATACACATCTAAAAAAAATCATTTAATAATATGAATAATAATGATTCATCTTAATAAATAGAATGACATATAACACAATATATATCTAAGTACACCAATATATTTTCAGATCTCAACAACAAAAACTAAAACAAAGGAGTATTATCTTCATTCTCAACTCATTTTTGAAATCTCTGACTTTCACAGTTTTTCACAGAACTGGTGAAAAAGCGGTTGCCCATTCGGAGAAATAAAGGGATTGATTTTGTGGTGCTGCTACATATTTCAACCGTAAAGTGATCAGGCTCAGTTTGTTTTTCTAATTTCTAAACTGTTTATTCCTCCATAAAGCTCATTTTTCCCCCCGACTTTTTACCTGTAAAATCTCTTGGTCTCTCTCTCTCTCTCTCTATCTCTCTCTCTCCCCCCCCCCCGCCCCGCCCCTTCTCCTTCTCTCTATGTCTCTCCCCCTGTCTCCTCTGTTCCTTCTTCCCTCCCTCCTAGTTGACTTTAACCATTGTAGAGAGAATAAAAGTGATGGAAAAGTTATGTTCTGTGGGCACAGAATTCTTTGTAATTAGTACGGGCAAATACTGAGTCTGTTAAAAGAGTCTGAGTACCAGGGCATGCTGGTAAGAGCAGCTACAACACACTTCACAAACATGAAAGCCAACTGCTTACAGTATAGTAAACACTACCAAAAGTTCTTTATAGTGGAAGGACTTGGCATTAACAAATCATCAAGCGGGAACATGTGTTAATTCCTGCAGAGAGTAAGAAATCATCTCTGGAAATCTGCTCCACAATATAACTTTTTAAATTTGAACCTAGGTTGAATTAGGAATTATAAAATTCAAGATCTAGTCACCATTCAGAATTTACTAGCCATGCAAGTTTGAAAGACATTATAACATTTCTGAGCTTCATTTGTTTCATTTAAATACATATTTCCTAATACTCTGATTGCCTAAAGAATGAGGTTCGAACATGTGATATCTTGATCCTTGAATTGGGCTGAATGGACTGAAATGATTATATGGTCCACATTCAACCTCCTTCTTATGGAGAGGGACTATTATACAATTATAGACTTATAAATAAATACATCTGAACTGCTGCTGAAGGGTATATTGGAAAAATGACTGGCTCCAACTTTCTCAGCAGTTTAGAAATAAGGAGAGTGAACATCAGGGAGGTTCAGTACCTTTCCAAGATCTAACCGGTACATAGTGCTGGAGTTGGGACCAGAAGCCAAGTATTTTGACTCCCAGATGAGTGTTTCACTTCTAAGATTAACTCTAAAATTATGTAGTTGATAAACTATGCTGTCTAATCTTAGAAGCTCAAAAATTTTCTCTCTCACACATGAAAATCCCAACATTAGAGTAATTAAATATTTAATGGAAGGAAAAAAAGGCACATTGTTTATATAAGAAATGCTTAAAATACATGTTATCGTGGGCATATTTTGCTGATAGGTACAGGAAGAGATTAGTTTATCAGTTTAGCAGAGATATGTTGGGTCTCACAGAGAGATAAACTGTCAGACAGATACCTCTCTGCGTCAGGTGGCATGACATTTGCAGTTCTAGGTGGGAACATTTGGAGGGTTGAGAATAGTATGATATTGCTAAGAAGACCTGAGATGATGGATCACCTGGGCATGGGGGTTGGCGTAGAGAGAGGGGAAGGGAGAAGGAACAGATATTGAAACAAGAATGTCAAGGAAAACAAGGTTCAACTAAATTGGTATTTTCACCAACAGCCTAATTAACTTAAATAATACTCGTATGGCATAAAATAATGTGCAATGTGTTTTAACATCTATGTAGCAAGGCACTGTTGGAGTGAAGAAGGCGTATTCAAAAAGAAAAAAATAAAAGCTTGTGTTTGCTTCAACTGTCTATAGGCTCGAGAAGAAAAAATCATTAAAATCTGTCCTGAAAACCACCTTTAATCCCAAACTTGCATACAAACAGTGTTCTCAAGCAGTCGAGGCATATGCACTCACATGCGCACGCACAAAAACAAGTGTCTGTGCAATTTCATAATGTTTTGTAATATTTTTTCTTCCTTTACAATTTTTATGCTTTATTCTGTGTTAAAGCTTGAAACTTATTAGCTTTTTCTTATTATTTAGTTATTTATTTATTTTATTGGGGTGACATAGAACTTGTGATAGCTTATATATTTTTGAGATTGCTACCATAGCATAGATTTGAATTTTTGATATCAAATTTATAGTTCTATAATGTAGTTATGGTAAGCAAGATACAGCTACCTCATTTTTGGTGTAACAGAAAAATGCCAGGAATTTCACAGGAATTAAAACATGATTACCTGACAAATTACTAATTAGTAAGTATAAATAAACAATACACAACTAAAAGCAGTATTTAAAGGAACACAAATCCTATAGAAAGTTGAAAATTTGTCATGCTAAAATTTAACTCAAAATTGCCTAATTTTGAGTTATTGCTGAAATCAATCTGGCACTAAAAGGGCATAAACTTACCCAAGTCTTTTCTCAGACTCAAGTCATTTGAGGATATATACACTAACTTGGGTCTATTTTCCAGGACCTCAGGATTGCTCCTGAAAGCATAGCTCTGAGTTTTAAATAGGGCCACTGGTAGACTTTGGACAAATTAAAGAGAAAGTATCCATTGCTCAGAGAGATACATTCATTCACCAGGATTCATGACTTGGCAATCACAACATAGATTGGATTTTAGTTACCACTCACTCCCCTTGTCTGGACACCTTCGTGGAGAGAAAAATTAATGCAATCATAAATGAAGACCCTATCTTACAATATGTGCTGACAATGAATTGTCGAAAGCTGTTCATTTGCTACCTTGTCACTCTCGATCAGCCAAAAAACTTGTAATTGTAATATTGCAATTCCTCTTCACTTGAGGGTTTTGATCAGAAAGTTTTTCATGTTCATATTCACAATATATACAGTTATCTTATTCAAAATCAGACAAAAGATGGTGAATGTTTGGGAAAAATTATTCATACATAACCATGGGCTATCTCTTATGAATGTGTAAACTCCAATTCATGTCTATTTAAAGAAAAATATTTTCAAGGAATTCCCTTGATTTGTTAAACTTCCCCTATGCTGCCGAATTGGCAGCTCCCTTCATAACACATATTAATATTATTGAGTAATGGTATAAGATTTATAAGATTAGCCATCTTAGAAAACACTCAGCTGTTTCTAAACCTATGTAATTGATTATTTGTTTTTTGTCTGTTTCTCCAAAACAAACATGCAAACACAAAGGAAAAACAAAACTCACAAATATGTATTGAAAAGCTATTTTAAAAGAATTATAAGGAGTTCACGACAAGATGCATTAACCAAAGGGACACTCAGAGGTATAAGGTATCAATGTGTGACCACCTCAGTTGTCGTCCTTCTATTCTTGTTTCTTTTTTTTATGAGACTAAAAATACAGGCTTGAAAGTTCTGATGCATTTACTGTTGAGTATTCTGACACTAGCAGCAGAGAACTAGTGGCAGCTGTTTTTGAATAATAGGCTGAGTAACTAAAATGTGTACTTTCATTAAGAGTGAAATAAATTTCATCTTTTAAAAATTATTTTTCCATTTCAGAAACAGCCAAAAGAAAGTTTTGTGTTGTAAGCAATAGTGTAATCAATGGTCTTTGTATTTACTTCTCAAAAGGTACTGCATTCAGTTACTCTTCAGAACACAGCCAAATGTAGACCGCAATTCCCTGTGTTCTGAGTATTGGTTGGGCTGGTTTCTATCAAAGTAATCATATAAAGGATATCTGTGTCAGGATATAGTGATACTAAATACACTCAGCCACCTGGCTTTTGTTCCAATCCTTCAGGACCTCCATAAACTGATGAATTAGTGATTGTTGTCTTCCAGCAAATGCTAAATAATCTACCGATTCACTTTCCAGCTGTCCTACAAGCACATCTGAACAAATATAAAACATTCTATTAGAGAGTGGATACAAAAGTCCTACCACATGCATGAACTTATCCATGTCAATCCACACTGCACTATGCCATGCCTATTTTCTTTAAACTTAGCAAGAATTTCTGTTCTTCTCTTAACTGACCCATGTCCTTCTAGAGTTGTCCAAATCAACATATTGCAGCTACAGTAAAGGTGAAAAAGGAACAAAGAAATTATTTGAAGAGATATTTAGAAAATAAAATATGTGTCAGGTCTAGAAAGTAACTGAATGTGAAGATGCCCATTTGAAATATTGCTCATTGAAGTTTCTAAATTGTGCAGAGAAACTATAAATTACATAGTGTGGTATGAAATGTCATGGCATAAATGCATGAAACTGCAGAAACCTAGATACACTGTCTACTAGGATCTGATGTATTTGAATAGGAACACCTGTAAAGGAAGGACTTGGAAGTAAATTTAATGAAGTGGGGAGTATACAGGAGAATAGAAGGAAAAAGTTGAAGGTGTCTCTAAAGTTCTTGAATGTATATATTAATGAAACAATGGATGGCAGTGTTTTTTGATATATATGCATTAAAAGAGGACCAGGACTAGACTTGATTCAAATATCAGGAGTTAAAGGGTACTTTTCAAAATAAAGATAAAATCATGAGTCTTATACAAATATAAATAAGCATATGCTAAGGAGTCTACTTAGTTCTTTAATTAATGAAGAGACCAGTAAGATGTTTCAATCAGTTCAAAGAAGCACCCGAAGCAACACACATATAGAGGCAACTGGGACTGCTGAAATAAACCTGCAAGGTGGATGCAAAGCAGGCGTCTTCTACAAAGGAGAAGGGGAATCAATTGTACTTTTCGAGACAAAATTCATTTGCATCTCTAGGGGCAAAAATAATTTGCATTTCTATCATTCATCCACATTTTCTGACGCAGTGAAGCTCAGAAGCAATGAAAGGTATAGACACCAAAGAATCAGAAAGGCACATTACATAATACCTGATTACCATTGAAGATATCCAGTAATCTTTTTCATTCACTGTAAAGTATTTCATACTTTTTCCATGCAAAAGTGATTTAGAGACACTTATGTGTAGATATCAAATAGTACCTGTATATGAGTCTACTTCCTTCCTATCAAGTATCTCCTTATACTAATGATTGAATTTGCTTTTTAAAAGAATAAAAAGGGCCCCTCTTTGATTCTAATCTTGAATAATTGGTTAACCACTTACTTCCTACATTCTCATAAAAAAGGGACCACTTTTATGAGCTGCCCCTTTGCAAAAAGAATTAAATTATTCTTGATAAAAACATATGAACAGGAAAAAATTATACCACCCTACATATTCATTTTTTGCCTTTTCAGACCCAACTGAAGTTTGTATCTGGTCCAAATATCTTTCAAAACATAAAACATGCATCTTTCTGAATAGTTTACTCTGAAATGAAACAAAGTGGGAAAGTACTGTTGTGAGAAATATTCACCAATTTGAAAGGAATTGAGTTTCACTGGATGAACAAATCGAGGGGTGGGTTATAGTACCTGATTTGAGTTAGTTCACATTTAGATGGCCTCAAATACCTAATATGGTATATATTTGTTCTTTGTTCCTTTTAAGGTTTTACATGTTTATTTTTCTCTATCGTGAACAGAGGGAAATTTATTAAGTAATTAATTTTGGGGATATAGGATACTAACTTCCCAAAACACAGGTTTTCTTAGAATAGAAGCAGTGTTGGAAACTACCCAGAGGGGTCAATGTCATTTCCATACACTTAACCGTCAGATATTCTGACAACTATTAAGTCATCCCACTCTTAAAGGAACAAATTCAACAAAATGCTGGCACCAGAAGTGAAGATCATTCTAATGCTCTGTTTGAGTGTTTGGTTCTGGGGAGAGTTTCTAAAATAGGTAAGTGTTTTTGTCTTTACTTTTCCATGTTCAAAGTGGGCTTATCAATGATGGCAACATGCCTGCCATGTAATGACAGCGATTAACAACTTTGTGTATATGCCATAGATTTAGTCATAAGTATGTTGAACTAGATTTTATTCAATTCAGTGGTATTCAGTTTTAATGTTTTATAAACAAATCTAGTACTGAAGTGTATTTCTAAAAGCCATCTATGAAAAAATATTTTTAAAACCAGGAGATAAATAGTCTTAGTAAAATTTAATTTTAATCTTTTAACTTGAACCTAGCAGCTGACATTTAGAGTTTCTTTTCACTATAGTACTATCAGAAAAGTTGTCATGCTATGACTTAAGGCATTTTTCTGCCAGCTTTCTCCATTCTCTCCTTTCTTATAGCCTTAATACTGAAAAACAAAAACAAACAAACAAAAAACATGCCTACCTCAGCTTACCACATATTTTATCATTCCAAGGGGATCATCATTTATACTGTATTGGTATGAACACTGACTGAATAAATTGAACACAGGTTATGTACACAGACTTGCATTGATCAGTTATCTCAGAGCAGCGGAGTGTCTGTTGATTTATGGAAGCTCTCATATTTTTTTCATATTTTTGCTTTCTTGTTCCATTCTCATATATATATAAAAACATAGTATATAACATATGCAAAATATAGTATATATTATATACTATACATAACATAGTATATATTATATTTAACTTCAGCATACCTTGCAGTCCATAGATGAACTTTGGAGCTATTTTGATCTCTAGAGAAATAACAGTGTTTCTTTCATTCTTTTGTGGTCACAAATTTCTGTTTCTTGGGTTAAGTCAATGGTAAGTTCTTGGCCAAAGCCACAGTGGACTTTCCAATGACCATGATGGCACAATTCTCCTGCCCCAGATGCAAGCTATCCTTCCTATGTACACTTCTCCATGTTTCTAAATTGATGTTCTATTTTTGATAAGCCCATCCCAAGGTCCCAAAGACTTATTTTATTTTACTTCTTTCCTTCTATTATTTTCAAAATGCAGATGTCCTCTGTAAATTGGCATTTTTGTGTAAATCTAGAAATAAATGGCACATACATATACACTGTATTTTCCTGTTCATTTGACTGAAGCTCCTCTCTTGCTAGTCAACTTATACATTCATGCATTGATATCTCCCTTAGTTGTAGTAAATTAAACATACCTATAAATTAGCAGTGGTTGTAAAGGACAGTTGTTTTTTTTTTTTTTTTTCTATATAGGTATCTTTATCTGATATACATAAAATCAATAAAAATGTATTTTGTTAGTGTCCCAATTTAAGCTTCAGCTTCATGGAAGCAAACGATGATAGAGGTTGACATGTATTTTCTAAAATTGAAACATTGATGCATAAATTAGTTAGGATGCCATTTTGTCATCCATTGACAGTTTTTCACTTTCTTCTTTATATATCTTTCCTATCTCTAACCAACATCTCCCTTTTCTCCCTTATACCAGAATACAATGTATAACATTAGGCCATGTTTTTTCACCTAACAGTGAAGTCGTTCTGAAAAGCATTCCAAAGCGATAAGATATATTTTTGTTTAGGTAGGAAAGAGACCAATATTAGAATAATCTTAGAATAGTTTTATGCTATTGTGGTCTCCCTACAGAGGTGTATGAGTACACACCAAATTGGTTATAATGTTGAAGCGAATGATGCCACAAATACTCCAACAGGGTATAAAAAAAACTATTATGTATATTATTAAACTTTCTGGAAAGACAAATAGATTCTCAGTCAGGTCAGAAAATGGCTTATGAGACCCAGGAGAAGATAAGCTTTGGCTTTTTTTGTGGTTAAGCATTTGTCCTGGGATGAGGGTTTCCACGTGTGAACTAGCGCCTTTTTAGTTTGAACTTCCCACTATCATCAAAGAAGGAAAAATTCCTGGTCTTTCTCATTGGCTTGCCCAGAAGTGGAGCTAGAGAATTGGAGGCAAAGGCAGAGGATTAAAAGCCATCAAGTTAAACATCCAAAGATGGAAGTGGATTCTTTACTATATATGCCAACTTTTCAAGATACCAAACAATTGTATCATACCTGATTTCTAAAACCAATGATCATGTATACTAAAACAAAGAAAACATGTTGACAATTCAAATTAGAATTTTAAGTCACTCTCAAAAATCTAGTAAAATAATTTTAAATTATATAACAGTCCATATTCTTTAGGTAAAAATACGTTGTTCTTCTAGAATTAAACATTATAAAAATTCTAACTTGTGGGTAATGTAAGAAGGTATTAGAAGATGTTATAAATGTAATAAAAATTGCAATTCTAATTTGTATATGCCAATTTAGTTATATTACTCCTCAGATATATATATCAACCAAAAGTGTTAGAAATATTTCTTCAGGTAAAATAAATTTTAAAATCTTGCTCCATGCTTAACAGGCAAGTGAAACTGAGGAAGTACCTTTTCATTCCTGTGATTATGAAATGGAATTCCGTCATTTCCTTTATGACAGAACACATGTGTTCCTAAAAATCAGTGCACTATACTTCATATGTGCAGTTTATGTATTATTCCTTTGTGGCTTGGTTTAGCTTTGTGCAGTGTTCTGCATTTACCTACTGTTTCTCAGGTGAAATCATATATAAACAAATTTAAATTTCTATTATATCCAAATTATTCCCTAATATATTCATTGCATTGAAACAAAGTCTAATTTTGAAAACAAACATATAGAAAAACTGACTACACTACCATCTACCTTGTCTTTATTGTGGTGTTTGAGAATTCATCTTGTGGTACAACTGAATGGGTTTAGATTCTTGTTCACATCTCTTTGCTATATGATCTTGGACCCAATATGTAAGATCTAAGTGTCATGCTTCTCATCTGTAAAAAGGAGCTAATAATTGTTTCCAACAAATAGGCTTTTATTGTATAAATTAAATCCTTGATGTATGGAGAGAATTTTGCACTGGTTCAAAAATTTTACATATAAATATTGTCTTTAATAAATGATAAAAAATGCCTTGCTTTTCCTCCCTGACTGCTTGAGGGTCAGCCACCATCATGAATGACATTGTAGCTATCTGGACCAGGAAGTTCATGACCAATAAAATGCTTCAACGGAAATAAATGGTCCATGATGTACTTCATCCTGGAAAGTAAACAGTACCTAACATAGAAATTTGGGAAAACCCAGTCAAAATGTACAAAAGCCTACAAGATGTCATCTTTAAATTTGGATTTCGAACCCATTTTGGTGATGGCTAAACAACCGGCTTTGGCATGATTTACAATTCCTTGGATTATGCAAAGAAAAATAAACCGAAACATAGACTTGCAAGTCATAGCCATATAAGAAGAAAAAGACATCAAGAAAACAGTGAAAGGAACACAAAGACAAAATGAAGAAAATTAGGTGGACTGCAAAGGCCAATGTTGGTGCTGGCAAAAAGTGGGATGGAGATTGGACAACAGAAGGAGTAAAGATTTGTCAGTGACTTTATCTGTGGTGACCGAGCAGATTTTTCATGAGAGCATTAACAAACTAAGAACTTGAAAAAAAAATGAGAAAATGCCTCAGTAAAAAATTTTTTGTAAACTAGAAGGCCATATATACTTAAAAGAATTTATTTTTGTATTCAGTTGTACCATATATAAGAATTTCAAATATTCAATCTTTTTCCTTCGTCAAACACAATTTCATATGGCTCATTTAAAGTTTCTTGTGCTTTATGCGAATACAATACTTATATATAAGTGGTAATAATTCTAGAATTATGTAATACTAGCTTAAAATTAAAGAGGTGAAAAATGTGTTTGTTTAATACCACATATAATGTAAGCCAGCAACTTTAATTTAAGGTTCAGTAGACTAAATCTGGATTACATAAACCACTTTCATAACTAACATTTGGATCCTTAGTTTACACTTCTTCCAGTCCTAAGGCATTGAGAATATAAATTAATATGGAAATTTTCTCCATAAAGGAAAGTTTGAAATGTTCTATTAAAAATATATACAAGAAAGTAAATTAAAGATTAATGGCAATTTTCCCCTTTGGGGAAACTGAATTCGTTGTAGACAAAGACTCACCGAAGCCTTTGGCACCAGGTAGTTTTGGAAATTTGGAAGACATATTGTTAGTTGGAACTTTTAAAGTTTGATTACAGATGTTTGTTTTATATTGTATTGTATCTTCTCATCCTCTTCTGTTAATCAGTTTTTTTAAGTGTAGTCGATTAAATTATTTAGCATTTCATGGATAAAGGCCCAATTTATCTGGCTCTAGTGATCTGGATTTGGTGCGGTATTATGGAAATATGAATATGGTACAAGCATTTTTAGTCTCAACTAGTAAATTGTCAAGTAACATTAGTTCTGAATTTTGATTAATAGTTGAGGAGCTGTGTCAGATTGCAACATTGTTTTCTCTCATTATCCTGCCTCCTTGCAAAAAAATTACTGAGTGATTGAAAAGGAATTAAATCAGTATACTTTTATTTTCTGTGGGGAAAAAAAAAAAAACACCAAAGCAAATTTTAGTGGATTCACAAGACTTACTATGCTACTTTCAAAAAAGGAAATAAATATTCAAACTATTATTCGTAGAAACAAAATAGAATCTACTATTCTACCATCATCTTTCAAATGCTAGTATTATTTGTAAATCTGATGTTTAATTATTATGGTATTTTCTGTGTATATTTACTTAAAAAGAAATTTACTTACAAGAATTATAAAACTGATAAAATTCTATATTCACCAAAATTTTATATCAATTTTAACAGTCACACAGATAATTGTACTTCTATGGCTTTTGAAAGTATTTCATAAGATATATCAATTATATAAAGCTCCTAAAGCCATCAATTTGAAGTTATAAAAATGGTAAACTGTTTTAAAACCAATATTTTAAAACTGGCTTGAATGACTCTTGATTGCTAGGCTGCCTTTATTTTAGTGTTTGATGGTGATCTATGGCTTTATGATAAGGTTTATTGTAAGCAAGTTTTTTCTGCATAAAGATTAATCAGAATGAAATCTGTATGTTTAAACTCCATTAAAAATTATACTCTTTGTATCTTTCAATTCCCTAGAACAAGAAAATTCATATTTCCAAATGATACCAATACAAACCAAACCTAAATAGTTTATTTTTCAGGCAAACAGACAACAACAACAAAACCCCAACACATAAAATAAATAAGTAGAAGGAACACCTTAATGCTTACACGTATGAAAAATATAATAATTAAAATTTTATTTTACACAAGTTACCATCAAAACTTTTTAATACAATTATAATTGAAATCCTACACATCTACTTAATTTTCCTGATTAGATTACAATGAGTGAGGACAGAAAGATTAATTAGGAGAAAAAGAGATAACTAAGCTTTCTGAAAGGATTAGGAATGGTCTCTGTGATGACTGACAGGAGACCAATTTTTGCGTCTTCTATCTCTTAGGAAAATGGAGAAGTGGAACTGATATGCTGTCATTTCCCACAGGTAACCCAGCAGGAACTTTCAGGCACACTGACATGTTTCCAGGTGCAGAGGGCTCCCCCAAAGGGCACTCCGAATTATCTTCCATTATGTCACAAAAGATGCAGAACCCTTAGGGTGCTGTTTAGAACGAGAAACAGTTTTCCATCTTATGTGACACAGATTCTACGGGAGAAAGTTAAGACAAGGATCCATTTCCCCTTCTATTCTGAGACATTATATTCTCTTGCGAACAATGAGAAATTAGACTGCTATATGTCTGACATTTACTGAGTATATAGTGAAACAGATTAAGTTCATAAGTATAATATGTAAAAATTGTTAATATATTATATTAATATATAATATATATATTAGCATTCAACAGAAATAGAAAGTGAAAAGAAGGCAGTGTTCCTTAGTAAAAGAGTCTTTTCATTTAAATTTTGGAAGTGATAAATATTATTCCAATTTTACAGATGAGAAAATTAAACTTTAATATTATCACTTTTATTTATTTTCATAGCAGTTTTCCTTAAGCTAAGTAATTTTTTCAGACAAAAAAACTTCCTCTGAGAGCATTATGATACAGATGTTCTCAGCAAAATGTGTATTGCTCTTCATCTATGAACTTAAAGTAGGAAATATCTTAAATCCCAATCATGAAAAGTGAAGGTTAAAAGAATGTGGCAATATTGTATTAATTTGATAATTTCCAGTTTCCCATAAATTTTAATCTTTATCGTTGCTCTAATATCCTAATTCTCACATGATATCATGTTATATGTATTATATACTGTACTCTTACAATAAAGTAAGCTGGAGATAAGAATATGTTATTAAAATTGTAAGGAAGAGAAAATACATTAACAATATTAGTTGAAAAAGTCCCTTATTGAATAAGTGTTTTAGGACAAATAATAGTATATTCTTGGAAATAAAAAGATTATACTGGATGCCTAAATAATGATTTTACTCAGAATATGTTGAACGACATATACAAACACTAAAATTGGAATGGACACAAATCCAGAGAGCAAAAGATCTGTAATTTTTTTAAAAACACAAAACCACTGCAGTTGACTCTTGAACAAAATGGATTTGAACTGCATGGGTCATTTATACAGGGACTTTTTCAACAAATATTGTTAATGTATTTTCTCTTATAATTTTAATAACTTTTTTTCCCTCTAGCTTACTTTATTGTCAGAGTACAATATATAATACATATAACATGGTATATGTGTTCATTGGCTATTTTATCACTCAGGCTTCCAGTCAACGGAAGGTTATTAAGTAGTTACATTTTTAGGGAATCAAAAATTATATGTCGGTTTTCAAATGTGCAAGGGTTGGCACCCCTACCCCCGTGTTATTTAATGGTCAGTTATATCTGGCTTTTGCCCTAGTGGTGACTTAGTTACAGCAACTGTTCCAATTAACACAGAAGTAACTCTAATTAATTCATTCAAATGCATGCTCGGCAAGATGAGAATAATCTGCTTTAGGTTCTCAAGCAACTCACAAATTACTAATGTGGAGGTAATTTATATTCTATCTTGAAATATACTTAAAATATATAGAAATAATTTATACATTTCCTGAAAGGATAACTTTAAAAGCTCTGAGGAAATCTAGAATAGTTTTTTCACTAAGATTCTATTTGATAAATTATTCACTAGAGTAATATCAGTACAAGCCCAAGAGAGGACTGCAGAGTTCATGTCCAACATCTGGATCTAAAATACATATAAATAGACACAATCACTGGCAAACATGAAGCAGATCATGTCATATACTTAGCCAAATGAAATAAAGTTATGGAAGAAAAGCGAAAAATGAAAAAGGATATGGGTTTTTAAAATGTTGGCAATGCACAAATTGACCGGTCTGAACTACAAGGATGGTGAGAAGTCCAAGCATATTGTTGACTCTCTTTATCATTATTGAACAATCCCTTTATTCAAAATAAGGAGATCTCTTTATTTTAAAACAGTAGTTTGATGTGATAGAATTATGGCTTCTGTAATATTTTTGTTCCTTCCAAGGCTTACTATAAGTATGTTAGTTTCAGTGGTTCCAGTTTTCTACTGTAGTCAGACAATCTTATATAGGAGCATGGCAGTGACATCTGTTTGCTACATGTGTCAATATTCTCCTCCAAGCAATAGCCTAAATAGAGAATGGTAGTATGCGGATAGGAAACTTCATACTTGTCTCTTGAGAATTTAAAAACTGATGCAATAGATGTAAGTATCCACGCCTTTGACCTTTTTCAATAATGTATGAAGAAATACATCAGAGAAGTCAAAACTCCTTTCCTCTATGAATCAATGATCTTGTGTTCAGCTCTCCAACTTGATTATCCATCAAGCAAAGATCTGCTTTAGCTGGAAATTAAGTGTCATTTCCTACTGAATCCTCACCTTATTCTCTCTATATGTACCCCTATATCTGCGCACACATCTCAACATGTTAACATCTTCTTATACCAACTCAAGATTTTTTAAAAAATGCAATTATTCATTCAAGTAAGATTAATTGCAAACAACTCACTTATATAATTTTTAACTATTTTCCCCTTCCATTTTTTTTCTCTGTAGATCATCAGATATCAGATTTAAACGTATTTTTTTCTAAAAAATATATAGTCTAACCTCAAATTTCCCCTGCTTATAAACTACCTGAAAAGGAAGACAAAATGAAAGTATATAAAATGAATATATATGTTCCAACTTGTTTCTACTGCTCACTATGGAGCCAGAAAAGTTTTTCAGTATATGTAAGAGAATCAGTATGAATTGAACCAAAGCATAATTTTATTTTGTTTATATTCAACAAACCTTCTTTAAACCTACTCTATGCAAGCCTGTGCCCAATCTAAGGGTAATTCTTGTTCTTTAGGATTTCAGAGGCTAATGTGAGAAAGTGAGATACATGAAAACAAATCTCAAAATAAAATGTCACATTATTTAAAGTATGCACAAAATCTCTGTGGACTTTTAAGAAGTATCACTTTTTATCATTCTTCCTTTAGAACAGTATGTTATAGAAGTCATAGGTATTTTGCAGAGGTATTATATAGAGATATTATACAGGTTCATACACACCTTCATCCTTAAGTTTCTGAGAAAGTTTAATAATGTGAAAATGATATTTGTTAGTACGATTGATCCTCAAATAAAATTGATTTGACTGAATTCAATTGTAATAGATTAAAGTTAGTTCATATTCTGTGCATTAAAACTGAGCTATCAGTTGACCTTTTTTTTTTCTCTCATGAAGAACTTTCATTATCTATTCATTAACCGTGAAAACAGGGTGGCTTATAGACAGGTGAGTTTTTTTGTTTGTTTGTTTCTTTTTATATTATTCTAGATGCTTCTCTAATATGATGAACTCTAATTATATTAAACTCTTTTGTGGGTTCCATTTTACATGCTTGAAAATTTAAATCAAGATAGGCTATTTTCCTAAACATAAGCTATCAATTATGTCAATTCACATAGGTAGTTATGCAGGGTATCATGATGTTTTAGGGCACCTAAAGCATGCATTTAGCTTTTCTTTTCGAGGGAGAATAAGGAAGATAGAGAGGTCCAAGCGGAAAACATGGGTAAAATAAATTCATGAAATGTATTACATATTATAAATGTATTAAATATATTTATGATAATTAGTGTATTAAAATATAGTAAAATAATGAGCATGTGCTATATATTTTACTATAGAATTTTTAATATTTACCATTATTATACAATTTAAAGATAATTCTAGAGTGAAATTTTTGACAGTATAACATATGTGATGCTAAACAACCTCCTAAATATTTCCCTTTTTTTCTGGTGTTTCCAACTTTATGATACAAATACATGAATCCATAAATCTGAAGAAAGGGAACATGTTCATTTGTATAATGCTAAGGTCTTATCTAAAATGAAGTAAAATAAACAGGGTGATGGGTAAGTATTTAGAAAGTAACATTTACATTCCAAGCTTTATTCAGTTATACATACATAAACTTGTTACCATCTTCCTGTTAATATTTGACCATGATGGCTATATAACAATGGCTAAAGGTTACTTTTTACATAAAAGGATTTTAATTGATTTTTTTAAAACCAAAATAGTCTTTATGTGTCAGAGCTACATTAAATTAATTACTCCTTGGAAGTAAGCAGCAGGAAGAAAATGACAAGTATTTACTGCATATGATAGTTGTGCTTCACTGAACATGTTCAGCCATAAATTAGGAGAAAAGAAGAATATTAAATAAAATTGATAAGGCTTTCAGAAAGAAAATATTGAGAAGAAAATTACTATAAGATAATTGAAATTTGGTTGAGAGAATTTGATTCTTCTTGAGGAAAAACAAGTAAAGCCCTTAGAGAAAACAGTATTTGAAAGAATTTTTTTTTCATTGTGCAAGAGCCCAGGTATAGAAAGATAAGTCAAGAAGGAAAGAAGAAAGAAATGCAATAGCATATGTCAAATGCAATGTAACATGGAGACAAAAATATAATATTCCAAATACATGCCCCAAATCTACAGCATCAAAGGTACTTATTCTATCTCGCTGGGCTATAAACTCTGTTTCCTTATCTCCATGCCTCTTGTTTTTATTCCCTGAATTTCCTCATAAACTTTGTTTAGGTATGCTACAAGTGCTTTTCCATCTCCTTTGTTCCAATGACAGCTGAGATATGTTCTTCTTGTAGTGGATCTTGGAAATAAGAGAAGGCAATCCTAATTATGCAGGCCATGTTTAAAGCCTCCAGGCATTATATTCTATCACATTCATAGCCTCAGCGTCACACAGCCAAACCAAAAGTCGACGATCAGGGAAGTATATTTTACCCCAAAGTGGAGAGGGAGAAAATAATAATTTGTTGAATAACAGAATTTATGACATTAAAAATTATTATTCTAGTTTCACAGATAATTTTACCAAGATTTGGAGATTTTAAGCAACTTGTTTTACAATTAGAAATAACAAAGCTAGGATTCAAACATGTTGCTGTTTTTAGCACTTACAGTCTTAATTACTGTGCCATTTCATTTTTTCACTGATTGTTTTTTGATTATATGCTCACAGTACCACACACACACACACACGCACACACACACACTCTCTCTCAACACATATAATCCCATAGTCTCTAGATTTTTATTAAATGACAATTTCTCCTTGTCCATCAATGATATTCAATGTTTCTTGCACAATCTCCAAACTACTGGTTGTCCTGTAAGAAATTTAAACTCTAACCAATGCAATCTTACTATTACATGTCATTACCATTTTTAAATTCTCTACCGGAGACTATTGCCAGGAGAATATTGTTAACCCGAAGTTACCAGTGTAATCTTCAATGCACGCATTTTTCAAAGAATCTTTGTTTTTTGGGCTTTGTGTCCTGAAACCATATGTAACAAAATTTAAACATTTATTGAAAGGGCTTAGCATGTACATGATAAAAATGGAGAAAATGATTAAAATAGTTAATTCATTAATTTTATAAAAAGCAGAGTTAAAATTTGTTCTATAGTGATATAATTTAGTTAATGTGAAAACTGAAATATAGAACAAGCAGTAGATTTTAGCTATAGACATTAACTCACAAATTTTATGTTAGCTTCAATAGTGTATGGAAATTCATTTTAACTGAAATAGGACTAAACTAGATATTGAGAATTTAGTCTCTATTCTGTTACTAATAAACTCAAGTAACATGGGTCAAGAACAGTGCTTTTTTTTCAAGCTGTAGAGTTCTAATCAACATATTGTGGAAGTTAATTTATATTATCTAGAAATTATTTTTTGTACCAAATATTTTTGCACAAACAAAAAATTTATTATCAAAAAATTGGAGTTGGAGGGGAAAATTATTAACAGTACCAACTAGAATTGAGTGAGATGCATATCGAAAAAAAGCAGTCGGAAATGCATATTTACCTATAACAGTTATCCTAATTGACGTATATGTGTGTGTGTGTATATATATATATATATACACACACACACATATATATATCAAAGTAAATGAGAAGAAAAAGTACAGTTAGCATCATAATTGTTATCTCTTGGGAAATGTTATTAGATTTTATAATACTCTGCTTAAGGAAATGTGAGGATAGTAAATAAGTAGAATAGCCCAATACAAAGAATAAAAAAAATCAAGACTGTTTGCATCAGGTGAATGTTATCCTGTCAAGAGCTTAACTAAATAATTGGCAAAGAATATGTATGTACCATTTAATTTTTCTAATTTCAAAAATCACTTTACAGTTTTTCTCTAATTGATTTTTTAACAAAATCTCTTCCAGGCATAAATATTTCTTGAATTTCTAATGAAATTCTAACCTATATAAAGATATTGAAATCATTTTTTAACTAGGTATAACTTAGTTTACTTGCACATTTAAGACAGATCTAGAAATTTTGGTTATTACTCAATACTAACATAATATTCATATTAGTACACAAACAAGGAGTAGTGACAAAAAGTGATGCTCTGATGAAGAAATAATCTGTGACTTAGATTTTAATGAGCTCCATCTTTATTGAAAAACAAAACCACTTTGATAGAACTTAATGTATAGTAAGTTCCCTCTTTACGAAGTTTCAATTTCCAAGGTTTTAGTTACCAGAGGTCAACTGTAGTTCAAAATTGCAAAATTCCAGAAATAAAGAATTCATAAATTTTAAATCGTGTGCCATTTTGAAATCTCATGTTGTCCTACCTAGGATGTGAATCACCAATTTGTCCATGCTGTATAGCTACCTGACCCTTAGTCACTTAGTAGTCAAGACAGTTATCAGATCAAGTATCACAGTATCAAAGTGCTTGTGTTCAAATAACCCTCATTTTACTTAACGATGTTCCTAAAGACATTCACATAACTTTTATTTCAGTATATTGTTACAATCGTTCTATTTTTTATCAGTTGTTAATCTCTTATTGTGCCTAATTAATAAATTAAACTCTACCATAGATATGTATGTACAGGAAAAATCATGGAATATATGGGTTCAATGCTATCTGTGGTTTCAGTTATCCACAGAAGGTTTTGGACTGGATAAGGGTGGACTACTGTACATCTAAAGTTTTCAGTTTGTTTCCTCCCTTTATATTTTTTATGCATGTAAAATAACACCTCACTTTGTTTATATAGCTTTCATTTGCCCGTCTAATATTGAGGGATCTCCTTTTGTTCACATTACATTTTTAGTGTGAAGTAAAGTATTGTACTAACACTGCCTTGTACAAGCAGTTTGCCTGAAAGAAGATGTCCTAATATTAAAGCATGTTGTTTCTCTGTTTATATTTGTTTGTCAGAAGCCAGCAGCCTAAATGGAAACTGTTCTAAAGCCATAAGAAACCTGTAAGAAAGTATACTGCTGCACTGTATTTATATGTCTCCTTTTTTGCTGCTTTGGCCAATAACTCAATTTATCATTTGTTTTTAAATTTTTATATGAAAATCTACCTCATCCACAAGTGCACATTTCTATCCTTACCCACAGACATAACTTTTAACCTAAACTCAGTTGTCAGTGGTTGTTGATCAATATTATAAAAGTTTTATTTGGAGGTAAACAGTTCTAAGAGTTAGGTTTGCTATTATCTGCTTTTATACATTGTTCTAACTAAGAGGAACTTTCAGAAGCACTAGAGAATTTCCTTGCATTTTGCTAGATGACATCCAATGATAATGGCCTTAACATGATGGGAAATTAATTGAGAAAGCATTTTTACCCTGCCATAATTTTATCATCTATTCTATTGCTGCTATTAGCGGGAATCCATAACCCCTTGGGTGTTTCAAGTGAATCTCTTTTAGCAGAGCTAACAGTCTAGAGGTCATACTGTTAGCTACTCCCATCAGCCGGGTGTCAAATCATTGTCAAAAAGAAATTATTGGTATATTCATTCTTTTAGCTTCTAGCCTTGTGCTGTAGTATATGAGATGATTTGTAGAGAGCCATTGGGGGGAAAAGGAGCACTGGTGGTCACTGAAGTCTTCTTTCACATCAGCACTTAGTCGAAGCATTACAAATTAACAAGGATGTGTGAAGCATTGCTTGCAATTGAACTCGCTTTCCAGATAGTTAGAAAATCTTGGATTCTAATCTCTGTTGGACATAATTTTTTAAACTGAATGATACCACAGAGAGGATCAGGACACTTGTGATATTAAATGTTACTGTTAAGAATCAGTAGTGGTTTCTTCCAACATATTGAAAACATATAATTGTATTGTTATACAAACAATAATAAATGAAACATTATATTTATGGCTGATAGTCTGTTTTCATTTCACTGTGTATTGGTTTTCATACAGGCATTTTTAGATATCCTAAATGTAGTTTACACACACATACGCACACACACGGCATAAATTTAAAAATTCAAAAGTGAAAGATATGAAATCTATTGTTTCTATTCTGTTCTTTTCCTCTCTGATACAGAAAAAGCAAACACTGAATCTCTAATATCCATTTTTAATTCCTGCTTTCACAATGAAGCACCACAGACTACAGTGGTTTTTCAATATACTTGCATAAAATACAACATGTTCTCATGCTTAGAGTTTGTATAAATTGTCTGTAGACTACAGTTGGTGTTCTAATAACATTTTTTCAATGAGACAGTATAAGAAGGCCACTATCTATTTTTTCTTTGCTGGTAGGTATTTAAGGAAATGGAAACAATTACTGAAATATAACATATGATAATAGAATATAGGAGACTTTATGTTCATCTTAAATCTATTGTACTTGGAAAAAATGAACTACTACTCTGGCAAGCACAGGCATACTGGTGTATACTTACACTTTCCAAAGCCTTTCACACATTCTTAACGGCTCTCACAAGTTTATCATAAGATGACTAAGCTAAGGCTGGAGATTTATTCTCTCAAGTAGACTTTTTGAAGCAATGGTGAACTCTTTAAAAAATGATCTATAGGGTAACATTTTTCTTATAAAGGCTAAAATGAGAAATAAAAACAACCAAAGAAGACTATATAAAAATAAAGATATGACTTATTTCAGGTAAGGATTGAGGCAATAATTTCCATAATTGAGAAAATATTCTTTAGAAGTTAGAAATAAATGTAAACAACTATATTCATATACACTGAAAAATGTCTTCTAGAAGAGGTCATTGCTATCTACAACAAGGATAGCTGTCTCTTGATAACTCATATAGATCTGTCATTCATAAATTTGTCAAGTCTTCTTGAACATATTCATATTTCTGTCAGCATGTTCTTCATGTCTATTAATATCTATGTTTTCTGTCATAAAGCATATTGTCTTAAAAGGAAATTTGAAACAAATATCTGCATACGAATAAAAATTCAAAATGTAATGTGTGCTGAACATAAAAGCAAAGTTAAATATGTTTCTCGACTTTTTTAGAGTGTATGCTTTAAGTTTCAAATATAATATTCCTATGGAGTAAAATGGTTACAGATTTAATGATACTAGCTTGTTATTGTAAAAATTTTGTTACTACCAAGAATAAATGAAAATTCTCAAAAACTACCTTTTTAAAAAAATGTTCTAAGTGACTAAAATGTACACTTAAACTCTTTGAATTAGTTATTTTGAAATTAAAGACAACTAAAATAGTGTCTAAATTGTTAATATTTACAATAATTGGTAAAATAAAATTTCTCTCTGCATTTTAATCATAGTGATTACAGAACTTGGTAAAACATAAAAAAAAAATTGTCCAGGAAGCAGTACAATGATGAAAACTTCGTTTAAGTGACAGAGCATCAGGCTATTGCATTGCTGAATAATTATATTAAGCTTAAATGTAGAATGTGTGAATAATTTCCAAAATATTCTAAATAATTTATAAGGAGTGATGCTCCAGAGCTATGAAAATAAGAAATATATTTGAATTGAAGCTTTATTTGGTTTGCTTTACTTTTATAAACCTGGGAAATACTGAATTTAAGCTAAATAAATATCTACATTATTTTTGGTGATTTGAAGTACTTACGTTTACCAAACGTTATCATGAAAATCTGGGTTTATTTATTGATTCCAATTGGAAATGCATGGTTTGATCTTATTTCATTTTTGTTGTAATTATACATTAAAACATTACCTCTCATGCATTACCCAAAAGCCTTGGAAAAGATTGACTCCAAAATCATATGAATATAACAAATTTTCTGTGCTTTTTAAACCCCATACATGAACAGATTTTTACCTATCTATAAGCAATAACTTTTTTTGTAAGTTTTTTTCTAAAGGGAATGTGAACTCTCACTCTTGAGTTTAGAGTTTGCTTTCTGTTTTGACATTTATTAGAAGCTAAATACTTTTTTAAAAATGCTATTATCTCTTTCCATTTATCTGTTTGAGATCAAGGAATTGACATTCTTGAACAAGAATAAAATTATACATGTAATTAAGGGCAAAATTATTTTAGTATTTATCATGCATTTTTAACACATGCATTACTTTAATTAATATAACTAAATATAATTGTGGGTTTCTCTTTTTGTTGTTAAATTGTGCAATAAATCAGTAAATAAGAAAAACACAACTTGACCCAAAACAAGAGAACTCTTATGAGCAAACTTTGTTTGGAATTAGTGTAAACATCACATATCCTACAATGATGTCTCTACACAGAAGCTGAACTTTGCTTTGAATAACATTATAAAATGTCCTATTTTAAAAAATATGTATTTTCATCATATTTATTAGATTTTTTATTTGTTGCTTTCTAACTGTGTTTTACTCTGTCAACTGTTGGTTAGAAGATTTCCCTTGGGAAAAGTCTGAGCTTCATACCCATGCTTATATATCACAATGTGAATACAACTTGCTGCACTCCACTTGGCAGGTAGGAATATCCGTGAATAACACTGAAATATAATTGGCTTCAGCTCCTGGTGTTGTCCCCTGAAATTGATTCATTCTTATATCGCCTGACCTAAGCAGCAAGGACATATTTTAAATTCAGACTGCCTTAAATTGCTGTATTACAGCTTTTTTTATATATATAAAACTCGTGTTACTGAGTTGACAAAAAATTACTTGTTTTTCAAAATACTCTATATTGGTGAGGTGTATATGTAAAGGTAGTTACTGGAGTTACAAAACACTGACAGTATTAAGTACATTTGGCCTATAAATAATATCCACTAGGTTTTATGTTTATCCTCATTATATCCAAATTGCATCAGACTACTGCATTCATTATTAAAAGACAAACTGTTCCTTCTTTTCTATTAATCGAAGCCTTACTTATTGCTTATATTGTTAATATACTAAACATGTGTTTGAATATGGTCTTTGGCCAAATTTCATAGCCACTGGTTTAAAAACACAGAAGACACACTTCCAACCTGATTAGCTGGTTCCCCATGATAATGGGAGGAAGGGTGGGTGGAGGCAACATTGGTAATTTTTCAGCTCATTAGGTGCATATTCATCTTAATGGGGCATCAAAGTTTAAAACTATAATGCATTCCCCTCATTTAATTCCCCAGAGAATATGCATAGTAACCACAAGAAAGCAGAAAGGATTTCAACACTTTGAAGCTGCACGAGCAGGTGTCATCTTTCCCTTTAGGCAGGATGGAAACATGGAAATGGAAACTTGATTAGTCTAATTCTGCCTCAGTAACCCCCTTTGTTGCTCCCCCGACGTCGGGAGTGGGTATATAGCAGCGCATCACTTCGGATAAGTCACAAATTGAATTGCTTTCGGCTACATTTTCAGATAGTGGGGGTGGGAGGAAAGGAAACATGACCTAAGTCATATTCTCTCCAATAAAAGTACTTTTATTCATTTTCTCCACACACATTTATTAGCACCCCTTTTTACATAAAACACTCTGTTAGATGCTGCTTAGTATCAATATCCTGAAAGCATTAAAAGACAACATAATCCTTTTGCATTCTACCTGAACATCCTCTAAAGATTTTAAAGCAATCTTAGACTTTACAACTTATTTTTCATAATTTAACTTAAACTGGACAGCTGGTATATTTGTCATTTAAAATATTATTTCTTGCATACTTGTGTTTATGCTCAGATAAAAATAATCTCCTGTATCAGTTTTGTTATAGAGAATGTAAGGCTTATTACTCATCCTCTCCAAATAAACATATAAATATTAACATGAAATTTATGTCCGATTCGAATGAATGATTGATGTTCTTTCTCACTTAGTTCCAAGTGACAAGGGAATACCTCCACTTTAATTTTGGGAAAAGAGGACGATGAAGGAATGGATACTTATTTTTTTCATTACTTATTTTAAATTAATCTACATTCAGAAATAGAATAATTCAGTGAAGGAAAGATGCTTTTATATTACATTAAGTATATTTTTGCAGTAATAGTAAATTATTCGCATTTATGTTGTTCGGCAAAAAGATGATATTTCAGGAAAATCAATTAAGGTACATATGTTTTCACATGAAGATAATATTTATAAATGAGACAGTTATCTTTAAGAGCCTGAAAAAATAGGATTCTTTTGTGAAAATTTCAAAACTCCAGGGCATATAATAACATACAATCGTTTATTAATAAGAAACAACTAAATCTATTAAAAATTTTGAAGTAAAACATTTCATCTCATGTGTTTGTTACTAGATTGTCAATAAATGACTTAAGAGTGAGGTCAGTGCCACTTTTCCTCCTGTATCCTCATTTCTGGCACCAGGAGGTGCCAATTAATAAGTATTAAAAAAGGGAAACAAAAAAATTTATATGAAACTAGTGCTTTATTAAATGTATGCCTACAGTTTAAATATCAGTTGGTGATGTTAACTTTTTCAATTTGTACAATAAGTTTGTAATGGCTTGATTATTTTAGTTTAGTACAGTTAAGCCCAATAGCTGTACATTTTCCTAAAGTGATTTGATGCTAGAAAAACATAGTCTCAAGAGTATATCTTGAAGCCACTCTGGTCAATACATTAGTCTTAAGATCATACATTCCTCATGGGTCATATATATTATAATGTGTACTGTACACATTTCATTTGATAAACCTCATTACTTTACATGTACATTATTTGTGTATATCCAAATATGGAAAACATGTTCTAAAATTAAAATGGCAGTGTGGTACAACCAGCATAGAATATTGACCCACAACAGATAAGAGTTTGATCTATTAGGTCTTCTTTTTCCTTTTTTTTTTTTTCCCCTTTATTTTCTCACTGAATCTATGCCTCAAGTTACTTAGATTTCTACCTGATCACCTAATTAAATCAGGTGAATCTCAGATCTGAATTAATAGATTGATAATCATACTAATCATCCCAAAAGAAGACTATAAAAGGTCTCCAACTGATAGAATAATAAATGATGCTTTTCTCTGTCATAACTCTAGGCATTTTTCTCAGTTCATAAGGTCGTAGGTACTTCTTCTCCTTTCTACTACATATATCAAATAACCCTGGAATAAAATACACAGAAGAAGCATAATTCATCATACACTTGAACTCTTCCTCACTTTTTCAAGTGATCTAAAGGAACTTAATAAAAGTAGAGTCATCTTTGAAGAAAAGAGACTCATTTTCAGAGTGGTAGATTAACTTCTAAATTGTAAGAAGAAAAATGAAGATTGTTTTGAGCATATATAAAATATGGTCATATCTGAATGTTTATTGTTTCTGCCAACCTAGATAGAAAAATAGAATGGTGAGATAAACTGGCAAAAGTTAATCATACAATAACCTCATTCTTCTTTGAAAAGCTCTTTTTTATTATCAACATAGTACGAGCAATATTACACCAAATTCTGTTTTTTTCTTTTTGGTATTTTTAAATTTGTACTCTTTATATTGCTAGTGAAAATTAAAGGCATATTAAATCAGCAAGTCACTTGAATTTTTGCTAAGAATAATCTTAAAAAGTGCTCTTAAAATTTATGTGAAATTATTAGGTTATTGCTTTTATGATTCACTAGTTTAAACTCTGAAGTTCTCTCATAGTTCATTGCCTTGACCATTCATTCACCTAAACTCTGGTCCTGGAGAGCAAGGAGCCTCATTATCATCTCAAACTCAATGTGTTCAAAACATCTTCTTTTCCCAAGGCCAAATTCTTTCTCCCAAAGCTCCATACTTGACATTCATCTACATGAATTTGAAACCTAGGTCTGCCATTAACTAGTTATGTGGCCTTGAGGAAATCACTCTATTTTCTCATTTCTAAAAGGGAAATAATGATAACTGCCATTTCAGGCTGTTCGATAATTAAATGAGTCAATATATGTAAAAACCTAGAACAATGACAGGCACATAGAAAGACTCTATATAAATATTATTATCTAAATGAGGAAACTCATATTCATTTTTTGTCATTTCTTCCTTATTTTTTTATTCTTTATATAATTACAAAAGTGATGAGATGATGTTTTCAGGTTGTGTATTATTTTTATATTCTTCAAAGAATTTCCTTATGGAAAATGTTTTCCTCTCCTGAGCAATGGAATGAAGCCTTTGCCTCCTTGTTCATCACCTTCTTTCTGCGATTGAACATATCAGGCTTCTCCCTGCCCGAGTATTTGCACACGCTATTACTGCTGCACCTCCCATTTCCACCACCCCTGTTTATTATGACACATAACCACTGTTACTGTTATGATGATCACTACCAATGAAATGTGTCATTTCCTTCTTTATTCTGAGAATCTAGTTAATAACCTGGCATAAATGAATAAAAATTCTATTATTTTCATTACAGGTGGGTTCATCTTCTGTCCCCTCTAAAACAAGCTCTTATTCACTTTGTACCTTTAACATTAGGTAAAAGTCTTGCTACACTCCATCAAGGGGTCTACATTGCATAACACTGCCAGGTCAGTAGTATTAACATCTTACATCATTGCCATCATCACTTTTAAAATTGAGAATGGCTCTTTATTTTCTACAGAGCCAGTTTATACACTTTCGCCTGGCTTTCAATTTATTCTAATCTGATCCTATGATATTTATCAACCCTGTGTTTTTATTACTCTTACTTTTTGTACGCAAATAACAGGAAACTCTACCCAAGGTGGCTTAAAAATGTTAAAAATATAAATTCACAAAGGCTCATATGTAGGGTTAGACTTAGAATTAGTAGTAGAGTCTTTTAATGTGATAAATATCTCAAGCGTTTTCTCTCATTTGCACCACTGACCTCACCCTAAGGCTAGTTGCTCACGAGAAAATGAAATGGCCTCATGCTTCTGAATTCATATCTTTCTCCAAAATGGTGAACTCACCTACCTTTTCTTTCATTGGCCAGGGCAGAGGATTGAGAATAATGTGTGATTTGTTCATATTATCAGCTGGGGTGGAATCAATGTTGCAGACTCAACTATGGACTATTTTAGAGATGCTAAAATGAGTTGAAACTCACTAAATTCATATTGATTAATCAATGATTAAAAATCTGTTTACATTAAAAATTTATAAAATGGACGAAAACCAATGAGTCATTGAGTTCCTCGGATTAGTAAAACATGATTTGGGTGCTTTCACACATTTTATGAAATATTAAAGTTGATCATTCAGGGAGTTAGAGATATAGGATTGAGTTCCAGCTTTACTATTCACTAATAGTTACCCTCACTCTCAGTTTCTTCAACTATAAAGAGGGAATAAATGGAGAACTTATTTAATAAGATGGTATTCATATTAAATAAGAATGAAGTTCTTGATCCGGCGTGTGATGCATTGTAAGCTCATGATAAATCTTATTTTATATTTTAAAATAAATAAATTATAGCCAATTAAGGCAAATGTTGTAGAAACATATTCTCAATTAAATAGAAAGCTAAATGATAAAAATATTATTTAATTGATTCAAGATTATAAAACATATCAGTTAACAGGGGATTTCCTGGTTAAGGAAAAAAATTGAGAGACCTATTATACTCTGTGTAAAAGAGATTTGTAATGGCTAACTTTGTAACTATTTTTTTAAAATTGTTAATTCTAACAATAGAGATTTGTGTAGTCTCAGGAATTTAAGTATTTATCTTACAATTGCTTAAAGAAAGTTTTTCCCCCCACAGGTAGTTCAAAAGAAGACATCAGGTTAGCACTGTTTAAATTATTCATATATTCTATGTTATAGGTTTAAATCCATGTGGTTCTAGTATATCCATTTAGCCTACTTGTTAGTCATGGGTCTACAATTTAGACTTAGTCAACCTGAAGCATTGATCAAAAAAGGAATGACTCCATTCTTCATGGTTTCCCAGCAATCCATATCTAGGGGGCATTGCTTAAAACTGAAATTCTGTTTATCCTTAAAGCATTTCTCCTGCCTTCCCTACTTGAACTTATCCTCTTCGATTTCAACTCAAAATCTCCTTGGGAGTCCTACTGCCATCCCCTCTTCACACATCTCCATCCCAACAGCGTTTCATTAATCATTATCTCAGTGCCAGTAAAGATATTGTGGATGGAAATTTTGTGCTCTATTTTCATGCATTTGTTAGAGCTCATAAGTGATGCTGCTCAAGCAGATGGATTCAAAGTCTGTATATAATCTGTGTTTATTTTACTTTAAAAGCAGTGAACAGATTTAACATTACCACCACTTATTAGACCCTTACTACTGTCTCCAGCTTGATATCTCTTTAAAGTTACTCTTGACAAAAGGAAAAGTAGCTCTCCATTTCCAACTTTCTGTGTGAATACAGAAGTTTCGATGATATGTGTGACTTCTGTAGAGCAAGTTAGCCCATAATGTCCATATCTAGGCTTTTCATCCACACAGAATTTTGTTGTAACTTGAAAAAGTAAACCTTAGGAATTTTATCATCTTAAGCAAAGATGTTAAGAAAACAGATATCATTATTTACATTTTAATACTATCTTTGGGATGTTAGCTAAATCTTTTTGTGCTATTGGAGTCTCTCACTTTTAGAAAATGAAAGAAAACATAAATTTCAATAAAAAAAAATTTGAAGGGGTCTTAAGTGGTCATCCATCCTAAATTCTTCCTTTTCCAGATGGAACAACAGAAGCTTAGAACTGCTTGCTTGGCATTACACTTTAATATTATCACAGCTATGACTGTTACTAAGTATACATTGTTCCAGAAATCAAAGTAAAGAAATCTCTTTGTATCAAAGTATTCCGAGGTAACAGAATTGTGAAGAGAGAAGACTATAGCTAATCTATCTTCCACAGAAGGTGATAATAACAAAGGAAATGTGAGAACATTTTTTTTGAGAGTTGACAAAAGACAAGAATGATAAAATTGCCAACAATATTAAAAAATATGAAAATGTAAAATAAAATTTAAAATAGTATAGAAAGTATTGGGAAAGGCAGTCTGGTGTGCATAGTTTTTCTGCCTCTACTCAGCCACATAAGAATGGGCCTTGGACCTGAAACAATTCCTTACTAAGAGATAAGCATCCCACACAGCCTGTGTCCAGCTTATCACCTTGAGAGAATATTTTTCTTTGTTACAGATGTGGTGAGTACTCTTTTGGGCATCTGAGCAATGCCAATATTATATCTGTCCTCTGCAGGAAGGGGACAGGGTCCTGTAACTGGGGCACAAAAGAGGGGTACATATGCTAATTGCCCTGGGGAACCCACAGACTGAAGCTTATCTTGTCTGTCTCCTCTATATAAGAAAAGTATTGTTTCATCCAGTGCTTGGCTGAGTTGTGGTTTCCTTAGAGAATCCTGATACCAAGATGTAATGAGCAGAAGTATTGATAGTCCTCCCCTGAGATTCGTACTCTACTTGACATATTGTATGATTTTGATTAGGTAAATATGTTTGAAATAGAAAGGAACAATACTTAAATGTAAAATTACTATAACTAGGTTTTTTATTGTATTGTATTAGTTTCGAGTATACAGTACATTGGTTAGACATTTATGTAGTTTATTAAAAATTCTCTTAATTGTTCTTTCTCTCTCTTGCTCTCCACCCATTACATTAATGCTAACTGCATTCTCTATTCTGTGCTCCCCATCCCCACGACTATCTATCAACTACTAATTTGTACTTCTTTAGCCCTTCACCCCTTTCTTTCAGCCTACCAAACCCCCTCCCCTCTGGCCATCACCAGATTGCTCTCTATATATGTGAGTCTGTTTTTGATTAATTTGTTCTTTTTGTTCCTTAGATTCCACATATAAGTGAAATCATATGTTATTTATTTATTTTTTTCTGTCTGATTTATTTCACTCAGCCTAATCACCTCTATGTCCATCCATGTTGTTGCAAATGGCAAGACTTTATTTTTTTTAATGGCCGAGTAATATTCTATTGTATATATGAACCAAAATTTCTTTAATCAATTGTCTGTTGGGCATTTAGGTTGCTTCCATATCTTGGCTATTATAAATTGTGCAGCCATGAATACAAGGGTGCACAAATCTTTACGAATTATTGTTTTCATTTTCTTTGGATAAATACCCAGAAGTGCACTTTCTGGGTCAAAAGGTAGATCCATTTTTAATGTTTCAATTGGTACATAGTGGCTGTACCAATTTGCAATCTCACCAAGAATGTATGAGAATTCCCTTTCCTCCACATCCTCATCAAAGAACAACACTTGTTCTTTTATTTATTGATGATAGCCATTCTGACAAGTGTAATGTGATATCTCATGGGAATGGTGAGGGGGTGGCCTACCACAGTTTATATCAGTGAGGAAGAAAATCTCGTTATATCATCCTTCCTCTTATAGAGACTAGGGTAGAAAAAAAGTAAGAATGAAACTCAGAAGAGATGGTGTATCATTTACCAGACACACTGAGATTGGAAATGTGAAAGAAAGCAGAAAGCTGCATTCCTCTGTATAGTAATGTATAGGGAATTTTTTGTAGACTATTCTTAAAGAGGAAAGTGGAAGGGCTAAGAAATAGAGTGGGAGGTCAAAATCTGAACCTAATTTTAAGTTATTTACATTTCTGGTACCAAAACATCTTCTAAGACCCCAAACATAGGTAAAGTTTGGTCATGTAAATGAGCATCTACTGGTGAAATGAAGAGAAAGTATGTTAACAGTCACATCTGAGTGGCACAGCAGAAAAATAAAGTAGCTAGAAAGATGAGATGCCAGGGAATTTGCAGATTAACACAAGAATGGCCTTGAAAAGAAACTAAACTGAAAAATAAAAATTAAAAAGTCTAACTCTTTGGGTTGTTTCTTCGTTTTAACAATTCTTTTTCATTTTCTACAGTTCTATTTTTTTTGTTTGTTTGTTTTAATTCGTGCATTAGAGTACTCAGATGGATTCTGCAGATTGGCCCGTGCTCCCTATCCTTTCTCTACATTCTCTGTTTAGCTCCATTTCTTATTTATTGCTGTTATTGTTGTTGAAATAGTTAAAGCAAATATTTGACCATATTATTTCACCTGCAAATTGTCCATGAAAATCTTTTAAAATTAAGAAAAATTTTTTTACACAACCATTGTGTCATTACCACACTCACAAAATTAACATTATTTTGTTAATATTATATAAAATGAAGGCCACCTCAGGTTTCCCTTTCTCAAAAAGTGCCATTTGGAATTAGGATGTAAATAAAGTTTACTCATCGTATTTGATTATAATGTTTCCTAAACCTCTTTTAATTTATAATAATCTTACCCATTCTTTTTCTTTCATTTTTCCCCATGTCTTTGAATTGTTGATAAAACCTGGTTACTTGTCCCATAGAATAGTCTGTTTTTTGAATGTATATGACTGCTTCTTCTTGGTAGCATTGAACTGTTCCTTTGGCTTTGTTATTTACTGTAAAGTGGAAGTTAGCCTAACTTTTTATTGATTAGATTTAAGTTCAGCTTCTTAGAAAAAATACTTTATGAAAAATAATATATAGTTCTATGTGAATACTTCATGTTGGATCCTAACCAGAGGCACTTAATGTGGCACCTAATCAGTGTGTTCAGAATATAGAATCAAGAAAAACTTTACAAAAGACAAAAGTCTTATCTCTTTGACCTTTGGCCCTTCACTACTTTTTTTTCTCCCTCTTGGGAATGCTGTCATGGTGTCTGAAATTACAGCACCCATCTGGTGATCATGAGGACAAAAGCCACAGACAAAGCAAAAAGGTAAAAATGGCATGGACACATTATGGTGATGACATAGGCAGTCCAATGGCCTTCATTTATTGTTATGTGAAAAAAATGAATCCCTTATTTAAGCTGTTATTATTTGAAATTTCTGCTGTACACAGCCCAATGCAATACTAATTCATCCAGTCTTCCCATTCCCCTTCATCAACACTAGGTCTGTAAAAGTATCGGGAAAGCCATCACGGTTGTATAAATCCAGTATCCATTCTGATTAGTAAGTGACTGTACCATACTGGTCTCTTCAGTAAGATTTCAAACCCATGTTCCATGTCTTAATTTCTTAACTTTAAAAATGTGAATATTAACAGTACCTACTTCACAGTTTTATTATGAGAACTACATTAAATAATTCAAGTAAAATAATGCATCTGGAATATAGTAAGTAGTCAAAGAGTAATAGCTACTGCTCTCTTTCCATTATCCCTCCAGATTATTGAAACTAGCATCAGGGTGAGGTAATAACGAATATTTATTATAACACAGAAACCTCACAATCATTTTCTTTGTCACTTATTACTTAATAATCATCTGAGGTACTCTCTTGTGAAGCTATTACTACCTGAAATTTTACACAGGAATCATTTGTTCATGAAAAAAAAAAAAACCATTGTAACACAGAGCCCAAGACTAAAGTAATCATAAATTAAGTGTTAATATCAAGATAGAAGTTCCCAAAAAGGGGGCAAGGGAACCTATTACAGGTAGCTCAAGAAATATGTCACCAACAACTAAATCCGTGTTTATTCACTATAAATTTGTATACTAAAAGCAAGGCCATACTAAATATGTGGGACAGCTGTGGCAGAGGTAGAGCCACTAGCTAAGAATTATGAATTTATTAACATGTGGAAGAAATTTAAGAAAATAATTTTCTGAGCAGTATCTCAAATCTATTATGCTGATTAATTAATAAATCAAATTTGATTTATCTAAAAGTAGACTCGGACTATGAAGAAAATTGCAAATCTTTATTGAAGGGTATAGAAGAAGCCTGACTGTATAAAGAGATATGCATATCCACATGTGGATTAAAAAGTTCAATGTTATGCAGATGACACATTTTCCCAAATTAATCTATAAATCCAATACAAGTCCATTCAAAATACCATCAGCTGTTTTATGGAACTTGACGATTTGATCCTAAAGTTCATAGGAAAAATAAGAGATAGGAATATATAAGATAACTTTAAAAAAGAAAAAAAAATTACCCAGGGAATGTACACAAGTATGTATTAAGGCTTATGGTAAAGCTATAGTAATTCAGTAACTTTGCAGAGATGCACAACTGTTTGCATAGAACAGTATCTACAAGCAGACATGTGATTTGGAAATGTATATGTGGAAGAAGTCATATTTCAAATCAGTAAGGTTCTATAACAAATGATTCTGTAAATCTGATGCTGAGTTATCAATTTAGGGAAACAATTTAGATTTTTAAATAAATTTTATATAAAATAAAATTCAGAAAAACAGAACAAAATTATTTGAAAAAGAATAATGCAAAATATATTTTGTTTTTTTTTTCTCGGAAAATACAGAAAATCTAAATACTTAAAAATTCATACATGAAAGACAATATTAATAATGTAAAAAAGCAAGCACCAAACTGACAGAAGATATTTGCAATCAATATAACCACCTAGCAATACACAAAATACATAAATACCAGTTGAATATCATAAATACATAAATACCAGTTGAAATACAAATCAAGTAAATTGGTGCAGCCACTATGGAAAACAGTACGGATGTTCCTCAAAAAATTAAGACTAGAATTACTATATGACCTAGTGTATACCCCCAAAATGTGAAAACATTTGTCAGTAAAGTGGATGTGGTACATTTATACAATGGAATATTATTCAGCCATAAGAAAAGATGAAATACTGCCATTCACGACAACATGGATGGATCTAGAGATAATCATGCTAAGTGAAATAAGTCAGAAAAAGTTGAGAACCATAGGATTTCACCTATATGTGAGATATAAAACCAAAAGCAACAAGTGAACAAGACAAACAAACAGAGACTCATGGACACAGACAACAGTTTAGTGGTTACCAGAGGGGAGGGGGAAGGTAGATAAGGGTAAGGAGAATCAAATATATGGTGACAAAAGGAAATTTAACTTTGGGTAGTGAACACACAATGCAATATACATACGACATATTGAATTCTACAACTGAAACTATATAATTTTGTTAACCAACGTCACCCTGATAAATCTAATAATAAAAGAAAAAAAGGTCAAATAGAAATTATAATATATAATTCATATTAGAGGAAGCTCAAATATCAGTATAACATGAATATTCATTCAGTCTCATTATTATTCAAGGAAATAAAAATTGATAGAAAGGTGAAATAGTATTAAACACAGACCAGAATCACTAAGACATATAGTCCTCATATTTCATCATTAGACTAAATCATCTTAATTATTTTATGAGCTACTTTTATTAATTTCTTTTAAAAAATTTATGGAAATTATCAAATACACAAAAGTAGAGAAATCAATATGATTAATACCATGTACACATGATTCAGCTTCCATGATTATCAACATTTTGCCGAATTATGTCACCTAACCTCTGTCACTCCTTTATCTTCCAGTTTTTGTTTGTTTGCTAAATTATTTTAAAGAAAATCTCACAAATTTTGTTATTTTATCTGTTTAATATTTTATGTGTCTCTTACTAACATGAGCACTTTTTTACACATATCCCTGACATTATCACCAATTTAAAATATAAAGTTAATCCCAGAACATATTAAAATTATTTTAACAATTTTGTTGAAGGTTTAAAGTCTGCATATTACACTCACCGATTATGTCTCCTTGGTCTTGTAAAACCTGTAAGATCATCTTCCCTTCTTTTTTACCCCTATGTATTTTGTATGTTAGGAAAACTAGGTTTTTTGTCCTGTAAACTGTCCCACAAACTGAATTTGGCTGAATGCTTTCTTAGGGTGCCTTAACTTGTTCCCCATCCCATGCATTCTTATAAACTAATAATTAGATCTTGCAGCTTTTTTAGATTGAAATTGAACATTTTAGGCATTAATATTTTATGGGTGGTATTATGTGCTTCCTATTTCCTCACATTTTGAGGAACATAATGTCTGTTTATACCAGTTTTAATAAGAATGGATCACAGGTTTCAGGTATAGATGGCAATTTTTTATTATTTGGTGTATCTGAAGAAAATTCTGCTATGCACCAAGTTCCTTCCTTGTTAATAATATGTATAAGGAAGCATGCGTAAGAAAGTTCACCGAAGCATTGTGCTGGAACTGAATAGCTTTTGTTTGCCACTTTAGTTCTACTCCCCTTCTCTAGTCAGTCATATTCCTGGGAGGCTGAACTATATGAACAGTATCAATGCACTCTTTGGCCCCTACCTGCTAGTTGTGTTCATTTGAAGAGGAGCACAGGCATGAGATCTGCAGAAGACAAGAGAGAAAATTCAGGGTATTCGGCTCCCCCTACACAGGCCTCTTTCTTGTTAAATTATCTTTACTTAAGCTTAAAGCACAAGCAGTGACCTTAAGCTAACCAGCTACTTAGTTTCCAGTTACCACTCTCTTCACTTTTAACTCAGGACAAAATTTAGTAATTAGCCCTGAAATTGTGAAGTAATCCTTGAGGTTTTCTTATACCTTACCCATTTCTTTGCATATAGTCCCTTTATCAACTCCTGCACAAATTATTCGGCTTAAGCACTCTATTTCCTGAAAAAAATTTAGACTAATCTATTTATCAATGATAAAATATTGGAAAAATGTAAATGTTTATTCATGCATTTGTTCACTGATTAAAGAAATGATTATTGAATGCCAGGTACTCTTCTGGGTATTGTCAATATAGTAATGAACAAAACAAAGTCCCTGCTGTCATGGAGCATATACTTTAGACATAAGATCATCAACAGGAAAAGTGAGTTTGGTATATTCATACAGTAAAATTCTATATAGCAATTCAATTATGTGAACTAACGACACATATAGTAACAGACATAAATGAAATAGTAAATTTATAATAAGACTAATTTTGATTACTGAAAGTTTACAAATGAAACTCAGTTAAAAATTCACACACACAAACATACAATAACAGAAATAAGCATGGAATTGATAGACATAAATCTTAGGGATGTGGTAAACTCTGGAAGGGAAGGAAAATAATGGAAGCAGGTGAGGCACACAAAAGTTTCCAACTCTACCTGCAATCATTTTTTTTCTTTATTTAAAAAAATAAAATATCTAAAGAAAATATGTATCACTTTTTCGTACATAGGTATTCATAACTTATTTTTTTTACTTTTTTATGTGATTGAAATATTTTGTTTAAAAACAATGATCTCTTTTTTATGCAGAAACTTAAAAAAAAGGCAGCACAAATTCATATATACTGACAACAGATTAGTAGCTGCCAGAGGCAGAGGGTACAGGGTAGGAGAAATGGGTAAATGAAGTATAAATTTACAGAAAAAAAATTTTTTCACTGTTTATCTATAAAAAGCACAAAATAAAATAAAATGGAAAAAGATGTAGAACTCTGGTACAGAACTACCTTTAAAAGACAATACTGTGGGGGCCAGGACATGGAAACAACCAAAATTTCCTAAAATAGATGATTAGATAAGGAAGATGTGGTACATATACACAATGGAATATTACTAAGCTATAAGAAGAGATGAAATACTGCCATTTGTGACAACATGGATGGATCTGGAGATAATCATACTAAGTGAAATAAGCCAAACAGAAAAAGTTGAAAACCACATGATATCACTTATATGCAGGATATAAACCTAAAGCAACAAACAGGACAATCAAACAGAGACTCATGGACATGGACAATAGACTAGTGGTTACCAGAAAGTAGTGGGGAGGGGGGAGAAGGGAGGTAGATGGGGTAAAAGGGGTCAAATTTGTGGTGACAGAAAGAAATTTAACTATGGAAGGTAGACACACATTACAATATATATATATGCCTTACTGTTAAATTGTACACCTGAAACTTACTGGATTTTGTTAACTAATGTCACCATAAAAAATAGTTAATTTAAAAAAAAAGACAAGACTTGGAAATAATTTTAGCTATAGTCTAAGAATCTGGTCATTTATTTTGTCTCTATTTGTCTCAGTCTGATTTCCCTATCCTAGCATGCCCCTAACTTGTCCTGCTACTACTTAAAAGGCCTTGATCAGAATCATTTCATACTGGGAACTAATATGAAAGATGATCAAGTCCATAAAAATAAGTCTGTAAAAAAAAAAAAAAGGAGAATAAGCCCCAACCCCATGCCTCTCTTTAGATTCGATTTTCCTGCTAAATTCCTGTTCATTCAGTTTTACTCACATCTAGATCTTTCCATGGCGATGTGATACCGGCTTAATTAGTACTTAGTGTCATTTCACAGCCATTCCAGGTAGAAAGATATTTCCAATAAAGAGAAAAGATGAAGATTTCAAAAACTAAAGACTTATTTCAGTTTAAGATAACATTAAATATTACTATACAATTCTGATACTGAATTTTAATGTCTAAGATATAACTTCCAAACATTTAAACCATTTAATGAACTTCGACCCATTCACTGGTCAGCAGTTACTGTTATGGAAGTAAGCCATGGTGGATGAGGCATGTACTAACAAAATAGTGATAACTGATACTCAGTTTCAATGGTACATCCATTTATTCAACAGTAAAATTTAAATCATTCATTTAAAAAATAAAAATGAATTCAACTGGATATACGATCAGATTTAAGAAAAATGGGACAAATATGGTAATAATCTCTTAAACTTTTACCTTAATTAGGAATGAATATGAGAACAACTCAATAAAAAATTAAGAATTAAAGACATTCACCAATGAAAGTTATTCTAGTGAGTTATTTTTGGAGGAATAAACAATCTGGACTGGGATTTGCTTTATAAAGACTAGAGAATTACTTGTAGAAATGTTGAAAATGCTGAGCTCTAAATGAGCTGAACAAAACAATTGAGCACATGTCTTAACCAGATGCCTACCTTGATTATTTTATGAACAGCTATTCTGCTGCTCAGTTTTTATATGCAGTTTTATTTTACATATGTGCACAAGAGAAAAAGAGAAATGAGAGGAAGTTCAGCATTAACCATATTTAGCACTCCCTGAGGGCAAAACATATTCACCAGTTCAGTCACAAATTGTTCCAGGGAAAACTGAATGAAACCATGGTAGCTGTTAAGCATGTCATTTTGTATTGGGCACTAAAATGAAAGATGATAAAGTCCATAAGGATATTATCTGTAATTCTTAAAAAAATAAATCTGTAAAAAAAAAAAAAAAAAGAAAGAAAGAAAGAAAGAAAGAAAGAAACTAAACCAAAAAAAGTAATCGTTACCATCAATGATAACAAAAACTTGAATCAGATCAAAGGGAGAAATATTCTTGCTAAAAAAAAATGCACAGAATATCTAGCATTTAAGTCTCAGCTGAATTTGAACATATTTATACAAGATGCACTCCTATAGGTTAGTGTGACCAGATAATATTGCTTGCCATAGTTCATCTTCAAAGAGTAAAATCAACAAGTTATATCAATCATGAAATATTGAATTGGCCACCTGTATTGATCATTAAAATGGCCAAGACAACTTTACTGACCTTTTCTGCTGTATGGTAATTCATTTGGTCAGAAGCTGACAATCTTTGTTAAAAGTGAGCTTCCAACAGTGGCAGTCTTTGCTGACAAGCAGGTGCCAAAACCATGCTGACTTGAAAATGACAAATGACCTTGCCAAATCTACCTCAACCTCAGACTTCACTGAATTCTTGGCCCTAATAAAACATCTCCTAATGGATGATTCACAAGTTCTGCGAGATCTTCAGCAAAACTCTTTCTTTTCAGAGATGTAGCAGTTAGCTGCATTTTTTATGTGTTAGTAGAAATAGAAGTTTGATAAACAGATGAACATAGCCAAGAGGAGACTTGTTCCTGTGTTATGAAACATGGACATGATTTTTTTTTTTCTAAAACTTGTTATTGAACAATAACATACCAAACACAAGTGTGGGGACTGTAAATGCAGTGTTGAATTTTTGTAAGCAGAACATACCCCTGCAACCTTACCTCTCAGAATAACGAAAATACAAGCATGCCAGAAAGCATCCTCTTGCTCCCTTCAAGTCAAGGCCTGTACAATACCATGTCCAACAGCATGGAGTAGCTTAACTGTACTTGTACACTATATAAATAAAATCATATGGTATGAGTTCTTGTGTGCAACTGTATTCTCTCTTCATTATTACATCTGTTCTTTCTATAACTCTTGTACACATACATTTTAATAGATGTAGCTTCTTACTTCTGAATTTCATCAGATATTTTCCAAACTTAGGTCATGTTAATGTGCAACTGCCAAAGTAAAATATAATTTTAAGATATAGGCTTCAAAATATAAATTTTCAGTAATCTGGTGGCAGACTCATAGAAACAATCCTAGCTTCTTGGGTCAAATAAATCACAGAATAAAGTCAATGGAGTAGGAATGCTATTGGTAAAAGTGCTGAAAACTGACCACTAAATTTGCTATGTACACTTAAAAAAGTAATTGAACAGTCTAAATAAATAATAATAATTGATTATTTTAAAGGCTTTATACACAAATTATTGAAACTGAAGTGAAACAATTTGTACTACGACCTCTCATATTGTCACTGAGTAAAGAATAAACCTCAAACCATCAAGCTATATATCTCCAAAAATACATTGTGAGAAAAAGGTTATTATTCAGTTGAGCAAAATGGTGAGGAAAAAGGGAAAGGAAAGAGAAAAGATAGACTCAGAAAGTTCACCTCTTTATATGCATTAAAGATATTTATGTAACTTTATACGTAGCACTAGATGTTGTTATATTCTTTCTTTCAGCAACCTTGACTCCATATCTGAAAATTTAAATACTGGCAAATTGTCAGTTTAGTATTGGAAATAAATAAGTTGTCTTACATTGCAAGTTGTTGCCATATTTTGGACAATATTAATATTTGTGAATATTTCTCAGACTTTATTGTAAGCAATGAAGTCCTTTATTCATGTCTTTGTTTTTACAACTTTCACATAATGTGTATTGATCAGCTAATAGTTAAGTCACTGTGTTAAATATAATCTGTAATAAGAAACATACCCTGCTCTTAAGATATTTACTGATTAGCTTCTTTCTTTTCTTCTCTTCTTTCTTTCTCCCTCTTTTTTCACTTTTCTTCCCTCTTTGTTTCTTCCCTTCCTTCCTTCCAGAAAAGTTTGGTCCTAAAGCTTTATGTGGAATCCAACAAGGTAGGGAACTAATGACCTGGGGAGAAGGAGGCCAGACGCTGCAGTCTGAGGCTGGGAACCTGAGCAGCACTGACAAGGGCATCTGTGCAAAGAGAAATGGAGGCAGCCCTGAAAACAAAAGATGGTTAACATGCAAAGAGGATTTACATACAGCAGATATATTTTTATATAAAATATAAATACATATTTATCATAAGCAAATCTATTAAAAAGATGTATTACTGTTCATGAAGGAAGTTACAGGAATAGGAAGGAAGAAAACTAGAATACCATGGTGGTAGATCGTAATTGGAAATATTGATACAGACACATGATTTTCAATATGTATGTGAAGATATAAAAATAAAATACAAATAAAAATAGCTGTCTGCTGAGAAGGCCTGGAGCAGTGACCCACCTTCTTCCCAAAGCAATGAGTATACCTGGAGCCTAGATCTTGGTTTTTAAATATATCCTTCAGGAAAGGAAACAAGGGCTTTACCAAAAAATTGCTGATTACAAAGCTAGGGCAGAGCATGACTTAAGGAATGACAGAATGACTCTGGAAATTTCTTGTGCAAAAAGTAATAAAGGATGCAAGAGCTGAAGTAACATGTCAAAAGTACTCAGAAGCCAGCTTGAAGGAGTTTCTTCCAGCCAAATGTAGGGTATTTCAGTATCAAAAAATAATGACATTAACAAATTATAATCCATTGAATAAAACAGGAATCTATGAGGGCATAGAGATGTAAAAAAGGAAATAAACGAATGGAAATAAATAAAAGGTTTCCCTTATAGTGGAATGTCAACTAATAAAAGTAGAATGAAAGTTAAAGCTACAAAAATCACCACTTAGAAGCTCCCATAATTGTAATTATTTTAGCCAATAAACATCAACAGATACTAAAACTAGCATCTAAGACTGATGAGAAATATGAAACATATATTCTCAAAGTACCTCCCCAGAAAATACTTAATGACAAATTTTAAAAGTGTGCCTTTATAGCGAAGAAACTTAGCAAACATCACCAGTAATGCAGCAAATAAAAATTATGTACCCCTGGACAGGATTCATTAAGAGAAATACAATATCACTTCTACGGTTTTCTTGTAAGATATAACCTGATTCTAAATTGAGAAAAAATAGACAAATCCAAATTTGAGGGAAATTCTGCAAAAAAACTGGCCTATAATCTGTAACAATCGAGGTCATCAAAGTCAATGAAATATTGAACTGTTTCAAACTGAAGGAAATGAGACATACAACTCAATGCAACATATGATCCCTAACTGGATCTTATTACTATAAAAGACATTATCAAGATAACAGGTAAAACTTAAACAGGGCCTGTTACCAATAGTTGTAATATTTTAATGTTAATTTCCTAGCTTAGATGGTTTTTCCGTGAGTATGCCGGAAAATGTTCTTGTTTATAGGAAATACACTGCAACTTAACTTCAAATACTTTAGGAGCAAGAAATGGTTTTTAGTACTGTACTTGAAACTATCCTGTGAGTTTGAAATTATTTCAAAGAAAATAATGAAAACAGGGAGAGGGAATTAGTGTTTAATGGGTTTGGAGTTTCAATTTTGCAATATGAAAAGGTTCTAGAGATACGTTGTACAACAATGTAAATATACTTAACACTTCTGAACTAAACACTTAAAATGGTTAAGATGGTACATTTAATGTTTTTTATTTTTACCACAATTTTTTTAAAAAATGGAAACACATAAATCAACAAACAAAAAAAATAGTTTTGTTTAAGAGAGAACTTCTCAATTCTGAGTGTAGTTTTTAGAAAATACAGATGCCCAAATTCCAGTATTCCACTACTCCAGATTGTTTTGGGATTTGGGATCTGGATGATGATGGTTTGGAATTTTTCACATGTGGACAGGGATATGAAAACACTGACTACACTACACTATGTGCAAGTGGGTAACAAAAGCTACACTAGAGTAGAAAAAGCACTTGACCCAGTTCAGAGTGTTCCACTGATTAGTTTTATGACCTTGAACAAATCACATCAACACTCTCATCTTTAGAGCCACATCTTTAAAATGGGGATAATAATTTCTATCTCACGATATTGCTGAGCTGCTCACAGGAGGTAATGTAGATAAAAGCACTGCAGAAATATTAGGCAATATTGTAATGCAAGAAATTAATGAGTACATTTCCGTAGCATAAAAGGAATCAAATAAAGCATGATAACTATATCATGTTACTAAAGTGCAGCAACACACTCTGATGTGCCATTCCACAGTCTCAGATGATACGCCTGAGTGATTCTTGGCTTTGGAGCATATATATTTGGAAGGTAGTAAGCAAATTACCAAAAGGAACTCTCACAGTTTCTGTGAGTGTGAGATCTAAGTGAAATCCCATTAACAAGCTTAAAGCTGGTGACTTTTTTCATCTCAGTTGGCCCTCTGTTGGTACTATTTGTTAGATCTCGCACTGAGGGGAAATGAAAAAAAAGAAAGATAGTATATTGAATGATATGAAACGTCTGCCCTCTCACAGTCTTTAGCCAAAATGGATTCCACCTTGCTTTCCAAGCAATTGGATGACCAGAAATTGCTGGTGAGCAGAATGAGGGTTGTTGTCTTTTTGCCATTGCTGATAATGCAGTGCTTTTGGAAGATAAACCTGTAGGTTTTAGATCAAAGAGACTTGAGGTCAAATTCAAGCTCCACTAAGCAATCTTGGACATTTTTCTTATCTCTGAGTCTCAGGTTCATAATTGTAAAATGGTGATAATGATAGCATGAACTTCATAAAGTTAAATGAATACAGTATAAAATAAGTGCTAGATAAATGTTAGCAATTATAGTTTCTTATAAATGATGATAGTCAACACAATTCTCCCTCTGTCTATTTTGTAACCAGTGTTAACATTTAAGATAGCAGCTGAAATTAGATTCTTCCTAAGTCACCAATTTGGCGTCAGAAAGTTACTTGATAGATGAATATTGAAAAAGTAGATTGATTAATATAAACAAGGCCACCAAAGCTAAAAGTACAGTTTATATTTGTAGACAATAGCTGAACAGTGTACTTAATTTCGCATAAAGCACCTTGATGAGTAGGGAGTAGTGTGAGGAGGTTTTTAAAATATATTAACTTCATAGCCCAAAACCAAATTCTGTTCTTAAGATTCGCCCAACACAGCACCAATTCTCAATTAATATATTATTTTTAGGAGAATTATATCACTTCAGACTTAGACTTAGAAAAAGGAAGAAAAAGAACAACAATAATTAACTCTGAAGAAAGTAGGCAGCAAAAGAATGGCTAAGCACAGGAAAAAATATCAATTGAACTATTCTGTAGTCTTCTGTTTTACATCAGAAAGCTAAAATTCCTAGACTTATACTACAGATCAATTTAGACTACCTACAGTAACTATTGGTCTTTACTTGCTAGTTAGGATCCTAATAAATCCATTCAGTTTCAAGACAAAAAAAAAATTATTTTAAAAACTGTTTTTTGTAATTCTTTGTAAGAATTTATACTATCTATTTTACTTCTATAAAATTTAGGAAATATGTTATAATCGAAATGTGAAAATCACCCTTCCTATTGTATAAAGTCAACTGACTAAAATGTTCAGTTACTATTTGTGGAATGACTGAAGAGTTGTTATTTCCTTACTCTTATTAAAAATATTAATTTTCAATACTGGTAATCAGTTCCACAGAGTAATCCATTAAAACTTTCGAGGAATTTTCAGAATTCATAATTGCTAATGTTACTCAGATTATAGTGTTACTTTATTCTTTTTCACATTCCATTATTCATTAGGCATCTACAAAGGTTTTAAATCTTCAGTGGAATTGTTATTATTGTTCATGTTGGTGAACAGATAGTTAAAATATTTTAAAACTACTCATATAAAAATGCAAAACATTTCTACTTTTTATTCTGTTTAAAAAGACCGTAAATTTTCTAATCTTATTTTATTTCCATGAAAAAAATGACAGGTATAGAAATGTCTGCAAGGAAAAAAACATGCTGATTAGGAAGTGTTCTGTGCTATCATTTTAGATTTTTTAAAAAAGCGATTAGCTATCTTTTCTTCCTTTACAATAGTCTGTTGATTTTCTTAAATACTGCAAAGGAATTTAGAGGGGAAAAAAAAGATCCAAACGACTAATTCGTTGGTATACGGTCAATGTATTTCCTGGCAAGGATTGTACTTTTATTACAGTAAAAGAACGATGTTGAGGAATGTTGGAGAATTAGAAAAAAAAATGAACCATTTGGCTTGATTGATCTTGGTTGTGCAATTTACAGCAAAGTACCTCCAAGGTTTGCATACACTATTTTGGCATTTTGGAGTAATTATCACTGTGAAACTTTCACAGGTACACCTCATTTCCACAGGTAATTAAGGTGACCTAGTTATGTCTGCAGAAGGCTTAGTCTGTGAATAATGCAGACCCAGGGGAGACTAACAGGTCACTAACAGCAATCAATCTACCTGATGGAAAAGAGGAAGAATCTTGTAGATTATTATTTGCCCTATACTATTATAAAGATATTTTTATGATGCATGATTTTATCATTAATATGCTAAGAACATAGAAATCATTTCCTTTGATCTATTCTCGGTTTCAATTGAGGATTCTTTTAAAATTTGAGGTGTTGAGCATGGTAACTCCTTATAGCATAAAGAGAATTGAAATTCATCCTTCAAAATGAACTTCAATTTTGTTGATTTTCAAAAGTATGTTTAAAGACCTGTTTCTATTTATATATAATTAACAAATCCTTAGCTGGTGCTTGCATGTTTCTGGATTACTATTTATTGCCCAGGCATTAAAAATGCTCTGCCACGACAGCATTGCTTACCCCCAAATCATTGCCTTCTTGCTAAAGACAGCCCTGAACCCAAAGACCCACATCCTCCACCCACTCAGTCAATATTCAGGCAGCTGTCTGATCTTATTGAAAGAGGTAGAGAATCTAGTTTCTCGTATTAACCTGTAATACATAGCTTCTGTCCTTCCCCCCCATCCCAACAACCTTGAAATTTGCTGCAAAAAAATCAATGCATCAGAAATACTACACCAAGAACACAATCTTGCTCAATATGAAAAGGTCACAAGCATATTTATTTAAAGCCTGCCTCAGGTTAATTAATGGACACCATTTTTCAGAAAAACTAAACCAAAAGTCAATTGAAATATAAAATGGTTCAAATATTCTGAAGTACATTTAAGTCCAGAGTTTTGCTTTTTTTCCACCTCATGGCACTATGACTGCAAAGACATGGATAATACAGTTCACATTTTACTTACAAATGAGTTTTTCATCTCCACTTCTGGGAAATACTAACAAATCAAACCCAGTTTCTTAAATGATGTTGTCTGTGCTCCTAGACATTAAAATTCTAATATAGCTCAAAATGAAGCATGTTCAAAAGAAAAATGTATGCTATTAAATATGCAAAACACTTACATTCACTCTTAAATCATTATTCAATTAATGAATGACTTATTATCATATCATAAATGGAGATGATGCTTGCATAGTAGCTTTAGACGCTTGAGGGTGAACGCCATGTGCATTTTTCCTGGAGTCCTTAATAAGTGACACACTTGTGTCATTACATTTGAGGTGAAGCAGAAGCCTCTGTCAGATTCGATTCACATGGGCAATCCCCAGTGGCAAAACATCTGATTAACTAGCAAAGCCACTGTCGTTAACAGCTGTATCATTGGAAGCTTGGAAGTATTCAGCCTATTTAGTAACTGAATATATTATCATAATCACTCTCTATCTCTCTGGATTCTATCCAGGAGATATTAACTACTACCCAAATAAATTACTATTAGAATGGTTAGGCATAAATGAAACAATGTATGTATAATTTACATTGAACTGTATAGCTCATATGTTCTATTTGCCTCCAATAAAACCCATTTTAGTAACCTCGAGACAAGATTTTGATGATTTCTTCATTTGTAATTTTGTTGGGTTGGTTTAGCATATTCCCTTATATTCCTTTAATAAGACCTTGCAGAGAGTTCTATTGTTAGTTCTATTATTCTAAATAAAGTATGTTCTCTACCTTGGGAGCACTGATATATGCATTTGGGTAACCCGTCAAGGATCCAACAGGGTGTGCATTTTAATTATTTGTAACTATTTAAATGAGGCAATTTTATAAGTCTCTCACATATTTATAAACTATTATAATAAAAAAGCAAAGCACTTAAATGACCCAAAATATCCAATATCAATAAAATATCAATTTTGTGACCGATGACCATTTAACATAGCTATAAAAAAGTTGCCAAACTTAAATACAGTGCCTGCAGTTAAATAAGACTACTAGTATAAAATGTAAAACTGTACCAGAATCTAACATATGATATTTTACCTAATGAAAATTTAAAACAAAATAATTTATTCAGTTTAATTTTTATATTTAACAAAATTTATTTTAATCTTTTGTCAAGCAGAAAATTCATTTTTTAGTTTAACATGCTAAGTAAAATATCACTACTATTATATTTTATCCACTATCTTATATTACTTGATCTATAATCTGTCATAACCTTCCATTATTCTCTGGTACAAAATTTTAATTTATAATTTAACAAAAAAATGTATAGTGCTTTAGTTTCCTTTGTTATAAGTAGCATGGGGATTAGGTATACTCATAAGTAAAAAAAAAATGTAATGAATTATAAAAACAGTTTGTTTCGATAATATAAAATTATTTAATAAAACTTTGTAAATGTGCGTCTACTTCCTAAGTCTCATGACAGCATGAAAACTGCAAAGGAACACTGAGGAAAAGTGCTTGGAGAACTTAAAATCATTAAGCAAAATGAAATAAAGATGTTTAAAAGTATAGCGCTTTTCTGAAATGATAATTCCAGTAGCATATGCTGTCTAAATCCAAAGCATGCTCTCTAAACATGAACTTCCAGTACCTAGACTAGTATGAAGTAGAATGCCTGCATTTGTGTAAGCTCCAGGCAGGTAACTAGTATAACAATAAATGATCAGTTGGTTTAGTGGTTTCGAAAATAAATGTTTCATATACATTGTCTGTTTAAAAGAACAAGTTCTAATAATGTACTCTTTGCTTTAACATCTATAAGTATCTTGTAGTTTCTCCAAAATTAGGTTTTCAAGAAGGAATTATGGCAAATTTTTTAAAATATTATCTTTATAACTTTTGTTAATTAAAAGCATTTAGGCTTTAATAAAAAATGAACTTATTTATTAGAGCAGAGGGGCGATTGCAATTCAGAAGGTACAGATTCAGGCAGCAACTTAAATTGTGCTCTGAAGGGAACAAAGAAAGACAGGGTTTCTAGAGGGCAAAACTGTTAAGAGCTATTCTCATTAAGATCCTCCATGTAAATGAAGGCTATTGTCTGGATCAGTTGGGATTGATTAAGCCCATCTTGCAAATGGAAGAAGCTGGTTCTCAGAATGGATTGGTTCCTTTCAAGGGGAAAAGGCAGATTGTCTGGTTACCATAATGAGGAGGAAATGGGAAGTACAGTCCACATGTGTCCATGTAGCAATCATTGATCTAAGATGTTAGTTGTTCAGCCTTGAGCTTAGTTAAGCAACAGGTCAGCAACCTAACAATAATTCCAAAAATCTAGGACATGAGGTATGCATAGGCCCCATTTCCTCAGTGACCTCCCAGCTCCATTTTAAGTGATTCTCCAAGCAATGTTTATTCCACTTTATCTTCTCCATTATTATATTAAAGAATGTACTTTGAAAGCAACAAAATGAAGATAGCATCAGCAATTAGTGAAAGCTATCACAATTCAATTAATGTTATATTTTATTGTCTGCGATTTTAGGGAAAGCATTCTCCTGATTAAATGTACAGTATGCTTTTCAAAACTATTCAGAGTCTCTCTAAAGGACAGACTAATTACCAACTGTTAATATTAAGAATACACTTGGGGCAGAAAAATGGGACTTCAATTTGCAGCAATAATTTTGGGATGGAGTTATTCCAGCTGTAAATTGTCACAGCTGCTCAAAGTGTGATAACAGCCATGAAAATAAAATACATACAGTTATTACTGCCCAGTAGATCTTGGGACACTTTGCCAAGAAATATAAAATATTGAATATTTTTTCACAAACTATAAAGTGAGACTTATACCTTATGTTTGCATAGGGGCTTAGAGTTACATGGCATTTTTAGATATGACATGAATATGTTTTTGAGAATTAACAATGCAGCATTTAGCATTTAATGGCCTCTCTGCTGAATATTATTCATAAAATATTTCTTATTTTGAGTTACTGATATAAAAACCAAATAACCTACAAATTGTTCAAACATAAACGTTTTCTTATCTCATATTAGTTTATATTTTTCTAGCAGGTTGAATGATCTTACCAAGATTACCACCACCATTCTTCCTTCCATCCCTGGAATTTTTGTTTTTGTTAGCTAAAGGATTCCCAGTTGTCCAGATATCTGTCTTTGCTAAGAGAGACTTATAGACAAGTAAAAGAAGAGTGCTCAAGTTATTTGGCACAAAGCTAATATATTTCCTGCCTCTAAGTCTCCTGCCAAACCCAACCCCCCATGGGTTATTTGCATGAATGAAAAACTTTCAGATATGATCTCACTCTTCATTTATTAGGGCAGAAGACTTTTTCTCCTTCCATGCCTGTGTGAACTCAATCTGGTCATCTCTAAGTATGATGACTTCTCTATCTACAAAGGAAGAGACCAATCTCATTTCACAACTTAATTTAATGTGTTCTCATACAATAGAAGTACCTTCCACTGATTTGGCAGTTTATTTTACAAAGCATTTACACTTGTACCATTACTTTGTATCCTCACTAGATCCTGTGAATAGATAGCTACATCCTTTCTCTAGATTGAGAATAAAATTTAAATGTGAATTTTCTTTTTCAAAAATGCTCCTATTTTTATTTACCATGTTTGGTTATTTTAAATTGCAATGATATTAGGTTTTGTTAGAAGATTTCTTTCCCATTTTTCTTTATGACTCAGAACTATTTGCTTTTTACTATTACCTCTTATTAAAGTTCAGTGGCTACATGCAATTTACACACTATCATAGATCGATAATATCATAACCAAATAGAGGCTGCAAAAACTGATATAAATTTATGCTTGAAACTGCCTTTCGAATCATTGTGTAGTATTAAAAAAAAAATAAAACTTCTTCAAAGAATTTGTAATTTATTTTAGTCCCAATGTAGCAGTAATTTAGACTGACAACCTACTTTACATGGATTTTGACCACTATTAGAGAAAACTAAGATGCCAACTTAATACATAGAAAATATTTTTGTTTTGTGATAGGCATTGGTCAAATACAAGTATTATTACTGAGTTATCTATAACTTTCTCTAGATTATTTTTTCCTAACTCCTTCTATTCTCATATCCATATTCTTTTGCATTGCAACACTCCCTTCTTCCACCTTAATATTCCTGTTACAAAGGTGGGTCCATCCATCTATTCATTGCCCATTTTCCTTTAACTTTATAAGATGCTCATATTTTAACTATTATCTCCCACAGGTGCAAAGAGAACCTATAAACCCAATTAGGAGATATGTTCCAGTGGAGATAGGAACAGGTTTGATCCCTTTAATCTACTAGGTTACTGTAGGTTTCCTTTTAAATTGTTTATTCATTCACATATTTATTTCATTGTATTTGTTCTGTGTCTGTTTCTGAGTTTTTCTTTTTTAATCCTACATTTTTTTACAGCATCTAGAAAATATCATATGCTTCGCAAAGGAGCTTTCTAATTTTCCTTCCCCCAGTTATGCTTTGTGCAAAGAATAGTGTCTGTCAATGTCTCTCTTGGCTACTACTCACCAGACTGGAAAGAGAACTAGGCAAAAAATCAGGTGGTCATCAAGGCCAGACAAGACACTATAACTAGATGTAGCCTTCAAAGAAAACAATTAACTATAAAACTCACAAGGCACAAGTCGCTGTTTAAATGTTTTACAAGACTGTATTGTGTATAATCTAAGATATCAATGATATCCTTCTGCAATGACTGAAGTAATCTCTTCTAAGCTAGTCAAAGTTGTTACTTAAAAAATGCAGCAAAAACCTTTCTACTTGCAGGTTAGTGGTCAGGATGTTAAGTCTTTCTTTGGAGTATTTCTTTTAAATATAATGGTAGTAATTAATTCTTAGAGAAGGGAAAAATAACTCAACTACATCTAGCTATCCCATACTTTTCATTTGTGTTTTATAATTGGCATTTTATAGAAATCGATGTATTGATATAATTGATGAATTGATAATTTTTTTCTATAGCTTTATTCTCAATCACTTGTGTTTTACTAATAATGTCCTTTGTTCAATACACCTCTAAAATGGTCTATCGATGAAATAATCTTGACAAGTTAAATATTCTCTCTTCCTATTGTCCAAAACAGAAGTCAATAGGATTGGAATACAAAGCAATATCAAGAGAGCCAAATAGGTGTCTGTTTCAGGAAAGTCCATTAGAAAAAATGGCAAGGCCATCAGGGCTAGTTCTTTTTTATTACATATATATTCACAATCACTTGATGCGATCCCTTGTACACAGTAGAATTTTGATACATAGTGAATTAATGAATGAATGAGTGAATGAATATTCTATCCCCAATGAGTTGTTCAATATAAAATCGAGGAGTGTTTTAATCTGTTTTCACCTACAAATGAATACGTAATAAATAAATGGGGGAGAGGATCTCTATTTAGTTCTAAATAAGTAAAATCAGAAAACTTTATGGGACAGTAAATTAGTTGCTGAATAACCTTTTATTTGCATACCTATTTTAATGACCATGAACTTTTGCTTAACATTAATTTTGATTGTTGACTCTGTAATCAAGCAGCTCTTTAACGCTGTGCTCGGTGTGCTCTGACCTTTAAGTAGCACAACCTTAGTGATGTGCTGGTTCAGCCAATAAATAAAGACAAATAAATATCAAATTGTCGTCTTCCAATAAATCTATAGAAAAAAATTCAATTTAGACATATGAGCACAAGAAATCACAAGAAATCCAAAAGGAGATTACAAAAGAAAATGAGAGGTTATTATCTAAATATACTTCAGGAAACTAAAAGCTTAAATGCATTAAATTCATAACCAGCTTCCAAAAGAGAAAGCAAAAAGGGAGCAAAAAAAGCACATTTTATAAAGCGCATATATGACTAAATTGATTTATTTTCATTTAGTTAAAATGTTTAAATAGATTTCCACATTACAGTAATGTAGAAATTAATCAAATCAAGATACTGTAATGGTAGAAACAAAATTTTCTATAGAAAATATAAAATAGCGCTACTTTCATAAAAGTATGCAACACGAGGCTGAAAATGTCGAATGATTTATCTTAATAATAATTAGGTTTAGAGCATTCATGGAAAGGTTTTAGGGTCAGACAAAGCTTACTGTTGGGAGGAAGGCTGCCATATAACCTGGCACATTGAAGTCACCTACAATATAATCATTTCCTTTGAATTGGCCACATTCCATTCTTTTAAAGGCACAGTCATCTCCCCAACATAGTCATCTAACATCAACCCAACAAGAGCTCATTCCTGCCTTAATTTCAGTAAATTCTGAAATTTTACCTTCTATATCTCAATTAATTAGAAAAGTAGCAAATTATCAAGGGGATGACTTACTGCTCAAAAATTACATGACTATTCCCCAAAGAATGAATATTACATAGTATAATATCCCCCTAAAGTTCCTCTAAAAATTGTTTTATGAACAAGTACATTTGAAAAATTCTGTATCTTTTTTCTTACAGATTCACAATACACATGATAATAATAAAGAAAAAAGGAGAAGGAAAAATTAGGTGGCAAGAGCTGTCAGATCATGATGCAGGCCTACAACTATGAGAGGAAAGAAGGAGGATTGGGTGAAAAATGTTTCAGATTACAGCAGTTCTGGAAAAGTCTGGAATAGGCCAATGTGGAACCTCAAGAGCAAAGATTGCCCATTAAAGAAATCCTATTTTGTGCAAGAATGGCCTGATTATAATAAACTCATCATTCATAATCATCAGCTGAGAGCAGCCTGAGATAAGTGTGGCCTTGGCATAAAAGCCATAGTGTATCCAAAGGGGCAGTGATTGGAAGCTCTCAGTCAGTTACACTCCCCATAGCAGGTTCTCTTGAAGAGCATTCCCATTGCCATGCAACTGGATTTGTTACAAATAGACGTTGTTTGAGCTGAAAAACCATCCTGGAATAAAGAGGCAAACCAGAGATGAGGAGCAGCAGGAAGTTACTACCATGCTCAGGAGCCATGGTTTAGTTGAGACCATGAGTTGGGGCCACCAGGCAGAATCTGGAATCATAACAGTTTCTGCCTGTTGATAGCTGGTACAACAATGTAAGTGACTGCATGATGAAAGTTGAGTTCATAGCAGAGACTCAGTCACTCTCAGAGACATCTACTAAAGCAGAGAGAGAGGGGAGTCATCTCCCTTCTTTCCTCTTGCCTATCTCCTTCTGAGGTCTCTTGTGGCATAAACATAAATGGAAACTACGTGCAAGGAATCTCAAGAAAATACAGAGTCAGCACTCTGCAATACATAGCAGATCAAGGGAGGTGTCAACAATGGATCTGAGAAGGAACCAGCCCAGCAAATCATGGGACTAAAAAATCCTGGATTTATGCTGAATTAACAGAAAAATTAGTACACTGATTATTAAAATAATCAAGTGTCAACAAGTTACTTAGGTTACAGCATATTAAGAATGATATAATGTGTCTTTATGAGACACACCAATCATAAAATTATATTTTCAATTGGTAATGAGAAGAGGAGATAGATATATTTTTTAATATTAGATGCTTTTTTTAACTACATAAGATATAATCATACTGATTAATAAAAATGTTATTCTCTAAAGCATGTTGAAAGTAGTTTGATAGAAGAGCACAGATTAAATGTGGTTTCACAATTGGTTGACTTAGATATGAACTTAACATGTATATTAATAAAAATGTTGAAAATAAATCCTGATTGAGAGCCGTGATTCCTAAATAAATTGAATAAAAAGTCTGTCAAAGGTAGGGGCTGTTTCTTAAAATTCAAAAATATGTAGCCCTTTAATTCAGAATTCATGCCTCATAATTGTATATTTGATATATTTGAAATGATTTATTGCCACAGGTAGTTCTTGTTCCCTGGGCTCACATAAAGAAAAGCTTCAAAGACATTGCAAGTAATGGGGCTTTATCAAGGATTTGCTTATCACATGTTATTCTTTCCAAATTAAATGACTATCATCCCCAAAGGCTTGAAATTTGACCCCAATATGAGCAAATTTCTCCTTCTTCTCTGTTCTGATTCTCCTTCTGGCCAACCTCAGAATATTTGCATAAGAGGTAGAGAAGCAGTGCAGATGTCTTTCCAGAGCTAGCTTACTGTTCGTTGTTACATCGGTGCCTGCCCACCTCAAAATGAGAGAGGGTGAGAGAGAGTGAAGTAGGAGGAACAGACACCCAGCATGCCAGCTTTGTCAGGTGCTAAAAATACCACACTGGAAATGATGAGGCAGAGGATAAAAGACTATCCAGGTGTTGGTGCCTTGGGGGTGCTCAGAGAAGCCCCAGTGTTAATGTCCACTACCCCCATCACAGAACTGTAATTGAGTGCCTTAGACAAGATTACAGGTTTGTCTCTTCTGCAAAAGGCATGGTGTCTCCCCCCTTTGTGTGCACTCTTTCAATTTCACCATTGGACAACTAAGACCTGCGATAATGGGGTGACGTTTTAATGTGTTCCTTTGTAAAGGTCCATTGTTAAACACTGGCTTGGAAATAAAAATTGGGGGAAAAAAAGTTAATTTGCTGTGCTCGTTCAGATAAAGAGACAAATTTTATTTTATGTAGTGAGACAGTGTATCTTGATCTCTGGTGATATATTATTTAACTATCAGTCACCCACCTGTACTTTGATGGCTGTGCCTGAGTGAGGAGAACTTTGATGGACACAGAGATGTAGTTTTAAGAGTATTATAGTACTGTTGCCCACCTGCTGAGAGCCAATAGGCATCAAAATAGAGAGACTTAGAAAAGTACCTTTTTTCCTTTCTTTTTTTTTTTTCTTTTTATAAGAACCTTAAAGGTAACAAGAGAAAAGGTTAAAGACAATAAAAGTGTTACTCCAAATGTTTCAGCAGTTATTTATAGAAATGGGATCTGGGAACACCACAGGAGCATACAGAGCAAACACATTGATGGAAGACCTGGGTCCTAGGACCTACTCTGAATTTCCTCGGGACATTTACGAAAATGAAGTTCAATAAACTTTAAAAGCAAACCTCTCAAATCCCCAGACAGGAAAAAAAGAGAAATATTTGGTAAGGAAACTTTACTGGCTGTGACCTTCTGTTGAGATCACTCAAAGCATATACACCACAAGAAAATAAATGATAGACAGCAAATTAGCAGGTTAATCCCAGATGACTAAACAACATAATGTCATGTAGTTTGTAAAGGCAGGGACATTTGTCACCACAGCCTACATGAAGGACACACACTGTGCAAACTTTTATTAATGTGTTCCATCACTTTGGTGTATATGACTTATTCCCTCACATTTATTTTATAAAACAGCCTAGCATTTGGTATATTGTTTAATAAGGGTTGCAGTCAGGTATGCAAATACTTAATTATTATAGCACATATCTATACATTAGCTTCTTTTATGAAGTTCCTCCTATATTAAAATTATTTAAATTTAACCATCCCTCCACAACACTATGAAGAATCCTGGCCTGGTAATACCCAGGAGATACAGCCCATACTTGTAAAAATATAGGGGTCATCCTGCTCAACTGAGGGACCAATCATGGGTTTTGAGAAGAAAGAGATGAAAAGAATGGTTATAAATTATTTATTGAGTATGCTTTTCAAGTCTAGACAATAAACTTAATCATAAGTGAGTTTTTTAAAAAAATCAGATCATAATTTTTGAGAGTGATATTTTGTTACTTCTTTGAAAGCAGGTAAATAATGATGACAAATATTTTTTAATATTGTGAAATTGATAAGTGATGAAGAGAGTGCATACACATTTTAAACATACTTATTTATGCTTGGAAGGGCATATCGATAACTGTAATGAATCATGGCTAATATATTATGTTCTTCAGAAATAATCTTTAAATTAATGTGAAGAAACTATACATAGAAAAAAGTTTTAAAATATATTAGTTAAAATATATTTTAATATGCATTAACATATTTGTTATTTTTACTTGCCCACATCACAATTTATGATTTATAGTAACTTATGAATATTACAAAAACTTTGATTTTGCATTTAAAATGAGTAAAATGAAACAAAGAGGAAAATAAGTCTAGAAAAAGTAACAATAAAGCTAAGGGTACAATTAGGGTCCATGACTTTCCATTAGGAAGGGGGTCATAACTTCACTCTGAGTTTACCAGAAGCTAACTCAAAGGTGGAAACCCAACCACTCATTATATGATCCTCGGTGTGTATAAAATGAAAATAAACTATATGGTCAAGAATAACTATTTTTAATCTTAATACTTGAGAAGAAAAATTTCCAGTGTTTCTTTACAACATCACTTTGTTGCTTGATGATGTCTCTTGTAATGTTTCTCAATGCCACATCCTATTACATATCCTCTAAATGAAGTTCAGTAGAAATTTTTCTATGATGCTCTACAATTATGCAGTTTTTACTCTGAGCTTTGATGATCTTGCTCAATGCAGAAAAGGTATTTTAGACTTTTTCTTAAAGTATTTGTATTAAATTAACAATTTTTTTGACATCTATTATTGATTTCTAAAAATCAGTTAATGAAGAGTACCTCTATTGACTATTTTACAATTCTGAGGAATATGGGAATTTGAAACTCCAGATAAATATCTACTTTAGAAATAGAGTATTGCAAAGACCACTCACATATGGCAGCCAGGTCTTCAAAAGTGCATTGTATTTAAAAGTACTCATTCTGTCACTATACAGAGTGTTCACTCTTAACAGCTTTCAGATATCATCAATCAGATGTGACTAGGTAAAATATAATGTACATTTTTTCTATCAAAACCACACTGTGGAAGTATATTAGAACTCCTAAATCGTTTCACCAACAATCTCATAAGTAGTTTTTTTTTTTTAATCCATATAACTCTATAACATCATTTTCCCAATTTTAACATAATTTAAAATAGCTTGATGAGTTTGTTATCAATAAACATGCCTAAATCATCCATGTCCATTCCCAGGACCCTCTGAATTGATATCTCCAGGAGCCTACCCCCCCCCCATGAAATTAACAAATATGGTGATCCTAATGTATACCAAAGTCTGAAAATTACTCTTCTAGAATGGGATTTTCTGTTGAAAATACCCTTGAAGTTCTAAAATTTAGCACTATATATAATTTTTTTTCTTCAGATTACTACCATGTTTGTTATTTGGTGGTAGTTGTAGTTGTTAAAAATTACAAGGCTCTTCCCCAAATACAAGTATGTGAATTGGAGACATAGTACCTGCATCTTTTTTTTTTTCAGATAAGTCTTATGCAAACTGATATTAAAACAACATTACCATAACAGATAGCACTAACCAAAAAATTAAAAAAAAAATAAAATAAAACACAAGTATTATGTAAATTAAACCACAACTATATCTGTCTCTAAGATTTCCTTTGGAGTAATTATAGTCCCTTGTGTACACTGAACTTTGATTATCTGTTAATACACATTTTAAAAAATGTTAAAAACCAAAAACTATTTTCCAAAGTGCACTGTAATAGTATTGATGAGTAGGTAAAATCATGATGGTACCTATTAATCAGAAGTAGCTCTTTTCAATCTTCCATATGTCCTTTTCAATTTAGAAAAATACTATATTAACAATGGAGGCAATATTAAAGAGTTAATGAAAGTTCTTGAATTGTGGGGTCACACCTATGTCCTTTCAATCCTGGTTCTACCACTAACTAGCTTTATGATTTTGAGCATTAAGTACTCTGAAACTCAATGCCCCTCATCAATAAAACAACCATAATAAAGTTGGAAATGGGAGGATTAAATGATAACTTGGACACCTTCAGTAAATGTTACTTTTTTATCTTTGCTTCCAGTCTAATGATGCTATTAAAAAATATATTCCACAGAATCTATTACACCATCTGTCTTCCTGTCTGAATTTTTCAATGGCTGTTCAATATAGAAGATAAACTACTATGTGCTCTCTCATCGAGGGCATAAAGACTGTGCTATCATGGAAAGAACAAGATCTTTGGAGTTTGACATGAATTCAAAGGTTGTCTCTCCTATTTGATCTGGTTGACTTGGGGCAAAACTCAATCTCAGTTTCTAATCTATAAAATTCTTACCTCTTGGAATTTTATAGGGAATAAATGACATTTAGAGAAACAGGAGGTTAACATTCTGCATCTTTGATGGAGAGACCCTATATGCTCCCAACATGAGCTTTAGACAGAAAGTCAACACCTATCATTAGAGAATTCAGTTGGAACTGTTACTGAAATCATCAAGTCAAAAAATTTCATTTGATATATTAATAAAAGAAAATTCTTTTATAAGGCATTGTTGTCATTTGGATAAAACACCTTTATGAACTTGTGAGCATTATTAGATCTTTTAAAGATGAAAGGAATACCCAGAGTAATTAGCAATTATTATTTCACAACAAATCATAGTCATCTACTCACTAAAGTATTGCACTGGGATTTAGTAGAACTGAATTATATTCCCACTTCTGCTATTCTCTAGTTTTATGACATTGGAAAGTCATTTCACCTTTCTGTGTCAAAGAAAACTTATAATTAACTTTCATTGATATATAAGCCACCTTCTGCAGTAGCTGGATAACTAGAATTGTATTTCCTATCAGAATGTAAAATTCTAAACATTTCCTATAAAATACTTATTATAGAGTGGGTTTTGGACTTTTGTAAAAGCTTGTGATTTTATTGGTGAAAAACAAACCTATATATATTTTTGAGTAAACTTACATTTGACTATATGCAAAGCATATACGAGCATAGCAATTAAAATAATCTGTCTGTACATGGAAGTGATATATATTGAAACTTTCTTCCACAAATCATCAAGGTCATAACTAGCATACCCTTATATAAAAATGGGCAGAGTAATTGAATAGACAATACAAAAAAGAACAATAACATAAAAAATATTCAACCTTATTATAAGCAAAAAAAAATCATATTAAAGACAATGAGTCTCAATATTTTGCACTTACTTTTTCAAAATTAAATTTATTGAGGTGACATTGCTTAATAAAACTATGTAGGTTTCAAGTGTACAAATTCAGTAGTACATCATATGTGCATTGCATTGTGTGTTCACCACCCAGTTAAATTTCCTTCCATTTTTAAATAATTTACATGATAATCCCCACAATTTTTATAGGATGAATTAGGCAACAAATACCAAAAGTCTTATTAATTTCCATACTCTTATACTAAGTAGTTTCATTTTTAGAAATTTAAATGTGGTATAGACTCAGAGATACACAAAATATTTCTGTGTAAGAATATTCATAGCACCATTATGTATAAGCTGAAAAAAGATTGAATAAATAATTTCCAACAAAAGGGTAATGGTTAAATAAAATATGGTTTATCTTAGCAATAAAATGCAGTAATTAGAATTGAGATTTTTAAAGAATAGTATCAGAATTGATAAAAATGATGACTATTATGTGTTGAATTATGCCCCTCCCCCTAAAAAAGATGCAGGTCCTAACCCTCAGCATCTCAGAATGTGTCTTTATTTGGAATTATGGTTTTTCGAGCAATAATCAGTTTATAATAAGTTTATACGGGTTCTAATTCATTATCATTGGTGTCCTTATCAAAAGTAGAGATTTGGTCACAGAGACATGCACACAGTGCAAATGCCGTGTGAACACGAAGGCAAGGATTAGGGTTATGTATCTGGCAAACCAAGTGATAAAGATTGCCGGAGAACCAAAATAAAAGCTAGGGGAGAAGCATGAGTCTCCCTCACAGAGCTCCCAGACCACAGAAGGAACCACCATGCCAATACCTTGATCTTAAACTTCTGGCCTCCAGAACAGTAACACTATAAATTTCTGTTGTTTTAAGTGACCAGTTTGTGCTACTTAGTAATGGTGATTTTAGCAAACTAATACTACTACTATATAATTATTATGTGTTGGAAAATCTACACAAAAACATATACAGATAAAAATCCAGAAATACCTAGAAAAATTTTTTAAAGTATATGAGCAATACAAATGACTGCAAAGGAACAGATGAAATTATGTGATTATCTCTAGATCATGAGATTATAATTCTTTTTTAATTTGAAAACACAAAGTGTACTTTCATAAGCACAAAATGTTTTCCAAAATAAAAATAAGCATTATTCCAAAATGTGATTGTTTTCATAAACCCTTCAATTCACCATTCTGTTCAAGATTAAATTTTGGTAATCTTTTGTTGGTGGTAGTAGTGGTAAAATTATGGAATGTCCCAGAGAAAGGTGCTTCCTATGACTTGGAACTAACAGCTATATGAAGTTGGATGGCCCATTCTCACTGTGGAGAGAAGTAGTCCCAGACTGTTCTCTGCCCACACCAAAATAGGAGAGCGGAATGTAAGGAGACTAAGATGTAGCAGTTGTAACAACAACTGCTGTTGTAACAAATGCTACATCTTAGTCTCCTTACATTCTGCTCTACCATTGTTTGAACTATCAGGCGACCTGCCTGCAATCAACATGGGTGTATATCTCTCTCCATACTCTATATTTTGTTACTTTGCTGCCTAACATGAAATTCTAGATGCTGGTCCCTATCTGCAACTATATTTAGTCTCTCCCTGTGCTCTCCTTCACTACATGGATCCCCGTACAGAGACCTTAGTCTATTTCCTCATATTCCTTACCTTCTTAGTCTCTTTATTCACTTGACAATTTAATTGGTGATCTTGATTTTGTCCTGAGGATTCACTACATCTACAAAATCTTCTAACAGTATTCTTCAAACTCAATAATGAAGAATGATTTCCCTCTCAACCCATTGCAGACCAATACTACTGCAATAGACATTAAAATACTGTACATACAAAATTTAAAAAATAAAAGAGATAAAAAGCTTAACTCATTTTCTATCAAAGACCAAATTTTCTACAATATACATTAAAATAAATTAAGTGAAATTAAAAATTGAAGACAAAAATGCAAGTTCACCTTTCATGATTAGTTTTAACAGATATAGAATTATTCTGTAAATTACTATTAAAGTTTCTAAATGCTTACTCTTAATTTTCATACTTACTTTGTAACTAGTATCTGTGGGCCAGCACCTGTCCACAGATCACCTGAGCACTTGCTTCAAAGCTCTCCTACTTTACACACTCAGTTCTTCTTACTTTAAAATTTTATCCAAGGTTATAAAGTATTAAAATCAAACAATAACCAGCATTAATTAACCACTGCACTCCGTCTTTCTCTTTTTCTTTTTTCACATGTTAAGAGCACAGCTATAGTTCAGTTAACTTAATGGTAATATATAGCTGTTCTAAAATAGATTATGATTTAAAATTTTGAATTCTTACTTTTTAAAACTAGGTTTGTAGCTTTTTAATTCTTGGTTCAATTGACAGGGCCAAATAACTACTGAGAGTGCTTACAGGAGTAGTGGTACATGCATTACAAAGGTTTTACTATCAAAGGCTGGACTCATATCTAAGATCCCAGTATTTATTATTTGCTTGAATCTGAGCAAGTTACTCCACATCACTGACTCTTGGTTTCTTCATTTATAAAAAGAAGATAAGACCTATATAGAGAGTTGGGGATAGGATATGTGTATGTGCTGGAAGGCTTGGAAGCATTTGAAATAATAGGTCCTAAATTAGAGATTGGCTCTTTTGTCCATGGTCTCTGTGCAACCAAGAAACAAGAAGTTTCATCTGAGATGACAAACAGCTTCTTAAAGTCTATTTTGGGCACTTTCAGGGAGCCAATAGACTTACACCGTCAATTCAGGTTTGGACCATATATCTTAACTGTTCTTTCCCATTCAGAAGTCCTGTCTATTTACATAAGTACCATTTCACTGTCTTCCCAATATTATTAAGTAGCCCTTTTTCTCTCATCTCAGATTCCAAAGTTTAACATTTACCTTTTGGATAAAATTCATATTATTATACCATCAAATGTTTCTATAATCACTAGGGTTTCTGACATCCAAGAATATAATCTCTATACTTCCTAGATTAAATAAGTAATGAAGTTTTTGAAAAGGAATGTGGCTTTCAAATGAATGCTCTTCTTTACAAATTATAACATTCTATAGTTTTTTTCTTATATTTTCTTGAAGATTGAGGAGTTTCTTTACCTTTCTTTTTTACATTTTTTTGCTCTTTAATTCTTCTCCTCCTCAATTGGGGATGAACATTACACAGTAGAAAGCCCTGTGAGAAAGTCTCTGTTTCTTCGAATGGGAATAAAATACCTATCACATAGGCTAATTTTAAAATTCAGATAAAATGACAATAAAGAAACTAATATCTTGTTAGCATGTAGAAGGTAAGTAAAATTTTCAACATCCTATATCATATATTTATATACACTCTTTGTCTACCTTATCTTTTCTACTTAATTCTAAATTCTGTTGTAATAACATTTCCTAACTATCGAGGCACATTGAAAATTATACACATTATAAAATTCTAGGCTAATGTTATTTATAATTACCAGTGATGTTTAATTTTATTCTGAAGATTCCTATTGTAAATAAACAATTGATGTTGATTTATTTTTTTAATAACTGCAACATCTGCTTTCTAGGATTATATGATTTACTGAATAAGACAGTTATTGTAAAATTATGAAAATTTGAAGTAATATTTTTGCCAATGAACTTTTTTAAGCAAACTTTTTTTGACAATTCAATTGCCCTTATATAATGCCATGTTTGTTTCATTGGTGTAATCTACTAACCACATCACATCAAGTTTATGTGTCTATACAAAAGCCCTCTCGAGCTGTTGTTTGGGGCCCTAATTTTATTCCTGTGGTTAAATGATGATGAAGACACATTAAGAGGTAGTGGTACTGCTGACAATTTCAGGAGCTAAAATCAAATCAAATCTTATAGGTAATATGTACTCTACAAATGGATCTTTAAAAAGATGTCCATAAGTTTGTATTGTATCACCCGATTCTTGTTGGAATAAATGTACGTTGAAATATTTGCCTATAAAGAGATCTCTTTAAATAGAGAGAGACCTATAGACTGTCTCATATTTGTTGACAGAATATACTTCATTAGCCAACCTTACTAATATAGGTTTGTTTATCAGTAAAATGGCACAAGATAGAAGTAGAGAGTAAAATGGATTTAATATAGATTGAGCCTCACACGTAGATACTCATGTTTCACTAATAACTGTAAAGCATGTTGAAAATACAAAGTGCTGGGTAAATGATAAGATTTTTTTTGTTTATCAGCGATTGGTCACTGACAGAAGCAGAGTAACATGTTTGATGGATGAAAGACTTGATATAACCTGGCCAAGCCTTAATTACTACTAACATCACACCTCTATGTGAGAATGATAGGGAATTCAAAATAGGGCCATCAGAGGGTCTCTACAAGTCTCCAATCTTGCTGCCTGCCACCTTGCATTTTCTGTGGTCATCATCATTAGAACAGTGATACAGGTATTACTTTGGTTTCTAGTTCCATTAAAATGGTGTTTCATCCTATTTTCCCCAAGATAAATTCATAGTAATATTCAAATATGCATGATGGTTTTAGCAGAGTGATACCAGAAAACACTTGGGCTGGGCTAGATCATACATAAGAATTTTTGCTTTTAAAATAAACAATTCTGTCATTGTGAATACTGACATAGAAGTCACTTCTGTCTTCATTTAGAAAATATTTTTATTAGTTATATGTAGTTGTAAAAAATAGCATATTTCCTCTTACTTGTTCTTATTTGTGTCATTTTTAGATGCTGGCATGGAAAAAGTCTTGGATCTGTATTACAGCAAAAAAGTAGATGAACTCAAGTTTCTTTATTATACTCCCACAACATAAAAGATGACCTACTCGGCACAGAGGTGACTTATGGGCTACATGCACTCTCAATTTATAATCAGTTTAGCCATTATTACTAGTAGAAATCATTTAAAAATGAACATGATACTGAACTGTGCACCCTAAGTCATTCTCCTAAAAATAGAGAGCACATCTTTAAACTTTATAACCTTTCTCGGTAGATTTCCCAAAACTACAAAAACAGACAGAAATACTAGCAATCACTTGATCATCCATGTAGGGTCAGCATTTTATTTTTCCTAAGAGTCCAAAGTTGGTGAAAGGATTATTATTTCAAATAAGCCTATGTGATAGGTATTTCATTCCAATCTGAAGACATAAGTTTTCCACTGTACTATGCTAATATCCAACTGGGTAACTAAGTAACATTAAGAAAGAGAATGTACAAAAGGAGAGAAGGTAGATTTCTTGATAAATAAATATATACTATAGGCAACTGAATGAATATACCCATCTCATATTTCAAAATTACATGTGAAAGCTAATCATTTAAAAAAATTGACTAAGTATATCTTAGGGTATAGGAATTCTTAATCCATTTCCAACATGTGTGTTTGGCAAGGGACTTACCCCGCAAACTACTAAAAAATGCTGATACCAGAGGGTATCCTATAATTTAACTCAATTCTGACACTATCTACTCTGAGGTAGTATCAGACCTCACAGATTAAGGCCTCAGACCTACAAAACTGCCATGCCGCCACACACATCAGATGCCAATGGCAAGTCCAGGTTTTAACACCTATACTTTGACCCCCTCCCTGCATGCCATTGATTTGCTAGAGTGGCTCACAGAACTCGGAGAAACCTTTAACTTATTAGCTCCCTAGTTTATTACAAAAGAATATAACTCAGTAACAGGCAGATGGAAGAGACGCATAAGGCAAAGCTTGGGGCAAGTGCTCAGAGCTTCCGTGCCCTCTCCTAACACCACTCTTCCCAAAATTAAATATTTTCACCAACCTGAAAATTCTCAACTCCGTCCTTTAAGTTTTAATGGAGGCTTCATTACACAGGCATGATGGATTAAATTATCAGCCATCAGTTATCGAATTCAATATCCCATCCCTTTTTCTTTCCTGGAGATTAGGGAAGTGGGACTGAAAGTTCTAACCCTCAAAACACAGGGTCTGCTCCTGGCAACCAGCACCCCCAGCCCCCAGATAGAAACCAAAAGTCACCTCATTAACATAACAAAAGACGCATTTACCACTCCTATAACTTAGAAAACACCAAAGGATTTAGGAGTGCCAAGAACAGGACTAAGACTAAATATATATTTTGTCTTATAAATCATAATGGCACATAGGGCACCTGCTATTAAACTGGGAATCATGAGTTCGGAAAAGCTTTAATGAGGTTAATGAATTACTTGAAGGCCAAGGCAGGTGCATGTATATATACATACTTTTACAAATAAGTTTCTCCCCTTATATAGGTTCTTCTATTTGGCAAACAGATATACTCTCTAATAACTGCTTCTTAACACAAAAATCTCTTTTATTAAAAATACTTCCACTTCCCTAACCCCTAATATTTCAGCTTTTCTTCCTAATCAAACTCCTAGAATACATTATATATATATATACATTACATATATATATTACACTTCCATTTTCTCATTCTTTCACAAACATATGTCTTTATTCTCCATGACACTGCAAAAATGTACTCTAGCGAAAAGCAACAGTAGCCTTACTTCTGTCATATGCATTTTCAATTCTGAGACATTTTCAGTTATCAAAAGCAGTTAGCATCTTCTGAGATTCTTTCTCTGTCTTTCATAATATTAGAAATCTGCAATGTCTTTCAACTTCTCTGCCTGTTTCTTTGCATTGTCCTTTGTTTTGTATTTCACTTTCTAATTACTAAATATGAGAGTTCCTCAGGCTTGGTCATGACCCTTTTTCTCTATAATCTCCTCATAGAGGATCTTGTCCATTTCCAAGCTTTTACAAACTAGCATTATGCTAATAATTCCTGAATCAACATAGAATTCAGACATGTCTTCTGGGTTCCAGACTTGCATATGTAACTAGATACTGTTAGTCCACTTGCTAGACAATATAGTGAAACCAACCTTCTCTCTAACATTTTAAGTTCTTTTTCCCATATATAGAACATTCTTACCCTTACTCTTTACATGGTTTTTCTTTCCTCATAACCTAGAAGTGAATTTAAATGTTATATCCTCATAAATCTCTTCATTTCGATCTAAATTAGATTGTACCTATTACTTTTTCCCATGGTAACCTGATCTTTTCCTTAATTGTTCTTTATCTTATATATGTTTTAACATGCCTAAAATCTGTCTTCTCACCTACAAACTTACTTATAGTGAAGATCATACCTGCTTTATTTCCTTTTCCTACATAACGTAGGACCTGGCACACAGTAATTATTCATTATGGATTAATTACATAGATGAATAAATACATTTATTTATTTATTCAGTAAATCTTTGGTGCAAACCAATGTGTCAGGCATTACCTTAGGTACCAAGAACCTGAGGATAAAAAAAAAAAATGAAGTCTCTATTCTTAAGGAAATTGGATTTTATCAAGAATATAAGGAAATATAAAGCAGAGTAAGAGGAATAAAATCTGACCAGTGTTAGATAGGGGGTTGTCATTTTCATTTGGTAATGTGGACACTTCTCTGATTAGGTAATATTTAGGAGAGCTATGAAAGAGGTCAAGGAGCAATGCCTCTACGTATTTAGAGAAGAGCATTCCAGAGGGAAATAACAAGAACAGCAAAGAGTTTAAGAGATAAGGTCATGCTCAGCAAGTTCACAGAACTTTAAGGAGGTCAGTGTAGCTGGAGCAGTATGAGTAAGGGGATCTCAGGGGACTCAGAGTGAGATCATAGAAGTTGTGGGCAGTGGCCAAGTAGTGCTCTAAAAACTGTAAGAAATACTTCGAATTTTACTCATCATTGGATAGAAAGCCATTGAAAGCTATTAATGAATGAATGAAGTTAAAATAGTCTCCAAATATTAATCTAAAAGCCAAATTTTGGATATTGTTTCCTAGGAAAGAAAGAAAGAAAATCGAGCCTTGTTTCTGTGATTTTTCTATTAGCTATTAATGTAAATCTAACTTTGGGAATTTTTTATATGTAGGACTTAATGATCAATTTGAATCATTTCAGATCTTAAGGATTTTATATTTCTGATAAGAGAAAACAATGTGGTAGCTGAGAACTGCAACAATGAAATTAAAAAATCTGTAGATTTTCAGATTTGAATCCTTGGTCCAACTGGAAAACGTTTTAATCCAGAGATTTTTAAGGGCATCTAGAAAAATTTTCAAAAAGACAGTTGTTTTAGATTCAAGCATAGTGGTTGACTGCACAACTCCTGTGGGTTTGAAAGTAGCAGATTTTCATCCTGTATTGTATAAGAAAGAAAATGGAATATGCATGAGTGTGTTTACATGTATATTTGTAGGAACTATATAAAAATAAACCAGGACACTTCTATAGCTTTCAAGTCTGAAGCCTACAGGAAATAAGAAGGTCACCAGAGAAGCTGACCAATAAATTCATTGCTTCTCCCTGAACTGTTAACACCCTTTTTTCAGAGTTAGCTTTTTCACTGGGCCAATCATTGTATCAAGTCATTATTAGTTCTAACTCAGACTTGGTGAATCAGCCAGAGGAAAAGAAAGAATTTGTAAAATGGTGTCTTTAGGACGAATCTCACAAAACATTTTTTAGGACTTGGCCTTGCTTACTTTTTTTTTTTTTTTTTTGGCAGCTTGGAGTTGTTCTGACTCAGACTTTTGATAGCTTAATTTTGAAGTTTTATTTCTAATTTATTATAATAGAAATCAAATTTTTATTACTCAATTCTTTGAATAAAAAATAGTGTTCTGTAATTTAATGTGCTATTGAATATATTTTCTAAAATAAAGGTGAGTAGTTTGATGGGGTTCAAAGAAGGTAGGATTCAAAATCAGCAGAGAACATCCAAAGCACAAGCCAAGAATGACACCTGGGAATTAGATGCAGAAAGAGTAAATATGAAAATAGCATGTCTCCCAAGGCAAGTTCAAAGCAATGAGTTCAGGTTAAATTCTACTGAGGAAGTAAGGTTCTGCATTCATTTGGGCCAGTATAAGTCCTTAAGGAGTCAGCTCAGAAAGAAAGTTGCACATCCAGTAGTTCAAGTTGGTGACCAGAGTAGAGACAGGACATGAATACAGAGGCAGTGATATGTGAGGGTGAACATCTAATAACTGAAACTGGGCATTAAAATTAGAGTTATAAGTGACATTCAGAATGCATAACAACAAAAATGAATAAAACCTCAACATCCGATAGAGATGTGTATAAACTCATTGCAGAATAAATGAGATGGCTTTTTAGCCTAAGGACTTGACATGTATACTCTTTGCTATGCCTCTGAGCAGATTATTCTAGGTGTCAGAGGCCTTCATTTAGATGGAATCTTATGTTCCCTGGGAGTTCTAGTAAGCAGAGACCATGCAGATTCAAAGGGGCTTTTAATAAGGACGGAGTCAAGAATAGCATTCAGCAATGAGGCCACAAGATAGGATTGGTTTTCATTTTCATTATCAAGCAAAGATAATTATGACAATATTTTCTCCTCGATCTCATTGCTGCAGTCCACCACAACTGGATCTATTACTTTTTACAAAGCATACAATCTCTTCCCTTTCTATCTCTCCTGAATATCTGTCAGATCAATCTTCTTAAATGCCATTTCTTTCATTATTTTTCCCATGTTCAATAATAAACAAAAGTATTCTATTTTCTTTGCAGAAAAAAAGTCTTTGAAATTTTCTGAGGTCATTCAAAGACTACTCACTGGCTCTCAAAAGCTCTTCTGTACTTTGTTCCTGAGGAGGGGGATGGTGCTGATTCTCACCCTTCCAAATACTCTCTTCCCCCTTCAAAGTCGTGAGTTCATTATCACTGCCACCACTTTTAGTTTGTAGTTAAATGAATTTAGTCATTATTTAACTTCTTTTATCTGTGCATTATGTATTACCCTGACATGATTTTAACTATTTAAGGACAAGTTCTCAGTTCAGTGTACACTCATAAGTTCAGCAAATACTGAGTGAACTGGGACTTACCCTGGAGGACTTGATTAATTAGGACGTGTTTTATTTTCGACTCTACATTTCGAATAATTTTTTTTTCTCTCAATAGAAGATGTAACTATTGACTTTTGCTCTTAGTAATTTCTCTAAAATTTAAAAAATTTTCTGCCATTGCCTTCTCTCTGAATTTAATTTCTAGGCAACCTCTTCGACTTCTACCTGGACAACATTTTTCCTGCTGTCTAGTAAAATCAGGGATTGAGCAAGGTTTTAATCTGAAATTAGTTTTGAAAATTTCAAAATGACAAGGGAGATAGTTATACTATTAAAGAATCTTTCTTAGGGAGCAATAATCAGCAAATTTTTGTCTGAGACGTGTCTAGAAGTCTCGCACTTTGCTCTTTCATCACATGACTGTAATGTGAAACTTGTGGCTTCGAAATGAAGTGTGGCTTTATTGAATGATTCCCTGACTTGTATTGTACAAGTGTGCCAGTTTCTAGATATTCTTTGGAAAAGTAAAAAGGAGGAGTGTGTCAAGATCATTTGACAACTCTATCAGTATTAATATTATTATAGTGTCTGCTGAATTTACCCTCAAATGACCCATCTCTCTCTTCTAAGACTCATTCACTGGCAAACTGTAAATGTCAAATTCTCCAGGTGATGAATGGAGGAGAAAAAATATAAGACCAATAATAACTAGATGATGCAACATAAAAATATACATATTATTTTCCTTTTATTTCTAGGTCCAAAGAGAAATCTTAGTAATACACTGTTGTGTTTTTTTAAGCCTCTTGTTTATAACACAAATGATAATATTATAAAAGCTATAGCAGTACTCGGTCTCCAATAAACTTACTAAATTGAAAAAAACTGCAGTTTTTTTTTTATATCACTGTACATGATCAAAGGACTCAGTAGATGTTCAATGACATGAGATGTCATAGGTAGTTCTAGCAGTGACTACCAAGATATATAGCTACTTTCATTACCTTAATTTTAGCCTAAAAACTTTATATAGCACATACCCTTTCACATGCAGTCAATGCAATTGAAAAGAAAATCAACGACCACCAGACAGAAATTTACTTTCAAAAGGAATACACACACACACAATGTATATTCTTATTTTTGCTTTAAAGGAGAGAAATATTCATTTTCTGCCCGAATAAATAATTACAATCTCTGGCTTCTAATTACTTATATGTTAAATATATGTATATTATATATACATAATATATTGTATATTAATATGTATTATATTAATATATATTATATAAATAATACTAAGATCATGATTAACTTAAATTTTAGCTATTTCAATGGACAGTTTGTACTCCAAAAGTCAGGTGTTCCCCTGTCTTCATAGCTTCTCTCTGTCTAGCTCATTCAAATCACTGTGCAAACATCAAATTCTTCACTGTTTTATTTTTTAATCTTGTCATACCCACTATTTCAAGGTTTTTAATTTTATTAAAGATTGTGTCAGGGAGATGAGGATCATACACATTTGTCATTTCTTCTTTAGACACTTCGTTCTCCTTACTCTGCTACTTCTGCGTAACCAAGCTTAGCTCCTCCTCTCTTTTGACCCTTTTTCTGACCTGTGGTGGTTTTCACTAGTCTTTTCTTGTTCTCCATTGAAAAGAGTACAAATAGCAAACAAGAAGTGTTGGGGAGGATGTGAAAAAAAGGAAACTTTTGTGCACTGTTGGTGGGATTGCAAATTGGTACAGCCACTATGGAAAACAATATGGAGGTACCTCAAAAATTAAAAACAGAACTATCATATAATGCAGCAAACCCACTTTTGGGTATTTATCCAAAGAAATTCAAAATATACGTGCATTCCTATGTTCATTGCAGCATTATTTACAATGGCCAAAAGATGGAAAAAACTTAGTGTTAACCGATAGACGATTGGATAGAGAAGATGTGGTACATATATGCAATGGAATAAGAATGAAATCTTACGATTTGCAACAACATGGATGGACCTAGAAGGTATTATGCTAAATGAAATAAGTCAGACAGTGAGACAAATATCATGTGATCTCACTTATATGTGAAATATAAAAAACAATAAATAAATGAACAAACAAAACAGAAACAAAATCATAGCTACAGAGAAGAAATTGATGGTCGCCAGTTATGTCATGGGGATGTAAAGTACAGCATAGGGAATATAGTCAATAATATAGTGATAATTATGTGTCAGGTAGGAGTAAGACTTACTGGAGGGATCACTCTGTAAATTATATAAATGTCTAACCACTATGCTGTACATGTAATAGTAATATAATATTGAATGCCAACTGTAATCAAAAAATAAAAGAAAAAAATTGAAAGGAAAAAAAAAAAAAAAAAAAAAACCCTGACGATCAGACCAATATCCAGGACAGAGAAACTTGTTTCTACCCCAGAGTGGCTCTATAATCAATTATGACTCTCAGGCCACAAAGTCAGTTATGCAGACAAAACATTGTTTCTCTTCGTGCCTTATAAACCAGTGTAATACAATTTTCATGTCCTATTCTCCCAGGCTGGAGGAAATACAAATCTCTATCATTACAAAAGTTTTTCTTTTGTCTGCATTATGCCACACATCAATCAAGGTTTTACACTACATTAGTGAGGCAGTTCTCTATGTCACCAAGATATCCCTCAGCCTTGTCCCAATGACTGTTCATGTCTGGTAACACCCTGCTATGAAATCTTGTGATATGAAATCTTGTGCAGGGCATTATAACGCTATCTGCCTAGATGTACCAGGTGGCCATTCCTGTCTTGTAATTTCCCACATCCTTGGTGCTACCATAAGAAAGTTGACCTCAAGACATGTTACTCAGGGAAATACAGATCTCTCTGTACTTCTTCAGTGCAGGATAATCTATTTCAGTCTAGGGAGGAAGTTTAACTGATCTATCAACACTCCTGTTCCTTAATAGACTCAGTCTCTACTCAGGGATCCTCTTCTTTTATTTGGGCAAAAATTTAAATTTTTAAAAATTGAAGCCAGAAAAAGTTTCCAATTATCTTGATTTTCAGCTCTGACACATATAGCTATAGTGTCTAAACAATGAGTTCTTTGATAGTAAAGATATTATTTAATCTTTAAATTATAAGCATCAGCTTTTGATCTGCCATATACACTTAATAGTAATTTATTGAATGGATAGTTGATGAATGAGTTAAATTTAGATCCTTAAAACACAAATATACACATATGTTCACATGTACACATACACAATTATTGGAAGTCTGTAAAGTACCTACCATAAAGTACATAATTTTTTTACTTTTCTACTCACAATCTTAGACTAAGCAAGAAATGTGTATAATTGTTACCAGGTGAATAGTGGCAAGGGTTCAAAGTTTAATAGGTCCAATAGTTAGGCTTGTTTAAGGCATTGTTAGGAATATACTAACTTTTGGCTACGACATTTGTCCAAAATCTGCTATTTAGGAAAGTTTCAATCTTGGCCTTTAAAAGAATAAATAGCCAAAGTCGTATTAAACATCAAATGTGAACAAGAGCTAATATAGACAAGGCATGTTTCAAAATCATCATTTTCTTATTCATTTTTAATTATAGGTATAATAGATTGAAAATCTTATATGCTTAATACATTGAAATTATCAGCCAATTGAAGTAAAAAATTAAATTGAAACTTATGAGATAAAAAATATATATCCACCCCCAAAAAAGTACACAAACATTCATAGAAGTTTTACTTATAACAGCCAAAATACCCTAAATGTACTTCAACAAATGGATGGTTAAACAAGCTGCAGTACATCCATACCAGGAAACAGTACTCGGCAATAAAAAGGAACACCTATTGACACATGCAACAACTTGGACGAATCTTCAGAAAACTATATACAATAAAAAAAAAAAATTCTAAATGGTAACATATTGGATGATTCCATTTATATAACATTTCAAAATGATAAAATTTCAGAAATGGAAAACAGATTGGTGGTTGCCAGGAGTTAGAAACAGTAAGAATTGAGGATAGCAGAGAGGTTGTAAAATTTTAACACTTAGATCTTTCTGGTGATGGAACTTATCAGTATCTCGACTGTTGTAGTAGAAACATGAACCTACACACGTAATAAAATTGTATAGGGCTAAATGTATGTGTGTGCGCATGCGTGCGTGTGTGTACACACACACACATATAAATGTATATAAGTAAAATTGAGGGACTGACTCTGAAAAAGATTGGTGGATTATATTAATGTCAATACTCTGGTTGCCATATTGTAAGATAATTTTACAAAGTTTTACCATTGGGAGACATGGGTTAAAGGGTACATGGGATCTTTCTGTATTATTTCTTACAACTGCAGTGAATTGATCATTATTTTAATAAAAGCTCAATAAAAATATAATGCTTAAAAATTAGTCATTGTTATTGCAAAAGTAAAATGTAATAAGAAATGTTTGTAAGAGCTATCATAATATAAAACCATGAGTAATAATTTTAAATAATTAAATAGAAAAATACATTGATAATTCAACTATTCAACTATTCAAATATTCAACTATTAAGAGTATGTAGTGTATGCAAAATAATTTAAAGATGCCTCTGTAACTCAATAATTATATGTAAAAAATATAAAACAGGATAAAATGGAGATTAGATAATGCAAATCTTTGCAGAATTATTTGGCCTGCTATTATACTATAATAATAAGTAAAACAATTTGTAAAAGCTGATTAGATTTAGTTACTTAATTAAATGTAGACCATGAGTTAAGTGATGAAAGAAGAAAAAATAATTCCCAAATCATATACGACAACATCCATGATCAATCTTTTCCAATTCAAGCATAATAAAGAATATAAACCATATGGAAAAAAGAAGAAAATATTTGAGGAAAATAGGATATCCTAAAAATAATATGTTTTGCAGTTGATCACTTGAAAGTGAATCCATATTTAATCAAAAATATTCATTAAAGCGAACACAAAATAAATATCAATTGAAAGTGCTGAGATATTCATGTTCCCACTCTGTAATATCAAACTTAAAATTCTAGTACTGAAAGTTTAAAAATAAAGCTGTAATAAAAATTTGATGTTTTTTAAATTAAAATTAATTTTTTTAAGTTAATTTTTGCACCACCAAAGCTATTTTAGATGCAGGTATTTGGGAATTTAGGAGCCAGACATTTTAATTACCTTATGAAGACCATTAGACTGCGATTACTAATCTTGATTAGTTCTGAGATGACTAAATACCCATAACAATAATTTTACCAGTATCTATCTCATACAAGCCATGCTATACAGAAATACTTCTTAATCTATACTATGCAATTTTCTTATCAAGATGGCAGGGTAGGTAAACTCAGTGTTTGCCTCCTGCCATGACTGCATTAAAATTACAACTAAATTATAATAATCAACCTGGAGAACCATCTGAAGACTAGCTGAACATACCTCCTATAACTAAGGATATAAACAAGAGGCCACATAGAGACTGGCATGTGGTAGTTGAGCATCAGAAGGGATATCTCAACTGGAGGTCCCTCTGGAGGAGCGAGGGGCCCCAGTCCCACCTCAGGGCTCCCCAGCCCAGGGTTCCACTGCTGAGAAGAGGACTCCCCACAAAATGTGACTGTGAAATCAGTGGAGACTCTTACCATCTATCCAGGTGAGCTAGAAGGCTGCTGGGAACCCAGATATCCCCTTAAAGGGCACACATACAGACTCGCTCGCTCACAAGCACTCACTTTGGGCTCAGGAAGAGGAACAGCAGCTCGGAGGTACCTCAGAGACAGGAAAAGACTGAGTTGAGTGGCTTCAGGGTGAGGGCTGGAGGGACAGTCACTATTATCCCTGCATTGAGCCATCCTCATGTGCAGGCTACAGGTGGGCACCATCTTGCCTGTGTGGAGCCCTCCCTCCACATGGCCAAAATCTGAATCTGCATTGGCCTAGTGAATCTGGTTGCTCCACCCCAATAACTCCCTGGGACCTTGCCCCACTCAACTCAGGAATTGCTGGAAGCATACTGGTAGCTGGGCAACCAGCCACACCCAGCCCTCTGGGCAAGAGGCTCTCTTAGTAGCAATCTATAGGCCTGGACTCATGCACCTCCAGAGACGATCCAGATGGTGAGTAATGAGCTCCAGCCAGAGCTTCAGTATTTACTGACTAAATTTTGGGCGTCTGTGGGCCTGAGGCAGGTGACACCTAGCCTCGGTGTGATCTGAGACTTTCGTGAATATCCACGGACTCAGCACTTGCACCAAATCTCAATATGCACTAACCTAGGGAACACAACTCACCTGACCATGATGACTTCCTGAGATTTCGCTTAACCCAACTTGCATACAACCCAAGACTCCTTCAGCTGCTGAGCCTTACAGTCAGTCAGCAGGAAGCCTCAGGCCTCAGGTTGCCCAGGATCGTTGTTAAGCTGGCCCAGGTCCAGTACTGGTGGTAGCCAGTCTCAGATCACAGCTTGGTCTCTCCCACATGCCTCCAGATTCAGGAAGGGCAGTGACCAATTGTGGATTTCTTTGTAGCTCCTGCCAGGTAAACCTGGGTGGTCACAGGCCACTGACATTGGCCTGCACAGGAATCCCTCCCAGGGACCCCAGAACCAACGCACCCAGAGGCTGACATCGGACCATAACAGAGCACCATCTGATTAACCTGTAAGTGACAAACCCAGAAGGCGATCTCAACAGGCACACAAGCCTGCTGAAGCAAATCCCACTCTGTGAGGTCAGCCCCCACATAACAGCTAATACCCTGCTTTTCCTGCACTGAGGTAAATAAAATCAATTCAGCTGAATAGATAACAAGAGGGTCATTCAGTTCTACAGCCCAAGCTTGGACTCCAATGAAAAGGAGAAAATAATACTAACTAAATTCCCTCCTAGATTCTTGATTTATCATTTGATTTAGACTCTGGAAGGTTATTAATTGGGCTGCCTTTAAACCTTCAAATTCTTGATAATATAGATTATCCATTCTCCTTATTTGTCTAAAAGAGATGGAAAAGGAGCTAGGGATACAAGATGTTCAATTATGGAAGCTTATTAGAATCCTCAATAAATTTTTGTAAACTCCTGAATTCTAGGATATTTAATTTTGGTTGCGAATATAATATCTTCCAAAAATGATGGTATATGAGTGTGAGGGGTCTCTCAGAATTCATTTGTTCTCCCACTTTTGAATCAACCTCTAATAATTAAACTTATAAACTAGATGGCTAGTGAAGAAATGCTAAGATCTCCTCAAGAAGAGGTAAGCATGGTGTTTGTGGGTAACACATGTAGACTTGAAACATTAGTCTCAAAACACTGTGTACAAAGTGCTGAGACACCAATATTATGCCTCCTCTTAAGATAAGGCTATAAATTACAATTACATCAACTACGTATGTTAAGAAGGATAATAAATGTGAACTAGTAAAGTATATAGGTGCTAAAAGAAACGGCATAAAATGATTAAAGCTGGTAAAATTAATCTGTAAAATCTTTTTGGTAGAGACAAGGTTTGCACAGGAATATTGAGAGAAAGTGGCTGTAACTGCTGGAAAGATAGGCAAGAAATTCTGATTAAAAGAAAAGTTCCGAGAAGAGAATAATACATTCAATTCTTGTTGGGAGAATAATAGAGGTTAAAATACAAGAAGCTTATATTAAGCTTATACAAATGTTTGTTGAATTGAAGAGCAATCTTAATCTCCTCTGTCTCTAGGGACTGAAGAATAAATTGTTTAAAATGACTGAGATGAATTTAGAATCAAAATAATTAAAACAGTTTATGTTAAATCCTTGAACATACGTTATGCTTTATAAAGTAAGAGATCTAAAATTCAACTCAAAAGGAAACACCTGTCCTCCAAGAGATATATTTTGAAATGAGAATGCATAAATGTCTAGGCAAATATATCAGAAACAGGTGTCCAGAAACAGGTTATAGTTGAGAGTTCTGAATGAGGGAGAAGAGTATGATTTTATAGTACCACTTCTCTACTCTAAACGTTGATAAATAAAATTTCTCAGAGAACCATGAAACTGATGTTATCAACAAGAATAGAGGCAGTTCAGAGAAACCCACTGAGCATCTTAGCACTTCTTCCCCACTATCTAATGACTTGAGGTTTGGTTCCCGCCACTCAGATTTCCAAGTCCTCACTCAGGGCTTCTTTCTGACAGAAAGTGGTTCAAGAGCCTTTACTCTGATTACATTCTTCTGACTGTTTTGACAAAACTAACAATATCCTAGGATGTAAGGAAGTATACTAAATAGTTCTCGGTGTTTCTTTAATTCTAGCACCATTCTGTGAATTATGTCAAATTCTTCCTCTACACATTGAGGAGTAGAGATTTTGGGACCAGCTTAATGCAGAAATAGATAACCATTATTTTTTAAATCTCAGTCTTAGTACTGCCAAAATCAGAAAACCAACTTTTAAAAGGGAACTACAGATTCTAAATCTCCTGGGAAAACTATGTCTCCCTCATTTTCCTTGAATCAGTTGCTATGTCAAAGAATCATTGTGATTTTTTGCTTTTAAACATTTAATTTTCTTCTTTGGTTAAATCTAAATAACTACTTCTTGATTAGGAGGGACAGCTGGATAGTTGAACAGGTGGTTACAGAAGATTATGGAATAGCTCCTCAGGAAAACATTCCTAACTAGATACACAGCCATCTGTCAGGTAAATTGTTTAAAAATTCTTAATGTGTGGGGAAAATTATGAAACAAGCTCTTAATAGCCCACATATTGACATTTTCAATAATAAAACCATGGGTCAAGTAAAAATTAAAAAGTGTTAAATAACCCAAGCTACTTTTTAATAGCAACAACAACAACAAAAAATAGTTCTAAATCACAATTGTCCAAAGCAAGCTTCATGATTCTAAAATTAGTATTCTGATCCATATTGTTAAATAAAAGGGAACTTCAGTAAATACAGCTGAGAATGTCTTGGTTAAAGAAAGTTAAAGAAGACATAATTTGGTTTGTTTATTTTTTATAGAAATTCTCAGTCTTAAGGACATATTATATATGTATAATATGACTTGTTAAGTAAGAAGCGAATTCTGGAGAAAATTGACCATGAAAATAAAGAATTTTGAGCTGAAGAGGTAAATAAATTGAACCAGAATTTAGAATAAGAAGCATTAGATTCATCCCATTTCCAAAATCTTTTCATGATTTAGAGACCGGAAAAGATGGAACACAGATCAGCACTCATATTTTGCTCTTCTGTGGGACAGAGTTCCTTCAAGGTCCTGATCCTTTGTGCTCCATCCTATCACCACATCAGTTGAGACGGAAAAGATTCGAACAGAAATTACCACAAGAAAATGACAAGTGTGTGCATTCTGGATGTTGTACTCTCCATGTACACAGAACTATAGAGCAGGTACAGAGAAAGGAGGAATCACGTAGCTGAGTGTGTGTGAATTCACGATTTGACAAGAGCACTGTCAGTGCACAAACAGATGGGGTGGAGAGGGTTGCTGTCTCGGTAGGGCTGGGAGTACACTGGGTATGAGCCCAGTAAAACAGAAGAATAGGAGAGTCATGCAGATTAAATTAAGAATACAATGATGGGAATCAAATTCACATTGGAGACAGTTAAAAGCAAAATTAATGTTGAAGAACATTTGATCGGTAGACTTGTTTTGTGTATTTTTCTAATTTGTTGTTGTATAAAGGTTCTTTACAGTAGATGTTCTTAAATATATTCTAACATATATCAGTTAAATTAGACATTTTATTCTTAAAATCAATGATTCTTTTCACTTTGAATTGTCTCTAATTTTATATTAGCATTGCCTTCCACACGTTTGCAACTTTCTTTTCTTTTTCTTTTTTATTTCTTTGCTTTAGCCTTTATGTCACAATTTGTTTTAAGCATATCTTATGTAAATATGATATTACCAAAGTTTTTTCTTGTTTTGGAGAAATGGTGAAAGTAACAAAACTTGATAATTCATGCATTTTAATAGTAGCATTAATATTTATGTTCACTAAAATAATTACTAATAATTTTTACTTTTTATTATGGGCATCTTATCCTTTTTTTCCCCCTTCTTTTCACCAATGTTACCCTTTGCATGCTTTTTATTTTCATTTTATTTTTAAATAACTGGGAAGGTGAATTATGTGAACTACAGGATAATGATTTTAACATAGATAATTTCCAAACATGGTTTGTAAGCATATAAGAAAAGCTCATTGGGAGTGGGGTGGGAGGAATGTTTCTGAATTGGCATATCAGCAGACTACTGTAAGCATGATTTCTGAATTTACCAATTTGAAAGTATTTTTTTAAGTGTCCTATTAGATCATTGAAAGTTAGATGCTTAAAAGTGAGATTGATGATAATATGACTCAGTGTCTTTCTAATTTATTAAATTACTGATGACTAATGAAGGGATGTAAGCCTAGAGTAAGATATCCAAGAGAAGGTTTCTTACACCATTTTGAGAACACACTCAAATGCTCACATGAGTGAAAATATTATCAAATTATTAAATAAGATGATATTTTCAAAGAAGTCAAATAAGGGGAAGCTTCTCATTAAAAATATCAAATATGAACAGGAATGTTATAGTAAATTCAGTAAGATAAAATTTTTAAATTATTTTTTAAGTATTCTCCTATGATTTTATTAACCAAATATTCTATCTTGGCTCTTCAATACCTTGCTTAACAGCATATGTAAAGATGATTTAAGAGTAATTGTTGAGATTAAGCTAGATTTGAATTGATAGTGAATGTCACAGCTAATATATCCAATGGCACCTTAGGCCCCTGTCAAATTAAACAGTTAAGAATGAGAAGGATATCAATCTCCTTTTACATTATGTTGGTTAGACCATTGTGGGAGTTCTGTGTTTAGTTTAGTGTTCGGCCCATTTCAGGAAGGCCATGATTGTGAAGATTCAAAATTATTAAAGGAAGTGGAGATTTATCAAAGATTGCAGGTTTAACTATGAGCTAGACAATCATTTAACACTGCTATTATGTAGTGAGTTTGTTTTCCTTCAGCAGGTTTCATTGGGAGCCTAAGCTGCACTAGCATCTAGGACAATATAAAATCAATGGAGTGAGTTTTTTCCAGTCATGGACACTTCCACAAATAACTGTGATTTAATGTACAATATGATTGGTTTCATCAGATATGCTCATATCTATGTTTATGTAAATTTATTTTCTAGAATTCTCTGTTCTTGAATTTATAACAAAAAAAAAAAAGATGTAGAAATAACCAAAGTGCCCTTTGATAGATAATTGAATAAAGAAGATGTGGTACATATAAACAATGAAATATTACTCAGCCATAAGAAAAGATGAAATACTGCCATTCATGACAGCATGGATGGATCTTGAAATTATCATGCTAAGCAAAGTAAGTCAGACAGAAACAGCTGAGAACCATATGATTTCACTCATTTGTGGGGTATAAAACTGAAAGCGACAAACAAAGACTCATGGACACAGACGACAGTTTAGTGGTTACCAGAGGAAAGGGGAGGATGGCAGGAGGTAGATAAGGATAAAGAAAGTCAAATATGTGGTGACAAAAGGAAATTTTACTTTAAGTGGCGAAACCAAAATGCAATATACATATGGTGTATTATTGAATTGTACACTTGAAACCTACATAATTTATTAACAATGTTACCTCAATAAATTTAATTAAAATTAATTAATTAAAAAATATTACCAGACTACTTTTTTCAAACTTTTTATACCTTTCAATCAGTTTTTCAACTTATTTTCATTATCATGCCCCTAATAAGAAAATTTATTTTAATTTAATTATTTTAAATTTAATGTAATATTACCTAATAAGAGAAATCAAATATTAAGAAATAAGATCTTGTCAAAAATGGTTGAACTGTGGAGGACCACAAACCATTGTAACATTAAAGATTTTTTGCATACCTTCTTTTTTTCCATCCAAACCAATTTTGTTCTCTTGGGGCAATATCATTCCCATTGAGAATGCATGCTTTACACAATCCATGCTTTATATATTCACTATCTTATTAATTTTTTCTTCAGTGGGAATTGTTTTTTACCCTCTTGGAATTTATATAAAACATTCCACACCAGGAACACAATTTCAATCCCCATTTCCTTGTGAGCATTTATTTACGATAATACAGATTTTAAATGGGTTAACATTTTTAAAATTTTTATTTAAATGTATTTTTTGTTTATTTCAACAATGCATTTACTTTTAAATAATTATTTCATTGTGAAGATTAAATGAGACTATGTGTGTAAAGCAAATACCAAGTAGACAATAGCAAAGCAAAAATTGATATCATTACTTTTACATTATCCCTTGATAATTTATGTTACTGTACATGTAAGCTACAAAATTATTTTCTCATTATACTTAAAATGGGTATTTTATTATATTAAAATTACGTGATTTCACATTTATTAATATATCTGCACTCGTTATTTTACAACATTCAATAAATCTAGAATCCCTTACACTAGCTATTTCATCCTGAAACTTCCTTCTTATAATTTCTTTCTTAGATACTTGACCCACGGTTATCAAATCCTGACATTATAACCATAGTTCAGAAGGGCACAAGATGAAAAGGACAGATTACAACTCTAGGTGACAATGGTAGTTTTAAAAAAGAAAAAGTCCGATTTAAAAAAACAGGTAGAGATTCCAGTGGTGCTACAGAAGATTACAAGAAGATAAATACTTTGGGAATATGAAGGATGAGAGAAGGCATTTTTCAGAATAGGAGATGGTAAATAATGCTGCTCAGATTTAAAACAGGCTTCAATGCCATGTGACAGTTTGACTGTACATCTGTAACTTTTTCTCCCTCTGATATTATGCATCTCTTTCAGATAAGTGATATTGAAGTCCTTCTAGCTATTTAAAGTCTAATTTTAGCTGATCTTTATATATGCTTATTTGCTTTTGTACCTATTGATATCCTATTATAATCCATTACAATTGAACTGGCAAAAGGATTTTCCAAACTTTAATTCAGGATTAGATACAAGAGAAATCTTGTTAAAGGTATTATCTTTGAGATTAATGTATTTATACTATATAGACAAAGTATGTATTCAGAAATACTTTGAATGAAAGTGTTGACTTTGAAGAGTGAAATTAAGAAAATGATATAGCAACATTTTTTAAAAAGTACTTTCTAACTGTGAAGTTCATGCTATACTTCAAACATATTTTCCTCAAAGCTTTTGCTTTCATTATGTTAATTAGCTAAAATTAGAGACATCCTCTTTAGCCATGTCATTCAGTTGTATCTGAGCCAAGTGAAAAACTGTGGATAAATCTGAAGTCATTATCAACAATAACATTGATGTGAAAGAACTGATATTCATTTTATTAAACTAAATTAATTGGTAAGCACTATACTTCTACTGAAATTTAATAAGCAACATGTGGAAATGATATGATAGACAATTCTACTAAAGGCAAAGCACAGAGATGTGATATATTATACTTAACACAACAAAAAAGAAATAGTACTAGTAGTTCATGAGTTTCCAAAGGCACAGCGCAACTATCTAATTGAGCCCTAAATTTGAACTCACAAATATTTACATTTTCCTTTCATTACTCAAATTTTTTCTCTGCCAAATTCTTTTAAAATTCAGGAATCCATGTGTGTCATCCAAGAACATTGAAAATGTTTTTCTATCCTTCACTGTGGTTAGAATTTAGAGTATGAGGAAGGGACAAATTGGACAGTCCTGTCAGTTGTGCAGGTGGAATCAACTGTAACTTTCTTTCTGAAAAAAAAAAAAAAAAAAGGATTTATCCCAACATATTTTCTGATTTTGAATCAATTGTCTTTAAAAATATAGGAAGACAGAGATAATGGAGACCACTCCAAAACTGCTTGTGAACAGAGCCATAGCGTATCACAGTCGCATCCTCTCTGTGTGTTTCTCATACATCCTCTTTCCTTTTTCCTTCTTTTTTTAGTACCAGTATTTTGTCGCCACAGTTTTTGTCATCACCAATGTTTCACTCCTTTCAGTCTCAATTATAAACTCACTCAATTTACTAGTTTAGAACATACATCTGTAAATTACGCTTATTAGAGAACAGCAAAAAACATCAGTTTTATTTAAAAATCAATGGAGAACTGTAATTTAAGGCTGGTATTTATGAGAATATAATTAGCTAAGAGTGGGCAAAGATTTCAAATCTCCAGTCCTTTGATGAATACTTTACACACAGTCTCACAAACCATTAACTACTGTATATGCCTTACACTGAATGACATAGATACCCTAGGAATAAAAAATAAAAGACATAGCTTTATTCTCAAATAATTTATACTCCAGATAAGAAGCAAGAACCTAAGAATTAAAAATATTGGTACAAATTAGGTAGGTAGGTGGATGACAAATTAGATGGATAGATAGATACATACTAAAAATTGTGAATGATTTAATCAGATACGATTTATGAAAGGAAATATAATTTGCTTTAAAACAAAAATATAATACGTATTGTAATGGCAAAATGAAGTCTGGGAGGCAATGTATACATAAAGAAAGGAAAGAAGGGAAAAAGGAAGGGAAAAAATTAGCACATAAGTGACTATGGCATCTCCTTCCCTGCCTACTAAGGAAAATTCCTTGATATCTTCTGGACCTTTCTCTTCATCCTATTACCTTCTAAGATACGGTGTTAGATTACTAGGTCTTGGGTTTTATTATGTAGTAGATGAAAGTATAAAGTTGGTGGAAAAGCTGGAGAGATTTATATTTAAGAACAGATAACTTACTAAAAAGAAAAATAAACATTTGAGGAAATAGGAAAAACAGGCTGAAGAATGCATAGAGAGAGCCAAAGGGAGATTTGTGGAGAAGAAATTTGGGAGAATTGGGAGAAGAGAGTCTTCGAGACAGTTAGAGTTCTAATAAACTAGTAAGAGACAGAGGAATAGAAACAGAACTTAAAGTATTCTAATGCAATTCTCAGATAAAAGCAGTTTTTTTTATGTGTTTTTAAAACACTTTTTATTGTTTTAAGACTATTTCCATGAACTTTTCTTCTAAGCTTTCTTAAAGAAGATTGTATATTATATATATCTGTGTCATACATTTCTGCATATAATCTCATCCTCTATCCCTACATACTGGAGTCACTTTAAAAATAAAATAATAAAATAATTTTAAAAACAGGAATGGTTGTATTATTCAAACAACTGTATTTTAGATTTTAGTATTACTCAAACAATTGTATCCTGGTGGACAATGATTACTACCACTAACCTTGACTCCCATTTACTAGAAACAATTATTTCCCCATAAATACACCGCAATTAGTATCAAAGCTAAGCAGAAACCAAATCTCCTTTACTTGAGTAATTCTTTAGTTCCTGAAGAATATTTTAGAACAAAAATGCAGTTTTATGTGTGATACAGTTTTGTGAGAAATATAAAGCAGAAGGAAAACTGACAAGATTCATAAAATGATTACAAAGTAGTATTTTCATCTAGAATTTTCTTTCCTTTACAATTCAGCTTTCTTGGCACCTTCATCTCATAGGATGAAAGATTAAGAATCTATTATCCCCCCAGCTCATTGCTCATGTCCCCAATCAGATCTTGAAGTGTGTGAAATTTTTCAGCAACTTTTATTCCTAGCCTAAGAGAAGAAGGAAAAGACAGAGACAAAGGAGGAAGCAAATAGGAACGGCAGCTGGGTAAAGAGAGATGAATGAGTGTGTAGTTGTAGGACCTTCCTCACGGACTAGCTCATGAGAAAAATCTAGCAGTTCCTTTAATTTAATCTCTTGTCTTTACTCAAAATAGAGTATTGCCTTTAAGCAACCTATGGTGCTTTCAAACCTGAAAAATTTAAGGCACTGGGAGAAGAGAATTACACAGGAGGAAATATCGTTCTTAAAAAAAAAAAAATCCCCATGCAAGGGATTTTTTAAGCCAATAAATGATTGAAGATGGCAACATTGGTCTTTTCAGTAATTATAGAAATTGACGGGATTTTTGAAAATTAAAAACAAACAGGGTTATATTGTATTGACTTCTCTATCCCCTCCAATATTGTCACTGATTTAACCAGGCCACATAATAATAGTACTGTTTATCTAACGTTACCTGTCCTATCTGAATTTCACCACTGCCTTCTTTTGCAAGCTTCCATCACTGCTTTTGAATTTCTTCAGTGCTACTCACCTCCCTTTGCCATCTCTAGCACATAAAATAATATTCAATATATAACTGACAATACACTGATACTAATCTAATCATCGGATTTGACCTTTCATACTACAAGGTTTGAAAATGACTGCCAGATTTCTTAATAAGAATTTTAAAAATTTTAGACAGCTTTAATTCATAATTTCAGATTATTAATATAAACACTCAGTAATATAAGGACTCATTCATTGAATTTTCCAGAGAACAAAAATGGTCAATTTTCTTCAAGTATTTCATCATTCAAAAGGAATGCGAAAAAAGAAAATTAATGGAATAACTGTTGCAGGTGTTACATTGTATTCTTTATTTCACCTTTATCAGGTATTTCCAAAAAACAAAGGACTCACAACTGAAAACATCTGGCCAAGGTTATACCCATCCTCATCTGAGCATCTCAGGTGTGATGTGAAAAACCACAGAAAAAGGATGAAAGGAAACATGAGAGATCACTTTTTGTCAGTAAGTGTTCTTTAAAGTTGCTCATTAATCTTTTAGACCACTTTGGCATGTTAATGTTCAACTGTGGAATATTAATATTGCTAAGCTAAGAAAAAGTAGAGTTATTGCCTTTAAAGTTCTCTCTATAACCCAGTTCTGTGATAATTCTTCCCATCTGAGTCTTATTTTAATTGACTATGACTTTGAGCTTGACTATTCCAGCAGTTTGGCAGCTACTTTATTTTATACTATCTGGATTTTTCAAGAGGAAGATGGGAGAGAGGTATAATCTTGAAAAGTGTTTAAGTCCTAAACTATCAGGACAATTTTTCATGATGAGTTTGGATAGATGAATACCACTCATGTGATGGATGTGTGTAAAATAGTCACATGCCTACATGCAACATAAGGCCAGTTCTCTGTTTATCTAAAAACAAATATTTTTCTTTATTAACTAGCCTTGTATAAAAAATATTGTTCTGGGCAACAGCTATAGCCTCATTTTCAAAAAAATGGAAGTGATCGATTATCACATTAAATGATTTTCCGGAATAAAGAATAAAGAAGACTTAACTAGAGTACCCTTTGTATCTTTTGTTTGCTGTATTAATTTCCTATCATTGCTATTGTAAAGTGCTCAAAACTTAGTGGCTTAAAACAAGGCATATGTATGATCTTATATTTCTGGAAGTCAGCAGTCCTAGAATCTTAGTGTTGGCTGGGTTAACTTTCCCTTTGCATGTTCTTTCACCTTTCCTAGCTTCTATGGGCTACTAACATGCCTTGGTCTGTGGCTGCATCACTCCAAACTCTGCATCTTTTGTCACATATCACACCACCTTCTCTGACCCTGCCTCTCTCACCAACCTCTTATAAGGACCATTGTGATTACATTAGGCCCACCCAGATAATCCACGATAATCTCCCCATTTTGAGATCCTTAATTTACTCACATTTACAAAGTCTCCTTGCCATGTAAGCTAACATATTAATAGGTTCTAAGAATTAAAGATTGATTCTGTTTGCATACTTACAATCACACAAATGTTAACTTTCTGTTATTCTTTGGTATCTCATCTCAAACATTTCAACAAGGGCAAGTGGCTTAAAGATGTAAAAGCACCCATTTATACAGTACACCAGTTGGTTTGTGGGTAGTAGAAAGAGGCAGAAAAATGAATTCCAAAAGATTCTTTCTTCTTCCCCTGAGTTCAAAATTTTCCTTTTTATTGAATAATAAATGTGATTTCTGGTAAATGTTAAGAAATATTTACACTTGGTATAAAAACTAACTTCTATTCTGAAAATAAGCATACTAATCTTTTATAATAGAATGTTTTTTAAAAGCCATGTTTCCCTCAGATCTTTCTAACGGCTCACCTGGAGAACCCTGAAATTATAAATCTCCTATAAAGTACAGAGTTGAGATGAATTTCTCAGCCTCAGAGTTCATGCCTTACTCATGTTTTCATTTCTAGTATCTTCTACAGTGCCTGTTACTTTATAGGTGTCCTAAAATATTCATTGACTTGAATTTTTTGTTCATAAAAAAAGAGCACTTGTAAATACACATCAAAAAGGGATCATTTCAGTGTCCGAAAACTAGGAAAGTAGATCTTTATATTTAAACCTGTGCCTCTGTATTCTAGTGACTCGACAAGTGGTTGGTATTTCTCTTATTTATTTGGTAACAATGGTCTATGCAGGGTCTTTTTATGAACTCGAATCTTTTTATGCTTATTAAAATCATAGACCTTTTCAAAGGTGAGAATGTTAATCCAGGTGCCTTGGCCAACCACTAATGGTTAATATGTATTCTGTTGATCTAAAGAGCTCTCCTTCCCAGCTCCCACTAAGTGGAGAAGTCTTTGCCACTTGCGCAACATCACTGTACGCTGTTAATCACTTGTCATGTTTCATCCAAGAGATGACTGCATACCAGAAGCAAGCAATGTCATTCCTATAATGTGTATATTGTAAATTGGTTGTCGACGTTTTTCGAAATGCCTGGAGACCCTTCTGTTTGCAAGGTGATATCTAAATATAGCGTTATCATAATAAGATATTTCAGAAGTTGCTACCAGCAGCAGGATATGTTGTACTTGATTGGAACAATTGACCTACTGCTCAGTGAAAGAAATCAGATGTTAAGTAAAGAACGCCACTCCCATTCAGTATAAAGTGTAAGATTCTTTTTACCATTGCTTCCCAGCTATGAAGACATCAGGTCACACAATGTGGTGCTTTGTCTTTTCGGTAGTGTTAGATGGAGTGCCAGTGTTCCCTGCACCACAGTGTGTTCCTTGTTAAAACTGTGTCACTTTCTCAAATGTGTTTAAGGAATTGGTTCTCTCCCTTAAGAGAGTTTGTTTCTAAATCTCTTACTCATTTTTTGTTTCATTTCACATGTGGTGTTTTTAATCGTTTAGTTCTTGTTGTATAATAAGTACAGTAATAACTATTAAAATTCTCTAGTCCATACTGAAAATGTAACATCTACAAGAACAGTTGTGAAAATTTCCAGTCTTAGATACTTAACAATGAGGTGTCAAATTTGATGACAAAATTAAGAAAAAATAATGAACTTAAATGCTTTTTAAAAGACTGTGGAAAATGAGTAAAGTCTACATTCATTGTTGTGTTGTTTGTTTTGTTAAAAATAGTAAAGAGCAGTCAGACTATAAAAATATTAATCACAGATAATGTTTTAAGTTCAGTTTTACAGCATAAAATAATATTTTATATTATTATTTTATAGTTATGCTATATAATACAGGATTAAAAATAGTATTTTAAAAATTATAAAAACTAACTGCAACTTGCATTTAGTTCTTTTAAATGATTTCATTTTTTATATTAATAAGTATATTCTACTTTAAATCAATGCATCTATTTGTCCACAGAAATATCAATAATCTATGGTGATTTAAAAGAGTTAAATTTATTACTTGGCATAGCTGCTGTTGTTGCAAGATATTTTTTTGTGAGTCACATCTCTCCAAATTTTTTGAGTGAGGCACTGCCTAGGTTTGGACTACTTTTCAAAGATATTTGTATAGCAAACTGCCTTGAAAGATAAAGATTGGCATGTTTACTTCTCAATAGAGAAAATCAGGTTCACCAGCCTTCCAGATCTTCTTCTGTAATGCAACCATTACATGTGCAGCTCTCCCTTTGCTCCCTTTGCTTTACTTTGGGGGAACCATGGCTTGAGGGCGGGCCTCTAAATTCTAATACACTGGCTGCTGCTATTATGATAGATAAAACATTGTAGCCTCTGACCCAGGAGTATTATATTCTCTCTCGGCATTCATGAAATGGTGACAGGCTAACATATTATCTTGCAAATGGGGCAAAATCTTACATCCATAACATTTTTTTTTTTCAGGCTGGCCATTGGCAAAATGGTTACTGATACCAATGAGTTTTTAGTATTCTTCCCTATAGCTATCTTTCTACTTATTCTCATCCTCAAGCCCATGAATTTCTTTCGCTCTTCAGAGCCCTGACTTAAGTTCTAGGGCACAGTGTCTAAAATGCTTCTCCAATATTACCATCCTTTAGAATGTGCTCCATAAATGTTAAACATATGCAAGGAGTTTCTTCAACACACTGGCCTTCCAGTTCCTTGAATTATTTCCTTCAACTGATTGTGTCTTCTATGTTACCTCTCCTGTTTGCCCATATGGTGATAGCCTATACCATATCATTAATAATAAGGGCTATGTTTCCACAATTTTACAATTTTAATTTCATAGTTATTTTTTGACCACCAGCTTCTGTTTTGGGGTTTTTTTTTCCAGCAAACTCCTGCTAAGATCTCAACTCTATCAATACTTCAACTCAATTGGAATTTACAATCCATTGAAAAGACAATCTGACAATCTTTGTTTAACACTCACTCATCTCATGGCCACTTGTTCTTATGGCTTAACTTTAAGCTGATTGTCCAATACTTAAAATAACACCTCTATACATGCTCTTAATCCATTGTCCTCTCTCACTTCATATAGATATAGATAGATATAGAAAGATATAAAGGTAGAGATAGACATAGAGATAGATAGAGATAGATACATATCTCTGTGTGTGGGTATTTTATTGTTATACTGTGAGGGTTGTTTAAAAAATCACATCGGACAAGATGAGCAAAAAGAGGTTAATTTTATTCAGATACTATTGCCAACAATAGGTAAGAGGGCGTAGATTAAGTCTGGATACACAGTTCCAGGAAGAGACAAAGGGCTGGAGAGATTTTAAGAGTTCGGGTAGGTGGAGGGTAATAGGCCAATAGTATTTGCGAATAGGCCTTACACAAAGGAAAAGTAAACTTTCCCCTATCTGCAAGACTGGAGGTAGTTTTATAACTTAGAGTAAGAAGTTTTCTCCAAAGTTAAACTACCCTCCTACAAATACAGAGATATGGACTCTATCAGTTTCAATGATTACATTACAAAGAGACAATTCACAAGTCTTTAAGAAAGATATTTCCTGGGTGGTAAAACCAACGAGAGACTGGGAGAAGATTTATATACATTTCAAAAGGGCAGAGAAAGTATTTTTAAATTTTCTAAAGCAAATGCTTTAAGAAAAAGTAGGTAGGGGCCTAAAGTCTGAGGGAAAAAAAAAAAAGCCTGTCTAAATTTTAGTTAAGCTGAGAGAAACTAAGGCTGTCTTGGTTAAGCCCAGCAAGTTTGCCTGACACATGTAAGAATTCAATAAATAATTGTTGAAAGAAGAATGTGAGTTGAATTAAGGCAATTTAAGAAAAAAAAAGAATATTAACTGTAGTATTTTGTCAGCCAATAATAGTTTCATTCATACTCTGCTATCTCTACATTGTCGTCGGATAGCTTACATTAAGTGAAGCAAAAGTCACCATCGGAGGTCTGTACATAGGGGCGAACCAGCCGTCCTCTTCATCTGTAGTTTTGTCATCTCCATCCATCCACTACCTAGCCTCCAGAGTGATTAGTTTACAGATACAATAGGATAACTTTCTGTGTCCCTCCCCCACATCACAATCTCCAGGCACATCTGGTTTAAATTTTTCATTTTTCCTACCAGGGCTTAAAAGATGAAGTCAAACCTCCTTACCATGGCCCATCAAACCCTTCTTCATGTTTCCTGACTCTCTCTCCAAACTATACTCATGACACTATCCTTACAGTACAATGTTTTTTTTTTTTCTTGACCTGTTAGCAAGAACCCAGGAGTCTTATTTAATCCTTTCTATGAGCCATCACACCTACTGTTTTCCTGATATCTCATATCATTTTTGTTATTTTTGAATGGATAATGCTCCCTCATTCTTCAGGAAGTCATTAAGGAACTTTCCATGTTCACCTTCTAATCCTCCAACAGCTTCTGAGATAACTACCCTCATCAGTGCTATTATATCAGACATCTCTCTTAAACACTAGCTTACAATATATTAAACTCTCCTTTTTTCATATTGACTTATCTGGATTAGCTACTTTATTATAAGCCCCCTAGAACAAGAAATTTTTTTTTAAGTTTTTACCTCCAGAAACTAAGATAAGAAAAAAAATGAAAGAATAGAGGTTTTGGAGACAAAGCAGAACTGGGGGTGAATCAAAAACATTGGAATATTAGCAAAATAATTGACAATTTATTCCTCAGTTTCCATATTTATAAATTGGTTATTATAAAATCGTTCTCATTGGGTTGTTATGATGATAAAATGAGGAAAAACATTAAGGCAAATTACACAATACCTGGTACATAGTGACTGATACACACTTCCAATAAATATGACAGAGAACAAATTTATTGACTCTTCCCAAGTGTTTAAGTCAGGGACACTTAAGGAAATATATGTGTTATCGATGATCAGTATTATAGTATAATTAATATTTGCATAGTATACTTAGTTTCAAAGGCTACACTCTATGATCCTTTCACTAAAAAGATTTATCATAGGTTATATTAAAAAGTCTATGTTAAAATTATAATTATTATAAAATATTAACAATATGGATATTTCAAATGAAAAGTATTTATTGCATACTGTTGAAAATGTAAAAAAATATTTTTAGTATTTTATATCTGTTAAAAATCTCCAGTTCTGTGTAATCTTTCAAATTCAAAAATGCCAATATCCTACGAGCAAACACTGACTTCTCTATTTTTTTTTTTATTTCAGAGGAAAATGAAGTTGAACGATCTCAAAAATCAATTTAACACTAATTGTTCGATGTCATTTATTTAATTAAATGTGCGCTCTGTCAGAATAATGATTATTTATAAAGTAAGTGTTTTGCATGAAAATTAACTAAAAGACATCTCTCCACAGGACATTTATTCAGAAATTTATTAAGTCATTCCTTGATAATTTAATTTAAGGCTTAGACTCTGAGCAAGAGGGAAAAAATCTCGATGTTCAAATGATTTGAAGCTTCTTTAAATCGAGATCTAGAGGTGAAAAATGTTCAATAGGGTTACTATGTTAAAAAATTCCATTTCTCATGAATATTAAAACTCTTAATCATTATTAACTTGAATTGGAATTGAACCAATAATAAAAGTCAAAATGCCCTTTATTGCATGCTTAGTCAGATGAATTTTTATATCTTTATGATTATGGAAATTAAGCAGAATTTTGTTAGTTTCTTAAGCACTTGTCAGCATACTCAACGATTTATGGCTGTGACAGTGTCCCCACATTCATCTCGCCTAAGTATTTAAAATTCACTCTGTGAACTCTATGAAAAATCCTCCATGATTAATCATTATTCTCAACAAAATCTTATATCTACCCATGAAAGAAAACATTTAAACTAGAAATGAAATCCCTAAAGAATAATTTTTTTTCAACTTTTTGTTAAGTTATACTGAGTACAGTAAAAACCTTCTATTCATAAAGGAGGAATTTTCTGCAAAACAATAATAAAGCACATGTTAATATTTTTATTTTTCATTATTTTATAAAGTACATTTTAAGAATAAATTTTTTATCAGTCTGATAATGATTATCATTTGCAATAGAAAAATAAAATATCTCGAAGTATTGGTTGTAAAAAGATTCAAGAAACATGCAAGGAAAGTACAATATACATTTCTAAATACGTCCTTCCTTACTTTGTTATTGTTCACTAATGCACATTTATGTATTTTAGCTATTCATCTTCTAGATACACCTGATTTTTTTTTTAAAAAGTCTATATTTCTGCCAATAGCCTCATAGAAAATTTGGCATATTGATGGTGCTCTCAGAAATTAGGGAATAGAAATAACTAGGGTTATCATACAAATATATTCTGGCTTTATTTTTAAGTTTGAAATGAAAATGGCTAATATTGTTCATTGTAGATAACTTCAGGGTATTTATGTTTAAACTTAACATGAGGTGGGCACTCCCATAATATATATATTGTTAGAAAACTTTGCTCCACCAACACTTACTTTGATAAGGGAATAAGTATGACTTAATCTCATACCTTTGTCCAAAACAATAAAAAAAAAAATGAATTGGAGCTCTGCTTTCTCTAAGCTATCCTGATTTTTTGGGTGTGGTATTTTATTTCAGTATTTCACCAGCATGAAAAAGAGATCAGAATGAGATAATTAACATGATTATCTCCTAAACAAATAAAGCTATACTGATATTATATATTTTATAATCATTATATAAATTTTCATTTGCTCAAAAAATTCATGACTGAGTAGAGAAGTAGCCAAGAACTTAATGGTGCTATCTTTTTTTTTACTTAGGTCAACTATTAGATTCTGACATTTCACAGCCCTGATATTTTGAGACGTCTTTAGAAATTTAGCAGCTTCTTTTAGCTGTATAAGAATCATACGATAAACCTCACATATTTAACTGGTCCCATTTGTGAAGTTTTGCATATTTATGTCATCATCACAATCAAAATATTGAACATATCCATTACCATAAAAGTTCCCTCATGGTCTTTTGTAATCTCTCTTACTCACCTTTCCTCTCACCCCAGTCCCCAGGCAACCACTAAATTGCTTTAAATCCTTATAAATTAGTTTGCATTTTCTAATATTTTAGGAAAATAGAATCGAGCATATGTTCCTTTTTGTCTGACTTCTTTCATGCAGCACAAATATTTTGATATTTCTCCCTGTATTTTTAGTGTAACAATGGTTCATAGGTTTTTATCGCTGCTTAATAAATAGTTCAGTGTTTGTATTTATTACAAATTGGTTATCAACTTATCTGCTGCTGGACATTTAGGTTTTATCCAGTTTGGGGTCATTACAAATAAAAACTTGTAAACATTCAGGTACAAGTCTTTGTATGGCTATAAGTTTACATTTCTCTTGGAAAAATATTGCTTGGGTAAATTTGCTCATAAGAAGCAAGATCAATATACAAAATCAATTGTATTTCTGTATAATAGAAATGAGAAATCAGAAAATGGAATTTTAAAAATATTATTTATTTCTACGGCCATGTCACCCTGAATAAGCCTAATCCCATCTGATCTCGGAAGCTAAGCAGGGTCAGACCTGGTTAGTACTTGGATGGGAGACCACCTAGGAAGACCAGGTGCTGTAGGCACAAAAAATAAAAAATAAGGAACTGTAAGCTGACAAGGTCCTTGCTATCTGTGAGGTCAACCAAGGGTTACTTCACCTAAAAATAAATAAATAAATACCATTTATAATAAAATAATTAGGCTTAAATCTGACAAAAGATGTGCAAGACCTGTACTATACATCTACAAATACAAAACATGAAATTAAAGATGAATAAATAGAAAGATATACTGTGTTACAGCTCTTTAAATATTCCATTTTCAAGATTTTATGTCTATTTATCATTCTTTTAACAGGCATGTAAATATATTATAGTTTGTATATATTATCTTTAAAGTTCTCAAAACTAAATTACGAGAGTTCCAATCAATTTCAATTTCTCTACATCTTTATCCACAACTGTTCTTGTTCTCTCTCTCTCTTTCTCTCTCTCTCTCTCTCTCTCTCTCTCTCTCTCTCTCTCTCTCTCTCTCTGTTTTAATAGCCATCCTCACAGATGAGATGTTATCACATTATGGTTTTGATTTGCATTTTCCTGATGACTAAAGATTTTGAACACGTTTCCATATATTTGTTGGTCACTTGTATGTCTTCTTTGGAGAGATGTCTGTTCGTATCTTTAGTTCACTCTTTAAATTAGTTATTGGATTATTTTTTTCTGTTGAGTGATGTTTCTTATATATTTTGGAAATCAATCCCTTATCAGATATGATTTACAAGTATTTTCTCCATTCTGTAGGTTGCTTTTTCACTCTGTTGATTGTTTTTTTTTCTGTGCAGAAGCTCTTTTAGTTTGATTTAGTCCCATTTATCTATCTTTGCTTTTGTTGCCTGTTGCTTTTGGTATCATATTCATAAAATTATTGTCCAAACAAATATCATAAAGATTTTTCCATATAATTTTTTTGTAGAAGTTTTACAAATTTAGGTTTTAAGTTTAAGTATTTAATCCATTCTGAGTTGATTTGTGGAGAGTAGAGTTTCACTTTTTTGCATGCAATATCAGTTTTCCCAGCATCATTTGTTTAAGAGACTATTCTTTAGCCCAATTTGTCTTAAGACACTTGTCAAAAATCAATTAATCATATTTCTGTTCCACTGCTCAGTATGTCTGTCTTTATGTCAGTATTGTACTCTGTTATTTACTGTAGCTTTGTAAATATTTTGAAATCATAAAGTGTGATGTAGAAGTTGAAACACTTGTTCAGTGTTGGTAGAGATGCAAAATGTTACAGCCAGTATGGAAAATGTCGTGCAGCCAGTATGGTGCAGCGAGCATGGTGTAGATGGTATGGAAAGTCTTTAAGAAATTAAAAATAAAACTGCCATATAATCCAGAAATCCCACTTTTAGTATTTATCCAAAAGAATTGAAATACAGACCTTGCAGAGACATTAGCACTCCTGTGTTCACTATTCATAATAGCCAAGATGTAGGAATGACCTAAACCTATTTATATCTATCAACAAATGAATGAATAAAGTGAGATATGTAAACATGATGGACTATTATTTGACCTTTAAAAAGAAGTAAATTCTACAATGTGAGACAACATGGATCAACCTTAAGCATGCAGAGAAAAAAGAACGCTCATGCATTGTTGGTGTGACTGCTAAATGGTATAGCCACTATGGTACTGGAAAACAGTATAGAGGTTCCTCAAAAAATTAAAAATAGAACTACCTTATGACCCAGCAATTTCACTTCTGGGTATTTATCAGAAGAAATTCAAAATACAAATTTGAATTACCATTAGCTTTTGTGAGCATCATATCATGTTATTTTCTCACATTTAGGCATCTTAAACACTGAAGCCTATAGTGGCTAACGAGTAACAAGTTATCTGATGTAGACATTTGCAAAAGGTGCAACACCTCCAAAATTAAGGTCATAGAATTTATTTACCTTTGTACTCAGTCATCATTAGTCTGAGAGGTTCATTTTCATAGTTTTATAGTCACAGGTGGCTCTTATATCTCCAATCATAGTGTCTAATACCCAAGAGAAAGAAAGCCAATGTTCCAAAATATTTTTGCCTGAATATTCTTCAGTGACTTTAGCCTTCATCTCATTGAATGTACCTGCAACCACTTCAAGCAGTATATTTTCTATTACATGCAATGATTTCCCACCAGGTGTTCAACTTCTTAAGTGTTGAATCATGGGGAGCCCAGGAGCAACTTTTCCAATGTGTAACTGCCTCCAGTGTTCTGACATACTCCACTCAATTCGATTAATGCTCTCCAGTCAGTCTAAGTGCTTACAGTACCTTCCTTTATGAATCTGTTTTATAATCCATGCTATATTTTCTGAGTTCTTCTTTCAGAAACAAGAACTTTTTTAATTCCTAACTTCTATAAAGTTGTTTCCTGTCTTTTAGTTTCCTCAAGAATCATCATAACTATTTTTAAGTAATTAGAGAGTAAAGTGTTTTGTTATAGAGATGCATATCTATGTTATGAAAAATCTCTTTGCTTTGAAATTAGTTACGTTTCAGGAGTTTAAGTCCCAAAAAACAAATCTCAGCTTTCGTTCTATAGTCTTTTCTTCTGGAAGCAAGGAAGAATGAAACACATTTATTGATTAGCTACAAAGATAAGTAATATGCTAAGCACTTTCAAAAAAACTTGTTCAATCAGCAACACTGATACTCAGCCAAATTTAAAATTAGAGTTAATCCACTGGAAGGAAGAAAAAAGTAGTTATCAAATTAGAAACTGTATTTCATTTATGACTGCCATTTATGTCCATATGTCATTTTATGGTCCATCCATGTTTCTTCATGCGTAAAGTGGATTATAGCATCATTTGTGACTAAATATTTTCTCTTTAGTATATTTGAGAAAATAATATATAATTTCAAAATGTTTGTATATTCATAGGTACAAATGGAAGATATAAAGAGATGATTCAAAGTCTAACAGGGAGTCTGTCATGATTTCTTTGACTTATAGCAATACAGTAGTTATATTAATGAAATGATATAATGAATTACAAAGTTATAACATGATAACGTGCCTGAGAAGACCACAAAACTACAAAGGATTCCTATCAAGCCACAAAATTCCAAAATAATGTTATTTCTGCTAAAATTTGAAAGTACATAGTAAATATTAGTTTTGAGCAGAAAGCTCAAAGATTTAAATCAAATAAATAAATTCTGTAAAAGCAGTTATGAGTGTATTATTGTCTAATGATTGTTATTATGACTGTAAATTGTAATATAGTGACAGTAAATCTTTTCTATTACTTTATGATACTTGACACAAAATTCAGTTTTCTTTTTTCTTAATAAGCCGAATGCTTCAGTTTCTGAGACTTGCAAAGAAAAGAAAATCTCTCCTCAACAAATATAGAGGATAAACAGATAAAACTAGCCCCTTTGGTAATGTTATTCAGAGGCCTCTTTTTAGGAATTTATCTGGGCAAACACAATGGTATTTATTCAAATACTTTAAATTCTTGATAAGCAAATACTATGCAAATACTGCTATCTGTGGTGGTTATTTTTCTCAGAACTCTAGGCACAATCTCCTTAGAAATGTAATTAAAATGTGCATACTCTTATTAAATGAAACTATTTGAGGGCAGTCATTTGGTTGCTTTCAAAAAAGGACTTTGTTTTCAGAAATGGTTTATGAATGTTATTTAATACATCCCTAAGACTTCGAAAGGACAAAGTTAAGGGAGCTCCTACAGGAGCTCTGCTTAAAATTCCTAAGTGTCAGTTTGATTCTTTATGCATGTTTAAAATAGAGAAATGTTTCATAACTGGAAATCAACCTCAGGCCAATACACGAGGACCCAAGAGGATATAAACTGTATAAACTCTCTGTGTGTGCATGTGTGTGTGTGTGTGTGTGTGTGTGCATGCACACATGTAGAAAATATATATTGGCCAAGCCACATACTTCTGAGCTGAAGACAACTGAAAGCAACTCAGTGACCTTAATTGTCACCTTGATACATGAAGCTAAATTACAATATTGTGTAGAACAATACCTGTTAAAAATTGACTTAAGATTAAAATAAAGAAAACAAAGTGGTAAGTGAACACAATGATAGGCAAACATATGTTCAAAGTGGTTTCCAATTGTGAATCTTTACTGTATTTTGTATCTATTGTTCTATGTTCTATTTTTTATTTTTCTTGCATGAGATTGAAAGATAGATTGATATTTTTATTCTTCTGATAACAAAAAGTTCTTTGAAAATTCACTTCTGTTTTTTCTACCAACATGTCATAGTGTTTAATGAAAACTATATAGGATAAAATAAACCCATATAATTTACTATTTTATGTTCTTAAATACCATATAATTTTGTTAAAAGCCTAATGATGAATGTGTTTACATATTTATAGTAATCATCAGAAAATTCTGGGTATGCTGGTCAGGAAACTTTCAGTTTTAAGTGACAATAACAACCTTGAATTTGCTTAAGCAAATAGTAAACAAACAAAAAGTTAAGGGGATGAGGGAGGGAGAACTTCATTATCTGATATAATTAAAAATTTTAATTATGTCATCAGCACATAGTTCTCTTCCTTCTTCTCTTAATTTCATTCTTAAACTCTAGGTGTTGGCCCACACAACTGTCCTAATAATTGACAAACGACTTGAAAAAAATACAACTATTTCCTAACATTTCTAACAAAAGTCCAGAGCATGACTACTCTTTATTCCAGTTAGGTCACTTATTTATTATTGAACCAGTCAATGATGCTGTGGAAAAAGAATAAACTTGATTAGCTTAGGTGAGGTTAAATGCTTGCTCCTTACCATGTAAAATAAAAATGAGGAGTAGTGATTTTTTCATAGAAAAATACTTGAGCTGTAACCAGACAAAAATAAGAAACTAATCAAACAATAACCAATAAACAATGTGTGTCCTGCGGTAAGATTATAGATATATTTTAAATCATTATTTTTCTTTATGTGTTATTGAAATATTTAAAATATATGCAAATTAATTTATTTCAAATAATCTTACATAAATTCAAAAAGTTCAATGCAGTAATTATTTGCTGACTCTCTAGTTTGTGCTTATTTGCTAAAGTCTCTGGGGAAATTAAAGTTGATAACCTTAGAGACATATGTAAAGAAAAAATAAAAATAATGAATTAAATTAATCTCAAGACTTGAAGCATAAACATATATTTCATGAAAATATTTTTAAAAATTGATCTATTATTAGAATTTGCCAAGACCTAAACATTTCAAGGGTATTCTTTTCATTTATAAAATTTAAAAATTTTGATAATATATTATTCTAGAATCATTTTTAACTACTCATATATATTACTTCAGAAACTTTTCCTAGAAACTCCATTGTCTTCATACTGTAAGTGCATATGCTGTCTTGGAAATATTTTTCATCTTGTTGTGTGATCTGATATCAGTCTTATTTTTCCATACAAAGTTCTTGGTTTCTGAGAAGAAGTTAATGAATATAGGTATAAGACAAGAAAGTCATTCTTTGAGGATGTAAGTAGTAGACCAGAGATTTTCTTGTTTTGGGGACCATTTAAGTATTTTGATAGTCAATAAGAAAAACAGCATTCTTCAACCATCTAAAACAAATGTCTATTTTGGTAAATAAATATTATTAGAACACAGCTATTCTTTTTTGTTTATGTACTGTCTATGCAAAAGTGAATAATTCTAACAGAGATGGTCAACAAAGTCCATACTATTCTGTCCCTGGCCCTTTATGAAATTAAGTTTGCTGGTACCTAATCTAGAGTGTCCTCTTACTTCATACTACTAATAGAATGGATATTACCGATATTCTATTTTAAGATAATTAAAGAATAAATTGCATTTATCCTACATAGCTTTAATTAAACAAAATCAAAATCAGGTAAGTAGAAAGGAAAAAGTGGGTGACTGGAATTTGGTGGCTTTAGTGAATATAAGTTTGTTTTATACAAGTAACATTTAACCAGTGATCAGAAGACATACCTCCTGTGTTTATTCTTGACTTTCTTTTAAATTAAGCATATGAAATTTGCTTGGTACATTATCTTTGTTGGGTACATTATTTCTATTATCTACAAAATAGAAATAAAAATATTACTGCTCCTTTTTATAAACGGGTATTGTCAGAATCAAATAAAATAAATTTCAGTGTCTAAAGCTCCTTACAAATATGTAGCAACTCCCGTCGATTTCTAATTATAAGTGAATGCATTGTAAACATTTTATATCTTGCAGAAACTTTTTCATTATAAAATACATTAAATCTATTTAAGAAGGATCAGTGGCCTGTTCCAAATTCAAAGTGTAATGTGAGGCCTTTCAAGACCATCAGGCTTATTAACTCTTCTTGAGCCAAACAAGATTTGCTGTATTTCTGTATGTTGGGACCACGTCTTTGTGTTTACTAAGTCTCTGAGTCTAATCTAACCCTAATTATCCTTTTAATAAAATGTTCTGCCTATATTATATGAAGATTTTATTCTTAATCTTGGCATTTCTATTTTTTTTTTCTCTCATGCCCAATATGAAAGTTTTGTTAACTCCCAGACTCAGCTTCTGACCTCTCATGGATTGAGGGAAGTAAAGCAGACTGATTTCAACCACATGTCCTCTGCCCTCATGCCTGATAAGATACACCCTACTTTGAATTGCCTCTATATATGAATAATATTCTCCAACTTCTCATTTTATACTTAGTTTTCTCCATCGTAATGACTTTAGGTATAGACATAGACATTGACATATAGGTATGGATACAGATATAGATATAGTTCATAGCCCTGTTCCATCAGTTGATGTTAGATTTTGGTTCTGGCCCATTTTGTTATTTCTTCATTTGCTTCTGTCATTAACCATGAGCTTCTACATGACACTAAATCAAAATTTTCATTGCCTGATGATTTCAGTGTTATCTTAGAATAAATTATTTGGTTCAATTTTGGTCTAACTCAGATAAGAACTTTAAAACATATTTTCTTATAAGTCCATTTTTAAGGATTGAATTTGGTCTCATTTCCCCATTCATAAATAACTCTATTTGTGTAATGATGGGTAGCTTAAGATCTAAGATTCATCAAATATAAGAAAATGGATAGATTTTGGATGATTTCATATCCCTATTCTCCTGCAATAATCCTTGTCCACGGGATCTCCTACTATGTGAAGGTGGTATGACTTAAAATAATAAGTAAACTTAGAAATCAAAAAGTAAAAATAAACAACATTAGCACTCTGGAAAGAATAGTTATGTCATACTAAGTACCTCTAAATAAAATTATCTGCTAAAGGAAACATTAAGTTAAAACTGAATAACCATTTCCTGAAATTTTTCTTTTTTGATGTCATGTTGAAGCTAAGGAAACCATGTTGCTGTTGCTAAATAGGAAGCAAACATCTATTACTAAGGTAACAGGGATACCAACTGCAATTCTAGTGTGAAAGATAATTGTCTATAGACTACGTAAAGTAAAACTTTATTTGGGTGGTAAAAACAATCATTAAAATTTAAGCATACTAAGATAAAAAGCACTGAAGAGTCAGTATGTTTGGGCTTGCTTTCTTCCAAGAGATGTTTGTGGGTGTACGAACTGAGCATTGGTTGTGAAACACCTCTGAAAAAGATACTCTTTTCTGTCCAATAAAATATAGAACATTTTTTATGTTAGGGAGAAGCTCAAATATAATATCCCTGTTGAACTTAGTTTTAAAAAAAAAAGCATATAAATAAAACTTTAATTCAGTAATCAGTAGTGCTGATCTATTAACAGAAATATTGTACTTTACTGCCTTTCTCAAGATAATTATGTAGTAGAATATCAATACTTCCTCCCAAATAACATAACAAAATTTCTCAAAGATTCTGTTACTATATTTTATTTCTACTAAAGGAATTATAATAATGCTTTTGATAAGTATAGGTCTACTTTTTGTTAATGAAGTATAATAGAAGTGATATATGCACTAAGAATATGCTTTGGAAATAAAGTATGTAGCACTGAAATTGTGAAAACTCTCATAATTCTCTGATTCAGATAGTTGGTGACAAATGATACTGCATGTAGTTCATTAGTTTTGAGACCTAGAAAAGGACTTCACAAAGGTGTACATTAGCTCATAAAGAATAGGTTCCAGGCTCATTTATCTAGCCCATAAATAATTAAAATTCATATTCTCCAAATTAAATTACTTTTGATACAAATGTTTACTGTTTCCATTACCGCTCACATTACCTAAATATTATGCTCAAATTGTGTTAGGTGTCTTAATTTTTTTTTTTATAAACAATACTATGTGTTGGCATAGAATTTTTAAAAGGTGTCCAATATCAATATTTCTGTTTTCTGGGGAAGCTTCTATTACTATGGAATCAGAGCTAATGAAGATTTTTCAGAAAAAAAAAGAATTGAAAACAAAAAAGATTTTTCAGAACATTAGTGAGCTCTCCATACCTTCCAGTCCATGATTGTCTAAATTATGCTTTGACTTACTCCTGCAGAGAGGTATGTATACCTTGCAGAGATGTGCCTAAAGATATAAAGGGGACACAAAGGAAGGGATGAACAGATATCCATGCATCTGAAGTGTGGAAATTGAATTGTGTGCTTTCGATGATTCTGCATATAAATTAAATGCTGTTTGCATTTAAAACAGACATTGCACAATACAAAGATGAACCGTGAAATTCATGCTAATCTATTAAATAATCTTTCTTTACTTAGAATGATATCAAGTAGCAAATTAAAAAAAAATAGACAAGTTGAGAGAGATCATGAGAAAAAGGTAATAGTTTTATGTTTAATACCTCTGATGGAAATTTTTCCTGCTATTTGAACAAGGAGTCTGTATTCTCATTTTGCACTGGGTGCCGCAAATTAGTTAGCTAGTTCTGCTGTTGGAATTAACACCTGTGGGAGAAAAAGGAGAGTGCGATTGGTTGAAGGAGAAGTCTGTGATAGATCTACAACAAAAGCCTCAGCCAACTCTACAGGAAGACTTCAAGCTGGCATATTCTTCAGAAGTGTTCCCAGCTGAGGTGAGAGGATCAGCCTTTATGCACTGTGTCAGCCAGTCAACAAAAGTTGACTGCCTTGGAAAGTTACTGCCTTAGAAAGATGGCTTTCCTAAGCTGAGGCAATTCCCAGAGAGGAACTCAGATGTAGGCCATGAGCTGGCATCCTTCTTGCAGCTGAAGAATGAGTACCTCAGTCCTGAAGGGAAATCTTGACACAGGAGCACTGCATCCAGATCAATAAATAATGAAGTTTAAACCTCGTGTCAGATGTTATAATGGCTCTCTAACTAGTTTCAAGTGATTATTGTTTTAATTTTATGTCATTTTTATAAGAGCCACCTGACAAAGAAGATTCCTTGTTATACAGCTTCCACATGCAAGGGAATAGCCCATTAAGAGAAATTGGAGATTATTTGACATCTAGCAGCCTGATATGCCAGAGTGTCTTCTAAATCAAAGCTATGATAGTGAAATCTGAAAATCTTTCAGACATGGCATCCTTGAAGTAGGCCCAGAAGAAAGGCTGAAGAATGAACTCTTGACTATACAAGACACTGTTATTTGTTTGTTTGTTTTGATTTGCTATGAGAACTTTTCTCTCAAATTAAGGTAGAAACACAAAATCAAAGTTTCATCATCATCCTGTGTGCTGTGCTTTATTAGGGTTATAGCTTTAAGATTGCTAGACCTTCAGTCCAATGTAATATGCAAGAGTTATAGCTATACCTGCATTAAAAAAATTAACCATGAAGCTGCAGTCTGTCGGACACTCATGCTCAAATGATTCTGCTAGAGGATGGACACCTCCTGGGGTCAACATGTCAAACCTGATTCACTTTTTTATCATTTTCTATCTGAACGGGGCGATGGTGGTATGATCCCTCTAAACAGTGCTAACATGTTTGTTAATGGCTGAGAAGCTCAGCAGTACTGGTGGCAGTAGTGGGGCGGAGGGACCCTCAGATTCTGATGAGCCTTTCACAGAACGCTGCCTCCTTTTCTATGACATTTGTCCAAGCCCCAACAGTAGGATCCTACACATATGTGCGTGTCTAGGCCCATTCCTGCCCCATCTTCAGGGGAGCTGTTTCGGTGTGCAACTTGTGTAGCCCCATAGATTTAATACTCTGCTCTCACTGTCTTCAAATCCTAATAATTTTCAACAATAGGCTTTGCATTTTCATTTGCGTAGGGCCCCCAGTTATGTGGTTTCCCCTGCTCATCTTCTAAAATCTCTGATAGGGTAAAAGAGTTGAGGGACAAATCTTAGAGATCTGGAAGCAAAACAGTAGTCTACTACAAATAGCAAGATACTCTCTCCACATAAAAAAAAAAGATAAAAGTGGAGCTGCTCTGGCAGAAAAGGAATAGAATTCTACCAATTTGGCCTTTCCTATGATAAGCCCCCTAAGTTAAGTCTGTAGAATTTTCAAAACCTATGAAACACTGTTTGGAAAACATTGCCCCAAGGTTTATCTGGTTGACAATGAGAAATAAATATCCAGAAATAGTCACTCTATTAATCCAGAAACTAAAATTTGCATGTATTTCTTTAAATAAGCTATTTGTGGTTCGGAGGTTTTTGGTGGTGGTGGTGGTTTGTTTTTTCCATTTTCTACGGAGTGGGTTTTTGGTCCCCTCTCCCAAAAGATGACAAATAAAAGATACTAAATGTGTTTAGATGACATGCTAGTAACCAGTTAGTGGGTGCTTCCTCTTTTCTATCCATTGTGCTCTTCTTATAATTATATCATTAAATCTTCACAATACTGAAGCTCAGAGAGGTTTCTAGTATTACACAACTAATAGATAACACAGCTAAAAAGTGGTAAAGATGGAATTTTAATTCAGGGTGGTCTTACTCCAACATCCTTGAACTAAACAGCAAAAAAATACTAAAATTTATCATCTGTTTAACATGCTTAAAACCTCTATTCGTTAGTGTGTATCTGTAGTCAATCTAATTATGATTAGAAAGAGGTCATTGCATTGAGTGAGTAGAAATGGAAGTAGTTTATAATGCGTAGGAACATGAGAGAAGTCATTACAAAAGAAAACTGAGTATCTTGAATGTAATGCTAAGATCTAACTCATATGTTTGGGTTTTCTATAACAATTCTTACTCATTTGTAATAGGGAAAAAAATGTTAAGTAAATATCTTTAGGAATTTGATCTGGGTCCAATGTTTGTTTGTTGGTTTGCATGAACTTAGTAGAACAAAAAAAGAGATTAGAAGGATATAAAAGGATATTGAAATGCCAATGATGAAAAAAAAAAGACAATTCCACAATTAGACTCTTTATATAATGTAGAAGAGAAAATTTACATGTGAAAACTGACTTTTCAGATATATAAATATTTTCTTCTTAAAACTCTACACCAAAATTAACTCTTCCTACTAAAATCATTATGCTTCTGAGAATTGGACAAGTCACATCACTTAGAATTCATTTTCCTGGGTTCTTCCACAAAAAAGTAATCAAGTCAGTTCAAGAAAACAAACCATTTTGTGGTTGGCACTATCTGCATGATCAAATGAGTATCTGAAAAATAATAGTCCCCCCCCTTTTTAAAAATATATATGAAAAAAGAAGTATGCAGTGGGATTAAATAGGCAAATTATATGTATATTTTATAAAATAGAAGAAAACAAATCATGAATTACCATTTGTTTATTAATGCAAATTAAAATAACAATATAATATATTTTTTTTGCCTAACAAATTGACAACGGTTTTGTTTGTCTTTTGTTTGTTTTTGAAAATACCCAAGAATGAAAGGACGCAGTCAAAAGTTTATTTTCATATAGAATTTATAGGAATAAAATTTAGTTCAGTATCTTACACAAGCAATTTACAATGAGTATTAAAATGCCAGAAAAATACTTATTCTTTTGAATCAATATTTCTATTTCTGGAGATCTACCCTTAGAAAATAATAAGAAATTAAACATTAATGAAAAATTTTAATGTAAAGATATTCATGATGATACCCTTATTAGAGAAAAACTGGAGGAAAGTCAAATTCTGTTATTAAAGAATGGCTTAAAGAAATTATGATACATAAATAAAAGTCATATAGTCATTATAATTATTTTCACAAAGAGTTAATAATTAACATGTAGAAATATCTTAAAACATAACATGCAAAAGTCATGTCAATTATAAATATACTTTGGTCTCAATTATATATAAAATGTGTATGTCTGAATGTATAATTAACCTACAGAAGAATAAATATATAAATTTTAGTATATTTATAAACAAAATATTATACAGTAGTAAAAATGAGTGGCATGTAACAATAGATATCACATTGATAAACTTTTAAACATAAAATTGAGATAAGAAAGCACATTTATAAAAATACAATATGATTTCATTTATATAAATTTCAAAATCATGCAAAACCAAACCATCTTTTCCTAAGATATACACTCACATGTGTGAAGCTAGGTGGGTAGGACTGTAAGGACATAACGTAATAAGATACACAATATTCAGAACTGTGTTATTTATCTGGGAACAGAGGGAGATAAGATCTGGGACGGCCCACGGCATTTCAAAGTTATTGGTAATTTTCTTTCTTCAAATGAGCAGTGAGTACCCAATTTTGGATTGTTTTACAAACACATGTTTTTTACATGCACACATGTGTGCACATAAAGTATTTTCAAAATTTAACATGAAAGATTTCTAAGAGTGAAAGGAAATATTATAAACTGCTTATGTTCTAAATGTCCTCAAGTATTTTGATTTAGAATTATGTATTTTCTTCTCTAAAATTCATCTATGATTCAACTTTGTCATTATATTTGTGGTCAGGAAAACATCTGCTAATTAAGTTTAGCAATTTCCAAATGGCCTGGTATTGGAATGTTCTCTTAAGGAGAAAATTTAGTGTAAGTATTTCTGATAATTTTCAAGTATATCAATGAAACAAGACACATTGTAGGTTCTTTTTGTTTTGTTTTGTTTTAATTTGATTTTGTAAATTTTGATACCATTTATCACAAAAAGGTTCCTGAAACTACCTAATAAAATATAGTGTGTAAGTACATTTTGCAAGGCTACAGAGTACTTAACAAATAATCATTATTACTGTTAGTCTTTTTTTTATTCCCCCTAAGGAAAGATTTAGGAAAACTTAACTGAAATTGTATAGAAAAAATTTAGGAAAACTTCTCTAAAAATTAAGAGACCATGTAGCATGTAATCATAGATACTATAATGTCTGTATAATATCTTTCCTTGAGGAATGGCTTAAATTCTCAAACATTCATTTCACTCTTTACAATTCCATACAGCATACTAACATGGAATATATACATAGCAGGACAGCACGAGAGGGCAAACTATTACAGGCATACATTTAGTGTTTATAGGTCACACAATTATAGTATTTTTAATCAAAGGTAATGTGGATATCATCTAGATAACTATTACTTCAATTATTTTCTAATTATAGCAATTGAAAGTTAGGTTGCAAGTAACTTATCAAGGTCACAAAGAATTATAGAATCAAATGCCTTTAACTTATTATAGAAAGACCAAAAAGCCAGGATTTCATAGAATTTGGTCAATTAGTTTGCTTTAAATAGTATCAATCCAAAATATAGTTTTATGATATAAAAATGTTCCTTGATCCTCTTTTGGTATCCTCTTGGGCCTTATATCTCAGAAAAATACTAATCAGTTATAAATTGTCCAATTAGCATTGTCTAATATATACTTAATATAAGAAGTGGATTTGATTTAATTTAATTCACAGTTATAGATTTGCCAACTGGGAATAAAGTGCCAGGCTAAAATCTGAAAGAGAGAAAGAAAAATATGATTGATCTCTTGTTCCATAGAGATTACAATGTAAGATGGTCTCTACCTTATTTCTCCTATAGAGATAATAAAAAAGATAAGGAAATAATATGTATTCAACATCAAATACATTCCAGTCTGTATGCATATTTTCAAGTAATCATCACAATAGTCCTATAAAGTTGATCTATTGTTCCATCTTTTTATAATAAGATATAGAGAATCATGGAAGCAGGCAAGTATCTTTCCAAGTAACACAAAGTTAGCATGCAGCGAAATGGGATTTGAACAAAGGTATATTGGTTGTCGAAGCTTGAAGTCCTCCATTTGACTCTGTGAACTCCCACCTCATTCTATTGCACAAGTACTGTGAGAGGTCCAATAGCAAAACATATTTTCTTACCTTCTAACTACATGTAAACTATTAAAGTCCAGGACTCTATCTACAAGGAAATCTTATAAAAAGTTTTTTTACAACTTGTCTAAAGTATGTGAATACTTCAAGTAAATGGCACAAAAAATAGAAAATTTCATTGATTCCAGTTCTTGCCCTATATTCTTTCAGTGAATGAACACTACTTTTTTTCTTGTTTCCCAGAAAGAAAAGTAGACAACATAATTTCAGACATGAATAGGTTTCTTTTAGGACCCCAAATAATTTTCTTAGCACTAGATAACATTTCAAATATTAAAAACATAATACTTCAAATTTTTAGTTTACAATTCTTCTCCCTATCTAATGAGTATCACTCATTAGTGGTATCCAAAAGCAGTCTGCTGCTTCTTTCAGTCTAGTAAACGCCCAAGTTACCAATTTAAAAATGAAAAAAAGATTAAACAAATTATGTAGCATTATATAGAATCATCCAGTCTATAAGTGAAGGTTTTCATTGAATTAAAAAATTTTTTTAAGAAGTGAATTGAGTCATCTTGGGTTACACTCAAGAACTTAGTTTGTTATATTTATTTTGTAAATGACAATTATTGAAACATTCTAAAACTTTCCTACATTGGGATAGAAATAAACAAATAATAATTAAACAACAACAACAAAAACAACATGAAACAAAACACTTTTTAGAGGTTGGGTCAGCAGTTGAAGATGCTTCTGGATTGTAACACACAAACCAAAAAATGTTTGCTAACATTCCTAACAGCTGTGCGTGTCTGGAAAACAGGTATTAGAGTTTATACTTCTAGTAATCTGGACAGTATACAAATTTGGAAAAATAATCACCCTTTAAAAATATTTATTTAGTAGCCCTTATTCTTTCTCTTCACAATTTCTCATTCTAGAATCGAGGTTTAGAAGAACTGGTTGGTCACTTTATCCTAGCCGCTCTCTGCAAAGAACATTAGTACGTTCCAATCTAGTCAGTGCCCAAAATGTGGTTGGAATAGAACTGTGATAGAGGTTCAATGCTTCCTTTATAGAATATAAATTCTTGCCAAAAAGGCTATAGTTAATGTCACATTTCTAAATATAATAAAGAACTTTCTCTGACATTTGAATTTTCACCAATGTAATAATCTTCATCAAATAAAAAAGCAAATTAAATTACTTTAGATTTACCAGCTATGTGCTTAGAGGATGAGTATGGTAACTCTTTATATGATAACTCAATAAAATATAATATTTTTGTAAATGCCTGAAGGTTGTTATTATAATTCTTGTGAGCTATTGTTTTGTAAGTCTTTTTTAAAGACTTTAAAAACTTGAGTCATGACTAACCCCACATTATAGAAAAACAGGCATACTTCACAGGAAATCATGACAACATCCTAGTCTTTATCAACACAATGTGTTTGTGTGTATGATTTCCCCACAATAGGCACATTGTGATAATTTGTTCTAATACGCAAGAAGTTGGCTAGCAATGGTACCAGTAATTGTGCCTCCTTTTGACTTTTCATTTTATTTCTTGTTTAGGAGAATTCCATTTTCTCATACATAAATTTTAAGTCTGAGATTACACTTTAAATTAGAGTTGATATTTGGCAATAGTTCCAATAAGAAAACATTAACCTTCTTTCTTTTAGATATAACCTGTAATAAAGAAAAAATGCTAAGGCACTTGTGGAAATATGGCCTTCAGACTCTTCCAGGCTGCAACTTTAAACAAAAAAGTAAAAGTGTATTTTCTCAAATATTTAATTAAGGATTCCCATTGCACGGATCCTCCTAGAAACTCGTTCTGTCTGTATACCTTTGGAGGGGGAACATTTATGTACTACAGGATTCTGAACCATTGGCCATGAATGCAATAAACATTTGACCCCAAATTAGACAATCTATCAGCTTAGCAGTGACTTGTCAGATTCTTTCAAGATTCAGAATTTTAAAACCCAGTCTATATTTAGCCACTGTTTAGAGCTTATGCTATAAAATAAAACTGGGATTGAAGCTGTCATATTTGGACATATGGAATACAAGTCACTCCAAGAAGCAGGTAAATAGAAGATAAAAAGATGGAGGCAATTTAAGAAAATACCTTGATGTGTGAAAGATCATGCAACCCCTGAAAGATTGAGGAAGAAGCTTTGATTTATGACTTTCAGCTCAGCTTTCAGCTGGACTTTCTTTCCTTCCCATGAATGTTTGCAATCACCTCTTGCAAACTTTAATAAATCTATGTTTTAAAGCTAACTTGAAAGCTTAAATTGCAACCATAAAACCCAGATTAGTATAGGATAGATGACTTATTTCACAGATTACTTCACAAATTAATAAAGTAATTGGTCTGTCAGTACCTAATTTTATTGCCTTTTATTTTTATTTTTCACTCTGGGAAGGATGCATCATATATTGTTTTCATTTTCTCATGTACATAATCACATAACACCTACAAAAACCTTGCTCGATTATTTAAGTCAGCTGAAAACCTGGCTCAAACAATCCTTCCTTGATGAATCAAATCAAGTTTTAAAGTGCATTTACAAAAAAATACCCAGAATTTGTGATTTATAAAAGTAAATGTAGAAGCTATTTTAGTATTTCTTTATAAGTGTGTTTTTTTCATGTATCATTTGGAGCCATCGCTGTATCATTTGGAGCCATTTTTCTTTGAAATGTTTAAATGAAGCTTTTTAATTTGAGAGAAGATGGAGGACACAGAAACTCTTGTTCAGTGCATCAGGAGAGTCTTAAAAATTGAACTGTATTTCTATGGACCACAAACACTATAGTATGTCCCACATTATTAAATTTACTACTTTCCATCCAGGAGGAGATATATAACTTAGTTGTGTATTTTTGTTGAAGTTTTCCCATCAATAAAATGAGAATAATAATAGCAGCAATAATATATCAATATTATGGGGTTTTTGTGAAGATTAAATGAGATATATAAAAAGCATTAAATATACATTTTGCATTTAGGATACTAGCTGGACATATTAAGCACTCAACATATATTAATTATACTTCTTACTAGATGAAACAATATTTTACACAAAATGCTTAGAAAAAGATTATTTTAACGCCTTTCTGAGATATAATTTATATAACATATAATTTACTCATTTAATGTGCACAATTTAATAGTTTTTAATATCACCACAGAACTGTGCAACCATCACCACAATCAATTTTAAGACATTTGTATTACCTCAAAAAATACTGTACACTTTAGCTATTATCCTTCAATCCTCCATCATTCAAACTTTAAGCAAGCATAATCCACATTCTACCTCTCTGTATTTGCCTATTTTGAACACACACCATGATAAAAAGGCAAGAAATGCATCAAGAAAATTAAGTTTTCAGTTCAATACATTTATTTTAATGGTTCAAATAGTGAACCTTAATGAATTTCTTAAAATTCTTAAGTTAGAGCATATAGTAGTCTCTTTTTTTTTTTTCCCTACAGAATCTTTCCTTTCAACATAAAGAGAGCAGCAAGCACTGGTGACTTGGACAGCTGCCCAGCATGCTGTGCATAGCATAAAAAGTTCTGACCTTTTGACCCATGTCCCACATACAGCTAATAATGTGACAATTGGGTCCTTAGTTTGTTTAAGGTGAAGCTTACTCCTCTGTACATAGTGCAATAAAGAAAAAAAGTAAAAAGCTCCTTTTTTAAGAAAAATGTTCAGAAAACCCAGTGACTGAGATCAACTGCAAAAATGGATATTATGAATGGTTTACTGGAAAACTCATAAAATGGTAAAATCAGTTCAAATGTAACATTTATATTGTTCCTGTTCTAAGTCTCTGCAGATGGGCAATTCACTATGTAATTTTCTTGGCTTGGATAACAAACCAACGTGTTTTCCTTGAATAAACTATCTCATCCAATAATAGTCTTGATCAGTTATGTTTCACAAAGTTTCAAGTACAGGAATATTTCATATAGTGCAGAAAACTTTGGTTTTTGTTTTTGATCCTTTCTGCAACTCTGTGTCTTTTTATTGGTGAGTTCAATTCATTTACATTTAGAGTGATTATTAAAATCTGAGGTCTTCTTATAGCCTTTTTATCTTTTGCTTTCTTGTAGCTTGGCGTTTCCATTGCTTTCTTGTTCTTGTGCTTCTGTTTTCTTTACTTTGGTTGGCTTTTGTGGATTTCCCCTCTAGTCCTTCTTGTTTTATGTTACATATAATAGTTCTGAATCTTTGGCGTGTGGTTGCCATTATAAATATGTAAAGGATATATATGTAAAGGATATATATACAGTCATCCATTTTCTTCTGCACATACCTTACCTCCAATCCCCTTAGCGAATCTGGATCTTTGAATCCCCCCTTTTCAGTCATTGTTATCTCAATTTGTTCCTATGTATGCTAAGCATTCATTAGTATCTTGTTATAGCAATTCTCTTCTTATTATTTAAGCTTATAATTCTGCTTCTCTGCTTCTATTGCCCAATAGTCACTGTTCTCATACACACAAACACACACACACACACACACACACACACACACACACACACGCACACATTATTCTAGGCTGGTAGTTCCTTTTACTTAATAGTTTAAATATTTAATTCCTATCCTTTCTAGATTATAAGATCTGCACTGAGAAGTCCGATGATAATCTAATGGATTTACCTTTATAGGTTACTGGGTTTTTTTTCTTCCTGACTGCCTTGAGAATGCTGTCTTTGTCATTTATTTTTGATAATTTTAATACACTGTGTCTTGGTAAAGGCCATTTTGGGTTGAGATAATTGGTTGTTCTGTTGATTTCTTGAATTCCAAGCTCCAACTCATTCTTTTGATTTGGGAAATTCTAGTCCCCCATTTGTCTGAAAATGCTTTCTAATCCTTGTCCCTTTTTCTCGCCTTCGATAATGCCATTATTCTTGTATTTCCTCTCCTGATAGTATCAGCTAGTTCTTGAATTTCTCTTTCATTTTTTTTTTATTCTTCAGTTTCTCTCTTATTCCTTCTGATTTATTTCTAGATTTCTGTCTTTTATATCCCTGATCCTTTCCTCCATTTGGTTGATTCTATTTCCCAAGCTTGCTATTTCATTTTTCAACTCTTGCAGTGTGTTCTTCATCTCCAGAAGTTCTATTTGGTTCTTTTTGAAGGTTTCAATATTCTTTCTCTGCTCATCTAGTTGTTTTTTCAATTCCTGAAATTGTTGATTTGAGTTGTTTTGGATCTTATTGAGTTTTTTCAGAAGTACCATCCTGAATTTTCTATCATTTAAGTCACATATTTCTATGTCTGTAAGCTTATTTTTGAAGATTTTTCTCTTTATTTCTGAGATACTTTGTCATCTTGGTTGCTCATGGTGTTTAATGAACTATTTCTCTACCTGGGCATTAATGGAGGTATATTCTGCTGTTTTTCCAGAAAGAAGATTTATTATATGAAGAAGGTGTTTTTCTTTTGGTTTCCAGTAGGTGGCGTCTAAGCCTCTTGGATCCCTGCTTTATATAAAGTCTTACTAACACTTTTTAAATTTTCTTGTAGATATTTAATCACGCTCACTACCCTCAGTTTCAGTTCCTGTCAGTGTTAGTGACAGTCTCAGCAGCGTTTGCTCGGATTCCCCTGGGGCTCCCTGATGATGGGTCTCGGAGGGTATAAGGGGAGGGCCCCCCTCGTTTGGGGGTTGAGGGCTGAGGCTCAACCTCGGTTTTGCAACGAGGCCAGCAAAAATCAGCTGTTGTTCCTCTGTAGTCCCATCCTGCTTCTCTGCTTTCTACCCTGATGACTGGGCCCTGCAGCCTTAGCTATCCCAGGCAGAAATGTTCAGGGAACTTGCCACAGGGAACTCACCGTTCCTTCTCCTCTCCCCCTTCTCCTGCAGGGAGCTCTGGAGGCTACTAGAAGCAGCTTCTTTATTTCTCCCAGTCCACCGCCCGACACCCAGGGTTCTGACCTGTGGTAGCTCTTATGTTCAGATCCCACACTCAGACATGCTGGTGTGCAGTTTGGATGTTTTTTGTTGAGCTTTAGATGTTTAGCTTGTTGTTATTTTAAGGAGAGAGATCTGGGGACATCTCTCCACCATATTTCCACCATATTTCCCTAGTTTTCCTTATTTTATACACAAATCATGTTGTTATTTTTTAAATAAATAGTCAATTAATTTACTATCTATTGTACCCATTTTAATTGGTTTCTTTACTCGCACTTCTTTATATCAATGCTTTCCCTCTGGGTTTATTTTTTCTCCTTAAAAAGATGTGTTGTTTGTATGTTAATTGTATCTCAATTTTTTAAAAAAGACTTAAATTAATTAGCACTATCTGTGCCCTCATGGAACTTTTAACAATAAACAAATAAATAAATTTTTAAAAATCCACCTAAGTAGCACTTGTCTTACCTAATGTGTATATTTTACATGCATGTGTATAATTAGAGGTCTTGATACTAAGATTGTGCAAGCACTCAGAGCCATCCTGGTCTTTTGGAGTGCTATGTAGCAAGTAATATTATGGCAAATTCAAAGAAGGTAAAAAGTATCAAATGGAATATACCTACCCAAGTGAACTCCCAGAGTTCCTTGTTGCCTACCTCACTTGCTAATGTTATGAATTAGGGGGAAAAATCCTTTAATAATTCTTTTAGTGTTGATCTGTGCATAGTAAACTCCCTTAATCTTTGAAATAGTTAAAATATTTTAAATATTTTTACTCTATTGAATGCTAATTTAATAAGCATGATTTCTGTTTTTCATGAGCACTTCGTAGATATATCTGCTGTTTTCCAACATATGTTGTTGCTGTTGAAAGTCTGGATATTCCACTTGGCATTCCTTAATAGGAAATGACTGTGGTATGTTTTAAAATTGTCTTTTTATCCTTGAGGTTCGCAGTTTTGTTCCAATGTCATGAACATGGATTTATCTATTTATTTCATGAATTTTAATTGCTTGGTTATTGGCTCGTACTTTTATCTGAAGAAAGCTCTTTCTGGAATTCTGAAATTTTTTCAACTCCTGTCTCTTTATCTATAGCTTCTCTGCTATATTTTCTATTTTCTTTTCAGCAACTCTTATTCATTATATATTGGGGCCCTCAATCTATCTTCAACACCTCTTAATTTCTGTTTATACACACACACACACACACACACACAAACACACACACACACACACACACACACACACACCTTTACACCTTAGAGAGAATGCCATAGAGTTTTAACTATCCAAGCATATATTTATATTCAATATTTTATTGTCCTATTTTTGTTTTATTTCTCAATTTTTGGTTCATATATTCATCTTTTCTACAATTTGTAGTACTATTTCTAATATTGTTTTGAGAATCCTGACTATACCTGCATTCAATTATTTTGCAAGCTATAACATAAAGCAATTAGACAATGGAGTGAAATCATTTTTCTTATTGATAATTGCTCACTACCTTTATTAACAGTATTGTTCTTTCAGAAGATTCATAAGATTTGCTCATTTTGAACTTGGATCAGTCGTTAATTCCCAAGGCTATGTCTCAGTAAATTGTTTGTACTGTCTCTTTGAGAAATGACAATACCCACAACAGTAGTTCATGCAGTGAAGAAGCTCTAGCCCCCTTCTCTGGTGAAAGCACTGGATGTTTTCTGACCATGTTCACCATAGGTACTAAACTACAAGTGGTTGATCAGCAGCTTCATTCCTGTTCTCTTCTTTGTACTGCTGTTCAATTTCTGCTACATAGAGAAGTTCATTTTTATTTTTTCCAGGTATAAATTTTTGGTATTCTCTTTCTGTATTTTTGTTCTCATACTTAGCATTGCCTGGAGAATGTGCTGGTTCTGTTTTGTTAGCATCCTCTCTTCTCAACTTATCTGCCCTTCTCTGTCCGTCTACTTCAAGAAGCTGATTCTTACACAATCGGTTACCCAAGCTCTTTATCATAGAGCAAAAGCAGAAAGAATTTGGGCAATATCATCCCTACGCTGACCTATATTTTTGCACAGACTATGCCCCTCCATGATTAAGCTTCTGTCTGCTTTGTCCAGTGGCCCCTCCTCAAAGTCTTTAGTCTTCACTACTTCACATCTATTTCTTCTTCCCTTAGGTTTAGGGTGATAATAACTTCCTCTGCCTAGTTTTTTTAATTCCTTAATTTCAATTTCCATATTGAATCTATCTAAAATGGATTCTCCTTCCTGACAGAACTGACATGTGGACTGTGTAATTATGTTTTCAAATAATATTCCATCTTGACAGGAAGCATCTTCTTGTTGCCCTGAACCACTCCTAAAGTGCTTTAACACATTAGTATATTTGAGCTCATGGAGAAGCACTTATTAAATTAGCTTATGCAATACTTTACAGATATTTCAGTGTTTGAGAGTGTCAACATAGATATGTACTTCTTTCTGTAAGAACAAGGTCAATAGTGCTGAGAACCAAGAGTAAGTTTGGTTAGATTTGGACCTGTTTGACTAGATTTGGCTCCTTCAAATATATGTTCCATATCAAATTTTAAATACAACCCCAACATAGGTGCATTTGAATTGCTGCCAAGCTGCTCTTCTAATAATTACTGCTGTTCTTCTGCATATGATATTTGAAAATCTGGGCATACTCTAATTTAGCTTTATAAAGAGTAAAGGATTAGAAAATTAAATGCTCAACAGACTCCATACAAGAATTTCACCTTCTGAAGTGTTCCAGGAGTTCCTTAACAAAATTGAAAAGAGTGTCAACATTTACCTCATGAAACAAATGTTCTATTTCTTAAAGCATGTTATGCACTCTACTGTTTGACACATTCACCAAATCCCATAAGGACAATGACAGCAAACAAAATTATAATGGCATCTTGTCATTTCATACCCATCATAAAATCAGAAACTGGCAGAAGGATAAAAAATATCTTTCTTGGGGTGCGTGGGTGGTGATTAACATATCTAAAGATATCCCTAGTTCCTGAGAGGTAACTCTCTGATTATACATAGTCACACTCTCATGACACATACACATGTTCACACATTGTTCAGAATATTTAATTGTTTATCTTTGGTTCATTCCTACGTGAAATTTTACGTATGGAAATAAGTCTACTTGGATTTAATATAAAAAATACAAATTATAAGAAAAACCAAAGACAGAATAGTTTTTACCAAAGGGAAATAAATAGCTTGCTTAGCCACAAAACTGTTGTTTGTTTGTTTGTTTGTTTGTTTTATTTTATTTTCAGATACAATACCAGAAGAAAGATAAATAAGGAATGGACTATAAAATATATTCTAGTACAGGCTTTTGTTCAATTATTCAATCAATTTATATTGAATCCACATCTATTTCTTCAAGCTGACCTAGGTCATGGAGATTCAAGGACAAGTAAATTCCAATTCTACCATAAAGTAGTTTATAAATTGATGCATAGCCATTCGAACTCTCATAAGTTGCACAATACTACTTAAGCATCTAAGTAGACATGATTAATTCTAATTAGAAACCTCCAAGTAGATTTTTTAATAAAAATTGACAGTGACTAGGGTCTTAAAGTGTGAAATTATTTCAGCAATAGAAAATGTCAGACTGAATATTGTTCAGTTGATACCTAGAGATTAGTACAACTAAGGACATGGCATCATAACAGCACATCCTGTGTCCTCAAAATGGGACTTAAAGGAATTTGGATTAAAAAATCTGCTCCAAGAAGGTAACTATTATCATAACTATATTTTAAAATGAACTAAGTGTGACAAACATGAGGGAACCAAGCAAGGTCTATTTGTTAGACTCTTCTGTGTTTCGTTATGTTTGTGTGGCCCAGCAAGATTTTGTTTACCAAATGTTTCCTTCTTTTTATCTACCTATGAATTGCCTACCTTCCGTTTAAAGTCAAAACCTTTGTCCCACTTCCTCCATAGCTAAAGATGACATATACACCACAACTGCCTGATTTGTCCTTGGGTCCTATATTCTTATGGAACCCTTGTACATACATACACAATAAATTTGGTCATTTTCTCCTGTTAATCTGTTTCATGTTAAGTTGGTTATTAGAACAGAAAGAAGAATTTAGAAGGGTAAATGGAAAATTATGTTTCCTCTCCTGCACTATAAACGTAGTAGTAATTTTGCATTCTAATAACTATATCTAAAAATAGGCAATAGAATATTATTTAACTTATAGGGCTACATTGACTATGCAATGGGATAATGCATGTAATGTGATTAACAAAAAGCCTAGTGCATAAAATGGCACATTAAATATTGTAAAATATCTCCAGCTCTTAGACTGCTTTGAGTAGATTTTGAGTCATAAAGTTAGATAACAAGTTGAAAAGTTAGAATAGATTGGGAAATCATAAAGACCTCATAAAGCTCATCTCTACACCACTTACACCCAGCTTAATTTAGTGCTGGAAAATTATATTGAATATAATACCATAAACAGTCAAGGATTTTATGTCTGAGAATTCAATATCCTAATTATCTTCCCTACGGACATTAAGCTTCAAAGAGAAAATATTATTTTTATCTCCGTGCCACTGCATAACCAGCTATGGCAATACTAGAATAAATCAATAAATTGCTAAATATTATGCTTTTTCAAATAAAGAAAACATCTTATGTATGTAATAACTGGAATAACAACCATTCTCTTTTGCTTAAAAAGAGTAATGATTCAACTAATGAGCTTGCAGATCTTGAGAGGTTCAAAGAATATTTATAACTTCTCTTACTGGAATCACAAAATAAGTTGCTTGCAGTTAAAGGAATTTAAGTGGTTGTGGACACCGAGAGAGGCTTCTCACTTGCTAATAGAATCACATGAGACATGCAAGGCACAGGATGTAATAGAAAAGACTCTTTTGGAGTTGGAAGAAAAAGAATACCTTTTCTTATGAGTTATATGAACTCGAGCACATAACTTGATCTTTTTGGCTCCAGTTTCCCTTTGAGCAAAATAATCCCCTAGTTACCTTCACGAGCTGGCAATTAGTGATTCTTTATTCCTTCTCCTTTCATAAATTTTCTTCTACTAACTAGGTTTTAGAGAATTCTGGATCTACATAGTCCTATACATTCTGTATTTAAGACTTGCTGTTAATGTTGTCCCTCCTACCAACAGAAACATTAATTGGAACCATTAGAATATTTCAGCTTTTTCTACCCTCTTCAGTGAGCACACACTTATTCTGAGTGAGCACAGCTAGCTGTCTATTGTTGTAAGAACTGCACTGTGCTTTTTTTGTCATGTTTTTTGCCTCCTATGAGGATGAGGATTTCAGTTTCTTGTGAAGCATTAGGTAGGACTCATCAAGTCTATGGTTTCATGCCAAATGGTTGGTTCTTTATTGTCATTTAGATTAGAGTATTAAAAAACACAAGTCTTGACTATTCAAAGTTTTTATAGTGATGAATATATTTTAGTTATTCAAGTGAAACCCTTGGTAGAACATTACTTTAAACAATTTATCCCATTTTGAATAGATGTCCTTATTTTTACTGAGATAATTGGTTTTATGTTGTTTTATAACAAAGGCTTAACATGAATGCAGTACAATTCACCACAACTTCCCCTTGTCTCTGGTTGAAATACCACTAATTTAACTAACTGTGATGTTAGAAAAACATCACATAACTGGAAGTGAGCTGAAGATAGCACATATAAAATAAAAGATACTTTATACAAAGAAAAAAATTAGTAAAATAAAAATTCTTGTTCACTTAGTAAATCCTTTATCCTGATTTTCCAAGCCTAATATGACATCCGTTTTTATACATATGCTGGAAAATACAGTTTGAAGTTAAGTTATGTACAATGGAAATATATTTATATTAACTTGATCACTCGGTTAATCATTGAATTCATGCTTCCTGACCTCATACGGGAGTGTGTGTACCTTGTTTTTTTACATTCTATGACCTAGATAGGTTAAAGTTAATTTCTGCATATATAATTTTTATAACAGAAAATAAGTAATTTTGATTTCACCTCTTTAGAGGGAATTAGTCAGATATTGGCAGTGAAATACAATATGTCATCAAGATTCAAAATGTATAAAATTTCTAAGTCTAAAAAACAAACTTCTATAATAGAACATCAGATCAAAGCAAGAAAATTCCAGGCTAATACAATTTAATTGCTGTATATTCTTTATTATGGAATTTTAGAAATATTCTAGTAAAAAATATTTACTAGAATCCAACTATATCTACAGTTCAAATCAGCCACTAGGCAATATGAGATGTGAGAGCAAAATAGAGAATAAAATTACTAGAGAATTCATCCTAAACTTTCACATAATTTATTTTTGGTCTAAAATTTTCTCCTGTAGAAATGACATTATATGGTGATTAAGAGAATATGAAATTTTGAAAGCTCCTTATTCTTTGGTGTTTTGGGCAGGTTACTAAACTCTATTTCTCAGATTTTTCAGCTCTAAAATAAAAAGAATAATAATACCCACTCCTTAAGTTTCTAGGATCAAATAAGACAACTGATGAAAAGCACTCAGATAAACAGCAACCACTCAACAAATATTTGTTTTTATTCACTGTGTTTATTGCAGCACCCAAGCTATGAAAAGATATATAGTTCCATTAATTTATTTTCTGTTTCATAAATGGTGAAGAAAAATTGCAAGTAAGGAGACTGGGAGGAAAAGAAAAATAAAGATCAAGAGGAGGAAGAGAGACTTAAAAGTGTAAAGATATTGGCCCTGATCTCAAGTAATTTATTTTCTCACTAAGGTAACAGCAATACCTTACACCTTACTAGAATCAATTAAAATATAATCAAGTAATATGTAATGATACTAACTAAAAATAAAAACAAATTCAGAGAAAGGAAAGAATAGAATAAGTTGGACTTATCAGGAAAGGCTTCTTAAAGAAGTTGACCCTAGTAATATAATTTCAAATTATTGGTGACATAACAGTATTTGCTTTCTCACCTTCCACTTCTTCTAAATTAATAAAAATAAATTAAAATACCTCCATCAATAACCTTAACTTGGTTAGGGTATCTTAATCTTTTTCTTATTTGTAGGTTAAATTATTCTACTTGTGAAATAACTTTCTAGAGAAAAAAGTGGGTTCTTTTTTTTGTTTTTCCAGAATTACTACAAATGACAAGGTTGGATCCTCTGTGGATCCATGTGACATAACTCTGCAATTAAAAATAATAATAATGACTTCAAGTTGATGGCAGAAGAAACCCAAATAAATTCTTGGTCACCATCGGAAATTAACCTATAATTACATTTTATCAGTTTATTTTTCAGCAAACATGTGTGGGTTATTTTCTGCCACTGCAAGCTAAGTAAGACTGTTTATTAGATATGATATATATTGTCTACCCAGCCTTTCCTTTTCCTGGGAATTGCCCCTGCCTGGGCACATCCTCTTGGATGCAGGATTGATTCCTGGCAGTCTTCTTCCCACAGCAAGACCTTGCACCCTGATTTTAGTGCAATGATTGAGCCAATGATCTAAGTCTCTTTCCTGGGAATTTGAAATTGGGACCAAAAGAGACAATTTCTCTTTTAAGCTCTGTCACCTAACCTGTAACACGTTAACACCTTAGCTGTACTTGTCATTTTTTAAAAATCATGTGAACTTGAGAATCACAAGGCTGTGAAGAGGAAGGTGGGAGGGAGTACAAAAGGAAGAGCAAATGAAAAACAAAAGGAAAGCTTCCTTGTCCCTGATTCCAATTCATCCTGAAATTCAACTGCATTCCCATTGCATTAACTTCCATGAGATGCCCCATGTCATGATAAGAAAGGAATTGTTCTTGTTTACACTGTCTTGAATTAGTTTTTCTAGTTTGCAGCCAAAAAAAAAAAAAAAAAAAAAAAAAAACAACTAATGTAGATGAAATAAAATTTGGCAAGACTTTTGATTTCTTGCTTGTTAATCCCAATTTAGTTCTGGATTGCACAATACGTGAGGGTCAGAATTCCAGTAAAAATTTTCTTTTGGCAGAGTGCAGGAAACATGGAGCAGACCCTCTCAGATTAACTGGAAGGGAATTAAAAGATGACTGGTGTGGGAGAAAGTAAGTCTGGGTCCATTTAATAAAAGAAGATTGATTCTAAATGTATAAGTAATAATGACCAGCTCATCCTACTTTGCCTGCGACTTTCCCAGTTTCAGCATTCTAAGCCAAGTGTTCATAAACTCACCGGATTCTGGGAAAAATGGAATAGTTGGTCACCCTACTCTATGACATGATTCAATTATTTCTTTAAAAAAATTATCCTTGCACAAAATTGATAATTTCCATCTTTTCTTTTCAATCTAATTAATTGAATTTAAGAAAAGCTACCTTATTGTTTAATGGCAGAAACCAGGGCTAAGAGACTTCTTTGTCAAAGATGAGAAAAGAATAAAATCCATTTGACGTCCCAGTTTTTTTTCAATTCTATTATAACATGTAATTTCATGAAAATAACTCTCAAATAACTTGAATCTTTTTATTCAGAACATTTTACATGTGTTACGCATAGGAGCTTTTGTGCGCAAATCCTCTCAGCCAGTGTAAGTGTCAAGAACATAGGTTACATCAAAAACTTGGGACCTAGTCTTGGCTTCACTATCATCATGTGACCTGGAAAAAGTGTTTTCAACTCTCTTAGGCTGACTTTCCTCACTAGTAAAATAAATAAGCAAAATAACATACCTTATAATGTCATGGAGAAGATTAAAAGTGATTACTCATATGAAAGAATAGTTATGGCAATAATTGGCTCCTGTTAGTCATCCAGTTAATGTAGCTATTATGCATTATTTAATTTGATCTGATACTTACCATCAACTTGTGATATAAGAAAAGCATGGTGCTGAAACTCTGTTTTGCAGTTGAGAAAACTGAGATTTAGCGAGATGGAGTGAATTGAGGTGTTCCACTTAGAAAATGACAGAGCCTGTACTTGAACTTCAGTTCCTTAGACTGTAGTTCGAGGATTTATTCCACCACACAATATTCTTTTTTGCATAAAAGTGTAGAAGACCTAAGGTTTTTTTTTTTTTTAATTTTTCAGGAAAATAAGAGTTTAATAATGATTCTGTCTAAATGATGCCAAAGTAACAAAACATAAAAGAGAAATACACATTTTTTATTTTAAATTAGATACCAAGATTTATTAAAAGATTCATAAGATTTAAGTTTTCACTTTTTAGTCTCTGTCAGAAATTATGAGGAAATAGCTATTGTCACTTCGATTGCCAGGCATTATTCAAAATGAATCACCATATGGTCATAAAACATTATCTGGGAACCAACTCAATGTTACTCAGAACAAACAAAATAAATGAGGATAGTACTAATTTTTAAAGAACACAGTTGTTGAATTTATTTAATATAAAACCATGACTTTAATGTAACTAAAGTTTATACAAATAGCGTTTGAAGAGATAACTGGTATAGGAATTGAATTTTCATGATCTCAATTTCCCCAAAAAGCTCATGTTTCAAAATCATTTAGAAAAATGTAGGAAAACAACTCAAAACAAATTATATGGTTGGAATTTACATGTGTTTTTGGCTTTGTAATTTGAATGAGTGTATGGGGGAAATCTGATTTATGAATTCAGAAGACCCAATCAATAGAGTTTATGCCGCCAGTAAATTCATTTGCGACAGTTTTAATTGAATGCCTTTTATGCCTTCATATAACTTCTGCAATCTATAGAAATGTTGATATAAAAATTTTCAGAAAAAACACAAGATAGATGTAAACCAATATAAAGATGTAGAAAAACAAGTCTTTTTTTTTCTTTCTTTACAATAAATAATTTGTAATCATGTTACATATACAAAATAGATTATTTAGTCATGAAATTAGAGTGGTTGTAACTCCTTATAAATAGTCTGCTAGGAGAAAAACCTCACTTTTATATGGAATAACATTTATTAATGTGTCATATCTCTCATGTATTTTTTTTTCTATTTCCCTCATCATCATCTGCTTTGCCACCAAGTTTTACATCTATATATGCACAAGAAAACATGCAAGTCCTCAGTGTTGTACAAGGATGGGGCACTTTATCCTGAGTTTATTCTCTTATTTTATAAAACTATATTGGGTTAAATAATTTAATTCTATTTGATAAATATTATTTCTTTATATTTTAACTTTTTAGGCTCAAGAATCTTTTTTAACACCTCCTATGTAAGTAGTGCTGTGCTAGGCATTGACAAAAGTGACTGAATCATTACCATCATGGCACATTAGTGTAGGCTAGAAGGTCACACCTGCAAATTGAACAAAATCCATAGTATCTCTAATAAGAATATCCATCTCTTTAATTTACTATTGATAAGGAATCTAAATGGTCCTATGTGTTGTGGATTCTAACCGTTTATTCTAATCGTTAGTATGATGTTAGTATGTCATTTTATTTCACTTTTATCTTTACTAATTTGGTAAACAATATATATTGATGTTTTAAAAACAAATTCACTGTTATTTTGTTTTGTTTTACTTTGTTTTTAAGGTTTTTTTTGCCAGCTTTATTGAGTGTAATTGACAAATAAAATTGTATTTTTAAGATATATAGGTGATGATTTGATATTTCTATACATTGTGGAGTAATCACCATAGTCAAGCTAATTAACACATCCTCACCTCACACAATTACTAATTTTTTTCTTGTAAGAACTCCTAAGAGTTCTTAGCAAATTTCAAGTATACAATACAGTATTATTAACTCTAATTGCCATACTGTACATTAGATCCACAAAATTTTTTCATCCTATATGAGTTTATACCCTTCGTCTAACATCTTCCTATTTCCTCCACCCCTAACTTCTGGCAATTCCCATTCTACTCTATAATTTGAAACATTTTTATATCATACCAAGGTTAATTTTATGTTTATTATCCCTTTTAAAGTTGTATTTTTTGTTGATGTTTTCATGTGTCATTTTTGATTAATACGATATTTTTAATGTAAATGGCACTCATTATTTATTAGATTACTAGATAATTTTTTCACTTTACCTTTTGCTTTTTAATTTTACTTATAGTGCTTTGGCATGGAATAAAAATTCAGAAAGACATAAAATTCAGAAAGTTTAAATTATTGTTATTAAATCAATAAATACTATCTAACATAATTAAACACTAACTGTTCCTAAATACTGTGATAGTACTTCATATATTTTATCTTATTTCATTTCACAACAGCTTTACTCAGTAGATAATTTTATTATTTGTTTTATATATGAGAAAACTAAAGCTTTTTAAAAATGGTCATTTAACTTCCCCAAGAGCACCCAACTAGGACAATGAACTTAAACTATCATATGAAATTATCCTAAGGTTTTCTGTCTTAAGTCTCATGATTAGAAAGCATGAGTGATTTCAGCAAAGTCAGAGAACAAAATGAACATCAAAAATCAATCATATTTCATTACATGAGCAATGTAAAATTGGGAAATCAGAAGATTACCATTTGCAATGGCTCCAAAAATGGAATGTATACATATATATTATGTACATAAAAAAAGTGTGTGTGTGTGTGTGTGTGTGTGTGTGTGTGTGTGTGTGTTGGTTTACAATCTTGGGAACTTCTGGGTGAAATCTGAAGCTTGCCCAGGTCAGAGAAGGCAAAGAGATACAGAAGAAAGAGGCAGACCACTCCAGAACGGTAGGTGGGGCAGATTTAATAAGCAAGGAATCTTATTACACGTGAAGATTGTTTTGACAAGAGACGCAGATCTCTTTATCAGCCCTCCGGCTTTTATATAAAGGCCTTAACTGGCCTCAGTCATGTATACCATCTGCATGGTCTTAATACTACATTGCTATCACAAACGTTTGCCGTTGGGTAGCTTCTGTTGAGGAGACGGCAAGCAAAGGTACCTCTCAAGGACAGGGGACAGGGTGAGGAGACTTCAGTTCCCTGTGTCCAGTTTGCAGGTCAACTAGCAGGAACGTCCTCTGAATGTCCTTCTCCAACAATACACAAATTTAATAAAATATGTACAGAATCCATATGCTAAAAACTACAAAACACTGACAAAAAGAATAAAGAACACTTGAATAATAGGAAAAACTTAAATTTATGGAATAAAAACATAGTAAAAAGGTAAATTCTCCTCCAAAATCAATAGGTTTAATGTAATTCCTGTGAAAAACCTTAGTAAATTTTTTTTTTTGTAAATATAGACAAACTGATTCTAAAACTTATATGGAAAATAAAGGAAACTAGAATAGCTAAAACAGTTTTGAATAAGCAAGTAAATTTGCAGAAATTATACCACCTGATTTTAAGATTTCACTAACCAAGACAAAGGTATTATTAGCAAAGGAATAGACCTGTAGATAAATGAAACAGAATAACAAGTCCAGAAATAGAACTGAACAAATATGGACATTTAATTTTTAAGAAGAGTGCAAAAAGCAATTCAATGAATAAAGGACTCTTTTTTTCAAAAATTTAAATGCAAAATAAATAAATAAATAAATTTCAACTTAAATCTCATTCCTAATACAAAAATAAAAAAGAACTCAGAGTGGAACATAGATGTGAATGGAAAACATAAAATTACAAAACTTTGGGAAAAAACGTCTTCGTGATCTGGGATTAGGAAAATAGATATCAGATATAACACCAAAACTCTATCCACAAAAGAAAAAGAAAAAAAGCAAGGAAATGTATTATGTTATTGATATAATGATTCATTAAAATAAAAAACTTTTGGTCTGTGAAATGCATTGTTAAGAAAATGAAAATGTGAGCTACAGACTGGGAGAAAGTATTTGCAAACTACAAATTATAAAGAACTCATGTTAAAACTGAAAAAATAACTCTCGAAATAAGAAAGCTTACAACATAATTAAAAAATGAATAAAGGACTTGAACAGAATACTTCATCTAAGTGATTATATGGATGGCTAATGAGCATATAAAAAGTTGTTCGACATCATTAACTATTAATGATATGCTAATTAAAACTACTATATAATATAATTACACACATATTAGAATGACTTAGCTAAACAATACTAAAATATCCTCATCAAGTACTGATGAGGATATAGAACAGGAACTCTCATATACTGCTGATATCATACCAACAATAATACAGCCCCTGTCCAAAATAATCTGGTAGTGCTTTATAAAGTTAAAAACATTCTTATTAGATCACTGTTCCTGAGTATTAAACTAGAAATATGAAAACATACATTTACACAAAAACCTGTATGCAAAATTGTCATAGCAATTCCATTTATCATTACCCCAAATGTCCTACAAAGGGTGAATAGGAAAAATGCGATAAAGTTATACATGGAATACTATTAAGCAATAAAAAGGGAAAAGCAATAAAAAAGAATAAATCTCAAACGCATTATGCTAAGTAAAAGAATCCAGTTTCAAAAGTTTAGCATTTATATTTATATTCATATATTTACATTTATATTTATATTTATATGAAATTGTCAAAAATGATAAAACTATAGTGATGGGTTACCGGTAGAGAGATAGGAAAAATGTAGCTATAAACAGCATGAAGTAGTTTGGGAGAGATGTAAGAGTTCTGTCTCCTGATTAAGGTAGTTACGCAAATCTATGCATGTGTTAAAATTTATACAATTGTACTAAAAAAGATAAATTTTAATGCATGATAATAAAATTTAAGAATATGTATTAATTGAGTAATGAAATATCAACTCACAGAATTAGTATACTTATAAAATAGACCTTAAAATACCTAAAAGTATGACCTAGACAATGACAAATGCTCGATTACCTAAAATTCTCTTATTTCAGTAAATAGTAGACATTTTATTTTGTTTCAAATCATATCTTAAACTTCCTAATAATAATTGTCCATTTCCTCGGGAATGCTGAGATTACAAGATATGAACATTTTCTCAAGTAGTTTAAGCCCTTTCATTTTCACTTTCCCTGAATTTCATAAGAACACCATTTTGATTCAAATTATATTAGTTGGCATTGTACGAGGGTCTAAGAAAGTTTTACTCATATAATATTTGATTGCTGATTTAAAAAAATTATTGGACAGTTTAACAAAATATAGATTCAATTACAAAGCCAATAGAAGATCCTTGGGAATTTTAAATGAGGACAGGCCTATTTCATAAAATGAGGCTGATTCTCTGAATAATATTATTAAAGGTCAGTGCCACAGCTGTGCATTTGATGAGCAGCTGTGTGAGCTACCAAGAACAATGAACTATCTGATTGGCACCAAACTGGCCATGCCAGCAGTTAGAGTGGAAGGATTTTAAACTGATTTAGAACAAGTAGCCACTGGGTTCTGCTGTAGACATCCGAACTATTGGAGAGTTTAAAGTAAATGAAATAGATAGTGCAATTTGAGAATAATATAGACATTCTGTGGAGAATAAGGTTGGATTGGAGAAAGACGAATAGAGAATATTCCTTAGAGGCAACAGATACAGTCTCTTCAAAAACATTAAATGAATTTAAATCTTTTGGGTTTAAGAATATCAAAGTAGGATGTTTTTGACAGCATTTATTGAAATGGTGGAAAAATTCACACAATCCCACTTTCTACTGGCAAGGTAACACTTAAATGCTATTTACTTAGATCTAGAATTTGGATTTTTATAAGCCTAGGGTAACATGGTAAAATTTCTCCTTCCAGGAGTACGATTAAAAAATAAAGGGACATATGTTGTGTTGTTCAAGTAAACAAGTGAGTCAGCAGCCTACAAATGTATTTGTGGGCTTCTTATTTGTAAATAGTTATTTTTCATTTTGTTTGTCATTATTTATAAGTCCCTTATCTGAAATTATTTTAGCATTGCTCTTCAAATATATGATACCAAGTGTGTGTGGTGGGGGGAACCTCTTAATGGCATATTCTACAGTTTGTTTTTTTGCCTTAATTATAGGAAGTTTTCTCTTGTTCTAGTTGTTCCTCTCAATTATATCGTGCCATCCTCCTCTTACCTTATCTTTATTCTTTATGTTTCTTTTTATCCACGGCAAGCTGCCTTCGTACTTGAACTGTTACATCGTTTTCTTCTCTAGGTCTTCAGTCTGCTGGGCCACTCTACAGATCTCAGATGCACCAGTCTTTACACACACACACACACACACACACACACACACACACACACTCTACTGGTTCCACTCTACTGGAACATCGACTAAAACAGTTACCATTCTGTGTAGAAAAGATGGATTCTGTGTGTGGAAAAATGATCAGCAAAGCTGGTCAGCCATTCAGAACCCAGTCTGTTTTTAAAGCTGTTAGATTCTATGGACAGTTGAATAAATATCTAGCGCTTTGAGTTTTCTCTCCTAAGCATCTGCCAATTGTGCGAGAATTTTAGATAAAAATAGTCTTTGTGAAAACTTTCTTCAACAAATATGAATTAAGATGAATTAAAATATTTGTCATTCAAGTATATATTAGTCGTTATCTTCGAAAGTAGAATGAATGCAGATAACTTTTCTTTATGAAAGTATCTCTTGCACCAAAACATTAATACTTCCCTTTTAGTGTTCAAGTCTGTTACATTTTAAAAATTCCTCAGTCTAATTACTATTGTTTCATATACAGGTGGAAACCAAATGTCAAATGTCTCAATCGTCTTTCTTCCACAGGATGTCATTCCATTGAATAGAAACACATATCCAACCACAGAAAGCAAGCATTGCAGATAATGTTTGATCCTTTGATTTCTGAAAGACCTTGAAGACATAAAAAAGGAGAATTACACAACATATTACAAAGCTACCTTTACTTAAAAAAATACACTTTGGTCTTTTAGTCATCTCTAGCCTTCGAAATTTCTGTATCTCACTCCCTCTGACCCACCTCACTCCCCTTAACACACACACACACACACACACACACACGCGCACACACACACACGCGCACACATGCACACACACATGTGCTCCAAACCATCTCTAGGACACTATTCTTCTAAGTCATGGAAAGAATGGGTAACCAGGATGAACTTTCCTTCTGCAATTTATAAATTTCTTCACTTGGGAAAACAAAGGGCTATTCCTGATAACCATAAAATTTATAAGGCCAAAAAAAAAAAAAAATAAGGTAAGGATTATATCTTTATAACTGAATTTGTAGGCATAAAATAAAAACTTTTTAATCATTTGGCGACTTATCCTTACTTTTTTCTAGTCCTCTCAATAGGATGCCCATATATTTCTTCTGGCTTCCCCAAGTTTTCTTATCTTTCATATTGACTTATTCTTTTGTGAGCCATGGGATTTTTATATTTCAAAAATGTTTATTAATTCTCTTGTGTAACATTCCACCATGTACAATTAGACATTTAACTAATGTTATAGTAAAATCATCGATCATATTTTTACAACCTATTTTGCTAGCCTGTTTAATATTTTATCCTTTGAATTACATTACAGTTATTCACTTTTATTCTTTATAGAAATGGACAATATGCAACATTATTAATTTCTGCCTCTTAAATATCTTCATAAACATATAACCCAACATAGTGCTGAGTGAAACTTCCTTTTAGCTTCTTAAACAATTATATGAAATGCCATCGGCTCCTGAACATCTTCCACTGTGAAGATTTAAAGAAGCAGAAGACGTCTTAAACGGCGTATGGAGTTCACAGAGACTCAGGGCATCTCAGAGATGTCAGGGCAGTGATGTCTGTGGAAGACAGACTGCACCAGGACGGTGTCCGCTGGGGCTAATTGGATAAGAACAGGAGTCTTTTGAAAAGAATGAGCTGGAATCCTGGCCCACTTATCTTGAATGATTACATAACATACAGTTATCAGTGATAACAGAGAATGGAGATGAAGAAATTCTCAGGCAATCTTTGTGCCTCGTTCTGAGCATAATTTAAATGTCAATGATAAGAAATATTTAATCTAGCTTTTACTGAAGACTTTCTTTGGAACATTAATTCTGTTTCATGTTCTGAGAAAAGAAGAAAAAGAAAAACTCTCTAGAGTAATAAGTTTGGGAAATGCTGGGTTCAACAGAGTTTAAACCGGGTTTTTTATTAGAGGTCAGTTAGAAGCCTTTTTAACACTCTAGCGTGCGCTGTGAATTTCTAAAAAGGGGGATGCAATATGCAGCATTTCTCCAACATACTGGATTGAAGCAACTCCCCCCCCCCCCCCAGGAAGATTCTTAGAGAAGTATTTTATAGAGGATACATTGGAATATGGTACTCAAGTCAGAATTGGTAACAGATAGAAAATTTATATGATTGCACTAAATCTTTTTTATCTTCCTTTATAAACCTACTGAAAGAGAGCAAAATTCCTAAGGGCAAGTAAACATATGGAAGAAGAAATCAAAAGTCCTGGATAATCAGCCTGCAAATGTTTCAGAGTGAACCACACTTTCAGTAATAATTGGCCTCCAGATTTTTCTGCAAATATACTATTTATAGAAAATGTAACTCAACACATGCCCCTAACAAACACTTTTTCAAAAATAAACTGCTACATTTCCTAAGTAGTAACATTCCTTTCTCTCCCTCTCAGAAGACAAGGGTGCTCTCCACCAGTAGCCAGTCTGCTAGTAGCTGGGAAAAAGTCCAGAGGAACCATGGGTGAGCACTTCCCCACTCAAGGCAAGCGATCACACTGATTAGTAGCTGCTCTGTAGGAGCCAGGAGACAGATGCCTTGTTCTAATTACAGTTTTAGCACCTTCCACTCCACATTCTCCTGCTGCTGAGGGTGCTGTGAAGTCTCTGCAGATGCTTATCATTATCAGTTAAACTCTAGTTTGAATACAAAGTAATATTATTACCTCACAGGAACTCAAAGTACAGGCTAAACTCACATAGTGCATTCCCAGACTTCACCTGTGTTGTACAAAGGAGAATATTTATTAGTAGAGAAGTTGAGGCCTCTGTAGGTCTCTTGCAACTTCATTTATCTTATGCTGCATCATGAATGGAGCAAAAAACACCACTTGTGAGATCATTTCTGGCACCTGCAGTCAGTGACCATGAAAAAGTCGAGGGGCCAATGAAAGAGACTGAGGAGCTTTCTTCAGGGAGATAGAGTAAACCATGGTATTTCATGCAGAAAGCTCTCTTCTCTGAGGGTGTGCATCGTACGCCTTGATTGGCTTTATATCTCCTCAGTTTCTTTCATTGATACTTTCTCTTTAACTTCTTGGGAATGCTGGTGGGTTTTCTCCCTTAAATCAATCACTCTTTTCCTTCTAATCTATATTGAGACTCTAATCCACTCCCATGGCTTTAGCCATCAACTCTAATTGGACAACTAACGAAACTGTGGTAAAGCTCTTGTCTTCCCTCATGAACTACAACATCATATTTTCATCTTCCTGGTGAATAGCTTCACATGAGTTGGTGACTCAAATCAGAACACTAGAAAGAGAATGCTTCCACCTCCCCTCTCCTAAATCAATCTCTCTTTTTAAAAAAGAGGTTTTCTTTATGTATTTCACATATTTGCATTGAGCTAAAGATGATAAAATAGACCATTTATTAAAAAAAATATTTATTGAGAGCCAATTATGGAGAACTGTTCTAGAGTCTTGGAATGTAGCAGTGACTAAAACAGAAAAAACAATTCTATCCCTCCTAGAGCTTATATTCTACTGGATTGTGACAGAAAATAAATAAGTCAAACATATACTACATCATAATGCAATAAACTTATGGAGGGAAATTAAGCAAAGGAAAAGATTCTGAGGCAAACAAATGTTTGATGTGTTTTGCAAATAATATAGAAGCCAAATAGGAATGAAGCCAACGGAATTAGTTGAAGGAATTAGTTGAAAAAATTAGTTCAAAGATATAGTGAGACCATGCAATAAAAATTTTCTCAGTCCAGGCTGTTCTTTATAGTTGCCTAACAAAATATTTTTAAAACATCAATGCCCAGATCTCATACAAGACTTATAAAATTAGAACCTCTGAGTAGAAGACCGAGATACTGATATCTTTTATAATCTCCCAAGGTGATTTTTGTATGTAGCCTTTGTCAAAAAACACTCATTCGTGGGCTTACAGGCTATTGTAATGGCTTCATCAACTCTGAGTAAGATTGTTTTTGTCAGAGAAGTGGCATAATCCTACTTATATTTTCAAACGATAACTCTAGCTGATGTGAAAAATAAATTGTGGGTAAGATTGACAAGGGCATATGTAGGAAGACCACTGATGGGTTCTAGCAATAATTCATGTGAGAAAAGATGGCAGCACGAACCAGGGTGGGAGCAGTGTAAGTGATGGGGAGTGGTCATTTTTAAAAACATATTTGGAAGAAAAAGTCAACAGGATTTGCTAATGCATCAAATGTGTGTGACACAAATAAAGAATTCAACTATTACTCCAACCTTTTGGTCTAAGAAAGATAGAGTTTCCATAACTGAAATGGGGAAGAATGTGGGAGAAAACTTAGAAAGAAAGATTGGGAGTTGCTTTTGAACTTAAGTCTCTTCTGTTTCAAATAGACATAGAACAAAGTAAAGACAACCAAGACGCTGAAACAGACAAACAGAACTAGAACTCAGAAGTTCAGGGAAGACGTCTAAGCAGGAGATATACATTTGGAAGTCATCAGCAAATAGATGGTTTTAAAGCCAAAAGACCATATGAGAACACCTAAGGAGTGAGTTAAATGAATAAAAGATGTGCAAGATCTGACTGCCATTGGAAATTAAAAGACATGAGTGGCCAAGAAGAAAGGAAGGAAACCAGTAATGAGAAAGAATGAAAAAAGTGTTTCAAAGAAATCTGCTTCCTCCCATAGTGTTGCTAAGTCAAGTAAGATAAGGACTAAGTATTGGCTATTGAATATATATACACATTTGTAGACTTCATGGAGGTAGTTTTAATGAAATTGTGTTGGCCAAAATACACACACACACACACACACACATACATACATATATATATATATATGTATATATATATGTGTATATATATACATATATACATTAGAGTGAGCTTAAAGACAAAGCCAAAGAGACAAATTGGAAATATTTTTTAAAAATAGGGTGTGCATTAACAGGGAACAGAGAAATGTGCTTGTGATAGAAAAGGAAATGGGACTTTAAAAAGTGTGTGGTATTGTTCCAATAAAGAGATTACAGCTTATTTTGTGATAATATGAGTCAGCTAGAACAATTTCTGGAAATATGTCCTTGAGCAAAAGCAAGAGAATGGAATCTGATGCATAAAAAATAGTTGCTGAACTTTGCTAAGACTACTGACAAGTTTTCCCAAACACGAGTGGGAAGACAAGAGTAAAGGAGGTTGGTGGGGCTACACTGAAATTTTTTCTGATTGTGTACCACTAAATTTCAGAGTGTTTCTAAGTTTCCCATTCCCACGATGTAGCTCTTAGGCCAAGAAAAGTCTAACCTTACAAAATGACTTTCAAATCCTTCTAAGTTAGATAAATATACTTTTTAAAATTGTTAACATCTTGCTTTTGCAGTGCCAGAGTAATTTATCTCTCCCTCCACTTTCTAAGTCATACTTTTGTCATAATTTAATGATTTACTAAACAATTAAGCATCACAATAGATGATACATTGTGGGAAATGACATACATTTGAGTTTATTATAAGAAAATCAGGAGTCAGATATAATTTTTCTCTTTCAATCTGATTCCAATGGACCTCAGTTCAAGTTGAAGTGAATAAAGGACAAAAAACTCACGCCTCTCAATTTAACATGTATTAGACTGATTATATAAAGACCAACTAACAAAATCCAGATGGAATTGTCCCTCATGTAGGAAGATATTTTATTAGTTTATAGAAGAGTAGAATTTATTAAACTACTGATTATATGTATGTAATGGTATATGGAATATTGATATTTGCAATTACAGAAACTTCCCTGTAATGACTAAAAATTATAATTATATTAACTACTTTTTACATCATAAAACAACTTTTAGAAAATTTTACTATTAAGGTTTTGCTTACCATTTATTATAAAGAAAAATGTTTGGGTGCTTGCATCAGCTTCTGTTATTCTTTTACAGTGTCTGGCATTATGGAATCAAACTGAAGAAGCCCAGATAGAGATATGGCTTCCACAATTTTCAGCAACCCCGCAGGAGTGAGAAAATAAGGGGAACACAATAAAACTAATGAGGCCAATGAAGTTGAAATTTCAATAGATAAAAATTAATCAATAATAAATTTATCAATTGATACAAGCAATGCAAACAGGATTTCAACTGAAGAAATGCATTAAAATATAAACTCTATGTGGGCAAGAGCTTTGATTTGTTTTTTAACAACTTTGTTCCCAATATCTAAATTAATACCTAGACCATGATTCACTATGCATTGGATAATGAATGTGTAGATTTTTTTCCTGCTTACATGCATTAGTCTATGGTCTTTAATTATGACATATATGCCAAAGGCTGAAAAGAAAATGTTACTAATTAAGAAAGCCATGTTTCCTTAGCCCCCTCCTCTTTTTTGAGTTTGGAACTATTGTTGGCTGCAGTTCATCCAAGTCTAATCTTCTAGACCTCTTAGGCATTCTCTGAGCTGCCCAACATTCTTTTAGCAAATGCCTTTTTCTTAACTTTGACAGAGACGATTTTTGTTGTTGAAAACTGGAATCCTAACAGATAGAGAAGCTCTGTGCTCCTTGAAGCCCAAGGGAGATTTCAACCCTAGGACAGAGCTAGACTTAACAGTAGGGCCCAGCCTCTTCTTTATTGGAAATTTCTTCCCTTAGGGCAGAGAGAGAATTTTGGAAAGAAATTGGAATAAATTGTGAATCTGATGCTAATAATACTTTGTATTCTCCTTGCAACTTTTGTTCCCCACAGAGCTCAAAATGTTTTACAAACCCAGCATTTTGTTCTGTGGCTATTATTTTCAAGGATATTAAACTCGAGGAGAATATATATTTCCAGAAAAATTGCCAATGGATTGTTACATGTGAATAGAAACCAAAGAAAACCTTGCTTCTGACCCCATGGCTAAAGGAACATTCTTTTGCTCACTTGATGATATTAAGAGTCATGAGGGTGATATTTTAACATGACATGTATGCATTACAGAAGAAAAAGCTCTAAAATCAGTTCTTTAGTTATTTCAACTGCTTGTATCCTAAGATGAAGAGCCAAGACAGGCATATATATATATATATATATATATATATATATATATATATATATATATATATATATATTTTTTTTTGCTATGTATTCTATTGTTTTGAAAGGAGCTATTTTTGACATTCTGTACTGCTAATAGTCATTATTTCAGTTTTTGATTTCTTTCAAAGAATGCAGTATCACAATTCATAATGAAAATGGCCATTAGTTTTATGTCTTTTTATATTTTTAGAAATGTGAACAATTTTTAACTAAAACAAAATAGTAAAAATAATCACATAAATGTGAACTACCAGATTTTCATTTAGACAGCTAAACTAGAAAATTTGTTTTGTTTTTGCCATTCCCATTATTATAGTTTCCAACCTTTAATTGTGTGATTAATTCTCTCTCTCTCTCTCTCTCTCTCTCTCTCTCTCTCTGTTTTTCTTTCTCTCCTCTCTCTTCTCTCATCTCCTTCTCATGTTGTAAAAAGCCCATGTGGTAAGGGACAGCAACCTCTGACCAACATGCAGTACAAAGCTGAGAAACTGAGGCCTGCCAACAATCACGAGTTTGTTGAGCCATCAGCTGATTGCAATTCCAGTTGATAGTTTGACTGCAACCTTGTGAGCCAGAACGACCCAGCTAAGCCACTCTTGGATTTCTAGCTCTCAGAATTGTGTGAAATAACATATATTTGTTGTTTTAAGTTGCTAAATTTTGCAGTGATTCATTACACAACAATAGAGAGCAAATACCATTTCCATGGTGCTAATCTAATAGAAAAATTTTGTTGTAAAAATAAAAATTGTCTAGGTGTACATTTGGTTTCCACATGGTAGATCAAAATGGAGATGCTTAATTAGTTATCATCCCCAATAATCAGTGCCTCCATCCTGAGATTTATTTATAAGACACATTCTGCTATTGGTAATATTAACAAAAATTAAATGAAATAAGAATGAAAGCAATTTTGGACATTACTTAAGCAAATGAAGATCCACATGAATTTATATTGACTACCTTTAAAAAGTCTTTTGGGGTTAAAATACCACTGAAATTATTTTTAGTTTTCTATTTAAGTCTATGTTTATAAGCAAAGACATTGAATATAAGGGAAATCTCTCGAAGAAATCTAAAGGATTTTCTATCAAAATGTTCAGAGTCCTTAATTATTTTGATTTATTATGGGATAAATTAAGTGTCCACCATGGGGCCAAGGAAATAATATAGCAGGAAACAAAACAAAACAAAAAATTTTCTTCATTCAAAAAGTTTACATTCTGGCAAATTCTACAAAGTATTCAGGACAACAAATTCTGTAGCTAATGCCAGGAAGATTATTACCCCATATGATATCATGTTATTTCATAGGACAAAATATTTCTATTGTATGAAAGTCTGTTTTCCTATAAATAGAGTTCATTAGGTTTAGCTTTTTCTTCTAAATGACACACTGTGTATCTGCACCCTCCATTATATGGCTGCCCTTCAAATATCCGAAGGGCAGCTCTTACATTTTTTTATGATATCCCACCCACCCCTATGGTTTTTAACCAAGTTAAGACCTCAGTAACTCTATGTGTATTTTTGAAAATCCAAATATCTAGTTTAAAGAACAGTAGTCGCTTTAGGCTTAAATGGATTTTATGTTTGCACATTTTGCTCTATGATAATCTTGAATATATTATAACATCCCATTATTAAGTTGTTCCCCTCATACACATAAATATGGCATGTGCTATACATACAGCATTAGCTTTTAAATGTTTCGTTGTGGAGAAATGGAATTTTCAAATTATCTGCCTTTTAAAGATGCAGATAGATGTTTTGTTTGGCTTTGCTTTGGTGGGCACAAGATTGAAGTGCAATTCTCACAATGCTGCTTTGTGATGAGGCTGTTTGGAAATCTAGCACAGATGACCAAATGTAGTGGGAGGGATTCGTTGCTTTTGCCATGAATATAGAGAATCGGTAAAAAATGGGCTATCTGTATTCCTCGTCAAGTGTCATGTATTGCACCTTGAAGATAGTAAAAGATATTCAGTAAAAAATATTTAGCAGTAAGAGATGAACAGGATGCCAGAAAGAAAAAAGATGACTTGTATTTAAACTTATTTATCCTTTTGTTTGGGATACCTGTTCCTGATGGCTGCATTCTTTGACAAGAAAGTAAAATCCTGAGTATTTGGAAGCCATTGTCAAGAAAAAAAGAATTGATCAATTTTCTTCAAAATGCAAAGTAGCTCTAAGTGCATTATCTTGGAGCTTTCCATTGTCTGTCAGTGACTCACATTATATCCAACTGTAGCATTGCCTTTTCTTTAATTTAAGAAGACAATGTGTGACTCATTGACAGACAATAGCAAATTCTCCTCAAGATAGCAGGGACATGAGAAACAAACATCTGGAAACTAAGTTGTAAAGAACTAATTTAGAAGTTAAGATGCCACTGTCCACCTCCATCTGTTACATCTCTTCTCTTGCAAAATGTTTATTTATTGTTCATTAAATAGAGAAAAAATAGATGTATCACAATGGAAATAATAGCTTTAGAATGTTAGTAGAGCTTTCTCTACTGAATATCAACATATCAGTGGGTTCATATATTTCCCTATTACAGGCAAAGTTGATACACACTGATTTGTTATTATTATTGTTTTTAATGTGTGTAATTTATATTGCTTATCTTTTAAAATATAAGGATGAAATAGAAGACTGGCAGGGAACTAAAATATAGTAGACATTTGGCTCTAATAATAGACTACTCTATAATGAAATTAAATTTTGAATTTTATCTCAAATACAGAGTCTTCTTTTATGCAGGTTTTTTTTATTCTTATATATTAATGGTTACTTAATATATGTTACTTTCATCTGACCTCAATTGAAACCAAAAATTAATATAGACTGTTTCCCCTTTACATTTTAAACTTATATAGTTCTGAGAGATCTTTTTTTCCCCCATCTAGTTATTGTTCAGGAGATATGACATATATAGTTTGGGCTCAACAGGACTTTTACAAAATTTTTACAAAATTTATCTTAATCAGTAAACAATTTTTTTTCCTATTTACTAATGTATGTTAATAGAGCCAAAAATTTGGTGCCATTTATTGGTAAAAAAGTTATTCCAATTTTTGAAATTTTGGTTATTACACTAGTTAGTCAAGAGTGTCTAATAAATACTTGCATTTCATATCATACTCTGCTTATCTGCCCTTTCAACGATTTTTCACCACAGGCTAAGCAGAAAGCAATAATGAAAAAAAAATTCCAACATACTATTTCTTCAGTACAGAATACTTCATGAAAATTGTTGATTGTAATAATTTTTATGAAGAGACTCTTTTGCTGTTATTGTTGCAATTGTGTTTGTATGTTTCTGTGTGTGCGTGTGGCCTGTTTTATAAAAATTACTTTGCAAACATAACATCTTAGTGTTTTGCTAGTATTCTTAGGAGAGTCCAGGTCCAGCCTCATGTCAATAAGCTAATTCCTCTAACATCCATGAAAAACCAACATCTACTTCCTGTGTGAACACTTCCATTTTTTACACTTAGCAATAAACAAAGATAGATTTAGCATCAGCTATGTTTCAGACACTGTATTATGGTTGCAGTAAGCAACATTAATACCATGTGTATTAGCTCTCGGAGAACTCTTCTCCTTGGAGAAATGAACCAATAAACAAATAACTAGATACTAGTAATATATGTGTCAAAAAAGAATCAAATAGAAGGTAAAGAGAAACTATCTCTCCTTAGGAAAGTCAGAAAAGACCTAATTAAATAATAATATTTGAGCTAGATTTCCAAAGGAAGTTTAGCCAAGTAATTGAAAAAAAAAAGTATATTCCAAGTAAGCATAGAAATAGTAAATGTTTAGAAGTGTGAGTGTGCATAATAATCCAAGCAAATCAAGCTTCCAGAACTTACATGTAATATCCATGGAGTGATTGGAAGGATGAAAGAAGACACTTGAAATGTATTTCTTGGTAGAATGTGAAGGATTTGAATGTGTTTGAGGGTTTGGGTGTTATCTCAGGTGAAAGGAAAACGCTAAAGGTTTCCAAAGAGATAAACATGCTCATATTTATATTTCAGAAAGTTCTTTTGACAGCAAAATAAAGGATAAACATTAAAGTTTGGAAATTTGAGGTATGGATGTCAGTAAACAGGCTATTATAATGGTTTAAGTAAGAGATCAATACAGTCTGTCTTAAACCAAGATTAGGGCAGGAAAGCAATAGAAATATAAACAAATCAAAGAAGTAAGAGCAACTGTTAGAACACTGTGCCATATGAATAGCTCAAAGTTGCTTGCCTATGAACTTAGTTGTTCTGTGTGAGCTGTGACCTCTACTATGGGATTTCTACATTTATTAAGGTCAATTAAAGATATATACACATGTGTACACACACACACACACACACACACACACACACACGAATTATCTTGCTTTTTTAAATCCATAATTTTTCAGACCAGATCTATTTATCCCCTTTAATCATTTATCATTTGACATGATTTTTACTTTGTCTTGATGGATGTTCTCCAGATATACTTCATTTTCTCAAGGTTCTTCTTAAAATCTTAGACTAAGAATTTTATGGTTTTATTGATTCATACTTTCTATTTATAGTTATAGTTTTATATTGTATATATCAATTTTCTATTGTAGGCAAATAATACCTCCTCTGCCTGTTTAAAACATACATACAATGCCAAACTGTCTATTTTTTCTCATCTTCCTCAGATTATTTAGCATAAATCAGAAAAATAATACCACAAAAACGATTATGCAAGGTACAGTTGCAGCTAATGAAACAGTTTATCTAAATAAATTAATATATACCCTCATATTGATAAAATACAATTAAAGAGCTGTAAGTAGATTAGTTCTTTTTAGAGAATATGAATTGCTATGCATAATACTTCTCCAATTCTAAACAAATTATTTAGATTTTGGTAATTAATTTCCTTAATTTTTTCAGTTATATGGGGTCAGAAAATAGTTTGAAATTTAACTGTATAAGTAAAACATTTAAAAGTTAAAAAAGAAGTTAATATAGTAAATGTTGTACTTTAGAGTGATCAAGTTAAACTATCACAGAATAGCATATTTTTTGTAGAAAATTGACTATGTGGGCCACTGATGAATTTCAAAAAAAAATTAATTTTAATTAAATTTTCTTCTAGCTATACTTACAACTTCTATATTTTAACACCTCTCTTCCCAGGCCCAAGACTATTCAACTTGACATGCTTTTCGGCTGGCCAATGATTGAAGCTGTATTTATTATAGCTCCTTTTGACTTTTAAAAATTTATTTCTCAGTAGGAAATATCTATGTGACTACTGACTACATAATAAGTCAAGAGCACTGTTTTCTCTACATGTATCTAAAGCAGATGAGAAAATGTAACAATAACTTTCAGAGTTTCACTTAATATGGGTAGCTGACATTTTCAGGGAGAAAATATAATTGCTATTCTCGTACACACTCATCATTAAACTAATACTATTATCTTTAAATCTTATTGATAAAGATAACTATAATAATATAGATGTGTAGTTGTTGTCTTTGATTATGGCTTCAAGAAAGGCACAGAAGTTTTCATTTCAAGAGAGCAATTAGAGAAATGCATGGAATCTTAATTTCTCAATGTGCTCAATAGCAAAGGAGGACATCTGGCTGTCAGTCGTCCAACATGTAATCAAATCAACATTATGAGAATACCACTGGCGATTCTTGTTTTCTTCCCAATATAGACTAGGTTTGAATATTTTGTAGTTTAAAATATAATCATTTCATTTAGATTTACAGCCAAGAATTTCACCTCCAAAGAGCATTAAAAGTCATAATCATTTTCAAAAGTGTATTTCACTCAACAGGTCTGGATATACTTGACCCAGCAAAGTGGAAAAATTGTCATGATGAGGTTTACATAGCCTTGTCTCTGGCTCTATTTTCCCCAGAGGAATCACAGCCTGTCTATCTTTAAGGAGGTAAGGGACAAGATATCCTTTTAAAAAGAAGAAGTGATTTTCAGTATCCATGAGTTTTAGCGATGTTCTACAAATAATATTCTTGGCATGTACTGTCTGTATGGGACTGGACATCTGGCTTTGAGGCTAGTCCCTGATGAGTATAAATAATAGCTAGTCAGGAGTATAAGCAATATTAAACACAAATCTATGCAAAAAAAGATTAGTATATTTTTCTAAATGATGATAATTGATGTCCATGATTCAGACATTTGAGTAACTATGATAAATATATGAAATCATATTACTTTACAAATGGCGATCAATTTGTTAGCAAATATTTAAACTGTACTGTAATTATGTATATATGTGTGTGTGTGCGCGCGCAATGGAAATAAATCCTGGAAAATGTGGTTTATTCAGCAAATGAATATGTTTTATGGCAATTTTGGTAGTTTTATTATTGTTCAAAACACATATTTATATTTTTCATATCATACATTGTTCAATGATCTTTATCATTCATTATTCAAAAATAATGATTGATTCTAAGCATACAGCCTTTATGTGTGCTTATAGTTAAACAACTAAATATTGATGTAATGTCACATAAAAATCTTGGTTAAATAAATAAATAAATAAATGGATAGATAGATAGATAAACAATTGCTTACTTTATTATAATAGCCAAATCATTTAAATAAAACAATGAAGCGTGCTCAATAATAAATCTTTTCTACTCTAGACTCTAAGACCCCTACTCAAATAAATAACACTCAATAATTTATTGTTTAATCTTCTAGAAATTTTCTTTGCAATTATAATTAGAACTGTTTTTTATGTTTCTTAGTTTTAGTTATTAATAGTGCATTTAATAATTTTAAAAGGTTTTACTTTTATTGTTAATATGGTGGAAGAACTAGCTTATTCCAATGGAAAATGATTACAATTAACTTAGTCAAGTTTTCTTTTTATAAAACATTGTTGGATAGAGTTTTAATATATAAAATGAGCATTAATATTGTTAACACAGGAGAAAGGGAGAACAAAATTAGATTAATTTAATTTTGATAGACATGTTTTTGATTCATTGATATGAAAAATAAATGTCTTATTTTAGAAAAGTTTACATTAGGAAACTTAAAATCAAGGTGAACATGCTATCTTAGGAGTACATTGTTCTACAAGCAAATAAATATTAATAAAAATAAGGGGGAAACCAATCTCTATACAACTTTATTATTTTTCAGTGGAAAAAATGAATTGTATTAAGAATAATTTGGTAATTTAGTTGTTACCCCAAAGAACTAAAATTTAAGTATGCATGTGTTTATGTGTAGAAACAGTCTGCACATGGACATGGGGTAAATTTATAACTATTTGTGCTAAGATTTTTTCCAAACATTTATATTATTGTTAGAGAGTAAATTATAAATCAGGATCACCAGAAAAGAAGGGAGAAAAAAAAATAAAAGAAATGAAAGAGACAGAAGGATGTCTAGAGTTGAAGATGTGAGATACTCAAAGTGAAACAGTAGGAAGTACAGAGGGAAGGTAAAAACAATAAAGTGCTTTTCTTTCATTGTCATGCCCAAGCGAAATTAGAAAATAAGCCATGTCTCTTCAGTATTTTCCTAAGACCCAAAGTATGACATCCTTATCCCTTGATATTCTCTCCCAGCTACTCCCAATTCTCCACTACCCCATAGAGCAAACAATTGTTCTGTTATAACGTCTTATCCACCCTCATTAAAACAATACACTGTATCAACAAAATATAAATGATTTACATTCTAGCCCTTTAGGACTCTGTTTTAGGCTGAGAATATTCTTGAAAATACTGATTGAAAATTTAATAACCATTTCATGTTAACGTGGATAATACATTAACAGTCAAAATTACAGTCACTGACTCAGCCAATTGAAGAGAAAGCAACCTTATAATGTTTCTCATATAACACCTGTGAATGAAACCCTATTGAATTTTAATCCATTAAAGATGTCAGGAAGTAGGAATCTTGAAAATGTCAAGCAGCATTCATTCATACTTGGAAGTAAGAATAAGAAAAAAATTAAATTATTAAGGAATTATTAACAAATAATGTGAAAATGTAAGTATAAATGTTTAAATATTTAGGGAATTGGAGCAGAATTAAAATATCAAATAATAAGTTTAAGATTGGTGTATCAGAAAAGGAAAGAAAGATTGTGTCAGTGGTTACAGCTGAGGAAAAATCATATTACTTTATATTCAGCATTGTCTTATGTATTTGTTCAATGTATTTGAATAAACATTTTAGATAATAGAAGTAAATATGCTCTTTTACAGGACTGAGTGTTAAGTAAAACTGAGAGCCAATGTGAACAATGGAATGACAAGAGTAAGATGAAAGAAGAAGTTCTTTATTAGGTTGGAAATATTTTAAATCACAAAAGCGCTGAGAGCCAGACTGGTAAAAAGAGAGAGCCAAGGAAAATGAAATAACAGGATGTAATGAGATAAGAAAGTGTTATAAGGAAGAGAAAGCATGACATTCTACTAAAAAAAAATCGTAGCATAAAAAGAATTCACAGGCACATTGGTAGCTTTATTCCTAAAAAATTGCATCTATCCACATAACCTAGGCAATCAATCAATCAGTGTATATCAATAATATCCAAACTTTTAAGTGTCAATGAAAATAATGTGTTTTCTTATTGGCCCATTCTTGGCTAATGAGGCAGCTGCATAAAGCTTGTGTTTGGAATGAATTGAGTACATGAAAATGCATTTCAATTAGAGTCTACTTCAACTGGTACTGATGTTACTGATTTAAAAGAAGTGATATTAGTACATCTATTTGTCACACTTTTCCCTGTTTATTTAAATGATGATTGACTTGATAGATTTTAGTCTGAATGTATTTGCTGTTTAGCAATAAAGCTTTTAAACTAAAAAAAATCAAGAGAGTTCTTTTGATGTTTTGTGCCCTCACAAAACATATGGATAATGTAATTAGAATTTACAAAATATCAAAGAAGTATAAAAACTAAAACAACTTGGTTTTTGATAGCTATGCTACAGTCGTTACCTTCTTTCTATCAAAATTCCATATTTAAGACACTATGTTAAAGGTCAGTAGTAGTATTAAGAAAAAGTTAATTTAGAAATAACTGCTTAAGATAATTGCAATAAACATTTACTGAGTCTTTTGGCCTAAAGCAAGATGGGTGTTAAATTGCTTATGATAGTAGTTGTTCTTATTTGAAATAAACAAGAAAAAATCTACATCTGTTCATGATTAAACTGAAAATAATGAGTATATTGTTTACTGATAAATCTTCCAGAAGCTAGCTCAGCAACCTTTTCTTTTTTTTCTGAAACAAAATGTTAAATAGTTCCCTATATAAAGAATTTGATCAATTTAGGCTAAGAATTCTTTAAAGGATTAAAAAGAAAGAAGCAAAATGTATAGTTTTAGTGAAAATACTCATGTTTTAAAACAAATATTTTCATCTAGAGATATCCTAATTGATTTGGTAAAGAATGGAGCACTAAGTACAAATGCACATTTTTGACTGCTATTAATTACAAACAATAACAAATTTAAAAATGAGTTTCCATGAGATTCCAGTAATTCCTGGTGGCTCCAGTCTGGCAGTCAATGAATTCTTATTAATATAAATGTGCATAATCATTTTTTGGCAAGTGAAAATATAGTTAAGGCTAAGTTTGATGCTTAGGAAATCATACTTAGGTTAAATATCCCTACCAAAAACAGCAAGACTTTAATTGAGCAATTATTTTGTTTCTGTCATAGGCAAAACTACAGATTAAACATTTTGGGGAGGAGTGGGGAAGGGAAGATAGAAAGATCCTAAACAATATTAGAGAGTTCACAAAAAAAGTAGTTTATAGAAAAAAGAAATGTAAAAGCCTATCATGACTTCATTGACCTTCGTATCATCCTTAGATCATGACAATCTTGTCTTTCCATAATAGTACTCATCTCAACTGCAAAAAATTATAATTATCCAATTAATGTCTTTTTGTCAACTAGACAAGAAACAGGGGGTAAAACCATGGTTGTCTCACACATGCTATATCTCCACACATGGTAGATTCTAAAAAAAGAATTTTTTGTTTGGTTAAATAGTTCACCCATCAGAATTTTTATATTTATTTCATTTAATTATATGAAGACATATTATTACCATTTATACTAGGAAAATAGAAATTCTACAGAGTTATTTATTCACAATCACATAATTATTAAGCAATATAGCATGTATTTTGATCTAAAACCCATCCCTCTTTTACCACACTGATGAAGATACTGTTGGCGTGATACTAATATAATAAATATATTCATAAAGTAAACATTTCCCAATTTTTGGTCCAGTATATTCTGAAAATCACCTTATATTTTCTTTGTTGGTAATGTCAATTGTGCCAAACATAGACCCCTTACCACTTTTAGAACTGCAATAATGCCTCTTTTTTAAGAATCAGTTTTAGTGTCTGGTTGAATAATACATTTATTCCAGTTAAAAAAAAATATCAGTGGAATTTTTATCCATCTGAACTCCATAAAAAATATTATTTATTTTTATCAACTTAATTCTGTCCCAATAGCATATGTTGTTATCCACAGTTGTTAGTGATTGCCATTACAGAGGGAATAGTTGTTGATAAGGACAATAAACAAAATGAAAGTGATTATCCATCTCAGTGTTTTATGATAAAAGATTTACTTGTTTCTAAAATAAATTTATGTATTTAGTATTTTCAATTGTAACTCAAAGTTCTTTTGGGGAGAAGCGATGAGAGTTATGAAACTTTTGTTTCATTAGAAGACATTGTATTGATTCTACAAAAACTAGTGAGCTTGAATTTAACTGTGAATATAATGGATCTCCTAACAAGAATAACGAATTATAACAGTTGTACTAAAATAAGTGAAAATTATCAGCATTTCAGAGACTGAAGTGAACATTGTTTTAAAAATTATGAAAGTAACAGACCTCAAACTGTTATTGTTGAATACATGCCTTAACAATGCATAATTTATTGCACAGATCAACTACTTTTTTTAAAGCAGTATATTTTGTGTGTGTTATCTTATGGTCATCAAGTGTAATCTATCAGAGGCATCGCAATTAAGTGCTTACTTTGCAAATATGAAAAAAAAAAGCAGTAACCTTAATTATTCCATAAAAAATTACAAATTAAGTGATAATTTGTAACTCATTATACCATATTCTTAAGAAGGAAGGTAGAAGTAACATTTAGAGAGATATAGCTTGGACTCACTCACAAACCTTCTTTATTGTACTTGGTTCTCCAAATACAATAATCTTTCCTAGCCTAGGTGAAACAATTACTTGAATCCAGTTAATACCTATTCCGTATTAAGCTCCAGGTAATTCATAATTTTACTGCCGTTTTGTACAACTATAAGAAAGTAAAATAGAGATATGCTTGTGAAACGGTGGGGAAATATTAGAATAACTGATGAAATAATAATTCGAAGAAAAATAAATAGAGCCATAAACATGGGATAGCATATAAGAGTGAAAAGCATACATTCATTTATATACTATGTCAAGTCATTTTCTCAAAGACTTAAAAAAAAAAAAGCACCAATAAGCAAAGAAAATGCAGCAAATCAGGTATCTAACCTATTTGCCAGGGTTTTCAAAGGAACAACAGGGAGAAACTTTAAAACATAGCAACCAAGCCATCTACAGCCGATCTCAGCAATTTACCTTTTAAGAGGATAAAAAATAAAGAAAAAATTTAGTGGGAAAGGTAAATATGCAAAAGACTTCTTTTACCTGCAGATCTACAAATATCATTGAAGTGGAGTCAGAAACTTGGCATTTCTGTTCACACTTGACTTCACTCCAGTGTAGTACATTACGAGAATGAAGAACATGGGCACAATGCAGATTAAGTATAATGACAGGGCACGTGCGGCAGCCAAGCCTAGTTATTGAGTGCCATGCACCATTCACTTGGCAGATAGGGTCGCAGTCTATGAAAATGACTGTGAGGCTCATCAACTTAAAAAGAATGCAGAGAATTCAGACAGAGGTCAGGGGAGAATGACAATAATGGAGACCTCTAAGGAAACATTAAATAGAGTCATTAGCCTGGAGAAGGCTGAAAAGCTGCATATTTATCGATCTTTAAACAAATTATGGATTATCCTTCAAAGGAAAGCAGTCCATACTTTTTACTCCCTTGGGCATCACAAAAAGGAAATGAATTTAAATTACACCATGAGATATTTAAGTTAGACATAAAGAGATACTTCCAGGTAGAGAGAAAGAGAATGATTTAAAAAACTAACTTTCTCCAGAGGTCATTAAATCTATGTCATCTTAACCTGGTTAAGCCTAATGCTTGTTGTCTCTAATTTTCTATCACATGTTTCATTCAGTGCTGTTATATTACTGCCCCTGTTATTTTGGCATTATAACAAATTATAGTTTTATTACGTTGGCATCTATTTCTTTGACTGAATGCCTTTCACTCTCTTTTTTTAATATGCACAAAACATAGAAGAGATAAAATAAAAATGTCTTGTGCCACCTCAGTGCCTTTTTTCTTTCTTCTTTCTTTTCTGTAGATATTTTAGGGAATATTCTTACTTCCACATTGATTTCACTTTCAGAAAAGGTTAGGACAGCTTGACTGCTTCTGGGGCAACTGTAATCTGGAAGGAAATGAAATGATATTCCAAGTAGAGTTTACCCCGCGGTATGGAGAGCAGGTTTGGGGAAGGCTCACTGTACTGTGCCCTCCCCATGACCAATATGCCTGTGGTTTCTCTCCCCCAGGAGCTATCTCCCTAGCAAGCCAAGTCGCCAAGCAGTTGGGCAGAGTTGAAGCAGATAGTTTTAGATTTTAATAATACTTTTTTAGGGGTTAAAAAAAGCCCCCCCCCTTTCTTTTAGTTTAAAAGTTTTAAACTTCATTTGCAGGAAGCTTTGTCTTAGTTTTGCTAGTCCTAGATCCAATGAGGTGATTCAGTGAGAAAATAGAAAATCTTAGATCACTCAAACAATCCCATGAACCCTCGCCCCGCCCCAACACTTCTAGTTCTTAGTTCTAAATCAAACTATTTCTTCTTTTATTTAGTCCTCATACAAAATTCTAGAGAGTACATTTAAGGTATAAAATGTGGCTAATTTTTTTTTTTTTGCTTTTCTTTGATTTAAATCTTTAAAACTAACTCATTCATCAAGTTGGCAGTAATTAAAAAAATATTAGTTTGTCAAGTTACAAATAAATATTCATAGGTGTGCTGTCTGATATAATAGCCAGTAGTCTCATATGTCTATTTAAACTGAAATTCGGTGAAGTTACATAGAATTTAAAACCCAGTTGCATTGTCATACTAGGTACATTTCAAGTGCTCCATAGCCACCTAGTAGCTATTATATTGGTCCGTATAGTTATAGAACTTTTTTATCATCATGTAAATTCTATTGGTCAGTGCTGACCTAGATAAATAAAGACACAAAGGAACATTATATTAATATTTACGACACATGAAACATTACTCACTTGCCTTTATTTTATTCAATATATTATAATCTCTCTGTAATAGTTTGATAACAAATTATTATCCTCAGCACAGTCAATGTTAAATGATTTGAATCCACGTTAACCGAGTTTCATTCTGGCCTTTGTCATTGGCTGAGCAACCTTGGGCAAGTCATCCAATCAATTCATTCACTCCTTTTTCCAACAAGTATTTCCTGAGCATCTACTATGTTCCAGGTACTGTACTGAGCACTGGAGAGAAGTCAATGACTTAAAGTCTCTGAACTCATGACACATACATCATAATGAGAAAGAAAATGCTATGCAAAAATAACATGCAATATAATATCACGAAGTATTAATTGCTACAACAAATATTATGCAAGATAAGAAGACAGGCTAGGAAAATCCTGTCTAGAGAAATGACATTTGGGACATGAGCCATGCTCATAGAACCTCTCAGTCTCACCTGTCTGGGTCTTTTAGACACTTGTTCCTATCCAGCTATTGCTGTGTAAACTACTTTCGTATGAACACTGACTAACTTCATTCAGATACACCACTGTACCAGAAGCACTCACATATCTCGTGCCTCCTGCTCTGAACAGTGGCTACCTGTTGGAGCTGAGGTATGAGATACTACCTGAATTGCTCAGTGTCCATTCACATGCAGTCAGGAAGAGTCAATGCCTCAAGGTACATACCAATGAGAGGTGTGATCTGAAGAATAAATTCTCCTCCCTCTACTGTCTCAGAAGTAAATCCTGAGATGCCATGTTTTATGATCTCAGAAAATGGTCCCATGAAATGGAGACATTAGCTATATTTGATACAATTCAGTAGTACAAGGTTATTTGTTTTTCTCTCTTTACTTCCTGCCTCAGTCTCCTCTCCCTTAGTCTCTCTTTCTCTCACTCTCCAATCCCTGGGATTGCACTCCCAAATTATATCATAATACATAGGCTTTGTCTTAGGCTTTGCTTTGTGAGAAACCCAAGAGAGGTTACTAGAGAAAGAGCCTTGTAGGCACAGGGAATTTTTAAGTCTTTTAGTCAGGGGCATGCTTAGATTGTTGAGATACATCTATATTCTTGAGTCTTGGCTTTTGTGTCTAGAAATGTAACAGTTGAGTAATTTATCACTATTTATAAAAAATTCGAGGTTTATATATATTCGTATGCATATATTCTTTGTATTTATCAGATCACATTCAATGTTTATTGTCTTTTTCATTTACATTGTGGGGAGGAACAAACTTTCCTCTACTTTTAAGGTTTTTCTAGCTGGTCAAAAAATCAAACAAACATGAGACAGATTAGCAAGAAAAAATAATCAAATTTAATATGTATATATTTATGGAAATCCCACATACATGAGAGAGTCAGAGACTCCGCATGCACGAAAGTTCAGAGATAGGGAGATTAAGGCATATGAGACATCCTGAGAGAAGAATGAGGTAAGTAATACACGTTGGAGGCTTTAAAAACAGGATAATAAGAACAGACATTTAGTAAATAGAAGTTTGTCTTACCCTATAGATAGGTCAAAAGAAGTATCTCTGATAATCTTATGGACAAGACTCCTAAATCAAGTTTTTCTAGGTAACTGAAGAGAGAGGCAGAAGTTTCTCTTGAGCCTGAAGCTAAAATTGTCTTGAGCTCAAAGTAACTTGTATACCACTGAGATACATCTCTGAACCCCTACAGTGCTAAATTTCTTCTGCTTTTATAATTTTTTAATTTTATATGAAAGAATCTATGGAGCCTCAAATGAGTTTTTACACATAATGATTGCTTAATAACTCTTGATTAACCGGTTTAATGCTCTCATACAACTACTTTTGAAATTTGAATGAGATCCCCCCCCCTCCTTCTTTGACTTAAAAGGTCAGAATTTTCCAAAACTTTGCCAACATCTGCATCCCCTGGAAACTTCTTTATGTGCATATATTCCACTCCCCACTCCCCCACCCACCACAGCCAAGATACTGTTTCAGTAAGTCTGGGAGGAAGTCCCACAATCTGTAATTTTAATTAATACTCCAGACAATTGAGAAGGTTCTCTCTCAATGACCATACTTTTTAGTAACATTTTATTGACAACAAACGGTGAGGCACATGGAATTTTGACACTCTAGCAACTTATAAAACTTGTTCATAAGCAATTTTTTTTTCCATAAAGGGTTTATATATGTGTGGTGTAAGCAGGTATAGAATAAATAGTTATAAATTTAAAACTATTTATCAATATAAACAATTTATACAATTTAGAGAAAAGCAAACTTCAACTGATGAGTCAAGGGTGGAAACATTTTAGCTATTTGTTGCATAAAGATGCCTCTACTAAAGTTATCCTGGGTATTAGAATTTAACAATTTTTCATAATGATAAGTCATAAATCTATTAAAATAATAATATTAAAAGATGAATAATGGCAGACCAAAAGAGTAGAACTATTATTCTAGCAAAGTTTGGCATTCACGTTACTCAAGAAATGTAAATTTTCTTATATGAAGATGGAGTTACTAAACATTAGCAGAGGTTATGATGTATGAAGAAATTATTGCTGAAATATCTGTAATTATTATTGAATATTCAAGAAACATGGGATATTCTGGGTATTATATTACCACATCACTTTCTTTTCCAAAATTCTTCAAGAATTCTTTTTAACTCACAGATTTAAGTCCATTCTCTTCAGCTTTCATTGTAAGCATTCTGCGATCTGGTGCTGAGTTAGTCTTGCGTTTTATCTCTTGAAATCTTAAGAGGCAACTCATTCACTCTATGCTTGTTTCCAATAAGGTAGTGTTTCCCACAGGATGTCCCTGAAAACACTAATTTCGGGAGACTATTAGGTGTTATATTTTAATAAAAAAGTCTCCAAGGTCAAATGCATTTGGGAAGTGATATGATAAGCAAAGTTAATCAAGTTTATTTTCTATAATTCTCAGACCCTTTAGAATGCTAGTGTGAATTAGAATAGCCAGCGAGTGCATATAGAGTGAAATATTTCCCAAATGAAGTTTTTCAGCAAACACCTTTTTTTTTTTTTTAATGAAGTATCTATTGAGAACAGTGTTCTGAAGGACAGAGTTTAGAAAAAAAATTGAGATGGGAGGAAGGGCACAAGATTTGGAACCTGAATGGCCTTGAGGTCAAAGCCCAACATCAATATTCTTAAATGACTGACCCTGGACAGGTAAACCTTGAGAGAAAAAATGAGAAGAGTTTGATTAACTTAAAAGTCATCGTAATAATTTAATAAGAAAACATATAATAAGCAATATTGATCTTTGTTATATGCCATGTGGTCTGTAAATATTACTTTTGTTGTTTTCCCTCAACTTCTAGCCAAACTAAACTCTCCACAGTTTCTTTGAATATACGTAACTCTTTGCTTTTGGAGGTGACAGAACTTTTTGAGAATCTGTTATTTCTTTGTGCCCCATTCTTTTTTAATGAGTTAACACATACACACATTTCTTAATGTGATTTTTTTGCCTCTCTTCCTGTTATTCACTGTTGTCTCAATATTCTCCAAAATTTCTCAAGAACTAGCTAAGTTTTGTACTTCTCTGAATTTAATGTAAAATATATTTGGCTGCATCCAAAGGCTGTGAATTAGCTCATAAAATTAAAATTCCTCTTCAGGTTTGATGCTTAAATCTCAGTGTTAAGAAGCATGACTGACTGAATAAAAATGTGAATTTTTAGTCAAACATTTGGCTTAAAATCTTGTGTTCACTTCTTATTTACACATATGAACTTGAAGTTTAGAGAATTTAAGCATAATCTTAATTCTGTTATCTCTGGGAGGGGATAATATTACTTTATAAAGTTATTGTAAAGAGTTAATGAAATAATATAAAGGTTTCCTTGCTATATGAAGGTAGACAGTTTCTATGAAAACTTTGGAAAGCTGCAATGGTCTAAAGTGTGGAAGCAATTACCATTAATTTATATGGAAAAACTTTGAGCATTCTCAGACTCAAAAAATAACCTACCAAATCATATCAAATAATACGTAAAACCTAAAATAACACTAACATATAGTAAAAGCAATGACACTCTAGTTGCAGGGTGCACACTGCCTCTACAAGGATTCAAAGCAAAACACATATGCTGAAAGCTATTTTTACTTTTTGCCATTTTTGGTAAAAGCAAAAATTCTCTTCGGATATCTTTAGATTAGGAAAAGCCAGAACTAATGTAGGTCTTTTGTAAAGCAAAGTGGCATAACACAAACTTTTGAAACGCAAGGGATACCTGTCTGATAATGTGCCACATAATGACTTTTCATTCAAAGATGGACCTCATATGAGAGGGTGGTCCTGTTACCGTTGGGCAATCTAAAATCTGTTGTCGTTACCCTGATGGCACCGAGGGGTCCTCAGTTCTTACTGCTGACTCAGTATAGAATTTCAGATCAGTAAGATTTAGGAAAAGTAAGATTTTTTGAAAATTTGTTTCAAGAAAGAACCAGGCTATGTCAAAGAAGGCTGCAGCCTCTTGGAACTCGAGGTGTGAGTCTTATATTGACTTTTGGATGTATGTTTACAAGAGAGGTCCTAGATAATTGGCATGTGATGTCATTTTAATTGACATTTGGCTGTTATATAACCCTTTGCCTACTACGTATGCAAGTACCAAGAATTCAGTCTGTTATAATTAGATCCATGAAATTCTGAACATATGCATAATATTATAATGATGGTATAATGAGGCTAATGTTACAGGAAGGTTAGCGTAAGATTAACTGCACAAGTGACTATGGATGGACCAAATCAGAGGCTATTTTATTTATAGCTTTTTACTTTTTCGTGCCTCACAATGTAGGGGTAATGTCTAACCATAAAACGGGTGTTTAAGGAAGATCCTAAGTGAGGTCTTTGGGTGGGGCCTTCATTCCCCAGTCACTCATGCCTACCTAATTCCCTAAAGTCCCATAAGATTATAATGGAGCTAAAAATTTCTATGGCCTAGTGACTCATAGCTGTTTGTTGTAAAATAATAGCACAATGCATTACACAAATACCATTGTCTTACGGTTGCCTACGATATACAATACAGTAACATGCTATACAGATTTGTAGCCTAGGAGCTATAGGGGAACAGAATTCATCACCCCAAAATATATCTATTTGGCATAAGATTATTCTAGGCTGATTAACTTTAAGAAACAGCAGAGATGGGAGAAGCTCTGAAAACCAAATAGAAGTTAACCTTTATACCAGATATCTTCATTTGTGAGAGTGTCTTCCTCCCTGTACCAGAAAGAGGAGGATGACCTTATCTCTAGAAACTGTAATGGAGGGAGAAAGAGGAGACTCAAATCTACATAACAATCTTACCCTTGTTTACTATACTTTTCCTGGTAATCTCCCATAACTCACTCCCTCAGCCTCAAAGATCTTTTGTCTTTAACTGGAGATGGTGTTTAAGGTGGGGGCTTCAGGCATTTTGGTGAGTTACTAATTATTCCTGGATCTCCCATTTATACAGGAGGTATACATGTTATTAAACTTTTGTTTGTTTTTCTTGTGTTAATCTTTTATTACAGAAATATCTCAGCCAAAATCCCAGAGGATAGAGGGAAAATTATTTTTCCTCCCCTACTGAGCAATAGGCTATACCATATAGCCTTAGGTTTGTAGTAGGCTATATCATCCTGGTTTGTTTAAGTGAACTCTGATGTTCGCACAATAAAATTGTCAAACAATGCATTTTTCAGAATGCATCCCCATTGTTAAGTGGTATATGACTGTGTATGTATATACTATTTATTGGTATATGTAAATATATATTTAAATGACTATATTTTAGATATTATTTTATATAAATAGTTTTATTAAAATTTATAAAAATATTTGATTATTAAGAAATTTAATTTGAGTACTCCAAAATATATTTAGTGCTATTTTCTTATTCTTTACTTATTTCAATATTATTCAAAAATAGGAAATTCAATGATTCCACATATGGTTGAAAATATTTGGGAGTCCATGGTGTTCCTCAGTCTTCATCCCTAGAAATCAGTCTCCAGACCCTTTTAAACTTTCTAGTCTTGTGTCAATGCTCAGATATTTATTTACTTGCAGATAACCCTCTGACTACCCCCCTAAAGGACTCAGGATGTGACCAGACCTCCTGGTGCCTATCCTCCAGACCCCATGACATCTGACCAATGCTAGGGTTAAGAATGCAGAACTAATTACTCTCAAAAATGCACTTTTTACTATAAGAACTCTTTACTTTCTTCTTTAGAACATTATTTAGGTTTCTGCCTGAATCAGTGTTTCCCAAATAGCTATTATTTTGGATCTCAAATAGACACTTTTTGCCCCTCATTTTGGCCTTTTATTTTTAGATTAACACTAAAAAGATATATTTATTTTGGATTGAGAAAATTATTTTTATTCCAAGAGACAGTCATATTGAAGATAAAAATCAATTTGGGGCTTTATGTCTATTGCTGTTCTACTCCTATGTCAGTTTCATGTTTTATCTTATATAAGACAAAGGTCAAAGTTCTGAGAAAATATTAAATGGGATCAAAAACAAAATAAAATAGCTATAATGAATGACTTAGTTTAAAATCAATATTTTAAACTAAACCAAGCATTCAAAATTTTACTTGACATATAAGTTCTCTTGATATCTAGGATTAAAAAAAAAAAAAAAAATTATTTCTATGGAAATAGTTTTCCCTAATGGAGATTGAAATGTTCTACTTATTTTATCCAATCAAGTTTTTGTGTTTCACTAGAATTATGAATGAGATCACTGCTGGCTGACGCCTACCTAATGCCTACATTATGCCTGCAATACTTTTAAGCCCATGTACTAATGAGGTAAACTTTTCACTTTGGTTTCATCCTTATGGTAAAATTGGCTCAGGTAACCTAAATTGAATACTTTTTTTTTTTTTTTTTTACAACTGCCTCAAGTCTTTTATATTAGATCAGTTTTGTCATCTCAGGTTATACTAATCCTGGTCTTTTCAAAAAACAAGTTTTTTTTTTTTTTTTTTTTTGGAGAAGTCATACCGTTTATGACAGAGGAAAAGAGCAACCATATAGAAACCTCTAAAGACAGAGATATTGGAAATGTGCTCTGAAGCAGAAAAGTGAAGAGGGAATAAAAATAATAGTGTTTCCAGAGGAAGTGACCTTGTTTGATTGGATCGGTATAGTGTTTTCACCAAACTGACTCCCCTCACTGCCCACAAGTACATTTTTCACCTGCACCACTCCACGCTGGTGCTCTTGTTATTTCAAACTTTGTATGGTTACCCAGCTGGATTGCATCCAGTCTTCAGCTATTTGATAATACCTTACTTGTTCAGGATCTAGGGCCGATCATTGTATTCTCTGAAGAAGCTTATCATCTATTTTTTTTGGTCGTTATTTTCCATTTGCCCAAGACAGTACTCCTTTTCTAGTGCAAGCTCCTTCCTTGCCTCCTGCTCAACCTCAAGGTTCAAGTTGGACTCAAGATCTTCTTGTAAATCCTACTGTCACTTGGCCAATGTGGAGTAATCGAGTATAAGCAACTGACCAACACTAGGCCAATTATATTGTTAAATTCCCTTGCCTGGCCCTTCTTAGTGTTTTGTTATTTTAATGTGTTTGTTTTACTTTGTTTTGGTTTTAATTTAGGAAAATTAATTTAATTTAATTTGATTTAGGAAAGAAGATCATTTACAGTCCATCTTTTACTGCAAATCTAAGGAACGTGAACTTGGGACCAATCTCTCTGTAGCCACGTTGAAGTGATTAATATCAAAGAGAAAATTTAACATGCAGAAAGGAGAGAGAGATTAAGATTTTTGGAGTGCAGTGTTTGTAATCTTGTTTTTAATCATGTATGAGGTATAAAGTCTAATGTACCCTTATGGGCTTTTATGTTAGATAATAATATTTTTTTAATATAAATGAGTTCAAAGTAGATTTCTGTATTATAAAATAAAAGATAGCAAATAAATATGCCAATACCACTCTTTAAAGATACAGGATACCATACTTTTATTGGTCTCTTATATATGAGGGTAATTCAAGTTCTTTGAGAGCAATGACTATATATATATTTTTTGTTTCTTTGCATCTCTTGTGGTACCACTATAGCAAAAAAAAAAATAATGAAGATTTGTTGGTTGACCTGAGAAGACACAATAGTAGGGTTGCTTTTAGTCTTTTAAAGTTGTCTTGCCACCCTAATCAAAATTTGGCACCAGTATTAACAAGCTAAGTTGAAAACATTAAAATATGTGTTTGAAATTTGGATAGAGCTTAAACTTTTATATAGAGAAATTATAAACTCTTTCATCTTCCAGATAAGGAAAATTTACGTAACTTGCTCAGATACATGGAGTTATAATCAGAATAAGGATTAAAAAACTAGTTTATTCAAACTAAGATTTCTCTGAATCAAATCTTTACACCTTTCTTGATAATTAAAACAAGCTATAGATGAACTATTTGAAAGTTCTATTGGAATAAATTTTTCAGATAAGTGTGTTCATTGTTGACATATATTTAGGTGGGTCAAACATTGCCATAAATCAGATTTTTTTTAAAAAAAGCTAGTTAATTTCCATAATTTAAAAAAAGTTCCTACACACACAAAAAATATTTTTTGTCTATGCACCTAAATTGTCTGTTATTCTATTATTAAGCAGCCTAATAGAAAGCTCTATCTTCCCATTCATAGAATAAAATAGAAAATGGGGTATCAAATAAGATCTAGGGAACAATGATGATAATAATAATATACCTAAAAAAAAAAACTTAGAGACACTAAAAATCCATTTTCTTAGCTTTTTTTTTCTACTGTGATTTCTTTAGAATGCAAACAAATAGCCAAATTTCTTTCAAGTCGAAGTACTAACTCATATTGATTACTCTTACTAGGATAAAAAGCCTATTTCTGATTGCACACCTGGCCTTCCACAGTTTAAATGTTCCTTGTTATGGCATTTCAGAATACATGAAGTTTAATATTCTAATTTGTATATCAAAAAGAATACTTTTCATTTGCTTCATTGATGGCAATTGTGTTTTCTAAGATCAGGAATAAAATTTTAGTATTCGGAAATGATTTTAATAACATGAAATTTTTTTCCTAACAAAGGTAGTAAAAAGTAAGAAAGAGCTAGAAATTCAAAAATTTTGTTGTCAGGTTAAAAATAGGAAAGTCAACAAAACACTCAAACTGTAGATAAGTGTCTATTCTCTTATGTATCTTACCATCAGGAGGTCAATTACTTTTGGCTGCACTTCCTCACAGGTGGTGTTTAAATTTATCCAAGAAATCTTTCCTTATCTGACTTTCAGTTTTTCTTCTCAATATCCCATTCTGCCTATATAAGATTTATGAATACTCATTTTTTTGAAATTGAAGTAGAAACCACCATTGAAGCTCCATATATAGACTTACCTATAGATGTGGACTTACCTAAAGATGTGGATTTACTCACTTTCATGATAATTACTAGTGCCTCTTGAAAGTATGCACAAAATTTTCTTATATATGTTGTTCTTTTAAGTCTTCAGGGGGACATATGTATATATAAATGTGTGTGCATGTATAAATATATATAAATTATATATATTATACATATTTATTATTTTACACCTCTTGGTTGTACCAAATCCAGTGCTAATATAAGTTATATGGGAGATATATTTAGAATATAAATATTGTTAGTAGAAGTATTCATTTAATGGAATATCATGTCACTTTTAATCATTGTAAATCTGCTTGAAATAATGTGATGACAGATTTTTTTTAAAAGTATATTTGGGGCTAGTAGGTTTAAGTTTCAGTTCTGATACTTCAAGCATTGTGGCTTTTCTGAACCTCACTTGGCCAGAGTATAAATTTTAGCAAATAATAATAGTGACCACGCAGCTTTTTGTGTATATTTATTGAGTTAAAATGTTTTAAAAGCTCTTGGTAAGTGCTGATATGCTGTAAATATATTGCTTGCTTTTATATGAAAAAATCCACCAAATATGATATTTGCATATATTCTAGTGACTGTGGAACTACAGCTATTCATTTAATAATTAAATATTAAATTCCCACATTTAGCTAATTGAAATTAAAAAGAAGCTTAAAAACTTATATTTGAAGTTGATTTGGGTTTTTTGCTTCTTTGCTATCTAGTAATTTTTTCTTGGATGACAGACATGTATTACGTTGTTGAGTGCTACTGATTTTTTTTGGTATTATTTTAAGAGATTAACTTTTTTTCTGGTAGACAGTTAAATTACTTGCAGGTTACTGTGATCTTTCCATCCTTTCTTTTACATTATTTTAGGACAGGTCTAGAGTGGTCTTTATTTTAGGACTGATTAAATGCCTTGTTTAAGGTCTGGCCCTTCCACGATAGCTACTGAATGCCCATGCATTTAACAAGGTGGGAAGTAAAACAATTCTCAGCCCTATGTGAGCTCTGAGGATTTTCTGTCTTATAGCTCCACCGTAATTTTTCTTTCCTCGGAAGTTGTGCTTGTCTGGTCTTATCGGGCCTCACCCTCTGCGTGTATAGATTGCTACTCGGCCAAGGGAACCTCTCTCTCTTTCCCTCCCTCTCTCCCTCTGCCCTTTCAGTCTTCTACAGTGCAAATTCAAGCCATCTTGACCTCCACAAACTTCAAACTCCAATATATTTCTCCTTGTTTAAGCACCACCAGAGTCAAACAAGAAATTGCATTTATTTTAATTAATAAAGAGATTAAAATATCAGATAATTATAAACATACTGGCTTATTTTAATGTTGATATTTAAAAATAGATACAATTTTGTGCATTAATTTTAAAACGTATTTTCATAAAAGTCTTTTAATGTTGGAAATAAATATTTTAAAAGTGCTGGAGTAATTTTCAGCACATTATTCCAAGAACAGGATAGAGTAAGAGAGGATTTTTTTCAGGAAAATTGGATCCGATGACATTTAAGAAATAACATTTTCATAGTATACATAGATATGATTTATAAAATAAATGAACATAAAAATAATCATGGACCAATGGCAAAATAAGATGTTTCTAAATTAATAAATTGTACTTAAGACAAAAATGAAAAATTATTTTGGAATTAAAATATAATTTTGGAAATCTAATGGTCATTACAAGCATATACATTATCAAAGTTAGGTTTTATACCACCACTTATCATCTACATATGTTTTTTTTTTCTGTATTTGAAATTCCTGAAGTTTCTATTTAATTATATAATCAGAAAAATATTGATTAATTATTATTACTTATTATTTTACTAAGTTAGCAAAAAAGTTGTAAGTGTCTATTATATTTCAGGGAATGTGATAAACAATAGGAATATGATGGGAGTCCATCACTGAAGAGTTCATGATCCAGGTTATGATTCAGAAAAGTAAATAGGTGATTATAATTGAGCATCTTTCTGGCAGGATACAGTGAAGAGATAAATTAAGTTGGCTTTGGAGAGGAGGCTGGACAATACTCTTAGCAGTAACATGTAGGTGGGATATCAAAGAATGACTAGAAGAGTACATACACATACACACACACGTATGTCGTATGTATGAGAGAGTGATCTATAGATACAGATCAATATCTACATCTATACAGACATGCAATAACACTTGCTGGATACCTCTTGGTAAAGTAGCAATACAAAGAGAAAAAAAACCCACCAATTCTTCAGAATTCAGTGTTTTATGTTAAGTATCCCAGACTTTGAAATCCATTTAGTACCTGGTAAGGTGTTTCTACCCATTGCAACATTTTCATAGTCACGGTAAGAAAATATGTTTTTATAGAGGTGAGACCTACAAATAAAAATATTTTTACCAAAACATTTGAGTCAGTGATCACTTTGTTTAATTCAGTTTCTAGAATTAATAAATCTCATTAAAGTTCATTCAAGTTTGTTTGTCTTGACTGAGTCATGTAAAGGAAATGCAGAACTGTATCAAAAAAGATTAGATAAGTGATTAAAAGCTATAAGAACTAAAGACATCAAGGTAGTGGTTAAAAAAATAACAAAACCATTGACATAGGCACTTTTAAGTATTTCATCTTTTTTGAGAAGCTTTCTTTCTGTGTTTGAGAGGTACACAAGCTCTTAGCTCACAGGATATGAAAATTTTAATGTCTTTATTCACAAAACACAATAAAATTCATTGTTCAAAGTGTGCTTAAACCTTGGCAAGTATGAATGACTTTATTCTGCTTTCAAGCAATGGATGAATTGTGGTTTATATAATTAACATAACTAGAGTGTCACTTAGTGAATGAGCATAACTGTATTGTGGTGAAAAGCAACAACAAGGGATCAAATCCACTGGCAATTCTTATGAGATATCAAAAAAACAGATTATATTCACATTCAGGGTCTCATCTTGGCTTTGTTACTGAAGAGGTATGTGACCTGTAGCCTGTCACTTAACTTACCTGGAAATGTGCTGTCTCTGCCTCATCTGAAAATCAAGAGGATAATGCTATAGAGCTTTATGTTTCTTTTGGGCTCTAAAATTCTATCATGCAACAATTTTTGTTGCCTGATACACGAACATATGATCATTGCTCATAAAAGTACAAGATGAGATAACGCTGAACTTATTTTTATCCCTAATTAAAGTCCTAAATATCTGAAGATATACTGAGAAAGATTCTCAAAGTATAAGGACATAAAATACATTTTTTGGCAAATGAGAACCCAAGAGATTCTAAGTTATATCATACCTAATACAGAAGACATTTTGAGACTTAATTATAATGATTCGCCCAGGGAGGAAGGGGATAACAGAAATCTTTTTACAACTCAGTAGTCAGTAGAAAGGTAAAAGTTTACAATAGTTTCCAATAAACATAATCATAAAGTTAACAACATAGAATCTTTTCTTTCCTCCTTCTTAAGGTAATAGGAGATAAATGAGAGTTAATTCAAGCTTAATTCCTGAATAGTTTATTAAAGTATCTTCTTATTACTGATGACAGCTTTTAACAATTAAGTATGTTGTTAAAAAGAGCGAATGCAAATACAAATGGGGGAAAACTAAAAAAGAATCCCTATTAATGGCATCCTAAAAAAGAAATACAACAAAGGCCTCGATACTAAATCTGCAGCTGCAGTTAACACTCCATCATTGAGCTATGATGGACAATACTGGTACTGTACAGATTCAGGCTAAATTAATGCTGTTAGTTTTTGTTTCTAAAGACAAAAAAAAAAAGTGTATGAAACAACTTCAGTTCTTACTAAGCCAAATCTGCGATCCCATCTGTTCGGATTTCATGGTTTAAGGAGAATTAAATAAGTGAACCTTAAAAGCAAACCTCCTTCATCCTAATGCTATTAAGATATTTAGCAAGAAAACTAGATAAAATCCTTGGTATTTTATTCAACCTAAGCAACTTTAAATGGTGAAGTCACCATTGTGTTTGCAATATCTAGGGGAATCTGCTCTTCTAAGGAAGCTTGTGAGTGAAACAGTGAGCTAGACCTATAGAAAGTGATGTCATTTCTCTTTCCTAGAGCAATCTGAATAGTGAACTACACATTCTAAGGATCATAGCTAAGAATCCAGCTAAGTTCTTTTAATTTACTAAAGGCAAAGAAGTGATCTATTTGAAACTACTAGGTAGAAACATCACAAAACTTTTTCTTTTAACTTTAACTGACACTTAAAACTTTAAGTGACATTTAAAAAGTAAATAAATATTCATCAAAAAATTTCACTGCTTCTTCTTGTTTCTTAGCAAGAAAGAAATTTGACATAAACACAAAATGCTATTGCCTAATGAAATGCTTACTAGAGAATAACTAATTGGCTTAAAATAGTTTAATTACAGGCTTGATTAAATTTTTTTCAGTCCCTGTTCATATTAGTTTCCTGGGTGCAATAAATATTGTATTTCTTTAGGATTTATGATGTTTTGTGAATAATCCTCTCCATAATTTAAAGCACAGTCAATGAAACATTGTTTAATTTTTTTTAAAAAGCTTTAGATTTTATAATTTCTCATAATTAAGATTTATTTTACTATTATTGATTACGATAGTTTTACATTTTTCATAAGGCTTCAAAATATATGATATATTGATGACTTTGTATTTTATTAAATATAATTAATTTTATAACACTTTGATATTAATCTGGGTATAATAACATCATGTAAGTGTTCTTATATTCATGACTTAGATATACTTTCTTCACAAATGAAAATATGGAAAGGAGACTGAAGTCTTAAAAGCCCTATGTTGTGTACCAGAAACTGAGTAAAGGAGGAATAAAAAAAAAAAAAGAAAACATCTTTACAAGGTTAAGGCAATCTGTGTAGGCTCACTAAAAAATGTTTCATTCTTCATGCTAGTAAATAGAACAATTGTGATATTCTGTGATAGAAATGAAATGAGAATTTCTCTTTTAAGATGTTCCTAAGTCCTTTTTCTTTAGCATTTTCTTTATAATAATAACAGCAGCTAACATTTAATGAGCATTCATTATGTGCCGGACACTAGACAAAATTGTTTAGTATTGTCTATTACATTATATGTTATCCAGTATAATTTTCTTAACAACTCTCTTATTATCCCCATTTTTAATATGTGAGAAATCAAAAACAAAGAAGTTAAATAACTTGCTCAACTTTATACAGCTACTAAGTGGTAGAACTGGGATTCAAACCAGGCTATGTAGAATTTGATGTCAGTCTAAGGATAATAGAATGGTTAAAGATTTTTTCCAAATGTTTTTTTATTAAACAAAAAAATTAGAAACACTTAACAACATTGTATGTTATTTATGCCTCAATTAACTTTTTAACGATATTCAGATCATGCAGAGATTGGAGCCAATGGTCTTGATAATTCTCCAATTAACAAAAAAACACTGTTTTTCTACAGTTTTGTTTAGGTAATTTGCCTCAACTATAAAAGGTAAATGAGAAATTGAAAACTAGCATTTGAAGACAGCTACTATAAAAGTCTTCTGTTTGGGGAAAAACCCAATTAATTTGTTACTCATTAAATATTTACTTCTCTCATGCAACTTAATATGTAATAAATGTAAGCATGGAAAAAGTTATGTACTTGTTATGCATCATAATCCTTAGAATAGAACATAGAATTGTTTGTAAAGGAGTAAAAATAAATAATTCAGGAAACAAAACAAATAGGAGAAACTCAATTTACCTATTGCCATAAATATTACCTATAGCAATGGTTTAACTTGGAATATTTGCAATTTTACTGTCTCATCTTGATAGCATTCTACATGGCTTCAAAAACTTAATGATTAAAATACATCATATTTCAACTTTCCTTTAGAATTTCGAGACAGCTTTTGCATTTATGATCTCAGTTGAAAGATTAAATAATGACCACGCTCTCCTATTACTGGGTAAAGGCATATTGGATGGAATTTTTCTACAAAAATCCTGAAAATTTTTTTTATTATAAGATCTTGGTTTTTTTGTTTGTTTGTTTGTTTGTTTTTTAACAGCTGGGATCAGATGGGGAAGTCCCTTCCAGCTGGTAGAAGAGTCACGATAGAAATGTTTTTATGGATGACTAATAGGTTTAGAACCCACAAGACTGAGTGGTGAGAGCGGAGGTAGAAAAACACTTAGAAGAAAATTGGAGAGAATGACAGGAAGAGTTTTAAACATGTTGAGACTGATAATTGCATATCTACAAAATTTTCAAAAGCTTGCTGATAATGCAAATTATTTGAAAAAGATAAGAATGAAGGCACAGATATAGATTTAAAAATTAGTCACTTAGAAGGAATAATTTAAAAGTGGAGGAAAATGATAGCTCGGAGCACAGAATCAGAAGGAGATAAGAAAGTGGAGAATGGAGAGTCAAGAACTACACCCAGAGGTAGGCACTGCTTAACATTATTGTTTCATGCATATGCTGATCTACACCTCAGTAAATAAGCAATCTTTGAATTATTCTCTTTCTTTAAGAAAGAAGGTAACACTGCTCTCACTTTGATTCTGTGGCCCAATTGTAACTATTTACCTCATCATTTTTATATTTTCCAAATATAACAGCTACTTTCACATATAGATTTATAATATTTAGCTGTTGTATAGAAGTTTTTGCTAGGAAATAAAATCTTGATAAACCATAGCAGAAAATGCTGTCTTTGCCTCGTAATTGTTCCCTCTACAGTTACCCTTACCCTATTAAAATTATATTCCTAATGGATGATTTTCCATAACATCTCCTCATACATAATTTCACTTCCTTTGTACCTCTATCTCAGGGGTTCTTATACTGATGTCTTTAGCATTATACTGACATCTTTAGTGTCATACTAAATTTTGTTGCTTTTTTTTTAATGGGTTGCAACCTCAAAACTACACATTGGTACATTGAAACAGGTAGTATTGTGGAAAATTGGTGTTTGAAGAAACAAGAATGGTTCAGCAACAGTGTAAGTGCAATAAAAACTACCCTTTCTTTATCATTTCCCTGGATAGATAAACATTTTGTCTGACACACATAGCAACCTAGAATTAGGGGCAAAGATATAACCATAGGGAGTGTTTTTGAGTTTAGATGTGCTCTTCTGAGAGATAAAAAGCATACTAAGAAGGGCCACCATCCCAACAGAAAGAACACTAAACTAGGAAAACAGCCTGAATCTTTATCCAGACTCTGCCACTAACAATAGGGCAAGTAACTTGACCTCTTTGAGTTTAAGTGTCTTCATTTTTATAAGAAAGAAGGATTAGATTATCTTTGTGAAGCTTTCCATATATCATCTTTTTCTAATAAGCTATATTTTTTCTACATAGCAGTCAGAGTCTTTTTCTATTACAAGATGAAAAATATTGTCTATGTAAACAGCTGTCACCAAAATTTATCTTAGGTAATGAACTGTATTGTTTAGGAAAAATACATTGACAGGTGTTTGATTGTAGAAGATAAGAACCTAAGAGTTCTAATTATGAGTGAAATAGTTCTAAATAAGACCTGAAAAAACATTGCTTCTGGCATCTTGAAAGAGAGAAGATTAAAAAAAATGAGATACAATGAGGAAAATGTTGAAAGCGCACTTATTTTAAGAAGTCTCCTCCTAGTAAAGTTATGGTAATGTCCACTAATATCATAAAATATTCAATGTGTAGATTGTTTACAGAACAGATGAAGAAGCTGTGCCATTGGTGGAAAAGCAGTTACAATTCTCAAGCATCCTGGAACACAGAATCAGAGAGATACATAAGATAGCAGGCTTCTGGAATTTGTAGAAACAGTGGGGAAGGCTTTGAAATCCATCACAGATGGAAGAAGTGGAACTCAGGCCAAGTCAAACAAAATCTTCAAAAGCAAGAAACCCCGATATGACATCTGGCTTACAATTCTACATTGTGAGTGGTATCACTGCTCTACTTGATGTCTCTTTGTGTCTCTACTGTCCTGGGAATAACATTCATAATTGCTAACATGAATTACAAGACTATACTCCATTTAACCCTTGTCTACCGAACAACATTGCTCATCTTTTTCTAGCCATTGAATTCCTTTTAGTGAGCCAGACTCTATAAATCCTAGATCTAATATTTTATCTTTTCTTTACCAAAAATATTATTCCTACCCATTTCCATTTGACTCTGAATAACAAGGTCTCAGCTTGTTTTCTCCAGCTGGGCTTTCCTGACCCCCTAGACTAGGTTTACTCTGTATGTTTTATGCTGTCCCCAAACATTTTTTGGTTCTTACTTTTTCATAATTACTCCTCATACTTGATTATAATTTCATCTTTGTCTAAACTATGAGAGCAGAGACCATGTATATCTCATTTACCATTCTATCTCCAATACTTAGAATAGTACTTGGAATATGGCAGGAGCTAAATATACTAGTACAGAGTGGTTGATTTATAGGGAAAAATGAATTATTTCCAGTTCTAGGACAAGATCAAAATAGTCCCTGCAAGTTCACTTATACTGTGAAAGCCCCTTTGTTCAGAGTGGTTACATTTGTTAAATGATAAAAGCAACAAGAATTATACCACCTGTAAATATCAACAACCTAAAAAGTAGAGATGCTATTTATTTATTATGTGCATGATAATTTCATTGATTTGGTTATTACCCAAAAAAGATTAAAACATCTCCCTTTCTGACCACTCATTCTTTGGTCATTTGGGTTAGATTGCCTGCTTAAATACTCTAATTTTTTTGTTTCCCAACCAAGAAAATTGAAGAAGCATTATAACTAGCCTACCTGCTCCCTTAAAATCCGTTTTATACCCAGGGGCCACAGTAATTATTTTAAAATATAAATCTAATCTAGCTAGTCCCTAAATTAAACCTCGAAAGCATTATACTTAGAAAGGATCAAGCCATAAAGCCTTAACATGATGTATAAGACCTTACATGAGCTATGAGGTTGAACTTCTGCTTACTCTTTGGAACTCCTATCATTCGTTTATTTGACATATATTTATGAGTGCAGTATGTGCTAGACATTGTTTTAGTTGCTAGAGATGAAGAATTCCTGTTCTCATAGAGCTTGCTTTCTGGTCATATGAAGCTTAATTCAATCTCTTCACACCGCCTCCCAACTCACCATCTTCTCTCTGGATTCTATCCCTTTAATATTGCCCCTGATAAGTCACCAATGAACATCATGTTGAACACTCATGTGGCACATTTTTATCCCTCATCTTACTTAGCATCTTCGAAATCTGTGACAAATTGTCTGCTCACTCCCTTTATAAAAAATCATGTATCATGATTTCCTCTTACCTAAATAGTGATACCTCCTCAATTTTCTGTAACAATTTACCTTCAACTCTTCTTAAGTAGAAGTTGAAAAAAAAAGATGGGAGGGAGACAGAAGCCCTAGGAAACTCCAATATTTAAATAAATGAATGAAGAAAAGAATGAATAGCCACCTGAGCCCCTAGATTAGATCTGTCTATTATATACTCTATATACTCAAGGGCAGTAGGACCTTACACTTCCTCTCTATGGAAGTTTTCAGATTACTTATTTGTGTAACTACTTATTTAATGTTTATCTTTCCCAATAAACCCATTTCCCTATTGACCCCCCTACAGATTATCAATCTTGTTCTCTGCTGTATCCTCAGAGGTAACTCAGGGTCTAACTCATGATAGACATTTAATATTGCGGAATAAATAAATGTACAATACTACTACATGCTTGCAAACTAATTTGTATACTTTTCAGTGCATAGCTGTGTGACTGTGTGTGTGACATCCAGGTGGTGAGTAAGATGAATTAATATCTCTAAATTACTAACAATAAATCAATATATTAATATTGGAGGAGGTTCATCAGAGAACTGAACTTGCAATCAGAGGCTCCTCACCCACTCCCTTGTTCGTGGAATGTACATTAGGCTCACAGTTCCCGCAGTGGGAAGCAGTTTAAATTGCCTTGAGAGAGCCATGTATTGAGACCATCTAGATGGTATATGTGATTAAACCCTAGTAAGACCTTTGTATAAACTTAAGATTCTTGCAGGCTGGTCTTGAGATCTACTTATCTTGCAGCACTCAAGAAAGGGCTTCTATGTAAGTTCCCTTGCTTATGAAACCTTCCACTTACCAATATGGAGCGGTCTGTCTATCTCTTCAGTCTCTCTTTGCCCTTTGTGTACAGGGGCCATTTTCTGATTTCACTAAACTTCTGTTGAGGCAGCAACTCAATGAATGCAAATAAAAACTATTTCTAAATTATGGTTAATCCCACAGCAACATAGTCTTACCTATTTTTACCAATGATCATTGATAAAACATTAAAACTTTTTGTTATTTTATTGTTCTAATAATACTTTCTAATTAAACCTTAAGTTAACTTAGAAAATAAAAACAAATAATAATTAAAATTTTTCAGCATAAGAGAAATAAGGCTGAAAGTTGAGAAAATTAAATAAAAGACTCTGACTCTTGAAAATTAAATACGAGATCAAAATCGAATTCTCACCTCTCTCTTGTTATGAGGTGTTCTTTTGCTTTATTTATTTTATCAATCATACATTCATTGGATGTTCTTGTAGCAAGTAATGCAAATCAAGAAAAAGATGTACAGAGTAATGTACTAAGCGACAACTGGAGTGGTGCACACGTATTAGTAATAATCATCTAAGTCTGGATCCTGAAATATAATTTATTCAAAGATTCTTTTAATAATACTAATTTTTTTGTTCAAAGATTTATTTTTAAAGAGTATTGGCTAGTGAAAGAAATGAGACACTGTTGTCCATATACATGCTTTGTAAGCTTTACCAGTGTAAATATGCTTGAAATATAACATTTCCTCTTAGTTTAATTTAGATTAACGTATATACAAATATTAAAATAATCACAAACATAATATACAAATATGTTCTTTTATAACAAGATATACCTTCAACATAGTTTTCTAATTCTTCATATTTTATTTCACCTATAAAATCCCCAATTTGAACTCTTTTGCAATTTAATAATATAACTGTATAAAATGCAAGTTAAGTTATTGATATACAACCAACTTTCTTAGTTGAAATGCTTGAAAAGGCTCCTTTTTTTCTTAATTAATCAAAGAGTAGATCGTTATAGTAGAAATAAAAAGTGAGCCAAGTCATTTGGAAATAAACTATCATGTTTCCCTGCCAAATTGCTTCTTTTTAAAAAAATGGCTTATATAATTTGGTGATGTTATTTATCCCATAAATAATAAAAAATTATGTAAAATAAAGTGTTTATCCTAAAGGTCATGAATGGGTTTTGGAGAAGTCTTTGAATCTTCTGAAACGATGTGCAAAAATTTTGTGGTATAAATTTATGAGTATTTTTCTGGAAGAAGAACTTCATCTATTGACCACTTTTCAATTATGTGATCCTCTAAAATATAAATACCAATAATATATAGAAAATGGCCTACAAGTCCACAGAGAAATAGGTGATGAAATCAGTAAGATTTCAGAAGACTTTGACACAGGCTATCATCATACAGTTGAAACAGAAAAAAAAAACAATAAATTTGAGTTTTATTTTATGTTTGAATTAACATTGTTTAGACTTCTATGTGTTTAAAACATAACTTATTTTAAGATCACAAATGTGTAACTGAAATAGCTCTAGGCATGTCTATGGAAGTCAGATTTGAAGAGTGTTCAACCAATTGCCTCCTCATGTACACAATTTCAGAGATATCAAAATGACAAATTAAGTAGCTTAAATTTGTCTTAAATTTTGTCTGAAATGGAGTAAAAATAAATAACATTTAAGAATTGAACTGAAATCTTAAATTATATGGAGATGACCTATGTCTCCAGACAGATAACTTAATGTTTCTTAAATGTACATTTTTATGAAATGTAACTTTCTACAAAAAACAATGTTCTTAATATGTTTATATATAACACGAATATATATTGTGTGCCATGATGAGGGCATTTCGTTGCTTTGTCAATAAAAGCATCATCATCTAATCTTTTACCTTTCCATCAGATGACATTGACATGACAATATTTATTAGAGAAGTAGAACTTAGAGAAATAGGTTATTGTTATGGAATGTCAGCCTATTAATGTTGTAAATTTATCTCCACATATGTCGTGTAAGATGCATTAGTGCCCATTAGATGCAAGTATAAGCTAAACATTAGTGGAGTTATTGCTGATATCTTTTTACCACAATATCCTCCCAGTCCTGTGTGCAGTGTCTCTGAACAGAGCTTTTCTTCTAAAAGGTAGACCATTCTAAATAATATGCAATTAAGAAATGTGCTATTCTACTGCATTAAAACACAAAGCAAATACAGGTTATTAGCATCCATTTCCATTACAAGTTTCCAAGTGAAAGAAGGAGTAAAATGAGGAAGTAATCACTTACCTTATAATAATAGTTTTAGAAACTAGTATTTAAAATCCACATAATCTAGCTAGGAGTTTCTTTCAGCTCTTTGTAGTTATCTTGACAACTCAGAAAATAAGTTTGTTCTTCAAGAACATTGAATCTTAGGTTAAAAAACATTGCATAAATCTTTTAATATTAATAAACAGACCCCTAAAATGGAAATAAAAATATCTATGTTGTAAGGATAATGAGAATTATTTAAACAGTTTTCTAAGAAGCAAGGACTGTATAAATATGATTAACATTAGTACTGTTACATAATTAAACAGTTTACTTACTGAAAGAATATTTGGTCATAAAATTAACATTGGCTTTTTCCATATTCACCAATGACATTGTATTTCTCTTATCTCTTAAAGAAATCATATATCATAAATATCTTAAATATATATAAGTCAATCACAAAACTGTTCCCAAAAATGTTAAAAATTTCTAAATTATTCTTTCATTTACTTAAGGGCAAATCAGAGATCAATTTCAAAAAGTAATGGATTATGAAGAAAGCCTATTAATTTCTCTGCTTTAGACAAAGTGATTTAGTTGAGTTTAAAGTATATAGATCTTATCTTCTAAAGTTTTCAACTTTTCTGGAATTCATTAGTCCACATAAAAAAGTATCAGAAGTCACATATAAAGTGATTTACAGTACACTTAACTCTAGCATAGATCCACCTATTTACATTTTATTATGTCTGCCTTGACCTTCAATTAGGAGTAATTTCTCAATCTGGAGCATTGGGGCCTGAGATTTCACCAGTCTTTGTCATGGTTTTTGACTCAGTTTTCAGCAGAAATGAACAAATCACATAAACTTCCTTTGATTTGTACATACTTGAGGACATAACAAATAATGCTTTTCCTATTACAGAGTCTTGCAGATTACAAATCTCATTTAATTCTCATATTGTAACTGTCAAGTTACATATATAAAAAGGATCAGTGAGATGAGGCCAACATTGCCTCAAGGGTCACAGCCAGAACTTGACATCAGATTCCAACACAAGTTCAGGGTGTGGGCCGTTACCCCAAAGCTGTTTGTGTGATTGCTAATCCGTAGGCAATTGTCTGTGTAGAAGGAAAAGTGTCATTTTTAAAGTTTGTGTTATACACACAAAAAAAAGATTTAGCTTTATGATAGGAAAGAGCTCATTCATTCTATCTACACTGGTGTGTCATGTTAAACATTGTTCTTTGTATGTCTAACAGATGCAACTATCTTTGCATGATGTAATTAAACTCCCTTGGAAAGAGTTCAAGACCAACCCACATTGCATTGAATTTTGTAATAGGGCAACCAATATTACATTAGACTTCAGCAGCATCATTATGTACTATGGCAGCAAATGGATGACATTCAGCTTGTAACAAATTATGTTCTAACTGCAACATTTGTATGCAAGACTATCAGAATTAAATAGGAAATATATTTTTAATATTTCCAATATTGCATTCAGGTTAAATACATTCATCATTGAGAGCAGCTAAGACCAAAAAGTAAGGCTTTGTTTGTTAGCTACCTCAGTTTTTTCCCCCTAAAAGCATACTTATGTTGTCATTGTACTCTTTAGTCTCTTTTTTGGGGAAATGGGGTTGCTATCTTTGTTGAAACGATATTATATTATATATCACGGTTGCCATTAATTTTAATTAGCAAATAAAATAAAATAAATGCCTGTAAGTAAGGGACTGAATAAATTGTGAGACTTCGAAAATGGAATTCTACCTGGCCAAATAAAGTAGCTCTCATTGTGTTTATTAAGTGAACAAATCAAGAAATAAAACAGTGCATATGGTTAGAACCCATTTTTAAATAAAAAGTATATACATGTACAAACATACAAATATGCATATAAATGTACAAATATTTTAATTATTTTATGTGTATATCCTTTTGATTTATCATATATATTGCACATATACATAAAGAATGGATGGGCCATGTCTTTAAGGTGTGACTTATTATGTATAGATGTATAGAAGCACACAAACATATATACACATATATGTATATATCTTATATGTATCTGTGTATATCTATCATCTATCTATCTATCTATCTACCTATCTATCATCTATCTAGAGAGAAACCCCTAAATATCACTCGCTGCCTACCTTCCTCTTTCTTTGTTCATATCACTCAAGTACTTCACATTCCACGTCAAGACAATTTTTGTTTTATGATCTGATGACTTAGGTGGTTGTCTTGCTGACTTGAAGCAATGGGAAATACACAAAATAAAGGCACAGTTACAAGCTGAGACCATGAATGAAAAATGCTGTCCACAGGAGGTACTGAGACTAAAGATGGCTCCTCAGGGAGCACCAAGGTAAAGGAAGCAGGAGGTCAACACCACTGTTCACTGTTGGCGGTGCTCCCTGATGTGCTCTAAGTATCACGTTCTCAGTGCTGGCTTTTCATTCCAAAATAAGTTATGCCTAATAAAAGAAAGTCTACAGAAAACTTTCAGGTTATTCCAAAGTGATTTCACTACCTTTCCTGGTGCACTTTTTCTCGAGTGTGTTGATTAATGTGCTTAAGCTTCAGCATTTTAATTTAATTTAGCATCATCTATTGAATGCTAACTATGTACAAAGCTTTTTTCTAAATCCTTAATTTATACATGGACAAAGAATAATCTCCCTGAGCTGAAATTAAAGATATTTGAAATGCAATATTATTTGACTAATTATTGTATTTGAAAAGCAAATTTTATATATGAAAGTCAGGATTTATAATAAGTAAATTGGAGAATTTACATAAACTAAAAAACTAGTTTTATAGTTATTAAATAATTTGCCATGGAGACATCTCATCTCCATTATTAGATGTACTAATATTTAAAATATATACAATTTTGCTATATAGAGAATGTACAGTAGACATCTAATGTAGCTAAATGCAATTTATAAACTCTCACATCTGATTTGGGATGTTAGGATTGCAGAGATAATGGGTCTATAGGAGGAAACAAAAATGGAATGAGAGAGAGAGAGAGAGAGAGAGAGAGAGAGAGAGAGAGAGAGAGAGAATGTTGCCCCAGAAAGGTGAAATTAATGTCTGCCTTAACTCTGCAGGTGACTTTCTATTTATAGATTTCAGTCCTTCCTGAAACTTGCCTTCTTCCTCTTCCAATTTGTATTTCTTTGTTACTCAAGTAACTAAAAGAAGTCTGGTCAAGATGGAAAACCGGAAGCTCAAGAGAAACTAAATAACTTGTCCATGCACATCCAGCTTGTATCAGGGCAAATATTCCAACTCATGTAAACACAGATCCCTGGCCTATCATGTGATCTTGCCTTATCATTATATCAAAAGATCTAATAATAGCCAGTGAGTGGCTAAGTGTACAGATTTATGTTGCAAAGCAAAGAGATAAGTATAGAAGTGTAGAAAAGTCAATTAACTTCTCTCCATTGCCACAGTTTATTGCAGTATTTTCTTGCTAAGAGATTCCATGATCAAAAACTGAGTTCAATAAGGTTAAATAGGTGTCTAGTTTTATTTGATGTGTTTTGGTTTGATTTTACTGCATGACTCTTCAGAGCCCTTAAAATGCAAATGTGTATTGTAAAGCTACAAGTGAGCCGAGAGGCATTTATATGAAGCATTTCCTAAATTTATTTTATGACGGAAGCCTCTCATTTTTTTTTTTTTTGGTAGTTAGGGGGTAAGGGTGGAGGGTGGTGGGTGGTAGTAAGGAGAGACACATTTGGGTAGAAAGAGCCACAAAATGGTTGAGAACATTAGTTCTAGAGTGACCTGATGTGCCACTGACAAGTAATTTGAGGACAAACAAAAAAACAAAAGAACAATTCAACGTCACAGATAATAGAGGGAGAAATGATCAAGGCTTATTGTAAGAAATAAATGAAATGCTTAGAATATAGAAGACTGGATGATACTAATAACACAAATTGAAAGAACCACTGTTACTAATTCTTTTTCACAAAGCCAGGGAGCAGTCCACTTCTAATTTAGTTCAATAGAAGCCTTGAGCAGCCAAAGACATATGAAAAGCAGTTTCATCCCAATGGATTCAAGCTTCTGGTTCTCACAGAAAGAAAAGTTTCATGATTTTAAACTAAGCCCCAAGATAAGGCCGTGATTGAATTAAATATCAAACTTTTGGCAAACTAGTGGCAAACATTACCTGCTACATATTGATTTTGTTAAATGTCTGTATCAAAAGGCACTGTTTGTGAGATGTTTATTTTAAAAGTCTTAAGTGAAAAAAATCACTTTTTACCAGCTGAAACTTGGGTATTTGGATAGTGAGAAGAGACCCACTCATTCAGTTTCCCCATGGCAATGCCTATCAAAAATAGCTATGCATTACAATCACCAGGGAAACGTAAAAAATATATATACCAATGCCTCTGCCTCGATCTCTGGAGATTCCAAGTCTTAAAGTATTTTTTAATTCCCCAGTTGATTATAATGTGTAGTCATGACTGGGGCCCACTGCCCTACAAGAAAATAAACTATTTCTTCAGTACCGAAATTAATAAATCTAAACATAAATTAATAAATCTAAACATAAATTATCAAAAATAATTAAGGGCACAGGTAACTATAAGGCGTAAAAAAATCTTATATTATAAAATTATTTCTTTAAATCACTGCTTATTATTTGTGAACCCGAAGGTGGAAAAATAACAAATTTAATTACTATTAATTAAAATAATCAAAAGGAAATAAAGATGATTTCTCTGAAATATTGTCAATGGCATTCGATCTACAAATTAGACACTCAGTTATATTTATTAATTACCTATAACATAATATGCATTTTATATTAATAAATAAATTATAATGAAAACTAAGGGAACAATTATTTGGAACATTATCATCTATCTATCTATCTATCTATCTATCTATCTATCTGTCTGAGGTAGGAACATCTATTTATATAAAATAGGCTAGAAATTAAGGGACAAAATACTAGATATGAAAACGATATGGTACTTGATTATCAATAATCAACACTGTGTACTTTAATATCATACACATATAATTTGGGGCCTTAATTACTTTTGCTTATATATAAATATAGATAACTGTACACAAACACACATATTTATATATTCATTCATTTATTTATGTAGGTATTCACCCCAAGGTCATTATAATTAAATCATACATTGTATCTCCCTTAATCTTCAGAAGAACCCTAGGAAGTACATATTACTACCCACATTTTACAAACACGGAAACCTTGTACAGTCACAAAGTTAGTAAGTCAGACATGTTGGAAGCTATTGCTGAACATATGCACACAAAAATTCAATACTTAATGGTAGACAGGCAATACCTCATCTGAGTACTGAATATAAGCTTTTGTCCTGTCTTAGAAACCTCTCTGCCGGAAGTCCTGAGAATCCAGATAGCCCACCTTTCAATTGTCATATAGGTGTATCTTAGTTTATAAAGATACTAAATTAAAATAGATTCCATGGTTCAATCCCAGACTTCTGAATTAGAATCCCTGCTAGTGAGACCTGGAATCTATTAAAACAAAACAAAACAAAACAAAAACAAAACAAAACAAAACAAAAAAAAACCTCTCATGTAATTCATATTAGATTACAAGCATAGAAACACTGAATCTTATTGCGCATGGTTGAAATTAGTGAGTTTGGGTCTTACCGGTGCTCCATAAAAAGGGCAAAGAGACTTCATGGACAGAATGGATGTTTTCTCAGTTATAGCTTAGTTTTCTTTCTAAGGATAAGTGGCCCAAGACCTAAGTCACCATATTCTGTTCCACTTCCTAATGATGTCCTTTCCCTGTGTGGGGAAAAAAAAAAAAAAAAAAAAAAAAAAAAAACAACAACTAAAAAAGTCTTCTGAAAAAATTTCTGTGGCATTGCTACCTAAAAATATGACAATATTTTACTTCCTCTTAGTCAATTCTCGAGTGCGTATGCTGCAAATAAAATGTTTTAACTCAGAAATAGTGAAAACAAATATTGTGTACTCTTTCAAAATAAGAAATTTCATGAAAGCATGGTATAATTTTACTGTATCACCAGTTATTATATAACACCCAATACAAAGTACAGCTTGTAGATCTACTTTTAAATTCAATTCTGATAAGTGAACTGATTGGACTCTATTAGGGGAAAAGTTGAAGCACAAATCTGGTCACAAATCTAATCTTCATTGCTATAAAATTTAATGCCTGTCTATTTCCTTTGTCCTAATGATGAGGCTAAATAATGTATATATTTTATTTACGTGTTCAATAATACTATGGTCTGTTCAGTGAATGATGCTCTTCTGCCACTTGGTGGTGCTTGCCAGTTTCAGAATTTGTTTCTTGTTGGCACTGTAACACTAAGTACAAAGTAAGCTGAACAAAATCATAGCATTCCTATTGGAAAGGCTTTGCTTCAAGCTGTTTAATAATTTAAAGAACCTCTGTGGAAGCAACTGCATTTGTTAACCAGTCACAACCGGTAATTAACTCCTTTGGAGTTTTAAGTTACTTTGGGCAAAATGTCTTAGGAAGAGTACATATTACTAGAAAGCATGCCAAAAATTTACTTAGCAGAGAATTCAATAACACTTTTATTCTACTAAGAGGTTCTGTAAAATTCTACTTATACAGCCAAGCATTGAAATTCTAGCATGTCCTGTTTCATTATCATAATTACTGCATAAAACTCTTAAGGACTTTGCCTTTAGTTTCAAGCATGACTTATTCTCATAAGCCTTATTAGTTACCACACCAGCCTTGCCATAGAAAAAGACATGTTCTCAACTGAACCGGAAAGTCGTTAAATCTTGATTTATATTAAGCGTATGTTTATGTTGCCATCTCTGCTAAAAGGGAGCAGCGAAAAGACGTCTCTGATTCATATTCTCTCTCTCTCTCTCTCTCTCTCTCTCTCTCTCTCTCTCTCTCTCTCTCTCTCTCTCTCTCTCTCTCTCTCTCTCTCTCTCTCTCTCTCTCTCTCTCTCCTCTCTTCAACATTGGCTGGAAGCTCTATCTAATGGGCATTCCGTTTCTTTAAAGAATTTAGCTGCGCTGTCTAGAAGCCGATTTTCTGATGCCTCCAACGTCTGGTCAAATTGATCTGTTTTAATGGAGTCTTCGTTGGTGAGGAGCGAGATGCCACCGACTAGAATGCTGGGATCTGCTGCTTAATTGCCGGGAGGGAGAGACACTGAGATTCAGAAATCTTTGGAGGTGGGCGGGGGGGGGGGGCGCAATCTCCCAATCTCGGGGCGGAGGCGGAGATGTACGATAAAGAAATGGGTTTCACACAGGAAAAAATGAAATTTCTTTGAGGCACTGAGGTGCAGCACGATCACATCTCTCAACGGAGAAGTTAAAAAGCAAGGAAGTGGGAGGAGGTTGGAGGTTAAAGTACTTAAAAGGATAGCTCGGGTACAATTTGTTTTTCTGGCGGTGCCTGCAAAGGATAGATAGTTCCTGTTTTCAAAGCGTGTTAGTGCCTCTTTTAAGTGATTGGGGATGGACGCTAATTGCTTGCGAGATGCTATCAAATGGTGCTCTTCTAAATTCAGGTGACACAGGAGGGGAGAAAGGCGAGATTTAAAAATAGGGAATAAAAGGAAGAGATGAGGGCTCTTAAAGGGAAGGAGGGAAGGAAGGAAGGAAGGAAGGAAGGAAGGAAGGAAGGAAGGAAGGAAGGAAGGAAGGAAAAAAAGAAAGAAAGAAAGAAAGAAAGATCAAAGAAAGAAAATCAGAAAGAAAAAGAGGGAGGGAAAGAGGGAGAAATGAGGAGATTGCGGGGAGAGAAGGGGGAAAAAAAAATCCTGACTCACTGAACAATAACACGGAAAACACTGAACAATCGCCTAGAAAAGAAAACTCGTCCAAAACACCGACTGCAATAAAGACCTGAGTCAAGAGAGAAAGATGTATCTCTCCATCCCTGTCCCAGGAAGCTCTGGGTCCCGTTACTAGCGACTAAAATACCATAAGTCTAAAGAGTGTGTCTAACTGCATTGAGAATGCAGCAGGCGGAAGGCGGGTCCCGCTGTGCCATTTGCCCAGCGCCGCCTGGAGAGAAAGAAAGAAAGGCGCGGAGGGAGAGACTCTTGCCAAGTTAGACCTTCTTGTATTGCCCAGGTCACTGACGACTGAGCAGAGACCCGTGTGAAGCGCCTAGGGCCACTACCCGCGCCGCCAAACTGAACTGGTCTTCTCTGACGCGGCTTTCCGGAGGATGCGCCCGGCAGACCCATCCGTTGCAGATCCAGAGGAGCCTTCCCTTCCTCTCTCTGACCACTTGTCATGACCAAATCTAACCTTCGAAACACATTTGCTCTCACTTCCCAGGCAGCCATACAAACAGGCTCCCGGCTGGAGATGAGCGTGTGATGAGATGAGGAGAGGGCTTCAACCCTTCAGCTCCTCGGGCTGGGTCAGGGGGCTAGGAAGAGCAGGTGAGAGGGAACAGGAAGAGAGAGCGCTTGGAAGGCTGGTCGAGTCAGCTAGAAGAGTAGCCGCAGGGTCGCAAGCTCCTGTGGGAACTGCTGCAGCTTCCAGGCAGGTCAGAGCTGTTCTCATACCGCCGCCTCTCACCCTCTCCCTCTCCCTGCTGTTCCCTAGAGAAATGTCCGTGGGCTCTCCGCGGCAGTATTTCCAGCCTGTATCCGGTTGCAGCCAGGCGGCGCGCTCGCGCGCGCTGGAGCGCCGCGCGCCGGCAGGACGCCCTCTCCTCTGTGCCCGCTTTCCCCTCTTTGCCCTGCTGCTACAGCTTCTCCGCCACCTCCGCCCTCACCAGCTCCAGCTCTGAGAGACGCCACACAGCTGTGACCAGCGCTCGCAGCCTGGGGTCACGCACGGGAGTGGGGTGCCAGAGCATACCTAGCACTAGGTAGGGGGCGTCCTGGGGCGGAGAGTGAAAGGGCAGGTGGTATATAAAGGTGTGGGAGTCGCCCAGCCGGAAGCCTGCGCTTCTCACTTGAGTCTTCCCCGCTTAGCCCCATTCGGGCCAGCGCCTGGCGAGCTAGCCCATCTGTGGCATCCGCCGTCGCCTCCTCTTTGCACCTCCTCGTCGACCCCTCCCTCCCGGGACCTGCATCCCGTTCCGCCAATCAGCGCCCGACTGCCTCTTCCCACGTGATCCCGGGCGGGCTAAAGACCTGCTGCTTCCCAAACGCCAGAGGGATGCGGGCGGCAGAGCGCGAGAGGCGGCTGCTAGGCTGCGGGGCGTTTTGACTTTCCCTCCACCCTGCCTCCTTGGGCTTCTCTCCTCTGCCCCTGGACCCCTGTCTCCTGCTCCTCCGTCATCCCAGAGCCCTCTCCCTATGGCAGTAGCTTCCCGCGTCTCCAACGTTGCTTCTCAGCGGACGACCCTCTCGCTGCCGGGACTGAACCAGGTCCCTGGATGTTGCTGAAACTCCTAAGATCATGCGCGGGTTTGGCTGCTGCTTCGCCATCAGGTGCCACTGCCACCGCCGCTGCTTCTGCTGCCGCCGCCCGCGGGATGCTCAGTAGCCCACTGCCCGGCCGCCGCGATAGTGTGTTCTTCGGAAGCCGTTTGCTGCTGCAGAGTTGCGCGAACTAGTCATGGTGCTGTGGGAGTCCCCGCGGCAGTGCAGCAGCTGGACACTTTGCGAGGGCTTTTGCTGGTTGCTGCTGCTGCCGGTGATGCTACTCATCGTAGCCCGCCCGGTGAAGCTTGCGGCTTTCCCTACCTCCTTAAGTGACTGCCAAACACCCACTGGCTGGAACTGCTCTGGTAAGTACAGAATCCCAGTCCCCGACCCCCTAACCTCGCAGAGGAAACGCGCGTTTTCAGCACAGACCAGTGTATCCTCTCGCGACTTCCCAGCCCCTCACCTCCTACTGCCCTCAACCCCCTGAAACAACCTACCTCCACCCAGAGGAGCACAGAGAACTGTTCCAGGCCGCTAAGGAAGGCGGGGTGGGGTGGGGTGGGTGGGGTCTGGGCTGGGCAGAGTGTGCAGGTGTAATTTGCATCCTTGCACTTAAATTGGGACTGTAAAGATTTTGAGAAATATTAAGTGAGTCGGTTTTGTGGATTCACTGAAAAGAGCACCAATCCTTGGGAAAAAAATACCAAAACGGAACCTTCTCCATCATAAAGAAAAAAAGTCTAGCTAGAACGAGCTAGAAATAACTTTATGAGAAAGAAAGAATGAAAAAGCACTAAATCAAATGGAGACTGAAGAGAAACACTGATTCCTGGCAAAAGTGCAATGAGGGTACACTGGTCTTGCATTCAAGACCAGGTTACACTGATTCTAAAGGAGCTTGGGTTTCAAGAGAGTCAAAATTCTCTCTCTCTCTCTCTCTCTCTCTCTCTCTCTCTCTCTCTCTCTCTCTCTCTCTCTCTCTCTCTCCCTCTCCCTCTCTCGGCTCTCCCTCCCCATCTCCCTCTCTCTCCCTCTCCCTTTCTCTCCCTCTCCTTCTCTCTCATCCTCTCTCTCTCCTTGACTGCAAAAGACGTTGTTTTGACAGTCTACAGATATCTCTCTTTCGCCTCCCCAAGCTCCTAGATGGTGGAGGGAAGTTAAGAAAAGAATCATTCGTAAGTCTCCCAAGCCGGGGTAGGCATGATCAAGGCCGGCCAGGCTCACGAGCAACCGGGCAAAGAACTGAACCGAGCCCATTGGGCGCTGACTCCTCCATTTCTGGCCAGACTTCCTTGGAGCGGATCAGTCGCTCTTGTTCGCTTGGGTCTCTTCAGAGTCTGAACGCCAGAGCTTGGAAGGCTTTGCTCTGCTGAAGCCTCTTCATAAAATAGGGCCGGTGGATGAGAGTTACTGCACTCCGAGGTGGCTTCGCATTTCATTATGACAGCCTTTAGAATACAGGGCTGGATTGTGGTGTGGTTTCATTGGCATTTTAAACTCCATTAACACGCCTGGGTATTGTCCCCTAGCTCTGTTCTGTTCTAGTTTTAAAAAAATGTGTATATAATTTTTCATTTTCTGTAAACATAATCTTGCTGTAGTTAAATTTGGCTCTAAATTAAGTGGCTTTCAAGAGATGTATGTGAGCTCCTCAAGGATATGTAACTTTGGAGAGGAGGTAATGACCAACTAACTTATAGGATGAAAAAGATATGCAATCCTGGGTTGTTAGTGATGTAAATTCCATGAGGAAAATTATTATAAATCATCGTAGTTGTTCTTTTTAAATACAAGTTTACGATTTGCAACCCTATTAGATTGGGGTCAATAAATTGCCTTTGTTCTGTTTGTGAAATTTTTAAATTTGACATTTTTATAAAAGTCAACATGCTTTTGTTAACTTACTCATGGTTTATGCACGCATGTATATTTTTTTGGAAAGACTAATTTCTACTTTGCAGATTCCTAATCACTTTCTAGGTGCTTTATCATAGGAATATTTAAAAACCTGCAAAATCACTTGTTTGAAATGTTGATAGCTTTGTAGTGCAACATGACTGATTTCGTTCATCCCTAACTATAGTATTGTTTTGGGAAATAACTAACTTAAATGTGAAATTAAGGTTGGCAATGAAGAAATTTATTATTAGCCAGATATCTTAATGGGATCTAAAGAAACTAAAGAGAATGAACTGATTTTCCAGGCAGATTGTCAAGAACCTGGCACCCCACCCCCACCCTGTTAACTCAGGGGTGATCAATCTTCATTTGAGCCAGACAGACCATCACAGAAAACACTGTGCCTGTTTATCTTTATTATTGGGGCTTTGTTTCCCCTTTGTCTGGACAAATTCCAAATAAGGGATTATTTCACACTGTAAAGAGAAATAATGATTAAAGATGGAGAAATAGTAAAATACATTTGGAGACCATCACCAGCTCTTTTCTAAAATGTGGAGTTTGGGGTCATAAACTATAGTCCACTTTTCAAGGAAAAATAAGGAAGCTAGGAAGCAAGTGTTAAGCATTCACTCAGTACTACCAGTATTAACCAAAGCTAAAAGAAAATAACACCATCAATAAAGGATATTGAAAGAAAATTGACTAGAAAGGAACCATGAAAAAAAGAAACAAATATTGATCGCTTAACTAGGTATTTTAGGTTATCCATAGAGAATGACCTTGTAATACAGCTGTGGTTGTTGGAATTAAAATTTAGGATAATTTTTTAAAGCTTAAAGATACCACTTAAAAAAATAAAGTGTATAACACTTTTTAATGACTGGACCGTTCTCTTTAAATTTGAGGTTATGATGACAGAGAAAATGATCTCTTCCTCTGTGACACCAACACCTGTAAATTTGATGGGGAATGTTTAAGAATTGGAGACACTGTGACTTGCGTCTGTCAGTTCAAGGTAAGAAGTCTGATATTTACACCTTCTAATTCATTAATGAGACTACAAAGCAAAGATTTCCCTTTATAACACTTTATAATCACTTGACAATTTATAACTATACAAGCTACGATGAAAGCTAGCACCAAGCACAGTATTGGTGAGAGAGCCAACTGATGTCAATCAAGAAGGTATAGCTTTTTGGAGAAATCCATATGCCACAGTTACAAATGTTATTGAGATAGAAACTTTCAAGTTGTTCCTTTGGTGTGTCAAAAGAAAATTATGTTTCTTTGTCTCTTCTGGCATAATTTTAGAAGTCAACTACTGGGGAGAATAGTCAACTGTTGGTGGATAAAAAGTGGATTTCTACTTTTGTTCTTTTTGATTGGGGCTATCTTTTAATCATATTGCTCTCTCTGTTTTAATGGTCTTGGGTTTTATCCTAGTAATCTGATTAAGTTTCTAAATGAACTTTTTAATACGAGTTTAAAACTACTGTGCTAATTTTGGAAATCATATAATTTGTTAATATATGTGAACATTTCATGGGTGTCACATTCAATTATACCTGAATCTCCGAGAAATCCAAAAGAGCATAAATAGCCACAAGTCATTTCATAAATATAAGAAAGATACACTTTGCCTTGTTTAAAAAATATAAATAAAAAGATTATAGGATTTTTATCCTCAGGACTAGATCTTTATTAACTATTGAAGATAAAAACTTAAATGTCATTGTTATTATCATCTAACACATGGTTTCTACCATGTAAATTATAAACCTTCATTTCTATCAAAATGTTTATACGACCATATATACAATAGATACAATAGATGTCATACCAATGTCTTATACTCACTTTTGAATGTTACTGAATTACTTTTTTAAATATACATGAAATCTAATATAAGATAAAACCAGGAAACATGCTCATAAACTATATGCATGAGATCAGGGAAAACTTTTCCAAGATTATAAGCAAAACTAAAAAAAAAAAAAATTTAAAGTCTGTAGAACAAATGAAAACAAATTCAAACTCAGGTCTAAATATATGTTATAGTATGTGATATTTAGAGTTATTGATGAAATTTAAATATTTCAGATTGAATTAAATTTCCAGTGAGAGAGATAAGAGAATTCACATTTAAAGATAGCTCCACTGGCTTACAGGTAAGGTAAAAGCTTCTTGAACATTATTTTCTTTCCAAGAAAAACAATAAAACAACTGACACTTGTAAAGTGTACCACCTCCTGGTGCGTAAGTATTACTATGAACATTCTTTTAGACCATTTTATAGTGTTAGAAACATAGTCTTTCATATTTAATATGCATGTGACACCAACCTCTTAAGTTCTCCAAGAACACTAAACAATGTAATTATGTTCTTTCAGTGAACGACATGAGAGAGATGGAGCATGAGAACTCTTTGATTCATACTTTCTCCAAATGTTAAAAGGGAAAATACAGTTGGATAAATCATTAAGTAAAGGCCCAGAGGATTTTGTGGATTTTTCCCCTTCCAATCTGTGATTACCATATATTTCTCTTATTTTCATAATCAAGGGTAGACATAAGAAGTAAACTAATAAACAGTGTAAAATGAATCAAGAGGATCGTTCTTCAAATTGGAAGCCATAATCCTACCACGATTTTGCCAATAGAGAATAAAAAAGGAAGTCACAAAATTCTAAATGAATGCATGTTACTTAAAAGGAAATGCATAATTTTTTTGTTAAAAGAATTCTCTTCGATTTTCAGGTTCCACAAAAGATTTTAGTAAAACTTTTATCAACAGATATTTATTTGTGTTTTTCATGGATTAGTCAACAAGTCACATTTGTCATTAATTTAAATAATTGCTGAGTGTAATAGATGGGGGAGTAGTGACTGCAATTTTGAATAAGAAACTAAAATGTAATTTTTTTTTCTTAAAAAGTATTTTAAGTAGCATTTTAAGTTTATTACTAGATGCTATTAGTTTGTGCTTTGCAATAGGTCAGTCTATCGGGAGAAAATAAGCATTTCCCTAGTGGAAAATTTATACTCCGTACATACAAAAACCTAGAGCGACTGCATTAGGTTAAAGATCAAAGAAAATGTGCAAGTTTTAGAAGAATAATGGAATACTGTAGGCCAAGAATTTCTTGATTCGATCCTTTCTAATATTTTTCAATGAATTTGATTTGATTTTTTTTTTAAATTCCTCGTTATGTGATGAAAAAAAGAGAGGTCCTGAAATTCTATTTTCCTATAAACTAGTCTAAACAACCTGATGTCATAATTCTTTCATTCAAATAGGATGCAAACTATTGAGTCTTTTGGCTGAGAGACAAATTTCAAAGAGAAATGGGTGTATGTGTATATAATCTATAATTTTTTCCAATTTGGATTATTACTGGAGCACTGAAATGAACATGTAGTTGCCTTCACCTCTTTTAGATAATTTAAAATAAACTTATTCTACCCTTCAAATATATTATAGTAGTTCTCCCTTATTCTCAGGGAGATAGTCTCAAGATCCCCAGTGGATGGCTAAAACCATGGGTAGTTCTGAACCCTATAGATACTATGTCTTTTCCTATATATACATACCTCTGATAAAGTTTACTTTATAAATTAGGCATAGTAAAAGATTAAAAAACAGTAATCACTAATAAAATAAAGAAATTATAACAATACACTATAATAAAAGTTATGTTAATGTGTTCCCTCTCACAAAATATTTTATTGCACTATATTCACCTTTTCACTTAAAGGAAGAATTTTATGGCTTCTCTTTGGTATACTGGAATTCCTAGCATCGCTCTTGCATTTTGGGACCATTACTAAGTAAAATAAAGGTTTTTTGAACACAAGCAGTACAATACCAGGACAGTCAATCTGATAACCAAAATGGCTAGGTGACTAATAGGCAGTGTACTTAGCATGGGGCTGCTGGACAAAGGAGTGATTCATGTCCTGGTGAGATGGAGCAAGTTGGCACGACATTTCATCACTTTACTCAGAAAGGCACATAATTTAAAAACCATGAATGTTTATTTCTGGAATTTTCAGTTTATTAATTTTTGAACTGCTTTTTTGAACTGCTGTTGACTGCTGGTAACTGAAACCATGAATATCTCATTTATTTCTCACAACTAAGTGAGATAATTATTTTTTTCTACTTTTAAAGATGATGAAATTAAGGCTCGTAAATATAAGTAACTTACTATTAAATGATGATCCCAAAGCAAGAATCTAGGTTCTTTGACTCCAAATCCAGGACATTATACAGGCAAATAAAAACATCACTAATAACTACAAAAGTACAAATTTATGGTGGAGAACTCTTAATATCAAAAAACTAATACAACTAGTTCTGAGTTGATGATATGAATTCCAGAAATGGCCTGCAACCTCATGCGCTCTACTTTGCAATCTGTATACCAAATGATATGTGGTCAATCTGGTAAATCATTTGTGGGGATGAAAATTTAGAGGCAGTAAATGAAGATGGATGAATGGATAGATGGATAAATGAATGGATGGATGAAAGAAGGGAAGCAGGAAGGAAAACAAAGAGACTTATTTGTAGATGGCACTAGCCATACAATAATTATCAATTTATAATTTGAAAATATGATGAAGCTTTATGGGCTTTGAGTATCATTTGGTTCAAATAGTAAATGTTTTTATTTAAAAAGTCATGCTTTAGTTTGCTGTTGTTTCAGTAACTGGGACTGCATAACAAATTGTCCAGAACTTAGTGGCTCAAAACAATGAACATTATTTTGCTCATGAATCTGTAATTGTACATGGATCAATGGAACAGCTCATCTCTGCTCTGCTTGGCATTAGCTGAGGTGGAGGAGGGAACCCAAAGGTTTGGTTCTGTACTCATCTCAGAGTTGTTAGTCATATGTCTGACTGTCAGCTGGGAACTTTAGTCCTCCATGTGGATCTCCCTGTATGGGCTTGTTTGGGCTTCTTCGTAGCACAGTGGCTGAGTTTCAAGGTCAAGCATCCAAAGAGAAAGCTAGGTAGAGACTATATCCTTTCATGATCCAGTCACGGAAGTCACAGAATTACTTTTACCATAGTCATGGCCCACTCAAAATTAGAAAACTTTTTCCATATAAAGAAGTAAAATTTACCTATGGAATGATCAAAAGATTGGGAAATATGCAGGTTTTTTATCTTTTTCTTTTTTTGGAAGAGAAACATACCATATTCTAAGCCATTATTCCTAAGCTTTTGACAACTGGGAATATAGCAGAATTCACTTAACATCTGTGGAGCACCTTATACGTGCCAGACTCTATGGAAGGTGCCGACAATGTATAAAAGTTATGCATAGCTTCTGGATGCTGAAATCTCATCTGAGTGAAATCCTTATTAACCAAACAAGCAATAAATCATATGAAAAACTTCTCACATAAATATTTTTGTTCATTTAAAGCAAAATGAATTCCATTTGTTCTAGAATGTCAAGTCATTGATGACCAGTGTGGCATGTAGTTGCTTTCTTAAGCAATGTGAACTTTTTTGAACAAAATTATTCTACTGAAAAACACACATTTGGGAAAAAAAATTAAGATTTTTAAAACATCTTAAGAAAAATAGAATCACTTTTCCCTGAGAGGAAGTTTATACAACACATACATTTATGGGCCTAACCATCTGGGTATTAGTGTTGTTTTTTCTCTTACCAGCCAACTACGTGGCCTTCAGCAAGTCACTTAACATCTGAATATGTTACTTCATCTGAAACTGAGCAGTATCATGATTACCACTAAAAACTATTTTCAACAATTTGGTACATTTTAATGTAGTAGTTAGCCTATTTTCATGCTGTTATCCTGTCTTACTTTATTTTTCTAATTTTAGATATGCATTTTTAGTATCAATGTTAGATGGTGACTCTCCTAGTTAAAATACATATCATGAAAGGCAAATAATTTGTATTTTTTAAATAAATGAATATTGTAAAGTGTTTTAAAAACATTATTCCCTTAATCCTCCCAAATGCTCCAGTTAACCATTTCAAGTAGGGAAATGAGCTATATTTATATTTGTTATATTTAGTTGACGAGTGATATGCATAAGGTCCTACACCAAGGCAGCGAGAGAAATGGGAAAACCTAAGATCAGACTTCCTCCATTCCTGAGCCTTAGTGATTGAGAGCATGCTTCCTCTGTGTGTTATTCATATTAATGAGTGCAAGTCATGGTACTAAGGGCCAAAAACGTCGTGCTGATAATCTACAGTTAAGCTCTTCAGCTCCATACAAATCTCCCTTTTGGCTTGTATGGAACTTGGCAGCTCTGTTTTTAGCACTGTTCACATTTGGCTTACTGCATCCTTCAGAAATGGCATATGAGCACTTTATCAGTTTATTTGATATTTTAAGATGCATTTCAGCATTGTGTACTAGCACTTGACAGAGATAATAAATACTTCCCACTCCTCATTCCCCATCCACTGACTACGTCTGAGTAATTTGCAGAAGTGGATGAGAAGGATAAATAGAACAATTCTAGGAATCAGAGTGGAGAAAATGTGGACTCAAATAATCTACACGCAAAGTATTATAACCAGGATTGGAGACTGAGACTAAAAGGTAACCAGAGATAAGAATGCTAGGACCCAAGCATGACAAGCTAACCAGTCCAGTCATCCATACTAATTACGACTACTGAAAGGGTCAGCAGGTCTACTGACTATAATATGTTACCAGCTGTTTACTTCTTTATGGGCTCTCCTCCATGTGCTCAGGTACCATTTTAGTGTTAGTTGGTCCTCATAAATCATCCCTACATTCTCTTATCCCTGGCCATGGTTCTGACATGAGCACCAAGCCCCATTTATTCGATGTCTCTTTAGTACTGCTCATGGGAAAATTCAGCTCTTATAGTTATTTTACTATTACTTTTTTTCTTCAGTAATCATGAAGATATTCAGTCCTATGGTAGGTCAATTTTCAGATGTAAGTTAAAAAATATCTATATATTTATATCTGTATCATCTATATCTAATCTATATCCACATCTATATGTATATCTACACCTACACCTACATCTACATCTACATCTATATTTATCTATGAATTTCCATATATACAAATATGAAAATCATGTGGAAGGCTGCCCTTACACAGGTATCCCCTGATCAGAAGTGAATTGCCTATTGAATTAAAGAATTCTCATTAGTGAAAAGCTCCTATTAAGACAATTTTCAAAATATAGTGTAATTGTTGAAAGGAATTATTGTATAGAGAACGTCAAGAACATCTGAATTCGAAATTGTAGAAATAAAGAAAATTTCTAAAATATATTATTTAAAATTTAAAATATTTAAGTATTTTAATCATATTTAAATAATTTCTAAATAGATATGATTTAATATCTAAATCATCATGTTAGCAGTTATGGTGATCATAATACTAGTGTTGAGAGTTTAGATTTACTATTGAAAGAAAAGTACATCATTATAAGTAAAAATATATTCTAGTTTTTCATTAATAGATGCAAAGTAGGGCTCATAAAATGACTTTCATTTCAGAGACCATTGGCTTATACCATTTATAAATTGTTAGGATGATTAAGCCATTATTACATAAAAGCAAAGAACAAGAGTTAAATGGTTGATTGGAAAAAGGAAAGTATAGATACTATAGGGAAATAGAATGAAAAAATAAATCTCAGGTTTATATCATCAGATTATAACCTTATTGAGAATTTCCTCTTTTGTTGCATAAATCCTTGAGTCAAATTTAACTTATGATAGAGCTTTAGTTTATTATCATATATATTAAAACTCTCCTAGACATCTCACTAGATCATTGGTTTATTTTATGTGTTGTGAATTTACAAAATATTAAAAATTCAAATATTTTAATAAGACAAAATTATTTTCACATACATGTGTATATATGATTTGCTCTACTTAGTTTCTGGCATAGGTGAATATTTATAAATAATCATCTTCATCATTATGTTTCTTATAATTAAACAATGAAGTGCATCTGTAGTAGTAATAATGAGATAATCATATCTCTGGCATAATTAGCTGGTATAGGACACAGCCAAGTATCTCTAATGCCTTAGACTGTGATTATATTATGATGAGCATACCCTGCAGGTTGCCTAATTTTCATTGTTAAATGTGTACTTTTTTGTAATGAGGTTTTCTTTAAAATGAATTTTTCTCTTTATAAAATATGTTAACAGTCATACTTCTGAATAATCAATGAAGTTTACATATGGTTTGGTGGTTGATTTTTCCCCCCTGTATTCCAGTCTGCTGTTTCTTTCTACACTGTGCCTATATCAATATCTCATTATCTAAAGACATAAGGAAAACTAATTAGTAATCCAAATGTCTTATACGAGTATTCAGAAATTTGTAAAGATTAAAATTCAACAGAGAAAAAAACATGCAAAGAAGTAACTGAGTTTTCTGGCATTTAAGCTATATACTTCTGCTCTTCAAACATAGATAAACATTACCTATTTCTGAATAACTTGAATATTATAGCATGTTTTCATTTTTCCTGCCAAGCCAGATGGCCCATATATCAGAAAAACAATATTAAATAATACTGATATATTTGTTGCTATTTCTTTTAGTATTGCTTGTTTGATCACTTTGTTGAAATTGCCTGATCAATTTAGCAGCTTTTTCCCCCCTGTCTGAATGACTGGTTGGCTGACTTGACATTGCTTTTGCACATCGTTTAATGATGCCCTTGCAGAGTCAAAGACTTAATGGATACAATGAGGATCATGGAAAACAAACACCAGTGCTTTTTTTTTGTAAATGGTTAGTTCTGTTCAAGACTCGGAGATTTGCAGACTCCAGTACTAACCAAAGGCTTACATTTGTGTGTTCCCCAGTGCAACAATGACTACGTGCCTGTGTGTGGTTCCAATGGGGAGAGCTACCAGAATGAGTGTTACCTGCGGCAGGCTGCCTGCAAACATCAGAGTGAGATACTTGTGGTGTCTGAAGGATCATGTGCCACAGGTGTGTATGTGATCTTGAAGACTCTCTGCAACCTTCTGAGTGGGTTCTGAATCCAAAAACCATGTCTTGCTGCTCCTGTTATCGCCAAATAAATAATTCAAATTATTGGCTAGACAAGCCTCTTATTCTTTTGAACAAAGCATACATTATTCTTATTCTATGTCATTTGGCATTTCAAATCACTTCTGGAAAAGAGAAAATCTACCATAAGGATGTTGGTAGATTTTAATATATATGTTACTTAATGAAGTGCAGGCAGTTGAATAATATAATTAGATCTCTAGATTAACCACCCAGGTGTCAAATATATAGAAACCTATCTATGCATGGATACAGTTTACTTGTGTGTTTATTTTGAACAATAACATTGTCTGTTAAAGGGCAGCTTTGCAGATTTGGGTTTGAAAGTCAAGAGGTGGCTAACCTTAGCAGCTCTACAAAATGTCCCTTACCATTTAGTAGATTATTTTGAAGAATATATGTCGCTGGACCTTTTAATGACATCGGCGCTTTCTGACAGTCAGTCTGGTATTCCACAAAGTTTTTTAATTATATTAGTTGCATCGAACAAAGAATAATATGTGGAAAGTAAGGGAAAAGGGTGACTTCATATGCTCTTTAGCTTTTCAGGTTTCTCTTTCATGTACGGTGGCCATCAGAGCTAAAGAGAATTACAAGCAGAGAAGAAAAAAACAAACAAGATGAACAAAGTCTAACTTGATAAAACAGTGCTTTAAAATGAAGCTGAGTTTTAGGGTTACGCTTGAGACATTAAAATCACATATATTAAAGAAGCTTTAGTGTCTTATGATAGTTGTCCTTAATGGCAAATAATATCTTTCTGGAAAATCATAATTTCTGAGGAATTGGATGATATAAGCATATTCAGGAAAAATAATGATGATATAAAATATAAACTTCCTTCAAAAATAGAAATAAAGAATAGGGAAAATATGTTTTATTGAAAAGTACCTCTTAGATAACAGGCATTTCTATTCTAGGAAACTATGTTGAAAGTTGATGTGAATGATGCCTAAGACAGGGTGGTAAAAGAGCAAAGAGAAAGTCTCATATTTTTCATAAGATTATCTTACGCCTTTGATGTTAGTAATTGATAGTGTTCCAAGTTGTGACTACCAAAGTTTCTAAGAATTAGCAGAAGAGAAGTGGAGGAAATGGTTTCCCTAGTCATGTCTATTTATTCTTTATGGACAATGATGCAGGCTTTCTGGCTTTGGTTTTAGTTTTTAAGTAGCTTTTTGCTCCTACGTGATTTTTTTTTCATGATGTTGTAAATGTCCTTTCTGGAAGGGTGATCATAAGGCAAGCTGGACTGATTCTCCACTTGCTTCTTATTTGACAGAACAAACAGATCATTGTTGCTTGATCTGTGAGTGAGAAGTAATAAGTGCAAGTGACAGTAGGAAGTGAGTTCTTGCACCATCTTTCTCAGTAGGAAAGGAGGAACTCCAGCCTGCTACTCTCATAGTAAGGATGGGGAAAATAGAAAGACAGTGAGCAAATTAATTACAAAAAAACAACCTACCATATCTAATGAACAAAAAAATGAAAAATGACACATTAGGACACATGGAATAGGAAAAAAACAAAGAAAAGAACCTCTGACTCCTGGAAACCAGGAATGATGTGGGCAAATACCAGAGACAACGAAGAAAAGGATTTGCTTATTCAGATAGGATATCTGTCTATCTCTAACAATAGCCAAGGGAGAATCAGTGGACAGTACTCATAAGCAGTCATGAAGTTATAATTATGGCTAAAAATGTTTGGTAGCAAAATCTCTTTTTCTTTCTTGTCAACCTCAAAGTTCTTGTCAGCACATACAATTGCATTTTTCTGATTCATTCAAATTTTTCCATTCCAGTCCCTAATGTGTTGGTTATAGTATAAAAATAAATACTTAACCAAGTAGAAAATTTAATCACAATTGAGTAATCCATCCCTAGCTCATTCACAGATTTAAATTTCTTCAGGATTTAATTACTAAGCCAGTACTGCTGAATGCATCTTCCATTGACTTGTAAATCTAAAAGGTTTTTGGCCTGAATAATGATGGAGGGACCAAAGTAATTTTGATTAACCAAGTCTGACTGTAAATAAATTGGAGCTCTGACTTCTGGTCTAAAAGAGATCCTTATTCTTTTCTTCATATATTTTCCACCTATTTTTTTAATGCTGTTGACACTGAGTGAAGGTGGCAAGTTGTGATCTCCAGGAAGAAAAAGCAATAGAAGATGCAGCTTTATATTTACATTTAATTGAACCGAAACATATTTTTTTTGGTCCAAAAATTGTTTTCTGTTGGGCAGTCTGGTTGAAAACCTCACTGTCAATTTCTTTCTTTTTTCTTTTTCTTTCTTTCTTTTTTATTTTGCCATATAAGAAGTGCATTGACTAGGAGCCCCGATTCGGGTCCAATAACATGACTCGTTTTCTTAGGTGTTTCTGTCTCATTAATAAGGTTTTGGTAGGCTACTTACCTCTGGTTTGCCAGGGTGGCTCATTTATTGTAGAAATCATTAGAGCTTTCCATTACTTTTTCATGATGATGCCATGGAATTAAGTGACTGTTTTTTCAATCTATCCCTCTGTCTTCCTTAACTACTTAATCTGGGTCAAATCAAACACAAATTATCTTAAGAACCACGGTACATAAATTTTTAGAAACATACATGGGAACACAAACTGAATACTACTGCCACTTTCTTGATTTTCCTTAGCCATGGCTATTTATTTGAAACCTATGGGTGAATAGGCAAGATGTTCACTCAGAATTTTATTTATTATGTTCCAGACAAAGGTTTAAGCATTGAAAATATGCTAGTGTGCAGTAAGCCTCAAAATAGTTCAATGAGATAGAAGTTACTATACCCACTGAATAGAGGACGGATAAGCTTAGGAAGGTTGAATAACATTCCTTATGTCATCATCCAGTGAGTAATGATTTAATGTTTGAAGCTTGACATCTTTAAGCTTTTATGCATTTCCTCTAATATGCATATAACTATAGAAAGCTGAAGCAGACATGGACCTTGATTTTAAAAAGTTTACAGTCTTGAGAAAAGAAAAAGAAACTATATACATTCAACTAAAGCACAGGTAGAATATATTAGTGTTATAATAGTACAGCCGGTTATTAGCACCTAATCATTGTAAGTAATACTGAATAAAACTTTCAAGTTAATTCAAATAAAGTCAGTTGACATTTTAGCTGTGAAGGTATACAGAAAGGAGACTTGACACACTGACTATTCAAGCACTGCTTTGTCCAAAAGTAATGGTGCCAAGACATGATTTTCAGTTCAGTTGAAGGACTGTTCTCCTATTATGGAGATGAATGCATCAGCCTTTCTTGATCCGTTATCATTAAATAGTCGAGTCATATAACTAAAATCTTTATTTCATTCTACATTCACTAAGAAGATTTTTATTATAAATTGTTTTACCAATTAGCTTATATTTAAGGAAAGGATATGATAGTCCAGAGACGTAAGCCTTACTTATATTAGCAATTAATAAGTAACCTGATATTTTTATTTAACACAGTGTTAATCTTGTGAATTTAGTAAATATGAGTCCTCTCCAAGGCTTGTAATTCAAACTACTGCTCCTTCATGGCAGTACCAATGCCTAACATGGTGACAAGGGACAAGGGAGACTATTGGAGAATAATCTATTCTTCCACATGTGCCAGGCTTCTGTGGATTTTCATATACCATGCCTCTTTCTATGCCGTAACACTCAATAAAGTGTCATGGTGGCAAACAAGTAGAAGTAATTATAATTGGACTAAAACATCAAACACAAGTTTACAGAAGTGACAGTTGTTGATACAGTTCTTGAACCCTGGTTAGATTTCAATGTGACATGAAAGCATAGCAGACAGAGAAAGCCAGTATTAGTCTTATTTCTCAGTATAAGGTAGAACCATATTTATTTAGAATGCCAAGGAGTAGGGAGGTAGAGGGAAGATGATGTCTACACATAACAGGTGGAAGCAGATGGAAACTTAATGGGCTTGAATCCAGCTAGGAAACTGGATATTTCTGGGTACTGAATTCTCAGAAATAAACATCTCTGACCAGTTGTAGTTATGTAGGAGGAAGGGGAGAGAGAAAATGGAGAAAGAGAGATGCAGAAGGAAAGTTATTGTTTCTTTTTTTATTCTGCCACCATCACCTAGGGTATATTCAATTTAAAGCACAAAGACGAAGCAAATCTCTCTTCTACTGGTTTCAAAAACAAAAGATGCTTTTGGTGGTAGATAGATTCATCCATAATTGTGGTATTTGAAAAACATATTAACAGTTATAAAAAGATGTTTATTTTTAAACTGTTTTTCTCTTTGTGCATGTGCGATTTACAAGAATGTAAGCCTTAATTATGAGTTTATTTGTTGCATGTCTTAGACTGTTTAATTTCTAAATCTCACTGATTGTTATAAGCATCTTATTTTCAATTTCTTTTGTTACTAGAACCACATTTATTTTGATTAAAATAAAAATATGAAAGATTTTATATAATCAAGTTAGGAATTATTTTAAAGCTAGATGACTCTTCATAAAGTTTAAATATGAAAATAATAGAGAATTTATTTTATAAGTTATACTATATAAATTAAATTTATATCAATATGTATTTTAGATTAAATATTAGTAATTTTCTCAATTATTTTGTCTCAATGAAGAAAATAATTATGAACTAAAAAAACAGTTATGAGTAGTTTTTGAATATATTTTTCAAGCAAAAACAAAGTATTTCCTTTTCTTTTCACAGATGCAGGATCTGGATCTGGAGATGGAGGTAGGAGTTGCCTTTTTGTATTTGATGACTTACATGAGAACATTATTTATGGATATATATTTGCCATTATAAGTAACTGAGAGGAATTCACATTTTGCATTTTAAGAGAGGAGAAAACAAACAATATTATTCTCCTTATTAAGGAAATGTATGTATCATGCAAATTATTTGATATATTTATGAATCATACTTAAGAACTCTGTCTTTATCTAATCTTCCTTGTTTATTTATTTGTTTGTGTCTGAGTTATCTTTGAGATAAATGTGCATGTTAAAACTTCTTTACAGAAGATTTCAAGCATATCTGACAGGGCAGAAAGAACTCATGAGGAAATTATTTAAATATATTTTTTTATAATATTGTTCTTAATTACCAGATATTAGTATTAATATATGCATAACTGTCCTGTAAACAAGGTCTTAATTATCAAATTAATAATTTCAAACTGAAGGAGCTTAAGCTATAAGAGAATATGATATGTATAACTAAAACTTCATATATTAGTTGGAAAGTCCTTTCTTTATTCTTTTTTCTTCTTATTCTTCCTTTCAATTATAGGTGCTTTATAGAAACTTGGAAAAAAAATCAAGTTCTTAAAAAATAATTGCTTTAGAAAAAAACAAGCATATAATCAATTTATATATAATACAATTTATTTCCGAATTGTATTTTTTTGAATAGTTGTTCTGAAAGTTGTGGTAATAAGTATTTACTTCTAGTAATATAAACTGTTTTCTAAATCAGAAGCCAAACAGTTTTAACTAAGTTACTTTTATTTCAGTCTTTCTGTTACTTCACTCTGCAATGATAATGGTTTTAATTATCTTTAAAATTTTTATTGTATTACAAGATGCCAAAAAAGTTTAACAACTTGAACCTAACAACCTAATTTTAGAATGATCTGGACAATTCCATTTCGCATATTGAATTATACATGAAATATATTTGACTCACGACCTGTGCTATATAGAGGATGAACTTGCTTCTGTGTTCTGATGGAGTATTTATGACCAAGGTATCAGAGGAGCCAGAATTAGTTTCCTTTGAATTAACTAGAAGTGATTGAATTACCTGTGATTGGTTAATCCAACAGTCCTAGCTAGTGATTATTCTAACTACTGATCGCTACAGGATATATTCTCAATAATGTATACTTAATTAATAATTGGGGTGTCTTTGCAAGCACTTTGGATGCTTGCTTAATGGTTATTTTTCTAATTTACTTTAATGAAAGTGAATATAATTCTCAACTGGAGTGCATTGATCTGAATAGTGCTGTGAACAAATTTATTTGCAAAAACACTTATACATCCTAAATGATATCATTAAACCTCCAAGTCCAAAATCACTGTAAAATACATCATTTTTTACTTTTTTAGATTGTTCTATATTTTTAAATGAATGAATATTACCTTAGCAATGACAATTAGATCTGGTTATTTAGAAAATAAGTTTAATCCATTTGCATAAGAACATATGTTTACTGCATTTAAGGGAACATTTTTGCTATGATATAAAAGGGAAAGAAAGGTTTCATAAAATTTATATTAACTTACTAGTATACATTTTTAGGGAGTTTTAAAATCTTTATAGATCTATTCAGATGAAATAATTTAAAGGGCTAACTTTATTTAGGAAAAACATGTTTACTGTGTCTCTAACATGATCTGCAAATGTGCATTCATTCATAAAGGTAATTTGTAGAGTAATATGGAACAAATATTGGACAAAAATCTTAAAGGTTGGCTTTTCCCAGTTCAGTAACTATATTTTCTTTCAGTACTTAAGAAAACTCATTAACACAAAGAATAATTTTGTATTATTAGTTTTGAACCTAAGACCTGTTATTTATAGAATTCTGTCTTCAAACAAAAATGCTTAGTTAGAAAGGCATCTACATCAAATAACCTTTATTGGATAGACTCAGAGTTGAAAAGTTTATGATAAACTATAATTGGCTATATATGCGTCCTATAGGAAGGTAATGTGTGGTAATGTGTGGACCAAATTTCAAAAAACTTCATAAAATAGTTGAAAGAAAGGGGCTGGTATTTCAAATACATATATATATATATGTATGTATATATATATATATATATATATATAGAGAGAGAGAGAGAGAGAGAGAGAGAGAGAGAGAGATTTAGTGTTGTAAATACAAAAACGGGTTTGTGTAGGAGGGATAATAACATCTTATCCACCCACAGACTTCCTTAAGCAACAAATACTGCAGTAAGAAAAAAGTATTAAAGGAACCTCCTCTCAAAACCTAGGGGTGTGTGGGTGGATAATTTTTAACCCCTGCTTTTCTCTCAAAGTCTTTCAGTCATATTATAAAAGGCAAGTCTATGAATGCTTTTCTTTACTCTCTTTTAAAAATATTTCTGCATTGATTAGACTTTTGGTAGATTTCTAAAAACAATAAATAAGCCCAGTAAAATAAAAACTATATTTAATTATTAAAATAATTATAAATATTATCCTGCTATAGGTCTGGAGGTATCCACAATTAAATTTTAATAACATCATATGGTAAGTTGTATGATAATATCTATAGAAATGAAATGTGCCTAAGTCATATGGCATAGATACAATGCTATATTTTTATTTCACTAGGTATAATGAAGCACTAGGCCTATTTATACAACTTATATAAATATGTAGTTTTAAGAGAATTTTTTAACAGATTAATTTCAGATATGCATGACAACAAGTCAAATTAAATTTATGTTCATTGTTTGCATAAAGAAAGCTTGATTTTTATTTTAATTATCCAGGTAATTGTTATTATTATGGTAACTTTGGTGTAGACAACCAGTTATGTTTTTACTTAATACAAAAGTGTCCTGTGCATTTTATCTTTGTATTATATTCAGATGTCCATAATTAAGACATTTACTTCATATGTGTACATTTTGGATAGAACAAGAAATATTTACATTACAATGAACCGTAAACGTTATTCTGCCAGTTCTGATTATACAGATTGCTGGAAACTGGAAAACACATTATAAGAAGTCTAAGAACTTAAAAATCATTTTTTAAAAAAATTCTTACATTTCTAATGAATTTTTGATGATATTTAGGAATTAGGTTGAATTGAACAAGCCTAAATATAAACCTAGGCAATGTGGCAAGATTTCTGGAACTGTGAAAATGAATATGACACATTTCCTTACACTTAAGGAGATTATATGTAAATTCTCTTCTTAGCGTACAATGGGGAAAATATTCTAATTATCAAAAGAAAAGTAATTCTCTACAGAAATAAAATGTTAAATATACTGTAAATAACAGGAAACTGAATATTTATTTCATAAAATATTCCTATTTAAGGCTAAGGAATTTTTTTTCTTCCATGTTGCCATATTCATTCCCTTTCCTGACCTCAATTTGTAGCTTCTTCACCTTACTGTCATGGTCAAGTTCTCTCAAACACAATATGCCTCATCATGTATTTTCTCCACCGGGTTCATGTTAAGCCAAAGTCTGACAAGTATCAATTGTTAGCAGCTTCAGCTGAAATACTGATTCAGTAAAGAAACTACCACGTATGCAAGATCTGCGATTTATCCAGGGCGATACATGCAGGGAAGAAAGCAGAAGCAATCCCTGTTTTTGCTGTTCCACACCTCAGGGCTGCTGTTCTACCTGGAGATGGGTTCATAGCCATAAGAAACTCAATCAAAATCTTATCTCAGCTTTCCGTAGGTTGGAATCCATTTTGCTTTCTTTTAACTGCAAAGAAAAACAATATTGCAACAATAATGAAATAGGATAGAATGAGTGATGACCATGTAATAGATAATGAAATTGGAAAAATACAAAAAGGAAGGAGAGAAACAAAGTGAGAATGATGGAAAATAAGAAAGAAGGAGAAGCAAACCTTTGCTATCAACATGGCTGTGCTTTGTTTTCACACATGGCTACCATCTTAAAAATAAAAATTACTTCTGTTTTTCTTTCAGTAGAACAATAATAGTTGTCTGATATTCCAGAGAAGATTGCTTGCGAATATGAAATGGGTGCTACAAACTTGTCTGAACCATCCATGTATGTTTATTAAACCATATCTAGGAAAAGAAATGAAATTGTATGCAGTGGAATGGCTTTGGACTGTGAATCAGATTTGTATTCTAGATTTTTAATTGGCTTCAAGGATACCTGTTTTATTTTTACTCTCAGTCTCCTTGGAGATTTATTTATTTTATTAGTAAAAGAGAATATCCGCTTATAGGGAAGATGATTATAATAAAGTAATGCAAAGAACTTTGAACTCCATAAAATTAAAAATGAAATTAAAAGAATTTATATTATCTTTGCTTTTAGTCCCATTTACTCTAAGAATGTAATTTCTCTGAAGAGTTTAATTAGAAGTTTGAGTCTTTTAATTAGTGATTTTTACCATTCATGATTTAAAGTATTGATGCCGAGATAATAATCAGAAATCTATGAATCCAGTCATAGTTCTCAGTATTTAGAGACAACTAGCTCTGTACCTTGAAAAGAAGTAAAATGACCTTGTTGATATTAGAAGAACTGTCATTACACAAGTAGATGAGAAATGAAAATGTTAAAAATTTTAAAACAGCAAATAATTATCTTAAAACTACAATGGTAGGCATATTATCTCTATAGAAAACCAAAAAAGAATAGGATTCACAATCTGAAGGATTCAGTATACTTACAAGGAAGAATTTTTATCTGGGCTGTAAGCATTGCAAAGTTTTTATAAGGAGATTTGAGCTTTTTAGAAACAGATTCTTTTAAAATAGAGGTGAAGATATTATTACACTTCTGCTTGATATCGGAGCATGAATTAGCTAAATCTGTAAGGATGCCTACACTTATGTATAATTGTTTTTAAAATACTCTATGGTTTATAAAAAGGACTATCATAATATTAATTATTTTATCACAATAACAATCTTCAGATGTTTGGGTGATGGTCAGAAAGGATGAACATCTTACCCATGGTCCCAACTAAGCCAGTCCTTGAATTTCAGGAGATTACCCTACCTCTTGTAGTTGCTTTTTGCAGTAGCTATACCACACTCTATGTCCTACAGTTTATATAAATTATAAACTCTATCAACTATCATATGAGATTTTGTTATCCCATTTCTTTACTCCCTTCCCACTCTCATTTTTATTTCTGAAATCATCTGTTCAATTTAACATAGAACTCAAACCCCTATGGGTTTTTGTTGTCTGTTTTCTAAGTTAATCAGAGTCCTCAATTTGTAAGGATTGCTGTCTATTTTCTTCTATTAATTTTTCCCTTCATCCTCCATTCCTAACCTCATTCCTTTTATAGGTGTTTACACTGAGATATTTAATACATTTTAAATTCCTGGGGGAACAAATATGCTTATGTGTTTAGCAGCAGGAAGTATGGTTAAAAACCATGCTCTAGAGCTAAACTCTGCATTTGATCTTGGCCTCATCACTTACTAGCATCATGACCATGGACAGGTTACTTAGACTCTTTGTTTTTAGTTTCTTCATCTGTGATCCTGACAGGGTTTCCCAGGAAGTAGATTCTGAGGTTGGGATTTGTGCAAACTATATTGAGTAGTTCTCTCAGAATCAGCATCTATGGAAGGGAAGAAAGCAGGATTGGGCAGAGGGAGAAGTTGAACTGGTGTAGTTTAAAAGCGGTGCAGTAGGCCCACATGGAGCTCTCAAGATGGAATGGTCTCTATAAGCTATGCTGTTTGGGATGTTAAGTCTTTACCTTTGCACCTCACCATTGATGTTGGCAACTGTAAAGTAAGAGTATTACCTTGGGCCGGGTGGCTACGTTTAGCTGCAGACTAGATCTGGAGAGGGATTCAGCTGTGAGCTGTTTATGTTCAACACTCTTAGCAACTGGCCATGTGAAGATGTCAACATTGCACCATGTCATTCTACACAGTCAATAACATTTAAAAGAACAAAAAAAGACCAAACTCCTGCCCTGGTAGAGCTGAATTCTTGTGAAGTGACCCAAACAGTAAACAAATAAACAAGAAAAAATATAGATTATCTGATGGCAATGAGTGCTATGTATGATGAAAAAAGTGGAATAAGGGGAGTTGAGGGGTTGGGTTTCTAATTTGCCTGGCGTGTTTAGGAAGGCCTGGACAAAGAGAAGGAGAAAATGAAAGAGCAAACCTTGCAGATAGGTGAGGAAAGGGCATTCCAGAACTGCAAATGCAAACGCTCTGAAGCTAGTGCATAACTGGGGTGTTCGAAGATTAGGGATGTTAGTTGGATTAAAGTGGGTGCTTGGAAATAAGGAGAGACTGGGGACAGGGGATGACCTGCAGACCCTCCTTCAGGGTTTGGCTCTTCCTGTGAGTAATCTGGGAGCCATCACAGGTCCAGAGCAGAGGAGAATGTTGTAATCTGATTGATGATGTTACAAGATTACTCTGGCTGCTGTGTTGAGAATACAATGTGTTACAATAAGGGAGAAAGTGGGAAAGACTTCTGCAATTAAAAGACAAAAAACAAAGTTTCTCTTGTTGCTGAGGTTTTAGGAATTTGTGGTATATCCTCTAGAATATTCTTGTCTATCTTATATATACCAACCAGTCTGCTGCCCATCCTGAGGGACATTGTCTATGGTTCTTTACTGAATAGATATCCTAGATTTCACTGTAGTCAAATCCATTTTTTTTTTTCTCGAGGTATTTTTGTATTTAGGGTTTTATTTGAGATGTCCTCCTATCTTGGTATTTTTAAGTAAGCAGAAAATTTCATTTGTCATCAGACAATATTTAATACATAGGAATCCCTCTGTGTGCTATAGTGTGGGGCAAATTGTACTTAATTTGTTTCAAATTTGAATTTGAAAATATGGCTTTTTAAAATTTTTTTACTATACTAAATATATGATCCATGTTGTACCATATGACTTTCAATGTGTACTTAACAGAGCAATTTCATTTTCTCTGTTAAGTTACATACTTGCTATAGATTTGGGATTTAAAAAAATCCAGGAATAAATAGAAAACAATATGTTTAAATAATGTAGCATCCTGGCTCAATGAGTCAAACCAAAAGAATTATTCCAGTTCCTGTAAGTTAGCAAACTGATTCTGAAAAATCTTGTTCCATGCTGCTCTCACTCTGAGAAGAATAAAAGAAGAATGAACTGGTTTTTAAGTAAGGTCGGATTGGTGTTTCCGAGAGCTGTTTTGCAGGTGGCCCATTTAAGCTGGACCCATTCCCAATTAAATAATATTGTTTTAAGCTTAATTTTTTCCCTATTTTTCTAATTTCCAGCTGTTTTTCTCTCTTTTTAATCCTGTGGTTTGGCTGACTGGGTGGCTGTTCTGTCATTATCTTCTTTTGGTGAAGGTCACAAACAGAATGGTCATTATTAGTGGAATCAATTAAAGAGGGAACTCATTTCTATGTTGGCATCTACACAAAATTCATGTACTCTGTACATATCTGGTCCCGGCTAAATTAAGAGATCTCGCATGATTTCGTAAGCATTGAATTAGGGTGGGAGTCATTTCAGATACACTGACTGTCCTCTCCAGAGACAGTAGTACTAATAGAAATAATATGACCAGTGGCAAGTAGAATTTCTGACATATTTATATAAGTGATAGTGGTGGAAACTTGGTGAAAAGGCGTGTGGAGCTATATGGTGTCTTATTTCCTGAATCCTTTGAGCTTTGTGATGCACTCTGAGATCCAATCCTTGAGGGCTGCAGAATTTACAACGTCGAGGATTTTATTCAGTCACTTAGAAGGCAACCAAAATCACAGCTTGGATGTGATTATCTTTGAAAGTAGGTGTTAATTTTAAATATAATTAAAGATAAACACAAATGGCAGTTTAGAGAAAAAAGATAATTAGTAGAGTTATAATACTGCATCTTAAATAGTGGGATATTATTAAATGGTTATTTTCTGGAAGCTCATGCTCTCATGGCTTTGCGGTCCATGCTATCCAACCACGTTCAGGTCTTGATTCAGGAATCTCCCTTGGCCTCTCATGAAGAGAAAGCTCCCTTATGCCAAGCTCTGCTTTGAAATAGAATGTGGAAGAGTTATAAAGTCAGTCCAATCCTATAAATCAGCACAATCTGTGAATTTTCCACTGTGAATAGTTCTCAGATCTCTATCTCCAGACCTTCCACCAATCCCCTATTTCAATCCCTAGTCATCTCTTGTATAACATTGAAAAAAAGCCTCCTAATTGGTCTCTCTGCTTCTAGTCTTGTCCTAAATTTTTCTTACTTGTACAGTCAGAATGATTTATATAATATACTTCTCTGAACATATCATTTCCCTGCTTATAACCCAACAATGGCTGCCCTTCATCAGAATAAAAGTCAGTCTTTGTTTTGAAATGCATGGCATCTGATACTAGTATATCAACATGTTCGCTTGTGATTTACCTCATTCTACTAAAAGTGGTGTGCAGAGAAAAAAGTTGAAGATATTATTTTAGGATTCTAGTTAGTTAGTTTGTAGGTAATTGAGGTAATTTTACCCTATGTGAATACTTTATTCCACATCCAAATTACTTATTAAAATGCCAAATGACTTTGGCCAAAGAATAGAATCATTTGGAAATCCATTTGATGCCTTCATTTAATTTGACATTGAACTAGTGAAAAAAACCCGTCTTTTCTGAGTTTTCAAGGAATTACAATGATTACTGCACATAAAATGTACTTTAGCTATAAAAGAATATTACTTGGAAAATAAAACACTGGATGTTAGTTCTTTTCATGTAGAAAGTTTCTTGATTTAATGAAATGAAAGAGTAGAACTCTGTGAGTTCAGCTTTTAACTTATGAAAAATGCAGTGGTATATGTAGAAGAGGAAAATAGAGCCTCCACGTGATGCCATGGGGATTCTAGAGGAAATGATTTTAAAGTAAGTCACCTCACTGTCCTCAGACTGAAAGTAAAGATGCAACCAGCAGAATTTCATAGACTTATGGTTGGCATGTAGTAGGTGCTTGATAAGTATTTGTGAAATTAATGGATGGATGAATAAACTGGCAGGACAGGATTGTCAACTCCTGCGATAGCATTTAATTGATGCATATGTGAACACGGAGGCCACTCTCGCTTCCCAGTAACCGCTAACTTCGAGGAGACATCAGAAGTGCCATAAGACATGTCCTTCCTCAAGAAATCTGCAGTAATTCTCTTGCTTCCACCAACCCGGAGCCACGGTTCTTATCCACTTCCTCATGTTCTTCTAGCTCATCTATTTCCCCCATAAATGAAACTGGAGCATTGTGGGAAGGTCATGCTTAAAATATAAAAGAAGATATTTATGGGGGATAAAAAGGAGAGTTTGGAGAAACAAGATAGGAGAGCAGACTGATGAGAGAGAACACGACTTCTCAATGCAGAATGTCAGAAGAATAAAGGAGGAAGTTGTGGTGTTCGACATTTTGTAGAAAAAAAGAGTTTGTGTCCACGTATGGAACTTAAAAGGATGAATGTTAAATAGCTTCAGTCTTGGATAGGCTGAACTGTTTTATACATGTTCTAACTCAACATTTCTTACTAACAAATACAGTATTTGCTCGTTTAATGCATTTCTTCTTCAATTGTTTCTATACCCCGTCCCCCACACACGTGTGTGTTTTGAAAAGAAAATCCAGGAAAAAACACATTCCAGACATAGATTTTCTTCCTGACTGTAGGTCACATGCATTTTTCTCACCCATCTAAAATAGCATTTAATGCTACCAGGAGATATTTCATTAGAAAATATATGTTTCCTTCTTGCCAGACAAGACAAAGGTTGAGATCAATGTTTCGTACTGCTGAGTAGCCACTCTGACAATCTTCCTCTGCCCCAGCACTTTTGAAAATGTGTTCCGTATAACTTGAATGCCTCAAAAGGCTATTATACTAGTGAGATCTAGAAATGCTGCATACTTTGACCCCTTCTGAAGAGTCACAGGTAGGGTGACCAACTTGTTTCAATTTGCTCAAGACTTTCTAGGGTTAGCACTGAAAATCTTGCATTCCAGGAAATTTCTCTGTCCTGCAAAAACCAGGACTTTAGTCACATATGAAAGACTGAGAAGTCTTAACAGTGAAGAAGCATGCTAAATTTTGTTTAAATGGTGCTTTAAAGGAACACCAGACCATGAAACATTTTTCTTAAACAAAGATATTAAGAATCAAAGTAGTCTCTGGTACACACTTTGGGAAACTTCTCCAGCCCTATCCATTTGTCTCTTGGCCCCTGCAATCTTATTACTGTTCTTCTCTCTATTGCCCTGTGTTGCAGGGGGTATGGAGACTTAAGGAATGGTAATATACTATAAGGAAAGTCTTTAAAAGATCTATATTCCAAGTCCTTTTGGTAATTGCTATCATATAATTCTAGATAAGTCTTGAATATATGCTGGGCACTATGTGTAAATTTCCAAAAAAGTTAGTAAAGAGTTTTGAGGCTGATATTATATGACAACGCAGGCATTCACAGAACTCTCCTTTGATCCTTCTCTCTGTAGAGACAATACCTGAGGGGAGAGGACAGAGCAAGACAAGAAGATAAAGATGGATGGAATGGAATACAGACATTTTCAATGTCTGGAAAGGGGCAATGATTCGGATCCAGAGCCTCTTAGTTCCACTCAACCATCTTTTTTCAGTGAACAGTTAAAAGCTTGATCTGGTTGAGCACATCCTATACTTACCGCCACATCACAAACTGGGGCAGGTGCCTCTTTCTGCACCTGCAAACAATCATAAAAAGCAAAGCCCATTCTAGTGAACTCTAAAGGATTGGTTGAATGAATTTATGAAAGGGATTCTGTTACACTGAATAATGCATTTGTTTCAACAAAGTCTTAATTTTTCCTAAATTCAGAGATATTTTTCTAACTTTTTTGAAGTGTTTTTAGCTCTAAATATCTGAGAATTAAAAAGTACTATTTCCGACATTTCTAGCACAGAGTATTTACTGATAATGCTTCTTTTGACAAAGTTTCTAATTTTTGTACCTCTGGGACAAGGCCAAGCAAAAGAAAAATGCAGTAGCTGCATAATATTCCCTGAGGTTACTGGGAATGAAAAGGAATAGATGGAAAAGTGCTTCAAATAGCATATTACTTTTAGGTATGCTGCTTTCAAATTGGGCAATTATAGAAACACTGATAAAGACAAACGACTGCTAATTTACTTATATATTTACATGAATCCCTAATTTTATACAGCTAATCTTCCCCAGTAATTGATAATCCCAGTTTAACACCCTAAAGATTAATGTGTACTTACTGCTTTTTAAATCAAGACATTTATAATGAGTGCCTACTATGTGTCAGGTATTTTATAGCCATATAGTAAAAATTTGCTTAGAACTGTTCAAGAAAGACATATCATCTCCCTATTTCAATGTAGAAAATAAAAGACACAAAGATAAAGTTACATGTCCATGACCATGCAGTTAGTGGCACGGGCAAATTCCCCTGTTCACCGTTGTTTCATGTGTAGCCTGCCATATATTTTAAAGTCAGGGATTTAAAATAAAAATTATAATCTTTTATATTAAAAAATGTTAAACGTTTACCAATTCAATTAAAAAGAAAGTGCTGCTGTTAAGTAGGAATTTCTCACTTATCAGAGAAACATCTATGTCATTTGTTTTGTGTGATGTGACTGGCTTATTAGTCGCATGTGTGCACATGCACTACACACACATACACAGATATTTTTGTATTCAGAACATTTATTCCACTAGTACTTACTGCTAATACAGTACTTATGCTTTACTAGCCTTGGTATTGATAACATGGTATAATATTTTTATACTTTGTGCCAGCTGTGTTTTAGGTGCTTGAAATTCAGGGGAAAAAATTCCCTTTCCACATGATATTTAATTCTAAAGGGAAGAAACAGACATAAAACCAAGAAAATAAATAAGAACACTTCAGAGTTCCATAAAACTTCTTTTAGTGAAGTAAAACAGGGCGACATAATACAAAATGGCTGGGATTTGTGGGAAGGGTGAGGTTCATATGGAATGCCTGAATGATAAGGAAGAAAGGTGCTCCTAGAACCAGAGCCAGGACATTCAGAGAAGAGAGACGAGCAAATGCCAGTGGCCAAAGGGAGACCTTAGTGAGACACAGAAGCAGAAAGAAGGTAAGTGTAGCTTGAGCACAGTGATTGAGAGAGAAAATGGTAGCAAAAGATTGTGGAGAAGGGGTAAGGAATTTGGGTTTTATTTATAGTGTCATGGGAAGCCTTAGAAGGAGAGTAATATAATCTAGTTTATATTTTTAAAAGACTGCTCTGGCTGCTTTGCGGAGAACGAATTATAGATGAAACAGAAGAGGAAGCAAAGGAACCAGGAAAGGGATTATTGTAATAGAACAAGTAAAGATGACCCCGACCTGGCTAGGGTGATGGCAACAATGATGGCGAGAAAGTGACAGATGTACCGGTGTCCCATGACTCCTCAAATTCCTTTTCATTGTTTCATATTGACATTGCTATGCCCGAAAAATGTTGCATGCCAGTATAAATAAGGATCTGGAAAGGGGAAGGAAAAATGAGAACAATCTTGTCACCTCATTTTGTGCTGCTCAAATTCTCCATACACATTCAACATGAATGAATATATAGGTTTACTTTTAAGATGTGAAATGTTTTATAAAAAGCATCATTTAAAAAAGCCAAAGCCCGTGCATTGAACCAGTTGTATTCATCTAAGGCAATTTTCTCAGACTTCAAGAGAAAAGCAGATTGATGTGCTTTTGGGATTTTCAACCAGTGGCTTTTCAATAAAGCCTGCATATGTTGATGTTTTTGTTTTTCATTTACCATTTTAAAGTTATACCTCTTAAGCATCACCATAGGTATAGAGGTAAAAGGTAAAATATAAAAAATAGACAGCTCTATAATTTGGCCTTTAAATGGCTTTATGTATTTATATTCTATGTAGGATATGTAACAGATTGTGATAACAGAATCAGATATAATCAAATTGCGGCATTACTAATCCCTTCTGCTGACTCAGAGAGTGGGAGTTCCACTTCTTATATACATAGTTTTTCTGTAACAGCTTATCACTAGCAACACCTTTGTAGCAGTTCTCCTGCTTTGTCAATGTGAATGTCCCCACAATAGCACCTTACCTATATTTGCCATTGATTCTCACAATCGATTTTCTTCTCTGGAGACAACTAATTTGAGTGGTTTGAAATATAAAACTTAGAGCTTCCACCTTTGGTTTTCCAGTTCACATAGCAATATAGAAGTCACTTTCAAATGAAAAAAAACCTCAAGGCCCTCAGATAGATTTTGTTCAACTTCTGTGATGCTGCTCTATTTTATTCCTCTAAAGCCTGTGGCCTTTTATATGTAGTGTTAGAGGGAAAATCCCACATATGCTGTTAGAGAGATACATAAGCATCACTGCAATTAAATTCTGCTCGTTGATCCATCTGAATACAAGTGAGGACACCAGAGCATCCTGAGAATGTCAACCGTTTAGTTCACTCTGCCTGTCCAGTCTTGGTTGGGGACTTAAAAAGGGCTGTCAAATATTTACAAACATGTACTTTACATATTTATTTGCAAGATTATTTTAGAGTAAGCAGAGTTGTTTTTCTGTTTTATGTTTTTGTGTGGTTTTCCCCCTTTTTTCTTTTTTAACTTGCCTTACTTTTTCTCTTTTTTAAACCTAAATTGCAATTCTATTTGATCCTACAACTCACAGACATGATCCCTTACTGGATTCATGAAGTGGGAATAGCGTTATACCAGTAGGGGGAGCTCATATCATGCCTATTGTGTGGGTTGGACAAAAGTGACTTGTAGGTTTGTGTAGTTAGGGTGGAGCTATTTTAATTCTAATGACAACAGAGATTATGAGTTGGAATAAAGGTTATTTCCTCCAGTTGAAAAGTTAGTTTCCTAACATTGTAAATCTCAAAAACAGTAAATGTTTTGGTAGCTTTGTTAACGAATCTGTATGCTATGGTTGAATTTTCAGATAGCTAAAATGGGGAGGCTTTAAAACTTGTTTAAAAATTTATTTCCTGGTATGTATTATCAAATTACTTCCCTCCATAAATTGCAGACACAGTACCTGATTTTAAGGGCTTTCGTTTGTCTCTCTTATGACTGTAAATCAATATAAAAGTAGTAGGTGCAGATGTGAGTGGCAGTGGACAAAGAGTTGAATGGATACCTCTTGCAGTCTTAAACTTGGTCTTCTCATAAATACCTGTTCAGTAAGTTTGCTTTGGGGCTACTTGCCTTTCTCACCAAGTTCATGTTGTGTTATCTCACAGGCACGAGGATCCTGATTAGTTAATTTTGATCAAAATCAGTAAAGACTCAGGGCCTGAAGCATCCTTCTCTCATTCCATTTTCTTCTTTAAGTATGTTTGGCTGTCCTTTGAGTTGTCAGCATCCTTCAAAACACTCTGTAATTTTGGAATCTCGAATATGGTGGACATTGAGCACCTCACCATGCTGAATGTACTTTTCTACTCCCTCCAGGATTTAATGTGTTCACAGGAAATGCTCATTATTACATTTTATTGAATACGCATTTCATGCCAGGCACTGATCAAGAGACCAGAGATTAAAAAAGAAAAGATGTGGTCTCTATTGAGAACAAACCCATGATCTAGGCAATTTATCACTTGATATGCTGGGAAAAGGATGGCTCTAAAACCTATGTCTCCTTCATAGAAGAAAGAACACAGTTGTCTCCGAACTGGTCGGCATGTTTGGCTTTCAAAGCATTCCTCACTGCGGCCAGATAACTGACTGATTTACTTCCATTATATGTAACAAATTTGAAAGTGCACAATGCCTGCATTTAGATGGACTTTACTTAAGAAAACACCTCTGGCATACGGGTTTTATCCACATCGGTGTGCTATTTGATAAGTTGAATCTGTGTGGAAACACTGATGTGGAAGTGGCAGTGTGGGAGGGAGGAGCAGAGAGGAATAGGAGGTAAAATGGGAAGTGGAGCCTGGAAAGATGGTGAAGTGTTCCTGGACATTTACTCGGTTTCCTCAGGGTGAGTGTCACAATTGTCTAGCAATTTTCTAGTAATAAAATAACTGTCCTATGGTTGATAAGCCTGTAGCATGACAGAGTGATGACCTTCGACTGGATTCTCATTTAAATAGCTCTTTGGTTCCCACAAGGCAAAACATTTTTCTCTTTTCTCCCCTCAAAATAGTAATGCTGTCAGCATTATCACTGCTTATTGTTCCCGCTTCAGTGCTTAATTACTATGGCATCATTGCTGCTACAATGGCCTCTTTTCCTATTCTTCCCACACTTCTTTTTTCATATATCTTATTTTTCCTGATTCGGATTTAGCTGAAAAAGCTGTTGTATAAGCATCGTTGGTCCTGTATGAGCAGACTGACCATGGCGATGTGCAGAGGCTGCTATATTGTGGAACGCATACAGCCGCTACTTCAGGGCAGCTCGCTTTGCCCAGTCCCTTTCCAGGCCACTGTATAATTGTGTATCTGCAATGTTTGTTTGTTTGTTTATTTGTTTTGTTATTTTCCTCTAAAGAAGTTCCCATAAATTGTGAGATCTCAGGCTCTATAGAAACTTGGATCTGTCTCTGCCCATGAGTTTTAGTATATAGATCTTTGGCTCACTTTTCAATTACTTTTTTCTTTTCTGTTATTTTGTGGTTCCGTAGCTAGATTGTTGCAGTGCTGGTTCATTTCTTAATGAATATTTTTAATTTATTTTTTTTTCTCCATGCAACATTTTAATCCAGAGTTGTGTCAGAAGTCAGGTCTTCTAACAGAGTTCAAATGGATTTTTCAACAATTCTTATAAAACATGGCATCTCAAATCTTTATTACTACATATTATAGTATAGATATTATATGAATGTATTCAGTGGAGTGCACAGCATTTGAGCCATGCTGAATGATAATATATACCATTAATATGATTCACCAGAGAATCATATTTCGGGCTTGACAGTACTCTTGAAATGAAACTCCTTGTGAAATCTCCTGGATATTCTCTTGAATCCACCTACTTTGACCCACCTCCACCCCAAACACACACACACACACACACACACACACACACTGTTCCATCTCAGAGATCTAAGGCTCTCAAAATTTTAGAAGGCATTTCCACAAGGTGCCCTTTTCCCAGGTAATATCAAAATAGAAAATATCTTTGGAATACTAAGCCTCTGGCAACCATAAAATATCTAAGCTGTTGCTAAAGGAAATGTGACCCACTAATTCTCACTGGCCCTATGACTTTTCATCATTAGCTAGCCCCGGTCTCAAACAAAACTGAAGTTCAAGTCCTTGGTTTAGACTTCCAGCTCTCTAAAGGACTGATATTTATTAATTCAACATTATATGTATTACTTGTTCATAGGATGTAGAAGTGAATAAAACAGATAATAATCATGTTAACATGACAGTAAAGTTTAGTAGAGTAGAGCAGTGAGGTAAGAGATATTTAAGTATAGTGAAGGACTTTTTAATTATCTAGAGCATTTCCTTGGAACAGATCTACAAATTTTTAATACCAAGCACTTAGAGTAAGCCATTGCTCAAAGGGACCTCAATGACAGTTCTTTGCATTATCAAATTTTATTAGGTATTGGCTCCATACAGAGGTTGAGCTATACAATGGCAGTAAACTGAATATGAAGTCATTAAAAATTAGTTTTATGTTACTCTTTTGGGTGTCAGGAGAATAACAAAACTATCACATTTGATTCCCAAAATCACAGCTTCATCATAAAGATGAGTCATGGTGAACTAAAGGGACCATATTTTAATGAACCAGTCTGGTGACTGTAGCTCATCTATGTTAAGCAGCAGACTGCCTAGGGAAAAGGGGATGAACTATTTTTTCAAATGAAGAATTAATCGCTGATGCTGTCCTTCTGCCTTTACTCCCCTCTCAACACTATGCACACGGTTCCTCCTTGAATACACTCTTGTCTTAGGGATTTTCCTTAACAACAAATAATAATGGCATAAAACAATCTCAATTTTTGGGATTGCAATTCCCCACTTGGCATTTGTTAAATAAGAATCAGCAAATATTTTATTATGCATCTACTATATGTATAGCGAGTTGGACTTGGAGAGAATTTGTGTAATATAATCACCTTTCCTTGAGGAGGAAGTCATAGTTTTTTAAGAGAGTAAAAATGTGTATATACAAAATAATCAGACCAAAAGACACAATGTGTAGTAATTCAGAAAAGAAAGATCAAATTTAAGTAGTCAGTAGGGAAAACCTCAAAAAGGAGTAGGACATGAATTAAACTTTCAAAAATAGTTTAGGTTTTAAATAAATTGGCATTTTTATCATTTTCTAGTTTTTCTTTTTAAATTCATGAACTAAACATTTCCTCTTGACAAATGGATAGTGCACAATTATTTTTATTCTTGGTTTCAGCTGATTATTTTTTGAGTAGTTTTAGTTATTTGGAAAGGATTCATACTTTAAAGGCTTACTTTTGAGTCTCTCCTTGGATCTCGAGGTATTGCAGTATGGAGTAAATTCTAGTATCAAGAACTGTAGAGTAGGAATAAAAGGGAAAATTAACCATTTTTAGTCTCATCAACATAACCAGAAATAATTTTTATAACTTGTGATATTCTGATATATTTCCAGGTAGATTTTCAGTATATTATCTTCCACTGAGAATTAAGTAGTGTTACTTTAAAAATATGGTTATAAGCTCCAGGTATGTGCCACGTAATATATTTTACTGATGGATAAAATGCTTGGCTGGTATCAGAGCTGTCTTGTTTTCACATTAAAAATAATAAATCTAGATTTACAAACTTCTTGACATATAATACATTAGAGGAGTAATCTCCAAAACGTATATCCTAATAAGGATTGTCCTTCAAATTCGATCCTTCATGAAACTTTAATCACACTTGAACAATAATGCCATCAGTCAAATTTTTCTAAGTCTGATTTCAGTCTTTCTTGGAGAGCTGGTATACAATCGCACAAATAAATTTCCTTACACTATTGTGAAATCTAAGTAAAAGAAGTATGGAATTGCGCTGCTGGATCATTTGCCTCATTCACTCATGTAACAGACATTTGCATAGTGCTCGACACTTGGTGTCCCAGGCACTGTGCCAGGGAGGCATAGATCCTGCCTCGAAGGAGCTCACCACGAGTGCAAGAGGACAGGCAAGAGTTTGGCAAATGAACACGAAAGAAAGGGCCGTTGGAGAAAGAGGAAATGGCATGTAAATAAGTGGAAGTATGGAACAGCATGGCATTTTCAGGGAACAACAGATGGTTTGGCATCACTAGAATGTTAATTGCAAGGAGAGGAAGGGTGCCCACGAAGCTAAAAATGTTATTTTAAGCCAGACAATGAGGAGTTTTCTTAAGCTTAAAAAGATTTCATATTATCAAAGATTTTATCTGTCCTTTTTGCCATAGTCTAGGAGAAAGGTCTAGCAAACTGCTAAAAAGTATACTTTTACTAAAATTTGGGAGATTTACAATAGGAGGAAAAGTGGTATATCTAAGCCTAGAAGGCTTAGATGTGGTGTCAAAATGATGTCTATATCTTGTGAACTAATTAACTCTCTTTTCTGTCAAAATAATTAAGAGAACCACAGAGGGTTCTGAAACTCACTTTTTTGGGAGTGTGTTTTTATTGTTTTAATACTTAAAATGCAATATCTTATTTAGTTTATATAATAACATAAGTAATAGACATTCATGCCCCCATTTTACAGATGGGAAAACTGAGGCTCCGAGAAAAATTTGCCCAAGAGATCTAGGTTACTGAGCCAGAATCAAGATTCAAACACAGCTCTGTTTGACACCAGGTTAATAATAGTTTATACTGTGCCATCACTTTCTCTTAGTCAAGCTTCATCTATATGATATTTGGATGTGAACACCCTCTTTCCTGAAGAAAATTTAAATCCTTCATTAAAGTATCCCAAGTGTTGATTTCCTGAAATCACAATATCCATGTTAAACATTCTGGAGGTTGCCAGGGAGAGAATTTCACAGCTATCTTATCTTCAGTTTTCTATAAAACTGCATCTGGTCCATTAATCCTCAAATTGGGTTAAAGAACAAATGGAAATATTACTAAGTCTCTACGTGAGATGATGCTCTCAAGTGTGACCTTAGGAAACCTCTCTCGATCTCAGTCCCTCATCTGTAAAAGGAAAGATTTGGACTAACTGTCCCAGTGGTCATTTTGCATGGCCTCAAGATCCTGCACATACTCCAAAATAAATGACACTTAATGCTACAGATACCATATACACTGGCATAGAGGTGAGAGAACACTTTAAGTGTGATTATTTATGACTGCCAAATTCAGAATCAGATTTGAGAACTGTGATTTCTGCGTTTATTTTTAAGTACTCTCATGGCCTGCATATTTCTGGCATATGTAGGACTTATTACTGGTGATATACCCGGTTTATAAACAGAACATCGTTCTTTAGAAACAAAGTATCAATGTGCTTAATTTTTAAATCAATAAAAACAGAATAATCAAGAATACCTATTATTAATTGCAGTGTTTGTTACTATGAGAAGGTAGTAGGGTGGAGGATTAAGAAGGCAGGTTCTATGGGCAGACTCTGTGGGTTTAAATCCTGGTGCTGCCACTTCCTAATTGTGGAACTTCAGGCAGTTGAATTCCTTAATTTTCTCATCTGTAAAATAGTTTCTGCCTCGTCAGGTTGCTGGGCGAATTAAACGTGCCAATGTATGTTTAGTACCAGAACAGTATCTGGCCCATAGAAAGTCATAAAATACGACCTGTTGTTAGCATTTTGGATATGAGATCATTTATTGAAATTAAGAAACTATAGAATTAATGGGTTAACTAAAAATATTGAAGGTAAGCTCTAAGAGGGCAAGGGTTTTTGTCTCCTTCTTTCCCAGCTGTATCCTCAGCGCCACCCCTAAGTACCTGGTCCAGAATAGGTGTCCGGTAGATATTTAGTGATTGAAAGAAAAAGTTAAGGGTAAACAGTGTCGAAGGCTCTGTTATCCTGTTTATTTCAAACTTTCCTTGTATTTTAGTGTTTCTTATGTTCAAAAGCATTATGCCATATGCTATAAATCATGTGACATAATGAGTGATAACTAACAGCTTTCGTCTCTGACTCTTTTTCCAATTTCTTTGTGATATTGAAACCAGAAATATCTGAAAATCTTAGATCTTATAGAAACAACCATTAGGCTTCATTTTTTGTTTTTTTTTTTTTTGACCAAAAAAAAAAAAAAATCAAATCTCTACTTATTTAGACTTTTTACAAGCCTTGGAAGCCCTCTTGCTGTAATAGTAGCTGTACTGACCCAGCTGTTGCAGTTGCTACTTGGGCAGCTGCTGGGCAGCACTGTCAACTACCTTGGAAATTTTTAAACTGATTCCAGAGAGAAAAAAATAATCTGGGAATTCCAGAAAGACTGATAAACCTCACATCTCCCTTGTTCAATTAGAAGCCATGACCTAGAATCATAGATTTCAAATTGAGGAATTCTCATCCTATGAATACAAATTTATGCCTATTTTGAATAGTTGAAGTTTGATAAGAATCTTACATGCAGCCTTAGTTTTAATAATAATGCTTCAGAATTACAGTTATGTAAACCAAGAGTTTATAGGATTTTCACAATCTTTATCTTATTTTATTAAAAATCTATGCTTTCTCCTCTTTATTCTTTTCTGCATTGATACTATTCCCAAGTCATTTGATTTTCCAGAGTGACAAAGACAGCCACTTTAGTTAATGAAATGAAATTACTCTTCCTAATAGGTTCTAAGTCAAAAACATCCTGATATTTAAGGTGCCGTCCAGCTTTATACTATTTTAAATATTTTATTATTGTCTAAATGATTTTGCTGGAAGCAGAAGTTTTGAAAACAAAGAGATACGTATAATACCCAAATCTGATGGTTGTCATCCAGTGGGGTACATTGGCCAAAGAAAGAGTCTTCACTTTTTGTTATAGGAAGAATTATTGATATCCAATAATTCTGATAAGGGTATGGAAAATTTTGCATGAAGATCTCGTGGGCTATCTGGACAGAAAATACTTAAAAACCCTTTACAACCTTTTTTCCCAAATGCAACGTTATAGAAACTTGTCAGATTAGAGGAAGATGCTTTCCAAAGATTGAGGTGGAAAGAGCAGGGAAGCCTTCAAAATTGGCCATGTTCAGATGGTGGCTGCACTGTCCCCAGCTTGATGAGGGACCTGCTGTGTTTCACTAGACTGCGGATGTGGAATATAAGCAGAACCAGCCTCCAGAGTCTGCCCGAACAGTCTCCAGATGAAATAGAGGAAAGAACATAACTGCTATCATTGATAAGCAGGCACAAATAATATACATAGATTATTAAAAAGAGATGCTACTTTATTCATTGCCACCAAACAAATGAAATAGATGATAAAATGATAACATTTATTAAAGTCGATATGAAGTTCTATCTGTGCTTCTCATAAGAAACAGAAGCACTGAAGTAATTTCTAAATAGAAACTCTCTACTATTCTTGATCTGTGGAATTGTGGAGTAAATCAGTCATATCTAAGTCAGAGATTTAAATTAGCATGTTTATTGAACTAATGTAAAAAGTAAAGTGTTCATGTTATCAGTATGTTCTTGTGTACTCAAGCCATACCCTCAATCAGAATCATCTCTTACACAGAGCTCTAAACAACCCTGCCCTATCCATTAGAGATAGTTGACACAATGTTCTATATTATTTAGTAACCTCCGAATGCCCCCACTCCACACACACACCCACCATTTCTGGGTGACACAAGTCACGAGCCTGGATTCTATATACTGAAGTGTAACCGTAGTTCAAGTTTTGACTCCTCTAATTGAAGAAACCCAAGAGACCCATTGGAAGCTCACAGAAAACCTTCCGCATTTTCAAAAGCAACCACATCTCTAATCAAAAACTGGTTAATGGAATTAGCATTACATTGAATTTCCTCTGCTTTCAAATTTAAGACACAGGCATTCCACTTGTGTCCACCACCACCATGAAAGAATACAAACTGGTTTTGAAAAAATTGTATCTAAAAATGAAAAAAGCTCTTTTATGTTTATTTACTGATTGAACCTGTGCCAGCAGTGCTGGTGTGTACCCGAGTAGGCATCAGCCACCTCATGCATATTTGAGCAGCATCAGCACTTTCACCCCTGTTGGAGTATACAGTATTTCAAACATTAGGATGTACATCAGCATCTGTGGCAGATCAGCATCTTTCAAAACAGAAAACAAACACTGTAGACAGTCTATAGTTTGCATTTTTCATACCACAGGTGTTGATTTCTCCCCCAGGAAATATAAGAATGGTAAATCAACAGATATTAGCCATTGCGAGTTATGATCCATCTTCTGAATGTGGATTTTAAATAGGCTAATTAGAATGGCATGTGGTTGGCAAAATACATGATGGTCAGCCTGCTCAATAGTTGTTGGTCTACCATAGACAGGGTAAAGATGACCTTGGCACCTGATCGTTGGCCCACATCAGGGAGACTGCACAGCAGTGATGATGAATCAGCAAATATGCATTGGAGAACTGGCTGTGCATCAATATATTGACAGATATAAAATGAATATACACCAGGAAAAATGCAGTGGGAAGCTTGATGCAAAATCATCTGAGAGAATCCAGAATTTTTCAAAAATAATACCGTTATTTAGATATATTATGCTGTATAAAATGCATTTGAATTATTTTAAGTGTTAGCAAATAATTCGGATTAGTCTCTACATTTTCTCATATGTAAAATGTACTTCTTTTATAAAATTCTAATATATCTATTGAGCAAGCATAAGCTAATTCTTAGAGTTATGAAATACCAAGAGTAATAATTTAAATATTTAAATGTTGCTTTTTGCTGATTATTGGCCTTTTTGAAATTAATATTGGCATGCAGTTTAAATGAGATACCAAATTACTATTTTTAAGCATAAGATTCTAAATTATAGGGTTCTAAAGAAAACTAACATGTGACCAGTTTATTCTTACTGTGCATGTTCATTAATTTACTAAAATAAGGTTTTGATTAACTATATTCTAATATAATTGTCTCAGCTTATAATAATAGAAAACAGTTTTTGGCATTTCTCAACCACTTAATATTAATGGTCTATAGGTTATTTGCACATAGTTCTTTTGTACATATTAGACAAATACGATTATTAGTTAAATAAACATAATAGTGTTCATGGATCAAATGGCCCTGAGTTTATTCAATAATTTTCCTCTGTGCTAATCTATTATCTATGCTCACTTCTATTGAAGTAAACATTTAGTGACTATCAACTATGTGCAGGCACCATACTAGCTACCTTCGTAAATACTATCTTTTGCAATTTTTATAACAACCTCGAATGAGATGTTTTGCAGTTGATAAGTGTGACTCTGCTCCCTGAGGCCACTCATTACTTTTACAGCAGCTTCAAATTCTTTTTGCATGACCCTATTGTATTATATTAAGTCTTGGTCTCTCTCTTGCTTAACTTCCTTCCAGGAGGTTAGAAATAATTACAACAACAGTGGTACCAAATAACTTATTGCCTATATAACAAGTTGTAGGGAAATCTCTAATTCTGATGCATACTTCAGTCCTTTAAAAATGATATAGATTTGTAGGTAAAGAGACTCTATTGCTGATTATTCTATCTTAATGCAAGTCTTGTGTTTAGTATTTAACAATGCAAAAGAAGGCTCTTCAAGTTCCTCAGTCACCCCAGTTTTGCCCTAAGCTGGACAGTATGGATTCCTGAGTTATGCTTGAGGTAGAAATTGGCAGCCATTCTAGTGCACTCAGTTCTTGGTTATGCATGAATGCATTATTCTTTTGTGAGTAACATGTGTTTCTTTGTATTACCATCCCCTAATAGCTATTATGGGATCTCCACCCTTCTTCCTCCCTGAACAAATCTTTCCCAGCCACTCTAGAAGCCACTAAAGCTATGATTCACAAGATTCCTGAATAATTACCTTTAGGCAGTGTGGAACATATATGTTTTTTCTTCTCTCAGGCCCAATTCTCTTTGGTCATTTTGCTCAGGAAGCCAGATGCAGGCCTGCTGGGGCTGCGGCTTCAACCCACTGGTGCTGCCACCTGTTCTTGCGACCACGAGGTCAGACTGTGTCAACACTCATCATGAAAGCCTCTCTACGGGAGTGGGGAGAATAAGGAGGCCGTCCTGGGATTGTCCTTAAGGGGTGGCGCTTTCAGGTATCAGAGAAAAGTTTATGTGAAAACAGTTTACTCTTTAGTTTCTGCTTACACCTCTAGTCTGGAGGAGTAACCTTTGAAATTAACCTCCAAACTCCAATAATCTCTTTCTTTATTTTCACTAAAAACAAAAAAGAAGAAACAAAAGAAACCCCTCACCTTTCTCAATTTTTCACTACAGTTTCTTAATCAGCATATTTGCTCCTAGACTAAAGTGTCAGATATCTCACAATTAACATGTGAAAATAGAACACTTGATTTCTCGAAAACAATTCTCCATACAATAGTCAATGGTGCTCATCTTAAAATATTGTTTGGGTCAGTGGTTTTCAAATATTGCTGGACATTGGAATCACCTGGAGAACTTAAAAATATCTAATGCCTGTGCTTTCAGAGAGTAAGCCATCTCTAGGGGAGAAAACCTCAGAGAAAATAATGTATAAACCACCTCATCCTGAACTTTCTGGAGAGAATGAAAATATACTCTCGATATATTCCATTTATCTTTTTCTCCAAGGCTATGGAGTAGTGATGGGACTTATGTCTGAAGACAAAGGGGAGGCTGAGGAAAAGTGAAGAAAAAAGTGGGAGATCTTCCCCCTACTCCCACTTGTTCCCTAGGAACTTATGACAGGACGAAATGCAATTTCCTTTTGCATTTAGTGCTGCTATAAGCAGTATTCAGTGCTTGGACCATGGAGTAAGTGCCCAGGGAATACTTTCAATGACTTGAGTATGAGGCACTTTAGGGAAAGTGACCCGAATCAGGAGAGAACTGAGAGTGGAGCAAAGAACTTAGGGCACAATGTAAAGGCAAGATATACCTGTTCTGTGTATCACTGTGGAATAATTGTGCACTGTGGGGAATACCAAAATCATCCTTCGGGTGGTGATTTTAGTTTCTGTTCCTTAGATTAGTTTCTTAAACATTGTAAAGAGCCTTCAGTTGGACAGTGTTGGGCTGAGCAAGTGAGGATTTTCCCAAGATGCTAAATCAAAGCTTAATTAAGAAAAATGAGACTTCTCACACTGAGATTCAGGGGCACAGCTGACAGTTGGCTATTCCATTTATCCCTTTTTCAATGTAGGCCTACATTTTATTGTCAATAATAACAGTTCCTTCATGTCACTGTCCTTGCTTGTATATTTTTTAAAGGCGCAATTTGGTAACTGAGTTTTCATTGAAGAAAAAACAGATTAAAAAAAAGTGTTGTTTATTCATTTGCTCACCAATTAACTTTTAACTAATTTTCAACCATACGTAGATGAACAAGGTGCATTTTGAAAATAACAAAGGGAACTTATTCATATGAGCTTTAAATAGTGTATGGCACCAAAGGATTGGTTTCTGGAGCTTTCAATAAATTGTTCTACAATGGACCTTCTAGACTAGTCAACATTAGGTAGAAGTTGTACTTAATAAGGGCACCAAAATATTAATTTATTGTAGTTGAAAGTTAGCTATTAAGTTCCCAGTTGGATCGTGGGTTTGTCACTTCCTTCGCCAAGAAATTATGTATAAGTTTATAATGGTAAGTATAAGATAACTCTTATTCTGACACCCTTCTCTCATCAGAATGTGTGATTACAACACATTAAAGCACAGGTTATTTACTGTTCTTCAAGGAATAGTAGTATAACCATTACTGTCAATACTATAAGCACTAATCTTGAGTCTACTGCATGAGGCAAATGCAGAAAAAGCTTCATCAACTAAGCTGTTACTCTGAATGTCATATCTAAGGCAGTTTTTAGATTTGGTATGCCTCTAATATTTCCTCCCTATCTTCTTAGTTCAAAGCTCCATTTCTTCAAATATTAAAAGTCTCCCAGAAGACTCTTCAATAAGCACCACTCTCTAATAAAGAAAAAGCCCAAATGAAGCTTGAAAGATAGAACAAGAATAATTTGAGATTTTTCTTCAATTCCTCCTTCCTCTCCCCTCACTATGCTCGTCTCTCTCGCTCTTGTATACACACCCACTCATATATATTTTTGGAGGCAGAAGAGCACTGCTTGCTTTTTGTGCAAATTTAATTACAAAGAAGAAAAAAAAATGTTGACGTGAAGCTGAAATACACTCATCAGGCTAACAAGTGCTCTTGGAAACGCTTTCACTGAATGTCATCCCTAGGGACACAGCTCCCTTCTTCTCAAGACTCTGTATGTGAACCACAAGACCTGCCAATGTCCACAAACCTGTTAGACAATGAACAGGACTTGCAGGCAAAATTAGAGGCCTGAAGATTGTAGTCACAAAGCAATCGGTAGGTTGTGATCATGGGAAATGGGGAGGAAAAAAGACATTGTCCTGTTTTTTTCTCTCTTTTCTTTGTGGTTTTCTTGCCATTCTGAAAAGCTGGAAATGCTATGGGATTTGGGGACCTCCTGGACACAGAAGATACTCTAAAAATATGTTTATTTAAAATTTTAAAACAACATCCACTCTAGAATTTGTCTTCTTTTGAGGTAATCTGTTACACAGGCTGCTATATTTTGGCTTTCAGCAGTAACAACTAGTTATGCCAAAAACAGATCATAAATAAAGTCTAGACAAATGCAGTGCCTTTATTCCAGAGGCAGCCAGCAGATGCTTTGTGTAGCCCACACTCTCTTGCCGACCAAATTAATTTTGCACCATGCTTTACTCTGTAATGCCTTGGAACAAAACAAAATTAAAACGTGTCCTTTGGCCACTTGGACTTCCTCAGATCACTCACTGTAGCATTCTTCAATAATAATGAAGAGTAAACTGTTTTTTTAAAAGCTCTTCTGATAAGTCAATGACTTAGTACACAGCCTCCGCATGGACCAGGAGATCACAGGCAGAGAAATCAGTACTCCAGAAATGTTCTTCGATTGTCAAAATTCTGTAACATGTCAAGTGTGGGAAGAAGGACAAGGTAAGGAAACAGAAACCTAGGGGAACAGAAATCTCCAGTTTCTTCATGGACTGTCGATCAAGTATGTGATTATAATTTCTGATCACCTCGCCTTGCCCTTCTGTGACACTCATGTTATAGTGGAAGCTGTGAAACCTTTCAGGTCTAGCACCTTGTCTTCAGAAATTGTATTGTATTTGGACAAATAACATTGCTCCTTTTCCAAATGGAATGGTAATAAGATCTTTAAAAAATCAGGCTTTTTCTTTTCATCACTGATGAAAAGAACAGAAAGGTCAGTGGAACGTGTCCTTGAAATACAGCCCAAATTGATAACTCTGTGCAATTTAAATGTAAGCATTAGCCGCAATGATTGTGGGAAACATGATGGAGCTTTCCACTCATTACGAGTAATTCTCCTAAGCTCAATAGACAGACTTTCCTTAATTGAGGAACAGGCATTACCAATGAATTTTTATGAGTTTATTTGTTCTGGAATTTTCCTTCATAAATGCAGTCAGTTTATTATATTAAAAATGTATATCACAACTGAAGCAGTTTTGTAAAACAGGCATTAATACAGTACTGTATCTATTTATTTGTACCTTGGGGATGTAAGGTAAAAAAAGCAAACTGCTTACTGCTTGAAAAATTATAGCCATCCAATAACTAATGGCTGTGGTATTGGAAGTAAGGAAAATGCTTCCATTGGACCCCAGTCAAGTGGTTGGGGTTGGTTATAATGAGATTGGAGGGGCAGTTAAAATTGAATCAAGATGTAGCACAATTAGATATTAATTCTCTTTAATGTTAGTTGAAAACAAAACACGAGGCAAGGTAATTGAAGTGCTGTATTTGTTATTATAAGCCTTGTAAACTACTATATGCTCCTTCTATCCCACAGTGTATACTTGAATACATGTATGCCCGCTGTGGTTTAGACTTTGCCTTAACTATTAGAGATTCATTCATATTTTTAATGTCTACAGAAGTTTCTGCTTTTTTTCCGTGGCTACTCATACCAATATTACTGGAATGGGAAGTCTTTGAGATATTTTAAAGATGAAGAGTGTCCCCCAAAAGCAGCAACCTAGAGTACCATTGTGATCTCTTTCTATATGCATAGTATTCTTAATGATATTTCCTAATATGTTACTTCAGTTAAAAATAAAAACTGCATATGAGGTCAGGAAAATTAAAACTGGAATGCTTATGTTTTCTTTATTGTAATTACACCAACGTTGCTTAGCTTTCACTAGCCTGTAAATGGGGAAAGTAGTTCAAGGATAATCACCAAATCATTAATTTGCCATTGAGTGCTCTTATGCAAGTTTCTCTAGCCAGCATTTTCCAACAGTTTGTTGGAAGATTTCTTTTTTTTTTTTTTTTAAGATTTGAAAGAGTTGCTAGAAAATGTGCAATTGGAAAATAATTTACACATACAGACGCACACACAAATTACAGGCTGTCGCTATGGGACTCTATAAAGCTTACAAATTCAGAAAATAGGATATTCACATTTTCTCAATGAATCAAAAATGTAGCAGTGCACATGACTAAGCAGATGACTAAGACACTTAGGAGAAGAGCTTGCAAATCGGGCTGTAGGGAAAATGCTGTCATCAGACTCTAAAAATCTAACATAATTATCACTTTAAAAAAAGTCAATGTGGAAAGTTAATTAAAATACTTTTTAGGCCATTAATTTTTCTAGTTCTCAAATCCCTTCCTCCTCTCATACCCATCCTCTGTCATGTTGTAATCTAGCCCAATATCAAATATATGTCATAGGGATTCTAAAAACCAAACCTGGGGTTTCTGTTAGTTATTTTTCCACAGTATTTTTATTGGCCAGTAGCCTATCTTCTTCTGAGAATAATCTATTTTTTCCTGACAATGAAGATTTTTATAATTTCTTATAGTTGCTAAAAAGGATGGGCACATTGCATGATGGCAAGATTTTGGTTATTTTGTCTTGCATGATGTTTACATTTTTGGAAAGATTTTTTAGGGTCTTATTTTCATGAGCTTATTCTTTAAGATGTGTCAGTAAACACAGAAGTAAACATGCTTTGTTTCACTCACTTGCTACCATTAGTATGTGGGGCTTTTCATTTAATCAGTTGACTTTAAGCAACCGAGAAGTTGTTTTTCAGGTTCTCTTTCTCTTTCTCTCTTAAAAAGGATTCCAGTTTCTAGAAGTGCCACATAGACATAGAACAAATTTATACGACCCTTGCTAGGTCCTACTCTCTATTCTAAGTTCTGTGGGTAACATAAAACATTTAACCATTGTGACAACTGAGAACTGAGATGAGAACTGAGGCACAGTTAAGTAACTTTTCCAAAATAGCACAGCTGGTAAGTAGCCAAGTTGATATTTGAACTTGAGCAAATTATGTCTAGAATCTATGACTTTAGCCGCTACTCTATTTTCATGTTTGCTTGTTTTTTTTTCAATTACACAGAAGAGAAATTCCTAAAAGGCTATGTAAAGATAAGTGTTTTGCCCTTATTATCATATGATAGATATATTACTTTAAAAATGTTGATGTTTTATTAATTGAAATCATTCTGATTTTGAGCATAATATAAATATTAAAAAATGCTACTATCAAGTTCATATAAAAACAAATACCTTATATGAAATAAAAATTCTTAAAATTGGTACTGTGTTATCATATTCTTCTCTTTGGTTTCTCTTTTCAGCTTGGCATTTTATAGTAAAATGAAATGCATATAAATTTAAAGATTCATATGCAATGTTAATATATGCCATTCATTAGGTATTTTATAATCAGAAACATAGATACATAAATCTATATTTTATAATGAAAATGTTGGTTTATAATTAAACTCATAGTCAACTTTCAAAAAAGTCAAAATTAAATTTCTTGTATTACATGTTAACATTAGTTAATAATGTTAAATATCATTAAATAAGTCAATTTTATATGTACTATGACTAGCACTATACAATATACACTTTTAAATCCTTAGAAAACAGGTTTTATTCTATTAAAAATATTTATCTTTTAAACATGTTTATCTGATTTTCTCCCAAAAAGAGAAAAAATTTCAGAAAATCGTATTAATTTCTTTCAAGTATGTTAACTCATAACGATATTCATTAAAAACTTCTCAAATTTGTATTTTTTTAAAAACTCCAGAAAATTCCCAAATTGTAAATTAGTCATTATTTAGCCTTTAATTATTATAATCATTCCATTAGAATGGTTGATATCTGCAAAGTTAAATTAGAAATAATCCCACAAATGAATATGATTTTTCATAGTGAAACCATATATATTAAACCACCTATCTATCAGCATATAGGAGCATTAATTTCTCTCTGAATCAAGTAACTAAAAATTTAAATGAAAGCAAAACAATTCTGCATATGTCCTTATTATATAAAGTTATTTAACCTTTTGTCATTTACTTTCTCTCACTCTGGAATAAGATTCAAAGTATTGTCAGATCAATCTTGAAATACATACATACACACATATACAAGCACACACACGTATGTATTTATTTAGTCAATTTTATGATTGTTTGCAAAACAGCTTAAAATACTGTTGGGGGAGGGACACATAAGCTGAAAAAGCTAAGAATGTCTATTATCTCTATTGTATCATTACTGGACAAAGAGAATGTAATACTCAGAAAAAAATAGAATTTATAATGGGAATAAAAGGATAGAAAAGTGTAGAATCAAACATCTTAAAACATCAGATAAGTCTGTTAACCAGTTCTTCAATTTCATACTATTGACAATTAAGAAAAATTATTTTTATACTAATCTCTCTTAAATTACAGAAAAAGGAGAAAAAAATGTTCTGTTATATTTAACAACGAAATTAGAAAATGAGGAGAGTGATGATGATGGTGACAATTTGGGAAGGACTATAAACCCTTATGAACGAAAGTTTTGCTTGTTCTCCTTGGTATACTTGAACAGAAAACCCATCCTCACAAAAACAAAACAAAACAAACAAACAAAAACAAGAATTATATGTTTTTCTTATCTGATAAATCAGGATTTATAATTTTATAAGTGTTTTGATATCAATTGAGGTTTCAAAATAATTCAATAATACATGTAGTTGTTTTTTAATGTAAGTGTTTAGATAAACACATAGCTAATAAGTATTTTAATGAAATGCAGACTGGTCTAAGAGCAGGACATTGTGACATAAAAAGTCAAGTGAAATACACAGCTGTAATGTACATATGATCTTTCATTCTAAATTAAAGGTGACTCTTAAAGAATATTGCTAAGAACATATATAAGTCTTATATGTTCTTCAAAGAAACCACTTGATAAATGCAGAGAATGCTATGAGGAGGTGCTTCTACTACTCATAAATTAACAAAAATTTGCAGTTGTCATGGGGATACTTAAATTACAGAAAGAAATCAGGAAACGATGAATGTAATTAATTTTTCTTGAAGTTCAACTGATGCAAGGTTAAAGCATATTTATTATGTGAATGTCTAGCCACTTGTGATATTAAAAAAATGAATAAATACAAAAGTTGCAATATATGTAAATTAAGCAAATCTTCTCATTGAAGTTCACAGCAAATACAATAAACTTTAGTTACTCGCTGATGACTTTAATTTTATCACCTGGTTCTGCATAAATAAATACATCGATGTAAATACATTTATAAAAATCAAAGGCTGGTTTTTGTTACTTTTTGTGCTTTTTAATAGGAACGAAATAAAGTGAATGTAATAGCCCACATATACCAGATATTATCTGATGTGTAAAAGATTGCTATAATGCTGAGCAGTAAAACACACCTTCAGGGTGGAATTTGAGCTGCTTTCAAATGCCCAGTTTTGCTGCTAACTCTAAATTAGAGAAACAATAGATCTAGATTAGATTAGAGAAACAGATCAGGCAAGTAAGTAAAAAATATTAGTGTTTAAAAAAAAAGTAAAGGAGTAATAGGGGTCGGTATGGTCCATGGTAAAATAAAGAGCATGCCTTGTCTAAGTGAGCAAGTGAGGTCTTCTAATAGTTATCCTGCATGATTTTATATATCCACATATGCTAGATCTGATTTTTTCACAGGAAGTTAAAGATAAAGATTTTTATGCAGTACTTCCTAATTTGTAAATGTGGGCAAGTAACATAAACATTAAAATTATTCAGTGAGCCACAAAAGAACCACTGTCAGTAATTATTTTTTTTTAATTTTCTTAGAGACATGTAGAGCTGTCCTTAATAAGTAGATAAAATATGACCAATTAGGGAATTTGCTGATTGGAATCTTGTCGCTTTTTCTCAATCATGGGCTTATGAATATGAAGTAGTCTACTGCATTTTTTCAGTGGTGACTTTTAATAAGTGATAACTTTTTTCAGTGTTAAAGTATAAGTCTTTCAGAAGCCACTAGATCTCAGGTGCATATCTAATAAATTCTATCAGTTCTTGTATTTCAGACCGTAGATTTTTTTTTAACAATTGTTTATCATTCACAGTGGAAGTTTAAATAGTCTCCAATCAGAGAATTTACTAATTGCTACTCTCATCATTTGTCAGTCTGCAGACAGAATTTTTGCCCCAGTAATGGCAAGGAACTACTATCTTTGTGATATAAATTAATATATACTTATTCCTTCATAGCTTTAGAGTAAGTAAAATAAAGGTAATATCTTCAATATTGTAAAACATTCAAACCAAAAGACATCACATTTGGCCTACTGTGAAGTAATTCATTCAACAGAGTTATCTCCATATGCCAGATTAAGTTCATAATTTCTAGGAGAGTCTACATGTAACAAAAACATGCCTGACATTTACATATGCTTAAAATTTACAAACTGCATCCCTATATAAAACCCTAGATATAATATTTTTATTCATATAATGAAGACACACATAAAACTCTTCCTGTCCACCCTTGACAACCCAAAGAGGGTCTTTCAAAAGTATCCTAGTGGATTCCTTTCTTATATTTCCTGGAAAGAATCCATTGCCGGAAACTTATAGCTGTTTCTGGTTTATATTATCATGGTATAGCATATACTTAATAACATATGCTTAATTCTACAGCATTTTTTCAGTTACATTTGCTCATATAAATCTGTGAGGATTAAGAGAGATGTTTTATAAAGGACCTCACTTAGTGCTCTGGAATATAGATGGTAGTGAATAAATACAAATATCTTAAGTTGCCTCTTTTTTGGCTGCCTTCTTTCTAAATGCACCAGTTTTATTCAATTTATCTTCTTATGCCAATTTCTAAAATAAAATTCCAGTCATGGTAATTCCACACTCCAGCAGGTGCTGTGGATTCTTCCCACCTCTGGAAGACAAGGTGCAGCTTTCAAGGCTCTTTCTGAGCCTATTTTTCATTGCTTCCCACTTAGCATCATGCTTCATCCAAACTAAACATCTTTCTGTTAAGCTTCTCTCTCAGGCTGTTATCTTTGCTACATTTTCCCATCTACTTGGCATTATTTTACTACCTCTTTCCTTCACCAATTATATACTGTAAAAATCTTAGGCAACCTTGGGGTGCAGTTCAGCGAGGTGTTTCTACACCACTTCCCCTTCTCTGCTTCTAGAGTACTGTCTGGCTCTTAAATCACTTATCTATAAGTATTATACCCTTAACATTAATGAAGTACACACCTCAGCTCTATCACAAGATCACAAGTATGTTCAGGATAAAGTCTTTATCCCATTTACTTTCGTATACCCCGAAAGAGAGGTTGCCTTCCACATAGTAAATGTTCAACAAATATGTATTCAATCAACTTGGTAGAAACCCCAAGAGCCATTAAGACCAGCTTCCTACCCAATTGAGAAATCCCTTCTGTACATTCCCTACAGACCAGCCTCTGGCAAAAACCTGTGGGATCTCATTACCTCATGACATAATACTTTTTTTTTGTTGAAAAATTAAAATTATAAAGTTTTTTATTGTTTTGACCTGGAATGTTTTCCTCTTCCTTTTACCTTGCTCTCAGCTCTTCTCATGGAATTTAAATATTACAAATGTTACTCTTCCACATGGCAACTTGTTAAAGTTTACTATAGTGCTTACCCTAGTCATTCTCTTCTCCTATTCAAACTCATTCATTCCATGCTCCCCAATATTCTGTCTTCCTGAATGACACCATTCTGGTCATCCTCTTTTTAAATGTTACTCTTTTTTTTTCTTTTTATCAGTTTACTTCTTTTAATGAAGAATCCGGAACTAGGCAAAATGCTCTGTGAATGATCTGACCAGTTTAGGATGCAATGGAAACAACTAACAGTGTGAACACCACACTCCTACAATACAGTCTACATACATTAGCAGCCAAATTGTGTGTTGGCTTGCAACATGTAAGCCATAGTGAGCTCAGCAAAACACAACTATCTAGTGATTGCCTTCTACCTGCCAAGCACCACAAAATCCTTTCACGTGTTATCTCAGTAAATCTGTAATTGATTAAAGTGCCCAAGTCATAGTCACATGAACTGCTATCAAGGAAAATTCTGTCCTCAACATGTATAATTACTATTCCAACACAAATCTAAGATTTTTTATTTATCCCAGTTAAATTGTTTTGTGTTGGCAGTGTCTCATCCATTATCCCAGTTAAATTTCATTATGTTGAGTTTGCTTCATCCCTTTAGCCTGTCAAGATAAGTTTATGTACTGTTTCTGCTGTCAAAGATAGTAGTCAGTTTTGCTAGCTTTGAGTCAACCATGTATTTGATAAGGACACCATTTAGTTTTCAGCTAAGACACTGATAGAAAAACTGTTGAACTGAAAGGCACAGATCCAAGGAGGAAAGCTGTGACTCTTGAGTACATTCTACTGATACACAATTAGAGTCCCTAAGGCAGGGCTCTTCTGTAGCTCCACATTCACCTAAATGTTTTAGCATTTGTTGCACAGTCTCTGTCATGGCTATAAGAGCATCCTGAAATTTCCTTAAATGTCTTAGAATGTAATCGAAATTTCATGAAATATGAGATTGGTGTGGTGTGCCTTAGCGTTATTTGTTTATTTGGTTTTTCTGTTCAAGACTTACTGGAGGCTCTGATCTAATGCATTGACAGTCCTTTGTGAAATTTTGCAAAGTTAATAATTGTCTGACAACTGTGGATTCTGCGCTTTGACATTTATCCATTTTTAAAAATTGGGTCATTTGCTCGTCTTTAATCTTATGGGATTTCCTGTATTCGCTATCATTTCCCAGTGATTACCCAGAATGATTTGTTTCACAACCTTTCAAATGTAATTCATCTGTGTCTGGACTTGAACATTCATTTAAAGAGGCTAAATGCTCTCTTAATCTTTGCTTTTATTTTGTGCTTCAATTACCTCTTTATGATGCTATCCTTTCTAATGTGAAGATAATTCTCCCAGTGGAGAGAAATGGAAGCAAACCACCATTTTATCACATTTAACAATATATAATTTTCCCCAAGCAGTGATTGTATCCATCATTTAAAAAATCATTTTTAGACTTTATATTGTATATACACACATTTTATACACATTTAAAAAAAAAAAAACAAAAACCCTTTAGTGACCTTAGTATAGATAAGAAATATCAGACATTTTAACCTCTTGGTCCTATTATTAAAGATTGTCCCCTCTCTTTTGTATTTATCTTTGGTTATATGTTCTTCCCTTCACATTTTGCACGTTTCATTTAAATCGAAGCTCATCAGAAAGAGAGCCCTAAGCAACCACACTGGTTTCCCTGGATACTGATTCTTTATTTTCCTCATCAGTATCATTTGTGATTGTATTATCAGGTTTTTAATTTTTACTCTCCACCTCCTTTAAATTTTCTGGCCATGGAACCCCCAAGTTGACTATGATAGCTGTTACTTTTTAAATTGTTTTTTGAGATAATTTCCTAAAAACTAATGTATGCTTTAGTAGCCTTTTCTTGACTGCTAAAATGTCATGGGTGCTTTCTCTAAAAGTTTACATTATATCAGATTCAGAAACAAGCTCCTTTTTGCTGGTAAAAATGAAATCAGGAATAGAAACGCCCTTCATTGTTTTGTTTTCAACCTGAGGAATCCTTTTTCAGCAACAGCACAATTCTCAGATGCGCTTTATTAGGGGAAATGGCTTTTCCGTAAATGTCCAGGAGTTTGAATTTCCAGTAAGTTACCTTTTTGAATACTTGTGTGATTTGTGTACTATATCATCAGTGTCATGTGTACTTTTTTGACATGTGCATTCTGAGCCTCAGCCAGACCCACAGTATCAGAAATTCTGGAGGTGAGTCTCAGCAATCTATGTTTCAGCAAGCCCTTGAGGTAATTGTCTTGCCACTAAAGTTTGAGAACCGCTATTGTAAACCATCATTCATATCTTCCAACTGTGAAGCAATGCAGAATAATATCCTTTAGCCACTTATTTTGGTTCAGATATTGCCTATTAATGTCACAGATTTCTAAGCAAATGTATGTTCTCCTACCAAATAGCAGAATGTTCTTACTTTTTCTATTGACATTTCTCTTGAACAAGAAGTCTTCTATATCACAACCATAGCTCCATTTTCTGATACCAGTAAGATAATTCGATTTCTATTGTTAAATCACTAATGTTTCCAAAAACATGTTACCCATCAGCCTCAGTGTATAAGTATGTAAATATCTGAGGCCTTTCATGTAGTCTGACTCATTCAGAATTGTTTCCTCCTGAGAAATTCTTGGCACCTTCTCCACTATTGGTCTTGCTCAGACAGTAAATGGAGACTACCTTGTACTTGCGCTCTCTACTCCAGAATCCCCCTTACTCTGATCTGTTCTTCTTTGAATCGATCAAAAATGGTTCTGGTTATTGTTTCCTTGTTGGAAATTCTTTGTTGATTTTGAACTCCTAAAACTAACTTTGAGGTTCTCTATGATATCACTTGAACCATCCTCTCCTAATTACATTTTATAACCCCCTTTCTTTATAACCTACACTCCATCGAATGGGAATAAGCACCTGAGACTTTCCTACTTCCAGGGCCCTCGTCCATGCCCTTCTTTTCTCTGCTTGCCATTTACCTTCATTTTCTTGTTATAATTCTTTTTTCACATCTCTGGGGTACCCTCTCTCTCTCATGAATTGTTTTCTATGTGTCGTCTTTCCTCCTCTTCCTCTGCAGGACACTAGTAGAACACAGAATGTTGTACTTTATGATCCTGATTACATATTATTTTTAAATATATGATTAGGGACTTACCATGTACCTCTATTAAGACGGAATTTCTGATGCATGCTTCATCCTTAATAATATTTGTGGAATTGAAGTAAATATCATACTGTATCAATTCATTTCAATATTTCTTCTAGGCACTTTTTCCTCCCCTTTTATTCTTCTAATTTTTTTTTTCAAATGAAATAGTTAAATTCAAAGTGCCTAAACAGGAAATCAAGTTTTGCTTCCGAAATTATTTGAACTTAGTGATTCAATACAATAACGTATTACTATTTTTGTGAAAGGCCCCTTGAGTGTAATGTTTTGATAAGTCTAAAATAAATTGCTTACCTTTGAATGACTTGTCTCCAAATGGAAGCAGGTGGAACATGATAATTTTTAAAAATTGGTGTTAAAAAAAAAGTGTGTGTGTGTGTGTGTGTCTGTGAGTGTGTGAGTGAGAGAGAGAGAGAGAGAGAAAGTGGGAGAGAGAGGGAGAGGGAAAAGGATGGGGAGAACAAGGAGGAGGAAGAGAGAGAAATCAAAGGTTGAAGAAAGAGAAGGAGAGGGAGAGAAGGAGAGAGAAGAAAAAGAAAGAATTCATGAGAATGAGTTGGTTATAAAGGCCTTTAATCTTTTCCTTCCTCTTTTCCCTCCTGTCAGTAATATCACTATTAATACTCAATTTAAGTGGATATGTAACCTATTGAACATAGGAAAATAATTATTTTATTTCACACTTACATAGAAGTAAGTGGTAGTTAGTTATATTATAAAAATTATAAATTATAAAAAATGATTTCCAAGAGATACCATGTATTTGGACAGTATGTTGTAGAGTTGAATCAAATAAGCAAGAAATAAGAAAGCTGACTTCACAAAAATCGAGGAAAAGGCTTAGCAGTTAACCTTTGGAAGAATTATCTTTCCTTTCTTACCATAATCAACTCACATTTAAGTTTTTAAATGGAAAATGACTTGTATTTAACCTTTTATGATTCAGAGAGCCATATAATTATAATTATAGCTAATCCAATTAAAGAGGATTATAACTACTGAATTAATAGGTCATGAAATACTGAGTTTAATTAGTAGAGTCCTATTTATTTTGAAAAAAATTTTAAAGTACTCTTTGAAACACTGTGTGAAAAGTCTTTAAAATTTTAGTCTAAACTTAAAAGTATGGAGGTTTCACTAAAACAAACAAACAAACAAAAAACAGAAGAGCCGCAAGAAAGAATGGCATAGCATAAAATTTGGGGGAAAATTCGAGTTCTCAGTTTTATAGTTTTTGAATTTAAATTATTATTGTATATCCTTTGTCTTGAAAGAAAAATAATAGTAATCTTAATTTCTTTTTTTCCCTGGATAGTTTAAAATTGTTAATATATACACTGTACTAATGTTAAAAGTAATAATAATAGTAGTAGTAAGCGATAATTTTACGTTTTTAAAATACAAATCACAGTGTAACATAATCTAAATCATATACAAATATTTTGTATCTGTTTGTTGCACATTTAGAGAAAATCATGCAGTTGCAATTAAATTAGGCCAAGCGACTTATGTGTTAGTATCAGATGTATTTTAATGCTTGCAGTTTTTTTAAGAGCTATAGAAACAAATATAAAAGAAATATTTTAAAAAATTAATGACTGTCTATGACCATGCCACCCTGAACAAGCCTGATCCTGTCTGATCTTGGAAGTTAAGCAGGGTCAGGCCTGATTAGTACTTGGATGGGAGACCACCTAGGAATACCAGGTGCAGTAGGCGTTAAAAAAAAAAATTAATGACTATTAGTATGGTAACTCATTACACAACTAAAATTAAAGAACTTCTTTATTATGTGAATACTGTAGATTATACAGTATGCTATGCATCAGTTTTTCCAGCTATTCCTATAAGCATATCAAAAGATTTACATTCCCATAGACGGGCACATTAAGGTTAAGTTCTCAGACTGGGCAATTCTGGAGCAATGTAGGCAAATTTTTAGGTACAGATATATCTCCTTAATTCTATGTTATATTATTTTCATATTTTAACATTTTTAAAATCAGGATGCATCTTTAAATTGAAATATAAGAACAAATATGAGGTCTTAAAACTCATAGTCTAGAATTTTTCAGGGTGACATGAGCTAAAGTATTAAAATTTTTTTCTCTAAAAGTCTGTTTTTCTCTTACATAGCCTAAGAATCACCTATTTTATGGCCAGAAGGATACTACTATTATCCAAAAAAATAATAACTTTGGTACGGGAGGGAGGAAAGAAAAGGAGAGGAGAGAGGATTCGGAATTAAGGAAGGCCTTCCTTCTTCTTCCTTCCTTCCTTCCTTTTTCTTCTTTCTTTCTTTCTTTCTTTCTTTCTTTCTTTCTTTCTTTCTTTCTTTCTTTCTTTTTCTTTCTCTCTTTCTCTCTTTCTTTCTTTCTTCTTTCTCATGCTGGTAAAAAGTATCATACAAATTTGACACAGTTATATTTTCCAGATAACTATAAGTACTCGAATGAGAGAATTGGTAGACATTAAAAAACTCAGTCTAGAATATTCTATCGGGTCACTCTCAAGGAGTCAGTTCTAAGGGCTGCATGAGGATTCCAGGATCCCTAATAATTTATTCATCCTTGGCCCACCTGCATACAAAGAAATATAAATTGGCACCAGGGCTAAAATACCTAATTTAGGAGTCCCAGGCCAGAACATGTTAAGATTACTCTGTGCTCAACACACGCATATGGGGCACGCAGGAATGTCCCATAGGAAATATGTAGCTATTGAAAGAGATGGCAATCCATATCAGATTCACAAATCACCCAGAATGCACCATCTGTGATGCACACTGGACAGTTCCACTACCTCCTGGGGGATATCAAAATATGCTGCTGCAGCACTTGGAATGGAAATGCATTTTCTGTGACCGACAACCTCCTATGAAGAAATTGCTTTTTTCTTTAGCATTTGAAAGCTACTGAGCAACCCATAATCAAGGTTTTCTTAATGTTTTAAACAGGCCTATTATCAGAATCACATCACTCTGAAAGCTTCAGACTTCATTACACTATTGGAAATAATTAACATATTGTACCTGATAAGCTTCTGGCATAATCAAAATCTTGCAGCCTTACTAATGCTGACTACTCCAGCACTTCCTTTCTTATTAAAAGTGAGTTGCGCAAGAATTAAAATATATACTATTTGTCTACCTTTTTTCTTGCAATAAGAAGGCAATAGTTAACTTGTTCAGAAGTTAATTTCTATCTGTAAATTCAAGTGTTTATTTTTAATATAGTCCTTTTCTTGTCAGAGTATTATATCTGACTGCTAGAATTTATAAAGGAAAACCAATTTGGGCATGTTTATAGTAGGTAACATTAAAAGTATATTTGAATGTTAAAGTGATTTATTAGACTATTTGTTAGTAATGTAAGTTAAAACTAAAAATATTATATCATGTTACTGCTGGTTTGCTACTTCATATGTTCGTTCTTAAATATTTTTAAATTAAGAGGTATAGAGAAAATGAAAAATAGATACAGAGATGAGTAAAAATAGCGTTATTACTTTTTTTAAAATAAGTTTTATCTAAACTGACAAATAAAAAAAAAATGATGACAGGTGCAATTTATTTGGACTTAAGTTTAATCGGTGAAAGGTTAAATTTAATGTAAAAGTCTGAAAATTGCAATGACCTGAAATCTACGATTGCAGTGGCAAATCAAGATTGGAAATATATAAATCAGTAGAATTGTGTAACGTTACACTAAGAAATACTACAGAACAACTCAAACCTATGTATATCAAAATTTTAATGAGTTGCCAAAAAGTATGTACACATGACATCATTATTAAAATTAAGATTACAAGGATGTAAAAGTGTAAATTGTGTTAGGTAGGAAACTTCTCTTGTAGTTTTAAAGATTTTTGCTTAGTTTACACTCACTATTAGGAAGAATAAGATACAACTATAAAAGAGATTATTATTTAAAGTAAGATTCCTTGAATTAGTATATTCAGGACTAAGGTTAAAAAGATTTCAATCGATGTAAAACTAACTACAATTACAAAATCGTACTGTTGGTCCATTTTTGACTTTAGATACAGGCAACTCTGTTCTTGTCATGGTTTAGCACAATGCTTCAACATTTGCCTGAAATTAATTGTTCCATGACAACAAGGCACCAACATCTCCAGAATAAATAGAAGGACTTCTAATCTAATTTAAACAAGAAACCAAAAACTGCATTGTTGATTTCTTGAATGTTCCCAAATAAATAATTTTTACATTTTGGATTTAAGAAAGGAAGAGAGAGGAGAGAATACAGAGCAGCAGTACTTAAAGATAGAAGGAAAATATTCTGACAATATTAAGAATTCACACCGATAACAGCTGTGAATTAGGTGGCTTGTGATATGTAATAAACCCTGTACAATTTGCTCTGTTGTTAGTCGATATGTGGTTTTCCATAAACATTTACAAAATTATACCTTGATGAACAATAAAGTCCTGTAATTTTTTTTCCTCCTTGCTGATAATCATTTAGAAATGGTCTGAGGCAATCCAGGTGCCAATAATGCACTGGATTTTTCCAAGACCAAGGGAGATGCTGCAGACTCTCATCTGTCAGAAAGCGTGATGGAGGGAAGAGTTGTTTGAAGCTCATAATCTTATTTAAGTACTTTTATCATTATAGCTGTCAGAATAAGAATACGTTGCTTGTACAACACAACTACAGTGGTTCTAAATTATTTAGCAAAACAGCACAATTCAAAAACCCCAAATGAGAATTAATCCTATATTTATAAAAATGAACAAATACAATAGAAAAATGAATGCATAAATTACCTAAAGTGAGAAGAGGAGATATTCTTTTCTTATTAAAAATTATTGAGGTGACATTGATTAATAAAATCAGATGTACAGTAGCCAAAGCATGTGTTTCTTTGTAGGTGGGAGGTAGCTCCACGTAGTGAAAGAGACAGGTTTTGAAGTTTGATCAAGCAGGGTTTTATTACTTGGGGGAAGTTACCTAGCCCCTCTGAGCCTCAGTTTCCCCAGCATGACTGTGAGAAGAAGGCACCCATGTCCTGAATGTAAAATGCCAAATAATTTAGTGTGTAGTGGTAGTAATTTTCTCTTTCCACTAGTTGCTATTATGTCTTTCCCTTTGTCTCAAATGTAATTAGTATGGCTGCATCTAGAGTGCATTAAGCAGTAACATGAAACCTGAAAAATGGAGTCAGTATGTTCAGTTTGGGACTGGCAGTTTTAGTTACCACCTTTTATTCTGATATAAATCCTGATGCTTTCCCCCTCTGAAATATATCATATGGTATCTTTATACAAATAATTGAATGTATTTGATACAACTGAATAATTTATAGGATTTTCTTTGTTACCCAACCTGTCATATAGACTTGGCAAATTATATTCACAATTGAGAATATTTTTATTAAAAAGAAATGGTAAGTTATTCAGATTGTACTTTTTTCTCATCACCTAATTAATTAGCAGAGCATATTAAGTTCTTATTTTATGTATGAAGATGTTTCAGAAAATGTTTACAAATGTACCACCATTTCTATTTGTTTGGAGGGGAGAGTATTGCTTCTTTTTCAAATGTTTGAATAATTGACAGTTTTCTTCCCATTTCCATCTGAATTTTGGTAGATATGTCCACATTTATTTGTATTTTTTAAAACAAAATTTTAACTTACTATAAAATATTTTACTTTCCTCTGACTGTAAATGAAATTATTAGCACACTTAAATAAAGGATATTCTTTGTGACTGTAAAAATTAATCTTTAAAAAAGGGTGTCTAAGTAGAAACTTGATAAAATATAAAATAGATTATAATACAAAGACATTTATATTTCTGTAATATTTATTTTAAAATTATGAAATGTACTTTTTTATTAGAGCTGTGGTGGTGGATATATATTTTTAACTCACAGATGGATTTTCTTTATTACATATTAGATATTACATATTTTAAGAACTGACTTCTCATTAAACGATGTTCAGACAGACTGAAGACAAGGAGGGAAATTTTTCAAATCTTTGAGACACACTGGTTTCCAAATGTTTCTCTTCCCAAATGAGAAAACTGAAAAAAAAAGAAAAGAAAGAAAGAAAGAAAAAGAAAGAAAAAAGCTCTGCACTATACAATTTCATACAAGCGATGTTGTTTGGGACAAGAAATAATAATGGCTCTTTCATGGTATGCTTTCTCAATTAATGTCTCTTTAATGAAAAGTTTAATCATAATAGTTTTTCAGAGAATATAAGGCCCTACTAGTTAGTAAGGAAGAGTTAATTCATGGCATATCAGTAGGAAATAAAAACAGCATTATTTGCAAGAGGCAAGACCACATCTAGGGTGATTAGTATCTAGTCTTCAAAAGGGCTTGTTGGGCAGTGAGGATGGGTAATGGAAAATAAGGAGGCACCCATGACTTGTGGCAAAGTTTGAAATACTGGAATATATCTGTTTTCTTTTAGTTTTATGATCAATATGAATTACTCTTCTGTCCTTACATGTTTAAATTCCATTTGGCAGGTGTCAGCCAAGAAAATCATTTCCTACCTGCTTATTTGTGTTTTCTGTCATCTGAAAATTTTTATAAGTGTTCATTCTGCTTCTCTGAGGTTGGCTGCATAAATTTGAAAGACTTGCTGATCTTACCTATCCAGAAGATACTGACATTTTCACAACTGTGTAGGGGATCCAGATATTATTCTCAAGAGTGTTAATTTGACCCAGAGAAGGTGCAAAGCATCCAGATCTACAGAAGAAAGAATGCAGCATTTATCACTTCTGCCAACCCTTTGTCAGGTGACCCACAGAGCCCCATTAGAAGGTCTTCAACAGGGAAAAGCTCGACTACATTCTCGGGTTAAGGAAAGGTGATGCAGTTTATAGCTGCTGAGACAGGGGAGATGAGGAAGAGATGGATTAATCATTTCAAATGAAGCCATAAAAAGAAAAGAGTGCAAATGCTCACTTCTGTGGTCCTGTCCCCCACACGCTTTTTAATTTGCAGACTAAACATTCATTTTCATGATTGCATTCATGCATGTTTATTTTAAAGTGGTGGAAGTCAGGTGATTAAATTCGAATGCTGTTGGATGAGATTTATTACCCAGCAACACTAGGCACACAGTGCTTCAGTTAGGAAAGAGTGAAAGGTGCGTTTAGAGGAGCAGCTGATCAGTTCTTGGCAGGCAGAGTACAGCTGAAGTAACAATTTGCAGTAGTTTTACACTCCTGTCAGTGCCAGTTGGCAAACTAATGGAGATGATGGAATGAAAGAACAAAATGTCACAACAGAAAGGAATGAGTTGAAAATTCAAACATTTTCTTATTTCTCATAATCCTACTGAATCAAAATTAAATCAGTCTACAAATGAACCGACTCGATATTGAATTACAGGCAGCTACCTGCACAATTTTTTCCCAAGTAGGAAAATCGATTAACATTCTTGTGACCATTAGCTTGTTCAAAACATCATGATGATCTGTAATAACTCAGAGAACTAGTTTATAAACAGGAATATTGATTTTAAGAGAATAAGTTGTAGTTGAGAAGGGCAATTGATACAGACGTCGGAATCTTACATTAAGGATTCCCTTGTAGTGGTGTAGTGGAAAATCAGTGCCAAGGTAGCAAGGTCAATTTTAAACTATTATTTTCTAATATCAGATATAATACATCTCCTAATTGTCCTCCTAATACTGATCATGTAGATTCAGTATATAATCTTTGCCTGTCCCTATAGACTATACTAGGAAAACCAATTTTGTGCATATGTTATGTCATGTTTTTAAACTTCAGAGATTTAATAAGTGTTGTTGAATTCCCATGATTCACTCAATTTTAATGTTTTCCTAACTCAGAGAAATTACCTCAATTTTTGATTCTAGAAAAAAGTCTAAGTTTATCAAAACAAATGAGACACAATTAAATTAGCACATCACATCAGAAGTTCAGTATAGGATAAATAAATGTGAAATAAAGATGCTGCCAAATGTCACAAATATTGCCTCAGTAAGTAAATACACTAAAGAACAAATCTTTACTTCAGAGGAGCTACAAGACAGCAGCCATTAGCATATCACAAATAAGCTACAACTAACTTGCCAAAGGTTGAAAAGTAATTTTTTCCTTCATATAATTTTACAGTGCAGCTATGCAGTAGCTTATTAATTTTTCTCCCATCTGCTATAAAGGAGAAATTTTTTCAACAGTCACATGGAAAAATAAATAGCTTTATTTGTTACCTGGCTACTATAAAGCTCAGAGCCTAATTTGTGTGCTTATTATTATATGTACCTCTTAACATAATATACATTCTTAACTTCATTTCTGGATTCCAATCTGATTCTTATACCCTCATTTTATACTTTTGCTATTCTGTTCTACATAACTTTTTTGGTATTTTTAAATGATTAAATCACATCAACTAAGGCAAACATAAAGTTCTACCAATCCATTAATACCATATAGTATTCTTTCAAAAGGCATATAAAATAAAGAATATTTTTATTTCTATGTAGTGTTGATATGCATATTTCCTTCTGTAAAGGTAATTTTCTGATCTCATTATTCTACACTAAATTAGTCTTAGGACTAAGCAGATGTATACAGTTAATTTCATAAATAAACTTGATTTCATTGCCTATTGAGCACTACAGAAGCCATACAATTCAGTACCATCAACTGGATGTAAAAGGACCATAAAATCCACACAGTTCTTTGGCAGAACTAAGCCACTTCAAAAGGAGAAATGCCTATCCCATTCTTAAGAAAATCTACATAACTTACCATCTGATTTTTTTTCTGAAACCTTAAAATAAAGCTCTAACATTGGCAGAGTCTAAATTCCTCTGACATCAGTTTTAGCAGAGTGGAGGTTAGCTATTATACTCCAAAATATTTCTCTTGTATATTTCCTGTTGGAATGAGTCCTGTTACTAAGTACTTTTTATAGCACTAAGGAAATCAAATTCTGTTTTTGCTTTTTTACTGGAGAGTACAGGAGTGGGCATGGAGTGGGGCCAGATTTTATTATGGCTGCCTGGTGAATATTTTTTTAGAGAACAGAGCTACTGCTGTTTTCCTCTTTATCTAGCCTTTTCACATAATTTGCATATTTACCTGTTGACTGTTTTTTTTTTTTTTTAAATTTTATAATCATTATCATGGCCTATTATAGGCAATCAGCATTCCTCCCCTGAACGGGTTTCTCTCAGCAGCTCTCCCCTATCCTTATTCTTTCTTATATGCAGTCCATATTCTCTATTACTATAGCTTTATCTTTGAAATTCCAAAATTTGATTGTGTTACTTTTTAGCTTAACATGCCCATTGCATTGAATTCACCACTGGAAGAGGGAAGTGGGCTAAAACCCTTTGGGTTGTGTAGAATCTTGCTATTTGTACATGGTCCTCCAGCCAGCAAACTTCGGCACAACCTACTATCTTGTTGAAAATGCAGAATGGAGGCTCCACCTGAATTGGAAGTTGCATTTTTAAGCAGATTGTCCAGTTGATGTGTTTCACGTTAAAGCGTGTGAAGCCCAGGTTTCAAAGGCCACCTCAGTCTAGTGCTATCTCGCCTTTCCAGTCTCTAGGGACAGAATGATCTTTTTCATGCCTCCAGCCCTCTATAGACAGAGCGGTCTCTTTGTCCATAATTTTTTCCCCCTAACTTCTCTATCTAAGGAACTACCTCAAATCCTTTATGACCAAGTATCTTCTCATCTGGTGTTTCTTTTCAAACTACAGCATCTGATGAATTACAATTAGTTATTTTTATTCTCTTAGGTCCTATAGTACATTTACGTATTTCCTTTTAGCAGTTATTATATTATGTTGGAATTACGTGATGGCATGTTTCTTTCCTTCACTAGACTCTGCTTTTAGTTCCCTGATACCTGGTAGAGTTCAAATAACATGTAAGCTCTTGACGAATGGTTGTTCAAGACAGTCATGACAGAAAGGACACTACATTTCGTTCAAGGCAAATAAAAACTATATTTCTGTGGGACAATTTAAACAATTGCCTTTGGTAAATCCTAGAACAGGGCTCTGAAACCTACAACCCTAGGGCCAAGTCTAGCTCTCAGCCACTGTAATTTATTCAAGTTGGCTTTAGAAATTAGCTTTTGCTGCAGACTTGATAACATTTTTTAATAAAAATCTAAAATTACAAGGAAAACAGTGTCTATATGCAAAACTTACACCACTGTTTTTCTGAGGATGACTGATGTTATTTGAATCACAAGTAATGTCAAGCTGCTTGGTAGAGTCAAAGTTAAAGCAAGATGTCAGATCTCCGCTTCCACACAAATATTTAGCAGACATATTTTCTGACCTCAACCTACAATTCTGTAGCATTTTTCAGGTCTGTATGCAAGTGCAAAAGAAATTTGTGTATTTCAAAATTCATTTAACTGTGCAATTGAGGAGCTTCCACCTAACTTTCAATTGGAAGTCATTAATCTACAATTTAAAGACAAACTAAAAGGCAAATATCAGGATGATCTACTGGAATTCTATAAATTTCTTTCAAATGATAAATATGCTCAATTAAAACCACATATTCATGCATTTATATCAGTATTTGATACCACTTCCCTTGGTAAAAAGATGTATTCAAAGAAGTAATATATAAAATCATATTACAGAAGAACATTTGCAATTAATTTTTATGATAGGGAACACTAACTTTGGGCCTCAATTAAGCAAATGTTATCTCCCCTGAAAGAATTACATTTTTCACTAGTAGATTTGTATTACATAAAATTGCACTCAGTTTTTATTACTATACTTTTAATTTCAACAATAAAAATTTTGTGAAAATTTAGGCTATCTCTTGTTATGTAAGTAAGTACATATTGTCTTTTATTTCGCCTCCTGTTCCATTATCCTAAAATATTTACTATCTGGAACCTTATGGAAAAGGTTTGCTGACCTCTGCTATGGAACCAAAGAGAGAGATTAAACATGCAAAAACAGGTAATGTATTTAATAAGTCTTGGGATAAAGTGTAGACAATTTTTACCAATTTAAGGGTTGTGTTGTCATAACCCCTATATTTACATATTACAGTATATTTACATATTTCCTAAATAATCTTGATAAAATACATAAATTTTTTGTATTTTTAAAGATGTATTTGAATTCTTTTCTAAGAATAATCAGGATAAAGGTTATAAAAACTGTATAAAAAATGAAAATGGAAATAAAGAATTTTCATATCGGAACAACTCAGATCTAGATGTGATTTACTTTATAATCATTTAAAATCTACTGTATAAAGAAATATAGTCTTTGGGAAATTTATCTCTTTATGGCAGTAAATTGTTATAATTTTTTAAAAGCTGAAAACAGCTTTTATATTTAGGTGTGCTGAATAAACTCTTGGTTTCTGAAACAACTTATATAATTAAACTCAGCAAGTATCTCTTCACTGTTTACTGTGTGTCTCTTCATATAGAGGGATTTCTGAATACATGTGAAGGGCTCTTCAGAGTTGGAGAAAGAGGAAAAGCGTTTTGTTTCACTTTGACTTGCACATATTCCTTAAAGACAAAGCAATTTTCAGCATTCAAACTTTGATCATCTTAGAGCTATTATAGTGGAGTAGTTATGTCATTTCTGAAGTTACTGCTACAAAAGTGGTTGCCCGTTAGAAACACAATCATCAGAGAACTTGTTCAAAAACTGCGAGTCACCCTAGGTAGTCAAATGAAGAGGTTTGAAGGCATCTTTTAGCACATATATCTGTTATAAAATACCTCTATTCTAAAATTCATCATACAAATCCCTTCGTTTTGATTAGAACATCGTTGAGTTTAAAAAGTTGAGATTAAAAATATTCATAATCTTTAAGGGTTAAGTCATAAAGGAATAAAAAACTATTCTTTGGTAGATTAGTTTTATTCCAATTTATCAATAGAAACCAAGAAACTTCCATTTACTTAAAAACATCAACAACAAAAATTACAAAATAACTTATTTTATGGTCATACCCAATGACTAATATCGATATATAATGTTCTAATAAAATATAGAAACTGAACTGTATGTTCATTGAATTGATCGATTCATTGATTTTCCTTTTGCTTTCATTTGATAGCATTTAGAATTCTATCAGGCAAGTCTTATGATTTATTTTTATTTTATTAAACATATTTGTTTAACTAAGTTTGTATATATTATATTTTTAATTTTCATTTTATTCACTTCAAATATATTTTCATAATTTAAGATTAAATATACTGATAAAGTAAAATTGTCTTCTATAAAAATAGTTAATATTACATGAATTTTATTTTAACGTAACTTAATAACACTTTTGGATCAAGGACTATATTCATGTTCTCTGCAATCTGAGCTATTTGTTTGATATCTGCTTTTGGTTTTTTCATTTTTTAATGAAAAATACCCAAACTTAGTATTATTGGTTAAGGGTTCTCTCTCTCGCTCTTACCCACACACATAAACATACACTTTCCAGGCTTGAGTCAAAATTGTTCTTAGGGAGAAGAATAATTCTAGGTTGAAGCCCCATTTCAGTATAGAAGTTCCAAGCCTAAGCTTTGAAGTCAGACAGACAGATATAAGTTCAAAGCCATGCTCTATTGCTTGTCAGTGATGTGCCCTTCTCCAAACTTCAATTGCTGTCTATGAAATGGGGAATATAGTAATAGTTACCTCATCAGGACATTGTAGACAATAAGATGAAGTGTCTGGTAAATACTATGTACTCAGCAGTTGTTAACTACTATTCATGTCACTTACTTTTGAACAACTGCCTGTATTAAAATCACTATGTCAGTGCTTGTATTATGTTCATTTTATATTTATTATTTATTGAGAAATGTATTTTTATTTTCTTCTACTTTTAGGGATGTTAATTATATTTACCATCGTATGTATTCAAAACAGTCTAAACAGATTATTAGAATTGATTTAATGTAATTTAATGCCATATTTATTTCATTTCATTTCTATTAAAAGAAATCTTTAATAAAGAAATATTGAAACAAAAATATGTTCAATAATCCATGCATACATTTATTATGTTTAATTATAAGACTAGTGTTAATTCATGTAAATTCATTTTTGTGTTTCATGTTAACATATGTTATATGATAACTGAGCCATTAAAAATATATGAAAATGACTGATCTTTTTTATAGAGCATTATAACTTACCTGAAAAATATCATGACGAGGACTTCTATTTAAACTGCTCAATTATTAATCTTTTTATTAGTAGTAATCACTGGTACAAATAAGAATAAAGCTGAAATAATCTTTCTAACATTTGCTGCAGTGCCAATTTTTTTTCAATAGGGCAAAAGGCTAAACACTTAAAAATCAACAAATACCTTTAATAAATGATAATATTAATTTTGAGTGCTTTTATACAACCTTCAGCATTAACGAAAACAAGTTAAAACATGAAATATGTGTAATACATATTTTCAGTTATCCAAAAAGCTACAGATATGCAGAAAAACAGACAAATATCTCAAAGAGTTACTAATTCAGCTTTGTTGGAAAGAAACAAGTAACGAATAAAGCTTAATACAAAGAGATTTTCAAGAATTGTAGCAAATCTTAAAATTCTGTTTATAACAACTTAGCATATAGTAAATACTTAATAAGGGCTATATATCTGGGAGGAGGTAGGAAGAGATGAGCAAGGGTTTAATCTTAAAAGAGATGCTAAGATAGAAAAGAAGAATGAAAGTACAGTTGGATTTTTAATCTAAAGATGAAAGATAGCAGTTAAAAACAACAAAAGTCTCCCTGCGCATTGAAGTACCAACTTCCTTTTTTCTCTTTTTTAATAATTATCTATACTCTAACTCTATTACTTCACTTTCTACTCACCACTCAGTCCATTTCAATTTGATTACCTAACTCATATTTTCTCTCTACAAAGTTACCAATGATCTTTGGTTCATGAAATCTGGTAGACATTTTTCAGTCCTCAGTTTGACGGCTTAGAAGGAGGTGATTCCATTGATCTCTTAGTTTTTAAAAACCTATTTTTTCAGCTTTCATATCTTGCCTGGCCAAATTTCCTATTAAGGCTCTGAAAGCACCTTCTCTTTCTTTTGCTAGCTTGTCTTCCTCATCTAGGCATTAAATATTTTAGTTCTTCAATGGGCAGTCATAGATTCTTTTCTCTCTTCTCCTTTCTTTTTTTTTTTTCATTTCCATTTCTTATTCTAAAATTTCTCCCTAAGTCATATTGTCTATATGTATGTCTTTAATATGACCTATATGCTAATGGCTTCTTAATTTATCTCTAGTAGAGAATTCTCTGAAGTTCAATGTAACTGCTTATACAACATAGCCATTAGATATAACTCAAAATGCTTTAAAAGCATCTGTAACTGAATATGTCCAAAACCAAGTTAATTATCCTCCCATATACGGTCATGCACACATATTTCACATATCAATATCTGGTTTCCAGAGCATCCTATTTCGATGCAATTCTGTAAGCCAGAAACCCAGAAGTCATTATGGTATTTGCCCCTCCTTCATACCTCCACACCATATGCAATCTTGCATCAGGTAGCATGGACCTGGACTCAAAGCCTGTTTGAAGCTATCCATTTCTTCCCTTCTTCATCATCTATAATAGAGATAATATTATTAGAACAGTGTTCAGTCCAAATTCATCTTCAAAAATCAACCAGTTATTAACATACCCTGGTCATTTGGAAGTGTTTAGAAATAAATGTCTTGAGGGTCAATGTACTAAAGAAAAAAAAATACCTTGAGGGGGTAGGAAATTGATAACAAGTGGCAACCAGCCACGTGTCGATAAAGCAGAAAGGGATTTGCAGACGTTTAGACTTGCTTGCGAATCAACCAATACGCTTCTATTGATTTTTTAAAAGTACAGTTTAGGACCCATAAATAAGAGTATAATAAATGGACTTTCATACTTGTTATTTATTACACACTTCATTGAGATATATATGTATATATCTATAAACTATAATATTTACATACATAGTAAACTATATAACATAAAACTTATCATTTTAACCATTTTTAAATATACAATTTAGTAGCATTAATTACATTCACAATATTGTGCAACCATCACTACTTCCTATTTCAAATTTTTTTCATCACACTAAGCAGAAACTCTGCCCATTAACAAAAACTCCCTGTTGATAAATTCTAATATATTTTCTGTCTCTGTGAATTTGTTTATTCTAGATATTTTATATAAATGAAATTATGTAGTAGCAGCTATCCTTTTATGTCTGGTTTATTTCATTTGGCATAATTTTTCAAAGGTTCATCCATGTTGTGGCATGTATCAGAAGTTTATTGCTTTTGTATAGCAGAATAATATTTCATCTGTATGTATATATTACATTGTATTAATTCAACGGTTGATGGAAACTTGGATTGTTTTTACTTTTTGACTTTTGAGATAACACTGTACTAAACATTGGCATACAGGTATCCATTTGAGTCCCTGATTTCAGTTCTTTAAGATATATACCAAAAAGTGGAATTACTGGGTCATATAATAATTTTTGGTTAATATTGAAGAATTGCTAAACTATATTCCACAGTAGCTGTACCATTTTTACATTCCTATCTGCAATGTCCAAGAGTTCTTTTCATTGACAATTTTTGAAGGATGATATTAGATTAATGCTTAATAATTTAGTATTACCATAAAGAATTTGTGGCAATGGATTAACAAAAATTACTAAATAATTTAAAATAAATGTTAAAAGGCATAGCACAATGATCTGGAAAAACAGTTTAGAGAAATGCTAACATTTGTTTTTCTTTTATTAAACTGCTAAATTTTAGAGTAATTAACTACACCACTATAGATAACTAATAACAGCTCTCAGACTTGTCAATTTCTCAGTCCTGAAAACTTTGGGAAAATCTGTGGATCTATGTAAGGTTGACAACTTTTTATTTTACAAAATAGTTCTTGAAAAATGACAACCAATTTCATTCTCATTATTTTTATAAAAGAAGGAGCATGTTTTCATTTTTTTGAAATAATTTTTTAAATTCAATTTTATTAGTTTCAAGTATACAATACATTGAGTAGACATTTATGTAATTTATAAACTGATCCCCTAATTGTTCTTTCTCTCCTCTGGCTCTCCACCTAGCCATTAAATTAATGTTAACTGCATTATCTGTGCCATGCTCCCCATCACCATTACCACCTATCAACTACTAATTTGTATTTCTTTAACCCTTCACTCTATTCTGCCAACTCACCTACCCCACATCCCTCTGTCTGTCACCAGATTGTCCTCTGTATTTGTGAGTCTGTTTTTGATTAGCTTGTTTTTTTTTTTTTTGTTCCTTAGATTCTGCATATAAGTGAATCAGATGGTACTTATCTTTCTCTGTCTCACTTATTTCACTCAGCATAATAACCTCTAGGTCCATCCATGTCATTACAAATGGTAGGATTTCATTTTTTAAATGGCTAATATTCCATCATATATATGAACCTTTGTCCAATTATCTCTTGATGGTCATTTAGGTTGCTTGCATATCTTGGCTGTTGTAAATTGTGCTGCCATGAACATAAGGCTGCAGAGATCTTTACAAATTATAATTTTGGCTTTTGTGTATGTGTGTGGGTAGATAAATACCCAGAAGTGTCATCGCTAAGTCAAAAGGTATATCCATTTTTAATTTTTTGAGAAACCTCCAGACTGTTTTCCATAGTAGCTGTACCAGTTTGAAATCTCACCAACACTGTATGAGAGTTCTCTTTTCTCCACATCCTTGCCAACACTAGTTGTTCTTTCATTTGTTGATGATAGCCATTCTGATAGGTGTGAGGTGATATCTCATTGTGGTTTTAATGCATTTCTCTGATGATTAGCGACCTTGTCTATTAGCTGTCTGTATTTCCTCTTTGGAGAAATATCTGTTTAGGTTTTCTGCTCATTTTTTAATTGGATTGTTTGTTTTTTGTTGGTGAATTATGTGTGTTTTTTTTATATGTTTTGGATATTAACCTTTTATCAGATGTATCATAAGTGAATACCTTCTCCCATTCAGTCCGTTGTCTTTTCGTTTTGCTGATGGTTTCCCTTGCTGTATAAAAGCTTTTTTGTTTGATATAGTCCAATTTGTTTATTTTTTCTTTTGTTTCCTTTGCCCAAGGAGATATATCCAAAAAAAAAAAAAATTACTGTTAGCAATATCAGAGAGTTTAATGTCTATGTTTTCTTCTAGAAATTTTGTGATTTTGGGTCTTACATTTAAGTCTTTAATCCATTTTGAGCCTATTCTTGTATACAGGTTAAGAAGTTAGTCCAGTTTCTTTCTTTTTTCTTTCTTTCTTTTTTTTTACATGGATCTGTCCAATTTTACCAGCACCATTTATTGAAGTGACTGTCTTTACCTCATTGTATATTCTTACCTCCTTTGTCATATATTAAGTAAGTGTATAGGTGTGGATTTAATTCTGGGTTCTCTATTCTGTTCCATTGATCAATGTATCTATTTTTATGCTAGTACCATGCTGTTTTGATTACTGTAGCCTTATAGTATAGTTTGATATCAGGTAGTGTGATACCTCCAACTTTATTCTTTCTCAAGAACAAATTGGTGTGGCTATTTGGGGTCTTTGATGGTTCCATATAAATTTTAGGATTATTTGTTCTAGCTCTCTGAAAAATTCCTTTGGTATTTTGATAGGGATTGCATTGAATCTGTAGATTGCTTTGGTTAGTATGGCCATTTTAATGATGTCGATTCCTCCTATTCATGAGCACGGTATATACTTTCATTTATTTGTATCTTCTTCAATTTCTTTTTTCAATGACATGCTTTTCTGAGAACATGTCTTTTATCTCTTTGATTAATTTGATTCCCAGATATTTTATTGTTTTTGATGCAATTGTAAATGGGATTGTTTCCTTATTTCTCTTTCTGAAAGTTCATCATTGGTACATAAAAATGCCATTGACTTCTGAATGTTAGTTTTCTATTCTGCTACTTTACTGAATTCATTGATCAGTTTTAACAGTTTTTTGGTGGAATCTTTGGGGTTCTCTACACATAGTATCATTTTGTCACCAAATCGTGAAAGTTTTACTTCTTTCCAATTCAGATACCTTTTATATTTTTCTTGTCAATTTATTGCTGTAGCTGAGACTTCCAATACAATGCTGAAGAACAGTGGTGAAAGTGGGCATCCTTGTCTTTTCCTGAAAATACTTTTTTAGCCTTTCTCCATTGAATATGATGTTTGCTGTAGGTTTGTCATATATGGCCTTTATTATGTTGAGGTATATTCCCTCTATTCCCACTTTGCTGAGAGTTTCTATCATAAATGGATACTGGTAACATTCACTAAAACAAAAAGATTTACCTTTATGTTTAAAGACCTGTCTTTTATAGAAGTGGATTATACTAACCAAACCATGTGAATATGACATGTAATTCATAATGTTGTTAGGGTAATCAAAAAATTATTCAGATTTAGCCATTTTTTTATTGTTATACTCAACCTCCACATGATCAAAAGCACCCATTTTGAGCTGGCTGGCTAGATTACTAACCTTTTTATGGAAATGAGTTGAAGCACTCAGAATCTGGGAAACAATTGATCTGTATATGAATTAACAGTCCCTTAATTTTAAGTATATTTGTCATCAATCTTAGGCATATTTAACATTATTTATACTTTAACATAGATAATGTCATTTCTTTGCTCAAAAGCTTTAATAGCACCCCAATAAGTAGATAATAAAGTTCAAACCTTAGCCTTTTTTTTCCCCAGACCTTTTGGACCTCGTTTCAACTCCCTTTCTAGCCTTATATTTCACTCTTACTTATCAAATACTCAATGCATTAAATAAGCCATACCATTTACTCTGCTTTATTCCTTCCAAAATGTTTCTCATGTAATTCCCATGTATTAAATATGCTTAACTCCTTGATTTTGTCTGTAAAAGTCCAACACATTCTTCAAGTCCAATTTCAAGGCCAAATGCCATCATTTCGATTAAACTTCTCTTGGTTCACTAAATAGGAAATAATTTCCAACTCTCTGCTACTGTAAGACTTTTTACTACTATTAACATAATTCTTACATTTTGTCTGGAATTATAGTTAGGTTTTATGTGCCATATTTCTTCTTCTGCTGGTGAGCTCCACAGGGGCTGGGACCATATATTCTTTGTCTTGAAATTTCCCAAAACAGCAATAAATAAATAAATAAATAAATAAAGGTGGGTGGGTGAGGGAGTTAGAAAAACAGGGAGTACTTAAAATATTGTTATTTTGAATTAAACAGAATTCACATTCTCAAGTGTAGAATATAAAGATCATTTCAAGAAAAATATATTCTTCAATATGTAAAAAAATTAAAGAATTTGTTAAATTATTGACTTCTTTTGAAACTTGTGTAAGCTTAGTAGTGTTTCAGGACAGGAAGAAACATGATGTGGTGACTTTCTTTATATAACTTATTGGTTTTATTATAAAGTTATAAATTTTCTGTGTGGAATAATGAAAGACAAAAAATTTGCAAGAATGAAACTACTTTTACCTGCATTTCCAAAGATAAATCCCAGCTATACCAAGATACATTTTAATCTTCTTCCCATGGGAGGACAGTTTATATGTTTTTCTGTAGTTTGTTTTCTTAATAATAGTTTGTCATGACCTTGTTTCTATCTCAATAAATATGCCTCTCGAACACCATTTTTAATGAATGCTTGACATTCCTTTCTTGTCTATAATAATCCTTATTTTGGGACATTACAAACCCTAGTTTTTACTGTATATAAATCACTTTAACTTTCATCAATGTGATTTAATTTTTATGCTCATCTTTGTTTCTTGGGATAAATTCATATATATAGTGTTAAAGATATTCATATGCATTAATAGCTTGCCCTTCAGACATTTTGTTTCTTTTGCCAATTTCTATTGACAGCAGTGGTGTTTTAGAGTGCCTACTAGTGAATTCTTTAACCCCTCTGTTCCTGCCTCAAGCTGCATTCTCTAAAGTATTCCTCAAAATTGAGATATGACATAGTTCTTATCCTCTTGAAAGATATTAGATGAAGTCCTTACAAGAGAAAAGCAGTTGGATATGGATGGAATAACTTAAGTTCTATATCTTATATTTTCTGCATATCTGAAAATACATATTTTGTAGTTAGTTGTCTCTTGACACACTAATGATGTATAAGATATGGTGACACAATATCGCAAGTTCAGAAATGCCAACTGACTTAAAGAATTATGCCATTGTCTCTGAGTATTCTACTTCTTCAGTTACACTGCTCAGTTAAACTGTTACCTGCCACTTGGCATTGTGTGATGTAGGGCCACACAAAAAGAGTACCTTCTTTGAAGGGTGGCTGTGAGGGGTAGGTAAGATAATGCATGTGAAGTATACTGCCCAGCGCCTGCCAACTGGAAGATCTCCACAAAACAGTAGCTGTTATTTTTTTTACTTATGCTATTTGGAAAATCGCTGCCAAAAATATAGGCTTATGGCTTGATAGTTATGTTCAGTAAATGGTTTTATTTATTGTATTATGAGTTATACGACTTTAAGGAGGGAAGAACACACAAGAAAATTAGACTTCCTGTTCACTTAAGAAACACTTCATAAAATACATGTGTAATCAACCTCTCTCATTAACATTGAAAGACTCTGGTAAAAAAATAATTTTTGTCATTTTGGAATAGGTCAAACGAAAAGAGTGTGTTGTTCAACATTACAACATCAATAAGACTTCATATAAATATTTAAAGGATTCTGGTAATAATTCATATGCTAAAATCCAAAAGCAACCTTTTCAATGAGTGAAAAGTTTCCAGGTCAAATCTCTTCACAACATTCATATATATTTTCTTGTCTTGAGTTAACATGAGATAACAGCCAGGGTTATAATTTTACCTATAACTAACTTAAAGAAATAAGACAGGTAAAATGAAAATAACTGCCTTTCAGAACACAAATATAGAATTAAACTGCCAAGACTTGAAATGTTCAATAAACTACATGTAGGGTAAGATTTTTAAAATTCAAACAATTTCCTTTGAATATGATAGGAAATGAATGTATTGGCCAGAAAATTGTGATGCTAGATTACAGAATTTTAATGAAAGGTTCTAAGAAAAAAAGATGAAATGAATGTGCTGTTTGCTTTTAAATAATTTAGTAAAATAATTTATATTATCTAAAATTCTGCCAGTTAAATTTTCACAATGAATATGAGTAGAAGAGGTTTTAAGTTGTCCGGTTTTTGCATTTAAGAGTTTGCCAATAACTACTTTCTGTTTTTAATAGTATTTTAATGGTTTTACATATTGCGGTATGAATTAGAAAACTCATCTAAAGTATACAATATAATGAGTTTTCAGGGTTATAAATATTTGACCTACATCTTCAGACGGTAAGATAAAATCTCTTACATAGGTAGGGTATATGTTCACTAGCAGAAAACTAACCTAACTGGAAATTCTGATAATCTCCCAAATTTGACCCACACTATTATTCCCTTGTCTGTGTCTAATAGCATTCTCTAAGTTGTTCATGGCAGAATCTTTGCAGTCTTGCCCAAACCCTTAACTACTCCACATCTTATCCATTAGTAAATTCTGACAGAAGCTATCTATGAAATATGTCAAGTGTATTTCTCATAAACACCTGCTGGTTCCACCCTTACCCAAGCCCCACCATCATTCCATCATTTTCATTCTCCTTTTCTCTCTCTCTCTCTCTCTCTCTCTCTCTCTCTCTCTCTCTCTCTCTCTCTCATTATTAAAGTAGTCACTTAAAGATTTTCTTTGCTTTGGTAGTTGCTTCTCCAATAGTCTCTTTCCAATAGAGTAGCCAGAATTATCATTTATAAATAAAACTCAGAAAAGTAAGAAAGTGTCTCTTCTCAGAACTTCCCATAGTTGTCATCTCATTCAGAATAATAGCCAAAGTTCTTAAAATGAACTTCACAACAATATAATGAACTAAACCCTGCTTTATTGGTAATTTCACCTCCTACCATTTTTTTCCCTTCAGCTCTTTCCTCAAACACACCAAGCACCTCAAAGCTACTGCAGCTTTGCATATAAAACAAAGGCATGCAATTTTTCATTTTCCTTCTCTTTCTACTAATAACCCCACCATTGATTTGACTTTTACCAAGAGAACACTGGAATTTAACTCTAAATGTTAAAGACTGACTTCCTGGCTCAATATGCAAAGCAATTTATGATTTATATAATACTCTATTGGGTGTTTCACTTGCAGAATTGAAAGCAGACCTACCTACCTCTTATAAGCTTCTGTATCATTAAGATTTAGATACTAAATCAGAACTAGGGTTTTGTTAACATATATTTGAAAAGGGACAGAGACAAAGTACAAAAGTTAGATTTGACTCCTCATTGAACTACAGGATGACTACAGTTTTGAAATGAAAGCAAGGCAAAGACCAGCTATTCTAGGGAATAATTAGGACACATGTCTGAGGTGAATACAAAGCCAAAAACCAACAGGCCCATATACTATCTAAAATCTAAGCATGGGTGGGAAAGGACATGGGAAAAAATCTAATAATCACGTTGTTGGTGAATGTACTTATGACTGGTCATTTGGGGCTGGTAAATGGGCATGGGCAAAGGAACTACAGACAATTGTACCTATTTTGGGATACTGATGTTTAAAAAAAGGATATACCTTGGGATAAGGAATAACTATTAGAAAACAGAATTTTAGGAATAGATAAGATCTAGAGAGACTATATTTAATGAAAATTGAGTTATAGGGAAATAAACATGGTTCATAGAAGAATAAAATTCAATTTATGAGTTTCTAGGCAACCAGCTCCAATTTTGAATTAGTGCGATATCTCTATTTTCATTGCCTAGATCCAGAAGTGTTCTTGGGGTTTATCAGAAAACTCAAGTAGGCCCAGCTGCAATGTTCTACACTACACAACGCACATAGGAAAAAGAAAAAAAAAACAAAAAAACTTTATTTCAGGAATAAGCTAGAGGTTGCAATTTCCAATAGGATTATTAAGAAAGGCCTTATTGAAAAAGTGACATTAAAATAAAAACTTAAAGAGGTGGGACAGAGCCATGAAAACATCTGCTGGCAGAGTATTCTAGGCCTAGAATGGATTGCAAGAAGGCTGGTGTAGCTAGAGTGAAGTGAAAGAGAGAAACTTGGAAAATGAGATTGCGGTTGAGCCACATTTTGTGGGGCCTTTTACTCCACCATGGTAAAGACGTTGCCATTTATTGTCAGTGAGATAGAATGCCACTAAATGGTTCTTAACAGAAGAATACATGATCTGTACACTGGTGGTAAGTTCACACGCGTGACCTTAATTCCTGAACTAACTATTACGGTGGGGCCAACTGACAGCTAAAAGAAGCAGTTGGAGGCTTTGTTTGTTTTTATTTTTTATGAGATAATGGTCTCTAACTACATGAGCTTTAACCATTTTTGTGTGTTGTGTTTTATACACGTCTCACCGACATACTATTATTATTTAACATTCTAATTCCTTCTAACTCTTTAAATTAGTTGCCTTAAAGTTAAATTATAATTATTGACCCTTTATGAGTATAAGTACTGTGCTATATTCCTTATATGCAGAATTTCCTTTATTCCTCCACCAACTTATAATCATCATCATCTCCATTTTACTAATAAGGAAATGATAATGCAGAAAATTTTGAAATTCTAGAGTGTGTGCCGTACCCAGGATTGACTTAATACTAGTTTTCATAGACCTGACTTACCTCTTCAGATATTTCCTTTAGGTTGACTATATTCAGTTAGGAGAGCATGCATAATCCATATTAGACTAGATTTCTAAGGGAGAAATGGAGAAAAAAGAACATAGCAAAATAGAAATTTAAAATAGTTGACAAATGCCCTAAGGATCATTAACTCCAGGAAAAAATTAACAATGTTCTTTTGTATGCCCAAGAGTCAAAGCAACATAATTAAAGATTGTTGGAACATAACTGGAATCAGACTGTCCTGGAAACCCAGGGATGAGGCAGGACTTTCTAAACAAAGGGATTCAGTAGGCCACTATTTTAACACAACATCATGCACAAGATCAGTTTTTCAGCCTCCAAGCCAATCAAGAAATTACCTTGAAATGCACACGGCATACCTTTTAAGTTAAATTAGCTGCTCTAGGCATTCTCTATATATTTGTTTAATTGAATTAAATTTGATTTAAATTGGGTAAGGCTGATTCCTTGGTATAAAATATGAAGAGGCTAAGTGAATTTAAAACTTTTTTTTGGCTACTTTAAAGCAATTACTAATTCTCACAATCAACGTGAAAACAAGATTATAATCTATTATTAGCCAACATTGTTTTCTTTCTGTGAGCATTTGTCAGTGACTTCTGGCCATAACATAGAGTGGTGTATGTATTTGTAATACACTTGAATAATACTTACAAAAATTGTTTGAAAAACTGAAAGTGGCTTACATTTTTTTCACCATTAATTGAATTATGGTTATTCAGGAGCATTGTTGAATCAAAACACACTGCTACTCTTAAGGTGGAGTAAAGGTGATTTCGTTGTTATCCATGAGGTGTGGGAATGCATTGGCGTGGAAGTAGACCCTATCTTCTCATTCAAGCTTTGTTTGTACTTGCTAATGCAACCTTGAGTAATTCATTAAATATTTTTGTGACCCAGATTCCTTGGCTGTAAATGTGAAATTAGGTCTATCTAGCAAGTTGGGAAAAATAAATCTTGAAATGAACAGGCATATCTATGTGCTTTTAGTGCCTGGATCTATTTGGTAGCAGCATAGTCTAAAGCATATGATGAAATTTTACATGCCAAACTGAGAAAATTGAGTAGAAACCACCCCGCCCCCCTTAAACAGCCTTTGATACTGCTAGTAATTAATTTGATACAGTTGTTGAAAAACTGAAGCCTGTCTCTCCAAGTTGTGGAGTTCTCTACAAGAGCCATCTGGAATGATAAGATAATCGGGACAATTAAATTATGCTTACATAATTGTGTATAAGGAAATTCATTTTGGTCTGAGTTCAAGGGTTTAGGAAAACAGAGCATTACTAATTCAAAAAGTTGGAAACACAGTAGTAACAAGAGGTATACATGCAAAAATATCTGGTTTCCTTGAAAACATGGATGTGACAGCTGTCAGAGATCCCGCGTTCCAAGCTTCCCAACGTTCATGGACTTATCTTCGAGGTGCAACCTAACTAGATAATACTCAGATACTAAAAAACAAACAAATAAGTAAACAAACAAAATAGGCTTGCTGGCTACTAAAGAATGTGGTTTAACTATGTACCTTATTCAAGGAACTCAGTTCCCATTTCTAGTGGGAAGAAAAAAAATAACATTTGTTTGCTATAAAGATGGAAACAGAAACAACTAGAAAATATGGAAGAGGGAAAGAAAAAATAAAGAAGGAGGTCTATGTTGATTTCCCCTCAATTCTCAGTGTATATGCCCTGTGGATGCTACTTGTTAACATATGAGAATATTAACCAAGTACTAATGTAGTTTTGAAAAAGTTGACTAGTTGGGAATTTCAAAAATATAATACATCTGTTTTTAAAAATCAACTCTTAGCTAAACACAATTTTATGCCTGGTTTCTATAACTGAAATACTCTGAAAAATTCAAATCAATTCCTTTTGAATAACTAAACTGAATACTATTTTACAAAGTTTTTCTCAGTATTCTAAAAAAAATTGTAATATTCACTCAGATACATATAATGAATTATGATGATCAATTATCAGAAGACTTGCTTTTAGAGATTCTATTCGACTGCCCTTTGTAGGATTGCCGTTTACCTGGAAGAAAAAATCTTCAGGAATTGCAGTTTTATTGAACTCTCTATTTAGCTAATTTGTCTTTATTTTTCAAACTATGCTCTTACCCAGTTGAGGGAAGAGCAGCAGACTACATCTACCTCTAGTTCAGCTGCCCCGCTATAAACAAAATTGGAAAACATGGTAGAACCTTGGTTCTCCCTTGTTCATAAAATTCACCTTTCTAATCAGCAATCATCTACAGGGCAACTCAGTGTTTCCTCAAAGACTTTATTTACTTATTTTTTTTAGAACTTTGCCTAGTGTCACTGTAATATTTACCTTGTCAAATAATTAGGAGAATTTTTGCAGCAAATTATCTTAATTTTGAAAAGCAGTCAAATTAATTAATTTAAAAATCTTGACTTTATATTGACCAGAAAGGTTTAAAAATTACTCATAGGAAAAAAGCTTTTCACCAAGGGTGATTAGGATTTCATTCAAATAAGTTTTGGATTGAAAGTGTGTTTGCTCTGTAGAATATGACCTTGCATTTGATATTTCTCACTGGGTAAAAAGTCACTTTGTTTTTTTTAAAGACTACTGTTAGTGTTTTATTTTACTGTACAATTGTGGTTGAATTGGAGGTAGAGATTATTATTTTGGGAACAACTTCCTATTCTAAAGCATTATCAAATGGTAATACATGCTTTTAAATAGCAAGCACAGAATTATATATACTTCACCCTGTATTTGATTAATTGAGGCAAATGCAATTGTCATTGGCCAAATGCTTGTGACCTTTCTTTTCTTTATTGTCCCTTTCCTCTAAGCTTCTATTTAAATAGAGACTATTATTACCACTTTGGTGAATTCTGTATGTGATAGCATATGTAATGTATTTAGAAATGTATCTTTGCACCTTCTCCATTTCATTCAAAAGATTTTTAGGCTAATGTGAGCTCTGAATGTGAACATATTTTCTTCACTGAGAGATTTCCATAATTCAATTCAAAATAAAAATATGAGGACCTTAAGAGATACCAATAATGGAGGTCAAGGAGCACTGAGTGAAGTATAGTTGAGACATGATAACCTGTAAATGTCTTACTCCTTCTGCTCCACCACAGGACAGATGACAGTACTTAAAATTGTAATGAAGATTTATTCCATTTTGGTTAGATTAAAAACGAGAAGTCAAATACTTATTTCTCTGAGTGAAGAGTGTATGGTAGGTCAATGAAGATATCTGTTGTATCTTAAAATCTATTTGAAATGTTTGAGTGAATTATTTTCTAAATTGACAGGTGATTGCTTGCTATCCAAGCTCACAATGTATTCTGTTAACATAATTCAAAAGAGACTATATTGAAGAATATATGTTCTCTATAAGCTTTGGCTGAGTAGATAAAAAATATGATACATGAATTAGAAAACAAATAAGCTGGAATTACAACTAAATCCATGTAATTCTATTGTGAAATTTCTTTACTTGCAATCCTTTGCAAAGCATGCTGTGCACAGTGTGGAAATTGTGCTTATAATAAACAGTTAAGGGAGTTTCTTACATGGAGAAATGCACAGGTAATATATTTTAAAACCATCTCAGTAAATACCTAAAGGAAAGTCAACATGGTTTGCTTAAATTTTTGGAAAGTGTGTGTGCCTATAACTATGATATCTACAATATTTAGTGTACACAAAACTCCAATAATTCCTTATTAGATATTATATTTCTACATGCAAATAAGAAATAATACTAAAAATGAATGCAAGAACATGTTTGTGTTTTTAGAACACTTTTAAAAAATAAATTTAAAGGTACATCCAATTTTCAAAATGTATATTTGTAATTTTCAAAATAATGAGTATATTTATAAAATGAAATGAAGTTTATAGATATAAAGGATTAGTTTGAAAGAAACCAGCAATGCAAAGAATATTTTCATATATGCAGAATGTGTATCTAATTTCTAAATGGCATAAAAAATAAGCTCTTAAAGTAGTACTCTTTAAACCATTAAAAATTAACTTTAATAAATACAGTCACATTTCTGTTATTTTATATAAATGTTTCATCTACATTTATATATATAAATTATTTTAACTTCAGTCAGTGGCCGTAGTTGAAAAACTCTTCATGGAATAAGTTCCAAATGTCCTTTGGAATGAATAAGACCCAATTAATATTCCATTAATTTCATTGTTAATGGATGACCAACTCAAAGCTTGAACAGAAGGGAAAGTTAAGTAATATCAACCCCTTCCTCTTTCAAAGCAGTAGACTCCCATCCAAATTCCATTTTCTGTGTTCTGTGAAGCAGTCTTGCCAAATCCCATAATATCGCTTCTCTTCATGAAAACCTCTTCACAGTTTACAGGGTGAGAACAGAAAACTAAGCCGTGACAAATGTCAAAGCAGCTTTTAAGTTAGTCATACGACCCATGAATAAAACTTAACCTCAAATTATGGATTATGTCAAGGACTATGAAGCATATTTATCTTACATACATACATTTCATTTATTGGTTGTGGTTTCTAAATATTTTGACAGTTGATTATTTATTTATTTATTGTTTAAAGTAAGTTACAGAAGGTTTGTATCCCCAGAATGCGGAAAGCATTAGGTTTGAATTAGAAACCTTAAATTGAACACTCTGATAATATCTAGCTTTGCCATTAGTTTATCCCCAGCATCATTATGGAAAGTCTTTTGGTCTTTACCTCTAAAGTGTATTAGTGGCAAGATTCTCTATATCTCTGTTGTGTTGTTATTGTTATTCTTTGTCTTTGTTTTTGTTTTAAATGATTATTTTCTCTACCATTTCTTTTGCTGCAGCAAAAGTGTCTGGTTTACTGAGTTTCTCTATAATTTTATAATTTTAGTATCGCCATGAAAATTCTTGAAAATAAAATTAGAATAGTATACTTTATATACTTTTTTAAAAAAAGTATAGAATTTATTTTCAAAGCAAGAAGGATAAATATTTTTCCTTCACTGAATTCTATGATGTTGCTATTTCAAATATCCTTAAGGACTCACTATCATTCCGTATACCTAAGATAATAATACATGGGAGCATCCAGAGGAAAGTATCTGTTTAGCTGGAAAGGTTTATTTCCATCCATTTCTATTTTTCATTGCAATCAATTTTCACTTCGTCTACTTATATTTATAAAAGTTTTCACTGTCTCCAATAAAGCAGGCACTGAAAGAAATTGAATTATATTCCTTGTTAAGTTGTTATTAAAAGTTGTAGTTGATCAGGTGAGGGTTTTGACTCAGTGACAAAATAAGCAGCAATTCTGAGCCTAAATAGTAAACTGTAGATAATCGATTCTATTACTCTCAAGGATTTTAGTTGTAAAATATTGTCAGGCCAGACACTGAGCTTCAAAGCATGGACCGCTTTATGGCTTCAGCTGAGTCTCCTTACCCAAATTACCTTCTAAGCACCCACCTTTGTAGAATCAGAAGGGAAATGTTTAAGAAGACTCTCCTGATGACAGGAAGAGGAAAGATGACTCAGAACCATATGGCAAAAATAAATAAATAAACAAACAAACAAAGGGAGAGTAAGAAAACAATAGCAAATCTATTCAGGACATAATAAAGACAATAAAAGAGTGTTAAGGAAGACAATTTACCATGGCAGATCATTAGTGGTTATAGGGAACCATGTACATTTAAGGGAAGTTTATCTCTGATGTTTAATTTTAGCTTTGTGATCAGATGTACTAGCATAGATGTGAAAATTCCACCTCATTCAAGTGAATTTACCATGAGCTTTTGTACGATATGAAGAACAGCATAGACTGAGTTTTGAAATAGGCATAAGTACTTAATCTGGTAGAACTCAAAGAAATATGTTGACTCATTCTATTTTCTAAGAGAGTCATGCTTGGAAAGTCTTTGGGTTTCAGGAGTAAATAAATCCATTTCTGTGGCTACTGGGATGCTAGAATACAAATTTTCGAAAATTCTATTTAAAGCAAAAAAAAAAATTGTATTAATAGCAATGAGTGTGAAACTTGATTTCCAGCTTAATTTCCCCCCTTCCAATATATACATGAATTAATGCCAACTGATCTCAACAGAAGTTATGAGCATGTAAGAAAAACTAATTGTTCCACATTATTTTACAGTTATTATTGATTACCATGCTCTTTGCGAATCAAGCTAGAAATAGAACATATAACAATTCTTAAGGATTAATCTAACGGTTACTAGAGGGGAGGAAGCATATTTCCAAATACCTTCTTAATCACACATTAAAATCACAAGATATATTTAAGGGGCTTCAACTAAGTATACAAAATCTGGCAATTTTAGAACATGATTTATTTCTTCTTTCCATAGAGTGGCACCTTCTTCACCCATAGGTAGCTTAAAGACAAGATAAAAACTGAGATGGGCATAGAAACACTACACACACACATGCACACACAATTCCAGATAATTTATCAATTTTCTTTAAATACATTTACATTTGGTAAATGTAAATTACCATATGGTAATTTAAAAGAATCATGTATTTGAAAATATATATACAGAACCCTACGTACTTGAAAATAAATGATGATAAATGTTGAAGTAAATTCCTGAGTAGCAAAATCAAATGTTATGATGATCCCATTTTGTTTATACTAATTCAATCATAAATAGGGGAAAAACATCACATAGAACACAACAGGAAGTGTCAGATCCAATAAATAGCTAGTCAGCCATCCAGGAATATTATTTCAACAAAAGAGGAAGAACTGAAAATTGAAAGTTTAAATCCTGGGCAAGCACCTGGACTTTAGATGTTTTAAGTTCCGATGAAGAAAGCAAGCTATGATTTTAAAACTAACTTTTAAGAGGAAGTAGTCACACTATCATAAAAAATAAATCATTCTAAAAGGATAGTAATAAATACCTGCTGGAAAGAAAGCAGAGTTTCAGGATATAGATATCACTGGGCTTTAGAAATTTTATCCTCATCTTTTTATTTCCCCAGTTTTTAGATACTCTAGCATAAAGTACATATGGCAGTTCATGGTTTTTAATGAGTTGGAGAATTACATTGAAATTCAGTACTGTGATAATAACCTCCAAATTAATATTTCCTTCAGATAAATTGCATTTGAAAAAAATCTAATCTTATTGCCCATAAAGTGACAATAAAACCAAAATGCAAACTATAGCATGGAAAACTCTCCCAGCAAATGTTACAGAGATAGTCCAGTTTCCTAGTGTTTGCTCTATGTGTTTAGCTATTAAAATAAAGGTATATTTTAAAATGCATGAATAAGCTTCTTATATGATTGCAGGCGAGCAAAGGAAGTGTATATTTTTTTCTCTCTCTTAGAGAGATAATACCGTATCCTTTTCCTTTGTTCATGCAGCTGCTAGTTTAGTGGGTGACCTGGGGGTATGGAGGTGCAGGGTAAGGCTGGGGAGGAGAGTATTGAACATAACCACTCAATTATTACTTCACTGTCTTAAAAAATCTGTGGTTTCTCTGTTTATGCTACTGTGTGACTTTTGTTTAGGCTGGGATTGATAACTCTGTCATTCAGGAATAGGTGTTTGAAAGGAGCCATTAAAAACCATCAAAGCATTAAACAGCTACACAGGTGGGAAACTACCCCCAAGTACTACCATGAGCTGGCTGCAGAGAATCCCTGCGCCTTGCAGCAGGTGTGAAACTCCTTAGATGGGAGTCTTGGGAGCTGGGATTTGACAAGAATGTCCACAGGACTGGAGGCAAAAAAGCACACAGCTTGAGTGTGTGAGACAGATGCTGCGTTCACCGCCTCCCACGTGTAGTACAACACGGTAACGGAGCATTAGTTTGGGTCATGCTTAGTAACAGAAATAGAACCATGAGATTGGTAATGTCTTGCCAGCTTTAAAACATAGATGAATAACTTCTTGTCAGAGCCAGTGCAGTCTTTCTTATCCTATAAAAAAATCCATGTTTAACTAATAAGACTCCTGGGCCATCATACCTACTTTATTCAATTTTTTTACACCAGTTTTATGTTCAACTACCTGTGGCACTTGGACTATGGAGATTGGTATTTTCATAATTGATTAACACTATAGTAAGTTAATACACAAATGTCCATGGTTGCATCTTGGATATAATACAAAAATTTGCCGTTACCATTTTTCAAGCTATTCCTGGTGTTTCTACACAATTAACAGACTTCTTTGATTCTTCTTTATGTAGAAAACATGTAAATTAGCTTATGTCACACATTGTGGAGAGAGAGCCTGGGAATGGCAAGGTGTCAGAGAACTGCCATTTTGACTGATAGTACTCCTGGCAACTTATTATGAAAATAGATTGTTTTTTATTATATCACTGCATTTGGCTGTGATGATATTTAACTACAGAAGATTAAAGACATGTCACAATGCTGGAGAACTTTATGAATGGGCTAGCACATTTTTTGTCACACTTAAAATTAGCAAGCCAGAACAGTAATAAACAATTCTGGGAAACCTCAGAGCCATTCCACCAAAGAATGTACGATTTTTGTCTTTTGGCATTTCCTTTAATTTTTGAGCCAATAAATGTTCATTGTTTACTTTTTATGTCCTAGACTAGACTAGGCCCAGGTAGAACATTTGACCATAAACATGACCCTATCCTTAAAGATCTGATAGTCGAGTTTATCTACGACAACATGAAAAAATACAAGATATACACGCTATTTCTAATATGAAATAATGATGTTTAAGTGATGTTTAAACATCAGAGAAAAGGTGATATTTACAGAAAATAGAAGCAGATAGAATTACATAGGACAGCTGGTGGATGTACAGAATTTCATTAAGAAAAAAGAAAGGCAACGTAGGTAGGGAAAACAATGCTTAGGTTATTCAGGGAATGGGTGAGACCAGTTCTTAAGCTTAAAGGTTACTATGTTCTGGGCATTGTGTCACCTGATTTACGTGCTTTTTCTTGTTTAATCTTCTCAGTAAAGTAGACATTACTGGCTCCATTTTGCAGATAAAGAAACAAAAACTTAAGGAATTTCCATAAAGTCTCACAGCTTGGAAGCAGAATAAGTTGGACTCAAACACAGCCTAAGCTGCACCATGTGGCACATGGCCAGAGAGGAGCACAGGGCACATAGTGAGCGCATGCAGGCTCACTCTAAGGTGGTGGTTATTGGGAACACAGAGATGGGCCCAGATCACAGATGCTGTTCTTGGGAAGAATGTGCAAGGTTATCTTGATATGGAGAAAGGCAAGGGGATTGTCAAAGAAGATTCTAAAAATTTTAACCTTGAAGTTAAGTGTTGACTTAAGGACTCACTGGCAGGGAGAGAGAGTCATCTCTTCTCTTAGATCCTACATTCTTCAGGGTTATCTTAAGGAACTTCAAGAGTAGGATTTTTTGCAACTTAGAGAACAATATTTAGTCATCCTCACCTTTGGGAGAAAAAAAAAGGATTGGGTTCTTGGTCCCTCGACTGTTAACCTAGTTCTTCTATTAAAATAACTAGGTCAAGCGGGAGGAAGAAGGATGAGTGGAGGTAGGGAGAAAGGCCTTAACTGAGCCTAGAAGGATTAAAAAAAAAAAGGAAAGAGGGTTAGGAAAGACTGCGCTGGAGTCCAAAGAGTAGGAGTTTTGTCTGATACCCTAAATTCAGTGAAGAATTGGAACAATTAGCTGATTCAAATTCAAATGTTGCTTTTGTCTCAATTTGTAATAACTACATGTGTGTGTTAAACAAATATCTACTGAGTCCCTACTATGCTAAGTGGCTTAAAGGATACAAATATGAATTAGACACAGATCGTACCCTCAAAGAGGTCAAAGAGTATTATGACCACATAGCCATAATTAACCCTACAGTGAAAGTGAACATGATTGAAAGCCTAAGTTAAGAACAAAGTGCTCCAGAGATCAGAAGAGAAAAACTTACTTCAGGAAGAAGGGTAAAAGCTGGAAGGCTAGGCACAAAGGATATTTTGTAGATATTTGAAATGTGTGTGGCAGGCCTTGGGCATTCAGAGATGGCAGAATAAAGCTAGTTGTTGGCAAAAGGAATAGCATGAGTTAAAAGACTGAAAGGTAGAAAAGCATGAAATATGAGTAAGAAACAATTTCAGTATTTGAGTATGCCTAGAGAGCAAAGGGTACATGAATGTTTCAGGAAATATCAGGATAATTGATTCCATTTTGTGCTATCTACTGCATATCTGTTGTTTCATTCGAAGCAGCTGATGCTGACACCACCAGTAATGTTATCAGGGTCAACTTGCTCTGACCCAATTGTCACTCACTGTTTCTGGGATTCAGATGGGATGAGACCCCTCTCTCTTTGTAAATTCTGTAACTAGTGTTGGTATGGAAAAACTCAGGCACTCCATCAGTTAAAAATCCATTAACCACATATTTCTGGTGGACAGATAGGCCCTAAAAATGGTGTTAATAAAAGCGTAAGCCTCACCCCCCACCCTCCACGACCCCTTTAATCTTCTATGTCTCTCCACAGATTCAGTCCTTTCTTACCAATGGGCAAAATTTAGCCTCCTGGGATATGTTGGGGGGCAGGGGTAGAACCTTATTTGTTTTGAGCTGAAAGTTTCTGGAAGCGATGGTAAGAAGTGAGATTCAACACTCAATGTTGCTTCGCAGAACCTCTAGGAGGAAACTGGTTTCCCATTGTTGAGCTGCAGACAGAAAAATCCACCACGGAAAAACTGCAGTTCCTTAGTGAATCAGGTAGCTACAGGGATAGAGCTACAGTAGGAAAAAGTTCGTCCTTTCTAAATCAATGCTTGGCTCAAGGTGAGGAACAGCAACTAATTATACTGAGAATTGCCTTCCAGCATTTACTTCTTTATAAATAAATTTCTTTTGAGTTTAATAAGCAAGATATTTCTTTTTTTGAATTCAAATATACAGATGAAATATACAATGTAGAAAGATAGTGAAGAACTAAAAATATGCTTTTATTAATAAAGACATTAACAGAGAAAGTCAACAGAGATAATACAGGCATCTGTCTATCAAGGATGATATAAAGAACTTCCTCAGATATATTATTTTTGTCTGTATGTTAAACATAGAAAAGTTTCTAATAGAGTTTTTAGTCTTTTTCATTGCATCTAGTTATAATGGGTCATCTCCCTCATCCTTTTTTCTTTAATTTCACTGTGGTAACATGCTTGAGTGAACATAAGCATGGTACATTTAACCAATTTGGCATTATGCCTTAGGTTTATTGAACAAACAAAGATTTGATGGACTGTCTCTAAACTCTAGCCCCTTAGGTAAATTCTACAACTGTAATATTGCCCCTAAGATGACTTTTCCCTCTGCTGGTGCTGGGACTCAGGACACTGTGAAAGTAGAATCCACACACTTGGAGACCAATGTTTATCCTTTTGATTTCTCTGAATATTGTCTTCTCTTTACCTAACAACTTCCACAATCCTGACACGTATTGCATAGAATTACAGGCTCTTTTCTCTTAGGGCATTGCATACACTTTTTTAGAGTCATTATAGCTGGAGATTAAAGATTTTGCAGAGTCAGGCAATAAATAAATAAATTACAGTATAATTTCTCCCAATGAACTGGCAAAGTCCTCTTCATTGATTAATTAGCTGGATTCCCCTTCTTCACTCCTCCCCCCGCCCCTTTCCTACCCAGAGGAGAGCATAAATATCTGAGCTCTCAGATTGGAAATTTAGTTTTATGTATAGTGTAAAATTTTTTTAATGTCAAGAAGATGTATATTTCAATTCTTTTCTTCCCAAGTCGAATCTAGTAAATGATGCTTAGTTTTTATTATACACATGTCATATTAAATGAGAAAATTGACTTCTAATATATTTTCTGCCATGTATAACAGCTAGGTAATACATTGCTGCACTATATACTAGCAAAATAAAAATATTTCAAGACAAGTATCTTTACAAGTTGCATATAGGCCAAACACAATGGGAGGTGTATTCCACAAGGAATAAAAGACATGTGAACTTAAGGTTGCTTATTCCATAGTAGGACATTTATCTAATTTACTATTAGCTTGGCACCTACCATATGGAGACAGGTCATAAAGTTTGATCATTACTATGAACATTTTTTATAGCCCAAACTTATAACCCATGAATACCATCTCATCTCTCAGTTAATAGCCCTTTTCTTTTTTTTGGAGTGTTACCAAGGTGATATATACTACAGAGGATGTACCACAAAAAAGATAAGAATTGCAATGGAGATATTTCATGGGCAACCAGATTGTAAGCAATTTCCATAATCAGTGATTCAAAATAAGTCTACATAAACTTGAACTGGAGATAAAACCTTGTAAGAAGGCCATTTTTCTCTAAATGAAACCAGGATAAATTACAGGATAATTGGAGTCACCTTTACTCATGTATAATTTTTAAAAGAAAAAAGCTTTATATAAACTTTTACACAGCTTTCATGGTGGCCCAGTGACATTGCATAAGAATTATGAAGGCAAAAACAAACCAACAAATGAATTACCAAAAGCTCAGAGTTATTAGTTGAGGTGGGTTGTAAATTAATTCTATAACCAATTACTTGTTAAATAATTCCTTTTATTTTCTAATATTATTGATGATTTAAATTGGCAAAAGACGTGGGTTTAACCGAAATAACAAATTTTGTTTGTCATATATTAACACCTTTGATCTTTACAGTGGCCAGTGGAATTTGATAGGGTCCATTTTCTGATAAGGTAACTGACATACAAAAAGATGAAACAATCTACTCAAAATCACAACAGCCATTTTAAAGTGGTGCTGAGTCCCATTTGGGAAATGGGTTCTGTCCATATGAATACGTGCTTTGAAATGCAGAGCTCTCTGGACGGCTCACTGCATGATGCGTGAATGTGTGAGGTAATAATAAAAGTAATCTCTTAAGAATTTTGTGATCAGACTTGTACATTCACACACTAGACTTTTCTGATCCAACTTTGTTTACTGAATCCTGAAATTACCTCTTGGTGTTTTTCTTTCTGCTTCTACGAGTTCACCTTCTCTCCATCTCTATAGATATAGATTTCTCCTTCAGATTCCTCCTTAATCTTAATTACTCCTTAAGATTCTGCACTCAGGGAGAGACGAAGCTAAACATACCATTTTGAGGTCTGCATCCTCCCAGTTTACTTCTTCATATGGTTGCTTGAGATAGGATTACATCCCTACAATTCTCTGAACAAAGCCTTTCAGCTGCTGTCAGTTTCATTTAAAGAACCCACAATGACTGATGCCTGACTACGTGGTGCTGTTTTATGTGCAGAAAATCCTGGAGTGCATAAGGAAAGTATAGTTCAGATGCCTTGTTTATCTCATTTTGGCCTCACAGAGTTGGTTTTCAGCAATGTGCTACATCTCCCTGAGCACTCTATCTCAATTTACTGAGAAACTGTGAGCTCAAGTAACTTATCCAAAGTCACACATGAGTGGCTTACCAGAATTCATACCCCAGAACTGTCATGGTTCCTAAATCCTTTATTATGAGCATTATACCATACCATCTTCCAGGTCTCAGTATTAACATCATGTAAATTTATTCTCCAGCATGATTCATTAAAATGAAAATGGGCCATTTTCTCTGATTCTCCAAGCACTTCAGAAGAAGCGTTACATCCTGAATACAGATTTCATTTCTGAGAAAGAGACAATAAAAGAAGTTAAACCTTTACTTGTATTGGAGGCTGGTTCATCTTAAAAGAGCTTTTATTCCAGTTTTCGGTTTAAAATATTTAAAGAAAAACCAAGCAGCATTAAGGTTAAGAATAGCTACAATTGCATTTTTTACCAGGGAAACTAAAAAGTGCTTATAATTCAGTGGCAGAAACCTAATGAATCCCCTCTGGATTAAAAGTTAATGTAAAACTAAATTTTAAAAGATCAAGCTATGTTAGACATCCACTCGCACATTTCTTTCTATCGTTATAAATACGTAGTATCAATTCCCTTTTTCTGTTAGGATCTCATTTTCTGTTTAAATAGAGAATTAAAATAGTAGACTAACTACATATATAGCTCCCAGCACAAAATAGTATCACAAGGAATAAAACCTCAACATTTGAGTGTGTTTAAGATTGCAGTCAAGAGATTAAAAAGATGAAAATAAAAGTGGAGAAATGTAAAAATGTGACTTTGTCTTTTTCTTCTCTTTCAATAAAAGAGTGCTTACCATTTAGATACATTCTTCTTCTTTTTTTAGTGTAAAGAGTATTCACTTTTCTTTCATAGAGAAGCTTAGGTTAACAATTATCTTCAGCAAAAATTATTTATTAAGCGCCCACTATGGGTGAAACATCAAAATTGCCACTGTTTGGATAACAAATATCATCTCTCTCAAGGAAGTTGTAATCTGGTTGTGGAACAGAGAATACTTTAATGAAACTAGCATATATCTATGATGCAAGGAAGGGAAAGTAACATCACACAGTAAATAATACAGGTGTTTATGAGAAATAAACAGTGGTAGAGCAAAAAAACGAACCTTCCAGGTCAGAGCAGATGCACAAGAGACAAGGAGGGACAGTAAGAAGAGCCAGACTTTAGGATCCCAAGGGATCTGTTTACAAATCTCATTTCTACCACTGTTAGCTTTGTGCCTTTAAACAAGACATTGAAATTCTCTGTTTCTGCACGTATAAGCCAGATAATACCTACCCCATGGAGTTATTTTGAGTACTAACTTAGGCAGTGGATAGAACTACCTACCCTAAGGTTTGTCTATAGGTAGGTGCAATTCAGTGGTATAATAGTTTTAGTGGTGGTAATATTAAGAGCATTTTTGAAACTCCTGGGACCAAAGCCTGGCTTAGAAAAGGCCCTGAATAAAATTTAGTTCTGTTTCTCAGCCTTCCCTTTACCTACAACACCTAATTCTCTTCTTGCTTGAGTTGAACTCTGAGTCAAAATAGACCTTAGAGTTTAGAAATGAAGATAAACATTTCAGATGTAAATAAAGAGTGAACAAAGTCTGAAAGTTGAATATACAATTTCGACATACAAGAAACAATAAATATACTGGATTTTTTATGGGGGGACAAGGGGTGTGGTGGTATTGATTGTGTAGAGGAGTACTGCAATATAATTTCGACAGCTGATGCGCTGTCTAGATACATGAGGTAACAGCTTTATATAGGTTTTTTTCCTACTACTTTTGAATTCAAAACAATTTTTATCCTAAAACTGCCTAAAAATTTTTGCTAGCATAGACATGTTCCAAAATGCAGGAAACATAACTGATAAAATAACAATGTTCTATTTAGCATTTTGACATCTTTTACAGTCTTCTTTTTTATTTAATTGAAAACATTTTACAGTTAAAAACAAGCCACGTTACTCAAAATAATTTTTAAAAAATGGTTTTTAGGGATAACAGTCTGGGGAAATGCACCAAAATAAATACCAGTTGGGGTAAAGATGATCTAAATCTAACCTACCAAGGAAGGTCATTTGTCTATAGGCTCCCAGTAAGTAGAAAAAATAGTTTTACTAAAAACTCATTTCAGAGTAAAGATCATCAGCAAACATATATATAAGAGAAAGTTTAACCTCAGTACATGGCACAGGGAACACAAATGCCATAACTTTATAATAGAAGTGATATAAAGTTAAATGATAAAAAGTGATAGAATGTTAGCAGAGTTTCAGTAATGCTACTAAAGTCATTTGTTTTTAGTAGCATTGAAATTTGGATGATTGTTTTAGAAAACAACAGGAGGAAGATAACCAACAGGTCATATTTAACATGTTAACTCTTACTTTCTGTTTAACTATAGTGGCTGTTTGGAGGACTACTTTCTAAGAATTCTAAACCACATGGGGTCTTAATAGGAAAGGGAGCAAGACGAGTAAAAGTGTCTTCTCTGGATAAGGACACAGCAGTAAGAAGTAAAGATAAGAGATTTTCAAATTCTTTAATTAAAAAATCTTCACTCCTAAGTACACGTTTTTCAATTCAGTAAAAAAAAAAAAATGATGTATTTATGAGTGTGTTCATCACAGAATTAACTACAATGCCTTGCCACCAAAAAAAAAGCAACTTCAAAACAAGTAAAATAGGTTAATAAGTTAAGATACATCATCATTAGTTTTTATGCATTAAAAAGTATGATTTTTAAGTTTATGTAAAAGACTTTAATATTTCTTTTACTATATTTTCTTCATATATTTTATTATTTTTGCCCATAGTAGTCAAACAAAATAACAATTAATTTAAAAACACTGAGACTTTTCTGCCACTGACATCAATTTTGTATCATCTCCTTCCCCCTTGGCATATTTTTTGTAATAGTTATGAATCCCTGAATGTTTGGGGAAGAAAGCCTGATATTTATAACAGTTAATTTCATAGAAATTAAATTTCAGGTATATGTACTTAATAAATGGACATATAACCAGGCTGATTATTTTATCTTTCTTAAATTAGAATTAATATGGCTAGAAAGAAATTATTTCCATCTCGTGCCTCTTTATAATGAAATTTGCTAATTAAAAAAAAACCTCAGACTACTTAAGAGGGAAATATATTTTCATGCCCTGCATTCCCAGGCTTAGTATTAGAGTAGGCAAGTTTCTTTGCAAAGAAATTTTTCAGAGAAAGCTTCAAGACTAAATTATGAAGCATACTGCATTTTCTGCAGATTTGTGGTAAACCATAAGCTTATGTACAAAGATGCCACTAGAAAAACAGTATCACTTATTTTTCCAGTTATTTAAATATGTTTTGGATAGGCTCTAGCATTGTATCTGAAAATACATATCACAGAAGTTCTTTTTTTGTTCTTCACTGTCATAACAAAAAATTTTCCTTCTTACAACATCCCTATGCCCTCTTTCCAAATATCATCTCGATGAATGCTAATTTTACAAAATACTTTCTTTATTCAGGTAGCACATATAACATTACAAAAGGTAGTTATTTTTTTAGGATTTGCTTTTCAATATCACACCTATTTGATCAAATATTTTGTAAAGCATTATGTGTAATGAGGTAAGAATTTGGCAAGCAAATAAACTTTTGGATGTATACCACGGTAGCCTAAATGAGCACGTGTTTTGGGTTCTGCAAAAAGATTATTTTATATAGTTTGAGCCTTTATTGCCATCAAAAAGAAAATCATAGAGCAGCAAAACTGTTCATTTAAATTAATATGTATAAAATCTATGCAGTTGATATGTGTCTGAAAATACCAACTGATATACTTTCTCTACCTCAATACAAAGCTCACAAAAGTATGCTGGATGAGTTCCTTAATGACTGACTATAGAAAACCTATATGATGGTGAATGATTTTGTCATAATATGGTCTAATTGATTTGAATTAATATACTCTATGTTTATAATAAATTACTCTCTAGCATATGCTATAATTGTTTAGCCATTTGTAAAATTATCTTTGTTCCTCCATCTTCAACTCTATCACTACCATCATCATGCTTTTTTGTAAGATAGAGGGCAGTTCTAAAATTAATGTTTAGATGTCTTGGGTTAAGGGAAATTAATAAAGTAGACTTTATACTTATCATGGTATCTCAAGTTTACATATTTTTTTTATCTTCCCAGGCACTATTTATGCAACATGATGTACAAGTACCAAGCAGTAGAAATGCTTTAGGTCTTTAAAAGCTAATGAACAAATGAATAATTTATTTTTAGAAAACTGCTCAAAGCTTAGATGAAGAAACGACTGAGTATATTAAATTTAGGGAGGAAGGAAAAATCATTTTTATTTTTCATTTATTCATATGTATATCAGCTAGGGTCTATTGGCATAACAGCAGGATATAATTATACGGTGGCTCCAAAGATGAGTTTTATTTTGCTCTCATATTATAGTCCAGGCTTGCGGGACAGGTGAACAGCACTGCTCCACATGATCATTCAGAGACCTGGGTTTTTTTAATTTGTTGATCTGCAGTTCTCTAAAGCAGGTGTCAGTAAACTTTTTCCATACATTCATAGTAAATATGTTAAACTTGGTGATCTTTATATGGTTTCTGTCACATGCTCTGCCTCTTTTTATTCTTTTAATAATACTATACAAATGTAAAAACCTTTCGTGGTTTATAGATCATACCAAGTAGGCTACAGGTCAGCTTTTGCCTATGGACTGCAGTTTGCTGACTCCTCTTTAAAGGAATTCCCCGCATATTAGAAGCTCAATCTAGGCCACATCAATGTACCAAAGTGGAAGTAGAAGGAGAGAAATTTCCCTTAAGGAAGTGAAGCAGTGGTTATGCACATCACTTTCTGTCATGTTCCATTGCCAAGAACTTGGCCATATGGCCATATCGAGGCACGAGACTGACTGGCAAATGAAGTCTGTAAATTTTCACATGGTCTACTAGAACTCTTTTACTCTATGTGTCAGTTCGGTCCTCTGGGAAGAAGACACTGAGACAAATTTAGAGTGCGCAAGCATTGTTGGGAGAGTGGAACAGAAATTGGAGAGAAAGCAAAATTAAGCTGGGAAAGTCCTCGGCGATGGTACAGATCTAATACCTCTGAAAAGAGAGGGGACAAGAAGCAGAATCGGGCAGAGCAAATCTCAGACCACGATGCAAATCTGGCAAAAATTAGGTCAACACTGTGTGCATCTCTGAAGCAAATATCACCCATTAAGGGAGTCTTCCATGGGCCAGGATTTGCCAGACCCTAGTGTCCCACTGTGCTCAGTCTTTTTCTGTGGCAGCACAAGAAGAAAGTGTCTGGAGCTTGAAAGCTGAGGTGAATCCTGAAGTCTCTAACAGCTGGAGGCTTCCAGCTGGTTGCATATCTTATACAGCTAACTGGCAAGTTCTTTCTTAAAATAAGATCTGAGATAGGTACCTCCATAACTGCCATATTGTGTAATAAAAGGAGAATGAATTTCAAGACTGCTAGCAGTTGGCACAGTATATACATATAAATATATATATGTACATACACACACACATGTGCACATATATCTCCTGTTAGTAGTAGAATACAAATAATTACGGATTTAATTATTGGATGAATTTTTCAAAACCTATCAAGAAGGGGATAGTGTCACAGCGAGTAGTGGCATACCTACTCTGAAGTTGAGCAATATGTATATTTTTTTCCTTTTTTTTTCAGGCATAAATTTATATAGTTAGTTATAGGGGCCACTTTGTTGTCAATTTTGTGATTTATTTTTTATTTTTAAGCCGACACTACATAGAATATAGTTTTCAGTTTGTATGAAGTGAGATTCAGCTGAAACATTAGGAAAGATCTAATGAAGGTCCTGTGCCTGAAGTCACAAATATTATGTACTATAAATATAGAGAATCAGCAGTGTTAAAATGGGAATTTTCCCGATTCACATCAAAAACACCTCTGTGGTATATTCCTAACACCCAAGGTAAAAATTCTTACTCTTCATTGTTATCCAAATCCAATAAACTGGATTTAATTTGGATGAAAGGGAATATAAAAGACTAGGTTCAAATATAAATATTTTTTGTCCAAATTTAGTAAATGAATTCAGTGAAGATATATCTCCCAATCCATAAAGGTAAAGAATAATAATTTCTATTATTTATTGGAGATACTAATAAATGTCAGAATCTTTCCATATGTTGCATCTAATCTTAGATCATCTTTGCAATAGTTACTGTTATCCCTCTTTTGTAGATGGTGGGACAGAGCCTCAGAGAGTGTCAGTGATTGCAAAGGTATATGACTCATGTAGACTTTACCTGGTGTTAAACTCAGATCCCCGTGATCTAAGCACCCATCATTTTTCAATAATGACATTGTCTTTCTAAAATGAACAAGCCCTTTGGAATAATAATTTTTTTCTCTTCTTAAAATTATTTACATTTTGTTACACTTGAAAAGCATTGCTTTTCCTAAAAAGGGCTTTAGTCTAGTACAAATAGAAGTGAGAGAACTTTGTGCGTGGCTGTTTAATACAGACTCTCTACTTGTGCTGCTGTTTATTTTCTAGAGTTCATGATCTTGGGACCAAATTCATTTTAGAAAAAATTTTTAAATGTTTTTTAAACCTTTTTCTTACAAGAAATTAGAAAGTTGTGCTTGTGTGTATGTGTATACACGAATGTAGTCAAGCTTAAAAACATAAGCCTTAATGTTCATACCTTTCTGTATCCTCTCACACATCCTTATGTAATTGACATTCCTCATTCTTGCCCTAGTTATTGCCTGATCTAATGATCAAGAAGTAGAAGAAAGATATCTTTGGAAGGTTAATAAGCCATCCAGAAAATTAGATTAGCATGATCAAACCTTAATGATTATTATTTCTCATTATATTAGATCACCTGAAAAATTTGAGGAAGAAAGAAAATTGGCATCATCGAGCAATTATACTTGTAGTTTTCCACAGTAGATTTTACAGATGATCACCAGTTATGAATTCTTTTCATATATAAAACCAGAGATTTTTTATAAATTATACTAGCATTATTATAGTAATCAAAGCCCGTTTATTTGATCATCATCATAATGGAGTACTTGAGGCATTTTCTCCTTTGCTAATTGACAGTTGGTCAGTTAAGAGGTGCTTTTCATAAAATCTTCCATAACCCTAAGGGTTTGAATTAGCTTCTAATAAACGTCTGAGAAGCTACTCTAGATTCTTAAATGCATTTGCTAAAACTCTCAACTGCTATTTTCTACCTTCTGGTCAGTAAATGCCTTTGATCTGCCATCTAGCTGCCTTTCTTGCTTCTGTCTATCTGTCTCAAGAATCATAACCCTACTCATCAGCGTAATGACACATTATCATTTAGATATCATTTTCTGAAGCCAGATTTTTCTGAGAAAGAAAACGAAATGCAAAGAGTAAGGAAAGGGTCAAACTGAAGCTTGGATTGCCCTATTTGGAGAATTGTAAGAGGTGGTGTATGGTCAGAAGACTAAGCCTTGAGTTCGATTCTCTCACTCTAATTTCACACCTAGGTACTTCCTATGCAGACTTTTTGGCTCACTGGCTGCTGCCTGCTCATCCACCTACCACTTCACCATCTGTGGCGGAACATCCTCAGCTGCACAACCAACGTTCCACAATATCAATATCCAGTTATGCAAAATTGGTTCCTTCAATTTCACTCTCTCTTATCATTTCCTCATAAGGTGGTGGTAGTGGAGTAGGGGGACTCAATTTGACTAAATGAGTAAATGAATTTGCTGATTTTTAAAAAAGAGAGCATGCAGCCTTAAATTACTCAAAAATATTTTAAAATATTTTCTCGCAATATTCTAATCTCCATGATGGCAGGGACTTTATTTAGCTCACTGCTTTATCCCTGTTAGTACCAGCTAGTAGGTATTCAGTAAATGTTGGTAGAATGAATGGATACACTAGAGAAAATGGCCCATATCATTCAATTAAAATGTAATATCTAGTTTCATCTTGAGTCCTTAATGTCATAATGTTTTAAATAAATAAACATTCAAAGAGATTTTTTTTTGTGCAAATCCCCAAATATCTGAAATAAGCTTAAATAATCTGAAGTCTCTGTTAATAATAGGAGAAGATGGAAGAATTGAGAAGAGATGGATGGAAGGGGTGATGGGAGGGACAGTGATCTATATTAGTTCCTCAAATGCAACAAAATGATGTATATATTTGAATAAAGAAACATTCTAACTATAAATATATACCTATAAATATTAGTCTTAAAATGACCCTTTTTCTTGTCTCAGACAAAATCTACCCCTTCATTTATTCAGTAAATATTTCATAAGTGCTTTACTGTGTGCCAATTAATATGGGGATACTAGGGCACACAGCAAAATAAAACAGTTCTTACCCACAGGGAAACCATAGAGGTAGTTCTTTCCATCTTTCCTGTCTTCCTCATGTACAAAATACAAAGTCCAATGTATAAAGAATAAAATGATGCCCTTAGTATCTCCCACAATATTTGAATTAATCTGGAAAAGGTAGCAATTGAAAATCTCCTTTTCGCCAGCTGAAGTTAGCTTCTTCAGTGTGTATTCTAGTGTTTAAAATAAATGTTTTTGCAATTAGGGTAAAATAATGTTAGTGACAGCTGCAGAGACTAAAGCCTTCTATTTATTTGGATACTCATTTATCTCCAAAATATCAAGGTAATGGCAGATCCCCAGCTTATCACAGCTTCTAGATGTGAACACAGAATTAAATCTCTATATGCCTTTGTTAGCTTTAATCTTCCTTCTCAAACTGCTGGTAATGAGAGGCCTGCTGATGTCAGTTAGGAAGGTAATTCTTCTGTAGGAAACTTTTAGCCACCAAAATTCAGGTCTGTCTTATTACAAATAATATACTGCTCAAGGCTCCCATATTGATTTAGTGTAAACTCACATAGCTAAGTATATACATGGAAGAATTAGGCCCTATGAAAAAGGAAAGGAAACAGTTTAAGGGAAAGGAAACAGTTTTACAGCAATATACACTGAAGTAGTATGTATATATTGGTGCTGTACTCCAGGCACAATAATTATCTCAGTGTATGAGATAGGCATGCTAATCCAAACTATAAATATAATTGCAAATGTGGTAGCCGCAACTTTGGACAGAGAAAAAAATATTCATTAAAACCACATTCACTCTATTGTGCCTAGTTCTGTGCATGTAATCTGTTGAGTTTCAAGCCACAGTAATACTTATGCTCATTATCAGGATGTTTAGAGACTGAATTGGAAGATAGCTATGTTTTGATCATTTGAGATAGAGCAGGAATACAAGGCTTATTAATTAAGAATTCATTATGTTTATTTATTAACTAAGGTACGTTATATACAAAAATGTTACACATGGTCACACCACACATATGTGTATCACAGTAAGATATTCCCACCACCTCATGGAAAGGTGAAAATGTCAGTCACACCATCTCTGATTTTCTATAGGTTGACAGACTGAAACAAAAGTACGGAATTGGGAAGACTGATTCATGAATATTATTCTATGATGTATTCTAGTTAAACCTTTCTAGGGTAGTGCTGTCCAAGAGAACTTTCTGTGTTGATAAAAAATGTCCTATATCCGCCCTGTCCAATACAGTGATCACTAGCTACATGTTGTTATTCATTTCTTGAAGTGTAGCTAGTAAAACTGAGAAACTGGATTTTTAATTATATTTAGTTTTAATTAATGTAATTTTAAACAGCTACGAGTGGCTACCAGCTACCCTATTGGACAACGTAGTTTGAGAGCATTTGATTGCTAATGTTTGAAAGACTTGCTTAATATAGTAGAAATTTAAAATACTGCTTTTAGTCTTAAATTAAGCAGAAAGATATATAAAACAAATTTAGTTTTATTTTCATTCGATAAATATTTATAGAATAAAAATTACCCCCCAAGTGGATCTTTCTATGTTGCAATAAAATTCCTCAAAGAAATTTAGAGACAAAACTTGGTACATTTCCAGCCTTCTCACCACCACCTTTTCCTTACTATATCAGGGTTTTGGAATTTGCGGTTTAAAATGTTAAAACTAAATATAGTCTATGCTTAGTTAGGCAAGTCAGACCTTCTCAGAACTAGTAGCAAAAACTTAAGGCAGGTTGATACTTCGAGTTTGGATATGCCACACCAAGTAACATATTAACTTCTCTACTGCCTTATTAGAAGAAAGATTTGGTGTCTGAAAGCAGACATGAGATTACCACAGGCTCCCACTCTCCGCGAGCCAACTATTTGATTTATCTGATGTGTGATCTCAGACGACCCTTTCAGGCACTGAACCATCAGAGAGTTATGTTGCCGGATGATAAGAAACCTTCAGAGGTACCTAAATCTTCTTTTACCACTGGGAATTGTATCTGTTTGGAATAAAGAACATTTTTACATATGATGTTTCTATCTAGATAGCTATAGGAATATTCAGAAAAGATTCACAGACTTAAATCAAATTCACATTGATGAGTACCTTAAAATCACACAATATTTACCAAGAATATGTTAGACAACACTCTATTTTTATTTTATTTTTGTTTCTCAAAATACATTAAAAATGGTTAATATATTATACATTGAGAAGTCCATTAATCTTTTCATTAGCGTTCGTTTTCCTGTATTTTCCTTGGAGACAAACCAACAAATGAGGAATGTTCTTAATTTGATCTCAGGAGTAATTATAGATATGGATATTGTATCATTTAACAAATGCACTACATAAACTTGTAGATTTTTTAAAATGTGTATTACTATGCACCAAGAATACAACTGGCTTCTTAATTTCACTGAAATTCTTGGACTGAATTTTATTTCTAAACTCACATTGCACATGTGCTTGTTATTAGGAGTTAAATCCAAGTAATTTGTCTTTAAAAAAATTTGAAATTCTTCCCAGTTGCATTAAAACTGATGTGAAACCTGTTTTTAAAAACATATACTATGAAAGCGATAGTCTTGGCTTATAAATCTCATCTACAGATCTCTCTCAATATGCAGCAGCCTGTACTAAGGAGACTTCATTTTGTTTATAGTACACATACTCACTTTGCCCTGCAACTCTGCCACGTGTGGCTGATCATAATAGAAACTGTCTTTAAAACACATCTTCCCCATTTAGAAATTCTTCACCTGAATATTTTTTTCTATTCCTTTGCACTAGCCCTTCTGAACACAAACAGATCACTGTCTCAGCCATTTGATCCTCTTAAGAGTAAAGCTAAGGTGCATGATTTATTTTGTTTTAATCTCTTTTTAGGCAAAGATGAATGTGGTTAACAACTTTTCTCTGTGACCTGCTTGTGAGGCAGTGTGGGAGCAGAGGAGGAATGAAACTGTTGTCATGAAAGATAGCCCACGTATTGGGTATTTAACATGGAATTTAACAACCCAGGAAGAGGCCTCTTCATTTTGATACCTGTATTTGTGTTAGTGGAAAATATTCCTACATGGAGATAGTTTTACTTATATATGACTAAAATGCAGTAAAGATATGATTGGTCCCTATGTACTACCTCATATTTAGGCATATTCTGAAAGAGATGGTACTTAGTACATTTAAATCCTTTTCTTCACTGGCATCTCTTCCATTTAAAAATTCTGTCAGTCCCAGTGCTTGTATAGCTATGTAATTCCTTAAGAATGTTGCTTCAGATACACAAAGAAATAGTAATTGAGTACAGAGACAAAATTAGTTGCTACATATCAATATTGAACCAGGCTTCCAGTATTTCATTCCATTAACATTTTTTTTGAATCACACTACATATATTTTTTTAGGGAAAGAACCTTCTATTCATTTTATCTGATCTAAAAATACGAATATGCATGAAGAAATTTAAACAGCATTGGGGAAAAATGAAAGCAATGGCATAGAATGTTGTGTGGGTGTGAATTTGGTCAGGGAACAGAATGTGTTTTGAGAAAGGAAAAAAATTATTTTCCGCTTGGAGATACCCCAGATCAGCTACAATCTACCTTTACGTCAAAGGGCTTTAAGGCTTTAAAATCATGCATGTGAACATAGTTTTTTAAATGCCAATAATTATTAGGAAGTATTTTCTGTATGCTCTAAGAAAATAAATAGGGTCTATTTAAGGAGGTAAGAATTTAGTATATTCTTGCACTTTTATAATAGTTATCAATGTTAGCTTTAGTGAATGAGTAAGATTAAATTGTCCCAAATGTGCCAACAATATCCTCCTGTCTTCTCCCAAGTGACAGCATAACACCTTTCCATACCCAATCTACTTCTACTCTACATCCCATGTAAGGCCATATATTACTTTCTTAGAACTGTCATTTTAAAACTACAATAAATACAATCTGCCATTATCACGCAATAAACTGCTTCTTATTCCTAATTCACCGTATTTAGTTAAACCACCCTTTCTCCATACTTTAGGTATAAGCTGCTAAATTCCACATGGCTGCCATTTTTCTCAGCGAATCAGCATTTGACTTACTTCCATATATTCTATTCCATAGTAACCATCGGTAGTTTGGTACTTGGGAGTTGCTGGTGAAATCAACATAGTGGAACCAATTGCATCTATGCCTCTAAGGCTTATCCCAGATATATTCAGGTTATGCATGATTATGCAGTAATAACAAACATCCCCCCAAAACTAGTGGCTTAAAAGAATCAAAGTTTATTTCTCATTCGCACGGCAGGTTGGGTGGCTCTGCCCACTGCAACCACTCAGTGACCTAGACAGATGGAGCAGCTTTCTTGAACATTGACTTTATTCCTGCAAGAAACCATCAGTACATGTAGTCAGTTCTCTCTCCAGATCACATGCCACATCTGACAAATGTTTACTCCTCTTTTTTTATAGCCTCCTAATTTGGCCTCCTTTCCTGCCCCTTCCAAGCGCCCTTTAATAATAGGGAGGTTTCCAACCAGCAATTAAATCCTCTAGCCTTAAGTGACCCGTGTCACTCCCACTCAACAACTCATTAGCCAGAACTAGTTGCATGGTCTGTTCAACCACAGGGTGTTCAGGAAATGCAATCTTTCCCTTTGCTTGGACATTTTAATGAAGGAAATCTGGAAAGTAATCCAACTTCTACAATAAGATAAGATCTAAGAATGCGCGGGAGTACAACCAAGAATCCAACATAGCCATGGAATGAAGGAAAAGGAAGGAAGGTGAGGACATCTTTCCTGAATGATGTGATGCTGCAGCTGAATCTTCAAGTTTGAGTCAGAATCAGCCATAGAGGTAGGGAGGAGACGTTTCACTATATACAGTAGAAACATCTGTAAATCCCCAGCAAAGTGATGGATACAACTATAGCATAAGGAGCATACTAAGGGTGCTAGAGATGAAGGTGGAGTGATAGGTTGGGAGTAAATCATGAAAAACTGAATACAGTGATAAGGGACTGTGGATTTTTATCCTGATGGTAATGGGGAATCTTGGAACTAAACAGGGCTATATCATAGTCAATATTTGTATTTTTAAAGTATTGTTCAAGTTTGGTTATTGACCAGTGTTTCATAGTCATTAGAAATAGTCACTGACTAAATTAAATGAACAGTATCAAAGCTCTGCAAAGATATAAGTTCATTTTTATTTTGTTATTAATTTCATCAATATAACCCACAATGTTACAATAATACAAATTTTTGGACATTTAAAAATGTTTCTTTCCTGGGTTTATTATATTTACCAATGTTTTTGTTTATTCACAAAGAAAAATCATACTTTTATGTCTGATAACTTTAGCATATATGTCCTTCAATATTACAGTTTTTAAAACATTAAACAGAAGTAATAAGCTATAGTCCCTGTTAGACCTAAATCTTGATAATTTAGGCTAATAGAAACTTTTCCCAAAACCTGAAGTATTTTTTCCATATTTGCAACAAGGGAATTAATTCAGGTGCAATTATCCTACATTTTAGGTATAAGGTATTTAAAAATAAAAGATCTATGAATCTTGATGAAACTATACATGAAAGCATTTGAGTTTAGAAAATTGGTCTTATGAAATTCCAAATAAAACACTCTTTATTTTTAAAAATGTATCTCTTTCCATTTATCTCTGGATATCCTTGGCAATCTAATGGTGCTAACATTTTCCCTAAAAATTCATGCATTTTTTTAAATCTAGATGTCTTTTTCATAATTATTCATTCTTTCCATTTTACAGTTTTAGAATGAACTAATGGTTTTGTAAGTAGACATATTGATTAGCTTGAAGTCAATTTCTAACCTATTCCAACATTTCAGCTTTTTTAGACCATTTTGTGGGTTTTGTTTTGTGGGGTTTTTTTTTTCCAATTTATGGAAAAGTTTCAAGTCTTCTTTCTTTTATGCTTCAAACTGGACAATTCTGACATTGCTATATTTATACTTTTGAGAATACATTTTTTTAATCTTCTTTTGTTTATGTTGATTTGAAATTATTCAGCAATTTTTCTGGGAGGAAGTAAAACTGAGGATACTGGGGCTATGCCTTACTTGGCTGCTAGTGGGTACAGGTTCCAAGATGGAGCACAAGAGATGCCTTTAGGAGTGCTAGGGTATAGGCAATATGTTACAAATTTGAAATTAGAGTTTGAGAGACATCTGTATACTGGAAAAGGGAATCACAAGAGTGACCTAAGTCCACCGACTAGAGACAATAGGGAGAATAGAAATTGTAGAGGTAAAAGGGTCTCAATATAGAACAAGTAGGGATGGAGGAAGGAATGTGGTTAGATCTAGCACAAGGCTGAAACCAATCACAAATAATAAATTCTAGCCATGACATTCTTATTATTTTGGTTATTGTGATTTCAAAAATTAAAGACTGGCTCTTCAACAGCAACACTAGGCTGGAAAATATTACAGGCAATTCAGAAATACTATAGCTATAACTACCAATTTTATGAAATGCTATGTATGACCTTTTAAAATTGGCTTGATTATTACTGCTGCTCTTTTATTTTATTGACCTATTTATATCAATCAATTATACATTTAAATAAATCTTGATCATAAATTTTATTTTTAAGTTTTATTTGGACTTTGAAGTTAGACTTAGATGGAATATGTCTTTCGGGCTTATATTTTCATTTATATTTTATTAATAGGAAAATAAAGAAAATATCACTTTAGTGTTTTCTTTGTTTCAAGATCCAATGTACTGGAACAAAGAGCCTAGAGCTATGGGCAATTTCTGAAAATACTTATCAGAGACTGACTTTCTTTCTTGCTCCTCCCTTAATCCTTTTACTTCTTAATATAAGAGACCAAATAAGAATGTTTGGGTGCAAGATTTTCTTTACAAGTTCCTCAATATTTTTATTTCTCTATTCCGTTATTGTGTGTGTGAGTGTGTGTGTGTGTGTGTGTGTGTGTGTGTGTGTGTGTGATTCTCATTGTCTTGCTCCCACCAAGACTTCAGTGTCGTCATAAGGCCATTCACAGTGGCTAACAATTCACATTTGTGATGCTCTGTCTTGGACTTCCTTCAAAGAACCTTCTTACATGGAACAAGATAGCGACTTTACTTCAACTTTAACACTTTCTTAATGTTAACACCTTAGAGTGGCAAAGCAATTTAGAGGGTGCAAAGCGCTTTCACATATTCTCCTGTTTAATCTTCTCTATAGCCTGTGAACTAAGCAGGGCAGGCATCTCATTTTACAAATAAGAAATCTGGGGATTAAGAAAGATTCTGGCCAATCCAAATCCAGCTTCCCTACCTCTAGGCCTGAATTGTATAAACTATGGAACTTGCTCTAGATTACTTCATGTCATTTTAAATTTTAAATGGTGTGATCAGATTTGCATTTCAATAAGATACATGCGAGATACATTTCAGTAATAATGTATGGGAGATATATTTAAGATAGACAAGTTTGCAAGTACAGATCTGATCCTTAGAAGTTTAGGTAATGTATAATTAAAAGTTGAACTAGTACAGTGTGGATGGAATGGGAAAATCTTTAGGAAATAAACATGACACGTAAAATGTTACAGAATTGCAAAGCCATTCTACTGAAACAAACATTCATTAGGTTAGAGTTAACTCTACTGGCAATTTAGTCTTTATTTGATGATTCAGATAAAACTCTACACCACGAAATGTCTTTATCAACACCAAAAGCCATATACTGAAGACATACAGAAGTGCAGGTTAATACAGATATATCTTTATTTATTAGAGATTTGCTAATTATAAGAATTAAGCATAAAGTTGGAAAGCAATAAACTAGCACAGGAAAGGCTTAGAAAGACTTTGCTCTTTCTTCATTCGTATTCACGCTACTACAATATTTCACGTCTCTCTTTTTTATCTTTTTCTCAAATGACGATGTCCTTCTTAAACACAAATACAATAGAGGCAATATATATAACCAGAGATCTATTTCATCCTCCCCTTTCCAGTGTCACCTCCTTCCTCCATCTGTCCCCACATACTCTCCCATCCCTCCTAGAGTGGAAGACGTGTTCCTACCTCTAAGACTGACCACTGCGCCTGTATGTAAAAACCATTGCTTCTCGAGGACCTTGCTTCTGTGTTTATCCCTTCTCTCCTGCATAAATGTATCCCTCTCTGCTCCATCATTTCTCTCAGCAGACAATGATGCCTCAAATCTATCTTTTCATAAAATTTTTTTCTTGACCTAACATTTCTTATCCATCTACTGCCTCATTCTCTGTTCTTCTCATTAGGAAATCTGCGCCAAAGTGTCACTTACGTTTATCCTTTCCACTTACTAACTCAATCTCTTCTCAATCCCTTCTCACTGGGGTTTGATCCCGATCATGCTTTATAGTAGCTCAGGTAGTCCAAGCCAATGTTCATAATTTACCAATAAAAATAATTTTTTTATATATTGGGCATTTAATAATAAAAAATTAAATGATTTAAATTGAATTACATTAAATTTGCAATGATTTAAATTAATAGTACTTAGAATAATGAAAGTATTTTTGCTTATGATTATCATATATTGATATGTTAGAGTTTTATGAAGTCCAGCATAGTAACTTGCTCTGATGAATTCTGCCATATATAATATCAAGCTGAATAAGCATTTTCTCATCCTTCTTTCCATCCTTTCTTTCTCTCTCATTTTTTTAGTTTCTATCTTCATTCTCTTCTCCTTTTTTCTATTCAACTGAGCATCTTCAATTTTAACTCAGACAGAACTGAGTAAAATCAGTCAGACTTAAATGACAATAGAATTGTGTCTAATATAGTAGCACTGTACTAATCTCAAATTATTTTGTTGTACAGACAATAAATTATCTGTGATTTCTAAAGAAGTTTTGTCAAGCAAACTAGCTTAATTATGAAAAATTAAATTTTCTGTAATGATCTCTTCTTTTGAGTGTTTAATATAAAATTCATTTGCTGAGGCATGAAAGTTGGTTCTTAGATTTTTCAAGTGGATTTTAGAATTTTAAACCATTATGTTTACGTGCAATCTTAGCCTGCCTGTAGTTTTTAGCACTTAAATTACTTAAGAATTAAAAATCAGCAGTGGATTTTCACTTCTTTTAATTAAAAGAAGCAAAGATAATGAATTTCCTCCCTCAACTCTGAACATGCAAGTTTTCAAAAAGAAAAATTGCTGCTTATAATTTTATAATCAAAGTAATTTTAGTTACAACAGATAATTAAATGTTATCCATGATAAATCCTTTATCTATATAAATAAAGTAGAAAAATTAAGTCTGCCAAGAATTATTGTCATTCTACGTATTTAAGAAAAAAAAACAACAAAACATTGACTACTGGGTTGATGTTGAATTTAAAATAGAAAGAGAAAATTGCCTTTCAATTTTTGAAAAAATATATTAAAATTTATATAACATTTGTGTAAATGCTTTTCCTTAACTTTGTAATAATTTCGTCAAGTGTAGAACCACTATCTATGGGTCATATTTAAGCTTAGAAGTCTCATTCTTTTTTTGTTGATTAAATCTAATAGTTTCATGGACTGCCTCCTTGATTTCAGACTTGATACATGTGGCAATTTCTATTCATTCATGTTTATACTGTGTTTAATGTTTATGTTCTGCTTAATTTGAATGGCACACCTTATATATCCGTCAAAAAGATATACTAGAGCTGTATACATGGAGAGGAAAGTGGGAACCATGCTTAGACTGGAAAGGTAGGACTCTGTTGGGAAAAAGTGAAACTATAATAGAAGCAATATATCTTAGGTATTGCAAAATATGTGCTGCTATAGAAAAGGAATAGTTAAAAGTTTGAAAAAAAGATTTGGAAAAAATTAAAAGCAGATCCAGGGTTGTATAGAAAAATAATGCAACCAAATCTGAGATGTGGAAAATGATGTGAAGTATGTTTTCTTCGACTTTATTGATAACATTAATTCGTATCTTATTAGTTATCTTCCACTAGGTGAAACTATAGTTACAAATGACCTCAAAACCTCAGAGGCTTACATTGTTTGTGGTGTAGTTCTTGCTCTTGAGACTGTAGCCAACTATGGCTCTGCTTTATATATCTTCTCATTCTGGGACTGGTTGAAGGAACAGCTCCTATTCTAGAATGTGTCCTTTTTATGCAAAAGGGAAGAGCAAGAAAGTAGAAATGCAAATGATGGCTTTTATATAGTTTCTCACTTCCACTCACATTACAATGGCAAAAGCAAGTCCTAAGGCCAATAGTGAAATCATGGAACTCAAGTCATATAGTTATGGAGAGGAACATAATTCATGTATTGGAAAGGGTGAGGAAATAATTGGAAAAATTAATACAATTCACGATAAATATATCATTCATGTCTTTCATGGAGAATGTGAGACTACAGAAAAGTCTTAAAAAGAGCAAATACATGTCAGAAGTCAACGATTAAAAGTAACAGACAGAAGTCTGTGTTAGTACTGAAATATCTGGCATTTACCTTTAAAATTAACAGAAAATAATAGGATGACTGTTTAAGTAAGACTAATTTTATAAAGTAACAGGAGGTTTACAGAATAGGTAGATGTACAATATATGACAATAAGAATGCAAAGAGTGGACCGTAGTAATTAAAAACGTGTCATAGAGTTCTTAAATTGTTCATAAAGTAATGGATTAGGATAATTTAAAGATGCATATTGTCATCCTTGAAGAAAGCACCAAAATAACAGAAAAAATGACCCCCCAAAAGTTACTACATTAAAGTAAATGGACTAAGCACCCTGATCAAATGCAGACGTATTCAGACTAGATAAAAAAGCAAGATCTGACTATATGTTGTTTCCAAGAAACATACTTAAAACATGTTTTAAACAGGTTGGGTGTAAAGGGATAGAAACAATAAACAAAAGAAAGTTGGTGTGGCTCTATGACTATCAGAACAAAGTAGACTTCAAGGTGAAGTGTTACCAGAGATTAAAAGAGTGCATTTTATGATGATAAAAGGGTCACTTCCTTATAAAGTCATAGACTACAGAATGTTTCTACACCGAAACAAAATCAAATCTCCCAAATACAAGACAAAACAAAATAATATAACAAAAAAAAAACTGGAAACAATTTTACTGTCACTGATAGAGATTTTAACACTTCTTTTTTCAGCAATAGATAAAAAAATGTAAAAATTAGTATAGTTATGGATGATTTGAACAAAACTAACCATCAACTTAAGCCAATTAACATTTATAGCAAATTACTCCCCACAAGAGGTTACAACTTCTAAGATGCATATGGATTATTCAAGAAGATAGATCTTTTTCCTGGTCATAAAACAAGTTTTAATAAATTTCAAAGAAATTAAACAGAATGTGTTCTCTAACCACGATAGAGTTAAATAAAAGATGAATTAAAATAATATATACTTTTAAAGACCCTCAAATATTTGAAAGCTAAAAAACACACTAAATAATCAATGGGTCGAGAAACCCCAAGAGGTATTACTATATATATTTTGAACAGAAATACGTAAAACGCAACATCCATATGTATAAGATGCTGCTAAAGCAGCCTTTAAAAAGAATTTACGGATTTAAATATCTATGTCAAAAAATAAGAAAGGTATAAAATCAAACACTTCTTTGATTTTAAGAAACTAGAAAAATAATAAATTAAACTTTAGGTACATAGCATGAAGGAAATAAAAACAAGAGCAGAAATCAATTTAATAGAAAATTTAAATAGCCTTGTATGAAGAAATTAAAGAATAATACCATCATATACAAACACTTTGATAAAAAAAGGAAGTGAGAACACTTCCTAACTCATATCATGAGCCCATTTAGGTAATATAGTGTAGCATATATTATAATGTATATATATATATATATATAACATGTATTATAACTATTATATGTGCTATATATGTAATTATTATCATAACTACTACTATTATAACATTTAAAATAATATATTATTGTTAGTGTTGGGGTAATTTGAATTTTGGTGTCACCTCAACGGCATGGGGGGGCGGATAACAGCGTAGAAGTGTAATTAGCATTTTTCCTCAATTCTTCCTCATTGACACAGTGTAGAATCACAGGTCTTTGAGATTTAGACAAGATTTATTAAACGTATATTTTAGAAAGACAAAGCACCCTCCAAGGAGGTACATGGTTTTAGCAAAGGTCTGTAAAAACAGCAACAAGCCAAAAGTGGGAATCTCTGAATTATATTTGGGCCGTGATGGATGGTTTCAAAGACATTCTTAGGTGATGGGCAAGTGAGGTCATTTTGATTGACACTTGGCTGCCGTATAACACTTTGACGATTGCGCATGTGCTTACCTAGAGATCGGCCTGTTATAATTAGATTCATGAACTTCTAGGCATAAACATAGTATTATAATGACAGTTTAATGAGCATTAGATTGTAGGCAGATTAGGGTAGTACTTTCTGCACAGGCTTCTGTGACCGGATTAAACCAGCTAAGGCTATGACCCTTCCATCCTTTGTCTCTGGGGATGCAGGAGGGATTTTCTAACTACCAATAGGGTATTCTTTGGGTGGTTTCTAGGCTGGGTCTGATTAGCTACCTAACATTATCACATGTATTATAATATATAGTGTATAATTATGAGTTAGCATAATTCACCCCCTGGATTACTTCCAGTAGATCATTAACTAAGGATCTCTACTGTAAAGCAAATGAGGCTGCCCCTAACTGACTATAGCTATTCACTAAGGACCTTCCCCTTGCGTTAGTACATTTCCTGAGTGATGGGAAGTTTTAGTCTGGAAGCTGCTAATCTTGCTAACACTAAAAGTCTCTCTCCCATTAGCAGCTTCTGTGTTGCATTAATAATAAGAAAGTAATAAAGAGACCAACCTCAGCTGTTCAGTCTCCCCTGAGGTGAGGCCCTGGCTTCTTTCTTATCCCCATGGTCCACTCTAATGGTCTTGCCTGTATTAAAGTAATACAGTGGATAATAAGTGGTGTCTATTTTATCAGAGTCTAAAATTCCTTCTTCTTTCTGAGGAGAAATAATTTTTTTAAGACTTTCGTATTTAAAACTATATCATGAATACTTTTGCAATTGAAGTTAACCTGTGTAATTCAAAACTTTTTTAACGTAAGTGCAAATCATCAAGTACAGGAAGAAAAAGATGCTTTAGAAAAATATAAATCTCTCCATCTTTCCTGTAAAAACTATAAAACAGTACTGTCAGAGATGCCTTTTTGTCCTTTTTTAAAAAATTAAATCACTTATCTGCACAGCAGCAAATTAAAGAAAATCAATGAATAAAGACCTTTGCTTTTGTAAATATTAAAAATCCTCTTGTTAACAAAGAAGAAATTATGAGAAAATATCTTATTAAAACGAAATAAATAAGGTTGGATTTGTTAGGTTCAGGGAGCATGTTAATAAATTGTGCCTTTGTTAAAATTTTCTCTTATTAGGGTTCATAAAGACAGGAGCTAATGCCATACTTAATTGCTTATGTTCTTTTTCTATTGAAAATACATGGCCTTTTGCAGAAGTGCACTTTTTAAAGATCCTCTTGATTTAAACATCTGATTTTAAGTGTATTTTCTGTCCATGAAATTAGATTATCTATGCAGTACTTAGGTTGTTGCAATTTTTCGTCTATAAGTAAAGCTATTTTTGCTTTCAACTGTATATTTTTTAATTGAGTAAACAATAATCCATCATCTCAAAAGTGTTGCTCAGATGTTCATTATTTGGACTCAGAATTCTTCTTGATTTACACTATCGTGTCATAATTTTGAGAGGTTAATTTTGTAATTAGGTTATGTATTACATATTTTTATACCTGTAATTTATGGGGAGAAAAAAAGTCCAATCATTATCAATGACAGTATATGTTTTTAACAAGAAATATATGTTCATAACCCTCACAGAAAAAAAACTATAATGGGCTCTGTTCAATATTTATGAAAGATTTAAGAAACTACTGCACAAACCAATTAAAAGCCATCTTCTAAAAATTTACTATCAACATTTTTTTCTTATAACTACTTAACATCTTGAGGAAAAAATAAAGACAACACTTAATAAGTCAAGGATGACCATCTAAGTTTCTTAAATTATATATAAAAGCCTTCGAATGAAAATAAAATCTATGATTTAGAAATGAGAAAATATTAAGTATTTTTTAATAAAATAGACATATTTTCCTCTAGGCAAGTGACAATCTAAATCCTTTTTCATTAAATAACTCTTACATATGGTTTATTTGTGAAGCCAAAAATTTTTGATAAATCCAGTAAACCTTCTTCTTTGTTTTATTTTGCCTATAAAATGCAGAAATGTTCACAACATACCAAAGGGTAGTATATTATTGTTAGAGCTGCCTTTAAATTTAGAGAAGAAAGGCATTGAATACGGCATTCTTATGAACTCTCAATAGCAAACAGGTCCATTGGAAAAGTAGCAGTTTTAATATAGACTAATCTTAGAGTTGTTGGTATTATGCACACTTATCTGAAATCTTTTGTTTCCTTTTTTCTGTTCTACAGTCCATGAAGGCTCAGGAGAAACAAGTCAAAAGGAGACATCCACCTGCGATATTTGCCAGTTTGGTGCAGAATGTGATGAAGATGCCGAGGATGTCTGGTAATGTGCTTTTATTTATTCTTTTAAACAAAATAATGACAATAATTGTTTTCTTTTTATTCCATAAACCATGCCTAAAGAAGACATTTTCAGCATTTATTTTTTTTAACCTAGTTTCTAAGGAGTAGGAATTGGGCAGTAATAACAGCAAGGAATATCTGAAGCCGAATTAAGAGTTGGGCCAGCCGAGCAGCTGCCCAGAGCTTTATTTGGTAAGGTATAGAAAGATATGACTGAGACCCCCAAATACTGTCAATGGTAAAAGCTGGTGAGAATAATTTCATTTACCAGGACATCTCTCAAGAAGCATGGCCCAAAAACTGGACAGCTGCTAATCAGCTTCCTAAAATGGAGAATCTGGGTAACAGCAGAGATTTTATTTAAGGGCATGCCTTTGTGCACCCGTAGCTGAATTGAGACGATGACAGGACAAATGATCTCCGGGTCGTCCTCTAGGATCAATGTGTCTCTTTAGCCAAGAAATATTCAGCTTCTTCTGTAAAGATGTGCTGAACAAATACTGAATAATATTCATTATTTTGAATGGGTCCCAAAATGTTAGCCTCCTAGGGCACTGACATGTATTGATTCTGCCCTGATCATACCCAAAGTGAGTGACCTGGAATTCGGAGGATATCTTTGTGGCATGAGAGCTGAAAGAGGCAGTCTCAATCTCTGTCTGGCCCCTCCTACTCCCTTAGCCTCTCCCCTCTCTCAGTCATTTTACATATACATACCTTTCAGGAAAACAGCCAGGTGTCCTTTGTTTTCTTCACTATGCAGACTGTGTTTGCTTAGAGCTGTTAACACTCATTTTGATCAAAATGACTGAGAGTAAATCTTAAATGTTCTCAAGGAATGGTAATTATGTGACATGTGGTGTTAGCTAGCATGATGGTGGTAATCATATTGCAATAGTAAGTGTATTACATTAAGTCAGCAGGTGTACATCTTAAACTTATACAATGTTATATCGATTACATCTCAATAAAGTAGTGGGGAAAAGTAACCATTTTGATCAACCTCAAGTGGAGGGCGCAGTTCATCTAAGGAACAAGAAAAAAATTAAGGCAAGTTAATTTTGGCAAGAATGAAACAGCTATACTTAAAATATTTTAATATGTTTTTTGAATGCAGATTAAGTTGAGGATTCCAGTTGAGCAAACGGAGGTTCTTAGGGTAAACTAGGTACTTACAAGTAAACACTGCTATTGACTAGCCAGACAAAATAGCTGCCCATTAATAAAAGCAAACATTAATAATTTCCGCACCTGTCAAATTTTGTAGCCAGTGGGCAGCTAGAAACCAAGTCCAGGAGTCTGTGCACTGGTTTGACCATTGTGAGGTAAATGTAGGTCTGTATTTTTAAGAACATCCTGGGCATCTTAATTGCTGGTGAATTTTTGGTTCCTAAATCTGGCTGGTTATCAGAATTACATTGGGAAATTTTTAAACACTCCAAAATTAATGAATCGGAATTTCAGAAAAGTGGAGCTTTAAATTTTCCTTATCTGAAACTCCCCCAAATGATCACAGAAATACTGCTCTAGAATAAATGACTTGAGTCAAAGAGTCTTTCTCCTCCCTAAATACTTTAGGGCTCTGTATAGTCATAGTCTTTGTATATTGTTATACTTATAGAAAATAAATATTTAAAATATCTCATTTTTAATGATTGCTGGTGACTGCGTCTGTAGTTCGACATTACTTTAAAGTTATTAATTATCTCACTGTCAATTATTTTACACTTAAAAAATTTACACGAGTCCTTAATTTTTTCTTAAGAATTTTTATTCCCCTAGTTTCTCATCTCTTTAATGATCATCTTTAAGTGACATAGTTCCACTTTACAAGTGCAAAGTTTTAAGAAATGAGATAACTATAGCGGCTAAAAATGACTGATTGCTAACTATGAGCTTGGTCCATTTTGTATGCATTTTTTCTCAGTTACCTTCAAAATAAGACTAGGAGTAGATTTCATTATGATCTCACTTTATAAAGAGGACACTGAGTTTTAAAGTGGCAGAGCCAACATGAATATATGAGGTAAAAGTAACTACTGGGTGTTAGCATAACAATTTAAACAAAGATGCAATTACAATATTTTTTCCTGTCACATCTGGAATAATGGGATGGCCAGATTGCAGGCAGTTTAGATCCAGTAACTCAAGACCTAACAAGGTTGAAGCTGGCGACAAGGGAGATGCCTGCAGCAGGCAGTGGGAAAACATTCAGGCAAGCAGTGTCCTTTCTGGTATTCTAGTGAAAGTTTTATCTATGGTATGAAGGCAGGCAGTACAAGGAGATATGGGCAAGATAGTGGCATCAGAAAGATTGAACAGCTATGGTAACTGGAGTTAGAAAAAGAAACTCAGTTACAAAGAGAACAGGGAGAAGAGCAAGGCAGAACCTCAGTCAGCTAGGAATGGGATATCAGGAAAAGTAATCAGGGACAGATACAAGAGAAACTAGAAAGATACCCACTTGTATAGAACTGGTGTTGAAAGCCAAGCCTTACTTACCATGGGGCTGAGGCAAGCGCCTAGACCTCAGAATAAATGACAAGGTCAGAATGAAACCAGTAGCAAGGCTGACTGGATGCTGAATCAGTTAGCTTTTGGCTACGGATATCTTGTACGCCCCCAGTTTAGAGATAAGATTAGCTTCAAAATGCGGAATAAGGCTGAACCTCCAGATGGGGCTAAGTGGCCATAGCTGTGAAGATTAGAGGGCTGTAGGGGGCAGGGAGCCAAGAACATCATTATGCTCCCCAGGCAAGAATGAAAAGTTGTTAGGGTTTAAATAAAATGTACTTAAAATGTCCAACGTAAGCAATAAGGAATAGTGCTGGAATGATAAGCGTATTGATTTTCATTTACATAAATACCTTTGTATGTTAATATATTATATTTAGTTATGGCCATGAAGGGCAGATTGGAAAGAGCTGAAGGACACAAGAATAAAGCGATAAATGAAATTAAATAGGCATGGAATGAAAGAGGCTGTAAAGTAAGATAGGAAGCAGGAGGGGAGTGATCTGACTCTCATACAGTCAGCTGATTCAGAGGTGCTTTGATGTGCTATTGATTTGGGGTGAAACCATGGCCAGGCCCTCTCAGAAACATAAAATCCTGCATATGCTGCGGCAACAAAGAGTACAACTCAGTGTTTTGTATTATTTTCTCCCTTGACACTAACTAAACTACAATTTTATATAAACATATTTCCTGAACCCTGCCTTATGAGGTAATAACAGGATTTGAGTAAATAACAACTGGGAAATAGTTATTATTGTATCTGCAATATTAAAACAAAGGTGAAAATTTAACCCCTGATCTTTTTTAACCCTGGCCTAAGAAATTAATATTCTACATTTCACCACAAGGACTAAGTCTAGTTATTCAAAGGTACTTTCTAGGTAACAGTAAATCATTGTGAGAATTAAAAAGCCAGTACACAAACAGCTGATCTTGTTTTCATAGTTACCTAGATGAGTTCTTGAGTTAAGAAGAAAGTAACACTAGACATGGGGGGAAAATAATAAATAAAATGGAAAAGAGTAAGGAAAGTGAAGGTAAAAGGAGAAAAAATTAATAATTAGAGGATGGTATTGATAAATCATATACTAATGACATAACATTTTAAAGTGTTTATCTTGAGAAAACATGTAGGTTGTAAACTCATATACACCTTTCATTTATGTTCTACAATTTCATTTCAAGTCTTTTTTTTTTTTTTTTTTTTGTCTTTTTCTTCTTCTTGTAGAGAACATCAAGGCTATAGAAATCAGGAAATGGCCAGGTTTTTTAGTAAGGAAGAAAGACCATTGCTACAAAAAAAAAAAAAAAAAAAATCTTCAGTTGTAGATATATACCTAAATGTAGGACAGGATTAATCTTTCAAAAGAGAGAATTATAAGTCACATGGTGATTGGTCCACACCATAGGTACATCCACTCTCATGTTGAGGTATCTCTTTATTTAGGATGGACTTCAGAAATAATTTGAATGCCTGTGCAAAAGGATATGTGGCCTGTTTATGGGGCAGAGGTTAAGAATAAATGAAAAGAAGAGCTTAAAAGATTGTTTCTCTTCATATCAAGACTGAAAAAATTCAAAACTAATACATTTATACATCAAAGAGACTCTCAAATACATCCTGTCAAATATAATTTATAAAGAAAAAGAATAGCTTATAAATAAGTCAAACATAATAAAACTGACTCATTGCAAAGTAATAAAGCCCCATATGATAGCACTGGGAATACCAACTTATGATTTCAACAAATATTTCTTATACTTGGTTGGTTTTAAAAACAGCTTTATATTCCCTAATTATCATACCTGATAAATTATTTCAGTAAGTACAAAGTAGGTCAGTGGTAACTCTTTGCACTGAGAACTATTCCTAAGGAGTTATTAGCCTAGAACTTTCTGTTGGTCCTATCAGTCAGAGTAGTTCAGAGTCCTGAGGTTGATAATTGATTTAATGTAAGAAAAAAGCAGGTTGGTAGGTAGTTGAGTCTGATCATAGGAATGGCTGGATATGAAATTGGCTGTGTGCCTACCATTTCCTGGATATCAGGATAGATCAGGGAAGAGAGCACAGGTGTAAGAGCAGGTGCAGCTGGGTGACAAATGACATAAGGAGAACTTAAATTATTATGTATATTTGCTTCTTATGGAAGCTTCATAGCTCCTATTTTCATTTTAACTTTGCTCTTTTATTTTTCTCTACATGCCACTCAGGCTCCATTAGCAATATCGTATTGGCTTAAATGCTATTAATTCCTCAGTAGTCATGTATTTTATCTTTGAAACATTAATAATGTTTTTCAGTTTTGGTGCATAACATCCCTTGTTGGACTACAGTGGTAAGAAAGGAAGAAAACAAAGTAGTTTGCAGCAAGATGAGTTCAGAAGAAAAAGTGAATGAGCATCTTTTTTTTTTTTTTTTCATTTCATTGATGTTCCAAAGCTGAAATAGGGTATGGGATTTGACATTCCTTTTGTGACTGTCTTTTAAAAAGACAGTTTAGTTTGAAGTCTTTAGCTTGCTCCTTTGATCTGAGAAGGCTCCTTGTCACTAGGAAGACTGTGTGTTGCTGGCATCATTCCCACTTTTAATGCATGTTGGACTGTGGAGAATCATGAATATTTGAAGCCGGGCTATGGCCGTGGATGATACTTGACGCTAGATTGCACCATACATATAAGCAAATTAGGCACTCGGTCCTGCTGACTTTAGTACATTTGGATTATAAGTTTGATGGGGAAGATTAAGACACCTCTGAGGAAAATATAGAAAATTATTTCTTTTAAAACTACTACTGGCCGACAATTGAACAAAAAGATTGTATTGCAATTGGAAAGTTTCCAGTCGTTTTCTACTAAGTAAAAAAAAGATCAGTTAGGGTTGCCTAAGGGATGTCTAAAGAAGATGCTGATTAGTCACAAAATTTTAGTGAACTAAGAGTTCACTCTGTCTTCCCCCGGCATGTTTCCCTTTTATTGATTTCTTTTTCTCTCTTGCCTTAGAACTGTAAATGTGGTTACGATAATTAGGACTGCTTCTAACAGGAGTTTATTCATAGAGAGAATGAAAAAATACACACACAAAAAAATGGAAAATAGGTCTGATCTAGGAAATCCAAGGTTTTTGCTGGATATAAGGCTTTAAGAGAAAACCTTTTCAGTTCTAAGATTCCTGTAGTTCAGATATGCCTCCCAGGAATTGCCTCTTCCCCTCCTTGAAGACAATGCTGTCACCTCTGAAAACCGCCACGGTGTGTTCTGTTTGTATAGATGGGTAGAGTCTGAAGAGTAAAAACACCTCTCTTTCTTTTAGTGCTTCCATTTGCCCAAACATTGACATTTTTTTTTTCAGAATGAAATATACAGCTTCTGATCCAGGCAAACACGTATCTTTCCACACCCATAATTTCAAGGGGAAAATGGTGACATTTTTAGCAAATGTCTGAATGTAAAAGTTGGATTTTGATCTTGTTATTTTCTTCTTTTATATATTTTTTCCAAATATCAAAACCCAAAAAAAGATAACTTTTACTTTTAAAAAATTTCACTCAACTAAATAAAATTTAGAAGTACAATTATAGTTAAACAGGGCTAATATTTATAACATAGTCTGTACGAATATCTGTGCTGATAAAGGCTATATCTGTGACCCAGACTTCCCTCTACCAGTAACTGTTAGCAAATAGTCAAATCTACAAAATAAATCTAAACGTTTTAAGAGATACTTAGAAAGATAAATGAACAACAATGGCATTTCAGATGCACAACAAGTAATTTCAAAAATAAATAAATAAACACTGACCCACCCTCTGAAAAAAACAGGGTTATGCTTTGTGAAAGTTGTAACTTAAAAAATGAAACTGAAATTTGAAAATACCAGGGTCTTTAAAACAAAGGCTTACCTCAGGTCTTCTGTGATACTGGGCTACTTCAAAAGGAATTGGATTTTCACTGAAGTTCCAAAGGGGCTTTTGAATTTTTCTAAGAAACTATGCTTCAGCTGTCTTTCTATCATGCAGTTATTTATGAAACTTAATTAGGATGTGGTGGATACGAATGTACATCTGGTGTAGAGTACCAAGAAATACAGGAATAAAATATTCTAACTTTAACATTTTATATGTTTTAATAGTTTTTATCTAGCTCATATGATTTAAATCATATAAATTCCATTTTATATAAAAATAATGAAATGCTATATAAAGGCAGAGAAAAAGGAAACAAAACTCTGAAGTACAGATTGCATTTCTGTCACGAACGACTGTTTTCACTACTTGTTTCTCTTTTTCCTTGCTTTATAAAATCTTGCTGTAGACTGTACTCTGCCTTATTTCACATGCTCACTCACAGAACTCACTCGCAATTTCCTCTGGAGTTTTCTGAGTCTTAGTTTCTAGAATATTCTGAGTAAGAGATTCCTGATCCTTAAAATCAGGGAATACATGTTCTATGTTCCAGAATCCAGATGCAACATCCAAGTCTTAGAAATAAAAATATGATTCTTATTGTAGTTATCAAAATATGAGAGAACTTTCAAAAGAATATGTTGGGAAATGTGGCAGATGCCATCATAATGTTTACATTCATGGAGCCATTTAATCTTCCCAATAATCTTATAAAGTTACACTAATAATTCCCATTTTACAGAAAAGGAAACTGAGGCACTGAGAGGTTAAACAAATTGCCCAAAGCCAAAGAGTAGCTGGAAGAGTTAGGATTTGAAACCCCTAGACTGACTCCAGAGACCATACTTCTAACCACTACTCGTTATTTTCCCATATATTTAATGACATAAGTTGTGTGTGTATGTATGTATATGTTAAGTGTATGTCATGAGTATATTCACATACTTAATATATCTTACATATTAGAAGCTCACTCTATTTGTTGAAATAGAATATAAAAACATGGACTTTAAGTACCACTTTGTGATGAATAGTAACCAGTAACAAGTTCACATTGTCTGTGATGCCTTCGAAGTATTTTTTTTCCTGTTAAGTAAACATAACAGGAAGACTGGTTTCTATTTGTTTTCTAAGAGATATTGAATTATTATCTATGGGAATATTCTTATTATGACTGTGCATATCAATTAAATGACAAGGTTATTAGCATGAGGTTACAGAGAAGAGACACATCTTCAAAACCTGGTTATTTTCACTGTTTTAACTTCAATTTACTTATTTTGAAATGGCTAATAGTAATCCTGATTATAGATCAGGGTGAACATTATTTATATAATGTAACTAGTGATAGATTTCATATTTTTACCCAGCAAAGAGGCATATAACACAGCTTTTAGAAACTGGCCATTATAATACTCCTCCTTTCTTTAATGCTAATATTATAAGCATTAAATGCAAAGCAAAGGCACTGCTCAGTAAACCATTTGCTAAGCAAGGTGAGATCCATTCCTTAGCACCTTTGGGAATTGTTGATGGGCTACATATGCCTTTCCAAATGGCAAAGGAGGATTTATTACAAATGAATATTCTTGCTGCAAGAATGGAAACTTATGAGACACAGAGAATGAGGGAAGAATCGCCAAATTAAATGGCAAAGAAATATGACCCATATGCCAGTGGGTTTTAATCCCTATCTTGGTGGTGATGCTGTATATTTTTGTTTAGTGCTTAAAAATATATCAATCCTCTTATATCCCAATCTAATGTATATATATTTTGATGGTTACATTAAAATGGAATTTGTTTTGGCTTTTTCTGGCTATAAAAGTTATACATGTTTATCATAGAAATCTGAAGACCAGAAATATAGAAACTTTATTAAAATGTCATCCTACCATTCCAAAATAATTACTGTAAATTTGGAGGTATATTTTCCTTCCATGTATGTATGCATGCATGCATACACACATGTGTGTTTTGTAAGTATATATATATTTCCAATGAGTCTAATCATATTTTACACATAAACAAAGCCTCTCTCTTAAAAATTTTACTTAACCTTGAGGCTGAGTTTGGAGATATTATGAATGTCAACAAATTTATAAATAATATATTTATATTTGAACATAATTTCTATGTCCCAAATTCTAATTATTCTTTCATTTTTTTTTTTTTTTTGTATTTCTCAAGACAAATGTGAGAGTACTGTTCTCACATTTGTGATCTAAAAAATTTACCAAACCTAAATCCTTTCTAAATCTACATTAGGCATTTTTCTTGGTTAACTTCGGGAGACTAGACACAATATGTACTGAAAGCCCTTCTATTGCCTGTTTCCAGAACATTCATAATAGTGTTCTGGGGTATAAGCATTATTTACTGAGAAACTATCCTCCCGAAGGTGTCTTAAATTGGGTAGAAACTGTTTCTGGTCTTTAGTAGTTTACTTTCAAGTAGTAATGTATTGTATATGTTGGTTTACCTAAACAATAAATCACCAAGCCATCCTTAGCAGAGCATATGAGTCTGTTCAGATTCATTCCCCTAACAAACCAGATGTGTAATATCTAATAAGTGATTGAACAAATTATAAGATTATATACAATGTCCATTCGAAAAGTCAATACTGCTGAAGATCTGTGTGCATTTTTTTAGTAAAAAAGAAAAAAGTAATAAAATAAAACAACTATCTGATTTTTTTAGTTCCCCCAATACAAAGTAAAATTGAGATCATTCATCCCTTCTTCAGTAAGCTATGAATGAAACTTAAGAAATCAGGATGATGCAATTGGAGTGGATGATTTTCTAAAGGTTGTTTACAACAGCCCCTTTTTTATTCGTGGCAGTCTTTTCGAAGTCTTTGACATAGCAGTTTACTCTGTTCTCTGAACTCATTCTAAAATGAGCTTTCTACAATCAAAATAGTTATTATCCAAGGTAATACAAGTAATAAATCAATCAGCCATAAGTGCCTAGAATCAGAAGATATTAAGAGATGTGTAGTAGGGAGAAGTGCATAACAATCGCAGAAGCAAAGTAACAAAATATTAGCTTCACATTAGTAAAAATTAGTGATATTTTTATAGATACGTACACAAATGTGGTACTTTAAGACATTGAAATATAACATCAAATTATCAACTATGACAATAAAAATAATATATTTAATAGAAGTATACAGTTTAATTTTAATTGAATATATTTTTTCTTCTCTAGCAAATTTATCGATTTGAGAAAAAGAAAATGCAGCAAGGCTGTCTGCATTATAGCGGCATCAGACAGCCAGACTTAGGAAAAATAAATAAATAAGAAACCCTGTATCAATCAATATATTAGTATCTGACATTTTTGTGTAAAGTTATTATATGCTTAGGGGCTATATTATGGGATGTTTTATACCTGAATTTATAAATCTTTTAACAACTACCTTTTCGTAATTATGTTGGAGAAAGTATTTCCCTTTTGAGCAGTACATGAAATGTTGGGATAGCCAGATGAGGAAAACTTCTAACATATTAAAAACTTTATACTTTTCAGACTGCTTTCTCCTCTCTTGTGGTCTTCTGATATCTCTGTAATGTAGATAAGGCAGGTAATGTTATCCTCATTTTATAGGTAAATACTGGAGTGCCTGAAAGTATAAGAGTAATCAACATGTAGCAAAGAGGAAGGGCTCTAGTGACTTATGACACTGTATCATCAAAACTACCAAAGAGATTTAAAAAGGAGAGGAAAGAGCTAGCATGACACAGTGAAAAGATTAGCGCTTAAGAGAACTGAGTTCTCATCTTGGATAAAATCACGTCATTTCCCTTTTCATGTGCTTATTGATCATTTGAATATCTTCTTCGGAGGAATATCAATGCCGCTATTTTGCCAATTTTTATTGAGTTATTTACCTATCCATTACTGAATTGTAAGAACTTTGTTTTTTAATATGTATTATAGGACTAAGCTTCTTACCAAATAAATACAACGCGCAAATAGTTTCTTCATTCTCTTGAATTGTATTTTCACTTTTGTGATGGCACCGTTTAAAAACAAAAGTTTTTAATTCTGATGAATTCAAATTTGTCTGTCTTTTAATTTGTCACTTGTGTTTTTGGTATCATATCTAGGAAGGCTTTGTTTAACCGAAAGTCACAAAGATTACTCTTATCTTTTCTCTAAAAAGGGCTTAAAGTTTTAGCTCTTATATTTAGGTCTCTGATTCATTTTGAGCTAATTTTTGTATATATAGAGAGGAAGGGGTCCAAAATCATTTTTGCTCCTCAATATCCAGTTGTTCCAATACCATTTGTTGAAAAGACTATTCTTTTTCCATTGAAGTTTTTTGGCACCCTTGTAGAAAATCAATTGACCCTGAATATGAAGGTTTATTCTGGAACCCTTATTCTATTCCATTGATATGTATGTTCATCTTTATGCCAGAACTAACTCTATTTTTCTCATAGGTATAATATGGGAAATAAGAGTGTTGGTCTAGATCATATACATGGTTCTTTTGAATTCAACTATCTAAGAATCCAGCTATCTAAGATAGGATCAGAATTAATGTGAGCTGTAAAGATCTACTCCACAAGCATCCCCAGTGACCACAAGGGCATTGATCTCTTTTTCTCCTTTGATTTAAAAACTTAAAACATTTATTTATAAAGACATATGTACCCCTGTGTTAACTGTAGTATTATTCACAATAGCAAAACCATGGAAATAGCCTGTGTCCTTTGATGAATGATTGGATAAAGATGTAATACACGTGTATAATGGAATACTACTAAGCCATAAAAAATGATGAAATGTTACCATTTATAACAACATGGATAGGCCTTGAGAGTATCATGCTAAGTGAAATAAGACAGGTAGAAAAAAGACAAAAACCAAATAATTGTGCCCATATGTGCAATATAAAACAGCAATAAATGAACCAAACCAACCAACCAACTAAATGAACAAACTCAGACACAGACAACAGTATGATGATTACCAGAGGGGAAGGTGAGTGGGAGGAGGATGTAGAGTGTAAAGGAGTTCAAATATATGATAACAAAAGGAGACTGGACTTTGGGTGATGAGCACACAGCACAATATACAAAAGCTATATTACGGAATTGTATATCTGAAACTTATACAATGTTATTAACCAATGTTACCCCAATACATTTAATTACAAAAAGAAAAGACAACTAATTCATCAAGAGATACTTTAGCAAGTTCTGAACTCCATAAGAATTTATACTGTATGCCTTTAATAAAATTTCTAATGAAATGAAAGACAACATCCTTGATAATTAGCTTATGAAGTTACATAAAATTATTTATATTGGATATTAATGTAATGTATTAATGATAAAATTCTAAAGTTGTAAAATTATAACTCTGTAGAGGTAATTCATTGTTAGACCTGAATAATGATATCCAGGTATGTCATTGTTATGGTATCTAACTCGGTACAGGGTTAAAACAAGAGGAATAGATGGCCAGTGTATTTTAGTCATTTTCTCTTAATTATAGTTATCTCAACCAGAAATTAGGCAGAAACCCTAAAATATTTCATAGGAGTCTTTAGAATTATAATTCTCTCGCACAGATAGCAAAACTAGGCAGTTGTTGAGAGAGAAATAATTTGTTCAGGCAGAAGAGTAAGGAAGAGTGCCAGGGGTCTTGAGATTGTCCTACAGCATGAGAGAGATGGTTGTTATACAAGTTTGTCCAAAATGGGAAAACCTTGCTCAGATTATTATGACAAATATCCTTGCTTTGATTATAATTAGTTAAATGATTAAAAAAGTAGAATGTAATGGCTAGGTGGAGAGACAGAGGAAAGAAAAAACAATTAGAGGGATCCTTTTATAAACTATATAATTGTCTAACTAATATATTGTATACTTGAAACTAATAATACAATTTTTTAAAAAGGTAGAAATGAAAAACGAAGATAAAAATATGAAAAACAATAGATTATAATGTAGGGCTTAATGATTATGTTTTTGGATTTAGAATGCAAAATGTAACTGTGAAATATATTTACTTATGTCTTTCTACTATCAATTCTGATTTTCCTATTTTGACTCGGAACATTAATAAGTAACTAATAATTTGATAGCTATATTTGACTATATGTCTTTTTAAATTCTCATAATGGAATATAAAGTCCTTTATTAGTATAATCAAACTTCTGGAAATTTTAACCCACTTATTTATCTATTGCATCTCTCCACCCCCATTTTTGTTTGTCCCAACCCATGGTACAGTTTCAAATTTGTTTATTTATTTAATTTATTTTAAAAATATTATAAATGTATTTTTCAGTTATAGTTGATGTGATATTATGTGTATAACATATTTATTAGACATTTATATATTTTATGAAGTCATCACTACAATAAGTCTAGTACCCATCTGACACCTTACATAATTACTTCAATGTTACTGACTATATTTCTTGTGCTGTACTTTACATCCTTTTGACTATTTTAATAACTGGCCATTTTTTATTTCTCAGTTCCTTTCAACTTATTCATCCATCCCACAACCCCCCAGTCATCTGGCAACTACCAATTTGTTCTCCGTATCTGTGAGTTTGGTTCCGTTCTCTGTGAATTAGAGGGAGGAGAAATCTAAGCATTAGGGACCAAACAACACATGATAATAAAACAGAATGCATGAGGGCAGTAGGCTTGCGGTTTTTTAAATGTAATTTAATTTAACTCGAATTTTGCTGTCTAGAACATTGGCTAGAATGGTTGGTATAGAATACTATAAATATTAAAAACTGTAGTGACAAAGTTACTAGTCAGGAAGAATTTCTTTTTAATAAAATAATAAAATGGACACAAGTATCTTAAATACAGAGAAGGGCAGTGACAGCATGAGCTAGGATAATTGAGTTTAAAAGGTTTGAGAGAATAATTTTAAAATAACAACTAAGCAATAGTGAGCACTGACTTTTTGCCCTGCACTCGTCAAAGGATTTTGCATTTATCGACTTACTTATCTCTCACAAGAATACCACAAGTTAAATACTGTTACTATTCCAGTTTTAAAAATGATGGAAATTGAGGCACAAAGATGTTAAGTAACTTGTCTGAGTTTACTTAACTGTTAGGGGTCAAGATTTGAACCCAGAGGCCACACTTTCACCTATTTTGTAAACATTTTGCTTCAGAAAATTTGAGCACAGTGGAGATCTTGAAAGACTCGGAAGAGTTTTATAAGTTTAGAAAGGAAGAGAAGTTTCCTTGGGGGCGGCGGAGAAACATGTATTTAATTAGCATGGAAGTCAAGTGCACCATTTCATTTAATTGTTCACAATAATGCAGTGAGTTAGGTATTATTTTCCTTTATTTATACAAAGAAAGAAACTAAGTTTTGGGGAGATAAATAACATGCCAAATGTAATGTTACTAGATAGGAGCAGTTCTTGAATTCAACTTCACATTTTTCTAAGATAATTCCAAGATCCATGCCCTTTTCAATATGTAATGCTAGAGAATAGATGTTAATGTAGAATTAAGGTAGTTAAAGAAACTGCTTTTTCAGAGGAAAAAATAGCTAGTCACTGTGACTGTGTATAGTATCTGAAGAATTAGAAAAGTACCTATAGCCAAATGATGAAAAACTTAGTTGTCAAATGTATTAGTTTGAGTAAGTACCACTAAATGTTATAATAGAGAAGTGTCAGGCTCTCAGAGGTATCACACACACACATTTCTTGCTCTCATCACAGTTCAAGGCCGGTGTTCCTAGTCAGGCAGCCTTACACACAGTCTTTTAGGAACCATACCTTTTTCCCTAACGGGGGCCTGCCCTTTCCTAAATAATTGAGGTCCTATTCATTCATTTAATAGAAAGTAAAAGAAAAGATCATACATGGGAGTTTTTGTTGGCCTGTCTTGGAAGTGACATTCCTCGCTTCCACATACATCTCTCTGGCAACAGCATTTGTCATGCAGTAAAAGTAGCATTAAAGAAAAAGAACCCAGTAACCAAGTTTGGCAATGGTCCCAGAGAGAGAGAGATTGGAGTCAGGAGAGCTGTACAGTAGTAGTAGATATGATGGGTCATGTTCTGTCTGATCCCTGGCAATAGGGTATGTAACACAGACAAGGTTCACACCTATAAAGAGCTCATATCCTGGGGAGGTTCTGATCCAAAATGGTGACATAGACATCCTAAGAAGAGGAAACATCCTAAGAAGAAATAAACAAGTGAAAAAAAGGGAGGGAAGAAGCAAACAAAACGATTTCAGGTAAGTATTTAAAAAAGAAAACAGGAATTCTGAAAAACAGGGTCCTGGGATAAGGGGATACTATTTAACATTGGGTATTTAGCGAATGCCCCTCTGCAGATTGACATTTGAGTTAAATAGTAAGAAAGAGCCAGATTCACAAAGACCTGTAGAAACAGAATTCAAAATAAAGAGAACCTCAGGTCCAAGACACAGAATACAGAGGGGCTTGGTGTGCTGAAGGAACTGATGGAAGATTAGTGACTGGAGCCCAGAAAATAAGAAAAAAAGTCTCAGATGAAATTAAAAGGGCCCTGATCATAAAGATTCTAGGCCTTAATGAAGAGTGTTGATTTTATTCTAAGTATGCTGAGAAGCCTTCAGATATTTTCATCTGGAGGTGAAATGAGTTAGTTATCCCCACAGTCACTTCCTCCTGAAGCCTTTGTAGCCCACTCCAGAACATCATTATTGCCCCCTTCTCCCATTTGCCAGAGCATTCTCTTATTGAAATTATATTAGTACCTAGTTACCTTGAAGTATGTATGTACGATTTCCTCAACTGGAATATAACTTCCTGGAGAGCAGAAACATAATTAATTTGTGGCTCCCTCAGTAACAAATACAGTTCCAAGAAAGCACTTAGGTCTTGAGTAAGTGCATGGATAAATGAGTGATGAATAAATGAATGGAGGAAGGAATGAAAAATAGTTAATGAAATAGAGAGCAATATCTCCTTATATTCAGAGTCTGTGGCATGTTTTTCACTTTTGCTATGTCATTTGAGCCACACAAGCACAATGAGTGCATGGGGAAGAGTTTGGTAACTGCTCAATCACAAGAAGCAAGAGATTAGAAAAAGAAGCAAAGAGAAATGAAGATTTGAGATTGAGTGCTGGGAAAAATAATGGAACAACTTTGGAAATAAAAATCAGGAGGTAGAGTCAATTTGGAGTAGCAGAGAGAAGTGGTGAGAGAAAGCTATATTCTGATTCAGCTGATAAAAGGCAGAACCAAGTGAAATGCCCAGTAGGCAAGTAATTAAAGGTTAAGTTGTGTGGTGCAGACAGAAAGAGCTGCAGGAGTTCAGAGAAATCTAATAAAAGAAATGGATTTGGGACTGAGGAATGATAATAGACACTGGCCTAGCCAAAAGTTAGACTGCTGGGGAAAAGGACCCAAAATATTTACTGAAAATAATGTGATATCTGAAAGAAAAGACAAACTAGAAAGGAAAATAGAAAGATATCGGGATATATTAATCAAGAGGCAAGAAATTAGAAATAGACCAAAAAAGAGAAAACATAGGAGCTGCTATCCTCTACTTGTTTAATTAAAAGATAAAATAACGATCCTGCTGCTCACTGAATACTTCTGATTTTCCACCTCCAGAGTGGGAAAAATAGGACTGTGCTACAGGATTGTACTTTCTGGTTCCCTTAAGGTTGAGGAACCTCATGTTTCTAGTTCATGACCTTGCCCCGTGGCTGAGTTTTTGATCGTCAGTGCAAGTCTCTGCAGAATTCTTTCCTCTTTCTGGAATAGTGACCAGCAGTGTTCAAGTTAAGTGACTGCTTCATCATCCTGGCTCCTTGGGTGATAGGTAACAGGAATAAGAAATAGATCTTTGCTGTTTTAAGCCACTGAGATGTTGAAGTTGTTTATTATTGCAGCATAACACCTTATCTTGACTGATAAATTTAACATCAATGAGAAAAGTAAATGTGGAGTGAGATTTGCTCCTGAGATAAGAAACAGTGGAGAAACTGAGGGTCATTAAAGAAAGCAGAGACACAATGTTGGCAAATGATACTGACTGGTATGGCCTGAATGTTTGTATATCCTCTCCAAAAATATTTTTTTAATGTTGAAACCCAAGGTGATGATATTAGAAAGTGAGCCTTTGGGATGTGATTAGATCATAAAGGGGAGTCCTCATGAATGTGATTAGTGTCCTTATAAAAAAGACCTCAAAGAGCTAGCATGCCCCTTCTACCACGTGACATTAAAGCATAAAGATAGCCATCTATGAGCAAGCAGGCACTCACCAGATACCAAATCTGCTGGTGCCATGAACTTGGTCTCCCCAGCCTCCATAACCATCAGAAACAAACTCCTGTTGTTTATCAGCCACTTAGCTTATAGTATTTTTGTTACAGCAGCAGAAATAGACTATGATTTTCCCCAAAGGCCTTGCAGTAGAGTGACCTTGGAAACTTAACTAAAGATGTGTTCACCTCCCCATCTATGCTCCAAGTGAAAAGTAGGATAGACCATCTCCCTCAGGGAGGCTGGTGAATTCCTCCGACTGGCTGTTTGTGTCTCAGTCCCTGCCTCCTCTTTATAGCTAACATGAATTAGGTTGACTTGCCTGAGGATCAGGAAGTTAAGAGGACAGTTAGTGGTGCTTCCAGATCTCCAATACTAGTGCCTACGACAAAGAAAAAAAGAACCAGCTAATCAGAGCCAACAGCATAAAGTAGGACAACGATTTATAAATTGGGAGAGCAATATGCTTGATTGGTTTCTGACAAGAAAGATATACTTAGGAAGATAAATCCTAGCTTACAAGAATAAAGCAGAAATTGATTTTCCATAGGAGGCCTACAAATATAGAGACTAGTAAAAAGAAAAGAGAACAAAAAAGAGGTAAACTCATTTTTGTTCCTGCAATGTGCAATATATTAGTGGACTGTTTTCCCATGGAAAGGTAATGAGGAGGGTGGAAGGAAAAGGAAATGAAATTAATCTTTTTTAGCTTAGTATTTCACTACTTGTAGTGACCTAATTTTAATTTGAGAAATTATATGTAGAACTTATATTTTGAGGGAGTTTTAATATTTTAAATTGAATTCTAAGATTCATTGTGAACTTTAAATAGGAAACAATCCATTTTATTTACTTTTAAAACTCAAAATAGTGTTTTAAAAAGGGAAAAATTATTTTCCTTTCTAAAAGAGGAAAGAGAAACAAACTAGTAAAACTCATTCTGTTGGGAAATTTCTTTCACAAGAAGAGAACTCTCACTGCATAACAAGAAGGCTCCACCAGGGCAAGTACTCAATTTGCCATTGAGTTGCACTTAAACCACAGGTGTGTGATGATCACATGCTACCAAAGTTAAGTCTAACAAATCTGTCTCATCTACTCATTCACCATGAACCAAGAGTTCAAATCCTGCTGGTCATATTTTAATAGACAAAGACATGGAAGGATGGATGTATGGATGAATGGACGGACAGACAGATGGATAAATGGATGGGTAAGTGGACAGATGGACACATGAGTGTATGGATAGATTTATTTAATAAGACAACTTGGTATCTTAAGAGAGCATGGACTTTGTGTAAAACAAACCTAAACAAAAGGCTCTTATGCTAAAAGCAGTCTAATTAAGAGCCCAGATGCTGAAGTCAGACTGCCTGAGGTTAAGTTTTGGTTCTTCCACTTAGGTGTATGTGGTCTTAAGCAAGTGTCTTAGTCTGCATGTTCTCATCCATATAAAGAGAATTTGAACATATGTTATATAAGGGTGTTAGGAAGATACATAAATACCTATTGCTATAAATCTGTTTTCTTTTAATTTCGTATTTAAAAAATATCTCAAAAGTGCTTCTCTTTGCCTATATTATAATAATTTATTGTTTAGACTATCATTTGGAGGAATGTCACTTGTTCTCTCATTATTTGTGACCTGTAAAATGGTGCCCTAACTTATCTCAGAAGTTCTTTCTCAGTCATTAAAGCATCCATTTGAATAGACCTTAAATCTTAAAACTTACTCTTCTGAGGTGAGGGATGGGAGAGGGAGCATTTGGGATTGTATAAATGAAATTAATGCTTTGACTTATTTTTTATACTTTGAATTATAGTGTAGGTGTTAAACAGATTAAAAAGTTCAAACCAAGAAAAATCATACCATCTTGAATTCTTAGGAAATTTATTGTCATTAGAGAGGGGGAAAAGTTTAATTTAAAATATAAGGAGACAGCAGTTTTTCGCAGTATTAAATCCAGTGCTAAATAGTTTGCAACAATGATTATGTTTAATACTCAAAAGGGCCTGAGGAGGGTTACTATCCTCATTTTGCCGAAGAGGAAACTGAGACTTAAAGGGTTACAAGGTAACTTACATCATATCGCATGGCTAATAAGTGAAGTGAAGCAGGATATAAATGGAGGCAGTCTGGTTCCAGAGCCCAGGCTCCTTACTGTTGCATTAAATTGCATCTCTAATAATCATAGTGTGTTAAATCCATCTGGATGGGACCTTGGAGATCATATAATTCTGTCTCTTTGTATTACTGCTTGTAAATGTAAAGCAGAGAGAAGTTAAACGATCTGCCCAAGGTTATACACTTCTATCTTTGCCTCAATAGAATGACACATTCTCATTTGAAACTCATTTCTAGGATTTATACAAACTAATGCGGAAGTCATGACATTTGTTAATTGAATGTCCAATAAAAGAATCATTTTCATCTTGTTTTTCCATTTCATGTCCATGAATGAAATGTAAAAACGCGTTGCAAAGCCAAAAAAAGTCCTTATCTTTACTAATACCCTGCTTTTTCATAGAGGGAGGAAAACCATCCTGAGGCTGAGTCTATTTTAAATGAAATGTGTGTGGTCATTTTCTTTGTGAAGAACATCTCTGAGGCATTAAGGGAAAAGATGTCATGACTGACCTTCTAAGTCATGTAACTTTAACTTATTACCAACACCTGACTTTAAGAAAAGTATAATCTTCCTTATACTGCTGGTGTCATATATTTTATAAGGTCTTCCAAATCATCTCACTGTAGTTCCAGGTAGAAAACCAATGGGGCTAAAAGTGCTTTGTCTTTTCAACAGATAGGAATTATTTTTTTAAAGCTTAAAAAGGGGTCACTTCTACTTTTTACAAAGTCAGAAAGCAAGAAAAACTTCGGATTTTTTTCCTTAAAAACTACATACCATTGCAGAACATAATTTAAAATTCCATCCATTAAATAAAATTTCTGTTAAATGTTCTACAAAATAATTTATTTTGGTCTTACATAAAGGCCTAGCTCCCTTACTAACTTTTCGAACTTAGAGATTAGTTGAGTTACTCATTTCTCTGAACCTCAGCTTTCCTACTTGTAAAGTGGGAAATATAACTGTCTACCTACAGGATTTTCATAAGGGTAAATGCCAAGATGTATATAAAGTGTTTAGGACACTCTTGTTACTCAGTAAATATCTGCTGTTATCTCTGTGAGTTCAGTATACAATTATAATACATTCATCTAGTCCTGATGCTTCAATTACTACTTTTTGACACGTGATTGACAAATATTTTTGCGGCCCTGACTCTCATGCTCTAAATATTTATTCATTCCTTTTACACATGTTTATTAAGTAACCATTGTCAGGCATTGGTCTGGGTGCACTTGTTACAGGAGTGAACAAAACATAAGAAGTTTCATTATTGAGCTTACTTTCTATTAGGAAAACATGATAAAAAAAGGAAATATATATATATAGTTTATTATATAAGTGCTTAGGTTAAAAAAAAAGAGCATAAAAATAACATAGGACTCATTAAGACACATTGAACAAGTGTTAAGAAGTGGGTCATGAATATTACAATTTTAGAGTGATCAAGAAAGACTTTCCTAAGAAGGCAACATTTTAGTAAAAGTGTGAAGGATATGAAGAAGCAAACCCTATGGGCATCACATAGAGGACCGCATATGGTTATTGATATGTGGTCTTATAGCACAACGAACATTTATTGAGCAGCAACTATGTACCATGTATTTTAAATTTCTCTTTCACTCCATATGTCCAAATTTAATCCATCACTCTCGCTCCCAAGCCAATTGCATCTGCAGTGTTTCTGGTATCACTGTTCTTCTAATCACCTAAGTAGGCAATTGTGTTATTGCTGATGCTTCCTTTCCATTCCCCCGTACATACACACTAATGTCCATTTACTCAGCCGCCAACTCCTGAAAATTTGACCACCACAATTCTTTCATGTCTATTTTATTCTTTTTTTGTTTTTGTTTTCCTTTGTTGTTAATACCAATGTATTTCAGACCCATATTATCTTTACCTGGACTACTTTAATGACCACCCAGTTGATGCCTCAAAGACCAACCCATGGCAGTCAGTTCAATCTTCATAGACATTAATGGCTCATCAATTCACAGCTCCCAAAATCTTCAACAATTCAGTGACCTTACGATATCCAGGGTCAAGCTCTTGGTCAAGCTCACTCAAATTTCCTTGGCTTTCTCATTACTGAAACAGATGGTTACAATACGCACGTGTAGGATACATAGCAATATGTCATATTCTTACAGGACAGAATCCAAGGGCAGAAAGGGGCAAGCCCCTGTCTCAATGAAAACTTACACATTGCCACTTACACATTGGACTTCTTTTTATTGCCATGGTTATGTCACATATTTGTGCCTATAAAAATCATGGGAAAGGGGAAGACTAATCATCATGTACCCCCTCAACACATGAGCTTGTAATATCTGAAAAGAATCAAAGGTTCTTTAACAAAGAAAGAGAGCGGAAATGGATTTTCGATTGACAACAAATAATTTCTGCCAAACCCTCTACTGAGTACTGAGTATGATATGCAAACCTTCTGAGATCCACTTTCCTGAGATTTTCCCTTCTCCAGCATGCTTTAGCCAATATGTGCTCTGAACTCTCCCATTTCTGTGCCTTAGATGAGTTGTTCTCAATGTGTGGTCCAGGCACTAAGTTATTATTTGCCTTTTTCACTTTCATTATCGCACAAATACGCAGTGAAGTTTTCCAGAGGCTACTTGATAATGTGTTATTCAACAGTTTCAATACAAAAGCAGGTATATAGCTTTCCTCTGTTAAACCAGATATTAAAGAAATTTTCAAACATGCACACATTGCCAGTCTTCTCACTAAATTTATTTTTAGAAAAAAATCTATATTTTTATAAAAATACATTAATGGCAACATGACATGCCTCTATTGTTATTTTTAACTGAATTAATAAGTACAAATTTTTAAAAGCCTGTTTTATTTTCTACTATAGTAAATATCAACAGATTTAATATGTATAAATAAAAACTCTTTGAGGTCCTCGATATTTATTTTTTAAGATTAGAAAAGGAGTCTTGAGATCAAAAGGTTTGAGAAATGTTGCCCTAGCCTGGATTACAGTCTCTTCTACCTGTAAGGCCATGTCCTTCATCACTAAATGCTTATCATAAAAGAATGTCAGGTGATCTTCCCGAGTCTTTAAAGTAAGCACCTATTCCGCTGAATCCCAATGCATTAGTTTTCTATTGCTGCAAAACAAATATTCCCAAAATGGGTCAGCTTAAAACAGTATTTATTACCTCATAGTTTGTGTGTGTGTCAAGAATCGAGTGTGGCTTAATTATACACTTCTGACTCAGGGCCTCTCCCAAGTCTGCAACCTGGAATGTCGGCTAGGGCTGCAGTCATCTCGAGGCTCGACTTGGGGAAGACCATTTTCATGCTCATTCATGTGGCTGTTGACAAGACACAGGTTCTTCTTGGCTCTTGGCCAAAATTTCCCCACAAACTGATGGCTTGTTCTCCACCTCTATGCTCAGAAAGATTTCAGATGGAGGAAAAGAGAGAGAGAGGAAGATAGAGATGATAGAGATGATTGAGATAGATGGAAATGGAGATGAAGAGGGGGGAGTGGAGGTTGATTGAAGCCAGAAATTTTTTTATAACCTAGTCTTAAAAGTGATATCCCATCCCATAGTTTTAAAAGTGACATCCCATCATCAGAATTCACATTTTCCTTTTGCTACAAAACAAATATTCCCAAAGTGCTTCAAAAAGCAAAGAAAAAGTTCTGTTAAAGATTTTTTTCTCTTTCTTCTGTTAGTTTCTCTTTCCCGAATTGTCATGGTGATTTTTATTTGCTGTGTCATTCTGAGTAGAGAAAGATTAATATTGTAAATTGTTATGAATTTTATTGCTAATTTTTATATTATATAAAGCTAGGTTTAAATGAAAATTTGAGCATTTAATTTGTATACAAAATTACTAAAATTTCACAATTACACTTTATAGCTTATAAGTGCATATACATTATGTCCTTATCAAAACAATGAAAACTGTTGCACCAAACTAACACAATTGTTTTTATTTCATCTCTTGATATTCACATATTCTGCCATCCTCTCTGTCTTTAGTTTACTGGTGAGTAAGGAAGGACTTAAAGGAAAAAGAACTATGTGTAGTTCTTTCTCTTTCCTAAGTTTTAGCATAAGTGGTCAGCTAATCCAGGGAAGCAACATGAAAAAAAATTTGGTATGATTGAGTTTGTGTTTCATAGGATGCATTGTCTTCTTCCTGTGCTCTAAGCAAGTTCTGGTTTGAATGGAAAGGATATTTTCTCAGTCTGTCACTTTCCCATTTACACAATTATAGAAGTAACCCACTTACTATGTACTTGCTTCAAGTTTCACAGAACTCTCATGAATCATGGATCCACTGAAATCCTGTGCTTGTGGGACATTGAGAAAACTATATGCGAATGGGGTGGCCAAGAAACAAGGCAGATACATATATATTGAATGTATCTTTTCTGATTATGTGCATGTTCCACTGTGTCACTGGAATTTACTGACGTTCAAAGATAAAATTTGAACACTAAACCAAATGCAGGACCTTATATGGGCAGGTCACATGCCCATGAAACCAGTCCTTGTTCATAACTTTTGCTGTGTTAGAGGTGAATTACTGGGTCTAGTCCACATTTAAGGGAAGAGGGTTACCCAAGTGCATGAATACCAGGAGGTAGGGGTCATTGAGGGCCATTTTGAATGTTGCCTACCACAACCAATATCATTCTTCTCTTTTGACTTGTTTCTTTTTCCTTCATACTTTGTAGTGACTTAACATGCATATTATCTTAGGTACTATGTCTGATGGTAACCTCCTCAAGAACAGAGTCCCTCTCTGGTATACATCTCGGAACTCCTTTGTCATATGTAATATCCAACACATAGCACTGAATACATGCTTACGGAATGAGTGAATGAATGATGCAATAGAAGGGTTTTTTTTCCTAATATTCTAGTGAATGATCTTTATGAAAATTAATCAAAATTGAAAATTGAAATAAAACGAAAGTAGACCTAAATATTTTCCTGAAATGTTACAAGATTTTATGAATGACTGCCTTTATGATTCCATAGTTTTATCTTTCCACAAACCACATATACTGGCCTATCTTTTAACCCCTCTAAGCATGGGTTCTTTCTTATCTCTAAAGAACCTTATTTAGGTTATTGTCACTGTGAATTATTCTATTTGAGAAGAGAATTAATGATACAAGGGACAGCTGGAGCATATCTGGAAAAACTGTTCTATTGGCATTTCCATTTTTATTTTGGACCGCATTAAAATGGAAGGGGAGCTACACCCTTTTAATGGTTTGCACATGTGGTCAGGCATTGTGTGAGCAAATAATGCTTCCCAGAGCTTGTATCTAGTTTTCAGAAAAGAATAAAATAAAAATGAGCAGAAGCCTTTGTAGATCTAAGCATTTTCTTCAGATTTCTTCATCAGTCTATCCCACAATGCATAAGCTTTCACTTCCAGATCTGTTTCAAGGGTTATTTTTTTTTTTTTTTATAATGAGAGAAGCTAAGTCTTTGTTTCCAAGGAACAGAATACAAAATGCACTCGATGTGCCATTTAAGAAAAACTATTTTGTCTGTCTTGTTTATGCACTCAAGATAATACAGTGTTTTAAAAATAAGGCTGGACCCAGTCTCTGCCTGTTTATTCAATATTAACAGAAGCATCGCTTTTGACGTTGTAAGGACAGGATGTGTGCTAATTTCACCAAGGAAAAGCCACTGTACTTGGCTAGATTAATCCTTGTCCAGAGTAGCCTTGCTGCTTCGCAATATTGTAAAAGTGCACATAAAGGAGAATATGATGATACACATCAAATATTAATGTGCATTGACATATGGTCATCTATTACAACAGTAAAGTGCCCACACTGAGCCTTAGTAGGGTTATGCCTTCCTTCACCTTTGTCTTCACACTTCAGCTTTCCCTCCTCCTCCCATGCCTAAATAAAACAAAGTGCTCTCTAACCTAATCAGAACTCCAGGGAAGTTCTGGCAGCAAAGCAACTGGTATCCTCATAGTGGCCTGTTTACTTACAATAGAACCCCTATTGGATAATGTGTGATCAAGAGAGGAATGGTGTTTATTGTTTCAGATTTATGATACAGTGAACTGAGCAAAAGCAAGAACCATGCAGGGCCTTGGGGGGTGGGGGTGGGGGAGATAGGGGGCTCTGGAGTGAAGTTCACAAGCAATGCAGATTTATTTCTTTACCAATGCTTGCCAGCATTTTAGCTATAAATTGCACTGTGTCTTTATCATGTTTAATGTAAGAATGTATGAATAACCCAGCAACAATTCAACCCTGCGGTTTAGAAATAAATGTGTTGGTTAAATAGTTCAGTCGAGTCTGTATTTTTCTCTTTGTACAAAGCTACAAAAGCAGTTGTGCTACATCTTTGCACTGCATTCAGACAGTTCATCTACCCACTGTGTATCACGCCCCCTCAAGCCAGCGCCCATCCCATATCCTGCTTTATTTGAGACTGGTGCCACACCTAGGGAGGAAGGAAACATTAGGAAGCTGTTTATGCATTTCTAAATCTCCCAATTTAAAAAGACATGTGCCAAAATCAGTGTATTCCTCAAGACATTTTTCTACTACGGTGGTACATTTTCAGATCTCTTACAATAAAAAACTCAAGTACCAAATTTTATACCCCATAATAATATGCTGAAGCAGAAAATTTCCTTTTCGTTATGCAGAAAAACATTTCTACCATGCCTGAGTGACAGTCTCACCAACTTGGATTCAAACTATGCTGTGTTTCATGCATACCTTCCCTCCTGCCACCAACAAAAATTCTATATCACAATGTAAGGTCTTCCCGTATGCTACATTTCTTCCTCAGATAAGACCTTACCCAGCACCAACTAAACCAGTAACTTCACACTTAATCGTAGGTCCATCCCTCATCACCCCCTGTTCAGTAATTCAGAGGCTCAATAGAAATGCTTTAAATTAAAATTGAACCATCATTAACAGTCCTAGAAAAGTGGGCATCATTCAGCAAAACAACATAGGCACTCTCTCAATCACCAACGTAGAGCCCCATATAGCTTGAAGTCTGGATTTCTCACTGACTGCCAATGCATTCTCTCCAGATCAATTATTTCGTCCCGACTGAGTAAACTTCTGATCACCTCCCTTCATCTGAACATTAGTCTATTTCCCTTACATTAGGCAATAGTATACCTCATTCCTCGCCCCCCTTGTTCAGGCCTCTCTGCTTCTCATTAATTTTCTCCCAGTCGACCAGCCAGCTCTGGCCCCTTGTGGTTATAGGAAAATATCCATGCAATGAATTTAATTGAGAAAACTCTGCTACAACAGGATTCTTCTCAGAGTTCCATCTATGTGTACTTTCATGCTACAGCTTCTCGGCTGTCACCGACATAGAAATAGACACTAAACTTGAAATGCTTTTCCAGAAGCCATTGGACAACTGGTAAATAAAGCTGAAGATAAACTCCAAATTAAGTGCTAATAAAAGTTGAACTCTGGCATCCATCTTTCTTATCCTTAACATGGAAAAATTTGCATGAAACACTGACTCTATACGCTGACAGTATATATTTCAAAACTCGTGTAGTAGAAAATTAGTCTGCTCTGCACAACTTACCATAGGTAAATTCTCAAATTTTGAAATATTATTGTAGAATAGTTGTTTTAAATTTCATTTATGAACTACCAATGTTCTCCACGTCCCTCACACAGCTCTATGGTATACAACACTAACATAAGGAAGCATTCCACTTAATTTGATAAGTTTCTAAGCTTCTCTTTGTTTTCACTCTTGAAAAAAATAAGAGCCCACCATATTTAAAAAAATAAATTAAAGAAAATACTGAAGAGGAGTCATGAATTTTTTATAGACTATATAATCTTATGCTATATTTAAATTGAAAGCTGTTGGCTTAATACAGTTTGTGTTGACTTAATGCAGCTTGTAGCAAAGTGAAGAGCACAAAGTATGTATAAAATGTAATTCCATTCCAGTATTGTGATAAATCAACTATGGAAAATCCTCATGTATAGGAAATATATGCTAAATTATCCCATGCATAAATAAATATAGGAATATTGTGCTTTAACAATAATAAACGCATGCCTAAGAGATATTTGACTATCACAAAGTATATCTGTGGAATAGTCATATTTTGGTCCCAAAGCTCTCTTCTCTGCAGTATTCTTTCACAAAATTTAAGACTCTATTTAGTATTAATCTTTCTTTATTATGCTTTTTAATCCCTGAAATGTGTGATTATCTTTAATCAATGAGAGTCCCTAAACCTTCCTCTAACAGGTGTAGTCTGTCCCAAATTCAGGTAATCTAAGGATAATAGTCTAAAAAGGGATTATAGATGTGGTGAAGGGAAAAATCTCCCAGTTTAATATTCTGTCAGCTAGCAAACCCGATTAAACTTCCCCTGTTAATAAAATAACCAGAAAGAAAGATGATGACGATGATAATGATAATGATGATGATAAATGATAATAATAAAAAAAACTACCAAAACTTACAGATATTTTACTAACTATAAGGCTAATAAAACTGTATTTAAAAGTGCAATCAATAGTCACAAATCTTTCCTGCAGAAACAAAGACACTGCCCACCCCTACCTCCAGCCTGTTTTGAAAAACATAAAGACCAACCAGTTAGAAAACTGATTAGCCTTCCTATATTGATCAATATTGCTTTTAGATAAAGCCAGAATGTTGCTGCCTTTGCCTCTTTCCATTATTACCTCTTTCTTGAATTTTAGGCAGAAGCTAAGGTTCCTAGACTACAATTAAGCAAAAAGTGGGGAAGTACTTGGTGTTGCAGTAGTTTTCATTAAAAATAGTTACAGAGGAGGTAGGGGGTCTAGAGAGAGTTGTGGCAGCTGGCCATACCCATGATTGTCAACTTTGTGTACCGAATCTTTTCAAAGTGTCTTAAGGGAAAGATAGGAAGACTGGACTAGGCAATGGACATTGGACTGAAAAATGTGACTATTAACTCATCATTCAGATGTAGATGTAAATAAAGAATATGAAGACCAAAAAAAAAAAAAAGGTCAGGGAATAAGATTAATCACAATCTATATACCTTGCATATTGGCACACTAGGTTTAGGTAAATCAGGACTTATTTGAAGATGAATAAACAAACCAACAAATCAGCCCCCAAAATCCCCAACATCTTTTCTAGTTTTCTTACTTCATAATCTAGAGAAATCCAACATAATACTTAATATGCTCATTGGGAGATACTTACCTCAAAGGGTTATCCTAATGAGATAAGGAATATAATATATCTACAACATTTAGCTCCTGGCAAGTAGTAAAAATCCTATAAAAATTAAATATTATTGTTGATAAACAATTGATACTAAAGAGATCATCTAAAACTACTTTTTTGAGTGTAAACAAACAATCTAAAAAACAAAAACTAAGTACAGATTAAAAGAAAAAAATTCCCAAGCAGAATCAATGAATTAGTGAAGAGATATCTACTTCCAAGACACCTTAGAACATGTTTTTTAATCATAAAAGATAGAGGGGAAAAAAACCCTGGCAAACATCTGAGTAGAAAGAAACAACTTATCTGTTCTCTCAAGCACCACTGTGAAGTAACAGAATTAGGGTTTTTGAGGGGATAAGACCTATGCATTTGTGAGAGCTCCTGAAGAAGTATGTTGGAAGACTGCTGCCTCTGCATCTGGTGTTGACCTTGACATCACTCTGGGCAGCAGGGTCAGCAGTCTGGAATGAAAGTGGAATATGAGACAAGGAAGACAGCAAGAACCCAGTGGAACACACACCTATCTTTCACATCCTCCGTTATCAACAGTGCGGGTGACCTGCAGAAGTTGACACCTTTAACTATGAAGCTGCACATCCCCTATCTCAGGACTCAGAGAAGCTGATGGGGGAAATCTAGTGGGAGCTTGAGATGCTGCAGGCTGAGCTGCTGCCTCACAGCAATGAAGTGAGGTAACAACAGATGAGCAAAAGTTGGTGTCGCCTGAAGCTGTGCTTGGTGCCTTGGATGGACTTTCGGAGTATAATGGCTGCCGGTTTACTTCTAGCTAATTTTCTTGTAGCCCAGAACCATGCAGAAAGGGATTTCTGGAAAATGTAGTTCTAGTTTATAGATCTACAAAGGAATATAATGAGAACGGCCTCAAACTTCTCTACAAATTTTAATTAAAGAAGACAATGAAACAATAGCAACAATTATGAGATAACTAAAATACGAGCTAAGGATTTACTTCCTGTATTTGTTACTTTTTTATGTTTAGAGACACCTACCCTCTTCAGCTCACTGAAATTTTCAAAATATGCTTAGGCTTCCCACACCCCCATCTGCCACTGCTCTTTCACCGTTGAAATCCTTCTTCATAACTCCACATTACCATATGTTAATATGCTCCTAGGGCAGTTTTTCAAATTTCACATTTCTGTATGTATCGTATCACTCTTAGTTATGGTACATGGGGTCCTGAACCTTAACCTAATAAACTGTCTTTCTAGCTCTTCTCATTTCTACATTTCTACAATGACTAGGTCCAGCCATAATCATTCTTTAGTGACTATGTTATACTATGGCCTCTGATATACTATGGTTCTTTCAATCAGGTATCCAAGTTTACCACAAAAATGATACCTAAAAAGATAGTCTAGGTTATCTGAGCCTTGTTTATTAACAAAATTCCAGGCCCTCTTGGGTAACTGCCTCTTTAATTCCAATTCCTGCCATGCTTCTCTTCATGTGGTTCTTACACTTTGTTTCCCTGTTTCAGTCAGCAAATTTTCCCCACAAATATATAAGCTTATGTTGCTTTAGTTTTTATCCTCCCTAAATCAACAAACTTAATGCGTAAGTTAAACATCAGATTTTAGGGGGAAAAAATAAAGGAAAATAAAGTATAAGTTAATTTTGTATGATCTTTGTTTGTAATATGAACTTTTATTTGTACAATACAAAGAAAGGGCTTAGCTCTTTCTTTGGGTGTCACCTGAGAGCTACATAGAAGCTCTCACCAAGATTCAAACAGTTCAGATTGTCTGCTGGTAATAAACAAATGACGAATTCAATTTCATTTTAGACATAGTAAGTTAAATTAACGAAAATGTTTCTAAAATAGTTATATCCTCCAGGCAAACTATCTGAGCTAATCAGCGTGGAGCCCTCATATTTTATATTGTCACTCCCACTAGGGCTAACCTTGTCACCAGGAAAGAAAGTCACTCTCTGTGACTCTGCCCGTTTTGGGCAGACTCCCAGGAGGTCCTCACCTAATCCTCTTTGCAGACCAGACTTTGATCAACATTATTGTGAAAGAGGGTTTATGGTATATTTGCTGCCTGATCAACAGAGGATAAGAACTGCTGAGTTTATTTTGAGAAATGATAGTTCTCTGGGCACCAAAAATTTCTTCTGTTTTCCCCTTCAGCTTCTCTTATATACTCTCATTTTTCTTTCTTTTCAAATTTCACTCTGTTTCCTCGCTTAATTTTTATACTTCCAGAACTCTGGAAATGTCAGTAATCAAAATTCCTTTTTCTTCCTTTGACATCCTGCTTCAGTTTATTTTTTCTTGGAGTCTTGTAATCGATCCTTCAAGGAAAGGGGCTGGTAAAATAAAAAAGAGTAGAAGAAGCAACTATTCCAATTCTAGAGTAGCATTAGTGTGATAATTTATAAACACAACACCTGTATTTGGGGGAAAAAAACAGTTTCTCTTTAAGATGGTAATGAAGAATCTGTGTTTTTAAACATTTAAAAATGCTTTTTCAACTATTCAAAATGATTAGAAAATAAGAAAACAAATGTTTAAAATTACTATTTAATAGGTAGGTTAAAACTGGGTATTACATAATTGAAGTTACTTTAAAATGGGGCAAAAGTCAAAACGTAAAACAAAATGTTTACTTTGCCCTTAAAGTGTTAGCATAAAATTCAATGTGCTGTTGAGAGCATAGGCAAGGTTAAAAGTCAAATGAAGGTTATGTTATAATTGATACTCTGAATTGTTAAGGAGAAGCAAAGGTGAAATGGAATGCTTTTTATTATTATTTTTGCTGAAATCTTATTAAAAATTTTTAATGGAATACAAACTCGAGACTGTCCTCAAGGTCTAGAGTTAGATTAGATGTGCAGCCATTAATAGTATCGCTTAAAATAAAGCTCGTTGAATATAACTTTTCCAGCATAGACAAGGACTAATGTGTTTTCTAACTTCTTTGTATTTTCTTTGCTATTTCAGAGAAAGTCTTGAGACCAAGTAATATAAAGTATAATCAGCATACTTAATCCTGATTCTGAAGTATAGCTGAAAAATCTCTGGATTATAATTTCCATTCAAAAAATAAGAACTAGTAAATAAACTTAGCATTTTAATTCAGCAGTTCTCAGTTATGCTTAAGTGCTCATGCACTTGAAAATTATGAGTTTTTTGCAGATTTCCCTGAAATGGTATTTTAATTCAATTAATAGAACCAAGAAGAAATTCACCTGCCAAAATATGATTGTTTTTATATGTATGCAAATCTCTACACATAAAAAATAATGATTTGCAATATATATTTGAGAATTAACATGTACAGGGTTTGTCTCTTTTCTTATGTGCTTTCGATTCATTCATTTTGTCATCTTGTAGTATATTCCAGCGAACGAATTGAAGAACCAATAAACTTAAAAAAGGAGGTATGAATGGTAAAAAATTACAAATCAAGAAATGTTCTTCTATGTTTTCTCAGAAAATTGTAAAAAAAGATGTTATTATTTTATTTTAGTGGCAGAACATCTTGGTCGAGTTCCCAACAGAACTGCTTCTTAGAAGCATAGTGTAAAACCTACTATTTTAGTGTATGTCTGCTCAAACATATTTTCAAAATGGAACACTTTTTCTATATGAGCAAAGAAAAATAGTATAATTGCACTAAATTTCTTCATATTATGAAAACTGAAGGCCTTTAAAATTATTTTCATCCTGCAAAACCAATTCTGCAAGTAATGTTCTGATCATTTTGAGTATAGTTTATGTATTATTCTAATTATTTGACTAATGTTGTCTGTTCTATTGAATCGCCATCCAGTAACTTAGTAAAGAAAAATGTGCAAACTTTTATATATATGTGTCTATGTGTATACACACACACACATACACACACACACACATACACACATCCCATCTTGAAAAGCTAATACAAAATACAAGAACCTCTAGAGAAAGAAAAAACAAAGGCAATATTTATAAATGCAGTATCTTGTGCATGTTATAATCATCATTTCAGAGGAAGGAAGCAATTCTGAAAACAAACTTTCAAAGCTATTTTTACACTAACATTATTTTTTTTTTGTAAATGTACACCCATTATGGTACAGTTATCTTTTCCTTCCTTCAGCTTAAAATTGTCAAAGTTAATTTCCTGGAGTGCAGTTTAAATTTTTAAACCAAAGTTAGATCACAGTGCCCATTTATTTATACATTTGAAGTCACTGTAAGCTGAAAAGACAAATTCTGTATAATATATCTAGGAAAAGATATTTCTAACAGTTCTCAAGAATGATTCTGATGAAGATGTGTTCAGTAATTTATTAGGTAGCTTTTATGCTTTAAGAATTCTAATAATAAAAGTAAAAAAAAAAAAGTATTATCCACTTTGGCTAACTCTTCCTTTATTGAAATCAACTAGTTGGCAGGTGATCATTAATATAAAAAAAGAACTCCTTCAACATAATGTTTTGAAATACTATTAGTAACCACCTATATAGTGACAAGTATAAAATATCAATCTTTTAGATATTTTCATTTGTTTTATTTATAACATAATTTATTGCTATAAATAAAAGTAAATAAATATTAGCATAACAATTTCACCAGTTTTTCCTTACCAGAGGAATTATTTCCAAGAATGTTTTGCCTTAAATACCAAGCATTACAATAGATGTCAGGTGAATGTAATAGAGACTAAAAATATTATATAAAAATATGACTGTTGTGGTTAGAAGGAATTGGTATGATCACATAGGTACAGTAAATTAAGAATAAGATTTTTAGTATATCATGGCTACTTTACAAATGTAGCAGAGTTAGTTTTGCTATCTTGAAAAAATACTGCAAATAAACCAAAACATAATTTGTCTAAATTCATGGAAAAACTGCTTTTTTTTGCAGGTTTTTTTTTTTTTTAGTTTTTCAAATTTATGACTTTGAAGTATTTAAATAATTATACTTTTGCCACATTAAAATGTATTGAATCAAAGTTTCAGAGAGAAATCATCAGGGGACTTGACAGGAAGGGCAAGAGAGAGCAAAAGGGAAAAAAAGACCTAATCCTGCTCCCAGCCTATCCCCATCTGGCCTTGCCAAGCTGCAGGATGCTAATTCAATAGAACAAAGTCAGTCAAATTTCCTTTTAAATAATGATTGAGTGAAATAAAATGAGAGGAAGAAAGACAAGTACACTAGATTAAATGCTCAAAGATGAGTGTGAATAAATGAAAACTGTTTACAAAACTAAGAAGGAAAGAGATTCAGGAAGTGGATATTTATGATATCTTAATGTGTAAGGGTAAAAAGAAGTAACATAAGGATAAGCTAAAAGCAAGGAGAAAATGTTGAACCACTTCTAACTTTTTGCTGAGTAAAAAGTCTAGCACAGCTATACAGAAATTTTTTTCGGTTATTTCAAATGACTTTACCAACTAGAAAGAATATCTGTCTATTGACAGAGAATAGAAATATGAGGCTCAGAGAAATGAAAACTGGGCTTGCATCTTTACAGACCTTGAGATAGAACTTATCGTCTTCATAGAATCAAAGGGTGAAAATCCTCACCCTCACTCTGCCTCCTCCTTAATCCCTGTTCTCACTGTCAACAAGACAGAGGCTTGTTATCTCAGATGAGCCTGCCATTCTTAGGTAGTGGTGAGAAAAATTAAGTGTAGATTTGATGAAAAATTGGAGGTGAAAGAGAGAAAGTATCAACCCTGACTCCTAGGCTTCTGCCTTGCCCACATGGTTGATGTAGGTGCCAATTACTGAGGTGGGAAAGATGCCGAAGTAAACTTCTGGAAGAAGAACAGTAGTTCAATTTTTAATGTTAGTTTATGGTGCCTATTAGACACCTAAGTCGGTATGTCAAGTTGGCAGTTCGGTTCTAGTGGTTGCATTCTAGTGGATTATGCACTGGAAAAATAAAATTTAACTTGTCAGACTGTGAATAGAAGAAATTGCTTAGAGAAAGACTATAAAGAGAGAAGAAAGGAGAAATTAGGGTTGAGCTTAAAAAACATCAACCTGTAGAGTGTGAGAGACAAAAAGAGATATTAAACAGGCTGAGAAGGGGCAGCCAAAGAAGTATAAGAAAAATTGGGGAAAAGTGTTAACACAAAAAGTGAAAAGAAGAATGGTTATGTAGAGTGAATGCCTCTCACAGGTGTACTCAGATCACTCAGACATCATCATTTCTCCTCTATATTGGTACGTGGCCTTTGAACTGGTCTCCTGCTTCTTGTCCCAGTCTCCCCAATCCATCCCCATTACTCCTGTTACTCTTCTGCATCCATTCTTCAAAGCTCTCTGAAACCTCATGGTAAAATTCAAAATTCTTAGCAGGTAGAAGATCTGCCTCCCTCTTCGGCCTCATTCTACTCTTTTCCTAGAATACAGGGACCTCCCAGTCCACCAAACCACCTGCAGCTCCTTGGACAAAGCCTTCATGCTTCTGTGCCTGGGCACAATCTCTTCCCTCTAATTTGAAGATTTGTCTCCCATTTCTGTGCCCAACCAATTTCTACTCAATTTGGATTCCTCCTCTAGAAAGCCCTGATACTCCATCACACCCAAGCTCAGTTAATCTCTCAGCCTTGCTTATGCATCTGTAATTGATTTTTTGTCCTTTGCTCTTAACTATGGATATTGTCATGTCCACCTTTGTATCCAAAAAACAGTGCCCCAACATGTTAGATGTTCAACATAAATCTATTGAATAAATGACTGAACAAATAAGTACCAAAATTCTGCCTTTTGTAATTTTTCTTTTACAGCTTTCTATCATGTTGCTTTGTTATTACCCAGCTGGAAGATTAATATTTGGTAATGTTTAAGAAAATGTAGCTTAGTTTCTTTTTCTCTCTCCAGTTGAGGAAAACACCTTTTGGACTCAATCTTATCCATTGGCTGAAATAGAGAAATTTCCAATTTCACTGAACTTCTAACAACTAGCTAGTAAAAGAACATGTGTGAAAGTGTGAAAGACTGTGAGATGGACTCATGGGGTCCCAGGTGTAGTTCACCAATTGAGAGCAGAGTCTGAGCAGTGTTAGTGTTTCACAGTTCACATTTCAGTTGAGGAGGTGTGGTATTAAAATGGTATTAGTTATTTGACTAAGTGCTTTTTTGCAGATAGTTACAGAAGAATTTTGGGTTACCATGGTCAAACTGTAGTGTTTAAAAAGATCTGAGAATAAAAGCTTTTGACCAAGCTAATCTAAATATGAATTGTTAATATATAAAGGTAGATAGATATTCGCTAGTTAATTAAACCATGTTGAATGAAAATGATAATCATCCCATTCAGCTTCTTGTAGCCTGATACCTCTTTGAATGTTTCTAATAATTTTTTAACAGACTTAAATTGGACATATTGCTCAGTTCATGGGGTTCTATCATCTTTGGTCCATGCACAGCTCTTTCTTATGATATGGTCATCTCTCCAAAAATCAGTACTGTTATCATTCTTCACTTAAAGCAGTCTTTAGAATTTATAGGTTAAAAAATGAGTATCCTCCTGTGTGACTCAAGGCATGGTATAGATATATTGGTTCATCTCTGTACAGACCTTATATTTAGCTAACATTCATTTTAAGCTTCCTGTCTTGTGAAACTTTTCATTATCTATGACTGCAAGCATACACTGCAGTTAGGCTAGACTGACACAGTGATTGCTTGAACTATGACATTACGTTGTGATATGATATGAGACAACACCAACATATTGTGACACTGGCATTATGCTTCAAAGAAAAGAGGACGGACCCTAGTCTCTCAAGCAACCTGACAGCTCTGGTTCCATTTTCCTGAAAATGATACCAAGTAAAATGGTGTGTATCATCTCATATAAAGGAGCTGTCTTCTAAATGTCACACTTATCATTCAAATGTTTTGAGCTACTTATTAAGTGATTGCCATTGTTTTCCACATATACATTGTTCTTTTAAAACTATAGTACTTCTTTTATTTGGTGTAGCTTATTTAAATAATATTCTTTCAAAATGTATTATATTTAATAAGCTTATGCTTTCTGCTATTTAAAAACATTATCAAAAGGATAATCATTCTTTAACCTTTAAAAAAATAGACTATAAATTGAGCAACTTAGCTGAAGTTTCTGTCTTTAATCATAAATTCTTTCAAAGGGGCTCACATATTGCAGAATATGTAGCCAAATGGAACAAGTTCAGAATTAGCATCTAAAACCCTGTAACCATTTTAGTCTTTACCAGCCTGGCAAAAAAAAAAAAAAAAAAGAGGAAAAAAGCTTCTGTGACAGTCTCTAGAATGCTATTCAGCCATTTTAATGTTCCCTCTGTCAACAAAAATATTCCAATGACAAGTCACAGCTATAATTTTTAGATTTTATTCTTATAGATCAGTTTTTTTGTAGATAAAAAAGTTTATATAGTGGCATATAGTCCAATCCCTAATATTAGGGAATATTAACTAACCACCACCCTAACAGCATGCTGTCTGCCTAGGCTCAGCATATGTATCAGAAAGGAAAAAGAGCATCGCTGCCTAAGAAATCTTACTAAGCAAAAGGAGGTATTATCTGCTTTGCATTTGCTTGCCTTAATAACCACATTTATTGCAGAATATACCCTCTACCTGGTAGTCTCCCAAAACCAAAGTCAAAATAAAAATAATGCCTGTGAAAACACAAAATCTTTATGTAATATTTAACATGCCTTCTGATTCCAATTTATGATTCATAATTTTATATAATATAAATAACAAATTGATATACATTTTTCTCCTTGTTCTACCTAAATCTCTGAACCTACGGAAAGCACTTTCAGGCAGTACAGGCTCAAATTTATTCAGTTTTCAGTAGCTACTGCTGCATCTTTGAAATGAAATAGATCTGTTGATACAAGTATAATTGGAAGTCAGATCAGAATGATCAAATGATCAAATTAACTAAATTGGACACATACTAAATTGCCTAAAGATGAAGAAACTGCTTGATTGGCAAAGGCTTACAGCAGACAGTAACCTTCAATCATTTTCTACCTCTGCAGTAAACACTGACGTGTTCTTTGAAGGATAGGTGATCTTAAGGATAACAATAACAAAGGTTGGCACAAATTTAATAATCATTAAAAGAATCAAGGCTGATTGAGTTTTCGCTCTGAATAAGAAGATTCTGATGGATGGGGATTTTGAGCATCACAATGAAAAAATAAAGTGAAAGTATATACTATGGATTTCAATGCCAAAAATGTACATAGATAATGCAAAGGCTAATTGTATGCACTGCATGTAGCTTGGGACTGTCAAACAGTGGAAACCTTTAGGATTCACGTGATTAGTAGTAAAGACTGATATTTGGGATACAAATCATTATCATGTTTAAAATAACTTAGTCCATCTAACAGGGATATTTGGCCAATTTTCTTGGTAATTAAATACCAAAATATCTAATAACTTGTACATGGTAGGCATATCATTTAGTCTGGCAATGTTTATTCTACATCCACTATGAGCTAAACATTTAACGAAATTAATAAATATTTATTGTATGTAAAAATGAACAAATACTCTTCTTGATAACTGAAACAAAATAATATGGTTTATCTAATTAACTATATAATTCAAAATAAAGCTATATCTAAATTACTAAAATATAAGCATATTTTTAAGTCAGAAATATATTCATTTATTTACTCATTTATTAGAAAATATTTATTGACTGCCTGTTATGTGTCAAATACTGTTCTAGGCCCAAAGAATACATGTAGCATATACTGAAGTGGAGAAAGCAGACAAGTTTAAAAATCAAGTATGTATTATAATGTTAGGATTCAGAGATGGAAGTTTGGGAATTTTGATAGGCTTGTCAGGGAAAGCTTCTCTAAAAAGGTCATATTTAAGCCATGCAAATATCTGATGTAAGAACATTCTAGGCAGAGAGAACAGCTCTAGTGTGTTTGGAGCATGCAAAGGATGGAGAAGATTGACAAAAAATGAAATTGGAGAGGTAGCCATGGATCAGATCATGTGGGCTTCAAACCATGGGACAGACCATAGATTTTATTATAAGGTCCATAGAAAGCTTTTGCTGGATTTCGAGCAAGGGGATGATTTGATCTCATTTACATTTTATATGCATCGCTCTAGCTGTGCTGTGACTCTAGGGAGGCACAGTGGAAACAGAGGCTCTTTCGTTTCCCTGGTGAATTATACACATCGAGTATATGTAGACTCATCTTTAGCTGTTTTTTGATTCTTAACATTTCGGTGTCCTAATTCTGTATTAGCCTGTAAATTTTCTTTTTCTATATCAGAGACAATGTTTAATTTGTATACACCTTTACCGATTTTCCTTTATCTTATCATTCCAATTTTTTCTTAGTACAATATTTTGAACCTCTTAAGATCCAAGATACTCTCTGATCTATAGGAGTATGAATACAGAGCTAAAATCATCCCAATTCTTTCTAGATAAAAATATATTTGTAATTATGTTACTTTTAATCAGAACTTTACATTTTAAAAGTAATTTTCATATTAGAAAAATCCCAAATTGGAGAACAAACTAGTTCATGTATTTAGGACTATCATTTTAACAGAGAAAATATGAGCTTAAAACTCTAGCTTATGTTGAAGGGACCCCTGACTGATATAACATCTGGATGAGTAATGAAAGCATCCTGTATGGTTTGTTGGCATTGGTCCCATTGGTGCCTTGACATGTATCTGATAATGATCTCAGCAAGCTCCAAGTCTGCCTGTCTGACAACTGTCAAATCCCCATAGATCATTTATGAGAAAAAGGTATAGAACACATGCTATTCAGTGCCACAAACAAAAGTTACCACCCAACTACAGGTCAAAAAATCGATTTTTTTTATATGCCCATTTATAGTGTGGCACTTAAAGATACTTATTTTGAAAGAAAAAAAGAGAGATAAATATGATAATAAGAAACATTGTTTTGAATTCAAAGAAATTAGAATTTAGTTTGCTTAAGATAGAAGACTGTCAATTTATGAAATGGATGAATAGCATTGGTAGGGATAAATCAAATCCTTAATATGCATTATATGTAATATATATTCATGACAAAGTTAAAACAATGAAAATATTGCCAAGTATCAAGTAATAATTTATAATAACTCTAGTTAGTAGTTATTATAGGCAATAGCTTATTGCTTTCATTAGAATATTTTTTCCTCTTAGAAATAATTTAAAACACTGTTTTAGAGAACATGTGTTGTTGTAGCAGTCACTTACTACAACTGAAAGAAAAGTATATTGATTATGCAGCTTAAAAAGCCTTCTGAGATGAAGCCAAGAGCAGGCCCCTTTTGCAAAGCCATGCTTAAGAATAGAAATGCAGACATTCTAATTAGAATAAAAAGAATAGCACCATTAACAAATAACTCTAGCATGAAAAATTAAATGAGAACAGAAGAATCCAATGCGACTTTAAGCACGTTGCTCCGGGTATTTGTCCGAAATCTAGAAATTGAATTTGTTTCTACTCTATTTACAACTACAAGTAGATTTATCTCTCATTTCATTTCTATTGTCTCTACATATAAATATATGTATATCATCTTTATAGATAATATATTACAAAGTGTTTTTCTACATTATTATCAAGAATTTTGCACCTTTCCATTTCTATATAGTAAACTGCTGTGCTAGCTGGTAAGCTCCGTGAATGGCAGAGAATTTTTTTTCCTAAGTACTTAGATTATATACTTGACTTAAATATTTGAACATAACAGAAGGAAGTAAAGAAAGAAATGTAACAAAGACATGAAGGACTGAGATAACAAGGGCTAGGAAAAATGTCAGAGTGAAACTTATGTTTAGTATTACTCAGTACAAAGATATTCTCAAGTTTACAAGAATTTGTGAAATTTCTGGAAAATCAGATAAATAACTTTTTTATATTTTGGAGGTTATATAGAAGAAAAATATTAAAATCTATAAGACAATGCCAAATGTCTCATCTTTAAGTTAGACTACACTGCTAATGTTGTCTGTTAATAGTTTATTTTTTATCCAAAAAATATTGAAAGAGACAGTAGTCTTCTTGTACTTCCAAACATGGCAGAAAAAAATCTCAATTTATAGCTTTTAAGTAAATATATATAACAAATACTTCTTTACCCCACATTGGATCAAAGCTTATCTGCAGTTGATCAATTAGGAGAAGGTGAAAAGTTAAGGTAGTTATATCCAATCTGGAATGGACTAGACTAATTTAATACAAGATAAAGAATGAACTTCATGAACAAGGGAAGCAATAGAACCTGCCATGCATCCCAATATCATCCAAAGTTGTTTCCGTTTGTTCTCCACCTATACTTCAGATAGCCTTTTGAGATAGGTGTTGTTATGAGCTAGGAGTTATTTTCCACATTTTACAGATGTGTCAAGTAACTTGCAAAATTAGGATTTAACTCAGGTCTGTCATTCCTTCAATAAGTATTTATTAGGTACAGATAATGGGCTGGGGCCCTAACTATAAGATCCACGGGTTTATTTTCTTCCCACTGAACTGTGGAGACAGGTGACACAGAACAGGATGGAGAACAAGTGAGTAGGGCCACAGATGGTGAAACAACCAGCAACCTAGTGAAAGCAGAGAGAGCATCAGTCCCAGGAAGGAAATTTTCTCAGACGAGAGCATGGTTAGAGCCCTGGACACTTAGGAATCACTGAGTAATTCACTGATTGGAAGAACATTAAGGGAATGCTGAAAAACCAGGCCGAATTTTCATTCATCCATTCATTTAAGCATTATATCTAGAGTGTCTATTGTGTGCAAAGCACTGTGCCTAGGGGTCAATGAGAGCAAACAGAATGCCAAACCTATTTAACAGAGGCTTTAGTAGAGGCGGAGCAACCAAGACTGTGAGGATGGTAGGAAGATAAGGATGTACTGAATAAATAGACATAATCAGTGATATGAGTATAAGGAAACAAACTATCAGAATCTTAGAACTGACTACCCTGCACATCATTTTATTGGGCCAGCTTGTCCTTCAGTATCTTGTAGCCAGAGATTCAGCAGCTAGAGAGTGAGTGTGCCCAAAGCAGACCCAACAGTCCTGACTCCTCAGGTGGGTTCTTTCAGGGGCCTAGCCTGACTTCCAGGATAACTCTGGGTTCCAGACAGGATACATATGTTGTCATTTCTAATGTGAAACATGAGACAGACTTTTGAGTTATCGTGTACTGTATAAATGAACACATAGGAGAGATGTCAATAAAGGGAAGGGAATAAGAAATGATACTGCTAAGGAGGTCTCTTCAGTGGAGTAAAGGATTTCAAAAGTCTCTTGATACAAGTCACTATGGAAACTACCTGTTAAAATTCTACTCCATAAAGTTCTAGTTCATGCATCCCATCTTCTGTGAAACTTTTCTAGACTCTCCAGGTAGAAGCCATTATTCCTCCTCAGTGCTCTCGAAATACGTTGTTCATGCCAACAGAGCCCAACTATCTTATGGATACTTTGTTTGTTTGTTTGTTTGTTTGTTTTTAATTTCATTTGGCCCATGTGATCTCTGCTGCCAGCTGGGATCCCATGGGCCATATTAGTGTCTCATGTTTAGCCCAAATACCCGGCACCAAGTAGGTACTCAACTACGCTTAGGGGATTAGACTAAACTTAAATGAGATTCATGATAAATAAAGATGTTCGTGCCCAGGAATTTTTTTAAATGGCGGTAGAAGGGTGCCAGTAGTAGCTGTAGCCCTCCAAACACCCTTAGCAAGAGGATCTTACTGAGAGCTCACAGCTCTCAGGGAGGTAGTCACATAGCCTTTCCCTTCTTACATTTTAAAGCTTAATATTTTTGAGAAAGCTCTGAAACATTCTTATTTCAAGGCAAAATGTTCAAACATTTCTACTTAAAGTCTTCCATCCCAAGGATTTTGGAATAGCTCATGACTATTTCTGGCTGACGACACTGCAATGTAGCCCTGTTTCAGAGCAATCAGAACACATCGGCAATACTGCAGGAAGTCAGCACTGGCTTGGGTCTGTGAACTTAAATGCCACCATGTGTTTGTGGTTTTAACATTTCAGTGGGTGAATAAGTAAGGAGGGGAGAGAGAGAAAGACAGAGATGATTCCCTTCATATAATAAACTCTGGTTGAAGGTCATTTTTATACAGACATAAACTCAATCTTAAATAGTTATTTACAAAGAAACATTTTATTCTACTGGATTTTTTCCATGCACATATTATTTTTCCCAAATTTGGTTTAAACAACTTAGAGATAAATTATTCAGCTCTAAATCAATGCAAAATATATTTACCAACCTTGGTAATTTAATTATTTTAAGTAAATGTCAAATCTAATATTTTTATTTTTAATTATATCTTAAAACTGTCAAAAATGATATAACACTTGTGCATCCTATTTTTAAATCCCTAGTTTTAACAAACACAAACATTACCTAGTTTTAACAAATGCAAACATTTTACCAAATTCGCTTTTTATCTTTTCTTAAGAAATATAACATCACAGATAAAGTTGAAGCATCCTCCTTCCTTACTCATATTTCTCATCTTTTCTTTCTAGGGTTAGGGTCCAGATTTCCTACGAATTTTTTTTTATTACTTCAATAATGAAATTTATGATAACATGTTATAATATATATTAAGTATAACTTTAAATGCAAATTTAAATTAAATAGATCCTAAAATTAATAAGTAAAAAATAAAAGATGATATAATCATAAAGGGAGATCATTTGATACAACTTTTAATTCTATATGGAATTCATGCCAGAATAATTTAATCAATCCTTTATTTTTCTGCCCAATTATAACAGCATAAACTTTTGTTGCTATTGGTCTGGAAAAAGCCTGTTATAAAAACATCAAGAATTAATTCCATAAGGAAATGTTACAAGTATACACAAAAGTCATCTTATTTTCCTACCTTTATATTATAAGATCAATAAAATTGATTAAAACTTGTTAGATAGATGTTTTGTTTTTCCTATGTAGCACTCATCATTCATTCACCACCAGTGCCCCACCCCCAACCCCCGCTGATGCACATACAGGGCTTATCTCCAACCTCCCTGAGAGCCAAGGAATAAAGGAAAACATATTAGGTCTTAAGTGACATTATCTCATCAAAGTAGATATGCTAAATCGTCAAGTTACACTACCTTTTTTCTCCGAAAAGAATTATCATGACTATCCAAGTGGAAAAATAAATAAAAATTAAATAAATGAAAACCACCTGAACAATGTAATGGATAATATTTTCAAACTAGCAATGTTACCACAATGCAGAGCTATCTTTCCTCTACTATTATATCTCACGGATAAAATCCAAGGGCGTGATGTTAAATTACAGCTTTGTGGAAAATCTAGACTGTAATGATGTTCATACATATTTACTCCTGAAAGTCCTCTGTCAAACGAAAGCATATCCCACGGCCAGTTTGTAAACTATGAACAGGAAGTAGCCTTGCTGGCCATCGTGGGTGTGGGACTTCTGCAGCTGGGCCCAAAGGAAAGTACTGAAACGCTCAACATGATGGTGAGGAAGAAGCAAGGGGAATTGAGTCTGTCACGTTATTGAAATGCGATTTTTTTCCACCTAATTTTTGCATTGCTTTTCCTTCCAACTCTTATTCTGGGGGTTTTCATGCTTTCTGACTTTGTTGTGTATTAAGGCCCATCTAGTCAGAGCGACCACACTTCTTAGTAATCAGAGTCACCCTCGGTTATTGAAAATGTTTTCCAGCTTAATGAGCAAGAGCATACACATGATGCTAATGAAGGATTTTTGCTTCAAGATACTTTTAAAAATGTATATGAGAAAGAATTGTTTGCTTTGATTATTTTAAGATGTAAATGCGGCAGCTTCAAAAAGGAAAAAATAATTTCTGAGAAAAATGCAATCATGATACATGAAAATGGATCATGAGTTAAATCCTGTTTCAACTACAGCCCACGCTGAAGAGGGGCCGCCTTGGAGGGAGCTTTGTTTGCTCTCTACGGCAGTGATACTAATAAATATCTGCTATCACAGTTGTCTTAAATCAATCCTAGAATCCAGCAGGGTATACATTAATAAAAGGAATAATTCTCTTTAAACCGCAGTTAGGGGTGCTTACAAGATATCATCGTCATAATAAAACCCTGTTTACCCCTGCCCCAATAGCAAAGCAAGAAAATTCTCCCTGCCAGGAGAGGAAAGTATGCCTTTCTGAAAAACACACAGCTGCCTCCTCAAGCCTGCCTGCTCCTCTCATCATTTCCCGACTTGGAACACAACACAGGTCAGGAAAAAAAGCAGGAAAGGGTAGAGCAGGATGTGCATGGTAGTGACATTTTTGCCTCAGTACTTCATTGTAATGTGCCTTCAGTATCAAGTCACTAAGCCCTATCGATTCTTCTTTTTAGTTCTTCAGTGTGAATGCCTCACTCCTGGGCTTTCCTTGGTAGTCCCTCTAGCTGATGGCAATAGCCTGGTGACTGGTCCCTCTGCCTGCACTCCAGTGCAAGCATAATCTTCCTAAAGCACCCTTTTCATCATGTTGACCTTCTCATCACCCAGTGCTCAAAAAGCTTTCAGGACTCCCCATTGCCTAGAAGATAAAGGCCACTCCTTGGACTGGAATGGAGGCCCTTTACAATCTGTCTAGAGTGTTGTATTCTGCCACTTTTGTTGGGAAGAGCTGATTCCAATCAGACTGATCTATTTGCGGTCTCCCCAGCACCCGGTGCACTGTCTGCCTCCACACATTTCCTCATGTCATTCACTTTATCATGATTCTGTTAAATCCTACCCATCTTCTGAGATAGTTCAGCTTTCACCTTTCTCCCTTTCTATCTTGTGAAAATTAAACCCGGGAGTCGTGTGGAAGTCAAAGCTAAGTGCCTGGCAGAGTGGAGCTGCTCTGCTGTTTGGTCTTTCTTACCACTCTGTCTTGGTTTTACTTGGTGGGTCAGTTCTGTCGACTGCTCCAGCATTAATGTTTTTAGATCAATGCATTTAATCACCTGGCCCTGTTATCACACACATATCACCTGTAGCGTATGAAGGAAAGCCTTTTTAATGTGTGTCACTGAAACATATACGTTAAACAATATTAAACTCCTTACCATGGAATGAAGATTAGCAGAAAAGGGTGTGGCTGGAGCCAGAGTAGCTGAGATTTCTCAGTAGACTGTGAACTATCTGCTCCAGAAAGAGCTAAGGAACGTGTTTAAAATGCCGATTTTTGAGTCCCACCCTAGACCTATTGCATCAGAATTTCTCATAGTGAATCTTACACTAAATCTGGATAATCTTTTAGTCTTAAAGAGTAAGAAAGAGTATTTACTATTATTGCAACTCACCACAGCTGCACATCAGAGCCACCTGTAGCATTTTGACAGCTTCATGAGAGCTTTTCGGTGAAAGTCTCTCGGTTGAGGCTCAAGGTTGAAATATTACACAGAGGTTTTAATCTGCACTAAGGATTGGAAACCACTAAGCCACAAGTTACTAGTCATCAATATTTACTGAGTAATTACAACTTTTCAGAAACTGTTAAGTAGTTTGTGTGCACTATTTCATTTAATACCTACAATCCTAAATTAGTATCCCCATTTTCATTGGCTCAGGGAAGTTAAGTAACTAGTCCAATGCCATACAGCTAATAAATGATCAAGCTTCAATTAAACACAGGTCTGATTCTAAATTCCAAGCTCTAGTCACATTCCCATGTACCTTTATTACTATATAAGACATTACTATATAAGATGTTACTGTATGACATTATATTACTATATAAGACATTATGTTACTATCTAAGACTGTATAAGACATCATTCTCTTCCCCAGAAATTATTCCCCCTGTTCGATATGTTATTCTGTTTTTGAAATCTCTGAGACCACTCAGCTCAGCTTCCTTTTTCATTCAGATACCTACTGACTGGCTGTTCATTGTCCTAAGTCTTTTCGCAATAGTTTCCAGAACTTTCCATCTAACAGACCAATTCTATGCTTTGCCTCCATGTAAAGAGATAGATATTAATGACAACTAAGCTTTTTCTGTTTATAGGAAAAGTCTGGTCCTCCTTGGAAAACCTCACTGTATTCCTGGGTAGCGTGTCTGGAGAAGTGCATTGTTCCTTCCTCCTGGGTTTCAAAATTAAAAAGATGGCCTTTCTCAAAAAAAAAAAAAAAAAAAAAGGTATTGACCCAGGTCACATGTGTCACCTGAATAACAATATGGTAGACTTACTAGTCTTACCTTTTAGTCAATGCTTTTCCACAATTTGTAGATGGTTTAAGTTTTCAATGGATTTGTACATCTCTTATCTCATTTTTTCCCCTTTCAACTCTGTCATTTCTGAATTACAGGTTCTTTACAGATAAAATACTAATAATCAAATTCCATCAAAAGGAGTGATGTAACAGTTAATGAGTAAATGGGCTTAAAGTATCACAAGAGTCTTGAATGAAAGGTACATGCTGTTTTACTGTTATTAATATAATGCTGCTCATCCATTATCATCGTGATGGAGAGCACGGACAGCGGCTCTGACCTCATTTACTGGCCAGGCCAGAAGGGATCTATGTAACAGCCCCAGACAGGCTCACAGGAAACAAACCAGCAAGGTCCAAAACAAGCCAGAAAGCCAACCTAAATGTAGTGCAACTGGGTGCTCTAAAACTGAGTATTGATGTTGTATGGTCAAAATTCGGAATGGACACCTGGTCAAGGACATTGGGAGGGGAATAAGTGACAGGTATATTTAATAGATTAAACAAAATCTAGTGAAATTAGAGGGCAGCCACAAACCCGACACATGAAGAAGTAATTTTTTCGCAGCATTAGCATCCTCACACTCTGGCAGACAATGAGGCATTCCTAAATACATAGGAAAGGCTTACTTAACTCTGCAGAACCTCCTTGGAAGAGCCATTTTAAGAGAGGAAGGGAATTAAATTAATGTCAAGCCCTCCAAAATATTCATAAGATAATTATAAACATATGTGAGCTGATTTAGACATTACCTTTTACTTCCTATAATTTAGGTTTTTTTACTCCATCAAGTGGTCTTTTTAAATTGTTGGATGTTTCTCTTTTTTTCTTATGATTCAGAGAGCTGAGGTTTTCAGTCAGTGTTAATTTTCTTGGAAGGATTTTAGAGAGTAGTATTTCCACATAGAGACCCTTGAAATTATTATTTTCAAGTAAGGCTGATTCTTTTTCTTTGTAGCTTAGAAGAAAAGAAATCTATGTAATCGCAGTGCCAAAATGTCAGAAGACTGAGATAAGCTGAAAAAAAGAAGAAAAGAAAACATACAAAAAAACCTTAAAGGCATCCATGCAGTCCTCAACCTAACAAATCCTTGGCTCACATAAAATACTTGTGACATGCTGTAATTAACTAGTTACTCCTCTCAGAATGAATAATAATGCAATTATTTGCCAAAGGCAGTGAAGAAGGAATAGTTTCTGTTTTAAAAATGTCTGCCTTTCATTTCTGTAGAAAGAAAAATGCCGGAAATTTACATAAGCTGCTAAAGTACACAGTGACCTGCAATTTCACCATCACACTATATGATAATTATGTTACCTTTTTTATGAGAGCCTTATATTTTTCAGTTGTTTGAGTAGCAATAAACTAAGTTGCTAACATGTTTAAATTATCTTGATTCCCCAAAACTGCACTCAAATACCACAAATGTAAGTAATAGCCTGGCTGGTGAAAACATCTCCTTTTCACAATTGTATTTCAATGCCATTGAGGTTAGTAAGGGGTAGTGCTCTGTTTCCTTTGTGTAGACACAAATAAAAGGAGGAAGGTGAGCCTCAGTTCTTCAAGGGCCTTCTCCTTCCTTAGAGATTTCATGTGCCAAATAGCACAAAGTTAGGTGAGAGTTTATATGAACATATGACTGGTTCTCTCTCCTGTGTGTTAAGGTCTAGAACAATGATTGCTTTCTTTAACTCTTACAAACCCATCCCACCATTCTCTCTCCAATTAATTAGATAAGTATTTATTGGAGACTTGCTATGATACTCTGTACTAGATACTAGGAAATCAAAGGTGAAAAATACAGCTTGCTCTTGAGAAGGTTGAAGAAAAGTAAGGATATAAACTAGTGAACAGGCACATTAACAATGCAGTAAGTGCCACCATAGAGCTCACTCTCCACACACACGTACACAAATTCATTCATTCGTATAAACACACAAAACCCCTCTGCCCCATGAATATCAACTTCCAAAAATTCCAGATACTTTAAAAGTTCTGAAGCAGAGACTTGGAAAGCTTTAGTGCTAAAACTTTCCAATTGTATAATATCAGTAGAGTTAATGGGGGTGTATGTTTTAGTGTATGAATGTCTGTCTAAATGTGTGTTTTTATGGGAAGCCAACTTTATATAATTTTGTTAAGGATAATATATTCTGAATAATATATTCTTAAATTGTCTGATTAGTAACACATTCTAATACCAGGTATTAGTTCAGAATGTCTTTAAATGAATATTTGCTGATATAGCACTACAATATGAAAAAACCTGGATCACTTGTTTGGTAAAACAGAATCTATAGTCAATGCGATTTAAATTCATAAAATCATGATAAATATTCCAACAGTAGAAGTAGCCTTGTTTTCAATTCCCATTCATCCAGAGTATTACGTTATTAGTTAATAGTAGGAATTTGAGTCTTTTTTTCATTGAACTGAACAGTACGTAGAATGATGCAGGCTCTGGAATCAGACTGCCTATATTTGAAATAAGATTCTTCCTGTACAATTTGTGTGACTTCTCCAAGCCTCAATTTTCTTATCTGTAAGATGGAGCTAGTAAAGATAGCTACCTCGTAGACATAAAAGGATGAAAGGAGTAATAACATAAAACATATAGCACTGGGACAGGCACTATCATTAAGTAAGCCAATATTATTCATATCATTATCTTCAGTCAAATGTTTATTTCATCTCAAGGAGGACACTTAATATTTGCCAAGAAAATTATTTAGCTACCTTCTATCTGTTTTTTTTATGGCAGTACAGTGATGATAATTTATATTAATTATATTCTTTAAGAATATAAAATTGTGTTACTGCATTCATTCATTTCATCTGTTCATTTATTGATCATGTAGTCATTGAAAGTTTAGTATGTGCTAGATATTAGTGGAGCAGGGAATACATACAAATAATTTAGCTACTACCAAAAGAGTTCAAGATGAAGTTAGAGTTCCATAACAAGCTCTGGAATTCTGCATGATTTTCTAAATAATTAAGCTTAATAAACTTCATATAATTAGGGTTTATGGTTTTTACATAATTGTAAGAATGGTAAATCCTTGGTAAACTAGTCATAACATCCACCCTTCCCCGGCTAAATAGTTTTTAAATCATTCAGCAAATAGTGGAAGCTTCTTCCATTTCCTCGAAGAAAGAAAAATATTCTCCATAGGCTTTCAGTTTCCAATGTTTGATTAAATTCATAAGAAAAATTTTTTATTATACTTTTGCAGTTACTTAATATATATAAGGACGTAGAGGAGAGAGGAATTACTGAGATATAATGACAGTATAGAGCAGAGTAAAAGATAAATATAATCCATGCCTCATGAAGCATGTCCCAGCAAAAGAGTACCTTATTTTTACCTCAAGGAATATAGATTCTCCTTTCCTTTGAGGAAAAAAAAAAAAAAAATTCAAACGTCTATACTTTTTCTTAGTCATTCCCTAAAGACTGACTTGAGTCAGGAATAGTCAGGGATTTCCAAAGGGGAAACAAACTTTGAAAGAAGGCCCTGAGTGAGCAATGCTAAGAAAGAAAGGGGAAAATTGTTGGCAACAGAAAAATCTATGAAACTAAGATCAGATCAGTCAAATAGAAAAAAAATATATCCCACTGGAAAAGGAGGATCTTATAAAATATTCTGAACATTTGCTTACTTTAGCGTTATGGCTTAAAGTAAGAGATTTTTTTTACTGAAACATCGAATTGGGCCAATTTATTCAAACCAAATTTCTCTTTTCATCTCTTTTATTTCACCATTTTGTTATGATAGCAAATGGATTTCTGAACTGCCACTTTTTTTTTTTTTTTTTTTTGTCACGATAATGTATGGTGTACATTTCTGAATTTCTTTGGACTAAATTTGAAGATATTTGCAAAGCTCTTGATATCTGAAATAATTTACTGATAGACAAGTTCAGAACGAATTTTCTCTCCATTCCTCTGCTGCTAACAGATAATTATTTTGGTGTCTTTCAAGGAGATAGTCCCTAAAGTTTCACACAACTACTGTCAAAACCCTAAACTGGCTCGAAGGTAAATGGAACCACTTTTTAAAAATACAAAATGTCAGTCCCCTCCTCTCTTTATTAACTACAAGAGGTTAAGGAGAACAAGCCTGATCAACAAAATCACTTCTCCAAATCCATTGCAAAAGGGACCAAACGCTCTTTAGACTGTTCTCAGATTTTTCGGATGCCAAGAATGAGCTAAGTTAACAATGCCATGATCCTAGTAGCTGTCGTCAGATAGCAACATCACAGCCAAAGTAGGAACACCACTCCTCAAGGACTTAAGTATTGAGAGACAGTTACCATCTGTCTGAGATCGTTCCTATTTAATAGGTGAAAGTAAAAATAACCAAGTGTTCCTAAAGGATTTCTCTTACAAAAAATATAAATAAAAAGAGAAGTGCATTAGCACATTTTCTTCCAGCCTTTCTAACAGAGATCTAGCTAATTCTGATACAGATGGTCTAAGGACTACACTCTGAGAAGCACTGGTGTGTAGACAAACCTTCTCTCATTCAATCAACAAACCGATCAAGCAGTGATTCCCAGGAAGTGAAATTGGTGCCAGGCTGACTGCTTAAAAATACAGAATCCTAGGCTTCACCATCAGATTTACCGGGGCACTGAAACCTGCTTATAAATCAGTATGTTTAAGTTTTCTGAAAAATTCTAATACACATTCCATAGCAAGTGAAAGGGATTGTATTTTATTTTCACATACCCATAGGGGGTCCTGGTCCCACAATTTGTTAGCTCTCTGACCTGATGTAATATCATTGGTCTATAAAATGGCTGTTGAGGAGATTAAATAAAGCGACGAAGGCTAAGAACCCAGCATGTGGTAAGCCAGGTATTATTGTCATCATTATAGTATATGCCCAGCTCTAAGGAAAATACACAGAGGTAAATGTATGATTCATCACTTCCATTTAGAAAAATAATATAACGATACAAATTTTAAATATATGTTTGCATGCTAAGGCAATGCACACACACAAAAACAATGGAATATTCAGAGTAATAAAGTAGATTGTAAAATACAGAGAATTAGAACAGAAAAATTCATCAAAAGTTTCCTTTAAAATGTCTAATTCTTCTAATTCAGGTGACCTAATTCTCATTAATTCACCAAATTTTTAGTTATATTAGCAAACATTAAAATCATAAGCAATATCAACTTATTTAAAACTGAAAGAAGAAAAAGAGTAGATACGTGGGAAAGGGGCCCTGGGATAGGCTGCCAGGAGCCAAGAAACCCCTGAAATGTTATGTCGAGTTGTTTATATGAGTATGGGTATTTCCGAGGAGTGATCCACCCCTTTTATTTAATTCTCAAAGGGTTTGGTGGCCTCCCCACAAAATGTTAAGGACCACTGAAGATTCCTGTTTAGTGCATTTCATGTGTATCTTTATGTAGGCTGAAGAAATTTAACTTCTGATTACATTCCAAATCTTGTTTACTTTCTGTTAAATATTCTCTGAATCATTTTCCTCAAGCTTTCACTATTCGAATATCCTGAGAAAAGAGCTAACACTAAGATTTCATTTAAAGAAATTGTAAAGAAGATTTTCATGGCTACTTCAGCCTATTCGAATTCTGCAAGAATCAGCATGGAAGTTTATTGTATGTATTTTAAAAGTTCCAGTGGCACAGATTAACTGATGATTATTTTCTGAGTTTTCCCTTTTTATTTTTTATCCATTGCTCAGTCTTTTGAATTATTTTCGATTAGTTCTGTGTTTCTTTTAATCTCAAGTAGAAAAAGTGAAGGAACTTTCCTGGAAGGAAACAATTCAGTTTTGCCAACTTGCATTTTGCCAACCTATCAATTCTTCTACTTTGTGTTTTATTTATAATGTGGTAACAACATTACTGATGTGACATATTTTTATTTCTCTCTTCATTAGGTGCGTGTGCAACATTGACTGTTCTCAAACCAACTTCAATCCCCTCTGTGCTTCTGATGGGAAATCTTATGATAATGCATGTCAAATCAAAGAAGCATCATGTCAGAAACAGGAGAAAATTGAAGTAATGTCATTGGGTCGATGTCAAGGTAATGTTCATACCAAAATTCATTTCAAAGAATGTTTTCAGTCTTTGTGTAGAAGTGAAAAGTGAAGATAACTTCTTATTAGGTAGCTGTTTCATTTCTGAAAGGCAGTTCTGATTTATAAAAGATAGTAGAGCCTACTGTAGCATTTGTGTTGATTATAGGAGTTTGAGGGCCTATTGGCAATAGTCCATATCTTTTTGCATATAATAGGACTGTATCCTCACAATGCCATAAACACAAGAGCCGCTATTTAGAAGATAGCAAACATTCTCCTAGCAGGGGAGAAAAAGAAAGTCAATATCATTTTAGCAAAGAATCTAAGGATTTATTAGATAATCTTAAATTAAAAGTAAATCATACAATTTTTATGTATTGATTCAATAGAAATATTTCAAGTACATTTTTAAAAGCAAGATGTATGAGAATGTTCTGTTTTTTTGTTTCTTGTTCAGAAACAAACATTTTCTTGGTTTTTGACTTATTTTTTACCCAATTTATCTAATTATAATTGTAAACCTTCTTCTTGCCCTAAACTTTAGAAAACTGGTATCATTTTATTATTCACTCTCAAACTCAAATTGACATTGTAAATCTGTCTTTGTATAGAGATTGCCGAACACTATAGTTGTAAAATTCCTTTATTGCAATGAAGATACTGTTGAAGAGGTAATAAAAGTTTGACATTAGATATTAAGAAATAGTTGATAGACCTTTATTGTTAATTTTTTAACACAGATAACACGACTGCAACTACTAAATCTGAAGATGGGCATTACGCAAGAACGGATTATGCAGGTATATATTATTTTCTACTACAAAACTTGAGCACTTCTGTAAAATAGTCCTGAGGATTCATTTTTTACTTTTGATCCTGAGTTGAAGCTTGCAAGACTTCTGATATGTGCTACTCTTCTCTTGCTTAGTTCAGACTTCCAATAGGCAAGGATGAATATTTTTCAAGCAAAAAAAACCCCCTTTTTTTTTTTTGCCAGAGTTAAAGCAATTGTCAAAAATGTCAGTAAGGTATAATTAACTTGTTTTGACAGTGCAAATGGTACAAATGACAAAACATTTATCAAATTAATGGGCATCAATGGAAATTAATGCAATTTTTGGCAGTATATTATAATAAATGCAAATGTTCTTGTTTGAATTTTCATAAAAGTCAACAATAAAAATGTTTGCTAGTCTCTAAAAAGGTTGGAAAGAAAGGACAGCTATAAATAGAAATACAGGCTGTCTCTATTTAGATAGAAAGTTAAGAAGAAATTTATATAATTTTTTAATAATAAATTCCTTTAATTGTTTAGAAACTAAAATGTAGTTTCCGACACATGCAAAATTAGAAATTATTTTATGTAAAAATGTAAATCTATTTAGCAATTATAGAATATTATTTTGAGGAATATTTTTATCTAATATAATTTTCCTAAGGTGTGAAATAACTTATGGGTGTGCAAATGGGATTTTAACAGACTCTTACATTTTTTACAAAATTTAGAATAAAAAAGCATAAAAATAAAATTGTCAAAGTTGAAAATTATGGTTTTTTTTAACAGAATCTTCCATTAAGCTACTTAGTATTTGTTGCTAGATTTATGACTAATATTCAATAAAAAAAATTGCTTCTTATCTTTCAAAATATGCACTGCTATTCATTCTTTTTGAAACTGCATTTCCTTTCACAGTATTTCTGATATTATATTTCTATTCAAAGTAAATCTTGATGAAATTGAAAAAAAATAGCCAATCAAATGTTTTACTTATAGATATTACAGATCTCTTAGAATTTAGAAATAATAAAAGGATTCTATTTTTTAATTTTCCACTTTTATCTTAATGTTTTTCAACATGCAAATAAAACTTTTCGTGTGCTAGAAACCTGAAATTATTATAGATAATGATACATGGAAAAACATTAGTTCTACTACTATTGTCAAGCAGTTCCCAAAGTGTCCTAAAGAGAGATATTAATAGGCCTTCCTTAAAAAGAATAGTTCATGGTCAATACATTTGGGAAGAGCTCATATAAATAAATGAATTTTTTACCCAGGACTTCTCACAGCTGTTATGAGCACTATAACATTTTTTGAGCTATGTATCTTTCATTTATTATTTTACTTTTTTGTTATGAAGAACTTTTGTCTAGAACTAAGTTCCAATTTTTATTTTATTTTATTTTATCTTATTATTTTTTAAATTTTCAATTACAGTTGACACATCATATTATATAGTTTCAGGTGTACAACATAGTTATTTCCCACATAACTTACAAAGTGATCACCCCCATAAATCTAGTACCAAAATAAACAAATGAACAAAATGAGAACAAACTCATAGATAGAGAGCATTTTGATGATTGCCAGATAGAATGGAGGTGGAATGAGAGAAAAAGAGAAGGGATTAAGATGTACAAATGTCAATTATAAAAACAGTCACAGGGATGTAAAGTATAACACAGAGAATATAGTCAATAATATTGTAATGATAATTTCTAACAAAAACAAAATACACACAAATGTAGGCTGATAATATCATGAACCCACATATACTCATCACTCAAACTCAGTAACATTAACCCATAACTAACTTAGCCTATTCCCACCTTCATCTGCTTTTCCCATTTTCAAAATGTGTGGAAATAAATGCCAGAAATTGCATCATTTCATTCACAAATACTTGAACTTGCATCTCTAAAAGATCGACCTTTTTAAAACAATATTACAGTATAATTATTACACCTAAAATAATTATAAATAAATCCATAATATATAGCTTTTATCAAACTTATTTGATGAACAATAAATTTTTTGTGTCAAGTTTTATAGTACTAATGTTCCCAAGAATGCACTTTAAAATATACTGAACCACAGGAAAATATTCAAAGTAATAAAAGGTAATAATAGAAAATCAAGTTCTGAAGCTAATAATACATGTTTTATATTTTCAATAAAATCAAATTTAAATTATACTTTTATTATAAATGATATCTATATCTTAATAGCATTATAAGGCACTGGCTGACAAATTTAATTTTACTGTAATCTATAATATTTCTAGATTTTATAAGGATCTCGCTTTTATTTAAAGAATAGCTTACATACTGTGCTTAAAATATCTTTATACCTGCTTGGCAAACTAATTCATTTGGAAAAATCTTCAAAAATTAAACATTCTATGAATATTTTCTCCATTGAACCATCCATCATTGAACTCATAAGAAAAATCAAACCTCTCCCTGAGAATTGTGTCCCTGAAACAAAGAACTCTGCAAGTTGATTAGTGTCAATATGTAAGTATATGTGCATTATAAAATCGTACCAATAAATATCACAATGGAGTTTACCACTCTCTCAATGTTATTCATATTACGTATAACAATCTGTCTATTTTTAAAGAGTTTAGAGTAGTTAAATTTTTATTTCAAAAAAATTCACTTTTGAGTTTTGTTTCAAACATAATCTCTGATTTTCAGTGTCAATGCTTTTAATTGACATTATTTTCTGTCATATCACTTTATTGAACATAAAAAGAAAAGAGTATTTGTTTTTAAATACATGCAAATGAAAACTATTCAGATACTCAGTGTTGTTCAAGGTCTTCTAGTTTGACATCAAATTTATCTACAAAAACTTTTAAGATGAAAGTAAACTTTAAAAATACATGTTTGTTGAAATCCAAATTTAAGACAGGAAGGAAGATGATGTCAATTCCTAATTAAATATTGATTCCATACTTTATGATGCCCCTTGAATTTAATTTCGGTATTTTATCTTCATCGATGACCTTATTAAAATGCAGTGCATACCCCTCTTGAGATTTGCATAGTATGATTTAAATAATGGTCATGTTCCTCAACATTTTCAAGCTTCCAGTAGCATTTTACTGAATTTTGGAACACAAAATTTGGAAAAAGTATGAGCGAGCAACTGGAGACTCAGAATGTCACGTCCTCTCAACTTTGTTTAACATGCTCAAAACTCCCCAAGGAGGGAAAATAAGAACGATGCGACTCACATCCCTAGAAGTTTGCTGTGTGCTCACAGCTAATTTAATGTCACAGTCATTTCCCTTGTTAGACAAACATTCATGAACTCTCCCACCAAAGAGAAGTACTGATCTTAACATACTTGCATCTTTTCCTTATGTGTCATTAATACTAGAAGTTAAAACCCTTTAACAAACCTCACCTCCCCACACTTCTTTTCCTTTGAGCCTACCTTAAAGCTATTCATTCAAGAACACACATTTCTGCTTAAAAAAAAAAAAAAAAAAAAAAAAGGAAATGAACTTTAAAGAAAGCTTAAATCTTAAATATGCTCTCTTATTTTTAATACAATTGAAAAGAAAGTGACTCCAGCGAGGACAGCAGGGACTAATTTCCAAAATTAAATGCAAACGAAGGGAGCCATGCCTTCAGCAAGACTGCCTTGCTGTAGAGTGTGATGGAAATTAAGCAGAGCTGTGGATTCTATGATCCTCACAAGCACACGACTGCAGTTGACACCAGGAAACCAAAGAGTCTGCCAAATCATACCTGCCATTACTTTCTGGTTGTATCTGCTTGAGTCTCTGTTCTGCCCTCTCTCCTTTAATGAGACCCAAAGCATTGGTCTGTCCCGAATTGAGAGCTTTGGATCTCTTTGCTTCAAGGCAGAATGACAGGATGCCTGTCTGATAAACTGAAACAAGCTACTTAATGTTATTCTTCCTTCATCAGTCTACGATTTGGGCTTAGATTTAGATCTTTCTCTTCACTCGCAGAAAGGTTCAGAGAACACAGTTTAATAAAACACAAAGCTAGGGCTTTTAGGGATTTTCGTTGTTAATATTAAATTTTCCTTCTGGAAGTTTTAAAATAGCAAATATTTTACAACTTTTAAACTTTTCAGCATTTTCTTTACACACACACACACACACACACACACACACACACACCCTTCACGCCTTGTCATGAAAAAAAGTAAAGTTCAACTATTATATTTTTCTTCACTGCTATATGTTTTTTTTCTGATGGGGTATTTTTCTAAGTCTCGTCATGCTTCAGAAAAATAGTTACATATTTTTTCAGTGCAAATGTACTTCATAAGTTGTTAGATGAAAAATAACCCACTAAGTTAAATTACTTTATCTTTCATCATCTAGAAAATAAAATGTATTTTCTTTTATGATGCTCTGTACCAATTTCCAAAATGATTTTCAGTGGCTTATAATTAAATTATTTAATAAGATTGTTTAAAGAGAAGCTGAAAACATAAAAACAGAACTGTTGAGGAAAATAAATATATCAAAGACATAGACTATTATAGTTACTGCATTTATTGCTCAGTTTCCTTGCAACCAGTATATAAAAAAAAAATTATAGTTGAATCAGTTCATTCAGAAAATTTTTATAGAGTCCCTGCTAAATGCATTCCACTGTCCTGGGCTTTACAAAGAACACATCAACCTAGGTCTACGCTAAAATGGAATTTAGGTTTCACTGTCTGATAAAAATAAATAATCAGTTCAAAGGCCAATAACAAAGTTTCTCTAGTGCCAATTCTAAAAAAATAATTTAGCATAGAACTTTTTATGAGGCATCACTGGAAAACATAGAATAGGTAATATCTTCAACGATTTTTATAAAATATGCCAGGAAGCTCTTCATGTGACTGGAAATTTTTTAAATCAATTTTTGATAACATTTTAGAGCATAGTATTAAAATATGTATAACTCAACCATAGTGTTTCTATGGTAAACTAAAGTAATGAGTTACATTTTTGCATATTTCCAAACTGGAAAAAAATAAATAACACAGAATACTGAGGGAAATGGCTGTGAGGAAGAGCTTACCTTCTTCATGGATCTATAGGTTCAACAGGAATGGATAACAGAACAGTCAGAAAGCCTGAATAAAGATTTAAAAAAATACTTTAGATTACAGTATGTATGTGGGGAAAATAAATTTCCCCTGTTAATGAGAAAAGCAAGCCCTGAGTCACCTCCAGCTTTAGGGGAGAGCCAGGGCCTCCCTAGCTCTAAGTCTAGGGACGGTCATGCCAGGAGTCCCTATGTCTACTTATTGCGCATTACACTATGATTGTTCATCATTTTTTTGTAACATTTAGGGAGGGATAATTTTTCGAAAATGTTCTCTTTAGAAACCTTTTCCTTATCTTTAAGCAATAACTTAGATATTAAGCTCAGTCCTGAAATATGTAAGAAAGAAATTAGAAATACACATTTAAACTAATTTCTATCCATTCTATTATTATTCCCTCAACCCATTTTTGACACTAAGAGGAAACTGACATCTTGAAACGGTATCTAGATAGTCTAAGTGAATTGTCATAATAACTTGTTCTTTGTAGAAACCACTGTAATTCACTAAGGCTTTTCACAGTCATTGTCTCCTTCAGTCTTGACAACAGAAATGTGAGAGAGTTATTATATGTATTTGACAGACGAGAAATGGAGGTTCAGGGAGATTAAGTAAAAAGGCTATGTGATAAAGCTAAGGTTCAAACCATAATTGCTAATTCCAAATTCCAGCAAAGTGTGAACAGTGAGGGATCGGAGGAGAAGTGTCACTAACTAACATCCTTAGAGGCTTTGGGACTCACTCTATACCTTGGGAGTTCCAGGCTCAAAAATGTTCCACCATGACGTCTACCTTGTTGGTGTGAGATACTCCAAAGAGTTACCCTTCTCTTCGAATTATAAGCATCCTATAAGGACTATATTGTTTGGTTTTAAAATTCTCCCATTCTATTTCCTATTTTCCTACATAGACAAGAGAAGCCGAAGAGAAGGGTGTTTGCTACCAAGTATTCCCACATTAATCGAAAATGTGTGTGTGATACTTTGTACTTGTACAAAGATCCATTCACATTACCTTGTTTGCTCTAATGTCAATCCAGCAAAACAGGGTTAAAAACACTAGGAGAAATAAAATTGAGGCTAAAAGAAGCTAAGTGGGTGACCTGGAACTGGATGCAGTTATTTTAACATATTGACCACCCACCCATGCAAATAAGGTACTTGCTTGATTTATCTACTGCTTGCCTCGATTGCTCTTCCACTATACATACATAGACATGAATATCAAGTGGTTACATATCATATTTATAACATGAATTAATTCAGTCATGTGGCAAAAAATATGCATTTAAATGGAGGCTTTTTCCATTTGCTCATGAGCACAAGTTGCACTTCACTGGAAAGCATGTTATGTCTAGGCCAATAATTTGATCTGTAGGAAATAAATAAATAGCAGCAAATGCAGGCAGCAGCTTGTAGCACAAATATTGGTATCAACAGTGAAATAAATAAAAATGTTTGCCCAGGCTATTACGGTGCCACCAGACTAGCCTAGAATATTTAAGCTCAGGAAATGAATTAAGATGTCAAGATTTTCTCAAGATTTCTGAGGAAAAGTGTCTCAATTCAAGTATTTTCCCCTCTGGGATTACATTAGAGTGCTGCAAAATTCATAAAGCTTTCTATGAACTCTAACTCACAATTTTTCCTGCTCTCTTGAACTTCTGTGCTTTCATTGTTTTCCCCATAAAATCATGTAGCCAGTCATCTGTAATATTATGTTATGTTCATAGTTATAGATAAACACAGAAATAGTATTTGCAATACAGATGAAGGTTTTCTACTGAAGTGTTGCCTTGGGCCCTGATAGACACTCTGAAAAACTTTGTGTTTTATGCCCCAGTTCATAAATGCATCCTGCATCATTTATGTGCACTTTTCCTTTTTGAATTGCTCCTTCTGAAACAAATTCTTCACCTGGAGGTGTTACTTCTCTACCTTTCCTTTCTATAACAGTGTGGCAGCCAGTGTTTAAACCCACTAAAAATCAGACATGGCTGAGTTTAAACACTGGCCATACTTTTCTTGATTATTTAACCCTGAGCCAATTAGTTGATCTTTCCGAACCTCAGTTTTTTCATCTGTTCTATGGAGATAAGCCTGTTCCCATAGGGTTGAATTTTAAATTAAAAGACATCATGTAAGGCAACTAGTAAGCTGCCTATTATTATTTTCCATTTGATTTGACAATGGAAAATTTATTTTTATAGGAAATATAATAGATTATATGAGAGATGGTCTGTTCATACGGTATGTGTTTAGAATTTTTATATATATTGTCACTTATGAACTCACAATTATAAAAGGCTTATTTTTTTCCTACTCAAGTCACATGACAACTGTTGCAAGAAACATTGACTGACTTAATCATCTATAAAGAAATATTTATTGAGCACCTACCATGTATAAGTCTTCAACACATCGATATGTCTAAACATTCTCATGGTCAATTTTCAGTTTTCCTTCAGTTAACATAATTTTATATATGGTATATTTTGATCACTTTAAAATAATATGATCACCAGATTATTATCCCAATGAGATTCAAATAGAAATTTAATGAGAGGACATAACATTTGGCAGAACTGCAAGAACATGATATTTGTTATGTTTCTGCTCCATTTGACCTTTAAAATTAGTCATTTATACCCCAAGGTATATGTTTGAAGGATCTACATATTCATTCATTACTTGAAAAAAACCCATGTAAAAGGTGACCATACTGATGGGGAGGTGTCAAACAAAAGTAACAAGAATGTGGTATATACAAGAATTTATTTCTAGTTATGTAAAAAATTATTTTCATTCAGAAAAGTTAATATTTACACACCATCAGTACACACACACACACACACACACACACACACACACACCCCTTAAAGAGGCAGAGCATCAAGGTCAGAAAAAATGTTTTCAACATAAACTGATCATCAAGGAAAAACATATATACTAAGCAGAGGACACAAAGAGAAAAAGCTGTTTAAGCTCAAACATCTAGATATCACTAGTGAAAGCAACGTAATTCCACCTTAATTTAACTTTTTACCTTACGCATGTTATTTCCATTCCTAGGAAAAGTAGTGTACATGTGAGTTGAATGTGTAAAACTAAAAGAAGAGTAGGCTGTGTCCAAATGCTCTGTATAATTTCAAGACACATCGTTTTCCATAAAACTAATCAATAGAATTCAACCAGTTTCAAAAATCCAAAATCTCCAGGGCACTTTGATTTGCTGTTCTTGTTAATGAGTCCGACATGCCCCAAACATATGAACCCACATTATCAAGCACATTAAAATTTCAGTTCTCACATCTTGATGATTTGAGACTGTGTACAAACATAATCAACTAAAAATATTTTTAAATGTCTGTGAAACTAAAATCTCTCAGAGAAATTGCATTTCTAAACACTGTTACTTATTTCATGGGTCATAGCTTATTCCCTCTAGTTTTCATCTGCTCATGAACACAAGGAATATTCTCAGACTTTTATTTTGAACTCAAATGTAATCAAGAGAAACCTAATTTATGAGCCAAACTTCAGGCATATCAATGTAGGAAATCAGTGCTGAGGCTTGAGGGAAGCGGTGGTCCAGTCACATGAAAACAGCAATGAGGACCAAGGAGGACAGCACCCCACACCATCTCTGAGTCCTGAGATATAAAAGAGGAGAACAGGACTACCTTGTCAGAAGCCTGAAGAGATTCGGTATTCTCAGGGAAATCTAGTGCTTCAGTATGCAAGAAGAGAGATGAGAATTTCAGTGGAGTATCCAAAAACAGGGGAGAATTGGCTGATTATAGAGCACAGTTCCGAGTAAACTTTGGGAAGTGGTTGAAAATTGGGGCCAGAGAATCAAGTCTAGTCAAGGGCAGAGAACCAACAAGAGCAACATGTTATGGATATAATGGTTCACTAGAGGAACAACTGGGGCAGGACAGAGCAAAAAAATAGATATTGACTAAATTCATGATCAAAGTTCTTAATCTTGTAGACTTAGAAATCTAAATTTTCAACACATCGAGAGTGAGTTTTAGCTCGCGGTGAACTCAAGTTAACTAAATTCAATGTTTGTGTGTTGATTTGCAGTGAGAAAGAGTTGCCTGGAGGACTTGGATCCTCTGAACAGTGCAACCTCTTCTTAGAGTTGAACTCTCTGAGATGCCCAGGTATAATGAGTGAGTTAGTTCACTTAGTAAGACTAAATAGAGCATATATTCTTTAGATGTTTAAAGCATCAAGCTAAAATAGCCTGATGCAAATGTCCACACAATAAGGATACTCCTGCCCTCAAATTAGTATAGTTAACAAGTGCCCTTGGCCAGGACCTCCTTTCCCATGGTCAGAGCTTGCACCATCACTATTGGTCACTAATTCTCCTTTGCTGAGTTTCCATTTCTGTGTAGTTCTTGTTCAATCTATCTAATTTCCTAGATACAATAAATTTAATCAGGGCAAAGTGGAAGCCTGTTCTCCCAGAAGCCATTTGATGATTTTAAGGCACTGTAGGGGTCTGGAAAAGCACAGGGCAATCTTACTCTTCTTACTTCTGAGTTCCTCTGAGATATCATTAAATAGCCTCCAAGAAATGACAATATTGGTACAGAATACCTATATTAACCTTATTATTGGTAGGCCCTTCTACATTGTGAAAACTGCAGAAAGTTTTTACACAAAGTTAACTTTGAAAGCCATTCTTTAACATATAATTCAAAAAGGGTTTGACCAATAACAAAGACAAATAAACAAATCTTAGAAAGCAAGTTTAATATTTTTGGTACGTGGTAAAGTAATTCTTGGCACTTATGCTGATAAATATCCTTTATGGTGACATCGTTAACATTTCATTTCATAAAACATAAATGGAATTGGTTTATTAATTATCCCACACAGAATGAGATGGAAGGTTCTGCAGAGAGTTGTGAATGCATCGTCAATATTTGATAGTGTAACATAATATGTCTATAAAATTATGGCCAATAAAGAAAATCCACTGCTTTTAATCTTTCTCAACATTTTCTAAAATGTAAAACTATTTAAATCATACATAAGAAAGCCCCTTCTTAGGAATAGTTTATTTAAAAATTTTATTTAATAATGGAAATAAATCTGTTGAACTAAAAAAAGAAACATTAAATAAATCTTTAAAAATCGTTCAGAAAATATAGCCCAAAAACAAACTCCATTTGTCCTCCAGAAATTAAGTATTCCAGAAAGATCATGTTATTAGTCTACAGAGTTGAAACCAACAAGCAATTAGTGTTTTGTCAGGCAGTACACATCCGAATTCACTTCTGCAGCTTGACTGTTTATGTACTGTCACAATTATTCTACAAATCTTGCACCACTAGGGTTTTTTTTTCCTATTTATTTTTCTGTTACTTAACAGGTGCCAGGGAAGTTGAAGATTTTTGGTTGCTCGAAATAATCTCTGAGCACATCCCACTCTTGTCTCCACACCTCTAGCCACTCACCCTTGCTCACTGTTGGCCTATATGCCTTTGTTTCTGATTTTCAATAAAATGTAGCTATGCAAGCATGAGGAAGAACCAACAGGCAATCCAGAGAAACCTATCTGTAAGGCAGTTTTAATAAAGTGTTCACATCGTTTTCTGTATGTAGATCATATATAAGCATAACACCCTGTCAATAATATTAATTCTCACTTATCTAAGCAGATATTCAGGAATATATTTTAACATTCAAGCTGGCCACCTTCTGCAATTTAGTATGCTTCTTAACTGTTGTTCACCTTAGCCAGAAATTAGTATGTGCTTAAGAAACATAGGTAATTGTAACATTATCCTAAGAAAACCATTGTTATCTTCTTTATAATTATGATTATTAACATCATCATCATCATAGTAGAAAAATAATACCACTGGAATGGGATTACTTTGTTTATTCCAAAATCAACTAGAAATCATATGTATTATCTTTGTTTTGAGTTCTCTACAAGGATATTCTTTGATCATCTGGGTAGTCATATTCATGTCTTAATTTCATTTAAATTTTAGAGCCAATGACTTACAAATAGCATTTTGTAGGAGAAAGAGCCTGGAATAAGAATGTGGAAACTTTCGATTTAGTCTCGCCTCTATTATACGCTAATGTGTCAAAACTTAAATCAGTATCTAGTCTCACAGAACCTAAATTCTGTCATCAATAAAATCTGAAAATAAGATTAGATTATAATGATGTCTTTTTGGATGTAAGGTTCCATAACCAAGAATATACGTTTAGTTCAGAAATCAAAAAATTGAGAGAAAATGGTTGACAAATGACAGCAGTTCCCAGCTGGGGCAACATTTGGCAATGTCGCGAGATATTTCTGTTGTCTGGGGCAGGGTGTGCTACTCGCCTCTAGTCTGTGAAAGCCAGGAATGCCGCTAACATCCTGCAATGCCCAGGACAGGCTCCCGCAACGAAGGATTATTCAGCCAAAATGCCAGTAGTGCTAAGGTTTGGAAATCCTACTTTATGGTGTTAGAAACTGGGAAAGCACATATGTGCATTCTAGAAATTGGGAGACAATATGAAGTCTAGAGCTGGGTTCCCTGATCATTTCTCAATTCTCCTGTGCCCTCAAAGGAGATACAATTTCGGATGGAAGATCATTGGTTTAGTCCAAGTTTTTTTTTTTTATCTTACTTCTTCAAATATACACAAACACTTTAGAAAAAAATAATAGCTGTTTCATGAATAGAAACATCCTTTAAGTTTTCACAAATAAGAAGGAATATCTATTTCAGAAAAAGCTTATCAGAGTGATAAAAATTTGTTTAACTAAAGAGGAAGTTATACTCTTAGTTATCATAAATTATTGAGGGAAATCTCATAGGAATAATAGATCTCCTTTTCAGCATTTCTAACTAGTATTCTAATGACCTGGGTCCCTGCTTCGCTTCTATTCAAAGCTGTATCATCTTTTTGTCCACATTAGCTACTCCTTACACATTTTGACTAAATTGCTGAACCAAACACTGCCTGTTTGAAAGATCCTTCATGATGTTCTTTGAGGAGACAACAGCAACCGTTTCAAAGCTTCTTTTTATTATCTGGCACTTCCACAGTATAAATCTTTGTAAACCTTGGTTCATAGAAACATATTTAAAACCAACTGGCTAAATCCTATTTAAGTGTCCAAGGGCAATTCTTAAGACTGAAATTGTGTTGTTCATGAAAAAAATTCTTGAAACGGCATTAAAACTCAAGTATTTTTGAAAAACTTCCTAGTTCGAACAGAAGGGGAGCCTGAAGATGTCTTTTAAATGGCAACTTAGTACTCAACTAGACTGTGCCACGTTCCTTAGAAAAGGACACCGATGTGCAATACCGTTTAGTGACACCCAGACACAGATACTCCTTGAAACAGGAAATAAACCTTGCTGCATCGGTTTGCTGTCATACCTAGTGAAATAAAGTTATTGGTTTTGTTACAAGGACAATGAGGATATTTGTTTAAAAAGACAACTTGAAAAAACAGCAAAGACAACAGGAAATGATAAATGAGCAAGTCTTTGCTACAGTAATTACTTTAGTATTGAAACGAATAACTTTCACAGCAATGCTATTTTTTGTCTTGAATTACATACACTACTATCTATTCATACAGTATGTGTATCATTTGCCTTTTTACTGGAATAAAAGGAGGGGGAGTTTATTAAAGAAGGGGGAGTTTGTAAATGAAATGTCTGGGAGATTTGTGTTAATTTTTGAAAGATATATGACTTTTTTTTGGTAACAGACTATCTCTGAAAGGTGAGACAATTTCTTTTCATCTATGCTAGTTTTATCCCAAAAGTTAGTCATTAAAGGAAAACAATGAAGTAAATTTTTCTGGTACAAATAAATGAACTAACATACGAGTATTTATAATCCATTTATTGAATGTTATTCTGCATATGGTTTGTTAATTTCCTATTGAAATGTTTTGAATTTGTGGAAAATACACCAGACAGGTTATCAAAAGACCTAAATTCTAAACCTAGCTGTCCAACTTTCAACTGCTATTTAATCCTGAAAAGTCTCCTGCTCTCTCTAAAAATCTTTAAAATGAATATTATATATTTTTTTGTCTTTTTCACATTTTAGAAACAAAACCCCTTTGTGAGATGTGACTCACTATGCAGTTATAAGGAATTATTATTGGCACAAATTTAGGATGGGGATACTTCTAATGCCAACCTGTTTTTCATGTTGTCATCAAAATATTAATTATTTTCCAGATTGAAATAATTATTTAATTTAGATAGCATAATTTGATTTAATTTTAACAAAATTTATACTGAAGATTTATAGCTTCTTGAGTTCTATTTCCCCGTTTCTGTGTGTGGGTGTATTAATTGGTCATATAAAAAAATAGATGGCAAGGCTTTTGGCCTCAATCTTCCCTTGACTATGCATAAAGCTTCAAATTTATATCCCAGGTTGTTGTCTTCCCCACTGATTGAAATGACCCTTGTTTCAGCCCCATTTTCTAAAAGCACCAAGGCTATTTGGGGCAAACGTGCATATTGCTACAATGAATTTTTCCCCTCAACATGTTCCCAAGGAGTGGAAGAGGTCATTGTATTCAAAATGTATAAAATGTTTCAGTATTTGAGTAAAAATTGTGTTAGCCTAAAGTAATATTACTTAGCCCTGTTAAGAGAACTCTATTACAGTTCTATTATAAACTCTATTAGAATTTGAATCTAGCAGTATGTCAATTAAAATTGAGTTTAAAATATTAAGAGATTATTTCAGATAAGACACATTCCACATTCCCACATTTTGGTTATGAGTTTGACTCATTGAGAATTTCGTCAGTAAATACAAACATAAACATTGTTGCTACCAGCAACAGAAGGATTTTAAATTATAAGTCTTATTTTCTCTCTGGGTTAATGGAAAATAAAGAAGTAAACAATCTAGTCACTTGTTTTCATGAAGATTAAATTCTCACCTCTCCCCTCATAGAAATGAGCCTCATTCTATATTTATATTTCTTTGGAGAACTAGAATGCTTGTTTTCTTGATCATCTAATCTGTTGGTTAATATCTGTCAATATAAATAAGAAAATGATTTCTTTTAATGAACAAAATTTTCTCATTGGGACTTAATTTTTATGGTTGCCCTTTATTAAAGAAAAAGAAACTTCTATAGTTTACCTTCATAGTTTATATTTACCTTTACATACCATAATATTTTTAGTTGAAGCGCTACTCAGAGTTTGGCAGAATACATCTACAAATTATTATTAGACTTTGTATTTAATTTTGAACCTTGAAATAGCATTGTTCATTCAGTGCTCTATGTGACATTTTAAAAACCTGAGCAAACAGTATTATTCTTGGAAAAGAAAAGCCCTTTCTTACTAGATTCAGCATTTAGACACAATATTAACTAATTTGAATCAGAAAATTGTCTCTGAAAACCTGAAATGAATATAAACTTTAGGAAGATGATCTCACCTCTTATTCCCTGCCGTGGATTATACTCTTTTGAGTGGCTCTTAATATTCGCCCAAACACCATATGTGATGGGATCCATCCCAAAGCCACAGCTCACTTTTGCTTCTGTCAGAGCCCAGGCTTACTGCACTCCACACTTCAGATCTGTGCCAGGCTCTTATGCCCTGGAGTAGAACTCCGTTAGCAATAAGCATGTTATAATCATCCTACCAGGCACTGTCATCTCATATGTCAAGATCACTTGTATATTTTACTACTGTTTCTTCACCCCTTAAAAGAAAATGGTGCTTTCAGGTGAATAAAGCTCTCCTGCCTTATTCTTTAGGAAGAATTCTTACATTCCTTGGGGTGACAAAGGTTTGTTTCCCTTTCTGCCCCGAGGAGGAAAAAAAAAAAGACTAAGATACATCATTAATCATGCAAACTGTCTCTTGCAACAATTCCAAGAAAATGATCATTCCCATATCAACCATCAATATTCCTGACACCTGTCTAAAAACTCAGGTCATGCATATCCATCTGCTTTTAAAGAAGTGTCAATGTACAAACATCCCTTCTCTATTTTTAGGGTTATATTAAAATTATTCATCACCTGCCTGTCAGTTCATCCAATTTGTCATATTATCCTGATCTACCAATGTCTATTATTGGTCATTCCTCTTTAGCATTGCGTTTTTAGAGCATTAGGAGGTAGGGTGTTTTTGAAACTGTCAAATATATTAAAGGCAGTGGAATCTTACTATAGGCCAAAATTGTCACCAAGAAATTACTATGCTCGATGTCCCTTCATGCTTAACGGAAAATGCAAATGTTTGGAATTCCTGTGTTTACTGCAAGGTCTACTTCAATCTAATTGCTGGTAAATGACTTCTGGTTTCTGACAACTTTCATTATAAGATCCACAATATTTCTATATTGGGAAATGGTTACAAGAGATTAAAAACAGACCTTATAAATGAAAGCAAATGTTTTTAAAATTAAAGGATTAAAGAAAAGCTGTTTCCATAAAACTGTCAATACTCAAATGACTAGGAATATTTTGACCTATGCAAAATTAGAAATTAAATAGAAATTTTGATGGAAAAATGTGATAGCATCAGAAACTTAAAGTGATGGTACATCTCATCTCTTATTCTTAGCATAAAAGTCATAATTACTAAGACCAGCTGGTAGTCATTCAAATTTTTCACTTGTCTCAAATCATTTTAACATTTTTATTTTACATTTAATGCAATTTTAATACTAATATGACTCTCTATTTCCTTCCCTTTTTCTCCTTTTACCTGTTTCCATTATCTTCTGCTAACACCTGTGAAATGGGTTACACTATCTTGGAATAGTAGGCATTTCCATGCAGGTGGCAAGGTCTCAGAATTGAGATTTAATGCACCCTTGATTGTAGTTGTTGTGCACTAAACCCCAGGAAGAACTGCATTGGGTCCTGCATTTGACCATCATCACCTCCATGAGCCTTATATGTTCTGATCTGTAAATTGTAGGTCTTAGATAGATAATCTCAATGTCTGTTCCCAATAATAGTCTCATCCATTACTCTATATAAAGATAGCATATAAAGCCACAGACTGAATGAAGTGCTCAGTCTGTGAGTCCAATGACTTTCCCCAGAATTTGCATAAATATGCTAAAATCCTAAAAAGCAATTAGCAAGTTAGTAGAGTGTCTCTTCAGAACCTTTCTTGCTATAATTAATATTGTTGCCCGAGATTATCAAAATAATAAATTCCTAGGCTAGAAAAGTGCCAGTGTTTATTCAGACACTATAGTGGTCTGAGTTTAAACTGTGACACCCTTGAAGTAAAGTACACTGGTTCTTAAGCTGGTGATATCCAGGACTTCAAAGTGGCAGGTACAGCAAAACAACCTGAGACCCACAAAATTTACTCAAGTGGATGATGCAGTGCTTTAGAGAGACTGTGATTTGTTAGTTAATTGGGTTCAGAATTTTAACTAGTGACCTTATGAGGGTTGATCTATTTTTCACTAATACTGGTAATATTTGTTTAGACTTTTTGGAAACAAGGAAATTCAGAAGCAAACTACACCCAAGCTACTCTCTGACTTTAAATTCAGAGAGCCATGTTACTCAAACAAGCACTTTTATACTAAATAATACTTATTCAAATAACTTTTCTACAGAAAATAGAAAATAAGGCATTAAAGAGTGTTGCAGTAGAAATAAAATAGAGAATAGTGGAAAATAGATTTATTTTTCATTCACTTTGTGTCATACATTAAATATACAACATGCTGTCTCATATCCTCACAGCCTGCCTGGAGAAAAGGCATAATAAATCCTTTCTAAAAATGAGGACAGTATAGCCCAGAGATGCTTCTGTAATAGAGCAGAGATTCAAGCCGATGGAGTAACTATGCCTGGCAATAAGAGAAGTCAGGTGTTACAGAGAATTTGGTGCTTGCATTAGGTTTACCTGGTAGGGAAAAGAAAAAACATTATAAGCATTAGGAACAGCATTTAAAAAAGCAAAGAGGCCTTAATAAGCAGGTATTTTTTAGGAAATGGCAAATAGTTTGGGATGAGCAAGGGAAACAAATGGGCTAAAACAGGAATAGTGGTATTGAACCTCAACCATTTGGAAGGAAAGTTGAAATCTACCTTTTGCTCAATAAGAGGCCATTGAGGTGTCATAAATGATGTCATATTTTTTTTTATTAAAAAAAAATGAACCCTGGCAACAAAGTGAAGAATAGGCTAGAGACGGAACACACACAAGGCAAGACAAGTTAAGAGAACACAGTGTTAACCAGACAACAGCAAAGCATGAATGTTTTTTTATGGTGGTGGCAGTAAAGAAGAAGAAACAGATCTGGGGTAGATTTAGGAGCTAAAAGTATACCAGATTTGCTAATTGGCCAGATATAAATAGCAAGAGAAGGAGATAGTCAAGGAAAATAGAAAGGTCCCTTGCTTGACTGCCTAGATGAATGATAGTTTCATTCTCTAAGATAAAGCAGTACTAAAAGGAGCAGATTTGGGGCAAAGTATTAAATCAGTTTTTTACCTGTTCTGTTTGAGGACATCAATGTAGAAATGAACATACTGTAGCTAGAGGTGTGGAGAGAAGTGAAGATGGACGTATTGATGTGGTAATCCTCAAACAATGACTGAGCTTAGGGGTGCCAAGGGAATGCAGGTGGAGAGAAAAGCAAAGCTGACCAAAAATAAATCCCCAGAGAACAGGGACTTCGTAAGAAGGAGCCCTGGAAGCAAATGGAAATTGTGGGAACACTCAGTAGCTTCCTTCCTTCCTTGCTTCCTTCCTTGCTCCCTTCCGTCCTTCCTTCCTTCATGTTTCTTAAAACTCTAACGTCAAATAAATGTTCACTTCGCTTTCAGCGTTGTATTTTAAAATGTTCTTCCTGTTGCAAAGTTTATTTTTGTGTATGTCTGAAGCTTACTATTCGCCCTAGCCTCTTCTGTGCTCTTAAAGATGTGCCCCTCTTATCTTCCTTCCCTTAGCAGGACCATTCACAGCATTCCAAAGGAAGCCTGCCTACTTAACATCCACCCACACCCCTTGTGTCCTCTCTCCCAATGCTACGTCTACTTGTCTTCACAGGTTGAATGATAACAGAATTTTATTTATGTATTTGTGTTTTTACCTTTTGTTTTGCCTTCTTTTGTTGTACTATAACCTTAATGAGGACAGGAAATTCATCTTGTCCCTCACTATAAATACAGAACCTGGAAAAAAATTTCTTGGTGTATAGTAGACACTCAGTAATTACTTGTAAAATTAGTAAGACTGATATCACTCTAGAAATCAAACTATATGAATTTTTAAATGCAGTTTTATATCAAATTAATGTTACTTTCGTTTTCTTCTTAAGACATTCTGACCACAGTAGTATTTTTGTTATTTTATAAAACTCCTAATGCAAAGCCACAGAAACAGAAAGTACTAAAATTATATATATATAAATTTGACCCCCAGAAAGATGGATTTCAGTTTGAGGGTTTTATTTTTTATCTCTACTGGGCATTTAAAAAAACATTTTAAGGAAGGATCTGTATAGAAAATATAATTCTAAACATTGCTTTGGAGGTAATAGCAGAGACTGTTTACTGAAAGGGGAAGTAAGAGACCTTCATATGCAAATGCATGGCATTTGAAAATGTCATATAGCTACATCTACATATAAATAAGTTGCTCTCTGAATTCCAGGGAAGGGAGACTTTGTATAGCATTAGCCAATTTCTATATCAAAATAAAGTAAACTGATAGAGTAGCAGTGAGTCAAGACATGGAAGAACACATTTTCACTACCTCTTAATACAGTTGTGGCACTCCAGGTCAAAGACCACCTGACCAAAATGCAAACCAATATGAAGTCAAATCCCACAGTACTTGAATGATAATAGAAATGAACCAGCTAAAAGAAAAGGGATTCACAGATTGCAGGGGGGGGGGGGGGGATGACAACTTCCTATTAAGTATTTGCTTCCTTCTAAATATTGACGTGGAAATCAGGGGACTTGTGATGTCTGCTACACTTAACCTCTGTGTCAGGATTGTTCTTTATGTGAGGTTCTAAAGGTTGGACTGAAAGAGCAAAGACCTTTAATTTTTACCTCTTTCTAATTTCATATTTGGTCCATTGCCTTAGTATAAGATGGTCACTTTGGGAAAATTCTTCTGGTAAACCATAGTATATAAACTACCAGATAGGGATGAATAACTCCTCTCTATTAAATGAATTATCCTTCCAAGACACCAAAGTGCCATTCTGTAACCCATATTTTTCCTACATTGTTATGGTGTACCTCGATTTTGGAAGAGTTAATTAACCTCACCTGAGTAGGCAGCCCATTTCTGGGGACCAGGTACCCAGGTATTATTTTTACAATAGGTCATTTGTTCCTTTCCAATTTGAGACTATGGAATTCGCCACAGGAAAAAAAAAATGTAATAAATTATTGTATGCCATTTTTACCAGTCATTTCATCAAGTCCAGGTGGGAGTTATATTTCCATAACAGGAGAACCTATCTGCAATCTGTCAGGTAGTGCCAACACCACAATTTCGTCTTGGATGTTAAGAAGCATAACAAAGCCTGCCCTCATCCATGCACAGGGGATATGAGGCTAAAAGTATAAGCATCTAGAATGATAACGGAAGGGAAAGCACTTGAATTTAAAAAAAAAAAAAAGAAATTTTAATAAGCTTAAGGTATCAATGGAGAAGAAAAGTGGAAAATCCAGTAGTTAAAGAAAACCAAGAAATCAAAATGGTTTTCAGGTGGATAATGTAATTGCTACTTTTTATTGAATATGGCTGAATGCTTGGCAGTTTATTAGTGCTTCTCTTTGAAATGACCTTTCAATGAAAGAATTATTATTGCCATTGTAAAGATAAAGAAATTGAGGCTCAGAAAGTTGAAACAATTTCCCCAAGGTCACCTCACAACTAAAAAGCTGAGAATATTTGTAAACTGATCTTTTTGACCACAGAGCTGAACGATCTCTCTCCATTACAGCAGCCCGCCTCCTGATATATAGAGTAATATAGGAAATGGTACCAAGATGCATATTGGCAACATTTAAAACTATACAGTCAGTCTCTTGTGGTAGATATTAAAGGAACCAAAAGCAAATCCCTAACGAGGATTAAAAATATCATATCAAAAAACATGTTCAGAAAACTAAAAAAAGAAAAAGAAGTAGAGAAAATTTTGTTGACTTTTTGCTAAAATGTGCTGACATGTGGAGATATTTATGTTTTTCTGAACATCTGGTGGATATTAGAATGTTTTTATTCACAATCTTCCGTTATTAATGATAAAGGGAAGCTGAGAAATTATGATATACTGCCACAATGAGTGAATTTTGTGCATGTTTTTTCCAATGTATTACAGAATCTCATCATTCTATCAAACAAAATTATTTTAAAACAGAAATATGGATGTTATCTTACTGTAACAAACTTCTTTCCATCAGAATAGAACATATTGAGTCAGCTACTCTAGTATCTCAGAGATAAGAATCTATTTTAAGTTATGAAATTTTTTGTTATTATTAAGTGATTCAAATTACAAATTATACTTTTAATATTACCATGAATTTGAGAAATGACCTAAACTTGAAATGAATTTGCTTTACCAAGAGAGAATTCCATTTCTTTAATAGGACTTAATGGAAGAGAGACTATTTTGTTAGAGATAGATACCACAGCTTTTGTTCTCCTTGTAGACTGCCAAAATGAAGTATATCTTTACTGATCCTGTAATCCTTCTGCCTAGTTCCTATTGAGGGCTCCTCCAGCTACCCAGGGCTCCTGTAAGAATCCACTATTGAATACCACTGAATCCCTTTCATTAAGTGCCAGCAAAGACACAAACTCAAAGGCTGAATCAGACAAGCATAGGAGGAGCGGTCCTGCTGGAGAGGCGGCCTCCCCATGAGTGGAAACACTGCACATATTTGCGCGTGCCCATTAGTGAGTGCTTACTTTGTTGCAAGATGGTACAATAACTTCTATGGTGTGTACCGCACTCCTTAATCCATGCTCTCTACCCTCATTTTCTTTACTCTCTATGCTCTAGATATTGATAGTTCCCCTACAGACCACACTCTGTCTCACATCTGAGTTTTTGTAGGTATCATTTCAACATGAAATAGTTCTATTCTTCTTTCATTTGTCTAATTCTTGTTCATTCTTCATGTTTCAGCTTAGATATCCTTCCTCTGGGAATGACGATGATTATAATAGCCACCACTTTCATTTATTGAGCATTTACTATGTGCCAGGCACTGTGCTTCTTTACACTTAAAATTTTATTTAGTCATTCACTTATTAGTTTAAAATAGCTTTACTTTATAGAATACTCACTGTTTGCCAGACATTGTTATAAATATTTTATATACATGAAGGTTGAATAACTTGCCTATGGTCACAGAGTTGGAGGTGGAAGGAAAACATAATTGAACCCAGTCAAGCTCCCAAGCCTGTGATCTTACTACCTACCTCACAAGTATTAACAGGTAGATCCATTATTTCAAGCACTCTAAAAACAAGGAAACAGAGGCCATTTGCCCCCCACCTTCACCCTGGCATTCGGTGTGAATTCTGTGCGCTCTTCGGCCCTTATCTTTGCTCAGTCATCACATCACATCGTATTTGCCTGTTTGCTTTTCTGTATCTTTCTTTTTTGATGAGGAAACAGAAGACTTAAGGAGTGGCGTGAGTTGCCAGAAGACTGTTAACAATGTTAATTGGCCTTGCTGAGATTTGAGCTCAGCTCTCTCTATTCCAAAGTCTACATTTTTTCCTTCACTGAACAATGGCTTTTAACTGTGAGTCAGGGCATTTCTCCACAGACATGCATTCCCCGGAAAACGAAGGCAAAGGGACTGGAAAGGATACAGACAATGTTTATTTCTAGGTTGTTGCTTCATTCTTGTTTGGATCCTTTATATTTATTTAAAAACATGACTGTGAAGACATGGGATGACAATAATTATAATAACTAAAACATGTAGTAAGTGCTTATTATTTGCTAGCTAGTGTTCAGAGGGTTTTATATGGGCAGTCTCATTTATTCTTCACTATCGCCTTGTGATGCAAATACTATTATCATCCCCATTTTACAGATGAGGAAACTGATCCACTGAGGGGTATATGACTGACTATATATCCTACAACTGGTAGGTGAAGGATTTTGAACTCAGTTTGACACAACTCCTCATTTGTAGAAGTAAGATTATGTTCGATATTAGCAAAAATTCACTGCCAATTACCAAAATGATTTGACTCACATAATATATCAGTTGTGTATTATGAGAATAATAGCAAACATGCCTTATGATCAATACCCCTCAGAGAACATAGAGAGAGATTTAGAGAATAAGAGAGAAATGGTCATGCCTACAGCCATTCATGCTCATATTTGCTCCTAATTTCTTTGGAATGATTTAACTTGAAAAGATGATAAAGAGCTTGTATGTGTCCAACTTTGTTTAGCAGAAAGACAGATGGGATCTTGAGGCTCTGCAAAGCTGTTCTTCTGCTAGGCATACTTCATCTTCTCTATATAAAATGAATTTTTAAAATTCAGATGGAAGGTTTATTGTTCCAAGTCTCACACGAAAATCCCTACATTATATGAGGTTGAAGCCCATCACAGGTCTGATAAGACTGCCTTGTCACCTCTAGTCACAGCCAGCACATGATAGTGTTGGTTCCAGTGACTCAATAAAATATATATATATATATATATATATATATATATATATATATATATATATATATATATGAAAGACATTCTGACCCTCAAAAACAATCAGCCCATCTCTGGTACAGCCAACTCTGATCCAGACATCAGACTGTAGAGTTCCTTAGGATCAGAAATACACTGTCAGGTTGGGAAACTGGACATGAAGCATGACGTTGAATAGTACAAGTTTTAATAAGCTGAGAGAAATAAGATTTCACATTTTTACCAGAAAACATTGTTAATAAAGGATAAAAAGTTTTAAATGTACCCAGCTAAAACTGATCAAGTGAGAAAGGATAATAACTTAAATTCAAAGACCTGACCTTTCTTTTTTAGGGTCCCAACACTACCCCCCAAGAAGGGGAAGAATAACTTCATGACTTTTATTTTTCAATTAGTGTGTGCATTTTTCTGACATAAACAAGAAATATTATTATAGAAAATGATCTCTACTCTCTAGTAAAAATCACTGCCAATGTGTTGGTGAATTTCCAGGTTTTTATATTTTCTACACATTATATATTTTAGTCATTATATATATTTTCTTATGTCATTAAAATCCTCCATAATATTTTTTAGTTAAACAATATTTATCATTTAGTTAAATTACAGTTTACTTAACTATTTTGTAAATACTATTACATAATTTTTGGAAGTTTGAGTTATTTCCCAATTTTCATTTTTATAAAGGATGTTGCAGTTGACTTATTTATGACACGAGTCTTTATCTATTTTTGAGGCTCTCAAAATATATACCATACTAGTTTTTGAAATTTTGTACCATTTTCTCTTCCACTGTCTATTTCTTAAATTCCCATTTCTGCACAACCACTGGCCCAACTAACATAAGATGTGGATTTTCAATGACTATATAGTTCCTCTCCAGAGAAACTAAATGGCTTACTTATATTGGACAATGCTGAACAATTTAACTGTCCTGCTACCTGAGATCATCTTTTAGGATGGCCTAATATAAAGCTTATAAAAACAAGAATAAGCTGTGCTTGGGCCATTCTAAGTAAACAGACCCAAACAATGCATGCAGTGAAAAGACTGAAAGTAAATAAATTAAATGTTGATAGTGGTTTTCTTTAGGTCATAAATAATGAAGACTTTCTATTCTTCTTTTACTTTCTATATTTTCTACTATTCTTAAATCAAAGTGGATAGTTTTGTAATGGAAAATACTCAACATATTTTATTTTTAAGAAAAAAAAATACAGAAATAAGCAACTTACCCCTCTCAAAAAACCCACATTCTTCACATTGAATGATATATCATTTCCTATTAGCAAATGAAACACCTATGGTTATAACTGTACCTGCAAACACAAGTGGGGGAGGAAGGCAATCATAGGGATCTCTCCAGGCAAAAAAAAAAAAGCATTTCTGTCTCAATTATCTCTATCTTTCAAACAAAATTGTTTTCTGGCCTGGAATTATCCAGATGACTGCCTCTCTCATTTTTCCCCTATCTCTATATGTACAACTCTGAGACAATTCTTTACCATTGAAAAATTGTGAAGAAAACACCAGATTAAAAAGAACATACACGAAAATTGGGTGGAGATATATGAGAATTCTCTGTACTATCTTTGTAACTTTCTTTAAACTATTCTGAAATAAAAAGTTTATTTAAAAGTGAGAACACATGGCTTCTAGAGCTAGCTTTATGCCTTTAACCCACCGTATGACAATAGAGAATAATTGAGTATTTCTGGTCTTTACCTTCTAATATATCAAGGAAACACACACACACAAGCACGCACGCACGCATGCACGCACACACACACACACACATTAATATCAAATTTACCTAATGTTCAAGAGTGCTGTAGTCCCCCAAAAATTAATAGCTACAAAAAAAACTTTGAAAAATACAAATCTTTAAAGTAATAACACAATTTAACAATCTTTTGGCCAAAATAGAACCTATGTTATATAATAGAAATTGAAGAGACCAAATCTACAAACTTCTTATCCTTAAATAACTTATTTTTTAAATAATTTTTCAAAAGGAGAGAAAAACACTTTACTTAAAAGTATTCTATACTGATGTTTCTTAATGATTTAATTTTTTCCTTTCATTTCAAGGTTATTTTTTGTCTCACTTTTAAATTTACATCTCCAAATTCTTTGTAGTCCATTAATGTCCTTCCTTCTGATTTACATACCATGTAACTAAGATTTCAATTTAATAATCATCAATTTGCATATTATCAACAGACACTTCTAATAATTTTCCTACTAAACCATGAATTCCTTCCAGTTAACATCAATTTTATTGTAGACATATCCGAACATAAACAAAGAATTTTTAATACAATCTCAAAAAAATCATAATAAGGGATCTTTGTCATACTTATACATCGGAGTTTTTTTTTTTTTCCTCCAGTCTTCCCCATTATACAAAATGGCACAACCCAGATGGTCAAGCCAAAAACCTAGTCATCTTTGATTTTCTCTTCCTGTTGTGCAACACATAAAGAGGTCACATTCAGCCCACCTCTAGAAGTATTTTTTTCTCTCTCTCCATTGCTATTACTCAAATCCAAGACTCGGACATTGTTTTTCACCCATATGACTATAGTGGTCTGTCCCCTATTTATTTTCCTGCTTCTGCTGTTTCCCCTCAATGATACATTTTCCGTACCAGCCAGATGTGCTTGAGAAACTATTCAATCGTTTTCCCATTGCACTGTAAATTAAAATGCTACTCCTTAGCATGGCATATTAACTTCCACATAGAAAGGATCTTGTTCCTTTGGAGAGCCTTCTCCAATTCATTTTGTCCCTCTTCCTACTCCTCCTGGCGTCCTCTGCTCTAGCTGCAGCACTGGCTCCTAGAACACATCTGTCCTAATGGGAATCTTTTTCCATGTGTGCCATTCACCCAGCCAGGTCCTCTTTGGAGCTCTTTGCCTAGTCAGCTCTTTCTTATCTCCCCGTCAATACCCTTCCCTCAGCTCTCTAAAATAGGTCTTCGACCTTAATCTTCTATATCTGAACATTCCATTTTTCCTATAACATTTCTAATTTGGATGTTTATTTTGTATATATTGCCTGTCTCACTCCAATATGTATGCAGGAGAGAAATTTCATCTGTTTGATTCACCATTGTGTATCCTGTATCTGTAATATTTGGCACATAGAAGGACCTCAGTCATTATTTTTTAAGTGAATGAATACATTGATTAGTTAATTAGGTACAGGTAGGACCAAGGTCTCATAAATTTTGAAACCTCATAAGAGAAAACATGTTTCTTACCTTTTCTGGATCCAAAGGTCTACACAGTTACACACCACAAGATAAAAGTTGTGGGTTGATAATGACAGCATTCATTATAGCAAAAGTGAGGGACATTGTTTGAATTATCTACATCATACTCCTCTCCTACCTCCATTTTGTGCTTTTTCTGTTTCAAAATAGATGGTTCCTTGTAAGCCCCAATTCTAAATGTCGGCTGTTTCATTTCTAATGGATAAAATAGGCATTTACGTCTCTCCAAATTCAAATGTATACATGTTTTATAACCCCTATTGATTTCTTGAGTGGTTAACCATGTACTTGAAATGTATAAATTATACATTGGTAGTGTGTTAGACTTGTTAAAAGGTAAACTAACACTATGACACCACAAAGTACTACTTAGTTAATTACTAATTTTAAGCCCTAAGTGCTGTCCAAGTGGAAAGAAACTGTTAAGACCCACAGCTCATCCTTAACTATTTCTAAGCAGTTTTTTACACTTAGATTTATCACTGACTAGAAATTAGGGAAGTGCCAGAAGCAAATCAATTGTTCAAAACTGAGAAGAAAAAGAAAAAGAGTGAATGAGCAAATCCAGAGCTATTTAGAATGTTTAGGGGGAATGAGTTGTCCTAAATGCAAAAAGATTTGCATTTAACAGAAGAGTAACACTTCAAATACAAGGACATTTAATGTTCAAACTTTCTTAATGCAGTACTATAAATTTCCATCCTTCTTAAAACAAAAGATAATAAATACAGTCTAGCATTTTCTTAGTCAGGATTTCATGGGAACACCGATTCATACCCCAAATGTCATCTGGAATCTTTTTGTTGAGAAGGTCATCAGTGTCAGTCTGCTTCTTGGTCATTTGCTTCTTTCTAATAAAGGTAAAATGTAGCATTGTTTGTTGTATGACAAGAGCAATGTAAGATAACTAACTGCCTTTCTTGTAAGAGGAATTAATACCAAAAACAAATGTGGACCCTTCTATACAGTTTTCTTATCCTCTCAAAATTTATTTTTTACTGTGGTTATTAGCATCCTTTGACACATCGGCACCTTCAAAACATAATTTTTATTTTGCAAATGCAATAAACCATGTATATTTCAGCATAAGCTTAAACTGAGGTAATCATATAATTTATCACCCAAACTAGTAAACTTTTGAGAGTGAAAGGAGGCACTCTTCATCATTATGGTAAAATAAACATAAACCAAGACTGTCCAGATCACATACTAGCTGAAACAAATCTTTCAGCTCATTTTCATTGATTTCATAAGGACTACTAAAAAGAATATTTCATTGATGTAAGAGTTTGGTTGCTAAATGGTAACTATATTAGTTTGCTAAGGTTGCCATAACAAATTATCATGAATTGGGTGACTTAAAACAACAGAGATGTAATATATTACAGTTATAGAGGATTAAAAAAGTCTGAAATTAAGCTGTTGACAAGGCCATACTTTCTCCAAAAGCTTAAAGAGAGACTCCTACCTTGCCTCTTCCAGCTTCTGGTGACTCCTGTATTCCTTGACTTGTAGCAGCACAATCTCTGCCTTCATCTTCACAGGACCTTCTCCTTGTGTGTCTTGATATAAGAACACTAGTCATTGGATTTAGATACCACTCTAATGCAGTATGACATCACCTGAACTAATCACTTATTTTCAAATAAAGTCATTATGAGGTTCTAGGTGGACATGAGTTTTGGTGGAATATTATTTTTACCCAGTATAGTAATCAATAAAATGTTTGGTTATTATTTTACCAAATAATTACTTAGAAAGTTTTATGGACAGTGAAAAAAGTATAGTATTAGGCATGAAAAAGACTTATTGGTATTATCATGTCTCTGTAACTGGGTAAATGGAGACACCATATTGAAATCTATAATGAATTATCATATCATTAAAAGTTTTATTTTAAGAAGTAATCCCACCATCAATAAGAGTCTTATTCTGCTTAAAACACAATGATACTTAATTCGCAGACATGTATCAAGATATAATTGAGAAATATCATCGAAACAGAATAACTTTCTGCATGATTAAACTGTTCAGGGTCTATGTATGCTATGTTCAGAAATTACTTTTTAGTAAAAACTACAAAATTTTGTCTTAGAGTTGAATCCATGACTTTTTTATTATTAATTTTAACTAGAATCTTAATTTGAAATGTCAACACAACCTTCTGAAATACTCATAGCACAATCAATGCATTTATTTCTTAAAATTATTTTGTCTTGTCATTGAATGTTAGAAGAGATGGTATACTTTCTAACTCCTTTGACAAGAGTCACTTACATCAATTGGTCAGATACCAACCTATGGCAGTACTCCAAATTTGAGAATGAATCCAAATCTACACTATAAATGCCCTAACTGCATTTGTGGGCAATGACATCATACAGGAGAAATATACAAGCCCATCAACCCATCAATTGCCTATACTTATACTTTCACTTCCTTTATAGATATCTTTCTTGTGTTTTACAATTCACCACACATTTTTGCCCTCCAGCCTTTCCCTTTCACTGAAGGAGACTAAAGTATATAGCCAATATAGCTTTTACTTGTGCATCCAGTTCTGTCATATTCAATATATAGAATTATTGAGTAGACTAGCATTCTCTGTTGTATTGTTCTTGCCACTTAAGGTAGGGATTGTTGGTGCCTTTAAGGGCACATCACTGAAGTGCAACTGGCTCTTTGATGCAAACAACTAACAGCCATCAATTTTTGAAAGCCACCACATCAAGGTACAGGTGATTGCCAAATATATTGCCTATGCCTATAATATTTATTCATTTATCTTGTTAATTATTAAATAACCACTTTGTTTCAGTCTCTTTTCTTCACCCTGGAGATGTTACAGTAAACAATACACAGTCTCTGCTTTATGAGAATGTGAAGTCTGTTTCAAAGCTTTCTGGTGTGCCTTTAATGGGTAACAGGTATGTTAACTCATCAATCTACCTTAGCCCTCAGATGAAGTGGGTGGCTATAGCCCATAGGCTGGTTGTCGTCTCCTTTTATCTAAAAGCCAATATTTTTATTTTTTATGTGTATGGCAGTGTGAAACATTTGGAGATGTTATGGTCTAGTGCAGTGTTTCTCAGAATGAAGTCTGTTGGATTAGCTACACAAAATGTCCCTAAAAAGAAGAGGGAGATTCCCTAGACAGATGAGTTTAGGAACACTCCGTAATGTGTATCCTTTCTTGGCATCTCACAGTACAGGTTAGCCTTTTATGGACTCAGAAATCTGCCATTAAAGAAACCCATATAACCTAATTTAATCTAGTCTTTCCCAAACTTACTCGACTATGAAACCCCTTTGCCCATGAAGCCTGTTCCAGAAGCAACCATGTTCTTCTTGGGAAACTCTATTCTAGAGAACATGGCCATTGTTTGTAAAGCCTGCAATTTAGAAGCATGGGTGGCTGTTTGTCCTGCCCCATGACACTGAAGAAATGTCTTTTCCCTGCTGCTCCTTCTCTTGTGCTGTAAACATCTGCTGTTTGTTGCAGTATCTTCTCTCCCAGTTGTCAGATTGCTGCAAATGGTGATTTTGCTTCCATTTATTTCCCTCTTTCTATTTGTTTTTCTTTCCTGCCCCTATCACTTCTCTTATGACTCTCTTTTCTACAGGATAGCTGAACTTTTAAGGGTATCACCAATGGACCAATATTCCTTTGCTCCCACTTGAAAATTGAACCAGTCATGATCATTGATATAACCTGTATCTTTTCTCAACTGTGTTAGTCCCATAGTCAAGAGAATGTTTCATTTGTTTTAATGCAGAGAGTTTTTGTTGCTATTCTGTTAGTTATCTAAATGAGCCATTAAAGAAACCTGGAGATTTGTGAAAGTTGGTCTTAAAATTCCTGAGATTTGACAACACTTAGAAGTTTCTCACAGATTTTGGTATTTGTCACAGGCACAGAGCCTGTTCTTTAAGTACTATGTTTTTAAGAGGCGAAGAAATTCTAACATGAAGTGAATTGGTCAGGTTGATGACTAGGGTCATGGAAGTCTTGATAACTGGAGGTCCTTGATGACTTTTCACATTCAAGGTGAGTGTGGGAAGAGCAGCACTGGTCAAATTATTGCTCACATACTTTTTGACATGGAACAGCTAGCTGTGATCAGTACTTTACAGAGAAGGAGCTGAGATAAACCAGGGACCAGAAAGATGGACGAACTCTAGAGTTGCTACCAGGGGGTGGAAGCAGGATCCAGGAAGCAGAAAAACCTAGCATCAGAGTGCCAGAGACAGAAAGAGATGAGGAGAAATGGCTAGGTGGGGTCACCTGGTAGTTTTATCCAAATTATCTAAGTGTCAGAATCTCTTGGGGTACTTTATAAAAAGACAGACTTCAGGCCCCTCAGCTATTGATCTTGATTCAGTGGATGAGGTCTGAACCTTGGAAATCAGTTAAGCTTAGTCTGAACTAGAACAAGCAGCATGGCCCTTAAAAGAGGAATTTTAGTATACTAACCCATTTGGTATCTCATTAAATGCTGCCATTTGTAAGAGGATCATAGTAGAATTATATAAAACTCTTTTAGGTGTATACACACACTTTTGTGAAGGTACCAGAGCATCAAGTGTCTTCTAAGATTCTGTAATATACAAATCCTGAGTTTCTGTACCTATAAATTCATTCATGCATCTAGCATTGCGTAATATCACTCATTGTGTCAGTCTATAATTTCAAGTCTAAGCAGTTTATGAATGCTTAAAATTAAACATTAAACTTAAATTTTACAGTTAAATATTATGTAACATCTCCAGATATTGGAAGTGCTTTTACCACAGATTTTATGGCACTTATTTACTTTTTATTTTTTCTGAAAGTCCAGTTTAAAGCCGTTTCCATGGAGAATTTTACATTACTCCTGGTGTCTTCTCTCAAGCACATTTGAGACTCTGCTCATAAAAGTCTATTGGAAAGTAAAAGCAATACCTTTTTTCCTTAGTTTTAAAAAACTATAAAAGCTTTCCAATTCTTTTGAGTGCTCTTATGGAAAACCAAAGTAATCACTAGCCTTAGTCATTGCAGAGTCAAGTATATCTGCATTTGTAGTTTTGACATTTATCATCTATTATTTTTAAGTATGGAATAAATGCATGGTTGTATTCAGAAGCAGACAACTAAGGAAAATGTTTTATTCATTCATAATCTTAGTTTCTATTTTGAAATTCATTTGCCTATGTTGTTTTATTTTGTTTTTAAAAGAACATTCTTCTTCCTTGTGGTCCTGAAAAAGTTAAACCAACATTTCGCACTTCTGGACAATACTCTAGACACAATATGGATGACCTAATTAGAATCTATGAATTCATCATTGGCTGTACATGGTTCCAGTGTGGTTTTTTTGAGGCATGGCATGCATATAGATACCAGTTTTCCCATCTAGAACAAAATTTCCCATATTTTTCAATCTTGAAATGAGAGTGATTATAAATCATTCCTCTTAATCATACTTCCTTGATTAACAGAGTGAATATTATTTTTAAAACTAGATGATCCACTCATTTCTGCATTAGCCCCACAGGAAACTATAGAAAGAAGACATCATGTCCCTTTACCTGAGTCCATTCCCACAGGGTCTATAGGTACAGATGTTCTTTCACAAGGCACTTCTCACGCTCTCTTTGGTCATTTCCTGATGCCACCCTCACTCTGCAAAAAGTTGTTCCTACAACACAATGTTAATATCCTTTTTCTACTAATATAAGTTCTGGATGTTGTTCTGGCAACTTCTTTATGCTGGGCAACTGTGTCAGGGGGGAAACTAGGGAAACATTCTTTTATTTTAAAACTATGTGTTCATCTTCTTTTCTCTGCTGGGTGCAGAGACTCGCAACAGAAATAAATAAATAAATAAATAAATAAATAAGGCCGCTATAATACTTCCCTTTAAAAAGGAGTTTCTGAACTAATGTATCACAGAGACAAGTAAAAAAACAAAGAAAATTTGGTGTCAAAAAGTGTTAAAAGATAAGAGTCGTTTTAGGTCAGAGATTCAATGAGCCCAAACTGGGCAGGGGAGAATATTACAGTAACTTCTTAGAGAATGTAATGTCAACAGTGAGACCTGATGATTAGTAAGAGTTAAGTAAATGATTAAATGGTGAAGTAAGCATTCTAGATAAAGGGAACAGCAGATGGCAAGTCCCATAGGACAGAGAGAAATTTCATATGTCAGGGGATGCTACAGAATTACAAGAGGTGAGGACAGAGAATCAGAGATCACATTCTGAATGGCCTTCTAAGTAATGTTAAATTTTAATTCACTGGAGGAGTAATAAGGAAAACAAAAATTGGGGGTTTTTTTGTGGGGGGAAGGGATGCTTTTAAAGCAGGTCATGATGCATTCGTATTTTTCTTCTAGAAAGATCTCTGTGGCTCTAGTATGGAATTGATTTGGAAGGGGAAAGATTGGAGACTAGTTAAGAGACAGTGATGGTCTGATCTAAATGAGTAGCAGTAGAAATGTAGAGAAATGAAAAAAAAAGTGATAGATATGTAAGAAGTAAAAGTCATAGGATTTGATTTACTCAATTGAAATTTGAAAATGAAACTGAGATTTCTGGTTGGGTCAATGAGTGAATGAATATGCCTGGGATAAGGAGGAGAAGGAAGTGAGAGAAGAAGCTGATGAGTTTGAGGCGCCTGAGAGACACTAGGCACTTTGATATAGAGATATGAAACTATGAAACTCTATAAAAAGGTGATCTAGGTTGACTAATGAGAATTTAGAGTCAAAGGCATTTAGGTGACAGTAGAAGCCTTGAGTGACTATGACCTTCATCAGAGAAAATGTTTAAAGTGTCGAAAAAGAACTTCAGGAAAGAATCAACGCTAAGAGAATCAATTGCAAAAGAAGAACCTATAAACTAGATTATGAAGGAACAACCAGAAAAAAACAAAAGGTAAGTGATCTGGAAGCCCAGGAAGAGAAGGCTTCAAAAAGAAGAAGTGGTTAGCTGTATCAAATTACTGAGAGATTGGGATAGTTGAGGTCTAAAAAGAGACTACTCCTTTCAGCAACAAAGATATTGGTGGCTGACCTTGGTCTTAGCACTTTCTCTGAAGTGGTAACCAGAGGGTGGTAGGTTAAAGAGTGAATGGAAGAAACGCACTCAAAATTTTTAAATGCTGATTGCAAGGTGCAAAGAGTGAAAGAGAATTGAAGATACAGGAGAGAAAGGAGATAATTAATAGAGAAAGTCCTTGAGGAAGATGGAGGAGTTGGGATTCATAATGGTTTGGTCTCGTCCAAGGAAGAAAAATATCTCTTGTAGAAGAAAGAAAAGAGAAAAGAATTGGTTTGCAGAGCAGCAGTAGGATCCAGGCGAAATAATCAGGAGTCATAAAGGGCAAACAATAAAAAAAATATGAAGGCCAGATGTTGTCTTATGTTTCAATAAGTTCTTAACTGCATGGTCTGCATGTTACACTAGAAAAAGCCCTCTCTTTGACCCTAGTTCTGCTAATCAATTGTATAAATTTCTGAGACAAGTAATGAAACCTATTTGAGCTTCAGTTTTGGCATTTATACCAAATTGGATTTTTATAAATCTACCTTGAAAGGCTATAATAAGGAATACATTTTTATCATGTTAAACATTAAAACAATGTAAGGCATGTAGTAAATGCTCAAGTAATTATAGATATATTTATCATCTTGTCTTTATAATCTGTTTTGTTGGTTGTGTTTAGAAGACAAGAAGCACCATCATGGGGAGACAACCAATAGCTGTAGAATATTACATGCATTTCTTAGCACAGTGCCAGACACATAGTAGGTACTCAAGAAATATGCATATAACAAATTACTGAAAGTCAGTTTTTTTGTCCTATATACATTATTAAAACCTTTATTTTTGCTGTGTTTTAGTGAATGCTTCAGCTTAAATCCTTTTCATTCTCTCTCTGCTGGCTAGTAACTTCAAGGTCACAAAGGAAAAGAAATGTGTCACCTGAGAAGGTTTATCTTAACTATTTATTCATTTCTGCATATGCAGCCTATGCAGGAGACAATAGCTTAACTACATAGCCCAGAAGGCGAAAGTGGACAGAACCTGAACCCTCTGTCACTTGGGTTGTCATTTTAAACATTGTCACCAAAGAAGTTCACTAAGAAAGGATACACAAATTAGCCACTAAGCAAATAAATTTGGCCAGAAATGCATGAATTTGGTCTAAGACAAGAGAAAGAAGGGGAGGAGAATATTCTGGGCATAAAATGGCTTCCCATAATTTTTTTCTTTCTCTAAGGTTTATAGCAAATTTTGTTTTCTAAGAGCAGCTCGCAAGTAAGAAGGGTTGCTGCAGCAAGCAAAAGCTCGATGGTGAGAGCTGAAGCAAATTGTCCCGGATAAGCTTAAGGCAGCTCCAGCCCTGGACTCCTAAGAGGCTAATGAACCATAGAGCCCTTCCTTTTCCCAAGGCTTGATATTTACAAAGTGTTGTCAAAGACATCTAAAGTTCCATAAAATACTATAGTTTTAAAGGTCTTCAAGCTAAATCCTCTAAACCTATAGGAGTTACCCACTTGCTGAGAGTTAATAGGCTCTTGACTGAATGGCGAAGTTTGAAAAGGACCATTAAGGGCAGAGTACAGTTTCTCCCAGTAGCCTCTTTAATCAGTCTTTTGAGGGCTCTGCCATCTGAAGCCAGGCAGAGAATTTCTAAGTCAGAGCATAGAATAAAAGGCTAAAGATCTGCTTATTTTGCTCTTAATAATAAATGAAAAAGAATATTTTTTCACTGGGAGTCTAGAACTTCTAACTAAATCTGTATGAGCCTCGTTCTGCCAAATTCTTGAATTATAATAATTGTATTTGGATGTCATAAGTTAAAATGTTACATATAAGTTTCTCACCCAAGATTTCACAGATTTCTCAGCTTTTATCTGTGTAAATCTATAACCAGTAGAAACTGAGATAATAAAAGCCCAGGCAAATAATCATCCGGTATTGTTGCATTTCAATCACTCCAGTCCCCAAATTACTATGTCTATTTCAGATGCTGGTACTTTTTTCTAATTTAAATTCAAGCAGTTCTTGAATAATATCATTAAGGCCTTGCTTGAGAATGTAGAAACATGAAAATTAGTTTTCTTCCACTTTATTTTAATTTTGTGTCCAATAAGAATATTTATATATGCAAGTAGTGATATGGATAATCACATTTCACATTTTATATCAGTGCCTGATCGACGGTAAGATAAGAAAAAATTTCTCTCTATCTCCATTCATTCTGCTCCCAACCCATACCATGACCTAATTAGTAGTTTAGGATCAAATAAATTTAACTAAATTAGCATTCTGGGAGGAAAAAATGTATAATGTTCAACTTGCAGAAAGAATGTCGAATTTTAGCATTTGAAGGACTTGGTCTCTGTTTTGAAGTCTAAATCTTTAGCAGAGATTAAGTAACTAAAAATGTTGTGATGCGGTCTCTGCTCTTTACAAAACTTGAGAATTAATTGTGTCCTTAAATGCCTCCATGTCCCTTGCATTAGGCTGTCACGCTAGCATTCTCATTTGAGTCTCTGTGCTAGAGGCTTAAAAAAGGAGAGACCCTTCTGATCTATTTATCTGTGCCTTGAAGAAACTATGACAGCAGATGAGGTGATCATGGAATTTGTTAACTTGCAAGAACTTATATAAATTACATTCAGAACCCGTTCAATAGGAATGCTTTTCTGGCCTTTAAAAAACTTCGATTGCAATTCAAGCTAGATAGGAGATTTTACTGCCACCTCGAATGTTTATACCTGATAAGATAAGGAGAGGAAATCATAAGAATTATATATCTTCTTTGAAACCAACTCTAATCAACAATAGGGACGATCGTGACTTTAATTCTAAATTCAGAATTTATTTCTGTCTAAGGCACAATATAAATATAATGTAAAAAAAGTTAATTTCTCTTTTTATAGCTGGTTAAAGAAAATTATTTCAAATTGCTTTGGAGATATGACAGTAAATAGAAGGGTAAAATCAAGTAATTACAATAGGCATGGACGTATACAAATATTTCAGTGCTGGAGTTTTCTTGAACTGTTATTAAATATAAAAAATAAAAATATTACATAAATATATTCAAAATGGAAAATTTTAGTTTGCTGAAAAAGTGTGGCATATTTTGTGTGCCCCAAAGGAAAAGATAATTGAAAAGATAATAAACCAAACTGTACTACTCATATGCATGCATTTGTCTAGATAATTTGTAATGTTAAAGCATGATGTTAAAATTGAATTTAGATCCACAAACATATTGTTCCCCACAAGGAAGACAATACATAGTGAAGATCACTTTATGCTAGAATGTCTCAATTATAGACACAGTCAATATTTAAGATATTTTACACCCTTCAGAAAGTAAAATGCCCTCATAATTGAGGCAAAGTGATTTCCTTTTTTGCTATATCTAAATATCTCTATTTCTCCACCTTTTCTTCCCAGAATATAAAGATAATATTTTACAATAAACATTAGCAAATATTTATTAGTAATTTATTATAAATAAGTATGAATAGTAAAAATAAATATTAACTTTAGAGTTCAAAGAACCCAGAGGTCTGAAATAATCCGATCTACCTACCACACAGTAACATTCTACAACATCCCTGAAAAATAGTAACACAGGTCCTTTTTAGCTCCACCAGAAACTCACTAATCCACTATACAACTCATTCCCCTATTGAATAACTCTAGTCACTTAAAAATGTGCAATAGAAATCTGTTTCCCCTAAACAGCCACTAAATCCTTGATGTTACCTCTAGTTTAAGATCTTTCCAAGTTACTCTGAAATCTTTACACAGAATCAGGCCCTTTCTGTAGAATCAGTGACATACGAGATTTGTGTATATTCAAAAGAAAGGCTGGAATAATGCAAATTAGAGATATAGATAGAGAAATAGTATCTAACTAGCACCCAAAAGGCCTCCAAGATGGCAAGGCACCATGGATAGAGTCCAGTCCTCTAGCCTATAGGTACAGAAATTTTAATTTTAACAAAACCTTAGAACTGAGTGGGCTGAAGAATTTGACTTGTGAATCTACCCAGCAAAAAAAAAAATGCACAGAAATTCAGAACCAATTAATTCACTCAAACAAAATATATAACTGTCAAATGGATGAGATATTTGGATGGTACTGCCAAAGCCATTCCCAATTTGTAAGCTACACATAGATGTCAAATTATTTTAAGACTATTTAGAGAGCAGAACATCAGAACAAAAGAAATAGACTGAGTAAATACTTAAGAGCATCAGATACTGATAGCCTAGTGCATCCATCTCTGCACCTGAGATTCTGGGTTTGCCAGTTCAAGTTGGCTCCTCAAGGTACACCACCCTGGGGACACTTGAATATATAACTTGACTTTCAGAAACTTCTTTTGCCTAGCTGTACCCTTGTCCAAAGGGAAACATTCTTCCTTCAGATATGTGAATAGGTTCAGTCTTTAGAATTTTACATTGTCATAATTCTACTTTGATTCATAATGTGTTATTTTCATAAATTAATTCTCTGAATATCTTATTTCCAGCTTTTGGGGGAGAAAAAAGCAAGGGTAACTATAAACACACACACAACCCACCCTGGGCTGTATTGATTTAAGTGTCTAAACTATTATGCCTGGCTCTGACCCTTTTCTGCCCACTTACCCATAGTAACGGTTATCGCCATTTCCTCTCTCTGTGGTTTCTTTTGTTCCTTTCCCTGCACTCGGATAGAAACAATATATGTAGTTACACTTTAGAGCACCCTGCTTCTGTAATTCTTGACTAGAGTATTGATTAGCAATGCTTATGCAGCCCTATTAGCTCTGTTGCAAGTAACTCAGATTATACCAGAAATTGTTTCTTAAAAAGGTCAGGATCTCTTTTAGAACAAACCATTTGTAAACATTTAAACAGGAAACAAGTCAAGGACCTTAAACAAAGGCACGAAGAGTTCTACCATTGTCACTATCTCTCTTAGAAGAAAGAGCACAACCCTTACATTAACCTCCTTTTAAAGGGAGAACAGATAAATTGACATCTAAATCATCAGCCACTGAGGGGAATGTACAGACTTCCAGAGCATCATATTTATATAATTTTAAATCTTTAAATAAAGTATTATTGTGTGAATAGCTATGCATAAACATCAGGATTACAAGTACTCACTATGGTCCATACACATATTTGGTTTGGATATGATATTTCTGTATCTCTACTTTTCTTAATATACTTAAATTTCATTTCTAAAATATGTCTATTGCATTACTAGAAGTGGTTATATATTCAGGTTTTCAATCAACTGGTTTACTTGGTTGGATTGACTATAAATTTGTTGACATATATTGATGATTCCTCATTTTTTTGCCCAGAGATCATTTCTTCTACTCATTTATTTTCAATCTCTCTACTTTCTTATTTGACAGTATTCCACAAATCGAGCACTCCAAGCTCATAAGGAATGGTATAAACTAATTAGCAAATTTTATAATGGAAACTATTCCCCTCCCACGTGATTACCCTGTCTGAATAATGAGCTTTGTGAACATATTCAGCTTTTACAACACTGAGGCAAGAAGCTCTTATTTGAACACTTAAACAAGTTCGTAATTCTTGGTCTTCAGTTCATAATTGTGAATATGGCACAAACCCATAAACAAACAGTATGGGATGAGAGACAGAGTTAAAAATAAAGAGCCTAAAAAAAGAATTTTGAGTTAAGAAAATTTTTGATCATCTTTTGCAACTGACAGAAAGAAAAATCACCCTAATAAAAAATACTGTGACTGAAATCTCAGTATATCACTGAAACATTGGGAAGTTACAGAACATTACCCTGAATGCAGGTGTGCAGAAGCACTGAAGGGTTACTAACAAACACTAAATAGAAAAGTTGAAAGTTTGTTATGGGGAAAAGATCTAAAAATAGGAGTGAAATCAGTACTGGTTCATTACACCAGCAGTGGGGCCAGCAAACCCCACTGCTAAAGTTGCCTTTCAACGGCAGGTGCACAGTCTGACCACTCTAGCTTGTAGCCCCCTGGGCGTGGCACACAGTGAGTCCAGTCTTCTCTATAGATTCATAATGACCACAGGCAATGCAAGATGCTTCTAAATACCATGGTTGCCCTGCTTCTGCTTTGGTCACGTATCCCAATATGGGATATGCCATTCAATGCTATCCAATTCAGTTTTGATGTTTGCTTACTGAAGGTGCAATTTACTACCAAAAACACCATGACAGGAAATTGCAGAGTAGCTTGGAAGAATGAGAGAAACCAAAATTCTGTATATGCTTAGTCCTTCCATGGAAGTGGCTCATTCAGTTTAATGGCAATGATCAAAGGAGAAATATTATAGTGCAAACACAAGATCACCTATATAGGTAAAGAGATGCAGATATAGAACAAATGATTTAAATGTCATCTCTAGTCTCTCTAGCATACTTATTGTAAGTCCTTTATTAATTTGAGTATGTAATTTGAAATCTTACCCATCACACCCCTATATGTAAATATCTCTACACAGTAAAGCACTTAATATATTTAACAATTTATTTCAAACTGAAATGTTTTGCAGATGACACCTAGATCTTAAAATATATATTTTACAGATCTGCTTAAACTTAAATAATACATTTGTCTACTTTTACTAATATTGAAGGTACATTTTTTTCTCTGGATGAATATATTCATCATTCATGACTGTCAGTAAAAATAATAAAGGATACACCACAGTAAAAAAAAAAAAAAAAAAAACTATACCCCTATGTGGAAATAATAGGAAACAATAAATTTTATAAAAATAGTAATTCATTTGCAATCTTTTATTATTGCTGACCAGTTGCTATGGTGTTGAAGTGTACCTTTAAATCAATGTCAAGAAAGTTATTTTTCATTGTTTGGGCAAAAATTTCAAAGTATGTCAGATCCCAGATTATAGAAGAGACTCACATAGGCAAAACTTTATATTATAAGATTAACACGTAAAGAATCAAAAGACTGCTTAAAAATGGCATTACATATATGGAAGCAAAGGTATTTGGACCAACAAAGGTCAGAAAAATATTTCAATTTCTTTAAAGAAACATGAGAAAACAAATACATCTTGTTAATAACAAAAGAAAACACAAGTTTTTTACTTTATCCTAAGTTTAAATTTCACATAACATTGTTAACAGAGGCCAAATATTATGCATTAGAATATACTTATAGAATTCGGTATGTACTGTGTTAGTACTGTGTTAGTATCTACATAAGTGATTCTGAAATAACATTTGCTCTTTCAATAGCTTTATTTTGGCAATAAGAAAATGTATGGGTGCTAGTAAAATTCATGTTCACAGCAGATAAAAAAGCCTGAAAGAATACAGAGGAAATTTGCATTTGTTGAAATTTGCATTTATTTGGTTTTGGAAAACGTCTGTTTAACAATTCAATGGAGTCATATTTTAACTTTTAAGCTCCCACATTGAGAAAGTATCAAGATATTGCAGCAATTTACTTTTAGGGACATTATGCTGGGCTTTGAGGTTCAAAAATAGGACATTTCTTCCTGATTTATTTTATGATCAATGTACAGTCTCTACACAAAAATTAAAGCTGTCTGACAACTCATAGACACATTATTGGCTGTTAAAGATGTAGGAAATTACATAAAAGCATGAAAAGCACTGGGTAATTTTGCAGTTTCATCTTTAAACACAATTGTTAAGATGTCTGTCTTTCAATTCTTTCTCCTTTTTTCTTCTGAAGCATGGCGTTTTAGTTCCTGCCCTTTAAAATATTTTTGCCTACTGTAGCTTTGCTTCTTAAAGTACTGGTTGATCTTACTGGGCTAAGAAGGTATTTACAGGGGTGCTCGCTTTTGTCTGTATTCACAGAGAATGCTAACAAATTAGAAGAAAGTGCCAGAGAACACCACATACCTTGCCCAGAACATTACAATGGCTTCTGCATGCACGGGAAGTGCGAACATTCTATCAATATGCAGGAGCCATCTTGCAGGTAATGCTTTTACTCTTTAACTCTTAAAATGTACAAGGTAAAAACCTGGCAACCAAATTCTGAATGTTTACAGAGGATTGGATGGCATTCGTTCTGAATGGGTGATCAACAGCTAAACTTTTCTCTGACTCTCCTACACACACATGCACACACGCACCCACTAGGACATCACAAAATGCATGTGCCTTACACACCCAAGTACTGTGTAACACATCATTATATATACTCTTCTAGTAGAATTTTACATTGTGCTTTGGGCATTACAGGCTCCTTAAAGACTCAGCCTCCTCTGTTTTATTCACTACTCTTTGCAGACATAGAACCACACTTGGCACATAGTAGGTGCTCAATAAATATTTCTCACAAAATGAGTGAATGAGGCCTTACTGTACATAACATGACATAGTTGCTTTGGAGAGGTCATATTTTCCAAAATCCTTTATGTCTTATAATAAATATCATCAATCTTTGTTTTGTTGGGCATACATTCTTTCCTGTCGATCTGCTATCCACAAACCTTGTATAGTGAAATTAACTATACTTCAACAGATTTAAACTCAGTTGAGACACAAAAGAAATTGTTTATCTGGATTTAGTTAAGAAATATGCATATCTGTTGAATATTCATGAATAGAACATAATTATTTCAGAGATGGTAAAGCCAAAGTGAAGAACAAATGTATTTTTATTAAAGGAATATATAAGTGACATAGGGTGAAATCGGCTGTGTATTGCTATACAGTGAAAGGAGTTCCACTCTCTCTTTCTTCTCATCTCTCTCTTCCCCTCTCTCTCCTCCTCCTCCATCCCTCCCTCCTCAAGAACTAGAACTGTCTTCCTTTCATGTTTTCCTTCAGTGAATACACTAGCACCTGCCTTCCGTGAAGCCAGGCACAGTGAACATAACTGAGAGGTTGCTCCTGCTGACCCATCATCCTCAGCAGAGCTGTCATTATGAAATCCTTCTGATGTAGACAGGAAAGATCCCAGGATGTAGCTAGAAGAAACTCAAAGTGAAGTACTAAAATAGTTGCACAAAGTCAATGACAAGTCAATATCTATTTTTATTATTTTTATGTGAGCTGTTTTCTCATGGCATTGTCAGATGTTAATTTTAACATAGAGATTATCTACCTGAGCTTTTTGATGAGGGTTAAGTGAGAGGCAGCATTCATTCTCAGATGAATAGCACACAGGCTTGCTTTGAAGAACTGTATCACCTACATCATAATTACATTTTTTTTCTACTGAAATTTAACTCTCTAATGTAAGCAGACGACTTTATGACTAGTAAATTAAAGAAATTAACTCTTGTATCTCTGGCCTTAACATTTTCAACATGTACTCTAACAGTAGCATAGAAAATGCTTTATTAAAAAAATAAATAAATAGCCCTATTTTTTTATACCCGTGGTATCATAAAGAAATTGTTTTTCAAGTAATCATACTGACTTTGGTTGATGAAAGAACAAATTAAGTAAAATGTAAAGCTCACCTGAAAAAAATATAGAATGAACAACAAGTAGTTGAGACTCCTATCTACAAAGCAGCATTTTTTTAAAAAGGGAAACAAAAAGCCCTATTTTCACAATGAAGACAGATGCTTATAGACCAGCTATAAAAATGAATCCAGCAGCTTCAGGTAACTGGACACTATAATTTCTTCCAGGTGTGATGCTGGTTATACTGGACAACACTGTGAAAAAAAGGACTACAGTGTACTATATGTTGTTCCCGGCCCTGTACGATTTCAGTACGTCTTAATCGCAGCTGTGATTGGAACAATTCAGATTGCTGTCATCTGTGTAGTGGTCCTGTGCATCACAAGGTTAGTAACTGTACTCGATGGCCACCCAAGTGAAGGGCTATGTTGTTCCTCCTCGTCTTAATCAGATCACTCTAATTACAAGTCCCTTCATGGACTCTGCAACCATGAGTTCTCTGGAATCCTATTTCTTCATCATAATAGCATTTGAATAGCCAAATGGAAAGATGATTGATTTTCATGCTAAGGAGTGCAAATTTTTTCCTTATTTTTGCATTATGATGAGGATTATTTATTTTCTAAGCAAAGGTCTTTCCCTTCCTTTAATGCGCAATGCCAATCTTTGTTTAAATATGCTCATCTCTTTCAACTATAAAATGTCAGTCTATTAATATACTTTTTATATTATCAGTGTTTCCTTACTTACCTAGATCAGTATGCCAAATGAGATCAGAATAGATTTTAGACAAGATCTAGAAGAGCATTACATTATGGCTCTCATTATTGGCACTTATATTTCCATGTATAATTCTCAGATATAATCATTTTTAATATATTTGATATAAAACAAATACATTTTATCACAAAATTTTAAAAAATAGGAGAAAAGTCATGTTATACTACGTGAAAATCTTTGCTATATGGAAACATGCAGCACATATAAAAATAAACTTTTATATCAACCCCCTAGAACAATCAAATGGTAATTGTTTCCCAGGGAGCTAGGTTGAGAGGGATACAGAAATCTTATTCAGTTCCAACAGAGAAAAAACAAAAACAAAACATAATTAATTAGCGACGTCTGACACTGCGCTTAGGGTAAAGGAGTGGAGCCAGGAACTTACATTAGCGTAGAAATTCGTGGTGACCAGGAATTAGATTCTAAGTCAAATGCATTATTTTTGTCCTGTCTAACCAGAAACATTATTGAAAATACTTCTTTCTGCTCTAATTTCACTCTCCTTGAGAAAAAATTTCTAAGGAAGTTTTCAAGGTTTTTGCCAAATTCACAAGGCATTTAGAATTTTATTCCTCTGTTTAGCTCTACAATAAATCAGAATGTTTCCCAAAAAATTCTTTTCAAAGAAGAAAAAAAAATAAGAAAAAAATAAAAGAAAATATCATATCTTTAGAAAAGAAAGGCCATAATACATTTCAGTCTCTGTATTGTACTATCTTCTTTGAGAACAAGTGTGGCATTTGCTCTTGAAAAAGACAAAATATGGTTCACAAATCCTTGCCTGGCCTAAAGGCTTAAGAGAAGATCATTGACTGGAGCTTTGCGGTGCTCTAAGCCAAGTTGAGTTCATCAACCCGACTCGCACGTTTAGATGCCAAGTGAGTCAATGGATTACATTAAAATAGATTCTGGGGAACATAAAGATGACTCAAGAAACCAAAATCACTGAGTGTAAAAGAAAAGATAGAAAAGAATCTAAAACACAGGAAACTGCATCATATTACACTGAGTGTCTTGAGCCTTCTAATATCTAAGCAATATCAGCACATGAAAAATAAAATTCATATTTAGTAGGTCTAATTTCATAACAGTTAGATTTGCTCCTTCATGTACTGACAAAAATGAAAACTTTAAATAGTTTAGAGGATGTTTTCAAGTCTGTAATTAATCGCAGTTCTATTCCCATACATAAATCAAACAACTGGAATACATAGGGTCTTTAACCTCACCAGAAATTGTTCGTATATATATTATGTGTTTATATATATATATCATGTATGCGTATACATACACATATGCACACGCATATACATTTAATAACATTATAAAGAAGGAACAACTATCCCCATTTTTAAGATGGGGACACTGAGGTATAAATTAACAAATTGCTGAGTGTACACAGCTGAGCAATAAGAGCTAAAATGGAGGGCTGCCTTGTGTCAGAGACTGTTTACTGAACCACTGCTCAAACTGCTCCTTGGCTGGTCATCATGTGGTATATTGTAATGCATAAGGCAATCTAAACTGAGCTCTAAATTAGAGCAAGCCACTTTTTTCAAAGCATATGGTCATTATCGTCCATGTTAAAACAAAACCTATCTTCTATTTACTTTTGAGAAAGAGAACTAGCACATGAGCTAATTGACATTATTGTAATGCATTTATAAATCTGTCCTAGGACATCTGAGCCTTCTAAAGTCTTTCCAGGTGTCGTATTAGTTAATAAACCACACTGCTGCCAGTGTGGATTAATTTCATTTGCTTGAAAACATTATGCCCCAAAACTAGACTCTCCCACTAAGCCATTCCCTCCTCCCACCCCCGCCCCTGCCACAGTGCACCCTTCCTGGTGACCTGGCCACACATGTCTGGCAAGACCTATTTCAAAATATTCAGTTGCTAAAAGATTTACAAAATTAAACCAAGCAGAAGTCCCCTCATACTCTTCAGTTTTAATTTCTTCATCACCTGGACCCTCTGCTATTCTACCTCTCCCTTCTTTCTTTTGTCCTCATTCCACTTTTTTTTTTCTAATTTCTTCTTTTTGTTTCTACTATTTTAGTCAAATAACATAGGTTATAAAAATATATATATAAACATCTAGAGGCATGTTCTGGAAAGAAAAGAGTTGCCCTGTTTACAAGATGGATTTTCTTCAATCTTTTTATCTTCAGCTTTCACTTACTAAAACGGGACTTCCAGCTCCATGTTTATTTTGACAGATTCTCTCTACCCCACACACAAAAGCATATATATATTATTATATCTCTACCCCACACACAAAAGCATATATATATATTACATATGTATTATATATATTACGTATATATTATATATAAAATATGTATTTTATTCATATATTCTCTAATACCCCAAAGCTTATTATAAGATTTTTATGAACTTTATGTTGTTGTTCTTGTACGGATCATCCAAACATTCTTTTATTACAGAGGAAAAAAATACTAGATCAGAGCTTTTTAGATAATGTGACTATTAGCCATTTATAGATGTGAAATAATTGGTACCAATTTATGTGTTTAGCTTATACTATTAATGTACAAAAATGATATTTGGCTGAACCAAAATAATACCTATTTTCATTACATATCAGATATTATCAGCTGGCTCATTCTCTGGTTTGATGGAGTTTAAACCTGTAGCATTGAAATGTCAATATATCATTCATCCTTAAGACATTTAAAATATAAAATAGTTAAAGACCTTTAAAGTGAGAATAGATGAACTCATGACTTGCTTGATTGCATTATGCTTAGTCATTCTTTGTATTTTAATGAGTAAGGAGTTGAGGACTAGATAAATGTATTGCTCTTTAAGCTGTCACCTCTGTTCTTCAGTTTTCCTCAACAGATGTTTAAAGATGACTGGAACGTGGCTGGTACTAATAATAAATTCTTTCTTCTGAAATATTTTGATAACTTGCATGATCTACAGCCTTTCTCTGTGATTGTAGAACCAAACTTTAGGTAACAGCAGTAGACTAAGATCTGTAAACTTTCCAACCTTCTAGGAAATGCCCCAGAAGCAACAGAATTCACAGACAGAAGCAAAATACAGGGCACTACAGTTCAGACAACACAACAAGAGCATCCACGAGGTTAATCTAAAGGGAGCATGTTGCACAGTGGCCAGACTGCCGAAAGTTTGGACTACACATACAGTATTATAGACAAAAGAATAAGAAACGAGATCTACACATGTTGCCTTGCATTTGTGGTAATCTACACCAATGAAAACATGTATTACAGCTATATTTGATTATGTATGGATATATTTGAAATAGTATACATTGTCTTGATGTTTTTTCTGTAATGTAAATAAACTATTTATATCACACAATATAGTTTTTTCTTTCCCATGTATTTGTTATATATAATAAATACTCAGTGATGAGAAAAGATTGGCATTCTTAAATTTGCGGTATCTCATAACTGTAAATATAATCAAGCTAGTACAATCTGTACAGGTACCAGTATTTCATATTTCTCCACATCTTGAGACAGAGCATTAGTTTCTATAGGACTCAGTGTCTAGGTTTTGAGTGATGCCAAGATCAAGGGAAATGATGGTTATTGAAAAAGAGAAAAAATATTTTATATCGAGTGAGAATAAAATATTTCAGACCGTTGAATCATCTCTATTTCATCAACTCTCTTCCCTGGTTCTCCATTTTCATCCCCAGAGCAGAAAAATTTCTGGCATATAAATTAAACCAAAGAAGAAGGGAATGGAATGTGTTTTATAACTCATACAGGAGAGGGAAAGAAGATATTGGTTTTTATTTGGAAGCATCTTAGAATCTCCCAGTTAAGCACACGTATCCGAAGCGTCCTGAACAAGTTACATATTTAGAATACACAGACCACAAAATCTATTCCATTTAGGTGAATCAACAACTGCGGGGAAAATGTAATATTATTAAATGTGAAATGCAAAAATCATGAATTCTCAGAAGCACCTTGCTATATTTGTAGTATATATTTCTTTTAAAAGAAGTTAAAATCACAACCAAATACTCATGAATTGTTTTATGACTAATACAGCACCATCATTTGAAATGGAACTAAGATCACGATATTTTATAAAACAGAAACATGTTTTAAGCATATTTATATAATAAGATAAGAAAGAAAATTAATCCCATAACATCAGAAAGAGCTTAGTGAGAAGTTGATGAATTTTTGAGCATACAAATAGGTAGGGCCACTTCGTTTGGAAAAAATTTAACTGTGAAAATTCTCAAAGAATAAGATGAAAATAAATCAAATAATTGCCTTTTATCATTTAGTTTTTCATAGCTTTCTGTGGCTACTGTAATAATTCCAAAAAAGCTTTCTTTGTTTATTTCAAATAACCTCTACATAAGCTAAAAGGAATGACATTTTCGTGTCAAAAGAAAAAAAAAAAAAGATAAGTGTCAAATCAACACATTCCGAATATATAATACTCAGTGAAAAGTAAGATTTTTAAAGTGATATTTAAGATATTTGCTAAAATAAAAAGTGGCTAAATAGGATTTAGCATTCTATGAAAAATCTGGTTTTCTAGGTTAGTCATTGTATAGAAAAGTGTGAATCTATTGGCGTAACCATCACTCAGATGTTTCCATAAATCAGCCCTAAGCCTCTCGTATAAAACAAACTCCATTTAAACTTCTGCCTGGAATTTTAGTTTGGTTAACAGGTGCAGAAATGTAACTAGCCCTGGTCTCCTTTGTAAGATAAGAGTTATGGCAAGCAAACCCTTCCTTCTATAGAAAGTGCAAAAATTCAACATCACAGGGCTTAGTAAAGCTTAAAAGGAACAACAATTTAACTGACTTACTTGTAAGTATGAAATCACTTGCTTTGTTAAATATCGATACATTATTTTGCATGAATTTTTATTGAAGAATTACAAACCCAAGTGTTGAAAAAGTCCTCGGAGTTAATAATTCAGCACATGCTTACCCACTTCATGAAAGAATCCCTTTTAAAAGATGCAATAACAAATCTTAAGTGAGCATATTCTATGTGCTAGGCACTATTCATGGTCCTAGAGAAATACAAATAAAACATAATTTCTGCTATAAAGGAACTCACAATCAGGTCCTGACAAATAATCATCCAGCCTCTATTTGCATGTGTCTTATAATTTGGAATTTCATTCTTGAACAATAATAATTTTGAGACCTTTTTTTCTTATATTGAGATGAAATTTACTTCTCTTTTTTCTACCCATGGCAACAATTTTTCCTCTCTGGAGCAAAGGAATAATGAGTTATGTATTTTAAAATATTAGGATGGATCTCATGTTTTTCCACTCACCCATGGCCCTTTTGCAAGTGTTTCTTCTCCAGATGAAACATAATGTCCTTATCTGATCTTTATTTGATATAGTTTCCATATTCCCCTAGTATCTGTATCATCCTCCCTCAGAAAAACTCTACTTAGTCAATATATTTAAGTGTAGATCTCAGAATTGCAGTCTACCACACTTGTGGTCTGACCAGCACAGAATATAGTTGAACTTGGAGAAAGTAAATTCAACTGAGAAACATGATCTCTAAATGCAAGTCCTACTTGACCACAGATTCACTGTGGAATCATGACCAAGTCATTTCACATCTCAGGTCTCAATTTCCTCATTACTTTTATCTCTGTAATTCCAAGATTTTAGATATTTAAAAACCAAGCTCTATACTTTTATTATTGCTACCTAAGACCCCATTCACTATTTTGTTACTTGCTCTCATCTTAAATTCAAAACCCTTTCTAAATAAACTGCTGTTAAGCCATGCCGTTCACTCATTCATTTATTCAACCATTGATTTATTATATCTTTATTATAAATTATATATGTATCGAGGGCAACCAATTACCAGTACAAAACTAAGCTATGAGAAAACAGAAATAAGGCAGAGTCCAGGCCTGAAAGGAACTTGCTATCAGACCATCCTGGTTCCTTGCATCAAAGATCTCACAAAATGAGAGGTAAATAAATGATTATAAAATATATAATAAAGGCTATGATAATGGTCAGTTCAGAGTGCTTGGGGACCCTATAGGGGGAATCTCTAGCTAGGCAGATGTGCCTCTTCACAGTGAGATACACAAGTTGACTTCATCGTTCTCCATCCAAACTCTGACTTCTTGCTTCTGAGATTTTATCCAGTCCTCATGCTTTCTTCACACCCTTCTTTCCACAATACCCAGAGCAAATAACAGCTTAACAGTGAAACCTCCGTTACTCCCTTGGCAGTCTTCCTAATTCTGTTAGGGTACTTCTCATGTTATTTCTTAATTGTCCATGCAAGTCTGTTTTTTCCTTAGCCTGGGAACAAAGAGAAGGCAGGAAATTACTGCCTCCAATTGTTTCCATTTATTTCAACAAACATTTTTGGGGGTTCCTATACCATATCAGACATTATTCCGGGTGCTGTTATGTAACAACAAAGCAGATAACAAGTCTCTGCTCTCAGGTTTACATTCTAGCAGAGGAGGTGAAGGTGAAAATTAATCAAACAGTAAACAATAACAACAACAGTAAAACTAGAAAGTTCTAAGTTCTATTCAAAGAATTAAAAATAGAATGAAGTGATTCAAGATGACTGGGTGGTTACTGGAGATTAAGTCTTTCCAAGGAGAGTGTAGTATTTAAAACTTGGCCTCTGAAGCAAAATAGAAATGGGTCCAGTCTAAGCACCACTTTACTATTTAACCTTGGGCAAGCTGTCTAATTTCTTTATGCCTCATATTTAAAATGGAGAGAAAAACGTCTTCCCACATGGACTATGGCTATTATGAGGAATAAACTAGATAATCCATGTTGTGCTTAGAGCAATGGCATGCGCAGAACAAACTTTTAATATATGGAAATTATTTTTAGGGGTATAATATATATTTATTATAAAAGTAAATAAGGATAAGGCATATTTCATTAGTTAAATAAAGCATAGTGGGAATCATATGGTCAGAGTTAGACCCATCAGTCATGCTTATTCAAAGGAGTGTCTCTCATACCTTTAGAGACAAGAGAGCTGGTTCTGGAAAAACATGGCAATATAGAGTTAAGAAACAATACAGCTCTTCTAATATTTTTTCAAATAGGTGCATTGGTATCATATCTGAACAAGAAGAAGGATCATTCTTTCATTTTAAAAGAAATCTAACCTGATAAAGCATATACCCTTAAAACTCTTGTGTGTTTCTAGGCACAGGATGACTGAGTCAATATTGCAGTAGCTTTGCAGAGCCAAATTCTTTACTTTCATGAATCCTTGAGGAAAAGTCAGTACAGACTATTGAAATATGACAGATTATCTCAAAGTCATATTAGACTTTCTACTAGTGTTTATCTTCAGAAACTACTTCCCTTTTCCAAAGTCGTGTAGCACCTACACCATTACTGTTCCTCAATGATCATAAACATTTCACTTATATAATTAATCATCGGATTAATTAGTTACATAATATAAAAAGATTATTTTGATACCAATAACAAAAAAAAATTTATTTAATTGATATCTTTATATGAGCATTCGTATTATACTATTTGTTTTTTATAACCAATCCATAAATAAACAAACAAGTATGGCCCTTAGAGATCAACATTGGGAAGGTATAGATGAGGTGCAGCCTACCCAGCCTCACTTTATGGCTTTTTTCCAGCCTCATTCTGGACAGAAATATACTTTACTAGTTCACCTACTCTGGAAATGTGGTCTTGATTGATATCTATCTCCAGTGACACTAAATGAGTCATTTTAACTCAGATATTTTTACTTCTAACTTTTCAATTAATTTGCATTATTCCTCTCGCATCAGGTAAGAAGTGAAGAAAAATTCTTTCCTTTATTTTTCCAAAACAAATTTAATCTAACACAAGAACCTACTCAATGTTCATGAGATGTCTAAAATCAGGTATTATTGGGGAGAGGGGGACAAGCAAGGGAAGAGGGGAGAGGAGCAAGTCCTGGTCCTCAACTCCTAGTGATCTTATTGCCATTGCTAAACCTGCCAGGCTTCCTGATCCATTGGAGGCACTCCTCCCACAGGAATCTTAGACACAGTGATCTCCTAAGGCAGCAGCTCATAGGATTTACATGGTCAACCCATTCTGCAAGGTGCATTTTGAGGAAGCTCTGTGCCCTTTCTCTCTGGAGGTGGCTCCCCTTGCTGAACTTCCTCACCTTCTCAAGATCCTAACCACCTTTTTCCTTTACTTTATGATGCCTCCATCCTATGTTACAAGCTTTCTCTGCCACAATACAGCTTAACTCTCCCCCATGGACAGAGGCCTTGAAAACAAAGTTTTTATGAGTCTAGCTATGAGAACAAAGCACAGAGTAATGTCCCAAATTGTCACCATAATACATAAAATTATTAATAAATATATTACATAAATAACACTTTTAACTAGTAAAATTAGCAAATATAGACAAGCCAGAAACATAAAATATTCCCACCACCAGAAGACAAACACTATGGTTATTTGCGTGTATCCTTTCAGATAATTTTTATAAAATATATATTGAGGTTTTTATAAGGCAATAAAATACATTTTAATATATTGAATTCTCGCTAAAATGCTTCATAGTCATTTAAGCACAATTTATCAAAATACACACATATACAGTGTGGTTCTTATGCAAGTTCCAATCCTTCTCAGTCAGGAATTACTGAGGCCTTCAAAGAGTTAAACTGAGGATCTCTAAATTACCCATTTGCATCTTTATCTTTCATTCCCCCATATCACCAATTTCCCACCATTTCCCATACTACTTGCAGGGGCCTTTCTGGTGTCAGAGTTTTTATACCACTTATAAGATATTCTCAGTCTTGCAGTCTGCAAATGCCCCAAATTTACCCAGATAGCATGGGGACATCATCAACAGAGTTTCTCCTTAATTGTCCCTGTGCTCAACTGATCTCTATCTACACTGTGGAGGGCTCTCTCTGAAGCTTGGGCTAGAAGAGGGTTTGACCATTTAATCATCATATGCCCACATATACTTGTGCCAATACTGCCATTCCTACAACATTTGCATGGTGCTCATCTGAGCTGACTTGTTTCTCAAATTGGTACTCTCCTTCCCTGCCTTATATGGCATGAGTAAAAAGCCATTCATTGACATTAATGGAGCCATTTGATTTAGCTCAGAACAAGGAGTTAGTACAACTAGTGTCACATTAAATAACAATAGCAATGACATTAAGAGATGTACTTATTTTTACTTTTATTCACGATGTATCACTTAACTATATTAAAAAGTACTTGAACCACTTTCAAACTTGAACACAACGTAAAATTGAATAATTAAAAATAATATAAGAATATTATATTACTTACATAAAGGAATGCACAAATAGCTGCTACCCATCACCTGAGCTGAAGTTTGTGTTGAAGAACAAAATTCAACTGAGTAAATTTGAAGATCTAATTGGCTTTATTAAGTGATTCATAAATTGGGCAGCATCTCATCTAGCAGCTAGAAGGGTGTTCTGAAGGGATTGTACAAAATGAAAGGTTTTTATAGGAAAAAGGGTGGAGCAAGAAAGCTATTAACGAAATTGAAGAAGGGATTATTTTTAGATGGGGATTTTTTTTAGGAGTAGGGGAGAATTTCAGGGGTCTTTATCATGCAGATTGCCTCTTCTTTCTATGGGGGATGGAGAAGGAACTATGTGACAGATTACCTCATTGGTGTTGACCATAAAATTCCAGGCTGGTTAATTAAAATTATCTTTCTGGGAGAGGTTGAAATAGCAATTAAGTCAGGTATTAAATTTAGGTTTGGTATCATGGGCTTTAGCACGACGATGCCATCTTGGGCCAGTGGTTTTCTCTTTAACATTAGCTACTACAAAAGGGCATTGAACCTTACTGGCTGAACTAGTCCAGTGAATACAGTCTTTTTTTCTAACAGACTTTATGATATGTTGCTTCAAGGAGTCTCTTTATGAGAACAAAGATGAAGTAAAAACACCATGGCCACTAGGGGACACATCACCTTACTTCTTACTTAGAAAAAAAAAAATTATTAGCTGGAAGTTACTCCGTTTGTTCACATTCATAACCTTTGGACCAATGGCATTTCAAATAAGACACCTCAGAACAAGAAATAACAATATAAGGGATGGGGAGAGAAAAAAGAGAGCAAAACAGAGTAAGAGGGAGAGATTAGAGGTCTTGGGGAGGAGGGAGGGATGAAGAGATCAAGCAATTGGATTGGGAGGAGGAGGACAATTTATGGAAAAAGGAATTTAAGGGACAGTTTATTCAAATAGTCCTTTAAGAAGAAGCATTTAAGCAGAATGGCAGGAATATGGAATGGCAGCAAGAAAACAGGGAGCAGAAAGGTGGCACCCTGGGAAGGCCTCTTGCCCTCAAGTCTCAGAAGGCCAACCTGCCATGTGTACAGGGTTGGTTGGCAGGAAGTTGGTTTGGCAAGCCGGGCAGAATGAGGCCAAGAAACAACTCCAAAAATGACTGTTTAAGCCTCCAGGTGAGGAGGGAAATGTGTTTAAAATAAAAGTTTTGTCATGTGCATATTTTCTTCCTCCTAATACTTGACCTCAAGATATGCAGATTAGATTCTTTATATTCTGCAGGACAACCTTGTCCTACAGCACCAGATCTGCTCCTTAGGTAGAGAATAAAGGAACAGCTCGTCCTCTCCAATCAGAGGCTAGCCCTCCCTCTCAGGCTGTGGAGGTGAGGTGGCAATCATAAAAGCAGGCTGCTGGATAGCATCTAATCGGGCTACACTTGGAAAACAAAATCCTGGGGTCTTAAAGCAGCCCTAAGCAGCATTAGAAAAGACATGCTAAAAAAAGGAAGCAGACTAGGCCTTGCTTGCAAAAGACAAATCCATCTGTAGTCTGCCTGGGGAAATATGGGTCAGAACTGCCAAGCCGAACAAACCATCGGAAAGTATTGTTTAGGTTTGAAAAGATGAGTAGGAAAAGAAAAAATGACTGCTCTGTAAGTGGAGGTTAAGAAATGGGAATGGAAGCCTCAGTGTTCCACCTCTCGAACTTTTCCAAAGGCATGTGGCTCAGTTCTTAACAGAACAGCATGATCCGAGCTGGTGATTTGTAATCAAACTCACAGACTCAAGTCTTGTAAACAGCCAATGACGTTGCCGAAGTCCCCCCAGAATGCTGAGACTTCACCGTACCAGCATTTACATAATAACGTTATATTTCTCCTTTAAATAAGATGTACATGAATGTTCACTTGCGCCCAATTACAGTAATGCATGATTTACATAAAATTAACTCTCCTCCTTAATTACAGTCACACAGGGATTAAGGAAGAAAGGGCTTTTACTTTGTAAATATTATATGCTTTAACACTTAGCCTCCCTATAAAATATAACTGGCCCAATCCCAAACAAAAACAAGTTTTCAGTCACTAGATTTTACCATATGCTTTCTTCCCTTTTATCAGGATTACATGTAACTGAGTCACGAGAGTCTTTCTCTAGTTAGAGCAAAGTGATCCAGTTCTGAAATGTGAGTGTATAAAGCAGAGTGCTTTGTAGCAAGAATCTCAGGTTCAGAAGTTTTGCATACACTGCTGAGTTTAACTATCTGGGAAGGAATCTGCAAAGGGCAAGAGAATGAGTCTCTAGTTTTCCAAAAGCAGCAAGGAAAATGCTTTCTTCAAAGGGCGATCCAAAGCCGCTTTGACAACAAAATGATTAAAGGCTGTCTCTTCTCTCATCTTACATCTGTCACTTTTCTGCATTTCTTTTTGCCACAAACATGAACACAATTTTTCTCTGAATGAGACTTCAGATTGCACATTAACGGGGAATTAAAAGTGAAGTTCACTGTATCCCCCAGCCTTTGCCAGACCTGTTGCCAGAAAAAAAATGGAGCTGAAGAAAAGTCATTCAGCTGGCACAATAAATAAATGATTGAAGGCAACAGGGATTGAAGTTTCATCGTTATCAGTTTCAGTGAGGACGTGAAAATGCTTCTCTGAAAAGCTGCACAAAAATACCTCAAGGAGACCGAATGCTCACCGCACTGGCTAACCATAAAAGATGGAAATTTCGTTTTTGCCACATTCTCAACCCTTTTTTCACCTAGTACATGGAAGAGCCAGATGCCATTAGAAAAGGCTTTGGAGGAGAAAAAAGAGAGACAAAATAACCAGTGAACGCCTAAGAAAATTCACAGAAGAGCAAGATCTTATACTCAGAGCAGATTGCATTTACAAAGAAAGGACTGTAAATGGAAATTAGGCAAATTGGATCTTATTTTCAGAAAATATAAAAATAAAGAACAAATTCCCAACTCAGGAACTCAGTTAATTTCTTTAGCAAAACCTTTAAACATGATGTCTAATAAACTAGTACCTATATCACCCTAAGAACTTTCATGAAAAGGTCATTAACCAAAAATTGCATTTAGTATGTGGAAGCACATGGTATACGATACAGAATTATTTTACTTCTAAATCTCTGCCTATCTATTCAATAGCAAAACCTAAAGTGAAAGGACCTTCTTCAAGTCCTTGAATCCAGGAGGGCTTCTGTGCAAAGATTTTCAAAGACATCTTTGGAAAGGCTGGAGGTAGTATACAGTCACTTGGTAGTTTGGGGGTAGTATACAGTCATTGGTCCAGTCACCTGTGTTTTGCTTCTTTCTTTTCATCACTGCAAATTTTTCTGTCAGGATCTGAGACATTAAAGAGATTAAATTGTTGGGGTTTTTTTTCCTTCTTTGAAATCAAGGTCTTCCTGTTCTCCTGAGTTATCATCTCCCTGGCATTAGCCGCTTCCCATTGTGCCTGATGCTGTGTATCAGCCTTCAATTTTCTACCCTTTGATTCTTCATTGAGTTGTTCTTTCACAGTATCAAAAAAGCCCCAAAAGCTATAACTTGAATAGTGGCCATACTCAAAGGAACACTATGCCAGACCTGATTCTGAACACACAAAGTCAAAAACTCCTTCCACTTAAGACAAAACCTTCTGTTTGACCTGATAGTAAGGTAATGAAACTGTCCTTAAAACACTGATTTTTCTTTCTAGCTACGTCTGAAGATTTTAAGAATTGATATTATGGTTGATTGATCGTGATTGTATAATGTACACAAAATTATAATAAATAAGGATAAAAAGTAAAATCCATATATATTGATTTCTGACTTATCTTTTATAGGATAGGTGTGGTTTCAGGCCCTGTATGAATACTATTTCACTTATTTCTTACAATAGGGTTCTGAGACATGTTATTATAATAACAGTTTTATGATGTAATAACTGTAAAATAACTTGTAAAGTTGTAAATAACTTAAAGCCACAGAGCTAGGATGAGCCACAGTCAAAATTTAATCCCAGATCAAACCAAAATCCATTCTGCTCCACTATATCATGCCTTTTCTATTACTTTGTCTTATACCAGCATGCTAGAAGTCTTTCAAGGTTACCTGTTGGCCAGACAAATACTTGTTCTGATAATGCTGCCATTGCTGACATTATTTTTGAAATTTTGCTATGGAAGGTATCCTCAGAGACAATTTATGAACTATACCAGAACACCTGTTTCAACATATATATCATAAGAATGCTGTTTCTAGTTCCCTACCTTTCTTTTCTTTCTCCCTTCCTCCTCATTCTCTCAATTTGAATGAACTCAGCTGTCCACATAGCTCTTTTATCTAAAATATAGGTGCCAGGAGAAAGAGTTGAACAAGATAATTTCAGATAAGTAATATATGAGACATTATCTTGTTCAAATGTATACTTGTTTCTCGGTCTCTTTTCCATGTCTGGCCCATCTACCTCAAGGAATGTTAAGCTGTCTTGTTTATGTGACCCTTAGAACATTGTAGGTACTTAATTAATACTTGTTGAATGAATGAATGAATGAATGAATGAAATTAAAGTAATCTCTAAGCTTCTATGAATCTATCTGAAATAACTGGTTATGTTAGTCAGAGACATAACTGCTATAATGACATAAATCAGCAAATCAGCAGAAGTGATACAAGACATGTTTGGTTTGAAAGTTACTAGTCTCTGAAAGAGGCCCCTAAAGTCTAAGCTGACAGTGCAGAGGCTGCTAAAAAGGGCCTTGGAGTGTTTTTTCCTTTCCTCTTTCTTTCTTTCTTCCAACCCTCCACAAGCCATACTAGCTTCCAGGCAGCACCCTGGTGGGGCAAAAGGTAGTATGGAGCTTGTGTGCTATAAATTATAGTCATTATAACATGTCAGTTACCCTCTAGCTGAGATCTTTAACTCATTGCTGTGAGAGCTTTCAAGGGCATCCACTTTCAGAAAGGTTTAGGAGCATTAAATGTCTTTTGCAACCCAACAGGCTTTTTAACTCATGTGCATCTGACACTTATGGGGTGCGTTTTATCTCTCAATCTATTTAACTAGGAGTCTTCAGATTAAAAATGATTTGTTGCTTCTAAAAGGCACTTGAACTCTAAGCTTCATTTGTAAAAGCTGTTCTCTTTCCCTTATTTCTCATTCTGTCCTTTCAATATCTAGTACAAAGCAACATAAGGGGCACAATGCATTGTGGGTACCTTGACTACTAAATACAGCTGTATCATAAAGCTCATTTAGGAAAATGAGTAAAGGCTAAGTCACTATTGAAATATTCAGAGAGCAGGCATTCACACTTTGAATAGTCAGGATGGAAACATACCTTTGTTTTACTTCTTATTAATATCACTTATTTCTGACCTTTTCTCAAAGTTGGGAAACTTTTTAAGTGGCTCTGCATGGCAGAGGTCAGAATGGCCAAAAGGAGAGCTGATATGTAGAATAAAACTCAAACACTAGGCAAGAATAAAGGAACAAGGGACACCTAGCCTGATTTCATTTATTCAAGACACGGGTCCTGATTCTATCATTAGCCATTCATGTGCTGAGATGCAAGTACAAAAGAAAAATGTTAGCTACCGAAGAACAGTTCTTCCAAAGCTGCTGAGGTAGAAACTGTAAAATGAACCCTGCTTTCCATGAGGTCATCCATAAATGAAAGAGATGTATTCAGAATAAATTACCACCAGCAAAGGCAAACAGAGAGCTCTCTCTGGTGAGGAAAGTAGGTACTTTTGGATTTCACATGCCAAGCTTTGTCATATAGAAGAGCTGAGAGCGAAGAAAGGAAAACCCATTTTAAATGACCTAATTGTAAGGACCTATATTGCAACCCCTACCTGTTTTAAAATTTCAAATAAAAAAGAACCTGCTTAGGTAATGGTTAATAAAAATGATTAGTAGCTAGAAGGCATTGAATCTGTCAGTCCCAGAATGTGTTAAAGAGAAAAACTGACAAATCTTACAGGAAATTAAACTGTTCTTAATTGCATACATTACTGTTTTGTGTTTGTACATTTAATATTAAAATTTGATTACTATTTTCTTCCTTGGTATAAGAAAAGTAAACTGGAGGTCCAGTGAGATTTAATTGTGCTGTATTTGTTATCTGAATTGGGTCCATTCGGATCTGTCCTGGGTCCAATGAACTATTCCAGGAAGAGGCTATGGGGACAGAACTATATGAGGAGCTACAAATTCAGTGCAAGGGCAGCCTTAGATAACTATAAAGGGACTTACCAGCTACAAGGACCTCCACGCTAAGTACATGGGAACCAAGGCAAAATGTTAGCAATATACTTTTAATCTCTGAGTAGAGACCTGATCTAAAAACCAATGGCAAGATCTATGAAGCCAAGCTATCTGTAAATAATGCACACTGATTTCTTTAAATATATATATGTCATTATATATATGTTGATTATATATAGTGATATGTGTGTATATCACTATAGTTTTCTAGTTAAATAACAATGAAAATTTCGGAATAAATAATTTCTAGTTGATTGTAAAAATTGTGGTTTAGCATTTCCTCGTTTGTTCCATTCTTGGTACCATTCTTGAAATTTGAGTTTGGGGCAACCTGGGGGAAGGGGTGATGAGGACCCAAGTCTGAGAGCACATATAACAGCTTTGGGAAAGTGGTTGTTTTGCACAGCTTTTGAAAAATCTCATCTGGGCACTGTGATGACCATAGCTATTGTGGCCAAGGACTACACCACACTGTTATTTTGGCAGCAGGGTATTCTGGCAATGAAGGTAAATCCTGGATGAAGCACAATCTGCCTTGTTTTGTGCTGTGTTTCAGAATCAGTTGCATGTCCTAATCATTTTTTAAGGTGTGCTATAGTCTAGGAAACAAAGAAATCTGAGGACCTGTACAATAATAGCAGAAATTTGACAGGTGATGAGATGGTGGAGCAAAGCATATTGTTTAAGGTTTTGGATGGTGTTACATTTTGAGGGTGGGAGGAATGCCCACTCTCTGTGAGTTACCCTAGATACTCATACATCAGACAATCAAATTCTAAGTTTGACTTTGAGTATGTGAAATAGTACATACTTGTTGAAACAAGACTGCCTGCTGCTTTGTGTCTCATTAAAGGCACTACCATCAGCAGGATTAGATTTGCTGACCATCCTGATGAATACTTGAAAGAGAAGAAAAGAAATGAAGAACTCTCTCTAAGGAATTTCTTAACCAAAACCTTTTGTAGTACTTTTAAAGTCTTCTTCAGGATGAGATTAGAAACCTTTTCCCCCGAGTTATAGATATCTTAATTTTATAAAATTTTGCTCAGATGTTATAACTTAGATTGAAAAGACATTCTTTCCTCTCTATTCATTCAAGATTGAAATAGTAACTATTTAGTTCTACCATCTTGGTTGTAAAATAAAGTAAAATATAGCAGTGTAGCAAGACAATTACTGGCAACATTATGATTATATGTATGTTTGTACATGTGTTTGACTGACTAATCAGGACCTAGAGCTATTAAAATGTTTAGAGGGTCCAAAATTACCATAAATGCTTTTTGAAGGTAATTTTCAAAAGTGAAACACTCTCAAAATTGAATTGTTCCGATCTTTGAAAAATTAAAACAACAAATGAAGTTCAAAATGAGAGTTCAATAGGAAGAAATTATTCATGTAGATACAAAAGATTTGAGAAGGTTACATCAGATTTTAACTATCTTGGCATTATTAATTTAATTTCTAGTCATTATGATAATACCAAGCATTTAGAATGCATTTAGTGTTTATGTAGATGAACTCACTCCTCAAAATTACAATTTTGAATTAATATGCTATTAAAAATATCACTAGAAAGTGCTTTTATTATTCTGCCAGTGGAATAACTGTTCCCTGTTTCTTTTTATAAATGAAATTTCAGCATTTATTTTTTGATCTTCTGTAGATTTTGAAAACTGTAATGTTTCTGTTTAAGAATTCTCCTTATGCTACATTAGTGCCATGTTCTTTGACAGCATAAAAATATGCAAATATAGCCTTTTTAATGGTGATTTTCATTTTGTTACTGTCATTTAACTAAAAAACAACTGATGATGTTTCAACTTATCACTTACAACAGTGAAGTTACTGAATTGATATTTATGTTCAGAGCAGATGACACAGAAACAAATATGTTTGAAATACCATCTGCACCATGTTGATTTCTTCCTTAAAAACACAATAGAGTTGTTGAAGTTCAGCCTTAGAGGGACAATCAGCCTTGGGGGCAAAGGTGACACATTACAACCCAAGAAAATTGGGTAAATGAGGTTTGCTGAATTTGAAGATGGGCTGTGGGTTAAAAGGGGAGAAGCAGAATGAGAAACTGTGAAATCTGTGAGTTTGCAGAAATCTTTCCATTTTGGCATCAAGAGCTCTCTCTGCTTTTTGGCCCTCCATCTCCCAGACTGCCCACTTGGCTCCTTGCCTCATTGCCTACCTCTACTTGCAACCTCTACTCAATATTACACAGCTTCTCCATCTGCTGCTGGTTGCTAACCTGCTGCTTAGGAAACCCCAGAATACTCAGCTCTGAATTATGTGGGAGTGGCACCTTTCACAGCTATTTGATCTGAGAGAGGTAGACAGCTGGGTGGGAGGAAAGTAGAATAGAAGAGCTTTGCTGGAGCAACATGCCATGCCTCGCAAGACTGACTCTCAAAGGTGGAGCTGAAGAGTTGTTAGTGATGTCATTCCAAAATGACTAGGAAATGAAGAGGAGAATTCCTCTTAATGGGCTTGTGGAAAGACTATTGCAATAACTGAGATTTTTCTCCTTGCTTGACCTAAGTAAATGATGCTAAGCAATTCATTAAACTCCACTCTGCCTAAATTTCCTGATGGTGGGATAGATAGACCTTGTCTGGGTAGAAAAATGAAGTTTCTATAAAGTCTCTCTACCTTTCCCACACACGTTCTCACCCAGTTTATCTCTGTCTGTCTGTCTGTCTCTCTCTCTCTCTGTCTCTCTCTGTCTCTCTCTCTGTATCTGTCTGTCTCTTTCTCTCTATATATAGATAGATATAGATATAGATATAGATATAGATATAGATATAGATATAGATATAGATATAGATATAGATATAGATATAGATATAGATATAGATATATACATGTGTGTACATATATATGTGTGCATGTGTGTATATATATATATACCATTAGAAGATAATAATAATTATAAAACTAGTTAACATTAACTGGGTACATAACTGATGTTAAGCACCTTATGTGCTATGCTGAATAATTTCTTTTGTCCCTCAGAGCCATTCTGTATGCATCTTCACCCTGTTCTGTGCCCCTCTCTGTGTCCTGGGAGGCTGACTGCTCTGGATTACATCTTTAGGCTCGCTTGGCTTTTAACTTCTAGATGGGTTCAACTTATATATACAAGTCACTGGCTGCACAGGAGTGGGAGGGAGAAAAATGAGGTGAGGGTATTATTCCTTCCGTGCCCTGTCGCAAAATGTTGTCTGTGTTCCTGCATAGACAACTCTAGCCAGAGGCCATCCCTTATAGTTACAGATTTCCCCACTGTCCCTTCAGGCCCAGGGGTGGTAACTATTCTGTTTTACTATGCTTGTTCTATTCCTTCACCCTGCCCACATCTCTGTGAACTTTTCTTTTATGAAAGGCTTCTCAGTCACTTGACTCGAGTGGACCCTGACTGATGCACATTCACCCTCTCAACAACCCCCTGAGTGAGGTACCCTGCTATAGGTGAGGGAACTAGGACTTAAATTGGTTTAGAACTTGCACCAGTTCATGTATGTAGCAAATGCAATGACCAAAATGCAAATCTGAACTGGTGCCCAATATTGTCAAGATGATCAATGTTGACTTTCTAATATTTTATTATTATATAACATGTTATTTATTTTATTAGTCTGTCTCTTACCCTTATCATTACAAAACCCCAAATTCTTGCTAAGATTTTCGCAATTCTATTACACTAAAGATGATTTACTTGGTTTTACATAACAAAACAGTTTAAGTTAGCACAAGAAAAAAATAATTAATCTCAGGGTGTGGTGGGAAGCTTCAAATATGCACTACCACCCCCCCATCCCCGCCCCCCCCCCCGTACTGGTCCCCACTTCCTAGTATTTATGTCCTTATATAGTCTCCTTCTTTAGACTGTTGACTAGATTTATTGGCTTCTAATAAATAGACTATGGCAGAAGTAATGAGATGTCATTTCCAAGATTAGGTTTTTTTTTTAATGTCTTCTATCTTGGATACTTGCTCTTCTTCATCCATTCTTGGATCATAGTCTCTGGGGGAAAACCTACTATGCTGTGGAAAGACTCATGTAATAGCAACTGAGGCCTTCCAATAGAGTGAGCTTGGCAGTGAGTCCTTCCCCAGTTGACCCTTCAGATGACTGCAGTCTCAGCAAATACTTGATTGCAGCCTGTGAAAGACCCTGAGCCAGAGCTTCCCTGTTAGGCAGCTCCCATATTCTTGACCCACAGAAACTCTAAATTGACAAATATTTATTTTCAGTGACCAAGTTTTAGAGTAATGTATTATGCAACAATAGATAACTTAGAGAGACATTGATTCTGAGAGTGATCCAGAGAAACAGAATCTTAAGGATGACTTGTTAGAATTGGTTCTAGATTCTGTGAATCTCATAGAAAAGTTAGATGTGGAAATGAAGCAGCACCATTCTGGAGCACAAACATATCATTGCTGATCTGCTAGCTTACCCACTGGCATGAGGCAGTGGTCAGGCCTGCAACTGCTCCAACCTCCCCCTGGATCTTCCCCTGCAGCTTCTCTGAATCCTGGGCCAAGTATTTGTGCTTAGTCCAAAGCCATAACAGACCGCTTGACCTGCACTTGCGAGAGGTCAAATACCTCGAATTGAATTTCTTAAATTCAAGAAAGGCTTTAACAAAAAGCCTAAGAAAGTAAGGAGCCTGAGTAGTCTAGTTGGCAGCAAGAGTTTGTCGAACCTCTTTCTCTTGCTCTATTTAACCCAACTCATGTCTCCCAACCCCAAATTCCATATTCTTGAGAGATAATCTAATTGATCCAGCTTGGGTCAGCTTTCTTTCCCTTGACCAATAAGCTGAAGATTGGTAATATTAAGTGGTAAAAAAATATAGAGAAAAATATAGAGAGATACAGTTTCCAGGAGATAAGAGCAAGACCAACAGCCCAACAGACCACTACATCTTCCCTAAAGGTTTCTCTGACTCCAGTCTTTCTCCTCTGATTTATCCTATCCCCCGAGATCATACCTCCCTAACAAGTACTTGAGGTATATCATGACATAGTCTAAAACTACAACTTGAATTTCAGATATCTTACCAGTGTGGCCTATAATCCATCCTTAATGTGTACAAACCAATATGAAATTTCAGAAGACTATATTTGTGCATAATTATGACATTTCCCAATTTGGCCTTTTATTATAATTAATTATGGACTCCAACATGAGTTGAGCTTTAAAATGGGTTACACAGTTGTCTCACTTTGATTCAGTAATACCTACTGTTACCATGCTTTGGTCAGGGCACCATAAATAGAAAGGATACCTGGAGACACTTTCTGACATTATAAACAGAGGAGGTATAACTTTACTTCCTAATTAAATTTCCATCCTTTTACTCTCAGTAATATTTGTTCACCCAGTGAATGACTGCCTGATAAGGAAGAAGCTATAACACTTTAATAATGTTCTTGCCAAATCAGGGCAGAGCAGTTGTGGTAGTGAGGAGGTCTTCAACATAATTTAAACCAGTCAGTGCTTGGCTGAATAAACTCAAAGGAACCCTCCTTATTCTTATGAACACAATCACATCAGCAAGCCATCCTACAGCCCAGAAGGAATTACTTCTGACCTGGAGGCCTGCACTGAGTGAAAAGATGAATCAGCCACTAGGTCAAGAAAGCAATGAAAACTCTGGGAAGGAGAAAAGGTCAGCGCCAGCATGAGTGCCCCTCAACCTGGGTTTCTGAGCATCTTGATAATAAGGTGTGTGAAGCTCAGTGGTAGCTGAGAAAAAGTATTCTAAATGCTAGTCAAATGAGGCGGGGGAAAGACCATTTTGTTTTAAGAAACAGTTTCTGTTTAGAATGTTTGGAAAATGAAGCTGTAATCGCATTCTTTTATTGGCACCAACTCCATAGATTTAGTTGCTTTTAGAATGATGTTATCAAACAACTTCCCTTAAGACCTGCAACCCTGTTCCCTTTGCTATGTGTCAGACACAATTTAACCTTCATTATGTTCTCAGCAGTGATGTTTATATGAGACACTGTGATCTCCATGCATTACTTCCTCTTTTTGTTCTTCCACAGCCTCAAATACCAGGCTTCTTTAAAAAGATTGTGGTTAGTACAACTGACCTGTCTGTTTTACCCAAGCTTACCCTGAGGGTGACAATGAAGTAGGAAAAGAATGCTAAAATGAAGCCAGTTAAATTGAATGACAGATATGTGTTCAACTGACCCGGGTTTCTGGCCAAAGGTAAAGGGAAACTCTGGGATTTAAGAGGGGAGCAAAAGACAAGACAGAGATGTGGTCCAGAGCAGGGTCAGAGACCAAAAGCTCTACACTGAGTAAAAATGCCATTGAAAGAAGAGTAAATTCTCATTTCATCAGAGACAAGAAATAAACGAGTAGTCATATAGTCAGAAAGTCAAGGTCAATTACACAGGAGTTGCAAGGTAACAAAACAAAAACTAAAATTCAGCTGCTAGAGCCAAAGAGTTGGGACAAGAGTGTCTTGTAGTTTCTGTTGAACTTGGCAGTGTTTCTCAAAGTGAGTCCTCTGTGTCACTGACTATCCAGAACACTGGTTAAAAATGCAGTCATTCGACTCTACCAAGGTGTACTACAGGGGACTTAAGGATGGGACTGAGGTTTCACAGCTGGTTCTATGTTCATCAGAGACCCATCGTGCAAGTGGCTTGAGCAACAGGATTTATTCTACTCTCCTCCTCAAACTTCCTGGCTCGTTTAATACAATTAGATGTCAGAGTCATTATCACAGGACTCTAATCCGTTCCTTTGAAAAATGAATCTAGTAAAGTGGAAGTTCTCAAAGGAATACAGTTTGTTCACTAAATGTTTATAACAGACCAAAAGTTACAGCCCAGAACATCACAAGCTAGTAGTGTCATAATGTCTAGAAAGATACATTTCCAGAAAATATCATTTTCTTACCACAGTAGCAAAGCATTGCCGTACTAGCCACTTGGATTAATGTAGAAACTTCCCCTTAATGAACTCTAAACTATTACTTTAGAATAGTTATAAAAATAAGACAAGAGAAAGTAAACACAGAGTCAACCAAAGTGAGTATTAACCATTAGTAAAGGGAGAAATAAAGTTCAGTTCTCCTGACTTCAGCAGATTATTGCTATGTTTATTCAACAGCAAATAAAAAATTACATAAAACACTCAGTGGAAACCCCTGCCCCCTTATTGCTTTCTGAAATTTGAATGGAAAATGAAGCACGCAGAAAACAGCCAAAATATTTATTGTCTATACATAGCTCACCTACTAGAAGAAAGCAACAAATAAACACACATATGTACAATAAACAATGTGAAAGAGGAAGAGAATTAGTAACTGCATTTTTCCCACAGATTGTTTTGTAAAGTGTGATAAAATTCCCAAACCACTTATTATTCTGAGTTCCCAACTTAGGCTCACACAGCCATCATCGCCTAGTACTAATGGCAGCCAAGCCACATTGCTATAACTGAAGTCAAGGACAATTACTAGAAAACACCATCAACCTCTACTTTCCTCTCCTTTGCACCCCGCCCCTCACATGTACAGCTTCTGAGTCTTGTCCCAGAGTAAACAAAACTGTATTTGTACATTCCACCTATAAAGAATTTTACATTTACTCAAATTCATGAAGGACTGTGAATACTTTCACATTAAAGTAACTTTGCAAGTCTTACAATTCTGTTGTTCTTTAAGAAGTTCCTATTAAGTCTAAAATGCTTCGGAGATTAAAAGAGTATATTAATATTATTAGAGACTTGAGATAAAATGCCATGCCTTGCAGGGTATCTTAGCACTTAATGAAAACATTTTCATCACATTCTGAGTCTATTATGCCAGATCTTCATTTCATAAGTTGTAAGATAATCTCATTTTAATTAGAGGAAAGATACCAAGTATATTAGAGTAATACAGTTAGATATATTCATCAACTTTCTTCTCATCAGGTAAAATCGCTCCTTCTGAGTTTGTTATACTTACATGCTGCCACAGATGTAAGTAAAATTAAAAATCAATAAATATATGTATATAAATTCTGAATGGTTCGTAGAGCATTAAATTATTATTTTGTATGGAGGACCTTGTATACGGCCGCTCTGTCCAGTACAGTAACCACTTTCACACGTAGCTATTGAATACTTGAAATATGGTTATCTCAAATAGAAATGTGCTGTAAGTGTTAAGTACACATAGGATTTCAAAAATTTAGTATAAAACATAAATTATCTCAATAATATGTACCTGATTACATGTTGAGATAATTATATTGTGCTTATCAGGGCTAAATAAAATATATTATTAAAATTAATTTCACATATTGCTTTTTACCTTTTTAAAATATGATTCTAGAAAATTTTTAAGTTCCATGTGTAACTTACATTATATTTCTACTAGACACTGTCGCTTTATATCATCTAAAAAATATATAAGGTCAAATTTTAATTATCTATAGTATATTATCCATGTTGTTAAGGAATAAACATAAATAATAAATGTCAAATTGGCTCCATGTAAATTCTGAACAAATTCCTGATTACCTTTTCCCACTCTCCAGTCAATTAAACAGAAGAATGCAAAAGCTAGTTTTAATAGCGGCCTAAGGAAAAATGCTACCAGGCAGGTCTATGGCTGCAGAAGAAAGTTGGACAGTACCTTCCAGAACCAGATACAAATCACATGATTTTCAAGAGTGGACTGTAAAATAAAGCCAGAAGTATCTTGCGGGAGAAGCAGTCTTTAACAGCAGTCCCACTTATGACCCAGACATTTAAGCAAGGCAGGGAAAGCCCAGAACTCCATCTTTGGTTTTATAATTCTTGCAATGGAAGGTGAGTGAAAAGGTACACGGCAGGGTAAGAAAAGTTTTCAAAATAGTACTCTAAGATACTATATCCCAGTACCTTGTTGAAAGGCCAGGAAAAATGTGAACACCAATCCAAACATACAGCACTAATCAAAAGCCACTCATGCCAAGCTGGTAGCGTAAAAGAGCCATGCAAGTATTTTTAAATGTAAAACTTGCTGCTCTCAAAGAAAAGGAATGTAGAGTAGGTCAGAGGCAAACTAAAAACAAATGGTCCATGAAGAAATCGGTAGAGCACCTCACAAGGGACTCCCAAGGAAAAATGCAAACCTCTTGAAGTACAATAAAGTCAGGAAGCCAGCTAGAAAATGCGAAGGTCACTCAGGGATGAAAAGTGATGGGAGGGAGAATCAATTAATTATTTGCTTCACTCTGAAGACTTCGGAAAGAGTCTCACCTCTATTTTACTTTAAAGCAGACAAGTCAGAGATATTAGAACAAACAGTGGAAAGCACAAGATTTTCCTAAATCTAAGTGACAAACTAAATATAAATAAATCACCAGGACCAGACGGCATCCACCTAAGACTTCCAAAAGAACTCAAGGGTGAAATATGGAACTGCTGGACAAAATGTACAACCTGTTGTTATTAACCGCCACTATAGGAGAAGAATGGCAGGTTGCCAGCATGAGTCATACTCATGAGAACCACTCCAGAGGAGATTCTGGAAACAGAAGTCCCTCAGTCTAATTTCCAAATTTGATAAGGTAATGACATCTATATAAATGTTGAAAATGTAGTACCTAGGAAGTATGGCTTATATGAGGTGGAGTCTTGGCTAATAATCTATGAGGGACATTTTTTATATGCTTTGGAAAATTTAAACCGGATACTGAGAAATTCTCAAATTTTTTTGAGTGCTTATCTGTTAGAAATCTGAGTATTTACGAATGAAATAATATAATATTGGGAGATTGCATTGGAATAACCAAAAAGGAAAAAAAGTTAGGAAAAGGGACAGATATAACAAGAAAGAAAGCAGACTGTTGATGAGTACAGTGGTTTATTCTTTTCTTTTTACTTTTGTGTGTTTGAAAATATCCATAACAAAGGTAAAAAGTAGTCAGGGAGGGAACATAGGGATATATAAGCATATATTTCAAAGGGAAACCAATGAATATCATTTATTTAGACTTATGAAAATACTTTGACAAAGTCCCACACTAACATTTTAGACACATACACACACAAAGTTTTTTCGGTTACAATGAAAGCTTTTCTCACAGAGAAGAAATCATCTCAGAGACAAGGGCAAAGGGGAAAGATAAATTGGAATTTCTCTGGATGATAAAGTGCTAATAGTGATATCCCCGATAAAGTAGTTTTATATGAAATCTTAAAAAGGGGGGCCAAATGGAGAAATTAAGTTTGTAGGCTATATGAAATTTATCTCAGTAGTGAACTATCCACGTTTACAGAGGGGAAAAAATGTCCCCCAAACTCTTCCAAGTTTGCCTAAGTAGAAAGAAAAATAGTAGATGGGCTTTAATGTTTACCAGTACTAAAAGATTAACTTTAGAAAACATTAATGTAGAAGTATATGTATATGATATGAGATCTTATCAATTTCTAAAATTCTAGAAGAATGTCTAATAACTATAAACCATTCCTTTTAAAATCAGCTTATTTCACCTCTATGGCTAAAGAGAAACATAATGCTGAAGATACCCAGGAAAGTATTTCAGATATAAAACATTTTCAAGACTAGATATGTCTATAGCAACAAGATGTCTCCTTTGTCTGGTCACCTCAGTTTAATGATAGTACAACCAATCTGAATGTAGCCTGAAGAGTAATATCAAGAATCAGTAAGGGAGTTGAGTAGACTATCAAATTGGACTCAAATGGTTAAAACTTTATGGCTTAGAATCATGAAGCTTGAGTGATAGTGTATGATCAAGGTTTATTGGCTGAGCGGGGGGGTTGGGGGAGTGGAGAGGATAAAAATAGACTAATTATGACTTTGTTCACCAATTTGTAGAAGGTCTACTCCTTGAAAAGTTAAAGATTTAGTTCTTAAACAAAGAAAATTAGTAAGATACTATGCAAGGAGAACAAACAAAAAAGATGTTACCCCCACGCAAGAAGGGTTCAAACTAGAAATAAAAAGGTATTAAAGGAAGCTATTGAAAAATCATGTCCAGTTCACTGATCATCACTGATGCATATTTAGAAAACAAATCAATATTTTTTAAAAAAGATGAAAAACTAAAAAGATCAAAAAGGTTTTACCACAAAATTTTTTGATGCTCCTCTCAGAACTGAAACAGTAGTAGTTAGATGGACAATTATTTGAATTTTTTATTTATTGGTGTCACTTTTCTCCTTCATTATAATTAGAAATTAATTCCAATGATACAAATATTTCAGCTATTCAATATAATAAACTGTAACTTCACTAATTATATTCAGTGTAGTACAACTCATGATGAAAGTGCCCATTAAAAGTCCCAAATATTTATACTATAATTTGTTACATTATTTTTATATACTTCATTCACCGATGTTTAGAATATTAATATTATAAATTATTGAGTTTAGTTTTTCTTTAAAAGCTACAGTAATTTTATAAATGATAGTTACTAGATTCTTTATTCATTATCAGTGAGTTACTCACAGCACGTCTTTTAAATCCCAAAAGCTAAGTGTGAAATGGTTAACTCATTTCATCAAATAACCAAGAATGGTTACCTGATACTCAAGGAAACTAATGTAAAATAGAGATTAGATGACAATAGGAATGTTATCCATCAAGATGTTTATTTATTTGATCTTGCTCTAAAATCCTTGCAATATTTTCTAATCCTATTCTAGTATGTACTAAAAAATAAACTAATCACATTCCAAAAGTAAATATTTTTATGCTACATATCTAAAAAGATAGCATAATGTTTTAGCCTCTTTCAGCTCTGCTTGGTCATAGCTTCATCTTATTTTAGATAGCTGAAACATTTATTTGTGAATTTATAACATAAAGCAAAAAGTGGGGTTAAAGTGAAACTTCCCGTTCTTCTGTAGCAGATGGTGGTAATGGTTTCATGTCTCATCTCACGAGAGGTGAAGGATGTCTGCTACCCAGTGCAGTCACACACTCGTCCAACTTGCCATAGTGTCCCTGACTCAACTTCTGGACTCAATCTTGACATTTCTCTGGTAGATGTTAGGTAAATATAGCAAAAATACAAAAACCTCACCATTATGACCAATAAACCCTTGCCTAATAATAATCTTTGCCTGCTTGATGTTAGAAGAAAATTATTTCAACAGCTAATTAGCTAAAATGTTAATAATAGTGACATCTGGTTAGTGGTTTTATTAGTAATTTTAATTTCTTTTTTATATTTTTTATTTTCCAATTTTCTTTAACATAAATTAATTGTTTTATAATTAGGAAAAACAGAGAGTATTTTAAAATAGATGTCATAAATTTCCATTTATGTAATCTGAAAAGAATATTTATAGTCAATAATATCTTACTGGCAATCAAGTTTTCAGGACTGGAGTCTTATATAATGACTTTCCATTACCTTTAAAATAGAAATTCACTTGATTTTCATCCATATAAATGTTGTGGATCAAAGTTTTTTATAAGAAAAAGAAACGAAAAAGATTTATGGGGTTCTGCTTTAATTTTTGATGAAGATGTATCATCACTACCTACCATCCCTTATGTCTGAGTGAAGCAGACGTAAAGATGGACTCAACTATCGCAGCACACATAGCATGCGGCTGTCTTTGTCCAAGTGACAGTGCTGTGTTCTGGACCCTAAGAGGGGGCTTGACATTTTGAGTAAAATGCCATAGAATCTCAAAATAGTATTTTGAGAATTCTCAGTGTCTGCATACAAATATCTCTTTCTTTTAGCCAAGGGAATTAAGATGGAATTTCACTTTGCCTCCTTCATTTAGGGAATCTCAATCAGTTGTTCCTTAAGTAACAAAGTACAGACTCAGCAAAAGGACCCAAGAATTATATCACATATTGTTTATGGCTGAGTGAGCTTACAGAATGTTGGTATGTGCTGAGCACACAGCTATTTGTCATGAAGCCATCAATCAAATTCGGTTGATAATAGAAATCCCTAAATAAATGAATTATAGAAATCAATGAGTCTGCTATTCTTTCAGAATTTAAAATCACTGAAAAATTTACCATGGATTTATAAAGCAATTAAATAGTACGGTATCAATATTCTCTTATTCATTTCACAGCTTTTTCAGACCTAACAGCACTGTTTAGCAAAGACTCAAGAGACTGCCAAAGACAGACTCCACTGGGGTCATCCCAGAAATGACAGGAATATAGGCAGTGGTCAAGTTGAGTTACCTATTCTGTGAGGTCCTAATTACAAAATAAAGTGAAGTTCCATGGAGCCCATCCAATTATATCCACCAATATAGACCCAGGTCTCACCTATTATCTCAATTAGTAGGTCCAGTAGGAAACAAAAAAATGAAACCCCTTAGGCAATCAAAAACTGTAACATCAGCGGTTAAATTTAACTTCACTTTTCCTTACATTACTACATGTAATGATAACTTTTTTAAGCTTCATCTTTCCTCTTTGTTTCATTAGAAAGCATTATCAATGCCTCAAAGTCCCAGACAACACTTAGTAAAGGAGAGAAACAAAAAGCACAGATAATTATAAATTCGATAATATGCACTGAAATGAGTCTGTTCGTCATATAAGTCTAGACTGGCAAATATAGTCTGACGCTGGCTTAAAGGGGAGCCCAGGTATTTAAACAAGTATAAAGCTTAATTTCTTTCATTCTTAATACTGTTGCAGCATCCGTCCCACATGATACCATGATAGCAGCCTCGGCTGCCTACTGTACGCCCGGCACTGTGTTAGTCATTGAAAATACAAAGAGATAAAAAAAAAAAATTAATTAAATAAAACAGAACAAAACAAAACAAACAAACAAAAGAGGAACAAACCATGAGTCCTTCCTCAAAGACACTCCAGGCTGATGAGGAAGAAAGACATGGAAACCAATCATTGAAAGCCATAATACTGTATAAGATACAAGCAGCGGAACAGGCTTATTGAATCTTTAAGGGCTTGGGACCCAGAAAGAGCTCATAGAAGGTGATGATCTGAGTATTAGTGGCTGAGATGCCTTGGAAGAATAAATAAATTTTAGCCAATAAAAAAAAGAAAATAGAAGGCAATTCACATAAATGTTTTAGTATGTGCAAGGATACAGAGTATAGAATAGTTTAGTATTTGGGAATAGCTTAGTATTTGTGGAATAGTTTAGCATTTGTAAATTATTTTGGTGTGGTTGGAATGAAAAGTAAACAATAAGAACAGCTTTTCTCTAAGTGTATGTATCATCTATTCCTCTTCTGATTGGAGTGTATTTACCAAGGTGAGTCTGTTTGGGTTTCCTAAGCTGTGCGGCTTTAGCCCACATTAACGCCCTGATCATCACCACATATTCACCTGGCACTGTCATCCCCGATCATTAGCAGACGCACAACCGAACATTTAGGTGCGCTCCATTGTAACCTGTGCTCACCTTCCTCTCAAACACTCAAAAGGAAAACTGACACTGAGAGAACCAATGCATTTTTAGGAAAATGTATTTACTAACAAGACTTTAGTCCTGAAAATACAAATGGCACTCTTTCCTCCCTCCCTTATTCCCACCCATCATCCTCTTCCATTCTCCAGCCAAAGAAGCATTCTTAGTATGCTCCAAAAAATACAGTTTTGTATTTTTGAATACCTTTTGATGATAAGGATTGTGATGTATTTGTAACTATTCCTAGGTGGCTGGCAGAGGGGCTTGCCTACAAATGACTGATGAATGGAACAATCAACCAATCAGTTCATCTGATTGCTACATTGAAGGCAATTGTGAAAGCATATGCCATAGAGAGCCAGACAATTGAACCAAAGAAAAATATTATACATTTACTGCAACTTTAATGAACTAAGAGAATAAGGCATTTGAGAAATCATAAACATTTGTTTTTGCATGAATCCTACCTAAAAATAAAATAATGCCAGGTAATATCAATTACTGTCTTGACTATAAGAAATGAAAAGTTTATTGCCTAAACAATAAAGAAAATCTCACCAAGAAGTCCAAACATCCAGGGTTGGCTGATTCACTGATTCAACAATTACGTCTTTTGTGTCTGCCATCTTCAGGTTTTTATTCTTGTTTGTGTCCTTCATGGCTATAATTTGGTGCAGTAGTTCTAAATATCACATGATCATGTAATATCCAAATGTCAGATTGAGAAATTAAGGCACTTCTCTTTTTCATATTTTCCTCATGTCTCATTGGCCAGAATTGCATTACATGACTGGTCCTAAGCCAATGATAGTCAAGGGAACTGGATTTATTGTGATTGGCTTAGCCTGGGACAAATCAAGATCCACCCTGCTAAGGGGCTAGAGAGGGTCCCAGATTCTTCCAGGAACATGAATGAAATCAAGGTAGGTTGTGAAGCAAGAAATTAAGCAGTAGGAAAACACAAGCGGGATTTACTGTTAAATAAGCAACTAATAGTATCTACAATAGCCAATGACCTGTTTGACTTCATTTTTTTTTATACTCATTCAACTTCCAAAGAGTCAAACAAACAGTGAGTTAACCTCATTTATCATTAAAAAAAAGGAATAACTGTATGTACTTTTAAGAAAGAAGAAACAAATAATACTTGAGCAACAACAACAAAAGCAAATGAAAGAAGACTAAAATCAGAATCATGAAAATTTTTAAGCACCATGATCATGGAGTAAAAACAATCCTATGTTTGAATACTGTGGATTGTCTTTACAAAATTGGTATTAGGATTTCAGTGCTATATCCAAGGCAGTAAGTCAAAATTCCTTTATGCATTTCTTCTGTTGACAGTAAAGACTGAAAATGATCATACTTACTATAAAAGACTATAGACTTAAATAAAAACAGCCTAGGACTGAACTTGTAGCCCTTATAATCACATTCGCTATGTCTGCAATTCTTTACCTAGAAATATGAAGGTTTTCGAGAAGTCTTTGAGGTTAATGTTAATTAATTTGTTAATTTATTCAAAAGTTATGTTGGTGAGCAGAATAATTTAGTTCTAACCACCAGTTCATACAGTTTTAGGACACCTTTCTGGAATTCATTGCCTATCACCCATTTAGTGTTAATGCCATGTTGCAATATTTAAAAGTTTGTTAACATGTAATATTTTAAGCTGTATATTTCAAAATTAATCTCACACTAAATTGAAGATTACACCCATTAAGCATACCTTTAAGAGTTGAATATTGAGCATAACAATCATCACTTGTTGCCTAGCAACCCTGTTACTAGCACTCACAGTAAGTTTATCCTAAACACTAATGTAAAATCAGCAACAACTATATATCTACTTCAAGTCTCTGTTAGAAAAATGCACTTTTTTTTTGTTATTAACGATTTTGTATTTTGCTATCCTGGAGAGTTGAATTTCAATGAAGGGCTGAGAAGGGGGTGTCTTGGTCTCTAAGGCATCATCCACTCTCAACAAGCAGTCCTAAGAATGATGCCCAATTACTGGTCATCGCAGTTAAAATGAAATTAATATCAGATGAGTATCTTAAGTCATCTTTTAAAAGTGTACCTTGTTTTCGTACATTCTAATTTCCAGAAAGAATATAAGATTAGATTATGAGTGCCTTGGGGGCACTCTCACAGCTCTCCTATTCTTTAAAATGCCTCAGGTAGGCCCCACAGTCAAAAAATGTCATCTCTCATCCCATTTTTTCATGCTTGAGTATATTATAACAAATAACCTTTCTAATTCTGCATACATTCCCATGTCTATACATTTACATTACTAGAGTCTCTGGTATCACCATTGCCAAGGAGCTCTCTGAAGTACTGCAGCTACGCTCTGCCAACTGCATTTGGCTGCCCGGCTCCTTCTGCGTTCCCAAAGCTGGCAAGCTAATATGCTAATAGAATTCATTAGCCGGGGCTTTTGACAGACAGTTAAAACAGGACTCCACATCAGCACTCCAGCACTGCACGGCCATTATGCCATTTCAGGAGGCACAGCTAATTCAAAGAAGATGATGACAGGGTTTGCAATCAGGGAACATTAGAGTGTCAGGCAGTGGAGAGGCTGAACATGCTAGGCAGGCAATATTGCCAACAATTCTGATTTGATTTCTGGCACACTGGCGGGCTTGGCAAAAAACGGAGGTAATGAGATAAACTGAAATATCAGGCACTGGGACTGGTCTTTGAAGTAATTATTCTCTGGGGTAACAAGGGACAGGATGAAAAGCTTTCAGGGGCAGGCAGTGGGCACCCATGGGACCCAGTTTCCATTACAGCATGACACTCTCCTGAGCAACTCTCACTCCACTCAGGAAAGCAGAGTACTAAATAGGCTGTCAAAGGGAGGGGAGACTGGGAAGGGTCTGGGAAAGGAAATAAAGCTGAAAAAAGATAGAAGGTGGATAGAGTATCAGAGCTCTTTGAGGGAGTGAGAATTTAGTGGGGTGTTTCAGAATATCTCTGTCAGGAACAATGATAACTTACATGGCTTTCATCAATTAGTCTTTACATTCAACATACTAGGAAGGAGAATGGAATAGGAGGCAAGGCAAGAGACTCAACAGGCCACAAAAGCCCCATGAGTAGTAAAATCTCTTAAGATGTTGGTCGAAAACTGATAAGCCTTTGGCATTTCCCCTTCAGGCTCTGTCAGGATGAGGACCTGAGTGAAATGATTAAGAGAGCACTTTCTGGAAGTTCAAGCCTCTAAGCCTCTGCATATAATCAGGCTCACCAGGCAATTCTTTATGTAGGAACAGGCCCAAGGCTAAAGTTGAACCAGAAATGAATCATTTCTCATTCTGCAGTGAATAATACTTCTTCTGAATCGAATTGGAGGTCACTGGCTAAACAAACTGGGAAGCACGCATGTTACAAACCAGGAGAGTTATTCCATGTGCACAAACCTAGAGCTTTAGCTTTTTTTGATCTTTTTACAAGAGAAACATTATCTGGTTGAAAATAAATACCACACCAGGATTGACAACTAAGAATATGTATGAATTATGTCACCTTTGCCCTGCTTGTTTTAGTAAGAACCACGATGTAATATTTGACACCACACACACACACACACACACATACACACACACACAGTTGGATCCCAAAGAAGCTGTATATTTCAGTGCTACACTTCTGATTTTTGATTTATGCATATAACAGAACATACCCAAGAAGATTATCAGCCATATTTCTCATGTATTTTCTCCAAAGATTTCCCCAACCCCTTCTCTCTTCTTTTTATACTTATTCTTTATCAGTGACATCCCATTCATTCCTGCATTTTCAACTATCACTCTATATGGAAATGACTATCAACTATCTCTAAACCTCAGTTATCTATTAAGTTCTAGGCCCAATGATGTACACAGAACTGTTAAGCAATATACTTTGACACATGGACACCAGCTCAAATGTCACTTGTTCACAACTCCTTCTCTGTTCCTGTTTCCATTAATAGCATCATTATCTCTTTATTCACCCAATTCAAAACCTTGAAATCATCTTCTCTACCTCTTGTCTTCCACACCCAATCTGAGGCAGACTTTGTTGATTAGCTCTGCATTGATCCCTGACTGCCATTCCCACCATGCTTTTCTAATTTAGGAATGACCTTCTGAATTAAATTGCATTTTATGAATAAAACTGGAAACATAATCACTATACTATTATTTCAGTGGGAAATATAGTCCATATACCTACTAACCAACCGATTTCAACTCATTCCTGACTCTGTTTACTATACTCTAAATTTGTATCCAGCCAGTTCCTATTCTTGTGACTCTACCTTCATTTCTTTTATATTTGCTACCTCAGGATAGGATCCTGCTGGTATCCTAACTTCTGCTCTCAAAACTTTTTCCTGGAGCATTGTAAGAGCCTCCTAATTGATTTGTAGTTGTTGTTGTTGTTGTTGTTGTTGTTACATACAGTGATATAAGATTAGCTTCTGAAAATATTAATCTATTCATGACACGACCCCTACTCAAAAACTGTCATGTTTTTTTTAAATCAAAAATAGTTAATCTGGCAGTAAAGGCTCTTTGTGACATGACTGGGGCCTATTACTCCAATTTTTCCTGCTTTCACACTTTTTCTAACATTCCAAACAATCAGCATTGCTTTCCCATGCCAAACAAATTAAATGCTTTCCAAAACAGCTACTTTTGTTTAGAATATGCTAATATCCAAACTATAAATTTCTTCTTGTCACATCCTACCCATTCTCTAGATTTTTAAAATCCTATATGGCATTGCTAGTATCTTCCCCTCCTGTAAACTACTAATTCAAACACCCTGATCAATAAATGTAAGTTTACATTCATAAGGTCTGCCAGTACTCTCTTTCTTTGAAAGTAAGATAGGAGAGTTAGTGCCTAAGATCATTCTGTGAAACATACCACATGCAGAAAGGCATGTAGTTATGATTGTTTCCAATGATAGAAATTAAAAGTATATACTATCATAATTAGGTTAGTAAACAAATTCAAATAACTGGGAGACATGATTTGCACAGCTGATTAACCTCAGTGGTTTCCAGAGAGATTCCCTTCTTGGTACCATCACATGATCTTTATGTCTCCCCAAACTATTGAAGTAGAGATTAGTTGGAAAAATGATGCCCCCTCGGCATTCCTTTCCTGACCCCTCGACTCTGATTGTGAGGAAATTCTCGTAACTTCCTTGATTTCCCCCAATTCACATTTACAGGACTTCTAAATAAACAAAAATGGGCATTCAGTTAAAAATAATTTAATTTTTTGGTCAATAGCGAGATACAAATCAAATTCACTTGGAGTGAACTCCCTCCTCAGATTCCCAACATGCATCCTGGAGAGGATGAAAAAGCCCTCCTGTTGAAAACCACCACCACATCGTGAGCACTGTAACTGATTTGAGTGTATTGTGTCACCCAGGTATTGTGAGAAAGAAAAAAAATTACAGTCTCTGAGGTAGGTCATTGCTGGTTATCACATTGCCCATAACACAGGGTTGTTATGATACAATGATGTTAACAAATACAAAAATGCTTTACTGAAAAAAAAAAAAAACTCTAAATGCACTAGTTAATTTAGGTAAATTAAATACATGTATCCTCCAGGAGTGGAATAATTTGTTGTTGATAATCCATCGTTTCATATCTGCCAGGATAGTCTCATCAATGTGGGTCTTCTTTCAGATTGTACTTACACAACACAAAGTGAACTGAGTCACATAAGCTAGGATGGAGGAGAAAAAAAAATTATCTGGCTCTACCTTCTCAATCTGTCATGATAATAGGTTGTTTTCATGTCTTCACTTTACCCTGAACAATGTGGTCTTTTTTTGTTGTTGGAGAAGTTGAGACACACATTCACAGAGAACATAATTAGAATCACAGAATTTTGGAATTGGAGGAGACCATAGAGATCATAATTGAGAGTAAAGTTTATTTGGGAGATATAATTTTATTTTTCCCCTCTTTGGGCTAAACGACCATTACAATCTGCTTCAGACTGTTGTGTCCCTTCTTAAAAGTAAATTAACTATAGTTTCCAAAGAAGGGAATTCTTTTCTCTTTGCACATATTTTAAGTGGTAGTTACTGGTACCTTTTAGAATGTTTTGTTTGTCTCTTGCTGCTGTCCCCGCCAGAAATGCAGTCTGGCATCCACATTTCTCCATGAACATTCTAATTACAATATGCCCTCTTTTCCAAATGGTCTTGGGAGGAGTGAAATGACGGACATGGAAAGCAATACTATAACGAATAACTTCCATGACACAGGGGAATGATTATGGCCAAAAAATTCATTCTTTGATAAAATCTTTAGAAAAGTAAATATATCCTTTAAGAGTGATTTTAATGCTAAGCAGAATACAGTCGGCACAAGGATGGTAAAGTCAAAATTACAAGAAGAAAGAGAAATAGAAGATCTGGATTCTAATCTCAACTCTACGTGTACACACAATGATATGCATATCAGATAATCTAGGAGGAAGTGATTGGGAAATTAAAGAAAAGTTTTTTAAAGCATGCAACATAAAGGTATTTGTAACAACTCTGTATTGTACTCATTTAAGTATTTTCTACCCTATCAGCTTATAAACCCATGGATGTTAACAACCTATTTTTTGGTATTTTTGTTTGTTCGTTTGTTTGTTTTTGAAGGACAGGACTAATGATCTTACACAGTATCTTGTATGTAAAAGACACTTAATATATGTGTTGAATAAAAGAATACATGAATAAGGAATATAAGAATCATCGAGTGATTAAGTTATCGAATGAATGAAGTAATATGTTAACAGAAAGAGGAGAGAACAAAACCATAAATGGACCATAAACACCCTAATGGGTTAGAGTTATTGAACAGCATTCTAATGTGACACAAAAAATGCTTTCTCTTTTTAGCAAATAAGAAGCTATTAATCTAAGGTGTTTCTCTACCTGCTTACAGAGGAATAACATTTCAAAACACTGTCAGATTTTCTTTATAGATAGGGGCACGCCAGAATGCATCCACACTAGGATGGGAATTATAAGGGTTATTCATCGGCAAGCTTCAGGACATAAACTGATCACCAGCTGGGGTCAGGAAGAAATGATGGCGTCTCCTAAAAGCTTCCTCCAGAGCATGCTGCAGTGCTCACTGCTGGAGTCACAATACCAATACTAAAATGAAGCTCAACTGTTATTTTTTTTTTTATTGAGTAGCAATTCTTATGGTTTTCAAAATGAGAAGAGAACACAACAAAGAAATCTACTCAAACAGCACCAGCAGCTCTGTTGTTCTGGCTCCCAAACAAAATGCAGCAGTCGATGATGAAAGTAAGGAAACCTGTGACATTGTCGATTTAAAATCCAAAGCATTCTACCTACGTGAGGGACCACAGTATTTTACTGAAGGACCAGGAAAATAACATAACTTTCTCCTGAGAAAGTACACAGTACAGAAAAGCAAATATTTCATCTTTAAGGTCAACAGCTATATCACCGTCAGTTTTCTCATTGAAAAGCTACTTTGAAAGTAAAAAAAATGCCCTATTCAAACGTAAAGCTTTTCAGCCCAAGCTAGTAATTTTATTAAGTTAAAAAGGTTTCATGAGATCATTTCACCTGAGAAAATAAACTGGATATGTAAGAGATGAAACTCCTTTCAAGGACACAATGCTTAAAAACACTCAGAAGACAGCTGCTGGCGGCAAAGCTGTTGGGGTTTATTTAAAGAAGAACACAATTGTCAACACACTGATTCCAATAGCTGGATTCCCAGGAATCCTGGATGGCATATTCAAAACAAGCCTTGATCTTTGGTTAGTCTGCTGTCTTCTCAGGCACAGACCTTCTTGCTGATTCGAATATAGGTGAAGCTGCCTTAAAGTATTAGCAAAGCCACCAACCAAGCTCCTCACTCCTACAGGGAACAGCTTGAGACTTTGTGCTGTGCCCAAAGTCAAAAGTTCATTCTACCTCAGGATATTGGCAGCCAGGGCCCCTGAAGAGAGTAACACCACAGTCTGTAAAGTCAAAATATTTTGCCAGATCCTCACTGTTTTGCCTTAAACATCAATGAGAATGCTGTGAAAAGAATGCAAGCCAGAGGACCGTAGGTGTTTTCAAATTAATAGTGCCCTGAATATACTAGAATCAGTATATATTAGACAATAGAAATATCAGGTGGTGCTGAGCTATTTAAAGAAAAGATGACTACATTAAACTCCAGTGCAGCTCTTCTAGAAATTGTAAAGTCATTCAGGCAATAAATATGTGTCGAATGCCTACTCTGTGTATAGGGGATAGGAATACAATATTGAACGAGCCTTGGCCTTTGTCTTTTAAGTGTCAAACTAAAGCATTCCATAAATAAACTCTTCTTCCAAGTTGTTCCTAGGTCTCAAACTTTTGTAAGGGAAATGGCAGAAAGTGTCATTCAAACCAAAAGTGGCTATATTCACTGTGCCTTCAGAGGTTAGAGTGGTGGCAGTGATATAAGTCACATAATCAGAGAGAAAGGAGAATGGGTGAAACATGTAGTTATTGCATTGTTTAGCAAAGTACAATGATGAATAACAGCCAGGCAGAGGAAGCCCAAGCAGTTTATGGATAAAAAAAAAAGGAGAGAGCTGGATTGCTCAGCACAAACAAGTATAAGACAGTATTATTTTTCTTTGTGGAGTGGCTGAAAGGCAGCATAGAGATTAAAGAGAGAGCTAAAAAAAATAAAAATAAAAAGTACCCCAAACGTAGGTTGGGAGAAATGGCTGAAGAACTTTTTAAAGAGCCCAATGTTCAATTTTGGATTATCTGACCATGAAATGTCATATAACTTCTCTCGCTGTTACCACTCTCTTCAATAAAATGCTGCCACACACAGCTGCTTACCAGAGTGATGTTCTAGGAATATGAGGGAAAGATTCATGGGCAAGAAAGGTGATTCTGTCTGGGTTAATACCAGTGAGGGGAAGCAGAGTTTGCCACCCCAAAATATGCCTTTTGGGATATCGATTACTTTAAGCTGGTTATTTTCAAGATACAAAAGACTCAGAAAAACTCTTCCCCCTAACTTCCTGAAAGGAATACATAGAGGACCTATTCCAGGAAGAAAGCTATTATCCTAAATAACTATAGTTTAATATGAATTAGTACGTGATAGGAAAGAACCTAGCAAGGACCATTTGATCAAAGTCCTATCTGTGTCCCATTGTTAAAATGGCCCAGCAAATATTTATTTACCAAACATTTGCTTTTCTACTGCCGTGTGAATCACCTTCCTGCCCTTCAAAGTTCCAAATCACACACCTCCTACCCTACTTCTTAGCTCTGGATGGCATATGAGCCTCAACTGTCTAACATGTCCTTGGGTTAAAGAACCCTGAGTGTACATATGTAATAAATCTGGATATTTTCTCCTGTTAATCTGTCTCATGTTATTAAGGTAGCCAGCAGAACTTAATAAATTTGAAGGAAAAATTATTTTTCTGCCCCCATCCCGGGGCAGGGATAAAGGAGCAGCCAGAAAACACAAAATAAACAACAAAAATCTGGCGCCGGTAAGAAATCAGAGCCCAAGCCGATGAGATAAATCCAAACTCCCTGGACATTTGCAAGTGTCCTGGGCAGGTGTTGGTATTTCCTTTAAGGTGTGGGGAGAGGTTCTTAGAGGGCAGCAGGAGACGTCTGGGTTGTAATTTTTGTAGGGCAGGACCATGTCTTTGACTTTGTGTATCACATTATGCCCCTACAGGTGCTAGCTAGTACAAATCTCCCAGGAAGAATTTATGAATGTTTGTGGAATAATTTACTATAGCGTGATGAAATCTCAGCACCTAACTGCCAAACAGGGAATCAGGGGCCTCCCAGGGACCTCCAAGTCTGAAACACAGGAACTCCTTTGTATGCAGGTGAATAGACCCTGGCTTCAGAGGCTCCTAGTCAGAAATTTTTTCTCTACCAGTCGCCCCAGGATCAAGATTGCTACCATTAAGGATCTTGGGGCAGACTTAAAACAACAGATTCAAGAGCAATGCCTTTATACCTGGGTCTCCCACTTGACACAGAGAAAACACCATCACATTTTGCAAAAGTTTTCAAACACACACTCTTAGAAAATGTGTTATCTCATTTTTGTTATCTCAGTTTGAAAACACCAAAGGCCAAGCTTGCAATTTGTTGGGTGTGAGCTGGGTTGTAGGAAGAGCCACCTTAATGTCAAAAGAAAAAAAGAAAATAAACAAACTAAAAAATTTTTTTTAAAACAGATGAATTTATTCTTACACAGAATTATCTCTGTCCCAATGAGATGACGCCTAAAGAAAAGTGAGGTTCCTGGCACTTAGCTGTTCACTGGTTTATTGAGCACATACCCTACCAGACACAGGGGTTAATAATGTGGACAAAATAGAAGTTGTCCCTGCCTTCATGGCCATAGCATTATCGCAAGAGACAGAAGTTAAGGGGAAGTTATAACACAGAACGATAGGTGCCAAGTTAGGAGCTACAGCACGCACTGAGAGTGCGTAAGTAGGGGCCAGCTCAGACCCCCAGGTCAGGGAGAGCCTTTGAGAAGGACTAACATATAATTGCAGACATAAATGAAGAATCGGCTTTGACTCAAAAAGAAGCAGTGAGAAAGAGGAAAAGTGCTCTAGGAAGAGGGTAAAGCATGTACTGGAACAAAAATTCTGATTAATCTCCAACAAAGTGCGAGCAACAAAATTTCACTTTTTTTGATCTAGTAATTTTATAAAAGATCAAAGTAGCAATCGTGGAAAAAAATAACACCTTTGTTAGTCTTGCTTATTGCCTAAATATACTTTATAATTTAGAATTGTTTTTATTTTGAATCCCAAAAATGGGTTAGACACAATCATTTCAGTGTTTAGGGCCATTGATGATGATAGTAATGTTTATTAGATATTATTTTTGTCCCAACATTATGTTTTATACTCATTTACTCATTTAATCTTCACAATAATCGTATTACCATCCCATTTTATAGATGGAAAAACTGAGACAGAGAAGTTAAGTAACTTGTTTAAAGTCAAAACATTTTTGAGCGACTAAGCTGGGATTTGAACTGAAATAGTTTGGTGCTAAAAAGACTGTGTTCCTAAACAAGGATTTTGTGCCCATATGTTTGAGAATTAAAGTAAATTCCTTGTGGCTTAAAAAAAAAATTATACTTAAAAACAGATGAGACTAAAGAAGAAAATGAAAATAAGATCTTGAAGAGTTTTATGAGCCATATCAAAGAGTTTTAACTTCTTCCTGAGAGGAATGGGGAGTCTGAAGGTTTTTAAGAATGCAAATGGTATGATCTGATTTAGTTTATACCAAGATCTCTCTGGCTGCAGTAAGAACAAATGAAAGAGGAACATCCCTAGGGCAGGGAGACAAGATGATAGCAATAACCCAGGTAAGAGACAATAAATGCTTGATCCAAGATAGTAGTGGGGAAGCTGCAGACAATTGTACTTGTTTGGAGGCAGAATCCACAATTTAGCCACTAACTGGAGGTAGGGTTGGTAGAGTGGGAGAAGTCAGGGATGATGCCCACATTTCTGAGTGAATGGCAGTTCAGGGCACACAGAAAGAGCAAGTTAGAGGACAAGATAAGAATTCAGGTATTGGCGTGCTGTACTTAGGGGGCCTGATGTTTGTCTGCCAGGTGATGTCCAGTAGGCAGTTGGATGTAAAAATCCGAAGTTCAATAGATCGATAGTAATTCATATATAGGAATAGATGAGATTCCCCCAAAGCAAGTGTGTTGTGTGAAATGAAAATAAGCCAGAAGAAAATTCTATCAAAATTTAAGGAACTGGCAGAAGAGAAGCCCAAAGGATGCCAGGATCATATGCCAGAATAGTGGGACCTCAGAGCAACATGTTCTGGAGCAGAGAAAAAAGTGTCAAGAGGGACAAGAGGTGTAATGCTGCTGAGAGACCAGAAGGATTTTGGAGGCGCCACAGGAGTAGCAACGAGGATATTATCAGTGATTTGGCAAGAGCTCCATTCATGAAGAGTGGGAGGGAGAAGCCAGACAGCATCAGATTGAAGAAAATATGAGAGATGAAAAAGGGGCAATGGGTTGTAAACATCAGGAGGTTTGACTAGAAAGAGGGAGAAACTGGGCAGGAGAGTGAAGTTTTCATCATCATTGTCATCATTTTTGTAACCGTTGCTTTTCCCCAAAATATGACTACAAAGACTAGTGGAAAGGAGCAGAGAAGTAAGAGTGTTTACAAAGAGAGATCCAGGAGAAGACAGAGGATTGAGATTCCAGAGAGAGGGATCCTTTAGCCCCCATGAAAGAAGGTGATAAATTAACCCAACAAGGAGGCCATTTGACAAGGTGACTCCAATGCCAGGAGTCCTATGTAAACAAACCAAAACCTAAGCCTGTAAATGCCACAGGGTTACAAAATTGAAACCTAAGGACAACCAATTACAATAGCCAACTAGGCTTTAAGCTATAGCTAATCAATAATTCCCTGGCTTGGCTTCCACCTTTTCTCTATAAAAGTCTTTACCCAGCTTCTGACAGTGGAGAGCTTCTAACCACTTTCGGTTTGGTAGTGCCCAATTCTAATTGATTTTTGCTCAAATAAACTCTTAAAAGTTTCAAGATGCCTCAGCTTATCTTTTAACAGAGGGAAAGAACAAGGATGAAAAGGCAGACTCTAGGTAGGGGCAGAGCAAGAAGCTAAGGCTATTTCTGAGTAGCATTTTCTATTTCCTCTGAAACAAGGTACAAGGTTATCTGGCTAGAGTGAGAGGGAAGATATGAGAGACGTTTGGAAAGATTGTCTTACTTCTTTGCCACCTTCTCTGACCATTTGTGTGGGTAGCTCAATTCGGTCCCTGAAATTGCCAATTCCCTCACAGGAACTCTTCGTGTGTATCCTGGTTTTTGTTTTTCTGTATATATTTATTATTTGTCTTGGTTTGTTTTTTAGAAGAGATAATTCAAATATTAAATATCATAAATGAAATTATCCTAGACAGAATAGGGTCATAGAAGTAAATAATGAAGAGTGTTAAAAAATATATTCAAGAAATTGTCCCAAAATAAAGCTCCTTTTTAGCTGAAATGATAAAATATTTCTATATAGGATGGATTTTCAAACAATTAAGAATATTTGTTTTTGTCTATTCCTGTGTTCATATTCGACTTTGAGGTCTCTGTGATATCTATATAGATAATTCTTCCACAAGATAAAAGGGCTCAGCACTACATATTTGTGAAATGGTATATTTCTTTTTATCTCCCATATTCTATAATAGGATTTTATGATTTTCAGAATTGAGTCAAATTTACATTTCAAATTTCTTCTTTATTTTTATAAAACTGTCATCAAAAAACAGTATATTATGTTGCTTAGAAATCCCATTACTGCATTCTATGCATTAAATTTTATTCAGAATCAAGTGCTAGAACTATCTTTTGAAAGATTGATGTATTCCCTCCTTCCTGATAATAGAAATTATGCAACTTATTAGGTCTTCTCCTTTGACATCACTACAGGGATTTTTTCATGTCTAATTGGAGTAACTATATTTACCCCTGTAGTTAGCATATGCTTCCTTTTCCATTACCTCTAGCCTGTTAGCCTGAATTGATGTGTTCTTACTGGACATAAACCTCTTGGGATATGTGACACAAATAAGTAGGTTAAAAGACCAACTTAATCCTGTGGATAGTTGAGAGCAATTCGATTTCTCCATGAACACTTATATGTTTACCTGGTCTTCATAGCACATAACAAATCTGTTATAGACTAAATATCCAGTTTTGCTCTGAGCCTACACTACTAAAAAAATTATCTTGAAAAATTCTCATTACTTAGATTGAATTGTGTCCAAATCTTCTAAGTGGTATTTCGACCTCTTATTAAACCACATAACAATGTACAAAGAAAACAAACAAAAGCATAATTCATCAGTGTTTAAAACATGTTTTTGGACCTAGTATTTTATCAGATATTTTGTTGCCTGCTCTACCTGGCTGTCTTCCAGGAAGTGGCATTCTAATTTTTCTGAGGATAATTGTAGCTCTGCTTGCTAGGTGGTTTTTATTCTTCCTAGTGATTTGTTTTACTCAGTTTATACCATTCACATGCCTCATGTTCTTTTCCAGGAGCCAGCCCATGATATAAGAGAAGATACACATCTGGTACCTTTAAAAGTAGCATCTGCATTGCCTGCAATAATTAGCATTTTGCTTTATGGCGCATCCTGCTTTGCATTTATACTGCACCCTGAATCAAATGACTTTAAGAACCTGAATTAGTTAATGTATATCACACTACTATCTTGCCCAATATCTCAGAATGATATGAAGACATTTCATTCAAATTTAACCTAGAAAATGGGTAAAAAGTGAAATTAGATAAGCAAAGCAATAAAGCAACAAGCCTAGAATAAGAACACCTGGAGATGAAAAACCTGGAGCTACTTCTCTAAGCCTAACTATTTTCCTAAGAAGTCCTGAACACTAATGAAAGCAATTTACACTGCACACAGCTAGTCTCCCTCCATATTCTGCCTGCCGGTGGACTCTCAACGACCTACATGTTTTTTCCATGATAGTATTAGAATAAAGCGAAATTATTTGTAAGGCAATAGAAGGCAGTATCCTGTTGTTCTATAAAATTTCTTTTACACCGAGTAAAAAAGGTATTTTAAAAATCATTCAAGAGTACCACCTTGTTTTCCCAATAAACACAGTGGATTTTTTCAAAGCAATTTTTACAAATGATTCCTAGAAGTTTTATTAAAGATATCTTGCTATCCTTTTGTAAAACAGTCTAACTCGTCTCCCCTTCCATTTAACTATACACTGGGGAATGGGCAAATGATACATATAAATTGTGTCCTGATCTCTATAGATTGAATTTGGCAACTTGCTTCATTTTGGCATAGAAACAAGTTATTTCTTTACTGAAGTTGTGGATTTAGTAGGAACCCAAAGTGCATCTTCAATCTCATTAGCTTTTCCAGGGCGTAGAATTGCTGTAATGCATTTTAGAATTTTTACTGTTTGTAGGATGATTCACAACTTGCAGTTTAAAATAAATGAGATGTTTCATTATCACTAGATTGAGAATGTACCCTTATCATGTACAAAATTTTCATTATTTGTTAGAGTCTATTTATGTACTGGTAGCACTTGCATTAAATTCTGAGGTTCTCTGGTCGGCTTACTGTCTGGTAGAGGTAGTGCCCCATTAGTGTTCCTCTTTTTCAGAATTTTAATAGCATTTCATATTTATTTTTCCATATATCCTTTTGCATCAATATGTACATGTTAAACATACACTATTGATTTTTTATTGGCATGCTATTGATCCTTTTATGAGCCTAGTGAGAATAATATCTTCATCGACCGTTACTATCCAAAACAAAATATATCTTTCAATTTGTTCAGCAATTTTTGGGTGTCTTTTATAACGGTATTCTAAACTTTTTTTAAAAAAGAAAATATAGATCATGCACATACTTTATTAAGTGTATTTCTATATATTTTTAATGCTGCTATTACATACGGAATTTTTAAAAAATTATGTTAGTTCTTAAAACTGGTTGTTATTTGTATATGGATGCTATTGATTTATATCTATATAATTTTTACTACATTATCTTATTTAATCCCTTATTGTTTTGGTATTCCTTTTCCAGTTTATTCTTTTGAGTTCTCTAAGGATACAATCATATTGCCCATAAATAGTGATTCTTTTCATTGTCTTTAAATTTTTTATATTTCAGTTCTCTTTCTTTAGTCTAATTGCATGGATTATTACTTCTGGTTTAAGGGTGAATAAAAGTAGTGACTGTGAGAATTGATATCTTAATCCTGTTTAGACCGGGTAGCCATCTAGAAAAAAAAATATATCCATAACTTATGTCTTATAAATACTACCAGGACAAATTCCAAATCAATTAAATCATAGGAGAAAATATGAGAGAATGTCTTTATAAATTTAGTTCCAAGGATTTCTTTCAAAATATTATTTAGAATCCAGAAGCCAAAAATTTTTTTAAAAAAAGATTGATTATTTTGATTACATCAAAAAATATTTCTGCCTGATAAAATAAAATAAATAAAAAAATAAAAACAAAGCCAAAGAGAAAATAAACTGATAACAAAAAAAATTATAACTCATATAACAGAGAAAGAACTACATTAATATATAATTAAAAACCAATAACCCAGGAGAAAAAAGGATATAAACATCCCTCACAGAAAGTCAAATACAAATGGCTCATAGTCCTATGAAAAGGTACCCAATGTCCCTCACGCTAAAAGAAATGCAAATTAAATGACACTGTAATCTCTTTCTCACCCATCAGCATGGATAAAATCTAAAGGTTTGATAATATGCTATTCTAGCAAGCCTGTAGGTAAATAAACATTTTTAAACTTCATCGGTAGAAATATAAACTACTGAAATCTTAGGGATGGTAATATTTATAGTATTGATAGATATTCAAATACTATTTGACTCATTTCTGCTTGTGGATATTTATCCTAAAGACATTTTCTCATGCGCAAAATGAATAACTTACTTGATTATTCATTAAAGCATTGTTTATAAGAACAAACGAGTGGAAATATTCCTGTGTTTATCTAGAGGAGACTGATTAAATAAATTGTTCATACAATGAAATAGTATGCAGCTAGGAAAAAGGAGAAACCATTCAGTGTTCAGATTTGAAAAGTCCTTGAAGGTATTGTTAGATGAAAGCAAAAATTCAAATGTAGGCCACATGATACATCCTTTCCATTTAGAAGAATAATAGGAAAATAAGAAACAAATATATTAGTATTTGCTTATGTATCATAAATAAATTATGGAAGGAAATATAAGTATCAATAGTGGTTATCTATGGCAGTGGAATAAGAACTCAGCAAATTGGGGATAGGGTCGGAAGAAAGATATTTCATTAATTATCAATCCATTTATTTATACATTTGTTTACTTAAGTTTTTCAACTAAATAATATGTATATTTAAATAAAATAGAGGCGTGTCAGAAAGATGAAAACGGAAAAGTAGGTCAAAACTCCTTTTCCATACCAGCTAAAAAATAAGCAAATTGTGTCAAGGAATTTCTCCCAGAGATGGTCCAGCAGAACAACATTAAGGCAAGACATCAGGAGCTGAGTGATGGTCTCTCTTCCAAGAAAACATAGCTCACAAACTCACCTTAATGTTGTAAGGGCCACTTATAGCCTGTGCCAAACGTCCACGTGAATTAGAAACAAGCATTACCGCCCCCTGCTCCACTTTTTCTCAGGAAGACTCAGATTCCCAGTCTGGTCAAGTAAACAATGTATTTAAGAAAATTTTTAGATAATGCCTCTTCCTTTGGGTGGAAGCAGTCATGTTCCAGGTCACACAGTTCAGTCAGCAATAATATGAATTACAGCCCCCACTAAGCCAAGTGCCTTCGCCCAACTGTGAAGAGTCGTGGGAAAGTAAGATAAAGGGCAACAACTACACTTGGATCCCTTGCACTATTCCATCAGAGTCATGGGAGCAAACCGTGTCAGTTAGAGAGAGAGAAAGATTTTCGCTGACCCCAATTTCCTGTTAACGTATTCTCCTTTCCCCAATGTGATGGAAAACCTTTCTGAATTGAACGGGAATTTCTCCTCGAAAGAGAAAGAGAGGACAGAGAAGGAGAAAAGGAAGAAGGAAAGAAGAAAGGAAGAAAAGAATTGTAGGAAAAACAGGAACTCCTTGCCTTAGAGTCAGTCTCAGTGTTTCACGAAAAACACTCCAAGGCAGAAGCACCACCACCCCGGCTGAGGAAATACATAAGGCCACACAAAAGGGAGCACAGACAGGCAGCTTCTCACCAACTGACAAGTTCATCCCAATTCTGAGACATTTTCTTAAAAGGACATTTGCTCAGGTTGGCAGACAGACAACAGGCAAAGGACGTCACGTACCTAAAAGCAACAGTAGGTCACAGGGAAAATCAGATATGAAAAACAGGGATATAAAGTGCTGTTCTTCCGGGACTGCCCAGGCTTCAATTTTCTCTTTTTCTCTCTCTGTCTGACTAGTAACCAAACTATTAATATAAATCTATATTATCTCTTTTTTATAATAAGGTTAAAAGAAGGAATGAAAACTGTCAAACTAAGCAGTGAACAGACCCAAGGAGAATGTACCATCTTAATTTTTGTTCAAATAACAGATCAAAGAAGACTTGCTTTCTATCAAAGATAAGTATAAACAAAATAAACAGTATTAAGTTCTTTGAAGAGTTTTGACAAGAAAATAAAGATAACATGATAAAGCTGGAAGAGTGTATTTTTACAAAGATTTGTTCCAAGAAACATTCAAACATTTTAGAACATTGTTTTTACTATATTTAAAATGAAAGATAAGATATAAGAAGATGTTTTTGAAAGGGAGTGACCACATTGAGGAAAAATTAAAGCATGTAAGGTAACTAATAATGCCATGACAGTATTTAAAATATCACTGTAAGCTGTAAAGAAATACATGGACCTTGCAGAACATTAAATCTGGGATGTGGAGAGAGGTTGGACACGTTCTTTCAGAGAAGAAAGCTAAAGAAAAAAGAAATGAAAAATGAAAAAGAGAAAGAGGATAGAACAGAAGAGCAAGCAGCAGAAATCTGACATCTAGATAATTGATCTTCCTTGAGGAGAAAATAGAATACGCCAGTCCAAAGCCATTTAAAGAATAAGGCTTTAAGCCTCTCACATTCTCCTCTAGTTTATTCTTGCTAAAAACTGAATGCTAGTTCAAATGTCCAGGTCATTGATTTTCCTACCCAGATTGTGGATTGTTTTCCTCAAGAGCCAAACATGAAAGCAGTAACTCAAATTCTTTGTCTTAAAAGAGAATAAGTGTATTTATTAGATAAAAAATAAGAAAGACACAGCAGTAAAATATATGGTACTGATTTAGTTATTGGCCAGTAATAATAATAGTGACAATAATAACTTAGGTATATTGAATATTTTCCACGTGTCAGGGAATATGCAAAGCATTATCTAATTTAATAATCACCAACAACCCTATGAAGAAAGTATTATTATAAAAGCCATTTTACGGGTTAGTAACCTAAAGCTTAGCAAGGTTAAGTAATTAGTCAAACAGCACGTAATTAGGAGAATGGAGAACAGAGACTTGAGCCTCATTTATCTTTCTCCAGAATCCATGCTTTTAACCACTATGCCTTTGCCGTAAAGTCCAGGTAGCCCTGGATTGTGACACTCATTCCCAAAATGTTCTTTTGTGGTCACTCCCAGTTACAGCCAATGAAGAATCAGGAAAAACTGGATCTCTAGTTTGAGCAAATCAATCCCAGGGGGTCTTCACTCAGTTATTCTTTCTACGATGTATAGAAATTTGTAGCTCATTATTGACCACAGCCAGAACTACATTAATTACTGAGTAAAGCCTAGTATTGAATGTAAGTGAAACCATGGACTGTTCAAATGAAGAAGAGCTAACAAAAGAGAGATAGTGGGGCAGAGCAGAGCACAGACAATAGGTTATGACAGCAAACATAGCTTTCTAACTGACCAAGCATATTCCAACTCATCACACACCCGCTAGCAACTGGACAGAGCTGATCTACATTAGAGAGGTCATTAAATGTCCAAAGGAAGAGAGAACAAGCGTGGCTTTACTTTGATGGTGTGTACCATAAACAGTTACCTTGGTTATAAGGTCCTGCCGCTTCGTACAAGTGAACTCACTGAGTCAATTTAACTCACTGTGTAAATTGAAAGGAAAATGCTGGTTTCCCGCAGACTATATAATAGAACAGAAAAGTGCATTGATGATATAATAAAGGGGGGAAGCTCTCCTCAAAGGACAAAAATGAATAAACCTGCAAAATCATAGAGCAAATTTCTATGTCAATTAAACCATCAAAAGTGACCAACACCTTGACATATTCTAATAAAGTTCTAGGAAGAGAAAAAAACCCACAAGTATCCAGGTAGAAAAAGACAGTGACCTAGAATGAGTGTTAAAAAAATCAAGCTGACCGCAACTTCGTCCCTGAAACATTAGATTTTAGATGAAAATGAAGCAACATCTACAATATCCTTCTTCTGAAGTCTCAGAGTGCACATTAGCATGGGAAAGCTTCTGCAAAGTCCTGCCATGCATATAAAAAATAATAATATTAAACACTAAATTGTCTATACATATTAACTTATTGACTTCTCATAGTTCCCATAGAAGGTGATATTATTACTATTTTACAAAAGAGGACACCGATGCACAGGGAACTTAGTAAATTGCTCGAGGTCGCATATCTGAAAGCAGCAGATGCTGTGATTTGTGCCAATCATTTCAGCTCCAGAATCTGTACATTTAGCCACTATGCTGTTTGAAAACTAACAAATCATCTGAAGTGAAAGATAATGTACAAGTACTGTCCCAATGATAGTACTATTGTCAGCCCATTTTGAAAAGCTCCTACTCATCTCTCAGGTGCTAGCTTAAACGTCAGTCCATTAAGAAAATCTTCCCTGTGACCTCTTTCAGGCTAGGTTGACCAGTCGGGGTATAACTAGGAAATGAGAGTTCTCTAGGTATTTCAAACAGAGGAGATTTAATAATACAAAGAATCAGTTACAAAGGTGATGAAAACAGCTGTGAAAATAAATAAGGGACTGTGAGGCAAGAAATTTATAACAGCAAGAAGTTGTTATTATCTCTATGGAGTAAAAGGACAATGACAACAAGCCATGTTGCCCAGACGGTGGCTGTTCAGAGAAAACCAGGGTCACAAAGTGAGGGACTTTCTGATAGGAGCTAGAAAACCCAGAGAAGATGCAGCTATTGCTGGAGAGACAAGAGGAGGTAGATAGAGTAGGGGAGAAATATACTGGATTCTCCTTCCCATCTTCTAATCTCCTACCGGTGCATCCCATTGGCTGAACTTATCTGAAAGGCATATGTACCAGGTATTGGTACATATAAGGGAGACTGGGTAACGTTGTTCCCTATGACACAGGGCAGAACAGGGAAACAACAATGAATACAAATAAACTTCGCTTGTTATATCATCAAATATTCCCACATATTTCTGTTGTAACATGACTTACCCTTGTATCCATTCGTTCGGTGTTTGCCCTTCCCCACATGGCTTCCCCAAAGCCATAGCAATGCACCCTTTAGATCACCCTTCAGGAAAGAACCTGTGTAAGTAGCTGACAGCCTCCAGCTGCCATATCTATTGGATCCACCATGACACTCACGCCAAGGTCATACTTTTCCAGGGATGCTCTTAGTCAATGACTAAGCACAGCAAAAGTATTAGAACTGGGCCATTCGTGGCCTGGGTGATACTCCTCTAATGAGCAAGTTTTTCTCAGGGCTCCCAATCAGCCTAGCTGAGAGTGTCTCGGAGCTATACTATAGACTTAAACTCTTCTACCCAATCCTCCTTCCTTCCTCTCTTCTTATAACACTGTCAGACCTACATCATGATCCGGGGCTCTCCTCATCTACTCACACTCCTTTCCTTCTTCGTGATCTTTCATGAGTATTATCTTCAATAAATCTCTTGTACTCTTAGTGTCATTTTGGCATTTGTTTGCCTAGAAAACCCAACTAACTGTAACGTCCTGGAGAGGAGAGAATGTGTAGGTCTTGTTCATTGCTATAGTTCCATGACCCAGTACAATACCCAGTACATAGCTGGTGCTCAATACATATGTCATGAATAATTGTCAAGTGTTTGAAGGAATGAACTGACACCACACAATAAATCTTTAGCAATAAGTATTAGTCATGAATAGATTTGAAACAAGCAATAAATAATTTGTCTTCAAATGAAGATTCATTACGAGGTATCTTGCAGCTTGCAGCTTTCTCTCATACAAAAATAATCCTGTATTAATCATTAAAGTGAATAATATCCAAATATTCCTAGACTTGACATAGGGGAGAACTCTTAGAATCCTTCCTTGGTTTCAAAGCAAAGCAAGTAACCTGTAAATTGGCATTTCAAAATTTTCAGATTTTCACTATTCACTGAAAAGTGTGTGCATTCAACAGACATAGAACAAAGAATTCAGACTATACGAGGTCAGCAGACAAGATTATTAATAGGATTATTCTTGTAGTCAAGAGCCTGAACACTATAGAATCCAATTTAACTGCCCCTATCCCTTCAGGCCTTTTATTTGAGCTGCCCCCTTTTCAGAGAGGAAAACATTTAAAATATCTGAGTCAATTATTACTAAAACCAAGCACATAGTACTACAGAGTGCTCACAATTTTCTTTCATCTCATTCTACAAAACCAAAAGTAACATAAGAAGATAAGATTTAAGGGGTCGAGAGAAATAATAGGCATTATGTTAAGTGCCAACCTCTTTTAAAAAGTGTTCTTTGCCACTGTTAACCCCTTCCTAAGAAAAAAAAATATGAGCTGGGCGAACACTTCTGTGTTTTTGTGTAAAATTTCTGGAGAAGTCTAGGCTTACTTTGCTCAGTGAATATTCAATCATTCACAGACTCGATGTCTAATATTTTTCTGAAGTTAATTATGTAAGTTAAGAAAAACACAATTGTTCCCTTTGACCCATATGTCTTATAAATTGAAGGTAGATCTACAGGCTTAATGAGATTTGGGTCTTGTTTTTTGACGAAACTCCTTCCAAGGTGATTCTGTGAACTCCCAGTGGGAATCACCTCATGTCCAGTTATCATCCATTCTGTGATGGTAGCGGGCACTGGTGCTCAATGCCCAGCTCCATCACGTAATTACAAGTTGAAAAATGCTACTGTAATTTTTTTTATTTATTAACTAGAATATTTTATGAAGAGAAACCATCTCATCAATAATTTGATTACCTTAGGAACAGTTAATATAGGAAAAAGCAGAAGAAAAACTTGATTCTATTAATTTACTAATCAGCTTTCAAAACAGTGAATCAGACTTATAGAATCTTCCAAAGGTGACTAATAAATTTTTCTTTCTTATTTATTCTAGCTTCATTATGAATTCATTTCTTTAAATATATTTAATATATTTTAATCTGTAGGAATGGTTATCCTTTTTTGTCCATAAATTAGTTCACATTTAGCCATTGTTAACCTGTTTATGTTGACTTCTGAGCCCTTTTAAAATGATCCCAGTAGTCTTTGATAGTGGCTTTGCTTTCAAGTATGACCAGATTTCCACGTTCATCTTGTGCATTTCAGGTCTCAGACCTGAAATCAGCCTCTTCTCCAAGAAGTTACGGTTTAAATGTAGTGGCAACTATGAGCTAGTGGTGCTCCTTTGCTGTTTGCTTTGTTCTTTGTTCTAGGCCTTTACAAAGAAAAAAGGTAGGAAATACATAATCTGGAAAAGGACAAAATATATCCTGTGTCCATAATGCACTGATATCTGCAATTCGCATTCTGGACTGGGGTTTTTATAAGTCTCACATTATAAATGGGTAGTATAGGCACATAATAAGAAAAACCCTGATCTTGGAAAAATTTGACCAACTTATTTCTTTAAAAAAAGAGAGAAGAAGATAGACATGAAGACAGAAAGATGGATAAAAATGTTATTGATTAGAAGAGAATAAAACACACCTGTAGAATGGCTAAAAATAAGTATTGGTGAGAATGTGGAGAAATTGGAAATCTATGCACTGTCAATAAGAATGTAAAATGGAATTACTACATTATCCAGCAATTCCACTTTGGGGCACCTACCAAAAAGAACTGAAGACAAGGTCTCAAAGAGATTATTTGCACACCCACATTCATAGCAGTATTATTACAATAACAAAAAGGTGGTGGCAGTTCAAGTGTCCTTCAATGGATGAATGAATAAACATTGCACCCCACTGCACAGGATCCTGCTCCCTATTGGTTCAGTGTTTCTCCAGATTTTTATGGCCCTCACTTCTGGGATGCATTGTGCACCCAATGGTGTGCTGTCTCCTTTGACACAGAGAGACACATTGTCCACAAGAAGGAGCCTGAGCTCACACAAAATTGTGAGGCTACAACTGGACGGGGTTGAAAGGATGTGACCTGGAGACCCTAATGCTTCTCCCGCAAGAGAACAGACAGGAAATGAGGATACTGGCTGTATATTGATGATACAGAGGAATGATTAATTTTTCCTAGTTGTGATCATTATATCATGACATGTGTATGAGAGAAAGAGAAAATTCTGTTTTATAGCTACATTCTGGAATATTTACAGATGAAGTGAAAAGGAAGTCTGGGATTTGCTCCAAAATAATCAGAGAAGGGAACTTCTTTACTTCAAGGAAGAATACAGAAAGGAAATTAGCCATGAGTTAATATTGTTGAAGCAAAGTACATAAGTATATGGGGATTCACTTACAATATTCTTTCTATTTATCTGTGCATTTAAAATTTTCTATAGTAAAATATTTTTAAAAACATAATTATTTAACAACACTTGAAAAGATAGCCATCTAACATCATTGAGATCAAAAATGTGTATTTTCCTGTGTGACCTGTTGGTTAGTCATGTCAACATTTTCCATTCTCAAATCCTGAGGGGTTTCTTAGATATTCTGAAAAGGGTAATTTCTGTTTATGAAGTTTGAAAGTGTTTGCAATTAAAATCATAATTCAAAAAGATTTAAAATGTTAGTTGCTCATGAACTGTTATTATTTACTACCTATACATTTTTACTTGTTGACTGCTATCACAAAATATTATAAGAGTTAAACCTGGCTTTTATGACACCATTTCATTCACTATGGACTGACAAAATCAACACCAAAATAAAAAAAATCTAACGAGCCAGTCTTCGTTGTACTGAGGCCACCAGTTTAAAAATGAAGCTTTGTGAGATGGAAAACCTGAACCAACTATAATCATCGCATATATTGTTTCCTCAGAAAACTTAAAAACATCTCTTAAAAGTCCAATAGATACTTTTTCTTACCTTTTCTTGGAGAATTTACTGTTCCGAAATATGACATTTTACCTATTTCTCCATGAGTTGTAGTTTATTGGTCACAAAGCAGCAAAAAACAACTGTCGCTTATTTAATCTGGAAAGAAAATCATTGGAAGGATGTGGAATTGTGTACAGAGTGAAAGGAAAAGCTGAAGAACCAAGTTCAACAAAGGGCAGAGACTTGAGCAACATCAGATATTATGGTAGCAGTAACAAGTGGTTGCGATCTCAGGGTACTACCACCAGGGCGAATGGCCTAGAATTATTTTCAGGCTTTTGTTCCCTCTGTTCACGATTCTTTTTCCCTGTAAGTCTCAGTGGCAGAGCTTGGGCTGGGGTTCCTCCCTTGGTCTTGATTGACAATCCTAGTATGGCTATATCCATGAGGAAGAGAATTTCCTCAGAACGAAAACAGGACCATAAAGGAGATTGGAGGATGCAGGGTGGGCAGACAAAACCAACAGAAACCTCTCCAAATACCCTCACTGAACTGTAAGAGGGTCATATCACTATCCCCAGAACAGAGCTCAGTGTCTGGTTATGAAATGAGCATAGTGGATGTCAATACTGGACCACAGTGGATATTGCAAAAGCATGGACTTGAGATATAGAAAGGCAATGCCATTCAACAAAAATTGTCTAAGTTAGATGTTTTGGGAGATAATAGATACGCCTGAGCAGCTTAGAGAGCCCAACAGAAATAAGATGGGATAAAGAAATGATAAACAAATACACTTTAAGTTGACCATACAACTCCACAGCAATCAGAGGCAGCACATTCTTTTGAACAAAGGTCTGATGCGATGAAAGATCAAGGTGCTGCATATATATGTATATCAATTAGATTATTTCTTAATTAATTACTTGAGTCTATACACTGATTTGAGTATAAAATCCTCAACTATAAGACAATGCTACGTACAGTATGAGACTCTGCCAATAGTGACTACAATATTTTCTACTCTGTGCACAGTGAACTATATTGATCACGTGTTGATCTGGTAAGTACATCTCGACATACTTTTGTCATTATTATCATTTCCAAATATAAAGGGCAGCAATATTTCGCCATTAGTATGAAGGACTACCATATATTACAGGACACTGTTAGACAACAGGCATTCTTTATTGAAACTGAGAATGTTATGTGAGCAATTATAGAAAATGCGTTAGTGCTTAGCCATGTTTAAATTAACGTTGTAGTTCATTAACGTTTACATGCAATTTATCAAAGGTTAAGAGCACAAAGCTCTTTTTAAATACAGATAACTTTAACAGGAACATACATGCAGGAGTGAATATTTTCTCACACTTCATTCAAGCAAAATGTAATATTTTAAAAGCACTAAAATAATTTCGTACCAGAATTATATGAAAAATAAGCTGCTAAAATAATGTTTAGATTCTAAGAGAAATATCAATAAAAATGCTGGACAATTTTAAAACAACCAAAACCTGCTTTCCCAGTCGAGACACAGAGCCACTCAAATACCAAGGAAAAAGTTAGATTGTATGTTATCCATTATTGGCTTGTTCTGAAGAAGTTGACTACTTCTGCACTTTTCTAATTATTTCTGTTTCTCTTCAAAGATGTCTGATCAGCCAGTTAAATCAAAGTTGTTTAATAATAGCCTTCTGTATATATAAAAGCGCTCGTTGGAGAAACCCATGTTCCAAAAGTACATCCCTTCTCTAATTGTGTTTTATTTGAAAATGGTTTTGTGGTCTCAGTTAATAGGAGTCCCTAAATGTTGATTCTTCAATTCAAACCAACCTCTCAAAGAAAAAAATTTCTTTAGAGAAGAGAGGAATAAAGGAGAAAGAAAGCCTTTCACACTTAAAATATGATCAGGAAATGTTTATTGAATAAACAGTGTCAGGAATCACAATTTGAGCCTGTACTGCTACTGTATTTTAGAAAATTCTATCTGGACAACTCAGACAAACTGAAAAAGAGGACATGACAGAAGTTTATTTGCTTTAGGGGATGAAGAAATTTCCAGAGGAAGCCAAACCTAAGAAAATGAAACATGACCCCAAAACAATGACTTGGCTGCTGAGGAGAAGACCCAGACATTGGTTCTCAGCTCTTTCCACTTCCTCCCCCTGGATACCTGTCTGGCATCCAGGAGGAGACAAGGCTGCAGGTAAAACCCCAATGCCCTGTTTTATAGAGGCACCAGATGTTTGTTCCCTAAAAGATTCCAACAAAAAGTGGGAGAGAGGTCTCATTCTCCATTTTACCACAGACCATCCTATAGTTTGGCCACCGAGAGGGATCTATCTTGTTCTTCGTGTACCTGTTAGGGGGCTGTAGTGCCTGATTTGAGAGCAGAGCAGCCATCTGATGTCTAGGCATCTCACAGGCACATGTAGAAATACTTGGAACTACCATTTCAGGGGAGCACACAATGTGCCTTGAGTAGGTGATAGTGAGAGCCTGTAAAAATTAGAACATTACTGATAATGTGACTCCATTGTACCTACAGATTAGTGAGCCTGAGTCAACTTAAAGAACAAATAAATGAATAAGTCACTTTAAAACACTTTTTCCTCCACAAGATTCAAAATCAATCAACATTAGTAGACTGCGATGTCACAGGAAACTGATGTATCAAGACAAAGACTAACAATGGGAAATATTTAGGTTTATCCTGGACAACAGTCTGTGACAATTATCATTTTTTCTTTGAATTCCATGTTTGCAGTAAATCATCCAAGCAATTCCTAAGCTCCTTAAAGCTTTGCTTGATTTTTTTTTTTCATATGCATTCTGAATAGTTTCTTTCAACCATTTTAATGTCATCTTGTCCCATCATATCTGATAAGAAAAAAAAAATTAACTCAGGTTGACATCCTCCCTACCAGAGACGCAGAGCTATTGAATTATCTAAAGATGGTTCTAAATACCAGGCTTTAAATGATAACTAATCTGCAAAAAGCAAGCATTGTTTCCGACATGCCATGTCACATTTCTAACTTTTCACTCTGCATTGTGCTACATCCTGCAATGTCAGCTAACGTGGAAAGCAGCAGTACACAACATGCTGGGGTGACTTAAAATTGAATGAAAGCCACTATTCAGGCTGAGTATCCATTTTATGCCATCCATTAGGAAAAATATAAGGGCAAAGAATGAAAGGTTATTTTCAGAAACCATTGTTTGAAATAAGCTATGCTTCCTTGAACACTTACATAAAATGTATCTCTCTTCTCTGTATCTTTGCTCTGTAATTTATTATTGTGAAAGCCAATTTAAGAGATAAATTCTATGCCATTTCCCTAATCAACTTGCACTTATGCATGCTGTCGCTTCATTCTATAATATAGTTTTTGGCTTGAAATCATGGACCTTTTAAAATTTTGGAGTTGGATAGGACCTGGGAGATAAAATAGGTCAATTCATTTACTGCACTGATGAGGAAACAAAGCCAGGATAAAAAAAAAAAAAAATTGTTCAAAGTCACATTGCTAATTAGTGGCAAAGCTCCTGCTAGAACCTGCACCCCCTTTCAGTCAGTGCCTTTCAATTACACCGCATGGGATGAAAGACGCTATGAGGAAATGCAGCAAGTGTAAGGGCACCTTGAGATTATTTACAACGGACAATTAGAACTGCCATACTCTGATTGAATTTCGGCTTTCTTTTCATTTCTTGTCACATTTCAGTGGTTTCAGAGTGTTCGCTGTTTACACAGAGTGGTCAAGAAACAAAATCCTGTGAACCTGATAAAATATGCGATGTAATAAGCTACAAATAAAATGAATGGAAAACCCAAGAATAGACCAAAGAAAACAAGGGACAGAGCAAGAAACAAGGGAGAGAGCAGGCACTCTGGAGAGGAGAGAGCACTGATTGACACCTAGCTATTGTTTTCATTTCTGAGATGATAAAACCAAGGATCAGGGCCATTAGCTTGCCCAAGGTGACCAGGAAGCAGACATTTATCAAATCCTGTCTCAGCTGCCTTTCCAACAGTTTCTAACCAGACCTTTCATAAATTCTTCTCAATTGTCTTCCTAATATAAATAACCATTGTGCCAAATTTATCAATTCGAGTTAAGTTTTGAGAGATGCTAAAAGGGGAGAAGGACAAAGAGTAGAGTCACACCCTAGAAAGGTACTTCTAAAAGGTATTTCAGGGAGTAGAAGAGACCTGAGCAAAAGAATTTCAGGAGAAACAGTCTCTCCTCCCATCTACCACCAAGGCCTAAAACAACAATCCCTGCTTTTTGTTAAGGATTTTTGTTCTTTGTGCACAGATCGCCCATACTGAAGTGTGTGCATGTTACCTGCCATCTTGCTCTCATTAACCAATTCAGCTTTGTCTTTACCTCTAGACTTCCTTAGCTCTGTGACTGTGACATTCATTCCCAACTTTGCTTACATTTTCAAATGTACATAAATCATTCGTTTAATAATATACTCTCCCTTCTTAAAAACAGAGACATTTATCCAGTTTAGGGATGCTAGCATTTCCCCCATTGTCTCTGCCACCTCAAGTGCTGTCACATAGTGATTTATGTCTCCATACGAACTAGACATAGGTGTCTAGACCTGAAAATCTGAACAATGTTCTCTGATGCTTTTCATCCATATCTTGGTCTTCTTGCTCTCTTGCAAGTTGTTCTTCCGTTCTTCCTAAGCTAAAAAGCATTCTACCTAACCTAGGAAACAGATGCAAACGAGGACTTGAAAGCATGGGCTGTTTCATTGTTGTTCATTGACCTTCCACTATCACTCCAAACTCTAAGCACTAACAATAACTTTAAAAGCCTCTTGTCCTCTTTGACATGTTTCAAAAGTCTCTGTTCTTTCTAAGTCTTAACCTTCCTGACTCTCTTCTTGAAGGCCCCTGTGTGTATTTTATGTTTGTCCTAGGTCATTTACTCATTCTTTCTTTAAGCACAGCCTTTTAAACCTAAGCCTTGGTCCTCAGCCAGCCATAGAGCTTCCACAGGCAGATACCACCTTTTTTGTTTCTTCATGAGGAAAGGTATATTTCAGAAGTGCCTTTTCAAAATTATATCCTTAGAGCCTCCTGTTTCTCCTGAGTTACCTTGCCTATTAGTCTTAGCTGTGCAGAGTCCTGAGGCATAAGGGAACACCACCTATTCCAGGAGTTGAAAGATGGTAAGCGATGGCAGTATAGTGTTTAAGGCAGGGCTTAACCCTCAGCTTTTTAACATTCACCCTAATAGTAATGACAATGACATCATTGCCTCTTTTTTCTCTTCTGCTGAACATCTTAGGACCACTTTGCAGCCTTGCAGGGGAAGGAAGAGGAGAGAGGTCTCATGACTCAGAAATAATCATTATTAACATTTCTGATTGAAGCCATTGTGAAGAAAACCAATGGCTAAAGTGAGATTTGATGTGCTCTGCAGGGGTCTGAGTGGCCAATAGCTCTCTTATTACAAACAGCAGAGTGAGCATTCACATCTCAGGAACAAATGCAACTAATCCTGGTGGATGAGAGTTGCCTACATTTTCACATCTACCATTCATGGAGACTCCAGTGTGCACTACAATTGGCCCCCACTCCAAGCCCCACTTGGACCCAGTGATTCATCATGAATGCTGAGATGTGGCAGGTGAGAAACAGTACCCTGAAGACTCTCTCCGCCCACCTGTGAATCACACCTTCTGTCACCAGGCATTATGTGGCCTCTATTCAGTGACTCACCACTTGCCAGGAGTAGAGGTGCCAGTAGAAACAGGTGTTCCTGCTGCTCCTTTTGACGTCACAGTGCCCCCAGACGGCTGTCAGAAATCAATGACTGAGTACTTCATGCTTTCTTCCTCTCGCCTCAACTTTCTTCTTCCCAGAGCCCATTTTCTTACTGCAGAATTGGAGGGCACTGCATTCACTCCAGAGAGGCTTCCAGATATGGTCCTCGCTGCTTCAGTAGCCACCACTTCAGGAAGCCAGCCCGGCACCTCCTGAGGAGTGACTGCAATGGAGAGTTTCTGCTCCCTTTAGGCTCTGTGGCTAAACACCTAGGAGCAAGACAAGGAGCATAGTTTCAATTGTCAGAATATTTCCATAATCTGCCAATTAATTGCTTTTGCAGCACTCATAATTCCAGTTCTTGGATGGGGAGGCCTATGCCAATTTGCATATCTCCTTTTTAGAGATAAAATCCAAACTGTATATGAATGCTCCAACATGGCTGCGATTTTAGCTGTTCAGAGAACACAGCAAGATAAATAACTATGCCATGAGAAATTACAGCATTATGTACTGCAATAAATATGACAAATGATAGGCCAGATATTCATTGGCTCATAACAGTTGGCAGGCATAACCATCTGTGGATCCAAAGTTCAAACTATTTGTTTTTTCTCCTACAGCTGCCCTGATCTTTGTCTACCTCAGCTGGAAACTTTGGTCCTTACGTAGCCTGAACAACCTTGCAAAACCTTTGACTTTATTAGGTTTTAATTAAGAAATGCAGGTATTGCCACAGAAAAGGCAAAACTCTGTGTGTATGAGAGCGAACACAAGAGATCTCATGTCTGTTTCTTAGTGTAGAGAAGCTTTTTACTTTCAAAGAATCTGAAAGGAGAAGAGGCAAACCAAAGGATAATTAAGAAAAATGATGGTGTTTGTTGCCACAGAAGAAATAAATCTTCTGTGCCTCTCGTTTATTTATTGATTAAACAAAGAACCCTACAATGGATTTAAGATCCTGCTTTTGTTGCTAGAAAGGTAACACTGAAGTTCATTATTTCATTATGTGAAATGCGAATCTATATTTCTCATTTAGAACCTAATCCTCTGCTTGGTTGAAATCTCACAGCTTACACCACTGATAAGAGAAAGCCTAGTGAGCCCTAATGTCACCGCAGCAAAACTTGCCCAATTAGACCAGCTGTTGCACAAAAAAAGAGTACACTGTGAACTTCTAATAGAGAATCTTGACAGTTTGGAGTTGAAAATTCCATGCTAAGAAAAATCAGATTGTTAAACAGGTGTCTTTCTAAGTATAGCTACTTTCTGCTCTTGATTCTCTTTTCTTAGCCCAGGATATAGGGAAGGGTTTCATCAGACAGGTAAAGAAAAGGATTTTTCAGGTGGTGAAAAATGCTAACGGAGTTCCCTGTGATAGCAACCTTTTCCCCAGTTACTAATTTAACCGGGGGATGAGGCAGCTGAGCAGCACAAGTGATTTGATGATTAATAGGTATTTTGTCTTTCAAATGAATGTTTCTCTTTCTGCACTTATTAAAATAAAGCAAAATGACCATATCCAAGACCAAAATTCTTTCTACACTCCTCATACATAAAACAACAAAACAAACATTCATCAAGGGCTGACTTTGGAAAAATAGAAACCACAGGGCTATGAGAGCACTCCGCTACTTTTTCTTATCCTGGTATCATGCCATCAAATCAACATTGGGACAGCAAAGTCAATCTATTCAGCAATATTTATTAACCCAATGTGCATTGAGCACTTTCTATGTACAAAGCAACAAGTAGAGTTTGTGGGGATTGGGATGGGTAGGTAAATATAAATCAGACATGGCCCACACTTTAAAGCTTCCAATCTGTGAAAACGAATCATTCTAACATAGGGCAGAGAGGCCTAAGTCATGCATGAGAAACACGATCGGTGCTGGGGAATCAGAGGAGACAGGGAGTCAGCTTTGAGAACAGAATGAGGGGAGCTTTCCTAGAGGAGATGGGACTTGAAGAAAGGTAAGACTTGAACATGCTGACATGAGAAATTAGGAAGGCACCCCAGACCCAGGAAGAAACACGAAAACACAAAAGCAGGAAGGTAGAAAAGTGCTTCTGAGTTAAGCAGAGTGAGAAAATGAGCAAAGTACCAGGTGTGCAAACAAGCATTGAAACTCATCTATTCACAAACATTAACTGAACATTTGTCTTAGTCTATTTCTGGCACTTTGAGGGTCACTGGGGAGACAGTGGTGAACAAAACAAAATTTTTGCTCACACAGAGTTATTTCCTAGTTGGGGAAGATATATTGGAAAACTATATAATGCATGAGACATTTTTAAATTATACAAGTATTGGAGAGCAGGGGTTATAGAAGTTATTCAGAGGAATTTCTCTGATACGATAACTCTTGAGCAGAAACTTAAAGTAAAGGATAAGTGTCTATTTTAGGAATTCTAATCCAGGCAGAGACCCTGAGGTAAGACATGTCTAGTGTAGAGCGTGACTAAGGACAAAGAAGGCCATGATGGCTGCTAGGCAATAGTAAAGGAGGCAGGAGGTGACGTCGGAGAAATGGAACAAGGTATGGGTGGCGGTTGGCCAGGTCCTTAGGGCTTGTCTGTCAAAGTTAGGACTTCAGATTTTCCCCTAGGTGAGATAAGAAGACATTAAAGAGTTTAGATCTGAAGACTGGCATGACCCACCTTACATTTTGGGATGAGAACTATGACTTCTGTGTGGAAGATAGATAAGGGGTGATTAGATGGAATCCAGAAGACCAACTAAAAGACCACAGCAACAGCATGAACTAGATGATGGTGGTGTGGGTGAAGAGCGCATGTAAATGTGAATATAGTCAGGGCAAGAAAATATTGAAACAGCATTTATACTGTTTTTTCCTAGTCTAAACTGGGTTTTCCCTCTTTATCGAAGTTTAGCTATACAGTTGCAAGTTCATTTTGACCCTGGCAGACAATCATACCATTCAAAACATACAAGTAGCAAAATTAGCTGGGATTGCTCAGAGGTCCCAGCTATAATGTCAGCCTCTCCAAGCAATGGTGTGCAACTAATGTGATTGATAGTATCAATGACACTGTTGTGGGGGACTTTCTCACCCAGACCTTTGGGACTCTAGTTTTTTCTATTGATGGCTGAAATGGTTCCTAGGTTAACAAGCCAGCTGCACTTCTCCACACCTCTAGCTTTGTGAACAACTGAAAGTAATCATGTGGTCTTTGTGTCTAACAGCCACGTCTTTTTTCCTAGTAAATTCAGAATAAACCTCCAAGATGACGGATTAAGAAATGTGTGGTAGCAGGTGCTGTCCATGCTGTCAGGCCTCAGCGAAGGAGGAGGGAGTGACTGATGGCCATTTCCTCTCCATAACTAATGCTGCTGAAGGAAAGGTCTGTCTGTTCCACATCCTTCCACGTGACTTAGGGATACAGCTCTCCCGACTTAGTCCCGTTACCCTCGCCCTCTCCCTCCACACTTTAGGGCATCACTCCGATTTCTATTTTTCCCACATCTCCTATCACAGCTTCATGTTATTATTAACACAAGTTATCATGTCATGGGAGAGGTGCTTGCTTGATGGCTCGAGTATCTCAACAGTCTCATGATTGATAAGCTCTTAAAATCACCCAGGTGAGAACTGCTGCAGCAGACGCTTCAAATCGAATGAACAGACAAGGAAAACCATATTTCCAAATGCCTGCAGCAACCTCTAGGTCAGTTTCTTTCTCTGACCCAAAAATAAAAAAAGGAAGGGGAAAAATCAACCATCATAATGTGACGAGAAATGCAAGGCGATGTGTCAGAAATAACAATGCAGGTCAAGCTGGCATTTGTTGCTACTGAAAATGATGAGTGATATTCCTTCCCTTATAACTGCTTTTGCTCCTCCAGGAAAAAATAATTCTGTGTTACTCATTGTCTTTCCAGAGCAAGAGAATGTGAAGATATGTCCCTTATGAAATAATGGCCTTGTCGTAAAATAAGGAAGAGCATGCTCTCTTGGTATATGACACTGTTTTTTTTAAAACAGTAATTATTTACATAATTCCATTCTCAAAAATACTTTAAATAATCTTTAAGTTGTAATGTATGAATGAATCACCTTAAGATCTTGCTAAAAATTAATTTCCAGTTCAGAGGGTCTGAGGTGTGGCCTGAGATTCTGCATTTCTAAAAAACTTCTAGTTAGAAGTCACTGCTGTCAGTCTCTCAATCACATGTCATGTACCAAACATTAAAGAGTATCTTCAAAATTATATTTTTCATTATTCTGTATTTTGTTTTGCTTTCTAAAATATTCCAGTTTCTACTAGATTTGGATTTTGATCAAGACTTTTGCCTGGAAGTTCTCTGATAGCATTATCTGAATACCTCAACTTAACCATTATGATTGGTCATGTAATACTGTTCTCAGTGTTAGCTGAATTCTTTATGATTCACGTTCTGCATTTTATTGTTAATATGTAAGTCACTACGCTGATAGTTGAAGTGGGGAAATTTTCTTTTATAACCCTTGAGAAAGGTAGTGATTAAATCCTTTAGGAATCCAGTAAGCAAGGGTCAGATTGTTTAAGAGATACTGTATTTTTTCGGAAAATATTAAAGCTAGAATAATCACCTTTCTAGACAGAAAAAATAAAAATGCTATTTTACTTGCTCTTTTGTGGGCAAGAGCTATGAAAAACCTTAGAAGAAAACTTAGAATAAAAATAATTTTGTCTTACATATTGATTCAGATCTTGAATCAAAGAAAGCCTTTGAAGATAGATTGGTTTTAATAATTTCCTGCATTCCACTTAACATCACCTGGAGCCAGTCAAGAGAAATCGAAATATCTTGCTCTGACATTGGGTGTGAAGCAAAAACAACACCTTTATATTTTAAACTTCACTGTTTCTGAAAGTGAGAGGTTGAGAGGCTGAGAGGTTGAAAGTTCTGCTTCATCCATGCACATGAGAAGGCAACACAGCATTTAGCCCACAGATAAGTTCAAACCAGATTTGCTAAGCTGGTGGTTCCATCTGAAACCTCTCTTAAGTAGAATCCATTGATCAAGCCAAAGTGTGTCCTACAGTTCGTTTTGCAGATAAACATCCTCTAAAGTCTGTGGTTGACAGTATTTCCTTCCCTTAAAACCCATGCCAGTTTTAAGATTGTCAATTTATTTTCAAATTGCAGAGTTGAGATGGTATTTGAGTATGCAGGAGGATATATTGCTCAATTGTCATTTAACCATAGATTAAATGTCTGCATAAAAAGGAATGCATTTTACAATTTTCAAATTGATGAAAGTTTTATGGGGAGATGTAATGAGAATGAGGATGTATTTTATGCAGGAGGAAATGCTGTCTGGCACTGAGAACCACAGACAAGGATTTAAGAGTCTCGGATTGAATTGGTGGCATCAGAAAAGATGCCTTCAGGCATGGATGCTCCAAGGTAGGTCAAAAGAGCATCCACTAAATCATAAATGCTCACTGCTTCCTTTGTAACCTCAAAGGCTTTGTGGTTTCCACGTGGAAAGAAAGGGCAGGATCGCTTCAGATCTGGCTGTGTGAAGCTGGTCACAGTGCTGAACAGAGTATAGCAGGGGGCACAGGGAGCATAGTATGCTGGTCAGAGGCATGGATTCCCCAGCCGGACAGCCTGTGTTTGAATTCACTTACCAGCCATGTGACCTTGGGCAGGTTACTTAACTTCCTTGTGCTTCGGTTTCTAAGTGATAAAATAAATATAATGATAGTGTCTACTTCGTATGGTTGTTATAAGGGTAAAGTGAGTAACATTTGTATAATGCTCAGACCTATCCCTGGAGTAAGTGTTAGCACTTTGTGTTTGTTAAATACAATAAGGCCTCAAATAACATTCCATTCAACATCTTTTAGTTATAAAGTTGATGAGATGCCGTAGGGACTTAACTCTTGTTTATGTCAATTAGCCTATGGTAAAATTGGTTTTTTGTTATATGTCGTTTCACTTAAAATCACAGAATCTATCCATGACATTAAGTGAGGACTCAACTGTAAATGAATGACTAATCAAGCAAAGTAGTTTAGCCATACATTCTCTAGATTAATATCGTCTCATTTTAAATCTCAGCTCTGCCACCCTACTGGGAAAGTTATTAATCTAGCTGAAGAGTAAATTGTTCATGTAGTACTATCTACCATTATATGAAGGGTCTCAGGCAAGTTACTAGTCTGTCTTGAAGCTTCGTTTATTCATGCAGCAGTATACTTTCTAAGGTTGATGTATATTAGCTACTTCCCTCATACTAGTCTTATCATTGTACTTGATAAATATGTCTTTAACTCACTGAAAAATAGTTGAAACAAGAAAGGGCCAAAGAAATAAAACAAAACCAAAAAAAACCCTATGGTGTCACACCAGTGGTACTCTTCCAGGTGAGCATCCACTCATTCATCAACCCTCTCAGGACATAGTCATTCATCAGTTATGACTGCTTCACACTGCTGTCATGCAGCTCATATTTGGCTATTTAGCTCACAAAAATAATCTCTTTTACCGCATTTTTTCTAACATATGGTACACAATGACGATAACTCCTTACATTTATATAGCATGTTAAGGTTTTGCAAAGCTTTTCACATCCATTATTTTATTTAACTAGACACATTGTAAGAAGATCATTTGTCATTGAAGGAGTAGTTTTGAGGAAATTTCCAAATTTAATTTAAAACCGTACTTTCACTGATACCAGGAGTTAACATAGAAAACAGTATTTCCATCAATAGCTCCTTTTAGGTTAGAGACTATAGTCACTGCATCTCTGTATGTTTGCTGCAGAGGACAAAGCCGTCCCAATATTGAAACAGCTGTTCATGTTCTCTCTTCTCTCTGCCTTGATCCAATTCCATATTGCCTATTGCTTTGAAACCATCTCTACTTAAACTAAAAATAAATTCTTTGTTTTCACTTACTCAAAACTTTTGTACATTTATCCTTACTGTGGATTAGTCTATAAGTACCTTTTCTTGAGCCCAATACTGCAAGATAATATGTCTGCTGTTTCCTCTACATTTACTCAGTGTATAGTCCAAATATTAGTGTCACCCCAACGTCCCTAAATCCACTTCCTCAGCCTGACTACCATCTCTTGGCCCAAGACTTACTTAATTATTTATTACCTGAACTTCTTTTTTACCATATTCAATGAATAAATATATAATTCGCCTACTTTCAAAAGGCATCTGAGGTGACTTAGAAACACATACACAATTGAGATTTAATAGGACAAACAAGAAAGACGGCCTCTCGAAGTCTCTCTTTTGCCATTGTTCAGCTTCATCCTCTTTTTCACTCACATTCTGCACACAAAAACTGGTCACTTCGCTTAGCTAATTATAGCCTCAATCTCACACTGTGGAGTGAATGTAAACTTTGTAGACTGCAGAATTTTCTCAAGGCCTGTTTTCTCTATTTTCCCCCTCTAAGAATCCTCTTTTTCCAATGGACTTCTAGTGATCCCATGGGTCTGCTTCTCCTCTCCTGTCTTCCCAAGAAGTTTCTTTTATTTCTTTAACAAACATTTATATCAAGTTCTTAGTCTGTGCCAATCCCTGTTTGAAGTACATTATGCAGATTAGCTCATATAATCCTCATAACACTCTTGGGCAGAATTCTTATCCATCTTACAAGTGAGGAAGCTACAAGAGAAGTTAAGTGGCTTACACAAAGTTTCAAGCTGAGTAGCAGAGCCAGGATGGGACTCTGGCAACTGGGTCTACAGTCTTTCCTGGACTCGACTCTGCCTCCACTAGACTCTCTCTGTGATGCTTATTGATCTACCTGAAGCCCCGTTAAGATGCATATTGATCTGCCTGAAGGCCTGTTAAGCTCCTACAAGGTCAAAGCACACGCTTCTCTGATATCCCAAGCATCTGTGAAGCAGCTGTGTTCCCCCAACATTGACTTCAGTAGCTGGTGACCCACTAGCATGAAAAAAAAAAAATAACGTGAATTTACTGAAAATGAGTTTAATGGACCCTAGCATTTCGATATTCTGTGAAGAATGTAATTTTCGTATTGATCCTCATCTTCATGAATGACATCTGAATTTAGAGATGTGAATGCATTGTCTAGACCTGGAGGGAAACAGAGATAAAATAGAAATGAAATTACATCTCAGACTTGTAACAAAAAATGTTTTCCTAAGTTTTTCTTTTCAGGAAAAGGTATAACCCTTATAGGAAAATACAGAGGGAGACAGTTTAAAAGAAATGAAAATACCCAGCTCTACTTAGCAACTGCGTTCTTCTCTTACACTAACTATAATAGTAAAATTCCAGAAAGTTTCCAGCACTTATACAGATTTTCTGGTTTAATCCATCTAAGTATTATCATCTCTAGACCTTTGCATTGTTTTCATTATCTCATATTGCCTAATAAATTACCAACAATGCACTGACTTAAAATATTTATTATCTGGAGTACCACATGATCAGTGAAGGATGGCAAATTTCTGTCAAAATAACTCACCCCCATTGATTTTGCACGAAACCAGGCTTTGCCTGTTATTATCTGGTTCTGAAGGAAAAAAAAAAAAAGTTGACTCCTTCCTTATTTCTCTGTTGCTCCCCACCCACACCACTGCCAGAATGTAAACTGTTTCTCAAGGAAATCCTTTCTACTTCCACCACTATCACAAAAAAAATGTATGTGTCACTTAAAGAGCCATTTTAGTCTCTAAATAGGTAGCAACTGAATATTAAAGCAGGTTACTTCACGCTGAAAGAATATAGTATAAGTTTCACTTCTCAAAAAATTTTTAACAATTAAAAGTGCAATGTTGATAAAAAAAATTATGATATATTTTACCTTTACCATTTAAATATTTTCTTAATTGAAAAAAATTTTCTTGAATTTTTAGAGTATATGTTGGAGTTATAACAAGTATTGTGTTATTTTACTTGTTTTTATCAATACATGAAATAAAATATTTCTAATATATCTATGTCAGTCCTTAAGAGATGAGTATCAATAAGATGTAACCTGTGTCCAAAGCAAGATTGTCATTCAATATTACATTTGTGAGGGGAGAAAAGAATAAACCTCAAACACTAAACTTTATAGGCACCCTAAAATTTATAACATTAGTACATGTTCAAGAAAGCACCACAAATAAATGAGTAAGAAATAGTTCACTTGCTGTTGGGGAAATTGCTATTTAGTGGAGAAATGTCCTTGCCTATACAACATATCAAAATATATTTAGAAATATAGATAAAAGTGTAAAAATATAACATAAAATATCTGAAAAAATATAGTAAATATTTAACCACCTGAGTGGACAAGAATTTCTAAGCAATAGAAAATAAAACATATAGATAATAGGTTAATTATTTTATTAGATCATTTCAAACTTCTAAATATCTAAAGCTAGCATCAGAATATTAAAAAATAACATAGTGGGGAAATATTTGACAAAATTCTAGTTCATATCACATGAAGCATGTTGGAAAAATTTTTCTTTAGTAACAAAAATACTAAAACATTACTAGAATAATGAGCAAAGAGCATAAAAAATAATCCATAAAAGAACAAATATGTTACTAATTAACAGAAAGGAAATATTTTCTCCTCAATAATAATCAGAAATACTAAGTAAAATATGTTTTCAACTATCTTATAAAGGGTTTTTAAAATCGAAACATTCATCTGTGATGATTATGTGGAGAGAAAAGCAATCTCAATGATTGTGCCATGCATATAAATTGATGTGATATTTCTTGAAAACGATTGAACTATAGAAATCAAGAACTTAAAGGAAAAAAAGTAGATGCTTTAGCCCAATAATCCTTCTTGTAAGAATCTAACTAAAGGCACTAAGAGGCATTTATGATAATATTGTCATGATAATATTTGGTAGCAAATTTTCTGATGATGAAGGAATAGTTTTAAAAATTGGTAAATCCATGATAGACTATTATGTAATTATATTTAAATTCACACTTTAAAGAAAAATGTTACATCTTGAAGTAATTTCATTATGTAAATAAGCAAAACTAGCAAGATACTATACTGTATCTCAATGCATATAAAAAATAAATATGTATTAAGTCATTAAAATAAGCCAGTATCTTAATAGAGATTTCCTCTGAGTAATGAGAATGCAAATAAGTTTTATACTTTATACTTTTCTAAATGTAGTACTCCTACTATGAGGGAAAAAAGATATATGTGTTGACAGTAATGTACTTAAAAGACTAGGTTTCTGGAACAATTTAGAAAACTGAAGCCAGACCCATGCATAAGCAAAGTGCATGACTGCCTCCAGTAAAACTAAAAATTTGCCAAAAAAGAATTCCCAAAAAGACCTCTCCCAGTCTTTTTATTGATCTGCAATTGTTGTTAGACAAATCTCCATGTGTCTCTCATGTTTCAGCATGTCTTTATTCTTGACTATCTTCTCTAGTGTGTTCGTTTAGTGAATAGCCTTGGACTATATAGTGTCTCCCTCCAGAGCGAAGGACAGGTATGCTTACTGCCTATTATAAAATATTAGGATTCACCAAGTTCTGTATTCCTCTCCTGTGACACATGTGCAGTAACACCTGGTCCTTTTGTACCACTCTGAGAATTACAGCTGAAATCTGGTTACTGATATTGCTGTGAGTAATAAATTATCTTTTATCTCTGACCCAGGCATCTTATATCTTCTGACAGTCTAACTTGTTAACTTGCAAGTAGGGTAGTCTCAAATTTTTCACAGTACTTCACAATTATCTGATTAGAGATGTATTTCTCTGCCTTTAAAATTTTATTTTCTATTAAAATGAGCATATATTTAACGGAGAGGTTACTTAAGCTTTATTCGTCATTTATAACTTGTTATGTAAAAGAATTTATAAGATTCTTTGTTGTAAACAATATTTATATAGGGGAAAATATAATGAGAATATAACATACATCCTTAACAGATGAGCTCGGTAGATACTGGTACACACAAAACAGGAGAGCATTTTGAAAGGGAAGTGAGGAGAAGTCGACAACCAGTGAATAGGGTGACAATGTAATTTATTGTCACTTCAGAGTATAAAAGGGGGTGTTACTGAACAATAGAATAGAGTATTTGATTTATAGCATATAATAAATTATTAAATCACAGTAAAAAGGGTGTTCAGCTTACTCTGTGCTCCACACCTGGTTTCCCACACCTAGAAATACTGCATCCTGAACCAAAAGAGCATTTCCACCAGTGCAACAGCACAATGCCAAGCTCAGTAACATTGATTGATTGACAAATGTGAGAATTTCAAGCGACATACCACAGAAACTGAAAAGATTGTTTTTTATAGCTCGTGATAGGATATTTTGGTACTGGTCACAGTTTGGATTCTTTTGAAAAGGAGGACATAATATGTTTTTGAGTAAAAGATTTTTCTCAGTGGAGAAATTTACAAGGAAAATTAGTGGGATCCACATAAAAGCAAATTCAATTTCATTTTTGTTTTCCAGGATTGAATGCTCTCTACAGTGCACATCCCCCACCTGGACAGCCCAATGGGTCACGCCCATGATGATTTCCAGCTCGGCATTAATCAAGATTGGTGTTGGCCTTGATTTCTCTGTAAATGCTCCTGCAGTTTGCCTTCCTAATCTGCAGATTGTTTTCAGTTAAGTCATTGTCTAAGACAGAAAAAAAATCAATAAATGTATAGAGTACTTTTTCTTAAAAACTCTTCATGAAATAGGAAGCAAATGATGAAAGAGTTAAAAAGAAATAAAGTTGTTGATTCAAATGCTTATATCATGGAGAAGAATCGTATCATTGTTAAGTGGTAGCAAGTGGATAAAAAGGGAACAACACACTTGAAGACTGAAAATTTCAATCTTGAACATTCCACAGATTCTTCACCTTTCTGTAATCTCCAGATAAGAAAAACATGGAGCTTCTAAGACAATTCTGCACTTCAGAAAAACTAATAAGTTAAATCAAATGTAATCTTGGTGACAATAACTTCTATTTAGTTTGGAAAATCATCAGCTCATAGGGCTAGAGTCCATTAAGGTGTGCGGAAAATATCTTTGTATTTATTTAATATGGTTTAACTATAGTGCTCTACCTGCATAATCTTGGAGTAAGCCAGTTATGACGCTAGATTTCCTTAACCCACATTGAAGCTATTTTTCTTCTGCTTGAAGAAAAAAATAAAGTAAAATAAAAAGAAGAAAAGCTCCTGGATTCTTACACGGTGTGTGAATCCACTTAACACAATTATAATGCCCAATTAATCTTAGCAACATGAGTGATGAATCATTTCTCCAGGTGTCTCTTCAAAAGAGAGTAAATTTAGTTCCAATATTTGACTATTGTTTTAAGCCAACTATAATCTTGACAGATTAATCAGGAAACTAATAACTGAACTCAAATCCATATTCAAAAATTTTCTATCCCCAGGTACCAACATAACAGCACACTCACTACCCTGGATACCGTTTTTTCCATGTAATGCAAGGAACAATGACTGAATTTTGTCTTTTGCTTTCCCTTTTTAATTTTGATTTGATGGTATCTCCTGCCATCTACTGATAGTTAAAAAAGATAAAAACAACTTTTGAATCATTTTGCTATTATGCCGTAGATGATCAATTGCCATCTTTTGCTCAAATGTGAAAATTACCTAATTTTAACCTCAGGATTTTCATATCCAGAAACTAGTGATAGGTTTGTCTCTAGTGGAAAATCTTTGATTGCATATACATTTTTTTTTTTTACATTTAAAAGTATTATTTCATTAGAAAAAAATACCACTGACTTTGGCATCACAGACTCTGGGTTCTTGTTCCAGCTCATCCTGGGGCATAGACCTTGTTCTCCTCAGCTTGAGTTCCTTATTCTAAAATAAAAGTGTTTAGATAGGGGCACTTCTTCCCAGCTTCAAGATGCTCTGAGTCTTACAGGGCATTTGAGTTTTTGATAAACACAGTTCCAAACCAGGTTGCTAACAGTTTTACAATGGCTCAATTAAAAAAAACCAGAGTTCTGCCCCTCAGTCATGGTCACAGAGTCCCTCAGCCATCCTCTGCAGAAGGCTTCTCCCCATTTTGTCTATTACATCCAAACACTGCACTTCCAGCCTGGCCCAACCGTAGCATCTTTAGGAGCTGTCTGCTGCTGCTCCTCCTACTGACACAGTATCTTCCCTGTGGAAGACTCCTCTGCATTCACTCAGGGAAAAGCAGCATGGAAATAGCGATTAAGCTGTTGAATCTAAATGACTTTGCCACCTACTCTTGCAGCTGACTCCAACTGCCAGTTGGGCAATGGATATATTTGATTCTTTTTCTAACCTTTGAAGAGCAGTCAGTCCAATGATTCCTTACTTATCTGAGGGTCACTTATCTGATAACTTCAAATGTCTAAGACACAGATGGGCAAAAAGAGGTCCTCTGAGAAGTGTCTTTAAAGGTCTTCAAAAAACTGAAATGCGTGTCACCAAACTGGTTTCGCTAAAGTTCATGTACTTGGCTTAGCAGTTTCTTTTGTCCTATTCAAAGACATATATCATCAAAATTTCTAAGCTTATCCATGTTGAATTTTTAGCCATTGCCATTTAAAAGCAGCAAATTAGACATGGGGAGAAAGTCTACTAGAGGCAGGAATGGCAGTCACGAGAAGTGACAGCTGAGCATCTGACAGTAAACAGAAAAATGAAAATGTTATATTATCTTAACTAAATCTTTAATAAAGCAAAGCAATGTTTATTTTAGAAAGACGAGCATTAAAATTTATTAAAGTGAAAAGTGGTCAGAAACCTTAAAGGTATAAGTTTTAGAAAGAAAAATTCACCGTGTAGATTTCTGCATTTCTAAATGATTTTAGAAAAAAAAGAAGTATTTCTGTAGAATAAAAAAAAGGAATCTGATATAGTTGGATTCTTCTGTGGCTAAGTTCTATACAAACTTAATTTTTCAGTGAATTTTTCCAGCTTGCTCCCTTACTCCACATCCCAGTTCTTGCATTATTAAAGGTGTAGTGTGGGCAACGTAAACTTTTTTTGATAGTCTAGATTCTACTCTATTAGCATTATTGGTCAAACCATGATAAACCTTAGGGCTGACAGTTATAGAATTCTGTGGTCCTCTACAAAACAGCCCTTGGCCAAGACAGAGTTGCAATACTTTTCCCTGTTTTGTTTGAGTTTGTCAAATCAAGTTCGATTTTGTTAAAAGGCCAGGATTCACAATTTGGCATGTATCTGTCTTCCCTCAGGGGCTTTCCCCTGTAACTAAATGATTTTCCCATGCCCTCCATGAGACCTTTCTCCTCTTCTCTACCATCCTAATTCTAGCAGGGCTTAGAGTTTACACTACCTGAGTTTAAACAGTCATGCCAGGCAGACCAGGCAAGTCTCTCATCACACTTGACCTTAGTTTCCACCATCAGTACTGTCATGTGAAGCAAAGTATGTCAAAAAAAACAATAGTGTGCAACAGATTGCAAGAAAAAATATGAATATGTTTCTGCCTCCCTAGGACTTGCCCTTTTACTAGCATGCACTGGGGTGTGAAGAAGCACAGCTTGGGAAGAATTTGACCTACTCTGTAAAGGTCATAAAAGTTTCCAACAGAAAGTGATGACTCATGTTCCATACATCCTGATATTTCAGAGTGTTCAGGAAAAATGCAATCTAGTCCAACCCACCCCTTCTTTCCACCATTTTCTTGCCAGGTCACTGTACTTATGAATTTCAGTACAAAAGGAAGTTCAACAGCCAAGGTGAGGGAAATTGCTTAATGTGAACGAAAGTTCAAAAGCAGGGCAAGGGGAGTCAGGCCTCTCTGTGCCTTATGTTTATGAAAGAGACAGGTTTCATCCAAACACACAGATCTTTCCCATAAAAATATGTGGCTCAGTGTTTTGGCATCTTTCAAAGCAAAGTTTTAGAGGCTGCCTTTCCTCCCCAGTTCTGTACACATACATATGCACGCACACACAAACACCAGCTTTCAAATCGGCTGGTATTGTCTCAGAACTTGAAACACATCCAGCATTTGACCTTAACTTTCCAGTGCCTCAGGAAGCAGAAATTCTCACACCCTAAGACCTCTAGTCAAAAGAGCCCATGGAAATCTCTCTCCAAAAGATGCTTAATTGAAGACACTGCATATATATCACCGAAAACATACAAAGTCACACTTCTTGGTATAAATTCCTCATTTAACAATCAAGCAACATGGCTACATAGAAAAACACACTCTTGTGAGATCAACTTGCCATGTGGACCTAGGACACAAGAGCTAAAAGACTTTCCCTTCCCAGTGTGCTATAGGGAAACAATCAGCTTGAACCTTTCTTGGTTCTGTGTCACAGTACTCAACATTCCAATTCCAAGAAGAGAGGCTGATTGGTCAAGTGTGGGTCAGTCCCCACCCCTTAGCCTGGAAAAGGCAAGGATCTTTGATTGAGGGAACTACCAAGACTGTATGCAGTGGGACGAGGGTTGGGGAAACAAACAAACAAAAAACAGAAGAAATGGGAATGGATACCAATTAGGCAAAATCCACAAGTTAACTCTACAAGCAGGGAAGTAACAAGACATCAAAACTCATTTAAAATCTTTGGAGGTTGCTCAGGCTGTAATGAGGATCCATGGATACTTAACTGATGTTGTAAGTCTTCCTTCATACATGTATTCCAAAAGAGAAAATAACTCAAAAATAAAAAATGGATGTAAAACAAACTTTGTTAAAGCCATGGAGTAGCTTAGTTGGCTCAGTTGTTTTATCCTGTTAAAGGATGTAGGAGGGGGGAGGGAGAATTTTAAAGCCTTTATCAATTCTTTGTCAAAATGAAAATTGAATAAGAGACTCCCAATTGAGAATATTTAAGTGGAAGGATTCATCACAGATTATACCTAATTCAGTATAGGAATTCTCTTTACAAGGTCTAGTAGCTTTTGCTTGCACATATATATTCCATTATTGCATAGCTCAAACAAGCAGAATGATCTTCCTTATATAGAATAAAAATCTATTTACCCATGAATCCCACATATTGATTCCAGTTCTGCTGACTGGAACTACATGGGAAAAATAATAATATTTTGCATTTTCACATGACAACCGTTCCAACATTTGGACCATGGCCGTAACAACCCTGTAAATAGATAGATAGATAGATAGATGATAGACAGACAGACAGAGAGACAGACAGAATAGACAGACAGAATAGAGAGACAGAGATAGAGATAGGTAGATGATAGATAAAATCCCTCTAGGCTGAACAGATCTCCAGTTCTTTAAACAGTTTCTCATAGTACTTTGCTGACTCTTCACTATTCTTGGAGACCTCTTTTGTGCAGGTACTATTTATACATACATGAATATAATTATTTTTGCTGCTATCTTGTTTCAAAAATTATTTCTGGTGGTTGAGTCTCAATTTGTCAATATGCCTTTAAAAAATATGATGCCCAGAATGAAACACAATACTCCAGAGTCAGAAAGCAAATGGACTGCATTCAGCACACTTCACAGATAGGCTGCCATATGTCACTAAGTGTTTCAGGATCTGCCGTCTTGAGGAGGAGGAAGTACAAGACTGCAGGGGAGTTAAGACAGAGTCCTGGGTTGTATTCCAGTGTGAAAAATACCCTATATAAAGAAAACAACAGATGTAATGTGCTGCTTGTCATACAAAACTCTTCCACCATGGGAATATCTTATCAGAGTCACAATCTAATGTTGCCTCACACCCTCTAGGGGAAATTCCCCCGGGGATGTGTTAGAAGAGGAAACTGCTTTGGAAGAAATTTTTCAGGCACATTAGAGCTGACAGAAATCAGTTCTGATGTCAGGACTGTGTATGTGGAGAATCTAACCAGGAACACAGCCCAGGTGCACTCAATGAGCCATCACAGCCTATACTGAAAACCACCTCATCATCGCTCCTGGCGCTGAGGATTTTAGCTCTCTCTAATATAGGGGTAAGAAGGGAAAACAGACATAGAAGTAAGAGGTGGTAATCACAGGCAAATTTTGTTAGTGGTTATCAAAACACATTTCATAAGTTTAATACATTCCCTGTGCCTGCTGGAACACACAACATACAGGAGCCTTCTTTGATTTGCAGTATTGTAAACTGTCTATCTCCATGAGATTTTACAACTGTTTTAGCTAATTCAGAGATTTAAAAAGCCAGCCCCAGGAGCCTTATGTGCATGAATGAAGCATCTGAGAGATTACTGGTTCTGAAACCAGGAGATACTATGTATTTCCCCAACTCACAACTCAGACTTCCTCTGTTCCCTAAGATACACACACACACACACACACACACACACGCACACGCACACAAGCACACACACAATCCATGCTGATCCATGTCCCGTGTGTTAAGGCTTTTTTTAATCCAAGCATAATTATTTAATTTCCAAATCTCCTAACCAATAACAATTAATTCTCCATGCTTTATCTAATGTCTATTCCTAAACTTCTTATTCTTACCACTAAAAATAGTAAAATAGTAGTTACTGTTTTAGGAAATGTAATCGACTTTTTGTTTTTGTTTTTGTTTTTTTTATGGTGACTTGTTAACATAATCCAATAGGTTTCGGCTATACACTTTAACAGTAAGGCATATATATTTACAGCTCTCCCTGCATTTCACCTCCCATAGTTAGATTTCCTTCTGTCACCACATATTTGACCCCCTTTACCCCGTCTACCTCCCCTCTCCCCCCATCCCCTACCCTCTGGTAACCACTAGTCTATAATCCATGTCCATGAATCTCTGTTTGTTTGTTCTGCTCATTTTTTGCTTTTAGGTTTATATTCCACATATAAGTGATATCATGTGATTTTCAACTTTTTCTGTCCGGGTTATTTCACTTAGCATGATTATCTTGAGGTCCATCCATGTTGTCACAAATGGCTTTGTTTTATTTAGCTGTTTTTGAATTCTGTCTTGACAAAAGAAAAATAAATGAAAATTGCATGGTTGACTCTGACTACACATTGCTTTTGTAAACCTGAATTGGGATGGTAGCATTTCACCACCAGTGGTGATGAAGGAGGTGCAAATCCTTCTAGGTGGGGACTCAAGGCCTACACCAAGAGAGAGAGGGTCCTTGACTCCATGCCGGAAGGAATTCACACACAAGCCAGAGTTAGAGACAAAAAGAAAGTTTATTAGAGAAGGAATAAAGCTCCGCAGGCAGAGTGTGGTCTCCTCTCAGAGAGTGAATGAGACCCCCAGTATTTAAGGAATTCAATTTTTTATGTTTTCATTTCAAGGTATGAGTTTGAAGGAAGGGTTAAAGACATGTTAGTAATCTCAGCCTTTGTTCTGTAAGTTCCCCATGGTCTGGCTACAAGGAATGAATAATTAGGTTTATTTTGTGTAGGGCAGAACTTAAAGACTTTGTTTTCCCATTTTCCTTTTGTGGTATGGGTATGCAGTGTTCGTGATATGGGTAAAGAGGTGTTATTAATCTCTGCAAGAATCTCCCTTTGTTCTGTAGGTTCCTCTGTGGTCTGGCCATAGGGCTGATCGACATGTCACAGGCTCTGAATACACCTTGGTTTAATATTTAGTCAACTTGTGTAGTTCTAATGCCTCTTCTCTAGATCATAGGCGCAACCCTGCTTGAGATGAAAGGTGTGTCATACTGGTACTCTGTACAAACACGGAAAGGTATCTTACACACATATTTAAATAGAAGCCTGTCAAAGCCCATCCTGTTTGAAAACTCAGCCCGTGGCATGACTTTCACTTTGTTGGAAGGCACACTATTTCCTGTACAACACAAACTGCTGCATCCCAAAGGCAAAATGCAGGGAGAGCTGTAGGATGCGAGCAAGTAGAGAAATCCACCTGTAGTTTTATATATAAACAAGTTAAATGGAAAATAAGCCCATGAGGGCAGAGACATTTTTTCTTTGTCTGTCTTGTTGATTGAAACACCTAGAATGGTAGCACCTCACACATACTTGTAGAATAAGTAATATAATTGAGAATGATTGTTCTAAGATCAAGTCTAAAAAGACATTGTTCCTGGAACTAATATTCTGCTCATAAATATTAAGAAGTAAATAGTCTCATGTTGGCAAGTATCAGTATATAGACTTATGTGGTGATGGACATCATATCTGGATTCATGTACATATTTTTTATTAATTTTATTAAATGTATTGGGGTGATATTGTTTAATAATATTTTACAAGTTTCAAGTATACAATTCTATACTATATTATCTGTATATTCTGTATATTGTGTTATGTGTTCACTGCCCAAAGTCAAATCTCCTCCATCACAATATATTTGACTCCCCTTACCCTCTTCTCCCCACTGCCCCACCCACTTTCCCTTTGGTAACCACCATACTGTTGTCTGTGCCTATGAGTGTTTGTTTGTTTGTTTATCTTGTTTGTTCATTTGTTGCTTTCTGTTTCATAAAGACTAGCTCATGATCAGATGTTTTCTTCTCTTATGTCTATAGGAAGTTACTACCGTAGTAAATCTTCTAACTCAAGATTTTACAAGGCGTTAAAACAAAGAACAGGGCAGAAACATTGAGCCCTGACACCAGGAAGAATCTCCACTAAAAAGGGTGGAGCCGAAAAAGACAGTTGGACAGGAAAGGAGGAACTAGGATACTGAGGACCACCTGCAAACAGGGATGTGAGACTAAAGCGGAAGGATAAAGGTACAGGTGCCAGAAACCAGCAGAGCAGAGGGCCTGCAGGCAGGAGGTTAGGCAAGGCACAGAGCCCAGGGTCAGAGTCCACCAGCCTCTCCGTTGCCCACCTTGAAAAATGGAGAAGAGAAGGGGAGAGGCCTTTTAGCAGATGTGCTTGGCTGTTGCTATAGTTCTCCCCTAATTGTTCTGTTTTACCATATGCTCAAGGCTGTTAGATAAATAACAGATCTGATAGATGAACCAGAAGTATCCTCATGAAGATCCTACAAGCAAAAGTTAGTGTTTTTTTCTAGTCATACAACCTTAGCAATGTTATTTCTGATAGATATATTAATAATCGTAATAATTAAAACCATAAGATAGTCATAACCTCCTTATATATGTGATGTTTTTCCTCTAGAAACTTCCAAAACCTAAGTTTATTATTTGTACATATATAAGAACTACAGGTGAAGTAACTTACCTATGCTTATTGTAGCCATTAGCAGAGCCAGGAAAATCCATGCTGATCCATGTCCTACACATTTGTACATTCTATTAAGTTGTTACAGTTTGTGCTGATGGTTTCACAAAAATTTTATATTTGTGCCACATTCGAAAATGAGACGAATGAGAAAAATACTTACAGAGGGTAGTATTGTTTTTCATTCAAACACAGAGGACAAAGATTGAAAGCTCTGAGTCAGATACTGCTTATCCTTCACACTGTATTAATTTTCAGGACTAGCGTTTTTTGGTCCAACACCAACCATTCTTAGCTTGTCCAGCCCTGAGAAAACCATAATATGTATGTGGTGGGTCACTGGGGAAAAAAAAGTTTAGGTATGTTGGAATCAACATTATCTGTATTTTAAAAGTGTTAAAACCAGCTCTGAGGCACAACTTTCAGCCAGAGTCAGATAACATGGAAAGATTCTCATGTATATGTGACTGTGAGAGGAATGGAGAAGAGCCAAGTTATCCAGTACGAATTTCCAAGGGGAGGATCGGGGCCCCTGGGACTGCCTCCTCAGACCTTTCCCAGGAAAATCTAATGTCCCTGACAAAATCTGCACATGTGGGAACGTGGGAGTCACTCCCAAAAGAGGTTACATAGAAACTTCTTTGTTTCCACATTATCATTTCATCCCAAATGGAGATAGAAACTTAGCCTTCCAATTAGAAACAATAAGAATTTGGATTTAATGAATACAGATTTTTATTTCATAGACCTTAACCCCATCAGTTGTAAATAAAAATAAAGCTTAAATTCAACCAAATTAGTATCTGCTGTTCTTATATAACAGCCATAGACTAGATATCGAAGGCGAAGATGACGATTATACCAATACACTCTTTAGGGGTGTAAACACTGGGGAGGAAGCAGTATGATAAGCTATCTCTACAGAGCCGTGGAAAAAGTGCAGATCAGGAGTAAGGAGGATTACTTCTGGCCCAGTCTGCCGGCTGCCTGGTTGAGTGATGGAGGGCAAGTCATGTAATAGCTTTTTGTTTATTTCCTCCTCTGTGAAGGAAGGGGCTATTGAATGATGATGATTATGGTGACAATAATAATAATAATAATAATAAGACAACAATAATAATAGCTAACAAGAAGAGCTCATTAGTTGAAATTTAATCCTCTCAACACCTCTGTGATTTACATATACAAATGATTATATCCATTTCACATTTGAGGAAAGCAAGGCTCAGAGAGATTTAGTAATTTGCTTGGCTGTATGGTAACTGGAGGTGAACTTGCTGCAAAATAATGACATTTAAGCTTCAGAGGTCCTTATTTGCATTGGCTCCTTCCAAGACATTGTACCTAATTTTGTATTTTCTATCTTAAAAAGGGCTTCCCTTTTTTTTTGTATAAAATTGTATACATAAGTTCCAGGCCCCACAAAAATTGAATGTGCCCCTAATGCAGGCAGGAGGTAGAATGGGAATTCAAATGTAGGCGATTCAAATCCGAAACCTGAGATTTTACTCACTCTGCTCAACTGGCTCCCTCTGTTCCCCAGAACTTCCTTGCCTCTCTATTATGGACTGAACTGTGCCCCCCACCCAAATTCATATGTTAAAGCCCCTGGTGAGACTGTTTTTGAAAATAGGGCCTCTGAGAAGGTAATTAAGTTACAATGATAGGTGTAGTGTTTTATAAGAAGAATAGAGGAGAGTACAGCTTGCTCTCTCTCGCCCTGAGTGCACATACTGAAGAAGGGCCATGTGAAGACTTGACAAGTCTTCTTCCTGTCTACAAGTCAGGAAGAAAGCTCTCACGATAAAACGGAATTTGCTGGTGCCTTGATCATGGGCTTCTAGCTTCCAGATCTGTGAGGAAACAAATGTCCATTGTTTAAGACTCCCAGTCTGTGATATTTTGTTATGGCAGCCTGATCAGACAAATAACACTACCTTATGCCTGCGTCATCCTTGAAGTTTATGTCTCATGTAATAGGACTGCTGACATTTCCTTAAGAGGGTCATTCTACAACATGATATCTTAGATGTGGCCAGAACAACATCTCTCTGAACCTTATTTTATCTTATTTCTCCTGGAAATAAAAATGCCTTCTTCCTCTCTGAAACAGCGCACTACTTAATCTTGAGTGATAGCAAAACTCTAAGTTCTAATCTCAGTTATTCCTGATTTGCTAATGATATGCTGGACTTCCATGTATAAGCCATCCTAGCTTCCTTAGGTTTAACAATTTCATCTGCATAACATTATAAGCAAAATAATCCCTCAAACTTATACTACAAAATTGTGCTAATATAATACAATAAATACTACTCGATTTCCCTTTACTTGGGTAACGGTCATAAGCCCCTCAGTGATGAAAGTGACTTAAATGGACGATCAAATCACATGATGTTTTGAATTCAATAAGAGACTAATCATACATCAGAATACATAAGCAATATTTTATTTTCACTTCTTACTGACTTGATTTTTACTTCTTTCCTCGGCATTCATTTATTCACTCATTCACAAGTATGTATTAAATACCTACTAAGTGTCAGATGCTCTTCTAGGCTTGGAGCTACAACAGTGTGGTAGACAAAAGTATAACTGGCCTCCAGGATTCCTGCCCCTGATGTACCCATCCTATATACTCTCCACCCCTTGAATACAATGAGTTACCAATCCTCTAAGTTACACTGTCTGGCAAAGGTGACAAAATTTTGCAGATATAATTAAGATCCCTAGATCAGACTCTGAGTTCATCAAAAGGAGATTATCCTAGGTGGACCTGACCTAATCAGGTGAGTTCTTAAAAGAAGATCTAAGGGTCACAGACTCTCTTGCCGATCTTGGAGAAATGAACTGCCATGTTGTGAAAAAGCCTCAAGTTAGAACCTTGGGAAGCTGCTAGAAGTTGAGAATATTCCACCAGCTGACTGCCAGGAAGGAAAAGGAGTCCTACGTCCTACAACCACAAGAAATTAAATTCTATCAACAACCTAAATGAGCTCAGAAGAAGACTCCAAGTAAGATGAAATTGCACCTTGGCCAACACCTTAATTTTGCTTGCTGAAACCCCAAGCAGGGAATCCAGCTAATCCATGCACAGACTCTGAACCCACAGAAACTGAGATAATAAATGTGTGTTGTTTTAAGCTATTTAATTTAGGTAGAAACATAATGTAGACAGTGAATATTATAGACAAGATTCCTACTCTCGTGGAACTTTAGATATAGGGAGGAGATAGGCAATAAGCAGCTCACAAATAAACAGTATTATTTTAACTAGTGATATGCACAAAGGAAAAAAAAAAGCAGTAGGGTGATAGGGGAGAGAGGCTAAGAATGGGACCCACTTTAAGTAGAATGACCAGAGAATACTACTCTGAATGATGCGGAAAAAAGAAGCCAGCCATGTGAGAATGAAGGGGAAGAACATTACAGGCAAACAGTAAGGGAGACGGTTCTCAGCTACGCTGGCCACATCGTTACAGAATTAACTCCGAGAGCCACATGGAGACACCTCTACATAAGCTCATTTATTCAACAAATGTTTAATTTAATATAAATGTATAACTGCCTAAAAAATATGCTTCGGTAGAGTGGGTACTATCAGACATTAATCAGTTTAAGTGCCATTATCAAAAGTTCTAATTATAGTAGCCTTTTAAATTTGACTTTTCTTCAACCTTTGCCAGGCAAAATTTGCCTTATAGGACACAGTACTTAGCACATAATGGAAATTCAAAAGGACAGTTATCGAATTGGAGTGAATTCTTCAACTTTATTTAAAGTTCCATGCTTGTTTGATTCTTCTGGAATAGAATGTTTTTCCCTTTTAGGAAAATGTAAAGAAAAAGAACTGTTAAGTTTTATTTTAGCCAAGACATCTGATGTGTAAAACCTCAATTAATATATTAGTAAGACTGTATTAATTGAATAAATGCAAAGTAGGGATGCGTTGGTAATTTTGGCTAGCTGACTAATGTTTCTATACGTTCTATACAATAGACACTGTGTGGTATCATTAAATCTATGAAACATTAAACAATGTTACAGTGAATAGTGGTAAATTTTTTAATGATGAAATTGAGGATTAGAAGGATTAAGTAATTTTTTTTTACATGTTATGCAACTAGTAAGTAAAAAGCTGAGTCCTGAATCTAGATGACTGACTCAAACTCAGCCTGTAAACCACAAGTTGTATAATTGCAATACGACTAAAATGTGTATGTAAGCGCTTACCACAAGCCAGATTAAGCATATTACATATGGAAACTCACTTAATCCTCATAGCGACCCTACAAAGTAGGTACTCTTAGTGTTTCTCATTTTATAGCTGAATCTCAGAGAAGTTAAGAAACTCGTCCAAGGGTACTTAGCCTCTCTAGGGCTCAGTCCCCTCATCCTAAGATCGGACATCAATAGTACCTACCTATGATGTAAACAGCAGAGGATGGGCTTGATTCCAGATAACCTGGCACCACAGCCACACTCTGAACCATCACATAACTCCGCTGCACTGGCACCAACCCTATGGCCAAAAATAAAAGAATAATAATTACAAAACCTACCTGAGATATTTTCTGTTCTCCATACATGGGTGATAGGTTTACATAGCCAAATTGATTATATCTGAATGTTTTAACTTATTCTTAATCATTTATTTCTTCAGTTGGCATGAGCTGCCTTCTTCTCCTTTCCTCTACGTTCTCTTATCTTACAATGCTTGGTCAGTGTTCAAGGTTTAGAGTAAGGCGTGCCCTCCTGTTCCTCCTCAAATTTTGAAATTGAATAGTAACTAAAGTGGCATGCTTACAATTGAGGTGGACAGAAGCAATTAAAACAGATGAGAATTGCTGGTCTGCAGAATAACCTCCTGTAAGATGTGTTTTGTAATGTGGGGCTAATAAGACCAGGGGAACTTCTTGTGCTGTTAAAAGAAAACTAACGTGACTTCTAAATCCAAAGGAACTAGAGACTATTTCTCAATCTTAGCAAGCAACGCGAGAATTTCCTCAGGACACAGATATGACTAGCATAAAAAAGTTCTTATTTAATCAATTGTATTGTAATCTTTCCAGGGCAACAAATGTGCAACAAGAGAAATATAATCCGAGTGGAACCTAGAAAAAAGATCCAAAAAGGAAACACCTGTCAGTGTTTATTCAGCTACGTCCTGGGACAAGAGGACTCTGAGTCTAGAGCAGTGTTTTTCAGATTGTGAGTTGTGACTCATTAGTGGGTCATGAGATCAAATTGTGGATAGCAACTGACATTTTTAACAAGTAAAATAGAATAGAACAGAATGTATCCCATAAGGTAAATAAAGTTAAGTAGTGTTTTGTGAAACTTTTAATTCTATTGTAAATATTTATAGATACATATTTATGTATGTGTGAGTGGCATATACTTTTTGATGGGATAATGTGTTTCTTCTCTCTGTGGATCTTGGTCAAAAGTTTAAAAGCCATTGGTACGGAGATCTTATTTTAGTTTTCTAAACCATGATTCTCGGACTTAGAGATTTCATGAAATCATAAATCACCCTCAAAAAAAGAAAAATGAGGATCTGCCTGTCGTAGGGTTGTCGATATATTCATTCTGCCAGGTTAAAAAAAAATTACAAATTCTCCAAAATCAAGAAGATTTCGACATCAAAAATGATGACATAATCACAAAATAAAGCACATTCTTTAAAGTTACATATATTTGGTTTGATGGTAATATCATTTGTACTTCTCTTATTATATATATTTTTTATTTTACTACAGATTTGTGAAAATACCTTTATTGCCAGGCATTGGCGAACAGACAGAAGTATGCCCAAAATATTAAAGGGCAGTACATACGGTAATGCTCATCTCAATAAAATATTTTCTAGAAAACAGATACCCATTTTCTTTTGCTTTATTTCAGCACTCACTGATGACCTTCAAACGTGTAATTTTGTGCCAAAGGAGGTACAACCTCCATGACAGTGAGCCTGGATAGAGGAAATGACCACTGTGGTTTGTTATGCCAAGTCATTCTCTTCTTGTTAATTACTACACATGCTTTATAAATCACTCTCTTATGTGTTTAATAGCGTGAGTCAGTTTCTCCCAAACCTTATCCTCTAAGAATAAGTAGATAAGATTAAACTTCTGGCCCTATGAACTGGAGAATTTGATATTTTAGACCACATGACTCTGGCGGACAGAGTGGAAGGTCAGCTCATGACAATTCTTACCATTTTAATACCACAGTGATAAGCTCCTAAAGCTGGCCCAGGAAGTTTACACGTTATTTCCCTTGTTTTCTCAAGCTCTTCAGGAAAACCACCCAGTACTTCCTTGCTCCTGGCTGCTCCTGCATCCAGACTGCTTCTCCTTAGCGGATGCGTTTTAAACTGTCGTTTCAGCTTCTCCTTGGCTCTTGCCTGGTTGTGACTTCCTTCTTTCCTGACCGATAGCCAAACTTGAGCAGATTCTGTGAAGAACTCTCCTTTTCTTTGTTTTACTTCCATCTTCCCAATGACTGTCAATGTTTTCGTGCCCAGGAAGAGCTTCCAAAAGCCCATCAGTCACGCCCTTCGCGTGGCATATGACAGCCTGAAGCAGCCAGCTGGCCTCCCTCTTTGATAACTCTTTTAATGACAGCTTTTTAGAGATAAAAAAGCTTTTTTAGTTTCAGATCCGATTGTAATAAAACTGAACTGTTTCTAGTAAATAAGAACCAAAATGAGACAGCCTTTGCCCAGACCCTACTAATTTGTAAAGTTTTGAAAACTGGAAGTATATTGGACTCAAGTTTACCTCTAAACTGTTTAAATAAAAAAAGAAGGTCACTAAACAAATGAGCAGCATGAACGAATTTTAAAGAGCTTGATTAGTCATTTTATTTTAAATACATTAACACATAAATTATATGCATTCAAAAGAGTCCTAATGTATCAGAATTTATCTATCCATTACAAGAAGATTCCAACAGCACTTAAACTTAGAAATGCTTTTGTAGCAATTAGTTCAACTTACCACACATACTTGAAAATAATATAATTGCATTAAAAAAAAGATCCTATAATTTAGATAATATTTTTCTCTAATTTTGATTGGGTTTCCTTCCGTTTAAACTAAATTAGTTTAATTTTATGTCAGAGATATTTACACCAGTTTCATCTGCTGGTTTTATTACCCTCTCTCTGCCCTGATTCTTTTAAAGGTCAATCCCTGAACTGGAAAAACTCCATCTTCCCACATTTTCATTTCTCTTACACCCTGTAGAGTGCAATTATAGGGAGAGAGGTGGACATGCCTAATCACCATAGTAGATCATGGCTCTCAGTAGCTGCTGCAGTGAACTGTATACACTAGTTACAATGTCTAAAATGCAGACCAACCACACTGTTCCTTAAAAGGCTCTTCAGCTATAGGTGAGCATCAGCTTTCCCAATACTTGAAAACTCAGACACACATCAAATCTCCTTTGTGCTCCTAGAATTCTGTGCTTTTATTCCCATTGGGTATGTATTTCACTGAAAGCTTCTCCACATTTTTATCTTTGTGTTTTCCTCAACTCCACCCTAATGTCCTGTTGAAGGTTCTTGAATGTAGGAAACCATTAATAAATGTTTACTGAATTGAATTAGATCATCTAGTCAAACCCTTCATATTACATAAAAGGACCGTCATTTTCTCAAGGTTGAGTACTCAATGTCATCCAGATAGTGTCAGAGCTGAAACTCAAGTTCAAGTCTTTTGACTTCATAACCCACTCAAATACCATACTTTGTCAGACTACCTTGGCTGTGAGCAGAGGTGAGATCTAGTGTCCGAAAGATGCTGTGTTATTTTGTTTCAGGTTTTTATTTATATATTATTTTCATGGGCATTTTTTATGTCCGTTTTAAGTTTTTTTTTTTTTTTTTTTTTTAATAAAAGGAACAGTTGTGGGTGGGAGGGGACCTATAGCTTCTTGGACTATGAGAGAGAACCATAGACCCTCTCCTCTCTCTGTTCAAGATGATTGTGTGCTGGGCTTGAGGTATAAGCTGGGCAAAGAGGGCAGCTGAAAGTTCTGGAAGAGGTCAGAGGTTAGGACCTGTGACTTATCCACCTGACCTAGAAAGGCTCCTGGACCCAACTGCAGTTCATCCTAAGGGCTGGAGGGCATGGGGAGACCTGGACTCCTAGTCGTGATGTGGCATTCCAGGCCCAGCCCAGATCTCTTCTTACCCTAGGAGGAGAAAGAAGTGACGGCCTCCATCCATTGGAGGGTACATTGCTGTGGGGCAGAGTGGCTGACCTCTCTCTCATTCCTGGACATCTCAGGTTCACAAGTTTGTCAGTATTGTTTTTAAAATTGAGAATCTGGAACAGCGCTAGCAAACTACACTACAAAAATGTATTAACATGTTCATTAAATTATAAAATGTTATCACTAGAAAAGGCCTTAGAAATCTAGTGGACAAGTTTTACAAACGAAGAAAGGAAAACCTGAAGACACTAAGTTCCTTGCGTATAATACATTCCATAATGTTTGCCATTAATCAGGCCTGATATTATGACTGTGTCTATGCAACAGCCTAAAATTCTTTTAGAAAGAGATACTCAAAATATGTTTTAATAAAGCAGTCATACACATGAGGACGACCGGCTAAGCCCTTACTCCCTCAGCACTTGTCGCCTAGGCTTGTTACCTGGATTTCTGGCTCACTCAGTAGTTATTTATTTTTTCAATTGGAACAGAGCCATAGCTTCAACTAAGACAACAGTTCTTGGAGGCCAACAAATGTGAGACCAGAGGGAGAGGAATTTGGAATCACACATTTTTAGCATTCAGAGATAATTCAAGATACTGCAAGTGCTTTCCAAATGTAAACCACCAGGCAAGTGCTTCTTGCTACCACCATTTTTCACCAACAAAAAACATTTTATTGCTAATATGTGTTGCGTTACCATAATATTTTTGATAAAAAAGCATTTATATGTATGGGTTCTATATAGATATAGCCTCATTTTAACCAGGGATCCTAAATTTTAACACGGATATGTAGAAATTACAGAAAAATGATTAGTAGGTCATTTATAGAAATCTATTACGTAGATGTTTATTAACTCAAAAAACAGAACAGAATGCGAGGAAATGGTTTTATATTGCTATAATAAGGATTTAAATTATCTATGAAGAACTTCCTGACAAATAACAGACTTGGTTACCAAAATGGTTTTGGAATTTCCTTCTTTAAAGCTTTCAAATTAATATAACTTCCTTTCAAGACAGGGCGAGAAGTTTTTGTTGTTGTCTTTGTGTGTGTGTATGTTTTTTAATAGCTGATAAAATTCTTGGTGTTCATTCATCACGACACCTCAAGGAACAAAGTAGACCTCTAAAATAGCTATTTAAAAATAAGACTTACTAAACTCTCAAACAGGTGACTAAAGAAATCTCCATAATTTTCTTCTTAAGGGAGATTTAAATTCAATAAACAGCAGCATGATGCAGGGGGAGGAGGAGGGGAAACAGAGGGGGCGGCTGGGGAAGGAAGCTCTGTGGAGGAGGGAAGAGAGGAGGAAGGAAGAGAGCGCCATGGTAAACTGCTCATCTCACAGCTCTTGCAGGGCCCTAGGCCTCTCCAAGCATCAGTAAATCCTGAAATAAAAAACAGCGGAATTCCCTCCCACTTCCTTCAGCTATTGTTTTTCAAGGTCTTAACAGTATCTTGAGACAATGTCAATGAAAAGCACTGAATTATAAGAAAGGCATTATTATTAAGTTACTCTTCTACTTTAAATCTCTTTGCCTCAATTCCTGTTTGCTTTAGGGTTCTGTAATGAGAAAAGCAAATGCTAAGGTTACTGTGAGGTTAAGGGGTTTCCTGAGACTGAAAAGGGACAGCTTCGAAGCCTCATTAGGTATTGCCTTGTATTGTCTTCTAAGTGCTTCTTGTGCGTAAATCTCACTTTTCCCAAAAGACTGAACTTCTCCAGGACGAAGACTTTGATACAAACTTTTTTGTATTGTCTAAGTCTATGCTGAGCACATAGCAACTCACTGAAACTAGTTAATTAATTTATTGGGGGAAGGTTGAGGCACCCCCACACATTTCTTCTGAGTACACCACAAAGTACTTTATAATGAGCAAGTCAGAAAGGGAAAGCCAGTCTTAATTTTGAATACGGCATATGCAGTGCAAGACATGAACATATTTCTGAAAAAAAAAAAAATTAAATTACATCTTTGAAGCTAAGAAGCTAAATTAGACAGTAATATTAAGAATTTTTATTTAATTAATTTGTGTATTTAACACATATGCTACTTACCATGTTACATGCACTGGTCCAAGCTTTTTACAAACATTAACTCATTTAAACCTCATGACAACCTATGATAATAAGGATTATTGTTATCCTCATTTTATAATAAGAATGTGGAGCCTAGAAAGGAAAAGCAATTTGACCAAAGTCATAAAACTTTGCTGAAATTTGAACCTGAGAAGTCTAGCTTGAGAATCCATGCTCTTAACTATTATTCTCTGCAAGCTAAATCACCTGGGCGGGGGTAATGAGAGAGAGAAAGAGAGAGAGAGAGATTTCAGTTAGCAAGAGGGAAAGAGGAGGAAGAGCTGCCATCTTTAATCTTTAATTCAGTGGTTTCTGTTTCTGCATCCAAGTCAGGTTTGTCCTCTCCTAGGAAAAAAACATGGGGAAAAGAGGAATAGAAATCAGTGGAGCACATTCCTAATCCTTCATAAAGAACTTCTTTGACCATCCTAAAATTGTACCATCATCATCCTCTGGCCCCTTATTCTGCTTTATTTATCTTCACAGCACTGTCTGATCACATAGTACTTCTTATCACTGTCTGAAATCCCATTGTATTTTTATCATCTGTCTTCACCCCGTTTCAGAGCATAAGCTCCATATGAACCAGGACTTTGTTTCTTATTCACTCTTGTTATTCCCATTGTCTAATTGTTGCTCAGTAAGATTTGTTGAATGAATGAATAAATGATAAATGAACAATGTTTTCTTACTCATCTCCCTGCCTCTGATCTTGACAATGAAACAAGATGGAAAAGAGTTTAGTTATCTTAACTAGCACCAGAATTCTTTTTAGGAAGGAGGAAACAGTCTTTAATGATGATAATAATAATAACATATCTCCTTGGGATAAAGGATAAAACCATGATCCTGTATTTGAGGAAAAATTTGCTTTCATAAAATAGACTGTAGAGGTAAGGAGAAAACAGAATACATGAAACTGGAAGGACAGAAACCAGTAAGATGAGAGCCATCTTCATGACTGTGGCCCTAAAGTTTCATTAACATTCGCTATGGTAGTGAAAGCTTTATGTGAGTAGATTCTGTGATGCTTAAAGCAGGGGATGGAGTTCACAACTGGGAAGGCATGGAGCAGAATGAAAATGGCACATGGGGAAATCGAAGTCTAAGAGGCAGAAGAGATCTCGAGAATGCAAGCTCCTCTAAAGTTTCCCAAAATTGTGGCATTGCCTAAGTGACTGCACATGAGAAGTGGAGTGGAACCTACCTTTTATGTCAACACTACACATCATTTATGCTTCATCACTTTCCATAGGATTTCTTTATATTCTTCTTTATTTCACACTGACATCATGGATAGGTTATATGGGGACTTTAGTTGGGAGAGATTAAGGTCATATAATCATGTACTTTTCATCATTAATATTTCTTTTTATAGGCTTTTAAATTCTTCAATTACAGTTGACACTTAATATTGTATTAGTTTCAGATATACAACATAACGATTAGACATTTACATAATTTACAAAGTGACCCTCCAATAAGTCTTGCACCCATCTGACACCATGTATAGTTATTACAATATCATTGACTACGAACTGTACCTTACATCCCATGACTATTTTGTAACTATCAATTTTTGCTTCTTAATCTCTTCACCTTTATCATCCAGTCCCCCAATGCTTTTTCCATCTGCAACCATTAGTTTGTTCTCTGTATGTATGACTTTGTTTCTGTTTTGTTTGTTCATTTATTTTGTTTTTTAGATTTCACATATAAGTTAAATCATATAGTATTTGCCTTTCTCTGCCTGACTTATTTCACTTAGCGTAAGAGCCTCTAGGTCCATCCATGTCATCGCGAATAATAAGATTTCATTCTTTTTATGACCAAGTAATATTTCATTGTATCTATGTACCACATCTTGTTTATTCATTCGTCTTTTGATTGGAGCATTAAATCCACTTATGTTTAAAGTAACTATTAATAGGTATGTAGTTATTGCCATTTTATTAATTGTTTTCTAATTTTTGTTGTTATTCTCTGCTCCTTTTTTATTCTCTTGCTCTCTTCTCTTCTATGTTGATGGCTTTCTGTAGTGTGTGTTAGATTCCTTTCTCTTTATTTCCTGTATATCTCTTATAGATTTTTGATTTGTGATTACCATGTGCTTCATAGTCCAAGCTATGTTTATAGCAGTTTCCTTTAAATTGATGGCTGCTTAAGTTAAAACATGTTAATGATTCTAAAATCACTGCTATTTTTACTCATCCCCTCCACATTTATGTTTTCATCATTATTTTTTACTTCTTTTGTGTGTATGTTTGTGTGTATCCCTTAATTTACTGTTGCAGTTACACATGATCTTCCTACTTTTGCCTTTTAACTGTTGTATTAGCTTTAGTGTTGGTTGATCCACTGCTTTCAATATGTGTTTGCCTTAGTCAGTGAGATATTTTTTTCTTTGTGATATTTTCTTACTCATCTTTTTAATTTCTTTCCTTCTTCTTAAAGAAGTCCCTTTCACATTTCTTGTAATACTGCTTTGGTGGCGATGAACTCCCTCAGATTTTTCTTGTCTGTGGAACACTCGACTCTCCACGTTTGACTCTTGTGTCCCTGCCTATTAATTCTCTGTTACTTTTAGAAGCTTCTGCTTTCCTCTAGTCATTTCTGAAAAAAGACTTCCAACTGTTTTTGTTTTTTGTTTTTTAGGGCCCCCCCCCCTTGGCCTTGTTTCTTTCAAACTGTGAACTTGGTCAAGTCACTTAATTTCTTCTGCCTCAGTTTCTTCACGTTTCTGGAAGCTGGAAGTCCAAGATCGGGGTGCCAACACGATCAGATGAGGGCCCTCTTCAGAGTTACAGTTTTCACTGTATCCTCATATGGTGGAAGGGCTTATCATTAATATTTCTAGTGAAAGTGAACACATAATTCCTCTGCACTTCCACAGCAAAGGATACAGCAAGACCGTCAGGTCTTCCACAAACTGCATCCTCACATTCACCTGTACCCGCTGAAGGATGTCCAATAGAGTTAAGACAGATGTGGTTGGATGTTCCTTCAACTCTACCTTCCTTTCTGCCAAATTCTTTTTATCTTAGTTTATGATTATCCCTCCACCTTTGGTATCAAGCTCAGAGTTAAGACTTTCTTAAGGTAAGAACAATTAAACAAAAATCTTAATTTATTTTTTGTGAAATTATTTTAGGAGTTAAGTTTTAGAGCAGTAGTACATACAAAAACTATTGGATGCAGAAGTCTAAGAACAAAACCAGACTGGAAATAATAATTCTTAAAGAACTGCATTTTCATTGCAAACTACATGTTCACAGTTATTGATTACTGTGTAACAAACCAGCCCAAAACTTAGTGACATAAAACAAAAATAATTTTATTATGCACGAAATTTTGTGGACTAGAAATTTAGGCAGGACACAGCAAGAATGGCACATCTCTGTTTTTCAACGACTAGAGTCATATGTGCAGGGCAGGGGGAAGGAAGTATTCAAATGGCTGAAGATAGTTGACATATCTGAAAGTAGCCAGGTATTTTTCTCTCCTCATAGCCTTTCCATGTGGCTCTTAGGTTTCCTCACAGCATGATAGTCTCAACAAAGTGAGATTTTTAACACAGAGCTGGCTTCCTCTAGTGTTAGTATCCAAAGAAACTGAGGAACGAATCACAAACCTTCCTATATCCTAGCTTCAGAAGTCCCAGCATGTTATTTCTGGTATGCTCTATTTGGCCAAGCAAGTTGCTAAGGCTATTTCAAATATAAGGATATGGGAATTAGATCCTACCTCTCAGTAGGAAGCATAGCAAGGCCTAGAATGTCAGGATTCCCATAGGGGTTAAAATGGAAAAGGCCAACCAAAGCCATTGAGCTGCCTCTGGTCTAGAAATTATGCTGAAGGGTTACCAAGCCTTGGGGCTTACTATTGATCCAAAATGGGAAACCTCACAGAGATTGCAACTGATGCTCAAGCCTGTAAATAAAGCAAGCATTTAACTGGAGTGATCTCTCTCCTTATATGACTTAGAGACCTGAGGTAACAGCAGGCAGCTGGTGATCAGTTGGAGGAGTCAGACCTTTAACCATACCGTTGTGACTAAAGCCCTCATGTAACCTGACTCCAGCACCACACCTGTACGTCTATACCCAGTATTTGTCAACCTGCCTCCTTATCCCAGTAAACTGGGAGTTTTTGAAGGGTAGCAGATATATGTCACTCATCTTTGCATTCATTCCCAGTGTCTAGCACTTATTTCCCATTCAACAAACATTACCAGCAGAACAATCCCTTGCTACATTATATTGCTGCCACAATCCTTCTTAAACACAACACGTTCACATGTTCAAAAACCTCTAGGAGCCTCCTATCCGTCATTGTATCAAGTCGAAATTCCACTACCTAATTTCTAAGGAACATTATAGTATGTAATAAGTAGATTTAATTGTTAAAAAAATTTCGTTTAAGAGTTGATTGCTGACTTTCATTCATTTCTCTGACATAACTCACACTTAATTCACGTCAACTAAATGGTGAGTGTGGCCACTCAGGGTCACCTCAAACTCTAACTGAACAACAGTGCTTTCTTTTATTGCCTTTGCTTTCCCCATGTATAAACTCTTGATACCCTTAGAGTTTGTGGCCCAGTTTATTATTTAGTTACATGCTGTCTTGTACAGGACAGGTTTCCATTATATAGCTCCTGATCATTCCCATGATTCTAAGGTTGAGCAACAGAGCAAATTACGTCACAGCATCAAACTATTCACTAATGAATTGATCACTTATAAATATAATTTCCAAAGGACATATGTGAAATTCATAAAATGATTACTTCTAACAAGAAGTGAAAGGGAATGGAATGATAATAGTGCTTGGAAGGGCCTTCAGCTTCATTTGTAATAGCTTTTGAAAGAACATATTTAGGCCAAGGTAGAATGTTTCCAAAGATTGCTTCAACAATCTCTCCCGCGTTGTTTCCCCTTTACCTTGGGACTTTGCTACTCCACCCATAAAGAAGTGGAGTCTGTCTTCTGTCCCCTTCAATCCGAGCTTGGCCTGTGATCTGCTTGGACTGATAGGATGTAGTAGAAGTGACAAGGGGAGAATTCCAGAGCCTTCACTTAAGAGACTTAGCAGCTTCTGCTTCCACTTCCTGGTAATCCTGATGCATCATATTAAGAAGTCTGGCTTCTCTACTAGAGAGATCAGAGGAAGAGTCCCTGGAGGCTAATATACTGAGGAGAGAGAAATCCCACATTCTAGTCATCCCAGCAAAGGAGCCAGACATGTGATGGACACCACCTCAGATTCCATTACAGTTGAATGAACATGGCAGAGATAACCCATTCCAGCTGAGCCCTGCCAAGCCAATCACACACACAATCATGACTAAATAGAAATCATGACTGTTGTGTTTGTCAGTCTCCAAATTTGAGGCTGGTTTGTTACACAGCAATAGAGAACTGTTATGTTACTTATGTTACTCAAAATTAATTTTAGAAAATAAATAAGCTCACTTGCAAACCTTTCTTCCTATTTAACAGCTAGCTTCTCTCTTTTCCCACCTCAACCTCAGGTCTTTAATGTCACTATTCATCCAACAGAGGCTACAATATCCAACAATGCGAAGCGAAATCAGTACAAATCAATGCAAAATCAGGGCAAAGTGATTATAACATGAAATTGCAAATCTTTCAAAATATGTAAGAAATCATAAAGTTGATGAAAGTAATGTTAGAGAAGCCATTGAATCATGGGCAACTTCTCTGACGAATGAGAATCTGCAGCTGGAATAGTTAACATTTAAAGAAAAAATTCACACAGATGATGGCACAATAAGTGCTTCGAAAGAGAATGATTTGAATGTCAAAATTTAAGAAAGGCTCTTGGGAAACTGATGAAGCCCTCAAATATTTTTACAATAATGACTCTTTATGATTTGCCCACAGAAGTTAAATGTAAAGGGATATTATATCCTGATACCATATAATTTTGTTAGAAAATTATGCTTCTCAAAACCAGCACTTGATTCTTCTTTTGTTCTAATATTTAACACCTCATCGGCCAATTAAATTTTGTTAAATTAAGGTAAAATTAATTTTAATAATTTTCTCACATTTAAAAAAAATTAAGTTCCAACCAAATCTTTTCATTTTTTTGTCCCTATTTTTTAAAAATAAATACTTTAAGTAGTTTTGGGGTTACCAATTATTCGAGGAAATCAAGGGCCTCTGTAAATATCTTTAATTTATCTCCTTAGCAGGTATACTCACTGAGGGCAGGGTCTTAGATCATGCTGTGTTAGTATCTTTTGAATAGTTAATTGTAGAATTAAGCAGATAGTGGAAATTCACAAATTCAATAAATGTGACAACAAATGACCTGCTGGTTGATTGGCTTACATGCAGATTTTGCCACTGAAGAATGGCGCTTTTCCATTATCAATCCCTACCCAATATGAGCTGGCATTTGTTCTTCTCAAAACTGTTCATAGAAGGCCTATTACAAACTTCCTGCTGAAAGCACTTTCAAGGGCTGAATACATTTAAAACCAATTCAAGCATGTAAAGTCGTTTTAGGAAATAAGCCCCACGTCTCAAGGGCTCAGCTGAGAAGGGCCATGTTTTAGAACAGGTGTGCCACTTCACTGAACAGGAATTTGGAAATGTCAAACATTAGAAACACTTCAGAAACTCCAACTCAACCTGCCTGACAGTCACACTTCTGGGCACGTGTCAATAAATGCCTTACAGAGATGGGTATTTGAAAAAATCTCTCAATAGGGATTGAAAATTGTTTAAAACAAATAAGCATGGTAGGTTCTTAAAGAGATCAGGATTTTTACTGGGGGAGGGAGACGCCTCTTTCAATTTTACTTCTCAAAAGAAATTCTATATTTATTTAAAAAAAAAAGTAGTCGTTCAAAAATTTTCCATCTATTACATGATAACAGTCCATAACAGTATTACATGTTTTAACATTCCTAAAGCTCAGTCTCATTGGACTTATCTTGCATGGCCAATTACAAGGGTAGTAAGAAGAACCGGGCTGTTTTCTTTGTCATTATCAGGATTACTTCCATGCCTTCGGAAATTAAAAACTAACAACACAAGCTGGCTCCAAGTACCTTTTAAACTTGGCCTGTCTCAGGACACGAGATGTTCTGCAGCCCATCAATCAGTTCTAGGGCAAATGCGAACAATACTTTCCGTTACAATGACTTGTATCCAGGAAGGGAGAAAAAAAAAAAAAAAAAAAAACCAACAACCAGGCACTCTGTTGCATCTGTAGCATAGCAGCCAGAGAAAAGTTTACTAGCTTTAGCCAATTGGAGGCTGTGGAGCTGGGCCAGGTTAGCATGTTTTTCTCCGCCCCTAGATGAAGTCATGATTGAAATATGGCATTGAACTTATTTTTAAAAGGGAAGAGGAGTGGGAAAGAAAAGCTAAACCTGCAGGAAAGTGCCCTGGGCTGGGGAGAATGTGGTTAGGAAGTGTGAGCGTACTTCTGAACTCTGAGTAGTTCTCAGTTCTGTAACCTTCGCCTCCCACTGGGTGGAGTAGGGCTTTTAAGAGCAGCTGGAATGCAGTTCCCCAGATCAGTGCAGCCAGTTGTTGCCTGTCTGAACCTCTGCCAGTCCTGGAGAGCGGTGCTCTGAGCTTAAACCAGCCGGCCTTGCTCTGCACCCCTCACCACCGTCCTTCTCACTGAAGCAAGAACTTTCCCACCTATCCAGCCATGGGGGAGGACGCTGCGCAAGCTGAAAAGTTCCAGCAGCCGGGTTCTGGCTTGCGGCAAGAGAGGCCAGCCAGCCCCAGCCCAGTGCCTTCCTCCACACCGAGCCCCAGCCTGAACCTGGGGAGCACAGACGAGGCCATTCGGGACAATTCGCAGGTTAACGCCGTTACGGTGCTCACACTCCTGGACAAGCTGGTGAACATGCTAGATGCCGTGCAGGACAACCAGCACAAGATGGAACAGCGGCAGATCGGCCTAGAGGGCTCTGTGAAGGGCATCCAGAACGACCTCACCAAGCTCTCCAAGTACCAGGCCTCCACCAGCAACACGGTGAGCAAGCTCCTGGAGAAGTCCCGCAAGGTCAGCGCTCACACGCGCGCGGTCAAGGAGCGCATGGAGAGGCAATGCGCGCAGGTGAAGAGGCTGGAGAACAACCATGCCCAGCTCCTCAGACGCAACCATTTCAAAGTGCTCATCTTCCAGGTCAGTGCCCCCTACTCCTCCCACCCAGCTGGGACTCAAGTGCGTGAGAGATCGGCCTGTTTCTCAAGGCCATTTGTCTGTGAGATGGTACATCTGTCCTGTCTATCAGGGATCACACACACAAGGCATTGTCCCTGTCTGCCTTCAGCAGGCAAGTGTGAAATCTGCACACACTGTGGGAATTTCCCAGGTCAGTGCAGCCTAACCCAAAGCAAATGCTCCAGGGGTTAGTAGGCCAGGGTCATTTATTTGTCAGGGAGCACCTGATGCACTTCATACAGGTTGGGAAGGTGAGCAGATGCACAGGCACCCGGTCAAATACATTTGTCTCTTTGCATTATGAACTTGGGGCTCTGACTGCAGCTATTAGTTGCACAGGGCAAATTAATTCAGTGGCTGTTTATTAACTCTTTGTGGTAATGAGGAAATCATGTGAGGGTTCTGTTTGGTTTGATTGTTGGTTGGTTTTTAAATAAAGAAGTTAAACTCATAGTTGTTTAAAGTATCCCTTTGTCCAAAGGCTATCAGTGTTTTGGGGGCTGACCAAATATTGAAAACTGATTCCATTAGAGTTGAACTAGCATCTTCCTATTAAGACTCTTGGCCAAAGCAATCTTGTTGAGTTCTTTTCTAGCAAATGATGCAATAAAAATATAGAACACAACTCTTTACAAACACACTAGATATACTTCTCATTGCTCACAGAGACCACAACTGCAAAGTAAAATAAAAGCAGTGTTATCTGTTTAAGTTACAAAAGCTAGTCTTGAATATTTTCTGCTTCCAATGGTTGCCTTAGAATAAAAAGGTCACTTTAATTTTTTAATGCATCAATGATGCAATTAATGTAGCAAGAGGCTATCTGGGGACAGGGAGATTGCGTGGAGCTGTTGTTCAGACAAGTGGTGGGCATTTGTGAATCCAAGGACAGCCCTGCCTAATGCTGGAAGCCCTTCCGCCCGGTGGAATCCCGCCAACACAGAGCCCAGGAATCAATTGCCATCCCTGCCCCAGAGCTGTCTTGTTGTGACCATGTGAATAGGAGAAGATTTCAAAGCCATGGAGGGGAGAGGCTATAACCAACTGTTTGATTGTGAAAGGCACACAAGAAGAGCCTTCATCTCCCAAGAGAGATTTAGAAATTGGGATTTAAACCAAGGGAGCCTTCTTTTTCTAAATGAGTCTGCTCTGCCAAGTTAGAAACTAAGCCTTCTTCCCCCCATAAAAGGAAAGACTCATCTGGCTGTTTTTTGTCCTCCCCAAATTGCACTTGATGCTGTAAAGCTTCAGGCAGCTGATGTCCTCCTATACCTTGCAGGCTTTTGCAGCCCGGAAAATTTTTAGCTTTAATGCAAATGGAATAGCTTTTCATGCACCAGATGAACTGAAGAGATACGGTTACTGTGCCTTTCTTAAGCCATATAAGATTCTTACTTTATTAGCCTAAAAGATATTAGAAATCTTAGCTCTCGAGGCATTTCTAAATTAAATACTGATCTCCAAACAAAACTAAACATGTACAGACCTGTTTAAATCTGTCATCAGAGGAAATTTCCCTCTTTCCAATATGAATCAAGGAGATTATCTCGTGTCCTATTCCTCAGTTAAAGAGGTGGGGGGGGGGGGACTTGTATTTATCTAGTAGAGGAAAATCACAATTTGTCGGGATTGGTTTTGTTTTGTTTTGTAGATGTTCGGTAGATGTCAGGGGGAGGAGTGGAGAGGATATGTGACTAAAATTTCAAGAGAATTATAAATCTGACATGTAAAAAAAAAAACAATTGTTGGGAAACTTAAGGACACATGCTGCTCCTGAAGCCCTGCCACAATGGTCTCCTGTTTTGTCACATTGGATTGACGGGCGTGAAATTGCAGCCAGAAATGGTAAAAATTCTCCTTAAAGTGAGTAAAAGGTGAAATGGGGGTGCTCGTGACCAAGGCGGATTGCTTTAGACAATCCAAAGCAACTTTTTCAGGCTCCATTCCGGGCCTCTCAGCAGACATGCCCCAAAGACACTTATTTTTAAAAAAAGCAGTTTAGGAAGCAAGGAATTGGACCTTAAGTTATGTAAGATCCTTTATTCAACTAAAGGATATTAGAAATTTCAACTCTCAGAGCACTGCATGATGATTATTAAAAAAAAAAAATACAAGTGCAGTTCCTTGATGGAAAGGTCGCCTTCTCTTGATCCTTCTTAAAGTAGGGATTTTAGGGCAGTAATTATTCCAATGGATAAAATAATAACTTGTGTTAGAGAGTGGTCCAGAATAGGAGTTGAAAAGATAAATTTTGCCAGAAAACACTGGTTTGAATCCTAGTTTCACCACTTGCCAACTGTGTGTACATTTTTGTAGCTTCTCCAAACTTCTGTCTCCTCATCTGTACACTGAAGATATTAATAAAAGCAAAAATCTTTGGAGCTCTTAATAACTCTCTCTATCATCTTTTTGTGTATTATCTCATTTCCCCTCAATTTACAGATGAAGATGTTGGGATGTTTAAATCTTGTCTGAAGTTATAGAGTAAGCAAGAGGTGACACTGGGGTTTGAAATCACATTTAATTGATTCCAAAGTGTATGCTCGTAAACATTAATTCTTCTTCCCTAGTATCTCTGTCGTAGGGTGAGGAATAATGGAATAACATACTTAAAATGGTTAGTGATTGGCATGGTACAAGAACTCAAGAAATAGAGGCTCTTCCAGGGTAGATTTGAAATAGAGAGGAGGCTATACTTTTGCTTAGTTAAAGATATGCCTCTTATGTAAAAACTGATCTCACCCTACCCGGGATCTTAAAACAGCTATGCTTATGCTTTATCAGTTGAGATTTGTTAAAAGTTACATGTACACGTACATACACACTTATATACTCACACACATCCACTCCCTGCCATACCTTGTATAACAACTACCATATTGAAATCAGTATTGTGTCACCACCACTCTATGAAAGGAAAGAACCTATCCTGAAGAGACCCTTCTGATAGCAGGACAGTCTTCACAGTACAGCAGAGGGTGGGTGTTTCCTAGACTTGCAGGGAGGGAGGAGGGCAGGTAATGTACCAGGTACTATTTTACATCTTTAAGTTATTGTTGTCACTTTCAGTTCACTCAAATGCTATGCTAGTCTTTCCCCAGCTAAACCCATTGATTTCTAGTCTAAGACAAAAATGCAATGTAAAATAAGAGAGTGAGGAAAGAAAATCTGTCACCTGACTTGAGCATATTTAGTACTGTAGTGTTTAGAAGATTACGTTTCTAGTTTGTAAAGTCCTGTCATGTCTTCCAAAATCTGCAGGTGCTTTTTGGTTGGATGGTTAGTTGGTTGGTTGGTTGGTTGGATCATCTACTAGATACTTATACATTTGCATTTTTTAAATTCCAAATTTTATCCTTATTGTGTCTTATTTAAAACGACATTTAAATCTGTGCTGGACTTACAGATTTAAGCCTCTTGTGCTTTAACAATTATTTCAAATTATACCCAGTAATATCTAAACTGGAGAAAATTCACCTCCTTTTGAATAATAAAATCAATTGTAAAGTCCTTGTTAAACTGAGCAACTTTCCTTTTTTACATTTTTTAAAATAATAGCTTAAGGTCAATGTTCAGATTCAAAATACTGTGACAGTACCCAGTATGAATGAAATGAGGCTCAGAGAGGTTGCTGATTAAAAAGCAAATGCCAAAGACTAATAAGCCTAATTCTTTGCCCGTAAGTACAGCTCTCTTTTCCTAAAAATAGAATTCGTACGGAAAATCAGTGAATTTACAGGCAAGAGGAAATTTTCTCTGTTGATTGAAGAGACTAGAATTTCACAGGTAACTGACCCTGCCTGAGGGTGTGATTCCCACTTATGCCCTCTTAAGGTTCTAGTAATGATTATTTGAAAAAGCAGTTTGGGAATGATTTCAAATCCAGAGAAGAAAATGAGAGTACTCATGGACAGCTTACACTTTCATCCACATAAAATTGTGAAATTGGGTGAAAAGAGTAGAGGTTAGATATTTGCTGTGGATACATTCGTGGAGAATCAAGCCTATAAATGTGTTCAAATATTCATCATTTGGTTTCCTTCGATGAGATCAGAATTTTAGAAAGGTGCTAAAAGTGTAACAACTTCAGACTATTTTAAAATTGATTTTTTAAAAGATCGTACATTCTCTATCCAAAGCCACTGCTCTGAAAAATGCTAAATTAGTACAGACTTAGAAGAAATGGGGATATAGATAATCAAAGACGCCTTTATATTGCAACTCTTGATGTCTATATCAAATTGATTAATGTTCCTACAGTGGGATATTGGTTTCAATATGCTACTTATTCAGTGCCCTTTTAGTTTATGAGGTAAACAAAATACTAATCCTTATTGTTATTATTTACACTTACGGAATGTCAGCATTGCCTCAGGCATTTTAAGTGAATAACTTATTATTGTTGGTATTTCTTCAAAAGAATCATTACTTTCTTTCATATTAAAAAATGAAACTCTTTCTCAGATGCAGCCCTTCCAAGTATATGTTGCCTCTTCTGTTGTTTTTTAATCTATATTTGTTCAAATTGAATGAAAAATGTTCTCCAATGGAGCTCAGGTCCTTTAGTTTTGGTTCTTGCATGAAACAAAAAACATATTTTCCATTAGTATGCTGTGAGACTGCTTCTACAATTTGTTAATTATTTTTCATGGGATTTAGGTTAATATCACAGAATCAAATATTTTAGAGCTGGAAAGCACCTTAATAATCATTTAGTTTAACCTCAGTTGATGTCAAAGAAGCAGAGGCCCTAAAAAACAAACTGACTAGCAAGGCTTCATTTTATTAATAGAAATTATAGAGTCAAATTGTGAAATTAGTAAAAACAAACACTATCATTCCACTATGGCAAAGTTCATGTTTACTGGGTTTTCTACATCAGCTTTTAAATAATTGAGTGTGATTTGCTTTTTGTTTTGTTTTGTGTCATTTTGTGTGTAACAAAGAACACCTAACCAGTGTGATGTTAAAAAAGAATTGAACCCTTGATAACACTGAAAAATAATGAAACTTTTAAATCCTCCAGAATGTGAAAGACTGCTCAGGGATTATAACTAATGCATTTTATTCTTATGACTTGCTGATTCCACCGACAGCTGCCTTAGGGGTGCAGTTCTAATCAATGGCTTTATCCACTTGGCAATCTATACCTCAGAAACACAAGTTGGAGAAAACCATCAATGTGTAAAGAGACCTATAAATCAGAATGTCAGGTGGGCATAGTTCCATTTTAATAACTAGTATTTAGAGATTATTGGGTAAAACATTTCATGGACACAAATTTATGGTCCTCATATTCCTCTAGGATACTAGCACATTCCTGTGGGAATGACAGCCATTGTTATTTTCTTCTAACTACGGAGATGATAAGTTAGTGACAAGAGAGCAAACTACTGACTTGTCTCTTCTTATTCAAGCTTTTCGACCTTTTAAAAATGACTTACTGTAAACTTCCTTTTCCAGTGCTAGAATCTCCTTCTCTTTTGACGTGTGATTATCTATATACATGCACAGAAGATTTGCTTCCATGAGCTTCAACCCAAGAAGTAGCCAGCAGGTTGGCAAGTTTCTCTGTCGATATCCACATGCACAACTGAGATTATTAGTTCACAAGAAGTAATATAAAGAGCAAACAAACTCAAGTACAAGGAAAAATGCCACTTCTCAAGAGTTCTTTCCACTCTTTTTCTCTTTTATGCCGCAAGCATATCATTTATATACGTTTGAAGTATGCTGTTTAATTCTCTCTTCTTTTGAAAAATTCCTAAGGGTCCTTGTGAAAGGTCAGAACCAGGAGCAGCTGCATCAGTGGAGCCTGAGTATCTTTTTGAAAACAAATCTCTAGGACAAATGTCATCTGCTGCTGGGTCCTCTACTTGGTAGAACTACCCAAGGAAGTGATGCAACCCACAAGAGATGCCATGTCAAGTCATCAAAACCCCTAGTAGATATATGGGTAGCATAAGTAAGCAATGACAGAATTGAAGATGTATAGTTGATTCTTCCCCTTGAAAGAGCTTATAATTTTGGAATCTTAAGCGAAAGCAGATCGAAAATCTTATGACAGTGAGCTAAAGGTGGAAGTGTCACCTCACCTATAGGCAAGTGAAATATTAAGTGTTTCTTTGAGGTGTTTGTGTTCTGAGCAAGGACATGTGCAGGTGAGAGTGGGTACCTTAGGGACAGTGCAGTTACAGACAATCTACTGTCTGAAGTTCAAGTTGAATTTTCCCCATTGTAATACTTACTTCATAGTTTTACTAAAGAATAGAGATTTTGAAGAGAGTATTTTTCTGCTTCTAAACAGTCATTATGGAAAGGTAAGACCATCCTATGTGAAAAGGAAAGTTTCACCTTCAGAGTAGATGCCATAAGAAGCCACAAAATAAACACTGTCCAGTAGCCAGAACACAAAATGCTGCTTAAGTAATTAAAATGACAGCAGAAGCATAGCAGTTAGCTGAGAAGACATACCTCACTTGTTTCCAGTTGCATAAAGACACATCCAACTCATTCTGGATTATGTCTGTTCCTGCTGGGTTTATTTTCATAGTTGGCATTAAAGAGCACTTGTATAAATTTCCCTGGCATTGCACAAAGGAGTTCAATTGGGTTTCCCACGATCTCTCAACTGCCCTCATATATGCAGTGTGTATCTACCACAGATCCCTTCTGATTGACCCGATCATCCACTTTCCTCAAATGTCCTCCAAGGGCACATGATGAGAGACAAGGGTCTAAGATTCAACATAATAATTTCGACATAATAATAAATTTACATTTAAATTAAAAAGTACACTATTATTAGTTTAATTCTTTTAGCAGTAGAGTTAATATGCCTTCCTTTTGTTGAGGTTGAAGAAAGAAAAGTTATCAGAGTAATCCTTTGATTACCCTGAGAAATTATACTACACAAATGTACCTCCTCTCTAAAACTTCTTTTTATAGTTTTCTACCTGAATTTTGCCTTCTTCACTGAGGACTTTTAATAACATTTCGCTGAGCTCTTAGTTTCTTCCTTTCCTGCAAGCCACTCCTGTCAAACCATCCCAATCCTCTTGTCAAACCCCAGAAGTAATTTTGCTTCCAGACTAAGCATCAAAGTCCTAGCTATTCCTGCAGTCTGCCCCTCTTTCAGTCATGCTCATCTACTGAGAATAAAATCCTTCCTTAAAAGTGGAAACCACTGCACCCCATAGGCCTTAGGTTCTTCTCATTTCCCAGTATCATAATTATACCATTCAATGGTAATAAAATGAGAAATTTTTAAGTTTATATCAAAACTTTGTTTATTTAGTCTTTGTGGCAAGAAGTTAAAAAATATGCAGGCTCACTGTTAGAGCATTTTTTTTTTTAATTATAACCCCAGTTTTTCAGTCGATCAAATTTGCAGAATGAGAAGGGAAGTTCCCATTGTTCGTGTGAACTTTGCATGAAGTTTCAATCGAAGTAGACTTCTACATTCACTACATCTGGTTATTTTTCCAACTGAAAAGTACTGGACAGTCCGCAGTATAATCGTGTAACATCGTGGCCTTGGTTGAAGCCAGGATGGCATGTGTTTGGGAGCCTGGCCCACCTCAGCCTTCCTACAGAACTGCTAGGGTCCTGAGAGTGCAGTGTGAAAGCTGCTAATCTAGGTCATTCCTCTTGTTCATATTTAGAAGAACCTGAGACCCAAGGAGATTAAGTTATTTGCTGACAGTCACACAGTCATTTAGCAGTACAGCAAGGACTGGGACTTGGGCCTGTCACATATACTTTCTACTGTGCCGTTTCTTTCAATGAAAATGTGGTGGCACCTTGCTGGCTGGCTCTCATTTTTCAATATTCAAAGAAAAATATGAAATTCAGAAGGATTCCTATACAGTGTGATCCAAGTCTGTCTAAATTCAAGTCTCCCCGCTTAGCAGCACTGGAGAACCATCTCCCTTACAGTCTGGAGGCAGGTTCTCAGGCTCTGCTCCCCAAGGTATGGCAAGGGGCAGATCTTTGCCTGAATGCCTACAAGCTAGAGAAAGAGATATGCTGGAAATAGTGATGGGAGCAGAAAGAGAGATTCCTGAGCTGCTCTCCTCACTTGTAACTCTAGGTGGGGGCCAAATTATTCTTGCCCCCGGAAGCCCTGTTTAACAATAAACACTTGATAAGCCATACTTGGCAGCATAATTCCCCTGTACTACTCCAAAAATGACCATAGTGTGCTACCTTCCCTTACTAACGCCCACAAAGGATATACTAAACCACAAGGATTTGTGGGTGGTTCCCCAATAAGGCTTAACCTTGTGTGCCTTCCTCTAAAATTGTGTCATCAGAAAAATTAGTGTGTACTCTCGAACAGATACCAAAGTTGACCAAATCCTTTACTTCTGACTTCTAGTTAGGGAGGGAACCTGATCAAGGCTTTATATGGTGTCTGACACTTGAGGACCTCCCAGTTCTCATCCTGCCTCCATCTTTTAACTTCCAACTTGATCTCTGGGCTCTTTTGTAGTGGGATTTTGGCAGTAATAGGGAAGGGTAGAAGAGAGGGTTCACAGTAACTTTCTTTAGCTCCGTTATCTAGGCAGCTTCCTGGTCTATCTGAGCCACAGCCCACTTCCCCCTCTGCCTGTCACTGATAGAGCCCTTTCCAGATGCCCTCATAATCTTTTCAATAGGCAGTCCTTGGCCTTATCCATCCTGGGGAGTCTAGAGGGATGCCTTGACCAATTTAAAATTAACTCTCCATGCTCTAGAAAGCTGAAGCCACAAACATTGGGTTACTATCATGCCGAAAACACATATACACAAATTATAGCAGTTCAAGACTATTTGTGAAATGTGTTTTTAACAGGAAATTTACATTGTCCATCTTTTCAGGAAGAAAATGAGATCCCTGCCAGTGTGTTTGTGAAAGAGCCAGTTTCTGAGCCAGTGGAAGGGAAGGAGGACCTCGCTGATGAAAACAAGTCCCTGGAGGAAACCTTGCACACGGTGAACCTCTCATCTGAGGATGAATTGCCCCATGATGAAGAGGCCCTGGAAGACAGTGCAGAGGAAAAAATGGAGGAAAGTAGGGCAGAAAAAATAAAAAGATCCAGCCTCCAAAAAGTGGATAGCCTGAAGAAAGCATTTTCTCGCCAGAACATCGAGAAAAAGATGAACAAGCTGGGGACGAAGATTGTATCTGCAGAGAGGAGAGAGAAGATTAAGAAATCTCTTGCTTCCAGTCATCAGAAAATATCTTCAGGGAAAAGCTACCCCTTCAAAGTCTCTCCCCTCACTTTCGGTCGAAAGAAAGTCCGAGAGGGAGAAAGCGTGACAGAAAGTGAGACCAAGTCTGAAGACATGCCTAGCAATGACCAGATGCCGAATGATCACGAGGAGAGCTCCTTCACGGAGGGTCATTCCGAAGCATCCCTCACCAGCGACCTGGTGGAAGGGAAGGGAGCAGAGGGAGATGCTGGCAGAGCGGCCTCCAGAGGGAGTAACTCTGGCATGGACAGCAACGTAGACTTGGCTATTGCGGAAGATGAAGAAGAAGAGTCGGTGGCCCTGGAACAGGCACAGAAGGTGCGCTATGAGGGAGGCTACGTGCTGGCTTCTGAGGACGCTGAGCGGTCAGATGAAGAACACGTCAAGCCCGCTGTTCTCCAGGTGGACCAAACGGCCTGAACGGCACAGGTTGCAGTGCGAGTCCTGTGCCTTCAGTTAGGTCAGGAACCAGGGCCTAGAACAAACTCCTGCACATCACCAGCATCTCCAGCACCATCCACTCGCTACTTTGTTATTGTCCAATCAGTAATCATTTACTACATAGCAGCAGCACACACCTAACCGAGATTTACTGTGAAGGCAACCCGTCAGGGGCTCCATTTTAATTTGCCCTTAGGTTCTGTTTCTGCAGAATTTCTCCAAGATTGCTGCCAGAAGAAGAAATGGAGCAGTTGAAAAACGCTGACCAATTTGGCTTAGTCAGAAAAACCAGAGACTACTTAGGATGCTAGTCATGAAATGTGATTAATTTTTTTTTGTCATTCCATAAGCTTGCAGGATAGAGTACCAGTAAAATATTGAATTTCCTCAGAACTCTGTGAATCTAAGTATTATTTTTCAAGTGTGTGATGTATAATATACATATGTATTTAAGCTAAAGATGTAACTACTTTATATTTTAAGAAGAAAACATTTTTAAAAAAGGTAAAAGGAATTTCAGTTGGCCATCCACTTAATAGAAGCCATTGCTTATGAAAATTAAGTAAAAATTGAAAGATTATAGTATTTATCTAGTGCAGTAAGGTATGTAGAAAAGTCAGGATTATTAGGAAAAGGAAACTAAGAAGGAGATGTTGGAAAATAAAAGAAACAGGAAATAATGTCAATGAGAGTGAAGACAGAAAAAAGTATGTGCTTAAAATAGAATATTTACAATATTAGATCAAGTATTTCACTCCTTAAATAACAGTACTAAAGACATTCATATATCTTGGAATAATATATTGTCACAATATTTTTCTAACATTTTCAAATAATATAAAAAACACAATTACTATGTTAAAGCTGCATTTTTCTTAATAAAAGGCATTACAAAGATTTCTTTAAGGAAACTCAAAAGGATGTTGTCTCTTTAACATTAGAATGAACATAATTCTCCAAAATTAATTAATACATACTGCCTTTTTTAGGAAGTTGGATCATACTATTCTTTAATGTTTTTCAAATTCAAAATAACTCTTACACTCCAAATGTAGGTTTATAAGATGTTAAAATCAACAGATTTGGGAAGGGAAGTCTGGTTTTCCTTTTTTATACATAATGGTAATTTTATTCCAGGTCATATTTTATTTATATATTAATTTCACAGAATTTTAATGTTTCTTAACTTTTTAATGCATGCTAGTGTTTATGTATATGTGCACATTTATTTAGATGGTGTAATTTTTACTACTGCCTAATTATAGAATGCTACTGTTTTGAAGAAACTTAAACTATACTTTAAAGACAGGTAGCAGGGAGCAAATTCCCTAACTTTAGTATGTACCACTCACTATGAGTAACTTTACAAATATAGGTAGTCCAAGACAGTATTAACAAACTGCTTTGTCTTACGAAAAGGATAAGATTAACCAATGATGTGTCGATGGCATGACTATACAGCTATGTCCTTATTTTGCAGTAATGTACCCCAATGTTAGATTGTTGAACTAACAATAGCTATGTTATAGAAGACTGAATAAACCTAAATAAAAAAGTACATAACAATGTCAGTTTCTTGGCAGAACAATTTTAGAACAAGCAGAAAGAATTGATTTTAAACTCTCCTCCAAATGTAGCTGTAATGTTGATTGTTTCAGTCTTGATTTCCCTATTAACTCTGTTTCTCTTTTCCCTGATCTCATTTAGAAATCCAAGTCTCATTCCTCAAGTTTAACTTTCTTGACATCACCTTGCCAGCTCTGGAGAGCATCTGAATTTGTTGCAGCAGCTTGATGAATTTGATAGTTCCATCTGCATTTTTATTGTTTGGTACCAGACTTTATAATACCTTAAGTGGCCCGCACACATGAATGTATCGAAGTGCACATTCAGTTTATTCATGCAGATAAACCTTTGTCTTCTGGAACATCATACACTTGGTAGAAGACTTCATTTCACTAAGGGCCCTAAACATGCCTGTTTAACCTTTATGGAGTTGCTGTCACTTCTTGCCGCCAAGGAATTGGAGGATCCCGAGTTAATATAATGTTTACATTTCCTTTTTAAAAATTCTTATGTCATGTAGTGAAAAACTACACTTAGGCATCTTTTAGATTTTATAGACAAACATTTATTCTATTTTCCACATTCGAGGCATTAAAATCATAAACAATAAAAGAGAGAATTGGACCAGATAATTGTTGGAAAACACATACTGTGGGGATTACAGAGAGGAGCAGTTCTGGAAATGGAAGCTATTTGTTCTGGGTTATTGTTGAATTATTTGCATTCTGGTGAGGCTGCAGAGTCCCCCAATCAGATATGTCTTCTCCCCACCTATCCAATAACCCATTTCTAACTTTATGTGCCTGGAGCTCAAGGACTGGATTAGTTTTCCCCCAAAGATTGGTTGTACATTAATAAGCACTGAGATCCATATCTTAGAAATATAATTCAGGAGTAAGAAGCATCTATTACATGGATCACGAATCTCACAGAAATGTAACAAAGATGTCACTTTTCTACAATATTTTATTTTAGAAATATATAGACATATATTTCAACAGGAATATTTTCCGATCTCCACTTAAGAATCTAATATATGGCTAAATTTCTTTAAATACATTAAAATAAGAGACTCACACTAAGGCCACTTCTGTACAAAATAAAGATTTTTTCACATTTATTGTATGATGAAAGCCCAAAATATTTCTGCTTTTAGCACTACCTGTGCAGAAGATCAAGGTTTGCACCTCGTGTGTTTCAGTCCACCATCAGGAAACTAGAAAAAAGCTCCTTTGACATAGCCAAGCTGCTCGTGTAAGTAAAGGTTACAGCGAAAGTCATTTCCTACATTAAGACGCTAATGCTTAAGCTCAGTTAATTCTTGCTCCAAAGTTTGTTTACTGCCCTACAGCCCAAGTCTAAGTGATTTTATTCTGGAGATTGAGAGGATGAGGAATTGAGGTACAGGCAGCAGTCATTATTATCAGTTCCATAGCAACCACCAGTCTTTTTCTAAACACGGAGACTCTTACACCGCAAAACAAGTTTCAGATGAAATTGGCATTGTGACCCTTGTATTCTGTTTGATCTGGGTGCCGAGATAAAGACTTCTGCAGCCAGGAACTCATTCCTAAAGGGAACAGGCAGTAACTCCCATTATTAAAGACACATTCTTATTTTTGTTTCAACCATTGCATTGTGCTGCATTATTTAAACACAAATTATTTTTAACTTTCTGCACAAACTGCCCCAGTGAAGAAGCCACACCTTTAGCAAAGCATCTTGATAGTCATACATTTAAAGACTTCCTATTGTAAAATCAATTCATTAAATATTTATTGAGCAATGCAACCATTTGTTCCTCCTATTTGCTAAAATCTTTGTGCCCAAAGCAGTAGGACACGAGCATGGGGGAGAGGAAAACAATTTTAATACCTTACATTACACCGGGCTGGACACTCCAGTACTTACCACTCACTAGACACGCGCACTATTTCATAGAATCAAACACATCCTATTAGAAGGGTACCATTTTGCACCTGAGACTCATCTTACTCTAAATAGTAAGATGAGGGAGGGAGGAAACTCCAGAGTTCTTAACCACTCTAAGTTCTCACTCATTGTATTATAACTTAACCGTTTTTCCTTTGAAGGTCACAGAGTTAAAAGACTTGCCCAAGTTCACATAACTATTGGGTGTCAGAGTGAGTGCTTGACCCCAGTCTGAAATCCATGCTTCTGCCAAAACAGACTCCCAATTATATCACCCAACTGTGTGTAATGATGAATCACTTTATAACCTGTTAGATGGTATAATGTTAACTGCATTTTATTGACTCTTATACAGCATCATATATAGCTGCACTACGTAGATGATTTTGATGGTTGTCATACAAATGCTAAGATAAAGCAGCTCATGGCTCTTGGAGAGCCACAGAGACATTATTTTCAGGTCCACTGAGGCCACAGAGGGTCTCCTAAGCTCCTTGGCATCATCCACTGTCAGTGGCTGCAGGGTCCACTTTGGGGCACAGTTTAATAAGGGCAAGCTGTCAACAGAGATAGATACTGGGATCTGCTAATTCAAAGATGGCACAAAAAGTCTGCCTCAAACTCTTTAAGTTAAAAAAGTCATATTCCTGTATCATGCTGGAGAAATCACTATACCCTGCCTGGACACATCCTCTCATAAGCTAAAAAAATGAGCAAATGCCAAATCAGTAAGAAAGAGTTAGAAGGGGAAATATGGAGGCTAAGGAAGTAGGGTGAACCTTGAGGACAGGGAGACCTAGCCTCTAATTATAATTCCTACAAAATCATTTGACTGTCTTCTCAAGGAAAACAGGAGCTGGGTCAGGCAAATGCCGGTGACTCCATTCCTATGGTCAAGCAATCAAAGAAAATTCTCTAGGCCACCCCTCATTCGTCAAGACATATGCAGAGGCAGACTTCTTCCTAAGGCTCTGGCAGGAGTCACAAACCCAAATGCCTAAAAGGCTCATCATACATGAGTGAAATGGTTGAGGAGGTGGGAGCAATTATGCCAAAATTGTTATATGTGGGTTGTGTCCTCTCTAATGGGGCATCTTTATAATTCATCCACCCAAAGGTGGTGCATTTTTCCAATTCCCAAAAAAGGATGGTACATTCTAGGAGCCTCCCTGGATTAGGGCAAAATGGCAGCCACTACCCAACTCCAGTTTCTATGTACGAAATCAGGCCCAGTGTTGCCAAAATTTGAACGTCTTTTAAAAAGAGTCAAAAATCAGATTTCTTTTTACATGATATTCTCCTTGCTTTTAATTTTTGGCAACTAGCTCAAATCATTTTCAATGTTGTGCAAACCAGCTGTAACTGTTCTTCGAATGTAACCTAGACACAGACCGCAGTTTCTGACCTCTGGTCTACAGACATGGAGGTTCTCGGGTTCTCTGAGAAACAGACACAAGAATAGCAGCTACTAACGGGATTGGATTTTCCTTGAAAAACAAAACAAAACACGAAAACCTTCCTAGGGAAATATAAATGTAAAAACACCCTTGCCAGAACTCATAAGAACTTTTTTCTTGCCGCTTACCGAATTTGTAAAGATTGCTGCTAATGTTGCATAGTTAATGCACTGAGGAGACAGTTGCCAATCATGTTGAAAGGTGTTTATAGGTGCTTTAATGAAAAAGCACCACTTCTTGTGGTGCTTTGCTAGCTACCGGTGGGTTACCTGCAGAGTCTTTAATGTCAAAGAGATTGGTATTTTTGGTAAACTGGGCATTGTGTGTGATTACTCTATTTCTATGCTGAAGTTGAAAAATATCTACTCCTGTCAATAACTTAGAGGTCTTCTAGATGACAAAAAGCAAGTCTGCATTCTGCTTGGCCATATATCATAGCAAAATTGCCAGCCAATACTCCAATTCTTCAATTCTTTATTGTTTGTAATGAGGTACTAAAGGGAAAGAACACAGCTCAGTTTTTGGGATGTTAAATTGAGCCTTCAGAGTTCAGAGTTGGAGAAAAAAAAAACTTGTACAGATTTAGCATAAGGGGCAAGATATCCTTTGTTAAGGAGAAACATTATGTTTGCAACCACTTGAAGATCTATGGCAGTGGTCTTCAACCTTTCTGGCACCAGGGACCGATGCTCCTATGAGAATCTAACACCTGATGATCTGAGGTGGAGCAGAGGCGGTGATGCTAGAGCTCGGAAGCCGCTGCAAATACAGATGAAGTTCCTCTCACTGCCCTGCCACACCTCACCTCCTGCTGTGCAGCCCAGTTTCTAACAAGCCATAGACTGGTACCAGTCCGTGGCCTGGGGGGCTGGGGACCCCTGCTATAAGGGAGCACAGGAAGTATCTATGTTCTCCAAGGTCCACTGTGTGTTAACTGTTGCCAGACCCCTAAAGACATGCAGGGAAAGGCATTGCATTCTTATTTAAAAAATCAAATTTTATAGGGGCTTTAGATCAACAATTTTAAATCATTGCATAATAAAAGGAAATTCCCTCCCAGGATGAATGGAGAAAAGCAATATTTTTTTATGGGGTTGCCCCCTGAAATTAACCAAAGAAAGGAAGACTGATGTGCATTGGGTATAATTTCATTATAACCTTTAGTTTTCTCTCTTTTTTTCTTTCTACAATCACTCTTTTTATTGTCAGAGACCAAAAGATCCTTCTCAATTACCTTGTAACTAGACTTTTCAGAGATTAAATAAAAGCAGTTAGACCTGAATTATCCAATAACCACGGGGAGTTTTTGTCTGCAAGAAATGTTTCCCCAATAAAGTTATTCATTTTGGAGGGGAAAATTTTATTAAGATTTATTGCATTTATTGGGCATCTGTGGTAAGACAGAAGAATAAAAGGAAACCTTTGCCACTGAGAAATTATCTATTGAAGAAAGGGAAAGTGCTGAGTATCTCTTACATAAAGAATTTGAATTTATAGTAGTAAAGCAAAAGGGAACAAATAATTTTAGAGAAAAATAAATTTTCAGCCTTTAGGAAATTGTTATTTGAGAAACAGTCCTTAAGATAGTTAATGGAGATACTATAGTTCGGCTATGTAACATATCATAAATGTCCAGGATAGAGATGGAAGGAGGCTAAACTGTAGAAGCCATAAGCTTCTGGAGTTAAAGAATACACAGATAGAAATGTCTCAGCTCTAAAGTATGAACAAAATAGTAGAAGGGAGAGCCTGAGTGGAAGAAAACCTATAGTCTTTAAAATGCAACATTGACGGCAAGTGCATTCGCTTCTTCTAACAAGTAAATATGGAGCACATACTGTATCGAGACCTGTGAGAGGTACCTGGTTCACCTGGTAGACAAGAACAAACCAGGTGTGCTCTTTCCTCCAGTTCTAGCATGCCCTGGTATAAACTGCTTGTTTAGTAACTGACTTGACGATAGCTTTCAAGTTGGTATTGTTTTAGGGTTTCGTTTTGTTTGTTCCATTTTAAGGAATTTCCTCTCATGAAAACACTTTCCTAATTTATAAAGTTACATATCTTTTCTAGGATGAGACAGGGATAAATAAATAAAAATATACAATGGAAATCAATGAGAAAATTTAACTTTCCTTAAGTACAGTAACTTTATATTCAACTTCGAAAGAACATGTTATCCTTACAGTGGGGGTTGGTTTTTTAAAAATAACATTTATTAATTTTCTTTATTTAAATGAAAAATATTTAAGTAGGGAAATAATGACCCATAATCCTAGATACTCTCTGATATAATTATTAATTTTCTTAAAAATGATACAGAAAACTAATAGTAGTTTCCTATTACTGTGTAATAAATTACCACAAACTTAGCAGCATTAAACAGCACCCATTAGCTCATGGTTCTGGAGGTCAGAAACCCAGCATGGTGTGTGGCTGGGTTCTCTTTCTCTTTCTTCGAGGCTGAAATCAAGGGATTGCCTGGGCTGAGTTCTTGTCTGGATGCTCTGGGGAAAAATCTGCTACCATGCTCATTCTTCTTGGCAGAATTCTGTTCCCTGCAGTTGTAGTTCAGAGGTCCCCATTTCCTTGTTGGCCATCAACCCGGGACTTCTCTCAGCTCCTAGAGATTGTTCACATTCCTTACCATGTAGCCTTCTCCTTCTATAAGCCAGTAATGGCACATGCAACTCTTGTGCTTTAAATCTCTGATGATGATGATGACAATGGCGATGACGACAACGACTACTACTACTATTACTACGACAACTGCTGCTGCTGTTACTACTATTGCTGTTACTGCTATTTCTTATTCTCCTCTAAGCAGCCAAAGAAAACTCTCTGCCTTTAAAGGGCCCCTGTGATTAAGTCAGGAACACCTGGATAATCTCTCTTGAAGTGAATTACATCACAATACATAATAAAATCACAAGAGTAAAATCCATCATATTCACAGACCTGGAGATTATGCAAGGCATGTACTCTGGGGAGATGGGAAATATTGAGTCTGTCTTAAAAGTTTGCCTATCACATCATGAAACAAGGTAAGGAAACTTGAATAATGAAAAAGGTACTAAATGAAAATTATAGCTAGCCCTTTCCCACTTCTTCCAATATCATAGCCCAGTGGTAGCCATGGTCAAGTTTTCTTACATATTCTCCAAGGGAAAAAATATAAAAAATGCATAAGAGTAATATGCATTTTACTAGCTACATAAGAATAAGTAAAGAGATCAGCAATGAATCATCCAAGACAGATTATTTATTATCCCAAGGATTTTTAAATATGGAGTTTGCATCGGACCCATTTTTCTACCTGAAGCACTCACTTCTCAGACCAGGTGGGTTTGCTAGGTGTCCCTATTTTGGAAAAAGAGGGAACTAATTTTTCTCCAAAGTAAATTTAAATAATAACTTCTGGAGGAAGTGATCAGTTTAGACCAAAAAAAAAAAAAAGTATTTTATTATAAATTCCTCACATGTAAAAGAAAGGTGGCAAAAAAGAAAAAAGATTAGGAGGAAAAGAAGTAGGGGAGGGGGAATAAAGAAGAAGAAGAGGCATAAAATAGAAAAGCAAAATAAATCAATTAAATTTAAATTAAAGTTGAGAATTCATCTATGCTTCAGAACAGGAATAAATTTTCACCTTCTAACCATTCCCGCTTCTTTCCTCCATAGCAACATCAAAGAAATAAAGTTTTTTATTTCTTTTTTCCACAAACGATGCATTTTTTCCTGCAAAAGATACATTTCCTTCTAATTACTATCATTCTAAAGTTCCTAAACTATGTTGTTTGATCTATGCCTTTAGAATACTACTTTTTTGTTTCTTCTAAGTACAAAAAGACAGAGACTTCCACTACCTTTCATTGTTCTTTGAATTAAAAAGTAGATTTATATTACTAGACATAACTTGCAACTTCTGAAGCTCCCACAAAAATTATATATTCATTTTTTTCTACTGAAGTGACAAGTTGCTCTGCTTTCACCAATTTAGGTGAAAACACAGTAAACAACAATGATGGCTCCGATTTCCATGAGCATTTTCTCTGTACGAGGAGTCCATGAACTGACAATCTCTCTTCGGAGTTTGGTCCACTATTTTGAAACGAAGAACTATTAAACATAATGTGAATGCTTCTGAATTTATGAATTTATACTTGAAGCATGGGCAATTTGTTCTTAAAGTCAGCATTCCTCATCTGCATTGCAGGGCAATGTCCTAAAAACATATCTGAAGATTACCTACTGGCACGTGGAGGAGGGCACTTTACTAGTAATTTAGCAACAATTTAAGAATAAACCCCAGGATTGCATAAAGCAATAGCTAGTGAGGTGAATTGCCACAGAGAAGCTATGAGGAAATCTCGTACTACCCTCAGACCCAGGCAAGCAGAGACCTTGCCCTATGCCTGCTCCTCAGGGAGCCCTATGCCTTAAAGTACCTTCCAAAAAAATTTCATAAGTTCTCTTCTGGTGCCTGGGATCAGCCAGGGCTGGCGGTGTCATCGGACAGGAAGACTCAAATTGACTCAGGGCTCTATGAGCCCCAGTTTTCAGTTCTCCCTTTCAGAGATCTGTCTAAGCTTCTATCCCATACAAGAGGTAAACCAGATGTTCCCAAAAAGTTTTCAGGAGGAAATTCTGCTATCCAGAAGAGTATTTCTTTTATGAAGCCAGGAGAGTCTGGATGAGATTGGGCCTCTGGAATAGTGCTGGCATGCTGATCTGGGGAAACACATTTTTGAGGGAAACAGGACAAGTGTCAGGGCTCTGGAATACCAATAGTATACTTCCAACTCCTAGGCTGAAGCCATGCATGTACAAGAATCCTTAGGACAGAGGTGCCACCTCCGGACTATAGCACCAAGAGAGCAAGGTGGATGCAGGTTTATCCAGAGCTGTCATTCCACTTCCTCATCAAGTTCACATTGCATGTTGGGCTGTTTTCCTGGGGTCACCTTACCCATCTTCTCCAAAAGCTTTCAAGAGTTTTATTCCCCTATGTTCAATGATTCTTTCAATCCTCTTATGTTACAGCATGTGTTGATGTTATTCTCTGCCAAGCTGGTCTTAAGCCATGCTGTATAAGGGATGAACATTTCTTGTACAAATGAGACCATTCTTCTTATCCCCCATGGTTCTCACCTACATTTCTGGTGGAAGTGGTTGAAGGCAGGAGTAAAGCAAACATTGAAACAGATAATATTCTAGGAATGCCACAGTTACTGCCTAAAGAGTTCAGGGGAAGACATAATTGGAAGATGTATCGTTCTATGTTGATGTTATAAAATTTTGAACACTAAATCTGGTATGACCAAAACAGTTTATCATTCACATCTTTCTGCATATACCAGGATAAGAATTGCATGTGTGGTCAATGTAAACAAAGCACAGAAATAACCTTTGAGACAGTCATAGAAAACCAGTGTTTATAAAATGATGGATGATACAAACTCATGAGTAATGAGTTAACCAGCATTAAAGAAATGGTGTTAGAAACTACAGAGGCAAGAAGATCTATATTGTTTCAATTCAAACAGAATCTGAAGAGCATGACAGTGTAAACAACAGCAGCATTGCTACCTTTTTCTCACACTATGAGAATTATGAAATTAGGCAGGAACCATGCCTTTGACAATAAAGAACAAGAAGATACAATGTCTAGCTCCTCGCTACTAAGATGAATCTTTACATGAATGGTTGAACAATAAACAAATGCAAAGATAGTTCTATTGTATTCATTATTCTGAAACTTTATTGAAAATTGCCATACCTTACACTTTTTAAAATCCATTTTTTCATGCAGACAGAGACCCTACAAAAGAGATTTTCCTGGAGCCCTGTACGTGCTAGGGATGGCCCTGAGGAAAACTGAAGAAAGGTAGCAAGTAACTTGCCAACATGCAATTGCAACCAGCCTTTCTCAGTACAGCCACAGTATATTTCGTGTTACATGGTTTGGGAATCTACATGAGTTAATTTAGCAAATACTTTTTTTACATACACAATCAAATAATTATCATTATGCATTACAAAAACTTGGAGACTTTTGCATTTTTTTTATAACTTATGTTTTTGTATTTTTTCCTACTTAAAGATAACTTTCAATTACCCAGATGTGGCTTATTCATTTAGTAAATTAACTGCATAAAATTAAAGTTTTATTTCTGGATTGTCTGACCTTCAATACTGAGTATTTTTAGATGGCCTCACTATATCATTATTTAGTAGAAACTCAGAGAATACAAGTTAACTTTGATGTTAGCCTTAAAAGTTTTAATTATGGAAGAAAATTTGATCTAACAATCATATAAATGCATGTTAACGTATCAGGTTGTTTCTGAAGTAGCCATCGCTTGAATGATCTATGCCTTTTTTTATGAACATATAAATTTAAACATTTTAAGGCTTCCATTATGTTAGTGGTCTGTTTTTCCATACATCACAGGTGATTAATCTGCCTTAATGGCAAAAACTTTTAGTCTAGTCAAACAATTACTTAGCCAAAGAACTGAAAGAAGTTGATATCAAAGTTTTTGCTCTGGTTCAAAAAATCATAGTTTATTTCTAGAAATGGGCAAGAAAGAATTAGAAAAAGAGAGTTAAAGAAAAATATTAAATTGTAAACCAACTTAGAGATCATATAGTCACTCTATAAGCATGTGTCCTTCCTCCTACACATTACTTTTTTACCTTGCTAGGTTCTGACCTAAAAAAATGCTACTAGAGATGCATTAGCTAAGGTCAATATTTTATTCTCATGAGATTTTAAAATTTCAAATTCCATTGACTTTTAATAAATCTTATAAATATGAAAGTTAGAGAATAAAACATTCTAGTAACACATTACATTAAAATATAAAATTTGAAGTTCATTTTTACATTTCAATTTTTGTCTGATAATAAAACTTCAAGACAAACATTTTCATCAGTACCACTATTCTTGTTTTCAAAAATTTAACAAATTTTTCATTTAGATAGGAATGGTCATAAAATATATTAAGGTCATAGGGAAAATAGTGGGGGATTATTTAGATTTTCTGAAGTAATTCTTTTCTTTTGACTCACAAAATCTTGCTTCTCTTCTATCAAATAGGATATGAAGTATCTAACTTTCAAAGATGCTTCTTATGTTATCTTCCCTTTCAAGTTGCATGATAATCATATGGCAAGTGGGAAAAAATTTTGAACAAGAACATTAGTGACTATAATAACTAACTCTGCTTACTTAGTAATGAATAATAAGTTTCAAGATTTTTTGTTTGGAAATTCAACAATAACAAACTGTGTTTATATTTCCTTAAAGAGCAGTGGCCTTTTTGAATCAGAATCCCTGGGGAAACAGCCTTAGAATGTAAAATTATGTGATTCTTACAAATAAACAACAAATCATACAATATTATAAACAACTACCTAACTCTTCAATACTGACCTTCATATAGATGCATCCTATTCAAAGATTAAATGCTAACAACTTTACATCCTCTGAACTCAGCAAAATCACTTGACAAGATGAAAAAATAAACATCAGGTGGCTAAATAGAAAATAGCAAACGCTTGCTTGCTTTGAAAACGCTGTTTTAGATTTAAGTATAAGATATTGATTATAAATAAGCAATAACGTGGTAGAAACAAAGAGCTAATTTCTTTAGACCGAAATATTGTATTGGGAATCAATAATACCCAATTTGGTGCATTAGTCAGCATATTTGGACAGTATGTTTGATTCAAAGTACAGTTTGGATGTCTGAAGTGTACAAACGTCCACTGTGGAATCATGCATATTGCCCCACCCAACAGAAATAATGCCTTTAAAATATTTGTTCCCTATGTCTTTTTTCATCACCTCTATGCATGCTCTGTTTTTCTAACCAGCAAGGTCAGCTTGACATTTCCTCCAGGACTGCGCCTGTCAGCTAGAATCACCATTCTTCCAATTGCTGAATCAGCCCACCTTCATACCACTAGCTGGTAGTGATACAAGGAGACCTTCAAATTTTGCAATTTTTTTCTGGATTAAAATGGGCTCTGGGCCAATTTCTCTAAAACTAGTACAGATTTTCAGACATTTACACAATCACATTGCTAATTACAGAGGACTCTGAAAATACATAGCATTTCAAACTTGAATTATTTGATATCAAGTGAAGATCTTTTATTGTATCACCTAGATGACGACCACAAACTAAGGCCATAATAGTCATTCCTATTGTGGCAGGACATCATTCTAACTTGAAAGGCAAGCTTTTAGAAAGAGTGCTATAAATAGAGATAATACTGGACAAACTACCTAAAATTGGAAGGAAGGGAGTAGAAATCAGTCATTGAATTCAAATTTCCAACCTCTGTGTCTTTGAAGCTTTGCCAACCATGCTTCTTCTGTGTAAGTTGATGGAGAAAGGCTGCTTAGAGAACACTATCAAACTGAAAGAACTTTTATGCTTCTGTTATAAAACTTATTAAGGGTCAATAGAGCAGACTTTAATCATTTTGAGAGAATAATTTACTGTTTTCCAGTAAAATTCTGGTTACAATGATATTGCATTGTTTAATTTATCAGGACAAAATAAGTTAAATATATGGGCAAACTCACTGTCATAGGCCTGAACACTCTTGGAATCAAAGCCTAAGACAGTAGTTCTGCTGTGTAAAGTTGATTGAAAGAAGACTCTTCAGAAAAAGCTCCTCAGGAGAGATATAACAAGCAGGATGGGGAAAAGGAAAGAGCTGAGCAAGGATGTGATCCCTCATACAGGCTGGTCTTGACCTGATCCATGGGATCACACTACAAAATTAATTATGACCCTCTCCTTCGATGTGAGGGGCCAGCCCTTTGTACCCCACTTTCATCAATCACTGCCTGATCTTAGTTGTAGGCTTATGACCTGTAGGAAGATACAGCTGCCATCAGCTATTCTCTGGAAGGAGTGCAGGGAGTGGCAGTTGTGGATTATTAGCAACCAATACTCATAGCAGTTAAGGAAGGGTGTATGGTTCTGGTGAAGGGATCCAGGCAGGGCACCCATAGCATCTATTAGGCTTGCTAATTATGATTCACTCAGAAATTAGAAAAATACATAGGACTCTGTCAAATTTTAGACAGACTGGAAAGGATCACCTCTGGCTTCAGTAGGAGAAGTGATGGGGATTGCAATGGCTGGCAGTCCTACCCAGTTGGCTTTAATTGTATTATACCCTATGACTTGTGCTTCCTTTGCTTGTTAACAGTCCACAGCCTCTGACATAATGTACCCTTAACCTATTTTGGTGCTCTTAATTCAGAATTATTCCTTCTTCCCGCATGAAAGAAAAGCTGCCAGTTTTGAGAATATCCATTAAGTTAAGGGCACAAGGCAGAACCTTAACACTCAACTTGAAGAAAAAGTGAATAAACTTTATAAATCACAAAGCACAATTCTTTTTTAATGGAAGAATGAAGTTTTTGAGAGATTTGGGGGAGTAGAAAGAAGTCTCCTTCCTAGGTAAATGTTTTATCAGCGTTCGTGAGTCCTGTTACACTGAGATCATTCACCTAGTAAGAATGTACACTCTGCTGTGGTTTGTGACCCTCCCCATTTTTCAATTAGGGGTACTAGAAATTCCAAACATGCTTTGAGTTATTTTCCCTTCTTTCCTCCCAGACTTTATGCTGGAGATGAGTGACAGGCGTTTTCGTTGTTGCTTTGTAGTATACTGAAACAGTCAGAACAAATCTGAGCTCTTGTTATCCAACAGGTAGAGAGGAAATAAAAAATTTAAGGCTGAATAGCAATAAATTTGGTAGTCTTCACCCAGATAGGTGTTTCGAAGCCATCAAAAAAAAAAAAAAACAAAAAAACAAAAACAAAAAAATAACCTCTCAGCCATATAATTTTGCACTTCCAACTTTCTTTCTTCCCATTTCGAGGTGATTAATTTCATCTGAATGTCTAGAGAATAGACAGTTTTATATTGGAGTTCATTATAAAAACAATAAGAAAGAAAAGACTTACCTATCTCCATAGGAAAGTCCATTTTATTTTCTTTGACCTAATCAAGAAGAGAAGGCATTAAATATAATGATTTCAAAACCTTAAATAGAAATGCCAGTTAGGCCAGAAAAGGCTTTGTTAAAAGGGCATGTAGGAATCCATAGGGAGGGTCATCATTATAATAATCCACCAAGAATGGTTTGATTTTTATACCTCTGAGTCTAGATATTTGTCCTGGATTCTGCAACCAGACAAGGCAGTGGGAGATTTTTTTCTGAAGCAAACAAATCTCCCTGTTTCATACTGATCCAACCTAATTCTAGCCACCCCGCCTACATATTATATATTTCCTATTTTGAGAAAAACATTCCTGGAGCAGGGAGTGGGCTGTGGACTCAATTCTATTTTCCACTAAATTGAGACACCTTACAGATAAGGAAAGCCACATTTCTGTGACAGGGAAGATGCAGAATACTTACTGAAATGACAAAAAAATCACAAGCCAAGACCCAGAGGATAGGAGGAAAATGTCAAATTGGCTTCCGGTTAAAGAACAGCTGTAAGTTATTACAAGGCACCCTCTGGCTTCCTCCCTTATTTCTCTGCTCTATCCACATCCATTAAAAAAAAAAAAAGTCATTTCCCAAAAGTAAGCAAAATTGTAACTTGCAAGGGCTTCTAACCCTAGCCTCATATAATCAAGGCAAGACCCTCAAGTTATAATTAGTTTTTATTGGCCCTTCCCCAAACATCTTTTAGCCAAGGGGCTATAGAAGCTGTCAGTCAGCATGACCAATTCACTGTTATTTATATTGGGGCTCGGTGATCATTTTTGCGGCCATGAGTGTGTCCTGACCTTCTCTAGAGGGAGTACTGGGGGATCAGTACAGTTTTGTTCATACTCAGTTCAAGTTGATATATCATCTTGGAATTAGAATTTTGATTTGTGAAAGTAAATGGAGCCTTTTAGTTTTATTATTGGTGCAAGAGAGTAAGATTTTATTTTAAATTTGTATACTTACTTGGGGAGAATTAGCAAACACATTCTTAAAGTGAGAAAGAGGAATGTGGAAAAGAAGGGTGGAGTAAAAACTCCTTACTACAATTTTCCAGTGTCTACAGGAGTCTGGGATTGGAATGGCTTTCTAAATTAGCACTAATACAAATTTACCTCCTTCATGAGCCTGAGCTCAGTCTCATAACCAAGAATGTAACCTCTTCAGAAATTCAACTGAGCAAAATGCAAACTAGGTGGACACCAGCACTAAAGCCAGAGGAATAGCCTCCTTGCTAACAGAATTAATGGACATTTATTTCATGTTTAAAGGTGCCAGGCACTGTTAAGAGTCCAGTGCTAGTATGAAGTGTTATCGCTTCCAGAACACAAGCTAGTAAGTGGGATTGAAGCCCAGCTAGAACATTTACTAGCTGTATTTCCCAGAAAAATGAGTGTTAGAATAATTTCCACCTCACAGATTGTTGTAAGGTTTAATGAGTTAGTACACGTTAAACATTAAACATAGAATCTAGCACATGGAAACAGTTTAAATAAATATTGGCCATTACTATCATTCACTAACTACAGATGAAAAAGAGAGTTTTAAAGGTTAAATAAAAATTTCAAGGTCACACAGTGATAATGGGCAAAGCCGGGATTTGAATCTGGGTGATCTATCTCCAAAGTCCATGTGCCTAAGTATTAAACCTTAACACCTCCTAGATGAGCACGTTTCCCAAGACCCGGTGTGATTTTGTTAAGGGTGGAAAACTTTCAAATGGCCAACTTCTGCTTCTATAATCTGCTTGCTTGTTTAATGTTTAACCAGGGTGTAGTTCTGAGAGATATCCTGTGCAAAGATATGCTAATGGCCAACTTATGCTAATGTTAACCAGGGTGTAGTTCTAGGAGATACCCTGTGCAAAGATATGCTAATGGCCAACTTATGCTTCTGTAAACCTGCTTGCTTATTGATGTGGTTTTAGGCTTCATAAACTACCTCCTCTGGAAGCTCGGGACTGATCTCCTCTAACCCTGCATGGTAGAGAGTTAGTCGCCGGGGTCCGCTAATAAAGGCTCGGGGTCGGCTAATAAAGGCTCGCAATTCATCTCAGTTGGCTCCGTGGGTCTTAGATTTGATCGCACCACAACAATTTGAACTCAGCCCTTTCTAACATGGCAGGAGGAGCACAGCCATGAAATATGATGGGCACTTTTGGCCAAGAGCTTGTGGTAGATCATGAGTCTGAGAACAGAATTATCGGTCACTACAAAGGCTGATTGTATTAGGTATTATAAGTAGTTTAGAGATGATTTAAAGTATATAGGAGGATATGGGTAGGTTATATGCAAATGCTACTTCATTTCATATAAGGGATTTGAGCATCCTCAGATTTTACTACTCAGGGGTTGGGGTGGGGAGCAGTCCTAGAACCAATCACCCATGGGTACAGAGGGACAGCTATATTTTATTTCCTACCTTTGGCAACATTATCCAGAATATGTGATTAAAGAATGTAAAAAGACAATAGTTTCTACAAATATAAATGATTTATATCAAAAGGCAAAAACTACAGATGTCCATGCAGCCATACCAAGATTTCCACAGAGACAGAATTTTGAACATATGAGGCTCCCAAGATTGATAGACCTTTGGTAATCTAACTAAAGACATCGATCAATATATTTGGATTCCTGTTTTCCTAGATCTGCTGCAAATATCACGTGGTTTACAGGCTTAAGACAGCTCAACTACCAAAAGTCCCTCCCAGATGCTGGTGGGTGACACCCAGGCATAAAAGAGCCTTAGTAGTTGTAGGCGTGGTTTTTGAGACAATGCTTTGTGTTTCTTTCCTGTCTATGAGGAAATTAAAGCAAAAGCAAAAGCAAAAAACAAAAACAAAAAAATAAGCAGATAGAAAGAAAGAAAGAAAGAAAGAAAGAAAGAAAGAAAGAAAGAAAGAAAGAAAGAAAGGAAGGAAGGAAGGAAGGAAGGAAGGAAGGAAAAGAAAGACAACCAAATGTCTGCCACAGAGCACACAATAGCAAGTCACTTAGGGCTAAACCAGTTGTACCAACATCATCAGCTTTAGCTTGGAAATGGACACTCAAAATTCAAAAAACAACATACCTGATTTTTTACTCCTTCCCTCTACAGATCAAGAGAAGGAAAAGACAAACTTGCAGAAAACAAAAACAAAAAACAGACAAACATAAAACACTTTAATTTTCTGCATGCGTTTATATTTATTTATGCAGGGAAAAAAAAAAAAAAAAAGATGTCTCAGTGCCATCTCTAGATGGAAAAGCACTGTGCCCCTGAAGAGAACTCCTGTCTCATAATGGGCACTCAAGAAATGCTTATTGGATGAGGAGCCTGGGGCTCTCAAAGTGATGGAAATGACATCAGCCCTGCCCTGGAGGGACTTGCAATTGAAAACTTCTGACACTAACCCAGACAGAAATGAACAAGCAATCCAGATAATGCACTGAGAACTTTAAACAATCAAATAAATATGCAGCTTGATTTTTTTTTTAAGTCACTTATGTTATGGTTACAGATGACTCAATTCCATTCTATGGATAATCTTAGTTCACAGACTATTCTAATGAAGTCACAATACATTTTGAAAACTGCCTTCAGGAACATAAATATGAAGCCATTCTTGACTGGGGCTGATTAGAATGTTTTTGAAGAACCATTAGATGGCATTTGTGAGTGAACCTTGCATAAGATTTTTCTTTCAATTCTTATGAAAGGTAAGTAAGATCGGCAGCTAAACTAGTTTCCACTTGGACATAAATTTGATTATTTTGGCTAGCTCAGAAGAGATCTAATGATTTTAATGGATTCTTAAACTGCCCTAAGTAGTTCTCCACACTCAGCTCTGTGTGGGTCACAACGGATTCAATTATGTGCATATGAAAAAGGAGTCAAGTTGGCCAATGTCTGACAAGTTTGCTTCCTGTCATTCCAACATCTGCCACACTGATTTTATGCCTTTCTGTTCCTTTATGTTAAGTTCCTATAATTTCTCATTCTTATCCTACAGCATGTCTATGATACCTTTCAATGGAAACCCACTGCACAATCACCTAGGATTATTTTCTATTGTCTGAATTCTCTTGTGAAAGTCTTCTGGGACTGTTGCACAGAGACTACAACTCAGCGAAAAGCCGTAAAACATAAAGAGAGAAATGAGTTTGTATATGCAGTCTGGAGAGATCAGACTAAATATTTTGTTAAAGGTGGTCTCAGGAGTAATATTTGTTCATGAGGCAGACATGAACATTTCCGCTAAGAATCAATAGTGAACCCATTTGCACTATGTTTAGTGTTCAAAGGGTTTCTGTGCATTTATCCCACCTTGCTTATTTTCTCTCTATAAATAAATGCCGGTGGCTGCCTGAGTTTCAAATGCTTCTGCTGGCCGTGTTGTTATCCTTGCCTGACAGTGGAGCTGAAAAGACGGATGCAGTGCTATCCATCCTCTATACCCTGTATTCAAGTAAAGACTTTCCTACTGCGGTAGTTCTAACTATGCTTTGTTTACCTGGCTTTAACTCCACAGTCTGTCTGCTGCTCTGAAGCCCTTGCTTAGAACAAGCCACCTCATTTCTGATGGCTGAACCTCCGGGCATGTCTGCTGATTTTGTTTCCCAACATTGCAAAGCTTTGCAGACTATACGATGGGACCCCTCAGAGGCCTGAATATTATATCTTCTGCCTGACATCTTTACATCTGTCATGCTCTCGGCAAAAATCTTGAGATTGATGCCTTTATCCTTTTTGTAGCCAATAAAACAGTGTTATAGCAAACGATGCTTCAAAAAACAGGGTGTTATGGCTTAGCGGGAAGAGCATGGACAGACAGATCTTTTTTAAATTCCTGGGTTGTCTATTTAGCAGGCAAGTTAATCAACCTCTTTAAGCATTATTTATCTTATATGTAAAAAGAGTATAATAATGCCTATTTTGAATAAGTATTATAAACATTGAATTAATACCTGAAAGAGGACTGGCCCATATTGAACATGCTACAGGATAGCCATTATTATTCAATTCTGATAAAAACTGGCAAATTCTAGGAGCAGGTATAACATTACTTAGGAAGGTAGAGGAACAAACATTTTGCACACTCCAGATAATTTGGCAGGGAGTTTGAATCCATGCTTACTCTATCCATTCAACATTTGAAAAACAGCCTGGCCTATTTTATTGGCTTTTGAGATTTCTTCCTGTCTCTCAGTACATCCTTGGATAGTGTGCTAACCGGTAGTAGAATTCAGTGACAGATTTATGACTGTGTTGCTGATGGAAATCTTTGACCCCTTTCTCCTTCAAGTTTACCATCAATCAGTGGTGCTTTACCAACTCTATAAAGAGGATCTTAATCTCTTTTTGCCCTCACGCTTCAAGAAAAGGTTAGGAACAATCAAGTTTCTGACTGATAAGGACACAAAGACTTTCTAGCATCTGGAACAAAAGCAGGCACCTAGTAGGAACTCTATTAGTGTTAGATGTAAAAAAGAATGAATAAATGACTATGTATAGTATTTTATGGCCTAGTGAAAGAATTTCCTCTGGATCCGGAAGCATTGCTGTTGCCCATAGTTCCTCTTTACATTTTCACATGTTTGAACATAACTCTGTAAGATAATATTGGAAGTCATCTAACTCCATCTCACTCCATTGATAGTAGTCACTATCAATACTTCCGCAATTGATTGCACCTGAGTAAATGTCAAGACATTCAAATTTCCAACTGAACTGGGACCTTTGTTGCTATTATCTTTCCTGCATACCTATAGTATTGGCCATGTAGCAAAGCTCACCTCCACTTTCTCACATTTCAATCTAAAGACACACTGTGTTTCCCATGTGCCTTTAAGGAATCATTCTTGATCTCAGCCATAAAATTGGAAAGCTGCATAACTGACAAGATGATCCCCGAAGGCAGCTGAAACATGGGGTAGATTGAAACCGACAGTTAATTTGCAGCAGTAAAAAATAATGATATCATCATAAAACAAGTTTAAGATCAGACACACTGCACCCACAGAATATATAGATGGGTATTGTCAAGCTTAAATAACAAAGCAAAACAAAACTGAACCTCCCAGCACCACCAAGCCCAATATATTTGCCTTTTATGGTACACTAACACCATCTGCTGGCTGCAGCTGACAACATGCCTAACATTCTCTAAGTCCTGGAATATTCCATTCTGCAGACTATTGTTAATTACCATGCACAAGGAAACATATTTTTATCCTTACAATATCGTTGAAATGGTACAAATAAATCCAATCTTCCTGGAACACCAAACAAATAAAATGTCCCAGGAGGTGCTCTGCTCTGCTGTGCCTGGAAAAACTGCACTTGCCCAGTGCGGGAGTCCTAGCACATTCTCTTGTTATTCCAGAGCTCTCTCTTTACATGCATTCACTTTCTGACTTCCTCCTTTCCAGCTGCCTTCTCTACCAGGCATCCTACACAGCACTGCGGTGACAGGCAAAGCAGCAGCCCTCAGCTAAAAACAGCCTCTTCCCGAGATCTAAAGGAAGAAAACCATTGACACTTACCTTCTTCAAGGAAGGCAAAGCCCCATTAAGATTCGGTATGTAAAGAAAAGATATCACGTTGTCTTTCAAAACTATGAAAGCAATATTTTAGCATGGTTTCCACAGGGTCAAATGCCTTGCATTGTGTCCATTTTTACTAACTTGGCAACAAGTTAAGAATTATTTGGAAAGAGAAGGATAGAGTCTTAATAGCACATAAAAATCTAGCCACCTATAAAGCCTCACCCATTACATCTAAGGTCTTATCATTCCAGATTAGTAGGCGTTTGCTATTAACACCCCAGGCCTCTGACTTTCCAACCATCATAAAGATAACAAGGCTTTAGGTAATAGTCCTTCTTCACCATCACTAGTGGTTGTTGTTGTTGTTGTTTTTTTTTTTTTTTGCTTACCTGAATTTAAATTTTATTGAATGAGCATGTAATATTGTGTAATAAAACAATTTATAAATATCCTTTAAATTTTTATCTATCTAAAAAGTCTCAATTTTTATGATCATGATGAGGTAATAATTGCTCTCAGATAAAATATCTAGTATTTATTTATCGACAATGGAAAAATATCACAAGATGTTTCCTTTGGAAAGAAGACTGCAGCCTAGTGCAGCAGCAACAAGTGACACTCTCTAGCTTTCTGACATGCATCTAGGTATGACCGGGCTATCCCAGTATGAAGCACATGACTCTACGCGAAACACACTGAGCTGAATTCTGTTCCTCCCTGAACAGTATCGTCCTTGCATTTACATAAACAATTCGCTCACTCTCCTAAATATTCCAAAATATGAACTTTGGTTCGAAAGCATTCTATATTTTCCTTTTGATGCTGCAATTTCCATTTACATGTTAGGCAATTTCTATACAGGTAAGTAAATCCCTATAAGTAATACAGCCTTGGCTAAAATTTTCATTTAAATTATTTTCTTATGTAGAAATGACCAGTGAATATATTTTAAAATGTTCAATGTCACCAAAATAATTAATATCAAATTAGCCTAAAATAAAATAATAATGCATATATTTTCTTATCAAATAGTAAAGGAATTTTAATGAATAATAATATCGCTTATGGTCAAGGGACAGGAAAAGTTACTCTGTGCACTACTCACAATAGTATAATTTGGTGCAACACTTCCCGAAGGTAATTACCCCATGTTTTATATTTTCCAACACTAGAAATTTATCCTAAAAAAGTACTCATGGCTGATGATGCACTATTCAACATCACAGCCTCGTTTATAATAAGGGAAGTTTTAGTGTTCACATATGGTAGGCTGAATAATGACCTCTGACAAGACGTCCACATCCTTATCCCCAGAATCTCTGAATATGTTACCGAACATGGTAAATAGGATTTTGCAGATATGATTAAATTAAGGATTTTGATATTAAGTTCAGGATCTAGAGAGTATCCTAGAATATCTGGATGGGCCCAATTTAATTACAAGTTTTCTTTTAAAAAGGGAGGCAAATAGGCCAATAATATAGAAGGTGATGGAATAATGGATGCAGAAGTTGAAGTGACGGTCTTTGAAGATGGAAGACAGAGCTGTGAGCCAAGTGATATGATTTCTAAAAGCTAGAAAAAGCTGGGAAACACACTTGCCCCCTAGAGCCTCAAAAAAATAAATAAATAAAAATAAAACACACATAGCTGTGTTGACACCATAATTTTAGGACTTTTGACCCCAGAAGAACATTTTAGCTCTAAGATTTTTAAAATTGTGTTGTTTTAAGATACTAAGTTTGTGGTAATTTATTATAGCAACAATGGAAAACTAATATACCATACATCAAGCAATAGAGAATTTCATCAGAGTAGACCTCCAAAAGACTTATACTTGAGAATCTGAGTTATAAAAGTTCTTATTTTTAATCCAGTGTTTTTATTTTGACAGTAATCTTAAAAAATGTCAATGTAAAGATATTCTGAACTATCTGACAGACACACCTAACTAACGGCTGAGCTATGATTTCAAGGCCCAAGTTTGTGTTTGTCTTTATAGTCATATTAGTAGTGCCAACTAAAGGCTAACTCTATATAGTATCCTAAGAATAGAGAAGACAGGGCAGTTTAGAGAAGAGTTGTGTGAGGACCGAGTGATCACTTGGAATAAAGCTATCACTGTCACACACTGTAAGGAACCATGTTTCTATCTTAGAAGAATGAGTTTAGCATTAAAAAACATTGTGTTTAAACTTTTGTTGCTATTGCATTTTGAGTGTATCATTGAACTGATTGACTCACGGTTTTAAATAAGTTTATTATTAGAAGGAAAAATAATGGTGATGATCATCAAGATGATTCAGATGATGACCCATCAGTTTCAAAATCAAATGAACCATGCCAAGAAAGAAATATAAAACTTTTATCATCGTACTATTAAGCATCAGTACGGCATTTTGATTATATTGATTTATATCCAAATTTAGAGGTAAATTTGTGTGTTGGTTTTATAGTTGCACACAAGTTAGGATCATGAAGAATTAATCCTAACTTTATATTTCTACATAGAGGAGTAATAACATAATAAAAATAATATAAAGCAATCTTGGAGGGAGCATGAAAATTTAGTTTTCTTTTGAAAAAGATTAATGTATTTGTTCAAGTCTGAGAAATACAGAGTTAAGTATGGTACCTCCTTCTGATGAAATCATTAGAAATAACGTAGAATAACATTTAATGAGATGGAGACATGATCAAGATTTATTGATAAAATTAAAAATAGTTATAAAGTATAATGGTAAGATTCCAATGTTAGAAAAATAAATAGAGGGACATACATTGAAATGACAATTCATTGCTGGTTTTATGTTCTTTGTGCACTTTGGTATTTTCGAAAATATTTACAAGAAATATTGCTTTTATAGTGAAAAAATACATGGGTAGTTAATCTGGAGTTAAAACACTATTCTCCTGATCCTGGCTCCAGAGTGTTTAAAAATTAAAATGACCTATTTGTTTCTCAATGTTTGAAAGACAATTTACGCTCCCTTAGAAGATATGCTCCCCTAGAAGAAGTGCAAAGTGTCAATGAAAACGTCAAGGAATTCGTCCTTTCTCCTCTAAACAACCAAGAAATATATACATATAAAATATTCATTCTTCAGGAAACTTGTTTATGTAATGTTTAAAGTATTTCATCAGTGCTAAATCGTTTTTCTAGTGAGAGGTTTGGAACATTCCTTTTCACTCACTGGGCTGCCACACATTATCTTATTCCGATCAGCTAATATTTTACATTCATGAGCTTTTAAGAAATTATGTATCCCCTCTTATATTTTTAAATTAACTTCTAAAACTTTTTCTGTAAGTTTAAATTATAAGAGATGCATTTACCAACATATTTTATATTGATACATGCTTTAAACATGTATCTGTCAAAACTTTGAAGCTTAAAATGTAATTTATTAAATTTATAGAAAATGTCTTCCATAGAACTAATTGGCAAAACTTGTCATCACTGCCAAACCAATCAACCAAATCAGACTTACTTTCTAACAGAAAATGTCTGACTTCCATGTTTATTTTAATAAGCACAATAAATCACATCTCATCCTTCTTTACCTATAAATTCAAATTCCTTGTGAGATAGACACAGACAGAAAAACATGAGTTTGTTGCTGAAATGATATGGAAATAAGGTGCAGCATGCATCAGTAATTCTTATCAACGTTTTCTCTGCTTTGCTCTTATAGCAGCCTCCTTCAGGAGCCAATGCAGTCTCAAATATCACTGTTACACACCATGGTAAGATTAGAGATGGGTTAGAGGCACGATTTTCTTATATAGAATAGAGTGATTGTGAAAGACAGCAGGGAAGGATAACCAGTCCACCACAGCTATTCTCTCTGGGAGATTAGTTTTAGGAAAGAGTCCACATAGAAGCTGACAATCTGGAAATTGATTCACTTGGAAATATCCATGACTTTGTGCTTCTGCAGTCTCATGTAATTCCAGGTTCAAATGAACGCTTGTTTGGAAACTGCTGTTTTAAATGCAAACAAGAAAAACGAAAATTTTCTATCCAACTAATACGAGAAATAAACTTATTAAGTCAAAATAGTAATCTTCACACTAGAATTTATAGTACAAAAATATTCATGTGAACAGGTAGAATCTCCTGTGTCAATGGCTGAAGTTTTTTCTCACATAGAATGTATCCTTTGAAGGTAGATCATACAGTCAAAATTCTCAACGTTCATAAAGTCTCATGCTTTAACATAAGATAGTGCCTCTGAATTATCCCAAAATTTTAGGGGCTAAAAATAAATCTGTTCTGCAGGTCTTGTGCAATTCAGCTTTTGATATTAATATGTAAATTATTTAGTTACAATTCCTGTTTGTCTTCTCCCCACACCCTTGCTTGGATTTCCATCATACACATAAGACCTTCATTAGGTTATAGTCTGCAGCATAGTAATTACTATGATTAAATTGGCCTTAATCTACAAGCAATTTTTTTAGTGCATGCTTTAGGCTAGGTTATAAGAAATGTGTTATCAAATCACTCCTTAAGGCCCATGAAATAGAGAGAGTGACTAGATGTGGATAAACCAATGGTACACTGGTATTTCATAATAGTGTATTGCTACATTTGAACTTAAAATTTTCTAGCAAACAACTGACATTCAATAAATCTGTCTGTTAGCCTAATTTTGAAAAAAAAAAAATCTAATGCCTCCCCATCCTCCATCCCCCTCCACTCTTTGCTTTCTGACCGAAGCAGAGAGCTTCTCTCTATATTCACTAAAGAACAACCACTAGCCCAACTAGCATTAAGAGGACTCTCCTTTTTCCCTTTGAACCTACTTTCCTTGCCTACCCGACCTATAACCTTATTACTCTCACCCAAACTCTCTGTCTAGCCATAATGGTCTTCTTCCTCCTGAACCCTAGGAATTCTCATAAGCTGGCCTTTTGTGAAATGTGCATCTCCCTTCCACTCCCTCTGCCCCCTCCCACTGAACTCTACTCACCCTTCAGATCCCAGCGCAGTTGAGAGGTCCCATTCTACACTCTTACAGAGACTTGAACTTCTGATTTCATTTAACAATCACATAGTTTTATTGTTATTATTTGATTATCATTCATCTCTCTCACTAGCCTCAAAACCACATGAGAGCACAATTGACATATTTTATCTCTATTATATCTTAATGGTACATGGAACCAAAAAGCTAAATAACTATTTATTAACTATTTATATGAAAGATCTAACCCTGCTTTAGAGACTCTAGACCTGTCATCAAAATATACTCAGGACAACTCTGAATGTGGTCTCCAGCCCCCAATCCTTGCTTTGAAAAGTTCAAACAACCTGTTAGGTGTACAATATTCCAAAGACTTTTTTTCAGACACTCGCCTGGTTATTAGGGAGAATCATTTCTATAAGTAAGGTAGAAACTAAGAATTGTACTTCCCTCATGGTCAGCACCACAATTGTACTCTCAAGTCCTCAAGACTCTTTAATGATCCTTTCCCTGGGCACTCTCCAGTTGGACCTGAGTTTCATCTGCTTTGTTCACTCCTGAATCACCAACACCTAGCAGACTGCTTTCCACCTATTAGGTATTCAATAGATATTTATTGAATAAATCAATGAATCAATAAATCCTTGACTTAAGGCTTCCCTGAGCACAAACATGACTGAAACTGCCCAATAGCCTGTATTTGTCATCCATGCACCATTTGACATCTTTCCATATTAATCTTATGCTTTTTAAAATCATCCTTTATTTTTTCTCCTTGATTCTATAGTTTTCCACACACAAACTGCCATGTCACTCTGAGAGGCCAGCAGCAACATAACTTAAATTGACCAAAAGAATCTTCCTTTTTTCATAACCCTAAAAAACAAACAAACAAACAAACAAACAAACAAACAAAAATTGTCCCACTTTTTTCTCAGCCAAATATGCCTTTGAAGGATTTGATTTTTGAGCACAGAATCCAACTCTCTAATTATCGAAACAATTCCACAAGTACAAAATATCATATTTATACATGCAAAGTAAGAACAGGGAATTAGAATACTTAATTTACTCACACAATTGAGTATTAAAAAAACTACAGATTCAGATACATTTTTTTTGCAAAACTCAGTCTCTGAAGTGGCCTTATATACTTCTGTACATGGTCCTCAATATTTTATCTCCAAACAATTGATATTTTAGGAACTTAAGCTTTTAGGTAAACATTTAAAATATGTTTGCAAATCAAGGTTCTATAAGCAAGGTCATTAACTTGCAGGCCTCTCTGGAAAATGAGGTCCTTGGTTTGCAAACATTTTGTTTTAATACCTAGGTGAGGAACAGGGAGGGGGCTGCACTGATGGCTTAATAGCTTCTTCTTCCTGGGTAGACTCATTCAGGATGAAAGTGATTATTTCGAAATCCATTTTATTCTAAGCAAATGTCTCTACCCTGGGAAAATAAAACGGAGCAACTGCCGGCTAGCTCTTGAGCAATTGTTGCCATTTTATTCAGTGTACCTCTTTATTACTCCCACTAGTCTAAATAAATTTCTGTAATAGTTCCTATCCTCCTTGCAACCCCATATAAAACTTAACTCATTAAAACACGCACACACACACACATATTCTAATGAAGTTATAACATATCTGTAGTCTTTCTAAGTCAACACTTAATGCTTTCCTTTTCTAATTTTATACCAGTTTATAGCAGACTTAAGGTCCAACTCCATCTTGGAAGGACACATTTTCCACTCAATTGTCTTCTTGCCATTAATGGTGAGCATCACTCCTAAAGAGTTGTCTCTCATGAAGTCCTCTCCCAGCCCACAAACAGCCCTAACGCACACTCGGACTTATCCTGATCCACCTTCTCAGGGCTCCTTAAACCAAATTATCTGTAAAATAAGTTAAAGAGTTGATGAAGTGGTGACTGAGAAACTTTTAATAAGCAGAAAAAATTTAAATATAATAATTAATATTATGCTGGGACCTTTGAGTTCATTTCTTTTCCCCTGTTTTACTTTTTCCTGCATATATAAGAATCAAGACTTCTTTATTTTACTAAGATTGGTTTGAGAGCTTAAAACCTCCTTTCTACTAGTTATCTAGGGAATCCAGGAAATAGCTAATTGAAAAAATTTCATTTTTTTTTTGCTCAAAGACTAGCCTCTGAAAGTACAAAGTGAAGATTTGACAATGTGTTGTGTAGCATATCCAGACAAAAGCAATATTCCACATAGGTTTAGAGGAAGAGAGAGGCAGAGGAATTATTTACTGATCTTCACACTCTAGGTATAGGAATTTTGACTACAATTTTCAAGTGTTTCAACTTTACCAAGACACCTACCTGTAAAAGTATCTGCAAAGATTCATTGTTACAATTCTTCAGGAAGCTAACAAAAAGATTTATTAAGAATCACTTAGCCAGCCCTATAGAGTAAGAATTACAGGTGGGCTACCATGTGGCTGGTTATAAATAACATATTGAAAATAATATATTTTGTTCTAACATTTGGTAAAAGCTGAAAATACATCCCCCATTGGTCAAAAAATGATCTTCCTCTGCCCTTCCTCACAACTGTTTTGACCTAAAAATGCTTCTATCTTTTGACATGGTAATCCTATTTTTGTGGATGTATCCTAGGGAGATTATGTAAAATATATGAAGAGCTTTATGCCCAAGATACTAATAGGAGTCTATTGTTTGAATAGAAAAAAAAATAGAAATATTCTAAATAGCCAATAAAAATTGATTAAGTAAAGCATGAAGTATCCATTATAAATTATGTTTGCAAAAAAATTAAAGTAACATGTAGGTACATAAATATTATAGATTAAAAATATGTTATTTACGCTGTACTGGTTTCCTATTGCTGCTATAAAAATTACCACAAATTTAGTACCTTAAACAACATAAATGTATTTTTTATATTTCTAGTTATTTTACAGTTGTAAAGGTCAGAGGTCTGAAATGCATCTCAGTGGGTGAAAATCAAGGTGTGAGCAGTCCTGCATTCCTCCTGAATACTCTAGGAAAGAATTCCTTTTCTTGCTTTTTGGAAGCTTCTAGAGGCCACCTACATTCCTTGGCATATGGCCCTCTCCTCCAGCAACTAACTGAGTTCTCACACTGAAATCTTTCTGGTTCTCCCTCTTCCACTTTTAAGAACCCTTGCCGTTATATCAAGGCCACCTAAATAATCCAGGATGATCTACTTATTTTTAGGTCAGTTGGCTAGCAACCTTAATTCCATCTACATCTTCAATTTACCCTCTGTTGCTATGTAACCATACATATTCCATGAATTAGGTTCCATAGACTCGGATGCAGATATTTTGGGGGACCATTATTCAGTATATATACACTGTGCAAAAGAAACAAACCAAACAACCAAACAAAACTAAAACCAAAACAAATGACAAAACTAAACAGAAAATCTGGATGAAAATACATCAAAATGTTTGCATTAATTAGTAGAGCTGTGGGTTATTGTTTTTATTCTCCTTGCTTTTCCATAGTTTTCAAGTTCTCTTATTTTCCATGATTTATTATTTTCTAAATATTAATAAAATTCTTATTTTGATAATAGAAAAGTCATAAAAATTGTTTTTAAATCCCTGTGGCTATAGCAGCTAGAATTTTACTCTTTTATCTTTTTACATGAATTTTTTTGGTTGCAAGTAATCAACTAGTTAAGGAGAATGAAGGAATAATAAATGCAAATAGTTATTGATTAGCACAATCTACTCTGGAAATATATTGTAACACCAACCTCATTGACTGAAAGAGCTCAGAATTGCATGTCAGCTTGTAGTTATATATCTGATCTCCCCAATTAAAGAGCAAACAATTTAAGAGCACGTATGAGTCATATTTCTTATTGTCAAATTGTTAAAAAGAATGTTTAAAAGAGAGTATAATCATGACCCCTGTACAAATATAAAATAAACATGTCAAATATTTTTTTAACTCAATAATTAATGAAGGAACCAGTAAATTGTTACAATCTATTCAGAGGAGAATTTAAAGTACCTTACATTTATAATCAGATAAGAAATTCTGAAACAAAATTATAATTAGATGCCAGACAGGTCTATTCATAGGGCTATAATCAATTTTATTCCACTAGACACAATTAATTTACATTTCCATGGACAAGAATCATTTGCATTATCACTTTCCTACAACTTAGAGAGTTATAAAATAGCTAAAAAACAATGAAAATCAGAGATAACCCAGAAGGTAGTGCTGGACAGGAAACTCAGGATTCCTTTATTTTTTTTTTCTTTTTTTTCTTTTTGGCCTATTTCACAATTTTTCCTGACAATACAAGACCTCACATAGTATGTTGTGTGTAGCAGGCACTCAGTATAAATTTCAATGTTTGAATGTTTGATTAGAAGATCAATTCTAGCCTTATTGCCCTGTCTTTGAACTGCCAGTCTCCCTATTATTCTTTTTCTTTGTCTGAGACCTCTAGTTCTTTTTCTAACTATGCTTACATTATAAGAAAAGGAATATTTCTAATCTGTTTAGCTGGACTTACGAGTATGATATTACAGGAGGGTAAGCAACTGATACTGAATTATAACACTATTTTGGTACAATTATGACAAGATGTGATCTCAGTCCTCATGAAACTAGAAGTAATAGACTTTCTCTCCCATCTTGAGCAGGAACTTGTATGGTCCTAAAAAAGAAAATATGTCAGCATGGCCAAGCAGATGTCAGCATCCTGGCCAGCATTATGCATCTAGAGTTCGGCAAAATTTCTCTCAGGTCTTCAAAGTTAAAGTAAGCTGTATGTTTTTCAAAAAATTTAAAGATTTTCTTGAAACATCTTCATTTTTAGAGAATCTATTCCTATGGAGTCCAACCTCAGCAGAGAATCATAAAAGTGGATGGACTTTTCCTTCAGGAGCTAGAGAAGTTAAATAGATTAAGAGCTCTTGGTCTAAGGTCATGATATTTTCGAGAAGGGTTAAGAGGCAGAAATTAAATGTGATTAAAATTTCAACTGAAGTCATCAAAATATGGATACTAAAAGAAAATTTAAAAATCTATGAAGGATTTCAGTTACACCAACTCTGAAAAAAATAACAATGTATTTGAAAAAAAGAAAACCAATGTGTAGAGAGATATCAAGGTGATCTTGTAACTGTTGGCAGAGACAGTCTACCCTAGCACCCTTGGATGCACAGAAAACCAGTTCGAAAAGAAAAGTAAGATAACACACATCTTGCCAATTAAAACTCCAAACAATTTAAAATGCAGAATGATCTATCCATATTAAAAAAAAAACAATAAAAAACCACAAAACTTCATAGGCACTTATAATTGCTTCTTGACCAAAGCAATCCTGTGATTTGAAAGTATACATATATTGAAAAAGAAAAAAAGCCTGGCATTGCACCAATAATCAGCCAACATCTTGGCACCCATTCAGATAGCATCCAGCACTAACAGTCATAGTAATTCTTCTCATTACAGTGTTTGCATGCACATAAATCAGATTCAGGTGAATTTACAGTGTGCTGTGAACTTAGAGCAGCCAGCAGATTGTCTTAAGTGATAGAGGTTTCATGTATTTGAGCAGCGCCTAATTCTCAGAGCTATTGGACTGCATTCCAGAATGTAACTTTCTTAGTATTCCACCATATCCATTAACTGATGAGTTTATGTGTGGCAATTTAAAATTTTCATTTTCACTGTTGCCTGATTTTAATTCTAAGTGGATCTTGAAATTTAGATCTGGGGGAGGAAACTGCATGCAGCCTTTTCAAATGAGATCTGAATTTTTTTTAAGACCAAAGCACCCTTGGTGCAGAGGCAGCAGCCACCATGTTCCCTTCGAGTGCCGCCCATTTAACACTTCAGTCTGCAATGCCTGGCGGCATTTGAGCTTTTTCTCTTCCTGCTAAACCTACAATTTCCAGGTGCACTTCAAACAGACTAAGAGAGATAGCCCCTTGACTGCATACATTTCAAGCCTATCCTTCACACAGGATCTAAGCAGCTGCTACATTAAACAGGAAACCCGTGGGTCAAAATCCAAACGAGAGGGAAAAGGTAACAAGCAGACCTGAGCCAGGGGTAATTTATGATTAAGCTAATGAAATTCTAATTAGGCTTATAAAGCCCTGAAGTATTCCTGCAATGGCTTATCATGAAACCCTTATTCAAGGAAGGCCGGTGTACGTTAGATGTGGGTCATGTAGCATATTGCCACATAGTTTCATGTTTATATTCCCTCTTTTACAGTCAAGCAAACTTTTTTTTTTTTAAGTATAGTTGGCATAGTCTTAAAGGCAGAAAGGTAATATGAAGCACTGAAGGAAAGAATTAAAAAAGCAGCAATCTGTTCAGACCCAATGTGATTTTTGCTCAGGGGACATCTGGGTAATTGTTCAATTTCCCCTGATTTACCAAACAGATTGTTATCAGCCTAAATAGTGTCTAATAAATTCACCAAAGAACATTTCTGGCCTGTTGTCCAGGTCCTTTTAAGAGTGGGATTGTCATTAGAATTAAGAACATCTCAGAATTAAAAATATATAGAATGTTATTAAATGTAAGAACACCTACGTAATTAGGCAGGCCTACACACAAACACTGAGCAGTGCCCTCCGCAGAGCGGAGGAAGAGATGAAGACCACTTAGCAAGTCGTGTGTGTGACTTGGAGTGGGTCTCCATTAATTCAGGCATGTGGAGAGCAGATCCCCACCTGCAATGGGGAAAACTGCAGAATTAATGGAGGTAGCCTGAGCAATCTATTCTGAAGTGTTCTAGCTGGGAAACACACCTCAAGAGAGAGGAATAGAGAGTACTGTGCTTATTAGAAAAATAAGACAAGAGTCAAAGATAAGTCCATGTTCAGACTCACTTTCACACTTTTAGATTTAATTAGCTTATTAGGATAAAATCATATTCAAAAGGCAACAGCTTAAAAAATCTCTTGGGGCCAACTTTCAAAATCATATCACTTCAATCTGGACCTTCCTTGACTTGATTTACTGACATCCCATTACTTTTATAATTATCCAAACAATTTATGCAGGACCTATGCATGCACGATGCTATGCCAGCCTGCAAAACCGACACTAAGGTTTCATGTTCCTTGCCACTCTGACCCATGTCCAGCTGCTTTCCTTTAATTCTCTCATTGGAAAAGCTATCCAGGGCTATCGATTCCCACCTATCTCTAATAACATTTCTCTCTCACAGAGCACTGTATGAAACATAATTACTTCTAATAAATTATTTTATTTTATAATTTAAATACCCTTTGAGAAAGTACTGTTCATACCTCCACTTTACAAATGAGAAAACTGAGGAATAAAGATTGATAATTTTTCAGGGCCATGTAGTGGTGGGGCTTGACTTTAAACCGAGATCTCTCTGACATTAAAAGGCCCTCGAACTTAACCTCTTCTCTGATACTCCATGACTCACTACGCTACATCTTTTTCTCTCAATTTTCTATGAATTTGGGATGTCTATTTAACTATTGAACAATAAATAATTTTTATAAATTCCGTCCCCCAAAAAAGTATTGTCCAGCATCCCATGAGCTTAATATATTTATAACAAGAGCAATGACAAATGATGATAATGCAGACTTTCATAGAAAGGACAAATTGTTCTAAATTGCAGGATGCGTTCAGTCAGCATGATTAAACTGTTCTCACTTAAAATAATGATTTTCACTCCCTCTTAGTCATGCCCACTGTCCCCAACTGTTACCAACATCTTAAAGAGCACCTCCAGCTTAACAAACTTAGTGTTTCTTGGAAGAACACTTCTTATGAAAATATAATACAGAAATTTTTTAAAAACATGCTATTTTTCAGGTTTTTGATTGGTCTATTTTAATCCATGTGGGCACGCGTTTATCTGATTTATCAAACTGTCTTGAAAATAAAATATAAAGTTTCTGTAAAATATATATAATATATATATTATCGTGTAAGTTGGAGATAAGAGTACTACTTCAACTGTGACTGACAAATTAAATCATGATTAATCATTTAATAATTTAAATTATATTGATGCTGTTAAAATAAGTAACCCGGATTCAGGCCGAGATTTTATATTTGTTATTTTGGATTTTGGTTCTTTTGTGGAGTAGAGAATATCACCAATTAATTACTATGTAACTAATGAAAAAGACACAAAAAAAGCAAGGAGCATATTATTATTCCTAGATAATATCTTAACTTCCAACTCTACCATTTCCTTGACAATTCCTCAAGACATCATTAGCCTCATTTTACAGACGAAGGGACTTAGACTTGGACAGTTTAAGTGATTTCCCAAGGACACCCAGACAGAAGGAGCTGAGTAAGGATTTCAACCTTGCTTTCTCTTCCCTCATCTTTTGCACCTGCTAACCCTTCACTCAAGAAAGATTATAATGCCCTCTCCCTATCTCTATAGTTGCCTGGATTATTCTTATTGGTCTTTCAGGATGCGATTTTTTCTTTTTTTATAGGAAGGCTTTCCTGGAACCAGTGCCTGGATGGAGCCCCTCTTACATATGTTCCCGTAGTACTCTCGGCTCCCCAAACCTACCATCACAGCACTTTTCATGATATACTTCAGTTGCTTGTTTTCTTGTGAAACTTCTCCTTCTCATCCCCAACCACTGATTGTAAGTATCTTAATTGTTAGGGACTATGGTTTATTCAATATTCCATGCCCAGGGTCTAGCACAATGCCTAGCACACCAGAGGCACCCATTGGTTACTGCAGGATAAAAAATTATGGTTGAACAAATGGATGTAGACTAGACTCTAAAGCCCACAGACACTGCTGCCACAGGTTAAGGAGCTTCTCAGCCTGCAGCACACTGCCTCTCAGATCAAATGTATGTGACAATAATGAGCACATGTCCCAATGAGAAGTTAGCAATCAGTAAGCATTCTCAATAGTTAAGCCCAGGTAAAGTACCTGAGTGTCTAAGTCAATTATATCAGAGAACGGCATGAGCTTTCTCATATTTCAAGTCAATTAAGACTTTGTCAATAGCACAGCAGTTTAGTCCTAGTATTGAAAACACAATTATTTCCTTATTATTTAAATGGAAGGAAAGAATGAACTACATGTGGCTTATTTAGCAGTAGTTTAACTACAATTTATTTTATAAATTCAGTCTAAGTAGATTCCACTAAAGATTACAAAGACTAAACAAATGAAAAGAAAACTAAAAAAAAAAATGAAATCTTTCCTTTTTTAGAATTTCCAGTGCTTTACAAGACTGCAGGTGAGAATAAACAAGGAAATAAAATTTCTCTTTTCTATGAGAAATTCCACCAGAGAGTTAAAAGTCTTATTTGGGAATATATCACAGAGTAGTTAAAAGAGTGGGGAGGGAAACACAATTGGCCAAGAGAATTACCCCTGAAACAGAAAAGAGAAAGGAGAAGAGGGAGTAGGGAAAAAATTACAGAAAACTAAGAGGAGAAGTGTCATTCTTCAGTCCTCTGGTTTTCTTTCTCTACCTACATTCCCTTGGGTTTATAAAAGAGTAAATCCAAATGTCACCTCTAGACAAATACCTCCTGCGGTAGGCAGAATAATGCTCCCACTAAAGATGCTCGTGTCCTAAACACTGAAACCTGAGAGTAAACTACCATCCATGGCCAAAGGGATTTTTTTAGGTATGTGGATTTTCTGGGTGGGCCCAACATAATCGCAAGGGTCCTCATACATGAAAGGGGGAAGCAGAGAAATATTTAAAGTTGCTACACGTCTCACTTTGAACCTGGAGGAAGCATCTATAAACAAAGAGATTCAGGTAGCATGTAGAAAGTAGAAAAGGCAAGGAAACAGATAATTCCTCTAGAGGCTTCAGGAGTAGTCCTACCAGCACCTTGATTTTAGTTTAATGAGACCCATTTCAGACTTCTGACCACTAGAGCTGTAAGAGAATAAATTTGTCTTGTCTCAAACAACTAAGTTTGGGATCACTTTTTTACAGCCACTATAAGAAACTAATACACCTCCCAAATTTGTTTCATAAACCTGAGCCACTGACTTAAAGCTATTTGCATCTTCATTTCCATTTTCCCCTGACAATCCCAATGCACCATGTTCAAAACTTAATTCATCATCTTCTCCCCAGCTTTGGCTCATCTCCTAAATTATTTTACATAAGTTGTTATCCTGCCTTTCTTCTAGGTTTGGCTAGATAACTGTAATTCTTCCAATTCCTTCCCCTCTCTCCTCAAATTGGCTCTACTCTTGTCAGTTCCTCTTGATAAAAGTCTATCCATTTCTATTCCCATTGCTATAATCCTAAAAAGAATTGTAATTCTTTAAAAAATTAAATTCTAGAAAGAATTTAAAGTGACTTGACTAGGAAAGGGAAATAATGAAAGAAGAAAAGACAAGAGAGAATAAGAAGAGGAGAACCCCTTGATGCACTAACAGTCCTTGACCCAATCATCAGCTAAGAAAAAGGAATTTTCCAACAGACAGTGAGTGTTTATCAAGTGAAATGATCTTAGAGAATCTTCCAAATCTGAACACAGTTTTTTACAATCAATGAAAGTGAGAAGGACTTGTAGAGAAATGGAGTGAAACAAAGACCTTCCAAAAGTATTCCCAGAACGCTAGTCAACTTCACCTTGCCTCAAGCTTTAACTTGGGACACAACCATGATTTTCACCTCTCCCACATCCAGAATGTGACTATGGCATACATGAGGATTCTCTATCAATCCATAGAACTGCAGAATCAGGTTCCTGGATTCCGGTCACTCCTTAAGATAAAAGTATTCGTCAGGTAAGAGTTAGTTCATGGAAAGGCCAGCTGACCTAGTTAAGATAATATTTCATCCTGTGAAAGTCGGTGGGAGAAAAAAATATGTCATCAAAAGTTCAGTTAAACATAGAAACTCTCTAAATGGCCAAACTCTCAGAAACCAATAAGGGAAAACAGTTCACTTTCTAGTGACAGTTTGTCACTTTCCAAGGGAAATGTCTCTGCTTAGACAATCTCAGGATACCAGATACTGAGTCTGTCCTAACATATCCTACAATTCTAACTTATTCAGTTCTGGGTTTTGGAAAACTATATTTGTCTAAAGACATATCTACTGTGACCTTTATAATATTTTATTATTTACAGAAGCCATCCCAAATGTGTAGTTTCTCAAGACAAATGAAAATAACTGACCATCTCCTGAAAGTCAATCCCCAGTGGGCATTCCCTGGTTTTTGGGAGGACTACCAAAAGTCGTTCTATAGCTATTGGGTCCTGATGAGCATCCACAGTCTCGGAAGGCAGTAACCAGTGACATGCTATGGAAAAACCTGATAAACATCACCCGTCCAAAAATTTTTCTAACTTGAGCTCACTTTTCTTGTCATTTCAGCCAACGGCAATCTGCACTTAGGAAGCCAAGCAATGTTTTAAACTTTGATTTACATGTAAATTACAGCTCAGCTTTATAAACTTAACTGTTGGAAATACATATAAATAAATGTTTGAAAATGAAACATCTACTATTCTCTACTTTACTCTTTCTTTCCTTCTTGCTCTTTATAGAAAGAAGGAATATAAAACAGACTGAGAAATGGATCAAACTATACTTACTCTTCTCGCACCCAAAAGGCAGAGTTTAGGTGAACACAAATTTAAGCAACTCGGGAGTATCAATATCCAAAATTTTAGTGCCTTTATCCCCTCTAAACCAGGAAGTGGTCCATTTGAGCCCAAGGTGGGGTGCTCTTCCTGGTTCTGCCAATACAATTTCTTTGATAAATAAAATCACCGATGAAGAATACTATTGACATTCTATATATTACATCTGCTCACATTCATAAAATAGGGTCCACACTAATTATAAGAATTATAGTAAGAACTCTGACTTCCTTCTAAGAAGTTTGAAACCAAAGAAAATATTTCATTAGCTGAACCCCGTTCAGGAGATTTTCTTTCTTGAGTGTATATTTCTGCTTGCTTCTATCTCAATCTTAATTTTAATTGTTAAGATTAAAGCCTTGGGAAAAATCAGGACAGCAAAAATAATCATTTCAAAAACATAATGTTCACTTCTGGATGAAATATCTAAATCTAGGACAGTGAGTTTGCTAAGGAATAGGAGAAGATACGCTGCAATCAGGCAAAACTCAGAAATCTCCAGAGACACACATGGCACAATCTTCTGTGGAACTTATCCACAGGCCTTAAACAGCCGTGGTTAAAATGCCCAAGTAAAGAGTTGTAGAAGACATCCCCTTTGCTAAATATTCCACAAAAATATGATTGAAGGTTGGCCTGTGTAAATAAATGGGTCATAGGAATTTAAAGAGATGCAAATAAATTCAAGTTTTACCATATGTGGCTCTCCTACCCCCACCCTTTGGATAATCAGACTGGTGAAAATTATTGGTCTTCTTCCTCAGTACCTAACATTTCCCTCTCCTTGTCGTTTTCTCCCTTAGTCTAGGAATGCAGTGTTTTACATTGATGCGTTTATGTTTAAAAAGTCATGTGGCACATATATTGTTACTTTTTAAATTAATTAGAAATTAGGTTTAGTCTATAAACTAACTGAAATATCCTTAGACAATTATCTTAATTAAAAAACACACACACACACAAAAACAAGGTAAGCCAGTAAGAGAAGAAATGTTTGATCTAGTCAGATGTCTTAATTTTTTCAAGTGACACCTAAAGAGATGCTCCTGTATACTACAGAATTTGAAATTACTGACAACAAGAGTGGCTTTCCTTACCCAGAATTGCCACCATAAATCGAGACTGTGGACTAGGCAAATACTCTCAGCATAATAGAATTGCAGCTTGTCTATAATCATCTATAAAAACTGAGTCTATCATTCACATGAATTGAAGCAAGAAAAGGCAGCATCTTTCCAAATATAATCAAATACATTTGAAATGTCGACTGTGAGCAAATATTTTATGGTGAGCCTGATTCTTTGCAGGGGTTAAATTATTTTCCCAAAGAGCAGTCCGTAGGTACTAAGAAAGACTTAGGTACGCAAATGCTTTGGGAGGATCAAACATTGTTCCAAAAGCAACGGTCCCTCTGAGACGTTATGGGTGTTTCTTAAAAATTCATTACAGTAGTCCCAGAAGCTTAGGAAATTCTCATTTTACTATAGGACTGTGTATTAATTTGTAAGGGGACTAACTAAGAGTGAATCATATAATAAGCCTTCTTCAGACTTCTTTGACCAAAGAACCTTTCACAGAATATCTGTTAGCATCTCATTGGGTCCCTAGTGACTCAAGGTCCACACTTCAGAAAGCATTGGATTTGTTTGTAATGGGACAAAACCCATGCAACAGTAGTAGTAAAATAAACATGAAGAGATGGTCACTTAAAAAGCATCCTGCTATCTGTGATATTGTCATCTAAACCCAAGCAATGGCATCAAGTATTTTATTACACAGACTGTCAGACTTGTGGCAGTTACCAGAAATGGTAGGTTTGAGTCAAGTGACAAACAATTATATTGTCTAACACCATTCAGGAACATTTCTCAAGATCCCTTCCTGGCTTATTCCTCAAATTTTATGCAATTGTACATTTTTGGTGCCAGGATTATCTGGCTGTACATTTACTTTTCAGTTTTGTTTCAGGGCTTGTCATTTCATCAATCAGAGCTATTCCATCTGCTAAAATGCTGACAAATCCAGCTGCTTCATCATTTCTACTCAATTTCATTAATGTTTCCATGATTTATTTCAATTAGTGACCTATCCTTTGGATTGTTTGATACTTGATACTGCCTACGGTCTACAGATTAAAAATCAAATTACAAATTGCTTTACCCTTGATATTATAAGTTCTTCTTTTTTACCAAATCATTTCCATTTTGCACATTTACTCCCTCTTAAGTTAAATTACACTCTACTGCACTGTGGAGTAAGGGATTCAGTTGTATAAAGAATGTACCCATACAGGAATGTTGATCTTTATATTCACTTAATCCTTGTACCTTCATTCAGAATCGAATCTTTTTTCATCTAAGTTTTGTCATTGGTGTGAATTTTTTCAGGACATTAAACAGCTATTTTCCTCATAAATTGTGTAATTCATCAATACAATGTCTACATTGTTTATGGTCTGCAATTCTTGACTTTGAAAACTATTGAAGAAAACCAGTTGGACAGAGTCATCCTTGTTACCGGTTATATTGCTACGTAAGCCCAAACAATTGTGAAATAATAGTTTGAATGTTCTTCTTCTAGTATATCTATTGTTGTTTCTCTGCCTTCTCTTTCTTTATGTCTTGAAAATCAGTCTGGGTTTACTTATTTTAATTGTATAAAAAAGTACAGATTTTTACTTTTGTAACAAAATGCAGAAATAGCATAGAATTTTGACTGTCCTTTCTTATGCTTTGTGTCACAACTGACAGCATGGAGCTTTGGTAGCCCAAAGCAATACAGCAACAGTGCTGTGAGTCATATTCTTAACTTTAATGACAATCTGTAATTGCCTGCAGCCTGCCTTATTTGGGACCCTGCTGATGATTTCTTGAAGACTGTGATAACACAGCTCTAACTTGGACTCTAATCTGGCTTGTGCCCTCTTCTATATGTTTTTTATATCTTTTCAGGGTTATCAGCTCTTACAGTAAAGTAGTCAGTCCACAGCCCTGCCTTCTTCTTCAGGGTATTCTAAGGAATTAGAATTTCCTTCCAGCCTGCAAGCTTTCATAACCGTCTACCTTTTCTTGCGGCCTGAAGTGCTAAGGTTTGAATAGCACCTGCTTTGCTTCAAATTGAACTGCCCAGTACCAACTTTGAAATCCTCTTTAACTTTAATCTTTCTTAGACATTTGAAATTTTAAAATACTACTTGTCAGTAAAATTTTCCTTTTCCTGTGGTGTAACTGAATCACGTTTGGATTGTACTTAATAGATGTTGTCATTATTTCATTCCTTTTAGATTAGATTTAATGTTACCTCCATTAAATCTTGCAATGAACATACAAGTCCATTTGTTGAACAAACATGTATTGAATACCAATTTTGTGTTAAGCACTGTCTTAGAAGTTACTAGAATTCAAAAGGAAACAAAGTAGGCATTGTTACTGTCCTTCGGAAGTGCTTAAAGTTTGGGAGAGGGTATGCAAAAGTTAATGAGAGAGACATGATGGCTAGAGAGGGGTCAAGGAGTGGGGGCTATGCTATTACCATTAAACGAAGATTCATAATCAGAGAGGCAGCATAGCATGGTGGTTTAAAAAAAAAAAAAAAAAAAGGAGGGGTGGAGGAGCCAGAACATCTGATTCAAATCCTGCTCCATCATTTGTTAGCTGCAACCTTGGGCAAGTTACTTACCGTCACCGTACCTCATTTGTTTCATCCATAAATTGGGGGCAGTAATAGCTCTATCTTAAAGGTTTGTTGTGAAGATCAAATAAGTTAAATAAGTTAATGTCATAAAGTACCTAAAAAGTGTCAAGCACATAAAAGGCGCTATATGAGTATGTATAAAAATGAAAGTAAATACCAGTTTATAGGAAAGCACAATGATGTGGAAAGTATATATTGCTCTGAGAGCTCATTGCAGGTGTGCCTAAGCTACTCTCACAGAAGTCGTGGAAGGCTTCTTAGAAGTGAAATCTGAAGAAGGAGTAGGAGTAGCCACTGCAAGGGTGAAAGGAAAGGGAACAGAGTGATATAGCTAGAATTTAAAATGTCCATTAAGAACAATTAAAAATATTAGGTTAACAGTTTAGGGATAAACTCAAAAAAAATGAACTTTAAATTTCAGACAGAGATTAATAAAATGGATAATAATAATAAAAATCATGAACATTATGGATAAAACAGAATAATATTCCAAAATGCTAAAATTTCAAAGATCCATTAGATACTTGAAAGGATAAATAAAGAGCTAATAAAAGGAAGTACTGCTATTTTTCTGATTGCAAATTTATGAAGTTAATTTCCCAATGAAGTGACACAGATTAAAAATAAACAGTGGCTTCTTGGAAAAATCTGTGATATTCTAGAGATACATTCCTACTTCTAAAGCTAGCGCTACCTCCCCAAGCACCATAAAAATCAAACAAACAAAATACCTTTGGGCTAGTTGGAGCAAGGGCCCATCCTAGGTCAGTAACTCTTTTTATCAAGTCTTCCTAGAAGGTTGGAGGAGCTAAATACAACTTTGTGTCTATGTAAGCCACACTACCTTTTTGGAGATGAATGTCAATGGTTTAAATATTGGCCTTTCAATCAGTGACCTAAAAGACTTCATGTCCTACCCCTGAGTACTATTCTATTTCTAATAGGTAGAATCATATGAAATTGTCATTTTTATAAGTCAAAGATGATTGAAACCAGAAATTTCATATGGTTAAACCTAATATATATCATGGGAAATTTTTCATTTGTTCTGATGCTTTTTGCTGAAAGATAACCCACAAAACTACAGGTAATTTCTCAACCTCTCAATAAAAGGAAAAATTAGGCAGATCTTATCAGTTCATAGTGAAAGTTTCTTTATACACATGTTCTTGGTGTTGGAAAATTTGTCTTCTTGCAGAAATACAAAAAATGTGTCTTTTTATAAATTCTATTCACTAGTACCAGTTATTTTCTCTGAAGCCACAAGGAACAAGTCATCTTCTCCTCCCACCAGAAAGTCCTGGACATCTCACACATTCTCTAGTCTCCCTAGCTTCATAGCCTCAGCAAATTTGGTTAGGATGTCTCTCATACTTTAACTTTAATTCATGAAACAGCAGAAAGGGAGTAGAAGACGACAGAGAGAAAGAGTAGGGGTGAAGAATGAAGAGGAAAAGGGGAAATAGGAGCAAAAGGGCCCCAATCCTCATGGAGATGGGTACTAGGAATAGATCTCAACTCAAACTGAGCCTATTCAACTCAGACTATTGCTTGAGAAGCATCTAAAATTATTAATTTTATAATTTAGAGAAAGCTAATACAACTAATAAAAAATTAAAGGAAATCAGTTTTCTAATGAAAAGTAGTCTTGATTATTCTACTTCAAATCAAATGTAATTTAAGAGTGTGATAAGTACTATACCATGTACATTTGCCAACAAGTGATACATGCTGTAAAAAATCAGTAGTTAATTAGAACTTCAATAAAGTGCCAGAATTCGTAGGGAGTGTGAGATGGGGTAAAGAATGTTGATTAGCAAAATGCAAATTAGAGGGTTTGCATTCCTTCTCACTTTTGAAAAGCTGGCTTTACATCTACAAAACGGTATTAGAGAATGCACAAAACTTAGTTTCCAGCCATCTATAGTCACTCTACCCATTTGGTAACCAATAGGAACATGTGACTAATGAATACATAAAAGGTGACTAGTACTAATTGAGATATACTGTTAAGTATGAAATACACACAAGATTTCAAAGACTCGGTGCAAAAATTAAAATGTAAATACATCGTTAATAATTTTTATAGATAACATGTTGAGATTATAATATTGCAATATGTTGGATTAGATGAAATTAAAATTAATCTCACCTATTTTCTTTTCCCATTTTTTTGTGCAGCCACTAGAACATTTAAAATTACATACATGGTTTGTATTATACTTCTATTAAGTAGTACTGGTAGTTTATGCCTGTGATGTAGTCAGTCTATTACAATTGAAGTCATGAAAGTTTTTCACTACCAATCAAAAAAGTCAGAAAGAAATAGGTGAGATTTTAGTTGCCTGTGACATAGGATCTGAGAGATTCTGGTTGGAAAACATTCTCATCCACAAGTTCTTTTATGTATTTATTCATTCATTCATTCATTCATCTATTCATTTACTTATTTATACCCTTATTTATTTAACTCCAGGAGTTAATGTCTTTAAGTAAACCACATTTTCCTAAGTACCTTCACTTAATATGTAAATATACTCATGAGAGTACTAACATTAAATATATATAACCCAGAGATGGGAAAAGACTTTTCAAAATCTTCAATTTTTATTTCTTTCCTTTCTTACATCCACTCAAGATCAGTACAATCAAGATGTTGACCCAGTTCTATGTTCTCACTTCTCTCACTTCTGACTTTTTCTCATTTTAAAATAAATAGATAGATAGATAGATAGATAGATAGATAGATAGATAAAGAGTGCTTCTCACACTTCACAAATATTACAATGCTACATTTCCTGGGGTAGCAGTAGAGGGATCGCTAATGGTAGATTAACATGGTGTTGGTATTGAGAAAGTGAATAGTTCAATGAATACATAAGAAAACTTTTTGCAGGTTACTCATGTAGTTTTTTGCTTCCAACAAAGTTGAACAAAGAACTGAATCGCATTTTCCACCAATATTTTTAAATGTTTAAAGGAGTAATTACTAATTTTGTGCATACAATTCAGAAAAAAAATTAAAAATTGACTCATGTTGTCATAACAGTATTATTTCTAGTGCCAATGTTTTCATTCATGTAAACAAGGTTTGTCAGCATCTGCATCTATAAAGTTGAAAAATGGGATGTTATTGATGCTGAACTCTGTTTCATTTTATCGCTAGGTATTATACATTAAAGGATAGTAAGCTAACTGATTTCATTTTATCGCTAGGTATTATACATTAAAGGATAGTAAGCTAACTGATTTTTAAGCCCTATAATTTTATTGGAAATGAATTTAAAATTATACCTTTTAAGTTTAATAGTTATGAAAATTTGTAGTATATTTGTGTCAAGTCCATGCTAATTGTACTTTAATGGTAATTCAGCTGGTGAGGTGATATCAAAATGAAGCTGTATGGAATTTTTTTTAATGTTAAATTTCAATTGCTAAATGTGTTCTTGTTGAAGAGAAATATGATGAAATAATCAATAAACCTAAAATTCTGTAAAAAAATAAAATGGGAGTAGGAATTCAAGGAAGAAAAAGAATCATTTTAAATTTCTAACTGCTAAAAATGGGCTTGTTCATCTACTTTTTAAAATAGTAGGTAGGTATCAAATCTCACAGTTTTTAGTTTAATTGTATTCATGTAATAATTTATTTGCTTTATTTGAAAATAATTATATTTGTAACATGTAGGAATATGTAAGAAATTACAATATTTAAAGCTGCTTAACTTTAAGTTGAAATATTTTAGATGTTAACTTTTAAATGTTCAAAATCAAACAGAATTTTTCAAAATTATGTTCAAGTATATGTGAGGAAGAAAATGTAAAGACCACTTTGTTCTCAAACTTTCATAAATACCCACACACCCAGGAAAAATGAAGTCAGACTCTGGGAGCACTCTCCCTACCTGCCCACCCTCATGATATTCACAAGAGCCAGAGTTAAGAACCACTACCAAAGGGCAAATTAGCTTTTCTTCTCACATTCCTCTAGTACAGAAAAGGTCTGGGAAAGCAGACAGGAGCAGGTTCAGAACAAGAAAAGGAAGGAACTGAAAGAAGAAAAATAAGCAGAAAGAAAAAAAAAGCAGGAAATGTAGGTCATTGAAAGCCACTCAATCCTATCCCAATTTTGCCAAAGTATAGCCTCATCTTAAATCAACAATAATTTAGTTATTACCAGTACTCTTGGAAAGTATGTTTGTCCTTTTTATTTTTTGTATTATTATAATATTTTACAAAGTAAATGTTCAAAAGCACCATGTGAATAAATTAATTCTTATTTTTTATCTGATCATAAAATGTCTTTTATCTGATGAATATCGATTCTCATCAGTTTTATGCCAGTTTCTCCTCCACAAGCTACTCAATATTCAGTTCAAGAAAAAATGGCCTCTTTCTTCTTTTGCATTTAATGCTACAAACATCAGGACTCGGGAATAGATACTGTTCTCTATCTGTTAGAAAATACCATATAGCTATTCAGCTATAGAATATTTCATTTTTGAAGGTCTCCATGATGCTTATCATACATATTGTTTCATCCAACCTTTATTTCAAAACCACCTTGTAAATAGTAAATTACATACTTCCTTTTTTCTGACATCACTGGATTCTGACAGTCCACAGGTAATTGGCATTGTTGTTTTGATGCCCTGGCTGTTGACATTTGTCACCATTCCTCTGAAAAGTAAGCTCACCTGTGGGTACTGAATAATTCTATACAACCTTCAAAATCTGTCAGTAGGGGTTTTCTTGAAATTTTATCATTTCATAAACAAATGTGAAATCCTTGATAAAGTTATGGGATTCTTTACATTTATTGTTTTGGAAGCCATTCCCAATTTGATAAGCTACAGTATAAACTTGCTATAAATGGTTTTTTGTTTTTTGGTGTTTTTTTTGGTTCATATAAGCATGATGATGAAGATTTCCTCACTAGAGGAAGACAATTTATTGTGAAGTACATTTTATTGATTTCCTATAAAACTTTTCAAATGAAAAAATAGGATTCCGTAAAAGGAAGTGGAAAGAAACAAGATTCTTCCTCATCATCACAATCCTTAGCTAGATAAATACTATAAATAAAAAAAAATTGAATCTAGCTGCATGAGCTTATGTTAAAGACATCCCCAAATCATTCAGCAAAATCTCTGAGGCATAACTGACACTTTCATTCCTTATCTGACAAATCTGATGGGAGCCACCATGTTCACTAACCCCTAACCTTTTCTTTGGAGCCTTCATTTTTCCTATAAATGGTTATTGCCTTCAAGGCCCCTCAAAAGTTTCCACCAGCCACAATGATTTGGTGATAATATCAAGCTGTTGGCTCGTCCTGCTTTTGTTTTTAAAGACTAACAATCTGTGCTGAATTTCACCAGCAGTAGAGAAATAAGAGATCTGGAATAGCCTATTTAACCACACAGAAGTGGCAAATTATTAAACAGTTTTTAAGTAACCTAAGTTTGATAGGTAATGGTAACTCCAGGTCCTTGCTTTCATTTGTCTCATTCTCTACATCAAAATGTTGCCAAAACTAATTGAGTTCATTTTTCTGGTATACTCCTACAGCCTTTGCTCCTGGGGCTTGGCTCTGCCCTGTTAACCTAGATTTTTGTGACAACTGCTGACAGATCTCCTTGCCTTGGGCTTTTCCTCTCTCTAATTTGTTCCTCACACCATTGTCTGTGTTATCTTCAGAAAGCACAGCTCTGATTATATAATTTCTTTTTTTTTCAATAAGTTTCAAAGTCCTATTGCGCACAGAACCGAACTCAAACTTCCTTACCTGTACATAGCTGAGTCCCACGTTTAACTAGATTCAACATTTATAAAAAGTCTCATTTCCAAGACATTCATGTAAATATCAAGGTTATAAAGAGTAACAAAAGTACTAAGCATTTATTGGTATTAAGAAAAAAGGAATAAAATATGGTTCCCTCAGAAGTTCTCTTCTACCTGGGAGGCAGATACACAAATCCTGAGAGAAAGGCTAGTTTCATTCTACTCTTAACTCTCACAGACACCCTACATTTTGTCCCCAACACACCCTTGGCAGAAATTCTCTCCCAGCCTTTTGGGACCGACCACAAAGTACACAACACTCTGCATCTTTGCATCTTTGTGTAACTGGTCCTCTTCATCTGGTCACCTTTTCCCTCTACCTCTTCCCTGTGGGCACCCATCCATCCAGGTTTCATCAAATTCCAACTATTCTGTAAGGTTCTCTCAGAGTTCCCCAACTAGATTGAACCCCCCCTCCATCTTCTCACTGTGTATTTTGTGTCATTAAACACATATCACGAGATATTACTTCTCCTCTAAATTTAAAAGAACTTAAAGGCAGGGATTTCATCTTTTTTTCCCCTTTCATGTCTCCCAATGTGCCTAGACCTTATGCATAAATAATCCCCACAAAATATTTGATATTATGAAGTTAGTGCTTTAAAATAAGACCTTGACAAGTGGTATTTGACATATTGCTTCTTTGTGTTGAAATCCTATGTCATTGTTTTCCATGTCATATTAAAATTCACTTTCAAAATCCATTGAAGTTTTTTATAGCTTCTCTAGCCAGACAGCAAGACCATTCTCTTTTAACTAGTAATATAGCAGGAGATGGTAACAGGTCATAAACCTGGAATTTACATGCCATTTAGCAAGCATTCAATGAGATTTTGGGGGGGGGGGTGAGGGATGGGGGTGGGGAGGGGTGCACCAATCTTTAGAATTGTGGCTGTGTTGTGGCTCAGTGTCTGTCATGGTTACCATCTCCTGCCTTGGGTAGAGGTTTTTCTTAGGCTCCATAACACAGAAATTATGCTGGTACAATGACAAAATGCCTTTAATTAAGTTTTTAAAAAATCAATTTTCAATCTAGTGTGTGTGGGGCAATCAATCAAAGAGGTTTTTCTTATTTCACATAGACAATGTGGTTGGCCAACTTTGATTTTCTGCTCTTTAACTGAATATTTTGTTACCTTGTAGATAGGAAACATTTGGGTGAGGCAGTACCTACAGCATATAAAGTCACCATGTTAAATTCTCTGGTGGATAGATGAAGGAAAAGCTAAGTCGTTTGCCTTCAAGCTTACTCAGAGTGATCCAGTACTGTGGTCAACAAGGCCAATAGGAAGCTGGGTCTAACTGAAAAAGAGATTTTAATTGGGGATCCAATAAGAAAAAGAGTTGGAAATAAACTTGCATCTATAATTCCTCAAAATGAAGCCACAGATTCTAAAGGCCTATATCACTTTAAGATTATATAATCCCTTAGATTGACCTGTAGTGTCTAGATAGACACGCAGGTACAATCTGTTACCAGAAAGAAAACAATCTTCCTGTCAGACGACCACAGACATTCATGGGGTCCAGATGATGGTATGCAGATTGTTTCTTTGCTTTTCCCATTGTGTCATCATCATCAGACCAAACCATCCACCTCACTGGACATCCTTCTTTCATTTTTCTGCTTCCCCTTCCTGCTCGGCCTCTCCCACAACTCTCACGGGCTTTTCTGCCTCTATTCCCTCCCTATTGGGTCTCAGTTTTCAAGGCACTGAGGTCTGTTTCTGACTTTACCATGGAATAGCTGAAGTAGAGTTTTCCTTTGGGTCGCTAGAGAAAACATTATTTCAGAGGTTGTAAAGTGTTAGCCTCCATCCTGAAACAAGCCTACAAACAGATTTTGCTTTGGTCTGTACAGTGTATTAATTTCTTATAATTAGTTGTCATCTTTCAAAAATCAGGGACTTATTGATTCTTTTCTTTAAAAATTATAATATTCACATAGCCACAATTGAGGAATGACTGCTCACTCTTAGAAGTAGATAAGCTTTTAAGTTTCTCCCTTCTTTATAGCTCACTACTTATGTCATTCACATTTCCTGCCTAGTCCTATAAACATCTAAGTTGGGCATTCCTATCTCAGGACTTCCAGACTCCTCAAATGGACATATCTACGGGACAAACAAAACATTATTTTATTACTATTGACCACTTATCATAGTACAATATGGATTCATTATGCTAATATATGTATATATAAGCATACATATATATATATGTCTCTACTCTGTCTTCCTGAAGACCTTCCCAAGGGGAAAGGAAATCTGATTCTATGACAATTATTAGTAGACTATTTTTTGAAGGTACTCTTATTTTGCCAGATCACTAAGGTACCACCGAAGTAATTATTATGTAATGTACTAATCAATCACTAATGTGTATTTAAAAAATTCATCTTCCACAGGAAAAAGTAAATCAAAGTATAAACACTGGAATTATCTAACTCCATAAACACTTTTACTCTCTTTTCTGCCTCCACTAATTTCAAATCCTCAAGTAGGATAATGCAAAGCACTTCACTCTATGGCTCCTTATCTTTCCAGAGTTAGCTCCCACTTCCACTGCCCTAGTCTAAGGCAGTGTTATCTGCTGCCTGTTTGCTATAATAAACTTCAAAAGACCTCAGTAATTGTTATCTTGTTCCTCCATACTCCACAGTCCATTCTCCACACAGAAGCCTTAGTGCTCTTTCTAAAATGTAATTCAGACATCACTCCTTTGCATAAAACCCTCCAAATGGTGTACCATTGCTTTTGAAATAAAACCCAAAATAGTTGTCCTAATCTTTACGATCTCATGAGATCCTTCCTCTATCTGTCTCTCTAATCTCAACTGGTATTATTCTCACCACTGGTCATGACTCTCCAGCCACACTAGCCCTTCTCTTTTTCAAAGAAGTCTTTTTTTTTCTTTTCTTTTCTTTTCTTTTTTTTTTTTTTTTTTATCAATACCCTTGCAGTTCCCTCTCTCCCTCTCTCCAGGACTAAAAAGGCTAAATCCCCAATTTTCTAATCTCACAACAATGTCCTTGTCTCACTCACTCTAAAGTAACTTCTCCCATCTCTGTCACTTGTTATTCCATTATTGTTATTTTTATTTGATAGAATCTCTCACTGATAGATTTTCTTATATTTTACTTCTATATTATCTGTCTCTGCCTCTAACATACATGTGTCGTAGAACTTGGACACCCAGTTAGTTTGTTCAACTCTTTCTCTCCAGTGCCTAGAGCAGCCCCAAGATCATAATAGATGCTCATTGTGTAAAGTCTGCACCCTACACAAGACTAAATATGTTTTCTCCCTAAAATGTCCTCCATCCTTTTCCATCTCTCCAGAATTATGCATGCTACTCTCTTAGCCAAAATTTCCTATTGCCAATTTCTCTTATTGTCTAAAGTTTACCCATCCTTCAAGTATGCAATTTAAATACCATTTAATTTATGACAATTTTGCTGATCCTTCAAACTAACATTGCTACTTCACTTCTTTAAATCTTTATAGCACTGCCTTTACTTTTTTGATATGCCGCTTAGGAAATTATGTCATATATTACAGTTATTCATATATCACTTTATCCTCACCACAACATGATTAGCTCCTTAAGGACTAGAACCATGTTTTATTTATCTTTGCACCTTTAGCACTTAGTATAGTGAGTTACCTTACTGAAGTAGATGCTCAATACAAGTTTTATAATAGATTGTATGAGTGAATAATGTATAAATTTATCTATACCTCTAGAAACATAACCTCATCAGAAATTTGAAAAGAAACTCAAACTTTAAGATCTTTTTCAAACAAATGGCACTCCTTAGTAATTTCTTAGAAGACAGAGAGTAGAAACAATTCTCTTCATATTTTTCTATCACTGACTTTCGTCACTTTTTTTGTAATTTTGAGTGCCATGAAAGTCAACAAGTTTTGTGTTCCTGTTCCAATACAGAATTCTTTTTTTTTTTAAATTAGCAATGAACTCGTTGACATATTATTTTAGGGAAAAAAAGGTCTTGCAGAGCAGAGATGCCTCAGTGGATGGAGCCAGTCAATAGCTGAACTAAATCAATTCAATTAGGTTATATTGAAGTAGTTAGTCGAAGATCTTCATTTTATCTTGGCACTAGAACAAAAATACAGAACACAATACCCATAAGGCAAGTTAACAATATTATTGTCATTTTCAAGTGGGAAAAGTGTGATTGGTTCCTACAAAAACAAAGGAAATATTGAGGAGGGGAGATACTTTACAAAAACTTTCACCTCAAACCACAGCCCACATATTACAGAAAACATAAACTACAAGATCAGTCTCTGACACTGAATTGATTATCGAATACTAACTAAACATGTGCCAGGTACAGTTCTAAGTCCTTTATATATAACAACTCATTTAATCGGTACAACAACTTCAGAATCTAATAATTATTATTATTTTAGTATTATCCTCATACATTACATAAATAAAATAGATATTATCACAGTGGATCATCTTTATGTAATGAATGAGGAAATGAGGCACAAAAAGATTCCACCCACAGCCAAAATCACCCGAGTTGCTGGTAGGACAGGGATTCAGTCATTCTGGCTCCAGAGTCTGTGCCCCTAATCGTTCCAGTGTCCTTCCTCTCCATTTCTGTAATTCTTTTTAAAATATACCATTCATCTAAAGCAAACCAAACTCTTTTTCATAGTCAGGATAATGGATTTGATAAATCCACTGAAGAAAGTTTTCTGCAGATTTCTATGGATGATATAAAACGTCTCTTCTTTCTGATTCATGACCCCATGGGAACTGTACTGGACAGTGAACTTCAGAACCTTGCTTCACCTGAGAACACCCCAGAACTAGAGGAGCAGCACATATGCCCCAGGTTTTCACACAGTCTGACTCTGATCAACTCCCTAGCAGCATAGGGAAAGCCTGTCTGAGTATGTAGAGCCTGGTGAAATCATTTTTTTCTTCAAGGATTTTTTCCAGTGTGGAGAACAAAATTATGCCTAATAAGAAAGGTATTTAGAGAATAAAAAAATTATGGTGTGTTTAAGAGAAACTACATTTCTACTGCAAGGAAAAATGTTCGTTGGCAACTGTAGAGAGATGCTAGCTTTAGCATGGCGGGCCTTTAACTCTGTGGAAGGGTAGCTGTAAAGACAAGGCCTTATACCTTCAGAGGAGATTTTGCACAAAAGAGCACTATTGGACCAGTTCAGGGGGCTCCTGCAGATGCTCCCTAGGTCCCATCTCTTTCTTCCTCACCAGCCCTTCTCCATTTTTATCTAAGCATTCCTGCACCCTCTGATCTTTGCACTGGTCTCCTGCTGGGTGACCCCATTTCCAAGCACCTTCTTCTTGTTTCTAACTTCAATCCTCCAGCTCCTCACTTCCTTCTCTCCTCCTCAACATAAGCAAGGGCACAGACTTTTAAATCACACATTGACATATACATTTTTATCTTTTTTTTCTCTGATCGGAAGCAAAAATGTTTTTCTACTTTGTTTCTCCTGTGGCTTTCTACCTCTCCTCAGCAAAAAAAAAGAAAAAAGAAAAAAAGCCCAGGTAACCAATTCTTTTCCTGTAAAATTTTCAGCTGTATGTAAATCACCACTCCAAGAAATATTATCTGAAGTTTAAGAGTTTAATAAAGTATATATAGCTACCTTGAACTCTAGATTAAATTTTATTACTCTGAGAAAAGTATGCAAATTCCAAGTAACAACTCAAGAGAAAAAAAAAAAATTAAAGAAAACTTCAGTATTTTTGCAATTATTCCAAAGAAGCTTATATCAAAGTCACTTTGATTTATAAACTTCAAAGGCACACAGATTCCATTTATTGAAGGACCAAGTCAGAAATATTGATAAAACCATCCAGTTATTCTTTAGAACAGATTAACCATGATTTTACCTATCCTACAACTTCTTAGCCTGAACTTAATTCATATTTGTCATCAATTGTCAATTCCTGTGCTCTTAGATATTATATGTTAATATTGAATAGCACTTTATTATTTATCACTCAGAACATACCTTTCTGAGGCTAGACCACATGTAGTTTTATTTCTCTCAACTTCTACTAAGAACTTCTAAAACTATATTTTATTCTATTTAATTGATATAGCTAATATATATTTCAGAGAAAGACTAAAATTTGCTCCTGTTCTTAAGTCTCTTTCTCTGCAAAACTTCTTTCTGCCTTTCGCTGCATACCTGCAAGCAAAATTTGATGTTTATGCTATATAAAAACTTTCCTAGCATCATCACCATCATCATAATCACCATCATCATTATTATTATCATTAATGTTATTGTTCACTTGACCCTGTTTCCCTTCTTTCAAGCAGCATATGTTTCTTCTTTTGCTGCCCAGCTAATGCCACATGTTACTTTATACCTACTGGCTTCAATTCCCATATAACACCTCCCATCTCTTTTGTAGTTCACACATCTTTAGTTTATTCTCCAACAATCTCCAAAACTGTGCTTTAGCTCCCCAAGACTAAAAGACTCCATCCTCTGCTCTTCACTATTTTCATTTAACCTTCTGATGGACTCATCCAAGTCCATGGTTCTGGCCAAACTTGCCTCGAATCCTCCATTCCTCTGCATACTAGTTTCATGTTTCCTACCAACTACAAGCACTCTCCAAATAGATGTCCATAACTTCAAATTCAAGAAGTCCAAAATTCTATGCATTATATTTCTTCTCAAATAGAACCCCTTTACAACCATCTGGTTAAAATACTTAAGAATCAAAACTGAGAGATGTCTTTAATCATTTCCTGTCTTTCTCTGATTTTCTATTTTTACCTGTTGGAATCATCCTTTCATTCATAGTCCAGTCATCACTAAGTTCACATCTTTAACATTGTATACATGAACTACTGCAACTTCCTCCTTGATCACTGGTCAGGTCTTTCCCCTCCAATGCAGCATGAATACTATTGCCAACCTAATCATGTGAAAGAACATTTTCATTGGATCATTCCTATCAGAACCTTCAATGGCTTCCTACCACTGAGGCACCAATGGTGCTGGCTTATGAACATTCTCCATAAACCTGATATGCTTTGGTTGTTATCAGTCCATTCTCTTACTCCACAATTTATAATCTCATCTCCATTAGGCTCTTTCCATACTGTTCTCCAAACCAGTCAGATACATTGCCAAACCCTTTATTTTCTCCTTTTAGACTCAGCTCAGGTTGTGCCTTTTCAGAAAGTCTTGTCTATTTATTCCAAATCTTGACTATGATCTTTCTTCTTTAAATAGCTGCTACAAGCTTAGTTTGTTTTGCAACAAAATGCTCAAAAATATCAGCTCCTCTTGCATGTCCTTCTTTGCCACTAGGAGAGTACTCCATATTTAGCACTCATGGCAGACCCTTCACGGATATCTTAGAACCAAGGAATGGTTGTCTTTACAAGAAAGTAGGCTCTCTGGTCAGCCCCTACGGTAAAATTATACACAGAGTAAATAACTTTTCTAGATCTACAACCACTGACATCCAATGAATGACTTTGAAAATAAAGTCTCTGTTTTTGCATTCGTGGCCCTCCCTGATCCTCTCTGTAACAGCTTTACTATCACACACACCCCACCATGCTTCACCTTAGCTATTCAACTCTGCTGAGAACATTCCTGTTATTATTCTCTTTGAAATGAGTTAGCTATTCAAATCAAACCAAAAAAAGAAACCTAATAAAATCTGAAGAAAAGAAATAATAAAAATAAATGCAAATATAACCAAATTGTAAATGAAATCCAAGAACTGGTTCTTTGGGAAAAAATAATAACTAATTTGAAAAAAGAAATTACTCTATTTGTAAATGACCGTAAGGAGAGAGAGAATATAAAAACAAAGAAGAAAGTTTTTACAATTATTTTTAAGTCTTATGTATAACTCTATTCCAGACCTTTTCAACTAGTTCCAAGAGAGAATTAAGCCCTAAAGCATCTGTTGCACGAAACAAATTAACTTCTTTTCTGTGCATCTAGAATGGTAGTAGTTATGTACCATCTTGGGAGAAATGAAAATATAGTCCCACAAACCATTCTTTGGAAACAATTTATTGAGATCTCAATAAAAGAACAATTTTGCAATGATAATATAAATAACATAAGTGGAAGAAAACTGATTAGAAGAAATTATAAAAGAAATTGAATAACTTCAAAAAACAAATGACCTTCAAAATGATACAAAGCAGCTAGCTTTATGGATAATGTCTTTCAAATCCTCATTCAATATATGCTTCAAGAAATAGAAAATAACTGTAGAGCACCAAAAATGTTTTAGGAAGCTAAATGTTGCCCCCATCCCAACATCTGGTAGAGAGAGAAAAATTTTAAAACTACAACCTTGTCTTTGTAAATATAGATTCAACAATCCTAATAAACAAACAATCTAGCCAACTAAGTTCTATCGTACATTGTAAAGAATACCCAATAAGCAAAAGATTACATCTTAGAAACACAGATTAGGATTATTATTCAAAAAGCAATTCATGAATGGTTCAATAGATCCATTTAGAAAATGAAGATCCAAATATTTTCAATCTATGCTTTAAACTAGGAAGAGAATATTTCCTTAACATAAATAATAAAAACCATTCTTAAACTTAAAGCCAGAGCCACATTGAATGTAAATTTCTCAAGATATGATTTTTATAGTATGAATAACATGAGGACACGTCATGCTACTGTTAAGGTTCGACATGGTTTTAGAGGTTCTGGTCAATACTTTAAAGTTTTTAAAGTAAAAAAGGTAAACTTTTAAGGTGTAGGTAGGAGATAAAATCACCAGCATTTTCATATGCTATAATTATATGTCTTAAAAAGCCAAAGAGAATTAACTGAAAAACTTAGTAAAAGTTCAGTAAAATAGAAGATATGTATATAAAAATAGAGAGCTTTCCAATATATCAGCTAAAATTAGTTTGTAAATACCACGGAAAACATTCTAATTCTAATAGTAACAAAACATACAAAATGCCTAAAATGAAATTTATCGAATAACATTTGAGATTACATCAATAAATCTATAAAACTTTAAAGAAATATATTTTTCAATCTTGTATATGGTAAAACACACCATCTCTTTCTTTGAGAAGAGCTGATATTAAAAAGATGCCATCTTTCCAAATTCAAATACCCATGAATTTTTTAACTTGTCTAAATGATTCTAAGATTCATCTGGAAAACTAAAGTGTTGAGACCAGCTTTAAAAAACGTTAATGAAAAGAGTAATGGATGAGGACTTGGCTTACCAGATATAAAAACTTTTATGAAACTACAATAATTTAGATGGTGTAGTAATAGCACAGGACTTGACAGATTAATGGGACAGATTAGATGGCCCTGAAATAGGACTAAAAATATATAAAAACTTAATAAAGAATAATAAATGAAAAATCACATATCATAAAAATGCTGGAAGTAACATTGGTGAATATAAAACTGATTTAAAAGCAATAGAATATATCACCAAGGAAAAGATACATAGATTTAACTGCATAATTTTTAAAAATTTGTATACTATTGAAATAAAACTTATCTAATGTAACATCAATATTTTAAAAGTTAAGAACAAAACTCTATATCAGAAAACACCATAAAAATATTTAAAAGCAAACTGCAAACTGGGAAAAAATATTTGTAACATTTATGACAAGTTAGTAACTTGATTGTATAAAAGTATTTATATATCGATGAAAATAATAAGAATACACTATATTTGTATTCAGCTGCTGTAACACATTGCTACAAATTTAGTAGCTTAAAACATCTCAAATTTATTTTCTTACATTTCTAGAAGTTAGAAGTCCAAAGTCTGTCTCACTGGGCTGAAGCCAAGATGTCCATGGGACTGGGTCTCTCTAGAAAAGAATCCCTTTCCCTGCCTTATGTAGCTTCTAGAGGCCACCTACATCTATCTATCTTCAAAGCTCTCAATGTAATATCTTCAGGTGCTCTCTTCTCTGCCCTCTGCTTCCATTATCACATCTTCTCTGACTCCAACCCTTCTGCCTCCCTCTTGTAATGACCCCACTTGGATAATCCAAAATAATCTCTTCTACCAAAGTCCTTAATTTAATCGCATCTGCAAAATCTCTTCTGCCAGGTAAAATGACAAATTCACATGTTTTAAAGATGTGGTTATAGACATCATTGGGAAGCCATTATTCAGTGTTCCACACAATAGAAAAATAGATAATGTAGCAGAGATAACAGAGAGAAATAAAAAAAACAACCAAATGACCAATAAACGTGTGACCCACATATTCACTCTCACTAGGGTTCTAACAACTGGAAAATAATGTAATAGCGAAATACTTTTTTGCCTAACAAATTGATATAGATATTTCTAAAAAGTGAATGCATGATTCAACAAGGATATATTTTCTGAACCATTCTAGACAATAATTAGGTGATATGTGTCAGAAACCTTAGAACATGTATGTCATAGAATCCAATAATTTTATTTCTTGAAATTTTTCTTAAGGAATTACTTAGGCAGGTATCTGAAATACATTAACAAGGCTATTACCCATGATATTTTAAAAGAATAATAAATTAGAAACTATATCCAACAATAAGGCATTGGTTAAACAAATTACAATAAAGCTATAAAATTAAATATCATACAACCATTAAAATTAGATCTTCAAAGATTTTTAATATTATGAGGGCTATTCTCACAACATACTGCTAAGAACAAAAAATAAACATAATACAAAACTATATATATTATAAAATATATGCAAAGAGAAGGTTAATAATGGTTAACTCAGAGTCATGGGATTATGGCTTATTTTATTTTCTTTATTATACTTTTTATATTTTCTAAATTTTAATAATAAACATTGCTGTTATAATCATAAAAAAAGATAATTGAAAAATTTCAACGAAAAGGACGACAGATGTTGGCCATTGAGCCTTAGAATTCTAAGTAAGTGGAAAACAAAGAGTGTTATACACCCCTAAATGGCAGTTCCCACACATCAGTCGGAGACTAGCCATGCACATTATTCTTTTCAGAAGCAAAGCCAGCCAGCACCATGTGCAAATCAATATCTCGCGGTTATGCACCGTTGCCAAGAGAGGAGAAACAAGAACAGGCTCAAGCACAGAACCTCAGACTCCAAGTAGAAACAAGTAGAAACAGGTTTTCATCCCTGCATTTGGGTCTAGAAAGAATTATGGGCATATTGTAGAGCCTTCCAGAGTCAGAGGAGAAGAATTAAGCAATATGAGTTTTAATTAAATTCTAACATAGGAAGAAGAAACTAATTGAAATGACTGAAGAATATGCCAGATAAACACATCAGACACAGCACAATTCACAATGCAACATTTTTTTCTTTGGCAAAAATAATAATAATAAGTAGAATTTTGATACAGGCTTCTAGTAGGAATACTCATTCAAAGTGTGAATTAGAGCTACCTGATGTTAACTTTGTCAGTAAGTTAATGGAAAGTTAGCTTTACGATAGTAAGCATGTTTTGTTCATTGCCATACATCCAATACCTACAACAGTAGCTGGCAAGTAAGTACTCAATGGGTAATTGTTAAATTAGTGTTGAGCCATAGAACTACTATAAACTTTTATATTCTACCTTCAAGTTAACTGAGGCTTATCACTTTTATAGGATTTGAACTCACAACCAAACAGAATTAGGGAATTAATGAACACATTTGTACACTGAAGGGCTATTAATTTCAGGGGAATCATATCTCAGAATCTGGAAAGGAACTTGAACATCTTCAAATGCAGACCCATCCATTTAATGTGAGAGAGAACTATCTCAAAGCCTGAAGTAAATCGTCCAAGTACACACCTCTTCCTTGCCCACTCTGAAGGCAAGCATCAGATGCTGCCATGAGAGTGGCAAGACAAGTGGAGAAATGTTCCACTGGGCCAGTTATATGTGTCTCTACCCCTCTTTCTCATGAAATATGATGACCTGTCATACGTATTACCTTACATTGTGTAAATCCAGAACCTGCCCTTTTCACTTTACTAACTCTAAAACTCAATATGGGTGACATTACTTCTCCCAAGACTAATGGCAGAGATTCTTTTTCAAATCAGGTGCCAAGTAATTTCGAAATCAGCTCAAGGAACGTCATTTCTGAGGATGCTGAATATCACAAACCCAGTAGACTTCCTGTTCCTTGTAATTGTGCTGTTCATCTTTGAAGTCTCTATATTTGACATTTTGCCATTGTCGGCTCATTAAATAAATTACTTATTAAAATAAAAGAGCATCCCTACAGTAAGAGGCTGGCCTGCTGACATCCAGCTGAGGAATGATGCCAATTGGTTTTCAGCTTTGTCTGATTGTACCGAGTCAGCTTGGCTGGAGCCACCAGCTTCCAAGCAGCCCCTGCAGAGGCTGGGGGCTCACAGAATGAGGGCATGGGGTCCAATGCTTACAATGAAGGTACATACTTTTACAAATTGAGGATCCAACAAATACTGTTATGCCATTGCAGGCCACTTAACAGTTCTTATGAAAATCTATGATTTGAAGATTACCTTTTTTTATATTCAAGAGGAGCTAGGCAGATAGATTGCCCGAGTCTCACAGAAAGATGTGGGCACGGGGACAACGCCGTCATAAACAAACTTCAAGGCAAAAGAAAATTTTGAATTCCCTTGCCTCTCACCTCGAAACTTTTATTCCGAAACTAAAATCGAAGCCGTAAACATAATACATGAAAGATGAGATTCCTCTACCCCCTCCAGGCTTTCCTTGGTTCCCCTGGAATGTGAAGCAGCAAATGTAGATTTCTGCGATTTTGTGCAAGGAAAATTGGAGCAGATAAGGTCTTAGCTGAGCTGGGAATTTGATAAATATTTTCATGGACTGCTGAGTCTCACTAATTGGATACTTTAAAGAAACTCGAGCTTTCTCTTTGTAACTTCTAATGCCCCTTTAACCCTTACAACTTTTTAAGACAATTTTTTAAACAAAAAAACGTGTGATCCCAAAGAATCCTTCCTTTTTATTTTCAAACAGATAACCCGGTAGTAACTTTATTATGGCTCCTACAGAAAAAAAAACAAACAAACTTTTTCTTGCTTCTTCAGAAGTGCTAATAAAGAGAATTTCTTTCCATTATTCAATTGAAATGAAATAACATTAATTGAACATTAAGTACTAAGGAAACGCCCACTAGAACTTTCACACTTCTCCCCCACCATCCTCATCTTACCAATCCCTCTGCTAACATGCCAGGCGGAATGACGTCTCTTCCTATTGTACCTAAACAAATCAATGTACAGGGAAGTGATTTATCATTCATGAAAAGCAATCAGATTGCTTGGAGCTGACAGCTGTTCCCCAAATGCAGCTGAGAAACAGACCTTTGGCAAAGTGTAAAATCTGGAACAAAATCATACTACTATACTTCAGCTGGCAAGAAAAGAGGCTGACAGGGAGCTAATAAACAAAATACCATGCAGCCCAAAACGTACTAGCTAGTCTACATTTATGAACAAAAATGGCCATTCTTCCTGTTTTTCCTAAGTTACTTTTAATCAAACAAAATTTCTATTAAAAGTGAAATATTCACTTTAGAGTTTTTTTTTTTTTTAATGATTTAGGCAAATTTTTGGTAAAGACTTTTCTTCACACAATTCATTATGGGAAATGAACTAGAAAAAAATGCTTAAACATGTACAGAGGTTAAAGAGGGACACAGCTTTTACTAGAAAAGGAAGAATTCCAGTATATTCTGGCCTCCAAGCCATAAGAACCATAATTCATTTCATTTCCCATGTCGAGAATGCTTTCCCATATCTCTCTGCTTGTCTAAGATCTGTCTTTTCAAACAAAATATAGATCCTCATATAACTTCCAAAATGCTACAATTCTGAGATGATTTTCCTTTCTGTCCTGACCCTCGGTGATCTCACCTTCCTTTGAACTCTTGTAACATTTTTTCAGCGGCCCCCTCTCTGCGTTTCTTCCCTTATGTGCCTTCATCATCTCTGATCCCTTTCTCTTTCCACCTCCACCCCATTCAGTCACATTGAACCTCTTGCCCTATCCAAGGCAAAATATGTTTTTCATGCCTTTATGTTTCTTTAAACACTGGTGTTGCATACTAATGATTTCTAAATCTTTTTTGTAAAGCAAAGAAAGTTCCCTGCTGACGGGAGAACTGAGACTGGGTTGAGGACAATAATAAAAGTTCATATTAGCTGCTCTTGAGAATAGAAAAGGAAACTTATGTGGGATGTGTAAAGAATTTCTGGCAGCATTGGAGATTGGAGAACAAAATTTTAAGTTCATCTAATTGCATTGACATCATTCCCATTTCATAATCCAGTCCTAAGACCTAAGAAGATAAAAAGGTGAACTTATCCAAAAAGAGGACAAAATTCCAAGAAACTGGAGAGAGACTAATTCCTGTAACAAACTGTGGAGTTAGATAATAAAAGAAGTGATGCCAAAAATAGAACAGATGCACTCAGTAAAACGGAGAACTCTTTCTTGCTTTCACAAAATCTCCCAAAGATCTCTTTCTTGTGCTTCCATAGCAGGTTCCACATACATCAATTACCATATTAATTATGTCACATTAGATTATGTTCATGTGTAAGAACATAATATTCTCCTTTGGGTCTCCCTCATGGCTTTGCCCAATGCCTGATCAAGCGTAGGCACATAGTATGCATTTGTTGACTTAAATAATTAATTTTAAAATATCTCATTTGTGTTTTGCTACCTGTTATAATTATGTATCTTTCCATGTGTATTATCTATCTTTTCTACTGTATTATGTAGGTTAAGAGCAGGAATCATGCCTGTTCTTCTTTGATTCTCTAGGAGTGTACCTTAGCAATAGAAGAAACAATAATTTTTTGTTACTGCTGTTGAAGGGGAAAAATGATTAAAACAGTAAAGCGAGGTCAATTTCTGCAGTTTTCTCTCCCTGAAGCTGTCATAAACTTGTAGTTGAGTTTTCAGACTAACGCAAAAAAGAAAAAAATAATTATGTAATTCGAAGAACTGTAGTGACAAGTGTTGAAAAAGATGATCCTGGAGATAAATGGCTCTTTGTGTCGCCAACATCACCAAGTACTTCTAGAAAATTATTTCCCAAAATAGAACCATCCCTGAGGTTAAAAAGGGCATTTTACAAAATCATCACAGCTCGATGGAACTATCCTCCAGGACAATAATTCTCCAATCATGGTATGAGTATCCTTAGGGGAATCGAAGGTGATTCTGGAGATATAAGGAACCCCAGGATAAACATAGCACATTTCTAAAATATTACTAGATGTCAAATTAAAAATACTATTAACATCAAGAAAATTGCAGATATATTATGAGATAGAATATAAATTTTAAGTGAATTTTAATGATAAATATAAAACTTTGTATATAAAGTAAGTTAATGTGGGCCCTTCCCCTAGACCCATTGGATGATATTGAGATCTGACTTGGAGGGCAAGGAAGTGATATTTACTTTCCTTACCTATTCTAGCACTTCACTAGGTGAATTTGAGAAGTGTTGCATTATCATCACCAGCTTCTTGCTGATTTCATTAAACATCAAGCAACTTCTTAAATCAATTGAATTTTAAGTGAGTCTTACCACCAGACAGTTCGCTGTGAGGATAACTATCTCACTACCAAGCCAAGTCCCTTCCTTTAATAAATACATAAATTGTCCTCCAAGTACAATGCAATCATATGAGTGCAGGCAGTACAAATCACATAAATACATAAGAATTTATTTGGCATTTTAAAAAAACCTATTTCTATTTACTTGGATCCCTTCGAAAGCTATGACTAAACTGTTCATTTTCTTGACCAATGTAGATCCAGTCCTACATCCAGATTCACCGAATTAGAAAAGAATGGCTAGATTTCATGCTTCAGCATAAACACCGCAATGGTATTAATCCAAGTTTTTAGTAGACTTTTCCTCTCCTCCACACATTGATTTTCTATTTCTGTGTTTATGCTCTTATGGTAAAGGTGCCCTTATAATCTTAAATTGTAGTTAAAAGTAGGTGTATATAAATTATAAATTAAAATATAAACAGGAAATTCGACTCTTCGAGGTGGGGAATAGAAAGGAACATGGACAGTTCTCCTTCTTCACAAATTTATGCTCCTCAAACCATCCATGGCTACCCTTCAAAACACTGCCACCCGCAACCCCAAGAGAAGAGGATTCATCCAGGAAGAAGTACACATTCTAAAGTGGTTTTATCCACTCAGAGGGAGAAAAAAGTCTAAAGAAAACAAAAAGAAAGAGAGAGATTTACAATGTTATTTTTTATACATGCTCCACCAAAAGCCAAGAGTAAAGAATAAGGGATATCTAGGGATAACTTCTTATAAACTTATAATAAATTTATTATGTTTACTCTCAAACTCCTGCTTTCTCCCTAAAATATTTATATCATTAAAATTCAATATTCAAATATATATGTGATTTTATCTAAAGTAAATTAAATTTCAATGAGTTTACATTTATGTTTCTTTAATCCACTTATGTATTTATTATTTGATCATTGGAACATTAGCTAATGATTTCCAAGGATGAGACCATACAAGTAGGCTTTTTGTGAATCTCATGAAGTTTTTTTTTCTATTTTGATTATTTGAACGTTAGTCATTTTAATCAAATTTTCTTATATAATTGCCAAATGAGCCATTTTTATAGAAAGAGCTGAAATGTATTTAACAGAAACCACAATAAACTTAAAAATTGTTCTCATTGGTCTTAATATGAAAATAATTTAAAGCCAATTTGGTGTTGGGTTAGGCATTTTTCAATCAGCAGGGTAAACTAAATTATTCAACAACAAATACCCAGAAAGTTTTCCCTCTATACAATTATTCAGGTTAAGCAATCAAGGCACACAGTCCCAGAGATCTCCTATCCAATTTTCACTCAGATTTGGTTTTGGAAATGCTGCTTCCTTTCATGCTTTTCTTCTCTCAAAAGCCCATAGCACATTTTTCAAGGATTTTCACTGCCAACTGCTTTGGCTTATTCTTAAAGTATCCTTCTTCATGGAACACTTTCTAGTATTTTTCCTAGATTATCTTTCCCTATTTTAGGATTACCTAGGCAAGCAAAACATAACCTAATAGCTGCCCCAAATGCCTTGCAAAAGTACAAGGTGTTTGGAAAGTACCTGGATGTGTTCAGTGTTATTTCAATTACAAACTTTGTCTTTGATTCTCCACTCTCCATATAGAAAAAAGACAGATAGAAAGTACCCATTTAAGCTAATCTTCTCTATGTGCTTTCACTTGAATTAGTTCAAATTGGATTTCTATTTTAGCATACATTTGCATATTTATCATTAGGCTCAGAAGTCAACTGTTGTAACTACGTCTGACTCCCTTAACTCATCATCAAGGAAAGAGTAAAATAAAATTAGATTCTGACACAGATAAATTTATCTGTGTTTATCAAAGCATAATCTAAAATGGATGCAAAAGATTTCTCAAATTAGGAATTATATCTCAAGTATAAAGCCTAACTCCTATTTACATGTAATATGTGCAATGTACCACAGTTTAAATCTCACTCAGCCTGTTCTGCTCCCAGCCTGACATAGCAGGTTCTGATCAGTGGTGTCCTTAAGCACCATGAGAGTCCTAGACAAGAAACGTCCTCTATCATATTTATGACAAAGATTGGACGTAGACACCTTCAAAGAAGCGTGATCCAAGAGATATGCAGCCTGTCCAAAAATACCAATGGAGACACTGAGACTAGATGAGGGAAAAACAAGTTCTCTTTATATTTTCCTCATTCTTCTTTTCCTGCACCAACACACATAGTACCTATTATGCCTTGCAGTTAATGGAGATGTTTAATACATGTCGAATTAGCAAAATAAGCAGGCAAGTAAAAACAGAACCGCAATTAGACCCAGAAAAGAGGGACCTCAACTTTAGAGGAAGCCACATTCATGAGGGGTTCACTCAGGTCCTTCTCTTCTCTAACTGCATCCCTCCCCTTGGGGCCAAAGAGACATGCCCACGAAAAGCTTACCCACTAGCCCCCTGCCAAACCATGCTCTGGGAGTGGAAGACCTTAAAATTCCCTGCCCAAATACCCCTGAGTGATTTTCAGTGCCTGCCTAGGCCTCCTTCCAGGGCCTGTCCTCCCAACAACTGACCAAACTGATATACACGCTTCCAGTGTGGCCAATGGTTGCTGATTGGAGGAAGTGGGAGAGTGATCTTGGACAGAACATGGACATGCAAGCTCCATAATGTGCACGTATGTGAAGCCCCTCCAAGAACTGGAGGAAGCAGAGATGAGAAAAGAAAAGGAGGGAGCCAAGTGTAGGGTACCAGGAATGGATTCTCCCAGAACTACCATATTCTAGCTCAAAATTCTGAGGAGTCTGAGAATTCTAAATTTGAACACTTTTCCCTCATTACAAGGGTATATTTATCAACGCTGGAGAATAAAAAAATATTTTAACAGTTCGTAAGCTTGTTTTATCATTTTTAAATACTTAGACACATAATAGATAGTTTTCTACTTATGCTCTTACTCCAGACTCCATGAATGTTAAAGGCAGATTCTTCTATGCAAAGAAGGGAAAGAAAGGGCAGGAAGAAGAACTGGGAAGGAAAAAGAGAGAAAAAAAGGAACAATGAGCTGCTTCCCAGACAATGATTAGGTATTTTATCCTGATACACTGTACTCGGTGCTCAGTAAAATTCTTGTAATGTTTCAGGTGTTTAATATAAATTTGTTGAACAAATAATCAATCAGTCAATAATGAGAAAACCAGGCTAACTTTTGTGCAGACAGTTATGGCCAAACTAGGAATCACAACCCTTTCCAATATAACCTGCCAAGTACTTATTCATGCACCTGATCCCAAGCTCAAGCATTGAAAAGCATTGGTGACTAATCTATTGCATAGAATTCTCCTGACAGATCCACAAACAGATCTTCCACTAAAGAATTGATCCCCAGAGAAACATCCTCACATCTTGGGCTTCAGATAGACCAAATAATGAAAACAGACAAAAAGGTCACCTTAGAGACTTCTGAAATTGTACCCATTCAAGGTGAAAACCTTAAATTTGGCAAGGACAGTGAAGATTAAGGAGTCTGATGTAAGAATATTTCAAGAGGAAAGTCGATTAGGTCACTGAATGTGGCTGGTAACATTGTTAATTCAGGTATACTTGTTTAAATATTTAACATTTCTATTTTTGTACATAAGTGTAATAGAGTAAGATTACATGTTAATTTTTCTCTCCTCCTACGTCTGTAGCCCACCTTCATTTATCTACACGGTGGTTTACAGTCCTAGTTCTCAAAACTAGAATTACTTGGAGGCATTTAAAAAATACCAGTGCTTGGGCCCCACCTATAAAATTTTTATTAAACTGAGAATAGGCCCTGGGAATTGGTAATTTTAAAAATTGTTCCAGGGTATTCTAATGGGTAACCTAGGATGGGAACTTATGAGCCCTGGGAAGTATAGCTGCTTGGTTCAGTAACCTGATAACAGTATTCTCTATCTGGCGACAAAGAAAAAAAAAGAGTGAAGGTCCTCTGAGGAGGTGACCTGAAATGTCCCAATTCAAGGAGATGGCCATTATTACACCATAAAATTTTGGTTTCCAAACATATCACCTTGCTTTCATCATTAGAATTAATTCTGCGTTCAAATGACTCACTTCTAAATTTTTTTAAATCATTGATTTGTGTTTTGGTTTTTCAGAAGAGTAATTATCCCTCATATTCACACTCATCTAAGTGTTTATTGATATTCTCAATTCTTTTAACCATAGTCATAGGAAGAATGTTTAATAGATATAATCTTATTCTTTTCTGCAGATGGCAAACTTAAATAAGCCTAAGAATCTCCAGGGTATTTGATAAAATTCACACTCTAAGCTCTACCTAGAATTTCCAATCAGTAAGTCTGCAAAGGGGGCTATAAGTTTGCATTTTTAACAAGTTCTTCAAACTATGCTATTGGTGATTAGCATGCAATGCTTCAGAGAAATACCACTCTCAGGGCATCCGGGTCTATGAATAATAACTAGACATGATAGATTTCTTCTCTTTCTACCACACTCGGGCATTTTATAAAACAATGGCACAGTCATTCCAATTCTATCAGTCATGGGAGATTACAAGTAGCTTGATTTCCTTGACTCTTGATAATGTTAGGAAATATCACCTGTTTCAGAGTCTAAGGGTACTCAAATCAACTCTTATGCTATCCTGGTAAACTGACTTAACTTTACATAAAATCCTTGAGCTGATGGCTTACCCTATTTTCATTCTTTAATATATGGCATACTATACAGTAAATTATCAGTTAATTGATGTTAATCATGCATATGCCAAAAATAAACACGATAATGGGAGCTTTGAACAGCTCAGCTTATAATGATATCTTGATAATCATACAGGAAACCACTGCCATTTTCTGATCTTTTAGGGCTTTTCCTCAATTAGAGAGGGTAATTAAATTGGTAAGGCACCATTTGATCCTAAAGTCATATAGGTTGCTTCTCAACTTCTTGTTTCTTTTAAAATGTTACTAATTAATTGTTGGATGATCTTTTTTCCAACCCCTTTACTAGGTATTAGTGCAAACTGATATACTGCTTGCTATCTTGCAGAGAATTGTCCTTCATGATTTCTCAAAAACAAAGGCTGATGGCTATGCAGTGACATCTGCAATTGTTAAACATGCCCCAGATCCAAATAGTACTTCATGATTCTTTTTCCATTTACTCTGTATGATCCTATAAGGTAGGTAATATTATCTCCATTTTACAGGTATGGAGAGCAAAGTTCAAAGGACTTCTTTGCCCAAGGTGACTCAGTTAGTCAACAAGTTGAGAATAAAACCTGGATGTTCTGAACATTCATCCAATTCTCTTTCCACTGCATTACACTGCCAATCATCTGGCCCTGCTAGTTCAACTGTAAACAGGCATTCCAGGTACTCTTTACTTCTTTCTCAGTCAGCCTTCCAATCTTCCCTCACAGCTGATAATCTTTCTAGCCAAGTATTCACATCTGGCCATTTATATAAAAGGCAAAATGAAAATTACATTAAAAGCTTCTGCCATTTCACTGTCCTCTATCATTACCTTTTTCTTTCCTATTAATAGAGGGGTCGTATTTTCTTGATCATCTTCTTTTGTCTATTATATTTATCATCTCTAAGTATTAGAATTGGCCACAACTGTGTGGTTGGCACCATAGTAGGTACTACTGTGGTCCTATAATAAAATGACAGTCTCAGAGTGCCAAAAGCACACTGGCAACGACTGATAAACAGGAGGAAAAGTAGATGTGGGCAGGAAGAGCTGGGCCAAAATTAACTGAAATAAGTGTGTGCTTTGACAAGGACCAGGTGCAAAATGGATGGGTGGGAGGTGAAGGGAAAAGATTCTGCTCTCCTAGTCCCCAGAGCCTGGCCACTACTCTGCACCATCCCTAGAAGTGGAGATGAAGGGTCAATAATGTGATTACTACATGTGCTGCCAGTAAACAGACAATAATGACTGCTGAGATGGGCGTCTATTGTGGGCTTTTTGGGGAAAGGCCCATCTGGTTCACTGAGGTATCTTGGAATAAGTCTTTTACTCACTTCACTGGCTATCTCTCATCTCTACCATTATATATATTAATTTTAACCATTGTTAGACTACTTTTTGTTCAGTTGTTAAAATTCATTTGTAGCAAGACCTCAGTGTTTGAATATGATTACAATTTTAGCCAATGCAGATTACTTATTTACTCAATAAGTGGTTATTGTGCATCCATAATATTTGTGAAAGCCACTGTTCTTGGGGCTAAAGGAACAGAGATGATAAGACATAGATATTTTCTGCCCTCACGGGTCTAACATTCTATCTCTCAGAATTCTTGGTAAAGTTTACAGAGAAACTTTCGCATACTTGAGTAATACATTTCCCATCAGTGTGCAGTGTGGAATCATATAAGTAGTGAAATAGAATTTTTACTCTAACATTCCAAAACCCAGGTCTTAGAGAGTCTATATTAATTGGTCACGGGAAGAGGCCTAAATATTGACATTTGGACACTCCCAGAGATAACTGAATATGTCACAAGGGTTGAGAACTAGTGTTTTCTACCCTCACTTGGTCCTAAGAATCGCATGATTAAACCTGGGCCCCAGACTCACCACTTCCAAGTAAGAGGATTAGGAGTCTGTATTTTTAACAAGTGGTCTAGTAATATTTATGATCAGACCAATTTGGGAAATACTCATTGTTTTCAAAATAAAATAAAACTTGTCAACTGAAATGTGACTCAATTGATCATAAATTCTAAGTTTTAAGTTAAATTTTTAAAAATTGTAATCAGTTTTTATTAATGAGCCGGAATTTTCCCTTATAATAAATATCATTCTATTGTTTGTAAATTGTCAGAATGAAATGGAATTAAAACAAATACAGCTTTATATGTTGTTGGCCTTTAAAGAGCCAAATAAAAAATGGACTTTGTCCTGGCATTAGCACAATTATAAATCAGTTTGTTAAAATATGTTTGGATTCAAAACATCTGATTTCTTGTTCAAAAACTAACCTAAACATTTCTTGTTAAATGAAATTTAGTCATGTCTTAAAATATTTGAAGAAAAGCAGTCATCCAGAAAATTAAGGTCAACCAAAAACAGATGGCATCTATGAAATCGAGGGTTGAGTTATCTGTTATGCCAAGTAAAATAATAAAATAAAATCTGTTAGAAGACAGTTCTTCTGAAATTTATATGTCTTATCTGAGAATGCATTTTTTTTTTAATAACTCAGACTTTTAAAATAGTAACAGACCTTTCATTTTTCCTTCTAAGACATGTCATTTGAAAATAAAGTTCCAGGAAACACAGTGTTGGGAGGAAATACATTTTCATGTTACAAATCAGTTAGGTCTTCTTGGGACCCATTACATACACTACATTTCTATTTACATCCATTAGATAAAATTTTTTTTGCTTTCTTACTAGCTTCTTAAAGAACCTTATTTTCAGCCTAGTGCTACTTTTGAAGGAAAACTTTTCCCAATTATGATGCATAAGGGGAGAAAGTCGGCTTTCAAGTCTCAGGCAACTAACCCATCTAGACCCTCAGAAAAAGGTAGAGAAAATAAACAACATTGGCAAGGGAACCACATGCTGCTGGTGAAGACAAAAATAACAGATAATATTCTAGAGAAACAAACACAATGAAACAAATGGTTGTTGTTGTAGAGCTTTTTCATCATTTATTTCCACTACATATTTCTATCTTTCAGATATAATGAGTAACCCAGAATTTTCCATTTACAAATGGAGAAAATCTTTTTTCAGGGCACTGGAATGTGAAAGGCATGAATTAAGATGAAGAAATGGGAATTTTCATTTTGATTTGGAGCTAAGTAGCTTAAAAAATGATAATGGGATTGAAAATGTATTTAATAAAAAATTATGCTGTGAATAATAAATTGGGTATTGTAATTCTGACATTAAATCATTTTCTAAAATATCTCATTTTTTCAATAGAATATGAGTTCAAAACTAAAAACCAGAAAATGCATTAGACATTTTTCTGACCTGAAAGACATTTTTTCTTCTTTGTAGGAAAAAATAAAAGGCAAAACCATACCCTGAAGTGATATTTATGGATAATGTAGTGTATAGTTTTAAACTGAATGGATTGTGAAATGCTTTACAAATGTGAATTCATTAATAATTACTAAATTCCTTTGTAGAATATACCAAAAATGCTATTAAAAGAAGCCATACCCCTGTCCTGCCTTCCAAATGGCTTTTTCTATACTGAGTGCTGCACTGAGGAGCTGTGTATTTCATGATTATTCAAGTTCCTAGGAAGAATTTGATCTTTTCCTGACTAATGATACCATTTGTTCCAAACATCTGATTTTCAAGTTGCAGAATAAATGATTCACAGTATGAATATGGATTTATTCCAAAATAACTTGCTCTCAAACAACATTTGCTGACATCTCACTGAAACCTAATGATGTGGATATTCATGTTATGTTATTAAATAAAATAACAATTTATCAAATAATTACATGGTACCAAAATGTATGAATATATAGCTATATGTTGATATGTCTGAAATAAATTATAGTTGATTCATATTTTTCCCACAATGAACATGGCTTCCTACTGTAATTTAAATGTATTTATTTTTATTTTATTGTGTTGTATTTTACTCATGGTAAATGTCAAGGAATAACCTTAGCCAGTTAGATAAGATATAAAGTAATAGGCAAGTTTATCACACAAAATTGTATTTAAATAAATTAAGTAAATATTATCAAGATGATAAAACTGGAGTTAGACTTGTTATCAGAATTTTCGAGACACTGATTAAGTCTTTCACATCTGCTCACTCAACACCTGGGCTCCTTCATCGCCTCACAAACATTCACGATGACCCCAGGCCCTTCTAGATATGCGCTGCATCTCCGGGTGCACCCAAGGTTTCCCTCAAACCAAATTGGACCCCACCCTCAAGGAGTTTAGAAGAAAAGGGAAGCCATGTTCACAAATAACAATCATAAAGACAGTATAGGATAAATTCCTTAAAAGGAATAAAATAATAATTTTAAGAAATGTTAACACTTTCTTCCGATGTCTAATTCCATTGCCCACCTTTCTCCCTTGAATATCTGTATTGTCTCTTCTTATGAACCTGTGGCTCCTTTCCTCAGTTGTGACACCCTCTCTAGTTTTGTTCCTCTTTCTCCTCTCTTTTACATCAACAAATTTCTGTCTTTCCTTTCTCACAATGAATATGCACGTTTACTACTCCATTGTTTTATTCTTTTCTAACAAGGCTTGGAACTTCCCTTCTAAATGTAGACATCTACATAGAGCAGAATTCGACAGTTTCTCTCTGTGCTCATGCTCCATCTCAGAGTTAGTCTACTACTTCTTCCTTCCAAAAATCAGTCAGAACCCTACCTCTTGAGTAGCCTCTGGCACTTTCCATTACTTTTCCCAAGAATACTGCATACAGCAAAGCATAAAAAACAGGAGGTGTTGAACAAAAGGTGTTTGGAATGGAATAGAGGCTGGTAGCAACCAATATTTCTTATGCAGGATCTGTGTTCTAAATGTGTTAGAATGTGTCTGAGTCTATTTGACAAAGCTAAAAATATTAATATATGCACCGTATTTCTTTCTCTGCCAACTTCAGGAGATGGCTTAGTTGCTGCTCACTCCAGGGCCTTCTTTATGCTGATATGAGGTACTCGGTGAAGAGTAAGACCCTAGAGAGCAGAGAGCTAGAGACCAATGGAATAGATGTAGAAAACTGAAAGAGAGAACAAGGGGAAGACAGAATACCTGGCAAACCTAGGAGGAGGTAGGGCTCTGGTTGGCTATCTGGGAGAGAGAAAAGAGAGTTGGGAGAGTCCGGGAGGTGGAGTACTATAGCCATGTGGATAATGGGAATATTTGCCTTGTGCCATGCAGTGTAATTCCAGTTTGCCATCTCTTCAAACTACTTCAGTAAAAGAATACAGAATTGTAAAGGCATTTTATAATTTATTTCAGTTTCTTCTGATTTCGACAGGAGCAGAAAGACCTAGATCATTTTTTGGAAACATGGCAGAGTGAGAGACATCCCCAGATCTCTCTCTTGAAACAAATAACAATAAGCTGAACATCTAAAACTCAAGAAAAAAACACTCAAACTGCACACCAGCACATCTGAGCATGGGACCTGCGCACAAGAGCTATCGCAGGTCAGAACCCTGGGTGTCGGGTGCTGGACTGGGAGTAATAAAGAAACTGCCTATCGCAGCCACTGGAGCTCCCTGTAGGAGGAGTGAGAGGGGAGAAGGTGCAGCAACTTCCCTGAACAGCCCTGCCTGGGAGCGCTGCGAGCTCCCTGCACAGCAGGGCCCAGTCATCAGGGCGGAAAGCAGAAAAGCAGGACTGGACAGGGACCACAGAAAAACAACAGTTGATTTTTGCCAGCTGCAGTTGCAAAACCGAGGCTGAGCCACAGTCCCCAACTCCCAACCCGGAGGGCCCCTCCTCCTATACCCTTCAAGACACAGGGGGAATCTGAGCAAACACTGCCAAGGCTGTCATTGATACTGACAGGGACTGAAACTGAGGGTAGTGGAAGTGATTAAATACATACAGGAAAATTGAAAATGAGTTATTAAGGCTTTATATAAACCAGGGATCCAAGAGGCTTAGTCACCACCTACTGGAAACCAAAAGAAAAGCTCCTGCGTTGCAACAGGCAAAAGGGAGACCTTTATATAATAAATCTTCTTTCTGGAAAAACAGCAGAACATACTTCCATTAATGCCCAGGAGGAGAATAGTCTATTAAACACCATGAACAACCTAGGCAACAAGGTATCTCAGAAAGAAAGAGAAAAACTCTAGAAAATAAGCTTACAGACATAGAGATATGTGGCTTAAATGACAGAGAATTCAGGATGGTACTTCTGAAAAAACTCAGTGAGTTCCAAAATGAACCATATCAACAATTTCAGGAATTGAAAAAACAACTAGATGAGCAGAGCAAGGAGATTGAAACCCTCAAAAAAGAACAGAATAGATCTTCTGGAGATAAAAAAACGCACTGCAATAGTTGAAAAATGAAACAGCAAGATTGGGAAATAGAGTTGACCAAATGCAGGAAAGAATCAGTAATATCGAAGACAGAAATCTAGATATAAATCAGAAGGAAGAAGAGAGAAACTGAAGAATGAAAAATAATGAAAGAGAAACTCAAGAACTAGCTGATACCATCAGGAGAGGAAACATAAAAATAATGGGCATTCTTGAAGGCAAGGAAACGGAACAGGGACTAGAAAGCATTTTCAGATAAATAATTGACGAGAATTTCCTAAATCTAAGGAATGAGCTGGAGCTGGAAATTCAAGAAGTCAATGGAACATCTAATTATTTCAACCCCTAAAGGCCTTCACCAAGACACGTTGTATTAAAATTATCAAAAGTGAACAACAAAGACAGAATTTTCAGGGCAGCCAGGGAAAAGAAAACAGTAACATAAAAGGAAAAGCCATTAGATTATCATGGGACTTCGCAGTGCAAAGCTTACAAGCCAGAAAGGAATGGCATCAGATATTTAAATTATTAAGTGAAGGGAACTACCAGCCTAGAATAATGTATCCAGCTAAGCTCTCCTTTAGATATAAAGGAGAAATTAAGACCTTTCCAGATATACAAAAATTGAGGGAATTCTCCACTACAAGGGAAACATTAAATTAAAATGGAAAAAAAAAAAACATAATTAGGAGTAAAGTGACTATCAGGCAAATAGAAGCAGAGGAGTGCAACCCCTACTAAGAACAGGGCATTATAAGCTTAAATAATAAGAAGAGAATTGTTATAACAAGATAGTAATGAATGTTCAAATTGAGATAATGACTGAAAAGGGGAGGATTAAAAGATCCAAATTTGCAAAGGAGAATGGAGATAAGGCACACCCAGAAGAAAATGGATGATTGTATATAAATAACTATCCTTTACATATTCATAATAGTAACCACATACCAAAGATTCAGAAATATATAACATAGAACAAGAGGAATTAGAGGGAAAACCCACAAAAACCAACCAAAATAAAGAAAACATAAACACAAGGACAAGGTAGCAATGGAAACACCGATATACCAGAAAACAAAAGATAAAATGGCTGTAAGAAGACCTTATATTGCAATAATCACCATAAATGTAAATGGACTGAACTCACCAATAAAAATGCACAGAGGTGCAGAATGGGTCAAAAATCAAAACCCAACCAAAAGCTGCCTTCAGGAGACACATCTCAGCTATAAATACAAATATAGACTCAAAGTGAAAGGGTGGAAAATGATATTTCAAGCAAATAGCATTCAGAGAAAAGTGGGAGTAGTGATACTAATATCAGATGAAATAGACTTCAAAATAAAAAAGTAAAGAAAGATGCTGAGGAACATTTCATAATGATAAAGGGAATCATGCACCAAGAAGACATAACACTTATTAATATCTATGCTTCCAACCAGGGCGCCCTGAAATATGTAAAGCAATTACTAACAGAACTAAAGGGAGAAACAGACGAAAACACTACCTTAGTAGGGGATCTAAATACCTCACTGTCAGATATGGACAGATCATCCAAACAGAAAATCAATAATGACATAACATCCTTAAATGACACATTAGACCAGCTGGACATAAGTGACATTTACAGAGCCTTCCATCTCCAAACAGCTGCTTATACATTCTTCTCTAGTGCACATGGAACATTCTCAAGAATCAACTACATATTGGGACACAGAGAAAGCCTCAACAAATATAAGAGGGTTGAAATCATACCAACCATATTCTGTGATTATAATGCTTTAAAACTAGAGATCAACTGCAGAAAGAAAGCAGGAAGAATTACAAATACATAGAGATTAAACAACATGCTACTGAAGAACAACTGGATCATGGAAGAAATAAAAAAAGAGATCAAGAGATACATAGAAATGAATGATAATGATAGTACAACATATCAAAACTTTTGGGACATGGCAAAAGCGGTCATAAGAGGAAAGTTCATATCATTACAAGCTTATCTCCAAAAGCAAGAATGAGCCCAAATAAACAATCTAACACTTCATCTTAAAAAACTAGAAAAGAAAGAACAAATGAAGCCTAAAATCAGCAGAAGGAAAGAAATAATAAAAATTAGAGCATAAATAAATGAAATTGAAAACAAAAAAAATAGAAAAAATAAATGCAACAAAGAACTGGTTCTTTGAGAAGGTTAATAAAATTGACAAACCTGTAGCTAGACTCAAGAAAGAAAAAAGAGAAAGGACACAAACTAAATCACGGATGAAAGAGGAGAGATTACAACTGATATCTCAGAAATACAAAGGATCACACAAGAATACTATGAAAGAGTATATAACACCAAATTTAATAACCTATAAGAAATGGACCAATACTTAGAAAAATACAATCTTCCTAGACTGAATCAAGAAGAACTGGAAAATCTAAATAGACCTATCAGCAGTATGGAAATTGAAACAATCATCAACACTCTACCAAAAAGTAAAAGTCCAGGACCAGATGCTTCACCAGTGAATTCTACTAACCATTCAAAGATTTAATACCTATTCTCCTCAAACTCTTCCAAAAATTGAAGAGGAGGCAATAATTCCCAACTCATTTTATGAGACCAATATTACTCTGACACCAAAACCTGGTAAAGATAACACAAATAAAAAAACTACAGACCAATATCTCTCATGAACACAGAAGCAAAAACCTAAATAAGATACTAGTGAACCGAATACAGCAACATATTAAAAAGATTATAAACTACAATCAAGTGGGCTTCATTCCAGGGACACAGGGATGGTTCAACATACACAAATCGATTAATGTGATACACCACATAAACAAATTAAAAAATAAGAATCACATGATCATATCAATAGATGCAGGAAAAGCCTTTGACAAAATACAGCACCCATTTATGATCAAAGCACTTAACAAAATCAGTATAGGAGGAAAGTACCTTAACATAATAAAGGCCATTTATGACAAGCCCTCGGCCAACATTATACTTAAGGGTGAAAAACTAAAAACCTTCCCTCTAAGATCAGGAATAAGGCAAGGCTGTCCACTATTGCCACTGCTATTCAATATAACATTGAAGGTCTAGAGAAGCAATCAGGCAAGAGAAAGATATAAAAGGCATCTAAATAGGAAATGAAGAAAAACTGTCACTATTTGCAGATGACATGATCCTCTATATAGAAAACTCTAAAGACTCCACAAGAACACTACTAGAAACAATAAGCAAATAAGTCTTTGGATACAAAATTAACGTTCAAAAATCCATAGCGTTCTTATACTCTAATAATTATCAGAAAAAGAGGTTGAAAAAATAATTCCTTTTGCAATTGCAACAAAAAGAATAAAATATCTAGGAATAAATTTAATGAAACAAGTGAAGGACCTATATCATGAAAACTATACTGTAAGATTCTATTAAAAGAAATTGAAGATGATACAAAGAAATGGAAAGATATTCCATGTTCTTGGATTGGAAGAATCAACATAGTTAAAATAACCATATTCCTAAAGCATTATACAGATTTAATGCAATCCCCATCAAAATTCCATCAGCATTTTTTAAAAAATCATCAGATTTGTATGGAAACACAAAAGACCCTGAATTGCCAAAGCCATCCTGAGAAAAAAGAACAAGGCTGGAGGCATCACTCTACCTGACTTCAAATTATATTACAAAGCAACAGTAGTCAGAATGGCATGATATTGGCAGCAAAACAGACACATGGACCAGTGGAACAGAATTGAGAGTCCAGAAGTAAAGCTGTATTTATATGGGCAAATAATTTTCTACAAAGGAGCCAAAAACATACAATGGAGGAAGGAAAGCCTCTTCAATACATGGTGCTGGGAAAACTGGAAAGCCACTTGCAAGAGAATGAAACTAAACTGTTGTCTATCACCACACACCAAAATTAACTCAAAATGAATTAAGGACCTGAATATAAGACCTGAAACAATAAAATACATAGAAGAAACATAGGAACTAAACTTAAGGACCTTGGACTTAAAGAGGATTTTATGAAGGTGACCTCAAAAAGCAAGGGCAGTAAAAGGAAAAATAAATGAATGGGACTACGTCAAACTAAAAAGCTTCTGCTCAGCAAAAGAAACTCTCATCAAGGTAAAGAGACAGCCATCTGAATGGGAGAATATATTTGTAAGCTACGCCTCTGATAAGAGCCTAATATCCAAAATATACGAAGAACTCATGTGACGCAATAACAACAAAAAAAAACAAAGGATCCAATAAAAAAAAAATGGACAGAGCACCTGAACAGACACTTCTTCCTAGAGGACATACAAATGGCCAACAAATATATGAAAAGATACTCAATATCGCTAGCTATTAGGGAAATGCGAATCAAAACCACAATGAGATACTATCTCATACTTGTTAGAATGGCTATATCAATAGGACAAGTAATAACAAATGTTGGAGAGGATGTGAAGAAAAAGGAACCCTCATACACTGCTGGTGGGACTGCAAATTGATACAGCCACTATGGAAATAGTATGGAGGTCCCTCAAAAAACTAAGAATTGCTCTACCATATGATCCAGCAATCCCTCTACTGGGTATTTACCCCAAAGGCTTGAAAACCCATATCCAAAAAGATATTTGCACACCGATGTTCATAGCAGCATTATTCACTGTGGCCAGGACATGGACACGACCGAAATATCCTATGATGATTGGCTAAAGAAGCTGTGGTACATATATACAACAGAATATTACTCAGTCATAAGAAGAGATGAAATACTGCCATTAGTGACAACATGGATGGACCTTAAGATAATCATGCTAAGTAAAATAAGCCAGACAGGAAAAGTTGAAAGTCACATGATATCACTTATATGTGGGATAGAAACCTAAAAGCAACAAATGAAAAGGACAAACAAACAGAAACTCATGGACATGGACTATAGACTAGAGGGCAGGGGGTAGTGGAGGAGGGGGGAGGTAGATGAGGGAAAGGGGGTCAAATATAGCAGTTAGGGGGAAGGTGAAGTGGGTAAAGGGGATCAAATATATGGTAGTTGAAGGAAACTGGACAATAGAATATACAGATATCAAATTATAATGTATACCTGAAAATTATATAATTGTATTAACCATTGTTACCCCAATAAACTTAATAAAAAATTATTAAAAAATAAAAATTTAGATATATTCAGATTTCAGTACATGAAGATGTCAGGGTTAGTGAGGGGTGTGAGCAAAGAGAGTAGACAAAAGAGAAAGATACACAGTAAACGAAAGCTAATGGTGTCAGTAAGATCAAACAGAATATGATCCTTTAGTTTTCATAGCTTTAAGAACACTCTGTTTGGGAGAGACAACCCTATTTTTTCTAGACACTTATTGCTGCCAATTTTTCCCCACTAACAAGAAATGTTCTGCAGTGTCACACTAATCTATTTAAAAACCAGAGAACCAGAGAACCGTGAAATTCTGCACAAAAATCCCAAACCCATGACGAAACAAACAGAAATGTGTGTGCTGCTATATCTAGGTCCTTTAAAAGCTGTCAATGTTCATTATGAAATAATTAAATGACTGAATAAATATTAGCAGAGATTCTTTTTTTTCCCCAATGAACTTAGGGACTAAAAGGAGCTGTGGGAACTCTGTTTCACTGACATAAATGACTCACACTGTCCAAAGCATACTCCGACATAATCAAATTTATTATATCACTCTGTATTATCTCTTTAGGGGGGAGAAGGGAATCTGTTCATAGGCCACAAATCTAAATTCTAAAAATTAATAATGCGTATTAAAAATATTATCATACTGAAGAATAAGTTCTTTCTGTGATTAAAGAATTATGGAAATGTAAATAAACCAAAAGAGAGACAGAGAAAGACTGAGAAATAATTCTTAAAATGAATATCATAAATTTTTTGGTTCATCCTACTCACCACAGAATTTTGTTCTCGTTAATCCTAATTTTACCCTGATCAGGGGCAATAGTCTGACTCAGTTGCACTTCTACTATATCATAATAGTAATACTCAGTGTTAATAGAACACATCCCATACACAGGCAGCTGAACTTTCCCTTTCTCTGATTCATTAAGCTCATTTGCTACCAGATTTTAATTTTATAAATCCAGAACTTTCAGTACCTCTTGCCAAAGGAACTCATATGGACAGCAATCTGTCCAGCAGTTCCTCTGCAGGATACATCTGCATAATACTCTCTGTTCACTGTAAAGCTTTATTCCTCTGGAAATTGTAGGTCTTCTGAATCATTATTATGATGAAACTTCTAGAAAAGCTTTATGATGGCCCATTATTTCTAAATGGACCAGACAAAGGAATACATACACACACACCAGTTTCCTGAGTGGCTAGGACTGAGAAGCAACAAACAACTTAAATGTAATAACTTTCTCAGATATTTGAATGTTAAGAAATTTAAGCTTTTATAGGAAAGGAATGTAGGTTTAACTAGTGTAATTTCAGACAGTGGGAGGGGAAGTCACCAGAAATCACACTAACCTAGACCTAGCATGGCACTTGGGGAGGAAGTGTTCAAGAAATGTTTGCTGACGTGATGAATGAATCCATACCAGGCAGATGCTCTTTGCTCTGTGTGTGCACAGGCCAATTTCTATACCTGGAGAAGTTGAGCTACGGAGACTGCTTTAGACGATAGAATAGTCCAAGAACCAAGAATTTTATATCGATTGTGGTAAAAGGTATGGGTAGGAGGATGGTTGTTGTGAATACCTGTGTAGATGAAACATAAATATGTCTTGCATAATATACTACTTTTTTCCCAAAAGTGTATTAATGATTCTATAGTGAATAAAAAAGTTTTCTTCTTAAACATATTGAATTCACTGAAGTCTTTTTTAGTTTGTATTTCCTTGTTAAGTGGAGAGCAAACTTAAAATTATTGTCATGTGGGAGTCTTTTTTTTAATACTGAAAATGAATATATTTAAAAAGAATGATCTCTCATTCCTCTGGTCTGGAGGAAAGCTGTTTTGAAGAAGTAAAGAACATGAATGGAGTAGTGGAGAACTGTTTATTGTTTATCCAACATATTCTATTTTACTTTGCACTGGAGGAAGCTAGAACTAATATGAGCTCTGAGTGTACAAGTTTGATGTAAAATAAAGCTTACCCATCCTGCCCTTCTCAGAGAGTGGCCCAACATTATTCTTAAATAAACATAGAGAGAGACAGTCCCAGAAACCTGTTTGGGGCTTTTGGGATACACAGTTTATCCATGCTCCCTCCAAAGTAACCAGAGCTCTGATTCTTATAAAAAGCGACAATATCTCTCTCTGTCATGATAATTAGCAGTCAAAAGAGTTATCTATTTCTTTATCGACTCCAAAGAAGAAAGGGTAAATGATAAAGTAGCATCCTTGCCTAAAATGAGTGAACATAATAGCTAAATGCTTATCTTTATAGTGACTCACGCTTCAAGCTGATCTCTGAATGGAGGATACACAGGCCACTTGTGCATTCTCCATCAAATCATTAAGAAGTGAAATGACAGTGACCAACCACTGTCTCTGACATTTATTATATACGAAACATATTTAGGGGACATGAAAAACCAGGCAGTCATAAAACAATTGTAAAGATGCAAGAACAAAAACATCAATAGTGACATTCAACTGCTCGGTTATGCCAGAAAATTGTTAGTGCCCTTTTGTTTGCGACTTTAATTTTAATGTGGGCTCGAGATACGAAAAGGCCACCAACATATAATGATGGATTAAATATTTGACTTGGAGTCCTATGTCCTGGTTTGGAGTCACTGCTCTGACAATTAAAACTTGTTGACCCTCGACAAGTCCTGTAATCTGAGTCTCAGTTTCGCCATCTGTAAACAGAAAATAACCAGAACTTCTGCTCTATTACTTTTTAGTTAGTTGTATGGTTTAGATGACATAATAAGCATTGTGAAAGTATTTAATAAAATATAAAACATTTTGCAGATATTTATTATCACCGCATTGATCATTGAGGACCATATTTAGTCCAAAGTAGCACTGCCCAGATCATGACTTCACTACCTCTAAATTCTGGTTTAGAGCATCCTATCTCCCCACCAGCACTAAATATTTATTGTAGGTCCCAATAGCTGTCATGTGACTTCAGGTTAAAGGTAATTGTAAATGCATCTCTATAGATATCCATAAACAAATAGGGGAGAGGAAGATGGCCAAAATTTATCTGGGGAGAGTCAAGTGCACTATTTATGCCAAAATATTGACTTTTTGGTGAGGCTGATAATAAAAGATTTTGAAAATTTGTGGAAAAACATAGCTATTGCAACCCTCAGGAAGCTTGTCACTAGAAGGGAAGAATCGCTCAAATAGTAGATGTACAAGGACCAGGAAAAGCACAACATGAGAGCCATCCAAAGCTGCCCAGTGCTGTGAGCAGCCAGCTGTGTGGAGGTTTCCCTTGCTTTCTGTTAGAGCATGACGTCGATAATCAAAAATCTCAGTGCTACTCTTGCCTTAATTCCTAGAGCTATGGACACACAAACAGACTATCCTGCCTACCCCTCAGCCTCTCAATTTCTTGAACTTCTCCATTGATCATGCCAACCATTCTGCCACAGCTTCCAATTTCCTGATCATGGCCCTGGACCATGTCATTAGCAATAAATCCAACCTTTCTTGATGTTAATTTCCTGCATTCCACCTTCGGACCACCACCTTCACTCTCTTCTTCTACTATCCTAGCCCTAGTCATTTTTCTTTTTTTTTTTTTTTCAAATGTGTATCTCTGCCCTATTTATAATAGTTAACATAGATGAAAATGTTCTATCTGAAACTGATAAAGATACTCTTATAATAAAAAACCCATTTAAAAGGGTGATTTTTGTCCAGTCACATTTGGAATTGGAAGTTTCTTTTGTTATAGATCAATTAACATGGCCCTTTCCATACAGTTTACTAAAATCAGCACTTCTAGAGAAAGGTTCCAAAAGTCATAGTGCACACTGAGAAAAATCAGATTTTAAAGTGCTCTATAAACAAATTTTATTCAAGAAAATAATACAGAATATCTTAAATACTGTTTTGGTAATAGAAAGAGTTAAGACTAATACAATCGAGAATAACCTTTAAACCAAATAATCTTTCAAGCTCACCAGGACCTCTAATCCATTGATCTTCCGCCATTTCACTACTCCTTGCCCCTTAATCTTTATCATTGTTCCGTCACATATACCCTTGACTCTTTTCCCACTTTTCAGCTTTATCATACTTACTTGAAATACCAGAATCTTTGTTAAAATCCAACTCTCTGCCCTATGCCAAACCTCCACATACAACTGAATGTGAGTGGAGAAAAACATAAAGTCATGTTGACTTGTCTTCACTTTAAACTTATGAACAAATCTTCAAATATACTCTTAATACTACCAGGATGTCACAACTTAATTTCCCAAGATCTTTCAGTTTCCCACTCTCTTGGACAATCTTTTTACATTTTCTCTCTTCTCAAATATCCCAGACTTCCTCCTGGCTTCATTATCCTACATCACAATAGGAAAATTAAAGCAATCAAAAGAGAATTTCCACAGACTTCCACACAATATTTACCCACCTACCAGCATCTGTAACCACACCTCTACCTCCCAACCTATTCATGATCCACCCCAAAGCCAACACTACCATTTAGACACTAAATCCCACCTCCAATAGCCTACTCAAGTCGTCATTCCAGCACTCTCTACTGGATCATTTCCATTTAAATACAAATAGCATGCTGATGTTATGCCCAAGTTTAAAAAACATTTTAAAAAAATAGAACAATAGTTTCTTTGGATTCCACTTACATCACTGGCTAGTTTCTCATTTCTCTACTCCCTTTTAAATGAAAACTTCAGAAAGTTACCTACAGCTGTTGTCTGTATTTGTTTTCCTGTCATTCTCCATTAAAATCAACTTAGTTGAACTTTTGCATCATCACCGCACTGAAATCACCTTAACAACATGAACAAGAGCCATCATGTTGCCAAACCCAGTTGCTCAGTCCTCCCTTTTCTTACCCTATTAGCAGCATTTGGTACAGTTGGCCACGCCCTCCTTCTTGATGCACTTTCTTCTCTTGGCTTTCAGGGCATCATTCTCCCATTTCCTCCTGTCTTATTGGCTGCTTCTTCTTAGTCTCCTTTGTTGGTCCTTCCTCTTGTTCCTGACCCTTTAATGTTGCAATACCCCAGGACTCAGTCCTTGATCTTGTTCTCTTTTTTAACTTCACTGATTCCCTTTGTCCTCACAGCAGTATTACGGCTTTAAATACTGCCTATATGCTACTCACCTACAAAATGTATCTTGTAACTCAGAATTCTCTAACAGGCTCCAGATTTTTTAATATTCTTTGATAAAAGAAAAATATATATCTTAAATACAACATGCCCAAATCTGAATTCCTGATCTTACTGCCAAAACCTGCTCTACACTGTCTTCTCTCATTTGATAGAAGCCCCGCCTTCCCATTCGGCAGATGAAAAACCTTGGAGTCTTCTTTATCTTTTTCTTTCACAGCCCGCATGTAATCCAACCACAGATCTTGCTGTGCTTTCAAAATATATTCAGAATCGGAATGCTTTTCATCACCTTCTCTTCTGCCACCTGGTCTAAGCTGTCATCTCTCACGTGGCTACTGCAGTAGCCTCTTAGCAGTTCTCCCACTTCCCCAACCTACTGGGCCCTTTACAAGTTACTCTCAGTATGGCAACCAGAGTGATTCTTCTAAACACTCGTATCATTCTCTGCTCGCAATTCCCGATTGTCTCCTCATTGGCACAGAGTAAAAACAATGTCTTACTAAACCTTACAGGACTGACAACACCTTCTTGCTTACCAATCTGACCTCTTCTCCAAATACCCACCCCTTGCATCACTCCGCTCCAGCCATACTGGTTCCTTCTTGCTTCCAGAAAATGGGTCAGACAAGCTCCCACCTTAGCACCTACACTTCAGTAGTTCTTTCTGGGTGAATATTATTTCCAGCTTGATTAACTACCTCACCTTTTTCATGTCTTTGCTCATAACATGAAAGCTTATCATCACCATCTTAACAACACAACCGTACACACACACACACACACACACACATCTTGCCAACCCTTATCCTATTCTATTTCTATATTCTATGTCATTTATCCTATTCTAAGGTAGTTAATAATTTAAGGTATTGATAATTTACTTATTTCTTTATTGTCCATTCACCATCTTCCTCCTCCCCCTGACTCTTCTTTCTACAAGACAAAACAAAAGCTCTTAGAGAGTGGCAATCTTTATAGTATTCACTGATCTCTCCCAAACCTAGAACTTCATGTAACATAGTCAATAAATCAACAAACAATATCTTTTTAAAATTTATGACCCAGAAATTATAGGTATAGATTCTATAGGTAATTAGTAGAAGAACTAAAACTTGAACTCAGATATCATGAATACAAATTTAGTGATGTCTACATTATATTGATCTACCTTTCAAACAAGAACAATCATTTCTCAAAGCCTTGAAATGCCAATACTATTTTGACAACTTCATAAGAATAAATATATTCTTTTAATTGAGTAGTTGTCACTGATAAACATTTTTCATGCCTCTCGGCTGAATTAACTGTGAATAGACAGTGCATCTTAGACCTCCAAAACTTCCGTTTGTGGCTAAGAATCATCGCTTTCTTAGATCTCCCTATTTTCTCTTTACTACTGTTACCAACACTAGCAGATGATTTTCTTTTATAGCCCATTTTACATGAAGAAACTAAGTTTTTACCACTCTAGGAGAGTTTGTGTGCATGTTAATGAGTACAGAACAACAACACTGCCAAGTTAGAAATCAGAGGCTGTGCTGGACCCTCCCTACTTCTGAGTCATTCCAGTTCACCAGTATTGCAAAGCCGGCAAACAAAATTTATTCCTCAGCAAAACTGCAAATCACTACATGTTAAGTTGCTTGAAAATAGTCAAAAGCACAAATGTTTAAGCTTCAGATCCTAGTAATGTACTGTAATTGGACTCAATCATTACAAGAGACACCATGAAGTAGAAGGCTAGGACACAGATGAAGAAGAAAAAAGGATGAGAACCCAAAAGCTAGGAGCTCAGTACTTCAAGTTAGACTTTTTCTACTTTGGGCAACACTCTACTCTTCCAGCTGATGGTAGTAGGAAGGTAGCAAAAGCAACAATGAACTGTCAAAGTAAAAATTTCTTAATGGTACAACTATGACTCTTACAATTATAAAGCGCGTCAAAATTTACTTAACTCATTAGCAAGGGAAACAGCAAGATGATAAAGCTGGTTCAAAGAGCATTTAGAGAACTGAGCAATTACAGAAACTGAAAGAAGAACCCTGGAATAAAATTACTAGGCTAGATATAAAACTGGTGTATAGTCCACAAAGTAATAAAACCATAATCTTAGGGGTTACATTTTCTATAGACGGAAATCATTTGCATATCTATCAGACAAAACTGATGCAACCTCACAGAATATGGGCCCTAATCAATAGCAAATAATGTCAAAGAAAAGAGTATTTACTTCCCAAAAGAATTAAGTAATCCTTCAGCAGGCCTGTTAGACAATGTTGCAGTAAATGACACTGAAAGCACACACAGTCATCTCTTTGCCTTATTTCCAATTTTTTGATATGTTTTTAAACAGAACTGAAGTAGGAGAGCCTTCTCTTTGGAGAAACTCTCTGTCCCATTACATTAGAAATGTATCTAGTCTGTTTGGAGAGAGAAACTCCTCGTGGTTCAAATTCTAAAAACACCCCTCAGACCATAGTGTATTTTAGCATACAGTATTTTGTTTGAATAATGTATTTTCCTCACAGACAAGAACATAATTAATGACTGAATGAACCCCATATTTTAGTCTGACTTATATATTCTCTGTATTCACAGAATTCGTCAACTGTATTTTAGAGATAAAAACACCTTAGTGAGAAATCTTGGAGTCAAATAATATGCAGAAAGGTTAAGCAATTTTCCCAAGGTCACGCTGTGATTCTAAAACTGAATTCACAGAGAAACTTAAAGCAGAAAAATATATGGAGCTGAAACAGCCATAAAAAATTCCAGATTCCTGTGGTTGGTCTATCGATAACCATGATCTCTAACTCTTAAGTCATACTGCTGTGCCAGAAAACAGGTTTCATAGCAAAGAGCTCAGCTTTAAAGACTATAAGGACTTTTTGACTATTAGAAATTTTCTCCAATAAGATGCACAATGAAAGAAATGGGTTAATTCAACTGCAGGGGAAATAAAAGATTAAAGCTTAGACATAACACCATTTAAATCGGCTAGTCAAATTATTTTATCTTTTATAGCTTGATTTTCTTCTTTCCTAATTTTTTCTTCCAAGCTTTTTTCCAGAGAAAAATCTGCCTCCTTGATAAACACTTTTATTTTAGAAAGCAAGACTGTATTATTAATCGGATTTTAGAAAAGGTAGAGTATGTTATGAAAGCAAAAAAAAAGGAATTTGACTACTGAATAACCTTGATGGCAGATTAGAATGCATGCCATTTCTCATCTTCTTTGTAATTTTCCTTATCTACAAAATTGGGTTTTGAATACAGAATGGCCTGATAGTGTTGAGAGAGAGTTTTGTTACTTACTCTAAAGTATTTATGTCAGTCATGGTAATTATGCTTGAGCAATAGCTGTCTTTTATCATGAATTTGTGGAATACTGAATCTTCCCTTATCAAAATTATTCACCTAAAATCAAGGCTTTAGCAATGGAAGACGAAGCTCAATGAGTGTTCAAAATTGGTTGCTAATTGCCACCTTGCTTCTGCCATGCCTAAAATTTCTCTAAACGGCAGGCTTCACACAATTCTAAGTTAATTCAAATCCACATTAATTTAAAATATATGTGTATGCCACATGGCACTTTTACTTTGATAGAGACAGAGAAATCTGTCATAAAAATGTGATAATCAAACTGTAATGTCGAAATTCTGAAAAGTTTAGAAGTGTTATAATATCAAGATACACCTTCTTAGTTCTTCCAAGTTTTAACTCCATACTATTCTGTAATAACCTTAAATCTTAAGGGCAGGCTTAATATTTAATACCCAACCTGGGCTACTCAAAAAATATTATTAAAATACTCTAAAAATACTATCCAATGTGACTAAATAGAAAACTTTTTAAATGGAAGCTGATGATTCTTCTTCAGCTTTCTCAAGGCTGTTAATAAACATTCACCTTTTAAAATAAATATGTATATCCAAATACAGAACAGATGTTTCAATATAATTTGGACAGCTAAAGCTTCCCAAAGAGTCATCTCCTAATAGTTTTCTTGGCACATTCAAATGATCTTATATTCCTCTACTTTGGCTAAATGTAAACTAAAAATGAGAAGTGTTACTGGTTTGACACAAGTGAGCATCTTGGTAGTGCCAGCCCCAAGCTATGACATGACAAATTGGAGCCTTCCAAGGGCAGATCTTTTATGGTCAAGAAACCAGTGCCTTGAAGGTGAGCAAATTCAACATCTCCATTCCCCCAGGTGAAACAAAGTTTCCGAATGTTCTTAAAACTATGATGAAAAAACAATGATCCTGATCTTCTTCTTTTCAGTATCTGAATTAAATATATGAGGTAAGAGGGAGCTGAAATTCTCCCGGATCCTAAAATCCAGCAGAAGTCACAGGTTCAAAAATGTCCTTTGGCCATTGAATCGAGTCTGTATTCCAGTTGACCTTTTTGTTGTTGTTGTTCCTTTAGACTTCCTTAAGGTGATTAGAAATTTGTATCTTGAGTGATATGTATCACTTTAAAAATAAAATCCCCGACTGCAACTCAGCTTCAAGTGGCTCAGATCATGCTTCGAACTACTCTAGTGAATTGATAGATGGGGACTGCAATGTAATGCTCCTCCTTTGGGCTTGAATTCCCTGCATCAAGCAGGTGTTCGTACAGATGGAAATGTGAAAGAGGACTGAAGTATAATTTTTGTGCCCAGGGCATTGTTTGCTCACCAGCTTCACAAGTGATGAGATAGAAAGGAGAATAAAAAAAAAGGTTTTTTTTGCTAGATAAAAAAAAAAAAAAAAAAAGCCCCAAACTAGAAATGTCAAAGATAATCTAAGTCAAAGGAGACATTTTAAAACCCATAGTGACATCATTACCTTTCACCTTACTGTCAACAGATACTATATATTTTAAAATAGAATTATATAAAAGTATGTCTGTGTAATTCTAAAAGAATGAAATGTTGCTATCTCAAAAGATAATACAATTTCCCAAGATATACATGGCCTTAGGGATTTTTGCTGAGACATGTGCATTATATATCTAAGCCAGGTTTAAAAAAAAATGTCATTTAATGATAAAATTGAGCAAATACACTGGGAACACAACATACCCTAAAGTTATCATTTACAAAGAAAATGAAAATAATCTGAGAATAAATTCTTTGAAGAAATAGGAGAAATAAATTCACAATCATACAGATGGTCAATGGTGAAGCTAGAAATTGAATTTACTAACATATTTCATGTCCTGTTAGTAATCAGTTTCAGAAGTCCTTCGGTTTCCTAACTATATTCAGTCGTCTTGTTGTTTTTAATTGAATTGTTATTTTAATGAATGGAAACATTTTATATGTAAAAGAAATAATAAATTAATGAGTGTAACCTACTAAAACAGTATTGGTAGCACATGTTCAAGATATAAGATAAATCTTTTAAAACATGTTTAAATTACTCAAATTCTAACTTCGAAAATATGAGCCCCCATCAAGAAAAACACATAATCAAGCAGGACCATATGGAAAGTGATGAACAGACTTAGCCAGCCATACAGATCCTATTTTTCCCTTCCCAGCTTCCTAGGCTCAGTAGATCTAAGCTATATTATTCCCTAGGAAGGACTGGTGTTTTCTTTTTTATAGTTCACAAGTAATGAGGTCAAGCTTGAACCTACTTGATTTTCTCTCTTTAAACACCAAGTCTCCTGTACCTAACCAGAGCAACTGATATTGGATCAGGTTACCTATTCCGTATTAGTCTACTATCTAAGGTCATATTAACAGCCATAATAAACACCTTTGATAACTTCAGAGCCCCAGCCAATATTGACAATCTCGGGAGGGCTTTTTCTAAAAGAAAGAAGATACTTGCATTCTCTTAGCTTTTTATGTAATTAAATAAATCTTTTATTTTGGAATAATTTTAAATTGATGGTAAAGTTGGAACATTATTGTTAAATAATATCAAGATTTATTTGGATTCACCAGTTTTTTCTATTAATTTCCTCTTTCTGTTTCAGAATCCAATACAAGGCATCATAGTTCATTTTTTGTGATGTCTCCTTAGTTTCCTCTAGTCTACGACAGTTTTCAGTGTTTTCCAGGTTTCTCCATTGAACAGTTATTGTTTCTTTCTTCCTAGAATCTGTTGTTTAGAACTAAGTCACAAAGTCTAACCCACCCTCATGTCAGGAAAGCTTCCACATCCTGAAGGGAAGAGTATCTATATGTTCAAAATAAAATTCTTTTGTAAAAAGGATTTGTCTCTTTTCTATTTATTCGCTTGTTATTTATTTATTTGTTTGTTTGTTTGTTTAAAGTCATTTATTCTTATTAGTATGGACCCATGTATGTTTATTTTATACTTGGGGTTATTACCATTACTAAGTTATTTACTTTGTAAACGATTCTAGTTCCTTTATGTTGTTTCCTGTGTGACTTTAACATGACTCCATTCTCTTCTCTTTCTCTCCTAGGTTTTTGGAGCTCCTGTCTTTGCACTGTATCATTATTCCCTCAGCTAGTCTCTTGGATGCTTAAGGCATCATTATGTGATGACTACCAAATTCAAATTTATAGCTCAAGCGCAGACTTCTCTGAACTCTAGATATTTATGCTCTTTGCCTTCCTTCTTATCCCTACTTTGATATCTAATAGGCATCTTATCTCAACAAGTCCAGATAAGAACTTCTGATCTATCTCTCCTGCCCTATTCAGTCTACCCATCTCAGTCCATAATAATTTTATACTTCTTTTTGCTCTGGCCCTACCCTACATTTACCCATCAATCCAGAATCTCACCATCTCTTGTTAACCCTACTATCACCCTGATCCAGTCACAATCATTTCTCACCTGAGTTATTGCAAGAACTTCTGCATTATCCCCTACTTCTTCCACTCAACCCATTCTCTAGCTCATTCTCATACTGATGCCCAAGTGATATTGTTAAATAGAAGTATGATCATGCTGTTCTTCTGCTCCAAACTCATTATGGTATCCTTTCTCCCTCAGAGTATTGGTCTAATTTCTTAGCCTAAGTTCTTACAGTGGCCTACAGTTCTCTATATATCTGCTATACTCCCTCCTCCTGGTCACCTGCACCACACATGTAGACAAGCACATGCGCGCGCACACACACACATACACACACAAAATGTTATTCTCTGAGTCCTTCTCCTAACAGTCTACCCTCGATAACTCTGTGTCAGCTACACTAGCTTCTGTGCTATTTATCAGCCCATCAGGCATGCCTCTGTCTTAGAGCCTTTGCACTTACTGTTCCTTCTGACTGGAATGCTTTCTTCCCACTTACCTCATGGCTCACTCCTTCACCTCCTTCAGATGTTATAGTCTTAGTAAAGACTTCCCTAGCAACCCTATTTAAAATTTTAATCTCCCCTTCCAGTCACTGTCCATCACCTTACGACTCACCATTTATTCCATATCCCTGATTTAATTTTTCCATAGCACATAATCAAACATACTATATATTTAGGTTTTTTTTTTTTTTTTCATTTTTGGTCTGGGTTCCCCTTTGAAAATGCAAGCTCCTAAAAACAAAGCTTATCTCTCTTGTGTGGTTTACAGTATCTTTAATCACTAGAACCATCTCTGCTCATTATAAGAACTCAACAATGCATGTAGAATAAAGTTATTTACTTTTAAACTTTTTTTTCAGGATCTTAATCCAGTTATTTTAAGCTTTAGGCCTTTCTTACTTTTCCTTAGGAGCTATATCTTTTTTCTACTTGAGCACATGTAGAATCATGGAAGCAGGGGGAGAGATATCTAGCTCACTGTCAAAGATGATAGCAATAAGGCAAGCAGAAGTAAATGACGAGTAATGTTTGTGTACCCACCATGACTTCAAAACTACTTGTTCATGACCTCTACATCCTCCTCATCCTCACTGCAATATCCTTTCAGACACTCTCACCCTCTTGCCCCACCTCTGGGTAGCTTCTCAGATCAGGGATGCTCTGCTGCCTGAGACTCGTGCAGCTGCCTGCAAGCCTATTAGTCTATGCCCTTCCCATTACTAACCCACCACAGCAGCACCAAGGAAAACAGTAGATTTCATGGAGAAGCTGACGGTCTCCTTTGGCTAGAGCCTCTAAAATAAGTCACAGATCTTTTCTAAACCATCCTCCAAACTTTGTGTGGAGTTGTGATCATTCTACATCTTGGAGGATGGGAATGTTGATGACATAATCAACTCTTGAAAATTCTTTTCCTCATCTGCAGCACAAATAAGTTTTTTGTATGTCTTCTCTGTGTGTGTTGGTTGATTGGGGAGGGGGCAGAATAGAGGTGGGTGGCAGTATTCTCACACATAGTTAACGGATAAACTTTACATATGAAAATTTTTTAAGACCACTTGGCTCTTGATAGTCAAAGTGAAAATTATGGAGTTTCAAAAAAAAAAAAATCTTTTATCTCTCAAAAAACTCTTGCAAATTAAAAATGCCCAGGCTTTCAAAACTTTGTTCTACTATGAATTTTTTCAGTATATTTAGAAATACAAATAACTTTTTCTTCTTTCCTGACTCTTCTGTGTCTGGCCATCCCTGGATAAAAATGAACGCCTCCTGAGGCCACAGAGGATGTTAGCTCAGTGAGGGAGTGGATGGTTGAGAGGTGAAGTGAACCAAGGGAAACAAAACTCACTCTAAAAGTTGCCAAATGTATTCTGCTACCTAGAATATTCTGCTCCGAATTTTATGAAAACTCAGAAATACAGACTACTTAATTTGCTTCTGAACAAAACAGTCAGATAAGGTTTCTGGTACCAAACTTTGTGTCAGGAGGTGATGCAAATCCGGCCACAGTTGATTTGCCTAAGCCCATGATCATCAGTAAACTGGTTTAGTTCAAGAAGATATATAGCAAAGAAACTGTGATCATGCACTAACTAAGTGTTCTGTATTAGTGGTCTCCAAACAGAAGGTATACAAGTTCAGGTGTTTTAGAAAAAAAATCATTAACTATTATTTCTATTTTATTTAAAGAATAATAATAAAATAGTTAAGCTTGCTATTAGTTCATATACCAGTTGACCCTGACACGCTGCCTTTCTCTGAATAGTAAATGGTCATATGGACCTTAAATTCCTAAAATGTCTTGAGGGAAGAGTGGGTGTTTCATGCAGCCGACAACGGTGCCCGTACTTGTGCATCTTCCTTTAGACATTGTAATATGTTATAGTTAACTTGTGCCCAGTAAAGCAGCCAGATTCACTGGAAATTAAATTTGTGGCTTTTCAATAAGGAAATCAGCCCCCATATTAATGCAGCACCACATACCAATTGGTAGAGAAAGCAAGTTAAAGTCTATAAATGATAAACTTTAATGTTTTACTGTACTGACACTGTGACTACTTTCAACTGTACTATATTACCTAATTTTAGCAAAAATTAACCCTAAAATATTGGGCAAGTGACTTAAAGGAGTTGCAATAAAGCAAACATGAATGAAAGATGCAATGAATAAGATAAGCAGAAGTAAGTTTTTAAATGGCAGTAGTGACACTTCTTATAAGAGAACTCTTAGCTACATACAGATGAAAACAAGGAGGGTCTAATGCAGAGGCTTCCAAACTTTCTCAGTTCACAATACCTTGATGTCTCAGTAGTTTTCATTATCCTTAGATTTAAAAAAAAAAAAAATTATAATATCCAATAATTTCATTTATTAAATAGTTAGGTCCAAAGTACTTAAGTATGTATTTCTTAACAACTTAATAGCCATTTGAAAAAAATAATATATATAAATTTAAAAAAATTTTTTAATTTCATTCTTTAACTGTTACAGTTACTAACTATAGGATATATGCATCTTTTGGGGAATGCATGGCCTCTCAAACCGTCGAATCAGATTAGTCATGCTACCTTCATTTTCTGTTACACATTGATTTCCGGAGGCACTTGCATTTTATCCCAGTGACCACCAAAAATCTAAAACTGCAAATATATTCCACTATTGAAAATATTATAGCGCTACCTAAATGGAAATAATTTTGTGCCAGTAGTTTGTGCCCTGTCAATAGATGATGAAATTGTCGTGTTTCACTCAAAAATTTAAATATCCCATTGCATTTCTATGCAACACCCTTGGGAAAATGCCTGAATTTAAGTCCAAGTCCTTCCTGCTGACGAAGGACCACACCACCACCCACGAAGTAGTCACGCTAAAAAAATCAAAATCAAACCGTGAATCCAATCAACCTTCAAGCTCCAACCATCAGTTTGTAGGAATGATAGAAGACAGCATAATGATGGAATACAAATACAAATTAGGGAAAACTCTAAAACCCAGTTTCTTTAACAAACAAATTGTGATTAAAAAAGAGTCAGGGGGGTGGGATATAGTGGGATTTAGAGTGTGATAAAGTTGGCATAATGAATCTTGAGGGGAAGACATATTAAAATTACTGGCAGGCATTTCAAAAATAACACAGGATCACTTATACTGAAATAAACTCAGGAAAATTAAATATTTTAATATTTTTAAATAAATGTACTGGAAACAGACATGAGTGACTTGCTTTACATGATATTGCATAGAGAGGGCCTTTTTAGGGAAGATGCCAAATCTAAAAGTCATAATAAAAAATACTGGTAAATTTGAAAACATACATTTTAAATTTTTGTAGAGAAAAACACTGCAAAAGATGTTAACATATAAACAACAAATTGGAAAAAATACTTGTAACATACACATCAAAAAATGATGTAAATTTTTAACATGTAAATGACTCTTAAAAATCTCTTTAAAAAATGTACACTACAATAAAAATTAGATGAAGACAAGAATCATCAGTTCCCAGAAAAATAAATACAAAGAGGTTTATTGCAGCTTTGTTTATAATAGTCAAGCCTTGGAATTCCATGTTCATCAAGAACAAAAATAAAAAGAGGAGAGCATAGATTAAAATAAAAATAAAAGACATATCAACCAATCACAATGTGCGGACATTAACTGAATCATGGCTCGAGTAAAAATTTTTTTAAAAAAGAAATAATGTTTATAAAACAACTGAAAATTTGAACATTGACTGAATATTTGATGATAAAAAGTGTTCATTCTTTTTGCCTGATTATGTTTTTAAGTCCTTATCTTTTAGGGTCATACTGAAATATTTATGGATGAAATTATATGAGGTCTGAGAGTCCCTTCAAATAAATTAGGCAGAGAGAGATGTACATGAAATAGGAATAGCCATAAATTGATGGTGGAGTTGGATGTTGAGAACATGTTGGTTCATAGAATTATTCTGTCTACTTTATTGTATGTTCAAAATTCTTATAATAAAATGGAATTTTTAATTTGTACTTAAATAAGACCCAAACAGGAGATGACATAGCTTGATTTTTAAGAGCACGGGCCTCAGAGTCAACTGCCCAAATTCAAATTTTAACTCCATGGAGCAATTACCTGAGTAGACTCTTTCTCAGTTTTTAAAATCTGTAAATTGAAGATAATTATCATACCAACTTCATTGGATTGTCATAAAGATGACATTGAGAAAGCAGCTAAAAACTGGTAGAATGCCACTGTCTTGGATTTCAGAAAATCATGAAGATATAATTCTTCCTATTACATACAGTATTAGTTCTAACTTTTGCCCACACCATCCCTATCAGTAGAGGTTAGTAGACTATGAGAATCTCAGGACAAGAAATGATGTTATGAAATCTCCACACGTATACTAGCATGCTTGTCATAGAGCATCGTGCTCCTGCAGACCATTACTCAGGCAGTTTCTTGGAGAGGCCCATGTGGCAAGAAGCCAGCACCAACTTGCCAGCCATATGAGTGAACTATCTTCCATGCCCCGTTAGGTGTTTTCATGGCTGCTACCCCAGTGGACAACTGACTCAACCACGTGTGAAATCCTGAGCCAGAACCACCCAGTCAAGACACTTCTTAATTCCTGACCCATGAAAATAATAAATACTGTGAAAGGTAATAAAAGTTATTTAAAGCCACTAAGATTTGGAGTAATTTGTTATACAGTAATGGATAACTAATACAAATGAACTTAAAATTTACTGGAAAATGTAAATCTAGCTGTAAAATGCTACTCTGGTTCACATAATTCTCAGAAAAAAATGTTCTAGAATGAACTTTCGAGAAGTTGCTCTACAAAATCAGGGCTGGTCATGGTTACCATATGGATCAATTAACACAGCAGATTAAGTGTTTGGCTCAAGAAAAAGTGAATTTGCTTTCTTAGGATATATTACCCACTTGTTTGAAAACACAGTAAGTTCTTGAAAATTAAATATTTGATTAAGGACTATCTAATGTAAAGCACAAGATGTAATAAAGATTATCAGCAAAAACTGTTCATGGCATGTGTAATTTTGGTTTGTGGTCAATTTTATTTTCTCAAGTAATTTCATATTTTTGTTGGAACCATCTGGCAATACTATTTCCAAACATGCATTGGAAATTCCAATATGAAACTTTGCATGGAGCTATGCAAATAAGGTCAGGGATAGTTAGAGCTATAAACTATAATTGACAAAGACTTCAGTTGAACAGAAGGTCTTCTATTTGCCAAGCACTGTGCTAGGTGCTTAAAACAGAAAACTCAGTCAAGTGTGAATTTTAAATAACTTGAGGAGTCTGAGAACTCTTTTAAGTATTAAAAGCATTGACATAAGAGACTGATCAATTCAAAAAAGATGGGAGAGGTCTAGAATGAAAATCATGAGTCTCAAAGAACTAAAATGATCGAAGAATACAAAGGCCAGTCAGTTATATGACTTCCCCGCTGAAGAGAGGTTGGAGGTTCAGTTAACACCTTCACAGTGCTATTTAGTTTTAAATTTTCTCTAATATAATTACTACATTAATTGTTGAGTAAACTCAATTCTAAGTTCTATTATTCTCAGTATTTCCAGTAAACATAAAAATTGTACTTGGAAACATACAGAAATATCTATGTCATACTGTGATTAAGTTTTTATACTTTTAGAATAAAAAAAAATTAAAGAACTGTTTAGTAGATGCACATACACTAAACCACTAATTCCCCTTCTAAGGAGATACCTTATAGAAAAATCTTGCATATATGCAAAAGAGTTCATGTAGAGAAAACTGCTATATTGTTTATAATACATAATATTGGAAACTTTAATGGGGGAATAAAGTATGGTTTCTTTTACCGATTTTCATTTTAGGGTCTGCTTAGTTGTTCTTGCTTGATCATTTTTCAAATTATTTTTAGATTCAACACGTCTCGCTCTAGGGAAAAATTCATTGGTATTTTTATTGGGCTTGCTTTAAATTTATATATAAACTTGAGAGAATTGACATTTCTATGAGCTTAAGCCACTCTATCCAAGAACAAAAATGTCTTTCCACTTGTTTAAGTTTTCTGTTTTGTTTTGTTTTTTCTTTCATATGTTTCACAGAGCCATCCCTTTCTCAGTCTCAAGTCATTGGGGTGGGTAAGGTTGAGCCTAATATGACCGAGGGGAAAGAGTTGGCACTTGATCCTGGTTCTGTGTTTCAGAGTAAATGCTGGGTTCAGAAATGGTTATATGACCTGATCTGAACTAATGAAATAGCTTGAGAACTGTTTGGATTTATTAGGAAAGAGATACTCTGCTGATGTCACAAAGGCAGTAGAATGTAAACCTTTAGCTGTTTAGAAAGAGCCTAACAACAAAGTCAATGCCAAGAAAAAGATAAGTCAAGTGATGGAGTGAGTCAGGTAGGTGCCTGGCCACTAGCCTTGCATACCAGGATCCAGCCTTGCCTGATTATGTATATTTATTTTCTTTAAACAAGTTCAAATTTAATTTTTATTTCTTGCAAATGAAAGAGAAAACATGTCTAATATAATGTTTTTAAATCATTTTTTAATTTCATGTAGAGCATTATTTCATTGTTATCAAATTATATCTATCTTCTACCTTAGTCACTCTTATCTCACTTCATCCAGATCAATCTTGAGAGAAGGGAAGGACGTCATGGGAGATGTTCGAGCCCCTTACTCCTTATAAAGAGCTCAAATGAGCAATCGTACACATCACTTTCTCTGCAAATTTTTCTGTGTCTAGAGCTGGACAAGAAGGTCTTTACTTGGGAGTAAGTAATTAAATTTATAGTAAAGATTTCAGCTCAGGAAGAAATAGCCCTTCTGGACCTAGTCCTTTCCAGCCACTAGACACTGTTTTGTATTCATAAGACTTGATGACGGTAAGTTTGATATATCCCTTTTTTCTAAACAGAAAGATTAGCTTCCTAGTTATTGCTTTTCAAAGTGGAGATAGGCTGTGTAACCGATTAAACACATATAAGAGACAGAAGCTATGAACCTAGAGCTACTGCTTCTAAGCAGTTTAAATACATGCAACCAAAAACTACAAGATATCTTTAATATATACCTATCCTCATTTCACATATTCTGCTGCTTAAGGCTTACACCACAAAACACAGAGACCAGGAATACTAGAAAGCTAGCAAATGTGCAGAGAGCATTTCCCAGCAGTGGCCTCAGCCTCTAACAGTATGGGGCTCTGTCCCTCAGTGATGTGAAAAGCCTGTCACAGGCTGACTTTCCAGCTGATGCTGCAGCCTTCTTACATTCTGGATAAGCAATTTCTATACTGTTATTTTCTCACATGAATTTCACAAATGGTTCATATGAATTTGGCACAATGTAGTCATCTGAAATTTCTGAAGAAATGGCATTTCTATCCCTGGAAATATAAAGTAAGTTTGTAAATGTATTTGAAGATTCTGCTTTAAATGCTATGTTAGGATATTCTAGTTACATTCTAGAATATTCTAGAAATATTCTGGTTACATTTTATCTATTGACAAACATGACTTTGTTTCTCCTTATATAATTCTAGATTATAAAACATAAACTCTCTAAAAAATGTATCAGAATTTCTAGAAAACTGTAAATCATTACTTACTTCTACTCATTCCTCTTATCTTAAATTATTAAGGATTTACTATGTGCTCAATTTCTTAAATTCTGCACTTGAATTTATTCCTTTCCTCTATCTTTTTTCTCCCTTTTTCATCCTCCCTCTCTTGTCCTTCCTTTTTATTATGCAAGGTCCTTTGCTAGGCTCTGGATTAATGTTCTATACATATGTGTCTGTGTGTATGTGTGAGTGTCTGTGTGTGTGTGTGTGTGTGTGTGTGTGTGTGTGTGTGTGTGTGTGTTTTGATGCTAGAGTTAAATTAATCTGTTACGGGTACATTGCTTGACTTAAAGTTTCACTTGCTGAGGGATTTAGGGTGTCTTTATATATCTAGAGGAATAGTGGAGCAGGAAAATCAGGAGTCTATTTGCAGCAGCAAAGAGAAAAAGAATTGCCTAAGCAGGAACTTATTCTAAAGGCAGAGAGAGTCAAGATACACACTCCAATTGTTGGGATGATAGTGGTAAGTCCCAGTCAAAAGGGCTACAATAAAAGAGTGAGAAAGCCAGGTGATGTCACCATCATACTTGAGTAGGAGACCCCAGCTTTCTTCCCCCGATAAAGATCAACAACTAGACAATGATCCATGAACAAAAATAGCTCTGAGAGAGCTTGGGAATCCACTTCAGAAACTTCAGCAACACAGTGGGACACAAAAGTCTTCTGAGAATAACCAGACCAAAAACAAAATGAAGAAAAGCTCCTTCTCTGTATCATCCCATCCTCCAGGCTGACATCACACCACACCAAGATGTACTCCTTGGCTCAAAAGAGTTCCTCTTATCAGAGAAGGGAGAACGGAGTGAATAACCAGCTTTCCCAGCCATTCATGGCTCTCCACAAAGGACCCTCTTTGGTCACACTTTATCCAGAGACTAACAAAGCTGAGACATCCAGAGACAGCTAGGAACAAGGCTAAAGGTCAAGAGCTACCAATGTCAGCCGTGCAGAAGGAGCAGCAGGGTTCCCAGTGACCTACTCTGTAAAGGACCCAGCAGCTTTCACTGCTGAGGAAACCAAGGGCCAGGACAGCCGCATGGGCCCCTACAGAGTCCACCACTGAGATTTTCCTCTCACAGTTTTCCCATTTGCAGACATCAGCTCTCTTCCTGCTCCCTCCTCAATTCTGTCTTCTCCCCACCCCTGCCAGAGCCAGGATGCATACTGGCAGTCAGCCACAGCCTCTGCTGCTTCTGGAGAGCAAGACACCAGCCTAGAACCTAGCATTTGATCCCCATGACCAAATGTGGATTCAGGGCTAACCGCTCCAGCTGTGTACCTTCAAGATCTCAGCCCAGCTCCTATCACCAGCCTGGACTGCCATGTAAATGCCCATAGGGAGACCTCGAAGCCACAGGAGTACTTTCTGATAGCCAACGACCCCCCAGACCTGGCCCGGTCACTTGTCACTGGCCTGAACTGCTGATTCACCTGCAGGTGGTCCCTCTAGCTTTGCATCTACATGCCCCTGGTCCAGCTCCCATCACTGACCTTCACTACCCATGGGAAGACCCTACAGCCATATGAGTGCGTGCCAGCAGCCCAAGCCCCCACAGCTGTTAGTACGCCTACAGTTGGCCCCAGTACTTGCTACTGGCCCTGGCTCCCACCACTATATATGTGTCTGGGAAATGTCATATGTCAATTATATCTCAATAAAGCTAAGGTTGGGTGAGAAGAGTAAGAAATGCTAAAAAAAAGTTGGAAGTTTACAAGAGCAGAGTGGCTGGCATTGAAGCCATCAACCTCCACGGTACTAGGCAGTACTAGGTACTCAGACAATGGAGCCATTAACAAGGATAAAACCAGCATTGATGGACACTGACGGAGACCCCCAGGGGCACTGACATTTTGGGCTCCAGCAGCAATGGGAATTATCATCGTACCCTGGGTCTAGAGGGAACTATCTCCTAGTTGTAAGCATCAGGAGCTGAGAATGGCAGAACTGTCCTATGTCCCCAATTGTTATTATCCCAGCACCTAAAATAATATGTGACTCATAGTAGGCAAAAATTGGATATTTATGGAATGAATGAGTAAAGCAAAAAAGGATGAACAAATGAGAAAATATCTATATCATCGAATATACATTTTCAACTATGGGAATAAATTCCAAAGGTTGTCTTTAAAAAACGTATGAAGGGAATGTTTGTGAATGCTTAAAACTCCAATCAAGGTGACTGAGAGCAGTCTCAAGGAGGCAGAACTGGCATTTGATTGTAAGTAGAATCCTAATCAAGTATATCAGACTTCTGTTGGGAAGAAAAATCACATGAATAGAAGATGATCAGCCACATAAGCAAGGGAAAAAACAGGACCCTGGAAGAAGAAAATGTTTACACATAATTATGCAAGTGTTATCTAGGGGAAAAGGAATTCTGCCTGAACACTAACATTTTGAATTTCTTGGCACTATCATCACTAGAGTATTTCATTCTGTCCCAGCTGGGGAACACTTCTTGAATCAAATCCCTGCTAATGTTTGGATTCCTTAATCACCAAACCAACTTTTTAAATAATTAATAGCATGCTCATCTTTGACTCTTCTTTCTCTCTTGCCCCTTATTCTTGGGGTGGCCACATCTTGTTTACTTCTCTTTTCAATGTCTCTCTAATCCATCATTTTTCTTCTGTTCCCATTGCCCCACTTTTGAAAAAAAATCTCAATTTGAATTACTACAGTAGTCTAGTAATTCCTTCCCCTGCCTCCTGCCCCTTACCTCATCTGCATATTATTGCCTTATTAATCTTCTAGAAATTTTCTTACTCAAAATATCTAAAGACTCCTCATTACACAAACAATGAATTGCAAATGCTTTGGACCAGTGCTCATAGCCCCACCCCCCAAATTTGGCCTTTATGTTCTGTTTGTCTTCACTTTCTGTGATCCCTCAACTTGAAGCCTCTGTTTCAGCCTTGCATACCCAGTGTGGATGAATGAGGGTCAAATATGAAGAATGCTTATGTTTTGTTTTGCAAACCCATAAGAAAGAAGTCTTAGAAATGAACACCAATAGATACTGTTTGCGGATTTTCATTTTAACAACTCATTCAGCTTTTTAAAAATTCCCTCTATTTACCTTCACAAACACATACATATATCCATAGAACTGTAGCTAATTACAAAGTATTCGACAAGTATCCATGGTTTCAGTTTGGCTTTTGATGGAACATAAACCTGTCCAGTGTAGGTCTTAATCCAATGACGACATCAAACAGGCATCATTTAAGTCATATTGACTTGCGACCTAACAGTTTTCAGAATATCCTGGAACATAAATGTCTCTGACACTTAATGTGATAGAAACTCTGCTTTTTTCTCCTGCAGAATGTGACCTTGAGGAATATAATATGATCTGTCAGGTTTGGTCACCTTTCAATAAGACCCAAACACAAAGTAATTTGAGCAATAAAGAGTATATATTGACTCAGATAACTCAAAAGTCCAGAACCAGCTACATCTGAGTGTTCAAACATGGGCATCAGAACACATCTTTGTTTCCCAGCTCTACATTTCTCCATGCTTCATTCCCTAGTAGATTCTTTTCACATAGAAGCTAAGATAGTCACCAGCAACTCCAGGCTTAGCAACCCCAGCAAAAGGATGGTGCCATTTTTTCAATAATATCAATAAAATTCAAGGGTGAATTTTTATTGGTCCAGCTCAAGTCATACACTCATTACTGAACCAATTGCTGTGGCAGGGAGGTGTGTTGTCTTGGTTACCCAGGATTTTCTCATCTACTCCTGGCCCTTGTTGAGGCCAGAAAATGGGGTTGGCCGCATCTAATTACATGGATTGAGAAGAGAAGAAATGTGGTTCTCCCAAGGAAAATCAGGGGTTGTTATCAGAAGTAGAGGGAATAGATACAAAACAAACAGGTGAGCGACGGGGGCAAATTCTTACATTCATGCACATGCCTATTACCTCTTAGTATAAGATGCTCACAAATGAGTCCCACAACTTTATAATCAGAATTTAAGATGAACTTTGGCAATGTGTACCAATAGTTTTAATACATATACTCTTAACCCAGCAGTTTTAATTCTAGAAATAAGAGCTATGCTAGTAAGTGCTTCCCTGTGTGCCCAACACTATGCACGTTTGCAGATGTTATTTCATTTACTACAAAAGTCTAGATGAAGTGATATTATTTCAGTTTTTGAGCTCAAGAAATTGAGCTTAGAGAGGTTAAATGACTTAAACAAGATTCCACAGCTAATAAGAGGCAAAGCACAATTCAGCCTTTAGAGTCTTCACCACTATTAGTTACTTCCCTCAGAAGTAACTTTCCTCACTGACATATAGTCTCATGAATTTATTCTAAGAAAAAAAAATATGGCAGATGAGAAAAGATGTACGTCTCAGAATGTTATTTATAAGTGTTTGTCTACAGAACTTGAGTATGAAATAAAGTATCAATAAATTATGTCAACCTACATATGTCCCCTCATTATTGGTAAATATATACTAAGTTCCTCCTTTATAAAATGATAAAAGATTAATGGCTTTTTTGATAAGCCTGTGAAATTACAAGTTTGTTCAAACCAGCTGCCTAAGCTACAAAAGCATCCACAGTCAAGGTTAATCAAACACAATAAGGCCTTGTGCATTGTTTCATATCTATCACCATGTCAGCTTATCATTTAGGAAAAAATGGAATACTTTATCTGTACAACCACTCAAAATGTATCTTTATATGTCACAGCTGTCTACCATCAGTCCAAAGGAAGTTTTAGGCTAAATTATTTAACCTTAATAACACAACACTAGAACATTCCATCAGATGGGAAAGTGAGTGGCCTGGGAGCTCATAGAGCTGCTGGTTTTAACCACTGTACCCAAGGCTGAGAAGTTTCCTTTAGTAGTCAGACAGAAACCTTAGCTCTGCTCTAAATCGGGGCAAAAGAGGGAGGACAGCCCCATCCCTGAAGCTAAGGTACCGCTTAGACGATTCATGAGGACAGCAGAATAAACAGCCATACCGGTCTAGGTTTCTGACATGTTGTCTGGATTGGGTGAGAGGATGGGAAGACATATACAATAATGAATTAGTATATGTCACTAATTAGTATATGTCACTAATGAATTAGTATATGTCACTAATTCATTATTGCTACTTTTTAAAAAGATGAATATTAGTGTAAACAACTTTAAGTTTTTACTGAGCCTCAGATTTGGTATTTTTTTTTTCCTTTTGTTAACCTCTCATAATACAGAGAAAGATCGATTCATTTATAATCAGTCTCTTTTTTTATCATGGCTCCATTTCTCATTATCCTCAGTAATGTATCCTCAGCAAATATAGCCCTAAAACAGTCCTGAAAAGACCCGTGAAGGAGAAGCTCATTTGCACAAGAGTAATGATTTAGTCCTGTGAACTTTTAATTTGCATAATCCCCCTTCTTTTTTCCCCTTTGTAAAGGTCTTTGATATTTTTTTCTCCAAATGACGTGGGTTGGGAGAAAGAATTAAGCAAGCATCAAAGTTCTAGCTCCTATATTCTCAGCTATTATATTAATCTTTAAGATTTTCTCTCCCATTTATTAAAAATCAGTGACTCATCCAACTTTACATATAAATCCACATCAAAGTTAATTAGAATCTTGGTGGTCTATGTTTGTTTCTTCCTTTATTAATTCCTAGAAGCTTAAAGCAAGGTTCTGTGTGTGTGATTGCAAAACAAAGAAAAAAAGAAGCCAGTAGACATGACCTACCGTGATTAACCGGCCATATTTGCATGGCTGTATTCAGAGTTGGGCCCAAATCCACTTGGTGCAAAGAAGGGAAAGCCCTCAAAGCAGCCCAGCTGAAGGTCAAGTCAACTGACCCTGGAACTGAGGTGAGCCTGACCCCAATCAGAAAGAGGGAGGGTGGAGGTAAGAATTAAACAGTGGAGAAGAGCCTCGCCAGCTGACTTCTTTTTTTCTGACTTCTTTTTCTCCCCCTCCTCTATCATCAGGAAATGCAGCCAATTGTTCTTATAAATTGTCATTCTCTCCTTCCTTCTTGTAAAGTTAGAAAAAGAAAAATACTATGCAGCTTTGCAAAGTTTCTACTGAAAGCCCGGGGGGAGGGGGGTGGTGCAGGAGGTAAGATGGGTACAAGATGGAAATTATTGTGCAGCAAGACATTTTACATTTGGTTTTCTCAAAGTGTACCTGGACACAAGTTACATGAGGAGAAGAGGGGATTAGGTATAATATACTTATTCGTGAGAAACTAACAGCAAGAGCTCCAGGATTTTATTGCATATTGATTTTGCTTTAGGAGGTTTGTGTGAAAATCACATAAAACAAATTGAGAAAACTAATTTTCTTCCCAAACTGTTCTTGAAAAGTGTTGGAGAATTTTCCAATGTATTTTCTTAAAAAAAAAAAATTAGTTGCATTATTAACATTCTAAAGTCTAAAGAGCATATGACAGAGAGCCTAGGAGCTCACATTTACGTCCCAAAACAAGAAGCTTGGATCACCCACAGATAAGACAAATTCGAGTTGCAGAGCACAATAAATTTATGTACATTTGAAACTACTTTTTTTTTTTTAAGGTCGCATAATTACATGCTGTACGTAAGGAGATAATTTAAAGTCCTAGAAAAAGTTAAAACCAAAAAAAAATAATACTAAGTTTAACCCATACTGGAGGGCTGATGAGGGCTGATGAGAGCACTTCAACTCCCTGATAAGTGTTCCCCCGAGTGGAGAGTTCTAAGAGCCCCCCACAAGTCAGGAGCCACCACTTCTCTGCATGTGCACCTCCTCCCCCACTAAAGCCTGAGCCCAGCAGTGAACAATTTGCCAGTTGGCAAACCCCTGAAACCTCGGGTGAGTCCCGAGGTGCAGGTGGGTAAAGAACAGAATAGCTCCCTGTCCTTTGACTCTAGCAATGTTTGGCTCTATGCTAGAGCTACAGGAATCTCAAACCAGCGTGCTGGCACTCTAATGTGGTATGCAATTTAGTGCATCAGCACTTTCCCTTTATCTCCACAGCTCTCTCCTTCCTGAGCTGGAACTGCAGGATCAAGGACACATTCTGGGAATAGTTGCTGCATTGTATTCAGAGCTTCCCCCTGCCCTGATGACTAAGGTTTTGTTCTCGGTCAAGTTCCATATGCTCTGATCTTTCCTTTCCAGAACATTTATCACCCTCCCTGTACCTTCTTCTCCCCCTCAAAACACAAGTATCAGACAGTCGCCCAAGCTTACAGGGAGGCCGATACTCAAGAGCCCCAGCAACGGGCCAGCTCCACTTCAGAATCCAGGAGGCTCTTCTACTACCAGTGAACGAGAAATCCACGCAAGCTGAAACCCCAGAAGTGCTGACAATTCCAAAGAAGAGTCCAGAAAAAGAATAGGGAAGGTAACAGGCAGAATCAAGAGCACTCAGTCCTACTGAGCGGAAGCCACAAGATTGCCTTGGATCAATGGGTGCTTCATGCTTTTACATGAGGTGGAGGTGGGCTCGGATGGTTCAAATGTGCTAAGCAATTTATAATATTCACATTGTCACATAAGACCAGGTAAAACCAGACTTACACTTAGCAATTTACATAGCCAAGTTCAATCCTTTTGGCAGCTTTATCACCTTTCTATCCATTACTGTCTAGTCCCTTTGAAATATGAAGGTTTTTTTTTTCTAGCACCTTTGAACCTTCCTTCCCCAGATGCTACATTAAACTTTATCTTCACTTTTCAATGCTCAACCTACACTGCTCTAAGGGAGCTATTGTTGTTTTATATGAAAGAAAATGATAAACATCGAATTTTGACACACCCTCTATGTAACACTGATTCAAACATTCAAATGAGACTTTTGTTTTGATTCAATATATGTAATAGAAATCATACAGAGGAGTCATGTTTTATGTAACAAGGATCTAAGGTCAGCATGTAAAATAAAATCATGTCATGCCTAAATTTATTGAGAATTCCCTAAACTAATTTGTAACACATAATTTTGTGTAAATAGCCCTACACAGTAATATATGTTTCAAATGACTCCACTTAATATGAGTCGTGAAAAATATAATTTTAAAAATGTTTTCATTTCATAAGGAGAGTGAGAAATTGGTATTCTTCTTGGAGTTCTGGATAAGGTACTTGGTTTGCATTTAGAGTACATCTCCCACTGAAATAACAAACAAAACATATCTTTAAGGGCTAAAATCCCATGGAGCAGCAAGATGCTCCACTCTGAGAATAACACAAGAACTGAAACGACACAGGGGAGCCACAGTCGTTGGTGTCATGGTAGATGCACTATGAAAATGAATATTTTTGTCTTTCGCTTCTATCTCGTTTTATTGTTTTGTAGGCTTGTTTGTTTGCTAAGTGAAGTACTTTAAGTTGAATTCTCATAAATTAAATATATATATAATTTCATTGTAGAGAGAAAAAATGTATCAGGTTGATCACCTAGCAATGTCCATTTATTTATCTATTCAATCTAAATGTGAAGTGTGACTCCTTTTTCCCAGGAGATTGAATCTGAATCCTTCCGTTGCCACAGCTGTACACAAACAGATGTCCGTATATGCCCGCGTACATGCATGCGCGTGTCACACAAACTCATGAACGCACACACACAGCCCCCACTGAGGGAGAGGATAAAACATCTCCCTCCAAAATCTCCAAAGTTCAGTCAACTTCCTCCCGCTAGCTGTTAAACTTCGGTGTCTACAACATCCACCTCACCTCGCCACATGGCAAGATGTCTGGACACCTTCCTGTGTCCCTATAGGTACCTACACAGTGATCACCGTGCCCTCGTTGCCTCTGAGCTCCCCTGGGGCCCCATCAGCGCCCTGTCCCCATCCACAGCTCTTCTGTGCACTGAGACTGCTGCCCACGCTGTTGCCAGCACTTTGGTTGTCACCACCTTTCTGCCCTTGGGACTGCTGGCAGAGCATCTATCATTGCTTCATTTACTGAGGCAAGCAATGCTACTGCTGTCTCTCCCCTAGAAAGACGAGAAACAAAGGGAAACAGGACACTCTTAGGTACCAATCGCTCCTTCAAAAGTCCAATACTAGCTCAGAACAGGAGGGGGCCTCACCAACAGTAGGGCATATTTCAGGCTGGCTGATGATGTGGAAATCACTAATATGAACTAACAACAACAAACAGTTACATGGCACTTAGAATATTCTAGGCACTGTTTTCAGTGCTTGATGCATGTGAACTCATTCACAGCAATGTTTTGGCTCCTTTCAATTAAGTTGAGGCTTCTCCTTATATCTCCTCTTTCTCTATTCTTTAGTGTTTGCTTTACTCCTTTGTAGTTAACTTCCTGAAACTAATTAATAATTATTTATATTAAACTTTTCTCTTTTTATAGTACTGTGTAATTTCTGTCCTGACCACACCAACTGATACTGAATGTAACTCCAAAAAAATAAACTTTTTTAACATAGCCACAAAACCATATCACATCTGAAAAAATTACTGATATCATCAATATCTAATCACTGTTCGAATTTTGCCAAATGTCTAATAAGTGCTTTTATCCAGCTGTTTCTTTTCCAATCAAAATTTTAAAAGTCCACACATTGTATTTGATTGGTGTTTCTCTTAAATGTTTTTAGAATCACCTTACCTCCTCCCTTGTTTTTCTTATAATTGATTCATTTAAGAATCGGACTGTTGGTCCTGTAATTTTTCATGGCATTGTTCAACTTGTTCCTCTGTACCCTGTACATCTTATAACTAGTAGCTAGATCTAGAGACCTAAATAGATTCAGCTTCATTTTTTTTTTTCAGGTTCAATTTTTTTTTTTTTTTTGAAAGAATACCTACCAATGTAGTACTTATTGCTTATCAGGCTGTGCATATCATCTGATTGCCTAATTTTTTGCGATTGATCAAGGGGGTCTTGAATTGTCAACTAGATCTCTCAAAAAGTTTCTCACCAATTATTCCACAATGATTTTGAAAGATGTCACTTTTCTTAAGGAAATACATTATATTTCATAGCAGTACTTCCAATTCAAATTTGTAATTACATTTAGAATTTATTATTTTACTTAGCATCTTTGAGTTTATATTTGTATATCTTTTCTTGATTTCTAACACCATTAACAAAATTGTGCATTTTACTTATCCTGAAAAAATATAATAGATTTAAAATAACAATGTTATCATTAACAATTAATATTTCTTACTAATTCATTTTCACCTTAGAATATATCCATCAAAAATGCATCGACAAATGACCATGTTTTTAAAATATTTGAAATACTTCTCTGCTTAAGCCATCAACAGAATTGTCACGTATTTCATTTTGCTTTTGCTTTAGATATGAATTTTTATCTTGATTTTACATGTGTGTGCATACTTCCATATGTAAAATATTTTCATGATTCTAAAGTTATATCTACAAAACAAGGAATGTTTAGTGAAGTCTATCTTCCATCCATGTCCCATTCCTTTTCTTGCAAGAAATAATTTAAAAATTTATTGTCAATTCTTCCATTTTAAAAATTCAGATTTCTTAAATAAAAGGTGATACATTGTATCAACTATTCCATCCCTTGCTTTTTTTCACTTAATATATCTTAAATGTCACTTTATAAAAGTGTGTATTTTTATTGCAGCTGCTTAGTATTCAACTGAATGAATGAACTGTATTGTATATTCACTCTACCTTTCCTGAACTGGTGGACATCTGAGTTGTTTCCAGTCTTTTGCTGTCATAGTCAATGTTTCAGTGAACAGGTATGTCTTTTCGTATTTTTGCCAATATATCTTTAGTATTTTATCAGTTGGCTTTTGCTACATATAGCACACTACCTTAAAACTTATGTGGCATAAAGCAACATCACTTAACTCAAGATTCCTGTAGGTAAGCAATTTTGGCAGGGCTCTGCCCTGTTCTTCCTTCTGCTACTCACTAGTGTTGACTAAAGTGGTTGGCAACTCATTTGGAGCTTCATTGTCCAAGACGGACTTATTCACATGTTGGGAGGTTGGCAGAGTGTCAGCGAGGTGCCTCAAGTGGCCTCTCATCCTCCAGTAGGCTAGCTAGCACTTATATTTCTAGTGGCACTCTCGGGGTCCCAAGAGAATCAAGAGAAAGCAAGCCTCAATGTACTTTTCAATCTTCTGTTTGTATTGTCTGCTACTGTCCTGGGCACGGGACAAGCCCAGTGACACTGAGGAGGAATACCTGATGATATGCATACAGGCAGGGGATTATATCAGCATTTGCAAACAACCTGCCATAGGGATAGATCCCCAAAGGCAGTATTGTTGGGTCATAGGGCAAATTCAAATGTAAAATTGCCAAATCTTACCCCTCTGCCATCTCTTGATTTAGACAATTTATATTTCCTTCAACTATGAATGTAAGTGCCTGTTTCTCATAGTGTCACCAGTAGAGTATGATTTCAAACTTTTATATTTTGCCAATCTAAAAATGAGTATTGTCATTTCAATGGCATTTTAACTTACATTATGAAGTCGAGCATCCTTTTCTTATGATTAGGAGCCATTTATTTTTTTTTCTGTAAATGATCTATATTCCTTGTTCATTTTTCCCATTGTGATTGGTCTTCTTTACTTTTTACAAGCTTTTTTATTTATTTTAAATATTAGCCCTTTGTCAGTGGTATAAATTACAAGTAATTATATAATTTGCCTTTATATTTTTTAACCTTGCAAACATAGTCAAATTTATCACTTTCCTTTAATGTTTCTGAATTTTGAGCCGTTGTTAAAGTTTTCTCCATTCTAATTCAATAGAATTCACCCATGGTTTTCTAATATTTGTGTGTGGGAAGGGCGTATCCAATTATCCTTTTCCTGTTGATAACACCTTTGCTATACACGAAAATTCTTTAATTTGGTCTGTATTCAGTTGACATTTACAGCAGGACCCATCTCAGATAAAAATGTGAAATAGTCAAATTACATATTTCTGTTCTCCATCTTCCATACTGTCTATAGCTGAATATACATTCCCTTTTGAAACCAACCTAAATTCCATCTCCTGTCCAGTACTGACCAGTGAGTCAGCAGGAGACTTTGTTTCCGTATTAAGTAGCTTTGGCATGTGGGACTTTGTCAATTCCTAGTTGTGTGATCTTGGGCATATTACTCAACTTTTCTAAATCTTAGTCTTTTGTGTGTAAAGTGAGGATAACAAAACCTCCCTCACAAGGTCATTTAATAGAATGAGATAATATAGGCAACTCATTGGCATAGAACTGGCACATAGTGCTCAATAAATTATGGGTAACCCATTAAAAAAGTACAGAATATACTTAAGCACTATGTGATTTAAAAAAAAAAAAAAAGGAAAAGGAAAATACCTAAAACTGGAAAATGTGGAGCTTAATGCAGAAATAGCTTCATTGGCAGTGATTGTATCATGTGTGTACACATGTGTGTATGAACTGGGAAAAAACACAATTGTTTTTTCTTGTGTTTCATTCAGAGATGCTTCTGTACAGAGTGGTGAGGTCTTTGCTTAGCAGGGAATTTATACACTCTTGAGTATGTCAACTCTGAATCCCAGCGATGAAAGGCAAAACCCTGTAGAACAGAAGGCATTCTGGTCAATTCAAACCTTAATCAGTTTCAGAATCAAGACCTGAATAGCTGAGCACTTGACCTGAAAACACTGAAGTTCCAGTGTATCCCTTCTACTTCTGGCACTCCAACAGAAGACTTTGCACCATGTCCTGCCAGGGTCTCCCACTTTACCTAGAGATGCTTGGGAACCAAACGGAATGCCTTAGGTAGCTAACTCATCCCAGCCCTAGAAATGGAACAGATGTTTTGCATACATTGGCTCACACAGTCCTCATAGCCCTATGAGTATGTAGCCCTATTACCCTCATTTTAAAACAAGGGTCATAGGCACAGAGCCAGTAAATAGCAGATCCAGAACTCAAACCAAGATCTCACTGGTTCAAAACTGTGTTTTCACGAAAGTACATTCTCTCTGACATTTAAAATAATGCCTGGTCTGCAAAGCTAATATAAAAAGAATGGCAGCAGTCATTTGGCCAGAATTCTACAAAATACCACTGGTAAAGGAGTAAAACTTGTTAAGGGCAGTTTCCTGTTCTACTTCAACTGTTTTTAACTAAACACCACTTTAAAAAGGGTATTTTCAAGTTAACACTTCACATATTACTGATAAATATAATACATTTGGCAACCTCTCCCATTTTCTGTAGCTTTAGAGATAGCTCAAGGCTTTTAATAAATCTATTTAACTGATGGAGATTTACTTGATGTTAGTGTTGCCTGTTTATAATTAGTATTAAACGGCCCAACTATCCTGTAATGATCTTCCATATTACACTTAAACCATCGAACAAAATTATCCAACAGAGTAACAGAACCTTTCCAGTTAACCCACATTCCTAAACTACAAAACTATACAGTAATCACCCAGTAGGTGGCACTAGCTGTGCTGACTAGCCTGTTTTTATTCAGTGTCTTAAGTAGTACAGTAACTTAGGTCAGAGGTCTTGGCCTCATACTAGGGTTACAAATATTTAAAGAAAACTAGCCTCCATGGCAGTCAAATCATGCCTTGCATATTTGTTTGTGGAAAATACATATTGTAGCTGCCCCTTTGCACAGAGCAGGATTAAGATCTTTAAATGGTAGGTTCTGTAGGCATCCCCAGGAATGTTTATACGTCTAACCCAATGACTTTTCAATTTGACCAGCCTCTCTCCACATAATAAAGCAGGGAATAGAGGAAAGCTCTGGAGGATAGAGGGAAGGTAGACCATGCTGCAAACATATCTGCTGAGATGAGCAACAATTTAACCCATTTAAAACAACTTTAAACTGGGGTGGTTTTACTTTCATCTATATAGGCCCAGATGAAGCCAGGCTCACTCTCTACTGATCTTAACATTGATATTTTAATTCTATTTGAACCTAATTCAAAACTCCCAATACGTACATTCAGAGGCCATATTCAACCTCTATTCTGCTTACAACTACCCTGCTTTACCCAATTCTGCCCTTTGGAGGCATGTTTCTAAGTACAATTTTTCCATGTTTTACATTCCAGAATTTTGGTATATTTTAGCCTCCCAAAGGTAAAAGATGAGAAGCTATACATAAGCTTCAAGCTAGTTATTTCTTTGTTAAGGGTCATAATCAAGGACAGGAGACAAAAATTCTTCAATCAGTTTCAAAGAGCTGCTCTTCCAGACTTATACTTAAAATTCTCTTTCTGGTGAGGCAGAGAAGCAATTCATACTTCTAAATTCCTGGGAAGACTCTCATATAGGTGGTTTATAAACCATTCTTTGAGGGTTTTGTCAACACATCTTCAATATATGGGCCAAGAAACTGGACTCTATGTCCATAAGCACAAATTTTGGTGGAGTAAAATTTACCTGAATTTCTGGGTGGAAATGTTTAAAGAACTTTTTTTTTTTAAAGATGTCAATAGCTCTTCAGTTGTGGTTAAGTTAGACAATACATACAATGTGATGGTAAGGACTACAGTGTCAACAGAGTCCCAAGATACCTGGGCTCTATTGTTGTTTAAGAGCGAGCCACTAAGCCTTGGGTTGCCATGTCTGGGGAGCAACAATAAAACTGTGAGTTACCTACTAAGGCCTTTCAAAAGACTTAAATAAAATATCTACTAGTCAAACTTAAAATGTTCATTTTCTTTACATCACACCAGTTAGCTTATCATGGTACATAGCTCTAATGTTCTTAATACGAAAGAATGCAAATAAATGGTTTGTCATTCTGGACTTGATTCTCTCTAATCTGTTCCTTAGTCTGTGATCTGTGCTTTGAGAAAGCCATTATTAGACTTTTAGCTCAGAAACCTGAAGTAATTTTGTTATAGTATGTGAATACAAACTCTGGTGTACCCCTAATAAAGCAAACTTCAAGGAATTTGGAGAAAAGTTGAATATATCTAGAAAGTAAAATTTTTTTTATCTTCTCCCTCAGGGGCCTGACATAAGAGTGCTGTATTTCAAAGGTTACAACCAGATTTTCTCAGAAACATACGTTAACTGTTAATCATTACAACTCTGTGAAATGTGGGACTGTTTCATTACCTCAGCATTAAATTTGCTGGAACTTCAATACACAGATGTAGCAGGGTCAGTACATCTGCCTCTATCCATCAGAGCCCATACTAAAAAATAACTGTGACTCTCTTTTATACAAGCAATGTTCAGACTCTCATCAAATAGGGGTAAAGAAAGAGGAAAAGCCATCATAGGACAAATAATCCCAAGTATAAACCTAAAGGTAAGATACAACAAATTTGGAAAAGTGTTCCATGTTGATTATGTTTTCACGTGGTCTTCCGGTTTGTTGTCTCTAGAATCTTTCCAAATATATTAAAGGATCATAACTCCTGGCAGCCTAAAACTGCGTGACGCAGTCATTATCTTAATGATAACCAGAATTGTAATTTCAGTAACTGGAATGTCAGATCTATATTAATTTCAACTAACAACTGCGAGTGGTGTCTTCAAGCTGATATAAAAACACTCAGTCTTTACCTCCTGAGGATACTTTTTAGGGCCAATTAACCACCTTCCTACTTTAAATGTTCTCATATCATAAACTTTAACTTTTTTACTAACCTCACATTTGTTCTCATCATTCTCTGGGCGTTACTCAACCAAGCAAATTAAACATTCTTTTAAAATGTTAGATGATAAAAATATAAGTGACAAATACTCAGTACTGCAAATATTTAGGATATCCTCAAGTTAAACTGTTCTCATATTTAAAATAGAATTTCTAAAACTATAGGAACAAAGCTAAAGAGCTGATATACTATAGGAAAACCTGACTGTTTAGATGCTGATGAGAAAGCATACTGTAGCCTTTACTACCACACATCATCTGGCCTCATGGGTTACATTTTTCCATTTCTGTACTGTAGCAATTGCCCCTCCAAAAAACCCTAACCAGACAAGAGGAGCTAGCTGGTTGATGAGACTGCATCCATTTCAGAACTGTTTTGTGGAAATGAACTGGGACCCAATACTAGGAGCATGTATTTCTATACTAAATGATTTTGTTTTCAGTAGGTGTTTAAACTTATTTAAAAATAAGTTGAAAGCAGAAAACATCAGGAAGGAGGAAGGTAGGAAACTTTCTTCCTCTTCTTGTTGAGTACTGTCCAAGCAGACTGGTAAGGCAAATGTTCATTACGGATTGTAACTCACTTTGCTTTGGCTTGGAGGCTTCCCTTAAAAAAAAGAAATTTGTTAATAAATGACAAAGAACACATAACAAGGTTAGATTAGTGAGACAAATGTCAATTAAAAAAATTAACCTTAGGACTTTCTCTATTTAATCTCAACATGTTAAGAGTAACAATACTTCTATACCTAACCCCTGCATTTTTTTCTATTGAAGTATGATTAGACATTTGACTTATTTGCCAGAAATCATTCTAATCACTTACATGGAAAATCTTAAATAACTCTACAAAGAGTTAATATTACTTACTTGTTTTTACAGTTGTGGAACCTAAGGTTTACAGAGAGATTTCAAATATAACTTGCCCAACATCATAAGCAAGGAGAGAATAAGGGTAGAATTAGCAGCTCAGCAATCCATACTGATGTTTCTAAAACTCTAAAATTCTTTCTTTTAAAACCACCTTAACACTGTATTCTCCCACAAATAAATCAGTGTCATTGCTCCCCTCACTACTTCAAAAGAAAACTTATAATTTGTATTTTATTTACTACGAACAGCTGTAATTTTATAAATATCTAAAATATTAGTCATAAGTCCAAATTAACTATAATCAGTATATAAAGGAAAAACTCCTTCCTATAATATATAAACCCGTTACCAAAGTACTATAAACCAAAAAAAGCTCCTTGAGATTATTCATCTACCCATTAACTCTCCTTACAGTGTCTAATACGTACCATGTACTGAAATATTTGTTAAATACACTAAATTAGAGCAAATAATCTGGCACAAATTTTATATTCGAACACTATGGAATTTTCATAAAACGTCTTATTTAAATTACTTTGTGACTTTAGGTGGGGAAAAAAGACAAAGCAACAAATGCAGAGCTAAGCAGTAGTAGCCAGGCTGAAGGCATCATTACAACTACAGTAAAATGTACTGGCTCTCCATTGTAAATCACTGAAAGAGCAAAAATAAGGTAAGTCTGTTAACATTAATGCAAGTTTTTATTCAAGAGATAATATTGAAAATGAGTTGAATTCTAACAAAGGAAAACTTCACGTTATCTACTCTACAATAAAAAGTGGAACTAGGGATCATTTACAACACATAAATAAATTCTGCCTTTTCATTTCTGAATAAAGCTGTATTCGCTTCTTTGAGAGAGCTATGTCTAAACTTTTGCTGATAAGGCTTTGTGAATTGTGTTCAGAAAACTTGACAACACACATACTCATACACACGCCTTTCAAATGAAGTACCTAGGATTTTTACTCCAGGCTGTTTTTGCAAGTAACCTAGGACTCTATAACTTAAGATTGCATATTTCTCCATGAATTCAATTTGAATTGCCTTCACTATGTTTCTCACATAATTTTTAAAAATTAGATCAATGTTTATTATACGTTATAACTCCCTTAAATTATACTTTAATATTTGACATGGTTTCAAAAAAAATATTCAAGGCCTCAAGTTTTAAATTTTCCTTCAGTGCAATGCACAAAGTTGATAACAAACATTAGTAGGATCACCCTAAAATATAGCTTTTTTCTAAAAATCACTTATCCTACAGTTCACTTTCTATTCCATAATTCTAGTAAAGAGTATGTTTTTTGGTAATAAAACAACAGTTTAAGATGATTCCGTCCTTGGAAAATCATAATGGCAATCACTCAATGAAGAAATCAATCATTTCTGGAGTCACACTCACAAGTCTGTTAGCATTGACCGAGGTCCTATTTTTTTTGGTAGTTATTGTTTTAGTTGGCAATATCTGAATTTAAGACAGAGAACATCTCTCACAAAGCCTTATTTTAAATAATACAAAATGTATGCAGAAGATAGACTCATAGAGGCTATGCTGCTGATCATCTTAAGTAACTCACCCACGAAATGGGTGGTTTTTTGGAGGATATCCAAATACCTTTTAGCTCTAAAAATAAATGTCCCTACTTTTCAGGATGTTCCCATTCTTCAACGAGACTTGAGCAGCTTAACAGTTTTGCTATAAAAACAAACCACTCTTGTTAACAAACCAAAAACATAAATGGAAACCATAAAGAACATAGTTTTCACAGTTAACAATAAATAAAAGTGCAATAAGTGTTCAAGTAGGGCATGTAGTTTAAAAACTACATGTGAGTATTTGGCATAGGTCATCTTTTAAAGGCTCTCCGAGGGTCCCTGCCATTACTTATTGTGGTCATGACTGTATGATTATTAGCTGTTCCTGGTAGCTGTGGATTTATAGGTCCCCGGCCATTGCTTCTACCAGCATATGAAAATTGGCAACCCCTTGATTCTGGGCCAGTCTGAATCCCGTTTCCTAAAAAAGAATATAAAAAAAAATTCATCACCATTTTCAGACACTGATTTACAGAGTTCCACCTATGTAAATTTCTAACACATTCTATTAACTGCTTACAAGTAATATTAGGGAAAATAAATGCCTTTATTCTTAAACTACTAGAAAAAACTCAATGTGGGTTCTAGATTTCTTCAAACAAGATCACTATAAATATATTAAACTTCAGGCTGTGTTAATGGTGGGAAGAAAAAAGCAACTTGGACAAAAGAATAAGAAATTGGTGAAGTAGGAAAAAAGCATAGACAATGTACTGCCTACATTATAAAGGAAGAAGAAAAAGAAAGGTCAAATGGTGTACGAGTACTGGCATTTGGTTCAAATATGGTTAATGATGCTTCAAAAAAGACAATGTAATTATAACTTTTTAAAGAAAAAGACAGCAGTGTCCCACAATGTAATGATCATCAGATGTGCCAAAACATGTAGCTATCAGTTCAAATAAAATTTCAGCCACCCTAATGAACTCTAATCACAAAAAGGCTGTCCCTCTGTTATTTAAGAATAAGACTTCAAAAGACCTTTAACATGGCTATAAGAACCACTAATATGATATTTGAGGGTATCTTAGGGTAAAGGCTGATCTTCTAAAGAGAGTTAGTTATCAGCATGTGAAAAATTAAGGTCAGCTATTAGTGTGAAGATAAAAGGCTTTCATTGTACCAAAATAATCAGTAATTATGTACCTATTATAATCACTAGATTATAGAAATTTTATAAAAGTCAATGGAAAAATAACAGGACACAACAACAAAACAGATTTCTTATTACTAGCCAATGTTCACCACAGTATTCCCAATAATATATAAATATAGAATAGCCTCAATAAATTAGTTTAATAGGGTATCTACTTTCTAGAAAATCAGCTACTTATGAATTTCCTGTTTACCAGTAGTTCTCTTTAAGTACTAATTTATGCCTGACAATTTTTCCCTCTAAATTTTTCATAAAAAATATTCCCTTAATTCTTACACCTGATCACAATTATGCAAAAAAAAAAAAATCTTACCCACTTGTCCAAATGTACCTGTATTCATATTACTATTCATGGAATTATTCTTCTGTTCACTATGTGCCTAAAAAAAATTTTTTTTCATTAAGATTTTTTTTAAAAACCCGTTTACATCATCATAACAACATATTATATCCATTCTTTTAATTGTTAAGGTTTTCTTAAAAATTTTTTTTTAAGATTTATCTAAGTCTTCCATGTTAAAATATTCAGGAATATTTCCCAAACCTTTGATCTTATTGTATTTCTTAATATTACTCCCCACTCCCCAAAGTGCTAAATGACACTACAGATACATATTCAGACTCACAAAAAATACAGAATGAAAATGACTTTAATAAGATTCCTTTTTAAATTGTCTTCATTTTATTCTGAGTATGACAGCATTTGCAACCTCACCATAGAATTATAGTACATGGTCAAAATTCGCCTAATCATAAAAATAAGACTATGCATTTGGATTCATTACCCCTTTGTTTTGTTGTCCTCGATAATCTGGATTGGGTTCACTGAAATTTGGCAATTCTGAATAAACCATACAAAATCTGAAAGGAAATAAAGGACAAGTTAAATGATTTCCGAAATAAAGTCATCAACCCCTCTTTATAAAACATGCATAACTTACAGAAACGAAAAATGTGTCACCTGAATTAACTAAAAAGCAACATGCTAACTCAATTTATAACAGAAACTTTCTAAATGCTTATGTTGTACAAAAACATCAAATATTTGATTGCCCACAGTTTATGAAACATCCTATTTTAATTCTTCTATACTGCAAAAATAAATTGTGTCAAAGATCAAGGACACAGAAACACATTATTTGTCCTGTTTTTCCACACAGGTTGATGCCACTGAACCACATTTATGGTTCCAGAGTGGTTTTTCCAGTGGTGATGGATTTGCACTGATCCATTCACACACTCTCATCCAGTCCCTCTTTTGACCAATCACTGTGAATCTGCAAAGATAATCATTCAAGGTTAAGAGTAGATTGATTCTACAGGCATGAAAAAAAGACAACGGGCTATCAACACACCAATGCTTCTTTTAAGCCAACTATGATATATATTAACATTACAAACAAGCATTTTCTTGGCTCCTCACCCCACAAACAAAAAATTAGAACCAGCTTTGGTAAATGCTATACTGACTCTGACAAAGTCATTAAGAATTGAGTGACTTCCAGTGGTTCTTCACATAACTGACCTACATTATAAATACTCCTCTATACATGAAGGTCAGGACAGGATCCTAAATCTTTCGGTAACATTGATGCTGACCTTTCATAACACATTGTTCTATTACCACTCTAAATACAAACATAAGTGAATCCTAATTCCCTCCTAGAGAAGACAAAGTGTTACCAATTTCTGATCTTTAAAAGTTAGCAAGATAGCTTATTTTTCCACACAAAGTATCTTATACCTTAGTGTAGAAGTTTTCCTCCGTTATTTATTGGTGCCACTTGTGGCTTCTCTCATTAAATATCCTCCAATTTAATGGCATTAAATAGATGTCTACGCAATAACCAAGTGGAATGGACTAACAATTTGACTTATTGCCTACACCATATTTCACGAGTATATCCCAAATGTCTAGGCTAGTACAGAGGGTGAATTACCTTTACACCCTTAGAGAGGATGGTTCCTCCAAGTCAGGGTGGAGATTACCAAGGTAGTAGTGTATGGAAGCTCGCAATGCGGCTGCCTGTACGGTACCTAGACTGTGGATAAATACAGGACTTCAATTTTCATTGCTGCAAGTCCTTTTACCATGCGAACATATTCACCCATAAACAGAAAAGAAAAAAAATTTAAGCATATGGCCAAAACCCATAGCTAGCTTCTTATCTGGTAATTCACTAGGAGACAGAATCTACTTCAAATGGCACTTGTGACACCTGAAAAATGCATTCCCAAAGCTTACTGAAATGGTCCCACAGAGGCTTATCTCAAGCACAGCTTCTTAAGCTCTTTACCAGGAAAAACTGACATTCTCAACCATAGAAAACAGTATGGATAGCTGTTCAATGAACACACACATGAAGTTATTTTTACAGTTAAGTTGCTGAAGGTATACAGTTTACCAGTCAAAAACAAGCCAAGAAAAAGGTTTTTAACTTATACCTACCATTTACTTTAGTAGATATTATCTGTAATTTATTCAATTACATAAAATGCATTTTAATACTTACTCTCCAATTTTTTGAAGTTCTCCACCCCTTCCAGTATAAAGTGTCAGACATCCTTTCCACATAGATGCATACCTAGAAAGAAAAGAAACATCAGTTCCGTAGAAATATGGGTTTTTCCTTCTACTTAAATCAAGTAACTATACTGTATATTTTGTATTGGGTGCAGGTGGGGATCAAACTCAGGGTCTACCATAGTGAATCAAATACAATTAATCTAACTTTAACTTGTTACATACTAAGAAATAATACAAAGAAAACTCTACTGCCAAATTTTGACATAATCATCTAAGCTATAACCCTAGAAAACAAAGTCGTTTTGCAAAGCAAGCACTATTATACTCCAAAGGTCACATCTTTAGTCAGTTAACAAAACTAGAACTTATAATTGCAAAGTTTAATCAGAAATTCTTTTTCAATCACAGGATATAGAAAATCAACTTGTCAGTGCTTACTTTTACACTCATTAACTTGGTCTAGTCAGATAGTGCTACAATAATTTTTTCTTTGCCTTCATAAAACATGTAAGTTCCCAAGCTACAGAAAACTTGGTGAAATTTAATCAAGGGGCTAAAAAACCCAAGATCACAAATCTCTCACCATTGCCTTTTCAAATGTGCAATTTTTAGCACCAACTTGGCTGAACATTATTTATGCTGAATGATTTTGAATATAGATAGCATCATTAGATAAAATAACCCTAGATATAAATCTATGAGAAATGTAAATTAATCAATATTATAAAATCAGTCCAAGGTTTGGTTTTCAGTGGTTCTTTGTACAACTACTATGGTAACTTCATGACTTAGAATGGTAAATTAAAATAACTATTGTTTAAGTATAGTGATAGTTTATCTTTTAAAATAAATAAAAATTTGCTAGTTCCACATTATATTATTCTCTTCATTTAGTAAGGGTTATTTCTTAAAGACTCCCATCTTATGTTAGATAAAAAGTGACAGGAAAAAGTGCACAAATATTTCACCTTCCTTACTAAAGTAAAAATCAATGCATATTTTGAGAAAAACATTTGAAGTTATGACAAAACACTTTCACTTTTTCAGGAATGAGACCAACATTTGCAGGCTTTTCTGACAAACATATCAATATTCAAATTACCATTATACAGACGTATGCTTTTCTTCAAAAACCCCTTTCCTTAGATTCAGCCAGAAGTGCATTATAATGGGCCAGACTCTGCTAGATTTGTTATTTTAATAAGGTATAATTATTCCCATTTTACAGAAGAGGAAGTAGATGAAGTGTAAAAACTTCAAGGTCACACTTGTTAGAAAATAGTTTCTTTGGTTTTGAATTTTCCTTTAAATTGCACTCCCTGAAAATACTCCTAAAATCCTAGATACTATATGGCTACTGAGTTTAGTTTTTCCACAATTTTTTGGATGGACGCATCCATGTATTTTCTGACTAAAATACAGAAAATATTTGAAATACTGTTTCTAGTATATAAAATACTTTAAAGCACTAGATACTTTGGCACCCAAAAAAACTTTTAATTATGCTAATTCTCACCACACCCTTCCTTGTAGGAATCTTTTGTGTATGTTAAAGATGTGGAGGTTTGAAAGACACAATTCATGTCATGAGTCAGTGTATGAGAATAAAATGTCTAAGTCCTGACTCTCATTTCCTTATTTGATGATACTCTGACCCACTTCCTGAAGATGTAAGGCCTGTAAGATATCACCAAGGAGCTCTGACTTCCTACATTCTGAGTGATCCAACACTTCTCTGATTCTATTTACTTATGCCAAATCAATTTCCATCCACTTTTCCTATAGTTACGACCAATAAATTATTACAATTCTATTGATCACAAAGCTTCCAAAATCTATTTTTAAGACCCTTTTCTAGTCTTTATGTTCCTAAGATAAAGGTTTGGTAAATTTTTAAAGGCAATTTAATTACCAAACAAAAAAGGTCTGCTAAATTATTTTTAAAAGCCAACCTTCCAACTGACATTTTGGATGGTGCCTTTCTGCCAAACATTTTCTGCATGTCATTCTGGTTTTTGTACCACACTGACCTTAAGGCAGTAGGCACAAGGAATCAATCATTTTCCAGAATGTGCCTTCCAGATACTGTAGACTTCTCCTCTAAATAAGTACAAGTAAAATATTGGCAGGATTTCAAGTCATAAAAACGGGAGAAAGGCTGGAAAAGAACTAAGTGACAACTATATTAAATTATTTCTGGAATAAAGTATGGACTACGTTAATCCTATCAATCTAGTAAAGGCTCAATAATCCCAGAACAGTATTTAAAAATCTACGTGGGGGCGAGGAGTGGGGGTGGTTAGATACGTGGCTGAAACTGACTGCTTTTACAGGCAAGGTTATTACCTCCCAGCTCTGTCCACCATGTGAAGTTAACATGATAGGGACTCAAAATTCCTTGGGAGTGGCCCATAGGAAAGACGGAACTTCAGAACTTGCCAAGGTCCTGAGCGTCAGCCAATTCCGATTCCAAAGACTGCTATTTAAAAAGCACTTCCCCCGACCCCATACCCCTTTTATGCACACCTACCCTCTGGTCAACCGAATAATATCCCCTGGCTGTATAAGACCTCCGATTTCATCCCACACGGAAATAGTGATGCTGCCCGTTTTATCTGCTACTTTGCATGATCTCACTTCATGGCCGTCTTTGGTTTTGGTCACGCGTCCTATGAGGATTTAAAAATCAAAAGGGGGAAGAGGGTGTATTAGATAATAACGACTTCCAGAAAGAACTCCCGGACCTTAATGCATCTGAAAGGTGGGAAAAAGTCGAGGCCCTGGTACACGCCGCCAGGATCCGAGCCCTGGCAGGATCCACCCGGACCACGTGGATGGGGAAGGGAGGCGGAAGGAAAGGGAGGGGGAGGGGAGCCCCCGGCTCGCGGACCCGGCGGCGCCCTACCCTCCAGCCCCGCGACGCACGGGGGACGGCGGGGTGGGCTGCGGATCCCACTTACCTATCTCCAGGACAATAAAGACGACATTTAAGTTTTTCAGTCCGGGCTTAATATCTTTTATAAAAAGAGGTGGGTCGTTGACCCCATTCATATTGAGGCAGGTGCGCTACGGCTGCGGAGACGCGGGTGGGAAGGGAGCGGGACAAAGCTTCCCACCCTCCCAGGCCAGGGGCGAGGGTAGAAGGGCGACCTTGGGCGGGGGTGGCGAGAAAAGGGGCAGAAAGCGGTTAGAGAGGGACCGAGGAAACCAGCCCAGACTGCACTGAGCCTTAAAAAAAAAAAAGAAAAAAAAGAAAAAAAAAGAAAAAAGCGCTCACAAGTTTAAAAGAAAAAAAAAGACAAGACAAACCACTCCGCACACCAACCCCGCTCCCAACGGGGCGACAGGAAGGCAACCGTGCGAACCGTCCCCTTCTTTGGATAAATGGCAGAAAAAAAGGCAGCGAGGGAACGCCTCTGCTCTGAGTCCCGCTCACATACACATGGGCGCGCGCCCAATCTCTCCCGGGCGCCGGGAGGGGGACCGACTGTCACAGCGAACCGGCAGTAAAGATTGAGCAGCTGCGTACCGAGCGTCCCAAACAGCGACTGCCGAACACGCCGGCGCGTCGGCTGAACCCTCGGAACGCCCCGCCCCTTGTGACGTAAGTGGCGTCGGCACGCCCGCAGCCCCGCCCGCCAGGCAGCGAGCGGGGCGGAGAAGTGAAGGGGCGGGAACTGGCCCGCGACTTTCGTTCAGCCCTGCTCATTCCTCCCTAACGCTGTCAGCGTGGCCCCGCCCCCTCAGCTTTCCAATGGGCTCTCGGAGCGACCCAGCCTTCCTTCCGATTCTGCTGTCGCTGTGCAGCGTCTGTTTGCCCTGCCTAGTTTTCTTTTGCCCGGCTGCTACCACCCACTGTCAATCCTTAAAGTTTTCTTGCCTTATTCTCCTTAGGATTCAGTCCTCCACTCCTGCCCCTTTAATCCTGTAGTCACCGGGAACGGTTGCTGTGTTTAGGATCCAGTGAGTACGTCAAAGAATATGCTGTCCTATAAAAACAGGTTCAAGTAAGGTGTCTGGTTGGGTTGAAGGAGAAAACTGGGAAGGCATGGTCCTTAGCCTCCAGTCTGGAATTGTAGGACTAGAAGGGGACTTGGAGGTCAATTCAACTGTTTCATTTTAACCATCTTTAAATTGACATCCGGAAAACTGAGATAGTTTGCTTGAAGGTCACCCAGCAACTTATGAGCAAGGAGAACTTCAGCACAAGTCTTCCTACCTGGTCTTGCAGTCTTCACTCTATAAGGTAGAGAGACAAGGAGTTAAATTCCTTTGCAAACTTTTTTTTCATTACCCCTCCGCTCTCAGATTACACCTATTTGCTTTTCTCTCTGCTTTTTTTTTTTTAAGGCTATATTTTTAGAGTATTTTCAGGTTCACAACAAAATTTGGAGGTGGCTATGGAGACTGCATAGCAGAAGCCTTAATTTTTCCTTGATTCTTTCTGAATATTCTTAGATCAACCACCATTTCCCAAATATCTGCAAACAAGCAGCATAGATATATTAATGCTCCAGAAGCTAGTTTCAAAAATAATCATATTAGGAAGAGACTCAAGACATTCTAATGAAGCAGGAGCTTCTATTTCATGAACAAATAAGTTCGGAGTGCCAAATACACTGATGTAATGCTGGGAAGTGGTGTAAAGTAATATTATAAGCATGATTTCAACATCAAATAAAACAAATAATAAAACATATCAGTTAATGGCAGAACCACATCCAATCTCAGGCTTCCAAAGACTTCCAATCTGGATCAGAAGCTGTAATTCTACCATGATTATCTGACAGGACTTGATGTTCCAATTGGATTTTCCTCAAAGCTATATTCTTCGACACTGGCAAAAAACATTCTCACAGAAGTAATATTTAAATCAAATCTTTTGTTTTAAAGGCTTGACAATATCTTTAAAAGATTAACAGTAGAAAGAAAACCAGTTAAGAATGTTGAGCAGAGTTGTGGCCAAGAGTTTGGACAAAGAAAGCCACTCCTTGCATCTTCAGTCATTTGTTCCCAGAAGGGGTATTAGCTAGGACTCCTCAGACTAATTTTATTGAAATTTATAAAGAAGAACCAGACACTTAGGAAACCAAGCCCCACAAAAGCAGAAGCTGGTGCTCAGAGAAGCAGCCCAGCCCTACCCTTCCCCCACAGGACAGAATTCAGCAGAACACCTACTTCCTTCCCTACTAACTCAGCAAGTCTCAGAAAGGAAATGGCAACCAAGTGCTTTCTCATTTACCAAAACTAAAGACAACCTTAAGAAACAGAATAATGTGGGCAGTGCAGGAACTCTTCAAGCTAGGCCAGTTTTGCTGGGTTTCAACTATCCCCAAATCACTCCTCAAGGGTGATGTTTAACAAAAAGAGAAGGGGCTGTCCAAAACAACTGTCACCCAGATAATCTTTCCTAATATTACCATTTAGTGAAATAAACAGAGATCACTTGGTCCAGCTCATTAGGTCATAATGATTATATTGTTGATTCTTTACTATATTCATAAGATTACTCCACAGTCTTCTTCCTTCTAAGACAGTTCTTTGGGCCTCCTTATTTTCATAGCCCAAACATAAACTTATTCTGAGATGAGGAGAGATTTATGCTCAGAATCTCAATACCACTACTCTATGTAAAGAAAATATTGCTTAGTAAGACCCAGTACAATACAGAAGGGCATCCATTAAAATTCTGTACATAAGATTCCAGTTAACTGGGTGCTCACTGATAAAGGATTTCCTATAAATTTTGCCTATCACCCTCTACCCATGCTCACTCCCAGGTTCTGGTTTCTTGGATCACAAAGTTAACTTTCATTATTTTTGTACTTTTCAGCAGTTTAAAACTATTACAACATCACATCAATAAAACAGCTAGCCAAGTACTGTTTGACACCAGATATCTTGAGTGGTAAACTAACAATTAAAAAAACTAACAAGAACTACAGCATTCTCACATTATGGAGATAGTCCATTTTGTGGAATAACAGGAAATATATATATATATTTACCATTCCTATTCTTAATATATATATTAAGAATATATATATTCTTAATCTTCTTAAAAAGATTTAACCAAAAGACTCATAAGTAATGTTTAATAATATTTATAACAATAACTACACAAACCATCCTATATAATGATAAATGCTCACACATTGAGCATTTGCTATGTGCCATTTGCTATGTGTAAACACTTATGAACTTGATATATTTATTAATATATTAATAATATGTGTGAAATGAATTTTCTCATTTAATAGTAAGTTATGGACTGGGATTTAAAAACTAACTCTGTTACATGCAAAAATGTTTCCTACAAAACAGCTTATTTGCTCTAAAAAGTGCATTTTATTTTGCTAACTAAGTGAGTAATTAGGTTTTTTCAAAGGCTTTGTAGTTCCCAGTGATTAGTTCAGTAACATTTTATCTGATCTCCAAAGTCTCCTTGTGTGGGCCAGTGAAGGCGAATAACTTTATAATTTTCCTTGGGAAGAAATGCATCACTAAATGAGTTAATTCAACTTAGCTATATCATCTTTTCAATAATAGAATAAAGAATTTCTGTGTTCTAAAAGGTTTTTTTTTTTCAAGTATATCATACATATAGTCACCTGAATTTATTGTTTATTCTTCTGAAAAAAAACAACAAAATATTATTGGCAATTGAACTAACTCAAAACCAATAAAATTATTTATTCATTAGTGGATGATTTATCTAATTGGAGTATATATCATAGTCCTCCTACTTAAAGGAATATTGTAAAAATGCTACAAATAACATGTACAAAGAGAGCATGAGAAGGCTTCTACTGGAACAAAAGTCTTTTACATATTTTATGTCAAGATGCTTCAAAAAGAGTTACTTGCTACCATTTGCTGATGTTTCCCAGTGTACTATGTTCCTATAGACTGAAAGTTTGTGTCCTCTCAAAATTTATATGTTAAAATCTAATCCCCAATGTGATGATATTTGGAGATGGGGCCTTGGAAAGGTGCTTAGGTATCACAAACATCCATTCATGTGCATATACCAAGAAATACTTTCTACAAAGAGCAAATACTTTCTGCGAACACCTAAATAAGAGCATTTCTCACATGAATATAAAATCTCCCAATTGGAAGGGTGCTTACAGATAATGTACTCGAACCCTTTCGTTTTATGTATGAAAAAGTACAGGCTCAGAGATGTGGACAAGATTACCACTTACAGTCCCTAATGAATTAGTGGATCTCAGTAATAATCATCATAGGCTGCTAATATCATGACAAGAGGGACAACCAGTCCAAACCAATTAAATCAGAATCTCTCAAAGTAAGACTCAGGCACCAGTATATTTTAAAACACCTCAGGGAATTACAATGTGCAACTAAGTCTGAGAACGACAGCAGGTTAGAAGAGACTTTTTTCCCGTAATATTTTCTTTGTTTTCCACATACCTATTAACACTCTGGCACACTATTTCCTTATACTAACTAGCTCGGGAAATTCTGCATTGAGATAAATTTCTAAAAGTGAAATCACTGAGTACGTAGTTAAGACTTCTGATATGTATTATAAAATTACCTTTTAGGAATTTTGAAGAGATTTACACCCTTATTTGTCTTTTACATATTTATTAAACATAACTCATTAATTTAGTCAATAAATCTTTATTGAATTACCATGTGCCAGCACTGGGACTGCATCAGCAAAAAGTAATACAAACAAAATCCCTGACTTTATAGAGCTTATATTCTAATGTACGTAGGCAAATAACAAACAAAATAAATAAGTATATAGTATATAAGAGGGTGATGGGAACTAAGGTGAAAAATGAAGAAAAGGAGAGGATAGGGATTTAGCAGGAGAGGCTGCAGAGAGTGGGCAGGGAAGGTAACATTTGAGTAAAGATGCAAAGGAGGGGAGGGAGCCATTGAAAAGGCCTAAGCTGCCTGGCTTATTCAGGAATGGCAAGAAGGCTGCTGTAACTAAGGCAGAGTGAGCAAGGAGAGAGTGTAGATCATGAGGATGAGGAGGAGGCCTATCATATTTGAGGGCTTTGGCTTTTACTCTGAGACAAGAATCTGTCGGAATGTTTTCAGCAAAGACCGGACACGTGCTAACATGATTTATCAGGATCATTCTGACTCTTGGGTGGAGAACAAAAGAATCAAGGGTGGAAGCAGGAACATCAGTTAGGTGGTTATTTTATTAACTCACTTGAAATGTGTGGTGGCTTGCACCAGAGTGGTAGCAGTGAGGAAGGTAAATGTGATCAGCATCTGGATTGATTTTGAAGATAGAGCCACAGGCTCTCTGTTAGTTGGAACTGGAGTATGAGAAAATTAGATGAGTCAGTATGACTTCTAGATCTCTGGTCTGAGCAACTGGAAAGATGGAGTTATCATTCACTGAAATGGGAAAGACTGCAGTGGAACAGGTTGGGGGATATAGAAAGATCCTTTGAGAGGTGATTTTAAGAGAGCCATTTGAGACATGAAAAACAGTAAGGCAGGAAGAACACAGTAAGGTGAGAGGTGTGTTCGATGCACTGGGTGAATTGAGTATTTCTGGGAAGACAGGATGATTGTGTCAAATGCCTCTGATAAATCAGGTGAGATAAAACTGAGGGTTAATTATTGGATTTAGCAAAAATTAAGGTAGTTTGTGACCTGGACAAGAGGAGTGGCAATGGAATTGATGGGGGCGAAAGCCTGAATGGATTGAGTTAAAGAGAGAACAGAAGTTGAGGAATTGGAAATGTCAAAGCAAGTAAATATAGCTCCTTCTAAAAGGATTGCTACAAACGAGAGAAGAGAAATGGGCAATAACTTGAGGGAAAAATAGGACAAAAGAGATTTTCTTAAGATGTGAAAAATAACATCATGCCTGTCAGCTGAAGGGAATGGTTCCATTGATAGAGGAAGGAATGGAAATTTCTGGAGATGCATCTTTGTTCTTCAAGAGATGGGGGCAGGGGGGAGGGGGCAGCAAGTGCCCTGGCAAAGGGGTTGATGGAAGCGTAGAAGGTTCTATAACAGCAGGATAGTTTTTAGTAGATGGGATAACATAGTGGTATCAGCTTACGAAAATTCCCTTCTGAACGCTACTATTTTCTGAGTGGAATAAGATCATCAGTTTAAAATGAGGATAGGGAGAAAATGCTGGAAGTTTGAAGTGTTAAGAAGAAGATATGAAATTGTCAGGGGACACAGGAGAGTGAGTGAACTAGGGAAATGAATTACGATTTTAAAACAAGACTATAAAGTCTCACTTGAAAGCAATTAACAGTAAATTTATAGTTATGGCTTTATATTTTTCTTCAGACACATTCATCTTTGAACATTTAGGCTCAGACTAGGCTGAGAATTGGATTTAACCAGTATTAGAATTTTGACGTGACAGAAACTCTGTGTTTTGCAACGTATGTTGTACACATCTTTTCCCAGTTTATAATTTGCTTTTTCTTTTTATCTGAATTGTTTTAAGTAAAGAAACTTTATATTTTTATATGGTCAAATCTATTATCTTTTGCTATGGTTTCTTCCATTACTTTTTTGTGTGAGGGAGCCCTCTCTCATAAATCAATGATATAAACTTGCTTTTATACCTTTTCCGGTTTTTTTATAGTTGATTTTTAACTCTTTAATCTACCTGTATATAAGCTATGATGCGAAGCTCTAATAAAATACTCATCCAAAATTTTCTTTTTCCCACATTGATTATTAAAAAGAAACAATTCCTTACCCTTAGATTTGTAATTTCTTTAAAATCTGTTATACTATTATCTTTTTATTTTTTATAAGCTCTAGTTCCAGCTTGTTATTTCTAGATCACTGATTTATCTGTCTATTCTCAGTATTTAACATGATTTAATTAGTGTATAGAATACTTCAGTATCTGATAAGATAAACACCAATCTTCAGCCCCCTTTTTAATAAACATGCTTTAACCATTCTCGCTTAATTATTTTTCTAGAAAATTTCGTTATGATTCAAAACAAATCCCTCTCAAGATATGTTTGGAATTTAAAGAAGCTTAAACATTAATTTGGAAAATATCAATTTCTGTATAATATTCAAGTTCCCCATTCATGAACCATGCTATGATTCTCTATGCTTTTAACTCTTACTGGATTGATTACTCATTCATTAATTTTTTATACATTTTAAATTCCCCTGAGATCCAGTTTTGCTTTGATTTTGATTTTACTAGATTGATTTCTCAGGTAAATTCCCCACAAAGAAAAGCTGAAGGTAACTATCTGATACTTTGCATACCCCAAGATGTCTAAGTTTTTTTTCTCATATATATATGATATTTGGGGTAGGTACAGGATCTTAAGATTGCAATCCTTTTCTCTTAGTATTTATCACTAAGTCCAATAGATAGAATGTTCCTTGAAAAGCTATTAGAAGAAAAAACTGGAAAACAACCTAAATGTCAAAAAAGATTTATTAAATAAGTGTAACATTAGTAGGGAAGTCTATAAATGATTTTTTAAATGAAGGAAAGTAAACATCCTTTGATAAGGAAACAAATCTATGTGAAAAAAGGAGGCTGCATAATATGTATACTGATCACATTTTTGAAAAATTAAAATCTTGCGTGAATATGTATTAGTATATCTATTTTGATATTTGTATATCTAGAAAAAAAGTACCAAATATTAACAAATCACTGTGGGGATTATGATTGATATGTGGGGGAGGAAGAACTTTTACTTTTTATTTTATAAACTCTAAATTATTTGAAGTTTTAAAATTATGTCTTATTACTAATTAACAGGTATGCAGTTTTATACAGCCAGTGTACACATTTACTTAACCTTTTTCCGTGCCTTTATTTTACCTGACACTGTTAACCTCACTCCCTCCTGTACAAACACTGAGTTAAGTACTTCTTCTAAGTATTGCCATGAGACACTGCACTTATTCCAATTATAGAACTTTACACTTTAATTTATAATTGCCTATTTATTTGTCAATTGTTCCAAGTAGCAAGAAAAATCAGGTACTTTTCCTACTTCATCATTTTATGTTACACCTTACAAAGTACCAGTTCAATAACTATGAGATGAAAATGTCTGTATGATTAGAAAGAGAATGTGTATTCTCTAGTTCTCTGGAAAGTAAGAGAAGCTGTGCAGAAGATAGAAAACAGAAGTGATATAGGCAGGGTGGAAAGTCCTGTGGGTGAGCTATGTCCATTGGTTGAGCAGCCAAACCACCATGGGAATGGTTCCCTTAACTGTAAGTAGGTCAAAGGAAACAAGGTGGAGACTTATGGGAGAGACTATGCAAGAGCAGTAAGAGGGTAACTGACCTTCTCCACCTGGGGAATTCCACACTTGGGTAGAAGAATAATATGTAAATCTCTCTTTCTGGTAGAAGAATAATATGTAAATCTCTCTTTCTGGTGACCTAGCAATTCACTTATCCTATGTGGGTGGGATACATAGGAATAGCTTGGAACTTCTGAAGGGTAAGTTGGAAAGCACATATCACTGTAAAAGCAAGAGAGAGCGGATGTTGCTTATTAGGTGAAATACTAAGATGTCTGTCCCTTCCCTGCCCCCTCCCCCCCAAAAAATACAAAAAAGTATATATCTATATACAGAGGATTAAATAACATGGACGTTTATTTCTTTCTCGTGTTACAGTCCGAAGCAGTCAAGTTTGCCAATCTCTATCCTACAAAGTCACTCCAGGACCCAAATTTCTTCCATTTATTATTGCTTCACTATTCCCTAAGGTGATACTTTCATCCTCATGGTCAAAGCTAGATTGCAAGCACATTCAGTGTTCCAACCTGTGAGAAGAGAAAGAGAGGAACTCCAAGGCAAATGGCCTATCTTTTAGGTAGAGATGACCCAGACATTACATATAACTTCAATTTACATATAATTATCTTTAGTTGTGAAAACAGGATGAAGATGTAGTCTCTAGCTGATCGCCATGTACCTAGTGCAATCTCTATTTCCATGGAAGAAGGAGGAATGGATTTTGGCGAAGAACTACAAGTCTTGCCATATAAAGAAATCAATACTGTGTTTGTAACATGAAACTCTAGTGGCCATCAAATGCTCCTCTAAGTCTAACTAATGCATGTGCAATGCAAAGACCAAGGACAGTGGAAATTGAAGCTAACCATATTGAATTTAAACAATTGTTCTTTATTATGAGATAATATCCTTCCTATTTTTTATGCTAAAAGATCTTTATGTATGGCGATAATGGTAGATAGCATTTTAAATGTCCTTTAAAAAAAAAAAAAGTGAAACAAAATATCGGCAATATGCCCCAATTTGTCTGTGTGTGTTTGCAGAGATTTTACAGGTTCTCGAACTCCTTATCTGAGACCAGTGCTCCCATATGACAATCAAACACAGAGGGGCAGCAGACGGGCCAGTAGTTAGGATTATTATTCTACTCCTCTTTCAACAGTGAAAATGGCATCTCGCCCTCAGGATAGGTTTTCTAAACTCTGCCCACTGCCCACTCCCTTACCTTAGCTGGTTAGGTTCCCTCCTCTGGACTCTCCTAATATTCTTTATATGGTTCCATCATAGCATTTATCATATTGTATTGTATTAAAGATTAACATCTTTCTCTTCCTGCCTGAATATGAGTACCTCAAAAATAAAGATGGCATGCTCACTTAAAGTGCTAGTTCTTTTTGAATATAACATATTAGTTTCCTAGGACTGCCACAACAAAATACTATAGACTGAGCAGCTTAAGCAACAGAAGTTTGTTTTCTCACAGTTATAGAATCTAGAAATCCAAGATCAAGGTATTTGTAGGACTGTTTTCTTCTGAGGCCTTTCTCCTTAGCATGCAGATGGCCACCTTCTCACTCTGTCCTCACATGGTCTTTGCTCTATGCATACAGATCCCTGGTGTCTCATTATGCATCCAAATTTCCTCTTCTTGTAAGGACATCAGTCAGATTGGTTTAGAACCCACTCTAATATCCTCGTTTTAATTTAACCTCTTTAAAGGCCCTGTCTTCAAAAACAGTCATTTTCTGAGGTATTACGGGTTAGGGCTTCAACATATCAATTTGGTGGGGAGAGCACAATTCAGCCCATAATAACATCTTTATACTCTTTTCTGATTTAAAAAGTATTCTATGTTTTTAAAAATCAAATTATGCAGAAACATATAAGTAGAAAGTCAAAGTGTCCTATCATCTCACCCCTCATGAGAATAGCTCCCAACAGTTAGGAGTAATAATTGTTTCTTGAATGAATGCGTGTGTGAGCAGTGGTGTGGTTCCCATATTATACCCAAAGAAAATAAGACACCAAATGGCTAGGAAACTTTTTCAAAGTCATGAAACTGCTTAATGAAAGGAGGACCATAACCCAGTTCTACCAACCTCTCATTGGGTTCTTCCTGCTATCTTCTGCTACTACTTTTCTATAATTATTGTAACTTTTGAATACTTTTGTCCCTCATTTTTAATGTTTGAGTGGATAAGCTGAAGATTTTGTATTTCTCTTTAAAAGTTACCAAACTTAATAAATTTAAGTGATCTTCATTTATACCTGCCCTTGTCTTGGGATCTTTCTGCAGCAAGAATCAGATACTTGCTCAGATTAATTTTCAGGTATCTATTGCTGTATAACAAACCTTGTCAAAACTGAGTGGCCTGAAACAGCAACTATTTTACTTTCATAATTCTGTTGGCTGGCCATCTGGGAGTGAGTTTGATGGCCTTGCCTGCAATCACTCATGTGGCCTCATTCATATATCTAGTAGTTGCTCCTAGCCTTGCACTGCGGTGTTTCTTTTGTCCACCATATTGTTTTACCTCCTCTGGTAAACTACACCAGGCTTCAGAGCTTGGTGATCTCAGGGTTTCAAAACAGTGAGAATGGAAGCTGCAAGGTCTCTTACAGCTTACAGTCTAGAACTAGCATGGTGTTACTTTTGTCACATTTTGATGCTCAAAGCCAGTTACAAGGGCAACCTACATTTCAGAGGTTGAGACATACCCTCTGCTTCCTGATGGGAGTGATGACAACTCTGCATTGCAAAAAAGCATGTGTACACAGAAAGGTATGATTCATTGGGGGATATTACTACAATGCTTTTCCACAGCTGACGTTTCTCACAGTATAACATCATGCTTGCCAACCTTCCTGCCATGCCCACAGCTTCCTTTAAACAAAGTGAATGGTTCCTTTGGTATCATGGTTTGTACTCTAACTACCAACTGGATTCAAGAAGTTGGACTGGAGATTAATACTTGTATTAGTGAGGATTAAGGACAAATTAAAGTGGGAGAAAAACCCTGCATGGCTGTGCTTAAACAAGATAGAAGTTTATTTCTGGCTCTTGTCAAAATTAAAAGGTAGGTTCTTCAGAATTAGTATTGGCCTCCAATTACCCTGTCCCTTCTATCTTGTTGCTTTATTGACTGTATCTTTCGTTCTTAACATTGCCTCATAATTCTAGATGGCTGCCATATTTCCAAGTACAGCCAGTTTCATCCAGCAGGAAGGAAAATAGGGAGAAAAAATCGAACCCACTCTAATAAAGAATACCTCCTAGAAGCTGCACACCCAACTTACTCTTAAATCCTAGTGACCTGTACTTGGTCACATAGCCACAACTATCAACACAGGGAGATTGGGAAATCTACTTTTTATTTCCAGTGCCCACACACCCAGCCAAAAATCAGGTGTTCTATTACTACAGAAGAATTAAAGAGTAAATTCTGATGAATAATCAGCAGCCTCTGCTACAGTGCTTCATCTAAAGGCAGACATCTGTATGATATCCATGGGCATATAATGTGGCCTGGTAAGAGAAATATACCCAATAAAGATGTGCAGTTTGTTAATTCATTTCTTCTGAAAACATGGTATTTGTTGAGTCATTTCTATGTGTCAAGCACTGTATTAGCTACTAAAAAGAGAGCAATCAGCAAAAGAGTTCCTGCCTTCATTTAATTATACTCTAATTAGGAAAGATAGTCAATAAACAAACAAACAAAAAACAATATAATGTAAAACATTGATAAGTGTTATGAACAATTCATCTAGATAAAGGAATAGACAGGATGGCATGTGGAAGTGAATGGACAGTTATTTTAGATAGGTGACATGAGCAGGGACATAAATGAGGTAAGTAACAGTCATGCTGATATCTGGGAGAAAAGGCACAGGCAGAGGGAACAGTAAACATAGAACTTGAAGTAGAAACATGCTTGGAATGTCAGAGGAACAGCAAGGAATCTGACAGAACTAGAACAGAGGGTTGGGGGAGTGATAGGAGACAAAGATAAAGAGAGCCACAGGTCAGATTATAACAAGGACCATGTAGTGGACAGTGAAAAAGATATTCTTCAGAAGTTCAAAAGCAAAGTTGTGCCAGAGGTCCTCAAGATCACCCTTAGGTTCAGAGATTTGCTAGAAGGGCTCACAGGGACTCAGCACATGGTATACTCAGCTTATACTCAGCTTATGGCTATGACAGCAAGAGAATACAGGGCAAAATCAGCAAAGGGAAATATGCATAGAGCAAAGTCTGGAGGAAACAAGGCATAAGCTCCAAGAGTCTTCTCCCGGTACAGTCACACAGCAGACACTTAATTCTTCGGGCAACGAGTTGTAACGACAGATATGAATGCTGTCTACCAGGGAAGCCCATTACAGAAAAAAATCAGTGACCGAGATTTTTATTGAGTTCTGCTCACATAGGTACCCTCTTCCTGGAACATACCAAATTCCTGACTGCCAGAAGGAAAGCAGGTCTTTAGCATAAAATATATTGCTTGTTCAGACAATTTAGGCACAGTGCTCTACACTTATTTAGCAAACAGTCAGAACCCTCCTGAAACCTAAGTTCATAGATGCCTATCAAGGGTCAACCTTGCAAGCAGGGCTTTCTACGAATAGTAGGCTTGTACCTGTTGTTAACTCTTTTCTTCACAAAAACACACAGAAATCAATGTGTGAAGCGCAGTGGAATAGGAGCCAGAAAACAAAACAGAGACTAAGCAGACTCCATGAGCTAGAAGAAGCAATGAGTAAATATAATCCATGAGATAAACTGAGAAATAGACAAAAGACAGTAATAATAGCAGGAAGAAGGAGCAGAGTAAAGCCTAATCAAGTGAATGGAAGAGTATCTTGTACAGGAAGAACTAATGTCCTTCTATTTGAAGACAACCTCAATATTGCTTTGGGAACATTAGAATTGCTATATGATCCTGGAGATGAATGAGAAATGCTCTGGTTCTTCATAGGCTTGATTGTTTCATTAAAATGGTTTCCCATTCTTGCCTCCTAATTTCCCCTTCTATCCATATAATAAATTTCAATCACCCAAGATCAAAGACACATCTATGTCCTTTGAAACCTGCATTGTCAGCTGTTCAAAGCATAGACTTTATAGAGAAAAACTACTATGGTGGCCAAGGGATCAGTGCCCAACCAGATGAAGGACCAAGATTTGTAATAACAGCAGAAAACCTTCCCCCCCACCACCGCCATGAAACCATGTTCAAGTCACAACAATACTCAGATGCAAAGTGTACTTTTATGCTTTTTTGGTTTTAATCATGTAGTTCACTCTGTCTAGAGCTCCTGGCCTTTTCATCCTCAAAAATACCTAGCTTAAATGCTATGAAACCTCTCTGACCACTTCTCTCCCCACGCTCTTCTAGCCCCTCTGGAATGAATCCTTTCCTCTGGCCTGCTCTCTCAGCTCTTGATACATATTTCTATAGTAGCACATATAAAATATATTGTAATCACTATTTATGTATTCCTAATTTAAAAAGTAAATTATGTTCCTGATACTTAACATAGTGCTCTCAGATAATTAACATACTGCTTTCTTTAATTAACAAGTATTTGGTAAGTGAATGAGTGAATGAACCGAGAAACAAATGCAATGAGTCACATATTGAAGAATCCTGATCACAGGAGTCAAGAACAAAGCTTCTTACTAGTTCTTAATTCTCCTGATCGAAACGATATCTCTTATCTATTGGGGTAATCATTATTTTCCAAAATTGTATTGCTTTTGCACTACATTATTTCTTTGATGGTATTGTTCATTTATAGATGTTAAATAGCCATGTCAGCATTGATTCTAATAATTTCTCTAGTGAGTAAGCGATTTTTTTTTTATTTCTATTTTTTAATTATGGAAGGATCTAAATATTCCCAACCAAAAAATACATGCTAAATACACTCAATTTTATGACATTCGAGCATGTTTATATGTTTACACAGAATCACTCTCCTGCTATGAAAGAACTTCCTATCACTAGTGCCACATATATGTATGCATATTTTTAAATTAAACTTTTCAAAAAGGAATAATTTCAAATAGTATTGTTTTTATAACCCACTATCTATGGTGCTGAAAGTGAATTCCCCAAGAAATTTTACAATAAAACCAACTCTAAATCATGGTCATAGCAAATAGCCTAAATTTGTTATTGTCTCCACAGATCCCTTTTGAGTAGTATACTTTTAAAATCTGATAGTATATTTTATAGTTTTCCTTTACTCCCCTGAGAGTTATTCGAATCAAAGCCTTTGGTTAAATGCTTTAATGATGTGCTGCTGTTAGCATGCACAAGGTTGTAAGAACTAACCAAAATAGATTCCAAAAAATTGAGAACGGTCTTTAAAAACAGCATAATCTGAAACTGAAGCTAATTAGAATTAATTCTGAATTTCCAAGCCATCTAACAGAGAGTTTGCAAACGTGTGGATATGATTGGGGTGTTGCACAAATCTCGTGTGTAGCAAGGAGGATGTTTTTGTAAGATTGGAGAAGGAAACTAATATTTTTTGAGCATTTTCTTTGTATCAGGCACTTAACATACACTTTTGTTTAATCATTACTATACCCATCTAAAGTAATTGTTGTATCCACATTCCAGGCCACGCAGCTACTTCAGAGCACAACTGGAAGGCCAACCAAGTTTCTTTAACTCTAAAGCCTGTGTCTCTACCACCTAATATAGGAGGCCAGGGTATCACATCACAACATACAAAGAACTCTAATTAAATGTAACCTATTCTGGATATTGTCCCCAAAATGGAGTGATCTTCTTGGAGAGTGAATTTAAATAAAATAAAATAAAATAAAAAACTATACCCCGAACCTGTTTTTATAAATAAAAATTTATCTGAATGGTACCACACCCTTGTGTTTGCCATGTTGCCGGAAGGCTGATTCTGACTGCAAGGACAGTATAGAGTGGTTGTGATAGAGGCCACATGGTCCACAGAGCCTAAAATATTTCTTGTCTGATCCTCTATGGAAAAAACTGTGCCAACCACTGGAATAAAATCTTTGTCAATCAATATCCAGTGCAGTCCCAAGAAGAGAGGTTCCACATCAAGCAGACACAGGAGAGCTGTTCTGCTACTTCTAAAAGTGTTGGAGTATCAAAATGAGTCAGTTTTCCTTGCCCTGATCTATTGTTCATCCAGGAATCTCATTATAAATACCATTCTCTAAGCACCATGGTAAGTGAAAACATGTATGAAGAAAAACATAAATAATAGTTGCTCTGAAAACATAGCCTTGCTATAAATTAACAGAATAGAAAAAAAAAAACTAATACATATAGCAAAACTTTTCAAGGTTGATTTAGGCTGCCCATCTGTGAACTAATTAAATTTTGGCAAAGGAGATGAGATTATGTTTATAGGCTTAAACTAATTTAAGCTAACCATTGGCAACTCAACAATATGACAGCTAATCTTAAAGGTAGAGTTGAATACATATCAACAGGCCAATCATCTTATTTACTACAATGAACATGATTTTCTGATGAAGGAAAAGTCTACTAAGACATAGTATGAAAAAATACATTCCTTATTAAACAATATGACTTGTCCTTATTATTCTCCCACTTGACATTCATAGATTCAATTGATAATAAATGGTTAATACTGTTCAGTACATAAAAATTGCTTGACATTTCTAAAGGATATTTCTAGAAATTTCGAAATTTTCCAAACTGAGAAAAAGAGAATATTTTTATATAGTTTTTTTGGCTTTCTTATTATTCTGTTAATAAATACGTCGCTTCCTATGCACAAACTCATGCCCCACAAAACACTCCATTTTTTAAATTTCCTTTTTAAATAAAGAAATTTATTTTTTGAGACAATAACACATTCATATGATTAAAATTCAAAAGGTTCCAAAGTGTGTCTAGTGAGACATCTCTTTCCTGGCTCTGTCCTCATCACCCAGTTTCTCATTCCCCTCTACCACCAAAGTTACTATTTTTTTGTGCATCATTCCAGAGATAATCTGTCTTTATAAAGAAATATGTGTATGTATGCTTTCCCTCCACCTCTTTTTTACAGTATTCTGCACCTTGCTTTTTTTTTTTTCCTTTTAATATACCTTAGTGATTTTTCCAGTGATGCAAAACTTGCTCATTCTCTTATAGGTCTTCATAATATTTCATTGATGGATATACTGTAATTGAATAGATTATTCCCCTGTTGATGGACATTTGAGTTATTTGCAATCTTTTGATACTATAAACAATGCTGTGATATATAAGCTGAGACATGTGTCATTTCACACATGTGGGAGGATATCTGTAGAATAAATTACTACCATTTTCACCAAAATTTCATTTTCAGCTGATGAACAGTTTTCGCACTGGGTGAGAATACTCTCTGAAATACTTTAATCTTTTGTTTGTTGGCTATAAATGACTCATTCATGTCATAACTAAAACCACCTTCAAATTATATATTTCATACACTAATTTACACCAAAACCTTGTTATCTAAGAATAATCGCTTTCTTAGAGTTTCACTTATATTGCCAGAACTAGCAATGGGAGACATACACATACACAAAAATAATAATACATTGACTGTCTATGAAAAAAAAAAAAATGAGAACAATACCAGGAAGATGAGCCACACTTGCCAGGCATTTTTTGGCCTTACTCATTAGCATAGCAATTTATTCACTGGCCTCAGTGTTTTTCAATTCAAGTCGACATTCAGCAAAAGTCTCTAGGTTTGTGGACCTTTTAGAGAAGCTTGTATGCATCCAAAACTTTTTAAACATTTCCTGTCAGATTTCTTAAAATTGTAATCCCCAGGATATTTCACAGGCTCCAATTAGCAAGGGTAAGGAGAGCTTAATGCATTGTTTTCTAGTTACTGTCCAGAGCAGAAGCCAAGATACTCTGAGCAAGTCCAAACAGAGGTTTAATATGGCTTACACCACTCCCTGGGGCTTGTCAATGTATGTTCAGTCAATGTCCTCGGGAGCTAAATGATGGAATCCATAATGATAAAATTAGAATAAAAATACTAGCTAACATTTATTGAACATTCACTATATATGCCAACCACTATGATAAGAGCTTTAGATGCATTCTTTTTCAGATTTTAGTCCACAGCTGATTTAAGCTGGGGTCTACGGGAAGCTTATTCTATGCACTCCACTCTTTCTTACAAAGTAAACCCTTGATCCCAGACCCTCTCATTTGTTCTAAGAGCTACTAAAATGAAAATATCCCTGCCAGAGGAAACAGTGGAAACTGAACCAATCTTTGCACACTGTTTTGACTGATTTTAACATATTCTTTAGAAGATAACATTTAATGGGGAGAGGGAGAAATTGTTCAGTACATGTATTGTAGGGTGGGAACAGAGTGCCGCCGTGAAGGGGCACTAAAAGGCAAGATCGATACACAGTAAAGGCTAAGTTTATCTCAGAGTAGTCCCTGGAATATAATCACCACCATCAAGCCCCTCTCATCTTTAAATCCCCCTTATGAATGAGTGGAAGGCAAAAGTTGGGATGGATTTTTTGACTCTGCAGTGTTATAATAATTAAGTTTATTTAATGGCTCATTAAGTAAAGTATTGGCATGCTCAAGGATCAGTTATTTCTGATCAATGCATTAGGCAGTCTTCAGAAGTTGCTTCTGGGTACTTACAAAGGGTGTTTGAAATTATGCCTTTTTGCAATACAATCAGCTCTCAGAATAATTTTATAGTGGCTCGTTTTTCAAAAGAATTTTTTCTAGAGTTGATCCCAGGTTTTCAAGGATAGACTAAAGGTTAGCTCTCACAGAAGCATAATTTATCAAGGCTCAAAATCACTCGGACTGAAGAAGACCTCTGACTAATTGTGCAAAGGGTCTGCGAGTGGAGTGGAATGCCCGAAAAAGTAGGTCACACAGTCAATTACACACAGTTCAGCCAAGAATTAAGCAAAAGGCAATCTCACTCCATCTCTTTAATCTGTATCCAGTCTGAAACTCTGTCACTGGCAGTGGCTTGTTTTTTGTATCTTCTGAGCTCTGGCAGAGGACTGAGCTGGGCTGTAACATTTATGGCCTCTCCTGGCCAACTAAGCTTAGCTTGCTGAGTGAATGTCTAAAACAGGAGAAAATCCTGTGGATGTCCCACCGGATAGAAACCCTAACTGGAAGCATACAACTAGACTGTAATTACAATACCCTGACCATTATTTCCAGAGAATTGCCCAGGATCATTATTGAAAATGAGCTGTCGTGTCCAGTCAGCTCCCATTTTCCCTGAAATGTTAGAGCCCTGTGAATTTCACAACCTTTGCAACTTCTTGGGAAATGCATTATGAGTTTCCAAATCTCTTGCTCAGCCTTGATAAGATTCCCAAGTGATTACAAAAGTGAAAATAAAAGCCAAAGCTATTTTGTGCCTTGGTATTTATGAATAAGACAGAGTGAAAATTACATGCAGGTAACCCAGGATTTATAATCCTATGAACTTTGGAAGCACTTAGTGGAATCCATAGTCCCTCCGTGGAAGAAATAGATATTGTTAATGATACAGGCTTTCTCTTGTCATATACTTTGGTAATTCACGCAATATCAGAGCTGGTAGAAATTCAAAGATCATCTACTCCACAACTTCATCATGAATTTGAGACCAGAGAATTTGAGACTTTCCGTGGTATTCATTTTAGGCATTCCCTATTGTCATCTCACTCTAGAAGGTGAATATTTAGCCCACTGTCTTCCTCATTCTCCACTCTCACCATGAATTCTCTTCCCCTCTGCTCATTCTCTCAATTCCGCTGTGTTCTGAATGATTGCATCCCACCAAAATTCATATGTTGAAACCTCACCCTCGATGTGATGATCTTTGAAGATGAGGCCTTCAGCAGATGATTAGGTCACAGAGGTGGGGTCCTCATGAATAGGGCCCTTATAAAGAGATCTCAGAGAGCTCCGCCACCCCTTTTGCCATATGAGATTTCAGTAAGAAGGCACTGTCTATTAACCAGGAAGCAGGCTCTCACTGAACATCAAATCTTCCAATACCTTGATCTTGGACTTCCTAGCCTCTAGAGCTGTGAGAAATGAATTTCTGTTGTTTATAAGCCACCCAGTGTATGGTAATTTGTTATAGCAATCCAAACAGGCTAAGACAGTCATACTGTGATTTTCATTATAGCTAATACTCAAGATTCACATTACTAACAGGCAAATGCTATTCACAGCTAATATCTATAGACTATCATGACTATTTTTCCTTTACTACGCAGCCTCCTGTTTTCCCTGGAATTATTGTCTCGATTATTTTATTGTTGTTTACTTTGTTCTCTTTGTATTTATTGCGAATTCAAACTCCCCCCTCAATTGTGTACATTTCCTTTCGATATATTCAAATGAACTGGAGACTCTAACCATTTCATCTTTTGGAGGAAGGAACTTCTTCCAAACTGGGTCAGATGCTCTCTAGCATTAGCTCCAGTTAGGAGATTGGGTCCCCTTCATCCTCATTCTCTTCACCTCTCTTTAGTCTTAGATCCTATTTCCTGATTCCCATCTTGGTTTGTTACCTTGTTTTTTAGTGAAGGACACAACTCAGGAACTTCCTAAGAAAGAGTACAAAGGCAACAATACTCTTAAGACCTTGCATCTCTGAACACATCTTTATACTACACTTAATGCTTTTTTTTCAGGGTATAGAAATTTATTTTTCCTCAATTTCGAAAACATTTTATTCATTGCCTTTTAGATTCATATATTACTAGTGAGAAGAAAGATGACATTTTGATGCTTGATTAGTTATAGTTTACCTGTTTTTTAATTCTGAAAGTTGATAGTCTTATCTCTCCGTCCTTTTTGTTCTATATATTTTGTTTATTCTTCAGTATAGATTTATCGACTTCCTACTATGTGCCAGGCACTATTATAGGTGCTGAGATTACATCCATGAAAGTTTTATTATGATATTCTCAGGTAGACATCTATTTTTACCCCTTATTCTGGGAAGTTGAAGGGTCCATCAACATGAAAACTGAGATTGTAGGGTATTTTCATTAATTTTTTTCTTAACTGTTGAACCTCTTGAACTGTTCCTCGAATTTTTATATCTTTTCCTTCCTATATCTGTATGCTAGTCTTTTTACTCTACTTCCTGAGAGACTGCCTTAATTTTATCTTTTAGCTCTTACATTGAATTTCTCATTTCTAATGTTATATTTTAAATATGTAAGTTTCTTTTGCGCTCGTTGAATATTTCTTTTATATATAAACTCTGTTATTGTTTCTTATCTTATCTCTCTGACAACAAGATAGTTTGTTTTCTAAGTGTTCCATTGGCAGAGTTTGTTTCCTTCAAGTGCTTTCTTCTGGTTATTTTGGTCTCTTTCATTAATAAGCTATCTAGTTTTATTTTAGGAAAGGGACATTGAAGAGAGGATGCTCTGTGTGCATAAGGAGACTCCTCATTGGGTTTGCTACAGGATGATGTGACATAGGCCAACATACTGAGCCCATGTATGTGTAGTTTTCTCTTAGGCTGATTGGATCACCCAGAGAATTTTTCCAGCTTTCTGCCAAGAAAATATAAGCCTGGCTAATAGTGTTCTGGGAGTCAAATGGAAGAAGAAGATTGAGGAAGTTTCAACACAAAATTTATAATCCTACACTTAATCCCGTCTTCAATATTGTAGCCCTCAGCCTTTTGCCATCACCCCAATCCAGAGTCCTTCTTATCATAAGAATAAACCTTCAGTTTCATATTGATGTGGGAGAGTTTATCTTCTACCTGCAGAGAATAGGGGTGGGAAATTAAAGATCTACCAGCTTCTAGTAAAGACTTTCCACCAAATTCCCTGTGTAATGCTACCCTCATTTCCACTTCTTAAGGTACCTGTCATTTCAGTTTTTTAGGAATGTAGATTGTAAGTTGGATTGGTTGTCATCAAGTTTTAAGATTCAGCTTTCTCTTGTGTCCTAATTCAGTTACTATTTGTCTGTCTGCTTCCTAGCTTCTAAAATGTTACTGCCAGTTTCCTTTTCTATTCCCTTTGTCTTTGTGCATTTACCTTTTTTTTTTTTTTAATCTTTTTATTGTGCTCTTAGCTGGGTGAAGGGGGGGTGGGCGGGATTTGAATGCTTATATTCAATCTGACATTTTTAACTGGACTGCCCCAGATCCTAAGCTATTATCAATATGTTATAGGGAAGTTTGCAAGGTTTGTTCTAACTGTTCTAGAAAAACAGACATTAAAACTACCAAACACAAGACAGTTGCTAAAGAAACATGATAACCATAGTTAGATGAAATGTTCATCAGGATTCTCCATCTTTTTAAAAATTTCTATTACATGTTTACCAGAAATCTTCTAGTTATGTAAAACTCAAACATGCCCAAAGGAAAATTTATAATCTAAAACCCAAACTAGGTTATCTTATAGTGTTTATCTTCTTGGTAAGCGGTACTTCATTCTTTCATTTACTTATGTCAGAAACTTAAGAATTAGTTCAGTACCTTCTCTTTCCTCAGCTCCCACATCTACATCTACAGTTGTCTCTTAACTGATCTACTTGCAACCATTTTGGCTCCTTACCTACCTATTTCCAATACCTTTGCAAAATGCAAATCAGATCTTGCATTTGCTTCAAATCTGCTTCAAATCTTCAATTATTTCCCGATACTCTTTAGATAAGGATGACAAACTTTAACAAGGTGTGTAAGGGTCTGCAGGGACAGACTGTATTTAGTGGCATTCCTCCCCTTGTTGTCGGCTCCCTAACCAAGCTAACTTCCTTTCTGATCCTCTTTTTTTTTTTTTTTTTTTTGATGTCCTTTCCCCAAAAAAGACCCCTTCAGGCAGAACAGCTCCTTCTTACATCTGCTCTCAATTTCTGAACTGCCTCCCTTCACTTGACCAGGCTGTCACTTACTTATTCCTTGGGTCTTGGTTCTAGTGTCAGCTTCCTCAGGGAAATCTGGTGAGGTCAAGCTTTCTTTAAAATATACTGACACAAAAGCATGCTTTATTTCTTTATAACACTTATTTATTAATTAGGCCTTTGTTTTTTGTGACTATTTTATTAATATCTGCCTTCCTTACTAGATTGTATATAGCACGATGCAAAGAACATATCTATTACTTTTCACCACTATATTCTTAGGAACTGGTTAATTGCTGATTGCCCCTTTAAGGACTGATTTTAAAAGAAAAGTAATATGTGTCTTGGCTGACATCTTCAAATGCAGAATTTCAGTGTACCGAGTTCATGCAATTTTTTTTTAAATATTTAAGGTCATCGTTATAAAAACATGGTGTAATATAAATTTCTAGTCTTTCGAGTGTATTAGGGATATCAACCACTATATTAAATTGCCTCGGACTGATTGTCCAGAAAAAAGTGACACAATTTTGAAGTTTTCAAAAAGAAATTTGAATTTTTTAATGTTCAACAAAAGATTAAGAGATTGGTTCCATTACCACCTTTAAATATAGGAAGCATTTAGTAACTATTATCAGTGTCATCATCATCATCATTATCATTATTGAATACTTGTCATGTACAAGTAGTAAGCAAAAACTCTAAATACATTATCCCATTTAAGCCTCAACACCACCCTCTGAAGTAGTTAACTGGTAGTATTTTCCCGATGAGGAAACTTGGGGAGGTTAAGAAAAAAGTGAAGAAGCTGTGGGTTGAGTCGGTGTTCACACCCCAGACAATCTGGCTCTAGAGCTTGTGTGTTTAATCCCTTTAATGAGAAAGATGATAAGCAATTATTTTTAAGAAGCCAGAAATTCAACCAAGGAAAACTGATCTTAAATTTGGGAAACCCTTCATTTGGACAGAAGGAAGAACCATTTAGAGGCACTAAACACTGAAATAAGCTTTTTAAAAAAAAAAAAAACAACAACAACAACGACAACAAAAAACAAGTTGCATTCTGATTAACTTTGAAGACCAGAATGGACAGGCATATATCCCAGAAGGGTGACTTAATCATATGTTTAAGAGCAGGGCTTGGACCAATAATCTATTGAGATCCCCTCCATTTCTCTGACTCTGAACATTTGTTGAATGCCATGTTATCTTTTGTCTTCAACATTCTCCCTGGTAGAAAGTTTACCTAATGTAGTCCAGTTCGTATTATCCCAAGCTAGTTTACCCAGGGAAAATCTTGCTTATTGAGTTTAGTAGTCACTTTGCTTAATGACTTGCTGTGTTAATGACTTGGCATTGGCTTCGTCCACAGTCGGCACCTACTCAATTTAATTATTTGCTTTGTTGACATTATACCACCTTCAGGGAAACACTTTGAAGTTGAAAGTTTAACCAACTGCTGTAGTACCACTCTCCCTACCACCACCCCAAAATTTGAAGTCATAAATGATACTGAAGAGAAGAAAAAATAAGAAGAATTTAAAGAAATTGGCCTGATTGTCATGAAGCTTTTGATAAACTCAAAGAACATACTAAAAAGGATGAAAGAAGATGGTGTGATTCAATAAATCAGAATGACAAAAATCTATAAAAATAATGTTAGGAAGACTAAATCATTTTTTACAATTATCTTGAGGCTAGCTAAAAATATGCTAAGGATACTTTGAAAAAGTAGATTATATTTTTAAACACAAAGAGAGATCAATTTTATGGGGCAAATTTTATATATGTTGGCAGCTGCTGTGTAAAGAAAAGCATACTGAAATTGGTACTTCCTCATCTCTTCTCTGGACTTTTCATGGAGTACCCCATTCCAAGAAAGCCATTGCCCCCAGTCCGCATGTGAGGGTAAGTCCCATTGCCTTCACCATGTGCTGGACTGCAGAAATCAGACAAATGGTTCATACTTGCTTTGGAGGATATTTGTTTAAAGACCTTGAAACCTTAAAATCTATGTGTTCAGCTTCACCAAATGTTATCTATCTGTTTGCCTTATTAAAATAAACAAACAAAAATTTCCCCTAGTCCTCTAGTGAATCATTAGAAGAAGATGGTAAATAAAGGATGAATTGGATATCTGTTTGGACTCTAGACAAATTCTCTACAGGATTGTCTTTGGTTTAGATAACTATTTTTTTTTTAAATACACAATAGGGAATTTAGTCTTGTTTGTGAAATTTTAAATCAAATGATCATGGACACCTTTGTGCAGCAATCAACCCATGCGCTTTTGTAATATTTTAATAAAAAAGAGGACTTTGTATATATATAACCAGTTAGCAGTTTTGATTGTCTTCATGGGACAGTGCCAGTGACCCAAATAATAGTAACTCTCCTTTATAGGAAGATGATTGATATTCTCATTCCTCAAATATGTTAAAGTTCTATGGTTTAAAGTTTATCACATTTAGAATTATTAGTTTAATATCTGTGTTTCAGCTCAGGTTCACAAAAGGCTTTGTCTGCCCAATGTTGAATGATACCCTAGAATTATATGATGCAATACCCTGCTTTTCCCACTTTAAACTCTAATCTCTTCCCCAGATTATAATCTTATATGAGGATAAGGGGATTATGACTGCCTTTTCTCTGTGTGTTCCCAGTAGTATTTAGCAGAATCTTTGTCACAAAGTAATTGCTCAACAAATAAATTTATGTCCTAGGTATGTTTTCCTTCTTTCCTCAGAGCCCTAAGAAATTCACCTAATCCTTATTTTTTCAAATCTGGCTGTACTTTAGGACCACCTTGGGAATTTTTTAAAAAACAGGAATTGGTCCCCCACCTCCAGGCACTCCAAATGGTAGCATACAAAACTCCCAAGGGTGGCCATGATGGGCTGTTAGTTTTGAGAAGCAAGGATTTATCTTATCTGGCCTCATTTTCCTCATCTGAAAAACAACCAGTTCTGTTGCCTCACAAGATGCCATTAAGATCAAATGTGATAAACTGCAAAGAAAAGACTGTATATGACTGTGCAAGGTCGGACAAGAATTGAGGACAACCAAATAAGCCTGCCAGAGAGAACAAATACACAATATCAGAACCCAAATGCTTCTCCATAGCACATACATGACTCATCAGATTCTAAGATTGGAATAAATCTGAATGTTTTCTAAACAAACCAACTTCTCACTTCTTTGCCTGTATGTCTATATCTTCTGTTAAACTTGGTAATAAAGCACTTACTTTATATGAAAATTATTGGAAGGTTATTGGAAAGACAGAGTAGTTTGGGGAGATATTATTTATTTATTCCTGGCTTTATTTCTCCATATGCTCAACTGGTCATAATTGGTCACTTCAATCTCATGCAAAATGATACCTCAGGCCACTCACCCCCACCCTAGCATCAACACAACTGTTGCGGACACCATCAATGCTCCGCCTAGGTTCCTTGGATCCCTTTTGTTGTTGCTGTATGCCCATTCCCCAGCTTCTGCACACTTAGCTCTAACATAACCCACTGGCAACTCTTTAGGTAGGATGCATTTGGGGGCCAGAAATGAGGTAAGAGGAGTTGATGTCTACCAAGGAAGCAGGTAACCTACTCTGGAGTATGAAAGAAGAGGTTGAAAACCCTAATCACTTGCCATAAGTCAGAATAAAGTACAGTGTCATTTACACCCCAGAGCTCCCTGTGAGACTAGGCTGAGAATGAGACCTCACTTGAAATTACACCTTTGCTCAGCTTCTTCCTCTTCCTTGTTTACTTCACCCCCCTCCCATACTGGCTTCTCATTTAAGAACTTCCTTGATATTTATTTGCCCACAAATCATCTCAGGGTCTTCCTCATAACAACCTCATCTGCTCAGCTACAGATATTATAATTTAAAAATAACTTTTCGTTTGCATTCATCTAATTACTGAGATGGAGTATGTGTCTATGTGTCCATTATAGTTAAGTCAGTTGATTTTTTCTTTTGTGATCTCAAGTCCTTTGCCCATTTTATTAATTCAGATTAGGCTATTTATTTATTTATTTTGAGCCATAGTGTACATACAGGAAAGTGAATAAATCTTATGTGCATAGCTCAATGGAAATTTATATATGTACACACCCATGCAACCACCACTCAAATCAAAATATGGAACATTTTCAGCACCCAGAGATTCCCTCACACTGCCTGCCAATCAGCAGTCACCACTCCCAAGTAGCCACTATTCTAATTTCTGTCATCATAGATAAATTTCACCTGTTTTGTACTTATAAATGGAAACAACCTGTTTGTACGTTTTTGTGTCAAATTTTTTCCATTCAACATTACGTTTGAGAGATTCATCCATATCGCATATATCATTCATTCTTTTCCATTGCTATGTTGTTTTCCATTGTATGGATATACCATAGTTTATTTACTCATTCTGTTGTTGATGGAAATTTGGGTTGTTTGCAATTGGGAGCTATAAAGAATAACATTTATTGCTATGAACATTCTTTACATGTCTTTTGGCAATTATAAGCACTCATTTCTGGGTGTATCCACAGGACTGGAATTGCTGGTTCATAGGTTATATATTGACTAGTGGGTACTATAGCAAACATATTAACTCTTTGTCATATTTGAGTAAATTTGCCCTTAGTTGATTGCTTGCCTTTTAAATTATAGTTATCTTTTCTCCCCAAGTTTTACTGCAATATAATTTTCACACATAAAATTTACCCCTTTTAAGTGTAGTTTTAAGAATTTTGACTAGGATTGTAGTCATGTAACCACCACCACAATCAAGATAGAGAACATTTTCATCACCCTAATTATCTTCTCTTTTAACGTAGAAATATATAGATTCTTATTGAAATTATATATGACTTATCTCTCATTATTTCTCCATTTTAAAAACACTTTACCTGTTAATTCTTCCAGATGAACACTAGAATTAATCTACAAAATGTCAGAACAAGTGCCATCGCCTTCTTATCTAGAAACACAAACATGTAATAATATAGAGTCTTAGCTCTTGAGCTGGACATGGCAGCACATGAATTTCATTCACCTACTTGCTGGATGACATTAGACAAGCCACTACCCTCTCTAACATTAGTTTTTTCTTCTGTAACATAATTGTAATAATGGTGCCTGTGCCATCAGGTTGTTGTAAAAAGAGATGAAAATAACTAATATATAGAAAGGGTTTGCTATTTGCCAGGCACTGTACTCAGCACTTTATTTGTAGTGACTTTTTTAAATCTTACAACCATCCTGTGAGGTACATAGTGTCCCTCTCCTGGTTTTATAGATGGGGAGACTGAAGCACAGAGAATTGAAATAAACTAAGTCAGGCTCGGGAGCCATGTGCTGGCTACTGCAGTGCTTCTCTGCTTCAAAGATAAGGAGGCAACACAGGGAAAGATGAAGCACAGTGCCTAGCATGAAGTACACAGAAATGCTAACTTTTATTATTATTGTTCATCTTCTTTATACACTCAATAAAGTTATATAGTTATCTTCATATAGGTCATGCTCATTTCTTGTTAAGGCTACTCATAAATATTTTATGCCTTTTCATGCTATTGTGCATGGGATGTCTCTTTTTTCTATTATGTTTTCTCATTGGTTATTGGAATGTAATGAAAACCATTGACTTGTTTATATTGTGTAGCTAAAAGAACCTCAGTAGCACATCAGAATCCTTTAAGATACCCCTCCCAAAAGCAATCTTAATTATGTATAAAGCTATTTTCATATCGAATAAAGTTAGAAAATAGGTAATGAGAAAAAAAATGGAGAGTAGAAATAACACTTTCTCCCTTGGGAAAGGAAAAACAATAGGGAAAAAATAGAAAGAAACAATATATTTGTCCGAGAATTGGACACAAAAAGCCATTGCACATTACCTCCTCCCCCCCCCCAAAAAAAAACTCACTTTATTTAAAGCTCTTTTTAAATGTGATACTTTAAAACAATATTTACAGTTTAAATTGACTACATTTTTAAATGTCTACTCACCACTCAGGGAATTCTGAGATGAGTAAACACTTCTTTCTATCTAGATGCTATTTTATTGTTCTTGTTACTCTGATCAGGAAAACAAGGGTGGGGGGAAATTTCTTTGAAAAATTGATTTATCTTAAATATATAGCCAAACATTGTACCTACTGGGTGGGTGGTGAGTAAAAAGTTCCTCTTGAGCAAAACATTAAAAGGTTTTGAACTTTGTATAGTAAGTAAGCATATTTAATAGTGACTATGTCAGCTCTCTTGAAATCCTTTTAATCCCAGTAAAGGTATGCTAATGTCAGTATAACATAAGGACCAATCTGCGCTCAGTCAGGAGGCCAATGCAAAAAGATGCTACAATCAAAGAGGAACAAGCAGAATAACTCAAGGAAGGTTAATCAACAGACTATTTACAAAAGGTGTGGGAAGTAGGGAAATGATGAGGGATAGTGCAGTATGCTACGGCCAGTGATAGTAAAACTGTTACCACCTTAGACCAGAAGGGAGAGGATGAAGGAGCAGCGACAGAAATTTGGAAAGTCTGTCAATAAGACCACCTTAGGAAGATCCCCAAATAGACAGTCATGTCCAAATCCAATAGTAAACCTAATGTGTACTCAAGGGAGGCTCATTTATAGCATGAAAAAGATATTTCCCTACAGCCACGCAATACATGTTTCTTGAAATTAATCTTACTAAACGTAAGAAAATTAGCTAACATAATCAAAACTTTGAGTTTATAAATAACAAAAACTTAAATCTAACTGGCTTAAACAAAGAAAGGAAATTTATCTGATCACAATTGCAAAATTCAGGAGTGCAAGTGACGTCATATGTGGGTGGATCCAGGAGTTCAAATAATGATAAATTTCTCAGTATGAGCAAGCAAGAGAAGGACCCTAGCACCCTTGGTCTCCTCATTCATTTCTCCAAGGGGAAAAGGAATGATCTGGAAAAGGAATGATATTGATGCAGAGGAAGTGAGTGGGGGCTAAAATCTAGCAGCAACTCAAGTCACCAAAACATGAGCGATGGCCTGGAAGAGAGTTATTCAACTGGAGAACTGGAAAAAGGATCTGGTATGTGGGCATGGTTCTGCGCTCCTAGGGCCCTTCGTTTTGCCTGCCGTCTTCTGCTTTTGCTCTCCTACCTGTGCTAAGCAGTCTGAAATGGAGGGCAAAGTCTAAAGATTCCAGCCATGCTTGTGACTGGTTGTAAACCATATTAACTAAGGAGTTAAGTGTTACAAAGTTCTTTGTGAAGCAATCCAAAGACAAGAGCTTAATCAGCTTCTCGCTAATAAAACTATCTCATCTCCATTTACCTAACCTCTGCAACTATATTTCAATTTATTCTGAATTTATGCACAGACGGGTATTATATTTTGGACCTCTAAATATCCTATCAACAGTGTTATTAGGACACTTTCTCTTTTTGTCTCTCAATAATTCTTTCCTCTCTTTGCTTCATTCTCAGGCAGATTTTCCTCATTTTGGAGTAAAGATGGCAAAACAAAGTTCGAGGTTTACATTGACCTTGCAGCTCACAATTTCTGTGAAGAGAGAGTAACTCTTTCATGATGACTCAAGCAAAAATCATGGAGATAGTTTTCATTGGTTCAGTTTGCGTCATGTGTCTATCCCTGGGCAGGAATGGAGCACCCTGATTGGCCACACCTAGGTAACTTGATTATTCCAGTTGCAGGGGCATGGGTCAGCCTCACCCAAATCGTATAGGATAAGAATGAGGAAAAGATTACACTCATGTACAGATTGAGGAGACAGAGAGTAGCTAGTTTAGTTTCAGTATATTGCTAAGGACTTCAAAACGCTTAAAATTTTTTTTTAATTATTATTATTACTGGTTGTTGACCTTAGCTATAAATTGGAACCACCTGGGGAGCAAACCACTCCAGATCAATTAAATCCCATCTCTTGAGGATGGGACCCTAGCATCAGAATTTTTACAACTCCCAAGGTGCTGCTGATGTGCATCCAGAGTTGACACATATATCATATGTAGAACATTATTTCTTAGTCTGGGGACAATTAAGGATAACACTGATCTTGTTCTGCAGCTCACATTAACTTGTTATTCAAAATAGGAAGCGTGAGTAGAGCAAGGTTCTGGGAAGATGGAAGTAACAATGACGTGGCTTTTATTTGTTTGTTTGTTTGTTCGTTTCTGTATTTCTATATAAAAACAGAACAACTAAATAGAAAAAAAAAACAAAAAACAGCCCCATGAACAACATATGCAACTAAATTGGGCACAATATATGCCCACAGACCACAAAATAAAAGCAGGAGGTGGCAAAGCACAGGCAGAGATGGATGCAGAGGAGAAGCAACTGGGTGTCTAAAGGATGTAAGACAAGGAGATCCACAAAATAATGGATTTGGCGAAGGCAGCTTCCTTCTGGAACAGAACCCCAGCTAGAGGAGAAACTCCTGCAAGTGGCATCGAATTGAGCAGAACAGGGCCAATGAATAGTGAAGAAAGAGAAGATCCCACCAAAGTCAGGCATGGAAGAGTCAGGAACCTTCACAAAATAGTCAGCTCCAGAATATGGAAGGTAAAACACTAAACTAAAGAATAATTATTTTCGGCAGCAAAATTTTTGAAATTTTTTTCTTTAACTTCTTATGCTTCTTATTTATTACTTTTTTCTAGTGAGTATGTATTGCTGGACCATCAAGCATGTATTTTGTAACATATGTTAAAAAAGACATGTATATTTAAATTATAATATATATTTAAATTAATATTACAAAACAGTGTTCTAAAATATGGGTACCTAAACTAGCTTGTATATATAGCCCTAAGTCAGTGCAGGTAGGTCCCATACATCTTGTGAAAGCCTATACATCTTGTGACCCCAAACCAGGTAATTAAGAAGGAAGGTAGGACCTACCAAGAAAGACTGTATGAAAATGAGCTGCTGGTGCCACAACCTTCCACTGCAGACTTGATAGTATTTAGATGCTATGAAGGCAATAAATGTCAACGAGCTGAATGAATGAATCTAAAATATGAATGAATATATATCAGTTTTTTAATAAACTTTAAAAGTAAGTAAGCATTTTAGGAAAATGAAAAAACTAGAACTTTGAATTGGAATAGTGTTGGACTAAACTCGGTTTCAATAATTAGAGTTGCCCGAAATAACTAACTCTAAAATCATCTCTCAATCTTTTATCTACTATGACAAACACATGAGACACTTCATGAACATACATAATTGCTTACCATTTTCCACATATTAGCTGTGATTCCAGCTTCCTCTCTCTCTCAAAACAACATATTACAATGCAAGTAAGAAATTCTTAAGTCCTTTTTATTTAAAAACTAGAGAAAATCTTGTAAAGCTTCAGAACAACTATTGTCAATAACTATGTGATGGTTAAGATTTGACCATTGGAATGGAGTTCTGTTTCATTAGTGATCTGACCATTTCCTCAATTAATGTCCCTAGGCTAATTACTTTGTATCTCCAAGCCTTATTTTCTTCATTTGTAAAACGGGTTTAATAATTGTACACATGCTGTTGTGACAATAAAATGAAATGACGAACGCAGAGCATTTATCACAATGCCAAAATGTTGCCTATTAAGAACAACAACAATAATAATAACTTACTAGTAACAATCTTAGTCTAGATGGCAATACACTCGTGTGAAAAGAAAAAATGCCATTGAAAACCACCAATCTAAACAGTCCAAGTTTCATTCTTAATAAAACTCTTTAATTCTTTATATATTTTTCTCATATAGTACTCAGGTTAATAAATTATTTATTATTTATTTTTTAAAAAACTATAAGTACCTACTATGTATAAGGCACATGTTTGTTGGTAATTAGAAATGGCATTAGGTTTTCTACCATTTAGCTTTTATTTGCATATTATTTAAGTTTCAGGGTATGCTTTAAATGAAAGGTGATTTTAACACTAAAATAACACCCTGCTGAGTGGTGACCTGTTCAGACAGCTCATCTTCCTCCTCTGAGCCTCTGCAGGACATGGGCGGGCTTCTGGGGGTTGGGCTGAGCCTGCAGCTGTGCGGCCTGGAGCAGCAAGCCAGTCCAAGGGGCAGAGGTGTAAGGCACCACAGATTCACAAGCTGATTGTAGAAAAGCCCTGCGTTCATCTTAACACTTGTGTTCTGAGTTGTCCAGGCCCCAAGCACTTGATAAACAAACCACCCTCAATTTTAGTCTCTGGCGTCAGCAGATTGTAGCAAAAAGCTGGTTTCCTGTACATGGTTGCCAATGACTTGAGTGATTTCTCACTCAGGTGACTAAATCTACTGGGTGGGTTTAGTGTTTGTGTGGACATAGACTCAGAACCTGTTTTGCATGGTGTAATTTTAGTGTCTGCAATCTTTCCAGTCATTTTTGTCTACAAGCCATCAGCCCTGAGAATTATTTACATTTTAATTAGGAGTACTCATCTCCCTCTAGGAGGAGAGTCAAGCAGCTTATTTACTTCCTACTGGCAGGCTTCTGAGAAAACAGCTTAGCCAGGCTTGCTGAGCCATTGAACCAAAATAAAGTAACTTGCGGAAGAACAGCACCACGTCCTTATCCGCCAGCTTTGCTTCTCGGCTGGGGCTTCTCAAGGGAATCGAAACTGAAATGAGCTGCTCTATGCAACAATCAAAATACTACCTCATTTTTTCCCCTCCCTTTTCTCTGGGTGAAGCAAACTTCTAACAGGGTCCATTTACATATATGTATTGCACTGTTTACTGATCCTAAGAAGGGAGTGAGTTTGTTCTCTGTGTGCCTTTTCAAATAATTTATCCTTTTAAATCATTTAACCTTTTTCTTGTTTACAGAAACATTTTTAAATATTAATCAGCCTCATCTAAAACAGACATTAAACAGAAAGTAAACTTCCCTCGATGACTCGTGGCCGTGATTATGGATTAGTCATTGAGATATATTCTGATGCCCACAAGGGCTACGGAGGTGAGAGGACTTGTTTGTCCCAACACTAAATAATCCCACACTGCTCCATCCTGAGTTCTTGTTTCTATCTTTATGTCTTTCTTCCCTATCTGACTGCCTGTCTCTAAAAGCCCTTCTCTCTCCTTCTAACATGTTATTTCCAATCTGCCATGAATTGGGAAATCAGATAAGCCTATTTCCTAGAACTAAATGTCTGACATAATGATCTATGACGAAATGCATAAACTTCGGAGCACACTCAGCTTAGTTAGGATGTTTTTAGCTCCAAATAATTGAAAATCCTGACTCATCGTGGCCTAGACAACAAAGAAATTTATTGTCTCCTAGAACAGGGAAGCTCTAAGGAGGATGGGGTTCCGGGTTTCAGGCACAGTAGTTCAGGCCTCCTGTTTTACTACTGAATAAACTACCACCAGCTTGGCCTTCTTTCATGCTTGGATTCATCCTCCAGCTGGTAGCAGAATAGCTTCAGTGGTTCCAGAAGCACATCCCGATGCAGCAATGTTCCAAGGAATAGGAGAGAACATCTCCTATATCTCTTTGAGGAGAAGGAAAACTTTCCTAGAGGCTCCCTAGCTGTCTTCCCCCACAGGGTCCAGAATTGCCCTTTCCTAAACCAATCAGTGATTAGAGGGATGGAATTCTCATGATTGACTTGGACTAATTAGCATCCACTCTGGACCAAATTGGAATCCCCTTAGGAAAAAAGAAGAGGAAAAGGTAGACATTTTAAAGGCAACCAACAGTGTATGCTAGAAATTGAAATTGTCTGCTTGCCACTTTTTAAACAATTTTTATAGATTTACAACTGTGCCTATAATTAGTTCAGATTTAGAGCAGAAAAGTGAGGTATTGTGTTAAAATCAAATGGTTACCAGAGATATTTAGTGAAAGATTAACTTTGGGGCCACATGTACCTATAAAAGGAGACAAAATTTGGTGGTTGCTTCTCTGTAAATATTATAGCACTTGAACAATTCCACCTAGGCTAAGAGACTACACAGTTAATTACAAGGACTCAGTAGAAGAAGGAGCTGTTGAAGGGAAGTATTTAGAGAGGTGACTGTGGCTTTTCATGAGAGCAAGATACCCTTCAAATGACTACACATAAATACATTAAGTGATGGGAAGATCCCAGGAACCAGTATTTTCTTCTTAGAGCACATTAGGAAGGAGGCCTTAAGACTTATATACCATTCTTAAGGGTATAAGCAGTAATAGATAAATTAGGCAAATTTGTTTATTTTGTATCTTTTGCTTTTCTCATGTAGCTCTGGAAAGTTTCTCCCTATATGGGGAACTCAAATGAGCTTTTCTTAAATTAACATAAGAATATAGATGTAAGACTGTTCTAAGTCAGCTAATGTACCCCTCCCATTTTACAGAGTTTAAGCTTTCAGGAAGACACCACTTCTTCTTTGAAGTGCTCCCTAAAGTGCTTCCCCTCTCCAAGTGTAATTTGATGTTCCTCTTCCGTGCTCCCTTAGCACTCTATGTGCACACTTCCGACATCATGCTTATCACATTGGATTACAAAATTTGATTTTTGTTTGTCTTTTCTCTAAACTCCAAGTATCTTGGCAAAAGAGCCATGTTTTACTTATTATTGTTTCTACAGAGTCTTGGCACTTAGTGATGACTCGTCACAAGGATGGATGAATAAATGGATGGAGAAACAAAGGAGAGCAAAGCTATCAAGATTTGTTCTAGCCCAATCAGGAAATTAGCTGCACAGTTAGGTTAGAACCCTAGATTTCAGGGCTATTTTCCAATTCTCAGATCTACTAGGTCTACACAGATGGGCTTTCTTTGGGGAATTGGTTTTTAAATAAATGTTTTAACACTGTGCTAGGGCAGGAAGAGTGTGGGGAAACTAGAGGCAAAGGACCCTGAAATCACAGTATCAGAACATGCAGGGTTTAAGAAATGGAGGTATGGTTCAAAGATTTTTTTTTTTTTTATGAGAAACAAAGACTCAGTTCTCTTCTCCAAGACAATTGATTATCAACCATTTAGAAGACTAGGCCCTTAAGCTTGTCCCTTACCCCGCCCCACCCCCACTCCTGCCCATCCCAACATGTGTACAAAAGGCAAGTTTCTGTGAACATGGAATAACACCCACTAGAATCCTCCATCACTCATTTTAGCTTTGTGACTTCCATGGAAACTCAACATCTTGAAGGATGAAAGTTTTCTATTGCAAAGTTCCAGTGTCACTCCAGATTTTTGTAAGATCACAGCACACTCTTTTTTTGGAGTAGAATCAGGCAGAAAATCTCAGTCACTTACAACCAGAGCAGCTCTAAGTGTCATTATAGACTAACTAGTTACTTAGGTAATGAAGAAGAAGAAAGACTTATTCTTTTTTTTTTTTTAATTGAGGTACAATTGACATAACTTTATATTAGTTTCAGATGTGCAATATAATGATTCAATATTTGTATATGTTGTGAAATGATCACCACAATATGTCTATTTAATATCCAGGATAGGGCTTATTCTGTTCTGGTTTCCATTTGACCAAAATTCTACCAGAGCCACATACCTATTAGAGCATTTATTCTTCACTGCAGAATTGAATTCTTGCTCACTCTGAAAAATGACCCATTATACTGAATGGTGAGCTTATTCCAGAGGGTACACTCCAGAACTGATGTAAGTGTCCTTTTGCTTCACATTTAGAGACTCTTGTCAATTATCAGTACATCAAGCCCTGACTGGAAATGCCAAGATGTTTCAAATTTCACAAACTGCAGCAGATAATTTGACTGAAAACAATTTGGCTAAATGAGATTTACCATATAATTTGACCAAATATAAGTATTTAACTCAAAAGCAATCCGGTTAATAAGAAAATTGATAAAATGACACTTAAGTAAAAATGAGTAACCACAATTGCTACTTCTTTTAGTGTTGGTAATTGGGGAATATATATCATATGGTGACTTCATAGCTCTATGAATCGTAAGCATTTTTGTTTTAATTGGTTCCTTTTTTTAAGGAAAAAATTTTTTGAACCAGATTTTTACTTATGCTCTTTGCTTCTTACAACAACTTTTGCTTCTTATAAAAGTTGTAAAAAAGAATTGCTTAACAACAATGGAACAACCTTGGAGTAACAATGGTATAAAAGCAATGTTACTCAATACAAAAAAACAAAAACAGAAACAAAAACAGAAACAAAAACAAAAAACGGAAAATACAGACATGTAAAAAGGGACATTATGAACACTCATAAATGTACCTATTCATTGAAACTTTGAAACCCTAAGTTATCTCCTTTCAGATATTTTTAAATGTAAATGCTCCCACATGTATGCATTTAAACATGTGTTTAACCCCTACAGAGAAGATCATGCTATAATAATGTTTTGTTATCCCCAATATTGCATGTATATAAGCAGGCCACAAACTGTTGGATCTTTAAGTAGTTTTAATATCTATTGGCCAAAACAAATTAGGAATTATTATAAGGCTTAATAGTGGGGGAAAGATCTAATATGTATTCATAAATGCTTAAAGCATAATACTAATCACTAATATTTTAAAAATTCAATTTCCACAGATTTAGAATTTTAACCAGATTGTCCTATTGTCTAATTTTCCTTTGATCATATTCTTTAGTTCCTTCTTGCTTGTGGCCAAATCATTTTTGAACAAATTATAAGATATAGTTCAATTTTAAGCTAGGCATCCTTCCCATGTCAGAGCTACCAGAGATGTCTATATCAGTCATTTCCAACACATTTGTTCTGAGGCACACAGCCTCTGGATGGCCAGATTAGTGGCATGCCTGTGGGCCTTGTTCCAAAACGAATTTTAGGTGACTTCCATAAATATGTTGACTAGAACAGAAATAAAGGTAAAGTGAGATAGATGAAAGTTACACAAGAACTCTCTAGTCTATGTTTGTAACTTTTCCGTAAGTCTAAAATCAATTCAAAATAAAAAATTAAATAGCCGGAAATATAAATATAAACAGATTGGAGGAAAATCTTTCCCTGAAACTAAGAGAAATTCAGAGCCCAGGTCTTTTAACCCAGCTAGTTCCTTCTGTGCTTACCCGCTTGTCTTCCCTTCCCCTCTGTCCCAACATGCTGGGCATGCAGGGTTCATTCTTACTGCAACTTCTTCTTCAGCCTTTGCCCTACTCACGCCTCAACACCAGCTCACCTCATCCCCCTTCCCCATGTGCCCACCCCAAGCATGGCCACATAGCCTTCCTGTTCTACACTGGTCATCACTCAGCCTCTAGACACTTGTCCTGGTTATTTAGAGAGTGATTGGGTGCAGCTGCATGACGAAGAAAAAGGAAGTGAAATGAATAGTGTCAGCCATGGGCCTTGGCAAGTGAGGAAGAGACTGAAAATCCCACAGCTGCTGATGGAAAATTTTGATGTCTACTTTTCTCATAACTCAGATTAAAAAAACATTGAGGTCCCAAGTGACTTATTTCAGATTACTCATTTATTTATTGTCAAAGTCAAGATTCAAATTCAGCTCACACAGATATCACCAAATTGGTGTGGCTGCTTCTATCACACTACATAGAAACAGAAGAAAAACTATTATCTTTCCAGATATGCCCATGCTTATAGGCTTTTGGGGGAAATACAGAGAAAGTTTTACACTGAAACTATAGATACTATGAAACTAACAAAAAAAAAAGTCCACATTAATTTTTTAAAGCTTGCTTTATCCATATAAAATAATATTAGTTAGGGACTTTTTCACATAGAGCAAAACATTTTATAAATATCATTCACTAGAATGAATATCGATTACATATTTTCATAGCAACAATTAAATAGATTTTGCCTTCCTTCCTGAAATTTCACATTTTTTTATAAACTTGGTCAGCTGAAAATAGTCTCTCTATATATGTCAAGTTGGTAAAGGTTTTTTTAGGAAATAGATTGTTTTTCTATTTTAAAACTGAATCACAACACCTATATATAGACATCAGTTTCTAGAAAAGGAGCTACTTTAAAATAGTGAGTGGAATCTATAATCCATCTCATCGGAGTTATCTCCTTTGCTTAATAAAGTAAACTGATACTAATCAAATGATCTGATTAATCAAAATTCAATTAAACAAATGTTTATTGCCTTTAGTGTTAGTTTCTGTATGGAGTGCAAAAAGATGCTATTGTCACAGAGCTAGCCACTGAGAGGTGAAGATTAGATAAGTGCAGGGAGCTCTCATGGGAGATGAGGTGGAGCAGGGTGAGTGGGCAAGAAGAGTGCAAAGAGCTGTGGGGATTCAAAGGAAGAAGGGAACACAGATATTTGCTGGGGAAACAAAATTGTGCTAGAATAAATGAGAGATTCGGGGAAAGCGGCTGTAGAGGTAGATGCTTGAAACATCTTGAGACAAGCTTTGAAGGATGGGAGAGATGGAAAAAACAATCTGGGGCTTCGCTCCAGAGCACAAACATTCAGAAAACGCAAATATTTAAGACAGTGATTTTTAAAATACTGTGAAAAATAATTAAATTTTTGTCCTTCTAAAGATACATCTCTTTCCATTGTGGTGAACTTATCCAAGTCCCTAGATCCCAGCCATTTTTGTCGGCCTTCTCATATGAACCCAGAGAGAATCCCACCAGCCTGGGGATCTTTTGCTTTTATGTCACAGACACTACTTCCCCTTCCTCCCACCCCCAAAGCTCACATTAAATCTTCAATCGTGCTTGTACTGAAGATGGCATTACTTACAAGTTAATTCACTCATTCAACAAATATTTATTGAACAACATCTGCTGTGTTTTAGGCATTGCCAGGCACTAGTAATAGAAGGATAAATACAAATCATCAACGAAATGCAAATCAAAACCGCAGTGAGATCACCTCACACCTGTCAGGATGACTATTATCAAAAAAAGAAAAGAAAAAAAAAAGATAACTGTCAGTGAGTATGTGGAGAAAACGGAACCCTTGTGCAGTGTTGGTGGGGATGTTAAAATGATACAACTGCTATAGAAAACGGTATGGAGATTCCTCAAAAATATTAAAAATAGAATTACCATATGACTCAGTAATTCCACTTCTGGGTATTTGTCCAAAATAGTCAAAATCAGAATCTCAAAGAGATATCTGCCCTCCTGTGTTTATTGCAGCCTTATTCACAATAGCCAAGATATGGAAACAACCTAAATACCCATGACAGACAAATGGATAAGAAAAACGTGGTGTGTACATAAAATGGAATATTATTCAGCCCTTTAAAAGAAGGAAATCCTACTATATGTGACATCATGAATGAATTGGGAGGGCATTATGTTAAGTGAAATAAACCAGACATTGATGAACAAATACTGCATAATTCCACTTATATGAGGTAACTATAATAGTCAAATTCATAGAAATAGAGAATAGAATGGTGATTACCAGGGTCTTGGGGGAGGGAGAAGTGGGAAGTTGCTGTTCAACAGGTATAAAGCTTCGGTTACATAAGTTGGAAATGATCTAGAGATCTGCTGTACCATGTTGTACCTCTAGTCAACAATTTTGCACTTAAACCTTGTCAGGAGGGTAGATCTCATGTTAACTGTTCCTATCATAATAATAATAAAAAAATAAAGTTAAAAAAAGAAATGTGAGGACATGGTTCCATAGTGTAGTGGTTAACACATCTGCTTAACACACAGAAGGTCCTGGGTTCATGCCCCAGTGGAGCCACAGTCCATGGTCAATGGCCATGCCACCCTGAATAAGCCCGATGTCTGATCTCAGAAGCTAAGCAGGGTCGGGCCTGGTTAGCACTTGGATGGGAGACCATGTAAGAAGACCAGGAACGGTAGGCATGCATAAGGAAGGAAGGAAGGGAAGGAAGGAAGGAAGGAAGGAAGAAAGAAAGGAAGGAAGAAATGTGAAGACTTCCTTAAAAAGTTAGGTACACACAAAAGAATCAAAGAACACAGAAATACAAAGGTAGCTGGCCTCACAGGGCAGAGGAACTAGACCACCAGGGTGAAACATTTGTGAAGGAAAAGAAAGAAAGAGAGAGAGAAAGAATCCTTAAGAAGTTACATACACACAAAAGAATTGATATTCTTCAAAGGCAACATTAAAAGCCCAAGTTAAAACCAGAAGTTTCCATATAGGCTTCCTATTCTGTTGTGGCCCCTTCTTTCCATCCTTTAAGGTAATAGTAGCTTCATTTTAACAAGGAGTGTCTTTTTCTCTTGGAGTCAAGATAGTACAAAATCCTACATCTAGTACAGTTTCCTCAGCATGCAGCTGGTGACAGAGACACACACTCCTCCATAGGGACATCATTCTTTCCCAGGAACAACTATGTGAGAGGAAGGGTGAATACGCCATGCCCTTCCCTTCAGGCTACGTGATTAGTATGGCCACAGCTGACAAAAAATATGTCAATGCATCTATGGATTTGTTGGGCCTGATCTAGCCACTGCCTTCTCCAACAATGTATTAGCCACTTGTCTCATCTATGAATAAAGAGAAAAGATGTGACTGGGTGGCACATAGCCACATTGGGATTTTATAATCAGACAAGGAGAACCAATAGGTAAATAGAATTAACAAAGACCTTTATTTATTATGTTGATTTTTAAAAGCTTTATTGAGGTATAATTTACATACCGTAAAATTCACTCATTTGTTTAAGAAAACAATTTAATGATTTCTAGTAAATTTACAGTTGTGCAAAATGTACAAATTTTCTGTCATCCCTGAAAGATTCCCTGTGTCCATTTACAGTTGGTCCCTTTTCCTACTCCTTGTCCCCAAATAATCACTTTTCTGTTTTCTGTCTCTCACAGTTGACCTTTCCCAGAAATGTCACATACAACATGTAGTTTGCTATGTCTGGCTTCTTTCACTTAGCATAATGTTATCGAGGCTCTTCAACGTTATAGCATGTATCAGTGCTTTACTTTTTATTGCTACAGGGTATTTCATTGTATGGATATACCACATTTTGTTTTTTCATTCCCTAATTGGTACACATTTTTTCTCCAGTTTTGGACTATTATGAATAAACCTGCTATGAACATTCTCATACATGTCTCTGTATGGACAAGCGTTTTTATTTTTGTTGGGTAGATATCTAGCAGTAGGATTGTTGGGTCATAAGGCAAGTTTATGTTTATGTAACTTTTTAGAAACTGCCAAACTATTTTCCAAAGTGGCTGTATCATTTCACATTCCGACTCACAATTTATGAGGCATCGGTTTTCCTGATCCTCACTAATAGTTGCTATTTTCTGTCTTTTTTTACTATAGTCTTTTTAATGAGTTTAATTGTTTTTAAGACTCAGATTTTTCTCACCCCTTGAGTCCCAGAAACCAGTCTAGTAAAGCATGAGATCTGGGTCATAACTGGCTAAGGCTTTTGAGATTGCATTAAATTAGGGAAGAGTTTGGTTGTAGGAGATGGACAACTACAAGCTTGTTACTTTCACTAAAAGAGAGTTAAACAAGGCCAGCCACGTTCATTGTCCAACGTTTATTGTCTAAGGTAGAGACACTAGTTCTTTTAAGGAAAAAAAAAGTTTCCTTTACATTAGAAATTATCTCAATTAATTATCATGCAAGAATTAATGAAAACTTAGGAGCATCTGTAATGAGGAATAAAGGTATTTCACATATAATCCATGAAATGAGAGTTCATTTAACTTAGATAATTTTTTTGGCTATCTGTGAACAACAACAACAAAAATGCATCATATTGGGAGACAAAAGAGTAAACCAAAATCCCTTTTTAGAGAAATTTAAAATCTACTCTCTCTGTATGTGGAACTGAGGGAAAAGAGGTAGGAAGGGGAAGGGGTGGTATCATCGTCTCCCTTTGATAAAAATTACCATAGCGTGTGTTTAAGAAGTGAGCGAGTATGTGCGTGCAAAAGGCGGTGGGAAGGGGGAGGAGTAAGCAAATTCTTGAGAAAAAAATAATAATTTGGATGGTTAATGTCTACAGAACTCCAAAGGCAACCTGTATGTACACATTACTAATTCTGAGAGTTTTGAACTACTTTCATAATAGTGACCCTTAAACTTCTGAGTAGATCCATTTCAGGATTCATTGCCCGTGACTTTAAAGCTATTTCAGTGTTTGACAAGATCTTGTGCAGTTAGTTGGGAAGAGCTGGCAGGAGAAAAACCTGAAAAGTGAGGAAGTCTTATAAATATGTACTATATCCTTGCCCTGTGAAGGTGGAGAAAGGATTCCACAGACTTCTCAACTGCTTACAGAATAGCATTTCTCACTATTCCTGAGCTGTGAGCGAGAGATATATTAGAACCTTCTGAAGTCTGATCAGCCCACAAGAGCCAACTGTGTGCATCTCCTAACTCCATGTTCAGTGAGGTCTAGAACCAGCAGACGCTAGGAATCAGGCCTCCCCACTCACAATTCACCTCAAAACTGGTCATTAAACATTTACCAGCTCTTCTAACTCCCTAGCAAAGCATTCTGGGTGATCTTCCTTTGAGCATAAGGAAGAGTTCTGAGAGTTACCTTGGAAGGCATCTGCAACACACACTGCGGAAGACTCAAATGGTTTGACAAGTAGAAAACTTGGTACATCTACTGTGGGAGGATGGCTATTGGGAATTAAGTTCACAGTATCTTTTAAGACAGAAAAAACAACTTGATAAATAACTATGATAGGAGACAGAAGGTGGCCAGAAGCATGACGTGCAAACTGGACATGATGCAGAGAAGGGCGCGGCTGAGCATGTGGCATGTTCCAGGGCGGGGCCTCTGCGAGCTGAGAAATGTCAGGGTCGCTCCGTTTTGAAGCTCCGGGAGTGCTACAACATGAAGAAAGGCCAAGCAAAGTTATAAAAACTGTGGTGTATTTTAAATGTTTCCACTAAATATGTTACTATGTTTAACAAACTTACACACGAAGTACAATGCCATACAAGCACACTATTTATAAAAACATTATTGAAGTTGTTAGAATATTAATCTGCACACTATAGGAGATATAGCTTAAATTAAAAGTTGTCTGATGAACATCTTTGAAAACCATTAGCAAATTTCAGGGACGACTTGTAAGCCTCACTGGGCTGTCAAGTCTAAATCTGAGGATCACTGGGACAGGAAAGCCTTGCGCCCCAGGGCCCTAATCCTTCATGAATTCCAAGCAGGACTCGTCTCTCATCTATAGAAAAAAAGCATTTGTTCAGTACCGGAAATTTTTAATTTCCCATCAACGCATTACCCTAATAACTGAAGTTTATTTCCTTCAAATGCCCTAACCATTTTCTCTATATTTAATGGTAACGTTTCCACTGCTTCCTACTACAGGTTTTTTAAAGTAACGTCATCTACTCTTGACAATTCAGGAATATTGTTGCTATCTGCTCTTCTTGTAGTACATGGCAATTGACAGTAGTTTTGCCCTTTTAAGGTTCTTCTGCTGCCCTCTCAATGCTAAAGTCACTTCCGGCAGCAGTCGGCACACCTGCCCCTCTCAGCGTGGCTTTTTTTGTTTGGCGGTTACGCTACACACTGGTCTGCTACAGTTTGGGGAATCAGATAAGCAGCCTGTTTAAATTTGTTATGAAGAGTCTGTAAAGTGAGAGAGGGGCCTGCAACATCTGACCCTAAGGGAGCCCCATAGTCTGACTTCTGCACTGACTTTGAGGGTTTGAGTTGTGTTTCGGAGCTAATTGTTGTTGCTGGAAATCTGGAGTCAGTATGAGGATGCCAGATTGCTAATATATTGTTACAGGTTGAATTGTACCCTGTGCCCAAGCTTACATATTATAATCCTAACCCCTCGTACTTCAGCGTGATCGTATTGGGAGATAGGAGCTTTAAAAAGATAATTAAATCAAAATGAGTCATTATAAAGAGCCCTAATCCAATATGACTGGTGTCTTTATAAAAAGAGACTGGAGCACAGACACAGAGGCGAGACCATGTGAAGACACAGAGAGAGGAGGGCCATTTACAAGCTAAAGGAAGTGGTCTCAAACTGATGACACCTGGACTTTGCACTTCTAGCCTCCAGAATTGTTAGAAAATAAATGCCTGTCCTTTAAGCCACCAGTTGGTGTTACTCTGTATGGCAGCCTTAGTAAAGTAAGGCACTAGCCAACCACATTTTGCCTCTTTGGTGTAACGTCCAGGTATTACACCTGAACAGAGAACAATAAGAGCATCTTGAAGCCTCCCCTCACCGAGCCCATGTCTCAGGACAACTCTTATTTAAGCTATCGGCAGATTATTGCTAGCATTAAATTTTTCCAGGTAGTGTGGTATGAACTCATTTGGGAGAAAGGAAGAGATGACTGGACCCTGCAACCAGATAGAGAAATGAGCTCCTATGTATGCAAGAATAATAAAGAATTTAAGGGAAACATGTTTCACCTCTAGGAAGATGGATTCTGAGCTACTAGTTAAAATTTAAGAAAAGCACCAGGAGTCATTGTCAACTCTTTCCTAAATAAATACTTTCTTACTCCAGTTAGCTACTGAAATTTAAAAAAAAAAAAAAAAAAAAAAGACATAGCTGGGAATTTTTATATGCAAAATATTTTTTAAAAGCATAAAAGTAAATCATGAGAGTACCCTCAGACCAACACAACAGTGAAAGATAGATGAGCATGTGAAATTCTGATTTCAATAACTTAAGAAAGACATCAAAGAAAAAGGCCCAAAAAAGACAAAAAAAAAATTCAAGGAAAAAGAAAAGACCGAGGAATGCAGACAGACAGAACCAGGAAAAGGAGAGTCAGAAGGAATAGAATCATAAGTTTTGAAAGTATGAACAGGAAGTCTAGATGGGCAAGGGCTGGTTCTCCAAACCCCAGAATGGCAGGCCTAATCAAAGCCATTGAAGTTTAAAAGTGTTTTTTTCAGGGTACATAAAAGGCAGTCACTCTTTGCCTAATAAGTAAAAGACAATATTCTCCTTTCCCCCAGTTACTGGTACAAAAAAATTACATAGATTGGAAGTAGATTTGTATCAACATATGGGGGATGGATAGTATTAATGGAAAATGTGGATGTCTGGGAAATTCCTAATCAGCCAAGATTGAGTCCAGGGTGGAAATACCCGCTAACCCACCATTGATCCCAGAACCCCTGTCTGAGATAGAACTGCTCTGTCCTCTCAGGCACAAAACAGACACCCCAGAAGTCTGAATGAGGTAGGGAACACATAGGATATGAAGTGCTAAGGATTCACATGTCTTCAAGGGGATTTTATTTTTTATTTCCTTACTAGCACTAAAATTTTCCTTTCTTCATAGAAGTAGTGGCAATCTCTATGAATAAATAAATAGTAAAAATATGTTTTTAAAAATATATTCCCAAGTATTAAAGTGGAAAAAACTTCAACCAACTCAGAACCATATGCAGTCAATTATCTCCTATTGAAGATAAGTGTCCTCATTTGTACCTGGCAGGTGCCCAGATAGAATCTACCTGGCACAGGACTGTTACTTCTGAATACATCCCTTGTAGAAATGCTCCAAAAAAAAAGTGAACAGGTCCAGACTTGGTGTGGCCTACTCTTGAGGCAATGAGCTGACATAAACACATTAGCTCTGAACTCGTGCACCTACAAGCAAGGGCACAGTGCCTGGCAGAGTTGCTAACAGGTCAGATTCCAAAAAACCTGACAGACTGGAAAAGCACTCGCAGATGAACATGGCCAGGTGTCCATAGATTGACCACTTAACCTCACCTGATTTTACACCTCTGATGACCAGAAAGGCAGGAACTTTAGTCACGTAACTTGCCTACCTCTGAGCTCTAATTAAAGTTTGCTAAGACCTTTATGATCTGTCCAGACAACTACTCTTGGAATGCAAAAGCACTCAGTCACAGTGCAACTGTTATTATTTTGTTGTTGTTAGTATTATTCCTGTTTTCTAATAATGATTCAGGGCATAATTGACTCTAAGGGTTCTGTTTTTGTTTTTGTTCATTCAAGGGGGTGTCAGTCTTTATTTATAATGTGGCCTTCTTCCCTCTGACAATGATGCAGACCATGTATGCATCATAGATTATGGACACACATTAAAATCTCCATCTCCTCTCCTCAAGCCTCCTCTGACCAGGGGAATTGGGTGTGAGGTGAATAATGGGGGTGGAGGGTGGAGGTGCTGTCTCTGGGCCTTCCCTGATATGTTCTTCATGTGTGCACAATGGTTAGCATGGGAATCGAACCCAGGCTAACCATTGGATTCAGAAAACTTTTTAGCTCAGATTCTATGGCTTACGATTTGAGTGCTAGAATAAAATAAATGGCTAGATGTTGAAGTTGCACATTCAACTTTCCTGTTCATTTAAGTCAGACTCGAAAGATATACACCCACACCCATGCTCACATGCTCAATCCCAAACACCACATCGTTGTTTGGCTATTAGATAATTCATTTCATAAACCAGCTGGGGGGGGGGTGAAGATTACTCAGGCAAACTTTGACCTATTCAATTCTCAAATTTAAGCCAAGTAAACACAAAATCTGCATTTGGAAGAAACTTGAAGGCCTATCAAGTCCAGAATTCTACACAACATCTGAAATTCCTTGATAACATTACAAATAAATGATTGCGCACCCTTATCTGAACACCTCAAGACAAGAGGTAGATTTATTTATTCTGAAACTAATGAAGCATCAACATCAGGGATTCTCCCAAGGGCCTCTTCTGAGCCCTGTACTGAACTTTGTATCTATCGTTTGTATTTTTTACCTTAAAGAGGAATCCCAACATGTAATGAGATTCAGTATACATGAGGTTCAAAACCTGAGGTGGGCACAATAACTCCAGAGGACAATCCAAAATACTTCCTCATATTAAAATAAAACCTGCCTCCCTGTAGATCTTCCCAAAACGTCAAAAAAGTGTTTTTGGTAATATAGTGATATTTCTGAGATTGGATGTATTTGTTGAGTGAGTAGCATATTTACGAGGGTTATCTGAAAACCCTATATTTAGATTTAACACCAATTCCTCTCTTTTGCTCCAGTGCCTTTACTGAGGTCATTCCCTCTCCCTGGCAGCTCTCACCGTATCTCGTCTGATTATCTTCTACTTTGTTTTCAGTCTCAAGTCATATCTCCTCAAGAACATCCTCTCTAACTTTGCTGACCAGGTCAAATCCCCCTCTACACAATGCCATTGCACTATGCTTCTACATGGCATATCACACTGTAATTTCATTCATATTTGCATGGTTACTTCTTAGATTACTCTCTAACTCCCCCACCAAACTGAAAGATGCATAAGATTTGAACCTTACCTTCTTTTTTTACTTTTGCAAGCCCAAGCTCAGCACAGAGCCTTGCGCAACACATATTTGTAGAGTGAATTGATAATGAATGCACAAAGAGGATAAAAAAGAGTTGATAAAAAAGGTCCCCTGGATTTAAGTTAAACTCAAATTTGATAACTAAATCATCAGTGTTATAAGAAATTACATTTTAGCTCATTATAACATTATAACAATTTCTGACAATTATTTGCTGTCTAACTTTGAAACAGTCTATCTTAAAAAGTAGAGTATATCTCCCAGAATTACATACTACTAAAGATGTTGAAGAGGGAAATTCTATAAAATGTTTGAGTTCAACTAAGATCTTCTAGATAATTAAAGATTTGTCTCAACAAGAAATCTTAAGTCTATGGTCACCAACATACAGCTTTAATTAATGGCATTTACGCTGATGGTATTTATGCATGTGCATGAATATGGCACTGCATTTAACAATGAAGATATTAACTAGGACTAAATCTTTTTGTGTTAGAAATTTATGTTTAATATAGACACCAACACACAGGAGTAAGTATATGTAGGCAAATAAAAACATGATCACTAATAATAACTTATTTCAAGAATTAATAAAGATTCTTTCCAAGATGGAGTAACAGAGACTGAATTTAACCTCTCACCTGAAACGACTAGAAAACAAAACAAAAGATATGAAACAAATGGTTTTCAAAACATTGAAAAACAAGCAACACAGAGCCGTGATCCCTGAGAGGATGTAAACAAAGGAGGTGGCCCCTGTGATTGAAATAGCTTATTTCCTAGAGGCCACTTCCAGGCTGTGACACAGGAAGGGGGAACCCACAGAAAAATTGCAGTCTTGCTGAGTGGGAGAGAAAGAGAGAGAGAGAGATCAGAGTTCAGAAATATCATGGTGACTAGGATTTATAGAACCAAGTGCCAGAGAGAAGGGAACTGTACAGAGAAAGAAATTTAAGAAGAGCTTTCTTCCATTCTTTGGCTGAGTGCTAACCTGCACATAACGTGAGAAGAAACCACCCAGGGCTGGGGAAAGAACCATGAGAATAAACAGGCAGAAAAGTTTTTGGAATTTATACAGGGTTGGGAGTAGTTCATGTTCCTTTGAGCCAGAGTAGAAAGACCACTTATTGTAAAGGACATCGGATATTGCAGGGGTTGACAAACTACAGCCCACAAGCCAAATCTAGCCCACAAACTTGTTTTTGAACAGCCTGCAAGCTAAGCATGATTTTTATATTTTTAGAGGGTTATAGAAACACACAAAGAAAAATATGCAACAGAGATTACATATGGTCTTCAAAGCCTAAAATATTTACTGTATGGCCCCTTACCAAAAAGTTTGCCAATCCCTGAAATAGTGTTGAGAAAGTTATCAGCTTAGTAATGGAGATAAATTAGTCCTAAGCTAAAGACTGCTTTGGATATACCCTGACAAACTTAAAAGCAATCCTCAAAGAATTCCTACAAATTCCTAGTAACTTAATTAGCAATGAACAAAATCTAACACTATTTAATGAAATACAACAAAATCTCATGCACCAAAACATAAAATTCACATCAGGCATCCAATAAAAAAAGGACGAGACTTGCAAAGAAACAAAGAAATATTACCCTGTATTATTTATATGTTACTGTATAACAAGCGACCCCTAAAATTTGGTGGCTTTAAACACTAATCATTTATTGTATCTTATGTTTTCTGTGAATCAGGAATTCTGATGGAACATAGTAGAGAATGCCTGCTTCTGCTTCATAAAATTTGCAGCTTAAGCTGGAAGATTTGAAGTCTCGGGGCTGGAGTTTTCTGAAGTCTCATTCATCCCCTTATTAGGCAGTTGATGGTAACTGTCATCCAACTTTTGAGAAGAAAGAGTTAACAGAGCAGGTCGGTTGCTTATTTCTTGCAAGAGATCTTAGAATTATGAATGGCCCTTGGCCAGCCAATGAGAATATAACCCCTGGATGCCAGGGATTGATGATGATGCTATGTACACCTGGAGCGATGGGCTGTGCTATACCAGCTTGTCAAGTTGCTATACACAAATATCAAGATTAATGATATTCACCTGGTTTCTTTGTTGGGTTCCTGAGTTTCAATTGCAATGGCTGGTTGCATAGCAAAATACATTTATGTGACCAGCACACCAAAAAAGCCTTGTACCTGAGACTTCAACAGGATTCCCTGGGTAGAGACATTTCATACATGTTCCTATAGTTTGCTGCTAAAGACAAAGCACATCTTATGTGGCCTCTGATGAAGAACTCTGAGGCCTGTGCTGAACCTCTATAGATTCTGCTCAATGAAAATCTTTCCTGATGCTTTACTCAGTATCTTTTACCATAATAAACTTTAACTGCAAACATAACCTTTTGTTGAGTCTTGAGTCTGAAGTCCTTCTGGCCAGTTACTGAACTTGAGGTGGTCCTGGGACCCTCAAAATACCATGAAAATACTAGTCAAAAAAAGCTAGATATATAAATTATCCATTGCTGTATAACAAATTCCCCGAAAGTAGCAGTGTAAAACAATAAATATTTATTGTCTCATAGTTTCTATGTGTTGGGAATCTAGGGCAGCTTAGCTGGATAGTCTTATTCAGAGTGTCTTACAGTCTAGACATTGGATCTATCTGGGTCTTGAGGATCTGTATCCAAGCCCACTTACCTTGGTTGGTGGGAGGCTTCAGCTCCTTGTCACTTGGATTCTGTATAGGGCTGCTCATGATGTGACTTTCCCCAGAGGAGGTAATCTGAGGGATGGAGAAAGGGCCTGTGACATAGGTCAGTCTTTTATAATCTAATCTCGGAAGTGATATAACTTTATTTTCACCATATTTTATTAATCACACACACCAGTTTGGGTACAGTGTGAAAGAGGACTACAGGAAGAGGAGGGAATCCTTGGGGACCATCTTGGATAGTTATAGTAACAACAGACAAAGTCAATTCCAGAAGGATGAATATTATCAGAGATAAAGAGAGAGAGTTCATAGCAGTAAAGGGGTCAATTCCTCCAGAAAGTGAAAGCAAACTGAGCTTCAGGCTCACTGCTGACTGAGTTACAAGTTTTCTCCACTTGTGTTTATTGTTATAGACATTTTCTGTAGGGGATATTTGACATAATTCTAAGTCCACCTGTGCTTCATCATCTTCAATCATCTTCATTGCAGTTGTCCTCATCAACATCAAGAAAATCCAAAAACCAATAAATTTTTACAAAATAACTATGGAGATGCCGTACACACACACACACACACACACACACACACACACACACACACACACACACATTTGTAAATAGCTCTCAGAGAGAAAAACTCACCCAGGTATTAAGAAAGGGTGTGGGGACTTCAAGAAACCAGAGTTCTGCAAGGCAAGCAGGAAATCATAACCACAAACGAGAAACAAGGCCCAGGCAGCAGAAGGTGATGGTGAGGCGATGGATACTTTAAATGGTTGATAGGTCAGCAAAATTTGACACTGACAGTGTCTGGGAAGTGAGGAGAAGGCACTGAAAAGCCTGTTAACCAGACCATGAGCATGTGAGGCGGAGACTGTGTTTCGTTCACCCCTGTCGTCTTGGTGATAGCACAGTGCTAGGCTCATGAGTAAATTAATACAAAATGTTTATCTCTTTATGGAAAAAAACAGTCTGTAATGGGAGGGCCTGCCAAAATGAACCAACAGCTTTAAAGGCGTCCTTGGACTCCAGAATACAGACTTTTATCTTTCAAATCTAGTACATCTGGTCTCTTCCTAAAGTCTAACAGCTTGTGATAAAAAGAAAAGAAAGAACTGGAAGAGAACTATATGCAAGAATCAAAATGAACAATTTCAAATTTCCGTTTGTATTTAGGACTTTTCATGATCTGACTTCTACTTACTTCTCTAGACTTTTCTCTCAGTTCTACCTTCTGGAAATCTGTCATTCCAGTCAAATTGACCAAATACCATATTTTCTTGATTTAATTTGTATATTTCTCCCCACTCTTTAATACCTCTGAAACCAAGAAGTGTTTTATATCAATGCATTTGAATTATGGCCCTACTTTAAACATGTCCTATATTTTTTTTCTCTCAGAGATTTAGCTAAAAGTAGTTTTATTTTCCTCTTTTACATCAGTTAAAATCCAACAAATCTTTCCAGAACCAATTTAAATCCAAAATCTCCTTTTAAAAACCTTCTTCATCAGCCCTTCTAAAAGTTAGTTTACTAGATTGTATAAATCTTTCACCTTTTAAAAGTAAATTTACTTTCTTTTGACCTACAGTAGTACCAAAATTTATGCTTATATACTCTTTACTACTAATGTTGTAGTTATTTGTGTCCCTGTTCTATTCTCTTTACAGATCATAATAAGCATTCAGAGGGCAAAAATTATATCTCTTAAAATCTTGCTGTTTCCATAGCAACTAGTACATATTTTCCTCATTCTGATGATCAATAAATATAATTCCAGTGAATGAAGAAATAAGTTAGTAACTATACACAATCATACTTAAAGAATACAACTTGTTACAAAAGAATAGGAACAATAACCATATGAGATGACCATGGTACATGGTTAAATAGGAAAAAAAGCAAGCTGCAGAACAGTATGTGTAGAATGGTTTTATCTTTGTTAAATCAAAAAAAAAAAAATTCCTCCCTACCATATAGGATATGAATATTTGAATATACATAGAAAGTTGTTCGGAAGAACACAGGCTTAACAGTTAATATCAATTACCTCTCTGGAAAGTGGATTCGAATCGATGAAATTGTAAAAATTCATGATAGATTTCCCTTTTCAGTTGTTTACTGCCCACACACACACACACACATACACATCCTATGTTATTTGGCTTTGAATTAAAAAGATTAACAAAGTATGTAAATTAATTTTGCAATGAAAATTAAGGTGGGGGGGAGGAAAAGGCTAGCTATATTTCAGGTATGTAGTTGTATGGTAAAGGGGAAAGAGAAAGCCCAAAATTCAACACATAGGTGTGAGTTATGAGATATGACAACCAAGAGATAAGATTAATTCAGAAAAGAATGGAAGAAAATAAATAGTTTTCTGAACCCAGATGTAACACAATTCTAGGGCCTTGTAAATTGGTTGATTTAAAACCCACTATCACGCAAAACAAAGTAGAAAGTTCAGGGCAGTTGGCTAAAGTAGGGAAGTAAGTTATTTTTTAAAAAGCCTCTTGTTTGTGTTAAAGTATAACTGAAGCAAACTCCTATTCAGGAGACATCTCTCAAATGTGTTTACCTCCAAAGAGTGACCCCATGAGAGGCATACTGCAGATAGGATAAGTATATATTTCTGTGCAATCTGATGACACCATTGATGCTAATAACAGTGAATGAGTAAGATGTTGTCTCTTTACCATTAGTAGCAACTATTAACTTTTTAATTTTTATATTATTTTATTTTTAACTGCCAACCATGCACCAGGGACTGTGCCAAGTGTCTTACAGGTTTTATTTTATTGGTGCCTCCTAACAACCCTATGATATCACTTTCTCCATTTCACAGATGGGGAAACTGAGCCTTAGATAAGTTAAGCAAGTAATGGAGTCAGGATTTGAACTCAGGAACTCTGTTAACTGATACCAAATCCTTCGTTTTTTGCCTCTCCACAAATGTGTCTGTCACATAATCATACCTATTATTGCTAGATATCCCATTATCTTGTTTCACCTTTTTGCCCCACTATTGTGTGAAAGTATGTCCTAACTGCCCATATTTGTGCCATTATAACACAAAAATTACCATCACACATCTCAGATCATTCTTCCATCCACTCAGCTTCCTGTTTTTATTAGAAACATAAAGAATATTCTGCTGGAAGGCAGATGTTCCCAGATATTGCTATTTTCCTTTACTAACTTTTTGTAGCTCCATCACTCCTTAATTCAACTATTTTCTTTTTGAACAGTACATACTTTCAGCTTTATTCAGTGTAGAGAGAGAGAGAAGTGTGTTAGTCATTGCATAAAGCAGTATAGGTTCACAATTCCTTATCCACCAATTTTGAAGTCCAAAGAGGCTTCATAAATGAAAGACTTCTCATAACTCATTTGGCATCAAAGCCTGACCAGACCTGAACTCATTTAGCAATGAAACTGCCCTGAACTGACTTGAGGCTATTTAATCTTCATTGATCATAGCCAGTGTGAATGTTCACACATTTCACTGCCGAAATATCAATTTGTTTTATTACAGGGTGCTGCCCAGACCTCACTCAGGGTTTTGTGTATGATATGGTATATTTACCTTATTACTATCCCAGATCCAGAAAGTTCTAAATTACAAAGCACTTCTGGACGCAAGGGTTTCAGAGAAGTGATTTCCTATGTATAATCCCTTTCTTTTACCCACTCCTACCTTTCTTTAAAGGGTTAAAGTGGTGTTTTCCCAAGTCTAATACTTTGATTTGGTGGACATCTGTAGGTATGCTATACAAACACAATTTGACTTTAGAAAATTCAAGTGTTATAGTGGAACCCTTTTAAAAACTGTATTCTTATGTGGAAGTCTTTTATTGTTCATTGCCTGTGAGCTACTAAAATGTTTTCCCCCAAAGAATTAACTTTTTCCTCCCCTCAGACAGTGTCCAAATATGGGAGACTGCTTTATCAGGCCATTGGTTGGTTGTTTGATTGACTTTTTTGGAATATGTAAAGTAGTTTATAATCCCATGTCAGATCAGATTAACCATAATGTGATTAAAATTAAGGTGATCCAGAAATTAAGGTGAACCTTAAATTTCTGACTATTCTGGGTTTCTTCAGTCTGAATTTTCTGGATATATTAATACAAACTCATAGGGTTCATTTTCCTGTTCATCTGTCACATGATTTTCTGGTATTTTGTCATGCTCTCCCAACCATAGGTGTTAAACCATAGTATTTGAACATCCATTAAATCTAGCACTTCAGAAACTTTAAAATTGTCACAAAATTATTATTCATTAAGTGAAAATTTCCATGAGAGGTGTCTGAGTCATGAAACTTAATTCCAAGAGCCCAGGAGAGATTTCCAAATGAAGGGGAAGGAAAATCACTTCTGACTAAAGGCGCTTACTTGCTTTTCTATGGTAAATCAGTTGCTATAACAGTAGACTCACTTAGAGAATGTGTACCTAAGTGCTTAAAGAAGCCAAAGAGTACTTTCCCTAATGAATCAGATTCTTCAAGGAATTACTAAGCCTTACAATATTTATATGAGCATTGTTTCAGCAATCAATAACTAGAGTAACATAGTAGGGTTGAAAGCATTCTATTGTTTAGGGTTTTTAAATTTTAGCAGGGAAAATAAAGGGAATTTCTTAATGTTCAACATATACAGGTTATGCATGCCTCTTATTTTAAAAAGCATTTCATGTGGTTCAAGTTGAAATAATTTCGATTTGAAATCCATACTTTAAAAGCATCAATTTTTATAACATTTGTGTGAAGCATAAATGAACGCAATTATGCCCATCTACCAGGGACTGATTAAAGATGCCAAGTACATTTCTACCTTACAGTAAATTTTTTATTCAGAAATAAAACTGAAGACCTCACACTTTTTGCTGCATGATTGCTATGTAATATGACTGCTTTTCTCTATGTACCAAGTTATTCTTGATGATTCTCAAGGCCGCCCTTTTGTCTTCACAGAATATTTGTTGGGCAAGCAATGTGGTTGAGGACTTAAAGAATACATGAGAAAGGCAATGGCTCCCTCTGAAAATGGGAGAAGGGAACGTGCCAGTGGGGCTCCTTGTCGGTTAGCAACAGCTCTCTGAGTTGCCATCCTTGTTAGCAAGCATCCAGGGCACCAGCTTCCTTAGCTGCCCTTTCCCAAGCAGTCCAGGCTGCTCTCACTTCTGAATCCTGCAGTTTTCCTCATCAGTCATTCTTTGTGCTCAGACCTCACTCTGTCGCCAAAAGCAATAAATGGCCTGTCAGACTTGATGTGCATGGGGCTGTTACCAAATAGGAACTGAAAGCTAGAGAATTTCCTCGCCATGAGATACCAGGGCTATGTCAGAAAGCAAAAGTGGCAGATTCATCCTTTAGTAATGGTCTTCAAAGAGTGATTGGAAAGTGCAAAGAAAAACCCTTAAGAAAATCTGAAACAATATACTGCCAGTTGGGGAATTCTGAAGAGAGAAAACATGCTACAGACTTTTCTACTCCTCTCTTTTTTTAAACAGCTGCACACCTTGTTTAAGTGCTAAGCACATATTTTACTAAATGGGAATATCATTCAATTTCTCTCATCCTAGAACAGTTACTTATTTATTATTCTACTTCCACTTAACCTTTTCCTTTCTCTCATTTTTCAGTAAATATAGTTATAAGGATACAGAAAAGCCATTAGCACATATTATCCATTGATCCAGCATGGTGCTTACTAAGCATGAGAAGAAGCCAGTGAATGCTACAGGCTTGTCCTGCCTCAGGAAGTCACATTCCAGGGACCTGAAAGAGCCTGCAGAGCAAAGCCTTTATAAACAAGTCACTTGTTAGGGCTGCTTTGAAGGTATGGCATTTGGTGGAAAACAATAAGGATACGTTGGTCTACATTAGATACTCAGGATCAAGTATCAAAATGAAATCCCGCATCAGGCTTTGGCATGACTCCAAATTTGAATTATGGAGAATAAATGTTCTTGGAATTGACTGGAGTTTTTTGGAAGAAAAGTGCTATAAAAGAAGACTCCAAGGCATTGTCTAAAATCATACTAAAACCACGAGTTGAAAAATTAAATCCTTTTAACATTCATAATAAAAATGTTATTTCACTGTATTCTTTGAATGGAATTTAGCCAAAGATACATGTTAAGTAATTAGTCATTTCAGGCAAAGGGATTACCCCACTTGCTCATTTATGCAGTGATTACGTAAGAGTTGCAAGTGGGGATTGCATTTTGTCTGACTATCTTCCAGGGCCTAATATTTATTGGTAATCCTCATTCTCTCTCCTACTTCCTGGGAGCTACAAATCCTCCTACCTCTAGGTCAGCCTGCACCACATCCCCTCCAAGGAGATGTTACAGCCTCTCCCCTTGAGCCTCTACTTGACCAGCTATTGGACATGCTTATTTACTAGGTTTCTTTTGGCAAGCTAGGCCCATTTTTTGTTCTCTGCTCAGAAGTTACTAATTTACACCGTTATGGCTCCCCTACAATAAAACCACTTTGTCCCAAGCCAGCCCACACTCTGCCAAAGAAGGATTCTTTAATTTAGGAAATCAGATGCACCAAACGAAATTTCTGTCTCTGTTTTCAATGCTCCTGTGGGCCTGCATTAAATGCTCTTGCTAATATGGTTGTCAAGAAATCATATTTGGTATCTGGACTGAGATACAGGTGTCAAGATCTACAGCTGTAGCCCTAGGTAAAGACCAGCAGAGCCAAAAAGTTCAATGTCCAATCAGGGTTCCACCAGTCTTCCAGTTCCTAAATGAGACTGAGAAAGATAAATAGATTTGGAGAACTGCCTGGACATCACTCTTGAATAAACACATCAGCCTGTTTTAATTATTTATAACAAGTAGATATAAATCTAAATGAATCTCAAACTAGCAAGGAAAATATTAGCTCAAGCTGCAGAATTACTGGGGAATGTGAGACCGGAGGCCAAAGAGCCATCAGAAGCTGATGAGCAAGCCAGGCCAGCAGAGCCATCTGACCCATGCAGGGCAGTGAATAGACTCCCGCTGGGCCATAAGGAGCTGCCCCCTTTCAGCATAACCTATTTAGGGGACAGTGGTCAAACAGATTAGCATGAGTAGCTCATGCCCATGAAGGACCTCAGTTCGAAAAGATTATTTTTGCCTATAATCTTTACTGATATATCTCAATAGCATTTCCCTATGACTTGTTATGACTAACATGTTTGTAAGTCTCCTTATCTTATTATCTTCCACTTAGAAGTTATTGTCTTCTGAATTTTAACCAATTCTTTCAAATATTATTCCAAATCAGTATTCTTTATTCTAGCAAAAATTTCAAGATGCTTATGCCATTTTGTAAACCTGTCACAATAAATAACAGCAGATTTGCCTGCATGGGTACCTAAGATGGTAACACGTGGTAGGTACAGCCCAGCCTCTGCTGCATTCTGTGAGTTTCATCAGCTTACGGTCCAGAGAGCACAGAGGCCTAAACAGGAGCACCCACTTGTATCAGGTTTTGCGCATGCCCTTTCCATTTTTGTCCTCGCACATGTATTTATACATGAGTGGCACTGTTATCTATAAAGTAAAAAACTGAAAGCAACCTAAATGTTCAAAATTAGGAAATTTTCTATCTATACTGTATCCTAGCCAATTGTCAGAATTTTTTGCAGCTATGCCAATGATCTTTGTAAATATTATATAGGAATGTGAGAAAAAAAATTCCAATGTACGTTTAATGAAAAGGTCAGTAGACAAAATCGTTTGCATATTTTGATACAACCTATATGAAAATAAATGTGTATGGTGTGCGTGGGATGAAGGGGCACATACAAACCTGTTTAATTGTTGATATTTTAGGGTAGTAGGATTATAGGTCATTTCCTTATTTTTCAAAATATTCATAACGTCACTGTATTGTTTTTATACAAAATGTTATTAAGTACATGCATGCATGGCTCTTCCAAGACAGTTTAGGACTTTGCTAGGCCTTAGATTTTAATATTATCGGTTAGAAATAGAAGTAATAAAAAAAAATCTTACTCAAAGTGGTTTAGCCTAAGGAAATTTATTGGGATATATCATTGGATAGTTCAGAAGTTGGACCACCCTTGGGGTAAACTATTCAGGAGACTTGTGGGGTCCTCAGTGCTGGGGCTCCATTACTCTCGACTCTGCCTGGTTGCATGCATCAGTTTTTGTCACACTTCTTCCCCTATGGCAGAAAAATATCTACAGCAACTGCAAATTAGAGACAGAGTAAGGTCTACCCTTCCCCCAAACCATCAAAAAATAGTCTTTGCTTCCCTCTGATCAGTCCAATGTGGACCAATCACTGGGAGCAGGACTCTGCTACACCTGCTTAAGGTTAAGTTATGTCATTCACATACCAGTCTGTTGGTGTTCACAAATATTCTGTGCCCCTCCTGTAGAAGGATTTTATTTTCCCACCTCACTGACGTTGCGTTTGGCCATAACTTGTTCTGGTTATTGAAATGCAAAATACCAATGTTCAATTACAAAATGTGACATAGTTGTTCAACACTACAGTTGGCGGCATTGAGCCATTCTGTTCCTTCTCTTAGAGCCAGTGTGTGGTTCACCATGCTCTCTTTCCCCTCACTGCAACTCCTGACAATATTTCAAAAAAAGGCTTCACAATAAGTCTGAGTAGAGCCAACACCAACCCACAGAGCACATGTAGCATAAGCCACCGCACCTTTGTAATTATAATCTGCTGAGATTTGGGGGTTATTTGTTATTGAACATAACCTAGTTTATCCTGACTGGGTGTGAGTCTCGGCTTAGCTATTTCCTAGCTATGTTACCTTGAAAAGCGTATTTCTCTGCACTTAGTTTATTTGTAAAACAGAAATGATACGTAAAATTCTTGGTACATATTTAATTAGAAAAAGTAAAACTTTTCTCATGGATTCTGTGAGAAACCATAGCTTGCCCAAGATCAAATAACTATTAAATTAAAGAGATAGCATTTGGACTGCAGCAATGTAGCTTTAGAATCCATGCCTTTAATCTATGCTGCTTTCTCTTTCATTCCTTCCTTAATTCTTTCTTTCTTCTCCGAAAGAGATGTACATGGAAACTACCTCATGCACCTGTCTACCAACATCTTTACTTGCAGCAGAAAAAGTTGAGGACACTTGAGATTGTGGAGCTGAGACTAGCAGGCACAGAACGGTACCAGAACTGCCACAAATGTTGTCATAGGTCAAGAACTACACTGAGCTACTTTTGTTGTTGTTATAACTAAAAAATAAAGAAAAACAATATCTTTTATAAAAATAAAAATAAAATTCCTGATACATACTCAAAAATGACAGCTATTATTTTTAGTAATAAAAATCATAATTTTTACTTCCATGGGGAATTTTCTTCTAATTTACCTTAGCGAATTTCAGGATGGAAAAAAAGTGCTGTTATCTGAAAGAGGAAATGTATTACATCTGTTTTTAGTAATGCAAACTTATAGACCCAAAGTTTCAATATATATACTGATCATCTGTAAATAGAACAAGAACTTCTTCCTCAAGATATAAATGTTAGTTCCTTGTAATGCTCTTATTTTTTAAGAAATAAACAAAAGATTAACTCAAAATTTTATGTGGGAAAAATACTTTTTCACATTTAAGACCAAAATGTGATATAACTATTCAACAGTACTATTGGCTTTACTGAAGTAATTTTGTTCTTTCTTCAAGTTATCTACTATTGTTATCTATTACTGAGCCAAGCAACGGATATTAAAATAGATTTTTTATTCCATTGTGAAAATTCTTGTGTTCCCTGCACTTCTTCCCACAAAAAGATATATTCTTGTATGTGTGTGTGTGTTTGAGAGAGAGAGAGAGAGGAAACGAGAAAGAGAGAGAGAGAGAGAGAGAGAGAGAGAGAGACAGAGAGACAGAGAGACAGAGATTATAGTCAGAGAAATGCAATTTAAAAGTAAAAATTCCACTTTCCTTTTAAATTGAGATTGTAATTATATCTAGACCTAAATTCAAGTTAACTTAATTTTGTAATCAATATTATTTCACATTATGGAACACATTTCCTATCTTAGACATCTGTCACTGATATTTGTTATTTAGTACTGTTTTTAGATATTGTAGATATTATCTTGCTTAGTATCCAGTAATTAAGATATGAGGCAATTGTTTGTCCCTTTAGATAAAAAATATGCTATGAAAAATGTAGTACAAACTAAACCATTATTTAAATGCATTACAGCAATAGTTCTCACATACTGCTATGCAACAGAACTACCAGGATACATGGGGATCATGTCAAAGAACACAGAAGCTTGCTTGAAGCAGCTCTTACTGACCACATCTGGGAAAATTTGTGCATGAAAATAAAATAATAATAATAATGGATTATGATCTATTGAATAAAATAAGTCTATATTGATGGAAGGAAGGAAGGAAGGAAGGAAGGAAGGAAGGAAGGAAGGAAGGAAGGAAGGAAGGAAGGGATATACAAATATATAGCTAGCAAACTGCTAGCAAACTATATAGCCTAAGAAGCTTTAACTACAATCTATTAACTTTATTTCCTTCTCTCAATAAGGCCAGTGCTTCTCAACAGGGGTAGATGGGTATTACAATTTTTATTGCTGTGTAACAAATCACCCCAAAACTTAATGACTTATAACAATGATTTGTTATCATCATGGTTCTGTGGGTCAGCTAGGCTCAGGTGGGCAGTTCTTTCACAGCATTGCTCATTCAACTGCAGTCAGATGTTTGCTGGGGCTGAATCACCTGATGGCTTAACTGGGTTGAGTTTCCGAGATGAGTTCCTCACACATTTGGCAGTTGGTACTACTTGTTGGCTATGATCTCAGTTGAATGTACCAAAGTGAGTAGCCACATGCTGCCTCTGTTCGTAGTTTGTGATCCTTTACAGCAAGGTGGCTATGCTCGCAGATAGAGCGTTCTGAGAGGGCATGTCCCATGAGTAAGTGGTCCAAAAGTCCAAGGTGGAAGCTGCAAGACTCCTTTAATCTTACCTTGGAAGTCCCAGAATATTTTTTCTGCTGCATTCAAATTACTACCCAGAAGCAAGGGAAAAAGAATTAGATGCCACTTCTTGACGGGAGAGCAGCAAATCATGTTGCAGAAGCACACGTAGGATGAGAGCTATTATTATGGCCATCGTTGGAAGACACGTCTGCCAACTTGGGGAGTTGGCAGGACCCTCTGAAACTGTGGACTAATTTTTCACATATTTTCATATTTTTCTGAAGGGAATCCTGAATATTCATAGGATTCACAAAGGAATCTGCAACCCTCCTCCCAAAAATGTAAAAACAATCATTGATCTAGATAGATTATGGCCTATTATATACGTCTATTTTATACCCTAATATTTCTTTTAAGAATATTCAATCCCTGCCGCTAACTTGGAATTGTTTAGCATCTAGCCATGATTCATTAAGAAACTCATCCAATTAAAAATTTTGAAAAGCCAGAATAATTCTGGAAGTGTGAGTGAGTATAAGTTCAATGAAACTGAATACACACACACACACACACACACACACACACACAGGTACATGTATAAATGTGTTTTGAATTTTAAACAGAGGGGCCTGATTAAATGGGGTTGGTATTTGGGGACTATCGCCATTAGAGCTACCTATATTTGATACTTAGAGAGCTCTAATCAACTATTAATATTCTACATACAGTTCAGAGAAATTTTTTTTTAGACTCCTACAGCACAGTCCTGCACAGTGCAGCAATGTTTTCCATCATAGAGCATGGTATTTGATTACTTTTATCTCAGTATGCGAAACTCTAACTGTTATCATTGGTCACAAAGTGGTTATTTTCACAACATTTGACTCTGTGACCCACCCCAGAAAACATGACTGCCTGAAACAAACTCTGTTTTGACTAAGAACTATTTCTATCTATGTCCCTCTACTTGCTATTAGTTTCATGAACTTGTCACTCTACATTTTGATAGAGATAAAAAGTGGAGGACAGAGAATTTGGGAAGGGGCGCAGGAATCACCAGGCCAGCTACATTCTTCACAAGCGGTTAGTAGAGCACTACATCAGTCAACAAACCAACCACAGTCCTTTGCTACAAATATATATGCAAATTCATGATACAGAATTAACTAACATAGGGAAATCTTGTTGCTGCTGTGGTTGTGGTTGACATGTGTCTTAAACTTCTTTTGGTCTGACGTGTTCATCACCTCCATTACCCATTTCTCAGGCAGTGACTTCTTAGAAACTGAGTCAGTTGTCCCATGACATTCTAGATTTTGCTGATTTTTTTTTTTTACTTGTTTCCCATCTCCAGTTTTTTGTAACCCAGAAGTTACATATAAAGACTTGATTAAATTTAGGGCTAACGTTTTTGGCATGGATGCTTCACAGGTGTATGCACTCCATTTCACATTACACTAACAAGTACCTGATATCTATTTGTCCTTCTTATAAAAATGCTAATTGATCAGTAGATCCAGGTGATGACTGCCTGATTCCTAGTTATAAAGTTATAGTGTAACCGTTTGGGTCCCTTGGAATACCTACTTTCTTATTAATATTTTGCTTCTTAGTTTTAGCATCCAGAGGTATTTATTACCCAAATCAATTATTTCATTAGATTCTGTAAAATGGTGATTTTTCTATCCTTCTACATGCACTAGCTAGAATACCTTTGTAAAAAAAAAAGTTTTTCTTCATCACTGGAACTATTTTGTAACTTACAAATAGAGTTTTTACAAGAAAGGCAGATCAAGACTTAATTCTTTCCCTTTAATTGCTTATTTTCAGAGTAAAGAGGGATAGACTTCCCCAATAGTGGCAAATGAGTTGTGTTAGTTGCTTTGGTTTTCTTTTGAGTATCATTATACATTCAAGGATACTTATTTAATTAGTGTGTTTTAATCACTTGCTGGTTTTGTTTTTGTTTTTGTTTTTGTATTTTTTGATGAAAAATTGTCCACCTTTCATCAGTGGACAGCTTCCTTGCTTCTTAGTTTTATAAGATGACTTAGTCTCAGTTTGTCATATGCCACTCCACACCCAGAAACAGCGATCAATCCAAGAATTGCTGGTTCCTTTTAGCAAGGATGGTTTCGGGAGACCAGTTTGGGTGCTAACATGATTATTTGGGATATAGTTTGGATGCTAACATGTTCATTGAGACTGGCCTGGCATTGCTACTGGGTCTTTTCAGCGGGCAGAGCTAGGATGATTTAACATTTTGAATTTTTAAAACATTTAAAAATTTTAAACATGAATCATATTTATATCTCCAACTCAAATTTCAAATATTCAAATAACTCAAATTCAAATTTAATCAAAAGTCACCTACTGTTTTCATTTTATACTTGTATCTCCCTTCTCTTACACTGAAAATTGTGGCTCTTGACAGTATTATTATGAACATAATAATAACAGTAACATAATTACTTATTTATAAGTATAATATACGTAATAATTTCAAATTAATATCAATATAACATAGTATAATAGAAGTCAACGTTACTACTAAATCACTACTGACACCTGCCACTGAATGAAGGTGAAGAGTTCTTTGCATTTTTGTTAAATTATATTCCACTAATGATGTCTAATACATCCTATGTTCTAAAATACCCATTGGGCCTAAGCATAGGTAAAAGCTTTTTCCTTGAGAAGGAAGGAATATCTGGCTAGGACAATGGTCATAAGGGCTTCAATAACCTTGTCTCCCCCTGAGCCCTGAAGAGGAAAGAGGGAAAGGCCCAAGGTGAGAAGAGGGTGGAGATGCATTAGCCTGTTAGTACAGCGTGGCCAAAGATGCTCTGAGCCCCACACTCCAGGATGGTTAGGAGACCTGGCAGCCCAGGAGACAAGCCCCAAGCAACACTGAACAAAAACAGATGAAATACGCGATGTATGTTTATCTGTGCAGATGTCTGTACAGCAACTGCAAGTGTGAGACAGCCAGACACTTTACCGCAGTGGTGGGAAAGTTTCATAACAGCTTGGCACTTTAAAAGAATAAATTGTATAAATGAAAAATACATACTCCCCTCTAGCCACCAGATCATCTGAAACATTTCATTGGACAGCCTATAGAGTCAGCCTGACATTTTGGGGTGCATCACGTGGCCTGTTGTCATTATTTATCTTGTTCTTATCATGTCGGCATTTTAGTACCTTATCACCATACATAAGAGAAAGATCCCATTTCTTTGGGTGATATTTTTCAACCAGTGATTCAGAAGCACTGATATATTTGCTCTTTTAATTCTGAGCTGTACTCACATTGCTGCTGGGAGGTAACAACAAGGAAAAAACAGGTGAGGTTGGTAGCCCTGGGGAGGCAGCAGGTAGGAGGAGAGTAATGGAGAAAAGCAAGGAAGGGCTTTGATTCTTTAGGTAAACTGAAATCTATTTTCTCTCCCTTTTGAGATAGCACAAGCTAACAGTTTTGCTTTCTTCTCTTCTTACCTTTTTCTCTTCTGTTTTGCTCAAATCCTCTTTTCAAGTACAGAGAGGTAAAACAACGTGCTCAGGTTGGATTCTCTGTCTCCCCACTAATTAATTAGGTCTGGGCCCCAGGACGCTTCTCCTTTGGTCTCACCCAGTCTCCTGCTGTTGTAATCTTGGAAACCTATTTCATTCAATGTATCCACATGAATTTCTGGGAAAAATTTGGCCACTTTGTTTCTCATTCCTCTAGTCCTTTCCTTAACCCTTCATGTTCGTAAAACATTTGCTTAAAGCAATACTGTCAATCATTAATGTTCTTAAGTATCCCATAGTGAACTTGCTAGAAATACCAGGTTCTTTGCTCTGTATTTATATTCTGATCTAATAAGATCATACTAATAGTAAGGTCCTAGTGATACTGGTGAAGGAAGTCCAAGGTTGGCACTTCAAGGAAAAATGGCTTAAACGTACGAGGAGTGAAGGGAATAAAAGATAGCCCCCAGATCCTGTCTGTGCTCTTCCTCTACTGGGGAAGCCTTAGAGGAACAGGAAATTTGCCCATGCTTCACACAAGGGAATAGTACTCAGCAATAAAAAGAAACTAGCAATTAGTATACACAATGGGGACGAATCTCAAAAGCACTATACTGACTAAAAGAAGCCAGACACAAAAAAGATCATATGCTAGAAATCAGGTCAGTGGTTATTTGTGGGAGAGAGTGGAATTGATTGGTAAGGGATTTGAGGAAAATTTCTTGTTGATGAAAATGTCTGTCTTGATTGACAAGGGTGTGCATTACAGGAATGTATGCCTTTGTCAAAATTGATCTCATTGTGTATTTATATTCTGTGCTTTTCATTGTATTCAAATGATACCTTAAATTTTCTAACTTGAATATACATATTTTGGGTAATGATACATTTTTATCAAATATTTTTTACCAATTTATATCCTTTAAGAGTATGCAAAAGGCAAAAAAAAAACTTTCAAGGTATAAAACAATCTAATAAAGTACTATAAACATGGTGTGCACTCAATAAAAACATAATGATGACTAATAGTGGTTCATTGCAGGAGTTGTTTACAAGATGTCAGCAATATAGTCAAATTCAGCACTGTATACAAGATTAAAATTTCCCAACCCTATAAAAATATTTTCAGTAATCCTCCATTCCATCAGTCCAGCTATATAGCTATTTCATGGGAGTACAATAAATAAAATCAATACCTTTTATTACTTTACCACCAGAAATTGTAACTACACCCAAATTCAAAGACAAAAGGCTATCCGCAAGCTGATCCAAACTTCAGGGAGTATTTTTATGGGGAAAATGTACTGTCATAATTTTGCATGAATAAGGAAAGCTATGCTTATTTGGTAGGTGTAGTAAATCTCAATAAAGCTGTTTTTAAAAAGTTCTTTTAAAGAAAAAAAAAGGAATATGGGGAGAAAATCAGCTATTCTTCCAAAGAAATAGCATTTCCTGAAAATGTATACTAGAACATTTTTGTATTTATTTTTCTAATAAAGAGTATGCATTGCCAAGTCTCAGGTGAATTGGACAAATCGCTCAGCAGTACTTATCTATCTTAATTGTCCTGTGTTTCTAGTGGTAACTGGCCTTGTAATGTGCATATGACAATCTTCCTTTACATTTTCACCCACTCCGGAGAATGTGACCCAACATAAGCAACTAACCAAACAAACAGAAATGCAAATCAAACTAAAGTTTCGGGTTAAAAGGTAATTTACTGTTAGATTACACATCCACAATGCTAAAGATACAAGTTTGAAAACATTCTTTATCAATAGAAGCTCCCCAGATATTTTCAATTGTTTTGCCTCTAGAGACTTCACATATAGAGAAGAAATAAACAATAAAACATTATAGGATGGCCGTTACTGAAGAAATATGATTTTCTTCTTTCAATTTCTAGAGGATATAAGTTTTAAAGGGAAAAAAATAGAAATAATGAAAAAAAGTCAGGGCACTCCAAAAACTGGATAAAGTTCTAAACCCCTCAACCACATATAATTTTTTTATTTTGTAATAAAAGAATTAGAGCTTTAACAATTCAAACTCTATTTATTCCAGTGATCTTAAAGTGTGGTCCTTAGATCAGCTGCACCAGCAGCACCTGAGAACTTGTTTAAAATGCATATTCTTGGGACCCAGCCAGGATCTACTGAGTTGGAAGCTCTGAGGGTGGGGCCCAGCCCTCTGAGGGTGGGGCCCAGCCCTCCGTGTTTTAACAAACCCTCCAGGTGATGCAAACTAAAGTCTGAGAACCACCGATTTATTCCAAAAATATTTTTTGTGTATCAGGCTCTGAGAAAGGCATTGGGGGCACAAAAATAATGAACATGATCCATAGTTTAATCAGTTACAAAGAAAAAGAATATTAGATAGTAGAATCATTTTTTCTGAGGTCAGGGAAATAGACTCCCATGGCCACAGCTGGTTCAGGTAGGACTACCAAGGGCAGAGGTATTCCAGGGATGCTCATTAGGAATCACCTGCAAGGATTTCTCAAAACCACAGATCTTGGCCCTCTGCAAACCTCTGGAGTCACAGCCTCCTGGCACAGGGCTCAAAAAAACTGTATTCTAAAAGTTCCTCTAGTAATTCTGATTTCTACCCAGAGTTAATAATAGTTGAATAGTTGTCTCAGGTTCTGTGCCTTTTACTGCCTTCCTCCCCATCAGCTTCTCCAGGTGTGGTCTGTGGATTACCTGAACTGAGTCACCTCTAAGAGCGCTAATGGTGAAGGAAGAACATAAGCATTCTGGACAAAAAAAAAAAAAAAATACACATCCCTAGGGTGAACCACAGGCCCACTGAATCAGAATCTTTGTGGATGGGGCTCAGGAATACCCCTTTTGTTTTTCCTACAAAGCCCCAGGTGATTTTTTAAGCACACAATTTGAAATGTACTGCCTTGTGGCTCTCCCCTAAAAGCTACTCTTCAACTCTTCGCTACAATGTAGTTTCTAAGGATCTCCCATCAGAAAATGTTCCCTCCCTTTTTTTGTCCTTTAGTATGTATGGTGATTAAGTAACAGCCCCACCCCTCCCCCGCCCCTGAAAATGTCCACATCCTAATCCTCAGAATCTGTGAATTTTACGTAGCAAAAAAAAAAAAAAAAAAAAAAAAGACTTCTCAGATATAATTAAGTTAAGCATCTTGAGACGGGTAATCATCCTGGATTATCCGGACGAGCTCAGCGCAGTCAGAAGGATCCTTATAAAAAGGAGGCTCATAGATCAGAAAAGAAAGTATGTGGCAATGGAAAGAGAGGATCGGAGTCAGAGAGCTCTTAAGATGCTACACAGCTGATTTTGAAGATAGAGGAAGGGGCTATGAGCCAAGGGATGCGGCCTCTGGAAGCTGAAAAAAGCAAGAAAACAAATTCTCCAGAGCCTTCTAAAGGAACACTGCCTTGCTGACACTTTGTTATGGGCCTAGCATAAATTCATCTCAGGTTTCTAACCTAAATTTGTAGTCATTTGTTAACAATAGCAATAGGGAACAAATACAATATGTAAAAGATCTAGAAAGGAAAATAATTTAGGGACAAATTGTGCTATTACTGAAGAAGCTTACCTCATTTGGAAGTTCTACCACATAGGAGACAGTATATTTAGTATTCCCTTGGGATTTATATTTATCAATTTCCTTGACTAGAGACCTATAGTTACAGTGATCACAGTAAATAATACCTTAAAAAAAAATCCTCAATTGCTTAACTGTAGTAAGATCTCCTTTTCAGTTTCAGTTTTTACATTATCAGAAGATGTACAAGGTCATCTACTGTGTACAGCTAGTGACGTCATTTTCTCTAGTGTCTACTCCCAGATAGCTGATAAGCCTAACAATACTTAATTCAGAGAAAGAATCAGGAAAAGTGTTTGTAACGAACATACCTCATGCGATTTCATCAGTTACACAATACAACCTGTGAGGAACACAACCCTGGAAAAAGCCTTCCAAATCCTATTACATTATTAGCCACTTTTGAAGATTAAAAAAAAACAAGGTGAACAAGTGCCACGCTCTCTCACTCTACTTGCTTCACTCTTACCAAAGGAAGGCTGGTTTCTTTAAGCAGCGGATCTCAAATTTGAGCGTCCACTGGGTCACCTGGAGGGCTTGGCAAAATCCAAATGGTTGGGCCCCAATGCCATGGTTTCTGACTCACGAGGTCTGAAGTAGAGCCTGAAAATTTGCATTCCTCAGGTGTTTCCTGGTGCTGCTCTGTGGCCTGTCGTTGGAGCACATCCTGAAAATTGCTGACTAGAGCAATGGCTCTCAATAGTGCCTGCACATTAACATCACCAGGGAACTCATTCAAGTCCAGATGCCCAAGCCACACCCTAGACACATCAAATCTGACTTCCTGGCAGTCAGACCCAGGCACCTCTACTTTCAGATTCCCCAAGTGACTCCTGTGTGCAGCCAAAACTGCGAATGGCTGCCCTAGAGGCCAAAATAATAGTATAAATGGGGAGGAGGTAAATGTTAAGAGAAAGGGCAGAAACACAGCCTGTGAGATGCTCAGCCCTTTGGCTGCCCCTGGGCCCTAGGATCCCCTCCCAAGTAAATGCTTTTCCTGCATCTTATTTAAAGGAATATGATGCCATAACATACTGCCAGTCCAAAAAGATGACATTTCTATAACATATTGAAACTAGAGAGAAATGGTAACCAGTCTAAAATGGTAATACAATTCTAAATACTGCCTGTCTGTTTAAAAATTTATAACAGTTTTATATTCAATTGCAAGACAAGCCTTTAATCTTTTTTACAGACTCAAAGGAATGGTAGTTTCTTATATTAAATAAAGTAAAAGTTTAGTTCTTTATTTCTAAAATAGCTCCAGTATTTTCTATTTTTCAGGCAGTTAATGTTCTGTGCTTTATATCCAAATATTTCTCTCTTCTTCATATACAGATACCCTATTTTTATTGTCATAAATATTCATTGGTTCCAAACAATGTTTAATTACTCATTTATCATCTTTAAACTCGGGTTTTATTGTTTTAAATTCATAGTTTTTTATTGATACCTGCATGACTTGAAACTTAGAATATCTACCGATTTAATCTTTTTGCGCCTTTTTGGAACAAACTGCAAGGCAGTACTACTTTCTAACACACAGCTTTTCCCCTGCTGCTTACTGTCAGAGGATTCTGAAAGTAATTGTCTTTTAAGGAGATGATTTTATCCTGTTGTCTGCTCTCAATAGCAGCTCTAACCTATTCAGAAAACTCTGATATGTGTGATCTGATCTATTTACTGATTTTTATCCTAGATTTGATTGATATACATACAGAAAGATACTTTACTTTGGATTTTAACACCCATCAATAAATATCATAAATCCCTTAAGAAATGTGTTTGTAACATACTATAAGAAAGAGCTTTAAAGTCACATTTGTTTCTCCCAGGCTATTTGATATAAAGTTCCTTAAATATTTACTTTCCTATATAAAGGAGATTTACAAATTCTTTATGCTTTTACTTCCTGGTAGGAATCTAGTCTTTAAACATCCTCTTTTCAGTTTTCTTCAGATGATGGTAAAGGAAAAGAAAAATTAAATGGAGGTGAATTTAAGATTTACTTCATCAATATCAAAGAAATTGAAGTATGAACATGTATGTCAAATGAGTTATTTAACACCAAATGAGTTACACATGTGTGCATAAATATAACTATTTTCAAATCGGAGTAGGGGAATCCTTGAATTTAGTCAAACTAATGTACACACAAATATCAAGCACAGGTATGAAATTTTAATCTGATTTTTATTATACTTTAACATAAGCTTATTTTCAAAGTATGTCTTTGCTGCTATATTTCTGATAACATATGGTGGATGAAAAGAATTTACGTATTTCAGGAAAAGTCCAATTTGGTATCCTCTACCCTTATACCCTCATGTTTTTGTAAACATAAATGGGTCCATACTATAAATGTTATGCTTTAACTATATATTTGTTGTTCTTCTTGGACAATTTTCCAATAACACATGGAGATTTCCATGATAAAACCACCTTCATGGATCATTTCAATGTCTGACTATATCCTAATGTATTTAACCAATCCCCTATTGATAAACATTTAAGTTATTTCAATTAGGCAATATTGGAAATGGATTTGCAAGAAATGACCATGTAGCATGTATCCAATTATTTCCTTAGAATGAATTTCTAAGAATGAAATTGCTAGGCAAGGAAATATGAATATTTTTAATTTTGATATGTATTCCTTGATATCTATGACAAGTTATGCTAAATTTTACTCTTATTATGTATTAAAGGGCTTATTTTTCCCCATGTTCACTAGCATGTTTTTTTTAAAAAAAAAAAAAAGGTTTATAGAAACACATTTATATTTCATAAAATTTTCTTGTTTTAAGTATACAATTCAATATTTTTAAAATAAATTAACAGAGTTGTACAATCATCACCACGATCTAGCTTTACAATATTTCTAACACCCCCAAAAGGCCCCGCATGCTCATTTGTAATCATGTCTCACCCCCACTCAGTACCAGGCAATTGCTCATCTACTTTCTGCCTCAATAGATGTGCCTTGTTTGCATATTCCATATAAATGGAACCGTGTAACATATAGTCTTTGTGTCCATTTTCTTTCACTTAGCATAATGCTTTTCAAGTTTATTCATTTTGTAGCATGTATCACTACTTCTTTTTTTTTTTTTTTTATTGCCAAACAGCATTTTTTATAACTACAAAAACCATGCTCCTGTTCCAAAGAGGAAAAATTCTAGACAGGGGAGTCACTGGTCTATAGAACTCATGCTGGGGAGGAATTTTGAAGACTCCTACCTCCAGAGTGGAGAAATGTTTACCTTGACCTTGATTCCACTTTCCATAAGAGGCCTCTCTGTCTATTTCTCTCCATGGTCATTGGTTTTCCCTTTGAGAGGTCCTTTCTGCTTCTTGGTCATATTCTCAGTAGGAGTGGAGACATCCTCCGGGGGACCGAACAGCCTTTTCAGCTTATTTCTCACTCATGTTTGGGGGCTCAAGGATTATTTTAAGATTCAAACAGTAAACGGCTGTTTTAGTGCAGATTTATGATTTCTTTGACAATATGGTTTTACTTAGTAGGCTACTAATCCATTTGCTTCCACTCAGTCTCACATGCCAGCAACTCCATCCCAAATTCTTGCCTAAACATAACTGTTAATCCTGATTTCCTTTTTTGCCTCCTTACCCTCATGTGTCTCTAACATACACACAACTTAATACTAGCCTCGTTGAGGTCATATATGAGTATAGGAGTTTGGAAGAGGAGACTGCGTCCTTAATCTGGTATTTGTCACAGAGCCATCACATGAAGGCATTTTCCACCTTATTTCCTATTGCTGCAGGTCTAGAAGTAGTTTTCCCAACTCTTTGATGCCCCCCTAATTTTTCTCTTTCTGTGTTTATTTTTATTTCTGCTTGAAAACCGTCTAGATATTTATGACTCATTTTTTTCTTCTTGTATCTTTCTAATAGAAAGCAGTAACGACCAACACACATCACAAAATTTTGTTTTCCATTCTCTTTCCCTAGAGCTACAGGCTCAAGGAGTACTTGGTCTACCTTCAAGCTAGCTCCAGCGATGGTTTCAATACATAATTCACCTCTGTATTACGTGGCTCTCCATCTTCCCATCCTCTGAGATTTCTTTCCTCACCACTCAATGCCAATTCCATGTAGTTCAGATTTTTATTAGAGAAGTGTATCTCATTTCCAATGCCAATATCCCGATTAGTTAAGATTAGGCTAGCACTAAAATGAATAAACCTCCAAATTTCAGCAGTTTAACATAATATAATTTTATTTCTCATTCACATAATATCAATTAGAGGTAGTGGAAATTAGCAGTATTCTGCTCCAGAGTCTTTCAGAAACATCCTGACAGATGCTCTGCTGTCTTTAACAAAAGCTATAGGAGCCCACCCTACACTGACACACAGCCAGCAGACAGGGAAAAGAGAGGCTGAGCACACATACTGTGAGAGGTGATTACAGGCCGCCCTGGAAGCATTGTACATCATTTTATCATTTCTGCCCACATTCTTTTGGAAGGAATTCCTCCTTGAGTGCACATCTAACTTTAAGGGAGGCCGAGAAATGCATGCTATCTGTGCCCAGAAGGAAAATCAAAAAAGTCTAGCAAACAACTAGTCAATGTCTGCCATAGTGTTGCATAAAGTATTTAGCCTTTGACACAATAATTTCAGTTCTAAAAATCCTTGCTAAGAAAATATGCTGAGATGCAAGGATGTTCATTCTTTAGTCATTGAAAGTCACAAACATAAATATATAAATAAAGATACCATTAATGCAATGAAATATTACATAGCAATTAAAATGAGTTTTATTATGGGAAAGTATATTTGCAAGCAATGCCTCTAACAAGGGCCTAATATTCAAAATATACTGAGAACTCATATGACTCAATAATAACAAAAAAATAAACAATCTAATTTAAAAATGGGCAGAGGACCTGAACGGACACCTCTCCCAAGAAGACAGCCAAATGGCCAACAAATATAGGAAAGGATGCTCAACTTCACTTGCTATTAGGAGAATGCAAATCAAAACCACAATGAGATACCATCTCATACTTGTTAGAACGGTTATTCTCAACAGACTAATATTGAGAATAAGTGTTGGAGAGGATGTGGAGAAATAGGAACCCTCATACACTGCTGATGGGACAACAAGTTGGTACAGCCATTATGGAAAATAGTATGGAGGTTCTTCAAAAAACTAAGAATTGATCTACCATATGATCTAGCAATCTCTCTGCTGGCTATTTACCCCAAAGACTTGAAAACATTTATCCAAAAAGATACATGCACACCAATGTTCATAAAAGCATTATTCATGGTGGCCAGGACATGGAAGCAACTGAAGTGTCCTATAATAGATGATTGGCTAAAGAAACTGTGGTACATATATACAATGGAATATTACTCAGCCATAAGAAGAGATGAAATACTGCCATTTGTGGCAACATGGATGGATCTTGATATAATCATGCTAAGCAAAATTAGCCAGGAAGAAAATGTTGAAAAATGCATAATATCATTGTATGTGGGATATAAATCTAAAAGCAAAAACAAACAGGACAAACAAACAGAGACTCATGGACATGGACAGTAAACTAGTGGTAACCAGAGGGTAGGGGGTAGGGAGGAGGTAGATGGGGTGACGGGGATCAAATATGTGGTGACAGAAAGAAATCTAACTATGGGTGGTGAACACACAATGTAATATATATATAACTTACTATAAAATTGTATGCTTGAAACTTATTGGATTTTGGTAATCAATGTTATAATAAAAATAACAAATAAAACAAAATAAAGTTTTTAAGAAAAAAATTTTAAAGAGCAGTTAAAGTGACCAAAAGGAAATGTGCCAAAATGATAACACCACTAATCTGTTTAAAAGAATTATAGATTTGTCAATTTCTTCTTTTTATGATTCTCAATCCAAATTGCCAAAAATGTAATACCATTACAATCAGAAATAAAATATACATTCTTCTAAAACATAAACTCATAGCCATATCCAGGTCTTCTTATACTCTAAATACCTCAAATATCATTTTTAATAAAGCACTCAAAAGTAACACAATAATAAAATAACATCTTTATCCTTTCTAAAATGTAAGAAGTCAGTTATTATTTAATTATATATTCTGGAAAGATACTTTCAAATGGAAAAATTAAAAACAACTTCACAGATGACTACTGTAGGAATGCAATTTTTACTTATATTTCTACGATGCCCTCTGCTTTTTGTTTTTTAAATTTTGTTAGCAAAACGTCCACACTCATTTCTAAAAACAATACCTTCTAATGCGTTTGCATTCTCTCTCCCCGCCCCTGCCATCCACTCCTGTAATATACAACCCATAAAAGTACATTTGACTTAGCATTGACAGATGGTGTTTATCACTCTTCAAGCTTTTTAGTAGAAGCTTATTTTGTGTATGGCCACCTGCTTCTGTGTTGGAGGTAGACAGACAAAAAAGACACCAAAATCACCAGATTATTACCACACTGTTGATTTCTTAAAGTATAAAATAGATGTTGGCCACATTTTATGAACAGCTTCTATCAACACTTACTTGGCCAATTTCAGACTCTTCATAATCAGATATTTCCAACTCTCAGAGACTCACCTAAAATGAAGCTGTTATTCTCAACTATATAGGCATACCTCAGAGAAATTGTGAGTTCAGTTCCAGACCACCACAATAAAGCGAATATCACAATATAGCAACTCACACAATTTTTTTGGTTTCCTAGTTCAGATAAAAGTTACATTTACACTATACTGTAGTCTATAAAGTGTGCAATAGCATTATGTCTAAAAACCAATGTATACACCTTAACTTAAAAGCACTTTATTGCTAAAAAAAAAAATACTAATCATCACCTGAGCCTTCAGCAAATCGTAATCTTTTTGCTGGTAGAGTGTCTAACCTTCAATTAGTAATAAAATAAAATAAAATAAAATGCAATATCTGCGAAGCACAACAAAGTGCAATTAAGAGAAGTATGCCTCTATGTAGTACTGCAAATCTATTGATTATCAGTATGTAAGTTAAGAGTTGTTGATTTTTCTATCCACGTTTAATGGTTTTTTTTATATTAGGATTAATAATGTCCAACTTTCTCAGCCATTGTAGAGAGAGGACTGCTTATCTGAATTTGTGGTCAATTAACCTCCATGACTAATATCTGTCTTCACTTCCAAATGTGCTCTCATGGGAATTTGACAATATACACAAAAGATATCATGAAAAAAAAATCAAGGGATAGTGTGATGCATGGTGTGTTCATGCTTTCTTAATAGAGAAAGTACTTCACGCTTGTTTTTTTTCTAGGTAGAAATGCATTTATAGCATTCTGTCTAACTCCCACTCTGGTGTTTAGATGAATAATTTTTTATTATAAGTTGTATTTATGATTTTTTTTATTTCAGAAAGAGGAAGGCAAAACTTTAAAATCCAGATATCTTATTAAATATCTTTATAATTATTCCCATGTACAAATATATTTTTATGCTTTCTGACAATGCTTAATATATGGAAATGGTAAAAGTTGTATGAATCTACTAACAATTCTGGACTCTAATCTTTAATATTTTTGCCAGGGATTATGCAGAAACTTATAATTATGTTTTACTTTGGATTTACCCCATCTTTACTTTATCTCGTATTAAACTGTAATCAAAATCGGTCTGTTTCTGTTCAGTTGCAAATCCCCTTCTTAAAGCACCTATTCAAAAGTCTCCCCAATTTTCATTTTCTCTGTCTTTTCTTATTATATTAAATCCTGATATCTGAAAATTGAACCATATAGTAGCATTACCATGTTCTTTTAAAAATACAGATTACATCTATTCTTCATGTATTTTTACATTATCACTGTGGTTTTTTTAAATCCTTGGCAGGTTGCAATTAGATTTCTAGTGTACCATTGTATTATGCTAAATACTATTATTATGGAAGAAATAATTCACTTTGTTTAGTGTACTGCTCAGAGAGTCTGCTGCGATGCCTCTGATACCGAATGTCATTCCCATTCTTTAATTATAATTTTTAACCATGCCTTCAGTAGATTATTTTTATTATAAAATTCAGAAATTGTCTGGGTTTAATCATGTTTATTAATAAGAATTATAATATCTCGTTGTTGTTTTTTTCCTCCTTGTAGATCTGTAAGGGTAGCTTTGTCCTTCCCAAACTCTTTGACTTATGACCTCTAGGAGAGCTCTGCAGCAAAGCAATCTAGATGTATCGTTAGTAGTTGAAGCATTTCTTAGAGTACTTTTCAGGTCCATTCCAGTTAGTTAGTGGTCACCATAGGAAAAGTCACTGAAAGATAGGGTGTTTCCTTTATCTAGGGCTGTTGTTTATATATACAGTGTAAAATGAGGCCGGAATACTTACACCACAAACAAAACTCGAAGCACATCTATAATGAGATAAGAGTGTAAGCCCTCGTGAAGGCAAGGCCAGTGTCTGTCATGCTGCTCATTAAATATCCAGGACGTACCACAATTTATGTGCTCTGGCACATAGTAGATGCTCATTAAAAGTATGGAATGAATGCATGTGCACATGACTGACCCTCACTGATTCGTGAGTTCAGTTTTTGCCCCTCTTGTTGTCTGCATGAATACAGCTTTAGTTACAATTCAATTCAATCTAAGCAAGTTCCCAGGAGTGAGCGATAAAGTGTAGCGGGAGAGGATAGACTCCACAGTCTAGATCAAAACTTTCTTCTAGTTGTGCGATTTGGACCAAGTTAATTCATCTCTCTTAGCCTCGATTGCTTTATCTATACGATAGGAAAAATAATGTCCACCTCTCGGATTTTAGATGAGAATTATATGAAGCAATATTTATAAAATGCTTATTTCCTAATCTGATTTGGACATTCGCGATTATTAGATTCGGGTGGAGGTAAATATTAGTAGCCTCACATACCAGTCGGCAATTGCCACATAACAAGCAACCACCATATCTCAGTGGTATTCAACAATAAACATTAAAGTCTCTCTGTGGGTCTGGGCCATGACTCATCTAATGGCCTGGCAACTCTGTGCTGCAGGTTGCGTCTGGGTGGAGGCTTGTGTTTCTCAGCTTTCTTGTCCCAGAGCGCCACCTAGGGTTGTTCCTCTCTCGGACTTGGCAGAGATGAAAGAGGGCAAGCCTCCTGCACAAGCATATTTCAAGCCCCTGCTTGCGTCATGAAACTATCACATTGGCTAAAACATGTCCGGTGGCCATCCTAAGGCCAAAGGATTGGAAAGTGTACTCCTTACATGGGGTTAGGGGAGTTTGGAAAGAGAGTGACTATTTTTGAACAATAATCCAATCTAACATATCTTCAATAATTAGGGGTGAGTGAGGGCAATATCTTTTCTCCCATAGCCTTGCTACCAGGTAGAATGATACAATGTAAGTCAGTCTCAGAATTCTGCCACACATACAGGCAAGGGCACTAAAACAGTCATGGAAACTCTACTGTAAACTTGATAAAGTCCCAGATCTCTACCCTTTTAGGTGTTCTGTTGGCTCCTTGAAAGGTTTATAATAGTGGCTAGATTTATCTAACTTTTTAATATGAGTCAAATGACCAAAATCTTCCAGATCTGAACCAATTGGGTCAGAGTCAGAAGTCAGGAGTGCCTTTCTGAAGGCTACAGTTATTGGGATTGTGAGATATTTTCAGCAAATCCACATTACTTTATCAGCACTAACTTTATCAATTAAGAAATCATTTCTAATAAACATAAACATGTTTCTAGTAATATAATAATTTAAAAATCTCCAGTGTTAATTAAAAATTAAGAAGAAAACTAACTGAAGTTTTGGAATAGCTCCTTGGGGAGTGTGGACCTGATTTCTGCCTCTCTGATGTTAGATGACCATTCTCCTGTTCCTAGTCAGGGCAGTTCAAGGTATAACTCACCATCCCTTGGCTCTCCTCTGACACTAACACTGTACACTGAAATTGAGTCACCGTCTACATTAAAGTATTGTAATGTAAAGTTCAGACAACATACCACTAGTCAATATCTAAAAGAATGTTGATTGAGTGATTTCTATACTTACTATTATTTTACATTCAAATTACAAGTCCCCGTTTGGCTGTGTCCCCAGGATTATTTTTAAAACTTTTAATATAAAATAGTAATTTGCTGTTTGGTCTAAGCATTACCAAAACATAAAGATAATCTTTTATTTGCCCTGAATTCATTCTCTTTGCATCATGACACCAAGGATGTAAAACTGGGTTAATAATGAAGGAAAATAGCAATTTAAAAATCATATCACGATTCCTGACTCCCAGACTTTATTCAGCTTTCAATTAAGAATAAAGTATTCAAAATAGCATTAGAATTTTTTTCTTAAGGCGTTTGACCAAAGCGAGATTGGGACAAATAAATCTATTGATCTCCTTTAGGACTTTTCTGTAGTTTGCCTTGTTGTCTCCCCTCCATCATGTAGATGGGGCTGTGCGGCACTCCCTAGGATGTCCCTGCCATCCAAAACCTCAGACGTATATAACCGTTCCTGATTATATATTTATTTTAAGACAGGGAAGGGAAATGTCAGTTGTCTTGAATATTCGAAAGATTGTCAGGCCAAAGAAGAAGAGTTCTCTAGTTATTACAGAAGACAGAACCAGGGCCCATCAAATCTAAAGGGAAGTAGTTGGACTCAACATGAGGTTAAAGCATTGTACCAATTAGAGCAGTGTAATTGTAAATACTGCCATAAGGGGAGGTGGACCAGGGTGACCACTTCCTGCAGTAAGGTTGAGGGGACACAATTAGGTGACCTCTAAGAAACTTTTGCTGCTAAGATTCTATGAGTCCACTGTTTTGTCATTGGATTTTCACTGGGTTTGTGTCCTCCCTTTGCCTCATTTTCTTTTCCTTATTTGCTCTCACCTGCTCTTCCCATCAGAATAAGGCTTTCTGGCTAATAGCCTCTCACACTGCTCAGACCTAAGATTTGGGGTAGCTATGTTATACCAGCTGGCTCTACTTCAAGAGAAGTCTCAATTCCAAATAATTATGCTTCAGTTATTACACAAATTTCTTTAGAAAGATAATTCCAATAAAAATTTTCAGCACGTTTCTTGTTTCTGCCTAGTTTTTAATTCCTTCACCAAAAATAGGGAGAAAATAAAATTTAACTAAATGTTATAAATAGGTAGCCAGTATTTCATATTCTTCGCTTGCAGTCTTCCCTAAAATTGACACATTTCCCTCACTATGAAAGCCATTTTCTTTTCCATATGCAAATTTTACTCTTAGAAACAAAATGTTTTAAAGAATTTTATCCTGAATTTACATTTATAATAATTATATGGTCTCTTTTCAATAAATGCCTTCTGTTTGTTGCAATTATGGACACCTTCCTAAGTGTAAAACCTAGTGACAACTTTATGATAAACAGAACCAACAGTATTATTAAATTACTATCACTGTTCCCTTTTGTAGTTTCCACAGTAATGAAGCATTATTGTAACTCCTTAGAAATACATAAGTTTAATAAAAGGAATTTTGAAAGCTATTTTTTTTTAGTAATAACTATTAATTGAATCATCAAGAATGCTATTCATTAATAGGAGCAAATATCAAATAACAATCGTTTATTAGTCTTTCAATTTTGAGGCATCATTTACAAAGCACAAGAAAGGCTATCTCTTATTTAGGCACGTGTGTGTGTGTGTGTGTGCGCGCGCGCGCGCGCGCGCGTGTTAGTGTGGAAAATATTGCTAAGGCTAAAGAATTTCTGAAATAGGTGTGTCACTCTCTATTTGTGAATGCAGATGCAAATATACATATGTATACAAACACTGAGCTTTTGTGTATATAGTATATTTTTCATTCTGGAAACTCCTTTTAGAGGATTCAACCTCTCCAATCAGAGAAGTCATTGAATTCCATTTTTTTATGCAGTGAATATACTATACCCAGTTTCAGGTTAACCACTCATCACGTTATGGATGAAGAGATCACCCAGCCCATCTCTTTATCCAACTCTGTAGGTATCTTCTCTTTCTTTGTATGCCTGGAGAGTGTATTGTCAACAGTCTTTGCAGGGATTTGGGCTCAAAGGCTAAGAGATTCTCTTATAAACTTATTGAAGCTAACGTGTTCATTCAACAAATGCCTGAGACTTTTGGTAAATAAAACTTTCGGTCAAAGGCCTCCGGGGATTGGTGGTAGATGAGCTGACCTCAGTTTTCCCATTTCTCTTCAAGATGTGGTAGGCTGAGATGAAACACTTAAGCCAAATTCTGCCAATGCTCAAACATTGAACAACAAACAGGCACAGAATCACAGTCAACTAAAACTGCTAAGTTTGGGCAAGTTCCATCCTCTGTCCTCAGGCACACCTACAGGCACTTTGCATGAAAAGTTCTCTGGAAGGCCGATGCCATAATATTCTGATGGTGGGAACAGGCAACATTCTGATCAGACTGCAAAGCTCTGTGAAGTGTGGGGCCTGAGAGTAAAAGAGTTCTACACTTGAGGGCTTTTCCAAAGGAATTGGGTGGCTGCACTTGCCAGATTCCCACGTTTTCATCCAAGGGCGGTTGAACTTGCGAGTCAACATATGATGAGCACCACTCATTTCATCAGTGAAAAATTATTTCTTATGCTAATTAGCAAATCCTCATGTGCAGATTAAAAGGCCTGGTAAGCATGTTGGAATGTGGATTCCTGATCAGGTTATATCAAATATTAACTAACCACTGCTAGGATATAATAGAAAAATTAATTTTATTCATATATCAGACTGTTCATCATGAAATATTTGTAAAATAAAGTTTTACAAAAGTGATATAACAATCTAAAGCCCAACTCAGAAATACTGTAGCTTTTATCTATTTTCCATTAAATAACACTGACAGAATTACTGGAAGTTTCAAGAGTACATTGAAATGAGGCAAAATGGTAAAGTCAGCTTTCCACTTTCTCTGTCCCTCACCTTAAACTCGGTGTCCAAAACTAAAAGACAAAAACAACATCTCTTCTATTGTTTCCTCTCTAAATATTTGTCACAATCTTCCCATCTGTCCAGACCAGAGATTTGGGATTAACCCTCACTGCCACTTTCTCGACCAAACTAACATAAGCAGGAGGTCACTATGGTGGGATGAATGGTGACTTCCTAAAAGAAATGTTCGTATGCTAAGCTTCAAATATGTCAATGTGACCTTGTTTGGAAAAAGGGTCTTTGCAGATATAATTAAAGATCTCAAGATGACATCATCCTGGATTATCTTGATGGTCCCTAAATTCAATGACAAGCGTCCTTATAAAAGCAAGGCAAGAGAGTTGACAGAGACAGAAAATAGAGTAGCAGAAGGCCATGTCAATATCAGACAGAGATGGGAGTCATTCAGCCACAGGACAAGGGACGCCCAGTCTCCAGAAGCCAAGAGGCAAGGAAGGTATTCTCACCTAAAGCCTTTGAAGGGAATGCAGTCTTTGCAACACCTTGATTTCAGATTTATGGCCTCCAGAATTATGAAAGAATACATTTCTGTTGTTTTAAGCCACCAAGTTTATAGGAATTTATTAGGGAAGCCCTAGAAAACTAATATAGTCACCAAATGCTCTTCAGATTGCCTTTTAAATAATTTTGAATTCATTCTTTTACCTCTATCTCGTGCCACCAACATAACTCAGATCACCATTAACTTTCACAATTTCTTTTTCAGTAAGTCTAGTTAACATCTGTCACCACACAGTTACAAAATATTTTTTTCTCATGGTGAGAACTTTTAAGATATACTCTCTCACCAACTTTCAAATATACAACACAGTATTATTAACTGTATTATAGTCACCATGCTGTACATTACATCTCATGCGATATATTTCATAACTGGATATTTGTACCTTTTGACCCACTTCACGCATTTCACCCATCCTAACCCCACCACCTCTGACAACCACCAATCTATTCACTGCATCTATAGACTCGGCTTTTTTCTTCTTATTTTAAGATTCCACATATAAGCGAGGTCATACAACATTTGTCTTTGACTTATTTTGCTTAGCATAATGCTCTCAAGGTCTATCTATGTGGTCAAAAATGACGAGCAATCATTCTGTTTTATGGCTGAATAATATTCTATTACACATGCACACACACACACACACACACACAATTTCTTTATCCATCCATCAGTTGATAGACACCTAGGTTGTTTCCATGTCTCGGCTATTACAAATAATACTGCAATGAACATGAGAGTGCAGATATCTTTTTAAGTTAGTGTTTTCATTTTCTTTGGGTAAATACTCAGAAATGGAATTGCTAGATCATATCATAGCCTAATTTTTAATTTTTTGAAGAACCTCCATATTGTTTTCTGTAATGGCTGCACCAATTTACATTCTCACAAACAATACACAAGGGTTCCCTTATGCCCACATCCTTGCCAACTCTTGTTATTTCTTATCTTTTTGATAAAAGCCATTTTGACACGTGTGAAGAATTATCTCATTGTGGTTTTACTTACATTTCTCTGATGATTAGTGGTGATATTGAGCATCTATTTATCTACCTGTTAGTTATCTGTATGTCCTCTTTGGGAAAATGTCTCTTCAGACCTTCTGCCCTTTTTTAAATTAGATTGTATTTTTGCTATTGAACTGTATGAGTTCTTTATGTATTTTGGATATTAAGCCCTTGTGATTCACAAATATTTTCTCCCATTTAATAGATTGCCTTTTCTTTTCATTTATGGATTCCTTGGCTTGTCGATTGATGTAGTTCCACTTGTTTATTTTCACTTGTGTTGCCTTTGTTTTTGTTGTTGAAGTCAAAAAAATCATTGCCAAGACTGGTGTCCATGAGCTTACCAATTATGCTTTCTTCTAAGAGTTTTATGGTTTCAGGTCTTACATTAATTCACTTTGAGTTAATTTTTGTGTATGGTGTAAGATAGTGGTCCTCTTTTTTCTTTGCGAGTCTAGTTAAAAGTTTGTCACAAGTATTTTGATTGATAGGAAAAGAGGTTGACATTAGCAAAGACGACCTTCTAATTTGAGTTTTTTTGGAGCCTGGTTTTATAAACCCTATGCTTTGCAACTGCTATCTGCCTAAACTGAGTGCCACTGATCATAAGAAATTGCCAACACACCCGATTGTCATCAGCTAACTTCCTTAACACACCTGGCAGTCAATTAAACCATGCAGCAGACACATACATATTAAATTTTACCTGAGCTTAATAAACTTACAGATATTTCTCATCTCTGCATTAAAGAAGGAAAACAATTTGCTTCCTTTTCCCACATTTGTCTGATTTTGCTACAGTATGCTGAAATACATGGGCCTCTTAACAATCTAAAAATTTCTCCCCTCTCCTTGGACTGAGGAAAAGTTACAGCAGCAAAGGGACTCTGATGCTCAGTGGGATTAACCAGATGAAACCTGAGCTGACTGGCTGGAAGGAGACTTCAGGAAAAGCTTCAGGCAGGGACAGCAATGAGTCCAACTGCAATATTGATAAACAGTTGTTCAACACCTGGAGGGCTGTTTTCTGAATTCTTCTGAGCTTTAAAGCCTGCAAAAAAATGATCTGTCTACTAAGGTGGGTGCCCATGGGTAGATGTTCAAGCAACTGTACCACTCTATTAAGTCTAGAAATCCCCATCTCCTGGGGCTAATTAGGTTATTGATTCCCAAGAACCATTTGGCTTCAGGCTAACTACCTTCTCCCAGAGAATGGAATCTATTACAGAGTGCATATTGCAGTATGTTTTCCCACTAGCTTAATGTAATTTCAATAGTCTTATCTATAATGTAGGTATTTAACAAATGTCATTTCAATGGGTTACTAATTACTGATTATAGGCAACAGTGCCAAGAATGAACTCTTTAAACCTCCTCCAAGCATTAGGACACTTCAGAATTTCTCTTGACAGCTATTTACTCATTTTTAGATTCCAGCACTTTATCTTTTCTCAACATCTCCACCCAGACACTATAATAATAAGACTAAAAAAATCACAGCATATCAAATTTGGAGGGAGGCGGTGAGAAAATCTGGGGGAACTTTCTACTTGAAACCTCTTCTGTTAATGTCTATCACAGCTTCTCATTACCCAAGAACAGAAATCACAGTGAATGCTTCTGTCATAACACATGCAAGAAATAACTAACTGGATTGTAAAAAGACAGTTTTTATTGTATTTATTTTGGGTTGTGTATAGAAATAGGCCATCAAGGAGCATGTATATATGCATAAACACAGATATACGTTTTGGCAAAATAAATTTATACTGTCACAGAAGTGTGACCATAAAGTAACGACATTCATTTCCTTGTCAGACTCATGGAAATCATTTGTCATTCTGTATATGCATATTCTATAACTGTGTTTCAAATGCAGCAACACTGAAATAGCTAAATTCACAAGTATATTGGAGTCCCTTCACAATTCAACACTCACCCAGTTAGCTTTATGACTCTCACAAATGCTTCAAAGGCTCAGGCTCCATGATTACAATAAACATGTAGGCGAATGAGATAGACACACCGTAGTAGGGCAGAAGATGTAGAGCCACCCTAATGAGTAGGTGGCCGGCACTCTCCATTCTAATTATCCAGTTTCAATTATTCTGGAAAAGTCCTCTTGTCGAAAAGAAAAGTAAAGTCCAAAAGTTTCCATCTCCTTCATGCCTGACTCTTGTATATCTGAGATTCCTTTAGCGACCATTTATGGACCAGAGACTTTATATACATTATCGTTAAACTCTATAGCCACTTAGGTATCAAGTCATGGTTTAAGACTTTCTGTCTGAGTTCAAATATTCAGAGTTTGGAGAAGGGCAGCCCAAAGGTCACTGAAATTATAATAACCAAAGGGAAAAAGTATATCAAATGAGGCTTCGTGGCTTACTCCCTAACAAACCCAACAGAAAGGGATAGGGAATAAGATTAGTTGGATGACATTTTTTGTTGTTGTTTTTATTCCTAAAGGCCAAAGTTTCATCAGCTTCAGTTAAACATTCAGCATCCTAGACTTTGCATGTTCTACTCAGCCCCAAGGGTCTCTATAGTTTTGAAAAGGCCACTGAGAGAAAGTACCGAGTCACAAAAGTAAACACCAGAAGTCACTAAGTAAAACCATCTATGGGCAAGGTTGTTAAAATGCAATAAAACTAAGAAATTTCTCTAGCAGAACTTGCCTTTCTATCAAAATAAATTAATTCCTCATACTATGGTTTTCTCATTTAATGGCTTTAAATATTTGCAACTTAGGAGACTAAAGCAAACAAGGAAGGAAGGAAGGAAGGAAGGAAGGAAGGAAGGAAGGAAGGAAGGAAGGAAGGAAGGGAAAATACACACACACACAGACACACAGACACACACACACACACACACACACACACACACACACACAGATTTGTTATCAGTGCCCTCTCCTCCTGGGAACAGATGAGTCCTAGAGCTGGGCATTACCTTTCATGAGAAAGCAAGTGATTTATGCTACCAAACAGTGTCCTGCTTCCATGTAGCAGATGTTATTTGATGTTGGCATGATGTAGTGGAAGGAGCCCTGGACTTAAAACCAAAAATTATTGATTTAAATCCAGGCTTTGCTCCCAACCTTCTGTAACCTTGAACAATTTTTTAAATTATTTGGTTTGATATCTTAACCAGAGTAGACCACTTATCTCAATTAGAATTGCTACAGGTTATTGTTAAAAGTGCAGAATCCTAGGTTCACCCCATCACTGGAATCAAATAGCAGGAAGAGGTATGAATCTGAATTTTACACAACCTCTAAGGAAATTCTTAAGTTTTCTTCTGGCTTCAGTTATCTAATCTGTACAATGACTTTCTTAGATTAAGTGATCTGTAAAGTCCCTTACAGTTCTAACACTTTATTATTTTGTAAAACAAAACAAAGACAATGATTCCTCAGCAGGTTAACAAATAGCGATACGTCCATACATTAGGTTACTACTCAGCAATAAAATGGAACGAATTACTAATACATGCGATAATAGATGAATCTCAAAATAACTATACTAAGTGAAAGAAACCAGATTAAAAAAAAAAAACAAAGGTTATTCCACTTACACAAAATGCTAGAAATGCCAAGTAATCTATAGTCATGGTGGTTGTCTAGGGATAGGGACAAAAAGGAGGGGCTACCAAGGGGCACTGTGAAGTTTTTAGGGTGAAGGATCTGTTCATTGTCTTGACTGAGGTAACAGTTTCCCAGGTAAATACATACATCAAAATCTATGAAGTTATACACTTTAAATCCGTGCAGTTTATTGTATGTTAGTTGCTTCTGTGCAGTTTGTTTCATGTCAGTTGCCTCAATAAAATTTTTTAAAAAAAAAAAAAAAGAAGAAAGGAGGAGGAGGAGGAAGAGGAAAGAGACTAAGAGCTTCACTAGTCAAGAAGATTTCCTGTCCAACTGTAAAAGACAACTGAGATAGAGGATGGGGAGGACAGCACATCCCTGGACGGAGAGCAGGGGGCGTTCATGAAACCCAGAGGGATCCTCAGGCAACATAAATTCCTCCACTTAGAAGTCCAGAGAACTCATCTGGAAGCTATAAAAGCAAAGCCTGCTTTGTGGTTTGTACAAGCTGGGTGCTAGGAGCCTCTGCCTGCTGCCCAACCCACCAAACTCGTTGCCAACAGCCCTGGGGATACTCCCCACGTGTCTCCAGGTCCTGCTGCAGAGTGGACACTGCCTAGACTTGTCCTCACAATTACGTCACTGTGTTGCCCAGCACATTCAGCCCAAGCTGGCATCAGGGTTTTAAGATTAACATTGTGGGAGACAGTGGCCATTTAAGGTGACCTTGCTATCCCAAGGGTCTTAAACTGGAGTTGTTGAAGACTTGCTTCAGGCTCTTCCAGAAGAAGATTCTCAGATCCCACTGTCACCTAAACTATCACCAGGATTGCAGTCTCTTATCTTCCCAACTGATTTCCCCCACCCCTCCCACCTGGGGACTCAGAAAGAGAAATGACCACGTTTGGGGTGGAGTGTGTGCACTGGCACAAGGAGTGCAAGGGAATTGCCTGCACTCTGAGCACGGAGCTCAGCTTTCTGTAGGCCTGAAAAAACTTTACTGGAAGCTCTGGCAGAAAGTTAAATTGAATAAAGATCAAAGTTGATAACATTCCTGGTAAACCCACACAGATGATCCACTTTAAAAGCAATAGTCCCATTCACTCCTGATTAAAATGGAAATTGTCTATAAAGAACCTCCTTGGAACAAAGTTGAATGATGGGACTAGATTAAGAGTGCAGTTCATTACCCGTAAGTGAAAAATGCACAAAGCCATCATTCAGAGGCTGTAATGGGGTAGTGATGGTAAAGAGATAATTAAAGGGACAACCTAAATTTAGCTGAACAATTTTGGAGATCCTTCAGGGCCCTGAAAATAGAACAAAACCTCCCCCCAATACATATTATCCTCACACTACCTAGATGATCAGATTAGTGCCACATTTTATATGTCAGTCCAATACCTTTCAGTATCACAGTACAAATAGTAAAAACAAGTTCTGCCCACAGCTTCTAGTCTGATTCTCTGTTTCTGGAGAAGAGATTTACTTCTATCCATTTCCTCAGCTCCTACTAGTCATCTCAAGAAGCAGGTGCACGTTTTACCCGACCAATCAGGTGGGGTCATATCTTTGCATAACCACCCTTCTTCCATCCCCCAGAACGCCCCCCTCCCATCCCATACTCCAGAAACAATCAACTTGGTAGAATCAGAGCACCTTTATTAGAAAATAAAAATTCACTGCTAATTACACAGAAATCAGTGGCAACATTAATTAGACTCCAGATTAGTACTATCCCTCTCATCCCCTCCCCCTTCCTTTCATTTTAACAGAACATGCAGCCTCATTTAAATAAAGATTTTCTTCAGAAAAGTAGAAATTATAGCATTCTAAATTCTCAATGTTAGCCACAGATTGTTCAATAATTTTTATGGGTTTAGTTGTTTGGTAAAGAGCATGAGAATTGCAAAGAATTGAAAGTTTATGAACCAGCTTTGGTCCAGTTCTCCTGTGCTCTCTGCATTTCAGAGATTAGAAGTGCTAACTGTGAGGTGAAGTATTTCCTGTATATACACACTGTATATACACAGACATAGTATTTCCCACTCGCAGAAGCAAGGACTGACTGAGCCTCTATGATGATAGACAATATAGTTTAAATGTTATGGTCAAAGTTCATCTTAACTAAGCAAAACAGGCCACCCAAATCTTCAAATTCTTATCCTAATTGTTGGTGACTTAGAATGACCTTGGGGAGGTCAATTACCATCATCATAACTTTACTTTCTCCTAACCCTCACTACCAAATTCCTCTAGGTATACTGCAAATTAAGAGGAAACACTCTGATTTCCTCAGATGAAAAGGAATCCAGCCAGATTAATAAAACAAAGTATTATAATTCTTAGTCATTGTTTTTCTGAAGGCTGGCAGGTATAATTAAATAGTCATCACTAAACAAACTATAGGGCTGGAGTTTAGTGCAATGCACCAAATTGGACACAGTTAACCAAAAAGTTCACCCGAGAAATGGAACTGGGAGACACTCACTCAAGTTCTAAAGTGCCCCATGAGAATCAGGCGGTAATTATAAAATAGGATTCGTGAAGAGCTTTCAAATCACAGAGAAGAGCTCATTTCTGAAGCCATTTGTTAAGTTATTGCTTCTGACTATTGCCATGGCTGCAATCCCTTTCGCAAAGCCAAAAACGAATCTAATTTTAGCTACATCTTTTTTAACCTCTTACCTTTCCTAGGAAAGAATTTTCTTCAGAAAATCTGAAAGTTGAATCTTCTAGTAATAAACACTTTAGAAGATAGTAAGAAAAAAAAATCTTAGCTGAGAAATCTGAAAGTTGAATCTTCTAGTAATAAACACTTTAGAAGATAGAAAGAAAAAAATCTTAGTTGAGAATCTTTTCACAAACTAACTCAAGAGGCGTTGTTAAAAACAAGTGAAAAGGAATGTCATCCTGGTCACAGATGTGTTTGCCTGCTTTTGAAAGTAGGAATGGGGCAGAAAAAAATTTTGTGGTAAAATTAGTATTACTACTGACACTAGAGATGCTGGTACTATGCATGGGTCTGGGAGTAATCACCCATTTGTCTTTAACAGGCATAAAACCCTAGGGAGCATTGATGTGGCTCATCATACACATCTGGGAACCCACACAAAAAAAGGCATAGCCCATCTGGGTGCATGATGTGCTATTTCTTTGAGGAACCTTCTTCATTATTTAGGAACACAGTGGGTGATTTAAACTTACTCCAGTGCTTGAGAGCAAGCAATTTACAATTAATCCCCACTCATATTTTTGTAAGTTCATTTTAGTCACCTTAAAATTAAGAACTTCTACTCTCGATCTGAGTTCAGTAGCCCACGAAAAAGCGGCAAAGAATAACGAGATTCTTAAGTTTGGGCCTTGGAAGATGGAAAGAAGTTGGATCTATAGTTCTGTCTAGAAATAGACGCTCAGGGTGAGAAAGCTGGCTAGACCCAGGGACCATGGGTAGATTGTGGAAGTGACTCTGCTACCCCCATGTGGACAAAATATTCCCTTCATGGCTTTGCTCTTTGGACTCTTGAATATCACAGGTTCAGAATTAGTGGCAGAGGTGAATGTCCTGGGATCTGTTGGGACTAAGAACAAAAATTGCTTCAATGCTCACATCAACATATCTGGCTTTGCCACACCCTGGACCTAGTGACATTCTGCAGGCTTTCTTTTTTCTTTTTCTTTTTTTTTTTTTTTTTGTCATTCCTCCCTTCATGGAACACATCACACATTTGTTGAGTGCTGGCCACAGGACCACAATAAGCTATTGAGATGGCAAAATGCCTGAGAAGCAGTCCTTACTCCATAAGCAGATAACCCTCAAACATCTATGAATTCGACCTGATGAGGCACAAAAAAGAAGAGGGAACAAAGTTCTGTGAACATGCCAGAGAACAGGGAGTGCTTTATTTTTCCTTTAGCCTTTCATCAAAGAAAGTCTCACAGAAGAATGGGCCTTTCGACTCTGTCTTGAAACCCAGGAGAATGTTACCCCATGGGGGAATAGGAGAAAAGCACTATAATAAGGCAAGGGAACAACATAAACAAGACACAAAGACCTCACTCCTCTCAGGGAACGTCCAATAACACATGTGACTAAAATAAGAGTGACTGGGTAACTGGAGGAGACAAGATAGGAGACTGTAAAAGAGGATTGTAAACAAATAGGAAGTGTCTTACAAACAGTCTGGGCTTTACCCTTTAGACAATGGGGAGCCATTGAAGTCTTTTAGAGCAGATTAGACGTGATCAAATTTGTATTCATAAATAGTCACTCTGACAGCATTGTGAGGATGGATTTGGGAGCTAATGTAGATCTTGAAGTAAAACAAAGGCCATTATAGTATCTGCCAGATGGGAAATGAGGAGGTCTGGGTCAGACAGTGAAGAAGTAGCAGGTATTTAAATAATATTTCTGAAAAACAAGTGATCGACTTGGAGATTTATCCAATGTGGGTGTTGAAGAAAAGAGAGTCGTAGGATGATTCCCAGGTGTCTAGCTGTGTCTAGACTGAAGAAGTGTGCCTGCCATTACCGTGGCAGGGACTGGTGAGGGAGGAAGAGATTGTGGGCGAGGCGTTGAGTCATCTGCTTTTGGTCATGCTGGGCTCGCAGCTGGGGATGTACAGCAGGGAGCTGGGAATGCAAGTCTGGACCTCACGTATTTATGATTCCTGTCTTTGCATGAGAAAATTAAGGTTAGGAAATATTAGAGAATATGTCTAAGGATTTTTAGTATGTGGCAATGTTATAGTCATCTTGCATCCTGGGATTTATCACAGTACCTGAAATGAATAAATGTCACTGTGTTATTCCAAAGCCAGAGAAAAGAGAGAATGGAAGAATCTGGAAAACACTAGATTCTAAGGACAGGCACATGAGATTGAGCCAGAAAGATCTGAGAAAAAGAACAGGGATTGATATTGCAAGAGCCAAGAAATAAAAATTCAAAGAAAGAGGAAGCAATAGAAATGTCAAACGCCTTAGTGCTCAGGGAGGAGGAGAATTTGGCAATCTGAGGTCATTTTTACCTTCAACAAAGAAATGAAAGTGAAACTTTGGAAATGATTGAGGGGAGAATGAGAGGAAAAGAAGAACATTCAGACTGCATTTCTAGTGAATTAGATTTACAGAAAGGAGATTTTAAAAAAGTGTTGGCTGTTGAAGGCAGGTTTTCTGGGTTGGGTGGATGATTGGCTTTAAAGGACGAAGTAAACTAGAGTGTGTTTATAGACAGAGGAAATGGCCCCAGTGACAAAGAGAGTCCAGGGATAAAAGTCAGTGGATTACAGGAGGATGAGCTGAAGAGAAGAGGTGCTGGAGTGCCTTTGTGAAGGGAACTAACATCTGATCCTCTGAAATAGGAGGAAAAAAGAAAGCGTAAACCAGGAAGCTTTTTAAATACCAGCTCTTAGGTTTATGATTGTTTCTTGATTACATGTCATGGATTTCTCCAGAAGTACCTAATTAGAAAAATCTTCCACAGCATTTGTTCTAATTGATATTGAATAGCCAGAAATCTGGGTTTTCTATTCTATTTGGCTTAGGCCAAACAGATGTTTTACTTGAAGCTCTTATTTTCAGTTTTCATTTTGGTCTATTTCTACCTTGAGTTAACCACTGAAAATATCAGAGAAAAGGGGACATAAAAGCAAAAAGCATTCCATTTCACCATTAACTCAGCCTTCCGGGAAATACCAGCACTCAGCAGCTGCAATAAGCAGCACTATAGCCCCTAACTGAAACTCCCCACCTCTTGGTTATGTGGAACCAATTAGGAACCATTAACACTCCCCACAACAATGGAGCTCAAAACTGTACAACGGACATCGCAGACAGTAAGAAATAAATTGCTGCCTCTTCCTCATTTCACATTACAATCCCCTTCCTGAATGGGATCCCTCTAAAAAAGGGGTGGAGAGGGGCAAGAATTCTGGTCTTTGGCCTTTCCCAGCTTCAGTTTTATGATGTAGTCTGATCAATGAGGGTTAACTTCAACCACAGTTTTAAGTGACAAAGAAGCTTAGGGTTTTAACTGTCATTACATTGATTTCTCTAATTTGGTTTGGATATTATCTAGATGAGAAAGAAATGAAAAGAATTTATTTTTCCTAAACCATCTTCCCTCCTAATACTATGAGGGTTTGATGAATGTTGCTTATATTTCCCTGACCCCAGCCAAACGCGCCCTACAAAATTCTGCAGGTGGCAGGTGACAAATGGCACAAACACCATGTGCCTTTGACTAAAAGCGTTAAGGCCATTTTTTTAACACAAAACATGTCTCTGATGTCCTAGATGGATGTGTTCAGGGGCTTCATGGCTTTAAAGCATGAAGCCGGGCCTTGTCCTGGGTCAGGATTCTGCTGCCATCGACTGTACCACATCCACCTCTGCGCTCCTTTTATGTATTATCCACACATCTGCCCGGATTCATCTTCATTTCTCATTAAATTTTTATTCCAAATGCTTTATCTTTCAATCAATCAATCAATCAATCAATCTGTCTAAACTTTCTTTGGAGTAAACCAGAACATTTTAGACGGAAAATATTGCCTCTATGAAACCAAAGAAATCTCACTCTTTGATCTTCCCCCTAATCTTTCTAGGTCATGTGTTGTGACAAGATTGTTGGCTAACCGCACAGGAGATGTCGCCCTCTAATGGCGAGAGCGTTTTTAGCGCTTAACTATTCAAATGCACCATCACCGAGGTCGTTCAAATTTTGCTCCATTTTAGAAAAATGAACCCTCATACACTGTTGGTGGGACTACAATATGGACAACCAGTATGGAAAACGGTATGAAGGGTCCTCAAAGAACTAAGAATTGATCTACCATATGAACCAGCAATCCCTCTACGGGGTATTCACTCCCAAAGACTTGAAAACACATATCCAAAAAAATATTTGCACACCGATGTTCATAGCAGCATTATTCACAGTGGCCAGGACATGGAAGCAACCGAAGCGTCCTACAATAGATGATTAGCTAAGGAAGCTGTGGTACATATATATGATGGAATATTATTCAGCCATAAGAAGAGATGAAATACCACCATTTGTGACAATACGGATGGATGGACCTCAAGATAATCATGCTAAGCGAAATAAGCCAGACAGAAAAAGTTAAAAATCACATAATATCACTTATATGTGGGATATAAACTTAAAAACAACAAAGGAACAGGACAAACAAACACTCAGGGACATGGATAATGGACTAGTGGTTACCAGAAGGTAGTGGGGGGTAGAGTGGGGGGAGGTAGATGGGGTAAAGGGGATCAAATATGTGGTAGCTGAAGAAAACTGGATTTAGGGTGGTAATCACACAATAGAATATATAGATGTCAAATTATAATGTATACTTGAAAATTATATAATTGTTTTAACCAAAGTTGCCCCAATAAACTTAATGAGAAAAATTTTTTGCTTCATTTTACCAATTACCCTCTTTAAAAACATTCACTTCAAATCAATTCTAATCTCTTGTCTTTATTTACAACCAGTTCCTCATTTTATTTCTAATAATTTTTCATAAAATGAATATAGGTTAATTGCTTGATATTCAGAAAACACAAAGACTATAAAAATCCTATGATTAAGAAATTTTTGTCAGTATTTTGAACTTAATAACCCTTCTGGTATTTTTTCTACACCCACATAAACAAACATATATATATATATTTGGATTGCTTTTTGAAATGGGATTTATATTTTTTCTTTCATTTCACAATAGATCATAAATATATTTCATATCATTTAATATCATTTTAAAAATTTAATTTCTAATTATAAATGCTTGCTGAAAGCAATGAAACAATACAAAGATGCATAAAAACACACACATACATACACATCTCCGTTAGGCTTCCCACTGGAGGTAGCCAAAGTTAATATCCTGATTTATAACTATCCAGAACTTTCTTCACCCTTATACAAAATTTCATACACATATACAGAGATTCTTGCTTGTTTTGACAAAGTGAAATCTTGCTCTACACATTATCATAAAAACAACTTTTCTCACATAATATATCACGGACTATCCTCTAGGTCAATAAATCAAGATCCAATTTATTATTTTAAAGAGCTGCATTAGTATAACAAAGCATGAACATACTATAATTAGTTTACCACTGTTCTATGATAGACAATAAATGATTTCTAGATTTTTGCCTTAGGTACATGCTTTCCTTTCTATAATATAAATTCTCATAAATAAGACTGTTGTTCAAAGACCGCATTTTCTAATTTAGAAACATTTTAGAAGTCCTTATTAAATTCCTTTGCAGAAAGGTCGTAACAATTCTCACTCTCGTCAGCAACGTAGGAACGTGCCTGTTCCTGCGTCCTTGCCAGCACTGAATGTATGTCTCCTTTCCATTGTTTCTACTCTGATGCGTGTAAAGTGGTATCCGGTCCTTACTTTCATTTGCATTTCTCTGACTACAAGTGCAGTTTTGCATTTTTTATGTGTAAATATTCCTCTAAAATACATGTTTAAAGGCTTTGATTCTAACCTAGTAACAGATTATTGCTTTATTTAATCAATCTCTTACTATCAAGTATAAGAATCATATCCAGTGTTTTAGAGTTATTAAAGACATTGCAATTAAGATCCAGGTACATTATTTTGCACGCCTGTTTCTTCATACTGAGTTCCTAGAACTGGAATTGTGGTGTTCATGAGCTTTCATAAACAGAGCAATGAAAAGTATGGGTGCTGGACTCAGGCTGTTTGGATTGAATTCTAGATCTATCAGACTCTAGTAGTGTGGCTTTCCACAGGTTGTGTAGTCTGGCTTTGCCATGAGAATTTTACCTGTAAAATGGAGTTAATAATATATAACTCACAGGATTGTTGAGAAACTACACTTGTTAGTACAAACAAAGCTCGTGGAACAGTGTCTGGGATATAGTAAGCGCTGAATAAACATTTGCTCTTATTATGAACATCTTTAAGGCTTTCAATATGGGTATAAAAGGAAGTTAAAAGTACAGTGTGATCCTGGCAGTTGGAAACAATAGACACCAAAACCCACGCTCTCACCCACTGTGCTTATTAGCACTCACTCATCACGCTTCCAGTTCTAGGCATTTAGTTTGAGACAACAGATGCACACAAACTAATGTATCTGGATCTTAACTGCAACAGATGTTCCTTGCCAAAGCTGGGTGCCTGAACAAAAGAGTCAAAGGATGGAAAAAAAGGATAGTCCCTCTCCCTTGGATCATGCAGGCAGAAAAGGCAGAAAGTGTAGAAGGAGAAGTGAGTCTGTGACCAAGATGCCTTTGGCTAAGCTGTGCTTAGGGTCCCATCATGGGTGGGGTTGCAGGAGAAATACAGTGGCCCTCACCTTAAGCTTAATAACTTCCTCCTTCACTATGTCCCATCCTCTGAGAGTCCAGGAGATGCAATAAGCAAGTAGAAAGAAGAAAAGAGAGAATTAGAGAAGGTGATCAAAACCACCGTCCAAAATATAGGTGGCCCATCTGCCATCCACCAGAGGCGTCAGCTGGAAGAAGGGGAGGAAAAGTCCTACCTCTGAATGAAGGTCGAAGTTTGATTAATAGCTTGGACTGATACTCTTCTTTTCTGAATCGAGCCATGTGTGTGTGACTTTGCCCACAGGCCAATCTATTCCAGATGAGTAAGTGGAAAAGTCAGGGGACCAGCCAAGTTTTCAGCCAGTTAGTAGCAGGGGCAAGATTCTACCACTGAATAAATTTTTAAGAGGTGATAGGAGACACTATAAAGAACTCATCATGCTTGTTCAAAGATTGCACATAATAGAACATCATCTTCCAGAAAATTTGTCTCAATTTACACTCCAATGAGTAGTACGAGAGTTTGTTTTTCTCTTCACCAAGAAACGCTGTGATCTGTAATTTGGTTTCCCAGACTCTAATTGTGTAACAAGACTGAACTGAGTGGCTGACAGAGACATATTGTTTGGTAAGTACATTTCTAATAGTAAATAAATAAACTGGCATTTTAATTTATCAGCCAGCCTCTTATGAGATTAGTTAATATGAATAAGGCCTATAGAATGAAATCACTTTTGGAGTTGACAACTTGAGCTGCTACCAGCCCATCTGAGGACCTGACCTTGGTCTCCAGCAACCCACCAGCACCAGAGGCCTTCCGTGAAGCCAGCCGATTGCTAGGTCTGCCTCTTCAGCGCCATTTAAACTGCAACAAGCAGAACAGCAGGCTTTGAGGAGTAAGGGCATGTAATGGCCTCCGGGGACCAAGAAACTGGATGTTCACAGACTAAGAGATCCGGTGTCTAATTGCAAAGCAGCTAATCGTAGAGCATCTAATTGAGAGGGGGAGCATTTGAACAAGGAGCGGAAATAAGCCTGACTCCATTCAGCACGCAATGAGACCTCGGCCTCGCAATGAACAGCTCCGACCAAATAGCAGGTCTTCAGGGCTGCGTAAAGGTGCTGGCAATGGGGCGTGTGCACATTACCGTGACAGGCAAACACAACAGCAGGAAAACACTTAATCTTCCTGTTTATCCCCAGAAGGACTAATAACCAGAGGGAGAGGGAGAGCTGCATTCTTCTTCATTTAGAAACGAGCTACCGCTAATGCCGAGCTCGCCCAGTTTATAGACCAAATACCTGCTCGCACTAAAACTGCCACATAGTATAAACCTCACTGGGGAAGTGAATCCATCACGTCCTTGCTCCCTTAAGAATAGTTTTTCCCTGGAGTACATAACCCATTACTGCATATCTTGTAGAAATCAAACGCAGATTCTATCTTCTGCCACAGAACAAATTGGTTTTGTAGAAAAATGCACAAATCATGATGTTTTGTTTTTCTTTAGCTTCTAGGCTTTTATTTTGTTATTGTTATTGTTTTGTTCTTTTTCTTTGTTTTAAGGCAGCAATTCCTCTGGCATCACTACCCTTGGATTTGGTCAGAGCTAAGGAAGGGATGTCATTCTCACCTTGGCCTCTGGGCACAGAGTCAAGGGTGATACGGAGGCCAGCCCTGAACCACAAAGAGAAGTAGATTGAGGGACCCCCAAAATTCCTTTCATTCATCTAGTGCCTTTTTCCAACTCTCTCCTCTCTCATACAAGTTCCTGACTTCATCCCTCCTACCAGGGGAACGACCGCTGCTATGTCACTGACACTAGACTCGTTGTTCTGTGGGGTCAGGATTTATTATTCACCACTGTATCCTGAAGCCCAACCCAGGACCGGACACGTGGTACACTATGAATGAATATTTGGTGAAAGAATCTGTATGTGAATGAAAGAATGAGCTGAATATATTTAAAGAGGACTAGAAACAAAGGATCTAAAGATTTATTCTAACGCTGGACTAACAGGAAATGAATACTTATTGAATGCCTTCTGTGAAACAGTGATAGGCAAGGCACTTGAAATCTCATTTAATTCCCACACCCCTCAAATCCTACCACGGCTCAGCAGGTACTATGTATATCTGGGCTTGCCTCTAGCAGCACATACTGCAGCTAGAAATCGAGTTATTTTCATAAGAAGTTTAGAAACACAAAGTAGTGATGACTTTAAGAAATAAGGATCTCTGTGGTTTCTTGAATTGACTTCTTTCTAGTGTTTTGTCTTATCAATATGCTCAGCCAGTTTGTTCAATCTATTAATAAATTGTTCAATTTATTAAGTTAAGTTGTGTGGGGAAAGTTAGAGGAGTCGAAAGTCATGTTTTATCAGGGAAAACTCTGAACGCTTAAAGATCATTTTAAACACATTGGGCTTGGCTTGCGACACTTAGCCTTGGCTTTAAATTTGTCCAGAATGGTTAGAGATGGTTGGTTAGGAAAGCAGTACAATGTAACTAGAAAAATGACACTGTGCACTTTAATTTCAGAGGGGGCACAAGTACCCCAAGTTTCTGTAGTGCTTCAGGGACACCACCAGGAATGTCACATAAAGCTGACATCATCTTAAAAATGGGCTTAAGCCAACATAATTCTACTGGTGTTTCGATGTATCCCTAATATCACATACAACTTTGTTATTTCTTTCTTTTGAAGATAGTGTTTGGGGAGAAGGGTTTATCTTAGCTTTCTTCTTAGTTAAATTATGGATAAACAAGAGTTTATAGCACTTTACTCCAAGTAATAATGCGTGATGTATGTTAAAGCCCCTGTTGGCATATTAAGCCCTTTCTCAAACCAAGTTTTGTCAGATGGATGTCTTGAGATCATTCCCAATTTTCCAACCTCTATAAAGACGTATTACTACTTACATTCAATAAAAGTATTTTTTCTTCTCCTAACTTTCCTTCCATTGTTGGATCCAGGGTATAACAGTGTTAAGCGGGGCTGACCAGTATGGTCTCCAATGGAAAACTTCCTGTGTGCATGGCTGAATGGTTAAGGCTTAACAATTGTAGCTGGAACCTCATTCAAGATAAACCACTCTCTGTAACTTTTATGATTCTATGCTGAAGCACAGCTGAGTCTTGCTCATTGCATCTGAAGAAAGAGAACTCATTGGGCACAAGATCCCTTTTTAAATATTTGCTTTCAAAGGAATTACTCTAAACCTGCCATCTACACGCAGTCTATGAGTAATTAATTAGCCATTTTAATAATATCAAAAACTCATGGTCAAGTGAATTTAAGATAATCTGCACAGTAATTGTTTAAACACAAGTAATGTCAGGTTTTAAGCATAGGTTTTTAGAAGAGCTTAGGAGGCCATGTACTAAGAACTTTAATCTGTCAGTTCAGATGGAAATGGAACAATGGGGGCTTTCCTCCTTGAAACCTGATATTCTCTTTGTTAATATTATTGCACAGACATCCAGAGATTCATTGAACACTATTTCAAAATCTGTTCAGTATCCTGTGGAAGAAAAATTTGAGCACCCCATAGTTTTCATCCCTTTTTTAATGCTAGATTTGATCTCCATTTAAACTTTCTGTCCCCTTCTCCATCTGGTCTTTAAAACATGGAATCAAAGAAACAAAGCTTTTTATCACTAATCTTCCTGGGTTTCCCCTGAATATCCATCCATCTTTGTATATTTCACACTTAATAATAGCGGAGGAAACGGCCCCACAGTTCCTCAAGGCTCCAGACAGTTATGTTGGAAGAGCTCATTAAGTACCAGCCTCTGATGTCGTAGTCTAGGAAACCAAGACCCAACATAAAGGACTAAGGTGAAATAGATGAGTTTATGGCCACCTCCTCACTGTCAACAACCTATCTATTGAAACCTACACTTTTCTCAATCCTAACTCAAATTCAGAAACTCATGTCTTATTTTGAAGATGGAGCTGTAATGAAGTTTTAAATACTTTATTTCAATATCTACTAAATTGATGCAAAATATTGGTGGACTGTTTAATGTGTCAATATAAAGGCAAATTTTCTTTCATAAAATGTTAGTTGATTATTTTTGTTTGTATTCTTTGAATGCTGTGTAAAAGTTTTCTCTTCTCTTTTTAAGGCCACCCTTTCTTTACCCATCACTCACATGGGCAGATGTACATTTTAATCAAACCATCCCCCTTTCCATCACCTCTTTTCCATCTATCTCTCAGATCAGGTCAATGGAATTTGTTTTTAGATCTATCCTCTCCACCCTCACAAAGCTTTGAAAAAGGACTGCATCTTATTTGTCTTCCTTCATCAACCCTAAGTGATCACATCTTCTTGGACACTAATAGGCCTCAGCACTGCCTTGAGGGTGGGAAATGGTAGCCTAATTCATAATTGCATAATAACAATGCCAGTAGACACTCATGAGAGGTTTGTCAAGGACCCAGCAGTATTCTTAGCTCTTTTAGAGGCTGACTGATGTAACCTGTAACCTTTACGATAAACCCTGCAGTATAAGTGTGACTGTTATCCTCTTTTCACAGAGGGTACATCTGGGGCAGAGGGGACACCTGAGCTGTAGGAAGCTTAAGCAATGTGGCCCAATGTTGCTCAGTTAGGAAGTAGCTGAGACAGGATTTGAACACAGGCAGTCAGGCCTTAGGAGCCTCTTCTTAACCACTATGTTATACTGCCTCTCCATATGTTGAGAGACTAACAAAGAATGTGAGCTATGTCACCCATCAGGCCCGAGAAATAATTGTATATCCACTCTCTGGTGCTATTGAGATCATTAGAGAGGAAAATACAGCAAATATTTTGGTCCAAGCATTTTTGACTATAATAACCATTTAAAAGCAACTTGAGTTCTATTGACAGGAGAATTACAGATTGCTCTGCTATAAATAACAATGTATTGGAGCATAAATAAAAAAGTTTAAGCATTTTCTTTCTTTTACAAAGGGAAAAAGGAATTTTCTGAAGCCCATAGGCATTTTCTTAGTGGGCTAAAGGGTTTTTCTTTATACATATGGGCTTTCTAGCTGTAAATCTACTGAAAGCCTTTATTTTCTAAACCTTACCTGACATCCAGTGTTTCATTTATTCTGGACTCCACACAGCGTCTTATAAAATATTTTGCTTCTAAATGAGTTGTGAAAATGAGACTTACAAAATGATAATAGGACTACTGCTTTTAAAACTCCTCCAAAAAGCTTCATAGTAATGAAATAGAATGTAGGAAGGGGGGAATTGCCTAGTTAATATTACAAAGGTGTGAAGCAAATGGAAGAAAATTTATTTTTTACTGGAAGCAGCCAAAAAAGATTCATTTAAGATCATAATTTACTCATATAATCTCTTTTGTTAAAAATAATGTTAAGATAGTACTGAAATAATTTGAATAGAAATTATATGACACAACTAACATTAATTCCAGTCACTTATTATTAGATAAAAATAAGGAAGTACTAAAAATTGTTAAGAGTGAAATTAGAAGAACATTTTTCTCATGAAATTTCAATCAAGGGAGAGTGACAAGAAGACTTCCCAGATATGCAAACCCTTAGAAAATATACTCCCTGTGCACTATTTCTGAAGTAACTATTAAGAATTTATTTCATCGAAATAAAAAAAAGCAAATCCATTTAAGGAGAAAACCTGAGATCTAACAAATGGAGAAAGCAACCGAGCAGTACTATACAAAGGAAGCCCACAGTGGCAGACGTAGACCAAACCTGTGAGTCCACTGCACCATTCAATAGATGCTGGGGTCCAGGGGCCATTTCCTAGTGAGAGGAAAGATGAGGCATATTTTGTTCTAAAAATCAGAAATAGAAAAGACAAATGAAACCTTTAAGAAATGTTTACAAGAAAGTCATAGTCCAAATGGTTTTGAACATGTTAGAGAAGAGAATCCATGTGACTTGATGATTGAGAATTAACCCTACAAGGACAAGAGCGCAATATGTCTACCCTACAAGGAGATGAGGTTAGTTACAGAGCACAATGTGTCTTTCCCTATTGACCAGTCACACTGCTCTCTGTTCTGTAGTAGACACTCTTTATGTAATTATATCACAACTGTTCATATTTTTACAGTTGGAGAGCAGAATGTTAATTAATAACCTTGACAACATAAAAATAAGAATATAATCGGCCAAAATTGAGAAATTTATGGGGAAAAGTACAGGATAGTATGAGGAGATAATTTCTTCAATTTACCTAATGAGAATAAAGAGATACAATTATGAAGTAGAGATTTAAGTATATTATTTAGTTACAATGCTGACAAGTACAGAGGTACCTCCCATTAGTAAATATTCTCACTAAAATTTGACATTTACTTCAAGTTTATGTTGTCCTCGGAAAAAAGCTCTCTAGGTCAGGACTCTACTGAATCCAAGAAGCAACTCCCAAGAATCCAGACAGTTCAAATTTAGAAAGCACCGTTGATCCCTTACTTCTTGTGACAAGCACAAGTACTGGGGCATAAAGCAAGGTACACAAACAATATTCATATTTCCTAACGATTTAAATCCTACTTTTCGTCTGGTAAATCTCTACCTCCTCACAACCACTGCCCACCCAAGCACATTGTGGTCTAGTTCCAAGTTAACCTTCAAAGCACATTTTAGCCGATGCCTGATCTTCCTAATTGCAAGAGATGATTGGATATAATGGAAAGATAATCGATTTATGCGGTCAAACTGGGAATCTATTCTGCCTCTGTCACTTACTTCTCTGTCACTTCTCTGAAACTTCAAAAAGTTACTTCATCTATCATGCCTTAGCTCCTCCACCTGTAAAATGGAAGTATCGGTATCCATCTCACAACTCTGTAGTGATAATCAAATGAAATAACATATGAGGCATTTAGTAAAGTGCTTGGCACATATTAAGTGTTAGGAAATGTTACAATTTCCCTTCCCTTAAAAGATTGAATTTATTGTGCTGAATATGAAGTGTTCTTAATATATGTATTCTTCTTTTTCCTCCATTTAAACATCTGTGGTCTTCAGTGGAATTTTTTTATTAGTTTCAGGTATATAATATATTGGTTAGACTTTAATAGAATTTTAAAGAAATGTTCTTTAAGGTCTAAATTTCCACAATTCTATGACCAATACACTAATTTTAAAAAGTCAAGCCATCATAGTTCAGCATTGCCTGGGCTAAACCAGAAACTGGATTGCTGCTGTCACCTGGTGGTTGCAAGGGGAATTTGAAGCAGTGTTACATAGAGGCTTGTGTGCTGAAGTCTAAAATGGCCAAGGGTCCCCCTGACCCCACATTCTGTGTTAGAGAGAGCTTGACGAAAGCAAGAAGCCTCTGTTTATTTTCTAAACAATGTCGGGAAAAGGGGATTTGTATTGGTTTGTTTCCATATTTTGGGGTATAAATCAAGGTCAAGACTGACACTGGGCAAAAATGCAAAGTTGGAAAAGGCTAAATTTCAGGATCTGAGATTCTTTCCTATTCCTCTTCCCCATCCTGTCTTTGATTTCACTTGTGCTCATGACATGTACCCTTTTTGTTCTTCCTGAGATCAAAATCTGTTCAGAAAAATATTCTGATGAAATAATTCACTCTAGGGTGAATCACTTGAGGAACTTCTAAAACAAGAAAAACAAACAAACAATTCTGATTCTGATCAGCTTAGTCAGGGCTGGTTCCCAGGAGGATCCAATGTGTGTCCAGAACTGAGAATTAATACAGCCATTCTCAAACTTGGCTCCTTTTTGCAATCATTTGGGAAGCATTAAAAAATACTGCCGCCTGGTCACACTCCCAGAGATCATAATGTAATTGGCCTAGAGTGTGGTCAGAGTACTGTATGCTGTTAGAGCTCCCAGGTGATTCAAATGTGCAGCCCTGGCTGAGAAAACCTGGTTTAAGAATGTGCTCACTGATAATTCCAGAATCACGACGAATAAGGCTGACAAATTAAGGAATGTGCTCGTCTCTGGCACCACTAAACTTACAGATATGGGAAAGCAGAAGCAAAGCTAATACGTTGTCTCCTCCTGTTCTTCTACAGCTATAAGCAGTTTGTACTATTCGATAAATATTTGTTCTCTCAGAAGTCTGTTTTCTGTCACTAGTATGGTAGGAGGTCAATGAAACTGTCTGTCCTTGATCAATAAGATCTATGAAATGAGTTAAATTTGGAGAGAGAACCAAAGCCCACCTACACCTAAAACCAGACTCGGGCTGTTGGCACATCTGGCACACTGACTCCCCTGTCAGAGACACTTTGCCTCAGGATCATTTCTGTTGCATTCCACGCACAGAGGTGTTATCATATCTTCGTTATTTCCACTGGTCGGAGGCATTTTCTTCGTTCTTCTAGGCAGTTTTCATATCTAGCTCCATTAGCTGCTTTCTACAAAGACCAGCTTAGAACTGAAGATAGAATCAGTTTTCTATTTCCAACTCCCCAAATAAGTTGACGGTTGTTTTTTGTTTTTGTTTTTGTTTTTGTTTTTTTTTAGCCTCCCCTTCCAGTGACCTCTCTGAATGGCAAACAGATTACTTTTTGTCTTTAACTTGATTGGGCATAAGAACAAGGAAAAAACTGTTAACATTTCTCCGGCTGTGCGTTTTGGCAACACACCAGCTTCAGCTGTTTAATTTACAGCAAGATGGCTGCGGGCAAGTCAGCCTAATGAGGGAAACTAAAGATTTAGAGTCAAATATAAAATTTATCTTAGTCTTTATTTCTTGCTGTTCCAGCCAATAAAAAAAAAAAAAAAATGCCTCTGGGATATTCTAGTGTGAACGTAAGTAGCTTGTGGTGTCTTATGTATGGCCAGAAAGACACTGAACTCTAAATTACACGTGGAACGCTCACAGTATTTGTTTCCTCTTTGCTTTATGTCCATGGCATAACCCCTACTAGCTGGAAATATGACACACTGATGGGGTTCATGTTCAGTGTGGCCTAGGTTTTCCATTAAAGGATAATAGTAGGCCTTTCTCTTTGGGGAATTTATTGTAAACTACGGCCCTGGGCAAGCAGACCAGCAAGGATGCAAAGGAAGGTGATATGATGAAGGCTTTTTCTGATACCTGAATCTTGCTATTTAAATCTAAGTTCATTGGATTTAATCAACTGAACATCTAAGTTCACAGTTGACGGGTGTCAGCACTGTAATCAAGGACGGCGATTTGCTTCTTTCTTATGCATTTACTCACTGGAGCACCACATCCTACCCTTGATATTCTGATAAAACCACTATCCATAACGGTTCCTCATGAACTGAAAATGCAGTGTTTTCTTCTCCAAACTTACCCTGTTGAACTCCCCTCCAGAGCTGAGCCCTGGAGACCCTTCCTTTCATCTGGAAATCTTTCTCCCTCTGCTTTTTGAACTTCCTCAGTTTGGGCTCCCCTCCCTCATCTGATTAATACCTTCTCTTTTCTTTATTCTCTTGTCTTTGCCAATTCCCATCTCCCTTCACTCATCCTTTAAAGGTAGACATTTGCAAGGTTCTGTCCAGAACCTCTCCTGCTCTCAATTCATCCTCTTCTAGGCCACCCCTCCACTCCTGTAGTTTCTGCTCCTGCCCACGTGTTGATGACTCGATTCCACATCTCTGGCTTTAACTGTTCCCAAGCCCCAGGTCCGCAAGTCTAGCTTGGTCTACATCCCACAGCACTGCAAACTCCACCGAACTGATTGTACCACTTTGCCCTGTATAATCAATTCCTTCTTGTGTCATCAGCTTCTCAATCTGGAAACTTCTCCCTGGCTCACCACACCCTGTCTTACCGTGACAGAAATAGCTCCCAAATCCATCCTCTCCATCTCTGTACTTTATTATTTCTCACTTGCGCTATTCCTGTAACTTTATGCTTGGTTCTCCTTAATTCCAGGATTTTCCCCTTCTGTTTTCCAGAATTCTTTTTACATCTCTTACTAAGATAAAACGTGTTTAAATCCTTGGACTTGTGCTGTGTATAGCTTAAGGCACTGGAGAACTTTCACAACAGGCTCAAATTCACTAGCAACGGGGCTCAAACCCAACATGCTAGCACCATTTCCTGCCATTCTCACATGTTCTTCTCGTGCCAAACTCTTTCCATTACCTGTAACACCACTTCATGTTTTCATTAAAAAAAAAATTTCCAGAGCATCTGTTATATCACAAGCTCCGAGCTGCTGCCAGAAATATAACAGGGATGCAGCACCTTAGTCAATTGCCCTTAACCGTGATTCCATTGCATGTTTATTTATTCATATAATCTGACTCAAATCTTTCGATAATGAAGTCAAATGTGAACAAGAAATCTGTTAAGTGCATTGGCTTCGTGGGGCACCATGTGTTTCGATGCCCTGGTACTCTTGCACATTCTGTCCTCATTTCCAGAAGTGCCCTTAACCTAGAATCTTCATCACTTCCACCCGCTTCCCATCTCCCTGGTAGATTCCTGCATGGAGGGCAGTCAGGCGATGGGTTGAAGCCAAGAAGAAGAGCCGTACTAGCTGACATTTACGGAGCACTTATCACCCGTCAGGTCCTGTGCTAAATGTGCTCAAGCTTTGTCCCATTGAACCCTACCAACAACCCTCTCATGCAGTTTTCGTTGTATCCTCATTTCGCAAATGAGGAAATTAAGGCTTAGAGAAGTGAAGTGACTTTCCAGGCAGTTTAATCCCGACACTGGCACTTAATGCCAACCCTATGCTGCCTCCCACTCATAGCAGGTGACAAGTGAGTAGAATACAAAATTATATTTGTGCGATGAATGCAACCACACAAAACATGCATAAGAAAGGAGATTGGTAAGAAATACCACAAAGCTTACAGCAGTGGTTGTACGAGGTGGTAGGAATAATGAGCACCTCGCTCCCTCCCCAGCAGCTGAAACGGCAGCTGCTTGCCTCTCAAGACCCTCCCGTTCCCCCACCCCTCCCGAGAAAGGTTGCCTGCTCTGTGTTCCTGTAGCACTTTTCATGCATCTCTGCTATACCACTTATCTCATTATGTAATTTTTCTGTTTACCTTGTTTCACCTGAGAGATTGCTCCCCAAAAGTACAGATTGCTTTTTCATATCTTGCGACCTCCAGCGCCCAGCACATAAGTGTCTAGTGTGTATTTGATGAAAGAAGGAATGGTCTCTATTCTAGACACTGTGGGCCTAGGATATCTGTCACAACTACTCAACTCTGCTTTTGTAATGTAAAAGCTGCCATAGAAAAGACATAAATGAATATTCGTGTGTGTTCCAATAAAACTTTATTTAGGGACAATGAAATTTGAATTTCACATAATTTTCACGCATCAGGGTATATTATTATTATTTGTATTTGTTTGTTTGTTTGTTTGAAAGGATTAAAGGCATGCTTAGAGTGAACTGGACAAAAATTAAAAGTGGCTAGATTTGGAGCACTGGCCATGGTTTGCCACCCCTGTGCTGAGCCCTTTAAGTTACTCATCACAGTTCTCAGGCTGAGCACTGTTCCATTTGTAAAAGCAGTGATAGAAGTTGAGATTATGGAATGCAGCCCACCACCCAGACTATTTAGCATGCCAGCCCACCACGCCAGTTCTACTGTGACCTGAATTGAAATTGTTGTTTATGCCACCCAACTGGCATAAAGCTACCTAGTAAGTCTCACAGAAAGTCACGTTTTTCTACTCATCAACAAAGTTACCAGTTAATCTCTTAGGGAGAAGAGTTGAAAGGTTTGAGAATAAGGCTGCTATTTAAAATTGGGAGCAGTGAACAGACCGAGAGCCTGAGAGCTGTTACCGGGGAAATATGCGGACGTGTGAGTTCAGGAAGGCTTCAAGATCCATCAAAGAGCCGGCAGCATGCAGCATGTGTGCCAGATAGCTTTTGATCTGTTACAAATAAAGGAATTTAAAATTCCCAAACAAAGCAAAACTCCAGAGAATAGAGCCAAGGTAATGGGATTATAGCACTGAAAACAGGTCAATGGAAAGACACTTGCCTTTTAAATCGACACAAATAGCTCAGAAGTGCTTGGGTTGCTGCTTCTCTTAACCTAGAAGTGTCTCTGGAACTTGGTAGAAGGCCACTCTTTACATAAAACTTGACTTTCCTGTTGAAAACAGGGCTTCGATGCTTCGTTGAGTATCTCTTAGCGAGGTCACCAGGGGGATTTCCCAGACTTCAGAGCAGGGGAAAGAAAAAGCTTTGCAATAACACATCCCGGCATCTGTATAAATATGTCAACTGTCCCCAAATCTCTGGTATTAACCTCACCCTCACTAGGGTCCTAAAAAACTGAGGAAAACAAATACTAACATTTCAAGAGAATATAATAAATGATGCACCAGCCACAGCTGACATACACCAGCTGTGTCGTGGGACAGGCGTTTCGATTCCTTGTGCGTCACCGTAAGACGAGGTGGTTACATCAGAGTGTGAGCTTCTTTTCTGCTCTATGATCCTGAGATTTTAATATATATTTCTACACTCATGTAACCTGAATTTCACCAAATCTCACCAACGTCTGGGTGTGAAAAGATCATGGTATTACTTATGTAGTATTCCAGCTAAACATCTTTAATGTGGATCTAATCATGAGGAAACAGATAAATCTCAACTGTGAGATGGTCTACAAAACAACTAGCCTGCACTCTTCACAAGGCCACTGTATGGAAGATAAATCTAATTTTTTTTTCTGAAGGAGTCCTGGGACTGTTCCAGATTTAAAAAGACATGATTTAACATACATCTTTTGGAGCAATTTGACTCGGAACTATATACTCATTAACATATAGTTTATAATTTCATATATTACTTAGTCAATAATAATACTATTGTGCTTATGTAAGAGAACGTCTTTGTTCTTAGAAAATACAAACTAAAATATTTAGGGGTAAAATGTCATGGTGTCTATAATTCACTTTCAAATGGTTCAGAGACAGAATAAAGCCAATGTGGCGAAATGTCAGCAACTGGTAAGTCCAGAGGAAAGGTGTGTGTGGACACTTTCTTTGTACTAGTCTATCTACTTTTCGAAAATTAAAAGTTCGAGGGGAAAAAAAAAATGTGTCAGAGTTGCTACAGGCCAGGTGTCCTGGGGGAGGTAGGAAACCAAGTGAAGTTGAGCCGGAGGGCTGGGGAAGAGCACTGTTTTCTTTGGGGGAGTTTGAGATCCTAGACACAAACGAAAAGGACAGCGAGATCTTGCAGGCCAGGCTAGGCAGGTAAGAGGGTTGGAGGGATATGCTCCCAGGTCCCACTATCCTTAGAGATGGGACTAGGAAAGAGGGCTTTCTGGGGCTTGGAGACACCTATCAAAGGAAGAGAAGCCAGATTTGCAGAGCCAATCAAAGCTCTCCTCCACAAGGCAAAGAACTCAGGACTCAGGAATATACTGATAAGACCCTCTTATAGCTGCAGGTGGCATCCATAATTGGAGCAATTGGGATATCACCTCGAAGATAGGGGTAGTTGTGGTGAAAACTTCCAGTTATAAGATAAATAACCACTGGGGATGTAATGTACAACATGATGACCATAGCATTGCAGAATGATATATCTGAAAGTTGCTTAGATCCTAAAAGCTCTCTTCATAAGGAAAAAAAAATTTGGTAACTACATGAGGTGATGGATGTTAACTAAATTTATTGTGGTGATCATTTCATGATTATGTATGACAAGTCATTATGCTGTCTACCTTGAACTTATACATTGCTATATGACCATTATATCTCATTAAAATAAAGATTGGGATAGCTGTTTCAAGTGTGTAGAGAAAATCTGGACAAGTTTAACCAGAAAAGTCTAGAAAGGTCACTGCCACACATTTGAAGTATCATTAGGTTAGTTTTGAGATGACCAAGTTACTAAGAGAGGGCATTTTGGGTAACACAGGCAAGATGCAGAGGAAAGACAAGAAGCCGGTCAGGGCAAAAATGAGTCCAAGCCTGCTTAAATGGGAACTCAGTGGGAACCCTGCCAGATGGAATGGTCCACTTCAGCCTAGTGAAGTAGTTACATGTAAGTGAATGGAACAATGGATGCTTTTGGCAGACACAACAGTCTTTGACTTTATACCTCTCACTGTGTCACTATAGGGGCATCCCAGGACAAATCACAGAGAAGTGTGTTAGAGACAAAGTCTGAATCTAAAAATACAGAGCAGAGATTATCACATGTTAGTGAGCATTGAATCACCCGGAGGGCTTGTTCAAACCCAAATTATGGGCCCCACCCAGGAGTTTCCCATTCATCGGGGTGGGGCCTGAGGATTTGCTTATTTAACAAATTCCCAAGTGATGTTGATACTGCTGGTCCTGGGACCACACTTTGAGAGCTATTGGCTTAGAGGAAAAGAAATGAGAGTCTCATCCGGCACATTGCGCTAGCCCTCTGCAAGATGGAGAAAGGCAAAGGGACCAAACATTTCTTAAGCTGCTTTAAGAACAAGTTAATGTATTAAAAACTTGGCTGAATCTTCAAAAAAGTTGTAGAGGAACAACGGAGTAACAATGGAGGACGTTTACTTACTGCAGAGAGAGATAAAAACATTACTCAAGGGGTGAAATTGAAAAGTGAGGGAGACGGCACCATGAGGAGCAGCCAGCTAAAGTGCTAGTGCCCGGCACGCCCCGCTTCAGGGGCATGGGCTCAGGTTTAGGAACCTGATGAGGGCACTTCTCCAACAGAAACCAACAAACTGCACTTAGGAGGCAGGATTTGTAGGTCTGCTCTATGGTTGCCTCCTTGAGCCAAGGAAGCTGAATCTGAGGCCACACGGCCTGCTTCTTAAGGCCTTTCTCGACACCTGTCCCGGGTAAATACCAGCTAAACAGCACATGAGTGAACTAATAACTCACTGGCTTGTCGCACTGTTTTCATTATAATACGCTACCGTTTCGAAAATGTTTACTAAGTGCTGGACCCGCGTCAACGTCCTATGAATTGCATTATTATACTTCTATTACGGGTAAGACATCTGACACTTGGACAAGTGGAGTGCCTTGCCCAAGGTCACAAAACAAGGAAGAATTTACGTAACAAGTTCTTTCTCACGTTTCCTCCTGGGGAGAAGAAGTTCCACCTAGGAAATGGGAGGTGTAAGGGCATAAACCAGAAAAAGGGCGAAGGAATGAGAAGCAGGAAAAAAAACAATCAGGCGCCCACTATAAAAGGAAAGTTTTAACATTCATGAAAACTAGACAATTAACAGTAAACAGCAACATCATCAAGAGTGAAATAGGGAGTCCAGAAGGGGGAGCTCTCACACCCCACATCAATCGCAAAGCACAACCCGGGAAACTTAGTTTTTATTAGACCTTCCCGACTTCTTGACCTTTTTATAAAAGAGCTTCCTCTTTTTTGTTTTAGCAAACTTGGATGTAGCTCGCCGTGGCTGCCTGTGCCGATTCAATTCCTTGTTGTTCCCTAATAAACCCATTTTTGCTGGAGAAATATCTGGCTGACTTTTTGTTTATGGTCAGCAACACCTAGCTGCTCCTTCTGAAATCACCATATGAGGAAATCTTACATCCATGAACTGATCTATTTCTTCTTGGTCTTCTGAGTTAGAAATCCCTCATAATGTAAAGCAAATAAAGCAGAATTCCTGACTCTCATATTTCTCTTAAATCCCGCTGCTCAAACAATGAGACCCAGTTTTTAGTTCAAGCCTGTTTTCACTATACGGTGTCAATTGCTGGACCCCAGTACTTCAGCCGGAAACCCTGCAAAGCAAAGGACGTGGAGTGTCCTTTCTGAGTGGCTGAGAGGTATTTTCTGGTTGGGAGAGGTAGGCAGGCATCACAAACATGAATAAAAGCCTGCAGCATGGGCTTAAAAAGCTTTGATCTGTTTGTAAAGCTGGTAAAAACTGCTCCACGGGAGCCAAAGCAAGTCCAATAATGTAAAAGAACATGTACTAGAGAGCAACTTTCCTCCTGGGTACATATTGTATGCGGTGTAAGAAGGAAAAAGCTGGGCATCTTATGACTTAAGTGGGAGTCATACTAATGTCCCAAGCCAAGGTTAAAACAGAAACAATGCCTTCAGCCTCTACAACTACCAAGTATTACCATAATGAGAACTTGCTTATTTTGTCTTCTCTGGACCTCTGACAATTGAGCAAAATGAGCAAAAACAGAAATATTTATATATTAACTATGGAAGGAAAATTCATCTCTCTCATGCTTTTTTTTTTTAATCATAAAAGATTAAGTAGAAATGCATTCCAGTTTTATTACATTATAATATTTATCTTGAAGTCTTACCTTTTAAATTATTGGTTTCTTCTCAGGGCACTATAGTTCCTGGGTAAATAATGGGAAAGGACCAAATACAAAAAAAAGGGTAAATATAAATTGAGTTAACAAAACACTGCGAATAAACTTTAGGAAGGGGCCCTTTAACTCTTACGGTACTTTCTCAAAAAAAAAAATGTCACTAAAAGTTGTTTGATCTATCACACTGAGTTTCAGATATGCTATGTGATCTCAGGAGAGCTAGGGAGAAACTGCTGGACACTAGCATTCAATAAAAAGCAATAGTTAATCAACTCAAAATTAAAAAAAAAAAAAAGCAAGTTTGATGTTTTATTTCAGTACCTTCTGCTATATTTAGTTTTATGGTTAAGATCTATGTGATGAGTCTACATAGTTTTATTTGTGATAATTTCTCTTAATTAGTTGATCATATGCCATGAAAGAGTTGGAAGCAGGTGGTGGGCCCCAAATTGTTGCAAAAAAAAATCGCATCTAGCCCATGAGAGAAGCAGGCAGAACGAGAATGTCATGAAAAAGAGGACCTAAAATTACATTAATAAAGACCACAACCCATTAGAAAGAGATGGTTACTTTTTAAATCTTTTATTTGTAGTTGAGGATAAAAATAGGCAGATTGGGCTACATACAGTTCTCTAAGCCATTACTTAACTCACTGTATTTGAATCTTCCAAATTATTCAATAAGATATAACTTAGAGATCACTGCTGAAATTTCTAGAGAGGGGAAGGAACTTCCATTCCTCAGTAAATCAAGGCCCTGCTGCCCTTCACTTACTGCTCCTAAAAACTGACATGTATGATACATGAGCTTGGGAGAAAGAATCGATCGTGTCCAGCACTGTGTCCTGTGGTCTTTTAGGAGCAGCCCATCCTCTTCTGTCTCTTACTAGTCACTGTTCTGTGGGCCTCCAGCCTACCAGAAAGGTTGGAAAATTATAATTCAATAGTATAATTTGGAGTAAATTCAAAGTATAGTAAATTCGAAGTATAATTCAATAGTTTAACTTAAGTGAGGAAATATTAGGAAGCCTACTGGGCGACAAATCTATACTTGCTTACTGGTCAGCATTATCTGTAAAAAGACAGTTTTCATCAAAGTCTCACTTCTGAGGAAGACAAGGTTGTCCTTCATGCCAACAGAAAACACAAACATATAGTTTCTCTTTATAGGTAAAATGGCGCAATTTGATGTAACTGCTCTCACTACAGGTGGAACGGAGAGTGGTCCATTGCACATGATGCCTGTGCTGAGAAAGGACATCCCATCCCTCTCTCCATGGTTGTATCCCACTGGGTCAACTTACAGCATCACTCCTTGCCATCACCCCACTTTTGTTTGCCATTCAGCACAGAGTCGGATATTGTGTGTTCCTCTATTCTTTGGTACCATGTAGATCAGTGTCAGGCAAAATTTGACACTGTTCAATTGAATTTCAGGGACTTAGCATTAATGAACCCCTTTGGTTCAAGCCTAAGTTGCAAAACTCAAGAGACTAGAAATGACATCATTAACAGCTCCAAGTCTGGTGTTTTCCTACTTTGTAGGATACCTCAGTCTCTATTAACTCTCTCTTTGGTCTTTGTGCTACGTTAACTTCTTGGACTTTCAAAAAACTGAACTAATTAATATTAAATACCTGAGAAACTAATGTGTACTTAACAATGTTTATGGAGCACCTATAATGCACCAGGTAAAAACATGGATGCAATGTATAAGAAATCCATCAGGGAAAAGTCATAAACAAAAAAAAATACAATAATGTTTAAGTGTCATAATGGAGAACAGGAGACATGAGCTGTGTGTCATTATTCCAGCTCTCTGAAGTAGGATGGATATAATAATATCTCATTTCTTAGCTTTATTAGGAAGATAAAAGAAAATTGCACACATGGGGCCTGGCTTAGAACAAAGTTTTAGTATCCTTATTGTTCCCACCACCTCTCCCAGCCCCATACCTATGCTAGAATTTTGGTGACTATAACACATCCAAATAGATTTACTCAAAGTCTCTAAGAGAAGACTGACTACTTGGTCTTCCTGTTCTGGGTGCTGCCACTGTCAACCAGAGTTCCTCTGAATCCAAGCCCTTGATTCGAGGAAGTAAGATCAAGTTTAAATTATTGAACCCATACTACGAATGAGAACCACGTACAGATAATTAATGTACAACCATATATAACAATTTATAAATAGCATAGCTTGGAGTACTATTATTGCATGAAATTCCATTTCCCTTCTACCAGGAATTGCTGGGAACTTACCAAGTGTGGCTAAAGAAACTGTCCTTACTTTGGTCTGGCCAAGACATTCTTCTTGTTCTTGCATCACCAAGATCCGCAGATTCTCTTCTGTATACACATGCTGCCCTTAGGCTCAGTTAAAAGGGCCCGGCCTCAAACTTAGCACTTTTGAAAAGCCTGTTCCGAAGGGTATAGCTGGAGCCCGGCCCCACTTTTAGGTCACTCTGTGAGAATCCAGGACTCTGTAATTTTCTGCTCAAATAGCCCTGTGCCCATGTCCAAGCTGTACATATACCTTCCTCCTGGGCTGTCCTGAAGATGCGACCTTGCCAATGGTGTGTACGACCCCAGTGTTAGTGGTGTAGCCAAGGGGTGGCTACTGGCAAGGGTGTGGCCGAAGTTCGGACATGCAAGCTGATGTGTGCATACAGGAGGGGCCTTGCTACGTGGGAAGGAGCCTGCGGTGAGGAGTCTTGATCTGAACCTGACCTCCCAGGTCATAAGAAATTGTTTGTGTCAAGGGAGGGAGCTAGAACATATTTTACGTGTGAATTTTTAAACCCGATTAATAATTTTTAAACATCTAGACATATAACATGTGGGCCTGCCTTTGTATGCTTGTCCTAGACCAACAAGTCTTAGGAGTGAGCCTGCCATTCTGGCTCCTTCCCCATGTGTACCTTGTGATTGTTTCCTTGTATCAGACTTCTCTCAACCAACTGTAGAATAATTTCTGTGTCTGCAGCTGCTCGCAGTTCAGATTTTATATATAGTCTTTTTCAATTGCATTTGCTTTCCTCTAATGCCCCTAATAAACATCTGCTGCTCCTCACTTATTATGGCTTTTTATATATTCAAGAGTTTAGAGCTTAGAGTTTAGTCTCTTTCTTGGTCCTTCTAAATTCTACTTGGTCTTTTCAGTGGAAAATGCAGTTTCTAAATTGAGTATGAGCCTCCAGAGTGACAGAGTCAGAGTATGGCTATCAAATGCCCCTTTGGCTGAGACAGGCTGGGTTTTACAGTTAAACCATTTCACATCTTTTCATAGGCCTTCCTGGCTCACAGTGCCCTGGGTGGCCCTGTCTCCCTCAGCCTAGAGATCTAAGAAGGAGGGAGAATTTAAACTGAGACTTACAGGAATTTCTCTCTGTCATGAGGAATGCTAAGATTTTACCCCGAGTTTACGATGAGCTCAGCGGATTAATTACAAGCACAAAAGCAAAAAAGGTCAGATAATATTTGCACTAGGAAACCTCCACATATAGCCCAAAATTTTAATCCATGCTACAGAGTTGGAAGCCTTCTCTGAGTGCTGATTCCTACACAGCAGAGTGGTGCCACGCGAATCAATAAAGCACTGAAAAAGAGAAAAGATTTTGTCCTAGCAACATCTCTGTGGCTGTGCCATCCATACTCGTGGTGATAAAGATGATTCACTAAGAGATTAAGTTAGAAAGAAGACAACTACGGAAGAGGATTATTGTGGCATTTACAAGTTTTGCATCTCTCAGTTCCTGCATAACCCAGAAAGATGACAGTCGGTTCTAAATTTGTATGCAAATTTTTCCTCCGTGGAAGTATCTGAAAGCAAAATTGGTCCATTGAGTTAATCACTAAACAGGGCACTTCAGTGTGCTCTAGTTCTGACATCTAATCAGCAATACAGCTGCATTTAAATACTGAAGACTTAAAGGATTTTGGCTTCTGAAGCAAGGGATTTTCTAGATAATCTTTCTATGAGGTCCTTGACTTGTGCAGTTGAAAGCTGCCAACTGTGATCCACAGGAAATTATAGTACAGTACTTATATATCTGTTTTTCTCCTGTGTATATGGTTGGGAGTTTTTTCATTATAATTAGCATTTGCTGGTGAAAAGCTCATTTCTCAATTTTGCTGTTGACTTGATAGAAACCAAATTTGCAAGGCTGTGTGCACACCCTTTACCTCCCCTCTGCAATTAACTCCAACACCAGGCTAAGCACTGTGTCACAAGCAATGCAGCGGCCCTTAAAACAAGTCAGGAGGTTCTGCGCAAGAACTTCCAAAGCTGGAGTTCAGGCAAAGATTTTGCTTTTTCCGTGATCTCTTTATTCTCTGAATGGCAAGAATCTAACAGAGCAGAACCCAAAATTTTAAATTATGCCAAAATTAAAATGCTTCTAGGTTATTGCATTGTAGATTATGCAAAAAAGGAATCATTAGGCTAGTGCAATCAGCTTCTGTTAAATAAGCCTCAAATAAGGAGCTGAGGGATAAAAAATTTAAAAAAATAAATTAAAAAGAAGAAAAAGGGGGGAAAAAAAGAAAAAGACACTCTGAGACATTGCTTTCTGTGCCCCCTGCCAGAGTGCTGATGATTATGCTTGTTAGACTATTTAGCACAATTAGTCTTTAGCTGCCCATTTTGGTTTTGCTCAAGATATAAATGTCAAGTCAAAGCTATTAAAAACCATGTTCTTGAGAAACATATTCAGGATAACTGCCCAGGTAGCGAATGCCCTGCTGGAGATCGTGAATGCCGCTGAGTAGTCGCACTGCTGTGCTGGCTAGGTGTGCTAAGTGCTGTAATTCTCTTACAGCATATAAACTCTGGGCAAGTTGATAGCCACATAAAATCAGTTTTTATGATAATTAGCCTCTCCTTCGAGTGAAGGCTAACTAAGGTCACAAACTCCGCCCTGCCCTCCTTCGTGTGGGTTATTTCCTCTCAGAAGATGGGCCTCTGTGCTCTAGGTCAGTATTTTCTATTAAGTGACAGAGTTTCTCTTGGCTCTCAGCTACTGTAAACCAGGGATATGATTTACACTCCATCATCTGGGATAAAAATAGATCCCCCCAGGCCCCCCCCCCACCCTTACAGGCAGCATGAGTATCACTGGCTAGAGTCAATAGCAAACACGGTCTGGTGTCACCAGCTGAGCAGAGAGCCCTGGGGCTGTTTTGCATTTGTCATGGGCACTTCCCTTGAGGGAGATGAGAAGTTCCCATGGGTGTCAGAGAAGCAAATTTCTTCCCCTCCAGGGAGGCGGCTGTTGTTGCCTCTGCAGCTTCCAGAGCAGCTTTTATCTGAGCCCAGAACCAGGGGTAAAGACAGGAGGCCTGATGAGGAGAACAGCCAGGGGAAGGGAACCTCTAGCCCAGCCGGCGGCAGGAAGAGGCTCTCTGGAAGCAGGAAGTACCCCGTGGCCAGGGCTCTGGAATTTATAGAAGCTAACGGGCATTTCTGGCTCCTCATTTTACAGGTGAAGAAACTGAGATAAAGGAGGGAATGAAACTTCCAGAATCATGCACTGAGATGATGGCAAGTTGATATGATGTGTGTGTAGGGCTGGCTCTTTTTATCACGTCTTAGTACACAAAAGTGAGAAAGGATGAGGTCTGCTCTGACCAGCTTGGCAATCAAGTAAATATGACTATTTAAAAAAAGAAGAGGAAGAATATTTTGAAAATTATACAAGCAGGAGCTTGGGGATAGGGTGCAAAACTGCGAATATGAATTAATGCAGGTCTATCCCTGGGGGAAATGAAAATATGAAGATAGGCAGGCCAAATAAGAACTTGGCACATTTTTCAAATAGAGTTCAACCTTTCAGCTGTCTACTAATTTCTTTCAGTTATTTGCAAGATTAAGTTCCTCAAACCTTGGATAACACGCGGAGAATTTGCTTGCTTTCAGGCTTGGAAGTAATATTGTGACTGAAGGTGGTGTCTGAGCATAAAAGATGCAGGCTTTCTAGGATTGCCACTGGGTACTGCCCAAGCTCTGTAAGTGGGATCTAGGGTCCTTGTCTGGTCACAAACCAATTAAGTTAAGTGTTACTGAAATTGCTTTTTACTATCTAGATAAGAAGCAGTTCACAAGTGAGATACAAATGCTTGACACATAAAAGCTTATTCATAAGCCTGGGCCTAGTGACTTAATAGTCACACTAAGACCCACATAACATAGTTGTGAGATGGAAATGAGTTGTCGAAGAATGCGAGGGCTCTGGGGGATTACAGATATTAGAACTGTATAACAGCTCCTCGCTCTCCATAAAATTGTTTGGAATTACTGGCTGCAGCTCTCTAATAATTCCACTGACGACCATGTCTGTTGACATCAAAGTAATGAGTCCAATCTGAATGGCGGGGCTGGAGGGAAAGGTATTGCGCCACATCCCATGGCGAGGTCCAGCCTTGCCCACACTGAAAACCAATATTGCCTCCAAAATGGAACAACCAGCTGATTGTTGCTTTTTTCTGTCTAAAATCACTTCCTTTGGGGAACTGCTCCCCATTATGCCTGCCCACGTAGGAACAATTCTGGTTGGTTCCCTCAGGATAGCATGGGACCATGTTCGTCTGGCCATACAAATGGGTTCTCATTTATTTTTCTAACAAATATTTATTGAATACTAACTCTCTGCCTATGTGGAGCTGGAAGAGACAGACAATAAGCACATAGAGTAACAAGTAAATAATGTAATTTCTAAAAGTAATGAGTGTCAGGAAGAAAATTAAGCAGGGTGGCGAATGGAGACTGCCCATGGAACTCTGTAGAAGTGACATTGGAGTAGAGACCTGAATCATGAGAGAGAGCCAGGCATGTGAATATCTGAGAAGGAGCATATGACCTAGAACCAGACCCAGCCAAACATTCCCCAGCCACATGATTGGTCCAGAACTAGATACATAAACAAACCCAGGCCAATCAGGAATTTTTTATTTGAAGTCAAAGAGAGAAGCTGTGTCTTTTGAGTTATGAAGAAGCTACCAAAATTCACCTTCTCCATATGATGGAGAAGACCCAGCTGCATTCAGAGAGAATGAAGCAAAGAAGAGTGAGTCCTTGATACACTCACACATGAAACAGTGCCCACCCACAGCACACATGGAGGTGTATTCCTTAGATCCTCCTTCAGGAAAAGACTTTCTTTTCCTCTGTCCACACTGACTAAACTGTGGTTAGTGTGGACAGCCTCTAGCTACCAGGTTCAGTAGACTAGGCTACCCAACCTTCTGACTGAGGTCACATGCTTCTCAGGTGGCCACAGTCAATGACTGATCAAAGCAGTAATAGCCAAGGTCACCTTTCTTTTGGAGTATCCCAAGGTACAAAGGCCTACCCCAAAAGTCTTCAGATCACCCTTAGTGACTCAGTCATTTTTTTACGGCACACCCTAAGCCAAAATTGATGTCTGTCAGTTCCTTTTATTAAGTAGTTAAGTCCAAACAAGGTAAGAGTAGTAGTTTACAGGGTATCTGACAAATGTTACTGTGTTTCCCCAGAAATTTTTAAGTTTCCTACAGTACCTCTGTGTGTTCACCATGGTGCCTTGGAGAATCTGAGTGCACAGTTTAGAAATCCCAACGCAAGGCTCCTCCACCGGGCAGTCTGTGCTTCAGAGCTGCCCGCCCTTTCCACCCAAGCAGGCTTCCACCCTTTTCCTTTCACAAGTGTTACTACCCAATCAAACTTTTGCACTCCTAACTCAATCTGTGCACCTACTTCTGGAAGAAACCAACTCGCAACATATCTCTTGGCTTTCAAAAGGCTGACAGTTACCTGGGACAACTTAAGAGAACTTTATAAAATCTATTCCTAAGGTCACATTTAATGGACATATTTCAAAAATGATAGAACTGATAACCTTATCAGATCAGATCTCCTTCTATTATAAACTCGTCATGGCAATCTTAGTCAATTTTGCATTGTCAGCTCCCAGTATATTGCTGGTCATAGAGAAAGTGCTCAATAATTGTTGATTGTGTATTTGATGAATGAATAAATCATGTATAAAAATACACACACATCAAATGTCAGCATTATAATTAGAGTCTTGACTAAAAGTAAGACAGTTAAAATATGTTTAATTATTCCTCTCTTCTAGAATTCACCTGAATCTTCAAAAAATTCTATCTATCAATTATATTTTCCTCTCCAAAACTGTGTCATAAATAGATAGATAAATTTCTAACAGAAAATAAGAATGGGAGGAAGCTATTTCTCTCCTAAGTGAGTACTGCAAAATTAACCCTAAATGTAGTTGGTCTCCTCAACAACATTAATAATAAGTAGGTTGATTTTTCTTTTAAAGTGTAGGAAACCCAAGTGAATTTCATAACCAATCATTAGTGGATGAAACCAAGCTTGAAAACACAACTAGACAAGAAGTGATGACTGTGCTCTGTTGTTTGTCCTCGGGCATTTTATTGCCATATTTAACACACATTACAATAAATACTTTAAAAGCCTAAGGAAAAAAAAATTAATGAAGGCGAGCCCAACTTAGAACAGAAGAATTTCCTAAGAGAGAAGTCGTAATTCTGTTTACTGGAGAATTAAACCTGAAATAAAGCTCTTGAAGCATTTTTCCACATGTGCTTCATTGTAAAAGCAAAAGATTTCTTTCCATTAGATTAGAAATGAGAAAGGGATCAATCTGATCTGGGTTTTCATACATAGAAGTTAGACCTCACCTTTCTGGCATTCCCCTTTATCAACTAGAAACAGCATGTATCCCTGATGGAGAGAGTCCTCATTATAAGTCAACCCAAACTGCACTTCTATCAGTGCTAAATGCTCTTTTAAAGTAAAAAGAAATACAGTAGACAAAGCTCCAGGAGACTCAGTCCTATATTTCCCCTCTCTTTGGAGCATTCCCTAAAGGCAGCAGGGGACAGCCACCAGTACCATCCTGGCCTTATTTAACGCTTCAGTCATTTTTCACACTCTTCTAGAAGCAACTCAGGTTTCCAGCTCAGGTGTATCAGCAGATGTCCTGGGACTTCACACCTGCTGTGATGGAAGAGTGAAACACAAGTTAATTAAGTCTATTGTTCAAACAATTTGTTTCTCACTGAGGTTGACTCATTTGCAACTACTTCAGCACAATTTTTATTTCCAGAGGTAGACTGCCACCTTCACTCTGGTGTAGGACCTTCTTCTTTAGAAATTCATTTTATTTCAGAGACTTCCAGTCAGAGTAACACTTAACAACAACAACAACAAATCTATCACTAATGGATGACAAGCTGTTTAAAAAAAAAAAAATCTATCTATCTATCTATATATATATATATATATATATATATATATATATATATATATATATCTGGTATTTTTTTATTTCACAGCCATAAACTGAGTAACATCACTAAGGTGAAACTATAATAAGTGGAACGTTGAAGATTTAGTATTGTGTAGCATTCTCACTTAAAGTCAAGGCTGAAAACTGCTTTTGAAAGGCTTTCATGGTCTCTGTGGCAGAGTGAAGCATGCAAAATGAATGGAGGGTTTAGTCTGAGGAGGAAAATGTAGGCAAGAGGCACGTAGAGTGGAGTTTTAAAGCATGCTGTTTTGTGTTTATACAAAGGGATCAAAAGACATTTTTCACATTAATTGCTTCTATTTTTACGTTGTATCCTTATTGTGCTTCCATTCATCCTTTCTAACTGATGTTCTGGAAACTCTTTTGGACCTTGTTCCTCTCTCGTCACATACCCCTTCATTTCTGCCTGGGATCGCCTGTCCCCTCTCTCTCTCATTAGATCCTGTAATGCAGTGTAGCAGAGACGCCCGCTGCCACCCTTGTGTAGAGATGTTCCCGGGAAGCAGCTGACCAGCCAGGGACCTCATATCCCAAGCTCTCTTGTAGTGAGTTGAAGTCAAGTAACAAAGTTCTCTCCAACTGAACATGAGAAGGATGTACTCTACTTCTGGAATTGGCTCATTATTCCTTCTATGTTCTCACTTTTTGCCTCAGCCAACTGGATGTTGATGCCCTGGGCCCCTCAATGTTTTCCCCTTTATCCTCCTTCTTCCCACCATTGGGCTTTCTAAGCAAAAAGTAAATTTCTCTTTTGTTGGGCCATTGAGATTCTGGGGATTACTATTAAGATAGCTAGTGATGTCTTAACTAAAGTATGAAATCGATGAAATCGTCGAAGATTATTAGTGTAAATTATTCATGCTGCAAATATTTATTGAGTACCTACTATATATCCTGCACTAAATATGGGGGCCTGAAGATAAAGAAAAGAGATATAGTTCAAATTTCACAGAGCTTACACAGAAGTCCCTTTATTTTCAAGTCATCTTGTCTTCCTAATAGCATCTGTTCTATCAAACTTCACCTGAAATCTGTAAAGTAAGGAAGCCATTTGCACCTATTTTATAATATAGAAGCCACCACCTACATACAACATGGCATTTGGGTATACTGAATTCAGGTATCCCTAATAGAGCATCCCACACGGCTTGGTCTGTGGAACCACCACGAAAAGTAGAACTGGCTTCTCTATAAGTCTTACCAAGTCAAGAAGAAAACCAAACTTCCCAACCACTGAGCACATTAGACCTCAGCCACTAACTCAGCGATACACTTTTGGTTTGAAGCAAAAGAGAATAAGAGTCTATGGATAAATAGAGATAATTTTTTTAGATGCAAGAATAGGGTTTCCTTCTTTTGCCATCTCTTTATATAACTTGAAATAATTCATTTTAGGAATTAAGCCACTTGTTCTTGCAAATAGCCTATATAAAGAAAGGCAGTATAGCTAACTCAGACAAGGACGAATCCAGATTTGGGAAACCTGAGACGTAAACATTCTGGACACTCTTTTATAGAAAAGACTATACAATTACAAAAGCAAATTTGGTACAGGGCAAACCTAGATAGGCACTGGCAAATGAAAGACTGTAAGACTTAAGCTTCATTAGTTTTGTGGCAAATTCACATGCAAGCCAATTTTTTTTTTAATAAGGTAACTAATTGAAAGAAGGACTGAGAATTTTCTAGATATCATCCCACTTTTATCGCTAGGTCAGTCAATAATAATTGGTTACCTATAACCAGATGGAGCAACAATTCGTTCAAATAGTGTTTTTTGAATATTTTCTGAACCATGTATTATGTTGAATGCTTCTGTTTTGAATATCTATTTATTTCTACTTATATAAGAGAAGATATTGTATTTTTAGTGATAACACAAATATAGATCCTGGAACATAAAATAATAATGATAGAAGTCTTGTAATCAATTCAGGAAGCATTTTAATTCTAGCTGCAGCAAAATATTATTCTCACTGATTCTTAGACCTATGGAAAAATCACTGTGCCACCGTGTATGTAAAGCATTTTTTAAATGTCCCTTTTTCTATCTTCTGAGACTTAACAACCTTATGCTTTGTTGACTTGGGAAAACTCAGTTGCCAAATGAAAATTATCTGCAGTGAACTGTCAGCTTCTAGCTCTTTAGATTGTAACCAGGGATCAATTAACAGAAACACGTGGCTCATCGTCACCACCAGGGGGCTTGGGAAGCCCAGACCTGCGAACCTTCAGCAGCTAATTTTATCACATGAGTTATCCTCAGGAGTCAATTTGTAACCTATTAGAAAGCAGACCTGTTTCCACAAGTGCCAAGGTGAATGTTGTCCTGTTAAACCCCTAACAATTAGCCACAAACTTGAGTTGACATTAACAACAACAACAAAAAAAGTTCTTTTAAGCTTCTAAAAAGTAAAGGCCTATCAAGATATTTATTTTTTGGATCATGACTTTCAATTTAGTTTAAACAAAGCTACACATTTTACTGAATTTAAAATTCTTACCATGACCAAAGCTCAGAACAATATGTTCTGTGTGATCAAAATATAGGAAACCATTGATAGCCTAAAGCACCTGGAACATTTTCTTTCAACACGTGGTGTACATGATTATCAACCTATAGAAGTCACCATAACAGGAAGACATCTCTCTGGTCAACATATCAAAAGAGCAGTTACCATAAATTGAATAATTTGAACTTGGTGTAAAAAAGAATTGCAGCCTTCTCAATATCTGAATAAAGATCATGTAAAATAAAAAGAATAGTCCTCCTTGAGTCCAGAAGTTTCAAAAAGAAAGACTTCCAAGAGTTAAACCACTTCTGTTCACACCAAGGCACTTGAAATGGATCATGGACCTAAATGTATGAGATAAAACTATAAAAATCTTTGAAGAAAACCAGCATAAATTTTAGGCAATGATTTCTTAGATATGATACCAAAAGCACAAGTGACAAAAGAAAAATTTGATAAATTGGACATTATCAAAATGTAAAACTTTTGTGCTTCAGAAGATGCCACCTCCAAGAAAGTAAAAAGATAAAGCATAAAATGAGAAAAGATTTGCAAATCATATATCGATAAATGACTTGTATTCAGAATATATAAACAACACTTACAAATCAACAATAAAAAGACAAATAATCTAACTGAAAAATAAAGTATTTAATAAACATTTCTCCAAAGAAGACATACATATGTCTAATAAGCACATAAAAGATGCTCGATACCATTAGGGAAATGTAAATTAAAACCACAATGGGAAACCATGCCCACTAAGATGGCTAAAATTTAAAAAAAAAAAAAAAAAAACATAATAACAAGTTTTGGAAAGTATTTGGAGAAATTGAGACTTGCATACATTGCTACTGAGATTGTAAGAGGATGCAATTGTTTTTGAAGAAAGTCTGGTAGTTCCTCAAAAAGTAAAACACAATTGTCATATGATCCAGCAACTTCACTCCTAGGCAGATATTCAGGAGAAATGAAAATACATGTCTACTTCGTTATTTATCATCATAACTTTTCTACCTACCCAAAGCTATCTATAATCTTTATATCTCAATATAATTATTATCTATATATTTAATCTAGTAAGATAATACCTATAACCACTTAAACTGTGTCAGTCACATAGTAAGTGCTCAGTGACTATTATTATTATTATTATTTAACTATTATTACCTCCTGAAGAATGTTTGTGTTAACAGTGTTGTACAGAATGAAGATTATTTTAGGCCTTGGGTAGGCCTGGTCTCCCTGAAGAGAGTGGAGCTTCCTGGTGTCCCTAACACAATAGGCCTGGGGAGAGTATACTTATAGTACTCCTAAAAGGTAAAGGATAAAGAGAGTTTACAAGGCATGCCCTGATTTAAACCACTTCATATTTTTACTGGGGACTCCAAACTGAGGCTTGCACATGGTGTCTGCACAGAAGAAATGACTGGGAAGTTACAACAATGGCAGAGAAGCAGCCGGTGACCTTCTAGTAGAGAAGGAAGGTGTAGACCTTGGCAGGGCTGCCTGTTCCCAAGCAGAGATTCATATTCCACAGCATATCATGGGGCACAGAAGAGCTGGAAGGAGTCATCGAACTAAGGCTTCACATTTGCAAAGTAAACCATTGGTCTATAATCACAGAAATGCACTGACGAGATTGAATATTTCAGCTAAATCAAAATTTTTGTAATCCTGAATTGGCATTTTGTTTTTTCTTAACATACTGAAAGCATTTTATGTCATTATTCTAATATCTGTTTTATTTTTTTCTTATAAAATTCTTGTTTATTTCAATATGACTGCATAAATCAGAGCAAATTACTTAGACACTCTTCATCTTTAAAAATGGGAAAAATGATGGTATCGACCTCAGGAAGTCTTTATGAGGATTAAATGAGGCAATTAAGATACTGAGTCTCGCACATGATTAAACCTCTAGTGAATGTTAGCTGCTAGTAGTAGTAGTAGTAGTAGTAGTAGTAGTAGTAGTAGTAGTAGCAGCAGCAGCAGTGATTTTTGAGATAATAGTAACATCCAGGTTCTGAATCTGTCAAACTTAGAGCCTGACCACAAACCATAGTGACCTCAAACATCTTGACCAATCTCTAGCTAAACTCTTCTATAAAAATGAAGCCACTAATACTTATTCCTCTCAAATTTCAGGGTAGTATTTTTTCTGGGTATAAGATATAGCTGGATTAAACATATAAGAGATAGGTAGATAGATGAATTAGATAGATAGATAGATAGATAGATAGATAGATAGATAGATAGATAGATAAAAATCAGTAAAATGTTAAAAATATTATCACATGAATGCTTTGAATTTTATTATACCAACTTTCACTAATTTGTTCCTCTAACAAATACTTGTTGAATCTTATTATATGTCAGATCTTTTACTAGATACAGGGGATTAAATAGTGAACAAAGCCAAGCATGCTCCCTGCCCTTATGAACCTTCAAAAATATATCTAAGCAGGTGATCTGCGAGATGCATTTCTTTCTCAGTGTATAAATCTTTTTATGTTTCTCTAAGAAATAGCATCAAATGATTGCTAGTCCTAATTCTCCAGGGTATAAATCACTCTGAGGCAAAACTTCTCATGTTTTAGAGATCATATATCACTGCCCCTCAGGTAAGAGGTCATCTGGTCTACCCTCACTTCTGAAGAGGAAATGCTCCCACTTATATGTCTGAGAAATGTTCTTCCAGCTTCAGGTAGATATACTTACCTGCAAAAACACATCACTCCTGGAAAGTAGCTTTTCCCTGAGGGTATCATGCTAGTTCCTTAGAGTGACTAGACCTTAGTGAACGTATTGTAAAAAAAAAAAAAAAAAAAAAAAAAGATAAATTCTCTTAAGGCTGACATTTATCATTTTTTATATCCTGGTCATGGAACTCACTGAACTCAGTCAGCTCTACCAAACAAAACTAGATTCACATCATTTCAAAATCAACATGATTACTAAAGTCATCATTTAGAAGAAAATGGGAAAGACTACTCAAAAAAATAAAACAATAAAAAAATTAAACCCATAAATCCAGCCTTCAGCCAATCCAAAAGATACTTAAAATAAACTGAAAGAAAGAGATAGCATTTAGAAAACTTTAACTCTGATTGCAGTTCAAATCAAGGGAAAGAAGATGTTACAGAAAAAAAAGTTCATTTAAAGTAATTGGAGGATATGTGTTAGGATTACATAATTCCGAAATAATACAAAGCCCTGATTGAGGGCCTAATTTCTCCTCATGCCTGCATTAGATCACTACTAAACTCTCCTTTGTCAAACCTCTACTGAAAACACTAGAGTCTTAAGGAGAAAATCTAGGGAGGAAATGAAGTGAACTATTTAGTAATGAGTGATTTTACTTTAAAAGAAACTTCATGTGTACTTTTAAAAAGATAGTCTATACCTCTTGTCAACACAAGTATTCATTCTATAAGCCTTTAGTTTGTGTTTGTGGAAAGCACTTATTTTTCACAGTCATTTGAATTTTTTATCCATGTACCCACAAACTCAATAAGGCAGATAATTATTAGATCAAACATAAAGATAAATGTACCGTCCCAAGTGAAAGAAGCAATTAACTTTTTGAATTTGATTTTGGGTTTTCATTTTAACATGCAATGTGGACATTTAAACACCAGAGGACAGTGTGTGAATGAAAACAAGTTCATTTACTATTCATCTAATTCAATTCATTTACTTAGTACATCAAAGTAAAATCTTAATTTTAAGTGCTTTTTCCCCAAAGACATTTTATGTCATTTCACGCTTCAGAAATTAAAAGTAGAGGTTGATAGAAATGTAAATTATGAGACCAACTAATCAAATTAATTTGAATCATAATGGAAATTAGAAAGATTAATTTCATAAGCAATCATTAATAATGAAAGATCTCATGTACGAATAATCAAAGCTTTAAGTATTATATGGTAATTAATTCATTACTATGGGTTGCATATTTTAAAATAGCTCAAATTGTCCTTGCTTTAGTGTACATATTAATAACAATCCTGAGGGAAGAAAACTCAAAAGGTTTCTTTAGAAAACTTTTTTGTATGTGTCTTTAAATGGGCAAGAGAGAAAGTTGAATTAAATGATGTAATAAACAGACTCACTCATTGGTAATTTGCCTTCAACCGTGGAGGATGTCAATGCCAGCCCTTTCTGAAAGGGGAAAATTGAGCTTTTGATGAGAGATAGCCTGAGTTGGAGAATTAAATATATTATTTTATTGTCAAATATTGAAACTAATATTTTGTATGTTTCATTTTATTTAAAAATGCATTTGATTTGGGGTTTGATTTAAAAAGTGGTCTGGTATGCATTCACCATTTACAACAGCATATATTTAAAAATTAGCTAGATAGTTATATTTCTCATTTACAATGCCTGTGTAATTTTTCCATATTCAAATTCATATGCAAAACACTTGCTATTATAAATTATCCATGCAAAAATCAAGGCACAAATGTCCTTGAATGTACTTCAAACAATGCCTCTTCTTGTCTCTAAGAATATTGTAGTATAGTAGTAAAAGAGTTGTGAAAATTATTATACAGTTATTTTGTGATATTATGATCTCTAGACATAATGTATTCCTATCACGTGTTAAAATATATGCAAAAACCTTCTTATAGATAAATAGACATGGCCTTGTTTTCTATATTTCCTTCCTAATTTTGCTGAGTTTTCTAGGTGATTGGATTGGCCCTGATCTTGATGATACCTCACCTACAATATTGACTTCTATAATACTAACTGTATTCATTCCCTCAGCCAATAAGTATTGAGTGTCTACCACATTCTAGTCTCCCTTTCTAGTTCTAGTGATATTAGGGCAAATAAGACAGATTAGATCTGGGTAAAATGTTCAAGGCAGGGGCTTGCCAAGTCTCTGTGTTTCTCTGAGTCCAAAAGAAGCCCATTATGCCTGACCCACTGAAGTAAATGAAGTCAGGTGCCATAGGGTCTTGATGAGCCAGGTAAGGGGTTCAGAATTTATTCCAAGTGCAATGGGAAGCCACTGGATATTTTTGAACAGGGAAATGATTTGACCTGAATCATTTAAAGTATCACACTGTCAAGGAGGCAAGTTCAGAGGCCATTGCAAAGATAATATGGTAGTTAGACTAGAATTGTGGCATTAGGGCCAATGGGAAGCAGATAGACTTAGGACATATTTGAGGATTAGAGGTGACAGGGTTTTCTGATGGACTGGCCATGGTATGTGAGGGAGAGAACAGAGTCAAGAATGACTTGTAGATTTTCAGCTGAGAAACCTGGTATTGGAGAAGCCCGAGAAGCAGTCTTGGTGCAAAGGGTGGAAGAGTTGTTTGGGCTGTGATACTCTTGAGGTGATCATTAAATATTCAAGTAGGAAAATTAAGTTGACAACTGGGTATAGAAATCTGAAGCTTAAAGAAGAGGTTAGGACTAGATGGCTAGATATAGATCCCCATGACACTTAACAACTAATGGAAGGAGAAAGAGCTTAAGAAAATAGTATAAATAAAAGGTCTTTTGAAAAAGAGTGCAACAGGAGAACCATATCTAAATAAAGTATTGAAGACAACCTCTGAGAGCTGAAAGCTCTGAAGACTAGATGACTTCCTTAATCGTATGTTAAAGGGTTAAAGATCTTAGGTTTCCGACAGGAGCTTTACCTATAAATGATATTGCTTAGGGAAATAGACCCATAATTACATGCACTTTCTAATTCATGACAGTACCCAAGACCACTTTCCTACCAATTACAAAGATCATCCTTTATAAATATTGTATGGAGCATATGCTTCCCCAATGGATAATGACCAAAAACTAAGCTCTTGTTCTCCTTTTTTTCCCTTTGTTTGTTACTCTTTGTAGAAGAGGGGAGAATACAGCATTGATGAAAATGGAATGCTACATAACATATTGAAGTAGCCTGTATCATATGCTTAACCTCTCTCCCACACTTCTCATAATTCCAAGTTTTTTTCTACTCTGAAAACACATTATTATAAATTAAGACCAATATGTCAAACGTCATTTTCCAATTTCTCTTTCTGTCTTTGGGAGACTTAAGCAAAGCTATTACCTTAGTGGATGTCATATTGGTCACAAGTAACAGGACTCTCATGTGGCAGGAATTACAAAAGAACAACTTACTGAGCCTCATCTACCACATAATTCATTATCAGAATTTTTTATCTTTTTCCTCTGAAATAGAAAGTTGCACTTTGAGGGATAGGGGGGAAGAACATTCCAAATAATAATTCGTAATTTCCCTTTAAAATCCTACCTTAATGAGGCTAAAACTGCCATTTTTAAACTAACTCTACCAAAAGCTCCTCCCTACCCAGAAGTTAATGACTGGACACACACAAAGAAATACATAAACATACATGCAAACCGACTAAATAGTATGCATGCATTTTAAATTTTAATTTGTGCCATCCCTAAGAAAAAGTGGAATAATAAACATATTGCACATGCAGTTATTTTTACTAGTTGTCACCTCAGACTCTAGCAAAGCTACTTAGATGTTTTCTGCCTGGTACTCAAATACACTTTTTTATTAATTGGTTTTTTTTCTAAACCCAAAATAATTTTGACTGTTTATAATGTTTTTGCTTTCTGTGTCTTTGGATTATACCCCAGCTCTGAATTGATCCCTTCCGCCTAGCTTCTTACAGCATCCTTCTGCTTAACCACCAGCCTATAGACCCTGCCTGATACAATCTTCCCTGTCCAACTCCATCAAATCATGGTTCCTCAGCTGCCATTTTTATTATGTCAGCTCCCTGCTCAAACTTGTTGATGGTTCACTATTTCTCCATAAAGTCCAAACTCCTAAATGTGACACCGGCTGACACCTTAGTCCTTTCCTACACAGACCCAGCAGTCCAGCTAAGCTAAACTACCATCATTGTTAAGTCTTATTTGAGAACCTTCCCTCCTCATCTTTGTTAGAGTATTAGGCTTCCTTTAAGATCCAACTCTAATTAATCTTCAAATGATGTCCATGATCACCTTTTTAAAAAATTTCTTACATTCTCTGTAGCCATTAGTAGATGGTCCACAAAGTAACATCTATTAGGTGTCCTTGTACCCTTGCATTGTAGATCTTATGTTTGCATAGGTTTAGGGGATTTTAAAAAAATCTTTCCCACTAGACTGTAAGGTTCTTGAAGGCAGCCTCTCTCACTGTTCATCACTCTGTCCCCAAACATACAGTAGGTGCTCAATAAATATTTGTTAACCAGAATTATAAATATTATCTGAAATTTTAGCAGTGATCTTAATTTTATCCCGATCCAAAAAATAACTGTTTTTAGACTATTTACATGAAAAGAATGATTCTATTTCCTCTCTCAACACTTTAAAAGATTTCTTGTGGTTATGCTGTGCATTTTCATATTTGCTTACTGTTTTCATGCTGTTGGATTTAATAAAAAGAGAACCACACTTGTGAGGTTTATAGACAGACTCCCAACCACCATTTACCATGTTAGGCAATAGGAACATTGGGATCTGCTTTTCAGGCTATAGGCATTTTATTGCTACCCACTACAGGACTTAAATTGAACCATGAGAGGAATTTACTTGTTTCCTTAAGAGTTTCTAGGCAATAATGTTATCCATGACATCTTTTTAAAGCCTTAAATGTAATAGACACAAATTAACCAGTATCCAATCATTTCAGCTTTGCAAAACCAAGTTAGTAGACCCATAGCGGCAAAGCTTGTAATGTTTACACCAGAGATTTCTCTCATCTGAGTGCCTTTTAGAGCTCTCCATGAAGGACTACTAGTGTCACATTTGCCCAAAATGAAACCATGACTTGAGATTCTTGTAAACATCTGCACTCTTCTTCCTGCTCCCCACCTCCCTCACCAGCGAGCACCATACTGCCCCCACTCCAATTTCCATTTCCATTTAACTGTAAATTACATCAATGCCCAGGAGGAAGCACAGGTGGAACAGCTCTCCTCCATTCTTTACTTTTCTACAGAGATTACAGAGTTTCTGTGGCAACACAGCGTTATGAACTGGGCGCCAGTTCCAAATTTGAAAATTTTAAAGATAATAGATTGAAAAACAGTATTCACCAGAGAAAAAATTATTGCAACTACTTCCACCCTTGAAAAAGAAGTAGCCACAGCTGTAGGGGTTGTTGGACAGCTCAACTCAAGGCAGCAAACAACAGAACCTGAGGGAACATGATAGTCTTTTAATCAAGTGAGTACAATTTTTGGATTTTCAAATCTTTTTTGAAAAAGATTTTGTGTCCGTTACCTTCCAAGAAATCAGCTCTCACAGACCTGACGAGCTGATGCTGTTGCTGTTGACAGCTGGTGTGCTAACCCTGCAGAAGAATGGAGGGAATCTTCTCGCAGCTTATCCCCAGGCAATCGGCTTCTCCACCCACCCACCTTCATAAAACATTCAAATATTTCTCTGCTCAATTATACGTGGGTATACCACTATTGCAATAATTATTCTCCTAACCAGATGTTATTGTGAATAACCTCAATAGCACTATTATGATAGACTAGGAACAAGGCATGGGCTTCAGCCAGGATTGCAAAAGAGGATTTTGGCAATAGAGCCTGTCTTAAAGCCAGGAGTGATTATTACTACTAATAATAGCTATCATTTATTAAATTCCCACCAGGTGTCAGCTGCTTTATATATGAAATAATGATGAGAGGTAATATTTATTGAGTTATTATATGCTAGGTACTGTGTTTTACATGAATTTTCTCATTTACTCCCTCCACAACTACCCCATGAGGTAGATACCAAACTGAGGCACAGACAGATTAAATAACCTGCCAAGGTCACACAAGTAATAAACACTGGAACTGAGATGTGACGTCTGAGAGCTCCAAGAGCCACATGCTTAACTGTCATGTTATTTTATCTTCCCTGTTCAGAGATGTTAATTAATACAGGTAGTAGTCGGAGTGCTTCTCGGATCTGTGAGACTCCAAAGCCTTGCCTCCTGGACACAGACCTCTTTTACCCCAGAAACCTCACTGGGTGTCTGGCCTTGGAAGAAAAGTGTCAATTTATTGACGTGTTCATGAATTGCTACTACCTTCTCTCTTCTCCATTTTCTATCCCCTTTCCACATCTCTGAATTCTTGCAGCCCATCTTCCCCTGCCCAACCAACCCTAACCCATCATCATGAAACTATTCTCCCCATTGTTTCCTTGGGGGAGGGGAACTAATAATTTATTTATCCCATTCTAATTTTTCAGTCTAATGGCGTACTTTGCAGTGATGAGTCTGCTAAAAATGCAAATCCCAGGCCCCAAACTTGGTGGTTCAGGGTGAGGGTAGATGAGGTAGAACTGGGTGGGGCCCAGGGATGGAATTCAGTACATATCCCTTGATTCAGATGCAGGCAGCCCAGCTCCGTTTACACTAGTCCAGCATGCCACTACTTTCTGGCAACAGATTTGCATGGTGGAGAGGGACTTTCCAGTGGAAGTTTCAGGCCTGGGTGCGTGAGATGTCTTTTTCTTTCATTATCATATCGACAGGTCTTGTGAATAGACTTTAGTTATGTAGATTTTAGAGCAGGGACCTTTCAAATACTCGTCTGTTGTATTCAAAGAATTGGTCTTTAAAAATAAGAATAAAAATAAAGCCTCAGGTTTATTGCCTTTTTGATTAGTAAATACATATACACATCACATATGTGAAGCTCCAGTATTGGAGTTTGTCTTTCCTTTATTATTTTTATTATTATTTTAATTATGTTCTTCTTTTTAACCAATCTTCTTTCCCCGGTGTTCCAAAGGGTGTATCCTGAGGAATAATGTACAGAATTAAAGACATTTTCTTTACCAATACCCAAAGGTTATGTTTTGAAAGAATTAAGTATTTCTTTCTATATTTCCATGCACTTTCTTCTAATAATAGTCAACATAAAAAAAAGCTAAAAATACTGATGATAAGAAAAATATATTGATAATGAAGAAAATAAAGGATTATTTTTTAATGCTAATCAAAAGTTGAACACTAAGCATTTTGGACTGTTAGACATTATACAAAGGACGAAGAGACCCACTCCAGGAAAACTTAGCAATTGACAAGGACAACCATAGCGTCATAAATAAATTAAACTAGAATAAATACTAATGTGTGCCCTACCTCTTTTATTTTGAGTGCAGAGCTTTCTCACAAAATTCTTATTAGCAAGAATCTCTTTTTCTTACTACCAGGGTGACTTATAATTTAAAATGTTCAGTTATTTTTTCCAGGAAACTTTGGATGCGTTCTGAAGGTTTTATCTGAACTTTTTTTTTTCCAGTTACTCCTCTAGTTGACATTTGCATAGTCATTTGCATAATGTTATTCCTGATAAAGCTCCGGTTCTCTGAAGAAGAAAATTAGCAATTATTATTTTGCCACCGAATGAATGATAGCACAGGATGTTAGCTTCCAACCTCATTTAAAAACTTTTGAAATGGGGCATAAAAATACTATGAAGACATGAAGTATGAAAAAATTACCATCCCATCACACATGGCAAAGATTTCTCTTTCGGTGATTAACGGTGTCCACTGAAGGTCTGGGGCGGAGGGGCGGCGCTGTCAGTTACTAGAAAGGCAGGGAGAGCAGGAAAATTATTCCAGCAAACCATTTAATGAGGGCTTTGTTAGTGTGGAGGGCTGCCATGCTGTATGACAGCTGGCACTTAACAGGCGCATTATTAAGGCAATATAATTCTGTCCATCTGCAGCTCAGCAAAAAAGGGCCATTAATGGCCCACTATAGCCCAGAGCAACACTTGGTTTTAATTACAACTTTCTCTTATTGAAAACGCTATATACATATATGCTACACATATCCATTCACACATATATTTTGTTTAATGATTGTTTTGTAATCTCGACATGTCTTTAAATGACTCCTTATCTGCTCATGGTCGTCAGGGGAGGCCTCTCTTGCTCCGTGAGAAAGAAGTGACCAGCTGCACTTTCACCCCAAGTAATGGTGACGAGCATCAACTCACATCATTAACAGGACTGCTGCAGACCATCGGGTGAGAGAGAGGGCTGCCAGCAAAAGCTAGTCCGCCTAGTCTCACATGCCCAAAACATTAAACAACTAGCATTTCTAATGAGTTGAAAAGGCTAAGGGTCACCAACATTTTAATAGGAGGACCCTTAAAAATAAATTTAAATTTTCTTTTATAACTGAAGTTAAGAACATCTAGAAGATGAAAAGAAAAAAACTGTAATTTTATTACTCTGAGATAATCAGTAATAACCTTATAATGATATCCTTTTATTCTATATTCTATCTATCATTATCTATCTATCTATCTATATATCTAACATTTGTTTAATGGTAGGTGATACCATTACATTGATTTATAACCTGCTTTTTTTTCCATATAATAACATTCTGCTAACATATTTTTCTTGTCATTTAATATTTTATCTACAACATGATTTTTAATAGATCCCTAATATTCCAATTATAAGAATGTACCATCTTTTATTTAACAAATATTGGGTTTTAAGGTTGTTTTGTTTTGTTTGCTATTATCCAAACCCTTTCTTAAACATGAAAAGAAATGTTCAGCTAAACACATAACAATAGTCATACTTCTAGTATCTAGTACCTCACTGACTGAAGAAATTTCTGGAAACAGAAGGCTACTATTAATTTAGCAGTACTATTCAATGAATTTGTAGTTAATTAATCACAATGGCATCTATGTACATTTAACAAGTACATGTATACAGGTAAAAAAAAAAAAACTATTCAATGCCTGTATAATTCCTGAAAACCCTGTAAAATTACAGAGGCTCACCAGGGAGTCTCTGGCCCACAGGTGGGAAAAGATTTTGTTACAGCACTCAAATGGGAGGATGTTCCAGGGTTAAGCATGGAATGCTGACATTAACATTTCCCCAGATTTTAGAACCACGGTGTTATTGTCCTCTTAAAATAAAAGGCAAGCATCAATTTGTCGTCAGTGATCTGTATTTGTTTTATGTAATGTTTAAGAAAAATCCTTAAACCTCGAGGCTGAAATTTTATAATTTCAAAATGGACACGTCAGAGAAGAGGTCTTCTGAAAGAAGGAAAGGAGAGAAGCAAGTCTTAAGCTCTGGTTATGGGCCAAAGGTTCCAATTGGTGCTTTCATATGTTTATCTCAGGTTCCTGTGTCTGTTCGTGCAGCTGATATTCAATATTTTGCATTTAAAAAACTAGAGTTTATATCTACCAGAAAAAGTCATCTATATCCAGTAAAAAAAAGAAAAAAAAAAGTAAACTAGCCTCTTGGCATAAGGCAGACTCTTTTTTAACCTGTGTCTTAACTCTTACTGCTGCCGACAGTTAAAGAATAATGTAGAAGTAAGAGGAAAATAGATTTTGAAGAAAAATCACACAAATCTGTTTTAATCGTTCCAATAAAACACCAGTTAAACTCAGCTCAATAAATTGCATTTTGTGCACTTTTACTATTTAAAATTCAAAGGGGCAAATCATTGGCTATTTCAGCATTTAGTTATTTGTAGGTGTACAATAAAAATTAAATACTTGTCCAAACCTACAAAATTGAATTTATAAATACTGTACAAATATCTTTCAATATCATCTGGAGTAGTGGGCCTGTAAAATTTTGTCATATATTTTTGAATTGGAATAAGATATAATGCATAATCAGGTTTTTGAGAATTCAGATTTAGAGAGAATATATTTCTTAAAACATAAAAATGCTTATGATACATGGAAGAAAAAACAGCACATGAAACTATGTTCAGTGTAACTGAAACTTTTTTCATTATATCAGTGTAACCCAAGTGTCAGCTGATACCATCCTCCCTTTAAAGTTTAAATAAAATTGTTTTTGTTCCCTTTCTAAATCCCAGCGAAAGCTTGGGGCCATGTCCAAAATTTCTATGCATTATGGGGTTTGCTTTCTCAGTCACTGTGGTGCCAGGTCTCTTCGACTAAACTCTGGCTCTCATGCAAAAGTCACTGCTGTGGCATTTCTCTACCTCTTCCTCCACACCAATGCAGATGTGGAAGTTAGCCATCTTTATTCCTCGCTCCAAACACACACACAAGGCATTAGGATGTGAAGCAAGACAGATTTGGGGTGACCAAAGAGGATATATCACACGAGTTTAAATGAAGTCATAGACATTCCTCGATCATAAAAGTCGTTTGATCGTTCTTCTGCCTTAGAAATTTCTCATTTTCAATTTAGGCTGCAGCTTCCTGCTTTGCCGCCCTGCTTACTTCTATTTCCTCCTTTCTCTCCTCTCTCTTCCCATAACTACACTTCTGCTCATTTCACACGCAGGGCAATTTCACTGTATCCCTGTTGTTTCCTTCTAAACATGCTCTGGAGCCTCATTTTCTGTATACAAGCGACTTATTGAGCACTTTTCCTTAACTACAATACAATTTCATTCTCTCTCTCTCTCTCTCTCTCTCTCTCTCTCTCTCTCACACACACACACACACACACATATGGTGGTAAAGATTAAAATTTTTATTATATAAAAAATACTTTTATAGTTGTCAGGAGCCATCTTAAGACTAGAGGTCCGCCATTATAAATTACCAGGAAGGTCACGTAGCCAGAAAGAACTTGTTCTTCTTTTTGCATAAGTCACTCAGCACCTTCTAACTAAGCAACAGGAAGCCGCAATAACCGCAGGACAGAACGACGCTGATACCAGCTGGCCAATCAGATCATGCCATATACTCCTCTTTCCCTAATCAGCCCTACCCCTTTCTCTTATTTCCTGTATAAAAGCAACTGCTGCTCAGAATAAAATTTGAGGCTTGATCAGAACACTGTCTTGCCTCCACTCTTTTCTCTCGTCCGTGTTACCCCTCTTTTCTTTAGGTTGGGTTCTCCTCGGTTCTCCCACCAAATAACCGGTCCCGCGGGCGGGACAAGTGGCGCCCAACGTGGGGCTCGAGTGCAGAACCCTTACCCAGGCGGACTACGAAATAACAGAGGCTGCAGCTCGTTAAGGAGAAGTTTTTCAGAGAAGACTGCCTTTCACCGCTCATGGAAGGTCCTCGTCTTCGGCTCACCGGAGATCGCCGTCTTCGGTGAGTGTTCATCCGCCTTAGTTTAGTTTCAACACGGACTGCTAGGATCATAAGTAACAAATTTTAAACGGGGAAAAGAGTTGAGCATAACTCCCTCTGTCTTCTCTAGGTCCTCTTGTCTTTTCCTTCTTTTTCAAAGGATTTGGGACTTTTCTCTCTAGCCCGCTTCTCGGCACAAGCCGTCCACCCCTGAGGTTAGAGGCTGCTTTTCCTGAGTTGGGAAAATACAGTGTGTCAGTCGACTTTAAGGCAGAAGTCGTCCACTCAGAGGGCATCCCGGTCGTAGACCTCTCCCTCCGCCCTGGAGAGAGCTGTAGGTCTGCGATTCGCCTCTTGAGAAGCCGTGTTGGTGGATTGTACCAACCGACTGCCCACGTCGAGACCTCTGATATAATCCCTCCTCTGGCGCCTCTGTAAAAGAGCCTTGTCTATGCCCAAAGGCACAGCCGGCGGGACGTCCGTAGGCATCGCACCCCAGGGGGTCCGTGTTAGCGGATTGTACTAACCGGCTGCCCACGCGGGAGAGAAGTTAAGTTCCCTTCTCCTCCTTTTTGCCTTGATACCTATGTTCACTTCCTCAGTTCCTATCCCTCTTTCTTTTTAGATAAATAAAACAAAAAGATGGGACAAACCTTGTCCAGAGAAGCACTATTCATAAAAGACTTAAAACGCTCATTCAAGGAACGAGGAATCCGAGTAAAAAAGAAGGATTTAGTCAAATTTTTTCTCTTCATTGATGAAGTCTGTCCCTGGTTCATAGTAAATGGCCCCGAAATCCATCCAAAAAAAATGGCAAAAGGTAGGCAGAGACTTAAACGATAAGTTACAAAAGGAAGGCCCTGATGCCGTCCCCGTCGCTGCTTTCTCTTATTGGGGACTAATTCGAGATATTGTAGAAACCGCCTCCGATGACCCCGAAAAACGACAACTCTTGTCAGTAGCGGAGTACTGCCTTAAACCGCTGTCTCGCTCAGCATCCGTTGCTTCTCTTCCCACTGAGAAGCCCCCCTCTAGATGTCCCTCAGTCGTTATAGACATGAGCGATCCCTCTCCAACTAAAGGCATATACCCTTCTTTGCCCACAGAACATCCCCCTTCTCCTAAAAGTCCTCTTACCAATCCCTTACTGACTAAAAGACCACTCAATGACCCCTTAGATCCTGGTGATGCCGCCACCTTAGGAGATGAGGCCGTACGATATCGTAACCCAGATTGGCCTTCTACTTGGCTCCCACCCTACAATCCACAGTTCTGTGCGCCTGTTCTGCCATTCCCCGCCTCCAACGGCAACAACCTTTCACAAACCAAAGATAAGCTTGCTGCACAGATGGCCGAGATAGAGAGCAAACTAGCCTCCCTTCAGGCTGCTTTACAAGAGACTGTCCTTACCGCCCAACGCTTGCCCATAAAACCCTCCAAAAACCCCAAACCAAAAACCCTCACCTTCCCTGTCATCACCCGATCCCAACGACCTGAATCTCCCACCTCTAACATCGCTGATCCCCCTGATGCCCCTGAAGGTGGAGAGGACACTGCTGACAATAATGATGAAGAAGAAAGCAGTGACGACGAACTCCCTCCCCCCGCCCCGGAGCGTAGAGAGTTCCATAAATTACCGTTCAAAAACTTAAAAGAACTAAATACAGCTGTCAGGACTTATGGACCTAATGCTCCTTACACCTTATCTGTCCTCGAAACACTGTCTCGAGGGGGACACCTTCTCCCTTGTGAATGGCTCCGCATAGTCCAGGCTGTCCTCACCCGTGGCCAATATCTAACTTGGCGGGCTGATTTCTGTGACCGCTGCCAGACTATAGCCGCTAATAATCTTAAAAATCCCCGCTCTCATTCTTGGACCTTTGAAAAACTTACTGGTCAGGGGACATATGCCACTGAAGAGCGACAACGAAATCTCCCTATTGGACTCCTTTCTCAGACACATAATGCCGCTCTTGGGGCCTGGAGAACTCTTCCTAGTTCTGGCACCCCCACCACACCACTCACCAAGGTTATCCAAGGTCCCCAGGAAGATTACAGTGAATTTGTCAGTCGCCTTCTAGAGGCTGCTGAGCGCGCTCTAGGAAGCGACGCCGCTAATGACAGGTTAGTCAAACAATTGGCTTTTGAAAATGCTAACGCCTCCTGCCGAGCCGTCCTCAGGGGTAAGACCCGGGACAAGACCTCGATGAAATGCTTCGCTTGTGCCGAGACGTTGATCCATTTACTTCCAAGGTATCTCAGGCCATTCATCTAGCGGTTGGTGCTGCAATTCAGGCCAACCCTGGCCAACAAAAAAATTGTTTCAAATGCGGTCAGCCAGGGCACTTTGCCCGTCAATGCCACGGTTCCCATGACATCCAAGACTCAAATGCTAGGTGGCTCCCTGAGAGACTTATTAATTAACCCATCCAGGGAAAAACCCTGAGATTATCCCTCTCTCTGTACTTTTTACAGAAAACCTGGAGAAATGCTGCTATTCGTCAAAATGTGGTTGATAGCCTCTTGGATACTTCAAACCGCAAGTATTAAGCTTTCCGTATCTAACCAGTACCAAGTCTTTAATTTCACTTGGATCATCAGAAATCAGGCTGGTGATATTGTCAACTCTACCTCCACTCTTGGAAATCAGCCCTCCTGGCCCCAGTTAGAAGTAGATCTTTGTGCCCTAGCCCTAGGGGCCGGTGCAGACTGGGGTACCCCCTCTAATTTTTGGCCCCAAGATAAACCTGTTGATGCTCCTGACCCTACTTATAACGGTAACCTCGCTGGTTGCAACTCTTACATTAAAAGGGCTAGCCTTGCTGATCATATGGATGGCTTTTATCTGTGTCCTGGCCCCACCCACCGAGACCGTTCTCTAGATTACAAATGCGGCCACTCCAGTGAATTTTTCTGTGCCTCCTGGGGCTGTGAGACCGCAGGTGATGCATATTGGGGACCCTCCTCTACTTGGGATTACATTACCCTTCGGAGAAAGTTTCTCCCTAAATATTTACAAGACAAACTTAAAATCACTACTCCAGAGCCTCCTAAAACTCAATGTCAACACGCTTGGTGCATCCCTCTTCTCATTTCCTTTACGGAAAACGCAAAAAATAAAGACTGGACAGGCCGAGGATTCACTTGGGGTCTGCGTCAGAGACACTGTGATGGCTGGACGTTCGGTTGTTCAGATCCCGGGTTGACCTTTACTATACAGCTTCTTAAAAATATCCCTAATAAAGACGCTACAGCCATAGGACCTAATCCGGCTCTACGTCACCCCCCTAAAGATAAGGCTCCTATCCTTAAACCCACAACTACATCAGGTAAGCTTACAGCCACACCCCAGCCCAGCCATAAAAAAACCACCCCTTTTCAGCCTACCATCCTGCCTGGGCCTCCTGATTCTTCACAACTTATAGTTGACTTGATTAATGCCTCATTAGAGGCTCTCAGAGACAAAAACAGCACAGCCCATCAAGAATGTTGGATTTGCTTCTCGCCTATCCCTCCTTTTTATGAAGGCATAGCGACCCTTGAACCTCCCCTTTTTACAAATGATAGCGGTGCTTTGTTACATACTCAAGACCCCTTTACAGCCCTCACCCTAACATCTATCTCCGGCTTAGGCCTCTGTCTCATAGGACCAGCAATGCGTCCCCCGACCAGCCTAATTCCCATATGTAACCAAACCATGACAATCAATCACACATTCTCATATGTGCTTGCTGCTAGTGGCACTTATTTTGCTTGCTCCTCTGGCTTAACCCCATACGTTTTTACATCCCACTTTTTGACCTCTCGCGATTACTGCGTAGTTGTTGTTTTATTCCCCCGATTTTTTCTCCACGACCCTAATACTTTCCTTCAATTCATAGATCCAGATGCCACGTCTCGTAACAAGCGTGAGCCTCTCACTGCTATCACCCTTTCTGTCTTGTTAGGTGTCAGTGCCATAGGAGCAGGCACTGGCATTGCTTCCTTAGTCACTTCCAACAACCAATACTTACAACTTCAATCTCTTATTGACAAAGACCTTAATAACCTCAGAGAAGGAATACAAGACCTAAAAGACTCTGTAGCGTCCCTCTCAGAGGTAGTTTTGCAAAACAGAAGAGGGCTTGATCTCCTCTTCCTCAAAGAAGGGGGCCTTTGCGTGGCCCTCAGAGAAGAATGCTGTTTTTATTCTGATAAGACAGGCCTTGTGCAAAATAGCCTTGACAAGGTAAAAAAAGAGTCTAGAAAATAGAAAAAGAGCTAGAGAACAACAAGAGTCTTGGTACCAAAACTGGTTCTCTGCCTCCCCTTGGCTTACCACCTTGCTACCTAGCCTTTTAGGACCTTTTGTAGGCATTTTCTTACTAATCTCATTTGGGCCTTGGGCATTTAATCGTCTTACAACCTTTATCAAAGACCAGGTTGACAATGCAATCAAAAGACCGTTAGAAGTCCATTACCATCGCCTTGCCTCCCAGGAGCCGGTTGACAGCTACAATCAAGAACCGCCCACCGCGCCTGCTGGTCTGCAGTTCTCCCTCCTCGATGAAGAAATGAACCTTCCCTGGTATAGCAGAATATGGCGCTTTATCCGTAGGACCTAGCTCCCGCCCTTCGGGGACGGCCTGGTAACTGGAGACAGGCCCGCCTCTTCCGATATAAAACAAGAGGCCTGGGCACCGAGCTGAGTGCAACGTCTAATAGTGCAAGGGAAGGTCCTTACCTGACCTGCTCCAGAATTCCCTGAGAGCATGCCTGGCTACCTAGAGGTTAGCTGACATCACTCTGCCACTCCCAGCCTTCGGGAGGAGTCAGGCCACTGCTCCCTCACTCGGTTAAAGCTCACCCCCAAGACGCAGAGGCTGGTAGTCAAAGACGGGTAAGAATCCCTCAGGGCTGGGACCAACCTAAGACAGGGCATGATTGCATGACTTTCATGTGCCGATGACGGGTAAGGCCCAGACTGGTGAGGGGTCGCCTAAGACAGGCACAGTCTATCTGCGCCTCAGCAAAAAAAGGCTTTGGCATTTTAAGAAGTAAAAAAGGGGGAGATGTCAGGAGCCATCTTAAGACTAGAGGTCCGCCATTATAAATTACCAGGAAGGTCACGTAGCCAGAAAGAACTTGTTCTTCTTTTTGCATAAGTCACTCAGCACCTTCTAACTAAGCAACGGGAAGCCGCAATAACCGCAGGACAGAACGACGCTGATACCAGCTGGCCAATCAGATCATGACATATACTCCTCTTTCCCTAATCAGCCCTACCCCTTTCTCTTATTTCCTGTATAAAAGCAACTGCTGCTCAGAATAAAATTTGAGGCTTGATCAGAACACTGTCTTGCCTCCACTCTTTTCTCTCGTCCGTGTTACCCCTCTTTTCTTTAGGTTGGGTTCTCCTCGGTTCTCCCACCAAATAACCGGTCCCGCGGGCGGGACATATAGTCAGAAACATGATTTAAAGCATATAAACATGTATTTTGAAACAATGACTTCATAAACTTTCTCCTCTCCATTGGTCTGGAAACTGCTGGCAGAGTCGCTTGGGGAATGCCCATTGTTAGAATGAAATGTGACAGTACTAAACATTGTTTATTCTTTATCATTCTCTAATGCCAAGTGAACTTTATCTTTCTCTTCATTTTTTTCTGCCTTCCTTTTTTTTGCTTTTCTGTCTTTTTCTTTCCTTTCCTTTCTTCTTTCCTTTCTCTTTCTCTTTCTTCCTTTCTCCTTCCTTCTCTCTCTCTCTCTCTCTCTCTCTCTCTCTCTCTCTCTCTCTCTCTTCTTTCTTTCTTTCTTTCTTCCTTTCTTCCTTTCTTTCTTTCTTCCTTCCTTCCTTCCTTCCTTCCCTTTTTTCTTTCTTTCCTTCTTCCTTCCCTTTTTTCTTTCTGTTTTTTCTAAGAGGTGTTTCACTCAAAGTTCTTATAGGTGTTGGGTGTGGTTATTTCTGCCAAGTTAGCATTCCAAATGTTTGAGATGGGGTCTGGACTATAAATAGGATCCTTAAAAGAAATGGTTTTCAAAAAGAAAACATATGTAGACATACTCACATATTCCAAACCATATGTAGCAGACTTTTGCTTGTTAACACAATAGTCATCCCCTTTCTTCTTTTTGCTCTTTTTTCTTTTCATTTTTTCTTTCTTTTTTTTATAACAGCAGACTCTTATTTCATTACATAGGTTATTCTTTTCCCATGTGACTCAATGATAAATCTTGGCTGGTCTAAACCAATCATGGTTAAACAATTTCTCTCACCAGTGATTGTTTTAAGCACAGGCATGTGATCTAAGTCTGGCCAATAAGCTATGAGCAAATATTTATTAGAGAATGATGGAAAGTATTTCTTTTATGCTTAAAAAAATAAACAAGGAAGAGATAATCAGATAATCTCTTCTTCTACTGGATGTTTTCATGTCTCTATGTAATACCTGGGACTGCAGCAGCCATCTTATGATTAGGAATGTATGAAGCTAGAGGACATGATGATATGGTAGACTGAAAATACAGAAAGAATCTAATTTCTTTGATAACATAAATTTACCTCTGAATTAATCAACCTTGGAGCTGCCTTAGCATTTATCTTTTTCTGAGAGAAAATAAATTGCCCCCTTATTTAGCCAGTCAAGGTTGGGTTTTTCGGCTTCTTGTATGGAAAGCATCCTGATAAATTCCATGCTCGAGTGCATTGACTAAAACTAAACCTTTCTGAACACAATATTTACACTAAGTTGATGTGAGCTTCTATGTCAAAGGCTGTCATTTCTTCATGCTTAAAGATACCTAGTCTCATTCACTGGCCACTCTAGAATTGTTCTGTTTATGTTGCTCTCTTGGCAATTAATACCAGCTGTCACTGCTCAGAAAAATGACTATTGGACCTATGTTTTTTCTCTGTTATACCAGATGGCCTCAGAAAAGAGTGCTAGATGTAATAGATTAGTCACATCATGAGAATGACTCCTCTTGACCCACAAATGTATGAGAAAAGGAATCACCAAGGCAGTCAAGATTCCATAATTTGATGGAGGCCACTAACAATGTCTATTTATTCTGTCTCTTGTATGTAGACCTAAATTCGGTTCAAAGATAGCAAAATAACATTTCGTAGAAATTGACAAAGACATCGCAATGAATATTTAAGACTCACTTGTTTAAAAAGAACCTCTGTTACTCTACCCCTTTCTTGCTGTCCAGCCCCAGGGGTTTCCAGATCAGCAATGAAGCTTTGTCATATTATGTTCATCCTGGTTTGTAATATCTATCTCACACAATCAATGGGGTGGGTGTGGCTAGACCATTAATGGAGCAATAATGACATGAGGCAACCATCTCCACCTACTGACATCTGGTTCCCAACTCCCTTTTGTGACATGAGTGATGTCTGTCTTTTATTAATCATAAGTATTCCATGTTTTAAAGTTTAATTTAACCTTGAAAATACTAAAATATGATCAACCCACATTACTTACAGGCTTATTATCCTTTAAAATATTTCAAAGGAAAAAAAAAAAACCTATGGATTATTTACATACTTTTCAGCTTGTCTCCCAAAAGCCAAAATTCGGGAGAGCAATTTAATGTGTGTTTCTGTTACTCTTTCTCAGTCTCCATTTAGGATCATTGATATTAATCCAGTTTAAACTTCAACAACTGGTTGTGGGATCTTAAAGAAGTAGTTAAGCTTCAGTTTCATAGTAAAATTAGACTAATAATTTTATAGTCAAGAGTAAGTGATTGGCAAGAAACAAATGATCTATAAATAACAAGTATTGTCATTGTTACTAACAATTCTGCAAATAACTCTGGAATTTGGCCTAGGAAGCATAAATTTAATTTTGTCATGGTCTTCTTTTCCTTCCTTAACCATAAAATGGAGAAGAAATTCAGCTTAATATTGAAGAGTTAAGTAATTTTAAACCAATGCTAAATTGTTAAGCATTAGATTTGACAGGCAGAATTTTGGCACTATAAAGTGTTAGATTAAAAGTTTATTTCAAAATGCTTGTTCAATTCAGAAATTAAAGATTATTCTTTATAATTTTAAGTAATTATAATAATGCTTCTTTTTCTTGTACAAAGAAAGACCTTGGAGAGACAAGGCAACAATAGGTACCCAGTAAGTTTCATTCTGATTTTACTACAGGCTGTACAACCAGGAGATAAGATGAAATCCACAAGGGGGAGACAGGTCCATGCTTAATTTCCTAAGGGAAAATAAAATAATAAAACTATGATTATGTTCAAGGACTTCTTTCCAAGACATTTTAGGTTTAGTCATTCTTTAAAGGGTATTAGTTTTCTATTCTCTGAAATAATAAGAAATAGTATCTTAGAACAACTTGGCACATCGCTGAGTGTGTGTAGATGCCTACACACTCAAAGATCTGCTGAGTAGTTCAATTTACAAAAGAAAAAATAAAAGAAGGGGCGGGGGGGAAAGAAGGTGAAGGGAATAAAAGAAGTGGGGATAGTAAGAAGAAGAAGGTGAAGTATTTTAAACAAGCCCAGTCTGCAGAGTTGATGAGCTGCAGTCCCGGAGCCGGTGTTGCCTCCCCTCTGCTCTGTGGCCCCTGCAGTCTGGCGGTTTCCCAGTCGCGTCTGGCAGTGAGCCAGGTGAGCGCCTCCTTTAACTGGCAGAACGCTTGAGATGCTAAACCTCCCGTGACTTCCCTTCCTCCGCTCCATCTTCCCTGAACTACTTTGCAGGGTCTCCTTCCCTCCAGAACTGCGGTTTCTTCTGTTGGCCTATCACCATCTGTGTCTACTCACCAAAGGTAGAGGCAGCCCTCTCTGGGTCTGAGACAGTCCCCATTCTCCTTTCTGGCCCCTTACCCTTACAGGCAGTTTATGTGTTCTTGGCCTTTATATCTCACCTTTCAATGGGCCATCAGAGAAACGAGTCCTACCTAGAGATTTAAATTGACACCTCTCTCCTAAGCAGATCTTTTAACAAAAGCCGTAACCATCTCCCAGCACAGCCTTTGCTCCTCCAACTTGGCATATGGCAAGCTGATCTCACCAACCCACCTCCTACTGCTAGCATCCATCTCCCATTTCTCTCGCTCATTCCCTGCTCTCCAGCTCTCTTCTTAGCCCTCACACCAGTCCCTGTGATCCTTCACCCCGGGGCAGTTGCTCAGCCAGGCACAGGGAAGGCAATAGAGGAAGAAGTGAGGCTGCTGAGGCTCAGCTAGTATGTCATGCGTTTTCTACCAAACGCTTGGCAGCCTGTGTGTCTTGCTCCTGGAAGGGGCTGAGATAGGGAGGTGGAGGAAGAGAGACCTGAATGCACGGGATTCCCCTGTAGATGAGCAATAATCCCAGTCTGGCTCCGCTTCCCCGAGCTTGGCCTGCTTCCCCAGCAGCTATAATTTGCTTTGTTTCTGTGCGCCAGAGTGGGCTTTCCCGACATGGGTGATGATTCCTTTTGGGATAGTCCCTATGGCTTCCGGAAACCTCCTCCCTTCAAGTGGCGGCAGCGTATGTGTCTCTGCTGAAGGACAGTAAGTTCAGGTCTTCCAAAGGAGTCTTCCCAGCTAAGCCACTTCTAGCCTGTAGGACTCGGGTCTTTGTTTCACCCTTTGTTATGTAGAGACAATGACACTTAGGCTGCAGAGTGTCCTAAGAGTTAAGTGAGGTCAGACAAGCCAGGGATTTTCAAATCGCTCCCTGAGGAATGGTATGGGTCTGGAGGGCATAGCTAAGCAACCACTCTGGCAATCGGATCCCACCACACACGCGCACACACATACGCACACACTGCAACCAGAATAGCTGGTTGACCGTACATAGAAGAATGATTTTCTGTGGATCAGAATCCTCCTCTTACTTCCTGTGCCGGCATATGCCAAAGGGCTTTCAATCTGGAGTTTCTATGTATGAGTTTTATGGAGCTTTTTCAAAGGGGGCTTCTATGCAGTCGCGTGGGTGTTAGGTCCCCCAGGTTCACGCCTACCCCGCCCCCACCCCTTAGTCAGAGCGGCCCCATTTTTATCTGCCTTCTGTAATTTAATGTGATTCTGAGTAACATTGGTGGAGAGGGAGAGGTCTAATGCTTTCAAACCGCCTGAGAAGCCCCCGGAGGAGGGCATCTGGAACCACTCAGATGAGCAGTAGTGACGGATGTGACGCCCAAAAGGCATGGTGTGGAGGCTGTGAGCAAGTATCGGGTGGGTCCTGCAATGGTCTTGCTAGCGTGGGGGCTCAAATACGTCTCAGCCTGAATACTTTACACTTTCCAATTGCCTGGGACTGTTTTCTTTTTTGGCTTTTGCCAGCTTCGACAAGAAGGAAGCTGAGCTCGAGCCAGAACGTTACATGTAGCGGAGAAGCAGTGCTGGGGCGGAGGGAGGGGGGCGCGATGCAGAAGCTGGGGTTACAGAGTGCAGCTGCCGCCCACAGCCAGTCCTGCCTCTGACGGAAGAAGGGGAAGCAGTGGGCTGGTGTGAACTGTCCATACCACTGTGTTCTGTGAATGACAAAGTGACTCCTCAACTCTGAAACACGTGACACACACCCACAATGTTCACATATGCCACAAGTTCCCTTGAGTGTATCTAGATCAGACTCAATGTGGTAAAAGCTTGTCTCCAGGTATTCTTATTGTGTAAACATTTGTTTTGGCTTCTTTGTCTATAACTTCCATTATTTATAGTAGTCTCACCTTAGCCACGGTTTCACTTTCCAAGGTTCCAGTTATCTGCTGTCAACTGCAGTCTGAAAATATGAAATGGAAATTTCCAGAAATAAACAATTCATAAGTTTTAAATCGCATGTGTTCTGAGTAGCATGATGAAATCTCTCACCATCCTGCCCCACCCTCCCTGAGACATGAATCATCCCTTTGTCCAGCGTGTCCACGCTTATATGGTACCCATTAGTAGCATCTGTTAGCCACTTAGAAGGTATTTTGGTTATCAGATCAACTCTCCAAGCATTGCAGTGATTGTGTTCAAGTAACCCTTATGGTAGCCTAATGCTACATCACAATGCCTATGTCATCGACCTCACTTCATCTCATCAAATTGGCATTGTATCATCTCACATCACCACGACAAGAGGAAGGGTGAATTAAGTATAGTAAAACATTCTGAGAGAGAAAGACCACATGCACATATTTTTTGCTATAATATAACATTATAATCGTTGTGTTATTATTAATTATTGTTCATCTTTTACTGTGCCTAATTTATAAATTAAGCTTTATCATAAGTATGTGTGTAGAAGAACAAACATAGTTTATGTAAGTTTCAGTACTGTCTGTTGTTTCAGGCATCCACTAGGGGTCTTGGAACATTCTCCTTACAGAGGAGAGCTTACTGTATTTTATTTTGATTTAAAATATTTAATTAAGTTTCAAGAGCCAAAAGACGGAAGCAACCAAGTGTCTCCTGGAGATGAATGGATAAACAAAATGTGGTAAAGATCCATGATAGAATAGTATTCAGCCTTAAAAAGGAAGGGAATTCTGAGACCTACTACATGTAAATGAACCTTGAGGATATTTTAAGTGAAATAAGCCCATTACGAAAGGACAAATAAAGTATGATTCCACTTAAATTAGGTACCCACAGTACTCAAATTTACAATGACAATAGAACAGTGGTTGCCAGGAGCTGAGGGAAGGACGAATGGGGAGTTAGTATTTAATAGCTATAAAGTTTCAATTTGGAAAGATAAAAAGAGTTTTGGAGAAGGATGACAGTAATGGTTGTACAACAAGGTAAATGTACGTAATATCGCTGACCTATACACTTAAAAATGGTTAAAATGGTAAGTTATATGTTATATATATTTTACAATTTATTACAATTTAAAAACATTTTTTTAAATGTTTGTGAAATGTTTTAAACTTGCAGGAAAGTACATAAAAGCAGCCAGTTATGTAAGCTCCTTGGATTTAATAATTTTGCCACATCTGCTTCTTTTTTTTAAAGAAATGAATAATCACAAATGAAACTAAATCTTCCCTTTTCATCTCATCCATTTCATTTCTCTTTCTCTTCCATTGAGGTAACCACCCTTGCACGTAACCTTCCATGCATATTTCGACATTTTACCATAGAAGGACATATCATATTGTTTTGTGTTGTGTTTGAATTAGACAAAGGATATCTTTTGCAACTTTTTTTTTGACCCATCCCTCTTAGGGGATTTACTCACATTGACCTACATAGTCCATTCATTTTTAAATCCTGAATATCAGCCCATTGTTTGAATTCCCCACTGATGAACATGTCAGTTGCTTCCACTTTTTTGCTATCACAAGTACTACAGTGAAATTCCTGAGTGTGTTCCTGAGTGTGTTCGCCCAAGTGCTCATGTAAGAGTTTCTCTGGTGCACAGGCCCCATGGTGGAACTTTGCGGTTGTGGGAGATGCACATTTTTTACTTCATTGGATATCATCAGGTTAATCTTCAAAGCAGTTGTATAATTTGAATTCCCATCTTCACTGAAAAAAAGACTTCTTGTTTCCCTCATTGTTCTTTCCAGACTTGGGTATTATTATTATTATTTTTCCTCCTCGATCTAATGGGTATGAAGTGATAGTTCATTGTGAGTTTAACTTGCATTTTCTCCCATCAGTGAGAGTGAGCAGATTTTTGCACGTTTCTGGACATTCTACCTGCTTCTTTTATAAACTGCTTGCTTCTTATACTCAAAATTTCCATAAGGGCAAGAAGAGCTTATATTATTCACAGTTGTATACTTATCACCTAGCTCATAATAAGTAATCTTAATATTTTGCTGAATGAATGAATGAATGAATGACCAGGGACTCTGATAGATACTAGGTAAAAATATTATTGAAAAAAATTAATGACAGTAGGTCACGTAGCTATAATTACTCCTGACCTCAAAGTTCATGAAGATTAAATAATTGCCAGTTTTACACAGCTCATAAATGGCAAAAACTAGACTCAAACCCTGTCTGTCCCATTCCAGAGTTCATACCCTTAATATTTCAACATTCTGCCAGAAAGACAGAAGAATGAACAAAAGTATCAAGGGTCTTTAATTCTGTTAACAATTCTTTGTCTTAAATTGGTTACTTTATCTTGATTAAATCTCCCAAGAGAAAAATCTGAAAGTACGTTTGCTTTTGGAAAGCATCAGAAGAATTTTATTAATTCGAAGTCCTTACACCAAGAGGGGAAACATACCCTTATTTAAAACAAAAGCTGTTGCCAGCTGCTGCTTCCTCTAGAGACCACTTGTATCTGAAGCCTACAGTTTTCACCCAGATTGTAGGTTTACACATCCAATTGCCTGTGAGATCACTCTTCCTGATGTCTAAAAGATATCTCAAACTTCTGATCCTTGTCCCCCTGGTCCCCAATCCAATCTACCCATGGTCTTCCCATCCTAGTCGATGACAACTCCATCTTTGCAGCTGCTCAAAACAAAAACCTTGGAGTCATCTTTACTGTGCTCTTTCTTTCCCATTTCACATCCCTGCCCTCAGCAAATCACACTGACACTGCTTTAACAATATGTGCCAAGCTGGGCCGCTGCTACTACCCTCCACTGTATCACCTGGTCCTATCACTTTTGTCTCCTAATAGGTACCTCTACTTCTTCTCTTGCCCCCAACAGTCTATTCTCAACACAGCTGACAGAGTGACTTTCTTATAACTCAGACCACATTCCTCCACCATATGAAACCCTGCAGTGGTTCTTCATTTCACTTTAGTATAGAAACTAGAATCTTTAAAATGTCTGCAGATCCTAAACAACCCACACCCAATGAAAAATGAAGTGAAATAAGAACTTTTCAGATAGACAAAAGCTTAGAAAACTCATTAGTAGAAGCTCTGCCCACAAGAAATGTTGAAGAAAACCAACACAGACAAATCAATTAAATCAAAAGCTGAGTCTTCAAAAGATCAACCAAGATCAAGAAAAAAAGAATAAATACAATATACCAATATCTGGAAAGAAATATAGGATTTTGCTGCAGATCCTACAGATATTATAAGAATAGTAGGTAATGTTACCAACAATATTATGCCCATAAATTTTACAACTTAGATGGTATTGACCAAAGCTCACTCAAGAAAATGCAGATGACCTGAATAATCTTATATCTATTAAAGAAATTTAATTCATAGTTAAGCACCTTTCACTAAAGATAACTTCAAGCCCATAGATCTTCACGGTCAAATTCTATCAAGTACTTAAAGAATAATTCCAATAATTTCATACTCTTCCAGAGAATAGGGGATAAAATACTCCCCAAATGACTTTATGAAGAAAGCATTGCCTGATACCAAAACCAGACAAAAATGTCATGAGAAAAGAAAGCTACAGACCAACATTCCACATGAACATGGATATACAAATCTTCAAAACAATATTAGAAAATTGAATCCAGCGATAAGAGTAATACATCATACCAAGAGGGGTTTACCCTGCTAATAGTTTTGGTTCAACATTTGAAATATTTGTAAAAGACATATCTGATGAAAGCAGTTATATCTAGAATTTATAAACAACCTTCAAAACTTAATTAAAAAAAAAACAGACAATTTTTAAAGAATGGGCAAAAGATTTGAACAGAGAATTCACCAAAGAAAATTTATGAGTGACACATAAGCACATGAAAAAACATGCAACATCATTACTCATTAGAGAAAAGCAAATCAAAACCACAGTGAGAAACCACTACCCATCTATTAGAATTATTCAAGGAAAACCTGACAGTACCAAGTGCCGATGAGGATGTAGATCACCTGGAAATTTGATACATTGTTGGTGGGAATGCGATATGACACAGTCACTTCTGAAAACTGTTTGTTAGTTTCTGATAAAGTTAAAAATGCACTTACCCCATGAGTCAGCAGTCTCATTCCTAGGTATTTACACAAGAGAAATCAAGACATGTTCATGTGAAAACCTATATGCAGATGTTCATGGTGGTTTCATTTATAAATACAAAAATGGGAAACAGCTCAAATGTCTTTCAATTGGCAAATGGATAAAATGGGGGTGGGAGTGGTGGGGGGAGGGAAAAGAAGAAAAGACAAGACCAGATCCTGTGGTACAGCCATACTATGGAATAAGAATTCTCAGCAATAAGAATAATAAAAAAAAAACAAAACCCTAATTCAATGCAAAACCATGATGAATATCAAATACATTGTGCTAAATAAATAAAGCAATATATTGAATGATTTCTTTTTAATTCCTTTTTTATGACATCAAAAATGCAAAGATATGAAGACAGGAAACAGTTGCAGCTCAGGGCTAGGGGTGAGGTGACTGACTGGGTGACTAGAAAAGAGCACAAGGGAATTTTGAGGAAATTTTATGGAAATGTTCTATATCGTGGTGGTGGTCATATAACCACAGCATTTACCATAAGTTGTAAAACTGCTGTGCACTAAAAAGGGTGAATTTTATCACATATAAATTACACCTCAATATACTCAACTTGTAAAAAACGCACGTGTATGGAAGAGAGAGAGAGAGAGAAGGACAGAGAAGATAAAGGTAATCTAAGACTTTGAGGAGGTTAGAAATTTCCTATGATGGAATGTCAAAGGAATTTTAAGAGAGTAATATCAAAATTTCATTTTCATCCTCAACTACTCCAACTCTTAAAGAAAAAGGAGTCTTCTACCCTCAACAGCAGCATAGTGGGAAATTCAGGAACAGAATGATGCAAAAGCAAATGTGCCTGCAGCACCTCTCAGCGGAGGTTAACAGGATGAGAGCACAGCAGCATGATATCAAGGGGGACAACAGAATCCATGGGGACCAGGATGCAGGCAAGTGGGGGTCCAAGTGAAAGGTGTGACAATGTAACTTTGCATCAGAGAAGTGGGCTGGTTTGGACTGACCCTGAAGCAGAAATGAAACAAACTCTACTGATCTCCAAACACACCAGAGATGATCCTTGAATGGGCACGATTAGGCACTTGGATTATAATTCCCAAAAAAAACAATCCAGACTCAATTTTTTTCCTTTACTACATATTATGAGGTTGCATTGAATTAATCTTTTTACAACAAAAGTATAAACAGGGCCCTAATTCAAAAATGTGCTCATTGCTTTTCAGCTTTGTGGATTATCACCGCTATATGGATTCGTTAAATATTTGTTCCACTTAAAAGTTATAAAAAACATCAAAATCTGCCTTTGCATTGCTAACAAATACAATGTTGATGCTCTTAGTTCATTTCACAAACAATGAATAGCATCTTTTTGTTTTATATTTTTAATTATGTAAAGTTCAACTTAAAGAGTCAATGCTACTCTTTAGAAACACTTTCTTAGGCTCAAGATTTTATTCGATTTAGGTCAGTTTTTCACACACACACGAAAATACCCTGAAGATAGCGAGTTATACTCTTTAAGTTTAAAAAAGAGAGAAGAGAAGAAGGTGGTAAAATCATTTGGAAAATGTGGCAGAGTGTTTTCCCGTGGTGTCCATGATGCATGGCAGTATGTTACGGGCCCTCAGGAACATTCCAGCAAGGAAGCTGTTTAACTGTGCTGGGACCAGATGTATTTAGCTCAGTGTCCAGCATAGTTCCAGAGACAAGGAGGCACTCTGTCATTTTTTTAAAAAATGAAGCCAATATTTCCCACACTTTATTTGACCAGAGAACCATTTCTTCTGTAACACCTGTTTAAAAACCTGCATATCCATGTTCTCGGAAACTGCTGATTTAACTGTTTAAAAAAATAAAAGTCAATGCACAAATTTAAAAGGGAAATTAGCATTGCACAATAAAGAGGAGAGGGAAATTTTTATAAAAAATTTCTTGACGTCCTGTTGTCAGATGTAGTCACATTCTTCCTCTGCCATTTAAGAGTTCAGCTAAAATGTGGTGAGATTAGCAGTTTTCAAGATAGGGGACTTTTTTTCTTAGGCACCAAGAAGTTCATTTAAATGATATTCTAACTGTTTACCATTGACATTTCATGTTTTTAAATGACAGGATGAAAATAATAATGTGAGAAGCTACAAATTATACATTTTATAGGGGCTGGAAAAGTTCAGTTAGTCGTAGTCTTTTTAAGATTGATTTCCTCAATTGATTTGGTCCCAGAAGGGTCTGGAAATAGGAACTGTCGAAATAGATTAAGGAAACCAGTCTTCAGCTCCATAGATCAATTAGACAACAAGGATATAAAAGTAGAGCTCAATTCTTTGTGGGGAGATGAGAAGGAGAGGATTGGAGGCATTGCAAAGGCTAGGAAAAGCTTTTGGATGATAGAAGCACTGTCATGGGAGGACCTGCCAGGATGTGGCTCTCAGCGTCCCCCATCTCACTTGACAAGCCTTTGCTGGCAGAGATAGGACATTCCTCCTTCACCTGAGGAGTCTTACAGGGAGATGCTGACAATACGTATTTGCTTCCATGCAGTGACAGCACTTCCTGGTTCCTCCTTTGCCGTGCAGGTTTCCTGGTGGATTACCAAATGCAGGGTGAGGCAAGTGCATTGGACGCCCCAGGCTCATCTTTCCTGGAGATCCAGCCTAAATTACTCAGGGATCAGTCAGAGGGGCAGTCCCTCTGTGTGCTGCGGGATAAAGGACCTTTTATAGGAATTAGAGCTTATACTAGTATGGGAGGAGCTGCAGAAGTGAAAATGTGAAAGGGTTAGTTGGAGGATGAGGAGTCACCAACTAGTCAAACAAAGGAATGTTAATCATGTTGCAGCGACTGAAGGGATCTGTGCCAAGGTCTAGGGGGTGGAGCTCTTGCCTTTTTACCTTCTGTGGGTCTGTACCCAGCATCAGGTGGTGGACTGGGGGGTGCTATTGGTCAATAGGCTGTGGTCTGGAAGAACCGGATACAGGGTAGAGCGAGGGAAAGCGTTGTCCATCAGTCACCACACATGATTCTAAAAAGACCTTCAGAAAGTAATAGCCACTGCCTCTCTTCTGCCTTTCACGTCTCACATAGATTTTCCTTCTGGCCAACCATAACCTGACTCATGCAAGGAAGAGGATTTGCGGAAACAAAGTTTCCAGCTGAGATAAACTGATGCAGAACGACCCACCACAGAGAGTCTGAACACTGGGCAGACGCAAAACATGAAATATACATGAGGCTCCTCTGGCCAACATGCCCACCAAGCCCAAGCTTTGTATAGCTCCTGCAGCTTCTCTGTATGTTGGTCTTTGTGCTTTCATTTGTTTCAGGATGGCACTGAAGATGTTGTCTTTCCTCAGTGTCACTGATCATCAAAATATTGACAAACCTCAAAAGGAGTAGCGACAAAGTATCATGCACAAATAATTATCTTTCCCTATTCAATTATTCCACTCCACACTACCAGATGGCCCGTGGAGACACCTTGTAGCTTCCATGGCAAAAAACCCCAGACTCAGACATCAGTCCAGGCTTTTATTAACAGAGTCGGTCACTCAGTCCCTCTTCTTTAGTTTCTCTATATATAATTTGAGAAGATGGAGATGATCTCTAAGGAATTTCTAGTTCCAAAATTCTATAATTCTACATCCATGGAAAACATAATGAAAGTACCAGAGGTGAGTCTGCCACTTCATGTAGAGAATGAAACTGCCAAAGAAAACCTCCAGTTCGTGGAAAAGAAAAAGCAGTAGTCATCTTTCCTCATTAGCAGTACCAGATTCCGCTCCCTCAGCTGGATGCTGTTTAGTCACCTCCAGTCATAACCCCCATCCCAGCTCCAACTTGCGTCCTGGGCTTAGGCTGAAGTCTACAGTCATGAGTCACAAACTGGTAGAGCCAAGAATTGAAACAAGACCACAGAAGGCAATTTACTTTCCATAGCTGGTTTCCTAAGAACCAGTTTCTTCTCCAAAGAGAAAACAGTATTTGTGGGTTATGAAATATTGTATAGTATTTCTTCCTAAACTCAAGGCTCCAGAAAGAATTCTTATCCTCCAACTGGAAAAACTTTGATTTTGGTTTTAGTTATTATCAGTCATTTGATCTACAACTTCTTCCTGGGGCATTAGGTCATAGCAAATGCAGCCCTGAATAGAATACAATCATTGATAAAATCTGCTCCTATCTGGGAAGTCTGTTGAGACTACTTGTCCTTTGGGCATTTTCCCTTTGCAACATTTTAGAGCAAAGCAAGGTTTTGCCATAGCAGCGTATCTCTAAGGCCATACTCCTTCTACAGGTATGCTCACCTTAGCTCCTTGATTGGCTTCTGCTAGGTGTCTAATAAACACTCTTTGTTAGTTCTCTCTTTGCTGCTACTATATAAGTCAGGAAGGACTTGATGCCAGCCCTATTTTTAGAGCGCCACACCCAGGTCAGCATACACTGCATAATTTCGAAGTTTGAGAGGAAACAGGAAATGCAATTTGCAGACTATAAAAAGAGCTTTGGAGAGGATCAAAGGTTGGATAGAAATGGAAACCCAAGTGCTGCTTTCTGCAGAGATAGCTCACTGGGCCCCAGGGGAATAGGGGGAGTGGCTGCATGAACAGTGTAGCTGCTGGAATTTGGCCCAGGGAGATAAAGGGCAAGGCTGAGGATGGGAGTGTGATCCTGGGAATCCAAAATGAGTACTTGGGAAGATGGAAGCACAGAACAGAACGAGAGAAGAGGTCAAGGAGAAGTGAAGAAGAGCACAGAGAAGCAGTGCAGGATTTAAAGATTGAGCAAGATGCTACATGAGTCGTGCTCTTGCTTGAAGCCCGCAATGCACTGTTTCTTTTAAGATATCCCATGGGAAAGAGAGGGAGAGAGGAGGAGGAAGTTTTTCCCAGAAGATCAATTTCCTTTCTGGCTTCCCAGGGGAGGTGACATTTGTGCTGATCCTCAAGACCGAGTTAGCAATACCACATAAACTAGGAAGCTAGACAGCGGGGCTCTAGCCCGGCCCCACTGCATACTAGTTGTGTCATGTTAGGTTTAGCTGTGCCTCAGTTTTCTCATCTGTAAAGTTTAACAAATCTTTGCTGAACATTGCCACGTACTAGGTGGCACTCTGCTGAATAAAACAGATAGAAAAACCTGTTCCCTAAAGCTTACTTTTTAGTAGATGAAAAGAATAATAATAATAATAATAATATTATTATTATTATTATTATTATTATTATTATTATAACACCCACCCCATGGGGCTATCATAAAGATTAAGGAGCAAACAATGTCAAGCATATAAAACAGTGAGAACATATAATAGATACTCAACAATGTCATGATGATGATGATGATGATGATGATAATGATGATGATGATGATGCGGGCAAGAAAGGTGAGGGCATTCCAGTCAGATGTGGGAGAGGATGTGGTGACTGTGGAAACAGCAATAAGTTAATTATGTTCATCATGGTAGACACCTGGGGTATAGATAAAGACTTAGAAGCACTGTTGCCAGACCTCTCAGCACTTCCTACATGTCTGCAGAGGCAGCAGGGTTCAGGCGCTGGAGTGTGAATCCCAGCTCGGTTACTCACTAACTTGCTTACTATGTGATGTTGGATAAGTAACTAGAGTTCTCTGAGCCTCTGTTTCTTCATCTGTAAAATGATAAGTTTCACAAAGTCGATGGAGGATTAAGGAAATAATACATGTTAAGTTCTTAAAACCTTGCTGTCACAATCCAGGAAACATTTAACAAATCTAAGCTGCAATTAGTCATTCTCATCATTATTTTGGTCATCTTCCTCAACTCTCTAGATTGCTCATGTGCGCTGCAGTAACATCTTATTCTTTTGTTCTTTGCTTTTCTTTACTTCTATGTCCAACATAACTTGCCAAGAAACTCTACCTTTTTCTTGCACAGGGTCTCTGGAATGCTCTTTCCTAGGGCTTCTTTTCTAATCTAAGTCCTTACTGCTTTGTTCCTAGGATAGAGCAAGAGTTTTCCAGTTGGCCTCCTTTTCTGAAGCCCTCCCTCATCTGTCTTTTCTTCATAAAGTTGCCAGAAAAATCTTTCTTAAAGAGCATTATCCACATGTTCCTGAATCTATATTGTCTACTGCACACTTTAGACTTATCCTGGCTTTCAGAATAATTCCATTAGCCCTGCCACCCTCAATCACCACTACCAATATCCTATCCAATATCCTTTCCTTACTCCCTTGGGAATGACTAGCTCAGGAGCAAGGCAGAAAACAGCAATCTGTTCTCAAGATATTCGACTACCATTTGCAGCAAAGTTGTTGCTATCAGTCGGGAGCCCTTCGGGAAACACATGGTACATTCAAATTGGGTAATTTAACTACAGGTTAGTAAATGAACTATTTGCAAAGCTATTGACAAGATTTAGGAAAACAGATAAGGAAGAGTGTAGTACTCCAGGGCTTGCAATTGTTTGAGAGCCATTATCACCCACTAGCCCTGAAGGTTCAAGCCTGGGGTATAGTTCTCAGAGAAAAGCAGTTGTATGGAAACAGCCTTTACTGTGATCTTCAGTAAAGAGATGTGGTCGACCTATGGTGACCTAGCAAAGAGAGAATCAGGAGAAGAAATGCTCCCACCTCACAGTTATTTGCCCGCTCAGCTTCTCTAAATCCAACCAGAAGCCAGAAAACAAAGCAGCCCATTGAGACAGTTTATACAGGTCAACTTGGGACACAGATCAAGGTAGAATAGTGGGAAAAGTAGGTAGGAAGAGTAAATTAGACACTCAGCAGAATTGTAATAATCAATAAATCTATGATTACCCTGCAGTTAGTTGCACGATAAATAACCTGCACTGCCAAATGCATCAACCTTGACACCACACTATGACCAGAACTACCTCCTCCTCCAAACACATTATACTCCCATCCCCCTAACCTTCAAGCACCCAGGCTAAGGCTTGACCCAAAGGAGTCTTTGTGCAAGTTAGAAAAAGGCACCCCTTCCTCAAGACACTAGACTTTTATCAAATGGAAAATTTTTGGAACATTCTGAGTTTGTTGGAATAAGATATTCTATGGGCATCGACCAGAAAGTGTTTGTTATTATAGCAAGACAAATCTGCTCTACCTACAATGCACACGATGCCCATGACCTCAGGATGGCAGCATGAGCGGCCCCACAGACCCCCGCCCGGAGAAGCAAGCCAAACTGGTAAATACTAGTAAAACAACATTCAAAGTCTCTGGAAATGTCCTAAAGACATGCAACAAATGAATAAACTTTGATTAAAGATAATCCAATACAACTTCATTTCAAAATTCTGTGCATTTAAACCACAAGCCACTTTTTCCCTCCCCCACCTCATTCCTGAGCAGCTCAGCTGGATGGAAATTTTACTCTGGGAAGATGTGGCCAAGAAGATGAGGCTCCCTCTCCCTTCAGCTCCCTATCAGAGATTACCATATGTCACCAAAAGAGGCAGGCCACTGGCATCTATTATCTCCTCCAATTGGAGGTGAAGAGGCTAAATTCCTAGTAAGTGTGGCTGAGAGATTGGCAGCTCTCTCCTGCAACCCAGCTACCACTTGTGGGAGAGGGCTCTAACCCAGGCATGGAAGGCAAGAATCCTGGGACCCCAACTCACTCAGAGGACAGAGGTTCTACCGAGGAAAAGGCAAGCTGAGAAAACCAGAGGCCATCTCCCTTACCCAGCACCCGGAATAGTAGCTTAATGATTTTGACCAGGAGAAATGTCCATAAGAAAAATGAGCTCCCATGCTCTCCTTAAAGAAATTGACTTCATTTGAAACAAATGTGGGGATGTTCAATTCATAGCACGTTCTTGAAAACAATAGCTCCTTTTAATTAAGAGCAACAAGCTAAACTATAGATTGTGTAGTTCACCAGAGAGGACCAAGGAGAGACACAGCTAAGACACCCCTTAGGATTAGAACAAACTTCAAAAACTACCCCTGCAGAAGGGCCTAATTTAATTGCATAGAGATTATTGAATCTGAAGAAGAAAATAGAATGCAAAAAAATTAATAGAGCCTCAGGAAAGTGTTATACACCTTTAAGTGCACCTACATATGCATTTGCATAATGAGAGTACCGGAAAGGGGTGGAAGGAGGGAAGAAGTAGAAGAAATAATTGCTGAAAATTTCCCGTTTGAATGATGACATTTTAGATGTGATGCTTTCCGTGTGGGACACACCTGTACAGCTGTACACGGCTGACCGAGTTCACCACCACTGCCGCCACCATCGCCATGTCGTCATCCCTTTTACCTCTTCTCTTTTTTCTCGCCATTCTTTTTCTTTTTTTTTTTAAATTGTTATTATTTTTTATTCATTATGGCGACATTGGTTAACAAAATCCAGTAAATTTCAAGTGTATAATTCAACAGCAAGTCATATATATATTGCATTGTATGTTCACCACCCATAGTTAGATTTCTTCCTGTCACCACATATTTGACACTTTTTACCCCATGTACCTCCCTCCCTACCCTCTGGTAATCATTAGTCTACTGTCCATATTTGTTTGTCATGTTTGTTGCTTTTAGGTTTATATCCCACATATAAGTGATATGTGGTTTTCGACTTTTTCTGCTTGGCTTATTTCACTTAGCATGATTATCTCGAGCTCCATCCACGTTGTTGCAAATGGCAGTATTTCATCCCTTCTTATGGCTGAGTAATATTCCATTGTGTATATGTACCCCAGCTTCTTTATCCAATCATCTATTGTAGGACACTTCAGTTGCTTCCATGTCCCGGTCAGTCTGTTAAGCCACCATCTAACCTTGTCTTAGTCATTTTCGCACTTGTCATTTCCCTTGACATATTCTGTTCTTGGATCACCCTTTTATTTATTTATTTATTTTTATCAGTATAAACCTATCATTTCTTCCAAGGTCCAAGCCCATGTATTTTATCTAATTACTTATATTGCTTACTTGTTTTTTGGTAATTCTTCTCTCCTTTTATTGCTATATCTGACCAATATTTATTGAATGCCTATTACGTTTCAGGCAAAGACCCTGCCCTCATTCACCTACACACAGGTGAGCAAATAACTAGCATAATTTTAGGTAGCAATAGGGACTATGTGAATGCAAAGCAGGGCAGCAGAGGTTCCCTGGAGAGGAGAGCTGTTCTAGATAGTGTTCAGGGAAGACCTGGCTGATATATGAGCAGAGAAATGAGTGAAGAGAAAGAGCCATACAGGAAATAGCATGAAAAAAGGACTTTCCAGTCAGGGAAAACAATAGGGCTGAAGGCCTAAGAGGCAGGAATAATGCAAATAGGACAGAGTGATTAGAGAGCAGTAAATAAGTAGGAAAAGGTTGAAAGGTAGGGTTGGAGGGGCGGCAGCCTCCATTAAGTAGGATCATATTGGTGTGCCTTGTGTCTCCTTGGGATGTTAGTCTGGAAATACAAGCCACTTCCTGAAATATCCACGTCCTACCTTATTCTCTACCATGCCCAGTGTGTCCAATGAAAAAAGAAAATTTTCCGTATCCAGGCCTTGGGATCCCTGCTCTTTCAACTGAGGACTGAGAGCCCATTGTGTGCTAGATCGACTGGGTAAGAAGAGGAGGGAGAGCCATGAGTTAAAGATCAGCGGTGGACACTAAGAATGGTAGGACCCCCAGCAAGTGATAAATAGAATACATTTATTGTAATACTAGTTACAGTATACTTAATCTGTGTCAAGGCCTTTAAATACACAATGCCATTTAAACTTGACCATAATCCTGTGATATAGGCATTGTTATCCTATTTTATACAGGAAGAAATTAAGATACAAAGAGGTTAAGGTGGCTTTCCTACAGTCACCCTCTTGGTGGTAAAACTAAGATTTTAATTTACATATGTTTGGTTCCAAAATCCAGACTTTTAACCAACCACTACTACTACCCACTAGAAGCCCGAAGTTTTACTATAAAGCCCACCAGAAAGAGAGAAAGAAAAGAAGGAAAGCAGCAAAAGCATTTGTCAGGAAGAATTCCTCAATTCCTATGACCTGAGAATGTTTTGACAACGTGAGTAAATATTATTGCTTATGGTCAATTTATTATTTCTTAACATAAATAAGCAATCAAATGAGAATTGACTTAAGACTATAGGGTCCAAATCTGAGATTTTATTTTAAAACCAGCAAAAATTTTTTTAAGTTTCTTTCTTACAAAAATATTGTGCTTTTTTTTTTTTTTTTGAAACACAGAGAAGGAAGAAGAAGAAAATTAAAAAATTAAAATCACCTAGAGAGTACTCATGTAATTTAAGTGCTGACATGATTGTCTAGAATTGTCTGGACCCTCACTCACTCTAAATTCTTAGGAGAATATGATTGCATCAGCTTGGATCTCATGTGTCCTTCAATTCAATCACCTGTAGCCAGGGAGAGTTAGGATTATGTCTGAGTAAAAATCCTCTGGGTTTTTAGAGGAAGTCATCAAGGACCCCAGAGGGGTCTATCCAATCTGATTTTGAAGGCTTCTCTCTGAAGGCAGTGTGGGGGATGGATTATAGTGCAGCAGGACCAGATAGGCAGATGAATTGGGGGCTATTGCAGTAACCTAGACAATAAAAGATAGGCTCCTGACTAAGTAGTGGCTATTGGATAGAGGTTGAAGGAGGATCTCAGAAAAAAACGAGGTAGAATCAACTGTCTTGTGCGACTGATTTAATATGAGAGCTGAGAGTGTGTTTAGGTAAGAGAATATGAGAATTGGTTAACAAGATTATGATTTTGAGGTACCTATGGGATAAATAAGCAGATGTGTCCAATAGGCAGCTGCATGTATTTAGAGCTCCAGAGAATGATCTGGATTGGAGTGAGGTGGTGGTTATAGCCACAGGTGAGGATAAGATAACCAGGGAGAATATGTGGAATGAGAAGAAAGCTTAGGCCATAACCCAGGGAGGACTGCTAATGTATAAGGACAAGTAATTGAGGAAGAGCCACCTACTTAAAGAGGCTGATAAGAAATAATGAAAGAGCTGGGACGACCAGTGTGGAGTTCTGTCATAGAAATCGGTTTTGGGTATTGCAGATAGATTCAATAACACGGGGCCTGGAAAGAGCCCATTCAACCTAGCAGCAGACGGATTCAGTGGACAGAGGGGTAGAGGATGAAGCCAGACTGCAAGAGTAAACACTCAGTGCAAATGAAGATGATGTGTGAGTCTTTTCAGGAGGCTTGGCCACTGAGGAAAGAAGAAACAATAGGGGCAGTAGCTGGAGCAAAAGAAATATTGAGGGAGGAGTGTGGTGTGTGTGTGTGTGTGTGTGTGTGAGAGAGAGAGAAAGAGAGAGAGAGAGAGAGAGAGAGAGAGAGAGAGAGAGAGAGAGAGAGAGAAAGTGAGAAAGTGTAGTTAAGTGCATTTAGGAAGCCTAGTAAAGGGTTAAGATGCAACCCTGAGGACAAGGAGGAATCCTTGAGGAGATGGAATCCTGAGGACTAGGGGAAAAGATGAATCCAGTGCCTTAGACAGAAAAGGGGAAGGGATGAGTCTGGGTTCAGGTAAGTGTATAGACAGAGGAGCAGCCGGATAGGGGCTGTCTGCCTGATGGCATTTTCTCACTAACTGGACAGACCACGTCATCTACTGAGAAGGTGGGAGGAGGTGGGATAGGACTTAAGGAGCATGAACTCTTTGCCATGTGAATTTGGGAACACAAAAGAGGCATTTCCTGCTGCTGTCGGAATACATGACACTGTGGTGACATCAGTCTGAGTAGTGGGGATGTCTCTGTAAAACTCAGCAGCTGGGGCAGAAGAGAAAGAATCCACACAATTAATAGGAAAGGGCTGATGGACAAAGTAGGAAGTGGGAAAGGAGGTATGGCAGAGGCCAAAGTGTGACAGACCAGGACAGAGCTTATGTGATTGAAAATAATCTAGTTTCTCCACTCAGGTGTTAACTGTATTGCAACAGCTAACAAACCTTGACCTTTGTGCTCTAGCACTGTCACTATACTAGGCTTAGGCAGCCTAGCCCTCAGCTAAGGGCTCTCTTCCCCCACAAGGGCAATAATGGAATAATAAACTAATATTAAACATTTCCAAGCTCTTTCAAACATTCGTGCTAGGGGCTTCCCACTTTTTACATCATCTAATTACCCTGACGGTCTTGTCTTCATGTCCGGTGTAACCCTCATTTACAGAGAACGTTTGGACTCAGAGTTTAATTGACTCCAATGTTACGTGAGTTTGGCTGAATTTTAAAAATAGCCCCTTCCCCCAAACCAACTTCGAACGGATTGTTTGCTTTATCTATTGAACACCATATCAGAGCTCCTGACAGCCTTGTGTATCTCTGAAAAACCCAAAACAGATCAAGGAATCTCAAAGAATATTAATTTTAATTTCCATGATTTAAAGAAACTGGAAGAGGAATGATACTTAAAGCCATGGGCACAAGGCAGGGAAAGCATGGGAAGGAATAGGGTGAGGGTACCCTCAGGGTGCTGAGCATCCCCCAGAACTGCAGATTCTTGACTGGGGTGTATCTGGCAGGAAAGCCCCAGAACGCCTTTACTCACGAACTCTTTAATTCATGTCTTTTCTGAAAACCCTTTCTCCCTCCACATGCCTGACACATGGAGGACTGAAATCTTATTAAAAGCCTTTCAGGAAAGCTTCATGTCATGGAGCATCTGCTTCTGGTGTGAGAGAGATTACAGACAAGTGATCTTGGCCAGGGGGACCTAGCCAATTTCAGGCTCCTCCAGGGAGACAGGACTTCAAAAGAGAGGTGCTCAATTAAGGAAACAGCCTTTCCTGGTCATGGCTCTGAATCTCATTTCCAGCACAGGCTCCTCTGGTTAATGATAAGAAGCCAGGGATAAGAGCCTGCTTGTCACCTAAATGGCTTCCTTCCTGAGGGAGGGAGGAGGGGGGAAAAAAGGAAAGAAAAAGATTAACACAAGCATCAGGCTCCTGATTTAGCTTCCCTACTGAAAAGTAAAAAAATAAAATAAATTACAAAAAGCCCTTTACCATCTGGAGCTGTTTGATTTCTCTTCTTTCACTCCTCCATTCAGGTTGTGTTTTATTTTTGTGGTTGACCCTGTGCATTGTAGGGCATTGTGTCCTTTTTCTATGGAAGGCACTTAATGGATTAAATCTAAAAAAATGTCAATGGTAACTAGAGATCCATTAGAGAGGTTTATTTACATGCGGTCACTCCTGCAGATTTTGAAAAGCAGAGAGTTAAAAGAAAAAATTGCTGGAAAACACAATCATTAGAGACCTTTGTTCCTCTTGGCTCTACCTCTTCACACCCCTCCATCTGCTGGTGGGGGAAGGAAGGCTTGGAGTGCTGTGGGATTGACCTGGGAGGCTAGCATGGATTCTTGGGTGAAAAGGACAATCAGGAGCAAGGAAAAAATGTGAGACGCTTGGTTCTTACCATTTTTCATTCTGCGCTGCTGTGTCTTAGGATCTTTTCTATGGAGTTCATAGAAACTGTTTTAAATAATGGGATTCAGAACAACTTCTAAAATTCTTTACAAAAAGCAAGATGGCTTAATTTAGAATTTCAGATTTGACTTTGAACTTAAAATCGGTGGAGTCCGGGGCCAGAGAGTAACAGACAGGGAGCAACACAGAGAGCTTGTGGGAATTGCTCTCCATAGAGGATTTGCACTCGTGAATTCTTCATTGAAAAGACGGCTATTGTTTGTAATGTTTTTGCATCCACACACTTGGGACCCCGTTTTATGCTTTTAGTGTGCTTTGTGGTCTTCACATGGTTAGCACTGGTGTTAATAGGACACATGTTACTCATTAATGGAGATGGCTGGTAGCGAACACCAGATTAATGTCTTTTCAAGGTCACAGAAATGGGAACTTTGACTTACAGAAAGTGCACAGCTGAGAGGAAATGTTGAATTAAGATTTTTGTCTGTTATACGATAAACTGAATCATATTAAAATTTTAAGTTTATTTGAGCAAAATTTGATTATAATTGAGCAGTCTCTGATGCAGCAGATAGAAAGGAGACCCAAGAATCTATACAAAGTGAAAGACTTTTATAGGCAGCAGGGAGTGGGACAAGAAAGTTATACTAGACAAAAAAGTAGGTTGGTCACCACAAGATTACGTTCCTTAAAGCATGGTAGGGGTCTCCTAGGCAGATTACCCAACTAGTGTTGATCGAAGTCTCCTCTCTGGTGGGACCACGTCTGAAGTATTACATTCATTCTGTACATTACTCGTCCTGATTAACTGGTTTAATATTCCATTTCTAGGAAAGCTAAAACTGTAATTAAGTTAAATCTCAGTTTGGTGACATGGGGCTTAGCATAAGTGACTCCACTTGAGGCCTATTGTCTTGTTTTTTTTTAACACATCTTAATTCATCTTTTAAAGTAGAAAGGCATACGCGTTACAGAATATAAAATTAATGAAAATTCAAAAAGCTTTTGTTAAGTTGTGTTGATAACCTAAAGCAAGTGAAAATCAATTTCACAAATATTTATTGACTAACCATGTTAGATGTTTCTAGGAACACAAAATTAAATTAACATGAATGAATGTCAGGTGCTACATTTAGGTTCAATCAATGGTATAAACTCATATAATACATGGTACATAGATGAATTAAGCAGGAGCTCACGTGACAAAGACATCTGATGTGACTGAAAAACAGCTAATGAAGTTTTGGGGTGCTCCAATTGAAGTATAATATCTGAGTAAAAAGGAGTATTGCCTCAAAGTCTCCTCTCTGGTGGGACCGTATCTGCAATATTACATTCACTCCGGACATCACATTTTGTTTTAAAGTAGACTTACAAAGTAAAAGCTATGCAAAGGGAGGCACGTTTGTAATTCAAGGTCTTGAAAAACATCACATGAGGAACAGTTCAGGGAATGGAGACTTGTTTAACCTTGAGAAGATCAGGTTTAGGAAAGAACTAGAATCACAAAATTGTCAAGTGAGAATGACCTTCTCTGCATATTTTACTCTAATCCCTGTCTTTTATACACGAGAAAACAGACCCAGAAAAGGAAAACACCTTGTTCATTTCCATTGCAATCTTGCCTAAATCTGGTAGTTTTATTCCTGTAATACCAAATTCCCTAATCCCAACACTCACTACATAGCTCGGCTTATGCTTCTGGTCAGTTAGTTGATTCCTGTTGTCAAAAGTATGGACCTTCCATGTCTTCAAAGCTATTTGAGTGTTGGAAAGAGGAGGAAACCAAAAGGCTAATTCTTCTTTTTCCAACCTTTATCTGGCAAATTCCTGCTCATCTTTCAAGACAGCTCAAATGTCACCTCTTCTTTGAGTCCTCATTTACAGCCCTCCATTGAAAATTAATTATCCTCTCCTTTCCCATACAACAGCTCTCTGGAAATAGCTCACTGACGCATCTTTCACATCGAATCGTAATTGTTTATTATAATTACGTATGCATTCATCTTTCATCCAGGTTCTGAGCACCTCGTCTAGCCTGACACAAAGACCTGGCCTATTTGATGCCCACATAAGCCCTCTCCCTTGGACCAGGGCTTCCTCACAGCATGACCGCCTCTGGGTGGTCAGGCTCCCAGAGCAAGTGCTCCAGTGAACAAGGCGAAAGCTACTTGGCCTTTATGACCTCTCTTTAGAATTCACATTGTATCATTCCCACTATGACTCTCAAGGTTCAAGGCGGGGGGGGGGGGGGGAGATAGATCCACCTCTCTATGAGAGCGGTAACAAAGAATTTGTAGTCATGTTTTAAAATTGCCATAGGTTGACAGAAAACAAACCAGTTAATACATAAAATACTACATGTAATATCCCTAATTGGTGATAAGTGTTATGAAGAAGAAAAAAGTAAAAAAGGAGGATTGAGAGTACCGTAACTTGAGGAACTGGGGGTGCAGTTCTAAATAGGATGGTCAGGAAGGCCTTATTAACAAGATGGTGTTTGGGAAAAGGTTGAAGGAGGTGAATGAGATGGGCAGATAGCTGGAGCACGGCCACTTCAGTCATAAGGAATAGCAGTGGAATGGCCCCAAAGCAGAAATGAGCCTGGCAGTTTCAAAAAATACCAGGTAGGCCAGCAGGACTGGAGCAGAGTGAACAAAAGGATGGAATGAAGCAGATAATCAAAGGGAGATCCTACAGGGCCTTGTAAGCCACTGAAAAAAAAACATGGGCTTTACGCTGGGTGACATAGAAGCCATTGGAAGGTTTCAAGCAGAGGAGTGAAAGTATTCCTGATGTTAACGTTATGAGAACATATGTGGCTAAGGAGGGGACAGCAGACCAGAGGGCAATAGGAATTTTGTTTTGGATATACAGTCGCTTCTGCTTTAATATGTGTTCCTAAAAATCAACATAAAAGTCACACAATAAACACCATAAGATTTATGGGGAAAAGTGAGATTACAGGCACGAATACTCAAAAACTGTCTCAGTGATACATTAAAAAAGAAAAAAAAAACCTAATGTGAATAAGAGCACAGTTTTATACATGACAAATAGTTAGGAAATGCATAAGTACTACAATTAATAAATATGTCACATCACTTTATAAAATACCCGAGTTTTCCTTTTAGAAATGGGTAAGACAGTGGTGTTTTTATGAAATGGTAAAATAGGTGCGAAGGTTAATTTTTTGTGTCAACTTGACTGGGCTAAGGGATACCCCAATAGCTCATAAAACATTATTTCTGGCTATATCCATAAGGGTTTTTCTGGAAAACAGTAGCATTTGATTCAGTAGACTGAGTAAAAAAGATTCATCCTCACCAGTGTTGCAGGCATCATTCAACCCATTGCGGGCCTGAATAGAACAAAAAAGGCAAAGGAAGGGTGAATTCTTGCTTTCTCTTCTTGAGCTGGAACTTCCATGTTCTCCTGCTCATTGGAGCTCCTGGTTCTCCTGCCTTCGTACTCCAGGACTTACACCAGCATCCTCCCCTGCCATTCTCCGGCCTTAAGCTGCAGACTGGGAATTACATCATCCGCTCCCCTGGTTCTCAGGCCTTAGGACTTGGACTGAATTACACCATCGGCTTTCTTGTTGTCCAGTTTGTAGGCAGCAGATTGTGGGGCTTCTCAGCCTCCATAACCACATGAGCCAATTCCTATAATAAATCTCCTCTTTTATATATAGCCATATCTATCTATCTATTTATCTATCTATCTATCCATCATCTATCTATCTACCTATCATCTATCATCTTCCATTGGTTCTGTTTCTCTGGATAACTTAATACAGTAGAGCAGTCTGAAATAGGACAGAAAGCAGTAATATCAGATGTGGATGGGTATGATCTCACAGTCCTCCATGTACATTGGCATTGAACAGCTAAGTGATCTTTCTCAGCCTTGAATCCTGAAGCGGGTTTTTCTTCCTTTGAATTGTATGTCTTTCGAAGTATGCATTTATAACAGGTACCTATTTCATCAAAATTGCAAATTTGATCCAATGTATAGTCACTTTCATTAACTTCTGCATTACTGAAAATTCTCTGCACCTTTTTCAAATGCCTGACAGCTGCAGGATTTGGAAATTGTAGTGATATTTCAAATCACTAAATCAGGCATTAATAACATGTAAAAAGTCATTTTTACAAAATTTTGACATTGGAGATTTACATTTGAGGTCTTTGTACTGTTTCTTTGATTATGAAAATGATTGGTCTACAGCCATGCCACCCTGAACAAGCCTGATCCCATCTGATTTTGGAAGCTAAGCAGGGTTGGGCCTGGTTAGTACTTGAATGGAAGACAACCTAGGAAGACCAAGTGCTGTAGGCATTAAAAAATAAAAAATAAGAGATTGTAAGCTGACAACGTCTTTGCAATCTGTGAAGTCAACCAAGGGTTGCCTCACCTAAAAAAAAAAAAAAAAAAATGATTGTTCTTGATTTTTTTACTCTTTGATTGTTAATCCATATGTAAAACTATATTTCCATTTCTTCCATGTCTCTACGCCTCGTTCTTATAGACTTCACAGCACTCAATGTTGCTCCACCCATGGACTTTTTAAAACTTTATTTTTGAGGCATTGTTTGTCATGGTCTGCAGTGTGAATTCTTTTCTGCTTATTGCTGGAGAGATCGCACACAGGCAATTCTTGCTTTGCATGACACTGTGTTATATGCATGAAAGTCAAGCATATTGGAACTGTGTCCTTCCTAAGATATGTCAGTTAGCTCAGAACCACACTAAAGGAACACACAGTTCCTTCCTATTCGCATGAGTTTTAGTTAATGTGGTGCTATATGAAGCAAAGACTGCCTGTATTCTCTCATTTTAAGAAAACATTATTTCAAGTTTCTCCTCAATACTCAAATACTTGTCCTTTTGTATGCACTGCTTGGTGTTTTTAAGCCAAACACTTAGATATGTTTGGAACATTGATGAGTGTTTTCTAATATAAAAAAGTCACAAAGGTGAAAGAATCGTCAAATACAACCTTGCAGAATCATACACAATGTGAACTGCTAGTAGATGTTGTACATATGTGTATACTTTGTATATTCTAATGGGACTCAGCTGGGTGCAGTTTTCTGCATTGCACATAAGCAAAGGCAAATTGGTGTCATGCTCGAATTATTCCTAATGTATTAATCATGTTGGAACAAATTCACAATTTCAAAATAGTGTTGGGGCAGAACAGACTGCATTGAGTTTGAGATGCCTCTTGTCATGCAAGTGGAGATATTGAATAGACATTTATCTAGAATTAAAGGAAGAGATCAAAGCTGAATATGTAAATTAAGGAGCCAACCATTTATACATATATTTAAATCCATAAGGTCATTCAGGTATTGCATATACATAGTAAGAAACTCGGGCTGAGGAACTCCAACATCTAGGAGTCAGAAAGATGAGGAGCATCTAGCAAAGGAGTCTAAGCAAGAGCAGTTTGTGATGTAAAACTGAAGACTGTTCTAGCAACAAGGAGGAGAACATGTTTCAAAGAGAATGATCAGCTTTGTTCATTTCTGCTGGTAAATCAAACAAGATGAGGAAAGACAGTTAATAATTGATGGAGTGGTAGTAGCAAAAGCTTGATTGCAAAGGGTTCCAGAGAGAATAGAAGGAAAGAGATTAGAGACAACTATAGATAACACCATGGAGAATTTTGTTCTATCAAGGAGAGCAGGGAGTTGAAGCAATAACTGGTATGGAATATGAAGTCAAAGAGGTTTGTTTTTTCAAAGATAAGAGAAATTATGATAGATTTATATGCTAATGGAAATGGTAAGAGCAAAAGGAAAAATTGACGATGCCATGGGGAGAGGGAATCATTGAAAGAGTTCTAAGTTCTCCAATATACAAGAGGAATGGATGGGCTCCAGATGTTGGCTGCAGATGGGCTGTGAACAGTTGATCCCTGGTAACAAGAGGGTAGTCAGAGAACATAGGTAGTCAGAGATATAGGTAGGTATGTATGTGAGGTGCTTGGAACTCTTTTCAGAGCTCATTTTTTTTTTCTCAGTAAACTAGGTACTCAGTTCATGAACTGAATAAATATGAAGGTTGGGGAGATAATAAGGAAAGCTATGTAAGTAAAAGAAAGTTTTCCAGGAGGTAGGAATAACCTCAGGAAATATAGTAAGATAGCTGTGCCCAATGTTCATTAGATGATAAATTAAGTAATAATCATATAAAGTACTTGGAATAGCACCTAGCACATCATGATAGTTCAATCTTTGGTAGCTACTTGCTGCTGCTGCTGCTGCTGCTGCTGCTACTGCTGCTATCATCATCATCATCATCATCATCATCATCATCACACTCCATGCTCTTAAGAAACTTTAAGCAATCTTAAAAAGGGGGAGGGAGATTTAATATTAAACTAATGTAGCCTCCTTACAAGAATTCTCCATTATTATTTTCTGCCACAAGTACCTGCTTTTAACTAGATCAAGATTTGTCTACTGATTTAGTCACTTACTCTAGGGCTCCTGGACTGATTGCATAGGCAACTCCGGGGATGCCATTTATAGTCAGTCTATCCCAAGTTGAGCTATCGTAGCACATTATGTCCCTGGTAATTGTAGTCAATCTCACAGACACATGACCCAATCAGATTCTTTCCTTATACCACTATACATTGTTGAGCAAGAAAGATAATTTTCTTTCTCTTAGGTTGCTTAAGCTGGGAGATGTTCTTTATCATTGTGCAATAGAAGCTTTCCACTGATTTCCGGTATATCTCCAACTGATGCTTTCCATTCTTTCTTTAGAACAAACTGAATGATGTCCACAGCACTTTGAATACTCACATACTGTTTCTAGGATACTCTCTTGTTTTCTCATTTCTATCCCTACAGTTTGAGTTGTGTACTTACCAAGAATCAACTACATTTGTTCCCAAATCTGTTTGTGACATCCATTCTTCACTATAATTATGGAACTTAATATATATTGTGGACATCAACAATATATTGAGTGGATAAGGAGAATTGTGCCAATGAAAAAGCGAAATACTTTGGGAAGACTTAATAAAAACAAAACTACATAAAGTTGAAATCAATTTAGGTTGGGGCAAGAAAACTTTAAAAGATTGAAAGAATTATAAAAATTTAGATTTAAAAACATCTTTAATTTCTCCCTTTACTATAAAGAAACCCAAATGAAAAATGATAACTAATATACCATGGAGTGGTTTATGCAAGAAAGACAACTCAGAATTCTAATCAGAAAGAACTTGGCCCATCATCAAACAATTGATGAATAAATATACGTTAAAATATTTTAGGTTAAAATAGAATGTTGATTTTATGCTTTAATCAACTTCTTAATTTACCTACCAACTCCTAGTCCTGCCTCCATGGGATGAAAATAATTTTACAGCAGATTTTGGTAACTGTGTGTTTTAAATTCACTAGGATGCAAAATATAGACAGTGGAAGGTCCTATTAAATAAATGGATGCAAGAGCAGGCATCACATGGGGAAGGGAGGCTTTGGTCAAAGTCTGATCAGGCATCCAGGAAGAAGCATTCCTTGATGACCCTATAGATCTAAATGGAAAAAAAAAAAATCACAGGCCTTTAACTAAAGTAGGTAGATAAGTGTTTCTGGGCTCAGTATGTAGATATGGAATGTGATGAGACAAGTGGATCGGTCTATAGTCAGAATTCATAAGTTAGGCAAGCAAAGAGCAGGAAGGAGTGAGGTGAGCTCTGACCCTAGGGGAGAGGCTTTTTGCTGTCTGCTCCACTTTATACTGCTAATAGGGCTTGGTAACCCTGGGTCTCAAGCTGCTAACCAGACCCAGAAAGATGTAAAAGAGTCTCAAGGTGAATCTTGACCCAATTTGAGGAAGAGCTAGAGATGCTGAGATTAACACTCTATAAAAGATATTGACATTAATTTTTAGTGTGTGGGCTAGTCTTGTTGAACAAAATTATTTGAAGTAGGAAAGCAAAATGTTCTCTATTTTGGAAAAACTATTTCAGGCATTATTCATGCTGAGATATTTCTGTATTTAAAGACACGTTCGTGTATACTCAATGCCAGCAGGCCTAGGAAAGAATTTTAATTCCTCTTCAAGTGCCATATTAAAAAGCAAATTTCACACACCCACCTTGTATTAATCATTGTCTCTAAAGATAAATGAAACATAGTTGCAGTGTTTAAAGTCCTCTTCTCTTTTACTGAAAAGTCAAAGGCCCATTTTATGTTTTGAGAATTATAGATTCATTACTGATACAACATAAATCTACCTTGAAATTTTTGCTACACTCAAGATTAACTCTCCAGAGTTTTATGAGGTGTTCTTAGACAATTTGACTACTCGTTAGGTATAATTATACTTAGCAATTTACTATTAACTTTTCTAAAGACATCCACTTGCTGTGCATCAGAATTAAATAGCAACTGAGGGATCTGAATTTCTTTCATTTCAACAAGCAATTTAGCAATCATATATGTTCCATTTGCTTGGACAGATACTAACCTGGTGAGCCTTCTACATTATTAACACCTATCCAGATACCAGTACCCTAATATTTGTTTAAGAATGTGAAATCAATTTCTTTATCTGCAGAAGAAAATGATTTAATAAATATATAGAAGGATCTGGGTGTATAACTAAGTCCCCCCAATGTTCATGTTTCTCCAGCTATTTGAAAATAGAGGGTTTCTATGAAGCCTCTCAAAAGCCAAAATGACATAAAGAAGCAAGTATCATTAATTTATACAGGAAAAAAAAACAACACTTTTTTTAATATACAGAAAAATTTTGAGCATTCCCGGACTCCAAATCCAACACACACATCTTTATTTTATTCACCAGTTTCAAAACATTTAATTATTTCTAGTTTTACACAAAGCGTAACACCCTTATGAGCTCTCTTAGGTTTTTCTGATATCGTAAGACACATCTCGCTAAAAGATGCACAAAATAAATCGAGATAAAGCACAGATGCTCGCTGACACAGTTCAAAGCTTCAGCGGCTTGCTGCTGAGAGGCTGAGTGTTGTTCCCGGGGAAGGCGCTTGGTGGCGCCACTCTCACTGCTCGGGGGTATGTGCTGCCTCCATAATCGCTTACTGTAAAACTAATGCTGGAAGCTATTTTTGCTTTTTGCCTTTTTTCCTAAAAGCTAAAATCCTCTTTGGCTTTCTTTCAGTTAGTAAAAGCAGGTACTAATGTAAATCTTTTGTAAAAACACAGTTAAGTGAACTTTCAAAAAGCAAGGGATACCTGTATTTGGATTCATATCTCAGTGGAAATCTGACCACATAGTTTCAAGAACAATTGGAAAGTTCAATCCAAAACAGCTTCATAATGATCTTCGAACTGTAATTGAATGTTTTTGGGGCAGTTAAGTTGTAATCTTTTATTCATTCATTGGTGTTCTTACTTCAACATGAAATGTATATGAAGGTTTTATGTGGAAGATGTAATAAAGATAAGATTAGACATGCTTGTATGGACACTTAGAAGAAGAGCTCAATAGCATGATAAAAACCAAGTAGCAAAAGGCAGTCAATTTCTAATTGCTAGTCAAGTAGTGTTGGACAATGAATGCTGTGAATTAAAAGGAGGAAGAAATCCTCATAATTTAATGTGCCAGGTGACATTCAGGACAAGCTGGACTTGAATAGGGTCCTGAAGAATATACTGAAGTTACATAAGAAATTCCTGCTATAGTTTAGGAATAACGTAACAGGAACCTGGATTTGTGCATTGGTCGCAGTGACTGGTTTAAGAAAGTGGAAATATGTTTCAAATGTATCTATTCAAAGCGAGTCCCAACACTTTTGTGTGATGTTTAGAAGACAATAGGCCTTAGTTGAGATATAGTTCTGAACAATGAGATATAAGTTGAAGTTCTGGAGTACAACTTCTAGGAAAAACTCCTTTAAAGATCAGAATCAATAAATATGTGCCATTTTTGCCTGTTTGGCTTTTTTCTTAATTCCTAAAAAAGTGGAAGTGCTGACTAAAGCCACAAAAAACAACAACAAAAAAGGCCAAGAGGCTTACTGAGAACTTGGCCTTGATGATTTTGAGCCACCCAGCAAACATCAACAAATATCTTCTCATCTCTTATTTGTTACATGAGAAAAACAAATGCCTATTTTGTTAAAGCCACAGTAATTTGGGTTTTGGTTATCTGCAGCCAATTTCACCTCTGCTAACTTCTCTCCTTACTTTTTTAATATTCCCCCCACTCACCACCCCCATGCCCCATCACACTCCCTTATCCTGCCTTCATACTTTCTGGCCCAGCAATTGCTAACTACTTTCACTTCCTTCAATAAGCAATGCCTTCTCACCCACAGGCCTCTTACATGCTCTTCCTTCTATTTCCTCTCTCTCCCTTAAACTTTCCTCTACTTAATTCCTATCCCACTTTTATTTTTTTCAATAGATGGCGCATCTTCCTTGGAGATGTCACTTTCCTGTCCCTTCCCACCACCCCCATCTTTGGCACCACTACCACTACCTTACTTCCTATCTGAATTCAAAGTCTTCCTATGTGTTACAAAACACATCTTACTTTTCATAAGAAAAATAACACATCATAGGGGCTCTTTTAGGAATGCCATGCATTTCAATACACTTATCGTATGGTAAAAGCACAGTGAGGTAGCAAGCTGTAAACATCCAGGTCAGCTGTCTAGCTTTGGTCTTTCCCAGAAAATCTCACTGCCCAACAGTCTGTCAGAGTAAAAAACAAAAATATGGAACAATTTAGTTCTTATCCTTGACCACATTGATCCAAGTCAATTCAAAACATAGGTAGTCTTGCTGTATGGTCAATTAATCTACGACAAAGGATGTAAGACAGTCTCTTCAATAATGGTGGTGGGAAAACTGGAAAGATACATGCAAAAAAAAAAAAATGAAACTAGCCCGCTTTCTTAAACCATATACAAGAATAATAAATTCAAAGTGTATTAAAGACTTGAATAGAAGACCTGAAACCATAAAAATCCTAGAAGAAAACATAAGCAGGAAACTCTTTGACATTGCTCTTAGTAATATTTTTTAAAAATATATCTCCTCTGGCAAGGGAAACAAAAGAAAAAATAAACAAATATAGCTACATCAAACTAAAAAGGTTTTGCAAAGCAAAGGAAATCATTAAGAAAACAAAAAGACAACATCCAAAATTTATAAGGAATTCATACAATGTAACACCAAAACCCAAATAAACAACAACAAAAACAAAAACAAGCAATCTAATCAAAAAATGGGCAAAGGACTTGAATAGACATTTCTCCAAAGAGGAAATACAGATGGTCAACAGACACATGAAAAGATGCTCAATGTCACTAACCTTCAAAAATTGCAAATTAAAACCACAACAAGATATCATCTTACACTTGTCAGAATGGCTGTCATTAATAAATCCACAAACAATAAATACTGGCAAAGAAGTGGAGAAAAGGGAACCCCACGCACTGTTGGTGGGTGCAGCCACTATGGAGGTTCCTTAAAAAATTAAAAATAGAATTACCTTATGACTCAGCAATCCCACTTATGGATAATTATCCAAAGAAATCCAAAACACTAATTCCAAAATATATATGCACTCTTATGTTCATTGCAGCATTATTTATAATAGCCAAGATATGGAAGAAACCTAAATGTTCATTGGTAGACAACTGGATAAATACATGATACATATATGTAATGGAATATTACTCAGTCATCAAAAAAAAATGAAATCCTACTATTTGTGACAACATGGATGGACCTTGAGGGTATTATGCTAAGTGACGTATGTCAGACAAAGAAAGACAAATACCACATGATTTCACTTATTTGTGAATCTAAAAAGCAAAATAAACAAGCAAACAAAACAGAAACAGACTCATAAATACATAGAACAAAATCATGGTTGCCAGATTGGAGGGGAGGTTGGAGAGCTGGGTGAAAAAGGTGATTGTACAGGTTGGCAGTTACAAAATAGTCATGGGATGTAAATACAGCGTAGAGAATATAGTCAATAACATTCTAATAACTATGTATAGTGGCTAGGTGGATACTAGATTTATCGGGGAGAATCAGTAAGTTATATAAATATCTAATCACTATTCTGTATACCTGAAAGTAATATAATATCGTATGTCAACTATAATTGAAAAATTAATGAATATATACATTTATATTCCCCACTCCTTATATAAAAGATAATGTATTACATATTTTTTAAAAAGCATAGGCAGGCTTGGCCAATCCTTTTTTTCTGATAATTTATAAAATACGTAGGTCACTTTATCACACTGTAATGTAAGATATCCAGCAGAGTCTGGCCTCAGTTTTATCCTGGTTCCAACCTTTACAGCAGTTTTTTTTTTATTATTATTTAAAAAATAGTCATTGTGGGTGGATAATTTTCTCCATCTTATAGTCTTTCCTTTTTCCTTCCTTCTATTCAAGGAGGTGGTCAGCCCTGTTCTCATAGTCTCTGGGTAGGTTTGTAGCAGAGCTGGAACAGAAGTAGCTTCAAGCAGGCTTTGTCGTTCAAAGCCCGCATCTTAAGGAAGAGCTTCTCTCCTCTCCCCAGACTAGAAGAGGATCTCTTGGCCTGTTTGTGAAGAAGAAGGGGAGAAAGTGTGAGAGAGCCAAGTGAAAGGGAGAGATGCAGGCGGAGGTGAATGCTGAAAGAGTAAGAGCCATGAGCAGAGGCACCCGTGCTGCTCTTTCCAGAAGCTCTGAGGAGAAATGGCTGCATGGTTCTGCTGGGACGAGACACGGGCTTCTGAGCAGACTTCCTCACGCCCCCAGTGTGTGACGGAAACAGTAGAGAAACACCAGGCTGCAGGTGAAAGATACACAGGTAAAAACTACGAACATCACAGTAGCAACATCACAGTAGCAACGAAAAATTATTCCCCTGCTTCTCCCGCCTCCTCTTCCCAAGGTTTTAGAAATTCATAGTGTCCAAGAACTCTGACGCCTGCCTTGACAGGATGTGGGAGAAGCCCAGGAAAGACAAAGGTTGTCAAGACTATTGTACACACATGCATTGGTTGTGCCTATACAAAAATTCCTGGGCAAGGGGGCAGGCTCTGTGCCCCAGGCCTTGCTCCAAGAGATGTTCTGTGATTTGTCCACCCAGAGTGTATTTTGTGATTCTACTACTTGAAGAAAGTACTTTGGGGGAAATTAGGTGTTAGTGGAGCCTTGAAAGTTAACTACCTTACCAACCTAGAGTTGGAAATTAATATGAGTTTTAGACAAGTTTGGTTCTTTCATGTCTGCACTGGGAAGGAGATCCATATTCACCATATAATGTTTGCCAGACCTACCTGACGAATTGCTAAGAAAATTAAATGAGATAATATATGTGAAGGAAGTGTTTGAAAACTAGTGAAATGCACACAAGTTTAAGGCATTATTACCAACAGCTTTGAGCTTCTGGGCCAGAACACACCCTTTTGTGTACAATTCATGTAATCAACAGAAAACATTAAGTTTCTCATGAACTTTCTTTGAAAGTGAGAAAGGCTATGCCTACAAAATTGTGTGTGACCTTATTTATGCCATTGCATTTGGCTTGTAGAATTGTCATTCCAGGTCTTTAGATCACTTTTTGTTTAACAAAGACAGTACACGTTCTCTGTACTATTAAACATTGATTATTGTGACATTAAAATTAAAAATAAAAAGTACAATGACGCTCAATTAAATAGTTCTCAAAGGACTCTGGAAAGCAAAAACTTTCACAATGCCCAAATAATTTCCTCTGTTGAAAGACAAGACCAGGTTTAAAAATAGATATATTGTATACGTGTAAAGCTAAATAGTTTTCCCCTACATTGTCACAATAAGAGCTGAACCCAGGGACTTGATTTTGAAACTGAGTCCAATAAAACTTTTATTTTGGCTTCATAAAGTCCTTTCTCTCTTTCCTGTTCCTGCCTCATTTTATTTTTTAGACTATAACTAAAATTACTTAATAGAAAAATGTTTTGAGACATGTGAATTCATTTAGAAAGTAGTTTCGTTGTAAAATATCTTTTTGGCATTAATTTCAATGAGTTCATTCTCCCCTTATTCTTTTATTTAAAGATGATGGAAACTGGTAGGAGGAAAATCTTAAGAGGGACTGGTTGAAGCCCACAGGACAGCCTGTGACAGGAAGTCCCAACGGAACAACCCACAGTTACAGGAAGTGAGGAGTCTTTCTTCCCAGAGTCTTCTGCAGCTGTGTGGATTGAGGAGGCCACATTCCTGGAGCGACCTTCACTTAATTACTCTGACTAACAAAGCCCCAATCTTTGTCTTCAAATTTGTAAGAGTATTTTCTGATTTTAAAAGAAGTTTCACTCCTCATTTCTTCAAGGCCAGCCACTGCTCCGGGTCCCACCCCCTGAAGCGCCTTGGAGCCTCCTTTTCTTAAGGCTGGGACTGAGCCCAGGCATGGGATGGAAGAGGTTGCTAAAACCAAACAGCCTTACACGAAACAATATCAAACTGAAAGTTTGTTAATTTTTACACATTCTTACTAGTCTCCCTTTTCTCTTAGTAAAAGTGTAATATCTCAGGGGATTCCAACCAGATTCAATAAAAATTTGTATTAATAATTTTTTAGAATGTTAACTGGTTGGAAGAAACAAGTTATTGGCCCAGCGTCTGGAGTTATATGTATTAGTTATTTTATAACATCGCTTTTCTAATACCTTGGGCAGAATGTCCCAGCGAGATGTTTGCTTTTGACCTTCAGAGAAGAAATGTGATTTTAAACCTTTCAATAGGAGAAATACCTTGAAGTAAAAAGAAATACGTTGAGAAAGTAGAATTTTTTCAGCACTGGGAATGAGATGCTCTTAAGCCTCTCACCTTTGTTTCCGACATTATGGTGTTCAACTACCAAAAAAATGAGGCCTTTGGAGAAGCCATAAAAACTCATCACTTAAAGGCACATTAATTCTTCTAGGTCACTGGATGTCATTAAGTAAATTACTGGCCCCAAACATTTTAAGGTGCCTTTGGGGCCTGAAAGAATATGTGCTTATCTCAAAGAAGGACTAGATTACTGATGGTCGACCTGTCTGCCCTTCTTCCCAGGAAAATCAAGACTAATCCACTTTAAACTCATGTTTAATTCCAGGTTTGTGTATATTGATGTCAAGAACAAGCTTTTGCTGAATTTCTACCGTGTGCTTTGTGTAAGGTCTTGATACAACTGGTTCTTCACTCTGAAAAGTTCCTAACATTAGACCAGTGTTTCTCAATCCTTTTTCCATTACTGGTCCCATAAGAGGTGTCAGTGTAAGAATGTCCAAACTTATAGAGAATTTTTGTAAGAGTTTATTTGAGTCAAATTGAGAAGATATATATGCCAGGCAGCAAGATTTCAAATGTTCTGGAGAGTAACAGTTTTGCAGCCTCTTTTGAAATTAAGGAGGGATGTAAGAAAGATTACATGGAGATAGGAGAAAGCCAGGTAGGAATTAGATTACAGCATAGTTAAGATGATGTGATTTCTTGGGGAATCTGAAAGGGTGGTCAGATATTAGAAGTAAAGGCCTGAAAGGAGGCATTTTAAAAGTGTGTTAACCTGATGTATGAAAACAATGGACAGGGCTTGCTTAAGGCAAAAATAAACCTTTTAGTAAAGAAGTTGGATGCCTAGGGTATGGTACCTAACACAACCTTCCCAGTTAGGAATTTATGATTCAATCTCCACTGTGAGGTTACATTTTCTAGAACCCCATTTAAGACATTATTTTTAATTGCCACCTCTCTCCCCAGGAAATGAAATACTAAGGAACTAAGAAATAAGATCTTGTCAGGTGAGGTTGAGCCACTGTAATATTTAATTTACTATCCTTTTGAGAATATATACATTAGACCAGTGTTTCTCAACTTTGGAACTATTAACATCTGGGGCAAAATAAATTTTTATCCTGGAAGGCTGACCATACCTAGTAGGATGTTCACAGTAGGCTTGTTACCGGAGAGTGGAGATTCTCTCCTGGCACCTTGCCCAAGTTCTTGATGTCTCGAACAAAGAATTGAGCAAGATACCAAATTATAGTAGAAAAGAAAAGCTTTATTAGAAGGGAAGGTACACTTCCAGACGGGGAAGCGGGCTTGAGCAAGAGAAGCGTGGCTCAAAAGGCCTGGTAACAAAGCCTTTGGGGTTTTTAGCCCTATTTGCTGTGGGTGGTTACTTTTCTTGGAGGAGTGAGCTTCTTTGATTGATAACCAAGATTGACAGGACTCAGTGATTCATCATTTGCTTCCTGAGCATGTTTGTTCCCAAATTCAGTCTGTTATAATGATATTAATGAACTTCTGTGCATATGCATCTTATTATAATAATAGTGTGATAAGACTAAGGTGAGTTGAAGATCGTTGGGGTCTGGCTTAAACTGGTACCTAATTCTCTGCTTGTTTCTTTGTGTGAGTTAAAAAAATGCCTTCTGGCTTGCTTAATTGTGGGTGGATTAGGGCGGACCCCTTCTAGAATATTATGACCTCAGTGTCTGCAGGCAGACCCGAAACCCCCTAAATAACTTCCCTGCCTAATCTTTTTCTAAGAGCCATGAACCCCGTTATTATTAGTATGGATGTTGAGGGATGGGAGATCTCTTCTTCAGTATCTTCTTGCTGCTGAGAAGGGCCATTGTCCCCACATATTAGGGTTTCATGGAGCTCTTTCCCTTTCTGCCTTAGAGTAGGATCTCGGTTTTCCTGCTGAACTGCCGCCTTAGTCCCTAGACAAGGAAAAAAGAGATATGAACTTGCTATTTAGATAATATATCTATTAATTTTTATTATTGATTTTCTATTAAGCGAGTAAAGGGAAACAGGCTTGGTTAATATATTTCTTAAAGAGTAAAAAAGGGACTTCTGGCCCAAAGTCTTCTCTCTCAGACTCCAAAGGCCCTGTCTGGCCTAATACCATTTCTGCTAACAGTGGGTTGACCCTTATCAATAGCCAGAGGATTCAGAGTCACCAGTTTCAGGGCAATTATCAGCATTTGAGGGAGAGGGCGTTTTTCCCAAAGAAAGGAAGAAAACTTAACTAGATTTACTAAAAAGATTAAGAACTCTGCAAGGGAGGTCCTATTTCATTTCCTGCTAAAAGATTAAAAATTTTACAAGCAATATCCTGTATCAGGATGTTTAGAACATCTCTGGCTCTTCCCTACGCCAGTATGACAACAAAAACATCTCCAGATGTTGTCAAATGTCCTCAGAGGGACAAAATTGCCCCCATTTGAGAACCGGTACATTAGACCTAAACAAGAAAAAGGTATGTCAACATTTTTGACAAAAGGCAGGAAAGACAATTATTAAAGTGGGAGCTAAAGGAAAGACTAGGAATTAGAAGGTGAAATGCAGAAGACAATAGTGGGAAAAGTGAAGTGCAAAATGCAATGCTATGTCAAGAAAGCAAGTGGTTGGGAAATCAGACCTGCTTGTTATTTGTTCCAGAAGGCGGCTGCCTGATCTCACTCTCCAAGCCCATTCTGCCCCCTCTAGCCTCGGGCTCCCATTTCTTGACCTTTCTTAACCTTTAATCATTAGTTCTGCTTTTTTTCATGGCAGATTTTAAGGGACGTATTGGCAGAGCTTGTCTGGATTGGTTTGAGTTGTTAGGCTTCAGTTTATAACTGGAGTTACTAAAGTGAATAAAAAATTCGACTTCTTTGCCAAACCCCTTTTTATAACCAGTAGCACTCATCCCCTACTAATTGATTCTCAGCAAGTTAAGAGATGATCTAGACAAGTTAATTTGTCTATAGCCTCACCCTTGCTTGCAACAGTACAATAATGCCTTAATATGTTTGAGGTGTATTCATAAGATTTTATTTGAAGGAAAAAATACCTAAACTTAAAATGAAAACATTAACATTTTAGAGGCTAGAAGTGACATCTTAGGACCTCACTTTGCATTTAGTGCTGAGAAAAGAGCTAAAGGTATCATAACAAACACAAATAAAATACTGTCCATCTGCCTTATTACGTAGTATCCCAAGGAATTCTGAGGGAAAACTTTTGAAAACCAGCAATTAAGATGGTTTTATTATTATAATAACCCATATAGTGATAATAGGCTCACCCAAGGATGGGCATCAATGGTTTAACATCACCTGGCACAGCCCTTTTTAGATTGATATAATTAGATTTTATCTCTACCTATAAGAGTTGGAAAAGACAGAAGTTTTAAGAAAGTATAGCAGAAATGTGTAAGAAACAAGAACAAAAGAAAAAGGATTAAAGAAGGTTAGTTTTCTTGAAAGAGAAGGGAAATACATGATTTAATGCAGAATAGAAAGATAATAGTTTGCATTTTACAGATTTCATGAATCTTAGAATAATTTTGCCTTTACGATGGACTAGCACTCCAGGCTACCATTTGCCCCCTAACATTCATTCTTCCTTTCTTTCATGGTAATAACATTTCAACTGGGGTGATAGTCCTGAAAATAAACACTATATTTCTAGTCACCTTTATGTGGCTATTTATGTAAGTGCTGGTTATTGAGATAAGTATTTTGTAGCAGACTTTTTGAGTCCGCTTCTTTCCTTCTTGCTGCTGGCTGGCTGCAGAGTAGACACAGCAGCCGAAGCAGGAGCGACCATCTTATAACTTCAGATGAACTTGGTAATGAAGGATACTATGGACAGAGCCACAAGACAAATAGAGCCTGAGTCCTTAACAACAGGGAGTGCTATGACCACTCTGGACCAAACTCCAGACTTATTTATACATGAGAGATAAATTTCTATCTTGACTCTTTACTAGTTGAGATTTCTGTCACTCCAACTTTATCTAATCTCAACTAATAATCCTGGATAATGGCCATTATCCATTTTTCCAGATGTAGAAATTGAGACTCAGAGGTGGTAAATAACCCAAAGCCATGTAGCAGATAAAGTTCAGAGTGCTCTTCGTACAGTACTAAAGTCTGTTGTTCTGTGTTATACCATGTTTAAACTACCAAATAAATTTGGAGTTGGACAGGTTTTGAGGTAGAAGAAAGCTTATTATTGCTGTTCTCCATATCTGGGACAGAGAGAACATAAGTTTATCTTAAAGAGCAGACCTATCTTATTTCCTGATCGCTAATTAGGAGAAGTGAAACTCCATCATTGAATTTGTGTCTATGGTTTAAGTATAGATCTGTCTGACAAAGAGGGGAAATCCAGATTTATTCATTCTTTATTGAATAGATGTTAATGAGTGTCCCCTCACTGCCACTTGCTATTCTGACACTAGGTGTGGTGGCTGAAAAATTGACTCTTACTGGAAATTTCTTTTTGACTATCGCTATGGGCACGTAGGCCTTTGATTATAGGAACATAACATTCTAAACAAGCTTTCTGCTTCTGTACCCCTGCTTACACACCTGACCTGTGAGTTGACAGCTAGTGAATAGAAGAAAGATAGGCCTTTGTGTTTAGACAGAATGAAGAATGGGATTTTGGGGCTTAAAAACCCTGTACCTCTACATTTCAGGGCTGCTTAATTTGGAGTCTGCGTACCCCTGGCAGACCCAGCTGGCTGAATAAAGAGTGTTTCCTATAACTCACTGAGTTCCAGTGGTCCATGTGTCTTTTGGAGGCTGGCGGCTACAACATGGGGAAAGAGCAATAAACAAAAGAGACAAAAACGTGTGCCTTCATGGAGCTTATTCTTTTCTAGTGGTAGTAAACAATAACTGAAACAGTGAACCGATAACATTTTACATGATGGTAAGTATTATGAAGAAAACTACAGTATGGAAAGGAAATAAAGAATGCCAGTGGAGATGGTGAGGAGGGAGGAGGAGGAAAGGATGCATTTTAAAAGGAATGGCCAGGGAAGGCGTCACTGAGAAGGTGACATTTGAGCCAGACATGAAGCAAGTGAAGAGTGCACAAGGCGGGTATCTGAAGAAAGAGCATTTTAGGTAGGAGAACAGCCAAGACTAAGGCCTGCAGCAGGAGTGTATCTACTCTACATTAGCACAATAAGAAGGCATGTGTGCCTACAGCAGAACATGACATATAGTTAGATAGTAAAGGGGCCAGATGGTGGCACTTGTAGTTCATTGTAAAGAATATGGCTTTTGGTCTAAATGAAGTGAGCAATAGAGGGTTCTGACCAGAAAATTAAAATAATATGACTTAAGCACCAAAACGATACTTTGAACTGCTGGGCAGAAAACAGACTGAAAGGGCAAGAGTTGGAGTAGGAATCCAATTAGGTGGCCATTGCTATACTTTAGGTAAAAAACGATGGCAGTTTCTGGTTCTGTAGAGAATTTAACCATTGAAAGAAAGAAAGGATCACACTAAATGAGATTGTAAGTTTTCATCAGACAGCAGGCTCCAGACTATATAAAGTGGGGCAGCAAAAACTCACTCAGAAAGCACAGTCTCACTAGTTTAAACAGTCAGAAGACAAAATTTACGGACTGCAAAAGCAGCTGGAAAATGAGCAGAGTAATCTCAGAAAAAAAGATTCCACAGGGTGAAGAGCCTAAAAATCTGCATATAAATTGCATTCAACTCCTTGAATGACCCCTGAACCGTACACACATGGGGTAAAAACATCCAGTGGAGAACAATAAGAATATATAAGTACAGACAGGAGATTTTAACTGTTGCTCACAGAAGAGAGGCAGAGTTCGGAGTTTAAGTTCAGCCAAGTGAACTGTTTCCTAGAGTAATCAGATAACAGAATCCAAGAGTCTCTACAATATATTATTCACAATGTCTAGTTTGAATTCAAATTACTAGATATGTGAAGAAAAAATAATGTGACTTGTGGTCAAGAGAAAAAGCTTTTGATAAAAACCACCCCACCCTGACTCAAGATGAACAGATAGAATTAACAGATAAAACTTTAAATCAGCTATTATAAATGTGTATAAGGACTTAAAAGACAACACAGCCATAATTATTGATAAATCTCAACAGAAAAATGAAAACTATAAAAATGATAGACATTCTAGAACTGAAAAGTATAAACTCTCAAATAAAAAATTCACTGGGTAGGCTTAACAATAGACTGGAGATAGCAGAATAAAGAGTCTGTGACCTTCAAAATAGATTAAAAAAAAATTATCTGATCCATATAATAGAAAGAAAAAGTTTTTAAAAAACTGAATAGAGTTTAAGTGACCTGTGGGACAACGTCAAGTGATGTGGTATCTGCGTACTTGGCATTTCAAAAGAGAAGAGACAGTATAGAACACCAGACTTATGCTACTAAACTGATGAGAATTTTTTTCAAAATAAAGACAAAAAACAGATGGAAACACAGACTTACAGAATGGAATAAAGGTCACTGAAATGGTAAATACGTGGGTAAAAATAAAAGACCATCTTTTTTTTTCCTCTTAATTTATTTTAAAGATTGCTTTTTAAAGGAAAGAGTTTAATATTGTATTATTGTATTACGAGATTTAAACATATGTAGATCTAAAATACATGAGATGGATAATCCAACTAAGCATCAAAGTATATAATAAAAGTAATAGAATATTCCATATTGAATAAGATGTATCTATAAGTTCATATTGACATAAACAAATGTGTAATACATAAATACATGGAGAGATGGGAAATCTCTTCTTTATAGAATAATGGCAACCAATGAACGTAGAAAAAATGGTAGAATTTGAAAATCATCAATGGAAGCTAAAACTAGTAGCTGAAAATTTGATGGGATTGTAAAGCATCTTAAAGTATCTCCCCACAAATTATTCATTAATTATAACATTAATTATAACAACACTGATAGGTAGTTACCACAGATAGATACCACTCTAATCAAGTGATCAAGGTTCATAATAAAATATATGTACATATATTTGTGTGTATGTTGGAGAGAGAAGAAAAGAGGGATCAGTAAATGATAAAGTAATTGAAGAAAAATGTAAAATTTTGATGAATCTGAGTAATAGGTATATGTGAGTACTTTATACTAGTTTGGCAAATTTTTTTGTGTTCGAAACTACATTGAAATAAAAAGAAATGATGGCAGCTTGAACCACAGTGGTGGATTAGCTGAGGCCTGTGAAATATAGAAGGGTATCAAGGATGACCCCAAGATTTGGAACTATGGCAAATTGGAAGGATAAAGTAGCCATTTACTGAAATAAGAAAACTGTGGGTAGAGAAAGTTTGTGGAGGTGGAAATCTGGACTTTTGGTCTGGGATATAATTAGTTTGAGATGCTTATTAGCCATCCAAGTAAAGCTGTTCAGTAGGCCGTTGGAATACATACGGATATATTCCAGGTGAAGAGAGAGGTCCCAACTGCAGATATAAATTTGGTAGTCATCATGTTATTTAAAGTCACGATATGATATAAGGAATTAACACAGAAGACTGAATTCTGGGACACTCCTGATGGAGACCTTTCTGCTCTAAATCTATAAACAACATGTTAGGTACATATTTTGGGTTTAGCTATTTGCATACTTATAGTGCTATTCAATATGTTCTGTCTAATTTACTCACTTAAATTTTGTAAAACGAGCATTTAGTGGATATCTTCAGTATAAGACACTGTCTCCATGTGCCTATAATGCAAGCATCAACATGTCAAAAAGATTCCACCTAGGTAATATAAATTAGTAGGTAAAATAAAAAAAAAAAACAATCCAGAGACATGTATCTTGTCATGCTGCCTAACTGATTCATAGAAATTTATTGTCCTGATAATTTACAAAGTTGTTTTTGTAATATTATGTAATGCTTTTGCAAGTGAAGACACATAACTCCATTTTCTCATCACTTCTGGGAGAGCAAGGAGCAATGCTTATCACTGTTTTGTTTACTCATTTTTTAAAAATAAACCTCGAAAGGTTACAATAAATTGGATGAAACTTAACCCAAAGTCCTCTAGAAGTAAATTTTCTATGTCAAGTAAACCCATGACTTTTTTGAGGCATTGTCTTACCCAAACTAACAGTTGTGGAAATATTTATTCAATCTTTTGGTTACTTTGTTTTCTTTCTTTTTCTCCATCCCTTTTTAAATTTTATTGTAAATAAAACACTAATGCAGAAAATCACACAAATCAAATGTATGCCTAACTGAAAAATGATAAGACAAAACATCTCCAGAGTTTTACCAGTTTTACCAGTCACCCCAGAAGCCCTTCCGTCACAAGGTGCCCCAACCTGATCAAAGCCCCTCCCTTCCCGGTAAGTAATCATTATCAGTATATTCATCTGTTCTCTGTATTTCCTGCGAATTGAAAGCTGAATCCAGAGATAGGGTCAGACTTTGATTCTATTCCTTTGACAAATATGTAGGTGTAATTCTGAGGACTGTAGAGGTACATAATGTCTAGTTGTTTCTCTTTTTGCAATTTTAGAGACTGTTGATACTTAACACCTATAGCCACTCATAATAAGTTGAAAATGGTAATATTCCTATTCTATGTTCTTTTTAACTTATTAGAATACTTTTGTAAAGAGATTCTTCCCCGCATTCACTTTTTGGTTACACAGTGATACAGTTCATATAGGAAAGGGAGGCTAAATGCTGGGGTTTTTAGCTCTATTTTCCAGGTAATGATTTGGTTTTCTATCACCCTCCAAAAGTAATAATTATTTTCCACATTTTTGTGAAATCATGGATTTAAACATATTTGGTGTATGTCAATTCATTGCAATTATCATTGTTAACTCAAAATTCTCTGTCTCTGGCCGGTGGGAACCTCTTCAAGTTGACTCCAGAGTCCTTTAGACATGAGTCTAGTAGGCTTCCTTGCCACCTGGTATGACAAGATGTTCCAGAATCATCTTGTTCATGTCTTGCCTTACACCTGGAACCAGTTATTTCTCCAAAAAGACCTGGTTCCTTGTAGCGAAGATGATATTGTAAGACCACAATATGGGTGCTAGAGATGCTCATTGCTATTGTTTCTAGGTCTTTTCAATGGACATATCTGGGAATAAAATAAGACCAAGTATCATACAGGTTTATATTGATAGTTCCAATTCAGTTTCAAGATCATGAATTTTTTACTTAACCTCTCCTACTTACTTACTTACTTACTTACTCTCTACTACTTTTACTTACTCTCTACTACTCTAGTATCTTCTTTCTTTCATATCAAGAATTCTGGTTTTCAAGGAATCAGGGACAGTGGAGATAATAAAATTGTTTTCAGGGACAAAGGAGATTATAGAATTGAGTATCTCATAATCACTTATTTGTTTTATCCATGTTATACACATAATGGTCTTAGATAACAGATTAACACTAATATGATTACTGAAGACAATTCTCTCCACCATTTTTAAACAGTCATTTTATACCTACACTATTAGTGGACATAGCTCTAAGCATTCTCTCTTAACAGTCAGTCATCTTCATTCTAGAGGACCTCTATACTTAATATTCGCCAGTGGTTCTTATGTCAGTCAATATCTGTCCAGTTATTTTGTTGTCTGAAGATCATTTTCTAGAAGATTTCACAGGAAGGGCTCCTGGGAACCGTATTCCCTGAGTTCTGTCTGTTCCCACTTTACCTGAAAGTTACACTGGATAAAAAACTCTTTGATTCACACTTGTTTCCTAGAGAATCTTAAATCTGTTACTCTAAATTTTTCTTTCATAGGGCATTAGCATCAAAAAGTATTATAATCAAATTTTCTTTTCCTTATAAATCACATACTCTTTTCCTAGATATTGAAAGGATATTTCCTTTTTCTTTAAAGTTGAGTGATTTTACTAGAATCTTGGGTTTGGTCTTTATGGTTCAATATTCTCCAGGTAGATGGTGTCCTCTTTCAATATTTAATTTCAGATCTTTTTTTAATTTTGGGAAAGTTCTCATATTATCCATATGTTAATTTTTCATTTTGAAATAATTTCAGACTGACAAGAAAAAGTTGTAAAGTAGTATGAAGAATTCCTGTCTACTGTTCACCTACTTTCCCTAAATGTTAACATCTTACATATCCATAGTACAATTACCGATATCAGAAAATTTACACCAATATATCTCTATTAACTAATCTACAGACCTTATTTAAATTTCTTAAATTGTTCCACTAATCTCTTTTTTTCATTCAAGATTCAGTCCAGCATCTCACATTGCATTTAGAAATCTGTCTCTTTAGTCTTCTGAAACCTTGAACAGTTTCTCTCATTTTCCTCATATTTTAAAAAAGTATTGGGCTGTTATTTTGTAAACTGTCCACTTTATCAAATTTTTCCTCACAATTAAACTTAAGTCAGGGTTTCTCAATTTTGGCACTGTTAACACTTTGGCCCAGATAATTCTTTGTTGTATGTTTAGCAGCACCCTTGGCCTTGACACACTCTATGCTAGTAGCACTCTTCCAGTTTCGACAATCAAAAAAGGCTCTAGACATTTTCAAAAGTCCCTTGAGTGTGAGAGGAAATCGATTCCAGATGAGAACCACTGATGTAGGTTTAGTGTTTGGGGCAAGTATACAGAAACAATGTGTGTCATTCTCATAGCATCAAATCATGATTTATTCCATTACTGGTATCGTCAACTTCTGATGGCTTCATTAAGGTAGTTCTGCCAGAATGCTCCACTGTGAATTTGATGGTTTTGTTTTTTCCTTTATAACTAATATGTGTCATTTAAGGTCATGCAAATATAGTTTCTTATACTTTCACCTACTAATTTTGTTATTCATTGATGATTTTTGCCTGAAGCAATAATCGCTGTTGTTTTTGCCAGCATTAACTTCTACATTGATTACGTCTACTTCTACTTTAAGAGCTTTCCCTTTTCCTCCATTTATTTTTTCATTTAATTATTTATTTATATTGGTATGAACTCATGCAGTTTTATTTTATTCATTGTGTTGCTCAGATTGTCCCAGATATGGTCACTGGGAGCTCCTTGAAGTTAGCTTTTTAAAAAATTTTGCTGATATATAAAATGCAACCTAAGTAAAGAATAAGACAATTTCTCAATGCCTTCCATCACAATGCTATGCCCAAGTCTCTTCTTCGTGGACATTCTGGAGCTGCCCTGATACTAGGTTTAGATTTTATTCAGTAGGTGATGGTGATGGGAGTCATTTGGTTTTTAAAACCAGGAGCCAGTTGATCAGGTCAGCAAATAAGAAAACATGACTCTGAGACAACCTGAAGTTCGGAAGCTGGGGAGGCAGCCACACTGCAGCAGAGACAGTGGCTCAGGGAGAGAGGGTCATTTTAAGAGAAGGAGGATGCCACGGCTCAGATGCAAGGAAGAGAGATCTGTGAGATAACATAATACCTAAAGGAAATGTGCGTGGAGGGCTCACTGCACACCAAGTGCTCTGCCAAGCATCATCTCACCTGTTCTTCTCAAGAAATGTGTGTGGTCAGTACAATCAGAGGCCTCACCAAGCACAGCCACTTCTAATGTTTGCCCTAGCTCCCTGGACTTTAGACCCCTGCAACAAAAGATTCAAATGATCTCTAATGGACCTTGAGCCTTTCACCACTCTCCAAAGACTCGAAATTCCATGAGTGTCTTGAGTTGCTGTGAAAGTCACATGGCCACAATATAGCTCCCAGGGAGGAAAAAATATCTGCCACTTTTACTTTCTGTGATGTGTCCTGTCTTATTACTTTCTTGTATTCTCTCTAAATAGAAAAGGTGTTTAGAGGCTGGGCAGCCAAAATGACAAGTGTGTAATCCAAAATTACAGATAATGATGAAAGAGATATCTTAATGCCTATTGCTTATAAAACACTTGAAATTGTTATGGTTTATAATATGTATGCTTATTTATATATTCCCTTCCAAAAGCATTGTACCAGCTTGCACTTAGTGTTTGACACCATGAATTCATTGATCCAATAGTAATTTTCAATCTCTTCCTCTCTTGCTACTTTTTACCCTAGAAGATGGAAAAACAAAGCATTTCCTGACTTTGTGATACGTGATATAAACAGAAGATTACAGGGAAGATTTTGAAAGTTTCTGTTTTCTTAACATCCTCCCAGTTTCTTTCTTTCTTTCTTTTTTTTCCTGTCTTGAAGGCTGATGTGGTGTCTGGAGATACTGTATCCACTTTGCAACCATGTGGTAGTAGGCAAACGGGAAAGGCCAAGAAAATCACAGAAACAAGGCTGTGACATCAACAGGCTGGTAAATGAAAACCAGCACCTACCTGACGCCAGATATTTTCTTCTGTGACAAAACAAATTTACTGTACAGAGCGACAGAAACCATAGAGATGATATGTGCGTGTGTGTGTGTGTGTGTATACATGTGTGTATATATGTAAGTGTGTGTATATATATATGTATGTGTGTGTATGTATGTACGTATGTATATATACAGAGAAAGAGATTTTCAGGAATTGGTTGACATGATTATAGAGGCTGGCAAGTCTAAAATCTGTAGGCTGGTCCAGCAGGCTGATGATACAGGGAAGAGCTGATTGTCCACCAATTTAAATGTTAATCTCATCCAAAAACACCCTCACAGAAACATCCAGAATAATATTTGAGCAAATATCTAGATACCATGGCCTAGCCAAGTCGACACATAAAATTAACCATCTTAGTCGCTATAAGTTAGTTTTATGTTACATGCAGCCCAAAGCATTCTTGATAAACAGTGCTATTTGAATGAATTAAAAGTATTTCCCTGCTCTGTCTTTACTTATTCTGCATCTTCTATATTCTCAGCCAAGATCTATGTCTTTGAAAATCCGACCATTCCACTGTGTATCAAAGCCTATAAGAAACACTGATAAATATCTATATATTTTTACAGAAATTTTTTCTCATCCCCCCCCCCAATTGTTTACTATGGTATAAACCTGTGATGTCTAATATGGTAATGATTAACTACATGTGGCAACTGAGCATTTGAAATTGGGGTAGTTTAAACTGAGTTGTGCTGTAAGTATAAAATACACATTGAATTTTAAACCTTTAATTCAAGAAAAAAATGTAAAATATCTCTAATTTTTTACATTAAACAAGATTTTAGATATGTAGGGTCAAATAAGTATATTAAATATAGTGTTAAAATTAATTTCACTTGATTCTTTCTATTTTTTTTAATGTGGCTACTAGAAAATTTTAAATTACATATGTAAATTGCATTCGTGGCTCACAGTATATTTCAATGGGGGAGGGCTGGTATATACATAGAAAAAATTTTTTGAAAAATTCACTGTCATATTTGTAACTATAAATTTTATTTGTATTGTAAAATTCTATTAAAAATACAATTTGACATTTGTTTTAATTTTTTCAAGGGCTAGCTGCAGTGTTATTCAGAGTTCAAAAAATTATAATAAAAAATCCTACATGTAATGAGAAGATTATAAGAACAGAGAATCAGTACTTTGTGTCCAAAAACTTTAGCGATTTTCCCAGCTCAGTGAATTGTGAGAACTCAGCTTTTCCAGAGAATAAATATGCTATTTTTAACATTTTTATTATACTATTTGTCACAGGCTGTCCCATGAGAGTATCAACAATCAATTTCAAACAGAATCAACCACACTTTCCACATGTGACTTGGAACATCTGGCCTGCTTCAGTCCCCGTTTACATCGGGCGGGTGCTGGTCTGACTTGATACTTATGCTCCTAAAATCCTCTGTCCTACTTCCCACATTGGAAATGAGATAAGGCAAACACCATCTTCAAGGGGCCAGCCTTCAGCAAGTCTGGGTCCTAGGCTTGTATTTCTCCTCACTTGGACTGCAGGCCCTTTCTGACAGAGTGCTGCGCTGCAGAGGTATCACTGACACAGTTATTTATTTGGTATTTTCCTTAATGGGTGAAGATGAAAGCTTCGATCTGGGAAAAATTCATCCAGCACCTCCTAGCTGAAAGAGATCACAATACTTGCTCTGAGCAGAATGGCTTAAGTGGGAGGTACCGATTCTTAAGAGGCACAGGGCTGTTGTGACAACTATATAATGAAGGTAAAGTTCATGACTGGAAAAATGAAAAATGAAAATGTGCTCATTCAGTCAAGGACACTAAAGCAATAAAAGACACACACACACACACACACACACACACACACACACACACACAAAATGCGATCTAGAGGGATGGGAAGAGAACTATGTAAACTTAAGCCTTTAAGCACTACCTGTCTTTCCGAAAAGTTAGAAACACAGCATTAAAAATTTACTGTTGCTGTTGGCTATCAAAATAAGTACTATAGTAAATTCTTTCTTAAAGAATTTCTTTTCTTAAAGAACTTTAATTAAGTGAAGCTATCCCTATTATGTTTTCCAAGTAAAGGTCTCCATACTAGTTTTTCTTTAAATTAGAGGCACATGTAGAAGATTCTAGGTCATATAAGAAGTAGAGTCTTCAGAATAAATTGACACTTTGACTTACCCATATTCGTTAGGGAGACACCCTGTATCTCTCACTACACCGTGATGCACATGAAAAAACAATACACACTTAGGTGGTCTCAGCAATGATAACAAGACTCCTAAGAAAGCATTTGCCTCAGCAGAAAACAAATTCCATTTTTAAGATGATCGTTATGAAGCATTTGAAAATATTTAAGCAGAATTCATATGAATAAAAAATTTACTGAAGATTAAATATATTTGAACAAATATATGCCATTCCTTAATCATCTCTAATCTTAACATGCTTGATGCTTTCTACCGCACTCATAATTCTATGAAATGGATGACAGAGAAGATATTGAAAGTTTAAACTTGAGGCTAGGTTTGATTTAAAGTCACTGCTACCGTAACTTTTAAACTCTATCTGTTAATTGCAATGAAAAGTAACAGACGTTTTTTGTATATTTTGTACATAGGGTACAATTTTTATTTCCAGAATGTTTATGAGGAGTATTATAACTTTTTATGTTGTACATAGTCTTCACAATATTCCCTTTAGTGAGTATTTGATGGATAAATGAATAAATGAATGAAATGGAAACAAAAATGCAGAAAAATAAAAAAACAAAAGAAATTCTGCAAAATTAATATAGTGTTTTCATTGAGAGAAAGTTCTCACAATATGCCTTTTACTTTTAATACCTAACAAGAATTTATACGACTTGCTAAAAAGATTTGCTACCATTTACACATCAACAGAGGTGGCTGCTGTTTTGTTTGTTTGGTTTTTCCCTTTAGAAGAGGGGTCGAGTGACAGAGAGCCTGTACTCTGTGAAGGAGATATAGCACTAACATCCACATTGCAGGGCCATGATCAAGTTCTTCCTCTTAATAATGGTACTAGGGCAAAGAGTAGATAAAATATTTGTATCTATTTTTTAAAAAAGTCAAGTTGTTAACACTTTGCAATGCTTTCGAACATTTCATTGGGTTTTGCCCATGCCGAAATCCCATCTAACCATGCTGATAGGCTGTATTTCAAGAGTTTAATCAAGCTCAATATTAGACACATGAATATCTTTTCCCATAAAAATTGTTCTAAAAGATAGGTGGGTTCCTTAGCTCATGCCCAAAGCCTAATCATATTATAATGTGGCTGAAACATCTTATGTTTGTAATGATCCATAGTTAACAATAATCCTATGTAATATTAGTCATTAAGAGAAAAATAATGAGGTAAAGTGAAAAATATTTACACTTGAAAGCTGGCATTTAAAGAAAAGTTTTAATTAGACAAAAGATGAGGAGCTAGAATCTTGTGTTTATTTTCAAGGGTTTTAGAACTTGATCATACTGGTTTTTTATGATGTCTACTATTGATCGCTTTTTCTTTTATTTAAGTGAGAATAATCTGGTGCATTAATCAGTTAGAATGTAAGCTCCAAGAGCCCAAGGACCTATCGGTTTTACTTGTCATTATGTCCTCAGCACCTAGAACAGCATCTGACATAAAGCAGGCGCTCAATAAATATTGCATTCATCCATTCAATAATTCTACAAATATTTGAGTGTCTGCCATGTGCATGCCACTATAGAGAAGCTGGGAATATAAAAAAAAGGAAGAGAGAAAAACAAATCTCCACTCTCTTGGAGTCTCTCTCTTGCAAGGAAGAGAATAACTCACAAAAGAATCTCACTAATAAATATAGTAAACATTTAAAATTAGCTAAGTGTTCTAAAGGAAAGAGTTACTTTGCCATGATTAGCACATATTTTTGACTCCAAAATGAAATAAAGAGGAAGAAGGAATATAATTTTCCTAAGAACTGAGGTTAAGGGGCAAGAAGGAAGATTATGAGTGTGTAAGCGGAAGAGAATAAACTTTCCAGAGATGCAGTGAACCCAAAGCTGAGAGGATGCAAAGACAGAGACGAGGTGCCATGCATAGCTGTACACTGCGCCGCATGTGAGGGCGGGGTGAACATAAGGAAGTGCAGGGAAACGTCCTCCCAGGGCACAAAGCTTTGCTGTCCAGAGTGGATCCATGGAAGTGGAATGGTGAGGGAGGGGGAAGGCAGAATGCAACTTCATTCAAATACACAGGATGTTTCCTCTCTAAGAAAAGTTCCCATGTTAAGTCTTTCTGAAAAGTTAATTTTTACGATTTAGACAAATAACTTTTGATTTAATAAAATCACTTTTTATTATTGAGTTCTATAAAACCAGTTGGAAGGATAAATTTAAGGATGCAACTGAACGCTATTTATTAATTAGAGAGTATGATAAGGCATCCAATTCGAACAGCCTCTGCCATCACAGCAATATTTTCTCCTCCTTATCATCACCGATCCAAAACTGCATTCTTAACCCCAGTAGCTGTCCTTTGCTTACTACTCGGTTCAGACAGCTTGGCCACATCCCTGTCTCCATGATGTCATCTTCTATTCTCCCATCTCGCTCATCCTTCTTCTCCAACAGTCTGTCAGAATGGCCTAGACACAGGCCAACACATCAGTGCACCCTGCAGAGAGCAATAGGACATCTTCTTGATGGCATGAAAGAAAACTACATTTTTCCAGTAGCAGGAAAAGAATTAACAGTGACCTCTAGGGGCCTGGCATCTGGGACTTCACTTGGTCAAGGGTGGCTACCATCCAAGCCAGCATCAAGGAATTTTATTTTGTTCTTTTGCTTTTTTACAATTTTAACCCAATTGTTATGATCTTTGAAAGACAGGACATGTTGTTTTCAAGGGAGCCAGAAAGATATAGCATTATGTTGCAAAACTGTTACAAAAATATCTCCAGTACTTCCTGATTAGATGCATTGCAGATGAGATCTGTCTGTTTGCAAGATGAGGTTAAAGTTCAAAGAAGCAAGCACATAGTGAGGTTTTTTCCCTTACTTTTTTTAAATGCATACCCATGTGCATATGCATGCAAGTGAACGTGAGCACACACATCATCTTCAGAGCTGAGGATTCTGGAAACTTTTATTTTGGAAAACAATTTAGCCACAAGAGACTGAATCATATGGTTCCAAATAATAACATGCATTTGATTGTTTTAAATATACATTTGTCAGTTACAAGCACATGGAATCTTAAAAACTACTACTAAGTCAAGAAAGTCTCCATATCTAAGATTTAAATGCAAATAAGCATTCTCATGCTGAATAAGTTCCAGAAATAGAAGGAGTAGGAGTCTATATAGTTAGCTTCTTTGGTATCTGAGCCCCAAGGATTTAAAGAGGAATAGAAGTAAGTTATTTCCTACGAATTTTAAATGAAGCATAAATTAAACTCCTCAGATGCAATTATTTCTCTTTATGGTCCAAAGCACCAGCTGTGTAGGTTCAAGAGTCATGCAGAGCTCAGGCAGTCGTTTGCCAGTCTGTCTCTATTAGCTGACACTCACATCAAGTGCTGAAGGACAAGCTTTAGATGCTAAAACCACTGTTCTCTTACTTCAACAGTTGAAAAAATATTTTCAAAGCTGTAGCTATTTTTGTTTGTAGAAAATATCTGATCACACTCTAATTTTCTTCTGTAAAAGAATTATTAGGGGGTCTAGAAAATAAGGAGGGAGCAACAAAGAAGTAATAGCTTACTTCTTTTTTAAAGCATACATGAGCTAGACAGAGTATACTCAATGACAAAATATATCTCCAACGAGATAATACAAACGTATCTGTCTTAAGCGTATTCTGAGAAGTTTAGCAGTTTTGTAAATTTTATTTCTCATCATTTTAGTTTTAAAATTTCTTTCCGATAGCTTGTTTTTGATTTTTCTCTCACTGGCAGTGGCTTCCAACCTGTTAGCTCCTCCCAAATCGGAGAACACCAGGCTGTCTCATTGAGGAGCACAGTGTGTAGCCCTAGGGCTGAAGTTTTGAAGTGCTGCTGACTACCTTGCATGCAGCGCACCTAGGGCGGGATTCGTAGCACACATGGACGAAGAAACAGAGGGTATCAAACCTTCTGGGGACATGATGCTACTGTCATGTTGAAGGGCATAGACTTCTTCAGAGTTACTACAAAAGAGAACTAAGGTGAAAGTTACAGTTGTAGTTTCATGCAGTAGTTCTCTAAATTTTCATCTGTAACATATTTTACTGTGTGCCATTTTAATCCTCATCAATTTATCAATTTATCAAAATTATTAACTTCGAGTTACTAATTTCTTATGAGAAGATTGTGAGCAGCCTCCTCAGATATCTCAGGATTGCTTTGGGGCCAAACTCCAATGCCAATCATTTGGGTTCCTGCTTTGCACTTGTCCTGAGGAGTTTGAGAGATGCAGGGATTAGATGCAGGTTGAGACAAGTGAGAACAATAACAGTGTAATGTGAGCGTTAGTGAAGGTTTGTTCTTTTAAGACAAACATGAGGCTACAGAAGCCCTGGATGCATGTGTGTGTGCGTGCATGTACGTTTATAAACCAGGGAGATCTAATAAAGCTGACTGACTCTAAAAGGAACCTCCAATCTGTTCTAAAATGCTCTTCCTAAAAGATAAAAGCTGTTAGAGCCCCCAAGTGTAAACAGTGCAAATCCGTACAAATATTCATCATTACTTTATCCGAGGTAGTGGCCATTGGCTCACTTCAGCCTCGTGAAACTCAATCTGTTTCCCTGATCCTTCCTATTAAATAAACGGTGTGTTGCAAGCAGCCATAATTGTTCTTTAAAAAAATATTGAAGTGCCTGGTCTCATACGAATTTAAATACTATCACTTCATACAGGTCAGTATCAGATAAACTTAACCATTTTGCCTAAGAGATAAATACCTAAGTGCTTTGTTTCTTCAGGCAGCTAAGGGCATCTGTTCTCTACTCCTTCTTTTGAGGGAAATCAAGAGTATAACCTTGGCTTGTCTGAAAGGGCACCGAATCCAGGAAAGGAATCTAAATTAATGCCTGGCTCTACTCGACACACAAAGCACTCTTCCTTGGAAATCTCTATTGGCTCTTCCACAAAAAGTGAATACAGTGGGACTCAAGTAACAATTTCATGGACAGGGAGTAGATGCAAATGTGTTTGTAAAATGGATGTTATGCGCAGGATAGTTTATACTTATGATATCAAAGACATCATTTGGTTTTGAAATATACATCATCTTAATTAGCTTAGAGATAGCTCCTATAATACCAGAAAGGATGAACAAAGACCAGAGGAAAGCTTATTTAATTGTCCATATCAATATTACTTTCCTTGGGACCACAAGAGAGAGTTTCTTTCTGAAATATTTGCCTGGGAAATGAGAACAATCCATTTGCTCATGTGTACTTTCTGCCAGAGGGATGGTCCATGGATACGAAAGGTAAGTCCCGTGAAGTTATTATACAAAGTTATAAGTGGTGGGGAGAGTGGGCAGAGGTGGAAATTGAATTATTGTAAATAAATATCTTTAGGAAAAGCAAGTTTTAACATTCAATTGTAGAACTTGAGTGAACAGGACAATGAAAACTTCGTGTTTATGCTCAGTGAAGGCAGAAGGTTAGAAATGGGAAAGAAGTTGTGTTTCCTTCTGCTTTATTCACTGAACAACTGCCATGTTCTGGGAACTGCCAGTTTTAATTTCTACATTGCAGTTCCATCTCTCCTGCATGTCTTTTTTGTATTGGGGCATCTCCATTAATATCCACCACTATAAATTCATAAATGAAAATTCATGAGTGTGTGCTCTTCCTAATACTCCTAAGGAAGCCTGTGGTGAGGAGTATAATAATCAGAAAACATGGATTATAGTTTAGTTCTGCTAAAGACCATAAAATCTTGGACCAATCATTGAATCTCTCTGACTTTTCCTACCCATTAAGTGAAGGGAGCAGAGGATAGAAATTGACAATTCTCAAACTTTGGAATTTTTGCAAGGGGTCCACAAGTCCACGTAAACCAAGTCCTGTTGACTGTCTTAATGGCTGAAGACATACCTAATTCCATTTTGTAAATGTGTTGAGAAGTGCTATGATTAAGGAAATACAAATGTACTTAAGTCATGAACTTGTAAAATATTATGTATTTGCCCAATCAGAAGATACTAAGAGTATGACCACCATCATACAGTTGTTCATGAAAATTTTTAAAGAAGAGATCTTCATACTAGAAAATGTTGGGAACCACCCAACTAAATGGCAGAGACGATCTCTTAATATCATTTAACTGATATACCATTGAAATCCCATTGCCTGAAGAGAAAATTCTCTTCTATTTAGGCAATAGTATTAAGTGTTTTTCTTTCACTAACACTTTTAGTTCTCAGCATCCATCATTCTATATCGAGATGGCAATCTTTGAGGCACTATCAATATACCTTCATTTGAATTGCAGTGTAGGGTTTCTGCAAAGCTGTCAACTGTTTTTTTGTCTAATGATACAAATTTAGCAAGTCTTGTTGAGGTGAAGTCTTAGACAAAATGGCCCATTCAAGGATCTAATTTCGGTTTAAAGGCATTTTACTAGCTCCAGGAAAAGAAAAAATGGCGATGCAATTATTTAAAAGTATGTGACCTGATCACATCAAAATAGGACTCTATAGCAAAATTGGAATTTAACCTCTACCCTAATTATTGGGCAGTTCCTATTAATAGAATGTACCATATCTCAGCAGAAAATGTGACAAAATCTTAAAGTGGTTGCCCCAAAGATGAAGTATTCAAGATGGGTTTGTTTGAAAGGTTAACTGGCAACCATGTGACTAATGATGACTTCTGAGCAATAAATCCAGCAGACCAATATCAATTGCATTGCCCTAATTAGCCACATGTACCCATCAGAAGTGGCATCTTTAGACAGAAATATGAATGGTGTATCTGCTTCTTTATGTATCAAACCACACTTGTGAAGTAAATTCTTTCAAACAAACTTTGTATGTCTGGTGTGACTTGGGGCAGTTCAAGAACCACACATGGCATCTTCGTCTGTAGGTTTTTTTTTTTTTTCCTAGTAGAAAGAATAAATTTGTGGGTGTATTTCCTTCTCATTTGATAATTTTTCAGCTACAGTTCCCAAGTGCTTTTCATTTGACGTTACCAGATCCCTTTTATTTTTCAGATTTAAGTCCAACTTGTGCAAGGAAGTAAAGACAGCTGTTACAAAACAGCCTCCAAAATGATCAGAAAGACTAAACTCTGACTATTGCCATTTCCTGGGTCTCTACATTACTAAGTGCCAAGTCTGTCCAGAACAATAACAGACACAAGAACTTTTGCCCCATTTGTATTCAAATGTACACTAAAGTGAAAATGCTTTTCAACAAAAACAAAAACCAAGATACCTATGGACATCTTCCTTTTTATTTTTGTTGTTACTCAAATTCTACAAAACAGGAATGAAATGTTTTCTCCCTTCCTGTGTAAATGGATGTCTGGCAGCATTAAATTTGCAAAATGCTTTTTGAACTTGATTCTCAAAAATTGTGTATTAGTCATCTGAATAGATACTTACTGATTTTTCCTCATCGGAAAGTCTTAGGTAGTCTCGCTTAAACAAAAAAATGTTAGGTCCTATCTTGTACTGTCCTATCTTCTGAGCTTCTATTCTAAAAGCTGTTTTCAAACTTTAGAAAATTCATTGTCAGGTCATTTTGGGGGGTTATAACAAAGAGAAGGAGACTTGATGATTACTTTGCTTAACTATGACACTATCCCCTTTTAGAAAGCGGAACTTAAGAGACAATAGGATGGCAATATCACCAGATACATTATATCACTGAATGAACAAAAGTGAATTTGGAGCTGAAAGACTATTTTCAGCTTTCCAAATGGAAGAAAATCTTTATTTTCTGCTATGCAATGTCTCAACAACTCTCTACATTTCCTGTATGAGCTTAGACTGATACAAATTTATTTCCTATTTGACTTAGAGAGGCATGTAACTTTCCAGGCAATTGATTGCATATAAAATGAATGTTAGACACGTTTCTTTTGCCTATAATTTGCTCCTCACCAAAAAAAAAAAAAAAAAAAAAAAAAAAAAAGTGTATGCCTTTAATGCTACTGGAAAAAAAATGTTATTAAATGCCTTTTTTGTACTGTTCCTCTGTCAATTAAAATTTTGACTTCAGGAAAACTGAGCTTGCTGTGATCGTTTTAGAAAAGGCAATTCTGAATTAACTAGCTCAGAACTGCACACAAGAGAGTGTATTGGGTGATTACTAGGAAATGATTTATAATTTTTTTTTTTAATAAAAAGTAAAGTGCAGAAGTACTAGAAAAACCAAAGATGCGAACTCTACTTCTAGCATCATCTGGCTCATCTATAAACTATTATCATTGCACAATAACCAGTTGTAAAAGATTGTAACATATTGTTAAAGATTGTTAAAGAATTAGAAAAATCATCAGAGGTCTCTCACCGCCAAAAGAACTAAATCTGAGAAGAATCTTACCTAAAAACAAAATAATCACATGCATTTTTATATAAGATAGTCATTGTGTGAAGACTTTAGGGAAAACAAAATGGGGCTAATTAGTGCTATAGAAACAACTGAATCAGTGGAAAATCAAAATATCATATAAAATTAGATGTTATTAATTTATTTCAAGAAAACATTTAATGTTTTCCCCCGTATGATCCCATTAGGCACTCCCATGCCCGAATTCCCATGGCTAAAGGAAATGGCTGATTTTATGTTCCTATTTTAGAACTCTGATTACAACTCCAAATACCTAAACATGTATTTATTTGTTTTTATGCTTTTCCCTCACCTATCAAAAGAGCGTAGGACTTCTAAGTTATGACTATGCCAACATGTTACAAAGCTATAATAATTAACCTAGTAATTAACTTGTAATAATTAATTTAGTAATCACACAGATAAACAATTCATACAAGAGAGAATCTGGAAGCAGTGCAGTGGGACAAGGGTGGCCTTTTCAAAAAAAGGTGCCAGGTCCGCTGGACATCTGTATGGGGGGAAAAAAAAAAAAAACGAATCTTGATTCCTTACTGAACATCATTCAAAAAAGAAATCAATCCCTGTAGACTAAAGGGCTGAATATAAAAGAAAAAAACAATAAAGCTTCTAAAAATATCATAGGCAAATGTCTTCATAACCCAGGTAAACAAGTATTTCTTAAACAGGTAACAAAAAGTGCTAACCATAAGGAAAAAATTGGTAAACTGGACTACACAAAAATGGAATGTCTGTTCATCAAGACACACTGGTAAGAGTAAAAAGATAACCTCAGATAGGGAGAAGACACACGCTACACACATATCTGATAAAGATCTCGTATCCAAAATACAACCACGAATCGAAAAGAAAAAGATATACAACTCCAACAGGAAAAAAATGCCAAAATACTTGAATAGGCACTTCACAACCGATGATATACAAATGACCAATATTGAAAAGGTGTTCGAGCTCGTTAGTCATCAGGAAAATGCAAATTAAAGCTAAGATACATCAGAAGGGCCAAAATTAAAAAGACGGACAAAACCAGGTGTGGCAAAGATGTAGAACATCTGCAACCCTGGTACACTGCTGGTGGGAGTAGAAACTGGAATGATCCATTGGAAGAGAGTCTGACAGAACCTACTAAAGCTGAACATATGCTTTCCCTATGACCCAGCAGCTCTATTCCTATGTATGCATCCAGCAGAAATATCTTCACCAAAAGACATGCACAAGAATGTTTGCATCTACACGGTGAATAATAGCCAAGTACCCATTAACGGTAAAACAGTTACAAAATTGTGGTCTACCCGCACGATAAAGTACCATAGAGTGAGTAGAACAATCTTTAGCTACATACAACTATATGAGCGAATTTTACAATTACAATGTTGAATGAAAGAGGTCAGGAGGAAGAGTATATACACTATGATTCCATTCATATGAAGTAAAAAAAAAATGGGTAAAATTAATATATGGTACTAGAAAATAAAAGTTACTTTTGTGGGGGTTATGACTGGAATGGAAAGGGGGCTTCTGGGTGCTATATTTGGGGTGCTTCTTGTTTTAGGTGCTAGTTCCATGGTGTGTTCACTTTGTAAAAAGTCGATAGGTATATTTTTGGTTTGTGTACATTTCTGATGCGTATGTCTTTCAAAATAATATATTTTAAGGAGAATATGCCAGATTCATAAATTGGTGAAAGGACAGAAAGATGGATGCATAGATGGAAGGAAGGAAGGAAGGAAGGAAGGAAGGAAGGAAGGAAGGAAGGAAGGAAGAAGGAAGGAAGGAAGGAAAAAAGAAAGTTGGAATAAGTATGAAATAAGTGAAATGATCTGAGAATAATCTTAAACAGTCATCATAAGAAAAAAATTTTTAATCATGTGAGGTGATGTTAAACTTGTGTTGATCATTTTGCAATATATACACGTCAAATTATTATCTTGTATACCTAAAACTAATACAATGTTATATGTCAATTATATCTCAAAACTGGACCAAAAAATAATTATAATTAAAATGGTAAGGTGGTTGGTTGATCTGTTTCTCTCAGTGCTGTAAGGCATTTGGGTAGATATGGAATTACATTCTGTTCCCAGTTTCCTCCTGAAATACTGAGAAGCTGAGACTATTTTCCTTGGTCACGATGTTAGATTTTTGTTGAATTTTATGGAACTGAGCAAAGGGGATCTGGCCATTATGTCAACAATAAAAAAAAAGTTAATGAGGAAGAGATTGTGGCTTATGCTGTAATTAACTCCAGATTCTGAAAATGATCTCCAAACCAAAGAGAATGAGGCAAACAATTCCAAGATTTGGAGGAAACTAACTCAAAAACAATTAATTTTCTACTGAAGGGCTATTGGAGTAGTAGCTGAAACCAAAAACAAACTGTCACCTTGTCAGGGCCATGGCTTACCAAGGTTTAACTTACCAAAAGCTGAGATTGAAAGAGCACATGATGGAACTGTTAAAATGAGATTCAAAGAAAAAGCCCCTCAAATGATAATGCATAAACTCAACATTAAATCTTCACATGGACAAGGAAAAACTCACAGCTATTTTTCCCACCAGTAAGAAAAAAAGAGCGATACTCTAAGTTCTCTTCCCTTCTATCTACTCTGTACCCAATTGAGTGAATTTGAGTACTGCAGTATTAACGGAAAAATAATGCCCAGCTTAAAAACAAAAGCTCTTACAACAATGTCTTTGGAGAAAATATAATAATAGACATATTAAGAAATTTTTTAGCTCTTTCTCTAGTAGCATACACCATTTTAAAGAGTGCTTGTGATTTGAATATCTTAGCTATTCAATGCCTTATCTATTACATAAAAAATAGCATATATAAAAAATGCTGTTGTCTATTATATTTAGTCTAAAGGAATTTTAAATCATGCTCTAATTATCATAATCATACTCAAATTACATAAACTTGAGAGTTCTCACTCAGCCTGTTAATTGAAATATATTATAATAAAGCCATTTATTTTTTTAGATTTCAGTTAAATCCTCAATATTGAGGACTGTGCTTATGAGTCTGAGAATTCTTGGCCCTGGTGCTCTGTCTTCACAGACATACCCCAATAACTCTTGGGGTACCAAAACAGTATTCAAACTTGAGCTGAAAGTCTTACGTCTGAGTACTGGTACTGGATCCAAGTTATTATTCCAAGAGTGAAATACAAAACTGTAACCAGCCTATTAGAGACTAACTTTCCCATGTTCCCTTGTTCTGTGGTACATGAACGTCAAAGTCAAGAGTAACTATGTCAACCACACTGCAAACTTGGAACTGCTATGGCCTGAGTTTTGGTATTATTACCTGGTTACTTTTTTTGAGCACATCTGTTACTTTAGACCTACAAGTCACTCCAGGGGCTGGGCAACTAACTGGTGGCTGGGAACAAGTTAGGCCTGTATGGCCAGGCCAGGGTACATAAGAAATCTGGAGTGCCATCAATACTTTAATTCTGCATTGCAGGACGGTGACAGAAACTCAAAGATAAAAAAAATATTTGTTGTTTACTGACTGTAACAGGGCAACACTATAGTGTAGCAGTGACCTCTAGTTAGGAATTGAGGGAGCGGGGGTGCACGTGGGGAGCACTGCCAGGTCTAGCATGCGCAGCTGGAAAAGCTCCAAGCCAGTGGGTCTCACACTTCAGTTTGTGTCAGCATCACCTCCTGGAGAACTTAGGACAGATGACTGTGTGTAGCTACAGAGAAGCTCTAGAATTTTTCTTATCAGTTCTCAAACTTTAATGTGCTGCAGATTTCCTTTAAAGTACCTATTTTCAAACTCTACTCCATATTCTGATTCAGTTGTGAAGGGGTATGGCCAAGTAATCTGCATGGTTTATTTTTTTAAAACAAGTTTTCTTTATAATTTGACCCAGGCTGGCTTGGGGACATTTTGGGAAACATGGCTCTTATGGTAAGCTACCTGGAGTGTGGCTTTCTCATTTGCAATGAGGTCAAATTCCCCTGGTTTCCCAATAATGTGAAGGACTTCCAATGAGAAAATGGTTTAGGTTCCTTTCACGGGCAGTCACCTCTAACCTCAGGATTGAAAACCAGGGTTTAATATTCTATTTCTAAGCTGAAAATCTCTAAATAATTGCTTTCTGCAATTACATTTTCCTTAATTGATATCTTGTCCCCTATGGAAAAGAGGTATCATTACATGAATTTGAAACACTAGGAATTCTTACTTCCAACTGTATCGTTTAGGGATGCTCTTCCAAACTGGCTAGCTTGTTAGAAAACTCTAAGGAGGAAATTTCACCCTGATACATATGGAAGCTTTCTTGCTAAAAGTTCAGAAAATCTCTTCCACCAAGTCAAGTTATAACTCACTTAGAATGAATTTTGTGACCAGAAATTACTGGATACTCAGTGATGGATGTATATGTGAAAGTATTCTCATTCAAAACTACTTTATATTTTTAAATCTTTGCAGAACACCTACCATGAAGTTTGAGATTAAATGGTTTTTCTATTGGAAGTAAATTTTGGAAAATATATTATTATTGCTAACTGCTATTGTTGCTAATCATCATAATAAACAATCTGCAAATAAGGTATTTGGGAAAATTTAACAAATAGACTCATGAGATATGGGTCCCCTCCATCCTGGACTTAAACTTCCATTCAGGAAACAACCCAATGACAATCAGTAGGGGACAGGATAAATACATTATAGTGCATCTATACAATGGAAGACTGCCACTATAAAAAGAGCAAAAAAAAAAAAAAAAAAAGCAAAGAACAATGCCTATGTTAGCTTTTGTCTACTAAGCAGGAGGAAGATGAGAATCTATATTTTTATTGCCTCTTGTAAGCATGAGCATAAAGTAACGCAAAAACAACTAAAACCAGCGGTTAACTTTTGGGGGGGCATGGGAACTGAGCGGATGGGTGACTGATGGAATGGAGAATCCATATTGTATTACCTTTTTATACTTATTTGTATGTTGAACAAATGTGAATGTGTTACATATCTTTAAAAACATTTTTTAAGAAACACCTCTCAGTTTCAAATTTCTATTCACCTATTTCAGGAACCATCAATCTGCCACTTTAAGTACACGTTGGAGAAGACTGGAAGAAAGTTGTCATGTACTCTGTCTGCACCAATGAACACAAAGTCTTCTGAGAATTTCTTTACGGAAGCAATATTTTCAGCACAAAAATTAAAAGAAAATCCCCAGGAAATACTTTCTGTGAATGTTTCTGATTTACAAAAGATAAGTGAAATTCATTACACAGAGAACATAAAATGTTTGGATTGTAAAGCCTTTCTGTGCAACAATATTTTGATACACAACCTAAGAATATAGCTTGAAATACAAAAATACAGTTGTGATCCAGAAAATGGCACCAAATTAGAACAGTTTTATTATTTAACATACCATTGTATATACATTATTCTCCCAAATAAGAAACAATTTGATTCCAAAGTTTAAAATGTAGCTTGCAAAATGAATCCTTATTGTAAATTTGAAAAAAAAGTCCTGCAAATTAACACAAACAATTTTGATTCTTGATTAAGATATGCAAATATGTACCCTGTACCAATCACTTCTCTCATACAAAATGTTTATTATAAATAAAACTTTCAAAAAAGATCTTGGATGTTTATTGCACATCATATACAATGTTTGCCACTATCTGAAAGGCTTTCAGCCCTCCACTGTATTCACTGTTTAAATTATTTACTTAAATCTGGGTGAAGACAATACTCTGTAAATATTAGCATGTGTAGGATCATATATGATGTTTAACAGAAACAGGAAAATATAATCTTACTGGACTGCTTCTGTCACTTTTTCTAAAATAGGAATGACTCTGTTTTCTAAGCAATTACAAGAGATCTAAACGAATTAAAAAGTCCTGTCCAAATGTCAGTTTTCTCTTTTCAAATAGAAATCACATGTGTAGGCATTTTACCCAGTCATATAGTTCTACTTCCTAGGACCAGCCCTTCTCGAAGTATATATTGTTAAAGTCACACTACAAGATTGCTAATCATGCTGTCCATTGTCAACAGTTACTGTTTTGGTCTCAACATCTTCAAACTCTCTTAGCCCTAGTAAAGTCAGCACAAACCAGCCAGAATGCAGTGCCCTTAAAAACAAACAAGCAAATGTCCTAATAACTTTTCAAACCATCTAGCACAGTGCCTAGCACAGAGCAGGCATTCCATAAATATTTGATGAGTGGATACACTATTTTTTAAGACCATTTCCTATACTTAGATGTATTAATGATTTATGAGTAATATGTTGATTTAGGGTACACAGATCTAACATGACGACTAAACATAGAACACATATGACACGGCAAAGACACTGTTAGTTTTTACAATCCTGTCGCAGGACAGAATATGCACTTTAAGGGTTAAAACTATTCCAATAATAAAAAATGATTAGTCAAATATTTTTATTTTGCCAAGGAACTCTAATGGTATTAGCCTTTGACAATTTCCAGACATACAATGAACCCAAACAAAACAAAACCAAATTGCACTATTACAAAGAAACAAGTCCATGAAAGCAGAGAGGAGGCACCCGTTAAGGAACAGCGACTTCAAGGAGACGGTTGTTTTTTCGTTTGCACGTTGGGACACTCCCATTTTTCTGGTTGCCCTGAATAAACTTCACACATACTTTGTCCTGTCTGAACTGCACCAGGAACCTAGGAGAAAAGAATAAGACAAATTAAAGCAAACACAGAACAGCTGATCATTGCACTAACATTAGCTTTTGTTTTTAATGGATGTCGATCTTGAAGAGTTTTTCCTCTTTATATTAGAGCTTCTATACATAGAATCAGATCATCGGATGTTATATTGCATTTTAATTCCAGCAGTCATCATTTAGCTCTAAGTAAACTGAAGTTCATTAATTCATCATATTCCAATAAGATAAGAATAATTATTTCCATATTTCAAATAGAAAGACCAACACGCTATTTTTCCATTTTTCTCTAATTTTGCATAGCAAAAACATAAGCTGGAGGAGGGAACCCATCAAATTATCAACAAATTGAGAAAATGAAATAAAGAATTTCAGAAAAAGAAAAGATCTAGAGATCCTACAGACTATGGTTTCTAAACTTTGGTTATTCACATACTTCCTACGCAATTTTTGTCATATCCATGACAACAGCAAAGATCGAAACAGCTTTGTTCTGTAAACATTAGTCTCAGTTTCACTGTCTGAATAGCCCATGTTTTGCAAACATTATCTACTGGAGTGAAATGTGATACATAAGCTTCTGATTCACTGGTTGTTTTAAAACGACAGTATTTCTGAGCTTAAAATGTTTTTTTTTTTTATTCCAATTTGAAAACACTGAAAAAAGCTATAGTTCCAGATTCACTTGTCTGAGATATCTCTCTGGCATGTATACTCTTATCTGTGTGTGTGAAAGAAAAACAAAAACATCTTTTAAGCTTAACACAAACACACACATTGGAAAAATCAAATATTTTTACATTTTAATTCTCAAAGACCACTTGTAATATAACAAATGTATAGAGTCCTTTTTCCAGTAACTTAAGCATACCCAGGCTGTCTCCATGCTCACAATTCATGATTACGATTCACTCTAGAAGTAACAACAATAGCTATAATTTATTGAGTATTTACCATGCACCACATTGTTTATAGTAAGTTACAAATATCAACACAACTTTAAAATAATTCTATGAGGTAAGTGCTTTTATTTATCTGTATTTCATCAAAGAGAAAACTGAAGCATGGCCCCACAGTAAGGACATGGGTAACCAAAAAATCACCCTCCAGCAAACAATAATGTCCAATGTACTATTTCACATGTACTAATACCAGTTAGAACTCCACAGCAAAAGGACTGTTGGTTAGTTGTTTTGGTTTAAAATATCCAGAAAGACAACTGTATAACTTAAACAATATATATGTGTGTATACAGGGATGTGTATTATGTACACATGAGTATATACATGTACATGTATACACAAGTACTTAAAAATATTTAATGGAACAAATTCACTTTACTTTTTGATATATTCGGAACTTCATTTTTAGAAATACTATACCTGTTATTTAAGGTTCTCCTTAAAATGCAACCATTTGAAGAGTTTGGGAGTTTAAGAACTAGAAATTACAAAGCAGTTGAGTTTCTCAGTAATTCAGTTCTCACTTCTACACGTCCATGTCAAAACTGCTTGAAGGAGTACAAGGGACTTTTACTCTGCCTCTGTACACTGACATCCAGTTTATCCATGATGATGGAGACTAGGTTTGTTAGAATAGCTACTTCTACTTCTGAAAAGGCTGTACCAAGGAAGGTTTTGGTTACTGAGCTGAAGGCTGTTTATAATACTACTCTGTACAGCAGGCAATAAAATGGATCAAAGCCACTCAGGGCTGGAAAATACATCATGGGCATCCCTGCTCATGACTTTATAAAATTTTGTTTATACTTAAAATGCTCTCCAAAAAGATTATATAATCCCTGTGTAAGAGCTCCCCCAGGCTATGAGACAGAGGCTACATGGGAATCTTGCTCTGACAGGTGGCTTTCTGTGCTGCCTGGGCAAGGGACCATGGGTGCTATGCAAGGTTGCATCAGGTATTTTATTTTTATGAGACCATTCAATAATTAGAAATCAGAGAAGAAGAGGTGTTACAGGCTAGTTTATAATGCTATTAAATGTTTGTTTTCTTCAGGGGACCACACCGTCTATCTTTACTCAGACAAGCACGTTTACTGAAAGCTTACACATCCAGGATGTCACATCCCTCTCTGTGACAAGGCAGGGTCCCTGAAGCCCAGAAGCAAACCATCCCCATCAGTGTTCTGTGATCGTGTGCCTCAAATACAAACTGTGAGAGCCACTGGAGGGGTTCTAAGGTTGATTACATTCGAGAAATAGCACACGCTCTCCTCTCAAGCCCCTCAGGAGAGTCATAATGTGCAACAAGACTAAGATTTGGAGGCTCTGAGAAGGGCCTCTAAAAGAAAGATTGTAAATATGCACTAGAGAACACTTTCTTCACAGCTCATCATTATTAAGATCCTAAGAAGGCAGTGTTCTTAGAATACCAGTTCAGGAAATGCTTAAAAGTAGCCAGCCTTTGTGGCCTGGCTGTTGGTGTGATTTTTTTCATAAAAACAGCCTTATTAATCTAGTTGGCCAACTACAAGACTGCTTCATCCATATACCAAATAGTTCTGCATCTGGAATACACATAATATTCCATGATAGTGGGAATTAGCAGTCCCACCAAAACAGAAGCCCAGCATTCTGTTATACAAAATTTCAACTACGAGTTTACAGCTCTAACAGGCTCTACCAGGTAAAACCTTAATTAATAAGAACCCAACTAGTCATTATCGTACTTCCTACTATTCTTTGTTTTATGAGAAAGGACTCAACAACAAAAAGACCCAAACTGCAATTTCCAATGTAGAGTATCCATAAAGGCCAGTCTCCCACCCAATCTGAACACCACTTTTAGTGTAGGATGAGAATAGATAATGACTAAGGTTCTATAAATCCTAACGCATCAAGGAGAGTATGTTTGGCTTACAAAGGTGTAGAAATGAGTATGGATTGATTTTAGAAAGACTTTTAAAATGAGTTCAAACATTATAGTCTGGCAAAATCTTAATTGGAAGATAAAATCATTTCCTGAACAATCTGGTTACATAAATTTTTACTATATGCAAAAAAAGTATTTAAGCAAATAGTAAACAATCTATTGAAAAGTAATCATTAAATAGCAAACAACGTAACTCAAATTCTTTCAAATAATCTCATTATTGATGGATTTAATGAATGAGGGGGCCTCCAAATTGCATGCAAATAATGTCTATAATTAGAGCCTTAATGTAAAGTAAAAAATGCACATTTCAAAATTATACAATCTTAGCACTACTGAACCCTTGTCAACATGGAATGCTTAGTCTATACTCTAGCTATCTATGTGAAAATAAAGGCCATTTCAAATATAACACATTCAAAACAGCACTCTTGATTTCACCCCACCCCGGACACCCCCAAAGCTTTCTTTCCTCAGTGTCATCTATTGCCATTTGGGCTCAGGTCCAAAACCCAACAACCAATCTGTTAATAAATTCTTTTGCTTACCTTCAACCACACGGGGAACTTGATAATTTCTCACTACCTCCCACTCATACCCTAGCCTAAGCCACATCATTCTCACCCTAGACAGCTCAGAGAAGCTCCTATTTTCTCTACTTTTACTCTTGCCTCCCTATAGCTACTCTCTACACTACAGCCAAAGTGATCTCTGAAAACAATAAATCAGATCATTCCAAACCCTTGCTCAAAACCTGTATTAGCTTTCCATTATTCTCAGTAAGATATCAACTCTTTACCTTAGCTACCAGGCTCCCACATGGCTGGGCTCTCCTGCTTCTCTCTCCAGGGTCTTTTTCTACCGTTTCACTCTGCCAAGAAACTCACTCACGTCTTTGGGCCTTTGCACCTGCTCCCTCTGTGCCCAGGAAGGACTCTCCCTAGATTGCTTCCTGTCTTGCTCCCTTGATTTCAGTCTTGACTCAAATGTCACTAAAAAGAGGACTCCCTGATCTCCATATCAAATGTGACACCCTCTGACCCTTAACTTGCCTTCTATTATTCCCATCCATAAGCACTTGCCACTAACCAAAACTGTCACCTAGTTATTATTTTATCTGTGCATATTTGTCTCTTCCACTAGGATGTCAGGTGCACGAAAACAGAACCTTGGTCATTCACCTCCCACCCATCATCTAGAATGAATGCCAGACACGTGCTTGATATTTAATAAGTAGTGGTTGTACAAATAAATGTGATCTGACTGTTCAACTAAAACAATAAAAGTGAAAGTGAAAAGGTATATTCAAGCAATTCGTAAACATACTCATCGGAAATTTCAATATTGAGCTTCTGTTTGGTTTGGCTGAGAGTCGTCCGATAGAGCTTGGTGGCCATTTCAATCAGGTGGTCACTGCTGAAGAGAAAGTCTCCTTTACTAGCTGCTTCAGAGCCCTAAAAAGACAAAACCAGAGTCAGACTATCATAATTAAAGACAGCTTAGGAGGTAAATGTCCACAGGTTTGGTTGAAAACATATTCACAGCTTCTTTAAAACATTGGCTGCTGAAGTCCATTCTCCTCAATAAACAGTCATTACAAAAGCAGTATTCCTTCCAACTTGCTCAGAGCACTTCAGGAAGGTTACCTAACCCCTTGCTACTCACAGTTGTTCTATGTACCAGAAGCACCATCAGCATCACCTGGGAGCTTGTTAGAAAAGCAGAACCCGAATCCCTACTGTAGGCCCACTGACTATGAGCCCACGATAAGATCCCTGGGTTTGCACATTCAGGTTCAAGAAGCAATGACCTAACCTATAACTCATTCTGAAAGAGCTGCTTAAAAAACTCCTCAGTGATTTGGTTAAAAAAAATAACAATAACATTTTCAACAAATATACCTAGGGCAGTGGCTCGCAACCTTAGCTACTACACAAGGGACTCATCTAGGAAGCTTTAAAAGAATAGGATGCTTATGTACCATTCCAAGAAACTCTGATTTGGTTGAACTGGGGGTATGGCCTGGGAATTAGTGTTATTTAATGTGTAATCAAGGTTCAGAATTACTGTCATAGGATCTGATATGATTTGTTTAAGATTCACAGTTGGGAAAACAGGATAACTAAGCTTATTGTAGTCTAAGTTTAGAATCAGCTAGATAAGTGCACTATTAGCTAGATGCATGTCCCTAAATATGATTACTATTCACTGATATCTATTCATTCAGTGACTATTTATTAGGTGGCAAGTGTTATGCTAAGCACTTTACATAATATTTCATTTAATCCTTGTAACACTATGAAGTAGGTACCATTATCATTCCCCTTTTAAAGAGGAGAAAAATTAGGAAGGCACGTGAAAGCTAAATGACTTGGCCAAGGTCACTATAAAGTTAGTGAGACCAGCTCCAGAGCTTATATTCTTAACCACTCCATTCAAGTCAGGAGGTCTCGGTCAAGCTAAAAGCACATAACATGAAAAAATCTTTAGGTCTAAATTGTTAGGCAGTTGTTTGTTGTAGTTACATTCTTTAATAAAAACCCCCAAATTAAAATTGAAGAAGATATTCACTAAATTGGTATACAGAAGAAACAGCAGGAAGAAGCATAATTTAAAATATCTTGACACTCCCATGCAATAGTTTCAAAATAATGGACACCATAGTGGGTGTAAACAAAAGCTATTCAGGAAGATTAGAACTCAAACAAACAAGGCAATAAAAGTGATTAATCTTATTTGATTACTGAAAAACCAAGCCTGAGATTTACATAGGAGTCAATACAGCCAAAATCTGCAAATTAATAATAAGGATATATAGACTTCAAGTAATAGGATTATTCAATGTGGAAAATTTTAAATCAACGGCTGAGAGACTGGACAATCGCAGAGATCTTTCAGTCAAGTCAGTAGTTGAATCTTTACCTCTCTGAGGTGGATGGCAAAGAAGCCATCATTTTGTGAGCTCATCGATACTTTGGTCACATCCACCAGGGGAACTTCTGACTTGATCTGTCCAGATTTTTGATCAGCAAGAAGGAGATTATTATTTGTTAAGAGGAAAATCCGGGATGTACTCTAAAACAAAAAACAAAAAAAAGGATGTAAAATCAATACCCCCAAAATGGCCCATAGGTTTAAACATTAGCTATTTGCAGAAATACACATTTTATTCCAATATCTTTCAGCATGCCTACCTATACAAACCAAGAACACACTAAAAGACAGAGACGATGTATTTTAATTCATAAAAATTTCAGAAAACAAGCAAAATTTCACGTAAGCTTAAATAAAGGTAAAGGAAAATAGCTCCCTTCACAGTAACTCTGCTGAGAATATAAAATGCAAGTTTTAACTTTAAAAAAATAAAGATGACTGTCCCAACTGATAAAACACTTCTTATAAGTCTTCAGGGTTAGCATTTTTACCTTCCCATTTGCACGGTTAATTTTGTTCACAACTTCAGCAATGATAATCTTTTCTTCAATGGCATCTTTGAGTTTCTTGTATTTGGGATTCTTATTGATTTCCAGGTAAGCCCCTTGGAATGGTTGCCCAACACTAAAGAGAAAAAAATTCCCTCACATTAGAAATGATTGCAAATGGAAGCAGACTGGAAAAAGATAACAGGTCAATAGATTCCAAAGAGTGTCTGACAACTTCATAAAAAGTTAACTTACTTGATATATTTTATACATTATACTCATACCTGTCCTAAATATAAGTTGGAAAAAGAAACTTAACCCTATTTCAAATATATTTTTGATGTGATCATGGCATTTGGTAGGTGGGACTTTGATAAAAATCATATCACATGGAACAGTCAATATAGAAATCACAAGAATGACAATAAAAACCCAAGCCCAGGGCCTCATACAAAAGAAAAGACAAGTCCTTCTAATCTGTTGACAGCTACCCACACACACACACACACAAAATGTATAAATGCCTTCAAACAATATGTAGCAATGGAAAAAAGCCCAAATCACACCATCACCTGATCCAAAGGAAACAATTTCTTTTTCTTGAAGAGTAAGAAAATCAATAGGCCTTTTGGGGGAAAAAATAGATCTAGAGCAACCACTTCGGAAGAAAACTGTAGGACGATTAACATTATCATGTAATTCTGGCTTTAAAGAGGCAATATATGAAAGAAAAATCAGGCCTCTCCTCCTAGGATATACCACTAAATGGACAGAAGTGGCCAAGGTCAACATTTAGAATCCGAGCAGTTTTCTTCCAAACAAGTTACTTCTCACTAAAGGCATAATCATGCACATAACACTAAAATATCAATTTCCCTAAAGAATTGTGGTGAGACACTCAGGGTAGCTTCTTCAAAGACACAAAACAAAACAAAACAAACCCAAACAACAACAACAAAACCCAACTCTGCAGCTTCATTTTGAGCTATAAAGTTCTTGTCATTTGCAAATACAACTTTCCATGCTTGTGTTGTATGTGGAGGATGGGGAAGAAAAATCCACGTGGGTGGTCAGTGTTTCACAGCAACCAGGATAGGAAAGGCCCACACCCATGAGGGCTGCTGTTTCACACGGTGGTGGGAGGGTCAATTATTCCACTCCTCAAACTGCTGTAGGGCGAGTGTGCCACCATTCCTGAAAACTGATAAGACATTCCCCCCACCCAGAAAAAAACTGGCTTGATGTTAACATTTTTGGTTGTTGTTCATAATCAAACATGTTTTTAATGAAGAGTGCTAAGAGTCTTTGAATTTGTTTCTTCAAAAATGCATTTTTCTCTCCCCAGTTTCTGAAGTCATCCATAGGGAATGTTAATTAAGAAGATTACTTGTAATCTAAAAATATATAAATGAAAAGTTAAATAAAATTAGTTGCTGGAGAAAGCAGAGACAATTTTTCTGTTTGAAATGCTACAGATAGCAGGTACTTTGGACAACTTTGAATTTAGACACTATGTTTGACTTAGAGAAGTATATACCACCTCAAACAGCCAAATCAGCTGACCAAGGAAGCTGTGTCATTTAAAATATTTAAACCAAATGAGTCTGGCAACTTATGTTCTTTAATTCTTTAAAAGGAAGAGCTTTCAAATGTGTGAAGGCATAGAAAATACAAACGCACCATACATAATAAATGTAAATATGCTTTGCATATAATGCATTTTTATTTCTAGGCCATTCTTTGTGAGAAACTAAAAGTTGTTACAGATTTAGCTTGAAATTATACAATCTTTTCTTTTCTTTTCTTTTTCTTTTTTTTATAAATACCAGATGAAAAAGGGATAGGAATTCTGGGGGGAAATGATGAACTTGGAAATGTGAGATAACCAGTCTTTACCAAAGAGTTCACTGGGCAAACTTGTAATTGGTGTTCCTTCTTTCGCTGGCCACCAGTCATGCTCAATGAGTCAGCAGACCAAAGGCGGTGCACCAAGTGCTTAGACAACACTCAAAAAGTGATATACTAGCTTGTCTTTACATTGATCTTAAAGATGAGATTCTAATCCAGCTTATTAAATAAAGTAGGAAGATTGGAATGGTGATTGCAGTATATGGCCAACAGAAACTGGAATTCTAAATGATCACGTAGTCTTCTAAAAACCATGGAAACTAACAGGAATTTCCAATGTAAATTTATCTGAATAGCCTATACTATTTATTATTTTAAATGGTGACTTCCAATTATTTAGTTGAGTGTTCAAGCTAATGATAATGGAGTAAAATCAATAAAGTTAATCTCATTTCATTATAGTACAGAAGCCCTTGTTCCAAGGTGTCTGTTATTCATATCCAGCTGCTCGTAAAATAATTCATAGAATTAAAAATTTCTTGTGTATTACTGAAATCAAACCCTATTAGAAAAGACCTACAAATATATTTGAAAAACTTTTAAAATATTGACTTTTATGAGTAAAGCAAAGCCATAGTACCTAGATGGGTATAAAGCCTTCTTGTCTTTGAAGAGTTCACTGGCTTCTAGTTTCTCTTCATAAATAAGTTTCTGCTGGTCTGTGAATTGGTCCCTGTATTTTTTACACTGTGAGATACAAAAAAAAGGAAAAAAGATATCACTTATATAAATAAATCATTACTCATTCTTACATATAATAAACCAATTTAACAGCAGCAAGAATAAGAGTGAATGTGTATAAAATATTCACTTAAAAGGACAACAGCATTTTTCTTTTGTGGGTTTCATTGCCTACAGTGCAGAACTTGAGATGCTTCTTCAAAACATAAAAGGGCCCTGCTGGCATAGACCTTGATGGGGGTGTCGTTTCCTTCCACAATGACGTCAGTCCCTGGACATCCTTCAGCCCTGAGGCTGCCACACTCTTACAGATTCACAGTGAGAAAAACATCATACAGCACAAGCTGGTGCACACATTTACACACACACAATACTTATCCTTTCAATACGTCATGTGCTCTATTATTTTCTATTCTATTTCATTTAAAAATGTTGGTTGTAGCCTACTAAATTGATTTCATGACCCAGAAATGTGCTATGACCTACAGTTTGAAAAATGCTGTTCCAAATCCCCTACTACCATTTTACAATCTGGACGTGAGACCTGAGAAATCTCCTCTTCATCCCAATTCTGAGATTGCACTGAAAGGAGACAGGGGGTGGTGGGAGGAGCAGGGCCAAGTTTTTTAGATGATCTCTCTAAAAAATTCCATAACAGATGTGGTTGAGAACCACCAATATAACTGTATAAAGGGACGTTAGCACTGCTGCCCACCCTTTCAGGAATAAACACACCTCTCTCATTCTCAGCCCACCATCTGAGGGAAGTCAGGGTCAGATTCGGAGGCAGGGGAGGGCAGAGGCAGGGCAGGCCCCCAGCATGAGCAACTCCCCATCGTTACTCCTGAAAATAGTTTCTATGTCAGACTCAAAAGGGGAGATGAACGCGAAATGTTGGTGAATCTCTCCAATTTGACTCACTAAGTTAGGAAACAGAACTTAGAATCAGTTTCATATGTTGTGCTGGTACGAACCATTACACTAATTAGTGATGCTATAACTCTACACATACATGAGTCTTGTAAGGAACAAATCTACATTTCCTGTGCAAAAAAAAAGAGTTTCCCCCAGAAGATGTATCCATCAGTCATTCACTTACTAAATATAAGGCCTTCAATCCAATGATTTTTGTTATTTCTGATACCTATATGTATATAGCATTCCATTGATCAACTAAGTTATTAAAATAAAGTCAACACCTAAACAAGTACCCCATGCCAGGCAACAACTAAATTACATGTTATGCTTTCATATAAAATTAAGTGAGCCAAAATATAAGGCAACATCAAATAGATTTTCAGCTTCCCTTTAATTCACATAGAGGGAAATTTTAATCCTTTTAATGTCTCTGAGGGGATTTTAAAGCTTTTTTTCTAGCCCATCAAAACGTTTGAGTTCACATGTATGTCTGTGTATGGGTTCAATAAATCTTACCAAAGTAAACTCATAACTTGTAGGCTTTAACTACATCAAGCGACAATGTTCAAATTTAATGATTTTTTATCTCCTATTTATGGTTATTCTTTTAGATAGAATGGAAAACAAAACAAAAAAAAAAACAAACTACTTGAAAGTAACCGGAATCTAAAAGGGAAAAACAATGTAGTCATCTGCCCTGCACCTCGTTTCCAACCACAGAGAGACTACCAGCGGGACACCTGGCTGCTCTAGGTTTTCGCACAAAGGCCAAGTACAGGGCATGATTCAAAAATACCAAAGTCCTCAAGTAATTCTCCTCCAGGCCAGAGGAAGAATGTGATAAAAATCTGCTTCTATAAAACACTTCTCAAACGCTCAAAATATATGATAAGAAGTCTCTGAAAAAAACATAACAAGACATTTTTTTACCCTCCACAAATGGAAAATCCTTTTTAGTTCCTTATGAGTAGAATCCAAGAATAGGTAAGGTCTTGATGGCCAATTCTTGTCTATTGGAGATAAGGAAGGCATCTTATTTTTCATTTCCAAGAAATATTTTTGCACCTGAATTGGGTTTGACAGAAAATACCAGATGAGTAAAACACATGAGAAAAAATATTGTTTTATATAAACCAGAATCAAACAAAGCAGTCTTTCGTGGAATTTAGCAAGTTTTAGTCCATAAAACTCTGAAACTTCTCTGGAAAGTCTCTATTCCACTCTTCATATTGGTTGGGGAAATCTGAGCTCTACCAAATGGTTAAGAGAGAAGACTAACAACACTAATGTTAATATTAACACTAATACTAACACCAGCGAACAGTAGCCAGCTGTACTGTTTTAGCCATTAGTCACATGTGGTTATTTATATTTAAATTTTAAGTAATTAAAATTAAATAAAATTAAAAATCCAGTTCATCAATCACATTAGTTATATTTCAAGTGTTCAACAGCCATATAGGTCACTAGTGACTACTCTACTGCACCACAAATGTATAAAACATGTTCCTCATAGCAGAAAGTTCTATTGGACAGCACTGCTCTACAGTACTTAATATGGGCCAGGCACTGTTAAGAGCTTTATACTGTTATTCCATTTGAATCCTTACAATTAATCTATGAGCTCACTGCTACTGTTATCCCTATTTTACAGATGATGAAATCAGGCTCCTAAAAGTTAAGGAACTTGCTAAAGTCACACATCTATAAGTGGCAGAGCAAGCTAGCTCGAGAGTTTGTACTCTTCACCAAAAACATACACTTCTCTGAAAGGCAGAGGGGAACTTCAGAGTCCGTCCTGGCAGACTGGCACAGCCTTGCTCTCCTTCACCCTCCTCTACCCACTAACCTGTTTGCCAAACTTGCCTTGCAGCAGCATTTGGGTGGTACATTTTCCCCAAATTCATATGCTGAAACCCTAACCCCTGATGGGATGGCATTAGGAAATGGGGCCTTTGGGAGGTAATTACATTTAGATGAAGTCATAAGGGTGGAGCTCCCATGATGAGACTGGTGCCCTTAAAAGAGGAGACAGAAAAGAGCTTGATTCTCTCTTTTTTTTCTCTTTCTCTTTGCCATTGTGAAGAAAACAAGAGGCCCTCACCCGAACCACACCATGCTGGCACCCTGATCTTGGGCTGCCCAGCCTCCAAGTCTGTGAGGAATAAAGGTTTATTGTTTAAGCCTCCCAGTCTATGGTATTTTTCTTATAGCAGTCTGAACTAAGACACCTGGCTTCCTTGAGTTCACTTTCCCCAAAGTATGTTCTCTCTGTCAAATAAGAACATTTTATTAATTATGTACAGGCCACATATAACTCTTCCTGACAGAATTCTGACTGAATTTGAGGAAAAATGATTTTTAAAAAGGTCACAATCTCTCAGGGTCACAGTTATGATTTGTTACCAAGTAAGTTATAAATTATTGAGTTGGTCCTATTAATTAGTTAATACAATAATTCCAATGAGTCCTATACAAAATGTAAACTTACAATTCTCTGAATCGTAAATTCATAAATTTTCTTTCCAGCATTGGCTCTGAAGAATTTCCTGTATTCCCTACGTACCTTTAAAAAGAAGCAAAATGCAATGGTTAACATGTGGCCAGCACACGCCCATAAAGAAGATACACCTCTATTCAAAATGAAAATAGGTAGAACAAGTAAATTTATTAAGTGCCTCTCTGGATGTAGTAAAATAACTGAAGCATGTTGACACAGTGGATTTTAAGTCAGAGAAAAAGAAATTAAGAGATGCAAAATTATAACACCAGAATATTTTTTGATGTTTTAAATATTCTTAACTAGTTTTTAAAGAACCTGATGAGCTGATGAGAAACATTTTACAGGTATAGCTGCAAACTCATTACAAATCAAAATACTGTTTGCAAAAGGCAAAAAAATGCCTAAAGAACTATGTCAGTTTCCAAAAAGCTTTATATATAAGATAGGATTTCAGTACCATACACTGAGAACTGAAGGTAACTAAGAATTTTAAAAAAACAACAAAAAAAAATTGAACTACTGTTATCTTTCATTGAATGGCATTGATCTTTCTCTCATCTCTACTCTTGCCAATTTTTCTAATGAATACTATAACTGTGCTTAAGATGTTATATTATAGTTTTAGTTTACCTATTTCTTTGTTGCTACACTGTTATTATCTACATTGTATACTAATGTCTACCAAATAAAATAACTGAGGGAGGTGTCTGCTGAATGAATAATTTTGAAATTGAGAGGAAAGCTTAAATATTTATTATTATCCAGGTGTAAATGGGAGAGTTAGAAAATATCAGCCAATCTGAATAATTCAGACTTTATGTACCTCTCTTCTGTCTTTAGTGTTCTGGGTTTAACTGCACGTGTTCAAAATATTTCTACATTTAGGGGTGGTAACCAAATTGTTTGTAGAAAAATGTTTCATATGCATATTTTAAATTAACAACCTCACATAGGAATTCAGACTACAAGTTTCTCTTAAAACTTTCTAAGATCTAGCAGCAGTGAGCCTTGTCCCCACATGACAACGGCCTAGTAGCTAGCTGCATGCTCCAAACCACATGAGGCCCCATCACTAACCCACCTTCTACCTGCTACTTTTCTTACCCACATGACCTGGTCCCTCTGGGCATTTGAGTGCCAGACTCATACACCTGCATATTACTCAAATTTAAAAATTCTTCCACATATCATATAGATAGTCCTTCCTTTTATTCATATTCTATGTTACCAATTATCATTCCTCTTATAGCCATGGAGTTGTTAGATTCATAAGCATTTCAGATTTCAAACTTACAAGGTTAGAGGGACAAAGAGAAAATGGATATCTATTAATTGGCTCCTGAAGCTATAATAGTGTAGCAAAGCAGAAGTTAAAGAAGTGAGGTTTCATGAAAACATATCCTTAGAAATATACTAGAAGTCTTACTATATTTAGCTGAAAGTAACTGAGCTCACTGCAACAGGTTTTTTGATATTCATAGGACAGGCCTATTCCCCTGAAACAATAGCTACATACAGAAAAAAACATAGTGACAACATGTTGACGTACAGAATAGGTTTCCATCATGGACTCTGGAGTCCCAAAAGGGTCCACCGAACTTTATAATCAATTCTATAAGAATGAAGTCTTTTAAAAGGGCAAAACTATTGATCATTATCAACAATTCTTTATAATAAAAAGTACAAAATTATTATTCTTAGACTTCAAAGAAACATAACTTTACTTCATAACAATAATAATGGCTGTTAAACATTAAAATACTTCTGTTTTGTCTGAAACTGGAAAAAAAAAAAGACAGTTATATCTAATTAGCTCAGTTAACTTCAGCTAACATAGAATTCACCTACAAACTCAACTTGGTTTATAGGTTGCTAGCACACATTACTAATATGAAAATACTTCTGAAATTATATGCAGTTAGTTAAACCCAGAAAACTGAAGATAAATATGATGGTGCTGGTAGAAGTCATTATAGAGTAAAAATCTTGACTCAATGTTGTTTGTTCCTTCCGCTTATGAAAATTAGAATGTAAACTCAAACATGTAAATAAAATGGGAAATAAAATCCTTAGTTATGATTTTTTAAAAAAGTAGTTCTTGAAACAGAACATCTTAAATTCATAAAGTTACTTAATTACTTCAGAAATTACTTGATGAATAGTCAATATAATCAAAAAGGTTAATTTTCTAAAAGGTTATAGGCTAAACATTCAGGGAAAAATTCAGATTATTCAAAGCAGAGTTTATGGATACTGCTAATGCTGTTCAGATTCAGAGTCAATGGTTTCCTGGATGAGACTCAAATATTTAGAAAAAGATGAATTGTTATAGTATTAAAGTAAAAATAACTAACAATTGTGTCAATAAGGCTTTATTATCCCCAAAAGACAGTATAATGGCTCTCTATGGTGATGAGTTTTTAAATATTAGGAAGACAAAAATCCTATCCTCTCTGAAGGTGTTCTTTCCAGAGCCCAGAATCCTATTTACTTACATGTATCCTTACCTAAACTAGCAAGCATCACTCTGAAGTAAACCCTGCCCTGAAACAGAAGCCATTTGAATTAAAGTTTTCTTTAACCTGAATGATCCACTGCTGGTCTTACTCATCTAAATCTGTAAATTTAAATGAAACCTATTGGTTTCTATGCTGAACAATTAGAGAACACATTTCTTCACTCTGAAGATAGCTCTGCTTCAGGAGCCATCGTTGTAGCAGAATAAGCAGATAAAAGGAAACAAAAGCCCAATATCCCCTGGCTGGTCACTGTAGACGGTGGATCAGCTTTTAGCTTACTATTGTGATTCTGTCTCATGAATTAAAAGAAAATAAAAAGGCACTTCATCCTCCTAAAAAAAACAACAACAACATAAAACAAAATGTTTTGGATAAAATATGCTACATTGCTATCACTTTAAATCTATTATTTAAAGAAATACACCACAATAAAATCAGAAAATATTAGTGTACAGGTTTATTCTCAAAAAGAAACAAAATTAGGCAAGATGACATTGTAAAAGACTGTGCAGACCATCAGTAAGCATAATCAATCATTTCCTCAGGGTTAGTAGGTGCTAGGCTTTATTGAGTTCACCCTGGACAGAAAGAAGGGGTTGAGGAAGTACCTTCAGTCCAAGCCAGTAAGCCCAAATGACAGCAACAGCATGCTTGCGCCTAGCCTCCTCCTTCAAGTGTTTCAATTCCCTTCGAGCCTAGAATGTTTTAGATGGTAAATAAAAGAGACAGCCCAATGCAGACAGCACAAATGACCAGGAAAAGACACCCGACCTAACAGAAGAGCCAATTTATGAATAAGGATTTCAGAATGATAGAGGAACGGTGCATAATCATTTAAACCCAAAGAATCAGCGTCAGGCTGGTGTAGTTAGTCCCTTGTATTTTTAGTGAGTTGAGACTATTTCAGAGGAGGGCAATCTGTGTGGTACTCAAGGGAAGCACTCCTCCGACTCCTTACTTTCATTCTTCTTCTTTTTTCTCTCCTGTTTTCCCTCCTTCCCTTATCAAACCTTTAGAACTATGAGTGGCTCCTAATAATTTCAGTAGACTTCCCTTTGCTGCCAGCACAACGGGGTGGGGTGGGGGGCGGGGTAGAGGGAATTCCTAAGTTCATTAATTTGGATGTATAAAAAGACATCTCTTGTGAACAACTATTTAGAAAACTGGAAGGAATAAAAGTGGTTCTCCTAAAGTTCAAAAAAACACAAAACTTGAAATTCTTTCCAGTTAGAAAACTGGAAGTAGCATGTATCAAAATTCGGTATTAGCTAAGGCCCCAAACGAGGAAATATATTGAAACAAGATAAAAAATGGAACAACTTATAGGTTTAAAAAATTAATATTAGGGAAACATTAATCTAAGCCATGTCATTTTAAAAGAAAGGATTAGACAGGCATTGATTTTTCATTACACTATACGCAGCTTAGGAAATGAGCTCACTCAGTGCAGAAATCTCAGGGTTAATGCTCTCTAAAAGTCCCTCTGCCTCTGCCATAAAAGAGACTAGTTTGTTCTTCGATGGTTTTCAAGGGAGAACACGAATGAACAACTTTGGTGAGTTTTAGGCAAGATCTTCACATGGGCAAAATGTTCACTTTTCTCATTTTACTCACAAGATAGGCTTATACTGGTAGACTTACAAGGTAGACTTAAAAACAGGAATATATTGGTATTTGTGTTTCTAACTGGAATACACATTTTTAGCAGAGATGACCTTTGATTTTCCAAGTAACAAAAACATCTAAAACTCTTGTCCCTTGGGGTTTGTGAAATGTTCACAGAGCCCACGACTCTGCCTGGGGATTAGTGAGAGCATTTCAGGAGGCCTTTGTTTCTGAAAACAAACAGCTGATGCTGAAATTCCTGGGATTCTTCAGTGGCAATTAGAGCTAGCTTTGCATGAACATAGCTTTCTGTAAATCACTGATAATTCTTTCCACATATAATATTTTGCTTATAATCATCAATAGCTGCCACAGTGAGCCTAAAAAAGTTTCATTCATAGATTAATATTTAAGGCATGCATTAAAGGAGTTTCCGTTGCCAACACATTGCAGAAAACCAACTAAGGCCCAAACCTGAACATTTTCAACATGCCCCCTTCCCCCCTACCCCAAAAAAGAAAAAAAACAAAAAATAAAAAAAAAGCAAAAATTAAACATGCATGTTCTTAAGAGTTTAAAAAAACAGCAACTAGTGTCTCAATAGTAAGCAATTAGTCTTTTTTGCCTGTACATGCTTAAGCTTCCTATCGTGTACTGCTGACACTAACATCTCCAGGTTTATTAGACCCAGCTGCTAGGCCATGCACCAGTATGAGCCACTGTTAATTGTATTCGTTCATCCCCTGATATTCTAGAACTACAGACTGATTATTGCAGATTCGAGGATGGAGTGATGAGATGTGCATATAAAGTACCTTAGATCCAAGCCAGTAAGCCCAAATAACTGCAATAGCATGTTTATTCCTAGCCTCCTCCTTCAGCCGGCTCAGTTCCCTTCGCGCCTGTGATGCATGTGAAAAGGAGTTACAGAAAAGTTTAAGGCAGGAAAGGTTACTGCTGATTTTCAATGGAGAAAGAAGAAAGACACCGGTCACCAACAAACAGTAAACGCTAAACGCAAAAGCGTGTGCCACCGCCCCACACCAAAACGTTGCAAAGAGCAAGAGGCAAATGCGTGCTCAGTAGCTTAAGCCAGTGAAACATTTTCTGTCCCCAAAGGAGAGGGTCCGAGAGGATCCGTTGTTCCACTCGTTACTTCCGAACCCCTGCCTTCCTGGGGTGGTCTCTGGCCTACCTGGGTACCATGCCAATATGCAGCAATGGTGGTGGCAGCTTCCTCGCAGCGCTTTTGATGCTTCAGTTCCCGCAGGATTGTTCGGGCCTGAGGTGCAGAATCACCCAGAAAAAGAGAAAGTCAACCAAAAACTGGAATCCATAGTGATTCACATAAAAAACGCATGAAGAGACAGTCATAATACACATTCTCAAGTGAAAAAATTAATAGCTTAAATCAAGAAAAGATGTTGCTTATTAGCCCAAAAGGGACTATGAGAAGGTGGTAAATGAAAACATCATGAAGCACAAAGGAGTAGCCCCCAAACCAGATTGGAACAGCAGCCTCCCATATCCCAATATGTGACAGGAAACAAATGTGACCACAGACAGCAATGTAAGCTGGTGTATATCGAATAAAAGGAGCCATTTTCAGAATTAGGTTGGAAGATCTCCAATTATCCTCCAAATTTATTTTATCACTTTTATTACTGTTGTCCAGGGATATAACTATAGCTGTATTTTTAATTCAAAAGATGTTTAAAAATCTGTTAAAATATAATTCCCACTGGTCTAAAACCAGTGGCTTCTATCCAGTAGTCGCTAAAACCTGGTTTTGTGGGTGTCAGGAGAATCCCCGACTTGGAAGTGGACCTTGAATCCTGCTTCTGATGTCTCTAGACTGGAGACTGGACCCAGGACTCAATACTTAGGTCAAGGAAGGCAGCAATTTCACTTATTCTACGTGCTCAAAGTTGTACTTTGGCATCTGCTGTGAGACAATTACCAAGTCCTTGGGTTACTCGCAGGCCTAGACACAGGTCAGTTGATGTTGCTGGATTTCTGGCCCAGGGCTCTATCCTCTGAAGGGGTCTGGGCCTGGGAACTACCTTCGAGTAGCCCCGTTGGATCCAGCCTACTCAACAAAATCTCTCAAGGGGCAGTGGTCAGAACAGGCCCTGAAGTATCTATGACTCAGAGCAGAGGTCAGTAAATTTTTTCTGTAGAACGCCAGATGGTACAACTTTTTGGCTTAGCAGGTCACATGTTCTCTGACACACGTGCTTAACTCTGCCATTGTAACACTGCAGCAGCCACAGACAAGATATAAAATAAATGAATGTGGTTGTGCAGCAATAAAACTTTATATAAACTTTGTATTTCGTGTATATATGTATACGAAATTATCATTTCATATAACTTTTACATGTCATGAAATACTCTTCTTTGTCTTTTTTTCTTTTTAACAATGCTTAAAAAATATACAAAACATTTTTAGCTCTCAGGTTGTACGAAAACAAGAGGTAGGCTAAATTTGACCTGTGGGCTGTAGTTTGCTAACCCCTTGACAGGAAAGATCTGGAACTAGATCACCCCACTAGAACAGCCACAGCTTAGGATCTTTTGATCATTATGGGGCAGCCAGCAAGACAGTTACTGGTAAGTTATGGGCAGTGCTGGGCTGGAGTGCTGAGGCCTGGCAGGATTCACAGGTGGGAAGGCAATAATATAACAAGCCTTCTGGACTACAGCTTCCCTCATAAACAGAAGGCAAGAGGATACTGAAATCATGTATGGAATTATTTCAAGGACTTCCTGCTCAGAGAACAAAGCTCTTGAAAAGAAAGCTGGTTAGAAGGAAGCAGCCAAGACACGGTCACCAGGGCCCCAGCTTGGCCCACAATATTTATTCTTTCCACCTGACTGTTTACAGAGTAAACAGGAGACGGGGAGCTCTCCCCTGCAGGGTGAGCTTAAGACATCATCCTTTGTGAAGAACCTAAAAACCGCAAATAAATAAGGCTCGCTTCTTTGAAACTCACCTTCCAGCCCCGGATATAGGACTGAATTACCAAGGCAGAACTCTTTATCTGTTGATACCTCTTTTGTTGCTGTAAAATGAAAGGGGTAGATCTTAGCAGCTCTATTGATATATCTAATAAATATACCGCAAGGACTGAAAAGTATTTGTTCACTTAGTGCACTTAACTCTTGACCACTCATATTCTTCTGGGAATCAATATGTAAAGAAATCAAAATATCAATAAATCTAAAATTATCAAGGCACACCTAGTTTTATTGTGCTTTGCAAATATTATATTTTCATCAACACTGAGTCATGACCCTTCACCAGCAAAAAGATTACAACTCACTGAAGGCTCAAATGATGGCTATTTTTTAAATTAAGGTATGTACTTTTTTTTTTTTTTTTTTTTTACATATAATGCTATTGTACACTTAATAGACTACAGTATAGTGTAAACATTATATGCACTGGGAAACCAAAAAATTAGTGACTCGATTTATTGCAATATTTACTCTATTGCAGTTTGGAACTGAACATACAGTATCTTTGAGGTGTGTCTGTACAGTTAATCCAAAGTATGTTTTAAGGATGTTAAATATAATTAATTTTTACATGGCTCAGGACCCACCATTATCAACATCTCTTCTTTGTATTATGTTGTCATATGACATAGGGTCCAACACATGGCAGATACTTTGTAAACGCACATTAAATGAATACACGCTGCATATTGAAGAATGAATACACACTGAGTTCTGCATGTGTTTCTGTGTTCTCTTTTCTCTGTGCACATCTCACCATGCCCCTGCCTGGGCCAGCCTCCACGTCCCCAGTTCTTTCTAGATTTGCTGCTTTTACTCTACCTCAAGCTGGGAAATCAGCTAATAAATTTAAGTAAATGTCTATCAATTGACTTAGCTTTATTTATTGAGCTCCTACTCTACATACAGCCCTTTTAATTTACCCATGAGGATATAAACATGAATCCAACTCCACCCAAGCACTCAAGGACTTAGAGTGGATGTACGTCAGCTGTATGAAATGGGAACAGGGTCCCAGGAGACATACAGGCACAGCAGGCAGTTCAGATGCAGCAGAAGTTACTTCCAAGTGAGGAAGCTTAAAGACCCAGTAAGGCTCCAGGCCAAGAGTTGGCTCAGCAAACTCAATGCCCAGAAGCCTGCATTTCTTATCTCTAGGGTGGATGCCTGAGAGAGTGGAAGCAGTTGGAACACTATCCCTAGAAAAGAGAGCTTCTACTGTATTTACCGTGGAATATTCATTAGAATGTGGGCATCTGCCACGAAATTTCATAGCTTTTCAGAGTGCTAAAGTCATGCTGTGACTCTTAACACTTTGGAATGCCTAGATTTTGCAGCTCCCTTTCTCTGAGGGGGAAGAGATGCCTTCCAAGACTCTAGGCTACATTTTGGGAGATCGAAGGAAATGGAGGGTGACTTATCGACCCCTGGGCAGCAGGAAAAAAAAAAAAAAAAGAGGATACCAGAGGGAAGGCCAAAGAGGACACTCGGACCTTGGACAAGTCACTACCTTCTCTGGGCCTAAGTTTCCTTTTCCGTCAAATGAGGAGCTGGAAAATCTCTAAGATTCCTCACAGAGTAATATTCCACGGCTATAAGAACAAACGTTTCCTACAATATCTGATCATCACTTCTGACATCCATTTGGTGCCTCCATGTTTTCTTTTTTAATTCTCAAATGGCTTGAAAATAACTTCATCCCACTGTAAAATTCATCTCAAGGAACCAGGAACTATCACAGAATATGGTTTTTTAAAAGCATCAGTAACTGAAAATGGGTATCCAGAAAATCTTTGAGTTATCTGGTTGAGGGAAAATACTGAGTTTAATCACTGGCTTGGAAAACATGTTAGTTAACTGGGTGAGGTATTTAGTTCAAATTCTGAAATCGATATAATACTAGAGCAAAATTAATACTTTCCCCCCAAATTAGGCTATTACTTGTTTTCATTCTACAAATTAATATTTCTTGTAACTCTCACCATCATGAATTAATGATACATCTAGTGACTTTATTTTTAAAACATGGAGAAACAAAAGCTCTATACTGGGGGGTGGGGAGATGGATATAAATACCACTTGCTATTCTTGGTTCTTTGCCTTAGCGGTTTCTTCTTATCCTTCTGATGAAGTAAGTAGTCCCCTTCCAGAAAGTCTTCTTTGACCATCATAACTAAAGTTATATGCCAGATTCCTATTATTCTTTACCTCAGTTTTCTATTTCCTTCTTAGCATTTAACACAATCTGTAATTGTTCTGATTATTTATTTGCTTAATTGCATACTGTCCCTCACCAAATATAAAACTCTGTGAGGTCAGAAATTAGGTTGTCTTGTTCACCTTGCTATCCCCAGAGCCTGAAAAATAGGTGTTTCAAATATTTGTAGAATTCAAGATAGATAAATTCATTACACTTCTAAATTGGATGTTAATGATCTCAAAAAAGAAATGATAAGAATTCCTTAAAGATTGGTTATTTATTTATTGGTCTTCCTTTTCTCAAGCAAACAGAAAGTACAGTATTATGAATCTGCGGAAGAGCCAAGTGTCATTGCCATGTGTAGCCAGGCTAGGTGACAATAGTCCTCTGGGCCTTTGCAGAATACATATGAATAAATCTATCATTTAAGATAGCTGGATAAGTTCATACATTAACATTTGTATTGCTGTTTATACTCTTTTAACTAGAGAAAGAAATTTTTAAGATATCCTTTTAAGCTAATTTTTCCTTAGCTTAATCAGTTCAGAATCTCATTAATTTCTAAAAGCTGGAAATAATACACTAAAATGTATTATATGAGAAAGGTCAGCATATGTTGTATTCTGATTCTACACTGACTCATACCAAAGCTTCTCTAAGGGCTAAAAAAGAGGAAGAAAACCTTAAAGGAGATTTGACTACAAATTTAATTCATTTTCCAACTCAGTTGCTAGTGAAAAAGTATAGAGTGAAAAAGCATTTGGAAGCAGTGTTCTTATCTCTGAAATTCATTTTGTGAGAACACAACTCAAGTTCAAGCTAGCCTCGAGAAAAACCTTCAGGATGCCCTCAAACCTGAGGTACATCTCTATAATCAAGTGAGAAAGGAAATTGCAAAAAGAAATTCCATATCCATTAAATAGAATTATTTTATTATTGAATTTTTTCCCATAGTTAATAGGGCCAAATATTGGAGGACTAAAGGAAATCTAACCCTTTAACTAAACTCCAAATTCTACTAAATTGTGGCATTACTTCTCTGGGATTAAAGCCATTTTCAGTGCTGCTACAATAAATGTAGAACAGCTAATTATTTTGGAAAATTGACCCTACCATAGTCAAAGCGTTAAAGAACATTGTCTCTTTCAATTTGATGACCTAATTCAAGATGTATACTTCCTGTTATATCTATATCAGTGGGAGGCAGTGTGGAATACTGAACTTGAGCTCTTAAGTTGTCCTGGATTCAGACTCCACCTCTGCCACTGCGTAGCTGTGTGATTGTGGGCAAGTTACTTCATGGTTCGTGCCTTAGTTTTCTCATCTTTAATAAAAGGGACCATAAGAACACCTATTTCATGAGGTTGTTGGGATAATCACATACATAAAAATGACATACATGTTAAGTATCTAACAAACGTTTGCGAGTAAGTATCATTGTTGCAGATTAAAAATGCTGGGGACTTACGGCGTATCTCCTGTACCAGGCAGCAATCACGATTTGACTTTTTCTCATTAGCAGAAAGTGTGTGCGGCATTTCCACCCCCGATAAATCTTCTGAATGAGAGTGGCCAAGTCCTCAAGCCTTTGCTTCCTCAGGTCTTCTAATTTGAATAACTAATAAGAAATGATAGGTGGTTTTTCAAAATTCTATCAAATACTCCTGGCATATGAGAAAGATATCCTCAGGAGGTAAAATATTATAATGTTGGAGTCAACCACATTGGAAAAAAAGATCATTAACTGCCTTAATTAGAGATAATATGGATAAAAACCCATGCGAAAACTATTTTGATGAATTCAGATTCTGGTGATTCTGCATTTATGACAAATCAGAGAAGGGCTGAACTGCCTTTACATTATCTGTGAGGATGTGATTATTAATGAAATGGAGATGCTTGCAAAGTTTTTCTTAAATAATTTTAACACTTTCCAAATTCTCTAAATTTCCAATTACCAATCAACTACTAGACCAATTATACTTCATTCTAGCCTATTCACTTAGAAAAAGACTTTCTTGGAGTTCTACTAAGTATAATTTTAAGTGTACCTTTTAACTTCTAAAAAATTTTAATTTAAGTGCCTTCATGCACCTCTAAATAATTGAGTTGCCTTTCCTTAAATTATTGTATATTTCAGATATTACAAATATCTGAAATATACCACCAATTCCTATGAATTAGGGAAGTTTTATTGTTGTATAAAAAGTTTCTTTATTGTTTCTTTCTTGTACAATCTATCTGATAAAAAGACTTTGACATTTCATAAAAAATACACATTCTTCCATTATCCTTTACCCTTATTTGCCCATTCTCTTAGACATTTGCAAATAAATACGAGAATGTGGCATTCTTGGTAGCATCTCAGTAATGTCAGAAAGTTAAATATCCTTTAAGAATGTGCCTGTGTAATTATAGTATAAGTTCAAAGTATAAAGGTTTTGATTACTTACTGTTCTTGGGTTTCGGATGAATATCTTTGATCTACCAAAGGAGTATTCTTCCATGGGAATTTCTAATTCATTAAACAGAACCTCCACACCAGCCCTATAAAAACCAATAAAAACAATGAGTTTTCTGAGTTACAAAAATAGTTTATCTTATCTTAAATCATGATATCAGGTTCTCAATGGTACAAAAAATAGCTTTATTTCCAAGTATAATTGCTTTTGCAACAAGCATCCTTCTATCAAAACATTATTAAGACTGAATTCCACAAATTAAACTAAATCCAATAAACATTACAAAAATAAATTTGGGTTCAGAACTACATAGTCTAAGAAAGTGTGGTATGAAAGCCAATTTCTTGATTTCATTAGCGGAGGCAATACTTGTACCAAATATATCCATAACGAGTACCAATCGGAGCCTGGAGGTTGTGCAAGAAACTCAGATCTATTTTGAACTCACTCAGTTAATTCTTAGAAACATTTTAAACATTGCTCCTGCCCCTCAGATTGTGGGCAGGGCTGGAGAGATAGTGCTAAAAGCCAGACTAATGAGGTACAATGAAACATGGGCCTTATATAATGGGAGTGAGTCTTGAACTTGGCTTTGACCACTCCATCCTGGACCCTGGTTTCAACATCAGTCTTTAAAACTAAACTTCGCTTCACCCCACCAACCTATGGACTAAGTGCCAGGCAGGGAGTGAACACATGTTCTGTGTATTACGGTACATATTACCCATAATACCCTGGAAATTAGCAGTGGGAACTGAAACCCAAATCCTATGTTATTTAGGTATTGACTTGTGCACCAGACACCAAATCATATGTCTGGAGTTTATCTTCTTATAACACAGGGTGAGTATCTAATACTGTTGAGGTTCCTGGGACAGGCCAGGCCCAGTGAGAATGTGAAGGTAACACCAGTATAAGTGAAATAAAAAATCCCCAAGTTGCTGCCTAAGCCCTTAAAACAGGCACGATGGCCTTCCTGTAGGATTCAGGAGGGCGTCTATAGCCCACAGAAAAGGGGCACCTTCTCTGACTGGCGAAAGCAGAAGACAGGTCATTACACAGGCAAAATCTGATTTCTTTTTGGCAGTGACCCACCCCCCAGCACTAACGTTCTCTCTGCGTGTGGAGAACTCACAGGGGCTGCTTCCTGGGATGGGCCTGCAAGTGGTCCAGCACTCTGCGAGCTCTCTACACGCAGAGAGAATATGGCCACGAGTTCTGCCATATTCCCCCATCCATGTAGCTTTACTAGCAATAATACTAACACTTTGGACTTTGTTTGCTCCTGTAATTATTTCTCCATTGGTACAGACCTGGGTAAAGTGGGACCCTCATGCCCATCCACCAACGCTCTCTGGGGTTATTTCTCCGGAGGGTGGAGGGCGGTGAGCTGAGAGCAGCGATCTAAGATGCCTCTAACTTCACCCTTCTATAATTCTACACAAATATATTTACCAATTACAAATATCCTCCTAACTTGCCATGACTTACTTATTTTAGAAATTTTATTGACACACAAGTTCCAAATGTGGATTCGATAAGCCCTGTTTTGTCCTTAAAGAAAATCAAGACTTCTATAATTAATCAAGAATCGGCACAAAATGGTATCCTGATGGAAAAGGGTGCAAAACAGAGATTACATCCAACTTTTCGTAGAATGTTTCGCCTAAGAACCTGTGAAAAGACCAACATGTTATCTGTATTCTTTAAAATGTCATTATTAAATATGATTAATTTTTTACCTTGCTGGTCCTTTCCAATGAGGCCATGTTTGTTTACAAAGCATTTTGTATCTTTCTAGGCAAGGTTCATATGCCTGCCTGAAGGCATAGCCTGCCCTCCTCACTCGGACATTCTCCAAAAGACCCAGATACCTGATCTGATGACATACTAGAGCCTCGTTGAAGATGTGTGCTGCTTTTTTATCATTCGGTTTGATACACCTAAAAGATTGCAAAAAATTTTAAGTTTTAAACTCTGTCTCTTATGGATTTATCTGTCTGTGTTTTATAAGGTATCATATATATTTATTTAGTGGTGAAGTAATTATTTGTTACTCTTGAGAAACCTGGTCATTTCTTTTGAAATTATTTCAAATCATTTTATAAAAACCTAAAAATTAACACAACACTATGTACATCAACTATAATACATTCAATAACATGGATAAATCTCACTCGCTCTTTGTTGAATGAAAGAATACATATTTTATGATCCCATTTATACGAAGTTCAAGCAAAACTAATCTATAGTTAGAAATCAGTATTGTTGTTACCTCTGGGAAGAGGTTAAGGGTAGAGATCTAAGGGAAGAGGCACCAGGTAACCTTCTGGGATGATGGAAATGTTTTATACCTTGGTCTGGATGGGGTTACATAGGTGTATACATTAAGATTCAATAAGTTGTATAATTAAGCCTCATGCACTTTATTATATTGTATGTATATAATACATCTCAATAAAAAAGATTAAAAACACTGCTCTCTCCCTATATCCCTGTATCTGCCGCCTTTGCTGCCCAAGGAAAGACATTTCCCAACCTCCTTTGCAACTAGGTGTGGCCATGTAACTGAAATTCTGGCCACTAGGATCAGAGCAGAAGTAATGTATACTACTTCTGGTTGTGTCCTTAAAAGGACAGGGACTTGCTCTCACTTTGCTCATCTTCTGCTAACAGCTCCTGGAAATTCTGACATGGCGGAGAACTATCTTTGACCATGTGGACGAGGGAAACATCCTGGAAACTGCAAAACCACAAAATAGAAGGAGCTGCTCTATAGCCCTAGAATTTTTATACTTACAAGTTACATAAGAAATAAATGTCTTCTTTAAGCCATTGTTATTTTTGGATTTAGTTACAGCAATTTCTGTATCCTATTAATACATTGTGAAATATTGGTGTTTGCATCTGCCTAGCTACAACCTCAAATAAATTCCACACACACATGTAATATGTGGACAGTTAAAACTTACTTTGTTTGGCCATGGTGTTTTATATGCTTTTCCTCTTACATTAAAAAAATAATGTCCACTCTTTGGCTTAAGGACAGACAAACAGATCAGTGGAACTAGTGGGTTTAGGTCTAGACTCCTATACATGCATTCAATTAATTTTCAATAAAAGCCTCAAGTCAAATGAATGAAAGACTGAGATTTTCTTTTTCTTTTCAATATAAGATGGCAGAACAACAGGATGACTATATTAAAAAATATAGATCTTAATATGAAATCTGAAACTATAGGTTCTGGAAAAACATATGATAATATATTTGCAACCTTGAAGTTTATTAAGACTTCCTAGAGACACATTAAAACTGCTAAAAGGAAAGAGGAATAAAGGAACTTTCTGGGGTAATGGAAAGTTCTATCTTGACATAGGTGGTGGTTACCGAAGTGTATACAATGGTGAAAAATAATTGAGCCATTCATCTAGGATCTGTGCATATCACCTCATGTAAATTACACCTCAATAAAACAGAATTAAAAAAAATTAAAGAGACATCCACTCAATTGAGAATAAGAAAAGCAACTTATCACAAAGAGCTTCCTGATTATCTTTTTTAAAACTAGAATTTTTACTTAATATACGTTCTAACCTGATTGTAATCAAACTAGGGGATTCTGCCTATTTATATCGTTACCAATATAACATTAGGTAAAGAAGCTAAACACAAAAATGTTCTTCGCCCTTTCCCCATAGCTGAATTTTCAAAGACAATGATAGAAGGTGTGTGTGGGTGTAATGCAATATTATGAAATGTGACCCATTAGACACACACCTTCTATTATCTAGTTCACCAAATACACATATAGCTACTTGTAATCCTAGTTGAACTTTGAGATCTAAGATGTCATAGAAGCAAAAAAAAAAAAAAAAAAAAAAAAAGGAAGGTGGATACTTTTAAAGGAGTCCTTTCTCTTGCTGTGAAAAAATTCAGATTATTTTAGAAATCATTACTTTCCCTGGGCCTGTAATTCCTACAAGAAAGAAAGAGGTACATATTTCCTAACGCCAGAATATTAAAGCTCCATTTGCTTTAGTGCTCTAATATAATAAGAATCTGAAATGAAACCAACAAAAGTTTTATGCAAAACCATTACCCAAAAAATATTTACAGTGTTTCTTGTTATTAAAAAAAATACAGAAAGTTGAGAGCCCCTATGTGCCAACAACCCAAATTCATTGAGTATCTATTCCTATCCCCTGCCACACTTCCAGCCTCACCCCCTTTTTAAATTCCTTACTTGGAAGGAGGAAGGGGCACTGGAGTATTTTTAAGCAAACCCAAGACATCATATTATTTGACCTGCAAGTACTTTAGTTATCCTCTGCTTGGGCTACACAGATTTAAGCAAATAGGAAAATGATGTTCCTTGAGAGTCCCTTCACATTCGAACTGTCAGAAACTTTTTGTGCCAGAAATACCTAATGTAGTTTGGATTCTTAGTCTGTAGGTTTTTCATCAGAGTGGCCACGGATGCCTTGAACTGTGAGCCTGCTGTAGGAGGCCTTTTCAGGTTGATCTTGGCGGGGTTCCCTTCAGGGAACAAAGACTTGATGAGGGCATGGCCGGCCTTCCACATGGCTTGGGACAGATCTCGGTAGAGAAGGTCATTGTTTTTGTCAACAAATCCTTCTACCTGGTACAGTACCTATGAGCAACACATAAGACTCAACGACTGACATACTGCATGCTAGAACATCAAACAACTGTTAAAAATATCCCAAGACTATATATATTGCAGCCTCTTCTTTTTCCATCAAATCCTCAACACATTAGTCACACTCTAATACTGAATTAGCCTCTAAGTTTAAATTCCATCTGTCTAAATCACAGAAGAGTTCAAAATAAATCCCATTATCCTTTAGGATCTGCAAGAATAAACTCAAAAAATGTTATCATAGCATTTTCAAAGGATTTTCTCTTTTTTTGTGTGTTTGAGCAAATTTTTGAGGTTTTATTTTTTAGTTCGCATGTGCCAATTCTAGTCTCTTGAAAAGTAGACAGGGGGAAATAAAATAGATATAACCCTGCATTTTTAAAGGCATCCCAAACTGACCAGAAAAGTATCTTTTATTAACATAGGCTAAGGAAAAAAACAATGAAATATCAAGTTCCAACATTTTAAATTAAAGGTAATTCAGATACTGTATAGTTCATTTTTACTAAATGAAAATACATAATTGAGATTTTCTTCCCTTTGAAGTTTGCAACCATATTCATAAGAAAGGGGATATTAACTCCAAACAATGTTTTACGGTTCTAAAGATTAATCTATTCTCAAAATTGTTTTTAACACTATCTTTATATATTAGGTAAGATAAAATTAATTCCCCCAAATATTAAGCAAATGAGTACTTAAAAAAGTAAATATTTTCCCCAGTGTCATTTCAAAATCTCAATCTAAGAATTCATTATTTTTGCTAAATGATTTGTGCTTTTAAAACCTATTATAAGTCTTTAGTGACTTGTAATTTTTACTGACAAATCCCCTTTATTAGCATCGATAGATCTTTTTTTGTAGGATAGCTTAGAGCTTGAAAATAATAAAACAGATTTTAAAAAACACATTAAAATTCTTTCATTAAATTCACTGGCTTTCCTTTCATCTACGAGTATTAACAAGATTTTGCTCAACATAGTCCAGATTCTATTTCTATTAAACATTTACTCATTTTACTATTTAAAATTTTTTTCAATTACAGTTGACATTCAATATTATATTAGTTTCAAGCACACAGCATAGTGTTTAGACATTTATACATTTTATGAAGTGATCCCCCCAATGGGTCTAGTACCCACCTGACATCATACACAGTGATTACAATATTACTGACTATATTCCCTTGATTCTAATATTTTAGCAGCTCAATTTATCGCCATAAGTTGGCAGTGGTCAGAATGCCATCTCTGAGGCATAGTCTTCTAGAAGGAATAACTCTGCAGGCCTGACTGGGTGCTCACGGTTCCCTCATACCTTGCCGGCATAATGCTGAATTCTGAAACAGCTGTGAGGCAGGGACGTGTCATTGAGGAACCGAGAGCACTTGCTCATCCTGCTTTCAAAGTGCTGGTGAGTGGCACAGATTTGGTTCAGCTTTTCTAAGAAGGTCTCATCGGTAACCGTGCCAGGCCTCAGGCACTCCTCGTCCAGCATGGCCAGGATTCCATTTGTGTTCTCGGAGAAAGAAAAAAAAAGTTTCCTTCCTTCCTCACTGTATTGTTTTAATAATTATTCCCAATTACACCATTAAACACAATCAACTTAGTCACAAGAAAATTCCGCTCCTTTTTAACAAAAAGCTGAGAATCAAAACAAGTAACAAAAAGCCACAGAAGTCAGCCCTTTTCCAGTAGCCCAGGTGTGTGTGTGGGGGGAAGGGGAAGCTGGGAACAGTACAGAGCTCTCTCTCTCCCCTGCAAAATGGCTTCCCCTCATAGAACAGGACTTAGGAGTCACCTCAGCCATCTTAGCCAACAATTGACTGAAATTCATATGTTAGAAAAAGGCAAATTAGACCTCAAAGATTCAAAAACAAATCTGAAAGTCAGAAACTAATGTGACAATACAATCTCTATAACATGTGGTCATGAAACACACAGAACAGTCTTCCAAGGCCATTATTTGATTCAAGGCTTGAGAAGGAAATTGGCTTCAGATGTTCATGTGTTCAAAATAAAGTTTACTTTCTAGGAAAAAAAAAATATGTGATTTGGGATGCTGCTTTTAACGATCAGTGCAATCAAGTTGTGTTTTCAGAATATTTGTTTAGAATAAAGTTCTTCTTCCATATAAAATTTCCAACTGGATGTTAAACATGAGGGAGAATTTGTCTTGTATTCAGACCCTGTGATCATATTTACCCCAAGAGCAGTCAGACCTGTTAAACTGAATCAGGAATCTTCTACTTTGCTAAATAGAGGTGCCATTCCTTTGTTCCTTCAGCTGCCCCTGCAGGCCCACATGTCTCCATCCCCAAAAAAACAGTCCACTCCTCTGACCATCAACCCCGCCCACTTCCACCAGGGCAAAGCCCTCTGTTCCTCTCCCCTTTTCCTCACAAGGCTGTAACATCCTCTGACCAGCATTTATTCATTCCACACAAAATCCAGGGGAAGTATGGACTCTCAGGAATCAAGTGTGTTCTTAACAGCCCCAGAATAAACAGGATTGTTAGGTGATGTTGGAAGGAAACACTTCCTTTGATACCCAAGTTCCTATCTGAACATGAGCTTCTTCCAGCATACATGCAAGGGAGTTTTTGGCTGAGATAATCTAGTTAAAATAAGCGCATTACCAACTATTCTTTTTTTTTTTTTTCTTTTTAAAGAGAAATAAGTGCAACATTATATTTACGAAGGAAAACGCAGTAGTCATGATTTCTAAAAGTTAAACTTCCCACAGCAAGTTACCATGGTCACAAAATTTACCAGAAAAAATTCTCAAAAAAATCTAGTGGTTTTCTGGATTTCACACTAGAGTTTTGAATTGCTTAAGTAGAATATTAGTATTCATGTTCCAACAGTGTTCAGATTTTTCAAAACAAAATTTACTTTTTCACTGAAAAATAGTGATGCTTTGCATATTATTTTTTAATATTCAATTTAATCAAAGATATGGTTTCAGGAATTCCTTGAATACTGAGAGAAAAAATACTGGTTAACTATATAATTTCCAAAATAACTTGTTAAAGATGACTCAAAAGTGATTTGCTGGATATTTAGAGCCTGTGACTGCATTCCTGAAACACAGCACTCACCTACCAATGACAGCAAAGACTGTAGGACAATAAAGTTTATGCATTATTTCAAATTACTTTGTTATCAAGACCAGGGTTGATAGTAATCCTTAACATAAAACAAGAGTTTCCAGGTTTTTACACACAAATCAGTTTTCCTGCAATCAATTCGTTTATAGTAAAAAAAAACTTGATGTAAAAAAAATCTTATGCTTCAGAAAGTTTGCTAAAAGTTATAGAGTAATTTTTTACACTTTAAGCCTTTTCCTATACATACACACATACTGTGTCACCTGACATATCCCATGGTCTGTGGCCAATTGCAAAATCACACACACAACAACCCCTGCATACGTTTTCTGAATTGATGCCAGGTCTGTACCAGAACCACTCCCGGAGGGTTACTTAATTCAGCTTCTGAGGTTGTCCTTTATCTTAACTCTTAACTTGAACAGCATGTTTTTGTGTGTGTTTTTAAAAATTTTTTTATAAAATTTTTTCCAGCTTTACTCAGATATAACTGACATAACATTAAATTTATGGCATAAAATCTATTGATTTGATACACACATTACAAAATAATTACCGACATAATCATAGCAATTAGCTAACATCTCTATCACTAATAAAATGACCATTTCTCTCTTGTGGTGAGAACACTTAAGATCTATTCTCTTAGCAACTGTCAAGTATATAATACAGCATTAACTATAGTCACCATGCTGTACATTAAACCCCCAGAACCTAATCTTCTTACGTGAAACTGGAAGTTTATACCCTTTGACCCATATTCCCCATTTCCCCATTCCCCTGAGGCCCTGAGACCCTGGCAACCACTATTCTGTTTCTATGAGTTTGGCTTTTTTAGATATTAGTGATATCATACGGTATGTCTTTTTCTATCTGGTTTATCTCACTTAGCATAATGTCCTCAAGGTCTATCCATGTTGTTATAAGCGGCAGGATTTCCTTCTTTCTCCCAGCTGAATAATGTTCATATATTTATATTACATCTTCTTTAACCACTTATTTGTAGATGAAAACTTAGGTTGTTTCCATATCTTGGCTACTGTAAATAATGCTGCAATGAACATGGGAGTGCAGATATCTCTTGAAGATTCTGATTCCATTTCCTTCAGATATATACCCAGAAGTCGAATTGTTGGATCTTTTGATTGTTTTATTTTTAACCTTTTGAGGAAACTCCATAGGGTTTTTCCATAGCAGCTGCACCAATTTACATTCCCAGTAACAGCACGCAAGGGTTCCCTCTTTGCCAAAAATTATCTTTTTGATAAAAACCACTGAATAGTATATTAAGAGGTTGTTAAGAATTTGAGAAATGAAACGGATATTTTGATTTGGCAAAAATTTTTATGGCTGCGCCGAGCCTCCTCTAATCAGTGTTCACATTCCTGGGAGCCATGGACTGGACCTGGGCTCCCAACACAAAGTCAAGACTGGTGTCTCTAAAAACATGGCATGTGCACATCATGAATGGGTGGGTCCTGTGACATGGCAATGGGATGAGTACATGGGATCCAGGCTAAGTATCAAAATGTCCAGTTGCCTATGTATGTGTTTAGGAACTGTGTTTGACCCCTTAGGATTACAATAAAGTCGCCAGAATCTGCAGTTCTCAAAAGAAAGTACTAAAATTACGAAAATACTAAAGCTTAATATTGAAATAGTGAGATCATTTGTAACTAATGAATTATACTACTAAGACATTCTTTAGAAAACTATACCTAATACTCACATTTTCTATTAGATCACAAATGATAGCATTATTAAAGTAGTCAATGTGAGTCCATTCTATGTCCTGAAAGACAAAATAGAACAAAATCAAATTCCATATGATGATGTCACATCTAGAAAACAGCCTTTGCCCACCATCTACCATATTTCACTTCTCTGAATAATTCCTTTATAAAATCAGTGCTGCAATTGTCATCTTCTGGTTCCCAAAACTATCTTAGTGAGGCAGTCCACCACTGACACGATCTGATTGAAATGAATGAACGCCCTTGACCTGTGCTGAGACTGACTCCCGTTCCACTCTCCCATCTGTAGCGATTTCCCATGCACTTCACTGGCCCCAGGCCAAACATTTACTCAACAGGCCCTGGGGTCAATATTACTTTGTGTATACTTACAATGTTTATAAGGAAATAAGTCAGAACTTGATCCCAAGAATCTAAGGCCTGGTTTTTTCTCTTCTTAATTTGTAATCACAAGGAAAAAATTAATTTTAGAGTTAATCCCATGTTGTAGGGCAGTTAACTATTTCATGTGTGAAAATATTCCAGGGCTAAGACAAAATATTTTCAACATAAGGAAAGATACAAGAACCTATCCACTAGTTGTAATGCTAGTTACAAAGCCATCTGTGAGGCTAAATGTAATCATTCCGTATCTGCTTACACTCTGCCCATTTAAATGTAAACATTTATTTTTCTTCTGAAGGGAAAAAATTCATTCAGAAAGCAAGATAGGGATCTTCCTATATACTCTTAAAAGTGTTCTAGACGATCTGTACAAACTTTTAAGTCACAGATCAAAGTTTGGGCATTCTCTTTATGATGAGAAGACAGGAAGAAAATTATTTTGGCTTTTAGGATGTTTATGTTATCAAAGGTGTCAGACAAATATAAAAGTTTCTAAAGTATAATGATCATTCTAAAAGAAAAGTGAAATATTTATACTTTCACTTTCAAGTAAATGGATTATTTTACTAAAGTCACTGGGGATAACAATCACATTAGAAAACTCTAGATTTAGAACCCCCTCAAAAAAAATTCTGTGTCCTTAATGACTTAAAATGACTATAAAAATGAAGAAAAATACATATCACTTCTAAAATATTAAGGCAGATAAAAATTGAAACAAAAATAAAGATATAATAATTTCCCTTTACTTTTTTGAAATAAATAATTTTACACTTAGAAAAAGACTGGCTATTTAAAAAATGAAAGGGTGAACAACAAGTATGTGTTTTATAAGGAGGAGAGGGCTTCGTAAACATTACTTCTGATTATTTTTAAATTGCATTAAGTGAGACAATCCATATGTAGTACTAGTACAATAGCTGGCATATAGTAGGCACTCAACAAATATTATCTATTTTCATTATAAATTTTTAGGAAGTCAGTGTTTTTCAAGACTGAACAAAATTTCAAAATATTTTCAAATTTATATACAGCAATTTTGGCCTTTTTGGTATACAGCTCTTTAAGTCTGGGCGAATGCATAGTGTCATGTAACTACCATTATAACCATCAGCCCCCAAGATTCCCTTGTGTTACCCCTCTGTAGTCACATTCTCTCATGACCCCTACCCCTTGGCAACCACTGACCTCTGTCTTTATTGCTTTATCTCTATAGTTTTGCCTTTTCTAGAACAACGTATAAACGGAATCATAAAATATGCAGCCTTCTGAGTCAGGCTTCTTTCATTTAGCATAACTCATTTGAGATTCATTTATATAATTGTGCCTATCAATTGTTTTTTCCTTTCTAGTCTGCATAGTATGCCCTTGTATGAATGTACCATAGTTGTTTGTCCATTCATCTTAACAGATTATTATTTCACATCATTGCATTAGAATCCAGTGAGACTTGAGCCAGTCAACTGATATTTATTGAGCACCTACTGTGTGCCATGCATTGTTCTGGGCCCTAACAGCACAACAACAAAGAAAATTCAAGTTGGCATAGATGTCATACCAAACAAATTTTTAAAAGACACAATATGGCTAAACTGAAATAAATCTGATTTTAGGGTCATGTTTATATAGTCGTCCGAATCCAGAATTTGTATTATGAATGAAAAGGGAACATTTTTAAAAACTGTATTTCAACATTACCTCCCGTATATACTCCTCCTGCTCTTCTTTAAGAGTAAGTTCAATGAAGATTTGTTGCAGCTTCTCATTACAATAATTAATAATGAATTGCTCAAAGCTGTTGTCCTGTATGGAGAAAAATGAAGACAGCCTCATAAACCATATTATTAGCTCTCCCATAACAATGACACTCTAACATCTCAATCTACGATAAATGTCACACACTGTCTCTTAACTGTGACCCAGCACAAAGCTTCTGGGACAGAGGCTTGCACATCGCAGGCACTGAATAAATGATTCATGAGATAAGTGAATGAACGCAGTATACACAAGTGATGCAGTATTTAAAGGATGAAGTTTTTAGTTGACAGAGAAGCACCCTATACATAGTAAAAAAAAAAAAAAATACAAATAAGTACATTTTCCCTGAAGGTTCAGGGGGGGGAAAGAAAAAGAACAGTAAGATTTATAAGTTTTCAATCTTCCATTCTCAGGTCTAACTTTGGAGTTCAAGAAAGTCTTCTTGACCTGACTTTTTATTCCCCTGCCCAGGATCATTTCTCTAACTCGTACATACTAACACTTGAAAAAAATTACTCTAAATGTATATATGTGTGTATATATGTGTACATCTGTATTGATTAGTTTCATATCTATCTGCTACTTGTCTCACTAGACTGTACATTTCTAAGGGCAAGAGTTGACTGTACATCTCTTAGTCCCCAAGGTATGCCCAGCACCTCACACCAAGTAAGTACTCAATATGTATTTGATGAGTGAATAAATGAATGACATGCCTACAAAATGGTGACAAGGGAATCAGCACAGCAATACCATCTCCCTAGTTAGAAAAACTCTCTTCTTGAAAAGTTCGCACATTTATTACTCTTATGATCCTCAGTAGTTTTCCTTCACATCAGAGTTTTCTCCTATGAACTCTGACAAAAGATCCATGCCTAAATCATTTTTGAACAACCCACAGGGCTTAAAGCATTACGGAGGACACACAATGCACATCTGTTGAATGAATACACTTCACTAAGAACCACACCATCCAGGAAGAGGTAGATCTGCTGATAATACTAGTTATTTTTACCTCTATCCCTCCTCTTTGCAGAGAGAGGGAAAGAGAGAGACGCTGGCACTGGGAGTAAAGGACGCACGACCCCACCATTGATAAGCCTGACTCCTTTCTCACTGACATGGCTAGTCCTGGACTAATGAATGAGCTACAAGGGTCTTTGAGTAATAGCGGAATGAAGCTGGCTCCTCTCTATGAATACACAGAACTACTGGCCTTCAGATCTCTCCATAAATGACGAAAGCAAAAAAGTCATAGAGTTTTTATGAAACTTGATCTTTCAAAATCCACTTTGGTCCAACATAGGACAAATTTTTAAATGATACTTACCATGTAGCATCTGACCACATTCTTTCCCGGAAGTCAGCTAAGGAGTTCTAATCACCAGTGATGAACTAACTAATCAGAGGAAATTTTTACTCTAAACCATAAATGACACATACACACTATTACTGACTGATCTTTTAATGTTAGATGTAGTCAAGGATAAAGTTATTTTTTTTTAATCTTGAAGGTTCTTACTAAAGAGCACATGTTTATGTTCAATACTTTCAACAAATGTAGTCTTAGACACAAAGGACATTCCCTAGAACTCATTTTAATATAAAATTTTTAAAAACCATATGCTCCAATCCTTGGAGCCTAATGATTTTGATTAGAAGTTATAGTCTATCTGGTATAGATGCCTTATTATTATTATTATTATTATAATCAGTATAAGGCCATTTCATATATGAGAAAGTCTGGTTTTCTTGGTTTGGTAAAATATACCCTTATATAATGCTACCCTCACAAATGAAAAACTTGTAAATAAAGCTAATGTTCTAATGGTTTAAAGGAGCAGAACTTTTTGTTTTTTTTTAGAAAACAAATTCATGGAGTCAATCCTTTCTGTTATTTAATAAGTCTGTGCCCATGAAGGTATTTAAACAAAATTAGGCTAAATCTTTCAATGACAACAAATGAGAAGAAGGCAGGGGAGAGCCATTGGTGTCCTTAAGACACATCATGTGGCTATGAACAGTTTGAAGTCACTTCTAGAACAGGACTATGAAATACACACAAGCAGATTAGAAATCAGAGGCAAAGCTTCACAATTACAACACAGCTTAAGGAGCAAGTTAGAGCTAAATTAAATGTTCTCTTTATTTTTTTTAAATCCCTGTATGAATTCTGTATTTCATATCCACACAGTTAATCAACAGCCATTTACTGCAAAATTCACACAGCTGGAGAAGCCATTAACACAGGAGCATGCAACAGACCGTCACTGCAAACAGTTCATACTTACTGCATTCTGGTGCAAAAAGGGACAGATTACACAAAATGCAGTCAGTTCTTAATGTGAATAAACTTCTAAAAGTAAAGACTTAGTTATTCATTGGTACAAATTACTGAATTTACCATTCAGGCCATATTTCTGATTGGCATAACACTTTAGATCAAGACACATGTCCAATCAATTCAAAAGAAAGAACCACAGTATCTACATGTGATGTCTGAATTGTGGCCCTGCTAGGTGAAATCTCTTCAGGATAAAAAAGGTTTGACTAAAATAATCATACATCACGTAAACTGCCTGAAGTCCTACGGCTTCAGAAGACAAAACTTCTAATTTTAAACTACCAGGAAAAAGAAAAAAAATGCATGATACATCCATCCGAAGAGTCAGGGACAGAGGCAGTTGGCAGGTCACAGAAAGAGTGAAGATATTCAGCAAGATCCAGAGAACCTCCCTTTCCCACCACAGTGAGCCCCCATTCTCATGTGATCTGATCTGGGTCTCCCCTTCAAACACCAACAAGGTGGTAAGGAGAGTGTTCTGGAGATGGCTGAAGAACAAAACCTTGACTCTCTGACCTTATCCCGCTGCTTAAAGAACAAAAACAAAAATAGAATAGCACAATCATCAGGGCAGAAACCAGCTTACTTCCCCACAGAAATTGCTCCACATCTGTTGCAAACATACCTCACAGCCTCCAAAACATGTCATGAACCGCCAGAGCAATCATTATTGCTGAAAATGAAGGCAATCACATTTCTGGTGATCTAAGTTTAAACTGTTGACATTGTCCAAATTTTTTTGAAAATGGGACATCACGAATCATTTTTTAAAAACTTGCAAAAATTTGTAATTTGCAGAAAATTAAGAAACAGCCAGGTAACAATTCATCTAGCTGAAACTTGCACAGGTCTCATGCATTTCTCCATTTGTACGGGCATTAAATATCACCAGGTTTTCCCTCTCCCCTTCACAAAATAGCTAAACTGGGTCTAGGAACTATCACATGAATATGAGGGTCCCAAAGCAACTTGATATCTGGATACTTTTTTGGTTGGTCAAGAATTGTGAAGGTGTTCAGCACTCCCTGAGCCGGGCTGGCACTCCCACCTGTGTGTCAGTCTCATGAATCAAAGTCTCAAAGGAGGAAGTGGGCAGGCGCTCACTCCCGTGAATGACTCACCTCCTCTGTCTCTAGTTTTCTACCCATGCTACATGCATGGAATTTTTCTCCACTGTCTAACCCGCATTTATCCCTAAAGACAGAAGGATAAAACTAAAACTTTTGGCAAGGTCTTCAAACAAGTACATCCAAAATTTTCCATTATACAGTCTTCTTGAATAAAACTCGGAATGACCCCTACTCACACTGCACTGCTCTAGAAAACACATGTAAATAGCAAGGTTTCTGGGTTCTATCGTTTTATACTATATTTACCAAGTGCAGATTGGGATAGTAAACACTTACCATATTTAGAAGTATATAATATATCATAATTTTAAACTCTAGGGCTTCTTTCAAGAATTCTAGAGTTTAAGTCCACCCTTTCAACATCAAAGAAACAGAAAATCTTACTCCCAGTAGAGTTCATAACTAAGTTTATACTCCTAAGTATCAATCATAAACTTTGTGCTTAGAATGATTTTGAAAGATGGATCAAAAATACTGGCCTACTATTACATTTATATAGTCCTAATCGAGGAGGCTAATGTTACTCTAAGATATTTAAATCTTGCACTCTTTAAAAATAATAAATAATGAAAGGAAGATGTAAAGTTCCTTTCAAGGAGACAGTTCCATCACATCTGTCATTAGGATGGTGGAATTAGGAAGATCTTGCTGGTGAAATAGGAGAGCAGTTCAAACACAAAGGCCATGACTTAACTCAAGCAAAAAGTACTGTTAATTACATATTTAATTGCTATTTCTTAGAGTTCAACACTTCCATTTGAGGTCAAATTTTGGATATATCAAGTTGAGTGGGGGTTCTATACTTTTATATACAATGAAGTCTCTTGCATAATACATGAAATGGTACATTTATATAAGTTATAAAATTTTGAATATTATATTACTGTTTTAGAGGAGTGGGGCTACATTTCTACTTTCAAATGCGCTTTTTGTTCTAGCAAAGATTTCCTTGGTAGAAAACCTTGGGGTAGTCCCCAATAATGAAAATACTGTTCCAATAATAATAATAATAATGTATTTAACAATCCACTTTTAAAAATCATGATGTCAAGAAACTGGCCCTAAATCAAACTCTTTTTTTTTTTTAGAAAATAAACTTTTAAAAAATCCTCAAAATAAGAGAAAAACATTTAATATTAAATAATGTCCTTTTTAGACATTTACAAAATTGAACGACTGCCTTAAGTTTTAGAAAACTTCCCTTTAAATACAGCATAATGTTTTTCTTCTAGGTACACACTCGAATATACTAAATTTTAATAAAAACAGCATTATAGTGCTCTTCTTAAATATTTTTAAATAGGCTTTGATTTAAAAAGTTAAAGCAAGAGCAATGATGAGAACTAGAACAGAAAGTGTTGCTATAACCAGAATCAATTTTCTTTTTAAAACAGTTTAGAAAAGAAATTCTATAATCATGAGACAGGCTTACCAGGCTACAAATGACTATTGCCCAACTGTTAAGGTTGTTTTATTTGAAACAGTCATTGCATCTAGCCTGTAATATCCAAACTATACATGGGCCACTTTCGATGTGGTTCATAAGAGCCAGATGGATAAAAAATGTCTAATCGAAAATAACTACCATTTTGTTGGTGTGAAATTAGCTCAATAGTATGAAAAGTGAAATATCTACCCACTGCAGACCTGTTCTGGTCAACTCCCAGGACACTAATGAGTAATATCCTCATTAAACTACCTGCTCCTTTTAATACTTATAAGAGCTTTAAAAAGTTGAATTGTAATATTGCTCAACATTGCTTTGAATTTAATTTTATTATTTTAAAGAACGGCATTTGTTACTTTATAGATCCTATAAATATTTCTAAGATCAAAGGCCATGTTTTCAGTTACAAGTACATTCAAACGTAATTGTACAGAATTGGAGTATTTAGATTATAATTCTATTTCTTTGCAAAATAGGACTTAAGTTCTACTGAGATTTATAGCTAAATTTTTCTCCTCTATGAATTTTATTTCGCTTCACCTTATTTTTGTATCAGTGTTCCATTAATTTGTTTTCCAAACTGACAACAGGTCACATGCGGCCAAAAAGGCCGAGCTATTCACCCGGCTGGCACTGGAATGTTTGCAGTCAAACCCATGTGTCATCATCCCATGGTTTAATGCATCAGTTTCCCTCTTCCATTTAGAAACGGACCAAAGTGAATGAAAGGTTTCCACCAGCTCAGCTAAAAAATGTTTTCATGAGAACAGTCAAGTAGGGTCATGAGGCAGAATTAGAAATGTTAAAAAAAAATTTTTTTCTGGGCCTGACTGTCTAGTTTTTAAAGTGCTACCAAGGGTGTTCTGAATGGCAGAACCCTTAACTCTTTCAGTCAATTTTCAATGAAGAACAAAGGCATAATTTTCTCTATATTCTATCAGTTCATTTTCACTTGGGTAGACAATATCATAGAAATTTGCGATTTTGAATTGTTATGGATTCTGAATACTTCTTTGTAAGTCATACACTGAGCACCCGTAGTTCCGCTTGTGGTATTTTAAGTCTGGCTTCCTAGTGTTCAACCCTCTTGGCTTCCTGACATTCATGTGTTCTAATTTTGCTGATAATCCAGGAAAATGCAGGATGGCATCTGGGGTATGTGTGTGAATACATTAAAAGAAAAAAAAACTTTTTAATTGTGTATCAAAGGGCATTAAAAAGTTCTGTTTCAAATCCAACCTAATCTCTATCCTGACTTGATTTTAAAAACTGATAGATTTTTAAAAAATCAAGACGTTTGGAAGATGAATCTGAGAAGATTTTGACAGGAAAATGGAGAGAACAATTAATTATAACAAAAAACAAATGTTAATTCTCTCAAAGAAGTGGAAAAACATCAAAGCACTTGCCGCATAGAGAAGGAAAATTAACTTCTAATGATTTTATGGCTAGGAGAAGATTTGCTACAGACATATGACTGGTTGGATTTGGCCCTGACTGAAAGTTCTGATTACAGAGTAAAAATGTAACCTGTTTGGTTTCAGGAATATATATATATATACACACACAGATTAAGTTCAGGTAAGATGAACTGTAGGTGGGGTTGGATGTTTGTAAGGCATTTTGTGCAGAGGTCAAACGTCGGGAACACCACATACGTCTGGAATTTACAGTTCACTCTGGTGGAGATTCCTGTTTATGAGAGCAGTCTGTCTCAACCCTGCCTGCCCACCGGAGTCATCTGGGAGTTTTAAAATACTGTTGCTGGGGCCCCATATCCGGAGATTCTGATTTATTGGTCTGGGGTACTGCCTGGACATCTGAATTTTCAAAAGCTCCCCTAATGATTCCAATGTGCAGCTAAGATAGAGAACTGCCAAACTCAGGTATTCCTCTTAAGAAAGGAAGAAGACCACCTAGAAATGTAATGCATGCAATTTCATAAACTAAAGTCCATAGTTTTAACAGCGTTGAGAAGAGTAGTGATATAACTTACAAAAGGAAAGTACATGCAGAACAATGGGCTTCGAGAGAAACTTCAATTAACCATAACTGAAATATTCCTGGATTGGTAAAGGGTATTTTACCCAGTGCCACGTTAAGGATACTTCCATTCAGAACATCCAAGTTCTGTTCTGATTAGGTCTGTAGCAAACACACTTTATATTAGGCACTAAATATGACTTGAGAAATGACTTCCTCACTTATACATGGTCAAAATTGCTCATGAGGTATAACTCAGTTTCCTGAGTGCTGTGAGGGTCTCTTTTCTCATAGCTAATCAGACTGCAGGCCATACTGGATGATGAAGTCAAGCCAACGTCCCATCATAATCCTATTATCCTATAAAAAAATTTTTTTGCCCATTAATTGTGACATGAAATTAAGCACCTGCTCACCGGTTTCAAGATCAATAAATCTTTTTTTCTGGCAAAATAAAAACACAATAAAATCAGTTTCTTTGATTTTAGAAATATCATTAAATATATCTTTTTCTTCTAATTTTCTAGTGAGATCTCTGCTTTTACCTTGTTCATGAAACCATCTAAATTCAGATCAGCAATGTGCCAGGTAAGAAATCTTTTCCCTGCCAATTGCAAAGAATGACTCTGACAGACTGTCCATTTAGTGACAGTAATCTGAGATCTTGCTAGAAAGAAATTAATTCTGGCACAGTGATTCCTGTGTATACGCAAGCAATTCTAACTCACAAATCTTAGATTCTTCCCTTTTACAAGGAACCAGAAGCTTCCCTTTGCAGAGTCTGCTCAAGGGGCACCAATATAAACAGACACTGTGCTGACAAGCAGTATTCTGGATGCAGCATGGGGGATGACGGCCAGTGCACAGCATGGGTGTCCCACACACTCTGCCACAGCACCGATGAACTCTGGGAAGGCTCCCCATGCTGGCCAGGAACTTGGATTGAAGACAATGGCACAGGAACAGGGAGAGTCAGAGACTTATCACAACTATTTTCTTTTTCTCCTTGTTTACAGAAATGGAGGACCCTGCGAGTTTGGGGAGCAAAGTGAGGAAGAAGACATGTAGGAGACCTTTTCTTATTTATTAGGTGGCCTGGGGTTTAGGTCCTGAGTCCACCACTTGGTAGTCATGTAACCTTGGGGAAGCTACTTGACCATCAGAATCTCACTTCCTCCTCTGTAAAATGGGAATAATAGCAGCTACTTCGTGAAGTTGTTGTGAAAATTATATCAGATAATACAAGCAACACTTACCACAGCGCTTGAACACATTCAGCCCTCAATGAGTAGCTATTAAATACAAAACATGGTCAAGCAAGGAGAATGCACTACCACAAAAATGGATGTTATAAAAAAAGGCATTTGCTAGAAAGGTCTAGCTTAGCAGCAGAAAATGGTTTCATGCCTCTTCTATGATTCTGGGAACCTGATAATTTGGAACATACAAAATCTTTGGGTAGTCATTCTGGTTATTTAAAGGAATTCATAAATCATTATTTGTAGGAGAGAATAAAAAAAGGAGAAAACCATCTACTTGTTATTTTCCTGGACCAAACTAAAACACCACTCCTCAAAGTGAGATTAAGTGTTTAAAAGTCCTTAAAATGCCTTCTCAGTGTCAAAATTAACAAAAGGGTAAATAGGAAATTCTAATATAATATAGAATGTTTAAATATTAAATTTGTAATAAACAGGGAGTCTTTTTAAAAAATTCATTATGAATTTCACTAAAATTTACTTCAACCTTTGTAGCAAATTCAGTATCATAAGAACACAGCTGGATAAGATCTACCAAATCATCTAATCCAGACCCTCTCTGCCTGAGTTTCACAGAGATGAAGTAAGTGACTAGCTATGGCCAGGCCCTGGCCAGTATCCTGATGTCATGTTCCTGGCTTTTGTCATGGCAACATCATGCCTCACTTTCCATTCCACAAATGAACTAAGGACCACAGTACAGGCATTATGTCCATATATCTTGCTGGAAATTCCACAGTAAGTATTTCGAATTGGCAATTTTAGAAGTCGAGTATTGATACAAGTTCTTTTTAAACAGCACTACCTCCAAAGTGCTAGTTTTGGTACTTAAAATACACACCTACACATACACCCAAATTTTTTGATATCTACACAAAGGTTATTTTTAGATTCATTTTAATTATTCTAAATGTCTATAAAATAAGACTGAACTTCCAACTTTTCCACATTAATAAAGATAAATATAAAAAATAGAAAATTGCTTACCTCAAAAATTTCAAAGCCATAAATGTCCAAAACACCCATGACCTTCTTTCTCACTTTTGTTTGTGCCTTAAAAAAAGTTTCAAATTGATGGGTTAATTTAGGCATGAAAAATAACACTAAAAGCATACCAAACATATATTACATATATTATAAACATATATTACCAGTTCATTGTTCCATAACTAGAATAACTATAACTTAGGTTTGTTTTTTTAAAATGATAATATACTGGTATAGAATCTTTCAGAAATTTTAACAATAGAGGACTCATTTAAAGAAGCATTAGTGATGCTTAATTATAAAAAAAAAGCTTACTGAATCTTACAACAGGTAAGATCTTTCAAAATCACCTAGCCTAATACCCTGGTACTGAAGAACATGTTAGTTAGTAGCTAAAGAGGTCAAGTGACCTTTCCATGGAGTATGTACAATTAGTTCGTAGATGTCCACAATCAGTGCTCTCAAAGTAACTCTGCAAAGACTATTCGTCTGTGAGATTTCTTAAAATACACATGACAAAACAAAACAGAACCCCTGAAAAATTTCAATCCTGTACAACGTAAATTCTTTTCAAGGAACAATCTTTACAAGAGATAACCGATGGTCTGATAATAAAATTAAAATATTTTTTAACCTAATGTTTATACTCCAAATACCATTTATTACAACATAGATTCAGTACCTTAATACTTTCATTGATTCGATTTACCAACCATGAAAACAACCTGCTATAGAGGTTTTTAGCCAGAGCATCACGGGCATAATAAGCCTATCAAAAAGAAAAAGAAAAATTCAATAATCACAATTACTGCAATGCTTAATTTTATTAATATTTTAATAAATATTTAAAGCTCTTTTATTTCAAATTTCTTTTCAGAGTCAGTTTTCATTGCACTCTGGATGAACAGTCGAGTCATTAAAAAAATTGGGCAAATTATTTATACCCAGTTATTATACCTTTTCGTACTCTAGGAAACTAATTCTAAGTATTATAAAAGCTTTCTCCACATGGATATTCATCTCAAAGTTATGGAAAAGAGAAAAATCAGAGACAATTTAGAAGTCCAACAACAGAGGAATAGTAAAATAAATACACACTTACTGATGGGGAAGTCCCACAAACATCATAGAACGATCATTATGAAAATTAGGTAATGAAACGGGAAAGGCTTATGTTTTGTGAAAATAAAAAACTGTGTATGTAATACAATGACGACTATTTTTTCCCAATGACGATACACAGGAAAGGAAATTCAGAGGAAATACATTAAAATGGCTTCATTCAATCTTTTGAGTATTTTTAAAAAATCTTCTGCAGTGAGTAGTATAACAAGATATTGTTGGACAACATGTTGTATAATAAAAATAAAACCTTTTTATTTGCTAATTTATTGATTTGAAAGCTGTTCAGAGTTATTTGACAAAAAAGCGGAAGATGTATGTGTCTCTATGACCTTGGCTGAGAATCCAAAGGCTGGAGAAAGTTAAGTTTGGTTGGGAGAACCTAACAGCCCTTCAATGCACTGGGTGCCAAGGGTGGCACCACCACTCCTGTGGAGGCTCACAGGTGGGCGTCAGCAGCCTCTGGGGAGGAAAGCCAGAGGTTTTGCTACTGTTTTTAATACTGTGGCCATATGTGTGTATTTCATTGCTTATAAGTAAAACGTTGGGGACTGCTTTTATTAAAGAAAACCATTATATTTTTATTTTAGAAAAAAACCCCCCACAATTTATTGGGTTATGTGGAAATTCTTTCTCCACATTGCTCCCTAATTAAAGTGTAATGACTTTAATAATACACATCTCTGGCAACATAGAGCACCTTCTCCTTTCATCTTACATTTCAGAGCTAATCCCAACCTTCCCCCTAAGTCTCAGGCAACTAACCCAATCGGGGTTAGAAAACCTACCTAGAAATTGGCAGAAAATAAACCTAAGGGCACAATGTTGTGCTAACGTGGTGGTGGTGGTAATGATCCCACAAGCAGAAAATTCATGTAAAATACTAAAACAGACAAAGAAGTCTAAATTTAGATGCACACCCTTTCTCCAATCTTTCTTCTAATTTTTACTTTCTTTTTTCTTTCTTTTTTTTAAAAAAAGGTAATTTAAGTGCCTAGAACAGTGCCAGTCACATAGTAAGCCTATAGGTACATAGTATAATTTTTGAAGTATCCCCTTCCTCTACCACTACACCTCATAAGCCTATATAATTCTTTAATTCTTTCTCCTTTAGCCTTACAAATACTAGTTATCTCAAAATACCACATAATCTCAAAATGTTACATTTTTATAAAGACCCTTTTTCACCATCATGCCATGAATGCTACCGCCATTTCAATGTGAAACTTAACTAATAGTGACGACCTATTCTGGTAAACTCCTTTAGCTATTTTGAAGTGTATTCACAACCAATATTAATCTTTTTTTGCTTCCTTCAAACAAATGTTTATTCCAGAAGTCTCAAACTCAAACACTTCTAGCCACTGAGCAATAGAAATGAATGGGAAGCAGCGGGATCAGCAGGGCTGGAGGGCACATTCCAGGTTAGAGGCACTCAAATTCAAAATGTAAAAAGCAAGCAAACAAAACAAAAAAGAATAAACCTATCCTTTAGTCGAGTAAATTATGCCTATTGAGCTATATTTGGCCCTTGCAGCTGCCCGTTTGCCACCCCTGACTTGAGTCTGATTCGTGCCATCTAAGCTCCACGTTAATATCCTCCAGAAAGTGAAGGAATATTTATTCTCATTTAAGGATCACCAATAAAGTGTGTGGAAACGAGGGAAAACACCAAGTATGCTGATTCACCATCCCAGATGAAAAGATTGTGCATTTCTGCACCTGCATGAAGTTCCCTGAGGAACTCCCAGATGGCAACTGCTGCCGAAGTGACCTGCATCAGGTGTGGCCCAGGACAATAAGTGCAAGGCAAGGTGGAGACATAGAGGTGCATGGACACAGGGTCTATCCTCCAGGAACTTACAGTTGAATGCGGAGGTCAAACCAAAATGAATGAAACAATCAAGGGGCAGTACCAAACTGCAGGAGAAAAATAAAGTTAAAAAAATGGAGGATTAGAGCGCCAATGTGATCAAGGAGAATTAGAGAGCCAATGTGATCAATGGATGAGGTGCAATTAGGTGGACCATTTAGAGATACAGAAGCAATGGGCAGTGACATGTGGAGTGAGGGACAAGCAGAACCAAGGGCACCAAGTAAAAGTGTGACATTGAGAACTAGTAGAGAATAAATTAAGATAAGCTGTGTAGGGTTAGATTACAGAGGGCCTTGCAAGTCAAGGAGAGAACACATGCTGAAAGCCGAATGATAACTTTGTCTTTAGTTTCCATCATTTCAATATTAAGCACCATATCTGAGGAAACAAATCTAAATGCCCTGGGGACAATGATGCATGAGGCAATAAATATGATAATGTGGCCCAAGAATTGAAGCTATGAGGAAAAGTTAATAAAGTAAACCACTTCTCACTGGAATCGAAACCTTCTAGGCAAAAAGATCAGTAGAAACAAATACTCTGAACCTTACATTAAAAAAAAATTACTTGAATAGGAGCTTAATAATCAAGGATCTCAAGCTAAATTCTTTTATGCCAAAGGTTAAAGGAATGTGGAAAAGTTTTACACAGTGATGCAAGATGACTCAAGCTTATAAAGTAAGAAGCACCTGGGCCTTGCTTCTGTAAAGAATGAATAAAAAAGCAAGAGTAAAACACGCAATAAAAACAGACCAAAATACATCCATATATCTTCCATATACGGATATTTGTAAAGGGCTTTCTTAAACACCAGAGGTTTTTTCCATCATATCACCATATACTTAAGAACTCCCACTCTGGCTATTGAAAATGTCTGAACTCAGTGTGACCTTCGATACAGTGGTTCTCAAATGCGGTCCCTGGACCAGCAGTGGCACCATCACCTCTGAGCTTGTAGAAATGCAAATCCTTCGGTCTTTCCCCAGACCTACTGCATCAAACACTCTGGGGGTATGGCCTGCAAACTGTATTTAACAAACACTCCAGATGATTCTGATACACCCTCAAGTCTGAGGACTACTGCTGTAGAAGCTCCACTTGTTGACTCCAAATTTAACCTTCCAGCCATATTGCTTTGAAGCCTCTTCAGATATCGACAGCTGTAGCCAAGCTTGATCAACCCACTTCCTGATATATACTCCAAACCTGGCTTTTCTCACTGTCTTCTTTTTGAAATGACCTTTTGTCCACTCTTTATATATCTAAATCCATCAAGACTGGTTCAGAAACATCTTCTCCATAAAGTCTTTCTTAATTCCACATGTCCTTACTTATGGTCTACATCCTACATCTTGTGCTGAGCAGGCTCTCAACATATTTTTCTTGAGAAACTGAGTCACTTATCATCTGACTTTGAATTAGTAAGGTTGACTTGGAAAGAACTGATGGCAGAAGTAGAAATTTAGGAAAAAAGAAACACAACAGTTATAGCTAGGAAAAAATTGTTACAAACCAAACTTACATATATTTTCCATAGCCAAATAGCTCACCTAAAAACACATAAGCCTTCTTGAGTTAGTAGTAAAGACTAGTTTAGAGCAGCAGAGAGAAAGACTAAATCCACTCTACTGTCCTAAAGGTGCTTAAGGCTAAGTACAAGGAAGACGAAAATACAGGTGGACAAAGTAGACCTGAGTGGGAAAAGTCCTGAATTAGTCATTTAATTCTAGTCCAGATGAGCAATGACAGGTGGGGAAATGTTTAAGCCATAGAACAAAGGGTTTATGCTCACAGGGTCTCCAGAAGCTGCCTACGTGTACATGCATGCATTCACCATCCATTTAACTTGAACCAAAGGAGGGAAGAAGTAAGCATCTCAGATCTGTGTCTTAGACTTCACTGTCCTAAGTGTGGAAGATGAAGACAGTACAATAAGGAAGGCAAGGAGGCCAACTTGGCCATTTAACCACAAGCTGGCTTCTCCCACTCACTGCCTTCTTCAAATCAGTAAGTGGATATTCCATTTTCTAATTGCTCGGACCAAAAATGTGAGTCATCCTTGACTCTTCTCTTTCTTCATATTGTTATATAGGACAAGGGTCTCAAGGTCTAGGCCATTCTTATTCTTACTACATGCTGTTCTTGCTAAATGTTAAAAAGTAGCATAGTATTTTGCAGATGTAGCTGTAACCTGATGAACTTGATCAGAACCCAATCTGATAAGTTTAACCCCCTGCAAAGAAGAAATCAATAGGTAATTAACAAAATACAGATAAGTTTAGCCAACTGCCAAGAAGAAATCAACATGTGATTAACCCAATAGTGTATATAAGCAATAGCTAAACTTCCCTACAGGGGAAACAGAGTATTGGATGTGAATCCTGTCTCCTGCACTTGCTGCAAGTAAATAAAACTACCTGCAACAATCACAGAACACCCCAAATGGCAAACTCTTTGAATTCAGTAAAAATATCACATAACAAGCCATCAGCAAATCTCATTGCCTCTACCTTCAAAATATATCCAGATGTGACCACTGCTCACTCCACTGCCCCTGCCTCTGGTTCAAGTCACCATCATCTCCGAATTGTCACACTACTCCTCACAGCTCCCCTGTGCTGTAAATTAAATGTTTGTGTACCCCCCAAAAGCCTATGTTGAAGCCCTAATCCCCAGTGTGATGGTATTTGGAGGTAGGGCCTTCAGGGGGCAATTCAGTTTGCCTATGGATATGAAGGTGAAGCTCCCATGACAGGACTGCGCCCTTATAAGGGGAAGAGACGCCTGAGCACACATTCTCTCTCGAACTCACACTCTTGCCCTCTTTCTCTTGACCATTGAAGATAAAGAGAGAAGGTGGCCATCTATAAGCCACAAAGAGGGCCCTCACCAAGAACCCAACTGTGCCGTCACTCTGATCTCAGACTTCGGCCTCCAGAACTGAGAAATAAATGTTTTTTGTTTAAGCCACCCAATCAATGGTATTCTATTACAGCAGCCCAAATTAAGACACCCTGCTTTTAATCTTCCTTCGGCTAGTTCTACTCTCCACAGGGCAGCTGTAATGACCCCTTGAAATACAAGGCTGATCATGCCACTCATGCTCAAAAAACTGGTCATTTCTCACCTGACCCAGCCACAACTTCCCCATCCCCAGCACTATGGCTCTCCCTTATTCTACCCTACTTATTTTCTTTGCCTACTGCGCTCATCATCCGCTTGAACCAAAGGAGACAAATTTATTTATTTACTAGGTTTATTGGCTATTGCCTGGCTCCTCCTGCCAAAATTTTAAGCTCCACGAAGGCAGAGATCTAATGTTTATTTTATTGCTGTGTCCTCAAGTGCCTAGAAGGATGCCTAAAATACAGAATTAAGGTTAAGATAATAACTTGCAAAGTACATTTTTTATTTCCACTTACATAAAAGGATCAAAAACTTTTTAAAAACTCACTTCTGCACACAACATTTCACCCACCTGAGCCACATTCAGTGTAGTTGAAACTTTCTCCTGCTTGGCCTCAACTGTTCGGAAACTGAATGCACGTTCTAGAACTGACTGATCGATGCCAGTCAACTCACAGATTTCTTTCAACTCTGTTGGGGAATGGACACAGAAGGTGACTGTATATGTGCTGCTGATAGTCACTTTCAAGGCTTAGGATGTTCTTTCTAAATCACATTCAATGGTATAAAACATATACATCAAATGACTTAAAGTGTAGCTGTAATGATGTTTCTGCTCGGTTTCGCCAGAAAGCTTTTTCAAACCAATGAAAAGCAAGTTTTACTTCCTAAATTAAAAATTTGGGGTCAGAGGTTCAAAACAAATTTGTTAAACAGAGTTGATTCTCTACTGACTTACCATTCTTATCTTTGATTTTGCTTTCATCCAAACCATTCACTCGAGATTCTGGCTTGAACTCGATGTTGCCCAGTTTCAACACTGCCGCCACCACCTCCAAGACAGACTCGGCCTCGTGATCCATGAAACCCACAATCTGCATGGCATTCTGAGAGGGGGAAAAAAAAGTTCCTGTTTTCTTTCTATAGTTCTTTATTTTCTTTTTTAATGAAACATATAACAGATATGTTTCTGAGAAAACCAAAACCAACAACAACAAAAGACAAGGTGCCCCAGAATAAACCTTCCAAAAGACAAACCTATCAACGGATCTGATGTAGCACCAATGTGGGGCTATATTCCAGTGGTTTCAAGTTGTGATCCTGGGAGCCCTAAGATATCTCGTGTACTGTGGCAAAGTGAGGGGATGGGGGGTGGGTATAAGAAGGAAGATAGAAGGAGAAGAGGCTGAGAGCTGAGCCTTGGGTTCCCACAGAGAGAGAGAGAGAGAGAGAGAGAGAGAGTGTGTGTGTGTGTGTGTGTGTGTGTGTGTGTGTGTGTGTGTGTTTTAATACTGGGGTTCTGTTAGAAATAAAACCAAACAAAAAAAGTTTCACAACTCCTTATAAAAAATCTCCTTGTTTATTTACATATGAGAAAAACTGGTTTGCAAAGGTGAAGTGCTTGATCCAACGCATGATAGGTAACAAGGAACATTTGTTCAGTCATAAATTTTTGCTGAGTGTCAACGATTTGCCAGGCAAAGTAGTTCTAGAACTGATCTTGAACTCAAGTCTCAAAATCATGTCCAGGAATCCACAGGTCTCTCATATGGAGATGCTTGCGGTTTGATAAAAATGACGTACTCTAAGAAATGCTTTTTTTTGGAGAATAGCCCATCTTATTTTATTCATTTGTTTATTTATATAGGACTAGGCTACCTAGAATTTCAAACAGATACAAAAGTAAAAAGAGCAGGAAAAGAACCTCAAGTCATTTCCATTCACCCTCAAAGATTATCAGCAGTCCCCAAACTTTTTGGCACTTGGACCAGTGCTCCTATGAGAATCTGAAGCCTTATGATCTGAGGTGGAGCTGAGGCAATGATGCTAGTGCTGGGGAGTGGCTATAAATACAGATGAAGCTGTGCTCCCTCGCCAGCCACTCACGTCCTGCTGTGTGGCCCAGTTCCTAACAGACCACGGACAGGTGCTGGTCCGCAGCCTGGAGGTTAACTGATGCCAATCTTGTTTCATCTGTAATCCGATCTCCTCCTCCCTCCTCCCCACCATCACAACTGTCTCATTTGTAAGTAAATAACAGTTATCATACCATGTCCTAATAGGAGTAAATTTCAAAGTGCCACATAAACATAGAACATAGAATACAAATTAAAATAAATTTTCCAATGAACATAAAATGCTAATCATTTTGGTTTATTCATAATTTTTTTGAAAACTGTATAAAAACAACTTTCTGTCTCAAAGAGTTTTGACTTCATAACCTTAGGACATGTTAAGTTTAGTTTTCACATTTGAAAATTAATTATTGAACGTGGCTATAAAAAAAAACATTCAGTATTTCAGAACAACATTAAAAGAGTCCAAACTCCAAGATAATATAATAAGAAAGCTCCTTTTGATAAACAGTAAGATCACATGCTCCAGTAAAGCATGACTTCACAATATTATATGATTTTTGAGCTAGTAAAACCAGTAAACTTATAAAAATACAACAAATTCTTACGTAATTCTAAAACCTTAGAGAGTATGAGTTATACATTAAAGAAAACGCAGACGTGTTACCAACTCCGATTGAGTGGTATAGGGTTACCCATTTTAAAGAGTAATAGGAAGATTAATCTTACCCTAACGGTTCTGAAGTTTGATGCATCATCCACTCCATTAACTTTGGCAGAGTCCAGACTCAGGTAGTTATATCTGCTGAAATCCCGCTCAAGTTTAAGTTTATCTATTGAATCACATATACAAATTGATAAGCTATTTCAATAAATTTAATTATCTTTAAGATGTCATTCCTTTAACCCTTCAGAAAAAAATGACTTTCATATTCTGTATTGAAATAACAGAACAAAAACTAATGCCCAAATAACAATAACAACATTTTTAAAAATCACTTTATCACCATTGTACATATTTCAGGCTCTGCTTTCTTACATCTATTTTTAATGGGTAAGGCCCTTCCCATACTTTTATGATATAAAATGTCTTCAATGTACTATTTCATTAAAACATGATGTCTGCCTAGTGATTCCCTCACCATTGGACATTTGGGCTCTCACCAGTTTATAATAATAAATAAAGAGCGGCGATAAATGTCTTCATATAAAATGTTTTTAGGGTTCTTTTGAATTATTTCGTTGGGGTATATTCTAAAAACTGGTGTGCCTGGGCAGTAGGCTCTGATCATTTTATGACTTATTTGGATTGCTAATTAGCCCCCCAGGAAAAAATTCTCACTTTGAAGTGACACCCAGAAGCTCTAAGTAGATCAGTGCTGACAACTCTGCCAGGATTATCCTTTTTAATAACTTTCGCTAATGTATGCATAGTGAACACTTCATAGTTGTTTTAATGACATTTATTAAATATTAGTAAGGATATTTGTCCCCCCAGGTATTGCTGATTATCCATAGCTCTTTTTGTTTGAACCATTTGTTCAAAACTTTTTATCACTTGACTATTGCTATTGAATACTATACTTATGCACTTACGTAGTCTCTAAAATATCCAAAGATCATTATTTTTAACTCTAGTATCAGTTGTGTCTTCCCATTACTTTTAAATCTTCACTGAACAATTTTTTTGTAACTGTACTCATCTACAGCTCCCTGACCATTTTCTCTCTCCAAATAGAATAATTATATTCTTCCATTTTATTTTTTAATTTTATGATTAAGCCCTCCCCCAACATCTAGCTCTTATAGTAAACCATCTGAGACACAGGGCGCAGTATCTGGTGAGGTACAGGAGTATGTATCAAACAAATGCTGGGGTGTGCTAAAGGCAAACATACCATGCTCTTCATTTCAACCAGAGCCATGGAACATTTTTAAGAAGGAAGGGGAAAAACATAAGGGATACCTTTAAAAAGGATGCTTTGGGAAATGTGTAACACTTAAAAATTAATACATAGAAACAGGGCCTTACTGAGAAGCTCTTCCGAGGCACCAGAGAGCAGCTGATAGAACACGTGGAAGTTTCTTTCACCCCTTGGCTGCTTAACAACTCGAGATTTCTCTAAAAGATCTAAAGAGAAAATAAAATCATAGTATAGTATTAATTTTGCTTTTAAACCCCTCTCATTTTTCACTTTGTTTTATATTAGTAACAACAGAAACTACATTTTCAGCTTTTTTCATGAAGCTCAACTCTAACTAAAATCACCATATTAAACAATCGAGGTTCCTTTTAGACAATAGTGAATATGCAAAATAAATTCAACAATATAATCAATAAGCTGATTAAAGATAATGTAGTTTTACATGGCTATTCTCTTGGTTTTATATAATATATGATGACATTAAGTTCTTCAAAATGTAGCATTACAAATCAAATCAAGCAATGAAATAAATATAGCTTTACTAATCCACTAAATAATTACAATGATAAAAAAAAAGTTAATATTTTTGAGATCTTATTGTGTGCTAAGTGCTTTATAGACTTATCTCACTGAATCCTCCCAACCAGTTTATAAGGTATTATTCAACAGATGAAAAAACTGACTGTCCAAGAGTTTAGGTAGGATTTGAAATCAGATCATTTGACCCAAGTGCAGAACCCATCCTATATCTACATGCCCTGCTAACTGGGATAACTGAAGCAGAATTTTCCTGATATCTTGAAGTCTTAGAGAATGAAAATAGTTCTCATTAATAGAACTTGGTGATATTTGACAGTATACTTTCACTGATTCTAGATAATTTTTCATCCCATAAATTTGATGTGTTATTAAGTTTTCAAACTTTCAGAAAGAAAGAAAGAAAGAAAGAAAGAAAGAAAGAAAGAAAGAAAGAAAGAAAGAAAGAAAGAAAGAAAAGAAAGAAAGAAAGAAAGAAAGAAAGAAAGAAAGAAAGAAAGAAAGAAAGAAAGAAAGAAAGAAAGAAAGAAAGAAAAAGAGCAAAGGGAGGGGAGGGGAGAGGAGAGGAGGGGAAGTGAAGGAAGAGGAAGGGAGAGGTAAGAGAAGAGAAAAAAGAACAGGAAAAAGAAAAAAGAAAAGAGAAAAGAAAAGCCAGCCAACCAAAAATGAGCCATTGTGGCCGTACAGAGGAGACGGCAGAGAATATTCCTGCGTGGACTCCTGCCTATCATTGACCAGTAATACAAGAGAGGCTCTGAATTCTATGGGCAAAGACAAAGTTATTTATAAAAGTCCAAATCAGTGATGCCATTATTGAGCACTAATTTTAGAGAACAGATACATTTGATTTCCAATCAGACCAAAATCTAAACATAATCCAAACAATGCATAAAGAAGAGAATAATGTGAAATTTCTCTAGAAATCATCATTGAAGATCTTAATTTGTATTTCTGGAATTCATACCAGCATCCGATAAGGAGCCTAGGTAGAGTTAGAGTGTAGATGTGATGAAAGAGAAGCCTTAGGGCACTCTAAACGCATGAGGTCACTTGTAAAAACGAAGAGATGAGTTATAAGGAAGCATAAAATTAAGCTAACTAAAAAGAGAACAAAAATATGTAATTACAAAAATTATTAGGAACAGGATGCTATGGTGGTTTAATTTTCATCTCCAGTTCTCATTTGACTTGGGTGACTGCCAATGCCCTCGAATAATGAAGACTTTATATTTAGCAAAAAGAAAGAAAACAGAAATTGAAAGCGTGAGATAAAATTTAAAGATTATGTAATATTGATCATCTCTAAGAATTGAATATTTCAATTAATAAGTAGTGACATGCAGAGTAGAAGACAAAATAAGCAACTAGGTAAGGATAAAAATGCAGTATGATTTTACTAATCATGTGGCCAAGCTTTCATGGGAATCTGAGAGAACTGGCACAGTTTTAGAAGAACCCACAGGGCATGGGCAGATCTTCACTGAGAAGCCAATCCTTACAGGAAATTCCTCAAGCCTAGAAGAAAGTAACTTGATTTACATGAAAAATATGAACAAATGCAACAATGTACTTCATCCGCTTATGCACAAATTCCTTCAATCGACTCACTCATTGCTCACCCACTATGTGCCAGGAACTACTTGCAGATGAGCCCAGCACTGACTGCCAACGTGAAGACCTGCTTCCTCTTGGCCCACAAGAGTCCCACCTGCTTAGGGTCACTCCCACGCCACCAAACCAACAGCGGCATTTCTTTCCAGGGTGAGATGCCAAGGTCCTTATGAGAGCATGAGGTGGGGGTGGAGTAGGCAGAGTGACCAAGTGTCCTTCATCTGTCAAAGCCCACAAACCCCAGGCTCCTCCTGTAGTGCTAAGACCCTACCATGCCTCACAAGCATTGGTAGCCTGCTGCCCTCCCACCTAACAGTGATACTTTAATAATAATGGCAATTGTTTGGCAGCATTTCTCCAATTACATTCTAACGAGCCAACTGTGGTACTTCAAAACACAAAATAATACCTTCAAAGCATACGACAGGGCCACAATGCACCAACAGCAATATACTGGCCAGCCTAATATTTGGCACTTTTGGAACAAATGCTCATAAACAATGGAGGGTTTAGAAACGGTGATGCTTTTAAGATTCTGCCATTAGATGGCAGATAACAGCCACCAAGTCAAAGAATAATATTCGCTTGGAAAGAGTATAGAAAGAAATGTTGGACAATGTACTTCTTGAACCACATACACTGATATGATCAGTCATTACTATCACATTCGAATATGAAACATAATGCAATATGTGCTAAAAAGGAAAAATGCGAAGGGGAGGTAGAGAGGGAACTTTCACTGACCTTTCCCTGTGCATTCAGTGTTTTTCATTTGTTATCACATTCAACCATAAATACCTCCCCGAAGATGGTTTTATAATCCTATATTATAGATGAGAAAATGAGGCTCACATCACGTTGTCACTAAGCCGTAAGCCAGAATTTGAAGCTTCGAGTGACTAAGGTATCATGCTTATGCTCTTTATAATTTTCTAGCAAAAAGATGCAATCTTCATAAACACTTAGAAATGTGTACTTACATAAACTATACGACTTCATCTAAACAACTAAAATGAGGAAACTTTTACTACAAAACAGTTGAAGGTTTTACCACCTAAAATGCTTAGTCTATTACCCTAGGGCCTATTTCTATGTGACTTTTCTCATAAGTTACAAGTTTCCAGGTATAAAAGTAATCAGGGAAAATGCCCCAAAATAATTTACTCGTACTTAAAACCATTAATTATTCTATATTCTATGTCCGCGCACCAATATAATAGAACAGTATGCAGCCATATCAAATAATTACTCAAAGAACAGAACATAAATTCAATTTGCTACAAGGACTCACCACCTGACCATTTCAATCTACTGAAATGTCCCCCTGAATTAAGTGAAAGCAAAACACTGGTACGGCCTTCTCTTCTGCTTTAGATGTTTCTGCCAACACTGACTGAGCCTCTGCTAACAAGATTTTCCACAGAGGAGTACAAGACATGCCAAATATTTAGTAGAAAAGAGAGTATAAGAGTCTCTATAAGCAGTCGTTCCTTGGTATCTGTGTGAGATTGGTTCCAGGATCCCCACAAATACCAAAATCCACGGATGCTCAAGTCTCTTATATAAAATGGCATAGAACAAAGCATATAGTTGGGCTCTACATTACCTGTTTCAATCTATTGTTGGTTAAATCTGTGAATGCAGAATATGTAGATACAGAGGGCTTCAATCCAGTGCAGCTACATTCCCTCCTCAAAATATAAATTTAAGTTCACATTAAATTTGATATAAATTTAAGTTTTAAGGGAAGAGATAGCATCTATTAAGCCATTCTAAAGGGGAAAATCAATGGGCATGAACAGTGTAACTCTGGAATCAGAACTTCTCCACCAATCCCACCCATGCCCCTGCCATTTGACTATGTATTCACAGAACCAGGCCATCTTATAGAGGCTTTCTTAGTTTTGACTAATTGCCAGCTAGTCCACAGAACGTACATTTGCCTGTGCATGTCAGAGAAAAACCTCCTCGCACAAAGATATGAAAGATGTAAAATGTCCATGTTTGCACTTGCTGGAGAAAGAAGTCTTTTAATAGGCAAAAGAATAAAAGGAGAAGTAGAGGTTTGGAAGGAAAAAAAAAATCACATCACTTTGGAACATAACTGGTGAAGGATTAGATAGTACGATCAAAGTTTCTTTATTTTAAGCATAATTTCTCTTCCTGAAAAAAAAAAAAAAGAAAGAAACGATCCACGTTCTTGATTCAGGCTTACAGAAGAATTAATTAACTTTATCTTCATTTTGCCGGTGAGGCCAGAATGACGACGAATGCCCATGATGTGGAACACAGACCAACACCCCCGCCCCCCCCCCACTTGCTCCTCTCCAGTTGCTCAAAGACAAACCTTATGAAGAAAGTATTCCAGCGGCATTTGGGCTCTTCCACATCGATTTATGCCCTTTTGTTAAAGCAAAATGATATATTCAGCAATAATTATGGGCCTACGATCTGAGTAACTACAATTTGTCTCCCTTTTGTCTTGGATAATCATCCCTAAAGGAAAAGTGTCAAATAACCAGTGAGTTACTGGGCATAACTGATAGTTGTTTCAGTGGAAAACTGACTATGAACTTAACGTTTGCTCATATATTAGGGTGTGTGTGTGTGTGCGCGCGCGCACGCACGCGAGAATATATATATCTCAAATCAACTCTATACTTTTCTGGAAATAGACAACATAACCCTCAAGAATGACAATTAAGTTTCACTAATGACAGACTTTAAAAACGAGGGGGCAAATGTCTTCTTACAAACTGTTTACTGTGCACGTGTATTACAGTAAAAGGAAGCTGATGTGAACGCTCACCAGAGGGCTGTCTCACAGCCAGATCTCACGCAGATCTCCATTTATTTTCAGGTTACAGGCACTGAGGGATATAAAACATCTGGCATGCCATGACAGTACAATTTTCCCTTAACACCATCTCTATTGCGATACTTATCATGGTGATCATTTAGCAACATATAAAAATACTGGATAATTTTGTTGTAAATCTGAAACTAATATATTGTTGCACAGCAATTATACCTCAATAAAAAAAAATTGTAATATTCAGAAAAAATATCCAATAAAGCAGAAGTTTTATTTCTCAATAGATTTTTCTATGTCATAGCCATACTTGTGCACTGTATACTTGATATTTGTGATAATTAATTAATTAATTAATTAATTCGACAAATATAAATTAGGCGTCAGACACTATTTTTGTTGCTCTCTTTCAGCAATGAACCAAAGTAAATTTCTGTCCTTATAGGTATACATTTGGCTAAGAGTTAGAGATAATAAGCACATAAGTATACAATAATTTTAAAATGCAATCATTTATTGAGTACTTACTATGTGCCAGAAACTATTACAAGTTCTTTATATGTTAACGTATAATTTATACTTCATCACAACCCCATGAGATCAGTACTATTATTATCCCATTACAAAGATGAAAAACGGAGACAAAGAGAATTAAATAACTTGCTATCTTTTTGTTTAGACATTAGAAACCACGTGAAAAACCACTATGAGTTGTGTAAGTAAGCTCATAAATATGGCCCCAATAATGAAGCAGGAAAATGTAAGGCCTGCCTATATTTAACCAATTCCATCTTCATCCCCAACATTTACTGAGTACCTACTGTGTGTCAAGTATTACACTAGGATCTTGATAAACTACTGTGAAAAAGACAACCATATCTCCTGTCCTTACAGTTGACGCAGGTATATGTACACCTGAAATCATGAGACTTTTTCATAGCATATATATCTCCGTGCTATTCTTTTAGGAGATAAAATCTCTTGAGACTTGTACTACATTTTCTCGTCTAAATTACCACCAAGAGACTGACTATTAATAAAAGCATCACGTTTCCGAAAGTTTCTAGTGCATAACACTAGATCCAAAATCCTCAAATATGAATGTATAAATTTTATGAGACCAACAAGCATTAACAAAGTAGGAGAAATGTTATCTCAACCAAACATCAACCAAACATGTGGACGTGCTTCCATAAATGAAGTAAATGTTTACCATTTTGTATTTTTTAAACACCTCTCTCCTAATGATACTAACCTCAGGGATATTATTAGCGTTAAGTGAGTTCAAGACAAGTTTTATAGCATCTCTTTTAGAAAAAGAGAGTAAGCTATTTGGCTTTCTTTTCTACTTCGTGGGTACACAACTGGCTCAAGTGATCTTGTGCCTTTTTCAGGCTAATAATTACAGCCAACAATATATACTTTTACTAGGTAGCTGCTGGAAAAGGAGGTAAAATACACTTCCTACAAAATGGCAAACCTTGTGTTCTTTTCTAGGCCACAAGAAGCTAACCTTTGGTAGGTTGGAGATAACAAGAGTGTGTTTACCCATTGCTTTACACCCCTTTATAAAACCAGTAGGCAGCAACTCCCAGTGACCACCTATGAGTCAGTCTTCTATCTATGCAGGGTAAAATTTCCTGCTCTCACCACTAATGTATTCCTTTCCTCTCCAAAGCAAAGGATACTCTAAAATACCAGGGTGTTCCCACTACCACAAATTTCAATATAACTTCATTGTGGGAACCAATGGTAACAAACACCATATGAAATCCATTCATAATTATAAAGTAATCTTAATTGGAAAATAACTGAGTATTTAATATTTATTCTCCATGGATACCGTAAGAATTGGAGGGTAGAAGACATTTGTTTGGAATTTAAAACTTCATATGTAAAATCTAAGTTACTTTCTAATACATGTAATAAAGTAATCTTTAAATAGCCTCAAAAGTAATATTAGGTCAATAATTCCATAATGTTCAGATATAAGTTCTATAATGAAAACGGTAAACTTACCCTCATTTTAAAAAATCAGTGTTATTATTAAATTAGTAATAGTTAATTTGTCTTACACAGAATAAATGCTAAAGATTTATGAGTATCTTTCAGAATAAAAATTAATCATTCCTTGAAATGGTGGTTTAAAATTGAGGTATACTTTTCCTATATAACTCTCAATACCTATCATACATCATGAAAGGAGCTTGCCTAACAAGCTTTAGCAGGGTTATAATCATTTGCTTTTGGTTACATCATATATGTTTGCATAATTCTTGCTTCCATATTTGACATATTAAAACCATTTAACCTAAGCAGCACTATCCTAGCCAATTTCATTTCATACTAAAACTTTCTGTTTAAGTGTTCCTCTAGTAACTATACATTTTTGCAAACACAGATAATCCCAATGCATGGCACATAGTGTGTAGTCAAGCAAAGTAAAATGGAAAATTAAACTATTTAAAAGCTACAAAATGGTGGAAATGGGAAGAACCATAGAATTTATTCAATTCAATCTTATTGTTAGAAAGATGAGGAAACCAGCTCTAGAAGGTTACCCTACAAATAGTGATTAAATATTTTTTAAAAAATCAGCTGGACAGTTTGCCCAAATTACTTAGAACACTAACTTTCAAGTGGTATTCCTCTAATTGTAGAGTTTGTCTGGAAGATCTCAGGGACTACTGGGGAGTCCAGGGGTCCTGGCTATCCATCTCTTGTTAAACTAGATAAGGTCTTGTTTTATCTGTTTCATATGTGGGGTTTGGTATGAAAATTCATTTGAAGAAGGAATGCCACTACTATAACAAATATAATGAGCATGACTTTGGATACCTGAGTCAATTTCTCATTTTTTTTTCTGAGTCTAAATTTAGATTTTTTTCATTCTAACAATCCCAATAGCACCACAGGATAGTAAGGGGGCCAAGCCAATGTCGTGGGAGGTTCAACAGTGTGGCCTTCAAAAAAAAAAAAAAAAAAAAAAAGGACTCAAAAAGATAACCAGGCCATGGCCCCAATGGGAATTGCACACACAAACCCTGAGTCATCATCTTAAATTTTTCAAACTAATCAACTGCAAAATCAACACAAGCAGACATCAGGGCAGTGCCACATATACTACAGCTACAAAGCACTGACGTCAAGGCTATATTTTTAACAGGTACTGACCACTACGTCCACTTTAGAAAACTCTGGACATGGGGCTGTTAAGCAAACCTCACCTGACAGCTCGTTTTTTCATCTTTGACAGAGAAAATTTCACTTCTACAATCACAAATCATGATTAAAGGAGTCTAACAAACTTGTAATTCTACCTAATGGGTCTATCACATTTCAACGATTTTAGATAAACCCGAAGACAAAAGAATGTCTTACAATAAAAACTGAAATACAGGTTCACTCATTAGGTTGGATATTATCCCAAAAAGTTATTAAATTAAAATCAACTATTTTTATTTTGTTTTTAATCATAAAATAATTTTGTTAAAGAAAATAACCATTGCAGAATCTTTTTTATTACTAGATTGGCTTAAAGATCTGTAGAATATAAAATATAGTTGGACTAATACATATTTCTTTAGCAGACTCCTAAAAAGTTTTTCAAAGGTAAAGATTAAGTATTCCTTAAAAAATATTAAATTATATAAGACAACCTGAAATATTTAGGTTAAAAGTCTAAGTAGTACAAGAAAATATATTCTTACAGTCATCTCTTGAGACCCAAGTAGTTAAAATATTCTATTATAAATACACACTTTACTATTCTGAACTTCTTTAAAAGGATTCAAGTAAAATACTCACAGTTACTAATCACTCCTCCCAGTGGATCGCCTTTAAAATCAAATTCAATATCCATATATTTGCCCTGTCAAAAAAATACTTTGTGAGTTTTCAGGTTCACCTCAAAATAGGCAGTCAGCATATCTTATTAAAGAATAGCATACTAAGCTCTTTATACATTTGTTTAAATGTAATTAAGAAAGATACAGTTTATGTAACCATGACACAAAACAATATGCCTCCATGAATAATTCATATTAAATACCACATTAGTTCAAAACTAACATATTCCACTGCTAATTCAAGAATAGATCTTCTCAGCCATCATGTAACTTTTCCATTTCAGATTTGTGTTTCAAATTCTGAAAGGTATGTATATTCGAGTCAAGAATAAAACTAACAAAAATAAGTATTCCTTGTATATGCACTAGTTGAAAAGATAAATTATTTCATTTTTATAGGCAAAATATGTTTTAAGCCATGGCTAGAAACTCTAAACATACACTGGATGGTAGAACACTTAAAAGTACTGTTTTTATATCTACTCAAATCAAATACATAATTATGTGGTTTGGCCAGCTCAGAATCAAACACTGAACAGTATTACTCTCTTAGGCTTTTGATCTAGATTACACAGCAATATATAACCAGGTTCATATTACACTTTACAGATTGTGCATTAAACACAGAGAAACACACAGGGCTTTCATACTACGATTTTTAAAGAATTGGTCTATAATTGTCTAGTTAAAAAGTAACAAGTCTAACAGAATAGCCCTGACAGCTGTTTTTTGTTTGGAAACAGGTGTGTTGATCTAATAAGTAGTCTTTGGTTTCATTTCATGTTCTACCTTAGCAATAGTCAGATAGATGGTTTATAAATAATTCTCCCAAAGAATTACTTTAACTCTTTTCTATTTTCAAAATAATGGTAAGGGAGAAGAAACATGATCGCATGGCACCCAGTCAACGATGCAATTTACCTTTTATTAGCTCATGCATGCTCTCTCACCTCCTCTTCATTATCATAGGTCATCTGCCATTTTAAAGTCTTCACTTATTTTTAAGCGAAGGTCTATCAACTACTTCCTAGATACTGAAGCCTTCACAAGGGAAAGCAAGGAACAATTCCTACCCTCAAAAACTTACAGTCTAGGGGAGAATTAAGACAGGTAAACAGGGCATTACTGTGTATGGGGACACATCCTACAGTGGCCATGGTGCTATGCACAAAGAAAGAGGACAAAGGAGAGCAGGAAGCCTGTCCTAGCTTAAATGCAAAGTATCAGAAGTCAGGCAGGCAAGGAGGTGGGAGAGCAGGAAGGAGCAGGCATAAGAACCGGCATCTGTGAAGCTGGTGAGGGAAGCTGGAGCACATCATGACATCAAGACATTCTCCTGACAGCTAACTCAAGGCATTAAAGCTTCCTAAACAAGGATGCCAAGATCAGGCTTGCCTCTTTACAAGATCAGTCTGGCTAGCGTGGAATAGACTGGAAAAGAACGAAACCAAATGTAGTTGAGAGGAGGTGGCAGTAATCAGAGAAGAAATGTTGGTAGCTTTAAAAGGAAAAAGTAAACAGTTGAGAGCTACCCAGAGAGTCACAATGATAGGTCCTGGGTGGATGTACAAGGTAAGAAAGAGGAGGACAAGGATTAAAGAGTCCAGGAATCTGGCTCAGGCAACCAAGTATATAGTGATGTTCCATGATGGTAGAGGACAAAGTAGGCAAAGCAGCTACAAAGGAGGGGGGAAAGGGTAACATCACAAGAGAGTGAGAGGTTGATCGTATGAGAGGGGACAATTTTGACGCAAGGGGGTCCCTGGGCATGACAGGCCATAGGATAGAGCACAGGTAGAGGAATTAGGATCAGTATGACACCAGGGGTGAAAATTTCCCAGTGTGACAGCAAGGTGTATATACAGATATAGGGACAGGTGAGGCGCAAAAAAGGTTGAAGGTTTAGATTAGGAGAAAGATGGTGATGATGATGAGATTTCTGTGAAGTACACAAAATATCATCAGCCAATCAGCTAAGAGTAAAGGATAGGATGTTTGAAGAGAGTAGAATAAACACTGTGGAGAATGAAAAAGGAAACTCAGTAAGGATCAAACATTGGACAGCACTGAGAATTCTGCTGATATTGGTATGGCACTCATCCCATTTGGCCACATCCTCATTACTGCCAAAAGCCTGGTTCTGATTGTGTCACTGTCTACTCAGAAATAACCAGTGGCTTCCCACTGCCTACAAAATAAAGTCCGAGACCCTGAATCAGATATTCCAGTTGAGTCCTTAACCCACCTTTCCAGCTCTCTGGCCCGTGGCTCCCTTCCAGACCAGACCCTCTGGTCTAGCCACTAACTGACAAGTGCAGGTCCACACTGGTTCTCTCCTTGGCTTCTCATGATGCTGTTGTAGTGTCAGCTCTGCCTGCTCTCCATTCGATTTGAGCACATATAAATCTTACAGGCCATTCAGGACTGTCTGCTGCCCCAGACTCCCCCAGCTTCTCTATTCTGAGCTTCATAAAACTTCATCTGCATCTCTCATGGGGAACTTATTATGAGTTGTGCTGTAATTACTTTTAGAAAACATGTCCATTTTTTCTGACTAGTTTGTAAGCTTCTTAAAAGTAACATCAAAAATGTTTTCTGAGTGCCCTCTATGGTGCCAGGTACTGTTCTAGAAACTGAAGCCCCAAAGTGAACAAGAAGGCCTAGGATCTTGCTCCCATGGATCCCACTCTCATGTAAACAGGGGAAGTGAATATAATAATTCCAAAGATTAATGAATACTAGAAAAAGAATAAAAACAGGATGAAGTCACAGAGTCTAGAAAACACATCATGGAAAGGACATTTGAGGCGATAACTAAATAGTACAAGATGCAGGCCACGCAAAGATTTGAGGACAGAGCATAGGCAACTGCAAAGACTAGGGCTAGACGGTGCTTGGTAGGCCTGACAGTCACGAAGGCCTGTGTGGCAGAGACCGAGTAAGGGCAGACAAGGGCAGAGCAGGCCCCCCAGCCTATGCAGGACCTACCCAGGGAGCCTGTACTATATTTCAGGTTCAAGGGGGAACCACCCAAGGCTTTCAGTAGGGCAGTGATGAGACAAGTTTGTAAAGATCACTCTGGCTGCTGGTAGGAAAAGGATAATAGGTTGCAAGAGGAGATGCAGGGAGACCTATGCTTAAAAAATAGAGTTTTTAAAGAAAACTTGGGTTTTTCATTCCTACTGAATGAGAGGTTTGGTAATAAAATTTTTCCAACCCTCTAGGTTCTTTCCTATACTCATCAGTGCTTGACTTGGCTCTTTGTACACAGCAGATATTCAACAAATTACTCTTCTCCCCTCCCCTGAAATCCTTGGCTGAGAGCAATGACTTCCAAAGCTTTATTATTATTATTATTATTATTATTATTATTATTTAAAAAAAAGTGAGTCCCTTTCTTAATGGAAGCTTAATATGTCAAACTAGAGGTGATGCTAGAGGTGTGGGAGACATTGTGAGTCATTTTCAAGGGAGCACTGGTCTAAAATGTCAACCACAACAAGTTTGCCTAACTAAACCACTGCAGGATCAACCAGATTTCTCAATGACGCTCCAAAGCGAACAATTCTGGTTAATCCATCAAACACTGTCAAAGGAAATCGATTCTCTGGAGTCAAACCACTATTACATACAGTAGTAGCTTTAAACACAATAGAGTCCTACCATAAGATTACAACATGGGTTTGAGTATGGTACTGGTCAAGTGACAGACCACAAAGCAGAGAAATAACTAAAATGTGGCATGAAATGACTTAGTTTATAATCCAGTATTAATCTCAAATCCCAATCCTGTTATAATAGGATTTCTCTGAAGTTTCTTAGTAAGTCAAATCACCTTCCAAGCCTTTCATTAGATTTCAGAGTCACAAAGTAGTAATGACTCTTTAAGCAATATGGTTTTCTCTACTTTTATAGTCTATAGGCTAAATCTATTTGCAAATATTTTTTGTAAAGTGTGTGTAATTTACAAACAGCAAAAATAAAATCTCCATAAAAAAGCTTGAGCTATTGGAATTACTTCTATCTGCCCACACTTTGCTTCTAATTCTATTCATGTAATGAGATTAGCCATGTTACCGCAAGGAGGAAAGGCATGGCTCAAATCAGTTTAACAACTGAAGGGGCTAATCCAATGGAAAAAATTCACAGCTTCTGAATTAGGAACCTCCCACTTTCCAAGCTATCAAAACTATCTCCATGGAAGGTCATTTTCTTGCCTTAAGTAATGGATGACTCCAGTAAGAAAAAACCAAAAGGGGCTAAAGAGGAAGGGAAGAGAAAGGGCAAGAAGGGTCTGGAGACGGGAAGCATGAAAGATCACAGAAAACAGTCCCAAATAAGGCATATGAGAAGAGAACTTATAAAGTAAATGATCTTTTATTACAGAATTTATAAAATTCATTAAACTATAGAAAAAAGGGCCCGAATTCAAAATGCCATCATCACACTCAACATATTTTCCTCAGCTGCCTCCAGGCAGTGTCTTTGTCCCTGTAAAGACCAGAGGCACAATAGATCAAGGCACAGCTAGAGATCCCCGTGGGCAGATGTGCAGAGTATATGCTGGAGAGCAATGGGAGATGATGCTGGAAAGGGTTCCGTTAGTAGAATTGGCATTTTCCACCTCAACCAAATTCCAAACAACTACCTTCAGTTTTTGCTATTCAGTCCCCCTCCCTGACCCTATTAGTTATCACTGCCAAACTGAATGATTTTACTTTCTAAAGTTTTAGAATATACCTCCATCCATTCTGATCCTGCTGCATAAAAGACAAAAGCTATAGAGTATACAAACTCGACACCCAGCTTATTCTTTCTTCTACTTAATTTCTGACTCTTAATTGCGATTTCTAAATACCAAAACTCAGATAAGTAAAGAGTGATTCTAAGTAGCCTCATTGAAATTACTCGTGGGGAAAAAAAAAAAAAATAGCTTGTCACTCCAAGAGGAATTAAAAAGGAAAATTCCAGAAAGCAAAAAATAGTCCTTATAAAACTTTTAGCATCTCAACAGCAATGGTATTCTAATTTTTAAAATTTGTGTATGAAGAAATAGTAAACATCTACTAGTTATTTAAACATACATGAGCTAAATATTAGTGTTAACACTTATGCTTATACAAATACTTACAAATCTAGAGGAGTTGTCATTCCTTACAGTCTTGGCATTTCCAAAAGCTATTAAGGAAGAAACAGTTGCATAGTTAAAATTGACAGAAAAATAATTTTGAGCAGAGATAAAACAAATGTAATATTTAACATCTATAAATCTTAGAAAATACAACTTGTAGCAATAACATTTCTGTCCAGAATTTCCACAGAAATATACTTAACAGAAGCATACTAAAGCTGCCATGTCTTATTATAAGTTCATAAAAAAGAGTCATTCCTATAATTCATGGAATTTTTTTAAGTATTACTGTAACTTAATCTCTTCTAATTCATCTCTTCTAATTAAACTGTTTTGACAGTAGTCAATTGAGTGGCAAGCAAGCCAGGCTTCTATGCTCTCCAATCATCATCATCAATGAATAAGGTTATTTCAGAGATAACTCCTACTTAAAATTACCAAAGATTTTGTGAAATTTAGTAAGATTTCCAGATAGAATAAGCCCTGAGAAGCTTTGTTTACTTAATTTTAAGTAAGCTATTTAAATGTGATTAAATACGCAACAAAAAGAGTAAGAGATTTCAAACCTAAGGTCATTTCCAATAGGCAAAATACTACACAGTTTGTCTGTCAGACCGAATTGAAACTTTCCAGAATATAATGAAAACCAAACTGGCCCATACTGCAAAATCCAAGTGTTCCAATCTCTGCTGCCTCAGAGTCAGGCTCTCCCACAGGACTTCCTTTTACTTTATTTTCCCTTTTTGCCTTTTGTTATTATTATTAATTTTTTTTATGGTGACATTGGTTAACTAAACCCAATAAGTTTCAGCTGTACATTTTAACAGTAAGGCATATATATTTACATTGTGTGTTCACTTCCCATGATTAGTTTTCTTTCTGTCACCACATATTTGACCCCTTTTACCCTGCCTACCTCCCTCCTTCCCCCATCCTCTGGCAGGACTTCTTCTTAAATGAGGGCACATAAGAGCCACGGGTTCATACTTCCCAGGCACGGAGTGATCCTGTTTAACATGGGTAGTTCACAGTGTCATAAGGTAAAAGGACTGTATCACCTAGCTTATGTGCAAGGCAGGGCCAATTAGTCCGGGCCATTGTAGCAGAGGATTAAGTTAAATAAATATAAGTCATATAAGCAGAGAGGATCCCTCTTTGATGCTTTGGAAGCTCAGCAGGGGACACCGCAAACTTTAACATGCAAACCCCATCACCTGGAGATCTTGTTCAAGTGCAGATGTTTTGTTCAGTGGGTCTAGGGATGGGCATGAAATTCTGCATTTCTACCAATGCCCCACGACTACCCCAATGCTGTTACTGGGATCTCTGGACCACGCTGCAGCTAGCAAGGACTGAACAGATACGATGATGTAGTGAACAGAACTGGATCTTTAGATTAAGAGACCAGGAGTCAAATCCCTGGAAAACTGCATCACTTCATTAAATTAAATGGTGAGAGTAAGATTAGAGTAACAAGAGTTCAAATGCCAACTAAGAACTAAAAGCTAGTCCAAGTTTTGAAAGTGTGGTGGCTGAAAAATTGACTCTTACTGGAAATTTCTGTTTGACTGTTGCTATGGGCACGTAGGCCTTTGATTATAGGAACATAACATTCTAAACAAACTTTCTGCTTCTGTAACCCCGCTTACACACCTGACCTGTGAGTTGACAACTAGTGAATAGAGGATAGACCTTTGTGTTTAGACAGAATGAAAAGAATGGGATTTGGGGCTTAAAAACCCTGTACCACTACATTTCGAGGTGGCTTAATTTGGGGTCTGCGTACCCCTGGCAGACCTGGCTGGCTGAATAAAGAGTGTTTCCTATAACTCACTGAGTTCTGATGGTCTGTGTGTCTTTCGGGGGCTGGCGGCTACAGCAAAAGCAACCACCAGATCAGGCGGGAAAGTGTATTAAAGTCAAAGTTCACCTTGGATACTCGGGAGCCAAACCTGATGCGTTGTATTTCAAATTGGCTGGCTTTTTTATGTTTTCAACTTTTAAAAAATAGATGGCTCCTGCTCAGTTAAGACAAAATTTACAAAGTCAGGACAAAGAATGTTTCTTTGTATCAGACATTCCCCTTGAAATGGGTATGGTTTGGTAGGTCTGACACCAAATCCTTTTAACTGAAAACAAACTGAGGTGCTATATTGAGTGAGAAAACCTGCACAGTCGAGAAATACTCGAACAATGATGTCTGTCGAAGAGGTTCACATTACTATCCCATGTCCATTACTAGCTAAAAAGCTTTAATAAATACATCTTGAGAATGGCAGTGTTGACCTAGCTATCATGAAGATCATGACATTTTTCGTGTTTTCACAGGCTAGTCCTTCCCGGTGGGTGAGACCACGTAAGCGTGCCAAGTTAACTAACTTGCACAGCTCCAAAGTCCAGCTCAAGATGCTGGTACATAAAAGACAGTTTATTGTGGTCTGAAGGTCAAGGGCAAGTGAAAGAATTGCTTCAAAAAATTTTTACTCAAGGCTCCATTTGCAAGCCATAAACCATCTTTTCATCAAACAAATCTGAGTTGCACATTACTAAACATAGCTCTAAACACTAACGTCTTTTATTGTGAGCCACAGAACCAAAAACAAGTGTTCCATTATAGAACACTTGAGACACATTCCTCAATTGTTTTTTTAAGTTCATTGTTCTAAATGTTCATTTACAGTAGCAGCTCCAGTTAAAAAGTAAAGCATTCCCATAAAAGATAATGCATGCCCACAGCAGACATTTCTTCCATTTCCTGCACTGGAGCTTTGCTTCAAAAACCACTGAATAAAGGGCCAGATTCTAATCACAGAGGCAAGCTATAGCATTCCACAGTGCTTCTCCTTTAGATCACGTTCTAAAAATAAATATACACAGAAATATAACACATGGACAGTATCCTAACTTAAAAGCAAAAAACAGTAAACAAAAAACGAAACACTAAAACAATGAAATGAAGACAGAGCACTTTCTATAATACCTCTTTATTCGTTACAGTACTGAAGGGGAATAAAGATCAATAAAAATATAATAGATGTTTCAGCCTTTGCTTTTCACAAAGTTAAAGTATTTTCATGGCTCTTATTTCACTGTCTGAGAGATAAAGATGCATGGTATTTCCTTGTAATAAAGTGGAAGGAAGGGGCCAGCCAGGGGTCCCCAACCTTTGGGCAATGGACCAGTACTGGTCAGTGGGCCACGAAGGAGGAGGTGAGCGGTGGACCAGCTTGTATTTGCAGCCGCTCCGCAGCACTAGCATCCTCACCTCGGCTCCACCTCAGATCATCAGGCATTAGATTCTCATAAGAGCACCAGTCCCTAGTGCCAAAAAGGTTGGGACCACTAGACAAAAACAACAGGCAGGGTTCTGTCCCTCCACACTGAGGGTATCCTCCCTACCCCAAAGCAGTTCTGCTTTAATCCATGCTAGATTTTGACATTCCATGACTGAACAAAAGGTTGAATGAACCCAACTACCCTTCTGGGCCAGGGGTGGTCTAGGAGTGATTCTGACCCCACAGGTGACATTTGGCAATGTCTGGAGACATTTTCAATGGCAATAACTACGGAGAGGGGGACTACTGGCACCTCATGGGTAGAGGGCAGGGATGCTGCCAAACATCCTACAGTGCACAGGCCAGCCCTCCACAGCACAGACTTAGCCAGCCCAAAATGTCAATAGTGCCAAGGTTCAAAAACTCTATTCTACCCCAATGACTGTGTTAAATGACAATTAAAACATGCTTACAACATAAAGCAACGTTAAGGGCTTGTCACCAATAGGGCGAGACTCTGATTTACTGTTTCCAAAGTAAAGGATGGTTTTTACTAATGGTTCAGGCCGACCTCCATGGCATTAAGGGGACTGGCCTCTGGCTTTGTTTTCTGATGGGATACCGGAATGAATGTTGGTGCCCCTCCCCCATCCACATGTTGATGCTCTAACCCCAGTGTGATGGTATTTGAAGACAGGGCCTTTGGAAGGTAATTAGGGTTAGATGAGGTCATAAGCCAACCAGGCTCCCACCACCACCATGTTCAAAGAGGTCATGTGATCACACGGCAGTGAGACAGCTGCCACCTATAAGCCAAGATTCCTCAAAAGGAAACTCACCTTGCCAGCACCTTGATCTTAGACTTCTGAGCCTCTACAAGTGTTGGAAAATAAATTTCTGTTGTTTATGCCACCCAATCTATGGTATTTTGTCATGGCAGCCAGAGCTGACTAATACAGATGACCACACATAGAATTTGAGCTCTACAATCAGGTTTTGGCTCTCTATTGCCCTGAAAACACTGGTCCTTAAATACTTCCCTGGCATAACCTTGGTTTCCCTGACAACAGAAATAAGCAGCCATGTGTATCACTATGCTCAAGTTGCTCTTTTCCACCAAGTTTTTCCTAGCTACCAAGTCCAATGCAAATATCGGTGGATCATTCTTAAGCAAAATTTAAGTGATTCAAATAAAAACTGAAAAAAGGGGGGGGGGGAACAGTCTAAGTGTGAAAGCTCCTTTTACATGAATAAACTGTTGCCTCCTTTAAGCACTAAAGCCAACAGTTCTTAGGATGTAGCTCGTCTGCTCAGTAGGTTCTTTCCTCTTCTCTCCCAGCCCACCACCCAGCACATCAAGTATCTGAGGTGCCCTGAAAACTGGATCTACTGTTCAAGTCACACCAACCTGATGTACACAGAAAATCCTACCTTCCAGGACTGGGTTAGACTGTAAAAGCTGTTCTTTGACTTGGTTAACTTCTGCTCCTTTTCCACAAACAGCTGCTACATAGGACATAACAAGCTTGCTGGCCTCTGTGGATGAAAACAAGCCATGTTAATAAATGAAACAGAAATATTTTTTAAAATTTTTGGAGGAAGGAAATTCGGGTTAGGGTACCCACTAACAGTGTTTTCAAATGACTCTATACCTGGGAGTAAATACTGCTTTAGAAATCTTTTTAAATATCTGTCTTTTCCATTTGATAACATGTCCTTAATTCAGACATAATAGGAATTGTGCTTAAAGGTTATCACCCGGCTGCTAAAAATTTTCTGAATAACATAGCCAACAAAATCTCAGGAGAACTGTCTTCTTAAAGCAATCATTTATATACAATTACTATATTACACACAGATGATTCGAGCCAAAAATAACTTCTTAATGTGGGTATCTTTACCAAATATATTTTTAAATTAAAAAAAAAAAACTTCTCAAAAACATTTTCTAAATCAAACTTGTTTGTTCACAATTAGACTAAATTACTCTTAAACTCGATTTAAAAAAAGTAAGCAGCTAATCTAAGGATTTCGATAGCAAAGAATAAAGCCTTTTCAGGGCACTATTGTTTACACAGGCTTCACTAGTAACCCTGAAAGGTAAACTACGAAAAGAAGCAGGCCACCTGAGGCACACAAAGAACTCTCAGCTCAAAGGTGGACAAAACTTGTTTGGGGTGGTTCCATCCATCTGGGTCTCTCAGTCCATGTCGCCTCTCAGCATTTGCTTCCTCAATGCTGATCCTTTTAATACTGAGTTCCAAAGAACACTAATAGGTATTCAGGAAAAATGAGGTCTAAAGTCAAATGAATTTGGGGGCCACTGGGAGCTAGATGAAGTGAAACAGGCTTCCTTTTTAAAGGGCTTCTCAGAGGATCACGTGCATTGTGGAACTCTGGAAAAGAATCTAGAATGCTGCATTTCGCAAACTTATATTTGCCATGGAATCTGTTCCTCATTGAGCTGTCCTGGTTCTAATGTTCCATAATCAGGATCTGGGAAATGCTCCTCATTTGGTTGCTTTTTCTCAAGTCTTTGCTCTGGTGGCACTGTCTGAGAGCAAGACAGCTTTCCCCAGGTAGAGGCAGAGTCCCTCTGCCTTTGAGTCCATGCAGGTAAATTTCTACACTGCCATTTCTCTTGCACAGACCTGGAAGCAGGTGGCTACCAACCTTTTCTCCATTGTTGAAGAAATAAAAAATGAACTGGAATGTGACCTTGGGAGCACTGCTCAACACTTGCTTTAGGGCCTTTGAGCAACCCAAAAGTGACTAACAGGAGCCACTGAGCACCAAAAATCTATGCAGGTCACATAAAGTGCTACAGGCCTAGGATGAAGCTTCTGGAGGACTAGCAAATATAATATGGGAGAAGTAACGGATCTCACGGAGCCCTGAGAACTGTGGTGAGAGGCTGGGTACTTCCTTCAATGGCTGGAGTTAGGTCTTCCTCCAATTTGCTTTCTGTGAAATGCAATGGTACAAATAGATTCTTTGCTGATCTGTGATACCCAGTTTCTGCTGTTCCTTTTTAAAGACTGTAACTGAAAAACATCAATCTTTTCATCTTTGCAATACCATTCTTCCAAAGAGCATTCTCCCTTAACACCTACATTGTGTAAAGTTCCTGATCTACATTTTCCATTGTTCTCAGGGTTTACCTAAAAGCTGGTGAATTGTATGTACGTGCTACAGTTGTTCTGTTCTGGCTGACCTGGCTTCGGTTATAAACAAAAGTTTATATATTACATTTTACTAGACTTCTTAGTGCCACATTTCCCTCTATCCCCCAGTCCAAGCTGGAACTCTTCTTCTGGTCACTTTGGGATATTTTTGGGATATTTTCTTTCCAGGCTTTCTGCCTTTCAAGGTCAAGTGAGACTGCCCTCCCAGCCAATTCCTGACATCCAACTCTGGGCCACCTCTCCTGAATCACCCTCACACTGCAATCTGCAGTTTCGGATCTGAAGCAACTCGCCTCCATCCGGGCTCTTTCTCTTCATTCTGCTTTCTCAGCAGCATTCTTTGCTCCCCCCCCCCCCCCCACCTACAGCCTCACATACATTGTGCGTATTCTTCTTTCTTGACATAAATTTCTGGCCTATATCTCCCCTGTTATAACATTAGAAGACTGAAAGCATTTATAGGCAAAATAACTGTCTCAAATATTGGCAAACACACACATACTCACTCTCTCTCTCTCTCTCTCTCTCTCTCTCTCTCTCTCTCTCTCTAAGGGTAAGTTTTCTTTTAGGTAAATTGACAAAAAGTATTAAAAGTCCAGGCCAGGCTGTTTGTTTGTCCCAATGATTATAGAACTCACTGCTGCCTCAAGCCTCAAAGTTCAGATATATGATCACACCAAATTCTCTGGAATATTTTTTTCTGATCCAAAATGAACTCCAGGGACAAAATACTTTGGAGGATGGGGAGGAAAATCAACCAAGAATCAGAATTCTCTGGTGGCCGCTAGAATTAATTTGGCCTCTCACTGACTTTCTGTTTAAAAATGGCACCAGGAGCATTTCTTTTGAATTTAGATTTGACTTACATCATCTGGCTGTTAAATTATATATAAACCCACAATATCTACTGAGATATAAAGATGGATTAACAAATTGAAATTAGGAATACTTTATTAACTTTAAAATCTATTTAAGTAATTCAGATTCAGATATAATTTTTTTAATATAGTTCAAGGATACTTATTTCTTAAAAAAAGTTTCTGTGTTCAGATTCCTATCTATCTTCAAGAATTCTAATACTGTGCTTATTTTAATACTTTATTTTTGGAAGCCAGGATTAAGAGTAATCTTCTCCAAACAAAATCTCATTGTCTAAAAGAGACAACTCTTGACATAATACTTGATCTTTAACTTAAGTAGTTTATAAGATATTCACCACTTTAGAGAAATAAGTACGGCACTAAGGATGAGATGCAAGGCCCAACAAAGTTTAGGGGACTGTTTTCATGAAGCCTCACCATGCTGGAAACAGGAAATAACAGTTATCTCATAAAGCTTTCTGTTTTATTTCCTTTTGGTTCTTTTGTACTAAAGTTCAAATAAAATGTAACTTTTATTCAAATATTAGGATGTTTATCCAAATTAAAATTTTATGTAATAATATCTATGAATGAGAAATATTACTTCCGAGGAAAATCACTAATTATCATCCTTTATATTTCCAAGTCTAGTTTCTTAATTATGTTGACTATTACAGGCACTAACTAAACATGACCTTGGCGATCACAGCATAAAATTATAAGCGTTTTCCTAAACAATATTTTTGAGTAGACTGTGACTATATTAGTCCAGTAATGACATACTCAATGATGATGTTCTTCACATACTGTAAAAATATAAAATTATTCTATTTGAGACAAATAGGTATATTCTTCACGTGCACTCAAAATTCTGAAAAGCAATGCCATTTTAGACATGATAAAAACACTGCATTTAAAATTGGCAAAAGGGGAAGGGAATTAAAAAGTACAAACTTCCAGTTACAAGTCATGGAAATGTAATGTAAAAAAAAAAAAAAATTGGGAAAATGTAACAGCATTACTTAGAATCAATTCTTAGACCATAATTTTCTCTAACTCATAGATACTTTACAAATGTAAATTTGTGTACATATGTTTGAATGTAACTTGAATCCTAAAATTCACCAACAGTCAGACAAAATATAAAGTTTTCAAAGGCAAAAATCTCTTCTCACCAGAAAATGGTAGAACCTCTCGAGTTTAACAGCTATTCTGCATTAACCAACAAACAGCCTGTAACAAAATGCTACTATATCAGAATTCATTTCTACAGAGAACAGAAAGGGTATATAGATAATAGTTTATGATTCTGGGGATTTTAAATTCCAATTAAGTTAAGAATGATAACTAATTAAACTCTATATTCTCTGGTACCTTGTACTAGGTTGTGAATAATATATGTTATTATGCATGTATTATATAATCATATAATTAACATAATGATTTTTACAAAAGAAAGGGAAAACAAACATGAAAAGTGTTTTGCAACTATGAGGACAAAAAGATGGGACTCTCACAGCTAAGATATCAAAACCTGTGTATGTTAACTGAGCAGGCTCCACATGGATTCAATCACTATGTCAAAAAACAGCTCTGAATATAAGCAGGCTCATTCTGAGGTTGTTGTCCCCCCCCCCCCCACAGAGCCTCTAATAAATTTATCAAAGAGTTAACAGGTATTCATGTATGCATTCATAGATACATGTAACATATATGTCACATGTAGATTACATAAGACATATTTGTCATGTTGCATATAGAGAGAACCACACATTTTACACATACACACAGATATATTTATGTACTTCTATACCTCTCTGTCTCCTTGGTTAAGATGGCCAAGTTTTCCTAGGGACTGAGATTACATAGGTCTGGTTGTCCAGTGACCTAAGGAAAAGACTGCCTCAATCAACGAGGTCATGTTTGTGTACAATGAAACCAGGACTCTGCAACACTGAAGAACGCCCTTTTTCGCAGTCCTGAGTCTGCAGTGCTGCAAAATAAACCAGCTACAGCACATCCAAACTGATCCAACAGGCAGCTGCAAACTGTTCTATTCACGGCACAAAAAGCATGGGTCCTGCAGTGAGACATGCAGCCTTTACTCCAAGAGGAGTCAGGACTGGCGATATTTTTATTAAAATACAACTATATATAAGTGGCTCTGATTCTGAAAGTTGACTATGAAATCTCTGAAAATTCACATAAAACATGTGGGTCAAGAGAGGAATTTCTCACATGAGGAAGAAACAAAACAAAAGCCCACTACATCCTGGCCTTGAGTTTGCTTAGCTATTCTGCTTCCACGTGTATATATATATTCGGCATTCTGAAACACGCATCAATGTTAAGGCTACAGTAAGTCAGTGACATCTCTGTCACTGACAGAGTCAGAGAACCATCGCAGATATAAAGTAGGACAAGGTCATTTGGGGTTCAGAACTAAAGGTCTTAATGAGCAAGGCAGACCTCATAACATTTTGAGCAGATGGCTGAAGAGTTCCTAGAAACTGATGTAATTGTAAAATTAGAAACCAAGTAATTTATAATGTTTTCTTATGTCAGGATCATCTTCTCAGGCCCACAGATTTATTCTGATGTCCTCGGAAAAATGTAGTTATGATGGTTCCCTCATGTTCTGCCTCCCTGCCCCCGTCACTGCTTGCATGGTTCTCCACAAACTTTTTGCATTCGTGGCAGTAAACTGTGCGTTCGCTGCCTAGAAACACTTGGGCACTACTCTGAAGCATGATGAATTTTTTTAATTTAGCACAGAAGTAATGAATTAAATAGGGCCACCAAAGAACTCAAAGAGTCCACACCTCTTTCTGAGTGCCCGGGTTACATGACACTGCAGTGTAAGTATGTCCTCTGCCAAGGAGGGCTTACAACCTAGTTAAATTAATTCTTATAAAGTAAGCCCTCTGATACCACGTGGTGATTCTGTATAGGCTATTAAGTAAAGACTCTTATTGAAAAGAGATACTATATGTAAAGTACATAGCACATTCTGGGCCCTCGATAAATGTTAGTTCTCTTCTTCTTGCATTTACCAACACAAAATTTTTAATAGCAATATGTAATCAGAAACAATTTTAGTGGATAAGATAATGTGATGTTTCAAAAATGGTCTGGTCTCCCTCTTCCCCACAGACATAAGATTAAACTCCCTCTCTGAATTCCTCCCACTATACTGATATAGAATCATTTTCCATCATTTTATTCTACCATAGGTAATCTCCATGTAACGAGGACATCGAACGACATATAAATTCTATGCATTACTCAAATTTATCATGTAATACAATTAAAACTGTAATAAAATTTGAAGTAATTTTTGTACCAGTGCTTCCAAAAACAAAGAAGAGTAAAAAATGTGGGAATAAGTGAGCAAAATTCTAAATGTCTCCGGGAACAGAGAAGTAGAAGATGCTATTGGAATCTAGGAAAGAAAAGGAAGAATTTAGCAGCTACCAAAGAGTACAGTTGAATGGATATTTAAAAATAGCAGCTCACAGGGGCAGTGTCCACCTCCCAGCACCAGGAGGTTTAGTGATAATGGACAATTGCAGCATCGTGAGATCTAGGAATCACAGTAGCCTAAAGATAAGACAAACACTTCAAATGACCTCTAGGCAGTGCTGCTCAAAGTATGATCCAAGGACCGGACCAGCATTCCTCAAAGCTGGTTAGTCCATGGACCTACCATTCTACGCATAAGGGTAGGATTTCAGAAGTTTTTGTAGCAATTTGGTAGTTTATTCTGTCTGTTGAAACTAAAACAAAAAATTAGAGACTGAATATTCTGTCTCCTTTTATTTCATTGTGTGGTGGTATTGGACAGCAACAGATTGGGGAAGAGGGCACGTGCTCACAGTGGAAGGTTGGAGAAGCGCTACTCTAGGGTGTCTATGTCATCCTCCCTGGCTTCCTGCCTGAAGTGGCACCTAGCCTTGTATGCCGCACACAGAATGGCCCTACCAGAGGCAAAGGTGACAGCCCTGAGCAGCAGCTATCCATTCTCCAGGTTATGCAGGGGCAAAGGGGTCCTAGGAAGAACTAGATGCGAAGAAAACGTTAGGGAGAGAAGAATTTCAAGTGGTGAAAGGGTCACTGAAACCAACAGGACTAGTTATTAAATAGAAAAATATTAAGAGAAAACTACCGAAAAGAATGAACCCATGCCTCTAGATTTCTACCAGAAGAATGAAGTGGTTTTATGTTTGTTTTTTCCTCTCGGAAAAAAATGAACGTCCACCCTCCAAAACAGTACTAGCAACCTCCACTCGGTTTTTCAATAAAGATGCATGAGCCCACCAGGAGATGGAATCTCACTCCACGAGGCTAATAGTGGATATGCTGTCTTCTTGGAACATATGTTCCAGAGGAGATGAGGAATTGGCCGAGCCTAATGAAACCAGTGACCACAACCCACTTCTGATGACTCACTTAGGAACAACTTGATATAATCAGACCCTCAAAGAGTATATCTTTAGTCATGACAAAGAATGAGTAAAAAGCTAAAAAAACTAATAGGCTTAGGCATATTTTCATCTTGTCTTCCCTCGCACTTAAAGAAAAAAGAAAGATATGTCAAATGAATAGGCTTGTAGATATAGACAAAAGAACTGGGTGGGGGGGAGCAGGTGGCATGTGATACACCATCATACAAATGTTTTCTGTCAGGGGACAAAGATTTTAATTTGCCTTATTACCATTTTCATTGATCAAGTTGGAAAAAAGAGAGTTTTGAACAGCCCATACCCAAAGGTTCAGATGAATGACCTAACAAGGGATGGTAAACTCTAAATCATGGACAACTAAATTACCAAGCTAAGTGGAAACATTTAAATCCCACTTTGGCAAGCAGAAATTACCAATTATCCAGCCTTAGCTATAAAACAAAAATATTTTATAAAGAAATCACAGGGATGTAATGTACAGCACAGGGAATACAGTCAATAATGTCAAAATTATTTTGTATACGGTACAAGATATATCGAGGTAATCACACCAAAAGGTATATAAATGTAGAATCACTATGCTGTACATCTGAAATTAATTTACTATTGCATGTCAACTATACCTTAATTTTAAAAAAAAACATTTAACAGATGAAATTGTTATGAAAATACCACCTCCTGCCTCCTTCATGGACTCAGCAGTTCCATCAAAGAAACCCACTGACAACAGCAGTTTAAACCTGTACAGTTTGGACTCAGCAAATACAGCTCTTCTGAACTTTTTCCAGGTAGCTGGGTACCATGTGTAAAATCACTTTCTCACTCAAGATCATCAATCATGCAAAGTGCTTTTATTAAAAGCACAAAGAAAGCAGATAATCCCTCCATTTGAAGGTTTGTTTTATAGGGAGGTGGCCAGCCTGTCTAAAAAAATATACAAAAATCTCAATTCTTTAGGCTTCAGAAGAAAACTCTAGAGTGAAAGTCAGCATTTTCCTGGTGCATTCACTCACTTTTTTAGCAGAGAGAGAAGCTGTGGTTTTGGCCTCCCAAAGCCCAAATAATTTGGCATTCTTTAGGGAAGGGGTAAAACCTCACGGACCCTGGTTCCAGGGGAAAGGTAAAAGCAAAATACTCAAGGACTGAACTAGAAAGGTCTAGAATCTATAAATAGACACCCACATTGGTTGGAAGTCTTTGCTAGTTTACCTGCTTCTTCACGTTAGAGAAGAGCTAAGTCCTTCCCAGAGAACATTCTGTGACCTTAATCAGTAGCTCCTACAAAGGAGTCTGGTGGCCCTAGGCAGATTTATGCTAATGAGCCATACCTGCTCTCTTAGCTATGGTCATTCTGTCATTCTGTGCAGCATTTACCTTCTAGTGGAGAAAAGTGAGGTCATCCAGTGGTGGCCTTACCTGTTTTTCCTGCTCCGCTTTCCCCAGTAATGAGAATACACTGGTCTTTATCTTGATCTCGCAGGGATCTATATGCTTCATCTGACAAGGCAAAGCTGCAGGGGGTAATGGAAAAAAAATCCTTAGACTGCAGCTCACAATTATGTGTTTATGGGATGTAACTACAGTCCCCTTACAGGGCCACTGATATGCTTTAGATAGAAAGCCGAGACATCACATTTGATTTCCTTAAAATTCTTAAATAAATAAACCATCCATTCTTTGTGGCCCATGTTACCTTTTCCCATGCATTCTCAATGAATCAAAATGGTACTGATTTACTGTACTCTAGTTATACTTTATTTAATGCACAAGATATATTTGTGGTTTATTTTATTAAAATCTAGGCAATTCAGAGAACCAAGGAGAAAAATGTTATATCACATGTCCAAAGCTAGATAATGTTGAGATTTTCAGGACAATACACTGGACTTTCAAAATAATAAGGAAAAAAATCTTTTCAAACATCAAGAAACACTATCAAATACCAAATAGCTGATATTACCACTACTAAGCTAAATATAGAACTACTGCCTTCACAAAGCAATGACTGAAACTGTCAAGTCCACCAGAGGCAAATGGTACTATGGGTTGCCATGGTTCTTGTCCACTCCCAAGCCCTCAAGCTTCTAACTGTACTCTATGATGACAAAAGGTCTCCTATCAAGTAAGGCCACTCCTGATGTTGACCCTTCACCGCTCCTCAAAATTTACAAATAGGATGAGTTTTGCTCTTTCTAGCTAACTGAAAAATAATTTTGACACTATAATAATGTATTTACTATAGGTAAAGTTCCTCTTCTAATTCACTTATCAGCAAATACTTACTGAGAGTCTACATTATGCCAAGAACATGCTAGGAATGTAAAGATAATTAAGACTCAGCCCTTCTTTCAAGAGTTCTTAGTCAAGAGCAGGGAACTGAAAATGGAAATCCAGCAAGATAAGTGCTGATAAAGATTGTATGTAAAACATTGCAGAACCAGACATACTTCAAGAATCTTAGAAGGTAGAAAAACCAGTCTTAAAGAATTCATTAGCAAGACAAAGGACTTTTAGGTGAAAACAAAAGCCAAAATATCCTAGAGGCGGGGCGAAGGGTTAAGAGCAGTTATATGTTACTGGAAGGCATACATAAGTAAGGACCAGATAAGTGATGAGAAAATGGGCAGACTCCAAAGAGAACAGGATCATAGGAAGCCACCCTGCAGGGCTATAAGCAAGGGAGTGGCACAATGACATGGTAATCAGAAAATAATTACAGCTAAAATAGCAACACTGACCAGGTACCAACACTGTCCCCAAGCCCTTCATATTTAATCATTTTAAATATCACAACAAAACTATTAAGAACAAACGATTATTAATCACATTTACAAATGACGAAATTGCAGCAAAAAGTGAGGTAATGCTGCCAAGTGTGACACAACAGAGCCAGAACTGACCGCTGCTCTTGACCACTGGACTACACTGCCTCTGCATCTGGCCACAAAGATTCACAAGAGAGAGACCAGTCTGGAGGCTGGGAGACTGGTGGCATGCTGGGATACAGGAAGAGTTTAAATATGGCTGACCAAACCACACGGGGCCTTTCAATCAAGGACTTAGTCTTTTCTTCAGAAAGTGTGTGGAGCCATTAATACTGACAATTTACTGAGCACTTTTAATACTAGGAGCGGAGTAAGGTGTTCTCATATTCATAATCGGATTTAATCCTTAGAAGAGCTCTATCAAGTAAATGTTAGCCTCCTCAAAGAGAAATGATCCAACTGAGATGAGAGGTGACATCAGATGCCCGTGATCTCTCTCTCTGGGTTCATGACTTGAACCCAGAAATATTCATTCTCCTACGATTATTTGCAATCTTCTCTTTCGCCTGGACTACAATGAGACCCTCAAGGAAAACCACCTGGAGACTTACAACCCTCACATCAATGGATCCAATGCCCTGCACATAATAAGTATACTCTAAGTGTATTCGTTGAATGAATGTTTATATAAAAGGAAAGATCGAAAGAAAAAATTATGAAAATATCTGGCACAAAAGCCATTTCCAAGTAACAGGTTTACCTTGTTTATATAAACAGTGTACACTGCTCTTTTTCTGTCCAGCTAGTATTCCTCTTCTTCAAACCCCTTTCAGCCATTCTCTAGTAGTAACCAGTGCTGTGCTCACCCCACAAGAGCACTAAGTGGCTTCATCCTTCTCTGGTGTTTTTTGATCCTCAGGTAGGAAACAAGTGTCCCCCTCTACTATGTACCACTGCACATCAGGGACAGTTTGAAAAACAAAAACAAAAAACAAAAAAAAAACAGTGAATGCGGAGGAGAACGACATGCTGGCTGGGATTCCCTGGGCTCAAATCCACAACTTGCCACGTACATGACCTCGAGCAAGTCATTCGTCCTGGCTAAACTTTGTACAAAATGGAGAACAGTGTTTAGAGGATTCAAAAGAAGTGTATAAAAGCACGTTAAAAGTGATAAAGCCCAGAATAAATGACTGAAATATTCTGTGTTATAATTAGTGATGCACACCTCATATCTCTTATCAGAGTGTAAGCTCCTCTGGGCACATCCTTTCTTTCTATCTAATTCATCTCCGGGCCACCCGCAGAGCGGTAAACATAAGATATCACCAATACCAAATTATGAATGAATGAGTGGATTCTCTCCAAGTACTGACAAAGTCACTACAGGAGTGAGCTCCATGAAGAATGGTAAAAAGAAAATCCATTTCTTCTGTGACCTTCGTGCAGGGAAGGAAAGCACTGCTTAGATTTCTTAGTAACTTTCCTCCCCTTTCCCACTCCTTCCACCTCCAGACAGTAACTCAGAGAAGCCACTATCATAATCATCACTGCAATAAGACCAGGAAAACAAATACAAATGAACTTTCCAACCATACACATTCACTACCCCTTCATGGGTTGGGTAAGTCAGGCCTTTTCCCCTGCTCCTAGAACTAACATTTAGCTTTATCTATTATACAAAAATGATACGAAATTACTTCTAACAATAAATAACCATGATTGTATGTGAGCATGTATATGTGAAAATACCCCAAAACACACACATACACACAAGCACAAAAGAGGCTTTAGAAGCTCACTACGACTCTGTCATGGGTTTGTTTCAAGCCAAAACACCTCAGCTGAACACATCTTCTTCTTGTCTTTCCAAACAGAAATATTTAACTGCTGTCCTCCAAACTGGGTTTGATTTATCTAATGGAAAGCATACTTGAATATAAGATTAAAAGCAAAAAGGGACAGTTAATTCTTTCAGGACTCTAGAGAGCCCTAATTTCAAATTTTCATGAAAATTTACAAACTAAAGTACTTAAGCACCAGGAAAACTGGCTTGGCACACCCATCTCAAGCATAGTAAAAATGTCATCATACTTATTTCATATAAACACAGGTCTTGACTTCACTTTTTCAAAAAATAACAAAAGGCTGGGCCCTGAAGGACACAAACCCCCACCCCAATCTTGTTCTCCTTCTCTCTGGCAACATGAGCACGTACCCATCACCAAGGCCAACATTTATAACTGTAAACCGAAACCACACGCCAGTCTTCCAAACCACTCTGTAATTAAGGAACCTAAATAAATCTTTAGAGAAGTTTTTACTTAAAAACAGTTGTGACCCATATGCTTCACATTATTTTGTGAGCATGTCAGCATTGTTATTTTACCACACACAAAAATGTATGGTCTATTATCATATAATGACGATAACGTAAGGGGCAAGCATGGTTTTTATCCCACCACATCAAGAGCATGGTTTTAGCCACTTCTTCTGTCCTCTAGTTGAGCTCCAAGAATAGAGACGGCCTAACATGTGAATGCAAGTCTCCCCTTCATTTCCAGATCAGCTCAACGGCTGTTCGTGGAGAGCCAAACTTTCCCAACACCGAGTTATGCTCACTGCATGTTTCCAAACAGCTGTACCTATTGCTTTTAGGTTTCAGAAGTTTGGTTTGGGGCTCATCTGTTATTTTCAGTCAGGGCGGAATGTTGGGTTGCACGTTCAAAATTATCTAGCTGGTATTTATGTTCCTCCTCCGTCTTATTTCTGTTCAGAATGTTCGTCCCCACAGTGGTTCTTGCTCTCACGGTCATCGAGGGCATCGGCAGGAATACTTTCCCAAAACTTTGCACCCTCCACCCTGCCTTTTTCTTTCAAAGTTTATTTCACCTACATGCAAAGCAGAAAAGATGCTCTGACACCAAATACATTACCAACACCACCTAAAGCTTATGTTCTTCCAAGCACACCCTTATTTTTCAGTTTCTCTGGTTCACCCTTAATGAGTTACATGAAAAATCACTCTCTAAACCAGTCAAATCCATTCCAAGAACTTAGTTTGTCATTTCCATAAGCCAAAGAGTATAAAAGAACAAAATTTGTCTCAAGAAACTTTACTAAACTTAGATAACTGTTTCTGCCTTTTTAGTTCATATCTTTTTCTTTAAAAGCTCTCAAAATGGTATCCCCTTGCATTCAATCCTGAATCCTAGAATACTTTCAAGTCACACTAGGGAAATTGGTTTGGAATTTAACCCTCTTAAAATAGCTCAGTCTCAAAATTCTTATCTACAATTGAGAGCAACAATCACTCCTATTTCTAGTTCAGACCTAAAAATTGGGTGTTTCTAAAACTAAGTAACAAAAATGTGTTTTTAAAAAATTCCTAACCTCTCTTTTCCACCAATTTCTAATTTGATATTGAACCCAATCAAGGGCTGACATAACCCACAAAAAGAAAAGATAAGAGAAGGAAAAGGAGAAATTATGTGTGGTGTTTTGCACGGTAACCTTGAGGGTTTTTGGTATGTTTTTAAGGGGAGGCACAATGTTGGGCTTCCTTGTAAAAGACTGTTACAGATACCTGTGTATTTATAAATGTCTCATATTAATTCAGAAAACGTTCACCCACTTGAAATATATCACGTTGATAAATTAGTGGTACAGCCTTCCACTAGACAGTCATACTATCACATCCTAAGGAAAAACGTCAGGAGAAGTAAGTCTTTATAGTTATTTATCCCAAATAACTATTGTTTTTTATCCTGAAAAGCTTTTTTGCATCTGTGTCCTATGCCAATATAAACATGGTAAATTAATAAATTTACAGTGATCTCCTCATAGCCACAATACTGGTAAGTACTCCTAACGACCTACGCCTTGGAACGAAAGATAGAAAACAAAAGTAAGCGTCTCTTAAAAATTAATAGCAATGGGTAAAATGTACACCATGAAGTAAAAAAGGAAAGTAGATAAAAATAAACGGAATTGGGGAGGGAGGGGAGATAAGTGGAAAATAGACTAAATAAATCATTGCAAGGTTTCTATATTTTACATAAAATAGTACAATATTAACTCTATATGGACCCTGAAAAGTTAAGAATGTATATTATAATACCTAGAACAACCACTAAAATAACACGAAGAGCTACAAAAAAAAAAATCTGAAAAAATTAAAATAGAATTCTAAAAAAAATTCAAACAATCCAAACGAAGGCAGGAAAAGAGGAACAAGCACAGAGGAGACAAACAGAAAATAAATTATTAAATGGTAGACCTGAATTAAACCAAATCAACAATTACATTAAATGTTAATGGAGAAATACTCCAACTAAAAGGCAGAGAATGTCAGAATGGATATAAAAGCAAAATCCAATTATATGCTGCCTGCAAGAGTCACACTTAAAATATAAAGGCTAAAAGGAAATAAGAAAAAGATATATTACCACCCCCTGCATGTACTTTGCCATCTCAAAATAAGGATGGCATAACACATGGCAGCGTACAGGTGAGACTTAATTATCTTAAACATGAGCTAAAACCACTTTCTAATAAGATTTTATCAACATTAAATTTTCTAAGTTCATATACATTCTTATCTCCTACACACAAGTAGCTACATTGCCTTCTTTTGTCTATGTAATTAAAAAGGTGGGTTTCTATTAGCTATAAGACACAAGTAATCTCATCAGGGATGAATCATTTTAAGATGATATCTGTTCTGAAGTGACAATAGTAAAGCTCAAAAGTCAGGCTTTAAAACAGAGCATGACAAAACGGCACAAAAAGTTTATTTGTCTTTTAGAATAACATTGGTTTTCCAAAAATAGACACCACAGTATTTTTGTGAAATTTCACAGATCATCGGAATCAACCTCAATGTACATCAGGTCTCTCATCACTTTTTAATGGGTCACTCAAAAATATTTTTTCATCTTGATGGTCAAATGTAACTACCAAGGGACAAAAATCTCGTATCTGAATGTTCTGTGTATATAAAATGGCTCACATGTGTTATATTTATGTTTAAAGGAACAACAGAAATCTCTTTGTAATTAGTCAAGAAATTCTCTTATTTACAGTATTAGAATTTACAAACAAAGTTCTTTCGAAAAGTCACAAGTTAGTTATGGATTATAATCTAAAACGAAGAGCAAACAGCATTCAGTCTTTTTTCACAATTTTAGGAATTTGATTTATAATCCTTTTGTGATGAAGGAGCTTTGGGGCACACTCAAATTCTTCTTAGCCCATGGGCCTGATCATTATCAAAATCATAATGGAGTTCCTCAAGGCTACCCAGTCCAGGGCCAGCTGACTGAGAGTCACTGGACCCCATAAACACCTTCCTTCTACTGAAGACTGATAAGAAGTTGGACTTGGCCAAGATGTGTGACTCTTTTTTGAAGGTGAATTGCCAAAGCCAGGTATTAGAGACATGCATTAGGAAGTAGATAAGAGGCTTTGAGATACAGAGATACGAAATTATGCCAGGAAGGAAAAGGACTGGACTTAAGATATGAAAGCAGTAAAGAGGAAACATCTGCTTTCAGGGCCTAGAAGTGGCTTTTTGGAATTTAGTAGTACTCCCTTGTGCTGTGGAGGACTTCCTTCAGAAAATGGTACCCTGAGCACGAAACACCGCAGGGGGAAAGCCCTCCACAGGGCAGCATCCTGCTTTGGGCTTGGCAAGCAGTCAAAAGCAAAGAGGCTGATTAAACTTTATCCATCTTTGTTGCTAGAGAGACTTGAAGGTTCTGCCATCTTGAATTAATCCCCTATTAAAAATGGAAGAGTATGTGAAGGCTAGAAGAGAACGTCCACAAGGACAGGGTTCCCAAGGAGTTCGAGAGCACCCATGAGATTAGAGGCACTATACTCAACTAACTATGTGGGTTGAGGACAATGATTAAGAGAATCTGTCCTCTCCAAGCTTAAAATCGAACAAGAAGGAAACTTAAGTTCCCCCTATAGAGGGGGTGTGAGAAGTTAATTAACACGTTAGCAATATCCTAAACACCTTCAGAAAAGGAAAAAACGACTTTTTTAGCGAGAGATATGTCACGGAAAGCTGCAAAATCTGAACCCTCCAAGGCATGCACAAGGATACAGGCCAAGAGGACACAGAGAACAAGGAGGAAATTACGTTATTTCTCCTGTCCAGAAATTAATAAAACACACCACATTTAGTGAAAAGAACAAATAAACAATCAGACTCTTAATTCAAATTCAATAAGCTCATAAAGTATTTTTAGTATCTTTTAACAAAAGAATGCTAACAATCATCTTTTATTATCATACTCATATAAATAATTACACAGTTTACAGTCTACAGGAACAGCCCTTACTGCTCAAGGTAAATACAATTAAAACAAATTCCCAAAGCAATTGCTTCCAATTATCTTTTTTGCAAAATTTTCTTTCGATTAATTTCATAGTTAATTTTTATGACTTTATTAAGGGCAACTAAATCTTGGAAATACCTACCCCAAGAGAGATGATTACTCGCAATACCTTCCTAATTACCCTTAGGAGTTATTTTACTCACTAAAGTAAAAAGAATGATTTCAAGTTCTCAAAATGCTAGCTGATTTTCAGATAGATACTGTGTTCTGATTTAAAGCCTAAAAAAGTGCCACCTCATATGCAACATTGGGTGTCTTCATTTTTGTTTAACTGTGAAACACACATTCTGATTTCGGTTACTTCACATCCACATCCCAGATAGTTAAGACTGTTCAGTTAAGTGAGCCTTTCATGTTTACGACACTCAAATATAAAGCACATTTGATCTGATAGCCCCCTAGTGCCTGTTTGTACACAAGATTCAATGAAGTGGGGTCTCAGCTTCCCTCCAGTAGAAGGGAGTCACACAGAGATGCCAAGCCACACTAGAAGACACTGCAGACCTTCTTTGGCATCACGTACTGTAGAAGCGCAAAGAGAGCTGGTTACAGTTAACGCAGAAGGCTTTGGATGGAGATGGCATCTGAATGGGAACTCCAGGCACACACTGCTTTGTTTCATTAAACAAAACAAAGTAAAAAAAGAATGCAGAGAGGAGAGGGAGCGGGCAGTAAGTAGAAGGTTATCAACCTCTTCAAGGTTTGCTCTGTACTTCCAGCCTTACAGGGGTCTGCAGAGGGTGTTTATAAAGTACCTTGTACAGTGTCTAAAGTGGAACAGGTGCTTAGTAAAGGCCTGGAAGACCAGCTAAAGCTATTCACATTTTAGAGAGCAAGATCTGCCACTCTTTCAGAGTGGATGCAAAATTCAATGAAATAAACAAATACTCATGAGATGCCTGATTATAAATAGATATACGCACATATATACACACACATACCATTGTATATATACAATGAAATGTCTGGGCTTGCATGTATAATTGTGGAGGGAGGAAAGTGAATTGGCAAAATAATAACGATAATAATAATAATAAACACTTCCTGGTTATTACCAAAATTTATATCATGATTGTAAGGGAGGAAATATCTTGGAAGTAATTTTAAGAGAATTCAATATTCATTAATTCAATAAACATTCTATGTGTTACAGAAAGTGTCAGGTAGAATACAAAGGCTATCATCACCACTCTCAGGTGCTCAGTACAGAGAAATCATGTACTGCCTAAATAGATAATAATTTAGTCATTTGAGGACACATTAATTTGGTCTATGGAGCTTACCAAAAACTAAAATGCAACAAAAGAAGAACAATATTTCCCTATAGCATGAAAGAGATTTTAGTACCAAAAAAAATTTTTTTTAATTAAGATTTTACTGCTTCTCTTACTTCCAGCCACCTAAAATCTTTCAAATCCACCCTCTCCTGTCCTCTCCATCACCAGTTTTTCATTGCCTTAGACAACGTCCTCATTGCTGGCCCGAGTCCCAGTAACTCTTAAAGGAGTCTTCTATATCTAAGCAGGACACTTTTACAAGCCATCTTGATACAACACTGTCAAAATATGGCATTTTTCATTACTATGACTCTGTTCATTCCTAATCCCATCCTCACTGCAGCTAGATTTAACTTCTTGCTTTTATGTGTTTCTGTAATGAAGTCTTCCCCCCAAATGTGTTAAAATTCATAGCAAGGTTGTATCAATCCTGTCCTCGAAGACAACAGGCCTATGGAGTACTCTGATTTTAAGTTGAACGCATTATTTTTCCAAAGATGTGTCTGCAGCACGCATGGGGATTTACCAGATTGACTGGACTGAAAGGAAGTGACCCTAACTTGGCCCAGAGGCTCCTACCTGCCCCCCCTCCCACCAGGGTATCATAAGTACTTATTCAAATAAGGTTTGCAAATTCATGAGATTGACAAAATGCAGAAGACTTTTCTCTGGATTTCTAAACAGAAAACAAACGACTTTTGTTATTACACAGACATATCCATGTCTTCATTTTAAAAAGAAACTCAGTGAGTGAAGGAAGGAAATTAGAGGATTGTGAATTGGACCATCAAGATAAAAGCCCCCTCAGAGAATGAGCAGCCTCCAGGCTTGGAGTGACTGACAGCCCCCTCTGAGAGGTCCTCGTGTGGTCAAAAAGGAAGACTCCTTTTTTGTGTGTGTGTCTTCCAGATGGTTTTCACACTAGGGAAAGGGCTTCGACAATAAGATAAAGAAGCCTCAGAACGCCAGTAGGTCTGTTCTACACAGTATTTAGTTACTATTTTCATTTTTTACATTTTTTTCTTTTTAAATGCTGCCTTTAAAAAATGGCTTCAAAGTGGCCACACAAGAATGGGTAAACCAAAAATACCAGATGACACTGGTCCTGAAGGCTGGTTCCCTGCAATGCCCCTCCTTCTAAAATGCAAATGGGCCACTCTTCCCTTGACAAGACTTGCTGGCTCTCCACCACTCTGGCAAGAGGTTGGCAGAGGACGATGAAAGAGCAAAGCAGTACTCTGAACTACAGCTACTGCTGGAGGAAGATTTAATGTTACATAAAGCTTCCCAGGAGCTCGTCATAAAGGGGTCAGAAACAACTCTTATATTATGCCATCACACAGAAAGCACGGCCCTAAAATGAATCCAGATATGGATAACTCAAACATCTGCTTTCAAGTTTTTTTTAAGCCATGTCAATATGTCTGCAAATTGGCCACAAGAAAATGACCGTATTGAAATGTCACATCCACAAATCACATATACATCTGAGAGAAACACTAGGATCTGCAAGCAGGCAGTTAGCATTTACTACCATGAGCCTGCGGGCAGGGGTAAAAAGTCATCAGATAAAGACTTTGTATTTAAAGACCAAACTTTGAGAAACTAAGAATAAAGTTCTGAAAGCCAACAACAACCCTCCCAGGTCTGGAAGGTAGGACAAAAGACCTCCCCCCACCCCCCATAAAAAGAGACCATGCCCTGAGGCCCTCTGGAGACAAATACTGGGTCCTCCAGAGCTCTGCACGGTGCTGGTGTACGTTCTCTAACAGAATTTAAACTCAAGACAAGGTTCCAGCATCCACAAAAATCCTGAACTTAACAACTTCCTTCACATAAATCCAGACTGCTTTCTGGTTACCCAGAGGTCAAAATCAGGCAGGACACTCACACAGAATCCAGTTCCCAAAAGCTTCCTCACTGGGGTGCTACAGATTACAAAGCAAGGAAGGCCCTTTCCCAGGAGCTAGTCTGTGTCTCCTGGCTAGTGCCCTTCTGCCCACCATCTCCCCCAACAACCTTCTCCCAGAAAGCCCTCAATGATTCCCATTCTAGGAGTTCCTTGTCTACATACCTATAAAATCTCATTTATACATCTATTATACCCTCATATGCGGTGTTTTAATTTTTTGAAGACTTTTGGTTTACAGTTTCTCTCATTATCTCAGTGCCTAACAGAGTATATGCTCAGAATAAATTTGTAGAATGAATCCTGACACAGTCTGTCTCCTATTCATGCAAGGCTGACAAAATTACTGTACAGCATTTTCAAAGTCTATGGTCATTTACCAACTATTTATAAAAAAAAAAAAAAAAGGAGACATCAAAACAAATGTTATTCAAGTATGCATATGTTAAGTGCACATTCATATGTTTACAAAGAAAGAGCTCTGTAGTTAGAATATTCAAAGAAGGTAAAGAGAAATGGGACTCTATTTTAGAGTCTCTAGCTGAAATTCTTCATTTAGGTTATTTCTTAGTATTCAGCAATTCTCCCTAATGCTGGCCTATACAGATTCTATTTGAAGACATAGGCAAATGACCACCTAAAATCTGCTTTAGAAAGGCAATGTGATGACATGTGTACCAGCAACACTTTAGGATCTTGTTAGTTCCAGAACTAATACGTAAAAGCAATTGGAGACATTTACAGAGCTGACTGATCAAAGTATCCTGATGAAAATGAGGCTGTCTCTGCATTCCAGACCCTCAAGTTCGAGGTTTACTTTCCAGCATGGCCTCTTAAGAGTCACCCAGCACAGTCCTCTTCTGCCTCCTCTCTCCTCCTGCCCCACCCCCACCACCAGCAAAATACTTCCTCCCTGAAAGAAGACACAGAGTTTCACTATCCTAGAACTTGTTCTTCAGTGTAGATTTTCTAGAAAAATCACTGAAACTTGTCAAGGTGGAGCACTCAAAACTTTTGTTAGATAAATAAACCAATAAATTTTCAAAGACTCCACATTAAATCTCTATAACTTGAACTGGTTAGGAGATGGTCTTGAAAAACTGCGGTTAACAAACCTGTTCCTCTTCCATGTGTCTTTCTTACCATTGAAATCTGGCATGCTGCTGATTTCAATTTAGTGACATGCCCTAGAATAATGCCAAATGACCCTCAGTGGAGTTTTCTATATCCCACTAGTAGGCTCAGTGACAGAGAAGAAAATCTATAAAGATTTGGAACAAAACCACATTTCTCAAGAGGTTTCAAACTGTGAACATTTATTGGAGGAAGACTTCTCTGAATTCATATAAACAGTCATTCAAATAGGGAATCACAACTCCTAACAATATTCTATGATTCCTAACTTTATTGCTTAAGGTTAAAAAGAACACACACACACACACGCACGCACGCACGCACGCACGCACGACTGCTCTCTCTGAATGTGTATACTTGAAACCCCTACTGATTGAGAAAATATCAGTCTCTCCACTTGCTCCCCAGGCCCAAAGACTGGGATCACTCTACACCCTATATCCTAGCTGCCTAATCACCATCATAAACTAGTTTCAGTCTAGAAAATCTTCTATTTGTCATGACTTATGGCCCACATCTCTTATCGAAAGGAAGAGACCAACTATTCAAACAAGTCTTGGTTTGCATCTCCAATTTTCATAAAATGATGACAGCTCAACCCATTACTCAGTAGGTTTTAAAATTAAGGCTCTGTCTTTTACTGATGACAGTATATGTATGTATACTCTGAGCCCTTTCCAGAGAATCCAATCTCTAATTGTCTGTAGTCCACCTTTAATTCGAAGCCGGGTTATGAGAAAGCAGAAAACAAACATAGGAAACTGTCACAGAGTATCACCTGAAGGAGACAATGCAATCTATCAGTTCTTTGTATTCCTGAATCCATTCAAACCATCAATAAGCTAAGTACCTGAACTAATGGGTTTTGATCTTGGACGCATACTGGAATCACCTGGGGATCGGGACGCCTCTTTTCCCCACCTCACCCCCACCCACTACTCCCCACCCTCCCCCTGCTGCAGACTACACAGACTATGATAGAATTCTGTGGTGGTTCTACTGAGCAGCCCAGAATAACACCACAGACTTAAACAACTTTATAGACTTGTTTTTCCTAAACCGTGCTTTAGTATTATGTCCTCTCCATTTAGTGAAGTGGAATAAGGGGCAGCTATATAAAATCCACTATTTTCTGCAAGGAAATTTTGAGAGTTGTTACTCAAGACGACATCCTTCACATCATAAGTCCCATAAGAGAAATCACTCTGAAACCTAACTGGTAAGGAAAACTTCACTTCTCTTGAGCAACTCAAGTGCTTTCATCTTTTATGCAAAAACAGTGTTGTAACTGATCATCTTTCTCTTTTTGTTTTAACTACCAGGAAATTAAAAATCCAAGTTCAATAACCATAGAGAACATCGTGGTATTAACTTTCGCTTGGGTCCCATTTATCTTGTCTCCTTTGCTCTGACTTTTAAAAAGCTATTCATTTGATAATGTTAACTATAAAATAGTAAGCTACCTCCAGTTAATTGTCGATGTGAGGGGATATAATAATTAGCTCCTATTCACATTCCTCACACATTTTTGAACTATAAAAGACCAAATGATGCAATTAGTATGACTAAAACCCATGCATATATGTATAGCTCTTCTTTGTTTTGTTTTGGGGTTTTCCTGGGTGGGGAAGGGAAAGATGATAGCTGGATAGATAGACGGACAGGCAGATATGTGAACAGATCTATCTAAGAGAGTCGATTTCCCAGAAATTTTTCATTTATTCACTTAAAACTATAACATACTAAACTATTCACGAATCTAGAATAATTTTTAGTATGCAAGCAGATACACATAGGTTTTCCAAAATAAAAAGACTGTAGTTTAAAAATTATAGCAGCACTTAAGCAAGAGTAAGTTTGAAAGGCCCTGCCTCACGTTATAGAGATAGGAAATCTGAATGCATGACAATTGGCATGGATTCTCTATTTGTGCATTCCCAATTTTATGCTTTATCCTCTAATCTAGCACTCAATAACCTCACAACTCCCTCTCACTTCTGTGAAAATTCAATATTATTTTCCTTTCATTCTAACTCTAAGAGGATTCTTCCCTTACATTCTTTTATGGAAATACTAAAAAAGAGGCATATGCTTATGAAAATGTTTTGTTCCATTCGCCAAGGTCTCCAATGTAAACAAACCAAATCTTGGTCACCAGTAACTCAAAGAGTTAAGAATTATTTCTTAATTGTTATCCCTATAAAGAAAATTTTTAAATTTCCCTTCTCTTTCATGTCAATAAAGCCTCTCAGGTACATCTCCAAGTTGATAAGAAGAGTTTCTGTCACAACTGCTCAGATGACAATGAAGTAGAAAAGGAAAAAACCATCAAACATAGATGTTAACTAATCTTTAATTACTCTTATCTAGACTAATCTCAGAAACCCTAAAGAGTAAATGGCCTCATATATACCCTATTAGTTTAGTTCTAGCCAACTGAAGGAAACCTGCCATTCACTAACACTAAAAAAAAGTTTCTAGTGAATGTTTTCCTAAAATATACCACACATTTCTTAAAAAGGAGGATCATCTATCCATAGAATTTTAGACTTGAAAGGGATCTCAAAATTAAATATTTTCCATTCATAAATTCTTTGTTGACATTCGCAACTTAAAACACCCAACAATAAATAAATATTATTGACAGTACGAGTTAATCTGTAAATATTCAGCAGTAACATTATCATTATATACTCACATCTCACATAGTCACTACTGTTTTCTGTTCTCTATTATGTACATTTAAAGAAGCTTCCTATATTTTAAAAATTATATTATGCAATTTGAATTTTTTTTTTTCTTTTTTGCAGAGGTCACTAAATATCAAGCTAAGATTTCCAAGCAAAGTCCTTACAATTTGGCTTCATCTTTTGCTACGAATTCCCAGAACATCAGACATTTTTGAACACGTGATTAAAAATCTATTTAATCTATTTAACTGTCACTATAAATGGTTACATGCCAGCCACTGTACAGGCACTGAGAATTCAGCAGTGAACATGGACCTAACCTTCTATGGGTGGGATATTGGGGAAGACAGGTTAAGAAAGAGAGTACTGTATGCCAGAAAGTGGTGAAAAGAAATAAAGCAGGCAGAAAGGACTACAAGTGCTGGGCAGGACAGAAAAGGAAAGCAGGCTGCAACTGTTAGAAAGGATAACAATGGAAAGATCCACTAAGAAGGTGACATTTGAGCAAAGACTTGAAGAAGGTGAGAGAGGAGGACATATGGGTGAGGAGGTAAAGAGGGAGAGAAAGAAGGAGGAAGATTAGATAAATAGACAGATAGATAGATAGATAGATAGATAGATAGATAGAGAGATAGATAGATAGATAGATGAATGCGTAGTAGATACATAGATGGGCAATACTCTATTTTAACTATAATACTTTAATGCTCTATCAAATGCCTACAAAGAGTTGGTTGACAGTGATTTTTAATCATCCCTTTGGGTAAATCAATTATCAATATTAATAGCGACAAAGAGCAAGATACTCAATTTGATACTTTTGTAGTACAAAACAAACAAACAAACAAAACAGGAAACTTAGTATATTCCCATAAGGAGATACTGTATGCAGAAAAAATAAGATACATGCATATAAGAAGATAAATAGCTCTTTAATAAATTCATGGAGATGTATAAACTGGAATTTGCTTTTTATATCCAGTAAAACTATTTAGCAAAAAACAAGTATATTTTTCCAGATTAAGAGGATGCAAGAAAAGTATGTAGAGGATGCGTTGTAAGCTTTTTTGCAATAATTTGATCATGACCAATAATTACAACAGAATGACTGGTATAAATTAGGAAGTAAAATTCAAAAGTAACATATTATTTACATTATATAAGATGAAAATACAGAATGACAGGAGTGGGCTTTGATTTTCCCAAAGAAAATGAGGATTATTGCTTTAAAATTAAAATCCAGTGGTCAGAAGTAACATTAAAATTCTGTAATCATTTCTAAAATTTTAACATTTCTTCACCTTCCATCTTTGATGACATCCTTATTTAGAAAAAGAATTTACCTAAAGTTGTCCTAAACACAACTTAAATGACACAGTGTAGAAGAAATTTATTTTTATTTATTCACCACTCATCTGGGAAAAGTTTAATCCAAAAAAAATTAACATTGCATTGGCTTAAGTTTCAAAGCTGGTTAGAACCATTTTGACACAATTCCCAAAAGATGAATATGGGAACTGACACAGATGACATCAGCATCTAATTTTCTAAAACTCTCAATAAATATATCATTTCCAAGAAAATCAGTAGTTTGGGAACTGGGTCAAAGACAGATCGATTGCCATAAACTATCAAAGCATTTAGATACATCTTCAAATATTCCTATTATTAACTACTTCTATAAACAATAGCAACAAAATGTGACACTCTTAAAAGCCTTCATTCATAGTAAACCAATAAGCCACTAGTCTCTGTGCAGAACAGCAGTGTGGAAGGAAAGAAATAACAACAGAAACATGAAAAATGAGTCCATAATTTTCCTTTTGTAGTTTAAAATGCATTCCAATGAAATTAAAATAAAAATGTGGAAATGCCCTGTGATTACAGCCATTACAAGAAAAAAAATATTTGAAAGCACTTTAAGAGAACTTATTTTCTTTCTAAATTATACTACTGAACTCAAGATTAAATCACACAGAAGCTTGCTTTACATGATACCCATGAGTTGACTTATCAAACAGGAACGACCCTAATGAAATGAACAAATGATTATAGCAAACAGGAGGCTGCGTGACATACTGACTAAATTCCATTCCATTTTCCCCTCTGTGGGCACATGGACAGACTGTATTTCCCATCTTCCTATGTGGTTAGGTTGGCCCATGTGACTGAACAATGGCCAGTGAATAAGGCCTGACCTTGCTCTTTCTTTACCTTCCACAGCAACCTTAAAAGCCATGTGTTCCAGTTGTTATAACTATAAGATAGAAGTAGCTTGGCTATGAGTCACCACTTGGAGGAGAACCTCTGAGGAAAGCCCTCTGACCCAGTTCACACTCTGCTATCAGTAAGAAACAAAGCTTCATTGTGTTATGTCTTGAGACATTTGAAGTCTTGATGACCAAGTATAACCTACCTTATTCTAATACATCCCTATACTCCCTAACTAGATCTCAAACATACTTACAACTAACTGATCACTAGCTAGAAATTTACTCAAACTCTTTGTTTCCACAGCCAAAAATTTCACTTAGGACCGATTATAATTTTATAAGTTCTATTCAAGATCAATGCCAAATAACGCAAACACCAAAGAGAAATTCTGAAGTCCCTAAATATAAAAAAAGTGACAAAGATTTTCCAGGTTTAAGATTCATTTATGCTACTGTATCTATGCCTGCAAGAAGTTATAGCACTCATGATCACAGATATGATACTATTATAATGAAAATTATGTTACATTATGAAAAGGAAGCAAATGTTCAAAGCATTAGACACCGTTTTCCATTTGTTTTAGGAACAATGCCCAACAGACACTCATACACATTTCCACACTTCCTCCTTCCTCATACCCACGTCCCAGGTAAATGAGTAACCAGATAGCAATGACTCACCCATCCACATCAAGTAATCTGAAATAGCTACATGTGTTCATTTTATAATTTATGTCTTAACATCTTTATACTTCGGTAACATTTTTCTTTAATACATTCCTCTGACCTCGGATGGGATTCTACTATTCTGAATATCCTTCTTTTTATCCATATTGCTATTCACATGAGCAAATTATGTATAAGCCTCTGCTATTAATAAAGGCCAAGACAGTTATAAATATAAAAAGCAGCAGCAATGCCATGGGACAAAATGTGAAATAGGGTATATGAGTGTGAGGATATCTTCTGAAAGCAATCGAAGAGATGGCTTAAAAACTAGCAATTCCTAAAGAAACATTCGAGAGCCCTTAGCGACCTATGCTTCATGAAAATATAAAAGATAAAAGTGGAAATGGACCCCACCAGTGGCCATTTAAGGTCTTAAGTAGGGAACCTAAGACCATACGTCCATGTGTTTCCCAAAGATAAAGGTCAATGCTGCAAACCAGCCAAATTTTCCCTCCCTCCAGGTGCTTTCCAATGTTCTGCTGTAGAGGTGGACTGAAGGAAAAAGATTAGTAGAGAATGTATACATTCTAACATTCCTCTATTGCTAAATTTTTCTGAAATTAGGCGAAGCCGTCTATAAGGTTTAAGATTCCTAATATAATTGAAGATATTCTTTTCAGACTTCAAGCTGACCTCCCATGCACCCAGACACTGAACACTAATCTCCCAAGGGGAAGGCTTCATAGCCAAAGGACAGAGCATCTTTTGTAGAAGTCAATAATGGCTGAAAATCAGTATACTGTGTATCAAATGCTCCTCCTCCCGAATAACATTATGATTCCTCACCAATAGCAACCAGAGGTTCTGTCATAACATCTGTTTACACTTATAAGTCGCTTCAACATTCAGTCATTCACCACTCATTCATTACAACACTGCATTTATACATATACACATTTAGGCATATTTAACAAGTCTGAAAATGTTTTCCAGTTGGAAACTGAAAATGAAAGATGGGCTATTTTTCCAGATACATATGCTTGTAATGTTAAGTAATGCCCTCATCCCAAACTCTCCTCTCTTATCACTTTAGAGTAACCTTCATAACCCTTCAATCCTCCTAATGATTCAAGTAGACTGATATTTGAATATTCTACATATCCCTCAAACACCTTTTCCCCTTAACACCCTGGTCACTGTGCCATGGCCACACTGGTCTTTTGCTTTCTCTTCAATTTAGCTAGCTCTTACATCACAGCAGCCACCTATTTCTAGGACTCCTTCTTCAAGACTCAACACAGATGGCACCTTCAAAACCTCTGAACCCACCAATTTTGTGCACTTCCATCTTATTCCCTGATATTGCAAGTATGCTATTACATTAAAATGACCTGTTTAGGTAGCCATTCCTCTCTCCCCCGAACCGGCCTAAAGATGCTTGAAAACAAAGACCACATGTGTCTTCTACACACAGTTTCTAACAAATAGTAGGTTTCCAAAATTCATTCATTCATTCATTCATTCATCCACTTAACAAATATTTACAGAGTGGCTGCTATGTGCCAGGCATTGTTCTAATCGCTGTGGATACATGGATAAGTGAAATAAACAAAGCCTGTATACTCATGGAGATGACATTCTAGCACAGGAGACAAACAATAAAGGCATAAACAAATGAGCACCTAATGAAATGTCAGATAATGTTTAATGAAAAAAAGTACGAAGAAAAAGTAAAGCTGTCTAGGGGATGCTACGTGACTGGGGAAGAGATTGCTATTTTAGGTAGTGTAACCACTGACGGTTACGATGTTTCCTAACTGAAGTGAGAGAACAAGTCAGCTCCAAGACAAGGGACAAGTGATACAGAACGTTTGGCATGTCAGGAGCGGCACGGAGACCAGCATGGCTGGAGCAAAGGGGTGAGAAATGACAGATGCGGTCAGACGGCCAGTGCTCACATCAAAGTGGAGCCGTGCAGGTCACACATGAGCCACTACAGGTTTCTGAGCAACAGAGGAAAACAATTCGATGGGCATCTTTAAGAAGGATCACTTTGGCCAGCAGCCATAACATTTACAGAGAAAAGACGATGGGGCAGGGAGGTAGGGTATAGGAGAAGGAGACAATAGTAGAGTTGAAGCAAGGAGACCAGTTAGGAGGCTATCACAATAATCTAAGCAAAAGAAGGTGGCGGTTTGGATAAGCATGGTGGCAGCGGACGTGATGAGACTGGGATGCACACAGAAAGATGGAGCCAACAGTACCCGATGGTGGGTGAGAAAGAGAAGAACAGGTTTGCGGCATGAGCAGCCAAAAGATAGTACGGCCACTGACCTACATGAGAAAAAGGAGACAGAGTGGGGCACCCCAAAGTCTGGTCAGAAGCATACAAACTAAGGTTTGAGATGCATTCTCACCACCCATGGTGATGCTGAAGAGCTGAACGTAGCTGAAGCTCAAGGGAGAGGTCCAGCTGGAGACCTGAATCTGGGGGCATCAGCAGATAGAGGACTGTAAAGCCCAGATGTAAGTAGTACCTACCAAGGAGGAAAGAAAAGGGCCTCAGAGATGAGCCCTCAAACTCCCAGCATTCAGAGGTAGAGAGGAAAAGCCTCATCCAGCAGAGGCCACAAATGGAGCAGCCGATGGGCTGGGGGAAAGCACGAAAATGTGGTGGCCAGAAAACCAAATTAAAAAAAAAAAAAAAAAAGACGTAAGGCAGGAGTTGTTCAAAATGTTAAATGGTACTGACAATTAAAGGAAGAGGAGGATTCAAAATCAACTACTGGATTTGATAACGTGGAGGTCACAGATGATCCTGAAAAGAACAGTGTTGAGGCAAAGGAAGATTAAAAAAAGTCTGATTAGAGTGAGTTTACTAAAAAAAAGGAGATAAACTGAAGACAAGTATATGCAACCTTGTCAAAGAGTTTTATAATAGGGGAGATGAATGGTGTGATAGCTAGGAGACGCGGAATCGAGAGAAGTGTTATAGCATACGTGTTGGTGCGAATGGAAGGGGGAGAAGAAAAAGTTGGTAAAACAGTGGAGAGGGGAGAATAACAGAGCAATGTCCTAAGGACGCAAGAAGAGCTGGCTGGGATCCAGGGCACACGTGCAGGGGCTGAGCGAGAGGGGAGCTGGAGAGCTGAGTCTTTACGACACTCCGCATTCATTAAACTGAACTATCTTTAAGACATTTCTCAAGAAAAGGAGGTCCACTAATTCAGGTTTCTAGGACACCACACAGAAACCCCAACATTAACCTGGCTTCGGGAAGCTAACATTCAAGTTTTTCACAACAAGCTTCCTATGCCTTCTTAAGAAAGATGTATGCACATGTCCATTATCTGTGGTATAATAAGAAAAATATTTGGTCTTTGTCCCTGGTTCCTGGCACAGAGCTCCTAAAAATTTTGGAATTTCCTGAACAATAAGAAATGTCTTTTGTTATTCATAACAAGCCTCTTTCACCCACACCTGAGTTTATGCTAGTGAGGTCACTCAAGGGTGACCCCTAGATAGTTTCGGGTTGGGGGCTGGTCACCAGAAAGACCAAATTCATGATTAGAAGGTGGAAATCTTCGGTCTCACCTCCCCACTGCCTAGAAGGGAGGTGGGGGCTACAGATTAGGTTATAAAAACTCTGAACAAGGAGATTCGAGGAGCTTCTGTGCTGGCGAAGGCACTGATGTGCTGAGAGGTTGGCATGTCCCAGGAGAACATGCCATACTTCTCCCCCATACTTTGGCCGATGCATCTCTTCCATTTGTCTCTTCCTGAGTTGTATCCTTTATAAGCCAGTAAATGTAAATGTTTTGAGCTCTAGGAGTCATTCTAGCAAATTACTGAACCCACAAATTTATAGTCAGCTGGGTAGTATGCGTAGCCTAAGCATTCCAAATGCATTTATTTTATGTACTTCTCTTATTTGTGGTCTCTCTCCCTGTTAGATGTAAGCCCAACAGGGCCGAGATTTTGCCAAGTACCTGCCCTAGCATCTGTAGCATGGCAGGCACTCAAGTAGCATGTGCTCAAATGACTGAATTGACAGTGTTCCCTCTGATGGGAAAATTATTTCCTGGGCCTAGAATCCTATTCCTTATCTATGCAGCGAACTCATCCTTCAAGACCTGTACTGTCCCATCTAGCTCCTCAGGCAGGGCTGACACCTCCATAACATGCCCATAGCACCTTATCTACAGGGGACCCACACTTCCACAAATACAAGGGGGCACTATTAACAATTACACTGGTACAATAGGAATGGCCAGGGCTGTCCAGGGCAAACCAGAACATGTGCTCACTCTACACCTCCCGCCTTTTTTATGGCCGTTCTCTCCTTTCTATAGTTATTTATTTATTGGCCTGTCTCCACACCGGGTTGTGGATCCTTAAGGATGAATTCATCTTCGTATCCCCAGCAACTCACACATATCGTGAATGCTTGATAATGTTGACCAAATGAACGAGCAATCTCTTCCACATGGAGATTTGGAATCCCTGAGATGCGCTAAAGCAGGGAGGAAGGAACACTCTGGAGTGGGGACAGCAATAAGCCCCCTTCCTGTGTCTGGTACTGCAGGGCCTTTTCCCCTTTGCATGGATTTCTGGCCCGTGACAGCCTCCGTCTCTACTCCTGGTTTCCCAGTCTCCTAAGCCTGGGCCCCTGTGCTTTACTGAACGAACTCTGTTTCTATTATCCCTCACTTTGCTGATTTCCCCAGACTCAATCAGAAACAGTATTTGCCAGCCCCTGTTTAGACAAAGTCTGCATGGCTCCCTTTGCCCCACCTACCCAGTCTTACTGCCACACAAGTCCAGACAGCAGGCCATGGCAATGGGTCTTTTTTCAACAACAAAGGGGGTGCCCCTCCCCAACCACCATGATCACACCCTCCTGGGTCAGGGCTTCCCATGTGGGTTCCAAGTATAGTTCTCTTTGTCAGTGATGAAGTGTTAGACTAATTCTTTTCGGGACTGAGGCCTCAGTGCCACTTCTTTGGATGAAATGAATCTCTTCCAGACTGCCGTAGAATTTTTCGGGGCCTGCCAAAGACCTGTAACATTTTCTGGCAGGCAGCAATCTATTTTACTGAGAATCAAACTTTTCCCCTTAAGATTGTACATCATTGAAATAATCGTGTGTGCTGGTATGAATGTATGTGTGTTTGGCTTTACAAACAGCCTTTTCAAAATAAATTTCTTTCAAGTCTGAGATGTGCATTTTCTGAGAAGTGATATAAATTCTAATTATGAAATAATTAGAAATGGGGACTATGAGTCTTCGCAGACATAGAGAAACACTTTTCATTAATAAACATATTCTTATATCACAATGATTTTCATGATAAAAACATTATAGTGGCACAGAACCAACCTTTCAATTTTAAATCGTCAACATCTGAAAGAGAAATTAGCTGAGGTCTCTTTCTGCCAAGAGTATATATTCTGGGGGAGAGGGGGAAACTGTTTTGAAAATAGCCCCAATAAAGCAATAGCCTTAGAATAAGAGTTTAAGAGTCAAAGGCAGTAAATTCAGTTCAAAAAGGAGCTTTGTAAAAGCTAAATATGTACTAGGCCCAGAAGTATTTCTTACTCAGCCAAAGGAAACTTGCAATTTAAGAGCCATCCTTCACTACCATACCGCCATTGCACTGCTAATATGAAACCAGTCTCTCTAAATTAAGTTTTCCAATCCATAATTTTTCAGAATCAAGTAAGTACCTTGCAAGACTGAAGGCAAACAGGGTGATTGCCTTCTATTTGTTTTGACCTATTGACAGTCAGCCAGAAAAGGAAAATGGCCAATTTAACTCTTTTCAAGATGGTGTCATTCTATCTGAGATGTTAAGGTATCTAAACTGGAGGGTAAGACAGAGCTTGGATCCCCTCCTGAACAAGTTTACTCAGGCTGATAGAGACCTAAGCTGATGCAAGACTTCCAGACCACAGTCTATCAGCTATTGACTTAAACTGCCTGACAGAATATGGCTCGATGAAGATGTTTTCTAAGAATACTATTTAAATTCATTCACAAAAGTTTCCTCCCTTTGCTCTACCCTTTTCCCTCCTAACGGTTTGAACAATATTGGTTTCTATATACCTAAGTTTGAAGACTGTCTCCCATACAAGGACAAGAAATTTATCTGCTTCGTTCACTGCTGAAGTTCAGTGCCCAAAAAGGAGGATGGTAAGCTCTCAATAAATATTCACTCAGTAAATTAGTAACTTTTCTAAAACAGTAAGTAAAAAGAATGTTACATGAGAAAGCATAAAACCTTTTTCTGCAAGTGGTTTTTTGAGAGGTACTGGATCAATCTGAGGCTCAACTATTCTAAAGGTGATATAGAAAAATAATACAAGTCTCAGTGACAGGGCATTACATCATCTCTCTCTCTTTCCACCCCCTTTCTCTCTCACTCCTTGAGAAAGCACTTTCGTATACAAACAGCCTCTCTGAGAATTTAGGACTTAGCTGTCACAAAAGATCTCAATGAAAAATAAAATTTTATTCACAGAATGTCAACTATGCTGTAGAAAAAAATACCGGTAAGACAAAAGGGACAACTCCTGGGTCTTCTGCCCTGGATGGACCCTTATCCTAAACTCTGGACACAGCCAACCATGGCACTTAAACATTTTGAGATGTAACCAGAAATGTTCTTTATGATATTTATCTGGTTCACCTTGAGTGGAGTAAAATGATAACAGGATTAACAGGGACTCAAAACACACAAGCATTCTAGCAACATCATTCTATGGCCAACAGCATGTGGTCCTGCAAAAAATCAGTTTGGCACACGCTTAGGGGTCAGAGGTTCTCTAGAGATAGAGGGCTGAGGCCTGGACGACTGATAAAAAGAGAACTATCCAATTCTTCCCGTTAATTACCTTCCTGTTCTTAGGTGAGAGTAACCAGAAATTTTTCAAAGCTTTAAGCCATTTTTCTCAGTTTTTAAATTTGTTGCAAGGTTTTTCATTTACTAAAATGAAAACACTGCTTGCTTCAAATTGTGTTTGTATCGCCTACAAGCCACCACACTATATCATCATCTAAGGACACATTTCCCGCTGGCTCCTGGGCTGTGACCACCAGAAGAGATTACTGGCAGGGGCCACCCACCACACGCTCTTCTAGTGGCAAGTTCCCTCCACTCAGCACTTCATATAATTAGATGGTAAGTGTTCTACATCATGAATAAATTGAACCTGAACACTGAGTGTTGAAGAGTACCATAAAAATAACACTTTAGCTTGCTTTTCATAAAAATGTGCATTTTCACTATACTGCATGAAGTTTTGAATAAACTCTAAAAATATCCTAGCAAGAATAGTTTGAGTTCCTTGAATTGTCACAGACAAGATAATGCCAGGAAAATGTAATGAAAAATTATTTTAAAAGCCTCTTTTGTTCTGTAGTTACTGAGCTCTTAAGAGAAAAGGACTGGGAGACCACAAAGATAAGCAGAATAAAGTCCCTGATCTATATATAGACGTTTCCACCTCATTAAAGGGGATGCCACCAAAACGAAATCAACCATACAGTAAGGAAGATTGTATGTAAGATCACATGAGTGGTTCCGATAACTCAAAGGCAAGAAAAGTTATTTGTGGATTAGGCTAGGACTGATCACCCCTTTTACCTTAGGAGGGGTTTTAACAGTAGCGATTAGGATTGAGATGAAAGAGATAGAAAGGAAAAGACATGAAAGGCTGCGACTCAAAAGGAGGCTCCAAGAAGGAGCTTAGTGGTGTTTAGGGCCAGAGAAGAGAGCTAAGGCTGGACTATGGAGAACTTAAACACTGTAACCCAAGGAATTTGGAGTTCAATCAAACAGGAGGGATAGGGAGCCCAGGAAGGTTTCTGGGAAGGGAAGTAGCATGATCTGACTTTATCCACGGGTGATAAGCTATAGCTCGTGCGGCAAAGGCAAAAGGCCATCATCCAAGGAAAGGGCAGTGGAGTCAGTAACTAAAAGATCAGAAAGTGTATTGTTGTGGTGCTATCCTGACTGGGTGAAAGAGATTAAATAGTTCAATTATTTCCCTCATCTCTTTCCCTATCATTCTTTCCTATTTATCAGGTTTGGTGATCTGAGGCAGTTCTCCATGAATGTAGTTACTGAGTAGTCTGAAATGTACTAAGTCCTCACTGGAATAGACAAAAAAAAAAAAAAAAAAATCTTTATGTGCGAAGAACTTAAAAATCACACTGGAAAGATATTCTTTACATAATTAGAAAGGCAAACGGTGTCGTCCATGCCACCTAGTGTGGCCCTCACTTCTCTGGCGCGTGCCACCAGCTGACACCACACTCAAGGCGTGGCTCCTCGTACAGGGAGCAGGGGCTTGGGGAAGAAGGCAGCACGGGGCGCGGTGGCATGAAACTGTTTTTGACTAGGAATATAAGTAAGAAACCACTCTTGACTTTCACTTCACTCATTTATATATACATTTCTACTATCTGAAAGTCATGTATTTCCATAGAATGTAAACATTCTTCAATTGTCTGAAATGTAAAGAAAGATAATTTCCAGACACTTTCAAAATCACATGAGCCATAGATAAAGGAACTATCTGGATGTTTTTGCAGACTAACAGTAAACAGCCGATCAAATTAAATCCCAAATGTAATCTGAGATAAACTGACTGGCAAAATTTTCAAAGTATATGGTCTGAGCAGCTGCTCAAGTTCTTTTTTCATTTAAATTGAAACCAAATTCTTGAAACAGTTACAGTTAGAATGCATCCAAAGTCATCTTATCCTACTACATTGCAAAAATCCTATTTGAGAATGTCAGGCTGGGTGTTCGCAGGGAACCTACTAGCAGCACTGACCCTGTTTCGGAAACTGTCAAAGATGGACATTTACAAAGAAGGATGCAGGAAAATGCATTAAAGGAAGTGGAAAATGTCCTACCACGGAAGAGAAAGAGTGGTGAGAGAGGACAGGCTAGAATGTTGGAAAGGCGTCCCATATACCTCATTATTGCATAAGTGTTATAATCATCGCTGTTAATGGCAGCGGCTATCCTTTACCACAGAGTTAAGGCCGAGTCCACGCTAAGTACTGTACATGTACCCGATAACTGCATTATCTAAATACCTACAAGATGTTTATCCCTCACGAAAATCCTATGAGTTAATAATTATTTTCCTATTGAATAGACCAAATTATTTAACTTCTGCATTGAAGTTTTTCTAGTAACTTGCTCAAGATTACATAGCTTGTAAATGGAAGACCTAAGATTCAAACCTAAGTCCTGTTGAATATACTTTGAACACTTACTGACTTCCAGGTGCTAGGAGTGTTATGGTGAGCAAAAGCTGGTATGGCAGGTGAAGCTGACATGAATCAATCCCATAAAGCAATGTTAAACTTTAACTGAGACAAGAACAGTAGATCTGACCTTGGCAGGGAGAGGGTGAAGGACAGTTCTTTCCTGAGGAGTTCTCATACAATCTGAGATCTAAAGGAAGAACATGAGTTGCCTTGGGTAAAAGGGAGGGAAAAGTATTCCAGGCAAAAGGCACAGAAAAATGCAAAGATGAAGGTGTGGCGAGGCCTGAAAGAACAAAATGGGATGGGGAGGAGGATGTAACGTGAATCTAGCAAATTCATTAGGTAAAACTATCTCTTGCACCCCATGCAGTGTTTTACAGACCACAGTAAAATGGTTTTGTCTTTATCCTCAGCACACTGGAAATTTACTTTATTTTATTGCTGGTTGTGGTTTTTTCCTTGGGGGTCAAGGAGGTGAACTAAGGGAGCAGTGTCATGCAGCCTCTTACAGGAATCTTTCAGGAGCAAAGAGAAAAACGGATATTCCAAAGTATAAAGTTCTATGTTCTAGAGTAGACATCTATTATGTATCTAAACATCCTCAAGTGGAAATTTGTGCTGCAAATGGAAGAAGAGCATGCAATCTCTGGAGAAAAGCGGAGGCATAGCTAAGGTTATCTTGGAGGGCCCGGGGTACGGGAGCATGGGTGATTCAAGGGTAGCAGGATGGAAGTACATGGTAAGAGGCCCTCACAGGAAAATGGCAGAACCCATTTCCAGGTGAGAGGCACAGCAATTGACTGTTTTTACACCCCAGCTACCTATCCACAAGCTGTGTGGCTCTGGAAAAATCATGTCTTTCTTTGACAATTTCCCCATTTGTAATAGTATCTGCATCACAGAATTATTTTGAGAATGACATGAGTTATAATAAATGTCAAGTACTGAGAGCTGTACCTGCACAATGTAAGTACTCAATAAAGAAAAGCCATTATTATTATTATTGTGAAAGATCAAAAAATGTGATAAGCAGTTAAGGAAAGGAAAACATCTGTAAATATACATCTAAGAAAATATGTTCTCACACTTGCATGTACATAAGAATCCCTGGAAAGCTTGTGAAAAATGTAGATTCCTGGCTTCTTAGAGGTAAGGCCTAGGAAACAAGATTTTCATAAGCTCCTAGGGGATTCTGACACAGCTGATCCAAGCATCTTACTTTGAGAAGTAAAGTTCAAGGCCTAGAATTTAAAATAAATATTCAGGCATCAAATAAAGTATTTCATTGCAGGCCTTAACTATAGGGACAACTTTATAAAACAAAACTCAAATTTTATTTTTGGTATGGTAAAATGAAACACAATCACTTGCTAAATCTATTTCTAGAAGTAAACTAAATAATAAGAATATGTTTGGTAAAATATACTGTTTAGTTTTTAATAACGATTTCACGAATCATTTAAATCTGTAGTTTCAAAAATGTAATTATATGCTACATTATGAAGAGAAAACTAAAATAAAATAAATGTTACTATATGCTACATTATGAAAAGAAAACTAAAATAAAATAAATGTTCTTTAATTATCATATTTTATTTTCTATCAAAATAAATAAGGTCCATCTTCAATCATACAGAGAAAATTATTTTCTGCTAGGACACAACTAAAACTCTGCAGGTTCTTTCACTTTAGTTCAGGGTTAGTCAATCTTAGCACTACGTAATTGTTGTAGCTTATTATTTACAGTAATTATTTACACTAACAGGTGACCTTCCTCGGAAAAATCAAACAAGTGACTGAGTTCAGAGAAGGTGAAATCACTGGCCTCATGCACACATGTAATGAACAATGTCCGAGAAGATTATAAACTCAAGGTATTATTTATTCCTTTTGCTCAAAAATCATTACACAACCAATACTTGGGATCCTTCTTAACCGAATAAGAGTATAAAAATGCTTCTTGGGCTCTTAATAATAAACAATGCACATTCCTGTTTTATTTTCAAAAATAATTAGCAGCAGCTGCTACTTACACAGAATTTTTAACAGAAAATATTTTACATACTGAACCCAAGTATTTCAAAACTTAAAGAGCCTGATGCCAAATGAAGTATTCTGCCTTTTTTAAATTAAAAATAAGGCATGACAATTAACTTCTGCAATCCTTCATCTAATTGTTTAAAAACGTCTAAAACATTTTCCTGTGACTCAAAGAAGACAGCTGGACACATCTGTCAACTACATGTCTCTGGAGAGAAGGGAAAACTTAATGTTTTAACACCATACTCACATGTGAGGGCTCAGTTCATAAAAATTTCTATTCCTGTAATCTTCCACTTTTTCTGGTGAATAAATGGGTAATGACCGGTATGGGTTAACGGATATAACCACGCTTCCAATGTATGTCTGCAAAAGAAAGAGTAAAATATACCCATTTGTATGCAGAATGTCTTTCAGCATCTTAAATCATAGTGCTGCATGGTTTCATCCTTTTGAAAACAACACTAGTTCTACTTGCCCATTCATTTTATACTTTTCGAGAACACTTTATATCTCTAAAGACAGACAGTCAATAATATTGATTCATTTTACTGATAAATGAAAAGCATAGATTTATACATTGAAAATATTTTTCAGAATAAATCTCTAGGTTAATTTATGATCCTGAATAACAATTCTCCAAAGCTCTGTCACTTGCCAAAAATTTCATCACCAACCACTGCTAAGTGCGAGCAAGAGTTATACTTTCCCTGATTCCACTTAGAACTTGTGTTTCCTTCTCTAGTCTTCATCCGCCTGTTTTCAGGCTTCAGTAACCCAGGACTTCCCCTCCTCCCTACCCACATCCATACCTATCAAATCAATAAGTGTACTGCCCTTTCACCAACCTGTCAATCTCTACAACGGGCTCAGACCACATGCAATTCACAGTCATCCCTTGGGCATTCAAACAACATGATTTCACATTTTAGCTAATGTACTGAAACATCAGAATTAAAATGTACTTTCTGAAGGAGAATACATTTAGTGTCAAATTTAAATTTAATGTAGAATTTAAATGTGCTTCCGGAGGCATTAATACTATATTTCAACAGACATTAAACCCCTCAATTACAAACCAGAACACTATCTTCCTTTTCATTTCGATCTTAAATTTCTGGCAGCAGGAGTTGGTTTAGTTCATTTTGTACAAAGATTGGCCCAATGCCACGAGCAAAAGTTACTTAACTCTAACTCATCTTAGCGGCTCCATTTTTTGTTTCAGTTTCAACATCATAAAGATGGGGGGAGGGGGAAGATGCCAGCAAAAATATATAAGTAATACAAATTTTCAAAGAAAAAGGTTTTCCTAATATTGCCACCATTGGATTCAAGGAGATTGTCAGTCTTTCTAGAAAATTAAACAGAATAGAAAGCAGAATAGAAAATTTTCCACTGATTTTTTTTTAAAACATGAGTCACAATTATTTTAATTACAAGACTTTTCTCCAAAATCTGGAAAACTAAACAGGTCTTTTTTATACACAATTTCATCCTATAAGAACATAACCTTATAGAGTAGACAAGACTACTGCTGTGGGAGAAAAAAGAAAGAAAGAAAGAAAAAACCTCTGTCCCCATGCAACATTTTGCATTTATTTCAGACATTCTATCACTAGGATAGAATGAATCTGGCCTGACAAGAGATGACTCCAAGTTTCCTGACTTATCCCACTTAGACAAGACTTTTCAAGGTTTCTCCATACTCTACCCACCTGGGCAAGTATATAGGAGATGCTAGAGACCGACTGATTGACTGAACTGCTTCTACCTAATTTACTAGAATTTGTTACATTAGTATATGAAAAAATAATGATTGGTTATTCTTTTAACATCTGTTAACTAAAAGTTCAGTCTTCTCTAGTAGAAAAAGTACAAGAATTTCCCTTTTTATGTAATTTCTTGAATACAGTAATCAATATAAATATTTGCTGTTAGCAAAAAGGCAATTGTCAAGTTGCTCTTTAAAACCAAACTTTATAGTGGCTAAATTCTTGATAAAAATCTGCCTCTGTGGCATTCCTGCATAGAGAACAAACTCTGCTCTCAAACCCAAAATCAAAAGCTACACCACCAAGTCATGAGTTTCCCTTGGTTACTTGTCACTTTTATACAAACTGAATTATGCATGTCCCCCACCCCCTCCAGCTATTTCCCTACAACCTAGAACAGATCTGGCCCATTAATGATATCCCATAAATATCTGTTAACTGAATAACCGATTCACATAGGGCCCATTCACCACCAAGAAACTGGACAGTATAAACCACTGACGTACAATTATTCTCTGTCGAAATAGCATGCCAAGTACACGGCATACAGTACTTAATATTTTTTTAAAACTGCACGTCATGTGTTGTCACTGAACAAATCCTTAAACTATATGCTTTCCCCTCAGGTTCCTTATCCTACTGTGGTAGATTGTTTTCAAGGATGGCTGGGATAATTTCTTCCATTCCTGTATTCACACCCCTTTGAAATATGACTTTGTCACTCTCCTATCAAGAAATAAGAGTTTATTTCTCCACTTGTTCGATCTGGACTTGTCTCCGTGACTTGATTTGATCAAAGGGACATTATTAGATGAGACATAAGCAGAAGCTTAAAGAGCATTTATGTATTAGGATGTGCTCCCTTTTTTAAAACTGTGTCTGGAGGCTAAGATGTGAATGAGCTTGAGCTAGCCTGTTGGAAAGAGGGCATAACCGAGCAAACCAAGTCCCCCCTGAACTACAGTACATAGCCTGACAACTGTCAGATGTATGAGTGAGGCCATTCAAAACTATCCAGACCCAGTTAGGCCAATAGATGCCTAAAGCCTCATATGTGAGCCCAGGTGAAACCAGCAGATGATACACTAAGCGGAACTCAGCCTAAACTGCTATCTCAAAAAAAACAGATGCCAATAAAGGATCGTTTTAAGCCATTAAAATTTTTTGGGGGGGCGGGGGGAATGAGGTAGGTTGTTATACAGCAACAATCCTGATACACCAACACAGTTCAGCAAGTCAGAAAAAGGGACCGGGCAGGACAAGCCTTATCAATCCAAATAAGTAAGTAAACAGGGAAAGAAAATACAACCTCTCCATTACACCTTATGCAAATGTTATAGATATGTATCCTCTAATCTTGAACTCCTAGGTTTGTCCTCTACTGAGATACTTGCCCTTGCTGTTTATGGGTTCCTTCTTTGAAAGTTCCATGTACATTAGTCAAAATTTTAAATATTCCCACATGTGCCAATAGGATAACTCAAATGTTCATAATCATAACGCTCCTATCTCTGAGGCTCAAAAGACATTCCTGGTAGCAGCTGATTGGCTGGGTGGAGTTTACAAGTCTACTCTAGTTTTAGGCAGCTACATTCAGGTAACTGTGGGTACCACGTTAAAATTCCCTTTAGGGATCAGAACAATAGTGACCAGACAGTTCATTTTTACATCAATTAACATTCAGACTCATAAATGACATAACTTCATTTTTTCACAAGCAATTGTATATTATTTAAAGTTGGTATTTTTTTTTTCATCGGGCTCTGAAAAGTACAGTAAACCTACTCATTAAGTAATCCTTGTAATTAAGAAGTTGGAGATAAAACGCAGAATATATACATAAAAGAGCTGGTCATTAAATGTCCTTTTTATTCTGAATATGCCAAGGAGAAAAAGGAACAGGAAAAAAAGCAATGTAAAACTTTACAAAAGGGAGCAGCAAAAAAAAAAAAAAATCCAGTTCTTGCCCCCTAAAGTTCCACTCACTATTTGACTGGAAACAGATGCGTCCAGCACCAACGAACCACTCTGGAGCTTGGATGATCCCAGTACCCAGGAAAGCTCACGAAAGGCCTCTGGCAGCGTAATTCACTCCCACCAGGCCACTTCCGTGCCTTTGCTCACATTTGAACCCAGTCCCTATGTCCCAAAGGCCTATAGAATCCAGAGGATGTTCTATTGCACTGATCACACCAAAACACCAAAAAGGACTCCAACTAGGTTCTATCTACCTCCTCGAAAGACAAGTCTGGCTCTCATTACCCTCAATGTGTGTGTATTTGCTCAGTGTACGGATTTACTCTACCCAACTTGTAACCAATGTTCCTGCCACTCCTAGCTCAGCACCTCCATGCTCCCATCCTTCAGCACCCCCAAGTCCTCAGGCGTGTGCATGCCACACCACGACAAAGGACAGCTCCCTGCACTCCCACCGCCCTGCAGGACCAGCCTCTGACATCGAGGAGGGAAAGGGAAGGGAACGAGGAAGGAGGACAAGGGAACAGGAAGAGAAGAAAAGGAGAAAAGGGAAAAGGGAGAGGAAAAGCTCTACCTTTCCATAAAAGGCGCATTCAATTAGCAAGTTTATCTTTTCTACCTCTCAAGGGCAGACATTAAATCAAGACTGTACAAACATTCCTAAGTCAAAACAATCTCTGCCTTCGTATTTCAGATATCTCTAGCATTCCAGAACAGATGCCTTATGAATAATACTTGAGGACTCCTGTTGTGATTACAGTGAAAACTGAAGTCCTTTCTGGAGGACATGCATCCAGCAACTTCCACTCTCCAGACCACCATTCAGAACCCAGAAGAAAATCCTCTGATACATATATATGACCCAAGAATCATGCATTTTATTCTGTAAGTTCTTCCAGAACCCCATCCTCAGAGAGACTATTTCAATGGTGTCGGGAGGAGCCAGGCGGTCACGTCTTCTAAAGTTCCCCAGATAAAGTAATGTGTAACCAGAGTTGAAAACCACTGTCTGTGGCCTTTACCTCTAGGACTCCCAGGACTAGGTGTTGCTCTCAAATGCAGCAACCATGCTGGTATTACTACTGGGCTATCTTCTATCTTTCTTTCCCCTTTAAATATTCCTATGTAATTAATTCTGTAAACATTGCAAAAAGAAAATCCTTTCAGCTTCACCTACTTTCATTTTAGCCGCAGCTCTCATAAACTTGGTATATGGTATCCGAGCACACTAGGAGAACCAGCCGCAACGACTCGGGCCATTCTACAGAAGTGTGTTTTAAATGTCGACTATGACTTATTGCAAGAAATAAAATTTTCATTACTACCAAGATGGGTAACTGAGTGTATCTTTATATATAATATATGTGAAATTAAAATCTCACAAAACCATAAGTACCCTTATCATATGCAATGCACTGGTATCTTTGTTCAATTCTATTACAAAATTTTTTTGATTTGCTAATGAATGAGCTGAAATTTGCAGTTTAAAAAAAATACTGCTACAGAGCACTTCTTAACCTTTGCTTAGTTACTGATCCCTTTCAGGTAATAACAAATGCTATGAACCTTCTCTCAAAAAAAGAAAAAAAAAAAAGAAACATATAATACACACATAAAAGTTTACATACAGTTGATATAGTAGGATAAGAACTCCCACCCTAAGGGAAGAAACGATGTCCAGTAATGGAAAAGGGAAAAGAGACAGAAGGAAAGAGAAGCAAAGAAAGAAAGAAAAGGAGTAGGAAGTGGTCAAAATAATTCCAAAAATGTAACAATAAAGAGCCACTTAAAGTAAGAGCCAAAAGCTCAACTCCACCAGCCCTGAGTGCTTTATTATAGCACTGAGTCTGAACACAGCCTAACAATCAAGTGCAAAAATGAGAGGGAGCATTCTGTTTTTGATGACAAGGCTACATGCGAAGCATTTTGGAAAGATACCTAACCAAGAAAACTTTTTTCAAGCTAAATAGTGAAGCACAATTTTATATTCATGGGTCTCAATTATGTAGAACTATACATATGTTCTTCCACAATGACAGAAGAATGAAACATTAGCATACATCCATAAAAAAAACAGAAGACTTTTCCCAGGGCAACATTAAGGTCTTTAGAAGCCCTGTAGGTTTACATTTCAATTTCCCATATGAAATTGAAAATATAATTATAACCAAGCCATAAAATAATGTAAGGAAATCCTAAAATGACTTTTTTTTCACCATGATGGTTACTCCGACTCTTCTTTTCAAGTATCAGATTCTTCCAAAATATTTTTAAAGACCCTGCTTTGCTGAGGCTCTAACTTGGCATCCCATCTACCTACCTACCAGCTTCCTTATTTTCTTCATAATGAATTTAAGTTATTTGTTTATAGTCTCCGCTGTTTATTAAAAACTCATCCCCAAGCCTTTAAAGTATGGCACACTAGATACACTTACTATACACCTTTTAAATAAACTCTTCCTAAACCTCCATGAGGTAGTCTCCCATCTTAATGCCCATAACAATCAAGCACAAAGAAGTGAAGTGCTATGACCACATTATCTAACAAAAGTGGAATCAGGACAAGGAGCCAAGAATCTGTTCTTTCATTAGAGTACACACAATCCATGCTGTTTGCTAGGCCTGGGAAGTTTTGGCAAAAAATGGCCAAGAAGAATGCCTAATCACAGGATCATGTTCTACTGGCCACTGTAAATAGCCATGCCAGGACTCACAATCCTATAACATGTTAGTATCTCAGCTAAGTTCACTGAGGAGGTCTGTAATGCCAGTCTTACAAAATGGTCTTCGTGTTCAGGGAATTGATGAGTTATCAGATGAGCAAATGAGGTATGTCTTAATGAAAGTACTATTAAAAACCTAAGATGAGGAAAACGATTAAACAAGACAAGCTGGTGGAACCTTCAGAAGTGACAGACAACATGCTGTTCACTTCAGGAGGAGGAATTTACCCTGCCCTTAAGTCTCAGATCATGGGAATTTGATCACAAGACATTATGTGCCACAGAGTTTTTAATTAGACATCTATAACATTTCCCAAATTCTCCTGAAGGAGGCTTTTGTCTTATTGAATTTTAAAGAGACAGTTTGGCTTTTAAGACGCCGTTCAAATTTGTGGAAAACTGCCTAAGTGAAATGTACAAATGAAAGGTCATTTATAGTCTGAAATGACTGAAAGTACAGGAACAAAGAATTATAATATGATCCAATTTAGGCTTCTAACTAGGTCTCATGTCTAAAGCAATGTAATGTGTACATCTCACATCTTCAATCTAAGAACATATTTGTGATACATTTGCTATATACACACACACACACACACACACACACACACACATAAATATTCACACACACAATTAATACTAATAATAGCTTATTTGTACAGGTGAAGAAACTGAGGGCATTAGGTTTTTAAAACTTTCCCAGGTCTCCCAAAACTTTACGCCAAAGTCTATGATGTTGGAACAGAGATGTGTGATTTGGTCAAGCTCTTTCAGCTGCTTGGCAGAGATGCTCTCAAGTTACTTCAAGTACTGAAAGTTTTACTGTTGCTTGAGGATTCACCCGGGAATCCCCAAGCAACCTATCACTGAGCTACAAGAAAAGATGGGACCCAAAAATGAGCATGGTGCGAGGCAGCATTACAGATCGAGGCAACACAAGTCTGTGAAGACTTCCCTTCCAGCTCCAGTATCAATATGCTCAATCCCCCGCTCATGTATCTTGCTTCTCCTGGGCCTTCTACTAACTGGTTTTCTCACTTTCTACTCCATAACTGGTCTACTTCAAAGACTCTTATTCATAGTTTCTGCTTGCATGTGGCCCATCATGGCCTCATGACTGCCAGTATTTGCTTCCATTGAGCTTTTTTTTTTTTTTTTTTCAGCTTTTCTCAATTCAAAGTTTGAGGAAAGAATCCAGCCCTATTCTTTTTATCTATGCTATGCCATAAATCAGTGGCCTTAGATCAGGAGCCCACACATAGGTCAGAAGATCATGGAAACCATGGTTGCCAAGGAGGCCAGCAAGCCTGTCAGGCATGGTCACTGTCAGTCTACTTCAAGACATGCCTGAACTACCATCATATTATAGTCCTTTGTTCCTGTACTGCCAGTCATTTCAGACTACAAATTAAAGAACTATATATGAGTTCTATGCCACGCTGAAATACTGGCTAAAAATATCACCTCAGGCAGCCTTTATTTTAGAGTAGGATAACACAATACTACCATCTTCATTGAGATAAACTCTATGAGACAGTATCTACCATTTTCCAGACCTAATAACTCTCTTAACTCAGGTATAGAGTGGTCTTGTTTTAATGGTATATTACTGGCTAGAAGTCTTGAAAATAATATTACATAGCTAAATGAAAGTAGTCATACAATAAAAGTAAAATCTGTACAATATCAAAGAGGGAAAGGGAAGGAGAAAAAGGAAGAGATAGAGAGAGAGGAAAAGAGAGTCAAGAAAGGGGGGAGAGAGAAAGATTCTAATTACAAGAAAATCTCAGTGTCTGAAACCTTAAAGAAAAGTCATTCTGGGTTTCCAAATTTTTCAGATGGCCATAGACCTAACAGGTACTCCACTTCTTACTATGTGCTTAGCAGCAGGCTAAGATGCTAAGCATCATGATACCTATTTTTTGTGGATGAGAGACCTGACCTTCAATTAATTACAATGGCCAGTGGTTCTAAGTGGCTAAGATTCAACCTTAGGTCTATCTGCCAACCAAAGGCCCCTATCTTTCCCAATACGTCACACTGAATTCTCTCCCTCTACCCCCTCCAAAACAAAGTTTTATGAACAAAATAGCCTCTCTTTAGAAATTAGGATTACCATTAATATTCCTCTGTACTACAGCAAAAACAGATGCATGTGTACAAAAGAAGGCAAAACTGGCCACAAGTCCCTTATACTAAATAGCTTCCCCCTCCCTCTACCTTGTGCTCATAAAGGTGAAGGACCATGCACGGCTGTCAATCACCTGCCATCCAGGGAACATGATGAAAAACAATCTCCTCTCAAGATCTATTCCCACCTTCCAGAGGAGGAAACATCCTCACACTTGTTACCACCTTTAACTAATGAGCACCTATGACTTTAGAACTGAACACACTTGTTCCATGTCACTCTAATTCATGTCACTGCACTACCAAATGCTTAACTCAGCACATGGCAGGAATACTGATTATCATTCCAATTATTTGTCTGGGTTGTTGAGACTGCCTTGTTCCAAACCTACACAGTTTTCGATATCATACTCAATTATTTTGAATAGCACTTCACAGACGCAGAACGCTTCCATATAAGCAGTATCATTTGATGCTCATAGCAACTATATAAAATCAGCAGGACTATTATTAAAAGTATGAACTCTGGAACCAGACTTTCTGGGTGTGAATTCCAGCTCCATCATCTACACATGTGTGACCCTGGAAAAGTTACATAGCCTTTAACCTACAGTGCATAGAACTCTAGTAAAAATTAAATGAACAACACATACAAAGTGCTTAGAATAGCATATTGTACCAAAAAGGACTTAATGAATGTTAGTTATTATCATTTATCATTTTATCAATAAGAAAACACTCAGAGGAGTTAAGACATCTTTCCCGCGTCTCATAGATGATAAGAGGCAGAGCCAGAACTGGAACTCAGGTGTTCACTTCTTAGTATACACCACACTGCCACCACAAGATGACTTCTGGAGACCCAAGGTTGGCCATAATTTCCTCCAAATCAAACTTCTGATATGGCTTCCACCAGAACATTTAAGTTTATATATTATAAATGTTATAAAAATACTTCAAGAACTATATAGTGTCTGCAGAATGAAACAGCTCTACACTTGGTAAATAACAGATAAATGTGTGTCCATGCTGCAAGTTCTAAAAGGAAGAAATCTTCCAATCACTAAAGATTTCAAGAGAGCTTGGATAGGTTGAAACTGGCAAGTTATCACCAAAAAAAAAAAAAAAAAAAAAATAGTTGTTTTGAAAAGTATTATAAAACTGTCCAAGAGATAGACTGTGCTCAGAAATTAGACACAACATTTCTCTTCAGCCTCGTGATTTGCTGTTTTTCACCAGCTTTATCTAGCTTGCTAATGCTGTCTCCATTCCAAACACCAAAGCAAATTCTTAAAAACACAATTTGATTTTGTGTTTTCCTAACACTCTCCCTTTTCAATGAGCCGAGAGGGCTGAGTCTGCTCATGGCGACCCACTCACATGCAATCACGTCTAGGTGTTTCATTTCACCAGCTCAGGGATCCCCTCTTTTCCCCACTTGGTCTAGGTGGGTAAGGGTAGCACTAGACAGAGTTCCTATTTCACTCAAGCTAGGTTGGCTCTGGGTTTCTGGGAAAAGCCCATTCATCGAGATGAAGGAAAACCTCCTCTTGCTTCCAACTCTAGAACAAACAATTAATTTTTAATCAAATCTATATAATCTGGAAGGTTACCCACCACTTTATTAACTACTATTACTTCTAAAAATGGGACTGGGGTACTGAGGTAAGAAAATTACATTTTACGTTATATATGTCAGTACTATCTGAATTTTTTTCCCCAAAACCATTTTTGTTACTTTTATAATTTAAAAAAATAGACTTTTTAAAAGAAATTGTTAAAAGAGAAAATACTGGAGAATGTCTAGGGAGCAGGAAGAACACTAAATTGGACATCTGACCTCCAGACCCTTCCAACAGGGGCTCCAGCTCTCTGCCGGCAAACCCGCGAGCTTGGAAAAGGACTGAGCCTCCAATGAGACTGCAGTCCTGGCGGACACCCTGATGACAGCCGAGGAGAACCCTGAGCAGAGGACCCAGCTAAGCTCTGCACAAACTCCTGACCCACAGAAACAGTGAGATGATAAATGTATGTTATTTTAAGTTGCTGAGTTCGGCGCGATTTATTATGCGGAAAGAGAAAACTAACATACCACTTATACAAAATTCCCAGATATATATGTTATACCCATAAGGTAGGAATTTTCATATGCAAATATACGAAGTGTTTTTGAAATTTCAAATAAATGTTTACTAGTATTATTTTCATTTACTTTGCAATATTTTAAACCAAATATATTGTACTTACATTTGAGTATCATTCATAAAAAGCATCTAATCTCATACTTATGGGGACCCTAATTCTAGTTTAACTTCTAAAAATTAAGAGAATTTTTACTGGACTTTCAAAGCAGTCACTTTCACACCTATGATTAGTTTAACTTAAGATCCTAAAATTGTACTAATTCAGACCTCTATATCTGGATGATCCCCAACCTGATAATTCAGATTGAAAACAAACTAAATCTACTTGTCAACACCAAAAATACTTCTTTGTCAGAGAACAGACACCTTGCTTCTTTTGTTTCCAAATTTGCCCTGGGCCTTATTCTTGCCTAAATTGCAGCTTTCCTGTTCCTGAACAGAACCACAGTCCTGACCAGTCACCCTAAAAACAGCATCACGTCTGTCTGGTTCACCTACATTACAAGTCCACATGAAATCCTGCCACCACTCCATCTGGCTGGGGCGGGGGTGGGGCGGCCGGAAGAAGGACTGACAAAGGACAGAAAGAATACAGAAAAGCAGCGTTCACTCGGGAATGTCACAACCAGCATTTCCCACCATTGACCCCACACAGAGGCTGCTAGACTGAGCGGCATGTCCTGCAGCTGGTCCCAGCTTGAACTGCTCACTGCCAAGAAGGAAGAATAAAAGCAAACAGAGTTCTGGCCCTGTATGCTACCCCATCAGGCCAACATTCCCTCTGTCCATTCTCACCTGACCCTCCTCCATTTCCAACTCCACGGCACTCACATGCATAGACATCAACATCTGGAACTGTGCCAAGTTATGAACCAACTCAGGGCTTTTTTAACAAGTGTGTGAACCCACACCAACACACACAAAAAGGATATTCCTGGAGCATGCACTTGAGTATCTTTTGTAAAAGTACATGATCCCATCTTTATGGGGATCCTAAATCTAGTACTTACTTCTAAAAATTAAAACATTTTTCCTAGACTTTCAAAACAGTCTGCTTACAACTACAATTAGTTTACCATAGGATCTTAAAATTGCACTAATTCAGACCTCTATATCTAGATGACCCCCAACCTCATAATTCAGATTAAAAAAAAAATAAATAAATCCGCGAGTCAACACCAAAACTACTTCTTACTCAACGGAGGATTGCAGAGAGCATATTAGATTAAAACAAACCATATGCTTTACAGAACAAGATAAAACTCTGAATTACTTTAAAAGCAAAGATTTCAACAAAATTTCCTTAAAGTGAATGGACTTCAACTATGCCCCAGTGTCCCTGCAGTACCTACTTACTCTTCTCTGCCATTCAGAGACATTCTGGTCAAAATGTCCTAGAAGCATGCCTTTGGGTGCACTTGAAGCCTATAACTCAAGAGATAAATGCTTCAGGGTCAAGGAGGGGGGGAGGTATCCTTACGGATGATATTAACATCAATAAGCCACTTCATTACAGAATCCTCTACCAAACCTGTGAGGGGCTTACAGCAGGTGGCCTCATCAGCATCCGTTTCTCTTTTCCTCCTAACTTGTCGATAGATATATCTGGTTAGGTATCTACTCCCTTATACACAGCCTATCTTCTTCTTTGGAAAAAGCTGACCTTACTCCAATCCTAGGAGTAGACTTCACTGTCTTAAGCCCGTCAGCTCATTCCAGTCACCTGGCCACAGACAGTCGTTTAAACAGTGTCGTGACTCCAGTGGCCTTCTCAGAGCGTCAGATTTAATATGACAGGATAACAAGGGATTCTACTTCCAGATTCAGCTGCCTGGAGATGTACGAGGTTTATGAATGCTCCAGAGAGTTGATAACTCATATCCAGAGGCAAAGCAATCCCTTGTGACAGCTCTGTGAAGGTAGGGGCTATTATCTCTAGATATGGGGAGCGAGGAAGTGAAGACAGACAGCAGGACGGAAGAACAGGGTGCCCACCTGGAGCTGGTTCACACAGGAGGCTGCTAAGGCCATGGATTTTAGCCAGAGTTCAAGTCTAAGCCAAGGGTCCCTTTTGTTCATTGGACTTTTTGTCAACCATGGCTTCTGAACATGACTGTTGAATGTGTTCACACGATAGACCACCGTGGACTGTCACCCACTTTTATAGAATTAAACAAAGCTATGAGACTACAAAAGAGATTTTTTATAAAACTGCGCCTTTGTTTTCTAGGAAAGAATTAAAAAACAAGTGAAGTACCAGACAGTAAAATATTGCATGTCACATTAACTTGGTCTTTGGCATCAGGCTAAACAAGTTTACAACAACCCATGAACAAAAGCATAGTAGGAATAGTATAAGAAATCAGAATAAGAGCCAGACACAGATTTCCCAAGAGTGGTATAATCATGTGTGGAATTGCAGAGGTACAGTAATCAAATTTATTATACAGTATTTTTTTAATTATAAAAACAATACATGCTTGACTTATAATACAGAGACTTATAATACAGAGATCTAAAAGAATAACCTTTCCCTGTTCCCCCATCTCATCTATTCCCACCATGGTACCCAAAGTTAGCAGGTCTTTTTACATGCATACAAGTATACGAACACGTGTTTGCATGCATAAACCTCTCATTAAAAAAAATAGGATCACACTATACACATTACTCTATAACCTGATTTTGTGTGGGGAGGTGTGGTGGGGGTTGGGGAAGATTGCTTAAAATAGAGAATGCCCAACCCTCCAACATAATGTGTGTTTAAAGTTACAAAATGAAGGCACACAACTCATAGAAATGGTAGTTTTAAAGTATCATGGAAAATATTAATTGATATGAATATCTGGAAGCAGAAAGCAATTTTCTGCTTTTGTTTTATGCCAGAAGAGCATTCCTAAAATAGTTAGAAAATAAAATTACGTAGAGCTGAAACCCAGACATTTCGTCTGCTAAAGACTCATGAATGTTAACACTTGGCATTTTGTTAAAAAGGGGATTGTTTTATTTTTAGTGGGCACAACAAATCAGGTATTTGAATGCATGCAATGTTCTACTCTCCATCCTATTTTCGATTCATCTAAAAGTGAACTGTGCTTCTTAGAGCCAAAAAGAAAAATGATCAGCAATGTTAGTTACGACATAATTGATTCCTCCTATCTCCATCTTAGGGGCCAGTGTCTAAAGTCTGTCTTTTATTTGTTATCAGACCATCCTCTCAACTAAAGCTGCAGAAACGTAAGGCTTTCCCACCTGAAAGTGGAACTGCTACCCTCTGAGGGAAGGTGACACCGGGCCTCAGTGCCAAACCAAACAAGACCTCTTCCGTGCTCTGCGGCGGCGTTTTATTCCTTTTCCATTTGCATCAGCATTTTACACAGCTACATCTCTGAACCTAGCTTCTCATCCAATTATCAAATTAATGTTCCAAAAGCAGCAACCACATATCTCCTGTCACTGCTAACCTCCCCCTACCTCCAACAATACGAATCGAGAAAGATAAAAAAGTTCAATTCTCAGATCATGACTATTATTTCGTTAAGAAATTATCCAAAGTTATCCCTGAAACACGACTGCCTATCTGGAAAGGAAAGCTACATGGGACATAAATTAATATGGCTTTGCACATAATTTTAAAATGTTTTAGTTCCACAGAAGTTATAACTGATCCTACTTGTATCAGTTACAACCTCTCCTTTTATTTATTTATATTTCCTCGTAATGTTTCCATATTGATAGAAAAATATAAAGCATGTCCCAACAATCCGTTCATCTCCAGACACAGATACATCATAAAAAGGCGGGGAAAAGAAGCAAGGCAGGGCCTATTACAACTACTTACTTGCATCCAATCCACCCTGTTTTCTTCTTAGCTACCGGTACAAAGAACCAGTGTCCCATTTCCTTGACTTAGTTAACAAAATGTTTCTACCTGAACAGATGCAAATTTCTATGCGTTACACAAATTCCTGAAAAGCTGAATATAAATGTATTTTTTACTCATGTTTTAAGTATATTAAGAAACTTGAGCATTAAAGTAATACTGTGAAATCCTTTATAAAGAATTTTTACAACATAAAATTTCTCCTATTATTGTATATATTTATATGTTTTCATTTTTTTATATGATATTATACTTCTGTATAGCAGGACATGTCTATTCCTAAATCTCCAGGGAATAAACACATATTTATACACATGTCAAGAAGGTTCATGTCTTTTTGACAGTTCACTGCCTTGCAGTTTAATGAGTAGCTTCTCAAAGGTTAAACTGCTAATCTTATGAAGGCATCTGAGATGTTTATGGATTTCAAAACTCTTCCTGAATACATGTTTCTCAAGAAGCAGGAATTAAGTATCCTTCTCCTTGCTTTAAGACGCCCCAACATCTAGTGCAATACTCTACACACAGTTGGCACCTATAAACACCATGTGGACGGCAGACTCACTTGACTTTAATCAGTATTACTCATGTGCCAAATGAGCAAACACAAAACTCTTTCTGAGAGTATAAACAAATACCTCTGGACTCCGATAAACAAATAGAAAAAACTGAGAAGAGTTTGAGGAAGAGATGCCAGCTCTCTGCCACAAAGTACAAAGTCTAAACCCCACAGATGAACTTTAGTTTAAACTCACATATATTTCATTATGGTCAAAGCGCTTCTTGAGGTTGTTGATGAAGGTCTCTTCGTTGAGAGGTTCTAAAAGAACCATATCTCCAACTCCGATCATATTGTCCAAAAGTGACGTTTTCACCTCCATTTTGGCCATAGTCTCCAGCTGTCAGAAAGAAGAGAATGGGTCAATTTAAATGAACAAAATTATTTCAGATGGGTTCTTAGCACCACTGGAGAAACCAAACACTGGTAGTTCTGCATGGCCCTCACCTCCCTCACAAACGTCATAACCTCCCCTCCCTACGACCTGCGTCAGAAGCCTCCGAGGTGGCTACAGGCCCCGTCACACCTCTCAAAGCACCATTTGCCAACCTGCTGCCACAAATGGACCTCCCTCCCAGTCCATCGTCCCAGGCAAAGTCCACCTACAGAAAGAACCATTAGGAAGCCAGGGTCTCCGTTCTCTTCTTTAGCACATCCTTTCTCCCCAATTAGAAGCTGCAAAACTCTAGCAAGAGAACCCAACCTACCCCTTTCCACTGGCAGCTCCTGCATACCACCATCAGACTTGAACCTGAATAAATCTGCTTCCCCCAAGATGACACCCCCCAGTATACCAGGCTGACATTCAGAATGCATTTTCCCAGGAAACGATGTTTAAAACATGATGCTTACATTTACTGAGCACTTGCCACATACCAAACACTAGAACTAGAACTTAACATGCATTAATCAATTTAATCCTCACAGTTAACTCTATGAGGTAGGTATTATCATTATCCCCATTTTAAGATAAGGAAGCTCAGCGATATTAGGAAATTTTCCTCATGGTTACTTAAGAGTGCATTACATTTTGTGTTAAAGAACTCAATCACTGTTCCTATGAGGGAAATTTTATTCAGGTGTCAACACTGACTTATTTAGAAAACTACACAACCCATTTGTCAATCAGAGGTTGCCTGTATAACATAACCCACCAAGAGTGACCTCAATGTTCTTAATTTTCATTCCAACAGACACACCACTGAAAAGGCGAAACCAAATTACACGCAATGAATACTCATGTGTATTCATACCCCTAATCCTGAAGGAAAAGTACATTTAATTCTTTCCTTTAAGGAGTCACCCAGGCATATTATATCTCATAAAGGTTGGTCTACTTCCTTAAAACAGCAATTTAAAAAAAGTCCTCCTCTTCCAGTCTAGAACATTCAATAGTTCTCTGAGAGGCAACAGAAACTACATTTAGTTGGGCTATTTTAAAGAGTATTAGGAAAGGCTGGGAATTATGTAATTCTTTATTATTAATTACTAATGATTTATATGAAGTCACAAACACATATTTTATTTCTGACCCTATTATTTTTTAAAAAAACTTTTTAAGTGTGTAATGAACAGCCAAAAAAGACGCCAAGAAGAGGCAGAGAGAGGCTCCCATTAAACGCACACGCACACACACACAATAAGTATTTAATATTCAAAAGAAGAAAAACAGTTAACTTTTTAAAATATGTCATTTCATGCCTACTACACCTGGACTAATTAGCCCCAGGTAGTGCTAAAACCCAATGGGAGCATCAAGGATGACTTCATCCACTTCGAACTAAGCCAGACTCAGTTTAAAACAAAATGGGTAGGAGTGGGGGCACTTGCCCCTCTCGAGGTGCAGCAGAAGCCAGAGAGACAGCTGGTCCCAGGCCAAGTCCATGGAAAGACTAGCACAAGAGGAATGGGACTGCCCAACCTTTGTCGCAATAAATTAGCATTTAAATCAAATTTCAAGTTCTCAGACTCTTGAAATGCCAAAAGCACTCGAGCTGCGATTCATTACATATGATTTGGCAGATGAGGGAAGAAGGCTTAGGGATTAAGGTGGAAATCGACCTGAGGTAGGTTTCAAAAAATAACCACCTCAAACCAGCGATTTAAATTAAGCGAAGAGGCTGAATGGGAACTCTTTGCCCTGGGGTGGATTCTGGTACATAAAGTCTATTTATGGAAACAGCTGCAGAAAGACAACAATTCACTGCAGGTAACAATAATTAAGCAGCTGATCTTTCTCTGTCATTAATCCCACTTCACCATCTTTTCAAACATAAATTTCAAGCAAGCGTACATGGGTTCTAATTTTTACACTTCTATCCCAACTTCATAATGCTAAGGGGGCAGGCAAAACAAATGCTGAGTTATAGGCAACTGGTAGAAGTGACAAACCCTGAAGAGCAACTTTTGCAAACCAAAACACAACAAAGTAAACCAGCTGAAAATGTGACACCAGCATTCATTTAGTAATTCAAGCACAGTTCTGTTTCATTGTGTTTGTCTTCTTTAGTATCTAAGGGGAAGAAATAGTGACAATCTCCCTCATCCTCTTATTTAAAATGGGACACTGTAGAGGTACTTCCCTATCTTCCTGCAAATGGCCTGATTGCTCTTATTGTGACTACTACCTCCAGGACTTGGTTTGGTTCTCTTTGACACCTCAGTGAAATTAGTTGGCATATTTGCTCCACCAAAAGAAATTGACTTTTTTTCTCTCTGAAAGAGCATTGCTAACCATAAATAAGAACAAATGTCAGAATCACTTGCTAACTCAAGATTTCCATAAACCATCAGAAGAATTTGCATGAGAAGATTAAATGAGAACACATACAAAACATCAAGATACTTTTTGTTTGATGCATAGATGCCTACCTTCACCCCTCCCAAGACCCCACATTGTTCTAAGGAAGCCAATTTTATCCCTTGCCCCAGGAATGCAGCATGTAATCTGTACTAGAGCATGCAACACATTTCCATCTCCCAGCCACTGTAATTGATGCAGGACTGGTCCTATAACCGAGCCTGAGGCTTGGTATATTAGGACAAAGATTCTATCTACCTCTGGATGGTATGATTTAGACATAATACCTGGAACTGCTGTGGCCATGTCTGCTTTCACAAGGGGGCCACGCTGAGAAGGAAGACAACATGTGGAGGAGAGCAGGGCAAGAAAACATCAAGAAGAGAATTCATGCTGGAGCCCTGATGACATACATCACAAACCTCTAGATCGAATTGCCCTGAAGCCTGCCCCAGAGCTCTCAAGTTCTCAGTCCAGGAAGCCAATTAATTCTCCTCATTGTTGAAGCTGTTTGACTTGGATTGTTTATTACTCGCAACAGAAAGCATCTTACCTAATAATAGAAGCTAGTAAGAGGAAGTGGGGTGTCATAGCCAGCACACTAGAGAGCATGGACTAGCTGAGCTAGGGCCACAGGTGGAGGGCATGAGGACCTGCTATCTTGGACTGGCAAGGTGATCATTTCTGATACTTCAAAATGAAACTGCTGATTAAACCACGGCCTACTGTGTCTTAAGACTTGGACTTTGTGCCTACACTTCACAGAATTCAAGAAAAATTCAGATACCAGAATACGTGTTGGCCACTCCTTAAGCTGCGACAAGAAAAAAACAAGCATGCTGTGAAAGCAGCCTGTGTGAGCGCCAGGGAGGAGAACATCTGGCGCTCGGGGGATCCTTCTGTCTGGGGGTGGGAGGTGCGACCCATCCCAAGCCCCGACTGGTCTGCCCCTGTGGCCTGAGAAAGGGACAGCGCTGCCACCAACACGAAGACGGAGCACAGCAGAGGTACCACCCACTCCACTGCCTCTCACGCTTAGCTAGTCCCAGGTAGATTCTATTAATCAAGAGCTAAGACACCCCGCCGAGCACCAAGGCCAGGTCCAACTGCCAGGAGACAGGTTCTCAGACTAAGTTCTAGGTTCAAAACCTTGGGACTTGGCAGTATCTCTGGTTTCGGTTACTAATCCATGGAAGCAAATAAACCTTAAAAGCCAACAACATTTTTAAAGAACATACACTGCCAAAGAAGTCTGGCTGACAGTGAGTGATGTTCAATGGCTTGACCCTTTAAACAATCAACCCAAGACGTCCAACTCAGAAGAACGAAAAAAAGACCGCTAAACCTTTGCAGCTCCTGACAAAACCATCTTCCCCAATGTCATCTCAGATGTGGCCAAAGAAGACAATGAGCAAAGGAGATCTCAAAGAACAGAATCTCTGAAGAGGGTGTAGCTGTTTTCAGCTATACAAGGAGAGTGGCATTACGCTGGCTGGGGCATTTTATATTCGTAAGCATAAGTATGGTTAAGTAAGGTAGATATGAATGGTGAGGAGTCAAAGGGGAAAGTCATAGTAGACATTTGTCTTTTTTTTTTTTTTTTAAGGAGACACTACCCATTTTACAGTTCTGTTCCTATTTACACCTAATTTTGCTTTTAAGGATTCCCCAGTTACCTTGTGATAACAAGTAATCTAGTGAGACGCAGTGCCCAATTCCCATTACAGTAGTCAAAGGAGACAGATCTGCTCTCTCTCCACCCCCAAACAACATGGCTTATGCACAGCCAATCACCTCCTCCCTCCTGGGACTTGGAGTCCTGGGTGACTACGAAAGCTGGTGGTGATGACTGGAAGTTATAGTCATCAGTCACTTATGCAACAGCAGCAGCATGAAGACCAGGTGGGTCCTGCAGCATGGCTTCAGCTAGGGATCCTGCTGCCCAGCCCTCTAGCCTTCCTTGGTTCCTCTCTGTCTTCCAAAACTATATCCTTCCTAGTCGTCCAACCTCTCTGCAATTCTGTGCATCTCTACATGATGTACTTCCTGCACTATAAGCAGCCAAGTCCCTAACTATCATGAACACTGAGTACAGTGCCCGACACACTGTATTATACCACTGTTAGATATTCATTGCTATATAAAAACTAACCTCTTTCTCCCAACCCTGGTGAAAGCAATACGAAATACAGGGAGACCCTTGGGAGGAACCACAGAGGAGTCTGGAAGCTCTTCGAAATCTAAGGGTGCTGCCTTAGTCCAGCCATGGGCCCACCAACTGAGGCCAGGTGACCCTATGGCTGCTTCAGCTATTTCTACGTAGTTGACCCTCCAAAACCCAAAATATATAATTGCAGCTGTTCTTTCCCCCACCTGCTTTCATCTCAAAAACTTCCAAAATTACTACCTATATTTCAATGTACAAAATTCATTCACTCACGTCTTTTGCAGTGTAAAAATACCATTTAAACTATTGAAAGCATTTCAAACATTCCTCAAAATCCAAAAGAAAATGCAGCATAAACGTCCTATACCATCTTAAAATGGCTATCTGTAACCAAACATTTAAATATAAGTAGTCTACCCCAGTTACCAACCTTATATTACAAGCCATGTTAGCGCTATCTCTGCCTGAGAATACTGAGACCAACATTCCCCAAGCCAGTAGTCCCACGTGAGAGATAGCCAGTCCAGAGTCCAGAGAGGACATCCACATGAAGTGCATAGTCATTCTACTGTTTGATATCAAAACAGCAACGCTGAAAAGCTATTCCAAATTAATCACTAATTTAATAATAACTAATAAGAGATGCAGGATAATCTGAAATACAGCATCTGGTGTAATACAAAGTTCTCAGAGTACCACAGATGAGAACAAATGTGTATTTTTAAGTTGAAACAGTTTCACTGTAGAACTTGAAAGAACATTCACAAACCAAAACTGAGGTTACAACGGATTACAAGGCTTAATATTAAGTCGTTAACATAATTTTAAATTTGATGGAACTTTTAAAGTGAAAGCATAAAAGCCACTCTTTCAGGAAAACTTTATGAAAGTAGCTATCTGCTAGTTTGGTAACTGTAAATGAGAACGTTTACACGTCTATTGTAAGGTCATTAGCACTATATGTCAGAGGCAGAACATTCAGGGAGTCCTCTTAGCATACTAACAATTGCTCTTATCAAACTCCAGTTCCACTCATTAACCTCCTTGTATGGTGGTCATGAATGCATGACAGCCCCTTTGCTACAGAATCAGCTCCTTGATGTCTGAGTCACACTTTATTCATCTTTATTTCCCCAAAGGCAATAGTGCACAGCCTCTTGCACATGGTAGGCATTCAGAGAAACACAAAGGGAAAACAAGTATGCAAATTTACGACTGACAAGTCATTCAATATGCACATTCTCACAGCTGCCATGGGTGGGTGGGTTCTTTGGTCAGTTCCTTCATGACCAGAAGGCAAAATAATGACTGCAGCTTCAAGCCACTTGGATTCGTTCCTCTAAAAACATAATAATATCAACAAAGGACAGGAAACAGAATTGAGCTATTTGGCTCCCAAAGAGATCACTAATGCTTTTAAGAATAACATGAGAAACACATTTAAGTAAGAAAATGGGGCCAATATGGCAAGATTTCATGAACAAAATAAAGCTCGGAGGCGAATCCTGATGGCAAAACAAATGCAAAAGAGGGGCCAAGTGTACAGGACGTGATTCAGTGCCTAATATAATGAGCTAAGTGACTGCGAAAAACTGGAATTTCCTTCCTATATCTTTTAAAACAGCACAGAATCTCATCTTGGAGAGCAGTTGAGTTAAATTTCCACTCAATTCAGTTCAAACGCCATTTACAAGGAGTCCTCTGGTCTCTGGTACAGTTTTAGGTGCTAGGGACACACTGTGAATAACCAGTGAATAACCTGTGAATAACCAGTACTCCCCCCCCCACCCACCCCAGGGAGCACACAGTCTAGTGAGAGAGTTGAGAAGATAAGCGACTTCTGAAATTTCAAATAATCTTTTTAATTATGAAAAACAATATATGGTCATTATAGGAAAAAAAAAGAATATAAGCCAAATTCAACACACTTATGCTTTAGTCTAAATCCTTTTTGAATGTTAGAATCCTTAGAAACTTGATTTTTATTAACCAATGAATTGGCCATCATTTTGGCTTTATAAATGTGTGTATATATATATATACTGCCTCAAGGTAGGGATGTGACATAGAGCCAGCCATAGGAGCTGTGAAACCTCCTAGCTACAACAATAATATATCCCCAACACTGAAATTCAGCCAAATTGGAAAGCCATTTGCCCCTTCCTTCTATACTTTATCCCCCCCCCCAATTAGAAACCCATATTATCAACAGCAAACCCACCAATCATCTCTACCATGAGGCTGTGTCAAATATCTGAATACATGTTTAAAACTGATATCACCTACCATCCCATATTAAAATGCAAACAAAAACCAAAAAACCTCACCCCCAAATTCTCATCCCTGTCTCTTACTTCATCCCCCAAGAGCCAGCTTTCTCACTGAGTGCATCACCTTGATTATTCCCACTTCCATCTCTTCCCCTCTGTTCTCTACTGTGACTGCCCTAGCTCAGCCTTCATCACTTCTTACCTGGAAGGCAACAGCCTTCAGAGTAGTCTCTCTACCACCACAGCCTTTGCTAGCTCTCTCCCTCCCCATCCATCGACCACCCTACTCAAGCTGCCTTTCTAAATCAAAATGTGATCAGATGAGCTCTGTTTTAAATCCTTCAATAATCTCCAGTGTCTTTAAGCCAATATTCAAACTCCTTAGCAGATCCTCAGAAAAAAGGGGGGGGGGGAAGAAAGGGAAGGAAGGAAGGAAGGAAGGAAGGAAGGAAGGAAGGAAGGAAGGAAGGAAGGAAGGAAGGAAGGAAGAAGGAGAGGAAGGAGAGGGAGGGAGGGAGGGAGGAGAGGAGAGGAGAGGAGAGGAGAGGAGAGGAGAAAAGAAAAGAAAATTTAAAAAAAGAAAATGAAACACAGAATTGCCATAAGATCCAGCAATTTTACTTTAGGGTATGAAAGTAGAGATTCAAACAGGTATTTGTACAACCATGTTCAAAGCAGTATTATTCACAATAGTCAAAAGGTGAAGAGTCCATCAATAGATGAGTGGATAAACAAAATGTGATATATACACACAATAGAATATTAGCCTTAAAAAGGAAGGAAATTCTGACATGCTAAAACTTGAGGACAATATACTAACTGAAATAAATCAGTCACAAAAGGGCAAATACTGTATGACCCCACTCATATGAGGTATTAGAGTAATCAAATTCATAAAAACAGACAGCAGAATGGTGGTTATCAGGAGCTGAAGGTGGAGGAAACAGGAAGTTGTTTAATGGGTACAGAGTTTCACTCTAGGAAGATGAAATAGTTCAGGAGATGAATGGTGGTGATGGCTGCACAATAATATGATTGTACTTAATGCCATTTAAGTGTACATTTAAAAAGGTTAAAATGGTAAATGTTACATATACCTCACCATAATAAAAAAAAATTCCTTGTTATAGATCACATGACTCCACAAGCTGACTCTAGCCTTCTTCCTCAGTCTCATCTCACCCTGGTGAAGTCCCTCGACCCTGAGGCAAACCACACATGACACAAATATGCCAAGACCTCCAAGAGCTCCTTCAACCAGGCCACAGCTAACTGGGCTGTGGGCCAAACAATACCGGCACACAAGGATCTGAAATTCGGGCACAGAGACTACAGTGAGAGGGCTCGTGCACTGGACCAGGAAGTTCACACAGATGCAGAGGACAGGGTGTATCATTCTGGAGAGCCTTGCTGGGCTCCTGCAGAGGAAGCCAGTCTGAGGAGAGGTATGAAGCACATGGGCAGAGAGAAGCGGTGATGACAAATCTCACAGGACAGACAGAAAAGCTGCTTAAGAAGTTCGGCTGAGCTCATCTTAAATAAATTCGCCCTGACTTAAACCAGTGTGAGCAGCCACTCCTCACAGGCAGCATACTCTGAGCAAGCCAGTGTACCTCCAGCGCAACTGATGGTTTGTCTCCTCTTCCCACTGAAGAATGTATGAGGTCTCCATGTGCAAAGACCCCATCGCATGGCAGAGTGTGGGGCACACAGGACTCTGGTGTGGAGAGCAAACGAATGGATGCGCATTATAGAGACACAGCCCATTCTTCCTTCCAGGATTGTTTCCATCACCGCCATCCTTCCTACCCAAGTACCAACTGGCAAAAAATAATCATGGAGTCTCATATGATACACTAAGAACATGAAAAATTAGAAAAGACTCAAATTAGATACCAAAGGGCAAGATACTTTCTCAGTATTTATCAACCTAAAGGGCAAGTGGAATGAGAACTACATTCCTTAAAACAATTTACCCAAGCGGCATGGTTTTCAAAGGAGATGGGTCTGGTGGGCCACAAAGAACCACATGGGGTGCTTTGCAAGACTCCCCAGAATATATAAGTGGACACTGCTGGGCATCTGTGAAAAGGCTCAGGTGACACTGATTTTCATTCCCATCAACACACTTCCTTAGAGAAACTTATTCATGGCATTTACTTCACAAAGTATAGTTATCTGATTTTCTAATCCTTTATTTCATGGTTAAAGCTACTACATAATGTGCATTTCCATCCTTTCTCTAAAGCTTTTTGTTAAGAGTATTTAATGGACTGCTGGTAGGATGGCTTTTGTTAGAATCTTGGATTAGCGGGGAAAATCGGCCCAACTACTCAGCAATTTCCATACAGTAAATTGGTGCCTTGTGTTCAAACTCTGAATAATACACAGGACATTAAATTATCAGGCGACGGTAAAATAGAATAGATTTGAACCGGGAGTGGAAAACAGCAAGAAGCAAATGGAAGCCCATAAACCATTAAGCAGATCCCAATCTTAAAAAGCTCTGTGAACAGGAAGGGCGACTGATTAAACATTCTGGTTATCACACTCCAGAGGGTGTCTCCGCAAAGGGAGAGAGGGGTCCAGAACCACCTCACCTCAATGTCAAGGTTTGTTCCTGTCTGGGTGTGGAAAGGCTGGCTTGTCAACCTTCAATCCCAGGCACAGGCCAGTTACTAAGGATATAAAAGATAATACCTAGAATTTTAAATTCATAAAGCGACAGGTTAAAAAAAAGTTTTTCCCAACTGTTAAAATGACAAATATATTATCTAGACTAATTAAAAGGATTTTTGAGTCAAAAATAACAGTGGCTGCTATGACAACATTGAAGGTTTTGGATTACAAGCTACAAACTGTCCTTTCTGATACATGAGCAAAATGTCTTAGGAGCCCAGGCAAATCCTTCTCTTAACAGAAGGAGAAATGGACCCAGGAGGCGTTTCACATCTGGTTTCCGGAAGAGCCAGGGCAAAGAGGAAGCTTTCGGGACTGGTCTGAGAGTGGTTTATTACACTTATTATATTATTCACATCCTTCGATCTAATTCCTAAGTTGCCAAACCCTTCACAATACCCGACAGTTTTTTAATGAGTGAGAAGCTTCACTTCCACGTTTGGAAAGGCTAACTTTCTACAAAAGTTTAATAGCAGGAGTTTACCACAGCTGAGAATTCACTTTGATCTGTCCCAGCGCAGGCTTTGGGTCATAGACCCAGGCTCGAATCCGAGTGAATTCATCTCTGGAATTCGAATTTCTGATCTACAAACTCAGGGTGGCAACATCCATTCCATTATTAGGATTGTTATGCAGGCTGACAGCAAAGCTCTCACCTCACAGAAGGTTCCCTCCCCAGTGCCATTTCTGCTTCTCATCCTAAGAGCTCGCCCCCCCATAATGTCCAGGTAAATAACCTAGAGAGTTGCTTCATTTGTAACAGACATTCCATGGGGTTCAGTACTCTGAAGAGGAATGCAGCCAACATCATCACTGTAATTTCCTGGAGAAAGCTCTGCAGAGTCATGGCAGGTACAACTGCCAAAATACAGGGCAACTTCAGAGAATGACACCCGCCCTCAAGACTTGGTCTGATGACCACCCAGCCCTTTCTCCCCACCTCCCATCTCACCTCCCACCAGCTTGGCAACCAAAATCCTAGAAGGTCTAGAAGGAAAAGCACGCGGTCCTAGCTTTAGGGGGAACCTGTGGTCACACTATCCTACTCGTACTGGATGTTAGGAGAATTAATGAGCTAATGTCTGAAAAGGCCTATGACTTTCTATGGGGCAAAGTAGCCAAAAACTATAAAGCACTGGTATAGCCCGAAACACAAACTCAGCTGTTAATTGGGATGTGGAACGTGCTAATTATAACCTACAGACTTCTCAATTTGTTCCCTCAAGGTGGATAAAAAAAAAAAAATTCCATAAAGTTGAATGTGTTTAGATTGGCAAACCCAAGACCCTGGAATCCCTAGACAAATGTAAAACCACTCAAATATAACTGGCACAGCCGACAGCTCTGATTGTTCCTGGCCAGGGCACAGACACCAAATATGACCAGTGATCATTAAGTTGAAAACAGCTACCATAGGAAAAACAATTTCCCTTCCAAATGAACTTCCAAGTGAATCAGAGGGTCCCAATCTCATGCCACATGCTAAGAGCCTCACCAAAGTCCTCCTGTCCCTTGCCCCCTTCTCCCTGCCTACACTGCTTGTAGATTCATTCTTCCTGTTCTCTTTATACCTGATCGAACTGTCCAATCACTCAAGGTACTCCATTATAATTAAAAGCAGGGTGATTTGCACCTGGTAGGCACTCACATTGGGTTTCTTGCACCTGTTAGTTTTGGGGGTACCTACAGAATGGCTTTGGAAGACAACTGGCCCAACAAAGATGCTTACATAAAATAGCCCAGGGTAAACCAGAGAACTACCTTCTTTAAAAAAGGCACCTTCCCATCATTCAGGCACTTTCCTGTGATATTATTGGAGGGAAATGTATTGAATTGAGTTCATTCTTCTTGTTCTTTGGGGCAAGGAAGCAAGTTATGTCTCAGGGAAGCATCAGCTGTTGCATTCTGCAACAGACCACAGAGGTTAGAATGATTACCACGGTGGCTCCAGAAAAAATTAAGACATACCCTAGAAGATCCAAGCTGCAGACTCAGCTCTGAAGCTCGCTCACTGTGAAATCTTGGCACACTGCTAATTCAAAGCCTCAGTTTCCCCACAAAGTGGCTAAAGATGACATCACCTAAGATCCTGTTCCAGCTTCCATCATTATTGAGTCAACAAGAAAGGTTCAACTCTGGAAAGATGGAGCACCTTCATTTTTAGGTGAGCATACATCCTGGGTCAGGTTATAAAGGACGTTAAAAACCAAAAATGCCAGCTCACAAGGATCTGTCTCAATGGAAAGCAGCTCTCTTTATTTTGACCTCACTAGGTAAAAAATGTATTGAGGGTCTAACCATAAACAACACAGGCAGAAATGCACAGAATCAACAAGACATTGTAAGTAAAGGCACTGAGGCATGTGTGAAGGTGTTCTGTGTGTTTACAACTACAAAGTACAAAATGGCACTGGCTATTTTGATAAATTAATTCATCTAGGTATGAAAGCAAAAAAGATCTGAAATTACAAATTAAGAAACCCATATAGTAAAAGAGAAAAATAGGCATCATTCAACAGTGTATCTTTAGTAATACCTTTGTACTCGTAGTTAAGAAAAAATTCTTTAGAATAAAAATTCAGAAGCTTCCTCAAGCAGTTTATCCACTAAAATAAGATTTAATACACAATGTAATCAGAGAGAGATGTTTATACATTTACTTTAGGATTTTGTGAAAGTTAATTAGTTGAGAATTGATCAAACAAAATAGCTAAGATGTTCCAAAAAAGACACTGATAATGTAAATTGAGAAGGCAAAACTATTTTGTCATTTAAAAAGAATTTTTAAAGAAAATAGCTAAAACACAGTGGCTTATTTCATTAGCTAACTAAAATCAACAATCATATTAGAATTTGGAAGTATTTTCTGGGTTAACTTTTTTCCAGTTTTTCTTTTTCTTTTTTCTTCCTTTCTTTTTTTTTTTTTTGAATTTTTTTTTTTTTTTTTGAATTTTTATAAAAATTTGCTACAGCCAAACTGACTACATGCTGGGGAGCAGATCTCAAATGCTCCTCCAGTTTTTCTAATATTAGAAGCATTAATGAATTTAAAGTCAAATGTACCATTACAAATACCTTATATCCTAAAGTATTTGAACTAAAAGATCTATTATACAGCAAATTACCTATAAGCTAAACAATCCTTTTAAGTCAAATTAAAATGTTTACAAAAATTTGTCTACTAAATTTAAACTTATAAATGTTAACTAAATTTGAATGATAGTTCTGCTAATTTCCAAAAGTTCTGTAGGATAGCAATTATTTCATATATTTATATATTGATATAAACATACAAATGCTCCCTAACTTTTTTTCCTTAACTATTGTACAAAACCTTTAAAGTTACACGAAAATCAATGTTTAAAGTTAATCGGTTTGACCATGTATAGAACCATACAATAAATTTTCTCAAGGGAAGTTTTGGTAAGAAATAAAATACTCAATAGTTAACTATGTGTATATGCCTGACTTAAAAAAAAAAGTTAATTTCCTTCTACAAATAGTTTATTTAAAAAAAAAAAAGGTTTTCAAAATGCCTATTATTACATTGTAAACCATCAAATTAAAGAGCATAAAAACTTAAAATTTACAATCTACCCTTAATCACATCTCTCAATAGGTAGGCAGATAGGCAGATGGAGATAGAAATATAAAAAATATAGAGTTCTTTCTAAATGACATAATTATAAGGCCTCCCCCAGTTTAGAAATTAAAACTGCTTACCAATTTTTCTTCTTTATTGTTTTTTCTACTGGTTTAACTAGCACTTTAGCATTCAGTTCATATGAAAGGGAGAGACAAACAAACATTCATTGTGACAGGGAGAACACGTAAAGTACAACAAATATTTTGCACACAGATAAGGGAAAAGTAGGTCAATATCCTGTGGCTAGGAAGAAGCAGCCTCAGCTTCCATGCACAACTGTATTATACAATTAACCACGCCATACTCTCTTCTATTCACAGCCGACTGCTCTGTCCTGTGTGCCTGATACACACAGGCACTGGGAGAAAGAATGAGAGACGCATCTACTATTCCCAGGCATCAGCAATCTGGCTGGGGAAAGAAAATATTAACAAGCAATATAACTAATAAAATAATTGCTCACACAGGACAGATGAGTCACATCAAACAGAGGAATACAGAGACTGATGTTTATGTTTAAAGGAGAAGCTATTATCATAGGAGGATCAGAGAAGGGTGGCCAAAGAGGTGACACTAGTCCTTGACTTTCTGAGGATGAGGAGGAGGATGTGGTTTAGCAGAAAAGAACTTTAAAGCAAGAAGTACAAAATATATTCAGGAGATAGTGACTACGCAGAGAGGCAGAAGACAGCTGGTGGAGGGCCCTGGTGAGCCATGAAGCTGGGAGAAAAGGTAAGCTGAGGCAAGACTGGGAGTGCAAGCGAAGGAGCTTTTAGTCGTGACAGTGAAGGGAGAGGAGAGGGAAGCATTAAGCAACCCATCTCCTATGTCTGTGCTGAGTCGTCACTGACATCAGCACATCCAGAGGACAGCAAGTGGACTGAGAGTCACTGGTGAGAGTCGGGTAAAAAAAAAATTAGGGACAACCATTACTGATGACATCCAGTCATCAAAAAAAAAAAAAATTTGTACAGGGATATAGACAACGCAAAAATTTAAAGGTGGCGTAATCAGGAAATAGTCTGAATTAGCGGCGAGAGTGACTAGAAGCAGGGAGTAGGACTGCTCTGGTCAGTTGTTCAGTTTGAGCACTGCATTAATGTGGGCCAGCCAAGGGGGAAAATGGACACCGGCCTCCAGTCAAGCTCCGAAGGGATTGTGTTTGCCCTAAAGGGTACCTTTTTCTAATTGCAAAAAGGCACAACAAGCTAGCAGCACAGAATCCAGCCGGGGCATAATCTAGTAGTTCAGGAAAGAGAGCTAGGGTAGAACTAATAGAAATGAAACAAGAGGGTAAAAGTACAGAAGAAATAGCAGATGATTCTATCATAAAAGATGGGAAACTATTTTGATGGAGGGTAAGAGAGGAGGCTTTAAGAAGATGAACGTAGGGCTTTCTCATTCGAATGAGTAAGGATTGACAATTTGACTGGTTGGTTTTTCAAAAAGCCAGTTAGAGCTGAAAGTCATTTAAAAAGTGATACATACCTACACATTATTTTAAATCAAATCCTATGAACATACATTTATTTGCCAATCTTTTGCTGTAGGGCCGAGGCCTTTTCTTTGAGTGTATGTCCCTAACTGTAGAATCTAGTGGTCTTTCTTGTACAAACCATCCTCACAGCATCATCTTCCAAGTCCAATTTTTTAAAAGAGCAGTGCAGTTATAAAGATACCTGGGAAGCGATGTGGGACAGACTGCATAACTCCTGACAAATGCTCAATACATCTCTCTGTGGGAAGATTACACAACCCCACCTTGCTGAATTCAGGTACAGGGACAAACAGGCTTCATAGCAGCCTTTCCCTCTGCGGCAGGGATCACCAATGTGCCAGGGGGTGCTGGCCCAGAATAAGGATGAGGACAACATGGAGTGGGGCCCACACCTGACCTCCAAGGGACACACAGTGTAAATGTTAATTTTTGCTTTGAGCCACTAAGGTTCTCAGGTTTACATAATCACACCTTAGCCTACCTATCTTGAACGACTGACAATATTAGTGGGACTACTTTTATTTTATGATTCCCCCAAATGCATTACAGTTTTCTCAGCCACTCCTAAATCAGCTGTAATCATTTTGAAAGGTACTCTTATCAGGTGGTTTCCAAAGAGTTCAAATGAATTTTTATGGAACAGGGTTTTTTTGCACATATATTTAAAATCATTATATTAAACATATTAAGTACAGCTGGCATAAACAGGTTTGGAAATACACACAGCTGAGTCTGGATAAGCATCTGTCACCACTGGTGGGAACACAAACTCAGGAGCACACTGCAGGGTAGCTCTCTAACTTTAAGCATTTGGTGTGGCATGGGCATCAGTTGACATATTTTACACAGGAAAAGAGTACCAAATAATACAGCAAGTCTCAGGGTCACTAAGAGCTTGTACTATTTTCTAAAGCTGTGAACCTAGACAATTATAGGAATGAATAGTACTATCATATTACCAGATTAAAAATCTGGTTGGGTTTTCAAAATTATATCCAACTGCCATATTTATTCTGTCCCAAATGTACAGTCAGAAGTGCTTAAGTCATTTAAGAAAGCACAAAAATAACACTTCAAACCCACAACCAGACATAGTCAAGAGTACAAGGTCACATGTCATTCCAATAACCTGCCTCTTAAAGATAGAAAGAATAAACACGTAAGTTACTATTAAAAACTAAATTTGAGTTTCATACTTTAAAATTACATACTTCTTTAAAATTGTCTACAGACATAATGTTCCTCTCAAGGTTGCCCAGAAAAATCTGGGTGCTTCTATTTAAGGTAGTTGAACAGTAACTCTATCCACAATTTATATATTTTGAGAAATCTGACAGCCAGCCTCCTCAATAAAATTATAAACTTTTATGTGGGCATCGTATTGATAGATATCAACAGACAATTAAGAGAAACACCGTGTAAACAAAGATACACCAGCAATTCCAAAACGATCAACCACAATTTAAATAACATCAATTTAAATAACATACTCCCAAGTCAACCCTGACCCTTTCACCAACACCATGCATGTAAAGGCTCTTCCTCAGCATCAAATACAAGAACCTTAACCACTACATAGCTTGAATTCAAAACACAAACAACAATAAAAATCAAATCTGGAGAAAAAAGGCAATAACACCATACCTACCAAAATAATTCTGCCCACAGAATCTAATGGGACAGTTCCCACTCAGTCTTATTTTAATCAAAGTAGGCTTTTAAAAAGAAATAAACCCAAAATCAAACTCAAGGGAGAAAAACATTAATTTGTGAAATAAGAAGCGACTTCAAATATAAACTTTACTGCACACTGACCTAAATCATTGTTCCCACTATTTTATTTTGTTTATAACTATGAGATGAGCAGCTGTGAAGACAAAATTACAAAACAGTTTAGTCTTGTCCTCAAATAAAATCCACTACTAAGTTAACCTGACACAAATATTATGCCTGGGAGAATGAATACTTTGCTACATGAGACTGAGTTATAGTTGAGAAGGAATTGAAGATAGAAGTGATCTCAGGAAGAGAAGAGAAACAAGGCCCAAACCCTGTATAATCTGGACACCAAGCGACCAGGAGGAGATGAAGGGTGAGGACAGAACAGCACAGGTCACCAAAGCCAAGAAGTGTGACAAGGAACAGATGGTCAGCAGTGTGGGGGAATGAAGGAGCATGGGGTAAGGAGGAAGAGAGGTGGGTCATCAGGCTTCAAACCCGTCTAGGAGGGCCTGAACTGTATCGCCCCAAAATTTACTATGTCCCTGCAAAACTCATATGTTGAAACCCTAACCCCCAGTATCTCAGAATGTGACTGTATTTGGAGATGGGGCCATTAAAGAGGTGAGTAAGTTAAAATGAGGCCGTCAGGCTGGGCCCTAACCAATATGATTCTATGAGGACACAGCAAGAAGGTGGCCACCTGCAAACCAAGAGAGGCCTCAGAAGAAAAAAATAAATCTGTCGATATCCTGATCTCAGACTTCTACCTCCAGAAATGAAAAAACAAACGTCCTGTTGTTTAAGCGGCCCAGTCTGTGATACTCTGCTAGGCAGCCCTAGCAGATTACTATGCCGCCTACAGCGCCTTCTAGCCCTTCTGGCAGCTACCTACTTCTGTCTTTTCCTCCACGGCTACGGTTTCTGACAGAGCTTACCTTTGACAGCTGCCAACCTTCCTAGGCACCCACAATTCACTCGGTGCATGCCATTGATACAGCTCCAAATAAAATGTCACCACCTGTTTGCTGCCCTCTGCACTCTCTCCTTAAACCCTCTCCTACCCTGACTTGCAGGTGGCCATTTCTTCCTAGCTGTCCACTTCCCACCCTGCCACTCCTTATTTTCCTTAGTCGCTTTTCCTTCCTCTCCTCGTCACAAAATAACATATCCCAGAGTTCTACTATCCACTTTCCTCTTTTCTTGTTCACCCCGTAAGCAATCCTAACAACATCTACAGCTTCAACCACAGCTGGATGCTGGTGATCGTTTCACGGGACCTCAGGCCCTGGCTTGTCTCTCAGCTCCAGGCCCTGCATTTCAACAGTCTGCTGAGCCTCCTCACTGCCTAGAGGCCCCACATCCCAAATGGAGCTTGTTCCCTTCAGGCCTGGCTATGTCAGCCATTCCTGACATCACACGGGTCAGAAACTTGGGAGTCATCCCAGACTCCAACTTTCCCTGACCCACCAATCCAGTCACCGTATCTACCCCCCTGAGGAAAGAGGGGCACATCAAAATGTTCACAATCTCTGGCCCAGTCACCTTGTTTTCAATCTCTATTGTCAGAAAATTACCCAAAATATGGAAAAGATTATATATACAAAAATTATTCATCACAGTATTATTTACAATAGCAAAGTGGCAGAAGCAACCCAAATGCCCAATAATTAAGGGATGTTTAGGGAAATTACGGTACTCAATGGAATGATATACAACTATAAAATTCATTTCAAAAATTATGCAGCAATATAGAAAATTTATATACTCTATGATTACAATCATTTTAAACCATAAAAAGCTTGGAAAGGAACATTCAGAAATGATCACAGTTGATATTTTAGAGTAGATGGTTCAAGAAGTATCTTTTTTAGCTCCATTTTCCAAACTTTCTGTAATGTTCTTAACATAATTCTCTAGTACAAAATATCCAAAAGAGAGTTCTAGCAATATTGGATTTTCTGAATTGCTTGGTGCCAGGATAAACGGGAAGTTCACTATAGAACTCTCCCAGCTGCCACTCCACCTCCAGGTTGCTACACCTGTTGCAACCTCCAGTGCGAACTTCCATGAAATCAAGTTTCCCCCTAAATCCTATTATATTTGTAGCCCCCAGAGTAAGATCCTAAAAATTGATTAATGCTTTCAAGAAACCCAACTAGATACGTAAACAGCTGCACCACTGTGGAACTGGCTCCCAACGTCTGCCATGGTCATTAACTACTCCAGTAAGAAAAGATCATCACGCCTAAGCTGCTGCCAAGAGCACAAGCGTAAAGCTGGAAGCTGAGTCACAGAAGGTGAAGCCACCTCTACATCAAATGCAGGACAGGCTCACTGACTGCCAGGTAAGGAAGGGCATTCTCTCCAACTAAGAAGGAGAGAAGCTGTCAACTACTCCATCCTAGATGGTCTCTTAGTTACCTGTAGAGGATGTAAAATGGTACAAGTTTCCTTTAACATTTTACCTATACTTTTTTGTTTGTTTTTTAAACTGGCGATAAATGGCCAGTATTAAAATTGGGCTGACAATTTTACCATTATGTCTTCCACACGCATGCCCTACCCTTGGCATACCTCAGCTAAATCCAACAAATCTCTCCCCCTCCACATATTAGTGTATATGAAATGAAACAGGTAACAGCCCCAAACGTGGTACAAGATTATACCCACCTATGTGGGTCCATGATGAAATCTGACAAGCAGTGTAAAGTGTACAGACCTTCTACAGCCTGCTGTCTGGCTCAAAATGGTGTATATATTGCTTCCAACTTGAAGTCCTATGATGAATCCTTTCCAAAAGTAAATGCTAAATCTTAGTTATAGCCACTCTATAAATCCATATATTACTGTAACAGTACTAAGACTTCCTTACAGCAGAAAAGTTCATAAATATTTATCTTACTTTCAAATTAAGCATTTGTGTTGGAAGATGAAAAACATTACAAATTGTAGAATAAACTACAGTACGGCATCACCTTATTTAAATCCTCTCAACTAGACTTTACATTCCATTGTGAAATCTAATTGAAATTAGCAATATTTCTCACATAAATAGTGTACGCCAGGCAAGATCTCTGTCACATCTTCCCTAAAATCTCTGTCAGTATTATTTTGAGATACTCACAAAGATACCACTGCTTAAGAATAAATTCCTGAAGAGAAAACAAACTTAGCTGGAAAACTCATTTCTCCACTAAAATTTATGCAAGAGGAGGCGCATGAAAGGAAAGCTGGAAAGCTCACTTAACTTTTTAAAAAGTAATTAAAATCAACAGGCTTTTGAGGAAATGTGTCAGATTTGGCAGTTTTCTTTGTAAAAACATATTTTGGTAATTTTCCAGAATTCTGTTCTTCCACATTGGAAAAGTTTTAAAATTCTGGCCAATAACAAAATGGTACCAACACAGATAACCCTAAGAAAACAGGGAAAGAGGAAAATTTAACTTCAGCATTCCCTCAATCTTCCCTTCATTTCAGCTTCCCAATCCCTTAAGATTTCCAGAGCTTTTAGGAGGTCACAGACCCCCAGAGTTTAGTGAGTTAGTAGGTCCATTCACTCATTCATTCATTCGCTCATTCTAGGTGTGAGTAAATAAAAGTCAACTTAGATTTCTGAGGGTGAAAAGGTACGTTTATATTTATGATTACAAATAAAAAAATAAAATATTCTTTACTTTAAATTGTAGACATGTGTGCATCATTTCTGTGTGTCAGCAAGCAAAGGAGAAAGATGGGGTAATGAAAGGAGGGGATTTTAAGGGGGAGGGGAGTGAGAGGAGACAAAAAGAGACCGAGTAACAGATGGCTAGAGGCCCACTCACTAGCACAGAAAGAAACAAAAAGAGATAATGACAGAAAAAGAAACATTCAAAGAAAGAACAGTTTCACAGGGAACCACATCTCCATCTTCTAACTTTGGGGATACTTCTGCTGAAGACTTTTAAATACTATTGCATTTCTGCAACTATAAGCATAAAAGAGAAAGTAATCAACCTGTGCATGCAATTAGAGCAGGCAGACCCCAAGTGTACCACCCTCTTCCGCTCCACTTAGGAAACCACTTGGGCAACTCTCTTCTTTCATAAGATTTTATTATGTTGGTAACATAACCAGATTACAGAAAATGTGGAAAATAAGAGGAGTAAATGTAAAAGTCATCCCAATCTACTATACTAACACAATTGCTGTTAACATTTTATTTCTTTGCCATCTTTCTCCCTACATATTTTTCAGGAGTAACTGGAGCCCCATAACAAATCAAATATTATGGCCACTGCTTGGATTTGAACAGATCGAGTTATCTGGCAGTGGGGAGGAGGAAGCCCAGGAATCCATTTTCAGTAAAAACTGGGTAGCAGCTAACATTTACTCTGGGCCCTTGCTTGCTCTGTGCCCGACACTATTCTGGGCACTTACATGTACTAACGCATTTAATCCCTAGTATACCCAAAGAAGAAGGCTCTATTATAACCAGCATTTTGCAGATGAGAAACAGAAAGGTGAGAGAGATGAAGTTCCATACCCAAGGTTAAGGGTTACCAAGGAGAAGAGTCAAATTTCTGAACCAATACTTCCTCCAGGGCCCAGCCCATAACCATTAAACCACACTGCCTCCTACTGAAGCAAAGACTTATCATCATGTAAGAGAGATCCAAGCTCATATGCACTCGCCCCAGGTGCAAAGCCTGAGGTGTGTGTAATTCAGACTGGACCCTTCCACCCACTCCACCCGGCCCCATTCACACCTGAGTCCTCAGTGAATGTTTGGACAAGGTGCCAGAGAGAGAGGGAAGAGGGCTGAGACCCTGGAAGAGCCAAAGATGGGTCGCTCAAGAGCCCTCCCGGGAAGGCAGAGAGGGCTTCTCCCCACCTGGGGGAAAGGCCCCAGCCCAACAGTGCAGAGCACAGGACACTGATGTATCCAGCAGTCACGAGGACTCAGGGAAATGGCAGTACTCAGATGATGGAGCAGGGACTGGGAGATGGGCGGTAGTCCTGTTCCACTCACATCATAGAGGCAGCTCTCTCAACTCAGTTTCATTTGAGAAGGAAGGGGAACATATTAACCAAAAATAAATATTTTCATGTCATCATAGTTTAAACACTATTAAATACCACTATTATAATGATTTACTAAGAAGTAATAACTTGATTTGTTATTGATAACTAAAATTTCCATCGACTTAGCATTAAGAGCAGAGAGCCCCATCTCAAGGCTTCTGAGCCTGTTGTTCAGTCTATAAAGCTCTTCCATCCTTCTCTTCCTCCAGTACCAACAACTCATCTCCAGGCAGTTTCGTCAATGTCCATTTCCTCAGACAGGCCCTCCCTGTGCCCCCAGTCCAAAGTCTCCTCTCCCCACCTTTCTTATTCTCACAGCCTCCTGTTCTTTGCCTCCATTAGCATCTATCACAATTCATAAATAAGTCATACATATCCGTGTTCATTTCGGCAATGTTTCTCCACCCTCATACTCCATGAGAGCAGAAACTACATCTGTTCTACTCTCCATTAAAGACTCAGTGCCTAGTACAGTGCCTGGCATATATTAGCTACCCAAACATTTGACGAGTGAATAAATGAATACATTAAAGAACTAAAAGTCATCTCCGCTTAATTCTAAAAGTATTACACATAATTTTAAAAGTAACATGAATTATGACATTTCTATTACAGGCTGTTATTTCAAGCTCTACTAGAAAAGCCACCCAACTTCAGGCACCAATAGCAAACACAAGCCTAAATGGGAACTTGATCAATCGAGAACCATCTATAAACAAATTCAAATCAATCCCATTCCTGTATACCAGCAACATCAATCAGAAATGTGTTAAACAATTCCATTCACAATGAAAGACAAAGGCCATATGATTTCACTCATATGTGGAATCAAATAAGAACAAAATTAACGAACATGTAAAACAGAAACTCATAGATATAAAGAACATTTCTGATGGTTGCCAGATGGGAGGGGATTGCAGGGATGGGTGAAAAGGGGGAAGGGATTAATAAGTACAAATTCGTAGTTACGAAATAGTAATGGGGATATAAAGCATTGCGTAAGGAATATAGTCGATAATATTGTAATAACTACATTTAATGTCAGATGAGTGCTAGACTTATCAGGGTGATCATTTTGTAAGTTATGTAAATGTCTAACCACTATGTTGTGCATGTGAAACTAATATATTATTATATGCCAACCGTAACTGAAAAATAAAAAATAGTTTTTTAAAACATTTAAAAAAAGTGTGTCAAACATTTTCATTCCCAATGACCACAAAAACTATAAAGCAAGTAGATACAAACCTAACAAAAGTTGTGAAAGAGTTTTACACATACAATTATAAAATGTCACTGAGAGACATAAATAAATAAAGGGTAGATCAGGTTGTGGATGGGAAGCCATGACACCATAAAGATGTCAATCCTCCCTGAGTTTCTATACAAAGGCAATGCGATTCCAAGAACACAAAACATAAATAAATAAATAAATAAATAAATAAATAAATAAATAAATAAGAGCAAAATACCTGCTTGGAGAACTTTTTTGCAAGTTAACCTCAGTGGAGCGAGAGGGAAGACTGTGACGTGCGCCTGATGAATCAACTGACGATAAATATGGGCCATGGCATTTTGTATGAATTTCAGTAATTTAATTGTTATAGGTGTGTCATGTTACTTGGAACATATTGACTGTTTCAAATATTTTCTCTTTAAGTTACAAAACAGTAAATGCTGTTTTTATAAGTTCACAAGAGCAAGAGTATGGGGGAAATTGACAGAAAGGATGGGTACAAAGCTGGGTTGTAAAAAATGCGTAGGTGTGACAGGTAGAGAGGGGCTTCCAGGTTAAAAGAAAGACCCAGCAGAACAAAGGGGTAAAAAAGCATGACATATTTGACATATCTGAGAGTGAACCAAGAGTGGCTCACACAGAACACACACTCCCATAGTCAGTGATGGATCCAGAAATGGTTCAATGGAGTGACTCATCAGTGTCACCTAGATAATGATCCCCACCAAAAGTGGTCGAATGGTCACATAGGTGGGACATCTCTCTTGCAGATTCACAGTACACAGGCACAAAAAGAGGCCATAAGAAGTTTCCTTCAGCAAAGAAACTTATTTAAAATAATATTTAATCAACACCTACTTGGCCAAGGAACCCTTTTTCGCATTAACATCTGCTAACTTTATGGGTATTTTTCCCCCCAATCTATTATCTTTTTATGGTATAACCCACTCCAGAAAATGTTACATTTACCCAGAATAGAGGGTTAAGGATTTGAAAATAAAAGGCAACAATCAACCAAACACCGCAACTGACTGGATAAGAAAGCAGAAAATATAAGTAGGCAATGCTTCTGAAATTGAAACTGAAGATGCTGACAGAAAAGTGATTCGCACCAACAGTGAAGTCAAGAGAGATCGGCTATTAGGTGATGGGAACTAGCCCGGATTTAAATGGGTTTGGGGAGACAGCGAGATATCCCCCTAGGAAGAAAACTGAGCAAGAAGTTAAAAGACTTGAGGTCAAGTTCCCAGATGCGTTCCCGGTTAGCTTTATGAGCCTGAGCAGGTCTCAAATACAACAAAGGGGTTACAAGCAGTGACCTTTAAGACTCAATTTCAACTTTAACGTTCTACTATTCCAAAAATTGGGTATTTGAAATTGAAATATCAATATAATTGAGTTCTACCTATAAAGTGTGAAATGAACAGCATATAGGATAAAAATACACAATTCAAGAATCTGAATATATGAATTTAAATATACAGGTGAGAGATTTTTAAGAGATTTTGCAATTTTGGATATTTAAGAGATAGCCCTGAAACCTATAAAGCTATCAAGTCGGAGTCTGGGGCCCTCCCCCAGTGTCACAGAATACTTCGTCTTCAGCTTCTGCAGAAAGCAGATTCCTGAATCCGACCCAATGTGTCAGTTCATGTTGAAGATTTCAGACACGTGCGAACTTTTTCCTCAATGGCTCACGACATCAGGGGTAGATCAAAACTGTGCTCTACTTATTACAACTGTAAGCAAATTGCTAGAGGACTGCAAACTGGCATAAACTCAATGTTTATAAAATTTAAGTTTTCCTGAAAGCATTCTGACAATCCTTTTGAAGAACGTTCTTTTGTGTGCGTACTTACATTTATTTATTTGTTTGTTTGTTTGTTTATTCAGCTTTTTTCCCTCCCTTTCCCCTCCCCGCCTCCCTTGAAGAACTTTCAAAGAAAAAAATGATCAGCTAGGAACAGAGCATATTTGCAATCTGAACACTGTGAGTAGAGGTTCAGGGTTTAATAACACACATTTTAAAATGAAACAGCACTGAGGGAGGAGAGAGGTGTACACTGGAAAATATAAGTGGCGCCAGCAGGGATTCTGCAATTAAAGTTTTGGGAGTTGGGTCTTCTGGGGTAGGATTTTTTGTTGTTGTTTGTTTGTTTGTTTGTTTGTTTAAAATGTATGAAAAATGCTTACATGAAAAAGGTGAAAATGAGGAGGCAAATGATGAGCACAGGCACTTTAACAAAGCCAATAATTTACAATCTGTTCCATTGTCCTTTCAATTTAGTTTCCTACAATCTCTTTATGGATATTGAATTATTTTCTTTTTTTTTAACAAGTTTAAAAACTTGTAACATACAATTTTAAATTGTATTTTCATTTTAAAACATCAAAATGAAGCCATCTGTGCAATTTCAAAGCATCTTGAGTACACGCAGGACTGGCTGTAAAGTCCCGGGAAGGCAGAGGCCTGGTCTCTTCTTGGCCTCTCGGAGCTATCAAGGAAAGCCCAGGCACCTGGTATTTTTAGACGCTCAATTGTTGTTTATCCAACAAGCGAAGGAAGAATGTCAATTTTCACTCTTCTCCAGACCTCGATTTCTAAAACTGCCTATCTTGAAAGAATATAAATCCATACCAACTCTTTTCTTCTCTGCCTTATCCAGTCTTATTCCCTATGCCCCAGCTCTGCAATGACATTATCAGACCCTGAGCTCCAAACTGGATGCCCTGCAGCATAATGAACTCAAGTGGACAGAAAACCAGAGATTGGACAAACCCCCTGAAAATTCCCATATAGCCATCTAATTCCTGTAGAGAAACCTGTGACCAGGGACCGGTAAGAAAGATCACCAGGCAGAGACTGGCTCCTCAAGTCTCTTATTCACAGGCTGAACCCTGTTTCACCAAGTCTCCCTCTGAGGAAGGGGAATGATACAGGATGGGGGCGCCAAGCACAAGATCCAGAAGCAGAGAAACTGAAAAACACTCCAACCAACTCTCCCAGCTCTGGACTAGCCAAGGACACCCACCCACAGGAACCCTAACTCTGTGAAAAAGGAAGCCAGCCAGGAGGGAAAGAGACTGTCAGGGTGGGTTCTCCAATTCCTTAAAACTAATTCCTTAAAAGTGGCCCAAAGCTTCAAAGAACATTGTACCATGAGGCCATGTGTTGTTCTGGAAAGCACACGATCTTGGGCTTGATCTCTACCAGCCCTGGGCAGGTTTCTCAATTCCCTCAGCTACAGAAATCTTCTACTGAAGGATAGATGATGAGGATTAAGTGAAACAAGCTATGGAAAGTACCCAGGATGTGGCCTGACACAATGCAAGTACCCAATACTTAATCAACAGTAGCATGAATGTCATATAAAATATGAATGACTCATTATTTGGGGACTTGGCATTTCCTGTCCACAATGCAAATATACCTGAAGTCTATGAACAGCCTTAGTGGGGCTGAATCTACAGCCATGCAGAACACAGGATGAGGATGGCGGGTGTGGAAGGAAGAGAAGGCAGGAGGGCACCAAGGATTTGCCATTCGCCATGGCCAACCATGTTATTCAACACCTTCTCCCATGGAATGGCACTTTAGACATCCTCAGGATCCAAAAAAGGATCCTCCATTCTCTCCTTGGACAGCGACCAGGATGATAATCCCTAACACTGGAATCCGTCCACCCTTCAGAGGTAGGCAGCATTCAGAGATCTGACCCCTTCCACACCATCAGAGGTTGGACACAATGCAGCTAAAGATGAGGAAGGCACAGGCACTGTGTTCGGTTTCTTCCCACCCTCCTGGCTTCTGTTTGTTTTCAATTTTTGTCTCAGCAGTATGTGTTGTTGTGGGCCTTAGTCACCACAGCTATCACAGTCATTTTCTTCATTTCACCAACATCCACCCTCTGGGCACACCGATCTGCCCTGCTCAGTCATCTGGGGCACAAAAAAATGTCCTTTATTGCTGGTGACGCTCGTGAACAGCCTTCATCCTTCTTAGCTGGGAAGTTGGAGGGGCTCTTCATTAAATGTCAGCAGACCACGCATCTGCACCCCCTCTAAATATCCAAAGGAGGGGACTTTAGTGGTATGAGGAGACAACAGTTACGGCACCCACACCACATCCTTGAAGACCCCAAATGGTGTCCTAGCCTGAAGTAATTAAACAAGTACAGGTAAAACTTCCAGTCTTCAAAGTCTTATCTTAGAAACACAAAAAATAAAAAACACCAATACTGACTTTGCCCAGGAGCATTCTGAGATATTCATAAAAGACTGATGATGCCATGGTTACAATCCACTCCACTGCTGCACTTGATGGTCACTCTTGGGTCAAAGTCAGGAGTCTTGTGCCCAGCACCACCCAAGGATGGATACCACTTCCGTTCCCTAAGCTCGTTCACTTCCCCTGTGGGGAAAGAACTGAGTACAGAAATCTTGTGGAATGTGTGTTCCCACAGAGCTCAGAAATTTGATGATCTCAGAGGATATTATAAAGAAAGACCCTTGACACTTCCCTAAGGAAGAATGCCTTCTGTAAAAGGCGACTGCCAGGACAAAAAGCATATGCTGGGAAAATCTATGGCCTGCTGCTGCGTATGTTTCCAATTCTGATGCCCATTTCCTCTTTATAATCACATTCCTTCCCTCCTTATTTCTCTTCAAAAAAGATACAAGTAAAGTTATGTTCTAATAACGGCTGTAAGATAAAAAGAACCAAATGAATTTTAATAACTATAAAATGCTTGAATATTATATAAGATCTACTTTATTCCACCCCTTTTGAATGTTTCCCCCAAAAAAAACTCTTTACATGTTGGCTGCCCAACTTTTTAAAAATAAAATTTCATTCACCTAAAGTTTATTCACACGGGCCATTAACAGCACACGGCTTTTTAAAGATATGGTTTGAAGAGTCATGATGTCACTAGCCTAACCTTCCAAACCCATGTTACAGTGGTTTTTGGAAGAATCAATTATGATAATCTACGTGAAAGTGATTTGAAATCTACAAAGGGCTAATCAAATAGATAATTAAATGGCTGCTATTCCTATTATTAAAAGATATCACACCATATAGGGTACACTTACACTTAGAAGAGTATGGACCTTGGAATCAGAGATGGGAATTCATATCTCACCTCCACCACTTACCTGTTATCAACACAAGCAGGGTGTAAGGAGGCAAGTTACTAAACTCTCTAAGCCTCAGTTTCAACCGTAAAATGAAAAGAAAATCCACTCTATCAAGTTGTGAGGATTCACAGAGTAATGTATATATAAAATGTTTTGTACATAGTAAACACTTACTAAATGATAGCAACAATGATCGTTAGGCCATTTAATTAAAATCCAAATATCCAGCTATTGAAAACAATAGAAAGGAAGAGGAAGGAGTATCTCATCCAAAAGGAAGACAAATCCTAAACACATGGAACCTACACTCTAGGGATCCTTCTTAGCCAAACATCTCCCCAACCACAATTCCTTCTCCACTGATGTCAGAAGCCCCCAGTTGCTTTGCATAAATACAGCAATCGGGAGAAGCAGCCTTTAACTCTAGGCTTGACAAAGTGATGATTCATCCCATCCCATGAAAGATGTGCAGCATGAAGCCAGCCTCATCACACAAAAAGGCATCCATCCATCTGACAGCCTGTGGCCATAGACCAACCATTTTTTAAGAGGATACCACATCCGTGTCTCTAATAGCAGTAATAGTCTTATGCTTCCCATTTTGTTCCAATGAGTACTTGGGAGAAATCAAATTATAATATATTTTACAAAACAATTCACAGCATAAGTGAAAAGTCCAAAATGGCAAGACAACAATAACCAAGAAACCTCCCTCTGTTCACAGCCCGTGTCACAATGTTTCGCCAACTTGCTGGTTGAACAATATCCCATTTCAACTTCACATCACAATGGCTCCTCAGGACAAGTCCCACTGCTTTTCAGCCGAGCCTGAAAATCTGACCACATCCACCATGAGAAAGACAAACCCTCAGCAGTAGCTTGTACAGCTCTTTTCCATTACCACTTAGTGGGCAAGGAAACATTTTTTCCCCCAGAGTAAGCTCCTAATTTGCCTTCTAAGCTTAAGAAGCTTTAAAATTTGGTTTATCCTAAAATGAATGGCCAATGGAGTGGTTTAATGTTGGATTCTCATGCTAGTCAAAGAGGCAGCACAGGGTCATTTTCCAGACCCGCCTGCACCCAGACTACTATAACTGAATGTCTCCTAAATTGTCACCACAGTAATTCTAACCTTCAAAACGACTTTGGGCTCCTTCCACTAGTGTCCCATAGGCACAAACCATGAATGCTTGGAAATGTCAGCCTCCTCCCAAAACAATTTTGCTTGGAATACCCCATTCAAAAACACTCATCATTCAGTTCCCCATGGCTCCCTCCGCAGGTGAGCCAATCCTCTTGGGTTTCTTGATTCCAATCTAGGAAAGGGTCATTTAACAAACGCCCAACATATTACATTTGATTCTACCTCCCCCTAAAAAAAATCCCATTCGCCGTAATAGTAAGTGTTCTCTTTCTTATTCCAGATGACCCACATCGGGGGAGTGAAAAGCACAAAGGCCCTGGCTCCTCAACTCAAAACCCAAGTTGGTGTGTGGGGGCTGTGTTCTGGGAAAGAGTGTAAAAAGGGTTTTTCAATCCAATGTTACATAATCTGATTCATTTATTTAGCAATGTCTAATTTTCTGGTGGTTTCCCCCCAAACATTCCTGGAAAATTGTTATACTATACTATATTACAATGGAGAAAATTATTTTATGTCTAAATCGATTCCATAAAATTTGCCTCCTACCCATTGGAGCCAGTAACCATGAGCTATACACACAGTGATCCACAGGCACGCACATACACACTAATACCCTGATTCACACACAAAAGTCATCTTCCACTGTAACTAACAAGATTTGATGTCAGCAAACCAACACTGCGCAGCGTCTAGAACTCAACGAAGCACACAACTTGTTGCAGCAATAAACGTTCAGCCACAGCCTGAACAAAGCATTACAAATAAGCTCCAGAAACCCACGGGGCTCTTGGACAAAATATTGTGTTTGCAAATCACTCCCTAGCCGGCCTCAGCACCCTCCAGGACTCCCGTTCCTAATGTGCTTTCAACTCCAGCCCCGCCTCCCCCTTCCCCCTTCCCCCCGGGGGACCGTGAATCAGTCCCGTCCCGGGCAGGAAACCAGACTCGCGGCAGCCCCTCCGCTGCGGCGGAACAAAGGAGAGGAGCGAGCTGCACGCGCAGGAAGCCCCCACCGGGTGCCGGGCCCTGTCGCCGCCGCCGCCGCCGGGACACGCCGCACCTGAACCCCACTCCCCATTGTTCTCCCTCCGCTTCCCGTCCCGGAGGCGGCCACTCCGCGTCCTTCCACAGAACCAGGGGGCCAGGAAACAGCTGTGGGCCAGAGAGATGGACGGGGTGTGGGTGAACACACGAACGATCTGGATTCCACTAAGCCCACGGGTGCGAGTGCAATGGGGCAAAGTAAGAGCAACTTAGTTTCCAAGCCTCCTCCACCCGTCCCCGAAACAACTGCGGGGCTCCGACCACCCTGCGCGACCTCCGGCGTGGGCGGGTTTTCGCCGCAGCGCCGCCTCGCCCGGAGGACAAGGAGCCGCAGACCCCGCTGACCCGCGCCCCGCGAGGGGTGGCAGGGCCACGGGGACCCCAAGCACAAAGGCGCTGTGCGCGCGATTCACCGCCGCTCGCGGGCCGCGGCGGACCCAGCGGGAAGGGCAGGGGAGGGGGGGAAAGCGCTCGCGCTACCTCTCCGGGCGCCACTCCGCCTCCGCGTCGTTCTCCCCCTGGCAGCGCTGCGGGTCGCGGGCCCTCCGCGTGGCTGCGGGGTTCCAGCGGCGGCTGCTCCGCAGGCGACGAGGAGGGAGCTGTCCCGCGGATACCGGCCCTTCGCGCACCCCGCGCCCCGGCACCGCCTCCACGCGCCGCGATCGAGCCCCAGTTGCGCGCTCGGCTGCAGAGTGCTGGCTGGCTGCGGAGCGCTTGGCTGCGGCGGGAGGCGCCCGGCCACTCCCCTCTCCCCGGCCGGCGGAGAGGCCGGACGAGGGGCGGGGGCGGCGACCTCGCAGCCTGGGATTCGCCCCTCTGCTCTCCCGCAGCTCCCGGAGACACCGCCTCCCTATCGACTCACCTCCAGTCTCCCCTGCCGGCTGCACAGCGCCCCCCGGTGAGCGCGGGCGGCAGCCTCCGCACCACGGGGCAATCCTAAATGGGACAGGAATGGAAAAGAGGAGAGACGTCTGTCCTAGCCCCATGGAAGGCAGGGTCCTATCTTTTAGGACTGACTAACATCAAACGAGAAATACAATAACTGGGGTGCGAGGGGGGTTGGAGTGGGGACGCACTGACAACTACTAGCCAGCCTGGTGGCAAATGCTGACAATGAGCGAAAGTGTTCTCAATTTTTCTTCCTCTTCTAGATAAAAAAGTTTGGATACCCGAGAATATCATAAAATTTTAATTTGAACAAAAGAGAAAAAAGCATCTAGTGGCAAGGTGTGCTTTTACTTAGAAAGTGTTTAATATCTGTTAACCCACTTAATCTTCCATGCTAAATAGTCACTGGCCAATTCCGTTACAGAAAATAAAAGATAGTTTAAAAGAAATTTCAAATACTCATATACATTTAAATATAGTGTACTAACTGGCATTGGGTAATAATCAACGATGGAGTAGTAATCTGCACATTATTTAGGCATGTCAGAGGAGCCAGCAAGTCAGGACGTCCAGCTCCTCACTCCTGCTGATTTCTTGCCTCTTTATGGAATTTGGAGCAAGCCACCTGACTCAGGTCCTGGTTTCCTCATCCCTGAAGAGGGAAGGGTGCTCTTACAAAGTTACTCATCGGGTGAATTGAGGATTACTTGACTAAGGTGTTAAAAGCAATGTAGGCACAGTAATTATTACTCATGGTTCTAACTACTTTATCCTATAATGAAATAAATTGCTATAAATGGGGCCAGGTTAAATGGACTGACCTATATCCGGAAACTGTCACTAAAATGGGGTGAACCAAGGAATTCAGACCATATATAGTAACTCGTTCCCAGAGGCACAAGAACCACAGGCACTGAGATTTGTCAAATGCCACCAGTAGAGTTTGGAAAGGTGGCAGTTCCCCAGATTATATGTGCTTGGAACTATACTATCATCCATGACACCAACAGGCATCAATTCAGATCTGCAGAGGCAGGATAAAGGTCTAAGCTAAGACATATTGAGTCTCAGGTACTCTTTGTTTTTGTTCTGTTTTGTTTTGTTCTGTTTTCTTGTTTAATTTTTATGAATTATGGAAGGTAAGTTATTCTCATTGTTCTTATTTTACAGACCAGGAAAGCCAAGAACAGAGAGCTAATTTATGGCTATGGTAGTTTAAAAACCTGTCTACCAGTTCTTTAAAACTCTTCCCATTAAAGAGTGGAGTCTAATTGCCTTCCTCTTGATAATGCCCTGGACTTAGTGACTCGATTCTAATGAGTAGAATGGAGCGGAACTGATGCTACATCATTTCTGATTCTAGGTTGTAAAAGCTACGTCTTTTACCTTGGGGCACTCACCCTTGGACCCCAGCTGCCATGCTATGAGAAAGCTCAGGCCACGTGGAAGTTCACGTGTATGTGTTCTGGCTATTGGAGCCAGATGAGGACCTAGCCTACAGCCAGATGAACTGCCAGACATGTGATTTATTAAGCCTTTGGGATGACTCCAGCCCCGCAGACCACACTGCATGAGAGACCTGGAGAGAAAACCTACCTGAACCTAGTCAATGCCCAGAAAAAGGAGAGATAACAATAATAAATGGTCTTTGGGGTGTTGGTTACATAGCAATAGATGCTGGGAACAGTGGTAGAGCTAATCTGAAGCCAGGCAGTCTGACTCCATGGTCTCCACCACAATCAAGCATAATATATCAGACCTTGGTAACCTAACCTAATGAACACCCTGGAGATCCCAGCCTCCACAACAGACAACCTATGGTCCTGCTACCTGATGACATGTTTTAGACTCACTTCTCCTTTGTGCCCATCCGATGTTAGGTTCCTGCTTATAGCAGTTTGGCAGTAAGAAAGCCTGTGACCTCTGCTATCCAGTCCAGCTTTTCAAAAATAGCAGAAATTCAAATGATAGGTTCACAAATACAAAATGTAAATAAATGGTTTGAAAGAGTGGGGGAATTCTATAACCTTTTGATCTTGGAAGAAAACCAAGTTTCAGTACAAAGTAGGTCTGTAACAAATATATGCTGAGTAGGACTATTTAGAGAGCTGTTCTTAGGAAGTTTTTGCCTCTCCTGCTCCCAAAAAGAGATAGAGAACTTAGTTATGTTGGAACAATTCTGCCTCTAGAAGTCCTGAGCATAGTGGGGACACTTGAGGCTCCCTCCCTGTTTTTCAGCAAGTTCAGAAAAGAAAATATTAGAAACTGTTGAACTCATCCTAATAAACACTGAGAAAATAAGCCAAGAAGATATCAGAAAGCCAAACATGTTTCTAGAGCAAAGCTTTGCTTCTCTTTTAAAAATACCATTAACCTAGTTTTCATAAATCTCAAAATCCTAACTCTTGAGGACATACCATGAGGTTTTTAAATACTTAACCTTCCTGGTCATTCTTTTCCAAAGTTAATCAATCAACAACTTTTAAATTTAAGAGAAGCAAATTACAGTTTTTCTAATAACTGTCAAGAATAGAAAATAAATCCACCAACTTCAAAAGCATTTTTAACTTTCCCCTCAGTCTATTTGGAAGAAGTAGAATATAAGAAGAAGCAGAAAGACTATTATTAAGATTCAAGGGTGAAAAACATAAATTTTCAAACTACAGGAGTAAAAGAATCTAAGAAGTGTGCTTTACCTCAACGAAAACATGCAATGATTTAAATTAAAACAAGGGAAATCCTGCCATCCGTGTGGAAAAATATAGAAACGAAAACGTAGCTGTGTGTCTCCCAGGAAGAGAATTACCGCTAAATGTGTAGGGTGTGCCCTCCCACCCCCCTTGAGTTCTTTTTTAAAAAATTGAAAAGACTTTAACATTAGGAAAAAGACCACATGACTTGCTTCTGCCTAATTTTGGTGTAGCAAGCAAAATAGTGGACTGGAAGTCATAATTTTAGGTTTTCTCACTGACCCTGTCTGCAGCTTGCTTTAGAATTTTAGCCAGAAGGCTCATGTTCTCTGTCCTTAGTAAATCATCTTGAATGTGTTAAAGGCCACCTAGTTCTAAAAAATCTAAGAGTCTTTGTTTCTGCCTTTTTTTTCTCTCCCCTTAATTTTCACCCACTTTACTTATCCTTTGAGAACGCACTCAGTTCTTACCTATTCCTGACCATCTTCTTGAATTAGATTCTGCTTTCTTTGCTTTGGTGACATTTTGATGCTACATACTCTCAGAAATTTATTAATTTGCTACAGGTTATGAAACCTTTCTAGTTGTTCTCTTATAAATGTTTGGCCTCTCCAACTAGATGGTAGCTCTCTAGATTAAAGGAATAATTCAGTATGAAAACACCAGTCCCATGACAATAAGAGCAGTGCTGGAGAGCTTGCTCTATTCTAGAAAGCCTTCTAAATGCTTTGTGTATGTTAATTTCACTTGACGCTCACAACAGCCTAAGGAGGCAAGTTACTATTACTATATTATTCCATTTTACAGATGATGAAAATGAGTCAGAGAAAAGTTAAGGTACTTACCTGAGATTACACAGTAATAACAATAGAGCCAGATGTGAATTTAGTCAGTCTAGCTTTAGGGCACAATCTCTTACCCTAAGACTACATATAGTACTCTCTCAAACATCTGGGAGTATTTAATCTGTGAGCTCCTTTTTTCTTTTGTTTCTGAAAACAAGTACAGTCATCCTTCAGAGTCCAAGGCGGATGGTTCCAGGACCCACCTCAGATACCAAAATCCTCAGATACTCAAGTTCCTTAAGTAAAATGGTATAGAATTTGCATATAACATACGTACATCTCCCGTATACTTTAAATCATCTCCAGATTACTTATAATACCCAATACAATGTAAATGCTATGGAAATAGTTGTTATACTATATTATTTAGGGAATAGTGACAAGAATAAAAAGTCCACATATTCAGTACAGAGGCAACCATCATAGGCCTAATTATGCAGTCCACATCAGTAACAACAGAACATGTTTTGTCCAAATGATTTCAATCTGCGATTGGTTGAATCCGTGGATGCAGAACCTGCAGTTACAAGGCTGTGTTGTCTTATTTCTTTAGTATATATCTCTTAGTTTAGAATAGTGTTCTAGTTTTCTTAAATAGTCTCATGCAAAAGAAAATCTTTTTTATGTACTTAAAAAGTGCTTTGGAAATAAATCATTAATGCTTAAAATATTATTTGAAATTCACATTAGATATTATATATTATAAAAATATGTAGATAAAAAGTAACTAGGAGAGTGGATCTTGAAAATTTTCATCACAAGAGAATGATAATGAATTTTGTAACTATGTATGCTGATGGATGTTAACTAGACTATTGTGGTGATCATTTTGCAATGTGTAAAAATATCAAATCATTATGTTGTACACCTGAAACTAATATAAGGTATGTCAATTATTCCTCAATAAAAAATAAAATAAAATAAATTTTAAAAAAATTAAAACTGTAGAGAAATGAAAATAAGAAAGAGGATAAAAAGACTCATGAAATTTCTCCCAGGCAGAAAAATTCGCTAAAATATTTTGAAGATAAAAGAGGTGAATATGAAAAGCTCACAAACAGGAATTTTTGTTGTTACTAGACCATATGAAAATCAAAAACAAATTTTCTTTATAAAAATATAACCATGTAATTGAGCACTAAAATTGGGCAGTGAAACTCAAGTGTAATTCTTTTCTCCACAAAATGCATTTGTCTACAGCTCAGAATACTCTGATCCCTCAAATAAATTACAGAGTCTTTGCCAGGAAATTTAAATTGCCTTAATTTTTCCCCTAACATCTTATAATTTTGCATTTTGTCATTCCAACTAGTAAAATATTGTCTTTTTATTTCTTCTCAAGCTGTAGCACGTTAGTACCATTATGGCAAAATCTTGCTGTTAAACAATAAATCAAACTAAAAAATGATTAGACATTTTCCCAATCTCTTTTAAAAAGCATTTTCATTTTTCTAATGATAACTGGGGAGTTTGTCATCTTGTTACTGAGGAGACCAGAGAAGGACTATAAAGAAAAGCAAGTATTATAGCAAAGGGAAAAATATTGGCTGCCTATACCAAATGAAGAGCAATTGACCAAATGTATGAAGTAATATTCTGTTTCACTCAGTCCCTAAAAACAAATGTCCATTTATCTGAATCTGGTATATACATTCATCCACAGGTATTAGGATATGTAAATACTGATAGAGAAAAATAATTGTTTAAGTCAAAAATATTTTAATTTATTAGCAACCAAGATAGCATATAATGCCAAATTGAAGGACTATTGACTAAATAAACCAAAACTTAACTTGGAAATACAAACTAAACCTTAGTAGTAGTTTTGCTCATTGTTTCAGCGGAATTCTCAATCCTGGCATTTTCTGTATAAGATGAGAGGTTCCATGAGGACAGGATTTTTCTCTCTTTACTCACTGTTGTATCCCCAGAGCTTAGAAATATACAAGGTAGTCAATAAATATTGTTGAACTCATTAATAAATTTTATCAATGACTATTGTTTTAGGTAAATTGAACTGGCCTATAATCACAGTCATTATTTCTATATATATCTTAGAGCAACTTTAAAGACTTTGCACAGCAAGGCAGAGCAAAAGTGGTCCTTACTGATAGGTTCACAGTGGTGATCTGCTTCACCTCTGAATAAACCTGGAAAAACTTTAAAGAGAGCAGCACCAAGGCACAGCTCACCTAGCACAGAGAAAGAAGCAGAGCCTGTGAGCCAGAGCATTGAAAAGCAACCAAACTCCCAAAGCAAGTACGATTGCTGTTGAAGAGATGCAGTCTCTTTTCCCATCAGATACACCACAATGTGAGTGTTTCTCCTAAAATCCATCCATGTCAATATGGCTAAGAGAAGGAAACAGACATTTATGTCTTAGACTATCTGGGGACCTCTTGCCAGACCCCAACCTCAGCTGCCTGCCCCAATCATCCCCCCAGCAAATGGATGCTTTACAAGGTCTCACTCAATCTTGAGTCAGACCTAAGATGACCATGACATAGGTTAGGGGCCTAAGTTTTCTCCTCAGGAGTACTGGGTCTATAAATTGCTTCAAAAATTCCTACTGTCCTGAATTTTCCTCAAAACTCCTGTCTACTCCCTGAGGGGTCCTGCAGAGTCCTGCAAGCTTCTACAAGTCCACAGTTCCATTACATTGGAAAGCATGTTTTATAAATTTTCAGTTTTCTTTATGAATTTTTATCAACTTGAAGCAGTTATCACCACCAAGATTTAGCCCAGACATGGGAAAAAGAATTTCTTTATTTCCCGGCACATGAGCTCTTCTTCCATGTCTGAATGCTTTTGGTCCCATTGGGTGATTTTGATTGGTGCTGCAATTGCTCTAGATTATTAGCCAAAGAGGCTCGACCTTGGGGACTCCTTCCATTCTAATGTCTGTAGTCAGGCACCACCACCCCAGAGCCAAACAGAGAAGTAGACGAAACTTGAACTATATCAAGTGGTATTTATTTAGTGTCTACTCTGTTCTGGCCCCGACACTAGGATGGGACAGTGAGAACGCCAGTCAAACTCTGTGATTTTCCAGAATGTAGGGTCTAGTTTCAGGTCTTCAGCACCTTCTTCCTCTGGATATAATTTCCCTTTCCTTTATAATGTCTTCAAAGTACCTTAGACAATGAGGGCCCTGCTTCTACTCCCAGGCACCCCAAGGCCTCGCCATTCCACCCAGCCTTTCATCTGCTCCCCTAGACATTTTTAGATCCGTGATGTATATGCAACATGGGTTCGAGTGCTATAGTGCAGTCCAGAATTTCAACTCTGAGTAAAAGATTAGAAAGCTGCCTTTATTTTCCTTCATTTCAAACATTTAAATATCAAATTTCAAATATTCCAAAATTTAATAGCTAAAAGACACTCACTGGCATTTTCTAGTTGACAATGTTTGATGTTAAAGAATCTATTTGAGTCGTCTTTTAAAATTTGGTCCCTTATGGGATTTGGGATTTCAAGTTATATTTATGTCTTTTTCATACAAATAATGTTCAAGTTTTTGTAATAACAAACATATTATTTTTATAATCGAGAAAAAATAATAAAGCTATTTTTATCTTGGTCAAAATATGTAGCATGTAAAATTTTGTTGGTTCTTCTGAATTGGTCAGTAAAAAAATAAATATTACTCGTATACTTTTTCTAATACCTTTCCATCAGAACATGTCAGTACTTGATGGTTTTTTCCATCAAGATGTTAGAAACTAGCAAATCTGAAAACCAGCTCCTGCTGAGTAAGGTTTATGCTAAGGACCCACAGAGAGCATTCGCTTTGAATGCAAGGTTCATGGATTTCTTTATCATGGATTCTCTAATGTAAGAAGACCTTCTTTCTACTTTATGAAGTCTTGGGCCCACAGGTAGTGAGCAGTGTGTTGGAGGCTTGAAAAATGAGTAGGAGTGCTTGGGGAAGTCCTTCCATCGCCAGTCTGGTGGTTGGCTATTATGGCCATCTCAAAGATCAATTACTGCTGTGGAGACGCAATCTGCCAAAGGCAATGCATCCATGATTCTTGGGCTAATGACAGCTTTGGCTTAATGCAAAAGAGAAAATAAGCTCCAGATTTTTAAGCAGAGCTGATAGAGATGGGGCATGGGAGCCTGTGCCTGTTAAACCCTCAAAAATGGCTGGCCTGCTACATACATGTGGAAATTATGTGTGGAATCTTCAAATTCACAACAGGCTGTTTCCTAGGCTACTTGCTGTTGCAGACACCATAGTTCTACCTGGTTTCCATTCAGTAATATTCATCCATGACTCCCTGCTTGTGATAGTAATCCTGGAATTTAAAGATTGTAACACCCAGCCCCTACCACTGAGCTGAGGTAGCCAGGTGAAGTCTACATTAGTAACCCCACCAGGTGGTAAGACATATCAATGTCCTGAGCAGTGGGTGATGTTTTATACTATACTATAAATATGTTTTGGTGGGAAAAGTGTAAGTAAAGTTAGAAAAAAATATGCTCGGTAGGTAGAAATATTTAGAAAATGATCTGAATTTTGAGGTAATAACGTTAATTCTTATGTTTATTGAAAAAAGAACCTGGATCTTAAAAGCTCTCTCCTACCAGTCAAGTTTTGGAAAGCTTAGTAGATGGTTTCTGTTTACTTTCTCATCTCTCTTTTATACCTCAACTCTTTGCTGCTATGACAGCATTAAAACTGATCTTGCCAATGTCCTCAGTGATATCACAGTTGTCACATCTTAAAGGCAGTTTTAGGTCTTTGGATCCACTTGACTCCTTTACCACATGACACCCTGCTACCTTCTCGAACCACTCTGTTGACTGCTGTTTGCTACCCTCTCTTGTTTTCCTCTTAATGCTCTTGCTGCTTTTGTTTAACATTATTTAACATTCCTTTGTCTCTATTCTTCCCCCTTAAATGTTGATGTTCCCTTGGGTTCTGCCATCAACCCTTTCTTCTCTTTAATTTCACCCACACCCAAGGCTTCAACTACTGACTCCCAAATTTGTACATTTTAAGCTCAAGTTCCATGTATTCAAATAACTACTGAATATCTACCTTAAACTCAATATATTCAGAACAGAAACTCACTGGTACCTCAGACACAATATGAAAAGAGAAATAATCTTCTCCACCCAATCCCAACCCCATTCTTTGTCCTTTATTCTTATCATGGTGAATAGCACCACTGTCAATCCAGTTGCCTAAACCAGAAGAAAACATCATTCTAGACTACTCTCCTTATCATCTTCCAAATTCCATCCCTCTGAGGGGTCTGTTGTCATTCTGCCTCCTAGCTGCCTGAACTATGCATGCTCTTTTCTCCATAGTCATCGCTCCCGCCTTCCTATCCTAAAGCCTTAATCTTCAAGATATTCCATTGCTAGCATGGGTTAGGTGTGACTTGTGTGCCTTTTCCCACTCATCCCCCACCCCGCCTCCATCCAGGCCTTTTACACTAAGTCATTTCAGTTCCTAATCTCTCAGGACCCTCTCTACCTTTGCCTTCGCATCTGCTACCTTTGCTACCTGAGATGCCTCTTCCTCCCTTTTCCCATGGCCAACATATTCTCATTCTGGAAAACATCACCTCTTCTAAGAAGGTCTCCTGATTCCCCAAAACAGGAAAAGAATGCTTCTTCAGTTCTCTGAAAGTACTCTGCTCCTCTGTCATAGAATATATCATACTGTGATCAAGTTACCTGTTCATCAGTCTCTTTCACTGCACTGAGACAATCTTGAAGGCAGAATCATGCTCATTCATTTCCTTATTCCTGTGTTTAACATAGATGCTGGAATATGGTAGGCACTCAATAATGCTTATTGCATGCATACATGAATGAATGAATAAATGAATACAAAGTGTTTCTAATATCTTCTTTCATGGGCTTGCATAGCTCTTATCACTCGATTTGAAGACTACCCCCTTCCTTTTACAGCAAGCCTCAAGAATTTTGGTGTGATAGTCTCTTCTAATAAGTTCAAATATAATAAATAGGAACAAATATTTAAAAGAAAGCCAATTTTTTATTTTAATCAGTCTTAGAAATGACGTTCCCTATATTTCTGGTATCCATTCTCATACCCTGATGCTAATGGATTCTCATATCTATAAAAACAAATACATTAGACTGACCCCACTTGGCTTATCACTAATGTTCAATGATGGTTTCTATCGCTACTCCAGAGCCAGTACATATGTTTATCCTAGTCTTCCTGCCCAAGTCAATTCATAAGTATTTTTAATCTGTGAACCTTTAAACTTAAAAAGATTTATTGGGCCACTTTAAATATCTATTTCTTGCTTGTTTGGGATTGAGAGATCACAATGGCTCAAGACTGATTGCATTTCATCTTTTCAGTATTTATTTCACAGCCGAGCACTTTTCAGAGTTATGAGCATGAGTCCAGTCTCTGATAAACCATAGCAAAGGCCAAAAAGTGAGCAAAATTATACACCCTGGAACCCACAGGGGTCAGCATGGACTGAATAGACGCATCTGCTGTGACTTATTACAGGATACATGCTACACTAGGCCCCAAATCAGTCCCCAAACGGAAGTCTTTTGTCATGGGTCTTTCACCACAGGAAAGCAACATACACATATATTCAACAGTAACACTCCATAAATTTCTGTCCCACAGAACTTTATCTCATGTGGTGCCAATAAGAAAGAGAGATATCTCAAAACAGCAGGAGGAAATTACTGTTTTATGTACAGAAACATTTATCGCTATAGAGAAATCTTTTAACAAAAGAAGACATGAAACTATCTGCCTTAGGATACGTTCACAATAAAGAAGAATCTTTCCAAATAGTGTCTGACAGACTTGAAGTTAAATTTATCATCTAAAAGAAAGTGAGTGGAAAGAAAATAAGTTATTTATAAAACTATAGTTACACACGTAACTCAGGATATTCTGAGTATGGATGGAAGAGTAATATATGACCAAGGACCATGTGGTGGGGGCAGGGGGAGGAATTTTTAATCTGGAATCAACGAGCCTGCTGAGATTTATGTCCAAGTATGTGTGTGCATGCGCACACACACATGGAAGTACATATACTCACTCACAATCATGGTCCACACACATAGTTCTTTGGGAAGGGGATTCTGACCAGTTCTAGTATTCTCCCAAAAGGCATTTGATTCACAAAGTGTTACAAACCACTGCTCTATAGCAAATGTTTCCCAGATTTATAAACAAAGATATACTGCTGTCAGGTGAGGTTCAAGATTATTGAACACAGCGATGATCTAAACCACTTGACTGGAGTCCTGAGGCAGTGGTGCAAAACAGACGAGACATTCCATTTCAGATGGAAATGAGAGAGAAAGTCGTTCACAAAACTCACAGAACATTTTGCTCTAACGTCTATGTTAGTAAGGTAAGGGCAGAAAATCCTCTCCATGTTTAGGAGACTGCAAACAGCAGGGTAACGTGGGTATGTAGAGGAAAAGATGCTCCATCTGTTTCTCCAGTGCCCCTCTCATGTGCACCCTAAACCTCGACATTGGTTTTTGATAGCTATTGATATAAGAAACGTCCAAACTTGTACAGATTTTTTATAAAATGTATTTGAACCAAACAGCAGATATGCCTGGAAGCAAGATCTCAACGGACTGAGATAAATGCTCCCAAGGAATGACAGTTGGCCCCTTCTTTTATGCATTTAGAATTAAAGAGAGAATGCAAGGAAGATTACATGAAGGTAGGAGAAAACAAGGTGGAGACTGGGTAATGATGGGATAGTTAATAAGATTCTGTGCTCTCTTGAGTGTGGTCAGGTTTTAGCCGGAAGGGTCTGAAAAGAGGCATTTCAAAAATGTTTTAACCTAGTTGCACACATACAATGAACAGGGCTTCTGAAGGCAAAATAAGCATATAGCTAAAGAAGTTATACGCCTGGGGCATGACTACCTACCATGACCTGCCCAGTTAGAAATTTATAATCAGATCGCCCTGTGAGATTACTTTCCTTAGAAAGCAATTAGGCAAATGATCAGCACATTCCTCTTCATGAAGACGGTATTGAGATGAATCTGAAGAGGAAAACAACAGGGCTACAGAATTTTTCATTGATAAAGGATGAGGAAGAAAGGTCAAAGGAAGAAAGCTAGGAAAGGAATAGGGTGTGGCAAGATTGGCCGTCAAGCAGAGATAGAAGAGAAGAGGAGGGATGCCTTCCCAAGTTGGCTAGAGCAGCTGCTAAGATCAGAGGCTCTATTTATATTCACTATACAGTGTGGCAGCTAGATCGGGCCAACAGAAGAATTAGCACTGCCAGCAACCTTAAAAACCAGTAGAGTACTAAAATCCATACTTTGATGTTATTGGAGTTGGTTTAGATTTAATACATAATTGATTGAAATGAATATGATTTAATTCTTTCCTGTTAAAATGGAATTTAAATATCTTTCAAGGGGCTTATGAAGGGATTTCAGAAAGCCAGACCACTACAGGTCTTTATGTGGAGCACAAAGGCAACAAGAACTGAAAACAAACAAAGCAGCAGAAAAAATGTGTGTAGGGGGAGAGGGTGTGGGAGAAGAGAGCCCAAGGGATTTCTTTAGCAATATTTGTTTATGGCTGTTTCAAATTAAGGAACTAATTTTGGATTGGAGAATAAATAAAGAAGTTCCTTGAGAAACAGAAGACTACTGCTAAGAACACAACTCTTTCTGCCTGTAGTTAAATGGGGGGCGGGGGGGGGGGGAATGTTTATTCACGCTTATACCTGGGTTGTTTGTTTTGTAGTGTTAATGTGTTTATGAAAAGAATCCAATTCACACTATTTTTTCTCAATGTTTCTTGTTTGTCTGCTTATGCAGATAAAGAGCCAGCATCTCCTTGATGAGAGATCTTTTTAGAATAGGCAAGAGAGACACCTCTGGAATTGTATTAACTCTTTCAGGCGCCATTCAGTAACAGTTCAAGGCTGGGAGCAGTATTCCTGCATTCAGTGGACTCTACTTCACGGGATGGACCCTGTGATTTTCATCAGATGAGCAAAGATATATTGGCCCAACATATGCTTTGGTTAAGAGCTTAGTAGAAGGTCCATGTGAAAACAGTCGACGGTTTTTGAAAAAGGCCAGTTGCTGGATGTGAAACGGAACCTCCAAAGCAGAGCAGCAGGAGCACCAGCCATGGCACAGCACACCCCAGCTGTGGGCTGGAGTTTGCACCAATTGCATCTGATTGACGTCCACCTCGCTGGGTCATGCTCAGTTGCATTAAGAAAGGAAGCAGAAAGGCTGCCCGAAGTTCAAAGTGTCTTATAAAATTGTTTTGCAAGTATTAAGACCTTACCCAGGAATAGTTTTAGTTTTTGCTTTTGGTTTTTGAGCCAAAGAGAATATTGCTAAGGGAAAGTTCCCATTTAATATTCAGTCTCATCAACTGAGTTATTAACAGAAAGTAGTTCATGGCAACCATTTCGAAGGGGCTGATAAATGCCTACTAGTAACAATGAAACATTGATCTTCTTATGTGGATTTTCTTAAAATAGTAGCTTTGGTCCTACCTTTATGAATGCCGAAAACCTCCCATTTCTAAAACATACCTTCTTAGCTATCCTTGTTGTAGCTTATAGGCCACAGTTTCCAAACCCATGAACATATGGGTCTATGCTAGGTCAGAGAGAGGTTGCTACTGCAGAGAGTATGAGATACTAGTCCTACTTTAAGGAGTTTGTGATCATCAGCTAAATAAATAATCAATCTAAGTGTTCAGCTCAGTGGATCTTTTCACCCTTAAAGCTCCTGAAAAAGGTAGTTATAATATCTAGAAGTTTTAAATACTTACTATAAGGCAGGTACTGGACCTCACTTAAGGCTCACAAAATTCCTAAGTGGAAGTTAAATAATCATGCCCATTTTTGAGAAATGGAAGTTGAGGTTCAGAGAGATTAAGTAATTTTCTTAAATGCTACACAACTGGGGCTGCAATTCAAACTCTTGATTTCAAAGCCCATGATCGTGACCACGATACTCAGAACTGGCTTCCACGGGTGAGTGACCCGGGCAATAGTAAGCAGCAACCCTTGGAGTGCAACCCGGCACCTGCAACAGGCCCACACTTGGTTTAATGTTTTGTTGTCACTCTCTTGAAATTCTTAATAATCTTTAAACAAGTTGTTCTGCATTTTTATTTTGCAAATGGGTCCCACAAATCTTGTAGCTGGTCCCAAGTAGACTATATTTCCTACATTCTAGAGGAATACTACGTGTAGGAGTTAAAAACCTTCAACCGTTCTTCCTTCAAAAGGTAGAACCTAATTTCCACTCCCCGCTTGACTGTGGCCTGGACTTAATGACTCACTTCTAATGAATAGAATATGACAGAAGTGATGGTACGTGTCTTTGTGATCAATAATAAAAGACACTGTGGCTTTTACCTTGTTCTTGGTCACTTGCTCCTGGAGGACAGCCGCTATGATTGTGAGGACGTTTGAGCAGCTTTTTGAGAGGCCCAGGTGGTGAGGAACTGAGGCCTCCTGCCAGCAGCCAAGTGAGTGAGCCAACCTGGAAGCATGCAGGCAAGCACTCAGATGACTGCAGTCCCCGGCCCAGATCCCAAGTGCAGCCTCATGAGAGAGACCCTGAGACAGAACCATCCAGATTAGCCACTCTTTGATTCCTGACCCTCAGAAACGGTGTGAGACAAATTTGTTGTTTTAAGCTGGGATAATTTTTATGCAGCAATAGATAATAAATACATTCTGTAACCCGGGAACTCAAGAAATGAGAGTAATCTTTGATTAACAGGTGAATACATTCACCAATATTTAGTGTAATTTTAAAATTAAATTTATTATCTCTTTGGGGCATATAGGCATTTTATTCTAAAGGACATTTTCTTTCCATATGATCATCGTATGAAGGCCTTCCCCTAATTTGGGGCACAATTTTGGGTTGTAAGTAACACTGACATTCCCTGCTGATTTTTAATCCGCAGACTTCTAAACACCCTTCTTCCATAAGAGCCTCTTCCTTTCTGATTGAGAAAGCTCTTTGTTCTAGATATTCCCAGCCCTGCTGTGAGTATGTCATGGGGCCTGGCATTGCCTGTCAAGGTGCTTCGACCGCATTTCTTCTGTTTGCCTGGCATGGAATTGGGCCACCTGCCTTGCTCCCTTACAGTTGCCTAGCTTTCCTGTCATTGCCTACTTTTGCATGGTCCTGTTCAAGGGAGGAAAGAGGGGATAAGGGGATAAGTGCTGCTGGCCTGGCTCCATTCCATGCTTTGTTCTTCAGGACCCAGTCACACTGGTTCACAGCAAAGGTAACAGTGGTTGACACATGACAACAATGGACCCATTTGAGACCTAGATTCAACACTAGCTATGCAATAACATCCAAGCACCAGAGTGATAGGTGCGAATTCTAATTCAACAGCTCAGACAGTTAAAATCTGTGATGCTGGAAGTCAGTCTCTTGGTTAGGGTCCTCTGCCATGTGTAGATACTTTAAAGGCCTTGCCTGAACCAGAATCATGAACAACAGATGAAACCAGATTTAAGCTCCCTTCTTCTGCATGGTAGAAAAAAAATCTCGTATGTAAAAAGCAAATTGTAACTACTTTAACTTGGAAAATTAGAGGGACAGAGATCCCTTTTTTCAGAGCCACAAAGCAGGTGGAAATTGTCTGGTATTGGACGATGATGTAAGCTAGACTTAGTGAAGATGTAGGCTATAGACCCTGCCTTTTACTCTATTACATAAGGGAGGAGGGTGGTGATAAAAGGAGAGGAGGAGGCGCAGTGAGGGAAGACAGAATTGTATGATGATCCCCGTTCTGTAGAATCAATTACATATTGATTGTTCTCAAGGAAATCTGTTCAGTTTAAATAATGTGATTATTCTGACGGCAGATGCAGCCAAGTAAACTAAAGCCTAATATGCATAAATGTTCATTTTTAAAGAGAAGGCATAAAAATTCGTTTATAAAATATTTGTTTATTATCCCGACAAGTTTTTTTCCAATGCAGTGGCCCTCTTCTGATTTCTGTTTTTTAACTGAGAGCTTCAGATGAAGCTAGGGTGAGCCCATCAGCCCCCTAGAACAAGAGACAGGGACAGGAGCTCCAAAGAAAGGCCCTCTTTGTTGCTTCTCATACCAGGCATGTCTTAACGTCGATGCAGACAGGACCAGAGCCATGAGGACGTCCACTATCTGAGGTTATCGACCGATTTATGAAGTTTTTTGTTCGTTTCATTTTCCATCTTTTATGATGTCAGCTCTATGAGAGCAATGTCTGTGATGTCGATAGTTGTATTCCCAGCCCCAAGGACAGATCCTGACACATGGCAGGCATCAATAGATGAATGAAAGAAGAAAGAAGTAGACTCACATCTTGTGAAATTAAGTGAGACTCATTATTTCTAGGCCGTTCCAAATGACAACTTTTATGACCCCAAACAACGAGTAGCATTCTCTAATATTCACTCAGCATTTATTGATTAAGTATTTAACGAGTACCCACTTTATACCTTGAATGAGGGCATTACCTGCTACTCTTAATACACTACACTTCTCATTTCATCCATTCAGAATATTATCTCCCTCCAAGAGGGAGCAATCCCATCCTTAATTCCAGGGCAAAATTCCACAGCGATAGTATTTTTGAAAGTATTTTTCCAAGGAAGGGCTTCCCGTTTCACCACAGAAAGTACTGCTGTATAGGCACCCACTATGTTTAGAATTTAATTCGTTTAAGAATTGACTACATATTTCACATGTTAATTCTCTTTAGCACATTTGAAGGTAGTTTCATTAGGTGGAATTAGTTTTCCTACTTAACGTGTTTTTAGGTTATTGTCATTATGGAAACGATAGCAAAAATAAGGTAAAATTCCAATTTCAGAGATCTGGCTTTCCCCTGCCCCTTCCTTTTAATTTATTTATTTCCTTAGAGAAGAATAACAATTGATTTCAATCTAATGCAGTGGCCTCTGCTATTTCTGTGTCTCGTCCTAGATGTGAACTAAAAAAAAACTTCTTAAAGAATAAACACACTAGGCGTCATGCAGTTCTTTTAAAATGTGACTTTTTTTTTTTGCATCTTTTATAATGTATGTGAAGGAAAAATAATACAGTGCTCTCCAGAATTATGTTTTATCTATTATATGGTAAACGTTACTACAAATGAAGAAAGTATGCATAGAATGTTCGAGAAAGTTGTTTTGAGGCATCTTCATCCTCTTCTCAAGTGGCTCTTCTCAGTATTCAGTTCAGCTATCTCTTTCAAGCAAATGGAAGACTCCTCTGGGACTCAGAAAATATTTCCCATTCTACCACAGGTCTTTGTAGGACATTTAGAAAAGGGACAGGGAAACAAAAATATTTTCCCAAGTCAGAAGACTTTAGGTCAATAGGAACAAATGTGGAATCTGGAAAGATTCCAATCAGCTTCCTTGAAATAAAGTAATTCTAAGGTTCTTCTTATTTTTAAAACATATCTTTTATTCATGTAGGCAGTGCAAACAATTTATAAATTTCATTAACATAACAGCATGGATCATATGGGAGAAAATATTTTCTCTGAGAGCAAGTTGCTTTTAAAAAAAATTCTTAATGCCCTCCACTCTCAACTTTATTTAGCTTATTGCTGGTTTTATCATTTATTTATATTTTTTAGCACCTACAGCACCCGGTATTCCAAGGTGGTCTCCCATCCAAGTACTAACCAGGCCCGACCCTGCTTAGCTTCCTAGATCAGACGAGATTGGGCACATTCAGGGTGACATGGCAGTAGACTGGCTTTATCATTTTACAGGTGAATTGTTTTTATACACACAGACAGGATATGAATTACTGTCATCATTATTTTAATTGTTATTACTATTATTTATATTGAAAATCTATTTCAAACCCCTCTTAAAAAAATAATTACTGAGTGGGACTCTCAGTGGAGTACTATAACCTTCATTTGCATCCTTGAATGGGGCTCTGCCAAGGAGAAGTCCTGCCCTGGACCTCAGCATGGGTAATATCATGAATGAAGCAAGAATTTCTTCAGTTTGTTTTTCCAGAAGAGAATAGAGATTGCAAAATAAACAAATGCTTTACTAAAGAAAAAGAAAACTATATGGTTGTTTTTTTTCCTCACCTCCCACCTAGGTACTCAAGTGGGAGGGCTGAGAGCCAGGATTTTCCTCTGGGAACCCTAACAAATCTCAGAAATCACAGAGTTCATGTCTACATGTCCAATAACAAGGGCTGCATCCCCAGGAAGGGGTAGGTGGAAGGCCTTGCACATGGTAGGTGCTTGACAAATATTTCTTATTTTTTAATGTGAAAATAAATGCTTGGAGAAAACTACACAATTTACAAATGAAGTCAGAGCTAAGAGATTCTTGAATTGATCCTCTCCTGCAGCAAATAATGTGTAAACAAAACAACTATGTACATCCTGCCCTCTAGGTTTTCTCTCGACAGTAGGGTCTGTATAAGGTGCTGAGTAGGAAGGAAAACGGGCAGAAGGGGCTACTTGGCAGCCTTGAATATCTTTCAGTCCAGCCGTGGAGAGAACTAGCAATATGTGTGTAGAATATGCTCCTGTGTTCACAAACTCAAGTGTACAAGAAATGTAAGTTTTATTTCTCAATAATAAGTAAAGGTACATTTCTTTAATATAGAAATAGCGAATGTCTACAATTAATATCAGGTTCAGATTCTTCCTTCCAAGTGGCAGAAACGTAATTCTAGGCAAGTCAAAGACCTGTTTCTTCTTGTCTATGATATCAGCTCTAAGTGTGAGGGGACCAAGAAAATGGGGAAAAGAATAGGGGAATAGATGGGTGTGCAAACTACATCCACTGAGATGTATTGTCTCATCTGGCTCTTGGGAATTGGGCTACACAGATGGCTGCTTGGATGGACTTTGTTCCCATCAAATGACCCCTTAAAGCTGGTAACTGTCCTTGCTCCTAAAGCTCTTTCTCAGGCTCCTGCACATTGCTCAGAGGAATGAGGCGCCTGGTGGCTGTCGAAGGGCCTTCAGCAGTTCTGTGTCCTTCATGAGCCATGCCACGTAGTGCTGGGGCCATGCAAGGCAGTCTCAGGCCCATGACCTGAGAAAAATTCCACAGTCACATCTAGTCCACCATCTGGAAGCTTCCTCAAGCTCTGCCTGTAACTAAGGTTAGTTACCTCTACTTACCTGGGTTTTCTGTTGTCTCCCATCCAAAAGTTGGGGGGTGGAAGAGATGTCTTTTTTTTCCCCTAAGAACAAAAAAGCAGTTCATGTACTTTGTCTCTCCTCTGACACTCAGGAAAACTTCACTGTTGACTCATCAAACAATCCTTTGGGCGGAAAATCTAGTTCCTGCATCACTGTGTATTCTCTAAAATCCATTAACGTCGCCTGAGAACGCCTTGTTCTCTGTAGGTTATATACATTTGAACACAAGTGAGGAATATACTTTTTTTTCCCTCTGAGCCAGTGGGTGTCGGTGCTTTGGTTGCAAAATGGCAGAAAAGCTGTAGGGTTACAAGAAAATACATGGACAAAATCCTCAGGTGATAGGTCAAATTATCTTGCTACCGATTGCTACCAATTGTTTAAATAAAGGCTCAAGGTAATAAGAGAAGAGATGGGCAGGTCTAGACCTCAGGTAAGCCAGAGGCCTGCTGCAGGATGCTCCTGCAGTTAATACTCAGGGATTGTTTTGTACACACTAGTTGCTCCTGGTGAACAGGCATGTAGGAAGCTAGAATTTCCATGGTGGTAAGGCAGGAAGAGAAACTAGAATAGAATAAAGCCTCCTGTGACTATGGAAAGGCAACCATCTTGCCCTGTCACAATGGTTCTGCATAAGAAACCCCAGAGAAGACTTCTGGGTATCAAATCTCCATACTGTGTTACTTCTTGTTATATATCACTCTCTCTTTAAGTTTTTGTATTTTTTGACTTCAGCTGTGTCTGTTGGTTTCATTCACCCATTGTGATATACATGCAAATGCCACAAAGGTATAAAAATTTAATGAACCCATTTTATAAATATTAATATTGTTATTCTTAGCAAGTCCAATTGATGACTTTGGGCAAGTCACTTAACCTCTGTCTTTATTCACTCATTTAACAAATACTTATTAAGCACCTAATATGTACTAGGTACAGTGCTGGTTTCTGGAATATAATAAGAAGCCAAGAATGCATAGTTGCTACTCACATGGGGCTTACGATTTGTGGGAGATGCAAAAATAATTTTTTAAAGATCATACAAATATATGATTCTTTGTAATGATTACTATGAAGGAAAAGTTCATAGAACTAGTCTGAGGGCAAAGGAGCCCCTTTTTGAGACAGTGGCATTGAGCTGATACTTTAGTATTGAAGGTTGAGTAGGGAATAACTTGATAAAGCTCTTAAGGGCTAGGCAAAAAGGTAGCATTTCAGGTCAAGGAAACAGCATTTTTAAAGGCCCTGAGGTTGAAAACCAGAGTGGCTAGGAAGAGGCTTCACAAGGTGAAGCTGGAAGGAGTGAGCAGGACCTTACAGACCGTGTTAAGAATTTTAAAAAATCTTTTTCTTAAGAACGACCAAAAGTTTTTATGTGTAAGTGCGACATGTCCAAATATGCATTTAAAAAAGGTCACTCAGGCTGTGGTGACATCATGCCTCCTTCACCTCAGTCAACAATCCTTAGCACAGCATCAACATTTCACAAGTAACTCAGAAATCTTAGTCTCAGGCCACAACCTCCTATTCTTTCATGGTTGTAGCAAGTCCTCAGGACATCCACTCTTCCACCTCACTGAGACCTGCAGCAGCTTTCTCACTCTACTGTTTACATATTCATCAGTTCTCTCTTTCCTTCACTTTCCTCCCTATCTAGCTGTAGGGGATCAGAACAAGACACCCCAAAATATACTACTTGGGCAGATTGGTTATTCTGAGCAGAAAGGAACCTAAAAGTCTAAGATTTGGTGGTCCATCATGTAAGTGACTCTCCTATCAATATCCAAAAGTACCTTGTCCTAGTCTTCCTCGGATGATAGATGTTCAGCGGAACACCACGCATAACAGAGGGTCTGGCACAGAGCAGATGCACGATAAAACTTTGTGAGTGATTGAATACAACAGTTCACCATCTCCGTGTAATCTCTGGGCCACATACTTCCTCCTATTTATGTCACTATAAGTCACCGGTCGCCAACCTCAGTTGAGTCCTCATCTTATTTAGTTTATGCTTTGACTACTTTAAATCTTCCCTCTGCTCCTGCCTCACCCTCCTTGACTGTCAGCTGATGACAACTTTTGTATTTAAGAGACAATCAAGAATGACATAGGAACTGCATCGCCTTCCTGCGACCAGTTCTGCAAACTTTTTGTTTGTCTCATCTGTGTCCTTCTCATGCGGAAGTTGTCCCTAGGCCTGTGCTCTGAATCCTATCTCCTGCTGCTTTGTTAGGAATCTCTCTTGACTAGATTTTCAACATTTCTTTCTCTGTGAGCTTTATTGTAACAGCATTTAAATTTGCTCATGTTTCCATTTTGAAAAAGCCCTCCTTGCACCTCACCTTCCCAGCCAAATTTCCAGAAAATGTTTTTAGTGTACATTATCACTGTTTCCTTACGTCACATTTAACTTTTCAACTCACTGCAATATGACTTCAGCCTTCAGTGTGCCATAGAAACTGATCTCACCAAAGTCACCAAGGATCTCCTTGTCCCCAAATCCAAAGAACGTGTTTTTAGTTCTCACCTTCCCTGACTTCGCAGTAGCTTACAATACCATTGACCTCTTCCTCTTTTGTAATCATTTCTAGGAGAGAGGAACTAGGCCTTCTGGTTTCCCTCCTACACCTCTGAGCTCCTTCTCTGTTTTCATTACTGATTACGGAATCCTAATCTCTACCAATTTAGAAAATGGTGGGGCCGCTTAGAGTGCTGTCCCAGGACATCTGCCTTTCCACACTTCACTTTCTCCTTAGAAGGCCTCATCATAGTTTCCATTTATATCTGTATGCCGATACAACCTAAGGCTATGTGAGCAACCACGATCTTTCTTTTGAGCTCCACATGTGAAAGCGTTTACTTAATAGCACCTCCTTAATATTTGTCAAGTGCCTGAAACTCAAAATATCCTGAAATGAACACATGAACTTTCCTCAAACACTGCCTCTTCTCTGGCGTTCTCTGCCTTTGGAAGCGTCAGTCCCATCAATCCTCTTGTTTAATCCAGAAAACTTGGCTCCTCCCTCTCACTCATCTAAGCAACAAATGCACACCTTAAGTGTCAGAGTCGTTTGCTTTCTCGTATTTAGCTATCATATTTAGCTAAAATAATACAAAAGTTTCTGTCTTGGTCTCTCCTAAACCAGTCTTACCTCCTCAATCCAGCCTCCCCATTTCAATCATAAGGGAGACTTTTTTTTTAAGTGCACATCTGATCATATCACTTTTCTATTTAAAATCTTTTAATACTTCTTATTGCTCAAGAGGCAACCTCTCCAGCATCCAGCTTTTCTGTCTCACTTTTTTCCCCTATTAGATATGCTAGAATTTTCTCAGTTGTTTGAATTCTGCAGGCTCTTCACCACTTCAGGGTCTGTGCAAATGGCATTTATTTTGCCTGTAATTTCTATCCACGCTCTTTTTGAATAATTACCTGATTACCTCCTACTATCACTTCCTCTTTGAAGCCTTCTCTTACCCCAGACTGGATTAGATTCATCTGTTTTACATTCCTATAAGACCTGGTACCCTGCATATTTGTAATTGCTTACTTTTATGTCATTATTTGTTTAATGCTTTTCTTCTCTGCTAGATTATAAGCTTTATGGGGATGAGGGTAATATCTACCTTGCTCATTTTTGCACCAGCAGCACCCAGAGAAAGGAGTAGCTCTTTGGAAATGCTAAATCTATATTTCTTCTTCTAATGACTGTCTTAACCTAGTCAATTGTCATTGCTTCACATTAGCATTTAAAACTAAAACTCAAGTTTGTCTCCTTGAAGTTATATTCTGAGCCAAGTAAAACGTTGATTGCATTTGAGTTCCCCGCTAATGAAAACTCACATTATTAATTCCATGTCATAAAACATTTATTTGAAACAGGTGATGCAGAATGAGGTAGGTACAATGATTACCCCCACTTCATGAAAGAGGATCCTGGACCACAGAAAGGATAAGTAACTTGCTCAAGGTCCTCCAACTAGTAACAGGTAGGGCAGGGGTTTGAAGAAACCTGCATTTTAATTTGGATCTGAAACAGACCTGCAACTATCCATTACACCACAGTGACTATGCACCTGAGAACTTTGCCCCTCTTACAAGAAAATAGGCAGAGTGCATTGGTGGGTGTCTGACGGCTCCTCAATTAGCTCTGAATGCAAAGCTATGGGCCTGGGAAACTGACGGTCAGTATTTGAATCATTCTGGCCAGAGTGCTGACAGCGCTATCAGAAGTGTTCCCACCCTAGCCCCTTATTTAGAGGCACTAGTGCCACCTGGTGGCCAGATTTTGTGCTATCTTGGATCCTTAATATTTATTTTTAACATAGCTTTTCATTTCGTTTAGATTTTAGGAACTTGTTAATAGATTGTTATATGATGATATATGTAGGCACAATTGCAGGCTGCTCAAAGATGGATTCTTCTTTTGTCTTTTTCATTGCATTTCTTTTTACTGAGTCTACACTGAAGTTTGATATAAATAGAAGAAACTTTTTATTGTTGTCATTAACCACTTTTTTCTGTATTCATAATAAGAAAGGCAAAATTTATTTGCAAGTAGACCTAAATTCCATGCTTCGTTTTCTTTATTTTTAGTAGCATTTATCTCAGAGGTTTGTGGCGAGTATAAAATAATCTGTATAAAGTGATAGGACAGTACCTAGTACACAATAAACATTCAGTAGGAGTTATCTATCATTTTTATTATCCCACAGGGAAATTAGATACTTTTTTTTCTAGATTAAGACAAAGATAAACATTTCAATATCTGGAATGCTCCACAGTCATTTCTTTTAAAAATAAAGACAGCGTGTGGGAGAAATTTAGCTATTAGGACCAGGCATAAAATTGTAGATTAAAGTTTTCATTCATTCTATAAGTATTTCCTGAGTCTCTGCTATATGCTGAGAAAGGCTGGAAAGCAATGGCGAGGGACAAGAGTCCCTACCCCCAAAGAACTTAGAGTCTAGGGACAGAATTAGTAGGTCAGCTGAACAAACACATCAAGTGTGTGCTCATGAGAGTGCAGGGCCCCTGTCTGCAGAAAATGGAGGCGCCGAATGTAGTTTCGTGGGGCAGGTTGGTGGGAGATAAGGTAGGTAGAGAGGCGGCATTTGTCGCTGGTTTCCCCGGTGATCGCTCCCTCCCCTCCTCCTCTCCTGGCTAACTTGTCACCACCTTAAAACTCCTCTCCGTCTCTTCAGGTAACTGCCAGTCCATGCTAAGATGTGAACAATTATGTTTTCAGCTGTTACCTAGTAACATAACCCTTCCAAGGGGTATTTACATTTAAGAAAGTACGCTAGATCTTCTCACAGTCCTGGCCCCAAATTAAAAGATCACCAAATATCTTTTCTGACCTTAAAATTCTTAGTTAAATTTAGTTCTCAACAACACAGGCTATAGAATGGTGGCCAAATGATCATTAGAAACAAAAAATTAACAATGAATTTAAGTAAAGTAAAAACAATTTCATATTCTAATAGATGTGAAAGTGCTTTGAAGGAGGAAAAAAACACAATGCAAATGTAAGCTATTATTCCCTCTCCGCATGCATACTCACTCCTTCATGCCATGGGTGTTAAGAAGTTCAATTTGGGACAGTGATTCTGGCTCCTGGGTCCAGATGGCATGGTTATAACAGCTGTGTATAAATGGGCTCTATAGACCAGGGTTTTTTTTTTTTTTTTTTTTTTTTTTTTTTTTAGATAAATACTGCCTGACTTTCTGAAAAGATCTCTTTGGATAAAAGATTGGGTTGAAAGATTTTCATTATACCTGTGTTGCTCTTTAGTATAGAATAATATGACAACTGATAAACAGCTTTTGGTTTTTCTGATTTCAACATTTAAATTGTATTTTGTCATTTTTGTCATCTTAGCTATTTGCTTCCTGCCTCATCCTTCTTTTCTCCAACATCAATTAACAGGAAGAAAAGAAAGAAAGAAAGAAAGAAAGAAAGAAAGAAAGAAAGAAAGAAAGAAAGAAAGAAAGAAAGAAAGAAAGAAAGAAAGAAAGAAAAGAATCAAAACTCTCCTATTCAGAGAGGAAAACTCCAGGTAGGTAGAAGTATATAGTCAAATAAAATTAATGGTCAGATGAACAGGGATGCAGAAGGAATGTGTGTCAACCTATTAAGGTGACCACAAAATCCTGAATGTATAAATCCTGTTAGGATTAAGTCACAGGTCCTCATCTAGCATTGAATAGTAGATCCTAAAATCTTACCTCTCCAAATCCCCAAACCATCACATCCCTTTCTGCTTTAGGTTTCCTGCTTCAGGTTTGTCAAAATTTCTCCTGGGGAGGATGGAACAAGAGCCACTCCCCTCCAGTTCCCTACTCACAGTGACCCATGCCCTCCCTCTTTTCCCTAATCTGTTTATTTTGGGGGGAGACAAATAGTATCTCCTCCTCGGAATAAAATAGGGGATCCCATGAAAACCTATTTGAGATTTTCCTCGGTTGCTTAGTCCATTGGGAAGGTGACATAGCATCAGCAGGGTGCCTCATTCAGAACTGTTACATGACAGGCACCAAATTAATGTTAGATTAATTAAATGAAATAGTCTAAGAGGCCACAGCCAAGTAGAGGCACAAAGAACCACTGGGGCCTGTTCGAACTCCACCACTGATGAACATGGCTGATTAATTCAAGATATTTTGTCTCCCCAAAACTGGCTTTCCTAGTCTGTCAGTTTGTTGAGCAACCAGTCTGGTTCAAACTGAAGAAATTGCTCAATTAAATGTCTAGAGAGGTAAGAGGGAGTATTGACTCTCAAAAGATAACTTAAATTAACCTGACCATTACTATATTCCACTTGTATTTTCACAAGTGGTCACCTGGTATTTTTTAAACTCCTGTGTGGTTGTTTTCCAATCCCACAAGATGAACCAGTTTCCAGCTCTGAAAGGCCACTGAAGAATGCTTCTTCATACCCATTCTGTTTTCCTGAAATTGCCCAATGCAGGTCAGCATGAGGACATGAGGAGTACCCAGACTCCTCTTCCAGTGAGTGGCTGTTTCCAGCCAACCACAAATTACAAGTTAATTGCTCTAGTCTCAATAAAAGTAGCTAATTCAACTTCTTATTTTGAAGTTAAAAATCTCCCCTAGTGTAGACAGCCTTAAATTAACTACAATTTGCAAATATTGCCCAAATTGTTGGGTTTTTCCAAAATTATTCTGACAACAATAGCAATGTTGTATGGGCAAATTACAAAAAGATGAAGAGATTTCTGTTTAAAAACAAATACGGGGAAAGTCTGGGTATGGCAAATTAAAAAAGCAAAGTCAAGATATGTCCTAAAGAGAAAGATTTGTTTTGGAGTTAAAAAAACAAGATCTGAGTACTGGTTCAGCTGCTCGGTAAGATCATAAAGTACCACACCTTAAACACAGCTCAAAAGGACATGGCTATTATTATTTTTAAAACGCACAGCGCAGACCTTCTAGGAAGGAGGCATGTGGATTTGCTTTTCTCTTTTCCCTTGAAACCACAGGGAACTACTGGAGCACTAAGGGTCAAAATACAAATTATATTAATAAACTAAACAAACAGTTTTATATTGCTAGTTTTAGAAATATCACAGAGGGCAGATTTCTAAAGAAGCTCTTACTCTATATTTCTTGTAAATGATCCTTTGGTTTTGGCAACCTGTCTTTGAAATAGTTGTTATAGATCCTTTCCTCTTTCTATTACACTAATCCAGGTTATCATCGTCTTTTTATTTAGATTATGACAGTCACCTCTAACTCATCTCCCTGCCTTCAGGTTTGCTCCTGTACCAATCGTTGTCCCACAGGTTGTCGCAAATAAAATCCAAAGCTCAAAATTAAACAAAGATAAAAATATATACTGTTTATGCATCTATAACATAGAAGATAAAATAAATCTTAAAAAGCAAGGCAATAACGAACACAAAATATAGAATGGTGGAAACCTCTTAAGGGAGGCAAGATGACATAGAGAAGAAGGCCAAAACCATGGCTCAACATTTTAAAGTACTGAAGAAAAAAAAAAAAAAAGGGAAAAGAAAAGAAATCATCGGTTACAGCTCTACATCCAGAAATTCAAATTTAAAAAACCTGAGAGTATTCATCACCAACAATGTGCCCTACAAGAACTGTTTAAAGAAATTTTTAAAGCAGGGAGTGAAAGAGAACAAGGACAGATAAGACAAATCGCACACAAAGATCAAGATGGTAGATACAAACTTAACAATATCAATAATTTAATAACATTAAATATAAAATGTCAACACATTCCAATTAAAAAGCAAAATTGTCGTATGATAGAAAACCAAGTCACAGCTATTATGTATCTATAAGAAATAAACTTTATTATTTATTTATTTATTTATTTGTTATTAAAGCAGAGTTGACTTACAATATTCTATTAGTTTCAGGTATGCAACACAGTGATTTGACATTTATATTCCTTATAGCAGTGATCACCATGAGAAGTCTAGTAACTATATGTCACTGAACCAAGTTGTTATGATATTGACTATATTCCTTATGCTGTATATTATATCCCTACACACTTATTTATTTTATAACTAGAAGGTTTTACCTCTTAATATCCTTCACACTTTTCCCCTTCCCGCCCCTTTCTGTCACTCTCTCCTCTGGCAATCATCAGTTTATTCTTTGTATCTATGAGTCTGTTTCTATTTTGTTTTGTTTTTTAGATTCCACATGTAAGTGAAATCATATGGTATTTGTTTTTCTCTGCCTTTCTTATTTCACTTAGCATAACACTCTCTAGATAAATCCATGAAGTTGGAAATGGCAAGATTTTATTTCTTTTTTATAGCTGAGTAATATTTCACTATATATACATATATACATATCTATATTTATTTGTCTGTTGATAAACACCTAGGTTGCTTCCCTATCTTGACTATCGTAAATAATGCTGCAATGAACATAAGGGTCCAAATATCTTTTTAAATTATTGTTTTTGTTTTCTTAGAATAAATGCCCAGAAGTAGAATTTCTGAGGAGTATGATAGTTCTACTTTTAATTTTTTTAAGGAACCTCCATACTGTTTTCAACAGTGGCTGCACCAATTTGCAATCCCACCAACGTTACATAAGGATTCCTTTTTCTCTACATTCTCACCAACACTTACTTGTTGTCTTTTTGGTGTGCTTTACATGTAAAGACACAGACAAGGTAAAAATGAAAAGCTGACGAGCTATACCATGTAAACACTAATCAAAAAAAGCTGGAGTAAGACATTGATATCAGTTAAAGTTGACTTCAGAAAAAAAGAATATTATAAGAGATAAGGAGAGAAATCTCATAATAAAGGAATCAATTCATTAAGTGAACATAAACATTTTAAATGTGTATGAAACTAATCAGAGAGCTTCAAACACACAATGCAAAAACTGATAAAATAAAAAGAAAGAGACAAATCTATATTTTTTTTCATTACTGCACTCTCAGTAATTGATGGAACTAACACACAGAGGAAAAAAGATGAGCAAAAATATAGAGGACCTGGACTACACCTCCAAACAACTTGCTACAAAACCATACATCCCAAAGCAGTAAAATATTCTTTTCAAGTGTGCATGGAACATTCAGCAGGAAAGATCATATTCTAGGCCGCAAAAAAAGGCTCAACTTTAAGATGAATAAAATTATAGAAAGTATGTTTTTTAGGAACAACAGGATTAAATTAGGATTTAATAACAGAAAAGTATTTGGAAAATCCAGAATATTTTAAAGTTAAACAACATACTTCTAAATAATTCATGCAGCAAAGGAAAAAAAACAATTAATTAGAAAATAATAGAAGTGAATTGAAATGATGTCATAATATCAAAAATTATAGGACAGTTAAAGAAATGTTTAAAGGGAAATGTATAACATCAAATGCTTTTGTTAAAAAGATAAGAGTCTTAAATCAAGGATCTAAGCATCTTTAGAAACTAGAAGTAGAGTTAATTAAGCCTAAAGAAAGCAGAATGACACAAATAATAAATGTAAGAGCAGAAATAAATTAAATAGAAACAGAAATAAACAATAGTAGGGTAGAAGAGATGGGTCAAAAAATACAAACTTCCAGTTATAAAATAAATAAGTCATGGGGGGTGTAATGTACGGCATGGTGACCATAGTTAATAATACCGTGTTGCATATTTGAAAGTTGCTGAGGGACTAGATTTTAGAAGTTCCTATCACAAGAAAAAATAACTTTTTGTAACTATATATGGTGATGGATGTTCACTAGACTTATTGTGGTTGTCATTTCGCAGTGTATACAGATATCGAATTATTATGTTATATATCCGAAACTAGTATGTTATATGTCAATTATAGTTCAAACTTAAACAAACAAACAAACAAACAAATAGAATTTTAAAGAGTCAGGAGACGTAGCAACAGGGTGAAAGACCACTGGAGCCAAGCTGGGCTGTCCACTTTGGCCTGGCTACATGCACCCTCTCATTCAACACTATCCTCTTTCACCCCATCATGTTCTTGCCTCACCCTGTGGACAGCAGAGTTTTCCACACTTTCCAGAACAATGCCTGGCAGGTGCTCAGTGATGACCGTTAGCTACTTTCTTGGCTTACTAGCGAGTGTGGAAACAGAGGGGCTTTCCTATTCCTGTCAGCACAGTCAGGTCCTCATTCATGGACCAGGGCCAGTCCTGAGAGCCACGTTGAGAAGAGAAGCAGGGAACATGGCCAGGGCACACAGAGGAGAGTATGATTAAAGGATTGAAAAACAGAGCCTATGAGGCAAGTTTTAAGGAACTGGATTTTTTTTTTTTCCTGGAAGAAACGAGGATAGAGGATGACCCAATTGTCTCTTCAAGTGTCTGAGGGGTATTTATGATGGGAGCAATGTCCTGGCTGCTCTTCATCGCAAACCCACTGGAGGAGCAGAGTTTATCTCGCAGCAGGGGGGATGCCATGGAGTTCCTTGCTGAAGGGAAACTTAGGTCGATAGTAGCCTCCATCAGCCTCAGGCCATCATGAGGGGTAGGCTAGACTCTTCTGTTTAAAACTCAAGAAATCAACTGGGTGACTGCTTGAGTGCTCTCCCAACTTTAATTCTTAATGTCTTCCTCTACCATATTCTCTTTTATTTTTGTAGGCTTATCAAAAGAAAGTTAGAAAAGGCTTTCTTGAATAAGGAAAGGTGGTATGAATCACATAAAATTCTCTTTAGTGGCATCAATCCTTGATGTTACTACAGTAAAAAAGAAAAAATGGTATGTATACTTTTTCTAATATAATTAGAACACAACTGAGGAAGAAAGAATTTTTTCACACGTTAACTTTTTACTAAGTCGAATTGCTATGAGTATAGTTTGTTCAACAGACTCAAGGAGAATAATTTGTAGGACTTAATCAAGCACAGGGCTTATAAAAGTATTCCATATATTATCCATTTTTAGTTGCTTTTATTTAGTTTTAAAGACAGCAGGTTTTCATGTCTCCACTTGTTGCGAATTCTGTGAGTCTATACTGGGGAGCCGGAGAAATTTCTCAGGATGTCAAACACTACTGGACAGCATCTGGTACAATGAATTAGAAAGCAGACTCTGAGGAGATAAACAGCAGAATAACAACAGATACCCTTTGTTGTGAGGCTAGTGCGTGCCAAGTGCCGTTCTTATTAATTTTCATAATGACCCGGGGAGGGAGATATCAATATCCTCATTTGACAGAGTCAGAGAGATGACTAACTTGCCCAAGGCCACACAGATAACAAGTGGTGACATCTAGATTAAAATCCAGATCCGCTTGACTCAGAAGTCTGTGTTATTTTTATGCCACTGCCTGCTGCTCCTGGTTTGTGGATTCATTCTGTTGGGATATGCTAGCTCCCAACACAGGGCCATGTAATTTAAAAAGTTATTCGGTCAGTCTAATGTCATTATTTTGCTCACTAAGAGAGCTCATTAGTTCCCAAAAAAGTCAATGAAGGCAAAGGTTGACAGGGACATCCTAATGAAACAGCCTCACACCTTTCTTCAGTTCCATTTTCCATCCTATTCCTTTGGCCTACAACTTTAAATCTTCAGAGCAATGGCTTCTTGATTCCCACCAGTAAGCTCAGCCGTTTCTTAAAATTCTTTAAGCAATCCTGGCTCTAAAGTTGTGTTCTTTATAGAGTGGTCCATGGACCTTCTGCGATAGCATCACCTGGACAGTTGGCTGAAAACATAAATTCCTGGAGGCCTCACTGTGGAACTACTGAATCAAAATTTCTGAGGGTGAATCTACATATTTAACAAGTACTTTAGATCATTTTTATCCATGAGAAGAATTGAGAATTATTTCTCTTAACTCAGTGGTTGTTAACCTTGGATGTACATTCTAATCACTTGGGAAACTTATGCCTGAGTTCCCCCTCCAGAGATTCTCAGTCCTATGGGGTGCGGCCTGGGCATCAGACTTTTAAGAGATCCCCAGAGGATTCTTATATACAGCTGGGACCAAGAATCACTTTCTGAAACCTAGAACACTGCTTCTTAAATGTAAGAAAGCATCAGAATTGCTGGGGGATTTTCTTAAAGCATACATGCTGAACCCCACCCCCAGAGTTTCTGATTCAGTAGGTCTGGTGTAGGAACTTAGAATTTGCATTTCTAACAAGTTCCTGGGTAATACTCTTCCAGGAGCCACATTGTGAGAACCACTGGTTTAGATATTCTCGAATATTAGCATACATCACCCACTACTAGGTTTTAAATAATTAAGGAAAAATCTTTTTGCGACTTTGAAAGCTTCAGGGACACCTTGTATTTTCTAGCCCAAATTTAAATATTTTTGCATATATCAGGTCCACTGAAGACTAGATTAAGTCAGCCTTGTAAACAGAAGAATTATTAACCTGTTTTCCCCAGAGGATATTTAAATACTCAAGGAGTAAAAACAGCATTTACCTTGAATAAATAATTACATTTCTTAGGCAAATTGTAAAGCTAAAAGAAATCTTGATGATAGAGATTCATGAAAGCACAGATCACTTCCAATATTAAGGTAGGTACTAGGACAAAAAAAATGGTATAGAAAATCAAACTTTTTGCAGAAGCACATGAAGAAATCTTGGCTTTGTCATTCTTGGCCCTGTTTCCATTGCTAGAGGTGATGGTACAGTAACTGATCTTTCAGGACTAGGGAGTCACTGGGTGGAAGAAGGGTCTCTCAGATCTGCCTTGAAGGCTATGCACTGCCCACAGGGGTGGGGGGCCCATTCATATAAACTTTGCTGCAAATTTACGCTCTCAGGTCGTGCTACGCGGCAGAACTGGGAGACGGCTATGCCTTTTTTTTTTTTAGTTGCAGAAACCTTAGCAGTCTCTCTTCAGAAGCAGAGACCTAGAAAACCTGACCCAGAGGTCAAAATTCAGTCCCCTGCTACCCCTGACCATACCTGCTTCTCCTGCTTCCAGGTGCTGGCTCCAGGTGATCCACTAGGGGAGTGATGAGGAGAACAAGACTTCCCACAGTATCATTTCACATGCTCAGAGAGAGACATGGGCTACCTAGTTTGGGGAACCCTGGCAGCAGTCTTGAGGGCCAGGGAAGGCACAGAAAGGAGGTCTTTTGGTGAGTATGTAGGGCCTGAGTATGTATATACATGTGAATCTCAGTCTTTTGAGAGCCGTGGATAAAAGTGAGATCTTGCTGCTCAGCCAGGTTTCTTTTCCCCTTACTTCTTTGCCTTTGCACAGTTCTCTATTTCCTCTGATGTCTCTCCTGCACCTGCCCTAGAACAAACATATACTGTACTATGCGTTGTCTGGAGAAATTCCAATTTTCAATATTTTTATCTGAGTCTAGAGTCTGTCCTGGTTTTCGTTCTGTAAATGTGGTCATGCTTAACTACAGTCTGGAGGGTCGTCAAGAAGTCACCACTCCAGCTCCCCACTTAGGTGTTTACTCTGGCTCCTCCTCGGACTTTCTAGCACTATCCATCTACCCAAATGGAAGTAGCTTCTGAGGCTGAGGATCTAAGCTAGGAGGTGAGGAGTCGTGCCAATGGGAAAAATTGAGGGAATAAGTCACTGGTGTTCAAGTAAGTCTTTCAGACAACAAGAATGAAATTTGGGAGGCCCACTGCCCGTTCCAGGTGTTTCGTCTCAAATCCGTTGTTATGTCTTTCGCAAGTTCATATGTTGAAGCCCTAACCACCGAGGGTGACTATATTTGGAGTAAGGAAGCAATTAACATCCAATTAGGACACAAGGATCTGATAGGATTAGCATCCTCATAAAAAGAGACACTAGACAGCTTGCCAATTTATTCCCCCTAGTGCACAGAGTAAGCAAATGCCATGGGAAAACAAGAAGGCAGCTAGTTGTCTGCAAGCCAGAAACCAAAAAAATAAAACAGATGGACCTGATCTTTGATCTTGTGTTTCTAGCTTTCAGAATTATGGAAAAATAAATGTCTACTGTTCAAGCTACCCAGTCTATAGTATTTTGTTATGGCAGCCTGAGCAGACTGAGATACCCATCCCTTCTCTTCTCTCCCCACTTAGACTCAAGTTCCTCCTCAAGAGAGGCTGAATCAGTTCAAGATCTGTCATCATCATCGTGACTCCTCAATATCTCCATCACTGAATCATAAGCACCCAAGGGCAGGGACTGGTCCTCAGTCACTTCCATACCCCTCCCCAACCCCATCCCCAGAACTTAGCAGGCTTTTATCCTGCAGTAAGATGTGAAAGTCTGGGCAGAATGTACAGTAAATGTGGATGCCTGCAGAGGGTGCAGCAGGAAAATGCCTATGCCATCTTGTTATTTCACCTTTTACTTTTAATAATAAATCCAGAAAACATTTGTTACCACTGCTAAAACTTCATGTAAACATGTGGAGGCCCGGAATGGCTGAGATGCTGAAGTAAAAAGAGAGTGAACAATAGTTTATGTAAAATGTGGAAAACAACTCTGCATCATCTGTCCCAGCTGAGGCACCTCACTCCTCAGGCATGGCTGGGAATTGTTGGACTGCTGCTCTGATCGACAGTTTGGGGTACAGGAGATGGTGTGCAGGGCGGACTTACTCCTGGGAGGGCTGGAAATCTTGTACTGGGGAGCCCTTGGTATATAACTAGAAAGATCTATCTAATCCTTACTAAAGGAGATATTCAAAATGTCTTACATCTGGTAGGGCAATTGCAAACAATCAGTGCAGCTATCTTAGCACACAGCAGCTTAGCACATGCTCATCAACTCAGGAGTAAGCTAAAGCCTGTTCCCACATTTGTTTCATGGACAAAAGACACATTCGTGGGCACAGCTAGATCAGGGTAGTCCAAATCCAGCCTGTACAATTCATCAGAAGAGTATGTGTGTTGCCATGAGAGTTACCCAGAGAACTAAGTCCCTTAAGGGCATGGGGACACAAGATCCAGTTCTAAATCAGATGACCATCCAGTTCTTGCAAACGTTGTTTTTGATTTTAAACCAAATGTCAGGGAACCAAAGAAATAATGCCCATAGTGATCTCTGCTAAACACAAATACATTAAACAAACACTGTTTTCATGTGTATTTTACTTTCTTCACGGTTTCAAACATTGCAAGGAATAGATTTAGAGAGGAAAAATGTAGGAAACCCCTAAATATAAGATTTTGTTTATACTCTAGGAATTATGTAATGTGAAAATTACTTCCTGTAAGTCCTGTCATAAATCTTGTAAACTGAGAAACAATGACAAGGAGAGTAGATATAACCAAGTGTAAGGTTTCGATTCAAATTGTTCAGGCCACAAACAATTCTTGCACATATTTGAAACATCTACTTTGAGAGGAAAGTCCCATATTTGGATTGTATCTGTATGATAGAGAAAATTAGAATTTCATGAATTCTACAAAAGGATTTCATATATAAATATTCACTTCAGCCATAATAGCACCTCAGTTGTTCAAATGTCATTGATGTAGCAAGTTTGGTTATTCAAAACCAAACTGAGAATCTGGAAAAATTTTCAAAGGCTTTGTTATGATTAAGGTATATAAGTCTATGCATTAAATGCCATTTATTTTACTTTCTAAAAGAAACCCACATTATTTAAAATCTCTATATAATTTGCTAATAGTTTTAGGTATTTGGTATTAGAGTATGCAGAGGCTGCTAGTGGTTGATCCTAACATCCCTTCTTCCATTTCTATCTGGTATCAGAAACTCAAGTTTGTTTAGGGAATTCATGCACCTAGATAACTATATTTCTCAGTCTTTTTACGACTATAAGTGTGATAAACAATGAAATACAAGTAGACATTTTTTGTAGGACATCCAGGAAGAATCCTAGCCTTTCTGCCTTCCTGCCTTCCAATCTGCCTGCTGGAGCCCTGGCATGATGATAGGAGCCATCTTTGGACCATAAGAGATATGTTGCAGTAGAGAGCTAGAAGGGTCCCAAGTCCCTGAAAAATTCAAGATGTGCCATACTCATTGAGGCCTGCCTATCTCTGGCATTCTTATGCATGAGTCACACATAAGCCACTTTCTTGTTTTAGCCTCTGTTAGTTTTCTAAATGTTATATAGATGCAAGATTATCCCAATAAATATACTCGACTTAAATCAAAAGTAATATATTATTTGTTCTGTGGTTACCAGAAGCAGATACACGATACCCAGGAAAAGGGAAGTCTGACACCTCTAAGGAAGGAGATGCTCAAAATCCAGGAAACAACTACCTAAACTTATAGTAAATACTTTTAAAGCATTGTATTCTAATCATACCTACTAAGATAAATTGTTCTACACCTCTTAGGTAGGTTCTAAGAGCATCAATGTGCTACAGAAAATTAAAATCATCTGAATTAATAATTATGCTTGGAGTCATCAGAAAATAATGAATTATGTTTGGTTTAAGAGATAGGAAATATCATAAAAATGTTTTATTCAAAATATCTTAGTTTTTAAAAAAAATTCTGTTCACAAAATAATAAGTAAACAAACCAAGTTTTCTGGAAATTTGTAATACGGAATAGCAAATTGGTCAAGTTGGAAAATAAATGAATTGTCACTGTATAAGGTTTTGTTGGTTTAAACTTTGTGCTGATTTTATATAAAAATTCTTTTCTTAAAATATCTTTACATTTAAGTATTGTATTCATATTATTTGGTCAGCATTCCAACTAGATATACTACCCCCCCAATAAAAAATTAAAATTAAAGAAAACCACAAAATTTGATAGAGAACATAACATCTCAATTTTGAGTCTTAGAGGCAACAAAATATAGAAATTTTGCCTTTCCTGCTCTCTTTATTTCCTGGAAAGTTTTAGTTCTATTCAAATAGTGTGAAATTCTTACCTGAGCAACGCTTTTCACAAATGAATGTAGAAAGAGCCAGCATTTCTTGGCAAGGATCAGAAGTAGGCCTAAAGGCAATTTGATCTTTAAGCCAAACCCAGATAAATGAGAAACCTATTACAAACGTGAAATCAGCCAAGAACTTGCTGGCTAATCGCCATTCTCCAAACAAAACTAAAGATAGCAGTAGCATAAACAATAGAAGCAAAAGGTTCAAGAACAAAAACATTTGAATAAAATCCCTTAACAGTGTCTTCATTCACACAAAATAACAGGAATTCTGCCCTCTAATGCTTTACCTTCCAGGAGGCAGATGACTGTACCACATGCTCCCTTACAACCCTCAGCTTCCAGGATTCTTCAGGTCTCCTACCAATCATCATAATTTTTTTCCTACAAAAGTTTTCAGATCCCTAAGGGGAAAGACTGCATTGCTATTATTCAGTTAGATCCCCACTACCTATCTAGTAGAGGCCCCGGCAAATACTAGATTCTTATTTAGAAGTTGGATGGGTAGATGAATGGATGAGTGAGAAAGAAACCTGGAGAAGGTATGATTAGACACATAGGCAGGGAATTTAACACAAAAATTATCTTTTATTCCCCCTCTCTCCAACCTAACTTCGACTTCCTGAAAATATCTGAGTTTCTTGGGAAGAAAAGGAGAGAAAATGTAAAGAACAAATAAATGAAAAGAAGATGGCAATGAGATGTAAATAAAGCCATGGAGAAGCTGACCAAATAGGTCTCTAATACACACACACACACACACACACACACACACACACACACACATTTCTAATATCTATAGCTGTCCAGCACAGGCCAGATGTTTCTCCAAAGAATGAATGGTTACTTTGAGTAGATTGTGTAAATTAGATAATAATAATCTGTAAATTTCTACTAACTCAAGCCTGACAATGAAGTCACAGAAGGGACTTTCCTAGGTAGTGGTACAAAGTCCAGGAACCAGATATGAGGTGAATGAATTTGTATCACTTTCCTTCTGGGTCTTTAGTGCTCTGGTTGCTGAGTAATAACAAGCCTAGAGGCTGGACAAGAAAGGCAGGAAAAGGAGGAAAAGAGGTCAAGTTTATCCAGAAGCTGAGTAATACACCTGTCAGACCACAGAATAAACCACAGCTTCGTAACTTATTTCCTTAACCAGGAATGTAAAGTTCAGCAACATTTAGCCACAAAAAGAGATGAATAAAAGGATGATGCAATATATGATCATTGCTACTGCTTGTTAGAGTTTCTGGTTCTCCTCTTCTAGGTGCACAGGAGGACTACTTTCATACCTCTATCTATTGAACTTAGATTTGGCCATATGATTTTCTACAGTCTAAGCTAAGCAGGGTCAGGCCTGGTTAGTACTTGGATAGGAGACCACCTGTAGGTGTAAGAAATAAAAAATAAAAATAAATGATTATAAGCTGACAAAGGCCTTGCAATCTGTGAGGTCAACCAAGGGTTGCCTCGCCTAAAAAAAAAAAAAAAAAGGCAATAAATAAATAAATAAATAAAAACATTAGAAGAGGCAGAATGAAAACAAAAGTGAGTTTGGTCAATACAAGGTTGAAACGCCAATTGTCAGAACATAAGTCATGTAAAGAAAGGAAGCAAAAAGTGGCCCCTTTTTATAATTGGTCCTGGAATGCTGGAGCCTGGCTACAGATGTGAAGCAAAGTGAAAAAGTTGAGCTGGATTTGCTGGCTGCAGTAATACAAATGATTTAAAGTTTTAAGTGGTAAAAAGAAAGTTTTTTTTTTTTTTTAATTCTGGAGAAAGCTTAGGAAATGATTTGCTATCTTTAATAGTAACATTACCAATAACGAACACATTTATAGCTCTTATAATCTTCTATCACTCTTCAGAGCACTTAACACATTTTAGTTCTAATAATCATCACAATTCTATGAGTTGGGTATCATCATTATCCCCAGTTTACTGATTAAAGAATGAAGCATAGAGAAATTAAATAGCTTGCTCAAAGTCAGCCATTAGAAAGTGGTGGAGCTGGCTTCAAAGACAGGCATTTTGGGTCCAGTACAATAAATTGCTCTTAACCACTTTGCTCTACAGAATGGCTAAAGGTTTTAACAATGAACTTGGGACAGAGTATAAAGATAAAGACTTGTTGCCAGGCTGCTGTGTTCAATAGGAGGCTTTTGGCTTTCTGTGTCAGAATGCCCAACTCCAGCTAGATTTGGTAATGAAGAAAGTGATTATTTTTTGTCACAGAAGACAAAAGGGCAGCTGCAGAATTTGTTGTCCATGGTTTATTGATGTTATAAAGAACCCAGGTTCTCTTTGGCTTTTGATTCTGTTACCCACAGTGTTGAATTCACCTAAGGCTGTCCACCTTTATGGTCAATGATGGCAACCAGTGGCAAAAGTGCACATGTGCCCCTTGGTTGCCACTCAGCTAGAAAGAGAAATCCACTCTCTCTTTTTTATTCTTTCTGAGCTAATTCAATTGCATGTTCATGACAAGGTGAAGGTTAAAAAAAAGGTGACCGAGGTGCCATGCACTGTTTGGCTTAGAAAAATCAAGGTTTCTGGAATTTCAGAAGGGGTCAAGTTCCCTGAGGCAACCTTGCTTAATGGCTAAGCGTCTTAATACCTGGATAAAATCAGAGTTTGGTTAGGGAGAAGGAAAGAGGTTGGATGGGTAAGAAACCAGCGGTGTCCACCAGCAGGTATCAGTTGAAGTGCAACTCTACCTGCAAACTTAGTTATCTCTGCTACTCTTTCCCTGGGGAAACTTCCACAGAAATAGGATGTTAAGGTGGTAAAATACATACTCTCATTGACCATGATTTTGAATCTTAATTCTGTTTGAATCTTAATTCTGTTTTCTGTACATTAACAAGTTTCTTAAATTCTTGAGAGGCTGAGTAAACAGATGGACAATGGTCAAACTACACACACACACACACACACACACACACACACACACACACACACACACTTCTGACCCGTAATCTGCAGCAATCAGCCCAGAAAGCCAACCTATTATCTATAGTAACCAGTCCAGGAAGTCAGACCACTACCTTTAGCAACCAGTCCTAAAATCAAACAATAGCCCTGTAACAATCAGTCCCAAATGGTCAAGACTTGATTAATAACTGACAGCTTTCATAATTTACGAGCCCTCTTCCAACTTAGGACCAACTGAAGAAAGCCAAACATGCAACCCTAACCAATTAGAAGCCCTGCTTCTAGTTCGTGTGCCTGTAGTTTCTCCAGGCCAACAGCCTCCAGTCAGGGCAGACCTAAAAACTTCCCTTTCTTCGTTATAAAGCTTTCCCTCTTGTCTGCTTGTCTTTGAGTCTCTGCCAAATGCAAGTGATGGTGCCTGACTCCTTTGTTATATCAAACTCTTAGTAAATAGCTTTTGCTTGGTCTTATTTGGGTGATCTTTACTTACTTCCACACTCTCTAAGCTTCATTCTCCTTATCTGTAAAGTGGGAACCATAATAATACTGACTTCAGAGGGCTGTTGTAAAGATTACATTAGATTATGTGTTAAAGCCCTTAGCATGTTAATTATTATGGACTCAAAATTATCTCTTGAGAAACTATTTATTTGATTGACTATCTGATGGATATATTTATAAGAGAACAAAGAAACTGCAGGCATCACCATGAGGCATGATGCAGTCAACCCAAATGCCATGTGGTCTAAGAAGAAAAGGCTGAAAGTCACTTGGCTATTTTCTTAGGAAGAGTTCTTACCATACGCTTCATGTGAAGTGTCCCATAATGAGTGGGTCTTTGTGTGTCTTCACTGACCTCGATACAGGCTGCTCGTGACAATGAGAATGGCCTGGATTGGGATAAACCAAAGATGTACAGAAGATTGCTCTGTTGATAGCTTCCAGGGCTAACACTGGATCTTCCACATAGTTGGTAGAGAGTAAATATTTGTCAATTGGCTGATTGAATAAACAAGTGCCTTTTACCACTGCTAAAATTTGAGAATCAGTTTGAATTACACATAGAAACTATTTTCATGTCGTCTAAGAAGCTACAGTTTCAAGGATCTGTGAATAAAACGTACATCAGTCCTCACAAATATTTCGAACCCACAAACAATTATAATTCGTTACCCATACTGAAATGAAGAACAGAAGAAATATAATTAAAATATAACGAGGAAGAAGAAGACATGAAAGGGGGCACGGAGAGAGAGAGGGACTGAGACCGTCTGGGTTATGAGACACATGAACAGGGAAGCAAGAGGCCCCTGTGAGGAAATGTCAAAGGGCAGGATGGCATTGCAGAGGAGGAGGAGAGAGAGGTGATTCATTCCCTTAATATTAAGAAAATGTTAAGTGTTTGCCGTGTATCCCTATTCATGTTGTAGATTATCCTGATTAAAAAGAGATAAATCTCTGAGAGAAAGGTAAAGAGAATAAAGGTGAAAGTAACTATAGTTGGGAAGAATTCTGGATTACATCACTTTATCCTTCAAAGAACTCTCCAGATGATCAAAGAATATGAACGAATTCAAGACAAAGTCATCTTAATCATACTGATTCCGAGAAAACACGGTGAGGCACCGGCGTGAGGTAAAGTGAGTCAGGTGAGGTTTCTCAAAAATAAGTCACTGGGGCCCCCTAGATTGGTGGTGCCCTTTTAGCAGGAAAACACCCCAGAAGCATCCCTCGCAGCCACCTGTTTGGACTCTAGTAAATACATGGCAGTAGGGGGTTAATGGCAGGTGTTAATCATAACCTCTGGCAAACAGTAAGAGCAGAAAGAGATATCCTAAAAATAAGCCTTTGATTATCTATAGCAGAAAATAATGGGAAAGAGTCTTTCAGTGATAAAACTGTGAGAGACATAGGGAGTCAGAGAACTCACCACAGTCTTCTGTCATATGCCTTAAGCAAGATCAATTTTTTTTAAAGCTCAGGCCTGATGTTTCAGCAATCACCAGGCAGATGTTTTCTCTGTAGGCCAGATTCTGTGCTCACTCATTGATTCTCCCTTTGGCTCTATTATGTTAATAACCCCACAGAGACCCCCTCTTCTTTCATGCACCATGAAGCAGTCACTCTTCATTCTTCATTTCTCCGTGAAAAATAGATGCTGTAGCAAAATGCAATTGACACTCAGAAATAGATCTGCACAAATATACCCAACTGATTTTTGACAAAAGTGCTTTTGAAAGCAATTCATTGAAGATAGCCTTTTTAATAAATGGTACTGGAGCAATTGGACATGATAGACCAAAAAAAAAAAAAAATGAAAGAATGAGCCTTGACCTAAACCTCATACTTTATACAAAATTAACTGAAAATATATCATAGACTTAAATGTAAAACATAGATCTATAAAACTTGTAGAAAAAAACATAGTAGGAGTCTTTGGGGCCTGAGACTAGGTAAAGAGTTCTTAGACTTGGCACTCAAAAGAAAATCCATAGAAAGAAAAACCAATAAACTGGACCTCATAAAATTTAAAAGTTTTATACTGTGAGAGGTCATGTGAAGAGGATGAAAAGACAAGCTACAGATTGGGAGAAAATATTTGCAAATCACACATGTGGCAAAGGACTAATATGTATAATATATAAAGAATTCTCAAAACTAAGAGGTTAAAAACAAGCTAATTAGGAAAGGGGCAAAAAGACATTAACAGACATTTCACCAAAGAGAATATACAAATGGTAAATAAGCACAGTAAAAGATGTTCAATATCATTGGCTACTAGAGAGGTGCACATTGAAACCACAGTGAGATCTCGCCACACAGCTAGCAGAATAGCTAAAATAAAACAATACCAAATGCCGGTGAGAATGTAGGGAAATTGGATATTTCATACACTGATGTTGGGAATGTAAAATAATACAGTCACTTTGGAATATAATTTAGAAGTTTCTTTTAAAACTAAATATGAACTACTATATATATATAATTGCACTATTATGGTATTTATATCCCAGAAAAAATAAAAGAAAATATATCCTCACACAAAAACCTACACGCAAATGTTCATAGCAGCATTATCTGTAATATCCCAAACTGGAACCAATCCAGGTGTCCAGGTGTCCTTCAACAGGTGAATGGTTCAAACTGATATTTATGTAACATGGACTACTACTCAGTAATAATCAGGAACAGACTACTGTGATGCTGTAACAACACGAATGACTCTCCAGGGATTTGTACTAAGTGAAAATAGCCAATTCCAAAAAGGTTACATTGTTTATAATTGCATTTATCTAACATTTTTTTAAATGACGAAACTTTATAAATGGAGACTAGATTAGTGGTTATCAGAGATGAGAAATTGGGGAGGTGGCATGAGGGAGGTGGGTATGGTGATAAAAGAGTCACATAAGGGATGCTCTTGGTGTTAGAACTGTTCAGTATCTTAACTATGGTGATCGAAGACCTATAAGGGTGATAAATTGTATAGCACTTAATACACATGTGTGTGTGGGGATATGTATGCACACACCTGCACACACACAGATGAGCACAAGTAAAACTGGGAAAACCTGAATAAGATCCACAGATTGTATCAATTTCAGTATCCTGGTTGCGATGTTATACTATATTTAAGCACAATGTTATCACTGGTAAAGTGTACAAGGGATTTATTTGCCTTAATTCTTATAGTTGCATATGAATCTATAATTATCTCAATTTAAATATATGTATATATGTATGTATACATATACTGTGTTGATGGAGTAACAACCAGACTAACACATGTCAGCAAATTAAACTAATCTCTTATAAGGATAATTCTAACCATTCTAGATATTTATATGTTTACTCTCAGGCGGTGTCCATATTATATCCAAAGAAATATTTTCTTTTCTTTTTTTTAACGATTTTATTTTTATCATGGAGGTAATGTTGAATTGTAGAAAAGATGAAATATATAGAAGTAGAAGTAAGGAAAATAAAATAAAGATTACTTATAATCTCATTACTCCACAATACCTTGAATAGTATGCCTTTTAGAAATTGGCCAATAATTTAATTGGTTTTAGTTTTTGCCATTTTGGTACCGTAATTAATGCTCTCTTGCATGTTTCTTAGAGTATATTCTTTAGAGAACTTACAATTTGTTAATTATACAATTCTTATACACATAAATAAGATCAGAAAATTTTATCAACGTCAGTATCTTGATTATGCTATCACCCTGTAGTTTTGCATTTGTACATACACATGTACAAATGTACACAGTTCATCTACCCTAGTGCGTAGTGCTTATGGACATTCCTGCTTCCTGTTTTGGTGATTATTCTACAATTCTACATCTGTGTCCATGTAGGAGGCTGAGACCCTCAGTGGGCACTTAGAGACAATGGATGGCCATATTCATTCTAATCTCAGAGACACGCCAGGAATATCATTAGTGCTGTTACTTGAATTGCTCTATTAAAGGTGTTTATTCAAGGACAGGCAGAAAGTCCTCCAGTATCTATCAAAGACTTAGAAATTGTCCCTCCTGGATTTCCGTGGGCTTTACGCTACCTTTCTTGTGCATTTAACAAGCTTCCTTAAAATAAAAAGAAGGGGAGAGAAAAAATAAAAGCACACTCCTAGATGGTCCAATTCTACAGCCTCGCTCAACATCCGTTAGTGGGTAAAGTCTTATTTTTTGACTCCACTTGTGCAAGCCTGTAATGGGTTTTCCTGGACAGCAGATAATAGACCTTTTCAGAAAGCCTCCAAAGTAGAATTAACTGGGGGTGGGGGAGTGGGGGAGAACCCTCTGCATTATTCAGGAAACAATAAAAGAAGTACACGATTATATATTTCTCAGTCTTAAGCATCATGGTGCCATAAAAGTGTAAAAGGGGTAAAATAGGAAACTCTACATGCACAAAAGTAAGTGCACTATTACAATCCAGGAGAGGTCTTTTGCATCCAGAGTAGCACCTCGCAGGCCCTGGAAGCAAGCATCCTTTCCACAGTGGGAATACTAATTTAAATGCTTTGCTTGCACTGCTGATGTGACAGTCTTGCCTAGAAACTACCTATGTTTTATCTCACACTTTACTGAATTTAATCTGTATCTTTCCTGTTGCATATCAATGGATCCTTCTGAGATGGAAAGGATATAAGGAGAAGAGCTGACAGTTTAAAATGATGCTGTTTTCCCTCTTGTTTGTAGCTGTCTTCTTACTCAGGGTTTGATTTGCTGTGAAATCAGAAGTGAAACTCTGCCCTTGGCAAAAAGCATCCAAAAGCAACACCAGGGCACACCGTGGTTGGCATCCACTCATGGTAATTCAAAGCCAGATCATCCGTTTCCTTCCAAAAAGCTGGGGCAGATACTCAAACAAATAAGTGCCAGGCTCATTTAAGACATGATAGGAAACAGATTTTAGCAAGCCAGAATGATTTTTAAAAATTTCCTCAGACAGAAAATAAAAACGAGTTCCCTAGGATATTATTTGGAACATAATATGAAAGAAGATTGGTACGTCCTAGTGCAGCTTTGGTAGCTTCAGCAACTGAGGCTGTCAGAAGGTAGAGTGCAAGTCTTTACACCATCAGTACATGTGTCAGGAAAACAAGAATCTCCAGATGACACTACAGTTGATGTGTCCGGCAAAGCAACCAAATTTGCTAGAAATGAGATAATTTTTTAAGGAATGAGGGGTTTCTACTCTACTTTATGACAGCTGGGAATGCAGCCTCCATAGTTGTGCTAAAAAGGGCACAAAGTGCTATGTTTCCACTTCAATGTGAACATAAGAAGACAGGTAAGAAGACCTCTGCACCAATCCTTAGAATTGTGCACCATAACTGATTTAGAATTAAAGGGAAGCGATAACTCCATCCGACACACTCACCTTTGTTTATTGCACTTCCTCTCTGCATTATGCTCTATTTCATTTTCAAAGATGAGGTCTTGCCTTTAAAAATGTTGAATCTTATAACACTCGCTTTGATTCACGAACAAGGCAGGCTAGTATTGTTTAAAGAATTTTTGTTTCGAAACCAACACTCAAAATTACATATTTCCGTCCATGTTCTTAAAACAGCTCCTAGACATTACCTCACTAAACCAACACCTTCAAAAGACTTTAATAAAGGCAAAAGTGGGGTGCCAACTAACCCCCCTTCACCTGCCTTATCAGTGTGATATTGTGGAAGGAAGCCTGGAGCAGAGGCAGCAGCTGTGCTTCTCTATTTCCTTTTTGACTTGGGGTATCACTTAAGCACGTACTACTCATCTGGAAAAAATGGAGGCTGACCCAAATGATTTGCACAGACCTTTCCACGCCTGAGCCTATGAAATTCTGAAATGAGGAAAAGTTCTCATTAAGAGAGGTAGAGCACCAACTGGCTATACCTTTGAGAAGTGGACTTAACTTCAGCATCAAGCTTTATTTTCTTGAAGGGAAAATGAATATACCAGACCCAGTTTTTATGCCACCCAGATTCACTCATCCTCAGTTATTTTCCAAAGCCTGGCTTTGGCCATGAGCCTTCTTCCCTACCTGGGAAGGTCCTAGCAGCAGCCCTTGCTTTGTTGCAGTCTTGAGGCCTCGCTGCTGCTGCGGTCATTACCACAGACTGAAGCTTTAACAGACATGGCCGACTAAGAAAAATACTGCTGTGGCCACCTTGCTGCCTGGACTGGCCTTCAAAGCTCCAGTGGCTACATGAAGGGGACGTCAGCGCAACTCGAATGCTGGGGGAAGTTGCCACAAGGGGGTGAACTTTGACCAATGGGAGATAAGAAATGAGAGATTGCTTGTTCTTTCTCCCAGATGTATTGTTCCGACATGCAGTTATTTTCATACAGTCTCTCTGGAGACGCCTTTTTAAGACTCATGTTTTGGTGACGCTCTGGCTGGCATGGTCCTGCACTTCCCTGTTTTTGTACCTTCTCATTCTTTGCCTCATTTCTCTTTTTCCCCAGGATTCCACCCTATAAAGTGTTAGCACATAAAATTTTGCCTCAGGGTCTGTTTTTTTGTTTGTTTGTTTGTTTGTTTTTTTAAAGTAACCCAAGCTAAGACAATGGCATCAGAATTGCTTTTAGAAAGCAGACATTCAGGGTAGAACTTTTCATCCCCATTTATGGTGGTAAACTGGATGTCCCTAATCCCTGACATACAGTGATGTCACAGTTGCTAAAACTTGACATTTTTCAAAATTTCATTTTAATTACTCTTTTATACCTATTTTATAAAATAAAAGCAAGAAACATTTAAATCTTCCTTGTTCTGGTTGTGCTGTCTATATTCCTAACTTGTTTTCAACCACTATAGTGTATGCTACAATTCTCATCAGATGCTTATAAGAAAAGTAAAATAAGATATTAACCTCCACTTCAATGTACGGTTTCCCAAATTTTCCAGAACTGGGGAACTAGGCAACAACGTATTCATAAGTCTTCCGTGCTTTGTCTATAGGTTGATTTTGTGCCTCTCAAATGAGAATGATCCAAATGTCAAGGTCATATGGATTCTCTTCTAATTTCTCTTCAGCTTTCTTCACCTTCTCTGGGACATACTCAGCTGCTCGCTCCATGGCTTTGTCTCCTGACAAAGAAAAATTAAACTAAAAATCACCCCCAAACCAACAAAGTTAACCCCTGCCCAGTGGAGTCAGACAACCAACACGAATCGCCGCTGCCCGCTCAGATAGGAATGAAAATCTAAAATTTCACTTGAGCTTAATTGACATGTGGTATGGGTCGAAAGCAAGGTATTGGCATGTCAAGTGCTGCTGTGCTCGATGAGTCAAGGGAAAATAATTATAAGCGTCTTAAGGGGTGTCAGCTATTGATGGTGCTGGAAGATTTGCAGGAAGGAATAACAGGCTCAAGGAAGCTAAATGCCCACTTAAAGTGTGCTATGAAAGCCAGTGGGCCTCTATGGCAGCTTTTAAAAGCCTCTTGTCTCCTGAAGCTGCAAGGCAAATAAGGAAGAAAATCATATCCTGGATTGCATGTCATAGGGTGGCAAACCTACAGGAGACAAAACGCACAGCATCAAAGTGCTCTTATGTCAAAGCGAAGATCTGATAGGAAAAGAGTAGGAACCCGAGACCTGGAATGGGAATATCTGAGTGGATAAACCTGATCATCGTAAATATCCAAATGACCCTGCCCTTCCCGTCTAGCAAAAATAGCCTCTTTTTCCTTCCCAGAGGATAAAAACTTCTACTTGCCCTGAAACAATGCAATGATCTTATCTGAAGCCTTGTGAAAGTGTACTTGTTCTCCTTAAATCTACCCTATTGCTTCTAGGCCGATAATCATAGTAATATTGCAGAATAATCTGGCCGGGTGTTGAGGGAGGGGGTTGCTCTGATTAATGGATCATGACCATCCTAGGAGTGAAATAAATAGACAGCCAGCTAGAATGTTGGGCTCTCTCTTCCTCACTTTATCTATCTTTTTATTGAAAGGCCAGTTTCAAATGTAGCCTAGAGATAGAAAGGGGTCTGTAGCAAGTGCAGGCTGCAATGAAAGTTGCCCTGCCACTTGAATCATATAACTCACCTATTTGAAAGTTCTAAAGGCATCTGTGAGGTGCTGTGTAAAATATTTGAAAAGTCTCTTAGAAGAATCAGAGCACAGATCCTTAAGATTCTGGACCAAAATCTTATCTTTTGTGCCAGAGATCAACTCCTGATTTGGAAAAATAACATGACACTGGTCATAAATAGAAATTTAGTCCTCATCATGGAACACCAAGTGACTGTGAAACAGAGCTGCTCACTGTGAGCTGAGTGTTATCAGATCAACCAAGTCATAAGGCCAGGTTGGTATGACAACAATCTATTACTTAACGGAAGAGGTACATTCAGGATCTGACTGAAGTCAATCCAGAACACCTGAGTAAATTACATGGACGAGTGGCCTAAGCTCCTTTTCCCTGTCTCTGTTATACCAGTACGTGTCCTTTAACCCACACCTATAGAGTCATAGGGGATTCCCTATGGCCACCTGACAGAGGAAGGGAGAAAGGACTTGGGCCTGGTTCACAACAGGGTTCGTGTAATATGTTGATGCCAACCAGAAATGAACTACTGCTGTATGAAAGCCCCACTCAAGACTGATCTCGAAGGAAAGTGGTTAAGAGAAATCCTCCTGCCGGGCAGAGTTAAGAGCAAATACATCTGGTTATCCACTTCATGTTTGAGGGAAAGTGGCCTAAAGAAAGGACAAATACTGACTGCTGAGCAGTGGAAAACAATGTGACCGAATGGTCAGAACATAGAAGAAGCAAGACATAAAGACATGAGATGAGGACGTCTAGCAAAATGTATGTACTTAGGTTAATGGGAGTTGACACAGTGCATGCAGATCTTTCATTACATATTAATACCCACCAGGGAAAAATAACCTCGTACAAAGCTCAACCAAGCAGACAATGAATATCAGTCAGCTGCTTCCTGAGTCATCCCAGTGCTTGTGCAATGGGGCATGAAGCCATGGTGGCAAGGATGGAAACTAGGCGTAGATAAACACACACACACACACACACACACACACACACACACACACGCTGATTTAGGTACTGCTGCTATTGAATTTCTTATGCACTAGGATCGGAGACTGATGCTGAGCCTTTGATATAGCCTTAATCTTGGAAAAAACTGCTAACTGATGGCAGGCCGATAACATCAGATTTCTTCTACCTTAGAAAGGGCAGTGATTCGTACTTACCTAAACTGGTATTCTGGAAGATGGGTTTACTTTCCTGCCCACAGTACCTCTGCCAGCACCACCATCTAAAAATCTGTAGAATCCTAAAGATCTGTAGAATGTCTGATCTACTAACAATATACATATGACATTTTCTCAGAGTAAAGGACTTTATAGCAAAGGAAGTGCAACAACAGGCTCGTGGCTATAGAGTTTGCTAGCTTTAAAATATATTCTATCACTTAGAAACAACTAGCTTGATAGAATAGTGGAATGGTTTGTGGAAGTCTCATCTAAGATGTCAGCAAAAGGACAACATCTTGTGGGGTTGGAGGGCTGTCCTTATGGTCTGATTGATTAGATAGGTAGGTAGGAAGATAGATGATAGAGATAGATAGATAGATAGATAGATAGACAGATAATGATAGAAATAGACATATATCCCTTATGATGTAAGATTGATGCTGTTCCACCATAACTCCCAGTGACTCACTTGTAGATTTGAGATTCCCATCCCCACAAACTTAGTCTGTGCTAGATTAGAGGTCCTAACTCCCAGGGCAAGAACTCTTCTGCCACCAGTTCCACTGACCTGGGAGCTACAACCACCACCTGGTCTCTTTGGGCACCATATGCTAGTGAATCAGCAGGCCAATAGAAAAAGTTATTTTATTCTCTTGAGGAGAGAGGGTTGCTGCTATAGAGAGGAGCGTGTCTAGAATTAGCGGATTTACTGGGGTTTCTCTTGGTTCTTCTGCATCCAACAATCTCTGTTAAAGGGCAATTACATAAAAATAGTTTGATAAGACAAAAGAAACTAAAAGCTGAAATCTCTCAAGGATGAAGGTCTGGGTCTCCACACTAGGTAAGCAACCAAACCAGACCAAAATATTGATCAAGAGTATGGACAATCTAGAATGGGTGGTAAAGAAATAACAAATATCAGCTGTAGCAGCAAGGGTTATGGCTTGGTTTGCTAACCTTGTTTAGCCTTTAAAGAGATTACAACTGATCATTACCTTGAAGGACTGGACTTGTGCTTCCCCTTTTGGGAAAAGTAAGAACTAATTATTATTATGGATAAGAAAGTTGGGATATCAGATCTGAGTATCCCAAGGGAAGGATCATTACAGAACTCTCCTTCCCTCTACTTTGGGCTGCCTGTGAAATGACAACTATCATGTTGCCAGCATGACACTTATCATCATCACGGGAAGAATTAAGGTGTTTCTGCTAAACCAGTCCAAACAGTAAGCCATGATAAAGTGTAACTAGGGTGCACGAGATCAAGGGAAGAGCAGAGTGGAGAGTGATTTGATTCCAACGCTGGTTCTAAGAACAGCAAGAAGAGCCTGCCCAGGGCAGCCTATTGGCTAAAATCCCAAAATGTTCTTGATATGCACCAAGGCTAAGTCTTGCTTATCGAGTTTTCTCTAAAAAATGCAGAGTAATCAAGGAGAGAACAGACCTCCTGTCAACTAGAAAAGCCACCTCAGAACCAAGGATATGGAATGAGAAAGACATCTGCACATTTTGTTTTCGTTAAATGAAAACTCAGTTTTGTTTTTTGTTTTGGTGTGTGTGTGTGTGTGTGTGTGTGTGTGTGTCTGTGTATGCAGCACACCTGCAACAGTAGTACAAGGTAAAAGGAAGGAAACTTAAATTTTACCTCTCAGAAAAACCCAAAAAAGCAAACTATGGAGATCTTAAGAGGAGTATAAAAGCATATCTGTTTATTTAAATCTGAATTGAAGAAGAGTAGAAAAGGAAGACTAGCACTTTGTTTATCGTTGGAATCTCTATACTGATAAGCCACTGTATTGAGATTCAGGTGGTCATAGAAAGAGCAATACTTGGGATTTGGAAACTAAGGGCAGTGAATCCAAAGAGTCATGAAAAATATAGTCTATGTGACAAGATTCAATGACCTAAGCTGAATATCTATAAAAGGTCTCCATACCCAATACCCTCACATTTTTCGTTCATGAAGTAAACTGGTTTTGTATTCAAAATATTCAAGTGTATGATGAGATATAGGAAGACTCAATAAATATTTACAGAATGAAAAATGCTTATTGCAAAATTACAGGGCAGTGTTGGAAAATCCCTCTAAACTTCTAAAGGTCTAAACAACTTTGTCAGGTTATTAGTTTCTAGTAAGACCTTTTAAAAATCATTGGTAATTTACTGTGGAAAACAGCATGAAGTTTCCTCAAAAAACTAAGACTTGATCCACCATATGATCCAGCAATCCCTCTACTGGGTATTTACCCCTAAGACTTGAAAACCCATATCTGAAAAGATACTTGCACAACAATGTTCATAGCAGCATTTTTCACAGTGGCCAGGACATGGAAGCAACCGAAGTATCCTACAATAGATGATTGGCTAAAGAAGCTGTGGTACACATATACGATAGAATATTACTCAGCCATAAGAAGAGATGAAATACCGCCATTTGCAACAATGTGGATGGACCTCGAGATAATCATGCTAAGCGAAATAACCTGGACAGAAAAACTTGAAAATCACATGATATCACTTATATGTGGGATATAAACCTAAAAGCAACAAATAAATAGGACAAACAAACAGAGACTCATGTACTTGGACTAGTGGTTACCAGATGGTAAGAGATAGGGAAAAGGGGGGGAGGTAGATGAGGTAAAGGGGGTCAAATATATGGTATCTGAAGGAAACTGGACTTTGGGTGGTAATCACACAATAGAATATACTGATGTCAAATTAAATGTACACATGAAATTATACACGTATATTAACCAATGTTACCCCATAAATCCATAAATTTAATTTATAAAAAAGTTTAAACAAAGTATTGGTAATTGTAAAGCTAATTATTTGGAACACATGATTTAAATTGTGTATTAGTAGTACATTATGGTTCTCCAAAGAAAAAGAACTGATAGGATGTATGTGTGTGTGTGTGTGTGTGTGAGAGAGAGAGAGAGAGAGAGAGAGAGAGAGAGAGAGAGAGAGAGAGAGAGAGAGAGAGAGAGAGAGAGAGACTGAAAGAATTAAAATTGACTATGGAGATACAAACCCAAAATCTTCAGGGTAGGTTGGCAGGCCAGAGACTCAGAGAAGAGTAACAATTTGAGTTCAAAGGCAGTCTGCTGGCAGAATTCTTCTTCATCAGAGGACATCCATCTGTTTTCTATTAAGGCCTTCAACTGGTTGCACGGTGAGGCCTACCCAAGTTATAGAGGGTAATCTGCTTTCCTCAAAGTCTACTAATGTAAACGTTTATCTTAAATAATAAATACTTTCACAGAAATGTCTAGAATAATATTGGACCAAATATCTGGCTACCATGGCTAACCAAGTAGACACATAAAATTAACCATTACAAGCAATAAGTGAATATTCAAGTATATTTAATTAGATTATAAAGTTATCTTTGCATTGAGACAATGAGTATATTTGCTGAGTTTGCAACACAAACCCTTTGACTTAGTTGTTAAAGGATACATTTAAATACATTTAAAAGTTGATTTGTTCCCTGAGAGCTCCAAAGCAGCATCAGGCCCTAACAGTGGTTAGTTAACACCCCGAAGTTTTGTGCTGTGTGGGTTGCAGTAAGTGACCAATTCATCTTGGTTTTCCTGGGACTTTCTCAATTTCAGTACTGAAAATTCCATTTCCTCAGACCCTCATCAGTCCCAGAAAACCAGAACGCGGGCCTCCGTAGTGTGCTATGTTAAAACCCTTTAATTTTTGAGAGGAAGAGGGATTTAGGGCTGGCTGTGCTGGTAATCAAATAATTTATGTTTGAATTGAATAGGTGTGAATAACTTTATGCTTCCTGCATCCCACTTGGAAAGCAAAGAGGACCAGCAATGGGGCATTGTCCCTAGGTAACCTTATCATTTGCTGTGGCTAATAGGGAACTTCACCAAGAACAGTGCTGGTGATCACCCATCCAAAATAAGGTTTGACCTCACTGTTTGTATCTATGGCCTCCAAAGACAAAAGTCAGGGCCTTTCTAAAGAGGTGGCTGCCCTGTCATCAGGCATGGACCGGGTCTGTGATTGGGTCTGCCCTCCATTGGGTCATAAAAGCACCCATAACAACATAGGAGTGGGCATGCCAGGTGACCAGAGCCTTCCTGCACAGCCATAGCATTCCACTGTGGCAAGGATATACCTCTGTCACTCACATGTGACATTTCTTGGCTTCCTGACCCCATTTGCTTAAGCAGTATGTAGAAAAATTTTAGGATTCTAAAATTTATTTGGGACCATAGAGCCATAGAGCCCCTGAGTTTTGGGAAGATGTTGGAGAGGTGAGACTAACCTCCAAGTGCTCCGAGGGGCTCCCCTTTTATGTATTTGACATTGTGAGCATCCACACCAGGTTTTGTTTAATGAAAGTATTCTTTTTGTTGCTAAAATATTTGAAAAGAACAAAAATATAGTATACAAAATAGTTATAACATTTACCTATACAGATATAATTATGAGTATTTAAACCTCTTGAGTGCTAAAATGACCCCAGTATGCAAACACATATTTGTGTCTTTTTCTTTCATTTCCAAATATAGAATTCTTCTTCCTTCCCTTCTGTTTTTTTTTTGTTGTTGTTGTTTTTTGTTTTTTAAAGAAAAATTAAAGACCTAGATTTGAATGGTTAGGTTTAAATTCCAGCTGTGTGGTTTTCTAGCTCTGTGACTATGACAACTAAACTGAAGTTACTCGAGCCTTTGTTTCTTTATGTATAACATGAGTGTAATAATACTGACTTTCTGGGATCTGTCAGGATCAATGACATAATGTGTATAAAGTGCCTGGCGTATAGTTGCTTAATAAATGGTAGCTACTATTCTAATAAATTGACCACCAACTTTCAAAATAGAGCCTCTGCATACCTCTCACCAGTCTAATCTCTCACCATCCTCTTACAGTTCACTCAGTTCTGACTTGAAAATCCCTTCCAGTTCCAGTAGAGGCTTAAAACACTTCTAGAATAAACGCATAAGGAGTTTTATGAGGCATTGTTGTGGGTTTGGTAAGGGGTGGCAGAAGATGCTCGAAAGTGTGAACTTATAATGCCATCCTGCCCCAAATCATTGGATATGCTTCAAATACTCTGATCTGCCTGCATCCTATTTCTCTTCTTCACCAAACTAATCATTAGTGTTCTCCCAAGCTGAGGTGTGACCTCACCAAGAAGGTTTCCCCTTACTCTTCTCATTTAGATTAGAGGCCCTTCCTTTGCATTCCACCAAGGAACCCATGAGAAGGCACTGTCACCATGTGCTTTAACATTTTACCTTCCCAAGAATATTTAGCATACTCATTTCATGGTGCCCGTATGACTACAGTCTGTTGGAAGAAGATCTCTATTCATGGCCTCTGGATGACCATGTTTGATACAGGGTGACCCTCCTCTCCACCCTATTTCCTTCCTCCCCAATTGGAGTTGGAATAATTATGAGCACCCAACCCAAAGTCTTTGCTATGAACTATAAACTATGACTCGTCATCTATAGCAGTGGTTTCAGTTCCATTTGTGCATCAGTATCACCACTGGAACGTCAAAACAAGATACATGTCGGGCTGTCCATCCTCAAAGATTCAGTAGGTGTAGGGTGGGCTACGCATTGGTATTTTTTAAAAAGCCCCTCAGATGATTCTAATTAGAAACCAGGCTGAATGATGCTGAACTAGCACAGAAAAAAAAGAGCTAGTCTAATTAGATTCTACTGGAAATTTGAAGGAAGAAACATGGAATGAATTTTATAATGAAGAGTGGAATGGAGAGCGACAGACATTCACGAAATTGAAGGAGAGCTATGGAAAGTCAAAGGCACATATCATCTGAAGTTACCAGGGAGCAAAGAAAATGTGGTTGGTGATGAGGTTGGTGATTAGAGAGGATGGAGATGATGTGTACAGAGAAGCTGACACTACAGAGAGAGAGAGACAAAAAGAGAGATAAAGTGTCAAGGAGGAAAACAGACAGAAAGAGCAGAGGCAGAGACAGAAACCAAGAGAGATAAATGAGACAGCGAGAAAGAGAGTGAGAAACTTCTTTCGGAACCACCATCATCAGCCTAGAAACTTCTGTGGACTTCCCACTCATCATCCACATCAAATCTTGTCAATTCCACCTCGAAAAATCTCTTCGAAAGTGTCTCTTTTTCCTCTATTTCACTGTCGATGCCTTGGTCCCAGCCTCCATTGCTTGCTGAGACTATGGTAAAAATCTCATGTCTTGTCTCTCTCCCTCTAAAATCCTCCTACCCCAGTCTATCCCCAACATAGATGCCAATCACATGACCTCATTCTCTTATTTATGAAGCAACAGGTCTTCCTGATCTGGTTCAACTTGCCTCATCTCATTACAACATCTATCCTCCTCCAGACCTCACACTCCTGCCACAGCAGATCTGGCCCTTACCTTTGTAAAAGTGGTTCCCTCAGCATTCTCTTTTGTTTTTGGTAATGTCCTACTGGGTCCTCAAAACCTAGTTCAAAAATACTTCAGTGATGCTTTTACATCTCCTTCAGGCAGTGTTAGCTTATTACAAAGCTCCTACTTCCCCCATTACACTCTGAGCTCCTAAATGAGAAGGACTCTTCCAGTTACTTCTGAATTCCTAGGGCCCCAGAGGCACTCAGTGGGTGCCAAACAAGAAATAGACTGAATGTGGGGACTTGTAGGTAATTAAAGAGCAATAATTTGAGAGCCAAGGCATCGCTGTATGGGTAGACCAGCCCTATGTAGGATTCCGTATCCCTAGACTCTGCTCTTGGGTTTTCAATGTCTTGCCTTAGGCCAGTTTTCCTAAAGCTCCATGGAAACCTCAGCTAAATCTTCTGGAGGTGACAGTTCTGAGATGCAAAAAAGCAGATGGGGTGCAATAGCTATTTGTCCGTGTGGGTATTTGGATTGCAAGAACAGTTTCTTCCCTTTTTACTTTGAATCCTAAGAAAATGTCTCAATAAGGAAACTCAGTCTTGAAAAGGGAGGAGGTAGAGACATGTATTAACTCATTCTCTGTGACCTGAACCACTGAGAGCCTCCAACAAAGCTTGGTGGAGGGGTGGGGAGTGGGGGGGTCTGAGTACAGTCAGTGTTGCAGCAATTTCTCTGATGCAGAAAGACACTTGCAAAAAGCAATTTAAAAGACCAGCTTTTATTTTGTATATTTTGTTCCCCTTGACAGGGTTGACAAATGGAATAAGAGTTTTGCTCACTAGGGAAAGCTCAGTAGCATATATCAGGGCAACGAACTTGGAAATCTCTAGCAGATAAACATGATTCGGGGGTCTATTGAATGTTAATTCAAGGACTCTCATGAGTCCTGGTCACTTTCATTGGCTGAAAAAATATTTTAAAATCTTAACTTGTGTGCTAACAGTTTTCATCTTGGTCGTGACTCCCACTTGAGTCACTTGGTATTAGACAGAAAAATGAGTAGGAAGGGGCAGATCTGTGCCAATTGAAAGGAGAGAGGCTAGTCTGGGCAGAACATTTCGTAGGATGTAGATTTGAGCATAAGCCAACTGTGTTTAAAATCCTCATTCTTGTAAGCTAGCGCATGACCTCTCCATTAGGGGGAGGAGAGTCCAGAGGTACATATTTGCTGTCTGAAGTGGCCTGTGCAATTCATCTAGAAACCTGCATCACTGTGAACCTGAAATTAATCATAGTGATGAACAAGAAAATGCCGGGGCCACAGAGGTTAGTTTCATTTGATAAGAGTGGAATGTGTGGTCTAGCTGGGAATGTGCTGACATTCGTTACATTCAGAAAAATTCTACACAGCCTCTCTCTGGAGAGGATTCCTGGAAAAGAAAAGGGCTCCCTGTGAGGCCATAAGAATGAGAGCCCCCTCAGAGCCCTGGCTTTTGATGCTGTCCAGAATCACAGTGATCCTAACACCCTAACGCCATCCGATGCTGATGTTTTTCATCCTGCAAGAGAAAACATCTCTCCATCCATGCCTGCGGGGTTTCCTGCGTTTGTCCAAAGCATGTTAGAAGCAGAATGCCTAGTTAGTAATCAAGCACCAGTTGGAACTGTTTCCTACCCAACGTATGGTTTTAATTTTGAAGCTTTCCATTCCATTGTTCTTTAGCACAGTGAAGGGCTTATAACCCAGCTAACTGCATCTCCCGGTTTGGCCTGGGAAACCAAGTGCGATTCTGGCTTAGACTTCAAGCAGACTAGAGCCGCATTTTGTTGGTTTCTGTTGCTGCTGTTGTTAGTTTTTAAAAGAAGTGAGGACAGAACAAAGCGGCAGTGGGAATGGCATTTGAAGTTTGCTTTTGGTGTTTTGGAAAAATATGTACTATCCCTACAAAAGATGTTGCCTTCAAAATGTGAAAGAAAGAATTCCTTACTGTTTCAAGCTGGTTCTTGAAATGAAATGTTTAGAGAGCAGTAGAAATTTAGTAAGGGATCACAGACTTAAGAAGATGAGAGAAAATGGGAAAAGTCATCAAATATAATCCCTTGTTTTAATAAGACCATAATTTGTAGTTTTCTTTTGAAGTGATGCAGTTCAGAAATAGGTATTTTAGATGAATCTGGGTCTCTGTACATCTCTGCTTCCGTATCTTAGAACCCACGTTCACAAATTCTACTCTCACTTCTCTGAAGATGACTTTTGAATCTGTGTGTGCAGAGGAATTGGCATCAAATAGAACTGGGTTAAAATCTCAATTTTATCGCTTAACCGCTATTTGACCTTGCATAGTTTACCTGAATCCTCTGACCCTCAGTCTCCTCATTTATAATATGGGGATAATAGCTAACATGCAGGGATGATTTTAAGACTAAATGAGATAATGCTCTTACTTGGATAATGCACACAACTCCTTTAAAGTAAAAAAAATTTGGTAAAATTCAGTGTTTACTTAAATTATTTGTATCATAATATTATTTAAGTATACACATAAAATTAAAACTAGGTAAAAATACCTTAGAAATATATTCATCCCTACTTTTCACCATATACAAAACAGATTTTTTAAAATTAAATTCAATAAAAATATAATCCACAAAATTCAAATTAACAACAAATTTAATATAATGGGTGTAGTTTTCCTGAAGTTAAATGTATTTCCAATGTGACGCTGGCACAGTCACATGAAGATCCATGTGAGTTCAGCAAGTCTATAACCTCCGGTTTCATTGCACGGAGCCCAGGAATTCAGTCAGTCCCCAAACAGCTCCCCCAGCCTGTTTGCCAGGGCACAATGGGTTGTCACGTAGTATTTCTCCAACTCCATCTAAAACTATTGCTTGTGCTAAAGAGGGATGTTTTCTACCCAGCCACTTTACACAACCAAGAAGGGCCACTGGGGACCCCCCAGGCCAAGCTCAGCCTGAGGTAACCTTTGCCTTATTCAGTTGTAAACGGTTTTATAGAAAACCACTCCTCTAACATCCACTGAGAAATCTTCAACAGAGGAGTCATATGTTAACTTTCTTTTAAGAGGATCACTTTGTCAGCAGTTTTGAGGATGGGTTGAAGTGGCTGAGAATTAAGTCAGGGGAAGCCAGTGGGTCATAGAAATACCAGAAACATCCATAGAAATAGCCTGACGTTCAAAATATCACAACACTTTGACTATTCACCAACTTTATCCACTTCTTGTTAATATGACATTTCTGCTCCTGTCAATGAGCCTTGCTTTACCCTCCTTGAGCACACTGTGCTTTTCTGTCTGTTTAGCCTTTACTAACACCTTTCTCGTTACTTATAACGTCTTCTCTTAGTCCCTATCAAAAGTCATAATGACTCTTTAAGGTCCATCATCTCCATCCAGTCTTACTTAGTTTTTTCAAATTACCTAAGATGAATTACAAATTATCTTGTATTGAGGTACTTAGTTCAATACTATGAGTTGTCTCTTCCAGCAACTGGGAACAAAATTGACAGCAGGAATGTTCTTGCACACAATATCTCACTGGTTTTGGCTTGTTATAGCTCATTGTTCAGTGTTGGTTTTCAGTAATTTACTGACTTAATAGGTGAATAAACTACCCTCTGACTCATCTTGTAGATACCTGTCTATGGGTCTAAGGAAATTACACAATAAGTGCTGAAAAGGAATTCAGACTGGATGTTTTACATCAAATTCATAAGTGGAAAGTGAGAGTTCATTTCAGATATAGAAGCTTGTCAGAGAGCTTCAAATTAAGCTTATTTAATATTATTTTGCAAAAGAACATGCACAATTATGAAAGCCACAGAAAATGGGAGGTAGGAACATGTTTTTGAGTTTACTGATTTATAAGGAGAGTAAAAATAGAAGAGAATAGTGAAAAGATTGAAATAATTTTTTTCTCCATATGATTTGTTGTACCTTTGTTTTACTTCTGATCTTAACAAAAACAAAGTTGCAGATAAAAGCACTAGTCAGTAACTATATAAAGCAGGAAATAAAAAAATAATACTTCAGGGATCTACAGACGAGGCTATAGATAAGTTTAAAAAAATTATAAAGAAACCAAGTCATAATCGAAAGAGCTGTTTAAGACATTAATTCTTTTTGGAAATTTTGTCCTAGCATATACCAAATCTTCAAGTAATGGGGAAAAAGTAATTAGTACTAGTTACATCTTAATTGTTATTTCTTTGAAAAAAATTTAATAGAAAAGTCAGTACTGATTAGATCATAATTACAATGCTTCCTGATGCAGCTATTGTCATTGGAGAAAAACCTAACCAACTTTTTATCATTTTTATTTTTTTTATACCTAGTAAGGTGCTTTGCAAAAACTGGCATCTGGTAAGTGTTTATCGAATGAGTAAGTGGATAAATGAAGAATGAATAAATAATAATGTGTGAAGTAGTCATTTAATGATAGCTCTTGAATGGTGGCACAGTGTCTCAGAGGAACTGAACAATCTTCATAGGGCCATGTTTGAACGTACAATTTTTAAGGGATGGAAAATGCAGAACATCTCAGATTGTCTTAAATCCCCTGGTATAAGCTGTGTCTCCAGCTTTGGTCTCTACCTACCTTATGTGGACCTTGAGACCCCAGTCCGGTCATGGCATCTTTAGCTTGGCTGTGTACTTTGCACTTCTGGTCCCAGCTCTGATGCACAGATATAATTTACTTATCATTTGTCAATAAGTTAAAATATTTGATTGGTCTAGGGGAAAATATTGTTTATGTAAACTCAATATCTTGTTCCATTCATAATAGTCACTGTGGCAGTTTTTTTCCCTTGCTATAAAAGTTGAGCTTACAGGTCTTTAATTTTCAAAACTAAACTCTTTTCCTTTTTATTACATAACCATTTTATGTTGGCTTTTCTCCCAGTGTGCTGGCACTTCCTCAGTCTTCCATGAAATGTTAAGGAATAACAGATGTAACCCTGAAAAACTTCAACCAATTCAGCAAGTTTTCTGTGAAGTAAGTCATAGTCCTTGTAAGTTTGAATACAGCTTCTTTATAAACAATCATCTACTGTTGGTCTCTTTTTCTCTTTCTGGGGCTCTCTGTCCTCATTTCTAGTCCATGGTTTGGTACTATTTTGATACTCTATCCATCAGGCTATAATGGCAGCTTCTGATAAAAATTCAGCTCCAAGCCGTGTAAGAAAAAAAGGAGGAAATTTATTTTCCAGGTTAACTGAGAAGTCCAGGGGTATTGGGCTTTAGATATGACTAGGTCCAGGGATACATGTTGGCTTTGTTTAATGGCATCTTCCTTAGACAGGGGAAGAAGCCACTGAAAGCTATAGGCGTATGTGGTCCTTAACCACTCACAGTCCCCAAAAAAGAGTCAGAAAGATTGACCGCTGTAATTGGTCATCCTGGGTCCCACTGTGAGTCCAAGAACACCAGTCATGACAGGGAATAAAGTGCTTCTGGACTGAGACTTCTGAGTTCTTTACAACAAAGCCCAAAGTGGAATGGGAATCTGGCAAGCAGTCTAGATAATTTTAGCCTCTCACCCCCAGGTATTATAAAATCTACTTTGAGAATTTGAATTGGCCATGCATTTAAAGTTGAGAAGAAAATATTCCCAGGAACAAGGCAGACTCTCCAGTTAAAATAAAGACCAAAGCCTACGGGTGAGAAACCAAACATTTCAGCTGTGCTTTTGAATAAATTCAGTCAGGTGAATAAATAAACCTAAAACAATAGCCCTTTCTGAGCCAGAGTTTACACAATACAGTACACAGCAAAGGTGAAAGACTCTGCAGACAGGAGAAGTCTCTAAAACTTGTTCCCTGTGTTGGCCTTGACTCATCAAGGTGTTCTCAGTGGTAACCTGACCTTGAGTTTTGCACAGGCATCATTTATAAGAGTTAATTACCTTCCACCAGATAACTGCATTGGTTATTTCCAAAGAAAAGAGCAGCACTGTGTTGGAAGCTCCTGTGTAAGGAATTAAGTAGGGCGTGAGTACAGCCAACTTAAACAAATTTGGTGCTCTGTCAGTATTGCCAGAGAAGACAACAAAGTCAGTGCAGTTCTTACTACTTGGCGCTTTGCCTCAAATGAAGTGTTAGATTCCCTATCTGGGGATTCTGCCCTTTGCTGGAAAGATGAGTTGACTGGATGATCTAATCGTTTTTTCTACCTTTGCCAACCACTGTATGTAATCCCTTGTTAGCATTATTAAGCAACACCCAGTGGCTCTCTCTGGGAATGGCATAGGAAGTTAGAAATACAAACACAGGGAATACAGCTTTCCTCTATGATGTCAGCTTCTGTTTTAGTTTAAATATTTTTAGAGGATATCCCAGTTAAGCCAGACATCTTGTTTACAATGGGGCAGCATTGTAGAGTGTGGGCAAGAGGACAATACACTTATAGTACCAGTTACCACTGTGCAATCATGTCAAAGTTTCATGTTACATCTGATTAACTGGCTGCTTCTCATAAGGCCAGACGTGACAAGTTTCTCCACACTGAAAGAGTCTACAGACTGAATGCCATCTAAAAAGAATTTGAATAGAAAGCTCATTGGTACGTTACCATGGATCTTAGTTATTCCTGAGGATGAATGTCATTTTTGTTAATTAATCTTTTATACCATAACAACACTTGATAAAGATGACTTTTGTCCTCGTAATTTCCTTGTGGATTTTTCTACTCTTTGTAGCAATAAGGAAGGGAATGCAGAAGCCTTGCCTTTTTATGAGAAGTAAATTGGATTATTAGAGAACAGTCTCTAGAAAAACCAACCAACCAATCAACCAACCAACCAACATCCAACCTACTAACCAACCAATGAACAATTGTGGCTCTAGAATTTCTATACAGAAATTTCAGCCGGGTACTTGTCTTGAAGGTGCATTTGCATAGCAAGTATACCATCTTTACTCAGATGATATATTTTTTAGGGAGGGCTTGGTGAATGCTATGAAGAGGCAAGAGATCCCTGATCTCTTGGCATTACCGACTACTCTGTGTAAAGAAACCTAAATAAATAAAGTGCGAACGAAACTTTTATCTAAATTGACCAAATTCCTGGCTCAGATCTTTCCTAGGTGTGAACCTGACCATGCCATCTCTCAGGTATTCAGCTTAAGCAAAGCCAAAAATAAATCCTTACAACCCTTTGACCTAAGCATCGTTCACACCCCCTCTCCTTTTCCCCACATCTGTTCTGCTGTAAAGGATTGTCCAACACACTTGCCACAGCCATAGAACAAGTTGGCGGGTCTAATAAGCCCTGTGATATCTCAGGGATAAGGTCATTCTACAATCACAGATGACAAAAGTCTAGAGAATAATACTCGTCTCATTTAAATGTGAAAGGAACTCCTTTATAGGTAACTCCATTTTCCAGTCAGTCTGTGATTTGGCTTCCCTGTGAGAATAGTGCCCTCTGGTGCTTGTTAATGTTCTAGTCTGCAAACTAGGTAAGGAAAAGAAAACCTTTACAACTTGAACATGAAAAGGTTGATGTAATAGAACTGGCTGTTCCTAAAAAAAAAAAAAAAAAAAAAAAAAAAAAAAAAGCACTTTTTCATTAAAAACTGTGTTCTTAACTGTGTGTTAGACTTTTATGCTCTAATATAGCATAAAACGAAGAACTTGGTAGTTCACACAGAAAGAGCAAGGTAGGCCATAGCCAAACATATTTGTGAAGTCAAACAATTCTTAAGAGAAAGAAGATAGCAACCCTTCATTTTTAAGATTTAGTTCATTATTTTCATAGCCAATCGAACTACAAACATAGATTCACCAACCATGGAAGCAACTAAGTTAATTTTTAGTTTAGTTTGGTTTGGGACTGCATAGCCCTTGGTAATTTCTGCATGTGGAAAAATGTTATACTCTACTAATGACAGTTGTATTTTTTTCCATGAATCAGGTATTTGTTACAGGAAGGTATTTTCTTTTGGGATTTTTATTTTTTATTCTTATTTTATTTCACTTAAATTTGAATTATTTTATTTGCTTAGAGCAAGAAATTCCAAGCTGGCGAAGATCTGATAGAGATTTTTTTTTTTAAGACCAAACAAATAAGAAGAGGAGAGAAAGTAGCTGTTTTAGTTCATGTCCAACAAAATGCATTTATCCATCTTGTTTTATAGGGTAATATTTGCCTTGGTTCTTGTCTTCCCTTTCTCTCCCTTTTTTGGGGTCCTCCAGTAGATAATGTAGGTAGCGTGTGACATGACTGGGGCTGGGAAATGTCGCTGTAGAACACGGAAGGCACACTAGCAGCATTCCCATCTATAAATGTGTATTTTCTGGTTAGATAGTATAAGTCTATATTGTGTTTTGTGGGGTGTACATGTGGTTAAATTTTTAACATCATGCCAACATTTGAAATTCAAGAGATTTTTTTTTTCTTTACAATCCAGATTTTCAGCTTCTCCTGAAAGATGTCAGGAGAAAAAAGACTTTCAGGTACCTGTTAGGTTCCCCTCAAGCTAGCTCATTATCTGCCTACCCCAGAAGGTCTCTGAGTGCACAGCACTGGATTTACAGTCATTCTTCATTAAATGGCATTATGTTTATATACAGACCACTGGATGTTGGTGCTAAACTTCCAAAATACTCATCCAAAGCCCTATCAGCTCCATCTCACTTGCTTACTTTGCTTCCTCCAACCACAAAACCAAATTTCATTCTGTCCCTTTGCACTTTTTTCCCACAGTAGTAGAGAAAGACTCATAGCCTTTCTAGACGATGCACCTTCTAACATCTCCACCCACCTCTTCCCGTAGTGACTCTCACCTTGAAGCATCTGGATCAGAGGTACAGAAGTAACTATACTGTAATTACACAAAAGAAAGATACTAAATTTTCCACCCAGGACCTCATATGCCCCACAAAGTATCTTAGATTTAGAAAAAAGCATCTTTTCCTTCAATTGGATGTGGCCTTGCACTTACACTCATATCTAGGAAATTGGAGCAGTTTAAATTTCAGTCCTCACTCATCCTCCGGACCAGTCATCCTGCGCGGTAAACAAATCAAACAACTATCTCAGAGAGTCTGGTACCAACTGACCTTGTTTATAATGATTCTTTTATAGCATCCATTGTTCAGATTATTTTTCTTACTGTCCGGAAGGATACCAATCTTAGGCCTGTATCGGTGTCTTATCTTCTTATTAAATTTATTGAGGGTGACATTGAGCAATACATTATATAAGTTTCAAGTGTACAATTCAGTAATATATCCCCTGTATATAGCATCGTGTGCTCACTACTCAAAGTCTAGTCTCCCATATATTTGACCTCCTTTACTCTCTTCACCTTCCTCTTTTCTCCTCTGGTAACCACCCTGTGTTGTCTGTGTCTAGGCAAGATAAACATCATTTTCCTTCCATCTGCCTGGATACAGTTCTTTCATCCATCACTTTTTTCTGTTGTTGTTAACCATATCTCCTGCATTTTTTGATTACTTTGTTCATTTTTGTCTTTAACTCTCCTGAATTTCTGTGGCACATATGTTAAACATTGTAGTTCAATTGAGCTCTTATTAGTTTAAAATGCTTATTTTGTCTTCACTACCAATATGATATTTCCTCAAGCAGATTTCTCTTTAAATCACTCTCATTGTGATGAGCACAATCTATAAGCTCAACAAATATTTCGAATTGAATTGATTGAATTTCCAAACTAGTATACAGCCTCAGCATCTAAATGAATCTCTGGGGACTTCTGCTTTGGACATGATAGATTAACAGGAATTAAGGTTGCTAGGTAAAACCCAAGAAGCTCCCTTAAATTTGAATTTCAGGTATACTATAAGTATGGATCATACATATACTAAAAAAGTATTCATTGTTGGTCTGCCATTCAGATTGGATCAACCAAATGTGAGACCTATTAATCTAATAAAATCAAACATAGATATTACAAGAAAAGAAAGCTACACACCAATATTTCTCGTGAAAATGGAGGGATTTAAATCCAGCATTACATACAAAGAAATATCCATCACAACCAAGTGGGGTTTATTCCAGGAATGCAAGACTAGCTTAAATTTGAAAAATCAGTGTGATTCATCACAGTAATAGAATGAAGAAGAAAGAACATGAAAAAGGTAAAAAAAAAAAAAAAAAAAAAACACACCAAAACTATATTTGACAAAACTCCACACTCAATTATAGTTCCTCCCTCCGCACACAAAAGGAATAGAAGTGAATTTTCTTAACCTAATAAAGTATATGTATGAAAAACTTATAGCTAACATTATGCTTAATGTGAGAAACTGAATGCCTTTCTTTCAAGATGGAGAGCAAGGCAAGAATGTCCCCTCTCATCATTCATTAGCATCGCACTGGAAGTCCTAGTTAGTGTAATAAGGCAAGAAAACGAAATAAAAGACATACAGATTGAAAAAAAAAAGACATAAAACCGTCTTTATTCACAGATTATATGATTGTGTATGCAGACAATTACAAAAAATCTAAAGAAATGCTAACTGGAACTAATGGGGGAAAACAGGAAGGTCACAGAACACAATGTTAATATACCAAAGTTAATTTCATGCAGAGTAAAAGGAACCCTTATTCACTTCTGGTAGGACTGCAAAGTGGTGCAGCCACTATGGAAAACAGTAAAACTAAGAATTGATCTACCATATGATCCAGCAATCCCTCTACTGGGTATTTACCCCAAAGACTTGAAAACTCATATTCAAAAGATATTTGCACACTGATGTTCATAACAGCATTATTCACAGTGGCCAGGACATGGAAGCAAATGAAGTGTCCTACGATAGATGATTAGCTAAAGAAGCTGTGGTACATATATATAATGTAATATTACTCAGCCATAAGAAGGGATGAAATATCGCCATTAGCAACAACATGGATGGACCGCAAGATAATCATGCTAAGCAAAATAAGCCAGATGGGAAAAGTTGAAAATCACATGATATCACTTATATGTGGGATATAAACCTAAAAGCAATGAATGAGCAGGACAAACAAACAGACTCGTGGACTATAGGCTAGTGGTTACTAGTGGAGTGGTGGAGGAGGGGGGAGGTAGATTGGTTAAGGGGATCAAATATAGGATTTAGGGTGAGGGTGAAGTGGATAAAGGGGATCAAATATGTGGTAGCTGAAGGAAACTGGACTTTGGGTGGTAAACACACAATAGAATATACAGATGTGAAATGATAATGTACACCTGAAAATTATATAATTGTACTAACCAATAAACTTAATTAAATTTTTTTTAAAGAGTTAATTTCAATGAACTAGAATTTGAATTTAAAAAGTATCACTTGTACTTGCACCGTGCCCACCCCCACCCCCCCTAAAAAGAGAGAGAGAGAGAGAGAGAGAGAAGTAATTTGGCATAAATCTAACAAAAATGTATAGGATTTAAATATGAAATATTAACAAAAGAAATCAAAAACTTAAAGGGAAAGATATACCACACTTCTTTTTAATACTAATTTCTTTCATTTCCTTCAATACCACCACAACAAAAACCATACTGATTATTCATGAAGCCTAGGGAGCAGAAGGGATATGCAATAGAGACAAAAATAAAATAAAATAACTTGATAGAAATCATTAGACATGGCTTTCGGGCCCACCACTAGAAATTTCTCATTGACCCCTTTTATTGGACAAGTTTTGTGCCATGTTTTCTTCTCTCTCCCATCCTTTCCACCTATTCAATTCCCTTTGTATCTTCTTCTTTCCCTTCTTCTTTTCTCTCTTATCTTCTCCATTCTCCCAATTTCTTTTTATGTCTTTAAATGGGGTACATTAGCTGTCTTTTTAGTTTTCTTTTACCAATTGAATTAGCTTAATTAATGTCTTTTCTTAAGCAAAGATAGTTCTCTACCTAAAATATTTGGGAGAATGGGAGAATGAGAAGAGAGAAAAGAAAACTTCTTCAACTTGGTGTTCAGATAGAACTGATGTATGTTAAATCATTATATCAATTTATATAACTATAGATAAACCACCAGGCACTGATATAAACACTGACACACAAAGAAAAATAATACATAATCCTGACCTTTTAAATATTCAGTTTAGAGACAGAGAACAATATATGAAAAATACATAAAATAGAACAAGGTGGTTAAGGGCTATTTAAGATCAGACAAACAATTTTTTTTTATGAAGGGTCTACAATTCAGGTATCTTAGATTTCTGTCAAGCCTTATTTTTTAATTTGTGGTTCAGCAAGAAACAGTCACCTTATGTACAATATAAACAATGTGCTATACAACCACATAATTTGCTAAATGTTTTGGAACCCTATTGGCAATGAGTCTACCATCATGATTCACTGAGGACTTTTAAACGTATAGGTAATTGTCCATATGCTCCAAGGGAAAGCTAGAGAATTGAAGTATATGTATCATCCCTAATCAATAGACTATGCAATGAGCTTCTCTATTTTTGAATTCGCATTTAGATTCTTAAACTTACTTACTCCATAGCTGTCTAAGAAATGTATTGCTTTTCTTATAAAAGCAGATAAGATTTTTCATAAAGGTGAATGGTTTCAAGCATTGTTTCTGGAGTCAAATATCCCTGAGTTTGAATCCTGAGCCTGCCCCCTACCATATGATTAACACTGACAAGGTCCTCCAGCTTCATTAAGCCTAGACTCCTTGGCTGTCAATTGCAGATGAGAACGATATTTAATCCTATGGTGTTTTATGAAGTTCTCAGCATTGTCCAGCTTTGAGTTAAGAGTTGAAGAAGTGCTGTTACTGGAAAGAATGCTGATTCGTACTTTGCAATGCTTCTGAAGCGACAGTAGAGGGAGCACTGTCACAGGGAACTGGATTCGAGAACATCTTTAGATGTTAAACCCTTTGTGCAAGACATTGTCTCTGTTCTGATGGAGCTTGAACACCTGCACACAGATGAGCTGTTAAGACCCACGTCAGACTGTCTTGCCCAGAATAATCCTTGCTGTATCACTCATTTGGTACTACTACATGCTACTTTGAGATTCAGTGTATCTATTTATGTATGAGTTCTGTCCGTCCAGCATTTAATTCCAACTCACCCAGCTTCCTCAGGTCACATAAAAAAGGAAGCTTGGAGAGGTAAAATGAAAATCAACTAATGTTTAGATTATTTGAACAAGAATTCGGAAGGCAGAGCTGGCTTACAACCTGCAGTAGGGAAAGTGATATCCCTTCTCTTCCTCTCTCACTGCCTTCAAAATAAGCAGCTGTACTTAGCATAGTAGAAAAAGCAGCCAGAACTTACTTTGAATCTCCTCTACTTCTGATTGATAAGTGTGAACCTACCCATATCACTTCACCTCTCTATATCATAAGGTTTGAAACTTTATCATGAGAGGGGAGGGAAGACGAGGTAAACCTAATGACCTCCGAAGTTCCTCACAACTCGATTATTGTTATTCTATTAATAATAACAATTATTGAGTATTTTCTCTTATCTCATTCATTATTCTATATCTTTCAATCTTGCCAGCAATTTTGTATGGGATATAATATCCCCATTTTTTTTATAGGGAGTTTAAAGCTCATAGAGTTAAGTATTTTAAAAATGGCAAAATCAGAACTAGAATCTATTTTTCTGCAAATCTATATCCTGAGATTACCCTCTTACGATGAGGCAAAAAAAAAAATAGAAGTAAAACTTATAACTAGAGCAATTGAGGGATATCTTATAAGGAAGAAAGAGATTTGTGATGGCCTTTGAGTTTAGGAATTCACTTTAGGGTATTTTTGTTTGTTTGGCTTTGGGTTTTTTCTTCTTTTCTTCCCCCCTACCCACCAGTTTTGAGGGATTCGCGAGGCCAAAGCCAATATAAAGGCAAGAAATTGGGGACCTAGCTATTTAGACTGGATTCTAAGAAAGGGAAGCAAAGTGGACATAGAGATAGATACCCTTTCTCAGAAGCCTAGCTCAGTTCATGAATTAGGAAGGGAGAAATAGATTTAAGACAAAAGCTTTAACCAAGAAAATAATTGTTCATTTGGGTGAAGAGTTCCTCATGATATTTACTTCTGGTTTAACTGATTTTGGTGGATAGGATATGGTAGAATAGAGCAGAGATTTCAAACGTGTTGTCTGCTGATCCAAGGGGTAGTCCCCAAGACCTTTTAAGGGTGTCTATGAAGTTAAATTTATTTTTATAATAATCCTGTTTTGCCTTTTCACTCTGTTGACATTTGCACTGATGGCACCAAAGCAATGAGGGGTAATGTTTGTGCTGTAGAATGAACTAAGGCAGTGATGTCAAATTATGCTAGTAGTCATTATATTTTTCACCACTACAAACTCAAAAATTTTTAAATTCTAGTTTGACTTAAACATATTTTTGATGAAGCAAGAAAATTAATATTATTAAATCTCAGACCTTGAATATGTGTCTCCTTAATATTCTGTGTGATGAAATGGGAAGTACACTTAGTAATGTATGACGATTGCCTCAAGGAAAAGCACTTGGATGACTGAGTTGCCCACAAAGTGGCTAATTTTTTTTTTTTTCACAGAACACCGTTTTTACTAGAAAGAATGACTGACAAGCTATAGTTATTCAGACTTGGGTACTTGGAAAACAGTTTTCTGAAAATGAACAATGTGAGACTGTCACCTCAAGGAAAACAATTGCCAATATTTGTTTCAGTAATAAATTTGGAGCTTTCAAACAAAAATTAGAATTTGGAAAACTTGTATCCTTACTACAAGCTTAACAGCTTCTCAATACTTAAAATACTTTTCTAATGAGATCAGTGATGATATTAACTAATGTGATTGATATTGTATAAAGTATGTTGACATTTAGAAGATCTGCATAATTCAGTGGACCAGTATTTTCCAAGTGATCAATATGTGATATTACAAAATCACATGTAGGTAAAGGTTGCATTCAAAATACAAGATACACCAATCAATATGGTAACAGCACTGAACATGTAAAGTTTGCTGACATGGCTTCACCTTCCACAGTGAAACTAATCCTTAAACTACCACCTGTTGAATTTGGGTGTGGCATTAACAAAGGATATCCACAGCATTTGAAAAGGCTATTAAAATGTTCTTCCCTTTTCCAGTTATATATGTTTGTGAGTCCAGATTTTCTTCATATACTTCAACCAAAACAATATTTTGTAACAGATCAAATACAGAAGTAGATATAAGAATCTAGCTGTCTTCTCTCAAGCCAGATATTGAAGAGATTTTTTTAAATGTAAATCAATGCCATTCTTTCTCCTAATTTTTTGTGTGGTGAAAAATACACTTGTTTTTCATTAAAAATGTTTATTTTAACACATAATGTGTTTAAGGTTATAATTTTAAATAAATAAATATTTTAATTTGCTCCTCAGATTTAATTTTTAACATAGTAAATAAATATTTAACAAAGGATAGTAATATTCAAAATTTGTTTGGAGTAGTCAACAGTTTTTAAGAGTATAAAGGTATCAGGAGACCAAACAGTTGGAGAGCTGTTAGGGTAGTCCCAAGGTGAGATTCTTAAAGGGAAGAAAAGAACAAGCTCTCAGCTTTGTATAGCACTCAACAGTTGAATACAATGATGATAAAGACACACAAAACCAATATGACTAACAATAAAGCAGGAAGTAGAAAGTGCTAAATGAGTGGTCTAGATCTGTGCTATCCAATAGGGCAGCCACCAGACGCATGTGGCTATCGAGCACTTGAAATGTGGTTGGCCCAAATTGAGATGTCCTGAAAGTGCCAAGTATGCACCAGACTTCAGGGATTTAGTATAAAATAAGGAATGAGACTATCTTATTAATAACTTTCACATTGCTTATATGCTGAAATGTTATTATTTTGCATGTATTGGGTTATCTATAGTATTAATATTAATTCCACCTTTTCCTTTTTATTTTTTTTAATGTGGCTACTGGAAACTTACATATACGTGGCATGTATTTTATTTCTCTTGAACAGTGCTAGTTTGGATGGGAAATGTAATGAGAATTCAGAGCAAGGAAAAGTTGCTATGATTGAGGTCATCAGTGAAACCTTCCTTGAGAAGGATATAGTTTCAAGAAATACACCAGTCAGGGGAAGAAACTGTAGAGGAAGGGAACATCAGAACTGAAATATGAGAGGTTAATCTAGGGAGCAGAGGAGGCTGGTCTGAGTCAGATCATGGGCTCCTGTAGGGGACAGAAGTTTCCAGGATAGGTTGGAACCAAATTATAGAGAACTTTGAATTTGGTCTTTTTCTTATATGTGGGTGATCACTTCCCCAGATGAAAACTGGACTTTTCCTCATAGCTTATGGAATAGTCTGAATTAAGCACTTTTTTCCATTTAGGGACATAGCAGCCTAAGCTCCTGAAAAATGCCCAGTGGACAAGCAGCCAGGACTAGGCCTACCTGACCAGTGAATTTAGAGTGATATCCAGTGTGGGAATTTGGGTAGATTGACTTATTTTTTTACCGAGGGAGAGAAAAAGGTGGCACATTTAAGCAAATGATATTTATGTCACCTGGGAGAAGAGAAGAATCCTGACAGTGTAGATGTATGATGGCTGATCAGGCATTTTACTTTCGTATACAATATTGCTCTAGGCATGTGCATTAGCAGATTGAGTCATTCTTTCTATCTCTTTCAGTCTACTTTTATTTTTGTCCTTATTTTTGTGAACGTTTATGGAACTCTTGTTGTGTGTCAGGGGCCTAACAATCTAGCTTTAAGGAGATGAAATGAAAAGACGGGAGCTGAAACATCTAGACTCTTAGCCAGGTTCAGCAGCTAACTCATCAAGTAACTCTGGTCAAATCTCTGGGCCTCAGTCTCTTCAAACACAAAAGAGTACTTAGAACCAGACGAGATCAGGGCTCTCTCCAGCTCTGCGATTCTAGAACAGGCTCATGTCACAAAGGGAGAAAAGTATACCAGAGCAACCAGGCACAGGGCTACTGGGGAGGGAAGAAGGATGCTGGGCCAGTAAAGGCAGGCTTCTGTGGCCTGCATAGAAGCTGGCCCAAACCTTTGGGTGAGGTTGTCCTCCCAGGCAGCAGACCTTGCTGGAATTGGAGTTTGGTGTTTTGACCCTAGCTACCCACCCGGCTTTCATCCCAGGGCCTGGCTCACCAGAGTGAGTGGAGTCTGAAGGGAGGAAGACAAGAAGCCAGGAATTTAGCTCCAGGCAAGTAAGTCTGCAGGGGTTTTCAGCCTGTTTGCAGAAACTAGTGATGAAAGTAAAAGCTTAGCTCCCACCCCACCCACCTTCTCCTAACCACCTTGGGCCACCTGCAGTTGCAGGTGACTGGTGGAATTGAGAAAAGAGGGCGTCCTGCCAAGGGGCTTCAGCCTTTTTCTGTTCTTTAGCATTTCTAGAATAGGGAGTGGGTGGGAACCGACCCAAGTAAAGTCCCAGAGACGCGAACACTGACGCACAGGAAAGCCTCAAGTGGGAGGAGAGATGCAAATCCTCTAGTGACGATGGCGTCAGAGGTTTTGTACTGGGGACTCTGAAGGGCGATTCTGGCTTTGGACTTGAGCACGGCCTGGGAACTAGGCTGACAGAGCCAGGTAAGTAAGCAGACCACACCTTCGTGTTGCTTTTTCGAAGACACGCGAGCCAGGAAATGCTTATGCAGGCTGCTGCTGAGGCTTTGCTGTTTTCCCTTGGTTTTGGCAGTTAATTCATTTTAACTTGTCTGAGGACGGGTGATTTTGAAAAGCAGCGTCCGGGTCGGTGATTCGAAGCCGCGCTCGCGCGCAGGTCTCAGCGGAGATTGGGGACCGTGCTCCGCCGCCGGGTGCCTGAACCGTGGGGGAGAACTGTGGCTCACTCGGAGGTGTGTCCTCGCCAAGTACTGAAAGCGAGACCCTCTGCACTTTCATAGCCAGCTTCTCTGAGTGGTGATGTCTGACATTAGACTGCGTACCTGAATTTCACCAAAAAAAAAAAAAAAAAAAAAAAAAAGCCCACAACTAGGATAACCAGTGATTATGACTTTGGAGAGAGAGAGAGAGTGGTGTTTTAGGGCAGGTCATCTCCTTTGCAAACTCTGGGTCACAGAGCCAATAAGGCACCTTTAGCTCCCCAACAGTGGGACGAAAGGCCCGTTTATATAGACCTGCCGAGGCCAGGCATTCAAAGAGGATAGAAAGGAATTCAATTTTCAGAAGAAATGTTTCCTAGTTTTCCTGGGATGGGGAAGTTAAGTGCTTAAAGAGTACAAGCATAGAAATGTAATGAAGGATGTGCGAAGGCATTCCTAGAGACAGCGACAGAGAAGATTGTCCTAGGATTATATCCTTATCCTTCCTTTATTTGGCCTTGAGTTCGGCCCTCTGGAAGGTGGACTAGGGGCCTAAGAGTGATCTTTGTAACTTTAGGATAGGTTCGGTTCACTTAATTCTTTGTTAGAAAACAGATTTTCATTCAAATCTTAGCAGATTTAACAGTAGTAGCAAGTAAAATTGTAATGTTATTTTCAGCTCTTGTTCTCTCTTGTCATTAACTAGAATAAATTGATGGGATATAGCTGGACAGTGTCAATAGTAGCATGGAAGCAAATGTTCCAATTTCGTGTGGAATATATACACCTGGAAAGAGCGGTGATGCATCTGGTGTCATGAGACCTTAAAGCTGTGCATCTTGGGCAGGAGTCATTTCCCAACCCTCAGATTGTTTTCATTTTTAAAATTAGGGTACTACTATCCATCTGCCCTATTCACAACAACATCAGGAGCGCCCCTCATTCATTTAACAGGCACTTATTGAGCACTTACGATATGCCTAGACTTGTCAGGTGGAAAGGCTTCGTAAATATAAAGTAATATGCAAATGAAATATTATTTCTTTTCCCAGTTGCTTCCTTTTAGCAAAACATTGGCAATAATTATCTTCTCGATCAGGTGCCCCTAGATGGTTCCATTTGAAACCTGAAATCTATGAAATTTATCATCATAATGTTCCATAAGCAAAAGGAAACCTTAATTTATCTACAAGATAGGGTGAAATACCATGGTGGTTAATCACATAAAATGTTTTTTTTTTTTTTTGATCTAGAATTGCTGACAAAACAATAGAAATTTTGATATTTCAAAGAGTAGAATACTGTAACTTCAAGGAGAGGTCATATTAATTTTCCCAAGTTAGGAAATATATCTAAAGCTCCTAAATTGGCCAGAGTGGGGTTATGTGGGGGAAACACATACTTTTATTTTATGACAGGCTGCCAAATATGTATCAAGTGTGGTTTCTTCCTTAGGTAACTTGAGGGTTTAACCACTGTCAGACGGATGTACATCAGAGACTAATTAAAAGTTGACTTTAAAAGCTTTGCCTAGCTGTAGTGGATCATCACAAAAATAAATGAAAATATGTATTGGTTCAGAGATATTTTGAACTGAAAGAATTATAGCCCATGAAAATGCATACATTAAACTCTTCAGAAAGCTAAGACTGAATTAGACTAAAACTCTAGAAACATAAACTGACTCTCAGACAAATCTGAAATGTAGAAAAAAGAATTGGGTAACTCATATAAAATAAGCTTTTATTTGGGTATTCCTCACTCGTAAAGCCTTAAAAGGGTCTTAGGAGGTATAGTTAAATATGCTATTTACCTTGAAGTTGCTTAAAGTCTAATAATGTAGAGGGAGCAAGGGATAGGGGAGGAGCTTGTGGAGAGTACAGATGGGGATGGGATGGGGAGAGGGGTGTCCAGCAAAGAGTGAAAGTTTCCTGAAGAAGGTGGAACAGGGTTCCTGTTGGAGCAAAGAAGGGGATGGTTTGGAGACAGAGGGAGTATCTTGTTTAATTCATTAGGGATGACTTATGGAAAAGTTTAGAATTGCTCTATCTTTGGATTGAAAGCATTTTCCCTTTTCTGTTTTAATTGAATGACTATAAAAGAAAAGTAATTTTTCTTCAGTTGCGTAACTAATGGACAATATGGTTTTTATTTGAAATCTATGAAAATCATGAGATATACCACAGTTATTAATATTACTTTTAAACTCTAATTTTACCCCCTGTTTTATAGCATGTCTCAGTGGAATCAAGTCCAACAGTTAGAAATCAAATTTTTGGAGCAAGTAGATCAATTCTATGATGACAATTTTCCAATGGAAATTCGACACCTGCTGGCCCAGTGGATTGAAAATCAGGACTGGTAGGATTAAACATTATTGTATTTCTTCTACAAGTAGATGCACTTTATATTCTATCCTTGTGGATTTATTCTATGGTTCACTTTTGACTCAATAGGTGCATTTTTTTTTTCAGATAAAAAACTTCTTCAAAGTTTTGGAAAGCTTTTTCAAAAGAAGAGAATCATTATCCTTCCTGGTTTCATTTACTGTAGATGAAAAGTTAATGGCGCTAGTGCTTTGTTTTCCTGTAGACTAAAACTCCAACCATTTTCTAAACATTAAAATCCAAGAAGAAAATCTATAATCTTCATATAAGTGTAATCACACCATATTTGACTTTTAGTGACTGACTTATTTCCCTTAGCATATGTTTTCAAGATTCACTTGTGTAGCATGTATCAGAATTTCCTTCCTTTTTTAGGGCTGAGTAATATTCTATTTTATCTATCTATAATCTCACATTTTGTTTATTCATTCATCTGTTAAAAGACATTTGAGTTGTTTCCACTTTTTGACTATTGTGAAAATGCTACCATAAACACTGGTGTACAAGTATCTGTTTAGGTCCTTCATTTCAATTATTTTGGGTGTCTACCCAGAAGTAGAATTGCTGTATGTAATTCTGTATTTATATATGGAGGAATCTCCATCCTGTTTTCCACAATGGCTGCACCATTTTTCATTCTCACCAGCAATGGGCAAGAGAGTCAATTTCTCCACATCTTCACCAATGCTTATTTTGTTTTCAATAATCTCATCCAATAGATGTAGTTTTTTTGATGTGCATTTCCTTAACGATTAGTGATGTTCAGTATATTTTCATGTGTACAGTTTTTAAAAAAGCTGTTAAATGCTTATCACCATAGAATAGATTTATCACTTTAAAATTGGTGTGGTAAAAAGTAGGCATTTTCTAAGTTATTTCCTGCTGTGTAATAATACTTGTGTTTTTTAGGGAGGCAGCTTCTAACAATGAAACCATGGCAACAATTCTTCTTCAAAACTTGTTAATACAACTGGATGACCAGTTAGGTCGTGTTTCCAAAGAGAAAAACCTACTCTTGATACACAATCTAAAAAGAATTAGGAAAGCCCTTCAGGTGAGACATACTTTTTCAAAATATTTGGATTTATATTATTTTAAAACCAGATTTAAGAAGGTAAAATCTGAATTCTTTTACCATCTTAAATTTTGTTCTCAATTTTATTTCATTTCTCAATGTTTTTCATGAAATTTTGAATTTAAAATGCACTATAAGTGGGAGTGTATGTGTGATTTACATGTGACTATTTGTTACTTATGATAAAATTTGGCAATACTGGAACAAGGATTTAAAAGATAATAATTTCATGGCTACCCCCCTCCTCCGCCCCAGGCTTCCTTGCCTTGTCTCGTATGTAACAATTTAGAGTTAGTATTATTCTCTTTCATAGCTGGAGGTATCACGGTTGCATGTGCCTTCCAGATTTGATTTAAATCTCACCTGCTTCTAAAATCTTTCTATGTTGCATTCTAGCTCTCTATTCCAAAGGTTCGCCCAGGCAAAGCCCATCTCTGTGTTCTCACAGCAATGGATCACATTTGTACCATGGAGTTTAGTGTATTCTACATTAGAGTTATTTTTATGTATTTGTCTTCTCCCACAAACTGTAGGCTCCTTGAGGCAAAGACTTCGGTATTCAGCTTTGAATTCCCAGCGCAGGCTGGACATATGATAGATGTGTAATATTCATTGATTAAAGGGATGAATGAATGAAGTGAGTGAATCAGGAATCTAAATAATTAAGGACAGCCTAACACTGAGCTAACCCCTGGGGTATTAAGGAAACAAACTCTGCAGTGATATTTACTTAGTGTCTATACAGCGTATTAGATAATATGAAAGGTATGTATAAGTGCCATTTCTCAGGGAGGCATTCTTAGAATCCCAAACTTATAATGCATATATTTTTAGAAAAGCTTGCCTAGACTGTAAAAGAAATGTGCTTGAAGTTACTAACATCTGTGAAAGGGATATATAGATATATAGATATAAATATAGATTTTTTTTTCTTATTGTTTGTATTGCACTGAGCCACCTTTGCCCTTGTTGACCCCCATAAATTTGCAAGATACTTGGCCAGGGGTAGAAAAAATATCTTGTTGCCAACAAAACATACTGTATTCACAGCATAAAGCAAAACTATCTCTTATGGAGATAAGACATTTAACCTTGGCTTTGTTAGCTTAGTGCTCTAATCAATAAAGCTAAAATAGAGGTTGGCATACTGCTTCTTACAAGTCAAAAGTGGCCACTGCCTGTTTTTGTATGGTGCGTGACTAAGAATGGTTTTTATATTTTTAAGTGGTTGGAAAAAAATTAAAAATTAAATTAAGTACATTTGTAACATGAAAATTATATGAAATTTAAATTTCATTTTATTGGAACATGGAACATGGTCAATAACACATTGATCATGGCTACTTTTATACTATGACCACGGAATGGTTGTGACAGAGATTGTATGGCCCCCAAAGCCTAAATAAAAATGGATGTGTAGGTGACTGTGTGTGTACCAGGCATTTATCTTTCCATTTTTAGGAAAGTTTGCTGACTTCTGTCCTAGAAGCAAAAGCCCTACACTTTGCTAGAGGGGCAGGGGTGGGTAAAATGGTTGATGCATGGCCTTGGAAAATCCTGACTCTCAAAATATGGCTTTGGGAAAATCATTTAATCTTTCTGAATTCTCATGTCTTTTAATATATAAAAAATAGAATGACTGATAATTACCTTTCGAAATTGTAAGAAGATTGGAGCTTTTATTCTGGCAAAAAAAATATAGGCTTTCAATAAATGGTTCTTACTGTTGATAGGGAAAATATCAGGACCGTCTTAGTATAAATCAAGGATAAACATACAACCCATCTTTTTTTTCTGGATGGATATCAGTTTGCAAGGGAGCTCAAGAACCTGCAGTAATTCCCAGTCATATTTCAGTGCAAGCACAAACTCTCGTGCTTATGTCACTGGCTCTCAGCATCTCGCCTCTGTAGATCTTGCCCAACAAAATGCTCTGAGCTCAACATCTCTGCCCCAGAAAAATAGATCTGCTCCTTGTTCCATAACACACCAAGATCACTGTTAAATGACTCTGAGCCTTTGTCCACGACCATCCCATGTCCAGGAATGCTCTACCATTCTTCTTCCCATTTGCACCTAGAGGAACTGTGGAGGTCCCGAGATGCACAGAAACCTTCACTTGCACGTTAGCCCTTATTCTCACCCTTCATGGAGCACTAGTTGCAAGATAACCAGCATTTCATCTGTGCTGGATGTGTCTAAGCAAGGTAAAAGCCTGACCTCCTTTTGTGATCTCCCTCCTTCCTCTGGTACCCAGTATGGTTATACTACAAACTGGGAACTCAGAAAATGGTTTGGCTAGTTAAGATACTTTGAATTAACAAAAACACGCTGTTTTTGTGTGTGTGCTTTTGCATATTTTTTTTAAATAAGCTATCCTTACTGGGTATTTATACTAATTCAGAACACAGTAAAAATTAGTAATAAAGAACATCATCAACTGGTTTTACACCTAAACAAGCCCGAATTTTATGCTTCTTTTTAACCTATCATATTCCCATTATGTTTTTTAATAAGACAAGTCTTTTAATAGAACACGAATCCCCACCCCTCTGAAAAGGAGAAAAAATACCTATTGAAAGGTTATTGGTGCTGTGTTTATCTGGTTTAAGCATTCTCATCCTCTGGAATCTATTTTAACTATTATAAGGAAAAAGAACAAACCATATGATACCAGGGGAGCTAAGCACAGAGTAGCCGAGGTCTCCAGTTTTAATATGTAAATTTACCATTTTATATAACACCACTTCCAATAAGAATTTAGAATGGCTTGTTATAAAAGACAAATTAAACAAAACCACTGAATCAAGGATAAAGGCAAACGCTGAGCTGGGGAGCAGCGAACACTTATGTCCAGTTGGTTTTAGCTCCTTTAAGGCCAGGAGCAAGGACTGCATCGGGTTGAACCATGGCTCTGTGACTCACTTTCTGTCTGTCCCAAGGCAAGGTATTTACCTTCTCTGGCCTAAAGCATGTAGTAAGGGCTATGTTAGGATTTGCTAAAAACATATTTCTGCCCCAGATATTTCAAGAATGCTTCACCCTGTTCCTGGATCTTTTTTAAAAACGAAAAAAAAAAAAAAGCAACAGGTTTTATATTTTAGAACATATTTAGGTTTATAAAAAAATTGAGCAGGAAGTATGAAAAGTTCCCATATACACCATCTTCATTTCCCCTACCTAGTTTCTCCTATTATTAACAGGTTGCATTGGTGTAGTACATTTGTTACAGTTGTCGAACCTATTGGGATACATTACAGTAGTCTCCCTTTACCCACCCTTCCTGTTCTGCAGTTTCAGTTATCTGCAGTCGACTACAGTCCAAACATATTAAATAGACAATTCCAGAAATAAATCATTCATAAATTTGAAATTGCATGCCCACCATTCTGAGTAGCATAATGAAATCTCACATGTCCTGCTTCACCCTGCCCCGGATGTGAATCCTCGCTGCTGAGCACACTGCCATCCCATCAGTTACTTAGTAGCAGCTTGGTTATCAGATCCACTGTTGGGTACTGCAGTGTGTGTGTTCACGTAGCCCGTATTTCACTTAATAAAGGCCCTAAAGCCCAAGAGCAGTGACATTGGCAATTCAGATATGCCAAAGAGAAGCCCTAACGTGCCTCCTTTAAGTGAAAAGGTGAATACAGCAATATAAAATATTTTGTGTGAGAGAGACCACCTTAAATAACTTTTATTACACTATATTGTTATTATCATTCTATTATTAGTAGTTGTTAATCTCTTACCGTGCTTAATTTATAAATTAAACTTTATCATAGGTATGTATATAAAGGAAAAAACTTAGTACAACGTCCCCAACTTAATGATGGTTTGATTTAAGATTTTTTGATTTAGGATGGTGTGAGAGTAATATGCATTCAGAAGAAATTATACTTTGAATTTTGAATTTTGGTCTTTTCTTAGCAAGTGGTGTGTAGTACAATACTTTCTTGTGATGCTGGGAAGCAGCAGTGAGCCACATCTCCCAGTCAGCCATGTGATCACGGAGATAAACAACCAAAACCTTATGGTGTATTTATTGTGTAGATGACTTTGCCCAACTTTAAGTGTTCTGAGCACATTTAAGGTAGGCTAGACTAAGCTATGATGTTTGGTAGGTTAGGTGTATTAAATGCATTTTCGACATAATATTTTCAACTTACCACTGATTTATGAGGATATCATCCCATCGGAAGTGAGGGAGCATCTGTCTATGTAGGGTCAGTACTATCTGCAATTTCAGGCATCCACTGGGGTCTCCACTGGAACATATCCCTTGTGGATAAGTAGGGACTGCTGTACCACAATTTATTTATTTATCTATCTATCTATCTATCTATCTACTTATTTATTTATTTGTTTGTTTATTTATTTATTTATTTTGAGCACTTATGAATATAGCTAATGTTAACATGTATATGCAGATTTTTGTGGGGCAAGGATAAGGAACATGAATTTTCAACCCATTTAGGTAAGTACCTGAGACCTTGCTTGGTGGATCTTTGTTCTTGGACGTCCCCTTTGTGTCTCAGTCTGTTATAACAAAAATACAAGTGATTGGGTGGATTTTAAAAACAACCTTTCTCTCTCAGATAGAATGACTTTTAAAAAAATAAATAGGCGCATATCCATAATAAAAGTTGAAAAGTGCAAGGAAAATATCAAATAATCCAAAATCTGCCTAGATATAATCGTATTAATATTTGATGAGTGTCATTCCATACATCTATACATATATATGCGGATAGAAGGCTGGAATACAGCCTGCTGTTGACACTTTATACCCAGTAGCTACTAGTGTCTTTGAGGACTCCTGTGTCCCTTCTGTAACTCCTCTCTGCTCTATCCCCACCCAGAGCAACTATTAATCTAAATTTTGCTTTTATCATTCTATTCCTTTTTGTTACAGTTTTACTACATATATTAATGTATATATATTGGCATCCCCAGACGATACAGTATGTAGTATGCAAGTTATCAAACCTTACATAAATGGGATCACACTTTATCCATCCATCGCAACTTTCTTTCTTCATTTAACATAGTTCCTGAGACTCATCCATGCTACTGTATGTAGCAGTAGTTGATTCATTTTCATTGCTACACAATATTTCATTGTGTGAATGTATCAGTTTATCCATTTCACTGTTCATGGATTATTTCCAGTATTTCTTTGTCATTTCAAACAATGCCTGTCTGAACAGTCTTGTGTTTGTGCTCCTTGATGTACATGTGCGTGACATTCTGTAGGCTATATACCCAGGAGTGAAATTACTGAATCATGGAGTTTGTACATCTTTAATTGCACTGAGTAATGCCAGAATTGTTTTCCAGATAGTTATACCAGTTTACACTCCTCCGGTAGAGGAAGAGTTCTGGTTCCTTATCCTTGCTCCACATGCATTATGGTCATATATTGCACACCAATCTGGTGGTATATCCATCTTATTTCTTCAGTTTAATTGTTTGTTCCTTTTCTAACTTTTTTATTCAAATGATTACATCATTTCTTTTCAGCCTTTCTTTTTTTCTCTTACAAATGAATTTAACTTTATACATTTTTGAAAGGTACTTTATATATACTTTAATATGTAGTGCTCTCATTGTTCATATCTAAATAGTCCATAATTTGAGTTTTGACTTCTATTTCTAGATAGATAAATGTAAAAACCATTCCACCAAATGTATATAGAAATGCTAGATAAAATATAACAGACTTTTAAATGCACAGATAAGTTTATCACAAATTAAGGGAATTTTTTTTTACAGTAAAAAACAAAGTTTTAACTATAAAACAGAACTGTAAGTAGGAGCTGACATGGTGGCTGTCATACATTCTTAGATTCTAGAAATACAGGTCCCAAGCATAATAAATAAAAAGAAACTACAGAGAGAAAAAAAAAGATTCTAAAAATAGTAAGAGTAAATAAATATATTACCTGCACAGAATGAGAGGTAAACTCAAAGCCAAATTTAAAAGTTAATGAGGAAGAGAAGAGTAGAAAAATTTCTTCACAGAGCTAGAATACAATATCCATCTTAAAGTTCTATGCACAGCTAAACTATTATACAAAATTGAAGGTTTACTACAAAGATACTCTCGTGGAAAGGAAGGAACTACAAAAGCAAATTAAACACATGCTAAGTATCACTACAAGTGAAAATAGAGTGCATAAAAAATTGAAAATAAGAGAAAAAATACAAATAATATCTATTAAATGGACAAAAATCAGCAGTTAGAAGACAAATTGTATTTTTTACAAGGACACATCTAAAACATGAAATAATAGTAAGATCAAAGAGGTGAGCTGTCTTGTAGGGCTGTCTTGTAAAGAAAGTTGTGTATCTTGGTTAGGAATCTGTGTCTTACTCTGAGTATGAGTGGAACCCATTGAGAAATTTGAGCAGAGGTGTGACATGAACTGATTTGTTTTTAAAAAGCTCACTCTGGCTGATACAAGCTTTTGTTAATTAAGAAGGAATCAGGGAGATGCGTTAGAAAATTCCATTGATTTTTGAGAGCAAAGTATCCAAGTATTTTTCTGTTACTGTAGATGTATCAGCCCTATTAAACTTCTAGAAGTTTTTGCTTTATGTGTTTGTTCCTATGTTGTGAGGAACATAGGTAAAAGATAATATTGGTGATTTAAAGCTTTTTAAAAAATCAATATAAAACATCCTTCTTTGATCCACTTACTATTTTTTTCATCCCAAAATTTTATTGCGTGACTTTCTTATTGTTACCATTTACTAACTGGCAAATGAATCCTTCTCTTCATCTTCGTACTTTCTGTGTCTCTTTGTACTGTCTTTTACAAATATCATATAGTAAATATTATTTAGTGAACACATATTTAAGGAGTCCTTACTATGTTATCAGTCACATTTTAAACAGGAGGAATACAGTTGCAGAAGTCATGAAGCTTAGAGTCTGAAAAATTCACACCTCCTATGTTTTTGTTTTTAACTTGTAGAAACTTCTATTTCTCAAAAGGTAGCGTCAAGGAAGTAAGAAGAAACAGGCGTCAGCAAATTTATCTCATAATTTAAAAAAAAAAAAAAAAAAACCTCCATCAATTAAAAAGGTAGTATTCAGGGTTTTTGGTGTTAACTCTGTGGTTAGTAATCCCACTGCCTATGAAGATTTTTCACCAACCAGGGTAATGATGCTCTATTCGTGAGAATTTTAAACTCGGTGGGTGAGGGGGTGCATGTGAGTGCAACTCGCACCTCACGTGTTCTATGCTCTACACTGTGGCAGCCTCTTTCTCAGAGCTCCTTTAACAGATTCGCCCGAAAACAAACAAACATACAAACAAACACAAGAAGAAAAACACGTTGGAGCTGGAAGTTCCCAGAAGGTCAGGCAAGGAGTGAATTCCTTCTTGCCCAGTCTGTAAAAATTCTGCTGAAGATTCTGAGTATCAGATGAAGTGAGATTTTTAACATGGCAAAGTGGAGGATTCAAAACACATTTTTTGAAATACCAAAGGAGAAAAAAAGTTGCTCGAACTACTGAGCCACTCTGAATCTGTCAGATCTTATCCTCTAGCTCATGCTACTTTCTCAGTTCACTCCTCTTCCTTCCCTTCTGTACACCACACACACAAAGATAAGTGAAAGAGGTGACCTCAACGTAGGCCTGGCCTAGCCACTTTGTGTTAACTCTGAAAGAGCTGAATGGAGGATTCAGTCTATAGGGTCATTTTGCTACATATGGGCAGCAGCCAGTTTGTCAACCACTCCACAGTTACTTCAGCCGGTCCCCAACACACACCCTCAAAATCTGTTTTCCTCTGAGATAATTACCTAATGCCAACATCATAGTGCTCATATTTCATAGTCTCAGAGACCTGCGTGTTTTCCCATTTAAGATGTTGTTTACTCTACAATTTGTGATAGCCAACAGACAGGGGGTGCTGTGCATCACAGTTCCTTGTCCAGTGCACATGACACCAAACTGGAAATCCAGTATGATCAGCTCAAGATCTCACTCATCTCAAGTTTGATTCATGAATCATTTTGTGCATATCCCTTCTAACCTTTATTGTATTAATCCTGCCTGGATTGCTCTCTCTCCTTATTAAGTCTTGCCTAACAGTTTAAGTCTATAATGATTTGCCCTTTCCCTGAATTCTGATTCTTTTTGATGTGTATGACAGTCTGATTAATCTTCACTACTCTGTTTTCATAATCTTCCGATTGGCTACTTTGTCAAAAACATAGGCATCTCACTCCCAGCTACTGAGCGGGCTCCTAAGTACACATGAGGTGCTAAAGTGGAACTATGTTGGTGCCTAAAAAATGAGAAGACCCTTCTGTTTCTCTATGGAGTCCAGAACTTGCCTATTTCCTATCATTTAATCTGTGATCTCCGCCTCAGTAGAAAAATATGGGAATAAGAAAATAAGCGGTACCACATCAAACTTTTAACAAACAAACTTTCATACTTATCAGGTTTTCATAATTTATCTCATCATGTTTTGGATAAAATATCTCATTGGTTCTCTGCAGTTCTGCATACCATCAACTCACTGTATCTCCTCCTTTAGGTTCTCGTATTTCTTTCCCTGAACCTAAAAAGTCTTCCTGGAAAAAGAAGTAAAGATGGAGACAGAGACAGAGTTAGAAGTGATAGAAATAGAGATAGATAGAGATAGAAGTAGATAGAGATAGAGATAGAGATGATAGAGAGAGAGACAGAGAGACAGAGAGAGACAGAGAGACTTTATGGCAGCAGTGTGAAGGATAACATGGCAGAGGTGAAAACGGAGGCATGAAGACCTTATTGTAATAGTTCAAGGGAAAGGAAATAGGATGCTGAAATAGGCAATGGCAAAAGGAATGAAAAAAAATGTGCTGGCATTGTAAGATAGTTTGGTAAAAGAATTGTCATATAAATGAGTGAGTAGATCTGAAATGTGTGAGAGACCAAGGAATAAGAGATAACTTGATGGTTTAGTTTGGATGATTACATGGATATAAGTGAATATTGAAGATTGGATTTGGATTGAGAAATGGAATAACAAAAAGAGCTTGATAAAATTCTAAGGAGTGAAGTAGGAAGTTAATGGGAAGCTACTGGAACTAATATGCCTATATGCTTGTCTACTTCCTCCACAAGACTGTTAGCTCTTTGGGCACATGCATCTTTGCATACCCAGTGTTCAACACAGAGTCCAGCATGTAGTAGGAGTTGAGTGTCTTATTTAATATATAGTTGAGCTGACATTGAACTGTGGATACTGTTTTATGCAGTAAGTATCCCTAAAATTTGAGCAAATATCATGTCATTGCAAATGCAGTTTAGAGTGCATAAGCACAAATTAAATTATAAAATGTTCTTAAATCAGCAGTTTCTAAGGATGAAGGAAACTGGTTTTGGGAAGAAGTGTTTTTAAAATGTGTAGCACATGTGAGAGAAGGACAGGTCAATGGGACGAGAAGCAGGAAGAGCTGAGAGAACCGGAAGGAAGGAGACACTAACCTAGAAGCCTGGAGAATATGTGCTAACTTGGGAGTAAGGATTAAAGTCAAAGGGAGCCACAGACAAATGTCCTAGAACGAGTCTTCACCTGGAAAGGGAGAGGGGTTTTTCTGAACCAATATCAACTCCTCAGGAGCTAAGGGCTCTGACTCTGACTGCCAGGAGTACAAAATATTTTGAAGTTCTTCACACAATAAAACATAGTACTGTGACAAAGTGATTGTTAGAGATTTACTTAGAAATTACATAGGGGGGCATCTGCGATCCCTTTTCTTATACAATCAAACTGAAAGAGATGTAGATTGGGGTCTAATGTTGTGTCAGATATTTTACTACAATGCACTCAGAGCATCACTTTTTAAAAAATTGATATGCAATATACATGTAGTACACAAATTTTATTTGTACAGCTCAGTGGATTATTTTTTTTCCAATGAAATCCGTATCACTCCCACCAGATCACCACGTACAAAAAATTCTTTCATTCTTCTCCCATCAATAACATGCACAAAGATAACTATTCTATCTCTATAGATTTGTTTTGGCTGTTTTGAACTTTACATGAACGAACTCTTACAAAATTATTTTTTAGAGTTAGACTTTTTCACTCTACATTATGAGGTTTATTCATTTTGTTATTTGTTGTTATAGTTTTGATTTTTTAATATTACAACTTAGTATTTCATTGTATGAATATACCATGGTTTATTTGTTCATTCTTCTATAGATGGAAACAGACTATTTACAGTTTTTGCACGTTATAAATATAACTGTTATGAACCTTCTTATTTGTATCTTTTAGCAGATATATGTACTCTTTTTTTTAGTATATTTCCTGAGGTATAATTGGGTAATCAATGTTTGGATTTAGGAGAGGTTATCATACAGCTTTCCACAGTGGTAGTACTAATGAATACTGTTAGCTCTTTGAAGTGTGTGAAAGTTAAGTTCCTCCATTTCCCTTCCAATAGATCCAATTGTCAGTCTTTTTTCATTTTAGTGTGTGCATAGTGGTATCATTGTGACTTTAATTGCATTGTCCTAATTAATAATGTTGAGAATCTTATGCTCAGTAGCCATTTTGATATTCTCTTTTTAAAGCAATTATAGTTTTGCCAATTTAAAAATTGTTTTGTCTTTGTTGTATCCATTTGTAGATTTTTATATATTCCAAATGAGTCCTTTGTCAAATACATCTATCACAAATATCTTCTCTAACAATATGACTTGCCTTTTCAGTCTCCCCTAAGGGATATCTTTAGATATATGAAAGTTTTTAATTTTAATGAGGACCATTTTTTAGCCTTTTTTTTTAAATTAGTATTGTTACTGCTCTTTGTGATCTGTTTAAGAAAACTTTGCTTCCCTTAGATCATAAAAACTTTCTTCTAGGTTTCTTCTGAGACTTTAAGTGTTTTATACTTTCACATTTAGGATTATGATTCATATGGAATTGATTTTTGTTTCTGGTGTGATATAAGGGTCAAGGTTAACTTCTTCCACATGGATATCCAGTTGATCTAGTATCATTTATTTAAATAAGCATCCTTTCTTCATTGCAATGCAGTGATATTTTTGTTGTAAATCAGGTGACTTGTATTTATGTGGATCCCTAGTATGTTAGTCTGTTCGTTTTTCTTTAAATCAATACTGTATTTCAGCTAATTACCATGCATTTGCAATTAAGTTCTGATATAGGTAGTAAAAGTTGAGAAACTGTGTTCTTCTTTAGAATTGTCTTGATTTTTTTTGATCCTTTAAATTTTCATATAAATATTAATACTAGCTTACCAATTTCTACAAATCTATTGAGATTTTCATTAGAATTGCACTGAATCTATACAACATTTGGGGAAAAATTGACATCTTGATAATATTAAGTCTTTCAATCCATGAACATTAAATGTCTATTTTTTTAAATCAATAGTTTGTTCTACGCTTTCTAACCTGTGATACATTTTGTTATTTTCCCTTTTCTCTTTCCTCCCCCTCTCCTTCCTCTTTCATTCTGTTCATTGCCCACAAAATCGATTTCGCTGTTAATGGGTCAGAACCTGCAGTTTTTAAAACACTGTTCTTGAAGGGAAATTGCTGGCATATGAACATTGTCTACATTAGTAGATACTACCACATTGCTCTTCAAAGCAGTTTAATAAATTTATATTTCGGCCAGCAGTGCATGAGTTCTGGTTTTAGTGCCTTTTTTTTTTTAATCAATACTTGTTGTTTTAGTTGTGAAATAGATATATCATTATTGTTGGATTTCTCTGATGACTCATATCATTATTGTTGGATTTCTCTGATGACTCTTCAAATTGAGCAACTTCTCATCTTTATGGCTTGATAAGGTATTTTTGTGTAATTTGGGAATATAATTTTATTTTCGATGTAAATAGCAAATTATTCCAGCACCATATATTGAATAATCCGATATATCCCCACTTTTTGAATTGAACGTGTTAATTTTTCCTGTATTCGTCATAGGTCAGTTTTTCCTATATGCACAGTTCTGGTTTTAGGTCTCAGTATGCTATTTTCTTGATCTATTTGTTTATTTATCTGCACCAACATCACATTCTTAAATTGCTATAGCTATATAACAAATCATAATATTTGCTAAGGCCAATTTTGGTACCCATTTTTTTCTTTAAAATATTGGGGCTTATTTTTGTCCTTTTTCTTCTATGTAATTTTGAAGATCAGTGTTTTAGGTTTATGAATTTTTCCGTTGAGATTTTTATTGGAATTAAATTTACATATTAATTTGAGAAGATTTGCTATTGACTCTTTCCATCAGTGCACATGTACTCAGATCTTCCTTCAGTGCTATTGTTAAGCCTTCCTCCACAAATTTATAGCATATCTTTTTAAGATTTATCCTAGATAATTTTTACACTTTATTGATATTTTGAGTGGTAAACTTTTTTTTCTGTTACATTTTCTCTATGCTTATTGCTAGTCCATAGGAATATGATTGACGTTTGAAAACAAATCTTCTGGAACTCTCTTATTGATTCTAACTTTGTACAAATTCTCTTTTGTTTTCTCTAGACAATCATATCATCTGAAAATAAGGAGAGATTTAGTTGTTCCTTTCCAAGTTTTTTTGCTTCTTGTTTCTTTTCCCTCTCTTATCAGTTAGGGATTTTATTATAATATTGGAGTGAAACAGTCATAAGAAGTGAAATGTTTTAGTTAAGATAGTGCTTGCTGTAGGTGTATGGTGTTAAGGAAATTACCTTATAATCTTGATGAATATTACATTTTATCAAATAATTTTTCTGCATCTATTAAAATAAGTATATGCTTATCTCCTTTAATCCATACTTAAGGTATATGACATAGATTTTCTTATATTGAGAACCATTGTTATGTTCCTGAAATAATCTGGTTTTTACATCTGCTGAATGATTTGCTATTATATAAGATTTTGCATCTATTGGCAAATATATTCTTTTCTTTTATAGTTCTTGTCTGGTTTCAATATTAATGTTATACTAATTTCATCAAATAATTTGGAAATATCACCTCTTTTATTCTCCAAAGCAGAGATTACCAAATAAGTTACAAAAGCACAATCTAGTTATTTCTTTTATATATTTTATATATTTATATATATTTAAATTGTATATATTTAAGGTGTACAACATAATGACTTGATATATGTGTACATAATGAAATGATTACTACAGTCAAGCTAATTAACATATTATCTCTTCATATAGTCACCATTTTTTTTATGTGCGACAAGAGCACCTGAAATCTACTCTCAGCACATCTTCAGGATTCACTACAGTATTATTAGAGTCATCATGCTGTGCATTAGATCTTTAGGCTTATTCATACTGTATAACTGCAACTTCATACCCTTTGACCAACATCATCCCACTTCTCCCTGCCCACCCCCCATCCCAGTTTCTGGTAACCACATGAAACATTCATTTATTTAGGTCTTTAGTTTATCTCATCAATGTTTTTCAGTGTTTTTATGTAGGTCTTTCACACCTTAGGGACATATCATAATTTAACCAGATCCCTAGAAATGGGCACTTGCTTTTCCACTTTGATTCTGTTACATCCTTATAAGCACAATGAAATTTAAAGCATCACATCTAACTTTTGTTTGGCATTTGTTAGTGCTACAATTATCATTTTTAATCACTATAACTGGTATCTCACACCACTCATTTCCCCTTCCGACATTCTAATCTACAAGCAAGAAGTCAAAGGGCAAAGAAGGGCCCCTCAGGATGTCCCATCCTTGGGTTTTTAAAACCACAACTGAACCACCTCAATCTATTTCCTGTTATTTAGAATCTCTAGGGAAGAGGTATTGCATGAACAGACTTTATCACCCTTCCAAAGTCTTAACCAACATGGTTATCAGGAAATGCCTCCTTTTTTCTCTGCTGTAAATTAATCCCATTTTCTCATTGTGCACTTATTTGGTAAATGAACAAACTTAGCAGGGAATGGAAAAACATCTCATTCTTATTTTATTTTTTTTAAATAATTTGAAGTTAAGGGGGAGGGAGAGGTAGATGGGGTAAAAGGGGTCAAATATATGGTAACAGAAAGAAATCTAACTATGGAAGGTGAACACACAATGTAAATATATAGATGCCTTATTGTTAAAATGTTCAGCCAAAACTTACCAGATTTTGTTAACCAATGTCAAACCCCAAAAATTAATTAATTAATTTAAAAAAAATTCTTCATGCATTAGAAGATAGAAACTGTATTTTGGAGACTATTAATTTCCCACATATATAACTCTTTCTAGCTCTGCACATAGGTCCTAATCTCCAACCTTGCTAAACAATTAATATATGGGCATTCATTAGTAAACCGCTCTATATAGGCCTTTTAATAAACATGTGAACCACTTTGGTTTCAGGTCTCCTCTCAGAAGTAGCCAACTTTCATAAGTTATTAAGCCTCAAACCGCACAAATCCAGACATTGTAGGTAGTTTATCTTTGAGTTCCTGTAAATTATATCTTTTTGCTAATGTAATTTAATGTCATACCTACTGATTTTTAAAAAATTTTCTTATTCCAAAGATGATACATAGTCAATAAAGTTTAGAAAACATAGATAAGTAAAAAGGAAAAAAAAATCTATAATTCCATCTTTAATTGATAACCACTGTTAACGTTATAGTATATTTTCTGCCAATATTTTTACTCACATATATTTTAAAAATTGATATTGTCTTATAACCTCCTTCCTAAGCTTTATATGTTCATTTAAAGAATCAATCAACCATGAAATGGCATTCCATGCCATTCAATATTCTTTTTTTAGCATCATTTGTTTTCACCTATTAATTGGACATTTATAAATTTTTCCAACTTTTCACCAATATGAACAAATAAAGTATACACTTCATTCATATTTATGATTATTCTGTTAGAATGGTGGGTCTTAAAACTTCATACATCAAAATCTCTTATAAAGTTGTTTTTAATATGTATACCCACTTCGATGTGAGTGTAAGCAGATATATTAATGAGGATTACGCTAGTTATTATATTAAATAAACTATCGGACAATAAGATTTTGTCATGCACATAACTTTCTAATGTTGGTTATTCTATAGATATGTGGGCAGTTTCTCTTTTCACTATAATCCAGAGATCCAAGTTCCTTCCATAATGTAGCACAGCATTTCTAAATGGACCCGGATCTCTTAGGAGACAGATAGGAGATAGGGAAAGAGATAGAGCAGGAAGTCATAGCCATATCTGAGATCTGTCGGCCTAAAAATGGCACATTATATCTGCATTCTATTAGCAAGAATTAGTTACATGCCTCCCGCACCATGCAGGAGAAAGGTAACCTCTGGACGGGTTGCCACTTCCCAGTTCCAAAGACATCTTGTCAGAGAGGAAGCCAGAATTCCGGTGGACAGTTAGGTATGTCTGACACATCTGGTAAAAGTATTTTGGACAGCAATTTGTTGATAGCAAAGTTTAGTGCGACTCCACAATATCTAGATATTAATCCTACAGAAATTTTCACGCAGGAAAAGAGAGGAATGTCCATACACAAATGTTTATTGTTTTGGTTATTTTATAATAGAAATGTGAAAATGATCTCAACTATCTGTCTTTAAATATTTACAATAGTTAAATAAATTGAATTATTTGGATGCATGCTATACAACTATTAAAATATTAGATCCAAATATACTGAAATGGAAGCATGTCTGTAATATATGTGACTTAATGAAAAAAAAAAACACAAAACAACATGTCCAGTGTGGTTACCCAAAGGGAGTGAGGGGAAAAAGCGGAAGGTGGGGTTCTCATCAATTTTTAACTTTTCTGCTGCTTGAGATTTAAAAAAATAAGCCCGAATTACATCAGTATTTTCAAAACTCGGATTCCCAGACCTTGACCCAAATCTACAAAATCAGAATCTCCAGGGAGAAAAGGGCCCAGAAATCGTAGTTCACAGAAGCTTCACAAATGAGCCTGAGAAACTGCCAAGGTTGAGGCCACAGCCTTAGGATAAATTTCTAAAAGTGTAATTACTATGTCAAAGGGTATAAAAAATGTTAAGGCTTTTGATAAGAATTGCCAAATTGTCCTTTAGTAATGTACCAGTTCACATTCCCACCAGCAGTGTGTAAAAGCCCATTCCATCATCAACACTGAGTGGGGCAAAGGGTTTTAATCTTTGCCAGTTTGATAAATGAAAAATGGTATATCTGATTTATGCTGACAGAAGCACTAGTTTGTAGCATTTGGTTCTCTTTCAGGGATATTCCGTCCCATCTATCTTCCTCCTGGATTGTGTAGATAGATTAATTACCCTAAGTTAATGTTTCATTATAAAGATCACTTGGGGAACTGTTTAAAATGTAGACTTCTAGCTCTCCATTTCCAATTCTGAGGTGGGGTTTGGGAATAAGGATAGGAGGAATCAAATTCAGAGATTTTACAAAAGAGAGATGCATCCCAGGCAGGAGCATCAGAAGAAAAATAAGCAACAGCAGATTTTGGATATGTGTATTTTGTATCCCTAAATTGGTCCTTCGCTCATGACTTGCCATGCCCTCTGCCCAGGACACAGTTCCCCTTTCCTTCCACCATTTGTCAAGTTCCAGCCCAAGTCCTCTCTATTGTCATTAAAATCCAAATCCTCCTCTGAGCACCCACAGCCCTTAGTGTCCGAACAACTCATCCTGACACTTAATTACACACTGTAATTACTTTATATAGATGAGAATCGACTTACAGTAATAAAGATATAGTCTAATGAAAGTTGTAGAAGTATTATTTCAGGATAAGAAGAATTGCCCCAGGATAGCCTGGAAAATAATCCTGCAATAAATTACCTTTGTGCTGACACTAAATTAGAAGCAATGGCAACTCTATAGAAGGTGAAATTTAGTGTCAGACAGCTTTAAAGAATTAGAAATGAGTGTTTCTCTGTTAAAAGAAAACAGAAGTCACTTTTTGGCTTCCAAACTGGCAAAGATTTAAAACGCTTGATACCACTCAGGGCTAATTGCGGACTGAGCAGCCCTGGTGACTTTGATCAGACACTTTTGGGAGAGAGTGCCCCTCAGTCATTGTCCTCAATATTGCTTACTGCAATCATCAGAGATACTTTTAAAATTAACTAGGCTCAGCTCCCCATCTCCAAGATTCTGCTTCAATCGAAAATCTTTGTACAGCTACTCAGGTAATTAGAATGTGTAGCCAAGATTAAGACACATTGCCCGAAGTAATACAAAAAAAAAATAAATTCGTAGATCTCACATATATATTTCATTATTATTTGCCACTTTAATATGAAGGGATATTTGAATTACTTTTTTAGTAGAAGTGATATATTTCAAAAGATCTATTTACTATATCCCTCAAATCTCCTGTCACTTGCAAGAAATTTGTCTGACTTAATTTACTTTCAGTCATTCATTCGAGTAATTGCAAGGAATTACGCTGGAACTGAGTCTGCGAGCAGGCTTCAGCGGTGTCTGCTTTAACTAAGAAAGTTAACTAACTAGTATGGGTCATTTCCCAAATCCCCCACCTTGTCTAAATTAAATACACTATGTTAAGAAAAACCTGACTTTTCCAATTCTGTTAGGTTATTCTTTTTAGTTTATTGTAAATCTATACTTATTTTATTAAATGATACATTTCTAGGCTACTCGTGGGTATTTCTGACATGAAATAACATTTCTCAACTTTCATTAGGCTATTTTTCGTTATGACTAAGCCAATTCTTCTTTACCTAAACATTAGATTGCAAAGTAATTGTACAGTAATAAGACCAGCTGATGCAAGAATAAGTCCAGGTTGGAATTGTAGCAAGCAGTGTGATCCTATAGAGAAGGTGGTACCAGATCGTAGGTCTAAAAGCATTAACTTATCAAACCACTTCCCCCTTGTCTGCACCAGTGGTCTTTGCCTCACATTAGAAATGGAAATATTAGGAGTTGTAAAGAGGTACGTTCTGTCAATCACAGCCCTTACCAAAGCATTTCATAGAATAAGCAGACTATATTTTTAGGAATATAGATTTTCTGACAATCCAACAGTATTCAAAGTTTTTTCCATGACCATAAGTTTTATTTCCAATTTCCCATTTGACTAATGCTTTACTCATGCAAGAATTAAGTAGTACTGTATAAGAGACATATTGTTATCCGATCTTTTTAGATATCTCTGCTTGAGCAGGCAGTAAAGAACCTGGTATTTAAAAATCAGAGTACATTTTTGAATCCTCAAGAATTAATCCATGTTGATTATTATATTCCTGGTGTAACGTATATAGGAAGAAACATGATTTGTTAAGAACTTCTTCACTGTCTGTACACTGGTACAGTCAATATTTTTGAGGACTGGGGCCATGTACCATTGTGCACCCAAAAATTACTAAATGCAGCCTGAGATCCTCACTGAAAATATGGAGCTGTAAGCTATTGCACTTTTACTCTAGTGGGAGCAGTTCTGTCCAACTGTGCACAGATTAATGAGGGCCTAATGAGACACAATAGAAATGGCCCATAGGCTTTGGGAGAGTCCAATGAAGTAGCATTAAGCACAAAACCAATGCAGATGTCTTCAGGCTAGTAGAGCTTTCAAGGTATTGAACATGGTTGACAGGTTATGCCCTACACAAATGCATCAGGCAGAGGGACAAGTGGGGACGCCTGTATGAAACTGTGTATCCTTGTGCGAGACCACCTAGGTTGCTTTAGTGTAAGTTATGTTAAGTCATCAGATGGACTCATGGTTGCCTTGGTTTTATTTAACCTCCTATCTGCCTGTGAGACCTGGCCCTTCCTCAGCTGAGAAACATTCAGTTTCCTGACCACTTGAGCCAGTACTGGTTATAAACCTGACTGCCATCATAAGGCTAAAACATGACCACCAGCTAGGAGGGCACTACTTAGAAGAAGGGAGGGCCTGATGTGCAAGCAGTTACTCCAGAGGCAGTGGGAGTGCATTCCTGGGGTCTGAACTTGTGAGCCTATCCATGTCAGGCCTCTACATGCAGAACTGGGAAATAGCTATGCCAACAGACCAGTAGCTGTGAGAATGGGCTTGCTTCAGTGAGTCCTGCATGGGTGAGGAGACTGTGTGCAACTAAATACTGTTAAGAATTCTTATAAGCACAAGGTGAAAGCATATAAGAAGACTTTCCTTGTGCTTAGTTTGGAACAAAGACTAGAGTTCGAACTGGCCTTTAAAAAAATATATATTATATCCTTTCTGTCATCCTGTCTGAAGTAGAACTAAAGAGCACAACACAGATTAAATCCATCTCCTCCTTCAGAGCACAGATAAATCACACTTTCTCATTAAATCTATCACTAACCCACAAAGAAGACTTGTTCTGTGAGATTTGAACAGTAACCTTTTTTTTATCACTAATAAAGCAAGTATCTTATGGCTTTTCACAGGTTGTGAGTTTTTAAGAACAAAAAGCTAGGAACCAATTTGATAAATGGACTCTTGGTGAACTGATTTTTGATGAATTGACTGTAGGTAGAATTACATTTTATTCAACTTTGAATCCCCATGCTCTGTCACAATCTCTGGCATATAGCAGATGCTCCATAAATGTTGGTGGAGTTGAAAAACAGATATATAATGTTTCTTTTTTCTGTTTATAAAAGTAATGCATTTCCATGTTTCTTGTAAAAGAAAACAAAATACAGAATGTAGAGGGGGAAAATCAACAAATTTATGCTTTTAAGCACACAAAACTAATGTACATCAGTGTATCAGTTCTGAGAACAAAAAAAATAACAATAACGATGATGACGACAGAGAAACAAAGGCATATGAAATTTTACCACTAGGGATGGGAACATACCTTCCTACTGACCCAGCGAAATACTATTGTAGCTGCTAAACTGAATGAGAAGCAGAACTCCATCCTTTTCCATGTTCATATCTGCTGTCTCCACATTCCAAAGGAAATCTCTAATCCTTATAGTCCCTAAGGGACTCCTACTGCTGGTGAAATATTTTGGTAGGAGAGCCCCAGTGACTTGACTGCAGGTGAAAGTGATGTCATATGTGATAAGATGTGTCGTGATGGTGTTCTCACTAGAAATGGGTTCATATTTCTAATAAATGCTCAGCTGAAAAATATGCAGAGAATGGAAAACACGAATTATGCAACTGAGAGTTGTGACTTCCTGTTAAACTTTATGGAGGAGGTGAGAATAGAATAGTAAGAGGGAAACTATTTTTAAATGCTTCTTTTTAATGTATTGTTTCTTCTTTTGCTTTCCTCACTATTCTGTACTGTACACAGAGTATACTACATTATCTTTTATTATACTATATGCATAATCATCTTAGAAAAATAACATTTTATGTATGGAAAAGACCTTAGACATAATGAATATGTATGCAACAAATAACCACCAAAATTTTTTTTAGGGAAAGGAACATTCTCTTGATATATGGCTTCATTACCATGACTTTGATAAGTTTTCAGGTTAAAATTTTCCTAAGTTTATGTCTTTAAAAATTATATTAGCAATTTAATATTAAATACATTTCATTGATAATTATTTCTATGTCTCTATTCCACTTCAGTTGGATAAACTATGTCTAAAAAGCTACTTAAGTTGTAAAGCAATTGTGGCCCAGACTAAACTATAGCAGCTTCCTGTAGATCACACCTTTGCTCAGACCACAGCTTTCTTAAGAAACAATGTATTTTAAGCATCAAATTTGATGAGCTATAAACTCTAGGGGAATCTCCTGCCTGTGGCAGTTTAGAGCAGAAGGAAGAGGCATATCAAAAATAATGTGCATGAAAACATTTTCTCTATATAAATCACTTTCTATATTATAAAAACCTATAACATTTTTTAGCATTCTTTGCTGCTCTTTGGAAAACTTCTGTAAAAAAGTTACTTTTAAATGTTTTCATAGATTTTCATTATACTGGTTTCTGTAATTATTTTTCTTCTATACTATTTCCTTGGTCCTTTTGCTAAAACTCCAATTTGAAGCATTCTCTAATTTTTCTCTTTAACCTCTTTAATACTTCCTCCAAATGACAATGAAAGGCAAGTATTGGCTCTGGTGGTACCTAGTTGTCTTTCTATATCTCCCTGTGAGGCCAAAAGTTTTCCAGAGTTTCTTGAACCAGTTCAACCTTATTCAAGTTAGGCTCCTTTGTGTGAGTTTCTGAGCATTATTTACATCAAATTCATTTTTTATTATATCAAATTAAACACTTTTCCTTCTCTTAAATTAATATATTTTGAGTAAGTTCCCCCCCCTCCCCCCCATGTCTCAAGCCCTGTACCATGGCTCTCAAGGATGAAGAAACAACAACACTAGTGATATACTAAAAGAAGGTTAGATTCAAAGAGGAAAAGATGGAGGAGATGATGCTTGTTTGGCGTGGTTTTCTCAGCACCCGGATCAGTGCCTGGCAATATATTATTCATTACAAATTTGTGGAAAGAATGAACAAAATTAATGAATGGATGAATGAATGAATGAATGAGTGGTGTCATTAATGTCTGCCTGCACTGGCAAGATCTTCATAAACAGAGTTGTGGGCAGGTGTTACGGGTGTACAAAACCATGTATTCGAAGACACACAGGCAGGAAAACACTGGAGGAGGGAGAGGCACAGGAGCCTGGGAAGATGGGCTGAGCAGCCGAGAACTATGGCTTCATGAGAAGGGAATATGGTGAACTGGCAGTTAGGAGCAGGGAAGAAAGATTATTTTCCATAATATTTACTTCACTATAGAACTAGAAATCGTGTGTTTAAGCTGAGCCACAGAATAATCATTAACTACTTTTGAGAAAGGACCTTTGATTTTCCTCCTATGGTTTATCCAAAGAGCCATGGACCTGAAGCTGGAGTGTTTGTGTTCCACTTCCAGTTTTACCACTGATTGACTGGCTGGTTGACCTTATACTCCCTCTACTTTGGTTTTCTTGGTTGAGAAATAGGGGTAATCATAAGACTTACCTCACATTGTTGTTAAAATTAAGTGATGCTTGGGAAAGTAATAGCAGCAATCACAAAAGTTTCATTTTTCACTGATTGACTCATTGCTTCTTTGGGGTTCATGGTTATCCTATACTCTACATAGATTGTGCCACAGTATCGGCTTATGTAAAAAGTAGATATGCATATATATCCATACGTATTCATATTTAGGCATATATACATCTTAAAATAATGGTGAATGCTTGTTGTATGCTGGCTGCACTATGCTAACTACTTTTATTAGCTCATTTAATCCTCATCGCAGTCCTGTGAGATACTTAGTGTTATTTCCTCACATTACAGATGAAAGAACTGAGGCTTAGAAAGGTCACATAGCTAGGAGGTGAGAGAACTAACATGAAATCTCAGTTTCTCTGAATCCAGAGCCTATGTCTAAAATACTATATACATGTGGGTAATTTCTTCAAATTTTGTCTTAATTTTCTATAAAAATATAGAAAAATATAGCTTATGACCATTTTAAACAACTTTATTGAGGTATAATGACATATAATAAACACATATTTAAAGTACACAATTTGACAAATTTTGACATAGGTATTCACCCATGCAACCATTACCACAATCAAGATAACGAACATATCCATCACCCCTAAAAGTTTCTTTGGGTCTCTTTTTAATCTCTTCCTTACACTCCTCCCTGCCCTGGGTCTCATCCTTCAGCAATCACTGATCTTCTTTTGATCACTAAAGATTAGTTTGCATTTTTAATGTAAATAGAATCATATATAAAATACTCCTTTTTAACTGGTTTCATTCACTGAGCATAATTATTTTGAGATTTATCCATATTTTTACACGTATCAACAGTTCATTCTGTTTGTTGCTGAGTATTATTCCATTGTATGACATACTATAACATGTAAATTTATAATTCTTAATAATTCTCTACACTTCAGAATATGCAAGAAGTATAAAAGAAAATTTGATTCTTAAACTTGGTAATATTCTGTTTATTTATATTTATTTTAAAACTTATCATCATGTTTCCCTGAAATATAAGTGCATGTCTAAATTGAAAAAGAATGAGATAAAGAGTTAAGATAGAAGAGAGGAGAGGATGGATAAGAATTTGTTTTCAGATGTAATATCATTCCAGTCTTTCAAAACCATTAGTTAATTTTGAAATTTAATGCATGTGTACATATAAAATCTGTATTTTTATAGTCTATATATAAGGTTCTACCTTTGAAATACTGTATTTGAAATTAAATTAATTCAGTGTGGTGCTATACTATAGAAACTCACTGATACAGTGTTTCAATTGTATCAATAAAAATTCATACATCTTTTCTTTGTTGATATAGTCGTAAGTGTCCAATAAGCTCTCCCACTTTAGATACATTTATACCATGAGAGAACAATTTAAAGAATGATATAACATCTGCTCCAGATAGTGTGGCAGAAAGCCTCATAAATATCAGATAGGCTGGGATCTGGTTTACCTGAGCCTATTTCTCTGTTTGTGAAACAACAATAGCTCTCTTAGAGGGCTAGATTAGGCTTTAAGCAAGAAGCCATTGAGAGCACATGGCACACGGAAGATATTTATAAATAGTATTTTCCCTGAAGATTTCTTTAGGTTCCCAGAGAACATAAGGGCTTCTTTGACCCATTCCTGTTTTAGCATTTTTCATATACTTTCTTCTTACCACCAATCAGAGAACCAGGCACATAGCTGGTACTGAAATATTTGTTGAATAGAGACCCAAAGGAGACCTTTCTTCCTAGCACTGGTGGCAAACCAGGTCCATGGTTGTGCAGACTGAGGAATGGGAGGGATTACTTATGGCCATGTTCTCATGAGAGGCATAGAAAAGTGTCTCCCTGGGGGACTGAGGCTTTTGTGTGGCTGACATTGGATGCTGGACTTTACTGATGGTGAAATGGCAGCATCCTGTATGGGAGGTGACAGCTCATATTGGAAACCAGAGGTTTACTTATTTGTGGCCTTTCTCTGAGAATGAGGCCCCCTAGGAAATGTAACAGCTTAATTGGGGCCATTTAGCATAGCTAGAGTGTTGGCACGCCCTGCAGTGATTAGGAAACCAAATACTCTGCCATTGTGAGAAGCCCAAATGAGTTTCTAGGGAGTCCATCAGGAGACCCTTGCGAGTTTAAATGCTTAGAAACATGACCATGTTGCATTAGAAAGAGAAAATAGCAAAGCTGTTTCCAACATCTGTAGGTTTGCTTAGACACAGTTCTGGTTCTGCAGTGAGGCCATTTTTCACCAACGATTTGTTTTGTGAGAAGTATAGATGTGCTGCGTGCTCTGGGCCTCCATTATTTGTGCTCTCTTTTGCGCACGCTCCCCTTGTCCTCACAGAAATAGAGGCTAAAGAGAAAGCCAGAGTCAGAACTCTAAACGACCACATAAAACCAATGGTGTGGTTGTTTTTGAAAGATGGAGTGGGACATGGGAAATAACAGGATTGGGAAATATAAATGTTCTCAGAAACATTTTAAGAACCCCTGGAATAAGAGGGATCCAATGCAAATTAAAAATTAAAGAAGAGTGGTGACCATATTTAAACTTCTCGCGCCACAGTTATAGAAAAACTTCTGAGGGGCAGTGGACCCTGATTTGAGTTCCAGGTCAGCCTCTAACAAAGTAAATGAGCCCAAGGAAGCCATTTCATTTGAAGAGTGCTCAGTTCTGTCTATGAAATAGTGATTCAAAGTATCTATTTTGCCAAACTACTTGGAAGAGGACTAAATGAGATCGGAGAGAAGACAAAGTAGGTGCATGTAACAGGTATTCAGTAAATCTTGGTAGAATGAAAGCCGGAAGGAGGCCTCCTCTCTCATCTTAGCTATATAAACGGAACTCATCTTTCTGGCTTCCCTCTTGCTCTTTAAAAAATATTTAATTACATTTAACATGTTTCTATAAAAAGCAGAAAGAATTTCTACCAAAACTAATAAGATTTCCTTTCGGCCTCTGTTTTTTATCTGTAAGATGGGGATAATTCCACCTGTCTTCCAAGGGGTGCCATAAGAACCACATGAAATCATAGAAAGTGCCGAGTGAACACCAGGTGCCCCATCACTCTTCAAGCGTCTAAAAACGCTCCTTCTCTCAGTAGCAGAAACACGTTATTGATTGCATTGTTAATACTTGTCAGGCTGTGAACATAGGTGGAGCATGTCTTAAATACATAGGAAAGTAAATAAAGCTAATGTCTTGTGATTTTCCATTAGAAACCAAGAGTTCTCTGTTTTTGCCAAATGGAAAAAGATTTGTCACGCATGTAGTTTTATTTTTCAGGTAGTTTAGTAGACGTGGAAAATTCAATTAAGAAAAATGATTTTGTTAGTGAATCTCTTATCAAATATTTTTAAGGGTAAGTACCTAGTGTTTTAGAATTTTAAGGGAGTTTCCATCAGTAAATAGTACTTGTTTTGGCTGTGACCTTTTGGCTGGTTTAAGTTAAACCTGTCAGGCCTGACCACAGAATCACAGCCTTGTTTTCTCTCTTTGACCTATTTATTACTGTCGTTTTACTAATGCTGACCAAAAGGTTTCCATTTTTAAGTAAGAAAAATTCATCTGCTTAGCTTTGTATAACTTGCATGCATGAAGTGAAATAAGCAATATTTTACCTGTCCCTTTTCTTCTTTCTCTACCGTCTCCTCCTCTTAATTTCATATTTGACTTATTTGTCCTGAATACTCCAAAGTCAGTTTCTGAACCTGTTTCTCAAAGCACCACTGCATGTAAGTGAAAAAGTATCTGTTTCCAAAAGGATATTTGCCTAAAAAGACCAATTTTGTAATTATCTTCGCATTTACAGTTATGTGTTCTACTTCTTCCTAAATAAATTTCCTTAGTTTGTTTACCTATCTATAAGTTCAACAATGGATAATCTCTTTATTTCATCCTTGCTATTCTTCATAAATTACAATAATTCTTTTCAGAGATCATGGAAATCACCCTTTTTTTGTAAAATGTAGGCATTAATCAAGAAAGAAACATTCCAAAGAAATTGGGGTCCTTCAGTTTATAGCAAATTTGGACTTCCCCACACAATAAATACTTGCTGAAAAACTAGAGCTATTATTGAGGTTCTCTTCCTGTGATCACACATTAGAACAGCAGGAAGGGATGGTAATAATCTGAATTGAAAAACAAGGAAATTATGCCTTGAATATTTCCACTTAACCTAGATAAACTGAAGCCACATGCACTGACCTTGAAAATAAACATATCCCAAAAATAGAAACAGAATTTGAAAGTATAAGCATAATGTTTAAGCGCACATGTGTTCATGAATCAGACTACCTGGGTTGAATTCTGGCTCTGATTTACTACCTACATGACATTTGGCAAGTTACTTAATCCCTCTGCACCCTGCCATCCATATCTTCCCTATCAAATGGGGAAAGTAATAGTGCTGTGCCTGTTATCACAGGGCTGCCATGAGGACTAGATGACATAATTAATCTAGCACAGTGCCTGACACTCAGAAAGCCCTAAATAAATGTTATTTTATAAGTTTTGTATCTAGAACTGAGTATAAATGACATGTTTCTTTAAGGCAGGAAAATTATAAAGAAGAAATAAAGATGATTTGGTGGGTTTTAGCCCATAAAACATGCTTTCGGTACATATTGAGGTTAACACACTAAGTGTGACCTTGGGAATAAAAGGTTGACTATACACAAAAACATCTCACAGAACGAGAAGGCTGGCTAATCTCTGAAGCTTTAAAATGATTTTCATCCTGGTGAACTCACTGGACACTACATAAAAAACATCTGTGTTTCATTTCATGCCATCACAAGCTTCTACTGATGATGTTAAATGTATAGAAGTACTCGAATTCAATAGATACACCTATCAAAATCAAGTCCTATATCACTTGACTGACACTCTAGGTGTATTACCAAGCACTGAATATGTCACTTCTTCAACTGCAACATCTTTGTGTAGTTTGCTTTACAGTATCTTTCTCATCTAGAGGATTTCAAGAATGCTCCCTCATAAAAATGAGATTTCTCCACAACCTGTAATATTCCTAATGTGTTCTGACCTAATTCTAATGCTGGGCATAGGTACTCTTTCACAGGGATGCAGTCTTGTTCTGCCTCTGAAAGTGGTATGTTTGCTTTTCCTAAAATAACTTGTTGACTCATATACATTTTTTTCCCCAGAAATTTCCTTGAATTGGACATATTTCCATTTTTTTTCTAGGCGGCCATTAAATCACGAAACACAAACAGAACTAGGCATGTGTTTTGATTTGTCTCCTGTTCTGCCAAGTTGGAAAACTTCCCAGTACCAATTGATTTATTTGCCTATAAAGCCAAAAAAACCCACAAATGAGACCCCAAGGGTTATGAATTCTTTTGTAATATCGATGTTCTGATGATGGCTAATTATTTTTGGCTCGAGACAGGTTAATAGCAAAACAAAAATTAGGAGAGCTGGAATCCTAACACTATTTAATGCAACTCTTGACATTACTGATGATTCAGTTGAGTTCATAATGTCTTGACCAAAATTCCTCAGTAACGGAAATGTTAATCAAGGGTCATTCTCCTGCTTTTTCTCCTCCAGTCCTCAGAGCAAAATCCAGTGATACACCCACAATCTCAGACCATCGCAAGCCCCCTGTGCTGATGCCAACACTATCTCAGTCCAGAAATAAGGGGGTTATTTATTTTCAGTTTCTAGCTATTAGCAAGGAAACTAAATACTATATTTAGAAATCAGGAATAACCTAAATGTATAATAGGGAAATAGCTCCATAGATTGTGGCCTAGCCAGATAATTCAGTAGCATATATTTATTTAACATCATATTTTTGAAAACTAATGACATAGAAAAATAATCCTGATGTGTGATTTACTAAGTGAAAACTATTGAATGCACGTGCTCATCTCAATTTTATATTATACTATATATATTAGGAAAAAATAATTTTAAAGGCCTGGAAGTAAATTCATTAAAAAGTTATTGGCGCTTCTCTTTAATGGATAAATTTAGGAATAATTTTAATTTTTTATGTATACTTTTCCTGTGTTTTACGTATTTTATACAGTGGATATGAATTATATTTATAATATAAAAGACAAGGGATGTTATTTCAAACAACACAATGTACTTAAAATCAACTGAAAGAGGAATTAGTAGCTGAAAGGACTACCCTTTTTTAAAAAAAGAACACATCAGCATGACCATGATGCATAATGTATGTGCTATTCATTCACAGCTCTGTCTTGGACTGTGTTAACTTGGACTTTTATTCGTAAATGAGGAACAACTAGGAGGTTTTGGTAGAGGAGTGACAGGAACCAGCATAGATTTTAACAAGAGCACTCTGGCTGCCGTGTTTAGCCAGGCTAAACAAGGTTGGTAGTAGTAGAGGTGGGGAGAGGGTTGGATTCCATCCAGTTATCCATCAATATTAGATTTTGAAAACTATTTTCTCACAGCCTATCATTTATTATATAGGTATTTAAACACACACACACACACACACACACACACACACTCAATAGAATTTGTGATAAAACTAAAAAACATTGGGTAAAGCAGATCTGATTTTACCTTTCCTTCTCAAATACCTGTTTCTAAACCAACTGTTATTCTGTCTCTATGGAGCCAAATAAAATGAACCTTTGGGTCTTCTCTGCCCAGTCACCAGGAGAACCAAATCTCAGTCCAGGGAAGCCTCAAGCACCAGCCATGGCCCATTCTTAATAAAGTTTTACCAGTTAGCAGCAAAATTAGAAAATTTGCAAAGTCGAATTTATTTTTTTAACAAATAGTTCTTTATTTTATAGGCGACTATAAAATATATCCTTTCCAATCATTTGGGACAAGAATGTCCTGTCTTTTTTGAAATAATGATGATGTACATGGTGGTGATTGTGGAGCCTTCTTTAATATATACTTATTTAGCAAAGTAAGAAGTTGACAACTTTATATCAGTCCCCAAAACTTCTTACTAGTTTGTGGACCAAGTCTAGAAAACAAAGCATTAGACTATAGGGCAAATTCTTCACATGTGCTTACTGTGAATGTCATTTTTTTCTTTGGTAACTAAATAATAAATGACCATTTAGTTTAAAACTTTATATCTACAATACATTTTTATCCTTTCCTAGAAAACAAATGTTATTTGGAACTGGACCTGGACATGATTCATTAGTTTAATTCCTTTATCATTAGAGCTTTGTTCAGTTAAAACAGAGTGAGGTTTGTTTTTTTTTTTTGATTACACTATTATGTATATTAATTATAGGAAATTTGGAAAATAAATTTAAGTTAAGAAAATAATTATTCATAATGCTACCATCCAGATTTCAACCACTGTTGATACTTTTTAGTATATTTCTTACTATTTTTTTAACTTTTAAAATGCATTATAGATGGATGGATACATTTTTCCACACACGAAATGGAGATTATAGGATTGTTTCTTTCATATATTACATCAAAGAGCTATCACAAAGGCTCTGATACCTAGAAAACTTAGCAGCTCGTTACTCATAATCTCAAACCTTGATTTCTCATCAGATATGTGCAAATGAAACTACATATATTTTAAAGGCTGGGGTGATGAGAAATGTAGGCAAACTAGGGGAAAACTATTGGTTTCCTAACGTCTGAGAAATTTCAAGTTAAAATAGAGATTAATAAACATTAAAGACATATTAGCATCTCAGAGACTAATATGAAAATGTCAACAACCATTTTTGAAAAATCAAATTATGGTTCAGCTTGTAGGACCAGCTCTCTGAGTAAGAGAATTAGGGTTTTCTATTTTGTTATGAGGGACACTGATGAAAAATTTAAATTTTAACACATACTTAAATATGTGCTTTTTCAGTTTACCATAATGCCTGGAAATTATGCTTCTGACTTTGGTAACAAGAATTTCAGGTTTACAACTGTATATATAAATCTCTCCAAACCTCTGGATAAAATACATAAGAGAAAAAAAGACTAAATACAACATTAAAACCTAAAATGACCAGACAGTTAATGCCAGAACATATAAATATACCAGTATCGGACAAATAAAACTACAGGAAAATCAACCCCAAATTCATCTAATGAAACATTATACATGCCTGGGGCTTGTGAAAACATATCCATAACCAGAGACTAACAAGCTCGCTTTGATGTATTTGAAAAACAGCATATTTCTCATACTTTTGAAAATAATCTGCTCCACAGTATGAAGAACTTTTTCAGGAAACCATTTCTATAAAATAAGAGCAGAAATCTAAAAGAGGCAAATAGGTTGCAATAAAAATTCCAAAAGAATAATGTGAAAAGAGGGAGGTTGTAACCAAGACAAGAAAGGGATTCTAAAGAGAGAAAAAGAGAAATGGGAATAGAATTAAATCCATGTTGGATACAGGAAAAGATATAATTGATACTAAGGAATAAATAGGTGATATGAGAGGCACACTTGGAGTACACATTGCAGTGAAGTGCAGGAAAATGGCACATGGAAATCAGAGACCGAAAGGCCAACACACAGACAATTGACAAAGAGACCAAAACGAATGGAACGGAAATAACGATTGAAAATATATTCTAGAAGAATACTTTCCTTGGTGGGCAAAGGAACTATTTGGATATAGATTTGAGATATTTAAAGAAAGTATGCTAAATTTCTTATCTTAACATGAAAATATCAAAAACTTAACGTGTACTCTGGACACTAAAAATAAGGTTTCAATGGCAGTGTCATAGAGACGTGGCATCTTGTGATTGCTGCAAGTGAAGATAGCAGAATCAGAGATGGTACAACAGGGAATTGTGCATAACCCAGAGCTCATTCTGTCGATGCAGCAGTCCACAGTGAGAGGAGTATGTAGTGACTGTAACGTTATTCTCCAAGTGATTGTGGTGAAAACAACGTTGTGAGCCACTGGCCATGCAAAATACTTTTAACAAATTCAGCAGTAATTGCGTGTAATTAATTACATGCTTATACATGTAAAACTGCACATACGTCTTCCAAAAGAATGGAGAAGATGAAAGAAAAGAAGTATGGACAATATAGCAAAAAACAGCAAAGGAAATAAGAAACCAGGTAATGAAGTTAAACTAAGTATATCAAGTACAGCAATAAATGCCAGCAGATTAAGGTCTTTGTTAAAAATAAGAAGATTCCAAACAGAGACTCATGGACATGGACAATAGACTAGTAGTTACCAGAGGGTAGGGGCAGGGGGGAGGGAGGAGGTAGACAGGGTAAAGGGGGTTAAATTTATAGTGACAGAAAGAAATCTAACTATGGGAGGTGAACACACAATGTAAATATGCCTTACTGTTAAAGTGTACAGTTGAAACTTATTGGATTTTGTTAATCAGTATCATCATAAAATAAATAAATAAATAAATAAATAAATAAATAAATAAATAAATAAATTAAAAAATAAGATGATTTTCACTTAAAACAAAATTTAATGATATGATGTTTCAAGTAACCCCTAATATAAAGTATTAGAAGACTTAAAAGTAAGACGTTAGCAAAGATATATCAGGCAAATGCAGATAAAAAGAAAATATGGTCATTATTATGTTATAACGTAATAGTAAAATAGAAATGAGATGTAATAGCTGACATTTATTTAGTACTAAGGACATGTAACATCTCATTTAATCCTCATGATGGTTATGAGATTGTTAGACAATGTCAAATTCAGTCCAAAAGCAGTAATCAGGACAAATATTGTAATATAATAAGAGATCATTTCTAATGAACACATAACATTCATGGACCAATATGTATCAAATAATATTAAATAAAAATATAAGGTAAAAATTATAAACGGGAAGAAATGAGAAAAATCAAGTAGTCATGGGACACTTTAATACACTTCTCTCTGTATTATCAAGTAATCAAAAATATAAATGAACAAGACCTAAATATCATTATTTAATGAGGTTGATTTAACTAAGAATATATCATAGCATATTGAAGGTGAAAAATTATAAATAATCTAAATGCCATCAGTGGAGAATTTATTAAATAAATCAGACTAGGGCTAAAAGAACCATTCAGCAATTATTAAAAATAGTATTGTATATAAATATGTACATTAAAGAAATAAACTAAATGGGCATATCAAAATATTAACATCAGTTATCTTTGAATCTTGTGATTATGGGTGATTTTTATTTTCTTAGTGATGTTTGCATTTAAAATTTTTTTTCAAAGGATATTTTTACTTCAGAGAAAACATAATTGACCTTTGTTTAATGATTGTGATCTTACGAACATCCCACTTGATTCTCACAACCGAGGAGAAACAGGCGGTATTACACATTTTATTGTGGAAGGAATCAAGGCTCTGCGAGGTATAATGGATTTTTCTTTTTTAATGTCATAGTTAATGGCAGGGCTAGGTAAAACCTTGACTTCCTATCTCAAATCCTGAGGACTTTCCAGTGCATTTTTATGAATAAACCATGTCTTCACAAAGGCCTCATTTAAATCCAGCTAGTTCAGCATGTCAAGTGATCAAAGCCCTGAGGTAATAAAATATATAAATCCATGCAGTTTAATAGGATTTTTCATCTAAGATGATAGGAGTTAGAGGTGACTACATCTGATTAATTGATTCTAGATGAGCAAGGAACCAAAGAACTGAGAGATAAATACATTTGGATGGACTCTGACAGTAGAAAGTCATGGAAGACAGAGCCGATTAGCTTAAAAGGCTCTGGCACCCGAAGGATGGATTTCATTTAGTAAGCGTCTTTTCTAGATTGACCCTGAGAGAAGTCACTTTAAATATGAACATGCTGGTATGCCTTGCCTTTTAGGCCAGCCTGAAGACTACTTTGAACTGTCACTCTGGGTATCTGTAAACCAATATTAAGATTCACATGTTTAGACCTGGCTCTGGGATCTGGTCTCATGTTCGCAGGTGAGTGATAGGTCATTCAGACACTCACCTTCCATTATTTATGAGCTATTAGCAATCCTTCAGTTTCCATTTCTCTCAGTAGCTGGATGCTATTAATCCTTCCGCTACAGTTCAAATAAATTTCAGATTTTTGATCAATGGAAAATGTACAGGGACACTTTGAGGGTTGCTTTGTTAATGTCAACAATCTTCAGAGAATGGTCTATTTCTTCACATTGGAATGATTTTTCCACTTCTTTAGGAGATGTAATTTTCTAATTTTTGCACAATATGTAAATTAATTTTAAAAATTTTACTAATGGAAGTTTTGTCATGATAAAAATAGCTTTTTAATTTTTTCCAATTCCTTAATAATGCAAATCATTGTAAAAATTTAACCAATAATGAAAAGTCTAAGAAGTAACTAAAAACCCCCTGAAATTCTACCAAAATAAGATAACCACCATTAACATTTTGGTCACTATCTTTTCATGCTTTTACTCCACAAACAGTCATATGTAATTTACCATAAATTAGGTATTATAAATACGGCTTTTTTATTCTAAACTTGTTTTTTCCCCTTTTTTTTTCCTTACCTCCATCCACACCATCACCCACAAAGACATCAGTGTTAACCAATGTACACTCTTCCATATCTATATCTTACTAAATAAAATGGGAAAATGACAATTTATTTCTATGTGTATTATGGCTGTTTATGAAATTTTATAAATAGGGAAGTCAGGATTTTGTCGTTTACCAAAAAAAAAAAAAAATGAAGTTTTATTACACGTTTCTCTGCTTTCCAAATTTTACATCACAGAAGTCTCTTGATTTTAATGGCAGTAAATGGTTCATGGAGTGGATGTACCACGGTTTATTGAGTCACTCTCCTAAGGTGGGCAAGCACTTCGCCTCCGATTTTTTTCTACCACCATAAATAGTGTGTTGACGAACAATCTTGTACTTACATTCTTATGGGCTAGTGCTCTTATTTTTATAGGATAGACTCCTAAAAAAGGACTTACTAGTCAAAGATATAAGTATTTTAAATTTTAATAGATATTTTCAGATTGCTTTCCAAATAGGTTGTGAAATTCACATTTTCATCAGCAATGTGTGCGAAGACTCTCTTCCTTGTATCTCCATTAGCAGTAGGAGTTTTTGTTCTTATTCACCTAATTATTGGGAAATCTTTCTCTCTCTCTCTCTCTCTCTCTCTCTCTCTCTCTCTCTCTCTCTCTCTTTTTTCTTTAAATTTGATTTTCTCTGACTATTTGTGAGGCTGGGCTTTATTTCTCTCATTTATTGATTATTTGGATGTGCCCTTTTGTCAATTTCTCATTTACTTTCTTCTGTCGGGCCTGCTCATCAATTTCAAAAGCTTCCTCTTTATATATTAAAAATATTACTTTTTAAAAATGTCTTTCATGGCAAATAGCTTCTATATGAGTTACTAATATTTTCCTCAATCTGTCATATGTCTTTTGGCTGCTTGACACCTTTTTCCATAGAAAAAATGTTTAACTGTAGTGAAAATCCATCTTTTAAATTTAATTTCGGGGGGTTCTGCCTTGGTTTAACATTTCTCAACTCTTACATTATATACATGTTTTCCTGAATTTATTCTAACCTTTAAAAAATTTACATCTTTAATCTACAAAAAAATCTTCATGCAGAAGTCCAACTTTTTCTTCTAGATTGATAGACAATTATACCAGCAAGATTTTTTAAATAATTAGTTTTTCCCACTGAACTAAAATAGTACCTTTTATGTTAATTTTCTTATATGATAATTTTCTACCACTCTCTGTTATGCTCTGCTAATCTATATGTCAATACTATTGATTATAGTGTATATTTTGTACTATATTCATGTTTTATAAATATACTGCATTTTATAGTATATTTTAATATCTTGCATGGAAAACCCTCCTTCGTCCAACTTGCAGACAATGACCTGATTGTTAATTGATTGAAAGTGCATCTTCTGAAGTCAGACTGAAGCCTGGCTTCAAGTTACTTCACAACTTTCTACCCCAGTTTACTTATCTGTGAAGTCAAAAAGATAGTATTTATCTCAAACAGTTTTGAAGATTAAATGAAACAACACATAGAACACTTAGAAATTCTCTGTCTTAGTTTTAAGAACTGAAAAATTAATTCACCTTTGTAATTTTCTTAAGTATTCTGCAACATTTCTTTCATGTGAAATTTATTGACTCTCCTTCAAAACCAACCCTCCAAAAGCAACTTTTAGAAGTCTGACTTCAAGTGCATTAAATATATGTATTGATTTTGGGATAGTTTACCTTCTTATGATACTAAGTCCACACCCTAGAATTCTATATTACATTTATTCTATGTTATATTCTTAATTATGCCCTCTCAGGCCTTGTTCTAAGTCTTCAGTATGACCATAGTTTACTTCCTATAAGACTTGTACCTTTCTTGTTAAATTTTTCTTAAGTTTTAAAAATTATTTTTCTTATTTTTCTGAGTGCAACAGTTTCCCTGTTTCCAGTTCTAGGTGGTTATTGCCAGTGTAGAAACAAAACAAAACAAAACATGTCATGTTGTTTATTTATTCAAGAATTATTTTATTAAAATCTCTATTTTTTCTAGATATACAATTATATCATCAATAAGAGAGATTTGTGTATACTTTTGTTGCCAAAATTTAATTTTAATATTCTCTTTTCTTCTCTTTATACTTTTATCTAAACACACTTTAATTATGATGATGTACCTTGTTATCACGAAAGTAAGAGTGATAACAAGGACACAGATTCCTTCACCATCAGTAAAGGATGTGTCTTACCATACAGAGAGCAGGAGACTCAGAGCATCATCACCATTGGGGAGAACAATGTTCATAGTTCAAGTCTCCCCAAGGCAGCCCCACTACCAAAATATACTGGTCAACCAGGGCCTTTGAGAAGCAAGGTTGCCCTCTCCAGGAGTGTTTCATGCCTTGCTATCCTCTTCCAACTAATCTCAAGACTCCAGTTTTATATCTTCCTGGCTACTACGGACAAGGGACTAATAAAAACTCTGGAAGGATTTAGTGACAGAGGTCTTTATCACCACAGAGATTGAATAATATGCTTTGTTTATTTCTCTCTCAGACAAGGATTATTGGAATTTATTTATCCTCTCATTCAGCAAGCATTAATGAGGTTCCTATCAGGTGACAGCTCCTTAAGAATAGTCTTCTAGAAGACCAACCCCTGCTTATGAAAGATGTAGAGTCTAGGTGGGGACTCAAACACAGAAATAAGTAATGGAAATGCCATGTGACAAGTTTGACAACACAAGTAGGTACCATGAAGTGTGCAGGGCCTTAGATTTTACTCTCCTTTCAAGAAAACAAGTGAGCTTGTTATCATTTCATGTAAAAAGACATGCAACTTCTGGATCAGAGACAAAGAATTTATTATTTACAGCAAAATCAGTGGTCAGAGCTTCATGCCCATTTGCATTGGTAACTCATTTCTCCCAGGTTTTACAGGGCTGATCCAGTGAGCCCATCATAGTTGCCTGCACCCTCCTTGGGTTGTGTTGTAGGAGACGAACACTGAACATGAAACATTGACTGTTTTTATAGCTAGGGCAAGCAAGCCTGCTCTTTAGCTGGGGGAGATAGTACCTCATCAGTTAAGATTGCTTGCCGCATATACAACCCTGAAAAATTAGAAGAGTAAAGAATGGAGGGGGCCTTGTATTCTTGGCATATCCAGCAAGATCATTCAGAGACACCCAAGGTCCATGCAGATTGCCTCTACCAACGGCGAACATAACCAGTAGAGGTATGAAGACTCAAGTTGTCTCAAGAGAAGTGATTTAATACTTTTGTAATCTAACACACGGTCATTTTCTATTGGTTTGTTTAAGCACTGCAGCTATCTTGAGATTTCATGAAGAATGGTTAGTCCTTGAAAAGACTTATCATAGAAAAGATTATAATTTCCAGGGAAAATAAAATTAGATGCAATTGTGGCTCAAAGAGTTCAGTTAAATAAGGAAGAAATACATTTACTTTATTTATTTTATTTTTAATCAAATTTATTGGGGTGACATCGGTTTGTTAAATTATATTGGTTTCAAGTGTACAATTCCATAAAACATCATCCGTATACTGCATGGTGCGCTCACCACTCAAAGTCGAATCTCCTTCCGTTGCCATATATTTGACCCCCTTTATCGTTATCTACTGCCGCCTCACCCTTTCCCTCTGGTAACCACTAAACTCTTGCCTGTGTCTATGAGTTTTTGTTTGTTTTGTTCATTTGTTGCTTTCAGTTTTTTATAACCCACATATGAGTAAAATCATATGGTTCTCAACTTTTTCTGTCTGATTTATTTCACTTTTTTAAAAGACAATAGTAATTTGGAAAGGTCATAGTTTGTAGAGTGAGACATACCTGGATTTGAAGAGTTTCTTCTTCTTCATTCTGTGACTTTTAACAAATGCATAACTCCTGGGCTTCTTAATATGTACCTTGTAGATTATCGTCAACATTAAAAAATAAATAAATAAATAAATAAATAAATAAATAAATAAATAAATAAAAATAAAAGCTTATAAAGCACCCTGCATAAAATAGACATTCAGTAAACGGCAGGTCCTATTATTGTGTTCAAACATATAAATAATAAGTAGAATTGTTAACATATACCTTGTTCTCGTTCTGTCATTTTGAATCAGGCAATTCATTTCTCTCTTAATTACAAGGCTGTGAATTCCCCAAGAGCACTGAATGTTAGTCATCATAATAATCTAGGCTCCAACTTTCTTTTTTCTCTTTTCACCTGAAAGACAAATTTTCTAAGCCAACATCTTTTACAAAAACCACTGTATAAATTAAGCAAGGAGAAGATCTGATATAGAGTATACATGTATGATTTATCACTTCTTGTTTAGTTTTAATCATAAAAGTAACACATGCTTAATTATTTTAAAAAGTTTAACAATCCCAAAGAATTAAAGTAAAAGTGAAAATATCCACACCCAGCCCTCAGTCTCCAAGGATGATAATGAGATGTTGACATGTTCCTTCCCACGCCTTTTTCTATGTGTAGAAAGTATAGTGTTCATTATTTTCTCCCACAGATCACATGAATTATATTCAAGTGAAAGCACTCTATTTTTATTTCTAATTGCTAGCTTGTGTGAATTAATTTTTTTAATTCAAAGTAGCATTTAGTATATTTATGTGCCTATGCCGGTTAGTCCTAAAGAAATGCCAGGAAAGTCCCCACTGTCTAATGTTTTGAAAACCCCAAATATATTGTCATCTTTTTCTGGAGTTTCTTTTATATTCGTGTAAATATATTTCCTGGAACCCAACTCAGTCTTCATTGGCTTTATAATCAGTTTTGTTCATTTCTGTGAAATTAATAGGAAGATTTTTATTTTCTGTTTTTATCAATTTACCATTTATAAGCTTTAAACTCTCCCAACACCCCCATGAGGCAACATAGAAAACTCATGTTTATACAGAGTGCTTTCCAAGTTATAAAGTTCCTTCTCAATTATTTGGCATGCTTCTCACAATGACTCTATGATGAGTGACAAGCATTATTATCTCTACTGACTAATAGGGAAATTAAAATAATGAAGGTTAAAAAAGTGACTTGCCCAAGGCTACACAGTTGGTAACAGGCACAAGCCCAAGTCCCCTGACTTGATGTAGAGTGCTCTCTGGCTCCTTCATAGAGCAATTGTCTAGAATAAGTTAAGCCTTCACAAACATAAAACATGGTTTAGAAAATATACTCAGAATTTGTAGACAAAATACTTGATGCCCTTAAGAAGTATTTTCTTTTGATTTAAAGTTAGGGCAAGCTATATGTACCTGCAGCTAACTTTTAGCTACGATGAGTGCATTATTAGTAACATAAATAGAAATGGAACACTAATCATTTTTATCTATTGAGAATCTATACCTCACTTCTCTTTTAACAAGAAAATGTTTGTGATGGTAGAATTTAATGTTCACTGAACAAGGAAGGCAGGCAACTCTATTCATTTGAATTTGTTCATTCTGGCAAAAGGAATAGCATAAGAATATATGAGAACCGTGACTGTAGCAAGACAATTTAAAAAAATAGGCTCGATTGTTCAGAGAAGCCTTAGGTTTACAGAAAAATTGAGTGGAAAGTACAGAGGGTTCCCGTCTACTCCCTTAGCCTTTCCTTCCCCTGCCACAGAGTTTCCCCTGTTGTTAACATCTTCTATCAGTGTGATACCTTAGCTACAATTGATGAACCAATAATATACTATTATTAAATAAAGTCCGTAGTTTACATGAGGGCTTACTCTTTGTGTTATGCAGTTCTGTGGGTGATCGATTGCAGATTGCCAATTAAAATGTGAATGATAACATTTTACTCTATAATTGAAGACAATTGCTTCATATCAAATGTTGAAGAAATATCAACATTTGAGTGAAATATGGTTGCAGGTGGTTCAAAATAAAAAGTAAAACATGTCTAAAATTGATGTTAGGAAGGAGCTGGTATGCCAGAGACTAGTTGTGAAATCTTAGATTGCGTGCCACCTGAATGGAAGAGTTTGTTTTAAGCAAGCCTTCTCGCATCCTTTTAACTCTGACTGCTATTCCTAAAATCACTTTGGAGAAAATGAGCAGATAAACTAGCCACTCTTTAGTGACAAGTTAAATTTAGAAATTAGATCAAAGGGCAGTAGAAGAGAAATTTGAAGGAAAGCCAAGGAACTTAACATAAAGTAGCAAAAAGAATAAAACAGCATATTCATTGATTCCAAGACACCTTTCCCCGCCCCACCACCCGCATTTTAAATCTCTGAAACCAAATTGCATTTTATAATCAATGGCATCTCTTAATTGCTGTTGTAAGGTGGCAATCATGATTTCATTGTCATTGCCTGTGATGTGAAATTGGATCATAGTTATTTGTGTCATTGTCATTTCAGTTGAATTAGGTGACAACACATGTTGATACAATACATGTTGAGTTTAATTGCTGTTTAAATTGTTGTCAATATAACACTATGATTCGGGATTGAGTCAGATAGTTACCATGGATATAGAATGTGAGAGAACAAATCAGCAAGGTATAAAGTTGATATTTATTAAGCAAATTGTCACTGAATAGAGGACCCTAAATTCCACATTTTTTGGAAAGCAACAACAAACTGCTCTACAGGATGTAAGAAAGAAAGAAAGATACACATAGAAGAAGTCGTATTATATTTCATTAATGAGATTCATGCAAAGGGATTGCCTATCATACACAAACAACAGTGGCAAGAGAAATTGCCAAATTCCTCACAATAGATGAATGAAATCTCAAAACAATAGAAGCTTAGAGTAAACAAATTGTGCATTGCTCAGGATTATCATTAAGATGTATCCATTTATCAGAAACTTCCTGTTGATTTTGAACAGACTATAGTTAACTCCCAGTATGATGCCACTGAAGAAAAATTAAAATATGTGCTTACTCAGATAGGTAATGATGGGGAAAAGGGGTTGGTTTTCTTTGACACGTCTTAAAATTACACTGTCAATTGGAAAGGATCTTTAAGTGATCAAGAGTATAAGTTCGGGTATGAAAAGTAGTGTATCACTGTAATCTTATGCCTAACTGCCAATTGCTGAAATTTTCTCTATATTTAATTTAAACCATAAACAATGCCTCAGAATAAGAACTTCTTCGTTATTGGTAGTGCACCAAATAATATGGATGATGGTTAAGCTGATAGAGGACCAGTTAGAAGTACTCTGGGATAGCTATCTGGGAACGTATTACATATTCTAGTCTTGATGGTTTTATGGACATGTATCACAACAGTTAAATAATGATTTCACCCGAAAGTGTAGTGATGAGGTTTTTAACTACGATGGCATGATTAGGTTATTACAACCCCTCGATGCTTCAGACAGCAAACCATTTAAGGACAATTTATGGAAGGATAGTGAGTCCTGGTTCTTTTATAAAAACTTTCTATTGAGAACTTTGGGTTAAATCAAGAAAGTGCCAGCATCAAAACTTGCAAAATAGAGACAATAGTTGTGTGCACTTTAAAGAAATGCTACATCACTGACATTCTTGGTGGCTCAGGGGACATCATTTTATGGAAAAATATGGATGCCAATGAATTGAAGTTAAGACAAGTTGAATTCTAAATATATGAAAAAGTTTTAGGAATACATTAACCAATTTATTTTATGTATATTTAGCCTCATATATGCAGAATAGTGATATGTAATTTTAAATATTTATATGTTAAAATAAATCAAGAGTTCTTTCAATAAGGATAAAATTAAAATTCTAAGTGATAAAAAGAATAATATCCTAGTTTATATTTTTGCTTCATGGCAAAAAGCATTGTTAGAGATAAAGGTTAGTTCACAGTAATGAAAGATTTGACTTACTAGTAATATAACAAGTCTGAATGGGTTTAACAGAGCCACAAGGAGAAAATTTGCAAAATAAATTTTAACATGCTTCTTCCAATAATTGATAAAATTAACCAGGCAAAAAAAAAAAAAAATCAGCAAAGATGCAAAACTCTAAACACTTGACTTATGACAGAGTTGGCCTAGCAGAGCAATAGCAAAAGAACGGAATGTTTAGTAAATATTGTTGCAAGTGAGTATCCATACAGGAAAAAAAGTGAAAGGGGCTTCTCATTATTAACAAGATCCAAAGGAATTAAAGTCAAAACTATAAAGATTTTAAAAGGCGATATAGGGAAAAAACCTCCATGATGTCAAGTTAGGGGAAGTTTTCTTAAATCATGAAAAGCACTAGCCATAAAGAGAAGTGGAATAAATTTCACAAAGAAAATAAATTTGACTTCATTACAATTCAAGACCTCTCTTCATTGACACTATGAGAAAGTGAAAAAACAAGCCACAGAGTAGAGGATACGTGTAACACCTATATACAGAAGAGAGAAAGACCATAGAAAATGGGCAGTTTCTCTTCCTCTGTTTTCTCTTTCTTCCACCACAAACACTTAGGGGTATTTTTGTTTTTTGACTTTTTTTGTTGTTGCTTTTTATTTTTGAGGTGTACATACATGGTAATAACTGAAAGGTAAACATAAGTGCATCTTTGACACTTACAAAAATAAACAGTGCTAATTTGATTGTGAATCTATAGTCATCAATTTTCCATAAGATGTTTTTGTCTCATATATGTAAATAAGAGACTAAGTTAGAAAAAATGCAAAAGAAAAGTGAAAAGATAGCCTGGATGAAAACAATGGTGATTCCTTCCTTTTAAAAAGGGAGAAGCGAATAATTTAACCTTACGAAACATGGGGAGAAACTGAATCTGAAAGGCAAGGTAAAAGTTCAAAGAGGAAAAGAAAATGAAAAAGTACACACAGTAGAATACCATATGATTTCACTTATATGCAGTATTTAAGGAACAGAAAGAGCAAATTAATTAAAAACAGATTCACAAATATAGTGGACAATTTGGCGATGGACAGAGAGGAGGGGATTTGGGAGTCTTGGAGAATGGGGCAAGGTTTAAAGAAGTACAAATTGGTGGTTGATAGTTGGGCATGAAGAGCACGGAAGAGGGAATGTTGTTAGCATTAATATGATGGCTAAATGGAGGGCCAGGAGAGGGAGTGGGCAATTGGGGGGATCTTTTTATGAACATTATACATGTCTAACCAATGTACTGTATACTTGAACTGATTTAAATAAATAAATTTATTTTTTTAAAAAGTACACACAGTAGAGATGGGAAATATTGAAAGATAGTATCCAAATCATGAACATCAAAGAACTTCTCTAACAGTGACAGAAACAAAGATAAATAATGGTGATTTTGGGGGTCTTGGTGAAATTCCTGATCTTGAATGGAGGAGATTTTCAAGTTTACATAAATAACAGAGCCTCCAAATTAGTCCTAGAAGAAGACCTTAAGTTTTATCGATATAGTATTTTAAAAACAAAGGCAACATGAGAAAACATAGCTTTCCTCGGGGAGTTGAATAGAAGGCATGTGGAAAAAAATCAATGAATGGGAAAATTAACTACAGGAACAAATTCTAACTCGAAAGAATCTGAAATTCTCAGCATGTAGAAATAAGAAATTTCGTATCCCTGCTTATAAATAGGATCATTTTAATTTCTTTATCTTATGAGTTTCTGTCAATTCATTTTTCCCCCTTTTGGAGCTTTCTCATTTAAGGAGGGAGGAGTTTTGAAGGCTGTGAAATATGAAATAGCAGGAACTCAAATGCTTGATGTTAACCCTAGTTCTACAAATAGAAGTGCTAATTAACAGGAATCATCTAATAAAATTGTGGCAACAGTCAAGGCCATAAAAAAATTGACAACCATTAACCTCATTTTTTTCCTAGAAAGACCCTTTGGTTTACCAGTCTGTATAATCTACTTTTGATTAATTGTTAATTTTCTACTTTGTGGATTGTTATTTTATTTTTGCTGCTATTAACCTTTTGGGAATTTCATAGATAATTAGCAGCTCCTTCAAAGAGAAGGGCAGGGGAAACTAAATAAATGCATTTGTCTACATTTATTATGCTTCCTGGTAATTCTACCTTGGAAAAGGTCTAATAACAGAGAATTTTTACATTATGGCTAAAATAATGAGGCTGTTTGAATCAGTCTTATAAACTAAGAAAACATAGACATTAAGAGGCGTGGCAGGTAAGGTAAGTGAGTGGTTGGGACACTCGGTGGTGCGCAGTAGGGCGATTGTGGGTAGTACCTGCTTTCCTTAAAGGGATTACTATATTTTAATTTACACAATATACCTAATGGTTGAATAGGCGCACAGGCTACCAGTTTACAGTATCTGCACCATTTGTTTAAGTAATTTAAAAAAGAATATTCTTAGATGTTATAAAAATCTTCTTGCTCAAAAGTGCGATAGAGGTTCATTCTAGTATGCTGATATAGTTACGAGCTAGTTGACATGAACACCACCAAACAGGGACCAAGGCGTTAACAAGGGAACAGATGGGACCACCTTGGTTCACGATAATTTATCAAGTGGTAACTCTTTTACCTAAACCCTATCCTAAGCCTACCATAAACTCATCTTCTTGAGTATGTGTGCAGGGCCTTTCCTACAGAGACGCTCAAGAATTATTTTTAATTATTAAAAATGATTTTTGAAGACAGAGCAATATGCCACGTAAGAGTCTTACATTCGCAATGTAAGTTCTTGTAGCTTTATAATAGATTGTTGGAACAAATCCTAATTAATTTTATATATTTATTAGATTATTTTGAATTTGCAAATAGTGATTTTTCTTTATGATATATATGTATATTTAAGTGTTTATGTTGTTTTTTCAGGGAAAATTTCATGGAAACCCAATGCACGTAGCTGTGGTTATTTCAAATTGTTTAAGGGAAGAGAGGAGAATATTGGCTGCAGCCAACATGCCCGTTCAGGTAATATTTTCTGAACTTTGATCTTGTTATCACCTTGAGCTCAATTATTCTGAAACAGAGATTCTTACTTTCTTTCAAACCATCTTCAACGTATGTTAGTGGTACCACCATCCTTCCAGTCACTTGTAATGAAGAGAGATCATCTTTGAGTAAATCCTTTTCTCTGCTTCCTTATTGAGATAATTATCAAGTCTTTCCAGAGTTTTTTTTATAGAATTCTATCTATATCTTCTTCTCTTATTTTCACTGGTCACACTCTGGTCCATGGTCTTGCAATATTGGTTCAGGAATATAGTAACCACCTCCTAGTTGAATTCCTAACTACCAATTGGATTCTGCTTCTCTCAGTACACTTATCTTCAGGAATTGATCTTACTCAGAAGCCTTCAGTATCTCCTGATTTCCAACCCTACAAGTCCAAACTACACCACAAGCAGGGATTTTGTCTTACAGAAACTCCATAAATACTTGCTTGTTGATTCCTTGGATAAATTTGCCCTTCCATATTTTAGATTATATTTTATCTCAATATTCTCCTGAATTTAGAACTTCTATCAAAGACAGGTAGAGAAATCAATGAAATCCTTTGTGAATATTTTTCAATTAATCCTTATATAAAAAAAGAGTATGTAAACAATCAATTTTCCAAATGGCATCTTCCATAATTTAGTAAATCACTCCATGATATTTATTTTTGGAGGTCTAAGAAAAGTATCTTTTTTAACTATTAAAAATTTTCAGTTTTAGTTATGCTCAGGTTATGGTTGTTTTTGGAGAAGTATGAAGTTTTGACAATTTACTGTTCTTATTTTTTAGGTGAGGAAGGATGGTGTTTTTATTTAATTTTAACTCTAAAGCATAGTAAATTTCTAAAGCAAATGTAGTTTGATTCACTGCCTTGGGGATAAAATTAAGATGTTATCACTAATTATTCTCACATATATTCTCCTATATATATTCTCACCTGTCCTTTTTTGTATCTCTCTCATTTCTCATCATTTTAGTGTATATGTGTATGTATTGTTCCTTTCAAATATCAGATATCAGTTAAACTAGAAATATTAGTTATTTGAGTAGATGCTCATCAAAGTCACTTTGTAAATGATCTGCCAGTACCACATATTATCACAAAATAAGCACTGGTTTGTTAGTTTCAAGTACATAGACAAATAATGGAGGCTAAAATGAGAGAGAGGGAATTACATAAAGACTTTACAATCTGAAGAATGTTGTGTAGTTGAAAGAATACTTGATTGACAGTCAAGGACGTAGCTTCCACTTGAGGTTCTACTACTGATTTGCTGTGGATCTTAGCCAAGTCATGAACTCCTCTAACTGTAGCTCCCATCTAGTTGTAAAGTAAACTGGTTGTTGACGTCTCTAACTCTCATGTTTAGTTATCTGGGTAACTTTATATCTAAGAAATACTCAATGTCAGATTATTAGAGTGACCAAGTGCTTGGAGAAGCTGGGTAGCCATTCTATTTAACAAGGCTAATATTTTTACATTTTCTTTAGTAAATGCTCTTTTTTCTAGTGTAAAAATATATCTCATCCTTGCAAATTCATCATCCCTAATTCAGAATTTAAGTCTAACTTAATGTAGTTTCACTATACTAACTTTTAAATTACATGTGTTCTATAGCATTTTGAAAGTAATATGTTTATTACAGAAAATTAGGAAAATTTTTTTAAAACAAAATTACTATAATTTTGCTATTTAAAGAAAAGATGCTTATAACATTTTGCTGTGTGTCCTTTCAATTGCATGTATTTGAGTTTACATGTCTAAATATGCATATATTTATAAATATATACATATATAAGCAATATAGATCATAAATATATGGTATTTTTCATAATTTCCTCTGTTTCTTAACAATTTAGCACTACTTATGTCCTTAAATATTTTTCTACAACATGGCTTTTAAACGATTATAGAGTATTTCATATATTGAGTCAAACCTCAGTTCAAAGTATGCTACATATGTACTACAAAGTATATTACATTTATTATAAACCTTTTCATCAACATTATTGAAATTTCAAGACATTCTTTTTCCAGGGACCTCTGGAGAAATCCTTACAAAGTTCTTCGGTTTCAGAAAGACAGAGGAATGTGGAGCATAAAGTGGCTGCCATTAAAAATAGTGTTCAGGTGAGTGAACTTATAGGTATCTAGAAAGGCTAGCTGTCATCTCCACACAACTATTTATGCAGCTTTCTCCTATGTGGCCAAAGTTAATGCATACAAAAATCATAAGGCAGGTTGTTAATAAGTGTGTCTCACACACTATGTTTATATCAGATAAGATTTCTTTGGAAGAAGCTTTTTAACTTCAATTACTGGAGACTGGGGCTTCTCCACCAGACTCCATCACTGGCAAGCCATGTGCCTTAGGCAAGTAAGTTACTTCACATCTCTGAACTTCTGCTTCTTCATCTGTAAAAGTAGGGATAACCACCATCATAGGATTTTTGTGATCCCTGCATGAGATAATAGATAAAAAGCCTTTAGTCTTAATCTTGACACTTAATACTTGTTATGTCTCAGCAAAAAAAAAAAAAAAAAAAAAAAAAAAAAAAAAAATCAGCAGATTTGGAGAAGAAACAATAAAAATCTCTAAGACAGAAACAAACAGGAAACACAGAGGAAGCATAGATTTTGTTTTTCTAAGAATTAGGGAGGGAAAAAATTTATATACTGAATTGTCTTAAACTGCAGTAGATTAGAATGGAGACTTTAAGCAAAATGATAATTGGTACATTAATACAGAATTATTTGGAATTAAAAGAGAAAAAGTATCCATAGCCTCAGGTAAAAGAGGTATTAGTAGCATCATTTTGAACTAATTGAGAAATGAGAGGCAAGATACTGAAAGAGTTCCAATAAGGAAGAAAAAATGGAATTGCAAATTCACTCTAGTTCTTCCAGCATTATTCGACTTTCATGGGAATTAGCTCTTTAGCAATGTAGGTTCTATATAGCTAGCTTACGATATTACTGAAAACTGGAAGCACCAAACAGCGTATTTTGAAATACTGATGATGTTGTTCCATTGATAATGCTTAACTGTAACAACTGAGTACGTTTTCTTTTGTAAAAAGATAACAGAACAAGACACCAAATATTTAGAAGACCTGCAAGATGAATTTGACTACAGGTATAAAACAATTCAGACAATGGGTGAGTTTTTGTCTCATTTATAATTCTACATAGGGACATCAAAACAATATGGCTAAGGTTTCTTCTTTATTGACAATTGACAAATTGATCTACTTCTCTAAGTGAGTTTTTAATTTTTTTTTGAAGGAAGATTTCAAGGAAGGAGTATTTATTTTGCTTCTTCCTTTTTTCTACATATATATATATGGAGAAAATATATTATATATATTTCTATATACATACTTTTACCAACCAATTCTAAGTAAATTAAGGCTCATGAGCAATCACTCCTACTTTGGCATACAGCTCCAAAAACTAAGAACATTCTCCTATACAAGCAAAATGCCATTGTTGCAACTAAGAATAGTAATAAGACTTGCCTAATATGATCAGGAAATTACTAATATCTTCCCTTAGTAAGCTTTTAAATATAACTTTTTAAAATTATAAAGTACAAATGTGATTCACTATAGGAAATTGGAAAATGGATAGTTTTCCAATTTGTCTGCAAATTTCCACTGTCTACAGATAAACACTGTCAAAATGTTAGTATACTTCCTTCTAGCTTTATCCTATATGTTCAAATATGTACATATTTATTTATTACTTAATACTGAGATCATGTTGCATAGAATTTTGTGTGTTGCACTTTGAGGTTTCATTTTAAGTATTTCCTTATATAAAAAGATCATCAAAACATAATTTCAATAATTGTATAAATGTCAAAACATAAGGACAATGATTCATTTGACTGTGATTAAACATTGAAATTGTTTACAGTTAGATGTCTTTTAAGAAGTAGAGGAAAGAATGAGACTATTTGCTAGGTTTAAGATTTGCAAGTAATAATGGATCATTTAAAGTGTATTGTTGTTAGTGGGAAAATTGGAGAAATACTAGTTAGGTCTAGAATAATTAATAGAATTGTATCAATATAATTTACTGGCTTTGACCATTGTACTAAGCTTATGTAAGACATTAGAGGAAGCTGGATGAAGGCTATATGACTATTAGTTTTGCAATATTTTATAATTCTAAAATTTTTTAAATATAATTTTTAAAAATTGGATATAAATCTTTCATTTACAGAATCATCTTTAACTATTAAAATGTTAGCTTAAATTTTATCTAGAAGGCAGTATGGCTGACTGTGGTCAAATGCTTAAACTTTTTATTGAAGGTTTAAAAGAGAGGATATTAGGAAAACTGTTTTCCCCGACATAGGTGAAGAGTGACATGTTCTGGCATCTTCAGGATGTCTTGACTCCCATGAAATGTCCTTTAAAATGTTCATAATTGTTTGTCTGTATAATTTTTTCCTTAAGAAGATATGGTACAAACATCAGATTATCATCAGATTATTAAAGGGGTCCTTGATTCTAAAAAGATTTCAAACTGCAAATTTAATCAAGCATTACGGTTCATTGAAAGCGGCCTCATCTCATATTTCATATGTGAACTATCAATTTTAAGAATTAGAATATAACAAAATACATTAAACAACAGAATTTTTTTTTCAACTTAATATATTACAATTAGAGTCACTTTCATATCTTTCAGTACTCCATGAGCATTACGAAGAATAAAAATGATCATTTTACCACTTAAATCAACAAGTATTTATTTTGTTGTTTATGAGTGAAGTGAAATGAAAGATACATGAGAAACAAGTTACATTCTCGCTAGTGAAGACTGGAAAGTATTAGCTAATGAAACTTCGAGTTAATCAAATGCCATATAAGTAAGATTTTGCTACATGTGGGATCCGGGAATTAGTGAATTTGTGAATTAAGACAACCAGGAATGACTTCAGTGGTATTTTGAAGAGAAATTTGGCACAATGTTGTTCTGGGGCCTCTCTTTCAGTTACACAAGTCAGATCAGCATTTCCACCCTTCACTTTTCATAGACATGAGTTGTTGGTAGAAACCATCACTTGCTATATTCCAATAAAGTTTAATGTTTAAATTAAATAATACGATTTTTATTGCACATCTCCTATTTAGGAAGATAAATCTTTTTTTTCAGTCAGATCTTTTTATTAATTTGCAACTCTTTTTCACTTCTATTTTACTGTGAGGCTAGCCCATTTTGCAAAGAAAAAGGGAATGCAAAGGATTTAGTTTTTATTATTAGTTCATAAGACCAAGTAGATAAAACTATGACTCTATTAAGCAGTTTCTTAACTCCTGGGTATAAGATAAAGCAAGAAAGGCAGTGGGCGAAGGCATCAGGAAGAGTCAAATATGATCTAATCATGAGCACAAAGAGAGGCCCCTTCCTTTCTTTCTTATGCCAACCAACTGGACTTATTAATGTACAGGTCTCTAATAAGGAATCCATTACAATTTTTTTTTTTTTACCTCCTCTCTCCCTACTCCCAAAAGAAACCTGATATGAAGAATGGTCTTCTCTCAAGATGTGTAAAATAGAGAGGTCCTTTATGGTGTGCTTGTGCTTATATGTAATCCTTTCTGGCAAAATGAACAAACTTACATCCAAGCTCATCTCTAATGGTCCCATTTAAACTTTTGCATTTTAGGATTTTAGGAGGGTGGGTTGCAGCAGATTTGGGTTTCAGGTAAGAGGGCTTTGTTGTGAAAACTCTAAATCCGATCTTTTTCTTCTTAGATCAGGGTGACAAGAACAATGCCCTAGTGAGTCAGGAAGTTTTGACTCTGCAAGAAATGCTCAACAGCCTCGACTTTAAGAGAAAGGTAAATGAACTTTAACTTGGTCTTGTGCCTGTTTTTCTCCTTTTCCTACATCAAGTTTCGCTGAAAAGAATCCAACTCTTGGATTTTATTTGTTCCCTTTACACTGAATAAACAGCAATGTTTTTAGGAAGAGTATTGTTCACTATGCTTCAAGTTTACAAAACTGGAACTGGCTAGAGTCTATTTATTTTGTTTATGTGGTACATTTACTGTAGCTACCATTAATATTAAGGTGAACATTTCACCCAATTTTTATTTGCCACTATTTTAGCCACAACTTTTAGTTGCTATACTCAATATACTGAGACAGGTTCTACTACATATGTACAATTAAAATATTACTTGACAACTACCAACATTTTATTGGAATAATAAGTGTTCCAGTTCCTGAAAAAATGACATTGTGCTAAGTAATTTCCTAGATTTCAGGATAGTTTATTGATAACTGAATATATTCAACCCAACTTTCTACCAAGGAGAAGAACTTTTTTCTGATTCATTGAAATATTTTAAAAGAGGGGAAACATTTGTTTTTCACTTTTCTACATCTCCTTGAAAATAAATGCTATTAAATTTAACCAGTCACTGATAAATTAACACTTTATTTCTAAAAGTTCAGCTTCATTTTTTTAACGCAAAGATTGTGTGAATAAAAATAAACGTAAGTTTTATTTTACTCTGAATTATAAACTTAAACAGTTATATGTCAGATTTTAAACATGCAGATAGTTAATACAAGATAAACTTAGTTTTTATGCATAATAAATTTCTACTTTATGTTTTATGTATGCCATCTTATTCAATTGCAAGAATAAGATTTTAAGGAGAGAATGAACCTCGGAAATATTTTGGTCTGTTCTCCTGATTGTATAGATCAGAGGACCAAGTTCCAGCAAAGTTAAATGGTTTGTCCAAATTTACACACTTGTGGCAAAGCCAGGGTGGAAATTCACATCTCCTAATTGCTAGGCCTTTAAATGTTATACTTCTTCACTATGCCTCCCAAAACCCAGATAAAGTACTAATAAAAATTAACACAGCCAGTTTCAAATTTTAGTCGGTATATTTTAAAATAAATGCATACACATATTTATAAAAATATAAATTCATTTTATAAATGTCTTTTTAAAACACAGATATATGGCTTTATGACTACAAGGTTCAATATTGTTGTAGGCGTTAAAATTTCAGCATATATATACTAAACAATATTATGAGAATATTAAGACTTATTAAGAGAATATTAACTATAGTCATGCTTTTTCTTCATTATATTATTTGATTGTAATTATTGCTTGAAAAGGCAGTGTTATGGCAAATCGAAGGTAGTATTTGGTAAAATACTTGGTCAAAATTTTAACCAAGCCTTTATGTCTCAGATCGGACAAATTGTTTTATAGGTTGACTTATGAGTGACTTTGGTTGCGTCTCATGACACAACATCTTTTCAGTAGTCATCTTTGTTTTTAGGAAGCGCTCAGTAAGATGACACAAATAGTAAATGAAACGGACTTATTGATGAACAACATGCTAATAGAAGAGCTGCAAGACTGGAAAAGGCGACAGCAAATCGCATGCATCGGAGGTCCACTCCATAATGGGCTCGACCAGCTTCAAAATTGGTAAAACGAATTGTCTTTAGTTTCTAGTGAAAACCACAGGAAGTACAAAACTTTAATGTCTCTCAGCCAGAGAATGCAGCTTAGAACGGAACATCAGTTCATTCGGCTTATCGATGATTTATGAGCAGAGGGATCTCTACGGTTGAAAACAAATAGATATAATTGTATATATGTTCTAATTTTTATTCTTTTGGGGAAAAACAATCTATAGAAGTCCATAGAATGCATAAGAATTGCTTAATTTTCTCATATATCAGTCTTAAAAAACTCACGAAGTTTTAAAACCAGCAATAAATATGCTTTCTTTAAGGACAGCAGATGTACTAGCTTCAAACGCTTGAAAAAAGATATCTCAATTTTAAAATGTGTATTTAACATGTCAGAGTTAAGCATTACTTTGTATTTTCAACAAATCAATTTATTTTTTGTATTTTAATGAAAATCTTAAATGGCTAGTGCAACATGACATCTTCTGTCTATACATGCACACATGCAATCATATGTAAATACAATACTTTGTATTAGAAGAAATAAAATATTGATAGGGTTTCCCCCTTTATCAATGCAAAAATAAAATTATCTGATTGAAAGAAAAATTAAGAAATCTAATGAAAAAAGAGAAATGTTCAGCTGAAATCTAAAATTATTTTCAAAGGGTACAATTCAATACAATGAAAATAAGTAGTAACTGAAGATTCTTGCGTGAAAAGTTCTGCCCTGCCAGGCATAGTAGGAAATTGGGCCCTTTAAAAAATATATTGATTTTCCTTGGGGAGATAATTGATTCTCTAATCTTACTGTACTCTATTGTTATGAAAACAGGATAAACAACAAAGGGGGCAATTTAGGAGGGGTTGACAGTTCTCTCCACAAAGTTATGTGAGGGGCACACCTTTTAGTAGAAAGAGCTGCTGTCAGCACCAGAGGGACTTACCAATTCTGTTGAGACATTCTGCCTCCTCTGTATTTGGATTCCCCTTCTGTGTTCATTTCAGTCTTCCCCTTCCCTAGACTTCAGGCTCAAGCTCCCAGTTTCATTTTCAAGGCGAAATCAACACATAGTGAGTAAAACTCCAAACAGATATCTGTATGCTTGAAACTAACTAAATTTTTTTTTTAACTCCATTGATACTTTTTGGGTAATACCTAGGACTTACGAAAAACATGTATGGAGGAGGGGATCCATTTCATATTATTTTTCTTCAGTATTCGTATACATAGCATTCTTCACATTACATTTTTAAAGTTTTAAGTTTGCTTTTTTTTTGACCTTTAGTGAGTGCCAGATTCTTAACATATATATGTTTAACAGACTTTTAAACAAAGTATAATTAAAAGGAATTTCTTGTAACTGAAGGTATAAATTAGGAAACATCGAAAACATTTAACATAGTATTATGCATCTTAGAAAAAATGGATTAAGAAAAATAAACTGTCACTAAACTTTAATGGAATTAAGTGGTTAATTAGTTTAATATTTTAATAGTTAATGTTAAAATTTTTAATAGTTAAAATGGTAGATTAAGTGGAAAAACTATCTGTGATTTTCAATAGCTTTACACTGTTGGCAGAAAGTCTGTTCCAACTCAAAAGGCAATTGGAGAAATTAGAGGAACAATCTACCAAAATGACATATGAAGGTGATCCCATCCCGATGCAAAGACCACATCTGCTAGAAAGAGTCACTTTCCTGATCTACAACCTTTTTAAGAAGTAAGTGTTATCCCTTTAAATGCTTCAGGGCAGCCTCAGTCCTGTGGAGTTGTAGGGACACCTTGCCTGGCTGGGGTTTTGGTGTTAAGGTGAGAGTGTGGTAGGCAAGTAAACAATGAGCCTCTGGGCTGAAGTAAATAAAGCTCCAGAGAGTTCCAGAAATATTTCTACTCCTCACTTTTCAACAATACTTCCAGCCCCTACAACTGACTCAGTTTTCCATATCACTCACTTAAAGTTCATTTTTCAACATTTTAGAAAGATTTCAAGAATTTCTTAGGTACTTGTCCACAAAATAAAGGGTAGAGAACATCTTTATGTTTATAAGCTCATCTAAAGAAAAAGAAAATAATAGTGTGTACCAGAAATCCTAACATCTAGTTCAAAACAGCATGAAATTAACTTTCAATTTTATGTTTTATATGACCGGGACTTTCATTTTTGACTCAATTATAACAATCAGGAATTAATTTCTGCTGGTACTTAAGGATATTCTTTAGGCATTTTCCCATCTCCCGGTAATTATGAGAAGTCTTTGGAAAGACTTGAGCTTAATGGGGGTTTGAATGTCTTCTAAGTGTAGGAAATTTGAACCTTGTAAGAGGACAGCATCCTGTTCTTCTGTGGTTTTCAGCTTGTTGATATTTTCAGTGTTTTCAAATGACTCTATTTTCTTTTACTCTAGCTCATTTGTGGTTGAACGACAGCCATGCATGCCAACCCATCCACAGAGGCCGATGGTACTTAAAACTCTCATTCAGTTCACTGTAAAGTTAAGGTAAGCAGAATGTGTTCTAACATTTTATATATTTATGGAGCCACGGCCACTGCATCATAAGCCTAATTTCTCACATTGTGCCTTTCATTCAACTGTTCTTTACTGAGCACCTTCTTCATCCCCAGCGTAAACACCCTTAAAAATGTTCAAATGAAGGCTCTGTAGAGTATGACAGTGAAGATGAGGAAATGAGGGATATTACCATGAAAGTATGAAATCACAGCATCAGGCAACATGGGATTAATCACTGAAAAGGTTGAGGTTGACTTGAGAGAAGACCAAAGAAACTGGAAAATACCTGGTGGTCATGGTGAGGCAGGGCCTCAAGGGAGAAACCAGAGGGAAAGGAGAGCCCGACTGAGAGAGAGTAGGACTATGGAGATAATGACTTCCCGGATTTGTTGTGTAAGCATGTGGAGGAGGGAGAGAAAGAACTCTGAAGACAGATCAGGGACAGATTATAGAAGGCTTTGAATATCCTGTCCAGGAAGTGCAGTGGTACATTTTCCCCCTGTGATTACACACAATTAGCTTACTGGGTTTTTTGCAAGAATGCTCAACACCACATTTTTCAGGATATACTTCCTAAGTACCTGATTTAAAAACATCTGACTTTTGTGTTACCGTTGTATTTGATTCTTTTTATTAGCATGAGCAATCAAAATGCATAGTTTTCCCTCATGACACTTAAAATAATGAGTTTGAATTTAACCTTTCAAAAATATTCACCATGCTTCAATCTCCAAGGCCCCAAAGCTTGAGATTCCTAATCACTACGTCACCTGTGGAAAAATGAAATTCCAGACTCTAGTACAAGAGACAATGATGTCATGGTAGATGTTGATTTAGGGTCCCATGACAGAGTCCCTGATCACATATCACTCTTGGGACTCTATTTTTATTTTATTTTTTCAGTTTTAAGATATAATTGACATACGCACTTTGTAAGTTTAAGACGTACAGCATAATGACTTGACATGCATAAATTACAAAATGATGACCACAGTAAATTTAGTTAACATCCATTATCTTGACATTCAATTTTTAAAGGAAGGCATTTGTCTTCATTTTGCATTTCAATAACCCCGTTTGAAATTCTTGATTATTTCCTTTGTGTGAATTTTACACCAAGACTTAAGAATCAGGTTCCCTTTGAAAATTTCATGATTTTCGAAAGCTTATTCTTCATCCCACATCTCTATTTAACCCAGAACACAGTAACACTAAAGAGAAAGTGGATGGAAGGGTGATGGACATCCCACTTTTCCTTGAGACACCCCCATAAATGATATGTTAAATCCAAGATGCTTTTGAGACAAAAAGGGATGACTGTTATGTTTAAGAGGTCCCTGAATGGGCAACATATTGCAAATCTGAACTTATTGCAAGAGGCAAAGACCATTTGTCCTTGGTTTGGGTGTTTTTCCCTTCTCTTCCACCTGACTTTTGCGTCCCAATTTTTCTTTCTCTTCCACCTGTTCCCCACTGTCTTGATAGACGATCTGTTACTTAGTGTTCAAGATTTCCCCTTAAAACCCTCTCTATTATAGCATTGCATCCTCCTATTTCAAAGGGAGGGGCGACATGGGACTCCCTTCAGTTATGACATCTTACAGTGAATCAGATCCTTCCAGAAGTAGGATAGAGAAGAAGGCAGAGAGGGAAAACATCTTGCCTTATTTCATGTGACCTCCTCGCCCGTCATTACCAAAAACTACACACTTATATTCCAAACCTTGAAACTAATCCTGTGCTTTGTACAGGACTTTTTAAATCTTTTTTTAAATTCTATTTTATTATTAGTTTAAAGTATATAGTACTTCGGTTAGACATTTACATAGTTTGTAAAATGATCCCCCTAATTGCTTTTTCTCTCCTCTGGCTCATCACCTAGCCATTACATTAATGCTAACTGCATTCCCTATGCCATACTTCCCATTCCGTGACTATCTATCAACTACTAATTTGTACTTCTTTAATCCTTCACCCCATTCTCCCAGCTCCCCAACCCACCTCCCCTCTGGCCATCACCAGATTGTCCTCTATATTTGTGAGTCTGTTTTTGATTAGTTTGTTCTTTTTGTTCCTTAGTTTCCTCATATAAGTGAAATCATATGGTGTTTATCTTTCTCTGACTTATTTCACTCAGCATTATAACCTCTAGGTTCATCCATGTTGTTGCAAATGATAGGATTTTATTTTTTCTTAGCAGCTGAGTAATATTGCATTGTATTTATGAACCATAACTTCTTTATCCAATCATCCATTGATGGGCATTTAGGTTGCCTTCATATCCTGGCTATTGTAAATTGTGCTGCCATGAATAAGGGTGCATAGATCTTGTTTTGTTTTGTTTTGGTTTTGGTTTTTTTTTTTTTTTTTTTTTGGCTATATACCTAGAAGTTCAATTGCTGTGTCAAAAGGTATATTTATTTTTAATTTTTTAAGAAACTTCCCGATTATTTTTCATAGCAGCTGTACCACTTTGTATAGGACTTTTAAGGAATCTTGGCTACATTTTACCCACCCTTATGTTTGGGCTGTCTATTATATGATTATATTTATCTAGGGCCAATCAGTTGCTTATCACCATTCTCTATATTCTATTTGGCTAGACTTTTTCATTTTACAAAGCCATGCCCACACTTCTTCCTTCCTCAATCCTCACTACACCAATACTCCAGGACCTAGGTCTGTACTGGTATATACAAAGAACTCAATATATGCTGAGTGAATAAATGAGGTTTGGGATGAATGCATGAGTAAATGAATGAGTGATTAAATTCACATCTCTAAAACAAGAGTGAACCTACAGAGAGGGTATGTTAGAGGCTATAGCTTGGAGGAGTTTGAGAAAGGAAACAAAAAAAGGGCTGACACTAGAAAAAGTACTAAGGAAATTGTTATCTTGACCTTTAATCACTCATTTGCTTGAACTTAGGTCTTTTTAAAATTATAAGCATTTTTACTGTTACCTAAATAAATACATGTTTAAAGATTGTAAATGCATTTGAATGGGAATTTTCTATATTCTACCTAGTTTTTCTCAGTATTTTTACCATAAAATAGTTATCATCAAAACATGTAGTTTAACTAAGCTTACAAAACGTGTTTTTATAATAAAGAATAAAATTGAGCCATATTAATAGACATGCAAGTGATATTTCTTAAATTTATACATTTAACTCAAATTTGGGCTTTAGCCAAAATATGAAGCTATTTTTCTGACCTAGTCAATGTATTATTCATCACATGTCAACTGAAGCAATATGAAAACACTTCCCAAATGTTTGCCAATATGATATTAAGTGGTTGATGTCAATATTACTAACATAACAAACTGAAGAGGAATTGAACATTTTAAAAACACACTAATATATAACTGTAGATAATGTAATAATGAATTTGATTTATATTTATATGTTATAAATATATTTAAATCTTTAAATGTAGAAAAGATTTTAACACTTTTAATTTTCATATTTGATTCTTTATTTATTTGTCTTTCCAGACTACTAATAAAATTGCCAGAACTCAACTATCAGGTAAAGGTGAAAGCATCAATTGACAAGTAAGTATCAAATTTCATTTGAAACAGGAAAGTGTAAAACTTTTAAAAAAGAACTGTCCTTACTTTATAGAACAATTTTAAACTTTTAAATTTACTTCTCTTAATATTACATATCAATGTACTTCAAATATTTGACTTTGAAGTGCAAACATCTAACAGAACTCCAATGAAGACTTATTTTAAAATTTTTCTATGAAGATTTGAAATGAAATTTTATATACTATCCTCTCAAGTATCATTGAAAGATTTTACTAGGTCTATTAAATAACTTTTTTTAAAAGAATCTTCTTGGTTTTACAGGAATGTTTCAACTCTAAGGTAAGACATTTACTTTAGAATTTTTTTGTTGTTCTCATAAATATATATTACCTGAAATCATGTAAATAGCTAAGATTTTTTCTCTAGCAATCGAAGATTTGTCCTTTGTGGAACCCATGTCAAAGCCATGTCCATTGAAGAATCTTCTAATGGGAGTCTCTCGGTAGAATTTCGACATTTGGTGAGTAAATTTACACAGTAAAATTATACAAACCTTTCCCCCTCAAATCAAACACATCTTTATTAATAGGCCTTATAACTCAATGTGTTTCTTTCCTTAGTGTTTCTTATATGAGATTAAGGGCCATATTGAGGAAAAACAAACAAACGAACAAACAAACAAACAAACAAAAACATGTCATTAGTGAAGAATTAAAAATGGTAGAAGGAACACTGAACCTAAACTCTGAAGGTCCGAGTTCTTAACAATGGTGATGTAGTACCTAACTCTATATAGTAAGTGGTCAATATATTTTTATGATAGTGACAGAAGTCATTTATCTTATAATGGATAGACATTCTCAGTTTCATTTTTTAAAATCTCCCCAAGAGATGATATTCAATAACATGTCTGGGTAAAGACACTTTCATTTTAGAATTAGTTGAGGGGGAAATAGGATGTTCCTGGGTATAACAGTTGCACACGATTTGTCTTGGCATGTCTAGAAAGCTTCTGACAGAGCCTCATCCTGTTGCTTCTTGTTTTTACCACTTCCTCTTAACCTAGAGTTCTCATCTTGCTTTCATTCTAATTCTTTGTGGAGTTCTTAGATTCCCAAAGACTTTATTGCTTTTCTTACCAGAAACATGTTACTCACCTGGTTTGTTAACATTCAGGAAGAACCTCACCTGAATGTTGGGACACCACTGAGTCAGCCTCAGAAGGTCTATTTTTTAAAAAATATAAAGTCCACGTTAACAAAAGGATATCTGCATACACAAGCTTGTGCTAGTTTTTGTTTTTGGTTTTATTTTTGTTTGTTTGGTTTTCAGTATTGAAGAGTACATTTCTTTTTAACTTAATCCCTACCATGTGAGGCTGCTAAATAAATAAAATATGTTGACAAATCATATATTATACCTCCTTAGAACTAGCATTTTTTTTTTTTTTTTTGCTTAGGTTTACTCCATATCCTCAATAATGGGAGATGTTTGCTAGTAAGTAAAGCAGTAAGAAGGCCTTAACTTAGAGATGTCTGTCTCTCAAAAAGTCATGTGGAAAGGGAGGATAATGAACATACCAAAAAGAGGTTAGGTCTTCATTCCAGCAGGTATAATATAGAAAATAACAAAACCTCAGTTTTTACAGTGCTCTTCTAGTTTTAAAGCATTTTCATGTATTACCTTTTGCGTAATTTCAATTGCTTTTTACTACAAAAGGAAATGTAGAAAATTAGAGAAGCAAAATTTTAAAAATTAAAAATCACCTGTAATCCCGCCACCTTGAGATAACACTGGCAGCACCCTTATTTTTGTTTTTATTCTTTTTTCTTACATATTTTTTAAGTGAGATTGGATTATATGCAATATATAATTATTTTCTGCATTTTTTAAAAAAATAAGTATTTTTGTGTCAATAAGTCTCCTTCTCCTTTCACGCTATCTAATACTTACTGTGCTGTGTGGCATCCTGCCCCATCATTTATTTTCCTGTCCTCTGGGTTAGACTAGGTTTCACGGAGACGGGGGATCTCCACTGCTTAGCTCAGATGATACTTTGCAGGTACAAAGGAGTGCTGAATAAATTCTAAAACATCCCAGCATGATTTCCTTTTTCCAAAATGTTGGTTGAAAATACAGTCTTAATGGTATGCCAACTTGCTTATTTATCTCAATGAAAGTTTCTAAACTGGTTTCCCATAACGTGAAACAGGAAAGCTCCTTTCTGCTGAATGTGGGCAGCTCTGTCAGGTTTCCATGAGTTAGATGTCTGGGTTACTGTCAAAATTCCAGCCAAGAAAATCACTACAGTAGATACAACCAACTTGATATTTAGCTGATAATACTTCTCTATCTAAACACTGTTGTTTTCTTTTACAAAGCAACCAAAGGAAATGAAGTCCAGTGCTGGAAGCAAAGGAAATGAGGTAGGAATTGTTTTCTCCAGAGGAGTTTTTCTAGGAAATAATTCTATACTATCTTATTTCTACAAAGCTCTTAAACTTCCCTTTATATTTTTATACAAAGTCAAAGTCATGTTTCTCTGATTACGAATATAAAGCTTAATAATTGCAGATAGTGTAAGAAACTTTGTTTTAAAAAGGAAATAGAAATTTCATATAATAACACCCTACTAGGAAAATGACTGTAAGCATTTTGGTTCACATCATTCTAGACTTTTATCTATGTATATATCACTTGAAAATATATGTATATGTACACATTTTTTCATAATCTGCTTTTTTCATACAGCAATTATTTTAAAATGTTATAAAATATCTTTAAATCACCCATTTTCTTCAGATAAGAGGTTTTGAACATATGTGAAAATCATAGGTGAAAAACAGTCTTATTATTTTATGGTATCAATTACCTTGCTCTTACATCTAAGGTTTGCATTTTACTGCATAAATTGATTAAAAATACAAATGGGTATAGTTTAAGTGTTCGCATTTAAGTAAGTAAATAATAGAGTGATCAAATCCTGGGTTGAAAGTGGTCTTAGAGATAGAAAGTTAGTTTGCCTAGATATAGATATTAAGGCATAGGTCTATGCACTACATATTTAGAATTAGAAAATCTGGGTTTGAGTCCATTTTGACGGTGGCTGAAAAATGTAATCCTGGGCAAATGATCTATTAGAGAGATATTGCATTTTTTTTTTCATCTAACAGATCAAGATAGTAATGCCCAATGCTCTCTGCTCAGAGATGCTGCATATGTAAGACTATCTACATAATGCAGTTATAAAGCAGGGAGGTTTATTTATAGTGTGGTTGGTGTGGATTTAATCTCCTGGCCTTATACCTCACAGCTCCTATGAGAAATATCTTTAAATTATTTGGGGAAAAAAAGCACTTTATAAATCCAGCATTCAACTACAATCAATAAAACCCATCCCACAAAACCACAGATTGATCATAACAGGTTTAATGCTCCACATTTTTCCTTCCAAGAATTCTTCATTCCCTTAATCATGTGTTCAAGGTCATTTGCCAAATATCACAGCCCCACCAAAGATAGGCTCGCCTTCCTCCCAGGGTAGAACATTGACTTAGGTCAGCCCTGCAAACAAGTCTCTAATAGCCCAAATATCACATGAACAGAGCTTTTGAGTTTAAAGATAGTCCAGTAAACCAAAGAAGTGGAAATTATTCTTCCTACTTCATAGTAATTCATAAATGTTTTTAAACTTCCTAATTGAAACCTAAGCACATTACAAATTAAAGCCCATTTCACCCATCTCACTGGAATTTTGACCAGAATACAAAAGACATTTCATGCCGTGTGACATTCCTGTATAGTATTTACTAAGTCCAAATAGACTAAGCACAATGCTTCTAAACTTTTCTTAAGTAAAACAAATCAAATGGGAATGAATAAATCTAAATAGTTCAACTCTTTATTACATTGTCATTTTTATGAACGTAAAATCAAAATCTTTACTTGGATTTCCCCAGAGACAGAAATCTAAGTAAATAATTGTCTGCTATAGAAAAATCAATCAATCTTATTAATATTGTCTACTTTTATTAATTTGAATTTATTTCTTCTTATTTTCCTATTTATAACAAAATAGTACAGTCACATAAGAATTCTATTTTTTCCTTTCCCCTCCTCCAAGTTTGCTAGATCAAGATAATTTTATTTTAAGCTATTCTTTGAGCTCCCCCTGTTGATAGAATTTTAATATGACTCCTAGGTACACAAACCATAGATTTTAATGTTGTTTTAAGTGCTACAGGAAGAATTGAAAAGTCACAAAGCATATAAAAGTGGGGTGAGAAAGATGAGCCGAGGAATCAGGGGCTTGTCCAGAAGTGGAGATGCCTAAAGAAAAGACAGGAACAAGCTGAGGAAGATCTGGTGATATAGTGGGATTCATGAAGTCATGGGGTTGTAGTAACCGAAATTTCAGGACAACAAGATGCTAAGATAATAGCTTCGTTTCAAATAGTAGCTGTTGTTTATCTGTCACCACCTGCATCAGGAGTTCACAGCCGGACAAGAATTTATTTAACAAATTCTCGTATGGCATTTACTATATCCTGGGCACTGTCTAAGAGCTTCACTGACCTTGATTTATGTAATTTTTGCGATATTGCTATGAAGTAGATACTACTGGCACTGTGCAGGGAAAATGGGACATAGAGGGGTCGGGCCAAGATTTAACCATGGCTCTCATGTCCATGCTCTCAGCCACTATGCCATGCTGCCTCTGAGATCATAAAACCTTCCCCAGCAGAAGCCATGCTGGTTGGCACTCCTCTTTGACCCCTTCCCACCCCTTTACCTCATCGAGCCCCCTCCATTTGCTGGTATTCTTATGAGGGAGATTTTTGTGGATTTGCAGGTAGCATCTCATCTTTTCCTGTCTATTCCTCAACACCCCTTGAGGAATCTGTAGACAGTCACAAAATCAAGGTTAGCAATTACTGCCTCTTTCCCTCACCTTTGTTCTTTCCTTGTAAGAGTCACCATGAAGAAACAATTCCATCGCCTAGCCAGTAGCCAAACTTTGAAGGCATCAGGTCTGTCCCTATAAAATAAACATCCCCGGGGAGCACCCTTTCCTGGAGGTCCTTATCTGGTGGGAGCCAGCTACAAAGTGATTACTGAAATCTGGAAACTGTTTGAACAGGGAGGGAAGCTGGAATTGCAGTCACTCTAATTTGTTCTTTGTCAGCAGGCTTTAACTGATAAATGACAGTTTTAGCCACACACTGAGGTGTTAGGTAATTTTGTTTATGTGGTGGAAAGTCATGAAGCACAAAGAAGCTATTAGCAAAGCCTGGGTGACTTGAGTTTCATTTAACAAAATAGCCAAACAGATGTTCTTTCAAGGTTCAGTGTTCTCAAACACAGATACACTATTCACACTCCAACTAGCCCCAGCATTTTTACAGGAAGTTGATTTCATTCTGAACTAATTTAAATAGCTGCATTGCTTTTTAAAGAGAGACATCAGTACAAGAATAACACTAACAATTTGGACTTTTTGTGCAACATCCTCCTTATAGTCCTCTTATTTTGTGGGCTGAGGATTAGTTGTCAGTTTACATTCATCTCCTATGAGCTTGTGACCGAAGTCCATCTCAAGCATGATTGTATCATTATTTCCCCTCTTATCATTATTTTCCAGCATCTAACCCATTGTCTAGCTCATGGTAGGTACTCAATAAATATTCATCAAGTGAATGAAGAATTTTAATTGTATTCTATTCTACATAGTTTTCCATGTACAACCTTATCATAGATTATGGCCTGTTAATGGATGAGCAAGAAATTTAGATAAAAATCATCCTTATCTTAGTCATATTTACTTGGCAGAGGTTTCCTTTCAAGTCAAAAGCCATAATCATTTGTTAACATATTCTAGGTTTCCGGGGTGTACTATTAGACACTGAACAAAGGGAACAAAAAAGAATATGATGAGATCTATACCTACCTTTCATTAGGTTGTGTATTTTTTTCCAGGTGGAACCTTCTTCAAATTGTTCACCAGTCATCCAGTTTCTTAACAGATTATCAAATGGGTACTTTTCTTTAGAAGTACAAGATGGTCAATCAAGTTATTATATTCATTGCCATATAACTATCATAAATATCTATATTTTAAATCCATGATCATCTCAGATGATTAGAGTGGCTTTTAATAAGGAAATTAATGGTATATCATACCTATGATATTTTCCCAATCTGTAAGGAGTGTGAAATTAAATAGTGTCCCTGGCTTAGACTACACTTATAAGTAATAAAGACTCTGAGTGATGGCCATGCAAACTGAAAGTTAATGATGCTCCTTTTTGTCACAGCTGCTATTCCCCAGTCCTGTGTATTGTAGGTCAGATTTCTTAGTGGATCTCATTTTAAATGTGCCTCACAATTGCATCAGGGGTTTCAGGTAAACATAGAAAATTAATCTGAATCACTGAGATCTCTCATTGCCCACATTCCGGTTCAGTAAAGTAATATCTAAAGCATGAAGTCTTTTTCCAAATTTAATGGATGAGTGTTATTCATTACTTTGTAGAGTTTTGGTTTCTCACACTTTGGATGTTTCCATAACTCAAAGATCTGAGGAAATTATCCATAATGAATGATGTATTATATGTACATTTAATCATATAAATTAAACTATACAGGTTAGATTTCGAGAGGGATGGAACTGCATACTCAAAAAAGCTCCAGTTGGCTATCCTCCAGCCGTACTTTCCTAAAGAGGAAGGTGTATGTGGGGTCCAGACAATGTGCTCACCCAGAGTCCAGGACCACAGAACTCCCAGTCTGAAAGACCTCAAGCCCACTTCCAAGGCCTGTCGGGGCCTCTTCTTCAAGTTTACCCTCCCAAGCATAGGTGTTATCATCAATGCAAACATTTCTAAGCACAAGCACAGAGGCCTAGCAGCCATACTAGTCATTCAAGGCCCCTCACACAGATGGAAGAGAGGGGGTGGACAATGGTCCAGGATGGCCATGCTTTCCCCTGGCCACCATGTTCTAATTGGGACTTTGGGGAGTTAAAACCTGGCCTTTTGGGTCATGTGAAAGCTCAGATGTCAAGGTAGGAAGTAAGGCCATATTTTAACAGATTGTTAACTTGATTTATAATAGTTTAATATTTAGACATATGGTATGTGGGTCTCCATCTGCATGCTTGCCTCAGGCCTATCAACTGTTCTGAACAGGCTTGTATCATCTTGTCATTGAATTCAGTGAGAGTGTTAAAGGCACCCATCAGAGGACAAGAAATTGTGGATTCTCCATTCATCAGTGCTTTGCATAGTGTATCCCATAAGCATCCCATAGGGTAGTGAGATCTATTGTTTAAAAAATGTGTTTTTTCTTCAACTTGGTGTCTGAACATAAGCCAAGTACTTCATCTCATGTTCAACCAAAGAAACAGCTATCATCTAACATCTTTCTTTCGTTCTTTCGTTCTTTCTTTCTTTTTCTTTCTTTCTTTTCTTTCTTTTTTTCTCTTTCTTTCTTTCTTTCTTTATTTCTTTCTTTCTTTCTTTCTTTCTTTTCCTTCCTTCCTTCCTTCCTTCCTTCCTTCCTTCCTTCCTTCCTTCCTTCCTTCTTTCTTTCTTTCTTTCTTTCTTTCTTTCTTTCTTTCTTTCTTTCTTTCTTTCTTTCTTTTATCTATCATCTATCTATCATCTATCATCTATCATCTATTTATTTAAATATGAAAGTGGGGGGATGAAGATGGGGAAAATGTCTGTTTAGTGTGATAGATGTACTGGGAGTAATTTTGAGAATGCTCTAAGGGATTTTCAAGCAGAATTTTCATTTCATTAACATAACTTTTAGCTAAGCCGATAAGAAGCATTCCCACTCTAGTGAATCTAACTACCTGCGAGAATGTAAGGTACCACAATGACCTAATCCAAGGGAGAGATGAGTTTTTAATTCTCTACTTTTTTTCTCAGCAACAAGTATAAACTTAACATTCTTTGTTGTCTATAAAGTCTTTCTCATGTAATTGTTGTTCATGTCATCATTTTAGAACTGTTTTTATTATTTGAAATTTAATACTAATAGATTCTGACTTATTTAATACTAATAGATTCTGACTTCTTGTTAGCACTTATTCACTATTATATCTCCCCTTCTCCCAGAGCTGGCTCTGCCACCTCCCACCCCACCCTGACTTTTCTTGTCAAATAATTCCACTTCCGTTTACATTTTCCCACAGTGCTGATTTTTAAAAATTGTTTACGCTTTCTCTGCCATCTCCAAATTTTTCACATCCCTTTTGAGACTAAACACAATGTGGATAATACCACATTGAGAATAATTTTCTCACAAATTCCACCTAAGGTTCAGTAGGCCTGTGGTGAAGTCAGAGATCCTGTTTTTCTAACAAACTCTTAGATGATGACATGCTGCTGGCACATAAAAAGATGCTGTAAAATTTCATCAGGGAAAAACATCAATTTCTGTTCCACTCCTTTCTACTCCAAGCCCACTCCCCAGAGGTGATCAGTTTCTGAGCTGTAAATATTATGCTCATATCATACTGATATTTCTTGATTGTTTTTTCACATTCAACTCTTGAATTCTTTCTATAAAAGATTGAGCTTTGGTTCTCTTATCCTAGCTTTCCATACATATAAATTTTCCCTCCATTTTCACAATATTATTATATAACATATTTTGATTTAGTCAATATATTCAATGTTTACATTACTATGATTATAAAAATTGTTAACAGCTGAGCCATGTAACAGTATGATTGTATTTCTATTCTTAGATTACTTTTAGTTTCCCCTGTATTTATTAGTTGCCTCAATTTTTTTTATTTGAGCAATTTGTTTTATATACCTGTCACAAATGTAGCCCCAAACTTTCCTTCAGAACTTGAAAACTCCTTGATTAAATTTGATTAAACAGGTCAATATGAGTTTCTTTTTCTTCTTGGCAACATCTCTCTGGAATCCTTCATCTTTTGCTCCAATCTGGACTGACTGTCCTCTGATCCTGTTGCCCAACTGTTTTTTGTTTTTTTGGAGTTTTTTTTCCTTTCACCATCATCTTAGGGAGTGCATCTTCTACTTTAATAGATTTCAAGAAATTTTCCAAAGTGATTGTACCAACTTCTATTGACAGTATATAAGAGTTATGAATGGGCTATGCCTTTGATATTTCCCTTATTTCATTTTTTCTGTTCTCTTTCTGACTTCCTGTGTTATTAGAGTTTGTGTATTAATTATTCTTTATCTTTTCTATCCTATTTTTTATTTCTTTGTTTTTTTGTTGTTGTTGTTGTTTTACTTTCTGGAACATTTTTTTCACCCCAGTTCCAGTTCTTCTACTGACTTGTCTACTTATTATATTTTAATTATTCATTATTATTTTCTGAATGTCTCTTTTGATTGCATCCTTTTCTTGTTTCACTGATGTAATACATTTGTTACATCTGTGAGAATATTAATAAAGTTTTTAAACATCTTTAAGAACTCTGTAATGATACACACACACACACACACACACATACAAATATATACAAAAGTAGAGAGAGAAACACAATAAACCTTGATTTACACATCACCCATCTTCAACAAGGGTTCACATTTTGCCTATCTTATTTCATCTATTTCCTTCTATACACACAAATTTTTTTCTGGAGTGCTTAAATCCCACATGGTACAGCATCTTACTCATTAGAAGATAAGAAATTTTAAAAACCTAATCACAATACACTTATCACAAAAAATGAAAATAATAATTTTTAAAATCTTTCTTAATAAAACTCTATGACTTTTACATATTTTTTCACTGTCTCAAAAAGATCTCTTTATGGTTGGCTTATGCAAATCAGTATCTAATGTCCACTCATTCTAATTGGTTGATTTGCTCCTATCCCATGCCATTTATTTGTTGAGCTGATATATAAAACTGAGTGGTTTTTGTTATCATTTTTTTCAACTCTTTGTTTGCTTTTGTGTTATCTCTTCTTTTCTGAATGCTTTGTTGTTGATTTTTATATATGTGTTTCATGTGAGAAGTTTTGTCGAATGTTGGATGATCATTAGCTTACTGTTTACGGTTAAGAGATGGGCACTAGGAACTGGAGTGAATGGTGGGAATCGTAGACTGAAGGCTGATTATTAGGATCTGGCTATCTCATTGGGGGACCCCCAAAGGCAATATCTATAAAGTTGTCTCCCTAGGTCTAGTCCACTTCCTGGATCTCTTTCCTAAAGATGTCAAACAGAGAAGAAGGGGCATGAACTTCCATGTACACATTTACAGGGTCTTCCCCTCTCCAGCACAGCACCTCACCTCTGCCCTCAGTTTGACTTTGTATCCAAAATTCAGAGAGCTTCTTTAATTCTTCTGGTTCAAATCCAGAGACTAAACCTCCAGGATGGGAGAGGGATGGGACCCAATTGTATGCACTGGGTCTCATAACTGCTCCTCCTGTTCAACCCTCTTTACTTTCCAGCCTCAGGGGCCTAAAGACTTCAGACCTGTGGTTCTGAGGCAGTTGGCACCTTATTGTCACCCTCACTCCACACTCCCCGCTACCTCTCACTAGAAGATCTAGATTAAAGTTTTATTTTATTAGAAAGTAAATAAAACTCCTGCTGTTATGTTATTGAAGTTTCTGGAGGGAGCAGAGGAAAATACGTTTCCACCACGTTTAACAAGAAGGAAATCTTGCTTTCTTTTTTAAAAAATTCATTATTATACTGAGTTGTTTCTGTTGTAGCTACACATATATGGCTTGCTTTTATTACGAGTTGGTAAGTCAAAAGGACTGATTTTTAAAAATTAAAAAAAAAACAATTTCTCTGTATTTCAAATGATGAAAATTTGCTGGGATTTTAAACGCCAGAAATTATATTGTTTTGAGACTTAAAATTATTCTGTTTGTGGAAATGAAGATTTCTCAAAGTCTCTACATACTCTAAATAATTTTTTAAGTAACAGGAAGAAATGTTCCATTCTACGGAAGTTTGAGGGCATATACTCTAAGAATTTATTGATTTTTATAAAGAAGCAGGCCTAAAAATAGATAGCAAGATTGCATTTGTAAGATAAAAACTTATTTCTTTTTTCCTTAGGGCTGTCACATGGTGACTGAAGAGCTTCATTCCATAACCTTTGAAACACAGATCTGTCTCTATGGCCTGACTATAGATTTGGAGGTAGGTGTTTCAAGAAACATCTACTCTTTACTTATAACGTTTTCAGGAACTGGTCAGCATTTGTAGATAAAAGCTCAGTCTTTTCTAGGTTTTGATAATTCCTATTCCTTATTTTTGTTTTAATTTAGAAAATCAATATGACAAATACTTACTAATTAGTCAACATATACTATTCTGGTTAAAATGAATGGTAAAATCTCATGGGTATTATGAATTCAATATACACATATATTGAATAGTTTGTTGGCCAGATTGTAGTTCATTTGTTTTCTGGGGTTTCCTGAGTCATGGATACTCAGCGAAAAGCCTGAAGAGGAATAAGTATCCTTGAATCATGTAATGCAGTGACATATTTTCAAAAACTTAACTTGTACATAGAAATCCTTCAGAAATGTTTTTTTCTAATGTAATTAGTAAAGACAAATGATAGGAGCATTAACAGTACATTGTTTTGATCATCTTACAATATTCACCACTGAACTCAAAGAAGGAATAAGAAACTTTGAGGTAAAATTGAACATGATTGACTATGAGCTCCCTGAGGGCAGGACATCATGCCTCATTTCTCACTCCATTACTGGTGCCAACCACAGTGCCTACCACATAGTGTATGCTCAGCATTTGTTGAATAAATGAATGAATGAGTTCATGACAAATAAACACAATTTCACATATCCTAAATATGATCCTATTAGTAGCATATTATTTTAGAGTTCTACCTTTGCTCTTTTATGTTAATGAATGTAAACATGTTTATAAAATCTTCCATGGATTTCTCCCATATCTCTTTTCCCTAAATTTGTGTTTCCATGAATTATTAAGTTCCTCGACTGGTTATTTTACTCTCTATAGCTCTCTAAACTTTGTTATTGAGAAGAGACTAATAACAGTTGCTAAATTTCCCAATCTAGTCTGTGAAAGTTATTTATTCCATAAGGTTGAAAGCTACAGTACCAATAGTACTAAATTGAGTTCTACAACAATAGACCAGGCAGTTCTATCTCCCATAATTTGTATTCCAAATTGCTTACCTCTCCATCTTCTACAATTAAAACTCCCATGTCTAGTATTGACATTAATTAAATGCTAGATTATAATTTGAACATATTGATCCATTTAGGTTCTTTAGAGTAACTTGAAGACAGTCGCTAAATCAATACAAGCTCTAATTACTTGCATTGTAGGCAGTCTGTGATATAAGAAAGTATAAATATTTATACAATGTCAGGGAAGATATTGGAGAAGCTGACTGAGCACTTTTGAAAGGATTCCTTTTCTATAACTTCTTTCCTCCCAGTACCTTGACTGATATATTCACAGAAAGTTCCCATGCCTACACAAGTCATTTTAGTGACCAGGGCAGTATGGATACCAGGATTAGAGGAGTGAGATTGGCTTGAGATAGCCCTGTTGGGTAGAGGGTCAATTTAAGGTGCAACTACCTGTAATAACTATGCTTTTTTTTTTTTTTTTAACCAGACCAGCTCATTACCTGTGGTGATGATTTCCAATGTCAGTCAGTTACCTAATGCTTGGGCATCCATAATTTGGTACAACGTGTCAACCAACGACTCTCAGGTAGAGTGTCTATTCATATTTCTCCTCCTTTAATGCTATTTGGTTTGTTTTATTGTCAACAAAACACATCTGCATTGAAAGATATATATATATTTTATAAGACATGTATATGTATGTATGTATACACATATGTAAATAATATTTTGGCATCTCTTTGTGGGTTGTTTTATTCCAGAACTCCAATATATCTACCTATAAGATTCCTCTCTCATGTTATAGTTAAAGTATTATGTTCAAATGTACTTGGACCCTGAGAGAATTCTAGCTATCAAAAATGACAGAGAGTCTGATCAGCTCCCAAATATGTGCATCAGAGAGAATTCTAGGGTCATCCTGTGGCTCTGCTAACTGGGTTGTGGGGAGACTCCTTGATGTAGAATTTGATAACTGACTGCTGTGTTTACCAATCTCAACTTTGGCCACATCTCCCACATAGGCTCTTCTACAGAGATAGTGAATTGGTTTCCAAATAAGTGACTAGAATAGTCATCAGTCTTGCATAACTATGCTCTGACTGTACAAATTTTCAAGTTGATTGTAATTTAACTCATTGAAGTTGATTATAGATTTAATTCATTCTAGGCTCAAATTGGATTTTGTTGCCATCTGGTGGTTGAGACATTAATCAAAAATTGACCTGAGGTTACAAAGCAAGCAGAGAATAGATGTTCTTAAAAGACAACCAGGGAAGGGAGTGGCAAAAAAGATGAGTCGGCATTTCCCCTTGCTCCCTCTTACAAAACCTCAGTGTGTTGTCCTGGAAACCACCAAGGTCTAGAGAAAATAGGTCAGATGTAAATAACATTTCTTCTATGTTCCTTCTAAAGGGAAGAATTCTTTTTACCTTAGTATCCAGCAATAGGAACAGACATAATGAGCTATCTCTAAGTGCCCTTTCTCTTTTATTTAATGTACCTAATAAGGAAACAACATGGAAAATGACTCAGCCCTATTCTTTCTAATCTTCCGGTGCCCTGGCATTTAGAGACAGATTAACTGCAGAGGAAGGCTGCATGGAGTGCATTGTTGCCTCACTTCCTTTAAGATCACATACAGCAGTGAGAACAGAACTCAGTAGAGAAGCCACTTGGTCTTTAAAGCCAAGAATAGCCAACATTCTTGAAATTAAATGTCATTTCCCATTAGGAGCTACAAACGTTCAGAGCTTTTCATCCAATTTTAAGATGTAGGAGGGAAGATAGGGTACTTCTTTGTTCTCTAGCCCCAGAGTGCAGTGTTGCTGCATTTAGCTTTCTGCTGCATCCTTCCTCTATAAGAAAGCTACTAAAGTTATTATACTAACCACCCCAGATTCTGCTCTGCTCCGGAATGAGGAATCTGGAGATGTAGATCATATACAGCTTCTAAAACACAGATGCACATCCTATAGAGTCCAGCATAACAAATAACTGTGGTTTCTCTTAATTTTACTCTGCCTCAAAACTCAAGCTCCTAGACCATGATTATACTCTATTATTTTTGGTCATTTATCCAGACACAATCCTCAGGTTCAAGGAAAACTGCCTCTCAAGAAATTCTTTCTCTCTGTTCCTCCCCTTCTTATCTCCCACTCTATTAGATGCTATCTTGTTTTATTCTCACCTTCTGAACTCTCTTGCATTGGTTCCATTTCTTGCTGCCCAGCTTAGTTCATGTTCACCAAAACCTTCTCTCTATACTGAACTAGATTTCTCAATTATTATCTCTCTTTCCTTCTTAGAACATCTTTCCTGGTTTTTGCAGTAATCTGAGATGAAGTTATCTGTTCCACTCTTGTTGACCCAGTTTCCAGTACAAGCAGTCTTTTTTTGCAGTTGATCATACAAAAGATTTTCTTGTCTAAAACAAAATAAGAAAAAACCACTACTATCCACAAAAGTTAATTTTGAATTATGGTTAATTATGAATTAATATTGTAGGTTAATTATGAATTCATATTGTAGGTTCATCTTCCTTAGCCTGGGACTTTACTGTTTTTGTACTTTGGGATGCTTTGTCTGATCAAGGTATAGCTTGTACCAATCCATGATAAACCAATTAAATAACATGATATAAGTTTTGTTTAAGATTAATATTATTTCAGAAAAGAATATCTGTCCAATTATTTGTTAGACAATGTTAAGAACTTATAGGAGTTGATAGCCCATAGTCTAGAGTCAGGGATGCCTAATGATTTTTTTTCAAGAATAAGATGGGGCCATATATTATAATAGACTGAAGGAAAAAGGAACTCTTTAGGAAAAGACAAAATCAATCTTAATTAAAAAGCACAACAGAGATGAGATAATCTGTATTGTTATCTTAGGTTGGCCTAAAGAGTTAAATCAGAAATCCTATATATCGAATTCTACTGTGTTCAATGTGATTAATAAATATAATCATTTTAACTCTATTTCAGAACTTGGTTTTCTTTAATAATCCTCCATCTGCCACTTTAAGTCAACTCCTGGAAGTGATGAGCTGGCAGTTTTCATCATACGTCGGCCGTGGCCTCAACTCAGATCAACTCAATATGCTGGCAGAGAAGCTTACAGGTGAGAGCTCATATACATGGAGGACTTGCCACTGTTTTTGGTACTCAAGTGTTTTAAAGAGCCAGATGATATTACTACTATTAATAATAGCGATGATCATCACAATTTATTGAGTTCCTACTGTAATGGCAGGCACGAGGACTAAATGCTATATTTTTTTCTTACAAAAGTTTTTTTAAGGGTGAACAATGATTATTTAAGGCAAAACGATTAATTTTATAGATAAGGATACTAAAGTTCAGAGGTTAAGTAACTTGCCACAGCTGCATGGCTAGTTCATAGCAGAGCCAAGACACAGTCCAGGCCTATCCATGGCTAAAGCCTCACTTCCATTCCACTTCACACTCCGGTCTCTAGGGTGTTTTTATGCATTTTCATTGAATATAATCTGAAGTCTTATAATGAATGGTGCCTTGATCTCTCATATTAATAGCACAATGGTCATTAACCAAATAGAAAGTAGCTGATTCCAGGGACAGAAAATTTAATAGAAATTAAAAACCACTCAGGTAATCCTTAATTCTATATATCAAGAAAACTTCAACCAGAGGATAATGGGGAGGAGGGAGAAGGGAGGTAGATAGGGTAAAAGGGGTCAAATATGTGGTGACAAGGTGCTAAATCCTGTACTACTCAAAAGGGCTCCTATATAAACTCTCCCTTATCTGAAAAAAGAAAAAAAAAAACAAACTTTGGTTTTGATGTTTCTAAACTTTGTAAAATAGGGCCATTGGTACTCCTTGGAGTGACTATAATGTAAGCTTTTTCTAAAAGAATTTTAAAAGATATCTATATTTTGACAATTCTAGGATGAACACATTTAGCACCAAAAAAAAGAGTTAAAATGGGATTTGTATACAGTTCTAGTTAAAGTAGGGCCAAAGATGCATTTGAGCAGCAATAGTGGAAACGTGTGTGATTTGGTTAAGTTTGACTTAACCAGGTGATGCTGGGTTGCCTGCCACTTTGATCCTTATTTAATTTCTAAACCGTAGTAGTAGGAATTCAATAAATATTTTTTAACGAGTGAATAAAGCTTTTAAAAATGTAGCATAGATAGCCACCATATCCTTTCAGATCTTTTTCGAAGTATTCTTATGAGTATAATTTCTTTAGAAATTTAGATAGAAACTCTTGTATCTTTTTGCTTCCCTGGATCAAAAGTCAATGGTCCCTTATTGCCCAGTGAATCTTCATCCATTCTTTTCATGGTAATAGTCAAGACTCCTGGTAATCTAGATACATCTAATTTATACAAACTGATTTTATAATGTTTATTCTCCAACATTAGGCTGCTTTTATTGTCTCATATATAAGCCATAATCATGTCCACTATGCTTCATCCTTCATTATTCTTGCTACTGAAGTGGCCTCCTCTTCCTCCTATCCAATCTTAACCAAATCACACACATTTCCACTACTGCTGGTCCTAGACACTCACTCTCTTCCTAAAGCTATCTTGACTTCGTCTGTGGAAAAGAATAAATAATAAATTTTATGATATATTTTTACTGTTTGTAGCATTAAGTACACTGCAAACACATAGCAGATGCTTAAGAAATGCTTGAAAGAAGAGGGGGGAAGAGAAAATCTAAATTAAGCACCAAATTGAAGAGGCTAATTGTTTGATAAAAATCTCATTCTTTTCTTTCATTTAAGTCCAAACTAGCTACAGTGACGGTCATCTCACCTGGGCCAAGTTCTGCAAGGTACAAACAGGGGAAGGGAGACATCATTTATATAATCTTTTTTTAAAAAAAAAAAATAGCATTCCTTTTTTCTACCTGACAAAAGTAGATAGTCTTTTCATATCAATGGCAGCATGCATTTAATTTGGAAAGGTACATATGTTTTAAAATTTAGGAAATACATTATGAACTACCAGTTGGATATTGACATTGTTTATAATTTTGGCTATTTTTTTAAATGTTGCAATTAGAATCTTGTATATACCTTTTTATATTTATCTAAACATTTCCTTCAGATAAAAATGCTAAAATATTGCTGAGCAAAGTGTTAAAGGAATAGTTAAAGCTTTCAATACACATTACCAAATTGCCATCTAGAAAATTTGTCCGAATGTATAGTCCTGACTAAAAATGATGGCATATATTCTCCAGTCCTTGATAAGATTGGCTTTATTATTTTTTATATTGTAGATCTGATGGGCAAAAATGTAATAGTGCTCCTTTTTAAGTCTCCACGTCATAATCTGGGATTTTGGTGACTTCCTGAATAAGGTTATTTTTAAAAGAAATTCTAAAGTATTGTCTCATTTAAAGGAAATATTTTACTGAAAAAGAGGAACTCAAATTATTATAGTAACATAATTATTGAAATAGTCATTGTCCTAATATGTTTGTATATTCCAATAGGAACACTTACCTGGTAAATCATTTACCTTTTGGACATGGCTTGAAGCAATATTAGATCTAATTAAGAAACACATTCTTCCCCTTTGGATTGATGGGTGAGTTGCTGGTTATATTTTTCCATATGAGTTCATTAGGTTCTTATTTTTATGTGGTTACGTTTTTAGTTTTCTTTTCTTTTCCAGCATGTTTAGTGTCATTGAGGGAAATAGATGTAGTTTCTTATATTCTTCATAGAATATTGATATTTACTTTAATCTCTATAAGAGTATTTCAGGCACCATTGACATTGGTTATACCCAAAACAAATTTAAGTCTGTTCTTTGTGAATGAATTAAATGTAAATTCAATAAATTACAGGCTTTGCTCAGATAAAACTATGCACTGTTCTATTTTTAGGTATGTCATGGGCTTTGTTAGTAAGGAGAAGGAACGATTCTTGTTAAAGGACAAAATGCCTGGAACTTTTTTGTTAAGATTCAGTGAAAGCCACCTTGGAGGAATAACTTTCACCTGGGTGGACCACTCTGAAAATGGTACGTGCTCACTACTGTTTATTCTTGTGAGATTAGTATCGAGTTTAGCTACTCAAGTTTCAGTTTTAGAAGTGCGTGGTGTGTTCTGTTTTCCACGTGTTCAATGGGTTTGAATATTAATTATTACAGTTGTGCCAGAATGGGATACCATGAATTTCTCACAGACTGTATGAGTGTCCTCTATTGTGTGGCAATCTGTACTGTCCAGACTGTAGAAAAGGGTTGGCATTGTTTTGTAATCAGTGACTTCACGTAGGCAGGAAAAATGGCCACAAAGGATGCCTGCAGGAACATGACTATCCCCTTGCTTTCTGTTTTTCCAGGAGAAGTGAGATTCCATTCTGTGGAACCCTACAATAAGGGCCGGTTGTCTGCTCTGCCATTCGCTGACATCCTTCGAGACTACAAGGTTATTATGGCTGAAAACATTCCTGAAAACCCTCTGAAGTACCTATATCCTGACATTCCCAAAGACAAAGCCTTCGGTAAACACTACAGCTCCCAGCCTTGCGAAGGTTAGGTTCTTTCTGTGTGCTTTTTTTCTTAAGATTTTGGAAGATAATGTCATATTGAAATAAAGTAAATGAAGTTTCTCTTTTTATGTTTACTTTGATCATTGAAAGATCCAAGAGGTATGCGGAGGTCAAAGCCTTAGGAAGGAAGTGGCGTGTTACCGGTTCATATAAAGAAAAGGTCAGGGCTGTCTAATTCTAGCAGAGTAGTTAGGAATGAGTAGAGTAGCTGGAACCAGAGTTCACCAGAGCCATGGAGGCCACTCATAGCCACTTGGAGGGGTTTGGTTTCCTCCTTCCTTTTATGGTTCTGACTTCACTTCTATGACTGGGGGAGAAGAAAACAAAGTGAAGGTAATGATTAGAAAGCTGTTAAAAGTCAAGCAAGACTATTTTTGGCAGGAGTTTTTGTTCGTTTGTTTATTTGTTTTTATAAAAGAAGCCCAGGGTTTATAAGCTTTATATTTTTATCTTACTGTAGTCTCACAACTCAGTATTGTTCATTTGCCAGTGGGGGAGAAAGGGGGTCTGTTTAACATCTCCCATCTCCTAGCCTACCAATAACAAGGCTTGACATGCCTGCCTTTCTTTCATGTCTGAATGTTAAGGACCTAAAAATAATACCTGGCCAAAGAGGCATTTGGTAAATATTTGCTGAATACATGAAAAAACATTCATGAAATTAGTTACATAATTATAATACGAATCCTCCATTCTGCTTCTTTAATGAAAGTATATACAATCCATTAAAATGTTCATCTATAGCAACTAAATATATGAGCACCATCATGTGGAATACCTTATATATATCACTTACAGAGGGTGACTTGCTGCCACTCTACTTCATCCCCTTCTGAAACAAACAAACAAACAAACAAAACAATAACAATAAAAAAAAATCCCTGTGGCTTTTAAGTGTCTCTACAACTGATCAACAGATGCAAATGAAACAAATTACAGATGAAAAATTACTGTTGGTCCAAATTACAACCAAGCACAAGTTCAAGGTAGTATATCAGAGAAATTCGGAGAATGTTTCCAGGGTGAGGTTTGCACATTACTGTTGCTATAGTATAATACTACTTTTAATAACACTGATGTCTGTGCTTCAAAAATTTGTATAAATACAAGATTATGTTTGGTGTCAGTTTTAATGAAAAGAGCTTAGTTACCATAAATCGCCCAACACATGAATAAATCGGGCCTCACAATCACACTTAAACGTAACATAGAAGCCAGTGATATAGTTGGGCTCCCGATTTTTCTCACACATTTTAGAGACATTAATGTGTAAAGTCAGACTGGGCCTGCCAAGAGATGTGCTTTTCTCTTCTTGCACACTTTATGCTCATCTAAAATACTATTTCATCTAGTCGACTAAAAATTTTTGTGACTCACTAAGCGATTTTATTATCTCTCTTCTTTTAGCATTATATATTTCTTTCTAGGCTTTTTTCTAATTTTATCAATAGTATTGATAACATTTTTGTCCAACATTGTGCCTTTCTTTTCCAGTCTCAAGACCAACAGAAAGGGGCGACAAAGGTTATGTTCCTTCTGTTTTTATCCCCATCTCAACCATGTAAGTAACCTTAGTCACATATAAAATATTTATTATTGAATTTATCAAAAGGAAGCTTTCTTATAGGAAATTTAATGGCAAAGCAGAGTACATATACTGAGAGTAAAGCATTTTAATGTTCAATGTCCCATTCCTTTTAATACATAAAGCTAGTCTTCAGGACACACAGTCTATCATGATTGGAATTATAAAGTAGTCCTTTTATATGCTGTATATTCCATAGTAGGCTGAATGTCGTGACAGCAAATGATGAAGCAGGAAGTCTCAGTGTCATAAATAAAGTCCTAGAAATGAATTCCCAGCTATAATTTTTAAATCCTTTTCAATATTTACCTTGTTATTTCTTTAAGCCGAAGTGATTCAACGGAGCCACAGTCTCCATCAGACCTTCTTCCCATGTCTCCAGGTGTATATGCAGTGCTGAGAGAAAACCTGAGTCCCACAGCAATTGAAACTGCAGTATGTTCCCTTTCTTTTCCATTGCTGGTCAAGGGCATTCCTAATGAAGCAGAGGTCGTGTGCGAACCAAAGGGGCTGAAGTTCTGCCTGGGCAGTGAGAAAACAAATCATTAGCATAACACAAGGAATGTCCGTATAGTCAGTCCTGTGTGTTGCTAATCTTACCTGCACTGAGAGCAGACACCTTCCTTTATTTGAACTGCTTTAAATTTTTTCCATCACAAGCCGCCACAGGGCAAAATATTCCTGAACTCGACTCTAAAGCACGTCATTCCTACTCCCACTGTGGGCCCCACCAACCTCTACCACTCTCTCCACTTTAGCAGACAACACATATCAGTCAATATTCATAAGCCTAGTTTCGCATTAATTTTAGCAGTTCAAGAACCACAAATTCCAGGGGTTTTTTTGTTGTTGTTGTTTGTTTTTTTTTTGTTACTTGCATTATTAGTCCCAGGAGTCACTTTAAGTAGTATCTGAATAACAATCAGCAGCAGTTATAATAATATTTTTCTGAGAACTGAGTCATAATTGTAAATGCAATTATGGGATTTAGGAAGTCCTTTATCTGTTCTTAAACCCCAATACCATCAAGCAGTTCAAACTCCCAATTTACATGAGGATGAACATACATTATAGTAATAGAATCTTGAAGGGACTCCGAGCCCCAAGAGATTTCTATCTGGCTGTAAATGAAGTAATTTTCAGTCCTTCTCTTGAAGACTTCCAGGGATAGAAAATCCATACTGTCCTTGGACAGCTTATTTCAATGTTAGTTGTCCTTAAATCATTCAGTTGTGAGAGAACTTTTGCAACATTTTACAACCACTTCCTCATTACTTTTTTGGCAGGATAAGTAGGACCTTTTAAAATAGTTTTCATCTACTTAAAAGGTGCCTTTTATTTTAGACTGTTCAATCCCAATTACTTCTGCGAGTACTTAGTAGGTAATTGGCAGAATGATTATGGAGTATTTAGTATATGAGAGGATGTTTACCTAAAATAGTGATTTATTTGTAAAATAATAGTTTCTTTAAAGGTCATTTTCATTTTTCAATTTTAGATGAAGTCTCCTTATTCTGCTGAATGACAGAATAAACTCATGACACTCAAAAGAAGGAAGCAAAGGAAAAAGTTTAAAGACTGGTCTTTGCCAACAACTCAACTTTGTATATACCGGTTTCCAGTAAATGGTTGAAGTCTGAAGCGCTCCTCGCACTGGCATGACACCCACAATTGGAAGTGTTGTGATTGAAATGCTAAAAACCAAAGCTTCAGATAAACTTGAGACATAAGACACTTTAAGAAACCAAGCGTTAATATAATATTAACTAAAGACTCATTTGTATGTATTTATTTCATTTCTCATTTTGTTTCTCACAAATTACTTATGATTTCAGTTCTAGAAGGTTCAAGTGTTAAGATTTCAGAATAGGTCAAAAATAACAGGCACAACTCCATTACTAAAAAACCAGCAGGACAGCCTGAGGGAAAAGCCAAATAAGCCAGTGTCCTGAGCTCTAGCAGATAGGGGGTATCACACTATACACAACATGGAAGTGATGATGGAGCATTGTCCAGGGGTAAATTAAGCAGCCTCTAGATTGCCATGTCACTAATATCCCAACTTTTGAGTTCATAGATGCTGGTACCACTGCCAGGAATACCTCTTATTAGGAGGGACTCAGAGTCATTCCGGGTGATATCCGATATTATGGGTCATACCGGATGCTTAGTACCATTGCCCAGCTGTTGCCCTTAGTAATAGCGTGGGGTCCCCGAGTGCTAGGACCTGGAGAGCCTCTCTGTCCACCAGGCCCTAGAAAAGCTGCTGAGCCAGGTAAGGAAGTCATAATACCTAGGCACATACCATGACCTATTGGTGAAAAATCCTGAGGTTTGTATCCAAGATGAGCCCTGACTGCAATCAGAGACGAGTCCCCTCTGGGAACTCCTCTCTAACTGATTTTCTGTCCCCCAGGCAAGACAAACAGGGAGAGGCCAATGTTTGATGGAAAAAAAAATTCAAGGGGTAAAAAAGATTTTAACATAGCCTGCCTTCTCCCTTAGAGAGCTTCCATCCTATCAATCTCCTCTATACCCTAGAATAATTTTTTCCTGCCAAATTAGTAGCAAATAAGCAGCATTAAATGAAACATAATATAGATTTTCAAAATAGTAACCATATTTTCCTTTTCCCCCTCGCCCATCCTATACCAATCTCAAATGTCCATTTTACTAAACCCTTTTCAAATTCTTGTAAAGAACCACTTTGACTAATTATATTGAATATCAATGACTTTATCTGGAATAAATGCTGAAGAAAGACAGCTGCCAGTGTATTTCCTCAAAGTCTCAAGGTAGCAAGGACAGTCCCCCAAAGAACTATAAAGAGTGAGTATAAACTCTGCAAACCCAAGAGATTTTTCTTTACCTTACATGGTTCAGGAGGCCCACTTGCACCCTGTAGTAGAAGGAACAGAAATAGGCATCAAACCATCCCAGTGCTGTGCTCTAAAAGTAGAAAATTGTAGTCCACTGGCCTCTGTACACACGCACTCCAATTTCTGACATACAGTCTTTTTAATTGTTTCAAATTGACCATGAGAGCATTGATTGGGCTGATTGTATTTTTTAAAGTCTGGCTTGTTGAAGTATAATTTACAGACAGTAAAACCCACCCTTTCCTAACAAACCTATACAGTTGTATAACCACTACTATAAGACATAGAACATTTCAACCAGAATCCTCACAAAGAGGACACTAAAAAAACATGATGAAAGACATTCTCTGCAATATCTATTACAGTAAATACAACAAAAATTCCATGTGGCTTCTGAAACAGAGGGCTCTATTTAAAGCAAATTGGATCATTTCACTCCCTGCTTAAAATCTTCAAATGGCTTATAATGTTCTAATTAGCAGTTCCTATCTGGAGAGTATGGACAGAATTCTGGAGGTTCATGAATTTAGATGGCGATAGTTAGAATTTTACTTCCACAAAATTCTGGCTGTAACTTAGAATTTCCTTCAGTTAGGCATATGGGCAACAAACCATAACTTACACTATATTTTTGTCACCTTACAGTTGTTACAGTCATCTTAAAATATTGCTATGTTAAGAATAATTTTAAAATTACATTCATCAGACCTATTACTAGATCTTATTTAATGCCATTAATAAAGAAGCACTTAAGTTGCTATATCACAAAGTTGGTTTTAATATTTTTATATCTGCATTTCAGTGTAGTTTCCTTTTTAATCCTAGGTATTTTATTTTATTCAACTGAAAATATTATTTTTTGAAGGAGTTTATAGGTTTCATCTAACTACCCAAAGGGTCCATGGCACAAAAAATATTAAGAATCTCAGTTCTGGATGAAGACCATAATTCTTAACAGACCTTTCCAAAGTCATTTTTCAGTCTCTTCTTACTATTCAACTCATCGCTCATCTCACGTGTCAGCACTTCTCTCCAACACTTCTCATCCTCCAAAACATATATGCAAAAGACTGACTGAACTACTTTCACTTTCTTTGATGGTCCATACTCATTTCACTTCCCTCTGCTGTTTCCTCTCAATTCTCCAACACTATCTCATCTATATCCAGTCACCTGGATAACATTTGCACATCCTTAGGGCTCTGGAAAGGTTTCATTTCATGCACGCATACACACACGAGCACATATGTATGGCTCAGGTTACATCATGCCTGCTCCATATCCTCTAGATCCCCTAACGCAGTCCTTATTGGCTTTGTTGTAAATGCATATCAGCCCTCTTCTTCATTAAACTCTAAGCAAGCTCTCTTATGTACAGAAACCAAAAAGGCTTTGTTCACAGTTATATCCCTAGGATCTAGTACAATCTACCTTTTAATAAATACTTCGTAATGACTTGGTGTTTCGAACACACAGAGGACAGTAATTAGTTCCCTTCTTTCCTTTGCTCCTTTGCTCCTTTGGCCTGCCTGCAAGACTAAGCTAGAACTCTCTTTATAATGCCTCCAAACTCTAAAATCATGATACAGTCTGCAATATTATTTTTCAAACCGATTAACCAAGACATGCTTGTTATGGTTCAAACATCACAGAACTTCCTCTCTACTTTCCCTCTCTCCAAACTGTGTAGAAATGCTCTGGAATTACATTGTTTGATTATTACCTTACTCTAACTTTCCTTTAAGTATCTCATGTGTGCCAAACATCCCAGACATCTACCTACCTGAAATATTCCTTAAGTCCCCCTCATTAAACTCATAGCCTTTACTACCCCTGCCACTGCTAGAAATCCTATACAACACTCTCTTACATTAGGCTTGACAGTCATTCACCTAGATGTCTTTCCAACTGCCTCAGATGGAAAAAATCCCAGAGGCAGGGTGGAGATGGAAGAGAGAGGTTAGAGGTGGTAGAAGAATGGTGCTCTTATTAAAATCCTTTAGGGGAGTTGTTCAGAATCCTCGCTCTTCTCCCTCTCAACTCCAGCCCATCGGTGCCAGTGCTGAGTTCTGAAGGGTGAGATTAACCTATGATTCCTGATCACAGTGTTGGTTGATGATGTTATTCACTCATCTACAAAATATTATTGACTACTCTGTATCAAGCATTGCCTTTCTCAATCAGAGTTACCCATCTGAACCACAAGAAAGTGATTTGCTTGACTGTTTTCTCAGTGTCCCAAGGATGGTAAATTGTGCCATTCTAGATATATAGGAGAGAAGGTGATTCATAAACAGGTATCTCAGGGCATTAGGCTTAATTCTCTCATGGAATCAAGATGAGACAGGCTGTAACAGCTCCAAGTTCCTCCTGTTATGAGGAGAGATAAAAGTAGACAAGCAAATAATTAAGGACAGATTTAATAAGTGCTATGAAGAATAAAAGTGTGATATATTTAAGAATATAAATGTAACTGGAAGAAGTAGTTAATGAAGGTCTGTCTGACAAGATGACATATGACTTGAGGACCTGAAGAATGAGGAGCTACTCCATGAATACATCCAGGAAAACACCATTCCAAAAGAACAGTAGATATATAGGACCCAGGCAGGTGAAAGCTTGGAGTGATTGAGGAATAGGAAGAGGGCCTGGGGAGGAGAGCATAGTGAAACACAGAGAAAGTGGGACGAGATGGGTAAGAAGGGAGGCAAGACCAGATCGTGTAGAGCTCTACAGGGAAAGCTGAAGGCTCTGGATGTTCTTGCAAGTGCTACAGGAAGGAGCGGCGTATTAATTTGTTTTCATTTGTTTTGAGTAAACATAGAACAAGGTTTCTACAGAGGAAACCCTCGCCCCTCAAATTCCCACACTAGGGACTTCTCAGGCATGCTACCTGTGCACTTGCACACGGCAGAGCACTCAGAAGGGCCACATGCTTGGATTAATGCTGTTTCCTTCTTGAAATTTCTAATAGATTTTGAAAAAAGGGACCCATATTTTAATTTTGCACTGAAAATTGTATAGCTGCTCCTGTCCCCTTAACGGGGAAAAAGACATCCATCTACATTGTGGGAATTACGTGAAGTGCACTTGCTGGTGTGTTTGTGTGCAGTTGTGGGGACTGGTGCTCACTCTCATGCGAGGTCCAATAAGGAGGGTCCTCTCACACACTGGAGGTCCTAGGTTGGTCCTTAGGTCACCCTTAGTAGATACAGCCCTTTAAGAGTGGTTGTGTGGAGCCCAAAGAGACTAGGTCAGTGCCTCCTGGAATCATTCAGTAAGTCATGCCGGTAGCAGGCCGGGCCCAAACAATTTTTCCTGGGCCTGCAAAACTTTTGAAATGGTGGTGCAGTGACTAAACTACTCTCCTCTCCCACCCCATCTGGTATAGTCATCATAAGGGAGAGGGTAAGGGGGGCCAGAAGACCCCAAGAGAAAGAGGAAAACCCCCTTTGCAGATGTAGCAAAAGGACAGCTGAAGAAACAGCCAGCCTCCACCTTCACGTCTGGTTTAAGGGTAGGCATCCCAGCTGGGTGAACGTCAGAGTTTGAAAGGCCAGTAAATCTGAATTAGCACGAGCGCAGATTGTGTAGAGAAGTGACGGAGGATAAAGGTATGATTCCAGGCCAAGGGAACAAAGAAACGGAGGAAGTGTGGAATACGTGAGGTTTCCATCAACTCAAGTAATTAGAAAACGTTCTCCTCGCTCTCTCTAATAACAGGGACCCACCCCTACTTCTGCCTTTCATTTTGTCCAACGACCACCACTCTCAGACTCGGCTCAGCAGGGAGGGCTTGGGGGAGCCGCTGGCAGTCGCCACGAGAGCTTGAGTTTACAGCCCGCCCGGACGCTGCGGGAGAAACCGCAGGCGGACGCACAATTCAGCGGAAAGCCCCGGCCCCGCGCCTGCGTACTGCTCCCTCTGTTCTGACTTTCGCTTTTCGGTTTCCTCTCAATCCTTCTCCTTCTCGCTCCCCGGCTATTTCCCCGAAAACACGTGGGGAGGCTCTTCTGAGCAGCCGCGTCCCTCCCACCGCGCGCCTAGCCAGCTGTTTTGGAAACTTTTCCAGGAGCCCGACCACAGGCACGTGCACGAGTGTACCCGGTTCTGCAGGCTTGGGCCACTCTCCTGAAAGCATAGGACTTTAAGAGGTGTTCGTGAGGGTGTTTGGACTACAAATGTAATCGTACTTGATATAGACGTTGTTGAAAAGAAAAAGAAAATTATGAAAAAGTAATCCACCACCTAGAAACATAACATTTAAAATAGTTCCCCGTCTCCGTTTCTCCCTCTTCTCTGCTTCAGTGTGTTTCTATGCATTTCCATTTACATATATTTTTACAGTACTGGGATAATACTATGTATTCTATCCTGCATTTTAATTTTATACGTAGGTATTTTCCAACGTAGTCTTTAAAAGCCTAAGTTTAATATTCTATTATGAATATCAGAAATCGAGAGAACTGCAGAGAATTTTAGAAACCCTTCATTTCAGTTCCATTATATTACAGATTAACATATATGGCTTACAATGATTAAGTTTAATTCATCCTATTAGATATTTAGGTTGCCAACATAAGAAAAAATATATCTCAAATGCAACATTGGTTGCTGGAAGGATAGGGAGCATATTTAAACATATTACTATAGGTTTTTAAACATATTACTATAGGATTTGAAACAGACCAAGACCATAAAGACAGAACACAGAGCTAGTAAGTCTTTAACCCAAATGTGGAAAGGACACTCAGGATAGTGGACTACTGAGAGATGAGAGACCCCACAGAAGATATTCCTGGGAGGGAAAGAGCAGTGGGCCTGCACCATTTGAGAAATTTTGTTTCAGAATTCAGTAGTAGGATACTTGGCTTCCTCCAGTAAGACACATAGTGATCTATTGCTACATAACAAACCAAACTACCACCAAAACTCAGTAGGGTAAGAAAACCGTTTATCATTGCTTGTGAATCTATGGCAAGCTGGACAGATCAGCTCATCAGGGTCAAGCCCTCTGATCTTGCCTGGGCTCTCTTACCAGTCTGAGGCCTAAGCCCTGACAGCTGCAGGATTCTGCTGTCATCTGTGCACTCACTCATCCAGCAGCAGGCTAGTCTGACTTGCCATGGAGACAGGGCAGGGTTCTGGGAATGGAGGGTATAAGGCCTATTGAGGCCCATGCTCAGAATAAAACAGTGTCATGCCTGCTTCATAATATTGCTCAAAGCAAGTCACAAGTCAGCCCAGATTCAGTGGAGGAGAAATAGTCCCCACTTCTTGCTGGAAGGAGCTACAGTCACATTGCAAAGGAATGTGGGTACAGGGAAAGGAATAATGGAGCCATTATTGGAAAGAATCTACCAGGAGTTCCTTCCATAATTTCTCATAATGAGAGTGTGTAATTGATAATATATATATTTTTTGCCTTGGCTCCTAGGTTGCATTTGTATTCTTTATGTTTCTAATTATTGAAAATATAATTAAATAAATACAACTGGGTGATTAGGAATAAATGAATGAAGAATAGGAATAAAACTGTCTTCTTTTCTCCAAGCAAAATAAATTTGTTCCAAATGGGAGGTCTGGCATGGTTTCAACTATAACATCATGTGAATTTATGAGTTGCTCCAGAGCTTTCAATTCCTCATCATAAAATGTGGTTTCTAGACTCCTCACCATCTTTCACTCTCCTTTAAGGGATGGCAAATAGTAAGTTTCTTACCTGCCATTTCTGATTGATTGCTAATAACCAATTAGATGCACTGTTTAAAACTATTTAGAAGCTGGGCACGGGCAGCAAAAGATACCCTGTCATTTGTTGCCTTAAAAAAAAAAAACAATACAGGTCTGTGTTTTAAGTCTGTTTTAAGTTTTATCCAGTTGTTTTCGGCCCAGCAGCATTCGATCCTGTTAAGATAATTAAAAATTTCGATTGTGTCATTTATGAATTAGTCAGCTATCTTAGCAGCAAAACAAGCAAACAAACAAACAGACAAACAAAAATACCTCAGTGATTCACACCAATGACAACAAACTAACACATCCCACCGGTCCCCAAGGGCACTTAAGCTGTGTGGTTAGGCTGCAGCAGTTCTGCTGCAAGGCTCCACACATCTCTCCTTCCAGTGCTCCAGGTGCTTGAGCCTGTTGTCTCCTAGTACAGAAAACAAGCTCATGAAACCAAGTTGGGCACGCAGAACAGATAAAGTCTCAGTCTGGTTGGAGCAAGTATATTCGCTCACATTCCATTAGTAAGAGCAAGTAATAGAGCCAAGGCCACAGTTAGTGCACTCCTAGGAAAGTGCATTCCACTCTTAGTGAACCATGGCCAAGAGTGAGAAGGGAAGGAAAAAATCTGAAAAATAATGCAACCTACCAGACATACTATTAGCAATTTTTTTAGGTTTGTGCCTTTTGCAAAGTTGACATAGTTGGTATAGAGAGGGATACAGCTTCCCAAGCTGATTGTTCTAAGGGGGCTATCGCACATTTGAGTCTGTCATTTTTAGTCTCTAGTTTTTCGTTTGACTTGTTTTTTGTTTTGGTTGCTTTTTAAGCAGTCAATATGTTAAATAGTCACACCTGCAAAATACATATTGTTTGCCCTTCAGCAACTTAGAAGCTTGGATGGATAAGACTTGGACACTTCAAAAATCACAATATAAGAGACCTTGTGATGATTGCCAACATAAATAGACACACTATATATCATATCATTGCAAAGACCAGATTGATCACATCACCAGGTTGATGTCATTCCAAAAGGAGAATGTAGAATTTGGGCTCGGTTTTAAAAGTTGGGTAAGGAGGTCATAAATGAAGGGAGTAAAGGGCAGGACTTGCCATTTAGTATGTGCGATATTTACCAGTAAGTAGTATGTACAAATGGGCAGGAATAGGAAAAGTAAAAGGATGAGGGTAGAGCGGGGGATAGAGTTTAGTTGGGTAATGGGACAATGGGAGACAAGGCTGGAAGGAAAGGGAGGGGCTGTCTGTGGAGGAGCTAGACCAATCTGTGTTTATGAGAGTTGTGAGGCTTTTGAGTAGAGAATGACTGTATAAATAGAGAATTTAATTCAGAAAATATAATGAAGGGGAAAAGGACAGAAGTCTGATGTCTGTTGTGGCATTCCAGTTCTGAAGTGATAAAGGCCTACAATATGATATTGTCAGTGATGGTAAGACTAAGAAGAATAAAGGCATGGGAAGAAAGCATCCATAGAACTTGACGACAATCAGAATGTGGCGAGCCATCAATATTGAAGCTAGTCTATGTGCAGGTTTTACAGTATCAGAAAAAAATATTTTAAACATATTATTTACTCTTCCTGGAGTTGGCTTTTCTCAAATATTGTCTGCTCCTTTAGTGCAAGCGATTTGGTGGTTTGGCATCTCTTTTAACAGAAGGCTGCCACTTGGTACTAAGGGTCATTGCTATCCTGAATTCTTTACTGGCTTTGTGGGGGTGAACATGTGACAAGAAGGAGTATATAGATGTGGGAAGAGAAAAAACTATAATAAACACACATATAAGCATATCTCTGGTAGATCCTTTTTCTACCAGAAGTTGCCTTATTATTCAAGGATTGATTCAAGGTCCATCTGCTTGAAGGACTTTATGAGTGTACATTCCAAGAAAATCAAATCTAGGCTGGCCTCAGGGATGTCTACCTGGGAAGTGACATTTAGGCTGAGATTTTAGCTGAGATAGAAATGTTAAATTAGCCAGCAAAGAAGTTGGGGGAGGGGGATGTTGACTCAAGGGGCTTTCCAAATGGAGAACTGTTGGTAAGAAGGTCCTGAGTTTGGTGAAAGAGGTTGGTTTGTTTGAAGAACAAAAATGCTGAAGTAGAGAAAGAGTGGCACAAGATGTTGGTTAGAGAAAGCAATAAAGGAACCAGGGCATTGCTTTGTAGAGTATATTAAGTAATTTGGATTTTGTAAGAAAAACCATTAGAGGACTTTTCAGGTTGACAAACACATAATCTGCTTTGCAATTTAAAAAAGTTATTCAAACTACTGTAGGGAAAATGGATTAAAAAAAAGTTAAGAGCTGAGATGAGGCTGCCATTTGGGAATCTATGGCAATAGCTCAAATGAAAGAAAAGGGGGGATGGCATGAGAGATGGAGACAAGTGATGAGAAATGAGAAATATTTGGAAGAATCAAACAAGGTTTGGGGAGGTGTGCCAGGTAAGGAAGAGGCAACACCAAAAATGAGTCCACACTGATGTGTGCCATTTCTAGAAAAAGGGCAGGTTTGAAGAGAAAGATGATGTTTTGGTTCTGACATAACTAGTTTGCAGAGCTTACTGGACCTCCAGGTAGGGGATCCAGTTGGGGCTATAGATGTGGGTGTGGAGCTCAGAGGCCAGGTGTGGACAGGAAACACATATAGAAGCCCTCCACATCTAGAAAGAAATTGGGAGGCTGTTGGTGAGGACATCACAGGGCAGCGAGAAGAGAAATGTGGGTAAAGCAGACCAAAATCTGGATTCTAACATTTAACATTGACCCATTTGGTAGTACAGGTGGAGCAGAGAAGGAGAAAAAAATGCCAGAGAGGTAGGAAGACGAAAGGAGGATGTGTCGTCATCACAGTCAAGAAAGAAGTGTTAAAGAATGGAAGCATTGGCTGTGCCGAAGGGTTCTGAGCAATCAAGTAGGTGAGGACAGAAAAGCATCCCCCTGGGTTTAGCTACACTGAAGTCAGCTGCTGGGCTTCTAGAATGACAATGTCCTCTGCCTCAGGTTCTCAGATAATGTGACTAACGCAGAGATCTCCAAGTTTGGGGCTCCGCAAATACAGAACTTCCTTAGTTGCTTTCTAGAATGTGTAATCATGACCTCCAGGCAGGCAAATTGCAACACAGAACAAAGTTTCACGTCATTCACGCCGAAGCCCTTCTCGAAGGCTAAGGAGGACCCAGCGCTTTGGCGGAACAGCGGGCCCCAGGGGAGGTGGTGCGCCCGCGGAACAGCCGAGCGCGGAAGGCCCCGGTGATTGGTGGAGGCGGAGGAGGCGGGGCGGCCGCCTCTGCCTTTTCAACAGCCTGGTACTTTCGTTTTCCCGTTCTGGAGTCTGCAGAAAGGCCTGGCCGCACCTGGGACGACTCCCTTCAGACCCCAGACCCCACTGAGGCGACCCGGTGCGCCCGAGAGAGGCAGCACCACCGTGCCGTCGCCCTTTCCCTGCTCCACCCGACGCGCAGAGTGAGTGGGCGTGAGGTTCCGGGTGCCAGGGTGGGAATTCGCCTAGGACCGGCGCCATTGGGCAGGTCAGCGGGACGCAGGGCGAGGACAGGCTTTGCAGCGCTGAGAGATGAATCCGTCGCCAGGTGCCGTTCTCGGTGATGGCACGGTCGCCCCTTCCAGTCGTACTCTAGCAGTAAAGATGTCTTGTGAAATACAATTATCCCCCGGAAAACACTGCATCTCCCCATTTACCCTCACTATTCCCTCCTTCCCTTCCCACCACAGTTAGATTTTCTTTTCGTAGAAAGTTTTCATTTGCCGTGCGCCACCCCTGGAAAGCTGTGTAGGTTAGAAGCTCGCATCCTGTGGATGCAGTCTTGGCACCTGAAGTACTGTGTGTAGCTGCTGCTTAGGTTGCATGACCAGCCCTTCGCAGGTGCATAAGGCGATGTTAGTAAATGTTCATGGAAACGAATGAATAAGTCCATGACTTTGGAACTTAATTATATATTTATGTTTAAGGATGAAGAAGCTTAAATGTCTTCCTAGAATACGAAAGTCATGTTTCGTTCCTGCAAACCCCCAAATAATACAGTTAATCTTAATTTAAAAAATCCTGACTAGTGCAGAAGAGTTTAGGGGTAGGTACTTAGGTATGTGGTTGATTGTGCTTTAGATATTGTTTGTATAGGTTGGAGAGGTTGTTTTTATAGGACAGAGATAATACTTAAACCTACAACATAATACAGTATGCAACTATTATTTAATGAGGATGCAGGACTCAAACTTGTTGGACCATAATATGCTTTGTCTTTTACTTTCTGCTGCAATCTTAAATATACTAGATTTCAATTCAACAAAGTATTATTGATTTCATTATATATGCAGGACACTGTCCAAGGTGCAGAGAATTTTTTTTTTAATAAAAGAAGGCATAGCCTTTGCAACTCTGGAGATTATATCATTCAGGGAAGATAATCACAAACTTTATAAGGAAGACAGGGACTGATGCTCTAATAGAGGCACAGAATGCAATGAGGTACAAGTCAAAGAAAACTTAATTGTCTCTGGATAAGGCTCAGATAGCATTATGGAAGAAAGGGCATTTGAACCTACCTTTGGATACCGATAGAATTTAGAGTAGCAATTTGTAGGGAGGCGGTTTTCAAGGGTGAATGACAGCTGGAGCAAAGCAGAAATGTTGAGCATAGCCAACAGCCCATACATCAGAGGTTCCCAACCCCTGGGCCATGGACCAGTATTGGTCTGTGGCCTGTTAGGAACAGGGCCATACAGCAGGAGGTGAGTGGCAGGTCAGCAAGTGAAGCTTCATCTGTATTTGCAGCTGCTCCCCAGCGCTAGCACATCCCTCTCAGCTCCACCTCAGATCATCAGGCATTAGATTCTCATAGGAGCGCTGGTCTCTGGTGCCAAAAAGGTTGGGGACCACTGCCGTACATAACATGATGGCTAGGTTGCTTTGTTAATAAATGAACATAAAGCCAGGGTGGAAATTAGCCTAGGAATGGGTAAACTGCAGCAGTTTTGAGCAAGAGAGTGAGTGATAAGATCCAACCAGTATGCAACAGAAGGCTGGATTGAGAAATAGTATGGGAGGCATGGAGGTAGGAGGTCCTGGAACTAGAGAAGGAGTCAGCCTGAAAGCTGGGATTTGAGCCAGGTGCTTGGGGGACAGTCATGCCAATCCCTGTGTTAGTAACACATTTTGTGAGAAAATGAGGTGGATTCTGGTTTCGTTAACATGAATTTATTGCTTGCCTGCTCTGTGCCAGGTGTGTCTGTATTAGTTCATCCAGTCTTAACAATCACCTTGTTGATAGGTAATGAATGAGTTGCCTGAGGTCACTCGCTTAATAAGAGCTATTGCAGCCTCTGCTGGCAGAGTCTGGCCAGCATATTCATTTTAGGCACATCCTTATTAGATACATAACAGCGAGAGAGGGGGCCACAGATTTGTAGTCTTCTGCTCAGGTAAAATAAATTTGAAATGAAAGCTAAATTGCTACAGAAAGGGTGTCAAAAAGATGGGCTTAAGCCCATTTCTACTGGTATTTGTGATGGTAACTAGCTTTCTAGTTCTATTGCATCTTGACCTTCCTTTGGAAGGAAATTTGTGGAGTAGATATGACCATGCCTGCACACATTTGGTTGCCAGAAAGCCTGCATACGTTCTCCCATTCTTTCCTGCTTCAAAATCCAGACCTCTTCCTCAGAGGCCTCATAAGACAATAATCACATATATTCACTCTGAATATTGACAGACGTGCCTCATGTAAATCCTAAATTACGCTATAGTGATGGCTGCTCTTCGTTTTCCTAAAGGATGTTAGGACTTCCTTAAGTTAGGCTTTTGTTTTTATTTTTCATTTTTAGAATTGCTGTGTAAAAATCGGCATAATTATCTAAAGAGATAGTGTTACTATATCCTTTCGAATTACATTTAACAATGCTGTTTTAATCTTTAAAAATCATTACTGAGATTTAAGACTTTTTGTGCCAGATTTTTTGTTTGCAGTTGGCGGAATAGAGAATATATCTCTTTTAAAAGGTATATAACAAAAATAATTCATTTTACCCTATGAAATACAAAATATAAAATACCAGTTTAAAGTTCTTTGAGTTAAATTACAAATGTACTCTAATTTGTAAGAGAACAATCTTGGGAGAGTTCTTACAATTTGCCCTAAAGTAAATCTGATTAAATAATGTTTTCATTTGTTTGATAAAAGGTCAAATTCATTTAAAAGGCATATTTATTGAGTACCTATTATGTGCCCTATTACTGTTCTAGAGATAAAGCAGTGAACAAAACCCTCCAAAATCATTTTTTTCCTGTAGGGAAAACATACAGTATTCAAAATAAAGAAAGAAATATCTGGTAGGTTAGATGGTGATAAGTGCTATGGAGAAAAGTCCATCAGGAAGAGGGACAGTATTTTTCAGGATGAGAGGTGGTGTCAACTTAAATAAGGTGACCAGTAAGGCTTCCCTGATATGCTGACATTTAAGCAAAGACCTGAATGTGTGTTTCCTGCAAAAGAAAGAAATATTGACCCCAAAACTCAATTAAAAAACAGGCTTTAGAATATAGATACTATTTAAATACTATAACTCAGGTACAAGTTATGTTTAGGATTAAGCAAGATATTTAAAAGAAGCACAATGCTAAATATACTTGCTTTCTTTGCAACTGTGGACTTCCATTCATGATCTATGTTCTGTTTTCCTATAGAATGTCCCAGTGGTATGAGCTTCAGCAACTTGACTCCAAATTTCTGGAGCAGGTTCACCAGCTCTATGATGACAGTTTTCCCATGGAAATCAGACAGTATCTGGCACAGTGGCTAGAAAAGCAAGACTGGTAAGGAAAACTCCTGTGACAGTGGAAGAAGTTTTTCTATGCTTTTAAAATAGCTTGTTGACTTTGATCCACATTAACTGGAAGATGAATCTCATCAGCAGCCATTGGGATTATCTGTTACAGAAATGTGTGTTGATTTGAAAAATAGCATGTGTCTTTACAATGCTAAATCCAAGTCATTAAGTACTTTTATATAGTTTTGTCAATTTAATTATGATACATACTCCTAAATGTTTTAGATAAGTTAAGTTAATGCCGACACCATTTATTTTCCCAAGTTAGGATCCAGGCTATAGAAAGAAGTAAGTGAAATAATTAAAGCTAAATTATGGTAAAACATTGATTAGAAATATGAAGAAGTTATTAAGATCAAGGGAATATTTCTTAAAATTGATGTGTTATATTTTAAATTTTATCGTTTACTCATTGCAGATATTTCAGATGTTCTGAAGGTATTTGACATAGAAAGTGAAGTCCTGTTGATTTTTCCCTCTCCAGAGATAATCCCCATTATCAGTTTTGTGCACAGTCTTGGAGTTCTAGAATTTTTCATGCTAGCTGTGTATAATAGAAATACTGTACAAACTGCTGCTAAAAGCAATGACAATTTCAAAAGGAAATAAAACCTAAGAAAACACTGAAAGTTATTTTGAATAATTTCAGTATGGAAAGCAGTGTTTATTTTGTCTGTTTAAAGTAGTATCTAAATGAAAGGTGTAAATTTTAAATCGCCCAGGGAGCATGCCGCCAATGATGTTTCCTTTGCCACCATCCGATTTCATGACCTCCTGTCGCAGCTGGATGATCAATACAGTCGCTTTTCTTTGGAGAATAATTTCTTGTTGCAGCATAACATAAGGAAAAGCAAGCGTAATCTTCAGGTATGACCTAGTTTTTGTGTTTTAGTGGAATATTCCCATATTTACATAAGGGAGGTTTTTTTTTCTTTTTCATTCAGCAAATAATATTAAGCGCACACTCACTGGTATTAGTAAAGCTACAGAGACAAAAATAAAATCTCTTAATGTGGCTAATATTTTGTCGTGTAAGGAAAATAAAATATCAGTTCATTTTGTAAACACATAAGGAATTTTTAGGTGTAAGTGTATTAGTAATTCTGAAAGAAATGTGATATAACCTTGTTTTATTAAAAATTGTCAATATTTAAACCAAAGAAGAAGGGTTACATTTTAAGAGCAGTGAGCTGTTGTAACATGTCAAAGTTCAAAGGAACTTTAGTGATAAAGCTGGTCTAAGTCCTTGGTGTACAGATGGTGAATAAGTCCAGAAAGGTTTGATGTCCCTTTATAAAGCCCAAAGTACTTGTTGAATTTGAACCAGACTGTCTTGCCCTGCTTCTGCTGGCGTTGCCCTCCCTTGGGTGAGAAAGCCAAAGAGAGTCCAGGCAGGAGAGAATGTGGTACAGAGTTTTAGGATTTCTTTAAAAGTACTTCTAGCATCCCTGAAGCCTGGCTAACTCATTTATTTTTGTACTAATGGAACTTTTCTGTTTTAATGGAGGTGAATGCTATCATTTTCTTGTTTCACACAACACAACCAAACTGTTCGACTTTGGTAGCTTGCTTTTTTTCACACAATTTTCCCTTTGTGAATGTATCTGTGTTTTTGTAATACTAGTGAGTGGCGAAGTCAGATTAACTTTACAAAGATTTGGTTTCTTATAAACTTTGCTTGAATATACTTGTTATAAAAAGCTACGATGCCAGTATTTTGCAAACAGTTTTGACAAGGAAATAGAAGAACAGAAGAATATCTTTGGTCTAATTCAAAGCAGAGGCTAACAGATAAATTAATTGAGGAATATTATGGATAATTGTTGCATCATTTGCACTGTCTCAGGATCCTAACAGAATTGGGCTCAAGAACAATAGAAATTAAAGGAAAACTATTATAAGATCCATGTATAAAAATGCCTAGTTTTTTAAATCAGCAAGTAATTCAGGTACCTGCACTTAATTGGAAAGTTAGAGAAATTTCTGTCAAAATTTGTGAAAAGAATATTTTGATTTTATCAACAATAACTTACATAGAATTTAATAAATGTGAGATGAGTTTTCTCAGTGAATGTGAACAAATTCATTTTAATTTAAACATTCTGAAATTTATTTTATTTTTGTTCTAACAACCTGTATGTAGGATAATTTTCAGGAAGACCCAATACAGATGTCTATGATCATCTATAACTGTCTGAAGGAGGAAAGAAAAATCCTGGAAAATGCCCAGAGATTCAATCAGGTACTTTTTTTTCCTAATCGAACACTAAAAATAATAATAAAATAACAATTCATTCATCCATCCAACAAACATGATTGAGGCCCTGTTCAAGGCAGTGGTGAACAGCCCTCTGATTTTCTAGCCCCCAAAAGTGAGGAAAATCAGAAATAGAGATTTTGTGGACCCAGGCTTCAAGAAAGGACCCTAATCTAGTGAAAGTCATTCTAGTGAGGGAGGGAGACAACACATACACGCAGTCCTTTCAGGAAGTGAAAATTGCTGTGAAGATGATAAAGCAGGATACCGCCTAGATAGTACTGGAGTGTCTGGGGATTGTTTGTTTAAATCAGGATCAGAAGACTTCTCTGAGGTGCTCAGGCAGGAAAGGAAGCAGGGAGACAGTGGGCTCTTGGAGACGTCTAAGGGAGATGAGCTGGGAGTACACACAATAGAAGTGAGAAGTGAAGAGGTTCATGTTATGTTTTGGACACGGTACGGTAGAACTTAGACTGAAGGATCAGACATAGGTGTAAGAAGATGTGAAAAAATTGAAGATGACCTCATTTGTGACTCGAGTTACTTGGAGATACCGTTAATTGAGTTGGGAAAGACAGGAAGGGAGGAGGGTAGAGTTTTTTGCAGGGCCCACCCAGTAGGTTTTGGGAAAATCAAAAGCTTTAGTTTAACAAAGATTGAGATACCTGTTAAATTTCTAAGACAGCCAAACAGTGAATGAGTCAGAGTTGGACTAGTACAAGATTTTTGATCATGATTTTGCTGATCCTCATATATACCTTCTTGGTGATCAGGGTTCAGCAGATTTTTGAAGTTGCTATGTCATTTACTCATTCCTTTCTTGAGAATTGGGGTGGTGGGAACAACCTAGCAGGCAGAAAGTTGTGAAACCACTGTGATAGGAGTTGTTCTGGCTGAGACCATTCCAGTATGAGGGGGAGAATGCCAGAGTACGCAATGGAATGCGTCCTGTGTGCATTTTACTAACAAATAACTAACAAAGTAAACTGAAAATTTGGGGAGAGAGAGAGAGAATTTAAATAGTGGTGGCGAATGCCATCCTCTATGCACATCCCGAGCATTCGCCCAGTCCTTGTGAATCTGCTGTTCCCAGGCATGTTTTTCCTGTGTCTCTGTCACACAAAGCCCCTTGATGCACTAAGCATTTAGAGAGACATATTATTTGTTCTAAACTCAAGCTGACAAGTTCATCTGGTACCCAGCCTGGTGAACAAAAGTGTATATCAACATTGGAAGAAAAGCTGGCCATATTGTCTCCTCTGAGAGAGGTGTGTCTGTCTTCAGCATGACACACACCTAGGAGGTTTTAAGCAGGGAATTTTGATTATGTGGGATTTTCATCTTAATAGCATTATGTGATGGGACAATCCTGTATCTCAAAAAAACTTGAGGGGATGGCCAAGCACAGAGATGGGCAGAAGAATGAACTGTCCACCTTAGCACTCAAGTGTTTCTTTCCTCGTATTTGGCCCCAAGGCCCAGAGTTGGCACTGGGAGACAGAGGAGATGACTTCTCCCTTGGATCAACCCCATCTCCTGGGTGTATTTTGGGTCTTGAGGGCTTGCCAGCTTTTGAGCTCCCCTTTACAAATGTAGGTAACTTGAGGAGAGACTGATTTTAAGCCTCTCAGAGGACACCTGAGTTATCAGTGAACACTTGAGGAAGTTCAGTTGACTGCCCAGCTCAGAGCAAGAGAAGTGAGGCCTTCTTGGGGTTTGAGGCTCCTGGATGTCTAGGGATGTCAGAGAAAGGCGAAAAACATAGTAGATACTTCCTTATCCAGCTGACTACTGGCTGGGAAATTTAGAAACATCTCTTCACCATTTTCCCCCTTTTGAAGTAATTATATTTTAATAACATCTTTTATTTATACTGATATATGTATTTATAGAATGATGTGATGTATTTTCTTCAAAATAACCTAGTTTGGGGGCCAGAGGAGTAGGGAGAATATAGATGAAACAAGAGTTTATGAATAGATCATTATTAAAACTGTGACAGGTACATAAGGATTCAGAAGTTCAAGTTAAAAACATGCAAAATTCAGAGCCAGTTTAGAGTATTTAAAGAGCACAGAGTTGTGTATAAATACTGGAATAGGAAGTATTGTTCCCATTATTTTTTGTTTTAATAGAGAGCTTTGGGGAAATATGTTTAAGAGAATATTATAGTAAACTATAAATGTTTATCTGCTGCCATTATAGCACACTAAGCTTTTTTCTTTCTTCCTTTTTTTTCTTCCTTCCTTTTTTTTTTTCCTTCCTTACCTTCTTTTTTTCTCCATCTCTCTTTCTGTCTGTCTGTGTGTCTGTCTTTCTTTCAACTAACTATATGTTTTAAATTTATGTCCGTAGGGTTCACCACAGGGGGTGGTGATGATTTCTTTCAGGTTGGAGATAAAGGTATGAAGGGAATCTAGGCTTCCCTTTGCTATTCCATCTTTGCAATCTTGAGTAATACTAGAATTACCATGTGCTGAGTGCATATATTTCAGGCCCTGTGCTAAGCACCTTATAAACATTATTTTATTTGAATAAATAGTTTCAAAATGGTTGTTGGAGGTAAATATTCTTATCTCCATTTTACAGTTGAGAATACCAAGGTTTAGAGGTCAAGTCCTTTGTTCAAGGCCACAGGGAAAGTGAGGTTTGGAATTTAAACCTAGAACTGTCTGACTCTAAAACCCATTCATTATAGAAGTCACTTCACCTCTTTTGAGTTTTCTGATCTGTGAAATAGGACATGAAGGCATTGCGACTGGGACTTTCAACACTCTTTGAGTGCCTGTCATATATCCCCTTGCCTGGACAGCTGCTCATTCAGTTGAATAGAACAGCCTCCCTGAGCAGAAGATTTTTCTTAGGTCTAGATGTGTAAGTAACCGAGTTCTAAATAAAACCCTCCAGACAAGGTTCAGAGGTGCAGGTGTGAAATGAGAAAATAGGAGTAGGTGACGGCTAAGGTCCCTTGCAGCTTTAATGTTTGATGTTCCTGTGGTTTCCTCATGTTTCCTGGTTTGTCAGAAAATTAAAAAGTTAAAGACTCATCCTGGATGTAGTATCAGAGTAAAAAGTGTACAGTAGTCACATGTTTATTTTTTAAGTATATGATAGTAAGCTACCAGCTAAGCAGCTGCTTAACAGATGGGATAGAGGGATGGAGCAGGAGTGAGAAGAAGGAGTAAGAATACCCAAGGGTTTTAATAACTCAGGTGGAGTTATTAAACTACTGCTTAAGTTTGAAGCTGGAGGTTTCTTATGCCTCTGCCACAATCACCAGATTTTTTCCACCGAGCACCTCCCAGTATGACAGCGGTGAGGGAATATAGTAGTGGGAGTGCAGCTGCATTCTTAGAACCATGATTGTTTATAACCCTTGATAGTTTACGGAAGAGGACCAGGAAGTCAGGACCCGCCAGTGGGTGAAGTATCCCAGCTGTTAGCAGAGCCTACAGGACATGGAGGATATCCAGCTGGCTTAGAAACGGACAACAGCAGAGATTTCCCTGCAGAGACAGGAAGCCTTATGGAACTAACTGCTCAGGTGATGGCTCATTCTGAGCAGCCAGAGCCGTCCAAGTTATCACTTTGTGACATGTGGCACCTGAGGATACCAACCATTTTCATGTATTTCTAATATAGTTTACACTGATGTAATTCAGCTGCTTTGAATCTCTGCTGTTGCAGAGTATATAAAGTGAAAGAAAACTTCCAAATGTTTTCTGTGAACAAATAATAACTTTGATTACCTAAACCTAACAAAGATAAAACAAAAAAGAAAATCTGGACCAATTTCACTGATGAATGTAAATATAAAAATAATAAAATATTAGGGATCAGAATTAAATACTACTTTAAGAAAATAATATGTAGGATTTATTCTAGATTACAAGAGTAAATCATGACTAGGTAATTGATTAATATAATTCAATATATAAATAGATATAAGGAGAAAAAGCATATGCTTATCTCCATGCTGAACAGGTCTGAAAAAAATCCAACACCCATCCCTGATTTAAAAAAAACTCAATAAAATAGGCATTGATGGATACCTCCCTAACATATTAAAATATACATCTCTTAATTCTAGGGGTGGTATCTTACTTGATTGGGAAAACTTCAGTAAGTCAGAGCCATGGCAAGGATGTCCATTATTGCCATTGCTGTATAGCATTGTGTTGGTGGTATTGGCCATTTTAGACAAAAGAAAATCATCAGAGCGTAAGAATTAAAAAAAACATCATAAAGACAATCGACTTTTCCTGAACTCATTTTAATGTGATCCCAGTAAAATGATAATTTGTTTTCTAGAGTTCTACAAATTGATTCTGAAATTCACCTGAAAAATAAACATGCAAGAATTGTAAGGAAACTCATGAAAAAGTAGAGCAATGACATGGGACTATCCCTACTAGATGAACTACAACCCCTTCATAATTAAACTTTGTTCAAAGGTTTAAGCTTATGAAGAGAAAGGCCAATGGGAAAGAACAGAAAGATCTAGAAGTAAACCCAGATGCATATGGAAATTTATATGATGGCAACTCAAAGTACTGGGGAAAATATGAACTTTTATTAAATGTTGTTTTTCCAGGGTAGCCTTGGAAAAAAGTTAAAATTGGACCCATACTTCACATTAAACAAAAGAATAAACTTCAGATGTATTAGAGATCTAAAAGTAAAAACAAAGACCATGTGAGTGCTAGGAGAAAAAAGTGGGTGAACTCCTTTATAATCTGTCAGTAAGGAAAGGCTTTCTAATATGAGGGGAAATCCAGGAATAAAAAGAGAAAGGACTGATAAATCTGAATATATAAAATGCCTTTGTAGAATCTGTGCTGAGCATTATGTGAGATAGGTTGACAGGCATAGTTTTTGCCCGCGAGGCTTTAACTAAACAAAAATGGAATCTTTCTGGCATTTGACCTCTGAGAACAGGTCCATCTTGTTTTCCACTCTAATGCTTGGGCCTAGAACATTGCCTGACCTTGACTTAGTGCCTCATAAGTGTATGCCACATGAATAAATCAGGGAATACCATATGTAATGAACAAATAGGTGCTGCTGTGTCTGAGTCTTCTGATTAACAAGGATAAGGACTAATACTCCTAGTGAGTCTGGATCGATATCCATTATTACTTTAGAATAGCAGATACTCATTTAAGTCCTTAACAGCAGTTCTATTTGTTTGATGTCTCTCAGTCACCTGGGATGTTATGTAAATGGGGTTTCTGATTCAGTTATCATCAGATTAGGACCTGAAATTTTGCATTTTCAATAAGCTCCCAAGTGGCAGGGTGCTGCTAATCCTGGGATGACACTGTGAATCACAAGGCTTTAAGACAATAGGAAGAATCTTGTCTACAGAATTTGAGAAACCCTGAAATTCCCTGGTGGCTCAATGCAACTCTATGAATTAATGGAAAATTTCAAAAATACTGTTTGTTTATTTTAGGCAAGAACTGAGTCTAGTTTTTCTATAGTGTTAACAATTTGTTAGCATTTTCCAGAGCTTTGGGAACTGAGCTATTCCTTATAGATTCTCAAGTGGAAAGCCTGTAGGGAAATTTTGGAAGGTCTGGTAGGTAGCGGGGAGACATAGTCTATAAACTTGACTTTGGAGTGTAACCAGTAGGTAAATACGCCAGAGGAAATGATGGCTGTTAACCATACACCTCCTGTTACAGGCTCAGTCAGGGAATATTCAGAGCACTGTGATGTTAGACAAACAGAAGGAGCTTGACAGCAAAGTCCGAAATGTGAAGGATAAAGTTATGGTGAGTACTGACAAAATATATACATTTATTGTATAACTTTTTGTAGAGGAAAAAAGGTTTTAGTTGCTCTAATGTAAAAGTAACTGATTTCAGTTCTTTAAGTAGCTGAGAAGAAAAGTTTTGCTGAAGTTCCAAACCTTAATTAAACAAATTGGTAAAACCAATTTGGCAGATATGGCCCCTCTTGTGACTTCCAAACATTGAGCTTATCTTATTCTTCCTTGTAGTGTTGTGCTCTGTCGACTTTGCTCCATCACCCAATAAACTAGACGTTGCTGCTCCACATAGCTCTTTTTTATCTGTACCTCTCAAATTGAAGTATTCCTGGGGTTACACATTACCCCAGGAAAAACATGGCCCATCCTCCTCAAGCATCAGTTTTATTCTAAGACTTGGAAAGGGAGCAAAAACATTTCCTTGAAAGAAGTTCTGATACATTTCTGATCAGGATAAAACATCCAGAACAATTTTTATATAAACTTGCAAGACATTTGTAGAAACGGAAGGCCGCTTTAGCACCCTTGGTGATACATGGTCTCTCCCCTCCATTGTGAGAGCTATTTGAGAGGAAAAGGCAAGGAAGCTTACTTTATGCCACACCTGTATCAGTGGAAAAGGGTTTCCAGTTGAGGGAGGTGATCTCCCATGGGGCTCTGGGCCAGTGGCCGTGACTTAAGGACTTCAGACAGCATCTTTCCAAACTCTGCAATTTTTTTTTTTTTTTTAGGCGAGGCAACCCTTAGTTGACCTCACAGATTGCAAGGACCTTGTCAGCTTACAATCGCTTATTTTTTTTTTTTTTTATGCCTACAGCACCTGGTCTTCCTAGGTGGTCTCTTATCAAAATACTAACCAGGCCCGACCCTGCTTAGCTTCCGAAATCAGACGGGATCGGGCTTGTTCAGGACCGTAGACAAAACTTTGCATTCTTTGAAGCAACTTTTATCTTGAGCCTTTTAGGGAAACACTTTGTTAAAGTAGATGTCAGTGGGCCTAGTCTGGAAATAGCCATATATTTTTTTTGCTAAAATGTTATATATACTTATTAACGATACAGAAATTGTTTAGTGTACGTGATTAGGATTTTGCAAGTCTAGTCTGTCTTGGAGCAGGATTGTTTCCATGGTTTTCTGGAAAATCTTTCCTGAACTCTTTGGAAGCTGATCAGTAGATAACCTGATTATATCTTTATTTGTAGTGTATAGAGCATGAAATCAAGACCCTAGAAGATTTACAGGATGAATATGACTTTAAATGCAAAACCTCACAAAACAGAGGTAAGAGTTAACGCTTGAAGCAATGGTCATTGGCTGAAATTTTTTCTGTCTACAGTAGATAACAAATATTCCTTCATAATTGCCAGATATTTTATGACTCAGAATTGCTAGTCTTGGCTTCTTGATGACCCAAGCCTGGGTTTCTTAACCTCAATACTGTTGACATTTTGGGCCAGCTAATTCTTTTGTGTGCGTGTATGGGGCTGTCCTGTGCATTGTAGGGTGTTTAGCAGCATCTCTCACTTCTACCCACTAGATGGCAGTAGAACTATCCCTTCATTCCCAGTGGTGACAATTGAAACTGTCCCCAGACATTGCCGGGTGTTCCCTGGAGGACAAAATCACTGATAACTACTAGTTATATGTTATTTATTTTAGTTATTGTGCCAACCCCACTGATTGACAGAGACTAATAGGTATGTGGAGTTACCTGCCCTAATACCTACAGCTCCTTAAAACATTCTAGCTCCATGTGTATACAGATAACTCTCACCATTTTTCTCATGTATTAAAGCATGTATCACTCTATTTTGTTGTTGTTTGTTTTTAATGATGACGGCAACTGAAAATAACCCAAAAGTGTGCATTGTGTGGAACATATAAGGTATTGCTGTAACCCTAGCAGTCATTTGGAGGATAACATGGTTAATATTGGAGAGATGATTAGTATGATTTGGGTAAAAGGAATGAGAGAAAGTCTTATTATTTCCTATCATCTACTTCTCTTTTAAAGCTACAGGTATGCTTTTTTTTTTTTATCTAAAGTTTTTTATTTTGTCACTTTCTTTCATTTTAGGTCATATTCTGACAGTGATTTAAGAACCAGACAGTACTGTTTCCAATTTAGATAGGTCATTGAAAACAAGTACTTTGTTCCAGTATGTTTAGTTTTTATACTTAGAATATTTTTCTTGTTCAAAAAAAATTGAAGAAGACCCAACTTTGACTTATCATCACCAGACAGCATTCGGGTCATATTTCTCCTAAATGTATGTGGATCCTGGCTTCAGTTAGTCTTGTCTTCTTTTACATTTATGTTTATGTGCTGTCTTTCACAGAACACGAAGCCAATGGTGTGGCAAAGAATGACCAGAAACAGGAACAGATGTTACTCCACAAGATGTATTTAATGCTTGACAATAAGAGAAAGGTAGCGATTCACTTTCTAGAAAAACATGTTGCTTTTGTCGCAGACTGTAAATAATGGATTTGAAGCGTAGAATAGAGGAAAAATTATTTTTATAAACACTTGGCTTAGAGCTGCAATTGAGATGAAAGAATATTTGCTTTGCTTGAAAAATAACATGTTAAAATTCAGCGATTCAAGATGAATTTATTTCACTTTGTTTCTTCCTCTCCCTTTAGGAAGTAGTTCTCAAAATAATAGAGTTGTTGAATATCACCGAACTTACCCAGAAAGCCCTGATTAACGATGAACTGGTGGAATGGAAGCAAAGACAACAGAGTGCTTGTATTGGGGGACCTCCCAACGCTTGCCTTGATCAGTTGCAGAACTGGTAAGATTCTCCAAAGCGGAAAATTGGGAGCTGACAGGTTAAGCATTTAAACTCATAAAGTGTACATTCGAGCTGCCTTAGTTGAATGGACCTGTCAAAACTCTGGTTTCGAGTTTGAGATAGTCCAGCTTCTTCTTGCCCCAGAAACATTCACTTGGAAAGCACAGCGTTGTTCACACCATGGCTGTGTTCAGCCGTGTTCTGCTTAGGTTGGAACATTCTTCTCCCTGTTATACAGGTACCGTACGATGCATCATTTGACTATGCCAAAACGCCAGTGACGTGGTTATCATGTAACACATTTAACAAGTTGAATCCTAATGTTTTATTAAAAACAAAATAGCTTGAGGCATTTTCTAGGATTACATGAAATGATAGTTTGTCATGGGCCAGTCCTTCAGCCATCCACCCAGTAAACACTTAATAAATGCTATATTCCAGGTATTGGGTTAGGATCTGGGGAGCAAAACCAGGATTGCATGACGTAATAGTTTGTTGTGGGCCAGTCATTTAACCATCCACCCAGTAAATATTTATCGAATGCTGTATTGGGCTAGGATCTGAGGGGCAAAAGGATGAGTCATTCTTGGTCTTCGCCCGTAGAGGGAGCTCTCATTGTGGAGGTGGGAGATAGACGTGGTAGTGATTCTGTGCAGCGAAATGTTGCTGGTGCTTTTAACAAAGGTCCCTCCCAAGTTCTGTGGAGGGCAAAGGCAGGAGCCACCAGGAAAAGCTTCCAAGAGGAATTGCGCTTGCACCGACTCTTGAGTGAACAGGAGTGCTTCATGTAGACCAGTGAGGAGAACAGCACAGATGGAGGTGCAGAGGTGGGGGAGGCTGGGCACGAGCTGGGCCAGCAGTACTATACGTTGGATGGCTGGAGAGTGGGGTGCCAGGGAGGGCAGGAAAAGCAGATCTGGCAAGACACTAGGGCCCGGTTGTGGAGGCTTGCACACCATGCTGGGAAGGGGACTTTATTTACTGGGCCCTGGTGAGCCAGACAGGCTTTTTATTTAAGTAGAGGTTTATTCCCCCGATTTTTTATTAAGAAAGGTCACTCTGGCAGCAGTCTGGAGGATGGAATAGAGATAGAAAGGTCACCAGCTGTGCTACAGTGAACATATAGGTGTAATCTAGGGGCGGGCTGACTTGGGATCAAGTTGGGGGGCGTGGTGGGGGGGATGCAGACAGAAGAGGTACAATCAGAGGGGATGTAAAGGAATGTGATGTGGAACAATTCCCAAGGACCGAAGGATAAGAGATCTCCTGAGATGATTTTCTGAGTTGCTAATTTTTTCAAAAAGAATTCACAGTTTATCTGTAGCCATTTGTTTTTGTTCTGGGAACTGCCTGCCTGTGTCCCGGATTTCTTGTGGGTCAGAATGGAGCTTCCCAGCCCAGTGTACCTGGTGCGGCTTAAGAGGCACTGGCCTGGGCTGCCTGTAGCTCCGTAGCGGTCGCTTTAGGCCACAAGGAGCCTCTGCCCGAGGCACAAATGCCACCCCCCATCTCCTACTGTGCTGTACCCGTATTACCATTTTCTGGTGTCCATGACTGAAACGACGCCGGGAGGCACGAGGTGGGAACTTCTCAGGAACACGCCCACCCCGCCATCATCCTGCCTTCTCATTTCATGGCCAAGGGCTGCTCCCTCTGTGTTTAGAACTAGATTCAAGGAATGAAAACAAACACAAAGTAAAAGAGGTGTCTTTCATTGGGGAGACGATTTTTTTCCTGTCATTACTCCAGGCAAATAAAATGACACTTTCATAGCCTGACTTGTTTCAGAGGCTGCATCACCGTTGGCAGTTTATGGTGAGGAAGGAGGAACCTGAAAGCAGTCGCTAGATTTCCTCCTTGGCTTATATTTTGAGTGTCTAGATTGAGCACATTGTCTTCTTTCAGGTCGGTGGAACAGTAGCCTTTGTTTCCGCCGCTTCTCCTAGCCAGGCCTAGCACCGTCTCTGCATCACTTCCGCAGCCTCTGGGCTGCTCACTACTTGCCGTCCTGATATAAAATTTTAAGGGACTCCTCACTGCCTCCTCCATCGCCTCTGATGGTGTCTGCCTTGTGGTGTGTCCCCTGCCTCTGCCCTCCTCTTCCCCTCATCCCTTTAAATCCTAGTTACCTTACAGGTCAGTCAAAGTCACAGATCCCCTAGAAGCCACTACTCCTACCAATCTCTCCTTAAGCCATTTTAGTAGTATGCAGAGGATTTTGAGCTGGGCTGTAATCCGTCAGTGAGTTTTTTCTCCCCAGATAACAACTACTTAACACCAAGATGAGCATTCCCCATTTCTTCCTGCAGTAAGGAGTGCAGCCGCATAGATAATGGCATGCGTTGCCTGCGAAAATCACTTGTTGGTTTCCGTGATTCCCTTTAATCCAGGCCGCTTTGGGACTGTTGTCGATTGAGACCCCTGCGCTTTGTACCTTTCCAGGTTCACCATAGTTGCAGAGAGTCTGCAGCAGGTTCGTCAGCAGCTTAAAAAGCTTGAGGAATTGGAACAGAAATTCACCTATGATCACGACCCCATTACAAAAAACAAACAGGCCTTATGGGACCGCACCTTCAGCCTTTTCCAGCAGCTCATTCAGAGGTAACTTGAGGGAGATTTATTTGCACCTGTTGCAGTATTTTACCCAGAGGAAAATTTTATGGAAATTCAAATAATTTAGGAGGTTTTGATGAGTTATGTATACTTTTTTATAGCCGATCAGCAGTTTCTGAATGTCTTGTTGATGCCAAAGGCCCTTCATTCTTGTAGCTGGATACTGGTACATCGTATTCCTTCTCCTTCCCTTGTAGCTAGGCTGTGCTGAGGCTTGTCACATTTAACCTCATGATATTGGCCCTCTCTTTCCGTGACCTCATCTCATTTCAGGCTTTTAAAACCAGTCTCCTGAACTCTTACAAAGTAGCCTCCACGTGGTCCCCTCCTCAGCCCCTAGTCCCTATGACCTGGCACTGTCCCAGGGCAGAGTTCTGTCTGGTTCTTTGTCATTTGCTAATCCAAATGGAGCCTCCTCCACTGGACACTCCTGTCCTGCCCCCGCTGCTTGGCCATTGCTGGCTATCGCAGAGGTAGCCTCCACACATGCCCCATGTTCAGGCAGACTTGACCTCATGCCTATCCTATACATTTACTTTTCGATGCCTCTCCTAGCAATGTTTCCTACCCCTCAGAGCCTTCTCTTCTTCTACCCGTTTTCAAAATCATATCATCCTGAAAGTTTCAGCTTATATCTCATCATGAAACCTTCCCAGAGTTCCCAAACAGATGTTATCTCCTTTCCAGATCTGCACAATTCATCCTGTAGTCCTCTCCCATTCCAGACTTTATTATATAGCTTTCTTCATATTTCCGTTACCTTTGTTATAAATTGGAAGGATGACATGCCTCTGTCGTCCTCTCTCCTTGTACAGTTTCTTGTCCACATGATAGGTGTTCCAAATATGGCACTGAGAAGAAGACTAGAGTTTTTATTGCAAGGGTTTTTTTAATGCTAACTTGACATAATAAAAATGTTTTTGGTTCCCTGTGGCTAATGTCCAAACAAGAATGCCTAGATATTGGAGTTCGAAATAATGAAGAACATTTACTTGTGTTTTAGAGAGCAAATTTGATTCTTCATGCAGAATTGTAAATGACTATGATCCCATTCAGGATTTTCATTGTAGAAGAGTGTCACAGATCACTGTAATTACCCTGTTTTTGTTGATTGCAAATTAGATTTGAATATTTCTTTACTGACAAACTAGAAGTTCTCACTTTATTCATTCAGCTTGTTAGAATCTTTAAAACCATCTAGGTTGTAGCCTCCTATCCCCCTTTCCTCTTAAGGAAAAACACATTTTTACTGCCTCAGCCTTAATGGAAATGCTAATCTATCTACACTTTGCTGGATATTTACAGCTCGTTTGTAGTGGAAAGACAGCCTTGCATGCCAACTCATCCTCAGAGGCCATTGGTTTTGAAGACTGGGGTACAATTCACTGTGAAGTTGAGGTAATAAAGAAAACATGTAACCTCTTCCGCTTCCTATCACATAGTTCACACCTTCATAGCACTATTATGTGTTTTAAAGGGGATAATTTTGCAGTAGGCATCTTAATATGAATTCTTATTTAGAATATGTCTCTTCCATATTCAAAATAGAAACAAAACAGATACATATATATATACACAAACACACCTTAATTTTTTCCAGCTGTAAATGTAATGCATGTTCATTGTAAAAAGGAATCAGAATTGCAGAAATCGTATGGTAGAGAGTAAAAGTTTCTAGTAGACTCATCTCTTTTTGAGCATAAGCTCATGACCCGAGCTTTATATAGCTCCAAAACTATATGCAGTATATGTGAGTGTTGACTTAAAACGCATATATTTTTCTGGTGGGTGATATCATAGCTTTCATCAGAAAGCTGTCTGTGATCTAAATATCTGTAAACCATCACAGCCTAGTGTCACGCCTCTCAGAATTTTGTCCATGTCTACACAAATATAAAAATAAATATATTTGTATATTTATTTGTGCATATATATTTGAGTACACCTATGTTTAAACATAGACGCGCACACACACACATACACACACACAAATTTATATGACAGAGTATTTCATTTTTAAAAACTAAGCTTTTACTGTGTATATTGTTTTTAGTCTATTTTTCTCCTTGGTAGTAAACAGTGGAAATGCTTCCATATGAGAAAATAGGGCTTTACTTTTTTCTGATTGGCAACATTCATTTAGCTATTCCTCCAAGGATGAGCAGCTGCTACTCTGAAAGTTGCACTTGCCTTCAGAACTGTCCCAGTCCCATTTTCTGGGGTGCTCCCCAGTTAAGTCCACAGGTGCTTCCTGGCTGCTGGTGTTATGGTGCCACACTCAGGCACGCACAGGGTCCTAGAACTCACAGCCGGAAAGTACACTAGAAATCTGATGCCATCCACCCGCCACACTAAGGAGAGCAGACCAGAGACTTGAGGGGCTTGTTCCCAAGGCCTCCAGCCTCACGGAGCAGAGCCACACCCGAACCCAGCTCTCTTTCCTTCCATTTTTCCACAACACCCTGGAGTGATTACAGATGTGACTCCCATTCCTGGTTATGAGTGATAGTTTTTATTTTCTCCCAACAGGAAAAACAGGAGATACAAATTTTAGTAAAAGTAATATTTGCTATTTTTTACCCACCTAATTGGCCAAAAATAGAAGTTTTGCTAAAACCCAATGTCGGCGAGGCTGTGTAGGGAAGCAGGTACCCTCACTAATGTCTTGGGGGAGTGTTAAATCAGTGCTGCTCTCTCTCAGGATCTAATGTTCCTGTTTTGCCCTAGCAGTTAGTTACACAGCTAGGGATCTATCCTACAGATACACTTAAAAAAAGAGAAAACCCAAGTAGATGCATAAGAATGTCAGTTCCATTGTTTGTAATAACCAAAAGCTGGAGGGGGTGGGGGTTATTGAAATGTTTGTGATAGCTAATTGGCATAATAAATAAATTGAAATAGATGAATAAATTGAAATAAAAGTAATGACTTTTATTTTTCTTTCTAGACTGTTGGTGAAATTGCAAGAGCTGAATTATAATTTGAAAGTCAAAGTCTTATTTGACAAGTAAGATATATTTAATCTTATCTAAGATGCATGTACTATGGAAATGCTGGTTTTGTTAACCAAATACAGTCTTATGCACTGGGGTCATTTGTAGGTGATCCTAGCAGATTTAAAGTGATAGCTCCCATTCTGGATGTTGGGAACTTCCCCTATAGCTAGTATAAATGAACAAAAGAATGAGTATGTTTTATGTATACGAGCTTGTATTGATCAAGTCTCAAAGCCTCCAGATGTGGCTCACCACCTTCCTCCCTGGCCAGCCTCAGAGGAGGGGCTTTTGGTCAAACACAAGACTGACAATCCTCCAGGCTGTAGTGATTTTGCAGCCAGTGTGGGGTTGTTTCTGGAGTGAAGTTGACAGCATTTTGGGAGGACCTGTATAGGGCCTGCTGGATTCTCCCTTCTCTCTTCTGGGCAGTAGGAACCCAGGAGTGCACAGAATCTCTCACAGGGGTCTGAATGGAGCAGGCCACCCCGTTTTGCCCATAGACCCTGAACTAGCACTGAGCTAGCCATGCATGTAAAGAAACAAGGTCACTTCCCCGCTCCTTGACATATCGAATGCTTTCGTTGATATGCATGACACACTGGTTTTGCAAGTTTTAGAACCATTTATTATAATCTAAATAGTTTTTCTCTGGCTTTTTTCTCTTTCCACTTCTGTAACAATATTCTTCCTTATAGCACAGTCCATGCTTTTGTTTTTCCTGCCATCGCATTTGGTTCTCAATGTTTATCACTTAGCTTTTGCTGCATAACAGACTGTCACAAAACTTAGTAACTTAAAACTCAGTAACTTACTGTTTTTCTTATTCTGTGGGCTGTAGGTGGTCCTTCTGGTCTGGGCCAGCTTGGTTGTCGCTGGGTGGTCTAGTTACATGTCTGAGGTCTTAGCTAGGATAACTGGGCCCTTCTCCAGTCATGTCTCAGAGATGCATTTTCACATGGTGACATTCCAAGTGGCTAAGAGTAGCAGCGTGTTAGGTCTGCTGGGGCTAGCCTTGAAACTGGTACAGTCTGGATGATTTATTACCCAGTGATACTTGGCAGAGCTGGTGCTAGGAATGAGTGAGTGAATGAAAGGGCAAAAAACCTGCAGACACAGATTTGTTTTTTATTGCTCTTTTATTTATACATACACTTTATATTTTTAAGCTTATTTCAAAATTAAATACACATGATTTTATATATATATATATAATTTTTTTTTTTTGCAGAGATGTGAATGAGAGAAATACAGTAAAAGGGTATGTAAAGTACTTTGCACTATATTTTATTGTCTTCTTTGTTTAATGGTTCCAAGCCTTTTAAGTATTTCTACCCCATATTGTCTAGTTTCAGAAAATTCAACATCTTGGGCACTCATACAAAAGTGATGAACATGGAGGAGTCCACCAATGGAAGTCTGGCGGCAGAATTTCGACACCTGGTAGGGAGACCAGTTTTCCCCTCTTTTACTTTGTGTCTGGTTTATTAGGACTTTGGACAGTAGAGTGGCACTTTGTGAACTGTGTGATGTGGAGGCACCCCCCAACCCCACAAGAGGAGACGTCCCAGAGTTTGTGCCTGATGCCTTTACTAGCGCTTGGGGAATCTCGGTTCCTCCTCCTTATCCCAGGACAGTTCACTCTGTTTCCCGCAGTCTCTCTCCCAGAGATACCTCTTCTGGGCTGCAGCAGTCTCAGTAAAACATTCTACAGACCAGTGCACACATAAATCATCTGCACTTTTTGCCTCCACAACCTCAGCGATCACTCACTCTAGACTTGCAATTTTCTCAAAGGTTATTATTGCTCCCACATCCTGGCTGTTTCTTCTCCCCTCTCTGAGTGTGGCAAACCCCAGGAGTCTGTCCTCAGCCCCTTCACATTCTCCTTCCTGGTGGTCTTACACAGCTACTGCCTCTACCACTTAATCTCCAGAGGACTAGGGCCTGTTCCACCAGGCAGTAGACATCCAGCAGGGGGTGTGGAGGTGGGCAGTGCGTTCTTGCCTACCTCTGGAAAACCCTGGATGCGAGTTGTTCTGAGGATGTGTTGGCGCTGAGCTCTGTGCACTCCCTGGGTCGGAGCCTGCAGGAGGTTCAAGGCACCCTTCTCACTGGTGACCATCTTTCAAACCAACAAACTCATAGTCAGGAAGATAGACCTTGTGTGAGAGCCTTGGTCCAAACCCAAGAGTCTGAGGGTGTCCACAGCTGCTCTCAGGGCCCTCAGTTGCTCCTTTGAAGCTTCAGGGTTTGAAGTGTTTGAGGGAGATCAGTTGGGCCAGGAGTTGTCGGGCCCAGCGCGGGAGACCCTGCTGGGCTGTGGAGGTGGGGAGAAGCTATGCCATGATCCTGGGGAACATGGAACAGCTAATGGAGGAGATGGGGGATCATTCAGGGAAAGGTTGCACAGGGAAGCGAGCAGGGTTCAGCTCCCTGGGATCCGTGGAACTCCATGCTGCTCATGTTGTCAGGCTGCTGGGGAAGGCACTCCTGCTTGTGAACCCCCACTCACGGGTCGTTTCATCACTTAGTTCTGCATTCTGAAAATAATTTCACATCCTCATTCTTTCTGAGTCCTGATTTTGGTTTGAGTCGTAAATGCAAATAGCAACTCTGACCATTATTGTGTCATTTACTAAGATGTTTTCTTGTTTTATAGCAACTAAAGGAACAGAAAAATGCCGGCAACAGAACTAATGAGGTAAGAGTCTGTCTCTGTTGTAAATGGTCTCCAATTAGCAGGTCTGTCCAGGTTGGCTCTGTGCCCTGGTGGCTGGGGACACCTCGTAGAGGCGTTCAGACTCATCAGGGAAGAGCCGTGAATGAGCTTGGGGACTTGGTGTATCTGTGATTACAGTAAAAATAGACTGCATTCATGCTTAATGGTTTACAAATGTTTTTGCACATGAATTTACTGGACTCTCACAGACTGCCTAGTGGAGCGGGTATGATGAGATTCTGTGTTATTCATATTTCACACGTGAAGAAATTGAATCGCGGAAAGTTTGCAGGATTTAGCTAAGGGTGAACAGGGAATTTCTGTCAGAGCTAGGACTAGAGGCCAGTTTTGTGACTGCCAAGTGTGCCAAGCGGGTTTTCCTGCCCTTGTGTTCCCCGCTCTGGCATCATCTTTCCATCAGTTTCCTTTTTAGAGCCAGATCCTTGAGGATTTATGTCTGTGATGCATTCCAAAACAAACTAGGGACAGAGGACCAAATATTCGCAGTTGTTTTGGTCTGGGACGTTTTGTCCCCTCTGCCCGCGTCGCGTGCAGTCCTTCCACACCGCAGCCAGTAGAGGTCGTGTGGAGCCGCGGGACAGCCCTATTCTGTAAAGCAGTGTACAGACTCTGCTGCCTCGTCCAGGTTTGACCTTTACGGGCTTTGTGACCTCTCCTGTCAGCAGGGATAGTGGCTGCGCCTCTCTGGTTCTAAGTTGTGTGATGAGATAATATGTAGAAAGGCACTTTGAAAACTGTAACATTTCTACCCAAACCAAAGCACTTTATGATCTGCCAGGGTTATGCACATCAGCCCTTCCGGTAGATAATCACACTGGAACACATGTGCATTTCTCACCCACCTGTGGGCCAGAAGTGTGTAGCCCACACCAGGCCCGGCTGTGGTGGGAAGGGTGGGGCTGAGGGCCAGAAAGTCTTATGAGTAAACCCATTAGAACTTGCCGTTTCCCTATCAGCATTTCTTTCCCTTAATCTATAACCCTTGCCACAGTTTCAGAAGTCTTGTCTTTGAGATAATATTGAGATACTTATAATAAATAAATCTGGGATAGATTATTGAAAATTAGAATCTTCTAAATTGCAGATGGTTGGGCTCAGGCTTTCTACAGTGTGTGTAGCGCATATCAGGTTCTTGAACAATCTATTAATGAATCCCTATAATCTTTCCCCTCCTTTTTGTTTTTTTAAGGGCCCTCTCATCGTTACTGAAGAGCTTCACTCCCTTAGTTTTGAAACCCAGTTGTGCCAGCCTGGTTTGGTCATTGACCTTGAGGTAAGATTTACATGACTTAGATATGGAAAACTTTATTTTTACTTTTAACTGTTACATATATTTTTTAATTCTCAATTTTTGTCTTAGAGATATTTACCTAATTGCTAAAAAAGGTGAAATTTTCCAGCTAATACTGTCTTAATTTAGCAATTCACAAAGGTAGATAATTTAATTAACTTTCCAATTCTATAAGCTGAGAATTTCAGTTGAGATATCCTATTGGTTTTTATATGAAACATTGAGACTTACTTCTTAACTGAAAGATATCTCAAGAGAAAATTAAACTTTGAACAAAAGAACATAACTTTAAGATATGCAAGTATAAAACATATGCAAATTCACAAATAATCCCTCGCTCAGTTTTGAGGCTGCGCGGTGGTCTGAAGGTGATGTTTCTGTGATTCGGATGCTTTCAAGGTCTCTGTCATCTTTTAGACTACCTCTCTGCCTGTCGTGGTGATCTCCAACGTCAGCCAGCTCCCAAGTGGTTGGGCCTCCATCCTGTGGTACAACATGCTGGTGACAGAACCCAGGGTATGGAAAACATATCTGTTTCATACTGAGGGGTAGCCAAAGACCCATGCTGAAGCTTCTGCATATCTAGAAGAGCCCCTAAGGGCCAGATGTTGAGGGACAAGTTCATAACTCAAGTGGCATTGCCAGGGATCTCATGTGATTCTGGAAAAGTGAAGCATGTGTATGTGTTAGATGTGAGGATTATGATGTTTTTTCTATCTGAATAAGCTCAGGAATTAGATGATTTAATATAACTTTTATTGTGGAAAAGGTCCTTTATTGTTATTTCTTTAAAACATATACATCAGCTAAATAAGCATGCTTCAGTTTTAGAATGTGTCTACTAACTATTAATTAATTACAGTCGATTCTCATTATTCACTGTATTTAAGTCCATTAGTCATTATGAACACTGATTTAGCAAATACTGAACCCCAAATAATGGGGGAAGCCTCAGGTCACAATGTTTCCTCAACCAGTCAATACATAACCTTGTTTATGTGAGTGTCTCTTTAAAGATACCTGATCATTTGTGATCCATTAACATTGAACTCATGACCATCATCACTGTAGCTTATGCCTGAAAAAACTTATCTAACCCAGGCATTTTTGTCCTATGGCACATCATGGCCTACTTGTACATAGGGACTTTAGACAGCCCTTTAATGCTGCACTTAGGGACCATTTTAAACGATGAAATCACCGACAAAACAACACAAAAATGCAGAAAAACAGTACTATTTAAGTAGATCTCAAACATGACATTTGTTTAGTATGCGAAAGGTGAAACAAAGAAGCAGAGCACCACTTGGTTTGACCTCAACTGAAAATATATATGTTGGGCAGCTCAGCTTTTTCACTGCTTTGTGCATTGGCACAACTGCAAATGAGTGTAAAAGTGCCCAGAGTATGGATTTTGGAGTTACTAGTAAATTTTAGTGAGTAGACGAATTCACAGTTGTGACTCTGCAGTCAGTGGGAATCGACTATATTTCTCTTCTACCGAGAAAACTTGTTTGTCACAGAAACTGGAACTGAACTTTGGGAAAGGCCATGTTTTAGTGCCTAGCTTGTGACTGATGATTTTTCAGTAGCCTTAACCTTTTTGGGTGTTTTCTCTCTAGAATCTGTCCTTCTTCTTGAACCCCCCTTGTGCACGATGGGCTCAGCTTTCAGAGGTGCTGAGTTGGCAGTTTTCTTCTGTCACCAAGAGAGGTCTCAATGTGGACCAGCTGAGCATGCTGGGAGAGAAACTTCTTGGTATGAGCATATTCACTTTTTATGTATATAAAAATGGAAATTCATGAAAATATCTCTGCTCGCTCTTTTCCCTCTTTGCTCTCTATTTGTTCAAGGAAGAAGAATATTAAACTCGGTTGGCTTTTCCAGCTGTATCTTATTATACTTAAGTGGGCACTATACCTCACCTTGGAAACAGATAGAGACTGATAAAAGATTTAAATGAAGCATGTCCCTATTATCTCAAAGTATTTTTGAGCAGGGTTCCTAAGAGAAAGGCATTTTAATTAGGTCAAATATATTACTTGTGGCTAAAATAAATTCCTTGATGAGAAAGATTAAGTCTTTTTTAATCTTGGGGAGAAAAAAGTAAGTCCCCAGCATGGTAAGAATAAGGTCCTGCAACCACCCACTGTACAGCACACACCTGAGCTCTTGCCTCAGGTGGCCTGGTGGAAGGAGACATTGTCCACATCAGGACACTTCTCAACTAGCGGTCTTGCCTAATTGGGCAGAGTCCTGGCCATGGGAGATAATTCTCTTTTAGTAGCTAATGCTGTGGATTTATCCACCTCAGTAGTTAAAGGCCACTGGTTTCAAGGTCAGATCTCCAGTGAGTAAGGAGTATCTGCACTATTTCTATGAAAATCCATGGGCGACTTTTCTTCAAATTTGCTTTTTATGCAGTCGAACCACATGTGGACTAGTGGACTCTCCCTAACCAAATGGTACACTGCAGTGCCCTCTCTGTCACCATGGAGGTCTTGTGATATTTAATAAAAAGTAAAAACTCATCATATTTCATCTCTTTTTTTGGCGAGAATTAAAAAAGATATTTTTCTGCCTTTAGTGGCTTATTTGTGGTTCCCTCTGAGGAGAGATGATGGATTCACCACTTCTTATGGCCTGGGTTGCTTTAACTGTATAGCTAATAATCCCTAGCCTTCTTTCCCCTCTCTCATTTCTCTTGACCACCCTGAGCCCATGTCCTGTTTGGAAGAGGGCTGAGGGAAATGCTTAATTAATATCTAAAATAAGTTTATAAAGTCGTGTCAATTAAATAGACCATCTGAGGGTGATCTTGGTCTTAGTTTGAATTAAAAAAAAACTCTAAGATCACTGGTGGAGGAGACTGTGGAGGAAGGAGAGGGAGGCGGTGGGTGGATATTACACAGGGAGGGACCAAATAAGAGGCTTCTCTAGAAAATGCAATTACTTAGTATTAGTGTATCTGACAATATAAGCCATGTACATACAACCTTCTTTTTATGGGTGTTGGCTCAAATACAGGAGCAATCAATCCAACCAAAGCTTCAGAATTGATTTCTGTTTCCTGAAAAAGCTTATTTTCATTTGTTTAGGTCCTAATGCTGGCCCTGATGGTCTTATTCCATGGACAAGGTTCTGTAAGGTGGGCATTGTCTGGTTTTTATACTCTGAGTCCTTTTTGCTCTCTGTTGAGGTTCTCATATTTTTCACTGTGGTAGTTCCTTGTTCCTCAACTGTGCTTTTTTTGGCATGCTTGCCTATGAAGGACCGCTAGGGCAAGTTGTTTACTTTCCTTCAGCACAGAAGGTTGGTCTCCAAGTGTGAGTCTGACAGGAAGCGCCTGCCTGGGTGATAACATTCTTTCATATCCGAAATGAGTCTTCTGTTCACTCACACCAGCGCTTTTTGGCAGCATTTTAGCTCTGTCCATGAGAAACGTCTGCTCTGTGCCGACGTGGACGGCCTGGCAACCAGATGAGAGCTCCCCCAGCCAGATCAAGCCGACCAGTTTCAAGGAAAAATGAGACCCCATCAGGGGCACCAGACAGTGCCGATGAGCTTTAGGCTACTGGAATTTACTAGAGCGAGGGCAGCTTTGTTCTGTGACTCACCCTGGAGGTCATTCTCTGGCTGCCTCGCTACTGTTTGGAGAGGGAAGCAGAGGCGGCAGAGGAAACAGAGAGCTTGGTGTCTGGATGCCAGGAAGGCGGGGGGTACTGCTCTGTACAGGATAGCTCTAGCTCTGGCAGCTGGGCAGTCTTTGCAAATTAAAATCTAATGGTGGGAGGAGGCATGGTAAGTCACTAGTATTTTGAATTTTCTTGTTTTTATGTGTGCGCTTGTTTACTTGCAGGAAAATATAAATGATAAAAATTTTCCTTTCTGGCTTTGGATTGAAAGCATCCTTGAACTCATTAAAAAACACCTGCTCTCCCTCTGGAATGATGGGTAAGGGCCATTGATAGATATAATTTTTAAACATGCTTTTAGTACACACTCTCTTATTGCATGGCTGACATAGGCCTGACCCAGACAGACTTCATTATTTGCTAAGACTCGTGTTCATCTCGTAGAAATGGAGGCTTATAGGCTGTCCCTTCTGAGCTTCATGATAGTAGAACCTCATCAGATTAAACTTACACTTTTGCGGTGTATGTATGTGTGTTTTCAAAGTTAAATTTGAAAAACTCATGAGTGCCATTCATACAGTCCACAGAAATTTCTTGAGCACCTACTCTGTTGCTCCAAGGAAAGAAGAAAAAACTTTTTAACTCAGTAAATTGTTTCTATCTACTGTATTCCCTGGATAGGTTGATATTTCAACAAAGGCTTTAACTTGACCAGAAGTGCTAGAATGTGAAAATGTATTGTCTGAGCCTTCCTCTCCAGTATAAAAGATGCGTAAATTCAGACATTTTCCTGGCCTTTAAAATTAAGTGAAATAAAAAGCTCATTAATCCAGCAAGTATTCACTGATCATCTGTAGCGTCTTACTGGTGCCATGTTAGTGATTTTTTTTGGACTTCAGCATACATATATATGATAGTGGAAATACACACACACACACACATACACACACGCGTGCCAAAGTGTGTGTGTGTGTGTATCCATATATATACACATATATATATGTAAGTGAAATGCTTCCTGAAGTGTCAGTTGAATAGATTTTAAAGCAAATGCTTCCTGAAGTGTCAGTTGAATAGATTTTAAAGCATCTAAAATAGCCTATTGATTTTTATCCCACCTCCTTCTGTCAAGTTCCTGTCATCTTGATTTGTACGTTAATGTGAAAATTAAAATCATGACTGAACCTCAGAATACCTCCATCTGTCCCTTTATACATCCAGCTGTATCGTGGGCTTCATCAGCAAGGAGCGAGAACGTGCTCTATTAAAGGACCAGCAGCCCGGGACGTTCCTGCTGCGGTTCAGTGAGAGCTGCCGGGAAGGGGCCATCACGTTCACGTGGGTGGAGCGGTCCCAGAATGGCGGCGGTAAGTGAAGGCACCTGCCCACACACCACTTCATACCATGTGTGTGAAATCCTTCCTCATTACTGCAAATCAACTCGTGCAAATAAACGAGCTTTTGACCTAAGATCACAGGTGCTATATTTACTCCTATCTGGGCCTCTCCAGTGGGATTTACTATATCACCATAAATGTTTCTGATTCATTGCCTGGAATATATTGTGCAAATGATGATTTTTAAATGACAAGGCCAAATTCTTTCCTTTTTTTTGTTTGTTATCTGTAGAGGAAAGATGTGAGTCAGTGTGACTGACCACCAGTCCTTGGGAGGAAGCCCCTTTTGCACAGGCATAAGATTCCAGTGTCACTGGGGAAATCCCGCATGGGAGGGCACAGATGTGGCAGGTTTCGTGAGAGGGGTCCAGAGCAGTTGCAAGTTTATCTTTTGTTATATCTTGGGTTTCTATTTAACCAAATGAACCCATGGCTAAAAAATTCTGAAACCCTTAGCATTATGACACAGTTTTCTAGAGATGAGGTTAAACAGCGGATATGAGAGAATGAAAAAGACAAACTGGTTACTTTTCAGTGTTGCTCTGCGTGAAGGACTAGAGGGAAAACCGATGTCTTCCAGTGACGTTTATGCTTTCAGTACAAAGATGCAAAAAGATGGGATACTTATTCTTTTCATTTTTTTCTTCTGGTTAAAAAACAAAACAAAACAAAAACAACTGAGATTAGAGCCCAGTGTAGACAATAGAAGCTAGAGACTGTCCTTTTCTAAAACTGTCAGCAACCAGAAAGATTAAGCAGGGCATTACCAGCTACAGAACTTTTAAGATGCCGATGAAGTCCAGAGTTCTAGGTCAGTGTCACCAGGGCACCTGGACAGTAGCCTCTGGGAAGTGTGCACTCAAAAGTGAGATCCTGGATCATTTAGGAAAAGCACAATTCGAATTAAGTCTGGGAGTAAGACCAGGAGTGACTTAAAATGTGGTTTCTTAATGTAAAGGATTAGAAAAAAGCTAGCAAATAGGATCTTCTTGTTGGTTTAAAAGTTGTTTTCTGTGTATTCTCATTGTCTTAATAAAAGACAAACAATTTTAAATATGAAAAGAAAAACAAAATAAACTTATCTTTTAGTAACTTAATCTATGGTAGAGTCTACCTTAATGATTTTTCCTGTTTTTAAGAAAAGATTTTCATTAACTTACAAACAAAGCCGTACCGCATTGTAGCTCCTAGATTGTGATTAGTTCTTAACCAGGTTCTCTCAAATCCGTAAACTGCCGTGTTTCGTTTCTCTCCTCTATTGTTTTGGGATATTCCATGGCATTCACTTCACTTTTCTTCTTTTCAGAACCTTACTTCCATGCGGTTGAACCTTACACAAAGAAAGAACTTTCTGCCGTTACTTTCCCTGATATTATTCGCAATTACAAAGTCATGGCCGCCGAAAACATTCCAGAGAACCCCCTGAAGTATCTGTATCCAAATATTGATAAAGACCATGCCTTTGGAAAATATTACTCCAGGCCAAAGGAAGGTAAGTGGTGATTGTGTCCTCACTTTATCTTTGTCCGAAGGTTTGCTGGAGACAGGGCGTAATCACACACACTGCCCTTGCCTTCCTGTCGGTGCAAGGTGCCAGCACAAACCCCGCCCAGCCGTGCCATCAGCCCACCACTGCTTTTCGAATTGGTAAAAGCAGGCTTTGAGAACATGGTGTGAACACAGAGCATTGGAAACATAATGCATTATTTGGCCTGTAGGAAATGAGTATATGATTTCTTATTTTGAGGGTATTGGAGAAATTTATTTCTGGTCGGTGTATTTGTTACATTATTACTTTTTCCACATGGAAAGAGATGAAAGGTAGGACCACCATGGCCAGCTGATTTAAGCCAGCCTGCCCCTTTTAGAACTGAGAAAACTGAGGCCCAGGAGAAGCACAGTAGTTCATTCCGGGTGAACCAGTTAAGTTATTAGATTATGTTATTACTGGTGATTATCATTAAGTGCAGACCCAAGCTTAGAACACAGGTCTCTTGCTTCTCAGTCTTCACTGAGCTTCATTTGAGAAAGGGCAAGTCAAACTAATCTGGTTTGGAGCATGCCAACAAAGCTAACTATTTTTCAGAATCATAAATCTCCACATTAGCACAGTCACTTTGGGGAGAAGATGCCCAGGCTTACCTTGACAGCTGTTGCATAACTACACAAACCGGACTAGGACCACGAAGCCAGATTTAACTTCACGTGTTTCGGGCTACAACTTCTGTAGGGTTTTAAGCCTTGGAACAAGAAACCATACAGCTTGACATCTATACTCAACTCTCCTCCCCGTTTCTTCTCGTTATTTCTGCGTTCCCACCAGAATTTCAGGTGACCCAGGGAGGGAGGTGATAACCCCATAAAGTTACAAGGCTCTACCCTGGCTATCAAGAAAAAGAGTAAAATTTTGATCAAAGAGAAAGTTAATTGTTCTTGTGTAACTTCTGCCAATGGTAAGTGTACACGATGTGTTTGCTTCTAGCACCAGAACCGATGGAACTCGATGGCCCTAAAGGAACTGGATACATCAAGACTGAATTGATTTCTGTGTCTGAAGTGTAAGTGAACACGGAAGAGTGCCATGTTTAAAAACCTCAAGCCAGCCCTGCTCCGGGCTGGGGCCTGTGGAAGATGCTTGTACTTTGCTTTTCCATTGTAATTGCTGCCACCGCCATCACAGTTGGACTTGGAAAGATCCTAATTAGAGATCCTGGTGTCACTACCTACCAGCGATTTACTGCCTTTATAAAAAAAAATAATAAGAACAACAAAAAAAAAGCCCCACGAAGTTGTATTTAAGGTATATACGTTCTCCCCAAACTGATACTTTGAAAAACTGTGAATAAAATGAACAAAAATCAATCAGAGTAGTTCTTTTCAATCTAGAAAAGGCCAAAGTAATGATTTACATTTTTTCCACTTGCTTTTATTTTGTCGTTTCATTTTGTAAAAGGTAGAAAAAATTTTGGAAAAGTCATTGTCAGTTATTTGGCCTGCAGCACTGTCTTGGGGTGAATGGATGTAGCCTTCATGTAAAAACACTCTGGAGCAGCTTTATCTGCATACACACCTCAAGGTAGGGATGAGGGACTCCCCAGACACTTCTCTGGTGCTCCTCGGGCCAGGGCGAGCCCTGAGGCATTGGCATCTCAGGGTGACACACTGCACATGCTCGCACAGGGCTAACCAGGCAGAGGCGGCACAGGTTCCAGTCTGACTGTTTCTCACATCTCTAGAATCCGATGCATTTCCCAAGGGGCTGGGCTGGGGACAGGAACCTCCCGTGATCTGCACTTTTTTAACATGTATTTTACAATGCACCCACTTACCTGAAATAAAAATATAATGTGACGATTCAATCACAGGCCAAAGATGAAGTCTGAGTTTATGCTACTGTTTTCATAACGTGGATGTTGATTTTTCCTTTTCCTTTCTCCCTATTTTAGTCACCCTTCTCTGCTTCAGACCACAGACAACCTTCTGCCCATGTCTCCTGAGGAGTTCGATGAGGTGTCTCGGATAGTGGGCACTGTAGAATTCGACAGTATGGTGAGTACCATACAGGCATGTCCTTGACTCATGCATGCTCTGTGCTCTCCGAGACAGGGAGGCCACCCCGACAGGCCCTGGGCCTGTCTGCAGGATAATGGAAGAAGCCTCTGGCAGAGCCAAGAAGCGGGTTTTTATATTAGCCATGACGAGTTGGCGGCTTTCATGCCCAGACAAGCTACATCATCAACAGGATTTTTATTCCTGGCATTCAGCACCTTCCAAAAAATAAGTGACATTTCAAACATTTAAACATTCCCCCTCTGCACTTTGAAGTTGTCCATGTAGAGATTTCACAAAATTAGGAAACTAAGATTTCTCTGATAAGGAAATGTTTTCCTTTGGCCTTTTAGATCAGTGCTGTGTCTGGATGAAGTAGTGTTATTTTTAGGGAAGGAGGGGACTTGACAATAATTACAGCGACTCAGCTAGCAGCAGTGAAATAGCTTTACCTGCTTTATGTTTGAGAACTATTTTTGTGCTGATAGCATCTGTGCTAGAAGGACTTGCCAAGGGTAAAAGGTTCCAGGACTCAAACAGTTAACGAGTGTCATGCTGGGGATAGGAACAGGGTTGTCCGCAGAACAGCAAATCTTCCTTTGGGAGAATGTTTTTCAGTATATCAAATCGTATTGTTTGCCTGTCAGCCTGAAATCGTTAAAGATTTTTTTCTTGGATGATTCAATTTTTGCTGATGCTATTTAATTTTCAGCTCTCTTCTACATGAAGCTATTCCAGTTCATTTTTAAAAAATTATTCATACTTAAATCCTTTCGGAGTTATTACTGGCCTTTCTTCATCTCTCTGTTCCCATTGCCTGGCATAGACTAGGCGCTCAGGAATGAGAGAGGAAGGCTGGGGAAAGGAGAGTGGGGGAGGGGCGCTGCTCTTGGAGCATTCAGGTCACACACCCATGTGTTCACGGAATGCGTTTACATGACATAAGCAATATCTGCTTATAGTCAGTTTTCTGGTATATAACTTTTTCTTCATCCTTTTTCCTCACCTGAAGATGTACAGGCTAAAATCTTTAGAGATTGTCCTTTCTTACACCTTCCTGATTGTTGAGGATGAAAGAAATCACTTAAGGAAATAGCTATATAGTGTCGTAGTGAAATAGTTCTGTTCCTATCGACAAACATAAAATGAACCTTTTACAGGTATAAGGTCGCATCGTCTATTAGAATCTAGATCTCAGCTCTACTACAGAGTGCTTTATAAGCCCGACACAAAAACGACATAAATATAAAGCCTACTCAGAATAAGATAGATCGACAGAACCAAAAAAACAGGCTGATCTTTTGTAATGCCTTTGTTCCTGAGCAATTTTCATCATCACGTTATCACCACCATTAATTGGTGACACTTATTAAGTACTTACGGTGTACCAGGCACTCCACAGGTAGTAATTTGTTCAGTCTTTACAACAACCTTCTGTTAGGTATCGCTGATATTCTCATTTTTACAAGTGTGGAGAAAGAACCCTTCACCCCCCACAATTTCAAAACTTGTCTAAGATCAAACAGTAAGTAACAGAACGAATATTTGAATCTACTGGTGTGTCTGTAGAGTGCCTGCTCTTGTCCACTATCCTGGAATGCCTCCTACAAAAAGCTGCTTCATTCAGAACATGAACCCTAGAGAAGTTGTTTGCAACTTCTGAGTTATGTTTTATTATGATTTATTATGACAAAGGCAGTGTGGCCTTTGAGTGAGAGGTCTGTGGGATTTGGACATCAGAGTCTAACTCTGTCATCACCATTATTCCCTGTGACCTTGAGAAAATAAGATGGATTAATTCCCTCCATCTGTGCAAGCAGTGTGATTGCTTTCTCTGTCCTCTCAGAATGATCCTCTGAGAGCATTTTAAATAGTCTTAATAAATGCCAGGAAGTGGTTTTTTGGTCTCTAGATGCGTCCTGTAGCCATCCCATTCCATTCTAGATGATTTAATTCATTTCATATGTAGAGTAAAATAAACCTATTTTGCACACACACAGCTCTCCAGATTAAAGCCATAGTTGATTTAAAGAGCTAAAAGAGGCTATAAATATGGGCACACCACTGATTAGATAAAATAAAAGTTGGATTAACCTCCAAACTGGCTGGATTTTACCTTGTGTGTCTCAAATAGTCTGTCTTCAACCATGGTCATGATTTCCATTCAGCATCCACCCTTGTAATTAGGGCATATGCTCTAAAATAGAAAAACCTCTTGTAGAGGTGGCCAGTTTCAGCCAGCCACGTCTGGAACTTGCAGCTCTGGACTAGGGTGGCCACGGGTTGACGCCTCAGGCCACCCTCAGGAGCGGGAGGCTCACAGGCTCTTGAGGAAATTGTCCAAGAGAGACAGAGCACCAGTGTTTTCTGCAGCATGACTTGAGTATTTGTTAGTCTGGATTTCCTGTACAATAAACTTTTTTCCTTTGGGACGACAGGAAAACCAGTCTATTTTCCTAGAGGCCTGTGGTTAAAACTGATAATAATAATAGGAACATTTATCAATCTACTATTTTCCATCTATCATGCTAGGCATTCTACATATGCTATCTAATTTAATCCTTTCAACAGATCTATCTGCTAGGTACTATTGCCTCCTTTAAATAGATGAGGACTGTGAGATTTACAGAGATTGGTTAACACGCCATATCACACAGCTGTAAGAGATGGTGACAGGATTTGAATCCAGGCCTTCTCTCTCTCCAAAGTCTTCACTACACATTTTCAGTGTCAGCCACACTGAAACATGGGGGCAAACCTTATGTTTTTAATCCAAAATAATTTTCCTGAGAGCCCACTGTGTACCAGCCACTTGGGATTTAAAAAAAAAAAAAAATTGACTGTTCTCAAGAGGCCTACAGTCCAGTGCTATGTTCTCGTTGGTATTTTGGGTTGAATGATTCTGTGTTGTGGGGGAGCCATCCTGTGCATTGTAGAATGTTTACCAGCATCTCTGGCCTCTACTCACTAGATGCCAGTGGTACCCACATCCCCATACCCAGTCATGACAGTCAAAAATGTCTTCAGATACTGCTAGGGGCCAGAGTCACCCCTGGGCGAGAGCACCTAGTCTAAAGAGAATGCCCAGCATGGCAGTGAGATGGGGAGTCAGTGCAGGCGGGTGCCCTGTTCAAGGCAGCTGGGCAGGAGGCACTGCGGGGGGCTCTGGAGGGGTTCCTAATGGTTCTGCTTCTCAAGCTGTACCTGAAAGATGATTTGTTACTCCTCCTGAGTGGCCTTTAAGGACAATTCATCATTTCCCCCAGACCCCTCTCCGTGTCTGACGTACCACTGGGCATTGCCTCACCCCTGTTTTACATGAGCAGATTTGCCACATTGCTCTGTCCCCAGACTCGCATAACAGCAAAAAGCTTTATGTAGCCTGGATGAATTGACAGAACTAAGCCAGCAGGCTGCAGAGTAATAATCCATGAGCTTAGAGGATATAAAAGGTCTCGATGAGTCCAGGAAGAATGACAGCCCATGCTGAAAGCCCTCTAATTCCACGGTGGTTATTTGCTGTTGAAACTGTCTTCCACTCCACTGTCAAACATACAAGCAATGACAAATATATGAATCTGCATTTTATAAGATCAGTGTAATAAACTTAACCACATTTTGTCTTTTTACAGATGAACGTATAGAGCATGAATTTCTCTCATCTTCTCTGGCGACATCTTTCCTTCCCACCTGTGATTTCCCCCTGCTATTCTGTTTCTTCACATCCTGTGTTTCTAGGGAGATGAAAGAAAGGCCAACAAATGTGCTGCAGCCTGTTGATAGCAAGTGGAGTCTTGCCTAATTCAGAAACATCTATTACTCTGAAGGGCTTCATGCATCTAAGTAAAGGTAAAAGCGAAAGACCTTCTCCACAGAGTGGATTTTACAAAAGAAAAACCTCCAGATACACCCAAAGCAACAGGACTACTAGAATGAGAGTGCTTTGGGAAAGGTGAGATGTTTAGCAGCATCTAGCAAACACTATGCATGACGTCAGTGCCCAACTGTTACAGGTTATTGGATAGATCACATGGTTCTTTGGGGAAATTCTGGGTGTAGGATTGGCAAATTTCTGTTCTGGAGAATTTTAATTTGTTCTGTTTTGAATATGGCTGGAAGTTTTTCATTGGTTTACCTATGAAATCGTTCAAAGCTAAGTTTATCTAGAATTACATCAACTCTTTTTCAGAGGTAGCCATCCCATACCTGGGCAGGGGATAAAAGGTAGTGTTCTGTGTTTTATTGTATCTTCCACACTGGTCATATAAAGCAAAAGATAATGTCTCTCTCTTGGGAGAAGTAGCTCCTCTATTTGTTATGGCTTTATGATACTGGCTAATAGCAATAGAAGGAAATACATTTTCCAAATTTAGGAGTAGTAATTTCTGCTTAAACTTGAATATCCGAAGCTAAATATATTCTGCCTTCTTTATGGTCACTAGTAAATGAATCGTCTTCACAGTTTTATCAAGGGAATCAGGCTATTAACGATAGCTCTCTCAAGGTAAATCTTATTATTTTTCAAAAAGTTGAAATCATAGATGTAGACAAACTCAGAAATTTAATTCATGTTTCCTAAATGGGTTAATTCGTTTTTATTGTCATTAGTTGGAATTTAGTCTATTAGTCAAAACATTTCCAAACTGAGAAGAAAAAATAGTAACTGACAAGTCATTAACCAGAGATAATGAAATTCACATAATTTGAAAACTTGTCCTGTGTAACTGCATTGAAAATTGCATGTTTTTCACTGATAAATGTGTTTCTCTGACAAATACATTTGCAAATGGTTCCATTATCTCTCCTGTGCTTTTTCTGTACCCCTTTTTGACTGGGTGATGTTTTGCGAAGTATGTGACATTACTTACCTTCTTTCTTCACTTGGTACTAACACAAAAAAAGTGGTTTGGGGTATGGACGTGCCAGTGTTTTTCTAATAACTTTCATAGATTGCTGTCTCTGTAGCTGCATCTTCTTTTCTGTCACCACCATCATGATATTATTATGTAAATGCTATATTTTTCTGGTGGAGATAAAGTTTTCTTGAAGTCTATTTTAAAATTAAAGCTAAAGTATATGTTTTGCATTAAATATAATATGCACATGTACTTTGTACTGGACACAAATTAAGGCTTCCTCTCAGTTTTTACGTAAGATGACATGAACCTGACTGGCTTTTGCATTGACTTTTTAAATTGAAATAAGGAACAAAGAAGACAACATTAAGAAAATACTGTTCTAATTGCTGGTGTTTATTTGGTATATTTTTTCCCTTAAGAATGATTTGGCATGTTTCATTTTATTGCACTAGCGAGAGACTTTGTTTACTTTTCAGAAGTATTAAAATGCTAGTGTTAGTCTCTTCTTGATAGCACTTGGTGTAAAGATTTTAAAGGTTACTGGCAATATGTATAAGTCTGGTGTTTCTCTCTCTATCTCTCTCTTTTTTTTTTTTTTTAACTTATGATTAAACATAAAAATGTCAGCCTTTATTCTAAACAACAAAATTCCTAAATGTTGCACTTTCCTGTCCTTCTTGTCACCAGAATTGCTATGGCAGATTAAGATGGGTCAGTGGAAGAGATCAGAGAGGAAACATTGTTGTAGCAAACTGTAATGGGTGCCATAAAAAGCAAACAAACACAAATAGGTACTTGGGTCTTGCTTGGTAACTCCAGCTGCCTCCAAATACACAAATAATTTGACACCTATTTTAAAATGAATGTCAGTACTGCTAATGTAAGTTTTAAATTTTAACGTGTATGTTTAACATATGCAGCCATCCGTAATCCGTACCTCCATGAATAGATGAGTCATTACTGAGAAGTTATTGCAACCACACAAAAAGGTGCCATTTTTTTCTCCTAAAATGTCATAAGCCAAAAAGCTGTGACCTTCTCAAAGTAAAAGGCACGGTGTGCTAGAAAAAAAAACGTTGTGAGACATAATCACTAAGTTAGACATAAATCTTGCAAGATAGACTTAACTATTGTTTGAAGAGTTATCAAAGAATAGTAGTAGACAGCTTGATAAATATGATCATTCTCATCTCCATATCTGCAGTATTTACAGAAGTGTAAAAGAAGTGTAAAAGTTCCTTCATAATGAACATTGAGAGCTGTATTTCGCCAAGAAATAAAGTAGATAATGCTCTGGCTAGCCAGTATAAATTTGTATTCTTACATAATTGATCATTATAAGAAGTCACTAAGTAGATTCTGGCTTAGGGATGTTTCTTTGTTTGAAGAGTATTTCTTATATGGTGTTTGTAGGGTGTTTCATAAACATATAGCTTATATGTGATACCTGGGAAAGAGAGTTTTCTTAGATATCAATAAATAGATTTTACTATTTACAAAAAAAATCTGGCATTCAATGAGTAAAATCTGTTTATTTACTTTAAGCTAAAGTGGAGTATCAAGTCTTAAGGAATATAGCGCTCCTTTCACATTTGACTATCCCAGGGAAAACAGGAAAAAACTGGAAATTGTTTTGAAAACTCTGGTACCTACTTTTTGAACTGGGATTTACCTGAATGGCTTCTTTTGGTTATCCCTTTATTAGTTCATCAGATATATATATTGAGCACGTGCCATGAGCCAGACACTATTCTAGATGTTTGGGAAACATTTGTAAACAAAAATGGACAAAGATCCCTGCTTTTGTGGGGCTTAATACGTTCTGAGATACTGGATCATATGTTCTAGTACAATCATCTTATTAAAACTTAAGATTTTGTGAAGCAAATATAGCCAAAAGCTATAAAATTGAAATGTTATATAAAAATATAAATAATTTCAAAGAACTGGCAGTTTTTAAGCAGTTTTAGTAAGGCTAAAGATAAGATAATATTGTTTTTGGATCCTTCTAAGATGAGTCTGTATAGTTCTTAAATATTATTGACTTAACAATACTCAGCCTCTCAGTTTTGGTGAACTAACCAGGTTATGTGTTTGCTATACTGACAAATTAAATATCTTGTTTGACCAATTGAAAAAAAAGAACCATACTTAAGCAGTTTTAAACTTCCTTATTAAATTTATATTGAGTATACACAGAATATAAAGGTTCCTAAAAGGTAGCTTTGACAGAAAGCTGTCAAATACCTATTATCAAACTATGTGAATTCTGTATTTCTTAAGGCTTGATACTCCACTTTAACGCCCTGGTGTTTGTGTCCATTGGCAGCCTTTCCCCATTTCTTGTGCAGGACTGAAGCAGTCTTGATATTCTTTTGCTATTATGACTGCATGGCGGACACACTGCCTAGTACTCTTCATTGACTATTTGGAGAGGGAGTGGGGGCCGCTGGCCTGGGGCACACAGAGGCCTGGAGTCAGGTTCAGGCTCTGGAACAGAAATGAAACATCCAGTCTTTGTCCTGTTTTAATAACTGACTTAATTTTCTAATCCCTCCCATCCCAAAACACATACCTTCCCTAGTCTTCTAGTAAATCACACCCTTTCCATATATAACTATTGAATTACCCCTTCCTCCAAAAGCCTTTTTTTAAAATGCCACCTGATACATTCATGGGCTACTTCCCTGTGCTATCTGGTCTGTGATTTACAAATTTACTCAGTTTTCTGTGAGGGTTAGCAAGTAAAATTAGGAAGATTACCCCAGCCCCTAAAACAAATAGCACAAAAATAAAATCATATTATCTCAAGAATAAATATTTCTTAATGTTTCTATATTTGGGATTATTCATTCATGTTTTTTGCCTGCATTGATGTCATGCTCCTATCTGCGGATGTGCATATGCATAGCTCAAGTTCACCACGTGCTGTAAGACTTAACTTTGTAGCGTTTATGATTCTCCTCAAGACTCCACAGAGGTGAGATTTGAGCTAATAACGCCAGTACCTAGATGTTCCATCCATGGTGTGCCCCGGGTGGTAGGGTGCAGGGAAAGAAAATGGGACCGAGTTCTGTATTACAGCCCACTCTTTGGTCTCAGCTTCATCTGTAAAGGAGTGGGATTTGCTTAGAAATTTCTGGTGTCTCTTCCAGTTTTAAAATGTTAGTAATGCAGACAGATTAACACTGACTGCTATAACAAAGCAAATTACTTTGTGACAAACAGCTTTGATCATTGACTGGTCAGCCATGTTGTTTAAGTACTTTATGGTTGGGAAACCATACGCTAACTCTAAACCTGGGGACCAGGGGTTTCCTGCATTGGAAGTGAATGCCATGCCACATACCCATGAACCAGTCTGGAGCCGCAGTTTACCGGTTCAGCTGATCCTACTTAGACCTTGGTGTGGCAGTAGCAGTAGGTTCAGCTCCCCAAAGAGATGTCAAGGCTTTGTGAAAATGATCCCTGTCCCTTTTAAAGGAGGTGAAGAATCCCTCCCAGCAAAGGACTTGTTTAATGATTCAAGTCAACGAATATTTACTGAGCACTTCCTAACTGTAAAAGGATAGTGTTAGCTTCTAGGGGACTAGATATGTGCCTGCCCATTCTCTCACCTTTAAGGATTCTCATCTTAACCAGGTGTCAGATAACCTCACCTGACACCTTGCATAGTCCCTGGCTTACAGTAAGCATTAGAAATGGATTTGAACCAACTATGCATAGTCCCTGTGTTCAGTAGAGCTCCTAACCTAGTGATGTAAGAGAAAATCTTTTTTTATTTAAAAAAAAAAATTCAATTGTTTTTTTTTTTGATACATGTATTTATTATGCTGTAAAAAGCAACACTACCTGATTTCATTTAAAATAAATATTTCCCAATTTCAGAATACTTACAACTTATAGTTTTAAGATTAGATTCACTTTGGGAGGTTCTGGCGGCAAATACATTACATTCATAGCTGTACAATCCCCAGAAAGAATCTAAATCCAACATCTGGTCATTCAGTCCCTGCCAGACAGACAAGAGCATCAAATGGCCGATAGCTAATCCAGCTCTGCAGTTAAAGGGCAGTGGGGGCAGCATGGGGTACAGCACATCACACCCAAAGATGAGATCATTAGAACTGAGACCAGCAAAAACAACAAAGTATACAAAGCTTTAAATAAATATGATCATATAGAGCTCTCATGGTACAGAAAAAAAACACATATGATCCTAAAGCCAAAACAAAAAGATCTTTGGAGTATACTGATGGCAGCAGTGAACAGCACAGTCAAAAGCATTTAAATATACTCATTATTATCAGCCACCAGCAAACAGCCAGAGCAGGAACCAGTATACAGTCATAAATAACCTCATAGGTAAAAGAAGTTCACAATTTAAACCACAAAGATTTTACCAAGTAGTTTTGATCTGAGAAAAGATGAAAACTATCTTTGTTCCCAAATAATAGGTAGAACCTCTTTTTATTAAATAAAGCCTCAAAATCATTGGTAATCTTTAAGCCACACAATTGAACCATAATATGTCATTCTAATCACATGGAAGCAAGCTGCTGTTGGAGCAGTTATTTCAACTGATGTTAATTTAAAAGGATCTACCCATAATATCTTTGGAGATAATGCTGTCCCTCTGTATTATTTTGCAAATACTACCTGTCTTCATGCCTTGATAGGTTCATGGGGCAGGAACACAGACAGCAGCGGGGCTGGGTGCCCACCCACCTTATTCCTCACAGAAGCACACGCATGGGAATGGCTTCATGCCTGATGGAGCTCAGTTAAGGAACACTGGCCATGGTTCTAAAGGAGGCACCATCTAGGGAATAGAAGGGTGATGGCGGAAGCCACTGACTTAGACTGGAAGCAAAAATCGAAACACCTGGAGGCTTGCTAGAGTGGAAAAGGGGCCATTAGGCATGATAAAGCTTGAAAGCAGCTGTATGTGCTCATAAAAAAAAGGGGGGTCAGGAATTGCTATATTAACAACTAGTGTTCGTGTGGTTGAGGTTTCTGCTCATTTCACTAAACTCAGCTTCAAGGAAGTCCATTTCTGTGTATGTGTGTGCCTGCGCCTGTATGTGTGCCTAATATCGGAAAAGAAATCCTCATTAACAAACCCCTTTACCTCTGAGGTACGATACGATAAAGTATGTGTGCAGTTCCTCACCAAAAAAAAAAAAAAAAAGGGGGGGGCCTCCAATTGAAGTTGAAATCGCCTGTTCTTATTATTAAACTGTAGAGTCCATCAAAAATTATACAAGAGAGATTCAGGAAAAACTGGAGTGATCTAGTGGTCCCCCAAATAGAACAAATATCTTGATGCAGACTTTTACTGACAGGTTTAAAAACAAATGTTATCTGTAGCTGTTCCCATACTATCACAATAACTTTGGTAACTAACAGCACTTCTGATTTATCTTTATCCTGGAAGCTGAAAAATATCTTTTTAAAAGAGCTAAAGTAGCACATCTCTTCTTTATGCTGATAAATTTTACTGATTTGTACTTAGCTTAATAATTTGTCTCTGGTTCATCTCCTATAGATAGATGGCATACTTATAGCTCAGATGCCAAAAAATTAAGCATTTTCTGACTTACTGTGGAAAAATGAAAACTGCATAGTATGTCAGCACCTACTTTCCCAGCTAAAGGAAAGAGGCAAATAGCTAAATGTCTGAGAAGAAAGGCTGGACAAAGGAGATATAGAAAAAGGAAAATTTTTCAAAAGTATTATAACTACATTCACACATAAGTTTTGGTCACCAAACATATCTTAAACAGATTCCCTGATAAAGTCTAATCAGAATTGGTCTATCCTACTAATAGTTTGTTAACTATTGTAATTTTTAAAGTCATGTCATGAAACTGGGGTGATGGGAGACATTTTAAACACACACAACCATAAGTGCATATAGTTGTCCAAACACTCAAACTAAATCTATATTTGAAGTCATGAAAATCACACTTATTTTGCTTCTAAAGGCAGCCTTGACCCATTTGGACAGGCTGTATAACAGAGCTTAATTTATAAATGCATATCAGCAGATCATCACCATAAACTGAAAATTCACAAAACACAAAAATAAATCATGAAGACCACACAGTTAAGCTAGCATTGGTAACTTATTTCTTTTACATCAAATTATACAATGCACGAGGTAAATATTGCTCACATTATGGAGGGAGATTGTTTTATTTCTATTTTTTTCCCAAAGAGATCAGTTTTGTCCTGTGCGTACAATGAAGAAAACTCCAATAACACTGAAATGACAAATATTGTAAAATATACATCACTACCAGATAGAAATGCACATGTTCTTCATTAATCATTCTCCACAATTACATAGGTAAGTGATTTAAATCTTGGGCTTCAGACCGTTACAAGAGTCCATCAAGATTCTTATGGACGGTTTGATTTTCCTTCCCATTGTCGGAATCTCCTTGAGGTGTGTACTGGACTTGGTATTCCTGGAGGATTTTAAACACATCATGGTGCCCAAAGTGCAGTGCTTCATCCATGGGAGTGTTATTCCACCTAAAGAAGTAGCACAGCATGGGCTGGGTCATTAGCTAATTTCTGTACAAAAACGATAATCCAGTATTCTTAGATTTTAAATACAGGTTGAAGGGGCATTCAGATTTAGCCATTTTGACAATATTAAAAGTAAAAATTAATTGAAGAAATATAGAAAGGGATTTATAATTCAAAGAGTGGCCTCAGAGACAACTTTGGGTTATGGGGAGGAGGAGAAAAATGTGTTCTACAAAAGGATCTTATTCACACATTTGAGGGCTTTATGGAGAGGAAGTTCTAGTGTTGACAGATACCGTAGACTTCTCTAGATTCTGGAATTTTAACTTCATGAAAATCTCAAAGGACCTCCCTTTAAATAAAATGCGAAAGAAAATTCAGATAAATAACGTTCATCATCTTAACCTTTGATAGAAAATTTGTGTTCTTGTCACTTGAAAATCACAAGAAATCTCAGAGGTCTTGAAATAACCATGGCCTCATTAGGACTCAAACATACACTGTGGGAGCAAGACTGACCCGAGAGGAATTTTCATCATCTCCGGTAAGAACGGGAACCCAGGGGCACTATCCAACAGAAAGAATAAATACCCTTTCCACAGTGTGCTTCTGGGGCTGTGCTATTTAGAATGAAACAGATGAAAACTGAAGATAAGAAGAAATGAAGGGTCGCCAGCAGTTGTAAATCAGTTATTCAGTCTTTTGAAAAAGGAGACAAGACTATGAAACACACCCTAAGTAGATGACAGTAAGATAATGAGTTCCCTCATGCTTCACAGATTGTCAAGCCTCTCATCAGCTCTCTCTACTTCTGTCCCTTCTCCATGGCTAGCAGGCGCTCACACTACAGTTTTTCGTGAGCCGCTCTCACCAGATTCTGGTTTTCCTTTCTTCTTCCTTTCCATCTTTGTCCTTAACCTTTACCATCCTAAGGAGGTCGTAATATATAGATATGAAAGGTTTTTTATAGTCTCATGTTAAAACTATTTCTGGATAGTTTGGTAAACTGTTCTTAGTTTTTTAAAATCAGGTAAGTAACATTTTACATCTATCTTTTTTTTCCCCTCAAAAAAAAAAAAAGCTGAATTAAGGTTGCCTTTTACTTCCATCTCAGCCTTTATTTAGAGACTCAATGGCCTTAAAACCGGGAGTGGGGGTGGGGAGACTTTTCGGTCATCTACAGCATATAATTATCTTTCTGGAAAACTGAATGTTAACTTCAAGTTATCTTTTTTATAACTCTTCTTCCATGAGATAATGAAACATATCAACTTTAGAGAATACACTAAATTCGCTCAAGCCTATTTTGCAATTTGAGGTGAAACTAATTCCATGAAATAGCGAAGAGAGTTGTCCTGGTCTAACTTACATTACCAAGTTTCTGACTTAGCTAACTTTTGCCTGTCAGACGAGTACTTATACTTCCACATTCCTAGAGGTCAGGGCAAAACAAAAAATACTTCAGTCCTTAAATATACAAAGCAAAGTAAATATTTCCAGCATGTGTTAAATAGTATTTTAGGTGGGATTATAAACACGGGTGTGGAGGGGAACACTTTTCAGTTTCTTGTTCTAGAAAGTGCTGGTATGGGCATTACATTTAAGGACAAAAGGGAGGACTGTCACCATAACATGAGGTTTTAAATACTGCCAATGAAGGGAATGATCTTAGATAACCAAAGTGTTACCACACTTAGAAAATTGCTAACAATTTCAGACACTGAATTTTTCTGCACTTCTTGTAAGCTGAACTAATAAAGGCCAAACCTCTAATTTAAAAATAGTAAAACCTTACTAAACAGATCTTATAACTACAGAATAATCATGCTCCCAAATTAATGCAGTCCTCAGTTATCCAAGCTGAACTCTTAATAATATCAAATCTCTCCATCAAGTATTTTTTCCTTCCATTCTTCTAAACCATTTTTCTCATCACTCACTGGCTCATCCAGTTATATAAGTCCAGTTACACAATGTGCAAGTATGTGAATACAGAGTTTAAGAAAATTTGAATACACATAAGCTGCAGTCTTATCCTGCCCTTGACTGTCCAGTTGGTGGACAGCACTTAAACTGCAGGGTGAGTTGCAGTTCACCATCTGGAGCAAAAGGGACAGGAACAATACATTCCAGGCAGATTTCGCCCACTGTAGATAGAGTGCCCTTCTCGTCCCGTGCCATCAAACCTTGTCTCTTCCCTAAAGCACTAGTTAAAATCCAGCTTCCACGAAGCCTTCTAAAACTGACTCCAACCAAATCCCGGAGTTTCAACAAACTCCAGTATATTCACTTTAGAGTTCTCTAACAGTAATTTTCTTATACAATTAAAATATGCTCCTATAAACATCTGTCTTGTCTATCCTGTGAAGTTAAAAACCCCGTGAGGACAAAACTGCTATTTTTCTCTTTCCAAACACAAAGACTTGTTCTCTTCATACAGTGTACTGACTGACAGTCAAACCAACCTGAAAAAATTCTAAATAAGAGACCATCCCTAGAAAGGAAATTGGATATGGGAGGGAAAATGATCTACCTAGCAGAAACAAGGTTTTGTTGTTGCTTTTAAAAGGCACCATACAAAGTTCTAGAACATCTCCAATATTTACCATCACAACCATTATGCCCCTGCATAATAAAACACTGACTTGCCAGTTATACATTAGAAGCTAACATAGGTGCTCACCTATCCTTGGGGAAAGGGTTTACTTTGCAGGCTTCCAGCAAGAATTTGACAACTTCAACATGACCTACAACCAAAATAAAACAAGCGGATTTTAGTATTGAGGAGAAGTTAAGTGAAAAAATAAATAGACAAGAGGTTCACATAATTACCCTCTGCAGCAGCTACATGGAGCGCTGTTCTAGAATCGTAGTCTCGCTGTTCCATATCCATCGCTGACAAAGCAAATCTGAAAATTTGGAAGCATAGCTATTAATTTTATATATATATAAATGTAAAATTTAATTCATAGTCATACATTGACTCCAGCGGTTCAGTCTAAGGCCCTGTGAGACAGGTGCCACCCCTCAGCAGGCTCATTAATGGGAACCAGCACAAGCACCTTGGGCCGAGGCCACTTGGCTGCTCTTCCTTAGCTTTGCTCTTTAGGGGTAAGAGGAAACGTTCTACTCTCACACAACTTAGCTTCTTTACGTTATTGTTCAAAACTCTGGAATAACAGCACAACTGTACCAAAGTCTGTGCCTCAGAAAGGCAAGAAACTAATACCTAAAGTTAAATGTTTTCACTAAGATTTCCCATTCTTTGAACATTTTACAGTCTATAGTTTATAAGTACTAGTCAAATTTTATTTTAAAAAATTTTGCACATTTTTTGATATAACTGACATGACATTATGTAATTTTAAGGTGTACAATGTGTTCATTTGATACATTTATATATTACAAGCAATGCCGTGTTAGCTCACATCTCCATCATGTCACATAATTATCATTTTTTTGTGGTGAGAACATTAGATCTAGTTTCTTAATAACTTTGAAGTGTATAATACAATGTAAATACTGTTAATACAAGTACTAATGAGACTTTAAAGCAAAGGTGGAAATTAAGCATAAGACATTTTTCCATGTTAAAGTACAGTTGCAACTCTACAAGAGACCTTATGTTAAACAAACCGTACTCTGTGATGTTTCTAACCCTAGTGATCCACAGAACACCAAATGAGGAACAGAGCGTAGAGGGAGGCTGAGAAGGCGTTATCCAATTCCAGTAAAGCACTAAATACTAATTAACTCTAGGTTCACCAAACAGTTACTACTACTTGGGAAAACAGAGACCTGGGCTCTAACAGGTGGAAAAGGACAGCACTGCACGGCAAGCCTAAGTGCTGAAAGCGGGGATTAAGTAGACATTTGTTTCAGTCATTTTTATTAGGGGGAAATGGAAATGAGATTTTAGTCTTAAAATGGCCATTTGCCCAGAAACACTTCATAAACATCTGTGAACCATATGCTCGTTCACTCTGTTAACATACCTTCGAAGTGCAGATACATCTCCAGTATATGCAGCAAACAAAAGGTTTATCACTGACTTTACCTGCGAAGAAAAGAAAGTTCAGGCATTCACAGGGGAAAATAAATACGTAGAATGTACGACTGTCACCGGTAAGTGACTTCCCCGTGCTTTGAATGCTTTAGCTCAGTCATATGCAAACAGTTATTACACTCCTATAACCAAAAGGATGCGCGCATGTGACATTCCTTTTAAACAGAGGATTATGAGGGAAAATTCAACAATAAAGATAAGGCACATGAGGGAAGGAACAGAACAATACTATCAATTGGTGCAAAAGAGTGGAAACTCGTGACCTGTGAAACACACAGTTGGGGGGCAAGTGAAAATTGTTTAGAACCTTTCTCATTTACTATATCCCAGTACTGTGGGCTGACCTGTATACTCGCAAAAATGTCATTAAAAACTAAGTCATGCTATATAAATGTCTAATCCCTGCCAGCAATCACTGTCCTCACCAATCACTAATCACTGGCTCCTTTGGAAATCTTAAGGGACAATATTCAGTATTAATCATCTTAAGGAAAGGGCAATCTGTACTTCACCAGGCAGTACAAATCAGGGTATTCTCGGACCCATAACCCTGCGTCTGCTCAAAAGGTGGGTGAACTCCCAAAATATTAAGTCACTAATCTTTTAGTGCTCCAAGACTTCACGATGTATTTCCATTTGACAACTATCCACTTTCTTGTCCTTTAAAGGAAAGGGCCAGTTATCCTACTGGCCACTGGATTTTGTTCTGTTTTCATAAAGACTTTATCCAGCCCTATTTTTGAGAAACTAAGCTATTGAACATACACTGTAAACACTTCATAAATTCCCACTATTGTCTCATACTTTGCAACTTCAACATCGATGATCCAACTGATCCTGGACTCCATGGTAGAAAAGAGAACTTTATTGGAGGGATGGAAAGTAACCCAGCTATCCACAAACACAGCCCTGGGAGTGCTTTCAAGATCTTAAGTTGGACATTCCTCCTTTTTACTATGGCTTCCCTTTCCCACTACCTGTGAACTTTTAAATCACATTGGAACCAACCATTACTGGACTTCTCTAATTTAGCATTTTCAAAATATGTTCTGCAGGAACCAGTGCACAGATGCTCCATGGGAAAAAAAAAAAAAAAAGATTCCTCTGGTCAGATATTTTCTTAAAATATTAAACAACTCCTGGGGGGTTCACGAGCATATGAAAGGCTCTGTAAAGTTCTGCAGCATAGGAACCTAACTAGCACCAAAATTTTACTAATAGTTACTATTACTGTTGATATCACAAAACAAACAAACAAACCTTACTCTTACTCCTTCAGTCCATTAGCTTCCTTTCTGGTTACCCCTTACTATCCCTCCCTAGCCTGTACTCTGTAGTCAATCTCCTGCTAACCCTAAGTCCAGAACAGTTATCTCAATGGGTATGGAATCACTCAGAATGTTCTAAAAGTATATATAAGCATCTCTCCTCCCATTTCTACATTTTGGGGAAAACAGTCTTTTGAAAAAAGTCTCCAGGTGATTTTGATATGCACTCTTCTGGGTTATGGACTACTGTTCCAAGTGCCCTTCTTTCTAAATTGGATCAATTTGAAATCCTCAATTCCCCTTGTGTTCTTGGGCCATCACAAATTCTCCATGTTTCTAACTGCTTGACATTTTTTTCTTTTTGTTTCCCTTTCACACTTTCGTCAGACCTTTAATACCAGCGGAGACCTCTAAAACAGATGATCCTGATCACAATTACCAGGACAACAAACTGTTCTCACCTCTCCCTCTTCCATTATGCAAAATACCTGCTTCTAATATATATATTCTCTCTTCCTTCCTTCAAAACCTCAAAGCAAAAAGTATCTTTCCTCTTTTCTGAGACTTCTTTCCCTATTCTTTCAACTATATGTCCTCCAGATCCTCTAACTGTGCTCCCCTCATTTATCTCTTTTTCTAGCACCTTCAACTTTTCCCTCTTTCACTGGTTCCCATCTCTCTCCCTTAATACAAACACAACTTCATCCTATTTTTAAGAACCAACACGTAATCCTATTATCGGCTTCAGTGCACATATTCTGAAAGTAGTGTGCATTTTTAATTCTCTGCAAATTAACTTCATACCCACTATTTCTTCTAAATAGTATTCTCAAAATGTCCCGCAGCCTTCTTAAACCCTGATTATTTCTGACCTCTCCAAAACACCTCACCCTCCCATTCCTTGTCTTCTGTAATGTGGATTTTCTGGATCTTCCTCCTGTTTGTTGCTTTGTAGAGTCATTTCCCACTTTTCACTGCCCAATACTTCTCCAAAAGTAGTCTCCCTCTTTCAGACCCTTGTTTTTCAACATAATTTCTCTCAAAGGTTTTATACCTTCCTTTGGGCAAAATGACTTTGCAATCTACATCTTTAATCTTTGTTCCTAATCCTTAAACCTACAGCTCCACTCCCTTGTCATTGCTGTCATTTCAAATTCAAAAACAGCAAACCTCTCTGCAGCCCTGATGGCTTCCCACCTGGCTCCAGAAGTCCACATCCATCTGCCTACTTGACATGGCCTCTAGGATGGTGAATAGGCATCTCAGACTTATGCCCAAAATAGAACTTGATTTACATCACCTCCCCTTCCCCCTGCCCCAGTTAGCTACTCTCCTAGTCTCCCTCATTTTAGGGTGACACTAGAATTCGCCTAGTTGCTCAGGTCAAAAATCAAGTCATCATCCAGGGCTGCTGCATTTGATCACACAGGTTGAGCCCTCCCAAGGATGCCCGGCCAAGAATGTGTGTCCGTAGCCCTTGCTCCTATCACCCCACTGTGGTGTCCAGCACCCAAGTATATCTGATGGGAGAAAGCGAGTCTTCTTCTCACAAATGTGCTGAGAGAGTCTGTGTATGCCAAGAGGCAGAACTAGCTTTTCTAATTCACACAAATCCACGATACAGACCCTGGAAGTATTACTTGATTCTATTTCTCACAACCCACATCCAGCTTGTCAATAAATACACTCTTTCTCCAAATTTGGAATCCCACCACTTCTCACTGCCTCCATTACTATTGCCCTAAGCTGTGAGCCACCACTTTATCTCACCAAGAGGATTGTGACAACCTCCAAACTACATGCACTGCATAATGACGTTTGGGTCAACCAATGGACCACTTATACAGCGGCGGTATGCCATAGAGCCTAGGTGTGTGTTTGTGTAAGTGCACCCTACAATGTTAGCACGAGGACAAAATTGCCCAACAACACATTTCTCAGAATGCATCCCCTTCGTGACGTGGTGCCTGACTGTGTTCCTCCTGTTCAAATCTGCTGCCACAAGGATCTTTTAAAAACAGATCGTGGCACTTCCAGCGACTTTCTATCATATCTAGGATAAAATTCAAACTCTTAACCATGGCTTTCAGGACACCAAATGCTCTACTCCCTGGTTACACTGCACATCTCATTCCTGACCATGCTGTCCCTTGCAGCTCTACCTCAGCCAGGTGGTCTTTCTGTTGGTCTCCAGGCTACACCTGCTGCGCTGCCGCTGGGAATGCTCTTTCTGCAGGTAGTGAGGATGCTGCCCGCTTCATTTCATTCAGTCTCTACTCAAATGTTATCTTACAGACTCTTACAACACTGCCCTCTTTTCGTCACTCCTTATCCCCTACGTTGCTTACTTTTTCTCTTCAGAGCACTTATCATTATCTGATGCACGCTCACGTGTGCGTGAACACACACAATTTATCTCTTTCCCCCATTAAATGTAAGCTCCATGTGGGCAGAGACTGTCTTTTCTTTTCCCCACTATAACCCCGTACCTACCACACATAATAGGTGGTTCATTAAATAGATGTCGACTCAAATCTACACATTGTATACCTTAAACTTACAGTTAAATGTCCATTACATCTCACTATTCCAATTTTTAAAAAAGCATCGATTGACTAAATGAATATTTTCTCCCAAAGCACCAAATATTCAAATTATTGGCACCATTTGGGGATTAAATTATAATCATTATTAATTCTTCTACCTCTCTTAACTTTACTTCTTTGAATGGCACTAGCGAATTTATTCAACCCTCCTAACTGGTGCCTCCGCTTCCAGTCCTTCTTCCTCATACTTCTCATCATACTTCACAAAACATTGCTCTAACCACTAAGGGGTTCTCAGCAAGGGAGTCGTTTGAAGAGTGTCAAAAAATTCCCAAATCATTTCTGATCAATTCCTTAGCCTCGCATTCAAGATTCTTCAGTCTTAATTTTCTCTCAACCTCAACAGAGCAAAATGGATCTTACTAAGCTCTTATTTTCATCTTAGTGTCTGTTCTCCTTCCTCTCCTTTTGGGAACACCTAGATGCATAATCACATCTTTCCCTTAGATTCATAACCCCATCTTTCCCTTCCCTCAAGGGGTAGCTGAGAAGACTGAGAGCCCCCTCTTCGCTGCCACGCTTCCCTAGGTATCCCAGCATTCATCACTCATGTAGCTGGTTGCTTGTTGCCCACACAGCGTTCGTGACAGCATGTGCCAAGGAGTCATCAGTTAGGTGTCTTCTTTCCCACTACCATCCTGAAAGTCACTTCTCTTCCTATAAGCCACAGCACATACCATGTATTGCCTGAAAGCATCTTCTCTCCACCTACATCTCAATGCAATATATTCTTAACCCTTCCCCTGTGAATTCCACTCCAATCTCTTAAATCGGAAGTCATCTCTTTCTCCTACATCTGCCTCACTATGGCACTATCACACACAGTATGTTTACGTCTGTATCTTATTTACCAGCCACTCAAGAAAAATCCAGAACTCTGATGTGCATAGCATTAATACAGTAGCTACCCACAGTTCTTATTCTTTAAGTGTATTAGTCCTTCTAAGCAATAAGTCCTTGACCTATTTCAGTGATTATATGCATGAACTACATCTTTTATTTCCAATTCTGAATTTAGACCAAGCTAGTTTGAAGATACTGTATTATATATAGTATGTATCACTTACTGTGTATCACAAAGTTCTAACTGTAAATTCCTTATTAATAAGGCCCAAGAAAGGCTGATTTTAGAATATAATCAGTTATTGAGATATTAATACTTTATTCACAAGCACATTCAGAGATATATATAAAATGAGAATAAATCATAAAACTTTAATGTAAAAAAGGCTTTGCTGACAAATGGAGTCAGAGGGGAGAACCTATTAGATTGCCTTTTTTAAAAAAAAGCTATTAAAAGATAACACAGAGGGCTTAGTACTCTCATGAAAACAAAAGGCTAGCTGTAGGGCTGAATTCAGTCCAACTCAGAAGATAGTGTCATTTATTCCAAGACAGATAAACATGAGGAGGTAGCACATGCATAAAACCATTTAAAATTAAAACCACAAATGCCTCTTTACTCCAGCAAATAGCCACCTATATTCTTAAGGTTTACATACATCAAGAAATGAGCTGAAGAGAATGTTAAGAAAATGGAATAGTTTGACAGTTTTGAGACAGCAGGTGGAGTGCTATCTTATTTAGGGACAGTCGTTACTAGTCTGTTAGAAGAGTTCCACAAATATTTCCAACTGAACTACCACCCTCTCCGGAATGACCACCATGGCAAATCAAAATGAAGGAGGAGGACACCCTATCAGATGATTCATCCCAGCTCCAAGCCGACTCTTCGAAAAGAATGTAGGTGTGCTAAAAATTGATCAAGGCTCAGTCCCTTATTTCCCCAATGCATACCTGAGTTATGTTCATTTTAAAATACCTGTCAAGAAGGCCAAGGTCCAGAAAACAATGAATTAAAAGGAACTGCCAGAAGCATGGAATCTGTTTTGATGAATCATTCCTCAGTACAAAGAAAAGAACATAAACTGCCAAACAGCAGCCTATATGAATTAAGTGTTCCGATGTTTAATGTATGCCTCCCCATAGTAAAGAGAAACTTCACTTGGGCAGGTGAGTCACTAAAAATTTATAAATGAAATGTTAATAGTTTTCCTTTCATTCTGCAGATTTTCCAGTACTGCTACATTTTTCCTTATTCGATCTCTTCATCAGAACCTGCCAGAATCAGATAACCTTATCTTAGTTTATTTGTACAAAGTCATGACAATAGTAGGACAAAAATGTTACAGTTCATGAGTTCATTTAACACTGGCACGCATGGAATATCGAAATCACACTTTTTCCCAAAATAGCTAGAAGCAGTTGCAGATTTTATCAATTTTACAAGTCTAAAACATGACATTCCTAACCTCTCCAATCCTATCAGCCTCTGATTCATTTTGAGCCTATTTAAAAGTTGAATTGTGTGACTTTTGTCTCCTCCGAAAGACCCTAATTCTGTATGAGTAGCAACTGTTATACCACTTTGTGTTTATATAGTGAATGACCTTGAAAAATTCAAGTTTAAATTCCAATTAAAAAAAATTGTTTTTAAACATCTCTGACAGTTTATAAAATAGACATATTTTATTATTCCCACTGAGATTAAGGCCCTCAGTTCAAGATCATATAGCATATGAATTACTGATGCAGCTGGGACACATTCCCACTTCCTTCGTGATGATGTGAGCCCTTAACAGATCTCAGACTGTTATCCAAAGGATAGAAGGAAACCAAAGGATTAAATAGCAATTTAGCTCTAAGCCATAAAGGTTCTTTCTCTGCTAAACACTGAGAGGAAGAGAGGGAGCACAGGAGAGAAGGAGTGGAGAAGGGGGAGGAGGAGCTACTGAGGAGGGAGGGAAGGAGAGAGGGAGGGGGGGAAGACTGAGTCACTGGCTTTACAGTTGTCAGATTCTACTTCCAAGTCTATTACCCACTGCAAAACTGTGGCTTTCCTTGGTTTTCATTTTTAGTTTGTCTTCACTCATACAAAGGCTAATTCAGCTCTTTTGAAAAGACTTCAATAAAAAAGTTTTTAAAAGCAGCTAACTGAAAAACCATCCTTCTGTTTCTAGCACTTTCAGTTTGACGTGAGCTGCTCTCGTGTTTCCAGGTCACTACGGTATCTGTTGCCCCAGCACAGATACTCTTCGTCATCTGTTAAATAAACCATCATCACTCCAGATCCAATTTTGTTTTAAAAGCTTCACTCCAACTTGGCCTTTTATAGCCTTTAAATAAAAATAAGTGTTTAGCCTTCTTTTACAAATATTTTTCTTAAGGTCTGGTTTAAAACTACAAACCTATTATAGTACAGCTAAAGAAAATTTTTAAGTCGCCACCAAATGTAAATCAACCACTTGCCGACAGGGAAGAAATACAAACCTGGACAATGTGTATGTGATCAATGGTATTTCCTTTTTCCCTTACTATTGAGCTGATTTAATATTCATATGGCTGTGTAAAACAAAATTACAGTACTTTTATGATTAGACTGAGTATGAGGCCACATGTTCCTAAGCTTTCTAGTGATTTATTCAGACACAATTATTAATATACTATATATAGACAAAACTAATCCAAACTGGCATGATTAGAGGATTAGAGATAGTCCTTTATGGGAATAACAGCTCAGCAATTTCATGACCATATTTCCAAATGTTTACACCAATGCAGGAGGTTCTCATTCAGTAATTTTAATAAAGAAGGATAAGTTCAATGGTAAATTCTCATTTACAAAATATCACCTTTAAAAATGTCAGCTCCAATCACTGTATTCTGCTCTTGATTAGCTAATAAATCTCTTAAGCAAACCATTTTCAAAATTTCTCAATGAAATAATTTTACTTTTTCTTAAACTAAGTCACAGCTGTATCAAAGAAATCTGACAACCCACAAAAACAAAAAATTCAGATATTTTATTTACAACAATATAGCTCATTTGAAACACCTAATCTCCCAGCTAAGTACTCTATTATTATCCCTGTTACTATTATTAAAAGGATAGGGCACTGAAGGCTAGCACGTTTAAAACTTGAGCCAGGTAATAATGTTGGTAAGAGGCAGAAAGAAGGCTCAAGCATAGCTGGCCTGATGCCGGGGTCCGTGCTCTCCACCAGTATTATCTAGTAGGACAAGAGGTTTCCTAAGAAAACCTGAGATGAGATTTCCTCACCAATATATCAAATTAAAATATGTTGTGGTAGGAAATCAGAAAATTGCAACTAAGAAACAATTTATATGAAAATCATAGATACTAATTTTCTGGATGCTAACCAAAGGTGTTTTTTTGTTTGTTTGTTTGTTGTTATTTTTTATTGAAGAGACAATAAGAGAACAAAACAATTTATTCAATTTGGTATACTGATGCCACAATGAAAAAATGTTAACGGTATCTTCATTCTTTGAGTTTAAGTCTCTAAAATGAAATTTGAGTTTTGAGTTAATGTAAATAGAGCAGATATGACTGCTCCAACATTGGCAGCAAATAAATAGCTTCTTATCTCAGTGGCTCATATTATTCTGCTAAATGCCAATGAATGGCCTAAAAAGATACCAATGGGCTCATAAGCAACTCTCCTTTCACATGAGTATAAAAGTACCTAACAATATATCTTTGTGTGGTCTAACAAACAGCACTCCCAATTAGGCAGCAGGAAATGGGAGAAAAACAGAAATGAGTGAGGGCAAAGGCGGCTATTCCTCGGAAGGACAGACATGCACTTTCTGTGGCAGACCTGAGTATTGGTACTGCACTGACAACTACCAGTTATTCACTACCTTCCTGGTTCTCTCCTCTCTTATACAAATATTTGTAATGCTTCAAGATTTTTTAATAGTATGTTAGCATTCAGATGAGGATGAGGTACCACACCTCTGGCATGAGAAACTGTCATTATTTTTAAAAAGTACAGAAAACCAGAGAATCAAAGAAACTAAAAGCAAAGCATATCGAAGAGAATTGGTTGCCAAATGCTTGTACATATTACTACAAAAGAAAAAAAAATCAGGGCCACTGGAATCAAGAGATTCTTACAGTCTGATAAAAAGTTTAAATACATACAAATAAGGTCCTGAATAGAGACAGGGTTCTCTTTCTGCCAGGAAACATTTAACGAGTTTTCATAGTGATAGAGGCAGAATTAACGGTTTCAACCTAAAGGACGTCTCTCTCCTCTGCATGCCCTAAATATTACAACAAAGCACAGCACGTGTACCTGAGGTCCTATAGTTATTCCAACCACAATCTATCCCTACCAAATGCTTTGATTTTAGAAAGAAAACCCCTTATTTCCACTGGTCTCCACAGAACCATGCTTAATTCTAACCATTCTTTAATGTTTATTTCACACTTGTATTGTGAAAAGCCCAACATGTGTTCCTTACGGACAACACACACAGAACAGCTATATTTATATAACAGTTTCTCTAGTGCTGTGTGTGTACTTTTCAAAGTGCGTCCACAGACATTCACACTATTCTCAAGGCCTTGTCATAGGGCTGCTTAGCACCTCTCTTTAACATTTATAATTCTTATGAGTAATATTTTATAGTATTGAGGATGGACATAGCAAAATTATACATAGGACTCACTTGTTGGTGTAATCTATGTAATCTAAGTTGAAAATTCTTTAAGTAGAACCAAATTCTAAAAGAATGTCTTCCACATAGGTTGAGTCTAAAGTAGATTCTAAAGCCTATTGTTAAGGTTTCTGGTAAATGCTCTAAAATCCCTTGTCTGGAATAAAATGTTAGAGACGGCTGACTACTCCCCCTGCATCCATTCCTCTTCCTCCCCAAGGTAAGCTTCACTGATGACCGGTGTGTATATGTTCTTTAACTACATTGTGTATTGTCTCATAATATCTGTTCTGGGCACATAAAAATGATGTCATATGGTATATACCATTTCACTTCCTTTAGAACAGTTAAAATGAACTAGACCTACATGTATCTGCATGGACAAATCATTTATCACCACTTCAATTTAGTAATTATGTATTCAATGTCTGTATCTTCTAGATTGTAAACACCAAGAACCGGATCACACTTGTCTCATTAACCACTGAATATCCTAAGCACTTTAAAATTCCTGGCCCATAAAAGGCAAGAAATAAATATCAGCTGAATGAAGTAGTAAATGAATAATGAACAGGGTAATGCTAAGGTTAATTCATATAACATCTGAACTATTCCATCAAATTAAATTGGCTATGTATCTCGGACTGTTTGCGTGCTGTTTAAATGAAAATGAAATACTAGGGGATAATTGATTCTTAATAGAAAGAAAACATTTTAAATGTTATATATCAATTTTCTTGATATGTAATTTTCTTGATCTGATCTTGAACATTGCTGAGGGACCTACATATAGTACCAGAAATGAAGAGGAGAAAATGCACAAAATGGGAAAACAAAATCCCTAGTACATAGGAGATGAAAAGTAGTTTGGTAACGACAGGGACAATATTGAAATCGAAACCTAGAAACCGGAAGAGCCCTGGCCACTTTCTCATATGCTTCCTAGGTGGGAAAGCGACTTCAGAAAAAGAACAAGCTATTTGGCCACTCATACCATAGCACGAGTACAAAAACAATACTGAAGGGAAACTTAACAGGAAAACGGGCACATGTACTGCCAACTTGCTAGAATAAGGGTGTTGGGGAGGAAGAAATTATTTTTTAGATATACTTTAATAGCAGAATTGTGTTTCTTCATAGTTCAGTATACAAGGCACATTTTAACAATTTTGCTTATATTTAAGTCATTAAATTAAAAATAAAACACATATATACAAAAGATAACTGTAAATGGTTCCAGATGATGATAGAAAATTCCATCTTTTCATTACTGAATCATTTGTTTTGTCGGTTTCAAAAAAAATATTAAAAACGAGTGCAGATGTGAACAAAGATAAATTCATTTTTGGATGTTCTACATCATAGAACTGTTATATATAAATACTTTAAGCCCTATGAAAAGCTAAAGTCAGGGTTTATAAAGGTTTTAATAAATTGAGTTTAGCTGATAGACATTTAGAGGAAACAAACAAAAGAATTTAAGAATGCATCTTCTAAAATAAGTCAATTACAATAAACACCAGCCTTTAGTGCTAACATACTAATTTATACTTAATGCTGTAGGAATATACAATAAGGACATTTTTTAAGTAATGAAAAGCATTCATATCTACAATAGAGCCAGACTAAAGAATGATTTTAATGGTAAGATTTAGGACTGACTTTATCCTCTGTAGAGTCAAGTAATATTAGAGTTAATTTCCTCACTTTGATCAATACTTTAGAACATAAATGTGATCATGTCAGATCGTGTCTGCTCAAAGTTCTCCAGTGGTTTCCCATCACAACTAATTTTCAGTGAAAGGATCTTTGGCGATAGGAATTTATTTTCTATGAGTGAAATCCATATATGCATATTATTAAAATCATAGAATATTAGTGATATGGGATGAAGACATTATATGTTATGTAAGCCTGCATTATGTAAGTTATAGTGAAAAATGAAATCATCACAGAACGTTAATATAGGATAAATTCTTGATCTCTCGAGGCACTTTGAAGTTATAACTGTCCTTAAATTTTTATGAAATATCTCACTTTTATTAATAAAGACACATAGGTTGTTCCAGTTACATTTTGCAATGGAAAACAGTACAGTCTATGGTCAAGAGAATGGGCTCTGGAACCAGAACTGCCTGGGTGCAAATCTTGGTTCTATACAGCTTAAAGCTATGTGACCTCAGGGAACTTAGATTTACATAACTCTATAGAGGTAATAACAGTACCTACTTCATAGACTTTATGAGGATTAAAACTCTCATCTCAGGACATGCTTTGCACTGATGGCTGACCCATAGTCACAATAAGTACTAGTTATTACCAATTATCCTAAAAGCCATGCTATTCAAAATTTTGATGTTACTATGTGTCTGCTGATGGTGCACTGTGCATGCCCTGATGCTAGAGTTGACTGAAACTGTTGACATTGGAAGCAAAAGTGGAAATCTATAGAAACAACAGGATTTTTTGTTAGCAAACTAGACTGCCTGGACGAACCCGGGTTACTTGGGCTTAGGCCCACACTTTTAAGGACTGATCACGTGCACTCAGTTCTAGTCTGCACACTGCTAAGCTTTTTGTGATAAGGAACTGACAAAGGTACTCTTCTAGACTTCCAAGGTCTTTGGGCACAGGCAATAGGCATGGATGGGACATTCTTTTCCATGTAAATCATTGCCAATTTTAGGTATGTATGGTAACTTCAAACCTATGATTAAGATTTTTAAGGGATCAACTGTTATGGTTTACTGTTGTATGTCAGAATGAATTAGAATGGTACATCTTTCTGTAGCCAATTTTACTCTTTCTCTGGAGAAGGAAAAGTTTAGTCATAGAACTGGTAAACACTATGTTTTAAAAACATTGGAACATATTATGAATGTATTACATAGACTTTTAAGGCAAAAAATAACCCCAGAAGTTCATGGTATATGGTATATCACACTGGGCTACCTAACCAGATCTCATGCCCAACCACCAATATTCATTGATGCTAGTTAAGTCCAAAAAGCACTAGATAAACCAAAGTTTCAATCTATTAAGAACTTTTGCAGAAGATACCAAATTCTTAACAAAAAATTCTAAGCCTCAAAATAGAACTGAAGAATTTTTGCAAAGCAAAAACTACAAAATTCAAGATGCAAACAGAGCAGCAGCCTTTTATCCAGAGCCCCTAAGTCCAAGGTAAAGGCACTAACACATATGAGTAAGTAGACCATTACATAACAAAATTCAACATGTAAGGGATACCAACAAACAAGTGCTGATTCTGTGGCAGACATATATGGTGGATGTAAAATAAATTGCACAACAGTGACAAAATAAAAATGAAAACTTCTCAAGTTTTTATTTCTTGGCTAAAAACATAGCAAATTCGTTCTTTCTCCTTTGTTTCTCGAGGTGAAAAAGCAAAAAGTCATACATACTCTAAGTTCTGTTGTAATAGCTTGTTTTAGTTGAAATACTTCACAAATAGGTAAATAGAAAGTTAATCTCATCTTCCCCTCCTTAAAACCATTCTCTAAAGTTTCTCTTTAAGGTTAAAAAAAAAAGAGAGAGAGAGAGAGAGACATTAAGGCAGAAATATTTTATTGGTTTGATCAGAGTGTTAGTATTGGTCATTATATAATTTTAAAATCACTTGTACTGTCATTTCCTTGAGAGATGTCAATAAAGTTTCCTTGTGCAGAAAATGTAACATTTATTCACCTTAATTCAAAGCAGAAACAATATTTAGTTCATGTCTTTGAATTATAAATCTTGTGCATAAAATTGGACCCACAGATGCATGTATTGGGGGTTGAATGTGAATAAATGACCAACAATAAGCTCTATTATATTGAAAAAAAGAAGTTTGGATTTTATTATATTTTTACTTTTGAAAGAAAATAAAACTAGATGGCGAATGTCAATATTAAAAGATTTAGTAATGAACATAGCAGCAATATAAAGATTTGAAAATGAAAACCCACTCTAAGAGAACTTTGACGCACTTTTTAAATACCTGATTTTCAGCCAAAAGTGAATTATGATAGGAAAGGACGAAAACAAATACTTAAAATGAATATATTCTGAGTATTTCAAAATATTAAGATCTTTAATTCTGAGCGACTATGAGAAACAGAACAATAGACCTTGGATGGAGTTCAATTAATATACACCATGGTTTTACACATCATTAATCTCATTTAATGGAAGAAAGTCAAGACTTAAGTTTTATGCTATCCCCTCAAAGGATAATGTTATTGCTCCTTAGTGATGATTCATGAAAGGCACACATAAAACAATGAAAACTACTAATTCTAACCTAAAGAAAAGTTTAAGAAGCTAAAGATCATGATTTTAATTTTGACTTTACAATAAAGTAGTCCAAATAGTAGTTATACTTTCATAATTAATGCTAATATTTCAGCATCATTCTAATAGGTATAATGTGAAAGCAAGCAGAGTTTATACTTAATGAGAACCATTTCCTCAAAGTTCATGTTCTTACCCACATAAACCTGTGGGGAGCACAGCTTATCTCGACAAGTTTAAATTTTGAGAATTAAGAAACCAGTACTTTTTCAGAGTAACAATATTTAACATTTCTAAGTCAACAAAGGTTTTTTAAAAAATTAATGCATTTCAAGAACAATATACATTTCCTTCATAAGTAAAAAATAAAAATCCCAGAATTATGAAATAGAGGTGGGTAATGAGAACAATACACACAATAAATAATGAGACAAATGAGGGCCCTTGATCTGAAGCCACTCAGAGATCCAAATATCTAAAATAAAAACAAGGGAAGTAGCTATATGTTTTGCATGGTATGTGGTGATAAAAGCTAATCCGCGAAGAAAAAAAAATTTCTTTTTAGAAAACATTTGTTTAGAACTTTAATAATCTTTTATTTAAAATCTTGTTATTTATATATTTAACCTAACCTCAAAGGAATTTATTTTTAGAAAGCCAATGGTACAACATTTATTTTTAGAGTCACAATTCTGCTACACTTTCAAAGGTTCCAGGGTAATGTTTTATTTTTAGAACTACTGTATAATTGTAACATTCACTTCTAACTTTATCAGTCTTTACAAACTGTGGTATATAACTGTTGAATAGATAAATACAATTAAGTAGTTTTAATAAACGCTGATGTTATCAGTCTGCCAAATAACACATTAACTGCCAATTACGCTTCTTGTTAAAAATGAAAAACAAAGAAAGTCTGTCCAAACAAAACAGACCAACACTATCAAAAAAAGAGGGGGAAAAAAGGTAAATATATTAATTGAGAAAGCAAGGTGCTAAGAAACCTGGAAAAGGGGGTTGGATGGAGTGGCAACTAGCACCAGATAACCTTTAAGATTACTTTTGAGCTCAGTTATGTGATTCTAATAAAGTACAAGATTATGGTAAATGAAAGAACATCAAAGATCTGGAAAGGTTGAACTATGTACTAAAAATAAAACAAATTCTTCATCTGTTTACAGAATATGAATTAAAATTATAATTCGGGGTTCCAAGTGGAATTGCTGGAAAGAGATTTTTTTAATATACACAAAAATCACCAGGAATGTAACATGAAAACAGAAATTTAAAACTGTGTCAGCTAAGAATTTTTCCTTTCAAAAGCTAAACCTTCCAGACAATTTTGATCAACTGAGATCTCAGGGTTTAAAGTATTTCAGTAGGTAAATTATTTAATTTTAAGAAAAATCATTATTTTTAATAATAAAGTGTCCAGAGAAATTATGTCGTCAGATATTAAAATCTGGCTTCAAAATTATTCTTACCATTGAGATTTTAACTAAAAAGTTTCCAAGTAGGTAAATGTGATTTGGAGTTAAAAAATGTATTAACAATGTTATGAGATCAATTGCCAAGATTTGTCTTTTCATTACTCTTTCCCATGAGCCTCCAACCTGAACTGCTTGTACAGCTCATTGTAGCACTTAGCCTCAAGGATCATAAATTTGTTCAGTTTTAAATTTAACCAATACGTAACAGTTCCCAGTAAAGAGTGTTTTATAATTTATTCAAAAAGATCACAGATACTACCAAAGAAGCAATGTGTCCTAAGTGCTAATTAGTATCCTATTCACTTTAATTAAAGGTTATTGGATTAGGAAGCCATTATAAAAGTTTTAATCAACATAGGCTTTAGACATTTTGCATATGTTAAATACCTCTACAGCTACAACTTATAAAACTTATTAAAGGGCAATCTTTGAAACAGAAATGGTAAACTAAGTCAATCTTAAAAAATTTCCTTCCTTTCCTATATGCTCACAAATATAAATAGAAAAGGAGACCATAGTAACAGAATCACTTCATTAAATATAAAGATTTATGAGCAATCGACTTAACATATTCTATTTAAAAAATAAGTAACTTTTCTACTACTATTTAAGAAGTTAAGGACTCTGAGAAACATCAAGTTTTGACAGCTCTGTTTTATGTTAGATTTTCCCCAAGACACCCATGTAGTAGTTTTAAAAACAGAAATCCAGACTAAGACAGTATAATTTCTAAATTTTTTCAAGTCATGTGCATTACCTGGTATTCACATTAATAAAATACTTGGGGGATGGTAGCAGGAGGGAGAAGAGGGAGTAAAAAAACACTTTTCACAGTACCATAAAATTCCATTTCTAAGTAGTGTAAAAAACAAATGTTATAACTGTTAAAATTTCAAATAAAAGTGGTTGAACTTGATACACTTGAATGTATGTTCATGTATAATTTTGCCCTTGAACTCCATGATAGAAAATGGACTAAGCTAAAGTCTATTCTGACTAAACCTAACTGAAAATCTGAGGGATGTGCCATGATGCATTTTAAGATGCATTTCATTACTCATCTGCTTTTGGTTATATGATACGATAATGCTATATTTAATATCAAATAGTGAAGAAACTAAGCAGAAATCACATTACTTTTTAAAAAATGCATTCTTGCTTTTTCAAGACCTCTAGGAGAAAACCCAAAATTTTTACAATGAACAGTAAAACTGATTCTTAAAACGAAAAAATTCTACATAATTTTTAGAATAAACTATTCTATCAAGAAAACTGCTCAAACTAAGAAGTACATTATTTAAGTTTAATACAATCTTTTTATATACTAAACTTTGAAAATTGTTTTTGCAGTCAGCTTCCACATGAAATCTGCTATTCTTGCTCACTCTTCTATGGCATTACCCAATATTGTTACTCTCTCACCCTGGATAGTATTGGTAGTAAATGAGAGCAACAACGGAAACCGCAAATCATTAAAGCTAAATTGAACAAGTATGTTATATTTTATAAATTCTGGTGCAGCAAAAATATTAGTTCTTTTATGACAAAACTAGGAACAGGAATAGATCAACGAACCATTTACACATAACATACTTATGTGGAAAGGACTGCTGCTGATTTTCAGAATCTGGATGGGTGGATGGGTGGATGAATGGATGGAAAGACAGATATTCATAGACAGATATATACATAAACACATATATTATATATAAATTATCATGCTATATACCGACACATCAGTCCCTATCAGTGAGTGGTTCTTTCCACATACATACATGCCTATGAAACTCTACACTATCACACCAAGATCTTTGAGCTCTTTGAGTCACTTCTCCCTTTGCTTCAGACGGATTTAAAACATCACCAGCAACAACAAAAACAACAACAACAAAACCAATGTATCTTTAAAAGCAAGGAATGATAAACTATTACATACTAAGTACACTGTAACAGAAAATCTTTATTTACTAGTCCCAAAAGAACTTTATGAAAAAATCCCACAGAGAAATACAAATACCTGTAAACAACAGTAGTTTCCCTTCAGTTTTAAAACTTCTACAATATTTTTGGGATATCTCCTCTGGATAGAAATGGCAGATTTCATCAAACTGAAAAATTTTAAGTACTATACTTGACCTACAAATGCATGGAGCCTTGTTATAATTTGGACCATGCTGTGAAAATATACTATGTAAGTTCCTTCTGAAAATTAAATTCCTTAAAAATAGCTAAGGTAAATTTCTACATTATAGTTATTCAATTCAATATAAATTCTACTGAGATTGACAGTTGTATGCTAAAGCAATATTATGGTACTCTTCATCTGATTTAGCAATGTTTTCCTACTCCAGACAACAGATAAAAAAACAATTACATAGTCAGTAACATCAGTGATATTGATCCTAAGAAAGCAGAAAGAATCTACAAATAGGGTTATGTTTGTTTTTTTTTTTAAGTTGTTGAATAGAAAAACAACAAAAAAATTAGAAAAAGTCTTTATTCAAATACTCCTAGTACAACCAATAGGAAAAAGTCCTCCCCACAAAAAACTCCAACACTATACTGCAGTTAAAAAAAAAAAAAATCAAAGCCCTTTTGAGTATTTCTCGTCTCTTCACAGCACCCTCAAGTATTAATTAAAAATATAAAACACTTTAATGGTATCTTCTTAAAGAATTTTTTAAGTTAAAATTCCAATTATTTGTTGTACTTAAAATGCTGGAGTTGTTTTCATCAAAAAAAAAAAAACAATAAAATCAGCTTGAAATGAATTTATTGTACAATACAAAAAGTAGGCATACTGGAAAATAAAAGGTACATTATTAAATATACAAAGCAAATGAAAGAAAGCTAAATAACACAAATGTTTTAATCCAAACAGGAAGATTAAAATGCACAACATTTACGCTAAAAATAAAGTTTCAGAAAGGATATGCATTTCAAATGAAATGTTAATGATGAACAAAAAGAAAAACAAATACGCTAATTTCTAAATGCTTGAATATCAAGAATCAGTAATGGCATGAAACATTAAATCTAACAATACTGGTACTTTTCAAGAACTGTATTTGAAAAGGTATTAAAAAGACTAAAGGAATCAAAATAATGTTCTTAAATCTGGCAAAGACTTCTGTCTTTTTAAAGTAAAGTTTGAGGGCCCATTCACAATATCTTTCCTCTCCTTTCATTTATACCTCCCTACAAAAAATTTTTGGATGCTCATCCTTAACAGGATTCTATAAACATAGCAGCTTAGATAACCCTACTTTACTGATAAGTGCGCATTTCAGACTTATCAACATAATTAAAGTGCCACAAATTAACAACACAATTTTGAAATCTATACAAATATGGATATAATATAAAACATTAAATTTTCATTTTATAAAGTAAAACTAACCTACAAATGAAATAGTAAAATGCAACAATATAGAGCATATGGGGGGTAAAGAAGTCTTTTTTTGCAAACTATCAATTAAGGCATTAAGCTCCCAAACCACAAATGGCTCTGGTGAAACTAATACAAATGACACTGTCTAAAGGTATAGCAGAAGTGAGGCATTTCAACACACCACTCTCCTGTAAACAGCCAAACCAGAAGCATCTAGTTAAGATATGCATCTGTACATTAGAGGAACATTCAAGTAACCATTTGGTAAAACCCTCTAAAACTTAACATATAATTATTTAAATATATCAGCTTTAATACTTAGCCCAAAAGGCTTGTGATCAATACCTTTGGGAGGAAACTTCTTTTCCTAATATCATAGTTCCCAAACTCAAGACATCATATGATCAGGATTTTCTACATCTATAATTGTACTGGTATCTAAATTATCCAGTGAAATCTTTTTTGCTATACTCTTTTATTTACTTTACAAATTTTATCTTACCACGTGTATGTCATGATATTAAGACACTAACAAATTCTCCTCTACCCCACTCTTACCCTTCCAAAATTTACATGCTTAAAAATAATTAAAAATAAAATAAAACACCTTGAAGGTGTGGGAAACTGTAGGGAGAACCAGAGAACTATATGGAAGAAGGAAGATGTGTGAATAGGTCCTACAGAATTTTACACTTTGCCAAGACAGACTTTAAATATCATAAATTATTGGAAATCAGTTTGTATAGAACCTACAATCCTTCTCTTAAAAGCAAGTTTTGATTCTTAATATTACATTTTTATAACCAAACAAAAAGATTGAGATCTAACCTATATTTTATTAGCATACTTACTACCTTCAGACTGAATTCATTTCCTAAGTACCCTAAAAGAGTTCAAATTGAACAAATTTTATGAGATGTTATAATTTATTATAAAAGATTCATTAGCATTTGTGAAATTATTAGAATAAAATTATTAAAAGCTAAAAACCTAGATTCACTATTCATTCTTAAATATAACAGAAAATTTATGTGGATAATATGAAAATAAAATTGTTTAGGTAAACATTTCACTTGAAGACACTCACTCACTATTGCTCCTTCTGAGTAACCATTATAGCTTAACAGTGAAACATGTCATTATCTTACATCTGAAATTCTTTGGCTGGAATGTTTTAGTAACATAAGACACTCCTGTACATGACAATTCTAACAGAACATAGGATCTGCAAAGTAAAAAAGCAAAGACACAACTTATAAAGTATTTGATAAAATTTTTTTAAATTTTTTAAAAATTTAAAGCCAAGCCAATCACTAAAAATGGCATAAAATGGAAACTTAAGATAATTTTATAATCTACTGCTATATTAAATAATTTGGAATTCACTATTTTGTCTTTTTAAAAGTTTTGTATTTAGCACAGAAATATACTTTCTATTGCCACTAGAGATATGTCAGTTTTAAAATTAGAAAAAACAAAATATAATGAAACTTAAGAGTTCAATGTGTGGGTTTTAGAACCAAGAAACCACAATTTCTGTTACTATTTTTAAATGGGATTACCTGACTTTAAAGTTAAATTTTTAATTACACCAAGAAAAAATTTTTAAATTTTTTTCCTTTTTGCATTTTTTTAAATAGAGCAAATTTGCTTTATTTACTTAAAAAAAAAAAAAAAACTGGCAATCCCGCTTTTTAATCTATTGTCTTTACACAAAGATTGAAAGAAAAAAAACAGCTTTATGGCTCAAGCACTCAAGGTCAGGAACACAAAAACTCAAATAAATATATATATAGTACGCAAAAAAGCTAAAGGTGTTCAAAAGGTTAAATGAAGAATATTCTGAAACTAGAACCCATTTCGTTTAGCTTTTCTCTCCCAGACTTTCCATTCTATATACTACAGTTGTAGAGATGTCCTCATTTGACTCAGGTGACACTTTTTTCCATACTGTCTCTTTTAAAGCAAGTTCTTGTTGGAGACTTTCATAGTCCAATGGTCCAAAGGAATGCTAGTTGTTCAAGCAACATACATAATTTATTAGTGCACTTGAGTGAAGAAAGGTCCAAGCTATAAAACGGTATTTTTCAATGAATGTTATTAAAATCTATTAACATTTTCACCCACCACCATTTGATGTTCTGCTCCATGTTACTCATGTTGACTCTCAGAGTTTCTATTCTGTTGGCTCTGCATAATTCTCATATATTACTAGAAGTTACTTTGATTGGAACTAATGATAGGAAAATTTACTTATTTTATGTATTAAAAATATTTTCTACTTGTAAGTGCTTCATATGAACTTCAAGTCTAATTAGGAAATTTTACTATAACCATTTTGCATATGGAATGCAAAGATATTTATTTAAAACTCAAAATAAGTCCCTTGGTGCAATGAACAACTATGAAGAAGAAAAAATCTTTCTGAAATTTAAGTCCTGACTCAGTACTAGCTCTAAAAAAGTAGTATATATATATGTGTACTAATACGAAGCCAAGCACATTAATAACAAAATATTACTTCAAAATAAGAGTATCAGAAATACTGCATTAAAAACTTCATAGGAAAATATTTCATTTACAGTGGCTTATGAAACTTATGAGGCTTTGTAAGGTCTCTTGCTAATACTATAACCCCTTTTCCATTTACATATCCATCCACATAAAAATAAACCTCAAGACTATAATGATAAATACTAAGAGTAAAAACAGGCTTTCTTTTTATAGCACGTAGCACTTTCCAATGTGTCTTCTTTTAACAGAATCAATTCTTTAAACTATTGCTTAAAATAGCAAAACAATGGAGAAAAGAAGGGAACTCTGCTGCTAGGCTAACCAGTTTTAATTTAACTAAAACAAACAATATTTAATATCTATCTACTACTAGTCCAGGATGAAAATGTCAACAATTTGCTTATACTCATTCGTGATCAGCAAAATAAGAAGGCCATTAACAATTAAACTAAATTTTATTTAAACTGGTGAATTACATAATACATGATAATCTAAATAAGAATTTTGCTTACCCTTTGATCACCACCTTCTCTACGAGGATCAAGTTTTTTTGCAAAGTGTCTCAAATTATCATAGTTATGGAAATTACACAGAGAAACAAGATCCTGTAAAGAAGCAAAACAGGTATAAGAAACAGGCTATTCATTTTTCATTATCTAACAAATTACACGAATACTGTCCAACTTAACTACTATCTCATTCAAAGTACTACGGCATGTTAACAAAGCATTATGATGCATCAAGAAGCAGACTGATATCAAAATAAGAAGATATGAATACAACCTTTAAGAACACAGGTTACTAGCATGACTAGGACTTGACCACTCAAATTGTTTAACTTTCATTGTCTGTAAAACTGGCACTATAATAAAGAATTCTTTCAAATATTCATAAAAAAATACAAAAATATAAAAATATAAGTAAATATTCTGGTTACAATCTATTGTAATCTATAAGCAATCCAATGTCATTATCTAGTTTTTATAGAATATAAAAAACTGAAAAATAAATCAGAATTTTAATTAAGAAAGTCTGCAGAAAAAATTACAGCACTCAGTGCAGACTCTGTAATAAATGTAAATAAACCAGAAGCTGAAATTGAAGCAAAAGTTGGGTAACAACATAATACACTGAATTAGTTAAGAGTAGTAACAATTTTAAATTGCAGTGCTTATATCTTCAAAAAAAAAAGACTTTTAAAGGTAGTTTATGAATAAAGACATGCAACCATGCAGACTAAAAAAACAATAAACTATATATAATCTTCATTCATGTGGGTTTCAAATTACTTCAGGTTTAATATCTTTTGCTGGGCTTTTGGAAACTGAAAACTAATTATAGCCACAAAAATTAATATATAAGCCTTAAAAAAATGTCATTTTCTGTGAGAATGATTACATGAGAAGTGCCTTGTTAAGGTAATATAAAGTCCTCTGTGAGTACTTCCACGACTACCTAGTAACTAGCAGATAGGCATGCAGTGTGCCATCAATCAACTATGAAAATGAGTAAAAAAATCATTAGATGGCTCAACTTATAGAATCAATATTTTCATTAAGAAAACATGCTTACATGACAGAAGTGAATTCCCTTAACACTGTTGCCCATCTTGTCCAGAGGGGGAGACCAGCACATCATGCCCATGACATTGGGGACAACTAAAAGAATGCCCCCAGCAACTCCAGATTTTGCAGGAAGACCAACCTGAAAATAATTTGAAAAAAGGGACATTTATGTTAACAGTTTTAAAATAAGAAAAGTTATGTCCAACAATAAGATAATTGGTTAAAAAATTATGGTATATAGCAATATAGTAGAATTCCAACATTAAAAAAAGTTGTACATGTTTATAATATATCAAATGAAAGACAGTTATAAAACACTTGGGATATATTTAAACATACATACTCTAAGGAATGAAAGTAGATTACATCTAAATCATGGGACTATGTTTTTATTTTATCCTTTTTGACTATATTTTCTAATTATTCTATAATAAATGCATATTACTTTTTTAACGTGTATTTTAAGTATAAAAAGTTATTTTCAAAAAATATTTTATGATTACATAATGAGAAATTCTATCTTATTAAGAGTCTCTGTGCTCTACTGTCAGAAATTCTGAGGAAGACAGATAAGATGGTAACTTAAGCTAATCCTCTTTAAAACATTTAAGTTTACATTATGCAAAATGTAACAATATGACAAAAGACAAAATATTCTCAGGGTAGTATTCATTAATGGCTTATAACATTCAGACATTGAGTACCTCTTGCTAGAAGTAATTTCGCACAAAACTAAGAAAAATAAAAATCACCTGAATGGGATCTTCCAACTTACAGGGAATACATGGGACAATGAAAGCCATAAACAAAATCTAGACTGTGAGATATTGAATAGGATAAATGACCCAGTTTTTTCAACCAAATATAACAAGAAAAAAGAGAAAGGTCAAGGAGAGAGACTACAGATTAAAGAAGAAAAATAAAGGGAGATTCAACCAATCAAAATAATGTATGGCCCCTATTTGCATCCCAAGTCAAACTGGAAAATAACAATAACTTATAAGACAATCCAGATAATCTGAGCATTGACCAAATATTTTGAGGGTAATAAAGATTAAACTTTTTTTGGATTTTTTATGTGTAATAACAGTGCTGTGAGTTTCAGAGCTCTTATCATTTAGAATTACAGACTGAACTATGACAAGGATAGGGGAAGCAGGTGTACATACAGATGAAACAAGATTGGTTATCTACTGATTATTAGATTTGAGAGATGCATAATAGTAAATGTGTCTATTTTTCTATGTTTAAAATTTTCAAAATTAAAATATTTTTCAGGGCATTTGCTGACTTGACATAAGCAGAATAAAATAAGAAAAGTCTATACATTTCACAAGTGGCAAATGTACAACTGAGCTTAAAGCAATATATTCTTAAGTTTTAACTTTAATATGCTTCAAGTCCTTTAAAACATCTATGGCTATAACCAAAAATGTTAAACATTATAATTAGCATTCTTTCTAAACGAATTCTTGAAGTATGTTCTTTAGGGCTAAATATCATAAGCAAAAGAAAGTCTATACAAACCTTGTACATTGGAATGCCTTAAAAGTAGAAGTGATAAAGTTCTAGAAATAAAAACAAGTTCTTAAGAACATCTGGTAGACTGTTTAACTCTATTCGTTACCAATTCTTTAACAAATTAACCTTGAAAACAAGCCTCTCTCTTAATTAATGTACAGCTTTAGAAGCAAAGTTCAAACTGCCATTTTTAAAAGAACTGGTCCAGACTAGTTTTTTGCCAGAGAAAATTAAGATTAAACAATTACTTACATGGAAAGCAAACTGCCCTGAGAAATCATACATGCCACAGGAATGCATCAAACTCAGTGTATTTCGAACTGCTTCAGGGCTCAGTACTCTTTCACCAGTAATTGGACAGAAACCACCATTAGCCAGTGTTGCAGCCATCACACTAGCTGATTCACAAGTTACTTCAATGGAGCACAGCTAAAAAAAAACAAAAACTAAATTTTGAAAATTGAGCCTCACATGATTTTTAGTATTACAGTTAACTTCTAAGATAATCTATTTTATCTGGTATTTCATACAGATGTGAAATTTTTCTTGCAAAGGGATTATTTTAATACGTGGTGACATTCTAAAGATTTTAATTTGAACAAAATTCTAGCCCCTTTAAGGTTAATCCTGATTTTCCCAGATCCCAGTCTTTTCGTGGCAGAACTAGGATAGGAAAAGCCAGGCCCTAAGCACTAAGATTTGTAATTGCCCCATGTGATATTTAAAATTGCTTAAATATTAATGCTTTTAATAGGATACACAAACATAATTATTTTTAATTCAACAGGATAAAAGGAGCCATGATATATTTTTAAGACAAAATAATAGTACATCAGTACTATAACAACACTTACATGAGAAATTGCCAGTTTTGGAAAAAAAAATGCTAATGCCTGACAATTCATCTATAACAAAACTCAGCATCCCCAGATGGCAACAAGAAAAGGACTAAGGGAAGAAAAATCTAATTAGACAGCTCTAGCCTGTGGATGCTCTGTGTGCCTAAAGCAAAATGTTATCTGTTAAACCATTTGTTAATATTTAAATATTTATTTGATATTGACTATTGGTACTGAATATACTATGATGAATTAACAAAAGCAAAGTCCAGGTACAATGCAGAATGACATTTTTGTATTTAAATATAATCAAACTAATGGAAATAGTTTAGCACACCTAACCCAAATTTACCACCTAAAACTAAAACAATATATATGGTCTATTTTATTTTTCATTAACAGCAACCAAAACAGGGGGGAAATTAAAGGAGAAAAAGGTAGAAAAGGAAAGAGGAAGAAAAAAACTGAGTTCTCAAGTTACACACTTTCCTCACTCATACTTCAAAGATTTATATACATGAGGAACAAAGGGGTTTGAAGATAGCTTAGAAGCAAAATTAACTACAGTGAATTAGAAAACTGACTTGCAAATACTTTTTTACTTTCACTTTTGCCTATTTATATTAAAACTTCTTCCTAATTTCCCCAAAACTGCAGAATCTACTTGCTTTATTAACCCAAATAGCAAAGACTCATAGAAAGTTGATTTAATCACAAAAGGCTCAGTGAAGACTTATAGTAATGTTTATTTAATCATGAAAAGCTTTCTAAAAGATTTAAATTCCATGAGCACTTCCCAATTTATGCTTAGTATTATTGGAATTGTGTTTGCATAAGGTGATTGATATACTCTTAATTTGATAAATCTCAATTTAAGAGTACTTTCCTGATACCCTGATGAAATGTTCAATTAGGTGCAGCCCTTCTACAAAAAAAATAAGGATTCTATGGCTGTCTCTTGATTTTTGCACTGAAGTGTAGAAATTTCAGATTTAGTTGTACCTAAGCTATAATAGCCAAAGTTAAATATGTATACCAAAGGAAAAGAACTTTAACATAGAAGAAATTCAAATGGGCTATGGAAAAAATAAGAGCTACTGGATAAAAGCATAATACTACATCATATACTTTATAGTTTCAAAGAAATCTCACAGAAATCATCTCATGTTATCTTCAATGTAATGCAGAAAGTTAGGTCAAGCATATGCGCAGAAAATGAAACTGGGGCTCATTAATTGAAATTAGGTCACATGGCTAAAAAGTGGCCATATCAGACTTTGATTTTATATACTGACAGTCTGGATTCCTAATTTACAGTTCTTCACCTTAGGCAGGTGACAACTGTGACTTCTATCAAAATCTACTTTATAACAACCTCTCTTATATAGTCTTTAAGCTAAAAATTTAAAATTAAAGCACCTTCAAACGTAATGACAGGCAAATGTAAGGTAAATTAGAAATTAATAATTTGTTACTATGTAGTTTCATAATACAGACCCATCAGAGGCACTAATGGCAATAAATGTGTAAGAATGAACTGAACTGAAAGTATGGGGGAATGAGAGGGATGTCCAGGAAGACTACCTTAAATTGAATTCTATACCACAGCAAATTATGTGAGTGGCCCCTCTCCTCCATACATATGGAGAGAGCTGGAGTTTGCTATTCTAACTTCGAAGAATACCCACTATGTAGAAGTGGACTAAACAGAGAAACTGCCACTTTAAAACATGGAGTATGAACCCTCTGATAACTCCTCCAAACAAAATTTAAAAGCTAAGAAAACAGAGCTCAGTGTATAATGAGAAGCCAATGTCTAGGATTGAACGTTATTTCTGACATGCTTAAATATAAGGTTTTTACAGGGGAAAAAAATGTTCCCTATTACATTCTAAGTCCTGACTTTTTAGGAAATACAGACATGAGACTTTCATGAGGACTTTTTTTTGAAAATCAATGGGAAATGTATTTTCTCTTGGCTTAGAGCCAAGATTTCAGAGACATCTATATTCTGCAAAATGCGACAGATCCATTTATACACAAATTCATACATTTAAAGTAAATTACCTGGAAATAGAAGTCTAATATACCAACCATATCTGTACCTTCTGGAAAACACTGAAAAAATAGAAAGGCAAATAAAAATATAAGTACACAGGAAAAAAATATATGCACATAGGTTAAGGATTAAATTTAAAATGTACATAAATGTTTCATTTTAATCAAAAACAAAAGAGTACATAACTTATAAAAAGGTATAAACACGAAATAATGAATAAAGCAAAGTTACATCATATATAGGTTTCTAAATACTTGTTTAACTGACAAAAATAAACTGATTCATAAACTAAGTTACTGGACTAGCCACTTAAAAAAATCAAGTGTAATCAACAGTAGTCAGGCACTCTACTTTTGAGTAAATGGGTGAACCCTTAAGGAAAATTTGCATTAATATAAATAGCCAAATATTTGAATACTGCCAGATACAGATAATTTAATAATATTAACACTTTGATAGCATTAACTCACAAGTGTTTTGCAAAAACTCCTGCACCTTAAATAGTAATAGGTAGTTGCTTAAAAGCTATTGTTGAGTTTTTCACTTTTATTAAGTAAAAAAACAATTTGAAACAAAAACAAAATTTAAAAACCTTTTTTTCTTTTAAGTAATATCCTATTGCAAAATTTCGATCTCCACTTTCTCTTTCAGACTGAAACCTAGAAGAAAGAAAAAAATTTGCTTTATTTATTTTCTGTAAAAGTATGGTTGTCCTGTAGTATAATTTGTATATCAAAATTCAATATAAAGAATAGTGACCTAATAGTCAAGACTGCTGAGTTCTAGCCTCAGTTCTATCAATAGGCTTGCTAGCTATGTGGCCTTGGGCAAGTCATTTAAGTGACAATTCTTTCAATTGTAACCTTCTCAGCTGTAAAAGGACTGAAATGAACTAGGCCCTTCTTAGCCTTCATATTTTGTGAATAAAGTAGCTAATTTTTAAATTATCAAATATTCCACCATTAAAACATACTCGAAAATTACAGAATCTTCTCGCTCCCTCAAAAGTACAATTGTCAATTCCAATTTAGGGAATCCACGAAAATTTCACTAAGGGACACATGAAATGAGACCTACAGCATTCACTGGATTAACAGATTTCAAAGGGAAGCCCAGGCAGTAGCAAATATCATGCAGTATGAACAAAGTTATAAAAATAAAAAGACAAGATTTCACTGCAAATATTCTGATGTATCTGGGAAATGGGATTCATGCAGTAGAGTAGAGAAACATCAAATTAACAAAAGAAACTGGAACCAAATAATCACGACTGATAAACACTAAAAAATGTAACAGCTTCTGATTGCCTACAAAATGAAATCTTGGAAGCCTTTCAAATACGTTACCTTTTCAGATCTACATTTTAGAAAGGCAGCTCTGACATCAGTTTGGGAAAGAGGAAAAAGGATGAGTGATGTTATTAGGTGACTACTGTAATGAGATACATACAGGAAGCCTGAACTTAGCTAATGGTGATAAGAGTGGAAGGAGAGGGATTATCAAACATGGGAGCGGCTGGGCAAGTCTTCAGACTTGATGGGAAAGAAGAGAAACAGTATAAAGTCTGTTACAAAGCCTAGAATTCTAACAGTCTACAGAAAGAAAGGCAATATCAACTGACATGAGGATCCTTAGAGCAAAGAACAGTTTGGGAAGAAAAAGAATGAGTTTTGATTTAGATAGATTTAATTCCACAACTCTAGATATATAGTTGAGGGCTCAACCTACAAGTGTCCAGGAGACTGCTGAAAAATAGAGAAACTATGGGCGAAACTCTTTGTATTATTGATCGCGGGTAGACAGCACCTTCTAATTGTATATGTTAGTGTTTCTATGGTTAGAAAAACGATGTGGGTATGAAAAAGATCTTGAAAATAAACATGTCAATTTGCCATGCTTTTTTAAAACAAAAATCAACATAGTACAGATAAAGGACTAACTACTGAGCAACTACCAGTGCCTAGCACATAGTTCTATTCATCAAACACTATATGAAAAGCCTGTATCTGCCAGATAACTGGAATACAGGAATGAATTGGAAGATACTATTCATGTCTTAAGCAGGTCAGAGCCTAATGGTGATGACCGGGCAAAGAGAGATGATATAAAATAAGTTCAATAAAATATGGTAATATGAGAGCACAGAAGAAGGGCAAGATGAGATTAATGAAAATTTCCTGTAAGATACTTAAGCTGATGAATAAAAGCTGGTAAGGCAAATAACCTGAAAAATTTTGCCCTCTGAAATGTGAAATACAAAGCATCACTTAGTATTTATGCCAAAACTATTTAAGTTTTATCTAATCACAAGGAAACACCAGATCTATTAAACAAAACAGAGACTATCTACGACAGCCCATGGGCCAGATCCAACCTGCTGCCTGATTTATAAGTAAGGTTTTTGGAACACAGCCTCATATTGTCTATGGTTACATTCCTACTAAAACAATAGAACTAAGTAGTTGTAACAGAGACTACAAGTTTAAAATATTTATTATCTGGTCCTTCACAGAAAAAGTTAGTTAATTCCTGCTCTATAAAACTGGATGGCACTCTTCAAAAAAAGCCATTTTATACAATTTTTAAAAAGCAAGGGTCTAGGGCAGGGGGATTATTTTATTTTTAAAAAACAAAAGAGACATTAATAAATGAAATGCATGAACCTCTGCTGGTTCCTGGGAGGCGAAAGGGCCACAAGAGGCATTTAGGGAAATTTGAGGACATTTGCATATTGATCAATATCATGATATCTAAAAATTAACATTAATGTTCTTAAGTGTTGATGGTATTATGGTTATGTAGAATATCCTTACTCTTAAGATACACGTGCTGAGTTATTTAAGAGTGAAATGTCATAATGTCTACAACTTAATTTCAAACAGTTGCAGGAAAAAAAACCCACATACATGAATATGCACATGTTTTTAACTATCTAAAGAGAGAGGTTAAGAAAAAGTGAATGACACAAAATATTAATCAAAAAAATAAATCAAAGATATTCAGATAGTTATTTATTCTTTCAACTTTTCTGTAGACTTGCCAATTTCAAAATAAAAAACTGGGGTAAAAATCAGGTTAGACAGGCACAGAGAAATTAAGAGAGGTAAGACAGGTATTACAGACAAAAATTAAGTGCCAGTAATATAAGGTATACTTGAAGCCCTTTCTAATTCCATGATTACCCATAAACTGTTTATCAAAACTACTTTAAGCACTTTAAGTGTCCCCTTCCTCACCTCAGGTAATCTAGAAATCATTCATTTGCCTCTACTGATGAAATTTTACGTAATTATTCACTGAAGTTCTAGGACTAACAAGGAAAAATAGACTAATTCTAAACACAATGTGTTACATATATGGAGTAACAAAACAGTATTTAAAATAAAATTCTAGTCTACAGTCATACCACCCTGAACAAGCCCGATCCCTCTGATCTTGGAAGCTAAGCAGGGTCGGGCCTGGTTAGTACTTAGATGGGAGGCCACCTAGGAAGACCAGGTTCTGAAAGTGTAAAAAATAAAAAAAATGAAAGATTGTAAGCTGACAAGGTCCTTGAATTCTGTGAGGTCAACCAAGGGTTGCCCTGCCTAAAAAAATAAAAATAAATAAAAATAAAAAATAAAACAATTAAAATAAAATTCTATAATCTAGATTTTTTTATTAATTTAAAAAGGCCTGACCATTATAAAAATCTAAGTCATAAATCACTCACGTTGCATTACTGAATCCAACATATTCATTACCAGCCATCTTATTCAAAAACTGCATCACCTATAAACCAAAATTTAAAAGTATCAGTATCAAAAAACAAATATATATAGAATGTAACATGAAAACTGAATTCTATATTGCACTTACATAGTCAAATTTTTCAGCATTATTCACTCCTTGCTGCAAAAAATGAGACATAAATGTTAATGTAGGCACCACTGCAGTAAAGTTTTAAGTGAATATCAAAATTTCGAACTGCTATCATTATAATTAATATATTGCACATTAGTACTTTTAAGTCTAGGAAATACTTCTACTAAAATAATTTAATATTTACATAAACTATATACATATTCTTTCATTAATACCCGTATGTTGAGAATGAATCTGAATTACAAAGGGAATGCTTTATTTTAAGTATATCTTTACCCAACTCAAAGTTACAAAATTTTAAATACAAGTTACCCCAAATCCCCTTATCTTTCATGACAACAGATAATCTGCTAGAATGTATGCTATTTATTTAATTTCACATTTAAAAAAAAAACTTAAAATAAAGTTTCACCCTTAGAAAAGAACTAAGTATATATAAATTATAGTTTTTAATTAAGAACAATCTACATATACTTTAAAAATAACCTTATATCAATATGAGTTAGAAAAATGAGTTATGTTACAAAACTAATCTTTTGTAATTCTAGTATATGCAAACATATACTGGATTTAACTAGTGCAGAGAAAGCTCTACCTTTATATCTCACTCGTTATGTAACAAAACTTGAACTAAAATATATATATATATATTTCATAGTCTCTAAAAAATTAGCTACATTTGTTTAGCATTATGCCAATTCGGAATGTGGAAGATGTATTGTTTCATCACTTCTATTTCTGACATGTTAGCTACTGCAAATGTCAATAGGAAAAACCTATGTAATGTAGATCAGTTCAAGTAGCCAAATGGTTTCATTTTACCTCAGTGAAGTTTTACAAAGCAGTTAGCTGTAGATCTGAAATCAAACGTATTAATTGGTGATATGCACCCAAGAGAAACAATACATCTCTAATTTTTAAAACAGGTTTAAAATAAAATAATTTGACAACTAAAGTTTTCAAAGTGAAATTTAACTTCTTCCTCAAAAAATCCAAAACATTACACTTTAAAATTTTATTATGGGGACAAAACCTGTATCAGAGTATTCTTTACTTGAATAAAGCCAGGTTCAATCTCCACTTCACAAGTGAATTAGGATGTGGCTGATAATCTGTGAAACCTTACAAATCAACTAATTTGAGATAGGATGTGCAATCACACATATACAATCAGTGGCTGAAAAGAACACCACTCTGTCTTGTCAAAATTAAGTATTAACAAAGCTTAAACAAGATAAGAATAATTTAGCTACAATCATATTGTAATCACTATGTATTTTCTCTAATGTGTCCTTTAACATATTTTAAGTTTTCTTTCCTTATAATACACCAGAAATCAAAATGTAGAAATGTAACTCCAAAGCTGTTCAATGAAAAATAATTAAAAGAAGAAATTACCAACTTCATTGAACTGTTGCAGTTGTCAAAATATTCCATAGATTCTAATGCTGTAAAATATGTAACAACATTTAAACCACAAAAACCTTTTTTTAAAACCTTTTGAAAAAGCACACAAAAAAAAACCCAACTCTTTTGGAAAAAGATGTCAGCATTTTAACTGGGACGTTACATGGATAATTACTGGTTATGCAAATAATCGATATAAAATAAACAAGCTATATTGAACTTTCATTCTCTGACCTATAAAATACAAATTTTCTTTTCTATCTGTCATGTTGAATTAAAAAAAGTTTCAATCTAGATTATGGTCACATTCTTGTTTTACTTTGCAGTTTACTAAATTCAAGTATGATTAAGTTTTGCTTTTATGCTGTTTTTAAGAAACAACTGATATTTACTTATGTCTATCATAAAAAATTTGGGTAAGCTACTTGAAATGTTCTAGGCAAATTATGTAAAAAATTGTGTGTTGACTCAAGAAAAGTCTCTCCTAAAATTTCTCATATAAATGTAAAAGCACTTGATTAATGTCTGTTCTTATTATGTATCCTGGAAATAGCATTTAACTTAAGTCGATAAAATATATTTGCTCCTGTATCTCTTGGATATTTTATGTACCCTAGGGATATATGGGATCTAATAACAAGATATATTATTTTAATTTTGAAAAAGTTACTGCATAAAGTTTATTTGAAAAGATGTTAGAGAAAAAAAACAAACACAAAAATACCCCCATTCCAAAAAAGCAAAACCATGAACTGTAAAAAACACTATCATTATCTAAGTGGGGAACAGCAATGTGGAGGAACAGATGTGAAAACTAAAAAGGAATAGGTACATAGGGGCTGGTTAAACTATTCTGTTTATTTAATGTGTATTTTTGTAAACTCTCATATACAGTTAAAGGAAAAATGTTTATTTGCTAATAATTTCTCATGCTAACTTACAAAATTGTTCCTTTAGAATAGTGTCTTTCCTTTTGAAATAGTAATTGATTTTTAATTAGTTCATGTATCAGTGGATATTTTCTACTAGAACTTTAATTCTCTTACTATTTAAAATTTTTATGTATGTATGAGTTGAGACATCTTCCTAAGAGTACATGAGTAGAAATAGAAAAGATTTTATTACAGCAATGTCACTCAGTACTTTACATATCTATCTTATTACATACAAAAGTCACAGTAGTTTATCCTCAAAAATTATGCTTAACGCTGTTATTAAAAACTAACAACTTGTGTAGATCTTCTTTGCATTCCATTTTGTTGAAATCGGGTTGTGGAAACAACCTGGTATACAAGAGGACTTGTTCCTAGTCATTACAGTGATTCACACATCAATACCACTGACTCCATTATTTCAAAATGTTCTCTTTTGTTGGTGCCCAAGAGGTTTTTACAACCTGAAGTAATGCACCACGGTAAAATCAGGGAAACATGAGAGTGGGAGAAAATTTGGACATAAGACAGATTGTATGCATATATGAAAACTGAAATTTGAAAACTGGTAGTTTTAAAACTACCAATGTCACTTTATCTCTTGGAAAAAAATTCCCATACACAGGGATGTGTTTATCAGTTTTTAAAACTATGCAGCATTATTAGATATCATGTTATTTTAATCTTGAAAATGTTAAGTAATATAGTAAAAAACTTTTCAGAAAACAATTAGACAAAATATATTTATCAAAATTTCTAATTCATGCACCAAATGACTTTTAAAAAGCAAACCACGTGGCTTCTTTAAATAGGGTAGTACGATTAGAAATTTATATATATTAGTTTTCTACGAACATACCATTCAGGTTAAAGAATTGATATTTACATTCCTTTGAAAACTTTATGAATGAAAAGTTGATAGAGGCACTGAGTTTTAACAATGGCTAATAAAAGAATTAATATAACTATATCGGAGTGCTTTTACAACCTGTTTTTACAACATACTTGTGAATTGAATCATGTATTCCACATTATAATAGGTGAAAAATGTCACTGTTAACAGGGATATCTGCCAATAAATTTAATATAAAAATGATTCATTTAAAGTAACTGCATTAATCAGTTATTCTGTGTAAGTCACTTCATTTACATGCATCTTCATAAGTATGGTGATATAAAAGCCAATTGAAAATCAGAGATCGCAGAGGAAAGTGGCATACAAAAAAAAAAGGCAAAAAGGGGTAACTGAAAATGATTTTAGAAAATACTCCTAGTTTAGTCTTGCCTCAGAAAGTAACTTAAAGTTAAATACTTGGAGGATTATAATAGATATTACAGGTAAAAAATAATGTTGTAAATCTAGTATTTTCATAGATGAACCTTAAAAATACAGTAATAGAAAAGTGAATTCTGTTGGCAATAAATTATCTTTCATTTAAAAGAAACCTCAAATACATCAATTGATATAAGCATGAAATAAATAAATCAATGTAATTCTTTCTTATGAATGTCACTAAGTCCAGGGCATCATCCATTGCTCTTTGGTTCTCAAAGCCACAAACCACCTTAAAAATGTGGCTTACAAACAAGTCTAACAGATTATTGCTAACATAACCAAACTGAGCATTACATACATATTAACTAAATTTGTCTTGATTTTTATGGAGCATGATTAAATTGTTTTTGAGCACAAAAACTCTGATTTTTTAAATTCAAAAATACTTCTGATTTTAAAAATTTGAGCTTCCTCAAATAACAAAAACTAGAAACTACCACTAGACTAGAGACAAACATAGAAGACAATGTAACTTACTCTTCACCTTTAAAATAAAAACAAAAAGAAGTATGGTAATTATCTTGTAATACGCTGTCCTCATTTTCCCACTCTAACCCTCAAGTTATCACCAGACCTTTTAAACTGAAACTAGGTGAAATTTTTACCACTGGAAAAGAAAAAATTACATAAGGATATTGATATTTATCCAAAATAATTGTGCTCCTTTCAAATTTATTTTCCCTCTTTCCTTTAAATCACCAACCACATTACCATCAAATAAAACAAACTGCATCAAAAGTATTTTTAAATTTAGTAGCTACCACAGAGAAAAAGAGAGGAAGTATAGTACCTTTGATTTTTTTTAATTATGTGCATTTTATGTACAAAATAAGATTTCTTTTTATGAAGGTATTTACCTATATAGCTTTGTTTAAAATTTTAAATATTGGCGGTTTTCTATAAGTTTAGTAGTTAAGAATTTATGCAACAGGTTCCTTCTGTCCAAATCCTCCTTTTTTTCCACAATCTGCTAATCCTTTTGAACATTTGCTCTGCCTCTTCCCCCATTTCCTGAGGATCACCACCAATCCTACAAGGAAAAAATATCAATACTACAAAATTATGAAATAAAGAGTCTTACTAAAGACTCTACTTAATTTTCTTGTGTGTGGGTAGGGAAGTGACATGATGAAAATGTTTTATTAAGTACCACAATAAAGTCTTGATTTTTGACGGAAAAAAATAGGTTTAAGGTCATCAGCTAAAAGAACTAAAAAGTGAATTCATATCTAATAGTCATAGTAAAATATCTAGGCCCTGGGTATTCAAATGTAAACTCCTTCAAAAGAGTCTAGTTTCTTACAAATAGTAGGCACTGGCTGATGTCTAAAGAATGCCTTTATATACCACTGAAAATCAGGTGTGACTTTTAAGCCAATAAATTGTTACCTTTAGTATAAATGAAAATTCAGAAAATAAAATTTCTGCTTTTTGGATAATATAACTGTGCTAGGTAAAGACAAAAATGTCATCGAGAGAAACAGCAAACACCTACATTAAATATGGCAGAAGGAATTATAATGAATAGCAAACAAAAAATTAGGAGATTTAGCTCAAGCCCACTTCTGCTGCTTTAAGACCCTATCCAGTCTCCATTTCCTCACTGCATCTATATAAAGAGGGCTAAGTTTAAAGACCCTTTTGGTTATGGTTTTATTACCTCAAATTCAATGACCAATTCATAAATATTATGTGATCATACCACTTGCAGAGATCACATACAGATATTTATAAGAGTTTTGAATTGTTTTTTAAAAAGAATGTAAGAAAAGTAATATTTACTGGGGCAGATTTATAGAGCAGGCTTACCCCTCCAAGATTTAGATGAACTTCATTTAAAACAAAACAAAACTTGTAAAACACCTTCTAAAGACAAAACAAAAATTCAAAGAAAGTGATCTTAAATATGAACCATACCCCAAAGCCTCCAACTTTGTCAGTAAATTTAAAATTTCTATAAATTTAAAATCACTTCTCGAATTTGTAAATATAAGATGACTCAGTTAAATTTTTGCACTGTTGGACACTGAACCACACTTGTGTATGCATGTTTTAACTGTTTCCATGTCCTCACATTAATGTGGCTCAATGTATAGTTTATGGCTTGTGAATGAACGTGGTAAGTGAAACTAATGAAGTTACATTATGATATGACCAGACATGCATTTTCCACATGCAGCATTTCAGTGTAGTATATTAAATCCATGAATTATTAAACTGAAGATGGTTTAACTGCATGCAGTTAAGGAAGGCTTCTATTAATCATTTATATATGCCTTTTCTTGCCATGTTAATCTTTCTCCAATGAAAAAGTTCTTAAACTGGGATCCATGGATCAGCATCGAAGAATCTGTGAACTCCCAGAAGTTTATATAAAATCATATTATACTTGAACATTTTTTCTGGGAAGATTCAAAAAATGTACAGAACCATTCTAATGGTTTTCTCATCAAGCATTAACACATACATTATATTATAACTTTCCTTAGCTCTAATTTCAGTTACTTGTTCAAATCTAACAACTATTAATGAGACTATTCTCTCATTGCAGTATTTATTGAATTTTACTTTAAGGGCCCACACTATAACATAAGCTATCTGAAGGCAGAACTGTGCCCAGCACGTATTCATATTATAATTTTCTACACTAAACAAATAGTTTCTTTCACCTCAAACTGACAACTTTTCTCTTATGTAAAATAGTTAGATAAAAAATGAAAATTTGCATAGCTTATTAAAATTAGTTACATTAAAAAATAACTCTTGGCTATATCTACCTCACTAGGGTTACAAGGATTAAGTGGGCCAATGCTTACAAAACATTTGCCCTAAAATAACTAAACATATATATTCTCAAGATAGTCTTCTACTTTAAAGAGCTATTCTCATGAAAATATAAAATTTATGAAAGAGAGAATTTCTAGTAAGCAAATTAGATGAATTTTTATTATTGGGCCAAGAGCATAATTTATACTGAAACATTTTTGTGTAACCAGGATAGCCCACCCTCAGTAATGCATCTAATGAAGCCATGTAGTTATGTTGTTTTTTTTTAAGCTTGGAATAGATAGGCACAGATTTACTGAAGAAAGCATATAAATGTTCCAAACACAAATGAAATGTTTTTAATATAACTGAAATTTACAATTAGAAATTAAAAATCTAAATAGTATCACACAATAGAACCATTTTCAAATACTTATTTCAAACAAAATTAGAGCTTCCAATTATTAAGGCAAACCAGACACTAAAAAAAAAAAAAAAAAAATCGAAATATACAATACAAACCAAAACATAAGAAAAATAATATTAACAATAATTGGAATAAATCTTATTTATTTTAATTATTATATGAAGTAAAATAAAACAAGTTCAAATGAAAATCATGATTATAGCTCATGAAAGTATACAGGACCTGAGAATATTAAAAGGTAAATGTACTTTGTCTTAACACAAAGTACCAGAACATTTGTTCCTACATATGTTGATGACAAACATTAAACAGTAAAATGCTATTAACTGTTTATATCTGTTCATTCTAGAAGGGCCAAAAGAAAGAAAAATAATATCAAAACTTTAAGAAGAAAAACTTCTGTGCCTATACTGTTCAGCAGAGATTTCTTTTTGAATTTTTACCATTTTCAGGTCAAGAATAACTGTTGAAATTTAAAATGAGTCATCTGTTTTTAATTTTGCCCTTGAAATTACATCATTTATTTTGATACAAATAAATATCCATTTTTTAACCATAAGATCAATTTTTTAACACCAAAAGAAAACTTTAAAACAGCTCTACATAAAGAATCCAAAATTTGCCTTTATGCTTCATTTAAAAAATTTACTAGGTTAAAAGGAAATGTCAACATTTTACCTTTATTAATGAAGTCACAACAATCGCTCCAGCATTTACCATAGGATTGTGTGGCTTATCTATAAAATATAAAAGCAACATTATTTCAAATACCTGATATAATTTTCTGTGGTAAGTACTTCCATGAACATATACGTATTTCTTTATGTAAGCCATTGCTATAGTTCTTTTTAAGAAATGAACGGTATGGAGGAATGCATTTATGTTATTTACATATCAACCCAGTAATACACTTCTTGGAAGCTGCTATAACCATACAGGCAAACAAAAATTCATGTACAGAAAGGCGGTACAAAGATTTATGTACAAAAAAGTAAGAAAACATCCAAATTGCCTACTTGTGCCATATACTAGCTTTGGATAATGGGCAAGTAACTGAACTTCACTGTGCCTCAATATTCCCATCTGTTAACTACAAGTAATAATCTCAGCAAGTCATAATGCTCGAATAAATAAAAACACATGAAATGCTTAGAAAGTACCTAGCACATCCTTAAGCATTCAAATAATATTATTAAAAATCATTTTGGAAAAAGCACATCTAGTGTAAACACAATTTTAAGTTTTTTTATGTTTATGTATATATGCATACATACGCAGAAAAAGAAAATATGAACACTACCAAGTGATACATAGTTACAAATAATTATAGATTTAAACTGTATCCTCTATGCTTTCTGTATTTTCTGAAAATGAAGATATATTTCTTATACAATTTTAAAAATTACTTACAATTTAAGCTCATACAAAATCCTACCTCTTCTAATTCTTAAAATAAATAGAATTTCAAATCTCAATATTTTCATTCATGACATAGCACGAAAGCCAAACAAAAACTCTTAAGAGCACTGAAAACATTTATTTGAAAGCATAATTCCTCAATTTTCTGCTTTTAGTAGTAATTAATTTCTTTGGAAACAAGTTCTTATCTAATGTGACAATTCTAGCAGAATTCATTAAGTTATTGCTACATTATTAGTCTTCTTGAATTTCGAGCACATTACCTTCTGCGAATTGAGCTTATGGCTAAACAACTCTGAGCTCAGGAAAACGGCCTAGCAGTTCTTCACATTGCCCAGTAATTCCACTCCCAAGTATATAACCAAGCGAAATAAAAATGTGTGCACACAAAAACTTGTACACAAATATTCACAAGTAACATTACTGATAACAGTCAAAAAGTAAAAACCACCTAAATGTCCTATCGACCAATGAGTACATAAACAAAATGTGGTACTATTATCCATACAATGGAAATATTATTCAACAATTTTTAAAAAGTGAAGTACTGATACATGCTGCAACATGAAAGTACCTAAAAACATTATTCTTAGTAAAACAGGCCAGTCATAAAAGACCAAATATTAAATAACCCCATTTATATGAAATGTCCAGAATTGGTATATCTATACAGATAGAAAGCAGATTACTAGTTGCTAGAGATAGAAAGAAATGGGTACTGACTGCTAATGGATGCAGGGTATCTTTTGGAGGTGAAAAAAGTATCCTAAAATTGTAGTGATGGCTGCACGACTCTATGAATATACTAAAAACTACTTAATTGTATGCTTGAAATGGGTAAATTATATGATATGGGAATATCTCAATATAGTTGTTAATATTTAATTTTTAAAAAATCAATAAAGACAAAAAATTGGGTAACTGAGTCTATCAGTTTTCCTTAATATAAGGTCAACAACATGACTTAATAGCTATGCTTTAAACACTGTACATTCTGGGTTACCCATGATAACGACTAGTTCCAAAAGTTAAAATAAAACAGTATAATCTCCGAGTATTGCAATAGTCAAGATTTTGCCTATTCCAAAAAATACTAAGAGAAGTTTGCTTTCTCTGGGATCACATGAATGTCTGGAAATACATCAGAGCTATTATAACATAACACCAGCATTTACTGCAGTATAAGCCTCCATCTACAACTTATGACTGTAAAAATCTACCCCTTTCCTGCTTTGCCATAAGTAGAGGAAGAATTAAAAGGTTTAATTTAGAATCTTTAATTTTAAAATATTTATGACAGCAGTAATAACACTTAAATTAATAAAAGCAACAATTTAAAGACAAATATTAGCTTAGTATAATAAAATGGATATGGGCCACATCTAAAATTTATGGGCATAACTAGAATGTCCCAAACTGGTTAATTTGAACAAGTATTTTTTCTCACTCCAAGGCAATAAAACAGAGAAAGTTCTTTCACATTTACCAGAAAAAAAATCTTTCAAACTGCTAATATGAACCTTAAATTTTGTTATTTCTATACAATTTAGTCCTATCTTCCTCATGTAAATCAGTTCCTTTTCTTTCTCAAATCTGCTACACATATAAACCAACATATACATTTTGGTTTCTGTCAATTACACACTTATAATTAGAATCAAGGCCCACATACCCTCCATAGCTGTTAACACAGGGGAGAAGACTATAAAAAATATGTTAATTAATCTAATTTCTCCTATAAAGTAGAAAAAGACTTCACTGGGATGTCCAAGCCTGACATCTCCAGCAAGTAACTTCTTTCTTCATTTATGGTAGAAACTGTTAGCCAACCACCCACCATAGGACTAAACTTTGTATGCTGTAAAGCATTTTAAAGCTACTGATATTAAAAGTACTATAATATCTCTTATCTATTCATTATATTCACACTAATCTTAATTTATCATCACAATCTTATAAAGCTACAGTATTTTTTTAAATTTTGTAATTCTAGATACACAGTTACATATCCCCATATACAAAGTATAGTTTCACCATAAATCTACCTTGAAATTTTAAAGATGAAAAAGACCTATAAATTGTTTTTTCCTGAGTCTAGTCTAAAACCAGATTCTAGAGCACAGAACTTATGCAGAATTCAGACAGGAATGGTATAGTGAAGCCTTCATTTTTCCATTACTTTAGGATTCCTGGTCTTGGCTCAGGCTTGGAAAAAGTCAAAGAATATCAAGGCAAAAATCTCGTTAAATTTTATATTTTAGTTATTATAAACCAGTGCTAAATTCCCAAGTTCTTATCATGAATTTTTTCTTATAGATTTTGGTGTCAATAAATCCTAATTTCTAAAATCATAAATGTACATGGCAAAAAATATATTACTTATAAGGTTAAGTTCATTTATCCTAGACCCATTTTATTTATTTTTGTTTCTGAAATGCTTCTTTACATTCAAATTTCTATATCTGTTAATTCTTTAAATACCTCTCTCAAAATCAATTCACCAGAAACACCTAGATTATTCTATTTTGTCTTATGTAGGAAAGTATTAACTCTTCTTGTAAAACATTTAATCTTGCTAGAACAAAAACATTAATTCTTTTCATATTAAGTCTTGAAGTCAGTGAATTTAATAAGGTAACTTCTGCATGTCATGTCTTTATTGAAGTTGCTAGTTTGTGGTAATCTCCATAAAGTCGGATGGTAGCATCAGGATAGAAAGATGATAAGGGGTAAGAAAATATAATTGCTCTTGAAATAAATTGGGAAACAAGAAAATACTAGTCTTATAACTTCATTAAAAAAATACAATAATGACTATAAACTACATTTCATTTTTTATCCAGAAGAAAAAATACAAATGTATATTTCTCCCAACCATTACTGCAACCACAAAATTCCTTCACTCTTGCTTTAAGTCTATCATAACTCATCACACAATGAGGAATCTAGCATGTCTAGAAGACTAAAAAATAGAAACCAATCCATAGATTGGCATTTAAATTCAAAACACCAACTACTACCAGATCAAAAGTACTACCTTTGTCTTCCCCTTTTCTTTTAGATTCCTGTAAAGTAGTAAGACTTGACAGTTGTCCAGCTATTTAATGCAAAATGTTTCTCTGAAATAGTAAATCTAATGAAACAGAAATAGCAAAAACATTACCTCAACCAGGGCCACCATTAAACACTTGTTATTATGAAAGTTTTCAAACATATACAAAATATAAAAGTAGAAAGAATAGAAATACCCATGTATCCATCATTTAGCTCCATAATTACCAACATAGAGTAATAATCACACCTAGTACTCCCCGCTACATTCCACTGAATTATTTTAAAGCAAATTCCAGGCACTGTGATATGTGCAAGATATTCTGCTATAGGTGGCTATAAAGTGAAGATCTTACTTCCTGCCCCACTTTTATCCCACTTTCCAGTGGTATGAGATGCCTATCATAACCATTTTAAGAAGCAGGCAATGAAACCATCTTTGTGGGTTTCATAGAATTCTGTGAAAAATTAAAGTATGAATGTTTTTAAGTTCTTTTTTTAAAAAAAAAGAAAAAATAACTACTTAGATTTACATAGGAAAGTAAGGTATTTCTTTTTCCATTAAATTTTTATGTAATTCTTACCATCTTCATTTAAAAACAGTTTGTTGAATCTTAATCCACTAGGCTCTTTCCCCACATATCGATGCACATATTCTGTTCCAAGATCATTAACAGCAATGGCATATTTCAAAGGTTTTACACAGGACTGAAGACAAAATGGAACTTTGGTATCTCCAATAGAATGCCTATGTGAAAGCAGATTTAAAAAATAAGATCAACTGGAAAAAAGTAACTGAATAACTGGAGTTGTTATTTTTACATGTTAATTCTAATTTACAAAAGATTTCCCATAATTCAACCACACAAGTTTAATTGGATATTAAAAAACAAATATAAGGATGTTTATTTTAAGAGGGACAGGGCAAATAAAGGCAAAGGTTTAAGAGCACTCCAGTAACAGAACAATTCAGATAAGTAATGTGAAAATTTTCCTCTGAGGGAAACAGGATATGATCCTTCTTACTCCTACCTATATTCAACCACATTAAAAGAACTAGCCCTTTTAGAAATTAGTCACTATACTTTTTTACTTATAGCTTTAATCATGGCTAGGCCATGGTTAATTTTTAAATGGAGCTCAATTTAAATTTAATACCATCCTCTGAGACCCTATCTACAAATGCCTCATCTTGGCAACTATATTTACTCACAATTTCAGCCCCATTAAAAGAAATGGCATTCAGTATTATAAACCTAATAGAGTTGGCTCTAATGACAGTCATTATCGCCATATAAACAACAAAATGAAAGCTTCATATGTTATCAGATGAGGATGCACATGAAGTACACAATGGGTTACAAAATGGAAAAATGCTCACTGATCCCATTATAACTTAGCTTCACAAAGACAAAGATCTTTGTATTGCTGAAGTATCCCAGGTGCCCTGAACACTACCCCAATACATTACAGGCACACATTCATTCGGAATGAAAATCATTCATAGTGAAACAGTTCTATTAATAACTGCCACTGGGCAAACAGGAGTTAACAGAGATGTCAGAGGGCCACCTCACTTCTAAGTATATTTGGAAGATGACTACATATGTACACATAGCAAGGTATATTTTTCCTATAATGTGTGAATACTTTTCATTCAGATCATAACTTGACAATCATTCTAAAACCTGACAAAAGCCTGTAATACTACCACCTTTGAGTTTAAAAACACATACGTTCTAGTCAGTCAACTTCTAAATTTCTCTACATAAGAAAACTAACCTAAAAGAATCATCTCTACATACAAAGAATGTTTGAGAAAAATAATGTGCAATCAATACAGGATAGTAATTTCCTCCAAATATAAAAATTTCCATTACATGAGAAATCATTTCTTCCAACAACAAAAACAGGAATACCACTCCCTACTGGAACATGTTCCATAAAGCCATATCTTATGTATTTGTGTCCTTTTATAGCATCCAATATTAAATTCAACACATAATCAGTGTTTAGTATATTTCACAGGCCCAGATGAGACTAAAAGCCTGTCATTATGACTAGATGTTAACATAACCCATTAATATCTAGTTAAATACACTACTAGTTGCTGGTATTGTTCTCTTCCAGTATTATACAAACTCTGAGATTCAGACTCCTTAACTTAAGAATGAATGGGCTAAATCATACTTTTTTTTTTTTTTCACTATAAATACTTGAAGATAATTAGTAAAAAATAAAAAGGTCAATTAGAAGAAAGGCACTTAGATCAAAATTTAACAAGTGACAGGAAAAGCTTTAACTGGGACATTATTTTGAAAAATGAAACCTAAAAATTTAAGGGTGAATTACTTGTAGTTTTAACAAAATTTAGGGTACATCTCTGATATAAATTTATTAAGCTATATACATACAGGAGATGTATACCTTATATGTTTTATTTTTAAAAAAATAATTACTTTGTAAAAACCAAACCAAAACAAAACCCAAAAGAATACCTCTGAGGTAAGTCCTCAAATGTGTAAAAATATAATAGTTTTTTTAAACTTACAAAACCAAGTTATAACATGATAATAAATCTTTATGTCTGACCCACAGGATAATAAAAAGTCATTCTTGAAAAAATATTCTAGAACTTTATCCATTTTTCCAAGGGCCTCTCCTTAATTCATCGGTTTTTAAAATCAAATCATCTTTACAGTACCTTCACATCACATCATTATCCTTTTTACAATTCTACTAGATCCTCATTTGTCAGTGGCTGCGCCTGCAGCGTGAGCTTTTCCCAAAGATCACTTTCATGGACTTCATGAAATCCTGCATGTTTTGCAACTTTTTACTTTACAAATGAATGATGGTTTTCATGGATTTAAAATAAAACTTACCTCTGTCCATCTACTGTACAAACAGATACACCCCATAAATCAGGACTGAACTTGGCTAGTTGAGGAATATAATCTGCAACCTAATCAAAATATTGGAAAGAAATCAACAAATATAGAAACACAATATTTTCTTCTACTATTTCCCTCAATTTAGCTTCCACCAATGAATAGTTATTTATAGCACTCAGTTGCTTGGCAGTCTATCTTTTACAACAATAATCATAAAAACTAAGGACTCAGAGAATTTCTTTAATCAGAGTCATGCTGGTAGGGTTTCACTACCTAAAATCTTTCAATATAGAGAAGAAATAAAATAGCTCTTAGTATTATTTAGAGGATTTTTAAAACTAGAAACATTTTAATGTTCAAAAATATCTGTAAAAATTCACAATAAAGTTACTTTTTTATTTAAGATTTAAAAGCCATCACAATCATTTGAAAATCAAAAAGAATTCTTAGAGTTAGATTTCTTTTTAGCCCAAATAACAATATTTAAAATATTTTAAAAGCACTTAATCCAATGGCTTCATTTAACTTAAATTTCTTAATTAGCAAAACACAAGAAAACTAAACAATTTTATTCTCTGTACTTCAAGGTGAGCTGAACTTATTAAGTAATTGGTTTAGAAAAATATTCACATTAAAAACATTACCTTTCCTCCAGACTGTTTCTTAGCACTTTCATATAACTCATCGATATGAGAGGTAAAAGACATAAAGTCAGGAATGACAAACTTTCTCCTAAAGGCTTGTGTCAACAAAACAATGTTGCTTTGAACACATCTGTGGAATGTGAGAAAATAAATAAATAAATAGACTGGGTGCCTTTCAAATATGAGTACTTGATAATAACATTATTAATTAGGAGAATGTTTAAACAATAACGAGATCCATCATTTCATACAACAAACTAAATTCTATAAATTATATTCTACATTATTTTCTTTCAAGCGGGCTTTCATGTAGTTGCTTGTGAGCTGTTGAAGTTAAAGAAATGTTAGATTGCCTAAAAATTGTATCACAAATTAAAATAGCACAGCATTCTACCAGATCAAGTATCAAGACCATCTCAAACAAATTTCTTGGCCTAGCCAAGTTGATAAGCATTCAGCATGACATTTCATTAACAAAAATCAGACTTTAGTATGTCATAGTTAAGATCCTGTTTATTTTTCCATTAACTCAGACAAATATCCCTTAGCTCCTATGTAACTATTACTAGCATTTCACAAAAAGAAAAAACTAAACATTTTGTATTTTAACATATTTTTCCTGAATTACATTTTGAAAAATCTGCATTTCTAAGATAAAAAAAAAAATGGAGATAAAATCTACTTTTGATCTTAAATCACTGTATCTGTATCAAATCCAATCTACATCCTTATTTTTCAAGAAGTTGAAAATATGAGGACTGCGAAATAAATTTAAATTATTAACTTACTATTTAAAATTAATCAGCACTTTTAAAAGTAGGCTTTATTATTAACAAAACTGTATAGGCAGTGAAACAGGGTTTTTTTTTGTTTTTTGTCTTTTTTTCTATCAGAAGGTGGCTGGTAAATGGTGGTAACAGCCTTAACTGGTGAATTACTATGGCCAACAAAAGCAATCTTGCCACTTAGAACTGAGTGTCTAGCTGCACACTGATGAGCATCCTAAATAGTAAATGTTTTCCTTGGGAGTTATTCTAATACAGATGGCATGAATCTAGAAAATTAAAAGTCATATAAAATGAATTCTAAGGAGGAAGTGCTTATGCATTTCAGCAAGTCGCATCTTATGCTTTATTCAGTTTTTTCATCTGTGAACTGGGAGAAATAATTTTTCTTTCCTTAAGTGTTTATGATTAATAACTATAATAATGCATGTATTTTATAAAATACCTCATAATTTTGCATTAGTAAAATAACCCTAAATTTTTTAAGAAAATCAAACAATATACAAATGCAAAGATTACCATTCATTTCCCCCCCAAAAAAGACCAAAAAATTATGATCACACATGAAAATAGTTCTAATACCAATATAGTTAAAAATGAATATGACATTCATTTTCAACACAAATTTTCTACTCCTATTAGTTTTAAAAATAATTAGCATTAAAAACAATTGACTATCTAGACAGGTTACAGGCAGTCTCTAACTTTCAGATAGGATATGCTCCAAACGGTACGGCCAGGACTCATTTTCCCATTAAAAAAAAAAAGTCATACATAATAGGTGTTTCTCAGATTATCCTCAAAGGCTAAATATATTAACCAGCAAGCTATTTTAGGTAAAGCATCAACACATTGACTTCAACTAAATCTATCTACCTTAATAAATTGTTTCTCTGGGTAAATGAATTCCATTGTAACATCTCCTTCCCACCTGCATGTAGCTGAGATAGTTTTATTTCTGTCAATATTAGAAAACTTATTTTGAAAACAGAAGAACTTCTCTGCAGCAATCACCTTTCCAGGTGACCTGAAAAGGTTATCACTCAGAGGTTTTAAATCACCTCATTCTAGGAATGGAGAGATCCTTATGCCTGTAGTCTTAAAAGACTTTTCCACTGCCTGCTCATATATACCATGAAGCATCTGTCAAGTTGGAAATGGCCTAGATTACAATCATCAATTTTTTAAAACTGGATTAGTGTTTAAAATAATGGTCGTTGTTATTTTTATATACTTATGGGTAGAAAATTTTATAATTTTTCCTGGATTCATAATCACTGTATTTAAATTACTTTTAATTTCATATTTAAACTCAACAACACATTTATAAAGCAGAAAACATTTAAACAGCACTAAACAGTATGAAATAACTGTTTTCATCTAAAATTCCAAAGCAATTCCTTATACTTATTATTAGACCTACCTGCCATCTCTTTTACATCATTCTCAGATATGCTAAAAAATAACTCCCATAATCAAGAGTACTTTGCACAGATAGCTCATGAACACTAAAAATAAACAGTGAAGCTTCAGTTAACTAGAAATGACTTCCTTCCCTCCAAAAAGAAACAAGTTCTAAAGACTCTAAAATTCCTAACACCTATTCCAACAAAATCTATATTTTATAAGGCTAGCTAACAGAATCAAGAACCTTGTGGTAAAAAGATAATCCAAAACTGTCAGCAGTGCTTCATAGCATGCCAGGAAGCTTTGGGACCTCAGTTGAATATTTGTACCTTCGGATGACTTAAAACTCCAAGATATTTCCAGGAGATATCTAGAATAAATCACCCCCCAAAATAAAAAATAAATAAAAATACATATGTACATACATACATACATACATACATACAAATAAACTTTTAAAGTAGATGCTGGAATTCTTTGGATCCATTTCAACCTAAGTCTATGGTCTGAAAAAAAGCCAATGTTTTATAGTAGTGTTTATAGTTTTATATTAGTTTTCAATTTATTAGCTTAGAATACCATTTACCTCTTTGGGATCCATTACAAACATGCTGTCTCTTAAATCATTAAGTAATCAGACTAGTAGAAACACATTAACGAAGGTAAATAATAAACAGGTAAATACAGGAAAGTAAAAAATATTCTCATTCAACAAAATCAAAGCATTAATCTCCAAAGTTGTCTTTCATTTTAAAATATTTTGAGGAAAATAAAAATAGTTAAAAGCCTATATATATTAATGTGTCTGAAGAGAGGAGAGAAGCAGACAATGGAAATATGTAAACCTAAATACAGGCTAAAGCCTTCTCATTTTATGATGCCATCTAAATCACCTTGTAGGAAAGAAACAGACCATGCTGAGAAGGCCTGCAAGACATTCAGATGAACTGGAGATCAATTTAAGCCATGACAGAACAGAGTGCACTCTACTTAAACTGAATGCAATCTCCAGGTACTGTAAATTGGAAATGTCCATGGCTACACATCCATAGAGCAGTTTCAAAGAAAGTATACAACAGTCCCAATGTATTATAGAAAGTTAATGTGCACCAAGTTCTTCAAACAATTGCTTATAACCACCACCAACCACAGCCCCCCCCACCCCGCCCAGGCTTTTTTTCAGTTACAGAGGAAGCACTGGCCTTCAAAGATGCAATTTTCTTTTAAAAGAAAAATCACCACATAGCATAGCAATCACCATTAAATGTTTGGCAGAAATTTTTACTTTTTAAAAAGATCTTTGTCTAGCATGACACCATCTGATGTTGTTTGAAGAGTTAATCTTAACATATCCATACACTCTTTCAACCTGGGATCAGACGTTCGCAATCCTGTAGATTTGAGTGCCTGTTTTTAAAAAAATAAAAGTTTGTAAATATATAGTGCAAATAAGGTATATGTTTATTCTAACTACAAAAGATTTTTTTTTTCCTGTACATAAACACTTCTACCCAGGACCTGAATATGTACATGGCATTTTAGTGTCACTATTACCCAATTTCTGGACAAGTTTCTCATTCTTTCTTTCATTTTCTTTCACTGATTACCTTGAAATAAGCATGATGAAAATTTAAAAACATAGTAAGAGAAACAGTGTCAGTCAGAATCTATACATCAAATGACCTTTCAGACTGCATTTCAATATTATTGTATTATTGATTCAGTATTACTGAATTTTAAAAAGTTTTAGAAAAATATAAAAACTTACTGTAATAAATTTATGAACGGGTATTTTCTCTTGTCCTTCTGCAATTGTATAGAACAGCAAATCTTCCAAACTAGGTAACAGACCCTGTTTTATTTTACTAAAGGGGGAAAAATATGACAAAATTAATCCTTGTGTGAACATTCTAATGAATTTTAGCTACATCCATTGTGAAATAATCATTGAACCAGACTACAGCTGAACTGATCTATTCATCAAAACTACTGTCACATTAAATGCTCATTTACCAATCAAGCCAGTATTACCGAAACCACACTGAAAAACAAGTAATGATTCATTAATAGATATTTTTTAATCCCAGGTCTTGAAATCTTGATTACTATTTCTAGTTGTGCTAAGGCCTAGCTATCTGTTATGGTGGTAGCTTCCTGTACAGCCTAACACAATCACCCAATAATTAAAGAGCTAAGCAAATGTTCAAGTAAGAGTCAACACATTTTTTTAATATGATGACTATATTTATGTATTATTCAAATAATTAACCTGATAATAGAATATGGGGGAGGAAGCAATTAAGTACCAGACAGCAAAGGTTAGCACACAAATTTTGAATCCTGGCTATAATACTTAACTGAGTCACCTTGTGTAAATTAACCTGTGATTCAGTTTCCTCATCTGAATAATAGTGCCTACCTCACAGGGTTATTGTGAGGATCAAGTGATTCCATACAGTCGATACCTTTAGATTAGAACACTGCCTGGCAGAGAGTAAGTAGCCAACTCATGGTAGCCGTGGTTATTATTTCTAAAGTGATATACAGATCAAATGCTATAAATCACAAAGACTGTTAGAATAAAAATCTTACCATAAAAAACACATTAAAATCTTAATTAATAACCTTGTATAGTACAATGCTATAATTAACCAAATTTTTAAATAAGGATTTTTTTCCTATCCATTGAAAAGCTTTCAAGTAAACAAACTACAATAAACTTATTAAATGTTTTTTGGGGGGCTCTGAAATGGAAATTAACACATTTCATTATTCTGTACATTATTGTCGTAAGCATTACAATGATGTTATAAGGATTACAGATCTAAGGCAGATGACTCTCCTCCCTACTAATCATCACTATTTATTAAAATAGGAGAGGGAAATATATATCTGTGCACGTGTGTATACATATATGTGTGTATGTATAAAATATTCTGGAAAAAACATTGCCTGTGCTTCAAGAAAGCAAGAGAGAAAATTAGAGAGGAGGGAGGGACTATTTGTTTTCTTAAATTCAGACCCTAATATTATCAATTTGGACTAGCCAGAGGTATAATGGAAACTTTCAAAAGAAAACTGTATAATTAATTACTTTAGTAAAATAAACTGTCATACAGCATAAGGCTGTCTAAAATTGTGCTTTTATACTATTAAAAAGAGCTTTTCTAGCTCTCCAAATAGTTCCTGGATTACCCAGATTACATAATAGTTCCATACTTTATTATGACCACATGGATTTAGTTATTTCCAAATATAATTACTCCCCTCACTATTAGTGGTCTATATTTCTATCTTAAAAGACAAAAGAAAATACACTTGGTTCACAGAGCATACACACACACACACACACACACACACACACACACACACACAAGCAAATACAAAATTTCTCCTAAAAATATTAATGTTGGTATTAATATACTTCATACACGTGTTCAAAGCTATTATCAACTTTTAAAGTCAGCCTTAAAATATATGAATTTCATGCCCATGTTTTGTAAAAACATATAGGATTATAATTTAATGACATATCCTGGACCTATAATTATTCCCTGAAATAATTTTAACTCAGAGAACTTTTAAAAATGTATTTGGGTACTTTTAAAATAAAAGTAAAAATTGATCGATCACTTATGTTCTAAATACTCAAGTGTTCTGCATGCATTCTACTTTAATCCCTCCAATGATCTTAAACAGAAGGGACTATTATTAAAAATATAGTATGGTTCTGGTATGCAGTAGAAACTCAGTAAATTTATTATTTGTTGAAAAGATGAATGACACTATACTTATTTCACAGATGAAGAAACGAAGTTTCAGACAGATGAAACTTTCCAAAACTGCACTGTGGCAGATATGGATTTAGAACCCCCGTTTCTCTGAATCCAGAATCTAAACCATTTATTCCTACAGTATACTGGCTCTTACTAGGTAGTTATTACTGTTACAAGGCACAATTTTTCTTGCTCTTACCTGTTCTAAAACTATTAGTGTTCAACAATACTAGTGACTTATTATTTAAAGAAAAATTGAGCCAGCTGTCAAAAAAAAAAAAAATCAGTTGAAATAACATACCAATTATTTACAGAAAACGGTTTGTCAGATAAACTTCAGATAGTGGTAGTTTATCACTTTTAAAAACTGCAGAATAAGCTTTCTATGTATTTATCACACCAGTAAATGGTATTTGCTTTGCCTAAAAGCTATGTAAATAACATAAAATATGTATACACTTCTTTAGCTTATGGTAAGGAGTGCAAAAAAATTAAAGGGATGTTATTGCCACAGCTAGCAAAAAGGTAATTATTTACTAGCTTTTGGACAAGAAACTAATTTTTATCCATAGGAAAGAGATTTAAGTCATCTCTAAAAATAAGCTCACAAAATAAATAGTCAAAATTGATTTTAAAAAAAGAAAAAAGAAAGTACTACTATCTTAACATTTAAAAGCTCAGGCTGATTGGAGAATAAGTTAGCTTCAACAGTCTGGTGAACAAAACAATGCAAGATTCTCCTCAAACTTTCAAACAGGTAGAAACTACTCCAAAGATATTTCTTGTAATTAGCCCTTTTTTCTCCCCAAATTGGTTATGGCTTTGTGGCAACACTTCGCAATAATGTAGTCTCTATTAAAATTCAAAAGCTAAAACTTTAGTTTTTAATAACTACACATTAATTAGAAAATCCATGAGAAGTATTTAAATTTTAATGACAAAAAAATAGATTATAGCAAGCTTTCAAACTGTAACATCAACAATTACTAACAAACTTTAGTGAGCTCTCCAGATTCCCTACAGAAAAACATAAAATGGTTATGACACTCAGCAACTAAAATAGGATATATATAGATTAACAAGACCAAAAAATCTGTTTTATACCTTTTTATTCCTTTCATTCTCCCTCATTTCCTTTCTAATTTCTAAAAGTCCTTTTGCCATCATTTTGTTCCTTCTTCTACCTATTCCTTCCTCTACAGTCAAAAAACACCTGAGTACAGCATGGAAATGATTTCTTTAAAAAAAATTTTTTTAATTCCTATTTTTCTAACTACCATCTATGACCCGTATATTGTTAATTGCTGCTTATAATCTACAAGGGAAATAGAACATGTACATAATGAGACATTACAGAAACTATAGAATCCAGTCAGTGAAAAATTACTTTACTGTGAACTAATAAAGTAAAGCTTTTTTAGAAAATAATGGAATTTGAGCTAGACTTGAAAGATGGGTAGAAGCTGGAAACATGGCAACAAAAGGGGATTTGGAGCAAAGGGAATATAACAGCCAAAGTGATGAAGGTAAGCATTCAATGGGTGTTTATAAAGAACGGTGAAACAACTAGAGAACAAGATACATTATTTTAATACCATGAGGTATTAAAATATCTAATTTAATTTTCAGGAGTGAGAGAAATCTAAATAAGTCAACCAAAAAAACCACACACTAAAAAATTTACACATGGAGTTTAAATTCACGGCCAATTTCTGTAATGTGAAAAGTTTACTCATCAACCAGTTTCCCAGTACCAAAGGACAATTAAAGCTCCTCAGCCTGGTATTCACTTCTATAGAACTTGGCTTTGTACTATCAATTCTTAACAACTTATAATTCACCAAAGTAATTGACTAGACTCACTGACTTACTTGAAAGTAAATCCTGCTAGTTCATCTTTGTTACCAAATATGCCTTCAGTTTATAACTTTCCTCTTCCTATACCCTTAAGGTATTAAGGATCATTCCAATCATTTTGGAGGGCTTTCCCCAATCACATTTGCTATACTCTGTATAGCATGCACTGGCTGCATCACTTAAAATTTTGTACTTCTCGCACATAGCCTATTATGTGCCAAGCACTCCAGATATAAGGATGAATGAAGGAAAGTTGCTGTCTACAAGAGCCAAGACTACAGCAATGTGGCAAGTACTATGATAGAAGAGTAAGAAAACTATTATCAAGTACAAATAAAGCATTCAATTTTGCCTTGATGAGTGGAGGAAATCAAGAAAATTTATTATGTATCATTAGGAGCAATACTGAAAAACTTGCCCTCATCAGTTCAAAATTTTATAAATTAAAAACTCCACTATTAAATGAAAGAAGAAAAATGAAAAGCAAGTTTTACTAAGAACTGCAAAAGGAAAGGAAAAAAACTGAAATGAACTATATTGCCTTATTTTGTCAAATAATGTTTTATACTACCTAACCTCTCCAAACTATAAACCTTTAAGGCTGGAATAATACCATTCTTAACTTAAAAGGTGGGTGGAGTGGGGTGGTCAATCAACTCCATGTAACTCAAATGCATAGTATAGCATGGTAAGCCTATCAGATCATCAAAAAAAAAAAAAAAAAAAAATTTCAAGTTAAAAAAAGAGGCCCACTAACAGAATACAAAATAATGCTTTGGTGTTTTACGTCCTCATTTAAAATGATCTTTAAAAGATTTTTGAGTCATTTCTATATCAGTTTATCAATTTGAATTTATAGAGTGATCTCACTGATAGTGTCCATCAATACTATCAAATAACAAGATTAAATCCATGAAGTTGAAAGCTGAATTGAAGATAGTTGACTATATAACATTATAAGTCTGAAAAAGTGACAAATTCTGCTTATTCTCCAAGTGATTGGCCTGGGGGCTAATTGTTGGCAAAATTATAAAAAAGAAATCTTTCATCTTTTAAAGCTTTACCATTTTTTTTTAAAAAAAGGGACCTTCTGTTGTTTTATCTTAAAATCCTAAGTGGTAAAGCAAGGTGGGTAAACTGTCTCCAATTTACAGGCCAGCACTCTGAAGCTGCCCAAAAAGAATTAGTCCAAGAGAGCTTGATTCCTAGTCCTAGATTCTTCCTGTTATTTGCAAATGAAAAAAAGGGCCACGTACTAAACCTGAGAAATTCAAGGGAGGCCCACATGGTGATGCCTTACAAAAAGACCAAGAGTAATTAAGTAACCCACCAGGGTGGTCTGAACATAAAAATTTCCAACTAAAAGCAGGTCATGGTGGGTAGTTATGGCTGAGGTCTGTAGCTTCCTTGACAAAGGTTGATCTTTGAAATTGTCTACTGTCCTGGTGCATTTAAGATACAATGACCAGCATAAGAACCCTAGACCACATTATCTTGTTGCCCACATACCTTCTATGTGTACTAGAAATGTTAACCATCCTGTACCCATCAATATAAAAGAAGTATGTGTCTCTCCGTTTTGCTTTTTATCCAATCTGAGATTGCCCCACTGCTTTCTCCTGCTTCCCTAATCTACCACCAATGAATTTATGTAACCCTCCTTACATAATTTCTTTAGAATCTCTTTTGATTCCAATGTATAAAATAAGCTCCGAAACTGCCCATCTCTGGAGCATTTTCTCAATCTGTCGAGATTTCGCTTCCCAATAATTGTCAGTTTAGCCGAAATAAACTTTTATAAGACTTTTCTTAGGTTGGAAGTTCTTTCATCAACATATGCCACACCAACTGTGCTCAGTTGTTAGCCCTCCATTTTAGAATAACAGGAGCTCGTCCAGAACAAGCAAAAACAAGACTCCTTACATACTGAATTACATCTAACCGAAATGCTAATACTTACTTATGGTATTACTAAATTCTTGTTGTGCCTTGTTAAAAATGCATCCTATACAAAGTAAGGATGAGATTACATTATATGAGGGCTGCTGTTCTGACTGGACTTTATTGAAATTTATTCAAGAGCAAGCCACAGTAAGAAGTACAAAAGCCAGCTTTCAGTGAGGAAGTGGCTAGGCATATCAGTTAATGGCAATTTGTTCAAGTGTACGGGTTTAGAAGTCTAACCTAGGGGAGGAATCTACCTTTCTCCGATGGGAGGATAAGGACATGGCAGATCAAGTCCCTAATGTCCAACTCTGTTAGTCCTTCCAACCACATATTCCTTCAGTCAAGTATCTTTTAATAAACCATTCTAGGTATAAAAATAGATATTATGTCTGTTCAACCACTTTAATATTACACAAAGGTGATTTTTTTCAAAATAACTAAAATATATAAGTAGAAATTAATGAATGGCAAATTTCAGCTAATCATAAAACAAAACAGTTCTGAAAATGGAATAGGGTGCCTTCTAAGGGAGTGAACTCTCTTTCTCTTGTCAAGGAAGTATTCAAGTAGAGATGAAGAACCACCGATAGGGACTAAAACAGAAGTAAAAAAGACATCAGCTAGAGAGATGGGTTTTTAAGGTCTCTTCCAATCTTGAACCTAAAAAAGTAATCAATTCAACACAGTATTTTATTAACCTGCTAACATTAAATGAAAACAAAACAAAACAAATTCTAATGTTGTATGAACTTGGTTAGGTCATTTAATATCTGTGGCCAGTTTATAAAATATGTAAAATGAGGTGGAATTAAATGTCTTCACAGTCATTTTCAACTGTAATTCTCAGTTTTTTGAGTTGATAAAAACAGATAACCTCCTAAATTCCTGTACTAAAGAACATAAATTTTACTCACTCAGGATCTATGTACACATAAAGGACCCATGTACACACATTTTACACATAAAGCTCAATTATCTGGGTTCTTTTAAAATCTAAGGAGAACACTTAATGCCACTGAACTGTACACTTAAAAATGGTTAAAACAAAAACAGTAAATTTTGTTATATATATTTTACCATTTTTTTTTTTATTTAAAAAGGGTAGTTAGTTATAGGAGGTAAGAGTTAGGGAAAATAGCTACAGTAGAGAAATGAAGGACAGGAACACGATGTAGCAACTGATACAAGATAAAAAATCCAGGAAAGAACAAACTCATTCGCAGCAGAACCAATCAGAGTATGAAAGAATACTTTATACAACTAAATACAGTTTAGTGCAGGGACCACTAATAGCAAACTACAGCAAACTGTTTTGTAAATAAAGTTTTATTACAAAACAGCCATGGCAAATTCATTTACCTATTGTCTATGGCTGCTTTGCTACAAGAGCTGATTTGAAAAGTTTTAACAGAGACCAGATATCCTGAGAAGCCAAGAGTATGTATGTACTATTCTGGCCCTTCAGAGGAAGCCTGCCAACACCATTTGCCTTAGAGTATCACTGTATTTTAGCACAGTATAATAATGCAACTTTATAATAAACATTAAGTTGAACAAGAAATGTTAAACTCTATTCATTATATTTTAACATGGCAGGAAAATGTGCAACATTTTTAAGGAAGCTTCTGCCAAGAATAGTTTAGAAATAAAACAATGTTTGATGTTTGAGGCTAACAGTGAATACAACTGGATGATGATGATACACAGGAGCCATTCATAATACTTTTTTTTTTTTTTTGGAAATTTTTTCAATGTAAATGGTGCTTACTATTACACATGCCAGAAACAGGATATTAAAATAGCAGACTAGGACAACATAGCAGAGATTTACAAGTTTAAAACTTAACAGATGTGGTTCCTCTGATTACAGTGGTTATATATACTTATAATGTGAAATCTTAAAAGTTGCTACAAGGAGACAGGAAAAGCAATGTCCATTCACACAGACCACAACTGTTAATATTACTTTGGCTTATTTCCCTTTATTACTTTTTGAAAGCAGTTTTTTCTTCAAAGCTTAAGATCATTTGAGATATCCCACCACAAAAAAAAATTTGTATTCTAACATTTGGCTTAAGATTATATTTTCTAATATTCCTAAAAATCATCTGTATATATTTTAAATAACTGAATAACAGACTCTCATATGCATGTACTATAATTTACTTAACCATTCCACTAATGTTAAACACGTTTTCCCCACTTTTCTCTAATATGCATAATACTGTGCTAAAAATACTAGTGAATAAATCTTTCTATACCTGCTTTTTGTTAGCCTAGATTCCTAAAAAGGTAGGAATATATTTAAAGTTCTTCATACACTTTAAAAACTGTTCTTCAGAAAGTCTGTACTTTTTTAATAGTGCCTATGTCAAGAATCTAAGGAAGTACCTACCTCACTTAAAATAGCCTCATTAATATAACTATTTAAAAATCTTTCGAGGCCTGCATGAAAAATTAGTAAGCAAAAAAATATACATTTCTAAATCCTAAAAGCTATCAACTTTTTGTTCATTATGTAATATCAATAGTTCTATTCTTTAAAATCAGTGCTTTCACTATAAATATTCCTTTAGTAAGCAATAATGTCACATACCAATCAGAGAATATTTCCCAAAGAGACATAACCATTTTTCTTCTACTACATTGTAGGTGGTCAGAAAAAAACACCAAATGCAGTAATCAGTCTTGTGCACTGTGTTTCATAACCAAAGCAATTTTATCCCTACATAGGTTCCAGGATAAAATCACAGTGAGTATCTGTATCTGAAAGCTATTTATAACACTTAGAAATATCATTAGTAACTATTTTTATAAATATATAAGTTCACTAGGCTTTCTTAAGCATTCCTCCTAATAGCAAATGACTTAAAAGATAAAAAAGCACCGACAGGCAACTCCTTGATTTATAAAGGGTTTAAGACTGGGCTCTTAAAAGAATGCAAATCCTACAATTAGACTTTCAGTTTCTACAGCCGTTAACTTTTCTTTACCTCAATATCACAAGAAGGAAGTAGCACAGCTTTTTACTGATTTCAAATAATTTTTTAAAACTCACAATGAAACCCACAAATATCTTCAACAAATTTCTCAAGGTGACATTTATCTTTTTCAAACTGAAATAGCGCCTCCATTTATGTTTCCTTTCATACTGCCTCACAAAGAGTAAATTCTATTTGGCAGTCATATCTTGAATTAGTTGATTTTGAAGTAGACAAATTTTTTTTGTAAAACAGTTAAGACTGGAACTAAGCAGCTAAAACTCAAGAAGACAAAACTTCAGGATCTAATTCATGCTCTTTCAGTGAACTAATTAATAGCATGCAGTCTGTTAATTATAAATTATTAAGATTATCAATGGCTAAATAGATATGTGATTTAATGCACACATTAGGCACAAAATGTTATGCTACTAAAACAAAACTAAACTCATTAGAAAACCAAAAAAAAATTTAATATTGAGGAAATCACAAATAAAATGACTGGAGGGTTCATTGAGAAGCCCCTCCCAAACAAATTAACTATGCTTTCAATCTTGGTTTTAAGTGAATTGAAAATACGTTCGCTTTCACAAATTAAAAGCAAATGCATTATTAAAGGATGATAACAGAATTCACCTATTTCAACAGAGGTTCTATCTTTTGATTCCAAAATATATTATCTCTATCTGCAAAATACTCTCAAGTATATTATCAGTCCTGTACTATAGACCTAATTCAATATTTGCTGAAATGTGTAACTACTTAATCTTATTTTGAAATTGAATTCTCACAGCATAGGATGTCATGATTCTTTGCCCCCAGCTTCCCATTTATTAAGAATAAATACGAACTTCCAAAACAAGGTCTTGGTATATAAAGCTAGATGAAATCATTTTTTGCTTGTACTTCACTCTTAACATAGTATTTTTAATTATGCTTCTTTAATTAAAAATACATTTTTAAAATGCCATGACTTTGTGTAGATGAGCATACGCACAATTACTGCATCATGGGTATGCGGTTTTTAACTAACGCTACCAAGCTGCCCTCCAATATAGCTGAACTAATTTATACTTCCACCAGCAATTTAAGAGTTCCCATTTCCCACACCCTTTGCATCACTTGATTTTAACTTAACAACTGCCAATCTGATAGAGGGAAAATGATCTCATTGTTGTTTTAATGGAATACTTTCAATATTTGTACCCTGTATGAAATTCCCACTTTCTAAAAGACATACATGTATTAATATTTTCCCAGCCTTGTCCTTCTCTGTTCTCTTTACCTTTCTAACAATAAAATGCTCAAACAAAAAGTTACTTAAAAATGCCCTGTCATCCCCATCTGCCAACCCTTCCCAAGAACCCTAGAATATACACTTCTGGGCTTTACAGAAATGAAGCATGTCATGCTTGAAAGAGAAGAGACATGGTGATAAAAATGGCCATGGTGGGCAAGCAGTGCCATAAAGGTTAATCAAGAATCTTGCATACTACAGCATAGTTTGTGGCTTTAATATAATATTCATTCCAGTCCACACTGGTTTTCTGGAAGAACAGTGATTATTATGAGATTAAAATTCTATTATTAATTTCAAAACATTATTCAAAATAGACTGAAATCAGACAAAATATTGGATACTGGGGAACAATATCCACATATATGATGACTTCAAATGTGAAGTCATCAGATTATGTGGAGCTAAATGTGCGACCAGAGCTAGATGAAAGATGAAATACTACCTACACAAAGGTGAGAGTGAAAGCTGAGAGAAGGGATATGCTGTTGAGTAGGTAGACAAGTGAAAAAGAAACAAAAGGCCTCAGGGTTTACCCAGTAAGCAAACACAAAAGGAGTCAGGAAAGCACAGAGAACAGCTTCAAAAATGAAGAGACAATAAAGTGGTTTTCGAAATGACAGAACGACTATAACAAAATTAAATAAAAGCACTACATGGAAAACTGATCATAACATTTTTTTCCATAAAATATTTAAGATAATAGTAAAATCTTAGCCTAAACCAGAAATCTAAACCAGAAATGAAGTTGGTCGAAGGAAATGTATAGCCTAACATGACTGGTTCAAAGAATTTGACTATGGAAAAAAGATAAAGTAGGTAACTTGCTTATATCCCACCTCCTTCCAGAACATGATACAATACAGTTAATAAAATATTAAGTTAGACCAAGGAAAGGAGGAAAAGTAAATATCCCAGCCATGTGAACTAATAAAATTGCTAGTTATATATTAAAAATTCGCTCTGAGCTTACTGGTAAGCAGGGTAAAAAGGTACACGGTGCAAATTGTATAGTTTCATATAAGTACAATAATTTCTCAACAGAAATTTTTTCTGGAAACTAAAAAATGAAATTTCTCATGTGAACCTAAAGTATAAAGGCCAATATCCTTGTCAGGTTTTACAATAAACAAAGCAATTTTATCCCTGTTTAATAGTTATGTTATATTTAACAAAAGCGAAATATTGTTTTAAGTCCTTTATGAGTTAACTCATTTTTCACCTGGCTATTTCTTTTAATAATCCTCTATAAAACCTGGCAGAATCTGGAGTGAGCGCTGGCACTCCAGGTGGCTTGCTGATTGAGGGATGACCTATGCTTTGGAAGCTGAGTATTAGAAAGGATAACAGGATCAACTGGAAGCTTACCTCCCAGAATAAGAGAATTGTTTATCACATAAAGGCAACATGGAAGGAGTCAAAGGAGGAAAGTCACATTCAGAAACTACATTATTCAGAAAATAGAATCTTAAACCAAATTTAAAAAATGTTTTCACAATCTTAAAGTCAGTACTTGCAGACTTGCTCTTGAAATCCTTGATTGAAAGTGCTCAGGATTATACAGGTATACCTCATTTTATTGCACTTCACTTTACTTCACAAGTGTTGAGTATTTTTACAAACTGAAGGCAAGACCCTCCACCAGCAGAAAGATTATAACTCACTTTTTAATTACAATACTGACATTATGGTGGTATTAAATGGAACCCACATCTGCCTATGTCTGTACTTGGATTGTTCCTGAACCAGTGTAGTTATTTTTTTTGGTGGCAAAAAAAAAAAAAAAAAACCAAACTCCTTTGAACTAAGGTAAACAAGGTTATCTCACTGGCCAAACTCCCAGGGAATCGGAGCAAATATTCTTGAAGGATTCTCTGCCTAGAATGATTTTCTTTGTGGGCTGGGGGAGACAGGACTGGATATTTGTTATGTAGGGGTGTCAATAAGTATTAGCCAAAACAGTACTTCAAAGTATTGCTAAGAGAAGACTTATTTTAGAAGGCAATGAAGGAAGATAGAAGCTTCTGGAAAACATGTACCTCACAAAAGGAGATCAACTTCCCATCTGACAAGGGAAACAAAGAGGGACATTAAAAAGACAGACTGGTATTTTTAACAGATACTAGTCCCCATCCTATAGTTTTAAGGACAATTTTTAAATGCTAGTAATTGCATTTTGCAATTCCGTAACTCTAGGCACAGGTATTTAAACTAGTTACATGCCTGATAAACCAGGTGATAAGGTAAGAGTACCAAATGAAGTTAAGCAAACACATTCTAGTCCCTAAAAAACATTAGAGAAGAAATTTAACAAAAGTCTAGCTTTTTAGAACCTGAAGCAAGGTTTGAATCATCTAACTTAAGATGTTAAATGACCTGCCCATGGTCATAGGCTAAATTATCACACAATTCCACAAATTTTATGGCACTAAATCATCACACAATTCCACAAATTTTGCCCATCACAAAGTGATTCTTTAAAAATAACATTTCTAAATATAAATGTTACATAAATATCTAACCACTGACTGTATACTTGAAATTAGTAATAAAATAAAATGCTAAAAAAAGAATCAAATTCAAGAAAGTAATTTTAAAATAACATTTTTTTCAGTCTGGGAAAACGACTTTAGCTTGGCATGTTTTCGGAAGGTGCCAACTTCAATTACAGGAAACATTTAGCAGATGAGAGTTAAAGTATAAGAATCATGCTCTGAGTTTGACTTAAGGTGCTCTGGGGCTGGAGAGAGTACCGTAAATGAAAGAGAGGCAGTAAGGGTCACGTAACGTCAGTACGACGTCAGAAAAATAGTAGGGTATAAAGCAAGCAGACTGGTAAATTTGTACCCACACTGGGAAAACAAAGTTTGTGTCCATTTATGTAACTTACACAAGACAAAACAGCCAGGAAACTGCTTCGCATATTGTGTACGAAAAACCAATTCTGTTTTAAGACTAAACTGCTATGTGGTATAGACGAATTAACATCCTATCACAATTTAAGTATTTAACTTGAACTTAAGTGTTTTATCCATCGTCACATTTCACCTTGGCTATACTGACTTTTATTTCAAAAACTCGTCCATCTCAAGCAAGACATCAGATAGGCCAAAGCCGGTCCCCAGTGCAAACAGGTGGTCTGATTGAGGGCCCCATCTTCTTGGCCATGTGACCCTTTTCTTCCTTATCTCGTTTCAGAAACATTTCCGGTGCCCCAGATGGCTATACACACGCCTGAAGGAGCCACTCAGAAATATTAGGAATACTCTGCCACGTTACGCTTCCAAAGATAAGTGGCAGAGATCGAAGAAGGGCAGAGAGGAAACTCGAGCCTGGAAAAGCGACGAGTCAGGAAGCCACAGACTTTGCTCAGCGCTAGACTCCTAAATGTCACTTGGTGATGTTCATGTGGCATCACCCACGAAACGCTGGGCGAGCGCCCAGATGCTGCAGCCCAGAGCCAGGGCGCGGAGCACGCGGCGTGGGCCAGACAGCCGCAGCTCCAGGGTGGGTGGGGGGCAGGGGTGGGCCAGACTGGCCCTTCCACGGCTCCACCCTGGCGGCCAGCGGGCGGAGGCGGGGAAGGGAAGTGAGGGCCCAGCGGAGGGGCACGGGCAGAGAAGGCTCGGGCGCGGCTGGGCCTAATCACATGGCGCAGAAGGCGTAGGCCGCCCGGCATCTCTCTCTCTCTCTCGAACCTCTGCTCTCATCCCGCCCCGCCGTAGTCCCCTCCAAGGCCCGGGCCCCACGCGGGTTGAGGTCTCCTCTGCCTCGCGGAGACACTCACTTTTCGCCTGAGGCCACCAACTCCTTGCCCTCGCTGTTGGCGAACGCGTCCGTCTCTCCGGGGCCGTCCTTGGGGCCGGGCGTCTGCTGGGCCGCGGGCGGAGACGCCCCGGGCTGTTGCTGCTGCTGCTGCTGCTGCTGTTGCTGCTGCGCGCCCCCCTTGCCCAGCTCCTGCAGGATCTCTGAGGGGGAGCTCGACAGGCTCCGGGCGAGGGGCTCCGCCGGCCGGCCGCCCCCACCCCACCACGGGTAGAGCCGTGCGGCGGCCGCCGGGCCTGCGGCCTCCGGTCCCCCGCCCTGGGCGCGCCGGCACAGGGTGGCAAGGGGCTGCGCCCGTTTCAGAGCCGCGCAGGAGGAGGCGGGGGGCCGCAGGAGCAAGTCCCGCAGCATCGCCGAGCCTCGAAGCCGCATCATGCCGCCCGGTTAGTCAGTGCGGACTCGACAGCGGATGATGCTCGGGGCGTGGGCCGCAGCTCTCTGGGTATGCGTTCTCCCGAGGGACGGCGAGAGGGCAAGTAAGGACAGGGCAGCGACGTGAGTGTGGGTGAGGTTCCGGTTGCTGCTGCTGCTGCTGCTGCTGCCGCCGCCGCTGCTGCCCCAGAGGCCGCCAGAGGCCAATTTTCCTCTCACCGTCCAGGACTCCGCACTGAGGCTGAAGTGCAGGGGAGGGCCGGAGACATTCCGCGCTCACCCTTCTGGGGGCGGGAGAACGCAGGTGGCCTGCCCACTTAGCCTGCTCCGATTGGCTCAGGTTCTAAACCTCTCTTCTGATTGGTGATTGGAGCAGTCAAATTTCTCTCGGCTTTTGTTGCGCGAAGAGTCGGGCGGGGGACTTGCGGGAGGCGGGGAAAGGAATCAAACTGACGTGTGAGGCGGAAAACCAGGCGGGGCTCCAGAGTTGCCCCTTCCCTCTCGCTTTGTCAACCCCGAGGCTCCCCTGTTTGGGACAGGGATCTCAGGAGTCTCCTCTTTAAAGAAGCTGATGGACTCCTGGACTCTGGGACCTCAAACTGCAGGAGAGACTGATAAGCCCCTGCAGCTGGGTGGCCCGCGGTCCGCGGGCCTGGCAGGAGCTCAGCTGGTCCAAGCGTGCAGCTGGTCCCTGGGCTATATCAGTAAGGGCGCGTGGCGACGCCTCTTAGGGCCGCGGTACCACGAAGGCAGCCCCAAACAAGCCTCGTTCCTCTGCCAAATGTCATATTTACTTGAAACTTTCCATGGCTGGCGTGTGAAGTGTTTTTGGAAAAAAAAATGAGCCAAATCCTTTCAGCTATGCGACTTAGCCATTTGGAGAGTTGGAGTTCGGAGGAGGGCAAAAGGGGGCGGGGAGTGGGATTCCAAAATACGCTGCTTTCCTTTTTAAACATTATTTTTAAATATGCACCAGTATCTCAAAAATAGTTTTGAACAGCAGTGATTCCTTCAACACTAGTTTGCTTGAAAGCAAAATGTAATTTTTTTTTTTTGTTTACGAAAGCTGCTTCATCATTAAAAAATAAAAGCGACCGAATACTGGTTCTCTATATCGTTTTAGGCTAGTATCACTATCCATTTATCCTTTTGGAGCTGTAGAAAAAGAGCCAAGAATCTGGTAATCTCTTGACTTTTTCTCTGAGCCTACACTCTACTCCACGACAAAGATGTTTTTAGACAGTTTTCTGACACAAGTATGTTTAAATGCCTAGATCCATAAAGGTTAATGAGATGATTTTTATGAAACAAAGTGTGTGTCAGGTGCTTCATAAACTCATTACAAGATTTAGTAATCTAATGAATCTTAAAATATTTCCCTAGATTAATAATGAGGAAATCTGGCTGTATCTATGATATGACCTTTGACATATCATAGTTCGCCATGTTTAAGTTTTTTCTGTGTGCTCTTTAACTGGAGGAACATGGAACAAGTTATTGTCTAAAGCACTTAATCACATTTTTTTAAAAAGTTAAGATAATTGCAAATTATTTCGAGGGCTTTTATTACTACTTAATGTTACCTGCCACAAAAATTTGAACAAAGTAATAATGTATTCAGGAAAAGCAACATCGAATTTTGGAGAAAACATAACAAATACTACTTTTGCCTGACCTTTCCAGTCTGACTACCAATGACAAAAACCTAATTATTTTTCCATCTCTTAGGTATAACTAGTTATCAGTTTTGACTGCCTCCTTTCTGTCAGCCACATCCAAGCTATTGACAGATCCAGTTATTATTTTCCTCCTGGTTTTTTTTTTCTCAGTTTCTGTAATTTTTCTATGAAAATTCTTTCCAATGGCTAAAGGTTTAACTACTTCATAGTATACATAACAAATATAAAAGAATAGCTAGTGCTAGATTATTTTCTAGAGCTTCTACTTTCAGGGATGATCTGCTGAGGATGGACAGATGTTATTCCTGTAACATTTAGAAAAACTTAAGTCTGCCGAAATTTAACCCCTTCTTTGAGAAGACCAATGAAAAAGTTATAGACAGAGAATTGAAATGACTACAAATAGAATAAAGATGTGATCCATTAATGCTTTTTTTAATTCTTTTCTTCACATATATTTTTTAATTTTTAGTGATTTTTTTAATCAAATACAACTTTGTAACTATGAATTGGAGTTAATTACTATTTCCATTAGGTTAATTATTCACCTAATAATTATATCATCGTATAAACAAAATCTATCGCTTATAAAAGCTTTTTATACACATACATCAGTCCATCAAAATATCTAGAAATAGAAAATGGCTCTCCAGATTAACATGTGGCTGGGTTGTCAGAGCTACTCTTAGACTTCCTCTTTGCTACCAAGTGCAGCTATCCTACAGTGAGTTATGGTCTCATAGCTGTTGAGAATGCAATCAACATCCAAAGGAAAAATTGGAATGTATGCATGTTGTTTCTATTCTACCTGGAAGCACAGTTCTTGAGCTTCTACCTTCTTTTGAAGATTGGTAAAGGCCAGCATTTCAAGACCATTATATAGCCTAGATATAAATTCCGGATAGTACCCTTAACAAAAACTAAAAGGTTATTATTTGTTGATATAGAGCTAAACAGAAAATAATTCTACTCTGTCTAATGGCTTAAAAAGATTGCCTAAGTTTGTTCATTTTTTTGTTTGTTCTTGTATTTAGAGATTAGAACAAGATTTAGGAAACCTCTAAACAACCTTCCGTTACTACTTCCCTTTCTTCTGTTGCTTTCTTCTGCTGTAACTGTCTAACTTCCTAATCTCACTGATAAACCCTGCCAAATATGGCTTATTTTTCCAAAGCTGAATTTAGCTCTGCATTAAAATAAGTATTATAAATTCCTCATCTGTAAAATGAGGATAATGTTGGTATCTTATCTCATAGGGTTTTGAGGGTTAAATGAGTCAATACATGTAGAGCACTTAAGGCAATGGCAGTAGCATTCTTTAAGTGTTAGCCATAATAGTTGTCATGTCTATTATTGAAAAGCTAAAAAGAATTGTTTTAAACCATCAACCATAAAACATCATTTAAGAAGAAACTAGCTCCCCAAAATGAGACTATTTACTTACTTCATTTTTAGAAAACAAACCAAGAATTGCCAAAGCATCTTGAAATACAAATAGACTGCTGCAAAAACAGATTAAACAAAGCTAGGCTCAGTGCCCAAGGTACCAGCTATGTATGAATAACTAAAAAAAGTACTAAAGAAAAAAGAATTGCTAGATAAAACAAACAAAACTGGACTAAATGTAAATGTCATATACAATTAAATCTGAAAAATCTGTCATTTTCTACCTGTGTAAATTAAATTCAACCTCTATTCCTTGCAACATCACACAAAAATGGTGAGAGAGCTTTTCATCAAATTTGAAGAAACTAACTGAATATCTCGTTTAAAATACTAACTATATGAAATTCTTTTAGAGGGTTCCCTGATAGTTGGAATGAGAGTTGAGTGATTATTAGTTATTTTTCCTTCATTTAGAATGATATATAGTAGATATTTCAATGAGCTCAGTTTTTAAATTAATATTGTTTATACTTAAATCACAATTATATGTGTAGACCTTGCTGATATTAATTAAAGTTATTTTTAATATTTTTTGTAAATTCATAAAAAGTATGAATTAATGTTAGTTCAATATAAATATTAAACTAAATAATATTAATATTAGTTCAATATAAATTGAACTAAACTCCAGCCCAGAGGTGAGAAAGTCTTACTTGTATATTAGCAAAATCCCCCAAATTTTGATTCTATAAATAGTCCAAAAGTCAATCAAAAGGACACTTGTTTGGGAATGAATACAAATCCTTTGGTAGATTGTATTACTGTCCCCAAATATTTCTGTCCCTCTCATTGGGAGGACTTTACCCCCCCCCCCACCTTGTTGAATGGCAGGCTTGGCTTTATGTCTTGATTTTTTCAGTGAAATGTGAAAGAAAATGATATATACCATTGCTAAGCAGAAACATTTTAAGAGTAATTGTGTGGTTCTGTTATCTCTCTATACATTTTACAATAAGAACAGCGAATCTCAAAGAAGGGACGCTCCTTACCCTGGATCCCAGAATGATAGAGCAAAGCTAAAGATGACTGTGACTGACAAATAACAAAGAGAAACCTTACTGTAAGTAATTTCAATTTGGGTATTATCACAACAGGACTACTTAAGTTAGGTTGACAATATATCATCCAATGAAGAAGACTTGGCAGCCATAAGACTAGTATGGATTACAAAGAGTATTTGAGAACTCTAAAAGATAGGCAGTCATCTTCCAGAGCAGTTGAAAATACCAAGAGGACAGTCAGAGTAGGTATTATCAGAATTTGACATTCTCTTTCAGGGACGATTAAAACCAAAGTTCAAGTAAAAGATGTTTGATCGATGTTCTGATATGCCATATGTATTTGGACACTTTAGTTGGGAAAAATTAGCTGTGGTTTGAAGTATGAGCTCCATATCAATTATGTTGCTATGTCGGTTTTATGCTATGAACTCTAATGTTGGTTCAATATCTGATATTTGTCACATTTTTAAAGCTTGAAAAGGAAAAAAATAAGCCTGGGCTTTTACCTATTTATGTTCATGCAATGGTAATTTCATATTACCAATTCAGAAGCCCATTACTAAATTCCACTGAAACCATTATTTATAGAGCTAAATCCAAAATTCAGACATTTGAAAAAAAGTATCAGAATCCACAGTAATGAATTTTGGTGTCCTGGGGTAGAAAAAAATCAATATTCATCATCTGTATAGTGTGGGTTCCTTCAACTTTATCTTTACTTTTCAAGCTTCTGACATTTACAGTTAGCGTGTGATTCCCTCTGTCCAGTTACAAGTCACAATAAGCAATTCTACAAAAGAAATGTTGATGTGTGATAAGGCTGCTTCTTATAGTGACATTGGTATGTTGTGAGGCAGAATTTTATTCGTATGTACCCCAAATAGTAAAACAAACAGTATATCGTATAAAATATCTCTGTAGAAACAGCTTAAATGGTTATAAGTAGGAAAATAGATTAAAATAATGTGATATTTTCATATAATGGGATAACATAAATTATTTAAATTCAATATCCCCAGTATCATTAAAGTGGAAAAGTCTCAAAAACAATGTTGAGAAAAAAGACAAATTACAGATGGATATGTATATTATAATACCATGATTATAAAATTGTAAAACTTTCAAAACAATATATATTATTATAGATTTATACATGTATGGTTTAAAGTTTCAAATGTGCATAGGAATGTTAAACATCAAATTCAGCGTGGCAGTTATTATCTCTTGATATATATAATGGGGAATGAGATTGAAGTGATGAATTCAGGGAGCTTCAACTGTATCTGTAATGATTTATTTTTAAAGTTTTTTTTTTAAATCTGAATCAGATATGGCATCTGGGGAGCCGATAACAGGTATTTGTTATATCCTTTTTCTCTGTGTTTGAACTAATTCATAATTAAAGAAGCTTTGTTATAATGTTGAAAGCCATTATTTTTCTCTAACAATTATAAGTTTAGAAAATATTATAAACCCAATATTCAATTTTTAGTGGTTCCTTTTAAACTTTATTTTTGCCTAACTAATGCTGGGTGATACAATTATAGGGTAGCAATATAGGAACCCTATGAATGTATTTCAAGAGTACAACCAACAGACAATATCCTTGAACCAAAAGCTTTACAAAAGGTAAGGATGACTAATATTTAATTGAAAATATTTAATTGAAAAACTTATAAAAATTATTTGGTTCTTGGCTACCTCAAACATAAATATGAAAGAAATTTTTTCCTTAATCAAATATGAATAAAAATATATATCCATCTTTCCTTTGAAGGCAAAGAAGCTATTTATCTTTGTAATATTGCTGTTTGGGGACATATGTCAATTGCTAAATTTTATGACTATAGAAATTATAAGTCGATAAGGTCACACAGCTAATTAGCAATACAGTTGCCAGAGACACACCCTCAAACTACATGTGGCCCTTGCCCTCATTTCTTTTGAACCATTGGACAGATGCCTACAAGAGACATGTTTATGGGTGCAAAAACACCACTAGGTTTGTAAAAATCTTTGGAAATAATTTTTCCAATGAGGGACTCATTAAGTACGTTGAGTAAAGCAGACCAGGTTGTACTATATGAGGGAATAACAATGCTCCAGTAAGTTGGAAATGGAATGCCCTGTCTAAAGGGGGAGTAGCTAATCCATTCCAACCAATCTGAGCTAAGTGGAATGCAGGCACAGTTAGCTAGACCTTTGAATTCTTTAAGATATTCCACGAATATGGTATTTAAAAATAAATAAAATTTGACTTTTAAAAGTAAGCAGCTCACTCAATTTTTTGAAACATTAGCTTAGTCAAAAAAAAAAGAAAGAAAGAAAGAAATCTATAAGAATAATTTGGCCCATGAACCACCATATTTCCAGTTCTGCCCTGAACAATCGTATGGTGGGAGATGAATAAAATCTAGTCTTTTGGTTTAAGGAAGTAGACAAACCACAGATACATAGACCCCTAATTAAAATACAGTATTCTGGATGCTATAAACATTATATATACATATACATACATATATATATTCTATTAGGGGGAGATTATGGAATATTTTAGAAAAAAGTTGACATTTGGTAGGAAGAAATTCAGGTGTATAGGTTGACAAAGGCATTCTTTCAAGAACAAAAAAAGAATGACATTAAATAGTAGGTTCAAAGAATTACAAATAATACAGTGTGGTTTTATTAGCACTCTTCACTAAATATTTCCAGTCTCTTCCTCTGTAGGATTGCATATCCCTACCCTATTGAAGTTGGATGTATACAGGCAAATTACTTTGGCCCGGAAAATGTGATTATAAGCTTAAAAAAGCAATGCAGAATTTTCTACTCTCTCCCTAGTCTCCTATTAATGCTTAAAGCTGGTGGCTTCTCTGTATACCTGGGTCTTTCAATTCAAAGAAAGGAATGTTGTCATTTTAAATTGTGATTTGGGGGCTATTTGTTACCACAGCAAAACTTATCCTATACTGATGGATCTATGTAATGTGAGAGGAGAGTATGAGAAAGAGCATTGAATCATAGAGAAGCCAGTCCTGTTGGCGAAATATGGAAAGGTCAGCTTATAAAACAACCATTTACCTAAAAATATGTGTCCAAAATATGTGAATCAGAGAATTCAACTAAACGTATTTTATGCTTTTTTAATTGAATGCCATTTCTGTCTAGCTGTTCTTATTTCCACAACTAACTCTAAAGTTAACAAATATTATTTGAGTCAAGAAAAAGATGTCTTCATAATTCATCCTTTAATCTTACAGTTACATAGTCACTGACCTATATGCTCCAGGTAGAAAATATCCAGAGACATCTGCAGACTCAGTATATATTAGCCACACTTCATATCGAACACCAGATGCTATTCCATTTCTACTGACAGAGACATAATACAAAGGAAAATGCTTACAATTTGAAGAGAAACAGGCTTAGATTTTAATTCCAGCAGGGTGTACTACCTTCACCCAGTATTGCCTTCATGGATTTCTACCTCCTAGTAACATTTCATTTCAATGAGGGTTTCTAGAAATAGTGTTTTAATACAAGAAAGTGACTCAAACGGTGAGAACTTGACATCTCATGAAAGACAAAAACAGAACTTTTGTGTTGATAAACTTTGCTAACTTCCTACCTGAGAGGAGGAGATAAGAGATAGCTTATACTATATAGGCAAGTTTATGTAGGCAGGGGAAGAAGTGAAGTAGGAAGAAATCTGGATATGAAGGGTTATCCTAAATGGTAAGACACAGAGCCTATGAATATATTGGAATACATCTTAACATATCAAAAACACTGAGAAGAATACCAAAAGAAGAAGAGAGGATGAAGAACAAAGATGGGGATAAACTTAATCTCCTTCATAATGTAGTGTTTCCTTAATATGTTGTGAAGTAGGCCAAGGGAAGTGCCCTTAAATGTGTAACTTGCTAGGGTCTCCTCAGATTGAGAGGAAAAGCAAGTCTTTGCATAGTGAGAAATCCAACAAATAAATTTTAAGTCCAATTCTAAACACGAAATTTATTTATTTATTTAAAAGTTTAATGATTTTTATATAGATTTCTAAAGGATTTCTGAACTAAGAGTCAGGCGACTGGAGTTCTAGTTCCAGCCTGGCTATTACGCAGCTGGTGGACCTAGCTAAGCCCCTTGACCTGTCCAGTGCCTTTGTTCCCTTGTCTATAAAGTGGAAGCTTGGACTAGGTGTCTCAAACTTGCCACCTTGGTCCAAGGTATGATTCTGAGCGCTGGGTACAAGCAATTGTGTCTTTTAACTGGAAATTATTCAACACTTACAGATGAAATCTCATGTCAATTTTTTCTCCAACAAATACTATAGGAATTGCAGGGTGACACGTTGTAAATATCAAAGAAGGTTAAAGAATGTTTTAAGTCTAATGACTAGACAAAAGCTATAAATGCCTAGCATATGGCAGTTTTGCAACAGCAATAAAGAGTACACACACACCTTTAGGTTAATAATTAAAGATACTGTTAAGGGATGATATGAGAAAGGACAGAGAAAGGACAATGAGATGCATAGCCAAGAACCTTAAGGTCTGGGGCAAGTTCCTGTCACTGTAACCTGGTTGCTACAGCTTTAATCTTGATGGGGTTTTACCCCATGTGGAAATAGACACTATCAGAACATAAAGGCAACTATATTTAAGGGTATTTCATGTACTGTGCAACCGGCTGGCACTCACCGTGGCAGAGGGCTCCATAGTCACTCAGCATGCACATGCTGTCATTAGAGGCAGCAATTGGCTCTAAAGAGCCCTAGCAGTCAGACTCCCAACAGTCTCCAGGATAGCATTTTGATACAAATCTTAGTGTGTGCTTTTAGAGAATCATTAGCAAAAGAAGATAACCACAAGTAAATAGAAAGCAGGTGGGCTGGTACAAACAGTGTCACTAAAATAATTTTCAAGTCAATTACTGTAGGTTTTTTGTTGTCGTTTTGTACTTTTTAAAGGGATGGGATATCTAGGCTCTTCTTATCTCTAAATAATAAAACTCTTTCACTCCTAGCAACTACTTTCTGGAAAACAACCTGTCAAAAAGATCAAAACATTGAAAAGAGGTCTTTCGCACATTTAACAATGATAAGAGAGGTTTTAAGAGCAAAGTCCTATAATAGCTTCAATCATACATGGCTGTATCCACTACCTCTTAGATGAACACCAGGGTCAGGAACGTCTTTGCTGCAAAAATGCTTATTAACCCTTCTGTGATCACTGCATTCTGGATATGGCCATTCACCTACCTACAGAATTTTCCAATAAAACAATCATTGAAATTTTTTGTGGGTGTACAGTTTGCCGCATGCATTAACTGCACAATAATAAAACAAATTGCATTTATTTTCTTGCTTCTCTCTATGTTACACTGGACAATTTATATAACTTCAAGGGGCCTCAGTTTTCTCACTTGTAAAGTGAAGATAATAGCACCCAGGTTCGGGGGGCTGTTGTGAGAATTAAATGAGTAATTCATCTGTCTTGTTCAGGCACAGGTCCACGCAGAAACTAAATCGATGTTAGCTCCTGGTCTCTTGCAATCCATTTATATCAAGAAGTCAGAGTGATCTTAAGCTGTTAGTCAGATTGTGTTACTCTCCAGCTTAAAACCCTTAATGGTCCCTATTGCAGTAAGGATAAAATTAAAATATGTAACCTTCCCTACAAGGCCTCCTTGGCTCTGCCTCAGTTGTAGCTACAGCCAGTCTTGCACTGAGGTTTATACTCCAGCACCATTGCCTCCTTTCAGGTCTTCAGATAGGCCAGACCTATCTCATGGTGCCTGCATGATAGTAGCACAAGGGGAGATTTGGGAGCTTTATTTCTTGCAATATGCATCAAAATCACCTCTTCTTTAATATGCACAATTGCTATTTTACAAATCTTAAGTAAACTGCTATGTGAAAACAGCTTCTATCTAGCTCCCCACTCAGTCAAACTGCTGCCTCCGAGGCCCTCCTGGATTGTAATTTGGAGACTGTCACTGCTTCTGCACATGCTATTCCCCCTGCCTGAAACCCTCATCTAACCTTTTTGTTACTGGCGATATTGTACTCTGTAGGTCTCAGCTTAAATGTCACCTCCTCAAATATGTTTTCTAGTTAAGAACTCTCATAATGCCATAATGCCGGGGTTTTTTTTTTTTTTTCTTCTTCTTTCAAGCAAATGAATAATCCTCTGTGACTTCTGTGTTCTTGCCTGCTGGACTATAAGGTTCATAAGGGCCAGGATATCATGGCTGCTTCTCTCATGGCCAGTCTGGCATAGAGAAGGCATGCAGGAAGTGCTTGTTGCTGGAGTTTAATATTTCCTAACAAAACCTACCCAAAGATATAGCAAAAGATCTCCCCCTCAACACACACACACACACACACGAAAAATTGAAAAACACTACTCCAAACGACCTGATGTCAAATTTGGAGGTCCTTCCTGAGCCAATGTCCAGGAGGGAAAGAGAAAATACCTCCATCAAACACCATGCCTTTGTATCCTGGCCTCTTCCTGTTTACTCTTTAACATCCTTTCTTTCACAGTGTCCTCTGCATTTCAACATACACATGATTTTGGAGTAAAACTAACCTTTACGTAGAGGAGGGATTTGAGAAGGGGAAGTGCAGGGACCACTAACTAAGAACAGAAGAGTTAAACCGCAAGTACTGCCTCTAGGCACTCCTTCTCCTGAGCTCTTAGCAGAAATTTCCCTGCCATCCATATCTTTCTACCTCACTTCCAGTTGTGTCACAGTGCCTTTGAATCATTTACTAATGGCCTAAGTCACTTGCTTTTAGTTTCCTGAGTAGTGCTTCTGCATAGGTCTCTGAAAAGAAGTACTAATATCCTTTTCTGTTTGGATTCTAGATTTGGTCCCATTTGTCTTTTAGTCACAACAGCACATGTTATAACCCACTACCCCTTCCAACAACTTAGGAAGCTTTAACTAGGAAACTCCGTCTTCCCTCCTTTTCTTTTATGAATATTTATGAATGTCCCAGTGTGCCAAGCACTGTGCTAGGTATAATCCCTTCTGTATTCTCTGGCCTTGGCAGTCTGTTTAGATTGACAGTCGTTCTTGATTTTGTTTGTTCGTTTGTTTACTTTGAGTGTTCTTTCCTATCCGGCTTTGATTTTTCTTTAAGATTTCTCTCCCAGCCTGGTCTCACATCCTCCTTTAGAGTATTCCTGTTTGGAAACCATCAGTGTAGAAGGCAGCTCATAGGGAAGTTCTTGGAGATATTTTTATGTCTGTGTTTAAATGTATATATAGGAGTTTAGTAAGGAGAAAATAAGAATGTTTAGTAGCCAGACCTGAGGTCCTCCGTGTGAAGGGTGAGGGCCCTTTATAATTTATACTTTAAGTTTACACAGAATTTTTCTCGTTCTATTAGTTGAGGTTGCTGCACAGTCACGTATTTTTCTCCAGAATTCTATTGTGTGTCTTGCCCACTGAATGAGATAAATAGAGTAAGAACGGTTATGGTGTCAGTGATCTATTTTTATACTCTGGTTCATTTGCACTCTTTTCCTCCCTTATGCCAACTTTCTATGGCAATTTTCCCCCTCCACATTAAAAACAGCTTTCTGGAAACACTAATGGAAATCCTTGGTATGTATAACAGTATGAATGAGAAATCATCTTCTAGGCATATATCTTTAAGCTTTATCATTACAGAGTTTGAGGTTTTGGTGCTCAGCCACCTTAACCCCTGTAAAGAAATTTTATACCGAAATGTCCTTGTCTCCTCTAAATTCACACCCCTGAAGATAATTCTGCTCTGCCCGTAGGTAAGCTCTGCCTTGTCCTGATGTTCCAAGCCCTTCTCTTCAGGTTCCGAGGCTCATCTTAATTCTCAGGGTACATTTCTCTTCTGTTCTTATTTACAGAAACTGTTCACTTGGTCCTAAACTTATAAAACCAAGCAAACTGCCCAAAGGTGAGAATGGGGACAGACCATAGACTGTAGACTGGGTTTTTTAATTAGCGAAGAATAACTCCAGAAAGGTACCAGCATTTCTATACATACGTTTTCTACATTTTAGCATAAGCTTTCATCCTGCAGGATCTTCAGTTAGGGGGGAAAAGGTGACATACATACTGAGCATAAATTCCATGGATTCAGATGTATTATATATAATCCAAATAAGTGCATAATCATGGAAAGGTGGGAAGGAAAAGACTTGAGAAATCTGCCCCACTCCCCCATCGGTTTGGTAGTTTCATCTAGCATTCCTCAAAACTGACCATCTAGATCCAGTTTAAAGAAAATGATCTTTAGAAGAATAATGAGACTAATTCTAAAGTTCTGATTAGTATTTCTCAAAGAATCCCCTGCAGATAGCCTGTTTCAGCATCATATGGGTGAGGCCGAAGGGCCCTTGGGTTCCACCCAGAAAGGACAGACTCATCAGGCCTTCCAGGTGCATCCCAGGAATCTTACCCCCTAAGTGCTTTTTATACATACCGAAGTCTGAGACCTGCATGCTAACAGGGATCAGCCAGGGCAGATTACTGGGGCCGCAGAAGCACTTTCAGGACCTTGAGTGGAGCAATCTGTGCCTGCAGGCATTTTCATAGGAATGTGGTAAAACAGCTGTTACAAACCTACCGCCAACATTTTTTCCACATCTCACTGAATGGCCAAGAGAGTTACAAAGCTGGAAGATGCATAAGTTACTACTTCCTGATGCAGATGAGGAAAGGAGCCATTCCCTGGACCAGGGAGAGGAAGACCTAGCAGAAAATTAATAGTGCACTTGGTACTGGTAAAATTATGTTCCAAGCCCTCTGGCTGTATATCTATGCAGCCACACTAAGGGAAAAGGTTTGAATATTATGACAATCTGGAGAAACTGATTTGTTAGGAAGCATAAGTAAAAGATTCCAAATTATGTGGAGCATATTATAATCAGTTTATTCAAAACATAAAAATATAAAGGTGGAAAGGCAAACCAGAACACAGAAAGTTGAAAAGGAAAACAGTAAAAGGAATTTAGACACAATTCAAGATATAATAAAATGAGCCTTAATAATAATTTAACCATTTCGACCAAAACAGACAGCATATTTTTAGAATGAGGAGGAGGGCTGTGCCGAGTCTCACTTTGGAGGAGACTTATGTTGAGCTTTCCAGAAAACCACAGAGCCTCTGAGCTCTGTATACAAGAGACGGCTGTGTTGAAACTGCAGGAGCCAGAAATGACACATACCAAGCAGATGACCTAAAACTGACCAAAAAACTAAGCAAAGGAGAACAGAGAAATCCATTTTTTCTCCTAGGGAGGAGAAAGTATCAGACTACACCTCTCTTATAACCTTCTCTTCTCTCCCTCCCCCAAGAAAAAACATTAGACTGGGAATCAGAAAACCTAGGTTATAACTGTGGTTCTACTATGACCTGTATGATTTTAAACAGCAAACTTAATATTCCCAGCTCTTGATTTCTTCATCTATAGAGTGCCTTGGCTGAAACCGAACTTTAAAGTATGTCAACTTTTTGGTGTGATTTTGGTCTCTACAAGCAAACATGCAAACATTCATCTTTAAATTCTTTTTTTTAAAAAAAACAAAAAACAAAAAACACCCAGAATGGTTTCTTTTAGTTACAAAAATAAGATAAGTACATTAACCTGAAAAGGGTATTAAGCATTTTGGTTTAATCAGGAAGGTGGCTGACTGTGTAGCTTTGGGCTAGATGTCTATATCCAAGTCTCCTGTGTTCAGTGCATATGATTGTATGTTGACGTATATTTTGGTAGTAGGGAAAGAACGTGTTTTTCTTGGATATATATAAGCGGAAGAGGGAACACATAGAGAACCACTAGTGCTTACTGTCGGGACAAGTTTTTGCTTAAAGGTCATAAAGAGGGGAAAAAATTCTATTATGAGAGACAGTGAGTGCTAACAATGGGGTCTTGGAGGCAGAGTGGGACTTCCTCCCACCCTCTGAAGCTCTGCCAGATAAAGGCAGAATCATGGACTGCACAGTCCTTTGCAGTAGTGGCAGCAGGTTCCTTAAGGAAGCTTTAGCTGCATTGGACATTGACAAGAGGGAACCCAAGTGAAGAGAAGGGGGTTTGGTTTTCTCTACATGTGAGGCACCCTTTCAGTGACTCTCAGATATAACAGATATAAATTAATGAAATTAATAGAAATTGACTTATTAAAAGTGTATCAAGCTTTTCAAGTTGGTGGGAGTGGTGTACGAAGTACAGCTATCCTACAAGAGTTGTACTGGTGGGTTCGAGGTAAGCACTGCAGTCTGACTGTGCAGAGCTGCATGAAGAGAACTAGGACCTGGGGTCAGGACTGTTTGACACTGAGACATACTGGTTTGCCTCACATGATTCGCTAGCCTCTGAGAACCCAGAGAGCCAATTTATAAATCCTGTCATTCTGTCACCATAAGATTAGCAATATCTCTTAATTCTGGTAGTTACTCCTCCTTCCTTAAATTCTACTAGTTGCTGCCTTATTGTTTCCTCTATTATAGCCCATTTAATAGAGAATGGAATGACTTGTTTTCATAGCTCCCTCCCTCGCTAGAGGGCAGAGATTCATATAAGTCTCTAAGCATACTCCCTCACTCACTGCCAGGTACTCAGTAAACAGACCCAGGCCTTAGAGTCCTGGATTTGCATTTGGATGTCATGTTATCCTGAGTAAACTACTGACCTCTCTAAGAGCTAGCTTCTTTATCTGCAAATGTTGACGATAATGCTGATTCCTTAAGGTTGATTGAATAACTAATTGAAATAATGGAGATCCTGTGCCTGGTACGCAATAACTGCATTATGATGAGAGTTGTTATTAGTAATCAGAGTTTGTTAAATTAAGTATGGCCTTTTAATTAATCCACTCCTTTGAGGGCCTTCTATGTGCTAGGTACTGTGCTTTATTTAGTACTAAGGATAGAGCAATATCAACATTGTCCCTGCACTCCTGGAACTCGCAGTAGAATGACTTTATTTTTCTAAATTTTTATCTGACCAACATGGACCATTATGGAAGAAGTGTAACTGACTTAAAAAAAAAAAAAAACGAGCAATTTAACCACCTCTATCATACCGAATCAGCAGCATAATGTACCAAAAGTACAATATTTAAAATGGAAGCCAATTTTAACCCTTATTCTTGGAATAAACATTAATATTACAAGAACATGTTTGTATTCTCAAAGCCATTTCTCTACCTTTCATTCTCTCAAAGCTACCACAGATATATATTTTACTTTTAAATAAATTTTTAAAATTTATTTTCCATATCATTTTTTTATCAGTCATGTTCTTTGAGCATTATTTAATAAAACAGCACTATTGCTGTTCATGTGCCTGCTATACATTTATCTTATCTAAAAGGAAACAAAAGGACTTTACTCCTCCGACTCTTTATGGCCCTGAAACTGATTTATTCACCATAAACTGGGAATGCATTTTGCAATGATGCTGTTTTTTATGCTTACCCATATCTTTAAACCATTTAATTTTAGAATTGTAAAAAATTAGTAAAATTAATAGAAATTGACTTATTAAAAGTGTATCAAGCAAGCAGTTAATATTTTAGTGTGTTACCTTGGCATTTGAGGCTTGATACTTTCATTCTCATTTTTCTTTACTTCCTGAGTCTTTCTTTACAGGTTATCTTTGAAAGAGACCAAATGAGACTTCAACTGTAGTTAGATGAAATTCTGAATTTATGTTACCTCCAAAGGGAATAGTTTTTTTTCGAGGATGTTGTCACAATATTAGAAAGATCAACGTCAAACTGCCAAATATTCCTCAGTAAGCCACCATCCAAAGAAAGGCTTTACTTTCAGAAAAATTTCATATCCTTTTAGTCTGAATTTCTGACTCATAGTAAAATAATTGACTGGAATAAGTTTGAGGATGTTGGGGGGGGGCGGAGTTCATATCTGCCTTTTCCCACTCATACGTTGTATTCTTGAACGGAGACACAGTCATTGGAGGTTCAATGCCACTCAACCACTCTTGACAGTGTGGCTGATGGGGGATATTGTACCTCCCATAGAGAGAGTTATAACTGACTTTAAAAGGGTTAACTAATAGTCATCACCTGAGTTGTTCCACACGTTTGAAAATGTGTCAGAGGCATGTTGGCTGTCACAGCAACTGGACAGGTGAGACTCTTGAGGAGATGCTATTGGAATGTAGTGGGTTGAGATTAGGAATGCTGAAATTTCTGCCATGTATAATACCATTCTATAAAATAAAGAATTATGCCCCAAATGTCACTCATACTCCTGTTTTGAGAAAAATATTTTCCTCCAATAGAAACTGTGGAAAACTGGTCTTGGTTTGACTTATTAAAACAGGATCCTACAAAGGCGTGGATAAATCGACCAGCTCCTTATGGGTTTTGGCAAGCATGCTATTAAAAACTCCTCCAGGCAATGCAAAGACAGCCCATTTCTTTTCTCCCCAGCTCTCAGGACAGGGAAACAATGTTGCCAGCCCCTCAAATGATTTATATATTTGAGGGACACCAAAAGACCCCTCATGCATGTGAAATTCCCCATCATTAGAGTCACTCCTATGCATTAAGACACTGTCTCTAAAAAGATAGTAACATAAATATGTTGCTTGAGGAATAATCCATATCTTTGCATGGATTAGTTTACCAGATTAATTTAGCTGTCACTTTGGCAACTAGTCCCTAAGAAAATAGATTATAAGAAAGTATAATTTTGATATGGGCATTATAAAAGAAAGAATCAGAATACAGAGAATTTCCATGGGTTAGCCATGAAGGACTCTAACAGACCAAAAGAGGCTAATGGGTGCCTCACAGAGAGATCAAAACAGGAGAAGCCAGTATACTATTTTACCCATATTCTACCCATATTACTGCTGCTATAAACTTTCTGAAAAGAAATATTTTAATGCCAAAATAACCTTACCCTTGGAAGACAGAAAAAGTCTTTTCTCTGCTTAATTCTACAATGCTTTGCACAATAAATACTTAATGAATTTTGACACTCGAGGAATCAAAAATACTGTGTCTTAGATAGGCATTCCAAAAAGCTGTAAAATTTTAGGTTCAATAAAATACACATGCACACACGTTTTGTTTTGCGTTTTAGGTTCACCGTAACTTTTATGAACATGAGCATACAAGCTGTTTAATCTTAGCATGAGTAATGCTTCCAGGTGTTTTAGAGGAAATTGAAACTGGATAAAAATGAACTGTACTTTAAACTCCACGTCAGCACTCTATTTTGAAAAAATTAGGCTACTTTCTCTTATGTAGAGCCACAAATTTTAAGATTTGAAACAATGTAAATGAAAATAATCTTGTTCACATAATATATGACCACATTTTACACTGGAACTTAGTGTTTTTCTCAAGTAGTAGTTATACATCTTATTATATAGTAATAAGGTGATTCTTAAAATGTTATAATACAAAGGTAAACAAGACATTAGTATTTTGTTTTATTTAACAAATTACATCTCATATATTCCTAAATATACTCTCAAAAAAGATGAAGAACTTAAGCTCCATGTTAAAAACTTTATTGCTCTAGGTTATTATGAGCCCGCGATATATACCTGAAAGTCTTAAAAATATACTGTTGAATTCTGTGCATGTGAGAAAACTGTTAAGGAGACCCTTGAATGGGTACAGAGTATCAGCACCACCACTTTCACTCTCCTTGGTATTTTTGATTTTAAAGGCACAACTTTGGATCCAGGGGCACAGAGAGCCTTTGTGCAGTGTCCTTCTGTGAATTAAAAAAAGTCCCTGTTTTTAAGGGTCAAGTCCCTCCTGCCCCTTCTCCAGGGCATGATTTGATAGATGTAATTGAGTCTGGATTTCAGTTCCCTTGGCTCCTCCATCAAGTGTCTGCATAATGTTCAGATGAAAAAATCTGTTTGTGACAGCCATACTCACATTATATTGTCTAAGACTTCTCACCTCTAAGACCATCTGCTTTTTCTGTTAATCTTTATATTTGCTTATACCCTTTACTGACTTATTAGCATTCTTTTCTTGCCCCCTTTGTTTCCTTCCTATACTCACCCAGACCTTATCCTGCTTTCTTTAGGGAGAGATTTTCTCCTCTGGTTCTAAGAAAATCTGGCAGGAACCATGGTATTTCATGCATGAATTCCCAGCACCTGGCATGTAGAGGAACTCCACTCATGTTTGATGGATGAATGAATACATTTTAAAATTTTATAAGATTATCTCACTAGTTAATCATTTGATTCATAGCAAATCCCTCAGTTTTTGTTTATTTAGGAATGTCTTAATTTCCTCCTCTCTTTTGAAGGACAGTTTTACCAGCTCTAGGATTCTTGGTTGATAGGTGACCTCCAAATTTTCAATGAGAAGTCTGCTGATAATCTGATTGAACATCCCTTATAGGTAATGAGTCAATTCTTGTTGCTTTTAAGATTCTCTCTGCCTTTGGCTTTTTACAGTTTAATTTAATTTTATTTTTATTTTTTAAAATTTATCATTTTTTTCTGGTGACATTTGTTAATGAAATCCAATAAGTTTCAGCTGTGCACTTTAACGGTAAGGCATATGTATATTTACACTGTGCTCACCTCCCATAGTTAGATTTCTTTCTATTACCACATATTTGACCCCCTTTGCCCTGTCTACCTCCCCCGACTCCCCACACCTTACCCTCTGGTAACCACTAGTCTATAGCCCATGTCCATGAGTCTCTGTTTGTTTGTCCTGTTCATTTGTTGCTTTCAGGTGTATATTCAACATGATATTCACATGATACCATGTGATTTTCAACTTTTTCTGCCTGGCTTATTTCGCTTAACATGATTATCTCAAAGTCTATCCATGTTGTCACAAATGGCAGTATTTCATCTCTTCTTATGGCTGAGTAATATTCCATTGTATATTTTTACCACAGCTTCTTGAGCCAATCATCTATTGTAGGACACTTTGGTTGCTTCCATGTCCTGGCCGCTGTGAATAATGCTGCTATGAACATTGGTGTGCAAATCTCTCTTCAAATATGGGTTTTCAAGTCTTTGGAGTAAAGGCCCAGTAGAGAGATTGCTGGGTCATATGGTAGATCTATTCTTAGTTTTTTGAGGAACCTCCATACTGTTTTCCATAGTGGCTGAACCAATTTGCAGTCCCGCCAGCAGTGTATGAGGGTTCCTTTTCTTCCACATCCTCTCCAACATTTCTTATTACTTATCCTGTTGATTATAGTTATTCTAACAAGTATGGGATAGTATCTCATTGAGATTTTGATTTGCATTTCCCTAATAGCTAGTGATGTTGAGCATCTTTCATATATTTGTTGGCCATTTGTATGTCCTCTAGGGAGAAGTATCTGTTCAGGTCCTTGGCCCATTTTTTGAATGGATCATTTGTTTTTTTGTTGTTATTGAGTTGTATGAGTTCTTTGTATATTTTGGATATTAGGCCCTTATCAGAGGCTTTGCTTGCAAATATATTTTCCCATTTGGATGGCTGTCTCTTTACTTTGCTGATGATTTCTTTTGCTGAGCAGAAGCTTTTTAGTTTGATGTAGTACCATTCATTTATTTTAGCTTTGTAGGCCGTCTCTGTGCTGAGAATCAGGCTGAGGTGTGAACTCAAGGTCTTCTCAGGTCTTTTCTGAGCCTTTGCTTTTGCTTGGGTACATGTGGTGACTTTCTAATTTCCCCTGAATATGTGGCTGTTTTTGAATGTCTTAGTCTTTAATGTATGGCTCCCAATGAGAGAAAAATAGAAAAATGAAGGAGGGAGAAGGGTACCAACCCCTTAAATCCCTGGAAGTCCCTTCAACCTGAGGAGGAGGGGCTTGCAACAATGGGGAAAGGTGTAACAACAATGGCAGCTGCCTCTGTCTGTACCTCTGTGGTCCTAAATAGCAATCAGCAATCAAAGAACAGATTCTCAATATTTCCCCACCCTGGCTCTGGCAAGTTAAATGCCAGCTGCTCTAGGAACATGTGTGCAGCTGCCTGCCATGTGTCTGGAAGGTGGGGGAATAGGTAGTTGCTACTGTGCTAATAGCTGAAATTGTCCAAAAATAACCACAATTTACCCCCTAAGCGTTCCAGAAGTTGCAAGCCTTTAATAGACTCCAGAGTTCCAAATAGTTATGTTAGGTGGACTCGAGTGCAATTGTTATCTAGAAGGGGAGACAGTTTCCTGGTACTTCCTACTCTGCCATCTTCCCCAAGGACTCACTAACTAGTGCCTAAAAGTCTCTTTTACCCTGAGGACCTGGTTCACCTGTATCCTAATTACTAACTTCAAGATAAGAAAAGTCACCATCTTACATCAGTTTGCCTCCTAGGCATTTTTCAAATTGTAATACATTGTGTTATACAGCATTCTACACTTAGTTTTCATTGTATGTATTATTTGATTTGATTTTTCACAATAACGTGGGGGAAATAGTAAGGGCAAATAATATTATCCCCATCTATAGTCAAGAAAATTGAGCCTCATGATACAAGTAAATAGTAATGGTTACTCAGTGAGTGATAGTGTAATAACTCAAACCCAGCTTTTCTCACTCAAAGCTAGATCTCTATCTGCCACCCCAAACAATCTCTATAGAGCAACAGTAATTTCTCTATGAAACCAGGAGTTTGACCCTAAACAATGAGGATGGTCTAGGTTTCCAGAAGGAGAAATATCACTGCCAAAGTCATCCTTTACCTTGGAGTCCATCGCTTGCTCTCTGTGCCTGTTCTGACTGTGAGTGAACTCACAGAAGAGTGCTGAGAAGACAAATAGAAAGAGGGTGCTGCATTTTTTATTCCCTCAAGCAGTTTCTTTCACCTGCTAGAGAGAGAATGAAATAGATAAGAAGTTGAGACTGAATTCTTATGGCAGCTGTACAATTCTTGCTTTTATCTGTAGCTAAGAGAATGTCCAGAAGCCAAATTGGTTTGAAGTAACAAAATGCATGGCCTCTCTAGGAGGGTCCTGATTCCTTCAGGATGTGGATTTAGAATGAATATCCAAATTTCTGTTATAGTCAGTGACTAAGAACAGAGTTAGAATAAGCTAATTTAAAGTAGCTAAGCATTAGTGAAAAACATATCGATTATACCTAAAATTGGTCATTTTTAACCATGTTGATCTCTGTATTAATATTTCGTTATTGTATCCCTAATGGTACAATATCATTTTTAAATAACAAAGTTGAAATTTTACTTAAAGAAGTCTAAAAGTTTAATGCATATAATGTTTCTAGTAACCATACTTCCTGCCTTAGCCTTGTTATTGGATGAGGAGTTCATAAACTCAAATGCCGCAGAGGCGAGGGGTAACCTCCAGCAGGCTGAATGTGAGCACATGTGCATATATCATACGAAGGTTGGCATGCCAGAGACAGCCTAGCTAATCAAATAGGGCAGTTGGAATCAGCTATAGACAATTGTTATCTTGTGGAAACACAGAGCTAATAATTGCTAGATCTTCTGATTTTTCAAGAAAAACTAGAAATCTACATTTTTATGTGAACACTCATGATTACTAAATGTTGACAAAAATGAACAAGCTAACAAACCATTTGAACCAAACAAAATATGACTACTGGCCACCAATTTATTTTCTGTTTCTGACCATGTGATAAGATATTTATTGCCCTCTGGTGGTACATTTCCTCCATTCTAACTTTAATTTTAGAGGGATGGGATTACAGAAAATTTCAGTGTTTGGCTCATTTGTGTGAGGAGCGTGGTCCTACTGGGCAGGCAAATTGCCCACTTACAATATCCATGCTAATACTTCCTTATATTGGCATAAACGGCCAAAGTAAAAATCAGGGTTTGTGATTCAAATACTGAAAATAAATATTCATTAATACAGATATCTATATTATCATCAGTACAATAGGAAGTTTTTTTTTAAAGCATGTATTATCAAATATTCAGGGAGTGTGTAGGGGCACAGCTAAAGCAAGAGTGCTAAAAACATTGGGTAATTGTCTTGGGCCCTCGTGGCTGTAGAATTGAGCATCTGGACTGTGACTCATTCAGGCAGTTGGCCAATTCCCCAACTGGTGCTAAAAATGATTGGAATATAATTTTCTCATCTGTAAAATATGAGGAGAATAATACTACCTGTCTCATAGGGCTATAAAAACTCAATGTCCTCAACATACTTTTGGGGGGAAATTTCTTATATGTGAATGCAGTGAGGCCAGGCTATTGGCACTCGCTCAGTTAACAAAGCAAGCAGGTAAGTCTGGTTTCTCTTCCATGCACACCCTCTGCCCAGACTGGGTGTCACTCTTCGGGACTTCCTCATTCTCTCCTTTAAGGTCGACTCATTTTTACCTGATGTTTCCATAATTAGAATGTGTGGAGCAGAAAATCAGAGAGTAGAATGTGATTTGGGTGGTTTCCACTTCCACTTCAAGGTCAATGTGATTTAAGTGGTTTCTACTTCCACCTCAAGGTCAACCGTGTATTTAGAGCACATGGAAGATGTGTGTGCTTGAGAGGAACTCAAATTCTAATTTGTAGTGGAAAATTACAGGAAGCCTTCAGAAAAGAATTATTATAAAGTACCACTTTTCACAGGAGAGTTGAAGTTCCTTCATATAGACTTTGCTTACTTTTTTTTTCTTAATTGGGGGATTGAGGCGGTAGAAAAATCTCTAAGGTTACAAACAAATAATTTAAAATCATAACTTATAGGGCCTCGGAGTTTTTTAAGAAACAAATAATATATAAGAAACTCCTCTAATTAAAAAAAAATCTTAACATTCATTTCTATATCTTTTATATTCAAATATGAGAATGTATTGAAGAAACAAGACATTGCTAAAAATTAAAGTCTACCCACTTCTGTTAAGAGAGCTATTAACATGAATCCATTAAAACACAGAAAGTGTTTTACTCCAAGTATAACATACAGTGTAGCACATTAATACCAAGTACAAAGTGAGTATAAACAGTATGAATAATTTTCTAAATATTACAGCACATATATTTACATGACTCAGCAAAAAAGAAGTTATGCACTTGTTCCGATGCTAAGATTTGCAGATTTCCTCTTCTTGAAGTATCTTTAAATACTGTCTACTTTGAAAATTACATTGGTTTTTAGTCATGTTTCATATTGAAATCATTTAAGTGATGACTAGACTTTGTGTCTTCATTACATAAAAGTGACAAAAGGTGACCTTCAAAATATTGTGGGCCAGGGAGCAGGATTAAATAGGAAGTTGTACAGGGATTGAAAAAGGTTTAGCAAAGAGGCAGGGAAATCAGATGCAATCTGAGATCATCTAAAACCAACCAATCAAGGCATTTAAAAAGATATATAAATATTTATATAGCTATAGAGAAGTCATGAAATCTTTTTTTTGTAACAAATATTTTCTCTACTCTAGTACTGTAAACAATAGATCAGGGTAATGATTTTTTAAATATATGTGGTATTTTAGTAATATAAAGGGGGAAATGAGAAAAATATTTGATATTATGCAGGAACTCCAAAGTCCTGATTAAGGAACATGGAACAGAATAAAATAAGTTAAACTAAGAACAGATGGAAGCCTCCCCCTGAGATAATCCTGAGCAGAATCCTCAGTACCTTCCTGGAAATTTTCAAATCCATTTATTTTCTCTCTCTCTCTCTCTCTCTTTTATTTTTTTTTAGAAAGAGGGAAGAATTTATGAAATGAGTTAGTACAAGACTGGCTGCAGTTCAGCTTTTGCAGAAACAAGCTGCTTATCTAATTCCTGTCTGAAGGGCATTTATTTTTATTAGTCAAAATTATACCAGCTATCCAGTGCCTCATCTTCTTAATGGCAGGGAGAGGGTGAAGATCTTGAGAGTCTCCTGAAGACTTTTAATTATACCTCAAGTGCTTACATATTTGTATTACCAAATGTATACACACACATGCACAATAGAAAGAAAATACATAAAGGTATACACATACATCTTTATAGAAACAAGAAGGAAATTTTATTATCACATTTATAATAAAGACCTAAGTAGTTCCCTGTGAGGAATAATAAATTTAGGTTTCAAAACCTTATATCAGTGACAAATATTTATGAAAATATTGACTGAAGGTAAATTCCTGCTATAAAATGAAGTCTGAAATTCGGTTTTGAAATTTAAGCACACTGTCTCTCACTAAAAAGAAGAACGACTTTACTGAAGATAAAGAACCTTAGTTCAAACGTGCGGAAGATTCTAATGTCATAAGAATTGTAAATAGGAACCTTATTTGTGTATAGGTTTTTACCTTTCTGAAGCCTGTTCTTTCAGAGGGTCATGGCTGATGCCCTGAAGATCATTACCCTGAAAATGGTGTTTGGATTTTTTATCCTGAAAACGTCTTCTATCTTATCCTTGAACACTCATCTGCCACTTCTCTGCCCACTCGCCCAGCCTGGTGTTATCTTCCTGCAGTTTATTCTGCACTTGGCATTTTACTAACTGGAAGTTTCGTGTCATATGCTGCTTTGGATATTTCACACACATGCTTACCCTCTGAATCATTTACCAAACTGTTACATAAGAATGCCTTAGAGCCAATCCCTGGTGTACCCTATTGTTTAAATCTCTTCAGGTGGAATGGACTGTGAAAGTGCCAGTTTCAGCTGAGATCCTAAGGTATCAGATACCTAAGTGAATTGTGAATTTATGAATTTGAGAGTTACAGCCTTCTTAGAACCCTCACCCACATCGAGGGCATAAAAAGTGGTTTTACTGGGAGTTTGTAAGTTTTGTTTGTTTGTTTTAGAGAAAGAGAGTTGTAAGGTATCACCTCCCACTTTATCTCAAGTCAAGAGTGAATCTTAAAATGAAACAGCAGTGAACTCTTCTTATTGAAAGGCAAAAAGAAAAGCCAAGTTTCTACAGAGAAGCAGGGGAAGGACCAGATCCGCTGAATAAATGTAAGTGGACAGTGGAAGAGAAAAGATAAATCTATTTTTTTTCTGGGTACATCCCACAAGTTAGTACTCGTTCAATGCACTGATTATACATGCAAGTGCCCATTTCCCCTCATCCTTTCTTTAGTGTGTTTAGAGTAGTTCTTCATCCACAAAGTATTTTCCATGATGATGTTTTGTTTTTAGTGTTTTAAGTATAGACTCTTATAAAAGACCTAAAAACATTTATTGCTGTGCTTTCATTAAGATATTTAATTTTGCTCTCAAAGAAGTCTAATACGTTATTTACTTATGATTTCCCCTTAATGAAATAAAATATATTTTCTGTTAATAAGTAAAGTTTGTGCAAGTTTTCAATGATCTTACATTCCATGGTAAATTCCATCATTAATGTTTAAATAGAGGTGAGTCTATGCTGCTCCCCCCACTTTTTTTAAATTAGTAGAAGACAGAATAATAAGCTAAGAAAGAGAAATCAAAGAGATAGAGATCTCTTAGGAGCCAGTGGCAGAGAAAGTCTAAAGAAAGAAGGTCAATAGAGTCAAATGACGAAGAGACGCCAAGAAGGATAGAAACAGAAATTATTGTGATTTAGGGAGTCAGGGATTACCATCTTCGAATGTCCTTGAGTGGAATGGTGAGATAAGATAAAAGAACGAGAAGGCTGAGGGGTAAAGAAGTGAGGATAAAGATGTATAGTGCTTTTTCAAGAAGTTTGACATTGAAAGACAGAGTGAAGAGAAGGTTTTTGTGTTTGTTAAGTCAGGAGACTAGAGCCCATATGTGGAGGCGGAGGAAAACAAGCCATTGAAGTCACAGATGAAAAAGTCTAAAGTGTAAAGGAATCCCTTTGTACTGGACTCTGGAAGGAGAAAGGAGGAAGCATCCAGGTGGGTGGGGCAAGTCTGAAAAGTGTGTGTCTCCCAGGCATGAGGGAACATGCAAACATAGAGTTAAATCTGAACTGAAGAAGACACAAGTTGAAAAAGTTCACCATTCTTGATCTCAATTTTTTTTGTGATGTAGGTAGTTAAGTTCCTCTGCTAAGGTATGTGAGTAGCATAACGTTGTCTGTGACAAGGGAGAGTGAAACCTGAAATTTGCAAGGGGATGCCTTTTTCTAATTCTTCCAAAGGCACCATGAAGACTAGCTCCAGCCTTTGGTAAGAGCTTTAATAAGAGTGATAAATTTTTGGAAAAATACCTGTTCCTAAAGCATTATTTTCCAAATGGTTGGCTAATTAGTTGTAGAACATCTAAACATTATCACTAACCTGTTATAATCATTCTAGCCTTGTCATTGGGAAGAAAATTTGGGCTTGAAATTCTTTGATCCCCCCTAAAGAAAAACATTAATTAAATTTGTGCTTAGTATACTTTAACTGGACTCTGTCATTTAGCAATTTAAAGAGTCTCTTAGTATTGGCCTTTGAGTCTCTCAAGACATGTGAGTATTTTTCTTAGGTTTTTTTTTGACATGTCTAAAATTTAGTTGATACATTTAACACCCATGCTTCTATAATATCTTTGTGAAGACAAACTTCCTGCTTTTTGAAAGTTGCCTTTCATGTAGTAGCCTCTTTTGTATTGCCCGGTGGGTTTTCAGGCTTTTTTTTTTTTTTTTAATTATTATTATTCCTGAAGAACCTACTCTTTTTATCTTTTATTTAATTTTTTTTCTTGTGCTTTAGGGTTCTTTCAATGACCCAATGTTTAAATTTTTTCACTTTTTTTTTCATCAACCATGCTCATATTTTGTGTTAGTTTTTCTTGAAGTGAATAACTCTGTATGGAAAAATGGGTACATGAAAAATGGTACGGAAAATTTTTCTTTTCTCACCAGGATGTTGAATCATTTGAGATTGGTCTGGTAGTTTGAGACAGCCAGCAGGGGAGTAATAAGGTTGGGCACTTTTCTATGAGTGCACTTCTGATCTACTCTCATCTCACAAAAGATGTGTCAGAATACAGCAGCTAGGGCTGTTAGTCCCTTATGCTTCCTAAGGTTAGAAATCTGAGAAGTAAATTTTCATGGCTGTTACTGTCCACCCCATTCACTACACAGATCCTTTTGTCCACATAGGTTCAGGGAGCAGCAACTACACGGTTCCTATGGATCTATCTTCCTGGCAGGGAAACAAAGGAGAGGGAAGTTAGTGAAATAAACGACAGACCCAATAGCTGCAGTAGACCCCGGAATGGCAAATGGTACTCACCCTCTTGCTCCTCTGCATAGTGGTATTACATGAGGTTCTGTGAGCAGGAGAGGCAGACCCAAATCTAGAATAGTTAGGTACCCCATTAGGATAAACTATTGGCCCCTTTCAGGCTGAAAGGGGCCCAACGTAGTCAACATTAACCATTAAGTGACCAGCTGGTTTCCTTGAGAAATAAATAGTGCCTTATCGATGGCTCAGCATTGGTCTCTGTTGCTGACAGGCTGGACATTCAGAGTCAACAGTTGCTAGATGAGCCTCTATATACGATGAGCCATGCTCTGTAGCCCATATACAGCTTCCATATTTGCCACCATGGCTACTTCATTCATGTACCCATTGTGATAGTTGTGGAATGACCAATGACAAAGACTAGCTACCATCAACTAGCTAGTCATTTTGGCTACTTAGTTCTTGAGGACTTCTTTAATGGCGGATGCTATTTGAATGAGTATTAATATACAATACAAAAAAACCTTCACACTTCGTGTCTCTTACTTATGTATACTCATATTCCTCTATCCCATACTCCCTTGTCTCTAAACTTCTAATGATTTTTTTTTTCAGATTTATGGTCAAAAGTCAAGGCCTAGGAACTTGTATATAGGAACTTATATATATTCTCACCTTCAGTAGCTTCTCATTATGCACAAAGTAGATGCCAGATGAACTGCTTACAGCTTTGCCCACTGGGAAGATTTTTCTTCCCACTGTCTTTCAGGGCTACTCCCAATATGAGTGAAATGAGCCCTATTTTTTGGCTTGCTCTCATGTGTCATGCCAACCCTTTCTTAACCAAGGTCAGACTTTTCATTTCAGCAGATCAAACAGAATGCTATGATGCTGGAGAAGGGGCATGATGCAATTGTGGTGGGTTTCAAAGTGTCTTGACTACCTAATCATGACCTCATTCCATGTCCCAGGGTCCTACATTGTGAAACTCCCATTGGGGCTTGTCATAAACAACATCCTGCATCTTTTCTCACCACAGTCACTTCCAACATCATAGGATTTGCTAGATCATATTTGCATGCTGCTTGCATCATAGCCTAGACTTGAATCATGTCACCAGAGCTGTATTCCTAGGTGTTGAATGTTTTGCCTACAGAACACAAAGAGGCCTACCAGGCACTGTGCTTTTCCTCTTTTTTTGTAGAATATGAAAAAATCAGCAATCTTTCTTTCACTTTAGAAAAAATCTATCAAGTCCCTAACCACTGGACTCCTAAAAATTTCACTGAACTATCAGGTCCTGAATCTTCATAGGTTTCTCTTTCACCCTCTAGAGCACATGTCTTACCAAGTTCTCCAGTGTACTAGCTACCTCTTCCTCTCTTGTCCTATTGTTATGATGTCATTGATACGAAAGAATAAGTGTGATGTTCTGTGGGATGTTCAGGTAATTCAGATCTTTTCAAGCAAAATTATGGCAGAGGTTGGACTGAAATAAACTCTTATAAAAATTCTTAGCAGTTTTAGATCTTTTTTTTTTTTTTTTTAATCAACATGAGCAACCTCCAGAACCTGGAAAAAGTAAGGAAACATAGCCTACCCAGAGATTACCAAAAATAAATGCAGTTCTAGTTTGAAATCTTTATTTTAGCCTTTTGAAACAGTGTCAGATTTTTGACATACAGAACTATAAGGTAATAAAGTTTTATTATTTAAAAAAAATTATGGTAGAAGCTAAGAGTGCTAACATAGCCCTGAGACGAAATTGAAAATTAATGTTATTGTCTATCTTGTATGAATACAAATCATTTCCGATCTTTTCTAAGTGGAATAGAAAAGAATACTCTGTCTAAATCAATGGCCGCATATCATGTACCCGAAGCCTCGCTAATCTGCTTAGCATAATATCACAACTAGCACAGCATCTATGATCGGGTTTATCTTTTAAGTTTATAACAGTTTATAGTAAGTATCTAGGATCCATCTGGTTTTTGCAGGGGCCATACTGGTGAGTTAAACAAAAATAAAGGGATCACCACTTATGCATCATTTAGGTCTTTAATGGCACCAATCATTTCCACTATTATTATGAGATATAATATTGTTTTTGATTTACTATCTTGGTTGGGGACTGAGGAAGTTTCAGAGGTTTCCACTTAACCTTTTCCACTGTGATAGCTTTTACTCACAGCCCAAGGACCCAATGTTGGGGTTAGTCCAACTATCAAGCCGATTCCAGTAATACTCTCAGGAACTGGTTAAATGACCACTGGGTGGATCCTTGGATCTCGTGGGCCAACTGTGAATCAAATTTATCCAACTCATTTATTACCTGGCTCTTAGGCTCCCACACCAGCTGAGGTGCCATGATGATGTTTTGGATCTCTGGATATTAATGTCAACTCTGTTTTTGTCTAAGAGTCCTAAAATTATTTGGTTATTTGTAAGTATCATTCTTTTCCTTCTATCCTCTCATAAATTTCTCATGTCTGCACCATTGTACTTGCCATGGCATTCCCCTTCACCAGCATATTTTTCCAGGACACCAAAAGTGAAATCTTTAGCAATCTTGAGCCGCTGTACCGCTTTATGTCAGGGACTATCCATGTCACACCTACCAACCAGAAGAATATCCTCTTCATTCCCCAGGTGGTGAGCGAACTAATCCAAAACTCTGATTTTGTCGCCTGTTTTCTCAGCCAGTTCTCAGTGTCACTTGTGTTAATCTGTGTCTTTCATGAATCAGATTCCAAAATGAGATTAGAGGAACAAGAGATTTATTAGGGGCAATGCCTGTGAGGGGTGGGGGAAAGGCAGGAGGAAGGTAGAGAATGAAGGGCAGGAGAGCCGTCAGACTGCAATGCAGGTCTGATCCTGAGTCTATAGAAGAAAAGAAACAAGTTGGAGCAAGCATCTTAGACTTCAATTTAGTCCTAAGAAAGTTTGGCAAGGTCATTGGGAAATCCTGGAGTCAACGTTCTCTGTGAGAGGAGTCTTGTGTCTATTTGGAACAGGCATGCCTTAGTATCCCTGCCTTGCTGTCATTGGCTGGAAGCAGCCCATAGCAAGCATGACTTTGGCTTAGATGCAGTGATAGATTTCAGAGTACATTAGTGGGGTGTGACTACAGTCAAGTATCTAAGAGACACATTTTTATGGCTACCACAGAGTCAAACAATTGGAGGCTAGTGAGGAAGAGTGATAATTCTCTGTGCAGGAAAAGGGAAAGATGATCTCTAGTGAAACAAATTACGTTCTCTCCTTTGGTTTACTTGTCAGAAGTTCACTAATATGGGGGTATTGGTCGAAAGCTGGTAAAGCAGCAAGAGCCTACCATACATGTGGATACCCAGAAGGTAGCAAATGTAGATATTTGACAGAAAAGAAAGTGGAGGGAAAAAGTAGCTCTGCTGATGTAGATCAGAGGGAATTATCCACCCATCACCAGGATTTGGTTTATGTTCTAGAATCTAGACAGTGACTAAACAACATATCCCAAAAAGTGGATGTTCTGCTGAAACTGAACCCCAAGATATTTCTGGAAACTTTGATGTTATGAAGAGTGAAAACTGCCAATTCGAAGTGAGAAAGTGTTTTTGTGTGTAAATGTGGAGTTTATGATTTAGTTTGGAGCAAATCACTAGTTTTTTTAAAGAAATAATCACTGTATTGAACTTTTTAATGCGAGATTAAGCAGGGTCCAATTCGGGATTGGAACACTGAGGAGTTATACTATCAAAATAATGAAAATTTGTCTTCATTGAGGATGGAGATGCATTTCTGCAGATTGTATCTTTTAGGAAAATGTTATTTTTGTAAAATCAAGTTTAGATTCTATTGTCTCTGAAAACTATTCTTGAATGATGCTTTTGTTTCATCCTGGGCGAGCTTTCTGAGAAGGAGGAGTGGCCTGGCTTTGGAAATTCCCATATTTGACCAGGCTTTATTGGTGTTGTTCTGAAATAACTGAACTCTAGAAATGTACCTATTACTGAGCCTTTTTAGAAAAACAATCTATTTTATTCAATCCCCCAATTATTATCGAAGGCCTACTATGCCAAGGCATTTTCAGACACTTGGAATATGTCAGTGACAAAACAGACAAAAAAAGTCCCTGTCCTCTGGAGCTAATGTTCTTTCTCCTGGATGTCATATCACTGGAAAAGGAAATCTTGGAGTAGGAAGTAGGACAAGAGAAAGAGTTTCCTCTATCTAGGTGTTGGGCATTAGGGCTCTGAGAAAGAACGTGTACTCAAGAACACTCTCAATGGACAGAATAAGCCGGCCCTATACCATGTTGGCAGGCTAGGGGACAAAGTGAGAGAAGTCCAGGAGAGGACTCCTGTGGAGGGTCCTCGGCTTGTAGGCTCTGAGAACTACTACATCTGCCATAAGGTTTTAAGCTATCAGGGAAGTTTCCCTCTATTATTCATTACACCTCCAGGCAACTCTTATGAAGGATTATAGGCTGGTCTTAGATACCATTGTGGGGATTTAAATGAAGGGCCTATGATCTCTAAGGTGCTAAAGTGGTATAAGAGGATATTTCAATGGCTGACGGTAATGAACTTTGACCCTCAGAAGAACAGAGCAGCCGTCCAGAGTCAGCTGATGGGCTGAGGTGGCAAGTCAGGATGTATTTGTAGAACAAAAAAGCCCTTCGTGTAAATTTTCAGGGATACTGGGGAAGTAGAAATTGATAAAAATTGGTCTTCCTGCAATCAGGCAGGATAGAGGCTTCGACTATTGTCCATACCCTAAAGATAAGTGTGACTTCTTGGCTGGAAAGGACTGTGACATCTGGGTTATATAGCCCATGAGGTCTTCAGGGAGCACTAAAGATAGTGTGAGAGTTTTAAGGAAGGTCGGAGCCCATATCAGAGAGCAGGGTTAGTCAAAGTTTTCAACGTACATGGTGAATAGGATTTTACATTAAGGCCACAACAATTCTGTGTCTCAATGTATTTATACATATTTTAATTAATAATTGATATATGTGTTATCCAGTCTTTTTTTCTTCTTGTAGAAACTGCCAACATTTCAGATCATCTTAAGAGTAATATGGGGTGGAATACATCCCCCAGAAATAATCTATGTTACTAATTTCCCTGAAGAAACTCAGTGACCTCAAGTATGAAAACAGTGAGAAAGAAAGGCTTTTATATTGCGTCCAAACATCATTCATTCTCTATTCTCTCTCAGATATTTATGAATACTGATACATTCACACACACATTACCATAGAAACAAATTCACCAAACACTTACAGTCACATACACACTCAAAGTGTATCACCCAGGTGGATAGGAGTGGGAAACATAGTCTGACCTTGGTTAAGACTTGATACATGAGAGCAAGGCTGCATTTCAGCCATAGCATTTTCTGTCCACCTCATTAAAGTCCAGTGCTTCCACTACGTCGGATGTAAAATGTAGGGGACTATCCTGAGCGCTGCATAGATCAATAAGCACTGCCAGTTTGCTAAATGGATGCATATAGAGGACTGGACCCTAGACCTCAGCTTCATTTCTTTTGCTCTTTTTTACAACTTAGATATTTGGTTTTGTATGTGAGTCCTTCACAGAGGTCATGTACAACTCTGAAATTGAATCAGGCCAACTGAGCATTATTACAATGGTCACTAGAATCATGAAATCTGGCTAAACTTTGGGGAAAAAAGTAAGAAGGGAGTAAAGAGGAGCAATAATTGTTCTCCCTCACTCCTTGTGGTTGATTGCAGAAATGGCTACAATACTTTGCAGCTCATATATAAAGAGGTAGAATCTATTCCCCACGCTCAAGATCAGGTCAGCTGCCCTTGTAACTCACTTTGCCCAAGAATGTAATAGAAGTGTTATTTTGTGAATTTTGATCCTAGACCTCGAGAGACTGCCCAGCTTCTTCTTTTCTGTTCTTGAGACTCCTGTACAGGATGGCTTGAGCGTCCTGAGAGACGATGTGGAGCAGAAGCTATTCTAGTTGAACCATCTTAGACCAACTAGCCCCGGATGACCTGCCAGTTGACTACAGACACATAAGCAAGCCCAGCTGAGCAATCAGCTGAGCCTGGTCAAGGCCAGAACCACCAATCTGAGCCCTGTCCAAATCACCAAACCACAATTCGTTTTAAGCCACAAAGTTTTGGAGAAGTTTATCAAGTAGAAAAAACTAACTGATAGCTCTACATATCTCTATGAGTGACACAGCTCATAAATTTTATAAAGTAAATACTTTCCTCAAAGTAAGATGAAGTTTTATAGAGTCACTTATGCCAGTGCCACTAAAAATGTTGATCCACAAAGAAATAAAGACCTTGCCGCAGAATATAAATCTATACACTGCTTCCTTCATTAAGAAAGTCTTGCTACAAAAAATGTCAGCTGAATTCAATAGTGTGCATAATGACATAGTTGGTTTCTATTTATAGTTCATGCAAGCTCCTTATATTACTGCAAATTGGTAATAAATAGTACATAGACCAATTACAGTCTATAAACCATACTTTTGGTAGCAAAGACCTAAGGCTTATGGGTAAACATTTTTTTCTTTAAAGAGCCAATTAGTAAAAAATTTAGGGCCACACAATCTCTGTCAACTTTGTCACTTTGTCATTATAGCAAGGAAGCAGCCATAGACAATAATATATAAATGAATAGGTGTGGATACATTCCAATAAAACGTTTTTAAAAAGATTAGAAAACATACTATGGTTTGTAGGACATAGTATGCTAACCCCTGAATCCTCAGCCATTTCTGAGGTTCATCCCCATCAAAGCTCATTATCCCATATACACACATATATATATTTTTATTAATCTCAAAAGAATATAGGCAAAGGCAAAAAGGGAATTGGAAATATACTTCACTAGAGGGAGGAAAAGCAAAAGCCTGAAATAATGATTTCACATGTCCAACACAGAGTCACCCAAAGGGATAAAATGAACACGGAAATTTGTACATAATTATTAAAAAGTATATGGGGAATACAGAGAACAAGTATTCCAATCAAGGCCCTTGGCTAACTCTTGGGAAAAAATAAATGTTCTGAGAAATTTTCATCTCAAAATGTTGACATGTCAAAGACAGAGGTTAACAGTAGGGAGCTGGGATATGCCTTCATTTTTTCCCCTTCTCTTCCTGTGTGCTTTCTTTCTTTCTTTCTTTTGCTCTTAACACACAAGAAAGAATTTCCAGACACCATAACAAACAACTAGTATTACATTCTTGAAGAGCGGGTTCATAAGAGTAGCTATTAATAATTTACGGTTGGCTCATTTAATTCCCCTTCAGTGTGGTTTGGAGACAACAAATTTCTATGTCATTAAAGTATTAGATAACATCTGTCTTTAGATTCACCCAGAGAATGGGCAGGATGTGCCCCTGTGAGGGAGTCAGGAAGAAGCACACACAAAGAAGTTGTCAACCATTGCCATCCATTTCTCAAAAAGCATACTGGGCGGATTCCAAATTCCTGTTACATTCTGTTTTATTTTTTTTGTTTTTTGCTTTTGTTTTTTTTTTTTAATACAAGATGATTAGCTGCTTTGACAAATATACTCCTCCCCAATTAACAACAGCTGCTATCAAAATCATTAGAATGAAACAAAATTTGAAGTACTTTGTGTCCTGTTTATTTTAATAACATATGAAACATGAAACTATTTCTTAAGAATCTCAAGCTCCCTAAGGATAAGACTTCCATTTTAAATGGAAGGCTTAGTGTAGGTTCGCAAATGGTTTCCTTTTACTTCTCTTTTTGATTAAGCTACTGAATTGGCAGAGTGCATGTGTAGGAAGAATAACACATTAGGAACCAAAGCCATTGTCAGTCATTAATAATTTATCTCAGACTGGCCAAGCAGTTTGGCAGAAAGAATGATGTGGTACCACAACCACCAGGAAGGGTTAGGAGAAAATAAGCTCAGAGAATAGAATGCTGGGATGCTCTGGGCTGTCACAGATTGGGGAGAGGGCTGGGCAAACAAGTGAAATTAAGAGGCGATGAGGAAATTAGAGAAAACTGGAGATAATGGAAGGGGCTGTAAGAAAAGGATGGATAAATATTAAATTTTGTCAACTTGTCAAGTAGAGAAAATGCTAGCCAAGAGAGCCAAAAATTACCACCCATGACACAAGGATGAAGGGATTCTGCTCACGTAAGGAGAGGGAAGAGGCCTCATGTCAGTAGTGTGAGCGTCTTTCTTTAGGACACACTCTAGGCTAATCTTCATCTGGCTGAGTTTTGTAAAGTCTTCCCAAGAACAGTGCTGTGCCCTTTTGGACCTTATTCTTGACCACAGATTGAAAACTTCCAGCATCTTCTAAGCATCACTTTCTAATCAGATTGTCACAAAATGGCACTGATATATATAATCCAAAATTGTGGTTCATCCATTCTTTCCTTTGATGTTTACATTTTACTGCTTCCTTATTCTCCCTCCTGTCAATCAAATGGCATCATTTATACCTCTTGATTTATCTTCTTTTTTTTATCAATATTAATTAAGTCTTTAGGTGAGGACTTCTCAGAACCAAATTTCATTGCAATAACTTTTCACTCTTCCTTTACTGTAGTAGTCAATACTTTTAGTCATCTGTAGCGAACTCATCCCCTCAGGGAGAGAGATAGAGAACATAAAAATTTAAAGCTAAAAAGTACTATAGATATAAAAATACTCATGTCAGTTACTAAATACTTCATTCTCATCCTCAAAGGTGTCATATGATTAAGAGAACTCTCAATATGAATATGAAATCCCAGTCATTCATCCACTTATTTATTTACTCACCAAATATTTATTGAGTAATTTCTATAGGAAATACTCTTCTGGGTGCTGGTAATATGAAGATAAGGCATGATCCTTGCCCTGGTAGAGGTTATCATCTGGTAAGGGAACCAGATATGTAAACACAAAATTGCAGTATACAATGATAAGTGCATAATGAAAGTACATACAAAGTATTTTTTTTTGTTGTTCAATAGAGGTAGTCAAGGACTCTATTATGCTGGGCAAGAAAAGACTTTCCTAAGGAGGAAAATGTGAGCTGAGCGGTGATAAATAATGGAATTCAAAACAAAGAAGGAGGCAAGAGCAATGACTTTAGTAAACTTTACTTTGAGCATGGCTTCATGTAGATTAGTAGGAGATTTTAGCCCTAGTGGCAGCAGAGCTAAAAATGAGAATGGATAAATATGAGAGATGTTGAAGAGGTGGAATGACAGGCTGAGTTCAATAATGTGGAAGAAGGCAAAGAGAACTCCCAGGTATCTAAGTGGAAACAGCCTTAGGTATTATTTCATTCCACTTTTGACTCTAGTGCAGGGATCTTATGCACAGCATTCCATAATGGTGGCCCACTAGCCTCTGTTGGGTCCCTTCCAGGGATAAGAGCTGTCTGCCTCACAATACAGCAGCCTGCTCCATTCTGGAAAGTTTGGATTTTGGGGAGAACTTTACACTGACCTGAGGTCTGCCTACCCCTATATTCCATCCATTAGTCTTAATTCTGCAGAGACTAACACTGTTTTTCTAAATCTAGGTCTGAGTCCTTTAGATTCTTAGAAACAGCAATTTTGTGTCTCTTTAGTTTTCTCCATTCTTTGTCCCTGAAGACATTCCCTAGTCTTCTGACAAAACCTCTATCAGTCATAATGCTAACATATGTAAAAGGCAGTTTTTCACATTTCTCCAGAGGTGGACTTGATGTCACAAATGTTTAGTGCCATGACATTAAAATACGAAACTCTCTAATTGAGGCTGTTAGCATATCAGCCTCATGAGTAGCATAATGAAAGAATAGGAGGACAAAACAACTGTGTTGGAGAACGAATAGTATATCTCCTTAAAATATCATCCAACAAAGGACTGCACCCTTTTCCTGGGGTTATATGACCATTCCCTTAGTCATTTGAAGTAACAGTCTTGCTTTATTAGATATGGCTTTAGAAAATATGACTTGATTCAAATAAAGTCAACATTTAGACTAAGAATAAAATAATATAGATCTGAAAGTGATGTTTAAGATGATCTTGTCTAACTCGTTTTATAGACCAGGCAACATATGACTAATTTGATGATGACAAGTAGTAAAATTACTATTTGCCTAAATCCCTATGAGACTAGTTGATGGGTAACTAGACATTCCTATAGTGCCAGATTAACACCACACAGATTATTTTCTAGTCACAAAGGAAAATATCATTGTACAATAGATGGATCCAGTAGTCATCATACTAAATGAATAGTTATGTTTCTCATCTCTAATGATGGTTCACCCAGATAATATCTTCTGATGGGATTCAGCATGGAGTACATCACAACATCACCTATGATACAATGCTAAACGATGCAAAATTTCTAATTAAAATACATAAATTTCAACAAATGGTGCTGGGACACCTGGATATTCACATATAAAAGGATGAGTTTGGATCCTTTCCTCACTCATCTATAAAATTAAATCAAGTGGACTAAAGACCTAAATAAAGGCACTAATATGATAAAATTCTTAGAAGGTGGCATAGGTGTAAATCTTTGTAACTTTGAATTAGGCAGTGGTTTCTTAAATACGTCACTAAAGCACAAACAAAAGAAAAAAAAATCAACTTCACCAAAATTAAAACCTTTTTTGTATCAACAGTCATTATCAAGAAAGTAAAAAAACAACCTGCAGAATGAAAAAAAAGTTTTAAAATAGTACATCTGCTAAGGGTCTAGTTTCTAGAACATAAAGAATCAACTCATGGACCTAGAGGGTATGACGCTAAGTGAAATAAGTCAGAGAAAGACAAATACGGCATGGTTTCAGTTATATGTGGAATCAAACAAAATAAACAAAACAGAAACAATCTAACAGACACAGAGAGAACATTTTGATGGTTGCTATATGGGAAGGGGTTTGGGGGATGGGCAAAAAAGGGGAAAGGATTAAAAAGTACAAATTGGTAGCTGAAAAATAGTCATAGAGATATAAAGTATAGCATAGGGAATATAGTCAGTAATATTGTAGTAACTATGGTGTGAGATGTGTACTAGATTTATCAGGGTGATCATTTCATAAGGTTTCTAAATATCTAGTCCCTGTGTTGTACACCTGAAACTAATATAATATTGTATGTCAACTGTAATTGAAAAATAAAAAAATTATTTAAAGGAAGAAAGGTTCAAATCTTGCCAAATAGAATAATACATTTTAAGGATACAAATTAAAACTATAAAGAAAAGCAAGTGAATGATAAACACAGGGTGATACAATTGGGTAGAGGCCTTTAGGGGCTGCAAAGTTTCTGATAATCTACTTTTTAAGTTGGGTGATGGATGTTTATGTAAATATCATTTTTTACCCCACATATATGTTATAAAAACTTATATGTGTAGAAATATTTTAAATTACTTTTAAAATATTTTAAATTTTATAATAAAAATTAAAAAAAAAACAAAAATAAAAAAGAATCAACTCAATTTAAAAATGGGCAAAGAACTTAAATAGACATTTCTCCAAAGAAGATAAAATGACCAATAAGCACCTGAAAAAAATACTAAATATCATTAATTATTAGCGAAATGCAACTCAAGATATCAATTCACACCCAATAGGATGAATATAATTTTTTACATTAAAATAAGTGTTCACGAAGATGTGGAGAAATTGGAACACTCATACACTGCTGATGGGAATGTAAACTAGTGCAGCTACTGCAGAAAACACTTCAGCAGTTCCTCAGAAAGTTAAAGGTAAGAGTTACCACATAGGACCTAGTAATCTCATTCCTATGTATATACACAAGAGAATTGCAAACCAATGTGTACATTAATAAATGAGTACAGGAATGTTTATATCAACATTTTTCTTAATTGCCAAAAAGTGAAAACAACTCAAATGTCCGTCAACTTATGAATGGATAAATTAAACACGGATTGGTACAAGGAATGCTATTCACCCATAAAAAGTAATGAAGTACTGATACATGCTACAGTATAAAAGAATCTTAAAAACGTTATGCTAAGTAAAGAAACCAGACACAAAAACACAAAAGACCCACATATTGTATGAGTTCATTTTGATGAAATGTCCAGAGCAGGTGAATTCATAGAAACAGAAAATGAATTAGTGTTGCCAAAGAATGGGGGGAGGAAGATATTAAGAGATAAGAGTTTTCCTTTTAGGGTAATGAAAGTATTCTGCTGGTTGTTCAACATCGTGAATATACTAAAATCCACTGAATCATATACTTTAAAATAGTTAAAATGGTAAATTTTATGTTGTATTAATTTCATCTTAGAAATTTTTTTAAAGAATAGACAAAGTTTTAGATATGACTTCCATTTTACATTTTAGTTCCCAAATTTAGGGAATTACAGCATTTTTTATTAAAATAATTCAGGGAAACAAGTTAAATGACATCAGGTGAAAGAAACAGGACAAGCCCAGAAAATCCCCCAGTCTATGGGACAACTGGGCTAATCTTCAAAAGAAAATAATAACAAAAAGGTGACTGTGCTAGCATTTGAAATAGATGGCAGAGTTTGTCAGTATTTTGTTATTTTCCAACAAGCTCATGTACTACTTCTATAAGAAAAAGGATATTAAAAGTATTTGAGGTCTAATATAGCTAATTTAGGGAATTAAAGCATTTTTTATTAAAACAATTCAGAAAAAGACTGAAGACCACAGGCTAGGACTTACCCCTTAAATGCTGGCTCCAAGAGAGGAGTTCCAAAAGGCTGGGTTCGGAAATGGGAGTAATGTTCATATGCTGGTACAATACGAAAATTTGCCCCTATGTTTCTGTTTCTTTAAATATTCCTCTTTTTTTTCTTTTCTTCTTCCTTCTTCTTCTTCTTTTTTTTTTTTTTTGCTTCTCGTGTTTTGGCTCCTTCCCCCATACCTTCCCACCCACCTTCCTTTATTCCCTTTTACTATCTTAATATGTTCTACCCATCTTCTTATTGTTTTCTTGGTTTCTTTATTTGGGCCTTTTTTTTTTTTTTTGCATTTATTTTTATTTTTTATTTTTGTATTAAGTTTATTGGAGTAATATTGGTTAATACAATCATATAATTTTCAGGTGTACATTATAATTTGACATCTGTATGTTCTATTGTGTATTTACACCCAAAGTCCAGTTTCCTTCAGCTGCCATATATTTGATCCCCTTTACCCACTTCACCCTCATTCTCCCTCCCTGTATTTGACCCCCTTTAACTGTCTATCTACCCCCTCCTTCTCCACTCTCTACACTCTGGTAACCAATAGTCTATAGTCCATGTCCATGAGTCTCTGTTTGTCTTGTTCATTTGTTGCTTTTAGGTTTATATTCCACATATAAGTGATATCATATGATTTTCAACTTTTTCTGTCTGGCTTATTTCGTTTAGCATGATTATCTCGAGGTCCATCCATATTGTCACTAATGGCAGTATTTCATCTCTTCTTATGGCTGAATAATATTCCATTGTATATATGTACCACAGCTTCTTTAGCCAGTCATCTATCATCGGACACTTTGGTTGCTTCCATGTCCTGGCCACTGTGAATGCTGCTATAAATGTCAGTGTGCAAATCTCTTTTCGGATATGGGTTTTCAAGTTTTTGGGGTGAATACCCAGTAGCGGGATTGCTGGATCATAAGGTAGATCCATTCTTAGTTTTTTGAGGAACCTCCATACTGTTTTCCATTGGCTGTACCAATTTGCAGTCTCATCAGCAGTGTATGAGAGTTCCTTTTTCTCCGCATCCCCTCCAACATTTGTTATTACTTGTCCTGTTGATTATAGTTATTCTAACAGGTATGAGATGGTATCTCATTGTGATTTTGATTTGCATTTCCCTAATAGCTAGCAATGTTGAGCATCTTTTTAAATATACGTTGGCCATTTGTATGTCCTCTAGGCAAAGGTGTTTGTTGAGGTCCTCTGCTCATTGTTTGATTGGATCATCTGCTTTTTGTGTCGTTATTGAGTTATATGAGTTCTTTGTATATTTTGGATATTAGGCTCTTATCGGAGGCGTTGCTTGCAAATATATTTTCCCATTTGGATGGTCGTCTCTTTACCTTGCTGATGATTTCTTTTGCTGAGCAGAAGCTTTTTAGTTTGATGTAGTTCCATTCATTTATTTTAGCTTTTACTTCCCTTGCTTTTGAGGTCAAATTCATAAAGTCCTCTCTAAGTCCAAGGTCCTTGAGTTTAGTTCCTATATTTTCTTCTGTGTATTTTATTGTTTCAAGTCTTATATTCAGGTCCTTAATCCATTTTGAGTTAATTTTGGTGTGTGGTAATAGACAACAATGTAATTTCATTCTTTTGCAAGTGGCTTTTCAGTTTTCCCAGCACCATGTATTGAAGAGGCTTTCCTTTCTCCACTGTATGTTTTTGGATTTTTTTGTCAAAAATTATTTGCCCATATAAATATGAATTTAATTCTGGACTCTCGATTCTGTTGCACTGGTTGGTCCATGTGTCTGTTGTGATGGCAATACCATGCCGTTTTGATTACTGTCGCTTTGTAGTATAATTTGAAGTCAGGCAGAGTGATGCCTCCAGCCTCGTTCTTTTTAACTTGGGCCTTCTTTAAGGGTCTCAACTTTTTCTTGTGTCTTCCCTGAGAAGCTGATTTTATGCAAGGAGAAAGCAGTAGTTCCCAGCATCAGACCTTGGTTAAATTAAAGGTATATTCTATATGTTTTTTAAAATATATTACCCAAAATTTACCCAACATGATCGTGTAGGACCTCAAATTCCTGAAACATTTGTGTAAAGATTTCTAAGAATCTATACAGCATCCAATCAGCACAGGATGTTCCTTCTGCTGAGTGCCTTTTCTGGGCAAGACTGCTATTTCCACCAGTCTTGGCTCATCCTCTACCTTCCTGCCTGTAACCACCACTCCTTCTTCATGGTAACACCATCTCCTGGTCAGTATCTGAGTCTCTGTGATGGTTAATTTTAGGTGTCAGTTCAACTGGGCTAAGGGATATTCACATACCTGGTAAAGTACTATATCTGGATGTGTCTGTGATAATGAGTATGGAAGAGGATGGCATTTAAATCAGTAGACTGAGTAAAGAAGACCAGCCCTCATCATGTGGAGCATCACCTAATCGGTTGAGAACCTGAATAGAACAAAAAGGCAAAAGGACAAATTTGTGCACGCTCTCTCTTCCCGAGCTGAGACATCTACCTTCTGCCCTTGGACATCTGATCTCCTGTTTCTCAGAACTTCAGACTGAGACTGAAATATACCATTGACTTTTCTGGTTCTTCTCTAGTATGCTGACAGCAGATTGTGGGACTTCTTGGCCTCAATAATTGTATGAGCCAATTCTTATAATAAGTCTCCTCTTAAATATGTCATGTATATCCTTTTGGTTCTGTTTCTCTGAGAACCCTGACTAGCACAGTTTCCTTCCCTTGAGGGACCAGACTTATGCTGTGGTCTGTGGCAAAGTATGGAAGGACACCTCTTTCCATCGTAACCTTACACTCTTATGAGTGAGAGCTGCCTATGCATGAAGTCATGTAGCAGGTTAATGAAACAACTCTTTAAGCCTTGCCAGCAACCTAGTGGCTGGATTAGGGACAGATAGCATAAAATCACCTTTTCCTTTGATGTTCCTTTTTTGATGGTTATATGTGAACACAGAAAAAACATTAATAAGAGAAAATGGACTAAAAATTTGGCATACATTTAAGTCTGTATAAACATATATATATATACACATATATATATATGACTTTTACACAACTGGAATCATCATATTCTATAAAATATTTAAAACTGAAAGATCTACTTATGATTTTTTGAATGGTCATGTAATAACAGTCTGTTAGATGTGCCATAACTTTTTAGCCAGATTGTTTTTAATGGCATTCTATGTTGTTTATAAACAATGCTGTCACAAACATCTTTATACATGCATCTCATAGTACTTAGCAGAAAGTCTTAGAATAATCAATGAATCAGTGGTGAATATATATTATAATTTTGGTGGATACAGGAGAGAATGATCCCTATAATTTTTACCAGTGTGGAGGACAGGTTGGAGGGTCTGAGACCCTCCGTTAGTGTAAATAAAAACTAGCTGTTTTTCCTCACTTCACCGGATAATAGCCATATTATCAATCTTTTTCATCTTTGTCAGTCTGAAAGCTTTTGAAAAATCATTCTTCATTCTTGTTTTAATTTGAATTTTTAAAAATTTAGTGAATGTTTCATATTTGTTAATTCTGTAATTTGCCTGTTCATATATTTTGGCTATTTAAATTGGGGTGTTCACTTTTTAATTGATTTCCAAGGGCTCTTTATACATCAAATACTAACATATATATTAATATTTAATATATAAATTTCTCCCCATAATTTTATTGCTGAGGGTAGGCTCTCTCAAAGATACTTTCACTCCTCCTGAAAAGACCTCATTTAGACCATCCTCACCAATTAAATAGTGTCCATATATGCCTAAATTTCTTCTGAGATCTCTGCTGGATAGCCATAATAGGGTATGTCAATGAAATGAAAATTGGTGTTAGAAATTACAGCTGTGGTCTAATGGAAAGACATAACATTCAAAATAAACAGGATATGAGACGTAAGGTAGTAGAATAATCAACTTAGGAGGCTGGCACATGTGTATAGAAATGTATTTAATGATGGAAATTTGGAGGAGAATCCTTGAGTGAGGTTTTCCAGAAGAAAGAACCATGTACGGTGAGCCCGTTTTACTGAGATCAACCGTCCTTTGATCTCCACTTAGCTCTCTCCCCACCCATACATCCTAGTGGTTCTTAAATTGATGTGCATTGGAATCACCTGGAGAATTGTAAAAATTTCTCATTCCTGAGTCCTACTCTAGAGGTTCTGAAGTAAATGGCTTGTGATTTGGGAGTTTTTTAAAGCTCACCCAGGAGATTTTAATATGCAGCCAGGGACTCAGCACAATTTCTGGCTGCAGGAGTAATTCAAGCTTAAAGTGGAGAACTATGACTTCCAGTTGAGAGCGCAGTAACTTGTGGTTTTCACCCTATTATTCATTCTAAGAACTGGGTTTCTGCCTTATTCCCAACACAAAGTACCCCACCTTACACTATATATACATATACATATACATACACACACCTAAATATATATATATATATATATATTTTTTTTTTTTAACAGAATCCTGCCTTCTTGTCAAGCCTATGGGTATTGCAGCTATGCATTGGTGTTTTCCTTTCTGGATTTTCACAAATTATCTATTCTCAAATTGTCTTCGCTGTGATCCACACATACATGTTTTGGGACTACTCTGATGCTGAACCCTACCTTGAGTTACTTCCTCTTGCTTTCTACTATACTCTGAAGATCATGATCTACCTGCCCAGATAGTTATTCATTTGTTTGTGGTTGTATTCTTCCCTGTGGCACCTGACCCATCTCTGGGGACATGGCCCACTGCAGATCTTAGCCAGCCCCCAAATATCCAGGTTACTTTACTCTACCTAGATGTTATTTTATAAGATTTGTAGTTAATGTTGTCAGAGGAGTATAGGAGAAACTGCCAATAGAGGTTATGAAAGCTACCTTTTTAAAAGCAAATTAGGGAGTGGGACTTCCAGAATGGCCAAATAAGGAGCTTGGCAAACCCTCTCCCCAATGGAACAAGAATATAATTGCTGAAAATTATTTTTTTATATCATCTAATATCCCTGGAAATTGCCCTAAGAGCATATAGAAAATGGAGAAACATTCATTTAAGAAAATCTACTGAATCTCAGTTTAGTGAGTCTGTGGCATTTGAGCCGTGACCTGCTCCTTCCTCTATTCCAGCTCCATGCTGTGGAAACTGTACTTTGGTTGATATTCTGGATGATGTGGACAAAAAGATGTCAGCTCCTTTTTTTCCACAGGTCCCCGTTCAGAGCTGTAATTTCACCTCAGTAGAGGCAAGTCACTAGCTTTGTTCATAGCCTGTGCACTGTGTTGTAGAAGCCCTCTTTTGGACAGGTGCAGCTGAAAGGACTAAGGCTTCTTTCCCTAACCCAGCCCCTAGTTGCAGGGCATAAGCTCTACCCCAGGCTTGGCAAGGTGCTTTGATTATCTGTGCTATAGAGCAGAGGTTCTCAACGGGGGTGGGCAAGCAGAGAAGACCACACCCCACTCCCAGCATCCATGCGTATTGCTGAGGTGTGATTTTGGGAGAATCAGGATACTCTCCCTGCCTCCGACTCCTGTACAGTGGTTCACGGATTCTGTTCAGGGAGAGAGGTAGGCCATAAGGACAAAGAGCTCCACATCCCTGCCTAATGGGGCTGACTTTATTTGGAACAATGCGTGGAAATTCATGTTTAAGGGTATTCTCCAAAACAATAAAGATTTTGGTGGAGAGCAATTGAGAGAGTGCTTTTAGTTCCATGACACTGTTATCAACAAGCCAATGCCAGAGCAACCAGATATTTAACAGAGAGAACCAGAGAAAGAGACAGGCGAGAAGCACTGTTTTGGGTTTACAGTCAACTTTAGAGATCAAGAAGGCTGTGCAAATATGCTAAGCTGTCCCCATTCAGGAGCAATCAGAGCAGGATGTGGAGCAGAAATAAAAGCATTCCCTAGCCACACAGAGATCCACCAACAAAAGGCAGAAGCATCACTGGCACAAAGGACTTAAGCGTAACTTCTGAATAAACACTGACTAAAAAATAAACTGCTCTGACTCAGGGTAATTCCTGTGAAGCCAGAATTAAAAATAAAATCCCATCTCTGGTAGTAGAAGACTGTGTGCCTGCCCAAGGCTATTCCCTCTTGAGAGTGATGTGACAGGGATTTTCTAATCCCAGACTGAACTTAGATAAAAAAAATAATAAATGTCCTGAACTATAGTAGCAGCTTCCAAGCCATAAACACACATTCAATAAATAGTAAGGGGTAAAAATCTGGCTAAAAGTGTTTAAGCATAACATTTAAGCAATAAGTAATTTGTGCTGACCCAGGAATAACTGCTAGATATCTAGAATAAAAAGCAAGGATAAAATATGGAAACAAGATAAAATCTGATCAGGAATATCAGAGGTCGCACACTGCAGGGAAAATACACTTTGCAGAATCAAGTCATCAAACAAATAATGATCAAGCAAAAAACTAAAACAACATTAACCTCCAGGGTCAAGGGGAGATCAGTATCCAGAGTTGTAATATAATATACTATTTAAGATGTCCAGATTTCAACCAGAAAGAAAAAATATAAATAAAAGATGAGACATGCAAAGAAACGGGAAAGAGTAATCAATATGTAGGAACAAAAGCAAACAGGCAATAGAAACTGCCTCTGAAGGGGCCCAGATATTGGACTGAGTAAAGACTTCAAAGCAGCGATTACAACCATGTTCAAGAAGTAAAGGAAACCATGCATAAATTAATAAAGGAAGCTATAATGTTAATGTATCATCAGATAGATGATATAAAACATGGAAATTATAGAAAAGAACCAAATGGAAATTCTGGAGTTGAAAAGGGCAGTAACCAAAAAGTCATTACCAGTAGATGATAATTCGAATCCACAAGAACAAATAAGGTTTATATAATACAACGAACTCTATAAGTGTATACTTGCTCTCATTTATTCTCGGCTTCTTAAAAGACACGATTATAGAAATTAATAATTATGATACTGTATTATTGGGTTTATAACAAAAATAATCATAATCACTATAATAATGATAGCAAAAAAAGGGGTAGAGCATGAAGCTGTATAGGAGTAATGATAGCACATATTTCTATACTTTGCAGGAATATGATTAGTATAAATCTGAAATAGATTTTGTTAAGAAGTATATCATAAGCCCTAGAGTAACCATTAAGAAAATAACTCAAAAATATTATTTTTAAAATTATTAAAGGAATTAAACTATTGTACTGTAAAAATGTTCACTTAATACAAAAGGAGACAGAAGAAGGAAAAGAAGAACAGAAAGATATTAGAAATTGAAAATAAAAAGCAAATGGCAGATTTAAATCTAAACATAGGTAACAAAATATAAACACGTAGATGTAAATGTGAATAGATTAAATGGAATGGATTAAACAATTCAAAGACAAAAATTGTTAGACTGGATAAAGCAACAAGATTCAACTATATGCTGTCTACAGGAGACATTCTTTATATTCATATATATAAGTAGGTTGAAAGATAGAAAAAGATATACCATGGAAACTGCAATTATAAGAGAGTCGGAGCGGCTATTCTAACATCAGAAGAAATAGACTTTAAAACAAGAAATGTTATTAGACATAAAGAGGAATGTCTCATAATAATAAAAGGGTCGATCCTTCAAGAACACATGACAATTATAAACATATGTGTACCTAATAGATCCACAAAATATGTGATGTAAAAATTGACAGAATTGAAGGGAGAAATAAGCAATTCAATGATAATAATTAAATACTTTAATTCTCTACTTTCAATAATGGATAGAACAATTATGCAGAAGATCAACAAGGAAATAGAAGACTTGGACAGCATTATAAACTAACTAGACTAACAGACATCTATAGAACACTTCACCCAACAACAGCATAATTTTTTCCTCAAGTGCACATGGAACATTTCCAGGATAGACCACATGCTAAGCCATAAAACAAGGCTCAATAAATTTAAAAGGATTAAAATAATGCAAAGTATGTTTTTCAACTAAAATGGGATGAAATTAGAAGTCTATAACAATGAAACTTGGGAAACTTAAAAATATGAAGAAACTGAATAACATGCTTCTAAATAACCAATGGGTCAAAGAAGAAATCAACAAAGGCAGCTGAAAATACTTTGAGAAGAATGAAAATGAAAGCTATAACAAATGTATGCCATCAAATTAGATAACTTAGATGAATTTGACAAATTCTCAGAGAGATATAAATTACAGAAACTGACTCAAATAGAAATTAAAAATCCAAATAGATCTATAGCAAGTAAAGAGATTGCATTAATTATCAAAAAAATTCCCACAAAGAAAAGTCTAGAACCAGATAGCTTTGCTTGTGAATTCTACCAAACTTTTAAAAAATAATTCATGCAAATCTCTTATGTACTCTTTCAAAAAATAGACTATGAGGGAACACATATCAAATCATGCTATGAAACCAGTATTAGTCTAATACCAAACCCAGATGAAGATATTACACAAAAAGAAAATTATGTATTAATATCTTTTATGAATATAAATACAAAAATCCTCAACAAAATACCAGTAAACCAAATCCAGTGACATATAGAAGAGATTGCACTTCATGAGCAAGTGAGATTTATTTTAGGAACAGTTTAACAATAGCAATAGAATGAAGAACAGAAATCACAGAATCATCTCAATAGACTCAGATAAAGCATTTGACAAAATCAACATCTTTTAATGATAAAAACACTCAACAAACTAGGAATAGAAGGGCAGTTCCTCAATCTGATACAGGGCTCTTATAAAAAAACCTAGAGCTAACATCATACTAAGATTAGGAAAGAGACAAGAATGTTAGCTCATGTCATTTAATTCTACATTGTATTGGAGGTTCTAGACACAGCAATTAGGCAAGAAAAAGAAATAAAAGAATCCAGAGTAGAAAGGAAGAAGTAAAGCTATCTCTATTTGCAGATCACAAATGTAGAAAACCTTATGGAATCTATTGAAAGATTATTAGAATTAACAAACAAGTTTAACAGGTATCATTTTTTAATAATTCCCTGACTTGAATTGGGTGTTCAACAATTCAATTCAATAATGACATTAACTACCCAGAGTTAGTGCAAAACTACAATTTAACAGAGTTAATAGCTCACTCCCACAGGACTGCCCCCACTCTAGATACCAGCCTCAAATCGGGTCTTCAGGCTACCCACGCTTCCACCCAACTGACTACAAATTTTGAGGTTACTGTGACCTTCACTTAGTTTCAGTAATTTGCTAGAACCACTAACAGAAATCAGAATAGTGCTATACTTACAATTACACTTTTAGTATAAAGGATGTACCTCAGAAACAGACATATGGAAAAAAGATGCATTGGGCAAAGTATAAGAGTGGGGACGCAGAGCTTCATGCCCTCTCCAGTAATACCACCTGCCCGACACATCAACATGTTCAGCAATCCATAAGCTCTCCAAATCTCATTGTTGAAGTGTTTATATTGAAGTTTCATGATATAGGTACTACTGATTAAATCATTGGTCATATATTGAACTCAATCTCTAGGACCCCTTTCCTCTTCAGTGGTTGGGAGGTAGAGCTGAAATTTCCAATTCCCTAATTATGTGGGTGGCCAGCTCCTTCCTTGAAACTATCTGAGTGTTCATCATGAGTCACTTTGTCATCATAGACTCAGATATGTTTATGAATAACAAAAGACATTCCTATCACTCAAGAAATTTCAAGAATTTTTCAGTTCTATGCCAGGAATCAGGAGCAAAGACCAAACATATATTTTTTTTATTATACTACAGGTAATAAATTTATTAAAAGACAATTAGAATTAGTAGAAAAGTTTAGTAGAGTTGCAGGATATAGGATTAATATTCGAAAATCAATTGTACTTCTATATAGTAGCAATAAACAATCTGAAAATGAAATTAACAATTTCATTTATGAAAACATCAATAACTACAAAATGGTTATAAATGTAACAAAATTAAGTATAGGTTTATACACTGAAAACTGCAAAACATTGCAAGAAATTAAAGATCATTTTCATGGATCTAAAATTTATTATTGTTAAAATACTCTTCAAATTATCTATAGATTCAATGCAATCCCTATCAAAATCCCAACTAGATTTTTTACAATAATTGACAGGCTGATTCTAAAATTCATATAGAAATTCAAGAGACCCAAAAGAGCCACAGCAATTTTGAGAAAAAAGAGCGAAGTTAGAAGATACACTATAAAGCTGCAGTAATCAAGAGAGTGTGGCATGCAGAAATACAGATCTTTGGAATAGAAGTGAGAATTCAGAAATTAACCTATATATGGTCAATTCACATTTGACAAGCACGTCAAGACAATTCAATGGGGGAAGGAATAGTCTTTCAACAAATGGTGCTGGAGCAACTGGATAGTCACAAGCAAAAGAAAGAAGTTGGACTCCTACATCATAACATATATAAAAATTAAAGTCAAATGGACTGGAGAATTAACGGTAAGTGCTAAAACTATAAAACTCTTAGAAGAAAACATAGGCGTGACTCTTAGTGACCTTGGATTTAGCAACGATTTCTTATATATGACTCTAAAGAACAGCAACAAAAGATAAAATAGATAAGTTGAATTTCATCAAAACTAAAATCCTTTGTGCTTGAAAGGATACCATCAACAAAATAAAAAGACAACCCACAGAACGGGAGAAAATCTTTGCAAATCATACCTGATTAGAGTCTTTTATCCAGAATATATAAAGAATTCTTAAAATTCAAAAATAAGACAAATAATTCAATTTTAAAAATGAACAAAGGACTTGAATAGACATTTCTCCAATGAAAATATACAAATGACCAATAAGCACATGAAAAGATGTTTAATATTATTAATCAGAGAAATACAAATCAAAACCACAATGAAATACTCTTTCAGATCCACTAGTATGATGTTATGGGTTGAATAGTATCCTCCCCCAAATTAATATGTTTAAGTCCTAACCTCAGAATGTGACCTTACTCGCAATAAGTTTGTATATATAAGGAGTTAAGATGAGATCATACTGGAATAGAGGTGAGCCCTTAATCCAATATGGCTGATGTCCTTATAAAAAGGGGAAATTTGGACATAGACATGCACAGAGGTAGGACACCATGTGAAGACCAGAGTTATACTGCCACAAGCCAAGGAACAGTCAGAAGGTAGAAGAAAGGTGTGAAACAAACACTTAATTCTCCAGGATTTTCAGAGGGAACATGGCCTAAAGATACCTTGATCTTGGACTTGTAGCCTCCAGAACTGTGAGACAATAAATTTCTGTTGTTTAAACCACTCAGTTTATGATATTTTGTTATAACAGCCCTAGCAAAACAATAAAGATAGGTAAAATAAAAAAGATAGACAATAAATGTTGGTGAGAATGAAGAGCAATTAGATCCCTTGTACATCATTGATGAGAATGTGAAATGCAGTTTTTTAGAAATAGTTTAGCAGTTGTTAAACATATACTTGCCATATGACTTGGTATTTCCACACTTGGTTATGTACTCAAGAGAATTGAAAACAGGTGTTTAAACAAATACTGGTATTTCATAGCAGTACAATACTTGTATTTATACTTCATAACAGTATTATTCAAAATAACCAAAGGTGGAAACAATCCAGATATTCATCAAATGATGGGTAAAAAAACAAAATGTGATATATCCACATAATAGAATGTTTTTCAGCAGTAGAAATGAAGTATTGATACATGCTGCAACATAGATATACCTGGAAAACATTATGCTAGGTGAACGAAGCCAGAAATTCTGCTAAGTTACAGAAGGCCACATATTGCATGATTCTATTTATATGACATGCCCAGAATAAGCAGATCTGTAGACACAGAAAGTAGATTAGTGATTTCCTAGGACATAGTAGTGGGCGGTAGAGCTGAGAGCATGGGATAGGTTGGGGAATAATAGGGTGTGACTTAATGGATATGAGGTTTCCTTTTTGAGATGTTGGAAATGTTGTAAACTTATGTTGTGATAATTGCTCAGCTTTGTGGAACATTATAAACCAATGAATTGTACACTTTACATGGGTGAATTTTATAATATATAAATTATATTTCAATAAAGATATTTTTTTTTAACAAGACAGACCCTGATCCTGAACCACCAACCTGAACCCACCTTGAAATCTTCATCTATAGAAACCAAGAGAGTATAAAATGATGTGGATTTTTAAAAAGAAAAGAAAGCTAATTACAAAACTCCTAAGATATACTAGTGATAGGACGGCTGAATTATGTAGATATATGTTTGGCAGTAGCATTTTGTTAAAACAGAACATTACTATCTTGCCTTGACATTTCGGGAAATGTTGTGTGTTAGCAAAACAAATAATTTGCACTTTAAGCAGGTTTTGTGGGTAAGCAATTCTTTAGTTCAGGAACCTTTCAGAAATGCTGACATTATCTAATTTGAGTGACCAGTCCTTTGGCTTCTATGAATCTCCTCGTCTTGTGTATGAAGGGGAGGCACCCTAGATAATCTCTAAGGCCTCTTCTCATCTCAAATTTCTATGACGAACACTTTGTATCCTATTTATCACTCTGAGAAATAAGGCAGCAGTAAGAGAGTCGGGGGCATTAGAATCACCTCCAAGGAACATGTTAGAAATGTTGCCAGATGCCAGGTTCCACCCTCAGAAATCCTACTTGCATGGGTGAGACCTAGGAATTGACATTTTACGGAAGCATGCCAAGGAGTTGAGAAATGCTGGTAGGCGTCTCTGGAAACCAGCCACCCCAAGAAATCAGGGGCTCTCTTTCTCTCCTGTGCCTAATGAGCTAAGATGCCATCTGTTATCTCTTTATCTAAATCTTGGACTAAACCTCTCTCTTTATTTAATTCTTTTAAAGTTATTTAATATCACCATTAATTTGCTTCTCTTTATATGCCAAATACATACAGTGAAAGGTTGGGGTATTATAAGATCCTGCTAGTTCCACTTAAGCCATGTGAGTATTATTAATCAAGAAATAGCTACAATTTCACTTTTCACCTTTGCATGGATATCGGGGGATAATACGCCGAATAGTTTCATAGTCTATTATATGACACTACAGTTCTGCTCCGTTTGGACAGACATTTGATCCTGAGGGAGCACTTTGAACAGAGGTGACATAGAAAGAGTTAAAAGAGAGAGATACTACAGATACGGACTTATGGTGGCCGAAGTGGCTTTTAGGCCTTTGTTCATATGTCAGGAAAAGGTGTAAGCTTTACCAAGAGCCACATACCTACTTGAAAATGAGACTCAGTTTCATCCTATTAACTGAAACACTTTTCTGAAAAATAAGGGATAACTAAAGTTCTGTTAGAAGTGAGTAACTTTTAAGAACTGCTTATAAGTAAACATTATTTTTTTTTTTTATTCTGTCTCAGGAAACTACCCTTAGTTAAGTATTGATTTTTAGCATAATGTATGTTAACACTAACCTGAACACTTCCAGACAAGATTCAGTATTCTTTGTCTTTTTAACTTAGGCATTCTGATACATGTGTAGTGGTCTCGCATTTTGGTTTTTATTTGCATTTTTCCTAATGACTAATAGTGTTGAGCATCTTTTTTATGTATTTATTTTCCATTTGAGTATCTTCTTTTGTGAACTATGTTCATATCTTTTGTCCATTTTCAATTGGGTTGTTTGCCTTCTTAAGTAACGAGCTCTTTGTATATCCTGGATAAAAATCTTTATATATGTTTTGCAAATATTTTTTCCCGGTGAAGAAACAATTCTTAAGTAAGAAATAAATAAGTTCAGGGAAGACAAGGCATCCTAAATTCAGTCAGTTGAGTGACTCACGTCAACATTTCAGCAATGATAGCACTGAATTATGAACCTCATTCTGAGGCAGAAATTCTGGCCCACCATGGTTCTTTTTTACTTGTTAGAGGAGAACAACTTGCAGTGCATGAATAGCCCACCGTGCATAAGCTGGGGGACTCTGTCTAAACGGAAAGCAATTATATGTAGAGGAAGGCAGTGGCAATTCTGGCCACCAGCAGGGAGTAGCACTGGCCACAGGGCATTTGGGAAGCAAGGAGGAAGAGGAAGTAAGTCAAGAGAAAGAGAGGATTGGTGAGACACTAATAGGAACATGGGGAAAATGAGAATGGTGGCCACAATATCCATGAAGAAGGTTAGCATTCACAGAGCAGGTTTTAATAAGAAGAAAGCAAATTCAGACCCATTCTGGGTAAACAATGGTAGTCCAAGGAAGCACTAAATACAAAATTGATGGAATGGTGGGATGGGGGTACATATTCAGAAGTCTAGAGCAGAGAGGGTAGAAGATTCAAGCATTACAGGATAGCTCTGGGAAATCTGTGGGGAAACAGGACAGGAAGAAAGAAGAAGAAGACCCAGCCCTGAGGCACTAAAATACTGAGGGAAATAAGAAATGGAAGAAGCATCATTCAGGTGATTTGGAAAAGAAAAGGACCCCTCTTTGAGTATCTGTGACCTTGGGAAAAACAGAAAACCCTGGCAGAAGATGCCAGAGAGGTGACTTAATCTTCTCATAATGGTATTGGGATACGTGAGCAAGACTGCATCTCAAAAGCACGACTATTTTCAAACCCCACTGGTTGTGAAATTAAAGAGAGTTATTAATGTGCAAATTTACTGGCTTTTTTCTTTTTTCTTTTTTTTAATTCAAGGAGAGGGGCGGCGGCAGGCTAACTAGTTTCCTATTAGAAACATGGAGAATGAGGCCAGGACCTGGGGCAGAAACTGAAAGGCATGTTCGGAAAAGGGAGTTAATCCATTAAGGTTTGCTAGCCAAACTAGTCTTCTATTATGACATTGAGGAAGGATGAGACCTGAGGTGTCATGACTATGTGACTAGCATTCATATATTAATTACACGTTTTGATTCTTCTTCCAGATATGTTTTAATAGAAAATTTAGTGAATTTATGTAGACAGTGTCTTAGTCAATATCCTACTCTGCAATATCTTAACACTGACTTTGTATTTATGGAAGTCAGCCAGATCTCATGGGTGGATCATTAAACTAGAATTCTTTTCTTGGCACACCAGCACCTTAATGAGTGACCTTGACCTAAGGCAAACCATCAACCTGTCAAAAGGAATGACCCCAGGAATAAGGCCCCGTTGCCTCTACTTAAAGGACTGTTCTTCAAAAAAGAAACAATATAATCCCTTTTGGTTTCTTTGCTTAAAGAGAATGTTATGAGGATTCTAAAGATAATATCTATGAAGGACTTTGAGCTCCTTCAATAAAAATGTTGTGTACATATAACCGAAGGAATTCCAGTGGACCAACATTATGATATTGTATATCAGAATTTGTATATACATTCAGCTGTTTTTTTAATTTTGCTTGTGTCCAGAGGTACGTGTAAATATAGATCACAAATGCTCAGTACTGAACATTTAACTTAATCTCACCTTTTATAAAAGGGGCATGGAGTAGATTTTTCATCAAAGCTCAGAAACCCGAATTGTACACTTCCCTCACAATGATAAGTAAAGCTAAGTGTGAGTTCAGTGCAACAAATATTCTAATGAGAACTTTATACATAATTTGAATTATTGATATGATGCATCTTTCAGTGAAGCGATTGTCAGTCAATATTATTTCAGGTGTTATTGCCATGTTACTTCAAATTCTATAGGTTTTACATAATTATAAAGAGCACAGCAGTTTTATGAAATATTGTAAGATATAATTTTGGTTTTTACAGTTTATCCTTGACATTAGTATTTAATTCAGAGAATGAGATCAAGGCCCTAAAAGGAGGATGCTTGTGAACTTCCAAGGAAAAAAGGTCATTTGGATTTTGTGTATATGAGAGTGTGTTTTTCCTCTAAGTTTTAAATATGAGCTGGTTATATAAAAGGGACTTCTAAAAGAGGAAAGAATAAAGTAGACTGAACATTTCAAAGTTCAGTGTGAAATCAGCAGTATATTCAGTACAGGTGACAGGGAACAAAGTTGTGGAGAAGAAAGTCGAACAAGAAAACCAGGAAGCAGTAAAAATAATGATTGGGTCAGGCAGTAACAGTAAAAGTCAAGAAGCTTGAATCTGATGGAAAAAACCAGGGGTAGCTTTAAAAGGTGCATTCGAAATAGGAAATGATGTGAAAGAAGATAATTTTAGTATAGTTCAAGGAGGTAGCAACTATGGGTGTGAAGAGAAAGGATTAATTTTAAATGTGTCCTAGAAGTAAGAGAAATACTTTTGAGGGGTGGGGGAAGAATGATGAGAAAAAACTAGTTGAGTGTTATATGGCTGTGCCAAAAAAGGTTGTACCTAGAATATTATGTTTATTTTTTAACACTGTACTTTCACAGGAGCACTGATGAACTAGAGGTCATTCAAGACATCAGGGTGGTGAGAAATGGCAGCTGTACTCAGATACCTGCAGGTTTGCCATAAGGAAGAAAGATCACACTTGGCTCTACATTGTTCAGAAGAAAGTAATAGATCCAATGAAAGTTAGAGGGAGGTAGATTTTGCTCAATATAATGTTCTAACTTAGACATGCCCCTGTAACAGAATGAGCTATTATAATGTTTTTCCATCTTTCCAAGTTGGTTCAAGCAGAGTATAACTCATCGAACTAATCAAATGGCTTCTTTTATCTTAGAAGTTTCTTTCTGACTGGAGGACCATGTGATATGTAGACAGCATACCCAGGTCCTCACAGCCATGATACTACACTCTGATTTTTTGCCCAGGGGCTACTTTCCTGGCACCAAACAGCTTGTTATGACGATCCTTTTGGCACAATCTATTGGCTGGTGCATTCAGTGCATTCGGCTACTGCTTTTTACGTCTCCTTACTTTTTATTAATTCTGGGCCTCCAAACGAAGTTTCTAAAGGCCTTTTTTTTTTCCTGTTTGTTAATTTTTACGTGGCATCAGTCAGGGTCCAAGCAGAAAACAAAAAAGCAGTCAAACTGGGTAATTTGAGAAGAATTTAATAAAGGAACTATTTACAAAGGTGTGGACAGTGTCTATGGAAACCAGTAAGGGACAGTGCAGTTCCCCAGGACTTGTGTTAGGGGGAGCCATCACCACCTCAGGCCTGAAGATGGAGGGGATAGAACTGTTTCCAGACCCAGGAGAGAGTGGTTATATAAAGAGGACTGTCTGAAAGGAGAGTTGGCAGCCAACACACAGCAGGAGAGCCAGGGGAAGAAGTAACCCAACCTCACTCTTCTGCTGGTGCCTCTCACTGCCAAACACGACCATGAGCGGGGCATGAGGGGAGCCAGCTGACGTCTGTGTGGGCCAGCCTCCTGGGGCACAGAGCAGGTAGGAGCTGAGGAGAGAGTGAGTCTGGAGGGGCTAATGGAAGAAACCAAATGAAGTAAATTCCTCCCTAAGGTATAGCTGATGCTTAGGCAGTATTTGTGCTGTTAGGAATGTGGCAATGTATCTTAGAAGAGCTTGGGCCTCAATCATCTGCTAACCACACCGAACTCTTACTGGGCAGGGTCACATCTCTCTGCAGAGTTTTTCCTAGTGGTCAGTGTTTAGTCTCCTCCACCTTCAAGGAAAGGACACAATAATTTTATGGAAAGGAGAACATGTAGAAGTCCTTGATCTTCGTCAGGTATTAGAGTTTCCTTGAAGCAGAGGAGGAAAACCGAGACAGAAAGGCCGTTTTACTCTGATTAATCAAAACTTTAGCTTTGAGGCCCGTTGCTTGTTCGGGTCTTTGAACATTGGGAGTTGCTGGGGACTGTAGAACTGTTCTAAGTGACGAGGAAAGTCCCGTTTCATTTTTTTGTAAGCATTTCTGTTAAATCGCCTAGAGATGTGTCAGAAGAAAGGGAGTTAGACTTCCAAGACTCCAGTAATTTCTCATGAATCCTTTTTTTATTCTTAATATTCATTTTTGTACCTAAATTTGTATTTATAATTTATATTCTTTTTTTAAAAAACTTATCTTCTTAAAAAAAAAAATCAACCAAATAATATAAGCTTTAGCCTCCACAAAACCTGGATCCACCCTACCCATGTGGAATTTTAATTATACTCAAACTGGGTAAATAGTTCCTTTATAATGGAGGGGTGTGGATGCTTTTGTATGGAGAACCAAATGGACTTTGTATGGCAGCACATGGAAAGTTTGTGCATGAGAGAAAAAGCACATGCACAGGTGTTATCTGTGGATGAAAGAATGGCTACTATCTACTAGCAGACAAACAGGGGGAAACCAAAGGTTACCCTTTGCTACCTTTGGCTGCTACCCTGTCTCCTACACTTTAGTGTTCCTTGGACACATGCTTTATTTAAGACACATCCACCTCTTAATCACATTTAGGGCTTGAACTCTCTTTAATCAACTTTGTTCCGCTTCCTCTCGTGTCCCTCCTATCCTTAGAAGCTGCCGCCCTCAACTAGGATTTTAATAGCAACTTCATGGAAAACCGAAAGGGCAATTTCCAGTGTTGTCGTTGTAACCTCTGACTTGACGCCTCACCAGCCCACCAGTTCTCCCTTCAGCTGTGACTGGCATGACTTCCTCGAAAGCTTGACCGCCAAACTCTAGCTTCTGTGGAATCGTTCGCTTTGGGATTCTGTTTACCTCTTTACTCGACAGGAGTTCTTTAGTTGTTTTCTTTCTGGATATAATCTAGGAATCAGTGCCCTCCTATTAGATTAGGTCCTGCCCATTCCAAGATAACACATATTTCCATTCAATCTATTCTCCTCCATCAGTTTTCATGTTGCTGACCTCTTTTGCTTCTTTCTGCTTTCTCCCTCTAAACCATCTTTCTGTTCGCTCCATACAACTGAATTTTCTTCCATCTGGAGTATTGGAACAAGCTCTTGGTCAGGCTCTCCCCACCAGATCTAACCTTCTTTAATCACTGCTCAGAGTGACTGTAGACCGTTGATCTGACATACTACTCCATTCCTTGAGACTCTGTGGTGGCCTTCCACAACCCCATGAAACACATCCAAACTGTTTTCCAGGAGTGACATTACTTCTTCATTTAAGATTCACTTGCTCAAAAATACTTTTGTCTAATTTCATTCTGCTTTTTCTAAAGCCGCATGATACACTATAGATGCTCCTTGTGTCACTATGTTCCAGACCCCATGCTCTATATTTAATTTAACCTCAATTAACTTACACCAACCATATGAAGTGGTTGCTATTATTATCCCTATTTCATGGATGAGGAAATTGAAGCTTAGGGAGGGCAAATAAATTGCCCAGATTATGGACTTGGTAAAGGTCTCAGTACTGTTTGAATCCAGGTGTCTCTGATCTCAGAGTCTATGCTCCTAACCACTGTGCCAGTGGTTTTTTAGAGTATGGACATCAGGGTCGCCTGGGGTGCCTGTCTAAAGTGCGGATTCTTGAGTTCCATCCCACATCTACTTGAATGATGAAAAGGAATCAGTTACATGAAGATCTAGTGAAGTAATATTCTTGGCAGACAAAACAGCAACTGCTGAGATGGGAATAAGCAAGGATCAAAATGAAGGTCAGTGAGGGTAGAGCACGGTGAGACCAGAGAGGTAGAGGAAGCCGGACCATGAGGATCCAGAGGCTTTGGATATTTCATTTAGTCAGACAGGAAGCTTTAGGACAGTTGTAAGCCAATAGACAATAAGCCCTGCCTTATGTTCTAACAGATGGCCGCCGCCCACTACAGAGTTGTAGAGCTGTGGAGCCATTGCAGGGAAGCAGCTGTCCACCTACGGCAACTCCTTGCATTGAGAGAGGCCATGGATGAATTCTTGCCACTGGAATGTGACCTGGAGTGATTTATGCATCACTCTTGGGCAAATGTATCAAAAGAACAGATGTGCTTGCTTCACTCTCTCTTCCCCCTTCTGCCAGCCAGAAGGATGTTAACTTCATGTATCGAAGGTAACTAGGCTTTGCTCTATCCCAGCCTGGCACTGACAAGAAACCCCTGCAGGGGACTGTTAGCTGAATGAGGAATAAAATTTGGGAGATTTCCTTGTTACAGTAGCTACTGTTGCTTTAAATGATAAAAGTCACATGACTTAAGCTTTGCCAAGATCACATTGGCTGCTGTGTGGAGAATAGCCTGGAGGTGGTAGGGGGTACTAGCAAGGGTGGGAACAGGGAGATGAGTTAAGTAGTTCTAGTGGGACTGATGGTGGCTTAGATTAGGTTGGTGGTACTGCAGTGGTGTGAAGTGGAGATACTAGATATACTTCGATGCTTTTGCTTTTTCTAAATCCTGTGCTAGAGAGTGGGTAGGTGAGATATAAAGATGAATAAAACACAGTCGCCACCCCCCCACCACCACCACCAGCTTGAGGCACTCACAGTGTGGGGAAAGAAGATGAGGGGATACTTGATATGTAAGAGGGTAACTGTAGTTCGATGAGGTGGATCTCACAATCAAAGTCAACATACGATACCCTGGAAGCACAGCTACACTAACTTGAAGGCTCGAGCTTCATTCTAAAAGACAAAAAGTCATTATCTAGATGAAAAAGGGTTAAAGGTCACCTCAGGGACATGGTAGGTTATGTAAAGATACAGAAGCTTGAAAAAGCATATCTGGCTCAAAAACCTACAAGTAGTTCAGTAGGGAAGCAGGAAACCTAATGATTATATTTTGATATCAGAGGACCCTGGGCTCAGATTCTGGCCCCTCTGCTTATTAGCTGCATGAATGGGAATGAGTTGTTGGGTTTCTCTGAGCTCCAGTTTCCTCATCCCTAAACCTCACCCTATAAGATCGTTAGTATATATCATGCTCAGTGTAGTAGCCAGCACATAGCCATACCCGTTACTTGGTAGCTGGCTTGGTGATGAAGATGAAGATGGTGGTGGCTGAGATCAGGATATACCTAAGGCAGGGAGGTAAGAGGTTGGAAAATAGGCAGGGCCCAAGGGTGAATCTGTGCTCTATGCTAAAAAAAGAAAAAAAAAAAAATCAGACTTTATCTCTAAAGCCAAAGGAAGAATTTCAAGGAGAGGAATGACCTAGTCAAATATATGCTTTAGAAAGTTTCTTACAAAGGTTTGTAGTCCATGAAAGATATAATTGGGAAGAATTTTCCCTGAAACCAGAAGGATATGTGGACAGATTGGATGTTTGGTGTGACAGGAGAGAGAAACCAAGGCCTGCAAGGTTTTCAGCTCAAACTCATTGAAAAAAACAGAGATGCCATTTTCTGAGATGAAGAGCAGAACTCTTGAAATTCTCTTTCATCCAGCATTCTCCCAGTCCACTTAATTTTCCCTAAATGATCTAGCTGTGGCCCTTAGACCACATTAGCCATCACGTGTATCCTCATTCATATGCTACAGAACCCACGTGTACTTCAGGGGTTGACACTCAAAGAAAAACCTGGCCTATACTTTCTCAACCTGAACAACTGACAACTTAAAATGAACCTTGTACATGTGAAAAATGGCAATTTTAACCTTAAATGAGTTTAATTTGCTTTTCTCATTCTTACCAGGCTGGAGACACATAGAAAAGATTATGTGCTTTATGACTGTAATTAGGAAGTAAAGGTAATGTTGTTAATTACCAAGTTTCATTGGTTCTGGGCTGAACTTGAATCAGAGTACGATTATGACACTTTATGACCATACCGCTCTGACAGGATTTACATTTATTGCTTCCTTTTCTCTCTGTGCCCTCCGAATATGGGTTCACTCAGTGTCACAGTGTCTCCGGGTCAAGTTCTGTCTGTTTACTTCATTCTGCACTGGACTTCGCTTACCATGGTACGTCTGGCAGAGCTGGGTAATTAAGACCCTTGAAAGATAATTCCTTGTGAAAGAGGGACAGGGTACAGAAAGAGAGGTAATTTAGATGAAAGAGAGGTATGAGAGTAGATGTGAAAGAAGGAGGAAAAAAGATAAGTGAGCATTTATTTTTCAGTTGGACAAATAATCAGAATATATGTCAGAGTCTTAGTTCAAGGCCCTTACTTTATTGTTATAGCAGCTTAGGAAGGCAGTATTAGGTATGACCCTTACTCTCAAGGGGTTTTTCAGTCCAATCAGGGAGACCTGATAAAATGGAACAATGATTTAAGATGCTCTCCAACAGGACTAGACAACACCGTAAGGGCTACAGGGGCTGAAGATGAAGCTGCTGTGTCAGGCTGGAGTGGATGACGATTCTCCCTATGTGCCCCAGGAATGGTGGCTATTTCTTTTGGAACATGATCATGGAAGGAGCCTTTAGTGTCTACCTGGGGCCAGTAAAAAAGACCCCCCAAAAGGTCAGATGAGGTAGATCTGGAGCTAGACTCAGAGACAGCCTGCATTATAGTTTAGGGGAAGTCATCTAGTTTTTTTTTTTTTTTCCTTCACTTTCAACTGAAATGACACTATTAACACAAATCCACCGTGACCATTATAAGCATGCACAAGTGGAACTAAGCCAAGTCCCCAAATGTGAGATAGTTTGTTTCTTCCAATTTTTTATCTCTTCAGTCTTAGGGGAGAAGGGGACTGAGAGTGAAGGGAGAAGGTACAGAGAGGGGAAGCTTATTATATATCCCTTGGAAAGCTACTCCTGCCGATCCGTTCGTTACTTTCTACTCTCTACCCATGCCTTGTCTCTTCCCTTCACGCATACTCTATAATTCTCCATCTGTCTCCAGTCTAGTCACTGGGAGCCGGATATGAATGGATTCTATAACCAACTGGGTGAGAGAAATGAGCAGTAGTGATGACTGCATAAAGACTTATGTTCAAGAGTATTTGAGATCTTGCTCCCTGGCATATGTTGTCAGTTTGGCTCAAATAAACGTTTAAAAAATTATCTAAAAGAAAAAGCCTTTTGTTAATTCATGCATTCTTGGTGTCCAACCCAAAAGTAAAGATATGGCCCTTGTCCTCAAGCAGCTCTATGTGCAAAAACCATGATAATGAGAGGACTGAAGTGTGAGAATGAAGCTCTGTAGATGCAGCAAGGAGCAACCAATTAGTCATGTGTGTGTGTATATGCGCGCGCGCACTCGTGTGCGTGTGTCTGTGTGTTGTATGCAGGCAGACCATGACAAAAGACAAGTTTCACAGAAGACATGCTATTAGAGGACTGAAGATGAGTACGATTTTATCATGCAGAGAAGAGGAAAGGGCAGAGGAGAAGAAAGACAGGAAATAGCATGTGAAAAGACATTATATTCTATTTAAATCTAGGAATTTTGTCCCTTGGGATATTCTTTGCTGAAAATCAATATGTGTCATTATACCATAATATAATAATTTATTAATAGCAGTAATGGCCTATATGTTAACCATAAAGTCTGCCATTGGTATCATTAGTGATGTGAGCTGGAAACTTGAACATATCTTGTCATAAAATTATTTGTAACATAAAGCATAGTTTACACTTTGTTTTATCTTCCTTAGTTTTATTTTCGAACTATAATTTACATGCACTGTTTACTAGTATAATGTAGTTGATTTGCTGCAAATGAAAAATTGAAAAAAATTGATGGCAAATAATCTACACAATAAAATAAAACCATTTAGTCTCCTACTAAATAACACAGGAAGAACCTAGAACAACGTGATTCTCAAGCTAGGTTCAATAAAAAGAAGTTTCTGTTTCTATGGTTGCAAGATTCTGAGGATTTTCTCGTAAAAGTAAATACTCTCAAAATAATATCTTTTAAATATATGTCTTCTTTAACAATAATTAATTTATCAGATAATAAAATTCATAGAGGTTTAAAATTCACAATAAGGAGAATATGGTGAAAGTTTATCAGACTCTTTTTTAAACAAATTAAGACCATTCTTTTTTATCAAACTATTTTTTTCATTCATTCTTAATTTTTCTAGGCTAACATTTGTCCAGATGGGTTCTTGGGGAGCCCAAGTCAGAGTTTCTTTGCGTGATATCAATCTCAGAGATTCCTAACTTGGGAAAGAAAATAAATGTTAGTAATTCTGTATTATTACGACCCCGGGAGACAAGGCACTGTTATACAGCATGTATAGATTTTACAGAATAATAAAAAATGAAGCAATTTGCTTTACTAATTAGGATTAAGAGGAAACTATTATGTGACCTGTGTATCCAAGTTCACTTTACTTTAAGAACACTAGCCAGTATTGCTCAAGGTAAACAGAAATCCTGCTAGCATTATTCTCTAATACTTGGCTTTTAATAACTGAACCTGTCTAATGCCCACATAATTATTCAAAACATCAAGTCCTAATTAATTTCCTCTTCATTTGAACCTCACCAAAGCCTTAGTCTAACTCTATTTTAAGAATGTTGCTGGAATGTGATTTCTGATACAATGCAATAAGTGAACGGTGTGGAGCCAGAGCTGTATTCTGAAAATGTAACTGGTCTTTTCTGGCACACCAGAACTCAAACTTCCCCAAACTCAAGTCCTGAGTTACCTGGAGTAGAGCTACACTGGATGGGCACCCAACAACTGGATGACTGCTTGATTATGAATACAAAACCAAGTAAATATAACTCCTAATTAAACCCCAGTCCTTGATATAACTGGTAGTATAACATCTGCATATGTGTATTTATTAAATGCCTTCTTTGTGCAACACTCTGTGCTGGACCCTGAGCTAGCTTAAACAATCTTGACTCTATAATGTTGGGGCAGCAGGTAAGGAGACAGGAATAGTATCACCTTTAAAGATGGTCTTTTACTGCAGCAAGGGCCTCATAAATCGCTGTAGTTTGCAATAGTAGGATCAAAAGGACACTTAATTTGAACTGCAGTGCCCCCTGGCAATCATAATTAATATTCTACTTAACCAACGAGTGTTATCAATGAATGTAGAAGTACTACGCAATTGTATTCCAATAATTACAGCAAACTGGAGCAGAAAAAACGAATTCCTGCTGGATCTTGGTACAGTGTTCCCCTGAAGGATTTTTCCACATCAGAATCTCCGTAAGTACTTGTTTTAATGTACATTCCTGGGTCTTACTATAGATCACTGAATCACATCTTTAAATTGGTTGACCAGGAAGCCACAGCAGAAAACATCAGTGGACTGGTTCCCAAACACATGAGACCACCATGGGAGATAACAAGGGAGATTTGGAGCCCTTAATATGTGAGTTCCTAAGCATATCTGGGGTCTGAAAACATCAAAGTTTGGGCCTTGACATTAATGCAATCTAATTTTCTGTTACTTATTGTAGGTAAGGACTGGCTTTTAAACCTCCTCTCCCAGTTTGAACAGCAAGGAGTTGATTTACTGAGGCACTGTACATGGATTCTACTTAAATGACTTATTTACAAGAAGTTACTTAGCTGGAATGCTTCACTTCATCATTAAGTTTTAAGACCAGCAAAATCGATGTGACTCTTCCAGTGCCTAGTCTTCCCTAATTCATTAAAGCATATGATAAAGAAAAAACCCTCACAGCCAAAAGCGTTTCTAAAGAAAAGGTTGATTAAGCCATATGGAACCAAAAAAAAGAAAAGGACCAGGTCCTGACACATGCGATCTAAACCACCAGCAGCAGGACTAGTTGGAAAAGATAAACATGTTCCCCATCCTGGAGCTGATGGGGCTCTTTTAAAGATGTAAGTTGTTTTGAAAGAATTTACATTGCCTGTAGATAAGAGAGCGGGAGGGGGGCGGGAGGGGGGAGGGATGAAGTAGGGCAATTCTAGAATAGGTACATAGTCTGAAAGTAAGACATTTTTAGTACTTTTTTTTATTGGTTTTGGACAACAATCCAGGAGGTTCATGCATAAGAGGATGTAGCCTATTTCTTTGTAGATAGCTGTCTGGAAGTTGATTCCTTCTGGACATAAGTTTGGGAATGTGAGTGGTTTAATTGTTAGTTTCAGCCCATGGCTCTGTTAACTGATTAACCTCTTACTTCATCCCCTTACCCCCTGGCCTGCTGTAATTTAATTAGGACATATCAGAATTTTTCTCTTGTCACATAGAACTATCAGAACTCAAAATGCAGAGAAGCACCCACATAGAGTCTTTACATATCCTGGTAAATATTGTTACTTCAAAGCAAAATTAAATTGTGGAGAACTTGGACAGAAAGAAAGTTAAAAAGTAAATTTTTTTCTCTGTTGGTATATATACATATAAGTATATATGTGTGTGCATGTATACATGTAAAGGGCGTAGGTTCTACAATAAGTCCAACAATGTGCTGGAATTTAAATGTTTTATTTCCTAATTCTCACAACAGTTCTGTTAGCTAGTAATTATGTTACCCCATTATACAGAGTAGAACCCTGAAGCTTGATAACTTGCCCAAGATCACATATCAAAGAAAGTCAAAGGCAAAGGACAATCATGAACCTCCAGCGTTCATGTTTCCATTATACCATACTTATAAAGAAACCTAGAAAGAAGTTATTACATAAAAGAAAGATATTAAATGCTAAACCTTCCATGACAATTTTTTCCTTTGCAATATCAGAACCATCCAGCAGGCTGTACCCCTGAATCAGTTTTCTGATTGAAACCCCAAGCCATTAAACAATGATTTTCTTGGTACTTTAGTTGTTTTTTGATATATTATTTTAAATGAAATCTATGACAATAATTTATAAATTTTGATATGTATACCTGAAAGTCAAATAAAAAAAAAAGGACTTTTTTCATGCCTTGCTTTCGATCCTGATTTTTTAGATTAAAACAGTATCCTATAAAAATTGTTTGTGAAAATTATTGGTGCTTTCACAGCTAGGGACAGAGCTTTATTTTATTCCACCAATGTGAAAGCCATGCTCTTTTATTACAGGTTTTCGCACAGATGTAGCCTGATTTACATAAAGGTAATTAGTTTATCAGCATGTCTCCATATGTGCCAAAGCACAGTTATTTTAGAATAACCTAAGACAGTGATTCTCAAAGTATGGTCCCCAACCAAGAGCATCAACATTACCTGGGATCTTGGCAGGTAAATTTTCAGGCCCCAGTCTAGACATACTGAATCAAAAACTCTGGGGATGGAGTCTAGAAAACTGTGATTTTTTTTTTTATTTATTTAACTTTTTTATTTAATAATATGTTCATATATGTTGTGTTTTTCATTGCTTTTTAAAAATATTGATTTATTTATTTTAATTAGTTTCAAATATACAGTACATCTGTATAGTTCATAAAACAATCCCCCCAGTTGCTCCTTCCCTGCCCTGGCCCTCCACCTAGCCAGCATATTAATGCTAACTGCATTCCTTATGCCATGCTCCCCATCCCCATGACCGACTATCAACTACTAATTTGTACCTCTTTAACCCTTCATCCCATTCTTCCAGCCCTCCAACCCCTTCCTCTCTATCACAAAATTGTCCACTATATTTGTGAGTCTGTTTCAATTAGTTTATTCTTTTCGTTCCTTAGGTTCTACATGTAAGTGAAATCATATAGTATTTATCTTTCTCTGTCTGACATTTCACTCAGCATAAGAACCACTAGATCCAGCCATGTCGTTGCAAATGGTAGGATTTCATTTTTTAATGGCTGAGTAATATTCCATTGAATATATGAATGATAATTTCTTTATCCAGTCATCTGTAGATAGGCATTTAGATTCCATCCATACCTTGGCTATTGTAAATTGAGAAAACTGTGTTTCAACAAACCCTTGGGGCGATTCTGATGCACGCTAAAGTTTGAATACCATTAACCTAGGATAGATGTTAAAAGTTTAGATTTCTGATCCTCTCCAAATAAAATCAGAATCAGAATCTCTGGGGCCAAGGAATTTATATGTTTTACAAATATCCTAGTGATTTTTAGACACATGGAAGTTTTAGAACCATTCTGGTCCATATGGTATGATTTGAGGAAACAAGGAAGTATCCTTCCCTTAACATTTCTCTTCACTTCTAGATCAAAAGTCAGTTGATTTTGTAGAATTAAACAAGGATTCTTCATTAGTTTCTAAATTCGTGAAGTCAAAATATTTAAGAGTCAATTTATTTTATTAACTAGATAGTGCACCTTCATGGGAGAATGAGAAAAGTGGAGAATTAAAAGGGAAGGGTGTTGGGAAGGAAGATTACAAAGGCCTAATTCATATGCTTTGCTTTATAGTTACCTAAGATCTGATTTACAGATCCATCACACTATCCATTAGGGTGAGGAGAGGGGATCATAGAAAAGAAGGGCCCATTTGGGACCCCATAGTAGAGGCTTCATAGCATCCCCAGCTTCACCTTTCTTTACCCTATAGCTTAACAATAGATCGTTCCCTGCGGCTTGACCCAGAGCTTGGAACATCCCCTGCCATAGGAAGTTGTCCTGAAATTTATGATTATTGCTGTTATGCATACCGATCATAATCTTTATAGCCTAGCATTCTTTCCAGACTACTTCCATCTTTGTTCTTGGGTTGCTAAAGCCACTGAAGGACCACGTCGCCATAGGGAAGACTTGGTGAAGCACAACAGATTCCCCAAGAACTATCATGCAGGCTCCAGAATAACGCCCAGATTTTCTCATAAGGCCCCGAGTCGGACTGAGAAAGGAAGGCAGTTTTGAAGGTATTAACCTACTGCCTTCTAAGATCACCGGTGCTCTGACAATAAACACTTATTCTAAATATTCCAACTCCTATGTCAGTCTATTGGATGAGCAGCACAGGCAGCATGAATCCCAAACTCAGTTGCCCTCCAGTTATAATAGTTTTAGTTAGTTAGGAAGGAAGGAAGGAAGGCAAGCAGGCCAGGCCGAAATGGAGTCATTTTTGCTAAGCCACATCACCAAACCACAACTTAATAACTAACCTAATTGCAGTTTCGCCCTCTCCAGGAGTGGAATTTTAAAACAACCAGTCTGGAATTACCTGATCAATACTGGTGAAATAATCTGCCTGATAAGACCCCCCCCCCCCCCCCCCCACCACCCCCTGCTTCCCCTAAGGGAACGTGTCCTTGACTGAACTATTCCAATTTTTTATCTTCCTAGTTCTACTCTTATTCTGCCTATGAAAATCTTCCATCTTGTACAACTAATCAGAGAGTCCTTCTAGTTGCTAGATGGGATGAATTGCTTAATAAAGACAACTAAATGCCAAATTTATGAGGTTGAATTTTCTTCTTTAACAAGTATAATATCTTCAGTGTAACATTTGTTTGCCAACTCCAACCTTCCCAAAGAGAACTTTGTAAGTCTACTTGGTAGTGTCAACCTAAACAACATCACAATCTGTAGATAATTTTATGAGTTTATTTGAGCCAAATTGACAATGATTTCTGGGAAACAAGATCTCAAATGCTTTCAGAGAATAACAGTTTGCAATCTCCTTTATGCATTTGGATTTAAGGAGGGAATTTAAGGAAAGTTCCGTAATGACGAGGGAAAGCAAGGCAGGGATCAGATTACAGATAGTTAACAAGATTATGTACTCTCTTGAGCGTGATTACACCTTGGAGGGATATTCCTTCTGGTATTCCTTCTGGTGTGTTAACCCAGGTGCGCAAGAACAAAGCACAGGGCTTTCTTTAAAACCTTTCATTAAAGAAGTTATAGGTTTGGGGAATGACTACCCACGGTGACCTGCCCAGTTAGGAATTTATGATCAGATCACCCTTCGAGTTTACTTGCCATAGAGCCCTTTTACATCCACAGTAGTAATCAAGTAATACTCATATTCTGAGTACAAGTAATCATGTAGTGTAGTTTTTATTTGATGTATGTGTGTATTTGTGTAAGTAGAACCTATGAATTCAAGGGCATAAAAACAAAACATGAGATATATAGCAATTAATCTCATTACTTTATAGTATCACTTAAACTTTTTTTCCGAGTATATATCTAGCCAATTGACTAGACTAGGCTCCATATGATTTTCTATTGCTTCAGAATAAATACAGATAGAACATGGATGATCCTCAAAAACATTATAAGTGAAAGAAGCTAGACATAAAAGGACACATATCATGTGGTTCCATTTATGTGAAATTTCCAGAATAGACAAATCCATAGAGATAGAAAGCTGATTAGTGATTATCAGGGGTAGGGGGAGTGGGTAATGGGGAATGGCTGCCTAATGAGTAGGGGCTTTCCTTTTCAGATGGGGAAAATGTTCTTGAACTAGATCCTGGTGATGGTTGCATGACATTGGGAGTGTACCAAACACTACTGAATTGTATACTTTAAAATGGCAAATTTTATGTGTATTTTACCACGATAAAAACAAATACATACATAAAATAAAATAGAATAAAATAAAATCTCCCCTCAAAAAGTAAAGATTGATAGTACTCATGATATAGAAAAAAAATTGGGTCACTGGGGTTGAAGGGAATTCTAAAAGATATACCCACAAATGATTTAAGCAATGGCGGTAAACTTGGGAACCAAAGATCATGTATAATCTCCCAGCAAACAGCTACAGTGCTGCAAATGTGATCGTGTTTGACACATTCACAGTCAGGCCAATCAGAGGCACAAGAGGTCAGCTCAGTGTGCAGGGCTTCCTCAGCAGCAGTCCACAGCTGGCTTCTCACAGATCTCTCCAGAAAGACCAGAAGTAGGAATCATGACTTACCTCTACCCTGACCCTGCTGCCACCAAGTCTCCGGGACAAATATGGGTCTCTCCTGTGAAGTAATCTAAAAGATTACTTTTGGAGATTACTTTTTATACTGGCGTTAATTTAATGACTATCAGTGTCTATGTGACTACAATAAAAGCTATTCTCACTTTAATTTACTCCTTAAGAGAACTCAGAGATATTTATAACTGTGACCTCAATTTGTGCCCTTTTCTATTTCCCCTCCCACTGTCTGGAAATCAAATTGCCCTCCTAAAAATTCGTCATATCTCATCAGGTTGAGATAAAAAAAAAAAGCAAGAAAAAAAAAAAAAAAGACCTTTGTGTCTGAAAGCTTCAACTGGAAAACCGGAGAAGTTTGTGAACTGCTTTGAAATGAGACAAAATGGTGTCGGCTGTGCCTTCTGAAGAAGGGCTGCTCTTTGTGTAGGCGCTTTTGTGAAATTCTGTGTCACCCACGCTCCCCATTACAATGCTCACAACATTCACATATCTGATCCGGAGGAAATGTAGCTGGCACTGTATTTATTCCTGTTACCTCCTGTCTTGAAACAAGATGCCAGTGCTTCCTGCAGCCCAGAATGGTAAACATCAGCTGGGAGATGCCTTTATTTAGGGAATTTATCACAAAATGAATTTTTGAAGACCAGTACTAAGAAAGCGAAAGCGCTATTTACAAAGTATAGCATAGGTGCAAATAGATATGTCCAATAATTAATTTTTGATGCATCCATGAACCATATCACCTCTATTGTGGTCCCCTATGTTTTTATACAAGACACTGATAATTCCACTTTGTATGCCTACCAATTGTATACATTTATAAAGCAGATCTTTATGCTATTAAGGAGACATAATATAGGCTGAGAATTTGATACGGCGCTAATAAAATTATTAAAAAAAAAAAAAACCTGCCAAATGGGTAAGTTGTTTGCCCTATATTAGTGACTATCATTTTGATGTGAAACTTACTTTAATGAATACCTGACAAAGAAACCTTTTAAAGGGATGAAGGAATGATTATCTTTGACGTGAATATATTCAGTTACTGTTTATATAATGAAATCTTATCTAGTTGATAAAAATGGCACAATATTATGATGAGTATAGAAAACACTACATAAAGAAAATGTAAAGCCTGCCTGAAGAGTTAATGACTAATTCTATTGTCTGAATTGGTGCTTCAGTGATGATTTTCTCTGAGAAAAGCTTATGTTTATGATATGATGGGCACAATCTGTACATTTAAATTATACCCAAAGCCTTATTAATGTTTTTTGTAAATTATAGAAATTAACAAAAAAAGAGAAAGTTTTATGTTTGCATTTTGCTTTCAGATACAAGGCAAGATAATTATAATTTATGACCCAGTGACTATATTTTATGTCTTAAAACTTCTAAATAAGGGTAAAAATGGAAAGTTCTTGAACGAGAATGTAGTCGTACTTAAAAATGATGACCTCACTGCATTTTTTATCTTTAGATGGCATGTTAAAGTAAAGGTAAATAACTATTTTATTACATATTGGTCTAATTACATTCAGAGAAGAGAAATGAAAAATATAAATGGCTATAGAATGTAAGCCATAATGACAGGTTAAGTTATTTATTATTAGCCTGAAGAAAAGAAGGCTAAGTTGAGAATTTGTGAGTCTTCACAATTAAACAAAAGACGAGTAAACAATCTATACATTGTTCTCCATTTCCACTGAAAACAGCAGCTTCAATTAAACTGGTTAAATAAAGAACATTCTTAGCAGTGTGCCTAAGAATAACAAAAGAAAATATGAAATGCTCTTTGGAGATTTTGCACAAAGGCACACATCTATAGGTAGATTTCTCTGGTGGCTGAGGTATAAATTATATACTCCTTGCTGATCATGTAATTCTATGAAAACCTATTCTCTAAAATAATGTAATACTGTGCTTGTCTCAGCAGCTTAGTCGTGTCTTTTGCATTGAATGTAAATGAAATATTTTAATATTGAATTTCACTAATTTAGGTAGTTCTCACCAATTATTCGTGAAACCCAAATGAGGACTGTGCATTCTCAGTGTCTCCTTGTTAATCATAGAGTGGGGTGTGAGGGAGAAGTAGGGAAGATGTGGACAAAAGGATTGGAAAATGGACAAAGACATTTAATTAAATTATTTTAGGGCAATGCTTCTAGATCTTGGCTGTAGTTAGAATCATTTGGGGGAAATTAAAAACAAAAAAATACCAATGCCTGAGCCGCCCTGGGCTGAGGTGGGACCCTTGAGTAAGTCTTTTTTGCAGCCAGGTTTGAGAACCACTATTGTAGGACTTGTAAGTGTGGACAAAAAAAAGGTGTTCTACAGGGTGATCTGATCATAAATTTCTAACTGGGCAAGGTCATGGTGGGTAGCCACACCCCAGGCATATAAATTCTTTAGTAAATGGCTTATCTTTGTCTTAAGGAACCTTGCTCATTGTTTCTGTATATCTAGGTTAACACATCTTTGAAATGCTTCTTTTCAAACCCCTCCTTCTAAAGAGTGACCACCACCAAGAGACAGATAGCCTTGTTAACCATCCTGTAATCTGATCCCCACCTTGCTTTCTTCCCCTCTCCTGTAATCTTCCTTACATTATTCTAACCTTAAATCCAAATGTGTAAAAGAAAATGCAAACTGTCTTTTCTTGGAAGTATTTTTCTCAGTCTGTTGAGATCTTGCTTCCAGGCATAATCTTCTGTTTGGCTCAAAAAAAAAAAAACTCTTTAAAATTTTTCTACAGATTTAGATATTCTTATGTTGACAAGAGTATGATGATTTAAAAAATCTCTATACCAACTATTGTTTCAGAGTATTTTTTGAACACAGAATACAAATCAATTTTGTCATCTGCCCCTCTACCCATGGACCCTGAGTGATGTGATTTAGTGGAAGTATATGATGTAGTACTAAGAACAATAATGAATCAGAGTAGGTGCAGTCTAGCCTTGGCTCCACCACTGGTGAGATGTGTGACACTGGGCAGTTTATCACTCGGGGCTTCAGTTTCCTCATACATAAAGAGAGGGAATACGTGGCCTTCAGTTCTCTTCTGGTTTCCTGATTCTCTGGCAATAAATGATGATTCTGCAGCTTTTTGTAGGAATCTGTGCTTAAAATATATTTTCCAATTTGAAAGTTATAGCAATAGCCTTACAATAAAGAGGGCCAAGGTATCTTACTAATTCTATTTCAGTGTTTTTTTCATAACTGGTTTTAAATAAGACTATTGACTTTGTGCTGGCTGGAAAATTACTGCTTAGCTATGTCCATGGGAACATAGGCTGTCACCCATAGGAACATAACATTCTAAACAAGCTTTCTGCTTCTGTAACCCCGCTTACGCACCTGACCTGTGAGTTGACAGGTAGTGAATAGAAGAAAGATAGCCCTTTGTGTTTAGGTGGAATGAAGAATAGGATTTGGGGCTTTAAAACCCTGTACCTCTACATTTTGGGGCTGCTTAATTTGGGGTCTGTGTACCCCTGACAGACCCAGCTGGCTGAATAAAGAGTGTTTCCTATAACTCACTGAGTTCTGGTGGTCCGTGTGTCTTTCGGGGGCTGGCGGCTACAACAACTTAAGTCAGTTCAATCAAGTTGAAGACAATATTGTGAAAGACATTTATACAAGTGTAACTCAACAGACATTTTTTGAATATCTAACATGTTCCAGGCTCTGAGCTTGAAACTGTGATGGTGCAAAGATAAAGAAGACACAGTCATTATATATAGGCTAATGGTTTTGTAGAAAAGACAAAGTGAATTTGAAGAATAGAATTCAAGTTCCCTTAGACTATAAAAGGCACTTGCTTTTCCATTAATACTACCCAAAACAATAGCTGCAGCCCTCAGGGAGAATTAAGAAATCTGTTCTTTTACTGGATTTGCTTCCTGAACAATTTTTATAAATATCTAAGGAACACTTCCATATTCCAGTCTGTCCAAATGGTCACTGATCAAGTGACTAGCCATCCTGATCTAGCTGTTATAGTTCCATTTCCCACAGTTTATTGATGTCCTGTAAATGCCTTTCCACACGGTTACTGCTCTATTTTTTTTTTTGCTTCACGTAATCCTTCCTTAATTCCTTAGAGTATAGCCAAGGCCACTGTAATACTTAACATTTAACTGAAGGTTTAGGGACAATACAACCACAGTCCAGACAGTAGCTTGTAACTTGGCTGCCACTAAAAGTGACTTGCTACTCTTAGGATCTTCCATCAAAATAAATAAACTGATATTGTGTGTCAGAGACTGTTCTATGTCGCAGGTCACCCCACGCAACTCCCCATTATGGAGTTTTCACACTTACCTTTCCTTTGTCTACAATTAGGAATCAGCCCTCCCTCTCCCGATTCACTCCCAGGCTGGCCTCATCTCCCACCCTAGGATGATTGACAGATGAAACATTCAGTTTTTTTAACCAGGTACTCTTTAGGCTCAGAGGAACAGACAGGTAATGGTAACAGTTTAAAAGACATACTTCAAAGTCTGGGTTATTCCATTTTTTAAAAATCCATGAGTTGGTTGCCAGCAGTTAGTTCATCCGGGGTAAAGCTATTCCGAGGCCATTCCAGGTCTTTACTCCAGCACAGTGTAAAGAGAAGGCCAGACTTGACTCCTGATGTGGACCTTTCTAAACTAGTTAATGAGAAAATTCTTGTGTAAAAGATATACATATCTCAAGGTAGGGCAATTTTCAGGGATAAGACTAAATTCATATTTAGGGAAAAAATAATATGATCTGTCTCTTGTCTTGCAAAAGCATATTTATGTTAAAGATAGCAAAATGTACAACATTAGCTGACGAAACACTTAACATTTCTGTCTGAAGTACTACCTTTTATTTATTTATTTATTTATTTATTTATTTATCTCAAATTATTTAATTAATTATTTTTTTAATGGTGGCATTGGTTAATGAAATCTAATAAGTTTCAGCTGTACACTTTAGCAGTAAGGCATACACACACAAACACACACACACACACATGCCTTACTGTTAAAGTTCATACACACACACACACACACACACACATACATACACACACTGTGTGTTCACTTATCACAGTTAGATTTCTTTCTATCACTACATATTTGACCTCCTTTACCCTGTCTACCTCCCCACTCCCCTCTGGTAGCCACAAGTTTATAGTCTATGTTTATGAGTTTCTGTTTGTTTGTCCTGTTCCTTTGTTGCTTTTAGGTTTATATCCCACATATAAGTGATACCATGTGATTTTCCAACTTTTTCTGTCTGGCTTATTTTACTTAGCATGATTATCTCAAGGTCCATCTATGTTGTTGCAAATGGCAGTATTTCATCTCTTCTTATGGCTGAGTAATATTCCATTGTATATTTGTACCACAGCTTCTTTAGCCAATCATCTATCGTAGGACACTTTGGTTGCTTCCATGTCCTGGCCACTATGAATAATGCTGCTGTGAACATCAGTGTACAAATATCTTTTTGGATATGGATTTTCAAGTCTTTGGGGTAAATACCCAGTAGAGGGATTGCTGGGTCATATGGTAGATCAATTCTTAGTTTTTTGTTTTCCATAGTGGCTGTACCAATTTTCAGTCCTACCACTATGAAGTACTGCTTTTAGAATAATGGAGACTTAACATTTTTCTCCAAAACCAATAGGTGATTATTATGTTTATAAGAGTGTTCTGATGATTTCCCTAAAATGAAAGAATCTACTTCAAAGACGTAATTAATATTTCCATGACTAATATATTTTAAATGATGTCTTTCCAGTTACGAAAAAAAAACCCAAACTTGATTGTATTTAATACCCTACTATAGGGTGAGAAAGGCCCTTATCCAGACAGGGAGCAGGTAGGAGTGAGGACAGAGAAGCTGTCCAGATGGGGAATGACTAAAGAGAGTGCTGAAGGTTGGGTAGGAAGCAAGTGAACTGGAGCAGGGGGATCAGGAGAGAGCGATTCAGACAGATGAAGCAGCATTTGTGAACTCTTAGAGACCAGAGAGAAGGAGGATGCCTTCAAGAGGAGGTGACATTTTGATGTTGAGGTCATGGAGGGGGTAACATTTTGGTTAAGGAGTTTTAACATTTGTATCTATTTCATGATTCGAAAAATATCAAACCATTAAAACTAATTTTCGAAAGTCTCTAGGTAATTTGTAAACCAGACTCTCACCCCCTCTCTTACTTTGGAAAGGGCACAGGGAGAGGATGATTAGGTTGACAATTGTAATGAATTGTTATAGATTATATGAAAGACTACATAGTTTGTAGACTATCTCAAAATGGACATGAAACATCCTATTTCCTAAGACTTTCTCCTGAAAGCTTCTCTGTGCCTATTACTGTTCCTGTAGGCATTCTATATATATTTTAAAAATAAATGAATAAATGAAGATTATGATATTATGAAGGATTTTAAGACAATTCCTTAAATAAGTGTCTCATTTCATTAGACACTCCCATACCCAAATGAGAGATTCAACTACCTTAATGAATAGTCTCACTTTCATTATCTCATTTAATTATCATAACAGCACCATAAAGTATATCTTATGATTTTCATTTTATAGATATAAAAACCTAAGCTCGAGGTAAGTGATCTAAAGTTATAGATTAGAAATGGAAAAAAAAATGGATTTTGAATTAAGATGTATTACTGCTACTTCAATTCATTTATGTATGCATTTGGTAAATATCCACTGAGGTATGTCTGCAATTTCCCATATTTAAACCTTAGTCTAAACAGCCAATTGTTGAAACATTGAGCCACATGAGGATAATTACCTATAAATAGACCCCACTTTATGAACCTAATTAAAAGTTTCCAATATTTGTCAGAAATAAAGAACTGTTTGGGGATTCTCACTGATCAATTGTATACTATGTCAAATTGTTCTGAGGTGTAAAGAAGGATTGATTGCCTTTAGAAGTCTCAACCACTAAAAAGATTATGATATGATGATACCTCCCCATCTCCAACCTCTCAAATGTATTTTTTAAAAATTTGTTTTTAAGTCTGATTTATAAAATTAGTGCAATATAGTTCATTGATGTCTACTTCCCCCCTAATGACTACTTATATGCTTCTTCTGGTACCCTAAGCGCATACTTAAATTTGCTCTTTGCTCTTCGTTTAATCCATTCCGGGATTACCAGATGTCCATTTGTACATTTTCTTTGTCTTTGTGCCCTATTGTCTACTTGATTAATTTGGAAACCAGAGATCAGTTGATAAGCTAACCTTCTGGATGAGGACTATAATTCTGTTCTCAAGTGGAGAGAGATTATAGTCTCCTGAGCTAGTTATGTAAGCTAGTAATATAAGGAAGTAATATCAGCTACAGAAGGTTTTTTGCTCCTACTCTAGGTGAGTAGATATGGTATGGTATGTAACTCACTGTGCCACTAGTGTGCCATAGAAATTTTATTAAAATTTTTTGGTCTGTGGTATTTTGACATATAGGAAATTTGACACTTTTGAATATAAAATATTTAAAGAGGTTCTTACTGTCCGCAATGAGCTAGAAATTAACATTTTTGAAATAATGTTCTTGCCATTTTGAAACTTGAGCTTTCATTAATTATTTTTAAATCAGTGGTAGGAACTGTATAATCTTATAATTGTAACATACCAATAAAGCTATCTACTATTTTTAAAGAAACATATTACAAGCAATTTGAAATATATAATTAATTTGCAATTAACTAGAAAAGCTGCTGACAACTAACACTCTGTTGTATAGATAAAGGCAGATAAATCTTGCATTACAAATTAAAACTGTTAAGTTTCTTTCCTTTCTAGAGGTAAAGGGAAATCAGAACACAGAAATATTTTTAAATATTAGAATCATATATTGAAGAGGCAAGAAATACGGATATTTTCCTGATATCGAGCAGTGCAAAATTTGGTTTAAAATACTCTGAACTCTGTGGATATACTCTTTGAAAATAGCATTATATTTTTTTTCTTTAACATCTTTTGACTTTCTTTGTCAAAAATTCCAATCATAGGGAGTAGGGAAGTGATTTGACTTTTACTTATCTCAGGTTCTTCATCTACAACATAGAATTCAGAGAGAAATGGGAGGAGGGAAGAGAAAGGGAGAGACACATTTCATGGTTAAATCTTGAGCTCTGGAGTCAGACAGGTGTCCTGGCTCTGCCGTTTCCTAACTGTATGACCCTAGGCAAGTCACTTCGCTAAACATTATTTTCTTTATCTATAAAATAAGAATAATAATAGTACCTACTTCTAGGGCTCTTTTAAAGGTAATATAAGAAATGCAGTTAATTGAGTACATAGCATAGTGCTAAAACCTTAGACACTGTGTATATTCAATAAATTAAATAATTTTATTATCATTTTATTAAAAGCATTTTACAAATTCAGCTAGTTGTTTTAATCAGAATCATTTATCAAAAATGAGATTCACCCAGATATTGCTCCACCCAGATATTCTTTCTCCACGATATCAGAATTAATAGCCTCCCTCCTCAGATTCCCTACCTAGTACTTAATTCAACTTACAGACTAGCATCTAACTTCTAGAGTCAGAAATGACTATAGCTAGCTAGAAATGTCTGAGGCTGTCTTTCCCACTGAATTATAAAGTCTGGAAGATAGGGACCATATATTTTGAGCTGAACTTTAATTGCATCTCCAGCTGTAATTACACTGTCTGCATATAGTTAATTATCAGCAAAGATAAAACTTCACTCAACAGTTCATCTCTACGATCTAGACATGCCATTGAGTTGTACAAGAACAACTGAAAGGAAACTTCTACCTGCCTGTTTCTAATCAGGGGCCCAGACAGCCTAAGATGAATGCTAGTGAGGGTCTTATATGGAACTGCAGGGACTTCAGGGGCGAGAGCCATTGAGGGGTAGGAAGAGGACTTTGGCTTTGCTGGTCTCCAGGAGGAAAGGGGTAGCTGAGAGTTCTGACGTTAACATGGTTGCTGGAAATCTGTGTCTCCTTAGAGCTGGTCATCAGACTGCACTTTGCCCTAGTCAGTGTCTGCTTTTCACAAAGGATATTTGTGATGAGATTATGAGGCCTGAGGTTCTATTTCTGCCAATAAGTCTGCCTCTTTTGTAAACATACACATGCGCACATGCACACACAACCACACGTGACCACATGCACAATCCTCCTCATTCAGTGTTCGTTCTGAACTGTATTTGAGTTCTTTGTAATACCATTCTAATGGTGTGAAACTCCGTGGAAATAAAATTAGAAAAGTCTATCAAAGAGTGTGTTTACTGTAATGCATAGGTATATTCATTTTAGAAGTGGGTGGTATTTTACATGACTTTTTTGTATTACTTGAAGATAATGCAACCATTCTTTATAGTGTTCCAGAGAGAAATTCTAGACATACGTTAAAGATCTGATAACAATTCTGTCAATTCAATTCAATTCACCAAATCTCTTTTGAATGTCTATTACACACAAAGCACTGAAGTAGGCAATACTAGGGATTCACAAATAGGGCATGGTCCCTGTTCTCTAAGGAGAGCATAATTTAGCACCATTATCATTGTCAAAGTGTATTTCTTAATGATTCCATTGTACACAGTATGTTTGATGGGGTATAAAGCTGGTCAAGCAAACATTAAAACCTCCTCAATCCTAAAAAGAAAGTACATACATAAATAATAACATGCTGGTTTTTAAGACTTACTCTTGACAAGCAATACAAACACCAATAAATATAAAATACATTCAATTAAAAATTAGAGTGAAGACTAATTTACCCAGTATTAATGAAAATATGTGTTTTAATTTTTCTGATAATAGAAATTTGTATTCCTTTCAAAGCTCCAAAGCATTTTAATTATTAACCATTTTGAAGTACGTCTTTCTAAAATGTATGATCTATTTCTCCTGCCTTCTGAAATTCTGTACCCTGAATGGAATTTAATATCTTCTGAATGAGACTGGAATATCATGTGAGCATCAAATAGTATGCTGTATTGTAAATAGAAAACTTTTCAGTAACAATATTAAGGTGTGTAGGGTTATTTTTTCATATCCTAACTGGACCCAGACTATATTTTTGGTTCATCTATTTATTTATTATAAGTGTTTTTAAAAATCTGTTCTCTTAGTGGTTTAATGATTTGAGTCAGTTGTTATTGCTGTATAATAAGTCACCCCAAACTTAGTGGCTTATAAAAGTCATTTTATTATGCTGTTACATTGCTGTGGATCAAGAATTCAGAAAGAGCAGGTAGGAAGAGTTCTTCTCTGCCTCTATGATGTCTGACCCCTCAGCTAGGAAGACTCAGATGATTGGGTATATTCATTTTAGAACAGCTGGAGTTTAGAACAGCTAGGATTGGATTTTGTTTCATGATGAGGTCTCACTCGACCTCTCTGGCACCTGGGCTAGAAAAGCTAAAGGCTGGGCTCAGCTGGGACTATTACTGACCAGAACACTTACATGTGACCTCTTGGCTTGAGATTTTCACAGCATGGTGACTGGATTCTGAGAGGAAGAGCCGCAAACAGGGGCTTCCAAAGGGTGAGTGTTCCAAGAGAAATAGGCGGAAGCTTCTCGTGGCCTCTTCTATAGCACCCTTCTATTAGTAATAAGCAAGTTATAAAGTTATCCCCGGATTCAAGGGGTTGAGATTAGACTCCACTTTTTGATGGGGCAGTGGCAGTCTACACTGGAAGAGAATATGAGAAATGCAATTAATCACTCGTGTTGAGACCATCTTGGAAAATACAATCTGTCAGCTATTATTTCTTACTGTTATCGACGTCCTCCCCTTGTGGGCTTCCAACATACGGAAGGTACAGGTTCAGTACTAAAATAGCAAAACAAATAAACTAGCTCTCAAAAGTTGAATGTACAGTCAGAATATATAGTCATTTGGGTGAGGCGTAAGGGTTCTCTTGTGAAATGAAGTGACTGAGTTTTAATACGCTGACCTGATGCTTTTTATCACTATTTTCTAAATTCTGCAGGTAGCTGGATATTATAAGTTATGACCCCCCCAAAATTCAATGTGACTGTATTTGGAAATAGGGCTTTTAAGGAGCTAATTAAGGTTAAATGAGGGTGGCATTCTAATCTTATCAGACTGGTGTCCTTATGGGAAAGGAAGAGAGAGTCCCTAATGGGCACACACACAGAGGAAAGGCCATGAGAGGACACAGTGAGAAGATAGCTGTCTGCAAGCCAGGGAGAAAGGCCTCAGGAGAAACCAAACTTGCCGACACTTTGAAAATAAGTTTTGTTGTTTAAGCCACCCAGTCTGTGGCATTTTGTATGGCCGCTCGAGGTGAATAATAAGCCGAATACCTGACTTCTCAGGGGACGTAGTCTTAGTCCCACTGCTTCACTTCTATTCTCATCTACATTCTCTTTGCTCCACCCAGATATTCATATGTTTCTTTGCTGTTGCTTATGCTGTCCCTTCTGTCTGAAAGGTTCTTTCCTCTTTGCCTGTGCCCATTAACTCATCCCTTGAGACTCAGCTCAGATGTCATCTTCTCTGTGTTTTATTTAACCAACCACCTATGCAGAATTAATCACTCATCCCTATGCACATTCCTTGATTTTATCATTTTTAATATTGAATGATAATTAGCCATTTCTGGGTCCCCCTTATTCTACTTGCTATAGAATAAGATATTTGAGGGCAGTGACTATATCCTAGTTCCCCCAATTTCTCTTATAGTGCCTGACAGCTATTCAATACATGTTTATGCTTAATACATTACACTAGAAACCCATAAAATTTAAGACATGGAAGACACCTTAATGGCTATCTAATCCAGACTCCCATTTTACAAGTGAAGAAAATACAGTCTGAAATGGTTGTTTCGAACATATATTTTAAAGGACATCACCACCTCATTCTAGTTAGTACAAAAAAAAACTATTAATAATTTTAGGAGATATTTGAACAATTGAAAAGGCATTGTCTCGTAGAGCTGAGAGGGAAAACATGTTCCAGACTTTGGGTGAAACATTTGGGAAAGTTTGGAGACAGAAATGTGTGGGGAGGAAGAAACTTTCCTTTACCCTTCTAAGTCCTTCCAGCTGGTCTAATAATTGAAATAGACATGAGACAGAATAACAAAAGAAAACAACCAAATTTAATTACATAAGTACATATGAGAACCTCACAAACATGAGAGGGTCAAAGACCCTACATACATGAGAGGTTCAGAGACAGAAAGGGAAAATGAGGTATACAAGTCATCCTGACCCAAAGACGAGGTAACTTGGGACTTCAGAGAAGTAGAAGGTTATTTGCAGGATAATAAGAACAGATGTTCAATAATTATAAGTTTTCCCTGCCCTATACATAGGTCAAAAAAAGTTATTTCTGGTTCCATCTCATTATGGCAAGGCACATAATTTCCCTTCTTTTAGAGAGGGGTAAATGTTTCTCATGAGCCCACAAAGTCTCAATTACCTTTGGCTTCAAATAATTCACAGGTCAAAGTGGCACATCTTGGGAAGGCCTGTTCTGAACCTCTGCGGGTGGATAACTGAATAAATTGAGTACTAAGCTGATGTGTGCACTTTACACCTGTGTTACTGTGATTTGGAAAGTCTGTTCACAAATCTTTGAAGAAACTATACATTACATTTTATTATTTTTATTATCATCTATATCTCCCAATTTCCCTACCTAGTTTTTGATGTATAGGTTGTTAAAAACCACCACAACAACAACAACAAATAAGTCAGAGCTTTATTTAAGTGTAGACTTCTTTATTTTCTAAGTAAACCACTGAGAATTTTAAGACATATATATCCTGGTAATTGCAAATAAGTTAAAATAATAAAAGCGCATTTCCTCTCTTACTCAGTGTTCTCACCCAAACATTGAGTAATGGCAAAGATATTAAGCATCGCTTCACAGTTAATTTTCCCTGACAAAATTCCAAAGATAGATGGGGCTATCGTCTTTCACCCCACCCCTCATCTTCCACTTTCCATTCATTCCATAGGAGAAAAATGCTAAAGGTTATGAGAATACGATTACTCTCTCTTGTCTCCTAAAATGTATTGACAGTTTAGTCTCCAGAAAATAATAAGTGAAAGGACTCATTTGCCTCCTGTTTTTTCAATGGTTTTTGTGTCTAAAGAGACAAACAACACACAAAAAATAATGACAACAAAACAGCAGAAGAGGCACAAGTGAAATTTAGCATCTCGTGTTTTTGTTATAAAGATAATGATGATAACATTACTAATACACAACTAACAGCACCAGGGATTGTTGTGAGACTTTAGTCAAATGACACAATAAAGAGCTTAGTTTGATGCCTAGTTCTTTCTGTATGAGTGCTCACAGAGCTGCAGAATGTTAGCTGTAAACATTGTGAGAAGGTCCATGTGGCAGCATCAATTTCCAGGTGTGTAAACTTGGGATAATTACTTACCTTTATGACCTTTGGTTTTCTTATCAGTCAAATAGGGATAATGATGCCTTTTTGTGGGATTGTGAAGATATGTAAAATGATAACAGGGCAAGGCACTTCACAAGATAAGGTTCCTTTTGTCTAGTAGAAATACTTTTCTACTCTCTCTCTCTCTCTCTCTCTTTTCTTTTTTTTTTTTTTTTTTTTTTTTTTACTAATTTCCTAATGATTTGGGGAAAGTCACATAGGCCTTTGGAATTCATTTTCCTCATACAAAGTGAGGAGCTGGAACAAGTGTATCTCCTTTAACTGTAAACTTCTTAACAAAGGAGATCCCCAATGGGCCCATCAGTGATCATTTGACCTTGACTTCTTCCTCTTCTCTCTTTGCTTCTTGGGGACACTGAGAGACTTGTGTTAGGGATCTTTGTGAGATGTACATGCCCAGAAATTTATCTTCATACATGGATACCCTCTGAAAATGTCAAGATTGCTTTTAGGAAATAATGAAGAAATGAAATATTTAATTGTGTCTTCATGGCCTGGGCTGGGATTAGGACGATGTTTTTGTTGGTTGGTCAGAGCTGAAGTACCTTGAAGTATCAAATCCTAGAGCTCCCAGCTTCCCACTCTTTGTAGAAGCCATTTGGTCAGCATTTATGACTAAGAAAAAATGGAGGCTTGAGAGTTAACCATTTGAAAGGACTTAACTTTAACATTTAAAAAACATCAGTGAGAGCAGAATGTTGAAAGCAGGTATGTCAGACTGTAGGTTGGCTGTTTAAATTGCCCAGGCTTGGGACTTCCTGTGTCTCCGCCAAGGAAGGAACTTCCAAAAATGACTTTACCTTTAGTACATTAGAGTGACAGTGATAAATTTCCAGTTTCTCAAATCCATCTTTACCCTAAAGTACACAAGATTTAATGAGTAACTAATGAACACACAGATTCGATGGCGTGTCAAGCACAAGCTGTCTTCAGTGATGGGAAGAAAATTCTCTGAAGAGTTGCAGTTTTCTAGAACATAAAGGGGACATAATATAGAATGAAGAAAAAAACTTGGGAAAGCAAGAATGTCCCTCTAAAAAGAACACTGAAGTGAAAAAGGAAACGTCAGAGAAAGGATGTGGGTGGGAAAAGATGATTCAGCCAGAGGGGGCTGGGGTGAGCACTGTGGGCTGGCCTGCCTAAGTGTGAAGTAGGCGGGCAGTTATGACTAGCATTGAATGGGAGATAATTAAGAGCAAGTTGGTACCAGTAACTGTCAGGGAAGGGAAGAGAATATGTCCAGAAAAAGCAGTTCTTTATTTCAATGCTGAATTAAAACGCCTACGTGAATTTCATTTTGAAATAAAAAAATATATATATATTTGCTGTAAATAGAATGTAGATGATCGTGAAATTTTATATGCTGTCTTCTACTGTGTTGGCGAAAAGCAGTTTCAAAATGGTATAATTGTGCTGGACACTCTTTCTTGGAAAGAAACATATATTTTGAAATATTGATCATTCTATGAAGGAAAAAAACGTTGCTGTTCAAAGTCATGCAAAACACAAGTTATCAAGTTTCAGTTTGGTATCAGCTACAAATATAAATTTCTGAATGTTTTTAAGAGAAAAGACTGAAAATGCACAGCTTCTCCCATCCTTTAAATAGCTTTCTGGATTGAAAATCTTTGTAATTAAAGTGCACCCAGTGTCACTGCAAAGAATCTTCTAAATTATGGGTCTGAATGGGGGCAAAAAATGTTATTTGATTGCTTGACAATCAAAACCAGAAGATGTTCAGATATGCAAAATGCAGTCTTATTGTAATTACATCAGATGGAGAAGTGGGAGGAATAGGTGTAGCCTTGAATTCAATAATCACTTGTTTATCTCTCTTTCAAAAAAAAAACGTTTAAGAGAGAAACTATTCACAAATACTTGGGAATGCATATTCAGAGTAGTTTTGTATAAGAAAAGATGTATTAGCAAGTAATCAGTATGTCCCAGGAATAAGTTGTAAAAAAGTGGCCATAGATGTCCTCATAGTACTCTCAAAATCTAGAAACTAGTACATCCAACTCTCCAACAAGTACTTTATTTCAAACATAATATCAGAAGGGTTTGGAAATCTACTTATCACACTACTATGCACTCCATTTTGCCCAGCTCTTTTTCTTCTGAAGGAGGAAAGAAATAGAAGATGCTATCAGAACACTGCTTAAACAATTCGGAACCTTTCCTGGTAGTGGAGGGTGGTAGGGGAGGAGGAGGGAGGGAGGGGGAGGGAGGGAGGGAGGAGTGGAGGGAGTAGGAGGAGTACGGAGGAGGGAGGAGGGCTGACTCCTTCTGTCATTCCTCCTTCCTACGGCTTCCTTCCTCCTTGTTCTTTTTGCTTCTTCTTTCTTTCTTTCTTTCTTTCTTTCTTTCTTTCTTTCTTTCTTTTTTCTTTTTTTAATGTTTAAGTAGCGTTGGTATAGAACTTGTCCAAAAGACACCTCTTAGAAGGAAGCTGAGAGTTTAATACCACACCAGTGCCCTTACAAAGTGTTTGAGGCCCTGGTAGGTGGTATGTATTAGAATAAATATTAAACACTTGATTGGGAAACAAAAAAAGCCTGAAAACTGTCAAGCTGAAAACAAGACAGAGCACAGTTTTCGTGATACGTTACCAAATGAAAAACTAAGACCATAAATTATACGGATAATATTTGTATTATATCTGTAATTAAAATGATTCCATGTTTTGCACTCTTCTGGACTGACTCTTTTCTTTCTTTTAACTAAAAATAGACCTAGTTTCCATCTCATATAATAAGGAAAGTTCAATCCTCTAACCCCCAGATTTCTGGGAGTTTTCCTTCTCCTGGACTTTTTTCATTCTGGATTCTCATTACTAGCTTTGTGTATCGACGAACAATTTTTTTTTTTTTGCATAAATAAGTGAGTGAAATGTAGGATATATTTAAGGAAAATTAAGCAGTTTAAGAATTGGGTTGTGATTCTTTCTAAAGAGGATGATTTCTAGATAAGTTCACACAATAATATATGGTCCCATGAAGGGAACTTCTAGATATCAGTCATAGAAAGACACTTTCATCTTAGTAAGAGGAAGATATTTCTGTGGGCCAGCGACTTCTCAAGACAATCTCAAGGGTTTTGGGATGCAGTAAATCTGTCATCTTTGGAGATAGTCAAGTATTCACTGGCTACAGTAACTTGAAATTTCCTCCTAGAAGTAGACCATGAGATGAAGATTCACACACAACTAGCATATCTGGCAGGTGATTTCAGGAAAGACTGGTAGGAAATGGGAAAGTAAGACAGGGAAGTATGCTAGAAGTAAGGGATATATCATCACATAAGAGTCCACTGTAGTAACAGAAATTGTAATCACACTTGGAAATTCTGGAGGCCAGTGTAAAATACTCACCTCAGTCATCACCCCAGCAAGCTAAAGGAGCTGGAATATTTATACACAAATTTCCATCAGTGGAGGTTGAAAGCTACTCCAGAAGGGCATGAGTACCCTGCCACTTCCTGCCTGCCTGGTGGGAAGGGGCTATAAACCAAAATTAATGTTAGACTGTAATAAAGGATAAAAAAAAAACATTTATTTGAGCAAAAGGAACTACAGCCTGAGAGGCAGATTCAGGTAGCAACCTAAATTGTGTTCTGTCAGGATAAAGGGGAGGCTCCCTTTATAGTGAAATTTTCCACTCACATTCCAAATTAGGTCAATTTTATATAAATGCGGTATCCAAATTAGTATACTCTGATTGGTCTTAGTCGTGCAGTCCTGATTGGTCAGCATTATAAATCTCAATTGATTGTTATGGAGCTGTTCTGATTGGACAGGGCAGGGCTGAGTCTGTCTGTAGAAGGACGAAACCAGGGTTTCCCTGTAATGGTTGACTCAGAGTAAGCAAGCCGGGCACAGTGCAGAAAGCTGAGAGTTCAGTCTGAGGTTTCTTCCGGTATACGGAGCACTTGAGGAGACCTTATCACAAAATTTGGGTCCTCCGTTAACCATAGGGGGTCAGCCTCAGCAGATAAATTCCTTCTCAGGGTTCACGTCAAATGACTCTTTTTTTTTTTTTTTTTTTTTTTGGTGTCCACAGGAACAAAGTAGGTGCTAGAATTTCCAAAAATCTTATAATGAATAAATGTTATCCTGGTAATTGAAAGCCAGATTGACACACAACAACAGGCGGGAGTGCGAGGATGTGGGTCAGGGTCTCAGGAGTATCTGTTATACTCGCTAAAAACTTGGGAAGGCTGTTATAGAAAGGAGACTGCAATCTAATGACCAAGGGCTGAATTATTCGCAGAGGTATGTATTTATTGTTTTTTTCAGTGTTTGTTTTTTAAACTGAACTTGAATGACCATAGAAATTGCAATGCTCTCTCCAGTTTGCCTCAGGCACCATCACTGTCTACTGGCAAGCTTCACACATTTACATTATTCATTGCTCTTTGGAGTTTGCCAGCCCTAGAGGAAATTTAAATCTAGGATGATGAGCAGGTCCAGATATTCTTGAAGGTCACTGCCAACTGTGAAATTCTATGATACTATGAGGAGATGATCCCTAAAACCCCATTTAGCAATAAAATCCTATGATTTAATTGTATGCAGTCTTTTAAATTATCTTTGCAAGTTTCTTAAGGGCAGTAACATAGGCCTGTAAATGCTCTTGATCTGATTAAAATGCAATTATTCATTTCTAAATGCAGATGAATAGAACAATATTTATGTATAAATTCACTATGGTACTATTACAGTTTGCAATATACGAGCATAGTTTGAACCAACACATCACAATAAATTACAAACAGAAACTGCTTGGTATTGAGCATGTTTGATTTAGGGTCTACACTCACACTCCAGTGAATTTGTTAAGACAGCATGAACATTGATACTCACCCACTTAGCCTTGGATCACAAGGAAAGATGACCTTGGCAGACAACATTAAAGCTTTTAAAAACTGGCCTTGCATTATGCTAAGTGCAAGAAGCCAGACGCACAAGGCTACATACTAAATGATTCCATTTATACGACATTCTGGAAACGGCAAAACTGTAGAGACAAATTAAGTCAGTAGATGTGGAGGTGCAGAGGGAGAAGAGTTGACTACAAAGGCCCGAGAGGGACCCTTGTAGGGTGATGGAAGGGCACGATGTATTTCATGTGGTTTAGTTACACAACTGTACACATCTGTCAAATCTCATCAAACTGTATACTGAAAAAAAGGTGAATTTTACTGTATTATTTATTAAACCTTGCTAAAGCTGACATTTTTAAAAACTGGAAAAAAACAACCTAGATTTTGGTCAAGCTCCTTACCAACTGCTGTGAAGCAAGTTTTCCCAACATCCTGAGAAAACCAGGGAAGGCTGGATAGGATGTCCTCTGAGAGAAAAAGAACATGTAGTTCCTCTTGTCCCTAAGCTGCCTCTTCCTTTTTAGCATGTCAAACATTCTTTGCTCCTCAAATATGATAAAACAGGTCAATGGATGAAATAAGATTTGTTTCATTGTTGTTGTCAGCAACCTGCAACACAGTATCTGCCTTAGTCTGTTTTACCTCCAGTGTTTTTCTCTAGGCCCTACTTCAGAATTCACATTTTATCATTTTTGACATATTTGTTTCTTTACTTATTTAAAGAAGATTTACAGGAGCTTTCTAATTTCCATGTGAAATCCAAGGCTATATAAGAATCCTGTCAAGAAGAGAGATGACATGGTTTGACAGAGCCTGAAGGCTTCAAGATTCTACTTCAAAGGCTGAAGGGCTTGTCTGCTCTGTCAGATCTGTTTCTCGTTTCTTGAATTCCCTGTGCACAGCACATACCTGAAGGTTTGTGACCTAGATTCTACTATTGGTAAACCGCTCTCTAGATGAGGTTACAGCCGGGGCCGCTTTCAAAGGCGTTAATCTGGAAAGTAACAGCAAGACAGAGAGGCAGGTACCATTTGCATTTCCCTAGTTGACAAGGGAGAGCATTCGTGCTGCTCCATTTTGGGGGAGGGTGGGCGAAATGTGAGATGGCTATAAGAACCTGGGGCCTGCATCATGTACTCCATGTCTCTGTCTCCCTGTAGCATCCGGCACACTCCCAGGCCTCACACTAGGTGCTTTGGTGGTTGATTATTTGACTGATTGTCCTCTATTCTCTGTGCCAGGGCATCTCTACTGCTCCTAAGTGACTCATACTCATACCTCATAATCCTGTTCTACATCTTAAACCTCTGGATGCAGCCCTTCCCTCCAGCCAACCCTTCTTTGAGCTTCCCTAAGACCTTCTACTTATACCCATCATAACCTCACCACTCTGTACTTTAATTGTATCCTGATTTCTCTGCCCTTCCCCCCTCCCAATCCCCATGGCCCACTTCCAACACTATGCTATGAGCCTATTGAGGGCAAAGACATTTTTATTTCTGGATTTTTTTTTCCTATCTGGAACATTATAGATTCCTTATACATGTTTGCCAATGAATAAATAAGAATTTGCTCGTGCTGCTTTTAGAAGTCTGCTTTATAGTTAGACATGATTTCAACAGCCTTGTACAAATAGACATTTATTTTTCTGGTATAACAAAATGGAGAAAAGCATCTACTGACCTTGGTTTAGAGATGCACGAGGTCAGGGCCAGGAGTTCTGTCTTTTGGTTGATCTTTCCTTCATGATCACAAGATGATTTTTTAAAATGCCCAGCTTTTGAGATTAGGAGGAAAACGTATTCATTTTGTATTGCTATGTAACAAATTGTCACAAACACAGCAGCTTAAAACAATGCAAACTTATTATCTCACAGTTTCTCTGGGTCAAAAATCTGGCCACTGGTTAACTGAGTTCTCTGCTTAGGGAACCACCATGCTGTAATCAAGATGTTGGCTGGGGCTGATGTCAGCTAAGGCTCAGGGTCCTCTTTCAAGCTCACTGGTTGATGGTACAATTCAGTTTCTAGGGCTGAGGCCCTAAGTTCGTAGACGCTGCTCCAAGGCAATTCACTACATAGCTGTTTGCTTTCTTCTAAAAGGCCAACAGGAAATTGGCTCTATTTTGAAAGTCTCACCTGATTATGCCAGGCCCACTCAGGATCATCTCGACTGACTCAAAGTTAACTGATTAGTAACCTAATCGTCAGGGTGATATCCCATGGTTCCACTCACACTCAAAAGGGGGGGATTATACAAGGCATGTACATAGCAGAAGGCCATCTGAGAAGTCTGCCTATCATAGGAGTGATGTCAGTTGAGCCTTTCTCTTTCATCTGAAAAGCAAATGGCTTCCCAGAATTCCCCTTAGTAAAGATCTGCTTATATCTCATTAGCCAAAAGATATCATACAGCCACTGCCAGCTGCAAGGAAGACTGGGAAAAAGGATATCTAGCTTTCCAACTTCTGTGGAGAAGACAAAGAAAGAAGAAAGTCTGCAAATGGGTGTTGGATTAGTCTATCAACAGACTATGCCGCCCAGTCAAATAGCCTAGAAACCTTAGTTATAGACCGTCAGATGTGGGAGAGGACCAAATATCGTTTAGTACAATTTTCCTATTTTTTAGATCTGAAGAACTCATGACTTTCTTGAAGTCACGTATTATTTCCCTTAAAGTACCGAACAAAATTTAGTAACCTTATCATATCCAGGTTTTCTGGAAGTTTACTCTATTAAACCTCTAAAAAAAAAAAAAAAGTAATATACAAATAAACTAATGATGGAATAATCTCTCTTAAAGTTGACCGCTGACCTACTTTCCTACCACATAAAATTGGTTTCTACATTCTAATAACTTGTGGAGCAGCTAGCTTGGACAGGAGAAATAGCTGCTATATAACTACATAGGGCAAGTCTGTATGAGTTCAGGGAATGAAGACCCCTTCTGGCTCACGAAGTCAGGGAAAATATCAAAAAAGGTTTGAATTTGAGAAGAGGATAGTCCACATAGAGGGAAACTTAGAAATAGAAATAGAAGTGTTAAACTACAAAATGTGCAAGAAGAACAGATAAACTCAGTTTGACCAGACTAATTTCAGAGATATCTCTTCAGGAGCTGACATATTAGTCTAGAAAAGAGATAACACTGTCTTGAATTTGGAAGGTGACAATGAGAATGAAAAGGATTACAATGAAGATGGAAGGAAAGTTGTGTATGATGATTGGACAGGACTTTTCACTGAGTTCATAAGTACAAGTGTAGAGAGTGGGTCTTATTTATCTCCTATCCCTAGTCCCATGGCCAGTACCTGCACATACTAGTTACTCAATAAATTCTTTGAATTGAATTTATGAATCATTTGGGATAGAAGATAAGGGAAAGGATGATGCTAAGAACCATCAGAGGTTGGGTTGGAGATTGGAAGGAGGTACGGAATTGAAAAGAGGGTGTGGAATTCAGTTGTGGATATGTTGAACTCTAGGTGCCTCCTGGAAGCCAGACTAATATGTCAGCTCCTGCAGGAGAGGTGCCAAAGTAGCAGATGGGCCTAGAGATGTGTATTTGCGACTTCCAGTTGTGAGGACAGACAGAGGAGTGGAGAACTCTGGGGGAATACCTACGTTAAGAGGGTGAAGATAAACCACAACAAGAGAATGAATAGCCGTGGAATTGACTGGAGAAAAAAAGATTGTGGATCCAACAAAACAAGGGATAAGAAAGAGTGTCTAAAAGATGATAGTTTCTGACAAGCGGCTTTCTGACAAGCCAGTTTTCAGAGAGAATGGGGGGAGAAACAGATTGCAAGAGTTTCAGGAGCGAGTAGGGGGGAGTGCTGACAGCTGGTATAATGCACTTTCAGAAGTCTAACAATAAAAGGAATATCAGATGTGACTAAATCAAGGGAAGGTGGTTTGTTTTATTTGCTTTTTAGAATATGGGTGACTTAGGCATAGCTTCTGTCTGGGGAAATGGGTCAGAGGAAAAGGGGGACAGCGAATATAAGAGAGAGATCCTGCTGAGCCAGGAGGTCATAGCATGGGAGGGTGCTGGAGGGTAGATTCAGAGAGGAGACGCCTGTTGCCCTCTGAAGCAAAAGAAGAAAAGAGAAGACAGAAATGAAAAAAAGGCTTTCTCTATTGCCCTCTCTGTCACGAACTGGCTTGGGGGAGTCTTGAGCCACCAAGTTACCATCGTGAGTCTGTTTCCTTGTCTATAAAGTCAAGTCGTTGGCCTACGTGGAGAATGGTAAACTCTATAACTTTTTTGCTCCAGACATTTTGCTTAGGACTACCTCTCCTCCCTTGCTGTACTTACCCAATCAATTGCCAATAATGGTGATAATAACAATAACAGACACCATTTATTGCATGCCTCAAAAGTCACATTTAATTAAGATGAATCCCGAAAAGCTACATGGTAGAGAAATTGTTTGAATGTATATACTGTATATGCCATCTTTCAAAGTACATTCTAATGATTTCTCTACCATGTAGCTTTTCTACCACCATGAAGCTTTTCTATATATAAAATATCTTAGTATATATTATCTAAAATCATATAGGTAATGCAGCATAATGTGTATTTTGGTTTTTTTTTTATTTCCTTCCTGAGTTCAGTCAACTCTCATGTCATTTCTTCTTTGTCTTTTGTCTGTTTCTGTACTTAGTTTTTAAATTTATGATTCAAGGTATTTTTCATATTCCCAAATGCTTGTTTGAAATATATAATTCATTTTGGAGAGTTGTGTTACAGTTTTCTTCTACTTCTCCATTACTTGGGGAAGAAATTTTTATCAGTGAATCGTTTGCATTCGTTTTATTTTTATATTAGTAATTTTGCTTAAATGCAAACTGATGTGCATTTCTGTGGAGAGGACTGCAGGTTCGGGGTAGTTGCAAAATTCTTAGTTCAAGAGCGCCCTCTGTTGTCAGTGCAGCAAAGTACAATTTCTTTCTTATTTCTTATTTCAAATTAAATTCTCTTTCTCTATCTATCTATCTATCTATCTATCTATCTATCTATCTATCATCTATCTATATCTATCATCTATCTATCATCTATCTATTTACTTTGATAGAAGAGGAATGATAGGAGAAGGTACTGGGTTTCCTTCCACTTTAGAAGGAGGGAGAGTCTGACAGGTTCCTAAATATCCCCCTCAGGTGTTTTTCCCCCCTACCCTACATGATTTCTAGAGGCAAATCCTCTACATTCCTTTTGACCCTTTTCACCTTGAGGTTTTATTTTTCCAGAACAGCTTCCCTCCTCAAACCTTGCACACGTGGTTAAGAGCCTTCCCTGCAGCAAGTGCTGTAATTTACCAGTGTGCTTTTTCAGCATCTTCAACTTTGGGTGGGCTGTCTTCTTCTGGTGGTAGTTTTAGATCAATCTTAAGTTCACTGTTAGTTCCCCTTTTCTATATCGTGCACAGTTTTTTCCTAAACTGACTATTTTCTTGAGAGACTTGCATCAGGACTGTGGGAGGCCACTTGCTGGGCTTTATTGTTTTTCTGTTTACAGGGAATTTGAAATTTGGCAATTCTCTGTTTTCTAGTCATACTGAAGACATAGGTTTTATGTAGTTTTATTTATTGCTTTTTTTTTTTTTAATGTCGGGAGATTCAGATTTATGCTGCCACCATTATCTTGGCTACCTAGAACTCCTCCATAATGTTTACTCTAAATCTGTCTAATTTGTCAAAAGATACGTGGAAATCTATTGACTCAAATGATCTCATCTTGTTCTTTAAGCTCCTGTATCAGTTAAAAATTAAATTGAGCTACTGGTTGAAGAAACCCAAAAAAACAGCAGTTTAAACAAATTAGGTGGTAGTGGGCATTGGTCCAGCAGCACAATGATGTCAGTGTTGATATCTCTGTGACATCATACCCTTTCCCTATGGTTGCCATAGTTATAAAAGGGCTGCTCCACCTTCATCATTACATCTAGAATCCCCCTAAGAAGAAGGGCCAAGTGCAAAGGTCAAAAGGCATTTGTCAGCTATCAGCTCCATTGTAAAGATTTTCCTGAAAGCCCCATCCAAAAACTTTTGTTCATGCCTGATTGTCCAGAGCTATGTTAATGACAACTTCTAGCTGCCAGGGCAAATGAGAAATGTAGTTTTTATTGGTTTGTTTTCTTGTTTTGTTTTTCCTAAGCACATCACAGCCCACAATGAAATTGAGAACGTCTTAGTAAGAAAGAGGAGAGAAATGGATATTGAGTGAGTAACTAGTAATTCTCCTCTACAGCTCCCAACTTCCAGACTCAGAGAGTTGCTGTTCCAGCACTATTGACTCAGAGATCATTCCTAGAACCATGATAACTCATCATCTTTGGGAGAAACCTGTATCAGGAGAGGTTAAGAGTGATGGAGGAACTGACCAGCTATGGAAAAGAGCCAGAATAAAGCAAGACTAAACATCTTGCCAGTCTGATTGACCCTTACTTTGGGAAAAGGGCCAAAAAGTCAATAAACGATTTTTTTTTTTTAAAGCACATTAAAGTATACCTCAGTTTGCAAACAGGGACATCATTCTCTTCTTTTCATTTTTCTTCACTTTTTAAATAGATGGAAGTAATTCTATGAAATAAGTTCCTTAGGAAGTAAAGTCTAGCAGAAGATCATCTGCTCTCAGCATGGAAAGATCTAATGGGTTAAATTCATTTCCAAAATGACACTCAGCCATCTCATACATAACTCAGTTATGTATCCATTTGAATAACTTCATTTGCTGAAATATGTGCACTATTCTTTGGTCTCAAATGCAAGCTACTTTTGTAGGTACAGCAATTCTTTTGTTTAGAGGTTGGGAACCAGACACTGAAAAATCTTCATAATCAAAGACAAGCATCTAAGTTTATAAACACACCCATTTATTTATTCCAGCAAACAGAATCTTGGTATACAATATTTGCATTTTGATCCACAGAAAACTCTCAGGAGATGTGAACTTCTGGTTCTATCACTAGCTAACTGTGCTGTTTGGAACAATTCACTTAGCCTCTGAACATCATTCTTCATTTTTAGAAGAATAGAGCTGATATGAGTGTTTCCTCAAAGTTCTAAGATCCTATGATTTTGGAGATTCTAATATTCAATTAGCATTTGTTCAATGTCTGCTATGTGCTAGAAGCTATTCTATGCACTAGGGACACATTATAGTCTAATAATTACAGTGAGGAAAGATTTTAAGTCACTTAAAAGGAGACAGTAAATAAAATTCCTAGAAATGAATTTAACCAAAAAGGTAAACTACACATACACTCAAAACTACAAAACATCACTGAAAGAAATTAAAGACTGAATAGAATAGAAAGACATCCCATATCCATGGGTAGCAAGTCTTAACATTGTTATAATGGCAATTGTACCCAAAGCACTCTACAGGTTCAATGTAATCTCTATCAAAACTCCAATAGCCCTGTTTGCAGAAATAGAAAAACCAGTCTTCAGATTCATGTGGCGTTATCAGGAGCCCTGAATAGCCAAAATAATCTTTAGAAGAAAAAGGAAAGTTAGAGGACTCACATTTCCTGATTTTTATGCTTAGTGACTTAAATATAAGAGCTAAAACAATAAAACTCTTAGAAGAAAATATGGGAGTAAATCTTCACGACCTTGGATTTGGCACTGGATTCTTAGATATGACACCAAAAGCATGAGCAACACAAGAAAAAATAGATAAATTTAATTTCCTCAAAATTAAAAACTTTTGTGTGTCAAAAGACATTATAAAGAAAGTGAAAAGCCGAAACCTAATGGAATGGAAGAATACATTTGCAAATTATATATCTGATCAGAATTAATCTCCAGAATATATAAAGAGCTTCTACAACTCAAAAACAAAAAACAGGCAATTAAGAAATAGTCAAAGAACATAAATAGATATTTCTCCAAAGAAGATAAACAGATGACCAATAAGCACATGAAAATATGCTCAGCATCACTAATCATTAGGGAAATGCGAATCAAAACCACAATGAGATGTCACACCCATTAGCACGGCTGTTAGAGAAAAGAAGGAAGGATGGAAGGAAGGAAGGAAGGAAGGGAAGGAAAGAAGGAAGGAAAGAAAGAAAGAAAATAAAAAATGTTGGTGAGGATATGGGGATATTAAAACTCTCATTCATTGCTGATAGTAATGTCAAATTGTGTAGCTACTATGCAAACAGTTCAATGATTCCTCAAAAAGCTAAACACAAAATGACTTTTGACTTAGGAATTCTACTTCTAGGTATGTACCCAAAAGAATTTAAATCAGGGACTTGGACAAACAGTAGTATGCCAATATCCATTGTAGCATTATTCGCAATAGCTAAAAAAGTAGAAACAATTCAAGTGTCTATCGATGAATGACTGGAGAAATAAAATGCAGTATGTATACATAAAGGAATATTATTTAGCCAGAAAAAGAAATGAAGTTCTGATACATGTTCCAACATGAATGAGCCTTAACAACATTATCCTAAATAAAATAAGCCAGACTCAAAATGACAATTATTGTTATGACTCCACTTCTATGAAATATCTAAAATAGGCAAATTCATAGAGTCAGAAAGTACATTAGAGGTTATTAAGGGTTGAGAGAAGGGGGATTAGGGAGTTATTGCTTAATGGTTACAGAGTTTGTGTTTCAGTGTCAGAAAATTTGGGGAACGGGTAATGGTGATTGTTTGCCCAACATTGTGACTATAATTCATGTCACCGAATTTTATAGTTAAAATTGGTTAAAATGGTAAATTTTATGTTACATGTATTTTACCACAATAAAAATTTTTCCAGAAAAAATGAGAGTAACACTGTAAAGTAAGGAGATTTGGAGACAGATGGTCATACTCTCTAGGAAACTATTGGCTGCTTCTTGAGACACACATACAGATGTATACAGATGCAGATTTAAACATGCATAAAAATATAACCCAGGTACCTAAACACAGATACCCAGACAAACACAAGAATTATATGCCTCTTGGTATGTACATACCTACGTACTTACAATCTGTACTTTGTTTATAAATATGGCTGATTTAAACTACCTTTAGGATTCACCTGTCCACTCAGCAGGGGTGCATGCACCTGTGCTTTACATCATGTAACAGTATAGGCATATAGGTTAACCAGAGAACCTGTTTATCTAAAGAAAAGCATGTTCTAGAGATGAAAGGAAACAAGAGGGTACACATCCCACAGGTAACCATGATGCGTGATGTAACAGTAAAAGGGTTTAAGGGCATGCAAATGGGTTCACTGATTGGTAGGTGGGAGAATTAGAGTAGTGAGCCAAAAGGTTAGTATTGGAGGCTACAAGCTGTGTGGTAGGGGGGGATTAGAGGATGAATGAGCTGGGTAAGTGGAAAGATGAGTAGATATAAATATCATATAGAAACCATCAAACAGCTTTGTCAAAGAGATTCAAAACAAAATAAACTTGAGCTGCCAAATTTTACTCGTTTCTCTCACCTGTTACTCTCTGACCTCTGGTTATCAGAGAACAAGCTGTATGCTTGGTTACCTTTGTAATTGCACAGCCCCTCCCACTGACCCAACACTCTTTTAGGGTAGTTCTCAAGTGAGGTCAGTGAGCTTCATTCTTTATCTTTTTTCTGCCCAATATAGCAAAACCTCCTCACACATTGTCTGAGTTCAGCTGTGGAAAAGTGCCATGCCCACTGGAAGCCAGCAGGGGACCATGGTTGAGGAGGGTAGCCCCAGACTGACCAAGGTCTTTTAACTGATGGTCAAGCTGCGGAAGTGAGATGTTGTGGGAATGGTGAGTCAGGAGCAAATGATCAGCATTTAGAGCTTGCACTCAAATGGGAGGAGCCATTGACAAGGAGATAGGATTTTCCAGAGGAGTGGCGATGTTGAGGTATGAGCACAAGGCTTCCTTCAGAGCACACCTTTGATGTTGGTCTTGATGTCCTTTATGGTGGCAAAAGCTGTACAATTGCTTATGGACAATACTTAGCTAGAGCCTACCAGGGAAATCATAAAGGAGGCAAAGTGGTTCTGCCGCTAGTCTCTTTCCTGGGCCTTCACCTCAGCACTGGCACTTTATTTCCCTGCTCCTCAGGTACTAATTCCCTTCTACCTCCTAGTAAAATCCTGAGGGATATGAGAGTTAACATCTTATCTTTTTCTGTTAGCAAGAAAATTCTCAAGTTACTACTTATCAATAAAATCAGAATGAGTTACATATGATTATTGATATTTCCTCTTTTTCAACCTGCTTTGGTAAACCAAAAAGCAGCCTAGGCTAATATAGGGTGTTATAATGTAGCAAATTAAGTGATATCTTGGTGTGTTCTGTTTGTTTGTTTGTTTTTCCCCCCAAGTTTCAGAATAGTTTTCTGAAGAAGAGAATATACTCATTGACTAAAAGTTGGTTTTTAAAAGAGAACCAAGATGTTGAGATTTGATTGTAGGTAATTTTGATTGTAGGTAATTAATTCAAAGTGCATTACTTTGAATTAATTTTTAAATGAATATAACTGCTATAATTTTAACAGATATAAAATTTGAGATTGTTGGTATGTGTGTGATAGAGATGTATGATTTTGCTAAGTAAAGTCTATAGTTCCTACAATCACTATTAATATGAAAAGCAATTAAAAATATTTTTGTCATTCAGCTGTTAGAAATTCATATTATAAGTGATTTGAACTGTAAAAGATGTTGATTCTTACATAAAATTATTATGTTCTAGCTCTCCACTTAGAATTCAATTGTTCTGGTATTCTATTTTTAAAAATAGTTTAACTTTTATAAGCATATATGCATGGATAATGCCAAAATGAATAGTGAACTTAAAAGAAGCTAATAGTAGCTTGACTTATTCTGAAAGAAATTGACTGAGAGAAATTCAGAAGTATGTGCCTTCTTTTAGGTATAATACAAACTCCAAGTCAAATATTCTTGACTTGAACCATTGGAGAAAAGATTCTGAGTGTCTTTGCATGTGATTTGCATATAACTCACATGCCTACACAAAATTTCACAAGCCAGCTGCCTCTGTAGGTTTCCTACTCAAAGAAAAGAAAGCAGACCATTGTCTGAGTGAGGGAGGTGAGGAATGAAGAGCAGCAGCTATGCATGGACTCTACGATTTGCTTAAGTCTGGCACTGAGACAAGGCCCTACCAAGAACTTGGCTCGTCCACCCCCACCCCACCCACCTACCCCCCCAACCCCAACCCCAGTGGCTGGGACTCCTCCAGGTGCTCAGGCAAGCAGGCCATCTGGAAGACAGAGCCAGTATGGGTAACCAGGTGGTATTTTGTTTTGTTGTCTTTTTTTTTTTTTTTTTTTTGAGATGCCTATGGATTAAAACTCTGTGTTTTCATTTTAAACATTAGGGGGTTTTTATTTCTTGCTCTAATATAAAATATAAATTTCTTTTTTAGAAAAATATCACTTGTTTAGAAAATTAGAAAACACAGATAAGCAAAATTTTTTTACATATATATATGATATCAGTTTACAAACCTTCTATGTCTAGGATATTCCCATTTTGATTTTGATTTATTTCATATACATTATATATATATGTATGTGTGTATATGTGTGTGTGTGTGTGTGATTGCACACACACATGCAATCAGTTTTTGAAAAATCAAAAGGGGATATTCTAGCCATAGAGATTTGTAAATTGATATATTTATTTAGTGTATAGGAAACATTGTTTGATATTACTAAATAGATGTCTATGGCATCATTCATGGCCACATGATATTTTATTAGAAGTAGCATTTTAAATTTACCTTCAATTGCTGGACATTTATGGTATGAAAGTGTTTCACCATTATTACCAATACAATGATAAATATACTTGTACATGCATCTGTTCATTGTATCTGTTTATTTCTCTGAGATAAAATTCTAGACGTAGAATTGTTGAACGTACTCTTTTTAAGATTTTTATTCATATAGACAAATTGTATCAGTTTACATTTCAATCAGCTGAGTGTCAACATGTTTATTTCTGTATTTTCTCAACAAAGTTGAATAGTAACATTCTTAAAAGTAGTTTTAGAGGAAAATAAAATGCACCTGCAGAGAAGCAACATGAAAGTATAAATGAAGGAAATAAGAACATGACAATAGGAAAAAAATGTTCTTTTCCCCATGCACACTGAACTCTAGTCTGAGTCCTTAATTTTTCTTCTTCTCTGTATTTATTTATTTTGGTGATCTGAGGGACACTGCAGTAGAGACAGTTACCAAATTCATTTCTTTTCCTCCTGTGCACACAGTTAGACTACATTTCCCAGGCTCCCTTGCAGTTAAGTGCGATCATGAGTTTTAGTCAACAGAATGTGGGTGGAAATGATAAGTGCTGTTTCCAAGCCTGGCCCCTAATCCTCCCCGTTCTTCTCTTCCTGTATCTTTCTGCCCGATGCAGAGGAATCTGCAGAGGACTCTGAAACTGGAAGATGGCCGAATCTCAGGAAGGAGGAGCTCAGGTTCCTGAATCACCTCATGAAAGGCCACTTGTCAAATGCTCACCTTGAACTGTTACACATGCAATTAAATTCTATTGTCTTAAACCACTGAAATTATATAAAAACTATAAAATTCAGGTAAACAAAAGAAAAAATTAGTCAGAATTCCAAAAACCAGAGATAACTAATTGTTACAGAAATTAGTCTACCCTGACAAATCCAGGCATGTTTCTGCTTTCGGTCAACCCAAATTGCAATTTGTGGTAAAAAAAAAATGAGGGCTGGGTATTATTTCCTCTTTCATAATCATCTTCCTCCTTCTTGAATAGCTGTGGTAGAAGATAATAAACTATTATACATACAGTAATTAAGTTACATGTAAAAAACTGTGTTTATACATCTCATACTCAAATATTCGTGCCAAAGGAGTATAAAATTGACATACGTAAATAACCTCATCACTTATTTGATTTTGAATGTCAGCCCGTGGTCAGAAATGTACACTTAGGTTTAGAGGAGAGACAGTTCTAACCAATCATTCCATCTGTTCCCCTCAAATGCCTCAGCAATTTTGAAGTTAGGAAACCCATATGATGAGCTGTGGCAGTGAAATGTGAGCAGAAGCAGCAGGTATTCCTTTTGGGCAGAGGTAGCAAAAAGCCCATCTGAGATTTTTCTGTCTCCCCTTCCCTACTGTAGTGCTGCAATGACCAAGGAGCTGGTGTAGCCACAAGATGGCAGAGGCTCCATCATCCGGTCCTTGAGTGAGACTACCTCCCTATCTGTAGTGGACATGTAGCAAGAACAAGAATTAAAACTTTCTCGTGTTAAGTCACTGGGATTTCAGATTAATTGGGTAAATGCAACATAAGCCTCTTTCCCTTATACACACAAGGCCCACACGTTCTCTGTATCTTGTTCATCCTCTACATCAACAGCTCCAACCCTCACGAAGGCTCAAAGCCACCATTAATCTTCCTCAGACTGTATATATGGAATTTGACTTCCTAGCTATTAAGAAAAAGGTAAGGTAAAGAATCAGGGCTTTAGAATAGAGAGAGGTAAGGGCTTCCTTCTTATGAGTGCATGAATGATCTTACTAATGAAAACAAAACAAAAAAAAAAGGCAAATGTAATTTTTAAAAAAATTTTCCAAGCCCAAAGGAGCTTATGAATAAATTTATATTATGCTTACAATATGTAAGAACCAGTAATGGTGTATAGGCATAAAAGGTAGTAATGACAAGCAGTGAGGGGGATCTCTTGCAAGTAAATTGTATCACTTATTCTCCACCAGTTAATAATGAAATGTGATGTACAGCAGAGTGAAGTTAGTTTACAAAGAAGGAATGTGAAATGAAGCACAGATCCTTCACTCCTTTACTTCCTAATAGCTTTACATGAATTCTCCTTACATCAACAATGATACTTTTCTATTGTATCTATTTTTTTGTAATGAACACATATAATTATAATTTAAAAACATATTTCTAATTTGGAAAAAAAAAACCTCTATTTGTAAATAAAGAATTAATAACTTTCCTCCTTTGATACATGTGTAATAGCACTTAGCATGAAAATTACTTATCAGCTTCCTAAATTGTTTAATTCAATGGCTGGGTGTTTCGAGGGCAGATGCTGGGTTGTAAGTTTTGAAGCAAGCAGCAGGGAGGCACGTCATAGTGGTCCAGATGTGGGAGTTATCCTGTGCATACTGATCCATTATCTCTTTCAATCAGGGATTATTTGCTTTAGTTTCCAGTGCTATTCCTAGTACCTTTGTGGGTTCTGGACTTAGCCAGAAATTCACACTTGCCAGGGACCAGGAATGCAATCTTGTGATTGCCAAAAACTGTGAGAATCTGTGAATTTCTTGTTTAATGGTGTTTCTATGCATAGATCCCACTTCACTAGCATCATTATTCTCCCAGGTAAAAGCAGACAAGCATTCAGGCCACCAGTTCCCTATCTTTTTACATCTTCGTAATGCCCAATTACTGCATGTAGGTAAGTATATCAGAAATCATCTTGTTATAGCTGTAGATAAAATCTTCTTATCCTATTATCCATTATAGCTCCTTTTTCCTTGGCAAGTTATTTGCTGTTACTTCTTGTTCTTCAAACAGCTAAGGTCATTTTCTAGATAAGAAATGCAGCAAATTCATCTCTATTTTTCCATTTTTAAAAACTTTTGACTCCCAGGAATGTAGGAGAGGGTTTCATTCGTGATAATTACCAAATTTCACGTAAGTAGTAAATGAAAATTGCCTGGTATTGTGTAAGGAGAAGTAATTTAAACTCTTTGTGGGAAGCAATTGGTATTTTAAATAAGCCTGTCGGTAGACATTGTCTAAAACTGTTTTAAAGGGCTCCATGAAGTTCTATGCCTTTAAATTTATTTTACTATTATAGTCATTTTACTAGCTATGGAACCGCAGCCATCTATCTCTGGCTGTCTCTTTCTGACACCCACAGATGTATCCACCCACACACACCCATGCAGACCTATACTCTGACTCACATGCCAAACGATTGTCAAAAAATCCCCACTCCTTATCTAACTAAAGTGTTCCTTTCAAACACATGCTACTTATTTGATCTCTTTCCATGTATCTGTGAGTCAGCTGAGTTTTGTCTGATCTACCCGGTAGACTAGAGCCTACATGTATGTTTTTTTTATACGGATTTGGCAACTCGATACACACTCAAGCATATTGCAATCATAAAAGCCCGGTGAGCTGTTTCTCACTCACAACACTTCTGACACCCAAGGTGTGGGTGTTTTCCTTACACCAACCAATTTTCCAACTCTCCAGACACCAATTGGGTATCCTACAATTCAGTTCTGACACTGACTACCGGAATTAGCATAGACCCCACATGTTAAGGGTTCATTCCGACAAGACTGCCCCCACTTCAAATGAAAATTGCAAGCCCCAGGCCACCCATACTTCTGACTGACAGGCCATAAGTGAGGATTCCTATGACTGCCTTCTCAGGTTCCATAATTTATTAGAACAGCTCACAGAACTCAACTGACTGGTAAGGCACATAAACAAATTTACTTGGCTATTACCAGTTTATTACAAAGGATAAAACTCAGGAACAGCCAAATTGAACAGATGCACTGGGCAAGGTATATGGTAGGGTGGGGGGTGCATAGCACTTCTGTGCCCTCTCCAGGCCTACCATTCTCCCAACAGCAATATGTGTTTACCAACCAGGAAGCTCTCTGAACTTCATCAGTTAGAGGTTTTTAGGAGGTTCTACAACATAGGCATGACTGATTAAATCATTCACCACTGGCGATTAACTCAATCTCTAGTCCTTCTTCCCTCTCTGGATGTCATAAAGATGGGGTTGAAAGTTCTAATGCTCTAATCACAAGGTGGATTCCTGTGGCAACCATCCCTTATCCTGAAGTTCTCTAGGGACCCAACAAGAGTCACCTGGATAACGTCTACAACTAAAGTGGAATTGAAAGGTGCTTTTTATGAAAAACAAAAGATGCTCTTATCTTCCCTTTCAAGAAATTCAAAAGGTTTTAGAAGCTCTGTGTCAGGAACCATAGACAAAGATCAAATATATGTTTATCACATTTACTATGGGGAATATTTACTATAAATGAATCCTTGGTTATCCAAATGCTAGCAATTATTTCTAATTTAAAATATTATTCTAAAGCTGGCAAAATGTCCAGGGCTATCATTTCAATTACCCTGAAGAATGAGAATAACTCTAATTCAATATCGCATGCATCTACCTGGACCACCATTGAGCAAATCTATGAGAGAAAGAAGAAATTATGCCAGAGCATCATTTAGTATATATATGTATCTTGTATCCAGTGACATCTAGTATCGGAAACATAGCTGGGACCCAGATAGAAAGGATAAGACTGAAACTTCCAAATAAATGCATGAAAGCATTTTTGTCTTGTTTTTGTTTTGTGCATTGCTTATAGGAGTGACCCTCGCATATTCACTCTATGCCCATTTAATTTTATTTTACATGGACTATTAACAAGTTTGTTTATGTGACTTAACAGTCAGCTGATTAGGAGCATCAAGTCAAAACAACAAATTCAAAAGAAAGGCTGCTAAAGATAGGTGGAATTCGACAGTCTTGCACCACGGCAGACAGCAGAAAATGTGTCAGAAGTAAATTAAAAGTCCGAAGACACTTAGTGTAGGAACAGATCATTCAGTACACTTCAGGACTACTTGAAGGTGTCATTGCTTTGTGGCACAGAGAAGAACTGAGTTTTATAATAACGATAATGAATCATCAAGAAAAAGCTCAATTTGGCTCTGTTTGAGGAGTCAAAAGTATATAACCTGTTTATTTCTATGGAAATAGTTTCAAGTAAAGTATTAAAAAAATAATACATTTAGTTATTTAAAAATTCATTCTTTATAGAAGAGCATAACGGGAGAAATAAAAATTTCCATGTATCTGCCACTTTCCCTTCGATCATACTTCACAGAGGTCCTTCCATTTTCTAATGTTTGTTTTTCTAAAAAACATTTCAGTACTTAATAAGGAAAATCCCAGAAATCTTGGAAATTAATTTATTTAGAGTAACCCATTTTCTCACGATCTTGACTAAAGAAAGCAGGGCTATATCTATAACCATTCTGGTCAGAATGTTTTTGCTACAAAAATAGATAACACCAGCCCCAAATATGGAGATCAAACATAATTTATCTTTCCTTGATACTAACCTTTGTCTTTGCATCTCTTTATAGCCACTGCCCTAAGTACTTCCCATTGGTTTTTTGGATACAAGACAAAATTCTGAGAGTGTTGCTGCTTGGTTCAATAATGAGATCAATTGTCGATGCTTGAATGCTTCAATGTCCTTTTTAAAATATGCTAACAAGCCAAAGAACCCTAGTAGTAGGTCACAGAAAAAGAGCAGCCTGGTTTAGCAGGAGGGCTGGCCTCTTGGCCTATCACCTTCTGAACCCCCCTCACCATTCCTTTTCAAATTGGGACCAGATGGAAAAACATCAACCTTTCACCACTATTAGCGCCTTATTTTCAGAGGCAACTTCTAACAGAAACTGATTTTCCATAGGTCCCAAATCAGTCTGAATCATGGGCTCTCTTTCTTAAATAAGGGCCTGATAAGTCTAAGCAGGAACCTGATGAGTGCTAAAAATGTCAGAACAAACACAACCATTTTTATTTGCTTGAGGACTAACGAACAAAGGATGTTTAGGACAATAGCTCGCATCAAGGTACATGATTTAAATATACGTTTAATGCCATTTAAAGTAAAAGTTTGCTCAACAAGAAACAATTTCCATTTTTAATCATTCTTGTGACCTCTGTGTAGATTCCAACTGAGACATATCTTTAGGAAACTTTAAATTTTCACAAGTAGCACATGTATTTTTGATGCATTAAAAATATAGATCAGGCTGAGATTATCAAAATAGTATTTCAAAATAAGTAATGTGAGTCAGGACAGCTCTACAAATTATAGCAACCCCATTTCTGAATGGTCAGCCTCCATGGTAGCAAAGTAATGTTTTATCAAAATAGTGTGATTAGGAATGAGTGGCAATATTTTAACCTCTCTGCCCAAGAGTTCTACAATGCTTTTTAAACATGTTTATTAATATTTGCTTTTGTGCCATTTTAGGGGGAGCTTTTCATACAAACATTTGGCTTCCAATGAGTCATCCCCAGTCTGGTTCATACCCAAAAGCTCCCTGCTTGCCTATCAGTGAATGTTGGGCTCAATAACTCCTTTATTTTTATAACTGGCTTGAATGAAGATGGTGGAGGGAGAAATACATATTTAGAGAAATATAAGAACACACTTATTTCCTTGCAAGAATTTGACAAATATTGTACCAGTATCCTAATTATCATTTAAGCTCAGCTTAGTGACAATTTGTGTTTGGCCTTTTAAAAAAACATCTGGATTATTGTAGCTGGTGACATTACTATTTTCTAGTGATCATGTGTATTTACTCACTAAGGACATCCCAGAATTCAAATCACTAATATGAAATTTTACTTTTACTGTTTTAATTATAGTTACTGGATGGATGGATACTAAAACCATCAACAAAAAGCAACTAAAACAATAAATTACTCTTTCCCCATTTCAAAGATTTTAATTAAGTCTTTTCTGAGCTAGAATCATAATATTTTTTTTTACGCAAATAAGGAAGCAGCCGTCATGAAGCATGTGAACCAGCAGTGAGTCCTTCTGTATTACTATTTGCAAAGGGAAAAATTTGGGAGTTGAGTGGGACAGTATGTATCTTGAGAGGAAGATGTCAATATGAAAAATAGAAACAAAAATTACTGTGCATAATATGTGAATTACAGATATTTTTAAAAGAGAAATAAGTATCTTGCAAATTATGCAATAGATAAAATATGCTATTTATTTCTTTTCATTGGATTAGAGGAAGGATTGCAAACTTAGGTTCTTTGTACCCTGAATTGCACTCTGTGTGCTCAGTCATACTGTTTGTATGTTACATATTAAATACTTAGGAATGGTCTTTGATCTCTTACCTCCCCAAAACATTCTATCCATTTTTATTAAAATGTATGCTTCTTTCTGTTTACAGTTCATTCTTCCCAATTTTTAGGTGGATTTGGATGTAAAACCTGTATCATTCTTTTCTTAACCTTAAGAAAAATGATTCCATTCATGCATTGATAAATAGCAACTATCACTTAGCCTTAGTGTGAAAAAGACGATAAGGAGTGGGGAGGACTGTGACAAAATAAGAAAAAAAAACACATGCCTCGTCTGAACTGAGTATCCACTTCTAAGCACCAGTAAACATGACAATAGTCAGATCTTTCATTTTTTCAAGAGAACACCTGAAAGTATTTAAATATTTCATGACTAATTTAATGCTTTAATAACAAACAATTCCATTCTGGGAAGCCAAAAACAGCAACAACTACCACTGGAAAATAGGGAAGATTAAATTTGTTATTTCGACCCTCATTGGGAGAGGAGAGAGATGTGAAAAGTGCTGAGAACCTTGGAGCAGTGTTCCTCACCGTCTGCCTTCCACCTCTCAGCCCGCCACCAACGCATACGCTGTTCCATGGGATACTTGAGGTGTCCGTGGTCATTTCTGGTCCCCTTGTAGAAACTTCCCCTGAATTTGCTCCAAAGTGATTACTTCACACTTCAATTTATGCTTGCTAGGAGAGATGGAAATTCTTAGGGGCAATTATAACAACAATAATAACAAACTTACATTGAAAGTTGGCACTATTTATTTTTTCACTCAATATTTACTGAATATGTGCTATGTACCAGAACTATGCAATTTCTGTGCTATGCTAGGAATTCTATAGGCATTAAAAATAAATCAATTTTTAAAAAGAAAAAAATGTCTGCCCTTGTAGAAACTATATTCATTTGGGAGACAGATAAAAAATGAAATGAATAAGTATATTATATGTTACGTTAGATGGTGATAAATGCTATGGATAAAACTAAAGTAGGAATGGATTATTTCTCTGATTCCCCAATGTGCAGTTGAAATGGTTACACTTGGTAACTGGCAGAACCTCCACATCAATTCCTTATACTGTAGGACAAAAGCTGTATTAGTGGGGAAAACCAAGTAGAATATCTAAATATAATTTACTCCCTCACCAAGATAGTAAATAAACAATATTACGTCCTGGGAAAATGGCAGAGATTAGTACCCTTTAAAACATAAAGAATGGAAGGTGGCTCTCATACATCCCCTGTTTAATTAATGTCTGGCCCCCAAAAAAATATCTCATCATAGAGAATAATAATTTGGACCAAATAGTTGCCCTAATTGTAGTTACTATGCCGGGTGTAAAATTTCTGCTGGAACAGATTAAAATTATCTTGAGTACTTTTCATCGACTGGCAAATACATTCATTTCCATTCCCGTCAAGGAAAGGGAAGAGATGCATGTGAATGACACAGACATTTACAATCTTGACTAGAGTTAATTCTTTTACTCTCTGTCATAATATAACTCAAAGGGATCTGGGCTGCCTGGATACTCTGCAGTTCATCACAGTGATTGTCTAGCTTGATGATATCATGTGTGGTGGTTTTCAAGTGCACCCACAGATTCTTTGATACTTCTTCCTTCAGGGGGTGGAGCTTAATCCCTCTCCTTTTGAGTGTGAGCTAGACTTAGTGACTTCCTTCTGAAAAACAGAATGCTACAGAAGTGACTTCCAAGATATTATGGCTTCACTCCTTGCTCTTTATTGGATCACTTGCTGTGAGGAAAGTCAAGTAGCATGTCATAAGGACCCTGAAGCAGCCCTACAGAGAGATTCCTGTGGAAAGGAACTGAGAAACCTCCTTCCAAAATCCATTTTAGTGACCCATCTTGGAAGCAGATCCTCTAGCCCCAGTCAAGCCTTCATTCGATTACAGCTCTGGACAACACCTTGCCTGTAACCTCATGGGAGACCTTGAGCCAGAATCACGCAGCCAAGCCGCTCCTGAATTGCTGACCTACAGAAACTGTGAGATAACAAACATTTACTGTTTTAAGCTGCTACATTCTGAGGTAATTTGTAACAGAGCAACAGATAACCACTATATCAGGTTAATCAGAACAGATGATTAAGAAGTAGCAAGAGAGACCTCCTGGCCCGAACGGCGGCGCGGGCTGTGGTAAAACGCCTGCTCCAGGACCCGACCAGGCAGCCGCTGGGCCTTCGTCACTGCCCACAGGGCCCCCGTCCAATGAAGAGACAGTGGCGGTTAACGTTTACTTCCCCACGCCTCCTGCACCCATGCCTGGGCCAGCGACAGGGCTCACGACAGGCCAGATGGAAAGGATGTGAACCCTCCTGCATTCTACACCCAGCCAGTGCCGGTCTCCAACGCCAAGGCAGTTGCTGTGCAGACGATCAACATGCCGCTGCCAGTCTTTTTCGACCGCCCAGTGCAGATGCGCTGTCCTAACTGTAACAGGATGATTGTGACTCAACTCTCCTATAAAGCCGGTATTCTCACCTGGCTCTCCTGTGGGGGCCTGTTCCTGCTCGGGTGCGTACTGGGCTGCTGTTTCATCCCTTTCTTTGTGGACGCTCTGCGGGACGTGGACCATTACTGTCCCAAATGCAAAGCTCTTGTGGGCACCTACAAGCGTTTGTAGGACTCCGCCATACCTGGAGGGAGCCATGTTGTGGCAAGAAGTCCTTTTCGACTCTCACCCAGCCTCACCCCTGGTGGAGATCCCATGTTGGTGGTCGCATCTCTCCAGGGGCTTCACCTTCGTGTCTCCTTTTGGGGTAAAATATCGCAAAAATAACACACTTCCAAAACCCAGAAATCGCTGCTTGGAGTTGTGCATAGGACATGCAAAGACATACACTTTTCGTGATGGGTCAAGGGTTTCCCACCTGCTCTTGACCCCAGGTCATCCCATCTAACTGTGATCATTGCCTCGTCTGTGTATCTTCTGGTGATTTACCTTGCCAGCTTCTTTTCTTGCCTTGGTGGGCCTTTCAGGTGGTGGGCTCTAACTGAGAAGCCACAGGTTGCCTTAGTTTGGGGATCATTCTGGCCTGAGTATGGCTGAACTAGCTCTTTGTACCTGCTGTCATGTCCTTCTGTTTCCACTTCTGGTGACAAAAATCTTGCCTTATAGACAAAGGCCTTCACTCTCAGATTCTGTAACTGCAGGCTTTTCATTAGCACACGAATTCACTTTAATTTCTTAATTCATTTTTAAGTACATGAAGGGGCCATTCACACCCATCAGACACATTCATGAGGTCATAAATGCATGGTACAAACAGAGAGCCGGACCTTACCCCTACTCTGCCCTCCCTCCATTCTTTGTACCACATCCTCACTGTCCACAAGTGGTTGTTTTCTTAATAAGAAGTTGTTTGTATTAACCATTTTCATGGCCTCCTTTTGGTCTTAAACACCTTCGAACATAATTTTGAAAGGAGGGCTTTATAGAACTATATTCTGTAACCATATCATTGGTATCATTTTCCCATTTGCCAGGGCACTCTCACATATTTTTTTTTTTCCTTAAGCAGAAACTGATGGGTCATTGCATCCACTGCCTTTACTTGGCTTTAGTGTGGTTCTCAAATACCTCACTTTGAAAGTGAGGCCCCTTTCAGTTTCCTGGTGATGTGTTTGGAAAGACAAAAAAGCATATCTAGGTACTGCGGTGCCGAAAAGCTTGGGGACCAAACTATTTCACAGGAATCTAAAGTTTGATTTTATTTTTTAGAAATAAGTTTGTTGTATAACATCAAAAGACATGATTTCTAGGACCCAAGCAGCAAGCCAGAGTTCTCAGTTCACTGCTGGGTCACCTTTGAAATCAAGACAAAGCTGGACTCAACTTCTAAGAGTCCCCATTTTGATGGTAAATAAGCACAGGGAATGCATGTGGATGATATTATGTAGAAATCAAGCCTAGACCTTGAACAAAAATTTGTATACTGGCTGAAAATTATAATCGTAACCATCGATTCAGCTTATTCATTTGTTGTTTTGAAAGTTCCAGTAATTATTTTTGCAATGAATATGGATACTACATTATACTTTGGTGTTTATCTGCTTTTAAAAAATAAAGTCTTTGATTCACTTGGTGAACTATTTACCAAAAAAAAAAAAAAAAAAGGTAGCAAGAATGTCAGAGGCCTTGATAAGACACATGCACTCTAGAGAGTAAAGGATAAATTTGTAGATTTAGAGACTCCTCACATCAGTGTCTAGTGTTCTGGAACGTGTCAGGCATCCCACCATTGAGAAGAAATATAATGCTTATTGGGTCCTGGCGTCAGCATATTCAACACTTGGAAATGCTGCATCAAACCACTGTTGAGTGACATAGAAGGCTGCTAGATTTGAGTGGAGTCCAGAGAAGGAAAAAGCTCTGAAGAAGTCTCAGGCTATGGTACAAGCAGCCCTGCTACTTGGCAGATCTATGCTATTAGAATTATCTGTGGCGGGAAAAGGCATTTTATGAAGTTTACAGCCAGCCCTAATAGGAGAATCACCATGTAGACTATAAAGTTCTGAAGCGATGTTACGCCATCTGCAGCAGATGGTAGAATTATTCAAAAAATACTGCTGACATACTACTAGCTCCTGGTAAAGAAAGAACACCTGATCTTGGGACACCCACTAACCATGCAGCCGAACTCTTCATTGGCAGAAGTCCGTAGTAAGATGGAAGTGATACATCTAGGATTGATCCTGAGCAAGGCCAGAGGGCAAGTTGCATCAGTATGTGGCTCAGACTCCTGTGTCATCCACTACTATGGCATCGTTGCTTCTCCCTCAGCTTGCACTAGTGGTTGTTTGGGAGGAGGGGGAGGGGAAGGGAAGAGGGAGATGTAATCATGATCAACTTATGGAAAAAAAAATAACCTGTGCTTGGTACACAGATGGATCAGTCTGGTACATGGTAAAATGAAAAACGGTCCTCTTTACTATGGCCTCATTCAACGATGGCCCTAGAGGAAAGTAGTGAAGGGAAACTCTCCCCACGGGAAGAGCTTTGGTAGTATACCTGGTCATCTATTTTGTGTAGAAAGTGTAGCAGCCTGAAATAAAAAATATAAAGGACTCATGTCAGTGATGAATAGTGTATCAGATTGGTCAGGGGTTTGAAAGGGGAATGATTGGAAGATCGGGGACAAGCAGGTCTAGAGAAGAGGTACATAGATGGACCTCTGGGAGCCATTCCTCTAGCTGCTGGGAGTACTGCAGGACTTCTATCCAGAATATATAAAATGCCCTTCACATTCTCAATGATAAGGAACAACCCAAGTTTAAAATGGGCAAAAGATTAGAAGACCTTTTATCAAAGAAGATATACGGATGGATGGCAAATAAGCACATGAAAAGATGTTCAGCATCATTAGTCATTAGGAAAATGCAAATTAAAACCAAAAGGAACCAAAACCACAATTATGAGGATAACTGAAATTGAAAGATGGAGCACACAACATACATAAAACTAATACAGTATCATATGTCAATTATATCTCAATTAAAAAGAAGAAGACTGAGTATATCAAGTATTGGCGAAGATATAGAACTAAAACTCTCATACACTGTTGGTGAGAAACAACTTGGTAGTTTCTTTGAAAGTTACACATATACGTACTATATATGATCCAGCCATTTCACCTTTAGTTATTTACCCAAGAGAAAAAGAAGCATATGTCTATATAAATGTAGACATTTATGTATACATATAGGTCTAAATAAAGAGCCACATATGTAGTGTTCACAGATGGTTTACTCGTAACAACTCAAAACTAGAAACAACCCAAATGTCTATCAACAAGTAAATAATTTAGTATATTGATAAAATGGAATACTACTCAGCACTGAAAATAAATGAACTCTAAAGTCACATAACAACATGTATGAATCTCAAGTTATGCTGAATAAAAGCAGACAGATTTAAAAAAGAGAACATGCCATATGATTCTATTTATTTAAAATCCTAAAAGATATAAATTAGCCTATAGTGACAGAAAGCAGATTAGTGGTTGCCTGGTGACAGGATGGTAGATGGGAGGGAAAGAAGGAGGAATTACAAAGGGGCTTACAGAATCTTTTGGAAATATGCTTGTTAATTTACTAAATTTTACAATTTAAATATGTATAATTTATTATATGTCATTATACTTCAATTAAGCTGTTAAAGGAAAAAAGATGAAATCTTATGTCAATAATGGCCACTGCCCATCCCTTGAGATCAAAGACCATAATCTGGGAATTCTATTTTCCCTGTGACTCACAAGGAAGTGACCTGACTCAAGCCAGTAAACTTAGTTTACCTGGAGGTAAGGCCAGTGTGGCAGGTTGTTGAGAGTTTTAAGTCAGGAGATACACATTTTTTTCATTCATCAAAAAAAAAAACTGTGTGAGAGAGAGAGAGAGAGAGAGAGAGAGAGAGAGATTGAGATTTACTGTGTGGTGCCAGGTTCCATGCTAGGATCTGGAGACACAGAGTTGAATCAGATATAAATCTTGCCCTTAGGGAAGTTAAAGTCATAAACCAAATAAATGGGACTTCTTAAGGCCGAGACCATCCAGAAGCATGTGAAGTTCTGATAGGATGAACTATGAGTGTGGAAGGATCAGACTCAGATCAGGCAGAACTGGGGCTGGCACTGAGGGAGAGCAATACTGATCTGGGAGGTATGTCTAAGGATCCAGGTTCTGGCGCTTTGACATCCAAACTTGAGCCACTTAGCAAGGGCTGTGGCCAGGGGCAGACTCCTTGACAAGGAGTGGATAAGGGTAGGTGCTCCCAAATATGTATAATGAACCAAAGAATGAAAGGAAGCATGTATTGAAATGGTCGACTTGAAGAATGCTGAAGAAGTTCGTTGGCCTTAAGTGGAAAGTCCAAAGTGGAGAAGAGAGAAAAATAATGCACCAGAGAACAGTTTATGGGGGAGTGGATTCAGATTGGAATCGGAGGGGCTCTGAAAACCCAGTCTAAACAAGTGGAGCTCAGTGGGTGCCAGACAGAGATTGTTACAGATGGGGACAAGAGAAGGATCTTCCTTGGTGTTGCGAGGGGTGGAGCCAGATCAGAAGATGGATAGGAATCCTTTCTGCTGGCCTTGAACTCAGGAAGTAGTATAACCAAGGATTCACAGTCAATCAGAGGAATATCTTCAAAAACAATCAGGGCCACTATTTGAGCAAATGGCAGAGGGAGGAGCCAGTTCTTGCTCACCATAGGAGCACAGATGACCATAGAGGAATGAAAGCCAAGGGGCTTATGACAAAGACTAGGAAAAGAAGGTATCCAGGTCAAGGTAGAAATTAGTACTGATAGGAGACAGTCAGCTGTGTGTTATGGGGGTGGGGCAGGCTGAGAGCTAAAAGCCAAAGATTACAGCCAGTTTTTAAAAAGAAGTTGGGACATACAGGAACTAGAGTTGGTCAGAAAGACACAAGAAGTGCATCAACAGGTCTCCCAGGGATGCAGGCTGCTTTTGAGATTGCCCAAGAACTCTGGCTCTGTCCACTGTGTCATATCCCTACAGAGTCAGGCATCATTAGTACCAGATTATTAAGAACCTTGGCAGCCATGCATAGAAATTTAGACATGTAGCGATGGGCCCTAGGAACAACTGCAAGCTTTTTAAGCAAGAGCACAAAAAATGAAAAAGGATTAATCTGGCAAACTGGATAGAAGAAGAGATAGCTCATCAAGGAAGGCCAGCTTGAAAGCTATTATAGCAACTCATGAGTTATATGGTGAGGATGGCAGCTATGAAGAACAATCACAAATAGAGAAAAAGGAGGAGGTCTCAGAGAGGTGGGAGAGAAAGACAAATTGCAGGAAATTAAGAAGGGAGTGAGCTGGTTGCCTCTGTATTTAGATTGCACTAACAGCCACCACTAGAGATGGATAGCTATGTGATCAGGCTAATATAGTAAAATGTTTGTTGAAGAAAATAGGTGGAGGGTACGGCAGTGTACACTGCACAATGCTTTTAAGTATTTTGTATGTTTTAAAATTTACACAATAAAATAGCAAGAATAAATGGCCCAAAACTATTCACCTTCTTCTAGTTGTTCCCTTGCAATACGATTTTACACATTGTCTCATCAAGTCTCTTTTACACTCTGTGAGTTTGGGTTAGCCAGGCAACTTGATCTAGCAAATGAGACATTAGCAAATATGACATATGCAGAGACTTGAAAAAGTGCTTGGATATTGGGATTTACCATTTTGCTGATCTTGGGTACCCTGCAGCTACTATCATAGAAATGATCTTGGGCTAGCCTTTTGGATGACGATAGACACATGACCCAGTTACCCTCATCACTCCAGCCAACAACCAGCTTACCACCAGACATACTCATGGGACCATTGACTGCCAGCTGATCACAGATGTATGACTAAGCCCTGCTGAGAGCAGAACTGCCCTGCTGAGCTCATCCCAAATTGGCAACCCACAGAATTTTGAGCAAATAGTTGACTGCCGTTTTAAGCCACTAGGTTTTAAGGAAATTTACTATGCAGTGAAAGCCAATTGATACATTCTACTCAATATCCTTTTGACTCCATTCCAAAGGAGCCCTATGCTGAGCATCCCCTGTCTGTATCTGACTAGCTCTGTAAATTTTCAGGGAGAGGTCAGAGATATTTAAGAGGTAAAGGGAAGATGTAATGGGATGAAGACAGTATGACATGAGGAGATGACACAGGGGCAGAGCCAGTGTGACATGAGGACAAGGGTCAATGTGACACAGAGGAAGGCTCAGTGTGTTAGGTGAGGGGGGTCTGTAGTTCATAGAGGAGGGAGTTTATTTTTAGATTGAGGGCTGGTAAATGTCACACACAGAGGTGGAGATCGGCCATACTAAGTGAGAGCAGGTGAGTAAGCCTAAGAGAACCAGGAGTCTGAATTATTACTGGAGACAGTGGATTAAGGCAGACAGAATTGGCCAGTTGATATTTCTCTTTGCTAATAAAGGAGAGCAAAGCTTTGGCTTATAGTACATGCACCTAGGGGTCAGGCATCTCACCTTGGAGAAATTTCCCGGACTCTAATGGGAGGGCAGACACTCTAGAGGGATAGAGTCTGGATCTCTTTTCTCCCTCCGTGCTATTATCCCTGAGTTAAGAGCACCTTGGTCCCTTGAACCTCCCCCGCCCCTTGTAATTTCTCCCTTTGCAAAGCTTCCAGTCGATCAGGCTGGTTGGTGGTTCACTCAGTTCCCAGGTCTTCTCACTGGAAGAGGGTATGGAGACAGCAGATATGAACCACCTCTGTCTACTTTTCTCCTTTCTGATGGTGACTGGTGAGTACAGGTTCCTATTTCAGCTTGAACTTCTGAAAAGGTCATACTGGAGGAAAGCGTAGGAAATGGATAAGAGAGATGGAGAGATCATCGGTTCGTTAGAAAGAAAAAAATTTAGGACCCCAGTGATTGGCAGTTTCCTAGAACACTCAAGACATATCCAGAGCCCACCAATTTTCCTCTGGCTTCCTGAGCACAAGAGAAGATTTGGACCGAGATAAGACTTGACACGATTGATGATGGGTGTTGACAAAAGAATGTGATTTTTCTGTATAGCTAGAAAGGAAGCTTGAAGAAAAGAGAAGAATCAATAGGAAAGAAAGAGAGGAGGCATGAGTAGGAGGGAGGACACAAATACAGAGGGAACTCCAAGGGAAAATTAATAGAGGGGTCCTGAAATGGTTCAATAATACCTTAAATGTCAATAACACACAGGCCATTTCAAAGTACGTCCACATAAAATGTCTCAGACATCTGTCCACTGGAATGTCTGCCCTGTCTCTAAAATTTTGCCCTCTTCCTCCCTATCTGGCAGCAATAACAACAGTAATCATAACACCAACACCAGCACAAGCAAAATTAGTCCAACCATTCGATCAGTTTGATCCCATGAACATCCAAACTTCACCACCCTTTTTGATTTTCCTGAATTCGGAATATGAACCTTGTGTGGGGACCCTGATCCACAAACAGTGGGTTCTCACTGCAGCCCACTGCTTCTTACCGTGAGTGGTGGGGGTCCTGGAGGGGGAGGTTTTCCCCCTTAGTCACTGGAATTGCTCAGGGGGTACAGGAGCTCAGCCCTGAAGAGACTTGCACCGGGCACTTTCAGACCTGAGAAGCAGTTTTAAGGAGGCAGGAAGTAAATCTAGGCGATGAGTTAGGTTCCTGAGTGGGGTGATGCAGGCAGAGGGAACTGGGAAAGGTGAGGACCAGGGGATAAACCACATACAATGTGGAACAAATCAAAGAATTATGGAATTGCAATGGAAATTGTTCATTTTCCAGACAAGGACATAGAGGCCTTGGCAAGCTATGGAACTTACACAAAGTCGCAAAGCAAGTTAGCGGGGGAAAAGATGCATAATAAACAATTGAATGATACCTCTTTCCTTTACTAATCCTTCATTGCCTATTCCAGATTCCTTGAGATAGACATTGTTGCTTCAAAAGAGGACATTTCCCTAAACGAGATGGGAAGCTTAAGACCCATGCTCACTGTCCAACACCCAAATTTTACCCGGGATTCTGCTGAGCATGACCTCATGCTCATCAAGCTCGACCATTCCCTAAAGCTCAGTGATCAGGTGAATCTGGCAGTTCTGCCCAATACTACAGACGACAGAAGAGGGGATGCATGCACTGTCTCTGGCTGGGGCTGGTCATGGAAGAATTCCAGTGAGTGACCCTTAAGGCAGTCCCTTAGTGCTCTTTGAATACCCACTCAATGAGAATTATCATGTAACTTTTATTATAGATCATGAGAGCTAGGAGGGGCCTGAGAACTTAGATATCTTAGCTTTTAGTTTTATTCATGTGGAAATTGAGGCCCAAATTGTTGACATGATATACCCAAGAATAACGTGGCCATATATGGCTAGAGGCCTCTGGAATCCTGTGTTCTGCCTCATTCATCACCCAGGTGAGGGTGAAAGGGTGGCTGGGTAAGGAAGGGGTTGGAGGGCAATCTCACTGGCAATGGTGAGTTTGGCTCATTCATTTGAAACTTAGAGACAAACATTCACAAGTAAAAGCATGCATGTGCAAGCTCAAGGCATGCAGTTTACAACTCTGGAACCAGACCTCGGTTTTCGCATTTCATTACCTGTTTTCTTCTCTGGTTCCTTTTCAATTTGGCTTTTACTTTCACTGAATGTTGGAGAGGTTAATAACAGAAAAGAGGGAGGGAAAGAGAGGAAAGGGAGATGGATATCTGAAGGATCAAAGAGAAACAATCTGTGTGTGTGTGTGTGCGTGCGTGTGTGTGTGTGTGTGTGTGTGTGTGTGTGTGTGTGTACTCAGACTCAGACGCAGATCCTGATATCCAGATAAACCAGAATGTCTTTTGGTTCTCTGATGAATACTGCCAAGAGTCCTCTGTAAGGCAAATTCCTGTTAAAATCACAGAGAATATGTTCTGTGCGGGATCATCTCTGGAGAGCATACACACATGTAAGGTAACTCTTTTACCTCTGTCCCTCCTAAGTTTTGTCTGGAACATTGTTTTTGGGGCCACACATCATTCTTAACCCAATCCAATTTCCTGTCTCCACATCCAAAAAGATATCAAGGTAAACTGGGGTCTAGGAAGGAATAAGAGGCCTCCTTCCAGTCATGAATGATCTTGGATGTTCGGGTGGAAACATCTCAGCATGTCCTCTATGGCTTCCTCTGGTGTGGTGGTGGGAATGGCCCAAGATGGCCATCAGACATTTCTTCCAGCCCTTACACCTAAAACTTCCTATTCTAGGCACCTCTGATAGGGACATGGCATTAGATAATCTTTGTTTTGGCTACTCTGCCTGACCCATCTCTCTTCTTTCCAACAGGAAATGGCTGCTTCCCCAATCCTATGCCAAAATCAGCTGCAAGGGATCCTATCCTGGTCAGATGGGTGTATTCTGAGAGGTGATGTTGGCTACTACACCAAGGTTTCCCATTATACAGACTGGATTCTCAAAGTCATCCGTACCAACTGAGCTCACTTTATTCCCTCGCCCAGCAGCCTCAGAACTTGGTCTACCATCCTTGACCCTTCCTTTCCCTCTAGTCTCAGAACGAAATGGGAATAGAGTCTGTGGCTGTAAGAAGTTTTCTGCTCCTTCTTTTCTCTCGACTTCTCTTATCCTTTCACTGCTCCAGCTTGAATGATCATGAAAGGCTCTGAGCTGGGTAATGTTCTCATAAATAGGATAACTCTCACCCACTCTCTTTCTCTCCTCCAGCTTTCTAGTTACTTGTGTGATTTCCTCAGACTTTTCTGGAGCTATTCTCCCCACATCACCCTCCAGAGGACATACGAGTCTCAGAAATGTGACAGTGAGATTTGCAGACACTTCAATGGTAACTCCTTTTGTCAGACATCCCTTAGTGCCTAGTCAGTCTTAAGCCTGTACCCTCTCACCCCATCACATCTAATAAGGCTACGGTAAATTCTGGGATGTTAAATAGATGGCTAACAATGGAATTACTAGAAATGGTAACTAGAATTTTATGACAGCATGAGCTATAAGGGTTTCAAAAGGGTTAGGTGATGAAGCAGAAGGGGGAATGGAGAGAGGCGTTAAGAGGGTCAGACTTCTAACAGGAAAAGAGGAATGATCTTCTGAGAAAATTTTCTTAATGCTAAGCACAGAAAAATCTAAGATGGCTGGGAAATGAATACTAGAAAGGCAACAAAGAAATACTGCAACCTAGGCAAATATAATTGTGTTCCTCTGTGTGTGTGTGTGTGTGTGCGTGCACGTGCATATGCACACATGTGTGTATAGATTTGAGGGGGGTGTGCACAGAGTGATCTCATTGAACCAACCAAAATTATTCCTGTGCCAGTTGCCAATTTAGCTGATTTTCTTTGAACCCTGCTTTCACTTGCTCTTATCCTGCCTTTATAAATTATTTGTAAAAATTAAAGTGTGTTCCATTTATATTTTTATTATAATATTTTATTTCAAATTGTTTAAGACAAGACATTGCAAAAAATATTAGAGAGTTTCTCTGTACCCAGTACTGCCCCAATGATAATATCCTCTATAACCATAGTAAAATGTCAAAACCAGGAAATTCACAGTGGTATAACACTGTTCACTCAGGTACAAACCCTATTTGGATTTCACCAGTTTTTCTTTACATACACTATTTTTACAGGGTAAAATTTGAAATCTTATCACATATGTGGATCCTTGTAATTGTCACTACAATCAGAATCCAGAACTTTTCCATCATCAGAAACTCCTTTGTGCCGCTTTGTAATAATCACACTCCTCCCAACACTAACCCCCTTGCAACGGCTGATCTCTTTTCCATCACTATAATTTTTTAGCATTGAGAATGTTGTATAATGTAATTCCACTGCCCCCCCCCCCCATTTATGATGTTCCAAGTGTCCTCTCATTATTTTCTTTCTGTCTGAAGAACTTTGTTTAGACGTCCTCTTAGAGCAGATCTGCTAGCAACAGATTCTCTTAGTGCTTTTTCACCCTTTCCTGAGTATATTTTTTACTGGATAAAGGATTCTGGGTTGACAATACTTTTCTTTCAGGACTTGGAAAATATTTGCCTCTTTCTTCTGTCCTTCCAGTTTCTAAGGAGAAATCTGCTGTCATTTGCATCATTGTTTCCCAATCGATAATTCATTGTTTCTCTTGGGCTCTGGCTGCTTTCAGAAGTTTTTCTTTCACTTTCAAAAGTTTGATTATGTGTCTTGGTGTGAAATCCTTAGTTTGTTCTGTTTAGGGTCTACTCAGTTTTTTGAATCTGTAGATTTATGTCTTTCTCCAAATTTGAGGAGTTGGAGCCATTATTTCTTCAAATATTTTTCAGCTCGGTGTTCTTTTTCTTCCAAAACTTTGATAACATGAATGTTAAAATTTTTGCTGCTATCCCACAGGTCCCTGAGAATTCATTCATTTTTTAAAAATCTGTTTTCCTCTGTTATTTATATTGATAATTTCTATTGTTCTGTCTTTAAGGTCACTAATTCTTTTTTCCTTTTTTTAAAAATTAAGTTTATTGGGGTAACATTGGTTGATACAAATAATAATTTTCAGGTGTACATTATCATTTGACATCTGTATATTCTACTGTGTGTTTACCATCCAAAGACCAGTTGCCTTCAGCTACCATATATTTGATTCCTTTTACTCACTTCACCCTCCCCCTACTCCCCTATTTTTGACTCCTTTTACCTGTCTACCTTTCCCCTTCTCCCCCACTTCATATCCTCTGATAACCACTAGTCCATTGTCCATGTCCACGAGTCTCTATTTGTTTGTCCTGTTCATTTGTTGCTTTTAGGTTTATATCCCACATATAAGTGACATCATGTGATTTTCAACTTTTTCTATCTGGCTGATTTCGCTTAACATGATTATCTTGAGGTTTATTCATGTTGTCGCAAATGGCAGTATTTCATCTTTTCTTATGGTTGAGTGATATTCCATTGTACCACAACTTCTTTAGCTAATCATCTATCATAGGACACTTCGGTTGCTTCCATGTCCTGGCCACTGTGCTGCTATGAACATAGGTGTGTAAATATCTTTTTGGACATGGGTTTTCAAATCTTTAGGGTATATATCCAGTAGAGGGATTGCTGGATCATATGGTAGAGCAATTCTTAATTTTTTGAAGAACCTCCGTACTGTTTTCCATAGTGGCTGAACCAATTTGCAGTTCCACCAACAGTGTATAAGGGTTCCTTTTTCTCTGCATCCTCTCCAACATTTGTTATTACTTGACCTGTTGATCGTAGCTATTCTAACAGGCGTGAGCTGGTATCTCGTTGTGGTTTGAATTTGCATTTCCCTAATAGCTAGCGATGTTGAGCATCTTTTCATATATTTGTTGAACATTTGTATATCCTCTAGGGAGAAGTGTCTGTTCAGGTCCTCTGCCCATTTTTTGATTGGATCATTTATTTTTTTGTTGTTATTGAGTTGTATGAGTTCTTTGTATATTTTGGATATTAGGCCCTTATTGGAGGCATTGCTTGCAAATATATTTTCCCATTCAGACGGTTCTCTCTTTACCTTGTTGAGGGTTTCTTTTACTGAGCAGAAGCTTTTTAGTTTGATGTAGTCCCATTCATTTATTTTAGCTTTTACTTCCTTTGCCTTTGAGGTCAAATTCATAAAATCCTCTTTAAGTCCAAGATCCATGCATTTAGTTCCTATGTTTTCTTCTATGTATATTATTGTTTCAGGTCTTATATTCAGATCCTTAATCCATTTTGAGTTAATTTTGGTGTATGACGATAGACAATAGTCTGGTTTTATTCTTTGGCAGGTGGCCTTCCAGTTTTCCCAGATCATTTATTGAAGAGGCTTTCCTTTCTCCACTGAATGTTTTTAGCATTTTGTCAAAAATTATGTGCCCATATAAATGTGGGTTTACTTCTGGACTCTCGATTCTGTTCCACTGGTCCATGTGTCTCTTTTGCTGTCAATACAATGCTATTTGATTACTGTCACTTTGTAGTATAATTTGAAGTCAGGCAGAGTGATGCCTCCAACCTCGTTCTTTTTTCTCAGGATGACTTTGGCAATTCAGGGTATTTTGTGTTTCCATACTAATCTGATGATTTTTTGTTCTGTTTTTTAAGAAATGCCAATGGGCTTTTGATGAGAATTGCATTAAATATGTATAATGCTTCAGGTAATATGGTCATTTTAACTGTTGATTCTTCTAACCTAAGAACACGGACTATCTTTCCATTTCTTTGTATCTTCTTTGATTTCTTTTAATAGGGTCTTATAGTTTTCATTATAAAGGTCCTTCACATGTTTTGTTAAATTTATTCCTAGGTATTTTATTATTTTTGTTGTGATTGCGAAAGGAATTATTTTTCCTGCTTCTCTGCCTTCTGCCTTCTGCCTTGATGACTGGGCCCTGCCGCTCGGGGAGCTCACAGCACTCCCAGGCAGGGCTGTTCAGGGAACTCCCTGCTCCTTCTCCCCTCCCCCTCCTCCTGTAGGGAGCTCCAGTGGCTGTGAGAGGCAGCCTCTTTATTTCTCCCAGTCCACTGCCTGATGGGGTTCTGACTTGTGGTAGCTCTTATACACATATCCCACACTCAGACGTGCTGGTGTTCAGTTTGGGTATTTTTTGTTGAGTTTTAGATGTTCAGCTTATTGTTGTTTCAAGGGGAAAGATATGAGGACATCTCTCACTCCTCCACATTTCCCAGAATCCTCAAGTTCACTGATTCTTAAGACATCCCCATTTTGATATTGAGACCATTGCTTTAATTATGTCTTTTATATTCTATATTTCTAGCATAGCCCTTAATAAATTATTTTTCCAATGGCTTTGACCTCTCAGTGTCCTCACTCAGTCACTTCTATAAATTAAATCGTGGGTACAATCAAAACACCTATATAATGAGTTTTTTATTCCAGTTCCTTTTTTTTTTTTATGTCTAAAATTTCTGTTTGGCTCTTTATATCTTCTATAAATCTTTGCTAAGATTTTCCATTTTTTCCTTTGGTTTAAGAGTATAATTGCTTATCGGAACATTTATATAATAGCTGCTTTAAAATCCCTGTTTCATAATTCCAATATCTGTGCCATCTTGGTGCTGGCATCTATTGATTGTTTTTTCTCATTTGAATTGAAATTTTTATGGTAGTGGTGAGTAATTTTGGACTATATCTTGGACATTTGGATATTATGTTATAATATAACTAAACAGAAACTTTTGTTTATATCTAGATCTCCTAATTCAGCATGTAGTTAACCAGTTTATGTTCAGAATATATGTCCTAACCCACTTTCGTGGGCTGTGGTTCAAATGTCAAGTTGGTTTATAAAGGCATCTGCAGTGTTATTCTGTAGGGGTTGTGGTAGACAAAACAATGCCCCCCACCTCTGGTGTCTACATCCTAATCCTCAGAACCTATGAATATGTTATCTTGCATGATAAGAGAGACTGTATAAATGTGATTAGGTTATAGATCTTGATATGGGAAGAATATCCTGAATTATCCAGGTGGGCCCAATGTAATCACAAGTGTCCTTATAAGAGGAAGGCAGAAGGGTCAAAAAAAGAATGGAGATGTGATCACAGAAGTAGACGTTGAAATGATGTACTTTAAAGATGAAGTAAGGGACTATGAGCCAAGGCAGGCAGGTAGACTTTAGAGCTGGAAAAGGCCAGGAAACATTCTCCTCAGAGCCTCCAGAAAAAATGCAGCTTTGTGGACACATTGATTTTAGTTCCATAAGACACATTTTGGCCTCTGATCTCCAGGATTATAGTTGTATTGTTCTAAGTTTGTGGCCATTTGTTACAACAAGAACAGGTAACTAATACAGGGGTGGAAGTCAGAGTTCCGCCAAGTAGCTCCACTACTGGAGTGCCATTGGGATGAGGGAAAACATGGTTTTTTCATGGTGCTTGTCTCAAGAACAAGCAAATGGCCAGTAACTTGGTGGTTTAAACAACCCATTAAATCCCCAGCTTCCCTAAGTCAAGAGTCCCATAGCTCAGGGTCTGATAAGGCTAAAATCAGTATCTGGGCCGGCTACTTCCCCACCTGCAGATTCAGCTGAGGAAAAATCCACTTCCAATGCCTTCACATTGTTGGCAGAATTCATTTCCTTGCAGTTGTAAAACTGAGATCTCTGTGTCTTGCTAGCTGTCAACTGGCAACCATGTTTAGCTCCTAGTGGCCATTCTCAGGTCTTTGCCATGTGGAACCCTCCATCTTAGCAACAGAAAAACCTCCCTCATGTCAAACACTTCCCATGCTTTGAATCTCTCTAATTTCCCCTTAAACTATCAACAGAGAAAAAAATTCATTTTTAAAGGGCTCCTTTTATTAGGCCAGGACCACCTGTATAATCTTATCTTAAGATCGATCATGTCATATAACATAGCCTAATCGCAGAGGTAACATCCATCAGATTCACAGTTCCAGGTCAGGGCATGCACATCAGTGGCAGGAAATTTTGGGGGACATCTTAAAATTCTCCGTACCACAAACAGATCAGAAGTTTCTGTTCTGCCAGGCTGCCCCTTCACCGGTATTTTGGCTAGAGAGAGCAGGATTTTCTTGGGACTTTTCTTGTCTCTCCCCACTGCTGTTCTCAGGTTGCAAACTTTTCTAGCACATAGGCCTAGATATACAATAACCACTCCCAATCCACAGTTTCACTTTCTGTAGTTTCAGGTACCCAGAGTCAACCACAATTCTAAAATATTAAATGGAAAATTTCAGATATAAACAATTCATAAGTTTTGAATTGCCTGACATTCTGAGCATCATGATGAAATCTCATGCCTTCATGCTCCATCCCACCCAAGACATGAATCATCCTTTGGTCCAGAGTATCCACACTGTGTACTCTACCCACAGCTTAGTCACTTAGTGGCCTTCTAAGTGATCATCTGTGATGGCATCACAGTGCTTGTGTTCACGTAACATTTATTTTATTGTTATAAATCTATTTTATTATTATCAGTTGTTAATCTCTTAGTGTGCCTAATTTATAAATGAAACTTTATCATAGGTATGTACGTATAGGAAAAACATAGTATATATAGGGGTCGGTACTCTCTGCAGTTTCAAATGTTCACTGGGGGTCTTGGAACATATTCCCCTGGCTAAGGGGGGACTATAGTATAGAGGTTGAAAAAAAAACCAAAAACCAGTAACTCACTGCCAGGTCATTCCTCAAGTCTCACTTAAGTCTCAAGTTTTCTAGCTAATTTACTTTCTTTTTTCCCACCTTTCTGATCTCCTGGTAAGTGACTTACATCCTTTGTTCAGGGTTTTTGTTGTTGTCAGCAGAAGGTGTAAAGTGAGATGCACTTAATCCATCTTGTTGGGAACAACAGTTGCCTCATATTATAGCTCCATTAGATACTAGAAAGATGAAAAGCGGTCAGATTAATAAGAAAGATCACTGTACTAGAAGTCAGGAGACCTGGGTTTCTGGTCTAGATTCTATTATTGACTACTGCAGTGATTTTTATTTTGTGCGTGCTTGAGCCCTAGAAAAAATATGAGAAGTGAATATTAGAACTTGTATTTATAATTATTTTAGCTCATCCTTTAAAATGTTCTATTTTGGTGTATGTTTTATAATGTACACAATAATTTAGTTCATATATCTGTTAGTATATATATACATGTATGTATAAATAAAAAGTATATATCTATTGGTGGTGCATGCTCAAAAATGTTTTATAGGTTGGTGACGACACCAGGTATCTAAAATTAGACTGCTCCAGATTTTCTAGGACATCTAATTGCCATTTGATTTAAGACAACTCCCTTCAACATGGAACAGACTATAAGTATATTCATCAGTTAAGATTCTTTTATATATCTTTAGTTGAAAATATAATTCTTAGCTCAAATAATGCTTCCTGCATTCTTAAGAACTTTCATATGGAGAAATGATCGATGAGGGTACATAATTTATAGAAAACAACCCTTTAAGAACAAAATTCAGTAAATAAAATCCAAGTTCATGGTTCTGGCATAATAAAACTAAGTGAACTGAGTTAAAAGAAATAAGTGCTTTTTAGAATGTGTTATATTGAGTCAATCTGCTAAGCATCAAGTCTTCTTAGTCTAACTTTCATCTTTAGCTTTAACATAGAGGCACGTTTACACCTAACACTCTGAAACTATGATCCACAGTCCCTTCCATGTGGTCCTTCCTTTGCTTTTTCACTGGCAGTGACACTGAGAAAACTGGTACCCATTACTCCAGTTTTTCTGACCTCAACGTGGCTGCATGTAACGGAGACCACTAATTGATCTCCTATCTCTTTCTCCCTCGTCATTTTTTTTTTTTTCTTATAATGGACCCACCCTGAGTTTGAGCTGGCATGTGACTGCCTTGCTAGAGGTTATCTTCCTCAACATCCCATGTAGGCTGTTGTCACCACGTGACCAAGTGTTGCCTGAGGGGATGTGAGTAGAGATGTACACAACATCTGCATCACATTCTTAAAAGGAAATTGTTTGTCCTTCATATCTTCTTCTCACTTCCCATGGTCTGGAACACAGTTGCAGCGGTGGTCAGCCAGCTTCAATCACGCCCATGAGGAAAACAGGGAAATGTGTGGAAGAATAAGACAGAAGGAAGCTACGTGATCTATAGGAGCAGAGTTGCCTTTCTACTGAAAACCACCCAGAGGCTCCAGACTGTGTCATGAGAGAGAAATGAACATGTATCTTGTTCGAGCTATTATATATTGAGGTCTCTTTGTTATAGCAGCTTATCCTATAACTTAACTAAAATACCCAACATCTGTTTGTTCAGCATACATTAAATTTCTACTATGTATTAGGTTCTGTCATAGGTTCTGGAGATTTTTAAAAAGACTGAATCGGAAATCCTTTCTATTCTAAAGATCTCCCAAATCTAAGGAAGGAAAATTTGACTCAAAGGAAAATGGGAAAATATTTGACATTTATTAACCACCTATGTTTTCAAATGCATGGTTTATTAATCCCAACTGAAAAAAAATTGAGTCGTAAGTGATATAACTGTCATTTTACAGCCAAGGAAACTAATGATCATATTTACTTTATAAATGGTGTATTTACTATGCATTTTTATTATTACCTTTGATTTAAAACTATTTGTTATTTGTCCTGACAGAGCGAGTAAAACTATATCTCCATAGCCACAATTGAGATTCCCCCTATAATTGGCATATGTGGTTTATATTCCAGAATCCCATTCGTTTCATCTTTCAGGAACAGTACCCAGTTTTCATACTGAGTTTTACTCTTTCCTCACTCTCCTACCACTTTAGTCCATGCTAGAATAAGATTACACCTCTGTCATCACTCAGAGGTGAAACATACTCCTTAGGCCTAAAATAGTTTTGACATCATATTTCCTTAGCCATCGTGATTGGCTCAGGGATAAGCATGAAACTCAAGTCAGTAGCTCTCAGTTCCTGGGGAAGCCAGCTTGCTCTTGCCTTTTGGTCTTGAACCTTCAAGGATGGAAGGATGGAAGTACTGTGGGGAACCTGATACTGAAGCCACGCAGAAAACCGAGTTTAAGGGTGGAGACCAACCAAGTGCTAGTGAATTGTTTTACCCTGAATCCAGCTATGCTTGAAGTCCAGGACCTACACTTGGGTTTTTCAGTTACATGAGACAATAAATTTCATTTTAAGCCAGATTGGGTCAGGTTTTCTGCCACTTGTAACTGAAAGAATCCCACTTATTCCCTAGAGACTTAGCCTGTGCCAAAAGTGAGCTATTTCTATGCACTAGTGGAAAAATGCACATCTTTCTATCCTGTTGTTTATAATTTTATTGCTTACCAGAACCGCCAAGATTCTTGATAAACAAAAATGTATTATGTAAAATACAAAATGTTTTGTCAGCAACAGTAATATCTAGTCAATGGCCACCGCTTTCAGAGAGACTTCATAACATCTATCTTACTTCGCAATTTTGGATTTGCCATAGTTTAGCAATAGCATTGATGATTTTCATATTCATGTAATTTAAAAGTCTGTTATTTGATCAATTGTATCCTCAATATAAATATAGTGCACAACCAGAAAGACTTCAGGCTCCAACGCAAACCCTTAGTGAACTAAATTTAGATTCTTCCTTTACCATCAGAAAAAAGTTAATTTTTTTTTTAGGACTTCAAGAGCTAATTTAATAGTACTGTTTTAAACCCTTTTCTCAGGAAATCATCAATGTGTTGTATTTGTTCAGGTATATTGTTTTCAAAAATGGTTTGGATTAAGCTCTGAATCACAATCTTCCCTTGTATTCTCATTAACTTGGTCTGGAGGAGTTGGCTCAATTTTCATTGGTTCTATTGAAAGCTAATTTTTCTAAAATAAATTAATACTGTTTATTTCATTGAAAGCTCTTTCCACAGGCTTTGTGTAGTACACACATTTAAACGCCCTGCGTCTGTGCTCCTGACTTTTATTTCTCCTTCACGCTGTCTCCCATAGTGATGAAAAAGGTGGAGCAAATGTGTCAGAACTGTGTGAGAGGGGCAGGTGAGTGGTGTGAACATGGGGGGTGTGTTTTAGACTGGATCTGTTGGTGTGTGGGAGCAAAGCTTCAAAGAGCAAGGATGTGTGTAAGAATTTAGTGGCTGCTCAAAGCTGTGCACAATTAAAACTCTGATTTTCAGTTTTTGTGTGCATGCACTATGACAGGTCTCAAATTAACATAAAGCAAATCTCTAATAGAATCCATGAAATTTTAGGAAAGGGCTTTACGGAACTTGAAGAGAAGAATCGTCTGTCACCTTTAAATTTAACTTGATATTTTACACTTCTATATTACCTCTCTCTAATATGTTTATATTAAAATTACTTATATCTCTTTTTTTTACATATTGGAACTGGAAAATGTTCTTAACACCATCATACACAAACACACCAACATACTCCTATTCTTCTAACAGGGTTTCTTTTGTAAGAAGAAATTTTATTTTATAACTGGAAATTTGTGCTTATTTATTCCCTTCCCCTTTTCTATTCAACTACCCTCTCCTCCCCTCTGGCAACCATCAGTTTGTTCTCTGTATCTATGAGTTTGTTTCTGTTTCATTTTGTTTGTTTGTTTCTTTCTTTTGTTTTTTGGATTCCGTATATAAGTAAAACTTTACAATATTTATCTTTCTTTGTGTAACTTATTTTAATTAACATAATACCCTGTAGGTCCATCTATGTTGTTATAAATGGTAAGGTTCATTCTTTTTTATGGCTGATTAATATTTCATTGTTTATATTCCATTGTTTATACATTGTTAAATCATCTATCAATGGACACCTAGGCTGCTTCCATATCTTTGCTATTGTAAACAATGCTGCAGTGAATGTAGGAGTACCTATATCTTTTTGAATTATTGTTTACATTTTCTTTGGATAAATACCCGAAAGTGGAATTGCTGAGTCATATGGTAGTTCTATTTTTAATTTTTTGAGGATTCTCCATAGTGTTTTCAATAGCAATGGCACTCATTTACAATCCCACCTACAGTGCACAAAGGTTTCTTTTTCTCTATACCTTCACCAACACTTGTTATTTGTTGAGTTTTTTATATTAGCCATTCTGATAGGTGTGAGGTGATAACTCGTGGTTTTGAGTTTCATTAACATTTTGAATATTAATCCCTTATCAGATATATCATTTGTAAACATCTTCTCCCATTCAGTAAGTTGTCTTTTCATTTTGTTGATGATTTCCTTTACTATGCAAAAGATTTATAGTTTGATGTAGTCTCATTTGTTTATTTTTGCTTTTCTGGACTTTGCTGGAGGAGAAGTATCCAAAAAGATATTGCTAAGACAAATTCCAAAGAGTTCACAGCCTGTGTTTTATGGTTTCAGGTCTTACATTTAAGTCTTCAATCCATTTTGAGTTTGTTTTTGTATATGGTGTAAGAAAGCGGTATATTTTTATTTTTTTATTTTTTGCACATATCTGTCCAGTTTTTCCAAAACCATTTATTGAAGAAATTGTCTTTTCCCCGTTGTATATTCCTGCCTCCTTTGTTGTAGATTAACTGATCAAATAAATATAGATTTATTTCTGGGCTCTTTATTCTGTTCCATTGGTCTGTGTGTCTGTCTGTTTTTATTCCAAAACCGTACTGTTTTGGTTACTATAACTTCATAGTATAGTTTGAAATCAGGGGGCTACATTTAGCTTTGTTTTTTTTTCTCAGGATTTCTTTGGCTATTCAGGCTCTTTTGTGGTTCCATATAAATTTTACAATTATTTGTTCTAGTTCTGTAAAAAATGCCATTGGTATTTTAATAGAGATTGCCTTAAATCTGTAGATTGATTTGAGTAACATGGACATTTTAATGGTATTAATTTATCCAGTTCACGAGCACGGTATATCCTTCCATTTATTTGTGTCTTCTTCAACTTCTTTCATCAATATCTTACAGTTTTCAGAGTATAGGTCAGGTCTTCTGCCTCCTTAAATTTATTTCTGGGCATTTTATTCTTTTCGATGCAATTGTAAATGGAATTGTTTTTTTAATTTCTCTTCTTGATAATTTATTTGTGCATAGAAATGCAACAGATTTCTGAATATTAATTTTGTATCCTGCAGCTTTGTTGAATTCATTTATTAAACATTATTCACTATTGAATTTATTAAACCATGTGCTACTACATGATAAATGGGTTAATGAAGAAATCAAAGAGGAAAATGAAAAATATCTTGACAAATGAAAATGGAAACAAAATGATCCAAAATCTTTGGGACATAGAAAAAACAATTCTGAAAGGGAAATTCATAGCAGTACAGACATCCCTGAAGAAACATGAAAAGTCTCAAATAAGCAATCTAAACTTATAACTAAAGGAACTCGAAAAAGAAAAACAAAGCCTAAAGTGAGTAGAAGAAAGGGAAAAATAAAGATCAGACCAGAAATAAATGAATTAAACTCTAAAACAATAGGAAAAAAATGAAAGATCAGTGAAACTAAGAGCTGGATCTTTGAAAATATGAACAAAATAGTTAAACCTTTAGCTAAGCTCATCAAAAAAAAGAGAGAGCCCGAATAAATAAAATCAGAAATGAAAGAGGAGAAGTGACAACCTACACCACAGACATATAAGAGGATACTATGGATAATTCCAACAAATTGGATAACCTAGAAGAAATGGATAAGTTCTTAGAAACATATAATCTTCCAAGATTGAATCGGGAAGAAGCAGGAAATCTAAAAAGACTAATTACTAGAAACAAAATTAAATCAGTAATCCAAAAACTCCCAACAAACAAAAGCCTAAGACCAGACAGTTTCACAGGTGAATTCTACCAGGCTTTCAAAAAAGAATTAATACCTATCCTTCTTAAACTCTTCCAAAAAATTGAAGAGGAGGGAAAGCTTTCCAATTCATACAAAGCCAGCATTACCCTGATACCAAAACCAACGATACTACAATAAAAGAAAATTATAAGCCAATATTTATGATGAGCATAAATGTACAAATTCTCAACAAAATTTTGGCACACCAAATTCAGTAATACATTAAAAATATCATACACCATGATTAATGGAATTTATTCCAGAATGCAAGGGTCATTCGTATCTGCAAATCAACATAATACACCACATAGACAAAATAGAGGATAAAAGTCATATGATCAAAAAAAAGCATATGACAAAATCCAACATATATTTGTGACAAAAACACTCAATATACCTCAACTTAATAAAGCCCATATATGACAAACACACAGCTAACATCATGCTCAACGGTAAAAAGCCGAAACCTTTTTCTCTAAGATTAGGAACAAGACAAGGATGTTCACTTTCACCACTCTTAACCAACATAGTAGTGGAAGTCCTAACCACAGCAATCAGACAAGAAAAAGAAGTAAAAGGCATTGAGATTGGAAAGGAAGGAGTCAAATTGTCACTATTTGACATGATACTATATATAGAAAACCCTAAAGATTCCACCAAAAAAAAAAAAGCTATTAAAATTAATTAATGAACTCAATAATAAGTTTTTTAAATTGGAAATTTGATGCTGTAATTTTTGGAAAGACTGATTTTTATAAACAATTGAAGTATGCTTTTACTGTTTTTGTTTTGTTTTGTTTTGTTTTTACAAAAATGCAGTTCATCGAGGGCATTTTTCTAAGAATCAATAATCTTGGATTCTATTTCCAGCCTGACATTAACTTGACAATCACTTGACACGTGATCCAAGACTCAAATTTCTCATCTAAACTGAGATGGTTTCCTTAGATAATCTCCTATGTCTTTTCCAGGTCCATGACTCCCTAAAAGAGACATGATTTACAAGTCGTAAATATTACCTTTGTGATAAATAGACACGAACCTGAAGTATTTTTGAAGCTTTACCCAATTATTTTATATTAATTGTGGAAAACAGATTTATATATTTAGTTAGGAATAAAAAATGCTTGTAGTTATCTATGAATCTTACCCTTCTTATCTCAACTGGAGACAGCCTTAGAGTACAAAGGATACTAAATAATTATGATGAAATAAGCTTTGCAAAAATCAGGACTTTGTTTTGGTCACTGCTAAATCTCCAGTTTTCAGAGCAATGCCTGACATGTGGAGGACATAAAATTTGCTAAATGAATAAGAAAGTGCCAAGGTGGAAGGATTTATAAAATCCAGTGGGAAAACAGAGTGAAGGCTTTGCAGGGAGGATAAAAATTGAGCTAAGACTATAAGGGTGAACTAGAGTTTTTCAAGGAGAGAAGAAGGTAAAGACATTCCAAGCACAGCCAAATATATTGTGGCAGAAACTCAGTTGTCTTCAATATTCATTTTTCTTCCTTCCCCACGAACAGAATTCTTGGAATAAATACATTTCCCACTTCCCGTGTGGCTTAGTCAACTGACTAGGTTTTAGTCTATGGGGTTAGGTATTCCTTTGATGCATGTCTTTAAATAGAGGAGAGTGAGGTCTTCTTCATGTCCTTTCTGCTTCCCACTGGCTGGACTACAGATGTGGATTATGGTGACAGAGAATGAGTCAGTTTAGCCAACATGAATTCTCTTCGCTATATGTTTCCATTTGGAACAGAGCACTGGAGATTCTTGTGGGAGATATACAAAGCTTCATCTGTTTTGTAGCTCTCACACCTTGTCACTGGCCTGAGAATTCACCTCACTAATATGAGGCAGCAGCTGGGTGTGAGGCAGCAACTTCTTCATCTTCCCTTAAGTTCTCTTTCAGCATCTGACTACTGGGCCAGGTATACTCATACCATCAATGGTAGAGGCAGTAAGAATTGGCATGGGTTTCAGTCTGTCATTACAGGGCTAAAACTTCATGCTTGTGGTTTTTTGCTTCTTTTTGATCTTCAGCATCCCTTCCAGACTTTTCCCACCTGGTGGACTTTAAGTTCCAGGTTCAGATGTGAAGACAACAGCCTTACAGAGACTGCTCCCACAATAAACAGCTCCCAAAATTCATGAAGATCAAATCCTGTGTGTATATACATATACATATACATATACATATACATATACATATACATATACATATACATATACATATGTATATGTACATGTATATATATGTATATACATATATATCCATCTTAGTAGTTCCTCTGTGATTAAATCCTGTGCTGAGAGTGGGGTGCTACCATAACAAATGCCTAAAAATGTGGGAATGACTTTGGAACCAAGCAGTGGGTGGAAGCAAGAAGGATTTTGAGAAGCATGTTCGAGAAAACCTCAGTTTCTTTATATAGACTGTTAGTAGAAATCTGAACTTAGAGGATGCTCTTGGAAAAGACTCAAAAGAAAGTAAGGAACACTGAAGGAGGGACATTCTTATCATGTAGTGGCAGAAATCTAATAACACTCTTGTCTTCAGTTACATGGAGAGCAAAGAATATGCCTAATGAACTTGATAATCTAGGTTAGAAGCTTTCCACACACAGTGTTGAAGTCACAGCCTGCTTATGGCAAGATGGGAAAGGAAAGAAATATGTTGAGAAGACTGTTAAACTGATGATTTTGAAAATTTTTAGCCTCTTCAGACAGCAAAAGTTGTTAAACTTAAGAAATGATTATAAAGTTCAAATCTAAGTCACTGCCATTAGAAAAAGTTTGAAGACCAAGAGTGACTATAAAACCTTTTGTGAAGATTTTCAAAGATCAAAGTGGCTCCTCAGGGTCTTATTCAATCACACAATAGACCCTTAAAAAAGATTAAGCGTGTGTCTCACACTCTTAATCAAACATTAGGACCTCCAAGAAGTTTAACAACTTGTCTCTCGGAAGTCTCTACAGGGGCAAAAATAAAGAAAGGGTGTTGCAGGTGTGGTTTTTGTCTAGCGGAGTGAACTACAGTGAGATTCATAAGAGGTCTACAAAGTTTTGAGAGAATTTTATCTGCTAAAACAATGCCAATTTAGACTGCAAGGGATGAAACAATACACAATTATGTTATTTTGATAGTACAATATTGAATGATGTATTCCCCCAAATATCCAGAACTAATGGTTATTTAAAAAATAACTCACTATCAAGATCAAAACCTATAAAACCCAAACCCACTTAATTAATTTTAATTTAATTTTTTCAAAGAGAATTAACTGTAACAATTAAGTAAAAACAGTTGTCCAATACAAAACATTTTATATGCAAATAATAGTCTCTCAAGTCCCAAACCACTCTACCTGCCTTTCCCCCACCTCCTGAATATCCTAAAATGGTTCAGGGAAGCCTTGAATTGGAAGTCAGGAAACTTGCATTCCAGACCTAGAAGTATCATCAGCACTGTGACTTTGGACAGATCTCTGTTCCTTTCTTATCTTTCGTTTTCCCATTTATAAAATGACAGTGATCAATGATAATCATTCCCAATCCAGGAACCACTACCTACCTTTGGAATATAGCTTGAAATATAATTTCAAGATGAAAAATGATAAAGCTGCCTGTAGTGAGGGGCTTTATTGGTATGCCCATGTACCATTTTAGTGGCTAAAAACAGTGTCATTCTCTCACTGATGTTTTTTAATTCCATGAATTGGGTAATGTATATTCCAAGACTACATTTTCCCATGACGCCTAAAAAAAAAGCAAAAAATTATTTCCAATTTGGAAGGGGTGAAGCTGAAATCTATAAACATTTATTTTGTTCCTTGAACTGGCAAGTAAAGATTGCTTACCTGTGGGTGGGTGCTCTCTCACAGATGCCTTTGAGTTCTAACATTGTGTGGCTTTATTCCAATGTTGACCCAAGACTGGGTTATTTTTCTTTATAGTCTCATGTTTTAGGAGCTATTCTTGCCCCAACTAACAGTCACCTTATACTTAAATAACTTTCTATACTTCCTAAATTTAACTTCGGAGTCAAAATGTACCTGGGTTATCTGGCTCACCTAGTTGAACTAACCTGGCAAACTCATGGATCTAAGCTGATAGTTAAGGAGTTCAAGGATGGATAGGGCCACTGGTAGTGAAGCAATCCCTCTCCCCTCCTCTTATCTTTCACCACCTAGCCCACATAAGCACACCTCCTTCACAAAATGCAAAAGATACACTTAACTTGGCCTTCAGGAATTTTAACTCTTTTAAAGAAGTCTTTGGTCATGTAGGTATATAACAGTAACTGTTGACTTTCTAAAGTGGTATCAGATTAAGACAGATATAAATACAGAGAGGGTATATAATATGCACATTTAACTTACACAAAATTTAGCCATATAAGAAAGAGAGAAAGAACAGTTTACACAGTGAGACTGATTCTGCTTTCTATGCTACTCCATATGCTTAGGAATTAGAGTGATCATGATATAAGACATGGCTTTCATATCATTCTTACAATGAGATCTTTATCTTCATGCTCTTGAGATGGTTGCCGGATCTCTAGCCATCAGGTCCACATACTTTTCAGAGAGGAACAAGGGAAAACAAAATATGTTACAAAGGTATTTTATAAACACAAATGCATGGGAAAAAAAAAAACTGGAAATGTACACCAAAATCTTGACAGCTATTATCTTTAGGAGGTAGGATAACTATTCATTTTGTTTTGGGTAAGTTAATTCCTCAAACTGTGTTTTAAAATTGTTAGCTCCCTTTAAATAAGAGAATATTCTAAGGTAAAACCTAGCTATCTTTTTTTTGCAGCAAACCAATATGAAGTTTCTGGCCATTTTTTTAAGACTGCATTTGTTTGGTTATTTGTCACTAAATCTATAGCCAGGCATTTATATTTATGAATTATTAAACACAGTCTTACATCTATGAATGACATAGAATGTTGTGAGAGTTACTACTGGTTTCCTTCCTAACATTCGAAATCGATATTCTTCAAATATCTTATTATTTGTGTGATTAATAAGCTCCTGGTATACTATGAAAGGCTACCAAATGCTTTATGAACTTCATTCTGCCCATTGAAGAAAATTGATTGTATCAGTTATCTATCACTGAGGAACAAATTAGCCCCAAATTTAGCAACTTAAAGCAACAAACATTAACTCACAATTTCTATGGTCAGGAATCTGGGTCCTCTGGCTCAGGTTTCTTACAAAGTTGCAATCAAGGTCAGACAGGACTGCATTTATTTCGAGGTTCACTGGGTAAAATTTGCTCCCAAAGTCACTCACATAATTGTTGGCAGGATTTGGTTCATGCAGGCTCTTGGACCAAGGGCCTCAGTTCTAATCTGTCTGTTGTTGTCTAGAGACCTCTCTCAGTTTCTTGACATGAGGGCCTCCCCTAGGGCAGTTCATAATGCAGAAACTAGCTTCAGTTAGAGTGAGCAAGTCAGAGACCAAGAGATGGTAAGCAAGATGCAAGATGTGTCCTGTTGTTTACTCATCTTGGCGGTGACATCCCATCACTGTTTGCCATATTTGTTCATTAGTAGTAAATCGCTAGGTCCAACCCACACTTGCAAGTGTAAATATCAGGAGGAGGGATCATTGAGAGTCATCTGAAAGCTGACAACCACACTAACCAAACAATAGTTTTCCAGCATTTTTATGTTAAAGCTGCAATGCAAAGTTCTACTTCAAAGATATAGAAATCTGTTCAGAAATTGTGTCCATGTATGTCTCTGCATATTGGGGATAAGTGTAGGCTTTTAAAAATCGGTGAAAGGAGTTCCAAGCAGAACTAGACAAATAAACTTTTGAAACCCACAGCAGGCAAAATCGTGTGGTTCTTCCTAGTCTTCAGGATGCAGCTGCCCAATTCGTGTGCTGCAAGTAGTTGTTATTGTGTTGTAGATACTAATTCCTTAGTAGAGTGGGGTGTGACAGTGGCCCTATTACTCCTATAGATGGTTAACAGAATAGTGTTCTCTACCTTATTCTGCCATGATGCAAGGATTGCAGTCAAGGAGGTCCTTTATCACCTAGTACCTCCTTCAGCAGGCTACTTAGAGCACGCCAACATAGACTCAGCGTGAATAAGGAGGCTCTGTTCCTGCTGTGGAAGTATGTGCCCTGGTCCCCCAGGAGCAGAGATAGTAGGATTGGGGAGCTTGGCTGGGGGTTTCTGATCAGTGTAGCTCCCAATCCACCTCTATTTTTACATTAATTCAATGCTCCCATCTATTTGCAGCTGACGTGTCCTTTTAGGGACGTCCAAGCTAGCTGCAGGGTGACTACTCTGGCAATGTATGTACGATAGGAACAAAGACAGAATTCAAAAACCATTCATAATCACAAGAAATGTCAACATTATGTTTGTCAGTGAAGAAAAGGAAGAGCCGCTAGTCTTCATGTTTTCAACAGCTGTGAATTTTGAATTGCTATTTTAAAAAGTTTCTACTTTTTCATACCATCCATTTGTGAACAGCTTCTCATTAATAGTGACTATCAAGAGCTCTTTATTGAAAAGCATTAATAGGAATTACATGTAGCCATTTCAAGGATAAATGACAACATAAAATGTCATGTTTGTGGAAGCGAGCTCAAGTTTATCATTAAACTTCAAAATATTTAATTTGGAAATTTCAATTCTAATATAATTGAATGCAAATTCAATTCTAATATATTCTCTTATACTTTTATTATATTTATTCATCATAATTATAATATAAATAAAATATAATAGATGGTTTTACCAAACCCTACGTGGAGGTCCCCAAATCTCCTCCAATTTATCCCTATTTCAATACATGCTATGAACTAAACAAAAAGTTTAGGAAGCATTGCTTTAGAGCAAGTTGCCCGACTGTGTTGGTTATCTACCTGTTGTTCCTTAGCTTTTTACTTGACCTTTTATAATCAGCTCTGTATTCCGTGGGGCTAGAAGTCTGCAAATTGCATTTCTTAGACTCCTTGCTAGTGGCTTCCTATTAGTATCTGCCAATGGCAGGCATTGGAAAAGAGTCGAAGGTTGGAGGAAGAGAGAAGTGTTTTACTTCTAAATTCAATAGCAGCTACTGTAGCAGCAGAGGGGGCGCTGTGGCTGCAGACTCCAGCAGCCTAGGCAGCCTCAAAATCTGTTAGTTACAGCCCTAGCTATGGTGGCGTTGAGGGTAGGAGGCAATATTGACCATTCTGGTCCCTAAAGTGGCAGCATTCATAGCTGCCCAGTGGCAGGAACAGCCTCATGGGTACCAGCTTAGAAGCATCAGGAGCTTTCAGATATTTGTGTATCACTTCTTCTTCCTCTTGCTCCTTCAGGCTTTCCAACACTTTGTAAACAGTTCCTTGTATTAAATCCCTTGTGTTTGAAATATTGACCATGATTTCTGGTTCCTTGACTGAATATAGAGTAGCATGTTGAGTTTTATGTGAGGAGGAATTACTTTTCTCAAAAGCCCTGGCAGACCCTGGGAAAGTAGACGTGAAGATTGGGTTCAGTCAACCCGACCATGGGAAGTATTTGAAGAGATGTCACTCCAGGTCTTCCTCTCTTTCCTAAGGCATAGAGAGGGGAAACTGAGGATGGACAGTGGATGAGGAAAAAAGCACAATAGTAGCGAATGGCTTACAGATCTACTGAGTAGGCCCTTAAAAGCCACTGGGAAGTCCTAATTGGCTGGATGAGAACACTTGCTTCAAAATTTATCTTAGTGTCAGAAAAATTATTCCCATGATGCTGATCTCTCTTAATTGCAATCTCACCTCTTAGTTACAATCTATACTTCTCTTTTGTTTCCTTGCTTTGTATTCTTAGCGACTTTGCATCTCATTAGAAAATTACTGCATCTAAACCGCATGTTGAATCCATTTATCCTGATAGCCTGAATTACAAATATCAAATATTACTATTTCCATAGAATTAGAGAACAACTTCTATACCTTGGTATATCTTTTCTCTTTACTCACCAGCTATTGAATAAGTGAGGTGCATTCTTCATTCTTTTTTGATCTAAGATCGACAGAACAAAAGATCTTAAAATGCACACTATGACTCTATATAGAGAGAGACATGAAAATTACTTCACTTTAAGACTTTTTCTGTATTAACTGACTAGTTGAATTCCAAGATATCCTTAGCATTTCCAGAAATGTCAACTATTGGACAAAATATCATGTGAATTATATTTCACTCTTAAATTCCTCAAATACTTGCAGAAAAAGCAAACGCATTAGTATTAATGACCTGCACAACTTGAAGTACATTTGCTTATGTGCACCCAAGCTTTGCTGTGTAAGAATAGCACCACCCAGCAGCCTCAAACTGCACCCTTATGGTCTGAATCTGCTTCATAATGCACTGGAGTGATCGTCAGAATATGACAAGCTTTTCTCCACTTCCTCTGTCCTACCCCTCCTGGAGCCACGTGAGAATGGGGTGGTGTACAAGGCAAAGGCTTATGCTTTAAGAACCTGGTAGACATAGAATATACCAGCACAGATGAGAAGAAAAAAGCAATTCATTATGTATCTTTTCTGCCCTATTTATTTTGACCTTGAAATTTCCCTAGGGAAAGGTGCATTTTGCTTTAAAACCCAAACTGGCCATTCCTAGGAGTGGGCTGGTGACTGGATATGAAACATTATACTCAGAGCCAGAGAGTGAACTGCAGCCCAGCTGTGTGGGGTGTGTGGGATGACTGTGAAATGGCAATTCTTGATTTTGTTCTTGCCTTTTGGAGTCATTGTGGTATCTATATATCTTAGTGACTTTCGATGTCATGATTTCCAGTAAGCCTTGTTTGCAGAAGTAGAAAAAGAGTCCATTTGTAAACACAAAGATTCCAAATGATGTTAATGCAATTCCATTAAAGTTATGTGGGGAAAGCATTTCAGAACAATACCCCTCAAATTTATTGTACAATAGCATTTTTTTTTTTGTCTTTCTGGGTACTCTCCCTAAAAATTTAAGTTCAAAAATCTTATTTAATCCAAAATTGTATAAATGTTCTTTTGAAATATGCTTTTTTTCCCTGAGCCTTACTCTTTGTCATATTTTCAGATTTATGCTTAATACTAACATGCATTAGACCATATTTCCTGAAAACCTTTCTATATTTATTTTTATGCCGCCCCATACCCCTTTACATATTTCTTACACTCACACTGTTTTCTGCTCAGATTGCTTAAGAATCTGTTGTGACAGCAGAGGTGAGCTCAGAGCTTCACATATTTAAGGTCACTACCACTTACTTAAATTCTGTATCACCAAGTTGGGTCTGTCATTACTAGAGGAAAATATTTTGCCTCAACCTGCCTCCGGCCCATCACAGATTCTGAAAAATCTTCCTAATCATGTAGGCTGTCAGAAACCATGCTTTGAACAAACCCAACAGCAATGACAACAATAACAGAAGTTTTCAGGGCCTGTCTGAATATGCTGTCTTCTTTACTAAGAACAAGGCTGAGTCCCTTTGGACAATCTCTGAACTACCAGGGCCTTGCCTTGTTCATCAAGTTCACCTTTTTGAAAGGCGACCTTTTTGCTCTCTGGCCACACACAAAAAAGTTAACATTTCCTAACCTTGCTCAGAGCATAGCTTTGAGTCAAGGAAGGGAAGTCACATGGGCGAAACTAAGCACGCAGTCCTGAGAGTGAGAAGCAGGGTTCTCTAGACAGGAGTACGCACACCTCAGTGTAAGGGGGTTCATCGGGGCATGCCATGAAAACATCAGAATGTTTTACATCTATTTTTCATTTTATCCTTTGAACATTATTTATGTATATGTTCCATGATGTACAGAAAATGTCAGTATAATGTACCTGTATATCATGTACAAATAAGCACATATGAAGTTGAATATATGTGTTTGAATTTGTTTTGGGGCACATAACCTAGAAAATTTGGAGGCCACTGGTCCAGAGTGCACAGTTTCTAAACTATGGATGGTTCTCTATCCCATAAGGAACAAAAATCCTTGCTCAAGAATTTCCTCTTGCTTTTGTCTAGACAAATCTATTGATCTAGCTCAAAAGAGAAAGGAGGGGAAGCCTAGTTATTATTTTCAGAAACACACATCAGAGTAGGTGTCACAATAATCTATTTTTGCTGTAGAAAAGCAAAGGACAAGATTTTAATTCTGCATTGAGAGGCAGATTGGAAAGGTTTTATTAAAGAGGCTTCTCAAAGGAAGTTTGTCACTGAAATGGTGAGACGATCTTGATAAGAAAAGATAGGTAAAGGACCTTTTGAGAAAGAATCAATAGCATAAACAGAGGTAAAAGGGGGAGAAATAAGATTTGTTCAGTGAGCAGTGTGAGGTTCCATATGGCTAAAAGGTGAAGTACAATGAGCAGAAAAGAATAAGATTGGCATCATGGTTGAGGCCAGTTCATGGATGTCTTGAATGTCTTGCTAAGAAATTTAACATCATTCTAAAATCAGTGGGAAAAAAACTAAGGTTGTTTTGGCTTGATTGGTTTTAAAGGCTTATTGGAAACTCACTTATTCCAAGATTTACATTAGGAAGATTAACTTGGCAGCACGGTATATCACTGTGACTGGGAAGAGAACAGTTGGGGAACTGATGTCATTATCTGGATGGAAAATATAATGGCCCGAATTACAGCAATGATGGTGGTGAGAACGTAGAGGACACATTTAGGGCACATAGAGATATATTTGGAAGGACTATCAGCCAGTTGGATGGGAGAGTTTTGCTTCTGAGATTATAAAATTAGGGGACTGGAAGAATGATGGTACAATTAACTGAAAGAGAGCTGCAGGGAAGAGCGGGTCTTGGGTTAGCACTGAGCTGGGGGGTGACTTAGGTCAGGTTTTCTGAGATGATCAAGATTTGCGTGCAGGAAGTGTGTTAGGAAGTTCTGTGATTTACTAGGAGGAATGACAGGACTCAGCATATAATTGAACTCACAAATATAATGCATAACAGCAAGAGAACATTTTAAAAATCAGCAAAGGGAAAATGGTGCAAGGGACGAGGTCTGGAGGAAATCGGGTTCAGGCTCCAAGAGTCCTCTCCCAGTAGAGTCACACAGGACTTGTGTGGCAACACACATGAAATGCTGTCAACCAGGGAAGCTCATGAGAGACTCAGTGTCCAGGGTTTTTATTGGAGGCTGGCTACACAGGTATCCTTGGTTTACCACATATCAAAATTCCAGACTACCAGAAGGAAAGCAAGTGTTTAGCATAAATCACATTGTTTTTACAAGCACTTTAGGCACTGTGAGCTGCTCTTACCAGTTTTGGAAATGGGATAAACCTGACTGAAACTTAAGTTCCCAGATACCAGCCAAAGGACAAACTTATAAGCAAGTGTTTGGAAGGATAACAGTCTCAGGCTGCTCTGCTATTTTCTGCATAGGTGGAACATCACTTATGTAGAATAAAAGCAAGAAGGACTGGATGAAGGGAAAAGTTGAATCATGAAACAGTTGCAACAAAGGCCTCAGCCAATATCACAGAGAGCTCCAGAGCTGGATGCCCTTCAAAGATGTCCTCCCCTCACACTGACCAGGCATTCAGCTGAGAGTAATTCCTAGGGAAGGAAGCAATTGAGCCCTCCACAGGCAACCTCCAAGAAAGCTGAATCAATGAGTATTTTAGTCCTGTGATCAGCACATCCCAGCATACACTTCAGAGGGTATGATGAATTGAGCACTATTGGTTGTATAAATGGCACCATTGCTTCTTTGCTAATGGCTTCGAACCACCTTGAATATGTTAGAATTCCAATAGCAGAAATTCAGTTCCAGGGGGTCTAAACTCAAGCAATAATGGTGTATAGGCATATAAGACAAGCTATAAGGGTGTGTAGGATGTATAGGGCAGAATATTTCTAAAGCATCTTGGCACCTAAAGGCCCTCAGAACAGCCCTGACTTTTCTCCATAAGACCACATGGGGAATTTTACTGATAAGCCACTGATCCTGCCTAAACCCTATTACCAACTCTGCAGCCATTTAGAGGAATTCTGCATTGGACTGCTTGGTTGTATAAATGGCACCCAGAACCAAGGAATCTGCCCCAGTGGCAGACAGTAAAAACATCCTATCTATTAAATGAGAAAGTGTCCAGTTTCCGAATAATTACACTTAATGATTTTTCAGACATTATTTTGTTTGACATCTTTCAGACCTCTTAACAGATCTTAGGCTTCTGATCTCATGTAACTTCAGCATGCCACATTACGGTTCTTATCACTGAGGTAAGTGAGGCTTCAGGGTTATAGGATGAGCCCAGAGTTCCACCGTTAGCAGGCCTGAGATCTCATGCGTCTGATCTCCAGCATCTTTCCACTGCCCCACACGTCTCCTCTGCATCATTGTCAAATCTCCACCTAGAAGACAGAACTAGAGCCCTGAATGTGCTTCATGGAGACTGGAAATTTTGTTTGAATGTTAAAAAAATTAACATTAAAAAATTCTATTTATTTGAGACAAAAGTGCCAGAATCACTAGCAAATGACAGACTAACAGCCACAAACTTAATGAACAAGGAGATTTTGGAGGTCTGCAAAGATCAATTCCTGCTTTGAAAAGTTAAATATTCTACTGTATAAGAGAGATTCTCTTGGTTTTGGAAATATTGTGAATCATTTTCTGAGAAGAGCAAAATAATGGGAGCTTTTCACCCCACGTTTCCGAGAAGTTTTTATCTAAAGGCAGAAGACACTAGGGAACACTGGGTCATGTGTAGAGGCCTTTGCTGTGCCCTGGTCAGGATCCGACCCTTCCTCTTAAACACTGGCCAAGCATTTGAGAAGCACCTACTCACTGGCAGAAGCTTCTTCCTCCCAAGGGGTCATGTGGTTAAGACAAAAGATTTGTTTCTCTTTTGTCTGGTCACATTGGTCAGGAATGCATCACTTTGATGGTCAATGAACGTCGTCAGAGCCTAGAAACACAATTTGCAAAATATTAGTAAGGGTCTTTTTACTAGGGAATTTCCAGTAAAGTCAGCACACCTGTTGTCTCTCTCACTGATAACCCCACAAGAAACTCAGAGGTGCAAGATTCGTGTTTGCATCTGTGAGATTTAAGTGAAGTAGATGCTTGTCAGTACCAGTAAAGTCAGAAAGCCGTCAGCATTTCCATTCTCAGCCTCTCATGTTCCCTTTCAGTCTTTAGCCTTTGTAAGTCAACCATAAAAACTCACTACAAGCTGAAACTTGAGGTCATTTTTTTTTAAAGCTAGGAATGTTTTTCTCAAATGATAGAGTTGAGATCAATGTGACCTTTCCTCATGAGGAGCAGGGAAGGAGTGGGGCTGTGAGACATACAACACAATAAAGGGTTCTGGCTCCAGGACAAAACTGGGTAGGGGTTGTGTCCCTCCAGGCTCATCTTTTTGAGTGTCACCCAGAAGATATAGAAAATTATGGGGATTCTGTGGATCTCAGGACACTCTTTTCTCCAGAAGCCTTGGAGCTATATAGGACCAGGTAGCAGTGGACAAAGACCATCTTCAATTTAGTCGTCAAAGAATCTCCAATTTCTGTCACATTGCTTTTGCTGATGACCAAAATTAATCTCCTTTTGACTCGAATTAGCTATTTGTATGTATATGCTATCTTGTGGGGAGAAGGCAAAAGTTCAAGCTGTAATGATTACATTTGGTAGTGAATCCTTTTAAGCAAGTTTCTTAGACATTGTTGGAATCTTCGTTGGTTTTTTGATCAAAAGAATAGCAAGGTGCAATAAGGACTCATGTGGCAAGAAGTCATGCCCTTCACAAGGTCATTTGTTCAAGGGTAAAAATGTACCGAAGTGCTCAGATGTGCTCTGTTTACCTAACCATGTCCAGAGGTGTCTTTTTACATTGGTAGTTGTTACCTGTGCCTCGTACTCCAGGCAGATGTCTAAGGAGAGGGTGTATGGGACTGGTGGAAGCTTCTCAAGATTTCTACAAAGATTTCATCAAAGATGTCTTTAGTGGCTGATAGGGCTTTTCAGAGCCTTCTAGTCAAGCTGTTTGCCTATATCCTTAAAGCTACCATATATTTCTTATGGGAACACATATTTGAGCTTGATCAGTTGCTTGTAAAGCAATGACTGGACCTATTTGTTTTCATTGCACTAGGTTATGGGGTGTTAGAGTCACAAATAAACACTCTGTCCACACATCACAAAACCGAAATGCTGAATCGGGTACTATTACAAAAATCGCAAGCTTTGATCATAGCTCCCTGGCAGCATGTTTGTGAACGCTGAGTGAAATAGCAACTTTTAATTAGGCAACCAGCTTTTGCATAATGATGCTAAAGCATTTTACAAACTCATTCATTTCAAGAAAAGCCAGGTGATTAATAGAATTATAGATGCTTAGCCTTGTAAGGAATTTACTGAGCCTCAAGTGTTGGGACATGCTTTGAACTCGAATGACCTTCACCACCTGTTCATTTCAGCCAGCACTCCTAGGGTGAAATAATGCATCTTCTCGTCATCTGGAAGTACTCGCCATCAGAATCTCAGATTCCAAAATCTAATCTCAGAAAACAACCCCGAACGTTTCCACTGTCTCCAGAGCTCCTTTATTTTATTTTTTTATTTTTAGTTTTTACCATTCGGCTCATGGCCTTCCATGGTATCTGCAGCCTCGCTGGCTGGCACTCTTTGCCTTGCCCTTTGCGTTCCATGCTGACATGCTTGTAGTCTCTCCACCCCTGTCCCCCCAAAGCTGTGTGCCTTGACTAGGTGACTTTGCCCATGCTGTCATTCAAGTACTCAACAAATATTTATTGGACTACCCCTCTGTAAGAATCACTTCGCTGGGCCCTCTGTCTAGAACGTCAGCCTTTTCTCAGCCACCACCATGGTGTTCCCTCCTTCTTGTAACTCCAAGACAGTCTTGGAGACTGTGTCCTCTAAGGAGTGTCTCCTGATCATCCCCTCCATTCCGCTCTCCTTCCGTTATGCTAAGTCATGGACCCCGTAACTATTTGTGTATATCCGCTTCAATGAATCATTCTATAATTGTTTCAGCCTCCTCCACTGGACTAGTGTTCTCTACCTACTGTACTCACCTTTGGAGTGAGTACAAGATAGTGGTTGGAGTTAGACAACCCATCGTCACACCCTATCTCTACTGGTTATTAGCCGTTAAGACCTTAGGCAACTTATTTAATTTCTAAGCCTGTTTCTTCATCTATAAAACTGGTTATTATTATGGATTGGTTGTATGTTAAGCACTTAGCACACAATGTTTTATATGCAGTAAATGCAAAATTAAATGCATATTGAATAAATAAATGTCACAAGAACCCCTTTAGAAGACTCCCTAAATGGAAAATATTTGTCCTTTAAACACTTATAGTGACAAGGAGCTCACTCTGCTGTTGGATAACTCAAACTATATGGCTTGACTCACACTAGTTTTACTGACATAAATTAGCACCCCCACCCCCAGTGTCTCCTGCTAGGCTTGAGAATCTCCCTGGTCCCCTGTCACGCGTATCAGCAACCAGGCCCTCAAGTGCCCCTATTTTGGCCACTACTTCTGATGTAACTGGCTGTTGTGAGATAGTCACTCTTGGGCAAAGCTCTTCTCACTAGTGCCCAAGGCTGGCTGTTGCCACCAGCACCATGGCCTCAGGGCAGCAATCACAACCTCCTTCTGCACTGCTTTACTCCAAGTGTGGTGAGGACTTGTCCCCATAATTCCCCTCAGGACATCAGAAGGCAAAATACGCAAGACATCCATCAAATCTTAATGAAGCTTCAGGGACAATGAATGGGAAAGAGAACACAGAATGAGTCCAGGCTCAAGCATAGGCCCCTCCGGGAGGAAGCCTGCCATTCCTAGCAGCCCGAGTGCCCCCAGGGGGTGCCTCAGGGCCTCAGGGGGCACCCTTCCTGGGGTAAGTCTTACTCCGGCCCAGTGTTCTGATTTCCTGCCCCGCCACTGACCTCCTCTGAGGACAGCGGCAGAGAGCAATTCCAGTTCCTTCAGGGGAAACCCCACCCGCATAATCACACAGTGACTCATCTCCAGTGCATTTCTCCAAAGTTGTATCATTCTCGGTCTTGCTTGTTGCCACTTTGTTAATGAAAACAGTGGTTACCACATCTGGTTTATCAAACAATCCTAGTTCACAGGAGGGTCAAACACGAAATGATTTTATTTTTTTACGCTCCCTGCCTACAACTCTGCAGTGTTCACAATCTCCCTATTGTGTCCCCTGACAACATCCTGGGCAGATCTCTAGAGTTCCCATCACTTCAGGGGATAAAAAGCCTAATCTAGTCTAGTCCATTTTAAAACTTCAGTCTCGCTTCAATACAATGACCATGTCCCCTCCCCCCACTCTGGCTGGTCCCCCCAGTGGAGGGACTTGGAATGTATAGGGACTTACTTGCTCCTGGGAAACCCTCCTCTACTGCCTCCTCTCTTCCTCTGTGTGGACGCAGAGAAGACAGACGGGAGAGACAGACGAGTGTTTCTTACATGACTGGTGTGTCAAGCCCCCTCTGGCCAGTGCTGGCTGGCTGTCGGCTCTGTCTCTACGGCAAACATCAAATCAGGCTCCCTCACTGGTCCTTATGTGAATATCCAGACGCCCCAAGGGTAGCCTCCCATATCGCCATTTCTACCATCTGCTACTACCCTTGGCGATTCACCCCGGTGTTTCTTGTTACCAGGGTCAACTCTCCTGGCATCAAGTTCTCTTGGGTAGGATACTTGAGTGGAACACTAGTGAGACAACCTCAAGCCTGGCTGTCTGCCACAGTGTCCCTTTGCTTGTGTGTGTGTGTGTGTGTGTGTGTGTGTGTGTGTGTGTGTGTGTGTCTGATCTTATTCCTTTCTCTTAGAAAATCTCCTTTTTGACTGGACTCAGACCTAGAGGGAGAAGCTCTCAGAGAGGACAGCCTACATCTCTATTCTGTTCCTGGTATTTTTCTTTAGCCTCCTTCAATCTCTTGGCCTAAAGTTTAGCATAGTCTGTGGCGTCTTCCTTATTTTTCTTTGTACACTGTTTCTTCATAGCAATACTTTGACGTTTGTGTTGCAGGACACGTGGAGCAACAAGATGCGGGATCTTGGGTGCTTTGGTTTTCAGTTTCTCATCTTCTTAGTTTAGGGGCTGTCTCACAACATATTGGCGGACATCATCTTCCTTAGAGAGATTGAAAAGTTTGTGGATTCGGCTAGCTCTTTTGGGCCCCAGGTGACGAGGCATCAGTGACACCAGGAATGTTCTTCTCCTCTTTTTTACAATGACTGAGTTGAGAACACTCAGATTGGCATCCACAATGCAACCTGGAACAGATTTGAGCTTTCTTTCTCCAGTGCTCCTTACTCAGTAGCTGGCGGACACGCCTGTGGGTCAAGACACCCTGCTTCCTGGGGACACCGTTTGTCATTCCCACCACTGATTCAAGCCACATAACCCTTCCACTCTTCACCCGGAGCGTCAGCAACAGCTTCTGTGGCCATACGCTTCTCATAAAAGGTACAAAGTTCGCATTCATAGTCCACTTCAATGAGTTTCTGGCAGCCAGTGGTTGGAAAAGAGATGTTCGGCTTCATCCTGAAGCAGACGATTGCCTCTGAGGCATCACGATAAAAAGGGCTCACAGTGTCTCTTTGACTCATAGTAAAATCACATATTCATCACCAAAAGCTAAATGTTGGGCATGGAAGCTACTCCACTCTACCCCTTCTCTCTGTTTTGTCTTCGCCTTCCAGTTCTCCTCCACTTACAAATTGGACAGAGGTAGATTGGCCCATCTGTGGTATAAGGAAACATCCTACTGGTGAATGAAGAGGGAGCAGAAAAAGCATCTCATCACAATGCAGCACCCCAAGGATGCAGATGACTTCCTGGAATTCTTTCCTCTTGGCTTTTGTCTGCTTATGGAGCCTGGAAGCAGGTGACAGAAATGAAAGTTGGAGAAGTAGAGCCAGTACAAGGCACTTTTTGATAAGCCCTGAAAGACATGTCTGATCCCTGTTCATTTATTATTTATTGTGTGGTCCTTGAACTTTGCCCTGAGCTTTGGATTCCAGGAAAACTTCACGTGAACATTGTGTTGTCACTTTCAAGGCTCACATGAAAATATATATAAAGGCCCTAATACAAAGGAAACCATCAACAAAAGGAAAAGACAACTTGCTACATGGGAGAAGATATTTGCAAATGATATATTCGATACAGGGTTAATATCCAAAATATATGAAGAACTTATACAATTCAACACCAAAAAAGCAAACAATATGATTTAAAAATGAGTGAAGGACCTGAGTAGACATTTCTCCAAAGAAAACATACAGATAGCAACAGACATATGAAAGGATGCTCAACATCACTAATTATCAGGGAAACGAAAATAAAAACCACAATGAGTTATCACCTCACACCCATCAGAATGACTATTATCAAAAACTTAAGAAATAATAAGTGTCAGTGAGGATATAGAGAAAAGAGACCCTTTGTGCACTGTTGGTGGGCTCGTTAATTGGTGCAGCCACTGTTGAAAACAATATGGAGATTTCTCAAAACAATGTAAAAAAAGAACTACCATATGACCCAGTAACTCCACTTTTGGGTATATTTACCCAAAGAAAACTAGAGCACTAATTCGAAAAATATATATGCACCTCTATGTTCACTGCAGCATTATTTACAATAGCCAAAATATGAAACAACCTAGGTGTCCATCAATAGATGAATAAAGAAGTAGTGTGTGTGTGTGTGTGTAATGAAATATTATTTGGGAATAAAATAAAAAGACTGAAATTCTGCCATTTGTGACAGCACAGATGGACCCAGAGGGTATTATGCTAAGTGAAATAAGTCAGGCAGAGAAAGACGAATATCATATTATTTTACTTATACGTGGAACCTAAAAAACAAAACAAAACAAATGAACAAACAAAACCGAACAGAAACAGATTCATAGATACAAAGAACAAGCCAATGGTTGACAAAGGGGAGGGAAGTGGGGGGATGGATGAAAAGGGTGAAGGAGAATAAGAGGTAAAAATAAGAGGTGAAAACTTCTAGTTATAAAATAAATAAACCATAAGGATGTAGTGTACAGTACGGGGAATATAGTCAATAATATCGTAATAACTTTGTGTACAGTGACAGGTGGATACTAGACTTATACTGGTCACGTCATAAGGTATATAAATGTCTAATCACTATGTTGTGCATCTGAAACTAATAGAATATGGTATGTCAACTGTATTTTAGTAAAAAATTTTAACTAAAATATAAGAACTACTGCTTTAAGTAAAGCATAGCTTTCTAGCTTTGCCCACCTGCGGATATGTTGCACTGATAATGGTTATTAATTCTCTAAGTTTGTTTGCTCTTACAAATTACCACAGTGGACCTCAAGCATTTTTCCTTCCAGCCTCCTCTTCAACTGCTCACCAATTTCCAGTTGGAGAGAGAGCCTAGTTCTGCATTAATTTTCAGGACATTAGTGACTGGCTTACTCTAAATCCATGAAATAATCAAGTTCTTCCCAAAGTTCACCAGCTTTGTTCACTCTCTCAGATACTTTGGTGATCCTTTTGGTCAACTTTTAACCCCTGCTTCTGTCTCTCTGGAAAAGTCTCTCTGAATGTCCTCATTACTAATAAGATTAACATCTAATAACCAGGAAAGCCAATTTGCAATATTCACTACCTCCATACTTCCTACTCACAGTCATTTGAGACAGTACTAATCAATCAAGCACCATATTCTCCTAAGCCAAGACAAGGCTTTAGCATTCTCCTCAAGGCGGTGTTCCAAGTGGCCACTATTAACCAATTAGAATTAGCATTGAAAATGAAATCTGTCAGTCTTAAAGTCACGATGAAAATAGTTGTAATACTATCCCTTAAGGGAAGAGGTAGAGCATCATCCTCACTAGCTCAGATCTTATTTTTACATCATCCTTGTAAGGGAGCCCTCAAAACAGATGGATAACATGCCCTTGAGAACTTGAGTTTAGATGTATTCCCACTAGTGACTGTTCCCCACCACCTAGGTCATTCACTAACCTTGCAATAACACTAGCCTTCATTTTACTTGATTGAACTTTTGGACTCCATTTGTAACATAATGATGGAGTTTTACTCTGTGTTAAGCTGTGGTTTGCCTGTTGTTTAGGGGTGAATATGCTCCCTTCCCCCCCAATTCATATGCTGAATCCCTAACTCCCATGTGATGGTGTTTGGAGATGGGGCCTTTGAGTATAATTAGGTTTAGATGAGGTTGTGAAGGTAGGGCCCCATGATGAGATTAGTGGCCTTCTAAGAAGAGGAAGACAGAGAGCCTTCTCTCCATGTGCATGCAACAGGGGAAGGCAATGTGAGCACACTGAGAGCAGTAGCAGTTTGCAACTCCGGGAGTGGGCTCTCACCAGACGTATAATCTGCTGGCATCTTGATTTGGACTTCCAGACTCCAGAACTGTGAGAAATAAATGTTCGTTACTTAAACTACCCAGTCTGTGGTATTTTGTGATTACTGCCCGAACTAAGATATTTATGCCCACTTACACAATATTTGAGAACGAGATAAGACCTTCAGAAAAAAAATAGAATTTAACAAATTTAGGGCTGAAGGAAGTTTTTATCCATCCATTTTATTCATTTCTTTTCTATACATCTCTTTCTGGTCTTTCTTTAACAGAAGAGTTGAGATTAAATTCTAAATTCTTACATATTAAGAGGTGAAAGAGGGGACATTCTGTATTCATAATAGAATCAGCTTTTAAAAAATATGCATAAGAAAAAAATATAAAATTTAAAGGTCACACCAATACCAGCCATCTTAGGCTGGTGGGCTTAGAATTAATTTTCTTTATCTCTAGTTTCTACATTTTAAAAATATATTCTAGGTATATGATTTTATAGTGAAAAATTTGATAATTCATGTCTCGAAACGTCAGAAGATTAAATTAATAAAATTAGTATTATCTTTTAAAAGGAGACAGATTACACTGATAAAAGAAAATAAATTACTTTTTTATAGCTGTGCTATCTTTGAAGGGTTTTTATAAAATACTCTCTGGGTGACATCGAGACACAGGAATACTGAATTTCAACTTATAAGGAAGTATTAGGTTAGTTGGCTAGGGTTTCATTATAAGAATCCTGAAGACTCTGCTGAAGAGCTTAAAAAATAAGTAAATAAAAAGATTCTCTCTTAAAATAATATAAGTATAAATGTTGAAGAAACAACTGTCTCTCCTATAATTTTTTATTGACTTTTCAGTAGGTCAAGACCAGTTTGAATCCTTGCTTAGCCTCTGTCTGCTCTGTTTCACTACAGGAAGGTTATACCCACCCTGGACTTCCATGTCCTCATCTCTAAAATAATTTCTGTCTTGCAAGCCTGTTGCACTTGGTGGAAAGAAATATGCATAAAAGCACCAATTGTCTTATACAAAAAGTACGCCTGAATATAGTTCATTACAGTTGAGATTCTGAGATCATAATCTAATATTCTTCTAATTTTCTAGCATAGTTCACTGATATAAAACCCTTTTAGCACATACCATGCTGACTTGTATGCTGTACTTCCACACCAAATATTTAAGCCATCAGAATTGTATTGACACATTTCTCCAAGAAATGTACAGTAATTTAGGTTGCAAAAACAGGTCATTGAAGGAAATAGCATTTACATATGAAGTAGTTGGTGAAAATATTTCTTCTGAGAACCCTACCTTCAGTGCAATTAAATTTTCAGTATAGGAAAGATTAGCTCCTCTATAGCACCAGATGAAACAAGCCAGGAGGCCCTTCCCCATTCTGGACCACCTCCAAAGTGCCCTGGGGATTTTCTTGCCCAACTCTTGCCCAGTGTTAGCAACTCCTGCCCAGGGTCTCAGCAGCCCCAGCATTCCCTTTGCTCACGATTTCTCATAGTTCCTATGTTCGTTTCTCTCTGGTTGATATTAACCTTATAGGATAGTTGGAACCAGATGATTTCTGAGTTGGTTTTCATCTCTAAGACTTGATAATTCTAAAACACGAATTTTTAAAAATGTTAAAGAGAAAAGTGTGGTTGATTGAAATAGCTGGAGAAATGGACAGGTCTCATCTAAACTGGATTATAAAGTCCTTAAGGGTATGTCTTTCCAAATACACTTCTTGTCACTTTCTGTATTTTTGAAATGAATAGTATTAAATTTAAAGCAAAGAAATGTAAATGAAAATATCTATTTTGCTACAGTGCAAAAATTGTACTCTTATGGAAAGTTCACATTATCAAAAAAATTATTATAAACATAATTGTTTCCATGGGAGATGGGAGATCTCATACACAATTCTTATCACCTTTATTGTTATTACAAACAAAAAGCAAAATTGGTATGAGCTAAATAAAAGAAAGCAAAATTGAATGAGCAGCCAGCCACACAAAGCAAAGCAGTGATGTGTTCCTAGCTTGTGTGAGCCATACAGCATTTTCATTTTTCTTATTTTGGTACTTGTTCATTGTCATTGTTATAATCAAAAGAAATTTGTGTTATGCAAACCATGTTTTCTAATTAGTCAATTGTCTTTCAAGCAATTCCTGTTAAGAAAACTTGCTCTGGGGAAGAAATAGCTGTACTTAACATTCATGATGGAGGTGTGGTTCACTTCACTTCAGATCTTAAAAAAGGAACTAGCCTATCCTCCCAAGCCCTTCTGAATCCCTGATTTTGACTCCTGCCCTTTGTTGCATACCTTCGTCCTCCATCTCCCCACCAGATTGGCATCTTAATTGCAGATTTAGCATCTCAGAAACACACATCAGGATGGAATTCTCAAACACTACCACCTGGCCTCAACCATCCCAAGCATAGATAAGAAGAGATGCTCTGTCCCAGAGCACTGGCCACAGCATGTGAGATTTGCCAGCCTTTGCCCACTTCTCACCTCTTAGGGGAGGGATACTGTATAGGTGTGACTATTACATAAGGAACACCCACAAGAACTCTCGATTCTTTTTCAGCCTAATCTGTGGATACTCATTGACATGGATGATCAAAGCAAGACAGATTCTTGTCCCTCTGGTAAGTTTGATCCAACCTAGTTTTTGGGAGAAAAAAAAAGTTTGCAATAGACTAGGATTTCTTCCCATCTGGTGATTCTATATCCTGTTCTTATCAGCGCTTCAACTATAGAACAAAGTTATTTTGGGCAAGAGTTTGTAGTTTATAGCTCAATTCCTTCAGTGTGAACAGGCACAACTATTTATAGTTATCTTATTTTATTGCTTTAATTTATGTATTTGAAAGAATCTGCTCTAATTGTGAGTGATTAACGGGAGCGGAATGTGCTCTCATGCACCTCAAGGAATTTGTTTGTGGGCCTATGATTTTAAATAGTCCATTTATTCCCCAGTGGGTAGGAAATCAATTTTTTGGATCTCCAAACATATATAACCATCATAAATAATAAAGTTAAGAATTAAGTGGTAGTTACCTCTTCTCCAGAGCTGACTGAATATTTTACATTTGTTTTAATAGTTTTTCTTTTCTATGTATAAACAGTTACCTGTGTTTCTAATATATACTTCCAAGGGTATTTCTACTGTAACATAATAATACAAAGAGGGACTTTAACAGTCATAGTTATATTTCTTAACCGAAAGTTAAAGGAGAATATTCTTCTCAAAAACTAGAAATGTGTTTTCGTTGCTACTATATAACAAAGTTAGAAATTCCTAACTGGATTCTTTACCCATGCTGTTACCTTAACAATGCCATATTTTCTAACATTCTAAGCCTTTATACGTTATTTCATCTGACCCTAATACCATTAGCCACGTAACAAAACTTTACACTGAAGAAAAAACTTTTCTGATCAAAATCAACCTTCCCCAGTTAAAATTGACACCTCTCCACCCTACTTGCAACCTATTAAAGTAGTTATTTAATTGTGTATATTGTGACTAGTTGCTGATGTACTTTTATTAGCCATTAGTGTCTACATTTCCGGAATTCAGATTGTCTCATTTATCTGTGTATATCCCACAAAGTCCACATGTATCTTCTGCATGTAAGTTGTGAAGGACAAGTTATGCAATTGCCATATGAGCAGAATACTGAGAGGTGGGAGAAACTAGAATATCCCCCTTGTTGTCCCAGTTCTGTCAAGGGGACACTTTGGGACCTAAAGAATCTGATGGAAGCCTGAACCACCCCTTTTGGACAGCTAGTATGGTGGCTCAAGTCTTCAAGCCAACTCAATAAAGAAACAAGTGTTCTTTGGCATAAAAAACGATAGGTCCCTTTTTTTCTTTCTTTTTCTTTTTTTGGAAAAGGATAGAAAAAAGCCATGCTAACAGGTGAACTATTCTTTTTTTGATAAGAATTTAGATTGTATTGTCTTAGACAAAAAGTAGTGCTTGTATTGGTGGGGTGGGATTACTTGCTAGGTAACCAGTAGGGAAATCTGTTTCAGTTTTCATGTTTAGGAGTCTGGAACCTGTTCCTTTTGTCCAGAGCTGACTGCATCAGCATCAGTACCCCTCCAAAACACCTTGCCAAAGCCTGAGGACCTCAAGTTTTCAAGATCCAAAGAGGTTCCTCTGGACAGAGCTTCCTCCTCTTTCTCCTGTGGAAGGAATTTCCCCAGAGAGAGGATGGCCCTTTAAAGGTGGGTAGGGGAAGATGGAAGGAAAAAAGGACAATAGGAGGATCTACAGAAGACATTTTCCCTTTAAAGGACATGCCAGGAAGGGCCTTTCCTTGGATGGGGCAAAGGAAAGGCTTGGATAGAGCCTCTCACACTGCTCTACTATCCTTTGGTACTCCCATGGGGGAAAAAAAAAAAAAACCCACTACCACAATTCACATACTTTGACTAGGTTCTGTTTGTTTAGTCAAGTAGACACTGGAAGACCAAGGGTTCAGGTAGAGACAGCTGGAGTGTACTTTGCCCCCAGGTGGATTACAAGGAGTGGTCATACCTGGTTAATGGCAGTGATGAGACTTGCTGTCCCCAGAAGCAAGTCTGTCTTCTGTAAGAGGCACAGGAGCACGGAGATGGTCACACTGAATTGCTGGATGATTGTGTCCATACGTTAGCAGAGAATATCCTAACACTGAATAGGAGCGGCCTCATTATCCTCTGGTGAAGAATGATAGGGACTCTGATAAGGGAAATTTTCCTTTGGAATCTCATTGTTGGGGCTTAAAGTGGGTGAGTAGAGATTTAGGGTACTATAGGTGGACTCTTTGATGAAATAAATCATTGGCATTGGGAAAGAACACAAAAAATATGTATATGGAGGCCTTATAGAAAAGAGCATTAAAGGCTCTCTGGTCTGGCTTTTCCAGCTGGTGAATGGCAGGGTTTTGCCCTCTAGCTGAGTCAAATTTGTCAGAGGATATCATTGGCTGTACCCTATGGAGCTGGATCCCAGAGGCACCTTTTGGGAAGAAGCTCAATCCAAAGCCAAGCAGGTGTCCAAACTCACTATCAATCAGAGAGGCCAATGAGAAATCTGGTGATGGGGTGCAGGATGGGGGGTCTGAAGTGCTGAATAGGAGGGGCCTCTGAGCCAAAGCGTGTACTCTGCTTTTCTAGTGAGCCAGGGGCACCGACCTGGATAGGGAGAAAACTCTTCATGGTACTGACTTGGCCTGAAAAAATGCTTGCCTAGGGAATTCAGATTTATTCTATTAGCGAAAGAGAGTTACGGAAATGGTTTATTGCGCTATGTTTGATTTTCTTAAGGAGGGCAAGGAATGAGAAAAGCATTATTGAGGGGAATTACCCTGGAAACAATATACAGAATGAACTGGAGGATAGAAAGAATAAAGGTTGAAATTACATGAGCTATGGGACTGAACTAAAGGGTGACTAGGTAGAAATGGATGTATGTGTGAGAAGTACGAATGAAGAATCAATAGGACTTGGTATCGGTATCTGACTGAACATGAAAAATAGAGAACAAGAAGTTTCAAAGATGACTCAGGTTTCCAATCTAAGTGAAGAGAAAAATGTTGGCACTAATCAGGAGTAAGAGTAGTTGGCCACATAATTGTCTCCCCTTCAAGTTTTCCCTGAGCATACATTGGTGGAAACAGCACATTTTATGGAAGTCGATAAGCTAAAAATACTTGCATCAGGCAATTTGAGCAGGGTAAGAGAATGAAATTTTTTCCTAATTGCAAAATTCTTCCAACTAGATAGGAAGATAATATAAGCTCTGTTGAAAAGCCTATTACCCACATGGGGCAGATCAGGTAAGGATCCTCAAACTCCTGAGTCCAAGAGGCCCCCTTCTGTTGAATGGGCCAAGGTGATGTTTTGTGTTAGATGCTATCAGTGGAAGGGTATCTACAGGTAGCAAAGTAACAAAGCACAGGTAATTGTAGATCCCTGGCATGAAGGACCAGGATAAGTATGTGCTCACTCTGGTGGTGACCCATGGTCTTCAGGCTTGGCTGGGCTCTCCCATGTGGCTCTCAGCCCTAGTGAAAAGGGTACTCACAGTCTCTCTAGGCCAACTCCGCCTCCATCCAAGGTCCTGGTCACTTATCCCAGAATCCACTGACCTTACCTTCTTCCTCCCTGGGGAAGGATAGTTACAATCACAGACTTCTTTCAGCCTCTTCAGTGTTTTTTAAGACACAAAGTCTATGCCCTGCTTCCTTCAAAACCTTTCTTTTCAATTTTTCCAATCCTTTTTTTCTCTTAAAAACCTACCTCATTCAAATGAAAAGCTTTGACTTCTCTGCATGTCTGAGGGAATGGAATATATAGGAAATCTCTGTGCCTTCCCCTCAGTTTGGATCTGAACCTTAAACCTGGCAATGCTAATTTTTTTCAAAGTGTAAAAAATCCTTTTAATATTCTAAGGATTGGAGTTCAGTACCTTGCTATATCTGTTGTATTTGTCTCATTATACAAGTTATCTTATTGTCTTCTCACCAGTAAATATTAGAAAGATGTAGTCTAATTTGAGAGCTGATGCATGCTAAAGAAATTCACTCGATCAATATATGGGCATGTTCTTTCTGATGAGTCAATTGGCTGGATTCAGAAAGGAAAAGGATGACCTAGTCCATTTTAACTGTTGATGGAAAACATCCTTACATTATGTTGTCAGGGACTTGAGGGTGGGAAGTGTGTACAGCTGACCCTTAAACATGGGGGTTAGGGGTGCTGACCCTACCCCACAGTCGAAAGTCCACATATAACTTTTGATTCCTCAAAAACTTAACTACCCATGGCCTACTGTTGACCAGAAGTCTTGCTGATAATATAAAGTTGATTTAACACCTATTTTGTTACATATATACTGTATTCTTACAATAAAGCTAGAGAAAATGTTAAGAAAATCACAATGAAAATACATTTACAGTATATATAGAAACAAAATCTGCATATAAGTGGACCCATGTAGTTCAAACCTGTGTTGTTCAAGGGTCAGCTGTACTCATTTTGGAAACAACTAGAACGATGACATCTGGCGGGCCTACAGTATGAGAATATGGTACTGAAGAAACCGGTCTTCTGGGAAGGATAATAAATAGCAGGGTATGGGGCTAGACCACAGATGTTTGGTTTAACAGTTCAGTTGGGGATGGTAGGTAGTCTCAGAAAATCATAAATGCCGCTGCTGAGCCAGTTACCGGTAAGGTTCCACCTACGTATGCACTACTTAAATATCTTCCTACATATTCGAGCCTAAGTGACCTGTCAGCAGAGGGTGTCTGTGACAGTTATGAGAGAATGGCCTTACTTGCTTAGGATTGTGTGTGGGTGTTGAACATGGCACTTCAACATAAATTTATGAGGCGCAAACTTTTAATGCAAAGATGACTCATAAGGTTTCAGTATGTGTACATATGAAGCACAATCTAACTTATACTGTCACTGGTGCTCACCCACAGCGAAACTCATCTGGGTTGGTTACCTGATTGTTTGGACTGTTAGGAAATTCACAAAATTTGCGACTCTTAATGTCGATGAGAAAAATTCTTGGGTTCATGTTAACATTTGTGTAGCACTATATTCTTGAAGCAGTATTATATGTACATAACCTGCATTTTGCGGCATTATCTTTGATGGCAGCATTCAATTAACTTTCTCTGAGACTGAAGAATTCTTTAGAGAATATGGAAGAACTTAGACGGCAATTGTATAATGAAGCAAAAAAGTTAGAGGCACTTTCTCACTTGAAGTGTCATTAATCAGGCAATAAAACAAAAACGGATAATTAAACCTTTCATATGGGTGTTGAAATAAAAGTATTTTATGATTCATTTCCAATGTTCCTTGAGAGTTTTAGCCAATTGCTACAAAAATGTCACAAAAATTTCCTTTACTTGACGATGAACTGGTAGAGACCTTTAACATCATAAAGTGATACTTTGGAAGTAGGTCATTTAGCTGTTCGAAAAATAACCTTGGCAATTGTGACCAAATAGACAAGACATAACCAAAAGACCTAGGATTCAACAGGACATTGTTTTAATACTTAAAAATTTTATGGCTCTTAAAAGACAGGAAGATTATGAAAGAATAAAGATAAAGGAGCTCAATTAACCAGTTGTATAAATGAACCAATCATTATTCATGGTTCCCTTAAAAGTGGTTGTTAATATTTGCTAGATAGGAAAAGAATGTCTGACTAGCTTTTTCTGAATAAAAAAATTAAAACACCTTTGAGGTGATTAAAAAAAAAAAACTTTTCATAGGTAAATAGAAACAGAAGCCAAAGAAGTTTTAAAACTTTAATTGTTCCACTGTCAAAAAGATAAAAAAAATAAAAATAAAAATTTTAGTCCTACCATTTAGCTTTTGATCACTTCTTTGTAAAATAAGAATCATTTTACAGGGTGCTATGGTTAACAGTAAGGTTTGTGAGATTAAACATGTTTACAATAAAAATAAATTTCTAGACACATGATCATTCTTTTAACTTTGGAGGCCCCCTTGAAAATTTCAATTATGAGGACACCCACAGGTAATGAATACATAAACTTGGCCTCCCTGAAACCCCACCCATGCACACAGCTGGACCATAAGGTGGTTTTTAGTTAAATAACAGCAACCAATTTGGTCTTATGCTTTGAACTGTTAAAAAAATGTTTGCTCAATTCTAACTTCAGCAATTTACTAACTGAAATCATTATCTCCTATAAGACAGACCTAATTTCATTAAAGATTAAAACCTTGGTTCATTTTCTTCTGAAGAGTCAGTACAATATTAAGTGAGGTCAGGCAAAATGGAAATTGTGTCAATAATATTTAAACATTCTAGTAGCCAACTGAGCAGACCATGTATCTGGAAATTTTGTGCATGCTTATTTAGGTTTTAAGTCTTAAATACCATACAGTATGACTATAGAAGCTAGTAGCCTCATAATCACCAAATCCTAAACCTCTTACCCAAGTGGTTTTACTAATTGAGGACACGAAAACACACATTTTCCCCCCTGCTTTTTGACAGGGTCAGCGGGACTGTCAAAAATTATTATCCTGATAAGCAGATCTACCTGGTGTTCAGCTTTAAAATAAAACTGTATTTTTTTTTTTTTTTAAGTAGCCTCAAAGTGAAATGGTCTACCACTATGGCTGTATATCACATCTTATTGTTTTCTGTTAACTATTCCAGTCCTGGCTGATCTGAGTGTCCCTCACTAAATGTGCTTGCTTTCACCTGTAAAGTACCTATTACCGTAATGCCTACTGAACATAGAATGCACTTAAATATCCGCTTATTCATCACATGTCTGCAACACACAAAAATCTGCATTTTTATCTGAGTGGTATTAGGTTCCCAAAAGACCCTAGGATCTTGTATTTCTTATATTCAAATCTTACATTTCTTCTGTGGCCTCCAGCCTCACCATAGCACCTAGCACAAGTGCTGGACACCTTGAAGCTCTTTATTAACCTACCCGGCTTATCAATTAAGACTTCATTGCAAGTCTTTTCCTAATATTCTACCACAGGATGGCTCAATTTTATATAATTAGCCTGCAGTTCTGAAGCCAAATCATATTAACACTTAAAAAATCAGTATATTATATATGTTAAATCCTAATGACCCTTTTATTTTTTTAAATACTTAATCGGATATGATGGAGTTTTTAAAATGTCTTTGTAAACCTCTCCTAAACAGTATAAACTCTCTCTCAGACCAGAGTCAACCTGTTTGCCAAATAACTTTCTAGAAATAAAGGTAGCTGACAATGATATTTAGTCTCAACTGAAGACAGAAGCCCCTGACCCCTAATTCCTAAGCCTAGACCAAAAAATCAGAGGAGGGCAGAGTAGCTAATATTACCTCCTGTAGAAAGTACTATGCAGAAAGTTCTACAAACAAATGCGTGAGGCACAGAAAATCTTTATTGCCACAGGAAGCAAGTGAACTCATCCCACCTCACCAACAGCTTCGAGAGTCACAGAAACGCAGACTTCACATAATAAAGTACAACACAGACTGAGGGAAAAATGGTCCCTTGGACTATATTGGTTGTAATACTGAGGTAACCAATCAACTTTGTTCAGTGAAAATACCTCTAACACAATGAAAAAATCAACTACTTATAACATCCAATTCATATATACAATTCAAATAAAAATATATATTATTTGTTTCAATGTATAGCAAGTTTAATACATTAGTGTTTACAAAATAAAAACTGTATTCTACTGAAATTTTTCTTGTGCTTCCCCCTTATCATTAAGCTTGAAAGACCAAAAAAGTACGATACTTAAGGAAACATGTTTATGGATTTAAAGATGCAGTTTTGGGCCATGAAAGATGGATATATATTAATTGGAAGATTATCGCATCTTTAAAAATTGTTGCTTATTAAAATCTACAAACTTGAACTGTAAGACACAATTTTAAAAAAACCCACAAAATTTCTCAAAATAGATTAGAATACAGGAAACGTTTCATGAAACTACTGAGATACTAACCAGTTCTATGGCTAATATTAAAAACAACAATCTATTTAAATCGTACTCATACTATTTCTACACACAGTGAACAGTACAACCACAATAATCAACCTCAAGCTAGCAACAGAATTGCAAGGCCCATAAAAAGCTTTTTCAATGGGCAAACACTACGGTACAACTAAAACATTTAGAAGGGGAAAAAAGCCTTTTAATAGTATAAAAGTTGTTTACTGGTGTTTATACTGTAAAGCTACTCTACAAATCAAAATGAAAAAGTAATTATATATGTTACAGTGATCAGAGACTACAGTACAAACATTTCATCTAACATCTGGCTGATGAATTTTAGTATAACAGATTATAATTTAATATTTTTTACAGTTATGACCTAGAGCAGAACTGAAAACAAAAAAACCCCATATATCCAAGTCAATACACTCTTCTTGGCAATATCTGGGTTTAGGTGAATCTGGAGGAAGTAGGTAAGCTGTCAAATATATTCTCTTAAATTAACAGAAGAAATGTAAATTGGTTGTAGTAGTATGTTTTCTGTTTTTTTTTTTTTTACTATGGATTCCAATGTCAAATTCTCCTAAGTACACAAGTACATTATTAACATTTAAGCACTCCCATATATATGCATAAAGCCCATTAATTAAATAAGGGGAATTAAAATATAGTTTCAAGTGAAAATGAATTTTAAGAAAAAGCTGCATTCACAAATCTGAAAGGTGTACAAAAATGAAATTATAAAATAAATAATGAATATAAGTGTCAACTAAACTTCCATAGAAACACCTCTGCAAATGTGGATGCAGTGATTTTCCACACTTATGAAGGTTTGGGTTGGAAGACATCCCCCAGAGAGAACCATCTAATATCTCTGACTCCAGCACATAGAAAATTTCTAGATGTAAAATGGTGTTTATTATATTACAACCTTTGTTAAGAGTCACCATCCTCATCACATTTAGGGTTAACTTACTATGTCTTAATCTATTTAACACATTCTGAAACAGCAATGTTTAAGTCAAGGCTTTTATACACCAGTTCACTTGTTTCAAGTTCTTTGCCCAAGTAATTGCTTCCTAGTTTTGTTATATCTTAAGTAGATATCATATAATACAACCTGGGTCAATTAAGTAAGAAAGATTTTCTACTCTGTTTCTCATCTTTTTAACTTTAGTATTTACTAGTTGTTTACACATGCCTGATTAAGCTAGTGAAATATTTTACTACTAGAAATAACACATTTTCTATTAAACAAAATCAGTTTCATCAAATATTAAATCCACAATATTTTTCTGTTTAAATTGAGTATTTGCTTTCCATTTTTCTAAAGTCATTGCAACCTTGGCAATAACTATATCATTTAAACTTCCTTTTTTTATGACTGCAAAGATCCTAAACTCTAACATAATATTTGTGCTAAATACACTTAAAGTAGACAATGAAATTTCAAGTAAAATAAACTTTATCCACATCTATTGGACCGAGCAGGTCCTAACATCTAGATTTTACTTCTATAAGTTACACGAATATGTTGTACATTCTTAAATAATCAAAGCTTACAATATTAATTTGTAAGCCTTTCCACATAAAACAACTTACTTACACAGGAATGTGAATGGATCAATATTTTTGTTACAACATTCTCTCAATTTTTTTCTTTTGTGGCTGTTTCATCTAGAAAGGTTTCCACAGACTACTGTATTAGTCCTTATGCTTTGGCTATGAAATATGTTTGAGCTGAATGAGGCAACATTGGTTATTAAGGCTTATTTCTATGATGGAGCATTATCCTTAAAACTGATGCCATTTCCAGAGAACAGTGGGAGAATCACAGCTATCTTGAATCTTCAGGCTCTGTTTTGATGACTTTCTTTTCTAAAGTGAAAGCTGAGTGAGGGTAGTCTTTTAAAATCCCAAGGCTCTCTGCATAAAAATGGAAACCAAGAGTTTAAATCAGTGCATCACAAAACAAAACAAAACAAAACAAAACAAAACAAAACAAAACAAAACACAACAACTTTAAATTAATGGATCACAAAAAATCAAACTCAAACAAACTTTTAAAATACACCCCCAAAATCCATGGCAAATAGTATCAACTATTCATAATTCTACAATTCCACAGAAAAACTTTACAGAGCTATAGTTAAGGATTTTGTATTTAAATTCCATCTCCGCCAAATACCAGGTATACACCTCTGAGCAAATTACACACCTCTCTAAGCCTTAGTGTCTTTTTCTATAAAATGGGGATGGTATCAACATGGGGTGGCATGAGAACTAAATCATGAAATTCACGTAAAACATTTCGCATACAGAACATACCAGTTTCTATTTAATGCTTGGTCCAATGTGATGAACAAAATATATAAAATTGGTCGCTCATATACAACAAAATTACTAGTTAAAATGTGTACTATTGAATAAAGAAAATGAGACAGAAAAACATCTTCCATGTTTAAACATGGAATTATTTTTTTTTTTAAAGTTTCTCTAGCCATGAAATTTTAAGGTGGGTGACACAGGAATAAAAGAATGAAAACCCTACTTTAAGGAATCACTCCTTAGAGTTATGTGTGTATAGCTATTTTCACCCCCAAACACTACTGAATGGCAATAAAATTTAATACTTAGGTGAAGTACTAATACTGGGGGATATATATACATGCATGCATACACACGTGTGTGTGCATATAACACTTTGAAAAGGATTCCAGGAAGGTAACCGATACTAATAACTTATCTGAGATTAGGCAGTTCAATTTCTGAATTTACCTTCTCTACACAAAAGTAGATTTTAAATTCAGTAAAGAGTAATAAAAAGAGTAGCTACCATTTATTGAATTCCTATCAGCCAAGCAATTCATATATGCTGTTTTGTTTAATCCTTATAACTACTTTGTGAGGTTGAAATTATTTCTATTTTAGAGATGAAACAACTGACTTCGAGTGACTCCTAATGTTTCCTTAACTCAAAGACTGAATGATACCAGTTTCTTTCAAATGGTGTTGGCCTTCATTACTTTAACCTGGTCTACCTCACCTTACTTGGGTAAAAATATGTACACACCTAAGTATAATAAGGAACAGCTTATCCTTTTATGGAGTTCAATTTATTTCTGAAATATAAATATCATCTCCAAAATGCATCTCTGGTACACAAGGTTTTCTCAGCATGACAGCAAACATGTAATCTATTAATTTCATATTATGAAAGGCCAGAAAAAGGCAATTACATAACTCGAGCTAGCCATTTATTATTTGGTTTAAAAATTTATATAAAAGTCACCATTCCTATAATAACTAATCAAAATAATCTCAACCTTCCTGAGTTCTCTGTCAACTTTCTGGACTACTGTGTTCTCAAAAAGACTGCCTATTATTATGGCCACCTACTATTTCCGAGGGGAGAAAAACTAATTAGTGAACCCTGTTAATAATGACCTTTACCTGGGTAGGGGCAGGGGGACAGTGAGAAGGAGGAAGATAGAATTTAAAGATGCTTTGTTCAAGTGGTTCTCTCTTTAATCATATCCCACATTCTCACCTGATGAGTGGGACTTTGTCTCACTGGAATAAAGTCTACTCAGCTCCCCATCCACTACAAAATGATGCGGCTGTCTGTTCTGCAAATTAGATATTCGGAGATTCAAAGGTCTTTCTCCTAATTGAAAAGGAAAAAAAAGCAGTATGAAAAAATAAGTTTTTACAAATAGCCTAAACATTTCTTAGGAAAGGAATAAGGAAAGTCAACAGGCACTAAACATTTTAAATAACAGTGGGAGAAATATTTCATAATTTAGGAAGTAAATGGCAATTCATGCTAGTCCCAAGGTTTGCAATTTGTGCTAGTCCTAAGGTTTACAATTCTGCCAGGATGTGAACTAAACAAAAGACAGATTTCCAGTAAGTAATTGTGGAATATAATACATCCCCTCTGTAAGGCATTTTCTTACTAGTGCAACCATTGTGCCAAGGTATGTCATTAACCACATAACAAATATGAGATGGCTTCAAGCCAACTGCCTATTACTAAACTCAGTAACAGCAACAAAACCTATGGCAAATCCATGAATAAACAGAATTAGCACAGATGTGGTAAAAATGCTTTCTTTATAACACCAAAGTATATTTTCTGTCATAAACCTAAAATTCATCACATTTAACAAACTGCCACCCCACATTCAATTATCCTGGTTTCACAAATTAGTCACCAAATCTTTCATTAATGCCATAGCTTCTTAACTCTTAAGTCGTAACTGTCAAGGATGACTGAAGAAGTTAAAACAAGAACTCAACTAAAAAGTTTCTGAACATTTAAAAAAGGAAGAACACTTTCCTCCAGTACTCTGATCTGCTGACATGTATAATATTTTACTCTCTATAAAAGTATAATGATAATATATTTTTAAAAGGTGCCACAAAATTGTTTTTCTTCAAACACTTATTGGTATTTGAAAGTAGATGTATTTCTATACTTCTATGCTGTACATCTCCCTCCACTAGAGTGTGAGCTCCAAGTAAGCCTCAGGAACTATCTTGTTCACCACTGCATCTTCAGTGCCCAGAAGTGTGCCTGGCATGTAGGAGATAGTAAAAAAACATTTGCTGAATGAGTGAATGACGATGACTTGAGATTTTCTTTATATGTGAATAAGAAAAAAAACGAAATAATTTTTTAAATGGTAAAAATACTCATGAATCATAGCTTTCTAAACCTAAGCGTTTAAGAACAATTTCTAAAGTGTACACTGTACAAAATATTTTCATAGCAACTGTAGACCAAAATGTGAAGACTGAAAGTAGGTAAAATTTCTTTGAGTATCTCTACTCTTATACTTTCTCTTTAAATCCCTGTGCTCTGTCATTAATACTTTAGAAGCTGTTACCATGTTCTCTTAGGCACCAAATATAAATTTCACAGACAAATCTGTTATTGAAGATGAAAAAACAGAAAGTTTTGATTTTTTAAAAAATGATAAACATCTCCATGGAATCCATTTCATTGAGAAAAATGATCTGTATGGTCAGCCTACCATATCTGAGGGTTCCATATCTGCAGATTCAACCAACTACAGTTAAAAAGTATTTGAGAAAAAAGTTATAATGTTGCTGACATGTACTATGTAGTTAGGCCTACGATGGTTACATCTGTGCTGAACGTGCATGGACCTTTTTTTCTTGTCATTATTCCCTAAACAATAAACAATTATTTATATAGCATTTATATTATATTTGGTATTAAAGTAATCTAGAGATGACTTGAAGTATACAGGATGACATGTGCAGGTTATATGCAAATATTATGCCATTTTATTCAAGGGACTTAAGCATCTGGTTTCGTTATCTGCAGGGGGAAGGGGGGATAGGTGGGAACCAATCCTCCACAGATACCAAGTAACAACTATACTATTTACATCTCCCATTCCCATTCACCCTTTATAAAACACATGTCAACTGTATGTGCTAGCTGTTGTTTAGGGATAAGGTTAAAAGAAAAACTTTAAGCCTGCAGGATAAATTATTTCCTTTTTTGAAAACGGGACAATTTGGAAATTAATTCTGATAACCTATAAAATAGTCTCCGAAATAGACCAAGATTTAAAAATCAGCAAATTTTTGATTCTCTTTGAAGTGTACGTAGTGGCTGGCTCTAAAGGTGTAGGTCCTTCTAAGAGATGTACCTTGTCCATCGGAGTTATCAGAAGCCAAGCCATTAGGGCTGTGCTCTTCTGAGCTTTGTCTGTAAAGTCCTGCAGACAGTCTTCTTTCAGCATGCTGCAGTCTCTCATAGCCAGCTTGGGTGCAAAGGAACTCCATCTGCTTTGCCATCACCTTTTCAGGCTGCTAGTAAGTAAAGCAAAAATAAAATCAGTAACTAAAACATTCTAGAGTTTTTAATGGTTTGAAGATGCCAATTTCAGACTACAGCAAATATATTTAGTATTCATTAAAATTAGTTCATATTTCACGTGGTATACACATTCCATAAATATGCTTAGATGTCTATGTTATCACGTTAAACCATAAAACGTTGGATTTTGTGCAAAAGAAAAAAAATCTTTCTGCTCAACCTTATAGAGAGAATTCCATTTCAGCTCAAGAGCAAAATCACCTTAGCTTTATTTTCCAAAGCACTGAGTCCTTTCAAAGATTTTTTTTTAAAAGGAACCTCAGAGCAACAGCAACATCTGCTATAAATTGCTTCCAACACATAGGGTGAAATCTTGGCATTTTTATTTTAGGATTTGGCAAAATACAGACTCTGACATGATTACAGTATGTTTGGGGGAGAAAAGGTGTAAAATGGTTGTCTAGAAGAAGAAGACAAACACACCTCCTACTAAAATTAAACAATGCAAATTATGCAGAAAAACATCAGTGCCAACAGGGATCTTCACCTTCAACATGGAAAGAAATGGCACTATTTCCAAACCAATCATAAAAAGACATGTTTTAAAATACACAATTAGTTGGCTAAAATATAACTTTATCTCTCTGTGTATTTTATAAGTTCCTTTCTAAGTATTGCCCTAAATTACTTATGTGTGATATTCAAAGCAGTGTACTGGAATATTTTAACAAGGAGTAATAGTCAAAATGCAGTCATGAATCACTACAGTGCTGAATAGAAGAGTAATACAAGGAAGCTGCTATATAAAATTAGTTATAAACAGTCCCGATTTACAATAATAGAAATCAATAGGTGAAATATATTAATTCACAGAATTGGCTAAAAGTTTGTAAGATTTTTCTGAATGTAATAAACCAGATCTTCAATTCATCTGAACTTGTTACTAATCTGATAAAATTTCAGTAAGCCTTTTGAGGGGGAAGTATATTTTTTCATCCACTTAACATAAAAAAACCCTGAGCACTATTAATTTGACCAAAAGCAGTCAGTGGGGAGAAGATCAATGGGAACAAAACTTGCATTGCTTTTTAACAGGTGATTTTTGCAGAAATGACTCTTTTAAATGTTATACTTTAATAGCAAAAGCACCTAAAGCTACATATTAATCATTTTTCATTATACATGAACTGAAATGATTTAACAAAAGCTACAATGTTGACTATTAATATTTTACTGAAAACTAGTACTATTTTCTCTCAGAGTTGTATTACACACAGCCATAGTCAACATGGCTGTTTTCCTGGTATCAAATTGCTTCTTTTGAGTTTTCTTACACAATCTGTTTTAACTTCCTACAAAACTATAAAGAATAAGTAAGTATCACTGCATCAAATTCTGCTTAGAAGATTCTACTCATAAACAGAATCAAACGAAGTTGTTTTTACTATCTTGTTGATACAGCTGTGGATCAGATGACATTTTAAGAACAACCAGAAATAAATTCAGTCCTTGGACGCTTAAAACTGAAGCTGACTGAAGCAGCCATTTGTTTTTCAACCTACAAGTATTATTATGAAATATTAACTGGTAGTTTATATTACCTGTGAAGTAAGAGCAGCGAGTTCTTCACTCTTAGCTTTAGCCTGCTGAAAGAGTGTGTGCATGGAGTCCTGAAAATCTGGAAACCCATCCTGTGGATCAAAGGATAAGTCCTTCTTACTTAAGATTTGTAGACAAACATATTATCAAAAATTCAGATGTTAAAGAAAACCACCTTAATCCTACTACCATAGTTAAGAGTTTAATGTACAATATTTCATTTTAGTCTTTTACAATAAAATTACCCTATTCTACAGTTGTAGCCTTGGTAAAAGATTTATGCACCCACATTGTTTTACGCTGGACTGCAGACTTCAGGATCATTGATAATAATGGTTATAGAACATTTCATAAGACATGTCAACTAGTGGTTCAACTACTTAATCACTATCCTCATAAGGGACATTTAGATTTTCCCCCCTTATTTTTGCCTTGAAAAACACTGCAAAAAATAGCATGGAAATAGCATTTCACATAGTTTAGTCAATATAACAGATTCCCAGAGCAAAATTATTGCACGGAGATGAATATTTTTATGTCATTCATACTTTCACCAAAGGCCTTTACTGGTTTGTCATACAGTAAGCTTACATGACAGTTTTCCTGGCCAGCACTGGGTGTTGGTGTTTCTTTCATTTCTGCCAGTTTATATTTTTGTTTAGATATTACAAAAATTTTTAATTTTAAATACTGTAGTTGCATATAATTTTATTTTGTGGTTTATTTTATTGCTATAAAGTTTAGAAAAGCATTCTGCTTTAGGGATTTGATAAGTATTCAAGTCTACCCTCTAGTTTTTCTAAGCATTTATTTATTTGTTTGTTTGTTTGTTTGTTTATTTAAATTGAACTCTAACCCATCTGTAATTTATTTTGTCATATGTGGTAAAGATCCAAAGTAAATTTTCTTTTAAGATGCCACCCAATAATCAAACTTGAATTTCTGAACAATTCTTCCATGTTGACTTGTGATAGTTGACTTGTGATTTCTACTTGACCATCATTTGACAGGCAATGCAGCACTGGAAATAGAAAGATCTGCACTCATGTTCCAATTCCACCACTTAATAACTACATGACACAGGATGAGTAACTTACCCTTTCTGAATTTTAGTTTCCTCATGAAAAATAAGAATAAAATAATCTACCTATTAGGATTGTTGTGAAGAACAAATGAGATAACGTAAATGAGACACTGCTTTTAGTATGAAGTAACTGCTAAGTAAATATATCAAAACATATTAAATTCATGAAACAAAAAATTCATGAACAAAACTGAGCACAATGATTTGGCATGTAGAAATTACCCAAAAAATGTTTACTATTAATATTTATTAAGTGCCCCCCCCCCTAAAAAAAAAAGAAACTCCACTGGATATAGTCAGAGTAAAATAGATAGCATGCTTTAAGTGACTTATGTATCTCTATGATACTGGTGGAATAAATTTTAGGGATATTTACGTATAGACGCCTTAAGGAATGAGCCTTTAACGTGAAAACTAGCAAGAGAATATTGACTATGTTGGTGGGAAACTGTTTTAATGGAAAAAAAAAAAAGGAAAACTAGAAAAACAAAAATACCTTGTTTACCTAACAAGTTCTACATTCTGTACTCAAGGCTGGGGATACACTGACTCCTGCCTTGCTGACAAAGAAATTCTAGAGAGGGAAATGGACACAGAGATCCAGGGCACAGTAGAGGACACCGTGTCAGGGAAGGCTAGAAGGCGCACCATCTAGGCTAAGACTTGAAAGAAGAGAGTACTCTAGGGTAACAGAGCAGCTTATACAGAGGCCCGGAGGCAAAAAGAACATGATACACTTGAGAAGCTGGAAATTAATGCAGGTAACACAGGGAATACACTGAGAAAGAAGAAGTGGTGAGAAAGTCTGTGAGGCCTTGTAAGCCATGGTAAGAATTTTAGAGTTTATCTTAAATTCAAAGTGAAGACACTGAAGGTCTCCAGGAAGAGTCTAATCAGATCTGTGTTTTACAAAGCAAAACTGAATGCAATGGGGACAATGGACTGGGGTGTGGGGTGGTCTCAAGGATAGTGGTGGGGAACTGATCAGAGGGTTGTGATGAAGACATAGTGGCCTAGCTCCGGACAGTGACAGATGCAACAGAGAAACAGATGAATTCCGAGCCATGGCTTTGGCAACCAGCAGTCTGGTGGTAACATTCACTACAGTAAGGAACTCAGGCCCAGGAAGGAGGCTTGGGGAGGGAGCACAAAGGGGATGAATTCAGCGAGGGACATGTGGTCTGCTGGTGAGACCCTGCAGATAACCTCAGCAGGCAGGTGCACTAAGCTGTGAGCCTGAGGCATGATAAGGGAGAGTTCCAGCTCATCGACAGGCCCTGAGTGGAGTGTGCCCAGGCCAGAACCTGCATTATCTCAGTACCGTTTTTAAAAGAGCTTATAGAAGGAGAAGGGAACCAGATGTGTGATCTCAGGCAAGACAGTTAACCTTGTTATTTCCAGTGTTCCCAATTTTTAATGGAGATTAAACAATCTGCTTTATATGCCTGATGGAAATTTGTGGGGATTAAATGAAATAATGCAAATAGTAAATCTTGGAAAAGTACACATTGCTATACAAATATATGGTGGCACCACTGTCAGGATTATTTGACAATGAGGATATGGAAAATCTGTAAGGGGGAATTTCAAACTTTATATGTGAAAGTTTTTGGAAAATGGACACTCACTGCTCCCTCATCAATAAAGAGAAATAAAGGCACACAATAAGCAATAAATAACAGTATCCAGGTAATCAGTGATCTCTGCAACTGAGCACATTAGTCATTCTAATTTTCTTCCACAGACTTGACAGTTCATTGTAGATAAGAAAACTACAGATTGAGTAGCTATCACTTTATAACATTATGAAGTAGGTTTTAGATACCCAAAGTATATGACTTAGAAATAAAAGTGAGAACGGTCCCAAGAAACCGGTCTCTTTCACATTATGTTTCGTGCAGGACTTTCGTTATGTCTCTCAAGCTTTCTTCCCAGGAACCAGCTGTACCATGCTATGAGCAATTTATCTTCATGTCATATTCTTGGCTGCTGCCATTAATCACAGTGTTCCCTTACTGGTGAGACTGAGCACTGAGAAAATAAAAGATACAGAGGGGGATGCTGCTCACAACCTAATTACTCTCATCCCATTGCTCTCTGTCCCCATTCCTCCTCAACCTTCCCACTGAATACTATCAAGTTGCTTTAAAGCCATTGCTTAGCTGTCTTTAAAATGACTTGTTCCAACAGATGTTCTCAGCCTCACATGTGCATTTTCCTTTTTTCTACTCACACTTTCTATATGAATAGCAGATTGTAATGCTTCTGTTTTTCTGATCCAGAGGGGAAGAATCTACATCAAATCAGACCAGCTTTCTTTTCAACAAGCTTAGAAACAGCGTAGGTGGATACTCTGACCCTCTTCCCTCCCCCTTCCTCACTCTCCCACCCCCACCTCCCTGGAACTGCTAGCAGATGTTTCCTCTAAGCCCTTTTTTTTTTCAAGCCTCAATTCTCTGACTTTCTGGTCTCTATTAACGAACTTCGTTTCTTTCATCCAGTTATCTCTGATTGCTTTGCACTCCCAGCCCACACGGGATCAAGAATGCTGTCACCTCCTATATCTTTGCCTAGTCTCCAGCAATATCAGTAAAAGAAGAAAACTTATAGATGAGATCTGAACAGTAAAAGCCTATTTGTTCAGCTACCATCGCCAGTCCTGAGACTGGTTGTTTTACATGTTCTTCCTCTCCTTCTAAGATATTACTTATAACACTGGAGGTAATGACAGGGTCTGTGCATGGAACACAGTATGTTCTTAATGAAAAAGGCTATCAATTTAATCTACTTTTAACTAATGTTTCAGAAAAATGAGGGAAAGACAATAGTGCCAGGGCCACTGGCTCTGGATTTTTCATCTCTTTTAACGAGTTATCAAGCTGTCTTAAATACTTCCTGTCATAGGTACGATATAAACTATTTTTTGATTTCTGTTTATTTTCCCAACACGCTTTTTTTCCTCATTCAAAACAATTAGTATGCTAAATAATAATGTCTTACATTTAAATACATTTTTAAATTTACATTAAGTTTTCTACACAAAACTTTTTATTGGATAAGCTTCCTTGGATTAGAAAATGGTAACTGCCACTATTTCCCCCTTCTTCAAAGACTACCAGTCCTGTGAACACCTTGCCCTTCATACCACACCAGTGAGAGAAAAAGTATAATCCCAATTGTGTTTTTCACCTCTAAGGTGCTTTGTGAATGTCCACTGGCACCCAGAAAGTTGGTATTGCTTTGAGGTTTAGAAGCCATACCTGGATTTGAAGCCCTGGTTCTGCCATTAGATAGTGATGTGGCAACTGGTACAAGTCCCTGAGCCTTCCTGGGTCTCTACTTGGCTATTAAATGGGAATCATAAGCCCTCCATACAGGTAGACAAGAAGGCTTGTGATAATTTCAAATGCCTAGTAGAAAGGGGTGCATAAGAGATTCAATAAAAAGTAGTTAGTTTTGCAATGGCTCTAGAGCTAGATTTGGGGTCTCTGATGAAAAGGAAAAGAAAAATACATGTTCATTTCAGCTATAAGCAGATTCACACACAGGGTTGTAATCCCAGGTGGGTGAGCTATTCATCTAGCCTGGGCAGGAGAAGTATTCTCGAACCTTTATTACTAACACAGAGGGTTGAAGAGGTGCTTTCACTAGAGGCTTCTTTCCAACTGATGGGTTACCCTACGACCTCTCCAAGCTAGCAGACTTCTTCCTCTGTATCTATCTCATACATTCTAGGTATTAGGGATAAAGTTCAACATCTCTAATGTTTTTAAATTCTGTAGTAAAGAGCAGTATTTTGGGACAGGTTATTACAATATGTATACTGATTATCAAACAACACTAACAAAAACAAAAACAATCAAATAAATAGCTAATTATCCTTAAGGGGGAACAACTTACTACATAATAAGAATAATCAGACAAGGATTTTAAAACTGCATTCCACCCAACCCTTCATAAAGATCAGGAAAATACAGCATTTAGTAACAAGAAAAGATCTTGAACAAAGCACTAGTTTTATCAGTGTATCATAATGTATTGATAACGGCATGCAAGAAAATGTTTTTCTTTCCCTTACATGTCTATTTTGATGTCATGTCTATTTTACGTACTGGACATTACAATTATTTTTGTTAACTGTGAGAAAAAGAAGTCAGCAACTTGGTATGTATGCTCACTTATCATTGCCAATGATTTTGGAAAACTAAAGATGAAAAGGAAGAGAAAAAATTGTCTTATTAATTTGGGCTTAGTACTTAGGAATCTGTTATACTCTACAACAGGCTAAGCTTATCTTTTTATTACTTTCTTTTAATAGAGAATTAGTAAGCTAAGAATCACAAAAGAAATATTCAAATAAAATAAAAGAAATAAGTATGTGCAAAGAATTCTAAACTCCTTCTAGTTTTCCTTATGAAGTCCTTTGTGTCAGTCACATATTGTGGACAAACTGGTCTCACTGTTCTCTAAACACGGACAGTGTTTTCTTATGTCTGTGTCTTGCTTTGCCCATGCTAGTCTCTCTTTACAACGCCCTTTCACCCTCCATTCCATGTCCCTACCTTCTGAAATCCTACCTTTCTCTTAAAAACCAGCTCAAATGATATCTCCTCAATAGAGCTTCCCCTAATCTCTTCTCATGCCAGAAATTCTCACCCCCGCCACCATTAGCCACATAGAAGGTAGACATATGCAAAGCACTAATATCTGATGAAAAGTCCTAAGGGAGTAGTAGTAATCCTATAAAGCTGATACTAACTACTTCATTATCAGCTTCCAGAACCAAATGAATAGCTCTAGCATCTCAAATTTGACTAAAGTGTACACCACAAGAGAATGTAGACAAGGATTTATACCAATATTGTATATTTTGCAAAGAATTATGCTATATACATATATAGATATAGTGTCCTAAATTCAAAGCTAAAGTCCCTCTTTATTTGTGGGAAATGAAAATCAAGAGCTTACTGTGTATATAAGAGCTATTAAAGAAGCCTGGGGTTGACTAGTCACTTGTTTTATTTCGGAAGATTTAGAATTGTTATTCACAGAAAAGGAAACACCAATTGTCCTAATTCTAAATTCATAACTGCTCGAATGGCTTCGTAAACTCCAGTAAAGCAAAAACTAACTATATTCAATCATCTCTAGTATATTTAAAGGAATATTTTGAAAGGAATAGAAGGGCCACATCTAATGCTATAACTCAACACTGACAGCCACTAAAAAGAAACTAGAATACTGTAATTGGATAGAAGAAGCAATGTGCTTAAATTTCAGAATCATGGCCACTGAGAGAACCAGAAAGACATGAATACAGCCTAAGAAGAAAAACCATAGCTCAAAGAGTCCATGAGATTCAAAATTTCAAACTTCAGTGTTCATTAGTGATCTCCGAAGCTAGACAAAAAGGAAAGTGGGGCTTAAATGTGAGAGCGGCCTGAATCATGACCACACGGAGGGCCAAGGGCGAGAAAGAAAGGGGAATGTAATTTCTAGCCTAGCAACTGACTACTTTTCTTGGCCACCGGGAAAAGTAGTATTCTGTATCTTCTTTGCTTTAAATCTTCCAATGGCACATGCCTTCTCAGCAGTTTCTGTGTTTACTCGGCCTTCCCTTTCAGTGGCAGAATCATTTACTTGGATTCCTTTCTTACTTGTTAGCTTGGGATGCAATAGGATAAAACTATTTCACAGGTTAGATCATCTTTCAGTGGCCTTTTAGGTAATTTCAACAAATTTTTTGAGTGGTATCTGAGGCTAACCCATCTTAAACATTATTCAGAGCTAAGTGAGGTAGATTATAAATATAAGCAAAATCTTAAAAATGTGCCTTTTTGAATAAAATTATTTTCTTTGAGAACAACTGCTTTAGGCTAACGATTTTAAAAGTCAAAGATGCTTATACATAGTCATTCATTATTTCATCTAACAGATTTTATTAAGTACCTATTAAGTGCAAGACACTGTAAAAAGTAGTAAATAGGCAGATAAGAGCTCTAATCTTGTTTAATGGGGCACACTGATAATAAATTAAAAACAAATACATAATAGCTTCGGATACTGATAAATGCTAGGGAAACAAACCAAACAAACCAAGAGAATGAACCTACATGTGATTTGGGGGTATGGGTGTTGCTTTGCTTTAGAAAGGGAGGCATAGAAGTCAGAGGAATCTCTCGGCTATGAGCTGAAGCCATGTGACGTTCTAGAGATCTAGGTAGGGGGAACCGTGAGTGGTGAGGTACAAATGAGTCGGGCATGTTCCCGGAACGGAAAGTTGGTCTGTGTAGCTGGGAAACAGTAAAAATGGGGAAGTGTGGCAGCAGATGAGGTTAAAGATGCAAGCCAGAGTTAGATCACGTAGGGTCTTAGGTACCTTAGGAAAAAGTGTAAATTTTATTCTAGGTACTGTAAGCCATTGGAAAGATTTAAGCAAGAAAGGGATTTATGTTTTTAAAAGATAACTGTGGCTTTGGTAAAAATAAAAAACGATTCCATACAAACAAATGCTTCATAAAAATAATTTCATGATGGAAATTCAGGGTAGTCAAACATAGCTTATCTGCTTTAACGTGGAATTAAAAAACAGAAGGCTAAGAGAGTACTGACCCCCAGCTATCGAAAAACAAAAAAAGAAGGCACCACCTGACTTCAAATTTCTACTTTGCTGCAGTCTGGCCTCAGAAAAAGCACAGTAGACGCACCCCCCCCCCCATATTGATGGGGAATACGCTCCAAGACCCCTAGCAGATGCCTGAAATTGCAGATAGTAACAAACCCTATATATACTGTTTTTTCCTATACATACACACCTATGATAATGTTTAATTTGTAAATTAGGCACAGTAAGAGATTAACAATAACAACTAATAAAATAGAACTATAGCAATATACTGTTATGTGTGTGGTCAGTCGGTCTGTCGGTTGGTCTGTCTCTCTCTCCAGTAATTTTTATATTTTTCTGCCCAAACCCATTCTTGGATCCGTGTAACCTTCCCTTACTTGCAGTAAATGGCTTGGTGTCGTTCATTTCAGATCCCTTGCTGAAGTCTTCGTATAGGCTCAATGCTTTCGGGTGCAACACACTGCTGTCAATTGAAACACGTTTTCTGTTCATGTCTTCTGCCCACAAATTTAATGCTTTTTCCATCTTAAGTACTTATCACACACTGTGGTCATAACCTTCATAATTTAAGGCATGACAGCAAAATTAGCACAAACTTCTTTTTCCTTCCTCATAACTTCATGGATAAGAAGATCGGTTCTTAATCTAGATTTTAGCAACCTCGGCGTAAATTTTTTTCTTTATAAAGTTGAGAACTTTCATCTTTTCACTTCAAGAAAGCACTTTACAGCTTCTCTTGGGCATATATTAATTGCCAGCATCACTACTCTTGGGCTTTGGGGCCATTGTTAAGTAAAATGAGGGTTATTATGAACACAAGCACTGCAACACTGTGACAATCTGATAACCGAGATGGCTACTAAGGTAGTGCACACAGTACGGATACACTGGACAAAGGGATGTTTCACATCCTGGGTGGAAAAGAGTGTGACCATGCAAAGTTTCATGGCACTACTCAGAATGATGCACAAATTAAAATGTACAAATTGTTTATTTCCGGAATTTTCCATTTCATATTTTTTGACTGCAGTTGACCATGGGTAACTGAGACAGCAGGTAACTGAAACTGTGGAAAGTGAAACCACAGTAAGGGGGGACTGCCGTATCCAATCCAAATTAGGAACCAGTAGTTCTGAAACCACTCTATAGTTCTGAAAGCCCTAAGAAATGCACATTTTTCTTGCTCAACTCCTACCTCACCACTGGCAGGTCTAAAATCAAAAGGACAGACTTAATTGTGACTCTCAAAAAAAGGCTTTAATTATAGTCAAGTCTCCATAATTTGCACCTACTAAATTGTAATTTCTCTCAGATAGCTAATATAAAGAAATTAAGCCCTAGTTCCTCTAAATTTAATGACAAATGATGTAAATAAGATTATAAAAGGTACAGTTTTAACCAGTGAAGTTTTAAATTTGTAAAAAACATCTATTTATAAATCTACCTTTGAAAAACTGACTGAATATAAATCTCATCATTGCTGTTTCCTTCTGAAGACTTCCTTAGAATCCTAATTCAAATTACTGTAGGTATATCAAAGCAACAAAATTTTATATTATTTTTAAGATTCTATAATTCATATTTTTCATTAGTTCGTGGGACCATTTTTTTTTTTTAAGTTTGAAATACTAAGGCAAACATTATTAGCATAAGAAAATATAAAATATAATCATACCTCTACTTTAATTCTCTTTGGGGATAATTCATCTCTTTCTCCACATTTTGACCTGAGGGGAATGGGAGACAGAAAAACTTGAGAAGGTAACAAATTTTATTCGAAAGGTATCTCAACCTATACTTCCACCAAAATGTATAACTCTGAAACTCTGACATCAAAAAGAAGACATTCATAACGAACACTACAGTTAACGATAGAAACTTTTCATCATTTCTAAATTAACATTAGAAAAAAACACGGACACAATTACATTATACCTTCTAAAAGACCACTATCTAGAACTCCCCGCCCAAGAAGTACCCACTAATATGTAACAATTATCACATAAAAAAAAGGGGGGGGGGAATCAAGGAGGATTATATTTCATGATATCCCTTTATGGATCAGTAAAAACATTTTGGGACAAAATGCCAAAAATGGCCATTTAAGATGAATGCTTGAAGCTATATGAAATTAAAATGCATTTTATCTCTCCACTGAAACTACAGATGCATTTTCCCTTAAACTTCAGATCCCTCTGCTGGGAATCTATCCCACAGAGGAACCTACAAATATATGAAATACTACTGGTCAAATAAACTATGACAAGCCATCAACTGAAAGTTATACCTTCATTTAAGAGATGTTAAAATGCGAAAAAAAAAAGTACATCTCAGAATCAACAAACTAAGATATGTATGGTGTTATTTATTATTGTATTATTTATGACAAAAGGCTAGAAACAACTCAAGTACTCATTGATAGGGAGCTGGTTAAATGAATCATGGTACATCAACGCAACACCATGAACCTATAAAAAATAATGAAGAAGATGTATATGTACTAATACAGAGAGATCTCTAAGACATGTTAAAATAAAAACAAAATATAGAATGATGTAGACACATGTAACCTATTGTTTTTTGAAAAACAGGTGAAAATGAGTAACTATATATTTCTTTGCATGCACATAAACAAATGCTATAAAGATAAAAAAGTAACAAAGCTACCTACATTGAAGAGAGGAACAGGGTAAAACAAAACAGGAGAGCACAACTTTGTACTACATATTTACATAGTTCTAAATTATGTGAAATTGTTATGTATTTTAAAACATATTTAACTTATAAAAGACATGTAAATACTACAAGACGCAGCTAAAATTTGTTGAAAGTAGTTGCTTCTAGGGCATGGTCTTAAAAAGGGGGAAGGAAGCAGAGTAGGAGAACTGCTGAATTTTATTAAAAGCTGTTGTACTATATGACTTCTTAAATCATAGACATGTATTACTTTGATTAAAGAAAATTAAATAACACCCTTGAAAGGAAACTTTTGTATAATACAGTGAAAAAAAATGAAAAATCACTAAATTGGCTCTTGATTATCCAACTCTTAAAAAAAAACCTTGTAAATAATCCTATAATATTGCTGTATATTCTGACCTGTTCATTTAGTCTGTATAATTTTACTTGTCAGTTTGTAAATATATGAGCTCTTCGGGTAGGGTAGGAAATGAAGCTGCTATGAGTTAGGAAAAATAATGGTGATGACAGTAAATGCCTAAAAGGGTTGCTTTCAAACTTGAATATACACAAGAATCATCTGGGATGCTTGGGAAAGTGTGAATTCCAAGGCTCTATCCCCAGAGACTGATTTATTTGATCTGTGGAGGATGCTGAGAATGTGGCTTTTCAACACATACTCAGTTATTCGAATGCAAGTGATCACCTGCATCTACTCGGACAAGCAGCAGCACGCACAAATGATGGTGCTCTGGAAATCAGGGTCCACGTGGAATCAAGGGAACAAAATCAAAATGGTCCTATACTTAAAGGCAAAACTTAGGGTTCAAGTGAAGAGAAAATGAAGAATAATATGTTAATTATATTAAATTGTAAAACCATTATTTTTCAACATTTTTTAAATTTCAAACACATGTTCCATATTCCACTTGTTGGTTATAAAAGTATCTTCCAATTTTTCTTTAAATACTGATCAGTGGAGTCTTTTTATCTACTCATTGGATTGTAAACACCTTGCAAAAGGAACTAATTTGTTTTCTCAGAGTTCAAGTTCATGTAGTCAGTGGTGTACAAATAAAACTATAAATGCTGAGTAACTAAACCTATCATCACACTCAAAACCAAAGCATCTGCATGACAGAATGTCTAAAACCACTGCCAGAACAATGCTTTAGTGCCAGAATGATCTTTCAAAAGACACACAAAAGAAATTTAACAAAACAGCAAAAACCACTTTAGTAATCATGTTTTGAGAAGTCGCATCACTGCTTAATTTTACAGAACTATAATCACACTTCTTCTTTTTCAGAAATGTTTATTATATACTATCAATGGATAGTATTTCAAGTTCTATTTCTATCAAGCAATGCAAAAATACTGCCAATTAAACACTTACTTGGTGGTTCTGTAAGTATATTTATAGGTGACTTCTCGCGAAATCTGCCTAGCCAGAGCAAAAAGTTCATCTCTTCTTGTCAGCAGGGCATTATCCTTCACACAGAGCTGAGCAGCCGCTTCATTGACAGTAAGCTGCATATCCAAAATAAAGTTTTAAAAATTATAAACATTTTAATTTCATCTATATATATAAAACGTTTCACTTACGAATAGAAAAATGTCACATCATTAGATAATGAAATCATAATTTATAAAAATTAGGATGGTCTTTATTTTTAATTAGTCCTAATGACTAATTTCAAAAGAAAAATAAGTCATCTACCATATCTCAGAACTCAAACTAATCAAAATAGTCATCTTAGTTTTATTTATTTTTGTTTAGGTACGAATTTATGGAAAATAAGTGAAATTAAAATAAAAGTAAAAAATGTTTGAGAAAAATATTTATCACCATATAAATATGACATGGTGATATTTCCCTAACGAAAAATGATTATATATAGTCTGACAGATATTTTTTTTCAATGTGAACTGACATGAAATTCTTGAAGAAATATAAACTAAATAATTTTAGTTAAATATTTATCGAATCACTTAGTAAAAATGGTTACCATAAATTAGGGCTATAAAGAAAAATCAAGTCTTAGAGTCACTGAATCTCTTAAGAGTCATCTAATTTTACTCTTTAGAGTGTTAAATATTGCCAATATTTAAATATTGCTAGTTGATCAAACACCGTGTACTAAAATTTAAAATAGCAAATGCTATCCTAAACTTGAAACCTTTAATTGTTCAATAGACTAGAAAAAAATTTTTTCAAATAATTTTGTCAATTTACATAGATGTAGGGAATTGCCAAGAGGTATGTCCAGCTTTTGAAAAAGCAAGAAACAGTGGCACAATCGATGGCAAAAAGAGAATGGGTTTTTAAGACAGATACAACTGACCTGAATCTTTCTCCATCATTACCAGCTATGTGTCTTTGGACATGTAAACACTCAAGAGCTTCAAAAGACTCTAACAAGAAGTAACTGAAGTTGTTGTTACTTCAAAGTTGTTAATGTCAGTTTTTGTTTCCCTTTCATAAGAAATCAGGCATTTACTCTTTCTCCCTACTTAGGCATCTCACTTTATTCACAGTAACTTTTCTTATTTAAAAATTTTAAAAATACAGAGATGCAATAAAAGATAATAAATGCAGCATGGAATCCTTCCACCCAGAATGACTATTAATATTTTAATGTCTATTATTCTAATATCTTTGTATATAAAAACATATATACATGTGACTACGTATCTGTAATCTCCTTTTGTTCACTTATGTATGTTGTACTCCTTACTTTTATCACATATTAAGACAGAGACTTGGCTTGTTTACATCAGCATCTGGCATAGATTAGATGCTAACTGAGCATAGTTTAATGTCCAGAATGAGATTAATTAAAATACTAATTGATAACATTTCACAAGTACCACAGAAAATAACTTTTCAACATAAACTGAAAACAATGTTCTAGTATTACTTCCACCATCCTACCAGAAATCAAGAAGAATATAACACATTCTTTGTTACTGAATTCAGGATGCAACAGACTAAGAAAGTAGACTTAACTCTCCAGGCCTTCAGGAAGCCTTCTGGTAGAAAAATTGAGGCTGGAGAAATAACTATATCTCACTCCCAAGTTGTAATAAGAAGCCAACTCATCAAATTTCCCAATCAAAAATGTATTTTCTGATAGTGTTTTCTAGATTTCATGTTACTAGTCACTAATAATTAAATCAAAAGCTATTATGATATTTTTTAAAATGGTACAAACATTCCAAAACAGCATTTAATCACTGCATCACCATGCTAGCTTTTTAAAAAATTCCAAGTTTCTAATTTTGTTAAATATAAAATATTTTCCCTAATTGGTTGATTTTCTTCACTTCCTTTTTTCATGGCTAAAAATACCAAAATTCCATTCAGAGCTTCATGCAAAAGATTTCTTAAAGTTAGCTTTCCATCATCACAACTAGACTTAAAAACCTTCTGTACTAGTAATTAAAATTATAATCTTTAACAATCAAATGATTACGACTTTCAGTTAAATGTTGCTAGCATAAAGATACTATGTGAATGCTATCATAAAGAGGCTCAAAAAGCAATCAACTTTCATTTCCAGCACAGGGAGGGCTAGGTACCATGACTGGCCCCTCTCAGAGATAACAACTAAAAATTTTGGATAAAATAGAGAGGAAAGACATTATCTTAAATACATCGATGAGCTAGCAAAACAGTAAGTACTCAGGCAAAACTGAATGAAGACAGTATCTAAAAGGAGTAAGTCGAAGACAGCTGCTAAACTAAATGAACTTGAACTTCAATCTTCACAGCCTCATGGGGCTGGTGAGTGTGGAAGGAGAATGGTGCAAGGAAAAGTGTGTTTGGAGGAAAAATGGTGAGAGTGGTGAAAGAAACACCCAGGATCCACCAAAAATGAGGAGTCTAAGATCTCTCCTCTAAAAAGCTGAAATCCTAAAGCATTACATGCCCAATGTAAAGCTGACTTAGAAAAACACCTGTACCCCACAGGGGAATGCAAGGGAAATTACCTTCTCTATCTTGAACCTTGTTAATGAGTAGGAGAGAGCAGAAGCTACTCTCTTGAGGTTTCATAACCCCAAATCAGTCCTCATATAGATTTTCAGCCCTAATTAAAACTAAGTGGGCTGAGATTTTATTTTTATGAGATCCTAGAGTTGTAGTGTACTGAGTATAGATGCCCAGTAGGAGCAAAAGCAAATAACCTCTAGGAGAATCCATTTTCTTCCTAGGCCCTAACACAGTCCCACAGTTGTAAAAAATGAGTTATATAGACAGAAATCACAAAACATCCAAAGAAACAAAGCATCAGAAGTAACAACTGGCGGAAATAACAAACAGCAAAAATCAGACTCTCAAAGACTTCAACAGAAGAAATAAAAGTTGAAAATATGACTAGAAAGTAACACAGTAAAAAAAGAAAAAAAAACAGGAAAAAATTGAGAAATCAGAAGAAATTAGAGCAGAGGCAAACAGATTTCAAAAGCAGACAATAATCAGATAACCATTGTCTTCTAGATACAACAATGAAAGTGAAAAGCCAAGGAAATAACACCTATAATTACTACAAGACAATGACTGACAATATAGAATTTTATACCTAGAATAAATAGAAAAAAGAATCAGGGCAAAATAAAGGTATTTTCTAGTGGGGTGGGGAAGAACAGTTTGTCATCAGTAGACCTTCATTAAGAAAATTTTACATGATGCACTTCTGGCTAAAGTAAACTAACTCCAGATGGTCAACTTGTAGATATAAAGAGTTGGGAAGGGGAAGAAATACAAAATAAAATAAAAAATATCAGTCATTATAATAAATGTAAATGGACCAAATGTTCCAGTTAAAATACAAAGATATAAGAATGGATTTTTGAAAACCCAACTGTTGGTATTTTTAAGAGATCTATCTAAAACATGGATTAGCAAAGACTGAAAGTAAAAGGATGGAAGAAAGATCTAATAAGCAATTACTAACAAAAAGAAAGAACATCTATCTATATTAATATCAAAGAAAACAAATTTATAAAACAAAACACATTATTAAAGATTAATAAGGTTCCTGCATAATACAAAGAGAAATAGACAACTCCACATTAGAGTAGGTGATTTTAACACACAACTCTCAGTGATAGAGCAAGGAAAGAAAAAAAAAGTAAGACTAGAGAGTTTGAATAACAGAGTTAATAAGCTTGTTGAAGCAGACACATACTGAACACTATAGCACAATAGCAGAAACACATAAAAAACACTGACCACCACATAGTGGTCAATAATGAAAATCTTAAACTTTAAAGAGTTGGCAGCATGCAAACCATGTTCTCTTGACCTCAATACAATTGTTAGGAATCACTAGGAAAAATAATTAAGGGAAAAATCCTCACATTTGAAAAGTGAAAAAGAAAAAAACAACCCACTTTTAAATAACTCATGGGTCAGAAAATAAATTATAAACAAAAAATAATAAGATAACCTCATATCAAAACTTGGGGAATAATGCTAATTCAATACATAGTGAGAATTTATAGTCTTAACTGCTTACAGTAGGAAAGAAGAACAGCTGGATATTAATAAACTAAGCACCCAACTTAAATTAGAAAAGAACAAAAAATAAAAAATAAACTGTAAGAAAGTAGAAAACACATACACACAACTAAGACTATAACTGCCAAAAGTTGCTTCTTCAAAAAGATGAATTGTAAAGCTTTTTCTATAAAAGGTCAGATAGTAAATATTTTGGTTTTACAGGCCAAATAGTCTATATTACAACTACTGAACTCTGACATCAAAGCTCAAAAGCAGTCACAGACATAAACAAGCTTATCTGCACAATCAGGAAGCAGGCCAGATTTGGTTCACAAGCTCTAGTTCACAGATCCTTAAAAAGATTAATAAAATTGACAAACCTCTGACAAGACTGATGAGAGCAAAAAATATTTAAATGTACAAATATTAGGTCTTAAAACTATAAAAACTTTATGCCAGTAAGTTTGAAAACTTAGATGAAATGGACATATTCTTAGAAAAATGTGACTTACCGAAAGTGACCCAAGAAGAAACAGATTGCCCTAATAGTCCAATAACCCATGATCAAAAGGAAATGGCCAACCTTTGTTTTCAAGTATAAGATGCTGAAATCTATCCATTCCAAGCTGAGAGTTCAGAATAAAGCATTCTAACTTACTAATAAATGTGTTCAGGTCTGTGGGGTTCCTAGAGTCAGCATTCTTCCTCTCTCAAAAGACTGCTGAACTCCTCTGAAACACTCAGCCTCGATGTCTCAACACTACAATGGAAACCGACCTAAACTTGGCACCATCATTCTTATTTTGATAACATGCTTATTAGCACTCCTGTAGAAGTTCCACAGATTTACAACTTACCCATTAACTCTACATCCCCACTTCTCTTTCCTATCTTTGAGTTCCACAGCTCTTTACTGGACATTAATATCTGCTGACAAATATTCTATAATGCCAAATTATCTACCTGCTTCTACTACTGAGTATTAAAAATGCCTACATTCGCTATTGCCTTGCTATTCTCAACTTTTACTTTCTCTCTCCTCATCCATTCATTGATCTGACACACCCTGTTTGCTTAGTTTACCACATACTCTGCTAACACACCTTTGGATAGATGGAACACTCTGCTTGCCTGTACTACTTTCTCATAATGCTTCTGGATTTGTTCCTCAGCACTCACCCCATATTAACAACTAGTTTGGTTCTAGGCCTCAGTTACTCACACTACCTTCATGGTCTCACTCCGATAAACCAAGCCATACATAGCCAGGTCCTAAGACCATCACTATTTATCTCATAAAAAAGTACTTATACCAATGAGTCATTCCATAATTCTTTACTGTACAATGTACACCACAATTGGAAACAAATATAAAAATGCAGACAGGAAAGAGAATTTTATGTACTTGTGAGAGTTGAAAAAATTTTTTCAGGTGTAGATAACTTCCTTATTTTCATCCATTAGTGACCTACATACAACTCTCTCGAAAGATTAAAAGAACAGTGTCCACAGGCTTTATAGGGAAACTCTCAGAAATACTGCCAAACAGTGAATTAGTAAGTCATATATTTCCTTATCTAAAAATTGAGGACAAACTTGTAACAAACTCAGAAACTTAGAAAACCTCAAAAATCTTCTTCCCATTTTAAATAAAGGAAAAAACGTGCAATTATCTTAATACCTAAAAGGTAAACTCAATAGTATTGTACTTATTTTAATTCCTACAGGATTTCATAACTTCCGCCAAGTTTTTGAATGGTTACTAGTTTGAAGAAAACATCCTGATCTATAAACTTCTATCCTGAAGTATGTTATTGGACCAGGTTCACAAACTTGAGTTACAAATAACAAGTAGTCTCAATTTAAGTTTCAAACACACAAGCTACATTTTCCAAAGTCCCCACTCCCACATCTCGGCCTACTAGCATGCACTTTGAGTGTTCCCTTATTTGGGGAAAGCCATGATGGTTTCGATACTTAAATACCATCTGTACCTATTTACCCAAAGGAGCAGAGAGTTGCTTATAAAAGCCAAGTGTGAGATAATTCATCTTGAATTTTTTTAAAGTAGGTTAGAATGAAAAACAAAAACAGTGAGGTTAACAGGGTTTATTAAAATCTCGTTAACATGCTTTGCTTTGATAAAAAATACAGGTATTTTGACCTAGCTGTGTTTTACCTGGTACATTTTAAAAACTGGATCAAAGTATGAAACTAAAATTGCCAACATGTTTTGCCCTTTGTCTTCTATTACTGACAACCATAATAACCTTTTAATAGATTCCTCTTGGTTCACAGGTAGTGAAACTGTCAAAGTATAACTGAATTATAACACTAAGTGTATTTTCTAGCTCTAATCACAAGTTCTCCTGAGTCAGTTATTGTATAGCAACAATAACACATAACAATTGCAAAAGAATATGCCTATTTTATTTCTTAATTAAAAAACAAACTGCCTTGTAATGCAAAAACTTAATGCTTTCACTGTTTAAACTAAAATTTTTCTAAGTCATCTTACACTACACTTTTAAAGCTCATAATGTCTGAGTTCAACACAAAAATACCATAACACATAAATATGATCTACTTTCATAAAAGAGTTACATTTTGCCCTAAATGTTTTTACTGCTTTGAAGGAGTATATCTCCTCTGTTACAAACTATTACAAAACTTATTGCTTTGGAACACAATGACATGCCACATACATACAGAGAAAAATGAGGGCTTTTTACCTCATGAAGCGTGAGATGTTTCCCATCCTTTCTCTTTGAGTCAAACCTGCCATATATTGCACTATACTTTCGAATTTCCTCCTCTTTGTGTGGATCATCATCGCTCATCTCAAAGATGTGACCAATCATTTTGGCCAATTTCTTGTTGGTTTTTAGCAGCTCTTTCACTTCGTTCAAGTCACTTTTCGGCAGCGTGGGGGCCATTCGCTCTACACACTCGGCTACAGACAGCGCTGCCGCAGCATCCAGCGCCTCACTGCTCTCCTTCGGGGAAGCTGGGGAGCCAATGTCTGCTGGGGAGAGGCTGTGCTCGCTCTCGGTAGCATGGTGGCCTTGCCAGAGTCTGGACTCACCAATACCCTGCAGTGCTAAGCTCCCCACCACATCTGATTTCCCCTGTCCCAAGCTCTGCACACAGGTGATGGCAGCACATTTGGGGACTTTTACATGAGGTTCCCGGGCATTGCTATTCCTTTCGTAACTATTGCAGGATATTCCCAGCCACGTTGGTGATCCCTCTGGCAATTTATAGATGGGTATGCTACTCACAGGCAGGGAAGTCAGCGGCTGATTGAAAAGGCCAGGGTTTGTAACCCAGTCTCTCAAAGCCTTCTGTAGCCTTCTAACATGAAGGGGCTTGCTAGCCATGCCCACGAGGGCCATGATTTCCAAGAATTCCTCTTCTCCAGCTTCACAGAGCTGCTGGACATCATCACCACCTTGCTGGATAAAGGCATCAAAATACGAAAGCAGATTGGCTTTTTGTAATATTCTATACAACTGCAACTCCCCCAGGGTCCTGGGTAGGGCTGCGGCCATTACTGTGGATGGGCTTAACCTGCAAAAAAAGAAGAAATACTCATTACACTTGTCCCAAACTTCTTAAACCTAATATCTGTTAGACACGATGGGATTTAAAAATGCAGTATGTAAAGAACAAAAACAAGAAGTATTTGCATAGCAACTGTTAAGGAAATATTCTCTCTATACGTAAGTTATCTCATTTCATTCACCTAACAATCCTAATGGTCAGTATAATTTTTTCCATTTTAAAGAAAAATATAAAGCCTCAAAGATTGTAAGTAATCTGCCTGTGATCTCACGACCAGTTAAGCAAAAGTCTAGGAACTCAAACTAGGGCTCACGGGGATCTATATTAATTTTGACTATTCACTTTGCTGCTTCCATGGTGTGGACAAAGAGGTGAAGTGAGGAATAAGCAAATTCAGAATGAGGTAAGACGTATACTGTGCTACCATTTACTGAATACTTATTTTGCACCAGACATCGTGATAAACACTTTACATTACGTGAAGTCTAATCCTCATCAAAAACCAGTGAGCTAGGTATAGTTATTCCCATTTTACAAAGAGAAATTAAATTAGCAAGATTGGTGTGGAAGGCAGAGGAAGAGAGCTTTTAGTAGGGAGGTGACAAGATAGGAGTTGTTATATTAGGAACCGAGAAAAAGAGAAAGAAAAGTCTCAAGCAAATAAAAAGACCTGGCGATCATTTAGGTGTCAGTGATGAAAGAGAGGAAACGGTTACCATTTTTGACACACTTTCTGTGGTTCCAGGAAGAGACGAGTAATAGATGACTATGGTATTAAATATGTGAGAGTCTAGAACTGCAACAGGCTCTGTGGATACAGAAAAATCAGGATGATGGGATTCCCTTTCAAACACGTGGCACTTAAACATGGCACAGGGCTGAAGCCTAAGTGTGTAAAGGATAAAAGCAGGGAGAGTCAGAGAGCCTTTCAAAGTAGCAGCAGCAAGGCTAAGACAGCCATGAAAGAAACAACTTTCAGAGTTCAAGCAAGACAAAGAAGCCTGCCTTTAAAGACACAGAACAAGATCCAACAAAGTACTTCTTGACCTCTTAGCAGCCTTTAAAAGTTATTCACAGTTGCCTGGAGAACTCCCACATACAAAGGGGAGTTGGCCAAGAACTTCCATTTAAGAGAAACAACCTTGTAATAAATGCATGCTTAGGATTAAAAGGACCCTGCAGCCCTCTATGGAGAAAATTACATAAGGCCAAAAGAATACATACATCAGAGGGAAATGCAAGTTGCATTCTCAACTCAAAACAGTATGGAGCAATCTATGGAGCAATCATTAACTGAGAGATAAGGCAAGCAAGGGAATATCAGGAACATCTCCAAAGGCCAAGAGGACACCAAATCTGGGACTTTTGCCAGCAACCAGAATGCTACACAAAATACCAGTCTCAGTCATCCCATTCAAGGAGAACACATCTACCTATTACTCTAAGGACTGACTCCTGGGATGCCCTACCTCCTGGAACCCGTGTCATCCACAAGCTACTCTGATCAACTAGTAACTCCCTCGGATTTTATGGCTTTTTATTTTACAAGGTCATTGCCAGGTGAACTGATGATTTTCCAAGAGATATTTAAAAAAAAAGACTGAATTGGGGCCCAGTAGCTTCTACACACACTCAGGCAGTCACCTGGTGTGCTTTTTAAAAATACAATTTTCCAGGTCCCTGAGTTGCATCCCAGGAGACTCCCATGATTTGTCAAATTTGGCAAATTACACTAGAAGGTCCCTATTTAGTATAGTATACCCTCTGGGCACCACAAACTCCTATATGTTCTGTGATCAAACACGTCCTTTAAGTCTTCCTTCACATTCATGCCATGTCAGTCCTCTGGACAAAAACATTTTTGCATCTTCTAAAACGCCCACGGGATGGATGATTTGCTAGTCCTCTCACTCCAGGGGAGAAACTACAGGAGAGAGTCCATCATCTAGCTAGACATTAACCCACAAAAACACTGCTCTCAGGAGTTACAAACAAGTTAAAGTCTGTATTGAACCACATTATACCAAAATAGAAAAGCTTTTATAAAGTGTATTTGAATTAGAAGGAAACTTTCCCATCATACATTTAATGCAACAGGTTCCACAGGCTTTTGACTCAAGAACATACAAAAGTACATACACATGTGCACACACATATGCACATACAAAATCTTTTTTATAAAAGAACTGTAACTTTGCAAGGTTTACGGTATCATCAATTATCTCGTCATATGTACTCTCCCAAATTATGAAAAATTACATGAGGAAATCTAGAATAGTTTTTAAATCTTTTTATGAATAAGAAAAAAATGTGTTAAACAAATATAAAAGAAAATTTAAGAACTAAAGACCCAAACTTAGGCTTTCTTCTTCTCAGATAAGGCAATGATTTTAGAAAACATTAATTTTCAACTTTTATCCTATCTCATCTTTACCCAAAAAGAAAGAAAACCCCCCTATTTCCTAAGGGAAAGCCAATATATACTGGTAAGAAAAAAGTAGTTGTGATTGTAATATCTCTGTAAGCACTGATAGGACCAAGTGTACATTTCCAAAGTCAAGATACCAGATGAAAGATAAATAGGTGAACTACTAGAGTCCAGGAGGCTTTCCAAAGGCCCACACCCCCTGCTGGGAAAGTTTTCTCCCTAAGCTATTGCTTTAGAAGAATGTTCCAATTTTCTACAAAAGTGTGTTGTGATCATTTAAACACCCACTACTTCACATATGAACTTAATTTAAAAGAAAATTTTTATGAGATGAGACTTTCTGTTTTTACAAACTCTGTATCTATTCATGCTTCAAATGAAGGTCAAATAAATCAAAAGCTTCTATCTGCATCTATCCAATCTGAAGGAAATATAAAAGGATACTAACACAACACTATATACAGGTAGCTAGTAGTACAGTATATCTACTCAGCTGAAAACTACTGTTATCTGGCCTTTTCAAGATATGCTAGAACAACCATGCAGTGTCAGACCTTTTTATGAATTCCACAGTTCAAAGAAACCAGTTATTCATTTTTGCTGTACTTTCTAAAGCTAAACCAAAGGCCTGCTGCCTGTGTAGAGCAAAGCTCCACCAGCACCACCAGCTTAAATGCTCTTTAGCCTGGTCAGTTCAAGAGGAAGAAGAATTAAAAAACAATGGATTCGTTTAAGGCCATTTGCTCTTGTTTGTTATTCATTGCTATATTTTAAATGGTAATGATTTGTTCCAGAACCTTAAAAAACAAACAAAGGTGGGGAGAACCCTGCCAGATTCAAACTATGCTGACTGAAATAAATAAGGAGCTAGTTTGATCAGGAAAACTTTGTCAACTCCTGCATAGTCCTTGAACCCCAAGGAAGCACTTAATATGGCTACAGGAAATGAAACTTTCCTGACATTCTCCAAGCTGGGATGTAGGGATTCAGAGTAGGACAGAGGCCTTTAATGGAAGGTCACTAGGGAAGAGAACTATACCCTTGACTCCTGCCTCAACCTGTTCCAAGAAGCTTCAGCCAACCTATGATCCCACAATACTATCAAAACTCTCGAATGACTACTGACTTACCACTGGCCCCTCTCTTTAACCTCTTTGCAGCTTGACATTGCTCTTTGAAATGCTCTTCACCTACACTTTGGTAATTCTTTACTATGTTGTCTTCCCTACACCACCCTGTACTATACGCTAAGGGCAAGAATTCTCCAAAGTTTTATATTAGATCTCTTTTCTACTGTCTGTCTTTTATTCTCCATCGATGATCTTATCCACTCCCAGGCTTCAATTATCAACTCTAGCAGACTAACCTTCACATTGCTATCTGTAGCTTGGACCAGTGGTTCATGGGGCAGGGGCCATGAATTACTGCAAAGTGTTTTTAAATTCAAATACACACCAAACACTGGCTATGGAGTAAAAAAGATGACTCTCACACACTCTCACACACGTCTACTTTGCAAATGAAAGTAAACACTTTGTGATTTAACAAAATATAAACGCATTCAAAAGTGTAATCAAATTCATAGTAGTAGTTGGCATTACATATATTTGCAATCTACAAACACTAAAAGTAATCAATGAATTATTGCAATTTTTTAATTTAAAGAGTGGTCTTCATACCGGAAAAGCTTGTGAACCATTAGCCCAAATCATTTTTTCTGATATTTCAGCATTTCAACTACCACCCAGGGATTAATAAAATCTCAAAACTGGTAACTCCAAAAGTTAGTACGTTCATCTCATTTTCCTTCATTCTTCCATATTCCCAAATCCATTTTTCCCTACTCTTATTCCTTTTAGTTGCACCAGTACTCTTCTGGTTTCCTGAATTAATAAAAGCAGGGATTTCATCCAGTGTTTTCCATTTCCTTCTTCCCATCTACATGTCCTTATGTGACATCACAAACTTTTACTTTCTCTGCCTCAAAAGCACCTAATCCCAGTTTTTATCACTTCTTGTCCCAACTTTGGAAACAACTTCCTCACCTTCAATACATCCTTCACTGCAATGCCAACTTTAATTTCGTAAAGTACAGGTGTGGCTCTTTACTCACCTGTGTAAATTTCCCCACTGCACAGAGAAAGAAATCCGAATTACTTACATATTTATACCAGACCAACATCTACCTTTCCAGCCTTCTCACTGGTCCCTAAAACGCCCCTATGCTACTACCAAAAAGATGTATTAGGCATTCCTCAAATGTGCCTACTGCTTCCCTGACCGCGTGCCAGACATCCTCCTTCCCATACACCTCCACAGCTGTGGGTGTCCTTCCCTTCCCTGAACTCCACAATATGTTCTCTGTCTCTCATCTTATTTTCTTATTCAAATATGCCAGTTACTGAGCCAGTCATAGGGATAAGATGGGGTGGTCCTTCATGGAGAATCAGTTAAGAGAGAAGAGACAATGAAACACAGACACTTAAACACACGTGATAAATGCCATGCTAAGTGTTATACATGAGGAGTCACAAAAGAGAGAAGCAGCCTCACCTGGCCCTGCAGGACAGCTTACTGTAGGTTATAAGCTTTCCAAGGGTAGGAATTAGGTCTCATTCACCTTTTAACCCCTCTATTCCTAGCATAGTATTCAGTGTAGTGTATGTAACATTTCTATAAAGACTGTGTTATAGGAAATCAAACTTTTGAGTCAGAATCTGGTCAGCAGCCTCCTTTCATATTCCAAAAAGAATGCCATCTCTATAAATTGTGTCCCAGTCAATTACCAATCTAATAACAGCACACCCTACTATTTTATCGACAATCCTTTTCATTCTTTCATCCTCAATACTTCTTTCTTATAAGGCTATATGATGGCATCTCATAACATGGATATTTTTCAAAGAGATCAAAGGATGTTCTCCCAAACATGGAACTACAAGTGATTAGTATTATAATATGTTAGTCCAGTTCCAAGTCAATTTTAGTCATGAGAGATCCGAGGTCTTTTTCCTCTTGGTTCCTATAAATTAAAATGCAGTATAAGTTTTCCCTAAATAACAAATGTCAATCTTCTCAATGACTGTTAAATTCAAAGGGATTCATAATCACCACTCTTAAATTCTCCTCTTCATGAATAGGAAATATATATATCTAGACCTCTCTCTCCCCCTCCCTCTTTCTCGCTCTTTCACATACACACACACAATGTGAGTATACACACTTTATCGGAGTCTGTGGCACTCCAAAGAAGAGAGATTATTCCAGCAGCAGGAAGAAAACAAGAGCAAAATCCCAGTAAGATCTGACTTATTTATGGAGAGGACTTAAATTCCTTACTACTAACATGGCCAGAAGTTTTTAATTTGAAATTTTCTATGTTAACAACAACCTCTTACAGACATAAAAAATGTGAAAACAAACAAACAAACTTGGGAAGAGTTAGTTCATGAGTTATTTTCAGATAAAGGTGAATTGGTTCCACCAGATTGTTTTCCTCTTCACATCTAGATGAGATCCGGTGAATACTAAGGGAACGAAAGATAGGATGGGAAATGGCAAAGAAGGAAATAGGAAATCTGAGGGCAGAGAGACTACATTTAAAAACCGAGGAAGGACCACCAAGTTTGGGACCATATAGCTTAAAGGCTTGGAAGAAGGGTGCAATGTGTATAGGCTGAAACTGAAAAAGTTTATGAAAAGACAGAATTTGGCTTAGGGAACGATGAGCCTTAAGCTGAGGAAATAAATTCTTCTCACTTTTGTCCTAATCCTAGAACTCAAGCTACATAATTAAATGTAGTTCAGTTACATCATGGGTTACTTTAGATTGTGGGGTTGACCTAGGCATTAGATTCCTGTGTATGTTTCAAGTAGCAAACGATTTACCCAGGAACATTTATTAGTAAGCATCCTGTGTTATACTTTTTAAAGATATTTTTGGATCTTATTACTGTCATAGCTATGAATTAAACATTAGTTTCTAATGAATTAATTGTAATTTGAAAAACTTAAAATGTTCTCTGTTGATTCTTTTCTGAATTCTGAATAAACCGGAAAAGAAATTTCTTACAGTCTAAGTTTAAATTTATTTATCAAAATTAGAAAACATTAAAAGATTTATTTTGCAATTAAACAATAACTGTACATTAACTATAATACCAGCAGGTAAATACTAGGTATTTCATGTAATACGGTTGGATATTCTTCAATCAACAGTCAATCAATTTATTCAACAAACATTAAGTGCCCTCTGATCATGTAGTATGCATGCAGGATAAATTTTCTTTGACAGAAATTTCTCTTTAAAAGTTATTGACATACTGTGTTAATTAGTGTGCAGTCCCCTAAATATAATTCACTGACAAATGACAATAACTTGAAAGCTTGATGATGTGTTTTAGCCATGAGAATTCTGAGATGAAGATTACTATTTTTTCCAAATATCATCTTCTCTAATATTCCACCTGTTTCATAAAGTTTAAAAGAGCATATTCTACTATTGTACTAGTTACTAAACATATCACATCAGACAGGAAATTTGTATTTAATATACTGTACTGTTCTCAGTCTACTAAAAAAGAATTTAAAAAGCAGGTAAAACTAAATCCTAAGCAATGGGGCTACCAACCTTATCCTTGAGTGGCTATTATTTATTCCTTAATATATTTAGTAAACTCCACAACAAAATATGCACACACAAGTTGATTATACGTTAGCAAGATCTTAAACCGTTCAAAACATAATATAAAATGGTCATTTCCAGGAATAACAAAATATATTATGGTTCTGTGGTATCCAGAATACAGCTTCACGTTTAAAGGTAAATTTTACCAAGCTTTCATTTCCAATTATGCACATGAATAGCACAAACACAAACAATTAGACTTATAATAATGTTATCGATGAGGCCTAAGTCTTAAGACAAAGTCTAAGTCAACAAACAAAATCCTGACATACTTGTTTCCATCAAAGCATCTTTTGCTCTAAATATTTAAAGTTAATGTAATAAATTCTTCAAAAATCTTCACCACTTTGTAATATATACAATTTCTTCCTTCAAACCATCCACAATGCAAGCTCCCCCCAAATCCTTGATAATACACCAATACGACCTTAAAGTAGAGTTAAAAGAAAATATCTAATGCTTTAAATGATTTTCTAAACAAGGAAAATGAAAATCTATTAACTTCTCTATAGGGTAATGATGTTCTTTACTAATGATAAAAAGGATGATTAATTTAGCTGAGATTATTCAATTAATAATTCTGAAATAAAAATATGCATTAAATATAGCATATTATTTATCAAGTACGTAAGCTCACTAAATTTCCTTATATCAGCTACAGTACTCCTAAAAATTTTTGTCATTTTAATCAGCAGGCAGAATGAAATAAAATAAAAATCTACAATGCCTCAATGTTTTTATTATTCTCATTATTATTATTGATAAATTCACACACAGCAGGAAAGCACCAGGGCAAAGGAAAATAACTTTTCTAATACAGAGATGGCATATTAACTTTTGTGCTAGATGCTAAAGATAAAATTAAAACAACAAACCCTCCAATGGTTCCTTGAAATGATTTTATTTCAAGACCTAATTTTCTAATATCTAATACCCAACCAGGAATAAAGAAGGCTGATCTCGCCAGACATCTACGAATTCTCAAGAGAACCCTTATATGCATGTTAATACCTGTAAGGACAATATAATTTTTAAAACTTAATGAAAGAACTTAAATATCTTAAATAATACTGGAAAATGGAGGAAAAAAGGATACCCTTGAATCTAAGAGTCACTTCTAGTGGTACTTAGATTAGAAGCAGCTCTGTTAAGTCTTCAGGAAGACATCAGCCTCCACCCAAAATAGATAAATCCTATGCATCCTCTCTTCCAATACTTCTTAAAACCCACACATAAATTATGACATGTCATAATTTGGTATGTTTTACAAGAAATTTTCAAAAAAGTAAAATCTAAGAAGGTAATTCACTGCGTGCATACTTTTCTAACAAAACAGCCTAGCATTTCCTACATGACTAATCTATTTTAAATTCCGTTCTTGTTCCTATGCAATCTAATATTACCTATTAAGACTGCCAAAATATTTTTAAATAAGATCTGAGAATTTCCCTCTCAGCTTCTGATCTTTGCACTCCTTAAGTTTGCAGACACGTCACTGGCAAACCAACTGGTGACAGGTTAATTCTTTCGGATGAAATTTTAAATTGACAGCTACCTCAAAATTTTCTATGCTTCCCAAATCTTATGGAGTGAGATAAATCTATGCAAGTCAAAGATTCCTCCAGATCACCTGCTGCAAAACTTGGTCTGCGGAAGCTATAAATGCATATCCCTACTCAATTAATTATTCTTTTCCCCAAGACCTTACATCACGCAGGCTTAGTGGAAGTGTCTGAGGTTGCTGACCATAAACATTTGAAAGCACTTGCAAATGTTTCTCCATGAATAAGGTCACACATCTCTGCATCCAAGGCTTGTATATCCCACGTGTGTTTGCAAATGCCACATTCGGCCTTAACGAGCACAAAATGAGTCTCTCGCTTCCCTGCATCTTGGTGCCAAGTTTGTTGAGCTACTTCCAAGCAAAACTCTCCTTCCGCTTTTAAAAAGAAAACTACGTTCCAGGGAGAGGATACCCAGGATGAAAATTAAGAATGTTAAGTGCAACACTTTTATGAACTAAAGAAACCAACAAAGATTCTGCCTCAGGCGAAGGTAGGCGCGCGCACCTACCACGCACAAAACCACGCAACCCAACCATCGCTCCAAGCGACGACCCCAGCCCGGGTAGAAGGAACTCGGACCCCCGGCTTTCTCGGAAAAGAACCGCACAAATCAGGCTCAAAGCCTTGCTCGCCCTCTTCTCGCTGCACCGAATTTCTCCGGGAATCGCCCACAAAAGCTCGATGCCGCCCTCTCCTTCCGGCGGCGGCAGCGCGGGACCCGCTCCTCTGGACGCCCGCCCCCGCCCCAAGTGCCCCCGCGGCAACTCCGCCGCCCCAAGTTCGTCCGCGGCCGCACGAGCGTGAACGCGTCCCGCACTTGGCGGACAACGAGTTGGTACGTACTCGGCCAGCGGCTGCAGCGGTCTTGGCGCGCTCTCCTCCAAGGACTGCTCAGCCCCAACTCTGAAGCGACGGCCCCCGGCTCTCCCTCCTCTGGCGGCTGCGGCGGCCGGGACGCCCCCGCTCCCATCGAGGGGGGAAGGGAAGGTGGTGGGCCCGCTCTCCCTGCTCCCCCCACAGCTCCGACCCGCTGCTGCTTCCCGCCCGCCAGCCCCGACGGCGCTCGTTCGGCCGCGGTGGCGGCGGCTCCTCCGGGCTGCGGCGTGCGGGCGGCGGCGGCGGCACCTCCCCCGCCGCGTCCTCCCTCTACCTACCCCCTCGTCCCTCCCCGTGCACGCTGCACCCTCCCCCTCCCCCGCCCGCCTCCGCCGCCTCCACCCCCCGCGCGCTGTCACATTGGGAGATTCCGCTCTTGCTACATGCGCCGCTCCGTCTCCCGCCCACGCGCGGCCGAGTGACGCAGATCCCGGCGTGGGCCGCCGCGGGGCGGGGGCGGGGGCGGCGGCCGCCGGGCCCGGGCCCGGCCTCTTCCCGCCGCCCCCCCCCCCCCGCGGAATCCGGAGGGCGGCCCATTCACACGGCAGCTGGGAGGAACCAAGTGGGCGCCAAGGAGGGGGCGGCTCCTGTGAGTGCGGCTCCTGGCGAGGGGCGGGGGCGGGAAGGAGGAAGGCGGGGGTGGCGGGAGGGAAGGGACGCCGCCTCAGGCCTGTTCTCCAGCTGCCGAGTGAACCGGGAAGGTTTGCAATTAAAAAAAAAAAAATTTTAACGTGTGAGGTTCCCAATATAGTATTTCAAAGAGCACACCCCGGCGAATCCAGCATCTCCCCGGGAGGCAGACTTTAAGAAAATAGCGTGCTCGGCCCCCTAATCTGGGCGCCGGGTTCTCCCCCATAGTCGCCCCCGCAGTTCTGGAGGCTCGCGAGCCAGGTGTGTCCTTTGCCCAGCCGGCCGAGGCGTCCCGCGGGAAGTTGGCTGCCACCGCACGGAGTGGGGCGGGGGGCAGCAGGTGCGCGGCGCTGGATGAAAAACTGGTTGTTCAAAGAGAATCTCTGCCTCGCCCATCTTGCCCCCTCCTCACCACCGCCCTAGCTTTGGAGTGGGGGAGGAAGGGTGGAATGGGAACCGACGAGCCCGAAGTGCAGCTTTGACAACTGTCTTGCCTGTTGAGTAACTTAATTCTAACCTTCTCAACCCTCCTGAAAACCTGCCTGTTATTTTACTGGTTAATGTTTTCTATTACCATGGTGTTGAAACCCGACGGCGCTGAACGATCCTGCGGTGTTCCCAAGGCACGCTATAGAATTTTTTAGTTCGGCTTGCATGCACTTTTCTAAACAAAGAAGTATTAAAACATCTCAAAAATGTACTTAAACAATTGACAAAAATTTGGAAATTTATTTTTGGATACATTTGTTTTCTTTGCACACACACAGAAAAAAAAAGTGGGGGGGGGGGGACAAAAGAATGCCCCGAATATTAGCATTGTGTTTTTGAAGGGTAGAGAGCATTTAATAAATATAAAACTAGTTCGAATACAGGTAGAATCCCGTTTTAACATAGATATAAAATCTAGTTTTATAGGAGGCTATTCCCACATCTTGGCTGGCCTGCAGTGTGCCTACTTTCACAGCGGGGATACAAAAGGCATTCTTTGAAGTGGGAAATTCTTCATACCACATCTTTATGTTGGAGCAGTGGACGATAACATTGAAAGAAAAAGACATTAAAGTGCCGAACCTTTTTCTTTCCTTTTTGCAAAAACATTGTAGGAGTGAGTAATGCCACACTGACATTTATATCTATATAATTAAACCTTTCTCCAGTGTTACCCAAGGTTTTGTCTGCAGTAGTTGTATTGATATTTCAAATGAATAAGCATGCTTACTTCCTCGAATTCTTCAGCTGAAGAAATCACTACTGGAAGTTTGTCCTAGCCTAGTTGCTACAGTTTAGCAGCTTTAAGACCCTATACTGCCAAAGAGAAAGTTAACTTACGTTGTTATGAAATAAAGACGATTTCTTGGAAAGATATAGGTTAAATTCTCAGGCAATGAAATCTGCAAAATTCTCTTCTAATTTCTGGGATTCTGATGTTCTGAAGAGCTAGGGAACAATAACTGTCTTTCGTAAAGATGTGCAGTCAGTTACCTGGACGAGTTGAGCCTTCCAGTAGAATTGTTTCCAGAGTTGGAAGAATGACATTAAATCTTCTTCCTGGGCTTGTATGTGTCCAGTACTAAACATGAGGCTGAAAAGGAAATATATCTGGGCAGATACTTTTTCTTCCGCCTTGAAACTGGTTATTTCTATATAGTTAACACTGAAATCTCTCCTTATTTGTTTTGTAGGCACATTTAGATAGTATATTTTCCCCACACTACGAATGGCATTCTTGGTCCACTTTGCATGCCTCAAACACCCTTTGGTGCTGGGGGAGGTGGTGGGAGGAAGGAAAATGAATAAAAGATAAAATTTTAAGCTTTTAGGCATCTAATTCAGTATGTCTGTATGACAACACTGTAGTCAGTATGGCTGCTCAAAAAAAGAACTGAGGCATTTGCCTGTTTCTGAGATAACTCAGATAAGCATTGATTCTTATTTACCTCCTTACCACTTTCATCACCCACCCATCCCTATACACTACCTCTCCTCTTTCCAACACACACAGTCTCTCCCACTCCCAGGGCCCTGGTGGTTTGCAAAAGGAAAGCATTCTATTTTGTAAGAACAATTATTATGTCTGATTATTTCATATTCCATTCTATCTGGTAATTATATCTTATAGCTCTCTTGAATTCAATAAATATAAGTTTAATGGGATTTTTAAATTATTGAAAATATGTCAATTATTGCATTTGAAAAAATAAGGAATTCTTTGGACAAAAAAAAATTCCATATTATGGAACTAAAAAAATTTTTAGGACAAAAAATAATATAGAAAGTTGGTAGTGGTTCTGACATCTGAGTGAAAATTTCACTGAAAGAACATTAATTTTTTACTTTCAGAAAGATTTCTTACTTTAAAATGCTCTGGCGAGTCAAAACAAAAGAACTCATAATAGATTTAAAATGTTCTTAGAAGAAAGAATAACATTATGGTTTATGACCTACAAGATTTAAGATACAATACTCTTCTCCTCTTCTATTATTGCCTCAGAACAATTCTATACTTAACAAATTTTCCACTCTATGTGGTGGTGGCCCTACAATTAACTGAGTCATGTGCAATATTCATTTTGCCAGAAATATAATTAAAATTTCACTTATTTTTCAATATGAAATTTAAAGCTTTGAATGTGTGTTATAGATTAAATTTGTTTTTAAATGTATGAAGATTTGAATATTTTAAAATACATATGAATTATAAACAAGTTTTTTTAAAGGTAAGCTAAGGAAAATATATATAACTGATTATTTAAAAAGCCATGACACTTAAAATACTTGCTCTTCTAAGAAATAAAATATTTATACATTGCATTTTGTTACAAAATACTATAGAATTTTAAGATGTAAGGGATTATAAAGTTAACCTAGTTAAATCTCCTTCGTGTATGCAAAGTATAATTCAAAAACTTCACAGAAATTCAACAACTACTTAGTTTCCAATAGTTTATTTATTTATAAATTGGTTGTTTTGGACTTGAAATGCATTTCCTGTGAAAAAATAAATGATGCACTATAAGTGCTTATAAAATGCAGGGGAAAACACAGAATCATAGACGTTAGAAGGACTGGATAGGCTCTGAGAAGTCATCTAATCCAATTTACTTCTACAGATAAGGAATTTTGTACTACAGATTGCTAATATAAAGAGTAGAAAAGTACTAATATATTAGGCAGTAAATACAATCAAACATTTAATTGAACGAAGAGTAATTTAGGTTTTATTTTAAAAGTTTATGTTTAAGACAGGAGAGGATGTAAATGGAAACTTTTGAAAAGACTTTCTAAATAAAATTTATAGACATTTTTAAAGTATTAGAGCCTTCCTTTTCTTCCTCCTCTATCTTTTTTGACAGCAGTGGTTACAACTCAGCTACTCTTCCCACCTTTTCCCTTTTCTCTGGCATCCACTGTGCAGGACTTGTATAATTAACTTTTCTATAACATTGTTTCAGGTCTCAACAACAATGACTACTGTCCACTCACTCCTGGCTGTTATGGACTGAATGTTGTGTTCTCCCAAAATTCATATGTGGAAATCCCTATGTCTTTGGGAGGTGATTAGTTCATAAGGGTGAAGCCCTCATAAAAGGGATTAGTGCCCTTATAAAAGTGACCCAAGAGCTCACTTGCCCCTTCCAACATGTGAGGACACAGTGAGAGAGAGCCATCTGTGAACCAGGAAGCAGCTCCTCACTAGACACCAAATCATCTCCCAGCTGGTGCCTTGGCCTTGGATTTCCCAGGCTCCAGACTGTGAGAAATAAATGTTTGTCGTTTAAGCCACCCAGTCTATGGTATTTTGTTATAGCAGCCTAAATGAACTAAAACATTGACCATTAATAATTCTCAGCTAACTACACAGGCAGGTTGGAGAGTGGGTAAAAAATACTCTGCTCACAATCTCTGGAATTTATCCAAACCATTTTCATTTGCACACTTCATTCCTGGCTTTATTGTTCCTCATGATCCCATTTTTAGCTTTTGCTCTCCTCCACCCAGTTTGCTGAGATAGATAGCAGTTTGTGTTCACCCTTCCAGCTCATCTCTGAGCTTATCTCTTTCTCCGTTCAGATCTACATTTTGCAGACAAAGGACCCACCAAGTTGAGTATCCCTTTTGAGCATTTCATGTGAGAGTGGATATATTTTGTTGGTTTCCTTAAAAAAAGTTTGTGATTTCTCAGGAAAGATGTGAGGTATTTTCTGGCTCATAAAAAGGAGCAAGGAAATAGGAAGAGAGCATGTAAAAAGAGAGCCTTTTCTTGAAGTAAATGGATAAGAGTTAGAAGAAAGTAGGGAGAGGGCAAAGGATGAAGAGAAGTATACTTGTGAGAAGCTGACTAAAGTGGACATAACTATAATGGAAAAAGTAAAAAACCAAAGAACAAGTATCCAAGTACATGACTCTCCTGAAGAGGAAAAACAACAACAACAAAAATGAGACAGAGAAGAAAGAGATCATCTTAACATAATTCCTCTAAGCTAAACACAGAAGTAAGCTCTTGACCTGGGCCAGGTGGCAATGTTGGAATGGATCTGCAGGAAGAATGGGCAGAGAAACAGCAGTCAACCTGCTCTCTACTTAAAGAGAGCCTATATATATCTTTTATTTTGATTAGAATAAGCAGTGCATGTATCAGGTACAGGTATCTATCAGGAAAATGAAAGAAAAGCAGAATGTGTTTAAAATCTACTACACCAAGTGCTTTTCACCCTACTGGTTCAGATAAAAAGAAATTGAGTAAGTTAATAATGAGCTGAGCTAATTGTTACAACAAATTATTCAACATTGACTGCCTTCTAGGAGCAGACACTTTGAAAGGACAATGCTTGTATTGTGCAATAAGAGATTTAAAACTATTGAAATAAGGTAAGTGAAACATGGTTCTGTTCACTTATAATTACCAAGTAACATCTTTACAGTTTAAATTATATTTTGCTTACCCAGATTCAGACATTGTGCTACTGGAGACCCTTTTGCAGGCCACTGTGGTTCTTTAGAGGAGGGCGGAGGAGCCTACTGTCTCCAAGGCTACAGCTTGCAGGGTTTCGCTATTCCTTCATTTCACAAGCACAACCATCTCCCAAAGGTGTCCACTCCATGCTTTCCTTGATCACCCCCAGACTCAAAGCCACCCCTACCTTGATCCCAGTGACCAAAGCACTGGCAATGGCTCTCTTTCAGAATACTTTTTTGATATATTTTAATTTTGTTTTACAATATCTTTTCTGGATTATATAAATTTTGAGTCATCTCATTTTTGTTGTTCCTATCTCTCAATTTGCCTAACACAGTCGAGGCTCATTTGTGCAAGGATTATTTATATTGCTGCAAAGGTCCTCTTGGCAGGCTGCCCAGATGCTTATGATCCAGAGCCTCAGAGCACCAGGGCAGTTACACAAGGCCCTTCTGTGTGTCTCGTTGCCCTGCACTCCTACTCACACATACTATGGATGGGTAGGAGTCTTGAAGAACTAATGCTCCACCTTCCTTGTATGCAAAGGTCAAGAAATAGTCAGGTTACTTATAAGACATTTCTGAAGCAAGAATTGATGCTCGGAAGCAGATGAACAGTCTGGGAATAGAGGCAGGAAAAGATTGAAAGAAGTCAGAACAGTCTAAGCTTCCCACATAGTACAGTGGTCTGACAACTAGAGGTTCTGAGAAGGAAGGGAGGACTCAGGGAAGGCAGGTACCCTAGCGCTGCCTGGAGCAATCCGATTGCTCCTTTCTCTGCAGGGTCCCCAGAGATCTGGGCAATGCCACTCTGGCTCCCCACCTCCCCCTTTGTGTTTCATCCTACTTCCTGCACTTGCTTTCACCCTCCTCTCAGGCACCCAGCATTCTCCTAATGTTTGAGTTTGCTTTCTGATGAAGAATATGATCTGATCCAAATATACTTAGAGGTATTAATGTTGCAGTGTGCTACTTTTCAAATATGTGCATACCTGGAGATTATTTGTTCAATTAAGCATCTACTGAGGGTCACAGACTAAGCCTATATACTCAAGATAATTAAAAAAAAAATCTCTTCCCCAGTTCCTGATCTAGAAAAGGGACTAGACATGTAAATAATAGTTGTTTCATCTTTAAGATGTTCTTAGTCACACAATGGAAAGAGTGATGGCTCTGCCTTTAGATGGAGTACCTAGGTGAAAGTCACGAAACTTATAAGAAAGTAACAACTGGACAAGTCTTGAAGAGTGAATTTAATAAAAAGATTCAGGAATAAGGGCACTCCCAACATGTACAGAGGCAGTGAAACAGTGTGAAGCATGAGCATTGAATTAGGGCAGTAATTGTAAAATGAAATAACCGGTTCCAAATGACTTGAGAGTGAAATATGAAGAGGGCAGAGGCAGAGGGAGAGGTTGCAAAGACCAAATTATGCAGCATCCTCATATGACACTCTAAGCCGTGTGGATTTTATCCTGTCACTGTGCTTCCGTCTTCAATGAGTGCAATAATCAAGCTAGTGGTGTCAGACATCAGACTAGCAGTTACAGTGAGAGAAGAGGGAGGTGACTGAAAAGGGCTTCTGAAGTGCTGACAAAGCTCTTTCTTGTGCTAGGCTGTGGTAATATAGATGTTCACTTTGTATTTATTGTACTGCATATTTAAGTTTTTAGTACTTAATGTGTGTTATAATTTTCAATTGTAAAAAAGAAAGTTTTGTTTTTTTTTTTAAATCAAACTGAGTAATTTGTCAAAGACAGATTCCAAGGTCTCACACTCAGTCATTCCGATTGAGTACTCCTGAGCTAAAACTGAATTTTTAAAAACAATTACCTTAGAGGATCTGAAATCACAAGAGACCCTGGACCACACTTTGAGAACACTGTTAGGGTTATTGGGGACTTACCCAAAAGGTTTAAGCAAGAAATTAAGAACAAAAGACTTGCTTGTCTGAATGTGCCAGATTAGAAAGAGGAAGAAGTTCGGACGACCTACACCTTATACCTGATAACATTTACATGTCTTGTGTCCAGTTCCCTTTGTGCCTTTGGAAGAGGTGGGGAAAAATGTTTTTTGAGATGTGTGGTGGTTTTGTGTGTGTGGAGGTTTCTTAAATATAAAAGAATTTGACCCCAGTACATTAATTTTCGTTAATTGAATTTAAGATATGGTATAAGCCCCTGGGGTAGATATTCTGAGGCAAGGAGCAACTTTATAGAATTTTTTAAATGAGTGCATTCTCAACCTCTGAGTAATAGTTATTTAGCTACTGACCCACTATCATTATGGCATGTGCTTAGTGATGACTGATTTGCATAGATGCAGCTAAATTCTTTTTATTATGTCCCTTTATAGTCAGATGGATATTTTTGTGACATAAAGCAACATGGTATTCTTCCAAACCGTAATTCCTATGGGAAAAAGATGACAAATTTTGTTGCAAAGTTGTTTTTCCATTGGTGTTCATGGAATTGGAAAAAGAAAGAGGAAACTTTACGTGGCCTTAACAGAGACTGGGAAAGTCCAAAAATCTGACACAAAATTAGCACAAGTTTTTTTCCTCATAATTGAAGTACTGAGGAAATGCCATAAGGTATTTAATTTCCACAGTTATTAACTTCTTTGTGACCAGAGTGCATCCATCCATCAGATCAGCAAAAATTTTAAAGTCTGACAACACGAAATGTTGGCTAGGATTAAGAACGTAAGGAGTCATTTACTTCTGGTAAGAATATAAATTGGTGCCATCACTTTGAGCAGCAATTGGTGATATATAGTTAAGTTAAAGGTGTGCATACCCTTTGCCCCTGAAATTGCACTCCTAGGTATATCCTTGGAACAGCTCTCTTAAATGTGCTTAAGGACAGATGTACAAGAATGTTTATAGCATCAACGACAATGGTAAAAAATTGGAAACAACCTACATTAGATCAACAGATGAATTCATAAATAAATTGTGATATATTCATACAGTGGATACAGCCATGAAAATAAATAGGTCTACATGCCTTTCATGGAAAAATCTGACAAATAGGTTGAATAAAAAAGCATGTTGCAGACGAATGTGTACAATCTGATGCCATTTATATCCGAATTAAAACTTGTAAGTACTATCGTTGTGTGGGAAATTACCTTGCTGCAATGGAAGCCTGTAAGTATAATAATAGACAAGCTATCCAAGAGATCACACAACAGAAGGGCTTACAGACTAAAACAAGATGCTTAAATTACGTGGTTTATTAAATCAATTGAAAACACACAGCAAGAAGCAAGGTAAAAGATTGGATCGGTTAACACGTTTAAGATATGGTGTAGAAAGGTGGAAAGATGACACTGCCTGATGTTCAGTCCCGTCTCTTTTCCTTGATAAGGGTATGCCGAGATTTGAGTGAAGTGGCCCCACATGTAGAAGGTACCTAGGCTCAAAATACATTCACCTAATAGGCTTGGGGACAAGTTCACCTGGCTGATAGCTATAGTTTAACCAATTAGCCTGATGAGCAGCTGTGGATTTTATTTTGCATCCCTTGTGCAGAGGATGTGAGGAGCCAAGGGTTGGCTGAATTGAGACCTCATAATTAGTGAATGCCTCATATTCCTCATATATTTTCGGTGTGTCATGAATATTTGATGATTCACGTCTTCATATATATTTAGCATATCATGACTACTAGGTGTCTATTGCTCCTTCCATCCCTTTCTAATTATGTTCATTACATAAATGCTCTACTTTATCTAGGTCTAACAGATCTCAGAGGTTACTAACATTCTTATTTAACATGTTTTATGGATTTTGCCTGTCTCAAGCTATTTGTTTTGCTTCTCAGTTTCATTTTTCTCCCTAATATTCATTTCTCTTATTTTCTGTAGCAGAATCAGACATTCTTAAATAGGTCATCAAACACACAATACAAATACATGTATAAATATGGTTAAAATATAAAATAAATGCTTGGGAAGAATCATCCCCAAGTTCAGGATTTGGCTCACAGTGATGAGGAGGGAAAGATATGTGTTCAGGATGGGGTTCACGGGGCTTTATATTAGTCATCTTTTCTTTCTTAATATAGATGGTGAGTGTATGCGCACTTATTATATTATTCTTTATAAGTTTTCACGTCTGAACTTTTTCCAATTAAATTTAAAGAAAGTTAATAACTGGTATGTTGCATGTAATAGGCACTTGATAACTATCATTTTGATTTTAATAAAGTTAAAGAATTTGACTGAACTAACTAAATCGATGTATTATTTTTCTGCTTGTGCATACATATATTTTTCAACAAATATTTGCTGAGTATGTATTATTTTCAAGGAAAGCATTGCACCAGTTGACGTGGAGAATGAAAAGTTGAGTAAAACAAAATTTTAATTTTATGTAAGAATTACTCTCAAGCTTGCAATTTAGTTGGGGAGTTTAGACTACTACAGAAATATAAACAATACAAGGGCATAATATAAATGCCTTTCGAGAGGTACAGATTGTGGTCAGAATAGGTAGAGCTTCCACCAGAGGATGAGTACAGAACTTCACCTTTAAGAGAGAAGTACATTCAAAGGTAGATTTCAATAGGCAAACATAGTGAGGAAAGCATTCCAGGAAAAAGAAGTGCAATGGACAAAGAAAATAGGGCTTGTTCAGAGAGCAGCAGCTTGTCCAAATTGTTATGTCAAGGGTGGCTATGGGAGAACAGTACAAGAGGGGTTTGGGGAGGTAAGTGAAGGCAAGAATCCCGTATGACATTAACGGTGGGCTATCTGTGGTTGAGATAATGAGGAATTTCAACTTTCTTCTTTGTAATAATCTGTAGTCAACATATTTTACAGTGACCACATATTAACAGTGACTACAAAATTGGTCCCTGATGAAATAGTTGGATAATTTGAGTATGGAGTTCTAACTATCTAGAAGGGCAAAGACAAATACTCTACCTTGCTTTTTTTGAGCGTTATCAGGGTATCCCATTATCAGAGTAGAATAATGAGGCCCTAAAATAAAACTATCTTGAGGAATGGGCAAACATAAGTTGTTGTCCTGGCATCAACATAGGGAGGGGCCTAGACATTCTTGGAGGAAGCACAGCACATTGCTAAACTGGAAGTGCTTTGGGATCTAGCCACACTGACCCAATGCCATCCATTAGGGGAAAATGGTGACCATCACCCAGTATGTAAGGGACTCCAAGAAAGCTGTAACTGCAGACTGCCAGTTCAGGTGCCCCTCCCCCCATCCCCAACCTGTGCTGGGCAGATGCCAAAACCAGCAAGGGCGTTAGCACAGCATGGATCGTGCACTTGTGAAAGGGTGACCTTTCCCCTTTAGACCAATTCCCTCTGGACCTGGCATTGGAAACAACTCACCTTTGTCTTTCTTTGGACTAAGCCCTGGAAACTTTAGACAATTTGAGGAGAGTCTATATTAGATTTTCTGCTGATTGGGCAAGTAAGGATCTGAGTAATTATAAAAGTAGAAGTTAGGATTATAGCAGTAAAACGTTTTGTGGATTAGATCATACAATATTGGTCTATATTACCCAAATATTCTGCAATAAATACATTAATTTATATTCAGGTAGAAGTTACTTTTATAAGTTCTATTCGGACTACCAAGTTAACACTACATATGATGTTTGATGCATAATCAATATAAAAGTAGTAAAAATATTTGTATAAAGATTTCTATGCATTAATCTTGTAAAATCACTAGATATTAAAACTAATCTCTGTCTTAGTAAGATTTCTTTCCTTGACAGAAAGGACTTTGCTAAAACAACAACAAAAAGGACTTGACTATACTCTCAACCTAGATAGCCTGCCTGGTTAATGTTCAACATGATCGTACCAGAGTTGGTAGAGTATTGTACTACGCATTCCACACAACCAACAGGGGAAAGTTAAATTGTGTGTAAATCACCTGGTTGGATATGTAAGCATCTTGGAAGACACTGTTACTTTCTCATGTAGAACTCTGTAACATCAATGCAACATCTTTGAAAGAATTTAAGTTAGTGGTACCTTAAAAATTCTTGAGATTTTTGTAGTTGATGATCATACTTGGCCTCTTGAAATATTAAACAAATGAAATGTGGAAAGTAGTATAATAATTTCTGAACCAATACTGAGGATTTTACTGAGAGTGGTATTAAAGAAGACTGCATTCTTTCACCAGTGTACATCAGGAAAATATGGTACACTCTACTTCTGTAATTTCCCCACTAGACTGAAAGCTCCTAGGAGATAGGGGATGTGTTCTTGACGACTTGCAAACCTTAAGCATTTGACTTGGAATAGAGCATATTGCGGTTGTCCAATAGATATTTGGTGAATTGCTGTTTTTTTTCAGGCACAGCTATGAGAGATGCTCTGCATCATTCTGTATCAAAAATACATGTTCCGCTACTTGGATATGTCAAATGATTACTTCTGGGTTCTTAATTGTAGTTCGGATTCTTGAGAGTTTGGATAATTGGACTTGATAAAAGGGTTATGTGCTTTGTTATCAGAAAACTTGTGAAGTCAATGTTTGAGAAAAGATCTTTCATTGCATATAAGGAAAGTGAACTTTAGGCCAAGGGTGGAGGCAGCTGGGTCTCCTGTGGAACCAAGAGCCAGGAAGCATGCTCCCTTTGTCTTCCCTTTGTTTTTCTCACTGTATATTTATTTTTCTTTCTCTTTCTGCAGATATTTTCACTGCCTCATGGTGCACAGCTCCAAACACTGCCGACCCACGGTTCCCCAGTGCACATCTTTTCTCTAGGAGAAACCAGGACCGACCTAGGTGAGCACTGCTGTCTCAGTTCCAAACTTTCATGAGAAAGACTCTGATCCACCCCACTCAGGCCAAAGGGATACCCTTCACACAATATTTTGTGTGATAACATAAGGGTAACAGGCAATACAGAAGTGATTTTCTATTTTCTTAAATAAAAAAAAGAAAGTGTACTCTGTATATATATGCTGCTACTAAAAAGCGTGTTGTACAGTTCAGTTGTATATTCTCAGAGGTCTCAGAGTTTTCCTTCCTTGAAGAGTGAAGAGTGAGAACAGACAGGCCTCCCCTATCAGGCCCAGACTCTGGGAGGAGACTGAACATGCCCAGGATTTCGCCCCTGAGTCTGCGGGTCCTAGTATCTTCTCCACTAGGAGAAGTGTGCAGAGTCTAAAATAGAGTAAATAATCAGCAGAAATTTAATGGTGTCAGAGGAGCCAGTCCAAAGTCACACAGTGATGCTATGCTTTTTAATGAGACCCAGGAACAAAAGGGGGCACGACAGCTCCTGAGGCGAGTGTGCCTCTAGGGGAGCAGCTAGTGGGGCTCCCAGTGGGGCTGTGGGCAGCAGGGTTAGAGGAGCTCAAGGGCAGGTGGCCGTGGCCCTCCTCCCCGCAGTCTGTTTCGCTCTGCTTATTAGGTTGGCACGCGGATTGAAAAATGTTCGTCTGTGTCTATTTCTGGCTTTTAAATGTGTGAAGGAAACACATAACTTTATTATTTTATTTTTGTCAAGTTAAAGACAGAGACGGATGCCCCTAAAGCACATGCATTTTATAAGGAGTTTCTATTCTATGGTCACACATCTTTGGAAGCAAAAGTCAAGGACAAATAGGTCATCTCCTCTAAGTTTTCCAGCGGAATATTAGCAATAAAAAGACTAAGTCAGCACTGGTAACTAATGGAGATGAGGGAAATCAAACCAGGGAAGATGTTCAAATTTTTTTTAAAAAGAACTTTTAAAGGAAAAACAATGAAGTAAGTGTTGATGTAACATGAATATGTTGTTAATTGTTAAATGCCAAAAGTACTGCAGATATAAGTAATGTTTTAAAATAGAAACATGAACACTTGTAGAAATTCCCTCTCCAGAGGTGTTTGGAAATCTTCAAATCTTGATATCCTTTTATGAATGGTCAGTCAGAGTATATGAAATCTGGAGAAATAAAAACACATTATCAATACAACAGATAAATTCCTAGGAAGGATTGTTATAATGAATTTAATTTGAACTTTGTGCTTTAAGGAAAAATCAAAGAAAACCTTATAAAACAAAATTTATTTATTCAAAAAATATTTTTGAGCACGTACTATGTGTCAGGTATTGTGCTAAGTAAGCATGGGGAACATATTGGTAAATAAGATGGATGCTGTTCCCACACGCATGTCCTTGACCATGCTTTGAGTTGAACGGGAAAAATACCATAATTACCCAAATAGCTGCAGAGGACCTAAGAAATTAGTTAGTCCAAGCTTTTATTTTACAAATGAGGAAACTGAGTCCCAAAACATTGTATAAATGAAACTGGCTGTCCTCTTGGCCTGTTTTTTTGTTGTTGTTTGTTTGTTTTTTGTCTAAAAAGAAGCATTCTTGTCTAAAATTCTTAAATTGTATGGTATATAACAAATGTAGCCATTAATCCATTTCAAAAATACTCTTTATAGACTTTCAATATTCCTGTGCATTTCTGGAAATAAAAGGAAATCAAATGAAAAAAAATCCCAAGGTCTAATTTTCAATATCTAATCCAGTTTCTTTCAGGAAATGTTAGCCATGTGATTCCTATTACCGTCAAAAACAGTCATATTGTGTGATGCTGACCATCTGTTTAGGATATGGCAGACACACTTGGAGAATCCAGAATAATGGGAACTCAAAACTACCATTGGTAAGAGAGATTATTGGTCCAAGAAGATGCCGCTTTGGTTAGATGTGGATGAGGCTTTATTAGATAGACCATCTGGATTTCACGCCTACCTGTGCTCTAGACTTCATGTGATAACTGTGCGTCCGTTGGTTGTCTGACCTGGGGTTATACTGTACTATTGGCACAATGCTTGCCACCCACGAGGATGTTGTGACAGTTGCTGAAGTAAGTGCTGCAAAGCATTCTGAGCAATTCGAAAGAAGGGTGCTATATAACTACCCAAACTCATTACACTCCCACAGGTACAGCTCTTTTTGAAAAATATATTCTTAGTGTGATAATACAAAAGGGCAATCCTTAGGGTACATTTGAATATCTCTGTGTGTTTCATTCCATTTTTTATTCATTCTGACTTTTAAATTGATTATTGTTTTCAGGTTATTAACCTGACACTAAAGGGGACCTATCATCAGTTTAATAATTTTATGTCACCATGTTTGAAAAGAGAAGTATTTAGGTCTCTAGAGGCTCCCTGTTCGTTATCTATAATTAAAATGAATTTGGTCATGATTTCCTATCAGAGTCTGGATCATTCATTTGGCCATTGACTCAGATGTTGGAAGCACATGTTTGAGTGTCTTTATGCTTGGGTGACTTGGATTGAAGCCTCAAAATTACTTAAAAAAAGAAAGACGAAAAGAAAAAGCACAACTAAATATAAGCTAATAAATGCAAATGCCTGACAGCATTGAGGGATGATGGTGGCCTAAACCATCACAGATTAGTTTCTGTATAGCCCTTTATTTTCCTTCTTTCCTTCCTTTTTCCTTCTCTCTCCCTCTCCCTCCCCCTCCCCCTTCCTTCCTTCCTTCCTTCCTTCCTTCCTTCCTTCCTTCCTTCCTTCCTTCCTTTTTTTAATAACAGGTTTTTTGATGTAATTCACGTGACAAAAAATTTACCTTTTCAAAGTTTGCAATTCAGTGGCTTTAATACAGTCATATGGTTCTACCAACATCAGTAAAGATTCCATAACATTTTCATTATCCCAGAGAGAAATCCTGTACCCAATAACAATTATTCCCTATTCCTCCTCCCTGGAGCCCCTGGCAACTGCTAATCTACTTTCTGTCTCTGGATTTGCCTATTCTGGAAATTTTATATAAATGAAATAATAAAATATGTGTCTTTTAGTGTCTTGTTTCTTTCACTCAGCATTATACTTTCAAGGTCCATTCGTCTTTATTCCTTTTCATGGTCAAAAAATGTTCTTTTGTATAGATATACCATATTTTGTTTATCCATTTATCAGTTGATGGACATTTGAGTGCTTTCTACTTTTTAGCTATTATGAATAATATTATGAATATTAGTGTATAATTTTTTGTGTGTGGACATATATTTTCAATTCTCTGGATGGATACCTATGACTATAATTTCTAGGTCTAACTTTTTGAGGGACTGAAACTGCCTTCCAAAGTGACTGTATCGTTTTACATCCCCACTAACAAAGAATAAGGGTTCAAATTTCTTTATACCCTTGCCCACTTATTATTGTCCGAATTTTCATTGATAGCCATGATAGTGAATTGTGAAGTGGTATCTCATAGTTTTGATTTGCATTTTCCGAATGACCAACGATGCTGAGCATTTTTTCATGTGATTGTTAGTCATTCGTATATCATCTTTAAAGAACTGTCTATTCGAGTCCTTTGCTTATTTTTAATTGGGTTATTTTTGTTTTTATTATTGAATTTTAAGAATTCTTTATATATTCTGGAATAAGTCCCTTATCAGATATGTGATTTACAAATGGTTTGTCTCATTTTATGGGTTATTTGTTTTCAGTTTCTTAAAGTGAAGCACAAAAGTTTTTAATTTTGATGATGTCTAATTTTTCGTCTTTTGTTGTTATTGTTTGTGCTTTTGGTGACATATCTAAGAAACCATCTCCTAATCCAAGGTCACGAAGATTTATTTCTATGTTTTCTTCTATGCGTTTTATAATTTTAACTCTTCCATTTAGGTCTTTGATTCATTCTGAGGTATTCTATATGATGCAAGGTCAGGATCCAACTTCATTCTTTTGCATGTAGATATCTAGTTGTCCCTTTTAATTGTATTGGCTGGCTCCTTTGTAGAAAATCAATTGGCTATAAATATGAGATTTTATTTCTGGACTTGTAATTCTATTTCACTGATCTATATGTCTATCGTTATGCGCTGCTATGACATTGTATTGATTACTGTAGCTTTGTAGTAAGTTTTGAAATAGGGAAGTGTGAGACAATTTCTGCAAAAAAAAAAAAAAGCCAGCTGGAGTTTTGATATGTATTACATTGAATCTGTAGATGAATTTGAGGTGTACCGCCACTTTAACAATATAAAGTCTTCCAATCCATGAACCCGGGTGTCTTTCAATTTATTTAGACCTTCTTTAATTTCTTTCAAGGATGCCTTAGAGTTTTCAGTGTACAAATTTTCTATTTATTTTGTTAAATGTATTCCTATTTTATTCTTTCTGATGCTATTGTAAGTGAAATTGTTTTCTTAGCTTCGATTTCATATTGTTTATTACTAGTATGTAGAAATATATTGATATTTGTATATTGATCTTGTATTCTGCAACTGACATTGTTTATTCTAATATTTTTAGTAGATTCCTTAGGATTTTATACATACAAAACCATATCATCTACAAATAGAGATAGCTTTACTTTTTTCTTTCCGATCTGGATCTATTTCTTTTTCTTGCCTAATTGCCCCGTCTAGAGCGTCCAGTACAGTGTTGAACAGAAGTGGCAAGAGTGTCTTTTTCCTGATCTTCAGGGAAAAGCATCTAGTATTTCACCATCATGTATGATGTTGTGGGTTTCTTGTAGATGACTTTATCAGCTCAAGGAAGTTCCCTGCATAGCTCTCTTTAAATGTCATTGATGGGCGAGGTTGAATTATTAAAACTAATGAGATTTGAAAGCTCTTTTAGGATTTCATGTCCTTTTCAATATTGTAATAAGATGTGGAAACAATGCCCACTAGAGACAGGGTATCTTTTTTTTCTGGGAAGGGCTGAATGTTGCAGGACCCTTTCTATATCTCTTCCTATCCCCAAGCATTCTTCCTTATCTCCCACCACATGAAAACATTAGTAGATAAATATAATAGCTTTTTTCCATACTACCTTTATGATTGTAGGATGTAATACATTTGTGCACAAATTTCAATAGCACATATGCCAGGAATGTTATATAAAATAAGCTTCAGGAAGTCAGTAAAGTTATCAACTCTGGAAAACCATCTTAATAAACTTCTGAGAAAAAAAGACATTATCAAACCCAACTGAGAGCTTAGTTCTCAGGGATCTGGGCAATTAGGTCTTGTTCTGTATCTTGAGGAAAAATGTTGCTGATTTGATGGTGATAGTGATGATGATGCAGCACTATCAATTTACAGTATAAGAGCTGCCAGGTCCTACATGGTACCTTTAAGAAGGTGGGGCCCAAGAGCCAATGCAGGACTCACCAGCCAGGTGAGAACAGTCCCAGCCAGGGAAAACACAGTATGACAGAATTAATTAAATGGCTTTGTTGACTATTCTCCAACTTCTTATTGCCCGTTAGCTTGACATTTTCTCCAGTATTCAGTGTACAAATTTTCAGTGTACAAATTTGTACATTGAATACTAAAGCCAGTATTCATTTCGCACTCTCAACTTTTAGCACTTTGCCTTTAGCTTTGTTTAATGTCTTGGGATCAAGAAGTACTGGCTTTGGCTGCCGTATGAACCTCTCCCTTAGATGGCAGAATAGAAACACCACATGTCTCCTGTTTTCTGGAACTGACCCTGCACATTCATCAAGTTTGAGTCTGTTCAACCTTGCATTATTTATGTATGACAATTACAATCTGAAAAGCAAACCATAATGTTAAAAAAATCTTTAAAGTCCACCATATGTGCTTCAAGAGCCAAGTATCAAATGGTTTGCTGTGTTTCTTAATGGCAAGACTAATTCTGCTCTTTGAATAGAGAACCAGTTTTGCTACCTCTGTTAGATTATCCTTTGTTTATTTTCATTCTACCAACCACCAATGTTTTAGGTAAGAATTATAGGAATAAAAAGAACTTTAAAGAAACAAAAAATCTTCCTCTGCTTTTAGGTGAAACTATAACCTGATCACAGAGAAGAAAGTTAGGTAATTGGGAATTATCTCTTTAGTATAAAGATGACATTATTTATCCCTACCTAATAATTTCTGTTTGGTGGAAGGGAGGGAGGGAGGGATGGTGGAAGAAGGAAGGATTGGGATACGTGAAAACTTGCGACAGTACTATGCCTTTTTTTCATGTGACTCCCATTTAGCTACTTGATAATAAGACTCAAGTCCTGATTTTCAGGCATTTTAAAGAAAGGACAATAGCTTATGTCATAGTAAAAGCCTAAAAACGGAAACAATTAAGAAGCTGATCATGAAACTCTAACAACCATTTCCAAGATCGAATCATAGAAATGTAGGCTGAATACTTAATAGTGATAATCATGGTGATGAAGATAAAGAAGACTGTACTGCAACCAAAAAAAAAACATTCGATTCCCACATGGCCGTCCTAAGAGAAATGCAGCTCTGGACGAAAGGAAGCAGCAAAACTTGTTTTTGAAAATGTATAATCTTGTTATGTTCCAAGAATTTGTATTTGGAGGTTTATTCTGAGTAATTTTCCTCAGAAAAACATTACGTTCTCTTAGTCTGAGGCTGTTCCAAGGGCTAATAGGGTCAGAGAAAGAAATGGAAATGACACTTAGAAACTAAATAGGGGTCAGATGGAAATTCTGTGCAAGTGAAATGTTTTTCAATCAATGTATATTCCTAGCCTCTATGATAGGGGTAATTCAGTTTGAGACTGGAGTGGGGTGAGATGCTGTAAAATGGGAATGGAGTAAATTCTGGTATCTTTAGGACTGTAGGACTAGAAAGGGAGCGCAAGAATTTGAAATCCACCTTTGGTTCCTCCATCTGGATTGCCCTGAACCGTTTCCAAATAGAGAATACTTTCTTAGGAATGATTCTCAGGAAAAAAAATTGATGACTGAATCTCTAAATAGAGCCTGACTTCAGATGATATAAAGGCCTTGGGTACTGGACTTTAATTAAATTGAAGTGGAGCGAGTTACCTAAAGGCTCAGATGTTTATAAATGTACATACATCCAATTATTCAAATACTCTAAAAATTATGTTTAGGAAAAGTCATAAAACATAGCTTAATCTTAATAACAAGATTATTAAGGAGAAATTTTTATGAGAGCTTAGGATCAGGAACTCAGCACACAGATTCTGTGTGTGTAAGCTACACAGAGGGATCTAGAAATACAGTTTCCTTCAATTGAAAAGAGGAGTCACTGCTACAAGTTTTCTCTCTGATGTTTTGGGGTTGGGAGGAGATCTCCATGCTCTATAAACCACAATTTGTGAAGCCCCATATTTATGTAAGAGTTTACTGTTCTAATCAAATACAATGTGAGATAAGATTTAATTTTAACACATTTAATTTTAACACATTTTATTACATACTAAATTATTGCACTGCATAATAATTAGACATAAATATTAACTTTGTAATTTTTTTTCTTCTCATTTTGCTGTTTCTTCCACATCTAAAACTAAAGTCAATGTTAATTGTGTCCCTAAATGCCAAGTATTACTTACCCATCATTCTTTTTCTTCTTAACTTTATCCTCATGTACATGCTTACTTGATTCAGTTTCTGCCCCTCAGTTCCTGAGCCCATGCTCCTCGCCTGGGGTTCTCTGTGCCTAAGTATTTTACCCTAACATCCCTCTGCTATTCCCTTATCCCATCCACCCCATACTCCAGGATTTGAGCAACTGTTTTCTGCTCCCATTTCTGCCCATTGTGCCTTGGGTGATGAAAGCCTTAAGGTGGCAGGAACTCTGGGCCATGACATTTAACCGCAGTCTTCAACAGAAAGACAGCAATAATGTTACTGTGTTGTAGGTGGGGAAGAGAGAGACCAGGAGTGCCAAAATGGAGGGTGAAGAATGGAAGGGAGGGGGCGGACCTCATGACCATAGGTTAGGGATTGCTGGAGACCTTAGATTACTTTCTAACTTATACAAAAGTGCCGATAGCATCCCAGCACCAGGAGAACAAAGCTAGCAAGAGAAGATCTCTTTTGGACTGTAGTAGATGATATGAAATGTCGCCCAGGTTCCTTTCCAGGAATGAAGGCCTTATTCCCCCAGATACCAGGGTCCTGGTAGTCAGCATCTCACAGCTGTCAGCCTTCTGTAGAATTTTCTAGACTGAAGAGAGTGCCTTTGCCCTCAGTTACAGTCCCTCAGAGCACCCTGTATCCAACAACTGGTCATATATAAAGACCATTCCTTTAACCCCAGCAAAGAACATCTCTGAAGATCCATCTCAGCTTCAGAGTTCACTGTGAGGATCACTGAGGCTTTGCTTGAGACTTCGTCACAGCCCAGCTCCTCCCTCTGCCCATGCTTCTTTCTCTTCCCTTCCAAGGTAGTGATGCCAAGAACATTGCCTAATACAGTCTATAACCCAGTCTTCATCTCAGTCTGTTCCCTGGGTAATACAACCTGCAAGACTGAGTGTGCATATCTATAAAAACACATGGCTTATAACACCAAAAGCAGAGGCAACAAAAGAAAAAACAAACGAATTGGATTTCATGAAAATTAAAAACTTTTGTGTATCAAAGACTATCAACAGAGTGAAAAGGCAACCAAGAAATGGAATAAAATATTTGCAAAACATGTATCTGATAAAGGATTAATAACAATATATAAAGAATTCCTATAACTCAACAACAACAACAACAAAATTAAAAATGGGCAAATGACTTAAGTAGTCATTTCTTTAAAGAAATTATATATATGTAGCCAGTAAGTACATAGAAAGATGCTCAACATCACTGGTCATTAGGGAAATGTAAATCAAAACCACAGTGAGGTACCACTTCACACTTACTGAGATGGCTATTATTACAGACACACACACACACACACACACCCCTGAAAAAAGAAAGTAACAGGTAGTGATGAGGATGTAGAGGAGTTAGAAGCCTCATACACTGCTGGTGATAATCTAAAATGGTTTAGCCACTGTGGAAAACACCATGGAAGTTCCTCAAAAAATTAAAATAAAGTTACCATAGGATCCAGTAATTCTACTTTTGGGTATATACCAAAAGAATTGAAAACAAGGACTCCATAATATATTTGAATACCCATGTTCATAGCCAAATTAGTCGCAATAGCCAAAAAGGTGGAAACAGCCCAAAAGTCCATTCATCAAAATGTGGTACCATGGTATATACAGGCAGTGGAACAGTATTCAACCTTAAAAGGAAGGAAATTATGACTACAACATGGACTAACCTAGAGGACATTATGCTAAGTGAAATAAGTCAGTCACAGAGGACAGGTACTATAAGGTGCCACTTATCTGAGTAAGTGTGAAAGTAATAGAGACAGAAGGCAGAATGATGGTTGCCAGAGGCTGCAGGGAGGGAGGAATGAGGAGTTAGTGTTCCATGGGTAGTTCGCTTTGGAATAATGAAAAAGTTCTAGAGATGGTTGCTGTTGATGGTTGCACAACAATGTGAGTGCACTTAATCCCACTTGGAAATGATTAAAACAATCACTTTTATCTTGTGTATATTTTACCATAATAAGAAATTAATTAATAATTAAGATCACACAGAGGCAGGATCAGATGTGCTTTCAGTTCCTCTCTCAGTCTAAAGGTCATTGATTACATTAAATTACCTTCACAGCCAACTTTGGGTTGGTGTGATTTCAGGGACTAGATTATAGCAGTTCTCAGTTTCAGCTGCATTTTGGAATCACTTTAGGAGCTTTAAAAAATGATGCTTCAGTTCCACCCATAGTGATTTGTATATAATTGTCTAGAGACCTAGATTTCGGCAATTTTTAAAGCTCTCAGCCATTCCAAAGTGCAAACACAGTTGAGATTGACTGGACTAGAAGAACCCCAGCCCACACCTTCCCCAGCCACTTGCTATTGTCCTGAAGCATTTGGCCACCTGCTTATCTTTTTAGCCTCATCTTTCTAATTTACCCCCTCCTAACACATCCAAGCTACAGCTGAGCCAACCAAATAACTTGTCATGTATCCTCTCCTGTCAAACCCTGTCTATCTTCTGTCCCTTTGCTCATGTTTCCTCTGACAAAATTGCTCTCCTATGACTGATTCCAGCCCAGGACCCTTTCTTTGGGAAATGTGTCCTCAGCACCTGTCACTAGGCTGCGCTGGGTGCCTTCCTCTGAACTCTGGAAATGCTTCGTGTGTAAGCCCCGACGCTGCTGACCTTATCACAGAGGTAGGAAATCCCTCTCCCTAGTGCTGGGATATTCTTTCTTCCTGTGTTCCCAGATGTGAAGCAAGGCACCAAGAAAGTTATCAATAGATATTAGTTGAACAAATAGGTTTCTTTAAGAAGAGAGAATTCATTCCACAATTAAATAGCAATTTTTTTAAAGTAAATGCATTGGGAAGAATTAGAATATCATTATAAATAAGGCAGTTTTCTTTCAACATTAATTGAGCCATTATTATGTACCTGGGATTGCACTAATGTTTTACTTACAGTTTCTTATTAAATATCCAGGTATTATCATCTCCATGTTATAGATGAGGAAACAATGTCAGACAGGATAGGAACTTGCCCAGGATCCCAACTAGTGTGCCTCAGAGCTGGGAGTTCCAGTTGGGATGCAAGTGATGATTCTATATCCTTCCTGATTTGGGGAAAGGGACAGACCAAAAATATAGGAGGTCACAGAGAGTCTAAAATCAGGACAGGGGCTGTTACCTGTAGGAAAAAAGAACTAAAAGAAGAGGTCACAGACAGCAAAGACAAACTCTGAAGTCCTGCCGCTTTTGCTCAGGCTTCAGTTTACTTGTGAGTAGTTATTTAAATCACAAGCATAAGGCTGGAAGATGACCGCTATGAAACGTTTGTTCCTCATATATACTTCAATTAGATTCAGCCCAACAATATTTATTGAAGAGCTATCCTGTGCCAGGAACAGTGCAAAATGTCTGAGTTCCAAGCAGAGAAGATACTAGATCTTTGCCCATTTAGAGTTCTCACTCTAGTAGGGGTGAGAGATACACTATCAGCAGACACTCCCAGCACACTAGTATGTGTTCTTATAATCAGGGTATGTAAGTGCAGCTATGGAAGTGAAGAGGGACCAAGTTTTCCAGAGTAGTTAGAGGGGGTTTTACAGTGCAACTGACATTTGAACTTGGTTTTGTTGTGTGAATAGGGGATGACCACGTGGAAAAAGAAAATGACAGTTCAGCAAGTGCAAAAGCATAGAATCAAAGGACGTAGTGGGCTGGGCACGGGCCAGGGATTCAGGTTGTGGCAGAGAATAGTTGGATGGGAATGAGGACAGATTGTAATGGGTCATCTATGTCATCCTAGGGAATTCTGACCCTATCCTGTGAATTTATAAGAAAGAGAGTAACGTAATTAAATGTGCATTTTAGAAAAAAATTGTTTTGATGGCAACATGGAAGTTTGAATGAGCGAACAGTTAGAAATGAAAATTAGAATTTAGGACGTGGTGACCAATTTTGAAAAAGAGAGTGAGAAAAATGGAAAAGTCTAGTCCCAGTTTTCTAATTTAAGCACCTAACTTGATTGAACTAAATGGTGGAAACATAGGAGCCATTTTGCATTCAGTTTTTTTTTTCAAATACTGTTGGCATACAATATTATATTACTTTCAGGTGTACAACATTGTGATTAGACATTTATATAACTTACAAAATGATCATTCCAATAAATCTAGTTACCAATCTGACACCATACATAGTTATTACAATATTCTTGACTATATTCCTTATGCTATACTTTACATCCCCATGACTATTTTGTAACTACCAATTTGTACTTTTTAGTTCCTTACCTTTTTTCATCCAACCCCCTCCCAGCTGGCAACCATCAAAATGTTCTCCATATCCATGAGTTTGTTTCTGTTGTTTATTTGTTTATTTTGTTCTTTAGATTCAACATGTGAGTGAAATCATATGGCATTTGTCTTTCTCTGTCCGACTTACTCCACTCAGCCCAATACCCTATAGATCCATCCATGCTGTTGCAGATGGCAAGATTTCACTCTTTTTTACAGTTAATAGTCCATTGTATATACGTAGCACCTCTTCTTTATCTATTCATTCATTAATGGACACCCAGGTTGCCTCCATACCTTGGCAATCATAAACAATAGTGCAACAAACGTGGATTCACATGTCCCTTTGAAGTAATGTTTTGAGTTTCTTCGGATAAATACCCAGAAGTGGGATTACTGGATCCTTCTTTGTCTCTTGTTATAGTCTTTGTTTTAAAGTCTATTTTGTCTGGTATTAGTATTGCTAACAGCTTTTTTGTTTGTTTGTTTCCATTTTATGAAATATCTTTTTCCATTACTTTCAGCCTGTGTGTTTCTTTTGATTTGAAGTGAGTCCTTTGTAGGCAGCATATGTAAGGGTCTTGTTTTCTTATCCATTTATCCACCCTCTCTTTTGATTGGAACATTTAATTCATTTACATATAAAGTAATTGTTGATAGATATGTAATTATTGCCATTTTATTATTCATATTTTGGATCTTTTTTTTCTTCTTCTTAAAGAAGTCCCTGTAACATGTCTTGTCTGGTTTGGTGGTGATGAATTCTTTTAGCTTTTTCTTCTCTGGGAAGCGCTTTATCTGTCCTGCTATTCTAAATGGTAGCTTTGTTAGGTAGAGTCATCTTGGTTGTAGGTTGCATTTACTTTTGATCATGTGGAATATGAAGTGCCCAAGAGATATTCAGGCAGAGGCAGAAATAATATAGGAAGCATGAGAATGTGATCCAAAATGTCAGGTTAGGGAGGCAGCAGAATAAAACTATTTTCCATTTTTTTCAAAAAATGAATGCCAGATTGCCAGATGACATTAAAACCCATCTGGAAGGCAGGGTGATACAGTTGACATGAGCTTTGTAATTGGAGAGACCTAAGCTTCCTGACTTGGCCACTTAGTGCTATGTGACCTTGAGGACATTACCTAGCCTTTTTGAATCTCACGTGTAAAATGGATACAATATTAACCAGTTTTTTGCAGGGCTGTATTCAGATTAGCAATAATGTTTGCAAACTCGTAATAGTGCTAGACTAATTGAGTTGGCACATGCTCATTTTTGTTAAAGCTCATGGATGGGAAGGGTTGAGTTAAAGTTGAAGGAGGACCCTGTCCTGTGTTCGAAAGAAAGAAAAAGAAGCCAGGGAAGAGACTGTTTGCCTAAAGTGCCTAAGGTAAGGCAAAGATGGACTTACTATCCATAGGAAATGGATTGTCAAGATCTGTTAGCCCTGTTCAGGTCCCAGAAGTAGGTAGTGGGGTAGGACTAAGACCATGACAACCTTTTCCATTTGATCCCTTCTAGTCATTCTCAAAGGATTAAAATCGCCGTACCGTTAGGATTGGTCTTCAGGGTGACCCTTTCTGTGCCCCTTTCCCATGCACTCCCCAAGAAAGAAAGGAGAAAGGTAGGCAGAGGAGGATGGAGGCACCTGTAAGTTGGACAGGACTGTCCACATCTGCTTATTCATACCTGGATTACCTTTCAGAGTATGATACATTCTTTCATTTTATAATAGAGAAGAAAACCAAATGACATTCACTAATCCCAAATTATAATCAGTTGATTAATTTACAAGTAAAAATGATTAAAATGAGGTCTTTTTCTGTTTTGTTAAGAGAAAAGAGTGAAAAGGGTATGAGAGATTTGAACATGGAAAAGGAAAGGACTATCGGGAAGGATGCTAAAAAAAAGCGAAATTAAGAGAAAAAAGGTAAAAAGAGGAAATATAGAAAACATAACTTTAAATTTTGCCTAGAGTTGGTTTCCAATATTTGATAGATATTAGCTGCGTGTAAGATTTTCGTTTTACGTATCTGACAACGATGGTGGCTGTGCATCTAGAAATTTGTAAAGCTATTGTTGTTACAATGTATTGACTTTGTTCTAAAGGAGCTTTGTTTGCTGAGAAGTCACAGAACTATCATAGCACTCTCTACCTTCCTACATGCTCGCCTCCCCAGATCATTGTTCCGTGCAGTCACACATGATGCATTGTACACTATATGTTGGAGACTAACTTGGGGAGTAAGATGAATAAAAAGTAGTCTCTGTCCTGGAAGAGCTTCCATTGAGGAAGTGGGGTAGCAGCCATGTGGGCGGAAGCAGAACGCGAGAGTGGGAGAGACAGGTGAACAATGGCCACACTCACAAACGCATTTATTAAATCCCTGACATGACGGGGCCTTGACCCATTTGCCACCGTTATGTAATCACTGAAACAAGTCCAGATAAATTATTTAAAAATCTGCAAATGCCAATTCCATTTAATTTTAAATAACAAGCATCCCTGAGAGAGATGATTTTCAGAACGATGACTAAGGGAAAATATTTTTCCAGCAGGGTTTCTGCACAGGAAAAAATTCATTGCTTCCATCCCCACATCCCACACCCCACATTCCACACCCCTTGGTGTAAAAATATTTGTATTTAAATAATTTTAAATGTCATGCATTTATAATTAAAAGCAATTCTTTGCTCAAAGGGAAAAAAAATTACCGACTTTAAATCAATGAGAAAAACTAAATTTTCTTCAAAGAAAAACGTTTTGAGATTAAAAGATAATTTAAATCAAGCTCATATGATATAAGCCCATGGGTTGCACATGGGCTCCGGTGACCATTGACATAACTGCCACCTCTAGTGGCAGGTGCACATAGCGCATTCCAGCAAGAACCATTCGTTTCTCCCAAAGGGTCTCTCCTTTCTCCTTTCTCCTTCCCACCTTTAAGTACCCGAGGACTGGCTTTCCACAGCATGGTTTCTTTTCCTTCCAAACTACATTCCCCTACCCCTGAACAGCTCCTGATGTTGCCTGCTCAGCATCTGTAATACAGCAGCCCCATGCTTGGCACCAGCCAAAGCATTGCATTCCTTCGGCCACAGTAATTGGTTCACCAGGGCCTGGACTGAAAGACAGGTCAGTCAAACTTTCACCAAGACAGATGAGGAGGGGTGGATTCCCGGTGACTTCTGGGCACTCCCGGATTCCACTCTGCCTGTGCTGGTTAACTTTATGTGTCAGCTTGCCTAGGCTGCAGTGCCCAGTGGTTTGGTAAAGCGCCAGTGAAAGTATTTTTTTAGATATGATTCTGTTTTTCTGGAGGACCCTGACCAATACACTACCTAAGTCATATTTTCACCCTTGAACAACCCAGAGTTTTATTTGTTTGTTTGTTTGTTTGTTTGTTCGTTTGTTTGTTTAAGCCAGCTTAAGTTGTGTTTCCACCACTTATAACTAAGAGTCTTGAACATTCCTGAGTGTAAATGGACAGAATCCTCCCCAGGTTAATACATGAAAAATTCTTCTAGAATTCTACCTTATTAGTTATTGTACAACAAGCTACTTAAGGGCCAGGATTGTATCTGATGCTTTATTCTACCGCCATTGTTTAGAATTCTTGGATGTAGTCAGGTTCAGAAATATTGGTTATACCAAATTACAGATCAAAGGAGGTGACCTTCAGAGCTCCTCTCCTGGAATTGCCCTGGTAGCTGGAGATATAGATCCTTTGACGTTTAAGAAGCCCAAGAGTGACCACAGGTTTTATCACTTGGTTAAGTACCATAACAAGTAGCTTCAGCAATTATTATTTTCCTGGAATTGTTTAGAATGTATTGCAGTGTATTTTTATTTATGTCTTTACATGTGTACGTCTGTTATCAACACACAGGTTTCACTGGTGTGCACTGTGCACACCTCTTAGCCCATCAAACCAACAACCCTCTAAGGACATTCTAGTCAAGATCAGGACAGCTCCATCACTGCTACATTGTCGTACTAGTTTGGTAGGGCTCTCATAACAAAGCAGCACAGACTCAGTGACTTAAACAATAGAAATCCATTGTCTCCTAATTCTGGAGCCTGGAAGCCAGAGACTAAAGTATTGACAGAGCCTTACTCCTTCTGCAGGTGCTGGGGATGATCGTTCGAGGTATAGTCTTTTACTTATGACACCAAAGCTCCAATCTTCACATGGTTTTGTGTGTGTGTGTGTGTGTGTGTGTGTGTGTGTGTGTGTGTGTCTGTCTGTGTCCAAATTTTCCTTTTGCTAAGGACATCAGTTGTGGATTACAGGCCCACCCTACTCCAGTATGACCTCATCTTAACTAAGTACATTTACAATGACCCAAATAAGGTCAGAGTCTGAGATACCGTGGGGTTAGGACTTCAACATATGAATTTTAGGGGGACGCAATTAACCCATAACAATTGTTCATACTTCATCAGCTCCTTCCTGAGCAGCCTTCACAGGAAAGCTCTTCACAGGAGAGCTCTGCCAGAAGAGCAGGAATGTTGGCTGCCAGAGCTAGGGAACACGTTGCTAAGATTCTGGCCACTGTTGGCTCCATGATTACTGCTACACATTCCTACACCAAACAAATAATTTCTGTTCGGGCAGCACCAGCCTCATTCCACAACTAATGCTGCTGATCCTTCGAGTGTACCCTTCTCTAGTGAGTGACACTCCTTTCCTTCCTCAGTGTCTTCTGGTTGGTTTTTAACTTATTTTTTCACCCTCCTTGAAAAGGATAATCCAGAAGCAAGAATTAGAAACCTTATAAAATGAAAGGAATGAGAAGAAGAACAAGAGAGAACATTTTTTAAATAATTGTTAAAGTGGTGAATGTGCTGTTTCCTGTGACAAATGGAGCTGAGGGTAGAAACCTTTGACACGTGATTTCGTAAGGCTCCAGGTGCTTCGTCCTACTCAGACCAGGTAGAGGTGAAGGCGGTGCCGCAGCAGCAGGGTGGCTCTCTGCGGTGGAAGAGTGCGAAGGCCACCGTGCTGCTATCAACTGTCCGTGTTGGTGCAGGAACGGGCCATAGATCTGACTTCTGCCAGATACAGCGTTTTGTCAGGTGACTGGGGAGAGGGAGTGTGACTGAGACTGGGGGGCAGAATAGCTTTGAGAACCTTGGTCAGTTTGTGGAGACAACTTGCCTGAGGGACACTAAATATAGGCCTACGCGCCATCTTTGTCTTGCTTGCTTATAGGTCACAGTCACCAACTCTTAGAAATCTTCCAGTGTAGTCCCTGAGGCATAAAGAGCTGTGAACACCTGGCTTATATTAGTTGGATAATTTATATCACTCCTACACAGCCAACTAAGTCAACACTGGATTAGAGGCCCAGCACCTAACATAAAAGAATTTAAAAGCGAGGGAGAATTAAAATTTTAAAAAATTTAAATGCATTGGCAATATTTATGCTATTATTATTTACTGATATTTAACATATATAATTAATAAATCAGTGGCAAATATCGAAAAATATGGTGAGTTATTTATTGGCCAGAAAGTGTATGTTTTTTCCAGAAGTCATCAGAAAGTGTAGATATTTCGAGAGTTTCACCTGTGATGTTCTTCTGGGCCTGCTGTCTATCTAGGTGAAAATAAAAGTTTAAGAGCTTCTGATTTTTTGTCTACTTGATGCCAACTAGCAAAGTAATAGGAAACAGAATTCTCACCACATATTTTAATCTTATAGTACTATATACGTTTGGTTTTATAAAAGCCCACCTATTTTTTTCTCCTATTCCTTGGTTTCTATCCTGCATTTACAGTTAGAGAAACCAATAATTTTTATTAGTTAATCTTCACCAATCTCAAAATAATGGAGGAAAGATTCAATAGAGCATAGTTTTAAAAGAAATGCATCTTGTTTTACTGTGAAAATAAAATCTACTTAAAATGGGCACGAATCCTTGCCCACAGTAAGTGTTTAATAAATGATGGTTGAAATGAATTGTAGAAGGAGGGGACTTGGAGTGCTACTATCAGTAAACAAACAAACAAACAAACCTCACCATTCGTAGTGTTTTTCTATCCTTTGGGAGCAAAATACAAGTCAAGATATAAAGGCTAAGTTATGTCCTTAAGTTTCAGATTAAGGTATATTAATTCCTAGTCACCCTGAATATATGAAATTTGGTATTAAGATTATTCAGTAAGGTCATTGCTACATGCAAACTACAGTTCTGCTGGTAGAAAAATATTTTAAGCCTGTGTGGTAACGTAGTAAAATGGATCTAGGTAACTATGTCTCAATTACATTCAGATTAAAATTGGTTGTTCTTCTAGCTAGTAGACAAAGTAGGTTCTTTAATTTGAGAATCACAATAATAAAAAAAATAATTTATCCTGCTAAAATGGATTTTCACCAGTGTATCAAAGTAATATGCAGAATTTGGGAGAAGTAAGCAAAATACCACTGATACTATTCCAAATGGAAGGCCAGCAGTGCCACGAGTTATGAAAACAGTGAATGAATCAATAGCATTCCTCAAGATAAATCTTGAATCTATTGCCATTCTTTAGGAAAGCGGTTATAAATTACAGTTTGAAATAATAGTTGTAAGATTAATTTGCTTAGAATAAAATCGGTTTCCTAAAAACCCTTCTAAGCATCTTTGAATAACTTCCATACATAGGATAACTTTGGGATTAAATGTCAGAATCCTGGAGAAAGCCCATCATCCTCACTGTGAGTCTTCTCTTTCTCCTCACTAAAGGTCCTCATCTTGGCATAAAGCAGTGACTTCAACCAAGGAAGATCTTGTCCCTTAGGAGATATTTGGCAATGTTTAGAAACATTTTTGGTTATCACAGCCAGGGGTAGAGGTGGGTGGGGAGGTGATATGGAGAGAAAAATGGTACCACTGGCACCTGGTGAGTGGAGAACAGGAATACTGATAAATGTCCCACAATGCACAGGACAGCCCACAGTAAGAATTATCTGGCCCCAAATATCAGTAATTTAGAGACTAAGAAACATTGGCCTGGAGATATAAATAGGGCAGGGTGTGTGTGTGTGTGTGTGTGTGTGTGTGTGTGTGTGTGTGTGTGTGTGTGTATTGACATGCAAGTAGAATATATCCATACTTGAACTTTAAAAGGCCTTTGAACCCCACATAAAATGGTAGCTTTACAGATCAACAGTCCCAGTGAAGAAATTCAACATTAAAATTAGATGTGAAGACAGCTCAGAATGGTTTTTTTTAATTCCTTGCTCTACCCACCAACTCTTCAAGTGAAAATTTTAAAGGAAGCATTGTGGTAAACAATCAGAGGGATTGTTTATTTTATTCTAAGATTTTAGAACTGTGGCTATGCCTTAGCCTGGGATGCTCAGCTACTGCATGGGGCACCTCCATGAGTTTTTTCTTCTGTTGTGAAAATTTTAACTGTACATCATAACACTGACCTTATGTGGGCATTCTTTATGTCATCCATTTCAGTTAGGCGTGGTTCTTTTCTTCTCATCCTCCAATCCCTTGTTTGAGACAACAGGAAACTTTCAGGTAACATGTTTCCTTTCCAGAGAGTTGTTTTTTGGATAGTGAAAGAGTCTTTATTGAGCATTCACAAGATTTCGGAGACTTCAGCATAATTTTATTTTCACATACCAGTGATCACTTATGGCAAGTACCTTTTCTCTCTTGAAAACATAAAGCACACTTACTTCTGTGTTCCTATCCAGTACCCTGTCTCTCTGGCCACAGCTTGAAACATCTGTTCTTTACCACAGTCTTCTCCAAGCAGGTTACCACCCCCGTTTATGAACATTGACCACCCACGGTAAACCCACTTGAGGAGAGTTTTGGCTCAACTAAAACTTCAGCCAGCATTGGAGGCTCTCGAAGTACAACTGATAGATACTAGACATGCCAATCATGTTGGTAGATCCTACACAAGCAATTTTAAACAGATAAGGCACTATTTAGTAAATCTACCATAGAATGCTAGAGCTGGATGGGACATTCTGTACTGCTTAGCTGGGCTACATGGCCTGCTGGTGCCACCTTTTTTTGTTTTTTGTTTTCTCTCTCTCTTGCTTTCTTTTGTTGTTAAAAAAATGAAAGCTCATGGAAGTGACTTGGCCACACTGATACAGAGGAGCTAAGCACAATCAGAACTGGAAATGCAATGTACATCTTTTTACATATGTATATAAAAGGCTGAAAGCAGAAAAGACTATTTACATGCATACTTTTCCAAATTTTTTCCAGTGCTTTCTTGTTCTCCCACTTATTGTTTAACCCAACTTTTCCAATTCCTTACACAAACTATATGGAAATTAAGAAACATTTTTTAATGCAAATAATGCCTTTTTAAAAAGTTGTAAACGCTCACAACATTTTTATGTTTAGTAATTGATGCCAACTATATATACACTCAGAGAGACAGCACCCCTAACATTTTGATAGCATAACCCTGACTATACAGTTCAATCATGGGAGTTTGTATTACATACAATTTATGGTAAAGGTAAAAATACATGGCTTGATAGTTTTCTCCCAGTGATACTCACCATCTTTTGCTAGAAAAGATGAAAAGACAAGCAATCAATGCTTTGCTCTGGAAAGGAAGGTGAGTTAGACCTAAATAAAAATAAGCAGCATCTCAGGCTTGATAGACTATTATAGAGAATTTCTTTTTCTCTGCTTTTCAGAGAGCTCTTGGCATGGGGCATGGGTCCGGCTGCTGACAGATTTGTCCATATAAACCTTATTCTGTGTTTTGTATAATCACCACCTGAAATGTATAACTAAAGTACAGAATCTAATTTATCTTAATGTTTGTCTCCATACTTTGTAATAAGCATTATGTCTTGGCAGGTATACTTGGCAAGTTTTCTATTGAAACTGCATATATGGTATGATACCAATTTTTAAAAATTGTGCATGAGTGCATGTATATAGGAGAAAAGTCTATATAAATGTTTACCAAGATGTAACAATGGTTTTCTTTCAGTGGTAGGACTTCTTTAAAATACTTTTTTTTTTTTTTTATATAAAGCTTATTTATTTCTTTAATATTGAGGAGAAAAGTAGACACAAAATATTCAGGTAAGGCTTTTACCAGTGGCACCCCTTGTCTCTCTGATTCACCGGAATCTGTAGTTAGTTCCATTTAATAAATATTTATCGAATGACTGCTGTGTGCAAGGCCCTGTGCTAATTAATAGCCAATAGATAAATAGTTTTACTATTTTATGAAGATCAAACCCATCAGCTAACAGATACTCAGAGTGCCTGCTCTGTGTTCATCGCTGCCTAGCTGCCTGCTAGGAGCTCTGGAGACAGTGGCGAACAGGACAGTGTCCTTGTTCCCAGGAGCTTGTATACTGTAAACATACAAATAATAAATAATAGTGGTCATGACACGTGTTATAAAGGATATAGTTTTGAGTAGTTAACCGATAGTCACTGGGAGGACAAAGCTGCTTTAGCTGGGGTAGTCACAGAAGGCCTCAGTGAAGAGACCTGAATATTTAGAGGAGGCAACGTTGTGAAGATACCACCTCAAGCAGAAGGAACATCGAGGAAAAACACTTGAGATGAGAACAAGCTTAGAACAGTAGTCCCCCCACCCCCCGCCTTATTCACTGTTTTTTTTTCCCCCCACAATTTCGAGGAACTGTGGTCCAAAAATATTAGATGGAAAATTCCAGAAATAAACAACTTATAAGTTTTAAATTGCATGCCATTCTAAGTAGTGCGATGAAATCTCATGCAGTCCAGCTCTGTCCCGCCAGGCCGTGACTCATCCCTTTGTCCAGCGTCACCACACTGCGTTACACTCCCATCCTTAGTCACCTAGCAGCCATCTTAGTTATCAGATTGACTGTCTCAGTATTGCAGTATTTGTGTTCAAGTAACCCTTATTTTACTTAATAAAAACCCCAAAGCACAAGAGTATTGATGCTGGTAATTCGGATATGCCAAAGAGAAGCCCTAAAGTGCTTTCTTTAAGTGAAAATGTGGAAGTTCTCAACTTAATAAGGCATTGTATCATTTTATCTTTTCACATCATCACAAGAAAAAGGGTGAGTACTATACAATAAGATATATATGAGCAAGAGGGAAAGACCATTTAACTTTTATTACAGTATATTGTTATAATTGTTCCATTTCATTATCAATTATTGCTGTTAATCTCTTATTGTGACTAATTTATAAATTGAATCTTATCATAGGTATGTATATATAGGAAAAAACATAGTGTACATGTATACGGTTTGGTATCCTCTCCGGTTTCAGGCATCTACTGGGGGTCTATCTACCTAAATTTGGGCACCTTACTAATTTAAAAAAAGCTTATCTCAAAAGTATGAAGGTTACATACACACATACACACCCACTATGACTTAAGTAACACTAAATATTGCAGTATGTTAGAAAATCATCTTCAATATAGGGGAAACACTACCTCCCTTATAGGATTGTTTTGTTTGTTTGTTTGTTTGTTTTAAGGATTAAAAAAGAATTACGTAAAGCAACTGGTAAAAATTAAGTTGTTGTTAGTTTCTCCTCTCCTATACTCATTCAGTTACTTGGCTTTCAAATTCCAAAATACTCTGAAATCTGCCACGAATTCCTGAAAGAATGACCAAATGATTATTCCCAGAAAAGTGGTAACTTGGCTTTTCTACATCACTCAATATAGAGATGGGAGAGAAGGGTGAGAGAAGGCAGTGTGGGAGACAGTTATTGAGCACCTACTATGTGTACAGTTAGATTGCTTATTTCCTTTGATTCTTATGACTCAATGTGGTAATACTATCATTCCTATTTAACAATAAAGAAACCAGGTTTAACAGAGGTTAAATTCCCTATTCAGTCACATAACTGGTTGTTCATGTTTGAGCTGAAATTCAAATCCAAGGCTGTGTGACTCCAAAGTTCACCTTTCTGCCTACTCCTATGGAATGGTCTAAGCCTCATGGTGCACAAAATACAGGGTTTTATACAATACTCCCAAACACAGTAGTGGACCCTGAAACCACATTCAATGTTCTTTTTTAGTCCCAAACAGGATTAGTCATTTCCTCCTCCGTATTTCCATTTAATATCTTCTATACGTGCATCCACATGTAGAGTGTACAGGCTATTATTTATGGTTGCCTTCACTAGACTGATGGCTTTTCATGGGCAAACCCTGTAGCATCTGTGTATTCTCAGTGTTCAGTACAATACCTGCAGATAGCAAGCACTCAGTAAATGTTTATTGAATCACCCACCAATTCCTAACAGCAGTAATGTGTCAGAGTCCAGTTACCCATGACCAGGTCCAGGTCTTTGAACTAGCGTCAGTCTCTAGGCCCCTAAGCCTCATGAGGTTTTCATGAGCAGCAGCTATCACATGAATGTGAAGACATGTGAAGCACTGCAAGTCAGAACTGTCACACGCTGACTAATGTAAAAAAAGGCCTTTTAAGGTGGTACTGTATGGTAACCTCAGAAATCCCCCTTAGTACATGAAAAAACAGCTCTTTCACTCTGCCTGGGTTTGAATACATTAAAAGGTTCTAAAAGGCAGCATGTGTGCCTGCATGTACGCGTGCATGTGCGCGTGCGCGCACACACACGCACGCACACACACTTGCAGTGTGAGCTAGCATTATTCCTACTGTATCAGGAACCTCCTGAACCATAATCTCACCACATGGAGACTGAATCACAATAGTAAACATAAGAGATGCTTTCACAACAAATTCTTTAAACATATTCATAGCTATCAGCAACAATATTAGATTTGATTAGGAAACCCTGATTTGAACTGCATACAATCTTTACTGTAATTAGAGTCTTTGTTGTACACATTGTGTCACCACTGAGAAAATGTCATTAAGAGGCACACTCTCCCATAGGTAATCACACCCTGGACTTTATAAGTATGGTGGCAACTGGCAAAGAAAATACACAGTTTCTTCTCCTCCACGGTAATACAAAGGGTACAAACAGTGCCTGAACTCTACTCATTTCTTTTCGTTTTTTGTCAAAGCATTCTTGCTGAGTCCATAAGAGCATGTCACTGTCAGTTTGACACCATTAGACAGAAAGGTAAAAAGCAAACATCACTTCTGTAGAGCTCTATGCTGTGATTGTTGTTTTACAATCCAGACTGTTGTTCACTGTGGAGTTAGAGTCAAGAACTATGAAGAATCTGATGTTGTGCGTGACTTGCAAGCTAACAAATTAAGCTGCCATAGTTTCATGTATTCTGGTAGAAGAAATAAGAAAATTAGAAGTAATCAGTGACAAAATATAGTTTATTACTCACAGTAATAGTAGATGAATCAACCAGGCTGATCTGAAGTTGCTATTTAGAAAAAAGTAAAAGCATATTGCCTGGGAATGGTCAGAGTAGAGTCACAAATTTTCTAATTAGGACTATAACTCCCTACCTCTTGTATCCTAATAATTACCCAGGAAGCAGATGAGAGAAAATGATCCTCCTTGGAGAAGAGTTACATTCAGTGAGCAAATTGTCTTACTAAGGTGTGTGGACCAGTAGGAGGAGAGGGAGGCAGAGTTGGAGATGTTATTGAGTCAGTTATCGAGGAGGATGTACCTGATGCTCATGGATGGCAGGGAGCATGGAAGGTTCATCAAACACCTTACTGTTGAGCGCTTGTGATAATAGGCACACCATTGTCAGAGTGCAAATGGTCCAGACAGCCAAAAACTTGACATGGATTAGTTTCAAGGGCCACAATGTTGTGGCCAGAGTTGGCTGATCCAACTGGAACAGAAACACCATAACCTGAAAAGTTCAAATGTAGTCAATATGGCAGGAGTGGGTACAGTCAGTGCCCAATGTGACGTGTCTTCCCTCATTGCAAGACAAATGGGTCAACTCTTGGCAGGAGTCCCAAGTCTGGCAGGCAGCAGTAGCCCATGTATCAGAAACACTGAGGCCTTTTCTTTGTGCCCAGATTATGAGGGTGGATGTGTTTTCATGTCCAGTATAGTGACAGATTCAGGCAGAATAGTAGAAATCTGGGCAGTACAGGCCTCATCAGTAGCTTGAAATGAGTTAGTCTCACCAGAAAATGGATTGTTAGTGTGGGCTTTTCCAGATAGTTCTGTCAGCAGCCACAATTTATTTCCACAGTTTGTAGCCCCAAAGAAGAGATATATTCAATCGGCCAGCCTTTAGTTTCTAAGTGGCAGGCCAAATAATTAGACCACTGGCAACAGCGCACAAATCAGTAAAAAATGTAACAAGATTTTTCAAGGACATTGCTATGAGGACAGCCTTGAGTTCTGCCCACTGAGTAGAACAACTTCATTCATTTTTGTCTTTTTTTTTTTTTTTACTTCATTCATTTTCAGTTTTGCATCACCAGCACCAAAGTTGAATAGCCATAGCAGCCCAGTGGATCAGCAGGATTCAGCTAAACAGAATCATCGGTCCCAGGCATTTAGGGCACTGCTGTGAGTTGAGGGCTCTGTTGAGCCAATGCTATTGCTTCGATTTGACATAGTGGTGAGCAGAGTTTCCCCCAAAGGAGTAGATGCCCTTTTCACATGTAAAGCCCAGATGCTGCTAAGGCCAAGCTTGTCGTGTTTCTTGAATGTACCATTTTCATTGACAAGTGAAGCTTTTTGGGACCGTCCCCTTTGTTAGTCACTGAATCTGAGTTGACTCACTCCAAAATAGAAATCACGTCAGAGAGTCACAAGGCTTCCATGGGTCAGGCAATCAGTTTTGATAAGAGCAGTAGCAAACTGATAGCTACTTTTCAAAAGCAGTGTTCCTGGTGGCTGCATCAGGGAGGTAATGAATCTAGAATCCCAAGATATATCTCTGGGTGGGAGCTGCCTCCAGTCAACAAAATCATCAGTCACAGAGACTTGTGGCTCAGAGCAGTCATTAGAGTTATGGGTCCCCAAATTAGAGAGTGCGTTATAACTTTCTGGACAGCTTCCAGTGCAGCCTGTTTGTGCCCACTCAAAGGATGTTGCTTTGCACTTTAGCCCATGTAGAGAACTAAATAGAATCCTAAGTGATGCACATACTGTCTCCAAGACTCAAAGTGTCCAATATGGGCCTCCTTTTTGATGGTAGGGGCTCAGAGCAACAGTAGTTTTTCCTTGACTGTTGAGAAACTGGGTGTTGTGACTCCATCCACGTAGTTTCAAGAAACTTTACCTGGTCATTAGGCCCCTGAACTTTGTCAGGATTCTTAGCCACCTCTGATAACAGAGATATGATCATACTGCAGCCAGAATAGTTGAACCGAGGCTTCTGACTTGTCAATTGACAGGACATTATCTGTATAATGAAAGTTTGGACACCAGAGGGTAGAGGCACTTACTGAATGCTGACACACATACTGGTAAGTAGATTTAGTTGTTGTTCTCATTAACACCAGCTATACCAGACATTGTGACTATAGCTGAACTCATTTTACAGACTGGTGGCACACCGTACCACTGGCACTTGAAGATCAAGATCAGTCTCATTGGCATGGTAAGGCCTCCAGTATGTTTTTGGTGCTCCTCCAGAGGTATCTAAATTCCCTAGGTATCCCTAAATATGTTTGTGCCCCGTTACCGTCCTCTACATACAGCTCTTTTCAGTTGGGGAGAATCCTCTTCGGCACTTATGAGACAGGTAAGGATAAACACCAATTTTTATTGAAATTAAGATGTAGAAGCATCAACAACAATACATCTAATTGGCTCAAAGAGCCCCACCCACAAAGTCAGGCTAGCTTCCTCTCCCCACTGTGAACCCTACTCAAACCCACTAGCTGAGTCTGCATGCCTTTTCCTTCCGCACATCCACGTAGGATAAGACTTGGGCTCCTGTATCCGACCAAACCGTAAAAGTTTTAATTCACTTCAAGATGGATGAATTTTTCTAAGATGGATGTGTATGGCCTTCGATCTTCCTTGAGGATGGGGAAATCTCGGCCCGCACCTCTAATTTTTTCTCCTTAATGTGGCTGAGGTTGGAGGAGGTAGAAAGTGATTATATTCTCATTCATCAATATTTTAAACCCAATCCAGAGTAGTAAGGGCCTGGATCCTAATCAATGCTTCAAATGTGGTTTCCCACAGGAGTGGTTTTTTTTTTTTTTTTTTTTTTTTTTTTTTTTTTTTTTTAAATCTCAGAAAAATCTCTTCAGGAAAGCCAATGCTCCTATTATAGCAGCCAAGATCCATTGCAGAAAAATTCTTTTACTGTTATCTCCAAAAGGATCTAAAGTTAGCATTATAGATTGTAGGAGGGTTTGAGCTGTAAGCAAGCCCAGCTGTTGCCATTCTTCCTTAATAAGCATTACACACACACGCATACCCACCTCATCTCCCAAGAGACCAGCCATAGTTCTAATGACTAGTCTTGTTTTTGCCCAAAGGGGTAGCAAATTTCCCTCCTTTCAAGCTCTCTGTGGATATGTGTCTCTGTAACTTTCTTAAATGAGGATGGAACATTTTGTCCATTCAGGATGAAATTTAGTACCTGCTGTTACAATGGGCATATTTGAGACTGACCCCTCAGTTGGTGAGGAAGTTTCCCACCCAGAGAGTTTGCCAACAAGCAGGGCACTGGTCAGGCAATTGTCTCTGAAACTACTTCCTGATAATTTGCCTGCAACCACCTTCCCAATTCCCAGGCAGTAAAGTAAAAAACAAACACACAAGCAAAATACATTTATTTCCCAGTTGGCCATAAAATTTAATCAATTTACTACTGATTCCCATGGACTTCTCTCAAATCCTGTTAAGTGGCCTAAGGCGCTTATCCTTCATCTTTCACAAAACCGTGTCTACAAAGCAGTGCCCAAACTGCCAAGAACTTTGAGGAACCAGGCATTCACCCTACTTCCCTGCTTGCAAACCAGTAAGTTAGCCTGTCATAGTTTCATGGATGCTAGTAGAAATCCTCCGATTCCTAAGTTAGAGATAATGAAGTTTATCACTCACAGCACTAGCAACAGCCAGAGCATCAACATTTTTACATCAGTTCCTCAAGTTCCAATTCCGATAGGGTGATGAGAATAGGATCAAGTGACATCCACCCATGCAAGAGAAGAATCCTGAGAGCAGGGAGCTAGAATCTTTTTATAATGGTCAATAAATACACCTGCTCTTTGCTCCCGAGAGAGGCACTACCTATTACTCTCAAGTCTCTTCACTATACAAACATCCCTTTAAAGGAACAAAGGGAAAGTCACTGAGCTACTCACAGGGCTGTGTAGAAATAGAAGAGATCCATGGAGAGTGATTTCTATTAGCATAAAGAAATATCCATCGATGAACAACATGAACTAACCCTCAAACATGCAGTGAGTAGGAATTGAGTCCACAGCTCATGTCTTTCTGCAGATAATTTATATAGAGGTATTGGGAGCTTATGATTACATAAATAAAATTTCAACCTTCTACAGTAGTTAAAATAAAAATCCCCAGAAGAAGAAGAACCTGAGAATTCCAGGCATTGAAGGGACAATAGAAGTCATATTAAAACAAAGAAACAAACAAGCAAACAAGCAAAAACTGGCTTAAATTCAAGAGCTGTTAAAAACTTTTGAAGTGGATGATGGATATCTAGGGGTTCCTTTTACTCTTGACTCTATTTTTCTGTGTTTAAATTTTTTATAGTAATTTTTAAATTTTTTAATTAATTTGAATATAGAAGTCTCCATTGAAGAGAAAGTCCTAGGATAAAAAGCTCCATTATTTGAAGTTGGTGTAGAACATTTCTCCCCCAGAAAACTTCTACTATGGTAAAAGGAAGAAAAATATATAATCATTTTTATCTATAAATATAATTGAAATTGAAATTTTAGTTTTAGAAATACTAGATATATTTTAAATATGGGAACAAGGACCTGATATGAGAGAAAGTTGAACAATTGATTGTGTCCAGAGTACCAGAAGTATTAACATATAATCTATATGCCATTACCATTCCAACAGTCATTGAGCAGAACCAGGAGAATGAGGCCTCACAAATATTTACAACAGAGGCTGCTTCTATATAACGACAAATGAAACCAAAACAAAACTGACTTTAAGAGGAATCTAGCCATTCCTTCTTTCACTGAGTATCAACCAAGTATCAGGCACTGTGCTAGGTGAGTGTATCGAAAAGGAAAACAGGTTTAAAGATTTTTTTTTAAAAAAAAGAAGGGAATAAACTCACAATCTTCAGTATTTTTAAAAGGTTATATTATTTAAGGTTATATTATCCTTGTATCATGTCTAGTCCTTGCATGATTTATGATTAGGACATTTTTGGAAAAGAAATAATGAAATCTAGACGGTGACAGGTACAGGTGGTATAGTTCTGAACTGATTAAGATAAAATGAAGAAAGACCTCATCAAGCTTGTAAAATGATTAGAAAAGTATCCGATTAACTCTCTGCACAGGCAACAAGCAATGAGTTCAGGGCAAATAAATCTCAACTAGGATTATGATATGATGGTTTCTGAATTACCCATTTGAAACCCTAAAAGTGGAATTCATTATCGACTTGTTCTTCTGGCTTGTGTTTTGTAGCCGCCCTGAAGCCCACCAGCCTTCCGAGTGTCTCCAGATCTGGGGGTGAGGGTGGGGGTCCTCAGGAGAGGACCTAAAGTGCCTAAGCTGCTTCTCAGCCTGAACCCTATATCTCAAGAAAGGCAAAGAAGGGTCTCTAGGAATAACCAGGAAGGCCAAGATTCCTTATAAAGATGATACCTAAGAGAAGATATTATCAAAATCAGTAAAATCTTTGGAGGACCTACGTAATGAGGCCCAGGACTACTGTATCTCATTGTATCAGTTGTACCCTGCAGCGGCACCTGGACAAGGACATAGTGAGGAGTAGGTGACAGGGAGAGGGGCCAGGGTGCAACCGAAACCTAGCTGTGCTCTGTTCTCTGAGCCATGCACCTGGCACAAGGCTGCATCTGCCCAAAAGAGGGAGCACCCATTCCTAACTGGAGTGCTTTTTTCTTATCTGCATTAAGCCCTGCCCGTGCTAGCTGCAGCTCTGGAGTGAGAACATCCTCAAATCCTGGAATGCTAAAACTCAAGGGCACCCATTGAAATTCTATGAAAGTAGTTTAAAGATAAATAAAAGATGGCATTACTTTATACAGTGGGTAGTAAACATATGGAACTCATTATCCTCAAGATGTTGCATAGCCACAAATATAAATAGGATAAAGAAAGATTTAGATAAATTCATGCTTGTTAGAGTCATATGAGCTGCTAGAGCATTGTTAGAAACACACAGGGAACGGCTCCAAATGCTTTCAGGGAAAATACCATGTTTGTCTTCAAAATGTCCTGTAGTGCTAGTGCCATCAATTGAATAGGCAAATCTCTGTCTAACCAGGTTTCTCAGGGAAATAAACATCCACAAAATCCAAGTTTTCCAAATGATTGTGAGATAAGCTACTGTATCATAGTATTTTCCTTATATTAACAAATGGTGTAAAAATCTTTCAGTTTATGTGATCTTAAACTGAGTTTGCCAAACTTAACTTTTTCTTGAGAACTTGGAGTTGTCATGACAAACACACATTATTGTACTGGTCTGTAAGTTAGCACCCTGGGTGTGTGGCACTATTTAACCAACTTGATCCCAGGAAGCCATGAGACCAAATGTTCTCATTTCTTTTAGTATTCGTGCTTACTTCAAATAAAACTTTTGATCTTCTTCCCTGTTCTTCTGGCTTCTGTTTTTGCTATTGTGAGCGAGCTTGCAGGAAAAAAAACAAAACAAAACAAAAACAAACCCTCTCACTCCTAATATGCTGCTTCCACCTCTGATTTCAGAGGAGAGTGCCCTACTCTATTCTGTGTCATGTCATCTCAGCTGTAAAACAGACCTTCCTTTGATTCACTACAGCCCCCTGAGAGCAGGGTGCACTTTTAACAAGGTTAGCTGAAGGCCGTGGAAAAACAAAAGAGAGATACACGGGAGTACTGCTGCCGGATTTGGCTACCAGACAGACTTACCCTTGAACCCAAGAAGGCTCAGACCCATTCTGAATCCTCCACAAGAATATGTCTGTTTAGTTCCTATCCCTGTCCATCTCAATCTATCCATAGAAGCAGGGCAAAAGTATCCAAGCCCATGGCCAGACTCCAGAGATGGGAAGGAGACATCTCCCTCCAGTTCAAGGCCTACTTCTCCAATCATCATTTATTTATTTTAAATCATCATTTATTCATTTTATTCCTTTTCCTAAGATGAGAGAGCAGCAGAATCATGAATTGGTCCCTCCCATGATTCCCAGTAGGATAACACATCAAATTGTGACAGTCCACCATCAATACATTCTAGATTATTCCACCTAACATAGGCCACAGATATTGACAGCCTGTGTCTGGTTGAGCCCTACCAAGTCTAGTTCTGTTCGTGAGGTCTGTCTGCTTGTGTGAGATGCAAATCTTGCCTGCTCATTTTTCATGCAATCTCTCCAGATTTTACTTCTGAATAGGGAAGCATACAAATAGCCAAATGAATAAGTGATACTTTTCAGGCACAATGAAATCTAAATTCATACCTAGATGAAAATTAATATTTATCTAAGGGAAATACAGTGCAGAGATACACTTCTCCAGATTACAAAACAGGTATTGGTTATTGAGTTATAATACACAGACATTTAGCAACTCAGAGTCACTTTGATTGAAAATCACCAAGTTAGAAGAAGGCCTTTGCTTATGTTTAAACACCTAAATGACTCATTCTGATGATTTTCCCAAAATAAAAGAACAATCAGCCCTGAGGGTGAATTCTAGCCACCCACTCTAGGGAGCAAAAAAACAGCCTATAGCTTTTAAATCACTGGGCTTTTCTCCCTCCTTCTGACTATCAGGTTTTCAAAAATCTTTCAGGCTGAGTTTCAATCCAAGCCACCCCCTGAGAGATTATGTTGTTTAATAGACTCTAAAACACACTTATTTTATTTACTTTTTTAGATTTCTATGTTTTTAGATCTCTGAAATCAGGACACATCTTCTAATCTATGGCTTCTCACAATCACTCTCAAGCAAGCAGCATTCATGACATAGTTGTGTATATCTCTAAGAAGTTAGTCCATTAAAAAACAAGCTTGCTGGAAATATATCACTTGATGTTCCTGTCAGGGCCTGACTGGGCAACTAACTGCAAGCTCTAGACAAGCACATCATTAGAGGATACTTGAGGTAGGATTATGAACCTATTGTTTTCTGAAAACCTTCCATGAATACCTTCTAGTAGGATCTGTAAAGCTCCAAAATTAAAACTTGCAGTATGGGTATCAGTGGTTTAGAAGAAAGTCTTAGAGACAATAACAGATTACTCTGACCCTTGCTTTTGGTGGCATAGTGCCTAATACTCCATAGAAAACCACCCATACCAGTGACTAAATCCAAAATTGATTCAGAAGAACCAGCCTCTAAATGTGCAGAAGTTTTAGAGACAACTCTAACCAATTAGTTTTGATTACCCTCTTTGGTATGCCGTAGAGTGATAAATAATTTTTAAAAAATCAATGTCTGTACCAATGGCCAACAAATACATGAAAAGATGCTCAATGTTGCTAGCTATTAGGGAAATGCAAATCAAAACCACTATAAGATACCATCCCATACCTGTTAGAATGGCTATATCAATGGGACAAATGATAACAAATGTTGGGGAGAATGTGGAGAAAAAAGAACACTTATATACCGCTGGTGGGACTGCAAATTGGTACAGCCGCAACGGAAAACAGTATGGAGGTTCCTCAGAAGACTAAGAATTGATCTACCATATGATTCAGCAATCCTTCTACTGGGTATTTACCCCAAAGACTTGAAAACCCATATCTGAAAAGAGATTTGCACACCAATGTTCGTAGCAGCATTATTCACAGTGGCCAGGACATGGAAGCGACCAAAGTGTCTTACGATAGATGATTGGCTAAAGAAGCTGTGGCACATATATACAATGGAATATTACTCAGCCATAAGAGATGAGATACTACCATTTGCAACAACATGGGTGGACCTTGAAATAAGCCAGAAAGAAAAAGTTGAAAATTACATGATATCACTTATATGTGGTATATAAATCTTAAAGCAACAAATGAACAGGACAAACAGAGAATCGTGGACATGGACAATGAACTAGTGGTTATCAGAGGGGAGGCGGGAGGAGAGAAGGAGGAAAAGATAAAGAAAATAAAATGTTAAATAAATAAATAAATAAATAAATAAATAAATAAATAAATAAATGTCCAGATAACTCATTCTCTATTATAAGAAAGCCTTGAGTCACAGCTTGATAGTGTGTTTATTTCTTTTTAGATAAAACAATGATCTATGTGACTGGAACAATAGTGCTCACCCAGTCTGTCATCATACTTCCCAGTACTCTTATAAGTCAGTTGTGCCATGTGCCTGGTTCTGGTCAGAAGGATGTGGGTGGAAAGTGACATGTATTATTTCTGGATCAAAGCATAGAAAAAGTAGATCTGGACCTGCAGATACTTTTCTCTCGCCATGGTAAACCCTGAAGCCTCTTACAGAGGTGATGGAACCTCCATCAGCACACGGCTCCTGACTAAGAGCAGAGGCCCCAAGTGACCCTCACTGCAGCAGGAAATAAACTTGCATTGTGTCAGCCATGGGTGTTTGAGTTATTTTTACTATGGCAAGTCTAGCGTATTCTTACTATAATACTATATCTATCCAACAACTAATAACATCTTACGTTTGATGAAATGCAGAATAGGCATACTCAGTGGTGTTCTGGTAACCAGTGTAAATATTCCCATCATGGGCAATTGCAAGTCACCAATGTGACATCAACCAGCTTGCTTAATTCCTGAAAATTTAACTATTGGCTCTTGTGAACCAATACCAGTGGATCCAGCGTGCAATATTAGATATATGCCAAAAACATCTCCCTAGTTAACTTTTTTCTCTCAGAACATCTTTTGATTTTTGAAACCCAGTTTCATAGAATACACACACACACACACACACACACACATACATACATATATACATATATATGTATATACGTGTGTATATATAATTTTTTGGCTAATTTTTTGTAGGAAAATGTATGTTTACATACTCAAAACTCAATGGAACATTTTTTTAAAAAAAGCAATATGTGGGGAAAGAACTATAATTAATAAAAAGTCAGAATCATATGCGCACACTTTAAAAAGTGTGTGTTGTTGACAAAGGCATGTTTCTCTGTCACTGGTGCTGAGAGATGTCACAGCATACAAAGCAGCTGTTAAGAACCATGTCAATTTTCTGAAGATCAGCAAGCATTGTTTAGTCATTTTACATCATAATATGTAGTTTGTTACTTACATATACACATTTTACTGTTTTTATTAACTTTTAAGAAATTTATTGGTGATTTAGGATGGATATGTAACACATTATTATTTTTTGCATTTAAAATAATGGGAAATAGACTTCCACTCAGCTTTTTTTTGTGTGTAGAACTTCTGATTTTCATTAATGCATTACTGACATTAAGTGGAAGATGTTGATTATATAACTACTAAAATCATTAGCTCTTGTGAGCTGTAGATTCCGAATTGAATGATGTCTACTTTGCTTACTCAGGAAACGTTTTGCATAATCTTGGTTTGTAGTTGTGTTTCAGATGAATGAAACAACTGGAGAGCTAAGTTATGGATGGTTACAGCAAATAATTCTTACATTTCTATTATAGTTTAAAATACACAGTGTACAACATTGGTTACTATCTATTCTGAAGTCATGAACAGGGTAGGATCCAATTATTTCTGATTCATTGATGCAAAATAAGTAAATAACCGCTCAGAGAATGGTTAACAACCTTAGCTAATTTATGTCCTCAAATGTCTTTCCTTTGGACCAAGACTTTCATCCTGTACACTCTTCAATCCCGATGAATTAGAACAAGTCTGAGACCCTTCTTAGGACTCTTGCCAACACTGCACTTCTCACTCCTTTTATCTTGGGCAGGGGTCAGTCTGTAGACCACAACAAGCCATTAAAACAAGACTTCCTATCAAAATATTCTTTTATACCTGCCATAGGGTCTGACATTTTGCTGTTGGAGCTTTATCCTTTTGTGTCTTGAAAATCTGAAGTCTTAAAGAGGTCCCTGGGAAAGGTCACGGCTAAAAGTTTTTACCATCTGATTCCTTAGAGACATGAAGGCAATTAGTTGAGGTCAAAGTCCTGATAAAAAAGATCAAAGTTCTCTCTTAGGGAAAGGCAAGAAGGTGGGAGGGAACTAAAACAAACTTCATCTACTTGACAGTGTAGTCTGGAATTCCCAAGAAATCCCCAACATTTACTTAATGTATCATATTATCGCCACCTAAGGAGACCTCGGCCCAGCTCATACAGATATCATATTCCCTCACATACACCAGGGAAAAAAGCCAAATTTTGTTTTTTAGATGGCATCTCAAAGCTCCTCTCCTTTTATACTATTAATTATGTTATTCCATGGATGGGATAGTATTGAATCTTATCTACTCATGCAGAGTGAGCCCTTTCCCAGGAAAATAGGTGAGTACCTAGAATTTCTTACCTACTTTCATCTAAAGCCTTGCTTCTTTGAGTGACCTATGGACAAGCATCCTCAGCATCTCTTAGAAATATAGAATCTTAGATCTCCCCCAAGACCTGCTAAATCAGAATCTTCATTTTAATAGGTCTCTCAGGTGATTAAAATACACATTAATATTTGAGGACACTTATTTACAGTTCTCGGAAAGCTAAGGAAACTCTGAGGACTTCTGTACCATCTCTTAAACAAGCTCCTAGTATATATCTGAACTTGGTAGTCAATAAACAACTCAGTTTTTATTACTAAAGAGAAGACGTCTAGCATTCTTTTAGTACCACACAAAGTTGAATTGGATCACTTATGAAAATACAGGCTATTCAAGAATGATGGATAAGAGTTCTAGTCTGTTTTTATTGGTACGCAGCATAACTTTCTTTCCTATATTTAGTTTGTTTCTGGGTTGCTGTGAGAGACTTGGGCCTCAAGTTCTCTCTGCATTTATACGTTATACATATAGTCCGTCCAATAACAGTGCTAATTATAGAGATGTTCTTTGTTAGTTGATCATTTCATACCTGGATTATTTCATATCTAAGGACTTTAATATTTGAAATAATTCTGTATTGCTTAAAGTACTGCATAGTCCTAGAATTGTAACATCTCAGAGTTTTTGCATAACTCTTCAGGGTATATTAAGCACACCTCTTATTTGCTGCTAGAATTCCCCCCAAACACCCAACAACTGGTCATCTTCCTTCTGTTTGAATACTTCTAAAGACATGACACATACCTTTTCCTACATCAACCTTTTCTACTTTTGAACAATTTTAATTAGTAGTTCTTTCTCACACTGGATTAAAATTTGTCACCCATTCATATTTGTTATTATTTATTCATTGCAGTTGCTAATTCTACACCGTATTTTCTTTAGCTGGTCAAGATATTCTTTCTTGTTGCTAGGAAAATTGGGAATCAAGACATAGGAATATTATAGTAGGGTTTCAAAGACAATCAAAAAGCACATGAAGAAACCAAGACTAGGAAGTATTTCTTTCTACGTAATTTACAGTTCTATTCATTAGACTGTCTGCCAAGAAATCCTGCTCTGTGACCAACGCTATTATAATACATAAGCAAAACATCAGTCCCTGGGAAAGAGCATGGATCAGGGTGTGGTGAAAATCCAGAAACCATGTTCCTCCCTTCATGGGTCAAACATCTGGCAGACATCCTGGGTTAGGATCTATGGCCAGAATCCACCATAGGGAGCTGAAGCATTCCCACAAAGGAGATTTGACTCTGGCAGCTGGCAATTTTCCTTTGTGAAATGGGTGTTCCTGGCACTCCATAAATTCCTTCTTCCCTCTGCACTCTTTTTTTCTCTCCACTCCCACACTCCACACCCTACTGCACACACCCTCCCACTCCTACCTCAATAAAACCCCTCCCTAACTCATATTCTGCACACACACATGCTCCCACAACTTCCTCTGCAAACACACCCACATATCTCTCAGATGCACACCCAGGCAGCACAAGGCTCTCTGTCTCATGCCCTCATCTTTTCCTTCACTTTGCCTTCTCATAGCAGCTTAGCACTGTATCTGCTACTCCTACTTCCCCTTCTTCTCGTTATCAACTCTATTTTATTTTACGACCTTCCTTCGCCTCATTCCAGACCACCCCACTTTGCTCCCTGGGCCTGGGAATGCTGGTACTGCAATCCTATTCTGCACATTTGATCTGGAGTTGTCACAAGCAGGAAAGTAGTCAGCTTGCATGTGCCTGCTTGTTCTCCTACAGCTAAGCTAAGACGGAGGATAGAAAGAAGCTGGCAGTCAGTCCTATTTCTGGAAACTACAAAAACTCTTGTTTTCTCTCTTTAAATTCCTGGAGGAACCAGTGCAGACCCTACGATTGTTCCTTCTTTCCCCTAACTCTGTTGCGAATTTTCCAGTCCTTTCTTCAAATGCTCTGACGATATGGTGCTTGTGGTGGCATGCCTCACATCCTGTCTTTTATTACAAGTTACTCAGGGCCAGGAGACCCCGCAGAAGATATAAAGGACAATCCGAGAGGGGAATAAGATTGATTATATTTAACCAGAACTTTAGGTAATTTAAATATATGCTAATCCCCTGGAGTCTACTTACAGATATAACCTTGAGAAAAATGCTGAGTCAATAAAGTACAGAAGATAATCAGTTTATAGTATTTCCATGCTCCATGATAACTTCACTAGGATTTAAAAGTGGCCTTCTTGGGCAAATGATTTGTCACAGTTGCCTGGGTTTTTTATTTTTCTTTGGTGAGGCAGATGGTAGTTTAGCTAAATAAACATTAAGAACAATGGGGGTCCTTTTTCCTTTCCATACTAAGAACACATGAATTTTTAATAACAGCTGCTGTTTACGTGAACTAAATATTAAGCATAGCATACCACATTGCATTGGACATTAAACAAGCAAGATAGATTTGTTTTCGTTCACTGAAAATTTACCATCTAAAAAAAAAAAGGATATCAGTGGGACAAAAAAATATATATGTGAATAAATAGCCAGAAACAGCTTCTGTCACTTTCTTTTCACATTAACTAGAAAAAAATTAGTGAATCCCTGCTTTCCAAAGAATAAAGTCCTAACATATAAACTTAGCATTCGAGAATCCACCAATTTGAGTTTTATACTCCTTTTCAACTCTGTCTTCCATTTTCCCACCAATGGAGCTCACTGATTCCCAAACACAGTCTGTACTCTCTCACATAATCTCAAGGCCAGGCGACCTCTCATTTCTATATGATACCCCTCGCAGTTCCTAGCCAATTGAATTATGCATAATTTTGTAACTGCTGAACAAAACATTTGCTGCAGGTAAGCTTCATGAGAACAAGGCAGCTACAATCAGGGTAGAATTAGAATTTACAAAGCTCATTAAAAAAAGAGAAGGTATGTCATGCCCTCTTTGCCTATAAAGTGCCGGCTTTTTCCTAAGCCATCATCCTTTAAGCATTCTTGTTCATCAACACTGTTTTTCTGTTGCCATAACTACCCAACAATGTTAACATATTTCATGGCTCTAGGATGTGCTTATTCAACTTCACATGTCCGGGCTTCACATATCTTTCGACTGGGTTTTACCAGAGACTAATAGGTTGCTGTCACCACACGTATCCAAAACACACAGACAGCCAGTCAGCACAGCACAAGTAGAGACTAGAACCAGAGCCCCCATTAACTAGGTAATTCACCCTCAATTCATTGTGTTGTAGAAATACCATCACGGGGGTATAAGCATTCACATATTGCATTAATTTTTCTCCCTAGTGAACAACTCATCTCTCCCAATGCTCCCCTCCTCTTAATGTTTAGTTGCATTTTGTTACTTCCTGTTTTATTTAATATCAGTAAAATTTATTAGCATCAGGACTATCTTCCATCAACAAACCCTGGAAGTTTGTACTAGTTTTAGAAATCATTATTTACAACCATATGTTTCAGGTAATTTAAGGTTTTGATAACAAAGACAACCTGATTAAATAAATTGTCAGTAATTTGTCATGTCAATTAACATTATAAAAAATAAATCTGAAACTCTCCACCGTAATTGTGACTATAGATCACTAAAATTCATAGATGATTCTTAATACTCTTTTTAAACTTTAATGTTGATTTCTGCCCTTTCTCCTAACACTTTTCAAACACCAGATTCATATAGGAGAGCAATTTAACCTAATCTGTTTGACCACTTGAGTTAGAGGTAATAACAAGCTGTAAAATGGCTTATAAGAGAACAATGGAAGAGAAGAAAGGATTTTTTGAGAGTTTCACAAACTGGATAATCAAGTCATGAACAAATGAGAGCTCAAAAAATTAAGCTTTTTTTTAAACTTTAGCATTACACTGCAAGATAATTCTTAGTACAGTAAGTGAAAAAAAATTGGAAAAAATAAATTATTTTGTTACACCAGGTATTTCAGAATTTCAGCTTTGAATTAAAAATAATTGAACAAAGGTTTGTAGAGTTAGGGATGTAGTGGGAGGGAGAAAGAATGATTTGTTGGGAATGGTGGGAAACTGACATTCTGGGAGCCACTGTACAAAGAGGCAGAGTCCAGAAAGTAACTGTAGTTCGTTGCCTAGGGCTGGAACTGTGGAATTTCTTTTTGAGGTAATGAAAATATTCTAAAATTGATTGAGGTGATGGATACACAATTCTTTGAATATACAAAAAAAAAGCTGTTGTAATTAAATGGTTAAATTGTGTAGTGTATGAATTATATTCTAATAAAGCAAGGGGGGGGAGAGAGAGAGAGAGAGAGAGAGAGAATATCAGTGAATATTGAGTTTGAGAATTTATTTATTCTCATCTAATTCATTCTAATCTGACTCATTCCACTCCAGTTTTGAAATCATTTTTTTCCTTTCATAAACATATACATCCTAACTGCTCTCATGCACTTTCAAGTCAAGAAAAATGTAAAAGGCACTTGAGTTCATGAGGTTTCTTCTGGGGAACAAGCAGGGGCTTGAGTAGCAAGCTATTGTAACTTTGACCCAATTTCTGTTTATCTTACAACAAGTTTAAGAAAATAGAGGTTTTGTTTCAAGAATAAATGTGAAGTTTATAAAGAAATTCACACAATGATGTAAATAATTTTTTAAATGCCATAAACTTTCAAAGGCAGGAAAAAAATAAAAGATGAGAAGAAATATACCAGGTTTGAATCCCAGCTCTGCAACTTTCTAGATGAGTGATGTTAAGACAAACACTAACAATTTCAAACTTTATCTTCCTCCTTTATAAAATGGAGATTTTCATAACGTGCAATATTATTCTGAAAATTAGAGATAATGTATACGAATGCCTGACATATAAAAGACACTGAATGAATCACAGTAATTATCATAAAGGACATATATTGAAGCTCTACCATTGGTCCAATATCTTGAGCATATTATTTTATTAATCCTGAGGCTACCTGCAGCAGTCAGGATAGACTAAGTTATTTTGCAGTTTCAGATAATCCCAAAGTCTCAGTGGCTTTAAAAATCTCCACAGATTTATTTCTTACTCAGTTTATATACCCATTACAGGCTGGCTTGGGACTCCACTCTGTGCCCTCCTTGTTCTAGGACTCATTTAAAAAGCTGGTATGATCCATAATACTTCCACTCACATGGCAAAGGAAAAAAAAATGTGGCAAATCACATACAGGTTCTTAAAATGTATGCCTAGAGATGACACATGTTACTTTTGCTTCCATTTCACTGGCTTAAGCAAGTCATGTGGCCTTACCTATCTTCAAGAGATTAGGGAATTACATCTTTAACATGTGCATAGGAAATGATAAGAAGGTATTTGTGAACAGCCTTAATAATTACCATACAACCTCATGAGGGAAATTATTTTTATCTTCAATTTTAAAATACAGAGTCTGAGGCACAGGGAGAGTAAATACTTGTCTCCTATACAGCTAGGAAGTGGCAAAATAAGAGACTTAAACCCAAGTCTTGTGTTGTCTCCTGATCATTCCAGTGAAACCCTGAAAACTAAAAATATTCTACCCACAAAGATATATGACTCCACACTCAAAAAAATATATATATGCATATTTTCTTTGGGAACAAATTGGTACTGCCTTCTCAGAAACCAATTTGGAACAAAAACATTAAGAATCATACTGTTCACATACCCTTTGACCCAGGAATCCTAGTTCTAAAAATTTATCCTACGGGAATCATCCCAAGAAGATGAAAAATTATACTCATGAAAAGATCTATTATGACATTGTTTATAATAGTGAAGCAGTGGAAAGAATCCACAGTTTTGATCATAGAAAGAGTTAAAGAATTTATTACTTTATAATAATGAAGACCATGTGGTAATATGTAAAAGAAAAACTTTTAATGTAATGTTAGGTAAAGCAATATAAAATAATAAAGCAAAATAAATTAAGTGATAGATTTGTATGCTAACACATTTTATATTGGTTCTCCCCATTTTCCTGTTAGTAATAGAACTCATGTCCAGCTTAAGCTACACAGGACAGCAATACACCACTTTTCTCAGCTTCCCTTGAATCCAGGTAGAACCATATGACTAGGTTCTCACCAATAGAATATAAGCAGAAGGAATGTGTGCAACTTCCCGTTTTACCTGAAATGTCATGAGGCATTTGTTCTCCATGGCTTATGTCCCTCCTCCCTCTAGAAGGAAAATGATGACAACTGAATCAGTTGCCTTAGGGCCAAAGATGAAAACCACATGTCAATGAAAATATGATTTTTTACTTTTTTCTAACACTTAACATAATATTTATTATCATTTAAAAGGTAAGAAAGTATTTCAGCTATAGTTTTAATGCAATTAACCATCAAAATTTCACTTAAATATTCTCTTTCTAAAAGGAAAATAGACTTTCTCATATCTTTGGAGATGTTTGAGGAAAAATTCAAAAAAAAAAAAAAAAAAAAAAAGAGAGAGAGAGAGAGAGAAACACCTGTAAATGACATTTGCGCTCCGGTCTGAGAAATTTATAATTTGGAACAGCCAGGAGTTATCAGGGAGGATGACTGGAAAGAGCTATGGGTGGGGAAGGCATCTTGCACTGTGAGGAGTAGAAATACCAAGAATCTGTACAGCCAGGGGCAATAGGAGACTGTCAAACTGGGAGAGGGGATGATACCATCAGTACAGTCTATTAAAAGGAAGACGTGGGAGAAAGGGAGAGAAAGAGAGACAAATCAGTTATTGTTCAATTTTACCAATGCCTAACTTCTTTCCTTTCATAATGCTGCTATGAAACATAATAACATTTGTTAGTTCAAGTAAAGCCCTATGGTGATCTAGGGACCAGCATTTTTAAGTATCTACGAATGCAAAACCAGGCAAATATTGCATCCCTGGAAATTCTTAATAGAGAATCAAATTCTCACGGCTAACTATGATTTTAAAAGGAAGGGTTTTTAATTCAGGGAACAGATATGTGAATAGCTAACATTTGTTGAGCACTTACTATATGCCAGACACTATTCTAAGTACATTATGTGCATTAATTCACTTAATCCTCCAAAATCCTATCAGATAAGTACTATTATTTTTATCTCCATCTTACAAAAAAAGAAAATTGAACCAGAGTACTTAAACAATTTTCTCAAGGTCACACAACTAATAAATGGAAGCCAGATAGCTACACTGCCTTAATAATGAATTATTAAATCCAGCAAAAATAGAAAATCAGGACTTCAGGTAATGAATTTGCTAATTGGTCTTCCTTAATGCTTATGTCAGCCTTTCTAGCAGTATATATTAAATAACTAGTGGACATGTTGATTTTGTTTGAAATGAATTACATGGTGATTACTTAAAGATGTTATAACAACTGCTGTTCAACTACCAAATATTCCTCTCTTAAATTAATAACATTTTAAGCTCGTCCTCTAGCTAAAAGACCACAATTTGCAGGCATGCTTGCGGCTATGTGGTCATGTGACTAAGTTCCTCACAATGAGACCTAAATGAAAATAGGATGGTGACTTTTGGGAAGTCTCCATGAAGGGAAAAGACACACCTTTCTTCTCTTCCTCCTCCATCCTACTCTTTGGAGTGTGGATATGCTGCCTTGCATTGCCTGAGCTGAGAGCCTTGCCTTAGCAATGCAAGAACAAAAGCTGAAAGCGGCTGAATCTTTTGTGATGGTGAAGCCACCACTAGCCTTGGGCTAGCTTCCTCCAGAATTCTTTTTACCAGAGAAATTAAAGATTTAATTGTTTAAAATACTATTTTAGGGGTCTCTACTAAGTTACTTATAGCTGAACTTAATCAAAATTTATATATAAACTTAATCTTACCTAATTTCCATTCAGATTTGGGAGACAATATCACTTAAAGACATGAAATTTAACTACTCATAAATTTAATATGAAATCACTGAAAAAGAATACCAAATGGCTATTGATCCTTGTAATGGATTTTTATGGCACCTGATTAAAAAGCATGCTTCCCAGCCTTTTTCATAACTTGCCACTTCAAAAAAAATCATAATAATTATATAGAAATGTGTAAAACAGGTGGCTCTCGGCTGGAAGATACCGACCCAAGGTTTCTGCTTGTCCCAAGAAATCCGGGGATCGATGCCTCAGTCCCTCACTCCTAATCCTTTCACCAAACCCCAGCTTTAATGACATTCCACAATGGGTAGATTGGCTCTAATTACTATTAGATAAAATTTGAATCTGGAACCCATTCAAAAATCATTAAGACTTGAGAAAAGTCAAGTGAGTAAACTTTGCATTGCACTTTATTGTTGAAGAAATGGACTCATTGTAAGACTAGTCGGATTACACAAAGGGCATTTCTTATTTCACATAGAATATTTTTTAAACACTGAGTATTCCTTTTATATCCCAGGTGTAATGGAAGAGTCCTTGTAAATTCAAGGTAAGAGAGGAATTTCGAAGAATATTATACTACTGAAAACTAGTGTCCTGGTTTTATCTGTAAGATGAGGGAAGGGAACTTTTATTGATCATTTTCAATCTACCAGAAGCTTCCAAATGTGTTTTCTCATGAACTCTTTGCCTATCGTAAGGAAGATATTAAAGGTTTTAAAGATTAGGAGACGGCAACAGCAAAGCCCTTCCTCAGTGTCTGCGTGCCTGGATTCATTCCTGCTAATTCATTTTTTTTAATTTTTATTTAAAATTTTTCTTGATAGTGATGTCCTCACAAGTCTGCAAAATCAAATGGTTTAATAATGCTTATAGTGACGATCAACTCCAGTTCAACTCCCTGAAAGGAAGCCACTTTCAAGCTTTTTCCTTTACCTTTTAGGGTGGTTGCCTCCATATCTCAAAAGTAGTATGGCTATATTGTCATTTTTCTTTTTACAATTGTTTACATTTTCATCTAAGTTATAAATGAAGAGTTTATAAATGTAGAGTTTAAAAGCCAAACATATCTCTTTGAAGTCTAAAAGAAAAAGAGCAACCTCTTTCCCTACTCAAACCGAAAGCTCTAGTTCTATTTCCATTCCCCTAAACAACCATGCTTAGCTCTTTCAGCCAGTATTTATTTCCACATTTCTAACAGCTATTTTTTGATTTTTCAAAGTTCTAGGTATTATCTATGGCTCCCATGTATGGAAGATACGGATTTAGTCTTATACTCTCCTCTTATTCTCCCAATATAGTTATATTACAATGTTTTTCTTATATCACGGTCAAGTTTTTCTATAATTAAGATGATGTAAATATTATTTAAGGCTGAAGCATGTAATATACTATGATTATATTGCCTTTCTTGGCACAAATTTGTTTTCCTTGGAACCGATGATTATTTTATTTGTATACTTGCTTTTCTATGTACCTGTCAAAAATTAATTTCCTATTTTCTTCCAGAAATGCAAATCTCTCAATGTATTCAAATTCATTAAGCATTATATAAATTTCTTTATTTTCTTGGAGACATCCTCCCTGAAGCTCCGCACTGTCTTGCATCATTCTGAACTTGTTAATCTTTAGGCTTCTTGCACAACTGCTGTGCTCATATCACCTTCACAATAATCATGTAAATTTCCTTTTCATCTCCAGTGTGATGAATCCCTTATTTCTTGGATCTGATGTCTTCCTCTTTCTTGTGTTTTCTCCTATTTTTCTAGATCATACCCTGCAGTAGTTTCCTGGAAAAAAAAAAAAAAACCCATGAGAGGTAAATTCTCTGAATCCTACCATGTCTGAAAATGTCTTTATTCTACCCTTACGCTTTATTGAGAGTTAGGCTGGGTATTGCACTCTAGGTTTAAAAAAAAAAAAAAATTATCACTCATAATTCTTAAAGCATTGCTCTGTTGTTTTCTTGAGGTCTATATTGTGGTTGAGAAGGCTGATGTATCCCGATTCTTACTTTTTATTATGAAACTCATTTGTTTTTCTTTCTCTGGAAGCTTTTGAGATTCCTTCATTATCCCCAGTGGTCTGACTTTTTTATTTGTTGTGCTGAGTACTTGAATAATTTTTCCTCTGTTTTTTGCTGGAGCTCCTTCTAGTCAAATATTGTACCTACTAGATTGGATCTCTAAATTCCATATTTTTTCTTTCTTATTATTTATCTATTCATCTTTTGGTACCATTTTCAGCAGATTTCTTGTACTTAATTTTCTATTTCTTTTACTGAAGTTTTTTTATGATTATATTTTTAATTTCCAAGAGCCCTCTTCTGTTTTTTCTTTTTCCTTTCCTTCCTTTCTTCTATTCCTTTCTTCTTTCTTTCCTCCCTTCCTTCCTTCCTTCCTTCCTTCCTTCCTTCCTTCCTTCCTTCCTTCCTTCCTTCCTTCCTTCCTTCCTTCCCTTCCTCTCTCTCTAAACATGTGTTTTTTTCTTTCCAGTTTTATTGAGAAATAATTGACATACATAACTATAAGTTTAAGTCATACAGCATAGTGGTTTTATTTTGTTTTTCCTTAATTGTTCTTTTATCATAGCATTCTGCTTTTATTTTACACATAAAATCTCAATTTTCAAGGCTAGGAATTAGCATATAAACAGTATTTTTTTCTATTCTCTAGAGTTTCCTCTTATATTCTATTTTCTATTTTTCATATTGAGTTCTCTCTTTTATGTTAGATGTTGCCTCACCTGCCCTAGTGGTCTTTTTTTAGTCTGTTTATATTTAAGAATAAGGTGCTAAAATGCTAATGAGGAATTCTGCATGAGATGACGTGTGTTATGGAGTGAGGGCTTCACTTCTTGATTGTGGAGAAATCATTTTGTTTCTTTTCTGGGACTGTTTAGCTTTTTCAGAAAATATTCCTCTAATTTTTTGCCTGGGGAAGTGACTTAAACATGTTTGACAGTAAGAAATGATGTTCTGTTATGTCCCAGTTCACACACACTCACATACATATATATAAAGGCAAAAAGTTTCATGAAACAATATTTACTTTTTCTCCATATAATGCACTCTGATATTTTCACTCTAGTATATTCAACTTTATTGTCTTTAATGTTTATGACAGACCTGTGATGTACCAATCAGATCCCACGCAATGAAGGACTGGTTGCCCCAGTCATTGAGGGTGCTGCTGGTGGACAGTCTTAGCTGTCACCCCTCAGGCACTGCCTCAGTGCAGGGAGCTGCCATACTCAAAGTCACACCTCCTGGAATAACCACATTCAGTAAGAGGGGATATATTAATTTGCTAAGACTGCCGTAACCAAATACCACAGATTAGATGGCTTAAACAACAGAAATGAATTTTCTCGCAATTCCGGAGGCTAGAAGTCCAAGATCAAGGTATCAGTAGTTGCTTTCTATTGGTCCTCTCTCCTTGGCTTGTAGATGGCCCAGCCACCTTCTTACTCTCCTCATATGGCTTTTCCTTAGTGTGCATGTCCTTGGTGTTTCCTTTCCTTATAAGGATACCAGTCGCATTGGATTAGGGCTCTACCCTGAGAGCCTCATTTTAACTTAATTACCTCTTTAAAGACCTCATCTCCAAATAAAGAATAAAGAGTATAAAAGCCTGGCCATTTTGGCCTGACCTGGGACAATTCCAAAGAGTCATTTTAGCTTCAGTACTCCCTGTAGGCTCGGCTAAAGAGGTCGTTGGGCTTTGAATTATAGCTCCACTTCTTTGACCAATTCTGTTTCTTTCTACAGGAGCTGGCACCAAGGGCATGCCTTAATAAACATTCTGGACTCTCAGCTTTATCTCAGTCTACTTCCTGGGGAACCTAATCCATGACAATGTTGATTATAACCATTAAATTAATTCCATAATCCACTAATTATAACTTATTTCATAATCCAAAGTTTGAGAAACACTGGCCTGAGGGTTAATTATCTGATTGACAATGCTTTAATTGTGTGGCATGGGAGAGATTCATTCATTACCAGTACAGACTTCCAATTCATTTGTTTACTTCTGCCTGCCTTATCCATGTCTTCTATAAGGCTTGATTTCTCTGATGCTCAGGCCTTACCTATTGAGTATCTCTAGGACATAATCCTTCCATCTGCTCTCTTCCTGGGGCAAGAGAGAGTAGCCTGGCTGTTGATTTTCTGTGCCTGGGAATCCAAGAGTAGTTGACTATTCCATATATAAGCTTTGAACTTATCTCACACCTCAACCCCATTCTCTGCCAAATATGGTGACGTTTAAGTCCTTAGCGTCTTTTAGATTCAAGGTAAAATATCTTGTTTATTTTCAGTATCTGCCACTACTTTATTCTCCTTCTATAAAATATTTGTTGAAATCTCTCATCTACACTTATAACCCTCTCCTGGTCTCTACTAAGAGAGGCTATATACCTATGTTAATTCCATCATTTTAGCTAGAAGCCAGCAGCTAGAAATTTGACGTCGATCATATTACCACTATAGCTATAGAATGGGCTAGGAAGTATTTATTTTTTGCTTTTTGTACTTCGATTGCTTTTTTGTGTGTGTGCAAAGTACTTTTTATGTAGGGAGATTTGCTTAATGTAAGGATATAAATTTAAATCATATGGAGATCTAACTTAAAAGTTTTTATGAACCATGAAGAGCTCTAAGATTAAATAATATACATGAAAGAAGTGAAAAATACATAAAAGAGCAGATCTAGCATTGTGGAAATTTAAAGGAAAGACTAGTTTTATTCAAAATAAAGAGTAAAATATTGGTGAATAAAAAGTAAAATAAAATAGATCCTACGGCTTAGTGCTGACAAGAGAAGTTACCAGGGATAGGAAGCAATTTTCCAGTCGTGGAGTAAGTGCTGCTAGATGTGAGGCTTGGTGCTCATCTCAGAGAGATAAATGAAGAGAAATGGTCCCAGTTTTCCTCTGAGGAGTTCACATCTATTTTAATATCGAGAAAGCCAAACAACAAAACAAAAACATAAAAACTCAAATTCAGTTGTGCACTCCTTAAAACTCACTATTATGTTCCTATTCCTATTAAAGAGTGAATTTATAATATTGCACAATAGATTCTATTCACATTATGTGGCGTATAATCTGAGCTCCTTGAAAAGGTAAAAATAGTTGCCGTGAATGTAAAGAGACTCTAGCACTATCTTCCTAATTCTTTATACTTTGATGAGAAAGTTCAGGCATGACTCTCTAATGCTGCAGTTTTAGGTACACTAGTATCAGAGTGAGGGTGATTTGGGAAAGACCTTTCTGGTAGCCTTAAAAACATATATAAGTAGCAGAGGCTGTCCTGCCGGCCTCCATTGAGGCCAGCCCCACCAAGTGGAGAAACTTTGGCAAGGCTTTGATGAATGGGCTGGCCCTTGTTTCTGATGTTGGCTCTGGAATTGTTCTGGCATAATTCACAGTCAATTAATCCTGTCAGGCAGACCGTTGATTCCAGCTACAGCTCAGATAGCTCAGATACCGTCACTACAGATAACTGTCACAATGAGCATGGTCTCGTTGGTACACCCATTCACTTCAAAATGTGAGTAAAACATTTCAATTTGGACAAAAGATAAGAGCATCTGTTTTCACCGAAAAAAGTTACAACACTCAAAAGTGCACATACATTTTGTTAGGTTTTCAAAAATAGAAAATCCAATTATTGTGTATGAGGGAGTTTTGAAAAATAATCTAATAATAGAAGAACTGTTTATCAACTACTCATTTGTCACTAGAGCTTGTTAATAATAATTTTAAAAATTTGTAACGGTCATTAGAAAAATTATTCTTTTCCCCACTGAGCCATTATTGTGATTTGGCTACTGAGAAGTGAGAGTGTGAATATGTCTACCTATATGAAGGAGAGAAGATGAGTAGGTGGATTTGTGGGAGAACAAAGGAGAGAGTGGATAGTGGGTGGCAGGTCACTGAGTATGTGTGTGGGAATAGGCTGGGCCCATGAGTCACAAGGCGTAGGAGGCCAGGTATGTGTGGGTAATGAGTGGGCCAGAAGAGAAAACAGTACAAAGCCATTTTGCAAATGCAAAGGTTTTGAGAAAATATCCATAGGGCCATACAAAGAGCATCAGAAAACAATTAATTAGCAATTCTAATTTTAAAAATTAGAGGTTGCCGATAATGCCATCTTACACAGTCATTTTGAATTTTTGAAATTATGTTCTTCAGAAATAGTTATGTGTTATTTAGGCTGATCATTGGTGGTGAACCTGCCAATGTTGCTGATGAAGAATGTTTTAACTTATATGTAGTTTTAAGAGTGATCAGTTGCCTCTATAAACAAGACTGGCCCCAGGTAGTGCAGGGAAATGAGTTGAAGACTCTGGGTTGAGGTGAGCTTCAATTTTCCATCTAAAATAAGCCCTAAAACCCCAGGAAGAAAGGAGTACTTTTCTTTCTCTGTTAGCCGAAGGCATTCATATTAAGTTTCTTTTGTAACTATAAATGGGATTTTTATTTTTATTTTTTGTATTGTTTATTGGAGTAACATTGGTTAATACAATTATATAATTTTTAGATGTACATTATAATTTGACAACTGTATATTCTATTGTGTGTTTACCACCCAAAGTCCAGTTTCCTTCAGCTTCCATATGTTTGACCCCTTTTACCCTATCTATCTCCCCCCTCCTCCCCCACCCCCTAGTGGTTATTCTCTGATAACCACTAGTCTATAGTCCATGTTCATGAGTCTCTGTTTGTTTGTCCTGTTCATTTGTTGCTTTTAGGTTTATATCCCACATATAAGTGATATCATGTGCTTTTCAACATTTTCTGTTTAGCTTATTTTACTTAGCACGATTATCTCGAGGTCCATCCATGTTGTTGCAAATGACAGTATTTCATCTCTTCTTATGGCTGAATGATATTCCATTGTATATATGCACCACAGCTTCTTTAGCCAATCATCTATCATAGGACACTTCAGTTGCTTCCATGTCCTGGCCACTGTGAATAATGCTGCTATGAACATCGGTGTGCAAATACCTTTTCAGATATGGGTTTTCAATTCTTTGGGGTAAATACCTAGTAGAGGGATTGCTGGATCGTATGGTAGAGCCATTCTTAGTTTTTTGAGGAACCTCCATACTGTTTTCCATTGGCTATACCAATTTGCAGTCCCACCAACAGTGTATGAGCGTTCCTTTTTCTCTATATCCTCTTCAACAGTTGTTATTACTTGTCCTATTGATTATAGCTATTCTAACAGGTGTGAAATGGTATCTTATAGTGGTTTTGATTTGCATTTCCCTAATAGCTAGTGATGTTGTGCATCTATTCATATAGTTGTTGGCCATTTGCATGTCTTCTAGAGAGAATTGTCTGTTCAGGTCCTCTGCCCATTTTTTGATTGGATCATTTGTTTTTTTGTTGTTATTGAGTTGTGTAAGTTCTTTGTATATTTTGGATATTAGGCCTTGTCAGAGGTGTTGCTTGCAAATATATTTTCTATAAATGGGATTTTTAAAAAATCTACATGAATATCTGAAACTGAAGAATAGACTCATATAATATTAGGGTGAGGAGGGATCATAGAAATCAGCTGATTGAACAACCACATCTGCAGGATGAAATAAACAGACTCAGCTGAATTGGACCTGGCCAATGGGTAGGGGTGTGTGTGTGTGGGGGGGGGGGGTGGTTCATAAATCTTGATGAATGAATGGGTCAGCAGCAAACATGGATGGGATGCAAGGGCACTGGTCTCCACCCACAGCAGCCTCCTGGAATAAGGGTGAAGTGGGAAACTAGGAGACAGAAGCTGGGGAATGTTCATGACTCCACCGAGAGAAGAGGCATGTGGAGTAGTACAGCTGGGTGCAGACTAGAAAGAGCCCCACTCTGGTGTTGCAGTGCATATATCTCTGAGTAGCTGGGAGAGGGCCTGTGGATGCCAAGTTCACTAGGTAACCATGTGAGCTTTCTGGCTGGGATGTGGCCCTATCAGACTGGAGCTTAGCTAAGGAATTCATGTCCCGTTTCTGTTGGTCTTAGCCTGTGTTTTCCCTTTTAGCTGATTCAGATCTGTTAGGATTTTCTCTTTTCAGTCAGCCCAGTGAATCCCAAACCAAAGATTCCTTGTCTTCCTTTTCTCTTTAATGGAAGTCCTTTAATTATTCCTTTAAAACTAGCTTTTCCTACAAATGTTTTCTGTATGTTGAGGACACACAGTCAAGAGCAAGATGAAACAGTGGGCAGCAGTAACTGCACAGTAAAATAAAAACCAAGATTACATTATTTTTTTTTAAATTAAAGTTGTTAGCCTCTGAGACTCTTCCAGAGGCCACTAAAATAGAAAAATCTATCTATCCACAATAAAGTATTAAGAAAGAAGGTTAAGGTTCAAGACAGAGGTTACCCTCTCCTACTTCTTCAGCCTTCTCAAGTAGGATGATTGGAGAAGGTCTTGTTTAAAATTAATTATTTTAGCAGAGAAGAGGGCAGGCTGCAAGAGAATGAGTAATACTGAAGAGAGCAGAGAGAATTCAGCCCCAGAGAAAAGCATGTGCAGGCTCCTGGGAAAATGCCAGTAACGGAGTCTGGGAACCTCCCCTCGTCTTCTTGTTCAATAACTTAAAATGAGTACAACTCAGTTCCATTCGAAACACTAGTGCAGTGTATAAATTCTCTGGATGCCTTTCACATCAGTGATTCAGATTTCTGAGTTTTAAAAATACTAAAATAATGATATTGTACCAACACAAATACAAATACAGTATTTCAGTACTTAAAAATAGCCTGGAATAGGAAAACTGATATTTAGATTCCTAATTCTACCCAGAACTCAGCCCATTAATCTTAAAGTTGACAAGATTAAGTCAAAGTGGTTATACCTCTTACACACCTAGAGGATCAGCTGTGTGAATGAACTGAATTCACAATAAATTAATGGCACTATTAAACAACAGCCAAATTTAACATTGTTTTTGTCAGAAATTAATAGATGTAAACTCCTTGCCCAGAGTAGGCTCTCAGTAAAATTTTTTTAATTAAAGAGAAAATATCACCTAAAATCAAGGTATCACAAACAAATGCCAGATTTAATTCAAATGTCCAACTTGTTTTTAAAAGAGAAGGATCTATAATGGTTAGAGCAAATGTCATATATATATATATATTTTTTTTTTCTAATTTAGGGTTATATATGCTGTTAGAGTATGACTTTCCAAAAGATAAAATGACTAAAATACAAAATAGTAAATTCATATGTAGAAAGATTTTGTTCAGCACATTAAAAATGAGAGGTACAGCACAGGGAATATCGTAATAACTTTGTACAGTGACAAATGTTTATCAGACTTGGTGATCGCATTGTAAGGCATATAAATTGTAAGGTATATAAATGTTGTACACCTGAAATTAATATAATATTGTATGTTAACTATAGCTTAATTTTTTTGCATTTTATTTTATTATTAGTTTTAAGTATACAACACATTGGTTAGACATTTATGTAGCTTATGAAACAATCCCCCCAATTACTCTATTACCCATCTGGCTCTACACATAGCCATTACATTACTGCTGACTACATTCCCTATGCCATGCTCCCCATCCCCGAGACCATCTCTCAACTTATAGTTTAATTTTTTTTTTTTTTTTAATGAGAGAGCAATAAGATGTTAAAACCAGCCCAATGAGCATTTGAGGAGCTAGATGTATAAGCAGTCGACTAAGGAGGGGAGAAGTTTGATGTGGCGATGGCAACTAGCCTTCAGCTGCTTTATTTATTGTTTGCCTCTTCTCACTGCTCTCAACCTCTGAAGCACTTCTATCGCAGTGTCAGAAATGGCTTGACTCCTACCTGTGGGCTCATACCTTAATTTAGTACTCCTTCCGGGCTGAAGAAATGGAAGCAGTTCCTGTCTGAATACTCTCAGACTCAGCAGCTAAGTCATCTGACTTCTCATTTTGCCCTGAACTTAGGAATCAGTGCTTTCAAGTGGCCTTTTGCCCTACGTCCTGACTTTAGCCCATACAATGTACACCAAATTTGGTAGCTGCCTTAATCCATGTGCCTTAGTTGCAGTTTTGGAGACCTGGGTAGAACAGCCATCCCTTTAAGATTGAGCTCCTGCCTCATTCTCACCATCTTCCTTTTCAGAAACTGATGACTTACTTGTCCCTGAAGCTGAGAACAAAGGCAATTTTGCTACTCACTAATGGCTATCCCAGGTACCAGCTACCTCCCTGGAGCAGCCAAACCTCATTTACTCCTGGACCCTCCATCAGGGATCAGGGTTCCCCTCTCCACCCATCTACCAGGACATACCTGTCTTTGTCTAAAACACCACTCCATTTTTATTGCAATTTCTTAAGATATAATGTCCTCCTAACTGCTAAATCTTATCTTAGTAGACCTTCCTCTGTCATTGGACACTACTGACTACTCTGTCCTTAAAAATTCTCTTCCTTTGGCTATGTGACACTCTGCTCTCTTCATTTGCTTTTTAGTTTCTATTGCAAGCTCTTCTTTTTCTGCACTTCTCTTAAATGAAGCTTCTCTGCAGGGTTCTGTCCTTGGCCTTCTTCTCATTTATCTCTCTCCACTCACAATCATATACACCACACATTCCCTTATCTTCAATTAGGACCCATTTACCCAAGAGCCCCAAATCTTTCCCCCCTGCCCACATCTTCCTGTGATCCAACTCTCCTCCCCACATACCTAGTAACATGTCTTGCATGTACTTCTAAATCACTGCCATATGAAAATTCATTATTTTTCTTTCTAAACTCTTATTTTTTATTTTCCTATTCTTGGTAAATAGAATGGACATTCACACAAGCCAGAACCCAAAATTGCTTTTATGGGCAATTGGTAACCAATTCCTGTGGATTCAAGCTCCATCCTCACTGCCACTGGCTTTGCTTTAAATCCTAATTATTCTAACCTATCTTCTCTTTAAATGGTCTTGCTATCTCTCTTCCACCACACCACCAAAATAGTTTAAAAAAAAAATAATTAGGTGCAATCTGTTAGGGGTCGTGCAACTGATTTAGTATATCACATTAACTTTTTCTGGATGAAATAGACCAGAATGGAAGATACAGGGTAAGTAAAGTTTTATCAAATTTTCATTTATATATATATATGTATATAAATGTATGTATATGTGTATATAAATATATATATTTATATGTATAAATGTATGTATATATGTATGTAAATATATATGTATATAAATGTATGTATGTATATACACATATATATAACATACATGTATATACATATAGACAGAAAGTAGCAGTGATTTAACATGACTTCTGATGAAAATGAAAAAAGGAAGTGCCAAAGCAGAATTGCATTTGAACATCAGGAAGACAAAAATCATGACAGAAGAAGAGATACACAACTTTAACACACGCAAGACATTGAAATAATTTTTAAAAAATTTTTGCTTACCTTAGTTCAGTCATCAATTCAAATTTAGACTGCAGCCAAGAAATCAAGAGAAGGCTGAGACTCAAAAGGCAGCAATGAAAGAATTAGGAAAGATCACCAAGAGCAAAGATATGTCCTTAGAGACCAAGGCTAGGATCATTCACACCCTCATATTCCCAATTAGTATGTATAGATGTGAAAGTTGGACAGGGAAGGAGGCTGGTAAGAAAAACATTGATTTCATTTGAAACATGATGTTGGAAGAGAGCTCTATGGATATCCTAGACTGCCAGAAAGACAAACAAGTAGGTCCTAGAGCAAATGAAGCCTGAAACATTGCTATTGGCAAAAATGACAAAGCTGAAGCCGTCCTACTTCGGGCACATCATGAGAAGGCAGAGTTCTTTGGAAAATGCTAGGAAAATAGAAGTCAGCAGTTGAAATGTGAGATGGGTTGACTCAATAAAAGAAGCCATAGGCGTGAGCCTATAGGAGCTGAGCAGGGCTGCTGAGGACAGGACGTTGTGGACATCACTCATTCATAAGGTCTCCAGGAGTCAGAGTTGACTCATTGGCCCTTACACACACACACACACACACACACACACACACACACACACACACACACACTCTCTCTCTCTCTCTCTCTCTCTCTCTCTCATATATGTACATATATTATATATATCTATCATATGCATATATTATATATGTATAATCTGTGTATAATTGCCATGTAAAATGTATGTCTTGCTATAGATGATGATTAAAGAGGTTCGAAGCCATTACTCTAAAACACAGAATTGATCAGGTCACTTTCTTTCTTGAAATGCTTCATTGGTTCCTCAGTTTCTACAGAATATTTAGCAAAGCCTTCAAATTCCCATGATGGAGCCACGGCTTACTCTTTTCACTTCCTCTCACGCTTTCACACGGGGGAGCACTTTAGGAGTACATGGTAACATGCCAGGAGGTACTAAAAGCCACTGTAGGGCATCTAGATCTCTCTATAAAATAATTTTACTTGCTGGCAAGTATGGAAAATACTCCTTTTGTATTCAGATAACAGATATATTACAAAGTAGATTTTAAAACTTGCATGAATTTTTTTGAAGGTAAAATATTAGAACATAATAAAAGACTCCCTAGAGATTTGGGTCAAGATTACCCTCTCTGCTGCTCAGAGTAAACATTGGAGTAGCATTGCCACAAGCACCAATGTCAGGGAAATGCTCTGACACTCTCCTTTCATGTCTACCCTGAATCAGAAACACTCATGTCCAGAAATCCTGCAGGTATAGCAATGCCATATGGAGCTGTAGGTCATACAAAACTCCCTACTGAGCTATAGGTCACACAAAACTCACTGCTGAAGGTGTCTTAGCTCACATGAAAAAGCAAACCACAGATTCTAGAGCCTGAAAACCTAGGTTCGAATGTCACCCTGTCACTCACAGGCTCTAAGGAGCTAGATAAGTCTCTTAACCAAACAGTGAAAGAGATCTATCTGCCATCAGCACCTGTCTCCCCATGAGTTCTCAGGAAACATGAAACTGATAAAGCTGGCTAGGCAGGTTCTACTTCCTCCCACGTACTGTGCAGGGATCTCTTCCAAAATTAGCCCTTGATGAAAAAGCAAACCCTTTACACAAAGAGGCAGTAAGAGTCCTCCATGCTGAAATCTTATATCAAGTCATTTAAGTTCTCTAAGCTCAATTTCTTCTGAAAAATGGGACTCATAATAAGAATATCTCCCTAAGAGGGTCATTTCAAGGATGAAATGAGATAACATATGTGAAAACACTGTGTAAACACACATCTCCTATTACAAGATTATTTTTATAATATTCAGCTCATAATCTACTTTGTACCAAAGTTTTATATAAAGTTGGTTTCCATTAATACCTAGAACACCTAATTTCTTTAACTAGTAAGAGAATACAGTCATTTTTCTCTTTAATTGTACCAGAAGTAGATTGAAAATACACTGCTCTAAAGCTCTCAGAGGGATTTAGAATTTATATAGTCCCCAAACCCTACTGAAGTTATAGCAAAATTATCAAAGCTTGGGAAGTTATTAGCAGTTTACCATGCCCAACTCTTGTAAAACTGGATTCTTCTTAAAGAAGAGAACATTTTAAATCTATATGGTGGCTTCTGGGAAGATGACTACAGCAACAGTGTAACTTTGAATCCGAATCTCAACATCAAAACACATAAGGTAGCAAAATAAAAAAAACTGGTTGACAACATTTATTCTGACACTAAGTTACAAGGCATCCACACAAACTTCAAAATACATGTGAGTGATGACAAACCACCTACAGCCTTGCGGGGAAGACCTGAATCATATCAACATCTGAACAGGAAAAGCAGAGAGAAGCAGTGAAGCTTGACAGATTTTGACAGACCTGAGAAGGGAAGATGCCCAAAATAGCAATAACTATTTACTAGACAGTAAGTGGGTAGGTTTTGCCCAATCCAGTAGACAGTGAGTGCAGGGGTCTGTCACAAAGACTGAGGGTGCCTAAGCAGTCTAGGCCTATGAACTCCCTCTAGGACTGACCTGCTGGAATCCCTTCCAGGACAGAGTGTCCCACTAAAGAGAAATGATGAGATTGGAATCAAAATTGAACTGGACAGAGAGAACAGAACTATAGATAGAGGAGGCCCAGATAAAAGTGGGGGAAGGGAACCAGGAAACCTCACAAAGCGGGCTGACCCCTCTTAACACTACACAGAAACAACACAAGAGGGAGTTTGTGAAGTTAAAAAAACTACTCAAAATCACATTCCTTACTCAAAGTTCTGAATAACAATTTTCACATCAAAATGAGAAACATAAAAGTATTGAAGCCAAATCTCTTACAAAGTCATTTCTAAGAAAAATAATGAGCTGAAGAAACATCTCACAGAACATATCAAAACTATAACCTCTGTCTCAAAAGAAGTTAAAATACATTTTTAAAAATATATGAAATGAAAACATTAATACAAATTATAAAAACTCATAAAATTTAAAAACTCTGCCACCAAGGTAGTAGAACTCAGGAGACAGTTAGAAATTTTTAATGAGTAATTTAATAAGAGGCACTACACTAAAAGGAACATGGAACAAATAGAAATAATAATAAAACAGATTATTCTATAAAAGAAATAAAAGATAAAAAGAAGGAAAAATCTTTAAATAAAAATAAAGAAAAACATTTTTAAAAACTTGAGAGTAGTGAAAAATATTGAAGATGGACAAAGAAGATTCAACTTCGAATAACCAGAACGCTTAAAGAAGAAATGCTTGACAAGAGGACAGAACGAATTTAAAAAAAAAAACAAAACAAAACTATAATTAAAAGATAATTTCTATAAATAAAAAATAACATGAAATTATATATTGCAAAAGCACACTAGGTAGCTGAGAATATTGAGCAAGAATAATCAACACTAAGACATAGTTCTAGTAAAATGGATGAACTTTAAAGAAAAAGAAAATATTCCCTTGACTATCCAGTCAAAACCAGCAAGTGACTTTTAGGGTAAGAAAATTATCATCAAGTTTTTTTTTTTTTTGATAGCTATAATTTATGGAATAACATATTTAACAGACACAAAGGAATAAAATGTGAACCAAGGATTTTGTATACTGCAAAACTGACTTTCAACTTTAAAAGGCATAGAATAACACTTACCAATAGGCAAGAACACAGAAAATATTGTTTTCATTAGCGGTTCCTAAAGAATTTAGTAAAAAGTAATTTTTAGACAATCAAAATGACTAAAAAGATATTCACATAAGGACTGGCAATATACATTAAAACACAGTTATCTGAATATTAAATGAGAGTTAAAAGATAACATGATATGTAAAGAAAGACTATATTCTCATGTAATGTCAATATAGGACAACTACAAAAAACAAGGTCAGAGTGGGGAGAGCATATGAAAAAATATTTTATGCTGTTCTTTGTAATTATATTGTGGCATTACTAACTGTTGATGTCTAGACCCATTAATTTATTGGAGGTTATAAAATGGTGATATTCGAATTCCACTATGTCAATAAAGGACATTGTTATTCTGAGTTTGTGTATATAATGTGGAATAATGTAAATGACTAATTATGAGTTATTCTAATTTCATCATCTAGTGTATCTTTGAGAAATCTTGTTATAGAGGAAAAGCGATACAGATGTAGTAAAAGTATAAAAAAAGACTAAGTAAAAATTTTAATTGGAAATCATTAGATATTTTATCTGTAAAATTATATCTATAGATATACTTATCAATAGATAGGTAGATTTCCTAACTCTGCCACTGAAAAGGCCCTGAAACAAACATCAGCTTAGTAGCAATAAGTGTTAATACGCAGATCATGGTCTTGAAATTATAAAAGACATCAAGATTTTGGGAAATGTGACCATTTTCATTTCTTGGATAGGACATGTACAAGATGAACCTGGAAATCTGATATCAAATATCAAGGAAGTTATCAAAAATTACTAGGGTATTTCAAAAGGGCTCAGTGAGCAACCTGAAAGGTATCCAACTGGCCAAATACAGGACAATTTGAGTTTCAAAAAAAAAAAGAACTAATAATTGCTATCTATTGAAACCTTATCAACTATGTTGAAATCATGAGTTAATGGTAATATTTTTTAAAACAAAGAATCAGTCACCTTCAGAGGAGGCTAAGGAAACAACTTATTCTCTTTAAAACTAAAATAGAAGGAAAGAACTAAACACTCATCATCTCTTTTCTATACGAACTGTACCACTGGGTAATCAAGTAGTAGATGAAGAGATGTATCTCCTTATAAAAGTATTCCTACTAATAAGCGAAAAGGACATAGTGGAATTTGAATATCACCATTTTATAACCTCCAGTAAATTAATGGATTCTAGACATCAACAGTTAGTAATGCCACAAAAGAAGAATCGGCCAGACATTATATGCCTCCTGATGAAAGAACACAACACAACTCTGCAGTCTTGCCCAAAGGGATAAAACCCGAGTCCAATGAAGTCTCTGAATTCGGCTGCTAGTTTGTAGGAAATACTGAGGACAGAGGAACATGCCACAGTGCACAATGAGTATGAAAACAGCAAACTCCAGGTTGCGGGAAACTACAGGTCAAACAGCTTGGGTTCTTCAAAAGATAAATCATAAGGAAGAGAAACAGTGGAAGAGTGATCCTATAGGATGAGAGAGATTTAAAAGACATATCCAAGTCACATTTTAATAGGCAAAAATGTAGTGTCTATGGATGTGCACTTGGGTCATATAACCATAAAGAAACACATGGAAATGATTATTAGGAAAATCAGGATAGTGGGTAATTTGGGGGGAGGGAGGTGGTTTGAAATTTAGATGAGGTGGTTTGATATTGGAAGGGATTCTGGAATAGCTGGAAAATTCTGTTTCTTGATTTGGGTGTTGGCTATAAGAATGTTTGCCTTATAATAACTCATTAAGGTATACATTTATTTTGTATTGTTTTCTAAATCTTTTATTTTATAATAGATATGATTAAAAGTAACAAAAACCTATTTAACATAAAGAATAGCTGTTATGACAAAGGGAGAATTTCAATAAGATTCTCTCATGTGTATTATTCAAGATTGATAAAGTATAAAAAAGAACATATATTTCTAGTGATTATTATACCTGGCAGAGAGTAGAAAGAGGGAAAACTAGAAGAGGCAATAAAGAACCTGGGGAAATGGAAGGTAGGAATAGTAACCTCTTAATCCTAAAATAAATCCAAGAAATATTACTGTGTTGAGGAAGCTTTTTTCCTATGAAGAGGGCTTAAATTTTACACAGAGAAATAAATTTTTATAAAGCCCCAATCACTGGGAAGTTCTGGCCCTTTGAAACTCAGAGCCTAAAAATTTCCTTGACTTATTCTAACCTTGCTTTAATTATTGCCGAGAGATATTTAAATATTTAGATATTTAGATGGATTATTTTAAACATCATTGTTAGGCAAATTATCAAGTGTGGGAAAAAAAGAGTGCAATCCTATATAAACATGCATTTCCAGGGACACATCTGCAATGTGGTTAGCACAGACAAATTCTAACCTCCCGAATGCCTGCCTGAAAAAAAGAAATCGACTTCTTTGCTATTTCCTTCTGTTTGCTCCAGTGTCTTAATGGCTTCTTCTGTCCATCATTCCAAGTGGCAAGTGACCTAGTTAACTGAACTCTCACATTAGACTGTCTAGATTAGTAACTGCTCATTCTACTCCACTCTTCCTTTTATTCCCCTGGAATTCCTATTATTCTCTCCTCACTTTCCCTATTACAACTCACTCCTTTGTCTTCTTCTTCTCTGTCATTATTAGAATAGAAAATATTTGCTATTTAGGAAATTGGATGCATTAGAATAAAGATATTATGTAAATCTATTAAAGATCAATAGAAGGAAAAATACATACTTGGTATAGAAGCAACTCCCATTTTGAGTCAGTGTGTACATTTCACAAAAAGAAAACACATTTATCAAAGTGTAGAATAATAAATAAAACTCATTTATCAAGTCCACATAAAATTTCAGATTACCATTTTCAGCTACCTACGAAGGCTTTGGGCGCTGTCAAAAATATCACCATAGTGATTTTTTTCCCCCGTCTATTGCCATTCTACTTTTTGTCTTCTATGAAACTGCCTCCCACTGTGGAGGCTGAAAATTCCAGGCACCCACTCCACCGCATTTAGCAAGGGCCTTAGCTATTCACTTGTTAATGGGACCAGCAAGGAAGCCAGTGCTGAGAGAGTGAAGGTGAGAGCTCCTAAGAACGGCTTTACTTCCCTATTCAAGAGATGGAAGGGAAGTTAGTGCCCCCCACCTTTGGTCACAGTTGTGTGAGGGCACAATATCAACATCAATGGCAGCTTTTTTCAATTAGGAAGAGAAAAGCTTAAAGAAAAAAGTCCAACGAGCTGAGAATGGTGGAGTAGAAAGCTGAAAACAGTCTCAGACCTTGACAGCATGCTTAAACTGTTGAATCAACCTGCCCTGGGACTTACTTTCATGTGACATAATGAACACCTTCACAGTTTAAAATACTTTTAGTTGGAAATTCTGTTACTCATTAGTTGGAAATATCCTAACTAATACACACAGATAATACAGGTAGACTTCTTGACCCTGTAAATCACAGCAAACAAATGCAATTGGGTGGGGGAAAAGTTACTAAAATGTATTAAACAATACTTATTCTTTTTCACCTAGTTTTACAGACTTTGCTTAATGCAGTGAAAATATATCTAATTTCAGGCAGATAGACTTTAGAGGCAATATATGATTAAAAACATTAGCAAAAATTAGAAGTATGTTAGTTGAATTATTTATACTTTCTGCTTTCCATAATCACCATTGAAACATGACAAAATAAAAATTACGATTTTATTATAGAAACAGTTAAGAACAGGTAGACTCTTGTGTCAATTTTCTTCGCAAAATAAATGATTATTTTTATTATAAATCATTATTAATTTCTTCCCAACAGTTGCTTACACATTTTTTTCTTACTCTCATGATCAACAATAACATCCTGGAAAAATAAGGGAGTCAAAAATCTGTATAACAGCTCTAAAATACACTTGGGTCTAACCAGATATAGAGTACAAATAGACAGTAATATTGGAAATAGAAACTATTGAGATGTGTGTGTGTGTGTGTGTGTGTGTGTGTGAGAGAGAGAGAGAGAGAGAGAGAGAGAGAGAGAGAGAGAGAGACAGAGAGAAAGAAACATACAAGTCATATAAGCAGAAGAACAAAATATAGGGCTGTTATATTTATCTCCATCTCCCAGCCCCCACATGCCCTTTTTAAAAAATATTTGAGTTCTTTCCAAAAACACATGAAAGAAAATAGATTGAAGAATTTTCTGGATAGACTGTGACTGCTGGGGACATTCTGAAGTATGTGATCAGGAACTGAAAGTGAGAAGAGAAAAATCCCTGTTTTAACTGAATTAAAGGGCTCCTGCATCATACACAGATCTTTTTCTTTGTCAATAAACAACTAATAAAAGCAGTTAAACAACTTAAACAAAAAGAATATCTGCAGTCTACAGCATTCCTGAAAGAAAAAAAGACTTTCAAATATAATTATCTTACTATAAATTGTATTAATAGAAATTACTTCAGTGGGGTTAGGGGGACCTAGATTGTAGAGAATGACCAATTAAGAAAAACGTTTCCTAAGGGTACGTTGGCACCAAAGAAAATTTTGGCACACGTTCTTTAAGAATCAAGTGAAGTGGAGTGGTGGGATTGGATGGTGTCCAAGTAAGAGTTAAACTAGTGTCCCAATGCTAGGAAAATATATTCACAGTACGATCCTAAAATGACTCACTGCAATTTGAATAAGGGGTTCCCAAGCCTTTGACCTCGAACCGGTACCGGTCAGTGGCCTGTTAGGAACCAGGCTGCACAGCAGGAGGTGGGGGGCTGGCCAGAGACCGAAGCTTCATCTGTGTTTGCAGCTGCTCCCCAGCACTAGCATCACCTCTTCAGCTCCGCCTCAGATTATTAGGCATTAGATTCTCATAGGAGCACTAGTCCTTGATGCCAAAAAGGTTGAGGACCACTGATTTAAACCTATTTCTTTTTCACTCTTTTCTTTGATAATGTAACAATTAACTGGTGACTGGTTTTCTGTATCTTAGTTCCTTAAATTAACTTATAAAGCTACAATTCTTCGACCTTTCCTTCAGATTAACCAAGTAAATCAGACTTTTCCTATAGATTTTCTAGCCATCATAAACTAATCATCAATTACTTTGGAATATTTTTTCCCACCATTAGGTATGAGGTAAAAAACGAGTTACCTCAGAATCATAAATGTAGATTCTCAGGCTATATACTGGACCTACTGAATAAGAATCTTTGGAAATGGTACTCTAATCCACACCAAAATGTGAGAACCGCTGATTTAAAGAATTCCACTATCAATTAGAATTGAATGATTTGAATTGAATTTGACCAATTATTTATTTATTTTACCAAGGGCTTCAGGAATTTAGTTTAGAGAACATGGTATCTATTTTTTAATAAATTATATTTATTTGAATCCTTCCAAATATTTTATTCACCCTAAAAAGCTAGCTTTTAGTTTTGACATTAATTATCATTAAAACGACTGAACTAGTATATGGCAAGTCAATTTTAAAGTATTTCCTACATGAAATATGTTAAGAAAAACATGATTTAATGAGTCAACTTCTATTTTTATTCTTTTCCTTTATGGAGAAGTCTTGAACAGCCTTTTTTTTTTAATCTCTTGATATGTAATATTTTAAAAGTGGGAATTTTTTTAAGGAAAAATGATAGCTTCTGTAATCCTTATGGCATTGGCAGGTATCATTGCAGTAATAAACTAAATCTTTCTTCTTGAAAGAACCCAAAGTAGTAAAACTTTGCCTATTTTCTTCTACTTTATTTAATTAAATGTTCTACCTATCTAGAAACTAAGTGAAAGCTCTTAAATTATTTCTGACATGAACTAAATTTTACTTCTGATTCATTATGACTGATTATAACCCTGTGACAATTTCAGAAAATTAATTAGCTATGAAGAGTAAGAACTCTAGAAATAAATATGCAGAGGCTGAAAATTGAATTGTAATCTTTTTCCCATCATGTGGACATGGTCAAATAGAATTAAAGAACTCAGGTCACCAAAATAATATTAAGGAAGCTCTTTATTATACATTGGTTTTATTTTCAATAAGTATGTCATATTGTGGCAATACGAATTACATAAAATGCACATGCAAATTTTCTCTGTGATTATAAACTTGCCCAAAATGCTACTTACTGCCAAGCATGAAACTTGTAAAACTCAAAGTTTACTTCTAATGCTTTTGAATCACTTGGGGTGCATATTAAAAAGGCACATTTTAGGCTCTACCCAGAAGGACTGAATCAATCTCTGGAGGGTATGTCTTGGGAATCTGCATTTACAATGCTAAACATTTACGTATTACCCACACTGCTAACATTCCGGCGAGAGTGCTAACTTCTTCACTATCTATGACATGATCCAGATCCCCCAAGCTTCAACGCTTTGTTCTGTCTTAGAGATGAACATGGAATGTTAATCAGAAGTCCACAGCTAACTAACATCCATAGGCACAGTTGGGCAACTGCTTCAAAGAGGCAATGAATTTTATCCTTTTCAATCATATTTTTTGGTGTAGAAATTTATGGGCCGGTATTAATATCGTTACAATTATCTAACATCAACCGAGCAGTTTTAATGGTGAGCTCAACTAGAACTTTCTCACCTCATTTTTTGGCAAGCTTTTTCTCTGTTTTCTAGTGTAGAGATAGAGAGTGTGTCTGCATAATACCTTAGGAGGCTTTCGACAAGATCCTGCAGGTATCTTGTTTATATGGGGTCTTTATTTTGTTTTGGTTTATTTAATTAGTATAGTTTATGTCCTAGAAAGAGGTACACAAATGTTGGTGTAATTTAAGAACAATAGACTGCAAAAATCACAATTTGTTAATCCCTTCTGTTTTCCATGAGAAGGAAGCAACGTTCCATGATGATGTCAAAGGACCTACGAGTCTTCCTGAATCTGACCCCACTCCTGAGATTCTATCTTCCTGTTTTTCTTTGTGTAGATTCAAATTTCCATCTGCTATCATACTCTTACTGCCTTAAGAATGTCTTTTAACATTTCTTGTAGTGAAAGTCTGCTAGAAATGATTAAAAAAAAAAAGCAACTTCATTTGCCTTTATTTTTGAGAGATACAGTTGGATATAGAATTCTGGATTGACAGTATTTTTTCTTTTACTACTTCAAAGATGTCATTCCATTATCTTCTGGTTTACATAGTTTCTGTCAAGAAGCCTGTTGTATCCCTCTGTTTGTAATGTGTCATTTTCTTTGATGGCCTTTGAGAGTTTTTATTCATATTGTATTTTCATTAATTTTGGAAAATTCTCAGCTTTAATCTTAAAATATTTTTCTATGTCATCCTTCCTCGTCCCTCCTTCTGGGACTCCCATTATATTTGTGAAACCACTTGATATTGCCTCACAGCTCTTGCATGACTTTGATTTTTTAAAAAATTCTTTTCTTGCCTTAAGTGTTTAAGTTTAAATAATTTTTATTTACCTCTCAAGTTTACTGTTTCTTTTCTCAGCTGTGCCCAGTGTTCTAATAAGCACATTGAAGCAATTCTTCATATCTAGTATTTTTAATTTCTAGCATTTCCATTTCACATTTTTAATAATTTTCATCTCTCTGTGGAAATCCCTTGTATGTTCACACATATTGTCCACTTTTTCCACTAAATCCTTTACCATATTAATCATAGCCAAACATCTGGGTCATTTCAGAATCTGGGTCTATTGACTGCTTTGGCTTTTGATAATGAAATTTTTTCCTCCTGATTTTTTGGGTGCCATAATTTTTGATTGAATAATGGATATCATGTGTGGAAGGACAGTAAAGACTGAGGTAAATAGTATTTATACCCAGAAATGAGCATGCCTCTTCTATCAGGTCAATAATGTGGGTTATTGAATCAATCTTATCAGGAGTTAAGCTGAGTATGGGTTTTATTGTTGTTATCATACCTTTGGTGTACCACAAGATTCAAATTATTCTATTACCTCTTGCTTAATGTGGGGCCTGGAGTGCTGAGAGCTTTTCTCTGTGTCTCTCAGCTTTCAGAAGTTTTTGTATGGTTGTGTTATAGAAGGGATCTCTTCCCACACCCTTTCTCCTCCTCAGCAAAAACTAGTGTTACTCGTTACTGATACTTGGCTTGTAGTTGGGCAAGGGAGCATACTCCAGGGTTGGCCTTGGTCTTAGGCATGTTCCGTGTACCTTAGGCTTTCTCAGCATTTCTGCCCCTCTGACCCGCTGCTGCCCAATCCCATCTTGTGTTTGCTGTGTCAAATGAGAGAGGGTAGAGAGGAAACAGTACCTAGCCTTTATTTTGGATCCTTTCAGGACACTGAGCCCCAGTGCTTCCTGCTGCTTACCCAGGGGTAGAGGGTTTGTGCTTCTATCTCTCTCCCAGTAGTTCTAGTAGTATTTCCTGGTGGTTTAAGGTTTTCATATGAGAGAAACATTTAGGGAAGTTAGGAGGGGTTTCTTGATTGTCCCACAATGACACAGTTGTCACTTTCTAATAGTCTTGTTATCTCTGGAAAGATATTTATTGCTATCTCATAGAGAATGTAGTGTTTCAATTTAGCTTCTATACAGATATTTATTAAGGATCTGTTCCATGAATAGCCCTTTAAATACTGACTTAATACACTGCTGCCTGTTCTTTATTTCTCTACCAGACATAGCTACAGGAAAACATATTCGTATAAAACACCTGTTTCTTTTAGCCACCTTCCATAGTACCATCCAAAATTAAACTAAATAAAAATGAATGTGGTTAGGGAAAACATATAAACCATTGTGCAAAAGGAAAGTGCATAATTCACAGTTGGATCCAGGGCTCTGTCATTTCTCTGGAGACAGTCTGCAGTGTCAGAAAATTGTAAAAATCATCCCCCAAAAGAGCCCCTAATAAGGAGATTTCTGAACTTTCTAAAAGCCACATGGGTGTGCACATGGTGCCAGGGGTTTGAGGGAAGTTGGTTAACTCCTACTCTGAACCCAGGGAAAGTCTAGTGAGTCCTACTCAGACTTTTGTGGAAAATGAAACTGAGCTATATTAAGAGAATGATTGCTGTCACAGCTGGGTTCTCTGAGATACCTTAGCAGAAGACTAGAATTAGAAAAGAGGAAATGACCTTTTATTCTAATAAATGTTTAGTATTTAATGCTGAATCAATTTATGGGTTTCCAGGGCCTGAGAAGGGTCTGTTCTTTAAAAAAGAAAAAAAAAAAAAAACAAAACAGTACAGTATACTATTTAAGGCTCCAAGTTCTGTACTAATGATCAATATTAAGGTCATTTAAGATATTTCTCCAGTTTTACTGCGATATACTTGACATAATATTGTATTAGTTTTAAGTGTACAACATGATTTGATATATGTGTATGTTGCAAAATGATCACCAAAATAAGTTTACTTAATATCCATCACCTCCATTACAAATTTTTTTGCTGAGAACTTTTAAGATCTACTCTTTGAAACTTTCAAATATACCATGCAGCATTGTTAACTTTAGTCACCATGCTGTACATTGTCCCTGTAACTCACTTATAACCGGTAGTTAGCCCCTTTTGATCACTTTCCCTCATTTCACCCACCTTCCCCTACCCATTTCCTCTAGGAACCACCAGTGTTTCCTATTATCTTTTTTTTTTTTTAAAATGCAAGCTAATTTTAAGGGGTATGTTATATTGGTGAGGGAAATGTTTTTTAGCTTCTTTATACGGAAATATGATGTTGATAAGCTTAGACATACAAGTCAATGTTATTTCAGCAATCAAATTGCCAATTTGTTATTGCTCATTACAAACAAAAAGGAAAATGAAAAAAAAAAAAGGAAAAATAAAGAAACTTTTTCTTACAAGGGAAGCTGCTGAAGGGCCTTCCGCTTCACAGGGTGTCACTGATAGGCCCTCTGAGAACTGAACCCTAAAACACCCTAAGTCAAGATTCAGGCAAGTTTTAAGCAAAATTCACAGGGGAGTGGCCCCGTCCTGCACCCTACTCCCCTACCTCCACCCTGGCGCGAAGACTGGTGGCACCTGGCCCAAGTGCCTCGCGGCGAGGCCAAGGCCCAGAGGCCCGGAGGAGCCAGGAGAGACAACGCGGCCGGCCCTGCCCCGCGGGCTGGGGCGCGGGCGCGGGCGGAGGCATCCGGCCGTCTCCCCTTCGCCCCGAGGAGGCGGGGCCTCTGCCTTTCCCGCCTGCGAGCTCCCCGCCCAGCTCCTTTTCCCCCTCCAGCCCCTGCGCCATTTCTGCTACTCTCGGCCCATCTGGCCCCCCAAGGGCTCTTGCCGCCCTGGACTGCGCAGAGCTGATCCCCAGGCGGAATGCGGCCGCCCCCGGGGCCGTGGTGGCTGCTGCTCTGGCTGCCGCCCTTGGCCACCCGGCCCGCGGGCGCGCGGCGCGGGGAGGAGGCGGCCGCGTTGTCAGGTAACCGGGGCGCCGGCCGCACGCGCACGCGCTCCCAGCTCCCCGGCGCCCCGGCGCCGCGAGGACGCGCCCCGGCCGCGGGCGGCAGAGGCCGGGACCGCCGGTGGCTTCTTCCCTGCCTCGCGGGAGGCTCCCCCTGCGGGCGCGGCCTGCGCCGGGGGCAGGCCCAACCTCGCTTCCCGTTCGCTTGGGCTCCTCTGGTCTCTGCTGGCACTTGGACTTTTTATGATTCTTTAGGACTAAGAAGCAGCCGCTGAGTTCAGTCTGGCCCTGTTACCTTGGTTTACAGAAGCAGCAACCACAGCTCAGAGATGTTTTGATGTGTCCAAAGTCGCACAGCTTTTGTATAGTACCTTCTTTGATATCGAAAACCCCTCTTTAGCGATATTTGGCCTCAAGACTAGAGAAGTTAAGAGCTTTGGGTTTAGAATCTGACCGAAACGCCCCTGCCCTGACTAGTTTTGTGACTCTGAGTGCATTACATTACTGGTCACATAAAACACAGATAGTAATACCTCACCGGATATTGTGATGTTTAACATGTGTACCATCCAGGGAAACAAGAAATGGTAGCTGCTCATAGTGTCGTTCAGCTGTATCTGTGCCGTGCTCTCAAGATCCTGGCACAGAAGGGGAAGTCGGGAGTTCTAACTCCGGAACTGCTACTAATTTGCTATGAGCTTAACATTTCATACCCCCCCTCGCCCCCATAAAATCCTTTAAAAAGATTTCCTAGAATCACTGCCCACCAATTTCTCTTCATCTCATCAGCCACCCCTGATTGCAAGGGAGGCAACCAAATGTGGTCTTTCAGCTGCGCACCCCCTCCAAAAAAATCAGGGTTCTCTGTCTAAGGATGAAGGCAATTATCAGATTTTGCTGCAGCTGCCAACTCGGGAATCTTGGTAATTCACCAGCTATACACCAGTTTTAATTGAACATTTGTTGAGTGTTTACTATGTTAGGCAGTGTTAAAGTGCTTTAACTGCTTTATCTTATTTAATACCCACAGTAGCCCTGTGGGAGGGGGTGAGGTTAGGTAGCATTTATAAACCCATTTTACAGATGAGGAAATGAAGGCTTAGTAGTAAGAAATGTGATCAGTATTATACTGACAAAAAAGCGAGTCACCGATCTGTCTGAGGAGGGTTTCTGAGCATGGCACAGTCAGAACCTTGAGATCTAGTCCAGTCATTACATTCAGCCACTCACTCGTGGAATTACTATGGTCCGAGCACATGATTTTTATGAACCACAGTTTTCTCATCAGTAAAATGAAGATGTTCAATTGCTGAGTGGTTTCCGATATTTTTCTCACCCTTTTATTTGCCTTAGTGAACCCAGTGTTTTTCAAGTTTCTGTGTTACCAGATTGTGTGTAACAGTTCACTTCTCTCTTATTTTTTAATGAAAGGCATATGTAAGTGCCTATCAGAGCCTCTGTTCTGCCTGAAACATCCATGATACTCGGTTAATAAAATTCTAGCTCACAACTGAAAAAAAAGCAATTTCCGTTTAGCAACACTTGCCATTCCAGATAGGCTTTACAACATGGATTACGAAGCATCCTGGAGCAGTGGTGTGCCAATGACATGACACTGTTCTGGAACCTCTGGTTTATACTAAGTCTGTTAGAACCATTGCTGCTCTAAAAGTCTTAGTGTTAATGAGGAAACTTGAGATCAAATAACTGGTACTTCCTTTCATAAAATGGATTCAATATATAAGGTGAGAGGCTTGGATTATTCCTGTTCTAAATTTCCAACACACACACACCCCGCCATGGAATGGAGAACATCTAGACCAAAGCCAGCTTTCTGTCACCCTATCTGGAAGAAAGACAGAAGCAGTTGAAACACAGGAGGGGCAGGTAGTTGTCTTGCTGAGAGGAAGAAATTTCAAGCCAAGAGTCGCCCCTGGTTTGCCACCAGTGGGTGAGTTTCGTAGAAACCATGTGTTGTCCTGTGATGAAGTTCAGGCCACTGCATTGAATTCCCAGGCTTGAACTGTGGCAGTAGGCCATTCAAAACCACAGCTTTCAAATTCATCTGTGGAAAATAAAAATCGGTAGTTGAAATTAAAATCATACCTGAATATACATTACTATGTGTCAATTTCAGACGAGATTGGGCGCATTCAGGGTGGTATGGCTGTAGACGGTATGTGTCAATTTCAGATTCATTCTCTATGCATGTTCTTGGAGAAATAAAAATCAAGTCATGTTTAAAAAAAAAAACTAAGGTTAGTAGAAATGAGAAGTTACCCTCATGACTTTGGTGTGCTACATGCTAACTCCTTTGACAATGTGAATTTACAAAATAATACCCAGAAAAACCCTTTTACCATTTGAACTTTCAGGAGTTAAGACTTGTTGGTTTTTTGCTTTTTTTTTTTTTTTCTTTTGGGACAAGGAATCTCCCTTCCAGAGCTTCCTTGACCCAGAAGAAAAGCAGTTATATGACAAATGGAGAAAGTGGCAGTTTGATAAGTGATTTTACTATTATGTTATATTTTCACCTGTAGATATTTTTTCCCATAAGAGGGCCATGTAAGGTTAAAATATCAGAAGGAATGTTGCTGAATTATTTTTATGTTAGAGTTTGTTTAAATCTGCTAAGGTTTGAAGAGTGTGCTCTTTATTTTTAGCATGTTCTGTAAGTGGATTTAAGTATTATCTGGTCGTTTCTGAAGTTTTGACTGAATATTTTTACCTTATGTTTGACTAAACTCTAACTTAAATATATCCTTACACATTTAGGAAAACTAATCAATGACGAACTACAAAGGAGTAATTTTTAATTTATTAGTTAAAGCAGGTGATGTTGAACTGTCCCTTTTTATATGCGAAATGTAGTCCTAAATTAAATTAATTCGATATTTATAAATTGAGTAGTGTTTAAAATGAACTAAGGGATCTCTTTGGCTAAGGTAACTCTAACTCAGATCCTTTGGCAATATAAATAATTGTGCTTTGTCTTAGCCGTTGGGGCACAACAGTCCAGAAATATACTGTTCTCCAGAAGTTAGATTTATTGAAATGATCAACAGAGCCCACCAAGGACTGCAGGGAGTTAAGGAAGGGATGCTCATGGCTTAGAGATGCAGCCTTGCTGAGGTTGCCATAGTAAGTGCAGCATTCAGGATTGGTCCCCCAGATGCTCCTAAGTGCTTGAGAGATGAGTCAGAGCTGGGATAGCCCACATTTCCAGATCTTTCCCCCGATCCAAAGCAGGTTTGAGGAAGTAAATACCTAGGTTATGGGGCACCATCCAGGGTGGAGACATATTTTAGCCCCAAGTGGAAGCAGTAGTTATCCCTAGGCAGCAATTCTTTTGACTGAATGAATAATTATTATTGCATTTTTATGACTCTCTGGAAATTTCTTTTTGTTTTCTGGATTGCATCGTAATGGGATTATATTGATACCTTTGTGATTTATTTGTGATTGCCTACATCTACCACCTGGAAGTTCTGTCCTACAGGAATAAACCAGCAAAGACTAAGGCACATGGATCCATGACACCTGCAAATAGGCAGGCAGGTTCACAGCATTCAGTGTCAGGGCTTGAACAGGTAATAGAGATCAGATAAGTAGTCAAGATGGGTACATTTTCTATTTTCTACCTACCAGTGGAGATAAAGGAAGTAGAAACTGAACGATGAAATGTCTCTAGAAGAAGGATGCTGAAGGGAGGTTAGGCCAAGGAAAGACATAACCTTTGTAAACAATCTAAGATAAAAGATCTGGTTCTCTCTAGGAAGGCGGTAGGCCCACCACAATAACAGTCTTGATTGTCACAAGTCACTGCCTTACGTCTGATCCTAGTAGCCTATGACTTAAGGTTCACATGAACTCAGTTGGAGCTAGCCTTGTGGCTTCTTGTGGTTGTGAGTTCCTAGTTTCTTAGATATTTAGAAATTCTTGTATGGGTCGATTGAAATGCATTTACCTCAGGAGAGAGGTGATAACAATGAGGACAGCCAAGAACACCATAAAATGTTGACACCTTGTCTGTAATGCCTCATATATTGTATAAATTGTACATCAACTTCATCGCAAAAGCCAGAGGCCGCTCGAGAGTTCCAAGGCAGGCACTGTTTCCTACATGCTTTTAGTAGTGTTTGTAGAGGTATCAATAATCAATGCAATCTATCTTCATTCATACTTTCCTAAATTTGGTTGAAGACTGAGGTAAAATTCAGAGCAAGTTCTTTTCTTTTAACTGGGAGTCTTTTACACAGAATACGCTGGTACACCATATATGGGTAACAAAAACAAGCTTATTGCCACCTCTTGCTTCTCCCTGCCCTCCTCTGTCAGGTGAGGAGAAAGAAGAGGGTCCCTAGTCCAAGGATATATTAAAGGTTACAGCTCGCAGCCTTCAAGTGAAGAATCCAATGATGATAGAGTAGGGTAAAGGGGAGGTGTAGCCTGTGGGTTCTGTAGGTGGGACGTCACAGGCTGGACTGGATGCCCTATTATATCAGGTTGCTTCAAGGGGAGGGCCAGAGCTGACTGGGCACTGTCTAGGCTCTTACGGAGATTGGTCAGGCTTCCACTGGCTTGGCTACACACAAAAGATAAATATTTAAATGCTGTAGCTACTGTAGTGAACATGCAGTGTCCCTAACCATGGAAAGACAAGAGTTAAACTAATAAATACATATGTAATATGAAGAAAACATAAAGCAGAGTAAGAAGAAGGCGGTGAAAGGGGTTGGAGTGTGACATTGTAGACAGTGGGGGCCTTCCTGAGAAGGTGATGCTTGAGCAAACAAATAAATTATCGGAAGGAACAAGCTCTGCTGAGATCTGTAGAAAGCAGGTTGCAGGTCGAGAAAATAGCAAGTAGGAAAAATTGAGGCTGGGGTTTCTCTACATCTTGAGAATGGGAGGGTTGGTGTGGCTGGAGCAGCCACACAGAGGGCAAGTGGAGGAGAGGTCAGAGGTACGCAGGTCCTTGGAAGGGATGGTGGATTTTATTATGGGTAAGGTAAGTCGTTGGAGGGTTCTGAGCCGGTCAGTGATGTGCTCTGATATTCTTACAAGATCTATGCTGATTAGAGAATAGTCTGTGGGGAAGAATCATAGGGGTAATTCTGGAAGCAGGGAGACCAGCTAGAAGGCCATTACAGTAATCCAAGTGCAAGAAGACTGGCTTGGACAACAAAGAAGCATTTACTCTAAAATTGCATCATCTTGCTCTTAAAAGTTAGAAATATCAAATAATTTAGGAGACAATCTTAGGACCAAATGGGAAAACCCTTCAATTTGAAGGTAACATTTGTTTGCAAATCTCACACTCCAAAGAGGATATTCCCTAAGCCCACAAACAAAAAAGGGTAGCTCGCTGTTCTTACGGGAATTGATTCAGCCCTGAGGTAGTGGAGCCTACTAGGAAAGGAGATCCCTGGGAGGGATCCTGGAGGCAGGCACCCGCGAGAAAAGCCCCTAGCATTGAAAGCACGTGTGGTGTTAGGAGTAACCTCGAAGAACGAACTGGCTGGAAATTAATGATCTTACAGTACTCTGGGGCTGTTGGGGTCTGTGGACCCTAGACCTCATGCTCTTCACCTGCCCCAGTGGGGTGCACTCCCTTTCTAAGGATAGGTAGGAATTCCTCTCTTTGGGGACCCCCAGCCTAAAGTTTTTAACTCTGCAAATTAGTTGGTTTAAAAACATATGCATTTCCTCAAAACGTCAAGAGTAAAGATTAAATGATTTGAGTGTCACATGGAAGATGCTGGATCCTCATGTAACTTCCCTGCTTTGGTAGCTTTGTGACCTTAATGCAGTTGTGTTTCAAGAAGTGGGCGCTGACAGTGTCCTTCCTCCCAGTCAGTCTTCACTTTCCTCCGGCTTAATGCTCAGGACGTTTCTGGGACAGGTACCTATCTGGGCTTATTCTGTATTATTCCCTAAATGGACGTAATTGTTAACTAGTTAATACTGGTAACCCAGTTTTTCCCCATCTTTGGTATAGCAGGTTGTTGTAGCTTTACTTAAGGTTTTTCTGGAGAAACAGCTGAGCACACTTTCTTTATAGGAATGTGGGGAGAGAGTGTGTAAGGCCCATTTCTTTCTGTGCCCAGAAGCATTCCCTGTTCCTGTTTCCTATTGAAAAATGTAGTTGTGACACCTTATTCTGGATCTAGAAGAATTTATGACCTGCATCTCACTTCATTTTAAATTCAAATACAGCAGCAGATGAATGCCAGTACTTTATTATTTTCTTGTGGCATTTGCTACATTTACCATCTGTGATATAGCACCTGTCTCTCTGTATTATATTGTGTTGTATTATATATTAATTATACATCTTTATATGCTACATATAACACACCTATATATTTACACACACACGAGTGTGCATATCTACATCTGTCTCCAGTCATATTTCTCCTACGCTGCAGACCTATCTACCCTCACTTAGTCCCACCAACCAAAACTCAGTATATCCAAAATTGAATTCATCCCCGCAATTCCCTGCACAAACTTGCCTCTTCTCCAGTATTCCTTATCTGGGTGAAGAGCCTCTCCACTCACCAGAACCTTCATGTCATCTTCTTGCTCTCCCTCCTCTGATGAATCTCTAAGTCTGTTCTACTTCCTTGGTTCTTTCTCCCTCCTACTTAGTTCATTTCTTGCCGAGATTGCTTCAGTAGCCTCCTTAATGGTTCTTTTACTTTCGGTCTTCTCTCTCTCTAATATTTCATATTGCTTATAGAATGTTCTTTCTAAAACATGACTGTCACTTATTGAACTGGTTAGCATCTCTGTTCCCACAGGTGCATTCTCTGGCCTTCCCTCCCCTGCTCAGTGCCTGGAAGCTGATCTCTATTGATTGTATCACTTGGGCTTCTTCTCCCTCTGGCTTCCCATTAGGTTTGGCTAATGAGAGGAACTGTCAGGAGGGCAGGAGAGAGAGAGAGAGTGAGGTACCTATACTCTCATCCCTCCATTCAGCTGAAGTTCTGACAGTGATTGCATTCCATCAGACTACTGTCTCTGTCTCTCTCTTTCCCTCTCTCTCTCACACACATGCGTGCGCATGCACACACACACACACACACACACACACACACACACACACAGAGCAGCTCCGTAACATTCTGTCCTCCCTTTGCCATTTCACACCTAGGGGTGTTGAAGGCTTGCTGCCTAGGCTTTTTAGTTAAACTCTTTTGAGGGTCAACAGTTTCCTGCTGAGACTTTGATACCTAAAATCCTTCAGTGCCCTGCTCTCAGCGTGAAGTCTATACCTTAGTGTGATAGTAGTAACCGCTGCTTACCTCTCTAGCTGCAGGCGTTGAAATGTCCTCCTGTCTTCCCTACGCTTCATCCTCTTGAATGGCTGAACCACTTCCATGTTTTCCTTCATCTCGGTGGTTTTGTACATATTCACTACCCCCAACCCTTCACTTTTATGTGGTTGCCTCCAGCTTAATTCTTCAGTGCTTCTCTCCTGCTTCCTCTTTTCTGGGAAGCTGCCCTCAATTCTTGCTCTGTACTTCAGGATTGAAAAAATGCTGGTTCTTTGTACTCTTATAATGCCCTACGTATGTCATGAGAGTATTGACACTGGACTATAATTTTTGGTTTGTTTCCTGCTAGGTTGGAAAGATTGACGGACTATAATTACCATGTAGAAGAATTTATTGGTCATAGAATATAAAAAGAGCTACCATTATTCCTGTGAATAAGAATGAAAAAAAAAAAAGGATCAGATTCTAGGCAATTAAATATTTAGAAAATACATTCTCTTTTCCATTTTTCAGTTGCAAGGTGTAAAGCTTTGAAGGAAATGGATTTAATTAAAGCTTCTGCTTCAGACTGTTACTGCTACAATCAAAATTCCCAAATGGACTGGAAATACATATGGTCAACTGTGCAGGTAAGAGCATACTTTTAAATCATATCTTAGGAACAGAGAATTAAATGTACTATTTCAAGAGTATGATTTTATTATTCATTTGAAATATATTTGTTTTTATTTGTTTCCATTTCAGGGTTTTCGTCCCATCGTGGTTTATTTTATTTTATTTATTTTTTGTATGTACGATGTTAATATGGCTGAGAAAACTCTACATAAATGTATTCACAGACAAGAAATATCCTCGTATTTCTCTACCCATTCCTACCAAACCCTTGTAGGTAGTCTTATTAGTTTCTGGTATATCTTTCCTCCGTTTCTTTTTGCAAGAGTAAGCGGTATGTGTATAGATAGTGCTTAAAGCTGAATCTAAGTACTGAGTTTAGATGGAGAGGAGAAGACCAATGACTGAGCCTGAGTCAGTCTTACAGTAAGAGATCAGGGTGGAGGAAGGGGCTGGCAGAGGAGACAGAGATGTCCAGGAAGCCCAGGAAAGAAGTATAACAATGTAAACGGAATGATCAGCAGTGCCAAATACTGTTACTAGATCAAATAAGATGACTGAGAATGAATTGACCATTCGATTTAGCAACCTGGAGGCCACTGGTGACCTTGTCAAGGACAGCCTGTTGAGAACAAAAGACTGACTGAAGTGGGTTAAGGAGAGAATGGGAGGAGAGGAACTGCAGACTGCAGGTACCAGCAATTTTTTAAAAGAATTTTATTTTAATGGGAAGCTAGGAAATGGGGCGATAGCTGGAGGAGAAAGTGGAGTCAATAGAAGAAGGCTTCTTTTTTTAATGGAAAGTATATTAGCATATTTATATACTTATAAAAATGGTCTAGTAGAGTGGGAGGAACTGGTTGGATGTCCTTCAGTAGGCAAAAATGGATCAGATCCAGTGCACAAGTCGGAGGGCTTGCTTTCAGAATGGAGCATGTAGATCTCTGGCAGAAATTTCATCCCCACAGGCCAAAAGCAGAATATGTGTCTGCAGATGCTGACAGGTGGGATAGTTGGGATAGGAGCTGGTCAACATCCTCTTCTGATTTTTTCCATTTTCAGTGAAGCAGAAAGAATCAGCAGCCAAGGAATGGGGAGGAGATATTGGGGTATTAACAATGAGAAATTGAGAAATCACTGTGGAAAGAGTAGAAGAATTGCTACACAGGGATATTTGGTTCGACTGTCTGCAGCTTTCAGGCTCATGGTTAATGTTGGAGATGAGACCACTGTGTTTCTCCAGCACAGCTGATGACACAAATGCAAGAACGGAATAGGCGGAGGGTTGGATTTTGTGAGTGCGTGCGTGACAAAGGTGCAAATGAGTCAAAGGTACATGTAAGGGAATGATTTCTAATGCATCATGGAATTTAGCAGAATGAGAAGGGTCTGAGGACATGAAAGAGGTGAAGAACAGAGTAAAGATGCTTGACCCATGATGGGGTCCAAGGCTTGCTGGCGTTGGGGTGCTAAAGGGAACACTCTGTAAAGATAGGAGGTGGTGGTCAGCCAGTGAAATGCATGAAACAGACCCTGTATTTGGGGCTTCAGTCTGGAACTGACAGGGTCCAGAGTGTGGCTGTGAGAGTGAGTAACTGAGGGAGGTGGAGGACAAGAGTGTGAGAAGGGAGGAGTTCAAGGAACTGAGAGGCCAGGTTATGGGAAGGAATTTGGTGTGTATACTGTGTATGTTGACTCTCCAGGAGATATGACAGGAAGTAGTCGGGGGCTGAAGTCCATGAAAAATGAGAGATAAGTAGACAAATAGTAGGTGATATCACCTAACGCCTAAGATTCAAACCTGGTGCTCACTCCCCTTTTCAGGCTTGCCCTGATCTTGGACAAAGAAGAGAAATAGAGAAGGACAGACAAAGGCAGCAGCAGAGTTGTCATTTAATGATAACTGGGCTGTTGCAATCTGCTTGGCATTGTAGCTAGTACTTTATTGTGAGACCTGAATGGGACTTGAGGCTGTTCTGGTCCTTCTTCAGGAGAAGTGGTGAGAGAAACTGGAATTACATGTGTGCAGCTGATTCAGAAGAAAGAAACACTTTTTATCACTCATAGTAGAAAAAGGTAGAGATAGAAACACTAATCTCATTATATTTATAACCAAACAGTTTGGCACGTATTACTTTCTATCTCATCCTTTTTCAAATGTCCCTTGACCATGGCAAACTGCTAGAAGAGGGAGTTAAATCAGCCACAACTCAGGGGGACTAACATCCCCTTTCAAAGGTGTCTGCGTTGGGGGCGTGTAGGTCCATCCCTGGCATCGGAACAACACTACGCATATCCGAATGTTATTTACTCATCCAGTCTTGGGCTCTCTTTACTTCTCTGCTTATGATTTTAAGAAGTTTAACTTACCATGCTTATGGAGTTGTTCCCTATTGTTTTATAGGTGAAAGTTACCAGTTCAGCCCTGCTAAGTATTATATATATCACAGAAAGACATAATTGCCAGTATCCAGAAACCATGCTGTCTTTTTTCAAATGCGTGATTCATAAGTTTTGGAGCCCAAAGGAGTCTAATGAGATTACCATAATCATCAATCCATATGGAGAGACTGTGTGCTTTTCTGTAAAGCCCATCAGCAATTACACAATACACGTGAATCAAAACAGTATGTCTGTTTTTATTATACTTGACTTTTGGGGTTCAGTTTTTCTGGAGTGACATTTCAGTAAATTGACTTTTTTCTTTGTTCACTAACTACATTGACACAAAATCTTTGTTTCATGTGTGTATGTCTTTTTTATTCCAGTTATAGATTTCAAACTCTTCCTTATATTTGTGGCGGGCATTTTCCTCTTCTTTTATGCAAAGACCTTGAGTCAGTAAGTATTCACTTTTACTTTCTTAACTTTGTGCATCCAAAAGGGTATAGGATGTTTTTGATGCTCTGCTAAATATTTCCACACTAGTTTATAGTTCTTGCTTTAGGTTTTGCAAATAATATGTAGGAAGATCATGCTCGAAAAGCCTTTAAAGCCAGTAATAGTTATTTGAATAGTATGATAGGTAAGTGTTACAGAGTGCTTTCACATGCATTATTTTGTATTATGTACTAATATACATTATTTTATGTACTAATATATATGTACATATGTATTATGCACATATATTATGTGCTAATATACATTATTTTATCCTCTTAACAACTATGTAAGCTCTGTATTATTGTTCCCATTTTACAGATGAGAAGACAAACATCTGTCATCACATGACTAGTTCTTGCCAAGGCTGAGATTTATACTCAGGTTTTCTGAGGCCAGATGACTTGCTTTCTCTATCACATTCAGGCCGCCTCCTAAATTTGTGGCTCTGATACAGACAGTTGAATTTAACAAATATTTGATAAACTCGTTATCTGGATATTTTGTTCCTTACACCTTCTCTCGTAAAAAAGGAATCTTTTCAATGATATTTTACTTCTTAGCTTATAATTCTTAACATTGTTCATTTTTGAGCTTTTCCTTGTATTTAATGTCATCCATGGTCCTTATAACCTGGATGTTGCTTACATAGCCTGAAGAGCAAAGCTTGGACTCAGAGAAGCTGGGCTATAAGTCTGAATCCTCCAGGGAGGAGATCCTGACATGGGGAAGGTCTTTAACTTCTTGGTGCCTTAGTTTCTTCCCCTGTAAAACTTAGACATGGATAGCTTTCACAAGGCTGTTGCGAATGCATGTAAAACTCAGACAGTTGCCTTCTACATGATAGGTATTCAATAATTATTGTTGAATCAGATTCTGAAAAGAAGACAACTCAGATATTTTGTTTTGAGTTAGTGGCAAACTATTTACCATAAATTTCCAGGAGATACTTCATTTTTTAAGAGTGTAAAATATAATTAAAAATGCCATCTGAATTTTTCTTCTTAGTATTCTTTCTGGCTACTGTCATTAAGTTAAACATCTTTTTTAATACTGAAAGTACAATTTGGCATTTAAATGCCTTTTATCTTCTTGTCTTGACAGAAGCTCTGCCTTCTATTACTCTTCGGGGACTGTGCTAGGTATTCTAATGACGTTAGTCTTTGTCCTGCTCCTTGTGAAAAGGTTCATTCCTAAGGTAGGTATACTATGTGCAAGTGAATAAAAAATAGAAATTAGGAATTTCATAAACATGAAATGTGATCAAACTAATTCATCTTGATTATGATAGTTCCTAATTTGAACTATATTTGTATATTGTATAAACTAGCTTTAAAATGTATCTTTTTCTAAGGAGTCCCTTTTTTTTGTTACTGTATGTAGGCTTAAGTATTAAGTCTTGGTGATACTTTTTTGAGATGTTTTTATTTTCTAGGTAATGTGTTTTTCTTAATGAGTGACCGGGGCTGATTCTAAGCTAAGTGAAAATTTCTCTTATCCTGGCATATCTGAGGAATCTTATGCTGAATCATCAGGACTTTGCATAACGGCATTGCTACATCTGAGGATTTATTAATTCTGATTAAAACTTGCAATGCCAGCATTATTTTGAGATAAATTTATTCTTTAGAACAGTGCTTCTCCAACTTTAATGTACATGCAGGTCATCTGAGGATCCTGCTAAAATGCATATCCAGATTCAGGAGTTTCTGGTGGAGCTTGAGAGTCTCTTTTCCAGCAAGCTCCCAAGTGATGTCAGAGCTACTGGTTTACCTTTAATGAGACACTGGAGAGTATTGAATCAACTTCAGCAGTTTGGTGTAGAAGTGTCTAATACAAAGGGTTTATTTATTTACTTCTATTTTTATGAGAATGAATGAACCAAAAATTGTATCGTTTATTTTCTTCCGCACACAGTATAGCACCTTTTGGGCTTTAATGATTGGTTGTTGGTTTACTTCAGTTTATGTGGTGTGCCAACTGATGGAAGATCTGAAGTGGCTGTGGTATGAAAACAGAATGTGCATATTAGGTGGGTAAATTTTTTAAAAATACATTCTATTATTGGTAAAGCTGAAAAGTACAACTAGAGGCCTTCTTTTCACATACATACCTCTCAAGCATCTAAATTTTGAACTAAGAAGAGCTGTTAAAAATAGTATTTTATTTTATTCCCATAGTTGGTGATTTTAGTTCATTAGATCTCGTTTTAGACTATTCCCCCATGACATCTTTCTTAATTTTCTATACTAATGATCAAAAAATTATTTGCCCCTTTTAATTGCATATGTTTTTGAATTGTGGTTAAGCTCTGACCACATCCAACTTGTAAGGAAAAAATTTCTTTAAAATGTGGCTCTTTATCTCTTTCTAAATCTATTCAGTATGAAAGGCAAGATATCATAAATATAAATGACTAATGAAAATTTTGACTTTTCTGCAGTGGAGAGGCTATTAGGAAACCACTTGTTCTCCTTGTTTCATGTTATCAAAAAAATAACAACAACTAAAATGTTCTAATTAGAACAATTAGGGAGAATTGATTTTTAACTCCTGACTCCAGATTTCTCACATAAGTTCATTCACCCAAAACAAAAGCAATAAATTTTTTGTTTCACTTTAAGATTTTATGCTTCTAGCTCATTTTTCACTTTTATAGTAAAGTATTTTTAAAGTAAATTACTGATATCATGATATGTTCCCTTAAGTACTTTACTAAGCATCTCCAAAATCAAGAGCAGTTTCCTCTATAGTTAAGTAACTATTAAACCTAAAGTAATTAATAATACGTAAAATCATTTATTACCCAGGTCATGTTCACATTTCCTAAACATCCTCTATATTTGGTTTGTATAAGCTAGGACATAATCCAGACCCACATTTTGTATCTGTAATGTCCTATAAGTTTCTTTTAATCTATGACAGTTTGTTTTTTTTTCTCATCACAGTAATATGCTAAAGAGACCAAACTAGTTGTCCCATAGAATGTCTCACTCTTTGGCTTTCTCTGATTATTCCTTTGTAGTATAATTTGCCTTTGTTTCTTTCTCTCCTGTATTTTCTGTAAACTAGACATTAGATCTTGAGGCTTGCTTAGATATAAATGAAACCCTTTTGGTGGAATACATAAGAGGCAATGTGTGCTTCACATTGAATCACAGCAGGAGATGCAGAATATTTTATTGTCCCTGTATTAGTCATGCTGAAACCGAGTGCTGGATTATGAGGGTGACAGCCCTACCTCTCCACTGTAAAATTACATTTTCCTTTTTTGACTAGAAAGTAAAAATAAAATACAGAGTTTGTAGTAGACTGTGACATATGCTGAGGCTTTTTCCTGACTGAAACAACCATGTTAATATTTGCCTTTCTAGGACTGTGGACCAAAAAATAGACATATATTATAATAATTATTATTATAAAGTCAGCCTTGTATTTCACATGGAAGGAATAACTAGCCCTAACTGCCTTTTTTCAACTTTATTTCATTGGAAGAAGAAAACAAAAATGAAGGTTTTCTGGTACGCTCTTAGTGCTAAGTCAAGGCTCTGCCACGTTTTCCACATAAATTGTCAAATTCAGATTTATATCAGGTTTACATTCTTCTGCTTTTACAGGCTATGTCTTGACAGTTGGGTTTCTCAGCTTTGCTGTTTGTTACAAACATGGGCCCCTTGTTGATGAGAGGAGCAGAAGTCTTCTGAAGTGGACGCTGCAGCTCTTTTCCCTATTTCTGATCTACTCTGGTGTCAGCGTGCCCCAGTTTGCATACACAGTTATTCTCCTCATCCTGTTGTCCAGGAGTCTGCACTATCCAATGAAAGCATTCAGTCATATGAGGTGGTACGTATCAGGGTCCCCCCCCCCATAAATTTCGAGCTCTGGTTTTATTGTTCGGGGGAATTTTTTTGGATGTTTCCTATTTAATCTCATAAATAATTATATTTCATCTGGAGATTTTCCTCTGAGAGAGGGGGAGGATAGAGAGCATAAGCATCTGATTTAATCATCACTGCGGCCTTTCAGAGGTGCACCACCCATTACCAGCTAGTTACAGCTCCCCCAGAATTCGCTAAAATCAGTGGCAAAATTGCTTGGGGTCTGGGTTGCCTAAAATTTTGTACTTTCGTTCTATATTTCCTTTCATCAGGGCCAAATACTGCTTTAGAGGTATTGTGCTTATGAGATAAGAGTTAGGGAACAGAAATAAATGAATCATAAATGACTGAAACGTATTTATACTTAGGACTTTCATTTCTCTTAAGTATTGAGTTAAGGCTTAGGCCTTTTGAAAGTGTAGAAAGATGAGGTAACTTCTGTCATCACAGGTTTATTTTGTTTCTCCTCATTCATTGAGTCTCAATACCTGTTTTCATGTCAGGTGCACAGATGAAAGAAATGGTCCCTACCCTTCAGGTGTAGTTGTTGAGACACAGGCATACATTGTCATATCTTGAAGTGTTAAAATAGGCCTGTTCAAGGACTATGGCATATATAGAAAGTTCAGGAACATTTCTGGAGGAGATATTTCTGGGGTGAGTCTTAATGAATAAAAACAGCCAGATGAATAATGTAGGAAGGGCATTCCTGACAGACAGAGAATGCAGTTTGGTGCTATCGTGAAGCAGGCAAGTGTGATGGGCATCAGACAGGTCATAGGGGCATCATAGGCTGTGCTAAGGAATTTTATCTGATCTTGTATACAGTGGAAGGAGGTAACCATTATATGTTTTACTCAGTGCTCTCTAACTGCTGCCTAGACAGGAGTTATGTATCCAAATGCTTAGGGCCCCAGCAGGTGCTGAGTGAGCGATTCCAAGTAGGGGTAAGGCAGTGCGGTGTTCATGAGGACCATGGGAAATTTTATTGCAGCTTCATTAAAAAGAGGGCAGTCTTGAGCCAATTGTTGCCATGTGGGAATATGGGCCCTGTCTTGTCAGATCTTCTGATTTCCTAGAAAAACTAGGGATGTGGATGAGAATGTGAGTTTCTGTGGTTTTTAAATGTTGGCAACTAATCTGAACATAAAAGTACATTCACTAAGCAAAAATCAAAGTTGAGACCTCAGCAGGCAGGAGGATGTGGCCCAACTGTGTTCTGGCAGAGGGTGGATGTAAGGGGGAAGCTCTGGGGAGGAGACCAGTCATTAGACATTACAAGGGTCCAGGCAAGAGATGATGAGGGCCTGGAGCCAGGCAGTGAGACCAAGGCTAGAAGAGTTAATAAGTATTTGCAAGGTAAACTTGGCTGTGAGGAAGGAGACTGTGTAGTAACTAGTAGTTTATGGATCTGGTGACTACATGTGTGGTGGCATCATAGGGTTAAAAATGAACCAGTGTCAGGACAGAGTCCCTGGGCAGGGGCTGTTGATTTTTCAAGGCTGAAAGGCAGCAGGGCCATGTTGAAGGTGCTGATGCTGGCTTTCCCCTCTCTGCCTTGTCTCAGAGGCTGACTGAGATTACCAGAGGTCCCTCAGCCAGGAGGAGGCTGGCCACTTAACTTCCTTCAGGCCTCTGGTCATTTGCCAGGCTTGCATCCTAAGGAACCCACGATAGAACTTCTTCCTCTCTCCCTTTAAACAAACATCCAGCTGCCCTGCCAAGAGCAAAGTGTGTTCCATCATCTGCACCATGGTTCTTTTATGGACTTTCTATGCAATGGGTTAACAGGAATGTAATAATCAAAATATATTAAACTTCAACTTTTTATTTTGCTAGTAAATAATTGTGTGAAGAATTTGGGGATAAAACAGGAGCTATAGGTTAAATAATAAGCCAGTGAAATAATACCTTGATTTGTAGAGTACTATCTAGTTTGAAAAGAGCTGCTGAATATATCTTAACAATGTATGGTAGCTATTTATTCAATGATTATACTAATTGAACATTTACTATGGGCCATTTACCATGCAAAGCACTTTATACAAAATATCTCATTTAATCCATACAGTGACCTCATGAGGTAGATGTTATCACTTTTATTTTTTTATATGAGCAAATTGAGGTTCAGAACTGTTAAGAAATTGTACCAGTTTGCAGATTGGGTTAACCTCAAGCCAGGACTGCCCCAGTCTTATGCTCAGAGGCCAGAGTTCTTCCTCTAGGGAGACCAGGCGAGGTATTCAGAAAAGGACATGATGTCCACTGTTCACGAATCCAGGATACCGACCACCAGACCATCTTTAAAAGTTAGATTTTTCAGATCCCAGCCCTAAAGAAAATACGTGTTTAAAATATCTGGTGGTAATTCTGATGCTCATTAAGATTTGGGAATCTCTGCTTAAATTTTAAGTTATCCTCAAACAGTTTTAGGAACTCAGTAAATATAACATATACCTTAAAACCTTATCATCATTACCATTTTTATGAGATTCTTCCCTTTAGGACTTTCCTGGTTGGAAAAAAAATTCCAGTCAAGAGCCTTTCAGCATGTAGCAAGTGAAGAATTATTATGAATTATTGTATGTATACAACCCTTGTACAATATTTACTTCTTCTCTAGAATTAGTCAGAATCACCACCACTAGGTGGAGGCGATATACCACAAATCTTCCTGTTTTTCTGCCCCGAAGAGTAAGTGGTAAGTAATTCTCCTGGGTCTCTGTAAAAGGACATCACAAAGGCTTCTGTTTGTGCCCAAGAAAATCAGCAAGCCAAGCATAAGGAAGCCAGACTTTGTGTGGTTGAGAGATTAGAAATCACTGAGGAGGAAAAATGCAATTAACATCTCTATTGGAAATTGATCCTCATATGCCTTAAGACACTATTTAGGATGGTCTAGAAAAGGGTAAATATATGCTGAGGCCCAAACTGCATGTTCTAAGTACTTCAGTCACCAGAACAACAATAAAAAAGTATAGTATGATGTAAAAGAAATCAAGGAGTATTACTATGGCTGTCAAAGAATGTTTTCAAAACCTTAAGGGTTGAATTGAATAATCAGATATGGCCAGGAACCTAGCAACCAAGTGCTGCATGTCTTAGGAAAATGAAGAAATGGTTTACGTCGGAAAAGCTGGCAGTTACGTATCTCACTGAAGATGAATACAGGGAACAAACTGAAGCTGCAACAACCAGCGCCCTGGAGGAACTGCGCCAAGCCTGCCGCAGACCCGACTTCCCGTCGTGGCTGGCCATCTCCAGACTGCAGACTCCTAAAAAGTAAGCCTTGTTCAGCTACTTGAACCACAACTCAGGTTAGAATCATTGTGAAAATGCCGTGGTGGTTTGGTACAGGTGTTTCAGACTAGAAGCAGACTACTTCCCTGGATAACAAATGATGTGGAAGTTGTCTTTATCTTCAGTGCTCTGACTTGCGCAGTAGAACTGCTAAGTTCAGAATAAATATTGATTTGATATGTTTCATGGGGAAGGCCATAAAGATAATTCTTGTATGAGAGGGGGAAAGGTGGACTGGGATGTATCACGTGCTTCTCATTCTATTGGTGTGGAGAATAATTTTTAAAGTTCACCAAGAAAGGCATCTCTGCCCCACGATTTTTTCTCTTATTGCTTTCTCTTCATAGCTTTATTCAAATAGCAATGCACTCAAAGATGAAAAAAGGGAAAGTGTTGACACTAAAATAATGGATAAATAATAAATCTAAACTAATAAGAAAGAGAAGAGAGGAATTAGAACACAGTAGTGCATGTGTTTGGCAGCACTCAGTGCTTATAAGTCTGCCCACTTCTCTACCCTTCCCTGAATATCCTGAGAAGGATCACATAAGCCATTTTTGTTTTTATACCCACTGTGTAAATGCCATTCTCTATTGCCACAAAGTTCAATTTAATTAAAGAGGATATCTGGCAAGGGAACATGTTATATTCCAAATAAAACTTTCTGTGGTAACATTAACTTTATTTAAAACAAACAAACAAAAAACCTCAATAGGTTTGCAGACTTTGTTCTTGGAGGAAGCCACTTGTCGCCTGAAGAAATTAGCCTTCATGAAGAACAGTATGGCCTTGGGGGTGCCTTCCTGGAAGAGCAGCTCTTTAATCTGAGGACTCTGCCTGACAGTTTCCCTGCACATTGACTTCATTCTGGACAAGGAAGTGGATGAAGGGCAAGGATCCTATTAAGGTTGTTCTAGAGAACAGCGGCAAAAGCATTTGCTATGGATAAAAATCAGGTCACAATGGAAAAGAAAACTAAACTATATTGAAGATAACTGATCAATCTTGGCCAGTTCTGCTATTTACTGCACTGTAGGTGGCCACAGTCATTGCATTCTCTGACAGTCATTACAACTTTCCTTGAATGAAAACTTTCATTAGCAACAAGGAAACGGGGTTGATTTTCAAGGGGCCAGTAAGGGACCAGTAAGCATGATTAGGTGCCTTGTCAACACTGGGGCATTAAATCCTCCCTCTCTCTCTCTTTTTAAAACTTATTATGGTGGTTAATGAAATCCAATAAGTTTCAAGTGTACAATTCAACAGTAAGTTATATATATGTCAAATTATGTGTTCACTGCCCATAGTCACTATATGTTTGACCCCTTTTACCCCTATCTACCACCTTCCTCCCCCTCCCATCCCCTGGTAACCACTAGTCTATTGTCCATATCTATGAGTCTCTGTTTGTCATGTTTGTTTGTTGCTTTTATATCCCACATATAACTGATATGTGGTTTTCAATTTTTTTCTGTCTGGCTTATTTCTCTTAGCATGATTATCTTAAGATCCATCCATACTATTGCAAATGGCAGTATTTCATCTCTTCTAGTAGCTGTATAATATTCCAATATATATGTGTACCACATCTTCTTTGTTCAGTTATCTATTGTAGGACACTTCAGTTGCTTCCATGTCCTGGCCACCATGAATAATGCTGCTATGAACATCAGTGTGAAAATAGCTTCTTGGATATGAGTTTTCAAGTCTTTGGGGTAAATACTCAGTAGAGGGATTGCTGTTCCACTGGTCTATGTGTCTGTTTTTCTACCAATACCTTGCTGTCTAGATTATTGTCGGTTTGTAGTATAATTTGAAGTCAAGCACCTCCAGCATTATCCTTATTTCTCAGGCTGGCTTTGGCAATTTGGGATTTCTTGTGCTTCCATACAAATCTGATGATTTTTAAATTCTATTTCTTTAAAAAATGCCAATGGGATTTTGATGAGGATTGCATTAAATCTGTATAATGCTTTAGATAATAAGGTCATTTTAACTGTTGATTCCTCCAAACTGAGAACATGGAATATCTTTCCACTTCTTTGTATCTCTTCGATTTCTTATAATAGGGTCTTACAGTTTTTATTATATAGGTTCTTCACTTATTTTGTTAAATTTATTCCTAGGTATTTTATTCTTTTTGTTACAATTGGAAAAGGAATTGTTTTTTTCTGTTTCTTTTCTGACAATTCATTATTAGGGTATAGGAACCTTGTGGATTTTTGAACATTGATTTTGTATCCTGAAACTTTACTGTATTTGCTTATTGTTTCTAGTAGTGTTCTTGTGGAGTCTTTAGTGTTTTCCATATAGAGAATCATGTCATCCACAAATAGTGAGTTTGACTTCTTTGTTTCCTATTTGGATGCCTTTTATTTCTTAAGCCCCAGAACCTGTGTCAAAAGACTCAGCATTGCTCTTCTTGTATGTTATTAACATAAGTGCTGACAGAGACCTTAGATATGCTGGACCAGTGTTTTCCAAAGTGTAGTCCACAGATGCTAATAAGTGTTAGTAAAAGGATTCTGAGTCACCTAAGATTGATACATAGTTAAACAAATATACTGCAGGATTTATCATAACCGTTAATAATGCTAATGCACATTGTGAATCTCCTAAAGAGGAAAAATGATGTGTAGCAGTTTCTGACCTAATTTGACCACAGAACCATTTTTTATGAGATTAATATTCCTTGAAACACATTTGCAAAATGCCGATGATGGAGAAATTGAGGTTTAGGGAGGTTAAATAACTTGTCCAAGATCACAAAACTTTTTAAAGGCAGCACTGGGACTAGAGCTTCAGCCTAAGCATTTCCCACAACTCAGGTAGAAGAGACCTTTAGAGGCGAGCCAAGAGGTCACCTCCTTACAGCCTTGGGTCTCACAATACTGGTGACTTTATTTTTTAATAATGGCCAACTAGATATTTGATAACTGTGATAAAGAAAACATTTCCTAAAATTATATTTTAAAGTTTTTTGTATGTAAATATTTTGTAATATTTTAAAATTTTGTTAAAACTTTTATAGCTATAGATTAGATGTGTGTGTGTATATATATATATATGGATTAGAAATTAAAATTACTTTCTATGTTTTTGTGTGTGTTAAAGACATTTAACCTCATGACATTTTGAGTTGACTTTTTAAAAAAATTGTTTAGTTTTATATGTTTGTAACAGTTTCCTACAAAACAGGTTTGTAATCTTTGTTTTTTTCCCAGTAGAGCCCTATTTAACTGTGTCTGGATTTGTGATCTTTCTTCCAGAGAACAAATCTTTCTTGATTCATGATGTTAAACTCCAGAGTGATATGAGGGACTAACTTTGACCCTGAGAAAAGGAGGCCTATACATAGGTCTGAGGAAAAATTCTGAACCTGGCAAAACAATCCTAAGGGTTAAGATGTTGCAAAATTGATTCTCTTTAAGAATCACACTTGGGTTTTTTTTTTTTTTTTTTTTTTTGCTGTGATGGGATCTTAAAGAATAGAGGCATAAGGAATGAGAATTCTCCCTTCACTACAAGAGAGGTTATGAAGATGGGTGTATAGAGAATTTAGGCACTGCTTTCCTGAGCCAAATTTAGTAGAGTTGCTCTAATTGTTGAATGAGCGCATGGCTACCCATTTGGAACTTTCTAGATTAAGTTTCAAGTATTTCCTCTCTAAGGGGTGTGTCAGTGTTTTACAGTTCTCTGTTTTTGCCAGATATCTTTTCATTAGTTTTGCTATTTTTGTGAAATGTGCTAAATTCAATCTGTTCTTTCACATAGACTCTGATTTTAAAAAAATCAAAGAAAGTAACTTTCATTCATATTTATGATGATAATGTTTTATAAGTGTAAACAGTTCTAAAATCATTTTTTATAATAGTTCAATCTGATTTTTTTATAATTATATTTATCGATGATATATTATAAATGTATCGGAAGTGTCAGTGGTTGTGCTCACCATGTTCATGTCCGAAGAGGCAGTCTGTGACCTACAAAATGTGTGTGAATAACATGTGAACAGTCTGCTAGAGTTCTCAGGGGACATCCCAGCCAAGATAGCTGCTGGGCCTTACTTGTGCCAGGGTGGCAAGGTGCTGACAATAGAAGGAAGTAGGTCCTAGTGGGCCAAGCTGGGTGTAAACATCACAAAAACGACTGAAGAAAGAGAAAAAGAGCAACATCTTGGAAGATGTTGTTTTTAATGTTTATTTTTAAAGGAAAGCATGGATTTGTCAATGTCTGTTATGTGAATACTGTGAAAAGCTAAACAATTAAAAGCATTACTTGTCATATACTTGGCATATCTCTGTTGTGTTCATTTGATTTGGGGTTTATTTTAGAGCTGATCACAGTTCCAGTCCCCATCAAACAATATACAGATAACTCACATAATAGATCTCTTTCCCTCCTTTCCTTCCTCCTTTCTCTTGTCTCTCTCTCTCCCTCTTTCCTCTTAAAAGACCTTTAAACAATGTAAATGACCATGCAGTAACATAGCTCTGCCCTTCACAGGTGTTTGAAAGTTGACTTTGTGCTTCACACCACCAGAGATGTGCAATTATGGAGCCTAACAGAACTCTTTGTTGTAGTATTGCTTACACTAGGTGCCTCATAAAAGCTTACTGTTGTTAGCAAGTTGGACTGTTTGACACCAAAATGTGTGGGTGACATATAGCGTGCGTGGCCATGCTTAAACAATTGTATCATTTAACTGTTTTTAAAAGATTCTAAAACACAGTTTACATATCACAAAAAGTGCTTTGTGAATTAGTTGTATAGTTTGCCAATAATTCTTAGGGTTAAATTACAGAAGAGTGTCCATCTGACACTTAGGACAATATTTGAATTTATGACTTTTTTAAATTAGAAATTTAAGATATTTTAGGTTTTAAGAGGTTTGGAATAGATGATAGGTTACATCAGTATATCTAAATATGGATGAATTAAGATCCCTGAAATGATGTCAGGAAAAGAAAAAGGTTCTTACATTATTCTCTGTGTGATTATTCCCCAGAGTTAGAAAAGTACAATTTTAAAAATAAGCCTTTTTTATCCAACTGATAGAAGGATCCTGTGTATAGATAACATAATGGATGTGGAATTTTGAAGAAGCCTGCAGTGAGGGTATTTTTAGGTGACTCCAGGAGCAAGCTGCCTTCTGAGAGACCCCACTGGGTGGCATGACATTGATGAGTTAACCATATGAATGTGACTCTTGGCCTTATTGATTCAGAATGCTGACTTTTGTCATTGTACCATAAGATCTGTCTCACATTAGCCAATCCATATAGTCTGTCCTTTTAGTAATTCATAGCCAACAATGTAACTGCTGTAAGGATAAAAACAATTGAATTAATGTGACCAGCAGATTCTCTCTCAGAAGACAGATCCGAGAGGGGTCAAATTGTAGTAAGAACATTGCATAGTGAACAGAAAGGACAAAGGGAGTTTTGCCATGTAATACACATATTCAGTGTTATCAGTTCTAAAGGTCTAATGCAAACATTCTCCAATCGAGGACTAGCCTTGCTAAAGTGATGAGATAGTCTGTTGGCAAAGAATATCCCTTCCTTTATGCAAGCCCTGCCAACTTTCTCCTCTCCATGATTGCTCTTTTTCTAATCTTTTGTTATTGGTCAACATTCTTATTCAGATATGTTAAATCTTCAGTCTTTCTCTGGCCTAGGAGTCTAGTTGTCTACTTCCATATTTTGTTACAATCCCTGAATGTGCTACCTTAATAGGTCACCAGAGGTTTGGGATGAGTATATATTAACCAGAATAAATCTTAGAAGTGCATTTAGTGGGGTAGCTTCTCTTGTTTACTGTTTTAATAATTGGGATGGGGGGACTCTATTTGTTCTTGGATTTGGTCCTTCCAAAAAAGCAATCAAAAGGAGAAAAGGGAAGAGTATCAGTATTTATTGGAGCTCTATCAGGTACTATATAGACACTTCTTATTACATCTTCTTTTGAACCTCATAACTATTCTGTAATATGTTTTTTAGTATTATTTCCATTTTACTGTTGAAGACTCAGAGAAGGTAAGAGAAAGTTGCTGAAAAACAAAGTGGTAGAATCAGAATTTGAGGCCCAGTGCGTCAGTGCCTGTACTTCTATTTCATTGCCATCTTTTAAAAAAAAAAGTCAAGGAAGTGGTCTCATGGGTAATCCACTTAGGAGATGACTGCATCTGGCGATGTTACGTGCATGCCCACCACGTGTCTAGTAGTTATATGAGTGGTAGATCACGGTCCACAGCAGTAACTTTAAATTATCTAGCACAACCCCTAGCCCAACCCAGTCCATCACACACAATACTTTTGAAATGTACACTAAAAATAAATTAGAAAAATGAAATAATTTTTTAAAAAAGACATACCAAATATAAGCTGGATGATCATGGCAATGTCAAGTTGCCTTACACATTTCAACATGTTTAATTTCTATTTTGTCACACTAGCTATAGTTTACGGACAGCACCAGCCCAAGACCACACTGAGTAACACTAGTTTAGATGTTATTTTTCAAGACCCCATTAATCTTTCTAGGGAACAAAAAAATTCCTGCCCTTCTTAAAATACAGGTTAACAGTTGAAAAGAATAGGATCCTCAGCTGTTTGGGAAAGAGCATGGTATATAATTTGTTAAATGACTATGAAGTTCTTGTTTACATTTGTTGACACTTTTTAGAAGAAAAATATTGAAACTGTGGAACAGATGTCATTACCTCTCCCTGTGGCCTTTGCCCACTGGAATTGTCAGTTACTTGACATTTTTTCCCATTCTCTTCCACATAGTTATGTTTTGCTTAATTTTATCTCTTAATCCATGTCTCAACCACTTAATGCATGATGGAACTAAATGTTTTATTGTACAGCTCACTAGATATAGGTAAACATATTTAACATAGTGCTGTGGTTTGGGAGAATGCCATGTCATTACATATTTAAATGCTAACCAAATACAAAGAGAGCTAGGCCCTGGTTGGGGAAACGAGACAGCTCTCCTCTTGCCATGGACTGTTTGCCACGCAATGATAATGGCAGTCCTTATAGTGTACATTATGTGTCAGGTGTGTCATTTAAACATCAAAACAACCTGTAAGCAAATACTGTAATCACCTTAATTTTACAGAGGAGGGCCCTGAGGCCCAAAGAGGTTATGTATATTTGTAGGTTCTCATTGGCAGAGCTGAGACTCAAATCCAGACAGTAGGACTCCAGAGGCGGCACTCCTAACCCCAGCATTATAATATCCTTGGATTGCCATCTAAAAACTGGGACCGCCCTGGCACCACAGTGGGGCAAGTGCTGCATTAACCACCCAAAGCAGATCCTGGCGGAGTGAGAGGCAGCCACCTGGATTGGCTCATTTCTTCCCCGTTCTAGACATCGGCAAGTTTCCAGTTACTCTTAAGCCCCACTTTGTCCTGACATAAGGTAAATTAGTTTCTGATCTGAGAAACCACTCCCCTTTTTCTTTCACCCTTTTATTTTGTCACCATCCGGGCACCAGTCTGTCTCCCGTCTGCCCAAAAGCTTGGAATTCTTGAGCCAAGTATTCTTAGAGCTTTGCCGAGATGGCACAGTAGTGGTTTAGGGCTTTAAAATTAGCTTTGTCTTGCCCACATGTGCCAAAGGACAGTACTTCTGCATGGAAAAATCATCTTTTACTTCCCTGCAGTCAGCTCTGTCACAGCATGTCCTCATCTTCACAGAATAACATTAATTTTAGGGTCTAGCGTTCCACACTAAAGATGAGAGAACAGGCCCAGAGATCTCCTAAAGATGATTTCATCTTCTCTACCTACACAATTCAACGTGGCAGCCACGAACAACATATAGTTTAAATTTAAATGAGAATGCTGATTCTTCAGATGCACTAGCCTCCTTGCAAGTGCTTAATCATCACCTATAGTTAATGGCTACCACATTGGATGGTGCTGCTCTACAAACTTACTGCCTTGGTCCCATAACTAAGCTGTGTTGGTTCCAGAATCCTATTTAAAGTGGGAATAGTGATAAGGACAAACTGATAATCTTAGCACATAACAAGCACCCAGTACCTATGGGTGTGGTTTCCATTTTCCTGGATTCACTGCTTACCTCCAGACTGGCTGCAAGAAATACTGCTTAAGTAATGGTCCCAGCACCAGCAACAACCCCCACCCCAGCAGTATTAGAAGTGTTTAGCTAATTGTTTCATGTGGCCAAGAAAGCAACGATGTTCCTCCTATGAATTGTTTAGGCTTTTCATGAGGTTTACTGGCTATTGGAGATATATGTATCATAATCATCATTATTCCACTTAAGGCTTTGAGTAAAAGTTTAATAATAAGCAGCTAAGCACTTTGGGTAATATACTTTTTCTACAGCCATAGGGGAAGGAGTATGAAATAAGTCATTAAGGCAGTGATTACCAGCCTGGGCTTTGTGACACCTGTGGGTATTGCTGCGGAATCTCGAGAGATGTTGTAAAATTCTCAAATCAAAATTTAATTTGAATTCGCTTTAATATTTTCTTAAATGCCACTTTGAGGACAGGAAGAAAAAGTCTCAAAGTCCACAAACCCATGAAGGTGTCTGTTCTGAAAAAGTCTGGAAATTACTGCACTGTTGAATCGGCTCTCACGGCCCATGTTTCTTAACAAAGGCCTATTGAATTTGGTCTTATTCATTACAGAGTAGAGGACTTCTATTTATCTGGTCACATAATTATCATTTAAGAAATACTCAAAAATGTATTTATTTTTATTTCAACATATCAACCGTGCATTTCCAAAACAGCAGGCTTTTCAAAGGAATAAATCAGAACCGTAAACACAAGATACAGTGTAAGTCTTTGACTTCCTACAGTTTCACAAATTCACATACTGTACATTCATAGGTGAGCTTCAGCCTGTCACCCATTTATTTCTAGAATTACATAAGCATAATAAATACATCTGATTTTTAAAGGTCACTTAAAATGAGTCATGATAATTTATAGTACAGTACGTTTCAGTTCGAGTGCAAAAATAACTATTTGCTGAATTCTATTTCTTTCCGTTATTTTTAAGCTGTGTTTTGTGGTGAAGCTAGATATCGAAGTGTACAATTTCTTCTCCCAGATGCAGTTGTGGGCAGAAGTATGGTATCATGGAGAAGCCCTCACTTTACAACTGATCCTGTTTAAGTGGGGTCAGAGAGTACAGTGAGTTGCTCGTTTTTAGCTCTTCTTTCCTCTCTCATGTGCTCTTCCACAACTATTATACACCCTATAATTGACCTTCATTCAACTAAAGCAGCATTCCCTTTTCCGCAACCCTCCCCCAAGGCATCCCGTTAACCTCAGTTTCATTTTTAGCAGCAAGCTTTATGCATGATTCACTCGGCCATTGTTCTGATAGTAGTTTACAGTAGCATACCAATATCTGAACTGTCCAGTGTCTGACTGTGTCTTCAAGGGAAAGAATATTCTGAGGTTTGTTTCCTTAGTCATTGGAAAGTATAGTTACTTCTTACTCCTGTCCTTTCCATTCCTGGTTCCCTATTCACCACCTTTTCCCCCTCACCAGAAACAAAACAAAAACTGACCCATTATATAATTTTTAAAACTTGTATCCCTCCCCCAGGCACTTTACTCTTATACTGTTATTTGTAAATAGTACTGCTTAATTAAAGAAACTCTTAGGAATTCAGTGATTTTTAAAATTCCATCAGCTACGTAGAGCCTGAATCACTATAAAATTGTAAATAGTGATAAAGGCAATTTACAGTATCAATATATTTAGTAAACCCTTGTCTACCAGGCCACAGGATACTGAGTTGGTTTGTTTATTTGGAATATCCCCTCTTCTGGTCTTAAAGCCCATTTAAAACAAAAGGCATTTTAAAGCTCAGCTTAGCTTGTAGTAGTCAGTAACAGCTTTGCTCAAAGAATTGGCTATTTTCATTATATTCCATACACATATAAAAATATATTTGCCAGAGATATGCCAAGTCTCTGATGAAACTTTCCTTTTTTAAAACAAAAGCATATAAGCTAACTTTTACTTACTTACTGTATGTTTTAAATTTTATAATTTTTTAAATGGTTCTCTTTAAGAGAAACAAAATTATAGGTGTATTCTGTTTCTTCCCAGTTTGCATAAAGAACCAGATAATCAGAATAAATAATCAGAAGAGGGCTATTATATTAGCATTCACCTCAAAACAATTTCTTTCCCAACACTTAGTGTAACTGCTGGTTTCAACTCTTACTGCCCCGGCAGAGCGGTCCTGCAGTCCTCTACCTAAGTAGCCAAAGACCAGAAAGTCCTCGTCAAACTCTGTTTCTCTTCCATGATTCCGGTGGGGTTCTGGAAGTTAAGCTGTTTCTGCCAATTATGTACTGTAGCTCGTGTGTGTGTGTGTGTGTGTGTGTGTGTGTGTGTGTGTGTGTGCGCATGTTAATGAGTTTATGTATTTAGAAGCGTTATGTGGTGCTGTGCTCCTCAAGGCGAGGCATGTCCTCGGTTTGGGACACCTCTCCCTCTGTCCTGGCAGAGGAGCCCAGTTCCATGCAGGGTGTGAGAGGAGGACCCCTCAAGGTCCCCCAGTGGCAGGCTGAGCCTGCTAGTCCTCACTCTCCTTTGCCCTCTGGTCCACACTGGGGTGAGGAGGGCTGCTCTGCATCTGAGATGCTGCCGTTTGAGAGGATGGCTGGTTTCTAGATGGGTCAGAGTGGATCTCACATGGGACAGGCCGGGCTCCACCAGCTGAAGAATCTCCCTGATTCTCACTGGTCCCCTGGAAGGAAAAAACAGGAGATGCCTCACAGTCTGTGTTAGCAAATAAAGCCAACATTTTTTATGATTTCCAGTAAGATATAGGAAACATGGGAAGATCATCCTCAAGTCACCACTTCAGGGAACAATAGAGGAATAAGGACAGAATGTCTTACCTTTCATCTCTTTTCCTATGTGCACCTGCCAGAGCCGCATGAAAAACACAAACACTATAAGCAGACGTATCTTGTGGATAAAGGAACATCACTACCAAAATGCCTGTTAACTACTAGGAAAACAATTTACATCAACAAATATTTCCTGCGTCCCCACCAGCCACTGTGGAAAGTCACTGGGCAAGCAGTATGGAATTGATACTCAGGCCACTTGCTGAGACCATAGAATTCAGCAGTTGGAAGACACCTTGTCTAGCAGGCAGTAAGTAAGGCATTCTCAATCTCAGAGACAGGGCCAGGAAAACTATCCTGAGAGTCAGCGTCCTAGCTATCTCTGAGATTTTAAAGTATATAGGAAAAGTTCAATACAACAGAATATCCACAGAAAAGGGGAATGTAAACAAGCATTTACATAACCAATGTAAGTAGCTATGAGTACACACGCTCCAGCAATCACTCATAGCACGTCTGTAAGATGCCACATTGCTAAATCCAATGCCACATGCCTGATTTTTACAAATTTACATGTTTTTTAAACAAAATTTCCTCCAAATTAGTAGCTATCTCTTCAAATAGCTGAGCACTAAAAAAAACAAAAAAAAAAAAAACAAAAAAAAAAAAACAAAAAAAAAGGTTTTATTTCTGTGGTTCTAAAATGTAAAAAAAAAAAAAAAAGAATCTTACTATAATGGCCTCTTCATAAGACTAACGATGACATCCCAGCCAGTTTTTATTAAGATTCTGGTATTAGCATACCAGAAAAAAAAAAAAAACAAATGTAATGATACTTAAGCCTGACAGGCTTCTGTGAAAATGAGGGTGGGTATCTGAAATAATGGAAGCACTGCTTTTAGGTAAGAGGTACCCTTTCTGCTGCTTTACCTACCTGCTTATCTTTTATATGCCTTTCTCATTGTTCTTGACTAAGCAGAGGGTTCATGTGAGTTTATTATCTTGATGAATAAGTAGGCTTATGCATGGACTAGAATGCATTATGCTTATCAGTGAAGAATGAGATTTGGCTTAAATTACAGAAATATTTTATGTTGGTTTACAAAGTCATGATAAAGGTAGTTTGAATTTTCTAAAAAAGCAAGTTACCCAAATAACTCTTTATTTTTGAGTCTTTCCCCTTGATTTTTTTTTCTGTGTTCTCTGAAGCAACTCTAGATACAGAGTTGACATGATGCATCAAGTAAAAGGGAGTGATTAACATAAACACAGGGAAACGGACTCATTACTTTAGCCAGGCTGTTCAGAGAAGTCACACTTAATCATTTTCCAAAGGCAGTATGTAGCTTTAGTTACAATTACCCACATTGTTTTATCAACATGGCTTGACCTTACTCTGAGATCATACCTCTAAGGACAAGAAAAATCATACTTTTTATTTTTCATGAGGGGCCACAAGCAAAACCACACTTCCACTGAGTTAGGTGTCTTTATCAGACCCACACAGTGGCTCAGGTATTCATTAATTCATCAGATATTTGTTAAGATATTATTATATATAATGTCCCTACTAGAATTTTAGAATTACAGAGATTAATGCCCCCAAAGCAAAAACCATATGTTTTTGCTTTGCAACTGTAACTGATATCCAACAACAATGAAATTTTAAAGAAATATACAAGATCGAAATGGATATATTTTCTTTCTTTCAAAAAGTATCCTCTTCTCTGTGAAGCCTTCCTGAATGCCATAAGGAAGAATTTTCCCTCTGTGGGATCTTGTATACACCTCTATAATGCACTTGTCACGAAGTACTGAAATGATTTGTTTTTATGTCTGTTTCCCCCATCAGACCTTCCATAATCTTGCTGAATGAATAACTCAATGATTTAAACACTGAGCCCACTCAAGGGAGGCCAGCAGAGGAACTCTACCTGTAAAGGCTGTATCTCGGAAGCACGGTTGTCTCTTGTGAGCTGCATCATCTCTTTAATTTGGTAGAGTGCGTAGACAAAGGTCACCCAGGGAGAGGAGCTGACCCCCCAGGCTGGCTTGTTCACATCCTCCTGTTCTTCCTGGTGCTTGGTTTTCTTGGGTGGAAGTCTGGGCTCAATACGTGGCATGACGTCTTCTGTCTGTTGCTGTACCAAGTCGATGGTTGCTATGGGAACGGGACTTGATGGAACAGGAATCCTTTCTGCCAACATTGTCTTGTCTGGAGAGAAAAATCATGTTTAAATCATTTTTGAGTTTTCTACATATTTAAACAAATGTGAAAGGAAACAACCAAATAAGCAGACTATCCAATAAACCCATTCTAGTGTGTTCGGCAATGTTAATAAATTGCTGGGTACCAAAGTCTTTATTTGGTGCAAGTACTGAGCAAATGAACATGAGGTTTATATTCCAGGGTCTCCTTGTAGGACTTAATACACATGAACTTATATTTGTTTATAAAGTGTATTGTTCACTTAACTTAGATTAGATATAACATCTGTGGGGCATAGGTTATAATGAATGGTACTTTAGTCCCACTTACAGGATTCAGATTTTAAAAATAAGCATCAATATAGGAAAAGCCATGTGATAGCTGTTTTTATTGGCCTTTACTGAAGGCATGGAGACCAAGGCTGTGTACAAGACAAGATCCAGTTAAGATTATAAAAGAGCAAAAGTGAGAAAAATCAGTATTGTTCTTCTTTCTGAGTCACTTGCTAGAATTAAAATCTGTCTCTGGGGTGTCTATAACAAGCTAGTTTTTCTAACAGAAGCACTTCAGGTACTTGAGGCAAATGTCACTCAAAGTACAGGACACAAAAGATATGCCCCATTCTGGGAACTAAGACCCGAGAAAGAAAGACTATTTCCCTTCCAACAGTTGGCCTTTTTATAAGGAGAAAAATAATCCAATTAAAAAAAAAAAGTTGAACATTTATTCTCATTTAAACATTATATTTAATATAACCTTCTTTCTGTATAACCGTATGACAATTTTAATGAAGGCCATGCCTGATTGAGGGAAAACTTCAAATTTAAGGTTTAGACATTTTTTTCAAAGGAAGGTAAAAGCATAGAGATTAATACCACTTCCTATCTCTAGTAGTAAAATTACTGTATAGCCTTTTATCTATTTGATTTAAATTTTAAAACCCTTTAGAATATCAGAGAAATGTAAAACCATACGCCCTCCCTCAGTACCTTGTATCATAAACCAAAATAAAAACAAGAATATCCCAAGCTACTTAAAACAACCAATATTTTCAAAGAGTAGGTAGCTTCTCTTAAGCGATGGTACACAAGTCCACTGATACGCCACGGAGAAAATCTAGCCAAGCTGGTCTGTTACCACCTCTGGGTTCCTGAGAGGTAGATATGGAATTCCCCATGGCTTCAACCTTTAGAACTACTAAGAGAGAATGGACATGTTTACCTTCTTCCTCATCTGGCACTGCCAGCCACTGGATTAGGGCAAAGAGCAGAAGGATCACCAGGCAAGCCATGCCGATTCCTCGGAAAGTGGCAGCAGCCCCTGGGGGTGGGGGGGGGGGGGATAAAAAAAAGAGCACTCTGCAGAGTAATTCCAGGAAAGGCAGGTAGCCCTCATCCAAAACTGTCAATGTTCTACAGTTCAGGACAAAGGCAGCAGAGCTTGGGATGAACCAGAGAATGGCAAATAGCCATTAGCTTCATATCATAGAAAACACACAGGGCTGGTTAGGTATCAGGTGCTGGTACTGGATCTGTCATTGGTCAAATTTTAAAACTGCATTTTTAAAGGACTGTCTCTGGGTACTTTCACCATAAAATTCAATGGTGCTCTTCTTCAAAAAGACCATTTACTTAACTAGTAAACAGCCCTATTAATCTGTAGTTGGAACAGTGGAGCTTAAATAGTGCTATAAATTCAGATAGCCCTGGGCCCACCTTCCATAGCAGATCCTAGAGCAGAACAATCTCATCTCCTTAGCCCCTGTATTTCCAATAAGGAAGACCTGACAGGGCAGACACACTGTTGTCACAGATGCGGTGGCATTACCAATTCTAGCATACAGTTAGAATTTTCTGGTTCAGGATCTCATGGTGGAATAACAATGATGAATTTTCTTCCCTCTAGCATTAGTGTCAGCAGGTTTAGGGTACTTGACTTCAAACCAAAAGCACATGCGCTTATTCATCTCTTCGGCTCCCTTGAGGTATCTGTGTAACATCTCACTAAGCTGTTTGTCAGAAGAGTGTGCATGGGCTGGCTCTAAGTCATCTTAACGACTTACACACACTGTTTTATAGCATGACTACCATGAAAGCCAGAAAGAGAATATTATGACTACTGGAGTTTAGCTTCTAGCAATCTTCAATAATAATCTGAGTGTTTATTGAGCTGTGGCTGAAAAATCGTAAGTTCTCATCAAAGAAGAAAGCAAAGAAGAGAAAGCCATTCTTACCAAAATAATTGACCAACACGCCTCCAATCATGGCACCACAACCTCTCCCCAAGCCCAGGTGGAGGCCCTGCAGGATGCCCTGAGCAGATGTCCTCAGCTCAGGAGGGACAGCTGCGCTTAGGTAAGAAATGCAGGCTGCCCAGACCGCTGCGTGTGTCACTCCTGTGGAGGAAGAAGAGCAAGGATTGTCTCTCAGCGCTTCTTAGGTTGTTCTTTCTTCAATTATGAATTAGTCATTTAAATTTATATGTATATATAGACATATATCTATAAAATACATATTTTATTGATCTGTGGTTAAATATACATCGCATAAAATTTGCCAGTTTAATCACTTTAAAGTATATAGTTCAGTGGCATTAAACACACTCACAATGTTGTGCAACCATCACCACCATCCATCTCTAGAACTTTATCATCCCAAACTGAAACTCTGTATCCATTAACCAATAACTTTCCCCAGGCCCTGGGAACCACTATTCTACTTTCTGTTTCTATGAATTTGCATACTCTAGGTACCTCGTGTAAGTGGAATCATACAGTATTTGTTCATTTGTGTCTGGCTTATTTGACTTAACGTAATGTCTTCAGAGTTCATCCATGTTGTAGAATGCATTGAAATTTTGTTCTTTTTAAGGCTAATATTCCATTGTATGTAAATAACACATACAATGTGTATCCATTCGCATCTACTAATAGACATTTGGATTGTTTCCAAATTTATCTAGTATTGTGACTGTTGCTGCTATGAACATTGGTGTATAAGTATTAGTTTGAGTCCTTACTGTCAACTCTTTTGGGTATATGCCTAAGAGTGTAATTACTAGGTCATATGGGTAATAATCTATTTAACGCTTTGAGGAACTGCCTGTTTTCCATAGTAGCTGTACCACTTTACATTTCTGCTGGAATACAGAAGTGTTCCAATTTCTCTTTATCTTGCCCAGCACTTGTTATTTTCTTTTTCTTTCTTTTCTTTCTTCCTCTCTCCTCTCCTCTCTTCTCTCTCTCTTTTTCTTTTTCTTCCTCCCTTCCTCCTTCCCTTCCCTTTCCTTTCCTCTCCTCATTCCTTTCTTCCTTTTTTTTTTTAATAATAGCAATCCTAATGAGTAAAAAGGGTATCTGATTGTGATTTTTTTGATTTCCATTCCCTAATGACTAGTATGAGGTTGAGCGTCTTTTAATTTCCTTATTTTTGTGTTATTGGCCATTTGTGTATCTTTGAAGAAATGTATATTCAAATCCTTTGCCCATTTTTTAATTGGGTTGTTAGGTGGGTTTTTTTTTGTTTGTTTGCTTGTTTTTGGCTGTTGAGCTGTAAGAGTTCCTAATATATTTTAGGTATTAATCCCTTATTAGGTATCTATATGGCATTAAGATTATTTCCAATTTTTTTCCATTATAATTAGCACTATGATTAACACTGTTGGAGATACAGCTTTCACATATCTTAGATTATTTACGTTGGCTATAATTCTACAAGTGAGGTTAATGGATATAATATCAAAGATATAACAATTTTTGTGCCTTTTAATATACATTTCTAATTTATTTTCCAAAAGAGTGTAGAGACCATTTAAAATGACTCATTACCAGTTGCATTATACCTTTATCATTAGTTGGGAGGGAGGGGAGGATAGATAGGTTATTTTAATGTACAGCAACTGAGCACTGTCTGAATTTAAATCTTTATTAAAGCACTGCTTTAACTGTAATAAAAAGATGACATAAGCTATAAAAGAAATAAAGGTATAGGAGTCCAAACAATACTCAGAAAGTCATCAACATGTAAGAAAAGAGAGCAAGAGAATAAGGAACACTGAACTACAAAAACAACCAGAAAACAATAAAATAGCAATAACTACATACCTATCAATAATCGCTTTAAGTATAAATGGGTTAAATGCTCCAATCAAAAGATTAATGGATAAAGAAGATGTGATACAGGTATACAATGAAATCTTACCATTTGCAACAACATGGATGGACCTAGAGGGTATTATGCTAAGTGAAATAAGTCAGACAAAGACAAATACCATATGATTTCACTTTTATGTAGAATCTAAAAAACAAAATAAACAAAACAGAAACAACTCATTACAAAAAACAAAATGATGGCTGCCAGATGAGAGATGAGAGTGGGATTGGGAAACTGAGTGAAAAAGGTGAAAGGATTAAGAAATACAAACTGGCAATTACAAAATAGTCATAGGAATGTAAAGTACAGTTTAGGGAGTATAGTCAATAATATAGTAATAACTATATATGGTGTCAGGTGAATGCAAGACTTATCAGGGGGATCACTTCCTAAGTTATATAAATGTCTAACTATTATACTATGCACATGAAACTAATATAAACTAAAACTAAATGTTAACTGTAATTGGGGAAAAAAAGGAACTATCTTGAGTAAGACACTTAATTCTTCTGGATTTCAATAAATTATAAAATCAACCAACCAACCAACAAACAAAAGATAATCACACAACAGGTTTTATAAATGAAAGGGATTAAGACACCATCTGGTTCTGCCTAGATTAAGTCATGGACTTACTCCCTGAAAAATAATCTCATCTGGAGAAAAAATTATCAGAAACTCTTAATGTATGTTTTAGAAAATTAAAGTAAAAGATTAATATAAATTTAAGATTTAATCTGACATTAGTCTGCTTCTGGCAAAATGGAATGAATAAGGGCTGGATTTACCCTCCTTCCCAAAACAACCAAAACCTGGACAAAATATATGAAACAATAGTTCCCAAGACACTGAACATGAGCAACAAGGGCAGTAGTAATCTCCGACAGAAGAAAGAAATGAGGGGCCAAGTTCACTGCCTGCTTAGTTTGAAAGTTGCAAGGAGTGGGAACCACTCAGTTGAGATGGAGCTGACAGTCTGGGGAGACCAAGGCAGCTGGAGTGCTGGGGGAGAGTACCAGAGAGGAGGGAGCTTCACAGAGAGAAACTCCCAAAACCTGCAGATGACCTTCCTCAAGTATTCAGCAGAGTACTGATCAGCAAAAACATGTGCAGAGACTCTGCAAAGCCAGGGAAAGAACTACCAGAAAGCGATACGTTTACTCAGAACCCACACAGGGCCAGGGAGAGTATCAGTTTCACCAGCCAAACTGCAAAACCTCATGATTCTTGGGATTGGTAGAGTATTTAAAAGGGTCTTGGGTTACTATTAACAGAGAAACACCAAAATAATTTTTCTTAGGCTTATATATCTTTCAGGAATCATTTCAACTAGGCTGTTTTTAAACTATAAATATGAACTAGATTATTAGAAGTAGTATGCACATTTATTTAATTTCCACAGAAGTCAAATAAAATATTTGCTTTATCTGGCTAACCAATTTTAGTACCTTAGATAATGCCAGCTTTCTCAAAACTGAATAATACCTGGATAGAACCTTAATTATAAATGTTGACACAGTAATACACAATGGATATATTTTAAAATATTTTCATTTATATTATTAAAGATGCTATTAACTCCATTTATTTTCAGATATGCATGTTTTTTTCATTAATGCCAAAGAAAAAACTCAAAAATATTTCAAGAAATAAAATGAATTTATTCAAAATTAATTAGATTCAACAGTAACATGCAACATTGGTTTGGAAATTTCTTAAAAATAAATCACCAAAGACCTGAAACCACATCAAACAGTTGTAAATTAACTTTAATGGTGCTGTCAAATCTATTATGTCTATGTCTGAGCAATCAATTGCAGGATTTACAAGTAGAGAAAGATGGGCCTATGTATTTATTTATGTGACCAAAACAATACCAAATATATTTTTGCTATAATTCTGGATCAAATATAATTTTAGCAGTTACTCTTTTAAGTGTGAAGGCTTGGGCACACATAAAATCTTCCAATAATAGGATTTCTTTTTTTTCTTTTTTCAAAATTCCAAAGATTCTTCCAAAACTTTGAGTCTTCTAAGATAATTAAAACCTTTTCCAGCAGGATGACTTAAGTCAGGATGCTTTTAAACTATTCTTAGAATTTGATGGCTGGTATTAAGGGGCAGATGTAAAAGATTCTCTATAGTTAGATTGCTAGAGTTTCCATATTGCTTTTTGGGACTGATTAGATACCGGGAACAACATTCTTTAAAGTAGCTCAAGGCATTAACTGAAAGAAAAAATCGAAGGCACATAGAAATAATTTTCCTCGATACTAAAAGCAGAAGAATGAAAGCCACTCTGCCGGTATGCCCCAGCATTTTCCAGGGAAGATGCAGAATTAAAATGGCTTCTCTGAAGTACCTCATGTCAAAATATCATGTAAATAGAAGATCCATACCACTTCCTTGAAATGAAACTAGCAAAACTTAACTATCCATAAGAGGGAACTGGATTGGTAACACCACCTTTACATACAAAAAACAACAGTAGAGTTGTAGTTCTTGTTCTTAAACTTGAATATGCAAACTTCTAACAATCATATTAATCTGGAACTCTTGCAAATGTTTTCACTACAGTTGTCTCATGGTACTCAAATTTTAAAATAATAAAAAAGCAACCTAGAAATCTAAAAACTCTCCAACACTTTTCATATTTGTAAGATAAGAAAGTAAGTCTGGGCAATTACGCTATCTAAAACAACTTTCCTGTAAAGTTTAGAAGGTAAAGGATATAAACTGGGAAGAGAAAGTGCTTTTGCTTTCTTTACTTTTCATTAGCGAACTGTGAAAAAGTAAATGATTATTCCCTATTTGATGAAATAAATAAGCAAATTTATTCAGCGGCATGGATAAAATGTGTACACTGGAGTTACAATTTTTAAAACCTTTTAGCATGAGATAACTAAGTTGGTGGATCAATCAGTATGAATAAAAAACATTACGCCCATGACTGATAACAGTAACAAAGGCACACAAATTGATTCTCCTTGCAATATGTGTTAACCCTTCCTTGGCTACTTGTCACAAAGCTACTGATATTTGTGAGTGATACGTCAACACCAACTCACATAATTAGGTGCTTCATAAACACATTTGAGTGACAATTCAATACCATATGTTAACTGCCAATGAATGACTTTTAAAGACCACATGGTCACAGGAATTTAGCTTCTCATTCCTTCCTTACCTTGACTAGGGTTTCTCAGGGTTACCTTCAAGACCTAACAGAAACACAGAAATATTTTCATACCACCCACTGCCAAGACCTTAACTGTTTGGGACTACAATATATTTGAATAACATAGAACTATTAGAAAAATTTTGATTAACATTAAATTTTTTTATTATAGCAGCTTACTCCAACAGGAATTAGGCTTAAAAGATCCCATTTCTTCCTCCCAGGAGCAGGTACTATTTTTTTTTTCACATTCTATCAAGGAAACTAAGACATAGAGTGATTAAAGTCCTTGTCCTATGTCACAGAGACAACAGGGTAGTAGAACAGTACTTGAAACTAAGGTGTCTAAGTTTAGAACTTCAGTGCTTAAGTATACTATCCATCCTCATTACAGCTATATAAAGTGTTCTTTGGTAAAAGTAACCATCTACTTGGAGAGCTTTTGTTTGATAATATCAAACATGCCCAACAATCTATCAATTTTTTAAAAATGTATATTCTTACTACCTTCTTCCACTCCTTCCCTAAAGAGCTCACATCATACATATTATCAAGTTTCTTCTATGCCCCAAATAACTCTTTACCTTATAATATTCAACACTGGTATGTGATTCTGCAACATGAATTTTAAGACTGTTCAGTCTTGGCCCACAAGAATGCTATGTTGCAATAAATGGCATATAAGAGCAAGAAAAAAAAAATCCTTTCTTCCCAAGTAGACAGTTGCTCTTTGTAAAATTCTGCTTGGCTTGGGGACATCCCATCATCATGGCTGGGAGGGAAAAGAACTAACAATCAAAGTACTGGGGAACTAGAACCTTTTGTTTTCCTTGCTCTGGCACTGACTTGTGCTCACTGAACAAAACAAAAGTATCCATTTAGCACTACTACACTGAATCATTTGTGACAGACCTTTTCCATTGATGGACCAAAGCATACATTTCAATTAGTTCAGTATACTTCTCAAATGCTAGAATTAAAAAAGCTTCTGAAAGATCAGCTCAGTGAAAATCAGTAAGAGACTTATTCTTCCTAAAAATAAAAAAGACCTTCATTAGGCAGGCAATAAAGGAAGGAGACTATATTGGTTAAGGTAATTCTAGCTGTTGTAACAGATAAACCTTAGAATCTTAGTGGTTTTACACATTAGATCTTTTCTTTTCTTGCTCATATAAAGCTGAGTGGGCATGGATGGGACAGGAAGAGCAGCAGCTCTACTCCAAATAGTTATTCAGGGACCCAGGCTGCAGAGACTCTCCTATCTTCAACACCTGATTATCCTGGGCACCAATATCCAGCTGGCAGAGGAGGGAGGAAAGGATGGCACATGGGAAATTTTATAGGCTGGATTTAGAAGTGACACACATCATTTATGTTCATACTCCACCAGGCAGAATCAGTCATGTGATCATACCTAATTGCAAGGGAGACTGGGAAATAAGAGTCTAGCTATGTGTATGTCCATGAAGAAGTGGAAACAGATGAACAGCAAGCCGTATCTCAGTCAGAGTCTGGGCCACCAATACCAATGGACTGTCCAAAAATAGCAGAGGACTCCACGGAGAACAATGGACCTAGCAGTAGCTGCATGTATCTTATGTGTGTTGCATGAAAGAGACTTTATATAAGACACACAACAATTATTGGTCTATAACAACGTACAGCACTACTAGAATCTCCTTCGCGCCTTCATTCAACAGCCCTTGCTGAGCACCTAGACTGTGAGTCAGAGCCCCTGCTCTGCTCTGAGAATATGATGATACACAAAATGCATCCCTAACACCACCACAGAGCTGACCATCTGGTGAGTGAAAAGGGCAGGATTTACCTGAAGGAGGAGCAGACTGAGCTCGTTAATGAAAACAAACATATCTAGCACCTAGCATAGGGCTTGACATGTAATGGCAGCTGAACAAAAGTTGAAATGAAACTAAGCAGGCAGTGGTCTGCATGTTAGGATGAGGAAGAAAGCATTTGTGGGTAAAAGGTACCCTGGGTAAGATTGGAGAAAACTTCCAAATCCCGCATGTGAGTAAAAATTGACAGAGGAAATAAAGCGTTTCTGTTTCACCTTGCAAGTTTAAAAAAAAAAAAAAAAAAAGTTAGTTGCTTTCCAAAAAGGTTTATAACTGATAAAATAACATTCTGGAGATCCCTTGTGAATTCTACATGCTGTTGTCAGGCCCTTGGCATAACTTAAAGCCAAGGCACACCTTTAGGAGATTACCACCCCAAACTGACTGTGTTTACTGTCGAGACTTGGCTAACTGTGGGCTACATGCTCATTGTTCTCCCAATACCAAGCCACACATGAGAACTGATTTTATATCAAAGCCAGTAAAAATTTCACTTCCCCAATGATAGCTTTAAGATCAATGTGCATTGACTAGTCATTTATGTTCAGGCTTTAATGCATTATTACAATTTACTCTCTTAGAGGACAATCTTCTAAATTATATTTCCCTTGGTCCTGTTATTTACTTATTTTTATTTGACTTTTACTGTTATTTTGTATTATTTAACATTGATTAAAGGCTGAGTATGTGCCAGGTAACATGTTAAATACTATAGGGATTAAATGATTTAAAACTCATATCAGCCTATTCTATAGTGCAAGAATCTGAAGCTCAGAGAGAGTAAGCATTTTGTCCAGAGGCACAGAGCTTTTAGGCTGGGGACTGGAACACAAAACAGTCTCAGTTAAGCCTAAGCACTTATGGTTTCCAGATTATTGCATATTTTGGTTTAAGCTGCCTCAATTTTTAGAATAAGGTTGGAGCATAAGTAAATGATTAAAGTACACTGATGGTTCTACGGATGTTTAAGGGATGGCTGATGGTGTCTTTGGAAAAAAGTTATCTCATTAAAGGTTCAACTTTTAAACTTAATTTTCTAATTTTCTTCACATATTTATCAATTTTTGAGATATAACTTTCTGCATTACTCAAAAGCTTTAAAAATCAGAAAATACTGACTCTAGTATATTTTGCAGGAGACTATAAAATCAAATGACAAGCATTTACAGTACATTTTCTTATGTGCATGTCTCTTGGAGAATTAAAAAAATATAAAATATAGTCTTTGCATTTGAGTTAAAACTAAGTCAGGAAGGAAAACTAGTATTCGTAAAATAATCGGGCAGCAATTAAATGCTAAACTATGTAACACAGTCCATAAGTTTGAGACCAATTTAGAAAAGGAAGAGCTAAGTGTGGGATGCACTTGCCAAAAAACAATTCTTGGAGCAGAAAACATTTTAAATGAATTCTAAATGGAGAAAATAACGTCTATTTTGAAAACATTTAGTACTTTTAGCATGGGAGTAACAAAGAATAATATTGCTCTATTACAATTTATAAGATTATTCAGATTAAAAATTAATCTTATTAGTAAAAACAATGACTTTCATATGCCAATTTATCATCTGAAATGCTAAACTTAGAGCATGTGTCTACCTTATGTATTCATGTGGCAAGCTACCTGTGTTTCAGGGGTTAAGCCAGACAGAAGATTTTCAATATGGATTACAAGAGACTGGAATCATGTCCAGAATTTCCACTGTCAGATAAGGGCGTCATAGTAACCCCTTCATAATTTCTCCATGTTCTCCCAGAACATGAGAAGAAGGAAAACGTGGTTCTTACTCAAATGAATAGGCATACTAAATAAGAGCTTCATAAATATCAGTTCAAGCCCTCCTACTGGTGACATTAAAAACCATCTTTCCTGGCTCCTGCTGATCAATCATCCTGCAGACAAAGACCTGACAAGCAAGCCTCATTTTCAACCTCAGTACTTGAGCCATTAATTCAAGTACCTCGAAAGGAGCTTTTTAGTTATGGCAGCCTTGGGCTGGCCTTACTCTTCTTAAATACATTTTAATAGCAAGATCTCAAAGTCTTGCAAAGTGTACAACGAATACCCATCTTGGAAGAAGCATAACAAATTTGGGCTTGATTTTTTTTTTAAGTGTATACTGATCACAATCAGGAATTTTTAAATGCTTCTTGTATAAAAGTAAAGAAAAAAATTCCTATGGATTTTTAAAATGAGATCCTGAGAAATCATATAAATTATCCCACCCCCTCCACTCCACCCAGCAATGCTTTTAGGTACTGAGACCATTATCTTTTTAAGATAAACTGCAGGTTCCTTATGGGCAGGAAATAAGTCTTCTGCTTCTTTATATGGTGCTACCGGTAGCCTATAGAGCAATATATTTGCTGCGAATGGTAGCTGAACTGCTAGGATAAGGCTACAAGAGAATATTGGCTACTAAATGTGAGAAATGACATATGAAAGAAACATCCTCACAATTCCCAATAGCATCCAACAGTATTACCTTAATCCCCAAATAGGTACCTGCAAAGCCTCCTTCCTAGGGTCCTAGAAAGGAGGAAATTTGCTTCAGCTCCCTCCCATCTGCTAATTATTACCAAGAAGCAGACATTAAAAAACCATCTTTCATCAAAAGATGAGGAGACGAATGCTGGTGATAATGATCAACAGCTCTGAGGAATGAAGGAGTAACAAGGAATCTTCTTCCATTAAGTCACATGTTACTCAAAAGGGGAAGAGATTGGTAGTGGGAGAGAGAGAATAAAGTATGTCCCTTGTTCCTTCCCCTTTAGCTGCCCACTACATGGTACTAGTTCTTATGGTGTTTGGGGATGAGGCAAAGGGTGATAGGATAAAGAGGCAGACATCATCTCTATTTTTTAAGGAAACTCTTATGTGTGGGGCTGGTTAGGAATCAAAAAATGGAAGTGCGGACAATTCAGTGTCAAGACTGTCAAGGCCATCGATGAAAACCAACACCCCACTCCCAATCCTCCCCAGCTCCTGAGACTGGGTCTTTGGTATCATCAGGTAACCATTCCACTCAAGGGATTAAAGAACATCTATTATGACAGCGGGCTTATCCTGTAATTAAATCATTCAGTGTTTCGTAGTCATCATTCTTGTTTTTACTGAATCCTAGGTAGAGCTGCCTTAAGCACAGGGACTTTAAAGTCATCTGCACAAGCCTTGTAAGGTCGAAGGATCCAGACTGGCAAAATGAACCTTTTACAGTACAAAGTTTATTCCTGTGATGCAGGATTTACTATTTTCTGCGGGGTGGACATGGGTCAAACAAAGGCAAAGGATTTTGTTTTTTGTTGTTCAGCCAAAATGCTCAGCGCTTACTTCTGCCAAGGAATGAAACCATCTCCTCCAGTTTTAGACACAAAGAGCTCTGTGGAACTGATCACAATCTTCCATTAAATACCGAGACTCTATATTTATAGATCCCCCTTTCTACTTGCTTCAGATCTATAACAAGGTTTCTACTGGTACTGGAGAGGATAAAATGAAGCACAAAGTTATAAATTGTCAGCTGCCACAGGAAATAGAATTCCTGTTTAGATTCAGAACATGGCGAGCTCCCTGAATCCTGGGATAAGTGCCCTGAGATATACATGTAAGTATTATAAAGCAATGTCCTGGGTCATCAGTTTGGAATGATAAACCCACTGAGCCCTCGCCACGGCACACCACTTAGATTCCCTGAAGATGCCTTTTGCTTTCACCACGTTGCTCTTCTCTATGCCAAATACCCGCTCTCTTTAGGCCATCTGTGTATTCCTATTCACTCTTCAGAATCCAGCTCATATGTGGTTTCCTGGGGGAAATCTTTCAGTAATATCTTTATCGTCCCACTCTCCGCTTCGCAAAGTTAATAATTTCTTTCACAGAGCTCCTTCTCTATTATCTGGCACATATTTCTGATTCCACCCAACACATTATATAATAATTATGAGTTTACACATCTGGCTTCTGGAACAGATGGTGAGACCTTGGGGCCTAAGTTAATAAATGGAGTTTTTATTACATTCCCAGAGCACAGCATGCTCTTGTAGCTATTTAATTTATTTTTGATAAATTAACAGGAAAATAGAATTTTTTTATTCGTATCATTTGTTTTTTCCCCTTCTTACAAAATTCTTCTGTTGTTCCTTTAACCATTTCATTAAAAAGTTCTCTCTTTTGCTCTTTTCTTGAGTCCCTTTTGCAAACTGTCCTCTTCCACCTAATTCCTACTGGTTTGTCTGTTATTTTTTATAAAGTCTGCACACAGGCAAACAAATAAATAATGGTCAGGCGAGGATCCTGCCTCATAGAACAGAAAAGGAACCAGAAGCAGGAAATCTAAGAACTGTGTTGCATACACCTTATTATTGCACAATTCTTTTCTTCAGTTCACATTTAGTGCTTTGTTATTCTTAATGCTGAGATGTGTGCCTGACCTCAAGACTCTTCCAGAGTTCTAATTATGACAAACATAATTTATTATAAAACCAAATTTCCATGTTCTATATATTTATAAACAAAATCTCCTTTCATTGCATCGGACCTGAAAAAGTGTGCATATATTTGAATTTTATAATTATAACGTGAATACAAATTATATCTCCTTTCAATTAGGATAGGTTTTTCCCTGCCATTGCCACAATGGGATTTGATAAAGGAATCTATTTTGTTTAGATGTATAATCGAGAGTCTTCCATCTTAGATATCATGACAAGAAATTACGTTAACTGTGCTACATCTGCATCCTCAAGGTGAAGTAAAATGATAATGGCAATCTATAAAGCTCATGAAACTGTATATAACCACAGACTACTTAGTACAGTTAATGATTTAGGAGCCTGGGCTATCCCAGAAGACCTCAGTTCCAATGATCTTGTCCCCAACCTTTATTTTAATCATAATGCCAACCACCAAATGGTTTAGCTAAACTGCTAACAGGTTTTCAGGCTATACTCTGGATTATGTGAGCTAACGTGGCAATGAGCTTAGAATAGATACCCACGTTTTCAGTGCTCTTGAGCCACAAGGCAAGAACCTCCTAGAAATTTTTTCAAAATTATAGGCTGAAGGAAAACAGTACACTGAAGCAAAGAGAAGAACTCAGGTCAGCATATTTGAGCAAAGATTTAAAGGGAAAACAATAGCCTGACTATAGCTTTAGTTATAAATCACTAAATGTGATAAAAAATAACTGAAGCTATAACATAATTATGAGAAGCTTTTCCACTGTAGTTATACCTATAAAAATAAAACACCAAATCTTTAAAAGAGAAACCTAGTATATTTAAAACCAACTTCGGATGTATATGCCTAACAATTGTACATTAGAGTTTATTCTAGAGTTTCTCTTCCTTTGTATAATCACAAGGGTGTGGGTCAAATCCAGCTTTGTTTGGCTCAACACACACAGAACAGCATTCAGAATAACCGAAGAACCAGCCCATCTGATGTCATCTCTTCCTTACCTACTTCAAAATCAGATAAAACAGTAGGTCTGCCCTTCCTTTACAGGGTCAGCTATTGAAGGCCGCTGAACTCTTACATAGTCATAGCTCAGTCGGGTAGAAAAATAATTCTAATTCCAAATGTTAACTTACCTTGAAGAACTTCCATGGGGAGAACAGTCCAGGCATTTTCCAGATAGGAAATATAAATATAGCGAGCCGTATTGCAGGCCAGGCCAATGTACAGAACCCTGAGGAAAGCAAAGGAAAATAAGTTGAAGCCCCCGTATAAGATACAAAACATGCAAATATTACCTATATTTCACCTGCCCAAACCATCCATCATCTAGCAGTGTTCCAAATTTAGGAGTGGGAAAGCAAAAGGACAATTAAATTTAAACATGAACCTAGGAATAAGATTGGTTCTAACATATCTGCCCTCGGCCTTTCAAAATGCCTGTTAATAAAAAAGCGAACATCACCCTTCCTGAAACTTAATTAGTAGCAGAGACAATGCTTTTTTAAGATAGTCTGGGCACACTGCCATCAGTAATGACATTGCTGGCATCCTTCCAGGTGGCTGCAGGGTAAATATGCCTGGGAGTGTAGTCACTTCACTATGATAGGGGAAGGACAGGATAAAAATGAGAACATGCAAATATGAATGCGATCTCGCTTGCAATACCCAAGACACCAAGCAGTTTCAGGAGACTCTCAAGGTCATCGGCAAATATCATCCAATGATGAATAATAAACTTAGGAAATCAAATACTTTTTCCTATTAATTCAACTGATACATGTTTATTATTTTTAAAAAAAAAAAAACATGAAATGATATGTTCATTTTCTCCTTCACAATCACCACTACTAAAATCATAAGTAAAAACAAAATAATCAAAGGCCCAAAGTGGTGCTTTCAAGCATAAGGTTGTGATCTTTCTTATTCTGAACTGGACAGCCTGGTTTGGAAGCAAACAGCAGCTGCTTCTGTAAAAACACAAGCTGATCGTAGGGATTTCTCTTTCTTGGTTGTTTTCCATTTTCTGTTAATTTTCCTAACCTTAACGCTTTTTTTTTGTTTTCTAAAGTCAAGTGGATGAAAACTAGAAGAGAAATAAACCAATATGACAATCATTGGTATTTTTCTAATCTTACGCAACTACATTTTTATATTAAAATCATTCCATAAATATTGTTTCCTTTTTCCAACACTGGATCAAGGGAAGAAAATGTTTTGAGGCATCTGGCTGGTATTAACTACAAATATGGAACAGAAGGATGGGGGAAAAGACCAAAGAAAGGGGGTGGGAATGGGATAGGAAATGGATATTAGAAGGGATTTAGGAGATCCTCAGTACTGAAAAGGTCTGGGTTATCATATTTTGTGGACATTATGTTTTTTTCACTTGTATGTTTTGAGAGAAAAAGTATATGTTTTAATCCTCTTGATAAAAAAATTTGTTGGACAAACTTGCTACAGATACATCAACCAGGGTCCTTCTGCTAGAAAAACAACCCAAAAAAGCCCACGGGAAATTAAAATGCAAAATATAATACATGAACCAAAGGTTACACAAACTTATTTCTCCTTTTTAAGTTATACACTAGCTCTGCTGATGAGTTCAACTTAGCCTAACTCAGGGATCAGCAAACATTTTCTACAAAGGGCCACACAGTAAGTAGTTTAAGCTTTGTAGGTGTCTTACACTACTCAACTCTGCTGTTGTAGCATGAAAGCAAACATAGACAGCATGTAAATGAATGAGCATGGATGGATATGTTCTAATAAAATATGAATTATGAACACTGAAATGTAAATTTCATATAATTTTCACATATCACAAAATAATTATTACTCTCATGATTTGTTTTAACAACTCGAAAGTGTAGAAACCATTCTTAGTTCATGGGCCATACAAAAAAAGGCAGCAGGCCAGATTTGGCCAGTGGGCCGTAGCTTGCGAACCCCTGGTCTAACTCATTAGTTACTTTTAACTTTGGCTGTACATCAGATTTACTCAGGTAACTGTCAAAAACTACAGATGTTGAGGCCCACACTACTCTCAGTGAAGATCTCTAAGGTCAGTACATAGTCACTGTGCTTCTGAAAGTTCTCCAGGTTATTCAGATACTCAGCCAGGATAGATACCTCTGGTCTAGCTCACTCCAAGCAGCTCCCAGGAATACTTTCCTATAATCCCATCATTAAGAAAATTTTGTAATATATCTTCCTTGTGTTCATATCGCTTATTCTGAACCTTTCTTTTAAACCCACCTCTGAATCAGGGTTGCCATGACAACTGTTAATTCAATCTAGCTCACAGTCCAAAGATCCTAGAGTAAAGTAACACAGAGTCCACTGGCCCAGTGTAAGAGGTAGATTATGCTATGCCTTCAAACCTCTAACCATGTGTAATTCAATCACTGGAGTCCAAAACTTCCCCTTTAGGTCTTAAATTGCCATCAATAAGCCAAGTGGCTGTGAGCTTAATACATCCTTCACTTCTTTCCCACATTCTGAGCTCACCATTGATAGTCCTTCAGGACCCAACAGGTGCCTTAGAGGAGAAAAAGAAAAATAAGAAGTACCCAGGACAAGTTACTTCATCTCTCTGAGCCTCAGTTTCCTCATATATCAAGTATGATAATAACACGTATTCTGCAGGTTTGTGATATTTACGAAGCACCCTTTTATTTTCTGACAAAACTTTTATTCCAGAATTCCAAACGAGAGAGGAGCACTAGCATTCCTTTCTCACCAACCATTTTGGGGAAGCCAGTAACTTTAAGAAATCAACAAAGGTAAGATTATGAGCAGAAAGGAAGACAACATTTAGATCTACAAAAAGGGGAAGAAACAGACATATATTTATTGACTAGTCACTGAAAAGTATCTCAGCAACATAAGAATCTTTTTAATATCTGAATGGAATATTTAAACTGCCAATTACTTACTACTCTGGGATGAATTATGTCCCCACCCCACCCCACATCCCCCAAATTCATATGTTTAAGTCTGAAGTCCTCAACAAAATGAGACTGTATTTGGAGATAGGGCCTTTAACCCATTTCCCGTTTGCCCTGAGAACAGTTACTGGTGGCGCCTGCAGCTGCAGCGTTTACCCTGAGATAATTGGCAGACTACAGCCTAACCTTACCCCCAAAGCTTGCCACTAAATATCTCACTTTTAATTATTATTTTCTTATCACTCTAGTATATCGATAGTCTTTGGAAACAAATGACATCATTCTATTTATAGCATTCTGCTTTTAGTAGTGGTATTTCCATTTACGAAATATAGTAATTCTTGATCACATTCCTACACATGATGTTAACATTGTTCTTGAACAGTTGTTAGCCGAAGATTCATCTGATGAATCAAATTTATGTATAAATTTCTATTACATTAGGATTAGAGACAAGCTCCATTTAGAAATAACTCCAAGAACAGTTTTTACATTTTACTTTCACATTGAAAACCAGTCAGATTTGCTTCAGCCTCAAGAATGTGTTTATGTAAAATTAAAGTAATGCTGGCAGTGAGCTGCATTTTTTTCTAATAGAAATAGGCATTTAACCCATTGGGATAAATGGGATAATTATGGTAAAATGATGTTATATGGGTGGGTCCTAATCCAATATAGCTGGTGTCCTGATAAGAAGAAGAGATTAGGACACACACAAGCACACAGGGAAGACCAGGGGAGACCTGGACTAGGACAAGCCAAGGAGGGAGGTCCTCAGAAGTAAACCCTGCTGACACCTTGACTTCGGGCTTTTAGTTTCCAGAACTGAGGAAATAAATTTGTTTTTTGTAAGCCATCAAGTCTGTGGTGCTTTGTTATAGTAGCCCTAGAAAAGAAATATATTCACTCTCATGAAATTAAGGATTTGCTTATAAAATGGAATGATAATACTGTTTTACTAAATCATCTTCCGGACAATCAAATTCTTTATGTTGAATATACAGCACATATTCAGGGTCCTAGAATTTTCCTGGTCACTTTTAGGCCTGGAAATAAAGAAGAATAGTCTGGAAAATGCTTCTTATTGGGATACGGATACCTAGCCGAGCACCTATAAGGAAAAAGCTCAGAAACAACATCCTCTCTTTCCTATTTCACAACGGGAAGTCAGTAAGTATAATAAAAGTAGGCAACAAATAAAAGCAATTTTAGAACAGGTGGTTGGTGTAAGTGAACTTATCTATGAAGAAGAACATAACTGGTAGTGAGCAAATGATTCAGCAGAAAATACCGTACCATGGAAAACCCAAATCACTTGTCAAACGCCTGATTCTGTATTTGAGTAAAATATAACAGTAGGGAAAAAAATGTTTACGAGATTCTAATTTCTTATACAACCACAATTTACAGGATATAATAGGCAGGACAAATTGATTGATTGTAATTTTATAATACAAGTGGTACTTTTTCTTTCAGACAGATGGTATTCAAATATAGATGCAATTGATTGTGAGTCATTCTGCAATTTCTAACAGGGTGTAGGTTAGTAATAATGCTCTACTTTTAACCATCTATAATATGACTGAATGCTCCAAGAATCCCTCTAAACCACAATGAACATAAATTTTGCTCAACAACTATTTATCGAGATATCACTATGAACCATATACTGTACTGGACTCCAGGGGAATAAAAATGAAAAGAATCCTCTTTGTCTTCAAGGAACTTACAGTCTTGTGGGGAGACAGGCGCATAAGCAAATAAGTTAAAACATAACATTCCAAGAGGCATGCACGAAGTGCTGTGGGACTACAGAGGAGGAGCCCTTCGCTATCTCTGGGAATTCAGGGATACCTGGTTAGAATCAACCAGACCAAAAAGGTGTGAAGAACATGACAGGCAGAGGGAACAATGGGAACAAAGGTTAACCATAAAACCCCAAGTGTTTACAGACAGGGAGGGTGTCTGAAAGATATAACAAGCATCAAAGTCAAAGAATTTATGAAAAGATGAGTGAACTATTCCAGTTTCGATTCAATCTGGAAATTATTCTTTATACCAGAGCCAACACAGGGTCTGAGCAGCAAAGAAAGCCCTAAGCAGGATTATTCTACAGTGTTCAGATCTGAGAGACAAAAGAGCAGCACCATGCAGAGAGAACCCAGTCTCGTCCCAATGAGGAATTAACAGCAAACATTTTGCAAAGCCTCTGCTGGAGAAACAAAACAGTTTCTCAAATAAACAAAAACAAAAAACCACACCATGGATAAAAACAAAATACTCTGAAGATTGTTTTTATCCATCAGAGGTGGACTATTTGCAGACAGACTGAAAATTCTCTGCCATCTGTATTACAGGCCCTTACACAAAGGTGCACGGGTTCCAATAGATGCAAGTGTTGCTAAGGGCACCGGTGCCAGATGAAGGTACATGAGCAACAAACTAAGATTCAGAGAGCAACATTCCAAACCAGTTACAGACCACTTAGCCAATTTCCTTGGCTATATCTAGCTAGAGTTTTCACCAGTTCCTAATGAGAAAGATTGGCCATCAACACCAGATACTTGGAGTATAGTATATAGTCTGCCTCATGTATGAATCAGCTTGGGTTTTCTGAATGGTAAACAATGTCTCACTGTTAGGTTAGTTTCTATCATTCCTAGATCATCCTTTTATGGTCTATATAAAGTTGTCATTTAAAAAAATTCCTTCGGATATTGTTACAGATGTCTTTGTAGACCAGGCCGACATCAGCTGCTAATTACAGACAAGATTCTGGTATTTAATATAAGTATCCAATGTAAATAGTGCCAAGCTCTCCAAGAATGAAGCTTTATTTCCAGCATAATCACTGATTCATACTGATGACCTTACTAATCCCGTTCCTATAGTCAGTTGGCGAAGGTAGGAAAATATTTATCCAAACTCTTTAGAGAATAGTTAAATATAAGTTTACGCCTTGAAAGAGTTAAACTTTAGTCTAAAAAATTCTTTTCTCATATCCATCCCCCTCCTCCCAACCAACTTCCATGATGTAATGTTGCCATGAAAGCCCTGCCAGGATTTCTCCGCCTCTCTAGCAGAATAGGGTTTTACTGTAACTGTCTAGAATCTGTTGTCCTCTCTCTCCTTTCTTGTCCTCTAATGGCATTTCCTGCTATCCTGTGTCCCACTGCCAGAGCTGGCTGGTTTGAAAGGATTATAGCTGGCATTCCTTGGAATTACCACCCCACTGAAGTGGCCTGAGCGACCGTTATGCCACAACGTTAGCAAAAGCAGCCAGACAGAAGAGAGAAGACGTGGCCACAGCATCAGTGGCCTGAGTAAGAACTGCCACACCTCATGCTCAGACCAGGTGCTTAGCTAGAAGTGACAGAACTGTTGACATATTTCTCCCTTTCTCCAATACACGACTTCTGGCACTGGTACCTCTAATTGTGAGAGCCCGATCTTTGAAAGGGGTCATTCTTTCCAAGAAACTTTTCCAGATGTCTTTAAGAATAACTGATCCTACCTCCCCCTGCTGTGCTGTTATACTCCAGAGTACCTGTCACAATCTACAACTGTTGCACCCAGAAGATTGTGAGTTCCTGGGAGACAGGGACTGTGTCTTTTTTATCTTTATGCTCAAAAGGAGCTTGTCTTGCTCAAGTACTCAGTGAATCTATAGCAATATAATATAATAATCTTATGTAAACTGATAAAATATGAAGGCAAAAAGCAGCACCGTTCTCTTGAAAATGGTGTTTCTTAATTGGCCGCTGTCATTCTGGATGGTATAATTCTTTATTGAATGGGACCCACCCCTTCATTGCGGGCTGTTTACAATCCCTGACCCGTGCATGTTAAATACATCTCTGAAACAACTAAAAATGCCTCCCCCACTTTTCTAAACACCTCCTGCTGAGAACCACTAGGTGAGTCTCTTAAACAGTGGCTTCCTGGGCATTGTATCATAAAATATCGTGTGTGTGTGTTCATATTCAAGTTATATTAGTACATAACAAATCTAGAAAGAGACGGAAACCAAACCATAATCAATGGTTATCTTAAAATTTGCCCTTCATTGTCTAAAGAGTTTATTTGACTTAAAATTGATCACAGAAAACAAGATTCTACTATAAAACACCTTTCTTTGTAGACTATCTGTCTCTTGTAGACTATGAGGCTCTTCCTGGCCCTCTGTTCTCCAGCCACATGAATGCCACGTGGACCCGCTGGGCTACTATCCACATCCAACCCTGTGACCAGATGTCCTATTCCTCTCTCATATCTCACTCAGCTACTTTACATGTGATCAGAGCATCATATGCCTCTTCTGACAACCCTTATCTCAGCTGTAACCAAATGACAACCCAACCATATGCTCTACCTAGGGTGAGGTCTATTTCATATAATGTTGGCTCAGTTTTTCATCTAGTGCTTGACTTGTAGCAGGCACTCAATAAATATTCAGAGTAGAGGGAAAACACAAAAATTATATAGAACATCATTTAACAAAAAATTCATTGAACACACTCTGTACTAAGTGCCAGGGACATGGTGGTGAATGAGGTTTAAATATAAATGATGCACTTATTATAATTATATACGTATATATTAAGAGACATGATTATACTATAGGAAGAAGTAATGGGCATGTGAAAGAATGAAATGACTTATGAGAGAGTCCTAGAACTAGAATGATTACAAAAATGGATATTCATATTTGGCAACATTTTTGATTACCGTTAATAGGCTATGCTCGAATATAAATATTAAGTCATTTATGGAGATAAGCAATAGTTCAATGAATTGCTAACTATGGTTTATTGGGAAATTTTGAAACACCCATACAATGGATCCTCAACACATGTGCACATGCAGATAACAGAGTTCCTGGCCACCCACAGGCCTATCTCATCAGAAGAGGAAGAGTTAGCACACAAGCCATAAAGCTCAGAATTGGTGGCACTCCCATGCCAACTACAGCATAGCCAAGGAAATCACCAACAGAGATCCTGAAAGCTACTAAGCAGCTATCACCTAGCAGGTATAGTGGTCACTAATCCATTCTTATAGAACAGAGTATAACAACCACATTATATGTCAGATGAGGGAATGGGGGAAAATGTTCATTTAGCTATGTATGTTTTGTGCAGCTTTCAGTACTTCCTTTACTTTTTCTTCAAGAAAAAGCAAAGGTAAAAGTGAAGACTGAGTCTCTGCTGGTCTTCAGTCATTCTTTATTTTATTGCTTTCAAGTCTTTCCACGTGACTGATGAGCTAAGAGTATAATTATGGTAACCGTCAGCCAGGTTACTGTGCTGGTTCCTGGCCATATTTACATCTCTCCATTGTTCTTTTAGTTTATCTGTTTTTTTCTTAGGTTGTATCTATCTCCAGGTAGAAAAATAAGGATGTTTAAAACAAAATACAATCTTGATTAATGGAAACCAACCATTTGGAGAATATAATATGCTGTTTTGTTATAGTTTCTATCTGGGTAAAAGTCAAATGACCAAACATACACCCCCACACCATGATTTTGTTTAAAAATTTTCCATGAGATGGCCTGAGGTATACATAAAATGCAAATTCTATCTATAATTTGCAGACAAGAATCATTGACATTTGGCATAGCAATTCACTTGGAAAAGGCCTCAAGAGTTTTAGTTGACCTATGCTAACTTTGAGGGAACTAAATAAGTTCATCAAAATTCAGGCTGAAAGAATATCATGACCAAACGAAAAGGAGATAATAATCCCGTTGTTTTTGACTTTAGCCAGACCAAAGGAGAAAGTGAGAACAATTAAGAGATCACTGACTCAAAGAAAGAAAGAGGGTGGGGAGGGGGAGGGAGGGAGGGAGACAGAAACAGAGAAAGAGATAGAAAGTCAGACAGAAAGACAGGAAGACAGGAAGACAGACAGAAAGACAGAGACAGACAGACAAGGAAGGAAGGGAGGGAGGAAGGGAGGGAGAAAAGAAAGGAACCAGAATAAAGAGGGTGATAAAAGGTGGAAGTTCGGGATAAGATATTCTGGGGGAAACCCCTTAGGGAATTCGAGAGGCAAAGCTGTAAGAGGACATTCAAATATACGAAGGGTTTTTCTGCTGAAGAGGGAGTAGGCTGTTAGCCCAAAGTCAGACATGTGGGCAGTTCGTACAATAGATATTGTTGTTTTAGCTGCTAAGCAACAAAGGGAATGTAGCCTTCTTTCCTTATAGTTGGACTTGATTATGGGGACATGTAAGCCTGGACCTGCCTGGGATTCCAGCATAGGCCTGGGAATGAAGCCTCCCCAACAGGAGACAGAGGTAGTAGATGGAGAGACTCGGGTTCTGATTGCAGCCTTTGAGACTTGGCTATAGCTACACCTAAGGCCACTTGCTAGACTCTTCAGTTAGACAGTATACTGCCTGTTTTGCTTAAGCCACTCTGGGTAAGGTTTTCTGCCACCTCAAGTGAAAGAGTCTTAAGTGACATAAGATCTTATCGACCTTGTGAGGAAACAAGTTCCATATCACTTAGAAGAGTCAAGCCCAGGCAAAATAACCATCTTCCAAGGATTTGGGTGGAGAGACCTATGTTGGAATGAAGTCAGGCCTATGTGATTGTATTAGTTTGCTAAAGCTACTGTAGCAAATACCACAACTGGGTGGCTTAAGCAATAGAATTAATTTTTTTTTTTTTTTTTTTTTTTACATTTCTGGAGGCTAGAAGTCTGAGATCAAGGTGTCAGCAAAAATGGTTTCTGCTGAGGCCTCTCTCCTTGGAGATCTTCTCCCTGTGTGTTCAGGTGTGTCTGTGTCCCAATCTCTGTATAAGGACACCAGTCATATTAGATTAGGGCCCACCCTAATGACCTCATTTTAACTGAACTACCTCTTTAAAGATCCTAACTCCAAATTCAGTCAACATTCTAAGGTACTGGAGTGGGGGGATTAGAACTTAAATTTATGAATTTTCAGGGGACACAATTCTGCCCACAAAAATGGCCTCCAAGGTTACTTACAACTCCAACCAACACAAAACAAAATTTAGTAAAGAATGCTATTGTTTTACTCAAGAGCCATTTACTCTGTGGCCTGGAAATAAAATATGTGACACCAGCTGCAGTCTTTCTGAGTCTCTAAAGTCAGAGTAAGGTACGCCCTTAGAAGAGGATTGTTAGCATTTCATATAACCCAATCTGACTGTATTTACTCATTTATGTTATCTAGGGGATTGCTATTTACTTTTCCAGTGCTTGATGTAAAGTGAAAGGTTTTGACAAACAGTGCTAATTAATGCATTTTCACAATGGGCAGCACAGTAGGGCAAATGCTATCACTCGGCAGAAGTAGCAGAATACACACTTCAAGCATACTGAAAGTGGACTTTTCCCAGGAATGGTCATAAACGCCTTGGTTATACGATAGAGGTTTTGAAAAGGTCAAATACACCTAGGAGGAAAAATTGCAAAACATTGCTCAAACGTGCAAGCTACCATTAAATAAAATGCAAATATTTCAGCAAGAGTAGCCAAGTTTTTTACAAATTCTGTCTGAACCAGTACATGGAGAAATATCTAAAGTTCAGGGTTCTAACTTCATTCCAGTTAACTGGCTCTGAAGAAAGACAATCTTCTATGTAGATCTCAGCAACTGCTAACATAAATCACATTCCCTATCACGGGCTAGATGGCCTAGATGAGTTTACATGAATGGCGTGGTGCACATTTCTGACTTATTAGAAAACCATTCAGAGTCCGAGTCCTTGGGGTGGTGGACATAGAGGGGGGAGGTCTGATGTGTGGTTTTTCACATATTAAAACCAACCAAAGTGGAAAGTTAGACCATTAGCCAAAACTAAAAGAAACCACAGTAGCAAGTCCAACCCTCTTATTATAGAGAGACAATAAAATAAGAAGTCCAGAGACGTGGAATGGGGCCACAGAGTTGGTTGGTCAGTGGTAGGTCAAGGTCACTGCCCCCTTGCCCTATGGTGCTCTTTTGATAGATAATAACAATATGCTATGTTTTCCTCCAAGGTCCCTACATAAAGTTAAACCTAGATAAGCCCTTGAAGAAACACCTCTGGATTGGACCAGTGCAGACAGAGATTGGCCATGTTAGTATAGTTATGCAACGGCTGTGCAATTAGATTAAGAAAGTCGGATGTCTGTTTGAGTTGGCTTTAGAAGATTGGTAGCAGTTTAAGTTCTGATGAATCTATAGGAGAAATGGGGCAAGAGGAAAGTAGACAAGCAAACGCTACTCAACAGCAGCTCAATAACCTGGATCACAACAGAGAGGTTTACTAAGAGGAAAAATTTTGTTTTATGAAATGAAATGGGCCAAAAGACCATTTCTGATGAGGTAACCCCAGAAACTTCAGGTGTTGATGGCTGAGGCAGAACACAGCCTAAGGCAGGATTCCTGCCCTCACATGCAGGTTGGATGGACTGCATTAAGCAGGCACAGTTTGAAATCAAATAATCAGTAGCTGATTATATGGCTTAGGCTGGATAAAGGCAGAAACTAGGAGAGGGTACCACATACGCACCCCCTAGGATTGAGAGGGGACAGCAACCACAGGCGCGGGCTTTGTTCATTGCCACGCAGGTCTCTAGACCAGCTTGGGAAGTCAAGATGGGCTCACCCAGCCAGGTGACTGAAAGGAGCACTGACCTCTTACATTCCTTAATCCCTGAGGTGGCTCCACAGAACCCACCGTGAAGAGTCCTAACTACTCCAGCAATGCTGGTTTGGGGGTCATCTCCCTCTTTTTCTTGACCTTACTACCTTTCAGACTTAATCCGACGTGATCCCAACTCTCTCACACAATCAGGAACTTCCCCTGGGGCCCCATGAAACCTGGCTACAGATTCTCAGGGCTGCAACCCATGCCCCTAGGGAGTGAACATGGTCTTTCCACCAGTGGAGGACATCTGGCTCTCATCTAGCTACTGTAAAACGAATATAACAAAGCTTAAGTGTTTTTGCAAGGTGGTTGTAACAATAATAATTTTTGCAAAAACTATAACTTGTAAAGCCTACAGTATTATTTCCGTTTGTTTTTACTGGTGATCTATAAATTAGAAATGGAAACAATGGCTTTGTAATTTAACCTAATTCAGAAGCTGCGCATAGGAAGCTGCACATAAAATTGTTCCCTATAAAAGATGCAAGAATCTTCCTGTGGAATGAAATATATTCATTCCAATAAAAACAATCCTATACTCAGGCATGTATATTTAAAAAATAATAATGGATTTGTTTTCTGGTCTGGTCTTGGTTTGTTCTCTTCCTAACTAGATAAGCACAAGGCTTAGAAGCCCCAACTTAGAAGCACTAAACATGTCTCTTCCCAACGGTCCTACTCTGTGATTCTGCTTCCAGAAGTAACATTCATAGTAAACATTCCTTGTTTGAGGAAGACCATTTCCCACAATGGATTTACTAGCTGGAGGAAAAGGAGGGGGGCAGAGGAAGAAGATAGCTGCAAAAAAACCTCATACCATGGGATAGAGCTAATCATGGGGTGGAGCTAATGATTTTACCTACTTGACACTGTTTTCCAAAAGACACCTCCTGCCTTATCCTCTCATCCCAGATCTAGATGTAGAAAACCAGCTTCGATGGGCATCTTTACCATCTCATAAGATTTCCGCACATTCCATACTCCACTAGCCTCTTCCCCTCTCTGGAACCGATACCCCTCCCTGGGTTCCCTTCCCTGGTGAGGAGCACCACCACCCATGTGGTATCCGACTCATAAAATGACTCTTTCCCCTCACTTTTCCTACACTTGCCCAAAAGAACTCTCAATTTGATTTGCTTTACTCTACTCCAACTCCCAATGTCTTAGGTGTCTAAGTTAACATTTCTGTAGCACTCAGACTCTTTTTTTGTTTTATTGTCTCCCACCTGCTACCAGAATGTGAACCACATGCAACAGGGGCCTTGTCTGTCTTGTTCCTAGAAAAGAACCTGGTCATTTAAGAAAGGTTTTTTTAAAGAAATATTGAACGACCAAAATATTTGTGAATTAACTCTCTGTATGATAGTCAACATTGGAAATAATAGTTTTTGCCATTTAAATTCTATGTGAGTTAGTTTAATCACATTACTCTCATCCTAACACTGCTTGAGGACAGCTAATCTAGAGAAATGAGAGTTTCACTGAGGGGTAAAAAGAACAATATGAGAGCAGAGGGATTGCAGAGGAATAGAGATATTACCAGAAGATACAAGAGGGTGCTTGCAACAGTTGAAAAGTTGTCATTTTCATTCAGAGCAGAAAGAGGTTAAGACTAAGGGGTGAGAATAGGTTGCATAAAGGGACAAAATACTTGTCGATCTAACTCTGTGCCGACGGATCTATGAAGCCGATGAGAACACAGGCTTTGGAGTCTGAGTGGCTGGGGCTTGAAGCCTGCCTCCGCTATGTACTTGCTGTGTAACCGCAGGCAACTTCTTTAACCACTCTGAACTTCTCTCGAAAATGGAAATACCAAAGCCTAACTCACAAGGCTGTTAAAAGGGTGAAGTGAGGACTTGGAGGTAAAGCGTTTAGCATAGTGCCCTTGTAAGCACTTTTAAGTAATAAATGTTCAAAATGTAGTATAATTTTATTACTTTTACAATATTATTCTATAGTTAGATTTGTTTTAAGATGGAAATTTTTTAGTTTTTAATTTTTCGTTAATCCTCTAGATTCTATGGCTATTCTAAAATTTTGAAGTTGCTCAAAAAAAAAAAAAAAAACCCTTCATCTGGACTGGTGGAAAACACTAAATCAACAAAGACAGTGCATGAATCAACAGTTAATGACTCAAGAAAAAAGAACAACTCATGATTTCTCTGAAACTCAGAGAATGAAGTACAACAGGGCCTTTCTAAAGGAGGGCAAGGTAAATAATGATAAATTCTCCACTTGTGATTGTTTTAAAAAAACATAAAAACAGAAATCTGTTCACGTCACTCCTTGCTCAAACTCATGAGTGGCTTCCCACTTTTCTTACAATAACATCCTGTCTCTCTTAGCCAATCCTCAAGGGCCCTCAGGATCCCTGGCCATCTCACTGGCTCGCTATTATTCCTCGTTCTCTCCTCAGGCCATTCACAGCTGCATTTTCTCTGTCCCCTAAATCTTCCCTGGGTAGCTTCTATTCAGATCTCTGCTCAAATGTCAGTTCCTCAGAGAAATCCTCCACACCTACTCACACTAAAACAGTAGCTCCTCCTCAGTCACTCTAGGACCCTCATCATGCATTATTTTTGCCATATATCACTCATCATTGTCAAAAATAAAATGTTAACTGCTTACTGTCTATCCCAGTAGAATGTTAGCGCCTTTCCCTACCTTACAATGCATTCCATACATTCCCAGGGTCCAGAAAAAGTGCCTGTTGCCTAGTAGTGCTTAATAAATATGTGTTGAAGGATAACAACAGTAACAATATGGCCTACCGTTTATAGTTGAGCATTCACTATGTGCTATGCTTAATCTCATTAACCTTAATAAAATAACAGTACTATAAAGTTCGGTACAATTATCACCCCCATTTTACAAATGAGGAACATGAGGCTTAAGTTAAATTGCTGACATATCCAAGGTCAGATCCAGTGAGATTTGAATCTAGGTCAAGTGCACGCACGTGCATGCGCACGCATGCACACACACACACAGTTTATAGGTAAACTGGCAAACAGAAGAATAAAGGAAATGGGATAGTGACCTGATTACCCAACGCTCCTGCCAGGGCTTTGGAAGATGATTGGATTCAAGGCTGTATCCATTTGCTCTCTTCTCTTTCTCATTCTCCTGAATGAAAAGGAATGCCTGGCCAACATCCCACAATTACAACCAAAGACCGTCGCCAGCACTCCATCACTGAGGATTCTTCATCCTACTCGGCAGTCAATCACAACACTCAGGAGCATGGTTCGACGATACAGGACCTAGACAAATGTGACCTAACATGGATTCTTTCTGATAATGTCTGAGCCTCAATCTATTTGTTATCTTTTTAGCTTTAATCTACATGTTATCTTTTTAAAGGAAATAAAAAGTTAAGTTACTATTTGTCTGTTTATGGATTACTATTCAAAGATGTTTTCAGCAGAGAAAAGGCAAAGAAAAGATTTTTAATACTTCAGAAACAAGAATGGAGTGTTATTCTTGTTTCCAGTTGGATTGGCTTTAGAGAGGTATGCCATGAAGTTAGCTTCTAGGAAAAGTTCTTTTCTTATCCACTCTAAAACATATCCTACAAAATTATATAATTGCAATCTACCAAATATTTCCATGAGTAAATATAATTAGCCAGATTACTCAGGTTTTTGAGTTATGCAAAAAAAGGTAGTAAATTGACTCTGTATGACTTAAGATAATTAAACAGCGGTACAAACACCCATACTTGGACTCACTGCCAATAATAAACTTTATAATCTTTAGGCCAATACTTGGCTTTTTTGGTATCTTGATTTCTTTTCATATAGAAAATCATACTTACTACCCAAATCAGGATTGTTGTGTATAGTTTGATATTAATTCCTAATAAGATACTATAAATTTTCAACTGATCTCATTTTAAATAGAGGGAAATAAGATGTGAGGCCATGATAACCATATAGATTTTAATCATTTATATTTATGCTACTTATATGGGCAATGTCACATTAGGGGCACAGAATTTCAATGTTTACCTGATATATTTGAATCCAATATGTCTCTTTAAAACATATACAACTGCACACACACACACACACACACACACACACACAATTTGGTTCTTCTATAGGAGGATAATTATATTGCTTTACTGTAAGTGGACTTAAGCTCAAGCTATATTCCAATAGAAAATACTAAAAAAAAAAATGTAGATAATACATATCTAGCATTGAGAGTAGAAAATTTTGAATATTTTGCCATATGTACTTAAAGAAATTAAATATTACAGATAAAGTACAGGTTCTCCTTGTCCCCTTTGTTCCCTGTCCCAGTACCCTTCTTTATACATCCTGTCTAGAAAGCTAGGGCTAATATGAATTTGGAATGTACTTTTCCTCCCCAAATTTAAATGTCTTTCTATACATGTATTCATAAAAATGCATGTATCTATAAAAATATGTATAACTCTTGAAATGCATTAAAATTCACATAAATGTACCAAACTATGTATCATTCTGAAACTTGTTCTTCCCATTCAACATCTTATTTTTGAGAGTTTTCCATGTTGACATATTAATCTAGTCCATTCCTTCTAGCTTCTGCATAATAGTCTAGCCCATGATTATACCATATTGAACATATCCATATCCCAATGGATGGATGTTTAGACTATTTCTTTTTTTCACTATAAAACAAGTAAACAAGTAGTCACTCTTGTATACGTCCTCTGCATGTGTATAAGAGTGTCTCCAGGTACATGCCTCATAATGCAATTTTTCAGGCCTCAGGAAATGCCCAGCATGAGCATTCCCATGGGCTGCTGCCTGGTCTTCACAGCGGCTATTCAGGTAACGAATTAGTGTGAGCTGTCTTTTATCTGGTGCATACCTCAAAGACCACCACCTCAGCCTGTGAGATGGCAAGGAGGGCAGACCACAACCACAAAAGCTACAGCTCACACGGAGTTATTCTTGCTTTAATTCAGTGAATGCCTCAGGCAACCCAGCCACTGAAGGTGGCAGAGAAAACAAACCAAATATGACACCAATAACTAAAATCCGCAGATTCACTTACACTACCTTGCAACGATGGCCTTTTGTTCTGAACTATGAATAACTCAATTATCAGTAATGCTGTTATTAACAAGTCAGCCTAATAGCTATGACATAATATGGTAATATATTTCTTTGCAAAGATGTTCTTTTCAAGGGACTATAAAAACCAAATTATACCCTTTCAGCTCTTGATCATAAATTCTTCTACTTTTGAGACTCTACAGCTCATAGTCCTTGCTGAAATGGAGTGATACAGAACACAGAAAGAAGAAACTTGCAGTCTTAGAGAAATAAATATATTTAAATCGTATTTCAGGAATGTATGTTATTTGAGGAAAAACACATGTTTGTATTCAAGTGATCCTCCTTATAACATTTCTTCATAATACCATGTGTAATACTGCTTTGGAGATAACTAAATATGTGAAACTAGCTCCAGCATCTTAATATTCTGTTAAGTATTTGGGGGAATATTCATTCATTCAACCAATATTTCCTAAGTGCTTACTTTGTGACTCACACTGTCTACAGATGACAAAACCAGAGTTATGTAACTTGTCCAAGGCCACACATTCAGGCAATCTGACTCTAGGCCCATGTGTGCAACCACTGTGTACCACTGGCTTCTATGAATAAGGACAGGAAGAAACCTTCCCCTAAGGAGAGCAGCTATTTCTCTCTGCACTTTTCCTTCTTTCCATCTCTGTTCCTTATACTCCCTATGCCTTTATTTTTTTTTTTCTCTCCCTTGATTATGTCTTTGGTCTACTTACAAACACTCACAGAAGGTGCCTGGCTCAGGCGATGGCACTGGAGGGGTGCTCAAAGTCAATTGCTCTTCAAGCAAGATGTGGACAGAGGTTACAGTAAATACCATACAATACAATTCCTCATAACACAAAATATTCTCAAGTATGAGGGTACTTACTCTAAGCAATAAAACATAGAACATTTCAATAAGATCAGGAACTTGGAATAAAATCTTGGAAACACCCATAACTGATCTTCCTCAGCCCACTTCTCTTCTTCTATGACAATATGTGCTTGCTGATCGTATCCATGTTCCTGGTTTTACCTGTCCCAGATCTGTCTCCCCAGTACTAGCCTCTCCATTAAGTTTCAGGCTTATAACAGTCAACTGTGCTAGACATTCCCATCTAAACATTCTAACTTCAAACTAAATGAACCCGACACTGAATTCAGATGGCTCTCCCAATTATGTATCTCCTTTCTGAATTTTCTCTTGGATTTAGTGGAACCATCATACCCGAGCTGGAAATGTGGAGGTCTCTATCTCACTTCATATATCCAAACCATTCTATCAATGTTATCTTCTAAATCCATCCTTTCCCTCAATTTTGTTGCTTACTACTGCAGATAAGGCCTGTATCACCTTGCACTTGAACTATTTTAAGAACTTCCTCAGCAGGCTCTTTACTTCAAAGTTGCCTAGTGCGTTGCAAATAAATGAAAATACATGGCCCGCCCCCTGCAATAAACCTTGCTATAGTTCCCTACTGTCCTCAGAACAAAGTATGGGTTCCTCATTCTAGCACCTGTATAGCCTTCAATCTCCCGACTTTTCTAGCCCCTATCCTTTTAGTAATCATCTCTGTATCCTATTAATTTGGAATTCTCTAGGGCTAAGTAACTGTTCAACTAAATCGAAAAAATATGCAGGGTTTTGATTTTTAAATAACAGAGTAATACTTGCTCCTTTAGAGCATATATAACATAATTTCAAATTTACTATGAAAAGTAAATCTTTAAAAATATTTTTACTGCAGTCTAAGTTGTTTGTAAAGAAGAAATAATACTCTCTTAAGAAATGAGAAGGAAAAATAGTTGTTAAGGTCCACCATCTTATTGTCTTTCAATGGAGAGTTGAGTTATTCTATTTCCATTCTGTTCCTTCGCTGTTAAGGATTGTGTATGAGTCAGGATCTAACCAGGGAAACCGCCAACCATCTGTCTTAATTCAGGGACTTGGTTAGATAGGTGACAGAATTGCTGAGAACCCAGAGTATGGTGAGAGAACCGCAGGCAGCCTCTACAAGGTCTAGGTTACCAGGATGAAGGGAGAGGGCCATGTTACCAGAGCTCACGGTCACCCACGGTGGCTGGACTGAGAATCTGGGGAGCAAGGCAGAGTACCAGAGTGGAGAGAACTACATAGAGTGCTGAAAGGGCTTCCCGTTGATTCTTCAGCTGAGTACTGATCTACACATGCATGTGAGGAACCTACCCAGGGCCCGGGAAAGAACCACCTGAAAGGATTCGAGAAAAAAACTGTCCAAAGCTCACACAGAACACTCCATGAACTAGGATTTCCTCCTCACTCTAATCCTCCACCTGTGCCTCCCCCAACTTATGGTTGTCAACCTTGGCTGCACACTGGAATCAATTGCAGACCTTTAAAAAGTATGGATGTCTGGGCACACTCCTAGAGAGTCCAATGTAACTGGTCTGGGTACAACCTGAGCATTAGGAGTTTTGAAAGCTCTGCTGGTGAGTCTAATGGTGGAGCAACATTGCATGAACTGATGCCAGACCGGGTCCTGGGAAAAGCAGCCTGTGAAAATCAGCACCCTGCCATCTACAGTGAGGAGAGGATCTGAAGCCAGTGGATCCAGGATCTGCAAACATGGCACAAAGAGGTGGGCAGAAATTAGGGAGGGAGAAGGAAGGAAGGAAGGAAGGAAGGAAGGAAGGAAGGAAGGAAGGAAGGAAGGAAGGAAGGAAGGAAGGAAGGAAGGAAGGAACGAACCAGCTCAAATTCAGCTTTCTCTGTGCAGCCTTCCCTGGTCACCCCAGCTGTCAAGTTTCCTCCTTCTTATAATACTAATTGCTACTCCTCCAATGACAAAACGTTTACCCCTTACAACCTCCCACGTGTCCTCAGCTGGTAGCCCAGCATCCTGCAGTCTGTTCTGGGTCTTCCTGCAGTGCCCCCTCAAGAAAGCCTATTAGACGGCATGTTTCCTCCTTTCCCAAACTGATTGGCTAGCTTATTTCCATACTTAGCTACTATTAAATAGTAATTAATGGTCAATACATTACCCCTGACAGATAACATCTGTGTGGCAAAACTGACCTTGAGTGTAAGAATTTCTGGGCAAAGGCAGAGTTGATTGAGTAGATTTTTGTGTTCCTTAAAATGTAACTAAATTTAAATCAAATAACATAGGTGATGGCCTAATAATAGGCCATCATGAATGAAGAGCAAATTTACAAATGATTAATTGCAATATATTTAGATCACAGCTCTACTCATGGTTGTTGAAACATTCAGCTAGGTGAATATACCCTTAAGATACATTTATCTTTCTAGTTAAAGAAGTCTAGTTTTCATCTTTATAAAATTAGCCTAGAACTATACTTACTATAAATTTCAAAGTCTTGTGATTTCAAATCAAAAGAAATTTATCTTTTTTTAGTGGAAATATTAAACATTATCCTGTTCCCCTGAGAAAGCTACTTCCCAGACAAGGACAAAATCCAAGGTCAAAATCAGAAATCATTTACTCTGTACGAGTGCAGTGCGTGCGTGCATGCGTGCATGCGTGTGTGCGTGCATGTGCATGCATGTGTGTGTGTGTGTGTGTGTGTGTGTGTGTGTGTGTGTTAAGACAGATAGATAGGTTATTCCCTGAAAAACTGGGCCCAAACTGTGCTGTTAAAATACTAAGTGGATCAAAACCAGACATAATGTTTAAAAATTACTTTCTGGTATGAATTTTTCTTCATTATGAATCTCTATAAAGAATTTGTGGAAATCTACTTTTGACTACATTAGGATATTTACAATTTTTACGGTGGTGCTGACTCTTAAAAACAAACTCCCAATGTGACAGTCACCGAAAATTGAAAAAAACATACATGCATATGTAAAAGCCACAGAAAGATCCCTCCTTATGATCCTAAAAGGAAAACGAAGATTATGAATTCACAGAAAGATAATTTCTCTTCATCAACTACTTAATGTGTGACATTTTTCCAATGAAAAGTTTAAACTGTCACCACTACATTTTCAAACCCCCAAATCTCAACCACTACTCTGACTGGGCTCCAAAAATTCTTACCCCCAAAAAACATTCATTCTACCTGAATATGTGGGAATCATCTCATTACAGCTATCAGAATCCTTTTAAAATAGTTAGGACAATATATTTTAATGGCCAGAATAAAAATCCAAAAGCAGTAAATTATCACAAATTGATAGAATTCTAGTAGGCTCTTGGGAGCAACAATATGACCACAGAACCTTCTTCTTCTATCTCATCATTAAATAAGAAAAGGAAGATAAAACCAGAAAATTAAGGTTAAGTGAGCCATAGGTTTTTAAGCAATAAGTAACTGATAATGCTTAGGAAAGAAAAATGCAAGTGTAAGCTCATGTAAGTACCAAAATTAGTAGTAAACCTGCTAGGATTTTATCATGAAAATATATACCTCACATAAAAGGCAAAGACAGAAAAGAAACTTCTTTTAGCATGTGAAAACCTAACAACTACTTTGGAAATTGAACCTATACAGATACTCTGTCCTGAGTCAATATTCGATTCATGCTATTAACTGATTAAATAATGACATGTAGGAATTCTTCTCTCTAGTAAGACCTAACTGGGTACCTCTCTGGAAATAAAGGACTGTGATTTTAATTGCTTAGGTGAGATCCTGTGCATTTACCCAAGCTGAAGAGAAGTGTCTAATTCATGTTGGTCAATCCACAGGGCTCAGAGAGTGTAAACATGACCTGGGTAAGGTTAAAGGATATTCCAAGTCCTTAATATTATAAAACTCTTTTTTGGACTGGTCCCACTGAGTGTGCCTTTGGGACTCTGTGGGTCTGGGGACCATCCACAGAGTGCCCGACTTTGTTAAGTGACAACAAAAGGGTCAAAGATTTGAGAAACAGAAGGAATAGGGTACAGCCTCCCAAAGCAAAACCAAATTGAACAAGAAAAAATATTCGCAATTGTTTGAGGAAACGAATGATTCTAGGTTGAAACTTTAAATTAGAAAAGATTTTCTTCAGTTAGTAAAGGGGAAATTAAAAGATCAATGTTTCTAAAGTCTTGTCAGTGTCTATTTCTCCTTCGTAATTTCTCATAGAAACAGCAAAATTAAAGATTACCACATATACACAATCATACAGGTTCTTTTTTTTTAGTTATGGCAAATTCCAACTTTAGGGACATGCCATATTTTTCTATGAGCCAAGAATGCTTAAATGTAGCCAGCTCTTTATTGTACAACCAACGACAAAGCAGAAAGACTTATAAAGAGCAAGGAACTGTCCGATGAACTGCAGACAAATATTAATGGTGAGAAACATTAGGCATTTAGATTTTCTGACGAAAAGGATTACATGGAAAATTTTAGGCAGAAGGAAGATTTTTAAATGTCCCATGTCTTCATGGCAGATAAAAATGCAGAAACTCATATAATAATCAGCAAAATATATATATAAGAAAATTCTTCCTTGTAATATGGATTAGGGATTATGGTGGGTCACATCACAGCCTTATTAAATATAATGGACATCTTCATACACCATATATTTAAGGTTTATCTGTGTCAGCAAGTGGCTGCAAATAACTGAAGGCTGGAAAAACATAATCCTCTTTATATACATAAGCCTACTTTCACAAAAGCCTAAGATGGGTGGACCCTTCAAGGTCCATGGATAATACAAATACAGTTCACTGAACTAGTGCTCCTAGACCTCAGAACATTTACTGCAAGAGTCTCTTAGCATACAGAGAGGAAGCAGCATATTTCATTTGTTTTAGATAATCCAACTATGTTTACTACTTCCTTCCTTTTGTTCCTATTTTAGAAAGAGCAATAGAAAGCCCCAGTCTCACCCAACTATACCCCCAAAACGAATTACAATATCCATAAATGTGATCAAAGATGCTGTAAACTATGAAAAGATAAGGTTCAATTGCTACGGGGCAGATGTAGTAAGTATGTTCTTACCTGATATGGCCAATCAATTCAATAAGCTTGTGACTAAAAAAATAAGCTGTCAGCTCAGACACATGACTCAGGACTGAACACACCCCAAAGAGGGTTGTCGTTCCATTCAGGTCCTCCAAATGCCAGTAGAGAAACGTGAACACGAAGCCATACCCAAAACCCATAAACCAAGCCACGAACAACACTGAGCCATACTGCACACTGCAAAGCAGTCTGATTAAGTCCCAAAAGTTGAAGGCCTGCGAGTGGCTTGCCGTGGTCGGTGTCTCCTCAGAGGACTCTGTGGAGCTGTTCCTCTCCACCTGAGGGATCTCCACCTCTTTCCCTTTATTTTCGTTACTTTTGAAGTGGTTGTAGCGGAACCGGAACTGAGTAGCAACAATCAAGGCCATGGTCATGAGAACTCCAAAGACGATGAAGACAATCTGGTAGTTCCGGTACTCAGGGGGCTTGCACCCCTTTCCATCAATGAGCACTTCTATGTGGGTGTAGTCAATCCCGATGCCCACGGACAGCATCGCCAGGCCCCAGCCCAGGGAGCCCCACATGCGCTGCAATCCATAGCGGTCTCTGTGTTTTCCCAGATACTGGAGTGTTACTGTGTCCACAATGGTGACCGAAGAGGCACTGAAAAATTCTCCTATTATGACAACTACCAAAATCACCAAGAATATAGCTTCTACTTCTTGTTGATCGTAAACAAGAGTGACTTGGTCAGAAGGTAAAGATTTGGTGGTAGTGACAATAATAGTGGTTCTCTCCCTGGTTACATTTCCTGGGGGGGCCGGAGTTGCTGTGCTTGGGTTCAAGGTCAAGTCCATTATATGGTCTGTAATTTCATCTGTCTGAGGCTGCAGAGTGGGCACACTGGTCTTGTCTGGAGCTGCTGAAAAGATGACAGTTTCTGTGATATTGGGCCCTGTTTCCAACATCACTGGCCCACTAGAAAGAAAGTTTCTTTTTTCACGCATTCTTGGTGATGCAGTAATGGAAGAGATAATAGAAGAATTTGTTGGCAGGATGGTCAGCAGGTGACTTGAATTGGTGGGGTGAGCTGTTGGGGGAATCTTTGGTACACATCTCAAGGTAGCAGGTTTGACAAATCCGATGCCCAGGTTGAATAAAACCCAACACAAAAGAGAAAAGAGGAGGACAATTTTGCCTTTTCTAAAGCGATCTGCAACTACACCCCAAAATGGAGCACTGCAGAATTCAATGAAGTATCGAATACCTACTAGCAATCCACTCTGGCTTGGTGACATTCCCAGCTGTTTATAATACACAGGCAAAAGTGGGTAAAGAGAGCCATATGCAGAGTAAAAGAAGAAATAAAAGACCTTGGAAATTAGAAGATCGTTATTTATTTTAACACAATGTTTTTCTATCCAGTCTATGTCCTCCTCAGGAATAGCAGCTGTTTCTGTGGAGGAGGGTGTTTCATTTGAAGGTGGTTCTGGTTCCCTGGAAACACCATTAAAGGGATCAGCAAGCACATATTTTCTCTTCTGTTCCTCTTCATCATCAGTTAAGATGGCAACTTTATCATCTGTCGCCATGGCTTATCACCACCATCAGAAAGTTTGACCTTCAAAATTTAACTGTTGATCTGTAAAGTAAAATTTAAAAGATGGCTTAGTAATGAAATTGACAATGCTGAAACATAGAGCTTCATCTTTCCAGAAACTTAAAATAATAATTGTGAGAAAGAATTCTCACCATTTATCACTTGCATACATTCAATGCTGATTTTAAAAAACAGCTGTAAAAAAATCAAATATTCTTTGTGGCCACTAATTATATCTTGCAATGGGAGGTTTACAGCTCAGGTTCATTCTCAATCTTTTCACTGATTCCTACAGAAAATGTACAAATGATAGTGATTATGTCTAAACCAAATACAGGGAATTGAAAATAGTGTTTATAGTTCCTTGGCTTTATTGTTCAAACAAATCCACTGCCCTATGAAGTCTAGAATTTTTAGAAAATAAAGGTAGCTAGAACCATTTGGTTTCTAGAGAAAAACAGAAAAAAGTTCTTAATCATAACCACAAGTTCAAGGAGAGCCAGGGAGCAGACTGCACATCTGCAACAGGGCTTGGCCACTATGACCATGATAAGGACATTTCCGGTACAGAAATAGCCTTAGTGCTGCTTGTGTCACATGTATTTCTCCAGATGTGCTTTTACGGACTGCAGCTTAAGAAAAATGTCAGAAAAAAAAAAAAAACAGCAGATAACATTTGTTGAACACTTACTCTACGCCAGGCAACATTCCAAGATCTTCAAATGTATTAATTCATATTCATTGTAATATCTCTATTACCTTCTCCATTTTACAGATGAGAAAAATAAAGCATGGTGAGCTTAAATAACTCGTAATTGGCAGTCAAATACCACAGGAAAAATATTGTGGCCCCAGTCCTACCCCATCAGCAAAGGTCAAGTGGAGAGCCTAGATTTCTACCTTCACTAGGCTATACTGGGCCACCCCAATCCCTAAGCTGAGGTGGTGTCATTGAAGGCCTAAGGAACTAGGACTTTCATCCCTGCTAGGTGGTAATGAGTCCAAGTCCCCACAACAGGGTCAGTGGAGGCCACATGGGAAGCTTGCACTTCCACCCCCACCTGTCAATAACAAGGCACCCCTCTCTTTCCCCACTGGGGTGGTATCAGAGGATGCCTACTGGAGAGTCAGGACTTTCACCACCACCCAGCAATAACAAGGTCACTCCCACTGTGGTGTCAATGGAGGCCACGAGACACTCCTACCCCGACCAGCCAGAGGTATCAGTAGAGGCCTAATATTGAGCCGGAACACCCATCTCCTTCATAACAGGAAGCCATTCACCCTCAGGTGTCAACAGAAGCTGAGTGGGGAACCCGGACTTCTACCTTCACCTGGCAGCAATGAGATAGCATCTCCTTTGCTAGAGCAGTATCAGAAAAATCCAGCTAAAACAGAAGGTTTAATAGATCCAAAGTTTCATAACATGATACTCAAAATTTTTAGGTTTCAATAAAAAAGAATGCATCATTCCAAGAACGAAGAAGACCTCAAACTAAATGAAGAAAGATATTAATTAGATATCAACATCAAGATGACAGGAATGTTAGAATAACCTAATAATGATTTTAAAACAGCCAGCTTTTAAAAATGCTTCAACGAGCAAAGGTAAACATGCTTAAAACAAATGAAAAATAGAAAGCTGAAGCACAGAAAAAGTCTGAGCAAAGAAATATATAAAGAAAAACAAAATAGTAATTTTAGAACTGGAAAATACAATAACCAAAATATAACAAACTCACTAGCAGAATGGAGGAGACACAAGGAAGAATCATGAACTAAAAGACAGAACAATAGAAATTACAGTCTAAACAACAGTGAGAAAATGGACCGAAAAAAAATTAACAGAGCCTCAAGGACCTGTGGGACTATAACAAAAGATTGGATATTCATGTCATCGGAATCCTGGAAGGAGTCCTCAAAGAAATAAAGACTGAAGACTTCTCAAACTTGCAAAAGAGATAAACCTACAGATTCCAGAAGCTAAATAAACTCCAAACAAGAGAAACCCATACCAAGACACATCATAGTCAAACTCTGAAAACCAAAGAGAAAGAAGAAATCTCGAAAGCAGTGAGAAAGGAATCATAACTTAGCAAAAGAGGGAAAACAACTGCAGAGTTCTTTTCAGAAACCATGGACACCAGAAGGAAGGGACACAGTATTTTTAAGCGCTGAAAGAAAAGAATTGTCATAATGGCCATGTGTAGAGCCAGATAGGTGCTAGAGCATTGGGGGTGGGGTGGAGGGGGGGATCACTTCATAAACTATATAAATGTCTAACCCTTTGCACTGTATACCTGAAACTAATATAAAATTTAAAAAAATAATTGTTAACTCAAAATCCTGTATTCAGATAAAAGTCTAAAACCAGAAAACTATAGAACAATATCCCTTATATAGCCTCAAAAATTATTAACAAAATATTAGAAAAGAAAATTTAGGAATATATAAAAATATTTGCATTCTATGAGCAAGTGGGGTCTGTTCCAAGGATGCAATGCTGGAGCATTATTTGAAAATCAATCAGTGGGATCCACCATATCACAACACTAAAGGAAAAAATATCATGATCCTAATCAACTGATACAGAAAAAGCATTTGACAAAATTAAACACTCATTTGTGAAAAGTCTCAGAAAAATAGGAACAGAGAGGCACTTCTTCAATTTTATAAAGATCACCTACAAAAATCTGCAGGTAACATTACACTTAATGGTGAAACACTGAATGCTTTTTTTCTAAGACAGGGAACGAAGCAAGACTATCTGGTCTCACCACTCTTATGCAACATAGTACTGGAAGTTCTAGCCAGTGCTATAAAAAAAGAAAAGGAAACAAAAGTCATGCAGATCAAAAACGAAGATATAAACTGTCTTTATTCAAAATGACTGTCTCTGTAGGAAATCTTAAGAAATCTCCAAATTCTCCTAGAATCAATAAGTGAGTTCAGAAAGGTCAAAGGATATAAGATAAACATATGAATAATCAACTGTGTGTTTATGTACTAGTAATGAATATGTGGATACCAAAATTTAAAATATAATACCACTTATGACTTCTAAAAACATTTAAAATATTTAGGTATACATTAACAAGACATAAATAGGACTATATACTTAAAACTACAAAATCTTGATAAAAGAAACAAAGATCTAACAAAATGGAGAACATGCCACGTTCGTGGATTAGAACACAACACAATATTCTCAAGTCTGTATATAGGTTTAACACATCCCTATCAAAATCTCAGCAAGATTTTTTTGTAGATTTAGACAAGATTATTTTTAAATTATATGAAAAGGAATGGGAACCAGAATAGCTAAAGCAATTTTGAAAAAGATTTATTATACAGTTACACAATGATCAAGACTGTGGTATTGGCAGGATAGACATATAGATCAATGGAAGAAAACAGAGCACCCAGGAATAAATCCACACAAATATTCCCAACTAATATTTGACAAAGATGCAAAAACAATTTAATTGAGGATAGGTAACCTTTCTGACAAATGGCATTGGAGCAATTAGACATCAATAAGCAAAAAATGAAAATCAGTCTCTAAATCTCATACCTTATAGGAATATTAACTCAAAACAGACCATGGATTTAAATGTAAAATGTAAAACTATAAAACTTTCAGGAATAAAAACCTAGGAGAAAATCTACTAATAGCCTTCTGTAACAGTCTAAAAATAGTTTTCAGAATTCTACAAAATGAATTCTGACTGCATGAATTCTAATCAGGTGGCCTGTAATTAATTATCTGCCATAAATCAACTGAGACTTTATGAAGTAGGTCAGAGAAGGACATAAAAATCTTCTTAAAGGGGCCTAAGTCCCCAAATTGCCTACATGATAATGAAGAACTGATGGCCAAATGCTAATTCAAAGTTGAAAAATATCTTACATTGGGATGTTGACTTGAACTTTGATGGGTAACTATCTCAAACCATTCTTTCTCTCCATCTATTCAAATGATTTTTGATCATCATGAGGTTATGCAAGGTGTCTCTAGTTATGTGAATCCAGATGTTAAGTAGTTCTCAAAGTATCAATAAATGCAAAGTAGTTAAGGAAATGTTCCTGTAATATAACATTCAGTACCTTTTAGATGAATGTCACATTCAGTAACTTTTATATGAATTTCAAATCTAAATATACAAACAAATCTTTTAGCTTCAATTCAGGAGATTAATGTTGAGACTCAATATTTTCAGGTCATATTTAGATTTTGATGAAAAGGAACCAAAATAATATTGGTAAACACAGTAAAAAAATAAAAGTGTAACTACAGTCATCTGTGTAATCACTGGATCAGGGGAAAAAAAGAAACAAATGAACCCCTAAAACTTCTGTATTTTAATAAAATTAAAATATGTTCCAAAGTAGGGGGGCATGCTTTGTCTGACTTAGATTACATTTAATTTACTATAAAGATTGAAAGAATATAAAGAGCAGTAAAAATATTTATTTGCTTGTGAGTATTTAATGTTTAAAATCAAGGAGAGATTTTGTCAACAAGTATTCCACCAACATGAACCCATTAAGCTAAAATTTTGATTTAAACTTGAGTTCTAAAGATTTTTGTAAAGAAACTTTTTAAAAAGAGAGAAGATATTTCAAATAATACACAGAATTAAACTTATGAACTTCTCTAGGAAATCTCTATTGTAGGTTTGCAATTAACCCTAATTGGATAAGGAGGGCTTTTTCACAAAAGCAGAAAAGTTTTCTCACCTAGCACTGTAATGATAGTAATCAACACCATTACTGTGAAAATATAACACAGGCTTTTAAAACCTGGAGAGACATTCTACCAGTACCTACAATGAGTCACTCAAATAGCAAGTATTTCTGAATTATTGATGAGAGGTAATGAAATCATTCTTGTTAAAATGTATAGCTTTATTAAATATTCAAATTAAAACTGCTCAAACATAAATGAAGTTATCTACAAATATATGAGCATGGCAAAGGCTTCAACTTTTGAAGAAAAAAGACCTTTAAACCTAAATACATTATGCTCTTAGCAGGTACTGCCTCTTCATGCATTGTGCAGCTACTAGACAGGGATGCCAAAAACTTGGTCTTGGGCCTCAAAGACTTGCTTTATAGTTGATAAAATGAGTCTAAAATCCAAGTAAGATTTAAATAAGTCAGAAGAATAATAGAAGAGAATTGATACAATGAGTCTAAAACACAAGTAAGATTAAATAAGGCAGGAAAATAAGAGAATTGATAAAATGAATCTAAAACACAAGTAAGAGAAGCCACATAGCACTGCATAATTAATTAACAGAAAAATATTACAGGCAATGGTGTGCTTCCAGAACTCAGAGTAGATAGCTCAAACTTCAGGTGGGAGTTGTGAAAAGTATGAGGGATTTAAGTTGAACCTTGAAAGATTAGTAAGATTTGCCTTAGGCAAAGATGATGGGAAAACTATTCCAGGATGGGGAGAAAAGACAGAGGAGATCCTTAAAGGGTTAATGTTGGAGCCAAGGGCTAGCGGACAGCAATAGATTACAGAGGAAGACATTTCAAGCTGAGGGATAATAGGAAAGAAGACAAAATACTATGTTAGAGAGTTATATTGAAGATAAAGACATTCATTTCTCTTTAATCCAACAAATGTAAATTTAGCATCAACCATTAGATAGGATGCGTGCTTGGTAATCAATAATTCAAATGGTGAAGATGCAGTCCTTGCTATCAGTCCAGTGATGAGAGAGAAAAAGAGAAACACAGACAGAAACAGGAGTAAACATAACCACAACATACTGTGCTAAAAGTTAAAACAGAAGCAAGCCCAGTTGATACAGAAGTCTGTGGGGTGGGGCTTTAAGGGAGTCTTAAAGGATGAGTTAGAGTCACCCAAAGGAAAAGGAGCAGGTGAGGGCCTGATCAGGAAGGGCCATCTACACACTGCTGAGGGGTTACTGAGTAGGGGATGAGAGAGACTGGCTAAGACCGAAATCCTAGATATTACTAACCAGCTCTGTGGCCTCGGAAAAGCCATTAACTTAGTGTCCTCATCTACAAAATGAAGAACCTAGTAATACTTTTCCATTAATTATGAGAATGAAAAAGCATAATGCACATTGACCTCTTAGCACAGTGCCCAATATATAATAAGAACTTGCAGGTATTATTTTGAGCCAATGGGTAGCCACTAGAGAGAATTAAACAGGAAAGTAGAATGGCCACATCTGTATTTTACAAAGATCATTATAGCTTCAGTATGGAAAACAGATTGACAGGGTCTTGCTACTGCAACCCCTACTAAGGATTTCCTAATATTTGAATTTTTATTTTAGCGTACCAGTCTTTACACTGTCAGTACTAATATCCTGAGATAAAAAATTTTAGATAGTACTTTATGAATTACATCCAATGCAACCTCTTACAACATCTGGAAAGAGAACAAACTTGCAATATTTTCCTGACTCCTTCCTCTACTTCGAGAGACTGCTCTCATACTTGAGCTGTTGAAGGATTTATGGATCATTCTACTGTTCTTTTTAATAGATACGTCTAGTCTGCCCAAGTAGATTACAAACTCTTTCAGGGAAGAAATCTAGTACTTAGGATATTGCCACCCTTTACTCTTGCAAGATCTCAATAAATATTGGTTATTTTTGACAAGTATCTGATAGCACTATACTTATTAGATTTTATGTGACCACAGATACATTTTTTAAAGTACAGAGAAAAGTTCCACTTGCTCTCCCGGCTTTGGCAAATCAGTGCCTCTTTGAGACTCTTTTTCATGAAATGGGAATAAAAATACAAATCCAAGTCAACTCACAGAGGGGTTCTGGGGCTTAAAAGAAATAATGTATAAAAAAACACTTTGCTAACTCAAAAATTTACTAACATATGAACATTCTGTTGGTGGTGGTTGAGGTCTTATGATATTTCATTAAAACCTGGACCGTATTTTGTAAGTATTCCAGAAGCATTCTTCATGAGTGTTGCTGAATTCTCTGGCACCACCTCTGAACTAGCTAGCCTTTCATCTACCAGTGCTCATGGATTTATATTCATATCCATCTCTATGTCCATGGGCTCACTAGAGAACACACCTGCTAGATTATGAACCTAAATAATAATTAAATATTTCCAGACAAGAAATAACTATTCATTTAAAATATAGTTCCCTGTAGGAACATTTAATTTTACTTGTACCATAGTAAGTGTGAACAAAAGGAGCTGAAATCTTCTCTAACATATTTTCCTTCAACCTGCTAAGAAGGTAAAAGGAACAAATTATTTTCAACTCTTGAAGGTGGGAGCAGGGAGAATTAGCCTTTAACCATAAACCTGGCTTTATTAATAAAAGCTAAGTGGATTTTTGCTTCCACTTTATGAAAGACACAATTAAATGTCAATTAAAAAATTTGTAATTTAGGTCTTAGATCTTATCAACCATCATGGAAGCAGATTGCTATTTATTTGTTTTGAGCTTCTGATTAAATATTGTGTCAATGGCTTATAGTATAAATTTGAAGCAGGCCCCAGAACTTCATTTCCTTCTACTTCTCAAATCGATTTCCTATCTTAAAACAAGCACAGTGTGAAGAACAAGTAACAGTTCATATTACAGTAGGAAAAGGTGTTTTAAAAAAGATAATTATATCTTGTGAGTTTCTCCAACAACAACAAAAAGTTCAAAATAGGAAATTAAATTAATTGAATATGCTGCTGTTAATATTCTCTGTCAAGAAGGAAACGTGAGAATTTGAGGGGGTCACAGAAGCTTTGTAGAAGTAGAACCAATGCACAGTCACCTCTCTCTAAACAAAGGTCATAAGCCAGATAGGTCAATGATATTGTTTAGGATAAGCAAACTAGTGAACAGGCTGAGTTTCCAATATTCATTTTGCTGATGTTCGGAAACCATTTTCCCATTGAAAGAATATTACAAATAGTGATAGTACCAGATTACTGAACCAGGAGTGCTAAAAGAACCTGAGGGTTACAGAGTGCATAACTTAAAAGGAAATTCCTTCCACTTTTCAGTCTGGGGTGCAAGTAACACATCTCCTAAGACAAACCCACACAGAATTTCCCTCCTCACTGCCCTCCAGCCATGCACCACGGCAGTGAACTTGGAATCACCAGCCACTTTCTTCCTCCAGGGCAATGGCTACAACCTGCAGGAGCCATGAAGTTACTGCCTATGGTCTCTGAAAGCACTAAATATCCATGGCACACATAGGCATCCTACTCATTTTCAAATACGGATTTGAAAAATATATATGTATTCTGCCACCATACATTTATTTCTCTAATGTTAATGCAATTATTAACTTTCTATCTTTATGTATTGTCTCGGATAGGGGGCTCTGCAACTGCAACTATTTTCATGAGGGAGCCTGGGAAATCTATCAACATTGAAATGGTATCTTCGAACCCCTTCTAGGTAACAGAATAGGTATAGGGTTAGAAGAGGCAAGAAAGAGGAAAGTATGAAACCTGGTCAGCACCAATACAGGCCACAGTGAAACTGGGAGCCACAGCAAGTCAGCACATCATTTGAAAACTGTCTCTATTATCAAATTATTTACTATTTTAATGAATATAACTGCAATCTTATTTGTCAGGAAGCTAAAAGTGATAATGTTAGACTTCTTATTTTTTTCAAAGCATAAAAGATTTTTAAAAAATGTTCATACTGAAAGCTGAGTTATTTATTTAAATTTTTTACAGAAAGATTTTCCTCAATAAATTACTGCTTGCTACACTTGAGAAGCAATTTACATAGAATATATATCTATATCACCAAAAAATAAAAGATATTTCAATTCTATTTAAAAAATTGGGGGGTTATTTTAACCCTAGTTATGTGAATCCATATTTTATACACACGGACACACACAATTTTTTTTTCAAATCTTTTCAGACTAGGACTGACTCAGATAAATACAATTCATATAGGACTATGAGTCTAAGATCTAAAAGTACTAGGAACACGGGAGAAGCAGACTGTGGAAAAATAAGAATTATAATGAGAAATAAAAACGCAACTCGAGGTTATTAGCAGTATAAGATTAGGTAATTACACTAATACACATATATGTAAAATAATACTATATTAATAAATGCTTGATAATGCTTATGCAATAAGTCTGATGTTATTGCATGGCTATTCTGATCTATCAGACACTGAAGAAGTGTAGGGAGTTAAAGTACAATCTATCCATAAGACAAGGCATTTTAAACAGAAATTTATAGGTGTGTCTTTCTCAGACACATCTTTTATAAGTTTACAATTTAGATCAAAATATAGACTTCAAGGTTTTAAATACATTTTTCTATAGACAGGTAGTTACCACCAATGATTTTTACTTATAGCCCTTAAATAGTCTATAGTGTAAAACAATAATTGATATCCTAAGCATAATCTAGTATATACAATTTAAAATTGTTTTGTTGCATATGCTGTTAGGATTATGATAAATTGAGTTACCATGTGCTATCAGTTTCTTTCAGAAAAATATTTATTACCTATCCCATTAAAGAAAAAAGGTTTAATATAAATGCCATACCAATACTTTTGAAAATGAAAATATTCAATGCTGGTAAAGATGAAGATTGACAGGCACTCTCATTAACTAAGAAATATAAACTTTCTAGATGGCAAAAATTTAAATGTAAGGATGTTTATTTCAATAGTTTTCAAAATGATCAAAACTAAAACAAAGTAAGCAACCAGTAATAGGAGCAATTAAATTATATCTAGAATTATAAATAGAACTTCATATCCACAAGATAGAAAATAGAACTTGAGAACTTAATTCAAAAAAATTCATAGAATATAGGGAAATTCTCACATGCTATAGATCACACTCAGTGATGAAAAGTGACAAACTTCTATGTATTGTAAGTTTATATTTGTAAATCTAGTATGTACCTCATACTAAATATATTTTAGAAAAAGACTTGAATAATGCCAAAATGTTGCTAGAGGTTATCTCTGAGAAGTAAAATTAGGAGTTAATTTTTTTCTTATACTTTACTGGCTTTTTTTTCAATGAGCACTTATCACTCTTAAAAAACATACAGGCATACCTCATTTTATTGTGCTTCACTTTATTGCAATTCACAAATGTTGCATTTTTCACAAGTTGAAGGCAAGACCCTGCACCAGTATAAAGACTGAAACTTGCTTTATTGTGATATTTGCTTTACTGTGATGGTCTAGAACTGAACCCGCACTATCTCTGGAGCATTTTGTATTAAAAAAAAAAAAAGGCCTTATTTTAAATACAAGTCATTTGAGTGACACTCTGGACACCTTTGATCCCAGTTACTAAAGTGAAGTCAATTACCAGTTGAAACAACTGAAAGAACCTGTTACAAGGGCTTTAAGACATTCTTAAAAGAGATTACACCTTCAAAATACAGGGAACTGCACTGTATAGAAAATTAAAATGTGTGTCATTTTTATCCTTTTGAAAATTTAACAATGAAGTCTTTTATTCAAACTCCCTCATAAAGGTGAGTTTGGGTTCCATTTGTACATTAGAGACCAATTCCACAGAGATTATTTTGAAATAGAATTAAGAAGGCTCTCCATAATAGCCACAGAAGCTTGATTGTGCTGGATTGGATCAGTACATTTCTTTAAAAGTCATAGATAGTGTGTGTGTCACTTTGTATCATTCTGCTGTATGTGTTTAGTGTAGGGGCTTCTTGCTTTGCTGTATCGAGAGAGACTTTGTTTATGTTGGGGTCAAATGTGTTCTACCTTAACCCTATCCCTAAACGTTCCCAGAGCAGTTATAAGAGATGGATTCTCCACAAAAGTCATACAGACCCACTCTTCTACTGTCATGGGGCTCGGGTTCCTCTGGGCGTCCTGGGCTCTGTGGGCCAAGTCTCTGCTGCTCTTCATTACACCCAGCTGTGCAATGGAGATCTGTCTACACAACCACACAGAGAGCTACCAGCCCAGGCTCCTCACTCACTTTCCCTTGGCACTATTAACCCACAAATCAGGCTTGTTGAGACAACATCAGTTCCTCTTTCCAGTTCTTCTTTTATCCTCTGTAAAGCCACACCAAAGCTCCCTCTGGCCATTGCTGACTCACTATGTCCCTGTCTCCCCCTTTCCCCCTGTCGTCCCACTCTTGGTCTCAGATCAAAATGTTTCTTCACGGTCAATCAAGTTGGACTTTCCAGTTTTCTCCTTGCAGAATGTTCCCTGAACTTGTCTCCCCTACTCAAATGCATTCTAGAACAAATATGTGTGTGTGTGTGTGTGTGTGTCTGTGTGTGTATGTGCATGAAGTTACTGCCTATGGTCTCTGAAAGCACTAAATACCTATGGCACACATAGGCGCGCGTGCGCGCGCACACACACACACACACACACACACACATTTAAAGAAAAAAAAAAGAGGTGTCTTGGCCCTCCTTAACTGATTCCCCTTCATATGTTTGGAATGTGGTTTTTCTAAGATCCTAGATTTCTTCCTACCTATTCTATTCTTTCTCATTCCACCCCCCACATCCTAAAATGTGCACCAGGTCATAAAGTAATACAAAGCTCTCATTCACATTTCCAAATTTTAACATCCCTTCAGCACAATCATCAGCACATCCACAGCTTGGCCACATTTACATTATCCTGGAACAAGGCAGAGGGAGGCTACTTTTAATACACACAACATTTTGGGGTCGTTTTTGTCAGTGCTGAAGTAGGGGTGTGTGCTTGTGTGCTATTTAGAGCCACAAACTAGCAACCAAAGTTGCAATGTCTACAGCAAATAGATATTAAGATATAGGCTCATCACCAATAAATCATTGTCTTAGCAATGACTCTGATAGTTTCCAAAAGCTGCCCAGCCAACTAACTCAATTTAGACAATGCCATTTTACAAAATAGTAAATGAGTATCTTCTAAATATGGAGAGTGGAAAAACAATTACGCAGCAACTGTCACTGAAATCTAACAATAGGGTTAAGTACTAAATAATGCGTCATTCAGGATTTAGGACAACAAATCAGGCTGACACAGGCCCTTCTCACCCTCCAAAATGCTAGTAAAATATAGTAAATGGCCATAGGCAGCTAATGTTAATTAACTACAGAGGAATTATACCCAAACGGAATGTCCTTGATAGAGCTTTTAAGATGTTTTCATTGCCCCATACACAATTCACATCAGATGTATGTGTTCTCTTTTCCCAGGAATCTAAAATGCTATGCCCTGGGAAATGCCACATTAGTTTTGCTTTGAGGAAAACAAGTTTTACCTAAACTGGCTTTGTACTAGGGAAGGATTTTGCTCTTGATCTCTGGGTTTAAAGAGAACCTACTGAACAACCGAGCTCCCTAAATCAAAAGACTCAGATTTCCCTCTACCCAAAACAATTATAATTAGAACTTAAATGAAATGTTGACTCCTAAAAATGTCAAAATTTCTCTTCTGCAAAATTTCATAATTACCATTTCTTCAGGATTGCCTATTGTGTTTATAAAAAACTAACCTTATCCGGATTTCCTTCATGTATAAAACATAAGTGTGTTTTCTTGATTCTGAAAGGTCTGAATGTATTTGGCTCTGGATTTCTAAGTCTGAGAAGGAAAATGTATTAATTTTTTAAGGATTCTGAGCAATGATTTTGTTAATATTACGTAAAACTGAGAATTGTGGAATTATATAGCATAAATACATCAGACTAGATTAAGAATTTGCTGCTCCTGAAATTATGTTACTAAAAATAATTACACTTGCAGTCATCCAAAATGCCACAATTTCATGAAATGACACAGCAGGTAAATTTACTTCTCCTACTCTTGCATTCTACATAAAGAACAATCATGCTTCCAAAGATAACCACCATTAACTACTAAGACCAGGAAGAAATTCTTATCACCCTAGCTCAGCAGGTGAATTGGTGTGTGCATCAAAGCATTCTTATTGAAGATGAAAAATGGGGGTGCCGTAGAATAAGCTATAGATACTGTTGGAAAAGGTAAAAGTCAGTCATCTAAGACTCTTCACCCTTTGCACCCACACCCACAATTCCCAGGATTCCACCTTGGTCTTTGATCTCCTTAGTGTCATTTCACTTTTCTAACATTATAGAATTTAGGCACATTCAATTTTTTTCTTATTTTGAATTTGTATGAAGTGGATCAATTCTACTTTTTTTCCCCTTTTTAGTTTATATAACAAAATAACACTGCTTGTTGCAAAATTTTTTTAAGCCCAAACACATTTTATAAGGTAAAAAGTAAAAGCACTTTCTTCTCTACATCTCATCTCATTTCCTTCAGGTAGCCACTGTCACCAGTTTGGGGACAATGAGGTAAACATATGTTTGTATGAAGGTTTAAGTATGTGCAATACTATAAATCTCTTCTGCAATTTCCTTTTTTCACTTATTATAGCTTGATTTTTCCCAAGACAATGTACCAAAGCAGCTAGCAGACACATTTATATTATTGCATTTCCCCTTTTCCCTACAATGAGATTGCTAAATCGGAATTTGCTGAATATCAAAAGAAATAAAACAAAAAAATCTGTCAACCTAATACTAAATATACCTTTCGTTACATTAGTTTTTACACTTGCCTTCAACCTAAAAATAGTGAGAATGGGTAAAAACACATGCATTAATATATATGCATTCTAAATAATCTTTAACATGGATAAATGTTACCATATGTAATATATGTACATTGAAATGAAATTAATTTTCAAAGGCAAGAGGCAAAAGAAGGCACTTGTGAGGTTTAATGGGCCCTGAATAGGGAAGGACACTGGGTGGAAATCTCCTGGGCTTTGAAGCCAGAGGCACAGGGTCAAATCAAACTCCACCTTTTACTGATTGTGTGGTTTGTGTAAATTCCTTAACCTTTCTGAGCTGTTTTTTTTCATCATTCACAAAACTAAGGAAAAGACTCCTCTGACAGAGATTTCGATATTAACTGTTAAGATGGTGTCTCGAACATAGTAAGGGCTCAAAAAGTGCCTTATCACTGTCAATAATCCAGAAACTATTACGATAGACAGTGATCCAAGACCTCACATGTGCAAACCTTGCTGTTCTGTTTACTTTGGTTTAGTGTGCCTTCATGTTTTCATATTTACCTTATTTGTATAGACATAGACAAAATTACTGTAAACATGCTTAGTAGCTTTAATGAATTACTGAAATATGATCCTGTCTCCTCCTACCCCCCCCCCCAGTGTCTTGCATTGGACTCATGAGCAATGTCCCAGCCTCCTACTATGCAATCCTAAGCTTTACTTATAACTTGTGATAAACACAAGCCACCTGACTACCACTAAATAACTGAAAATATGTTCCATGTTTGCTGATGACCAGCAGCTTAAAGTGTCAAAAGCCAACCTTCCCAATGATGAAGCTTCCTAGCCTCTCCTTTTACTTAACAAGGCCATGAATGATGCATACGCCTTTAGCTGGCTAATGGCCATGTCTTGGGAACTGAGATGCTCTGCAAACACCAGGGATCTACCAAATACACATCTGCTTTTACCGAGTGTTACTGGCCAATGGTATGCCCATCCACTCTTTACATTTCATCTATACTGAAGATTTAGATTAGATTTAGGTTAGATTTCCACAAATCCTAACCTTCTAGAACAGTTAGGGGAAAACCTGGCCATTATACTATTACCTACCTACTTTTACATGTGTCAAAACTGAGGCTCTGGCACATGTGACAGGCCCAAGGACATATAACTATTTAGACAGCAGTTGGGATGAGAACCTCAACTCCTTTATTTTGGGTTCTTCCTATAACTTACAAGGAAAGTTTTCCCGGAGCTCTGTAAGATGTTTATTAAATATTTTTGGATAAAAGGAAATGTTTGTGGTTACCAATGTGTGTGGGAGGCAAAATGCACCGTGTGCTAGCCTTAAGGGTAATTAATCCACCTGTCTGCCTGTGTGGGCCTGAGATAAAGGAGGGGGAAAGATGCGTTTGGAATTTTTTTTTTTCACCATCCTACTTAAATTTACAGGGGGACTGTGTAGGGAATAAATAGGACCCAGAGGGACTAGTCACCACCACCACCCCCTCCCTCATTGTATTAGACTGAGTGAAGAAGTAAGGAAGTGGGGGAATTTCTCCTAGGATGGCAGCAGTCAGGAAAAGAGGTTGGGTGTTTTTTTATTCTTCCCCATATTTATTCACCTGGGGAAGCAGATGCTGTCAATTTCCTCCTCTTGCCACAAGAGTGGCCACGTCCTTGCACGGGTGGGGGGGGGTAGGGGGCTGTCTTGTGTTTCTCCTCCTTCCTTCCTAAGATGTTTATAACAAGGGCGCGAGTGAGCCAGGGCCGGGGAGGGCCTGGACACTGGGGCCCAACCCTCAACCCCCCAGCCACCCGAACCCCGTCTGGCGGCCGCGGGCGCCAGGCGAGGGCTCCCTGGGGCAGCGCCTTTGTTTTCCCGACTCCAGTTACGTTTGCGGAAGTGCTGCTCGAGCAGAACGCGCCGGGGGTGCCGACTGCAGCCACCCCCAGCACCCCATAAAGATGACAGTCAACACCGAAGAGGAGGGGAGGGAGGGAGCCGCAGGGCCGTGGGGCTGGGAAGCTAGAGACACCCGCACACGCCCTCCCTCGGGACCCCTCCCCCGAAACCCCCTCCCCCGACAGCAGGTGTGCGCCCCAGAACGGGGGCTCCTGGTCCTGCGGCCGGGCTGGTCCCCAGCACGCGAGGACAAGGTGGGGCTACCGCCCCCCAACCCCCGGCCGAGCGCGTTCCTGCCCCGTGGGCCGCGGCGGACTCACCTGCTGCGGGCAAAGGTGGCGCTTAGCTGCGGGGGGCGCGGGGAGTCATCTCTCCCCAGCGCGCGGCGGAGACCCGGGGCGCCCGGGCGGCGGCTGTCGGCGCGGCGCACACCATCGCGGGTGGGTAGCCGGCTCCTCCCGGGCTGCGGCGGGCCGGCGGGCGGGGCGCGGCGGCGGGATGCGGTGCGGGTGGGGCGACCGGGAACGGCGAGCCGAGCGCACCCACCCGCGCGACCTTCTCCGCTCCTCCTCGTTCTCCTCCCACTGCTCGGGCCGGGCCTCCGCCGCTCGCTACCGGCTGGACCCGTTTCAGGGCTGAGCGCCGCGGACCCGCCGCCAGGTGCAGCGCTCCGCCTCCTGCGGCGGCAGCGGATGCGTCGGCGGCGGCTCCTCCCGGCCTCCCGCCCGCCCTGGCCGTCCCCGGGGACCTCGCCACCCAGCCCTGCTGGAGAGGAGCTCCGAGAAGGGGACAGTGGACCGGGAGGTGCTATCCCCCCACCCCTACCTCGGGTCCTGGCCGAGACCCCCTTTCCCGGGGAAATGATGCAAGCCTAGCTCCAGGGGGAGCGGCGGGACTTGATGGCCGCCTGGCAGGGAATTATAATAATAAATATAGCCGACGTTTATTGAGTGCTTATTAAGTGCCAAGCACAATACTAAAGCTATTACTGCATTATCTCAGTGTCTCTAGTCCCGGCCTTGGCAGACTGTCCTCAGTTGACCCAGGAAAGAGGAGCTGGGAGGGGGGCGGAGAGGCAAACAACGGGGATTTCAGGACTCACCTGGAAAGGAATACACCGAGGCCAAAGCACCCTTTCAAATGGGGAAGATGCTACTGAGTATCTGGCGCTTTTCTGAAGAGGTAACCCTGCGTGTTGCACTAAGAACGTAATTAAAGTTATATTTCTGGTTAGACACGCAGAGAGGGTGGGTAGAATGGAGTTTTTATAAAAGGTATCATTCCTTCAGCAGGTATTTTTGTGTGGCTGCGATGGACTTTGGGAATGCCAGCTCCTATTTTCAGGGATTTTATGGTCTTGTTCTGGTAGTAGCAACAATAATAATGACAGCAAACATTTATGAACATTTCTTATGTATAAAGCACTGTTTAAATACTATTTATGCCTCATCATAATCCTGGAAATATAGGTAATATTATTCCCATTTCACAACTGTGAAAATGGAGGCTGAAATTTAATGTGACCTATCCAAAATTACTCAGAAGTGAGAGACAAATCTTTTATCTCCAGGGTTTAAGTTTTTAACCATGAAATCGAACTGATGAGAATTTTATAAGCCTTGAAGTTTAGGATTTGAGGTCTCTGTTTAGGAAAAATAAAACAAAATTACAAATAAGAAGTTGTTCTTGCCCCTCCTGGAGCTAGGAAGGGTCCCTGAAGCTTAAGCTATACTTGCCTCATGATGAATCCACTTGCAATACTGATAAAAACAGAAACAAAAGCAGTGAGTGATAAAGTTTCAAATGAAAGAGGTCTGGTGTGGCCTGGAAATAGCTTCCCACTGCATTATTTGAAACTGAACAGCTCATATAGACCCGTTGGGTAGCCGTCCTAATGGAATTAGCATTCTTCTTCCCTGTCCAGACAGTAAAGAAGCAACCTTTTAAAAAAGAAAAAAAGAAAAGGCAGGAAATGAACAGAAACTCCAGGTCTAACATGGTTCAGGTCTATCCTGCATATAGAAGAAGAGGAAAAATTAGGAATGGGGAGTAGTTCTTGGCCTACAGCTGCTCAAAGACAGCTCCATGTTGAAAAGTGAAGACTAATCTTCCTAAATTAAATCTGGTAATTCTGTTTCAGATAGGACAGGATAGCCTCAAGGGTCAGCGTAACAGAAAATGTTGTTTAAATTGGCTTTGTTAGGACATGAAGTTTTTCCTGGCAGCCTCTTTCCTTTTCGTCGTAACTTAAGGAGAAGACGGTAACATGCATAAACGAAAAGTAATCCTCCACTCCTGCTGCATCTCCCTATCCTCAGTGAGGTAGCTAAAGGGTGTGGTGTGGAAATTAGCTCCCCAGCATATTGTCAGGCAGGCTATCCCAGAGGTAATTGCACAGAAAGGCTCAAAGACAAGATGTGGAAATCACATGACTTACTGAATCTACTTAAAATGCAGAATAAGAAGCTGGGGGAATGAGAGAGGGTAGATGAAAACCCTTAGGATAGATAGGTACAACATTTGGTATATTTTTTGAAAGTTCTAACCTGTGCACTTCTCTCTTCTTCCTTTTCTGCATCCTCTCCCAACCATTCTCCTTCCCTCTCTCCCACCCCCCACCCCACCACCACACCCTCTAGTGCATCAGCCCTCCCCCTGTGCTGAGTATGGTTACAGGGACCAGAGTTGAGGTCAAACAGGGGTACTTGGCAGACAAATTATGCCTGGTGCCAGAGCCAACACATGCTTCTCTATTGAGAGACAGGAGCAAGTATGCCTGAGCATAGTTCTAGCTCACCAATTATCCTGGTTAGTAGCCATGGATTTCATCTGCATTTCTCAGGCAGAGAACAGATGGAGGCTATATGAGTGTGTCACCACTGAGTGGTCATTTTAAGCCTTCCTGAATATTGAGTGTTCAATATACTTCATGAATATTTACTGTATCCAGACTATTTGGTGCATATGTAGGCCTTCAAACTCTTACTCATTATGTTCAGCTCATGCTTGCACTACTTTATCTCACAATCTACTTCTATTTGGATTTAATTTCTCCTCCTTCTAATGTTTTTCTTATCTCCTTTAGCAGAATTTATTATTCTTAAAAAACAAAGCAAACAAATTACAGTAGGTAATAATAAGAACAATAACAACTAGCACTCATGTAAGACTTACCCTGTGCCAGGCACTATTCAAAGCACTTTCCGTGTATTTGTTTATTTAATCCGCACAACAATCACATACAGGTAGGTACTGTTATCTCATTTTACAAATGAGAAAACTGATGCATATAAATGTGAAGTTACTTCATCAAGGTCATACCACTAGTAAGTGATGGAAACTGCATTCAAACCTAGGTGGTCTGGCTTCAGGGCCCTTGTTCTTAACCATCCTTACTGCTTGCTCGTGTAAATACTTATGAACAAGTGTACTCGCATGAGGAGCAGGGATCTCACTTTAATGCAAACGATGTAATCCACTTTTCTCTCTGCACCTCTCAGCAACATTGGGCACTACTGACCATCCCCTCCTCGAAACAATCCCTCCCTCTGACTTCTGTGACCAACAACTATGACCCACAACCGTTGTGTTTTGCTTTTCCCCTCTAGCTGCTGCCATTTGTATGTTCCACTTGGGTTTTGTTCTAGGCCTTTCTTTCTTTTTTTTTTTCTGTGATTGTACTCACCCACTCCCTTGGCTCCAATCAAAGAATATTTAAGGATGCCCCCATATCCCTCTTTCTAAGGCAGCTTCAGATCCATATGGCTAGTTGTTGAGTAGGTTGTTTCACAGGCACTCCAACCTCACTAAGTCCCACATGAATACTTCATGATCTTCTGCCCCTCCCCACTCACTCTTCTGGGTTCCCAAACCATCATCCACCCAATTGTACAAGGCCCTGATACTCAACGCTCCCTTTCCCCTTATGCTTACACCCAGTATATTAGTTTCTTATTGCTACTATACCAAGTAACCTCAAACTTAGTGATTTAAAACAACACAGACTTATGATCTTACAAGTCTAGAAATCTGAAGTCTAAAATGACTTTTACTGGGCTAAAATCAAGGTGTCTACAGGGCTGCAATCCATCTGCAGGCTTTAGAGGAAAACCCATTTCCTTGACATTTCCAGCTTCTAGAGGCTGTTCACATTGCTTAGCTCATGGCCCCTTCCTCCGTCTTCATAGCACATCACTCTAACCTCTGCTTCAGTCAACACAGTGCCTTTTCTGACTCTGACCTTCCTGCCTCCCTCTTTAAAGACCCTTGTGACTACATTGGGCTCAACCTGATAATTCAAGAGAATCTCTTTTCCAGGGCCTTAATTTAATCAAATCCAGTCTTTTTGCCATGTAAAATAATATATTCACAAGTTCTTGAGATTAGGACGTGGACATCACTAGGAGGCAGTGATTTTGCCTAACATACACGCTGTCAGATGCCAAACACTCTGGAGTCTGTCTTTCAAAATGTCTGGAATTTGTCCTCTCTATCTATGTGCCATGCTGATCTATAAGGTTCTCTCTCTTCTGCCTTGTGACAATCATTTCTGTGGGCTCTCTGCCTCCATGTGTTCTCTTAGCCAATCAATTTTCCCTATCGCCACCAAAGTAATCTTTCAAAGCAATTGATTATGTAATTTCTTTGTAGTCCCACAGGGTTGCACAACACCATGGGTGTACTGTTTACATTGTCTTGTGCCTCCTGGATATGCCGCCCGCAGACCTTACTCTTCTACTTAAAACCCATCCAAGGCCCCCTTTACTGTAAGAAAGAGATGTGAAGTCCAGTAGTTAAATAGGATTAAAAATTATTTTCTTGGGGTGGCTCTATCGTGTAGTGGTTAGCACATCTGCTTTACAGGCAGAAGGTCCTGGGCTTGTGCCCCAAGTGGAGCCACAGACCATACCGCCAGCTCCCTGGTGCACCGGCGCCCCCAACCATCTCCCATACACCAGGGGCTCCAGGCCCCAGGGCATGGAGAAGGCAACATCTGTAGGTCAGCCGTGGAAGTTGGGGTGGGGGGGCAGAATTAGAAAGGGGAATACATTTTTTAGAAACTATTTTCTTATCTAACAGTCTCAACTAGGCAGTCCAGGGCTGATAGTGTGGCCCCACAATCAACACAACACATGGATTCCATGTGTGGTCCAGGGTGACTACTTTAGGTCTCACCACGCCCAGTACATGGGACAGGAAGGATATAAGTTCAGTCACTTGAAGGGAAACCATAGTATTTTTGCACACATTACCTATTCATATCCCCTTTCCTGAAACAGTCACATGACCACATCTGGTGCAAAGGAGAGAGACAGTCTTTAGCTGAGAGGCCATATGCCTAGCTAAATTCTATTACTGCAAAAGAAAGGGAGAATGGATTTGGGGAGTCAACTACAGTCTTCCACAGGGAGGAAAACTAGGTGCCATGCATGAGAAAAATGGAGGAACGTAATTTAGAACAAATAATAGGGAAGGACTCTTTGAGAAAGTAACAGTAAACTGAAACCTGAGGCATAAGTAGGAGGTGGCCAGGAAAAAAACTCTGGAAAGAACGTTTCTCACTGGAGCAGACTTGAGGCAGCAAAGAGTTATTAAGCATTGGTGACTAGAGCAGAATGAGTGGTGGGCTAGAGGGAAATGTCAAGAGATGAGATTCCAGAAGTAGGCAGGAGCCAGGTCACACAGAAACTTGTGCTTCGTGTTAAGCACTTTGAAATTTAACTTATATTCAGTGCAATCCATCGGAGGATTGGGGAGATCTGGTTTGTACCTTTAAATTATTACTATGGCTGCTGTGTGGAGAATGGTGTGGGGTTGGCAGAAGTAGAAGTGAGATCCATTTAGAAAGTAACCATTGCTGAGGAGAGAGGTGAGTTCCAGTGGCTTAGACCAGAGTGAGAGCAGTGGGGATGGAGAGAAGTGGATGGATTCAAGAGAGAATTTTTGGAAGTGTATCAGCATATTTAGTGATATATTGGGTATGGGAGGCAAGGGAAAAGTAGGTGTTAATGACTCACAAGTTTCTGGCTCAAGCAACTGGGTGGATTGTTGATAACTTTTACTGAAAGGGAGAAGACTGTGGGAGGAGCAGTGTGGAGGGAAGAAAGGAAAAGCTCAAATTTTGGCATAGTAATTTGGAGGTGCCTGTGAAACTTGCAGGTGGAGCTGTGATGTAGGCAATTAAGTATGAGTCCAAAGCTCAGATGAGAGGACTGGACTTAGCATTCATCAGTGCTGATGTGCTATGTACAATCGTGGGAATGAAGGGGATCACTACAGAGAGAATATACTGAGAGAGCTCTGAGAAAAATCAGTATTTACTAGTTGGTATAGAAGAAGGAACTAAAAAGGATCAGCCATGGGAGTAGGAGGAAACTCAGGAGGGTGTTGTCACTGAAGCCTGGAGAAGAGTTTTTTTTTTATTTAAGTAGGAGTGAATGGATACCCTCGCCTTCAGATCCCAGATAAACATTTTGTCCTCCACAGACTATGCTTGTTGGCCCTCAGTGACTTCATGTACCATGTGCCTTCTCTATCGGTGCACTTTATCAAATACTATTGTAATGACTTGTTTTCCATGGTGGATTGTAAGCTGCTGAAAGACAAGGAACAACTTTGTTTTGTTCAAGATTTGTATTATTTTGTCTTATTTGTATTAGTTAGCCCCTAACAGTCCACATACAGTGGTTTAAGCAAGATAAAATAAGTTTCCCTCTCATGCAAAAGTTTAGGTAAATAGGTGACTCCGTGGTGTTGGGGACCAGGGGGTTTATGCTCTTTTGATCTTATTGTAATCTTCAAAATAATGCTTCCATCTCAAAATTCAGCATGGCTGCTCCAACTCTTCCCATTGTGTTCACATTCCAGTCATTGGGAAAGAAAAGGAGAAGAGGAAGGCGTGTTCCTTCCTCTTAAGAACATAACCAGAGGTTGTACATATTACTTATTTTTTGACTCTAGTGGCAGAACTCAGTTGTATGACTACATCTAGCTACCAGGAAGACTGAGAAATATAGTCTTTAACTAGTAGCCATGCACACAGATAAAAATCCTATGCCACTGTAACTGGATCATAGAACCTGACAGTTGGAGTATGATTGAGCATAAAGAAGGTGTGGAGGAATAAACAAAAAGTTCGCAAAGTTGATTACATCATGAGGAAGGCAGGGGCGTGGAGGGAGAGTTGATAATTATTTATTGAATACATAGAAGATAATAAATAAATGAATTCAATGGTGATGGCAGTGCTGAGGTTGGTTCCTTTTTGTTCCCCTACCATCCCCACTTCTTCACTTATCACTGGCTTCATGGAGCAAGTGGGGCTTCCACTGGACTTAATAGATGACCTAAAATGTAAATAGGCAGGAAGAAGGCTATCTTTTATTCTAATATCTTTTTAATTTTCTTGATTTTTCCAAAGATGGATGATCATATCAACCTATAAATCATGATACTGTAGTCTCCTTTCATATGTGTATGTGTATATATATATACATATATGTTTTTTCAAATATTACATTGATAAAACAATTATAAATATTCGTGATGATCAATAGTTGTTGATTTGTCTTATTACTTTCTTCACTGTGAGTGCCTCTTTTGTTTTACTACTGAGTATGAGGCTAGCTATAGCTTTGAGATAGATAATTCTTAATTTGGTTACTAAAGTATCCTATATATGTTTAATAAGAGTTTTTAAAATTAATGATGGGTGTTTTAATTTCCTTTATGTATTTTCTAAGATGCTTTTCTGTCTATTCCTAATCCAGTTCCACATCTTATGTGGTTTTTTGTTTTCTAATTATGGTCATCTTAAATGAGAATAAATCCGCAGTAGAGCACAGAGCTAAGCCCTGAAAACAGAAGGAGTATAAAATCAAGTTCTTTCATCAAGAAGCTTGTGATTTACTAGTAAAGACATGACTATAAATAGATCGATTATAATAGAATGTAGCATATGCTATGAGTGGTACACAGATTAACTTTTCAAAAATATCTCTTTCATCATGTTCTTTTTTCTCCCAAGAAAAGTTCATTAGAACCTTATGGCCTAATGCATGAAGTTCCAAATCTTTAACCACCTTCAATCTAACACTGAGTCTTGCCAATTTTATCTTCTTGGTATCTCTCTAATATGTCTCATCTTACCCATCCCTATCCCTACACATGCTGCTCTGACTGAGATCTTCATGCAACAGTCTGCACAATGGCTTCCCTGTTTCCTGCCTTGCACATTTATCCAGTACAAATTAAGGCACTTAAATGGATCTCAGTTACATGATTTTTAAAACACTTATATTTTTATTTATGAAACTTTTTATTGAACTATAAATAGTGTACAAGTCATAAGGGTAAAATTCAATGAGTTATAATAAATATAATAAAAACTTTATGTAATCACTTCTAATACCAAAAAATTGAACAAACAGCACCCCAAAAATACCTTTATGACCCTGGCAAATTACTGCCCTTTTCTTCACCCCAAAGATACCTAATATTCTTATTTCTAACCCCGCTGATTAGTTTGCCTGTTTTTGAACTTTTTATAAATGAAATCAAACAGTATGTAATCATTTATGTTTGATTTCTTTTGCTCAAAATTATATTGCTGTATGTAATTATTTTATTTCCAATATACAAAGATACCACATTATTTTTTTTCTGTTGATGGACATTTGAATTATTTACAGTCTTTGACAATTATAAATAATGCAGCTATGAACATTCCTGAACTTATCTTTTGGTATATATACATGTATATATATTTATGAATTTCTATCATATATAACTAGGAATGTAATTGCTAAATCACAGGATATACAGGTTTTTACCTTTATTAGTTAATACCAACCAGTTTTCCAAAGTTGCAAGAATTTATACTTCTGTGTTTTCTTGTTTCATATCCTTGCACTAACTTGGTATTATCAGTCTTTTTTAAAAAAATATTATATTTTGAAATAGCTTTATACTTACAGAGATATTGCAAAGATAGAACAGAGCGCTCCCCCTCCCCCAGCCTTCTCCAGTGTTAACATCCTACGTAACCACGGTACAATGATTAATTGACATCACTGCCAATACCACAACTAAACCCATAAACAAACCTGATTTTGATCTCACCAACCTTTCCACCCAAGGCTTTCTGTTCCAGGATCTAATCTAGGATTTCATACAACGTTTATGTCATCTTAGTTTCCTCTAATCTGTGATACTACTCAGTCTTAACTTGTCTTCCATGATCCTAATACTTTTAAAGGTTGCTAGTCAGGTAGCTGGGAGAATGACCCTCAATTTAGTTTTACTGATACTTCCTCATGGTTAGATTGAGGCCATATATTTTGGAAAAGAATGTCACAGAGGTAATGTGTGCTTCTCAGATCATATCAGGGAGCACACACATTGTGTATTCCATTACCTGTAATGTTAATCTCAATCCCTTGCAAAAGGTGGTGCCTGCTAGGTTTCTCTGCTGTAATATCACTGTCTTTTTTCTTTATAGTCAACAACATTTGGGAAGAGACACTTTTATGCTATGCAAATATGCCGTTTCCTCTTAAACCTTTATTCATTAATTCTAGCATTCATTGGTTGGTCTTGCCAGCAGCTATTATTACTGTGATGCTCTAATGGAGATTTTTCTATTTTTCTTATTCCTTCTACACTTATTAGTTGGAATTCTCTGTACAGAAATGTTTTCCCTTCTTCCCCACTTATTTATTTATTCAATCATTTATTTATGTCAGTATTGACTTATAGATATTTATTTTACTCTTTGACTTAAAATTCAATACTATCATTTTTCCCCCCTCAAATTATTCTATTTTTTGCTCTTGAGTGTTCTTTCAGGTTGACATATGTGTCTTTTTTTTCAGGGTGGAATTTGAGTAAAATTTAATTTCATCAGAATTTTAAATAGAAACAAAATAATTTTGCCATGAATTTTGTCAAAAGACATGCTAAAATCAATCTTCATATTATTTGCTTCATAAACTTGTTTATTTTATTGTGGTAAAAATACATAACATGAAATTTACCATCTTAACTATTTTTCAGTGTATAGTTGAGTAGCATTAAGCACATTCACATTGTTCAACCATCATGACCATCCTCAAAACTTATGTTTTAATTCTTAAAACTTTTTATTAGAGTATGAAACATACATACAGAAAAGTATACAGGTCATAATGGTAAATTTGATGAGTTATCATAAAAGCTCTGTGTAATCACCACCAATAGCAAGAAATTGAACATTACTAGCACCCCAAAAAGTTTTCTTAAATAGAATATAAAAAATCCAAGCTATAAAAGAAAGTAATCAATAAATTAGACTTTATCAAAATTAAGAACATTTGCTCTATATAACAATGTTATAAAACTGAAAAGGCAAGGCATACAATGGGAGAAGTTATTTTCAAGCATAGATCCAACAGATGACTTGTATTTAGAATATGTAAGAACTCTGACAACTCAACCCAATTTTTAAACTGGACAAAAGGTTTCAGAAGACACTTTACCAAATAAAATATACAGATGGCAAATAAGCACATGAAGATGTTCAGTATCATTAGTCATTAGAGCAGTATTTTCAACTGGTTGCAATTTTGCCTCTACACCCCAGAGACATTTGACAATGTCTGGAGACATTTTTGATGGTCACGACTCAGGTGGAGGATGCTACTGGCATGCAGTGAGTAGAGCCTAGGGTGCAACTAAATTTCCTACAATGCACAGGACAGCTGCCACATACAAAGAATTATTTGATCTGAAATGTCAGTAGTGATAAGGTTGAGAAACCTTGCATTACAAAAATGCAAATCAAAAGCCCAATGAGATACCAATACACATGCAGCGTAATAGATGAACAAATAGGTAAATAAAAAGACTGAACACACCAAATATTGAAGAGAATATGGAGGAACTGAAAGCTCATACAGAGCTGCTGGGAATATAAGATAGTTCTACCTCTTTGGAAAATAATTTGGCAGTTTCTTAAAAAGTTAATCATAAACTTACCCCAGCTATTTCTTTCCTAGGTATTTTCGCAAGAAAAATGAAGACATTTTTTCATACAAAGGCTTATATACAAATGTACACAGTAGCTTTATTTGTAATAGTCGAGGACTGGAAACAATCCAAATATTCATCAAAATGTGAATGAATAGACAAATTGTGGTTTATTCATACAATGAAATACTAGTCAGCAATAAATAGGAACAAACTTCTTTAGCATTAATGAATATTCAAACATATGTGGATGAATATCAGAATAATTATCTTAAATGCAAGAAACCCAACACCTACCTCCAAAAAAAAAAAAAAGAGTTCAGGATAATTCTATTTATTAAACTCTAAAAAATGCACACTGACTTTTAGGAACAAAAAACAGACCAATAGTTGACTGGGAATAGAAGTGGTATCAGGCAGGGAAGGGAGAGAGGGAAAAATTACAAAGGGACATCAGAAGATTTTGGAAGATGCTGGATATGTTCATTATTTTGATTGTGGTGATGGTTTGGGGGGTAATTTATAAAAACTTATCAAATTGTACACTCTAAATACATGAAGTTATCGTATGTCAATTATAACTCAGCAAAACTGGGGAGGGAGGGAGGGAGGGAGGCTATGGCTCATGTTCTATGTTAGTTATGTCTTCTCTCCTGATCACTATTAACTGGATCACATCTTATTTTATAAACCAAATACAACTCTACAGTACTGACTGAACTGAAAGGAAGCCAGTACTTCAGCGAAGTCTTGCTTAAAACTCCATCCAGGAGAAGTGCCTCACTCATATCGGATGCTATCAAAAGACCTAAGATTTAGGAAATTTAGGAAATTTCAAGTTAGGAAACTTCTCTTTCTTGCTATATAAAGTTAATGTTTATTTTTATAATAAACTCTCAGTACTAAGAATAATTTGTATATGTTAAGGAGCCAGAAAAGTACACCTACTTAATACTCATCCTCCACACTCTTGCTAAAGCATTCTTTCAGAACTTCTAGCCAATACAATAATAAAAGATGGGTTAGACATGTTAGAAGGAAAGAAACAAAATAATATTATTTGTATTACTCTCATCATGCTTACATTCCAGAGAATACATATAACTTGAAACCCAAATGTTATTTTTTTCTTAAAGAAATGTATCAACTTTATTACTGTTTTCCCTAGTTATAAAAGTAATTCTTATATATTGGAAACAAACTACAGTGATACAGAAAATGATTCTTTTATAATCCTACCCCCTTGGAGTAATTACCATGAGTAGTTTGGTATATATACTCATAGACTTTTTAGAGTATTTTTTAAATTTGCAAACTGGATCACTGTTCTACAAATTTTTTGTTTTCACTTAGCAACACAGTATACCAATACACCATACCATGAGTATGTTTTCATTACGATGCAGCTACATCTAACTCTCCTTTTCTATTGGTTGCATAAATACATTATATAGAAAATATAGTTTATTTGAACCATTCTTCAATTGATGACCATTGAGATTATTTCCAGTTTCTCCATTATGATTAGTATTTTGTTTTAGAAATCTTTGCTTAACCTAAGATTTTTTCAAATTCACATTTTGGGACCTAGAGAGAGACAGAAAGTTCCAGCTGGTAGCTGTCTCACTGGCCTGGGGGGTGGGAGGAGAGTCAGAAATTGGAGATTAGAGACTTGGGGCAGCCAATATCTGAGTGCTTAAGATCCCAGATAAAAGAGGGATATAGAGCAGTGAGCCTGGTACTCTGCTTGCAATTTCCCTTCAAGGCTTTTCCAATTCCTGTGTTGTACACGCTCAGGGTAAAAGGTTGAGAAACCCAGTAAAAAGCAGCTGGGTACTAAGAGCCTCAAAATATAAGAGACTTTGACAGTCTCACCTGCTTTTCTTCATTTCCTTTGGGGAGTGGAGAGGCAGGAAGAAGGCCTCGAATGCCAAGCTAAAGCATAGCCAGTAGAAAGTCACCAGAGGGCTTTAAAGGAAATGAAGGCCTGACCAGGAATCAGTTATCAAATGTTGTCATTGGAAGAGACCTTGTGACTGTCCTGCCAGTGAAGGGACTGCAGCACAGGGAGTTGTTCCCCAACTCACAGTTAAATATCACCACAGCAGCAAAGCTAAGACTACGACCCCTTAGTCTAGGCTTTCTTAAGTTCCTGCAGGTATCTCAAAGCCATGTGTGTGCATGGGTAAGTCAGAGGCAAGGAGAGGTCTGCCCAAAAGTGGTGAGTTGGGAATTTGAAGGCTGAAAGGATGTTGGAGGCCAGGAAATGGGGAGAGAGCAGGGAGGAAGAGCTCAAGGATGAGAACATGACCCCTGAATTCTCCCTGAGGGAAAGATTTGGAAGAGGAGACCTAGAAACAGAAAATTAAAATGCCTTCTCCTGAAGAAGGAGGTGGGCAGGATGGGAAGATGATTACTTTGGGAGCTTTTGAGTTTCATGGACTGGCAAGACATGGAGATAGAAATGGCCCGCAGGCAATTAGAAATATGGATCCAGAGTTTAAAAGAGATTAGGGCTTTTCTCTATTCCAATCCATACCTTCCTTTATTCCCTCCTCTTTTCCATCTTTTCTTTTATAAATTTGGGAATCAAATATATAGTTGAAGTTGCAGAAATGGATGAGATCTTTAAGCGAAAAGGTGCATGAAGAATTTTTTTAAAGCATGGCGTATTCGATTTGACTGTTTTTAAAATCCACTATATATAATCTGATTCATCACAAAAATTAGATGTGATGGTTCAAATCCCAGAAAAAGGGTCATCTGGATTTTACTTGAACCCATCTAATGCCTGTAGAATTAACAGTAGTAAGAATACAGTTCAAATCCTTCATATTAAGTTCAAACTTGCTCCTCTATAATATTTGCTCATTGGTTCTATAATATAAATATTTAAACTTTATTTTTCACAATAAAATGGTATAATTCAAGAAACACAGTAAGCCTCACACAATTTTAATTACTTAAAATTGGTCGACTAATCATCAGCATATAATTAGGTCTAAATAAGAGCAATAGTATGTAAAAACAACCTGATCTACGTTTCTCACTTATTAAATTTGAAAGATCGATGCTATCCAGTGTTGGTAAAGATGTGAGAGCTGAATGTTCTCATCTTCTTCTGATAAGGTATTAATTAGTGCATCTGTTCTAGAGCATTTTTTGTCAATAGGCACCCAAATTTAGAATGTAAATTTTTTATGGTGACATTGATTAATGAAATCCAGTAAGTTTCAGTTGTACACTTTAACAGTAAGGCATGTATATATTTACACTGTGTATTCACCTCCCATAGTTAGATTTCTTTCTGCCACCACATATTTGATCCCCATTACCCTGTCTACCTGCCCCCCTCTCCCCACCCTCTTCTCTCTGGTAACCACTGTAGAATGTCAATTTTTGGTCTAGCAGCTCCACTTCTAGAAATTTATCTTAATTAGAGAAGCGTTCAAGTATGCACATTCATCAAGTATATTTATTAGCTCGTTTTTAATTGTCAATGTTTTAATTAAAATATAGCATATAAATAGTATATGTATAAACCTTAAGTGTATAGCTCAATAAATTTTTACGAAGAAAACATGCCTGTATCTCTCTCTGCCATCAAGAACTTTACTGGTGCCCAAAAAGCTCCCTCCTGCCCTTTTCCAGTTCTTACCTCCAAAAAGGTAACTACTACTCTCATTTCAAAGAGTAGGTTCCCGGAGAAGCAGACTTTGAGATTACCATGCAACTGGGACTGATACTTGTGGGAGGGAAGAAACGAGGAGCCGAGGAGCCGAGGAGCCGAGGAGCCGAGGAGCCGAGGAGAGGGGAGGGAAGAGGAGGAGAGAAGGAGGGAATAAAGAAACATGATTGTGCAGATGCGGAAATTTGTTGCAACCTCAGCAAAGTCTTTACCTAACTCGACGGGAAGTGCTGAAGCTGAGATGACCCTTTGGATTTATCCCAAGTTGGGGTGAGGGCCTTTACACCCAGTCCCAGGATTGGGGATATAACCTTGGACTGGGCAGTGCTCTTCAATTGAGGCACTTCCTAAGCAGAATATTTCTGAAGGGGAACCTTGATGGTGCATTCCATTAGTTCTGATGGGTTTTGAACATCACGTAAATGGTGTATAGTATATACTTTTGGCGTGTTGCTTCTTTTAATCAATACTGTATATGTGAGACTAATCCATATTGTTTTATTCCATCTCAGTATACCTAGTATATTTACTCATTCTATTGTAGTCGGGCATTTGCATAGTTTTCAGGTTTTTTCTATTATGAATAGTGTTGCTGTGGATATTCTTGTACATATCTTTTGATACATGCATTTCTGTTGGGTATGGACCTAGAAAAAAATTGTAGAATAAACATATGTTCAACTTTATTAAATACTGCCAAATATTTTTTAAGTAGTTATATAGATCTACACTTCCACTAGCAATGCAAAATACTTTTAGTTCCAAATTCTCACCAATACCTGATATGGATTAAGTTTTAGGGATTCCAGTGTTTGTAGTGGCATCTCTATGTGGTCTTGATGCATTTTCCTGATGACTGGTACTATTGAGCACCTTTTCATTTAAATCTCTCTTTTGTAAAGGGTCTTGTGGCCATTCTTAAATTGGGCTTTCTGTCCAATTTAATCTTGTTGATTTGTAGGAGTTCATTATATCTTTGGGATACAAGTCATTTGGCAGATATATATTTCAAATATCTTTCCCTACAATGTGACTCAAATTTTTATTCTTTTATGCTTAGAAGGAAAACAACTCTGGGGAAAAGGTCAACAGTAGTTGGTTGTGTCTGGATGCTGGAGTTTTTCTCCTTTTTACTTCTCCATATTTTCCAGTTAAGCAGCATGCAATGAAGAGAAAATTTAAAATAATAAAAGGAATGAGTTATTTAAGGAAAATGGTGTGTTTAAAACATGATAAGATAGTTAAAAAGCAACCCGTTGGAAGAAGTTAGCCAGGACAAGAACTGTCCCAATTTGTCTTTAATGTTACCTATATACCTGTGCAAATCTGCTAGAGACACCTGGTGGAGAGTGTCGAGAGAGTATAGGAAATGTTTGAATGTGCTGTAATGTGTTTGAGAGGTTACAGCATAAAGGGCCAGCTTACTTACCAGGAGAGAAATGTATGTAAAACACACTTTGGTTCACTTATGTTAGTTTTCATATAACTAAAAAAATCCTTCAACTCTCAGTTGGGGTAGACCTAGCTCACTAGTGGACAGGATTTGGACCTGATCAACAAATATGACAAAAATTCAGATGTAACAAAAGACAGTGAGATTTGACCAATTTGGGGGTGAGGGAGAACTACATAATTTGCAGTAACCAGGCAAAATAGAAATGTTGGGCTCCTTGTTCAGAAAGCAGGAGAAAAGGTAATATTAAAGATACTAAAGTAAAAAGATTTTTCCTTTTGTGATCTCTCTCTCAGCCTGTCATGGTATTGTTTATTTGCTATTTCGTGTCATTCTAGGTAAAGAATATTTAAAAATTTTAATTACTAGCATGAATTTTACCATTCATCTTTACATTGTGCAATGCCAGTTTTAAATGTAGATGCAAGAACATTTAACTCATATATGGAATCACCAAAAGTACACAATTCATTTTTCATACTTTGTGCATGGATAGATATTTTATTCTTACCAGAACAGTGGAAACAATACACAAAATGAACTCAACTATTTCGTTTCTCGATATGCACACAGTCTTGATATGCCAACCTTCTCTTCCTTCAGCTTACTGGCAAGAAAGCACCAGGAAGAAAAGGAACCATGTGTGGCCCTGTCTTTCCTGTTCCTGCCATGCCATCATTTGCAGCTTATGTGATTTGCTAATATAGGAAAACAATAAATAAAAAGGGTATGATAGGTTTCCTTGGTCAATCACGTTTCTTAGAAGCCATTGCCGCCTTGTTTACAGTAACCTTTGAACCAGGTTCTGGTTTTCGGAGGCTGTCAATGCCCTTACTTAGTCATAAATGTGATACACTTACCTTGTCCTGGTTTTGAGTCTCACTGAACCCTGTACACCAGGGGTCCACAGGAATTCTGTGCTCACTGGGCACTGTGAACACTATGTGAATAGAACGGGGCTGCAGGGAAAGGGAGCGGACACCCGTACATCTGCCTCCATTCACTCACATGCTCCACACTATCTTTTCAACTTAGATGTTCAAAGACAAAAATTTTTAAGAATTTTGAGATGGCAGTAGCAGAACCAATCATGCCTGGTGTCCTTTCTGAGTGAGGAGCCTTCTGCAAAGCCTATGAAGCCATCCAAGTATGGTTCTTTTTCTTTTTCTTTTTCTTTTCTTTTTTAATAGGTAAAGAAAGCTCTTAATCCTGCATGATCATGGCTCCTTGAGGATAAGCAGCACTGAAAATACAGCCTAGGGGAAAAAAAATCATATTCAGAATTATAGGCCTTTGGTTACAGAGCCAGAATTTTAGCTAACTTGATTATGAGACAGAAATAATAAGCAAATAAAACTTTTTAAGAATGATGTCAATGCTCAAAACAGCTACTTCCCCTGGACCAGTTTCAAGGATCTATTTGTACACATACAAGCTTTAATTGAGTTTCCTGCCAATCAGGGGGAACATTTGCAGTTACTCAGGCTTGCTTTATGAACATGTGTTTCAACCTAAGGACCAAGCCAGATACAATTAGAAGTGTTAAACTATGGATGTGAAAGGTTACCTACTGTTTTTACTCTCTCTGCATTTATTTAGCACCTGGGGGGGGGGGGGGCGGGGAGAATGAAAACAAAGGTGGGGAACAAGAAGGAAACTGTAGGGAACTTTTGCTTTTTTCCCCTTTTGAGAAAACAGCAAATGTGTTACATCTACATTTGACTTTTTCTGCCATGGAATGGGCAGTGCTGTGTGTGTGCAGTAGCTGTGTTTAAGGTTGTTTACAGTAACATTCTCTGGACTGAAGATGCAGGATAAGGCATTGTAACCTGCTGCTACAGAATAGGCTGAGCAGACTCCTTAAGTGGAATGGCTAAGCAAGGTATATGAAGCAGAGACTTGACACAAGCTTATCCGTATGCTGAGCACTCAACAGAGACAGAGGGTGTGGTCTGAGAAAAGGGGTCAGTGGGCCTCTAGTCTAGGAGAATTGCCAGGATCTTAAATCTCAGAGACTTCTCACAGGTCTCAGGGGAGGAAAAACTGAGCTTATGTGTGTCATATTTTCATCTGTGCTTTTTACACTTTGGAATTTCCCTTTCTTTATCACCTTGATGAATGTATGTATTTACGACACTCAATTCTTTGGGGGGTAAAGGGGATAACAGTTGGAGTAATGTAGCTATACAAGCCATGAGACCTTAGTGATAAGAATGAGGGCTATGTGATCGGAAATCAAACCAAGGCCAAAGCCTGGACACCTCAGTTGGACCAGGTGAATGAGATTGCTGACTGTCCTCCAATACCTGTTTCCCCTCTTCCAGGGTGATAAAATTCCTAATTTGGGCCAGGGTACATGGCTGTCCAAAACAGAGACTATATTTTCCAGCTTCCCTTGTAAGTGTAGTCATGTGACTAGGATCTTTAGGACCCTACTCAAGGTGGGAGACAATCTTTAAGAACAGTTGGACTGAGTTAGAGGTGATGGTAAGGGGAAGCAAGTGGAGTAACAGCTGAAAGTAACAGGTATAGAAAATATTTTTAAAAGCAAATCTTGAAAAATTATTTCGTTAATTTAGATTTAAAATTTTTTTTTAATTTTTTTTTATTTTTTTAAGTGAGGCAATCCTTGTTTGACCTCACAGATTGCAAGGACCTTGTCAGTTTACAATCTTTTTTTTTTTTATTTTTTACACGTACAGCACCTGGTCTTCCTAGGTGGTCTTCCATCCAAGTACTAACCAAGCCTGACCCTTCTTAACTTCTGAGATCAGATGGGATCATGTTTGTTCACAGTAGCATTGCTGTAAAGTAGGGTTTTTTAAATGCAAGCAAAAAACCTACTCTGGAGGAAAAGACAGTGTTATGCCATGGCAGTTGGGGATACGCAAATTTTGCTCATTTTATATAATGCAAGTAAATATCTAACAGCGCGTGGAGTATAGTGCTCAATATATGTTTACTGTTGATATATTGTGTAACTATAAAAGAATTAAGCCAATTAACAACTTATCTGAATTACTGACTGAATAAATTAAGGTCTTAACTTATTTTCTGGTATTTGTGTTTCCTGATAACTTTCAGGTTGACTGCATTATACATGAATAATAAAAGTATTAGTAACTGTGTTTTATTGAGCAACTATGTTAGAGATGTTTTATGTACATTGTTTGATTTGTTTCTTAGTATTCCTAAGAGATGGCATAAATCATTTTATCAGGTGAAGAAACTGGGATGCAAAGAGGTTGTATGGCTTAGTATCTAACTTAAGATTACATAGTAGGTGCAGTGAACCTAGGTCTATTTATTCCAAAACCAAACTCTTTCCCTTATACCAATTCTTACGTTCTTACTCTTTCCTTGGTAACAGGTATATATGACAGGTTTCACTTGTGGTTTACTTTAGCCTATTGAAAAAAAGTGGTGGACAAGAATTTTCCTGCAGTCATGTTATTTTTAACAGATTTTGTCAGTAAAGATATAGTAGTATATGGCTACATGAAAGAAGTAATAAATTGGTAGTTATGGAAATGTAAGAAACAAAACAACAAAATGTAAATGAATAATTTATATGTATGACTTGGAAAAAGAACTATTATTAAATATTTATTAATCATTTTAGTGAACTCTGTACACTAGTGAACTATTGCTTTGTCCTCAGATTGGAAGTCATGGTGTTTTTTTATTTTTTTCAAAAATTTAAATTTATCCTATTTCAAAAATTGAGTTACAGAAATGTCTATAAAGAATTATGAATATTTTATTTTTCATAAAATCAAGTATTTCCACTTATAGCACATCTCAATTCAGACTCGTGACACTTCAGGTGCTCAATAGCCATCCGAGGCTAGTGGATACCATTTGGCCATGCCCACCTAGATTTCCTACAAATTTGATCATGATTCTCAGAATAATCTGGATGATTAGATCATAATCCTTGGAGTTTATTTTTTAAAAAGTACCAAAGGACCCACCTATCATGCATGACCTAACTTATGATATATTAGTATGATACATTTATAAAAATATCTGTCCTGCGGAAAAAATATCAAAGCTACAAGTTTCCCACTGAAATGGTTTTCCTGCCCCTATCATAAGGATAAGATTTTATTAACTCTCTCTGGCTTTTTATTATTTTTCCTCCTTCTATACTCTAAATCTTAATATACCAGTTTAACTATATGATGAGTTTGTCCCCACAGCAAGCCGTCCCAATACACCATGGGCATAGTGGGGTTGTTTGAAAGAGCAAGCTTGGTAATCCATCCTGGCATGGAGTGTCATGCTTTTAGGAATACTTGACCTAAAGTAGATTCATTTACACAGCACTATCTGTGTGAATCTCAAGCTGCTGATTCCCAAACCCAGTTGAAAGGGCTTAGCTTTTGCCATAGAGAAAAGTGACAGTTTCTCTCATATTCCAGCTATTACAAACTGTCTCACTCCTGTCCTACCATCGATAGGACCTTAGGGTGGAGGAAAAATGATTTGACCTTATTTTCTCCCTAACTCGTATTAGGGCTAATATCCAGCACATGAACATTAACCTGGAAAATGTTTCAATGTTTATTTTCTAAAACAGGAGTCCCTAGGGTGCTTCAAGCATTAAAGTGATTGTTTGAGAATTTAACCAACCAACTATAAGATAATTCTCAGCACAATTCAGTAACAATTTTCTGAAGTATTTTGGAAATAATGGCTAGAAGTAAAGTTGTAGTCGATAATGCATATTAATTCTTGTCCAGTTTCTGAGCCCAACTCATGTATTAAATCAACATTTATTTAACACTCAGTATGTGCCCAGGCACTGTTCTAAGCAATGGAGATACATGATATGAAAATCCCTTCTTTTTGGAGCTAACAGTCTAGACTGGAGAGACAGACAAAACAAATTCTATCTTGTATTACAAGGCAATGGATGCTGCGGAGGGGAAAAGCAGGGAAGGGGACAGGACGTGTGGGACGGGTGTAGGGATGTGGTTTGCAAAAGTGATGAGTAAAGATCATACTGGTGGTGTGACATATGAGCAAAGTTTTAATGGTGATGAAAGGGGGAACCATGCCAATACCTGGAGAAGAGATTTCTAGTTAGAACAACAAGTGCAAAGGTCTTGAGGAGGAGGGAGCGTGCTTGGCAAGTTAAAGGCACAGCAAGAATGGTAGTGTGGCTGGAACAAATGGGCAAGGAGGGAGAGTAAGAGCAGATGACTTCCTTCTCTGCACTGGAGGTTTGTTTTGTTTTGTCGTTGCTGTGCTTTTTTTTTTTTTTCTCCACTGGAGGGTTTTGAACAGAGCAGAGACATGATCTGATAGATGTTTGAAAAGGATCATTCTGGCTTCTGTGTTGCGAATGGATGACATGGAGGCAAATTTGAGTTTATTGCAATAATCCAGGTGAGGCCTGACACAGGTGAGAGTAGCAGGGTGATGAGGAATAGCTGAATTCTGGCTGTAATTTGAAGTTGAAGCGAAGAGGGCTTCCTAAGTGATTAGGTGTGGGTTGCAAAAACAAGCGAGGAACAAATGTTGACTTGGCTTTCCAGAGACTGCTTTTATTGATGTGCAGAGGAAATTCTCTTTTTATTAACCTCCATCTAAGTGACCTGGCAGATTCATCTCTCTGACAGTCTCCTGTAAAACGTACTGGCTGATGCACAGGACACCTGATCTTCATGTCTACTACTCCCTGGAACACCCCTCCATCACTACCTACAACTCCCGTTCCCATCAGTTGAGTTGCATGTTTACTAGTTGTTGACTTCTTTCTAAAACTGTATATTCTGTTACAGCTGTCCATCCTCCCTGGCTGTAAGCCATACCCCACATAGGGGTATGTAACCTCATTTCCATGTGGCTAGCCAGTTTTAGGCTTGACTCATCTTCTACCTCATACTATCCTTTTAATAAACTAATATTTCTCATGAAAAAATAAAATAAAACTGTATATTCTGATTGTATATTTAAAAGATTAATTAAATATTAAATAATGGAACATGAATTTGAAAACAAAGAATTGAAGGCTTTGGAAAGAGTTGATAAAGGTGAGTCTTAAAAAAATCACTGAGTATAAGGCAATTGTAAAAATAGAGGGAAAGAAGTTTAAATCCAGAATGATTATGCCCTCAGATTACTTTGCAAATTTTAAGATCTTCCTCTAAAGAAATGAAAATTGGAGACCATACTCACATGAGTGTGGTTTATGTAAGAAAGTGCAAACCTATCAGCAGATACATGCTTAAAGGGTGGGCTTTGTCTTTCCTGCAGAGATCAACAATGAGTGTGTTTAATATATGTTCGCAGAATATATTAGCTTTTCGATCCAGCTCCTCCCCCCCCCACAATAAATTGACAAACTGCCTGTTCAGATCACATTGAAGATAACTGTTTTCATTGTGTTCATTGATAATTTACATATTCTAAAATGTTCATATGGACAACAAAAGCTTTTCTTGAACCATATTCTATTTCTCCATTTTGGTGCATATCAAGGAGCAGGACTAGTTTCTGGGTTTTTATTTTTTATGTGTTTCATAACGAACGAACGTACTGACTTAAAAATCAAACTTTAAAATTAGACATTAAGTGGAAAAAATATACAGCTCGAGGGCCCACAATCAATCACAAAACACAATGCAAGCTATCAAAACTATAACCCTATCACTAAATAAATTGTTCAATCTGCTGTACACAACAAAATGCTGTTAGAGTTCAACTGTTATTTTCATTTGTAATTTTAAGTGCTGCAGAAATATAGTTTTGGTCTCCAGAGGGCGCAGGGTGGAAAGAAGTCAGAGCTGAGATTTGATGCCTCCAGATGGCAGCAGTACCTCCTTACCAGGGCTGCTAAATAGGAAAAGTGACCTACGACATTCAGTATGGGATGCTGGTAGACACACGGACTGTATATACTAAACTCTGCATCTCGTTTTGAAGTGTAGTACATAGGCAAAAATTGCAGAAACCTCTATTCCATTCCTTTCTGCCTAATGTACTGAAATGGAGTGTGTATGAAGAGCATTAGAGAATTAAAGAGAAGGTATGTGTATATGTAATAGTATTAAAGTATGTGTGTTGTGAGAAAGAGGGTGTGAGAGTGTATGTAAGAGAGAAAGACGCAGTGTATGAGGATGGGAGGCTCCAGACTTTAATACTTATAAGAAATACAAGAATACTGTTGAAAAGTACATGAACATGGCTAAATTTTGCATCCAATTCACAGTTCTAAACATTCTGTCACAGGCTAAAGCTGCAGGCTTTCCCTTCGAGACAGGAAAACAAATTAAAAACACACACACACACACACACACACACACACACACAAGCACAGCCTTCTCTTGTGCTGTCCCTAATCTCAGTAGCATTTTACTTATCACTTAGATGTTTAGAGGAGTTTTTCTGATTGAGCAGATTTTCTTCTTCAATACTTTATTAAAGTGTTTTAAGCAACACTGGTAGCACGAAATTCACTATAAGAATGTCACACATCTATTTAATTGCTGCATGATTAGCATTTCTTTATTGAAATTAACATTATTATGAATACATAATGAAAAAATGCTCCTCAGAATAGGAAGGTGAATGTTGCTCATCAATTGGACTAAGCTATGTTCAAATGAAAGAGATGTAGGAGATCGTTCACAGTTTGGTTTACAACTACACAGAACAAAGGTTCATCTGTGTGCATCTGCAGGTGAAAGGTTTTGGATGAGGAGGCTCAGGAATGTCTCCAGCTGCTTGCTTGATCTGTATGCAATTAGTCCTCCCTTATTGGCCCACCGATCCACTCCACTAGCACCTTCATTTTCCACGTGGTACACCAACTGTGGTAAATCAAGCCCTGTCTCTGGATTTCTCTTTAAGCATTCTTTTAAGTCTACCATTCCCCCACCCATGGCCCTGAGTATGGCATGAGCAGCACAAGAGTCCCACTTGAAAGTGGTATCTTCTGAAAAGATGTAAACATCAACAAGGCCTTGGACAACACACAGGCTCTTGTAACCAGCCCCAGCTGCTCGGAATATACGATCTCCACAGACACGTGACAATGCGGCTTTGATATTCTCCTTTTCACTTGTACTAATAACAGCTGAAAACTGGTGAGAGAATTCCACCTGAGAGCTGGTGTTTTTAGTCAATTGGCTCCGTGGTTCACTGCCATTTCTTTTAGAGATGGAAGGCTGATGTGAGTAGATGTTGGTCTCCATGTAAGAAAGGCCCCAATAGCACTGTCCTTTCCACCTGCAAAAGAGGACTTTCAGTGTGTGGAGGTAGGTTATCACATTTGTTTTATCATTCATGTTGTTTTTCAGCTTAATGATATGAAAAAATATACAATGTAATGAGTCTCAATGCCCTTAAGCCTAGAAATGGATATTGAGTAACTAATGCATTTCCAAAAGTTACTCCTCTGCATGCAGCTGCTTGCCTGTATTGCAGATTAGAAACATTTCCATTTTACAGTGTTATCACATCAATCTAGGGTGACACTAAAATCCCGGCCTGTCGAAACACCATTAAATTGCATTGCCACTTTTGGCATTTATAGTTTAATATGGAAAAAGATGAACAGACACAATCATCTTTTTAATCTGCAAAGCAGTCCTTATAAATTTCTCTTCATTTGGTAAACTCCTTTTCATTGTCTTATTCATAAGCTCCGCTTTGGCTTTAGCATCAAGAGAGGTAGACTCACTATTTTTGTCCACAAAAATAATAGCCCTATCATTTCTCAATGTTTAACCTATTCTAGTTACAGAGGAGGAAACTGATGCTTAGGGAATAGAAGTGTAAGAATGTAAGTCAGTGGTAGAATCTGCATTCAAACCCAGGCAGGAAGCCTCACTCCAGAATCTGTGCCACTATTTTTGCCAACCATTTCTAGGCCATGATTATGTCTGCATCCAGTCTCAATTCTTTTTAATTTCTCAGTAACCTTTAAAAGATAAACACATTTTCCACTTGGAAGAAGGCAGGGGTAGAGGACAATGTCAAAATTACAGTGGTGTAGTGTATGATTATTAAAGAGTATACAATTCTTAGTTGCCTGAAGCAACTCAAAGTTCAGTACAAATAGAAAAATATGACTGACTTCAGTAAAAAACAGACCACAAAAGAAAAGCTACTTGCTTCCCCTTGGACTCTGCCTAGAGTCAACCCCAAAGCGCAGGCCATAGATCAGAGGGAACCGACTGGCAGCTGGCTACGCTCCAGGTAAGAGTCCACAGAAGGGCGAAGAGGGAGGAGGCGGAAAAGGTGATTCTGACACACAGGAAGAGCACCCCGTAGGTTCTAATCCTGGCCATAACTGCTCAGCTTTTCATTGGATAATTTTCACATGTTCTGAATTTCTTCTAAAATAGTGTAAAAGTTTAACTGGCTATGTATCTGGCAACAGCATCTATCTTGTTCCAAATGTATTAGAAAAATGTTACCACTGTTCTATTAATCTGGCTTTGAATGGATTCTAGGAAGAGGGAACAAAATTATGATTTTTCCAAGATACTATTTCTCTCAAAAATTTCTACTAGCATGCCCCAAATAAAATTATGCTAAACCCAGGCTTGAAAATAGAACTTTAATTCAAACATGCAGATTTTAGTAGGAACACCCCAATGTATCAAATCAAATCATAGGAATGTCACGTGGAGTGAAAATCTTGACAATAAGCCAAGCTAAGGTTGTAAATACTAAAATACATAATATACCAAGGGTTCATCTTTTACCTGAGGGTGTTTAGGTCTTGTGATACAAAAGGTTGGTTGATGACTCCCATCAGGGGCACTCCTGTCTGTATGTCATAGACGCCAATTAAAATGGTGACACACTGAAGTCCACTGGGGAAGATTCCTTGGTTAGATTTAACATCAGCAGAACCTTTTATATACTGATAAGTTGAATCTGAAAAACGAAGCAGATTTTTTTGGATTCAGGTAATGATTATTTAGAAAATGACTACATCTATAAACTGTTCTATACCACTTCTTCTGCTAATTTACTGCTATGGCCTGAATGTTTGTGCCCCACCCCCGCCATCCAATCCTAACCCCTCCTCCCCCCCAAAAGATGGTATTAGTAAATGGGGCCTTTGAGAGGTATTTAAGTCATGAAAGTGGAACCCATGAATGGGATTAGTGCTCTTATAAAAGAGGCTCCAGACAGGTCCCTAGTCCCTTCCTCTGTGAGGACAGGATAAGATGCTGGTGATGAACCAAGAAGATGGCCTTCACCTAACCATGTTGGCACCTTGATCTTGGATGTCCAAGCCCCAGAACTGTGAAATATAAACTTCTGTTGTCTTATAAGCTACCCAGTCCATAGCATTTCATTATAACAGCCTGAATGGACAAAGACAGTAACCAATCAGGTTTTACCTTTGGATGTCACTTGTAGTGAATAGTTATTTGACCTCTTGTACTTCATTTTTAAGCTGCTTGTGTTTCATTTTCCTGACTGTATAGGAACTCTTGAAGGGAAAGGACATGTCTACAATTCTTCAGCATCTAGCATAGCACCGTGTATGTAAACGCTCAAATATTCATCACATGTCAAAAGCATATAAAAAGCTAATAACTCAGAAAGCTGGTGGGATTCCTTAGAGCTCTTACTAACCAGAGGACAAGTCCAATGTGAATGGAAAAGCCTCCTTCCAGGAATGTCAGGGGCTGAATTACCTTTTTATTGTTGTTATTGCTAAAATCGAGAAGAAAGTGACAATTATGGTGACACAGAAAAGAACGAATGAGGCTCCTGTGCAAAAGAAACTGAGGAGCTAGGTTTCCCCTTAAGAGATGTACATGCCAGTAGCTGACTGCCAACATCGAGTGAGTTAACACCCAGTTAAGGATGTGCTGCTCAAAAAGATGGAGAGAGCTAACAATTCAGGATACAACCAATAGCCAGAGATCTCTGTGCCTCAGAAATCTTAACTAATGCTGGTTTACCCTTACAAACGATAACAGATTTGGGGGAAGAGTCTTAGTCTGCATATGTAATCCATTGGCTAAACATTCAAAAATTCCTCGATGACAGAAGTCATTTCTTTAACGTGGTGTTAATGTGCTTGTCAGATGTGGAGAGTCGGGGAGTTTGCTGCACAGCATAATAAATAGTGCCAGTTGTGTTGGATGGAACGTACCAGGCAGGTGGGAAAGAAAAGAAAGGGACTTCTGAAAATTAATACCGAGGGCACTGCATTAATAGCATCATTGAAATGAGGCCTATACTTTTAAAACAATGAGCTACAGATTATGGTTCTATCACAGTCATGGGTGTGCCTGTGTGTACATACACACATATAGCTGTTATATGGGATATATATTTGTTTATAACACAACACAAAATACCTCAACTCCTCATTTATCATTTTAAAACTTCAAAAATTTTAAAACTTCCAGGAGAATTAACCTACACTCAATTTTTATTTTTCTAAGCCTTCCCCCACCAAAGGATTACTAATAGGAACAAATGAACAAAAGCAAACACTATCCTCTACTTACCTATGGGATCCACCCAGATTCCCAAAATGTCCTGTGGAATAGTGATCTCTATTGAATCCAGAGTTGGGTCAGTAAAGGCAACATCCTGATGAACAACTTTGGCTAATGCTTCAGATGCTACCTTGTTACCGTTAAGGACTTTGCTAAGAAGCTCTACTGTTTCTTCCTCTGTTGGACACAGTCTCAAGATAACCTTTTCTCCTAGAATAAAGACAACTAAAAGTCATTACATTTCAAGAGTCTCAGCGCAGAAAGAACAACAGAGGGCTGGGGAGGAGCAAAAGCTATGCACTTAGATTGGGCAAAGGCAATATATCCACAGCAGTGGTTTCTAACCTGACCCATTGCCAGAATCACAGGGGCCGGTGGGGTGGGGCATGAAGGGCTGTCATAAAGTGACAGATGCCCACTGGTCACTTGTGCACTTAATAGTAAGGAATGGGTCCAGAAATCGAAACTTCTGCCCAGAAAAAATGTCCACATGGGCACATGCACACAATTTTGTATCCAGTTGAAGGGAGCTCATGGACCAGTTTAAGAACCCCTGAATCCCGAGTCCTTTGATAATCTTTTATTCATGTTTTTTTGCCTTTTGACTTTTAATATGCATAGGTTACCCTGTTGTGTTTGGATGTTATTGAAAACAATGAAGCACTTCTACCTCTTCTCTGATGCTGCTTTTAACTAAAAATTGTGTATGCTCAGTAAAGTAAAATAAAGTATACTAATCTTTAATGTATTAAAACTATATGACTAAATTATATACAAAGAATAACTCTTTTCTGAAACTCTCTGGGAATCAGGATGTAAACAAAGATGCTTCTCCAAATGAAACCATAATTATCAAGTCCAGGTGTTTTACCATCGCCTTAAACATGCTTTTACCTAGACCCTTAGCTAATTTGGTTTCCAGCTCCCAACCAAAGTAGAGAAAGAGGCTGGCAAAAAATAGGAAATTAATAGCAACAAAAAGGGACAGCAATGGACGATATAAACTTTTAAACAGTAATAAAATATGACACTTTGGGGCTTTTTAGGTACGTAGACAATTACTCCTAACTACCTGAGTGATTCCAAGGACTAGCAGCATCTGCAGCACCTGGGAGCTTGTTAGAAATTCAGAACTTTAGGCCCCATCCCAGGCCTACTGGGTTTTAACAAAATCCCCAGGTGATGCTCATGATCATTAAAGTTTGGGAAGCACATTACGATTATTACAATGATGACTGAATCAGCAAGAAACTTTCACTTAAATTTGGTTAATTTAAGTTAAATTCAAGTTACATTAGATTGTTTAAGTTGAGGAATAATAATGCTAATCACTGCCACTTACTAAGGGTCTACTGTGGGCTCAGTGAAAGCCATGGGATTGTTCAAAGGAGCGAGTCATATCACATCACTTCCTTTGCTTAATATTCTCCAGTGAATTCCCACTGTACTTAGAGGAAAACCCAAACTTTTTCCTACAAACTTCCATGATGTGTTCCGGCCTCATCCACTAGTCCTTCCGCTTTTCCACATTTCAGCACGTCCAACATACTAAGCCCATTATCTCCTTCGGTTCTCAGGAAATCTATGTGGAATGGCTTTCTGCCTCTATAATTCTAGATAAATGAATTATTTAAATAACTTTATGAAGCAGTCAAACAGGATTTTAAGTGTAGAATTTCTTATGAATGAGTCACAGGATTTTTTTAAGCATAAGAAGTATAAACGAAATTTCTCTTACTGTGTATCACAAAACTAACTGCATCTTAATACACAGCCCATGAAAGAGCCAAAAATTTTTCCAGAGTTAATCCAGAAATTAGTTTTTTTCCATTGAAAATGTGCCTCTAGATGTTTAACATTTTGTCACAGGATAGTGTTTAAAGTTCACCATTTTTAATCTACTATTAAGCAAACAAAAAATTCAATCTAAAAATAATTTTTCTGAAAAGAATCAGATGGAGATTTCGATATTCTCTGCATGGCAGGGAACATGGAGATCCATCATCAAAGGAGAAACTGGCACACAGAAAACTAATTAAATGAGACTTAAAACTTGGTACTAAAAGGAATGTTTTTAGTTAGTCCAACTCCCTTTACAGAGGTTCTGAAACCAGAGAAGGGAAGAAGGAGGTGATTTGCTCAAGATCACATAGTAGACACAGAGCTTTCTTGACATTCTTAGCCAAGGTCCATGGACTCCCAGGAAGTCCACAAGTGGGTTTAAACCTTGGATCTGAAATCATCTGCACAGTTGTGTAATGCACATCTTACTGGGGCATCAGTAGCTTTCATTAGATTACGAAAGGACCATGCAACTTTCTGAAAGGTTGTCATACATTATTTAAATGCTACAGATTTATATCTAAAATAACACATATGGATTTGCTAAATAACTCTAAGAAACTCCATTTTCCTAACTTAAATGGCATGATATTCTGAGGTATTGAATGAAGCTTATAATTCAGATATGTTGTTTACACAAAAAGCTTCCAAACATTTATTCATTTTAAAATGTATACTGAAAATTAGAAAATATGATAATTAAGTTACACATTTACATTAAGATTTGTATACTTACCCAAATCATTAGTAAACTCATTGGATTCTTCTCCAAAAATTTTTTTTGCCAGGCCTGGAAACTGAATGATTCAGAGTGTGATAACAAATCCAAACAATAACAATAAAAAATAAAAACTACATACATGTTCAGTTCTGAACACATTTCCACTTTATATTTCAACTTAATTATCATAATTAGATGTGAAATTTCAAAATTTGCAGTTCCAAAAATCTAAGTATAAAAAAGTGAAGTCAGCTTAGTTTAATACTTAGGTTTTTAACATTTTCCTGCTTCTTTGCCCCTCTACAAAGTCCAAATCATGGTAGACATCTGTTTTCCTTATGCCCTCTTGAGTTTACAGAAGTAGTTCTAGAAATTCTACTTAAAAGCCACAAAACTAGAATATTTGCAAAGGGGATATTTAAACTGTTGCTCTTAAATAGCACCCTAGTAGCTTATACAAGTTACTATTATTGATCAAGTACCTAAAATTGTTACTTGAGACTAGATAGAAGGGATCAGAAGATAACGTAACATTTTGTTTTCATTTTCAGGTGTATTTTCTGCGCCTGTTGGAAGTATCATTCACCTTCAGGCTAGGAAGGTGATATGGCAAAAGGAAAAAAAGGGAGATATTTTATTGACCAATAATTTATGCATCAATATAGAATGAAAAATTTGGAGCTAAGTAAGACTCTTCTCTCATCTTTGTATGACCAGGAAACTTTCAGATACATTTTGCTACTGATCCTCTCTACAGTAAAGATAAATTTTCTCAAAATATGTACTAAATTATGATATGCGTTATGTTCTTAGGGAACAAAACCAATAGAATGCTTCAAATATTTGAATCCAGTCATTCACAGATGGCCAATAGCTTTCATAGTGCCCACAACCACTTGTTACTTTTTTTCAATTTTGAAGAACAATGCAAGTCAACAGGGGCTGGAAATGAGCCAGTTCATCAAGGGCTGAAGTTCAGTTTCCAAGCCTGCTTACAGACAGACCTGTTTCTGAGGCTACCAGATTTAAGATTCATGAAACAAAGATATATAGCCAAAAGCAAACACTATGTATTTTTTCATAAATCCTGGCATATACTTCATCAATGAACAATTGCCTGAAATTGTTATAATGCTTTGGCGCAAATATTAGCCCATAAAATTAATATTGATTTCTAATTCAGTTAGTCGCTCAACCGTCTCTTCTTGCACCCAACTATCTTGATCAGTAACATAAACTTACTTCATTTAGTTTATTGGAGCCAGATTTTATAGGGCATGAAAAAGTACAGCTTATAGAGATTTCAAGGGGTTGTTTATACTCTCTTCCTGCCTGTGATCAAGAATTCACTTAAATAATTCTTAATTATTTGGAGAATTTCATAAAAAACTATTCCAATGTTTTACAGTGCCTTCTGTCATAAAGTTCTATCTTCCCAGATCTAAAAAAAATATATAATTATTAGTTTATATAAAAGCCAATATTGTATTGCAAACAGCAGACTCTGGAGCCAGGTGGCCTATGTTCAAAAACCGGCCCTACCATTCATTTGCTGTGTAATCTCAAGCAAATTATTTAACCTATCTGTGCCAATCTTTTCTCATCTAGTACATAGGAATAATAGTTCTTCATAAAATTGTTATGATTTAAAAAGTTAAATAAGCCTTTAGAACAGTCCCTGACACAGTAAGCATTTATAAGTGTGTTAGTGTTACTGTTTCTTATTACTTGTTATAAACAATGTTTTTCTTCTAGAATAAGGGGGACTTTATGTCTCCAGGATTCTATAAGCCTATAACCAAGGCAACCATTAGATAAATGGTTACATCAAAAAGGTGGGACTTAATATATCAAGTTAAAAAAAGTTATAAAACATCATGCTTTTATTTCTGTTGGAATAAATTATAAGTGCCTCACACACACATACACATTAATAAATGAAAAGTTCTATACCTAAATGTTTCTCTCTAGCTGTTAGTATTGTGAGTGATCTGTATTTCCTTATTGCTGTTCTGTATTTAAAATTTTTTCTGTAGTGAAAACAAGGGGGTAAAAAAACCTAAGTTGTTTATTTGAATCCAAAGTACTCTCATTCTGAGTGGGCGATAAAAAAAAAAAAAAAAGACATGCTATTCTATCAGGGGACACAGCCACAATGGCAAATATTTTGCAGTTACCTTGGCTATGACCTTTCTTACCTTGTTTTCCATATTTTGTTTTATAACTTCCTGTACCAGTACATCAGCCAGAGTCTTGAAATCAACTGCAAACTTCTTATTCTTTTCTCCTTCTTTCTTTTCTTCTATGAGCAGCTGGAAGAGAGCTTCCTGCTGCCTGCATGCCCGGGCGATGCTAGCAGCCTTCTCAGAAACATGGAGTAGCTCTCGGAGGATATCTGACATTTCTGAACCTTGCTTTTCAGATGCAGCTGGGGATGGAATCGACACCCACCCTCGGCTGTCAGCTGGAAAAGTACAAGAATGTGAAAGAGAAAGCAGTTCAGAGAGTGATGTCAGGGTGCCTCTGGCACTATTAACCACCCATCTGGCAGTCAAGCCGGTCAGCAGGGCTGAACAGCTAGTATGTATCATAGTCACATCCTAGTGTAGCAGACTAGATATCATCCAAAATTTGAAACTTATTTTTTAAAGTCATTTAAAAATATTTATAGTCTAAAAAATCCATTAGACAAAGAATTGAGAATGAGAATCTACATTATATTTATAAATCCATAGACAGACAGATGTTGAAGCATGATGTTGAAAGGAAAGCCAGATTCTTGTAATGACCTTAGAATGATCACACTGGCTTAGTGGCTGTGTTGAAGTAAAGTCATCTCTTCCATCTTATAGGAGAAGGGGGAAGTCAGAGGATTTATCCTGTCAAATGTGGGGCAACTTACTAAAATACTAAGCACCACACCAACAGGCACTGTCGTACCCTGCAAGACTGTGGCCGCTCTTGGGCTAGCAACCCAAGTGATCTCCTGGTGACCTCCCCGCCCCACCCCATAAAAAAGTCCCACTATTTGTACTGTTCTTGTAGCGAGAAGAAGTTTAAATAATAAAATGAAGTAAAACATGCAACTTGTTGGGACTTGAAAAGTTCCTGCTTCTAGAACTGTGCTGTCTATCACACCTTGATATACCTATTGGGTAATTAGGAGAAAAACATTTCTCATTTTTCAGTAGTAGCTACATTTTATTGAAAGCTTTACTAATTGCTGTCTCATTGTGAAAATTATCCATTCTGTCTTAAAGAAACTGAAGCTTAGAGGGGATAAGTAACTTCAAGGTTACATAAGACTAAATGGCAGGGACCAGCAGCAGTCTTACACATAAGTCTATGTTCTTTACTACCATAATAAACACTTTAAAAAATTTTTCCCTTAATGGACTCTAGGAGACAATTAGTACCACAGTGAAGCTATCAATGCAATGAGGTCAATTGTGAATTGTCATAGCTGCTTTGAATTAAACAAGTTTGCTAATAAAAAAAAAATGCTATTAAGATTATGGGAAATATGAAAAACATGTCCAGTCTCAATAGCAATAAAAGGAAAATGAATCAAAATGAGACATCCTTCTTCACCATTTGATAGACAAAGCTGTTTTTCAAGTTAACATTCATTCTTGAAGAGGGTATGGTTAACGGGTGCTGATATTCCACTAATGGGCACGCAAACAAGTGAGCTTCCACGGGGGGATTGAGAAGCATCAAGTTCTCTAGTGATGTCACTACCTTTTTAACCAGTAATTCCAGTCCCGCTTTAATTTGTGTTAAGAAAGAGTTAAAATATTTCTGTGCAAGAAGGATTAATATTAGAGTAGAAAAAAAATTGAAAATAATCTTAAACATTGGTAAAATGTAAGGGACTACTATCTGATACTTAAAATCATGTTTTGAAGAATATTTAATATGAGAATATATTAATGCTATAATGTTAAGTGGAAAAACAACCTATGACTATGTGTTGCTAATTCATGCTTATATATAAACATACACATATATATGTAATACATTCGTACATAGAGAAAAAGATTGAAAGAGTCGTAGGTGACATTTTAATGGTAGTTACATAGATATTTAATGGTAGTTATCACTGAGTACTGGAACTGTGGATGACCTTTTTGTCCATTATGCTTTTCTATCATTTTCAAATATTGTACAATAAATACATGCTTCTGTAATAAATGGCATTTTAAAATATCTTGGGACATTTAAGCATGAAAGATAAGACTTCCTCAACTCCTGGAGACAATTGTCCAAAGTGGTGCTATGTTAATACCCACAAACCTTTTCAGATGGTAGACAGGATGGAGTTAAAAATTAAACAAAAACATCTGCCTACTAAATGCATTTTCTTTCAGGAATCAGTGATTTGTTCAAAGATTTACTTTGGTTTACTTAAGAAAAACAGTTACCTTAATATGGCTGAAGCACTTTGATTTAGAAATAATTTATGATTATCTGTATGCTATAAATTACAAGTTATATAAAATATATACACACACAGAGCTACATGTATTAGTAGAATACACAAACCCCAAGAGTAAAAATTCAACTTGATTAATTTTGATTTCTTAAAATCAAAATTGAGGTTAGTATAAAGGAAAAAGAACGAGCCAATAGTTATCTAAATAGCTCTTTATCTTAAAAGCAGCATGAAAATTTTAAGGAGTTTAATTTGAAAGCTTTCTATGTAAACAATATCAGTATTGTCTAGTTTACTCAATTTTGTTAAAACCAGTTTCTTTTTTCTAAAAGAAACACTGTTAGATTACTGAGAAACGCCATTGTAGCACCAAGAAACTCCCTGTGGCGCCCCGAGAACACGAAGGTGAGCTGCTGACACAGGCTGCAAGGCACAGGAACCACCCCACCTCGTCCCTCACACGGAAAGCTCCCAGGCCTTAGCCCTGGTAAGTTTCTACATAGCTGCCCCAGGGGTCTGGAGTTTCTCCTCTTTGATTTCCTCAAAAATAACCATTGTTACCCTACTTCAGCACAGCAATTTGCCCACCGGGAAAAAAATACCAGTTTTAAACTCCAGCCCTGTAATTAATAGGTACACAGATTTTAGGAATTTTTTGTAACAATAATCAGGTTTTCAGTTCCAAAGTTATCACAGAGCTTAACCTTAGTCACTCTTTATTCTGACCCTACACAACACTATCATATTTTGTTAAGCTCCAGCTTGAACGCCCAGTGTCAGCTTGGGACTAAGCTTTCGCTAGCCATCCTAAAAAAATCTTATCCCATAAGAACCCAGCACTTCAGCTATTCACCTTTCTCCAGGGTCCCAGCTCCTTAAAAAAAAAATCTCTCATAGTATCATCTACATGTAAGACTTTCTAATTAATTTGCATAACTACCTGCTACTTTCTGGCTGAATGGACCATTTTCCCAAAACGAATTGAACCACCATTCTCTGTGTTTCTCTGTAAGCTGCTCCTTATACTCTATATCTCTCCATCTTTCCTCAACTTGGTTCACTCAGGCAGGCCACAACTCTGAGGGGAGTATTGGATAGTTCATCCTCACCTTGAACAACTCAATTTGAGATTAATTATCTACAGAGAAACTGAGGGCTACATCCAATACAGAATTTCTTCAGGTTTATCAGTAGATCTTATTAATACTAGTGGAAATGATCTTTTAGACGATTTTTAAAGGCAAGTTTATACACTCATTATTGACCTAAATTAGTTTTATTTAAACATTTCAAATACCTTAAATGAAAATTACGAACTCACAAGTAGTAAATTATGACATTTACTGTAATTTAGTGGCTTTAAATATAGAAGGAATTCCTTTTGATTAGTATTTCTTAGTGGGTCTTCTGAGAGCCACTTGTATCAGAATTACCCAAGGCACCTACTAAAAAGATTCCTGGGCTCCATCCCAACATAGTGAATCAGAATCTCTGAACACAGGGCCCAGAAATCTGTATTTTTATCAGCCTCCTAATGGTGCTAGATATTGAGATTGAATAGCTACGGTTCTTCATGTTGCTTATTCTAATTTAACACTATGCTGGCAATTCAGTGGGAGGTGGGGGGCTGGCAGCTAGTGGTTCTGCTATCACTTATCTGTGTGCAGAGACAGGACCAAATTAAAATAATAATTGCTAACATTAATCAGGAGGATATCCTCCTTTATTAACTCATTTAATTCTCACATAACCCTATGAAGAAGGTACTTTCCATTTTACAGATAAACCAAGGCACAGGAGGTTATGTAATTTGCCCAAAATCACATAGCTAGGAAGTGTTTAGAACAAGATTTAAGCCGAGGCAAGCTGGAAGAAGCTTTTTATTGGCCATACTCTGGCCAATAAAATCTTTCATAAATTGTTAGCAGTTAACTAAGGAAAGAAATGAGTAATTATTGGATAAATAATCATAAGCATGTTACTGTTATAAGGTATATTGTATAGCAGCATAGAGAAACACACACCTAATAGCTGTTGCTAGTTTAAATATTATAAATCACTACTTAATTGACAACTGACTCCTTTCTATCCTCAGGAAAACATTTTCCCCAACTGATGATCAGTCTCACTGCAAACCACCTGTGCCGGATAGTAAAAACTCATCCATCCTGTTCTATTATGTCTCTCTTACTGGCTGTCATGGCATCAGACGGGGGAGTGGCTCAGCTCATCCAGAATACTTAATTCCTCTTACTTTAGTTCCTAGGCCTATAATGACAAAATACCACCAACCAGGTGGCTTAAACAACAGAAATTTATATCTCACAGTTCCAGAGGCCAGATGTCCAGGACCAAGGTGTTGGCAGGTTTGGTTTCTCCTGAAGCCTCTCTCCTTGGCTTGTGGATAGCCACTTTCTTGCTGTGTCCTTGTATGGCCTTTCCTCTTTGTGGGGGCATTCCTGGTGTGTCTCCCTCTTATAAAGACACTAGTCTGGTTGGATTAGGGCTCACCCATATGACCCCATTTGACCTTAATTACCTCCTTAAAGGCCCTATCTCAAAATATAGTCACATTCTGAAGTACTGGGGGTTAAGGTTTCACCATATAAATTTTAGGGGACTACAGTTCAGCCCACATCTCTTGAAAGAGGGATCTTGATAAACCTTAGAAAATGCAACACAGTCTATTGTTGTGTCTTTCGTTTCCTGGTAAAACAAAACAGGGTAGGGTTCTCTTTCCCACTTATGTGGTCAAAAGTTTAATGTGAGGCAATCTTTCCCACATGGAACCACTCATTTAACAGCCAAATCATTAATAATGCAGTGACCAATGAAATAATAACCTCATAAGCCTTTCTTTGTGACAACCTATTTCATAATACATTTGAGCAGAACAGGTTTTAAAAAGTTATATTCCTTACTATCTATATGGTAACATAAGACTGTATCAAAATGTCAGACAGAAATAGTCCCTTTAGCTTTTGCATGATTTTCATATCCTATTGGAGAAATATTGACTACACTGAAGTGGGTTGTGTAAAAAAAAAAAAAGAAAAAAAAAAAGAGCTTTTAAATATTCTCCTGGAAGCCCAACTCTCTCCACAAAGACAAAACTCAATTTTAATTTCTGACCATTCTATCATCTCATCAGAACACCAGAGATTTAAAAATCATATCTGAATAATTTACATATTTCAGATGTGATTAATATAATGGGAAAGACATAGGCTTTGGGATCAAACAAACTTGGGCTCAAACCCACCTCTGCCATTAACTTTGGCTGTGTAGCATCAGGTAATTTACTTCTCCTCTCTGAGCCTCTCTCCTTATCTGTAATACAAAGACAACATTTACCTTGCATGGGCATTGTGAAGATCAAATGAGATATTTCTGGAAAAGGACCTAACAGAGCCTTGCATATAGTAGTCAACAAATGACAGCTATGACTATTAAATATAACTTCACAGAAACCACAGTCACATGTCCTTACTTGAGAAAAGAAGAGGTTGGCAACTTTATATGGGTCACTGAAATCTTTTCTGAATATTTACTAGTCCATTAAATCCAAACGGCTGGAAACTACTTCTGATTCTCTGAATGACCTAGAATAAAGTTTCTTTATGCAGGCCAGATCTGATTACTTCAGTTTCTGGGCATGTGGGTGGAAACTTTGGCTCCTGGAGGCTGCAAGACTGCTCCAGCTTCATGGCGGACCAACTATGGATGGCTTCCAAGAGTCATTATTCTATTAAGGGAATATTCTGTCAGGATATTTTATGGGGATTCTAGGGCCAAGGGAGTCTATTCTTGTGTGAAGAGCCTAGTTGTAGCAGGAGCTGGCCGTGCCCTTTTGTCGTTCACAGTGGCAGAGTGTGACCATGTAGATAAGCACCCTCAACAAAACAGAGCTGCTCTCTAATGAATAGGCAAGTGGGTCAAAGCATTTCCGTTGACATTCCCTTCTTCCTAAAGATAATCCACTACTTCTACAGAGCCCACATTTTTGCCTGTTGTACAGTGACTCCACCCCACCCCCACCATTCATATTCTGAATTCAGTCTTTCACTCATCATCTAAGGAGTGGCAAATTGAAGCTGATGTATGGTGGCCCTGACTGACAACTATTGCTGTTGGTGGAAAATGCCAGATTTCTGTGATATACCTGGATGTTTTACAAGAAAGTATTTGTTGGAGACCTTTCTCAAGGGAGTGCAGTTGTCCAAGGGTCTCCCTAGGTGGGCACATGCTGAGGGGCTGGCCCAAGGCTGTATTTAGCTCACATTGCTGTTGTAGGGGAAACAAAGATCTCATTCTTCCTGTGTTTGCTCCATACTCGGGACTGCTTTAGGGAGTAGTTTAAAGACTGGAGGCTGCTGCCCTGGCAGAAGGGAAGGGGAAACATAAGTGGGCACATGCAAAGTATGTTGGGAAGCTCAATTTTCTCAACTCTGGAGCAACCAGGGATGCATGAAGTGCAACTTGCTAACAGTAGCTTCCCCTGATATCCCTATGAGATGCTCATCTGCTCACCTGGTTACCTAGGCCAGAGGGAAACTGTACCACAAGTATTCCTAGGGATTTACGAGTGCTACCATTTAGCTCATTGGAACCAAAATTTTTCTTCCAGTGAATAAACCTTTTTTAGCTTTCAGATATTTGACTGTCAGACATTTCTCAGAATCCATTAAGTAGTACAGTATGGTACTGCCTGTACTTTTTCATTGTTATTTTACTTTAATCTGTGTGATATTGCTATCATCACTTCATAGGCTCTGATTTAATTTAGCATTTTAGTATCCGATTTCCCACCATCTATCTGTCCATTTACTTCTATGCTCTAGACAAACCATTTATTTGCACATATTGTTCTGTGTGGTTGACATGCCTTCTGCCTTCTATACCTTATATCTACTCACCCTCGTAGCATCAGTTCAAGGGCAAGAAACTCGACCAGATAATTCATAAAGGAGGATATTCAAATGACCAATAAACATATGGAAAGATAATCTACCTTATTAGTAATCAGGAAAATGCAACTTAAAATCACAACAGAACACCACTGCATATCCAGTGAAATAGCTAAAATTAAAGACTGAAATTTTCAAGTTTTGGTGAGGATGTGGGGCAATGAGAACTCATGATATAGTTCTGGTGTGATTGAAATTGGTACACATTTTGGAAAACTATTTGGAATTTGTTGAATATAAGCATAACCTCTGATCTAGCAATTTCCCTTACAGACATATACTTGACAGAAACTGATACACATATGCATTAAAAGTACAAGGATATTTATAAGCAGCAAACTTTTCAATAACCTAACCCTAGAAATAACTGTTAACTGAAAGAAGTTAGATAAATGATATGTGCTGTACAATTTAATTTGATGTTCAAAAACAGGCAAAACTAACGTAAGGTGTTAGAAGTCACAGTGGTGGTTACCCTTGGAGAAGGAGGAGGAGTTATTGGAGAATATGAAGGGGGTTTTTAGGCACTGATAACGTTCTGTATATGAGTAATTGTTAATAGATGGGTTGACTGAAAATTCATCAAGCTATACACTTAGGACTTGCATATTTTCTGTATGTATTTCTAATTTGATAAAAAGTATGTGTGTGTGCACACGCACATGTGCATACACATGCTTGCATGCGTAGAGAGTCAGTTCAACAGTTGGCTCCTCCAGAAGCCATTACTGACCTTTCATCTTGGGCACCTGGGCCATGGGAGAACGAGGCAGCTTTCCAACACAATGTACATCAGTTTGCTTATCTATGCTCTGTCTGAAAGGAGATTTAAGTGTGCATGATTTCATAGGACTCTTAGCACATACCTTGGAGGTGTTCGATAAATCTTGGCTGATAAAATTCCTCTTCGTAAATACATTGCACATGGATCTTATCAGCATTATCCAGGTGGCATTAAGCATGTGGGACTATATTTATTTATATAAAAGTCTATGTACATTCTGTAGATGACAAGCTACTGAAGCACATTTTTAAAGCACCAGGTCAGAATCTGAAACTGTGCTCTGTCTTCTAGAGGTGAGCTATCTTGGTAAGATTAATTTAGTTGATTAAAATAGTAAGTTTAATTTGATTTGTTAGAAAAGACATTAAATATGGAATATGTAAATCTATCTATTTTACCTTAACATTTCTCCCTCCCTCCTTCCTAACCTTAATAATGTTGACATACACACCATTTTTAAGCTGATTGGTCTACCCAACCCTAGCTCTTTAAAGGCTACTAATGGACCACATTAGCCAGCATTTTTGCTCATCAATTTGGCTCAAAGCAATAGACCACAAAGATGTCTTCTGTTATCAATGCTCTTCTGGTAGGTTGTAAATGAGAGCTTAGGCTAAAGCAATGTTTTCCAAATTAGTAAGATCAAAAATTATTTGGTGCACTTGTTAAAAATACAGATTTTTGGACTTTTGTTCTGGAGATACTGATTTAGTAGATCTGGGTTAATGTACAGGGAATGTCACTCAGCTGATTTTTATATAAAATTTTAAGGAAATATAAGCTGACAGATACAACAGTCAGATCTGTCTCTCATTGGTTACTTAGGAGCAGAACAGGGAACCCTATAGCTACTGCAACTAAAAATGATGGCCTTGGTCATCTAAAGGTCAACTTCTAGTGTTGTTTTTTGTAACAAAAATTCTGGAAAAAGGTAAGCTGATCTACATAAGAAGTATTCCACATTGGCATAAAACTTGAATAAAGTATGCTTATCAGAGACTTCTCAGAACTCATCTGAAAACTATGAAGACATTTTCCATTTAGAAATACTTTAAAAATTTGATCGTCACCTTTTTTTTTTACTCTCTTCTCCATAGTTAGTAACATTTTCACTAAATATAAACTATATTCATTTAGATAAGTTTTCTATCTGCTAGGTTCCAACTATATGTTTAAACATTCGTATGCTAGATGTTTTTAGAATAACTGTGGTGTCACAAATGACACCACATAGAATTTTTTTAAAAATGCAGATTCACCGTAACTATCTTAATTGTAGGAAATAATACATATTTTTAAAAACACAAATTTAATGCACAATTCAAGGTAGAAAGAAAAGACATAAATGTATAGCTTGCAGAAAGGATCTTTTTCAGTAGAATATTATGTATAGTTTTGATCACTGTTAATCAAGATGTAGTCTTATTAAACCTCAAGTCCATTTTGAATTTTTTTTTAATGGAACATTTTTCAGTCATTCAGGAAGATTCCAAGATTATCTTTCCTTCTGAAAATTATCTTTCTTTCTGAAGTCTTACAACACTTACTTTTGACACCAACTCATGTAAACTTTCCTTGTCTACATGGGCCACGTGGACGTGTGGTAGAAAGAGCCCCTGTTTAGGCCATAGGAGAGCTGGTCCTTAGGCTCTGCTTTGCCTTTAGCCAACCAGGTGTGAAACCTTAGCCACATGGCTTAAACTGTCAGGGACTTGTTTTCTTCTTTTTTATAAACATAGACAAGGAAAATAAAGAGGGGACATAGAGGTTGGATGGTTTTTCTATGGTCTGTTTCTGTTCAAAACTTTACTGTTTTTGGTATCTACTTTCCATATAAAAAAGGTTAGAGTATATCATTCAGCCTTAAAAAGGAATGAAAGTCTGACACATGCTACAACATGGATAAATCTTAGCGAAAACTTTCTGCTAAGACTCGAACTTAAGCCAGACTTGAATAAATATTGTATGATTCCACTTATTTGAAGTACCTAAAATAGTCAAATTCATAGAGACAGAAAGAAGAATGGTGGTTACTGGGACTTAGTGGAGGGGGTACTAGAGAGTTAGGGCTTAATGTGTACAGAGTTTCAATTTGGGATGAAGAAAAAGTTCAGGAGATGGATAGTCATGATGCTTGCATAACAATGGAAATGAACTTAATGCCAGTGAATTGTACACATGAAAATGGTTTAAATGGTAAATTTTATGTTATATAAATTTTACTATAATTTCTCAGGAGTAAAAAACAAGAGTATAGGTTCAAAAATTATACATTTTAAGGGCTGTTGATATTTATCCTTCTAATTTGGGCATAATAAATATTTGTTGATTAAATGAAAAAAAGAGGTTAGGGTAGGGGCATGAAAATTAGGTTAAAAGAAGGTATTAGGATATTTCTCTTAAAGTTGATTTTGCACAGCAATCACATCGGGTTTTATTACTTAGGTTGTATGTTTATATGCAGTGTTAGGGTGTAGGTAGAGGGATTCATGAATATTATGAGGATTGCCTAAAGACCCCCACCCAAGCCACTCCTTGGGGTACTGTGGTTTTCTCTAATAGGCTATAAGTTCCTTGAGAGAAAGATATATATACATATTTTTCAATCTCCTAATGACACACAGTGAGAGTTATGTAAATTGATTTTCATTCCATTAGAGATAAACATGTTTAAAAGGATTTTCCTGCACCAAAATTAATCTGTAAGGGATTTATTTATTATGTAAATTTTAGGATTATAACTGTTAGAAAACATGATTCAAAGAAGTTCTTTACAGAGCTTTATAAAAGTGGTTATTACTATTTATTTCTACAGTGATAAATTACATGATCTAAAATATATTCCCCAAATATAGTGAGAAAGCAGATCATAGGTCACATCATGTATCATGTTGGCAGACTGGGTTTGGCAGCATATCTCTTACTCTACTTCTACTTTGTAGAGGCAAATTATTATTTTGAACAGATATTTACAAGTGTTGAGTAGAAGTATACAGAATATTGAATGTAACATTTAACTTTAAAGGAACACAAACTGATAAAATAATATTTGTAGTACCTTTTGCTTGAATAGGTCAAAGTACTAAAAAGATATAAATGGCTCATTAAAGCCACACCAGCATATAAATGTACTAAATGCTCTTGCATTCTTGCTTATTCTGCAAACATAGATAAATGTCTACGCTGGTTAATTTTTATCTTCTTGATCTGATTATTATTTGTTTCCCTCATTCTTTGCTATTCATGTAGCTTACAATCAGCCATATTTGTAAAATACACCTTTCATTATTCCCAGATCAACCTGGGAGTATATTTGATTCTTACAAATTCCCAGGAATTATAGAGGGGTTTTCCAGAAGTTGGAAGATCATATCCTACTTAAAAACTATTGATAATGAAAAATTAAGGCATCACTTTTATTAAATTAGGTTTTCCTTAAGCTATAATAAAAGAACAATTTCCTCTGGTCATTTGAATTTAACTCCTGTATATCAATTGTAACTCTTATTAGCATTGAGGGAAACCTACCACCATCAATCTGTACAGAAAGACATGTTTAGTCTCTATGGATAAAGTTAGCAAATATTTACATTAACTTAAACTTGGGTAGTTTAAATTTTAAATATTAACTTGATTAAGAATCAAATCAAGCAAGCAAAGAACCCTTTTCCACCCCTTCAAAAAGAACAAAAAAAAAAAAAAAAAAAAAGAAGGAATGGAAAGAGAAGGAAATGGATACTTCATTGTGGTAATTTATCTTAATGAATTTCTTTACAGATGTTTAATACTCCATTTTGTTAATTTGTTTTTATAAAAAACTGACCATATTTTATGCCCAAATAAGTTTTTTTTTTCTTTTTTGGATAGGGTCGGATCATTTTAATAAAAGCTATAAATAAGCTATTTGCATGTTTGTCTTCACTAATTAGGAACAAAGAAGAGGTAACAAATGTGCTGTTTGAAACAAAAATGGATCAGGCACAATATCATGGCATGGATTACTAGTCACAGTAATCTACAATAAAAATCCATTAATAAAATGCTCTCATAATATTAAAGAACTTGAATTAACATTGGATACCACAAAAAGAGACTAAACATGCAAAAATGTTGCTAAATTCGATCACTAGCAGTCCTGACAACAAAAGGATATGAAAGTTTCAGATTTCCTAAACCGATGACATCATCATATTAGTAAAACCTTAGCTTCCATGTAAGAACATTCTGTGTATAAGAATGCTAATAGGTTATGTCAGCTACTCATTCCAGAAACAGTTTTCCCCACCAGTGTTTTGCAGTCTTGCCTTTTTTATTTTCTTTACCCTTTTAAAATTTTATCATTTCAGCCTATTTTAAAATTTAAAAATTTTATCATTTGGGCCATTTTCCCTTAGAATTCTGATTCAGGAAGTCTCAAGTTGCAAGCCGGGAGTCTTTTTAAGCAACTATTATCCACCACTAGGTAAATTATAAAATTAGACAAGTTTGGGAAACACTATACTAATCATGAGAGAGAGAGATGGGAGGCAAAATGCTGTCAACTCTTTTATTTCTAAACTCTAAACCAAAAAATAAATCAATAGAGAAAGTTTTATTACAAGATTCAAAATATTTTAACAAGGACATTTGTAAAGACATACATCCAGAAAAAGTCCTCACATATACCATCCTCACCTTTAATAAGAAGACATTTGTTTTTATTAATCACTTTATATAAACATAATTACCTTTTACGTAATTTATCTACAACATGAAATAGAATAGGACATTTTCTAATTGTAATTAGAGACAGAAATAAAAGGGAAATATATATATAATAAACAAGTTTATAACTTTTCAAAGGCCTTATATGTCAAATAAAACATAGTTTCTTTTTTTTCCAGAACTACCCCAAGTATGGCTCTAATTTAAATATGTAATAAGATAGTTCACATTAAATGGCATGAGTCCAAGCTGCAACTTCCAAGCAAGTGGTAGTTTAGTCCAAAAGCTTGAAAAGAAATGGTGGCTTATTCTATACAAGAAGTGTTAACTTTATGTATCTTACATAATCCTCTTGATGACTAAGAACCAACTTCAAGAGTAGTATAAAAATCGACAAAAACTTAAAAGTAGGTTCTAATAAGAATGCAAATACTTGCAAAAATGAAAAAATGAACTCTTCCATTGTCTTTTTCCCTTTTAGTCCTAATTTAAAAAGGTAAAAATGAGGTCACCTAGCTAATTCATCATTCAATGGTAGTTCAGTGGATTGTTTTCATCATTAGACTATTATCACTCTGAGCAGGACTGATTTTTATTGATTTCTTTGGTTTCAAAGTTAGGCATCACAGGCAAAGGTACCAAAAAAAAAAAAAAAAAACCCAAACAAGTTTTATTCAACATGTTCAGGATGCATGTGAGTGAAATGTTCATACGGCCTTAACCCACCGTTCTTTTGAAGTGAACGCCATTCACACAGTGGGCAAACGTCTTGTTTTTTAGTGTTTTAAAATTAGCTTTAAACTGGAAATCCGCAAGATATGATTGTTTATTTGTATTCTTCATGAGTGTACTAAATAATCTAGGGACTTTCGTGCTTTTTGCGTCAGCCAAATCCATGTTAAATATTTTCTCTCACCTACCACTCCAGCCACACCAACTATGCACATCACACAAAACCACCTTCCAAAATGCGGAGAATTAAAAGCAAGGAGGTAAAGATTTTTCTAAATATAGTCCCATAATGTTTATTTTACACTCATCTAGTAGGTCAATAACAGCAGCCAGCAGCTATGGACAATTAGAAGCATCTCTCAAAGCAAAACGCGGGGGCGCTTGACAGCTATGCCATCTACCTGTTGAACCTGGGCCACTGCCCTCAACTGTCAGATCAGCTTCTAAGACTTAGAAATGCTAATGATTGATTTTTTTAAAAAGTTGTTTGCTAATCTTCTCACCCTCTACTTTCTGGTCGCTGCCGCAGAGCCAAGGGAGCCGCACGACCCGCGAGCTCCTCCGCCCGGTTGGTTCCAGCAATGGTGCGGGGTGGGTCGGGCCGGGCGGCAGCCTCGCTGCAGCAGACTGAGGTCATCACAGGCCGGGCGGAGAGGCAAGGAGCCCTCCTGGCCCAGATTTACTCACCTGGAGTCAGGAGAGGCGATCCGGGACGTGCTGTTCGCCCAGACCGGGGACCAGATGCCAGGAGGAGGGAGTTGTTGCGCCGGGGCGAGGGGGGCGTAAGAGGGAAACCGTATTACCTAAACCCGGGATGCGGAGCTCTAAAGGAGGCTGCTGCCTTTCCCTTCAGAAACGGAAGAGGCGGGGGAGGGGGAGGAGGAAAATGCGGAGCAGGAGGAGGTGGCCCGGCGTGGGAGGCTAGCCGAGGGGCGCCAGGCGTCTGGCCACAATCTCAGAGGGCGAGGGGCGGGAAGCCCAGCGGAATCACCAGAGGCGAAGGCGAAGCTGGGCTGCTTCGCTGGGCCCTGGCTCTCGACCTCTGCATTCGCCAGGCCGCCACCCCCTCGGTTCCTCCAGGGACCCAGGCGTGGAACCGCGCGGTGACGCCTCGAGGCTCCCAGGGCGGGCGAGGGCATCCCAGGCCTGTAGGAGCGAGGCGTCTGCGACGTCACAAGTGGAGTTTGATGATTCAAAGGGGGAGTGCCTGGCAGAAAAGGGCTCCAGGGTCACCTAATCCACTGGTTTTGTTCTTGTAGCTGCTCACAAATTCGCTTTTAAAATCCTTCTCCATTCTTCTGTACTCTATTTTGGAGGTTATGGGTTTAACAGAAGGATTGGCAGCTGTCAAGATGGACTGCCTGCCGGTGGCAGTCGGGTCCCATTGTTCTAATAGAAATGTCAAGTGTGCTGGATGTTCTACAAACCATAGCAGTGTCTCCTGTGTGTTTGCCTTATAAGGTGTGGGCCTAGTGCCACCTTGACAGGAAGCACTTCACTGGTAGGGAACTCCTCTCTGGAACCCTTTTAACTGACACTCAGTATACCTTAAAGATGGTTTTGAAAAGTGGGTGATGATGGAGGGGGAGTAGAAAGTTTTTAAAAGGCAGCACAAAAAGGGGCCTGGCAGCCAAGCCAGCAGGCTGATTGTTGTTTGTGAGTGCTTCAGGCCTTCTAAAGCAGTGCTTCATACACTTACTTCACCGGCACACCCAGGAAATGGTAATGTCTGCAAGGCCCAAAGTGGTGCAAACAGAAGAAGCAGCTGCTCATGCAGGAGTAACTTCCACCTGGAGGAAGTTAGTATATACCTACATATCTGTATTCATTCCATGAAATAAAATTGGTCAGCTTTGTTTTAAAGTTCGAGGTGGCAGATTTTCTTACCTACATTTTCCCAAACCACCCAACACTGCCTCTTGAATTATCAATACTTGGTCCTCTGAGCAGGGAGAAACTACCAAGACAGAAGTCTGGGGCAATACTCAATTTATTCATGCTCCAGAAAATGGTGCTTAAAACTTTACATCTCCCAAACTGAACTCATCTTTTATTCCCAGCCTTCTTCTGTGACCTCTAACTTCATACAATGCCTCCTATTCTCTCCCTCTCCGCTATCCTGTTCCCCTTTCACTCACTGGTGAGTCAAGTCGATTCTATCTTCTCTCTCAGATTCATATTTCAGGTCCATCCCCTTTAAGGACTTCTTAGGTACATCCCCACTGGTATTGTTTATTAATTAATCTTATAATTTTATCTATGTTGACAAAATAGAAATAGTTTAAAAGTTAAAAAGAAATAGTTTAAACAATATTTAGAAGAGGCAAATACCAGAATAGTTACAAGGTGAAAAAATTTGCCTCTAGATGTCAGGAATTTGGGGAGGGCAGGGTGGAGCAGGACACTACTGTTTTTGTGAATCTAGTCCATCTCCCGCTTTGCTACTACCAATCATCCTACATCACATACCTCAATGGGTTTCTTGATTGCTTAAAAGCCTTCCTTGGCTCCCAACCCCTGGTAATATTAAGAGCAAGATCCTGGGCATGGCTTTCAAGACCTACCCTCCCTTCCATCTGACAACCTTGCCCCTCACACTTGACACCCCATTTTATGACATTGCATCTAGTTTCCTAAATGCACAAACTTGTTTTTATATCTCTGTACCTTTATACGTGTTATTTCTTTTGCCCGGAGTATTCTGTCACTACTGTAATAGCCAATGGCTCTATGCTAAGTGTTTTTTGTGTTTTATAGCTGTTCATTCTTACATCAACCCTATCGTAAGTATTACAATTATCTCTATTTAATAAAGAATAAAACTATGACTTTAGGAGGCTAAGTAATTTAGACAAATATATAGTATGTGATAAGGCCAAATTCGAACCCAGCAATATGACATCAGAACTCACAAATGACTTGCTTTTAATCTCAGAATAAACATGGATTAAAGTTTAAAATTACAAAAGAAAAGTGACAGATTTGACTATAGAATTTTTAACTTTCATGAAAAACACCCAGACTAAAATTGAAAGACAAGTAAAAATTATCAAAATATTTACAATATATATAAAAGAGTAAAGCCTTATTTAATAAAGTGGCTTACAAAGATATATAAATATCCTGTTCTTTTTAATGAGTAAACATGTAAATTAGTTAAGTCATGTAAGAAAAGTTAAATGACCCCACCATATTTTTAAGGGAAGTGAAAACTTGATAATGTACCATCAAGTTTACTGGGACTAAAAGAATACTCATAACTAACAATTTAGGAACGTGACCTTTGAGGCAGGATGAATGGCAAATAACCAAGCTCAGTACTGAGAAGGACATAAATTGTTTCAGTGTTTCTGGTGGGCAGTTTGGCAGAATGTAGTAAAAGCTTCAAAAATATTCATACTCTTAGACTCAAAAATAACATTTCTTAGAATTCATAATACAGGGATTGACAAATGTTTTCTATAAAAGTCCTGATAGTAAATACTTTAGGCTTTCCAGGCCACATATATCCATGTTGCTTTTCTTCTTTGTGTGTGTCCTTTTTTTTTTTTTTTTTTTTTTTTTACCCTTATAAAATATGAAAGCTATTAGCTTGAAGGCTGTAGAAAAACAGGCTGTGGCCTGAAATTGGCCTAAGGGCAGTAATATGTACAAGGGATAGACTACAAGATAGCTCATCACGCAGTGCATTTGGTAATTGCCAAAAAAAGAAAGCAAGCTAAATGTCAGAGGATAGAAATTAGTTACAAGAGAGGAGGAAACAAGTTTTTTAAAGAAGTTTTAAGTGTTTTTAAAAGTTTTGAAATATTTATAGCGTGAGAAAGTATTTATCAAGTGGAAAAATACAGTTTACAAAAAAATAACGGTGTAATCATCCCAAATACAACATAATCACATGTGTATATATTCATAGAAAAAGATCCAAAACTGTAAACACACTAAGATGTAGATAGTGGTCTTGGGATGGGGGTGTTTTTTTTGTTGTGTGTTTCTTAGAGTGACTATGTATTGTTTTTATATTAAATAAAAATACAAGAAACTTTGCTTGGGTGACAGTGCACCTTAGTTTTCAATTTGAGAAAATCTCTGAATCTACAGCCCCCGATGGAGTTGGTCATGCTCTCTTCTGTGCTCCCTGAACACATAATGGTTTTTGAGTGCTATTATTTACCTAGTTGGAGAATGGTTAATATCATCATTTAGTTAAGCATTCCTATATTATTGGGCTTCTGGGTTCCCAATATTCCACTACTCTATGTTTGCTATTTTCTGTTTGCTCTCAGCCAGATCCATTGTCCCTCCTTCTCTGCTAGACTGTGCCTCTGAAAGCAGAACTTTCATAGACTTTTTCCTGGGCTTTCTTGCCAGTGGGCTTTCAGGTAGGATTCGCCAATGGGTAACACCAATAATAGATTGGAGGGTGGAAGAGAAGAAATGTTGGAATATTTCCTCCCAACTCTTTTCCTGCTTTGGGCCTCTAAGGCTCCTGCAAAGCAGTCCTCTCTACTGCTCTCATTTGATCTCCTCCCCTTATCTCTTCATTCGTAGTGGTGGTAACATCTTCTTACTGTTGTTTGAAGAGCTTGAGTACCTTCATGTCTCTTGTCATCTCCGTGCAGTGTTATTTCCCTTCACCCAACTCTAACTCTAAACCTAACTGAAATTTCCATAAATAGTTTCTTCTATGAAATCTCTTCTGTTGAAACATCTGAGGGGGAGGTGATTCCTGTTAGGACTGACTAATATATTAAGGAACACTGGTGAACATCATAGAACACAAATATTTTATTTATTATTCAACGGGCCCTGGATATTCTCAGATTTTTACATCTGGGCTTTTGTCTATTTGCAAGGTAATTGTAGAGTGACTTTACAAGTTTCCTGCAGCAGGAATTTGAATTACTGCGAGGCTAATGTCTGGGAATGTAACACTATATTCTCTGCTCTTTTGTAGTTTTTGAGAAGTAACACTCCATTGCATTTTATTGAAGAAATTATATATATAGTACAGCGTGTTCAAATTTTGATATTTTCAGTGGAATCTTTAAGAAAATATTCCTATATCGAGTCTAACTATAAATGAGATAAAAGTCACATGAAAGTTTGGGGCACCCTGACAGAACTCAAGGGCTCCTTGAAGTAGTTTGAAAACAGATTTGGAGAGTCCAGGAGTCTAGACGATTTATCCTTCATAAATATCAAGTGTCTATTGTGTTTCTTTAGGTTAGATTCTAGAATTACATGGTCAACAATGTGATTTTGCCAATTGCCCTTTGAAACACTCCTCCCTCTGAATGATGTTGCCTGTCTCTTTATTGTAACTACTATCAGATACACACACAACAAAAAACCTCTTCTAATTTCTCATCATAGTTTTAATTGAATTTTTATTAGTAGTAAAAGAATTTTTATCATGTCTGTTCGACATTTGTATTTCCTTTTCTCCTTCTCTTTCCCCCCTAGCTGCTTTTTCATGTTTGACCATTTCTTTATTCATACGTATTAATTCCTTGTATTGTATCTGGGCATTATGCTAATGGATGTAAATGGTAAACAATACAGTTATGCCTCTGCCCTGACAGAGCTCATAAACTAGCACTACTGTAATTATTATTTACCTTGTTTAATTCAATTAACAGTATAGTAAGTATGGCAACCCTTTGCCAATTTGTTATGAATAATTTTCTTCATTTTCCTTTAATTTTACTGAAAGATTTTTAACAAAATTAAAATTTTTTATATAGTCAGATCTATAGATCTTTATTTTTATACCTAGATCCTTTTTTAACCAAATATTAGATCAATATTCACGTTTATTTCTCTTAATGTTTTTACTATTTGATTTTTAAGATTTAAGTCTTTAATAATCTGGAAGTTATTTTGAGAAGCTCTAAAGTGATTTCTCCTGCAGATATCGAGCCAACCTTTTTTGACATCATTATTGAACAAAATCCTTTTTCTACTAATCCTTAATGACCAACATACCATGTATTAAGTTCATTTATGCAGTATGCTGTATTTCTGGGTCCTCTATTTTCTTCTTTCATCCTTCTTTGCATTATTGTGCCAATGGAATAGCTTTTTAATTGCAATAGGGTAACTCTGCCAAAATTCACTTTTGATTTCAGAAACTTATTTATTTTTAACTGATTTTTTTCTAGTTAGAAAAGTAATACATTATGAAGAAAAAGTTGGTGGAAATTTTGAAAAAAAGGTGAGAAAACATAAAAAAGAAAACTCATTCCAAATACTATAGCTGTTAACATTTTTTTAGTATAAATTTCCATCTTCTCTGTGTGTGTCTATATGTATTGTTTTTACATATATTACTAAGTATGTTGTTTTGTAAACAGTTGTTTAATCATAGGAACATTCCAACCATGTTATTAAATATTCATTTGTAATATGATTTTTAATGACACATTAGCCAAGGCTTCTATAAAGATCAATAGTAGTAATGTCAGCAGGCAGCTCTCACAGTCTTTCTAGACTCAAGACAAAAGTCATATCTTTAACTGTTATATCAAACTAGAATTGAAGTCACCAATTGTCACAAAGATCAATATTGCATGACTGCCACTGACATCAGCTGTTGAAAACTTGAAATTGGTTTTGATTATAGTTCACTGAATTGAAATGAGTTTTCCAGCATTTGCCACCTACATGTCTTTTGTTAGGCATCTGTAAAAATGACTTGACTGTAGGATATTAGATAGATAACACATAGGGGGAAATATAGGTCACTTGCACAATATGGTGCTAAGAGATTCCTAGTACAATATTGCACAATTTTATTTTTGTGTTCCTTTTAAATCATTGATATAAATGATTTATACTTGCCTTAAAAGAGATTAAGTAACTCTCATAAAAACAAAGCAATCTATGATTTTAAAAAAGATTTTGGGAATTCTTAATATTTGTAATAAAATATTTAAAACTCTTTGACTTTTTTAAAGTTACTGGGCAAGTTAACTAAACTATAAACCAGGGGGAATTAAGTGTGATATTGAGGTCTACAAGTAGCTAAGATATCTAAAGCAAAGGTTAAATTTCTAGAACAAGTCATACAGATATATTTATAGTCATTTCACAATGCATGAGAATATAGGCTTCTCTCTACCAAAGTTTCACTGGGCCTTAGTAACTTTATTCTATCACACTCTACACACATACACACGCACAGTATGTATGTTAAGCTTCATTAAATGTGACTTACCTTTTTTTTTTTTTTACCACTTATCTTTCTATGAAATGTTGCTTACTGAATTCCCAGATGTAAGATGTAATAAAAGCCTAGAAGTGTATGGATCCTTGGGATCTGAGTTCCCCTCTGACTTGTGGGAATTAAAGGCTGGAATCTGGGAAGGGACAGGACATGGTATTGCCTTCCCCTGTGCTTCATCTGAATAGTCCTAAAAAACTGCCTAGCCTAGCACCTACTGATTAGGTATAGAACTCTGTTCCTCTAGAGCAAGCTTATTATCAATGAATCGTTTCCTTCAATTTTTAAACTTTCCTGAATATGTTCTTGTTTACTTTATCAGTGGAAGATCCTAAAATCAACTTATTGGACCCTCCCTGACACTCTTTAGTTTGTAAAATCACTTTTTTGCATAATTGTTATCTCGAATATTATAACCTGATTGCTTATTCCTTTTGTATATTTTGCTTTGGAATAAATTTGCCTAGCTTTATTTTTAGAACTGTTAATAATTTCATAATCTATCTTTCAGATATTATATGGAAAATATGAAAATGAGATTAATTTCATGGAGAATAGTGCATTAAAAGTCTTTTAATTTTTTAAGCATTCAAAAATAGAACTTTAAGAGGCTTCTTTAAAATATCTAATACACAAAATCAAATTCCTTTCCAAAACCACACCCATTGTATCTCTTATTACCAAATCATTCTGGTAAAAACTTAAGCCAACAAGAGAATGGAAAGGCAAGAGGAGATAAAAAGTAGATATCTCATATGTTGATTATCCCATGCTTTTAATTTGTTAACTTTCTTCTGTGATATATAAAGTGCCTCATTATTTTGGTAATATTTGGAGACATAGTAAATATATTAGGCACATGGGACTGTACTATTACTACTACTATCTTAAAACTTACAGATATTTTATCTTTGATCCTAAATGCTTTTCACAAGTTTTTTTAATAGAATGTTCTGACACTGAAATGTTTGCTTATTGTGATTAATTGTGTTTTCACCAATGAAATGTCATAAATGAAAAAACATTGGAAAATTAGAAAGAACATACACTTGTCTCCTGTTTTTGTTTGTTGGTCCTACTTCACAGTTTCTTCTTGACACACATATCTTCCTTTCTCTTTCCACAGGAAAAGTTAACTATATTACCTGACATACACAGTTAAATTTTATCTTGGAAATAGCACCAAATGCAGTTCAGCAGATGCTGCTGTTAAGGACCAATAAGTAAAATAAAAGTCGCAGACCATTGCTTGACATGAAGATGAGGGAAAGGAAGCTAATTCCCAATCACCATTCCATTCACTTTTCCACTGCCATTTCTGGTCTCCCACTTTCCATCTCTTAATATGGTCTTATCTTCTGAGTGAGTTTGTCCTCAACATACACCAGAGTCTAGAAGATCAGCATATAGCAGTAGCAGTTGCTAACTTGTTCTTGTTGAAATCAAAAGTTAAAGAAATTTTGATTTTACCATAAATCTTTTATCAACTGCAAATTATTACCTACCTCATCCACACTGAATCTTAAAAATATATAACAAATATTGATTTCTTGTCTTCTACTATCTTTTGCTCCTAAATATAGGCAGAAGTTATATACATTTCAACTGGGTTTACCAATAATATCATGGGATGAGTCATTTTTCTTTTTCAATTTAGGATTTGGAGGCAAGAATCTCAAAGTAGAGTTTCTTAGCATAGTAGCCACACAGAAGACTGATATTTACAATTTTTTCTTTCCTTACCACTTTCTTATATAGCATTAAGAATAGTAGAAAGCCTCACCAACCAAACAACAGAACAATGTAAAAGTGACTCTTGAAAGAACTCAGAGTTTTCCCACATGAGTTAAAGTATATACTATATTGACACTCATTTGATTTTTTTCTCCCCACAAGAAATATCAAATATTAAGGAAACTAATGTTCATCAGGGGGAATATGTGCACACTTTAAAACAAGTTTTGATCTAATTACATATTATTATCCTATGTGTACATACATACAAACAATTCTAGGGAAACCAGAGGAATTTAAAGGCCATAATCATTACAAAAGATCTTCCTGATTACATAGTTCCCTGTGGAACTTGCTAAATTTGTAACCCGACTTACCAAACTTGATAGGGCAGGTCAATTTACTCATTTTCTCATTTTGAGATGCCTTAGGGGTAATTTTAACTGCTAAACTGAGGTCCTCAAGACTATATCTATATAATATGCATATTCTTAATAATGAAGATAATTTTACATTGCATATTGGAAATATGTCAGTTATTAAAATATACAAACAGACATTATACTATTACTCTGTACCAGGGTTTATGTTATTGAAAATACAGTGCAAAGTCTTTATAATGTCTGTTATATTTTATGTTGTGTATGTGTTATATATGTATTTTAATTTTAATTATTAGGGACATAATTTAGCATGCAATATATCAAAATCATGAAATGTATTAAAGCTTTATTCTAAGAAATCCGATTTGGAGGGACCACCTTATGGAAAAACATAAGCGTTTCAATCTTCTTTGATGTGGTATATTCACTACCTGGCAACTCACTAGAAACCCAGTGCATGTAGTAAAGAAAAAACTTATCCAAAAGGCATTTTAGGAATTACTTTTAAAAAAAAAATAGCATGTCTTGTGTAATGTTTTCTATTCCCTTAAAACCACTTTTATTTTTGTTATAAAGCAACTTTTCTTAAGAACAATAGAAAATATAAATACTTATAGAGAAGTACTGTGTTACCAGTATTTCCACCATCACCCAAGGATAACCACTAATAATTTCAGTATTATTCTTCCAGAATGTTTCTGTACTATATTTGTTTTTAAATTATTTTATTAATCTTCCTATCTCTATCAGCTGCTATTTGAGTCAATACACTGAGCATGGATAGTGGTTGATGATTGAAAAAATAAGCAATCATTACCTGCCAGACCTACATAATCTTGGAACCCATTAACATCTTCAGTATCCAAACAGATGATTAAACTAGAAAAAAGCAGACATTCCACAAGTCTGCATGAGATTCCACATGGCCAAGGAAAGAGGGGGATTGAGAAGAAAGGGCATCCAGATGTAGCTTAACTTCTAAGGTTTTTCAGATCCAATTTGTTTCAATGTGATCCTTTCAATAACTCCGCTATAATGCATATGGTCCAGTATTGTTCATTCAGTTGTACACAATGACTAGCAAAAAACAAACAAAAGGGCAAGGGTGATATTCAAAATATTCAATAGCTGTAGTATGTCACAATGCTGTGAGGGCAACTCTGGGGCATACCAGCTTGCAGCAGGCAGTCTCAGCCAAAGGAGGAGCAGCCTGATGGGCACCGGACAGATGACTCTAGTACCGTCTCCCCTGAAGGGATCTGGCCCACTAGGAACACATGGAGATATGGACTAGTATAGATGCTGTAGCCAGCTGGATAGAGATTCCAAGCTGGTTTCCTCAGCAGTGCCTATGTGGGGCTTCTTAGGGTTAGAGTAACTGGATTGACTGACAGTGGGCAGTGCGTGTTTATTAATTGATTTTTCAATGCCTTAATCATAGGGCCATACCGATGCTTACTCAGATTGCACAAGGGCTTATGTAACTTGCTTTGGGTATTGAACAAAAGAGAAGGGAAAGGATCCAGATTTTATCACCCAAACTTTGGCATCTCCAAATCTTATGGTCCATGCCTATAGTATAAGGGAGAAAATGGTAAATGCCTTGAAAGAAATGCTAGTTTGTCACAGGCCCATAGTATCCCATACTGCCCACCTTGTTTCATATAAGAAAAGGTTTTGATATCCTTTGGGAATCTGTCAGTTGAGATCGTCATTGTCCTCTGGAGTCCCTGGAGCAAGATCTGTTATCCATACTTCTTGTTAATAATAGCGAGTGATGTCTTACAACCTCAGGACAGACTCTGAGCCAAAAGCTAAGCATCACCCTGATTCCTGAGCCTCAGAATCTGTGAGAGATAAGTGTTTTGTTGTTTTAAGATGCTAAATTCTGGGGTTAATTTGTAACAGCAATTGATAATGACTGCATCAAGCAATAATAAAATGATAAACCAATTTATGAGCAAGAGAATTGAATAATCTTACAAAAGAAGGTAATAAGCACATGAAAAAGTACTCCAAATCATTAGACATTGGGGAAATGCAAATTAAAATACAAAACCAGCAGGCCAAGATGAAAAAGACTGACAACAAAAAATGTTGGTGAAAATGTAGAGCAATGAGATTTCTTTTTTAAAAAAATTGAGATATAATTCACATACCATACACTTCACCCATTTACAGTATATAATTAAATGGATTTTAGTATAGTGCAACCATCACCCCAATACATTTTAGAATATCTTTATTACTCCAAAAAGAAGCTCTATACCCCTTAGCTCTCACCCTCCAATTGTCCCATCACTCCTCCAGAATGCGAGGTCACCACTAGTCTATTTTCCATCTCTATACATTTGCTTATTCTAGATATTCATATTAATGAAATGATACAATATGTGATCTTTTGTGACTGGCTTCTTTTGCTTAGCATAGCATTTTCAAGGTTTATCCATGAATTTCAAAGTTCATCCAAGGTTCATCTAGCATGAATCAGTATTTCATTTCTTTTTTTTTTTTTTTGCCAATAATACTTCATTGTATGAACGTATCACTTTTAAAAAAATCAACATTCAATGGACATTTGGGTTCTTTTCATTTTTTTGGCTATTAAGAATAATGCTACTATGAACATTTGTGTAGATTATGTTTTCATTTTTTCTTGGCTATGTATCCAGGGGGGAATTGCTAGATCTCATGGTAATTTTATGTTTAACCATTTGAGATACTATTAGGTTTTTTTCCCTGAAATGGCCATACCTCTTTATGCTCCTACTAGCAGTGTATGAAGATTCCAATTTCTCCACATCTTCGCCAACCCTTCATTATCTATCTTTTTGATTACAGCCATCCTACTGGGTGTGAAGTTAGATTTTATTATGGTTTTTATTTGTATTTCCTTGATGGCTAATCATGTTGAGCATCTTTTCATATGATTATTGATCATTTGCATATCGTTGGAGAGCTGTCTATTCAGATGGGAATACAAGCTCCTTATCAAATATGTCATTTGGAGAAATGTTTTCCATTCTGTGGGTCATTTACAACTAGAAATCTTAGTTCAAAGAGGAACAAACACTATTGATAAAGGTCATTGTTTCCCCAAAGTCACTAAACTGTTAGCGTGTAAGGGGCATGACAGAACCAACTACATAATTTGCAGAGCCTACTTCAAAATGAAAATGTGGAGCCCCTTGTACAAAAGTTATTAAGAGCAGACCGTTAAATCAAACAGGGCCCTTCAGAGCATGGGGCCTTATGTGACACAGGTTGCACACACATAATGTTAGGGAGATAGGAACAATTTGAATCTTGGCCCAAGCTATTTCCAGTAAAGTATGCTGGGCCAGATGACACTTGTTTATTGTGCACACTGAATGAGATATCCTGGCAATGTCAGATGGTGATGTCAAATAGTGATGTTCCATAGCTGTTTAAAAATTGAATTGCAAATAAAAACAATTATTTATCCTTCAAAGCCCAGTTGGTGATATTTTATCCAAAGTTCTTAGCTGAGTTTCCACAGTATTCCATGAAAATCCTCTTCCTAAAATCATCCTTATAACATTTTTTAAATTTCTCATCTTTGAAATTAGAAGTTTAAGGACTTATCAAACTTCTTAATATATGTTTTCCTCGAAAATTGCATTGTGGTCCATCTTACAACTCATTTGATAGCTGATATTTATCATGTGTTGGGTGCTCAGTCAAAACCTTAAATTTAACATCCTGTCACAGTAATTATTTCAGAGAGAGTGATTTATCATTATGCATGCCTATCTTTTCTACCAGATCATAGGCTAGGACTATCCCAATCATCACATTCACTTTATTCAGGTTATCACTCACACATGTGTCCCAGAAGGGCATTTCCTGACCATCCTATCTAAGGTAGCATTCCCAGTCATTTCTATGCTACCCCTTTTCAATACCAGATAGAGATAAAGATAGTATGTTATTGTGGAATATAAAGTTCAAAAAGGCAGTATCATTTACTTTTTGTCCCTTCTGATATTTCTACCCCCTCACAGTTTCTAGCATAAGTTACAAAAAACAAACAAAACTGAATTTCAGGTTAGGAGTTCCTTCTGCGATGCCTGTTGTTTGTCCTCTGTTCAATATGTATTTGAGAATTATATTTGATCTAGGTTAGAAAAGTGATTTTTTTAATCAAAGACGACAGTATCTTCTTAAATGTCAAGGAAGTAAGACTTTTAACTTCCCTTTCTCTGAAATTCTTCACTGAATTCCTTCTTTCTGATGAATATGTCCATATTTTCGTGGTGATGAAATGTTTGCTGCTGGACATCTGTGTGTATCTGGATGCAGAGGAATATTTTTCTGAATCAGTTTAACAGTGGATCCTAGTGATGAGTTAAATCTTGGTTTCATCTAAAAGTAAGCTACTTTTAAGAGTTCCAGTCACGATGGCAGAGTAAGTAAACACTGTGTTTGCCTCCTCTCATGACCACATCAAAATTACAATTAAACTACAGAACAACCATCACTGAGAATCGCCTGAAGTCTACCTGAACAGAAGTCCTATAACTAAGATACATAGGTGAAGTCACATCAAGACTAGTAGGAGGGGCAGTGATGTGGAACAGGCTGGTCTCACACTCACATGTGGCAATTAAAACTCAAGAGGGAAATCCTGAGTTTGGCTGCAGAGGTCCCTACTGAGAAGCATGGGGTCCCAGGCCTCCACACCAGGCTCCCCAAGGTTTCAGCGCCAAGAAGAGAAGTCCCCTCAACTTACGGCTGTGAAAACCAGTGTAGATTGTAGCCGAGGGAGATAGAGGGCTGCTGGAGCCCCAGGCATTCCTCTTAAAGATGCTGCTCCCAGACCTACTTGCTAATGGACTCACCTGCTCTGAGTTCTAACTCTGGGACAGTAGTGCAAAAGGTGCCAGGGACATATGGAGAGGAACTAAATTGTCTGGCTTTGGGGCAAGGGCTATAGGGGCAGCTTTCTCCAAGACAGAAGTGCTGACTAAAGCCATTGTTCCTTTGTTGAACCCTCCCATCACCCAGTGTGAAGACACAGGTGGGCACCATATATGAATCTTCACCATTCACCTTGCCCTAGTAATTCCCTGAGACCCTGCCCCTCCCAACGTGCAGGCTCACTCAAGCTACTTTCAGTGGCATTTCCATACAAATGGCCTGTCTTGGCTCATGCTGCAGACCTTCCTTATCTCTTGGGGTTCACAAACCCCAAACAAGCATCCCTAAGCTGGCACTAGTGGCAGACATCCTCAGTTAAGAGCTTAGCCTCTTCCAGCACCTCCAAGCTCAGCACAAGTGACAATGAAACCTGCTAAAGTGAATCATGCTCCGTAGTGTCAGTCCCTGCACAACAGCTCCTCCACTCTAATCACAGCCAGTTCTCACAACCAATCAGTCTGAGGGATAATCCCTCTCACTGATGTGCAAACAGCAACCAAGGCTCAACTACAACAGGGGCATATACAACCCATACAAGGGACACAGATGGAGTACCTGGCTCAGGTGACAAGGGAGATTGCACCACAGGGCCCCACAGGACACCTACTGTATATAAGGCCATTCTACTAAGACTGAGAGACTTAGGAGCTCTACCTAACATATACAAACAAACAGGCAGCTAAAATGTGGAAACAAAGAAATATGTCCCACATAAAAGAACAGAACAAAGCTCCAGGAAAAGAACTAAACAAAATTGAGATAAGCAATCTACCAGAGGCAGAGTTCAAAATACTGGTTATAAGGATCTGTTTGCCATCTGCAACAACATGGATAGACCTAGAGAGTATTGTGCTGAGTGGAGTGAGTCAGATGGAGAAAGACAAATGTCACATAATTTCACTTATATATGGAATCTGGAGAACAGGATAAATGAACAAACAAAGCAGAAACAAGTCATCGACACAGAGAGCATTCTGATGGTTGCCGGATTGGATCGAGGGTGGAATTAGGGGGATAGGTGAAGCAGGGAGGGGATTAAGAGGTACAAATTGGCAGTTACAAAATTGTCATGGGTATGCAGAGTATAGCATGGGGAATATAGTCAGCAGTATTGTAATTATGTATGGTGTCAGATGGGTGCTTGATTTTTGGGGTGATCACTTCATACATTACATAACTGTTTAATCATTGTGTTGTACACCTGAAACTAATATAATATTGTATATCAACTGTAATTGAAAATGAAAAATATTAAATTGCCAAAAAACTACTTTCTGAATAATTATACTCTTACCGATAACAGTAACTTTTAGTTTTAATTGGTGAAGACATATACTGTATCACCTTTTAATGAAACAATTCTTGTCTGTCATTGAGCAAGAGGGGGGAATCTATAACTTTTCCCCCAAACTAAAAATATCCCAATCCTAATGTGAAAGAAGTTCTATATTGGATTAGAAATAAACTACACCAATGTCCTCCTTTTATAAAGTATATTTCATGTTTGAATCCTCAAAGAAAAGAATACTAAATTTACGTTTTTATTTAGAAAGTATAAAATTCCACAAGTGCTTGCTTGCCTACTCTCTAAAGCGGGACTCAGGCAGTGGCCTGCAGCTCTAGATGACAGCCTATAGCTGGTATAGCAACAAGGTGAGAGTCTGTGCTTTCAAAGGGATGACTGCCCCTCTCACCGGGCCCCACTGTACCCAAGTGGATGGCCACTTCCTACCTCTGATGCCTCAGCAATAGTCTAGGATCACAAGCTGGCTGACCCTTGTTATCTGCTCGAATTTTGCAGTTTATTCACCACCCAGGCCAGTGGTCCCCAACCTTTTTGACATCAGGGATCAGCGCTCCTCCTATGAAAATTTAATCCCTGATAATCTGAGGTGGAGCTGAGGTGGTGATGTTAGCACTGGGAAGCAGCTGCAAATACAGATGAAGTTTTGCTTGCTTGCCTGCCACTCACCTCCTACTGTGTGGCCCAGCTCCTAACAGGCCACGGTACCTGTACTGGTCAGCAGGCTGGGGGTTGTGGACTTGACCTAGGCCTTGTTTCCTGAGTTGGTGGTGCTGTGTTTTGAAGGGGAAGAAAAGAGTGATGTAATGATTCTATTTGGTTCTCCTGCACTGAGGCCTGGTTGGCTTTTGTAGAGAGAAAAAAAAACAGCAAGAAAATAGTGTTTTGTTTTGGTTTTTTTTTTTGGAGGAGGGTACTAGGGGGAGGGGGAGATAGGAACGAGGTCTTAAATTTTATGTGTAACACATAATGTGAAATACATTAGTTCAAAAGTTATTTTTTGTTGAGAAGAGAGAAGAGATGGATTGTTTTTATTTTGATTTTAGCCTTTTCTCCTCATGACAAAGCATAAATAATGGATACCAGAAAATAAGGTGGACTTCAGGAATCCTGATAAGACTGAGAAGCTTACATTCTTCCTCAGGAGGGAAGAGTGGGGTGTTTTTAGCCCTCTCTGAAACCTAAAACAAAAACATGAGCTGCATGCCCTGGAAAGGCAACAGGACTAAAACAATCATTGACGCTGCCCCAGGCACTACCCCCACAAATCGGCCATGAGGAACAGCATGGGGAGCTTCATGCTCTGCATGCCCTCTCTAGCATCTTCCAGGACAGCAGTGTACTCATATGAGAAATGCTGCAAGAGATTTTCCACAGATTGTCTCCAAATACCATGGTGACCCTCCCCCCGCCACAAGAGCTTGCTAGGACATATGAACTACAATGTGAGCGTGATTATGGCAGCACTTTAAACCAAAGGCTATGAAGCTGTTTGGTGGGACAAGCTCAGGGATGTCAGTGCCGTTGCTCTCACTAATGTTGTGGGCTTATCGTGAATCTCCCCTCCAGCTTGTGCTGGGGTCCACTAAAGTTTCCTCTCAAAAGGCAGCACTAGATCTGTGTTCCCGAGGTGGGCGGTGCCTACTCTAACTCTGACTCCAAACTGAAGATGCCAGAGTGGATTGGAGGCAAGAGTGAACTTAGGAAATTTCTAAAACATCATTTGTAAGGAAAGAACTGTGAACTGTTGCTGGTGGTACCAGAATAGGTGGAGGCCCATCAGGGATGGAGGGTTAATATGTAACAGTTCTACCCAAACTTCTCTTACCTCTTCTGTGATGTGCTGTGGCCGATATAGTGGGTCTGTTCTTGCCACTTCCCCAAACATCTCTTCAGGTTTCCCCCTCAGATTTGACAATGCAATAGGCCAGATGCAAAGGCTGTTACAAAAACCAACCAGCGTTACTTGTTCCTAAGAAAATAGAAGCTCTGTGCTTAGGGCAAGTAATAGAAGACCTTTGTTTTATTTGAGAGAGGAGAAAAGAAAGTGAGTCCTAGCTTATTTTCCCCTTTCCTATGAGAACCTGATAGAGGCTCTGGTGGAGTTCATTGCTACTCTGGCTCACCTGGAGATGCTGCCTCCACTTCCCCTTTTCTGGAAACTAGTGGGCCTGAAGACACAGTACATGCCAAGCCCATGCTACTGATTAGAAGGGCCTCTTAGGGAACCATCTCCAAAACCCCAGCAGCAGTACAGCATGCCGTTGCCAACCCTTAATGCCACCCCTTACTCCATTTGTAAGGGTGGTTTATAGCCATTCTTGGAGTTCTATAAGGAAAAGATGGTTGAATTTTGCAACATTCTAGCGTGACAGGGTGAACTAGATACCTAAGAGAACATGGCCAAAGCCAGGCTGGGAAAGATATGAATGACCTGTCTGCCTCACTCTGGCATTGTCCATGTCACTTTACTTCACTGATTTAAGAGCACAAGATAAGCTGAAGGAAAGTTTTCCCAGTTTACCCATTCTGGCAATATCAGGAAAAAATAAGTTTGCCTTCAACATCGAAAACAGAGTTGGGAAGGAAAGTGTTGTGAAGATAAGTTTCTCATAGGCTGGGAGTCACCATAGTGACAAGAAGCAGAAATTTCAAATTGGGTGGCTATGTGTATGTATTATGTTATAGGACCTGGGTTTGTCATCTTTCTGTAGTTTCCTTTACAAATCTGAGCATTGACTCACCCTTATCTCTTTAAATAGTTGTAGGCCACTTTTCTTTTGTAATTTTGGAAAATAAGAGAGAAGGAGGGGGATGTATCCTACCATACCATGTGTCTCCATAGCGGTAGTGGTTGCCTCAAAGCAGGTGGGCAGGTGGGGATGACCTGTCTCACCCTTACAGATAAGTCTTGGCAGGTCTGAGAGCTGCCCTACTGGCCAGACCTCTCTCCAGCAGCAAAGCCAGTTTGTATGTCAAACTGAGAAAGCTTAATGGGATGAGGCTAAGACTTTTTCCTCTCCACTGTGACGGGAGTGCATGTTTACACCAGCACTTTTTCTGTACATATATATTCAATGAAGCCATTTTTTATGCTGAGTAAGAGGCTACCGAGCAGCTATTGTATTACACCATTTCAGCAACTGGCTGCGGTCTCTTCTGCACCATTTTCTACACCAGACCTGCTTGGCACCACAGGGAGCTCTTTATCCCTGCATAGTGACATTCTAATCACCATCAGCCATAAGTTGCAGCCAACCTTGCTGATTGTCACAAGCAGGACCTTGGGTCTATTGGCACTGTCAGTGATAGTAAGCCCTTTCCTGGGAAGAGGAAACTCCTCTCTGCCAATCTACTTGGGCCTGTGCAAAGGAACTTCAATGAAGTCCCCATTGCCGTTGGAGTCCATGAACCAATGGGATATGCAGACAGTTAAACATTTCAGGGCTTATGTCTCTGCTCATATGCAATTTGGCGGGTGTGTAGCAACAGGGATGCAGCCAATGACCAAGGGCAAACAAACAAACAAAAAACCCAAGTCTCATTTCCTTTAAGAAAGGGAGCAGGTCTGACCCTGATGCCCAGTGAGGTGGAAACCCTAGGCTTTTTGTTCGTTTATTCCACCCCCCCGCCCCCAATTTTTTTTGTTTGTGAAAGATGTATTTTTTTTAACCAAATATGAAAAACAGACCTCTGTACATAAAAAAAAAATAAGGTTAAAATTCCAAAACAGTCTTTCACGTCAATTCCTGCTAGTCAAAATAAGAAGGCCAAGCTTAGATCAGTCGGGTTTTCCCCAACAGAGACTCTAAAGAACAATCTTTCCCTTCAATCAGCGGTGTATGCTCTGTGCCTGCAGCTTCAGCCCTGCCCCTCCTCCTTCCCCTCCTCCTTCGCCCCGCCCCTATTTGGTCCCGCCCATCTCATCCCCCCTCTTGCGTCCTCAACCCTTTCTTTCAAGCAGCTGTCGCCCCGCCCTTCGGCGCCGCGAGGCGTAAAGTACCGCCGTGGGCCGCTCTGGCTCTCTGGAGGACTTGCCCTCTGTGGCCGGCGGCGCACGGCGGCGCACGGGCGGTGGGCGGGTCTTACGTGTGGCGTGAGGATCCCAATAGATAGGCCGTCCTGGCTGTTTCGGTCATTGAACCTCCTGCATATATGTGCGGCTTGATGTCCAGGTGAGTGAGTGAACGAGGGAGCGGCCTAGGGCGGGCACCTTAGCTGTGCTCGCCGAGGTGAGCACAGGGTCGGTAGTGGAGACAGCCTGACCTCGAAGTTTCGAGTCATCCTTGGAGGCGGAGCCGTCAGGCGCGAGCCCCGGCCGGGCCGTAGCACCCCAATCCCTCCTGCGTGTCTCATCTTACTCCTAGCCCCTTCTTTGAAGCATCACCATCGTTTTCTGCCACTGTGGGTCTTAATCAGCCTTGACTCCTCACGACTTGCTTTTCTTTTGACTCCAGTTTTTTCCCTTTTTAAACAGTTGAGTATAGTCTGGAAGACACGCAAGGTTTCAACTTGGAAGAGTTTTGTGGTATGGTCTGTTCACCTAACGCTCGTACTGTGCTTTGTCAGTGGTTGCACCTGTGCATGTGGTGTGATTTTTTTTTTTTTTTTTTTTTTTTTTTTTAGTATTCAGCTCTGTCGTATGGTTCCAGGATTAATACAGGTCTCTGGAAATTCCAGGCTAGTGTTGCGGACACCTAACGGGGCTTGGTGGAATATGTATGCAAATATTGTGTTTAACTTTTGAAAGTGCTGCTCAGTGCAACTTGAGCTCAGCTAAGGAAATCTGGGTGCCATCACGTTAGGAAGTTAGGCAGCATCATCAGTCTTGAAGTCTACTGCCTGCACCTATACGTTACCAGGTAGCAGCTGTGACCACTTCAAGGGAGAACCATCCCATTTTTGGGGCAACTTAAATCCCTGGTTCTTCAGCCTTTGAGTTTGCCTGGTGGGGAAGGGATAGGAGTGTTTCTTTGAATTGAGAATAGTTATTGTTTTAGAGGAAGGTGTCTAGTTGTTTAATGTATCCACAGGCCTGATTCTCAAAATTTCTTTCTTTCTTTCTTTCTTTCTTTTTTTTTTAAAATACCTTGAAATTAGTTGTCCCTGTGCCTCTAACTAGCTCCCACAGAGACTTGGTAAATACTAAGAAAATCATTACATGTAATCATTGCTGCTCTTTTTTTGAAATTGTGAGCAAATTCTAAATTATAAGAAACCAATTGGGAAGACATTTATTAACAAAGTTAACTGACTTGGAAAAGAATCTGTCATTCCCAGAATTCCATGTAATCATTGCTGCTCTTTTTTTGAAATTGTGAGCAAATTCTAAATTATAAGAAACCAGTTGGGAAGACATTTATTAACAAAGTTAACTGACTTGGAAAAGAATCTGTCATTCCCAGTGTCCAAGCCACTCTTTTTCTTGGACTTATGCCCAGGTGGCTTTGCTTGTTCCTTAAAGCCCTTAAGCCAGTTCGAACCCGTGATAGCACTTTGCTTAATATACTTAAATATGAAGAGCCCAGCGAGACAACAACTAAGTAAGGATGCAGACACACAAACAAATAAGATTGCGTGCTAGGGTTTATTCATACCAGATTCTGATGTTTTTCAGTCCTAGCAGACCACCCTGCGATGCTGGCTGAAACACACACGGTGAGCAGTAATGGTGCCCTGTCAATGCTGGGTCAATTGCCGGTCGATTAATCGTCTATTTCGATCAGCGAAGAGGCCTCTGGTTCAGATGGACAGAGTCTTGGGCCAAGAAGGGAATCAAGGGGTGGAGAGACACACTGTTGTGAGACAGAGAGAGTGCTCTGATTCAGGCAGAGAGTCCTGGAGATTTTATATGTAGCGGTGATGTCTTCAGTGTCTTATCAGCCAGGTGCACGAATTTCTGGTTATCACTCTTGGTTAAAACAATTTCACCCTTGGGGTAAACATTTTCAGTTCGGCAAAACAGGTTTTTTACATTTCTGAGGTTTAACATTAGTGGAGCCATTTTGCACACATGTAATATAATTCAAATCTAGTTCACACAGGGCAAATAAACTCACAATCCACATGTAATAAATTACTGTAATACCCAGAGTTCCAGTCGATTTTATTCCACCCTACATTTCAAAGTACACACTGGTTAAGTGAGTCCTGTAGTAGTTTGGGAGCTTTGATCAGAGATGCCTTTTCTAGAGCCAACCCTAGGAGAGCAGAGGCCTGAGTCCAAGGTCAGCCACTCTACAACAGCCTAATCCACAAATGTATTATGCAACAGAATGCCACAGAGAGTGTTTCTGAGAGGAAATAAGGCCTCTGTTCTGTGGTTGACATTGGTGGGCAATCCCTCTTGAACTCCAGTCTCCTTGGCTTCCCTGGCACTGTCTTAATTACCTTCTACTGTGTACTACTTACCTTGCCCTAGTGCCATTTCAGCCCTTGGAAATTTCTTGTTGTTCTCAAATAAAGCATCTCTCTCTGAAGATAACTCTCAGATTTATGTTTCTAACCTTGATTTATCCTGAACTCTAGTGCCAGTCCAAGCCACCTGAATGTCTCATTTACACCTCAAATATAAATTTTCACATAAGTGCAACCTTTACCTAGCTTCTGCACTTTCAGGTTCTTGGCACTGTCTCCTTAAGTTGTCTTGAGTTTTCCCACAGTCCCAGTTCTTATTTCTTCCTACTGATTCAAATTTGAGAAGCCCTCAAATTTATCACTTGTCCTTTTTGCAGAAACTTGATTGGTGTACTTACCTCTTCCAGTTTTGAATCTGCACATGATTGTCAGATTAATATTACTAAAATTTCTTTCAGTGCCTGCTGTTTCTCTGTTCAGAAGCTCTTAGAGGTGCACCCCTACCTTTGGAATTAAAAAGTTCCCAGCCTAAGTCTGAAAGAATTCAACAGTACTTACTGTTATGTTCTCGTTTCTGGAATATTGTCATGGCCAACAAGAACTACTTGATGTTCTTATTTCTTATATAGGGCCCTTGAAGTTTGAAAGGAGAGCAGATAATGGAACAAATATTTAAACAAAAGTACTTAGTTACCAACTCTAATAAGTATTTTAAAGGAAAAGTACAATTAGTACAATTATGAGTGAGCCAGGTTTAGAAAGGAGGGTAGGTTCAAGGAGCTTCATTAGAGTTTGATCTTTAAGTTGTCAATAGTACTCATTCCCTTCTTCATCTGCATTGTACTCTATTGAGCTACATTATTTTGGTTCTTGCTTCTTGGACTGCATCTTTTCTCTTTAGTTTACTTCTATGTAATTGTTTATGAAGGCTCAGTGTTTGATTCTCTGTTAATGTTTTTTCTATGCTAGGAATCACAAACCAAAATGCAGAGGGTAAGAAGGAAGCATGGAATGGCTGGATGGCAGCACTGTGTAAAGGAGGCAGCTTCTAATTTCAGGCATTGTTGCCATTATAAAGTGTAGAGCCAGGATTTCCATAACTACCAATTTTTCTAGAAAAGCTGGAAAACTATATTTTTAGTGAAATCTCTTGATTTTTAAAAAATGTTTATAGTTTTAAAACACTGCTTACCAAACAAAACACATTTGTAGACCGGGGCTGACTTCAGGCCACTTGTTTCGCCTATAGATTATTTCTCACTTATTCCTAATAGAGGGTGTTGCGGAGATGGTTAGGAAGAAGAGTCGAGTCTGGAAATGCATTAACTAAGGTGGATAAGGGAGAGGGGAAGAATATGGCAGTGTTAGCTTCCCCCACCCCTGTCTCCATGGCTTTTTATTCTCTTTCACAAAGCTGGCTTTGTTATTATTATCAGTTACAATCAGATTAGTAATTACAGATTACAGTCAACTCCCAAATTAAGCTTTAAGGCCACCACCGTGTTATCAACTACTCCCTCGTATTCTTGTGCCTAGAGCAAGAAGTCCCAGAATGGGGAAGGAATGTTCTCCCTCCCAGTAGTGTGATCTTGTTGCTCTAGGCACCAGGCATCCTGCCAGGACTGCAGGCATCTCTCACAACAGAGCTGCCTCAGTAATTGTGCATGTGATTTCTTAATAAGTCTCTTAGTTCTAACTTTCTTTCAAGCTTCAGTCTCTTCTCTATACTTGATGTTGACTATTTCTACTTATGTCAGTACAACCTCAAGAAATTTAAAATGAAATTTCATATTTCACCCTGGAAACCAGCTAGTTTCTTCCCCAATCGTTTCAGTACCTATATTCTCCAAGCAGTCTTGGCTTGAAATCTGGGAGATGTTTTTGACATAATTCTTTTTCTATTGTGTTTTTACTTCCTAATAGCTCTTAAATCATTTCTTTCTGTTTCCACAGTGCTGTTCTTCATCAGTTCATGTCTGAATTACTTGGCCTTGTACTTGATTTTCTGCTCTATTCTACCTTGCCTACTTCTGCAGTAAGCTTTATTAAGCACTGTTTTCATTATATCATCTTCTTAAACAGTTTCATGAAAAGTTGTTTAATTTTTTGAGCCCATGTGTGTTTCGTTGGGTAATTGTAAAAATCTCCTACGATAGAGTTCTCATCCTTCTGTTATTTTTAATTTTAGCATGTATCAGAATCACCTGGAGGGTCTGTTAAACAGATTTCTGGGCCTCACCCCACAGTTTCAGATTCAGTAGCAATAATTTGTATTTCTAACAAGTTCCCAGGGGATGCTGATGATGCTGGTCTAGGAACTACAGTGAGAAAGATTGCCTCAAGCAGCCAGTTTGATTTCAACTTGAAACAATGAGCCTAATAAAGTGAATTAGTTAACTAGCAGTAGCTGGGATGTGCATGCCCTCTTCCCCTCTACCAGATGGCAGTTTTGGAGTCAAAAGGAAGGAAAGAGAAGAGTGTAAGTTCAACTGGAGACTCTGAATACTCAAATACATTTTTGAGATGTAAAAGTTAATATTAGATTTTAAAAAACAGCTGAGTATGAATCAGAACAAATAGAAGCAATATGATTATGTAAAATCTGACAAGGAACTTAGTTGTACCTAGGTTTGTTTTCTGTTTTATGGTAATTAGTCCAGAGATTTTTGTGATCTATGACTGCCATGCTCAGTGCTTTCCATTTGCATTTTTATTAGGTTTTTATTAACTTTCTTTGAAATAAAATTCTGTCTCTCAAAACTGAAACTTGAACCTAGGCCTTTGTTTCTCCCAGTTTACTCTCTCTGTTGCAGGTAGTACTCAAACTATTACATAAAACTTGCCAAACTGGAAGCACTGTCATTAACCCTGAATGGCATTAGAGCCTGGCCTCAAGAATTCATTTATTCTGATCTAAAGAAAATAATGATTACATTTTTTGACACTTCAAAAAAAAAAAAATCTTCCAAAAAGATAAAATTGAGTTAATCTGAAAATTTAAAAAATGGTGCTGCAGGGTAGGCATAGTTCAGATTTCAAAAATCTGTATGAAAATCTTTAGAAAACATCCCTCAACAAGCTAGGATCTGTCATTTCAGTTTAATTTTTATAAAGTATTAATTTTAATGACAACTTGTCCGCAGTTTGGAATCATTTGGGGGAGCTTCAAACATGATGCCTGTGTTCCATCTCCAGAGTTAATGATTTAATTGGTCTTGGATGTGACCTGGACCTTGCAATGTTTACTGTTAAGGGTGGAAAATTTTCAAAGTGAGCCAACTAGCTAAGTCAGCTACAGGGAAGAAAGATCTTAAGATACCAGAAGTTGTCTTACTTGCTTGTGTATGGTTTTAGGAAATGTATTGTATAAGATATGAAGATGGCCAGTGTCTGCTTCTATAATCTGCTCACTTATTAACCAGAGTATGGTACAAGGTGATGTACTTGTATTGTGTTAGTGGTCAACTTCTGCTTCTATAATCTGCTTACTCTCTTTGTTCTAGGATGTAGTCAGAGGCTTCATAAACTGCCTCAAAGACCCCGGGCTGATCTCCTCTAACCCTGTGTGGTAGAGAGTTAGTCACGGGCCGGTTAATAAAGGATCATAATTAATCTCAGTTGGCTCCATTGGGTCTTAGATTTGAACGCACCACAACATTACAGGAGTCTCCAGGTGATTGTAAGACAAGTTGTGGAATCACTGGACTAGGATAAAAATACTTTATTTGTGGCAAGGCACATTGAAAATATGCTAGTCCAGGAATGTAAAGTGTGACTGAGTTAGTGATTTCCCTGCCCCTTTTTGTAGTGTTGATCAATTTAAATATAATGTAAAAGGAAAGTAATATAAATTCTGAAAAGTTGGATTACAAATATTTTTATAAATTTGGTCATTTAAGATGTGGTTACAAATGGTAACAATGGCCAGATTGCCTTGTTTTTTGAGTACCTCAGCTAAACTCACCCCTCAAAATATCTCAGGTATCCTTGAAAAATTAATAAATGGGAATTTGTTATTCCTATCATAGTATATGTATCTACAAATGTACACAGTCGTTATCAAGCACTGGTGCTACCGATCTCAGCTTTGACCTCACTGTGTGTCTTAAATTTCATTTCTTGTTTAGCATGCATCCCAGTGTATTCTAACTACAGTATTTTGATATGCGTTACTGTACTGAGTTTCTCAAAGGCAAGAGCGATGAATTTTCACAAACTGAGCATACCCATTCAGTGGCACCTATATCAAAAAACAAGCTAGTACCAGCATCCCAGAAGCCTTCCTCATTTCATTTCCCTTCCAGGCACTTCCCTCTCCCAGGTTGCTTTTACTTTCTTATTTAATTTTAAAATTCCTAAATGTGCTATTCTGAAGTCTTTAGCTCAGTGACCTCTTACATAAACAGTCCTGTAACTATCATCTGAAATGAGACAATTTCCTACACTCACTGTTTCTTCATGCCCTTTCCAGTTTCCCCCACCATCCTTCCTGACTTCTCTTATTACTAATCACTTTTGCTAAGTTGTGTCTAAGTTGTGTCTTAAGCTTTGTATTTCTAAACTAATAACCACTTTTAGAACAACAAACTTAGAAGTGTATTATACTTACTGTTTTGTAGCCTGCATTCTTTCCGTAACTTCTGTCATGACTGTTTTTCCATGTCATGTATCATTTAATATTTTAAAATATTTTTACTGTCCGATGTTTTCATACAGTTGAGTTTTAAAAATATTACTATATTGTTATATATTTACTTTGCTTCTAGTTTTTCCTTATGTAAGTAATTTATATGAACATCTTTATAAATGAAACTTTGATCATATATGAGATTTCCTTAATGCAGATGCTTGTGGAACTCCTAGTCTAAGGGTATGATCCATTTAAAGATTGTAGATATATATTTCCAGATTGCCTACTGGAAAGGCAGCAGTACCAATTTATATATCTGACAGCTATGTCTGAGAATGCCTATTGTATTCTTACCATCTTTTAAAAAATCAATATACTTTTTTAAGAGCAGTTTTAAGTTTACAGAAAAATTGAGCAGAAAATTTTGACAAATGTATAACGACATGTCTCTACCATTACAATTACACAGACTAGTTTTACTGTCCTAAACATTCTATGTGTTTTAACCTATTCTTCCCTCTTTCTGGCAACCACTGGTCCTTTTACTGTCTCCATAGTTTTACCTTTTCCAGAATGTCCTATAGTTGAATCATGCAGTATATAAGAAGCCTTTCAGATTGGCTTTTTTTGCTTAGCAGTATGCATTTGAGTTTCCTCTTTTTGTAGAATGATAGCTGATTTCTTTTTATTGCTGAATAATATTCCATTATACAGATATACCACAGTTTGTTTATGCATTCATCTATTGAAGGATCTCTTGGTTACCTCCATGTTTTGGCTATTATGAATAAAGCTACCATAAATATTCATGTGCAGGTTTTGTTGTGGACATAAGTTTTCAACTCATTTAGGTAAATATTAAGGAGTGCAATTGCTGAATTATATGGTAAAAGTATATTTAATTTTGTAAGACACTGCCAGACTGTCTTAAAAAGTGGCTGCACCATTTGTTTCTACCAGTAATGAATGAGAGTTAAACCTTTCTTTAAAACTTTTTCTAGTAGTTTTATTTATTTTTTTACATTTGTTTTTATTATGGTGACATTGGCTAACAAAATCCAGTAAGTTTCAGGTGTACAGTTCAACTGTAAGGCGCGCGCGCACACACACACACACACACACACACACACACATTGCATTGCATCTAGTATGTTTTAGAAAAGGCTAAAGCAAAAGGGAATATAGTATTTATACATTGAGACATGACTCCTCACAATATTATGTTCATTGTAGTCTACATTTGTTTCAGGTTTTATTCATTCAAAAGGACTAATACCATACTGCAACATTTGGTAAGTTTGGACTGACTTCGTTTTACTGGCCTTATTACAATATGATGTGTAACTTAAAATGTCATTGTTAGGGAAGTAGAGAAATAGTATCGTTGACCTTGGTATACCATGGTTCCCAATTTTATAGTGTTAAGACTTAACAAATGTAACTTGTAGGAGGCGGCATAAAGTTATAGATAAAAGTATGGATCTTCAGATTGGAATGCCTGGGTTTAAATAATGGATCCACTACTTAATTTTGGGCACATTACTTTGTTCTCTCAGTCTCCTTTTTGACATATATAAAATGGAGATAATGGTATCTACCTTAGAGTACTTATGAATAATACACAAGATAATTCATTTAAAAATCTAGCATAGTTTTTGCCATTTTATATACATTAGCTACTGTTATACTAATAGGTCCTTTCTAGAGCTTAGATGTTCTTAGTTTATCACCTTGTAAGGAAGAAATAATTTTTCTGAATTCATTTTTGTATTTCTCTGCTGTAGACTGAATGTGTCACCCTAAAATTTATGTTGAAATTTATTCTTGGTGTGATGGTAAATGGAGGTGGGGCCTTTGGGAAGTGATTAAGTCAAGAGGGTGGAGCTCTCTTACAAAAGAGACTCTAGAGCGGTTCTTCACCTCTTGTGCCTTTTGGAGGATGACTCAGTGCAAAGATAGCCATCTATGAACCAGGAAATAGGACCCCACCACACACTGAGTCTGCAGGTGCCTTTTTCTTAGAATTTCCAGCCTCTAGAACCGTGAGAAATAAATGTTTTGTTGTGTAAGCCAGCCAGTCTGTGATATTTTTGTTACAGCAGCCCAGACAAAGACACTCTCATACAGCCTGACAAGTACTTTGCATGTAAAAATGACAGGTAACTCTAATATAGTTACTTCTGTATGCCAGGTACTATTTTAAGTACTTGATGTGTATTAGCTCAGTAGATTCTCTTTATAGTCTTGTGGAGTAGATACTACAGATCTTTTATCTGCAGTTGTGAAACCTCAAAACCAAAAGTTTGTGGTTAGTTGGTGGTAAATGCATTTGGTGGCAAAATATGACTTGAATGTACTTGAAGCTCTTTTTGTCTTTATCCTAACTAGTGCAAATATTCATGGTTTGATGCAAAAGTATTAAAGCATTTGATTGACCCAGACTCCATTTGGGATGTTTTATATAGTATGTAATATGTACTTCGTTACTTTTACAAAACTTAGAAAATTTTCTGAATTCTAAAATGCATCTATAACAAATGGTTTTTGATTAAGAGATTATGGTCTTATCCCTGTTTAATGGATTAGAAGTTGAGGGACAGAGAGGCTAAATAATATGCCTTAATGTCACCTAGCTAGTAAATAGATGAGATTTGAGTCCAGGCGATCTGGCTCCATAGTAACTGTTGCAGTGTTTCTCACTTAAGCCTAAGTGGAGATGGCATATGAAAACTGGAATATTCCTTTTTGTCTTTATTTTAGTCAGTTGATATACATGGGAGTGGAGGCGTTTCCTGGAAAAAATTTAAAACAATGTCAGTGTCTCATATTTAGACATATGTACACAGGTGGAGTAAAAAGACATGGCAGAATCTAGATTCATGGGGCTATGGTGACTTGGGGCATAAACCACGCTGAGAAGGAAAATAAACTGAACTCTCATCAGGACCTGAGGGCTGAATGGTTCTAGGTCAAAATGTTGGCTTTAACATGTGCTTCAGAGATAGGCTGTATCTCTAGCAGTCCTTCTGTGACCCTTCTAAGAGAGCCAACAGAGAATGAGAAAGGTTATTATTTCATACTGGAGTGATGGAAATATGCCACTGATGGCAGTACTGTAGGCAGAGTTATAAGAAGTAGACGGGACAGGAGAGACAGGTTTGTTGGAGAGAGATTTGTTGGTAAATTTGGTTTTTAAGAAGTTGAATTTGAGGTGCCATGTAGTTAACTCTTATATAAGAAAATCCTGTATAGAAGGATTGGGAATAGGGTCTGGGCCTCTGGAGCACTAAAAATATAGATGTAGATTTCAGCCAGCTGCTGAGAGGTCGTAATTGTAAATGGAAAATAGATATCACAAAGGTGAGGGAGAGAGCACAGCTAAAGATAATTTGAAGGACTAAACTATTGACATGTGGAGGAATTTAATGATCCAGTTTGAAATTATTCAAGTGAAACTTCAGTAATCAGCATTTATTAAATGCTTTTGATGCTAAGAATTGTACTTGTGCTTTGAATCTTGTTATAATTATAATAATTATAAATTTGTGTTATAATTTAAATTTAACGGCATTCTTCAATGTTGGCTAGAAATTGATGAAAATTTTAGGAGGGGGGAAAAATGTGACACCGGATAAAGAGGAAAGTCAGTAAGGTGTATCAAAAGAATCGTGTTTTGCTAAAGGTAGAATATTTCCCTTAGTATGTCTTTTGAGTTGCAACCCTCTTCAGTAGCAGTGTGTTACAAATAGTGAAAGGTGTATGCTTAAGGTTGGGACTTGGGTATTCACATGTGAAGCTTGTCCTAGGTTGATGTTACAGCAGAACTGCATCAGTAGACTAATGGATTATTCATTCAATTTATTAAACATTTTTGAGATACTTGCTGTTAGGCACTGAATTTTCCTCAAAGGAAAAGTTCATTTGTCAGAATGTTTATGAAGACTCTAAAATGTTTTCCAAAACGTAGCCTGCAAAATAAACCTTAAGAGAGGTATTCCATGAAATAAAAGCTCTTTAATCAAGAAATATACTGCTTATTGTATTTTAAAAGTTTACATTGTGATTTGCATATTAAAGACAAAACAGTCTTACAGAAATGAAACTCGTTTTTATTGGTTTAAGTTTTTGCCAAATAGATTTGACCACAGGCCATTTTCTCTTTCCACATAAGCTGCAATAAACGTCCTTTTGCACACTCGGAGAAATGCTGCTGCTATGGATTTTGCCATAATAGTTCCATGTTCCAGCAGAGTAGATGTTCCAAGTTAGGTGTGTCTTGTGGATTTTACTGACGTCGTGCATTCATTTTTAGCACAGAGTTTGTGTTTATGGTGTCCAGACTTTTAGTACCCAGTCATTATAGGAGTGGAAAAGGTTATTGAAGTGGGTTAAAGTGGATGAGATTATACAATTTGAAGATGATTGGGAGAGGCAGTTTAGGAGTTATAATGGTTAGAGCACTGGCTCTGAAACGAGATAACCTGAGGTTTGAATCCTGGTCCTGCCCCAAAGCTGTACGACTCCAGACAAGAAACTATCTCTGGGCCTCAGTTTCCATATCTTAGAAAGAAGCTCCTAGTACTTAACTCACAGAGTTGTTTTGAGGATTAAGTGAAAAGTTTCTGTATCAACTGCTTAGCATAGTGTCCATGGAAAACCTTAATTAGTAAGTTAAAAAGCTTTTTTTTATTTGCTTAAGAAAATATTCGAAAATATAAGTGAATTGTGATCCTGTTGTCTTTCCTGGATGTACAATAAAGATTTAAGAAAGTCTTAATTTTCCACCTTAAATCTCTTTTCTTCCTTTAGAATATAATGGCGGCTCTGGCTAGAAACATTTCTTCACTTTCTCTGTTCTTACCCCTTCTATCTGTCTCCCCCGCCCCCCCCCCCAACTTTGAGTTTTATGAGAAGTTCATGTCTGACTCTAGTTTCTGTAATCTTTCTAAATTGATAAATTTTCTTCATAGAAACTTTTTCTAGGTTTTAGTTAAAAGTTTGTGATGTTTTCTGAAAAGAGATTTAATTTTTTTTTTCCTGTAGACTAGACTATAAATGACACTAATACTGGGGATGTCCTCCTTTTCCCCTTCTTCATGAATGATTTTATTAATGAACTAGTAGTTTTCAGGTTTTGAGAAGGCCATTAATTTATCAGATAGGAAAATATCCTTCTAAGTGCATTCATTTATATCATTCTATTGATATTAACAGTAGAATATCCCTGTAACATTCTTTGCTTAAAGTGTGACCTTCTGTACATATCTTGCAAAATATTTGGCCTAGGTGCTTGAAGATCTGTGCTGAAAGGTATTCGTGTATCAGTTTAATAGTAAAAAGTGAAAACTGCCCATTGCTTATCAGTAGGAGACTGTAAATTGATATGTAAGAATGCATAGCTGCCAAAAAAAAGTAGGTAGCATGTGTGGCCAATTTTACAGGTTAAATGCCCTCTTTTTTTTTTTTTTTTAAACAAATTTTAAGGAAAAGAAAGGGATGGAGGGAGCACCTGTAGATTAAAAAACTTGAAAGATATATCCAGTTTTTAAAAATGGACAGATTATATTTATGGATGCACACTTTGCATTTATTATAAAAACCAGGATAGTTGTTGCTTTTATAGGGAGGAAGAAGTCTGTGATTGTGGTGAGGCACGTGGAAGACTTTTGGGCTAGCTGGACAAATTGGGCTCTGGGATTTGATTTTACCCCAGTTCTAAGTTAATACCCTGTTACTGTTTCGTGGATGCTGGCAAAAGACATGAAACTCTTTTGTTTGAGACAAAGGACTTTGCTATCACTGGCACAACAAGCAACATTGAACATCATTTTGGTTTTCTTGCTTCTTAAGTCCCATAGGGGTGACATGGAGGGGTCAGAGGGTTGCCTGAACATGCAGTCGGTTGTATTACAGGACAAGACAGTAATACTGAATTTGAGGAATGTGCCAGTTTGTAGCAAGCTGTATGCAAGCCTACTCTGTGTCCCAGAGGGAGACATTACCTTTTCCTTAAAGTTACTTCAGTGTATACAGCCTTGAAAAATGACCCAAGCAAAGAGTCATCAGGCCCTTGGGTTCATGGCATACCCAGCAGTAAAGTGCAGGGATACCTCAGGTCCCATGGCAAATGGCCTCTTCCAACAGCCAAGTTGGAAACAGGTCATTGCAGATGTAATCAGTTAAGGTGAGGTCATATTGAAATAGAGATTACTGGAATAATCCAGTATGATTTGTCCTTATAAAAAGGGGAAATTTGGAGACATAATACTAGAAGGTGTATGCTGGGCTCCTCTCCTGTTTTTTTTTTTTTTTCCCCAGCCATGGAATCAGCAATTTCTCTAAGGAGCCAGCCCTGGTTTTCTTTATTTGAGAATTGCATTTAGAAATCAAGATCTGAGCTCTGGGAGGGCTCTTTGCTTGCAGGATGGAGCTAGGATAATGTATGGATGTATAGTGGAATACATATACACTGTATACTCACTAATGTATACATACATATCTGTAATTGTTTCTGTATTCGTCCTATGTATATATATATTAAGCTAAATAATGAGTTTATACTGATGTCTCTGGCTTTAATTCATTACTACATGCAGGGTTCATTTTAGTCTTCCCTTCTTGCATACCTGACTCTCTCCTCTTGACAGTGCTTTCTCACTATTTGCCATTCATTGTTTAACTCTAGTTTACAGGCAAAACAGTTTCAGAGTTGTTAACCACCCCCTATGCAAATTAACCAACTATTGCACAGTGTTGGTATACAGTTCCTTTGATATTTATCCTTATAATTTCCTGCCAAATCACCGTTAGGTCGGCTCACCTGCCACCACCATGGCAATCACTTTAGTGAGGTTCAATCATACATGTATATGGTTCATTTATATTCATTTGTCACATTCTACATTCCATGTTGGAATTCAGCATCCTGGCTAATTTTTTAAACAATATATGGTTTGTGTACATTAGAGTTCACTCTCGGTGATATATATTTCTGTGGGTTTTGACAAATGCATAAGTAATGTATTTACCACCTCCAAACCATACAGAGCTGCAGTCTGGAAGACACAGATTTAGGTAGCAATTTAAATGGTGTTCCCCCCCAGACAAAGAGGAGGCGCCTTTTATAGCAGAAGTTCCCACCTAGGTTCTCATATGTAAATAGGGTATCCAAATTGTGCATTGCTGATTGGACAAGGCAGGTCTCAGTTCAATGGAAGACAAAACCAGGGTTTCCCTGACTCAGATGGTGTAAACTCGGCATAGTTCAGGAAGCTGAGAGTTCAGTCTAAGGCACTTCCTGGTAAACAGAATACTTGAGAAAACACTTTCAGCAAATGGCCCCTAAACTGTAGTTATTCATAAAACTTAGGCCCTCGATTGATGGTGATGAGTCTATCTCAACAGATAATTCCTACTGGGGGTTCACCTCAAACAAATCTCGGGATCCATGTTACTAAACATTTGTGTACAGGTTTTTGCGTGATTAAGTTTTTCATTCACTTGGGTAAAAACACCTAGGGGTGTGATCTCTAGGTTGTATGGTAAGTATGTGTGACTTAAGAGTTTGCCAAATTGCCTTCCAAAGTGTCTGTACCATTTTGCATTCCTATCAACAGTGAAAGAGTTCTTGAGGAAGGCGTGTTGAAAGCCGAAAGAAGCCAAAAGCTATGCCTCTTGTGCCTAACAGCCCAAGTTGAGAGTGCAAAGGGAAAGTTCTTGAAAGAAAGAAAAAGTGCTACTCCAGTGAACATGAGTGGTAAGAAAGTGAAACAGCCATGATGATGCAAGGCAGCAAGTTTCCTTGAATGGTGGGAAACCAAGCCCTGCACTGATAGAAGAAGAAGGTCCTTGGCGGAAAGTGTAGAATGAATTCAACATTATGCCAAAGTTAGAGTCAAAAGGGAAGTTTATTGGAGAAGGGGTAACACTCCACAGACAGAGCATGTCTCCTCTCGGAGGCAGAGAATGAGAGAGCCTGAGAGACATGGACGGTGAGAAGATAAAGAGTACTGAGAGAAAGACAGTGGGAGGGACCAGAGAAAGACACAAAGGGGCCTCAAGTGCTTGGGGAATTCAGTTTATATATCATTCTTTAGTTCCTGTGAGTTAAATTTAAAAACTTTATTTACCCATGTTCTTTGATATGTACATACAGTGAGTGAGAAAGGGCAAGGGAAAGAATATGTAGCATGAAGGGCAGTTCCCAGCCTTTAATTCATAGATTCCATGTGGTATTAGCCATAGGGAATAAATGATTTTATTTTGTGTAAGGCAGCCACTTAAAGACTCTGTTTTTCCTGTTTCCTCTTCACAGATGTGGGAAATGAGTTGTTAGCAATCCCAGCAGAAATCTTCCTTTTATCCGCAGTTTTCCTGGCCTCGCTGCAGAGCTGATCAGCATATTACAGCCTCTGAATGTAGCTTGATTTAACATTTCAGTTGTCTTGCTTCCTCCCTACATTATTATCACTGATATGGAGAAAGTTTTAGTAATTTGGTTAGAAGATCAAACCAGCTACAACATTCCCTTAAGCCAGAGCCTACCTAATCTAGAGCAGGCTCTAACTCTCTTCAATTCTGTATAGGCCGAGAGGTGAGGAAGCTGCAGAAGAAAAATTTGAAGCTAACAGAGGTTGGTTCATGAGATTTAAGGAAAGAAGCTGTCTTCATAATGTAAAAGTGTAAGACGAAGCAGCAAGTGCTGATGCAGAAGCTACAGCAAGTTATAGAGAAGATCTAGTTAAGATAACGAAGGTGGTTACAGTAACAGATTTTCAGTGTAGACGAAAACAGCCTCATACTGTATTGGGAGAAGATACCATCTAAGACTTTTACAGCTAGAGAGACGTCAGTGTCTGGCTTTAAAGCCTCAAAGGACAGGCTGATTCTCTTGTTAGGAGCTAATGTAGCTGGTGACTTTAAGTTAAAGCCAATGTTCATTTACCATTCCAAAAATCCTAGGGCCGTTAAGAAGTATACTAAATCTATTCTGTCTGAGCTCCATAAATGGAACAACAAAGCCTGGATGACAGCACCTCTGTTTACAATATGGTTTACTGAATACATTAAGCCAACTATGGAGACCTCAGAAAAAAATTCCTTTCAAAATATTACTGCTCATTGACAATGCACCTACCTGGTCACCGAAGGGCTCTGATGGAGATGTTTTCCAGCCTGCTAAGTCAACATCATTCTGTAGGCCATGGATCAAGGAGTAATTTGGGCTTTCAAGTCTTATTGTTTAAGAAATACATTTTGTTAGAGCTATAGTTGCCAAACAGTGATTCTTCTGAAGGATCTTCGAAAAGTAAATTGAAAACCTTCTGGAAAGGATTCACCATTCTAGATGTCATTAACACTTTGGATTCATGAGGAGAGGTCAAAATAGCAACATTAACAGGAATTTGGAAGAAGTTGATTCCATCCCTCGTTAATGACTGAGTGGTTAAAGACTTTAGTGGAGGAAGTAATTGCAGATGTGGTGGAAATAGCAAGAACTGGAATTAGAAATGGAGCCTGAAGATGTGACTGACTTGCTGCAATCTCATAAAATTTTAATAGATAAGAAGTTGCTTCTTATAGATGAGCAAAGAACGTGGTTCTTGAGATGGAATCTGCTCCTAGTGGGGATGCTATGAAGATTGTTGAAATGACAACAAAGGATTTAGAGTATTACATAAATTTAATTGATAAAGCAGCAGCAGGGTTTGAGAGGATTGACTCCCAATTTGAAACAGGTACTACTGTGGGTAAAATGCTGTCAGATAGCATCACATGCTACAAAGAGATCATTCATGAAAGGAAGAGTCAATCAATGTGGCCTGTCTTATTTTAAGAAATTACCGCAGGTGTCCCAGCCTTCAGCAACCACCACCCTGATCAGTCAGCAGCCATCAGCATTGAGGCAAGACCCTCCACTGGCAAAAGGAGGGTCACTGAAGGCTCAGATGATGGTTACCATACTTTAGCAATAAAGTCTTTTAAAATTAAGATATAAATCTTTTCTTAAGACATAATGCTATCACACACTTAATGACTACCGTATAGTGTAAATATAACTTTTATATGCACTGGGAAACCAAAAAATTCACACAACTTGCTTTATTGTGATATTTACCTTATTGTTGTGGTCTGTAGCAGAACCAACAATATCTCCAAGATATGCCTGTACTTGTATGTAACATGTTTGTGTAATGTGAAAACTTTATATATTTTGAAATTTAAAATGATGTTGGTATCTGAAACAGTCATCATTTTTAGACTATCATCTGTCTTCCTGTATGAGTTAGGGTTTAATCAGGGGAAGTAGAACCACTTTGACTATTGAAGGGGAGCGGAATATACCACTCCAAAATGTGCCACCTTGGCATGTGGATTTTTTTGAGCTGAAGGCAATTAAGACCCAGTAGACTCAGGAAAAGCTTTTTACCTCCCCCTTAAGTACCTAAAAGAAATTAGAAAGGGGGTCAGTACTAGGAAGAGAGCTATTATGAGGGATAACTTTTTCTCTTTGTGCAATTTATCTGCATGACTGGGCTTGCATTTGTTTATCAAACGTTTGCTCTTCTCACCCTCCAGTGAATTCCTTTCCTCCGTTTTGGAGTCCCAGAGCCCTATTCTTTTCTTTCTCTAAGGATGGTATATAAACTTCAGTTACCTGACTGCCTTTGAGTGTCATGTCTTTGTGTGGCCCCTGTACATACGGGATTAACTTTTTCTCCTGTTAATCTGTCTTTTTATTACAAGGGGTCTTACCCAAGAACCTAGAAGGGTAGAGGGAAATTTATTTTTCTTCCTAATAGTATCGTGCAATAAAGGATTATGAGAATAAGATCTTCCACAGTACTGAAAAAAATTTATAAAAAGGTCTAGAGTAGAAGTTGGAGGATCAGAAAAATTACAGTCCATCCTACTCACCTATCGGCACAGGCGGACTACTAGGAACTTGGAAGAAAATGTGGGAAGCCTGGAACTTCCAGCTGCTGGAGTGTGTTGGCAAAGGAGAGGTGATGGTGGGTGAAGTCTGGAAGACCGTGTCTGCTGGCGAGATGGCAAGAAGAACTGGACAACAGAGCAGGAGAGAGGAAGGACAAGCTGGAACTCGCCAACACTTTGAGTAATGGCTGCTGTTCTACTTCTATTCCCAGAGTTCATTTAAATTTCATTTTTGACCAACAAACTCATAACCATTCCAAGAAGGGGATTCCAGGAAATACAGCTTCAACGTTCCGAGGCGTTTACAGTACAAAACAATCATAGCTCACATTCTGGCCCTAGCTGGCTTTTTGCTAAACTTTTTTTTGTTGACACACTACTTATTCGTAGGCTTCATTTTGGTTGTGGTTTATGTAGTTTATCTAGGGTGTCACTGCACCTGTCCCTGTGGGGCATGAGGATCTTCGGTTTGGTCTTATAGATCTGGTCCTATAGTCATGACTGATATTACCCACGTATAGTGGTTTCCTTTAATTGAAGTAGAATTTTCCTGTTAACTAATTTTAAATGAGAAATTTTCATAATATTTTCACTGTCCAGTTTAACAGGGACTAGAAACATCCACAACTAACTAGTGGGTGTTCACTTTTAACTTAATTTTCTTAACTGTTAATTCTGAAGCCTTTTTCCAATTCAGATAAATGTTATAATTTGCCATACTTATTTTAAACCTAATCTATCAATATTCCAAAACTTTTTTTGAAAAATTATACAATGACCAAGGCTATAGACTGTTTTCTAAAAACATTAAAATTATTTTAAAATTCTGAAAATTTAGAAATAAAGCATAGTACTATGGAGAAAATTAAAATAACCAATAATCCTACACAAGCCTAATAACAACATTTTGGTATTTTTTTTCTGATTTTTATCTAATATATATAGCTGTTTATGACCCTTTTTCAAATAGCATCATATTATGTAGCTTTTATATATACCATTAAATATTCAAACACATGTTTACCAATAATTGCACAGTATTATTATGAGTATCATAAATTAAATCATGAATATCATAAGTATTATGTATTTTTGGTACTATAAACAATTGCAGTAGATATTCTTTTCTTTTTTTGTTCTTTGAGTAAATCAAAACATTCATGATGCTTATGGTAGAAAATTGGAAAAATATAGAAAATAAAGATGATAACCTCAAATCATTATTTAAATTTGATGTATATATAGCCATTCTTTTTTTTCTTTGTATGTGTATATATTTTAACACATTGTATACTATAATATAAATATTCTAAATTTCTGCTTATTTCTTGCGTATAAATTTCTAAGTAGAATTATTTTTCAATGTAAGAGCATTTAAAAGACTCTTCACACACATTGCTAACTTGCTTTCATTTAGACTTTTATAAATTTATACCTGTAAAATACTTTTACTTTGAAAGGTTATATGTTATTTATTGTGTGGCCACTGCAGTCAGATTTGTTGACATAAATTAGAATTTCTTATATCCTAGATTATATCTCTATTTAGATCTCCTTTAGCTGGTCAGTAAACTTGGCTCATGTATATCTTCAACATTACAAAAAATGAAACAAAAATTGGAAGTCTATGTTCTATGATTTTTGTGTATAGTTTTCTTGTACCACAGATTTATCTTTAGTACCAATAAGGTAAGAAAATGAAAAGGATATTTTTCTGTCATATAGGTTAGTATCTTTTAAACCTAATAAAGCACTTTAAAAGAATTATTTAAAGTATTGTTTTGAATAAGTAGTAAATATATATAGTATATTTCAAATTCAGTATAATTCAAATTCAAAAGTCTTCCCATCCTAGTCTCTTAGATGCCCAGTTCTCTTTCTTGGAAGCAACCATTTTAGTAATGTCTTGTGCATCTGTCCAAAGATATGTAGTCTTTATATAAATTTGTATGTGTACATGTACACAGTAGATGGATAGCATAGTAAACACACAGTCTGCACTTGAGATTGCTCTGTAACTGTATGAAGAGGTAGCTGCCTAATTCTTTTTAAAGGCTCCATAGCATGTATTTGTATGAATGACTATAATTTATTTAGTCTCTCACTAATCATTTTCAGTCTCTTGCCATTGCAAATGACACTGCAATGACTCTCCTGTATTTTATTTTGCTTGTATGTAAATATTTCTGGAACAAGAGTTACTGTGTCAGTGTGTATGCTTTTAAAAATGTGTTGTCAGATTGTTTTTCTTAGGCTCTGTAGTAGTTCATTCTCCCACAGTATGGCTGTTTCCTCACACTCTAGACATGACAGGATATCATAATTCTTGATATTTGTCAATTCGGTTAAAAAAAAATCTTGTTATAGTTTTAAGTTTTAAATTGAATTAAAAAAAAAAAAAAGCATTGTTCCCTTGTGAGGTTTAAAGTGTTGTCCTTAAAGGAATGCATTAAGTATGGTGGTGCTATTAGCCCTGATAGTTGTGTATAAGAGACCTGGGATATTACAATGTAGTTTAGAATATGTTCCCTCTAGGTGCTATATTAATCAGAATATATTAAATGAGCAATGAGACTTGATTAAGTTATGGCATGTGAGGCCTTAAGTATATGTGCAAGTTCTTCACAACTGTATGACATATAAATCTGTCATTCTATAATCTGGCCTCAAACTATTTGTTCTTCCTCCTGCCCCATCATTTCTTTAACCAGCCTTTATTCTGCTCATGTTTAACATCTTATTATTTTCAAATATTCATTGCCGCACTTTAGCATGTACTATTTTCAGTATTTTTATGCCCCTTTTTCTTGGCCTACGTGAAGGCCCAGGTCAAATATCACCTTTTTTTCAAGTCGTTGGTAGCTACTATAGTCAGAATTATTTGCCCTCTATATTCATCCCTGCTTTACAAGCACCTAATATATTGCTTGGTACACAGTAATAAATTAAAAGATTTAAGAGTATTTCATAGTTCAAGTAATCCTAGGACTTGGTTCTATTCTAAAAAAAGATGACTCAGTTCACTTAGAAATAAGAATTAAAAGAGTTAAGGGATACATGATTTGTTTTGGAATTGTCCATCTATGGAAACTAAATAACTTTGCCAGGTGTACTTAATTATCCATTCAATTAGTTACCATTAACATTGCATGAAAGATTTGTATTTGATGTATATGTTTTGATGTTGGCTTATGACAAAATCTTAATGAATTTTATTCTTAAATTATTTATTTACACAGAGGCTGTCCAGCCATATGGATGCAGCAGAAGTACTGTTGGAAAGAAAAGGTTGTGCAGGAGTGATAACACTAAACAGACCAAAGGTCCTAAATGCATTGAGTTTTGATATGATTCGGCGCATTTATCTACAGCTAAAGGTTTGTAATTTTCTTAAAGCAATGTCTTTTAAAAATATATCTTAATAGTACATTTTTGGCATTCTCTTCCATAGGGTCATTAGACTCTGGATCAGCGCCCAAGCCCCATCGCTTCTTCAGTTTCATTGCTTTCCCTATGTGGTTATCCTGAAGCACCTCTCGTGACAGGGAGTTCATTGCCTCATGAGACAGCCACTTCCATTTTATATAGCTCTAAGTTTCTTCTTGTGTTCTGTCATTCTTTTTTTCTCTGGCCTTTTAACCAATAATACTGGTTCTACCTCTTGGGGTATGAGTATGCAAATCTAATCCACTTGCACATGACAGTTTTTTGGTTTGAAGACAACTGTATTTTAACTGCTTGGCTAGTCTTTTCTTAGAGAAGGTTATAAGGTCTATTTTAAGTGAACTGCATGGTAAAATGGAAGAGCATAATTTACAGTCAGACTCCTTGTGTTTGAAACTTGGATTTCTATTTATTAACTGTGTAGGTTGGGAATGCTAATCTCTTGGTATCTTATTTTCATCAGCCGTGAAATGATAATATTTCACAGGATTGTTGTGAAGATGAAGTGAAATAGTGTACCTAATACGGTCAGCCACATAGGCATTAAACAAATATTAGTTCTCCCTTGGTCACCCGTTCCTTAATTTTTCATTTGATGGGTCTCTTTTCCATTCTGCTGTTTGGAACACCTTATAAATGTGTCCTTAAATGTGATATAGAGAAATAAGCCAAGTGTTCGAGGTTAGAGTTGGACCAGAGTGGAGGAAAGTAGAAACTTCCATGTTAGAATGTTATGTTTCTATTAATGTAGTCCAGTATTGCATTAACCTTTTGGAGAACCACATCTGTCCAGCTACATTTCTTCCTTGCGCATGTATATTTTTATCCTCAAGTGTAGTCTTTATAGAGCCCTTGTTAATTTTTCTGTCTCTAGGCAACTAATTTTTTATTTGGTTCATTGTTCTAGTCTTTTGAATTTACATTGGCTCTTGATTCTTTCATCCTACTTAATTATTTGCTATTCTTATCAATCCCTAATCAATTCCAGATTTGACCTATATAAGTGTTTTCACTCTGTTAGTTATAAATTCGTCAGTAGGACAGAACTCCGTGTCACCATAGTGTAAAGGTTATTGCTCTATCAGTAATCTTTGGATTAATTCATTCACCAGGTTTATAAACTTATGTAACATGTATTATTAAGCCCATATTTTTTACCTTGGTCTAAAAGTTGTCATGGCAAAGATTTCAGATGCCATCGTGAAATTTGGATCACAAAATATATTCACCTAGCAACTTTGTTGGAATAGTCTCTAATTTATGTCAAAAAATAAAATGAAGTTGTGATCTATTTTTTCTGGATATGCTTTATAAAGCTTATGCTTTATTCACCTATATACATATATGTATGTTCATACATGTATGTGCATGTGGATATATTTTTAATGAGTTTGTATAAATAATATGCTTATACTGTCTTTTTAGAAGTGGGAGCAAGATCCTGAAACTTTACTGATCATTATAAAGGGAGCTGGTGAAAAGGCTTTCTGTGCTGGGGGTGATATAAAAGGTAAAAACTTCCATCTCACCTAAATGTTTTTTTTTTCCCCAGTAGAACTGATAAAGTATTAGCAAAGTTTTGTAGTACTTCATAATTTGCTTTACTTTTTAGATTTTTTTTTTGTTTTAAAATTACTATATTCTTATATAGTTAATTTAGAAAAAGGAAAAATTTAAAGACCTTTGTAGTTAATATTGAAAAAATGAGAATAGTGATTTTTTTTTTTTTAAACTACATATATGCCCTTCATATATCTTGTCTCTCTCCATGAATTATTTCAAGCAAAATGTCCCATAATGGTATGGATATGTGAGTCCACTTTCTATTTTAGAATAGCTGATATTAAGCAGTTTAGTTTGTTGCATAATCTGACAATTTGATCACATTGAGTAACTTGCCATTCTCCAAATATGACATGTTCTCACGTATTTCCATGAGTTTGCCTGTGCTTTCCTATTGTTCATGATCCCAAAGCCAGAATGTACTTATTATAGCATTTGCTCTATTGTCAATATGTTTATATATGTTTAAATAAACGTGGTCATCTTTCTAATTGTTCAGGTCAATCTGTCTTAAACATTTGGCTTTTAATGACAAAGAGAAGAAATGTTCTCAAGATCAAAATTATGTACTTATTGTTATCACTACTGGTTGTCAGTATTTTATATCTACTGAAAATTTTTTATATTTTGTTTCTTATGGAGTTAGTAGAGTCCAGAGATGGTTTTTCCTTTTTCTTTTTTTAATTTTGTATATTTATTTTTTTTGCATTGTGTTAATAATGTTTGGGTTGATCTGTTTACTAAATTTACAAGTTTATGTAAAATATCACTTGGAATAGGAAGAAACAAGCTTGACTCAAGACATAATTTCAAATTTCTATTAAATTTAAAGTAAGTCTTAAAATCGCAGTGTAAATTTTTTTGATAGCTTAGACTGATTTTTTAACTGAATTATTTTTGAATTTATTATTTTGCCTATAACATGAATATTTTTTAAACAGTTTTTTTCATCCTGGTATTAACCTTTCCTCTGGAGTTAGGCCTATGATCTTGTCAATTTACAGATGAGCAGAGCCTTATGTATTGGCTTTAGCTTCTTACTGTGAGCTGTTTTTGCTTATAGGCCTAACTTTATATTGACGATTGGAAATACAGTTACAGATTCTAGAATTGTTTTAGTTTACATGTATAAAGCAGTGGATTTCAATTCCAGGAAATTAGGTTTCTTTAAAGATCATAATTTAAGACAATAAGTGGGCACTCAAATAGATTTTTAAAATGATATTATAAACTTTCTTTAATTTTACTTTATGTAGAACTAATTGATTAGGGTAAGACTAGAAGAAAATCAAAATATTTTTGAGGTAAAAGAGTTTCATTCAACAGGCAATACAATTTACACTCCTTTCCTTTCAGAATTGGTAAGCAGTGATAAGGACTGAATAAAAGACTATATAGATGAGGGGTTTGGGGAGGGCATATATTCGTGAAAGCCTCAGAATGACAAAACTAGGTACTAAATTTTTTAAAAACCAGAAAAAGAAGTCGACATTTGGAACATTTTAAAGGAAGATGTATTAGACTGCTAGAGTTAGTCTAAAAGTCTATACTCAGCACCCCAACCTAAGTGAGCATAACACAAGGACTATATCTTAGCAGTCTGTCCTGTTAGTCTGAACTTCAGAGTAGCCATCCTATATTGCTGTTTTGTATCTACGGCAGGAGTCCCCAGTCCCGAGGCCGCAGACCAGTACCAGTATGTGGCCTGTTAGGAACCGGGCTGCACAGCGGGATGTGAGCAGTGGGCAAGAGAACAAAGCTTCATCTGTATTTGCAGCTGCTCTCCAGTGCTAGCTAGCATCACTGCCTCAGCTCTACCTCAGATCATCAGGCATTAAATTCTCATAGGAGCACTGGTCCCTGGTGCCAAAAAGGTTGGGGACTGCTGATCTACAGTACCTAAAACAATGCATGATACCTAGTAGATGCTCAATAAATTTTCCATGATGAAACAAATATGGCAGAAATATTTAACTAGATGGAATATATATATTTCTTGTGTGTGTGCATGTGTGTGTATGAATAATATACTTTGTGTTAAGATATATTACCAAAGGAAATGTATATCCAGCAAGTGTTTGTTTATTCAGGTGCTACAGAAAAGTCAAAAGAAAATGCATTTTGTAGCAATAAATAACTTCTAATTTAAGTGTAACTCTTTGTATAGAAGTTCTTAAGAATTTTTGCCTTGAAGTTTTGATGTTGGACTGTGGATCTAGGGCTATGTGGCATGAGCAACTTCAAAACTTTAACAAACCCTTCTAGAGTTTCCCCGTGCTGCTTAATATCACAATATTTCTGATTTATTTTATCCGACTATATTTACTGAAAAACGCTTATTTCAATTTGTAATCTATCTTTTGTCTTTTTTTTTTTTTTTTTTTTGTAGCACTCTTAGAAGCTCTAAAGACAGACCAGAATGCAGTTCGAGATTTCTTCAGAGAAGAATATATACTAAACAATGCCATTGGTATGTGTGCTCTGCTGAGATTTTGAAAATGGAATCTAGAAAAGCGGCTTATTCCAGAACAATTCACACTTTAGTATTAGTAAGCTATACTTAACTACTATTTATCTTACGATTGGTATGAAAACATAGATTCTGATCATATTGACGGCTTTCTTGGAAAACAAACTTGAGTCCTAGTTTTCTCTGTAAAATGAAAGGTCATTTCCTAATTCTTGAACCTTGAGATGAAAATTTCTTTATAGTCAGTGTTTCAGATTTCACGGAAGTAAAGCAGTACTTTTATCGAGAAATGTGTTTTAGATGTTAAATTACAGGGAATAATATAATATACTTGTATACTCACCAGCCCAGAGTAAACAGACATTGGTGTTTTATTTTTATTGATGTTTTAAAATTTGTGTAAAAGAAATATACAAGTTTTAAAGTTACAGTTCAACCTACTTCGTTTCTTAGTGCCATTTCTTTCTCTCCCCCAAAGCAACCATTATCTATCCTCAGAAGCAACCATTGTCCTTACTTTATAGTTTATCGCTCTAGACCATACACTATATTTTTACTACATGTTTATGAACAAAAATAGTATTACTTTGTGTATTCAAAATTTACATAAATACTATCTTACTGTATGTATTATTCCTTAAGTTGTTTTAATAGCACGGAATGAAACTTGTATAGTATTCAGTATTATGAATATATCCCACATTATTTATTATTCTGCATTAGTAGATAGTTTAGGTTATTTCAAATTTTTACTAATACAGATTTTTGCACCTTTATATATACCCCGTTAATGCCCATGTGCAGAGTTTCTCGAGAAATCAGAATGAATGGATCATAGAGTTTATACATCTTTGTTTCCAAATTCTTCTCTAAGTCCAAGACTTTGTTTTCTACTTGTTTTTTTCTATCATTTTGTTGTTGTTGTTGTTTATCTTTGCATGTTGAATATTGTGTGTGGCTTTAATTTGAATTGTATTGAACACCAGTGAGGTAGAAGGTGTTTTCTTATGTTAATCATTTCGATTTTCTTTCCAGTCTTATCCTTTGTTCATCTTTCTGTTGGATTTTTTTTTTTGTCTTTTTACTGATATTTTTGGACTTTGTATATTCTGTATTCTTCACTTTTGTAAATTATACATATTACAAGTACACTTCTCTCAGTCTGTTATGTTATCTTTTGGTATATGCATGTTTTTATTTGATGGGATAAAATGAATTCATTCTTTTCCTTTGTGATTTTTGCTTTTTTTGTATTAAAAAAAACCCCTCCACTTAATGCCGAGGTTATTAAGATACTGTCTCATATTTTCTTTTAATAGTTTGAATATTTTATTTCTTTATACTCTAAGTCTTTAATATACTTGAAATTTTTTTTGCCTGTGACATCTAACTCATATTCTAGCTAGAAAGCCAGACATTGCCATACCTTTTATTAAAAAGTGTATGCCTTTCTCATTGATTTTAATGATTCCTCTGTTGATCATGTCTGTTTCTGGGCTACTTTGTTCATTGATCTATTTGTACTTACATTGAAGAAACTACAGTGTCAAAATTATTACAATTTTAAGATATGTCTCTGTATGGTAGGAAAGCTTGCCCTTGTTTTTTTTTTTTAGAATTGTCTTGGTTACTCTTGGACTTTTGATCTTCCATATGAATTTTAGAATTAGTTTGTCTGATTCCACAAAAGATTCTATTGAAATTTTGATCGCATAATGAATTTTAGGTTAATTTTGGGGCAATTAATATGTCTGATGTTGAGTCCACTGACTAATGTGGCATATCTCTGTTTATTCATATAGACTTAAAAAAACTTATGGAATTATAATTTACATACTATAAAATTCACCCATGTCAAATATACAATTCAGTAATTTTTGTAAACTTGTGGAACAACCATCACCATAAACCAATTTTAGAACATTTTCATTGAATTGACTTTCATGTTCTTTCATAATGTTTTGTAATTTTATCCATAGCTTCATTTTTTAAAAAAATTTCATTCTTGGATAGCTTGTATTTTTTGTTACTACATTTAATGATATTTTCCCCTATTACATTTTCTAATTGACTATTTCTGGCATATAGAAATGCTTTTGATTTTAATATTTTGTTCCTATACTCTGCTGAAATTTATTAATTCTAGTGTGATTTCTATAGTTTCTCTTGGCTTTTCTACTAGGCAGTTGTATTATCTGCACATAATTTTTTCATCTTTTTCCCGATCCTTATGTTTATGATTTTTCTTGTTATATTTTGACTAGAACTTCTATTATAATATTGAATGATTGTAGTTTTGTCTCATTTTTGATGTCCATCGCAGTTTTAAGAATTTCATTCTTTAGTGTAATCTTTTTGTAGACAATTTTTACCAAGTTATGGATATTACTTCTATTTCAAATTTGTTAGGGATGTTTTATTCAGTTTTAGTGGTGGTGGTTATTAGCCAGTACTTGAACATCTACTATCTCTGTCTTTCCTTTGCTAGGCGGGAACTTAATTGAGTTCCTGGATCAACAGAGAGTTTTTCTAATCATGTTTTACAAGTTGAATAGCTCTTCCTAATAAGAGACTGTGCGGGTAGCTCATTGCATAAGATGTGGGTTCCAGAATTTATTCCCAACTGCAAACAGATGCACAGGCACTCAGTAATAATCTTTGGCTGTAGCTTACACTCAGCTATTGACTTTGGGTTTCTTATTTGTTTCTGGCACATAGGAATTTCCCTCGTTTGGCTTTGAACTTGGATAACATTTAAATTTTATTCTCTCTATAATGTCTATGTCTTTGAAGTAGAAGTGGGAGAAAGAGTTTGTTTCCCACTTTAGCTCAGTGAGCCAAATTGAATGGACATCTCTCATTTGTTTAACTCTAAAATTCTAATATATCAAATTTATTTAGAATGTCCTAAAAATTTATATCAGCATTGTCCAGTAGGACTTTCTGCAGTGAGTAAAAATATTCTGTATCTGAGCAATCCAGTATCATAGCCATTAGTCACACATGGCTAAGAGCACTTGGAATGAAGCTAGTGGGTCAAGAAACTGAATTTTGAATTTTATTTAATTGTAATTAATTTTAATCTAAATAGCTACATTTGGCTAGAGGCTACTATATTAGTGTAGTTCTATACTAAATAAAAGATGGAAAAAACCTCTAAGTAGTTTGAAAAGAGAGTTTGGTAAAATGTTATTATACAGAGAGGAAACCTTCAAGATATAATTTCTATACATTATAATGATGCATTTTGGTCTCTATATGTTGTAATGACATATTTTAGTCAGTAAGGAATTTCACAGATTCTGGCTTTATGTCCTGTACCCATTAGTTTCTAATATTCTACATCCGAAATATATGTTATCTATAGCTGAAGTGGGGTGTGTGTGTGGGGGAGTGTGTGTGCGCGTGTGCGTCTGCGCGTGCATGTGCATGTACACGCTTTTCAATCAATATAGAAATTTCTTCCCATAGATTCTAGGGAGTTATAGTTCAAGAGTAAGGGCTGTGGAAGTCTTTGTGGATGTGAAATTAGGTCTGTACTTTGGTGGCTCATTTGGCAAATTGGGAATATTTATAGAGTTGTTAGATAGATCAAAACTCTAGTTTTATGTTGGTCTTTGATAAGAAAGTAACATTTGCAACAAGCTGTAACAGAAACTCATCGCCTTACATTTTACGTTGTGGGCAGTTCCCCTACTCAGGAAAAATAGAAACAGTAAAAGTTCACAAAATTTTTGAGCTAGAAGGAACTTTGAGGTCGTATATTAAAATTAAGTCTTGTCATGTAAGAGATAAGGAAACTTATCTATGTATCATATATATGATATACATATATATGATATGCATATTGTGTGTTTATGCATACACATAAATTTGTATATGCCTAATGTCAGTATACATATTGAATATTGGTGAATTGCCAATTAATGACAAAGCCGAGACTACAATCTGGGTCTTCTAACTTCAGTCCATGTTTTTTCCTTTATGCTGTACTTCTCTTTGTATTCAGATACTACTGTAGATGCGTAGAAAACAAATTATGATCTTTAAAATACAACTGTGTACATAAGCATCAGTGGCTTATAAGGCCGTGGTTAATTATATTTATCAGTAGCTGAATTAGTTAAGACTTTCATATGTTTCATGAAACATGAGTGTTGAATTGTTAAATGATGATAATCAGGATTATTTATCGATCGACATTTGAAAAAGAAGATATTTTTTTCAAGCTATACATTTAGTCTGCCTTGATGTTTCTTACAAGAATTTTCTTGAGAAAATACTCAGTTCACGTAATATGATTTTTGGAAAATATGAATGTATTTTAAACATTGCAACTAATTACAGTTCTATTTCTTTTAGATTCTTGCCGGAAACCATATGTTGCACTTATTCATGGAATTACAATGGGTGGGGTAAGTAGATTATTTTACTTGCATCATTAATATGTGAGTTGTAGTAAAAATAAGTTAATAATTCTTAAGCAGAATTGACTGTAGTACAGTAGAACTTGTTGAAACAAAATCATGTTTGGATTTGGGAACCTTTCAGGTTTGGGGTATAATATTTCCTTATTGCACTTTTAAACTCTCTCTACGCAAAAGAATATGTTCTTATGTTATATGGTATTTTAGTTTCTTGAAATAGCAAGCTTTTTTTTAACCAGCAGAGCTGATTGAATTTTTTTTAATGTATAACCTTTTTTTCTACTTAAAAATAAATGATCGCTTCAAACAGCTTCAGAAGAAAAACTGAGATGTTGAATTTTTTTTAGACCGAATAGTGGGGATGTGGCTGCCTAAATTATATCTGTTGCACGAAATCTCACCTTAGTGAAAGTGATTGGATATTTTGTGAAGTTCTCTGAAACTGCATTTGTCAGTTGACAAAAATTTATTTTGAGTCTGTACTATTACAATAAATTCTTAAATGTCATTGACCTTGAATAACTCGATAATGGAGTCGGAAAAAAACAATAATTACAGACAAGTGGTAAATTGTATGGCACTGACTAAAACAAAGACAAACTTTTAAAGAAGAGAGGTCAGATTGAGTCTTCATGGCAGGAAAAGGTAGGATTTAGGTAGGTAGTAGGAAGCCAAAGGATAGAATTTTAAACATTTCACCTGTTCTAGTGTTTCAGTGATTTAATCATTGGAAATAGAAGTCCTCTTTTTTCTCGTAGAAAAAAGTAGATGAAGCCTGTTGAGCACTGAGAATTGCTTACACATCATTTTGGGAGGGGATTCCACAAGCAGCTGTGGTTAGAAAGTAGGATCAAGGCCAGTCTGTCTATACCTCTCCGCTCACTGTTAACAGATACCGAGCATGATTTGATTGTTCTTTCTTTGCTAAGGAAGTGTTAAAATGGGGAAAATAAGAGCTTCCTGAAAAAATACTGCAGAACAAGGGGAAGGAAAATAATCTGAAGCATTGAAGGAAGAACTGCTCTGTGAATGAGAGAAGAACTGAATGAGAAAAGAACCAGGAAAAAACTGAAAACAAAAAACATGGGCATACTTAATAACATGTAAAAAGATGTGGCCCCAGTAAAATAGGAAAAACAGCCCATAAGGAGACAAGACGAAAGGTTACCAGGTTGAAAAGGGAAGCCAGGTAACATGAAGAAGGATGACTGGAAACTAAAATGCTATAGCAGAACTGACATTCCACTTTGAAAGCAATATATTAGAAGGAGTCAAATTTAATATTATAAATAACGAATTTGTGTCTGTGGAAGACAAACTTAGGAAGAGCTCTCATCAAAAAAGGACAAAGATAAAATGATGAGAAGGAACATTTTCAGGCAGTGAATGTGAAAAACACTGGGAACCCAACAAAAAGGAATCATAAATACTACATAGAAAGTAAATCAAACTCTTGGAACAGAAATGATTGTCAGATATAAAGATGACTTAATTAAAAACAAAAAAAACTCTCTAACCTGAGGTATATATAATTAGAGGACATAGAGTTTTCCAGATAAAATCAGTGAAAAGAGATCCACGCCTAGATAAAAGCTCAGTTTAGTTTCTTTAAATTACAGGCTTTAAGGGAGAAAAAAAAAAACAAAACTGCAAGTGTTCAGGCCAAGGAGTAGGGGCGAAAGGGTGGTTAGAGAATATAGGTTATGTATAAAGGAACATAAATCTTTCTGGTTTGAAATGTTGTTATTTTAAGTGCCAGAAGTCAATGGATTGAGGAAGTTATGAAATAAAGTAATTCTGACCCAAGAGTTTTCTGCCCAATCAAGTTGTCATTTAGTATAAATGTAAAAGAAAAATATTCTCAGAAATGAAAGGGCTTGAAAAATATATTGCTGACTTACCATTTTGGAAAATATTTTATTAAACATTTGGTCTAGTTGACCAAGAGATCACTCAGATTAATAACAGAGACAAGTTTTGATATGAAAGTATTGGTGAACCTCCCTTTGGTACTGTCAGTGGACAGAACTTCTTTTTATAGGAGCCTGAGAAGAAGAATTATTGCTGTAGCATTCCACATCTGAATGAATTGGCCATGCCTTTTGGCTTTCATGACCCATATAGGTTGGTACAGTGTTTGCATACATTCCTATGTATGTTACAGCTAAGAATGCTCCATTTATTTCTAAAGACTGCAGTAAAACAGAACAAGATAATATTATGAATAGAAGGAATAATAGTGTGCTGCTTCTCCTTATTTGTCTCTGTTTTCTGTATTGACTTTAAAGAGTATGAATGACTTTCAAAACGAAAATGAAAATATGCTTTCTGTCATCCAGAACACTACCAGGGAATTAAATCTTAGCGTCCTAAGGCAGTGGTTTTCCAGGTGTTATTCTTGTATGAGCAGTGATAGCTGCACTTGGGATTTTGTTAGAAATACACATGCTTGGGCCCTACTCCAGAGTCACATTGTGGAGGTGGAGCTCAGCAGTCTGTTTCAATCAACCTTTCTAGTGATTTTGAGTCATATTAAGTGTGAGAACCAGTGTCCCAAGATATCCGTTGTATGTAATGAATTAACGTTTTTCTTATTTCTATCCTATGCTTCAAGAATGGTACCAGTTTTATACCATCCTTGAGAAAATTGAGAAAATAGTCATTTCATTTGTAGTAATATGTGGTTCAAATGAGGAACTCCTCAAAGAGAAAGGTTCTTTTATTGTCAGCCCCCCTAATAAAACCTGTATTTTTTTTCTTCAGTTGCATCTGCCCATATACGTACTCCATATATACTCTATGTGTAATCCATCCTTAAAGACTAAAGTTCTACCCTCTTTTTTGACAGTCTTAAATACTACTATGATGAGATGTAATTTCTTCCTCCGCTGACTCAGTGCATTCAGTCTGTACTCCAGATTTGGCATTTATACTTCATTGTTATTATGAAATATGCTCAAGTATATTCTGTGGTCTATATGGCAAGGACCTTACCATAAGTAGGAATGCACAGTACATACTTAATAAATTATTAAAACAGTCCTACTCTACATAATAATCAACATCTTGTGTAGCCTGGAAAGAGAAAAATTTACAAATGGGAGGTGAACTGGCTCTTTATTTTTGTAATAAGATTTTGTGTGTACGTTTGCTTCGTAGGCTAGTTTTTCATGTCTCATTTGCAAACTTTGCTTAATCTATGAATGATGTTCAGTGAACTCCAGTTTTAGAATGTAATCTGCCAGGTCAGCAGCTCTCAGCCTTGGTTGTAATTTAGAATCACTTGGGAGTCTTTTAAAAATCCTAATGCCCAGACTTTACTCACCTCCCAGAACCATTAAATCAGATATTGAAGTGGGACCCTGGCATTATTAAAGCTCTCTGGTGAACCCAGTGTGAAGTTAGGGTTATGAAGTGCTGATCTAATAGCAGTTAACCAGTGTGTGATTCATTGTTACCTGTTCATCTTTTTCAAAACTCTCCTAAGATAGTGGTTCTTGCGGGTTAGCTTCTATCAGAATCATCTCCAGATGATTTTTAAAACAGATGCTGCTTCCTACTCCAATTTGCAGTTTAGTCATTTTGAAGTGTGGCCTGAGAATTTGCATTTGTAACAATTCCCAGATGATGCTGATGGTAGTAGACTTACCTCACTTTAGGAACCACCACCATAAGGTGTTGAAAACACGGAGTTTGTTATTCAGAAGTCCTTTATTTTCAGGTTTTTAATAGAATTTTAGTTTTATGCTTAATTATGTAATAATTATTTTAGAATATGTAACATATACTATATTTTAATATATATTAATATTTAATTATATTTTAATAATTGTTTTTAAACCCTAATACGAGAATAAGATAAGTTTAAATACAGTTTAAGAAAATGTATACAAATAATAATTGTCTCTATCTTTATCACCATTCTCATCAGTAGATTAAACAATTTATAATTTAAAAAAGAATTTTGTTAAAACATGAACAATCCAAAAGATGGCACCATAGAGCTTGATTTTTCTTTTCTTTTCACTATAGAAAATGTTTTTTCCAGCAAAGAAAAGGACAGTTTTACTGTCTCGTTATTCCCCATGAACAGTACATAACACTTTGTAGAGGGGATGATTAATTCTATTATGTTTCAGATTTCAGAAATTCGAACATTTACTTAAGATTTTGGTATACAGTAGAATAAAAATGAACGTTTTCGAGTGCTTCTTTAGTTGGTTGATCAAAATTATGTAAGAATTTATTATTCCAGTGTTTCCAAAAGAGAGAATTTTTTTATGAATAGCAATTTGAAAGAGTGGTTGATTCTGTTTCCTAGGAAGACAGATTTTTAATTTCTTTTACCCTTTAAATATCTGAAGTTCTATTTTCTCAAGTTAATATATAACAAACAAATTTGCTTAAAAATTAAAATTACTTATAAATATGTATAGAAAAGAGAAAAATCCTTAAATTTGTATTCTGTACTATTAGTACCACCCACATTTTTCTTCTAACTGAATTGAAATTAAAGAACTTTTAAATTTCTTTCTCCCTTTCTCCCTCCTTCCTTTTCTTTTCCCTCTGTCCAGTGCATTTTAGAATAGAAACAAAGTTAACTCTCCCAAGCCAATTTAAAATATAGATGCAATATGGTATTTTTGTGTTTATCAAAGTGTCTTTAATATGCTAATAAAAGGGTTTGTAATCAATTTTTACATAATGGAAAATTAAAAGTTTTAAGGGATATTTAGAAGGGGTATGTTCTAATGATTAAGGAAGTGGGAATTAGAATAGAAACAATGAACCTATACAATACCCAAATGCCTTTTTTGGGATACAAACCAGCCACATGGAAAATTTACTAGTGCTCAATCAAATGGTAGCTACTGAATCAGATAAAGATTAGTCACTGATTGAGACATGTCCTTTTCTTATGAAAGAATTGAAGTCCTCAGGATTGAATTACATCAATGTATCACAAGGGTCTGTATGACATAAGTACATCTTTGCTCAGTTTTAAAAGGTGTTCTATTTTTGCTGCTGAGTGACAATTGAATAGATGACATTTTAAGAAACCATTTTTTATTATAAAATTCTGGGTTTTTCTTAACATTTAGTTACTTAATAGAACCTGAGAACTTATGAAAGAACAGATGAAATAATTTTATTAACTAAGTTAAGATTTTTAAAGAAATTTTCAAGTTCAGCTGTACTTTGATATGGATGTGACAGTTCTATTTTAGTTTCTTGAGGAATCTTCATTCTGTTTTCCATAGTCTCTGTACTAGTTTGCATTCCTACCACTAGCATGCAAGGGTTTCCTCTTCACATTGTTGCCAAGATTTATTATCTCTTTTCTTCATGCTAGGCATCCTATGAGGTGATATCTCATTGTGGTATTGATATGCATTTCCCTGGTAGTTACCGATATTGAATGCCTTTTTAAGTACCTCTTGATCATTTTGTATGTCCTCTTTGGAAAAATGCCTATTCCGATACATAGTCCACTTTTTAATTGGATCGTTTGTTTTTTTTGTTATTGAGTTGTATGAGTTCTTTGTATATTTTGAATATTAACTTCTTATCGGATATATGGTTGCACATATTTTCTCCCATTCCATAGGCTGCCTTTTTGTTTTGTTGATGGCTTCCTTTGCTTTGCAGAACCTTTTAGTTTTAGGCAACTCAGTTTTTGTTTTGATTTTTGTTGACTTTGCATTTTCTGTGACATCTAAAAAATCATTACCATACCAACATCAAGGAACTTACCCCTGTTTTCTTCTAGGATTTTTATGGTTTTAGGTTTTACATTCAAGTCTTTAATCTATTTTGAGTTGATTTTTATGTATGGTGTAAAATAAGGATCTGTTTTTTTTTTTCCATGTGGCTGTTCAGTTGTACCAACACCATTTGTTGAAGAGACTGTCATTTCCCCTTGGGATGTTCTTGCCTCCTTTGTTGAAAATTAATTAACCATATATGTGTGTGGCTTTATTTCTGGGCTCTCTTTTCTGTTCCATTGATCTTTGTATCTTTTTTAATGTCAATATTGTAGTGTTTTGATTACTATAGCTTTGTAACGTAGTTTGAAATCAGGAAATGTGATACTTCCAGCTTTGTTTTTTCTCAAGATTGCTTTGGCTATTTGGGATCTTTTGTGGTTCCATACAAATTTTAAGATTGTTCTATTTCTGTGAAAAATGCCACTGGAGTTTTGATAGGTATTGCATTGACTACATTGCTTTGGACGGTATGGCCATTTTAACAATATTCCAACCCATGAGCACAGAATATCTTTTGATTTATTTGTTTCTTAGCTCTTTCATCAATGTCTTACTTATTTCAGTGTATAGAGCTTTTACCTCCTTGGTTAAATTTATTCCTAGGCATTTTATTCTTTTCCATGTAAAATGAATGGGATTGTTTTCTTAATTTCTCTTTTAGAAGATTCATTATAAAGAAGTGCAACTGATTTTTGTTTATTGATTTTGTATCCTGCAATTTTACTGAATTTATTCATCCTAACAGTCTTTAGAGTTTTTTGTATATCATATTATGTCATTTTTAAACAGAGACAATTTACTTTTTCCTTAAGATTTGGATTCCTTTTATTTCTTTTTTTTCTTACCTAACTGCTTGGACTAGAACTTGTAGTACTATATTAAATAAAAATGGCAGGAGTGGACATCTTTGTCTTGTTCCTGATCTTAGAGGAAAAGCTTTCAGCTTTTCCCTGAGGAGTGCGATGCCAGCTGTGGGCTTGTAGTATATGGCCTTTGTTATGTTGAGGTACATTCCATCTGTAATCATGTGGCACTTAAAGGAATATTTTCTGAGAAATATGCTAGGTAATTTTGTCATTGTGTGAACATCATAGCATGTACTTGAACAAACCTAGTTGGTACAGCCTATTGCTCCTAGGCTACAATCCTGTATAGCGAGTGTACTACTGTACAAAACCACGAGATTAAATCAAGCACAAGAGAAAATGATGCAATCAAGAGAAGCAGTAAACACGAGATGTATGAGGCTGATTCCAGAGGTACACAGGTATACTGTTTTTCATCTATTTTTTTATAAGTAAAAAGGATATACTCTAAAATAATGAAAAAGTATAGTAAATAAAATAGCAACAGTTATCTTTTTTAAGTGTTACATATTATACATAATTGTATGTGCTATACTTGTATATGACAGACAATGAAGCAGGTTTATTTACACTATCACCACAAACACGTGAGTAATGTGTAATGTGTAGTCAAATTTTTTAGTTTCATTATAATCTTATTGGACTATGGTGTAGGTGGTCCATTGTTGATTGAAATATTATGCGGTACATGAATACCTGATTTTTTTAAGTTTTTCTCATGAAAGGATATTGAATTTTGTCAAATTTTTTTTGCATCTGTTGAGATTATATGATTTTTATCCTTTGTTTTGTTAATATGGTGTATCATTGATCTGCTTATGTTAAACTATCCTTGCATCAGGAATAAATTCCACCCAATTGTTGTGTTTGATCCTTTTAATGTATTGTTGAATTTGGTTTGTTAATATTTTGTTGAGGATTTTTACATCTGTGTTCATCATGAGTATTGGTTTGTAATTTTCTTTTCTCGTTGTCTTGTTTATTGATAGACATTCTTATTGCTGAACCTGCTTCTGTAGATCAAGGTGACCTGGTGACCTAATTTCAGATACATGAATATAAGTCGTATATGAGTTGAGCTCTGTGATTCTTATTTGTCCTTTCCAAGTTTAAGGTATAGCAGTCAGTCACAAGTGTGATGAAACTAGACGTGGAGTGGATGTACAAAGGTAAAAGGTGACCAATCAGAGACTAAAGGGCACTGCAGTGCAGTTGCCCTGGGAAGTAAAAATAAAAGAACTATATTGACAAGTAAACTTGTTTTACAGAGAGAGTAATAAATATACTCGGAGTGTTGACCTGAAAATAAAAAGGCCTTCCAAAGTGAGAGGCAACAATCATTTATTTGAGATTAAAAAAAGAAAAGGAAGAGCTATTCAGGAAGCACTAGTTTAGGTAGAAACCCAAATAATGTTCTGATTAGGAAATAAAGGCAATGGTTATTTATGAGTAAGGGAAAGGGAACAATTACATCTATAGAAAGAAGGCATCTCTCTATTGGTGCCAATAACACAACATAGTGCTGCTAATTCTAAACCATTTAAAAATTTTCAGTCCAGTAGCCATCAGCCCAAAAGCCAAAATATTTGTTTTCTTCTTATCTTTGCAAGCAGTTCTTTGAGATACAATATTCTTTAGGCCCAATCCAAAGGTTATTGTGCTGTTTTAAAATTCCAAAGGTTTGAGTCATAAGAGGTACAAGGCAGTTCCAGCTCCATTTTAAAGTGGCTCCATTCATTCATTCATTATTTATTGTTCTTTTTTTTTTTTTAATTATTATTTTTTAGAAGAGGAAGAATAATTAGACAATGGGGGATATGAAAAAGAGTCTCCTTCAGGACTGAAATATTAGTAACACACAAGAGCTGTGAAAGGAAGAATAGAGAGGAAATTTCCCTTGGATTTCTAAATGTATAGAGAATGACTTAAATGCATTCATGTTTATCTCTGTTCACTGTTGAACTTTTTCCAAGGGTAGATGGATATCTTCTTTTTCTTCATAGAGGGAGTAGGTCTCTTCTTCTGCCATGGAATTTTCTCTACTCAGATTTCATTCTGCCTTATTAGGGGAGTATTAGGGTTGCTTTCAGTTGCAGAATTTCTCATAGTAAATTTTTAGGGTCATTTAGTTTCTCAATGAGTCTTTTTCATGGGTAAGCATTGTTATATTTTTCAAGATGCAATGAATTATCCTCTAACAAGATGTTCCTGCGGTGTTTAACTCCATCTCACCCCTTCTATGTCTTATTGGATAGAGTCCTTTATTCTTCATTTACCTCTACTTTTTTCCCACTGATTTATAGCCTAGGGATATGTAAGTACAGAATGGGGAAGTGCTTCCATTTCCTTATCAGGAACTTGGCTTTATTGTTTTCCCTCCCTCCCCCCCACCCAATATAAGATATTGAATTCTGGGAAATAGAGCTTTGACTTTCTAGGAGAATGGGTGTTCTTGGCCACTTTCACAGACTTGCAGATTTTCAGATCTACAGGGAGTTCTTTTCCTTTTTCTTTAGCCATTTCCTGTAGTCATATTGTCAGGGTTTGGGTTCATTTTATTTTTAACTGTGAAAGTACCCTAGGTTCTTGGTCAAGTAGCGGGCTTCTCTGCCTTGTGCTACTCTTACCCTGCCTCATTCTATCTCTACCATATTGGGTTAGAGCTAAAGAAGGGGCAGAAATTTAGACAGATTTAAGGGAGATGCTTAGCAGAAGACTTGGTGGGATTTGATGATTGATTGAATGTGAGGGATAATGGGCGGAAGGAGGAAAGGTTTGTTTTCAGGTTTCTAGGCTGGGCAGTAAAATTCATATTTCTATTCCCTGGGTTTTTTTTTTTCCCCTGATATATAACATTATATTAGTTTTAAGTGTTAATTAGTTTAATCAGTTTTAATTATTTTCTTCTAAGAAAGATGTATTTTTGTTTCTAGTGGGTATCTAGGGTAAGGGCCATAGTAATCCCAGATCATCACGATCTAGTCAATAATAGGAGAATTTGAAGCTGCACTTCACTCCAATTGAGGGCTGGTCTGAATTCAAGTCACTATAATTTCTAGGGTGTAGCATTTAGGAGCCCAATTTGGCAGGCTCTAAATTCCAATTTTTGTTTCCTTAGCAGGTAGGGTTTAGCTTACTCTGTTGAAAACTCTCTTCAGTTTTTCACTGTCTTAAGATCACCAAGGTTAGATTCTGAAAATAATTTTATTGACTATAATCAGCTGTAGAAAGATATTTTCTAAATGCTTGTGTAAAATTCTCAGTTTATAACTTAATATGAGCTGAGCTAAAATTACTTAATGAATTTTATAGCACACAATATGACACTAGTACTAAAACTGAGAAACTGGGAAGAAACCTCTACCTATTTAAAATAACTCTACTGGTGTGATCTTGCAAAAAGAAATCAGGAAGAACCACAAATACATGGAGATTAAACAACATGCTACTGAAGAATAACTGAGTTGGGGAAGAAATAAAAAGAGAGATTAAGAGATACATAGAAACAAATGATAATACAACATAGCAAAACTTTTGGGACACAGCAAAAGTAGTCATAAGAGGAAAGTTCATATCATCACAGGCCTATCTCCAAAAACAAGAATGAGCCCAAATAAACAACCTAATGCTTCATCTTTAAAAACTAGAAAAGGAAGAACAAATGAGGCCTAAAGTCAGCAAAAAGTAAGAAATAATCAAAATTAGAGCAGAAATAAATGAAATTGAAAACAAAAAAAAATAGAAAAAATAAATACAACAAAGAGCTTGTTCTTTAAGGTTAATAAAATTGACAAACCCCTGGCTAGACTCACTAAAGTAAAAAGAGAAAGGACACAAATAAAATCAGGGATGAAAGAGGGAAAATTATGACTGATATCGCAGAAGTACAAAGGATTATGCAAGAATACTATGAAAAAGTATGTAACACCAAATTTAATAACCTAGAAGAAATGGACCGGTACTTAGAAAAATACAGTCTTCCTAGACTAAATCAAGAACTGGAAAATATGAATAGACCAGTCAGCAGTATGGAAATTGAAACAATCATCAACAACCTACCAAAAAGTAAAAGTCCAGGACCAGATGACTTCAGCAGTGAATTCTACCAAACATTCAAAGAAGATTTAATACCTATTCTCCTCAAACTCTTCCAAAAAATCAAAGAGGAGGCAGTACTTCCCAACACATTTTATAAGGCCAATGTTATCCTGATACCAAAACTTGGTAAGGATAACGTAAAAGAAATTACAGACCAATATCTCTCATGAACAGAGATGCAGAAATCTTAAATAAGGTACTAGCAAACTGAAGACAACAACATATTAGTAGGCTTCATCCCAGGGGCACAGGGATAGTGCAACATGTGCAAATTGATTAATGTGATACACCACATAAACAAATTAAAAAATAAGAATCATGCGATCGTATCAATAGATGCAGGAAAAGCCTTTGACAAGATACAGCACCCGTTTATGATCAAAACGCTGAACAAAACCGGTATAGAAGGAAAGTACCTTAACATGATAAAGGCCATCTATGACAAACCCTCAGCCAACATTATACTTAATAGTGAAAAACTAAAAACCTTCTCTCTAAGATCAGGAACAAGACAAGGCTGTCCACTACTGCCACTGTTACTCAGTATAACATTGGTGGTCCTAGCAAGTGCGATCAGACAAGAGAAAGATAGAAAAGGCATTCAAATAGGAAACAAAGAAGTCAAACTGTCACTATTTGCAGATGACATGATTCTCTATATAGAAAACCCTAAAGACTCCACAAGAACACTACTGAAAACAATAAGCAAATTCAGTAAAGTTTCTGGATATAAAAATCAATGTTCAAAAATCCAAAGCATTCCTATGCTCTAATTATGAAATGTCAGAAAAAGAAGTAGAAAAAATAATTCCTTTTGCAATTGCAACAAAAAGAATAAGATACCTAGGAATAAACCTAATGAAACATGTGAAGGACCTATATAATGAAAACTGCAAGACCCTGTTAAAAGAAATCGAAGAAGATACAAAGAAATAGAAAGATATTCCATGTTCTTCAATAAACATAGTTAAAATGACCATGTTACCTAAAGCATTATACAGATTTAATGCAATCCCCATCAAAATTTCATTGGCATTTTTTAAAGAAGTAGAAGAAAAAATTATCAGCACAAAAGACCCCAAATTGCCAAAGCCATCCTGAAAAAAAAAAGAAGACCAGAGGCATCACTCTGTCCAACTTCAAATTATACTATGAAGTGACAGTAATCAAAATGGCATGGAATTGGCAGCAAAACAGACACATGGACCAGTGGAACAGAATTGAGAGTCCAGAAGTAAACTCATATTTATTTGGGCAAAAAATTTTTGACAAAAAAGCCAAAAACATCCAGCGGAGAAAGGAAAGCCTCTTCAATAAATGGTGCTGGGGAAACTAGAAAGCCACCTGCAAAAGAATGAAACTAGACTGTTGTCTATCACCACACACCCAAATTAACTCAAAATGGATTAAGGATCTGAATATAAGACCTGAAACAATAAAATGTATAGAAGAAAATAGAGGAACGTAACTCAAAGACCTTGGACTTAAAGAGGATTTTATGAATTTGACCTCAAAGATAAGGGAAGTAAAAGCAAAAATGAATGAATGGGACTACATCAAACTAAAAAGCTTCTGCTCAGCAAAAGAAACCGTCAACAAGGGAAAGAGACAACTGTCTGAATGGGAAAATATATTTGCAAGCAACGCCTCCGATAAGGGCCTAATATCCAAAATATACAAAGAACTCATCTGACTCAATAACAACAACAACAAAAAACAAACAATCCAATCAAAAAATTGGCAGAGGAGCTGAACAGACACCTATTCCTCGAGGACATACAAATGGCCAGGAAATATTTGAAAAGATGCTCAACACCACTAGCTATTAGGGAAATGCAAATCAAAACCACAATGAGCTACCATCTCACACCTGTTAGAATAGCTGCGATCAACAGGACAAGTAATAAATGCTGGAGAGGATGTGGAGAAATAGGAATCTTCATACACTGCTGGTGAGACTGCAAATTGGTACAGCCACTATGGAAAACAGTATGGTGGTTCCTCAAGATTTGATCTACCGTATGATCTAGTGATTCCTTTATTGGTTATTTACCCCAAAGACTTGAAAACTCATATCCGAAAAGGTAGTTGCACACTGATGGTTCATAGCAGCATTATTCATAGTGGCCAGGACATGGAAGCAACTGGAATGTCCTACGATAGATGATTGGCTAAAGAAGCAGTGGCCCATATATATATATAGATATATATACATATCTATATATATATATATCTATATATATATATCTATATATATATATATATCTATAGATATACTAGAGAATATTACGCAGCCATAAGAAGAGATGAAATACTGCCATTTGCGACAACATGGATGGATCTGGAGATAATCATGCTAAGCAAAATAAGCCAAATAGAAAAAGTTGAAAAGCACATGATATCACTTATATGTGGGATATAAATCTAAAAGCAACAAGGGAACAAAACAAACAGAGACTCATGAAAATGGACTATAGACTAGTGGTTATCAGAGGATAAGGGATGAGGGACGAGGTGGGGTGGTAGATGGTTAAACACGGTAGCTGAAGGAAACTGGACTTTGGATGGTAAAAACAATAGCACATATAGATGTCAAATTATAATGTACACCTGAAAATTACATAATCGTGTTAACGATGTTACCTCAATAAACTTAATAATAATAAAAAAAAGTTTGATCTTGCAAAAAAGTGGAAGCCCTAGAAGGAGAAATAGAGAAAACCACCATTTTAGGAGAAAATTTAAACATAACTTCTTTGTAATGTGAAACAGATATACTCAGTATATGTATATAACTACACATTTTACATGTGTGCACATATATACCTCTTATTTTTTTTGTTCAGATCTGTGTTTAAATTGTTTATTCAAAAATGACTTTACCTTTTTCAGTGACATTCAACAAGTGAGAGAGACTTTAGCCAACCTTTTTATTTTCTAAAACTTGTGTTTAGTAACCAAATTTTAAGGAATATGGTTGGCCCCATTAAATGTATCTGAGAAAAATGATGCTGCTAATTTTATTTGATGAAATATATAAATAAATAAAATGTGTTAATATTCTGTTTAAAGCTACTGAAAATGTGTTAATAATATTCTATTTAAAGCTACTGAAATTTGCTAGAATAGCTTAGTTGTGCTATTTCTATGACTGGTTACACTAACAACACTCAGTGGTTCTGGGAAGAGTCAGTATTCTATAATGCTGCATCTAGTTTGAAATGAGAAGGAACAGGGAAGAGGACATGAAGCATAACAAAATAGATTGAAAACATCTCAGCTAAAACAAATCTATTCTAGTTATCAGAGATACCCGTGTATCTCTAGCCCAGTAAGTTCCTCTGAAATGGTGGTGTTAGGGTTTCCCTCCAATCTATCCTCTGAAAGAAATTCCTATGGAACACAAAGATAATTTACTTGGTTGTAATGTTTGTGAGTGTGTGAATTTTTATTTATAACAGTATTTAAAAACATTTATTTTTTTTATCTTATTTCCGTAGGGAGTTGGTGTCTCAGTTTACGGGCAATTCCGAGTGGCTACAGAAAAGTCTGTTCTTGCAATGCCAGAAACTGCGATAGGTAAAAAAATAAATTTTCATAATTACTTTTAAAATCATCTTTGATTCACATCAGATTATATTGTTGAAGGATGATGGAATCTTGTATGAGATAAAGCAATGAAATAACTTTTAAAAAGAAAGTAGAATAGGAAGATACCTAAAAATTCATATAACTCAATAAGTATATCTGAAAACACAAAAGGAAGAATGTTTTACTGGAGATACTAATATACTGTAGTTAATTATAGATCAAAGATTATTAAGGGAAAATATTCTTGGATTCAAATATGATCCATTTCGAATTATTTTTTGCATATACTGTGAGGTATAGATCAAAGGTATAGATCAAAAGTTTATTATTTTGTGTATGGAGCTATAATAGTTCCCACATCATTTTTTTTTAAAGCTATCGTTCGTCTACTGATCGCTTTTGCACCTTTGTTTATATGTGTTTATCTTGGTGCCAGTACCACACTGTCTTAATTGTTATTGCCTTAAAGTAAGCCTTGATAGTAACTTTATAGTGACTTGATCAGATAGTGACAATCCTCTAATTTTGTTCTTTTTCCCCCCAAGTTGTTTTGGCTGTGCACATGCTTTGTATCTCTATATGAATTTGAGTATTTGTCAATTAAAATTAAAAAACCTGTTAGAATTTTTATTTGGATTGTCTAGAATCTGTCAATTTAGGGAGAATTGACCTAATAGAGTGTTCAGACCTGTAAGCATGCTATATTTATTTAGGTCTTAAATTTCTTTAAGCCAAGTTTTGTAGTTTTCTGTGTATAGGTCTTACACATCCTTTTTCAGATTTATTCTTAAGCATTTCATATTGTTTGGTGCTATTGTAAGTGATATTTTTAAAGATTCAATTCTAATTGTTAGTTACCAGTATATAGAAATACAGTTGATTCTTTTTTATTGACTTTGTATCCTGCATGCATGTGAAACTCACTTATTAGTTCTAGTATATTTTTTTGTAGATTGCATTGGAGTTCCTAAATAGATAATTGTCATTTACAAATAAAATGAGTTTTACTTTTTCCTTTCCAATCTGTATTTTTTTTTTTTCCTTACTTTATTACATTGGGTAGAAGAATCTCCAATACAGTGTCAAATAGGAATGTTGAGAGTAGACATTCTTGCTCTTTTCTTGCTCTTTGGGGAAAACATTCAGTTCTTCAGCAATTAAGTATATTGTAGCCTTTTCATAGGTGCCCTTTATCAGGATGAGGAAGTTTCCTTCTATTCCTAGATTGCTGAGGGTTTTTATTAGGAATGAAATTTGAGTTTTGTCATATTTTTTTCAAACGAGACGACCATTGTTTTCTCTTTTTTAGCTAGTTAGTGTTGAAGTACTTTGGTTTTCCAACATTAGACAAACCCTGAATTGCTAGGATAAATCTCACTCTGGTATGATGTTTTTATACTTTGTATATGTTTTTGGGTTTGATAAACTAAAATTTTATTTGGAATTTTTGCATCTATTTTAATGAAGGATATCATCTGTGTTTTTCTTGTAATGTCCTTGCTTCATTTTCTGGAAGAGTTTATGTTACAATTGGTATCAATTTTTTTTCTATTTGGTAGAATTCACCAGTGAAAGCTATCTAGGCCTGGAGTTGTCTTTGTGAGAAGGTTTTTAACTACAAATTCAGTCTTTAATAGATATCAAGCTAGTCAAGTTATTTATTTCTTCTTGCACAAGCTTTGGTAGTTTGGGTCTTTTAAGAAATTTGCCCAGTTTATTAGCATAAAGCTGCTTATAACATTCCCTTATTATCTTTTTAGTATCTGTAGAATTTATAGTTCTATCTGGCCCTGTCATTTTTGATACTAGTACAAATTACAATTGTCTTCTTTTTTTCAGTTAAGTCTAATTAGAGGTTTTATCTTAAAAAGTCAGAGTTTTTGGTTTCATTTATTTTCTGTTTCTGTTCCAATTTTATTACTTCCTTCTACTTATTTTAGGTTTATCTCCTTTTCTTTTTCTAGTTTCCTAAGGTGAAAGCTGAGATAAGTGATTTGAGACTTGGGTATTCTGTTCTGTTCTATTTGGATTTTTGAATTCCAGTACTTTAAAGTTTTTATACTGTCTTCTTTTACGTTTCCTATGAAAAATCTGCTTTCATTCGTATTTCTCTTCCTCTGTAAGAAGGTGTCTTTTTATTTTTTTAAAATCTCTTAAGATGTTTCTACAGATTACTTGTTTTGGGCTGTATGATTAAGATGTGCCTAAGTGTAGTTTTCATATTTCTTATGCTTGTGTTTATCGAGCTACTTAGGTTTATAGTTCTGTCAACTTTGGAAAATTTGACATTTCTTCAAATATTTTTTCTGTCCCACTTTTCAGGAACTCTGTTTAAACTTATGCTCACTCATGCATTGTTCATTTAAAAATTTTTTCTTATTTTTCATTTTAGGTAGTTTATATTTCAGTATCTTTAAGTTCACTAATCTTTTGCAAAAACTGATCTGCGCTTAATCCCATTGAGATATTTTTCAGTCTATTCATCTTAGTTTATATCTACAGAAGTATCATTTAGGTCTTTTTTTTTTAAAAAAAAATGTATATGTATACTTTATATTTCTACTTAACTTTGAACACATAGGATATATGTATTATAAATATGTTAATGCCCTTGTTTGCTAACTCTTATGTTTATGTCAGTTCTGGATCAATTTTGATTGATTGTTTTATCATCTCATTATGGGTAGTTTTTTTCCTAGTTTTTTAGATGCTTGGTGATTTTTTTATTGGATTCTAGACATTGTAAACTCTACCTTGTTGGGCATTGGATAGTTTTGTATTTTAAATATTCTTGAGCTTGCTTCTGCGATGAAGTTAAGTCACTTGGAAACAGTTTGATCCTTTCGAGTTTTTTTTAAATGCAGAATTGGAGGAGTGCTCAGGCTAGTGCTAATTATTTCTCACTATGAAAGCAAGACCTCTCTTTGTATCCTGCTCAGTGCTCCATGAATCATGTTTTTTCTTGTCTGTCCAGTGGGAACATGCACTATTCCTAGCTCTGTGTGGGTTTCCAGTGCTGTTCTTTGTAATCCCTTTTTATGGTTCTTGCCCTAGCCTCAGGTAGTTTCGTCAAGCACAAGCATTGTCAGTACCAAGCTGAATACTAATAGGAGAACTTGTGCAGGTTTCTAGAGTTTTCTCTCAGTTCTTTTTTTTCTGATGTTCTGTTCTGGAAATTATAGCTGCCTCAGTCTGCCTGGACTCTTAATTTCATCCCTTCAAATCAAGGACTGGACTATGCTGAGCCTGGGAATTCTCTCAAGGCATTAAGCTGGATATCTCGTACGGTTTACCTCACTTGTTTTCAGATAGTCAGAGATCACTTTTCTTCTATTACTTGATAGTCTAGTATATTGAAAACCATTATTTCATATATTGCATCTGTTTTTATACTTGCTTCAGGTAGTAGGGTAAATCGGGTCTCTATTTCACTATCTTGTCCATAGTTAGTTTCTTGAATGGCTACTTTAGATTAGATAATTAAAGAGTCTTCCTAAAGAGATGCCCTTTTAAGCTGGGATTTGAATGACAAAGAGAAGACAACAGAATATTGTGGCATTAAGAAAAGTTAATCCAAAGACCCTAAAGTAAGAATGAACTTCACCTGTTCAGGTAACCAAATAGAGGCAACAGTCTCCATCAAGAGCAGGAGTGATATAGTATGCTCTTGAAGAAGCACATGGGGACTCCTGAGGAGGTACACGGGGACCTCTGGTGAAGAGTTTGGATTTAAACCTAAATATGGGAAACTGTAGGAGAGTTTAAAGCAGGGAGTGGCATGATCTGGTTTACATTTTAATACCATTATTCTGGCTGCTGTGAAGATAATGGATTGTAGAGGTGCAAGAGTAGTAGCAGTGAGACTTGTTAAAAGGTCATTACAGTCATGTATTAATAACAGGGATACATTCTTAGAAATGTGTCATTAGGTGATTTTTTCATTGTGTGAACATCATAGAGTACATATAAACAAAACTAGATGTTGTAGCCTACTACATATCTAGGCTGTGTAGTATAGCCTATTGTTTCTAGACTACAAGCCAGTACAGCAGGTTACTGTACTGAATACTGTATGCAGTTATAATGCAGTGGTAAGTATCTAAAGAGAAAAGGTACAGTAAAAAATATAGTATAAAACAAAGTTTCCGTGTGTCTGAGAGAGGGCTGTGGAGGAAGGTGATGTGAAGAGAAAGGAAGGAAAGGGAAGAAAGGGAGAGAGAGCTGAGAATAGAGATCCAGAGAAATTAAATCTTGAGGAGAAATAGTAAAAGGGAGAAAGGAAGGGAAAGAGGGGGGAAGGAAGGAGAAGACTGGAAAAAGAGAAACAAAGGAAAGGGAAATGAGTGTGTATGGTGCGTGCGTGCGTGTGTGTGTGTGTGTGTGTGTAGGGGTGGGAGAGGGCGAATGGGGAAGTGGGGTGAGGGGGCTCCTGCGCTTCCTTCCTCCCCAGCTCCTCTGGCTCCCTCGACAACTCTTGGCCTCAGATAAGGGTGGGTACAGGGCAGATGGCCAGTATGCTGAGCCTCTTTGTCTATTTAAACCACTCAGAGGTAGTGGTAAAATCAATAGCTTATGTATTTGGGTCCAGCTTTTTTCTTTCAACATTGCAAACTTTTTGCTTATAGTCCATTATAATCTTTATGGGACCATTGTCATGTATGTGGTCATTCATGGAAACATCATTATGAGGCTCATGATTATACATTAATCTAGAGCTATGCTGTCTAATACTATAGCTACTAATAATGTACAGCTATTTAAATATAAATTTAAATAAATTTAGTTCCTTAGTTACACCAGTCACTTTTCAAGTATTTAATAGCCTCCTATGGCTAGTGGCTACCTTATTGGACAGCATAGATTATGGAGCACTTTCATCACAGAAAATTATATTGGATAGCACAGGTCTGGAGAGAGATGATTTGGGCTTGGAGTAATGTGGAAGTATAGTGCTAGAGTGAATAGATTTGAAAAATATTTTGGCGTTAACTGGCTTGCTGATGTGATGAATCAGGAATAAGTCCAAGGTTTTTAGCTTTTGTAGCTAGATAGATGAGATTGATTAGGGAAGGAGTAGTATAGTTAGAGGAATGGGAATCAAGATTTGTGTTTTTGCCATGTTATATCTGAGATGCAGTTATACCTAGTTGCAGTTATACCTAGACGCAGATCTAAGAGTTTGATATCCAAGGGAAACAGCATAACCAGATATATAGATTTGGGAGTGTATTAATCAACTAGGGCTGCCACAACAAAATACCACAGACTGGGTGGCTTAAACAGCATTTGTTTCTCACAGTTCTGGAGGTGGAAGTCTAAACTCAAGATATTGGCTGGTTTGGTTTCACCCAAGGCCTCTCTCCTTGGCTTATAGACAGCTGGCTTCTTGCTGTGTTCTCACGTGACATTTCCTCTGCATGTGTGCACCCCTGGTGTCTCTTCTTACAGGGACATCAGTCGTTGGATTAGGCCTTCATCCTTATATCCTCACTTAGTCTTAGTTACCTCTTTAGAGGTTTTGTCTTCAAATGGTCACACTGGGAGTTAGGGCTTCCACTTAAGAATTTTGGGGGGCTCAGAATTCCATCATAATAGGGACTAAACCACATATAGATGTTACCTAAATTCATAAGAGCTAAGGAGATGTGTGTGTAGAGAAGAGGGGATAGCCTAGGCAAAGCAGCATGTAGAGGTCAAGCAAAGGAAGTCAGGCTAGCAAGGGAGACTAGAAAGAAGCCATTGAAGCAAAGGGCAAAAAGAATGTGGTACCTTGGAATAGATGAAAGTGGTTCAGGATAAGAGGATGTTTTTAATGGGTAGAGAGCTGCTGAGGCTCTGGGGCAGGTAGGAATGTAGGATGTTGAGAAACTGAAAGAAGACGAACTTAGTAAGTAGTAAGAGGTATAATTGAAAAAGTGGTCTGGGGCCTTGAAGTCTTTGATACAGGTGTTGGTTTTAATCTAAGAGAAATAGTTATGGAAGAGTTTTCAGCAGTAGAATGCAAGATTCTGATCAAGATGCATGTTGTTAGATCACTCTGGCTATTGTGTAGAGATCCGTTTAGAGGAGAAATAAATACAGTGGTTACTGATGGAGAGTTAAGGGAGTGGTACAAAAGAAGTAGATGTAGAGGTTGGATGGTTGTATACTTTATTGGTGTAGGTGATACTGGGAGGAGATGGTGGGAGTGGGGAAAGGCCATGAATTCAACGTTAGACCTATCCTGTTTGAGGTGGTAAGAGATATTTCTATAGTAGCATGCTGCTGATTCTTTCAAGGCTAGGAACTTTTTGTCAGATAGAACTAGGAAGAATATGAATGCTGTGTTTTTGTCTCAACGTCATTAAAAGAAGCTATCTTAGAATAGATATATGGATTTTAAAACTAGAGGGTCATAGTCGTTTAAGGAGCTCTTAAATACCAAAAAGGAGTGTACTGGCAGGTATTTGCATATATGCTATTTTCAATTGTTACCAGTAGAGAGAATAAGGAAATTTAAAAAATACTAATGCTTAAGAGAAGAGTAGAATGCAAGTGATTTTATTAGGGATAAACTTACTCAATTAGTAGGACTAATGGTTATTGCATCACTTTAAATATCTTGACTATTAGATGATTGACTATTTTGAAAATGATTTAAATGGTAGTAATGAACTTTCACTATAATAATCTTAGATTATGCATATTTTTTCCTGTGATTATCATTTGGAAAGAATATTTTTTCAATTTTTACCTATTTCAGAGACTCTTTAAAAGTTATTTGTGGTGAGAAAATTTAGATAATATTTAGCAAGTACTTATAGACACAACATTATGCCATCAAATATTGTATCTACCTCTGTAGAAATGAGACATGAAAATTTTGAAAAATATCCAAATTTAGGACACTTTATAGCAAGTCTTTTGTGATACTGCATTGTATAGTGCTTAGTGTAATTTTCACATAGATTTAAATTCCAGAGAGAAATGTCAGACTGATCTAAAGTAAAGTTATGTTCATTTCTTTCATTTGAATTGTTATCTCTTTTTGTTATTTAATTTCAGGACTAGTGCCTGATGTGGGTGGAGGTTATTTCTTGCCAAGACTTCAAGGAAAACTTGGTTACTTCCTTGGATTAACAGGATTCAGGCTGAAAGGAAGAGATGTGTACACAGCAGGAATTGCTACACACTTTGTAGATTCTGAAAAGGTAATTACTTGGATGATTGCAATTTTTGTTGGGATAACATTACAGGAGAGGTAGTATGAGTGGTTGAGATCACAGGCTTTTGGTAGATAAGGGTCTGAATCCTAGATCTTACTGCTTAAAGCTTTGTGACTTTAGGAAAAGTTTCTAAGTCCTGTAACCTTCAGTGTCCTCATACACAAAACGGAGATAATTATGTAGATTCAGAACTGTTTTGCCTACCACATTCAGTGAATATTTTTTTAACGAATAATTACATTCCGTGAAAAAAAAAACTACTTTAAGAAAGTCAAATATATAAAATCTAAAGTTATGTATAAAAAGAATCTTATTTTATGAAAACATTTTGAAAGTTTCTCATGTTAGTTTCCCTGGTGCGTTTAAAAGTTACGTTTGTTAAATACGGTCTTAAAAACTTTACTAAAGGATATCTGTTGCAACTGGCAATGTTACTTTGTCTTTTTTTAAAACAGTTTTGCCAATTTTCTTAGGATAGTGGCAAAGTACTTGTGGGCAGCCACCCTGGGTTTAAATCCTAGCTTGCATTTAGCCTTTTTAGCCCCCCGTTTTCCAATCTCCAAACTGGGGACAGCAGTTTTACCATACTAGTTGAAACTACTTGTGTTAAATGTAATAGAAAAACCAGTTCAAGGTGATTTTGCCTCAGAATTCCCAGCAAGAAATCTAAGACTTATTATTCTGCTTCAGCTGGTTTAGCTTACTCTGATTGGACTGGTTTATATCACTTGTGAACCATGTGAGTGGGTGGACTACAGCAAATAGCTTAGCTTAACTAATGTGCTCTGTCCCTGGAATTGTGGGGTTAAGTGAGTTTCCCAGAAAGCACATGGGTCTACAAATGAATACATTGAAGGAGAAGTTTTGGATTAGGGGAAGGAATATTATAAAAATATATGAAGTAAACAGGTGGTGCAAACAAAATGACATAGGTGATAGAGGCTCTGTTCATCCCTCTGGCAACCAAATCAAAGTTGTGACGGAAACAAGGAGCAGCAGCAAGGAAAAATTGCCTGGGATCTTGATGAACAAGCCATACAACTAGGGAGAAATCTAAGAAAGCACCCTGCAACGGCACAAGGTAGGATGAGGCGAGGACGTGGGGCTGCCCAGTCCCAAGCCCCTGAGTGAGACAGAGGCTGTGGCAGCGGCTGACACCTCTTAAAGGGGCCGCGTCCACGAACGGATTTTCGCAGTGACCGACCTGCTTGCTCTGAGCACCAGTGCCGGTTCAGCTAAACACAGGGGGCACCAGGGACTTACAGGAAGACATTGTCGAAGTGAGGGCTGAGGCAAGACTTGCTCTGTACAGAAGTGCCGGCACTATCCGTTGTTTCCTGTTGAGCCCTCTCGCCTCCCCGTGTGCAGGCACAGCGCCGCCATTGCCGCGAGGTCATCAGACTGAATAACAGAAGCTGCTCTGCCCAGAGGATTCCCTAAAACCCCATCTCCTCCAGCTCACGGCCCCACCCAAGCCACATCCAGTTGTATCCTCAGCAAGTCAGGTGCTCCTTGCTGAGCAGTGCCTACACTCACACTGGAGGCAGCTTGCCTTGGGTTTCTGCTGTGGCCTTTTGAGGCAACTATAAGCACAGCATCTGTGGATTGCTTGCTGAATTCAGGTGGCCCTGGAGGGACAGAGGCTTTAGCTAAATTTGGCCTGTAGCCAAGCCTCGCTCAGGACTGTTGAACAGCTATTCGAAGAAATAATGTTGGAAAACTTCCCTAACCTGGTGAAGGAAATGGACATAAAGCCCCTGGAAGCTCAGAGAATTCCAAAAATCATGGATCCAAAGAGGCCCACACCAAGACACATCATAATTAAAATGCCAAAGGTTAAATACAAAGAAAGAATATTAAAAGCAGCAAGAGAAAAATAGTTACTTATAAGGGAAAACCCATAAGACTAGCAGCTGATTTCTCAAAAGAAACTATACAGAACAGAAGGACTTGGCAAAAAAATATTCGACAGGATGAATACCCAGGATCTACAACCAAGAATAATTTATCCAGCAAAGCTATCATTTAGAGTTGAAGGACATTTAAGGAGCTTTCCAGACAAAAATAAATGAAGGAATTTATCACCACCAAAACCGTATTACAGGAAATGTTGGAAGGAGTTCTTTAAGAAGAAAAAACATGTATTGAAATCAGGAATAAAGAATGTTAACAACTACATTCTTGTCAATAAGTAGCTCAAATGGAAAAGAATTAAGGGCTCCAACTAAAAGAGTGGATGAATTGAAAGGAAAACGACCCCTACATTTTGCCTATAAGAGAGATTCACTTCAAATTAAAAGACACAGACTAAAAGGAAGGAGATGGAAAAACATACTGGTTTGATGGACCTAGAAGGTATTTAAGTCAGAGAAAGATACACACTATAGTATTTCACTTATATGCAGAATCTAAGGAATAAAAAAAACAAACTGATCAAAAACAGACTCACAAATATAGTGGACAGTTTGGTGATGGACAGAGGGGAGGGGAGTTTGGGGGGCTGGAAGAATGGGGTGAAGGGTTAAAGAAGTACAAATTGGTAGCTGATGGATGGACACGGGAATAGGGAGCATGGCATAGGGAATGTAATTAGAATAAATACGTTGGCTAGGTGGAGGGTCAGGGGAGGAAGGGAGCAGCTGGGGTGGGGGACCATTTTATGATCTATATAGATGTCTAACCAATGTATTGTATACTTGAAACTAATTAAAATGAATTTTTAAAAAATGTTTAAAAAATGTATGAAGTATACAAAGTCGAAGGCTGTCCCTGTATACTGTTGGGGGCTTTCTATCACATTTGCTTGAGGTTTCAGATGGTTCAGATGCTAGGCCATCCTCAGGTACCTTGAGCAGGTGGCTGTCTCATTCTCCCCTTGAGCTATAACAAGAAATAAACCTGGTCACTCCATTATCTACTCTGGGTGGAGGACACTCTCAATTACAGTGGAGTTTAGTTAAAAATGGGAGAGAAAGCTGATTCACAGTCTTCTCTCTTCTTTATTAGCTTGCCCAGTCATATCTGCAGTGTGTAGATTGCCATTCACAGGGCCTGTGGAGGAAAACAGAAATGAGTAATATACATTGGGAATGGGGCTAGATAGAGATGGGTACAAAAGATAAATAACCATCTTTCTCATTGACAGAGTAGAGCATATAAGTGCAAAACAATACAAAGCAAGGGAAAAGGACTTGCTTATAAGAAAAGACTGGAAGTTTTCTCATGGAGTTGCAGTTCAGCTGGATTTTAAGATGAATATTGTCAGGAAAAGCATTCTGGATAGAGGAAACATTTAATGAGCAAGCCCACAGGGGCCAGAAAGCATTAGCTATATTTTGAAAACAATAAAAAGTCCCATTTAGCTAAACATAGAATAGATACATGAGGGATGTAAGTGGAGAGTTAAGTGTATCTATATTATAGAGCCAGCTGTGCATTGACTATAATAGCCATTAATCATATATGGAAATTTTGATTTAAATTAAAATAAAATTTATAATTCACATCTTTGGTTGCAGTACCACATTTCAAGTGCTTGATAGCCAGATGGAAACAAAGATGTCTCTATTTCTCTTTAGTTTCTCCCACTTTTATCCATTCCTTGCAAGGCAACATTCTCTGTGTGGGAATGTACGTGCACAGCTTCAGTGAAAATTTCCTTCAGCTGAAGAGAGAGTATCATCATTTTAAGATAAGGATTTTTAAAAAGAGTATAAGATTTCTAAAAAATTTATGTTTGTGCTTCTATGGGGTTTCAAATCTGTTTTCCTTATTTTCTTTTTTCTTTTTTTACTTTTAGTTGGTCATGTTAGAAGAAGATTTGTTAGCTCTGAAATCTCCTTCAAAAGAAAATATTGCAGATGTCTTAGAAAGTTACCATACAAAGGTAATCTTATTAATATTCTAACCTGATTTTAATTCATGGGGAAGAGGAAATGATTGAAAAATTAGCAGTTGGTGAACATTATAGTTTGTGGATGTAAATAAATGTACTGGGAATCATTTACTTCAGAGCTTGGTGGGACAATCAGTGCTTCACAATTGTTAGGATAGTCATCTAAGAAGATGATTTCTTTACTGTGCAACTGCACAGCTTATCTTCTCATTGCTGGTGAATTTCAGTGCGTAGCTACATGATTGACCCTTGCAGGGGCTTTTTATAAGGCTTTGTGACATTTCTGTGATGGAGGTTCAGTGTTGATGTTGCTTGTGGAGATGCTAAAGTGAAATTCTGGTATGTAAGTAAATATAATAATAAAGTATATTACAGTATTTACTATTCCTTATGTTGTCTTAAATTTTAAGGGCTAAGAATCTTATTAAAATGCTACATGACTTCTAGTTAAATGTAATGGATTAAATTATATATTCCCTTCTAAAACACCTCTAAAATTGTAATAAGGAATAAAAAGGGCAGAAATCCACAAAGAAAAATAGAACAGAAAAGATAATGATAGGCATGAGATGTCAATATTTTGAACCTTGAAAGCAGAATGATAAGGATAGCTACTTTAGACCTGAGAACGCTGAAATCTTATCCTTCAATGGGTAAAGCTAATAAGAAGCAAGCCAGTTGTTGTAGACTCATTGTAAGGTACCAGGTCCCTCTGAAGATGGGGTTGTGGAGTAGGGCAGAAAAAAAGGAATACTACTGCAAATTTTTATAAAGAGCAGTTAAGCCTCCAAAAGTCCTCCTCCTGTAGGAGCAACTACTGTCTCATAGCCTGGCCAGGAGAGCAGAGACGTCTTAAAAGGACCAAATCAGATAGGCCCAGCTGACTGAGAACAGGGGTAGATTAGGTACTCTACTGAAAAGAGGCAGAACAAACTAAATGGGAAGGCCTCTAGCCTCTTTCCCCTGTTAGCTTCTAGAATCATACATCCATCTATCCTAGTCAGTTTGGACAGCTATGACAAAAATACCATAGACTGTGTGGCTTAAACAACAGAAACTTATTTCTCACAGTTCTGGAGGCTGGGAAGTTCAAGATCAAAATGCCAACCAGTTAAGGTTCACAGTGAGGACATTCTTCCTGGTTTACAGATGGTGGGTGCCTTGCTGTATCTGCACACAGCAGAGAGAGTTAAAGTGAGCTTTCTCAGATCTTTCTTAGAAGGGCACTAATTCCATCATGAGGGTTCTATCCTCTTACCCTATTTACTTCCCAAAGAACTCAACTCCAGATACTATCACATTGGGGGTTAAGATTCAACATGAATTTGGGGAGGGATCAATAACATTGAGTCCATAGCATTATCCTACTCCCAAGCAGTACATTAAAAGAAAAAGAACTTGTAGACAAGAACATTTGAGGACCTCTCTAATGGAACATTATTATAGGAGGTCCAATGTATAATTATTTGGAATTCCTAACAGAAGATGGGAGGAAATATTTAGAAAGATAGTGCAAAAAAAATTACCCAGAACTGAAGAACATGAGTACATGGCTCCTGAGTACTCAGTGCAGTGACTATGAACATAGAGCATGTGGATATTCATCAGATTTTGTCAAAATTTGACAATCTCATGTTGTCAACTTGAATAAATATGGAATGGATTGTAGTGTGTGGGAGTTGAAGGGCCTTATCAGAGTTCTGTTACATGTGTAGGTGTTAATGAGGCTTGGTCTTGTTTTATTCAGTATTTTTCTCAGTGCTTTGGATGAGCATGTTGACAGCATTTTGATCAAATTGATATCAGACTAACAAAATAAATTCGGTAAAAGAATATGAGTAAAAAAGACCCTTTATGTTTAGAGTGATCTGTTTTATAGCAACAATGTGAAATTTAATAGATGTATGGGGAAAACACTCCCTGTGTTTTTCTTTACTCTCACACTACTACCACGTTCACAACACTTCTGACACCAGATGTATGAGTTTTCCATGCATCAAGCAATTTTCTGTGATACCAGTTGTGTGTTCTATAATTTATTTCAATGCTAACAGTTTATCTCAATGCTAACAATATCTGTCTGGAGTTAGCTTCAGATCCCACAACTTAAGGGCTCAGTCCCACAATACTGACCTCACTTCAGACATCCGTCATAAGTCTCACGTTGTCACCTGTACTTCTGACTGACTGGCTATAAATCCACGTTCTCACAACCTACTCCTTGAGTTTGATAATTTTTAAGAATGTCCCACAAAACTCAGGGAAATACTTAATGTTTATCAGTTTATTATAAAAGATACAATAAAGGATGTAAATTAAGAGCAAGGTCCAAAAGGGTCTCAAATGCAGTAGCTTCTCTGTCTTCTTAGTGTTGAGGTGCATCTCTCCAAATGTGGATATGTTCACCAACCTGGAAGCTCTCTAAACCCATCTTTTTTGTGGGTTCTTGTGTAGGCTTCATTATTACATAAGCATGATTGACTAAATCATTGGCCATTGGTAATCAGACTCTATCTCCAGCCCCTTTCCCCTCCCTGGAGCCTAAGGAAAGGAGGCGGTGGGTGAGGCGGGTGATGGGACTGAAAGTTCCAACTCTCTAATCACCTGGGTGGTTTTCTTGGCAACTTACCTCCATACTTTGGGGGTGTCCAAAACTAACCTCATTAGCATAAACAACTTGTGTGGTCGAAGGGGGCTCGTTATGAATAATAATAAAAAAAAACACACTCCACCTTTGTTTCAGGAACTGAGTACAGAAGACCAAATACAATAAAAGATGTTCTGTTTAGGATATCTCAAGGGTTTTGGCAGCTGTGTAAGCCAGGAATGGAAGACCAAATATATGTTTCTTATTTTAAATCACAGTACAGATAAGTAAAAATCTTGAATTTTAGTTCAAAGTACAAAATTCATAAATACAAGATGGGAGAAATGTAGCTTACAGTGGCACCAGTGTAAATCAGCAGCCGAATAGGACTGCCCCCAAACTAACCTAGGATTAGTTCTAGTAAAAGCATTGTATCCAAAACAAACAGGGATCTGTTGTGCCCTCTTGTATTTTTCTATTACTCAGCCACACCTGCAGCTAAATTTTGCATTCCACACTTTAAGAATGACCTCGATAAACTGGAACTGTGCATTCATTAGAAAGACCTGGATTGTGAGGGCACAAAACTATTGTATGAGTGAGAATATTAAGGTAGAAGAGAGATTAACTAGAACTAAAAAATGAGAGGGCTTATTTTTGGTCTAGCATTAAAAAAGTTTTTAATTTTAGTTGTTCAAGCACTTGTGAGTTCCTAAAGTGCTGTTTTATTAACCTTGGAGGTCAGTGCTGCTGGGAATATTAGGGAAGTGATAGGAATTTCTGTATCACATGGAAATTGGGGCAGGATGACTTCGCAGCCTCTTACAGTTCTTAAATTTATTGATATACTTGAATGATAATATATAGAATGACAAAAATGAAAATGCAAGAACATTTTTTGCCTTTGACACTTGTAAGACCTGGTCTGGAATAAAACACATCTTGTTTGAATTTTGAACATAATGGTAGTGATTTATGAGACTCTCAGGTATAATTTGAAAGTCACAAAACATATTATTAAACATGAAATTATTAAAAAGGTTTGAGTTACTCCAAATTAATTTAAACATTTTTCTTTTTAAACAGTCCAGGATTGATCAGGACAAGTCTTATATATTGGAACACATGGACAAAATAAACAGGTACTTAAGAGATCTCAAATCTGTTCTTTTGTAAAGGCCGTCTGTTAGCAAAATGAATTTGTTAACATTGTAATTACATTGTATTTGATAATGCACTGAATTCTCAAGATCAGATAGCATAGTGCTTTTATTTTTACTTACCTTTGAAAATAGCTTCTTGCTCACTCTTTCAAGGGGAAATAAATCCATTTAAGTAACCTGTCACAGGGATTTATTTCAGTGCAAAACATTTTTTTTAATGGGGAAGAGAGGCTTGAAAATAACAGTTGGATTAATTTGTCTTTTGTAAAGTCATCTCTGAAGGTCTTATCAAGCTGATCAGCAAATGGTTTTATGAGGTGATTTGAGAGATTGACAGATTGGCTTAAGGAACACAAAAGAGGAGAAAAACTATTGGAAAATAAGTATCTCTACATTTTAGAAGTGTCAGTTTTTAAGTTAATGTATCATTTATTTACATATAAAAGATGCAACAAAGCAAAAGAGAAACTTTAGGCTTTATTTTGCATTAGTGAAGGTAGACTGCAAACACCATCCCAGAGAAGCAATATTTTATTTCATTATCCTGTAAAATAGGCTGGAAATTTTTTCATTATTGAAATGAGGCTTGGGGAAGCCTGTGTTGAGGTTCATTGTTGTGTCAGAAAAAGAAATCACACATTGGTGAAATCATTTGTTTCCTTCCTTACAGGTGTTTCTCAGCCGATACTGTGGAACAGATAATTGAATATTTACAACAAGATGGTTCACCTTTTGCCTTGGAGCAGTTGAAGGTAATGTATGGATCATTTCTGCCGTGAGCATGGTGAATTCTTGTGTTAGGGAAGTCTCTGTCAGGTCTGTGGTGGAATATAGCCCATTTAAATTTTTTTATTATTATTATTTTTCTGAACTCAGTTGAGCCTCAGAAAGAGGTTTCACAAAACCTTTACCTAAACTCAATGCCTTGTCTACCTGCTGGATGTTGAAGGCAATGCTAAGCTGTTTTTAGTTCCTTTGTAACAGAGAAGGACTTTAGTCAGCATACGTCATGTCATCTCCAGTAGTCCTCCTTGTACTGTGGAAGAAGTATTTAGGGACATTTTTATCAGAAGGATTAGGTCTCTAGAGAATAGTGACCTTGTAGTATATTGTAATTGTGACATTAATTTATAAGTTCTGTTTAATATGAAATGGATCAATAGATGCTTTTCTAAGCAGCAGGTTTAATAAAAAATGATCCCTTTAAACTAGAGGCTCCATCTATAGCCATAGCATAGTCTTAAGCAGTGTTTCTCCGTGTTAGGTACACTTTGATCTTTCTCTAACATGATTTCAACTGGTACAGTAGAAGAAAAGCCGTTTTTGTATAAATGAATGTACATTGGGTACAGACTGACATTGTTTGAGCTATCTTATGATTATGAAACTTAGTATTTCAGACTTCTAGACAAAGGTAAGAAAAAACTGTTTCCTTATACTTAAAAGGTATTTTAGCTTGTCTTTATCTGATAGTATTTTTAATTATAGCATTTTAGTTGTCAGGAAACTCGGCAAAAAATTTTAAGTTAGGTCTTACCTGTGAAGTTGAAAACATTTCCCCATTGTTACTGTATTCTTAAAGGGAAATCCCAAGTTAATTTGTCTCTTAAGATCTTATTCAGTATTGGAATTTTATTGACTTTCAAGGATAGACATAAATTAGAGTAGGTAGAACAGTCATCTGTTTCCCTCACAGAAGTAAATTAATGTTACTATTAACAGCTTTTAAGAATGTTTGCATAAATGTAGATAATCATTTTGTATTCCAAGAATTTTGACTTTAAGTTGGTTCTGTTGAAATATAGAAACTAGTATTTCTGTTTTGTGTTTTTCATCCATAGGGCCCAGTTAAATATGCACTTACCAGTTTCATTTAAGACTAGTCATCCAGCATATACATCATAGGCTGTATGATGTCACTTTAAAGCAGTACAGATAGGCAACTAACCATATTTAAAAACACTGACCTGTCCCAAACCGAGGATGGGACTCAGATGATCTTTCAATTTTCCTTCCATTCCTCTGGCAACATGATTATTCTGCATTCAGGAAAAGGTACTTTGTAAGCCACCCATCACAACTAGGGTCACCATGAACACTTTCATTGAAAGAAGGATAGATTTTCATTTTTATTTTTATAGCTCTGGCAAATGAACGAGGTTACAAAATATTAGTGTCTGCTGGAGTAACATGATACGGGGATCAAAAAATTCCCACTGAGGCTTCCCTGACAGAGCTTAGATACAGGGCTTCTTTTAATCATGTCAACCAGAAACACCAAAAAGGATAATATAGTTGTTAGTGCTTTGGTGACAGGTTTGCAGATCAAATGTTTTAAAAAAATTTTAAGAAGATTTTAATACTAGTTTCAGTAACTCTCTAGGATTACTCCTAATCTCTGTGGGCTCTTCAGGGATTCCTGTCTTCTTTCTGCAGGTCCTAAGGATTTTGTCTGCATTTATGTTCTGAGTTGCAACTATGTCTTAGAGGTTCATTTCTCTCCAAAACTGTCTGTAGGAAAGACATAATGTTTTCAACATATGTGCTAATTATTAAATAAAAACAGAGTTCTTTTTTATCCTTTCTTTAGATTTTTAAGGTTTTACTACTGATCGTTGTAGGATAACATGAGGAAGTCATAAATTCTTTATAACTAATGGAGTTTTCGTAGTATTTTATTTTATGGCTTCTCCTCATATCCTTTCTAAGATTTTCTTCCAAAGTTCCAATATGCTTTTTTTTATTTTATTGCTTAAGGTTGAAATTCATCAAACCTCCTTTTAATCCCTCCTCTTTTGGTATAGGTTGTTCATTGTGCCAAACAATCCATGGAAGCTAATGGGCTATTTAAATGTCCTGGTGGGTAGCTTACATTAGGGAAACAACAAAACACACCAATTGCAGTGCTCTCACATTTTTGTGTGTGTTTTTAATTGTAGTAAAATACATATAATGTAAAATTTACCATCTTAATCTGCACCTGTCTGCTTGCCCCCAATCTCATTATGTGTCCTTTCTTTTCTATGGCTTCTGTCTTTTTCCTTTTTTTAAGTGCTATCTATGGCAGACCATTAGCTCCTGAGAAGCGTGCTTACTGCTCTATTCCCAGACACCTATCACAGAGCAGTTCGCATGGTAGGTGTGATGAATGAATGAATGAATGAATGAATGAATGGGTATGGTGCTATGCCTCCACTGAGGTACAAAAATGAAAATCCAGCACCTGTTCTCAGGCAGTTCACAATCTAGTGGAATAAATAATTATAATACAGTTTAGTAAGTGATGCTGAAATAGACGCTTACACAAATTATTGCGGGTGTCCAGAAAGTGATGGAGGCAGTCTGAAAGGCTTCACAGAAGACAAATCTGAGCACAGAATAAAAGATGAGAGGGAGTTGCTAAGTGGCAACGGATATTCAAGAGAGAACAAAACACATATTCAAAGGACAAATGTTTGGAGAATGTAGAGCCAGGAACAAGGAATATGTTGTTAAAAAGATGGACCAAGGCATAATAAAATTTTTAATAGTTTATTTGTGCAAAAATTGATTTGAATCAGGTAGCACCAAACTGGAAGTGGTTAGGAAAGCTCCACCGATAGAAGCTGGAAAAAGACTTTTATAGTGAAGGTGTAGAAGCAGAACAAGTTGGCTGTTTATGATTGGTTGTCCTTAGGTTTTGATTTCTTAACCTTGAGGCATTACCGGCTTAGGTTTTGGTTTGTTTATAGGTTATTCAAGCATTAAAATACCCTCCGTCTCATAGCTTCTTTCTTTACCAGTGTGTATACTCATCTTAGTAGTTATTGTCAAATGGTTTTGCAATATGGTTGTACCAGTTTATATTCACATACTAAGTTGCTCCACATTTTCAGCAACACAATATTTTTTCATTTTAGTCATTTCAGTGTATATAAAATACTATTGCATTGTGATTTTAACTTGCATTTTTATGATGATTATATGAGGTTGAGCACCAGTTCATCATGCATTGGCCATATAGGTACTCTTTCTTGTGAAGTGCCTGTTAATTATTTTTATTACTGTTAATTTAAAAGAATTATTAATATTTATGGATATAAGTCTTTTGTCCAAATATGTACTACATATATCTATCTTCCTACCTGTTACTTGCCTTTTTTCTCTTAATGATATCATTTAGTGAATAGAAATTTTAATTTTAATGTAATTCATCTTATCTCTTTTTCTTAATAGTTTAAGAAATACTTCCTGCAAACTCTCAAAGTAAAACACATCACATATTAAGGCTTCACATTTCTCAACAACATTGACTAAAATTGCGTTCTATGTCAAGGATCACCAAGATCACCCTGGATTTGGTGATCCACAGATTCACAGAACTCGTGGCTAGGAATTATCACAATGAAAGAACACAAAGCAAAATCAGCGAAAAGCACATGGGATAAAGTGTGAAGGAAACAAGATACAAGTTTCTAACAGTTCTCTCCCAGTGGAATCACATAGGACTTAGTTAATTCCTCCAGCAGCTAGTTGAGACAACACATGTGAAGGCTTTCATTGTGGATTGGTCATGTAGGTTCTCTGCCTAGAACATAAAATTCCAGATTCCTAAAAGGAAAGCAGGTGTTGAATATTTCATTCTATAAATATGGTGTATTGCTCTATTTAGGTCTTCATTAATTTCTCTCAGTAATATTTTCTAATTTTCATAGAAGATTTGCATTTGCACATCTTTTCATTGCATTTATTTCTAGTTGATGGATTTTGATGCAGTTTTAAGTGTAATTTAAAATTTTATTTTCTATTGATCTGTATAAATATAATTGAAATTAAATTTTGTATATTGCCTTTGTTTGCTAAACGTACTTATTCTAATAGTTTTTGGATTACTTTGGAGTTTTTACATATGTAATGATGTCCTCTTTCCTTCTTCCTTCATTCCTTCTCTTCTTTCCTTTTGCCCCTCCTCTTCCCCCTTCCCTTCTTTATCCTTTGTACTCCCTACCCCATCCTCCCACCCCACCCAGCTTCCTATACTAGCTAGTTCCTCCACGCTATCATCATTTTAACAGAAGTGATGATAGCAGCTATCCCTGTCTTGTTCCCCCCTCTCAAGAGGAAAGTTTTAAAAATACTAAAAATGTTGCTTCCTGTAGGTTTTCTGTAGATATTCTTTAATAAGTATAGGAAATTTCTTCTGCTCTTGGTCAGCTAAGAGGTTTTAGGTAATTATTATTTTGAATAAATAATTGTTGGATTTTATTAAGTGTTTTTTTCTGCATCTTTTGAGATATGATTTTCTCATAACTTTATTAATGGGTTCATTACAATAATTGATTTTTGATAAGTTTTTAATTTAAAGAAATCTAAGTTAATTTATTTTCTTTTTCATGAGTACTGTTTTCTGAATCCTAAGAAACCTTTACCTACTCCCAAGTTCAGAAAAAATCCTCCTGTGCTTTCTTCTAAAGCTTAGTTTTGTTTTGTTTGTTTTGTTAAGGTCTAGATCAATCTCAAGTTAATTTTTTATTTAAAAACAACTGGGGATCCAGGTTAATTTTTTCACATATTGTTACACAATTGTTCCAGCACAATTTGTTGAAAAGACTTTCTTCTTGTACATTGACTTGCGTTGTTGCCTTTTGTTGAAATTAAATGATTATACAGACCAGGATCTATCTCAGGGACAATGAGTAATGGTTGAATATTGAACTAGTTTTGTATAAGCCCCTGAGATAAGCCCCATTTGCTCATGATGTACTATCCCTTTTATGTATTGCCGGATTTGACTTACTAATATTCATTTAGGATTTTTGCATTATGTTTAGGAGAGAAATTGTTCTGTAATTTTTCTTGTAATTTTCATGTCAGGTTTTGGTAATTAGGTTATGCTAGGTCGATAAAATAAATTGGGAAGGGTTCACCTTGTTTTTGTTTTTTTGGAAGAGTTTATGTAAATTTTTTTTAACAGTGAAGCCATCTGGACCTTAAGTTTTCTTTGCAAGGTTTTTAATTATCGATTAAATTTTCTTAATGGATATAGGCCTATTCAGATATATTTTTTTTCTTGAGTCAGTTTTGGCAGTATGTATTTTTCAAAGCATGTTCATTTTCATTTAAATTGTCAATTTTTCTTTCCCCAACCCACCACCCGCCATCTACTTTATTTTTCCCTTCTTTATATTTTTGGGTTCTCGACTGGTCATAATTCTTGTTATGGAAAACGAGTCCACAGCAGGTACTCTGAGCAGAAAAAGATTTATTAAGGATAATAAATAGTTCACAAGACCTTTGGGATACCTAAACAGAAACTTTATTTAATTTTACCCATTTGAAAGGTAGAACTTAACATAGACAGGAACTATCAAAATGTGGTGGTATACAGAATATTGGGGGCAGCCATAAATGAGGGGTTTAGTTATAAACTCTTTACTTTGACTAATTTTAATATGGAACAGGAGTTCATTATTTTTGATATCTCTTGATTTAACTGTGTTATGTTTTTAATGGACTTCTTAAAAAATGATTGGATATAGTGTTTTAGATTTTCTTTAAAAAATGAAAAAGTTCAGTGACATACAATGTTTCTAACTGTAGCATCCTTTAGTTTATTTTTATTTTCTAAGCACCATTTGCCCTTGTAGAAAACCTTGTTTCTACTAAAAATGTTTTTTATATTCTTTCAAATAATTTGTTTTGACCTGTTTTGCATTGATTTCTCTTGTGCCTTGCAAATATTTAAAAATATTTTCTATCAAATTAAGCAATTATTGCAATATAATGTGAACAAATAATTTATCTTTTCTCTTTGACTATAGTGTGGAAACTACATTGAGCACTTCTTACATGGTTCCTTTGTAGCTCGCCTAAACTTTTTTCTCAGTAGCATTTTTAGCAGTTCGAAGAAAATTTTTAAGAAATAGTGAATTCGGTTTTTTAATGGAAGTTTTTAGAAATTTTCTAAGGTTACATTGTGAATCAGAGAAGAGTTGGGACTTATCTGTCTGTATAACCCTTCAGTCAACCCTGTGGCTTATGTGGTAGAATTATTCTAATTTAATCTGTAGGCTTGTTAAATATTGTTTTTCTCTTGATAATACAAATCAGACTGTATATTATTGGGCATTCTGGTAGATTTTTGAGGGGAGGGGCAGAGGCAGTATCTTGGGTTTTCCTATAGTTTGAAATGATTTTCGAGTGCAAGGACCATGTTTTATTTATTATTTTCTCCCCAAAGTGTATAATGCATGGTAAGTAATAGATGTTAAGTTAATATTGTTGAATTAAGATGAGAATGTAAATCATTCGACAAAAATAAAGGAAAAATAAGTTGGCTCTGACATACAGGAGACAACTAATCTTTAAAGCGTTAGGTAAATTGGTAAGGAAACTGACCAGTGTTCTACCAAGAAGTAGAAATGTGTTCACTAGGTACAGGGTTGTACCCCTGCACATTTCTAGCTAAAGATCCAGGTCCTAATCATTTATGAAAATTACAGAACAGTCTGTGCTTTCCCTTGTGAATGAACAGGCTATATGATACGATCTCCTTTAACAATCTTCCATCATCCCCTCTCTGATTCCTCTAACATGTGTCTCACTTCCTTGCCAAGGGAACCAGCCCCATCTATGCTCTCATTCCATGCTTCCTGCCTCCTCTAGGAACTAATTGTATCAGCCATCTCCCTCTTTCAGTATTTTCTACCTTCTTAATGGCACATTTTCTTCTGCTGTTATTGTCAAAGCTTTCCTACCCTTCCAAAAAGGCCTTCCCTTGACTTTTTTTTTTCCTCAAGCTACCATTCTTTATCTTCTCCCTTTGCCATCAAAATTACACAAACAAGTTTTTATTCACTTCTCTGTCACCTACACAATGTCCTCTTTTCCATCTTTGTTTTTTTTTTTTTTTTGACTTCAGCTTTCGACATTCTCGACTACTATTATAGCTTTGTATAGTAGAAGGAAAATAGGTTTTGGCTTTGACAGGCTCGGGTTTGGATTCCTACTCTGTGTGACCTTGGACAGACTCATATCAGAGTCTGTTTTCCTTATTTGTAAAATGCACATACATGTGAATGTACTCGCCTGGGGGAAAGGTGCTTAATAAATATCTCTTCCCTGTTTTGCTTATTTTTGACACATTGCATGCACTATCCTGAATTGCTATACCATTTATGAGGTGGGTAGTAGTGTTATCTTCATTTAACTAAGGAGTGGTAGAGCTGGGATTGTAGGAGTGGTTGAGCTGGGATTCTGCCCCAGGTCTGTCTGATTTCAGAGTACAAACCCTAAGTTTGTACTAAGTTTGTACTAAGTGCTAAATTGCCAGCTACAGTTTCCCTGTGGTGCTGGTGTACCAGTGTCTTTTTATATGATGTCAGTCTTATGAAAATATCTGTAATCGGTACAGTTGACCCTTGAACAACTTGGGTTTGAACTGCATAGGTCCACTCTTATACAGATTTTTTTTCCCATATATACTGTAAATGTGTTTTCCTTATGATTTTCTTAATAACATTCTTTTTAGCTTACTTTACGGTAATACTATAATATATAATACGTATACCATGCAAAATAGGTTGACTTGTCAGTAAGGCTTTCTGGTCAACAGGAAGCTAGTAGAAGTTAAGTTCTGGGAGAGTCAAAAGTTACACGCAAATTTTCAGCTGCACGATGGTTGAGCGCTCTGAACTCCCATGTTGTTCAAGGGCCAACTTATGAGATGTCAGAACCAGTGGAGCTTTGTGAATGAAATTTTCTTCCCATTTTATCTAGTGTGTGTATCTCTGTGTGACACAAGCACAGATAACTGGGTCACTTAAGTGGCCTTTTTAAATGAAATTCATTGGTAGCCAACCGAGGAAGTAAACCAAGAGACAAGAGTTTCGTGTTTGAAGAATGCTAGATGTACATAAAAGTGCCAAACCAAGAAATGTGAAGACAAAGGCAGATAACTGTAATACTCAGATATGTGATTGTGGGCTCACACAATGCATCACTGTTGGAAAGGAATTGTAGCGTCATTGGCTTTGCAGACTAGAAAAGAAAGTGGGAATGTCACTCCCTTAAGTTCACCTTTTAGCATTGTAATGCAGTACTTGCAGGAGTAACATGGCATTCCTCTGGCTAGAAAAAATTAGTGATTTTGTTAGCAAAATGGACTCATTGTTGTACTTGCCTGTGGAAGGTGAGGCTCCTAGCCCAGTATGTTTCAGGGGTGCCAGTATTCCTTTGGCTGACAGACAAAAGGGAGACAACATGGAGTAGGATTGCTCTCAGGGCATTGTGTGGGATCATGACTCTACGGCACCAAGGGCAGAAGAATGAGCTCCTATGAAGATGAACCAGATTCATAAAGACCTTAATCATTTTTCTCTCTTTCTCATCTACTTTTCAGCAGCATTGTGGCAGCAGATAGGATACTGACCTTTCCCGAACTTTCTCTGTACAATAACCATCTGTTTAAGCTTTGACAACCTCTAGGTATGATGCTGCCCTATCCATTCTGTCTGTTCTCTGAATCTGTGTGCTGGACTTGAGGATGCTACAAAGAACCTTGAATCTTTCAACTCAAAAAGTATAATTTATACCTTTCAGACAATAACTAAACAACACGCATAAAAACTATATATTGCAGTTACAAAGGAAAGGGCACACATCAAATTTAACAGCAGCAGCTGTCGTGGCGCCAGTCACACCCACATGTTGGAACGCTAGTACTAGCATCTTCAAATTCAAAAGCAAACACTATAGCATTGTAGCCAAGGAATTAGGCCTATAATTCTTACTTTATAGGCCTTGAATCATTTTTTCTCCTTCTAAGGTATGTGCATTTATTTAAAGGTGGAGATTATAGTTAAGACACTTCTTTAGAGTCACAAAGTGGGAAGGAGACGCTATGGTGTTTCTACTGTATCTTCTTTATATTGTAAAGTGAAATGTTCTCTAATATATTAGTGGTTTCTAAGATGTGTATTAAGTTTATTTAAGTATAATCACTGTGTACCTAGTTGGGATCATAATTTATATCAGGCAAGCTACAAAATGTAGATTTCTTACTTTGGTTATAGGTATAAAACTTATGCCACTGGTGGAATGCTCTGCTTTCTTATTGTAATGGATTAGTAAACTTTTGTTTGGTGCTTTGGCAGGATTAGGAGAGGATATAATCTCACTTTTGAGACTATCATGTGAAAGTACTATTAAGGAGCATATTTGAGTATGATTTATATCAAAACTCAGCTACTTTATTATAGACAATAAAGGAACTATTGGTCTAAAACTAGTAAAACCTTTTTCTCTAATAGGTAATTAATAAAATGTCTCCAACATCCCTGAAGATCACACTAAGGCAACTCATGGAGGGGTCTTCAAAGACGTTGCAAGAAGTGTTACTTATGGAATATCGGCTGGTTCAAGCTTGTTTGGTAAGATTTTTCAAAAAGCAATAGTTTCTAGTTGAGAATGTAATATATGTTTATTGTATAGCATATAAAATATAGAAAATTATAAGAAAATTAAAATTACCTGTAAATATAATCCAGGTGCAAAATAGTAGTATGCAGAATAGTAGTAGCTTAGACTAGGGTGCTGGCATTGGAGAGAAGTGAATGGATTTGAGATCAAAGTAGGCGATAGAATTAATAGACTTTGATGTTGGAAGTGAGGGAAAGAATGCTTTTAGGAGTTGGAACTTAGAGGTGTGGGTTAGAGATTTAAATTGGAAAGATATTAGTACCAGCAAAACGCCTGAAAACTACATATTGCAATTATAGAAGAAAGGACAAACATCAGATTTAGACAGCATGCAATTGGGACCTCTTGCAGCAGTGGTTGTGGTGTCAGTCACACACATGTTGGAACACTAGTAATAGCATCTTCAAATTCCAAAGGAAGTGACATAGCATTGTAGAGATTTATTAACAAATAAGAGCACTCAGCATGTGCTGGGCACTGTTAGAGGCACCAAGAATACATAAACACACACACACACACACACACACACACACACACACACACAAAATCTCAACTCTAGTGGAACTTACTTTGTTATGGGTGAGATAGATTGTAAACGGGTAAAGTTGTAAAATATACAATAATAAGTACTGAGGAGAAATAAAGTGGAAAGGAGGATATAGGAAGAAGAGAGAGGGGGGTTGAACTTGTAGATGGGATGATCAGGGGAGACCTCACTGAGGTGTTTTTTGAGTGAAATCCTGAAAGAAGTGAGGGAGTGAGCATCCAGGCAGAGGGCACCACAAGTGAAAGCTCAGATATGGGTGCATGCCTACTTGTTCTGGGAACCTCAGGGAAGCCTTGTGGATGGAGTGGGGTGGAGGGGTGGTCAGTGAGTGAGAGAGAGATGAGGTCAGAGCTAACAGGGCAGGAAGATGCACAGAGCACATGTGGCCTCGAAGGTCTTTATAAGACTTTGGCTTTTGTTCTGAGTACAGTAGAAAGCCACTGGATATTTTTGAGCAGAGGAGTCACATGATCTTATATTTTAACAGAATTCATAGCTGCTGATGTGTTGAGTATAGAATAGATAAAGTCATACAGAAGGAAAATGATCTTAGCCCTGAAGAGCACCAACATTTTGAAGTGGGGCGAAGGAGAAGTAGAAGAGGAAAAGAGCAGAGGTAGAAGAACTCGGGGATGTGGTGTGATAAAGACAAGAGGAGTGTTTCGAGGAAGAGGGAGAGCTGCTGAAGCACTAGTAGATGACGATAAAAGCATCCTTTGCATTCGGCAACACTGAAGTTACGGCTGACTTTTGCTAGCCGTTTCAGAGGAGATTGGGGCAGAAGTTACAGTGCGGTAAGTTGGAGAGGAAATGAGTAAATGGAAGGTGAAGTGGAGACTGTATAAAATTCTTCAAACAGAAATAGGGTAGAAGCTGGAACTGTGGAATCAAATGAGGTTCATTTTTTATTTGGTAAGGTAGGAGATACTGGAACATGTTAATAAATGCTTGAGAATGATCCAATAAAGAAAAAAGATTATGTTAATGATGCTAATAATAGTTAACATTTATTGAACACTTACTGTCAAAAACTCTGCTGGATGAGGATCAAGATAATCCTATGATGGATGTAGTGATACTGCCATTTCAGGAAACTATATTAGAGTTAGAGAAATTATTACCCCAAGGTCACATAGTTTCTATGCAGTAGAGCCCGGAGGTGAACCCTGATGTTTGAACTGCAGGTACTCAGCAACTAAATTTTACTGCCTACATTGATGAAGCCAGGAGAAGATAGAGATGGAGAACCTTCTCAAGCAAAGTCCTTGAGAAGGTAAGAGAGATGTTACTATGCAGGGGCAGTCTGGCCTTTGAAAGAAGGATGATCCCTCCTTCTGCAGTCAGGACAGGGAAGTCATGGTGCAGATGATGGTAGTTGAGCTGCAGGTGTTTCAGTGGTGGAAAAAAGCAAACGTTCATGTGTTAGGGCTTCTCTCTCTCTCTCTCTCTCTTTTTTTTAATGGAGTGGAAAGTTAAGTCATTAGCTGAAAATATAGTGAGAGAAGAGTTTGCTAGAGGTGGAGTTTGAGTCAGAAAACAGTTTAAATCATTGTCTTGGGGAGTAGGGAAGAGAACCATGGGTGGTCGAGCAGTTTTCCATGCCTATTTGAGATTTGTGATTATGAATTTTAAATGAAACAAGTCACAGTTACATGATTTTTCTGCCCCAAAGATTGAGCTCTTCGAATGCAGCAACAGGTAAATGGTAAGGTTCAGCTGGTGCTGCGATTTTGCCAGGACAGAATAAAGAAAAGGGCTTGAGGGAGAGGAGGACATTTTCAAGGAAAAGTGACCACGGTAATAGAATTCAGGAAACTGGGCTGGATAAAGAGCAAAGTGAACAAATACAAAGTCGTAGGATCGATCAGTGGAGCTCAGTAAGCTGAGGGATTTGCAGCAGTGGAAGGTACTTGAGCACATAAGGAAAGTACGTTGTGAGAGTTGGTTCAGTTTCTGATGTCATGGCTCAGGTTGTGGCTATGGGAATGGGAGGCTAGAGTGAACTTGGAGAGAGATCACTGGGAATAAGGATGCCCAGAGAGTTCCCGTTTGTCTTCATTTTCTTTCAGGTAAACCATGACTTTCCTGAAGGTATCAGGGCACGTAAGTGAGAATTATTTCTTTCCTGACTATTATGAAAATAGGATTTATGAATATATACTATTCATCAAAGATTATAGTTGTTTTATTAGTGAAAATTAGACATTTATAATACTTTTTTTAAATATTACCAATTGGCATATAAGGAAAAATAAGTCTTTGAAGTCAATATTGTTTTAAAAATTCACATCATCTGGTCACTGCTCCCTAATTATATGTAAGAGGTAATCTTGCTCCTGCAGTCACATGAACTGCCTCTACTAAGTGCAGTGTGAGCGTTTTTTACTACTCATTTTGTTACTGAAGGCTTTGAAAGGTATATTTATTCCCTTGCAAAAAGCCTTCACGCCTCCTACCCTCTCTTTTGTACTGGCCTGGCAAAATCCCAGCAGTGGCAAACCCTCCCATCTCCCTCCTTTCCTGTACCTGAGCAGTTAAAACATTGACATTCAGAAAAACCATATGACATAATTCATAACATCTGCTAATAATGCTTTTATTACTTTTTTTGCTTATCTTCCAAGTCAGCATATTTAGAAAATGCAAGTGAAGTGGTTTTTTTTAATTCCTAGCAAATTTGGAATAATTTATTTTTATGTATATGCCCATATCCCTATAAATAATAGCTGCTATTTCTCTTGTTTGAGTTCTTCTGCATGTGTTTTGCTTATCTACTCTCGTTATAATTTTATTCATGACTTTAATATAGTACAGACTGTGTGTATATTTTATCTGAGTAAAAGGTTATGTTCTCTGAGCTTTAAGCTTCAATAAACTTTACTGGTTATTGCTGTAAAATTTTCTTAATTTATGGCATACTGTAATATCAGAAATAAGCAGTGGGTTCACATTCTTCTAGAGGACACATGCAGTTGAGTCAGAGGAGATAACTATGTCTTATAGAGACCAAGTAAAATATGCATTTTTCCCACTAATTCCTGGCAGATTCTTGCTGCATGTGGATCAGAACCTACACTTCTGATTTTAGGAGGACCTGTGTGGTGTTTGGGTTATGTTGCTAAAATATTCATTATATGTTATAGCAACCTTTCTTAAACTTAAAAAAGATATTGTTTTTATAGATACTGTCATTTATTTAAAAAAAAAAGTTGAAACCAAGCAGCATTAAAGTTCTAATTTATAACACAGGTGTTTATCAAACTAATTTTTAATAAAGAGAAAGTATGTTGCTTCATCTTTCAGCATAACTTTTTTATTCAGAAAGCAGTAGCTATTCTGGGTAAAACATGTTTTTGCATAGTCAAATGTTGCTATAATTTGCTAATTATAAAGTAAGCAAATAAGATAAAATAAACTAATGTTGGTAAATTGGAAAAAATAAACTAGCAGATTAGGGGAATAACTGCCAAAATTCTTACACTTAACATCTAGAACTTCCTAGTTATAGAAGAAAATAAAAATGGATTATCTTAGCAGAGCTAGAGAGCTACTAAATGGTATTTGAGCGGGTGCCTCGTGAGACCTGAAATATCCGAGCTGCCTACATGGCAAGAACTTGTTATATTTATGCCAGGTAAAAATTCGATCATTTAAAATTAACACCCAGATTTTACTACAATTCTCTTTCCTTTTGCCCTTCAGTGGACTGTCAAATAGGTAGATAGCACTGGCCAGAGGGCTTAAAAGGGAAGAGATTCTGTAGAAAGAATGTTCTGGGATTTTTATTTACAGTCCAGGGAATGTTAAAACTTTCAAGTTGGCAGGGATTAGAACATCAGTCTTCAATATCACCACTGATCTGATGATACTGGAATCCCAAAGTTAGGCAGCCAAACCTGAAAAACTTCCAGTGTCCACATTTAATTATGCATAAAGCCTTCTTCCCTCTTCCTCCTGAAGCAGGCTTCTTCCTCAGTTCCCAGACTGCTTCTTTAATTATTTAGCCTTTTAATGCTCAATGCAGTTTATTAGGTTCACTATAGAGTTTGTATGCTTAAATATTTTCATTCTTCACAAGAATTTTGTATACTTTAAGCATGATTGAAATTCCCTACCATACTAAATATAGCCCCCTTCTGTTTATTTAAAATTTTTTTTGAGATAATTGTAGATTCACACGCCATCATAAGAAATATGATAGAGAGAGCCTACATACCCTCCACCCAGTTTCCCAGATGGTAATATTTGTATAAGTAGTATACTGTCACAGCCAGGAAACTAATGTTTCCCTCATTTATGATTGCCTCATACTTATAATCCTGTGGGGATACTGTGTGGCTACTCTAAATGATGACTACGCTGAAATAAGAGAAGTAGGGTTTCTCATGATAACCTGAAGGTGGTCTGGTATTTTAATTCAGTGCTGTGTGATTTAGACGGCTCAGCAGAACGCTAGGATCCACATTTAATTATGTATAAAGTCCCCTTTAAAGTAATTTTCCTCTCAAATCAATGTAGAGGTGATTGGAAGGTAGATCTGAGCCCTCCAGCCTCTCCTTCCTTCTCTTTAAACCACACACGCTCTGGTTTTAGCTGTTTTATTGCAGGGAGATTTCATTTATGTTTTCGTTTGAAGAGGAAAGGAGTTCTAGGCCTTAACCTGCTGGATTTGTTCAGTAGGCTGTATTCAAGCTAGAGGCATCAAGCTTAGTAGGTTAGAAAACAACCACATGGTCATCATCAGTACATTGCTATCCATCCAAATTCTGTGGGGCCTTAATTTATAAGAAAAAATGAAACAAAAATTCAGACTTTGCAGGGAAAAAAAATGTGCTATAGAAAAATATGCCTAGTCTCAGGTAGTTTTGATTCAGTAATTAAAATCTGGTAATACCAGAAAGAAATGAACTAACTTTTCTCATGTCTTCACTTGACAGTTTTAGTAGATAAAGACAGGAGTCCAAAGTGGAAACCAGCTGATCTAAAAGAAGTGACTGATGAAGATTTAAATTATTACTTTACATTTCCGGGAAGCAATGATTTGAAATTTTGAAGTGAATTTTGAAGGTATTATTTTGAATCTGTCCAGCTGCCTGTTGTTCATATATTCTACAAACTGAGAATGATTTCTGCATTTTCAAATGGTTGGGGGAAAGAAATTAAAGATATATTTCATGATGTGAAAATTACATGAAATTCAAATATGAATGTCCATAATAAAAGCTTTTAAAACATAGCTGTACTCATATGTTCACATATTATTTATAGCTGCATTGAATAGTTGCAACAGAGGTTGTAAGGCCTGCAAGACCTAAAATATTTACTGTCTGGTTCTTTTCAGAAAAGTTTGTCAACCCATTTTAAAAGATGGGAAATTTGAAGGCCTTTAGAGATTCTCGAGTTAGTAATCTAATTAAAATGGGAACTTTGCCTTTTGATTTTGAGTAGTGGTTTATAGGTTGATTAAATAAACATATAAAAAACAAAAACTCTGCAATTTTTTTGGAAACTTAATGCTTCATAGAATTTTCTGTGTGTGTGTGTGTGTGTGTGTGTGTGTGTGTGTGTACACATGTAAATCTATTTGAAAGTAACTGAGTTACTATTGCAGAAGTGTTCCTTTTATAACACTAGAATTCTCAGGCAAAGAGAAAAGGTTTTTATGAGGTTGTTTCTCCAGTATTATTAACTCAGCCTTGGCCATTCCTAAAGTTAACCACAATCTCTTATTATGGTAAAAGTGAAAGCATTATTACTTGTTTGCAATATTTGCTAATCTGGCAGAATGAAGAATTAGGAAACTCCAGTCTCTAAGATAGTGACTCTCTGCTTTCTGCAATTTACATCAAACATCTATGTGATAGCAGTTATTTGGCCTTACACAGTTCAAATCAGGAAGTAAACAAAAACAGGATTTTTATTTAAAATAGAAATACCTTCAATGATTGATACTGTTGACAAAATAAGGTTTTTTTTAAGGTATGCAAGAAACTGGTGTTCCAGACTTGGGACCTTAAAGTCTAGGTAAGAAGAATTTTTAAGTTAATTTATCATTTTATATCTTGTATAGTTTTTCCATCCCTCAGAAACTAAAAGAACTTCAGGTTTGTAAGCAGGTTTGTAAGAACAAAAAGTAGCAGGACTGAAAATGGCATCAAAGATTGTATCTTGTACCCTTCTCATAGATGAGGAAATTGCAGTTCAGAAGGAATTGCTTTCTTTAAATTTTGTTCTTAATATATTAAACATGAAGGATTTTTCCCCAAAAAATTTTTGGGGGAATTGGAATAAATATGCCATGATAATGGACATGTTTACATTTATGTTATTAGAACTGCTAAATTGGAACCGAATGATCCAGTAAATTACTTACATAACTGAATTTTTATTCACTTTGTATTTGTTAGAAATGCAGATGTTAAGTCCTTTATGTTAAAAAATTTGAAAATACACAGTGTTGAAAAGCATTTGCTTACTTCAATTAAATAAGAACTCATAGCTAGTTGCAACTAGACTTTTATTATATAGTTACAAAAAAAGTGTTTTCACAAAAATATTTGGAAAAAATATACCATTTCATAGCTAAGTCTTACAAGGAATAGAATTTACTAACAAAACTTAAGTTTTGCAGAGATACAGGGAGTGCATCTGAGCTCATCATGCCCAGTGCTCCATGCAAGACATGTGCTAATTGGGCAAACACAGGATGAGTGCATCGTGATTAAGCAAACAATATATTTGTTAGAACTTTTTTTTTTTTAATTACTGTTCTTAACATTTATAATGTCGCTAACTTTTATTTTCTAAAACCATACAAAAGTATAGTTTCCTCCATTTCATAAAATGTTAGTGATATTGAGAAGGATATATGAGTACCATGCTTTGTTCATTCAATATTCATTAATACTAATAAGGCAATTTGACAAATCATTCCTTTGGGACTAAGATCATTTTTATCTCCTTCAAAATTGTGCTTTTAGTGCTAATAATAAACATAGTTGGTGTGCAGAGAAACTGGTAAGGCAACTGAAAGTGGAGGACTCATCACAGGGCTGAAACTGAAAGATAATAGTGCACAGGAGACACTGAACTGGGGGAGGAATGGGGGGCACATTTGTGGGGCTATGCGAGTCTTTGTAAATGAGGAACTGGCACATTTCCTCTGATAATCTGCTTCTACAGTTGCCACCTGCAGGTTCTTTGTCGTGCTGATGGTGGCCCATCTGCCCCTAGGGATTCAGGATGTTTTTGAGGGAAAAGATCCAGTGGTTGTGGATGTGTCAGTGTAGTAAAGAAAGTGGCGACCGTGTCCTCCCCCTCGGTTGAAAGCACTGCAAACTTGTTTTGCAGTGAATGATGCAGTGATTGAGTTTGACATTAGTGCTGTTTCTTAGGCTCTTTTCCCCACTTTCTGTTTCCTCTTACTATTTGGCCATTATTCTTATTTCATCAGTGTTGTGATGTAATTTGGAACAAATGTTTCCTTTTCCAGTAGCTAATCTTGTTTTTTCCCTCCCTCAAATAGTCCTTCTATTCTTTTATTGTTCATAAAAGACCTTTACACTGAAGTAAATCTAATATTTAAATATGAAGGTATGAAAGAAGCTAAATTATCCTGTCAAAGGTGTTCATATTTATCTTGTCATCAAGGCCAAACTATATCTTGATAACTACCACATGCAGTACAAGTCTTTATTGTAGCTCTTTCTCCTGCCTGCTCCTAAGCTGGTTCATCCACTAACACATTTTTTTATGCAGCTTTGTAGTTTCTTGTCTAAGGTTTGACATATAATGCAGCATACATTTTCAAGATAAGTCTCTGTATGTCCCAAGGTATGTTTAAATGAGCGAAGGGGGTGGTGCTTGATAGCAGAACTGTATGCCATAGTGCCTCAGAGGGTAGCAACAGTTTAGACTTCTAGCTAGATATGGATCTAGTGGGCATTCCTGTTATGCCCCAAGACAATAGGGGCCCAGGGCAAAGGAGGAGCCTAAAGTTAAAATATTTAGATATAACCAAAACCCAGTAGTCTGTGTCCTTATGTGTGCTGAAAATTTTAGTGTGATGTGCTGCTTTTATATGGCTTTGTGTTCTCGCCATAGTATGTATTAATGCAAATGATCTGAGGCAAAAGTGTCCTAATGTGAGAGATAAATGAATGAAAACTGGCAATATCTAGGCTTTTATCTCAGTACATTCAAAAACCTAAATTTTTCTTCATATGTTGGAAATATGTTTTGCAGTTTTAGGAAACTTTCTGTTCTTAGCTTTATGACTTCTGGTCCTTTATATAAACACGGTGGTAGTTCTACTTTCTAAGTTGCTAAGATGGCAAGTACAAAAGAACAGTACACATCCTGGGACTAGGTGAATTGAAAGTTGGATGACCATGTGTCCAAAGGCAGTGGAAAGATGGCATATTACTCACTTCAAAGAGCTTTCTTTGCCCATGTAACTTGGAGAATTCATTCTAATGGATTGTGAGTGTCAAAGTATTTGTTGAAATTAGAGGTAGCACTTCTGCCTGCATAAAAGGCCTGATACATATTTATCTCATTAAAGAGCTCACAAGCATTTCTCTCTCTTCCTTTAGATTTCAATGACCAGAGTCTTTTGTATCTCAGTACAGGATCTAATGCACATGGGCTTAAATAATTCCCTTTTCAGTTAAACTCGATGTGTAGCAAATCTTGATGAAAAGGTAATTCTAAAGACAGTCCCAATTTTCCTACAGGTTATATCTTAGTGACTTCTTCCCTTTCTCCCAATTTTGTCACCATTGGGAGAAAGCTTCCAAGACAGTAGCCTTATTTATGAAAATAGTATAGTTTATGAGCGTAAATGCTCTAAGGGCATTGTTATCATAAAAAACATAAGTACTCTCTCGGAGGAGTGTTTGAGCTTTTGTAATACAGCTATAAATCTTTATGCATCATCTGGTCCCACAGTAATTTGGTGCCTGCCCCACTAGTCAATAAAGTGGGGATGAGTATACATATACCAGCCTTCCGCATCTGTGAGACGACAAATCTTAATACGCATTCGATACTGAGGCCAAATTCTGCTTTCTGCCTTGCCAGCTAGGGCTTCTTTTGTTTTAAAACTTACTGGATTGCTGTTTATAAAAGGTACCCAAACTTATTTTCTTGTATAGTTATATATCACTAGGCTTAATTCAATGCAATACACATTAATGCCATGACTTCTGTAAATGCCTTATACGCACAGTCTGAGTCATACAATAATAGCTGTGGTTAGTTAGGGCCGTATGGTTCAAGGTGATATGTTTGTAGATGAAAAGCATAACTCTTAAGGGCAGGATTCATGGTAAACCTTTTGCTTTTTGATCATTTGTGTTAATAGGGATACTCGACACACATAGTTTTAATAAATAAGACCCACTGTTAATCACCATGGCTTGAATGCCATTCATTGCTAAGACATCTCAAGAAAAAATTTTTTCCATATCTCGGAGGGGGAGAGGTTGGTGTAAATGAACAAATAGTTATTTTAAAGGAGTGTCTTCAACCCTTTGGAAACTTGGGGCCTTTTTATTTCTTTGGTGATGCTATACTATCTCAAAAAGAAAGTGGTGTGACATACAGCCAATTACTGTGGTGCCACAGGACCTACATTTAGCCCCTTAAATGACTAAAATCCAAGACCAAGCTAATAGAAAACTGCTGTTACCACAGAGCTGCTTACAACACATTTCATTTTAGGTATTCCTACACTCTTGACATTATTGATTTATTTGTATATTCAGATGAAGTCATTTGATCACACCACTTTTTGCTTTTCTTTCCTGTATTTAAACTAGCACCAGCTATATCCACAGTTGAAGAAAGTGCCATCATCCTATAGTGTCAAGGCCCTTCACTCTCAATGAATGGAATGTCATAGTATTTGATGTTATTGTTTGCCCATTGCTGCAAGGCATCACTCAAGATTTGCTGGGACAGGCGGTGTGCAAATTCGAAGACCACAATTTCGGGCTTTGAGGGTTCCTTCACTTCCTCATTGATAACCGAAGGGATCCTAGGTCGCAATCTCTCTTCTGACATAAAGCTTTCTGCACTTGCATGCCGGTCGTCACTCTCAATTGTAGTAGGAAATGGGAAAGTTTGCTTTGATTTCATGCAGCCCATGTTATGAAGAGCTTTAACTGAGTTTAAGCAAAGACGTAGCAATGACTACTTAACAGCATCTTTGGTAAACACTGAGCATTTGTCCACTTGATATTGACCAGTGCTTTTCCTTTCCAGGCCACTTCAGTGTTCCCTTTCACCACTCTTCAAACATAGTATTTATCTGTCAAGAGAAGAGAAGTTTTATTTTGAACATACAGAATGCAAAATACTGTACAAACATGCTACCTAATCATACCTTTTTACACTTTGGTCACTTGGAGGAAATGTGAGGTAACTAAAGTTGTTAGCAATTTACAAAATAAACATTTTTTTTTCAAGGTCTTAAAAATTTTATAAAACTGAAAACACAGTAAAACATTTGCTAGCTTAGATTGATTTATGTTACCAGGGGTCAGCAAACTAGTCTTTGGGCCAAATTCTAGCTGCCTGTTTTGTAAAATAAAGTTAATAGAATATAGGCATGTCCATTTGTTTACATATCATCTATGGCTACTTTTATAGCAGAGTTGAGTAGTTGTGACAGAGGGGCTTGCAAAGCCTAAAATATTTACTCTCTGGCCCTTTACAGAAAATTTTTGTCAACCTTTGATCTATACTGTTAAGAGAAACGAGCATAACCATATTTTCTTGTGCTTTGGACCTCATGAACCTACATATCTTGGGCTGTTCCCGCCTTCATTCCAAATGCATGAAAGAAGCTGCAAACTATTATTTGGAGCATTTGAGATCTTGCTCCTCAGCAACTATTGTCAGTTTTGGCTCAAACTCACAAAAGTTCTTTACAGGTTGGACGTTTCCTATGTCAACATTTACTTAGCATAGTATGACAGTTCTGGCAGCATCTGGTAAGTTCTCGCTGGCCCTTGCTTGGGTATTTTTAGGTGACTTAGAATTTTGGGGGGTTTGAGGAAAAATTTCCTCTAGGGAGTGAAGCAATCCTATAGGGATACACACAACATTTGGCTCATCTGGAGATGTTCATGTAAAAGTTGTTTCCCCTAGAAATTTGTTCAGACGCTACAGATCTCATAATTAACAGGGGAAATTGTGTCTCCAAGTCTGACAAGCCCCACGGTCAGCCTCCCATTAATACTAAGATGGCCTAGATGAGGCTCCTTTGATACTTCTCTTTTTGTGTGCACAATTAGAGCCAGCTTAAAAATTAGGCAGAATGAATGGGGGGCGGGGAACTATTAGAGACTGTCTCAACTCAAAAAAGCCTTCTCCCCCTAAGCTAAAAGTAAAACCATGTAAAAGGATTTACAAAAAATTAATAAATAATTGGATCAACCTATGATGTCGTTTAGGTGTCAACCAAATTCTCTGAGGTATTAAAAATAGCTGTCCTTATTTTAAAAGGGAGGTCATTTGGAACTTGACTTGTCAAGGGCAGATATAAATTGTAAAAGACCTCTAAAACAAAATTTGGATCTGACTGTGTGTTATAAATATGGGATAGTTTTCTACCTCCAGATGTTACTATTAAAATAAATTTAAAGGAAAATACTTGTAAGGATTAGGTATTCTAAATTTCTCAGAAAAATATAGAAACTAACTCAAATGCTTTCAAGTTCATGTGATCTAAGATTAATCCTTAGTAAATAAAACAGACATCTCTATTTTACTTGGGTTTTACCAAAATAAGTCCATTTTAATAATTCACTTTCATATATGAAATGTTTCTAGAGGTTATTATGAAAAGTATTAAATATATTTGCCAGTAAAAGAGCCTATGTTTCTAGCAGTTACAAAATGTCTTCATAAATCTGCCAAGCTAAAGAATGCTAATTGCATTTAGTTTCCATTAGAAATTGGGGATTTTAAGGATTAAAATCTCAATAATGTAGGAATAACTTTGCAGTGTTCCAAAAGGGCCCCTGGAATACCTCAAAAGATTTGTATTTTAATGTTAAATTTTATAGGAAGCATTGGAAAATAAGTGATGAAAAAACTTAATAGGGTAAATTTCATGGGTAAACAGTGTTATAGTTGGCCTGTAGGGAAACCCAAGAAGGCTGCTTGGTTCTTCCTGGCTCCCTGGGCATCATCATAGTGCATTTAAGCTGAATTCAGATAAACTTATGAGCTGACATTATTGAAAGGAGACACCTTACACTACTGCCAAGGTTTGATAGTCACTTGAGGGAAATCCCAGTTGGTAACCACTTCCACTCACAGCAAGCTCCCAGGAGACAAAATATTTTTAAAGGTCACTGACTGCCACCTAGAGATTTTATTGGAAAGTACATCAAATAAAAGACACTCTCCAACCTTATTGGAAGGGACCTTATCAGGTGCCTAACCGCAAATGGACATCCTGTCTACAAAGACTCCTTGAGGACCAGAAGCCACTGACACCAGAGGTAGATAGCTATCCCAAGACATTGACAAGGCCTGTATACCTATGGATTGATATTGAATTCAGAATCTATTTTGTTTGATTGTCTTTACCTGTTAATGATTGTAGTCATTATATACTTGTTCTTTGGGTTTTTCTAAATAGTCCAACTGATAATGATTACCAAACATGTATAAAGATAACTGTTAATATTCTTTTCATGGCTTATGCAAACCTTATAGATGCCAAATACAGAAAAATGGAAGAGGCAAAACTCAGATCATGATAGTTATGTGCTGGCTGGAAAATTACTGCTTGGCTATTGCCCATGGGAACATAGGCTATCACCCATAGGAACATAACATTCTAACAATAAGCTTTCTGCTTCTGTACCCCCGCTTGCACAACCAACCTGGGGGTTGACCGTTAGTAAACAGAAGAAAAATAGACTTTTGTGTTCAGACAGAATGAAGAATGGGGTTTAGGGCTTAAAAACCCTGTACCTCTACATTTCGGGGCTGCTTAATTTGAGGTCTGCGTACCCCTGGCAGACCCAGCCGGCTGAATAAAGAGTGTGTTTCCTATAACTCACTGATTTCTGGTGGTCCATGTGTCCTTCGGGGACTGGTAGCTACAAAAGTTAAAGATAGAAATGATCCATAATGTTTTTTCCCAGTGAAGGCCATAAGACCTGACTGCCTTCCATTTACCTGCCCTTTGTTTTGGGAAAATTCAGCCTCAACCTACATCCCTTTGTGGATGAATAAAGGGGCTAGCTCTATGGAAAGTAACCTCACAGGGTGGTGCAATTATAAATTCCTAAAAAGTCTCAGTGAATGGTTACACCCCAGGCCTATAACTTTTTTACTAAAAGGCTTAAGTAAGCCTTGTTCATTGTTTCTGTGCATTTAGATTAACACACCTTTGAAATGCCTTTCACATCCCTCCTTCTGAAGCACAGCCACCCTCGAGAGAGCATATAATCTTAAGGAACCTGTTATCCAATCCCCTCTTTGCTCTCTCCTACCCTACTGTAAGCTTTAGTTCTTAATCTCAAATGCATAAAAGAAACTGCAGTTATTCTCCAGCCAAGGTTTGACAGAGTCGCTCAATCTGTTGAGATTTTGCTTTCCGGTATATCCTGTATGTAGCTCGAATACATTTTTAAAAAAAATTCTCTACAGGTTTGGACATTCTTATGTCGACACCATGGTTATGGTATTGCTCCATTCCCAATGGTCACCGTTTCAACAGATCAATACTGAGACTTCCTGGGAATGAACCTTCCTAGTGCTGAGACCATACTATCCCCTGAAAGGGTTGGTAGTCAATGCATCCTTTAGATTTATGACTAAAAGGGGGAATTGTAGATGGAAAATGGGTGCTGTGATAAATCATAAATTTCTAACTTGGTGGGTAGTCATGCCCTGGGCCTATAACTTTTTTATTGAAAGATTTTTAAGCAAGCCCTATTCATTGTTCTTGTGCATCTAGGTTAACATATCTTTGAAACTACAGAATATCCCTCCAAGGCATAGCCCACCCTTAAGAATGCACATAATCTTGTAATCCAGTCCCTACCTGGCTTTCTCCAGCCCTTATATAATTTTTCTTACATTCTCTCCTTAATTTCATATGCACAAACAAAACTGCAAACTGTTATTCTCCGGAGCATTTCAGATCTTACTTCCTGGCAGTTGTCAGCTTTGAACGTTTCTCTCTTGAGGTAAGTAGGCTGCAGTGCTTGTGAGGTACCTTCTAAACTTCCCAGCTGGGTGTTAACCACTGAATGAATTTTTCTTAAGACAGGATTTAAGGCTGACTAGAATATAGAGCTGGTTTACTGGAAGGAGGTTTAACCATAAGAAAGCACCCGGAAAGTCTCTATGAATGAGGTCATGGTCTTTGATTATGTATTAGTTTTTTGGGTAAGAGATAAAGCTCTAAAAATTCATAAAATAACATTTCCGAAATCACGAATCCTGAGGTAAAAACTAGCACCCATTTAATTCATTTAATGGTTTCTAATTAAAGAAATTTAGAAAAGGTGACCTTTGCCCAGATCTTAACTGCTATATATTTTTTAGATTTCTGTAAATTCCACGGTTTTCCCAAAAATACTACATTGGTTCCCCTCTTCAACTCCTAATAAGAATGATACAGGGAGTAGAAAGGAAATCCAGCCTTCTGCTTTTAATTACCATTAGTTCTGGAACCCAGAGATTATTTCAAAAACAAGGGATGAGTGTGACGTTTGGTTTACCAGACCGAACTTCTTGAGGACAAGAACTGTCTTGGTTGTGCATCTCCACCATGTAATAACTTACACGGTATCCATTTTGTACTACGAGGGATAATTAAGGAAACTGGAAATAGTTAACCAGAAAATGATTACTTAGAAAATTCAGTGAGTGTCAGATATATAAAAAGCCATGAATAGAATCTTTAGTAGGATCTTTGAATTTGCAAAAGCAGTTTTATCTTACCATAACAAAGTAACTAGTGCCAGATTTGCCCTCTCACCGAAAGTGGATTTAAGCCTGGAGAAAACATGTGGGCAGTGCTGCCGTAAAAGAATATTTCTTAGGGTTTATTTGTACCAAACTAATGACATATGCCAGGGAGCAAGTTCTAAAATGTTCTCTCCAAAACAGTTTTGTAGTTTCTTTTATGCATTTAAAATTAAGGGAACAGAAGGAAGATTACACGAGGGTGGGAGAAAGCAAAGCAAGGATTGGATGAGCTCTCCAAAGCTTTAGAAGGAGGGGTCTGGAAGCAGGCATTTCAAAGGTAAGTTAATCTCCATGAACAGAAACAATGGACGGGCTAGCTTAAGGCAAGGATAAGCTTTTCTGTAAAGTTATAGGCCTAGGGCATGACTACTTACTAAAACCTGCCCAGTTAAGAATTTATGATCAGATCACCCTTTGAGGTTACTTTCCATAGGGCCTCCACAATTGGCAGGTATTTTCAGGCATTGCAGAACAGACAGGACAACTGATCCCAAAGAGGAAGGCAGCACAGGATGTTAACACCACAGCTGCTCATCCTGAGTTCCTGCCTGGGGGTATCTTCCAGCTTTATCATGGGGAGGTTGAGCCCAAGCAGAGGAACAGTTTTGCTGAGCTGAAGAGGCTGAGGTTGTGTTACTGAAGCAGAAGGAACTTTTTAGAGTTCAAGAGAAAATGCTGTGGAGAAGGAGGCAGAAATTTGCATGGAGTCTCATCCAAAGTACTTGTCTGAGATCTGAGATGTTCACATACAGGAAAAGGATCTGCAAGACCTAGCAAAAGATGACCTACTTTGGGAATCAGAATTGAATGATGTCACCAGAAATTAGTGCTGGGAAATCTTTGGAGTTGAAAACCAGCTGCTACTCTAGAAATGTGACACCTTAGGAGTCAGGAGTGTATTGACAGGCCTTGGCAAACTTTTCTTAAAGGGCTACATAGTATAGAATTTAGATTTGTGAACTGTATGAACTATGTCACAACTACTTGGCCCTGCTGTTGTGCAGAAACAGCCATAGACAATATATAAACAAATGAGCAATAGCTCCATGCCAATAAAACTTTATAAAAACAGGCAGCCAGGCCATGGGCCGTATTGGACTAAGTTCAAACAAACGGGCTCGGTCTAACAAAGAATAAACGTCAGTATCATTAAAAGGAAGATGACATAATCCAGACTCCTACAAGGTATTGTCCACAATGTCTATCATAGGATAAAAATTTACTGGCCATGCAAAGGAGCAGGAAAATGTGCACTATGATCAAGAAAAAAACACAGTTATTAGAAAAAGACCCAGAATGATCCAGCATTTGGTAATTAATAGAGATTTTTAAGTCAACTAAATATATTTGAGAATATAAAGGAAAAATGATCACAAAGTGTGAATAGAGAATCTCATTAGAGAAATGGAAATTGCAAAAACAAAACATCCAAAAAAGTAAATTCAAGAACTGAAATGCAAAATTCACTGTATGAGCTATTAGACATTGCAGAAGAAATGACTAGTGAACTTGAACATAAATTCTTAGATATGTGTAATCTTAAAAATGAGGGAGATGATTTTTTCAAAATCGAAGAGAAACCACTGAAAAAGATAAATATGGCATAAAAACAATGAGGAATGAGACACATTTAACCCAGAAGAAGGCAGAAAAGGAACAGAGGAAGAAAAAAGGGTTAGAAAACAAATAGCAAAGTGGCTGACTTAAACCCATACATATCAAAAATTATTTGAAAGGAAATAGACTAAAAATTTCAGTTAAAAGGCAGACTGGTTAAAAATAAGATCCAACCCACACAAACATAGGCAACTGATCTTTGACAAAGGACCAAAGGTAATACAATGGAGCAAAGACAGTCTTTTCAACATATGCTAAAGCAACTGGACATCCACATCTTAAAAACCTAGGCCTTACACCCTTCACAAAAATTAACTCAAAATGGATCACAGACCTAAATATTAATTACGAAACTATAAGACTCCTAGAAGATAACACGTGAGAGTTAAAGTCTAGGTAAATATAGATGGCCTTCAGTTTGGCAATGACTTTTTCAATACAACAGCAAAGGCATCCATGAAAGAACTCATAAATTGGACTTAATCAAAATTAAAAACTTATTCTTAGTGTAGACACTGTCAAGAAAATGAGAAGACAAGCCACACACTGGGAGAAAATATTTGCAAACACATTCAATAAAGGACTATTATCCAAAATATACAGAGACCTCTTAAAACTCAAAAAACAAACTAATTAAAAAACAGGCAACAGATCTGAACAGACACTGCACCAAAGACATAGAAGATAAAAAGCATATGAAAAGATGTTCAACATTATATATCAGGGAACAGCATATTAAAATAGTGAGATACCACTACGAATGATTAGAATGGTGAAAATTCAAAACATCGGATACTAATGAGGATATAGAACAACAGAACTCTTATTCATTGCTATTGAGAATGCAAATTGGTAAAGCCACTTTGGAAGACAATTTGGCAGTTTCTTATATAACCATATTCTCACCATACGATCCAGCAATCATGCTCCTTTGTATTTACCCAAATAAGCTGAAAAACATCCACACAAAAACCTACACATGGACATTTGTAGCACTTTTATTATATAATAGCTAAAACTTAGAAGCAACCAAAATATCCTTTAGTAGGTGAATAGGGAAAGTGGTACGTCTAGACAATGGAATATTATTCAATACTGAAAAGAAAAGGAGGGACCTTAAATGCATATTACCAAGTTTAAAAGCCAGCTATATGACATTCTGGAAAAGGTAAACTTTAGAGACAGTAAAAAGCTCAGTGATTGTCAAGGGTTAGGGAGGAGTGAATAGGTGGAGTACAGAGGATTTTTATGGCAGGGAATTAATCTGATACTATACTGGCAGGTGCATGTCATTATACATTTGTCAAAACCCACAGAATGTACAACACCAAGAGAAAACCCTAATGTAAACTGGACTTTGATCACATGTCAGTGTTAGATTCATTGATTGTAACAAGGTACCACTTGGGTGTGAAGCTGATTGTGGGTGAGGCTGAGAGGTAAAGGTAGGTGGGCAGGGAATAAGTGTACTTACTTCCTGCTCAATTTTGCTGTGAATCTAAAACCGCTCTATAAAATAAAATCTAGTTAAAAAAAATCCAACTAAGAGATGTACTTTAAATACAAATATACAGTTTGCATGCAAGAGAGAAAGGATATACCATGCAAACAGGAAACAGAAAAAGGTTGCAATGATTATATAAATATTAGAGAAAGCAGACTTCAACACTAGGAGTATTAAACCAGAAATAAAAAGGGGCATTTTATAGGTCAGTGAAGAAGACGTGACAGTCATAAATGTGTACGTAACTAATGACAGCTTCAACATACATGAAGGAAAAACTGACAGAACTAAAAGGAGAAATACAAATATTATTCTCTGTCACAGAGTATCCAAAGGAAAAAACAAGGAATTCGAGTTTTGAACAACACTTTGTTTCAACCTGAGATAATTCACATTTATAGAAGACTACACCCAACAACTCTAGGGTACATGTTCTTGTCAAGCACATATAGAAGAACACTCACCGAGGTAAAACTACATGGTCTCAACAGATTTCAAAGGCTTAAAATCTTAGAGTATATTTTCCAGCCACCAGAGGATTAAATTAGAAATAAATGATAATAAAATATCAAGAAAAACCTCAAATATTTGGAAACTAAATACTACATTTCTAAATAACCCATGAAACAATCACAAGGAAATTAAAATACATTTTCAACTAAACAGAAACCACAACATATTAAAATTTTTGAAATGCATCGTTAAACCTAGGAGGAATATTTATAGATTTAAATGTTTGTAATAGGTTTACTTCAGTGACCTAGGTTTCACTTTAAGAAGCTAGAAAAAGTAAATTAGACTCACAGTCAGAAGAAGAAAGGAAATAATAAAGATATGAACAGAAATCCATGAATCAAGGAAAAGGGCCAAACAATTGAGAAATATTAATGAAACAAATGCTGGTTCTTTAAACATCTAATTAAAATACCTAAGTCTTCATCTAGTCTGATCAAGAACAATGAGAGGACACATTACCAAGATGTATGTGAAAAATGGAACATTACTATAGATCCTAATACATTAAAAGACAAGGGAATATTATGAACAATTCTATACCAAAGACCAAATTACCAGAACTGGCACAAGAGAAAATAGAAAGTCTGATGGCCTTATATTAAAGAATTGAATTTGTCACTTAAACTTTTCAAAAACAAACAACAAAATAAACCTCCGGGCCCAAACAGCTGCAATTAGAGCTCTAAATACTTTCAAATACTTTAGAAAAATATATAAATCTTTCCAAACTCTACAGAAAATAAAGAGGAAACATTGAGGTCAGGTTATCCTGTTAAAACAAGCAGACAGTTCAAGAAACTTTACAAGCCAAAATCCCTCATGAACACAGACCCAGATATCGATTTTTAGAATGGCAACCTGAATCCAGCAATATAAAATGGTTAATGCATAATGAAGTGGAATTTAAACCAGGAATGCAGGAAATGCAATGTAATGTTCAAAAATCAATATTTATAATTCACTATTCTAATATTTAAAAAAAAAAAGAGCCAGGAGATCATCTCAATGTATGCAGAAAAAAGCATTTGATTAAAAAAAAAAAAATTTCATTATAAAAACATATGGCAAACTAGCAGCAAGAAGGGATTTACTCAATCTAATGTTAATAGTGAAAGACTGAAAACTTTCTCCCTGTGACAGGAACAAGGTAACAGTGTTTGTTCTATTTCAATTTAATATTGTATTGAAAGGAAGGAAGAAATACAAAGCATAAAGTCTGTCAGAAAGAAAAAGAAAACTGCGTTTATTTGCAGATGACATGATTGTAGAACATTCTAAGGGTTATATAAATTACTAGAACTAATTTAGCAAGGTCTCAAGATATAAAATTGATACACAAAATCAACTGTATTTCTGTATACTTAGGCAGTAACTGGAAGATAAAATTAATGCCATTTGAAATAGCATGAAAAATATGAACACTTAAGCATAAATTTAACAAAATATATGAACGAAAACTACATTGTATGTTGTGTATGCAGTAAGTGAAAAATACAAATTGTTACTGAGAAAAAGAAACTAAATAAACAATGTCCATGATCTGGAAGACAATATTATTAAGATGTCATTTCTGCCCAAATTTATGTATATATATTCAGCACAATTCTAGGAAGCTTTTTTGTAGACACTGACAAACTGATTCTAAAATTCCCATAAAAATCCCAGCAGGATTTTATGGAGACATGCAGATTCCAAGCTGTATATATGAACAGCAAAGAAACTAGAAGGGTCAAAACAGTTTTGAGAAAGAATAAAGTTCAAGGCTTGCATTACCCAATTTTAAGAATGATTATAAAGCTATGGTAATCAAGATAGTGCTATACTGGCGAAAGGCTAGACACACAAATCTACAGAACAGAATAGAATTCAGAAACAGACCCCTAAAATATGGTAAACCAATTTTTGACAAACATGCAAAAATAATTCAATGCAAAAAGGATAGTCTTTTTTTTTAACAAATGGAATTGGAACAATTGGACATACATATACTGCCCCCCCAATGGACCTATATACCTTACCCTTTATACAAAACTCATAGGTGATTATGGATCTAAATGTAAACTATATGAAACTTTCAAAAGACGGAAAATTGTCATGATCTTGGGTCAGGTGAAGAGTTCTCAGATATGACACTAAAAACATGAACCATAACAAAAAATAGACTAAATCAAAATTGAGAACTTTTGAGAAGAACAAAGTTAAGGAAATGTAAAAACCAGTCCTAGATTGGGAGAAAATATTTGTAAATCATTTATCCAACAAATGACCCAAATTTAGAATAAATAAATGACTAGTAAAACTCAACAGTAAGAAAACAAACCAATTTTTTAAATGGACAAAAGATCTGTACAGACTTTTCACCCAAGACCACCTATGGATAGTAACTAAGTATATGAAAAGATGTTTGACATCACTAGCCATTAGAGAAATGCAAAACAAAACCATGGTGAGATACCTCTACACATCTACTAGAATGAGCAAAATAGAAAAAATACCATACAGAGTGCTGGAGAGTATGCAGAGCAACTGGAACTTCATGCTAGTGTGAGCGCAAAATGGCACAGCCACTCTGAACAACAGTTTATCAGTTTCTTATAAAGTAAAACGTCCACTTACCACATGACCCAACAATCCAACTCCTTGGTATTTACCCTGGAGCAACACAATTTGTATTCAAATAACCTTTGCACATTTGTTTATCACAGTTTCATAATTGCCAAAAGTTAAATAAAAACAACAAAGATATTGATACCAATATGGATACTCTTGGAGGGATGATGCTCATTGAAAGATGCTGGTTTCAAAAGTTTACAGACTGCATGATTCTATCTGTATAACATTATGGAAAAGGTAAAATTATAGGAGCAGACAACAGGTGTGGCCACCAGAGGTTAAGGGCAGGACATTGTGACTACAAAAGAGCAGATAGGAGGAAAACTTTTTGGGTGACAGAACTGTTTTGCATCCTGACTGGTGGTGGCTATGTGAAACTCATGTAACTGTTCACCAAAATAAAGTCAGTTTTACTCTATGTAAATCAAAAATGAAAAAGATATTTTCAAAACTACAGTACAACGCCATTACACACCCACTAGGATTGCTAAAATTAAAAAGCCCAGCAATGCCTAGTGTTGGTCAGGATGTGGATTGCATATATTGCTGGTGGCAGTGGAAAATGGTGCAACTGCTTTAAAGAATTTGGCAGTTTCTTAGAAAGTTAACCATGCGCTTAACCCTGTGAACCAACTTTTTATTTCTAGGTATTGTCTATCTAAGACAAATGGAAATATGTCTGCAAAAAATTTATGTACCAATGTCTATTCTTCACAGAAGCTGGAAATAGCCCAAATGTCCATCAATAGGCAAATTAATAAACAAGTTGAGGATATCCATAAAATGGAATACCACTTGACAATAAGAATGAACTGTTGATATGTGCGGCAACATGGATGACTCTCAGAAACATGTTGAGCCAGAAAGAAAAGACTGATCATATTTATATGAATTTCAAGAATGGACAATACTAACTGCTGGATGGAAATTGTAACAGTGGTTATCTTTGGATGGGAGGTGGTAAGGGCTGCTTGGAAGGGGGCATGAAAACTTACTGGGCGGTGGAAATGTTCTACACCTTGATTGGAATGATTACATGAGTGTATACATTTGTCAAAGCTCATCAAATTGTACCCTTAACATCTGTGTATGAAAATATACAGTTTTTGAGAACATTTGGGGAGACACAAGTCCAGGAAATGTTATACCTAAAAAAGGCTGCCTGCTTGAATTTGTCACAGCAAATTTCAAAATCAGTCTAAAATTCCAGCTCTTAAGTGGCAGGGCAGCATCCGGAGCACAGACCAGCTCCTGTATGCCCTCCTGTGATAGGTATGTTGTTTCCTTTGTTCTTAACTGGCCGGAAAGCCCCAACTCGGTGGTCATATTCTTCTGGACCTACAGAAGAGCAAGAAGCCACCTCCTACCCATAACCTCCAGTTCAAGGGCTTAACTATTTATTTCTCACTTCCTCTGGGAACTTAGAGTGCTTTGACTGACAAAAGAGAAATCTATTTGGAAATTAAATGGGAGAATCCTTTGTCCTTAACAGTAGCTAAGCGGGGTGGAGTGGGGAGAGGGCTATACAATCTTACCCAAAGAATTAGATTTGGAATACTCCATCTCCTACACACTTTGTTTAGTTTGAGCACATCTCTATATTTGTCTATAGGACTTCAAAGTATCTAAGTAGTAAAATATTTATGCTGTCAACCTTCATCTAGTTTAGCCATAGTGCTTTTATCAAGGATAAAAAGACTACTATTCTATAGTTGTTCCTCACTTCAGTTTACAAATTTATATTACGTTTACCACTTCCTTCCTTCCAACAAATAGTGGAAATAGTCTGCTGTTTCCACTTGCAGAGGCAACTGACCCAGAGAGGTCACATGACAAGCATGGGGCTCCTATTCCAATTCTAGGCTCTTCTTGGAACAACAGGTTCTCCTAAAATCCTTTATCCAATCATAGCTTATGTTCTTATGTGTTAAACATCTTCCTCCCCTCCTGAATTTACAAAACTTCCCCCACTCCACTCATAGTTATGAAGTTAATGCTTACCAATAAAGACCAAGTACCTCCTACCCAGGGTCCCTTGCTACTCTCTGCTCATTGCTCCAGTCCTTGAGGTGTCTCCATCAGCAGGGACATCATGGCTCAGAGCTTCCCAGGCTCCCAAACAGTCCCGAGGACACTGTCCTCGGACTACCTGTAAGCTCTGACCTTTGGGCCCGATCTTAGGCAAAATGACATTGATATATTAACATCATTAGGTAATCGACTGATGTGGGAACTAATGGAATTGCTTCACATGCTCAGAGAAGATGCAGTTGTCTCGACAGAACAGGACTGGTAAACTGCCCCACATTTTTGTTAATCAGATTTTAGTTCTGTGGTTCCTATCCCACAGAAGCCTTTTGAGATTTATCATGAATAAAGAATGTGATCCTTAAAGGAAAGTTAGAGCCCAAAACAAAAAGCTTATGCTACCACTGTTCATAGTAGCAGCCATTCAAATACTTCATAGACATCTTAAAAGGCAACTGCAGTCCCAGCCTGAACACCACTGAAGAATGTTTTATAATTTCAGTCTCCCCTAATAAGATAGCTGATTCATAATGAAGAAATAAAATTTCAACAGTGTTCGTTATTACCGTAAGTCAGTAGTTTAGCAGATTATATGATTGGCTGACCTTATTAGCTGTACTGAGTTCTTAAACTATTATTCACCTGTCAGGTTGAGAAGCTACAGTGACTATCAGTTGAAGGCATAATACATTAAATGGTGGATCTTAACCAAAAGAATATTTTGGCTCATTTGTCATTTTAACTGGCTGAACACAGAAATATAAAATGTTTAAAAATACAATTTTCAAAAATATTAAAAATTAATTCCTTTTACACTTCTGTATATAATCTTAAGATACATGAATAGCTATCAGTGAGAACCATCCAGCCAGTGTTCAGGACCAACATCCATCAACATAAGGGCTTTCAAAACGTATTTAACAAAATAAAATCAAAGGGAGATAGAGAATGAGATGACAGCTTAGGCTATAAGTAGTATAGAGGCCCAGAGTGGGTCCTTAATTTGTTTCTTGTTTGTCCTAGTAAGTGAAGTGGCAATTTGTTCATGCCACTGCGAGCTAAAATTAAATTAAAGGATGCTTTTCCTCTCACCACTACTTTCCCCTGTTCCCCCAAATCCCAACACACACATACATACGTAGCACAGTCATCTGTAAAGAAAAGAAAGCCCCTTTTATTATATTCCTTTGAAGCCTCAAAGCACTAAACATATAGTGTCAGGCCAAAGTCCTGGCACTTCCCTCAAAAATGGGTCTAGCAACTACTGGGTCTTCTACTGAAGCCTTCAAACAGAAGATGCAATTTACTGTAGCCCACATAGTTCATTTTGGAGCTGTGGTCCTCCATCCTGGATGTGGTGTCATCACATTGAGTCTGGTGAGTAAGCCAAGAAAGGTGTCACAAGAAAAATGTGCCCCCCACACACACAAAAATAAAAAGCCGTAACTTGAATATGAGTCGGACCCAAACATAAAACTCTAGTTAAAAAAAAAAAAAAAAAGACTAAAATGTGCTTTGGAAATAAACAGTCCACTAAATCCCTGAAAGTCTGTCTCAGGTACTAGATTAACAGAAATGGTTATTACTGTTGTCCTACTTTGTATCATAATCTAAGCCTTTAAATAGGATTCTGTTGTTTTATATCTCAATTTAAGCCTTAAAATGGACCTAGCTCTGAACCAATGCAAATCTCTAAATAACCATGTTGTAATCTGTCAGAAAGCCTTATGCATATATATAATCTTTCAATGTTCAATGTAGTTGCAATGAACAAAAATGCCATTTCATTAAAAATATAACTGAATTCATTAAAAAAAATAATGGTTCCTAATAGCTTGTTTGCCATTATTTGTTCTCTAATCATGGATAGTAGGAGTATATCTTCTCCTGGAGGGGGGCACCCATGAAGGTAGGACATTAAATAGAGGTCTTGGTCCCGGTAATACTGAGAATCAGTGACTTAGACTATAAATTCATAACAGGATCAAGTGACACCCATTAAACTGGCAAACAAATGAACTCAAATTTAATACTCTCACCAAAAAATAAAAAGCTACAAAATACAGTAAGTATGATTCTGGTTAGTTGAGCACTTAAATAATAAATAATTAATTTAGATAATTGTGATATAAATGCACGTTAAATATTTAGTAATTATTTAATAATCAAATAAATAATAATGTGCCACTCAAGAGCACTACTGTCCAGTCTCTGGAAACAGTACGCGGTTCCGTCCTCAGGCACAGAGAACACAGGCCGTGCACAGCTGCTCACCCACAGGGCAGTCTCGGGATGACTCCATCAGGTCACACTGAGGGCCAAATTTTCTCAACAGAGAGGCGGGGAAAATAACATTAAGAGAAGGGATGATGTTTGAGATTCTAATAAACTTGATTAGAGCTGTGTGGTAGGACTTCATCTGTAAACTGGTAATTTACCTCAGACGGTCATAAAAATTAAGTGAACTTCTTCTATATTTAAGCATCTAGAGCTGCCTTGCAACACGGAAGCTGTTCAGTAAGTGCTATTCCTTTCCTTTCTCTTAGATTGCTCCCTAAATCTACTAACATCAAATTATTATTTTAAGTGCTTTAGTTATAATATTTCAAGATTGTAATTAAGAATCATAATCTGAGAATTCTGAAGGTCACAGGATTTCGAACAGTGAGAATCAGGTGATAGATCTAGTCAGGCGTCCATGCTTCATCCCATTTACCACATCCTCCAGGTCTCCAGAAGAGAAACAAGCAGGAAGTTCTCAGCCCTTCTGGGCTTTCCTCTGGGTACGTGTCTGGCCTCACCTGACCACTCCTACTTATGACTATGAATATTGAACTTCAGTCTGCAGTAACTCCTCCAGCACTATAATATAAATCCTTGCAGGAAAATGAAGAGTAGCTTCAGACCAACAAATTGGGGAGGGGGGGAGACTAGTTAATTTTTATTAATGCGACCTACATTACCAACCACTAAGACTGAAAAACATTTAAACTTTATAGTCTATACTCATTTCTTAGTCATGTCATGTCCTAACTAAATGACAACTGTACTCATGACACATGAATTAAGCTCTTTGAAATTCTGAAACCAGTTCCTTAAGCAACTGTTGTTAAATGGAGGGTGGGGGGAGGGGGAGAGAACTGGGTAACAATGCCTTTAGATTGTTACAACTGGACTATTCTTTAGATCCTATAGTTGAAACTAGGAATCTGAGCTTGAATCAGAACATGAAACCAAAACTGATGCAAAAATGAATACCCAGTCACAGCTCACTGCAATCTGAAAATCATGATCCAATCATCCTTCTGTGCTAAGCCAGTTATTTATTCCATAGACTCCCACTTCATGAAATGCTTTCTCCCTCAAAAGGGCTTCTAATTTTCCCTCCTCTCTAGTATTCTTCCCGATTCTTAAGTGTCTAACTTAAGTACACTTCCTGTGTAAAAGCCTTCTCACTACCTTTATCACTCCTTTTGTTTCTGTAACATTTATCTCCATCACTGTACTTTTCCCATTCTGCCTTGTTCACAAGTCTGTGCCCAAACACAATAGACTTGCAGGCCGGAACATGCCCATACCACTTTCTTTCTGAAAGAAGATGGGTAATAAGTAATTGTTATTCATCTTTGTATTTCACTTCTATATGCCTAGCATAATGAAGGGCCTCAGTAAATGTTAATTGATTTAAATAATTTGTTTAGATATTAGAAAGAAATTCCTGTATTCTTACAAAGAACAACCATATGTTAACCAAGTGTCTGGAGCTTTCAGAATCTATATCTATAATATCATCTCACTTCCATTTTTCCCTTTCCTTTTCCCTAACATATTATTTTATACAACAGAAAGGAATTATTTTTTCTCAACAATAGGGATCCCCAATCCCCAGGCCAAAGACTTGTAAGGCCCGTGGCCTCTTAGGAACCTGGCCACCCAACGGGTGAGCAGTGGGCGAGGAAGCAAGCTTCATCTGTATTTGCAGCCGCTCCCAAACACTAGCATCACCTCCTCAGCTCCACCTCAGATCATCAGGCATTAGATTCTCATAGGAGCACAGGGTTTTGGTGCCAAAAAGGTTGGGGACCACTGCTTTACAATATACAATGATGTATAACTGTATACTTAAGCAGGTTAAACATCCTGCCTGGGGAAGCATGCGGCCCGGATGGCACGGTATGAGATACCAGCTGCACTGAGTGTTGCGCATCTTTTGACTCTGGTTTTAGGGATCTTGCTGCTATATCACACTGCCTCCCTTTCAGATTTCATGACATACGCTAATTCAAATGAGCTGCCTAATCATGGAACAAATGTGCTCTACACACTTATTCTTTAGAATAATTGTCTTAAAGGGGATGAGGTGCAATGACCACTCTCTAACACAGATATTAGTGCAAATTGGTTCAAAAGTAGTGCAATTCATATTAAAAGCCCTAACTCAAATATTCCATTTTCAGAAACGTATCATAAAGAAATGGTCAGGGGTGCAAACCAAAATTTATATGTAGAAATTTTCATGAAAGCCTTATAATAAAAACTGAAAATAAACTAAATGGCTAACAATAAGATTTATCATACATCTATGTCCTGGAATATTATGGAACTGTTAAATAACTATGGTGAATAGCCTCTGGCATGGCCTCCAATAAATCCTGCCTCCTGGAGTCCCCATCCTTGTTTAATCCCCTCTCCTGGAGTGTAGGACTAATGACTCAGTTGTAACAATAGAGTATAGCAAAAGCAATGGGATGTCGCTTCCAAAATTAGGTTTTGAAGAGACTGTGACTTCCACCTTGCACTCCTCTCACTCTCCTAGGAGCCAAATGCTATGTTGTTAGCAGCCCTGTGGCAAACTGAGGCAGATCTCTGTACAACACTGCCCAAGGAATGAGACTGTCCCCGAGTTAAGTCTCTAGATAATATCGCAGCCCCAACTGACAACTTGATTGTGAGAGGTTTTGCAGCACAGTATTCAGCTAAGCTGTACCTGGATTCCTGATCCACAGAAACTGTGAAATTAATGTTTAATATTTTAATCCACTAAATTTTAGGGTAGTTGATGATAAAAAATGAGTAAGTCATAAAAAATATATTAAGTAACATAAGGAAATGCTCATACGTTAACTATTTAAATTACTAATCAAATGGTTTATTTATACATACCAAAACAAAACCTCAGGCTTTTAATAACAAAAAAATTGTTTAAAAACATGTACTGTGTACTCACATATTTTTTATTTTAACAAGTAATTTCTTGCAACATTTCCACTCACTGAAAATATTTTCAAGACTGTTATCGGCCTGCCTTGTAATATAATTTTAAGTATAATTATCATTAGCTCAAGAAATTACACCAAACATGGAAAATGTTAGAGTCTGCTTCCTAAAAATACAGTAGAAAAGTTGGAAAAAGATTAGAAGACTCACCCCAAGTCTTCAGAATTGGTAGATAACATTTAAAAGCATGAAACTGTAATATACATGTATGATTCCAATTTTTAAAATATATACATTTTTAAAAGATTAAAATAAAATACAGGAAAACATCAATAGAGATTCTCTTTGGGTGGTGGGATTACAGATACTTTAAATCTCTTCTCTATGTTTTTCTCTGTTTCCCAAATTTTTTGAAATGCACATATTATTTTTATCATCAGAATATATCTCTTTTAAAAAGCCAAATTGGTAATTTGGTGCAATACACAGCTGCCTCAAGGCCAGATTTAATGGTAATATGAGACTCAACCATTTTGTAGAGAGAGAGAACAGCACTGGGCCCATATCACAGTCTAGGTGATAACACTCAATTAGCAACTAAAAATAGTCAACAGGACTATATTATATCTGAATTAAAAAAGAAGCCACCATAATGCGGAGTTAGATGGATTAAACTAATGCAGGATTCTGTCAGAACCAAGAACAAATATATAAGGGGATATAGGAGATAGCTTCCAAAACGTCAGTGTTTACAAATAAATTAGAAATATTAGAAAGCTGAGCAACTCCTATATCTATCATAAACTCCATATTTATTATCTGTGGTTTACCTAAATATTCTTGAATTTTACATTCTAGTCTAAATCCACTTGGGAGGCAGCATTTTATATATACAGAGTAGTGTGCTTTTTATTAATCCTAAAGCTATACATACCAAAAGGGAAAAGTTGTTTCAGATTTTAGAATTTGGTAAACTTATTTTTTGTCAAGCATTTTCTTATTTCTTGGATTGCAGACTGGTAGTTCATCCAAGATCCTGACCAAGGTTCTTATTTTAAAAAATGACACCTTGATATCATAAAAAAAAAACTTAAAAGGCTCCACTAAACAAAATGACTTTATACTCAAAATCAGTCCATAAAATCTTTCCTCACTGTGTTTTCTTTGAACTTCACTGGGCCTAGGAATAGAAATATATCTCAGACAGCAAACTTGTGTCATTTAGAACTCAAAAGTCAGAAAAACCAGTAGATTCTATATAAAGAGTTCTTTGAATGACTTTTGACTAGGTAACAATAGAGAGATTTAATCAGCGATGTGACCACAGGCCATACTCAAGCCAAACTTCAATAAGTAGTTTCTAATTCAAGGTTGGTCCAAAATACCTAAAATAAGTCATTTTAAATGATTGAATTACCTTAACTGATGTTTTTCTGAGTCACTAAACTTTACCCCAAGTGTCATTAAGGAATTTGAAGGGGATCAGACTTTGCCATTCCAAAATATGCCACGTTGGCATAAAGGTTGTTTTGAGCTTAAGGCAATTAGCCCTCTTCTCTCCCTTTTTTGTCCAATAAAAGGGCATAAATTTCCCTTCCTAAAGGTCTCTCCCTCTTCCATACCAGGAAGAGAACTACTCCAGGGACAACTCTTACCACCTAGCGACAAATCTTTCTAAACAACCCTATTTATTATACATTTCCTAGTCACCTCCCCATAATGTAACCTGAGGCCAGAAGCCACAGACCCCCTAATTCCTAGTCACTTCCACTCTTAATCACCGTTTGTTAAGATAATATGTAAGATCCCAATTCTAACTGTCTCCTTGAATATTTCTTTGTGAACTCCGATATATACACAGGTAGTTAAATGGCTTTTTTCCCTGTTAATTTATTATTAGTTTGATTCACAGATCCAGCCAATGAATCTAAAAGGGTAGAGGAAGAGTTTTTTTCCTTTCCTATAAATTCAAGATTAGTCTTCATGTTATGTAATGAAATCACTTCAAATATTTTAGAACAAGGAGGCATAAATAATAAATTAAGGGTATTAAGTGCTATGCACTGAATTAAATTACAGGTAATAGTAGAAGTAATTTTGATTACTTAAAAAAGAAAAAACATTATCCTTATGTAGAGACGGGAAAACACAGTATCCAAATCCATCTAGACTCTAGGTGGAAGGACTGAGAATTCAGAAAGTTTTGCTATTTAAAATTTAATAATTCTTTCATGATACCCACTCCATACTCCTAAGGGGTCATAGGGTTCCTCTTCTCTCTGGCTGTGAGAATTTGGGTACATTATCTTGTGTGGGGGGGGGGCAGTGAGGGGGAGCACAGGTATATTTAATTAATACCTGCTTTAGAGTCCTGTTTTTTTACCTATTGGATTTCTCACTAATCCAAGGAAATTTTCTCTCCCATCAAGCTGTTATCCTTGCCACACTTCCCCATGCTGATTTTGTCCTCTTAGCTTTCCCTCATGGTGAAACACGCCCTCCCCCCCCACACCCACTTTTCTCCATGCAGCACCTTCCCCCCCCCCCCCACCCTCGCCCAACCTCCCTTCCCTGCTTAAACCAAATCTGTACTATCTTCCAGGCGAGGGAAAGCCCCGTCTTGGTTCAGACTTCCTGGAATTCTTCCAAACCTTGCTCAGAATTCTCTTCTTGAACTGATGTCCAGTCTATTTAATTTATAAATGCTGTCTCCCCGAAATGAGATTAAATATTCCTCAAGGGCAGTAGTCATTTCTCCTTTTGTTATTTGGCACAGAACGGTTCCCCACTTTGAGGCACTTAATGAATGCTAATTAAAGTTTGGCTGCTTATCAAATATTCATGTGTGTTAGATGTTAGAAATAAAACAGTAAACTATACATAGTTCTACCTCTTTCAGGGCACTTATAAGCAAAAGCCCTGTGTTTCGTTTGGGCCAGTGTTTCATGTGGCCAATGTAAGGTTTAAACTGTCCTGAATTAGACTAGTTCTAAGCTGGGCATTCACTGTCCAGTTCACAAGACTGTCACTCCCTTGCACCTGACACCCATCTGGCTTCACTGATTTGTTACCTTCAGCCCCTTGTGAAACATCCTTAATTTCACACTCTTAATTTATAAAGAATAAATTAATTCTTAAAGTACAGGCTCTTCCCAGATCAGATACCGACTGGGGTTATTTATTACTCACCAACCTTTTAATATTATAATGCCGTGGTTGGTTGTATTTCTCCACCACTGATGCTGCTATGTAGTTCATAGTATACCTTACTATAGAAAACACACTCCAGTTAAAAAAAAAAAAAATTCCCAAACGCAAGGGCAGATGGTATATTAATTAATCAGACAGGAAACAGAACTGCTCAGCAACTGTTTTGCTTTCCTAAAAGCAAATGATCTTTTGCTGAAAGGACAGAATAAACTTCATTAAGAGAGAACCAGTTGTAACAAGCAGAAGAGGTCACTTTAAAAAAAATTCATGTCTTCACATTCTGGTGAATTATATTCTAGGAAAAATCCACAGTTGTGAGCACAGAAATATTCTGACAATCTCTGGAAAAACATGGAAAAGGACTGTGGTCCCAAGAAGCTAAAGATGCAAACACATTTCCCCTCAATTTTTTTTTTTTTGAAAAAAATTCAAAACTGAAGGACGGACTTACAATTCCCAGGCATTACAGACAAGTTAGTTTAATACCAATACCTGGCAGAATTCGAGATTTAATCAGTAAAAACAGGGAACATATGGGGGAAACAATATTGGGGATTTCTAGGAACTAGCAATTCACTAGGAATTAGTCATTTTAATGCTAACATCATTTATTTTTGTAATAGATCAGAGAATACTCAATACTTTTTAGTAAGGCATTTTATTAAAAAATTTCTCATAATGTCCTTATGAAGAAGACTGATCTATGGGCTAGACTTGATAAATAAGGACAGTGCTGAGTTTAGCAGATTCATTCATTTGCCTCAGCAATATCGACTGGAGCTAACTAGATTGCCAGCCAGTACTATACTTGGCCCTTTCAGTACACTCACTTCTAACAAGCACCCTCAAAGGCAGAAGTTACTAACCTCATTTTATTAACATGGAAGTTCCTCAACGTCACAAAGCTAGTAGGTGTCAGGGCCAAGTTCCGAAACCAGGCTCCAAAAGTCCAGGACCATTTCTATTGTGCCACAGGCTTCCAGATGTGTCCAAATAGCAAAAGGACTTATCTCATATATTATCAATGACTTGGATGTCTAGTCAACAAACTCACCAAATGTGCAGATGACACAAAACCAGAAGGTAGAATTAACATGATGAATACTACAGTCAAGATTAAAATATAGTTAGCAAACTAGAAACTGGAGAGAGGCTTAAAGTATACAAGACAAAAGAAAAAATATGTTCATATTCAAGAAATTTTTAATTGTATAATTATTAGATGATTTGGTTTGGAGATAAGAACCCACTGTACTCTGCAGTGTTCAGATTAGACTGAATTATTGAATTTGATTTGGGGCTAAGCATCTTTAACATAAGGAGGTTCTTAGGTAAGGAAAGAAACATAGAAGTGATTACTATTTAGTGAAGATAACATTTACTGACTTCTAGGCAACTATACTAAGTACTTTATGAAGATTATCTCATTTCACCCTCACATTAACCTTGTGGGTAGAGTATATTACCATCCCATTTTACAGATGAGGACGCTCAGGGATCTGAAAGGCTGTCGAGTAAAGGAGACAAAAGTCCTGCACATGTGGTACCACTTTAGACTTTTCATTTCTTAACTATTTTTCGGTCATGAACTCTCTTAAGATGGATGAAAGCTTTAGATCTTCTCCGCTGAAAACTCTGCATGTAATTTCACAGGTTGGGGGGCTACTGGCAAAAGTAAGACTAATGAGAAACAAGTTCAAGGAAGCAGTGCCAATTCACTGTAAACAAGGCTTTTCTAACAATAACAGAAAGAAGGGATACCTCAAAATGTAGTGAGCTTCCTGTCACTGAAGTGTCCGTCAAAATGTGGCTGTTCTGTCAGGTGTGCTATGGAAGAGATATTAAAGTGCACTGGAGGTTGCCTTATTTAAAGTACCCTTTTGCTTTAAGATTGTGGGCCTAAATCATTTTTGTTTGATGGCAAAACAAGGAAGTTAAAAATTAAATTTGCCGTTTTCCCAGACCATTCTGCTGAATATGTCAAGCAGAATACCTAAGCAATGTTAATTCCCATCTATATACGACAGCTGTTACCAGGTACTTGAAATACAACCTCATCCAAAGAATAAAAAGATATATTCAAGTGTTGATCTTGATGGGTCCTATACTTTTGTTATAATAAAGGTAGATTCCTATTCCTCTGAATCCTTAACTAAAATTTTCTTTCTTTAAGATAAATACCCTGTACATCAGACCTTAGAAGATGGAGTGTTTGATGAGAACATTCACTAGTTTGTAATTTGTTAATTTACTTCCGTGAAGGATGGGGCGGGGGCAGAATGGAGACATAAGAGAAACAACTCCAGTTGTTCTGCCTTGCTTCTCAGGTCCCTTCGCTAACGGCTGAAGGATTTTACCCATACACTCCGATTATTTTACCATTTGCATCAGAATACACCTCAAGATTCAGCCTCCCACAGCTCTTAAGAGCACAAGAACTAATACTTTGCTCATCATATGCCATTCAGAGCATAAGCCTGACAGCCTGGCATACAATTAACTGTTCATAAGCAAATCTTTACTTGAAAATCTTCATTCACTCCCCAGGTAGGAAGGAGGGTGGAAATGCAACTCATAATGCTTTTCACTGGGGGCTCAGAGCAAAGTGGAAGGGGCGGGGGCTAGCTGTCCTCAATCAGGGAACGGAGACGTGCGGCTCCATCCCGAGGCAGCTGGCCCACAAGGGTCTGCTCTAACAGACGCCGCCCGTAACTCACAGGTGTCTGCCGGTGAAAAATCCAGCGGGCGAAGCTCACGAGCAGGTACCGGTACGCGCAGACACACAGCGGCCGCCCCCTCCCAGATGTTCACTTACCCGACACATGGCCGGGCGGTCCCCGGGGCGCTCCGGGGCGCTGGGCGGTGACAGGGCGAGCGCGAGCCGAGGCCGGGTCAGGAGCCAAGTGCGGGCCAGCGCCAGGGCAGCGGCTCCGCGCCAGCGCCCGGCTCAGTCAAGTGGCAGCAGCTGGAGGACGGGGCGTCCTTCGGCCGCGCTCGGGGCCCCTCCTCCTGCTGCCGTCGCCGCCGCCGCCGCGCCCGCCGCGCGCGCCTCACGGGTTCGCGCCCCGCACCCGGCCCGCCGGGTCCCGCAGGTGGTAGCCGCGGGGCGCTCAGCTCCAGGCGCGCCCACTGCGGGCCGCACGCCAGCGCCGGCGGCTGAGGCGCGCGGTCCGGTCCGCCCGCGCCGGCGGGGCGGGGCGAGGCGGAGCGGGGCGGTGGGCACCGCGGGGAGGCCACCGCCCTCACGCCCACCCCAAGGCACCATCCAGAGTGCTGCTGCCTCCCAGCAGGAGTTAGACCGTCCCGAAGTTCGAAGAAGGCTTAAGAGAGCTCGTCACTGTACTCTCCCGGCCCCTGGCCCCTCATCTGAGCCACCTGGGCTGCCACCTCTCCTGGGCTCGGCCCTAGGAAGAGAAGGGGCGGTCTCCGAGGCCTCCGCACTAGGCCGGCCGCACCTGCCCGGCAAAGAGCAGGTGCTCGCCGCCTGCCGCGCCGCGCCGGCCCGCGTGCCGGTGAACTCGCGGCAGTCTTACCGTAGCCCTCCCAGCTGAGGGTCTGGTGCTCGGGTCCAGGCTTAGCAGACAAACCTTCTTCGACCTCAGACCCCACATTTTGCAGGGCTAGGCCAGAGACTCTGTCCAAACTAGCTTGCACAGTGGGTACGCACAGCAAAAGTGCTTGAAATACTTAAATATTTAAAAAGAACACATCCATTTTGTATTTCTCTATCCCAAAATATTCAAGAATATGTTTCAGGCTGTTTCTCCTTAAAACAAAACACCTCTAAAGGCCATCTTCCCACTCACTGAGGTCACTACCTCAAAACATGGGCATTACTCAGTTGTGCTTCCTTGAACTTTCTATGTGATGCTTTCGCGGCCCAGCATGACTCCTCGCAATAGTAAATGCTCCAAAAGAACTTTTAGTTGTGTTCTACAATGAATTAGTCATGCAAAATTCATGCTTGAAAGGACCTCCTTCACATTGCAGATGAGGACACTGAGGCCCAGAGTCCAGCGGCAAAGCTAAATGTGAAAAAGACGGGAACCTACAAAGCTAACAATCTGAGACGCAGTTCTCTAAGGGTATAACATAGTAAAGAATACACTCAGATTACAGAGGAAGTGAGAATCAAATTATACAAAATCTAGTTCAGTATCTTTTAGGTTTTAAATAAATTAGGATTCTTATTTTTATTATGATTAACTTAACTTTTATCTAAATACAGTAGCCCAGAAATGTAATTTTTCTTCCCGATATGATTAATGGAATTAGAGTGCATACATTCTGACAATCATAGAAAATGTGAATATACTTAATTGATTTGTCTAATGAAGTAACAATTTTTAAAATATATACAAATTGATTATATTAAAACGAATATTTAGATCTACTTATTTCAGGCATATGATGTGAAATAATTATAATCAAATGCAAGATTCCACCTTTAGGCCTAATCCTTCCTTTAAGGAATGTCATTTGCTCTTCCTTCTCCCTTCCCCAGCTTTAAGGCTTTACCAACCTAGTGCTGGAATAATCCACAAGAGACATCTGGGTTCCACAGGGAGAGATCAGCGTCAATCCTTAATGTATGTAATGCACATGAGAAAGGAGAAACTTAGAAATTTGTATTTTTTGCTTCCCAGTTACCAGAACAAAAGTGGCTGAGTAAAGTGTCTCTGGCCTCCACTAGAAGAAAAATAACTTGCGCACATGTACGTTCCTGCCTTTCGCTCAAAGAAACACCGGGTCACCTTTATAAAGTGTTAGCTCCCCTCTGCCCCTTTAGTCTAAAGAATTTGGAGATGACAGGAAAGCGAGGCCTAAACATAGCACCAAGCTGTTCTGCCTTACCTCAGTAGTCATAAATATCCTTGTAGACATTACAGTAGAACTTGTTTCTCTCAGATGTTGCCTTTGTGGCTCTATTAGCAATTCTATTTTCTTTTCCAAAGCTGCTTTTCATAGAGTTTTAATCACAAGATTCTCTTCTGTGTATGTTCTACATTTAGGGCTAGTTTTCCTTAAAAAAATGTTCACACTATTTTTTTCCCAACTACTTTATTGCCTAGGTGGTCGAGAAGAATATCCTACTTGAAGAGAAAGTTATAATAGAACCAATATATATGCATAGCCAATTTAAAGATTTATTGTATTAGAATAAAAAATTTACTCATATTACTACTCAAATTTTCAAAACGAAACAAAACAAAAAACCAAACCTCTATTTCTTACAACCTATCCTAATTAATCTCTACTCCACTAGGTAGCAGGTGTAGAGAAGGCAAGGGTGGGATTTTAGGAAGTAAACATGTATGCTCAGTTAGTTATCTTAATCCAGGGGATTCTCTGGCTTTAAATCTCATGTCCTTTGCATCTTAGGGAGCATCTTAGGTAGCAATGAAGGTGAGGACATTTGATTAACAGGGCTGTCAACTCCAACCAGGTGAGATATCTACCAAATAGAGACCTTGGTTTTGGCATAATTGATCTGAAATCATTTTCTTTTTTCCTAGCAGTTTTTAGAGAGTCAAACAAATAGTCTTTTAAGGTCACTCCTGGTTCCTGATAATAAACATATCATCTGGTTATAGGTTTTTCTTTTTTGGTGGCTGAGAAAAAAAAAAAAGTAACCTGTTTACCCAAAAGTAAGTCCAGAACACATTTCCATTTTAATCTACTCGCAAATATTTTCTTATGTGACAAGAGAATACATCCACTGCTCAGTTCCTGCTTCTGCACAAGCATTTGTAATGAGGATGTGAGGTCCGTATTTCATCGACTCAACATATCTCGAGTTCCTATGAGCACCAGCACCATCACTGAAATTAGTGGAAGCCTCTTCTCCAGAGCAGTTAGTTTCCCCTCTACAGCTGGCTCCCTACTGTTTCAGCAGCTGACAGTGCTGGCAGACAATATCTGGCTATTCCCTCAGCAAGAATGAAAAAGCAAGGTATGAATCCTAATTTAGAATTATCCTTAACTATGAGCAGCAGCATCAGAAAATTACTCTTACTGTAAACAGAAGATGGTTTGAGTACTCTGAGTTGACCATTTCATGATTGATTAAATTGTTTTTCTTTGTCATATTTGCCTTCGCTTTTCTACCATGTATATTTTTAAGAAAAAAAGTTTAAGTTAATTATAAATCTATTAATCAAGAGAACTGAATTAAAGCCCTGGCTTTGCCCCTAAATAATTAGGAAGCTTTACAGATTTTTAAGTCTCTTAGAGACTTTTGCTCATCTGTAAATCAAAGATTTTCTAATGAATCCTCTAAGACCAACTAAAAGTTATATTTTAGCATTCTTTATGTCAGTATTTTATTAACTTAATGTTTCACTGAAGACTCTAAGTGATTGACCAGAAGCTAAATTAACTCAGCTATTTGTTCAAGATTAAGCAGAATAAAAAAATTAGTATGTCTCTCAAAAATAAAACCTTTTAATATTTTGATATATTTCCTTTCAAACTTTTATATATTTTATAGTAAATGTCTATATTTATATTTTATATAATACATGTACAGTTCCAAAACATAATTCTTATTTTATAGACATTAAATAGAATTGGCTTTTTTTATAATTATTGACTATAAATTTACAGAATTTTACTGAGTGAAATCATGGTTTTAGTTAGGAAAACTATGGAATATGATATATTTCTTTCTGATTTAAAGCATGTATGACTAGACTTTTATGTAATGGAAATGGACGTGGCATCATTAAGAAAATTTTTCTGTTATATTAAGAATTAAAAGATAGTTATCCTTGGGATTAATATACTTTGTCTTGGAATCTCTCAAACATTTATCTATCCCTTATCTTTTTATAGTTAGTATTTAATATTTATCTTTAATTTTTCAAAGCTTATTCCTCTTTTAAAAAGTACCAAATGAAGAAAGAGAGCTAATTATATAAAACGGTTTGCCTTAATGTGATTTTAGCTAGTCAGTGTAGGTCAAATACAAAAGTCTAGTCATACTTACATTAAATGAAAAAGAAGTATATACTAAAATTCTAATTTGTTTCTCATTCCTAAGTCAACACATGGGTTCATATTTTGTAAACATCATTGGAGAAAACAAATTTCAAAGTATACCCTTTTTCAGCATAGGATATGGTAAGCTATGTAATTTTTTCATGAGAACTATAAATAAAAGGCCAAGAAACTAATATTTTGGACTTGGCGTTTTGAGGTAGGAGCTCCCCAAAGAGGAACATGAGTCCATATGTCTATGACCATGGCTCAAACAAACAAAACATTCTATGACTCGTGCTATTAAGGCAAGTAAGAAAAACTGGATAGGAGTAGAATATGGGAGCTTTGAATATACTAGTTGTTTACAAAACACCTTAATTTAAGAAACAGAAAGCAAAAAGATCGCAGTAACCAAAGTAACGTGAGATTGTTAAGTCACATCAAAATTAAATCCATGAAAAAACAAACAACAATAAAGCTCTCCAGAAATTGAATCCAAACAAGTTAGCTCATGACCAAAGAGTGAATATTTTATTCTCACAAAAATACCACTGCTGATAGTTATTTACATAGAAAGTGAGAATGCAAGAGCTTGGCATAACAGTCCTTGTCAACCTAGACTGCCCAAGTACCTCCTGAGAGGTCTTGCCCTTCAGCTCCACCTCTCACCAGTCGGGTGTACATGAGTACCTGAGACAGGTCAGACTATCTGAGACCCTTAGGCAGTTTAGAACCAACAGAACTGGGTGGAGACCAATTCCTGCTAATCATAACTCTTATGTACAAGGGAAAAGGCAAGTGCTCAATCCTTTAGTTCCCTTATGCCAATCCTCTTCTGTTTCTCAGCCCCGGTGACTCCCACTATTATCCTTCATCTCAGCCCCTTTCACTGCAGCCTTTAGAATCCTAAATCCATCCTAATTAACTTCCTATATCCTCCTCTTGTCATAAAAGTCTTCTTCACATTCAGGCCCTAAGGGAAACCTGGTCCTCCCCTAAAGATAGCCCTTTTCCTGTTGCCCTCCCTTCAAAATGGATATAAGGTTCTACTGCCCACTCCTGCCTCCAAACATGATGACCATTTCCCCTGCTTCTCGAGGCTTATGCCTTGTGATCATACTCTCTGTCGTAGTGATAAAAGCATAGTTAAGCAGTATAGGCATAGTTAAGAATAAGCATAGGTAAGAACATGAAGGTTAAACACTAAGATAATACTAAAATTTTGTGTTAGAATAAAGGGAAATCCTAAAGTGGTTGCAAACTAATTTAGCTGTCACTTATAGATGCTGCAAATATCTACTCTGCTCCAAAAAAGTACCATTATCTAGTCTCACAGAAAGATCCTTAGAGAGTATGTAATTCTCATGCTATTTAAATGGTCCCAGATCTTAGAAAAATGAAAACTTCCAGATTATTTTATAAATTATAACATTGATACTAAAACCCAATAGATTACAAAAAAGATGATATTTTTACTTATAAATATCAAAAGGACAATATAATATTAACAAGCAGTATCCGTCATAATCACGTGGGTTCCTCCTCTCTACTTGTGTAAGAATTCAAGAAGAGTTCAATAGTACAAAATTTATTAATGTATTTTAGCATATTAATAAATCCATGAAAAAAGTTGTGTTTATATACAAAGTCCTTAAAAAGGATTTTGATAAAAATAAAATCTACTCAATTTTTTTTAAAAAAAGCACTCAAAATAAGAGTTGATGAAAACTTCCTTTATATGATTATACAAATTTTATCTCAGTCCTAAGGCTAGCATATTTCCTAAGGGAGAAACACTGGAGCTATATCCCTCCTGAAGTCAGGAACTAGAAAAAGATGCCCAAAATCACTGCTACTACTTCATGCTGTCTGATTGCCTGTTATCTCCAAAATCATAGAAAAATTAAAGGTATAAAAATTAGACCAAATAAAAATTATCTCTATATTCGCAGATGGTAAGATTGTATATCTTGAAAATCCAAAAGATGAAATAAAACTGCTAATAAAAGAATTCAGCAAGATAGCCAGATGTAAAATTATTAATATGCAAAAATTAATATACGGAATTTTATATATACAGTGACAGAAATAATGAGACAAGTAGACTGCATTTTAATAACAACAAGATAAAATGCTCAAAACTTAATAAGAAATATCCAGAACCTAAAGGGAACCTAAAAGGAGACTCTAATACTCTCAAAGGTTATAAAAGTTAACTCGGGAAGATGTGGAGAAAAGGGAGCCCTTGTGCGCTGTTAGTGGAAATGTATTTTGGTACAGCCACTATGGGAAACAATATGGAAGTTCCTCAAAAAATTAAAAATAGATCATGTGATCTAGCAATTCCACTTCTGGGTATTTATCCGAAGGAAATAAAAACACTAACTGGAAGAGGTATTTGCACCCCTGTGTTCACTGAAACATTATTTGCAATAGCTAAGACATGGAAACAACTTAAGTGCTCATTGATGGATAAAGGGATAAAGAAAGTGTGGTACACACATACACGTACACAGTAGAATATTATTTAACCATAAAACAGAAACCCTGCCATTTGCAATAACATGGATGACCTCGAGGGCATTGTGCTGAGTGAAATGTCAGACAGAGAAAGACAAATACCATATGATCTTACCTGTATGTGGAATCTAAAACAAACAAAAACAAAACTGGAACTCATAGATATAGAGGACAGATAGATGGTTGCCAGAGGCGGAAGCAGAGGAGGGGGGCAGTGATCAAAATGGATGAAGGGTCAAAAAGTACAAATTTCCAGTTATAAGATAAATAAGTCCTGGGGATGTAATGTACTGCATGGTGACTATAGGTAACAGTACTGTATTATATATTTGAAAGTTGCTAAGTGAGTAGATCTTAAATGTTCTCATCACAAGAAAAAAATATATAACTATGTATGGTGATAACGGTTAATTAGACTCATTATGATGATAATTTTGCAATATGCAGCTGACCCTTGAGCAACACAAGGGTTAGGGCACCCCACCAACCATGAAGTTGAAAATCTACATATAACTGGTCAGCCCTCCACATATGCAGATGGCCAACTATGGATGAAAAATATAGTATATATTGAAACTAATATAATACTGAGTGTCAACTATAATTGAAAAAAATATTTTTAAAGACATGAGTTTGGCCAAAAAAATATATAGTATACTTATATCAAATCATTGTGTTGTATACCTGGCCCTAATATAATTTCATGTGTCAATTACATCTCATAAATAAATTTAAAGTTAGGTGGGATAAATGTAAAGAGACACTGTGTTCTTTGATAAGAAGATTCACTATTATAAGGTAGTGCGTTATAGTTATAAATGGAACAATCATAAAAACACGGACTGTTTTCTGGAATGAGGGAAGCCCACTTTAAAGTTCACATGAAAATAATAACTGAAAAAAGAATAGCAGCCTGGACAATTCTGATAAAGAGACAGAAGGGTACTAATCAGATATTTAAACATGCTGTAAATGCATCAATAATTAAAAGTGTAAGATTGGCTCGTGAAAAAACAGACTAAGGAAACAGAATATAAAGTCTAGAGATAAACTTGAATACATACAGGAAGTTAGTGCACAATGAAAAGTTCATGCCAAATCAAACAGTAAAGATAGACTTTTTAATAAATAGTGTTGGTAAAAATGGGTAGCAAGTTGGGGAAAAAAAAAAAGCAGATTCCATACTAATGCTATGTGTCAAGAAAAGCAAATAGGTCCAAATAGATCAAAGATTTAAGTGTAAAAAAATGAAACCATAGAGGTATTAGAAAACAACATAGGTAACCTTTATCATGAGCTTGGGAAGATATTTTCTTATAACATTTCTAATTATGGCTCAAAATCTAGAAAGGCTAATAGTTAAAAGTAAACAAACAAAACAAATTCTTCTGCATGTAAGAAATATGTCATTAGCAAAGTCAAAACAAGTATGACAAAATAGGAAAGATATCTGCAACTAAGAAAAGACTATGAGCTTACATTCTCAATGTATATATAAAAACTTACAGAAATAGAGAAGAAAAAGACCAACCTTATTGAAAAGCATAGTGAAGGATATGACCAGATGGGTAACAGAAAAAAAAAAAATAAACATGAGACTATGCTAATTTCATTAGTAAAACTGCAAATTAATATTACACTGACATGTAATACCTTAGCTATCAGATTGGCAAAATCCAAAATCCTATAACACCCTGTTGGAGAGGCTACGGGGAAATGGACACTTTCAAACATGGCAGTAGGAGTAGAAAAATGAAATCACATTCAGGATGGGAATTCTGGCAATATATCTACCAAAACTTCAGATGCATTTACTCTTGATGTAATAATCTTATTTCTAGGAATCTCATATTTATAGTGTATATATGAGACAGATGTAGATATCAATATATATACATGTATATGTACATATCTATATCTGTGCTGATATAAAATGACAACTGTGCAAGATTAACCTTTGCAGATTGTTTTTAAATGCGAAAGACTGAAACACAAGTATCCAGCAGTAGGGGACTGGCTAAATAAATCATGATGTATCTATCCAGTAGAAAATTATGTATCTGCAAGAAAGTATAAGTAAATTTCTATAAATTACTGTCATAGAAACACCTCCAGGATGAATTTTCATGTTAAAAAAGTGCAAAGAATAAAAGAATGTGTATTTTAAGTTATCTTTTATGTAAGAAAGGAGGGAAAACAATACATTCATATTTCCTTGCATTTGCATAGACACTGGGAAGACAAAAAATAAAAATTGTAATCTATAGCAGCTAGAATTGAAAGGGTAGAAAAGTATGGGTAGGAATAAGACTTCTATGTATTCTTTTTATATATTTTGATATTTAAATCAAAAATTAAAGTTAATAAAATGTTTTCTTGGAATTCAGTGCCAATTTTTAAAGCACAAATATCTGTATAAACTTTAGCAAAGTGATGTGGTTTTAGATTACAAGAGGAAATTGCCAGTCTTCTACTTCTAATTTGCCAATCTTATTAGGGTACTTTATTTTTTAGTAGAACTTGACAACTCCAAAAAATTGGTTAAGTCAAGTTTCGATGAAATCCTTTATGGCTAGGTACTGAGGATGCAATAAGAACATAAGTTCTTGCTGTCAAAGAGTTCAGACTTACAGGGGAGACCAAAAGTGAGCATGTGATTTCACAGCATAAGAACACCAAGCACTACACATCATAGGCAATGTGATTCACTACCTTCTATTGCCAAGGAAGCTTTCCTAGGAGAGAGAACTAAGCTGGATTCTGAAGGATGACTAGGAGCTAGAAAGTGATCCTGAGAGGAGGGGACATTTCAAGCGCAGAGAATAGCAAGTGTCCTGGTGAGTTTAAGGAACTATCAATGTTCACTGTTGCTTTCCTTTTCTCACAGGATAAATTTCGAGTCTCTTAGCCTCAAAGCAACCCTTCACAATTTGGCTCTTGCCTATTTTCCCACTTATCTCTTTCCACTTATTTCAACCCTTATTTCCTACCACTCTGGAGTCCTAGATATAGACAGATATGATAAGAACTAGGAGGATAGAAACTGTGGTCCTAACAGTTTACTGGCACATAAGATTTTACACGTGGGCAGCCCCTGGTCTAGAGAGGCTCCAAAGAGTGTCCCTTGGAGATGTCGATGTCAGGAGCTCTGAAGTAGGAGCATTGGCTGAGCTGATGGAAGGGAGATGGCAAGAGTTTGAGGCAGGGAGAAAAACTATGACCCAGGTTCACTATTCTCAATAAATACTGTAGAGTAAGGCCTATGTGAAGATAATTTCATTTACCAAATAAGTACTGTCTTCCAAGTACTGTCCTCAGAAACTGCCTCTTAAATACATAAATCATGTTATACCCTCATTTAAAATTACTTCTTCTCATTGCATTTTAGATTAAATTAAAACTCCTTTGGGCTTCACATTCAGGTCCTATAGGTTCTGTCCCCACCCTACCTATCTAGCCATGCTCTATGACACATCCTCTCTCTCACAATGGCCTCTTTCGGTCTCTGGAATGTGTCAGGATGCCCCTCTGTCCACAAAGCCCTCTCCCTCTGTCTCTTGCACCATTGCCTGAATCCTACTTAGCCTTATGTTCTCACTTTAAACGCCACCTCCTCAGGCTCTTCCTCCTGACCACCTCTTCACCATGTAAATTATACCTCCAATTAAACCTTTGTTACAGCACCGTTTTTTATTTCACATTAGATTTATATTCAATTTTGTTATTTTATATATATATACACACACACACACACACACATATCTGTATGTGTATATATTCGTGTGTGTGTGTGTGTATATATATATTCCTGTTTAAAGACTTTCTTGCCTCATGAAAATACAAGCATCACAAGGGAAGGAATTATTTTTTTCAGTACTTAGAAAAGTGCCTAGCACATAGTAACCAGTAAAGAGTTGTGAAAAGAATGAATAAATTTAATCTTCATAGTCTTGCAAAATTATATTCTTACCCCCTTTTTTCAGATATGGAAACTGAGGCTCAGAAAGGTTAGGTGATCTATCCAACCTCTCAAAATACAGGTCCAAATCCCAATCCCACAATCTCAAATGCTAGCTTGTCTCCCAAATGAAGAGGGGCTTCTCATGAAAATAAAAAGAGATGTGGAAGTGACATAAGCAGCTAGAGAAAGTAACAACCTATCTCTTGGTGCTGGCCGATGGGGTTATGGTTATGGACAAACAGTAGGCTCTGTGAAAAATGAAGTATGGTCCTTGGGGTTTCAATTACATAAAGATGTGATGGAATATTCTAAAGTGGCTTTGCAAAGGAATAGGACTTTGAAAGGATCCTAACTCAGGGGAATTGAGTTAAGAGACTGGACAACAGTAAGAAAATGAGCAAAGAAAGGGAGTGACACTGCCAAGCAGCCGTGGAGGATAAAAGGATAAATGGATGGCTGACTGAATGTAAGTGAACACTTTGGGAAGATTCTGGGGGCTCTGGGAACAAGCAGTTTAGACACAATTAGAGGGGCTGAATTATTCAGGACTATCATGAAGTAGTCAACCCAACCAGTGCAAGGCTGTGGTATTTACTACATTCCTTTAAATTTTCTGACCACCCTTCTCCCTGGAAAGACTTCTACTCCACTAATATGGTATTACTTCCAGTTGCTCTGGAAACTCCTGCTCCACTGCTATTAGATGAACTATATCCTGTTGCAAGGGCCAGGGGCAAGAAAATAAACCCTGTTCAGTAGTGGAAGTAGGCACAAAAAGGCCAGAGATAAGATTTTTCAGGAGAGTTAAACGTTTAAAGTTTTGGAGGTATGTCTAGTACCACATCTTATGCTCTCAAAAGTGGGTGTAAATCTGGGTATAGTCAAAGACTACTTAAGAATGTGGCCAGCCTAAAAGGAATAGACATGAATGATTTTTAAAAATATTAAAGCTCCTGATTTCAGACATAGACATACTCTATTATAGTTAAAAATTTGTGTAGTTGTTATATTTAGAGATGGATAAAAAGTAATAATATTAGGTTAATTGTATCAATTACTAAAAAGCAAAATATTTAGTATTAAGAGTTGCTAAGAACATCTATACCTTAAAACTGGAATCCAGATAATCCAAAACAGATATCCTATGACATGCGTAGAGATAGGCTGATGGCTCCTCAAAGGCAATCACAGCTGGCTCCCAGCCACCCTTTGCCTAGAAACAGTTGCTAGGCAGTACTAGATTTGCTCACAAATGCACTTTTCACCCAGTGATCAGTATTATGATAACATATATGCCACCTCCCAATCAATTTTTCTGTTCCTGTTTCATTAAAGGCAAGAGACTCTGGTAAACATTATTGATAGTGGCTAATAGTATCGTGGACACTTAATTCTGCTAGACTTTTCTGGACAAAAAGATTGAGATCTTTGCCTTTTAGGTCTAGGAGTATTTAGAGAAATCTGAAAGCTACATATTTCACTAATTCTTAATTTCTTTGAAGCCAGTGTAAATGTTGTCGAGGGACCAGAATAATGGAATAAAAGATCTGAGACTCATTGTCTTTCAAGTCCTTTTGTTGATGCACAAAAATTGCAATACTGCAATTTATTTAATTTAAGCTCACTTTAAAAATATTTAGTAAACAGATACTGAGAATTTGAAATGTGTAAAGATATCATTCTGAATTGTAAGGTTTTAGTTTTGTTTTGTATTGATGCTAGCAATGTGCACAGTAACAAGAATAAAAGGTAAAATTAGTAGTATGATTGGCCCTATTCTGAATGGAGCTCTTTCTACTGTATCTGCCAAATCATTTATTGGATGTATTGTCATCATCTGTACTCATCACTTCCAAAACAAACATATCTTTTCCTCAAAGCAGTTATGCTTCTAATATTCCCATAGTTGCTAAAAGCACCATCACACTCCTGGTCCTTCAAACTTAAAATCTGGAGCTATAATTACCTCCTCCCCTACTTATTCACATGTCTAATAACCAAACCTATTTCTTATTCCTTTTACTCTCTCTTCTGCTGAGCCGTCCCATCTATATTGTTTTCATTATTGTATCTTCATTACTGCATTACTTTATTCTATTTGTCAGAAGCTAACATTTTCTTTCAGTCTAGAATTAAGAGGATCCAATCTTAGCCCCTCTTAGTTCATCAATTGCCTAATAAGCTGACTGTGCTAGTTACTCCATGCCTTCTTCGAAATTCTTGGCACCTAGTAGATATGATTCCTTGCTGTTCTCTGTCCCTCTCCAAATATTTATTCCTGCCTATTAGTCTGTTTTACCTGAAATGCCCTTAATGCTTTTAATCTCTAATCACTTGCAAATTTAATTATCCCATAAAAATATTCTAAATTCCCACTTCTTCCACGGGGCTTTTCTTAATTATTTAAACTCACTAACGGAATGCGCTCACTAGTATCTTTAAAAAGTCAGTCAGTTGGCATCTCCATATGTTCTAGAATGCTAGTCAATCAAGAATCTTAACTCATAATAAGAGTTGCTACAGTACTTATTCTGTAGCAGGCACTAAATACATGATTAAATTCAATTATTCACAACTTCATGAAGTAGATATTATTATAATCCCTATTTTCAAATGAGAAAATTGGGGCACAGAGAAGCTATATAATCTGTCCAAGGTATACAGCAAGTAGCAGAGTGGAAATCAACCGCAGACACTCTGGTTCCAGAATCCATGCTCTAAACTATTGATCCTTATTATAGATTCCTTCCAGTTTTAAAAATTTCTACACATGTAGGTCAACCTCATCTTTGTTTTATTTGTATTTTTATTATCTATCTATCTATCTATCTATTTTTACGCCTACAGCACCTGGTATTCCTAGGTGGTCTCCCATCCAAGTACTAACCAGGCCCAATCCTCATCTTTGGAGTAAAGAGAAATCAAGGAGGGGGAGAGAGAGAGAGAGTTGCCTGCCCAAAGTTACATAAATCAGTGTTTCTCAAAATTTAATATTGTGAATCTCCTAGTGGTCTTTTAAAATGCTGATTCTAGTTTAGTAGGTATAGGATGAAGACTGAGATTCTACATTTTAAACAAATTCTCACATGATACTAAATTTACTGGTCTGTGTACCACATATGGAGTAGCAAGAACAAAGGGAAATGCTAGCTGAGACCAGAACTCAGTTCTGATTTATTCCAGTCAGTGTTACAGCACACATTATGATAACAAGTAAGGAGAGAAAACATGTGATTGAGAGAATTTCCTGGGGAAATTTTACCTTATTTTAAGTCACCTTGTTGCAGATCATGAGTGTCAAACTTAGTGGTGCTTTATTCCACATGTATTTTTATTTTGCTGTAATTTAAAAGCTACATTTTGGTAGCTCTAAGATTTACAACTCTTCTTAAATCTACACAAATATTGAGCCTGTCCAAGATTTATCATTACTTACTTCTCTATATTCCATCAATTTACTGTTCTGGGCAGTGATCTTGGGATGTGTGTGTTGGGGGGGGGGGGGAGGGTAGGAGGGGGAACAAGCTTTGCAAAACCCCAGAAACTGGAGTTAGGATACCACTCATGGCTATCTGAACATTCATTCTGCTTTTTCTTCAGAATGAGCTTGCTGCTGAGTCAGGCTAAAGAATCAGAGAATCCCCCTCCCCTTTTTTTAACCAATAAGGTCATATATTACTTAAGTTCTTCCTAAATAGTAATATATGCCCCCAGTATAAAAAAAGGACATGACATAATTAAGCTTCCCAGATCTGGAAAGGCTTACCTGTGCAGCTAGTGCTAAAGTTATAGATCTCTCTTTTGGGGTTGGGGGGTGGTGAGGGTAGGTCTGGTGGCCAAGAGAAGCTGCACTGGGATATGCCGAGATGTGTGGCAAGTTGGCTTCCACTGAGTCTGTATGTCCTTGGCTAAACACACAAATACATCAGAAACTTGAGGAAAGTGAGTGCGTATAGTCTCTTTCTAGCCACCTATTGTCTGTGTGAACCTATAAAGTTAAAAAAAGAGAGCATGACAGTTCTTTTGATGTCATTAGTTTATGTCTATCATTTAAGTAAAAAACACCTACTTTTCCCCCTTTTTCCTATCATTCTTGCCCTTCCAAATTGTAATTTTTTATGGGCCCAAATCTGTTTGCCTTTTCTTTCCTTAGTAAATTCTTTTCTTTAACTTACTTTAATGTGCCCTTAACCAATTATGTATCCAGGAGCTTTTAGTATGGATTTTAAGTAATATTAACCACCAAATAAAGATTTTTTTTTTCTGTTAGAGAAGGACATAAAATAGAATGTGTTCCTTTTATTTCTTTTAGATATATTTGGAATGCCAAATAAAATAGCTCTTTAAGTCCCCCAAAATAACTTTGTGGGTTCCTCTCATATATGCAAATTAAAGCATTATTTAAAAATTAAGTTTTTTTTTTTAGGACACTGTAAAGATGCTTTCAGATCACTGTAGTATTTTTTACACACACACACACACACACACACACACATATACAACATAATTTTATTTTAATAAAATTTTAACTATAGATACTTTCTAGAATGCAATGTACCCTCCTTTTCAATACATTACTTCTGGAGTAATTATTAATCTGGATTATTAAGACACTATTGATTTAAAAAATATTTTAAGGGTCTTTAAAAATATCTCATGTCATATATTTTTCATAGCTTCATGTAAGTATAGCTGAGACCTACCACACTATTTCAGCAATTTGCCTCCTCTTTCCAAATATAATTAAATATACGGGGAAGGGGGATTTATTTTCTCTCAGCATTACACTAATTAATTCATAGAAAGGCATTTTGCCCCACAAACTTTTATTTTAGTAGAAATTGCCTTTGGAGTGTCATGTCAGCCACCATGACCTTTATGTGACAGATCTCTACATCCCAAAGGAGTGGTAAGAAAAAAGCTTTCTCAGATAATTCACTGTTCCAGCATTGATTTCCACATTGATTACAAAGTGGCTGATTTCTCCATCCACCCCATTTCGATCAAGTCCAAATTTGTACTTTGTAGAAAGCTGTTTTAAAGAGCAAATAGATTCAGAAAAAGCCTTCGACAAGATATAGCACCCATTTATGATCAAAACACTTAACAAAATCGGTATAGAAGAAAAGTGCCTTAAAATAATAAAGGCCATCTATGACAAACCCTAGCCAACATTATACTTAATGGTGAAAAACTAAAAACCTTCCCTCTAAGATCAGGAACAAGGCAAGGCTGTCCAATATCACCGCTGTTATTCAATATAACATTGGAGGTCCTAGCGAGTGCAATTGGGCAAGAGAAAGATATAAAAGGCATCCAAATAGGAAACAAAGAAGTCAAACTGTCACTATTTGCAGATGACATGATCCTCTATATAGAAAACCCTAAAGATTCCACAAGAACACTACTAGAAACAATAAACAAATACAGTAAAGTTTCTGGATATGAAAATCAATGTTCAAAAATCTATAGCATTCCTACACTCTAATAACAAAATGTTAGAAAAAGAAGTTGAAAAAATTCCTTTTGCAATGCAACAAAAAGAGTAAAATACCTAGGAATAAATTTAATGAAACATGTGAAAGACCTATGTAATGGAAACTATAAGACCCTGTTAAAAGAAATCGAAGAAGATATAAAGAAATGGAAAGATATTCTGTGTTCTTGGATTGGAAGAATCAACATAGTTAAAATGACTATTACCTAAAGTATTATACAGATTTAATACAATCCCCATCAAAATCCAATTAGGATTTTTTTTTAAAGAAATAGAACAAAAAATCATCAGATTTTTATGGAAGCACAAAAGACCCCACATTGCCAAAGCCAGCCTGAAAAAAAGAACAAGACTGGATTTCAAATTATACTACAAAGCAACAGTAATCAAATTGGCATGGTATTGGCAGAAAGAGACACACAGACCAGTGGAACAGAATCAAGAGTCCAGAAGTAAGCCCATATTTATAAGGGCAAATAATTTTTGACAAAAAAGCCAAAAACATCCAGCAGAGAACGGAAAGCCTCTTCAATAAATGGTGCTGGGGAAACTGGAAAGCCACCTGCAAAAGAATGAAACTAGACTGTTGTCTATCACCACACACCCAAATTAACTCAAAATGGATTAAGGATCTGAATATAAGACCCGAAACAATAAAATGCATAGAAGAAAACAAAGGAACTAAATTCAAGGACCTTGAACTTAAAGAGGATTTTATGAATTTGACCTCAAAGGCGAGAGAAGTAAAAGCAAAAATAAATGAATGAATGGGACTACATTAAACTAAAAAGCTTCTGCTCAGCAAAAGAAATCATCAACAAGGGAAAGAGACAACCATCCGAATAGGAAAATATATTTGTAAGCAATGCCTCTGATAAGGGCCTAATATCCAAAATATACAAAGAACTCATACGATTCAATAACAACAACAACAACAAAACTCTCCAATCAAAAAAAGGGCAGAGGACTTGAACAGACACTTCTCCCTAAAGGACATACAAATGGCCAACATCTTTGAAAAGATGCTCAACACTGCTAGCTATTAGGAAAATGCAAATCAAAACCACAATGAGATACCATCTCGCACCTGTTAGAATGGCTATAATCAATAGGACAAGAATAACAAATGCTGGAGAGGATACAGAGGAAAAAGAAACCCTCATATACTGCTGGTGGGACTGCAAATTGGTACAGCCACTATGGAAAACAGTATGGAGGTTCCTCAAAAACTAAGAATTGATCTACCATATGATCCAGCAATCCCTCTACTGGGTATTTATCCCAAAGGCTTGAAAACCGATATCCAAAAAGGTATTTGCACACTAATGATTGTAGCAGCATTATTCACAGTGGCCAGGACATGGAAGCAACTGAAGTATCCTACAACAAGCTGTGGTACATATATACAATGCAATATTACTCAGACATAAGAAGAGATTAAAGATTGCCATTTGCAACAACATGGATTGACTTTGAAATAATCACACTGAGTGAAATAAGTCAGTCAGAAAAGTTGAAAATCACATGCTATCACTTACATGTGGGATATAAACCTAAAAGCAACAAATGAACAGGACAAACAAACAGAGACTCATGGACATGGACAATGGACTAGTGGTTATCAGAGGGATGAGGGGGGAAGGGGGAGATAGATGGGAGAAAAAAATTTAAATCATTTCTTCAATTAAAAAAAAAAGCAAAATAAAATCCAAAATAGTTTCATTAGAGTGATGTTAGAGATAAAAAATCCTCTGCATTATGTAGAAGCCAACATTTCACTGACAGAGATGGGTATTATGCAGTGGGTCTGAGGTCATGAGTTACCTGCCTTGGCCTATGGCTTCACATACTCCAAAATTTAGGAGCATATAAATTTGAAAGAAGTAAGATATTTGCTGAAAATGCACTTGAATTAAATGTGGAAGACCTGAGGTGGAGAAAGAATTTAAAAGCTAAGGGTGTTATCTTTTGATAACCCTAATGAAGGCACAGGACTGATTTTACTACGTGTAGGCTAACCAGACTTCACACCCAAATACCAAGCTTTGCCAGAGAAAAAAGATTTGGTAAGAGCAAACAGAGGGGGAAAAAAAGCCATAGATAAAGTTTTGTAGGTAAAATGAAACTATATAAAAGGAAAGTAAATATAGCTAACTAAAAATTAGAGTGTTACGGACCAAGGATGATCTGATAATGAAAATTTAAAAAAATAATAATTAAACTAATTTTAAGTGTATGCTTAAAAAGGACTGATGACAAGTGAGGAAAATTGGGATCAGATACAAGTAAACTTTAAAAATTAGATTAAGATGTATAATAATTAAGAGGTTAAAATTCTTTTACAGAGATTTTTTTTTGGATATTCTATATTTTGTGTAAGATAACAAGAACAAAGCCTGAACATAACTGTCGGTAAATTTTTCCATATTAATACAATGTTCTATAAGATAGTAATCAATACAATTAGTCATACACAATTCTAAGAAATAAAAGCTACATCAAACTTTAAATTGTCGAACACCATTGTTGAGTCAAAGAATAATGAGAATGATATTTAGAATCATGTTACATAAAAAATTAACTTGGATTTAAAAAAATAGTATGATCTGAATCACTTTAATCACAAAAATAAAAGCAAGTAAAAGTGGATCTGATTAAACAAGTAAATAAAAGAAATTAGTCCAACTAGTGTGAAGAGAGAAACTATAGCGGTTTTGCCAAAGTCTTCATCTTTAAAGGGACAAAGAAAAGTAAGAGAAGTGAGCAGAAGCTTCACACAAAGCAAAAAAATGCTATATAAAATGAAGAGCTTCAGGGATCCAATTAGTCTTCCTTCCTCCATATTTAATCCACTTAAATAAGACTAGAAGGTCAGTCTTCACAAGGAGGTCATAAACACACTGCTCCTGTGTATTCATTCTCACTCTGAATTCAAATGCAGCATTATCAAGGACCTACAATAAATGCAGCTTTTTTTTTTTTTCAATAACAAACTCACCACTAGGTTGCAGTCTTAGCTCAATCACTTCTTTAAGAACATCTGTTCACAAGCAGTTGACCATTTTAATAGTTAAACACGTATTACTTATCTCTTGTGACAAGAATTGATACAAGCCACACTCAGTTTATCAGTCAGTTCAGCAGCCTACGTAGATTCCATAGCAGGTACATTGTTTTTCAAGAGCAATAACACAAATTGTCAAAAAGTTCTCACTCATCAGCAGGTAGCCTCTTAAAAGCTTTCTTCCATTACAAAGCACATGAACATGTAGCCAAAAAATGAAATAAAATGAAATAAAATAAGTCATTCCTTAAGAATTGTAAGCCTCTAAGTTTCAATCTAGGACTAACGGTTAAATAACAAGTACATAATATCTTTCTCTTTGTTTCCATCGCCTTTCATGGGTCCTAAGACCCCATATAGGAAGCGTTTTTGCTGTCCTGATTCTTTCAAGTCTATCCTTCTGTAATCATTGCAGGCATTTCCACTAGAGGTTCTCCGAATGATCTTCATGTAGTATTCATTCTATAATCTCTAATGGCATATTTTTAAAGGAGGATGACACATTTTATTTTTAAAAGGAAAATCCAGAGATAGAAAAATAAAATAACCAAATAAACTAATTGTGTCTTATTTGTAATACATTTAAATTTTTTTGTATACTTTTCTAATGAAAATGCCATAAATGTTTCTGTTCTATGAATGACTCAAGTGTTTTGGATGTTTTAGAGTGAAGTAGATAGTTATAACAAATTTTTCTAGAGGAAATGCTTAGATATTTAGCTTGGAATATATTTTTAAAAAATAATTTCCAACAACAATAAAGCATACAATTATAATTTTAAAAGTCATGTATAACCATATCAACTCTCCCAAATTCCTAAAAGATAAAGTAACTGGTAATCATCACACAGAGCAGACAATATTCATTTAGAGCCTAATACACGTCGGACCTCATAGTCACTGCTTGTCATGTACTGTTTCATTTTGTCTGCCAAAAAACTCTGTAATGTAAATTCTTTAATTGCAAAGGCAGTCCTCCCTTTACATGGTAGTGCAGGACTGTAAAAAATGATTGAGTAAGCTGAAACTATACAAAGAGATCTTAATAATCAATAATCAATGGGAAAATTACAATTGTTCTAGGACTTCAGAAATGTTTTGCTAAAACTTAAAAAATTACCCTGGGACATCCTCTTCTTTTTTATCATAGCTACTTTCCTTATTTGTGTTAATACAGGAGTTATCACTAAGCCAAGAGGCTTTGGCCAGGCCAAAGGGACCAAACAGCTTCTTTTGGCCACCAGGCTGACATGGGATGTTGCCCAGCATGCAAAGAGGCAGCAAAGGTAGAGCACTGATGACCCCAGATTTTGTTGGCCCTCTGCCTTCAGATCACATAAGCCACAAACCTCTCTCCCCATATAGCTGGCTTTTGTGGAGAAGGAAAGAGGATAGATTAAGAGACTCAGTATTTTATGCAGGAGAACCTGAGCACTACCTAAAAGAACTATTTAAAATACTGGATAGAACTTTAAACTGGATTGAACATTGGCTTTTTTCCTCCAGATTTTTTGTTTTATTTTTCTCAGCAGCTGATGGTAAGCATGGGAAGAACAGTTCAGCCACAAAGTGAAGAAGCTACAAGTGATCTGCACACTTGAATTATTATGTTACAATTACAATGTTAACAGGCATCGTGAATCTCCAAGAGTGACTATGTAGTATTTCCACATTTATTTCAACACAGAACCCTATTTTTTTCCTCCAAGAATAATAAAAGCTAACCCCAATTGCACATTTTCTATCTTCCAGGGACTATATTAAGTAAATACTTCCCAAGACCACTATAGAATAATATGAAAATAAATTCCACATCACTCATATTATAGCAGAAGAAATTTAGAGTAAGATTAATGACTCTTAAGTCTCAGGGGCACTCACTTGCATAGGTAGGCCCCTTCCAAGGCCCTGTATATAATTTTGTATTTATCATTTTGTACTTTTTAGCATCACTATCCCTTGCCACCTGATTGCCATCTATGTGAAATGTAAGGTCCATAATGGAGCTTACCTGTTAAAGAAAAATAATAAGGGGGAAAGATCTGTGTTAGCCACTTGTATCTTAGAGATTAGAAAACTGTAACTAATTTAATCACATTATTAGTGTACCTCCAGGTCTGGGATTTGAGCCCTGGTTATCTGACCCCATACCCACAACCTTAATCATTACGCCTCACCGCCTCTCACCAGCTTGAGGTATTACTTTTATAGTAAACTAGTTTTGGAATTTGTTTTTAGACTAGGTCTAGCATCCTGGGGGTGGAGGGGAGGGAATTAATCCGCCTACATACACTCAAAGTTAAATAGCCACATGAGAGTTTAAGAATAAAGCGAAGCCAGTTCTGTCAGATGGGAAATTAAGTCCAGGCTTTGGGCTCCCACCTCATATTTAATCTGGGCAGGCAAGAAGAGAGAGGAAAAAATTTATGAAACATGTTCAGAAATGCCAACAAATTCTGTGTGTGGTCCTTAGAAATCAGAAGGTAGATTAAATCCCAATGTAGAGAGAAAATGGTGCTAAGGATGAAGGGCCAGAGGGCCACAACTGGGATACGGACTAAGGGAGAGAGTGCTAATGGTAAGTTCTTTTCCTCATTTTCCTGTGGGAACCTAAAACTGGAGTTGCAATCATAGTAAACTGAACTAGAATATACCTCATCTATTTAATGTTGGAAGTCTGACCCACGTTAAAGGCTTGCAGTTTTGTGTAGAAATTAGAGCTCTGAAAAACAAGACACTTGGTGTGCTTTAACACACGCGCGCGCGCGTGCACACACACACACACACACACATCTAGAACATTGACCATTACATTGATCTCATGGCCATGGAAAGCAAGAGTATCAACTGGGAGCAGCCATATGAAAATAGGAGAGAGCCTGGCTCTGGCTGGAGTGGAGAGTCAGAGGATGTAGTGAGCATTTCCCCTTTTCCTCACTCCTTGACTAAAAAGGAAATGAAAAATAAATCCACTTGTTTTGAGACATGAACAGTGGAAAAATTGAGATTATCCCCAAGAAGAAGAGGACCACTGAAAGGGAAAATAAAGAATAAATAATGGAACCCAGATTAAGTTGCACGTGCACCTCTTCTCGCCTTTCCTGGCTTCTCCTCTCCTCTCCATTCCATCTCTTTCCATCTCTCCTCTTTTTTTTTCTCCTGCCCTCATACACATGCATGCACATGTACACACACACACACACACACACACACACACACACACACACACACCGTAGGAGAAACATAAGCCAAGTCTTAGGCTTTCGTTCAAAGTAAATTTTACTAACCAAGCCAATCGATTGTGCCAAAAAATGAAGATGAGCTTAAAAGGAAAAATAATTAGACATCTAAAGAACATAACGTATTTTAAACTAAAGATAAATCTGAACAAATTACAAAAAATTTAACGATATCAAAGGCAGAGAAAATTCTAAAGGCTTCCAGAGGCAAAAATAAAAAATAATAAAAAAGGATATTAAAAATCACCTTTAAAAAATAAGGATCAGATAGGCATTAGACTTTTCAACAGCAATACTGGTTAAAAGAAGATATTAGACTTAAGTTTTCAAATTTTGGAAGGAAAATGCATTTAAGCCTAGAGACATTGCAGTTTAACTATAATTTAAATATTACAACTAAATATTGCAGAAAGTTTATCATACATCCTCTTTGAAATTATAGGCTATACTCCAGGAAAAAAGAGATAATCCAGGCAGTAAAATATGTGCCAACGAGTAAAGAACTGTGTACCTTGGTATTGTTTAAATTAGTAATTACTATAAATAAACACACTTGATCAATATGAATCTGGAACTAAAATGCTAAATGATAGAAATAGGAGCTTGAGGTAGACAGATGCACGTCGAAGTGTGTTAAGAACCTGTTAAGATTACTGGTTTGTTTGGGGAAAAGAATGAGATAATGCCCCTGGTTCAATAACTTAGGGGTAACCTCCAAGAGAATAAAAGTAGAATGAATAAATTTCAAAACAACAGAAGCAAATTTGATTACCCAATAAATGGTAGGAAGAAAGCATCGTGTCTTTTCCTACCCTCCCTCAAAGGAGAGAGCCTGAATCAAAAAGTCTTCTATGCAGACAATTTACTTCAGAAAACAATCCCAAGGAACTGGAGTAGGTAACTGGCAAGAGTGAAACCGAGAAAGCCAATTTAAGCCTTTGTTATTAAATCGATCAGCATGGCAGGCAAACAGGGGCTCAATCCACTAGAGTCTTCTGGGGGAGCCATGCAGAATGCATTTCACAAGAGTCACCCACAGTTGTTAATTCATCTGCAATTTTTGGTTTGCCCCTATGTCACAATGGTGAGAAGTTCCTGCAGGGTCCCAAGCAGTAGTGGTAGAGAAGCCCTAGAGTAGAAAGCAATGTGCTGTCAGGTTATACCTATAAGCAGGTGGTGACTTCAACAACGGCTAGAGTAAAAAAAAAAAAAAAAAGCCAAAAGATGGCAGCAATAATTATAATGATAATCACTGTAAATGGATTCAACTTATTAGGTTTAAGAGATACAGTACTATGTTCTTTAAACTTTAAAGGATAAATACAAAACTATTAATATACTCTGCCTTCTAAGACTTGACACACAATCTATATTCTCTGACTCTGCAATAAAATTAGAACTGAAACAAGGAACTTCTTCCCTTACCCCCTACCTCCCTCTTCTTCCTCCTTTTTTTCTTTTTCTTTTTTTTTTGTTATAGCAAACTACATTATCTGAATGAATCCTTCTGTTGAAAAAAATTAAATATAATGAATAAATAATTTTTTAAAACCTTTTTAAAATTAATGAAGAGCTGACAAGATTGTAAGAAATTACCAGGTGAAGCCTGAAGGGGACAGAGAAACCTAAAGAGGTAAGACAATACAGAATCTTCTACTGGCCTGAAGGTGTTTGCCAATCCCATGAAATTTGAACTCTCAGTTTAATAACTTCATTTGAATGAGGAGATAGAGAAAAAGAAAAAATAAAAAAGCCCAGAGTAACACAAGCTGAGGAGACTCTAATACCAGATACTTTCCACAATAAGCTGGGATCTCAAAGAGTTATACTCTGAGACTAAGGGTTAACTAGAAATGAAGTATGTTATTACAGTATACATATCTAACACTGAGGTAGACCCAGGGGCCTTAAGTCTTGAACTTAGATTAAGGTGGCTTGGTTATGGTAGTATAATTAATGTACCTAGGTATCTGGCAGAAGTCAATTCAAAACCTCTCTGGAAAAAGGAAACTTTACCCTAGATCTCAGAATATTCCTGTAATATTTTTTCTTAAGTACAGTGGCTACAAGGAAGCCAAAGATAACCAAATTAATAAATAAAACGCTATAAGCAAGAACTGAGGAAAAACAGACAAAAGAAAAAGCAATAGACAAAAGAAAAATAATCTGTGAACCTTCAGATAACAGAATTATTTTATAGCCATAGACTATGCTGAAATAAACGAAAGGCAAATTTTGGGGTAAAAGTCTGCATAGTTGATGAACCTATAAAATCTGATAGATCAAAAGGAATAAAATCTCTAGGATAGAAAAACACAATGTTTCAAATTAAGAACTCAGTGCATAGGTTAAATAGTAGATTATATACAGCTGGAGAGAATTGGTATATTGGAAAATAAGTACCAAGAAAATATCCATAATGTATTACTGGGGGATAAAAAAAGTAGAATATATAGAAGAGTGATATGTTTAACATAGAGAATAAAAAGATCTAACATAATTAATTGGAGTCTCAGAAGGAAAGAAGAGAGATCGATACTTAAAAGATAATGGCTGAGAATTTTACTGAATTTATGACACCATTCTATAAATTCAAGAAACCTAAATAACCAATAGGCAAACTTATAGCCGATTTCTGTGCAGTACCAATAAAAGAATGTCAAACTGCTTTCAGAAACTATACTTCTCAAGAATAAAGGCAAAATAAAGATAGCTAATGACAAAATGTGCAACAACATGGATGGATCTTGAGATTATCTTGTTAAGTGAAAAAAGCCAGACGGAAAAAGTTGAGAACCATATGATTTCACTTACATGTAGGATATAAAATTGAAAGCAACAAATGAACAAGACAAACAAAAACTGATAGACATAGACAACAGTTTAGTGGTTACCAGAGAGATAGATAAGGGTAAAGGGGATCAAATATATGGTGATGGAAGGAGATCTGACTTTGGGTGGTGAACACACATAATACATATGATGTGTTATTGAATTGTACACTTGAAACCTATATAATTTTCTTAACCATTGTCGCGGCCAATAAATTTAATAAAAGGTATTAATATACTCACAGTAAAGAGTCTGAGCATCTACGGAAGAACTTAAAAATGTAGAAAATGATAAAGATGTAGGTAAATCTATTTAAATAATGTGTTATATAAGACCATAGTAATAATGTCTTTCAAGGTTTAAAAATTATATTTTCTGTAATGGTGAACATAGTTATTCCAAACAATGCCCCTGCTGAGCACAACTAGAAAAGCTTAGGTACCGAGAGCCTATGAATAATTACAGGGCCAACGTCCAGAAGAAGAAAGAAACAGAGATAGGAAACCTGGTATTTGAGACATCTATTGATTCCTGAAGAATCATCTGATAGGCTAACAGCTTTCCAGACCCACAGGTTTTAGCAAGACGAAAACTGGAGTTCAGGTCCAATTAAGTGGTAATGTGGGACTGGGCATTCCAAAATGCTACAGTCTAAGAATAAGGGTGAGTTAGAATAGAACATTAAGCTTCAAATCACTTTAATAACTGGACTGAATTAAAATAATCTGGGATCACTAGTGCTCCTAGATACCTGCCTGCAAGAATAAATCCTCTTAGAAGGAAATATAGCATTGTTGTGCCCCTCAAAATATTTCTACAATTTTTCATATTCAATTCTAGCACTCAATGTAAAAACACTATGGACACTAGAAAACACGCTAAAATAGTAAGAAAAGCAGTAGATAACAGAAAGAGACACACGAAGATACAGATATTATCAGATTGGGTACTTAACACTTAATGTTTTCAAGGAACTCACAAACAAGATCTAGAATTTTGACAGGGAACTAGAAACTGCAAAAAAGCTAAATAGAAAATCCAGAACTTGAAAGTGTAATAATTGAAATTATAACTCAATGGATTGTTTTCAAGGCAGATTAGGCACAGCTCAAGAGAGAAGTAATGAACTAGAATGCAGATCACAGGAAAATAGCCAAATTGAAGGACAGAGATAGGATGGGAAATCGAGAGAACAGAATAAAAGACAGAAATTACAGTGAGACAGTCTGATACACATGTAATTGGAGTTTCAAAAGAGACAAGAATAAGTGGGACAGAAGCAACATTTGAAGAGATGGTGGCTTATAATTTTTCAAAAATGATACCAAGCCACAGATTCAAAAGAAAAATAAACTGCAAGTAGAATAAATATAAAGGAAGCACACTGAGGCATATAATTATAAAACTGCGAAAACAAGCTAAGACAAAGAGAAAAATCTTAACAACAGATTACCTACACATACAAAGCAACAGAACTCACAGCTCCTTTCTCAACAGAAGAAAAAAAGAAAAATGAAGCCAAAAGACAGTGGAATGATAGCTTTCAAAAGCTGGAAAAAGAATTCTAAAACCAATTAAAATGTCCTCAAAATAAAGTTTAAATAAAGACAGTTTGTACCAAAAAAAAAAAAAAACCGAGAGAACTGGTCACCAAAAGACCCATTCTAAATGCAGCAAGAAAATGATCCTGGATGGAGATCGGGGGATGCAGGAGAGAATCAAGAGGAAATAAATAAATATGTGGCTAAATTAAATAAATTATAAATAAAATTGACTGCATAAAACATAATACCATCCAAATAGGTATGTGTGAATATGTATATACACTCATGTTTATGTATTTGTGCATCCTTATGTATATATGTATATACACATGCATATTACGTTGAATGTCTTGTGTGAGACTCTTGCTCATTCTATTGATTGGGTTGTCCCTCCTTCAGATAAGGGGAACGTTGAAGAAAATTTCAAAATATTTAGAACTAAATAAACAGGCTTATTAAGAAAAAAAGGAAGAGGACATAAATAAATAATACATGGAACAAAAAAGTGAAAATAGCCCCCCCCAAACCCAGATCTTTTTAATCATGAAAGAGTACCATAAAATACTATCAGTTTGTAAATTTGAAAACTTGATGAAATGAAAAAAAATTGGAAGAAGATAAAATCTCAAAATTACCCAAAATGAAAGAAAATTTGAATAGACCAATAGCTACTAAGGAAAGCTAATTAATTATCTTAAAAAATACTTTTTAAAATTGGCTAAATGTAAACTGTTCTACAGGTAAGGTCCATAAGAAACTCAAAATCTCTAATTAGTGGGAAATCTATTCAATTAATTTTATAATGCTAGTATGGTCTTCATACTAGATCTCATAAGATAAGAAAAGGAAATTTGGGGTCATTTTCACAGAAACATAGATGCAAAATACTATACAAAATATTAAGTAATTGAATCCAATAGCAACAACAACAATAATAATAATATATCTTGATTATTAGGGTCATAGCAGGAAGGTATACTCTGAAGAGGGGAAGGCATATGACCAACTTGATAGATGTACAAAAAGAATATGATAAAGTCCAACAACTATATATGATAAAAAGCTCTCAAGAAAACAAGGGAAGAAAATTCACTTACTTTGTTAAAGTTATCTATTTAAAAGCTCCAGCAAGAATCATATTTAATGGAAGAACTTTAGAAGTATTTCCTTTACATTCGGTAACAGCATAAAGATGCTCTTAGTCAATAGAAGAGAAGCCCAAAAGTAAATAAATGAAAAGAAATAAGAAGTAGAATACGGCATTAACATATAAGAGTTTGTAGTGCTCCTCTTTCCAACAATGAGAAAATTAGATATCACAAAAGTATTAAAAACATTCATAATTCCCCATTCATAAATCAACAATGACTACACAAGAAAAATGTTTAAAGGTTACAAATAAGGTTACAGAATTCTACTAAAGGTTATGAATAAGTCTTAAATAAATGGACGTATATAGCATGTTTATGATTGGAATCATGACTCATGTAAAAGTAAGAGGAATTAAGCTATTCTAAATATAGGAACATGAAATATAAAAACATAATATTGAGTGAAAAAGATAAACAGAACCAAATTGATACAATTTATGTAAAATTTATAAACAGAAAACTATACTATCTATTTTTTAGGATATGTATGTGTGTGCATTTACACACATATCCACATTCCTAGTATGAACTCTATTTCTTGATCAAGATGTGTTTGTATACATATCCATATATTCTATTTTAAGGACAAACATTAAAGACCCAGGGAAGCTTTTACTGCCTGAACAAATGGTAACCTAGGCTCAGCCTGAAAGATTTAATCTCTCTAAATACCTAGCTTAGTTTACCTAAGGTTGAAAGAGATGATGCTGGCACACTCACTAAGTTAGAATGATAATAAAACTCTTCCAAATGCATTTACGGTGTAATGTTATACTACTTGAGTTTATTAATGCAATATCACTTGATGGCTAATGGACACTGGGCACTCTCAGGCTCAATCTTCTATTTGAGATGATGTACTACTCAGTAATTCGATTACCAGTAATGGGACTCAGCCATGAGAAGGAATCTGATTTCATTTCTGGGGTGGAAAGAAGCAAAGCAGCAGACTCCAAATCAGCGTCTGTTTTGCTTTGCTTTGTTTTCAAAGTAGGCATTTTGATGAGATAGTGGGGTCACCTCGCAGATCCCATTCATCCCTCAATTTGTAATCTCCTTGCTGTTACCAAACTCCTTGCTATGCCCACACAAAGATCGGACCTTTTTGTCTGTGCTCTGAGGGGTTCCTTGCTCCCTTGGAGGCCCAAATCACTTGCTCTTAGCACAGAATTAGAATCATTGCTTTCCAGTTCTTGACCAACTATCTTTAGGAGTCATAAAGAAGTTCTGATTTTACATCCTGTCTTTGAGCTTCTAAGTGCTCTAATAGTTAGCATCTGGGGCACAGTGAAAGTCCTCTGTCTCATTCAGTGTGCCCTACATTCTTAATCCTGTCCTTACGTAGACTTATATGTGTGTAACAGAGGCTAAAAATGATTCTCAGAGATGGTATACACAGCAGAAGAAAGTGCCACCATCCGCTAACAGCTATAAGACATGGCCAGAAGCATTTCATCCCTCAACTTTATCTTTCTAAACATCACTGATTATAATTTCTAGATCATTCTTGAGACCACGTGAATCTATCATAATAAAAAGTGATGCTATTTAAGTACATAGTCATCCTATATGAGAAGGAAATAAACTACTATATTTCTAATTATGCTATTACATTATCCACTACTGTATTTGTTCATCTTATTTAATGTTATTAACTCTCTTTATTGTAACTTTGATTTCAACTTATATCTGAGCAGAGTCTGGGAAAATATAGGATTTAAAGGAATTAAAAGGCCTTTAAAGAAAACAACAAACAAACAAAACTTAATTCCTTCCCTGATGTCCAAGGAGAAATCCCCGTGTTAACAGCAGAATGCAAGCTCGCTGTTTTATATGGGTCTGAAAAACAATGCTCTTTATTCTGTGAGAATTTAAATACTGTGATGCCATGGGAATGCTTGACAGTTTTTCAGGTGACTTGTCATCTCACAATGTGATGTTTTATCTGAATGTCATTAATTTTTAAGATAAAAGTAATTTTCATCTTATTGAAAAAAAATATTCATTGGTCATATGTAATCTCATTATGTAAAACTTTTGGGAGTATCATCTTTGACAGAGTGACCCAGACATTCTGATGTTGGGCTCCTGTATTTTGTTGTGATTTTCTCTAGATTTCATCATAACTTAGATCAGTGGTTTTCAAAATCTGGTTCTTGGGCCAGCAGCATCAGTATCACATGAGAATTTGCAAAAATTCAAATTCTCATGTCTTACATCAGACCTATTGAATCAAAAACTCTGGAGTTGGGGGTCCAGAAATCTGTTTTAAGAGAAATTCTAGGTGATCCTGATATATGCTTAACTTTGAAAGCCACTGCCCTAAGTCAATTATACCTTCACTATGTAGTACCATGGATGTCTAAATGAACCACGTCTTCTGATATTGAGCTACTGCATTTTGTTATAATATTCCATGAGGTTCACAGGGCAAGTCCACACCTTGAAGTTACAGTTTCTTCAGAAGAAAATAGACAGTCCTATTTTCAGAACTCTAGAAAGAGGCAGGTCCTGGGGAAGACAACAGGGACTTAGGAAGATACCTTAGCTGGCAGTGGGGATTAGTTTGTCCTCATGGCCTGGTGATTATTTAGGCATCGGAGAGTGGAAAGAAAGGTCTAGTCCTTTCAGGACAGAGTGGCTGAGTGGAGAAGGATCCTCTCTCTGGTGGCTGGGGTGTGGTGGAAGAACCTCCCAGTGGAGCATCTGTTAAATTTCTGGAAATGAAACTGTCTACCCCATGCTGAGGGTATCGTGAGACCATTGTCAACAGAGGTGATGGCACAGAGGCCTAATGAGGTAGGAGTCTGTGTGACAATTCTTGGGACACGGTCAGAAAAAAAAAAAACAAACACGAGAAAATAGCGTAGAGGCTAAAGGCAGGCTGGGTGCCACGGGCATTGTACCGTCGGCAGTACAAATGAATGCTATCCATACAAGCTGGTGAAACCCAAACAACACTCAAACCGGCTGGACCGCCTGGTTACCACAAACTCCCTCGCCCCTAGTTTGCTACCCTATGACTCTAACTCTGACTGGTTTTCCTATATCTCACGATTAACCTACATGTTCCCCTGGCCCTGGCACTATAATACATGTGCATCAATCAGACGTGAAGGGCAGGAAATGCAATTTCACAGTTAGGTCAAGGATATTGTAAAGACAAAATTACAACCTCCTACAACATTATAATCCAGTACCTATGAAGTAATCAGAAACTGAAGGAAGCAGAAATCCCACGTAAGAATTTGAGAGGGAAGTCTGGGCTTTGCCCTTCTTCAGTAAGCTCTTGACAAAGTGAGGCAAATTTTAGTGAGCGTTCTAGTCTCCCTATGAGGCCTCTTTTTTGTTTTATGTTTAAGGTTTTTTAGAAGAAAATATTTTCTTCTCCTTTATTCTAAAGTGAGGCCTTCATGGAATTTTGTTAAGACTCCTAAGGAGTTCAGAAGAAAGAAACTGCCAACAGGCCACACAGCCTCCTGTTTGCTCCAGCTCTTGCTCTCCAGTCTAACTTCTTGATCTCCCATTCTCTTTGTGATCCAAATAGACCACTTCTAGACATTTGTTATGGGTTTCCTATCCAGGCCACAAAGATAAATGTCTTGTTTGAGACCTTCCCTGATTCGACCCCTTGAATCCACTCATTTCAATCACTTCAGTTTCCTTCAGGGGATATCAATATTTTACGGGGAAGAGTTGCCATTTGGGCACCAAGAATAATTCCCAGCTAAATCACAGGGGAAAGCTTGTGGTCTTTCCAAACACTTATATGGGAAATTTTTTATAATAGCAAATTTAGCTTTATATAGCTGGAAGCAATTATATAGGTTAATATATCTTTTCGAGTTGTCCTTATGTAAAATTTGGACAGCCTCTCCCTATATTTCTATATGGAACAGAAACTGTGTCACCAGAAGAGTTTAGTGGTAAATGTATTACATTATCAGTAAAGAGAGCTAGTTTTGTTAACTTGGGCAAGTTACCTAACTTCTCCAAGTTCCCATCTCTTCATCCATAAAATGAAGGAACTGGACTGTAATCTTTAATAATACTTAATAGTCTTTAAGGTCTAGTCCGGGCATAAATATTTTCAATGATGTAAAATTCATTTTGATATGTTCTTTTGTATCCTCTCACACCATCTTGTTGAGTTCCTTTGCACAGACTACTAGTAAACGTTATTGGATGACGATTACACCATGTTTCCAAAACTGTGTCCTGGCATTGCTTTTTTGAGACACCGACGCCTAACTCTGTATGACTCCACTCTTTCAGCAATGCACTTCTGGAACAAGCAGTACTCAGGCTGGTGAAGGATGAGGCTGGACGTCATCCTGAAATCAAGTAGACTCATCTAAATAGCCTACTCTTATTGGCAAACCAGCCCAATTCCATATTTCTCAAACTAAATTAAAAAATCCACTTCATTTCCTTCTCCAACTCGAAGTCCTGAGGCCAGGTACAGGGGGATGAATGAGAAGACAAAAAAAACAAATAATAGAAAAACTTTAATGAAAAGTTTATCTAAATAATTGTCTATTTTATGCCAGATGTTCTGTCAGATACTTTATGTGTCTTTTTTATTTATTATCTTAACAACTCAGTGAAGTTAAGTATTATTCTTCCCATTTTACAGAAGACGTGGTCTCAGAGAAATTTGGTGACTCGTCAAAGGTCAAACAACTAGTAAATGACAGACTCAATTAGAACCCATGTCAGTTTGAATGCTCTTTCCACTATATCATCCTGCCTCATTTTAGTTAGTGAACAATAAGCAGATAATATAGAACACAGAAACTTAATAGCATACATATCTGAGTAAAAAGAACATTATTCCATATAAATATGGCCTTTCTCTTCAGTACACCTAGAAGTGGCCCACATAGTTGCCAAAGATTACTTAGCAGTCTCTAATTTCAACTCTTCCCTCTCCAGCTTATGTTTCTTGCTGGCAGAATAGTAGGATCTAGGAATAGAATCTTCTCAGTTGGGTGAATTTAAGCTGTTCCTCGGTAATGGTCACCACTTAACATTACCAGAACAAAAAAACATACCTTTTTGAGTGGCTGGACAATTGTCTGCTCTAAATCCTAAAAAGAAAACATGTTTTAAGAAACTATTAGTACTTTTTTTTTTTTTTTTTTTTTTGCCACAGAGACAAAGAATATAGTTACTTAAAAGCATTTTGTTGAACTGGTTGTAGTTCAACAAGGTACTTCAGTTGTACTGTAACTAGGACTTGCTCAGACAAGAATCTGCATCCAAGAGATAAAAACCACATAGCTGCTAAATTCGGAATTATCTAGGAGTACAGAAATTATCTAGGTGATAAAGAGAGAAGCTAGAAAAAAATTTAACTACCGATGTTCAAGAGCTAAACAACAATTAAGAACAGAGAAGTCAGCAGAGGTAGGATAGGGCAAACATATATTGGACAATCAGAATTAGAATTAGGATGAGTAGTTCCAGGTAATGGCACAGATGGTTTGAAATGTGGGAAAGAGCTTTTCCTAGGGTAGGAACTAAAACAGCTAAGTAAACTGAATAAATTTTATAAGGCTGAGAATATATCTGGAATACAGAAACTGGCAATTTCCAACAACAAAATTTCCAGATCTCCTTAGCCCTCAGTGCCATTTTGACTCCTCAGAACAAATAACATAGAAGCATATAAAGCCGGTTAGACGGAAGCATAAAATTACAATTAAATTCTAGTATTATGTGTCTATATCTTTGTTATGATGGCTCATATTATATACCTGATAAAAAGAAACATGTACACTTGACTCTTTGCCATTATTTTAAAAGCTTATAAATTAGGTACTAATCTTGTCACACTTTAATATTGCAGTTAGGTTTCATTGCTCCTTCTTGCTGCATCTTGCATCGGTTCTCTGTCATTCATTCAGTTCTCATTCATTCATTGACCAAGCACTTATTTCTGGCACTTACTATGCCAGGAAATCTTCTAGGTGCTAGAGGAAGAGAGATGAATCACATTGCCAAGTGATTCTGTTCAGTGAAATAAACAGATTTAAAAACCCCAAAACAGTATAACGATGCCAGGGCAGAGGCATGAGTGCAGTATTCCAGGACTGTAGAGGCAGGAGCAGCATGGGAACATTACTAGGAAGATCTGGGGACCCAGCCGAGAATGGAAACAATGAATTTGCAGGGGCATGAACTCACTCTGCTGCCAGGAAAAAAAAACACCAAAATATCAATCCAGGTAAAGATGCAAAGAAATCAAGCAGATTTGCTAGAGACGTAGAAATTTGCAACACTGAAGGGCAGGGAAAAAAAAGGAGTTGAGAGATTTAGGGTACTTTTCAAGAAAGAACTTAGTCTAAATTAGCTAGGCAAAAAGGAAAGCTAAAAGAGGTCAGAGAGTTTGAAGATTAGAAGAAAAGACAGGTCAGGGAAACCAGAGGTCTCAATGTAATTTTAAGGGCAAGAAAAGGGGGAGACAATGAATTAGGCATTTTGGTTTGATAAATCAATCAGCCAATAATTCGAGTATTCATATAACTTAGTACACAAACAGGGTGAAGGAGCAAAGAAATTATTAATAATCATTTCAGGCAGCAGGTGTAAACTGGGATGACCCTAGGATGCCCAGTTGCCCTGTCGATAATCCAAGGGCCAGACACTGTGGTAGGCACTGGCGAAGGGTAGAAAACAAGGCAGAAGTGGTACCTGTCATCATAGAGTTCAAAGTCATACAGAAATGACAAACGTTGAAAGAAAAATTATAATTGTGATGAGTTTTGCTGAAAAGAGAGGTAAAGGAGCCACGAGAGTTTATTAGAGAGGAAACCAATGTCTTCTCTGAGGTCAGAAAAGGGGACCCTTAGGAAATTACATTTAAGCTGAGAATGCAAAGGGAAGTAAGAGTTTGAAAGTAAACAAGTGAGGCATGAGTATCCAGGCAGAGGGAGGAACATTTACTAAGGCCCTGGGATGGAAAAGATTGCATTTGATTTCTAACTTCTAATAGATTTTTTTTTTTTAAACCTTATGGTCTTTTTTCTTATTGTTGCTTTCTTCCTCATGGTTTATTCCTTCACTCCTTTAACCATTTTAAATGTACTTTGTCAATATACTTTGTAAACATACTTTTCATTCAGGTTGCTCTACACTTTCAACTCTTGGCTCTGATGTCTTTCATAGGCTAATTCTCATGAGTAATTGTTTGTTTTATGGTGTGATTTATAATTCTTGACTATGAGCTAGTCATCAAATAGAGTTCCCAGTGGGGAAGTAGTCTACAGGGTGCTATTCTTTAGTCTCCACTTCAGCAAAAGAATCGGATTCCTTTTTAGGTCTCTTGCTTAGCGTCAGGTTCCTCCACACAGCAATGTGATTTTAGACTTTCCATCTGTGTATGGCACAGACCTAGGTTTTTTATTTCCTGCAGGTGATGTTTTCTCATTTATGATCCCGGAATACTATAAACCTTCTTGTTTTTATCTGGGCAAATGGGCAGAGTTCCCTTAGTTTTCATTTCAAAGTCAACAGATCCCTTTGTGATGCTCAGATTTATCTAAAGAGCTCTGTTCAAGCTTTCCTCCCAGGGCCTGGAGCCTGGGAGCCTGGACCTTCTTTCCAGGGCAGTTGTTGGCATCAATTCCAGCTTTTAAGACCTATATGTGGTTGCAACAATATTACACACTGTTTGAGCACTGGAGTCTGCTTAGCACTCTGACTTGGAGTCCTGATTTAATTCTTTATTTTTCTTTATTTTTTTTTTTAGGCAAGGCAACCCTTGGTTGACCTCACAGATTGGAAGGACCTTGTCAGCTTACAGTCCCTTATTTTTTTATTTTTTACACCTCCAGCACCTATTCTTCCTAGGTGGTCTCCCATGCAAGTACTAACCAGGCCCGACCCTGCTTAGCTTCCGAGATCAGATGGGATCGGGCGTGTTCAGGGTGACATGGCCATAAACAAAGACTCCTGTCTTTAATTCCGATACTTCGTAGACTCTCTTGGTTTCAAGCTCAGCTACATACTTAAATAAGTTTTAGTCATATTTTATTCTGTGTTTAGAAAAGAAGAGTACAGAATTCTTTTGTAACAGCTCATGTTATAACACAGAAAATTTGAGAAACTGTTTTAAAAATGTATTCATTCACTCAAAAAATATTTATGGAGCACCTATAATGTGATAAGTGTTATAGGACTGAAGGGTAAAAGGGAAGTAAGAGGGGCATGAGATGAGGTTGAAGAGTGTGACAAAGTTGTGCAAATCATGTTAACAATCTGGGTTTTTCTTCAGAGCAAATGAACAGCTATTGAAAGATTTTAAGATAAGTTGGCATTTTTACAATGCAGAATGGTGAATGGATTGGAGTGCATTAAGAGTAGATGTGAAGGAAAGTGTGCAGTAGTCCAGTGGAGGTGATGGTGGTGGCTTGAATCAGAGAGAGAGGACAGATAAAAGTGAATGAACTTAAGAGAGGAGGTCTGAGCTGGAAATAAAAAGAAAATGGAATTTTGGGGTCTAGATGAGATTTCCTGAAGAGAGAGGATAGAGTGGAAAGAGAAGACGGTTTGTGATGCACCTTGAGGAAGTCCATCACTTAAGGGCAGAAGTAAAGAAGCGCCAAGAGAAGAACAGCTGGAGGGAAGTATTATATTAAGGATGATTTTTTACTCCCTTAAGAAGGAGTGGATTGAGATTATTTATTTGCTAATGGTAAAGACACCAAAGAGAAAGACTGAAGTTACTATAGAGAGGAAGGACAACTGCCAACATGAAGTTTCGGAGAAGCTGGAAGAGGATGGGGATTAAGGGCAGAGGCAGGACTGGCCTTTCACAGGGGTGACACTGTTGCGACAAGAGGGAAGGAGGACAGGATGGGTGCAGGTGCAGATAGGTTTGTAAAGCTGATTTTTGAAAGGTCGTGGTAGTTCTTATCTGACAGTGCATTATTTTCTTTGTAAAGTAGGAAGTGAGTTTATCTGCCCCATGTAATAGGGTAGGCAGGAGGATTGAGGCTTGAGGAGATGAGAGGTTAAGACTGAATTGACTATAAAGACACACGGACTTTCCAGGCAATGGTGACAGTTCAGAAATCCGCCAGTTCATATTTTTTTTCTCACTAGTGTTCTTCAGCCTGGGTACAAACACAGAGAAGGTGGGTAGCTGGATTCATTCAGGTTGGGCTTTGCCAGGCTTGGGGCTTTGACATACAAGTGCTACAAAAAGATAGTGAGACAAGGTAAGTTAGATTATTGACCGGAAAATAGCTAAGATGACAGCTGATGGTAAACAGACAGAATAAGGGAGGAAACTAAAAACAGGAAGGAGATGATAGGAAGAGGGTAGAATGGTGCTAGGGTCCGAATGTTTGTGTCCCACTAAAATTCAGACTTCGAAATCCTAACCCCCAAAGATGATGGCATTAGGAGGTAAGGCCTTTAGGATGTGCTTAAGTCGTGAGGGTGGAGTTCTCATGAATGGAATTAGCACCCTTATAAAGAGGCTCCAGAGAGATCCCTAGCTCCTTCCACCATGTAAGGATATGGCGAGAGGGTGCTGGCTATGAACCTGGAAGAGGGCTCTCACCCAACTGTGCCAGCACCCCGATCTCAGACTTCTAGCTTCCAGAACTGTAAGAAATAAATTTCTGTTGTTTATAACTACCCAGCCTGGCGGAATTTTGTTACAGCAGCTGTAACAGACTAAGATAAATGGTTCATAAACTGAAAGTTGCAAGTGAAGTAGTCATAGATCTAAGTGAACAAGCCAAAAAGATCAGAGTCTAAATAAACTAAGAATGTGAAGTTTTTACAAGTGGTTTCCAAGGTGGAACATTTTCCAGGGATGAGTTCCAGAGTTTGACTCTGGGAATGGCAGTTATATTAGTATATTAGTCAGGATAATAGAAGCTATTCTGCATTAAAAGATGCACTCCAATCTCAAATTTATTATTAATGCTGTTTTATTTGGAAATGCTGGCATTTCAACACAAAGCTTCCAGGTTTATAAGGCAGGGAATGAGAAGATTGTACCGCGTTCTTAAATTCTTTGGTCTGGAGGCAAAATGTGTTATTTCAACGTGTAATCCTTTGCCCAGAAGTAGTCATGTGGCCCTATCTATTTGCAAAGGGGCTGGGAAATTTGAAGGAGAAGATAGGTCTATTTGGTAAGTAATAAATGTCTCTCCATAACAGCCGAGATAAATGAAGGAGAAGATAATAAAAAAATAAAGTGTTGATGGAATGGCATTCTTGATGACTGCCAGAGTTGTGGCAGAAAGGAAAACTGAATAAGGTGCCTTGCTATAGCCTTCAGTGAAGCGAGAGGGCAGCTGCCAGTTGTTAGAAGAGCAATGAAAAGGAAGAGCTGGGTGGTGGGTCTTAAAAAAGAGCAAGATTTTGTTCTGGGTGGAGAAACAGGTGCCCAGGAAAATGCATTTGGGGACAATGAATAAATCTACCCCTTGGGTAACAGGGATCCAGCCATTCCACTGGACTGTGAGAACTGGGACTGTTGCCCAGTAAGGTCTTGTCAAGAGATAAGAATGGCCATACAGCTGGTGCTCATAAACAAGGAACGCTGTTTGGGTGACAGGAAATTATTTTTGAATGTTAACTTATATTTTTCATGGTATTTCTTTCTCCCCTTTTGTGTTTGCCCCAATTAAGAGTTTGTGCTCATTGGCTTGGGGTAAAGATTGTGGCAAAGTGAAAAGCAAAGGGCCTAAAATTCTACTCCTAAGTTCTAAGAGTAGCCTAGGCCTAGGCCGTGAAAAGAATACCAAGGTGTGGAAGACTGAACAATGGCCTCCAAAGACATCCACGTCCTAACCCCTGTAAATGTTATGTGGTCAGGAGGAATTAAGATTGCAGATGGAATTATGGCTATCCATCAGCTGACCTTAAAAAAGGAGATTTAATGTAATTACAAAAGTCTCTGAATGTGGAAGAGTGAGGCAGAAGAATATGTCAGAAGCATACAACACGAAAAGACTTGACTGGCCTTTGAAGATGGAAGATGGACATGAACTAAGCCATCTTTAGAAGCTAGAATAGGCAAAGAAATGGATTCTTCCCTAGAGCCCTCAGAGGGAACACAGACCTGCCGACACTCTGATTTTAGCACAGCAAGACTAGCAGAGAAAAAAGCCCAGTACCTTGCCCACTGGACCAACATACAGGCAGGCAGCAACCTTCTTGAAATAAGGCTACATGATCTGAGCTTCACACCTAGAAAAAGTGCAGGGAGTCAGCAGACCCCTGAGGAGAATGGCTGTGTGCTGTGTTAGTTGGAAGACACCTTAACTGGCCTCATGAAGAGTTCATTTTATTCTGGCCAATAATACTTTGTCCCCGCCCCCAGTGCTATATAATGTTCTTTTCACTTAGTGTTGTAACTTTGTAATGTGTCAACCTGGCTAGACGAACTAAATTTCTTGGTTTTTCCTTTCCTGTATTTTAGGGTGGGCCACAAGAGAGCGTCCTGGGGGAGAGGAGAAGGGCGGAAGTGAAGCGGTCGCTGTTTTGCGGCTCAAGCATGCTGCCACTTCTCTGTTGGCTCTCCTCACTGTGTGGGGTAGCAGCCACTGCCGAAACCGCTTCACCTTCCACTAGATTCTCCTGCTGCTTCTCTGACTCCTGAGCCAGGTGTTGGTGTTTAGATATACGAAGAAAGACCCAGTGTCTGCAGACCACCACACCACCAAGGTCAACGTCTACAAGAACCGATGTGGCTTACACAGTTCATCCTGTGGGCTCCATCTCAAACTGTGGGTTCTAGCTGGTTCTTGCTCCCTCCTACATTATATCCATCTTTCCTGCCAACTGCCTGTCTTGTGGACTTCGAGCTGGACATCAGATGTGAGGACAACAGCCTGGCAGAGCCTGCTTAACCAGCTCCTCCAATTATCTAAGGTCAAATTCCTATAATAAATACCTTTTAATATGACATAACACAAGATAATGTTATATACACCTGTTCCTCTGAACTCTGGAATTGCCATCCTATTTGCTTCTATTATTAAAAATTATTTTTAATTTCTGTGATTCATAGGAATTATATTTAGTGCTTCTAATTGATTATTATTCTAGTCACTCTTTCAACTTACTCCTCACTTCTTTTGAATGTAATTTTTTTTCTTTTTTTTTTGGACCAGCAGAATCTGAATGACTCATGTGCAAATAACGATTTGTTTGCTACTTAAAGCTATCTATAAAACATCTGTCCCCATCTCTCCTTTAGCACCCTCCTAAAAGCCTTGAAAGGATCATTCAAAATACATATCTCAGATATAATGCTAACTAGGAATCAATGATCTATGAATAAATTATGAATAGTGACAGAAGACAAGGCAATGTTTGTGATTCAGCTCAATAGACATTGCTAGCAAGAAAAAATCCTGTAATCAATCCTTTGATTGCTGGAGAACAAAATAAAGTTACCCTGCACATACAGCCAGAAACGTAAGAACAAACACTTGCTAACTTAGGAACCCATTCCCCTGACCTCGTTTAAACAAATCTTAAGCTACATGGAAAGAGTGGGGGATTTGTTAGTCTGACAGGCCTATGTTTAAATCATGATTCTGGCATTTCACAGCTCTGTGACTTTTAGCCAATGATTTAACTCTTCAGAAGCTCCGTTTTCTTATCTATAAAACATCAGTAATAATAACAGCCTCACGGGATTGCTGAAAAGAGTGGAAATAATATGTCAAACTTCTGGCACATAAAAGCACTAGGGGAATGCTATCTATTGCTATTAACACCTTGAACAGCACATGTATTCCCCTTTAGAAATATATCCCTGAAAATGATGGCCGGGAAAATCCCTACAGATGCATATATACCTTCTAACTGTAACACCCATTCATCTTACTTTCCAGCCGAAGATCCACATTCACCAAACCTTTTCGAAAGTGTCTGAGGTCAAACTAAAGCAATATAGGAGCTCACCTTCTTCATGGCTGAGAGAAGATGGAAGCTCTTGGCAGGAGCATCGGGGCTTTACAGAAAGCAAGGACCTAGTCCTTCGAATCAAGAGAGATGCTGCTTTAGTGGCTGCACTGAGTGCTCAGTCATGAGGTGCGGAGAGAAAACAGAGGGTAGGCCCTCCCTGGTTCGGTTTGGAGCTGCTTGTGTGAGTAGGTTGCTTTCCTTTCTGACTACCTCTAACCTTTTCCCCACCTTCTTCTGTAGGTTCTCATGGTCAGGCTACAAAGCCAGAGGATTCCCAAAATGAAAACTGACAGCTGTTTTTGCGACCTATGAACAACATTTTAACAATTTATATGCAGGGCCATATTTAACCTTGAAATTATAGGAAACTTATTCCCTAAAGACAATAAAAATGAAGAGATCACATAAATGAAAATGACCCAAAAATGAAGTGAAATTATGGATGAAGAAAGACATGAAAACAAAACATTATCCTATTACAGACAATAATTTAAAAACTTGGGGGACAAAGAGTACAAATTTTTACTTCTATAACCTTAAACAAAACTCTGTTTTCCCCTACTATGGTATAAGGCATTCAAAAATATTTATTTTCTGATTCTTGCCACATGTATTATTACTATTTTAGTTTAGTATTTAAATGGCTTTTAAAAAAAAAAAACTCTAAACATTCATCTACTGCGCTGATACACACATCTCTACTGTGTATATGCTTTCTACTTACAGTGTGTGGTTTCTGAAGATGTGTGGTCCAGAAGAGTATCGTCTTTGTAGAGACATTGTTATGCTCCTAAAAATGGTAAACCAATAACAGAGCATTTCTAGTACCTTCCTTTTCTTCTGTTTGTAGTAATAAGCTCAATATAAGTGAAATTCCATTCACGGAAGTTAGATTTAGAAAATATAACTCTGGTTTTAATTACCAGTCCTCTCCTCTGATTAGGTACAGAACTATCCCCAAAGTGATAATATTTTTTGCAGATCAAATGGATAAAGATTTCTTAAAAGGCTATTACACTGGTTTGTCGAGGATTGGGGGAAACAGGCATTTTTGAATACTCCTGCTAGACTTCTAAATCAATACATCTTTCTGAAGGATAATTTAAAAAAACGATCCCAATTCTTTAAAACATATTTATTGAAAATATGTCTTTTAAAAAATATATACATATTTGCCATCAAGGATATGTTTTGAAATGTTATTATAACAGAAATTTGAAAGAATCTATATGTCCTACAATAGAATATTCATGAAATAAATTGTCGAATAGTAATATGACATGATACTATATAATCACTAAACAATAATGTGTAAACATATTTGGTGACTTAGGAAAATATTCATATTGTAGTCAGTTAATTTTTATTTATGGTAATTTATATTATAGTGATTATTCCTAAATTAAGGGATTAAGAGCTATTTTTAGTTTTATATTTATGCTTTCTATATTTTATAAATTTTCCTCGATGAATATTCATTACTTTGTAACACATTCTGTCAAGCATTAAAAACCATTTTAGAAACCTGAATTATAAGCATATTTATATTTGTATTTACAAATTTATCTCATAAGATCCAGAATAAATTATGAAAACAAATTTACAGAATTTATTTATATTTATTTTGTGTTTATTATTGGAATCATGAAATTTCATGGAAAGGGATCATGAGGATACTCTGGCATAAACTTTAGATCCAAAGTTTGGCCTCTAGAAATTTAAGAGATGTAATTTTCATCATTGATTAGGCTTTTGTAATCACTAATGTAAATTATGACCTTTTTAGTCCTTAAAATAGTTCCACTGGAGCTGCATATAATTTTTTTAAATAAAAGAAGATAAACTCTACTAATTTGACAAAAATAAATTATCTTTTACTTTAAGAAACAGGAAACAGTTTCTTACCTTTAAAAGTTGGTCAGCTGTAACGTTTTTCAGTATAGCTTGAATAAATTCCTTTGAATTGTTATTAAAATCTCATGGTGTTAGGATTCCCATGAGAACAGACTTTCTGAAATAAACTCATATGTAAGATGTCAAACTAAAAATTCTGGTAATAATTTTTGGACTATTCATTTATTGCACTTTTTTTTTTTTTTTTTTTTTTTTACTACATACTATGTGTCAGGTACTATACTAGATTCTGTGGATACATATGTAATAGGCCAGGGTCCCTGCATTTGAGGAGCCTATAGAATAGAGTGGATATCTAAAAATAAGCAGGCAATTAGATTATAATGTGCTGAATACTATGCTAAGAGAAGTACTAGTACTAGGGGAGAAGCAGGATGAATACCGGTAGATTCCATCTGGAGGACTTATTCAGCTCACACACCTTTCCCTGGGAACTGCCTTCTTCCTTTGTATCACAGCCTTGTCTGTACTATGTACCTCCAATTCCAGCCACAAATAACTGGACAGAGGCGCATACCTGACCCAGGCTGGAACTCATTCCAGGCAGGTGAATGAGTACAGTTGTATATAATCAGAACTGAGGTGGGTGGTTGAGGCTACATACAAGTAGAAAAAAGACGGTTACTCTGCATAAGTCTGGAAAGGAGAGGAGACTCTATATACACTTGGGAAGAATCTGCTTCCATGGTGGCTCACTAATGTGGCTGGCAAGTTAGTGCTGGCTATTGTCAGAAGGTCTCAGTTCCTCTCCGCAGCTCTGCTGGAGGCATAGCAGATGGCTTCCTCCACAGTGAGTGATCCAAGAGGCCAAGGCAAGAGCAGTAATGCTTTCTATGACCTTGCCTCAGACATCGCATATCATCACTTTTGCTATACTGTCACCCTGATTCACTGTGGGAAGAGACTGGAAGGCTTTCCTAATTATTTGCCTAGATTGAGACTTTAAAATAGTAATATTGGAAATGGCAGTAGCAGCAGCTAGTGCTGCCATTGAGAGCGGCAATATTGATCTCTCTCAAAGGGGCAGGCAAGTATGTATAAGGAGAGAAAAGGAAGAATAAAATGTGTCCACCATACACCTGCTAAGAACTGCTGTGAGCTAAGTATTGTCATGATAGGGGTGCATATGCATCAGGCCAAAGGATTAGAGACATTGCTCTTCATGGTATGAGAAGTTAACTTTCTTTGGTTCTTGGCAAAATGGAACCATTGTCAGGTTCTATGTAAACACATGGAGTTTGTTGAGAGGCTTCAGGACAGACTGGACCCCTTTATAGTAGTTCTAAATTGAATCACAGTTTTAAAGAGCCCTAAGATTTAGAATTTGAGACTTAGGACTTATCTTAATCCTAAAATTTAGGACTGAGAGGACTCATATGACTTTTTGGGAGTGACACTGACTTTTGTGGGATGCCTTTCAGTATCATGGACATGGTGACTCCCAGCTCTTTAGTTACATGTACACTCACTTTATTTTCAGAGCAAAAACATGATGTAATTTGACAATAGACAAGATACTTGAAATTACTACTGTCACTGAAATCCTTACCTAGTCTTGGGTATATGAACTACTCCTTTTATGATTTCATGTATGCAGAAAAATAACTATTGGGGGTGTGTGTGTGTGAATATGAGCAATTAATAAGATTCTAGAATTCTCATGAATAGATGGGTTCTACAAGAGGTGAACACGTTTTTTAGGTGTTCATAGAATGAAAAAAAATCTTTCAGGATAGAATTGAATTCTGTGTCTTCTTTTAATATAATCTCATATATTTAAAGAAGTAACACTATTTTGTATTCATCACAATTCTAAGAGGTGAAAAATCAAACATAGCTAATTAAAATAAATTCTGAAGGACCTCCGGGTCAATAAAGGTAAATGATCTCTGGTAAAAGGAAAAATAAAGAGAAGAAACAAAGAAGAAGCAAACACTTGTAATGGGCTTTCTGAGTACACATGAAGATCAATTTAAATAACATCTGGATACAGAGAGGATCTCTGTGGTCTCAAAGCTGAAAATCAAGACAAAGGGCATATGTGGTGTGCGCAGTGAACTGCAACATAAAAGACTTAGAGCTCGACATGACTACAGTGACCCCTGCTGGAGCCTATCTTTTTTATTTTTAAACTCAGCCTAAATCAAGGCTTGTATAAGGATAAATAAAATTTTCATAGAATAGTTGAATTTAAAAATTGGAAGAGGGCTTAGAGAACTTTTAGCATCATTTCTTTATTTCGTAATTGAAGAAATAGGCCTTTGGCTAGGAGAGGTTAAATGACTTGCTTTAGGTCACAGAGCTGGGATTACCAGGAAATAAAGACATCTGCCCAGTTCTTGGGCCTGTTTATACAGGTGGAGTTTTCTGTCATAACAAATAAAAGTATCTATAACACCCAAAACAAGGGAACTTACACTGATTTTAAAATAAACTATTCACTTGATTTAGTTAACTCAGATTCAATTTTGCTGTAAAGAGAAATTTCTAATCGATACTAACATGACACGTTTTTTCTTCTTTGGCCTTTATGAGTTTCAACAACTTCATATCAGATTCGAAGTAATTTTTGGAATATTAAGTTGTTCTGTCCTTCACTGGGTTACTTATGATTCCCATCTCTGTGATTTCGACCTTTTGGAAATATGTCTTTAGGCTTGATTAGGCTTTTCATGTTCTTCCTCATTCTTCAGCTCTGAAAAATTCTTCCTATTGTACTAAGAAGGACAAAAAGGAAATAACACAGATGGCAATGGTTCTTACACCGGGATTTTCTGGAAAGCATGACTCTGATTCTAATTCATTCCCAAATGCCCTTTACTTCATCTTTCTTCCATCAGTCAATATCTCTCTTTCTCTACTCCATAGCCAGAGTTCCCCAGATATATCATGACGCTGGGGTTTGTGCATTCATTCTCCAGTCACTGTACTAGAAAGCAAAATACTAGTTCCTGCTCATATTGTTAGGTAGTTATGGAACTTTTGGCAAAGCCACTTTATTCCTTCCACATTTCAGTTGTGTCATCTTTACAGTGGGCATCATATTAGCTATATTTACTTCACAGTTTTTCAATGTGGATCAACTAAGTATTTGAAAGCGCTTTGAAAATATAAAGAATTATGTGCAGGATAGTTTTTGAGATATTATTTTGATCAATCCCTTTGTAGTTTTTTTCCCTCTCTAACTATTCAAACAAGTAGCCAGATTATTTTCTATTTCTTTGCTTGTGGAACTTTTTGATGGGGGAAAACAAGCTATCTGAGGTTTTAAGAATTCCTCTTACTTTTTATAGAAAAAAATTTTGCTGGAAGCCCTGGAGAAGGAAGAGGAGGGCTGTAAGTAGTGAGAACAAGCTATAAATTTGTCCCATTCAGACTGGAAAGGTTATAGAGGTTTATTGGTTTCACGACCAATAGGGACATTGTGCAGACTGCCGTATGTGTTAAAACCTGACTGACCACTTTGACTGGCAGAGAGATAGAAGTAGAGATCTACATTGATTCAATTATCTAAAGACTGAGCTGAGCACACAGGGACCAGGGGAAAGGTAGTGGAAGAAGGGATTTGCCAATGCCACTATGACCCATAAAATGTGTAGAAATAAGGGCCGTAATCATCATAGGTATTTTCCAGTTTTTCTCTTTTTCCCTTCTTCTCTAAGGTCTTCCAGGATTTGAATCTAGTTATGGAATAGGCCTGGGTCTGGAAGCAATGAGAAGTAGTGGGCATTGACCTTGAGGAGATTCATTATCTTCTGACAAATCGACTACCTTAGGTAATATTAAAACAGGTTATCTAGCAAAGCAAGACTACGATTATCAGACAGAAGAGAAAGGATTGCTTCTATTGACAATCTTAGGCTCAGTGGGATTTGGGGACTCAAGGTAGCTGGATTCGTTAGAACCTATCCAAGTATTTGCTTTCTCAGGATCCCATTTTCCTAATCAATTCCTAGAAATACTGCATTGTAATGCATAAAGCTGCAGAATCAAACCTGGGTTTGTTTTCTGGGTATCTCAGCTTCATTAGTATAAGAAATAAGACTTTTTTTTTAAGATAGTCCGGGAAGCTTTCTGATTTTCTAGCAGTGCCCTGGGCTAAAGATGCAAACCTCTTAAGTTTATCATTTTCTTTCTGTTAGCTTTCCAGTGCAATCATTACCCCTTCCACAGCCCTTATAATAAAAATTTCTACCATATTTTACTGTAACAGCCACTTAACCTCCTAAAATCTAGTCACTAAAAGGCACCTGACTCCAGGAAACAGGTGAATATTTCAGGAATGTTTTGTCACTGCATGGTATGGACTGCCAGTGTCCTGTTTTCCATTGAAAGTGAGGTCATTACTGATTTAAATCTAATCTATGGATATGGTAATGCCCCCTATATGCTAATATTATAGGATCGCTTGCTTGAGAGGAAGGAGGACACAAATGAAGGAAAGAATGACCCCTGACCTCAAGTATACTGTGATCTTACAATCAGTACTTAAAAGAGTTCTGCTAAACTCCAGAGAGCAAACAGTATTCTCTGAGCTGCTTCATTCCCTCTTTACCAGATGACCAGTGGGCACTGTATTTGTTAAGCTGAGTTAGACGGGAGAAAAGCTATTTCTTGGAGTCCCAAGTAGTGACCTCATAATTCTCAAAGAAACAATGTTATAAATGATGGTATGCATCCACACTAATTCCTGTGTTTTTGGACTCGAAAGGTTACTGAAACATAGTGTTACTTGTATATAAAATATAGTATACTTCTGGCAAAATTATGAATAGGCTTTAACTGAATAACCAAAAAACAAAATTATCATCCATTGTCTCTATTGTAAAATATATTTTAAGTCTAATCTAAGACATTAAAGATATCCTGCCCATCTCCCTCCCACCTAAGCATACATACCCTACCCTGGCATCTCTGGCTAAAAGGGAACCCTCCTCTCCTGGTCACCTCTCAACGATACCATGTGGTCTGGCAATAAAGGAATCACCCTGAGTATCTGTAAGAGAAAGGCCCCCGGTGACTTGTGGAAGGTGTGGCAATGAGATGGGCTTTATGGTCAAGCTGACTAGGAAAACGGAGATTTCCCAAGGGACCTTTTGAATGCATTGTGCGCAGACGTACCCCGCCCCACCGCCCCCCCCCCACCCCCGCCCCAAAGCCACCAGAGGCAGTATTCACTCTATTTTTATCAAGACAGAATCCTCTTTTCAAGAACACCTTTTACTTCTTTCACAGTCATACTTGACAGGATGCTAAGTAACTTGCCAACAATGGCCACTCGGCACTTCGCAAGAGAGAGTCAAAGCTAATGTTCACAGTAAGGCCTATATTTCTCCAAAGCCCATGTTCCTTCCTCTATGTTCTCTGGTAGTTTCTAGAAAATTACAATCACTTTAAAAATAGTCTACAGGTGGCATTTTTCAACAATTTACCATGAAAAGAGAAATTGTGCCTTACCCTGAGCTTCCTGTTCACTTTAACTTTTGAGAGCTATGGTCTCAAACCAAACACGTTAACATCACTTGGAAGCTTTAAAATCACCTGGGCTCTCCTCTAAGTAATTAGATTCTCTGCGGGTAGGACTTTTTAAAAAAAGTTCCCCCTTTGATTCCAGCCTATGCCTAGGATTGAGAACCACTGGTGTAGTATAATAGAAAACAGGCTTCCACGCCTCAGAATTAGGCTCGAAGTTGAGGTCTGTAATATGCTGTCTGTGTGATTTCTAGCAAAGTAGTTAATTGCTTTAAATGTTGTGCTAAAGAAAATTCATGGGGATTAGAGAGAATGTATTTGAGTATCTCACACTGTGTCTGGCATAAGGCAGAAACATGAGAAATGGTGGCATTAAAACTGGAGACTGTTATAGTAGAAAGTGGGGTCGGAGTTAGACTAAGTTTCAAATCCCAATGCTACCACTTTAGTTTAAATAAGTTGACTATTTTGTGCTTTAGCTTCCTAATTTGTATCATAGTTAAATAATTCCTACCTTATAGAATTGCCTTAAGAATTAAGTTAAATGCCTGTAAAACAGCTGGCACATTTCTTCTGTTTGTAACCCAGCTAATGCTAGTAAAACTGCCATTGGAAACAGTCATAGAATGTTCCTTACATTTTTAAATGTTCTGTGTTAGAGGTAGGAATATATAGGCTCCGTACTTAATATAATAAATCCAGATAATAGTGCAGATACTATTTGCTCTATACTATTACCTACTCTACCTTAGAATAAGGCAGCAGGATTTGGTGGTTGGATATGATAAAGGGGCTTACTGAAGAGAGGACAAGTGGAACCTCCTGGGTCTGTGAGCTAGAACCGAAGTGTAGGCATCTGGACTCTTCCATCCATGCTATGAGGAAGCGCTGTTGCCTGGACCTGACCTGAGTACAGGTCAAAGTGGCCCAGAACACAGCGGGAAGTCAGGCTAGACTGTCACCACTGCCTTCATGACACTGAATCTAGAACAGTCATTAGCTGCGTACATCTCAGTGCTGTCAATTCTGTCGCAGGGGACTGCAATCAAGTTGGAATGTGTCAGTAGTGTTAAAACAAACATCCCTGCTCCATCTTGAGAGCAAACTCTATAAATAGTATATCTGGACATGTCTCACACCAGACCCTTGTGTAATTATCTGTCTTCACAGGATGTGCTTGGCACATAGGGCTAAAGAACCTGGAACAGAGCCTGATATATACAAGGTACTCTATAAGTGTTCCTTGAGTTGAACTGATCTGTGTCCTCTGCCAGGAACACTTCCCCAACTAGAACTAGATGTTAACTTTTATTGGGTCTTACCAAGTGCCTGGCTCTGTATTAGGCACTTTATATAGAGATCATCTCATTCGCCTGGCAAACTCTTGCCCATCCTTCAAGACCTAGCTTGAATGTCACCTATTCTGTTAAGACTTCTTGACTTACACAGGCAGAGTCCTCTGTGTTTTACACTGACAGCTCTCTGCTCAACCTTCAGAAGAGCACTTACCACCTTCTACTTTAACAACTTCTACTTTTACAAGTCTGTCTCCCCCACTGGAATGTAAGGTCATCATTTAAGGCAGTTATCAATATGACTCGGTTTAAGTCTAGCATGGTGCTACTTGTTTTCCACTTGTCCCACCAGTTCTTCGTTCTGTTTTCTTTTTCTATTTTCTTTCCGATTACTTTTATTGTTTCATTTTTCTCTCCACTATTCGTTTATTCACTGTGCCTGACTGTTTTATTTAACTGCCTTAAGTGTAAATACTCTAACCACTCCAATTAGAAGGCAGGGCTTGTAAGACTCGATAAAAAAAAGCAAGTCTCAGTTACATGTGGTCTACAAGAAGTCCAATATAAACTCTACTTTATTTTTATTTTAAAAGAAAGACATAGGCTGAAAGTAAATGGATGGGAAAAGATAAAACATGCAAACACTAATCCTAACAGCCATATTAACATGGAACAAAGCAGACTGCAAGACAGGGAAATTACTAGAGATAAAGAAGGACATTTCATAATGACAAAAAAATCAATTTAATTCATCAGAAAAGCATAACAATTGTAGATATGTATGCATCTAATTATAGAGCCTCAAAGTACATGAAACAAAAACGAACAGAAAAATAGTCAAATTCATTATTGTAGTTGGAGGCTTCAATACTCCTCTTAGCAATTGATAGAACAAGTAGAAAATAAGTAAGAATATGTCAAAGTTAAATAATCTTACTTGACAATATACATTCTCTTCAAGTGCTCATGAAATATTTACCCAGATAGACCATCTTTTGGACCATAAAAGCAGCTTCAACAAATGTAAAAGGATTGAAATCGCACAGGTATGTTCTCTGATTAGAACAGAATTACACTAGAAATAAGTAACAAAGATATAGCTAAACATTTCCAAGTATTTGGTAACTTGTATATAATCAATAGTTAGGTCAAAGAAATAATCTCAAGAAAAATTTAAAAATAATTTGTATTGTACATGACTTTGTTTCAGGTTTTGTCATGCTTAGATTTTTGTCTAAATACATTTATCAAGCTACAATATAAAAAACTGATCATTGCGTCTACTTAATTTTAGAGCACCTGATAGCAAAACCTAAAATTCATGCTTAGAATGTATGATACCCACTCCAAAATATACATCATATTATATAAAAAACCACTCACACTTTCTTCTCATACTTTCCGGTTTTATTTTTGAGATTTAAATTTTTGATGAACATGAAATTGTTCCTGCCTTCACCAAACTTAGTCTAGTAGCCAGGGGTCCACATGGCTGTTTATATGTCCCAATACCAATACGTAGTCCATGTATTTAATGGCCTAAATTAAAATGACACTTTTCTTCCATGCTTGTTTAGTTTTCGGTTTCACTTCTCTCTTTGTTCTTCTATTAATTGCATGTTAAATTACTAGCTCTTAAACTGTTTTCATATCCATTGTTAGTCCCCTTTCATTTCATTTCCCACTCAAAGTTTACCTATTTTGAAATACCCATTATATTTAAAAATCAACTGATGTTTTCTTTATAAATGTAATTTATAAAGAAAAAGGCATTTGTGCAACATTGAGTTCTCCTATTCAAGAATAGGATATGTCTTGCCATTTATTATTTGAGCTTTAATATTTTCTTCATATGGAACAGTGGTTCTTTATTCTGGTTGTACTTTACAATCATTTGGATGGTTTAAAAAACTACCCATGTCTAGGCCCTATTACCAAAGGCTTAATTGGTTCGGTGCAGAGCACAGGTGTTGTGTATTTATTAAGAGCTTAACCTCAGTCAGGGTTAATTAAGAATATAGAGCCTGCATACTTCTAGTTAAGTTCTAGCTAAGGTGTTTTTATTTGGTTTAGTTTAGTTTGGGCTGCTATGTTGAATAAAATCTATTTTGTTCATCTATTTTCTAATTGATTACTTTTTCATAAAGAGAATCTATGACTTCAGAGTATATAAATTTTGTAATATGCCACCTTACGTAATTTCATATACATTTTCAGTTGATTCTTTAGATTTTTACAGACATTAAATTATACCATCTGCCAAAATAATGACAACTGTGCCTTTTCTTGTCCTATATTTATGCTTCATATTCCACTACTTCGTCTACTTGTGTTGGCTAATAATTCAATAAAAATAACAATAGTTATGATTGAGGGTATCCTTAACATATTTATGATTTTAAGGAGAATGTGTAGTATTTCATCACGAAGCATACTGCCAGTTTATCACTTCAAGAAAATATCCACCTATTTCTATTTTACAGGTTTAAATTCTGTCAAACGCTTTATAGACTGTATTATAATGATGGTGTTTTCCTCCCACTTTTTACCTACTAATATGTTGAAAGTTATTTCTAGATTTCAGATATCGAACCATGTTTGCACTGCTGGAATGACTGGGCTTCTTTCAAAGTACTTTGTTCTTTCAAAGTACTGCTGAATTCTACTAGCTAATATTTAATTTTAAATTTGAGGTCAATATTCTTTTCTTGCTTCCACTGCCAGATGTTAGCATCAGTATTATGGTAGTTTAAAATTTTTCAATAAGCTTTCTGTATTCATTTATTTTTATTTATTAATTTATTAAAATTCTAGAACAGTGCCTTTCAGAGGGTTTTGGTTGTGACCCACAGCAAGAAATGCAGCTTTAAAAGGAGAACTGCTATAAATATATACACTGAAACAAAAATTTCCCACAATACTTGGCCTATATTATGAGTATGCATTCTATACTACTCTATTTCAGTAAAAAATATTCAAAACACTATTTCAAAAAATACTATCTGTTCTTTGAAGAATCATATATCAACCAGCACTTTTTGTAGAGTAGCTCTTTGGTAATTATTCCATTTTCTTCCTTAGTTATGTTTTTTTCTAGAAAATCTATATCTTAACTTCATACAAATTTCATTCAAATTTATTTGCATAATACTCTCAAAGCACACAAAATTTTAAATCCTTCAATTTTTTCACAGCGTCTGTAAATCATTTCTCTGTCCTTTCTAATTTAGAACATATGCACCTTCTTTAGATTGATTAGCTTAGCTACTTATTTTCTTTCTCTCAGGGAAACAGGTCACAGATTTATACGATTAATTCTACTACTTTGCTGTTTCTGACTCATTTTCTGATTCACCATTTTTTTCTTCTGCTTTTTAAGGTTTAATTTGTAGTCTACTTTGTATTTATTTGTTAAATTTTTGAGTTAAATTATATATTATTTTCATTCTTGTTTAATAATATGTGTTTGAAGCTATGAATATCTGCTAAACAGTGATAGTTGTATCCTATAGGTTTTGGTCTATAACGTTTTAATTATTATTTGTACACATTCTGCAATATCAGTTTTATTTCCTCTTTATACCAAAGGTTGTTTTAAATAATTTTTATATTTGCAAGTAGTGGAGATGCTGATTTTTATTTCGGTTCACTTTTATTTAATTACACTATTATCAGAGAATGTGGCCTAGATCATTCCTAATTTTTAGAATTCATTTTGAGGGACTTTTTTGTAGGCCAATATGTAGTCAATTTGGTAAACGTTTCATGAGCTTTTAAAAATAAGATTTATTTTCAGTTAACAAGATATCTATTTCACCTATTTCATCAACCACATCTATTTCATCAATCTCACTGCTTCATTGTTTATGCTTACTAACCTTTGACTGCTTGATTTGCGAAGTGAACTAAAGTAGCCTACTACTATTTTGTTTCTGATCATTTTTCCTTGTTCTGCAGTTTTTCATTGTTTTTATTATTACATTATTCAATGCTTTAAGATTTATGAAAGTTATAGCCTCTCTGTAGAACCTTAACTATGATAAAATTTCCTTCGTTGTCTTGTTTTACACATTCTGCCTTCATTTTAATCCTGTCTGTAACTAATGTCATGACTGCAGATTTCCTTCTGTTAGCATTTGCCTGGCATATATTTTCCTATTTTTTTCTTTTTAGTTTTTCAGTCATTTTGATTTAACTTTCCCTCTTGTGTATATCATATATGCTCATCCTTCACTTTACAAAAGTTCAGTTTATAAATTTTCAACTTTGCAAAGATTTCTGATATAAATTAATATCAATGATATATATATATATATATATATATAGTTAGGTACTACTAGTATTATTGTTATTAGATGTTGACAATGATTTTAGTATTTAAAATTTATTAAGTACTTACTTGGCACCAGGCGCTGTTCTTGGCACTTTACATTATTATCTCATTTAGTACCCACAACTTAATATTTGGCAGTTGAGAAAAATAAAGGTTAACTAATTTGCCTTAAGTCAGAGAGTATGCAGACACTGCCTAGGCAAAAGTCTTTATTCATTGGTTTTATACATGGGAGGTTTTATAATCTTGTTTCCAATCTCCCATTTGTCCTCCACTTCCCACTCCTAAGTCTCTATATACACAAATCATTCCAGCTACAATCAAGAAACTGCTGGTCTGTCTTACAATGCATGCTCCATAACTTCGCACTTGATGAAGCGTTGTTTCATAACTATTACCCACTCCTCTCTGGGGGTAGGGCAATGTTTTAAATAACTATATTCGATGCCTTACCATGACTAAACACAGGGTATTAAATAAATATTTGATTAAATGAAATTCTAAGTAGAGTCTTTACCACACTTTATCAAATATTAAAATTTCCCCTGTTCTCTCATAAGATTTCTCCTCTCAATCTGAGTAGAGGTGAACAATATTAGATTTCTTCAAAATGTAAAATTAAGGTAGAAAATCTGATTGTATGACAGTAGATTTAAATGTAGTGAGCCATAGAAAATGTCCAATATTTAACAGAGATTTTGTGTCTTAATAATAGTAATGCCTTACTTAAAATTTTTGTTCAATAGATTTATGTTACAAAAAAGAGAGAAGGCATGTAAAATCGAATTCAAGGTTTAAACTGAAGTCTTCATGACCTTAGACAAACTGGTAGTACAAGTGATGTAGTTCTTAGAGTTCCCAGCAGAGGCCAGAATGCTCATGTTAAATCTAATTAAATGAGAATGTTTTCACTATAATTCAAAGTAGTATCTATTTTCAAACTTATGAGAAAGTCAGAACTCCTTGTAGTTAAAATTACTAGAAATTACTGACATTAATTTTAAATTTCAAGAATGTAAATATGTAATTCAAAATATCAAAAAATAAGTTTAACAGAAATAGTGATGTTCTATAGCAAAAGGCTGGGTCCCAATATCTAAGCAAACAGGCATCCAAAATACATTTAGTCAGTAGACACTAACACCCAAATCCTAATTGCCAACACTGGTCATTGGGTCTTTCAGTTGCCAGGCCAGACCATGGATTGGATCCAAGAACAAAGGGCAACACTGTGGCATTGACCCAGGAAATTGAGCACTGACCTTATTTGTTAATTTTAGAACATTTAAAAAAAAATTCTTAACTCAATATAAAAGAAATACTTGGTGCTTCAAAAGTATTTCAATGCAAATTGTCTTTGTAAATCAAATACACTTTTTAGTTCAATCCTAATTTAAATCATGTTACCTCTCTCTGAGCCTCAGTTTCTCCATCTGATAGATTAGATAAAAAAATCTTAAAATTCTTATGTTCTTAAAATTTGACTTTTTTTCCTTAAGCAAAGAGCATCATTTATTTTTTCTGTCTCCAATCTCTTACACAGTGCCTATCACAAAGCAGGTGTTCAGTAAGTGTTTAATAAACAAACACATGAATAAATAAACAAATGAATACATTTTTAAATGGTTCTTTCCAGGAATTTACAAAAGAATTTAGAAACAGAATTCTTCTTAAAGCCAATCCTCTGTGAATTATGAAAAACAATACTTTAGGAAATTCCAAGGAAATAATAAAATGTTTTCTGAACAATCTTGGAAAGAACTGAATTCTTCTAAGGCTATCACTACTTTCAAACCATTCACTGAGTAAAAAAGGAATTAAATTTTTAAAAAAGGTTTTTAAGACTTTAAAAATTTAAATCTAAATGTTGTTGTTGTTATTGCAGAAACATTGTCTATATTTAGTCTATGATTTCCAAAGTTTCCCCAAAACAAAACCTGGAACTGCCAGGTTTTTTCTTAGGGAGTGGTTCTTAACTAGAAAGCTTAACTCTTAACAGTAACGGTAAAGATTTTAAAACTAAAGATATGTCTTTGCCAATTCAACCTATATTATTACATGCTTAAAGTAAACCAAACATCATGAAAGAAATCATTCATCAAAAATAATGAAAACAAGCTTTTTCTTATATTCAGTTTCTTAGTTGTAAATTTAAAAAATACGACTTCGTTAAATCTGGGAAAGAGATTGTATAGCTGCAGGCAGAAGTCTGTGCTTTCTTCATCCAGAGAGGTAGGCAGTGATGTAGAAGTTTCCACCAAAAGTGAGAGTGTGGCTATAGCAAATTTGAGAGTTCAGCTTAAGACTTGTATAACATATCAGGCAATTTGAAACATTCCTATATGCTCTCTCATTGCATGTACATTAAAATAAACAAAAGAAAATTTAAGTCCAGTAAAGAGGGCTAAATTAGTGAATTACAGACTTTTCCCAAACACTAGTCTCTGCCTTAGGGTAAAGGATTTAAGTAACTATGCTTATTTGCTGTTGATAAAGTAAGAAAATTATTTGAGCCAGGTTCTCAAGCTTGAATAATGTGAAGGTTCCTTTCAAAGGAAACATAATTTTTCAAGACTTCCCATAAATAAGTCAACTCCTATCACTTTAAGTGGCACTTGAAGCCAACTTAATTATAGTAAAAAATTTGCTGTAAACACTATATTTGTACTCACTGCAGAATATGCATAAAGAACTAAGTTTTTATGAAATTACATATGGAGCTCACAGATGTCCCTGAAAAGGTAAGGAACTTAGTTTGAGAGAGCATTCTGGAATATATAAGTAGCCAGCCCACTTCAGCTGGCTACTCAAAGAGTTATGCCTTCTTGGGTTAAATTGAAGTGATAAGCTCTATTGCAGTTTCGGGGGAAAGCTCCTTCCTGCAGTTATTATAAGAAAGCAGGTTGAGAAGGATCACTAAGAAACGTTAGAAAAAAAAGAATACGAAGCGAAGGAGAAGACTGTAAACATAATCAGTTCACAGTTCTCCCCACTGCATCAAGGAAAGAAGATTGTTCTGCCTTCGCCTTGCTTAAAAACGCATGCGTGCACGCTCTTTTGAGATTTCTCTTCTCTTCTCTGGTTACTTTTGATGCTCCTTAAACTCAGTTTGACCTAAATATAACCTGTGTTGATTAAGAGCTCTGGTAGTCCTAAATAGTGGCGTCACACCCATCATGGTCACTCTCTAGCAAAGTCCCTGTTAAGAACCATACAATGTCTCTGGGTAGTGATAGATCATTAAATGCAATAGCTCCACTGGAATATCCAAAGTGCCTAGGGTTTTTCTGGAGAACTACCAGAGGTGGCAAGGCCACAGGGACCTGTAACACCAGGCTCTCCTATCAGTTTGAGTAAGAGGGAACCCAACAGAAATGCTATGAACCACAGTCAGAGCAAACTAAAAACATAACCAGAGTCACTTACGAAGTCTGTAAGTATACTAATTACACATCTTGAAAAATTAGAAAGTTGGTATTTCTTGTATTTAAGAAGATATTCAATCATTTATTAGTTCAATTATTCAGTAAACACCCTTTGATAACCTAATTGTGGGCCAGGTACTGAACCAAGAGCTGAAGACACAAAAATAAACAAAATGATCCCCTGCCTTTAAAGAGGTCATTGTCTATTTGGGGGATGGAAAGGTAGAGATGGGAGGACAAGAAAGAAAATAAAGCGAACATTTGAAAATTGTAATAATAAAGGAGGGCACAAGCTATACAATCTTAACACTAAGTCTTTGAGTCGAGTATCTTTTTTCCAATGGAAAAATGAGGAAGCAAAATTATGACTTTATTTTTATTCTCTGACTTGAAGATCAACTGTAAGAAATCCCACAAGACCACAGATCTCAGTCTATACTCTAGAACGGACAAATGTGGAAATGTCTTCTGGATAACCTACATATTGGTAGTTGGTGATTATAATGCAATAAAATTTATATCTCCATTCTTGGCAATAATTACATCTCAGCAAATAAATATACAATGTTCCAAAATGCCAATATTTACTATCTCCTTAAAAGTAAAGCTATAGGTATCAGGAGGAGGGGACTTCAAGTTAGAGAGAAAAATATTCAATTAAAGTAGTATAAAAATTATTGCTTTGGAGCATGGTTCTCAAAGAGTGGTCCAGGGAATCCCTGAAGATCCTTTCAGAAAGTCTGTGGACTAAAATCTGTTTTCTTAACAACGCTAAGGTGTTTTTACTGCTCATTCCCTCTTATGTGTACAGTGGGGTTTTCCAGAGGCTCTACAACATGTGACATCATCACTCTGTCCGCAAATAGAATATATGCTTGTGTATGCTTATATTTTAAATTTTTTCATTTTTAATTTATAGTGTGTTAAATACTGATAGATATGACCTATACAAACTAAAGCTTTTGAGGATCCTAAATAATTTTTAAGAGTATAAAGAAATCTTGAGACAAGTTTAAGAATAATTGCCTTAAGGGATAAACCTCAACTGAAAAGGTACACCTCATCAAATTTCCTCATATTTTACATGAAGAAACTCGATTGTTAGGTTTCAAGAAGAAAGTGACTATTTAGGTCTGGCCCAGAATCCAGTACAGTGCCAGGCACATAACAAGCAATAGAATATTTCATAAAATAACAAATTAATACATACATACATTCATAAGTGAAATCTTGGCTAACTGACTTATTCAAAGTCACATAAAATGTCAGCAGCAAAGTCAGAACTATATTTCAGGCCTACTGTCTTCTATTCCTGCACTGTTGCTCTCTAGCTCAAGAATACTTTTGTTTTTGTTCATTTATGTTCTGTAATCTGTTCAAAGTATGGATAGTCAGATATCATCAATGTGAGATGACTACCTTCTTATGCTGTTATGTGAGCTGAGGACTATATGGTTTTTTTTCCTAGTCTTAAGCATAATCAGTATAGAGTGATACTAAAGGACTGTTATCACAAGCAAATGGCAAGAGTGATCAGATAAAATACAACTTTCTGGGCTTTTTCCACAACAGTGTTGAATTTTTTATGATTCGCTCTTATTCCAATTCCTACTCTCCTCTTCCTTTCTTTGGTCACATCATTAAACTTCTAGCAAGCCTTTTTGTTAGTGCAGTTGGTAGTTTCCAGATTGCAAAGAGTAAATATTTTTTGAAATATGGTTTATACTCTCAAAGTTGCTTTGAACAACGCCTGGTATTTGTAACAGAGGCGAGAGAAGTTTCTTGTTACCTTACTGAGAGTTACAGAAATGTAAGGCCTACCCGGTACAAAGAAAAACAGAGAAAGAAAAATACAAGTCTACTGACTTGTATTTGGCCACCTAAACTCATCCTCCCATGAGACACTGCTTTCAAAGTCGGACAATCTAAGACAAAGCCAACAAGTTGGCAACCAAGCTCTCCTAGTCAACCAGAAGGAACTCTCTGCTCACATGTCACAATGACACTATCTTGTATCCTTCCTGAAAGCAGCCAAAATTAGGCCCCCAGAAGTCAGAACATGGTAAAGATTCCTACAGCTGGGGAACCTGCCTGCTCTGGGGCTCTGGGACAGTTGCAATCACTGCCATTGGAAAAGGAATACATGTTCTCAAAACTTCTTGAGCGCCTCTTAGTTCATTCAATACTGACCTCTAGAGGAGCTGATTAGATACAGTTGATTCTCATTATTCACAGTAGTTATGTTCTATAAAGACAACACCAACACTGAATAAGTGCTTACTGAACCACTGCTCCTAGGGAAAATACAAGGTTAGGTTCCTGTGAGCCCTTATTCATAATACTTTCATCAACTAATCAGTATATAAGCTTGTTTCATATGCATTTCAGTTTAAAGATGTCTTATTTACTATATATTATTGATTCGTTAGCATTGCATTCAATGCTAAAATCACTACAACTCAAGCCTGAATGGAGCTTATCTAACACATATTTTTCCATAATTAAGAATTTTGTTTTTGTAAGCCATATTACAATCTTTTTTTTTTAATTGTGGTAAAATATACATAACATAAAACTGATCATTTAACCATATTTAAGTGTGTTGTTTTGTGGCATTAAGTACATTTACATTGTTGTGCAACCATCATCAATATCTATCTTTGGGACTTTTTGATCTTCCCAAATTTTGAAATTTTTAATCTTCCCAAACTAAAAATCTGTTTCTATTAAACACTAGCTTCCCCCCTGCCCCAACCTTCCTCTCAGACCCTGGCAACCACCATTCTACTTTCCATCACGGCTTCTTGTGCCTGGAGCAGAGCACTTCGGCACTATGCTACGGCCATTTTAAATAGCAGAAGCACCCCCAAAAAGGATACAAACATGTGAAAAACATGGTACTAAATAGACAGCAAAAAGGAACATTTGTTTATGGTACGAGAACTTAAACAAGGCAGAGAATTGCCTTATTTGACCTTAGGTGGGTACCTGCCTATCGGAAGCCTCAAATTTTTCACCATCCTGCACATGAGCATGGAAGACCACAAAAGTGTCATGAGTATTGATTTGGAGGTTAAAAATAAATTTTAATAAGTAGGCAAATGTGCAAATATGGAATCCATGAATAATGAGGATTGATCATGTGTGGAAATGACAACCATTGTTCACTTTATTCCAGGAAGTAAGAATAAAGAGCTGAAACATGCTTTGTAACAGGGCTGACTTAGAAAATTTTATTTGCCTCAGAGGCCTAGAGGCCTTATGTGAAATGATAATTGGCAGCTACAACCTGAAGCAGTTCTATTTCATGTGGAGGATAAATTTAAGCATAATCTCAAACCCCTCTGCATGAAACAAAAACCAAGCACTCAAGTACCAGTTATCAATCACTTACTATATGACAGGCGCTATATCCAGCAATTTGCATGCATTATTAAATTACATCCCCCCAAAACTTTATGAGGACACTGAAGGCTAGTAAAGTTATGTATCTCATCCATTATTTCATAGTAAGAAGTTGAGATTTGAACTCAGGTCTATCTGACTCCAGAGGCTGAGTTCTCAACTGCTATGCAAATTCTAATCAAATTAAAAAAACAAAAGACTTGACTTCTCAGAAGTGCATAGGAGCATATGTTACAATTATTATGACATTACAAAGATTTATACATTGAAAAATAAATTTACCAAATAAAACTTTATAAGCTTGATCCAATATTGTTTCATAACAAAGAATATCTGAAATCTTTCAAGGCATCTGGTTTGTGTCTGGTTTTCCTTAATCTTTAATGATGGGCAAATCTAATGCATTATGTAAGGCCATTTTTTCTCAAGAGATATAGATACCTCTTAAGAATTTGATGAAAATGCATTAACTTTTCAGGCTACTGGGTTGCATTTTAGTGCACTGAGGCAGTAAATTAGTGTACAATGTGTAAAAGTGGTAGTGACCTAAAAAATAAATATTTGATATGAGCCATTGCATTCTCTTGGGAAAAAAAAGTAATGGATTAACTGATAGTCCTTAGCTTCCCAAAAAGGAGTAGGAAGAAGAAATCTCCTGTGGTCTGGAAATAGCTTCTGTTTCTTGCTGACTGTGTTTGTGTAGCTCTTTAATAGTCCATTTGATTAGATCTTGTGGCTCCCAAAGCTAAAGTTGAGAGTTTGATCCTGACAGAGGCCACTTACATTTAGAGAACAAAAAGCTCTATTCTCTGCTCCCAGACCTTACCCCAAATCCCTGCCAGGTGTCTGCCCTCTGGTCAAAGGGTGCAAACCTATCACATTATTGGGAAACAAAAAAATGGGCACCCTTTTATTATGGCACTCTTTCCCTTTTATGTGTTTGCAATATCTTCACATAATTTATAGAGAACAGATACTATATTTTTTGCTTTTACCATTGGAAATCTGAGGCGAACTGTAATAAGCGCTGCACTGCCAATCATAAAATCCATTATCTTCTTATTCTAAGTTTGGAGATTTTTCTACTGGCTGACATCCTCTTGGTGATAAACAATGAAGAAACATCTTCTGAGCAATATTAGCCTGCAACTTTAGAAGATAAGAATAGTAATCAGTCAATATCTGAGCATAATTTTCATATTAATAAAAGATACTAAATTATTTAAAAATCATTCCACATGCAATATAACATTATAATAAATCTGATTTTCAAAATGTGCTAAAAATTTAGTCAGGAAAATAAGTTTCTCAAATTATAGCTGAAAATCACTAGTATCACAATCTTGGCTTTTCATTCAGGTTTTCCTAATTAAAATTTATATTTCCCTAATTACACAGAAAAATAATTTAACAAATAAAATTCTTTTTACTTCATATTCTTGCCTAAATAATATAAAATCAGTTTAACTCTTGAGGAAGTAATATTTCAACTTTTTAAGTATGAGGTGTAAATTAATATTTACTTATTTAAATTATAACCTGAGTTTCACATATGAAGATTAATAAGATTTAAGTGTAGTTTATATTACTGTTAACATACTTTATCTTTTCAAATGGCACATTTATCTTTCATTATTTGTAGATTTATTTCTTTTATGAAGTACTCAAATGAATCAGCTCACCCTTGACTGTAACAAAATACTGTTTGGTGACTTGTGACAGACAGGGTTTTAACCTCTGACAGCGAGATTCATTGTGGAGCAAGAGCCAATCATAGATCCTGACGACACTTGTCTCATCAAAGTTGGAATATAAAAAGCCACTTGGAATACAGTATAAAAGATTCACTGGTGTAGCAAGTTGTCTCTCTGACGGTACAGGCATTAAAATTTTGCTTGCTTTACTCAACAGCAAAACAAAAGTAAAAGAAGGAAATAAAAACAAGGAAAAAATTGTATTGATTTTAAAATCATGCAAAAACTGCAAATCTATGTTTATATTTACCTGTTTATGCTGATTGTTGCTGGTCCAGTGAATCTAAATGAGAACAGTGAGCAAAAAGAAAATGTGGAAAAAGAGGGGCTGTGTAATGCATGTACTTGGAGACAAAACACTAAATCTTCAAGAATAGAAGCCATAAAAATTCAGATCCTCAGTAAACTTCGTCTGGAAACAGCTCCTAACATCAGCAAAGATGCAATAAGACAACTTTTGCCTAAAGCTCCTCCGCTCCGGGAACTGATTGATCAGTACGATGTACAGAGAGATGACAGCAGTGATGGCTCCTTGGAAGATGATGATTATCACGCTACGACAGAAACAATTATTACCATGCCTTCAGAGTGTAAGTAGTCCGATTAGTATATACCAACAATTCTGCTAACTGTTGTTCTAGTGTTTATGAAAACTGGATCTATTTTCAGGTTCTTTTAACAAGCTGTTGGCTTATATGTAAATAGGGGGGAAAAGAGTTTTTTCCCTGCCAAGATTTCATGAGACATGTACTAATGAGACCAATATCTGAAAATGCTTGCATAGCATTAATGTTATTTAGTTTAATGTGACAAATATAGCATGGTTGTGCTTTCACAGCTTAATACCACCAAGGCAACTATTGAGAGATACTACAAGCAATGGTAAAACTTTCCTGAAATTTCATAATTGCATTTGGTTGCTTGAAATATGCATTTATAAATAACAACTTTTTTCACTAAGACTAGAGCAAGAAAAAAATTTGTAAAGATTTAAACCTATTTGAGCATGTGCTGAATACCTAGAATGACTTGTTATTCAAAGCTATTTCTTACAGTGTTTTTATGTTCTTCACAAATAAAATATTAAATTTGGAAAGCAATTACACTAGAGTAAGAAAAAAATATTTTAAATGTTAATGTATTAATAAGAGCAAAAATTAAGTAAACATAGCATAATGATTATTATGAATTAAATATCAAAAAATGCCTAATAAACAAACATTTTAAACAAGTATGTTTTGGCTCACAAAGTCCTGCTCAGACCTTGACCATGGTACTATTGTTGTGGGTACCCAGTCTGCATATTTCCAGGCAGCGGCAGCCACACTGCTTTATAACCTTCTAAAATATTATTCCATTCTTCATGGAGAGAGGACTATTACTTGTAGAGTCTATGTTGCTTCTGAGAGATAATGTATTTCGTACCATTCCTTTTGCAGTCAATTCAAAACTATAGTCAAGGAAAGGGAGAGAAGCACCTCAGGAGGAGGCATGACAAGGAAGATTTTGTGCCATGTGCCTGTGATCTTGCTTTATACAGTGCTTTATACACTCTAAACTGGACATGAAACAGTTTCAAAATACTGTTTTCTTTATTAAGTAATCGGGTTATAATGCAACAAGTAATTTTCCTTTAAGACTCTGCTATCAGATAGTCCTGGAGTAGATTTGCTTTATTTATAAACAATCTTGGAAAAACCAAGAGGAAAGAAATTTCTAAGTACTTCTGCTTACACTGATAGCCTGGCACTGAAGATAATATCTGCTAACTTTTGAGACAGACTGAATATAACATTTACATTTTGGTGCTAATTACCTGCTTAGTTTTGTTCCTTTAAAAGGCTATTCCAGAGTCAAAACATAACAGATGTAGTATATTTTCTACTAACTCCCCAGGCTCAGTTAGCTGCTCAGTGAGTCTTGTCCCCAGGTAATTCAGGCCTGGGGGAAGGGTTCCTTCTTCCAGACTGATTGGTACAGCTGCTCAGTAAGTGTAACTACTCAGATTCCCAAAGAATTCTAAGTGGATGTTCCTCCACGGTGTCTCTTGTTCTCTCTAATCATCATCATTTTAAAATTTCATCCACTGTTCATTCCTTCATAGAACTGTCCTTAGTCCACAGCTCTCTGGAAAGGAAGTAGATTCCTCATAAACAGCTGGAAAAACATATATCTAGAAAAATCTGAAAAGCTAGAGTAATTATTTTCTTTGATATTTTTCTGAGTTTTGAATAAAATCCTACAGATTTTTTCATTTTAAAAGACTAAGTATGCACTCATTAATCTAATAGAAATATTCACCAATTAATATGAAGGGGTTTGTTCATTTTTTATGAGAAATAACTTCAATAACTTTTCTTTTCTTATTCATTTATAGCTGATCTTCTAATGCAAGTGGAAGGAAAACCCAAATGTTGCTTCTTTAAATTTAGTTCTAAAATACAATACAATAAAGTAGTAAAGGCCCAACTGTGGATATATCTGAGACCCGTCAAGACTCCTACAACAGTGTTTGTGCAAATCCTGAGACTCATCAAACCCATGAAAGACGGTACAAGGTATACTGGAATCCGATCTCTGAAACTCGACATGAACCCAGGCACTGGTATTTGGCAGAGCATTGATGTGAAGACAGTGTTGCAAAACTGGCTCAAACAACCTGAATCCAACTTAGGCATTGAAATCAAAGCTTTAGATGAGAATGGTCATGATCTTGCTGTAACCTTCCCAGGACCAGGAGAAGATGGGCTGGTAAGTGATAACTGAAAATAACATTCTAACAACCTTGTTATGTTCTCATCATAATGTGAATAGTGGAAAATAGCTACCAATTTCCTATGCTCAAAAGCCAGACAAAAGTATCTTACCCTAATGGTAGCTCTGTACCCAATAAAAGTAGGTATATAATTTTATATCCTATGAGACACCCTCTTGATACTTTTACTTTGCATGAGGATTAAAATAAAAGTTATACTATAGTCCTTAACTTCTTAGTTCTTTTGAATTGGGAATGAAATATAAAGTGCTTTCCATGGATATGCTACATGATTATATGAATCAAAACATAAAATCTTCGTGGTGGATTCTAGTATATGTTTAACAAGTTAAAACTTTTTAATTTCCCCCATAAGAGTGAAATATGTTGAATTTTTTGGCTTTACAAAGCAGAAAAATAAACTTTTAAAATTATAATTAAAATAAAAATGCTTTATTTATAGCAATTAACTCAGTACAACATGTTTAGGCTTTTATATTTTATTACATATACTATATTTAAGGTTCCTCATGATAAATGTTATTTTATAGGCTGTGAATACACTGATGTATATAGAGATTACTTTGTGAATTATGCTAATAAAAGTAAATTTCTAGGCTAGCTATGCTGCCCAGCTTATTTCTGAGCTGCATTACCATTCTTTTGTAAGAGTTTACTTAATTAATGCCAACTAACTTAATATCAGGCCAAGCTAATGACAACACTATATATATTATAAAAAGTAATAAAACAAATTTAAAATCTAGTATAAATTTAGTTACTCATGTTTCTGGCTTACCTATGCTTGTGTTTACTCCTGTTTTCAAAAAGTTATTTAATGTGACCACATATTTCACTTGCATCTATATTGACATAATTTATAACAAAAGATTATGTTTGCAAGCAATAAATGTTTTTTTGTTGTTTTTTAAATGATCTTACTTATAAAGAGTATATAAGCAGTCAGATCCACTTTAATAAAAACATAGTCTCTAAGAGATTATGTAATTTTCCAATGAGCTATTTTTCTTTAAATATGCTACATAAAATGTTACTGACTCTCAAAATGGTGTTATTGTTTTTATAATCTTTAAGAACAATTAACTACTAGGTTTACTTTGATTTTGGTATAGGATAAAAAACTACTATTAATTATTTAAGAAAGTTCTTTTTTTATATAGGTAACCTTTTAATGATCAAAGTTAGTGATGCGATAGGTTTTAATTGTTATTAAACAGATGGTTAATATGATGTATTCCTCAGATTTTTCTATGTAAAAGGGAAAAAAGTCTCAATGCATGAAAAGATTGGGGCAGGGAAAGGATAAGAAAATTATTGTTTAAATTTATGAATAAAAACATTTTCCAGTGAAAAAGTAAAAGAAATATTATTGTACCTTTTTCTGAATCTGTCCCTCCCTCTCTTAAGAGTTTCTCTTTCGAACCCACTATACACACCACCACCTTCATCATCCTACCTTCTTTTCCCCCATTACAATCCACACAGTGTGGGGAGGCAGCTATTTTGTTCTGGCATTAATATCCAAGGTTTTCTGAGTGGAGGATGGATGAATATACCTATCCCTCCACGAGTCATCAGACATATTTAGCCGACATAATTAACAAGTGACAAGAGTGGGAGTAACCTCTTCCCTCTCTCTTCCCCCCCTCCCTCTATACTCATAAATATTCTGTAAATATTTTCAGAGCCTCTATTACATGTCAGATATCTGGATAGTCAACCTGGGGAAAACAAAAATTAAAAAGACACAGATCCGACCACAGGGGAATTTGTATTGTTGCTATACTCTTTTGAGCCGTAAAGGAAGAATTAAACCTAGTGTAAATTAAAATTCCTTAATGTTGTGTCTTTAAAAAATAGATGTGGTGTAAGAAATATGATTAGTTTCTTTCTTCAATAATGACTTCTTGATGTAGAAAAGTGATTCAGGATCTATTAATATTACTGATTGTTTTTTCCTTTTCATATAGAATCCCTTTTTAGAAGTCAAAGTAACAGACACACCAAAAAGATCCAGAAGAGATTTTGGACTTGACTGTGATGAGCACTCAACAGAATCTCGATGTTGTCGTTACCCTCTAACTGTAGATTTTGAAGCTTTTGGATGGGATTGGATTATTGCACCCAAAAGATATAAGGCCAATTACTGCTCTGGAGAGTGTGAATTTGTATTTTTACAAAAATATCCTCATACTCATCTTGTACACCAAGCAAACCCCAGAGGTTCAGCAGGTCCCTGCTGTACTCCCACAAAGATGTCTCCAATTAATATGCTGTATTTTAATGGCAAAGAACAGATAATATATGGGAAAATTCCAGCCATGGTAGTAGACCGCTGTGGGTGCTCATGAGATTTTTATTTGGTTCATAACTTCCTAAAATATGGAAGGCCTTCCCCTCAACAATTTTGAAACTGTGAAATTATGTACCACAGGCTTTAAGCCTGGAGTATGCTACAGTCACTTAAGCATAAACTACAGTATATGAACTAAAAGAGAGAATATATGCAATGGTTGGCATTTAACCATCAAAATAAATCATACAACAAAATGTTTTATGATTTCCAGAGTTCTTGAACTAGGAGATCAAATTAAATTTATGTTCATATATATATATGTGTGTGTATATATATATATATATAAAACAACATATGCAGGTAAATGAAAGCAATTCTCCTTGTGTTCTAGTGAATTAAAGGAGAATACTTTAAAGTCTATTTCTTTAGAGTTTCATTTAGTATTTACAGAAAAATCTATATATAGTATTGGTAAAGTGCAGGATTGTTATATACCATCATTAGAATCATCCTTATACACTTGAATTTATATTATATGACAGCATACTTGGTAAGATGAAATTCCACAAAAATAAGGATGGTACATTATATGCAAGTTCCCATTCCTATTATGATTGGTACAGTACATTAACAATCAATGCCAATGGTGCTAATACAATTGGCTGAATGGCTGATGTTATCAAGTAAAAATCATTCAGTAAAATAACAAGTTCCTTCTTTCTTCAGGTGCACTTTCATACACCTCCAAATAGGGAATGGATTTTCTTTAGTAAAAGAAGAATCATTTTTGTAGCATACTTGGAGAAACTGCATTATCTTAAAAGGCAGTCAAAAGTATTCGTTTTAATAAAAATTTCAAAATTATAAAAATTTCAAAATTACAGCCTGCCTTTGCAACACTGCAGTTTTTATGATAAAACAATGAAAATGACAGATTCTATCAATATTGTATAAAAAGACTTTGAAACAATTACATTTATGTAATATGTATACAATATTGTTTTGTAAATAAGTGTCTCCTTTTTTATTTACTTTGGTATATTTTTACAGTAAGAACATTTCAAATTAAAGGACATGTCATATATAACGGAAAAGCAACTGTTTATATTTCAGAGCAAATTAGTGGAATAGTGGTCTTAAAACTCCATATGCTAATGGTTAGATGGTTATATTACAATCATTTTATATTTTTTTACATTATTAACATTCACTTCTGGATTGATGATGGCTGTATAATGTGAATGTGAAATTTCAATGGTTTACTGTCATTGTATTCAAGTATCAACGTTCCATTATTTTAATACTTATAAATATTAAGCATACCAAAATGATTTCACTCTATTATCTGAAATGCAGAATAAACTGATGATACCTTAAAAGAATTGTTCATTTTATTTTATAATTCAATAATGAATATATTTCTGCATATATATACTTCTGATTTGTAAATCAGGATTTTGTTAATCAAATTTATTGTATTTATGACAGTGAAATTATTTCTTGTATTTAATGTGTAGAAACAATATAAATTATAGTAGAATGTTGAAAGACACAACAGTTTTATGTTATGAGGGTTAATACTGGATTTCCGATTTTTACTTTTATTACCAAAGTAACAGTTTAGCACAAAAGTTTGGTTTAGGAACTTTAGGTCTGCTACCCTGGTTCTCATGAGTGAAGTTCCTGTTAATTTGGTCCTAGTCAAGTTGCTTTACACATACAAAAGTAACAACTAGTTATATCTGTTTCATTTCTCTTTATCGTGACCTGAAAACTATTTATATGTTTTCATAGGTTCAATTTCCAAATGATTGCAGTTGGCAAGGGTATGTGGTCCTAGAGTTACAAGTTCTACTGAAGCCACAGGGACACGGGGAAGCTGCATCTTTATCTTAGCACTTTAATGATACTGGCACATTTATCTGAGCTTTGCGGGCACCAATTTTTAAATTGAATTGAAAAATAATTATAAAGTGCCTAGAAATCCTTAAGTGCCACACTATACATAAATGTTTTTGAAGTGCACACTCTTCTCCACACCTCAAAGGTTTAGCTGTAAAGCAGTGACTAAGTCTGATGGGAGAGGTGATTAAAATTCTAGTGTCATGGTTCCTAAATAAAATATTATAATTCATATAAATATAATTTTTAATCATCAATGATATTACAGCAATTTCTACTCAAAGTATACTACTTTTTTCTAATTTTAATGCTGACATATTTAACGTTGATAAGGCTGGAGCTGTAAGGGGTTGCCCCTGTGGGGGAAGCAGCCAACTATGGTGATGGAGTGAGGCCCCTTCCAATTGCACACAGTAGAATCCACTTCTTCCACGGCTGTGAATATACATGGCCCAACAGTCTGGATCAGCAGGCTCATTAACATACCTTAGGCTTTGGAGTACAAATAACTGGTGACCTTGACCTCTATAGTGGAGACTATAAGGAAGGAATATTTTCAGTTTCCAGGGACCCAATCACAGGACTCCCCAATCTTTATATTCATCCTTCTTATCATGGGGCCCCAGAATCACATCACCAATCTCACCATGTGGTAGCCCTCTCTTGAAACCTCTATGATCATGAAAGAAAGCATCAGGACCAATTTCTTTTGTGAAAGGACCTAGGCAGTTCTATTTTGCTAAGGTCTTAAAAATGGCAAGAGTATTCTATTCTTCTGATCTGTCTATGAACACATTATTTTCATTTTCGGCACACAGAATATTCACTTGTGATACAGAATACTAATCCCTGAGATTTTCAAAAAACACAATGTAAAATTCAAAGCAGTCTATCAGTTTTAATATTCTGAGTATCTTGTTATACCTCTCACAAACCTATATTAGCTTAAAAAATGAAAGCAAACCTTTCCAAATTCTAGTTCTTTTTGTATTCAAGTTGGTTTTTGCACTTCTGTATAAAAATTTATTTTATTAAAATAAAGTAATAATTTGACATTGACAGTAACTAAATTAGAACTCGTTCTATCCCTCCCCCCTGACAAAATGAATTCATTTCACTTTAAACCATGATATGACATTAGGATGTCAATGACTCTTATGAAATCTGTTGACACTCTCACCAGAAAAAATATGACTACGATTTACATATAATTTCAAGGAACATAGGATCTTGCTAGAGCTCATTCATAGAACCTAGCTTATAAAAGCTTAGGAAAGATACTGAATTTTCCTTAAAAGTTATTATTTGTGAAATAATAAAATATATTTATAAAGACTACTTTCTAATAAATCAGTTTTAGACACTAAACAAGTTGAGCATTGGAAAAGGAAAATAAATATCAAAGCAGCCTGGATGTCTTCACATGGCTAAAACCATTCCTTATTTACCAAACCATTCTATGCTTCTCAAGGATCACCTAATCACCAACTGGCAACTCTGTGATAGATAAAACTAGAAAACTGAATATAAAACACTAAATTATGAACTCATATTCTTATGTGTCAAAAACAAAATCAAGAGAGAGATAATCAGGGCTTCTGATATCTGGGTGTCAGAATTAGAAGGGTATGGGACAATATTTATTGAGTACCAGATTTATGCCAGGCACTTTTCTGACATGCTCGGTGAGGGGGACATTAGTGTCCCTAATTTACAGAAGAGAACTCAGAGGAATTGAGACAATAGGAGGTATCTCAGCAGCCGGGTTTGGATTTGAACTAATGGCAATAATGATTCATTGCTCCGGTTATAACAGTACTTCATCAAGCCCTGATGGAAGAGTGAAACTATGTTTTTTTAATGTTTATGCTTTGTAATATAGCCTTATTCGCACTGGTTTTGCACTGGTTTTTGCAAAAGGTCGTGCAGCTGCATTTTAGTGAGAGAGGGGTAGAGTTAGTAAGAATGAGAACGTGGATAAAGAGCAGGTGATTAGCAAAGCAGAAAGATGTACACACAGAAATGGAAATGGGTCCGTGTTGAAGGCTGCGAGAGCTAGAGAAGTTAGAGATCATCTAATTTACATATGACAGAATTGAAGCCTAAAGAGAGGGTCACCCAAAGTCATATAGTGAATTGGTTCAAGAACCAAGACTAGCACTCTGAAATGCTAGAGTAGAATGGATGGTGGGTCAGAGTAAGAGGAATGATTCCAAAAGACCAAATGCAGTGCCATTTGTGACAACATGGATGGATCTTGAGATTATCATGCTAAGAGAAATAAGTCAGACAGAAAAAGTTGAGAACTGTATGATTTCACCCATATGTGAAATATAAAACTGAAAGCAACAAATGAACAAGACAGAGTTTCATGGACATGGACAACAGTTTAGTGGTTCCAGAGGGAAGCAGGAAGGGAGGAAAATAGATAAGGCTAAAAGAAGTCAAATATATGGTGATGAAAAAATATTTAACTTTGGGTGGTGAACATACAATGCAATATATATATGACATATTATTGATCTGTACACTCGAAATCTATATAATTTTATTAACCAACATCAATTTATTTAACCAAGTCAATTTAATAAAAAATTCAAGTGACAAGGGAAAAAAAAAGATTATACTTCATAATCAAGTGGGGTGCAAAGATGGTTCGACACATGCAAATTGATCAATGTGATACACCACATAAACAATATAAAGGATAAAAATCATATAATCACATCAATAGGTGTAGAAAAGCATTTGACAAGATACAGCATCCATTTATGATTAAAACACTTTATAAAATGGGTATACAAGGAAACTATCTCAACATAATAAAGGCCATGTATGACGAACCCTTAGCTAATATCATATGTAATGGTAAGGAACTGAAACCTTTCCCTCTAATATCAGGAACAAGACAAGAATGCCTGCTCTCACCACTCTTATTCAATATAGTATTGGAAGTCCTAGCTAGAGCAATTGGACAAGAGAAAGAAATAAAAGGCATCTAAATTGGGAATGAAGAAGTCAAACTGTCACTTTTTTGCAAATGACATGATTCTTTATATAGAAAACCCTAAAGACTCCACCAAAAAAACCTATTAGAAACAATAAATACAGTAAAGTAGAAAGATATAAAATCAACATACAAAAATCCACTGTGTTCCTATATACTAACAATGAATTTCAGAAAAAGAAATGAAAAAAAAAATCCTTTTGCAATTGAAACAAAAAGAATAAAATACCTAGAAATAAACTTTTAAAAAAATGCAGGAGGGCTTAAAATAAAAAACTTCTGAGTCATGGATTATTATCTAGGAAGAGTCAATAATGGACACTAAATAAATGTTCATAGGATTATAATAATTTACATCTATTTCAAATCTTTTATCAGCCTGGAGATTTTCTTGGAGAAATAGACTCTAATGGAAAATCTATGGTAGCATGTGAGTAAAACCACTACTGTACTGAGCATAGTAATAAAAATTAAAATAATTAATTAATAATTAGTTTTCAAAGTGCTTTCACATTAATGATGTAATTTTATCTCCATAATGCTGAAAGTTAAGTATTATTACTATACTCATTTTATTGAGGGAATTGAGGCTAAAAGAAATTAATCGAATTACCCAAGGGTACATAGCATGTATATCTGTACATTAATTATACAGGAAATAGAAATCTATCAATTATACCTCATTTAAATAAATAGAAATAAAATCAATGTTACACTTGTTTGATCATTCATTCCAACAGTAATTATTAAAGAGGTAGCATGTTTAAAAATTCTATTTAAAATATCAAATGATAACTTTTTAAAATAAACCACATGGATACTACCCCATAATATAATTAATAAACCATAGGCTAAAACGTGATATGCAAGTCATGACTTGCCTGGCATGTGACATAACAGTGTTGAAATTCCATTTCCATGGTCATTCAGTTCCAGTTTACACACTGCAAAACATATCAAAGTAAACTATATTAATTTTTGTCATCCCTGAGTAAGATGTCAAGCAATGCAAAATGGTACTAAATTTAGTTCATTCATGTCTAGATGGAATTTTGCAGAGAATGTCTTTGGAAAATGAATATGTTTTCATTAGATAGCATGCATGGTTAATAGCAAGACAATCTTTGTTGCCATTCAAAACACAAAATAAAGGGAATATTTACATATTTTACTAGATTACATAACAAAATACCTCAATGAATAACAATCACATCTTGTCAAAACCACAGGATGCTCTTGAACATAATATTTTATACATAAAGTGTCTATTTTATTTGACAGACAAAAATGTATGTGTAATAATGACAGACAACTCTCTAATAATCTGTTATAAAGGTTTGATATCTCATTTCAGCTATGGCTTAATATTATGCAAAATATTCCTGATATAAAATACATAATCTGGCAATGAAACAAAGACATACATACTTAGTCTTCATTTATTCCAGTTTTGAAGCACTCCGCAACACAGAAAAGTTTTTAACAGTATTATGCTATATCTCTGCTTCATAATAAAGATGATGTTTGTATTAAACATAGACATATATTTACTTTCTTTAAAAACTAACTTTAATAAGATACTCTTTTATTCTACATATGCATTGTAGGCAAAACACTATTCACTAGAATTGGCTTATAGAGGTCTAAAACATATTTCCAGATTCTGACCCTAAGGAGATCTGTTAGAAAGCTGTCCTGAGAAGGGCCAACACAGAAATTTGATTCAATTAATCTTAAAGTTTACCTTAAACCAAAAAAATGTAAAAAGATTAACCTACTAACTCACCTTTTTGTTTTCCTAACCATTCAAGATTATTGTATTAAGAAAATATTTTTCTATAACTGTTATGTTCTTTTTTTCCCCTAATGTCTTATGAAGGACATTATTCAGAACAAAATCTGATTATGCGGTTTTGGCCATGGATCCTCCACCAGGCTTTCTCAGATCCGCTCCCACGGACACTAACTGACTAAGAAGCCAAACGTCTCTTGGCTCTATTCCCATGGAACTCAGAATTTTGGCATTACCTCTCCATCAGGCAAAAACAAAACACGTCAATACAAGAACGTCTGCCTACATCATGACATCAGATCCTTATAATGCTAAGATAAAATTCTGAAAGTGAAAATCAAGCATAAAACACCAATTTACTGAGCACACTGAAGTGACTGTGGGAGAAAATCCAAATTGTTAAATGGAAACAATCAGGCAGTCACTGAGGCAACTGCTTGGCTTCAAGCTCCAAGAATGTCTTCCTGAAAAGCTGCATACTTCTCAGCAACTCGAGTTATGGTATGAGTAATGTGGCTTCCTGCATTCTACTGAGAGGAACCTCAGGTCATCTTGGGCTCTGAACCAGGATAGGTGCCATGGGTTAGAAATTACAGCAAAAATCAAAGCCAAAACCAAAACAAATGAGGATAGTCCTCCCTACTTGAAGATATACCTTGGCAGCCGGTAAAATTGTCCTAAAGTCTAGAATGGACCAGGACCTGTGTCTTTTGTGAACTTAAAATCCCTTATGGATAGAGTAAGACAGAAGTCCAAGGAAGGTGTATAGGACTGATGGAAACCTAGCTACATTACCATCCACTCATAGGTCAGGATGTATCCCTGTAACCAAAACAAACTGCACTGAGTGCTATTCTCTTGGGAGAAATAGCCCTGCAGCTGCAGTGCCAGTGGAACTCTTTCCTTTGCTGACAGATGTGGGTAGACTCTGAACAGTGAGCTCCACCTTGCCTGGCCAGATGTTTGATCAAAGATTCCTGGTACTGGCCAAAGAAAGCAGTGTCACTTCAGGCCACAGTTTGTGTCACAGGCTGGAATTTGGCTATACATTTGTTGACACAACATATACTGTATTAATACATTATATCTGTTGACAGAGCATATTACCCGGTTAGTGTGCTGTTCAGCTTGACAAGGAATAAACCATCCAGAGGATCTTGGACAAGAGCGTGAGTATTTCCTTACAAGAGAAATACTCATTTTAAAGCTATTATTATCTCCATTTTAAAATGATGAAGTTAAGGTTCAGAGATGCTCATGACTAATAAGAGACTAAGATGGGTGCATACATGATGGAAAAAATACAAATACAAATGTAGTGGTATAATTTTTTACTCATTAGATCTGATGTGAAAAATCTATAACTTTTAAATTGTGGCAAAACTGACACTGGCTTTTACCTAAAGCCTCCTCTTGTTGTATCACCATTTCTACTTTATAGATGCCACATCCTGATGTCCATGGGAACTGCTCAAATACTTATCATCTTCCTGGACCTCGCCAAGAAAATAATGCACAATATCCTCCTACTTTCAAATCACCAGACTTAAAAGAGGATCGTAATATGTTTCTACCTCATGTCCAACTCAGCCTATAAGGTAGGGCACTAAAAAAGACCAACATCTGAAGTGACTCTCTTCTCACCAAGTTCACTCTCATCATCAGCTCATGAGGTCTCTTATGTGTGAAGATAAAGCAATAGGTTCTGGCTGACTAAATCTATTTACTAACTCTTTCTATTTCATACTTGAACTCTAGGCTCTTGAACTTAAAAGCTAAATATTTGCCATCTATTTTTTCTGATTCTGATCTGGTAAGTACCCCCTAGAAATATGTGACTCTTTAATAAATCATGGTGTTAATTCTCACTAATAATAAATTAAAATGACATATTATCTTTTCACTTACAAATGCACTACATTTCTATATTATCTAGTGTTATCAGTAAAGGTGATCAGAAATGAATACTCTATACAAAAATCTATACAGAAAAAATATAGAAAGTTCTCAGCAGTTGCCTTCCAATATTTAACAAAATCCTTAAAAGTTTCATTCAGTGATTTTACTTCTAAAATTTTATCAAAGGAAACAGAGATGCAAACATTTATTTAAATCACATTATTTATTATTTTAAAATAATAAGTTAAATAAAATAATTTTTATTTTAAATAACATTTATTACTTTAAAAATAAAAAATAGTATATATTCCAACAACAGAAAATGCTTATATTATGATAGGCTCAGTAATAGCATATTCAAATATAAAGATACATACTTACTTATTTAGAATACTTACAGCTGTAAATAACAGAAACCCCAATTCAAATATGGCTTAAACAATAAAAATGTTTATCATCTAAGTACAGATTTAAGGCTTCTCTAGGTACAGTATGATCAGTAGTTCAATATCAATGAAGACAGATTCGTTCTGCCTCTCACTAGACATCCTCATTATGTTTCCTTGGCCCTCAGGTCGTTTTCTTTTATGGTTACAAGATGTGCTACTGCAGTTGACATGACAAAGTCTACCTAAACTGAAGGAAGGGAGCCACACTGTGTGTGTGTGTGTGTGTGTGTGTGTGTGTGTGTGTGAAAAATTTCCTTTGCAGTCAAAGAATAAGATTATTTTTAATTTTAATATATATTGCCAGTTTGTACTCTGTAGAAGTTGTACCGAATTATATTTCCATTAACAATATATGAAGTTACCTATTTTTTCACACCCTTATCCTTATTTTAGCCTGATAAGTGAAAAATGATATCTTATCATGATTTTAATTGCATTTATTTTGAAAAGTCATTAATCTTATCTTTAAGAATCATCTGTTTTAGATGATTTCTATAACATTTTTATTAACTGTTTGCTTTTATTCTTTTCTTATTTTTTTCTCTGAGGTTGTTGGTATTTTAAAAAATATCTATATATTTAAGATATAAGCTAAAACTATTTCTTCCCAGATTTTGATTTGTCTTTTGACTTTGTGGTTTCGTGTGTGTGTGTGTGTGTGTGTGTGTGTGTGTGTGTTTCTTTTGTGGAATTTAAAATATCTGTATGTCACATAGTTTAGATTTTTTATGACTTCCAATTTTTGTGTCATACTTAGAAAGGCCTTTTCCAGTATGTATTTATACTTAAAAATGTACCATATTTTTTTCTAATAGTCTTATGGTTTGTTATTTCCTTTTAAAACATTTTTTATCAATCTCATTTTGTCATAAGTATAGGATAGGAATCCAACAGCAGAACGATAACAGGATTTCTGTCCAGTCAGAAACAACCAGCTACAGTTCTACCTACATGCATCAATTTTTTCTTTAAATTTTTAAAGCGTCTGCTATAGTCATATTTTAATTTCCACTTCACGTGGGACATTTAGCCCACAACAACAAAAGTCCTCATCTCTACTGAAGTCAAGATCTCCTTCTCCCACAACTCTAGAGGGAAAAAAATTACACATCCTACTTCTCCGAAGTCACAAAGCCTCTCCTCAATCACACGACCCAATGTATCATTTAGGCTCTCAAAGAAGCAATATATTTTCCCCACTGTCACCAGAAGAGGAGTGCATGAAAATCAGAATGTCTCTGGTACTTTCCCTCTGAAATAAGATATCAATTCTGTTAATATCTGTATGATATCCTATCAGATTTGACCCATTCATTGAGTCCTAGATATTCCTACAGGAACTGTGTAGGGAGGAGAGGAATAAGTCATTTACCTTTCAAGAAACTCACAGTCTAGTAAGAAGAAAAAAACAAACAGTAGTCCACTTTAATAAATGTGACAAATAGTTTACACAAAGTGCTGTGGGAAAAGAAGAACAAGTCACCTCAACTATACTGGGAGTTCACTGAAGACTTAAAGGAGGAGGTGACATTGGCAATGTGTTTAATAAAGAAAAAAAGTTTGATGGATGAGTAAGGAGAAAAAATGAATAAGGAAGAAGAAGGAAGGGCATTTTCATCTCCCCTTCCCCTCACACGTGAATGCAATCATGAAACACCATGATGCCTTCCAGGTCCTGTGAGCAGTAGGATAGATGGAGGGACAGGACCTTGTACAGTGACAAACAATGAAGTTACAGGGGTAGACTGAAGAAGGACATGCCCTGTATATCTTCTTAAGGAATTTGTACTTAATATTGTCAGTGATGAGAGCTAGTGAAACATTTTAAGCAGGGAGCAATATGGTTAAATGTAAAAAAATTTTTAAACTCCCTTTTAGTAATATATTTTAACTTTTATTCTACCAAAGTCCCTTCTGAAGTCGGGTGAAGCCTATATATCCCTTCTTAGAATAATGGTTTAAATCCATTGGCTTCCAAAGAAAACCAATCATATTAAATTACAATTATAAAAATATTTTTAATGTGATATAATAAAATATGACAGCACAAAAACTTAACATGACAAGATCCAGTAAGTTGAATAACTATCATGATTTAAAAGTGGTGACGAGCATTAATGATATACACGCAACAACTGCGACTTGATATGAACTGTTTGTGATTTCTGTTGGTGACATGGTGACAGATATTATAAATACTTTTGTGCTTTCAAGCCCATTTAGAATGGAAAGAAATGCTCATTTTAATTAACTATAAGCAAAAATAAAGATGTAATTTTTTCCATCTAATTTTTAGATCCTCTGAAATCTATATAATACTATAAAAGAAGGAACCTAAAGGGTCAATGAATTCAATTAGAAATCTATTTTACTAATCTAGAAGGGAAGTGATGATGGTCTGAGTATTAATAGCTAATATTAATTGAGCATTTACTATATTCCAAGCACCGTTTAAAATGCTTTATATGATTATCTTATCTGCAGAGCTAGGGCTATTATTAATCTATATTTTACTGGTGAAGAAACTGAAGTAGAGGGCTAGGAAACTTCATTCATTTCATATAGCGAGTGAGTAGCAGAACCAGGTTTTGAACCGAGGTAGTTCGACTCGAGAACTTCACTCATCTACAATTGGAGCAATAGAAATGATGGTAAAAGAATGTATTAGAAATACATAGAAAACAGGGTGAACAGGACATGGAGAAGCAAGAAGGCAGAGGAATCTACAAAGAAGCCTAAGTGAAGTGGAGATAATGTAAGAATATTTGACACTCATTTTTTTTTTCTTCTTGGTAATTCTTTCTCCTCCTCTCCTAGTAGACTTTTGGTTATTAAAGATAAACTATGAGGATGAGGCTATTGCCTCTGGAAAACTATAGAAAACACCATCTAGGAAATTGGAATTTAATTTTTTTTTTTCTGGGCAAAAGAAAGAGAAAGGGAATGAGAAAGTAAGAGATTACATCCCTATTTGGGGTCAAAACTTAGCTGAGAAAGGTAAGTAGAAGAGTAAAATCCAGACAAATCTAGGAAAATCAATAAATATTGGGACTAGTGCCCTCATTCCTATGTAACAATGAAAAGTCAGAAAACTTTGAGAGAATTCCTCTGCTTGTCACAGTCGTATATCTAATACATTGCCAGCACTAGTTGAGTTGAACACAGTGACTAAGAAGATGCCTAGACTAAGGGCATCTACACTGGATCTTCTCCAGATAGTTTCTGAGAAAGTGTCCAAGAGCCACCAGGTCTCCAAAGGGAGATAAACTGTTGAATAGGTTGCTGGATTGGCTGCTGGATTTAGATGAGAATGACAAAGTATAGGGACTTCCTAACTGGAGACAATAGTGTGGTAATCAATAGCAGGTGCCAGCACAATGCTCCAGAAACCAAATGAAACCAGCAAAATATCAGTGGCTACCAGTCCAGAACACTCAGTCACCAGGGAGCCCAACTAAATTAAAGCAGATGTATTAAGATGAAAGGATGATGCCCCAAGATCAGGCAAAACGATCTACCTCAACAAGAAGCCTGTAAAGGAGGACCAGAGAACCCACTGCAATGCCAGGAAGCTAGGTGAGCCTCTCTGCTCCATATTCATCCAGTAAATCATAGGGTAGGGGGAAAATTTTTTGAAGTGAGAAATGCTGAAAAAGAGTATTAAGCCCTCAAATCTAAATGTTTTCTGGTGATGTCTAATTTATTAATATTTTTTCAATTTTGGTAAAAAAATAAAACTGACCACCTTAACCATTTCTAAGTGTACACTGTAGTAATGTAATATATTTACATAGTTGCGCAACATATCTCTAGAACTTTTTCATCTTGTAAAACTGAAACTGTACACCCGATGAACAACTCTTTCTTTACATCCCCACTACCACCACTTGTAGCCCCTGGCCAACACGGTTTTACTTTTTATTTCTATGAATTTGATTACTTTAGATATCTCGTGTAAGTGGAATTACGTAGTATTTGTCTAAAAAACCAACATTTTAACTGGAAAACAGGCAAATTTGATTGGCAGGCTCAAGCATCTTCTATCATTGAAGAAGTGGAGGTTTAAAAGATGAGGTCTGTTAAAGACAATAAAATAATTTATCTCTTTTCAACCCCAGTTTGTGACTATTACAACTCAGCCCTACTAGTATGGGATCACGCCATGGATTCTAAGGAAGAAAGAGAATCCTTAGGCTCTGGAGCTTGACTTTCAAGTGGAAGAGCAACACGAGTATCAGATGAACCTTGTTTCTTGGAAAGCCAACACAGCTCTACTACGGTTTTCTTAGTCTTTTTTTTTTTTTTAAAGTTCTCCCACATTACTGGCTGCATGTACTCCTTCTGTCCTGGCTTTGGAGTCTCATTCTCTAAATATGCCCCATCCACTATATTGAGGACCTGAGTCATCTCTGCTGTCCCCCTCTGCAAAGTCTCAATACTTGAAAATTCAGAGTTCAAGCAAAGGGACATCCCCTTCTAGGCTCTGCATACCATTTCTTTCACAAGTTTTTAGCCCTGGCCTAAAACTGACTTGGATGTCTAATCTAAGACTTATAATCACTCTAAGATGCAGCTATAGGCTGTGTTTAAAATCTTGGACATCTTAGGTTCTGAGTGACTATGGCATTGGGTACCAATAAATACTACTGTGGGACTGTGTCCATCTTCCAGTCTGGGTAACTATAATAAAAAAATCAGATCAATATTTAAGAAATCAAAGGAAATAAAGTCTAATTCAATAGAAAATATGTCAGTCTTAAATCCAGGATCTTTCAAAACTCTGATGACTAAAATAAAAATACTGTCAAGAATCCGGAACTCTTGACTTAAATTATCTCACCAGGTCAAAGAATAATGTACTAGGATGCCATTGTTTACATTCTTTCCAAAATAATTAATAGCAATGATACTTTTTTAATTTTAAAAGAACTGATTTTAACTCTACAATGTAAGGCTTATGCCCTCAGTAGCAGCTTCATTTAATCAGAAAAATGAATCTCCTGGGATCTGCAGTCTTGTAAGATACAGCCTCATTTAAGCCCTGATTTTCCTAAATCCAAACATGCTACAAAGATCACGTCGGCTGTACTGAGCCATGGCCCATAGCCACATTGTGATTTTGGGAGCACATAGTTGGCAGGGCTGCAGTGCAGTCTGTCGAAGAGAACTCTAGCCAGGATCTCGCCAGCAGTAAGCAGCAAGATGTCTTGATAGTTGCCTCAGTGAGTCTTGTTGCTTTGAGTAATAAAAATAGCCAAGCACTTTAGATCAAAAATTTGTTAGTAACAGAAACTTAAAACTCCAAATTTTGGAATTTTCTTAGTTTAAAAATTTGCACTAAAATGCACCAAATTTTTCACTGAAATGGTATGAATAAATTGTGTTACATCCATCAAACAGAAAACCAATTGAAAAATTACTGATATGTGCAACAACATGGATGAATTTCAAAAGACTGATGTTAAACAGAAGGAACTGATACTAAAGGCTCCATACTGTTTGAATCCATTTATAAGACACAGAAACAAATCAGTAGAAGCCAGGAAGTGGGAGTTGGTGAAGAGACTGACTACAAAGTGGCATGAAGAAAATTTTTGTGGTAATGGAAATGTTCTGTATCTTGAACATATGTACTAATGTGGATGTTTGTCCCAACTATTGAAACTTTACACTTAAAAGGGGTACGTTATATTTTATACAAACAAGGTATCAATAAACCTACCTTTAAGAAAAGAATCTGGGACAATGTGTGGGGGAATAGGTAAAGCAAGAGTGCTATGGGTATGATTAATGCTACGTTAATGGGTCATTGAGATTCACTAGACTCTGCTCTGTAATTCTAAATATGTTTAAACTTTTCCATAATTAACAATTAATTTTTTTGCACTGTAACTGCTAGCTAGGTGTGTGCAACAACATGGATGAATTCCAATCACCTTGCCTCTCTCTTCCTTGGGGAAAGCATAAAACTCAAGTAACTTTCATATAATTGATCAAAGAAAAAGTCCACTTTATATATATACATATATATATATTAGATATAGATATAGATGTTGATATATATAGATATATTGATAAAAAATATCAATATATCAATATATACACAATTATGAAAATTACCTTAAAAGCCATAGTCAATAAAATTATGGTGAGGATTTTTAAAAAATAAGTTCATTAGAAGTGAAAATATTTAAATGTGTCTCTGAGATACTTCTCTCAGTCTTTAGAGTTTACCTAATTATGAAGCAGAACATTTATTTAAGCGCAAGAAAATGAAAAGAATGAAGCTGTAATTATTCATCCAATCATTCACTCAATAAATATTTCTATGTTTTCACTACATGTAAAACGTACCATAATCTCTCTTTTGAGGAGCTGACGAATTAAATACAACCAGCTACAACAGAATTGCTGTGTGTAGAAAGAAAAATTAAGACGCCTAGAGTGAAGAGTGGATATGGCAGGGAAGAGAGAGCGAGAGAACTAGAAAATAATCTGCAGATACTTTAAACCTAGAAAGATGAATTAGAAGTTTCTTGAGCCAGGAGAGAGGTGTGGATGGGAGGGTAGGATAGAAGGGAGAAAGAAAGGGAGCAGATTTCAGGCAGCTAGGAGAGCACAAGTAAAGAAATGAAGGCAGAAGTACAGTGGATGTTCGGGGACTGTCTGGAGTAACTGTACAAAAGCACAAAAGCGAAACTGAATAATTCATTTATAATCAGCTCAATCTTTTACTATAAAGTCAATGAACTGTGAAGTTTATAAAAACATACTGCTAATGAATTCATGAGTTTATTTCACAAATAGGTTAACTGGTTTTGCTCCCCGGTTACAGAGTCTGTCTATAACTCTGGTCAGACTGTCTATAAAGGTATATTGTTAACCTTGAGACAAAATCTCTGGATATGGTTATATTTATTGCCTCTATTAGGAAACCAATTTAAATCTCACACCATCACTATTTTTGCTTATAAGATGCATTTAAGATCCGCTCTTTTTAGCCTTTTCTTAGCATTCTGGAGGCACCAGAGGAGAGAATAATTTGTTAATTAAATTTAGGAGACTACGTAACCGCTAATCAAGGATCACTACCAAGTCATCTGCTAAGCACGACAAAATTATTAGATTATTATTAAAAGCCTGCTTCTTTGTTCCACCTGCCTAAAATTTTGTTGCTGTCATGGCTGAAGCTAAATTCTTGATAAAGACCCACATACCAACGTGACCCTTAGTGATCTTCACTGGTATTATATAGTGTTCTCCACACTATATAATACCAGTGAAGATCAAACTTTTTCTTTCTTCTCTTCTTTATCCACTATCAGCTAGGAAGGGTTAAGGAAGCTTCTTTTATTTCTGACTCTGTAATATATAAAGCAACAATTTTAAATGACAAATAATAACTACATTGAAAAACAGTCCTTTCAATAGTATTTAATTATGAATGAAGCAAATTCTTATACATGTAAGAGCATATTAATGATGCTTTGAAATTGAATTCCAAGGAGAGAATAAATTAGGGGATGGGTCTACTTATCCCTCTGGGTAATAAGCAGCAGTAACTCAATGCTTTTATTATTTGATGATTCGAAAGGTAGACAAAACACTTCACCAGGAAAAAATGAAAACCTTGGATTAAAAAAAAACTAATCTACTGTGAAGAAACGCAGATGGTCAATTTTAGGAGTAAAATAATCTAGTCAAAGGAGAAGATCCAAGCACACTTTTCTACTACACAAGCACTCTTGAGCCTATTTAAAAAGGCACATTAGTAGGGGTGAAGAGAGTTCAGGCCAGTTAGTCCTTGGCACCTCAATCAAGATTGCCAGCATAGTTATCAATTAATGCTGCAGTGGTTTCAGTAATGCATACACGTGTCAAATAGGAACTATACTGAGTCTGCTACTTCATTTTACACGCAATGCTGAACACCTGTCAGGTCGTGATGATTTTCAGTCACTACTGACCCAGGATAAATTTTAACAGGTGATAGGCTTTGGATCAAATTACCAATTCCCTGAGGCATCCAGTCCTCCCAATCCTAAGTATTTTTGGCATGATTTATATGTTCTTTAGCTTCCTTTATAATGTAATTTAGAGTTATGTCAATTCTAGTACTATTTCTGAAATATGTAAAAAAAACCTAGTATTCAGTTTTCAAGATTTACTTAACAGAAAACAATAAACAATGGGAAATGAAGGAAAAATAACAGTTGCTGTTGTTAAAAAGGAAAAGAATATTTGGATAATTCAGACCATTGTATTCTATCTTACATATAATCACCCATAAGGGTAGTATTGATGAATATTTTTAAATATCTGTAAATATTAAGAAAATTTCTTAACAATGATTCATACTGAAGATCTTTTAAAATGAGCATTTAAATTTTTAAATTTTATAATTCTAAAAGTGCTATATGAACATCAATCCCTTCCAAGCACATCTTCAGAAATTTTTTTAAAAAAGCAGTTCCAGGATTTGTCCTATTTCCAAGCATAAATCATTATTCTCTCTATGACAGTGGAAGCCCAGTCATTTGCCAAGCTCTTTTAAGTATGTTATCATATGGTAAGGCTCAGCAATGCTGTTACTATTATTCTTTATTGCTCGAGCTCTCCACTTGACTAGTGATTTGTGGCTGTTTTTCTAAGGTGTTGAAGTTAAGCAACTACCCTCTGAGTTGCTGGTTTCAAATAGAATTTTAGAGTTTATTCATTCCAGAAACTCTATATTAAAAAATTAAGTTCCACAATAATATTAATTTCTATATTAACTCTAGGATTTAGTTTGTCACCATTGTCAAATGAAAAAGGTTTTAAGTAAAATAGTGGTTTTTATTATTGCTTTAATACTTTGCAAAATAAAAGAAGGTAATGTTATGTTGGTCTCATAAACTGGATATAAATTTTTAGCAGTCTGTGAATCTAAACATCTGGGGACAGCTGATTTATAAGGATAGGGCAAAACTAATTAGCATGGGATTTAAGACCCTTCACAATCAGGCTTTACCTTGTTTCCCCAAACTTACTTCTCTTTACCTACCTTCCATACTAGCACTAATGAATACTCGAATATTTGCAATTTCCAGAAAACACTGATTATTTCCACATCTTCCAGCCTTTGCTAATATTGCTTCTAACTAAAATACCCCTCCTCTCTGGCCTCACAAAACCCTCGAACTTCTGACCCCTCACTTGCCCGATTTCTCAGCAGAGGATGGTAGCCTTCTACTTCATGGGGAAAAGGGTAGCCACTATTTCCCATTTTATGCACCAGACAGTTGTGAGTTGTCTTTGATGGACGCTTTCCTTCACCTCTCCAAATCTAGTCCATCACTAGATCTTGTGTTATTAAAATCTTAGAATCCAGCTACTTCTTTTTATTTCCACTGTAATCTAGCTAGTCAGAGCCACCATCAGATCTTGCCTAGATAACTAAAGGTAAAACTAATTCATTTCTCCGTTTCTACTCTTTTCTGTATCTGACTACAATATCTAGAAGGTACCAGAGTGCCTCATTCGAGGCTGATATTGAAAATCTAGGTTCCCAATCTAGGTATATTGTGGTGAGCTAGATGTTAAATCTGAGTTAGTAAATCTACTTGGCACATCTATAGGAGTTTAATGGAAAGTTAAAACCTATATAAGGTGAAAGTAGCTATATGTAATTGGTTATTATAAGTAGGTGTGGGTTTGAATAAACTCCTAAGACAGAATTGGCTGTCACCTACTTCCATGAATGTCCAGATGAGTCTTCACATAGAGGTGGCATATGAACCCATGAGAATGTCAAAAGAAACAGTGGAGTGAGAAAAGGGAACAAGGACAGAACCTTAGGGTTCCATATTAGGGGACTGGGGTGAGAAACCAGAAAGCTGGCAGTAACACAAATATATACGTGTATATACGTGTATATTTATTTTTATTACAAAATTGGATTACTTCTGATAGTCTAGAAGACCTAGATAGAATTTAGATTTAAAAAATATACTTAGGTACTTGGAAACCCATATCTGAAAAGATATTTGCACACCAATGTTCATAGCAGCATTATTCACAGTGGCCAGGACATGGAAGCAAACAAAATGTCCTACGATAGATGGTTGGCTAAAGAAGCTGTGGTACATATATACAATGGAATATTACTCAGCCATAAGAAAATGAAATTTGCGTCAACATGGATAGACCTCGAGATAATCATGCTAAGTGAAATAAGCCAGAGAGAAAAAGTTGAAAATCACATGATATCACTTATATGTGGGATATAAACCTAAAAGCAACAAAGAAACAAGACAAACAGAGACTCATGGACATGGATTATAGACTAGTGGTTACCAGAGGGTAAGGGGTGGGTGAGGAGCAGGGAGGTAGACAGGGTAAAGGGGAGTCAAATATAGAGGGGAAGGGAGAGGGCGAAGTGCCATATATCAATTATATGGCAGCTGAAGGAAACTAGACTTTGGTTGGTAAACACACAATAGAACATACAGATGTCAAATTATAACATACATCTGAAAATTATATAATTGTATTTACCAACGTTACCCCATTTAAGAAAAAACACATACAAGAACTGAAAAAAAAACTGCAAAAAAATTATATACTTAGGTAAAGCTGGCAATTGTGTATGCAAAGGAAGATGAAGGACTGTAAAAACGAGGGAGAAGGATATTATTAAAGAAGCAAGACAATAATGCATGCATAAGATGTTCTGAATCAGATAAAATGGTGAACTACATTTAAATATTATTGTATTTAATATATGCATATGTAACATGGAAGAGCTTAGAAACAGAACTCTCAGTCATGTTACCCTATGAACCTGTTCTGAAATCTTTCCTTTCATGAAATAATAATTTTAATGACTTTCTAATGCTTATAAAAAAAACCCAAACAATACAGAAAATATAAAGTAGCAAGTAAAAACCATCTTGAATATCCCCCACAGAGCCATACTGTTAACATTTGGGTGAACATTCTTCTACAATGTTCTTCTAGATACAGTGTACAGTCTCTCCCCACCGCCACACACACACATGCACATGTACACTCACACACACACTCTTTTACATATATAGTGAGGGTCTGCAAAATAAGGTGGCTGCCTGTTTCTGTAAATATAGATTTATTGGAACATAGCCATGCTTACTTGTTTACACATTGCCCATAACTACCTTTGCATTCCAGCAGGAGAGTTGAGTAGTATGGGAGAGACTGTATGACTGACAACATGTGAAGTATTTACTAAGTGGTCTTTTACAGCAAAAGTTTGCCAATCTTGTTAAGCGGAATCATGTTATGCATGCTGTATTGTAAAGTTTTTTCACTCAACATTATTTTTCTAACATATTAATAAATATGTCATCATTTTAATGTCTCTATAGGATTCCACTGTATAAAAGAACATAGTTTAATAAATCTCTACCAATAGATATTTAGAGTTCTAACTCTATATAATAATCAATGCTGCCACAAACATCCTTACATAGATATCTTACCACACTTGATTATCAGCTTAAGATAAATTCTTAGAGACAGAATTGTGGGATTGAATGTTCCATTTATTTTACAATTGAAATATATTTCCCAGCTGCTTTTGAGAATGAACTGAAAGAATTTTCATTTTATCAATGGAGAATGAAAGTGCACATTTTTCTCTATTCCCTTGCCAATGCTGAGCATAAGCAAGTATTTTGAATCATTGAAAAAAACATATGTCAGTCGTTTCCATTTGTATCATTTCCTTCTTATTGAGATAATACATCTTTCATGGTTATTGGCCATCCGCGCTTCTTTGTGAAATAACATACTGCATTACTTTATATTGACCTAAAAATATACATCATGTACTTTTTTCTATTGAAGCATTCCCTAAACTAATTTGTAAGCGTGCTATGTTAAATAATTCAATAAATATCTACTGAAGATAAAAGACATAAGGAATACAGCTATATTTCACATAAAGAAGAAAAGAGGTATGGTTCCTGACTTCACAGTGACAATATAATAAAGATGGGGATTACCATTTTGATTGACATATAAAATGCAGAGACTTTTCTAGAATTCAGTGAATTGTTTAATAAACATGTCCTAGGAAGAACAACATCATGAACAACTCAAATCAATTCATTTGAAACATTAATCTAATCATGGGGATACTAGGTTTGTCTCTAGAGCCTGTACATTAAGAATCCTACTAATCGAGTTTCTTCAAGTTCCTAGAATGTAAATGCTAAGTTTTTTTGAGATAAGAATAATCATTTTTTAATATTTCTAATGTTTATAAACCTCAAACAATACAGAAAAATATAAAGGAGAAAGTAAAAACCATCAAAAATCCTTCACACAAATATGCTTTTATGTTTATTTTCACTTCTTCCCACAAATTATTGCACACATCTAAACCAAATGGCAGGGAAGGAGGATGACCAAAAAACCAAGCAAAGAAAGAGAAATTAAGGAAAACCTGAAAATAAGGGAAATTTGTATTGAGAGCAGCAGAATATAATAAAACCACCACCCTCTGCTCTAGAAGTTTCTTCTGGGATTACAAATAACAAGCAGTTAAGAATTGAATTTCATCTACAAAATCACATTTTGAAATTCTACAATGCCAGGTCTGATCATTTCCTGTAACTTTGCAGTAAAAAATTAAAAAGCACCCTTACGTGTAAAATTATGGATTCTGAACACATGTTGTTACACATGAAAAAAAATTTTTTAATTCTAAACGCTCTTTCATTACCCGTTATAAAACCTAATAGTAGGCTACCATACACTTATAGTGCTTATACAATGTACAAGGGAAATTGATAATCAAATACCACTAATGACAGATATTTATATCAAATTCACATAACTATTCCTAATTATAAATATAGATATACATTCCAGGATTACCCACAAGTATGTACTCCTATTAATACTTATTGCAGTTACATATGCACATTGAAAAGAGATATGCCCTTTCACCTTTTATGGACTACTCAGAAATATTAGAGTATCACCAGCTGCCATAAAGGTCACACTGAATTTTGGGTGCTAATTGTGGCAGACTTACATACATCACTTAATTTAAAAATAAAGATGTCATTTTAAATCTTCATTCTAATCAAATTCCTTCTGCTTAAATGTAAATTAAAACAAAGTTTAGTAAGAAGTTATACTCCTCCCTCTATGCAAAATGTGACTGGTACATGCAGCATGTGAAACTTGATAGAGAAATTAGTTAGTTGAAACCTCAAGTCAAGTTAGATCTGTAGTCCACAGCCCCCACATGATTCCCACTGACTCTATTAAGAGTAGAGCATTGTGCATGCATGTCCCAGGCTTGGATTTGGAAAATAATGTGGCATGTGGGGTGAGGTCAATGTGGGGTTAGGGGGGAAGAAATATTACTCTTTTAACAAATGGTGTTGAGTATAAAGTTAATGCTAAGGTACATAATCTTTCCAAGGGCCAATTTAAGTACTTGTATTTTAGTACATGCAGAAAAGTTATTCTCAAGTTCTAATCATGTAATTTTGGACCTGGGTTACACTGAAGTTCACAATTAAAAGTGTATATTCAGAAAGCACTAAAATAAATTCATATGTCTATGGAATAAAATTTATCATATTTTAAAAAACGTATGTACTTTAACATAAAAAAATTCATTAAGTTACAGCTACATTGTACTAGCTTCCCAAAATACCATTTGCTTTTATATCTTGGTGCCTTGGCTTCTGCTTTTCACTTTCAAGTGAAATTTCTTCCAGTCCTCTGTTTCAAAAGCCTTTTCAATGCCTTAAGTACATGTCACTTTCCTCAAGAAGCCATCCCCTTTCCATTCAAGCTGAATTTATTCTTTTGAACTGCCTTCTTTCCTGTAACCTCTACTCACCAGCTATTACATTATGTCTTGAGGTATAGTTAGTTGTTTACTTCAGCCTCTCTCATTAGATTGGCTTACAAGTTGTAAACTGTAAACTACTTGAAAGCAAGAAATAGCTTTATTCATCTAGATAGTAACTGCCTAGCACACTAAATTCTCAAAATGTTTGTTGAATTTAATTCAATAAACCTTTACTAAGAACCTACTGTGTGCAAGACGGCATGCCTGGTGTGTCAGATAGTTTTCACTGACACTCAGCTACGCATTCACACTTCTATGTTCTCCCTTGAACCACTGGCATTAGTAGCTTGCAAACGACATTTTCCAAAGCTCATTGTCTAGTTGGTTCTGGTCAGATTCTGACATGCGGGGGCACTCACGTGAGGTTAGAAGGCAGGCATTAGGTTGGCACTGCTCTTTTTGTTTCTGGCAGCCGCAGAGCCTCCCAGGTCTTATAAGGTCATTAGGAGTCTGGGCTCCTGGTCTCTGGTAAATACAATCTTCCCTCTATGCTCCTCTCACCCTTCTAACCAGCCACCTATAAAAAACATTCTGTGTTGAAAAACCTAACTTAGTTTCTGTTTTCCTAACTGAACTCTAACTGATATAGCTGGATGCTAAGAATGCAAAGATTTCAAAGCCAAATCAAGTAGGAGATGATAATTTTTCCCCCCTGTAACTTAGTAAATATTTTAGAGGCTATATATTGTCTCTGTCACATATTCATTCCCTCCCTCCCTCCTTCCCTCCTTCCTTCTCTTCCTTCCTTCTTTTTTTCTCTTTCTCTCTTTCTTAACTCTTTAGAAAGGTAAAGCCAATTTAAAAAATCAATAAATTTTCTAAAAAGAAAAAATATAAAACTATCCTTAGTTCCAAATGTTCAAAAAAGGGGATGTAGGGGTTGCGGGATTTGGCTTGTTGGATGTAGCCTGCAGGCCATGGTTTGTTTATTGCAATGCACTGTAATAAGTAATATATAAAAGATGATGCCTAACTCTGCCTAGAATGGTCATGTTGTGTTGACAGAAGAGTTAAACATGAGTTGAATTTTCAAAAATGAGTAGATGTTCAACAGGTTAATAAAATATTCCAGAAATAAAGAATGCTCAGTCATGAAGACATGAGAGGTTAGAGACAGAGACTGTCTTGTTTACAGTAAATATAAATGGTTCAGAACTAGTGATATACACAGCAATATGAATAAATTTTAAATCCATTATGCTAAGTGAGAGAAACCAGAAAGGCAGTATACTATATGAATCTATTTCCCTCATGTTCTGGAAAAGGCAAAGCTGTAGGGACAAAATGCAAATCAGAGGTCACCAGAGGTTGAGATACTGATAGGGACAGAGGCTGACTACAAAGGAACAACAGGAGGTAATTTTTGGTGGCGTTGAAATTTTTCTGTAACTCAATTACTTTTGTGGTTAAATAACTGTATACATTTGTCAAATTATTTTAGAAATCTACACCAAAAAGAGTGAAAATAATTTACCATATGTAAATGTTTTTAAACTATATAAAAATAGTCAGTTTGTTGTGGTACATGAAGTGGGGATGTAAAAAGTGGAAAGAAGAGATGAAGAGCTGAAGGTAACCTGATTCTGAAGCAACTGTGTGCACTGCTAAAGATTTAAAAATTTCTTTTGTACTAAATAGTGTGTGAATGAAAGAATTCAAATTTGCAGGTAGTCTAAATATTTTTAGGAAGCATCACTGTAGTATTAGCTAGGGCATTAATGAAAAAGGATGAAGCTAGAAACAGGGAGATTAAAAGTATTAGGTTGTCACTATGAATGGATATTTGGAAGACAAAACTGATAGACTTTAGTGATCAATTGGATTTATGCCTAATCTACAGCTGCACAATGAATATATAAATATGACTTTATTTGTCCATGCCCTTATACACAGCAAAAAGGAGTAGGCGTGTTAAAAAACAAATATATATAAATATGTAACAGTTTTGCAAATCTTATCTTGGTTTCTCAGTCAGAAAAGTTTAAGATTCCAAGTGCCTATTGGCTAACTAATTGTTTGATCTAGGCTCATATCCCTAGGCAGCCCACATTAACCAGTATGCTGTCCAGTAACCACAACTCCAGTGGAGCACCATGGTACCCAAAACACTATCCTACCATCTCATTACTTCCCCACATGTCATTTGCAATTGCATGACATCAAATACATTCACTCCTGTATCTAGTGCTCCATGGAAGACATCTTTAATTTTATAAGGCAACAATAGGTAACAGATTTATAGGTATGAGGAAATACCTATAAGAAAAAAAATTGGTATTTTCCCTCTTACTCAAGAGTTTTGACAGTCTCTCAGAAAGCATCTAAAACTGTAATTGTAATTCAATTAAAAAATGTTATAAGTTAACTAAAATATCTTTACTTCAAATTATTTAAATACAGACCAGGAAATATATATATACCACTTAAAGGATAATATATATAATCTTTTGAGGTTCTGTTTATTCTCTAAAAGAAATTTAAGCAGTTTATCTTTTCCTTATGTTTTGGGGAAGATAATCTTCTTAAAACTAAAGATATTGTCCTTTTACAAGAAAAAATTTAAATTAAAAAATCTGACTTTTTAAAATAAAAAGAATATCAGAATAAAAACAGAGATAGGTTTTTCTTTAAAATAATTTAATTCCTACAGTACTTTTTAAGCTTTCCCATCAAAGTATCTTTTTTTATTTCAGTTTTACCTAGATATAATTGGCATATAACATTATATTTAGATGCAAATTATGATGATTTGATATATGTATTTATTGCAAAATGATTACCACAATGAATTTTTAGTAAAGTATTATGAAATACCACACAGCAATTTTTCAAAAAAAAAAATAGCCTATTATCAAGTAAGTTTTAATTCCAAGAAAACAGGGATATTATGTCAAAAAATCTATTAACAAAACTTCTTACATCACCAATTAAAGGAGAAGAGATAATCAAATGAATTGATGCTAACAGGCATTTGATAAAAACCCAAATGAGAATATAAGGAAAACCTTAAATTTAAAAAAGACTATTTTCTAAAACCAATAGCAAAAATAATTTCAATCAGTATCAGGTATCAGAAAGTGATACGTATTATCCAAAAATACTAAGAAACTATAATAAAATTCTATTGGAAATAATACAAGAATCTAGTAAGGTAATTAGATGCAATAAAATATACCAAATCAATAGTTTTTCTATTCTGTAATAGCAATAGATATCTAAAATATCATTTATAATAAAAGATAAAACTATTCCTTTTACATAGAATCAATAAAATGTTTAGAAATATGTACAATACTGGCACAGAAATAGATAAAACAATTCAGTTATTAAGTATATACCCAAAAAATCAAAAGCAGGGGCTTGAACAGATATTTGTATACAATGTTCATAGAAGTATTATTCACAATAGCCAAACGATGGCAGCAACTAAGTGTCCACTCATGGATAAATGGATAAACAAAATGTGGTATATACACACAATGTCATATTATTCATCCTTAAAAAAGAAGAAAACTCTGACACATACTACAACATGGATGAACCTTGAGGACATATATTAAGTAAAATAAGCCAGTCACAAAAGGATAAATACAGCATAATTTCACTCGTATGAAGTACCTAAAGTAGTGAAAGTCATTAGAGACAGAAAATTGAATGCTGAGTGCCACGGCCTAGTGAGGAGGGAACAATGAGTAGTTACCATTTAATGGGTGTAGTTTCAGTTGGGGAAGGTGAAAAGGTTTTGGAGATGGATGGTGGTGACGGCTGCACAACAATGTGAATGTACTTAATGCTGCGCAACTGTACACTTAAAAATGGTTAAAATGGCTTTTTAAAAAAACAGTTCAGTTAAATGGAATAGATAACCCAGAGCTCGAGCTGAGTATATATGTGACAAATATGGTGTCTCAATTCAGTGGGAAAAGGTACCTATATGTAAAACATGGTACTGGTTCAACTGGCTAATCATCTGCAAAAAATAGACCTGGACCCTAGTCTCACATCACACATTTGAATTCCAGACTGATTAAATACTTAAAATAAAAAGACATAAAAACACCAGAGAAGCTAAAAAAAAAAAAAAGGTACATTTAAGATGTTTGACCAAGTTCAAATAAATACGTACGGCATAATATAACAAATTCAACAGATATGACATATTTTAGGCAAATAATATTTTCATTGCAACTGACAGATACTGGATCGATATTTGTGATATACTAAGAGCTCTTAAAATTTACTAGAAAAAGACAACCCAGAATTTAAATGGAAAATGGATATGAATAGAAAATTAATTGAAGAACAAATCCAATGTCCAACTGACCCCAAATCCCCTCTATCTCTGCAGATACACGTCCTCTCACATCAGCCAGTGAATCTGTACTAGCCTGTGACTTTGTGAAGTCGTGCTGAATGTCACAGTCACCATGAAATGTGACAGAAGTGATATTCTAGGACTTCTGAACTCAATTATTAAAAGGACTAGCATCTTCTCTTTTGGTTCTTTTAAAATCCAGCTGTCATGTCATACAAAACCCAGGTTACACTAATGGATGATCAGAAGCCACGGGGAGCAAGGCCCTGGAGGATGAGGACAACAATGGCCACTCCTGCCCCAGCCAACGCCCATGCTGGATGCTCAGCGCACTCCTGAACGGATGCGCCCCATAAATGACAAATACACTTGTAGTGAGAAAACATAACTTAAAAAACAATGAGATGTCATATACACACCTCATAGCAGGGCCAAGACTTTTTATTGTCTGCAGGTGAAAATATATAGAAACATGACTCGATGGGAGATGACAACAGTGGAAGATGACACGTGGCTCATGAAGTTTGGCGTGACTCTCACATGACCTTATATACCTACAGATTGTCCTCACATAAATCTGAAAACACTACCAGATTTAAAAACTGAATTTGCTTGAGCAAAGACCATATCACTCTGTCATGTCCACACTTATTTAGGTTTGTAAGTAGAAGTATGATTTTGGGCAATAATCAAACTTTTGCTCTCATAGTCCCCAAAAGAATTTTGAAAATCTACAGCTAACCCTTCACACATTTTTAGTTGATGTTTAATACTGTTCACCAGAAGTTGAAATGGTTATAAAGAATTTAGACATATTGTAAATACTGATGTTTAGAAATAAAATTATAACTTCACTCTTTCAAACAAATCCAAAGGAATCATAACAACATAATGATCTGGTATGCATAATTTTTTATTTAAAAAATACAGTAACAGGTTCTTCTTTAAATCTTTCCTTTTTATCTTTGGCTTCAGATTTTCATTATACTTCCTTCTCAGATAGTTATCTGATTGTCTTTTATTGATCACCTGTTGTAAATTGATTACATGAATGGTTCTAATTAATGTCGTCACTGTTTCCATACTTTTTCCCCTGTAGTTTTCTAGTCTCCTCCCTCTCTGTCTCTAGGGTTGGCTATATGATTAGCACTGTCCAATGGAATGTCAGAACTTACAATGCTTGTACATTTCTGCCTTCTCTTGGTTCCCCTGGCTTCCCTATGAGAACATGCCCAGGCAAGCTTGCTGGAAAAAAATATGCATATACATGGAGCAGAAACAGGTCAGCAAAACTGTCCAAACTGCTTTTAGCATTCAACACTTTTTATTAATATTTTCCTTGTTTTGCTCTTAAAGTATTCTCCTTATGTGCACATACTCATTGACAGTACTTGGGGACATAGAAGAGGCACAGTCCTTATATGAAAATCATCATTAGTTCCAATACCCCATTCTACTTATCTAAATTCTTATATTAGGATCTCTTCATAATATATCATACTAATCCTGTTCTCGTCTTTCTCCTGCTTCTAACTAGCTTTGATGTTCAGCTGCACAATGAATCATTGATTTTGAGAAGGAAGTTGTTTGTGGCTCTTTGAGTCAGATATTTGACTTTGAGTCTAGGGAAGATGCAGCTTAGAAAATGTCTGTTACTCAGTTATGCTCCAGAAATGGTATCAAGGCATGCTTCCTTTATAACCGCTATTCTTGATATTCTTCAGTTTTCAGATACAACCTTTTCATAGATAAATCACTCGTTCATCTTATAAGTAGTAAGAACACTGTGCTATAATTTTGACTTCTCACTAGACATACTGCAAAGCATAAATGGCCATCTTTAGGTACTTTTAGTGCTTATTTGCACTTCCACTGGATGATAGTAGAAGCTAATATATATATATTGAAGACCAATATAGTATATCAGACATTGTGAAGAAAGAAAACTAAAGGGACAAAAATTCAGATGATAAACAGTATCTGCCTCCCTTCTTCCCAAACCCAACTAAACTAACCGAGGAAAATGTAAAAAGGAAAAGCTGAGTCGGTGCTTAAAGCTACGGAAAGAATGCCAGATGTTACAAATATTCAAAATATTTAGAGTTCTAAACTATAGGAGGGTACTCAGGAAGCTTGTCATTCTCTCCTAATTTAAGGGCTAGGGAAAGGAAAAACCATGAGACTAATAGGGAACATGCCACTGGGAATCTCTTTGTCATAAAATGGCAAAATATAAATTTAGACTGTGGCAGGATTGTGTAGGTACTAGCTTTTGAGGCAAGCAGAAATCTTGTAATGGGACATTACTGTGGCAGAGATGGGAGTAGAAGGAAATCGAGGAGAAAGTGGTAAAATTACAACCAGTACACATAAAACCTTAATAGAGTAAGCAACTGAACCTAGAGCAGTGTCCCCTAATTTGAGTCCATAAAGTATCCAATGAAAGTGTTGGTATCTCTCTCTTCCAGAAAGGTATACACATTCAAAAGTTTGCACTAGAGCGTTCTCTTCTTTCTCCTCCTCCTACTGTATTGGCTGCTTCTGCTACTGCTACTTTTCTGGTTCTGATTTCCTTGCAAAGAAGGGGGTGTAGGGTACAGGTCCTCTGAAGCCCATAGTAAAATGATTATAACCATATGACATATTTTATAATTATGATATAATGATATAATCATATTATAATCATAAAATATAAATGAAATCAGTTGATATTTGGGGCAGAGGTGTGCAATACAGGCATTTGCCACTCTCAAAATAAAAGGATTAATAAACAAAATATACAAGAAAAAATATGGTTTAAAAGTATATTTCTTGACACAAAAGAAGGTGAATATTAGTACTGACAAGAAAGGAAGGTACGCTTTTGAAACAGATCTGCTGAAGAAAAATAATAAGTGATGAGGTAAAAGATAAAAAAGAGATCACGAAAGGCCTTACGGGTTATTGTAAAGATTTTCACATTTATTCTGTATCAGATTAAAACCAGGGGAGGATTTTGAGAACACTGATATTATTTGACTTACCTTTTCATTTATTCACACTAGCTGCTAGATTGACTGTATTCATGAGCATAGATTCTGCCACAAGAATGGAAACAGAGATTGATTATACATAATTGCAATGATACATGCCCCCCCGCAAATTAAGAGGCCTTGAACAAGATTAAAAGAGTAACAACTGTAAGAAGTGATCAGATTCTGGAAATTATAAAGTTAGAGTTAACAAGATTTGGTGACAAAATAGATGGGTGTGTGAAAAAAAATTAAAAATTTATTATAATACTAATAATAACTTGGAGGACAATTTTAATTGGATATATTGCTTGTCCCAATAATTCTATTTTTAGGAATTTGACCTATGAAAATACTCATATAAATGCCAAAAAAAATGTATTGTTTATAATTGCAAAAAATTAGTAATCATATAAATGTCAAAACAGGAATTGTTTACATAAATTATGGTAGAATAATATAAGTGAATAATATGTAAAGATTAACAAAAAAGAAGTAGCTCTCTAAGTATGAAAGGATATTCATAAAATTTGAATTAGAAAAGATGGAAGAAAATGTGATAATCTGCATAAATGTCTTCCCAGAATATACAAAATGATCTTAAAATTTTTTAAGCTAAAAAGAGGTAAGAAATCCAAATACAACTGCAGCATACAAAAGCCAATAGTATTCCTATCAGAAAATGTGATGTGAAAAATTGTTTTTTACTTTTAACTGCAATAAAAGTTATCATATACCTAGAAAAAGACTAACAAGAAACATGACACCTTTAAGAAAAAAAACTAGAAAATTTTAATGAAGAACATAAAAGACCCAGGATTCCAGGAGCAGCAATGGTGTAGTTTTTGAAATATTTCTGAATCCCCACATAAAAACAGAAAAAGTAACTAAATAGAAAAATAAAAATCTTATGAAGATTTAACACAAGAAAACTGGATGACAAATATTCCCAGAAAATCCAAATAACAAACAGGTAAAAATAGACCTTAAGACCTATAAGAATTTGGCGTCTGTGAAAGTAAAGACAGAAGGAAAAAATAAACATCTGACGAACCTGAGAACCAAATAAACAAGAGATATTCAATGGAAAGCAGTGAGTCAATTTCAGAAGAGCAGATGTGCAATCTAATAGTAGTGTATTAGTAAAAAGGGTCCATGATAAGGGCTGGAGCTGACTAGCTCCCATGAAACTGAGCCTCCAGGCCTGCCTTCTAGGAAAGTCTCCCACACTGAGGGGAAACTAATGACAGTGAACTCAAAATTGAGCAGGAGAAGAAAAACGGAGAAGAGAAGGTCCAGGTTAAAATAGCTATGACCTAGTGATGGGCCTGAGCTATTCACACACTCCTGAGAACGCTCTCATGTGTGAATACCTGACTTGAAAGGACTCTATGGAAAGTAAAACCAGACCCAGATGTGAACATGTCCTAAATGTGTTCTTCCTCCTACATACAAACCCATCTGCAGATGATAATTTTCCGGACTTAAGGTATTTGAACATAATGTTTGTTAATCGCCAGTCAACTGCTAAATTATGCAGATGAAGGGCAGCTCCCTGAAAATCAAGTTTGAACACAAAAACAAAAAAATTTCAAAAATAAACAGAGACATCAGTGGCAACACTCCACGGGACAAAAATATTTTACAGAATAAGCCCAGATATGTAAATAAACAAATAAGAAAACAAAATCCCAGCATAACACCTTTTAGGAAGAAAATATGAAAATATAGAATATCACACTATATTAACTAAAATGTCCATTTTTCAACACGAAATTTGAAATATGCAAAGCAACAGGAAGATAAGATCTATACTTAGAAAAAAAGCAGTCAAAAGAAATGGTCTGTATATTCTCAGATGCTGCAGGTGTTGTACATAGCAAAGGTTTTAAACCAGCTACTATAAATATGTTCAAATGACTAAAGAATGCTATGCATAAAGAATTAATGTATAACCACAAAGAATCAACAGACAACAGAGATTTTTCAACAAAGATAAATAAATTATTATTCAAAAAAGAAAGAAATAGAAATTCTGGCATTGAAGAATAAATAACAAAATTCATTATTGGGGTTCATCAAGGTATTGAGATGGTAGAAGAAAGAATCAGAGACCTTGATGATAGAACAATAGAAATTATAAAATCTGAAGAACAGAAAAAATAGGTATTGAAGAAAAATGAATAGAGCCTCAGATACCCATGGGACAATATCAGCTGTACTAAGATAAATGCAATGGGAGTCCCGCAAAAAGTAGAGATCAAAAGGGCAGAATATTTGAAGAAATAATGACTGAAAACTTTCTAAATTTGAAGAAAAACATAAATCTATAGATTCAATAATTCAACAAACTCCAAGTAAGACAAATACAAAAGATCCTACAAATAGACATATCATAGTTAAAATGTTGAAAGACAAGTCTTAAAATCAACAAGAAGAAAAAAACTCATATAAAAAAGAGCATCAATATAATTCACAGTTGACTTCTTATCAGAAACAAAAGAAGTCAGAGGGCAGTAAAATGACACGTTCAAGGTGCTGAAATAAAAAACAATCAACTAATAATTCCATATACAACAGGAATAACCTTCATAAGTGAAGGTAAACATCCGGAAGAAAAAGAATACCTTTCCCCTAATAGTTCCACGTCAAAGAACTGAAACCTCTGAGTTTGAATTGGCCTGGCTAGGGTCACATATGAATGCATGGATCTCTACTCAACCAAATGCACATGGAAAAGGCTCTGCAAGGTAATAATGGGTACTGTAACCATAAGGGCATATAAATCCTTGGCAGGTGAAAACAACGAACCTTTGGTTAGGACAGCTGATATGGTGAGTTTATAGGAAAGCTGGCTGAGTTGTCTGTCCAGGGTCCCTTCTCTTTCTTCTGATTATGGCAACATCTTTACTTGTGGAACTTACCTCATGTGGTAACTGACAATCACAGGAATCTCACCACAAATGTGGTCATGTTGCCCAACTTAGCCACTCTCTCTGGGGAAATGTAAACATTAGATCAGAAGTACAAGGACAAAAGGTGGTTGTAACTGAATCATCCAATGACACAGTCATTGACAGCCTGAAAATAACAAAAGAGATGCCCCCAAGATATCCTGTTTCTAGTATCTCCAAAGATGTCTTGGTTCTTATACTTCTAGAAGTCTAGCAACTCAACTCTTACTCTGATAATGTGAGCAAATAAGTATATATCCAAAAATTTTATTTTATTGCCTATGTAAAAAACATTTTCTGTTGTGAGCAGTTCCAAACTTTGAGTACAACTCAACTAGCTTCAGAGGCTCTCGTAAGAGTTCACATTACCTCAGATGTCCATGAACAAAGGTAAGCTTTTGTCAAAATCCATGCCTGACCCTGAATAATAATAAACTAAGAATGCTACCATCACAGAAAAAGGACTCTGAGAGGTCATGGTTCCAAAATGGACAGTACACTGACTTCAAATTTGGACTTGTATACCTTATAACTTCTTAGATACCTATCTCGTTGTGTGTCAAAAAAGAAAATTAACTAGTCAGAGCCAGGGCAAAATCAAATCAATCCATTCTCAGATAAATAAATACTGAGAGAATTAATTGTTAGCAAACCTGCCCTACAAAAGAATAGTAAAAAAAAAGTTCTCTAGGCGGAAAGGAAGTGACATCAGACTATAACGCAAATCCACAGGAAGAAATAAAGAGCAGTATAAGTGGAAATTTGATGTACTAAATAAAAGACTCTAAAAATACACTTTTTCACACACAGCTATGTTCTCTAACCACAAAGGAATTAAAATCAAAATTAACAAATATGGAAATCATTGAAATCTTGAAATGTTTTGAAATTATCACACTTCATAAAAACCCAGAAGTCAAAGAAGAAATCACAAAGTAAATTAGAAATACTGTTAAATGAATGAAAACAAAAACACAATATACCAAAATCTATGGGATGCACCTAAAGCAGTGCTTACAGCTATGCTGACCAAGAAAATAAAGACAAAGCATCAATTACCAAAATCAGGAGTGAAAGAGGGAAAATCATTTCTGCCCTACAGAAATTTGAAAAGGAAATTAAAATTATATATGTATTATAGTTATATATTACATATAAATTATTAAATAATGGAATATCATAAACAATTTTACACCAATAAATTAGATAGCTTTTATGAATTAGAAAAATTTCTAAAGATACAAATGACCAAAATTAACTTAAAAAGTAGAACAATCTGAACAGAACTGTAACAAAAAGAGATTTAGTTATTAAAAATTTTCCCATAAAGAAAAGTTTAGACCTAGATTATTTCACTAGTGAAATCTATCAAATATTAAAGAATAAATAATGCAAATTATTTATAAATTCAGAAAACAGGGCGGAACACTTTTTCACTTATTCTGAGGCCAGTATTATCCTGATTCCAAAGCCAGACTAAGCTATCACACGAAAAAAGAGACTAATATCCCTCATAAACACAGACACATAAGAACATAAAACATACTTTAAAAATATTAGAAAATGAAATCCAACAATACATTAAAAGGATAATACACAATGACCAGTTGGGATTTATCTCAAGAATGCAAAGATGGCTTAACATTTCAGGATGTATTAGTGCAATACACTGTATTAATTGAATAAAAGACAAAAAAAAAGATGATCATCTCAAAAGATGCATCAAAAAACATCTGACAAAATCCAACATCCATCTGTGATTTAAAAAATAACAAAACTCTCCACAGTCAGGAATAAGGACAACATCCTCAATCTAATGAAAGGCATTGGCAAAGCACTCATAGCTAACAGTAGACACTGGCCCACACGCAGGAGGAAAATCATGCTGCACAGGCATTATAAAGATACTTTGGCCTAGTAGTAACCAAGGAGGGTTTCTTGGTTACACATTGGTTCTCATCTTTTAGACAAAAACTCCTTTATTATCTATAGCCTCTGCCTTTGCCTTCTAGAGGTTCTTCATTATTCATAATCTTCTGTAGGCATATCTGATTTTACAGAGATTGTAGGTGTGGTAGAGTGGAAATGAGAAAGTATATTGCTTTAGTAGCCCACTTCTTTGCTAGAGTAGGTTTGGGAGCCTGAGGGTCACTTTAAGGATTTAACATCTAAAGTCTTTCACAATATCTTACTTATAAATTAAGCAGTATAATTCTCAAAACACCTCAGTAGGCTTTGGTTCTATTTATTTATTTGTTTATAGGCCAGTTACCACACTAAAGTTTTTTGTTTGTTTTTTATTTTTCTTCTGGATACAGTTTTTAAGCTAGCCTTTTCCCTGACTTCTTGACTCCCTCTGTCTTTCTCCTTTTAATAATGGCTACTTTAAGGCTATCTGAACAATAGTTTTAGGGAAGAAGGCAACATCCTCAATTCGATCTTTATCAAAGGATGCCCTTTCTTTCTCTGAGGAAGTTTTAGGGAAAGTCTTTGAGTATTAGTTTTACCTCGTGTTATTTCTTACATTTCTAAAAGCAGTAAGAAATATGTGTTGACTGCTCTTGCTGCTTTTAGCAAGGTATTACAAGAAAAAGATGAGCTAAGGCAAGAATATGCCAATTTGCAAGCAGAGAAGGAAGAGGATAGAGAATCCAGAAATCTGAGCCTCAGAGGATGGAAAAGCCAACGGCTTCCATATCCCAAACAACATAAGATCTACTGCCTCACTGCTAAGCCCTAAAAGTTTGCTAAGCCAAATGTCTCATGTTTTAGGTTTCTGTAATAGTTACACACCAGTTCCAGGGACCAATTTAGTTAAGATTAAAGTTATACTACTCTAAGAATGACATCTAAAACTTCAGAGGCTTAAATAGGATAAATGTCTGCCTTGTAATGGTCCAAAGATATAGTCAGCTTCTACTCTACTTAGTCATTCAGGAACCCTGATGATTCCATTTTGTTGCTCCGCCATCCCCAGACCATACAGTCTGTATTTGTATGGTCAAAGTTTGGTCTCTATATTGTCCATGTTCCAAATACTACTTGTTCCAAAGGAGGACAAGAAGTCCATGGAAAGCAATTTCCTTTTAAGCAAATAACATGACAAGTGCACACATGAACCCAATTCACATTACATTGGTAAGAACTCAACACATGACCACATCTAGTTGCAGGGGAGGCAGGAAACCATGGTCTCTGACTGAATGGCCATTTACCCAAGAAGGAAGGGGGGCAAGATTTTAGGAGGGACACCACACCTACAAATCTCTTCCCCCCAATACAAAGATCTTAGGATACTTTAACTATGGTAACCCTCTTTCAATTTATATGCTTTTGCTTAGAATTTTATTTTTGCCTTTTGAAGACTCCCCAAAATAGATATTATTTTTTATACAGATGTTTGTTTAGGTTCACCTACATTTTTATCAACTTATATACATATTTTTGGTATTGTATTAGTTTTTTATTGCTATATAACCACAAGCTTAGCAGCTTTAAACATTCATTCGCAGACAGTTCTATAGGTCAGAAGTCTGATGAGACATACAGGAGTTCTTTTCTAAGGGTATCACAAGGCTGATGTAAAGTCGTCAGCTACACTGAGTTCTTATCAGAAGGCTCTGAGAGAAAATACTCTTCCAAACTAATTCTTTTTTGTTGGCAGAATTCTTTTCCTTGGGGTTTGTGACCCAGATGTTCCCCCTTTTCTTACTACCCATCAACCATGAGCCACTCAGCTCCTTTCCATGTTGCCCTCATAGGCCGTTCACAGCATGGATGTTTGTTTTTGGAGCCATCTACAGAGTGTCTGACTTCTTCTATAACCAGTTGAAGTAAAAAAATAAATAAATAAAATAAATAAATACACCCACACACACACACACATATGCTAGTTTCTCAACTGCTCTTTGAATCACTCAACATCTTAATGAGTCAAATAAAATCTTTGATATCTGTTCTTTTTTATTTGTATGAATTGTTATTTAATCCATTGAAAGTTGTACTTTAATAGTTGCATCTAATTAAAAAATGCCAGCTTGCCACAGATTTCCCTATAGTAAAAACTGCTAGTAATTAAGCCCCATAGATCCATAAGGGTCTGTAATCAGCTTTTCAGTGCCTCACTGTCAAATATGAACAATCAATTGGCATTTGGGGAAATCTTCCAATATGAAAATATAGCAAAAAGAAGAAATCATTAAGAGAATGCTAAGACACAAGAAAACTTTAAAGAAATGATATCTAAATCCTTAGAGCAACTTCCAGTTCTGGACAAGATAGATTAAGTATATTCAATCCTATTCTTCGTCAAGATTACAACTAAAACATCTGTAGACAAAATACATAAAGTAATTATCAGAAGACTTTGAAATAGGATGGAGGCAGACTAGCTAGGGACCATATAACTTGAGAAATGACCTGTGTGAGTATGCTGGGTTTTTGTTTTTCTTGTTAGTTTGTTTGCCTCCTATATATGCAATGGGCACAGACTCTCCCCCAACATAAACAAACAAACAAACAAATAAATAAGCAAGCCAGCCTGAATGAAAACCTGTTTTCTCTAGCAAAAGGACTAGCAAAGGGGTGGCTCTGCAATATAGAACTCTTACCCTCCCAATTCCAGGCAAACATCATGAAAGTAGTGTGCCTCTCCCTCTAAGCACTATGGGGATGGAGCCCTATCGATTATTCCTACCCTGTGCGAAGCAAAAGGGCAAAGAAACAGCAATACTCTCCCTCCTAAACTAGAGAGGAGGAGGAGAATTAGAGGAGAGAGCTAAAGAAAGGGATTCCTTAAAATTGTTTGTGAAGTCCTGGGCACATCCCCAAGTGGCCCTGGCATAAAACCAATGAGAATCAACACAGTAAAAGTTGTGAGAACTGAACTGTGGTATGGAATATTTCCAGGTTTCAAATTGACCTTTGGGAAGCACACAAGTGAGGCAGGCCAGATTTGCATTGCGACTGCTTTGAAAACTAAATTGACATTCAAACTATAGTTAATAAAAATAGGTCAGGATGTATATTCTGAACCCAGAAAAGAAGACTTAAGTAGGAAATATATTCTCAAACATAACACTTAAAATATCCAAGAGCAATCCAAAATTATGCATATCAGGAACCAGGAAAATCTAAACTTGAACAAGAAAAGGAAATCAATAAATACTGACCAAGATAATATAACTGTTGGAATTATCAAAAAATTATTTTAAAGAGCTATCATGCAGATGCTCCAAGGAGCAGTTATACTCTTGAGACAAATGGAAAAACTACAAAATCTCAGAAAAAAAATAAAGATATAAAGAAGAAATAAAAAATTTTTAAACTGAAAAATACAATAACCAAAATAAAATAGTTCACTAGATGGACTCAACAGAAGAATGGAGATGAGAGAAAAAAGAACCATTGAACTTTAGGATAAAACAACAGAAACTATCAAATTTGAACAAGAGAAAACAGATTTAAAACAAACAAACAAAAAAACAAAAAGGAACCACATACCTCAGGGGCCTTTTGAGACAATAACAAAAGACCTACCTACCTACCATTCATGTCACCAAATTTCTAAAAGAGGAAAAAAATGCCGTGATCAAAAAATATATTTGAAGGTTGCAAAGTTCCCAATTTAGTAAAATAAATTAATCTACAGATTCAAAAATTGTAGTGAATCTCAAATAAACGGATGCCCAGAAGAAATCAGTGCCCAGACATGAAAAACTGAAAACAAAGAAAAACTGTTGAAACCAGCCATAGAGAAATAATACAGCACCCAAGGGGAAAAAACGACAATAAATTTCTAATAATAAATCATTAAGGCCAGAATTAAGTGGAACATAGGGGAAAAGCTTCATGGCATTAGTCTTAGCAATTATTTCTTGGACATGAAACCAAAAGTACAGACGACAAAAGCAAATATAAACAAGTGGGGCTACATCAAACTAAAAAGCTTCTGTCCGGCAAAGGAAAGAATCAACAGAGCAAAAAGGCAACCAAGTAACGGAATAAAATGTTTGCAAACCATATATCTGATAAGGGGTTCATCTCTAAAATATATGAGGAATTCCTATAACTCTAGCAAAAAACTAATAAACTGATTATAAAATGGGCTAAGGACTTCAAAAGACTTTCTCCAAAGAAGTCATACAAATGGCTAACAGATATATGAAAAGATGCTCAACACCGCTAATCATCAGGGAAATGCAAATCAAAACTACAATGAGATCATCTCATGCCTGTGAGGATGGCCATATCAAGAAACCAGTAAATAACAATTACTGGTGAGGATGTGAAGAAACTGGAATCCTTTTGTATTGTTGCTGGGAATATAAAATGGTGCAACTGCTATGGAGAACAGTATGGAGGTTCTTCAAAAAACAAAAACAAACAAACACCTCCCATATGATCCAGCAATCCCACTTCTGGGTATTTACCCAAAAGAAACACAATTAGGATCTCAAAGAGATATCTGGACTCATATGTTCTTTGAAGCACTGTTCACTATAGCCAGGATCTAGAAACAACTAAATTGCCCAAAGATGGATAAATGGTTAAAGAAAATGCAGTATATATACACAATGGAATATTATTTAGCCAGAAAAAAAACCCAAAATGCTGTCATATGCTACAATGTAGATGAAACTTGAGAACATTAGGCTAAGGGAAATAAGCCAGTCCCAGAAGGACAAATACTGTATGATTCCACTTATATATTAGGTCTCTAAAGTAGTCAAATTCATTTAAAGCACAAAGTAGAATGGTCATTCCCAGAGGTTAGGGAGGAGGGGGAAATGGAGAGTTACTGTTCGATGGGTATAAAGTTTCAGTCGCAAAAGAAGAAAAAGTTCTAGAGATCTTCTGTACAACATTGAGGTTACTGTATATATTGTATACTTAAAATTTTGTTAAGAGGGTAAATGTCATGTCATATAATTTATATTTTTTACCATAATTAAAAAAAAATAGATGTGGCATATTTTTAAAGTGCTTGAAGAAAAAAACCTATAACCCAGAATTCAATACAAAAGCAGTTCAACAGAAAAAAGAACAGCATTGAAACAATATTGGATGCCTAATAGGCATATCAAATATTTTAAATTTTAACATCAGTCTAAGATGACTTTAATCTATGAAAGCCTTCTGTATTTCTCCAGCTAAAAGTTGATATTTGCATGAAAGTCAATGGTTATCAAACCGACTTAGTCCAAAGGAAAACATTCAATATATCTCTACACTAGAAGCTAAAAAGGTGGGGGCGGGGGGGGTGGGCAGCGGAATTTCACTTTGTGAGCTCCATTAGGGCATGATCAGTGGTCTTTTTACCATTATATAGTCAGCATCCAGCACAATGGCTGACATGTAGAAGGCACTTAAATATTTGCTAATTAAATAAATTTGCGCTAGCGTGTTTTTTGTTGTTTTTTTTTTTGTTTTGTTAAATCTAGTCTGGAGTTAATCAATAGCCTCTAATAATTGATTTCAAAAAAGGCATATCTGTAAGCCCATACTTTTATAAATAGTCTAGTAAATATGAAGGGAGCTGACAGCACATAGGTGGGGTTGGGGACCTTATACTATTCTGGCTAGCCACACAGTAGGTCTGACTCAAGATAAAGAAAGCTGTCTGTATCAGTGCATTCCTTTTTAAAAACATAGTGAGTCTCTGCCATAAGTTAACAAGGCTTAAGTGTCCCAGAAATCTAATCAATTATGCTAATTTATCCTCTTTTCTAGAAAAATCAAGAAAGAATTTTCTCTTCCAAGGGGTAGAAGCACTGTTTTGCCTTAATCACTGTACTAATGGATTAGAAATAAAAGTGTGTGTGTGATGCGTGGGGGGCCAAGGATAAAGAAGCTTTTATTCGCTCTTTTTTTCAAATCACTTCACCTCTTTGCTCTTCCTGAGTTTATTTATTAAGGGGTGGAGGAAGACTGCCTAAACTATATATTCCACTCCAGTTTATCTGAGAACTCTAGCTCAACTTTTGGTTTTAGATACAAAATAATCTAACAATACAATACATTTGGATTTTCCACTTGTGGTTTTCTCTTACATGCATTTCGCCCTCAGGAAATTTATTGGGATAGGTAATTTAGCCAAGGCAAGATTCAGGCATCTGGGTCTCTTGAGTTAACACCTAACAGCAGGTGTTCAATAAATAGCAATTATTATCAGATAATTATCAAACATATGGTGTGTACCAAAACAAGAAATCAATATAAGATCAGTTTGGAACTAGGTTCTGCAAAGGAAGTTGAACTCTTGACTGCATAAACATTTTCATTCATTTTTTCCCCATTCTTTTTGATCCCAATAGACGGAAGCGTCTCAGTTGTGTTTTCCTGTGAGAGGAATGTGAAAAAAAATCTACACAAATGTTAAATTAAAATTCTTTTCATATTTTTAAGAGACCATTGAATATAATAAGTAATACCACAAATATTTCTGGGTATGTATTTTTTTAATTTCAAATAAATATAACATTATCTACTCCCTCCAATAAAAAATTATAAATGGATTTTTAAGCTAACGAATCGTGAAATATTTTTGTTGAGTTACAAGTGAACCAAATGGTCATATTTATTTTAACACCTGGAAAAAGTCAGGATATGCACAGCTGGCTGTGAGCTTGTCACACATTCCTAAGTTTACAATTACTACCAGTGTTCTCAAAGTCCACTGACGAACAGTTGCAGGTGGCCAAGATGTTTGTGTGTAGGAACAGCTTTACTCAGCAAAATCCAATAATGTATCAATAATAGCATTTACTTTTGAAAATATTAGAATCGCAATTTCTAAATCTTATCTTAAAATTATTTAAAGCATGCTTACGACTGCTAATGAGAAATTTACAAATATTGCTCTAATTCTGAAAAACATTCAGTAAATAAAAGAACATTTTACTTCAGAGAATTGATCCATTAAATAAAGTCTGATTATTTAGAAAATTTCTTATGGTGAAAATAGCTAAAACCTTATATAATGAGAGTGTTCTTTCTAGATTAAATGCAGCTAGTATCCCAGAGAAGGGTAAACATATCTTTTTATATAAAAATCATTTTTGGCTTTGTAGATTATATTAAAGAGCTAAATTTCTCTATTAAATGTAAATTGTTTTATATGATTATTTTAATTTTCATTATATATAGGAAACAATATTAACAAAGTATATAACACGTAAAGAACAAAAATATTTACTTTAAGAAAATACTGTTAACATTGCAGTTGTGCCCCTTCCTGAACTAATTTCCTTCCGTTCTATCCTTCAGAGGTAATCACTTTCCTGGATTTTGTGTATTTAATTTTCTTTCTCTTCTTTAGGGTTGTACCACATAGGCTGCACCCCCAAACAATTTATTACTTTCGAATACTCTTTATATAAAGAAACAATACTATAAATATTCTTTTGGACTTTTATTTTGTTTAACATTGTATTCCAGAGATTCCAAGTTATTGCATGTAGCTGTAATTCATATATTTTCAGTGCATTACATTACATAAAAGTAACACAATATATTTATCCATTCTACTGTTGATGAACATAAGGCTTATTTCCAGTTTTTGCTATTACCTTGTGTTACTAACAATAATTTTGCATGACTCTCTAGGTGTACATATGCAAGAGTTTCTAAAGGGGGTATATATATATATATATATATATATATATATATATATATATAAACGTCAAAATTATATACACGACATGTCAAATTGTTTTCTAATGTGCTTTTTACCGATTTTTATTTCACCAGCAGTATATAAATGTTTTAACTGTTCCATATCCTAGTTAATAATGGATATTCTCAGACTTTAAGCCAAGCTGGTAGGTTTACAGCAGCATCTAGTTGTGGTTTTAATTTTCATTTCTCTAATTAACAATGAGGTTGGGTACTTTTTCGTTTATCAGCCATACTGAAAATCTCTTGTGAAGTGCTTGTTCAAGTCTCTCATCCGTTTTCCTAGGAAGTTGCTTGTCTTTTTCTTAGCTGAATCGTTTTTTATATGTTCTGGATTAATCCTTTGTCAATTATATATTACAAATATCTTTTTTCAATGGCTTGTCTTTTCACTCTTTTTATAAATTTTAATGCAGTCTTATTTAACTATCTTTTCCTGTTCGAAACTTTCATGCTGTTATTACCCAATATGAAAAAGAGTCTTAATAGAGAAGTTAAAAATCTGCACTACAGAAATTAGGGAAATGCCACTTGTTCCATCATATGATAATATATTTTTTATTAAATTTTATTAAGTTAAAGAAGTTCACATGAAAAATTGTGGCTCAGACAAATGCTTGTCTAAATGATTATTGTTCTCTATTCGTGGTGGTGGTGACTTATTAACAAATTACTTTGCTGGCTGATAAATCTGGAGCTATGAAAAGCAGATTTCTGAAAAGTTATCTATAACTTATCACTTAACTGCAATAAAATATCAGTAAAGACTGGATGCAAAGATACATTTGCACCATTTGAATGAATAATGGCGCTGATGCCATTTGTTTATTATAAGGGATGTATATGTATGTATAAGCAAATAAAGTGTCTATGTAATGGGACTGAGGAATTTTTTACTTTTCCAACCTTTCTGTAATATCTTATACCATGAACATGGATTATCTTTATAATGAAAACTATGTCTGATATTCTTCAAGGTGAATTGAAAATTATTGTAAAAATATTAAACTAATTAAACTACATACGGTATAAAACCTGTGATTTTATTATAGTGCTAAACAGACTAACCTTATGTTTTTATGTAAGATTTGAGAGTCTTATTACTGCTTTTTGAAATATACTATGAAAAATAAATTTAAAGATGCTAAAGCATTATCAGTTGAAAATTATTCTTAAGAATTTTTGGAAAATCTTTAGATAAAAAAACTGTGGATCTTGTTGTTTCCAAAATGGGGAATCTGAGTATATCGGCAGTAGAAGTCATAAGTGAACATCTCTTATATCCAAATATAGAAGATCATAAAAAATAAAATTTTTGGCAAGGCTAGAGAACAAAGCAAATAGCCAATAATGATATTCACTGTGACTTGATCTAATATATCTAATTTAAGTCAGTTCTACGTTAACTTTCTGAGTTATCTTAAGTTTTGAGATATTTATACTGGATTCGGTTTTTAAAAGACCCTACTTGAGTGGAATAATTCAGCAAGGATATAAAATCTTTTCTGAAGCTTCTTTTCCTGCTTTGTCACAAAATAGCATTTATGATAAATTTTGTGTTCTTAAATCACTGCTCAATAAAAAGTTGTAGCTGAATAGGTTAAAGAGAAATTTTCTAGAGGTCAAAGATACTAGAATTATATGTAAAGATTATGATAATTCGAACATCAATAATAAACAAAAAAAATGCACAACTGCATGGTCTAATTCTAAACACAGATGCAGAGATCATTTTTGCTGATAATGTTTGAATATTAGAAAAGTCATCGATGGTCAATAAAACTGCAATATTCCAAATGAATTATTCTGAATAGGCCAACAGATGTCTGAAAAAATAATAATTAAGTGAACTAAGTTAGTCACTGATAAAAATGATGCAAAAAAGTTTTTTTAAAAAACATTTATTTAATAGTCAAACACAATGTGATTTAATGTTTATATATTTGTTAAGTTTCTCATATAAACATCTCAATAAACCAGAAGAGAAATTTGGATAAACTGTGTATACTGATGTTTTAATTTACAAAATAAGTTATGATATATTTAAGTAACTAGTGTGTATGTGAATTTATCATTTTGCTACTTAGAATCAATTATATAAGAATGTGAATTAAGTAATTTTCTCATTATGAGAAAATAAAATTCAACAAAATAAGCTTGGTTTCTTGCAGCCTATACCAAGAAGGTAAGGAAAAAAGGGCTTGCAGATGGTTTTTTTTACTTTTATTTATTTTTTGTTTCTAAAAATACCTGACCACTATATCTCTGTATCTCTTTTCTTCCCTTTCTTTTACCTTCCCCCTAATCTTGATCTCCAACCTTCATGCTCACCTCATTACTACATCTTCACCTGACTTCTCTGCCTCAACATATATTGCCATCTTTTACAACCATCACTTTGAATTCTCTTCTAATCCTCTGACGACGTTTTCATTTTGACAACGCAACTGTGGAATTTATTTGTTCATTCAACATCACAAACTATAAATGAACAAAAAGTGTACTTAGTAGTTAACAGCTGGAGTCTGAAGCCAGATGGCTTGTCTGCATCTTGGTTCTGACAATTAATTATTTGCTATTAATCTTTGGGAAAGTCACTAACTTCTGTGTATCAATTTTCTCATGTGTAAAGGGAGGGTACTAACAATACCTGTCTCATAGGTTGTTGTGAGGAATGAACAAACAAATCAATGTATGTGAAAGTCTTAAAACAGCGTCTAATGGAGTAAAAATCACGTCAGTTGCTTTTACTATTATTATTTTTGTTGTGATTTGAGCACCTATGTGCCAAACATTCTACTACATAGTTGGATTATATTGGTGAACTAGATAGGCAAATCCTTTGAAAAAGTCTTTTTCAGTGTAAACTGTTCCCAATTTCCCTAACTCAGATTCTTAAGAGGGCCCTAGGCAAAGTCTTTGGCTAGAGATGGTATCTCAGGCAGCGTCAAATAGGAAGCACCAAAAATGTTAAAACTATCAGGAAAAGATACACTTCCCAGGACTGGCACAGGTAACAAAAGCCACCTAATCACCTTTTTCTTATTTCTGTTGCTATTAGCACATTTTTCTTCTCTGTTTGGACATTACTTCTAGGTCATACTTTCCCCTTTTCCATCACTACAGCCTACACATTTCAAATCCTAAACCGGTGAAACTAAAAGTAGCTTATTTATAGTTAAGACTAATGATTATAATAGATATTTAAGTATCAACTAGTTAAATAGCAAAAATAAAAAGGAAATATCTGACTATATATTCAATAAATTATAAGATGATGTGACTCACCCCAAAAAGCAAAAGTTCTGAAAAAAGATACATGCCTATAATTATACTGTTATTACACATCCTAAATACAGTGGAAATATCCTGCTTCATATTGACCATAAAAACTATAATGAGATGTTTTTGGATATTAAAAAGTTGCTCTTTGCATTCCTTATTGTTAACTTTCATTACCCATTTCTCTTCATTTATAAATACCAGATAAAAGAACAGATAAAACCTTAATATAAAAGAGCTAAATTCTTAGCTTAAAATTCCAAAATAAGATCTTCATAGTATGACTCCTCCCCATCCCCAAGATCTAGGTATTCACTCGAAGACAAAAATGGTTTTGTTTCAATTCCAAAAGGTCCTGATTTGGAATCAGAAGCTCAATCTGAGGAGTCAGTGACCGCCTTAGGGCGAGGAAAGAAACAGGCTACCTTAAGTCCCTTCCTTGATTTCATAAAATGTTCTACTAAAGACTAAGATGATTCTCTAACCTTAACCGTTTAGGCCTCGGAAGGGGTATGGGGAAGCATTTCAAGACAGTGAAATGTTGGGAATAGCTTTTCAGTCAATTTACAGGTATACTTCCCTACCCTGTAGATTTGGCTTTCAAGCACTTAACGCATTTAACAAATTTAAATGTGAAGAATTAAATGTAAAAATAACACCATAAAAAACAAGTAAAAATATAAACAAACACATAATCTTGGGGTAAATGACCTTTCTAAGCCTAACACTGCAAGTATACCAAAAAAAAAAAAAGAAAAATTGATACACTTCACTGAATAAAAATTTAAAATTCACGTGACAGAAAAAAATCCATAAGTTAAAATTGTTGCAGCACTTTGTTATGTATATGCCATATATATGTTTGTTTATATATATCTATGAACAAGTTATGTATGTTTTACATAGAATAATACTGAAAAATAAACTAAGAGTGGTTTATTTGGGTGTGTGTGGCTCTGAGTCTCTTATAAAATTACAATTAAGTCATCAGCCAGGGTCTAGAGTAATTTGAAGGCTTGAGTGGGGCTGGAGAATTTGCTTCTAAGATGCCTCACTCACTTGGCTCTTGGCAGAAGGCCTCAGATCCTTGCTAGCTGTTGGCAATAGGCCTTAGTTCCCAATCACCTAGACCTCCCCATAGGGCTATGAGTGCCCTCACAAAATGTTAGATGCCTTCTCCAAGTTTGATGAGTTTTGAAAAACATACGCACCTGTACAACCAATACCAATCAAAATACAGAACATTTCTATCATCTAAAGAGTTTTCTCAGGTACCTCTCTTTACTTCCGGCCTCAGTAGTGTTTGTTTTTAGCATTGTTCACAAAACTGTTGAAGTCATATACACAGTTACAAAATATCAGTATACTGGGTTACCATGTCAACTTGTTTCTCGCCATGCAGTCCACATTTCAACAAATCTGCATCACAGGGATGAAAAAATATCAATATTCATGGGAGTGTAAGGAGAGGCAGGACAGAAGATTAATTTCCTCAACAAAGCTGCTCTAACATAAGCTGCTTAGAAATGGTATCACTGTCTTATTTTTACATGGTGCCCCCCCTCCCCCCATTAGTTTGTTGACCTGGAGTTCCTGCTCCTTCCTGGTCAAGACACTATTCTATTTGACTTTCTCATGCTACAACTGTACCATTTTTCTGGAGCCATCATTAGTAAAGACTTTCCTTTTCATAATTTACAGCAAGGGTTTCTTTCTCCTTCTGCAAGAGAGAAACTTGGCTTTCTGTTACTGTCGATGAGTTTGTATCTTCTAGAACTTCATGTAAATGGAAACACATAGTACATAGCTTTTGTGCAAGGCCTCCTTCACACGGCATAATTTTGAGATTCACTGCTGTTGTGTGTGTATCAGTAAATCATTCCTTTTTATTGTTGAATAGGGTTCTATTATACATAGATATACCACAAAAAGTACTCAACTATTATTATACTTTGAATTTCATCAATAAAAATATTGTGGACATTCTTTTTCTCTTGTCAGGTAAATACCTACATAATTTTCTCATTTTGCTTCCCGGCCTGCAAAGTATAAACTATTTACTACCTAGCCCTTTAAAAAAAGTTTGCTCACCTCAGATTAACAGAATAGTCATGAGTTGGAAGCTTTCTAGAAATAAAAGAATCTCAAATCCCACCTGATTAAGTCAGAATCTGGATTTTAACAAGATCCCCAGGTAATATATGTGCATATCAAAGTCTGAGATGCACTGGTGTTTTTTTTCCTTAAAATTCTAACAAAAAACAGTACATACATATTTTATATGTAAAAGGCATAAGCCTGTGTGTATTGTTATTGACAAGTCAATGAAGCATTCATATTTATGACTTTCAGAAAATTATTACTGGTATAAAATAAACTCATAAAAAACAAACAAAATATGGAGATATATACAGGTTGAAAATTCTAATTATTTTAAAATTATCTTAAGATATAAAATATTAATTATTTTACAATTTTAAGAGTATAAAATAATTTTAAAGATTGTTAAAGCATTTTCCAAAAGAGCAAATGTAGCACAAATAACTATTTCATCTTCTGTACAAGGATGTACCAGTGATTAGTAGAGATTAGCAGATGATCATCTTCATGCATGTGATCAACAAGACCAAAGGTCACCACGGTTTTAGTTTACCATATGCTGCAAAATTCATGCAGCAAACCTACTTGGCATGTGCTTCCATATACACACCTTTTAATCAACAAATTAGAAGTTAAAGAACAAATCATCCACTCGCATTCCTGTTAACGTTTGCTCGATAAGTATCTTGAGCTGAAGATTTTTCTCTTCTCTATGCAAAACAGTATGATAAAGACTTTTCAAAACTAGAGAAAACTAATTTATATATAATTATTTTAAATTTTCAGTAAGCAGTAACAAATATTTTAATAGTAAATGCAGATATTCAGTTTTAATCATCTAACTAACAGCTATTATTCTTTTGAGTTTCCTAGAAAATATCTGAAATTAAATTATATTTACGTAACTACTATTTTAGATAGTTTCATACTTCCACTGATTTAATTTTACTAATTTTAAGTTACTATTTGAGGCTCTCAATAAAATAAAATCTTTCAAAATAAAATATTTAAATCACTTTCCCATTTTTATTTCATCAAAGCTAGCTAGAAAATAGAAATTTCTCCTTTTCAAACAATCTTTTCCAGAATTTCTTGATTCACTTTGTATCTTTTTGCACACATGTTAGTTCTAAATATATATCTGAACTCTAAATGACTTCTGTTCATATTAATAGTCCATAACAAGCTATTAAATCTTCCTTACAACAAGCAACAATATGCCAGAACACTTGCCCTGTATTTTGGTACTTTAATAAAAAGGAACTATAAATATCCAAAACAAATTATAAAACAATCATTTCTTCATTAATAAATATTGTGTTTTCCATTCATATAACAAATTTCAGTAATACTCAGAGATTGTTATAGGAGTTGTTCAAAACAATGACTTTGGGGTTTATTTCAACTTATTTGAAAATGCGGATGAATTATGCTCAGAAAAAGATGATATGGTCCTTTAAATCCTTCAGATATTCACCTAAATTAGTCCTACTTTGGAAAATGAAAGCTGTTTCAATGTTATTATTAAAAGTAGAATAAAAGAAGTAACATGAGAGTACATCTTTTATTTTTGTTTGGGGTTCTGCTAATATTTATTATTTATTCTTCAGATAGAGTTTAATTTGTGGAAAAAAAGTAAATAAGTTATATTCTATAATATCTAGTTTAAAAACAAGAAATATTGATAGAAAAAATGTAATAAAAAGAGGGTTACATTTAAAATTGTGCTTCTCTGGAAAATACAAAAGTAAAATGGAACAGATTATATAAAATCAAATACTAACAAAAATGTAAAAAATAGCCATACTAAAATAAAATTCTAGGTTTAAATATAAGTGACTGGAGCACTTATGGGTCATAATGTAATAAGTCCTGATTTTAAAAAGTCATAAAAGTGTTTCATTCTGAAAGATATCCTTTAAAATTTGTAGGGTAATAATGAAGAAAAATAGAAATCATTAATGATGTATGAGTCAGAACATTAGTTTAGAGTAAAAGCCAATTACAATTTTGGAATCTGCATCTGTTCATTACAACTTTGTCAGTTTTCCAGAATATGAGGCTAGGCAGTTTTTACAAATGACGTAAATGGAAATGTGTTTAGAAACAGCTAAACAATGTGTGCAACATGCAAAAAATGCGATGTTACAGCTAAAAAGGAATTCACTCTTCTTCACATTACTATTTATATAGACTCCTCTTAGTTCTATTTCTATGGACTTTTTTCTTACTCTGAATAATTCTGTCATTAAGAGAGTGACTCAACATTCCTAGAATGTTTAAAATTTTTATTTTTTCTATTAGAATATGAAACATCTCCTACCAAGGTGTAGGGGAATGGCTTACAGAGAACCTAAATGACTTTGAAAGACTGCATTAATTTGCCTGATGAATGGACTGTGTGACAAATGTTTAGATGTGTAATCTCCTTAAGGCCATTTTTAATACATGGGTTTAGCTTTTGGAGAAATCAATGGACTTCCTAAGACAGTTCATATTTAGCTGAAAAGAGGCTGTGTGGATTAGTGAGAAAGAAAATTCATTTGGGGCATATCAAGTAGACCAAAAAACATGATTAAATGACACAAAATAAGAACAAAAGAATTAGCCTGAAAAAAATTAAGCAGCATTCTAAAGATCAGATAAGCATTTTCCAAAGTGTGTTCCATGATACCATAGTCCTTTACAAACTGAGGAAAATGGATTTTATCATTAAATAAACTTCAAAAATGCTGGCTATTGTCATTCCCCTAAGAGGTTCATAGTGTACAATAACATGTAAAGCTCTGTGAACAAAGTGCAGGAAAACAACCAACCTGGTTTTTTACATGAAATTCTCACCTCACTTTGAAAATTGCAATGCATATATTTTTCCACAGAAGACAATTTTGGAATGCTTTAATAGGTAATTATAAATATTTAGGTAGCAAAATGTTAAAAGTAAAAAAATGATCTAAAAGAATTTAAGATAAATAGTAGTGGAGCCCTTCCTCCAGCTACTACCCATTCATTCGACAAATATTAACTGAGCATTTACAGTATTAAGTATAATGTTAAGCAATGGGTGTAAGTGTTGATCTTCTAGGAAGTTGCTACCACCTTCGCCCTCGCATTCGCCCCACCCCCTCACGCCCAAAGACTAGAAATCTTTTTGAGAAAGACTTATGGACATGAATAAACTGCCAATTTCACCTCTTATGTAGTGCCAACCTTGTTTCACAAGCACTAACATTAGGAAAGGTACTTAACAAGCAAGAAAATAACTAAGTGCTAATTATGTGAAGCTCTCTCAAAACTGAAAAGTGACTATGAATCAGTGAATAGTGGCCCAAGTTAAGCATAACAAAGCAATGTCCATGAAAACATCTTGTTCTAAATAATGGGCATGAAATACAGGATAACCTAGAGACATAGATAATCGTATGATAAATAATCTTTGCTTTTTAGCAGGATAATGATGATTCAGATATTTTAAATAGCTTTAAGATATTCAGGAGATAAAGAATACCACGATCCACATGATTTTTACTTAAATGTTGCCAATACTGTAAAATAATCCCATTTTTATCAGATGACACCTTCAATCTGAATATAAATCAGTCTGAAGGACTTCTCACTAGTCAAATCTGGAATACTTTGAGCATAAAATAACTAATGATAGTAATGGATTTTAACTAAAGAATTAAAGAACCCATGAGTCCTTACCAGTAAAAGTAAATAAATAAAAGAGAAGTTCTTTCTTAGTATTCCAATTAATAAAAGTGGCAGAAATTATAGAATTAGAAAAAAATTATAATTTGTCATGAATTAAAAAAAAAAAAAAAAAAAGACTGATGAATTACCCCCAGACTGGAGGAGACTAGGAGACTAACAGAGATGTGACAATTAATGCAATTGGGATCCTGGACCAAAGTAAGAACAGTAGGTCATTTAACAAAATTTAGAACAATTCTTTTTCTTTTGCTATAAAGGGCATTAGTGGAACAATTGGAACAATTTGAACATCTAGGGCATTACTGTCTAACAGAACTTTATGCCATGATGGGAATGCTCTAAATATTTATGCTCTCCGATACAATAGCCACTGGACTGCTGAGTGCTTGAAAGGGGACTAGTGTGACTAAGAAATGGAATTTCTAACTTAATTTTAATTAATTTTATAACCACATTTAAAGTGGGTTAGTGTCTATCATATTGGACAACACAGGTTTATAGATTAGGCAATAGTACTATATCAATGTTCATTTCTTGATTTTGATAATTGTGTTGAGATTGTGAGACTCCTTATTTTTAGGATGCACACAGTGAAGTTTTTAGAGGTTCAGGGGCATTTGTGTGCAACATAGACTTTAAAGTTTCAGAGAAAAAAGAGAGAATGCCAAAGCAAATGTGGTGAAGTGTTAATATTTGGAGTTATCTGGGTAAAGAGCATACAGAATTCTTTGTATTATTCTTGAAACTCTTTTGTAAGACTAAGGCTATTTCAAATTAAAAGTTAAAAAGAGAAAAGAATAAAATAGCTGCATGAAATTGATGTTCTCTCTAGAACTTATCTGTAAATTTAATCAGGTTCCTATTCATCTCTATATTTTCACTTAGTTTTTGAAATGTGAGCATTCAACTATTAATTTGATTTTCATAAAACAACTCCTCTACCACTCTATAAACAAAATATTCACTCCTTGCCCAAAAGTGTATACAATTTTAAGTTATTCTAAACTTTTGTAGTTAGCAGAGAAGGAAAGAGAATAGAGCTCTGATTTCAGGCTGAGTGCTGAACATTAAAAGAAGTAAAGGTATTTAAAAGTTAAGGTCATTCAGGAGAACACAAGTAACATTTTGGGCATCTCTCTGGGGATATGGGACCTATACGGTCTTTCCCACAGAGTAAAATGGAAAGCCCTGCGAAGAGAGAGATTTAGTGGGTTTATCCTTGGGAGGATGATTAGAAAAATTGCCTATATTTCCTACCTATATGTAAATAATCAATGTCAATGATAAATATAAAAGTTATTCAATGGAAAACTTGGACAATAAAGAAGAAAAGCATCCAAATTAATTTTGAATTAGATTTATCTTTTTCTGCATACTCTTTAATCCAGTATAATCATGTTTCCCTGATCCCTGAAACTATTCTCAGAAAGATCACATACATACTTTTCCTAAATAATAATTTTCTGTTCTTAATGTCTGGATAATGTTTGATAACACAGACTATGCCTTCTTTCTTGAAACATCCTTTTCCCCTAGCTTTAATAATGTATATTTACTTATTGTCCTACTTTTCTCTTTCCAGTATCCTGTGCATGCTCCTCTTCTTTACTCATTTAACTATTGATATTTCTTAAGATTCTGTCCTGGACTATCATCTCTTCTCATTATATACACACTACCCTTGGGAGATTTTATCCAACATTAATGCCTTCAAAAACCACATATGGAAATGAATTCAAAGAACATCCCATCTTAAACCATTCCTGAAGTCCATATTAAAAAATGGACTCATGGGCATATCTAGTTAGATGTTTTTTGGGAACCTCAGCACTACTGCCTGACCCCAAATTGCATTTTCCTTATTCTCTCTCTTAAAAAAATGGCACCACCATTTGCTCAAGATAGAAGCTGGGAGTTATCTTAGATTTTTCCTTCTCCAAAACCTCAATTAAAAAGATCATCAAGTTTTGTACATTCTACGATTTAGAGTAGATTCTCATTATTTGTAGTAGAGGTGCTCTACTAAAAGTATAAAGCAAATGTTATTGATTTGGGTTCTTTCTCCTTTTTTAATGTAGGCGTTTACAGCTTCCAGTAGTCTCTTATACTTAAGAAAATGATAGTCAAGGCAGAAGCAAGCATACTGTTTCAGATGGCCTCAGGTTAGCTGAGGGAGGGAATGGGCAAAGCAGAGAGGCCTGAAATAAAAGACTATGCCTTGTTGATATTTTTGGCTATGGTTGCCTGAACAAACTACAATCGGCTAAACCGGAAACCTAAGATTTGAGAGATTTTTTTTTTTTTCAGAAGTCACATAGCTTACTTATAAGTGTCTATTTAACCCCTAAAGAAAATGATGGGCTCCCAAACACACCAGCAAAAAATGACTCCCAAAGTTGTACACCCCATAAGAGAATATTCTTTAATGTGCACTTCAAATGTGGCCATACACAAGAACCTACCAGACAGAAAGACAGGGATCCCAGAAGACAACAGAAAAAAAGGGGGGAAAAGGGGCGGGGGACAGAAGTGGGAAAAGAAGAGAAGAAAAGATGTGAGGTGGAAAGTTGATGAATAGAACAACTGGGCAAAAAAGAAGAAATTATCTAGATTAATTTTAAGTTAGATTTATTTTTTCCTACATACTCTTTAATCCAGTATAATCAGGTTTCCACTATCATTTCACTGAAACTGTTCTCAGCAAGATCATATATGCACTTTTCCTAAAAGTTATGGATATTCGGACAGTCTATTAGTTATCTTCTGTGGTGTAATAAATTACCACGATTGTAGCAGCTTAAAATAATACACATTCATTATATCACTGTATCTGTACTAGGAATCCAAACATCCTTAGGCGGATCCCCTGCAAGCCTACAATCAAAGTGATAGTTAGGGTTAGGCTTTTTTCTAACAGCAGCATTCAGTTTCCTGGGATTGCAGAAAAGAGCTTTATACAACATCTGACCTACTCCTGTCAAACATTACAGAAAAGACTATATCTACACCCACCCCGCCACCAGGCCTGAGTAGAGAGCTTAGATTTCCACCCTGACCAGGCTGTAACAAGGCACTCCTCAATTCTGCAGAGATGGCGCCACAGAAGGCCTATAGGGAGCCAGGACTTTTATCACCACTAGCTGATAAAAAGCCACACCCCTGTGGTATCAGTGGAGGCCTTGTGGAGAGCTGGAACTTTCACACCTACCCCACCTGGCAGTAATAAGGTAATGTCTTTCTTCTCCTGTTGGACAGGTGTCAGAGGAAGCCAGCTAAAACAATATGTTTAAGCAATATTCAGAGTCTCATATTATAATTTGGACAAAAAAAAATGTCCATGTTCTGAGAAATGTGTCATTAGGCAATTCTGTCACTGTGCAAGTACCACAGAGTGTATCTATACTAGATGGTATACTCTACTACTGTAATTGTATATGCTATACTTTAAACGACTGACAGCACAGGTTTGTTTACACCAGTAGCACCACAAACACAAGTGTAATGCTATGACTATGAGGGATAAAATGTCACTAAGTAATAGGAATTTTCCAGGTCTGACACTATCTTATAGGACCACTGTCACATATGCGGTCCACTGGTGACTGAAACATCATTACGCAGCACTTGATGGTAAGCTAGATAAAAAGCTCAATGGATGGGCTCAATAGCAGAATGAAGGAATCAGAGAAAATAATCAGTGTTCTGGAAAAAAAAAAACAATAGAAATTACACAGTATGAACAACAGAAAATATAGGTACCTGAAGGATGCTAACAAAAAAATCTAACATTCATGTCATCAGAGTCCTGAAAGATTCAAGAGGAGGTGGAGGAGGCTGGACCTGAAAAAGTACTCAAAGAAATAAAGGCCAAATACTTTCCAAATGTGGCAAAAGACATGAACTTACAGATTCAAGCAGCTGAGTACGCTCTCCAAAAGATAAACCCAAAGAAATCCATACCAAAACACATTACAAACTTCTGAAAACAAATAACAATGAAAAAAATCTCAAAAGCAGCTTTTAAGGGCTAAAAGAACTTAACCCAGAATCATACAGTCATTGAAAATATCCTTCAGGACTAACGGGTAAATCAAGATATTCCTAGATGACAGAAAACTAAGAATTTATTAACAGACTCACCATGTAGAAATAGATATAGGAAATTCTCTAAATAGAAAGGAAATGGTAAAAGAAGAAATTTCAGAACAGCAAAAGAGAAGATAAAACACAGTAAGCAAAAAAGATATGTGTAAAAACAATATATTTCACTTCTCTGGAGTTAACTAAGTTACATTTGACGGTAGAAGTAAAAATTATATTTCCTACTATGTCTCTAAATGTATGAAGAGTAAATACTTAAGATTTATATTACAAATAGAAGAGGGTAACAGAATATCAAGGGAAGTACAGTGTCTGCACTTTACTTGAACCAGTAAAATGACAACAATTGACAATACAAGAAGTGTGTGTATGTGTATATACAGTAATACCTAGAGCAACCTCTAAAAAAGCTATATACAGTGGAGAGCGAGTTTGGGGGCTGGGAGAATGAGGTGAATGGTTAAAGAAGTAGAAATTAGTAGTTGACAGTTGGTCACAGGGATGGGGAGCACAGCATAAGGAATGCACTTAGCATTAGTATGATGGCTTGGTGGAGAGCCAGGGGAAGGAGGGAGCAAATGGGGGGATCATTTTATGAACTATATAGATGCCTAATCAATGTACTGCAGCCTTGAAATTAATTTAAATAAATAAATAATAAATAAATAGAAAAGCTATATAAAGAGATACTCAAAACCACTAAATTGAAATCACAATAGACTTCTAAAAGTCAAGTGGCTCACAGGAAAAAGGGAAAAAAAGAAAAAAAAAAAGATGAAAAACAGAAGAAACAAAAAAGAAAAGGGCAGACTTAAGTCCAACATGTCTAAAATCGCATTAAGTGTAAATGGTTATACTATATCAATTAAAAGACAGAGACTGGCACAATTGATTAAAAAACATCAAACTATGTGCTGTGTACAGCTTCAAATAAATAATATAATCAAGTTGAAAATAAAAAGACAGAAAAAGATACATCATGCAAATAGAAGGCAATAGAAAGCAGGTATAGCTATTTAATATTAGATAAAGTTGATTTCAGAGTAAAGAAAATACTCAGATACAAAGTGTGACATTATATTATGCTAAAAAAATTCAATCCATCAAGATGAAGTACACAGCAATAAAGAAAAAGAACTGTGACACATGTAAGGCAAAAACTGATAGAACTGAAAGAAGAAATAATCCATAATTATAGGTGGAGACTTCAATATCCTTCTTTCAACAATTGATAAAACTAAACAGAAAATCAGGAAAGATGCAAGATGTGAACAACATAATCAGTCAATAGAAAATAATAAACATTTTAGAATACACCACTCAGTAATAGAATATATGTCCTATTAAAGTGCCCATGGGACATATCCATGCTAAGATAGGCCATATCTTGGGCTGTAATACAGATCCCCAAAATTTTAAAGAACTGAAATACTATAGAATTGTTCTCTAACCACAATGGTATCTAAGTATAAATCAACATCAGAAAGATAGTAGAAGAACCTTCAAACACAAATGGAATCTCACTAGGAGTCAATATTGTAAAGATAACAGGAAAATCTTTAAACACCAAGAAATTACAAAACACACTTCTAAGTAATTCATAGGTTAAAGATAAAGTCTCAAGAGAAATTAAAAAAAAGTTGATCTATATGAAAATGAGAATAAAACATAACAAAATGTGTGTGCTACGGCTAAAGCAGTGCTGAGAAATCTATACCATTAACTGTATTCTCCACTGTATTCTTACAAGGAAAAGTCTCTTATTAATAAATATTTCTACTTCAAGATACCAGGAAAAGATTGAAATAATAAAGAAAAATCAAAGAAAAATTAAATAAGTTCGCTGTTCAAAAGATTGATAAAATTGACTAACCTCACAAAATTGACAAAGAAAAAGAGAGAACACAAATAACCAATATCAGGAATGAAACAGTTATATCATTAAAGACCCTGCAGATATCAAAAGGATTAAAAAAGGAAAATGACAATAAACCCTACATGTAAAAACTTGATAACTTTGGATGAAATAGTTCAATATCATGAAAAGCACAAACTACCATGACTAACCCAATATGAAACAGGTAATTTGAATAACGCAATAATTATTAAGGAAATTGAATTCATCATCTAAAAAACTCCCGATGAAAGAAATCTCTAGGCCCAGAATTCTACCAAATGTTTAAAGAAGCACTGACAGATATTCTGCACTATCTTTTTCAAAAAATCAGTTCATTTCGTGAAATTAGTAATACCCTGACACCAAAATCAAAGACAGCATAAAAAAAAACTATAGACCAATATCTCTCATGAATATAGATGTAAAAATCCTTAACAAAATATTAGCAAATAGAATTTAGCAACTGATAAAAATATTCACTATGACAAGCTACGGTTTATTCCAAGTATGCAAGGCTAATTCAATATTTGAAAATTAATGTATTCCTCCATATTAACAAAATAAAGAAAAATCTCATGATCATATCAATTGATACATAAAAGGTATTTGACAAAATTCAACATCAATTTCATGATTTTTTAAAAATCAGAAAAATAGGAACAGAGGGAACTTCAACTCAATAAAGAGTATCTAAAAACCTACAGCCAACATTACAATTAATGGCAAAATCAAATGCTTTCTCCCTAAGATAGGGAACAAAGGATGTAAACCATTACATTTACCATAGTGCTGGAAGTCAAAACCGTGGCAAAAAGGTAGGAAAAGAAGTAAAATGCACAGAGACTAAAAAGAAAAAATTATTCCTATTTACACATGAGGTGATTGCCTATATAAAAAAAATCCCAAGGAAGTTACAGAAAATCTCTTAGAACTAATAAGTGAGTTCAGCAGGGTTGCAGGATAAAAGGAATACAAAAAGCCAACTGGATGCTGGCAATGATTGTGTGGACACTGAAACATAAAAATATAATACCCATTATAATCGTTCAAGAAGAACGAAGCACTCAGGTATAAATCTTACAACATATACAGTAACTAACTAGATGCTAAAACTGCAAAATGCTGATTTAAAAAAAATCCTAAATAAACAGAGAAATATGTTGTGTTCATGGACTGGAAGACAATATAGTGAAGATTTCAATACTCTACTCCTCACATGTCGATTGATATACAACCTTAACTCAATTCCTGCCAAAATCCTAACAAGAATTTTTATAGACATAAGCAAGATTATTTCAAAATTTATATGAAAGATACAGGAGCTAGAATACTAAAATAATTTTGAAAAAATAAAGTGAGAGAAATGCTCAATTTCAAGACATTATATAGCTACAGTAATAAAGACTTTCGATGTTGATGGAAGGATACACATGTAGACCAATGGAACACTAAAGAGAGCCAAGAAAATGTGTCCAACTGATTCTTTACGTCTTTGCTAAGGTGCAAAAGCAATTCACTGGAGCAAAGATAGCTGTTTCAGCAAATGGTGCTGGACCAATTTACCATCCATTACCCACTAATCGCATCCCCACAACCCCAAAAAGGACTTGTTTCTAAGTTTTACACCTTATACAAAAAATAACTAAAAATCAGTCATGAACTTAAGCATAAAACGTAAAACCCAGATGTCCTTCAGGGGGTAAATGGTTAACAAACTGTAGTACATCCGTACTATGAATTACTAATCAGCAACATAAAAAGACAAACTACCAATACATGCAATAAGCTGGATGAATGTCCAGAGAATTATGCTGAGTGGAAAAAAAAAAGTCAATCCCACAAGGTTACATACTGTATGATTTCATTTAAATAATTACATACTGTATGATTTCATTTAAATAATATGCTTGAAATGACAAAATCATAGAAATGGAGAACTGATTAGTTGTTAGGGTTAAAAGACTGTGGTGGAATGCAAGTAGCTAAAGCTGTGAAAAGTTAATGTGAGAGATCCTTGTGGTGATGGAAATGTTATGTATCTTTAACTGTCCTACAGTCAGTATCCTAGAAGGGATATTGTACTATGTAGTTTTATAATATGTTACCATTGAAAGAATTGGGAAAAGGGTGCACAAGAGCTCTGTTTTATTTCTTTAACTTACATATTTACAATCACCTCAAAATAAATTTGCATTTTTAAAAAATCTTCAACAAATGTAAAGAAAAAAACCAAACTACCAAATAATTCTGCTTGGGAAATTTCTGTACTATATAAAATAATAATTTTATTGTTTCTTATATTCTTTGTGTTGGGTAATCAGTTTGGGTAATTAGTTTTGATGAAGACACAAAAATAATTTGAATAAAACTGTAATGCTGAATAACTACAGAATAGCTGATTAAATTCAGCAAAATACGTGAAATCTTTATTCACTTAAAACTGACATGAAATTTTTATTAATTTAAAACTGATAACATAAAATGACATTTCATATTATGGCATGCAAAAAGATGTGTCTATCCTTCTGATGATGTTTCAGACAGCTTTCATGAAAGAACATTTTGCCTCTTAGGAACCACATCATAATGGACTTCTATATTAAATTTCTTCCAGCAATACCTCATGACATTGCTTATCCTAGTTAATCTTATAAGCATTCTCATCACTGTCAAGGGAAACTAGGTTGAAATAACCATCTGTTAGAGAAGGAACTCTTAAATACTCTATACAAAAATAATTAACTGGACATTTTTAGATTTCTAGCCTTTTAAAAATCAACTGCATACAAACATCATTTGCTAACTGTGATATTGACAAATTAATTTAACTTTTTGAGTCTCGTTCTTTTCATATATACAATGGAATACTTCCTATGACAAATGACAAAATAAACCGAGGGTATAGAAGTAATACTAACTTCTGACAGGGAATGCTCATTTAAAAAAATAAATTTCAATAATCACTGAAAGTTCTAGGTTAAGACATAAATAAAATAATGTCACATAGGTGGAAATTACATAATGCTGCTCTTTAAAAGCTCTTGAACCAAAGAAAGTTTCTTTCAGGGAAGGGGAACAGATGGTTGGAGTTGTCGCCACGAAGTAACACAACTGGAGTAAAATCCTAAGGGAGTATTTGAAAATCTTTTCTAGTGTAGACTGTGTCGTGACACCTGTGTTAGAGGACACTCCTGATGATGACGAAGAGCAGTGACACCGTATCATGAGGTGAGAGGCTAACACTGGAGTTCTCCATGTTTCCATGTGTGCTTTAACTGAGTTTGCTTTCTAGGCAAGAGGACTGAATAAAATAATCACCTTGTGTTGCACACAGTGGCTTCAAAAAGAAAGACACTGTCAAAGTTTACTTCGCACATAATTTCTCCTCTGTATAGCGTTGAAACCAGATGCTAAAGGCAGGGGAAACGCAAAGTTGTTAAGAACAAGAAGCCTGAGTTTGGTTTTAAATCCAGTCTCCACCACTTCCCAGCTGAGACTGGTCAATTTACCTCGTATCTCTAAGGTTGAATTTCCTCATCTAAAAAAGGGGGCAAGAATTTTATAATACATATAAAGTTCTCTGCAAAATATCTTTCACATATTAAGAGTGCAATAAATGTCAGCTATTAATAATAATCTTAGCTAATACAATTGCTCTTCAAACTTAAGTATAAAAGTATCAATACTGAAATGGCTTCTAAAATACCTTCTCTGACAAGGCTGGATTAAAATATAATTAAACTGCAATAAGCCTAGAATTTAAATCATTTTCTAAATGTTTTGCCTGAATATGGTTATTATTTTAAGAAAGTATTATATATTCTGCTCCATAAACATTGGATAAAAGAATCCTAATTTCCTATTTAGCTCACTGATGGCAGTTTTTAAGCATAAAATTAATTAAAATTGCTATATTTAATAAGCTTCATATTTATGAACAATTTAATTTTTAAAAACTTTAAAAAATTGTTTCTTACCCAGAATATTAGTCAATTCATACAAATAAGAATTTTATGAACATATGAATTTTCCTCTATAACAGACAAAACTTATCTTTAGAAATCAAATCGTAATAAACTATATTATGAAACACTTTTAAGATCAGAAATTAGATCTCTAAATATTAAAACATTTGAGCCTGCTAAGGAGAAATTAACTAAGAAATTCTATAATTGTAAGTAACAGCTGCACAGTCAATATTTAATCACTATATTGTGAGACAGTTTAGTAGTGGAAGACAGGATTAACATATTGCTTTAAAACATTCCATTACTTTCTGCATCTGTTTACTGATAATAAAAGACACAGCTGTTCTAAACGAAACACACTAACAGGTGTAAAGTGCCAATTTGGCATTTTACATAAAAGTTACTCTCTTTATTTCCTTTTAGAATACTCTAAAATTATACCCTAAGCATAGCTACCAACAACTTAAAGAACTCTTTATACTAATTTGGATTACTCTAGTCATTGAGAAAAAGACATGCTTCTTTCTCCATGAATTCAAGATTATTTTTAAATAGTAACATCCTGAACTAATTATAATTACTCCAGATGTTTTCCATAAAAATGGTCACACATTTGAATAGGGTCTCTTTAGCAACTGTTCTATATCAAATTTACTGCAAAAAGCATCAAAATGAAGTAACACTGTATCAGATTCACTATGTTTAAACTACAACTGATAATGAAGCTTGAGCTTATAATTTATTTTGACAAGTACTCCAGCTACTCTGTAGCCATATGTATTTAATCCAAAGCCACTATGAGGAAATTCAATATTTTTATAATAAATTCTCAATAATCACTCACCTAAAGCATGTCAAAGTAACCAAAATTTGTGAATACCATAAATGTAACATATAGTTTTGTTTTTTGTTTGTTTTTAAAACATAATATGCCACAATCGACATAAAACACCCTGAATAAAAGAGCTGATTCCATTCTAGTAATTTAATAAACCTGGAAAACTAATTTTTAAATTTTAAAAATTATACCAGTAACATTATAAGACAATTACAAAATCAACGTCAATGAAAATATCAACAAATTAATGATGACAAAGACTACTGTGAAATATGTCAATTTTGCCATTATATTTACTTTTAACATATAAAACTTAGGAAGAATTGAGAATATCAAAGGAATCTAAAACGTTCCAGGAGCTTTCCTTTCTTTTCTTAAAATAAAGACATTTGTCAAATTAGCTTTAGAAAAAGATCCACTAACATGTACATATTTTGAGATACACAACTGAGAAAAAAACATATAAAGTATACACATTTTGCTTATTTGAGATTTTACAAAGCCTTCAGATCTTTCTCAAATGGTTCCTTTTCTTTGTTAGCTCATGTATAGATGATTTTAAATTTAAATTAAAAATTCAACATGTTTATAGTAAAGTGTCCTCAGCCAGGTCCTTTGGTTACAATAGTTTTTTTTTTGGTCCTTTTGGAAATGAATTATAATCGATGAAAATTCTATTAGCTTGCTGCTTACATTTTGAAAAGAAACATAGGAAACAATTTTTTACATCAAAAGAATAAAGAAAAACATTAATTTTATTGTGGAATCTATTAAGCTTAACTCTGCCTATAATATGGTAAAATGATGACATCTTAGCAACATACCATGGGATTTTCTGATCTGTATAAGTTGAAGTATACAGTCAGTAATCCAAATCATATCATCAGAAACTCGCGAGTTAATTATTTAGACTTCATAAGGCCCTCAGTCTTCATAAATTTAATTATCATATATAACCATTTCTATGAGCTGTTATAATCTTTATCATATTTAATTATCAAGAAAAGTGTTTTATTATTTGGAATTATGTACACGCAGTGCTGTACCAACTTTAAAAAGTACAATACACACTTTAAAGGATTTTTAAATTACTTTCCCATACAAGATTAAATTGTTTAATTTTTTTTTACTATAACTGGATATACATACACATTCTAGTAACTATATACTTACTTTGCATTCTTATCATGTACATAAGGAAAGGTGGAACAACCAATTTGTATTGTTAAAAGAAAGAGCTGAGGTACATATAAGAGAAAAACTAGAAGTAGAAAGATACAAATATAAGCTCTCTTAGATAACTAAGATTTTAAAATAATGCTTGGTAAAGCAATTAATTCAATTACTTCAGGGAAAAATAAAACAAATGGTCACCAAGAGACAAAATAACTTGTCAATTCGTTAAAGATAGTAGGAATGAAAGTGCTTTTAAGAACGAGCCTTTAAAGAAATTACAAAAAGGCCATTTCTAATAACTACTAGCTGGATTTTAAAAATTCCTATTACATAAATTTAGCCAAATTTCTATGTTAATACCTGGACGGTTTTCAGCAGAGTATTAACAATACTTCTGAGAATCAAGTCTTTTGTGATTCTATGAAGGCAAAACAAAAAAAGGAATGCAACATAGCCAATGCAGCTAGAAGGTGCAACTGTTTTTCTTAAGCCTTGTTAAAATGTTCCTAAAAACACTCTCCTGTTCTCAGAGACTCCCTCCATATAAAGTAGATGTTATAAATTAACAGGGCTTTTATGCAAATAGTGCTTTTAATGTTTGTTCTAAAGTCATTTAAAATCTCTTCATTTGCATATTATTTAGCAAAATTTCACAGTTATGAGGTGAATGTCTACCCTTATCTATTTCAAGTGATAAACTTTTGAATGAATAAAATTTGGATCATAAAGCTAAATTCAGAACATGTCCATTTTCAGAATAATATGTACACAGGAAGCAAATCCAAGCATCGAGCTAAAGAAAAATATATTTCTTCATTCTAGATATTTGACCTGTGTTATAGAAACCATTTTTACACTTGAAAAAATACCTTAACACAATTATAAATGTAAAATACTACACTAATCGCTACTCAAATTAGTAGCTATTCATAAAGGGTTTGAGGTACATGTAAAATATAGAAATCACCATTAATGAAAATATCAATTCAAATTTTTGTACATAAATGCTACAGCTTACCCGGTTGGTGATTTTTTCCCCTAAAACTAAAAGATAATTCAGAAATAAACTGATATTAAAATATTATCAGATAATGGGCTGTTTTAGAAAAAATCAATATTTATACAAGCAATCTAAGATGTTCCCTTATGAAAGCTACCACTACTGAGCACCTACTAAATACCATGTATAACTCTTTACACAGATTATCTGTAACCTTTAAATCATCCATACAAAACTGGCATTTTCCAAATTTTATAAATAAGATGACCAGGCTATTCATTGACAAAATTGGTATATTTCTGAGAATAACAGCTCGGGGCATTATTGATAATTACGCTAGGTGAAACAGGTAGAAATCATGACTGTTCTAGGAAAACTATGAGACATGGTCCCCATACAAATAAGGAAATTTCGTCAGACAGGCACATTCGAAATGTATTTAACAAACATTTCTTGAACACATTTTGCAGTGTGTTAATTATTAGGGATGGAATGCTGACTTCGTAGAGCAGGCAATTATGTTTGCTTTTAAAGCTTCACCTTTACAACCCCTGTACACACTGTCTAAAATTCATAAATAACTTATATCTGTAAGGCTTCATGCTTTTCCAAACATTTTCATGTTCCTATACCCTTTGTTTTTAAAGGTACACATATATTAACTATTCATTTCAACCAAGAGCTCTTATGCTTAAAAAGTTCCCTTACAAGTTTGATATACACTTATATGTTTTATTAGTTTTGCTATACTTTGATATTTTATAAATAAAATTTAATACATCTCTTAACTTACTTCAAAAATATAGTATGAGACAAGGTTCTAAGCCTTTTTGTCCAAATTAATAATGGAATGCCTGAATATGAAAACGAACAATCCATTACTTACCGAATGATTTATAACACTGGCTTTTTCTGAGTTACCCATTTCATTCCATTGATATCTGCTTAATCTTATGTTGTTAATACACTTATTAATTGAAACTATATAAATACTACTTTACCCCACCACTCTTTCTATACTTGCTATTATTGTCTACTTACTTTTCCAGATTAAATTTTGAATAATAATTAAATTCCAAGGAAAAAAATAAAGATTAAGAAAGAATTCAGAGAGAAAAAGAAAGTTGTTAGAAATAATGGTAAGCAAATTGATAAAATGTTGGTTAATTTAACAACTAATTTAAATTTATAAGTTTTGTGTTAAAATATTGAAACAAATTCTAGTTAATTTTAACAAAAAATTGCCTTGGGAGTTCAGTGGGTAAAATAAAATTTCTCTTGTTTAGAAGAGATATGTTGAATAATTTCATTAAAAAAATTATGGTCAAGACTACATTTTAAACATGTAAGGTTAATGACTAAAAACAAAAAACAAACAAAAGCAAAAATACCAAAATAAGAAATATAATCCACCGCTTCCAAACTGGGGAGATGGAAAAGGGGAAAATAAATTACTTTGAGCATTTTTTATTAAATTTATTGGGGTGACACTGATCAATAAAATTATATAGGTTTCAAGTACACAATTCAATAATGTATCATCCATATATTGCATTATTTCCAAGAGAAAGCATTAAGAGAGGAAAAGAAAGACACAGCCACAACACACACACACAGACAGACGCACAAAAGCTTGCTAAATGAAAAGCAGAAAATGAGATTAGGGCAATACGTCCAAATACATCAATAATCACAATACATGTGATTGTTTAAATTCACATATTAGAAAACAATGTGATACTGTCATGATGAATAAAGCTATATCCCTAAAACTGTTCTAGTACTGAAGGTAGAGAAGCCATGCTGTATTCTTGTTTCAATCTTCTACATAAAACAGGATGACAATTTAAGTATAAGGTGGCATGGACCTTTTACAATATTATTCTCTCCCACACCAAAATACTGTCAATTTTAGTTTTTATAGAATATCTGTAATTGACTGTAAGATTCTGAATTAATCAGTACTAAAGAATCCTTAGTACCAGTCAAAGCAGAAAAAAAACCCTCATTTGTCACCATAAAAGATGACTATCACATCGCTTTTACAGTGAAAATTGGAAAATAAGAGTCAAGAATTAGGCATTCACTCTGCCTTTTTTATGCCAGCTGGTGAGGGAGAACTCTACTTAACAGAAAAAAAAAAAAAAGTCAGTTAATAAATATTAAAGAAATAGAATTAGAATTATCATTCTGTAACACAATATAAAAACTAATTTAGGAATGTTTGTACAATATCAAAGTATCGTCCCACAGATTACTGCTAATCGCAAAGAGAAAAGCATATCTTTGCAAGGAGATCAGATAGTCACCACATTAACTAAATGATTGAACAGCAACAGAAACAGTTTAACAACCTGATATTACATCCTCCCATTATTAAGTAAAATGAAATACCCAGCACCATCAACAATGCATTCTTGCCAAGAGAGTTTAATCTGAATCTCATCTAATTGTTAAGAGCTGAGAAATAGAACATTAGGACAAGTAAAATAAAACCAAGAAAACAATCAGACAAATTCAGAACATGGTTTCTTCCTCAAGACAACTTTATTGATCTCTTCAAGAGGGCGATATCATTAAAAAAAAAAAAGTTAAAAAAGTGAGAGAACTGTTCGATATGCAATGAGACCAAATGCAATGCATAAATTTGACTGCATTCTGATTTTTAAAAAATAGCTCTAGAAGATATTTTTTGATTGAGAAAATCTGAATATAAATGGGTACTATTGGATAATTTAAGCGATTATTAATTTTCTTACATGTGACACTAGTTTTATTTTTGTTTAGTTTTTATTTTTATTTTTATCTTTATAAAGTGCATTCTTTTAAAAGATACATCTTGAAGTATTTAGAGATGAAGCATCATGAGTACATCTTTCAAATGGTTCAGAAAAAACAAACATGCGGATAAATATGGCAAATGTTAACAAATTAGAAATCTAGAGGGTGAGTATATAATTATAGCACTATTCTTTCAGCTTTCCTATGTGTTTAAAAATGTTTAAAATAAATTATTTGAAAAGACATATTAAAATCCCCAGAGAGAAGAGAATATGCTGCATCCACTAACAGAATATGAGCACTTCGTTTTGACAATAGATTATCAGAAATTAAAAATAAAAGTTGGAAAATAAAGTTGAGGAAATCTAGAATATAGGACAAGGCAAAGAGACAGAAATGATTATGTATATGCATGTGTACATATATGTTGATATATATACCAATCCAAGAGGAAGTTCAGAAAACTAATTAGAGAAAACACAGAAAGAGAAATCAACAAAAAAATAACTCAAGAAAACATCTCAGAACTAAAGAACATGAATTTAAAATTGAAAAGGCTCATGGAGTACTCTGTACAATGGTAAAATCAAATCCTCACCAAGATACATTATCATGAAATTCCAGAATACTTAGGATAAAGAAATTACCGCTAAGTTTCCAGAGAGAATAAACACGTCAAATAGGAGGATCAAAATTTTAAAATGGCTTTAGGCAAGACCAGAAGCTAAATAACCCTTTAAAGTTCTATGAGAATTTTTGTTTCCATAGTAGAATTCTATATATCACTGAATATAAGCAATCAAATGTAAGAGATATCAGGTAAGTAAGGTCTCAAAAAATTTAATTCTCACGCACCATTTCTCAGGAAACTACTGAACGATGTGCCTCATTAAAATAGGTAGTGAAACAAGGAAGAGCAAGACATGAGATCCAGGAAACAGGATTTAAGTCAAAAGAGATGATGGCAGACCCCTGCATAACAACTATGTATGAGCCATAGAGAACAAGTAATTCAGATTAGAGCAGATCAGAAGCCTTCATTGAGGTGACTTTAAGAAAATAAAAATTATAGACTACATATGTGTATGAATTTATTGAGAAGCAATTTAGACAACTGAGCAGATTTGGGGGATGAATGAGTGATAGATATAAAAACCCCAAAGGCAAAAAAACTTATAAAAATATATATTTATATTTGATCTTAGAATAGGAAAGTGTTCTTCTAAAAAAAAAAACTTATTTACTAAAGTTTGTTAGATTATGCAAGTAATAAAATTTGCATAACAGCAAAAAAAATACAGAAAAGTATATGGGAGAACATTAAAACCGCCTAAAATTCCCCTATTCAGAGATAACATTCATTCATTCAACAAATAATTATTGAATGCCTGCTACATGCTCTGCTGTGTTTTAGTGTCACCAATAACTAAAATGATTGTTTCCATGAAGTTTAGATATTAGCGAGTAGAGATAAACATTAAAAATATACTAGGAGAGTGGTAGAGAGAAAGAGTAAGGTAAGCAGGACGGTCATGGGAAGGGAGGGATGGCTATTTTTATAGTGACTCGGAGGTCCTTTCTCCTAAAATGACATTCAAGCAGAAACTTCAAGGAAGTGAGTCAAGAAACAGTAGTATAGATATCTGGAGAAAGAGCAATCTAGAAAGAAATGCAACTGGAAATACCCCGAGGAAACAGCATGCTTGACACTCTGCAGGAACACTCAAGGGGCAAAATGACTAGAGGAATCAAGCACGGAATCAGAGACAGAAAATCGCATAGAAAATGAAAGTTGGGGATGGGAGGCGTACATAATGTAAGACACTGTAGGCCACAGTGAAGGCTACTTACTACGGATTTTACTCTGGCAAAGGCACTGAAAGTTCTGTGCAAAAAAAAATGACAAAATAATTTCTGTCATTAAAAAGTTCCTCTGGCTGCTATGTGGAGAATAGACTGTAAGGAAGCAGAAATGGAATGAAGAGGTAAGTTAGGAAGCTATTTTAATAACCAAGGTGATGTTAAGGGTGGAAAATTTTCAAATGGCCAACTTCTGCTTCCATTGTTTAATGTTAAACAGGGTGTAGTTATCCTGTGTAAAGATATGTTAATGGCCAGCCTCTGCTTCTGTAAACCTACTTGCTTGCTAGAGGGGGTTTTAGGGCTTTTTAAGCTCTTCCTTCTAGAGGCTCGGGGCTTATTCTCTAGTGGGGAGAGTCAGTTGCCGGCCGGCTAATAAAGGCTCATAATTAATCCCAATTGGCTCCGTGGGCCTTAAATTTGAACACACCACAACAGTGCGAGATGATGAACGCTATTAAAACTTTAGTGTAATTCATTCTAGTCTTTTCCTGTGCATTTTAATGTAAGTATAATTAACATATTTGGAAATACAAGATATGTACAGTTCAGTACCATGTATACATGAGAAATTCAATATAAATTTAACATTCATATATTATTTTAAAATTAATGTAAAAGGTAAACCAAACTGCCACCTTCCTTCCTCAGGGCTTCTGCCTGCCTAAAGTCCTCCAAAATATTGGAAAGAATTTTTCAACTATTGGTGTAAAAAACTCTCTTTCTAAATGCTACTGAGGCATTCTCAAGCCTCCTTTTGTTCAAGCAGATGTTGAATGAAAGCTATTAAAGCACAGTTTCCTGCTGCTGATGAGAGCCTGGAAATGCATATGCAACACTGACTCAATTTAACAGATAATCGTCAACTGACGATATTAGAAGAGGAAGCACTGTTTAACATAATAATACCTAAAACCTACATCAGTGGCCAAGGATTTATGATAATTGTATAGCCTGTAGACACTGAAGACAAAGAATAAAAATTTCCTTTCACTGAATGAATCCAAAACTATCTTATCTGCTACAGATATTTTCCTATAATGAGGTTCAGATTTTCATGTGCGTGGCAGATAGAGAAATTGTGAATATTAGTCTTGTCTCAATTACCTACTTCTAACTATATTCTTTATTTAGTCAGCCCCTGACTGAGGTAAACGTCTTTATTTTCGTACCTTTAAAATAAAATAATGAAGGCTGTCTAAAGTTCAAAATGTTTCTCTATGCAACTGCATACAAACAAAATCTGGGACCCTGTATTGCAACTAACGCATAAGCTCTTAGGAAATACAATTGCAGCTATCCCTAGTTTCAAAAGACTGAAAATTCACTGATTCTGAGAACAAATAAACTTTGAAATACCTGATTACAAGATGTATCTTTTCTTAACAAATTTTATCAAATTTTCTTTTAGATGGAAATTTCAAAAAAAATAAGTATTGATTTTTAGATCTTACTTATTGGTGATAGTCTTTCGAATCAGTGAAAACTAAACCTCATCCTTCTCTTTTAGATAGAAAAGCGACAGAGATACATAAATATATATTCTTTTAGTAGCAGTGAAAATAATCACATAGTACTTTGACATGTATGATTTTGTTTCATCTGAATAATCCTGTCAGATGACAGTATCCTTTCCATTTTTTTAAAGCATTTTAAAAATTATTAGTTTCAACTATACACTACATGGGGTAGAAATTTATAGCTTATGAAACAATCCCCCTGATTACTCTATTACCCATCTGTCTCTACACATAGCTATTGCATTACACTGACTACATTCCTTATGCTGTGCTCCCCATCCCCGTGACTATCTATCAACTACTAATTTGTACTTCTTTAACCTTTCACCCCATTCTCCCAGCCCCCCAGTTCCCCTCCCATTTGGCCGTCACTAGATTATCCTCCATATGTATGTCTGTTTTTGATTAGTTTGTTCTTTTTGTTCCTTAGATTCCACATATAAGTGAAATTATATGGTATTTATCTTTCTCTGACTTATTTCGCTCAGCATAATAATCTCTAGGTCTATCCATGAGATTGCAGATGGTAGGATTTAATTTTTTTTATGGATAAATAATATTGCATTATATACGAACCATAACTTCTTTATCCAATCATCTGTTGATGGACATTTAGGTTGTTTCCATATATTGACTATTGTGAACAGCACTGCAGTAAATACAGGAGTGCACGGATTCCTATGAATTAGTGTTTTAGTTTTCTTTGGATAAATACCCAGAAGTGCAATTGCTGAGTCAAAAGGCAGATCCATTTTTGATTTTCTTAGGAAATCCCAGACTGTTTTCCACAGTGGCTGTACCAATTTGCAATCCCAGTAATACAAGGGTTCCCTTTTCTCCACATCCTCTCCAACACTTGTTTTTTGATTTATTGATGATAACCACTCTGAAAGGTGTGAGGTGATATCTCATTGTGGTTTTAATTTGCATTTCTCTGATTAGTGATCTTGAGCATCTTTTCATATGTCTATTGGCCATCTGTATGTCCTCTTTGAAGAAATATCTATTCAGGTCTTTTTTCATTTTTTAAATTGAATTGTTTGTTTTTCTGTTATTGACTTGTACAAGATCTTTATAAATTTTGGATATTAATCCCTTTTTGTAACCACAGAGCAACTGAGTCCAGGGTTCATGCTGCCTGTGCCACTCAGCCAATAGACTGACATTGGAGTTGGGATATTTAGAATAAGCATTTATTGTCAGAGCACCAGAGATACAGGAAGGCAGCAGGTAAACACCTTCAAAAAATGACTTCCTTCTCATTCTGGCTCAGGGGACTTAAGGGAAAATCTGGGCATTATTCCAGAGGCTGTAATTATCTTATTAAGCCTCTGAAAATATAAAATAAATAGAATATTTTATAAGTTTCAAAAACTGTAGCATTGGAAACAAAAGATAACTAAAGACAACATACCTAGTAATAAACCTCAGGAAAAAAAAAACAATAGCTAATTAAGAATGATATTTAAAAGCAAACAAAAAAGAATGATATTTAGAGCCTCAGATATCTATGTAACTTGTAGGTAATAAACAATAAAGATAGAAAAAATTTTAAGAGATGAAGATGAATACAATCTCTTAGTCTTCAAACTTTCCATATGAAATAAAAATCTGCCCTACTGGATATTAAAATTTCTATAGCAATAATTATAAAAAGTATGGTTCTGATAACAAAATAGAGATTTAATATTAATAACAAAAATAAACAATAATAACTCATTTATTAAGTATATACTATGGGTCAATACATTGTGTTAAATGTCTTATTCATATTTACATTGCATTTAATGACTCATATTTAGTACCTGAAATAAACTTATAAGTTTATTATTTCTATTTTACAGATGAGGAAAGAAAAGTGTAGAAGTTAAGTAACTTAGTCAAGGACACAGACTAATATCCTTGAGTGTATATAATATTTCAGCATATGATGAAGGTAGCATTTCAGGTAAAGGTGAATTATTAAGTTTGAGAGACAACTGGCTAACATTTTAGAAATAAAAGGTAGATATATACCCATGTCATTTCTTATACCAAATTAATTTCCATATGAATTAAATATTTTTATTAACATTTTAAAAGGACCAGAAGAAAACATAAATATACATTTATATAATTTTGAGTTATGACTATTTTAAGGATACCTTAAACGTCTAATATATTTGGATACATAAAAATCAAAAACATCTGCATAGCAAAATACAACACCACCAAGTTAAATACACATAATAAACCAGTAATTTTTTTCAGAATATAGAACAAAGTTTTTCTCTCTATAGTACAGTTTTTACAAGTAATAAAACTATTGACACTCTAAATAGAAAAAAAAAAATTGGTACAGAACGGAAAAGGGCATTCGCAAGAGAAGAAACAGAATGACCAATTAACATGAAAGTATTTTCATATTTACTAGGAATCAATAAAATGCATATTAAAATAAATTACTTGCCTGATGAGCAAAGATAGCTAGTGTTGGCAAAAGTGTGGTAAAATTTCCACTGACAATTATTGTTGATGTGAGAGTTAACTACTACCATCCTTTTAGGGGGATAAATGTGGTGATGTGTAAACATCTTTTTAACAAAGTCATATTCTTGGGTCCAAATATTTCACATCTTATGAATTTATTCTAAGCAAATAAACAAATAGGCATATATTTTTGTAAAAATACGCTTGCAGGTCACATTGTTTATATTGGGGAGAAATAACTGCAAGCAAACTAAACTGTAACAATTCAATACTCTTTAAACACATTCTAACAAATCTATATAATAATATACTATGCTATGATTGATAATTCAAATCTATATTTACTGACATGAAAATACACTCATGATTACTGATAAGAAAAGCAAGATATAAATCAGTATGTTTAACACTATCCTAAGTATATGAATACTGTATCTCTGCATAGAAAAACACCTAAAAGGATAGAATTTGGATCTATTTGGGAATTTAGATAATTTTTTCCTTTAAAAAAATTTTCTATTTCTAAAATAAATTGAAAACTTTTTAATTCATAAATTAAACTTAAAAATTAAACTGGAGGTAAAAGTAGAGAAGAAAATATAGATAACAAGTTATCAAGGAAAGAGAAAGAAAATGTTAACTAAAAAACAGCAGACTCATAGATAACAGTATTGAGAAAGGATAACAGTCAAGCAAAGAAAAACACACATGTACACTGTTTGGACAGTACAAAAATATTTCAAAGTTATTACAGAAACAGATTTGAATCCAGGATTGAAGGACCTCAAAGAGACTATAGATTACAAAAGAGTAGAGTCTGAAAGACCATTATTATCTCATTTCTGACAATACAGTTACCAATTATCTCAATTAAAATAATAATATTGTAGCTTAGGCAACCTATGAGTTAATATTTTCCAAGAATCTATATAAAATAGAGAAAATCACATAACAATGAACACAAAATAAAATGATTAATCTGATACATAAGAAAGTACTTTATAAACTGCTCAGAGCTATACCAATATTACAGCAATCTATAAAAGTCGAAGTTAGCCCAGAATTAGAACTGGCATATGAAAAATACTTGAGGCAATGTAAGAAACTTTTTAGAAATGCTTAGAGCAAGAAGATGAACAAAAAGGTCTATTTTTTAAAAATGATATGTAACTCTCAGGAAGTTGACAGAGACAAAATAATACAGATCAGCTTCTACTTTGCTACTTCTTGCTATATAAAAAAACAATTCAAATTGGAAAAGATAGAATATGCAAATTTTACACTGTAGATATAATGTAGATACATTACAGATCCTTTAAATTCTTTGAATTTGCTCTTCAAGTAAAGCCCAGATCATCTGTGACAATAAAACACTGGCAGCTAGACCTGATCTTCATGCCTCCAGAAGCAGGGTTTTGTATCTGATAAGCCCTAGTGCTCTACAAAGAAAAATCAAGAAATGGCATCATCTAGAGTCACTGTAGATTTCATGTTCATGGATATCTGGGCACACTGAATCAGGGTGTAATTGAGAACATCCAAATTTCTTGGAACCCTACATGATTAAGGTCTAAAGGGACGATTCCATTTCTCACAAGCAATGGGTAGTTGAAAGTACTCTAAAGCAGCTAGAAAGACATGAGGAAAATGAGGGAAAGAAGCTGAAATCTGTCCTTCATCTACCATCAATTAAATGTTCCCCCAAAGTAAAAGCACTGTATGATGGACATCACTCTGCAATTAAGCAAAGCTAAGGTATATACTTGACCTCGAATAGCAACTGGTCTTTAAGACTCCATACCACGCAGCCCCTATCTTTACCTCCTCCCATTTTGCTGGATTCCATCTCTCATTCTATTAATGATTCCCTGTCTTCTGCACCCTCATCCATTCTACTCTATGCCTCTTACTTAGATATAAAAACATATTTAAAGGGATTTTTTTACATGTTTGAAACAAAAATTATCACTTGGTTTCATATCCCACTTTATTAACACACTCTATCCTCATCACGTTATGCTTCATGTGTATAGTCCTCTCTTTCTCATAAACTTGCCAACCCCCTATAAGATATCTGTTCTTTCTACTCTACTGAAAGTTCTGCTAAAGTCATCAATGATCTCTAAAATCCTAAAAGCAAAGATATTTTGCAATCCTTGTCTTACTTGACCTCTCTTACGCATTTAATACTGACTTTCCCCTCCTTCTCAAAATTATCATTTCCCTTGGATTTGAGACTGCTGTTTATTCCCCCTACCTCTGTAACATTTCTTTACCTCTTTTCAATAACCTCTATGGACTCATCCTATTCCTTTCTTATTTTCTAAATAAATTTTTAAATCAATTTAAATTCTAAATTTTCTCCCTCTTAATAGGCTTCATCTATACAACTGTTATTTCAAGTTTGTATTTTTCAGCTCTATCCTCTGTTCCAAGTCATAGGTACATGTAGCTTACTATGTACCTTACTAAGACATCTAAATGTGGATGGTTCTTAGGTATTTTGGGAGGGAAAAAAACGAACAAAGAAACAGAGTATAACTTTCACATTAGTACAGGGACAAAAAATGAACAAAAACAATCCATTGGGACAAGGGAAAAAGACAGAATACTTCAATTAATCCACAGAAGTTGAGAGAGAGAGAGGGAGAGGGAGAGGGAGAGAGGGAGAGAGAGAGAGAACAGGAAAAAAGCAGGACAAATAGAAAATAAAAAAATAAGATGGGAAAAATAATATAATGCCACATAAGCTAAATATATCAGTAATTACTGTAAGCAATAACGGATAAAATTTTGTAATTATGCCCGGATTTTGTTTCAAATAAAAAAGATGAAAATTTCCACAAATATTAACAAAACAAAAAAGAAAGCTGCTGTAGTTATACTTAATATCAAATGAAATAGATTTGAAGGCAAAATCTGTTTCTAGCTATAAGGAGAGTTATTACATAAGACTTTAATCAGTAAGAGAAAACATTCCTAAACTTGAATGCACCTAATAACATGCCTGAAAATATACACAGCAAAAATGAACAGAACCAGAAAAAAAAAAAAAAACACCCACAATCACAGTGTAATATTTTAACATCCTCCTTCAATCATGGTACTATTCAATAACTAGTAAATAGCCTGAATAAAATCATCTTCTTAATTGTCTGGTGCCTCTGACAAATACAAAAAGCGAAGTGATAAAAAAATTTTAAATGAAAATGTGAGAAAAAATCTTGGTAACCCTGGGGCAAGTAAATATTTCTTGATTACGATACCAAAACATCGATAAAACTCAAAAACACTGTTCAGTGAAAAAAGTTGCAGAAAAATGCCTGGACTTAGATAAAGTTTAAAAACAGTGAGTGCGTATGGATGTGTAATTAGAGATACAAACCTATGTGATAAAAATATAAAAACATGAACAAGAAGGATACATATAAACTTTAAGATAGATATTATCTCTAATAAGGGAAAGAAGTAAATAGGATGGGAGAATATTTAGCTGGATATATATCTTTCTGTTAAAAAAATTTACAACAAAGTTTCAAATAACTTGCAAGTTTTATTAAAACTCAGATTTGAATTCAATAGGATTGGGGATGACAGGAAGGTGCTCCCAGGTAATACTAATACTGCTGAGCCATGGGTCACACTTTCGCTCCTTGGACCTAAAGAAAATATGGCTAATTTTATTAAATCTAGGTGACGAGCACAAAATAGTCTATTATTTTGTCTGTTTGAATAGTTTATAAATAAATACAAAATTCGGGAAAATTCCTAGCAGCCTAAGGTGCCACCAAGGTAGCTAACAATACAACTAGCTTAAGACTGTTCTCATTTTGTGAAACATAAAATAATACTTAGAAATACTAAAAATAAACACATGAAAATAAGGCATTTGAGAGTCCTAAGAAAAATGTCAGGACAGTAGCTTAAATTCTTATTAAAAAAAAAAAGTATTTTATAGTAAATTATTAATAAACATTTTACTTTTTTTGTCATTTAGTCCCTAAAAGTTGTCAAATTTCTTAGGTAATTTAATCCTAACTTCTTCATCTGTTATTCCTGAGATACTCCTGAGAGACACTTTCTGAGGTGTGGTTACATGATTTAAAAAATGGAACAGCATGAATTTAGGTTAATGTTTAGAATATCATTCAGATTAATATTTAGACTAACATAAGTAAATGACCTCAGAAAAGAGGTTAGACTGTGCTTCAGGAATGGATATTTTCTGTATTTGAAGAAGTGAGTTTAGGAAGTTAACATAAATTAATACAATCATTCAGCAGAATGTAAGGTCTACGGAGACTAGAACTTTGGTGTGCTTTGTTCTCTGCTATTTCATGAGCATCTAGCATGCCCATGGTATACGAAAGCCCTCAACAAATATCTGTCAAATGAATTCATAAATTTCATTTAGTAATTCCAATATATGTAATAAATAATATTGACATATTTAGAAATCTATTTATATACTTTTATATCGTAGAAAAAATTATGGTCATGTAAAAAAGAAGATACATATTCAGAGACAGAAGCTATATATATGAAGAAGTGTATAATGTGACAATAAATGAGGTGACATCAGTGGTAAAAATCTGTACAAGATGCTATGGAATCACACTGAGGACAGGGTGCTCAATTTGCTCAGAGAGATCAAGAATTAATTATCAAGAATTTATATTAATTCTGAATCTTGTAGGACAAGCAAATGTTTGATGGGTAGTCCTTGACTGAGGTGGGGTAGAGCTGGGGAGATCAGGTAGTAGGAAATTAGAGACAGACATTCTAAAGAGAGGAACGTAGGTAAGCAGAAAAAACACAGGTTATTTTACAAAACTTCAAGCATCTTGTCATATCAAAGTTCAGGGTAGCAGAGAAAAAAATTATTGGAAAAGGAGCTGAAAATGTTTGTAGCAGCCAGACTAAAAATATATCATGCTAAGAAACTTACAACAATGATTATAAGCAAGAGAGTGATTTGAGGTTTACAGTTGAGAAAGATTCTTTGATAGCAAGAGGAAACATGGACAAGAAGTGGGCAGGACTAGAAGAAAAGAGACGAGAGGTCTTTTAAATGGTTGAGGCCAGAAGTGATGAGTTTAAACTAGGACAGCAGCATTGGAAATTAGAACGAAACTGACTTAAGAGATTTTATGGAGTAGAACTGACAAGATCATCAAGAAGACGTTAACATGGCTCTCATATTCCTGACCTGGGAGACTGAGTGAATTGTGTAATAGTGAGTGTATGTATACAGATGGTTATGTTCTAAAAGCATATACCAACACTGAAAGATGTAAATAGAGAAGTATGTGGGCACACAGGAAAGTAATATGAGAAATACAATACATAAAATGAGGTATATATAATGGCATATGAGAGAAAAGATGGAAATAGATGGGAAAATATGTTTGTGAGAAATTATTTTTTTAGCAGCCCTCCTTTTCATTTCAAGTCACCTAGATGCTGTACTTAAAATTTAAAATTCAGGCAATGCCTAATTCATTAAATGAGTAGGTATACACACACACACACACACACACACACACACACATGAATATATAGACATACGTATATATAGAGAGACACATATACACAAGTTCTTTAAGTGAGGGTGTATATCTATATTCTAAGTCTTTTATATATATACATGCGCCTTATTTAGGCACTAAGTTCTGTTGAGTGTATCTTCATTCATCTTTTTCTCCTTTCAATTTCCAGGGTCACTGTCTTAATTTATGGAATATCTGTGTCCTTACTACTGCAATAGGCTCCTCTCTAGATCTTTCTCTCATAGGCAAAGAATGTTACACCTGGCTGCCACAGTTAATCTTTCTAAGGCACCATTCTGAACATGTTCATCTCTAATATCTTCATCCTTTTATTTCCCATGTCATCCTTAGAATGTTTTCTCTGATTTCTAATTAACAAATATGCAAACATGAAACCTTGCGCATCTGCACAGCCCAGCTCAAAAGCAATTGTCTTCATGAAGGTATCACCCTTGCTAATGTTATTTTTATTTATTCTGAACCTTCTCTGAATTTTTATTCCTCTCACTCAGCATTGGTTCTAATAGGGTTATTTGTGGACTATTCTCTTTTAATAGACTAAAATCTTCCCAAGGGAAAGAATTATGTTTCATTTAATTTTGAATCCTGTGTCTTGAGTCCCCTAGTGTGTTTTTGATAGATGTCTGGTAAAAACTGAATGAATGATTAAGTATTAAAATGTTACTAAAATCACTCTTTCTTTAAGAAAGAAGTAAAGCTCAAAGGAGTGCCCTTAGGAAACTATTATGGGAACAATATTTAGACAAATCATGGCATGAATCGAAGGTAAAAGAAAAATTAACATTCAATAAAAAATATTAATCTCTATCTCATTCATAGTTTGATATCATGGTAGGTGACAGCATGACTAGGTGATAATAGACAACTCTAATGATAATGTGAAAGAGCTGCAAATTAAATGTACAAATAAATAATCCTCAAAAGTAGTATAATCTCCAATCTCAAAGGCATGGTCATAAAACATGACTCGACTACAAGTTATTTAATTCTAGAACATTTTAATAAAAAAAAAAGGATAGATATTACAAGAGTAAATTTATATTTAAAAATAAACAAGGCTATAACATTATTTGTATAAAAATTTCAGAGAAATTTGCAACCCTTATACTGATCATTTTCTGAAAGACGGACATGGCATTCAGTAATAAAACTCAAACTGGCATAATATAAATATTCTGTTTATCTATTTCTGTATAACAAACCATCCCAAAACTCAGTGGTTTAACAATTTATTTTTCATGGTTCTAGAGCTTGATGAGCTCGTTGGGTGGTTCTCCCTCAGGGTACCTCATACCGTTGTAATCAGTTGAGGAGTCATCTAAAAGTGTCTGCACTCAATGTCTGGCACTTGAGATAGTATGGCTGAACAACTAGGAACCCACTAGCCAAGCATCTCTTTCTCCACATGGTGTCTTTACCTAGCTAGCTTCTATTTTCTTATAGAATGGCAGACTCAGGGTAGACTGACTTCTTATGAGGAGACTGACTTTCCCAGAGAAACTGTTTCAAGATAGCCAGAAGGAAAGCTGCAAGGCTCTACAATTTTGCCTTGGAAGACATGCAGAACTACTTCTGTTATAATCTAATGGTCAAAGTAATCATAAACTAGCCTAGATGCAAAATAGTGAAAGACTAGACACCATCTCTTAATGGAGGAATGTGTGTATAAGAAAGTAAGAATTAATGGTGGCCATTTTAAATCCAGCTACTTGGTAACATTTTTGAGACTATATAAACTCAACTTCTTGAAAAAAGAATGGTGTCCCAAAAGAAAACCTAAATCTGACTTCCCAAAGAGAATGGAGAACCATAAACAGACTCATAATTCTGATTATTTGAATTTTAGCATATGTTTAGATTAAAAATGTATCTGTATTCTATTTCAAGAACCTAGCATTTGACCAATGGATTATGTGTGCTCTCATTAAACCAAGTGTGGTACTTGAATTAGGAGCCTAAGCATTACCTTGTCAGAAATGCAAAATATCAGACTCTATCCCAGACTACTGAATCAGACATGTATTTTAACAAGATGTCAGGAGACTCATAAAGTTAAAGTTAAAGTTTAAGAAGTGTTGACTTAGGCCATATTCACATTCTAGTATGCACAGAGTATCCTCAACGTTGTCATCTGAAGAAACCTAGAAAATATGAAGCACTCTTCTTTCAATTTTGGGAACAGAGAAGATTGCACATTTTATTTTGGTTTTAAGTGAGAAAATGGCTAAAACTTTACTGCTTCTATAAAATCTCTGACAAGTTAGAAACTACATGTGTGGAGGGAAAATCTTATTTTTATCTGGGACATCAAGGATCATCACTATGTAGGTGGGAAAATGATCTATAACAGTTTTCCATACGACTAGGAAAGCTAAGGAAAAAGGACCAAAAAAGTGCAAACAACTTCAAAATAGGTAATAGTACTTTATATACATTAGCTATTTAAATGTAAAGGCACAGGAAACATTTATTATTATTATTATTATTATTATTATTATTATTATCAGTGAGTTATTTAAAATATACAGATGCTCCTTGACTTATGATGGAGTTATATCCTGATAAACCCATCATAAGTTGGAAATATCCTGAGTTGAAAATGCATTTAATATACCTAAACTACTGAACATTACAGCTTAGCTTAGCCTACCTTAACTGTGCTCAGAACACAATATCCAAAAAATGCTGGCAACACAGTACACTGTAAAGTATCGGTTGTTTACTCTCATGACTGCGGGTCTGAGTGGGAGCTGCTGTTGCCCAACATCATGAAAGTGTATCGTATAGCATATCACACAACACTAGTCCAGGAAAAGATCAAAATTCAAGATTTAAAAATACGGTTTTTACTGAATGTGTATTGCTTACATTGAACCACTGTAAGTCAAGGACCATCTATATTTTGGGGCAGAATAGCCTCACTGTCTTGCAAGTTAACTTGCTGTAATTTATCAATGTCTTTAAATAAAATAAAAGCAAGTTTTTTTAAAAAAATGTCATTTTAAAGAAAGAATACTAAATTAACTTTTGAAAACATACCACTTTCTTCCAAAAATGTTCAATCCATTTATAATCTCTTGTCTATTTCTTCTTAACTTGTGATGCATTTCTATGATCTAAATTACAAAACATAATTAAAATGCCTATGAGAAATTTCTTAAAAATCAAATAAGTTCAACATTTAAGATAATTTAAAAATTTCCAGCCATATAATATTATATAATATTATATAATATTATATAATATTATATAATATTATATATTATTATTATATAATATTATTATTATATAATAATAATAATAATAATAATAAATGTTTCCTTTGTCTTGTTCAGCATCTGGACATAAATGTCACTTAGAATGTTACATTGAATGTTGTTACTCAATATTGTTATTTGAATATTTCAACATTGTTATTTAAATATTTAAGTCCTTTATAAATAAAACTATTTCATTTAAAGAACAACTAGAAACTTTAGGTTGGTTTCCAAAAGGCCTCTAATACAAGTTTAGAGTAAAAGTTAAACATCTGATTTAATTGAAAAAAAAAAAAAAGATTTTGAATGGTTTTGCAAGTCTATAAGAAACTCAAAAGGGTTGGCTGAAATACTGTCAGAGTGTAGAAAAGAAAGGTAAATGACTCTCCATTCTTCTAGTACTTTGTTATCACCATTCATTAACAAAAGGGGGAGAGACCTTTTTTCTGCTTTAATTCTATTATGGCATCATCCTAGAGAAGTTAAAGTGCAGACTCCTGCAAGGCTATGAGGCCCTCAATAAATGTCAAATAGACTTTCTCATTTGTTACCAGAGAGCCTTTCTCTCTTTGTTTGGATCACTCACACTGTCCGAATTCGCAAGTAGCCTGCTTACCAGCTATTATTTTATCTTGGCTAAAATCTACTTTCCTGCCTAAAAATTTTAATGGCTTCCCACAGTCCTTAGGATAAAATTTCCCAAATCTGTAGAGGTCTTTGAGAACCTTTATCATCAAGGTACTGCCTACCACTCTATTCCAATCCATTTATTCCTCAAGATTTAGTGATACAGAATTCCTTGCACTCACCAATGCACTGCCAAATACTGTTTTCTCTGCCTGACCCTTTCTTTCTTCTTCCAGATAATTCCTTACCAACCTTAAGATTCAGCTCACTAGCTTCTTCCATAGGTTTCTCCAAGTTGGGAGTGGGTAGCTCTCCATGCTTACACAGTATATACTATATATCCTCATAATACTTATATTGTTAGGTAGCTAGTCGGACATGAGTGACAGGGGAAACAAAGGAATAGGGGCTCAGCCCAGACACTGCCCAAAGAACACCCTATTGTTAGTTAGAGAATTCCTCCTGCATCCCCAGAGACAAAGGATGGGAGGGTCATAGTCTCAGATGGCCTAATGCGGCTACGGATGCCTGAGCAGAAGATACTACCCTAATTTGCCTACAATTTGAGCTTCATTATAATACTATGTTTAAGCCTGAAAGTTCATAAATCTAATTATAATAGACTGTATTCTGGGTAAGCACATGTGCTCTAGCACCCAAGTGTCAATCAAAATGACCTCACTTGCCAACCACTAGGAATGCCTTTGGAACCACCCCAAATATAAGGCAGACATTCCCACTTCTGGGTCTTCTTCTTTTTGGTGGACTTTTGTGGTCTTTTTGCCCTTTCATGGCCCCTTTGACCCCTCTGGCCCCTTTGTGTTGGTTGCAGTGCTGGACTATGTGCCACCTTAGGGCACACTTTGTCTTTCTCCATGTGCCTCCTTGGGGCATTCTTTAAAATATACTTTTAATAAAACTATTAAATTTCAATGACCCGTGATTCTTCACTGCGTCACTTGAGGAAGAACCAAGGGAAAATGCTAACTACGCTTCCCCGTCATTATCCCTCTCCCTGCCCCCTGCCGTTGGGGTGTCACCAACTCTGATGGGCTCCAATGGTGGCAATATTACATTGCAATAGTTTTTCTCTTCTGGAGGGCAAGGAATGTCTTCTCTCTCTGTGTTGTGTTTGGCACTGTGACATTCAATAAATGTCATTGAATAAACAAAGAAATAAATATACAACTAAAGTGGAGATGGAAGAAATTGTTAGTGATTTCAAGTCCAATTTGAGCATAGTAGAAGGAATCTACTTTTCCCCTGATTAGTTTAGAAGATTTTATGAAAAAAAAAGTGGGCTATTTAATCAGAAGGATTTAAATATTGTCAATAGTAATGTTGTGATAACTGAAAAGAGGTCATTTCAGGTCATAATATTTAAGACAAAATAGGAAGAAACAAAGTTATAGAATTTTAAAAATGACTGCACACTTGTGGGTCATATCCAACATCTTCAATTCAGAGATGAAGAAATTAATGTCTAGTAGTACAGCCAGGGTGAAGTCTTCTAAACTTGTTTGTTTTTTGTTTACTGTGATAGATTTTATTAAGAATCAGTAAGAAAAAAAATATGGGCTAAAAGAACTGGAACTTGAGGTTGTTAGGGGAACTTTGATATTTGATAGGACAGGATAGGACAGTGGTTTTTCAAGTGTGTCTCAAATTAGATAACCACTGGGACAGGATTTTAAAAATGAAAGGGATCTTTACATTAATTTATAGTAGTCTAAGGAGGAATTAAAAGTGTGATAAAAAAAATAAGCAAGCAAACAACCTTAAGGCAGAGAAGTGGTAAGAGGGCAATGGTGTGTTACTGGAAACAATGAAGGTTTTTAAGATGAAAAATGTTAAGTTTAGGTTAGATCAACCCAAAGAGCTAGAATAAGGTAATAGTTAATTATTGGTTATTCATACTTATGAAGGGAAGTTGACAATCTTGTCATTTTTTAAATTTGGCTTTGCGGTAAAATTTATGATTTTTTTTAGTACTTACCTTTCTTTTAGTTTATGATAATATCAACATTTGAAGTAGAACTAGTAGAGTAGTAAATCAGATGTGGGCAAATCATTTAATCATTCCAGGTTCTATTTTCTCATCTGTAAAACGACGGATTAGATCACCTCAAAGAGTCTTTTTGGCACTGGCTTACCTGAATCAATCTAGAATGCTTCAATTCCAAGAACAAGTCTGGTTCATTTAACTACTTTAATATAGTTCATGGCATTTTAATTTGCTTGACAACTTCAGTTTTTAAGTAGGTGGGTAAACTTGTGGGTGCGCCATAAATGGGTCATGTTTACATTTTAAGAAATGTAGGCTGCAGTGGGGGTGCAATCTACAATCTCAGCAACAAAATCAGACTCAAATAGCCAATGAAAATAACAAAAATATGTCCTTCTGATTCCAGGCCTAACTTTTTAGTACGTTCAATATCTGAAACCTCATAGGTAATGCTGGACCATGCACAGCAGCCCTCAAGGCAAAGTTCCAGCCAAAAGGGACCTAGAGACCTCACCTCTGCATGGCTCTGGCGTCACTCCTGTGCTGTACAGCCTTAGGCTGGGATCTCACGAGCTTTTTGCGGTATTCACACCTTGAGCCCTCCCCCTCCCGGGGCAAGTCCTAACACAGTGAGGATAACGGGAATTTTGGGGTGAGGTTATCCTTTCCCTCTGAATCTCATCTCCTAGCCCTTAATCCCAAATTGGCTTCCCAACCTGCAGCGACCCTTACCTCCTTTCTGGGAGCCAGGGCTTCGCCAGCGCTCCAGCCATCTCGTCCCGTAAGGGCAGCCGCTACCGCAAGGGCTTGTGGGGGATGGAGAGGGCAGTCCGTGGGGGCAGGGCTCCTCCTCCCCTTGGGAGCCAGGAGCCGGCGCCTCAACCAAACCTCCCTAATCCCCCGTCCACCTCTACTTCCTCAGGTTCCCATTAGAAAAATGTTACAGCCCAAAATTGATCTAGCATTCCTTAAAAGGGCATTAGGAAGAGTTTTATACTTTCCCCCCAAGTTCTTATGTTAACCATTAGACTCTTTAGGGCTCATTTTTATTGCAGACAGTATGTGATAAAGAATACGAGTTGCAGGATAACTCTTAACAGTACCTACAATCTTAAATTTGTTGTGAAGATCAAAGGAGATCATACAAGGTAAGTGCATAGTGTATCCAGCAAATAGGTGAATACCTGTCATTATTACTACTAACTCGATTTGGCAGAATCCAGAACTGAAAAGCAAAAACAACAAATTTATTCATCTGAGGCTGTCGTAGAACCTTTTAAACACACTATGTCAGCTAGAAAATACATCCAAAATTTTGCTTAGGGGTGGTACAAATGTATGATGCCAATTTTGTAATCTTCTATATCTGACTTTCTTTCCTCAACACATCACGTAAATTTAAAATGGTTACTCCCAGAAAGGTCTGAGAAGGGCCCCAAATTTTTAAAGGGGAAAATGGAGAAAAAAATAATTTAGTTGACAGAAAACATGACAATGTTGACAGGAATAAGGCCTGGCTATAGGCAGAATTCCAGGTATCACAATTTGTACCTCTTAACACAAGCGTCTTAAGAATTTAAAAATTCTCCTTGAGAAATAGGGGAGATGGTTTGAGTGTGAAGACAGTTACACTAGCATTCACCGGAAATTATATTTCAACATTTTTTAAACTAAGTATTTTGGTGCACTGTGGGAGCCGGTTTTTGAGAACACATGCTCAATGAATAATCAATGTAAAATTTTCATTAAAAATCTAGATCTTCCCCATGCTAACAAATTTTAACCCCAAAGCCTATTAATTTCCATGTAAAAGACAGCAACTTCTAAACTGTTACCTCGAGGTAAATGACTGGATTTGCTAAGTTATGTTCTTTTTCCTCTGAACTTCATTTTCTTTCTCCCACTTCCTGTCTCACCAACTTTTCAACAAGGATCGACAACTTCTGTCAGATATGCCAGCTGCGCCTGTGATTTCTCCCCGTATAGGACTGACCCAGTGTATTAGCTCAGATTGCCATAACAAAAAAAAAATTCAACTGGTGGCTTAAACAACAGATACTTTCTCATAGGTCTAGAGGCCAGAAGTCCAAGATCGAGGTGTCAGCACTGTTGGTGTCTGGTGAGAGCTGTCTTCCTGGAGGTCACCTTCTCTCCTTATCCTCACTTGGGGTATAGGTGGGGGTAATGGGAGAAAAGGAAAGTGAGCAAACTCTCTGGTACCTCTTCTTTTATGGGTACTAATGCCACTGATGGGCCCACCCTCACAATTTCATCTAAATCTAATTAACTTCTAAAGGCCCCATCTTCAAATACCCTCATGTTGGGGTTAGGGCTTCCACACAGAAATTTGGGGACACAATTCAGTCCAAAGCATCCAGTAAATCAACCACTCAAGAATTCTAGGTATATTCCAATTTGTTATAAAGGCTAGTTCTTGAGAACAAAATGAATTAACAGCCTATATTCTTTTATTTATGTTTTCTACAGTTTTTGAAATGTTTTATTATACAAACAAGCCAATGAGTCTTCACTTATAAAATAATCATTTAACTCATGATAGTACAAAGAGGGTTTAAATGCTGACTCATATTATTTTATGACCAAATCAATTTCAATAGTAACAAATTTTCTTCAACATATTTAATCATGTAGCTTCTGGAAGATGAGTTAAATGGTGAAAAAATGGGCGACCATGAACACATCCTTTAATTTCATTTCCAAATTGGTGCTTCATTCTGTTGATAATGTCTTGGACATCCTCCTTTGACAAGTACATGGGTAACTGTCTTGACAGACGTACTGCTTCTCCCTGTGAAGAGAAAGCCATACATTTTACTGTGATATACCCTGCAGCAGAAATATACTATTCCTGGTGAGAAGGAAGTCAGAAAATTGATTATATTATTCATTCACTCGACAGATATTTGTTAAACACTGATTATATGCTAGTCGTTGTTGTAGGTTCTAGGAATACAGCGGAGAACAAGAAAAGATCCCTGCTCTTATGAAACTGACATTTTAGTTCAAAGAAACAGAAAACAGATAAAAAGACAAATAAATTTCACTGAGTAACATGTACAAAATGAAACTGGGTAACATGATAGAAAGCAACTGTGTGGTTAGGAAAAGCTTCCTTGGGATAACATTTAAGCTTCAATTTAAACAAGGAACTAAGATACAAAGATCATGGGCAAAGAAAAGCATTTAGGCAGAGGGAACAGAAAGACTCAAACGATCAGTGTAAGTACAACATAGTTACTAAAGAGAGGAAGAAAGAAGTGAGGCAGAGGGCAGCTTGCCCTTTCAGAGTGAGCCATGGGTTTTAATCTAAATGCACTGAGGTAACCAGCAAGTTTTTAAGCAGAAGCCTGACACTCTTTGCAATTCACATCTGGCTGCTGTATGAAGCATGGTTTGAAGCAATCAATACAGTCTCAGTGAGTTTTTGCCTAGGGTGGTAACGGCGGAGATGGAAGGAGGTATAAAGACTCCTGGCATGAATTGGAGGTAGAGTCAAGTCTTGCTGATGGACTGGTTATGAGAGAGGCAGAATGAAGGATAATGTCCACATTTGTGGTATGGTAATACTGCTTTCTGAGACAGGAAAGACAGGGAGTTTGAGGGTAAAAGTATGAGCAAAGCTGATTTCTTTTAAGATTTAATTTTTTTAAACTGTTGTACTTCAAAGCTCTTGAATTCTAACACTGTTCTCCCTAACTACACATCCTTTCCTATTATATTCTCAGCCATCCTACTCCTTTAGTCAAAGTAAACCTATTCTTTTTCTTCACTTTGACCTCTGATCTCCACAAACTCTCCTCATTCTCCTGGCCCACCAGCGCCTTTCTGTCATCTTTCCCTGTGTAAGGCATGAATAGTAAGAATAAAAGAAACTATCTCTAGCTTCCTGCATTCCTTTTGGACTCCTACTAAAATCTAAAGGCAAATTCCTACTAGAATCTAATTCATCTTTATATCCCTCTAGGACCTAACAGTTTTGTTTTTTTTTTATGTAAGAAACCTCTTATGTATTCAAATTTTCTCATTTACCTTCTTGTTCTCCCACCATATTCATATAGTTGCTGCTCCCCACCCTTGGATAAATTCTACCAAGCACTGCTTGAGAATGACAAAGTTCCTGGCTGGATCCAATACCAATGTTAGTTCTTATGATTCCTTAATGCCACCTCGAAATCTCATTCTTCTCTAACCAACCTTCCCTTAGAGCGCCTACTGCTCTTAGTTTCAAAACTTTTCCACTATATTCAAATCCCCAATGCCACCCCAGCCCCTTTGTTCTCCACAGATGACTTTTCCTACCCCTTTACCACACGTATCATACATGACTTCCTTGAGGTAACGTGACTTCAAGTTTAGCTCAAAATATTTTTACTTTCACTTTTTCTCCCCTTTTTGCTCTTTATTCAGAGAAAAAAGCTTATATCATATCCCATTGTCCTTTCCTACATCTTTTGGAACATCTGCTCTCCAATCTTTTGTCTTCCTTCACCACCATCTGACGTGCTGCCTACACTTTTCACCACTACCTCACTATTCTTCAACCACTGGCAAAGTCTTCCATCCCTGCCCCTTTTCCATCTTGACTCTCTTCAAGGTTATCACTGCCACTGAACAGCCACACACCTGATGGTCTTCTAGCAACTGTTACCCTATGAAAAATATGATACTACTTATATTTAAATGTCTTTCCTCCCACGACTTTTTATAGCCACCCCCCCTCTTTTGGTTCTCCCTTCACTCTCCTTTCTTTGTTTCATCTAATTCAGTTTGAATGCTTTAAATGAAGCATTCCTGTGATTCTAACAGACGTTCTCTTTTTTCTAGACTATCTTTCTTAAGAATCACATCCACTAATTACTTTAATCTAATGAGGTATAGTATTAGCAAAAATATTTATATCTAACCCAAATTTGTTATTTCTGAAATCTTATTTCTTCCCACGTGGTTCCTCAATATACAAAACACTACCTGCAATTCCATCAACCTTTATTTAAGTTTATACCAACTTTATCACTGTTGAATTGCCCCCACAACAGGCTGTGAAGTTCCACAAAACAAAGCTCTCAAAAGACTTACAGTATGTTACTGAATACAATCTTCAAAAAGAGTAAAAAAATGGACTTCCCTGACCCTCAGAATGCATTGGGGACACCATGGTTACAGTTCAAGAGAAAAATGACTCATTTTTTAAAAGGGAAAAAAAAACTTTTAAAGTTCAAGTTTGTTTTTAAAATAATATCGGTCAACTTTGAGGGATAGGCCCTCAAACATACAATCGCTATTGTTTCCCACTACTATCTTATATTTGGACATTTAAAAGTTTATAATCTTCCTCCATCCTCTATTACTTTTGAATTTTTAAAAACCCACTATTACATTTCTCATTTGTGGTAGATATTGCCAGAAAACTAAAACTTACATTTATTTAATAATCTACATGTTTCACTTTCCCTCTTTTCTTTGCTCTTAAAGAAAGAGATCATGGCTTAAAATCATATTACAGTTTAAGGAACAGTCAAGTGTCATAAAACCTAGCTAACCTAAATAATTGGATAACACATACTTCTAAATAACTTGTCACTTTGCGAGGTCTACATTCATAAACTTCTTTTGCATTTTTGTTTAATATAGCATTAAGAATTTCTTTTAAATCCATCACGCCATAGAATGGAAGACAATTAGCCATTCCTTCTATTTCCAAGTAGTTTTCAGCAATTGAAACTCCTAAAAGAAAAAAGAAAAAAATATATCTTAGCTTTGTTTAAACTATATTCCAGAAAGTATCTATTAAAACAAAATCACTGTTAAAACATTTAGTGAACCTTCATTAGAATGTTAATATAATTGGGACAAAGTTTTGTTTCTTAGTTGGAGAACAAATAATAATTTCCAATAGGATTTCACATTCACATTAAGTTGTAAGTGCTCACTGATACCACATATACTTTTTACCATTTAATTTAATCTCAGTTATTGCTGTTCTGTTCCTACATCTGTTTAGAACATTTCTTACTTTGGAGAGTAAGTGAAGTCTCATGATATTTATTGAAATAAAAGTGCTCTAAGTGTTTTAACAACTGCTGCTGGATTCTATGATTATTTTACTTAAACATTATTATAAAAATACTTACATAGTAACTTTCTTTTCCAGCTTTACTGGGACATAACTGACATAACATTGTGTAAGTTTAAAGTGTACAAAGTGTTGAGTTGGTGCGAAATGATTACCACGATAGTAACTATTATATTAATAATCTGAGGAAATGAAATACTGTTTATTCAAAATATTTTACTAGGACAGTTGTTTAAAATTGACATGTTATCTATTATTTAAGCTACTTTAAATAATTTAGTGATTAAAACTAAGAACTAGCTATATGATTGAATTTTTAAGTGGGTAAAACAATCAAAAGAGTATACATTCCAAATCATTGAATTAGGCTTTAGAATTTTATGATTTTGGAAAAATAGCAGAGACTTGTCTTTAGCTATATCTGTGTAACAGTGTTCTTAATATAAAAGTCTACACAGTGCTACCTGAAAATAAAGAAAATGAGACAGTCCAATGTTGGATAAATGGTAGCTATAAATCGATAAATAAAAACCGAGGAATGATGTAGCTTGAGGAGTTTAAGATCCTGATATGTCAATGCTCCATTCCTAATCTGTTTCCACTTACACACTAGTTATCTCAGATGGCAGATACAACAGTGTATACTAAACAGAGCAGGCATCTTAATGTTCTCTTTCTAGGAAACAACTGGAGAATAATATAAGAAGATACACAATCAATCATTAAAGGATAAATAGAGGTCAGTGAAGGAAGACAAAATATAAGAGTTTGAGCAACAGGAGAATTTAAATGGGACTTCAAACAGGGTTTAGATAGGGAAAAAGGAAGTGGAAGAATATTCTAGTTCACATCTTTTTACATATATATAGATATGGAAATTTATAAAAATATTAGTCAAGAGATTTGTCACTATTGCTGGTTCTATACCTTTTACAGTACATTTAGTTTGAAAAGTCTAATACTGACTACAAATGCTCCCTGGAAAATTGTAAGCATTTCACAGAATTACTTGTGGACATGGTAAAATGTATTTGGCAACAGATGAGGAAATTGAGCAATATTTTAATCTGTGTTTGCAAAATTTAACATGGAAAACTTAGAGACATTTGGAACTATGTAACAATAAACTTTACAAGATGTTTCCATAAAATTCAGTAAAACGTTTCTCAATTTTCAGGGAAATACTGCAAATTAATAAGTAGTTTGACAAGTTTTCACTTCCTAAAATATGGAATTCTTATTGATGCAGAACGAAAAGCTATTTCCATTATAACAAGCAAAGTTCTTAGGGTCACATTCAGAATCTTTTCCCTCAAAGCTAGATGTATTCTTCCTGTCTTTAAAAGCCTTTATCTTTATCCAAAGATGTTTTATGAAAACTGGCAAACTGTTGATCCAAAGTTAAGTCCAATAAAACAAAACTCTCACTAAAATTAAGAGAAATGGGCTTTAAGAAACATGACTTATAAATTAATAAAGAGGCTAGAAAAATACAGAAAACATGTTTTTAACTTGATCTGTTATTGACAAAAGAAATAATGCTGATGATAATCTAAGTAAAGTTAATTCCAAACAAATCGACTCAGTTTGCAGATGAGTGTGTTATTCAGTTTTACATCTTGGTGCCATACAAAGTGCTGGTATTCAATAGGACTTAGAAAACACTATCTACAAGCTAAGAGCTGAAGCTGTCAGATAGAAATTTACTGGGTAGCTCAAAAATAAACATACTCTTGGAACAGACAGGGTAATTATCTTAGCTTAAAAAATACTGCTATAAAAACTGCTATAACATCTTTCAAGAAAAAATGGTACCTGCCACCAATACAACATATTTAGAAAATAGGTTAAGAAAAAAAATCTTGCTAAAGACACACACAGAGACCCACAACAACCCCTTTGTTTCACGATGCAAATACATTTAAAAAATGACAGGGGCCCCAAAAGATTTCCAGGACTGAAGGAAATGATAAGTCAGTTCAGGTCAGAAAGGAGTGCCAGAGATGGGAAGAAAAGAGAATATCTGAATACCTATCATTGTTAAGTACTATACTAATTAATTTACATAAGTACTTTGTTTAGTGCTCACAAATACTTCATGAAGTATGGATCTCAATTTTAATAGGGAAGCAATATGACAAATTTGTTAAGAGGCAGGCTCCAAAGGCAGATTGCTTGGGATCAAATCCTGGTTCTACGACTATGTACCCTTAAGCAGACATCATCCTTTCTCATTTAGAAAATAAAAAGTGCAGCTCGCTGCCAAGTGTTCATTTAGCATCATGCATAGGAATGCTATGCTTTCTAGGGTTTGACATTTTTAATGAGCAAACTATTAAAAACAGAATGCTATAAATAGAATGATGTCATTTGTTTCCAAAGACTATCGATATACTAGATTGATGCAATAATAATAATAAAAGCCAGCTGCTTCATGGCAAACTTTGGGGGTAAGGTTAAGACGGTGAACCACGGGTAATCTGCAAGTTATCCTGGGGTAAACACCACTGGAGAGTATTCTCAAGGCAAATGAGGAAAGTGTTAACTTCTCTGCACCTCAATTTGTCCATCTATAAAATGGGGCCAGTAATAGAACCTACTTCATAGGGCTATTAGGAAGATTCATGAATTAATACATTTACTATTAAGAATAATGTAACAAGGCTAACAAGGCTAACTTTCCAAAAAGCACACTGTTTTTAAATGGAAGAGTTGAGATACTTACTCTTCACTCTAAATCTAAATATTCAAGATTGAAGTAGAAGGTAAGAAGTTAAGGGTAGGTATCCTTAAAACTGAAAAAGTCAAGTAAAATTAATGTTTAGAATACCAAAGCATTTTTAGTATATATTTAATATCATGGTTTTATGCATTGCTTTTACTATTTTCTTTGGAGGTCTCACTAAAATATTTTTTAAAAAATCAACACTGTTTTGGTTGATTTTCCATTTTTAATACTTTGATCATGACATGTTTAGTAGCGGGTGGGAAAGAATGACAGTAGAATCAATCTTCCTGGTTTGTTTGTGTGCCCCTTTATACCAGGTGAAGGGAAAGTAAAAGGACAAGACCAGCCTAGGAAGCTGGGGCAGAAGGCACTTAAATATGGAAACTATGAAAGAAAAAGGGCCAGCAGAGAATAATGAATTCTTCCAGACATACTTTTTTGTCACCACCCAATGAATTTACATACCAAGCAAATAGTGACTTCTGTCTTTCAGCAAAGCCATATGATCAAATCATCCACTGATCAAATAGTAAGACTGCTGATGCTACACATTAGTTGGCAAAACGACTAAATGCTTTTTAAAAAGGAAAGATGTCCAGTTTTGTTAGGTTGTTCCTGTAATCTGAATATTTACTTCTATTTCATCTAAAGGATTATTTAATAACAGTTAAACAAAGCAGGCAATTCGAATATTGTGACAAAGGATGGCAAAACTTACAACTATTTGATTAGGTTTTGAAAATGCAAATACAAGGCAATAGACTGAAAGAGATGCCAAACTTACTTATTTCAGACAGATGTGAACTGTTTGAAATATGACTGTTTTTTTACAAAGCTGACAGTGTACTTTTGTGAGACAAAAATACACTATGATATCTGTAAATTATAAAACTTAAATGTAACTCTTGGAACAAGACTTATTTTTCCAAGTTAGGGAATATTAAACCACATCATCATACCTGGTATCAATTTTATTTTGAAACCATTTGCTGTAAGACGAGGATCGGACAGGTAAGTTGATCCACTGTATCCTTGGTCATCTGCTGTCATTTTATATAAAAGCTCTAAATAATGAGATCCATTAAAAAGACTGAAAAAGAAATAAAGGCCCTTTCACTTATTAAATATATAAAATAAAGTGATCCAACAGCCCTTTAAAAAGTGTTATGGGTAACCAAAATACAAAGGTATAAGTAGCCCTATGAGGAACTTTACTTTTTAAATTTTTGTTAACATTTTATGGAAGACCTACTATATATGAAGTATAGAAGGAGGAAGCATAGCTATAAAAGAAAATTTCTGTCTTCTAGAGTGTTTGAAACAATATGTGAAATTTAAAAGTGCCCTATCTAGATAATACAAATGAAAACTTTACTTATACAATAATACTTTGTCAAGTTACTCAAATGGTCCATTCTACATAATATTCATTCATTCATTCATTTATTATTCCCTCCCCCTCCCTGCCTCTTTAATTCTCCCCCCTCCTCCTGACTTCCACCCCTGACCTATGGATGTTGCTGTTTCCCCTTAAGAACCAGATCTCTGAAGGCGGAGTGTCTCCTCCCACATGCTCGCAGTACACGCCCAGGGCCTGGTGCACCCAGGGCCTGGTGCACCCGGGGTCTGGTGCACCTGGGGTATGGTCCGTGGCTCCACCTGGGGGGTGAACTCAGGACCTTCTGTATGTAAAGTAGATATGCTAACCATTACACTATGGAGCCACTCCCCAATCTACATAATTTTTAATTGCTATAATAAAAAGATAAGCATATATCATTTTCTCCCAGGAACTTAATACATTTGGTAATTCATAGTTTGGGAAAGGTTCCTTCAGACTACTGTACATCTGGCATGTTTGCATATGAAATGGTTCTGAGTGGTACAGGTCTTAAGCAAAATTGTAAGGTAGCCAAAGATTATATAGGGCACAAACTAACCTTCACGCTGGTTTCAGGCTTGGTCGTAGTGCTCATAACATGTTATTACAGTAAACTCATATGTTTGGGTTGACATATGAGTGGTTAACATTTTCTCATTCAGTTAATGAATATTTAAGAGTCTATCAAGAGGTAAATACTGTCTTAGGTGTGCAAGGCACTGTTTCATGTTCTAGTACAAGATGATGAGCTTTTTTCCTGTACTTCTTGAAAAAATAAATAAAACGATGATGTTTTTGCTTATCATCTGAAAGGTAGAGAACCCCACTGGCTGTAAAAGCAGACATCACAGAGAGGAAAGCTTTGTCTACATATCAGATGCACTCTGTGTGGTCTAACCAACGTTCGGAAAATCAATCTGAGTGTCAGTGGTAGTGGTGGTGGTTACAGTATAGCAACACATGGTACAGACTCTACAGTTACTACCTAGACTGGACTTATTGAACCAATCATTTGTTTATTGGTTGTATGAGCCTAGGTAAGTTAATTAACAGTTCTGTGTTTGAGTTTCCTCATATATACAATATGGATAATGATACTACCTATCTCTCCTAAGGTTGTGAAGATCATCAAAGCAGAGGGCTTAGCAAAGTTCCTATCATAAGGAAATGCTCAATAAACATTAGCCATGATTGTTATTACTGAGCTCTTAATTATGTATTTTATAGATATCTAAATCATGCCATTCAGACATAAGCTACAGAACTCACATTAGAAATCTAGTAAGAAAAATAAGCCCAACCCATAATTACCCCATCCATAGCTCAGTTTTGAAAAACTTATATTATTAGCTGTGATGGAGATCTCATATTTCAGAAAATTTCAGATACACCCTAGATCTTTTTAAGGGAAGAAAGAGAAAAGCACTAGCAGATATTTGAACTATTTTAATACAGCCTAAGGCTGTATTAATTCTTTTTCTGATTCTTCCTTTGACAGTGTCCTGAGCTAATCTATACTATGAAAAGGTGCAGAATTTCAGATAATGTGATTACTGGGGCCTTAATTATAAAAGCTTTAGCAAATGTTTTTCTGTTTTATTGCCCTATCTTTTCCTTCTGCTGACAGGGTCTTTAACACAAGGGTTTTAACACATTTTACAAATGATTTTTGATTTATTCTTAGACATTCTGAAAGTTATTTACTGATGTGTCCTAGAGAATAAATTCTAATTATCTTTTTAGTTTCAGATTTTTATCTCCTTTGTTGCACACAATTCTCTTCTAAATGTGTCAGGCTAAAAAAGAAATATTAAGTATTAAAAAGGGAAACGTTAATAGGTTAGTTATTCATTTTTACAAAAAAATAATTTGCTCACATTGGATATGAAAAGGAAATAGCCCATTTTACAATCTATAATAAAATTAGCTCAGGCCATAATCATCAGTGGATAAAACCAGTAGATGGAAAGGTTGATGGAATTTTTTTTTAATTATTTTTTTTTAAAAATTAAGTTTATTGGGGTAACACTGGTTAATACAATTATATAATTTTAAGGTGGAAGATTAGGCTGTGAGTGGCTGAACCCAGTGATAAGTGCCTTTTGCTGTGATGAGATATGAAGCATATAGCACCATCTATTAAGCAGTCCTATGAGAAAGTAGAATCTAAATCTATTCAATCTTCCTTATTTCCATTTAAATACAGGTGAAGGAAAAACAAGTTGAATCCCACCATGAGGCAGCAAAGATACAAAGTGAACAATTAATTCCATTAAAGATCAGAAATCGAATTTTAAAAAAGACTTCCTAAAATCGAAACAACTTCTTCCTACTAGGAAACTTTCAACTTTTTACCCTGTTTTTAATCTAGTATGAATAAATGTTTTTAGAGTAAAAAAAAAAATTACTTTGCCATACCTCTCTGTTAATATAATTGGCTTTTCCAGCGGCTGTGCAGGAAGTTTATGATTCTCAAGAAGTCTTTTAAACAGCAAGGCTTCTTCCACTCTATATGGATTTAATAACATAACCTCTGTTTTGGATGTAATTAGCCATGCATCAGGAAACTTGAGATTGTGGATCAAGCAAAGTTCGTCCTCCTTCTCCAGTTCAAATTTCTTATATTTCTCAAACTTTTTTTTAAAGTTTTCCATAGAAAAGGGAATTTTAACTATTTTAATGCTTTGGTTCTTTTTTTTTTCAATTTGAGACTGAAAGAGCTCATCAAGTTTTGGCTGATGAGATAATGAACTTTTCAACTTGTGCTTCTGTGCCAAATTCCATGAGCTGGTGGGCTTTATCTTTTTTCTGCCATCCTTTAATGATATTTGTGAGTCCTCGTCAATGGCTCTCTTGATTTGCCTATTGTATCGTTCCAAGTCTTTAGCAGCCCTCTCTTCATATCTAGGAATAGAGATGAAACAGAACTAATGAGGTCATACTCAAAATATATTAACCATCTGAAGTACATTTTATTAAAAAATAGAGCTGGGATTCCAGATCCGATAATAATGAAGGAGCTTATATTAGACTAACCTTCCTATATATAACTATGATAAACTGAATGAAATATAGAAACCAACTGCGTAAAAGAGGCATGGAAGAGCAATGAAAAGCAGGCATAAATGTGAAAGGATTCAACCCTTGAAAAAAGAAATCCACATTTATAAAGCCTTTACCCAGAGAGCAGTTCCTAGAATTAAGAACGAGCAGCAAGAACTCAGTCAGAAAGCTGCACTCTTATTAGCTTCTGTCATCAGAACACAGAACTCCTTGCTTCCAAAACAACTGGAAATTGAGAGAGACAATCCTATGTGTGGGAACTTAGAAAAAAAAACAATCACTAGGAGGCTAAATGAGCTAAACAAAGATTTCAGTGGCTGTCCATTGCAAGGGGAAAAGAGTTTGAAGTTGAATTCCACATAATTAGATGGTGTGGTAAACACTTTGGGCTTTCGAATAAAACTGAAGGAGGATCACATCATAGGGGTAAGAAAAAATACAGTCCTATAACTATGGAAGCTGCCTTAGGACTAAAGGCAAAATTTACAGCCTCTCCCTAACAAAGTGTAAAACGAAGCTTCTACAAGCTTGTGATCTGTCAATCATTTAAATGCCTGGCAGAAAAACCCAACACTTTTCAGAAGAAAACAAAATCCAGAGTTTCTACTTATCAATCACATGTCCATTCTACAATCAAAAGTTATTACTCAATAAAACAGGAAAAAATGAGTCACGGTCATGATAAAAAGTCATCAGTAGAAACCAACCTCAAGATGACTCAGATGTTGGAAATGGCAAAATAATTGTTTTTAAATAGATTTTTATAAATATTTAAGAACTTGAAAAATGATCATAATGAGAGAATGGGAGGGGGAGTCTCAACAGAGAAGGGCATTTATAAAAAAGAACCAAATGGAAATGGAAGTTTTAGAATGAAGAAACACAATACATGAAACAAAAAATTCACTGGGTAGGTTTACCGGCAGATCACAGATGGCAAAAGAAAGGGTCAGTAAAATACAATATGGATCAAGAGAAATTATCCAATCTGAACAACAGAGAAAAAAATGAAGACTGAAGAAACACCTAATATACATGTAACTGGAATCCTAGATAAAATAAAGATAAAATCTTGAAAGCAGTCAGAGAAAAAAAAAAAGACATTAAAAAACTGCTGAAAACCAAAGATGAAGATGTCCTGAAGACAGAGAAAAACAAAAAAAGAATACAGAAAAGGAATACCACCACAAAATGAAGATAAAATAGATATTTTCAGAAAGAGAAAAGCTGAGAATCTGTTTTCATTGCATCATTGCACTGTTAAGGAATGACACTAAATAGACACTTAGATCTATAGGAATAAATGAGGAGCTCCAGAAATGGTAACTATGTAGGTAAATAGAAAAAATAATCTTTTAAAAAATTCTCTTATTTTTTTGAAAGATAACTTTAAATTAAAAAAAAATTATAAAATGAGGTTTATATTGTCTGAAAATATAAGTTATATATAAATATAAAATATATAAAGGACAAGGGTGGTAAATGGAATTATACTTGCAGTTTTTAGATTTTATGTAAAATGATACACTATTAACTCTAATTATGATAAATTAAGGATGTATAAAGTATTCCCCAAAGCAAAACATAATGCAAAGCCAAAAAAGAAATTAAAATTAAGTATCGAATTATATTCTTTAAACACTAAAGAAGTCTCCCTCCCAAAAAAGGAGAAACAGAGGAACAAAACAGAAATGGGATGAACAGAAAACAAGAAAATGTCAGACCTAAACCCAACCATGTCAGTTATTACACTACATAGACTAAGTATTCCAATTAAAAGGCAAACTGTCAGTCTGAATTTAAAAAAGCGAAATCCAGCTATATATGTTTACAAGAGTTACACTTTATATATATAACGCACATATTATGAAAGTAAAAACATGGAAAAGATACATCATGCCAATGGTAATAGAAAGTCAGAATAGTTATAGTAACATAAGATGAAGTAAATTTCAGAACAAGATATAATACCACAGAGGAATATTTTATAAAGACAAAAGGGGTCATTAGGAAGGTATAACAATCACAAATGTTTATGCATCTAATAACAGAGCTTCAAATTACATCAAGACTTTACAGATCTAAAAGGGAGAAATCCAGAATCATTCTTGGAGACTTTAATTCCCCTCCATCACTAAATGATAGAATTAGAACAAAAAATAGAAATCAGTAAAGCTATAGAAGATTTTAATAGTACTATCAACTACCTTGACTTTGTTGACATTTTGGAACACCTTATCTAATAACTGCAGAATTTGAATTCTTTTTAGGTGTACATGGAACATTTATCAAGATTAATCAAATGCTGGGCTTAACTCTCAAATTTCAAAAAGTTGAAATCTAACATAGTATTTTCCGTATCCATGACAAAATTAATTAGAAATCAATAACGAGGCATTTTAGGAAAAAAACAAATATTTGGGAACAACAGTTTTATTTATAATAACCCCAAACTGGAAATAACCCAAAGGTTCATCAGCTGAAGACTAAACACATTGGGGTAGTCAGGTACCACACGATGACATTTTGGTTAACAAGGGACAGCATATCTGACAGGGGTCCCATATAGTCATATGGAGCTAAAAACTTCCTATTGTCTAGTGACACAGTTGCTGTTGTGGCGTCAAAGCTCAACACGTTACTCACATGGTTGTGGTGATGCCAGTATAAACCAACCTATGGCACTGCCAGTCACACAGAAGTACAGAACATAAAACTAAGTACAGTATGTAATATTTGATAATTCAAATAAATGACTATATTACTGATTTGTGTACTTTAACTAGAGTATACTTTTGTTAGTGTACTTTTCCTACTTAACAAGTTTGCTGTAAGCCATGTTACGCAAACAGCAGCCCCATATATCTTGTTTACTTCATCACTTGACTGCATCATTTTCTCTTATGCCTGACTTAATTGCATGTTTTATAAATTTAGTGTAGCCTGAGTGTAGCATATATAAAGTGCAGTAGTGTAATGTCCTAGGCCTTCACGTTTATTCACTGACCCACCCAGAGCTCTATTCATTATGGAAAGTGCTCTATACAGGTATAATGTTTTATATCTTTTATACGGTATTTTACTGTACTTTTCCTAAGTTTATATATGTCTAGATATATAAATATCATTGTTACAATTGCCTACAGTAATCAGTACAGTGAAATGCTGCACAGCTTTGTAGCCTAGGAGCAATAGGCTGGCTATACCATATAGCCCGAGTGTGTAGCAGGTTATACCACCTAGGTTTGTGTAACTATACATTATGATGTTCACATAACGAAATCACTTAACAATGCATTTTTCAGAACATATCCCTGTCATTAGGCAGCAAATGGCTATATATTTATACCAGTGAATATAACTAATAATTAAAAAGAATGAACCATACAGATACATTCATCAAATACAATGAAAATCACAAAAATATCGAGGGGGAGAAGCTACCTTTAAAAGAGTACATATCATGATTTTATATGAAGTTCAAATACTGGCAAAGGCAAGTTAATGGGATGGAAATTAAAGCAGTGGCTTGCATATGGAGATTGGCTGGAAAGTGGCATAAAGGAAATTTCTGAGGTGACAGAAATGTTCTATATTTTGTTTGGGCCAGTGGTTACATGGGGATATACATATGAAAATCCACTGAACTATGTATATTTAAGATCTATGCATTTCACAGCAGCTAAATTTTACCCAATTTTAAAAACAATTCAAGAAAGCATTGAAGACATAGGCACTAAAAAAAAAAAAAATTATAAAGAAAAAAGTAAAAGAGTTCCAAATCTAGAGTCCTTTATACTTTTGCTATCACGTCAACTTGGAATAAATAAATCCGAGTACTACAAAAGAAAATTTACATACATTAATACTCCTTTCCTAATTAGATACTAGTAAAATTAAAGTCACAATAACAAGCAAATAAAAATCATATAACTACATTTATAATGGTTTCATAGCTAAATGTTTCTTTTTTCAGTTGCTATTTCCCATTTTAGAGTCATCAATAAAAAAATAAATTCAGATAAATTGAATGAATCAAAACCATCTATTTTAATTCAATTTCAAAGGTATAATTAATGGATGTGTTAAAATTATACTGGGTTCTAGCAGAGTTGTTATAGCAACCCTTTTCTAAAAAGCTGAGATGCCTTGGACCCACCCGTAGTTTCTGATTCTCCAGGCCTAGGTTGAGGTCAGGCAGTAGTACTGTTTTTAAAGATTTATATGGGTGATTCTAAATGCATACCCAAAATAGAAAACTACTGTCACATGTTCAGTAAAGTTTAGTGGTTAGGTGCACAGACCCTGGAAACACACTGCCTGGCTTGGTTCTGCCACTTAGCTCTGTAAGCCTATGCAAATCATTTAATTTTTCTGTGCCTCAGTATGCTCATCTGTATGCTCATTTCAATCTACAGCTATTTCACAGCTATTTAATTTTGATGTAAGGAATGAAAAGTGTTAAAATGTGACAAGTACTTAGAATAGTGCTTGGCACATAGTAAATGGTGATGTTTGTTATTATTTTTGATCAAGAAACACATGTTACAGTGTAAGGAGCACAAGATAACTATTTAAGCAAGGTTAATAATTATTTAACCAATGATTTTTTAAATAGTTTCAAAGTTTAGACTAGAGAATGTTACTCCTAAGAAACTAGCTGAATTCTATTGTAGGTAAAATACATAAAACATTTTTAAGAGAACTGTATTAAATGTTAAAGATGAAACTAGGAGACAAAAGACTACAGCATGTTATATAATTTGTACTTAGTACATGTTTGTTAAATAAAGAAATGTTAGCTGGATGAGTATGTAAAAAGACCTTGTTTCACTGTAAACTAGATGAAAAATATCTTTTTTGGTACTTCACCATGACATATTCATCAATTTTTATGTTATTTTCTCTCATTTCTACTTAGAATCTAGACTTTTGGATTAGCTATCTAAAATATATCATTAGTTTACTTTCAATAGGTACTACAATTAAGTATTTTTAGCTCCTACACAAATTCAAGATTTTTCCTGTATGGTATAAAATGGGTTCAAGATGAAGGTCACCATTTGTAATTAATTATAATGTTCAAATTTTCACATATGCTACTAATCTTTGATTTACTCAAGAAGTCAATTCATTAGTTCCTTGGGAAATATAGAAAGTTATGTCCAAAGGAATATTTCAAATAAATGTTAAGTAAAAACAGCTGCTACCTTTGACTTAATGTCATTAAGGGATTTAGTATCTTGAATGGAAAATACTATGATTTGACCAGTAATCAATTCAAATGTTTCTGTGACTATAAAGATTAGATGTAATTATAAAATTTATCTACCATTTTCATTCCCAATTACAATATTATTCTTAGTTATTTGAAGTGAAGATATGTTTAGACCTACTGCAAATGAAAGTTCAAGTTAACTTTAATTGACTGAGACCTCCGTGGCAGGGCATGTAGACTAAATCTAGTTTCTAATCCTTTAGAAGAAACGACAAGAAAACAATGGGGAAAAAGGAGAACTGAAAAATGAAAGTGCCCACTCCAAAGTCTGTCTCACATTCTCAGCAAAAGCCTTGATCCTAGCTCTTTTTCAAACTCTTTGTTATGGCTTATAGAACCTTCCATGATCTGGCCTGCCTTTCCCCATCTTTCTTTACCACACTTCTCAATATTCAATTCCTATCATAAAGGGCATCTTTTAGTTCCTTAATAACACCATGTTCCTTCTAGTTTCTGGGACTTCTTATATGATGTTCCTTTTACCTAGGAAATTCCCTACACATTTCTAATTAATTCCTATTCAGGGAAGCATTTCCTGTCCCATAGATGAGAGTAAGCTCAACTGCTAAGTGTTTTCATAATTCTTTTAAAATTCATCATATTCTATGATTGCTATTGTTTAATTATGTCTTCCTCACTAGACTGTACCATTTAAAAGTAAAAAATGTTTCATTTATGACTATCTGAAGCAACGAGGCTAGCATACGTAGGGCCTCGTACACAGAATATCCTCAATATATGTTCTCTAATGAAAGGGAAGAAGGGAGAAAAGAAGGAGAAGGCAAGGGAAAGAAGGAAAGAAAGAAAAAAAGGATGAAAGAAGGAAGTGAAAGAAACAGAAATAACAGGAAAAAGGGTAAGAAAAGGAAGGCTAGATGAAAAGACTGGTTACCTGTGGAAGAAGAGTCTACTCTCATATCCCTTAGCACTCCTTGTAGAAGGTAGGATCATAGAAAGAATTACAAGATGAAGACTAGATGAGGAGTGTTGGTTAGTGTTATTACTGAGTGTGATATTTTTGTCTTATTATCCCACTAATCATGATTTTAGACAAAGTTGTTCATGGTCTCTCATCTTTCATACTCCTGGCTCTGGAAGATTCTAATACAGTATTCTGTGAAATAGAGTAAGCTCTCTGATCTCAAAATACTTGTATTTTCTTGACAGTATTCTATTTCTGGCCTTTGGAGTAAATTTAATTTTGACTAAGCAAGTGAAAAATAATGTCAATCACAACAAAGAAACTTCTTTTTCACAGATCATGAGCTATCATTTACAATTTGCCAGTTGTTTATCTTGTATAACACACACAGTATCTTATTCAAACCTCATAACAATCCAGGAGATAAAAGTTTTTTTCAAGAAGCTAGCTAGCAAAGAAAGGAACAGAGGTTCAAACCCAGGTATAGCTTCATGCTCTTAACCAACACAAAGTCTGTCTCTTTGTCTGCCATATGGCAATAAGATAGAGAAAATTTTGGATTCCAGAATACTGCCTGATGATAAACAAATTTTTAGATGGAGCCTATTAACCATACTCCTTGTACCCTGACACCCCAGGGCCTAAAGGAGAAACAATGCTGACATTCCCCAAAAGGCACCCAGGGCAATACCTGCTATTGTGAGGCTGCAAAGGAATAGCTATCTTAAGTTGTCACATTGTCCCTACTCTTATTTGCATCCTAATTCAAGTAAACTTTAAAATATCTAGCATTTATAAAATAATTAGAAATTTGAACATTGACTATCTGAGATTAAGAAATTCTTGTTTTAAAAGGTTATGGCAACTGTATTATAGCTATATTTAAAATAAGAATCTTTATCTTTTACAGATTCATGCTAAAATATTTATGGAATAGGCATTATTCCTAGGATTTGCTTCAGAATAATGGTGAAAGGGAAATGAAGCAAGTGGAGGTATGAGTAAAGCAGGACTGACCATGAGATGAGAGTCGGCAAACACGGTGATGGGTTCACTGTCCTGTTGTCTACTTTTGTGTGTTTGAAAAACCAACAAAACACAACCATACCCACCAAAAAAAAAAAAAAAAAGCTGGAAAATTAATTTATGAAGATTTTGCCTATTGGTATTAATAACAGTCTTTATTATTTAAAATTGATAGTATCTTTATATGTCTGCATAAGCTAATGATAAAATATCGATCGAGCATCCATGTATTTTCTCACCAAATACAAACTCCTGAGGATGATAGGTTACTTTTAAATATTTCCTCCAGATGTTTCACATAGTATTGAGATGACTTAGATAATAATATGTGACAGTATAATTCCACAAAATATGATATTTTGTGTTTACAAATAAGTGCCTTAAGTCAATTAGAAACACCATCATATCATCTGGGAATATTTATTCGGATCATCTGATCTAAAGATGGCAAGGGCTGTGTAGTTATTTTAATCAAAGATAGATCACACCATCCATTTACCTACCAAAAAACCCACCACAATTTTAAAGTTGCCAATAAAGATTTTAGAAGGAAGCCTTGGGTTATACTGAATAGGGACAGTATGAACACCACTAAAATAAATCTGCAATGTTAGTTTTTTAACAGTTAAGTCTTATACCAAAACTAAACTAAAAACCTCAAACAAAAAAAGGAATGTCAAAAAAGGTACTCTAGCCAAGCCAGAAGGCATTTTCCATCCTGCTTTTTCAAAAATAAGTTTAAAAAAAATATATATATATATTTTTTTAACCCAGTGAGTCATATAGAATGGAAATATCTGAACATTCAGGTCACATGCAAGCTCAGGAAACTTACTTCAGTTTTTCCTCTTCACTCAATGTCTTCCACATTTCCTCAATTTGTACTGTTGCATCCTCTAAACTGGTCTTGGAATTTTCTGTGAGAAACTGAACACGATGATCCTGAACAAAAAGGGCACTTGCTGACATAGGTTTCCTGATAACGTGATTGCTAATTAAATCATAAGCTGTAAGCTGTCCAGATATGTTATCTACCACACTTGATTTTTTGTTACTGGAACGTTCGCTGAGATTCTTTTGTTCAGGGCTTAGATTATTATCATCATTTACTTTACATGTTAAACTTTCCTGGGGCACTAAAATTTTCACAGGTTCAATATTTTCTCCTATTGAATTTTTAAGTGTATTTCCCTTGCTCCAGTCATCTGCAGAAATTTCCAAAGACTTTTCAGAAATTGTTTCTTTCTCATTTTTCCCATTCTCATCTCTATGCTCTTTATTGACATTTTCCAGTTGGGCATGGTTAACACAATCAACAAAAGAAGTTTCATTGTATTTCTTCTGTGTGCCTTCACATAAATTATCCGTTGAGGTTTCTTGAAACGTATTTCTAGCATTCTTATCAATGTTAGAGTTTTCACTACTAAAATGATTATCGTAATGGTCACCAACATGTATATGATGATTTAAAATACTAGTGTTTTTTCCAGATTCCTCATTTTGCACATCATTTTGGAAAGAAATTTTTGAAGTATCAACATTTGGATAATTATTTCCAGATAATTCCAACTTATTAAAAACTACATCTGTTTCTGCTGTTTCACTAACAACCATGTCAGCTGAGGAAACATCTGTTTTATTATTTTCATAAGAATCCGTACTAGGTAGTGATCCATAACAAGTCGTCAGTAGATTTTCAAGAGCAATTAAAACAGAGTCCTAAAAGCAAAAATTAACAAATGTTAGGGGAAGTTATGAAAATAACAGACAAGATTTAAAATGTTTAAAAATATGCACAAACAAGCAAATATCCTTTATCACACAAAAATGGTTAGGATTGTATAAGTTTGTAAATAGCATAACTTAATTAAAAAAAATGATCTGAAAAAGGTTACCTTATTTTGTAATAATACTTGACTTTTATCCGGTGTTAAATTTACATCCACATCGGCTGTGGGAACATCAATTTTCAGAAAGAAAATGGGATACAAACGAGTAGATTCCTTTAGGCACTTCAGATTATAATAATGTCTGATTAACTAGAAATATAAGTAATGAATAAAAGATAAAAACACCACATAAATATAGTATTGCCATCCTTAAATCTCACCAAAAGGAGTATACACAACTGAGAAACCAGGTGGATGTATTAGAAAAAGCAATTATCTAAATAGTAGTACTCATTTAAAAGCCTTCAAGCTGTATGAATGAAGCACAAACATTCATTAGGAAGTACAAATAGCCAATGAAACTTTCTTGAAAGTCCAGAGTACAAATCCAAACTCTATTACTACCTAGCTGTGTGGTCAAGAAAGTCACTAACATTTCAGTTTCTTTACTATAAAGATAAGAATATATCTCAGAATTGTCATGAGAAGTCAATGAGACATCATACGTAACGTACCTAGAACAATGCTTAAAAAATATTCTTGTAGATCTTTTTCTCCTTTTCCTTATTTTAGAGCAAATTCTTAAAAGTAATCCTTGTAACAAGGTGACAAACGACAGAACTAGTTTTTATTTCCAAACAAAGTGATACTTTTTTCTTAAATATATCACCTTTAATATGTCTTTTTGGTGTATTGGTCGACTGTTTATAAAGATGAAACTCTTTTCTGGGGTTGAAAGACTTGTGAAAGAGTGGTCCGCATCGTGCTTTGGAAGAAATCCACTTAGATGAATCTACAAGTGTAATAAATAATTACAGAATCAATATGCAATGTCAACAATGAATGTGGTTTATGGGTTTGGCTACATATGATACATTAAAAGGTAATAATCTCCCCCCCCCCCCAATACACACACAATTTTCACCTTAAGATCTAAAGAGCTATATACTTCCTGATAACTATATCCTGAGTATTAACATTAAATAAAATACTGAAGCATGTTCAATAAAACACTGAAGCATGTTAAATAATGAAGCAATTGTGCCTCTTTTTTGAAACTGTATTTTAAGAAAAAATTGGCATTCATAAAAGCTTCATGAATGGGCATATATCTTACTGACAGAGAACATATGGCATGAACACTGCTCTCTGTTCAACTTTATCTTCTATCTTTTAAATTTTTCTCTCCTCATATTGTGACTTTCCTCTGGCTGTTTGTCCTTTTCTTTTAGGCCACCTTTTTCTTAAAGAAGTAGTTGCTCCTATCCTGATTCTGAGTATGCTATAAAGCCAATTGACTTGGTTTTCGTTTCCGAGTTAAAAATCACTGACACTGATTGTAGTGTTGTACTTTAACTTTGTTTTTGCTTAGAGAACTTTCCTACAAGCAAATCAATTATTTAAATGCATTCTTTTTCCATTTTACAAATGTGTGAAAAGACAGAAATTGAGGGGACAGAGGGCAAGGAAAACGCTAATACTTTTATCTTTAAAGGTAATATAGAGAATTGTTAAGAATACAGGTTAGAGCCAGACTGACATAAATCCCAGCTCCACTACTATTATTTGATCTTGGTCAAATTATTTAAATACAGGCCTATAATTTCTTATCTGAAACAAATAGAACCAGATGTATTATTACCCTGTTAAAAAAAAACCACTAATAGTAAAATTTTAGCTTAGGTTTAAAAGTGAGAATCAGTGGGGCTGCTATTTTTACTTAAGCAGAAAACATGAGGCTCCTTAATAACACAGCCTGTAGGCTGACACCTATGTCTGTGGCTATCCCTGCCCTTGGAAATAAGCGTTTAAGGAGATGTGTTACCAATTTTAGAACGCTAAGTGCATTATTGTCACAGTGCCAAGTTGTGCCAATTTTAAAAGTAAATTAATAAAGATGGATAATCCATTACAAAATGATACTACTTAATTAACTGTAAAACTTCACGGCATTTATAAATGGTTATATAATTCACCAAGAAACATGAGAGCCTTCTTAAAGCACCTGCTGAGCATCAGGGAGAGCTTGGTTAGTCTCTGAAAGACTGACTGGGCTTGTTAAAAAAACAAAAAATCTGTCCCAAATAGGTAATTATGGAGAATAAAATTAAGAAGAAATTGATAATATTGCTAGCGTTTTCCTTTCACACCATCTTGTTTGGCCACAGAATAATTAGTATTACTTCAAAACTACTGCAGTTTTAAAAATGGCTTAGGATAACCTTAGGAACTAAAAAAAATCTATTTTTAAGTTATATAATTAAGTAAAATCAAATGGCAAAGTCTTATAAAATACTATAAAAAGTGAAAATCAGGCTAATTCAAGGAAACAGAATGTCTATAAGAGACCAAGTCAGTACAAAATAAAAAATTAGATAGACTTTACAAGATTCTATACCCAAGTACTTCCCAACCTAAAAAGCAAAACAAAAATCAAAGACAATATAAACAAATATTTCTCCTCTTTTTGCTTTTTCGACTATGGGCCCCTCTCTCCTTCCCTTTATCTTCAGCTCCCCTATAATCTGGCTTCTTCCTCAATGACTAACTCCAATGGACACTCAGTTCCCTTTTCTTATTTGAGACTCTGCAGACCCTGAGAGCAATGGCAACTCTTTCTGTTGGCAACAATGACACTCTTTCAGTCTTCTGTTTTGTTTTTTTCTGCTTCTCATCAAACAGGTCCTCTTTAATCTGGTTTACTGGTTTCTCTTCCTTTGCTTACCTCCTATAAATCCTTATAGTCCCCCTGAATTTCAACATCAGGCCTCTTTTTCCTTATTCTCTACTCTGAGTAACTTCATCCACATCTATACACATACACCAGTAATGCTAAGATATAGATGTACAGCCCCTATTTCTTTCACCTTTAAATACTTACTATCTTTAACTAGCTGTCACAAAAATCCTCTCAATCTCACTACCTTCAAAACTTAATATTTCATTCCACTTCTACCTTGTTGTTCAATTGGTTCCTCCTATATTACTTTACTATGATAAACAGTCCTGCTACCTACCCGATCTGTCAAATATCTCCTCTCCTCTACCCCGATTCTGCTGAAGTAACTCTGACTGGTATCTTAACATGAGCCTTTCAATAAACCTCTAGGACACCATGGAGTTATGTTTCTAAAGTAATAACTTAAGTACTTTTGGTAAAGATAGTAGAATAAGTCATGTAGAAATTCCCTTCTTCCCCATCCCAACAGCAAATAGATAGCAGTGATAGATAAAATTAGTTTTAACACAATTTTGAAAGACCTAACCATTTTCTAAAAAGATAAACATAAAGATGTTAACGTGTGCAAAACATAACAGGGTGTGATGGCTGAAGTCAAAAGCCCTGTGTGCTCTGGGATCAGACACTAGCTACATCAGTTAAAAAAATACTGTGACCACTATTTGGAGCTGCTTACAAGGGTCACAAGAAAGCACACAGAGAACTCCACAATCAAGAATAAGGCTAAGCCACGTTTGCTAGAAAAAGGGGTCTCTAAAATCTTGGAAGGATGAAAGGCATAAACTAATATAACACCTGATTTGGAACCACAGCTGGAAATGGGGTAGTGAATGCCAAATTATGGAAAGGGAGAGGAAAATCAAAACAAAAACCATAAATCTAGATTCAAGGTGATTTTGAAAATTAAAATTACAAAGCATATAAAATATCAGAGAATGAGAATATTCTCTCAGGAAAGCAGAAATAATAAAGTAATTTAAAAAGGACCTTAAAATTAGTATGTGTACTATACCTAAAAGAGTAAAGAAAAATAACATCCATTTTTAAACAACCCAGCAAGAAATCAAAACTAATAGCTATAAATCAAGTTTAAAAGAAAATGAATAAACTCTGAATCCTAGAAATAAAATACATAGAATATATAGTTTGGGGAATAAAAATCAGAATATACTGAGGAATTCACCCAGACTTAGCATGGAATACTGCAAAGATAAAAATATCAAAGGGAGAAAGATGTTGAAGAACAAAAACAAAAAACAAAACTGAAGAAGTTCCATCAAGCCAACAAAGCCACACTGGGAAACTCCTAACAAATGCCACGCCATCCATAATTAGAAGATTCTTCCCACATGGTGTCCCTATTGGGGGAGGGGAGGAGGAAAAGGACCCTAAACATGAGAAGAGATATATAAAGATTCTCCACACCCAAGGTTCCCAATGACCTATTTATCTGCCATCCCAGTCCAGTGAAGAGGCCTTGGTAGCTAAGTTTTATAACTTAAAGGTATGGAGTGAGAGGGGCAAACACTAGCAGTTGGCAAACAACTTAAGATTGCCTTTGGCCAGATATAAGATTGGGTCAAAGGAACTCTAACATAGGACAAGTCTCCTTAAAAGGCCAGAAAGCATGGAATGGTGAAAAGAGATTTCAACAAATTAAGAAAAAAGGGAAGAACAGAGAAAACAACTGTTCAGTAGAACAGAGAGCCTTCAGGCTTAAAGTCAGCAGACAAACATGAACAATAATCAAAAGGGCTCTTCCATTAAGAAAATGAATAAGGACGATCTGTCATGAAGTAATTACAATTTAATTTTGTGCTAGAAAAAGAGAGAGGGAAGGAGGGAGGAAGGTGGGGGGGGGGAAGAGAGAGAGAGAGAGAGAAAGGAAGGGTATGGAGGGGAGGGAGAGAGATAAAATGAATTACCCTTGGATGGTGAGTGTGGTTGCAGAGTAAGTCCTCACCTCACAATGGCACTTGATTCTCCTCAACTCTAGGACCAGGATTTTGATTACTTAACACTCAAGTGGTGCCTGACAGTCAAAAAGCCCAGCCACAAACACAGAGTTTCCGATTACAATTCCGATTTGGGGGGATGGGGTGGGGGAGGGGTGGCAGTGGAAGATAGCAAGAGAATGAGACCTGGAAAAAAAGAACCTGATAAGCAAAACAAAACTGACCTCCTAAGATAAAGAGATAATTTAAGGAACAAATTAAAAAACAGAAACAAAAATTTAGTATCTTCAGAGAGATTCAAGGTTTTGTATTCATACAACAATAAGTTATGAAAAAGCAATACAATTTTGAAATTCTCTTGGAAATTAAACGTAAAACTTTCAAATAAAAATCAGTAGAACAGATTAACAAATCAAAGATCTCCGAAACGTACAGGAAAAACAAAAAGATGAAACACTTGAGAAAAGCAAGAGAAAAAGAAGAGGAGGTTCTTATCAACAGTAGAGAGCTTCAATAAAAAACAAAAAAAATATCAAAGTGATGACAGATGGAGGTATATAACCCAGAGCTGAAAAAGAAATGAGTCTTCAAATTCAAAAGGTGCTCAGAGTAATAAACAAATGAATAATAAAAGAAAAAAGAACATCTAAGCACATCTTTGTAAAATTTAACAATGATGAAGGAAAGATGCTAAGAACTTTCAGAAAGAAAAAAACATACGCCTAGAAGAAACGGGAATGCATTAATCTTCCCATCAGCAACAATAGATGATCGAAGATACTCAATGTCTTCAAGTTTTGAAGAAAAATTACTTTTCAATCTAGAATTCTATGTCTACCAGACTACCAACATGAGAAAGTGCAAAATAAAGTCTCATGTTCCCTTTCTGTGGAAGTCACTTAAAGATGGCTATCAAAAAAATAAGAATGAATATCAAGAAAGGAAGATATGCGATACAAGACTTAGTGTAAATAGCCAGTACTCCTATGAAAAGAAATCCCAGGATGCATAAGGCAATCAATCCAAATAAGAAATAAGTAGGTTCTAGGAATGATGAGTTCAAAAAGAATGGAATGAAATAATTACCAATTATAATTAGAATAACTAAAAGAGCTGGATTTTATTGCTGTCATGATGAAGAAAATTTCTTCACTTAAAAAAGAAAATCTTTTGGAAAATCCAGTAAAAGCAAAAAGTTATGTAAGATAGTCCATATATAAAGCATGACAAACATGACAAATTTTAAGCAACTGATGGGAGAAAATATTCATTTAATTGGGACAATAGAGGTATCCTCATCTGTAGGACACAGAGACATAACATTGGATACTTAGAGAGGAAATGTAACCCTACCACAATATTTGGATTTGCGAGGAAGGTTATTCATAGTTGTAGTAATGTAAACTTCATATAAATTTTTAATTTTTAGAATCAATCTTCAAACAAAAAATGGAAGACTTAAAAAATGCTTAACTAAAAAAATAGGTTATTAAGCTTGATAACATAAAAGTAGAACTGACATGATTGAGAAGAGAAAGGGCTAGTAACAGTGGGAGTGTTAATAACTACAGCTAATATTATAGTGACTCAAGAAGGACTGTCTGAAGCTGACAGATTAAGAAACAGAAGCTGGAGTATATGTGTAGAACGAGAAAGGGAAAACAAAGGTAAGAGAGCTCAATTCCTTTTCCTTCATAGTAGAAAGTAAACAGATGAGATCCTAAATTAAAAATCATCAACAAAGTTAATATAAGTACAATATCTAAAATTAAAAACAACAAGTAGAATAGATAAACCTGGGGAGACAGGTTTAATATAAGCTCTGTATGTATCTTCTTTTTTACCGTACATACATATCTGATATAAATATTAAAAAGAAAAAAGCTCTTGCCACCCCAAACTCCCCAAAAGGGAAATAACTTAACAGTTTCACTGGTAAGTTAGAATTTTTCAAGAACATTTTTGTTGCGTACCTGAGATTCTTCAGAGTGGTACTGAAATGATTCCATATTGCCCATAACAGCAGTCCCCAGAACAGACATGAGAGCCATCTTATGATCTGATACTCTAGTTTTCTGCCAAATAACTGCCTAGGGGAAACAATGGCACAGACAACTTTTAACATAATTTATATCCACTCAAGTACTTACACCGTTTATTTCTATATTTAGCATTCATCCCTAGTTTATATTTTCATATTGTTTAGAAGAGATTCATGAAAAGAGATGCAAAGTCTGAGAGAGCTCTGGTTCTGAATTTTAGTGGCTGTATGTGTGTTGCAGTGTACAATCTATTTCACTTCCCTTGACCTGTTTTCTCCTGTCTGTAAGATGACTAAGAATAGTTATCTCCCAGAGTTGTTGGAAGATGCAAATACATATTGTAGGCAAACACAAAGGTCACTGCCTGAAATAAAACAATTTCATTAAATATTAATTCTCTCCTTTCTTTTAAACTTCAGAGTACATACTTCAGAGTATATTTAAATTAAATTGTTACTCGAGGTAAATTATTATTTTAAGGACAAACAGCTACGCTATACAATTTCTGTAAATAGTCGAACTGGTATAAAATTTGGGGATAATGCATGCTCTTTAAAATTACCTTTATAATTACCTTTTATATACAGAGAACTTACAAAAAGCTACCTGAACCTCACAAACTTAAAAGCTGAATAATGAGCTTGCATTTTTTTCACTGCAAATATGTAATAGTTTAAGAGAGTCATGGACCAAAGTTTGGCTGTGAAGTGCATGATCAGGTATGATATATTGCAATTTCTTCAGTTAATAAGTCAAATCTCTTGAGAAACCATCAATACAGACACATTTGTTCATTCAACAAAAATTTACTTAGCGCCTCCTAAATCCTGAAAAAAATGTGTAAAGGGCCTGAAAGAAAACATCGGCATTCAAGGAGCAGGCAGAGGGAAAAAAAGATCATAAAGGAATGGCCACAGAAGGAGGAAGGCTGCAAGACAGTGTGGCACAATAGATCAAGGGAATTTTTAAGTAGTAGCCATATGTGACCAATATCAAGAAACCAAGAGGAAAAGAGATGTGGCCACAGGATTTAGCCATCAGGAAGGTGAGAGCAGTTCTAGGGTGGTAGAGTAACCAAAGTCAAATTTCAGTGACTGAAGAGTGACTACAGAGAGAACATAAAAAGTGAACCTACACAACTCAGAAAGTCAAACTGTAAAGTCAAAGCATATAGAGCAATAACTAGAGGCAGGTGTGGATCTAGGGAAGGTCTTACAATGACACACTTGAAAAGGAAGCAGTGAAAGAACAGGTATACAAACAAGCAGGTTTGTAGATTCAATGGCTGGAGGTTGAGTAAGTTCCTGTTTGTTTTTGTAATGTAGAAAGGTTATGTGTTGTAAGTGAAAAGACATTGATTTAAATAACTTTTCACTATTGCTTAGAAAGTTATCTAAAATAGAAGAAGGACATTAAGTACATGAAATCAAAGTTTAAAAATAAATTGTAAATAATTAAAATTAAGATATAGGTTCAATGTATACATTTCCAAACAAAAAGTTATGTTTTGGTAATTACATTTACATTTAAAGAACAATACAATAGACTATTTGTGTTCTAGGAAACATGGGATGTAGTCACATAAGTATTTTTAATCCTTAATTTTATCACAGATTGTAATATATAAATATTTTGGCTAAATTAAATTTCTGGAGAAACTCATTTTGAACTTATTCATCAAATATTTATTAAACACCTACTTTATACCAGATTCTATGCTGAAAGCGGGAAACAGAAAAATAAAAGGACAAAATTCCAGTTCTTAAGGAGAACTGAGTTCTTATATTTATAAAAATACAAAAGGAAAATAAGATATTAAAATAATTATAATGTATTATGAAAACTGCTATTACAAAACACAGTTGGAACTTATTGAAGAAACCTAAGTCTTCTTCACAGAGCAGTCGTATGTGTGGAAAGACTTGAAAGAAGGAGTTTGCCACTCACAAATCATGGGCAAAAGCATGGAAGCACAGAGCATATGCCTTGCTGGAGATGAAGCTGTACAAATAAAAAGGGGCAAGATCGTGAGTGATCTAGCATATCACGTAAAGAAGTTTACAATTTCTCATGCAATGTAGAGCCACTGGAGAAATCTCACTGGGAGAATGCCACGATGAGATATGGATGTTAGAAAGATCTTTGGACCCTGAGGACATTATTCTGGTGAGGTAAGTTAGAGAAAGAAATAATGTATGATACCACTCATGTGTGGAATCTAAACAAACTGGTAGAATAAAAGTAAAATAGTTAATAGGGAGTAGGCGATAAAGAAATAAGGCAGATGTCCTTTAGTGGCACGACCTTGCAACGAGCAGTAACTATAGTGCTAGAGAGCTAATGCAGAGTATAGTGAATATAGACAATACTGTATTATAATCATCAAAGTTGCTAACAGACTAGAACATAATTTTTCTGACCACTATAAAGAAATGATAATTACACAATGTGATCAGTACTAATTATTGCTATAGTGGTAATCATATTACAACATGTAAATCAAATTAACATGGACATCTTAAATTTACATAATATTTCAAGTCAAATATATTTCCGTTAAAAAAAGAGATCTCTGGCAAGGATGATTTAGTGAGAACTGAAACAAGAGCAATATAGGTTTTTTAAAAATGGAGTGATTATATTACTCCAACTCAGATGGATGATGTTCACTTTCTCAATATATTCTCAAAGGCACTGAAGATTATGTATAATTCCTGGCACACCAGCTGTAATGCTACTGCTTTCTCTTTCACTCACAAAAAATACAACGGAAAGCAAGTCAATATAAGTGATATTTACAAGATTATTCCTCTAATTTTTTTAAGGTAAAATATTTGCAAACTTTGGTATTTTACTAATATTAACACTGTGGCTGAGTATCACTGGACTGGGTAACAGAACCAAACACATTGGTAAGAGGGAAAGAGAACATGGAAAGACTAAAGGATATGATATAGATTTGATGTGACATAATGACTGACTGCATCTGAAGAAAAAGAAAAGAAGAATCAGGAACATGATTGAGTCCTTGGTACCAAGAATACTATCAGGTACCCAGAGGGCCCAATAAACACTAATTTGTTGGAAGAATGAACAAAGGAATACATTTTTCTAGAGAAAAGTCAGTCTGGTGGAGTTGAAAATTTAACTTTTTGTCTTTAAAGACTGAGACTGCTGGTTGCCATACCACTACAGGTTAGATATTATGTCTTGTCTACTACTTCACATTAGGAAATCTAAAGCGACCTTTTCTTTTTTAAAAAATATAATTTTATTGAGGTATAATTTATACACCATTACAATTCACCTACTTTAAGTGTACAATTCAATGGTTTTTAGTATATTTACCAAGTTGTACAGCTATCCCTACGATCTAATTTTGGAACAATTTTATCACTCCAAAAAAGAAATTCTGTATCCATTAGCAGTCACTCCCCACTTCTGCCCCCCTACACTGTAGGTAATCATTAAATTACTTTCTGTCTATATAAATTTGCCTATTTTGGGTATTTCATATAAACGGAATTATTCAGCACACAGTCTTTCGTGAGTGACTTCTTTCACTTAGCATAATGTGTCAAGGTTTACTCATGTTGTACCAGTACTTCATTCCTTTTTTAACGGCTACATAAGATTCCATTGTATGGATATACATTCGAATTATCCTCTCCCCAGATAATGAACATTTGTGTTGTTCCCACTTTTTGGCTTTAATGTATGATGCTGTTATGAGCATTTGTGTAAAGGTTTTTGTTTGGACATACATGTTCATTTTTCTTGGGTATATACCAAACAGTAGAACTGCTAGGTAATATGGTAACTTTATTTTTCAAGGAACTGCCAGACTGTCTCATCTTTGCATTTCCTGTGTGTGTGTGTTTGTGAGTGTGTAAAAAGATAATGATTTTTGGCTTCTGTTATTATGGATGTTACTTTGAGCCAGCCAAGAGCTGATGATTTAAGGGATAATATTCAAAATAATAGAAAATAGGTAAAGTTCTGAATAATCTGCAACTGTACTGGAATGAAATGTCTCTTGCTTCATACTTTCCATCTCACGTTACTTTTAACAAAAAAGTTGAGCAATAAAAACTTAAATTCACAAAAAATACATCTCTTTAAAGCTATACTAGCTCTCTGATACTGACATACACATATATAAAATATACTTGGAATAAAGTTGTAAAGAAAATATTTCAAGAAAACTTAGGTTTCAAAATTCCTCCACTGAATACAGTTATAAAGCCTGTGATACTTCTAATGTAAATATATTGTTCAGTTTGTATTAGAACGATGCGTGAGGTAATGCCTAAGATATAAATCTTTGTTAAATAATGCAAAGATGCTATTTCACTGCCTGACCTGCTAAATAGCTAGTACACAGAATTATAAAAAGATCACTTGAGGAAACAGGTTCTAAAAAAGCTGTAAAATATGAGAACAATTAAATGTGAAAAAAAATGTTTTTAAGTAAATACTGCTAATAGTTCTGCAGCACTATTTCACACCAAGCAATTACGTCATCAGATCTAAAGGGGCTAATTTGGAAGTATTTTCTAAACTAGTTATAGTTGGGTTAGCAATGAATGATGAAGTGGTCTTCCAAAAAAGTAAATCTTCACTATTAGGCAATTGAGATTCATTTTCAAAACAGGATCCATTATTAAAGAACTAAGCAATAAAATGTGGTAATTAAAAATTAAGAATCTAAAAGAAATTGAATTTTTAAATACAACATTTTCTATAGCATATAGTTTTTAGTTTGCTTTCCCCATCATTTAATCGATCCTATATTAATTTCTAAGAGAGATTTTCTTTTCACTTCCTGAAGTTTTTCACATATTTTGCCCTTAGGCCAAAAGCTTAACATGTGCTAAAAATACACACACATACCCCCATATGTTTTCTATCTAGGTCACACAAAGTCGGCGCATCTAAATGTGCCAAGTAAGAATCTGACTCTAGTCAGTATGATGACATAGCAAAAAACACCTCAATCAAAAATATATTATTACATGCACACCATGAAATTGATTGAAGTTAGCTAAATATATCTTGCTGCTGTTCCTACTTCAACGACATGTTATTTGAAGGAAATGAAATTAGATGAGAATACTCAGGATTTAATTAGTAAACCTCAATTGTGAAGGCAATTTGTGATAATGGAAAAAAGGAGGTTGCAAAGACATGATGAACAAGTAAAAAATGTAATGCTAGCAAGACTATCTGAGCAAAAGAGACTCTTTCATTAATATGAAATAAAAAGTATACATTGGCCTAGAGTACAACCTAAGTTTTCATGCAAATTACATGCACAGATGTACTAAGAAGTTCACATTTAAATTTCTTAAAAGTTAGAAGTTTTAACTATTTCCAAGGTCTTCTAGGTTGATATAACTGATCTGTATCAACTGCTTTCTTCTCCCAGATATGTATTTGTACTGACCCCGGATCAAAAAAAAGCAGGGGCACAAACAATATAGGAAAAGGCAATTTTCTTCTTCCCTGGCAATATGACAATATTAGCTATAGACGCTTATTGCTAAGACAGTGTTAAATGTTTTGAATTTAGTATAAAATTATGAATTATTCCAGTACAATATCAATACTACTGTTAAAGAACATAACAGTCTATTAAATAATAAGTATTAACATGACTTGATTCAGGCTAAGTAGTCTTAGACTTTAAAAAAGAATTCTATCTTGGTAAAATAAATTCAGCACAATTTCGAATTTAATATCTCTTACTTTTACTCTGCTTAAATGTTTATTTTATTCCTTTTTTGAAATAGTGTGTGCATAATTATTTCCCCCCTGAAAGTTACAAAGAAATTAGCAACTTTACCTTTGGGGGGAGGGATTGCTTTTAAGCACTAGGAAGATGAGAGACAGAGTAATTTTTTCTCTACCTTTTCATAATTTTCAGTTTTTGAACCATATAAAGGTATGATTTACTCAAAAAGTAAATAAAATTTAAAGACAGTTAATCTTTGCATAACTTTCAAAGGGAGATTACAGATATTCATTCTTTGTGATCTTTAAAACAAGAAAGATTATTTCCAATTGCTAATAAAACCTTGTCTTACCTACATCAGAAATGTTTTTCTTGTTTAGACCCTCTCCATGCTCTGTGCAACTACCTGGACTATTGAACCAGCTTCAATTACATTACTAAATGAGAATTATCTTATTCTGTTAGTCTCCTACTGAAACTCCGTAATTTGTTCCCTTTAACCACCTGAAAGTCACAAGAGGTCTTTAGAATGTAGACCCAAGCAAACTTTCCAGCCTCATCTCCTATTTTCCTACATTACTTTCAGCCTCCTCCAACCTCTGATGACTTCTTGACCTTGCATAGGCTTTGAATATCTTTGCCCACTTAGTCTTTCTCAAGAACCAGTTCTACGGCCACCTCCTCTGAAAATCCTTTTTGAACCTAACCAGAGCTTAATAACTTCCTCCAGATAACACATACTTCTCAAGATTGTTTACAGAAAGCTCTTCTTGGAACCCTGAGACAATTGTTACTTCCTCCCATATTTAACTTTACAGAAAAGGTTATTTTTAAATTAAGCTGCTATTGCCGAATAGGATACCTCATCTATTACATTTTGTTTTCCATGAGACTGTTTTCCATACTTGCTCTTACCTCTCCCTAACACATTCTAAATGAAGCTACCCCATCCATCTCTTCTGCAATGCAACTCCATTCACCACATGGTTCTCAAGCTGTTCTCTTTCCAGATCGAGACCAATAATGGATAGAAAATCCACACAGATGATCAATAAGGAATCAGAGGACTGGAACAACACTATAGATCAAATAGACCTAACATACATATAGCGATCTCCCCTCTACAGTACCAAAATACACATTCTTCTCAAGCTCACATGGATCCTTCCCCAGGATAGATCATATTAGGTCACAAAACAAGTCTTAACAAGTTTAAGACAAGCATATCAAGTATTTTTTTTTCTGACCACAATGGAATGGAACTAGAAATCAAGAGCAAAACAAAAACTAGAAAATTAAATAACACACTCTTGAACACCATTGGGTCAAAGAAGAAAACAGAAAATTAGAAAATATTTCAAGATAAATAAAAATGAAAATACAACATACCAAAACTTACGAGATAAAGCAAAACAGCAAAGTTCATAGCAATAAACACCTACATTAAAAAAGATGTCAAACAACCTAACTATATACCTCAAGGAGGGAAATAAAGATTAGTGCAGAACATAAATAAAATAGAAAATAAATGGAAAAGAGTCAACAAAATAAAGAGTAGGCTTTTTGAAAAGAAACAACTGACAAACCCTGAGCTAGACTACAAAAAAGAAGACAAATAAAATTAGAAATGAAAGAAGAGATGCTACAACTAATGCCATAGAAGGTCTAAAAAGACTCATGAGACTATATGAACAATTATATGCCAACAACCTAAAAGCAAAGGCTCAATTCCTAGAAACATACAACCTAACTAGTGTCACTGCTTACAGCCTCCTATAATTCTTCCCTGCATACCACTACCAAACTAATTAATTACACCGCTATCAAATCGAAAAAGAAAAAAAAAAGATTAAGCCTAGCATTATAAGCCTTTATAACCTACCCTCAAATTCTCTTTCAGAATTTATCTTCCTCTATTCCTTTATATAAAATCCCTACTCACCTAAATCGACTTATTCACTGACCCTAAGTGTACTCTGCACTCTCCTGCCTTCATCTTTTAAGTTCATACAATTTCTCTACCTAGAACGATCCTGATCCATTGATTAACATTGCCAAATTCTACTGTAACAGAATCCCTCTATAGTGTACCCACCTGGTGCGGGGGGTCCTAGGTAAGATCACTTTTATAGGTTGTTCCTCGTGTACTGAATTAATAACATTGACATGAGAAATGGCCAAAGTCAGTGCTCCCTTTTCTGTGACTTTCTGAGTCACCCAAAAAGGTTCATGGACCAGCAAACAACTGCATCATCTGGAAACTTGTCGAAAATTTAAAATCTCAGGCCCTCCCTGACCTACAAGAATCTGCATTTTTAACAAGATCTAAGGTGATCAGAATGCATATTAAAGTTTGTTTAAAGCACTGATGTAGAAGACCAGGAGATAAAATGGACTAGAGAAACACAAATACCAGGAAGCACTAAGATTAGGGATCATGAATTTAGTCGTACCAATCAGGAGGGGTATGTTTTTCCAGCTACATTTAGCTATATTGGTTTAGGCACTAAGAAGACAGAAATGAATTTAACCAGGATTTTGTTAGTTAAACAAGTACAGTTCAGGGAGGAGAAAGAAATTAAGGGAGTGCCCAAGGAAAGAATGATAATTATGGGCTGTGTAATTTAAGCGGGGGAAGCAGAGAACTGAGAACATCAGGGACAAAAAAGCAGAAGGGTCAAGCAAAGATCACAGGTCCAACGGAGTCTAATAAGGATTGTTGCAGGGAGTAAACTGGAGAGACAGGAGGAGGTGGTGGCAGAGTGTGGAATACTTAACTTGAAATTATGAAGGAGGTGCAGTTTGGGGCAATGACAAGGTCTATAGTTTAGCCACAGGAATTAATGGCTGAGGCAAGGTGGAGAATAAAATCACTGGAGAGGTGTAAAAGATATGAGAATCTAGAAAGACTATCTATAGAAATACTGAATTCACCAGAGTGATAGTACTCTAGGAGTCTAAAGAGCCAGATTCAAAGCTAAGTGATATTTTTAGATGAAGAGGAGAAGGAATGGTATGGAAGTTACAGTGAGGCACAATGATGTAAGAAGTTGGTGAGAAAAATTTGTCACCATCTTAAAGGGCTGCAGGGGATACAAAGTTCTCAGGGAGAGCCAAGTTTCCATAAGAGAGAGAAGGTGATCAAAGAAAAGGCTAGGATAGATTTTACTTTACTGACTATGAAATGGGGCATTTTAAAAGATGAAGATATGTGAGAGATAGAGTTAGAAAAAGCAATGATTTGTATAAGACTCCAGGGTAATAAGGTTGATTTGATAGATCTAGGTTTCTTGTGTTGATTGACATAAAACAGGAATAAAAACATAATGAGATTAGGGCTGATAGTCCCAAAGCAGTTAACAGTACCAGATTCTGACTTTTGAGGTCTTGCATGATGTTAAGAGTTTAGAAAACACATGTGACACCTGCAGATGGAGGTATGGAGGAGAGAGGGGTGGTCTTATTCTGAGAGCAAATGCTCTCAGAACACATCCACCGTGAATCCTTCCTCCCTATTTTAGCCTGAAGTAAATATTTCCACCTCCAAAATTCTATAGTATTTATCAATATCATTCAATAATCACTCGACAAGTTTTCATTATTATTTTCATCTATTTAAATATTCATACACTTTCACATCTACCTCCTCACTTACACTGTAAGCTTTTTCAGAGTGTAGGCCATCAAATAATTGTTACATAGCACCTACTCAAAGCTGTGTCTAGCAACCGTGAAGAAGTCATAGCAAAGGAGAATAAAAGTTGCATTAAACTTAAGAGATGTAAACTTTAGTTTCTCCTCTGCTATATTCGAATTTAAGTTATTGTTCAATCCACTCAAACTCTTGGGGTCACAAGAAGATAAAATGAGAAGAGACTAGAATAAAAATACTCTATTTGCTACAAGTTTGAGGCATGACAAAAAAGATTTTCAGTGGTCCTTTCCAGATGTAAAGATCTGGGAATCCTTATACCTACTAGCATTTTATAATTTGATATATGAATCATCTCATCAGAACCTCTAAGTGACAGAAATATGAAATTCCAGTTTGTTAGAAAGATATGGAATTGCCCAAGATGTATAGATAGATAGATAGATAGATAGATAGATAGATAGATAGATAGATAGATAGATAGAGATATAGATATATATGCACACATCCTTAAAAATAAGAGTTTTAGAGTTGAAACAGGTCTTAGAGATCATTTACTCAGCTTCTATTGCTATAAGCTCAAAAGACTAGATCTGTGCAGAATTCTCTGGGTATTATTGATCCGAAGGGAAATCTATTTTGTTGGAATACAGAAATGTATTAGGATAAATATTAAGTATGTAAAATGTATCTGGTTAGAGGATCTGTAAAGGAATAATTACATGGTTCTATTCAAGTTAGTAGAAACAAAATATATTAAACTGATGGCTCTTAGAGACATGTCCCTGTCCAGTGTTTCCTTCCATTACGCTATCCACACATTCTTTATATATTTCCTGACAAGTTCTAATGAAGACGTCATTGGTGACTTAGATGCCAGACAAGAAAACAAACTATAGTGGTATATATGAATATAAGTGAGAATATACTCTGTAAAAATCTAAGAGGTTACTAGGGAATCCAAAAAGATGAACCCTCAAAACAAAAGAATTGATTTTATAAAGAGGTCAGAGTTGTTCAAAACTGGCGCTATAAAAATTTATGTATTTTGATTTTGGCACTACCTAATTCATTTAGTATTCTACTCTGTGCTGTGCACAGAGTATGTATTAAAGAGAATACAGGTAAGATACAACTCTCTCTTCCAAAAAGAGGCTTGTTAAGAAGGGGAGACAGAATGTAAATCACTGCCAATAAATTAAAAATGACAATAGAAATATGCAGAAAATGCTATGAAAAAAGTGAAGGAGTAACTAAGTCTTGCTGGGGAAGAAGAAAAGACTTCAGTGAGTCCTTTAATAGTGTAAATAAACATCAAACTCAGAAATCAGATACACTAAAATTCGATTTTTGAATGTCTCTTCTCTCTACTATATAATACTTCATAGAAATTAGGTGAAAAGTAAAAGAAATTAAAACAACAAAGAAGAAAACATGAGAACCATTTAAAAATGTAGTTATTATTAATTTGCACATAGCAAAAACAAAACAAAACAAAGAACAATCATGACTAATAATCAGTTCCAAGCTAACTTTGAAATCTATCTGAAAGGATATATACTTTTGTTAATTAAAAAAGAAACAAAAACAAAACCCACCCAAACTCAAGGTTGGAACTAGAATAATTTCTTCCTAAAGAAAAAGTGTTTGAACCACAGTCCTAAATTGGAATTTCTCTTTGACTAAACTGCCTCTACAATCCTTTAATATATTAATCACGGGCAATCATGGGCAAAAGATTTTTCTTCTATTACTCATAGCACAGCAGAAAAAAAACTGGAACATTCAAAAATATTGGAATAAAAGGCTAAAAGATGTAAATAAGAATAAGAGGAACAAAGAGAATATCATAAATGTAGGGAATCGGATTATAAATTACCACTTAGTTATCTTCAATTTATAGTACCATAAATCTATCCCCTCTTTCTCATTCTTGTTCACCCCGCCTCCCTCTAATCCCCTCTCCCTGCAAAAAAGAAAATCTTTGGCTACCACCACAAAAGAGTACCTAACCTCCTAGAGACCCAGAAAACTATGTCAAGAGAGGGTGCCACCGCATTCACTATCAAATCTCCATGGCTAGTTTTCTCGGTTTCTGTTCCTGGCTAAAGGCCTGCCTCTTCCCAGATTGACTAAAACTGGAGATATTCAACTCTTCAAAGCCGTGTCACCATCATTCTTCCAGACTTCAAAAATAAATAAACTAATTCCAATAAGCCTTAATACTCATGTGACATGGAGGTGGGAAATGGGGAAAGTCATTCCTTCAATAACTTCTCTCTCTTTTGTACCTTCTTATATCAATGATATCCAAATTCAGCTTTTACAATATGAGCAGGTATCTAACTATAAAGACAAAATTCAATTCGAAACAATTTTTTAAACCACAAATGATATTTTTGGTAAAAGAAATTGTTCACAAAAATCAACAAGTATTAAGTATGAAAGTAATCTCATTTTAAATCACACATTTAACATTATGTTTTGAACTAGTAATCTACAAAATTACATACATATGAAATAGCTAAAAATACTAACTTGATTTCAGATAGTCTATGAGAAAAACTTCTAATTATGAGACATAATTGCTTTAGAAATGAAAATATATACAGCAGGACTTCACAGGAATTCAGTTATTACAACTAAAGCTGAAAATTGTAGTGTTCATCTTAAGGAATGGCTCTATCATTTCTTCAAATAATATCTACTTTAAATAAACTCACTGAATCCACTTGTAAATTATTTCCCTTTGGCTGTCTCATTATTCAATATGCTTTCAAGGAACATGATGATGAAAGAAGAAAAATACCTCTTTCTAACATAACCTTACTGGCAAGAGCATCAACATTATCAGTATTCAAAGAATGTCTTGGCAGGTTAAACCTTCATAAAAAGAAGGAACACTATCTAATCCAAGATGTCAAAATAGCAATAGTACTTCCCATAATATGTGCAATGTAATTGTTTGTTTCTAACGCAGAAAAAAATTTTTTAAAAAAAAGAAAAACAAAAGACGTCAATATTGCCATGTTTAAATTTTAAGCAAAGGCAAAAATATTTTTCAGAAAAGCACATAAAGAATGATAAAAGTAAGCATGTTTAAAAGAAAAAGGCTAAGACCAGAATTGTACTCAATGTCCAAAAAGATTTATGATAATATGTCAATGCTATTTGAGGAAGTTTAACAATACACTTTAACATCTGAGGCATAACAGCACTATTAAGAAATTAATAATTAATTAATAATTTATAATAATAATTAATAATTTATACTAAGGAAAAAAAGCTTGAAGACAGACATCTTGTTCTAATTCAGTCTGTGATTTCCTCGTGTAATAATAGATAATGTCTAATTTTACTTTTGCTAATCTTATATTACTTTCATGGTGTAACACTCTCAGCACTCTCTCCAGGATCTGAACTGTGTCTGAAATTACTGAAGGCCATTGAGCAACTTGTTTTTGCTCAACGTAAGTTCAGACATCTTGTCTAAACATAATAAAATGTAGTATATTACAAAACACTAATTTCTATTCTCAAAAGAAAATGCCTACATTGATGATCTTACAGTAGTTAGGAAGGTTATATAAATATCCAAAGCTTACAAGGTATATATATATATATCTACATATCTATATATATCTATATAGAGACATAAATATAGACATGATATAGACATATATAAACATAGATATGTAGATATATATTTGACTTTAAATACTCATGAGACAATAATCTTGTTTTATTCTTCTATCAGGTTTTCTTCCACTCAAAACTTTTTGCTTTAGTTGTACTCACTTTTATAAATACATAGTTCCTATCTTCATATTTTACCTTTTCCATCTGTATTCCCTTCCTGATCATTATTTCTTCTGTCTTTGATCTTTTCTTAACTTGTATATATTCAATCTTTAATTACTAACTCTCCTTTGGATCAAGAGGTCACAGTGTTATTTATATTAGCAGGATGAGCCTCTATCCATCAACATCCTGAGGAAGCATAGCATGGTAGAGCTGGACGGGATCTCGAGGTATCATTTGGTTGAGCTCTATGCCAGCATGAACAGGTGGCTGACTGTTCTTAATATTTTTCTTTCTTTATTTTTTTAAGATGACCAAAGATTTTGATCATAAATATTCCACCACAGCTTGGTTTAATACAAAATTTTCTTAAGAGCAAATAAAACAATCTTAAAGCAGTTACAGTTGTACCTGTTGGTGGATTAAGACGGAAGAACATTTAGATGTGGAAGGGACCTCAGCATTATTACTTGCTATAAAATATAAAACAATTATTACTTGCTATAAAATATAAAACAATTATTTTGATCACTCTGAGCTTCACCTTCCCCATATTAAGATAATGCTGTCTAACTCAGTTATTTTAAGAGCTCTGAAACCTGAAAAAGAACCATATAAATGTTAAAATGGGAAGCAACACAGTAGATAGTAAAGAACCTGTACTCTGCAAGCATGCTAAGTTTCAAATACCACTGCAACAATTTACTAGCTGTGGAACTTGAAGCACAGTATTAAACCTCCCTGAGTTCAGTTCAGAGAACAACTGCAAAACTTATATGTCTACATCATCTGACTGTTGCTATGGATTATAGGAGTTTAATGCACCACGCATAAGTCCTGGCATTGTGTAGGTCCTTAATAAATGTTAATTCCTTATTCCTTACCAGGTTTCCACATTTCTTCAGTGTGGTTCTGCTCTCCTTCTATTAAATAGTTTGAGGTGCGCATATATACTTTCACAAAAAAATAATTGGAAAATATGTAAACTTTTCTTTCCCCTAAGAGACAATCAGCAATAAGAATTGCTTATTAGCCCTGCTCTGAAAAATGGGAAAAAAATGAGGTAGTTTCCCTTAAAACAAAAAACAAATTCTTCCAAAGAAGAAATAGTTTAGAATAAAAGGTGGAAAATGTCACTAAATTGTGAACTCTGTAAAGGAAAAGAGCAAGTCTTTATTTATCATCATATTTAGGAAGCACTCAAACATCTCTTGGATGTAAAAGTCTGTTGGTGAAATGGCTGATCTTAGAAATGAAGTGTTCAATCAGATTTCATATAGATACAAGGTAACAAAGATAATCTATATATAAAGATTAAACAAATGGGGACAAATTTTTGAAGACTCTTTATATATCTAATTGATTTAGATAAAATACACTGTCCCTTCATAATACAAAAAAAAAAAAAAACCTTATAGAAGTATAATAATGCTTACCTTGTTATGTATAAGAAGAATCCTTAAGTCAGGTTTAAGTATACCATAGCTTATGAGGAGATCTAGGATCTTTTTTATTTCATCTTTACATTTTTTAGCAGTTGAGTAAAACTGCTTTCTTACCGGTAGATTCTTAAACAATCTTAAAGCAGTTACAGTTGTACCTGTTGGTGGATTAAGACGGAAGAACATTTAGATGTGGAAGGGACTTCAGATCATCAAATGCTATCACAGAAGGCCAGTACTCCTCCAATTCTGGAAACCCAAAGAAGATTCAGCTTTGTAAGCTATTCTGACCCTGTGCTAGATTCTACTTTTGGCAACAGGACTGAACAAAGTAGGATCTCTTCTGTGTGGTCTATTCAGGAATAATCTTTATTCCTACCACTGCAGAGAAACATGGGCTCATCAGAATGTAGCATCTTAAGAATTCTACTGGTATTCAAACCACTTGGGAATGATGCTTATTCTGTACTTGAAGGCTATGTAGCATATGTGATAACCTTAATTATGCCAATAAAAATTCTTATCTAAAATATTTAATTGCTTGGTTTAATTTTCCCTCAATTTCTGAACAACAACAAATAAGGCAGGATAATCTAACAAAAAGTATTTTTTAAATTGTGATTTTAAATAAAAAGGTGAATGAAGATATAAAATTATAGTAATTAAATATCAGGTTAATAACAAGCTTTTGTTAAAAAGCAAATGAAATTAGTACCATCTTTGCCTCTAAATTCTTTAACATAACAGTTGTTTTAAAAGTTCTTGTCTGATAATTCAAATACCTGGGTCATCTGTGAATTTGTTTATATCAACTATTTTTTCTCTTGATTATGGATCCTATTTTCCTTTCTTCATGTCTCTCAATGTTCTTATTTTTTCCAGACGTTGTATATGAAAGAACAATAAATATTGAAGTAGGTAATATTCCCCTCCCACCCCCCGAGAAGGCACTTCATTTCTTCCGTCAAGCAGTTAAAGTGAAGACAGGATCTCTTCAATATTATTAGGAATTTATACGGGTTGGAGCTGAGTTGACCCTTTATTTAGTTCCAGTTCACTTTCAGTTTCAAATGTCTTGAGGATAGAAACAGGTCTCTTCCTCTAGCAAGGCTTTGGGACCTATGAACTGCAAGACTTTAAGATCTTTCTCTAGCTCAGTCTCAACTATCTTCATCACTGCTTACCCAGTAAAAGTCTTAATGAGATTTGGCATCTGGGCTGAACTAGTTCTGTGTCTGAGAACCCCATATCCCAATGTGCCATGTCAGCTTGCATGTAGCTATTAAAAGTTCAGCTGGTTTCTCCTAGAGCCATAAAAGTCTACGGCAGGCTTGCTCCTTTGCTTATTATGCCTCCAGACTCAGTTAATGCTCCCAGGGATGCAAGCAGCCACCATTTTTTTCTTGTCTAGGAAGGGGGGCCATCTTTCTTTTGAACTTAATTCACTTAAATTTCTTTGTGACATAGTTCCTCAATGGGTTTTTTTTTTTTTTTTTAATACAGGCTTTTCAAATCATGCGTTTTTTCCCCTCCTTGCAACATAGAGAGCAATGTTTTCTTGAAATCATCTACGTCCATCATTCTTCTCTAGCTGAAAGGTTATACTTCTACCCCTACCAAACTACCATTTTCAAACTCAGATATTCCTTTCTAAAAAAATTTGCTAACTTCCTCTTAGCAGCTGGTGGTTTCTTTTTTACTGTCACCACTTATTTACTCATATGTGTTCTCCACTACCCTATGACAAATATAATGGCATATACCATAGCTATGAACAGTGGGAAGGAAGGCAGGTAGAAATCAGTTGGGAAAAACGTAAATGTGTTTGTGAAAGGAAAAGATATATGTTGATTCTTAAATATAGGTTATGTATCAAAGACCATACATATCTAATGCAAATATATTGATAAATAATTGCTTTAGCTAAAAATATTCTGAGTAAATTGAAAATTACTAATTAAGCCAAGAATCATATGTTTGCATAAAACTTAATGATGAAAAACTTTGCTGATTCCAACTGAAATGCATATTCTTTAAAAAAAAGTACCACATAATACTGGGCCATGGGGAGGCCTTACTATATATACTATTATATTTTACAAGAGAACTGCTTGGCTCTCCAACTTTAGCACATTTTACAAACACCAGAATTAAACTGCAGTCCTATAATCTGTTCCTTGTGATATATTTTTACATGACCCTACGTTATGTCATTTATAAAGGTAGCTATTTATATTCCCAATGTAAAGAGCTATAGTTGCTTGCATATATGAGTTTTCTTTATTTAATGAATAAAAGATGAAAACTCTTTCAATACATGCACAATTACGCATAGCAGGGATCTGCAAAGAACATGATGCTCTGCTCTATTAACAGGATAGGGAAAGGAAATACCCTGATCGGAGTGCTGTAAATATACAACTTTTGATATCTCAGAAATTTCTATAGAAGAAGTACTAGGAGGCGTTAAAATAATTTGTGAGAAGGGTACATCAATTTAGAAAGCTTAATACTGATTATCTAGGATAAAGAGAATAGATGACAGCAAAAAGGTATGACTAAAACAATTTCGTCAGGGTTCTTGATAAAAAAATCTAACGGCTGGAGATTTATTTTCACATTTCATGTTAATTTTTTAAATGTCTTAAAACAGAAGCAAAGAGAAGGTAAGGGTAATTTTAAATGACATACTGTTAAACACATAAATCATTTTAAATGGCTAAATTAATCCATAAAACAAATACCTACCCTTGGAAAACCACAACTAGAATTTCCAGTAAACTATTTTTAGATATTTTAAAATATGCTTTTTAAAAGGGTAACGAATTTTACAATGACTGAAAAAATTTTGTTCTAAGTTGTCCCTGTACCTACAGTTAGACTAGCTACAGGTACCAACCTGTCAGATGAGAAGGGGAGTGACTGATAAGTAGAGATGTTCACACCACAGCAGAAATTAATCTACAAAAACTTTAAATGTACAGGTATTAATTAAGATGATTGAACTGTAGTTTTATCTTACACAGAAAATATTTAAATGGAAGCTGAATGACAGCTGGTAGTGAAATGTGAGTCGTGATTCACTCACTCAAAAACTCTCAGCACTAAGGTAATATGAATATAAAATGCTTTGGTAAGTGTTTGTAGATTTCTATACTACGTCCACCTAGAGCAATTTGAAACTAAGAGCTTAATTTTTTGTTAGTTTCCTAGCCAATCAACTGTATTTGAGGGGAAAAAGTAAGTTGTAAAAGGCATTTACTACTAGTTTAGCAACTACTGACTTTCCAAGTATGTTGTTTCTTAAGGTAAAGGGAATACTGCTAAAGAAAAATAAGGTTCATTTACTGACCGTAGAAATTCCTTTAATGCATACCTGATCTTATTAGAAGTAGAAGACTTATGTGAGCAAGAAAGGAAAAATCAATCAGCAAATGGGCAAAGATCAGAAGTCTATATTTAAGAATTGTTATTTCATAGTTCTCATGGAGATGAATACAGAAAGCATGAGAAGTATGAGTGATGCAAAGCCACTGGCCATCTAGATTAGACTGGATACTACTAAGATAAAAATAAATACATTTAAGTTTTATAAGGTGACTAGATTACTTCAAAGTACTCTACTAGATAGGCACTCGAATATCTCCTAATGGTTTCCTAATTTGAACTCCTAAGAACTGGGGTCAGAGCATTTCTGGAGAGGGACCATATTTTAAAATGCCTGCTCTTCATCCTAACTTTTCATACATAAAAAGAAACAAATCTATTATTTTAAAATAAAATATGTACAACATTATCATGCATCAAATTAAATAGTAATTAGATGAACTCATTTTTATTAACTGAATAAAAGAGAAGAAATGTTGGTATGCTTTCTTAGGAGTTTCTATTAACTCTTTCCTATATGTGGATACAAAAATGTTAAATGTTAACGAATAAAAGTAACAGTAAAGATTATTAAAATAAGAATGAGAGAATTTAGTATCAAGAAACAGGAAAATACATTTCAATGAAGACAGACAAGTCATTTGAAAAAAATAAATCCAACATTAAAACTGGAGGGAAGAAACCACCAAAAAAAATTTAGCACTTTGATATATTACAATGAGGGATCACAAAATTAAAAATAAATTTACAATACAAACTGAAGGAGAAAAAGGGCAAACAACAACAAAAAAACACAAGCGCCATTTCAAATCTAATAATTCTTGTGAACATGACTCAAAAGAAGTCACACATTTAATATTCTCAACTTTAAACACATTATTATCAGAAATTAGCTGTATAAAAAAGATTAAGAGAGATATGTGGATCTCTCAAAACTGAAGAGACTTTTTTCTTTAGAAGTAAATAGTAGAGGAACTTGGAAACATAAGATGTCATTGAAATTTAATAAAATTATTTAAGTGTATAAAACACTAAAAAACCAAATGACAAATAGTAATAATAATATATTTATTTGCTTCAAATAATACAAAAAGGGAGGAAGAGGGTGAGAACAGTAGATGAAACATCCACAATGAGTTAATAATTGTTGAAAACAAGTGACAGGAATACTGTTCTATCTACTTGTGCTTATGTTTGAAGTCTTCCATAAATAAATGTATTTTAAATTATATATTTAATCATAATACCTTGATGGTATGGTTTATTATCGTGGGTACTAAATTAATAATGCTTTAGGCATTTCAATAAAATACTATCTTTCATATATAAAGATGACACTAGTAATCCAGCAAGAGTAAAATAATTGCTCTTACAGTTTTTATAGAGGAATAACTAATCCATGTTGTTGTCCAAAGTCTTTCACACATAGTTCCTCTTGAGAACAACTCTTCAGTATTTAAGAGACAGGTGGCTACAGTACCTGCTGAATATTCTTTTGGATGTTAACTAGCTATTACCAGGTCTAAGCGCAAAGCAATATATTTGAATATAAGAAGTAATAATTTTTTAAATAAACAATTAAGACAGAAAAGCCAAAGAATGCTCCAAAGCCACTCTCTTACCTTGACCAAGATGTGAAGGTTTTTGAGAAATTATGTGGCCACTTCCATCTAAAACATACTGGGTGCTAAAATTATCAGCAGCTGTCCTTGTTGTAATTAAAACCTGAAATTTAAAAAAAAAAACCCTCTAGTAAAATTATGATTTTAGATATTGCAGAGGGCTCATCTCAAATTATATTTAAAATAATTATCATATATTTACTTAAGACTGAAAAGTTTTACTTAATAAATTCTTGACCACTTCTCTTTTAATATTCCTTAATTACACTAACAAGCAAGAAGTCAGTTTATACTTTTTATGTGAAATTACTAATTTTTATTTTGAGTATTTTACTCTAAATTACTTATATATGAATCCATATACCTGAAATGGCTATTTTTATTATATGTATTATATGACTTACATTTATAAAATCAAATACTTTAATTGCATTAGGGGAGTTTGCTTTTCAACAGACATTCTCAAAATGTGTTGGTAAAGTCAAAAATCCTTTTGTAAAGTGATCACTCTCCTCTTTTATATTCTGCATAAAGTTGCACTTCTGTATTTCAGATTCATGATTCAAAAGAATAAAAACGTATAAATCATACACATAGATACGTATGGTTAATTTTTCTTAAACCCAAGCTTTGACTTCACTGTTGAATATAAAATTTTTATTAATTACAAAAGTTTAGCATTAAAATATGTAAGTATAAGAATTTCAGTTAGCATGAACATTTCCTAAGATGTTACAGTCATAGAAATATAAAATTAAGATCTGTATTCTTTTGAGCTACTCTTTACCTCAGCTTTGTTTACCTATTTTGTGAAATTTTTAGGAGAGTATAACAATAGTAAACCATACAACTTGCCAGAAAATACCATAGGTGGGGAGTGGGGATGCAAGGAAAGCAGGGTGGATTCAGAAAAGGGCAGCCTCCTCACACTTCCGGTGAACAATGCTGTCCCAGAATTGGAAGCAATCCTTTTTGGCCATCATTGGACCAAGCAGAGTTGATCTTAAAACAAATCTATATAATTTACAAAGAAGCTGCAAACACTCAGCTCCACTGCTGGAACTCAAGTAGGTCCAGCTGAGTCTATATTTGATGGTTCTGTCACCCTGTCCTAACCATGCACTGATTTATTATAGGCCATACGGCTCAGTGGAACATGTGGGTACCATGCAGGGAATACCAGAGTCACCACGAAAGACTATGGCTTCTTTAGGTCACAGTACTAGTAGAGCCCACTAGATTCTCTCTGAGGGGAACATCCATAAAATCCTTACTAGGGGCACTGCCTCAAGCTGCTGTTTCTGTGATAACTGTTCTTCAATAATCTTAAGTGATTATTTTACTTCTTCCAAAAACGTATACCATGGTTCAAAAGTTGTATAATTAACAATTTTTCCTGATAACTAATCTTAATCTTCCCTGCCATATCACAACTCTACTGTGTCCAATAGTGATTCTGTCTAGTAAAGTTTGTTCAAAATAAAGAGGTCAGATTGCTAGAGATTTTCTTTCTTGTCTCTAATTACTCCATGATTGTCCCTTTAAAAACAATTCTACATCCAACCAACCACTTCTGCAAAATGCCAAGGTCAACTGAATTCTATTTCTATTCTCCAAAGAGCTAGCCACCTGACCTAGAGTTGGTGTCACTGAGCAAACGTAGCCCTGGAACTCTGAGTTCTAGTATTAAGTCTGCCAGTGGCTTGCTAGATGGTCCTGAATAAATGATTACACTATCATCTTTAAGGGGAGGGTGATGATAAGATGAAGATGATGCTAATACTTTTTAAGGTTACATGGGTTTTTGCTTTAACTATGTCAAAGCACTTTACAGTTCTTAACTTGTTCATCCTGTAAAAACATTAGTGAATAGTAAATATACTCTAGCATAGATAAATAAGTTGTACTAAAAAGCAAAATAGGACTTGACTGATCATAATGTAACATTTATTTCAAAGTAAAAAACCAGAACACATTATTTTTCAACACTAAATTTTCTTTAAATTAGAATGTGTAGGATACTATGAAAATTTAGATAGGAAATGCTTTGCAATTCACTGCTAAAGACAGTGAAGAATAAATCGCATAAGCATGTTTCACAAATTCATGAAATGCAGTGTGTTCCTCAGAGGAAGGAATTGTATTTCAAGAGTTCATTTCATCATATGACCCTGTGTCCTGGGCAGGAAACCTTTTTTTGGACCAGGCACAGGTTCAGAATGTGTTAGCAGTCCAGTAGCTTGCATTTGAACCTGCAATAACTCTACCTCAGAAGCATCTCTAATATTACAAATTATTATTGGTGCTTCTTACTGGAGACACTAAGGAATTGTGGCAGTAAATGAATCCACTGGTGTTAATAAAAAAAATAAAGAAATTAATCTAAAAAAATTTTAAAGGAGTTTATTTCAAAGGGAGAAGTTTTAGAAGTTCTTAGAGGACCTTAAAAGTTATATTAGCTTTCAGTAATTATAGTACTATTATAAGTTATATAAAAGCATTTAAACTTTACATATCTTTTATTACTGACTTATTTATTTTGAATTTCAACTTAAGATAAGATAAAAAATAAAAACTTAGGCTATATCCTGGTAATTCATGCAAAAAAATCCTCTCAACAAAAGTTCATTTAAGATAATTATGTTAAAGTTTCATTTTTGTCTGTTTTTGCTGACTTTTGGAAGAATACTTTGGCACTGAAACATGAAAACTAAAGTAAATGGCCTTCATGATTCAGCTGAAATACAGATTTTGTCTGGCTGACTGAAATGTCCTTTTCTTTCTGTGTGTGAGTAGGCATGTTTGCCTGTGCATAGTTATACGATAATATAAGCACTCTAACGTCAGAATTCTCTCCCAGATATTCCACTGTTAAAGACTAGCGACAGAGTTCTATCATTTGTGAGGAGGTTCCATTTGCGAAGCAGGGTATCCCAACTGCTTCAAAAATCCTGTGTTTATTCTAACTGAAGCTCTACACCATGGATCTAAAGCAAGGTTCCCCAATCCTTGGACCATGGACTGGTACCAGTCAGTGTCCTGTTAGGAACCAGGCCACACACAAGGAGGTGAACGGCGGAAGAGTGAAGATTCATCTGTATTTGCAGCTGCTCCCCACCTTAGCTCTATCTCAGATTATCAGGCATTAGATTGATAGGCGCACTGGTTCCTGACGCCAAAGAGGTTGGGGACCGCTGATCTAAAGGACATAGTGCATGAAACTGTGGAGCAAATGTATAAATATAGAATTATATATTTTAAATTTCTCCAGCCAATTTTGATAAGTTTTTCTTTTACAACTAAAATTATTAACATCTTTAAAATAATCTAACAAAAAATAATTCCGACAATTAAAGTTTTGGGAAATAGTCATTTAATATTGTGACAAAATATTACCCCAATTACATATTATCCATCTAATGAGTCTGAGGTGATTTACAGGTGTATGACTTTAAAATTATCTTCACTGGTTAATTTGGCAGATAAAATAACTGAATCATTAATTTTTATTATGTAACTGCAATCTGTATCAAAAATTGTCTGGTGGCATACACATGAAGCAGATAGAGACTACTGAGCAGGACATTTATTGGAGAGTGCTTCTAAGACGATAACCTGTGGGGGCAGAGCAGAAAGGAAAGTGGGCCTGTGCTAGTCACAACAAGGGCCTTGGCTGACCCCAGGGGGGCACTGTGGAGCAAAGATAGCGAGGCAGAGTTGTGAACTGGAAAAGGGCCTTTACAACCCCTCATCAACCAGGTTGCTCTGTTATGACTTAAGGTAATCCTGTTTAGCTGAGGTAAAGGCAATCTCCAGAGGGAGACTCGGCTGTGAGCATGCAGTTGCCAGTAGCTGAGGGAGAGAGTGTTCAGTCCTGATGTGGGGATTTGGGAAGTCCAGGGTTCATTACTATTACTATCGAAGTCCAGGTACAATCAAACCTAAATCATCATAGAAAAATTTGTCTGTGAAAAAATAATACATATTGTAACATTTCATTTAGATCAAGTTCAAAAACAGGTAGAACTAATCTATGTTGATATAGGTCAGAATAGCCATTACCTTTGGGGAGTACTGACTGGGAGAGAGCATCAAAGGACCTTCAGGGGTGCCGACAGTGGTCTATTTCCAGATCTGGATTACACATATGTAAAAATTCATTGTAGGGTGTGTGTATGTCCACACACACAGACACACATATATCTACGTGTGATTCTCCCAAAGATTTACAAGGAAAGAATAATGCTGTTAATATTTTCTAAGATAAACGAGCATCTGACATTGCAATGTGAAAACTGAACATAATTTTTTTAAGTTTATAGTTTCCTATTATTGTGATACTTTGACAATTCTTTTACTGCTTTTGTAATTTTGATGAGCAAAATTATTTTAAATATTTATATTCGAGGCATTCAAATGTCTCAAAAATGAAACGAAAGACAAAATTATACTTAGATTATCAAGTGGGTTAAAGTAATCAAATAGAGAAACAAGACAGTACCACTAGACAAGAACTTACAAAACAGCCACCGAAAATCAGAATTATAGTGAAGATCTGGATAAACCATATGGCTTATGTGCAATATATTTTAAAAGACTAAGTATAGTGCTGCCACCTAGCAGACAAAGCTAATAATGACTAATTTCAGTTCTGACAGGTTATACACATCTTAGAAAATACAGAAATGTCAAAATATGTATTTTTCAACAACACTGCCAAAATAAAGCTTAAATACTATCTGGCAAGTTTGGACAATAGCTAAAAAATATCAAATACTTATGTTCTCAAACAAATATGATTTCTGAACTAACCAATGAGAGCTCAATCAATAGTACTATTAGTGGGAGCTTCAGAGGTTCCCTGGTTAAAATCCCATCCTATTTTAAAAACACTCTTTCTACAAGATCTCAGGGTTACAGGTTCCCATATACAGTCTCTGGGGAGAAAGACAGGCAATGCCCAGTTGTACCCTTGACTCACTCATCCTTAAAATTTATTTGGAGACTCAGGGAAACCTAAATAAAGCAAGTGGTGAGAAAGATAACAGAAGAAAATGGTGTGTTAGTTTTTGGATAGATGTTTTAAGCAGAGTACACTTAAAGAATGATAAAGTCTTTCCTCCTTTAGTGATGTCTGAATACCTGGCTTCTAACAAGTCCTCTGCGCTAAAACACAAAATTGCCCACTTTAAATTCCACCTCCTCCCCCACTCAATTTTTCTTTCTTACTTAGGCATCACCTTATGGAGCCCCAAAGTTAAAGAGTAAATGAATACCTAACTGGGATATGATACACAAAAAATGGAGAAGACCTACACTATGCCAGCATTCTAAGGGCAGGTCAGAGGGAGGACTCAGTAAGCCTGGAGATATATCACTGCCAGGGAGACCAGGCTACTAAGTAAATGCCAAGAGATCAGATGAGGAGACAGAAATGAATCTTGCATCTATGCTACTTTTCAGGAACAAGAAGTATAAAATCCTATCATTTTATTGCACTTGAGCATTCTCACCTAAATAGGGTCTGCCAGCCTAAGCACAAATGAAGGATTACATGGCCACTGGGCAAACTTAAATACTGAAGGAGCCCTCCATAATTACCATGTCACTAACTAGCACACAGATATTATCACTCTATAAAACAGAGCCTACCACACAGAAACAGTATAGTACAAAAAAGCTAGTGCAAAATAATGTGATAAAAAAATAACTGAGATACATTCAAATGAAGAGAACAAGACTGTAGATGGGCTTTGCCACAAACTAGTTATATAAGCTATGGCAGAGGCAATGAAGTATAATTGGTCCAAGAAATCAAGTGTGTCAGACACTGAACTTAGGGGTTTATAGACACTGAAAGCACTTTACCATCAGTCAGAAGAGCAAAGTTCTAGAATCCAATCTGCCTCTACTAACCAGGGCCTATGCCAAATCAATTCACATCTCTAGAGCACAACATAATTACCTGCATTAACTAGAGTGGTATTTCCAGAGTGTGTTCCACAGAACAACAAAAATCACGATATGCTTCTCAATAAAAGGGTTTAATAGTCAAGTAGGTGCAGGGATGTACTTACTATAAACCACCAACCTTAGAGATTCACAATGCACTTTAGTATAGCAAAGGCTCTGAAAAGTGCTTATAGTTATCTATTTAATTTTATTGAATACATTTTTTCCAAGTTAATGGGCCACTAAATCACCTTTTCCTTTTCTAAATATTAACCCTACAAAACACATTTTGATGTTCCTCAAAAAATTAAACAGAATTAACATGGGACCCAGCAATTCCACTTCTGGGTAAATATCCAAAGGAAGTGAAAGCAGCCACAGACATTAGTATACCCATATTCACAGCAGCATTATTCATAATAGCCAAAAGGTGGAAACAAACCAAATGTCCATCGACAGGTGAATGGATAAACAAAACATGGTTTACATATACTGATTATTCAGCCTTAAGAAGGGATGAAATTCAGATACACGTTACAACATGGAAGACATCTGCTAAGTAAAATAAACCAGACACAAAAGGGTAAACATTGTATGACTCCATTTATATTAAGTATATAAGAACAGTCAAATTCATAAAGAGAGTAAGTAAAATAGTGATTACCAGGGATGGGCCAGAAGGAGAATGGGGATTTATTAATGGATACAAAGCTCCAGTTAGGAATGATGAAAAAGTTCTGGAGATGGATGGTGGTGATGGCTGCACAACAATGTGAATGTACATAATACCACTCAATTATACAATTAAAAATGGCAAGACTTTGGTAAGTACGAGAGCATAAAGATGTCTTATAAAATTGCACACCTGAAATTTATATAATGTTATCAATCAAAGTTATCTCAATAAATTTAATCTTAAAAAATGGTTAAAACGGTAAATTTTATTATGTACATTCACCACAATAAAAAAAAATGCTCTTTGCCAAATACTGGCTTAGTTTTTTCTTAACTAATATTCTGTGGTTATAAAATCACTAAAATAGTCAAAATAAATTACCTTACCTCAGCTACACAACAAATTGACCCCAAGGCTTCTCCACGAAAACCATAAGTTGTCAAATTTTCAAGATCTTCATGACTATTTATTTTTGAAGTGTAGTACTTCATTGCCATTACAGGTGCATCAATGGCCTTGATACCTTCACCATTGTCTCGCACCTCAATTTTATCAAATCCATAATTCTCCTATACAAAGTTAAAACATACTTTTAGTATATAAAGACATTAAACTGTCACAACATTTCGAAACATAAGTGAAATAATTTTATCTTTTATTTATCTTTTACAAAACTCTAATCTTAAGGAAGAGTTTAATTTCCTAAGTTTACTAATTCCTAGTTCTTATACATGGGCAAGTTCCTTATTTTCCCAGGACTCAGATTCAACTGTAAAATAAGATCAGTCTGATCTTTAAGGTTCCCTTGAATTGTCTCAGGATCATAGGTATCTATGTTTAAATTTATGTTTAAACTTGACTAAAAACTTTCTTTTAAATTATATATATCTTTATATAATCTCTCAAACAAATAAAACAGAATACCACCACGATCAAAAATAACACCAAGAGTCTAGTGATTATCATTATGCAATTTGGTTTTTAATACTTTCTTGAATGACTTATTGCTTTCATAAGAAATTAAAATACTTACTACGTTGTAACTTTCTAAATTTCCTAGCAAGAAACTGTTGAGCAAATATACCTAATTTGGCAATCTTGGTGAGTTTTTAATCTGAAAACCAAGAAAAAAAAAAATGCCCCTCAATTCATACCTTAGTATTTGCACTCTAATACTAAAAATACACATACATAACAAAAACAAAATCTAAATTCCTATAGTGATCACACTTTCCATAAATATCATATTTTAAATTTGGTAGAAAATTTCTATCATAAGCTTGACTTCACAGTTTTATGTGTATGGTCATAGATGCAAGTTTCAAAGGAGAAAAAAAGTCTTCCTATAATTACGATGACTCTGGTATTTAAAATAACACCACATCTTTTTATTAATCTAAAATTATTTAGTACTGTTTACATCAGTATTTTTTAGATAAAATAGATATACAAGGTGTTGAGAGACACCCAAGAATTCATTCCTCATCTTTTACTCAATCTAAAACTAAGTTATTCTGGAAACAGGTGGTCTGCTTTTTATAGAAAAATCATTAATTACAGAAATGCAAATCTTTCAATATAAATTAGAACTCCAGGCACCTGAGAAAAATGACAAAGACTTATTTAAAAATGTGTAAATATCAACATGTTTATTTTAATTAACTAATTATGAAAACATTTCTAGCAAGGATAGTTATTATCATATGAAACCGTAATACAACAAGCCTTAATACGTAGAGCAATAGAGTTGTTTATTTTAAAACTATGCAAGTAGAGAAAGAGAAACTGATAAATGTCAAAGGATTAAAATACATAACCAGATAAAAATATGTACTTTCATTTACTTTTATAAGAGGACTTCTGCTGCTGGCCTTGTAAAACTATTTTAAAAAACTGTTTTTCTTCCAGAGAACGTTAAGAATAAGATATGTGTCTGCCTAAGATTCTTAAATGAAATACGTCAGATATAATTATCTAATTCTACTTAATTACTATCGATTCTATGCTAAGCAGACTAAACTGAATATATAAAATGTCTAAGAAACATCAGTTGTTTTTCTTTGGGTTTAATAATTTTTTCATGTTTAAAAAGCTTATATTTAAAAACAAAATACAGGTTAATATGGTTTAGAATTGCAGTTCTCAGCATTAACTAGAATTTGTTAGAAATACAAATTTTTGAGCCCCACCTAGAATCTGAATTTCTGGGGCCCAAGTAACTGTTTTAACAAACTCCCTAAATTACTCTGATGCACCTCAACATTGTGAGAACCCCTGGCAGAGAGGGAAGATCTTGAATGGGTTTTACAGTTAGAAAAAACTGAATTTCAATTTCAGCTCTCCTACTTAAGAATTATATGACTTTATGCAAATTCTCAAAAGCTTAATTATTTGTAATGTGGGTATAGTAGTAGCTAATTCACAGTTTTAAAAGGAGTAACTGGGATTATACACACACAAACACAATATATATATTAACATATATATGTGAAAAAAGTGGGTCTCTTTCTTTAAAAGATATTCATATCAGAATTATTTCTAATAATGTAATTCTAGAAATAATGTAAATATCTGACAATTAGGAAATTACGAAAAAAAATGTATTCTTACATTCATTCAAACAAATTTATTCGCCAGTTATGTACCACTTACATATAGGTTAATGTAGCAGGTACTGGCCAGGTATGGTGAATACAGAAATGAAAAAAATACAGACCTTACTTCCATGAGCTAGTGATTTAAAATAGGGAAGGTAGACAGGCAAAACAACTCTAATAAATCATAATGTGTGTCATGTTATATCAATTCAAATGATATAATATATAGCACTTACATTTAAAAATGTGAAAACTATGAAGCAACAAAGGATACAATTTTGAAATAAGATTAGGTAAAAAAATTAAATGCAAATGAGAATATGTAAGTAAGCATATAGCAATAACCAAAGATAAATATTAGTAGAAAATACAAATTAAATTCATGTTTTAGGTAATGGAGTCATAAATAATAAGTTTTTTAAATAATTTCCTTTGGCGTTACTAATGCCATTTCGAACTAATCAACTAATGTTGACTTAAATTAAAATTAATTTTAAAAATTTACTCTTAAACAAGACAAAGCATCCAATGTCCTATGAATAATTTACTGGTACATATAAAGAAAAGAAAGGTAATAGTTGTAAGGAGAAAATATGTGTCTGGCCCTTTTTTGCTTTTAAAGGTATTTGGCTTTTCAGGGACACTCACCAGTTTAACATCTATGCTTGTGGCACCAGCATCCAAGGAGTTTTCAATGAGCTCTTTTACAACGCTGACCACTGAAGTGATTATCTGGGAGCTTGAAAGGAGGCGAACTGTTGCTGCAGGCAACTGTTTCATTCTAGCTTTTAGCAAAGTAGCTAGAAGGCGAAAATAAACTGTTAAACATTCCTGACTAAACAGGACTAATAACAACACCAATAATAATAGCAGTTCACATCTACAGAGGCTCAGTTTAGGCCAATCTCTAATTTATAGTATTAAATCATTTGTTTCTTAAAAATACTCTGTGAAATAGATGCCATTATCATCTCCATTTTATAAGACTACGGCATACAGTAGTTGATGAATTACACTATGACTATTAAAGAAGGATAAGCACAAATCTGCTATGAGTGTAATATGTGACCTGCCTGGCTAAGAATGACCAGGTAGTACTGTCACTTCAAGTATGTGGATGTCAGTCATGTGCCTTAATGGCAGTCTCACTTAAATATTAGTAGTAATCCATTCATTTTGATGAGTTACGATGTCTTTTTCAATTATTGAGCTCTTGGAATTAGGATATCCAGACCCCAGAACTACTGTTAATCTTAATTAGTCAGATTCCAGACATATCAGGTAACTATCCCTCTACACTACTTTGCCTAAAACATCATTCTCATCATGTGGCTCCCCAAAGCCAAAATCTTTGTGCTAGCATTCAGGGTTCACCACATGCCAACCCAATCTGTACATCCAAAATCTCTCTGCCAGAAACTGTTTCAGCTATGAAACCTTTTCAAACAAAGAATAAAAAAAAATTCACATGTAAACTCTATATGTAAAATATGTAGGGAGTGAGGTTTGCATCTGTCTTAAAACCTGTTTTGAGGAAAATAAAAAACACTAGCTTGATAACATGCAATTCCTCTACAGCAGCGGTCCCCAACCCTTTTGGCACCAGAGACTGGTGCTCTTACGAGAATCTAATGCCTGATGATCTGACGTGGAGCTGAGGTAGTGATTGATGTTAGTGCTGGGGAGGGGCTGCAAATACAGATGGAGCTTCACTCCCTTGCTGCCGCTAACCTGCTGTTTCCTAACAGGTCACTGACTAATTCAGCCCAGGAATTGGGGACTCCTGCTGTAAAGAATCAAGATTTTTTTTTGACAAAAAATAGATTGGGGGTGGGGTACATCCTTAATTTACCACAACTAGTTACATGATCACATGATAGTTTGATCCTATGGACTGTAGGTCCAAACAAAAATAAACGAAATAAAAAGGTGTCCTTTTAGCATTCTTTCTCAGGCAACAAAAGACAAGTAGAGTTATGTAAAGACAGAGTCAGTAACTGAGCAAGAAATGAAGCATAGCCACTAAAATAACCACATTGGATTTTAAAAGATATATTTCTGGGAAGGGGCCTCTGGGAAGAGGCCAACATATTCAGTTCTGAGTGGTGTTAACTGGTCACAATTCATAAACATAAAATATTTTCTTTTGTACAAGGCAAAGCTGATTAGCACAGTGAAAAAAATATACCAGACTAGAGTTTTAAAAAACATATTTTATTACATGTAAACTGAAGCAAATCACTTAAATCCCTCTGCAAAATTCATCAACTGTCACTGGTCAGTTGTGAGGATCAAATAAGAAAGCACATATAAAATGTTCTGTAAGTGAAAAAGCTCTATAAAATGTACATTATTTTTATGATGATAGTCAATTATGTAAAGAAATGCTGGTGTGGCAGCCAGATGGGAGGGGGTTTGAGGGTGAGGTGAAAAAGGTGAAGGATTAAGAAGTACATATTCATAGTTACGAAATAGTCACAGGGATGTAAAGCATAGAGAATACAGTCAATATGGTAATAACTGTGTATGGAGCTAGGTGGGTACTAGACTAGTCAAAGGGGAATCACTTTATAAATTATATAAAAGTCTAGTCACTGTGCTGTATACGAAACTAATATGACAACTGTTATTTAAAAATCTTAAAAAGCGGAGGAAAGGTGAAGGGGGAATAAGAGGTTCAAACTCCCAAATATAAAACAAGTCATGGGGATGTAGTGTCCAGCATAGGGAATATAGTCAATAATATTGTGATTGCATTGTACAGTGTCAGATGGTTGCTGGACTTCCCAGGGTGAACACTTCTTTAGGTATATAAATGTTGAATAACTATGCTATATACCTGCTACTATATATTAAATGTTAGCTATATTTTAATAAAAGTCTTTTTTTAAAAAGCTACTAGCAAAAAGTAGTAATAATAATCAAGGATATTGAGTTGTATCACAAATTATAGACTCTCAAAAAATGAAACTATGAATGAATAATTATGTTTGATCATATTTTAAAGGAATGCTTATAATTCAAAAAGTTGTGACTTCAAATTAAGAGATGATAGAAGATATGGTTCACTGAAAACCACCCCAAAGCCAGTGGCTTTTTGTAGAAACTCAACTGTTCTTACACTAGGTCAGGTATTTTCATATGAATAAAGTCACTCTGCAGGTGTGATCAAATTTATAAATTAAAGAAACATATTGGAAAGCTGTCAAAGCATGTAATACTCAGGACCTAATTAGAGGCCTTTGAAAATGTTCAAACTAGATTGACAAGAAATTTAAGTAATATTTCATGTTCTTTCTTAGAAATCTGTTGCTACACCACCAGAAGATAGAAAGAAAAGCCAAAATGCCTTACCACTAAAAAAAAAAAAAAAGGGGAGGAAAGATGTTGGGAATTCTTTTGTAATTTTAATAGTTACCTTCTAATTATATATTTGATTTAGTTTGATGGGTACCCGGTTTTAAGCAGTAGCTGTGAACAAGCTTTCTTGTTGCACTCAAAAGCTGGAGGCAATCCCAGTAAATCAAGAAAACAGTGGACAGTCAGGCTGCTTTATTACCTTAACATTCATACAAATCAGTGCTGTCACAAGCAAAAGACACCCTCTTCACTTTCCCCAAGATTCAGACTGGCCTCAGGTCTAAGGCAAAATTAGTTCACTGTCTAATACCGTAGCCACTTGCCACAGGAACACTTGAAATGTAGCTATGCTAAACTGAGACATGTTAACACACTCTGGATTTCAAACTCAGTATGGAAAAAAATATAAAATCATTATCTTTTACATTGATTACAGGATAAAATTGTATTCTGGATATCCTGGGTTATATAAAACATTATTAAAATTATTTTCACTTTATTTTTTTAACTTTTTAATGTGACTATTAGAAAGTTTAAAATTATATGTGTGGCTTACATTATAGTTCCATTGGACAGTGCTGGAGAGAGAAGTCATTTAAAAAAGCAGACTCTGAAAACACATTACTTTTGGTTTTGTCCTAGCCCCTATACAAGTAGCTATGTAATGCTGAGGAAGTTAAACTCTAAAACTCATCTCATTTATAAAATGGAGATAATAATGGTATTGTATGGTTGCAGTAAGAAATAAACATGATACTCAAAGTGTTTGGCATATATATGCTAAAAGATCCTGGGGTACTTGAACTAAATTGAATTTCTCCAAAGTCCTAAATGAATATTCTCTCCATCATTCTACCCCTACTCTCAAAGTGGGCCTAGCATCAAGTTAAGCTTGCGTTCAAGACTTCTACCTTAGTTTGAGAATCCCAAGGATCTAAGAAAAATACTGATCAATCAATGTTTGATGCACAAACCTAGCCTCACCTGAACCTTCACTCTTTCTGGGCAATCTCCTCACTAATCTCATCACCTCTGTCTCATTCTCTACAGTCCCTCTTCAAAAATTATTCCCTACCCCCTGGCCCAAGACCCTAAGTTCACCCCAATCTTCCTCATTCTTTTAGTTTACTGAAAAACTCAGCCATAGCCTGAACTCTATCTCCATATACACCTTACCTCCTTTACCCGTGTCCTCTGGTTTCTTAAAATGTCTGCACCTCTACCCAAACTCTTTAGTTTCTTAAAATGTTTGCAACTCTTCTTCCCTCAGTCACAGCTCAATGTCACTTCCTCCTAAACTAATACTACACCTCATTTCTTTATCCAGTCTATAGTATATTTTAACTAGCCTCCATATCATCTCTTACCTTACCTGTCTCCTAACCAGACTGTTTTCTGAACTCCAGGGTAGGGTCTTACTTCCAGGTACCTTTTAAATATCATCACTTAGATGACTTGGAGGCACCCTAAATTTAACATGTCCCAAAATGATCTCAGAATCTTCCTCTAATTGTCTTTCTTCCTGTATTTTTTTGAAAATAAAAATAATAGCTCACATAAATAACTTTATATATATTATCCTACTTATTCCTCACAACAACCATATGTATATTATCATTCTTCTATCACAAATGGGATTTAAACACTAATAACTTGTTTAAGATCATACAGCTAGTAAGTGACAAATTCACACATACACACCTTGGCATATTCGACTTCAAAGGCCATGCTCATCCAGTGACATAAGGCAAAATTAGAAACCTTGAAGTCATCCTAGAAACTCTCCTCACTCTCTACATCTTGCCACCCAGTCCTATACTACTATCTAAATATTTCTCAAACTAGTCTTCTCTTTTCTATACCTATAACTACTGCCTCAGTTTAGCCCCTCAACATTTCTCCCCTGATCATTGTAATAACCACCTAATAGATATTTTGCCTCGAATTTCAACCACCTATAGGGTTCTTTCTATAATTTAATCATGCTGTTACATTACTTAAAAATTTTATGATTTCCAAATACTAACCAGGTAAAGTTCAAACTCCTTAACTGGACCTCTATCTTTCTAATCTCATTCCACTATTCTCCAAATGCATACTAATCAGGCATACTAAACATCTTGCCTCTTGCAGTGAGTGAGGTAGCACTCACTCTTCCTCAACTCACAAGGTTCTCTGTCTTTACCAACGACTTCTAACTATCCGTCTAGATTTAGTTAAAGCATCATCAACCCAAGGAAGCATTTATGGGCTCCATCCTCATCCCGAATAAATTAAGCATTCCTTCCTTTGTACTCCCACAGTACTTTTTCCTTATTTCTTATCCAAACTCATCACAGGTTATTCTATCGTTTTTCTGTCCCTTCCTTCTGGTTCAGAGTTCTTTGAGGACAGAGATTTTATATTTAATCTCTTATCTCTAGTATAACCTCTGGAACACAGTAAGCATTCTATATATGTACCAAATGGCATCTTTTTAAAAAGTAGGATTGATAACAAGCTTACAAATTAGAATATTTGAGGATGTCAGGAATCAGTCTTCCATATTTGCTGAGTGGATAATCGAATACTCCTGAAACAGTGCTGATGACCAGGAAAGTCAGTTATGGACAAGTGCACCTAAAAAAGAAGTAGAGAGAGACAGACCAAAGAACTCAAAGACTTTAGGGAAAACATAATGAAATAATTTATTTAAAGAAGATAATAAATCTAACACAACTTTTATGGAGCCAATAGAAATGCAGGATAAACAGTCAACATTCTCTTACACCAATTTTGAAATGCTGAAAGTTATTTTAGCTATATAAATCACAAACTCTTACTGCTAAGTAATGTAATTCGACTTAAAATGACTCCAAACAATTTGACTCCTCCTCTTGGTTCTTAAATAAAATCAATTTTTGGCATCCGCATTTCCTCCGCATGTGCTGGAGTTTATAACTGGCAAACAACTTTAAGTCTTGTACCCAGAAGGATCTGGGGAATTGGCTGCGACAAAGGCCTCAACGTGATTTAGTCCGGAAAGGCCAGACCAGACGCTTAACGGGCCCCGAAGGGCTCGGAGACCGCCCTCCATGTATGCATAGCCGCGGGCCCAGTTTCATCCGCTCCCTGCTCAACGTGGCGGGAGAGGGGAGGGGGGTGGCGGACAGGTTGCGGGGCGGGGGGAAGGTGGAAGGAATATAAGAGGGTGGGGTAGCGAGGAGGCGCGCCTACGGACGCAGCGTCGCTCCGGTACAGACCGGGACGAGTTGAGGGGCGGGGTCTCCGAGCCTAAGAGAATATAAGAATGAATGCCCATTAACCGCACACTACCTTGTTGCTCGCGCGAGGTGGGTAATTACCATCCACTAGCCGACCAGCCACTGTCCCGCCCGCAGCCTAGGACCGGCCTCACTGATACCTGACTCGCTCCGAATGCGCGCGCGCGGCTCGCGGCACTTAGTCCCGCCCCTCCATGGAAACGTGGGATTGGCGCTACACGCAGCCAATCCGCTGGCCGCGCGTTCGGCTCTGAAGGCTTCCGTAAGCTGCGCCGCGCTGGGGCTGAACCGGCGTTCGGCGGTGAGGAGACGCCGTCGTGTTGAAGCTGCTCCTACTCTGACACGGCCACCAGGAGTGGGGCGGCGGATGAGAGAGCACGAACGGCCGCAAGGGTTGTGTTGCTGCCTGCGGCGGTAGGGAGCTGCTGGCAGTCCCGAGTCAGCCTAAGAGGGAAGAGTGGGTTATGACTGTCCGCGGTGCCCTGCTTGGTGGTACCAGCCAAGTGGCCCCCAAGGCTTGCGCCCCATACCCTTGTCGTATCCCGCCCTTTACAGATGGGTAGCTCCAAGATGGAAGGGGCGGGTCAGAGGCCCTGCGGCGGTAGGGGCAGCTAAGCTTCCACTGTCTGGGAGCTCCAGTTATCGGGGTAGGCTGCCCGTGGCTGGCTGGCAAGCAGATAGACGAGGGACTCCCTAAGGGGGTGGCTGTGAGTCGCCACCCTCAAGGCACTTGCGGGGTCTGAGCCGAGAGGCTCTTAGCTGCCTGAAGTCATTGTTTGCCAGTGAGTCGGGAAACTCCCTGGAAAGGTTTTGTGAACGGAGGTAGGGTTGATACCACACCAACTTTGCCTTCCAGCTCAGATGCCTCTTTCGAGCATTTTTCTCCCATCCTATGGAAAGTGGGGAAAGTATCTTGAGTGATGATGGCATGTTCTGAGTATAATTTAGAATATAAAAGTAATGTATGAGTAGACGATGGGTGTTTAGATTAGAAAACATATTTACACGTGAAAATTCGAGACTTGCTTCGTTTTGGTGTAAGACTTGATGCCTTGCTGTGTTCCATGGATTTTTGGAGGGAGAAAGGGAGGGACACTGTATTCTAGAAGCATTTATTGGATGTGGTTATGAGAAATTCTGTCTCAGTGCCAACTCTGTAATAGAAAGGGTTTATATATTTTTCAGTCAGAGCTGTTCCAAATATAGTCTGACCCTCTTTCCCCTTTTCAATCCTGGTGGGTTTTTACCGGAATGATAAGGTGGTATTCTTCAGGGCAGTTTTGTTTTAAAGGATAATTAGATCCAAGCAAACATCATCATTAAAATAACCGGGAACTAGTATCACTTGTTTTGGTGTTCATTTTGAACACAAAAGGGAAAGGGGAAAACTTTACAAAGAAAGGAGAAAAAACTAAAATTTTAGGGCAGTTAACTAAAGTTAAAATAAGCAGAAGAAAAACTCATTGTTTTATCCTAATTGTATCACAAGAATGAGAAACAAACCTTATCCTTTGACCATCTAAATTTTCCACCACTTTGTGTTCCCCTCAAGTACAGTATTCAAAAAGGGATGATTTGAACTGGCACCCGTTTGTGGATACAACATTACATTAGCTATAGGAGTCTAGCTACTCACAATAGACTGGCCAGGTTAGCTTTGCTTTCTTTATGTTAATTTATCCTGTTGGTAAATTTAGCTCCTGAGTTTTCTCTTTGCTCTCATGATAAAAGAAAACATAGTTTTTCTCAATCAGTTTGAATATTCCTGACCATTATTTCACTTAGTAGAACCAACACGCTAAAGGACAACCTTTAGGGAAAGGGATTTTAACTTAGTTTTTCAATGAGAACCATAAAAATAAGTCTCGTTCGTCTTACTGTATAGTCACATGCTAAGAATTGTTTACTATCTTTGTCAGCATCAGCAAGTGGCATTATTTTGGAGAGTGTATGTGTTCTCTGTCAGAACAGCTAGGAAAAGATAATCCTAATTAACATTTTGTCATGTCAGAATTAGAAGAATTTACGTTTCCAGTTATGTCACTGTTGGTTCATTTCATTGCTTTCCTACAGAGCAAACATGAACGTTGGAGTTGCCCACAGCGAAGTGAATCCAAATACCCGTGTCATGAACAGTCGGGGTATGTGGCTGACATATGCGTTAGGAGTTGGCTTGCTTCATATTGTCTTACTTAGTATTCCTTTCTTCAGTGTTCCTGTTGCTTGGACCTTAACAAATGTTATACATAACCTGGTAAGAATTTCACTGTACACCAAACACTTGAAAGCTTAAGGTTTAATGGTTGTCAGGGACTGGGGGAGAAAGGAATGGGGAGTTATTGTTAAATGGGTACAGTTTCAGTTTTGTAAGATGCAAAGAGTTCTGGAGATGAAGTGTAGTGATAGTTGCACAACAGTGTGAATGTACTTTATACCATTCAACTATGCACTGAAAATGGTTAATATGGTACATTTTATGTTGTATGTTTAAACACAATTTTTTAAAAGATTAAAATTTTGTTATAAAGAAAAACACACCACAGTTTTTAAAAAAGTTTTATGAAATATAATTCACATAATATAAATTCACTCATTTAAAGTATATGGTTCAGTGATTTTTAGTATATATGACAATTTTGAAAAATTTTTAATCTGGAATATTTTTCTATCTTATATTTTTCTATCACACTTTATATTAAAACATTGGGCCATTTTTCTAAGTAAGATTTTTTTCTTATTGTCTTTATAGAATATGGAAAATAGGTCATTTCTATAAAAATTACAAGACACTAATTCAGACTACTATAATATATTAACTAGAATGCTTCAGAAGAAGTAATTATGTTTTTTTTGGTTAACTGGAGCCTTATGAACATCTTTGGTTTCAATACTTGTTAAATCTTTCTAAATTGTGTAAATATACTTTCCTGCTTCAGTCTAGAAAATTTGAGCTTAATTTTATATATGTTTCAGGATCTTATGGTGCCTTAGCTTCTTCATGTTGACTATCACTCTTCTATATTATTCAATAGCTCTACAAAGTATCAGAAGTTTGATCAACTCTGCTAACCATGTTGTGGAGCCTTGGAAATTGCCCGTTGTATTAAAAAAAAAAAAACTTGACAGTGATTTTTCTTGTCTTTAACAACTTATTAAAGTAGAATGAAGTTAATTGACTTTCAGTTGAATCCAGAGTAGTTATATATTTATTTATAAAGATATCCAAAAAATTAAGATCTTAGAATTAAGACAAAAAAATGTAGGACAAATAAATTTAAAATTAATAATTAAAATTATTATTATTTTTTTTTTTTTTTTTTCTGGAGAGTATTTGAAGTTGACTGGAAGAGAAGAAGGATGATGTGGTAGAAATAAGAGAATGTGCATTTTGTCCATTTTCAGTGATAGCCTTTGGTAGGGCAAATACTTTTTAAGTAGTGACTTCTCTGAACTATTTTACATTTATCATATCCCTTTTATTGGCATTATTTTCCTTTGGTTTTCATGGGATTACTTTTTCCTAGACACATTCTGATCTTACCTTTTCTATTTCCTCTTGTACTGTCTTCCTTCTCTTTTCCCAAGGTTTTCTTCATGTCTTCTTATGTTACTTCATCTTTCCATATTTTCAGTTTCTACCTATAGAATGCTGATGCCCATATTAATATTGCCAGATCACTTTGCACCTTAAACCAAACAAGTATAAATTGAACTCATTCACAATCTATTCCTTAAACCCACAATCTCTTCCTCTGACTTTGTTCCTAAATGCATCACTGTCTGTCCAGTAAGCCAAGCCAGATAGCGGAACGTCAAAGGAGAAGTGGTTAATATAATGTATCATCCAAACAGACTGTGTTGAGAGTAAAAGGGAACTCTGGTAATACATGTAAACTCCAAGAGAATACGTGTAAATCAGGACTGTCCATGCAAACTAGCATATGTGGTCATTCTAGTCTTATGATAACTCTTTTTCCTTTATATTCCATGTTTATTTAGTAAAGCCGTGTCTTTTCTACTGCTTTACTGTCTCTCAACTTGATCCCCACTGTCATTGCTGTAATTCATACGCTTATTTTTCTCAGGTGGATTACTCTAATGGGTAAATGGTCTCCTTGTTGCTCTGCTACTCCCCTCCATTCCAGCTTGGTAGAGTGATAGTTTTGAAATGCATGTCTGCTCAAGTCACACTCTAGGTTCTTCAGTGATTCTCTGTTACATTCATAGTAAAATGCAATTTCCTTGTGTGGTATACAAGACCAGTTCATAACTGCAGAGGCAAGAAAGGGACTCAATATTATCTTAGCCCATCGCCAAACACAAGTTATGTTCTAATAATAATTGAAATCATTTTGCTCTCACCCTTTTGCTTTCACTTAGGCTCTTCTTCCACTATTTTAATGCCCCTTCCTTCTTCCTGCTCTGCTTGACTGATTCCTACTTGTCTCTGAAAACTACTCAAGTATCATCTCCTCCAAGAAGCTACAAAACTCTCATGCATTCTTTTATCATGTATTTGATAGTTTTATAATTAGTAGTTAATCTGTTTGTTTGTTTTTAATTTCTGTATCTTTGAACACCTACTTAAATGTTTGCTGAATAAATTAATTTGTATTGTCATGGAATTTTTCCTTCTCCAGTGATACATATATTAAACATACTTTAGAAGTCATCTCTGCCCGTGTTTTTAATTTGGGTGAACAGTATATGACAGTGGATAAAGGATAGGTAATTTACAACATGAAGGGAAGCAAACTTCTGACTTTTTAGTTTACCACACTAAACCTAACTAACCAGCCGTAGCTGTAGCAATTATATGACTCCAAATTAAGCTTCTTTTGAAGGTAGCCTATATTAAACCAATTAAAAATGTGGAATACATGCCGAATGCTTTTAAATGTGGGAAAATAGACCTAATTATTATCCTTGGTTAGAAAAAATATTCTGAATCATAAATAGAAATCTACAGTGGTTGTTTTTATTCAGTGCTACAGTTCACTCTAAGAAGTATTAATACTTTGCCAAATTTTTTGTCTAGCTTTTAAAGTGAATGAGAATTCTCTTGGTATTGAGTCAGTAAATATTTGTTAAGGGCTAACCATGAGCTGTGTACCTTTTTCCTAATTCTTTGGATGTGGGTTTCAATCAGTCGTCACAAATTTTATAGAAAAATTATTAAAGATTAAAATAATGTAGTAGAAGACACATGGTTAGATGAGATTTTAATTTTTCATTGAAAATGATATATCAAATAAATGGAATATTCTAAATACTGGTGAGTTCATGTGGTTTGAAGGAAATACCAAGAGGATTATTGTTCTCTTTGATAATTCTAACATACATGGTCTAAGTAGAGAGTCTTAACTTTTTTGGGTCGTGTACTCCTGAGAATTGAAAACATCCAATTTCTGTTTCCTAATCTCCTTTAAAGCCCATGTAAAAATGGTTTCCTTGTGCTTAAAGAATAAACATTCCTTGGCTTAAGGTCATCTTGGCTTAATATCTAATACTCGCTGTATACCAGCCTTTGTTCCTGAAGTATTCATGCCAGTGGGAAGCCAAACATTTTGTAAATGACTCCAGCACAATATAATGTGCTATAATAAAACTATTTTCAATAAACTTCTATACAACCCGGTAGGCAGGAGGTCACTACTAATGAGGAGGGCTCCGCTGAGGAGTTGTCATTTGAACTAAACCTTTAGGAATAAGATAGTTGACAAGGTATTGTCAAGTTTTTGCCTAGCAACAAGGAATGTTTTCCTCCTCTGCATTTCCTAAGTATTCTCATTATACTTTTGATAGCAAATTCTGCCCTACATTCTAGTTGTTTATGCATATTTTTCTCCCTTACTATCTCTTCAAAGATCAGACTTTTTAATTTTTAAGGCTGTGTTTCATATATGCATACATGTCCTGTATCTTGTACATTAAACCACTTATTAATATTTGTTGAGTTAACCAATTGAAAATGAGTCCATTTCTCTTGAGCTTAAGTATTATTGCAGCTAAACAACTTTTTAATTGCCTAATGAAATTAAGAAGTAGACTAAGCTTTGAAAAGAAGGCCTCTCTCAACATAGTATAATAATATAAAATTTCAAATCACTAATTTTTCTCTTTTTTCCACATATTTATTAGAAGTAGCAAAAATGACATGACATTATGATTTCTAGTGGAGAACACTGTTTCATGATAATCTTTTGGCTTTATTCTTTTATCCGTTTCTCAGACTGTGATCTTACAGTGAAGCACTACCTATCAGTCTAAATGAGTATCACAATCTCAAGGAAACCAAGTCTAGTGTACATTGTTTTTTTCCTATTTAACCACAAAATTAGCGGTTTAAACATCACTTGACAGATTGGCTTTTAGTAATTTTTTTTTTAAAACTAACTTCAAAAGAAACACGATTGAGGCACAGTTGTTATTTTAAAAGCAAATTGAGTTGATTATTATACATATTACATCAAACCATCTTTATTGCTTTGGAAGAGAACTATTGGAACACAAAGTCCTAATATTAAATACTTTCAAAACCATGTGCCTTGATATAGAGATTTTATTATTATTATTTACCAATATATATGTTTTATCCTTTTAAAATATCAGATTTACTAATGTGACACTCTACAATTTCCTACACATTAGGAAAAAGATAAGTTACCTATTTCCTAATCAGAAAGGTGTTAGAAAATCTAAATGTAATGATAAAAAGGTACCCTGATGTTCCTTTTTGTTTATTTTCAATTTAACAAGAGATGAAAACAGGTTACACTTGGTTGACCTGTTAGTAGTTTTCTCCAAATAATATTTATATGCTCTTGCAAGTTTTATTTTATGATGAAGAAATTGACCACAGCCTTTCCCAATATTATGAAAGCTTAAAACGAGCTGTTAAGTCATATGCTCCATCACAAGTAGTCTGGAAATATCTTAATACTTACTGAAAAAAATCAGTTTTGTTTTAGATATTGATTATATGCCCCCTTGCTTGTTTTCCAGGGGATGTATGTCTTTTTGCATGCAGTAAAAGGAACACCTTTTGAAACCCCTGACCAAGGTAAAGCAAGGCTCCTAACTCATTGGGAACAACTGGACTATGGAGTGCAGTTTACATCTTCACGGAAGTTTTTCACAATTTCTCCAATAATTCTGTAAGTGGTGGAAATTTTTAGGTATGGGGAGGATTGGATAAGAGGAAGCTATCTTTTATTAGATTGTATTTAAATTAGAAATATTTTGTTGAAAACCTATATTCATAAATACCTACCTCAGAGTACAAAATGCAGGCAAAATCTTTAACAATTTGGTAATAAATGAGTTTTCACTTCAGTCAATAACATATGGAGACTCTTAGATGCTCATCAGTATTCCTAGACAATCTAGGATATACAGGTCAAATATATTGTAGCTTGTATCTATAAGTTGCTTACAGGAAAAATAAACACATAATCTTATTTATATTCCACTATCAGAGAAATCTCCCTAAAGAAGGATTTGGATGATATCAGACAAATTTCACTGACTACCTGCCTCATTTGGATGCTCAAACTCCTTGGGAGATACAGTATGATTTAGAGAAGAGAGAAGTTAGGCTTTCATTATAGGACAGACCTGGGTTGAATCCTTTATCACTCAACCAGCTTGGTTTGCTCATAAAATGAAATTTTAGCCAATGACACCTAACTCGGTCCGATGCCATAAGAAATAAATGAGATGACATCTATCTGTAACGCATCTAACCTTATAAATGGTATCTAATTTCCTCCTATTACCTGATATTCAGGGCCCTCCACAAAATGGTTCCTACTCATTTTTATTGATGTTCATATTTTACCCCCGCCCAATTCCTACCTTCTCAAACTCTTCTAAGCACCATTTCTTGAATACTTTATGTATAGCTCTATTTCAGTTCCTTTGTTCAAATCACGTCTCCTACTTGAAATGCCTTCTCCTTTCTTAAGTATGTCTTATTCTTTCAAGATTTAAATTCCACCTCTTCAGTGATGTCTTTTCTTGAGCACCCAACCTTCATTGATAATGCTCTGCTTAGAACTCCCATAGTAGTTGATAGTTATCCCTTCTTTATGCCACTTTGTATTATTTTTCTGGTATTATGTTTTATTTTATTTCTGTAAAGAATATGTGAATGCATAGATTGATTTGAATTCCACACTCAGTACATTTGCTTATGTATAATAAATATTTCACATATATATTAAACATTTTCTACCACATAGCTTATATATAATAACATATCCACAATAGAATCATTGCACTGTGGAGTATCTGGAAAGATTTCTTAGAGGCATTAAAATTCCTTGAACTAAGACTTAAGGTAGGGTAGGTTTTAGATGTTCAAGAAAAGGCATTTTCAAATGAAAGCAATAAGGTGATCCTAAAGAGGTAGGTTTCTTTTTCCATATATAGCATTTTGAAGATTTTTTAAAATTGTTTTAACCCCATATAAAATGAATGTCAAAAGAAAAATGATTTGAATGTTCTAACAGATAAATATAGTAACAAGAAAAATGGTTATTCAAACATTCCTAAATTTGGATTTTAGCTGTACTGCTTTCTAGCTATGCTATGTGACTTGGCTATTTTCTTGAAAGCCTCAGTCTTCTCATTTATAAAACGTTGAGGATTGCATTATAATACATGCAAAAATGTTGAGGATTGCATTGTAATACATGTATAATATACTGAATTTTCAATAAGAGCTGTCACAAAAAGGTCAGTTGAGGTGTACCTGTGTAAAACATTCATATTTCTAAAAACATTTTTGACCCACAGGTATGATTTCAAATATTCCGTTTTTAAATTCCTCATATAACTGAAGAAATAGCATTAAAGCCATCTATATAGCATTGATACTTGTCAGGGTGCTTTCACATTTTCTTATTCGATCATCATTTGTCAGGTAGGTAGAATGTTATCCCAGATTTTTAGATAAAGAAACAGTCTCGAATGTTTTACCTTGTTCCAGATCTTGGCAGCTAGTTGGAGTAAAGAGCCCAGATTAAACATTAAACTTCTAGCTTCTAGTACAGGTCTCTATCCAGTATACTCTTTGGCAAATAAATTCTGTCACACTGATTCCCACCTAGTTTTGTATCTCCTTGGAGGCTGTATAGGTTTTTTAAAGAGTCCAGTAATTTTCCTATAATCTACACACACAATTAGTTTTCATTAAAAGACAAAACGGGGATATATGCTATGGTATGGTAAGGATAAGCCATTCCAAGAGGATTTATTATTTTCAGTATATCAGATTATAAATGAAATGCATTCTGGTGATGGGAAATCAAATGAGCTTACTAAATGCAAGTGATATCCCATTTTGTTCAGTGAACAGAGTATAAAAATAGTCTTCAAATATATGAAAGTAGGAAGAAAGGCTTTAAAGGAAAGATTGAGAACTATGGGTTATTCTCAAGAAAGAATTTTCAGATTATTGTATAGTTTATGAAGTAGGTGGAAGAATATAGAATTTCTCAATTTAGATGATTCTAAAAATGATGTATACAGCTCTCTATGGAGTTTTTAGTCATACTTAAAGATAGTTTTTTTTTCCCTGACCATATCTAACCACTTATCACCCCTTATGAGAAACTAATGGCAGTACTTAGTGAAAAGCTATAAGAATATTTTCTTGTGTACTCTGAAAGCACTAATTAGACAAACACCCATATACAATCTAACTTCTTAGTTATGATTAAGGTATGATATTTTATTCTTTACATCCTATCTATATTAGGACACTGTTAGGATCCAGATGATGTGTCTGTATTCTGATGAACCCTTGGATAAAACTAGACATTCTGACTTGGTTTATGTTCTTACAGGTGGCTTAGGCTTGTTAAAACAAATTCTCAGATGTTGGGTGTCTTTGAATATGTATGTATATTCATATACATTTTATAGCAAAACAGCTGGAATTTTATATCAATGTCTTTCAGGTTTCCAGTCAGACTGATTATAAACCTGTTCACCTATAGTATGGAAATGAGACCATCAAAAGGGCAATCTAGTATTTGTTTTCTTTCAAAGATACTAATTGTACTAATACACTAATACCCCATGTTCCACAACTTTACAGCAGTGGTTCTTAACTTTTGGTGGGTCACAAAACCCTTTGAGAATGATAGATCCCTTGGAGATGGATCTTTTCTTCAGAAACATACACCTGATATTTCAGGGAGCATATGAACCCTAGATTGAAAGCCTACTTTAAAGGACACTAAGTAGCAAACATATTCTATTAAATGCTTTTAACATAATTGCAGAAATGCAAAATGCATATTTGCCTCCATTAAACAAATATTTAAATCCCAAATAAAGTTAATTTAGGTCCCGAAACTAAACTGTTTCTTCTTGTCTTAGTGCTCAAAATGATTCTGCTCTTAGGTATTAATGTTTCAGTAGCTTTTTTTCTACCTTTAAATTAAAAAAAAAAAAAAAGTAATTTTATTTTTAGATGTAATATATATTCTTTTATTTCTGCAGATATTTCCTGGCAAGTTTCTATACGAAGTATGATTCAACTCACTTCATCCTAAACACAGTTTCTCTCCTGAGTGTGCTAATTCCCAAAATGCCACAGCTACATGGTGTTCGGATCTTTGGAATTAATAAGTATTGAGAAGTTTTGAAACTGAAGAAAAATTTTTACAGCTAATGAGTTGCCTGTAAGGAAAGAGTGGTTAGTAAACTGCACTGTTTCTTGTGTGAAATGAAGGGTATTTACATTGGAGAGCCAATTGCTGGTTCTTCATATGCTGTTTTGAAGTGCAGAATTTTACTAGAGGATGCCTGTGTTTAACGCATCTGGTATATTTCTGAAGCGAGGCTTTATAGGCAGGCTGGGCAGGCCCAGCTTATAAGTTAAATGGCTCTAAAGTGAAGATGTAGCAGATAAATCCAAGGACATGAGAGATTTATAAGAAACTAAGACCAATTTCGCTTATAAAGAATGAGCATTTGTGTTAGGAAAAGAAAATTTCCAATCATTCAGTCATGGTCAGTTTAAGTTGACTTTTATGGAAACCATAATCATCTCTTTACAAGTTTACTGTAGGCTGTTTTTTTTAAATACCGTCCATATTCCTCTTGTGTTATAGAAGAGGATATTTACCCTTTTGTTTCCTTCCCTATGAGTATGCTTTTTTGTTTTGCTGGCTCAGCATTGTGTGTTGATAGATGAAGTCATTTTTTACATTTATGAAGTTACTGAGTTCTCGAAGGTTTACTTTCATGACTGATCGGTGATAGAAGATAGCCAGGAATTTTACAAACAGCCTCTGAGTCAGCCATCTAATTTTGGAGCAAAGTGGGTTTTGTTGCCTTTACAGACACAAGGCTGCCAAACCAATTAAGAAAATAATTTATTTCACACGGTTCAAGTATATGGTAATTTAAAAGTCTCTGCTTATTTGATTGAGCAATCGAATTGTTAAAGTCAGTTACTCTTTAAAAAAGGATACATAAAATGGGCAACTATATAGCCAACCTGTGATATGGCAAAAACTACTTCTCTAGCAATAGTACCAAAACAAATACTGGAGTCTTTTAGCAGGCAAGGAGCAAAAGATAACATCATCTTTTCTTAGTCCTCCAGTTCTCAGTCCCCACATTTTGCCCATTAATATTTTGGCTTTTAATACATTAGTCTTAGTATAGATAACCCAATATGGTAACTATTTCCAAAGCAGCAACCATACTGAATTCTTGTGGCTTATAGAAGCTTTCTATAGTTGCTAATGTTATTGCAAGAAATGACTATATACTACTTTGAGAAGTAAGTATGTCCAAAAAACAAAGTTCTGATAAGTCATGAAATGTAAATCTTAGTAATGCTTGTAAACAAAATTGAGTGAAAAGAGTTATAAATCAATTTAAAAATCAGTTTGTTTCAATAAACTGGCTTTTGGGGGTGTAGTGATCATTGTTTTGTATTTCAGAAGTATTGACTTTAGAAATCACTCGTGTGATAACACCTTTGTATGTTTGTCTTTCCCATGTATTTTTAAATAATCAGTAATCTACACTTCAATAAAAATTGTTTTTAGTGTAGAATTATTACATTCTCTGTCCAAATTCAGTCATCAGCATTACACTCGTATTTTTCAAAAGTTTTTATAAGCAACTGAATTTGTAAAATTAAGGTAGTTAAAAATATTTTTCTTTATTTTAAAGTTTATCTCAAAAGGCTTACATTTTTTGCACAGACTTCAGAGATAGAAATCTAGCTCTAATCCAGGCCTTTTGCCTATTTCCCTGCTTTCACCCTTCAATGTTTTAAAAATATTTATTCAATAGATATTTGAGGGCCCACTGTTGAAGGTATTATTTTAGGTACTGTGTATACAATTTGTAAACAAGACAAACCAAGTCCTTTCCTTATGTGCTAACATTCAAGTTGGAGAACATATAATAAGTAAATAAACAACATATTATTGATAAATGCCACTGGGGAGAGGAATAAAGCAGGTGAATGAAAGGCAGGGCAACCCACCTCAGAAAGGACTTCCCTGTAGATTCTAACTAAAGTGACCCTACTAATGGACATAGACTTTGCTGATGTATAGGTAATGACAAATATTAAGGCAGGAATGAGTGTGTTGTGTGTGAGGAAAAGCAAGACAGCTACTAGGGGTAGAAGGGAGTAATAAGGAGCATGAGAATGGTAGCAAATGAGGAGTAGGTAGGGGTCAGATCATATCACACTTTTTAGACCAAAGCAATGAGCAAATTTTATGCTAAGCTTGACAAAGCCATTGGAGATTTTCACATAGATTAAAAGGATTTCCTTTTTTTTTTTTTTTTTAAGGTTAGAGCTAATGTTGAGAATAAACTGTAAGGGAATCAGAAATAGGAAAAATAGGAAGCTACTATAAGCAAAAGGTAGATTAGGGAAAGGGCTGATGAAGTGGTGAGAAGTGGTCAGATTTGGTCTATATTTTGCAAGTACAGCTCATGAGACACTGATGTGTTGAATGTGGGGAAGGGAAGGGGATTAAAATAACCTAGTTTTTTGGGCTTAATGCTTAGGTGAATGGTTATTAAATGTGGAAACTGTTCCCAGTATCGAAGATTTGTTCAGTTTAATGTAAACAAACTAAAAAAACATTTTTAAAACAATCTATAATGACTGTTATTTGCAACAAAATAAATTGTTATGTAATAATAGCTCCTAACTTCAAGTCTGGAGATTTAATGGCAATTTCTAATTAGGCATGAGCTCAGAAATGCCATTTATTGGTGAATCTTTCCTGCAGCAGTTATTACTGTGGAGTTCCAATAGTAGGTTTCTATTTCTCTCATTCCTTCTACATTTATTTATTGGAATCCTTCTGTAAAAGGATGATTTTTCCCTTTTCCATTTATTCGATCATTCATATTATTATAGACTCATGGATATTTTATTCTTTGGTTTATAATCCATTATTATCATTATTTATTGTTCACATTGTCTTCCAGCTTTGGCCATTGGGAGCCAAAATTCCCAATGAAACTTTCCAAGTTAGCTTATGTGTCCTTTTGACTTTCCTATTTTATTTTTTTAAACATAGAACTATATTTTTTTAGGTTTACAGCACTATTGTCTTTTAAACTATAAATTCTTGAGGGGCATAATAACATCTCCTTACCTAATACCTGTGTGAATTAGCTTTATAGAGTTACACAATGCTAAAAATTGGAAAAGACATCAACCCCCTATATAATTCAATCCCCTACCATATCTTGAATTTTCATTAACCACCATTCCTCCATTCAGATCTGTGATAGTGCTAATAAAGGAGGGCTTAAAACTAACAAGGCTGCATTTTTATAATGGAATTTATAACTTGTTTTACTCTGAGCCATAATCTAATCTTCATTCTGTATAACAACTATAACTTTTAAACTCTTACCAACAGCACTGAATAAACATTACCAGAGCCATCACCATTTTCCATATGATATGGTTTCAAATTTCTCCCACTATCCTGGTAATTCTGCTCCCAGTTTATAATATAGCACCAGAGCTTACTACAAGAGGTGAAAAGATGTGATGTCACTACAATAGCTCCACTTTCCTTGTTCTGAATACTTTTTTAAATACAGCCTAATATCCTCCTTTTAGCTATTTTACTAGTTCATTTTATGATCACTAAAATCTCAAGTCTTCAACATGTAATGCTGTTAACTGATAATTTTCCCTTCGTGTACTTATTTAATGGGTTTATTAAACCAAAGTTTAAGATTTCTATTTTTCCTATAGGACTTCATCTTGTTAGATTTTAGCCTATTGATTCATCCTGTCTAGCTCAAGTTAAGTTTCGATTGTCATGCAATATATTTCTCCTACCTTAGGTCTCCTATAAATATATATCGCCAGTAAATATGACCCCAAAATACCATCATGCTGATCCTGAAGAAGACAAATGCAGGAGCCTGGTAAAGACCAGAACAATTTGATAATCTTTTCTACAGGACATAGACAAGAGTAATTCCCCAAACAGTTACATGGATATTACGTGTTGATGTGGGAAATGTAAGCAGGTTCTGTACTGGGAAGACAGGTCTAGGTAAAATACTCTAAAAAGAAGTTTAAAGTAGCATTGTGCAGGGAAAGAAATGGGCAAAGAGCAAAGATAAACTCCATTTTGCTTGATGTCAAAAAGAAAAGTAGTGAGATATTTTTCACTGATTTTAGTTCCAGTTAAAAAAAATTCATCAAGTAGTTATATGAAGTTTAAATTTTTTTCACTTAACTACAAATGAAGGCATGAGAAATACAAATATCCAGTTTAGAATATTGACTATTTTAGATATACAGCACACAATTCAACTGTATTTGGTGATGCTTTATCTCTTAAATTGGGTGTTGGGTTCAAAGAAATGTATCATTGACACTTTTTCATTATCTGAAATATTTTATAATTTAAAAGTAGTTTAGAAAAAATATATTTGAATTTTATGTTTGGCATAGCGGTGTAATTCCATTTTTTGATTAATTCAAGCCCTGATAACTAATGGTTATACAGGAGCAACAAAGAGATTTTAAGTTTAGCAGATAAGCCAAGTTTATCACTATGTCCTTTCACTAACTACATAATTATATAAATAATTCTTCTCAAATACAAGAATTATAGTAAAGAAACTACATCATTAACACTGTAGAATGAACTCTTGAAAATATAAACTAAGGAATTTTATAGTATATAACTTTTCTGACTTTCCAATTATGTAGTCATAAATTTTTATTGACACTTTTTGAAAACCTTTCAAATTTTGCAAAAATTATGTTGACCATATTATCAAGAAGATAAGCATGCATTATTCATTTTATAATTTTTTCTAATGGGAACAGAAAAGCTAGATGATTTATTAGCTTTTGCCCATTATACCACCACTACATAAAAACCTGAAACAGTGATCCTGCTTTGAAACACTTGGCCCTCCTATGAATTTTTATCATGACACTTAACAGTCATAGGGAGTGTACAGGAGCAACAAAGAGATTCACTCTCTCTGTTCCATGCCCAAAACACATAACCTCACATACTTGAAAAATTAGATCATCTGAGTATGGCAATTTCTCAAACAGAATTACCATATGATCCAGCAATTTCATTTCTGGGCATATACCCAAAAGAAATGAAAGCAGAAACTCGAAAAGAGGTTTACACAACGCATGTTTATAGCAGCATTATGCACAATAGAAGAAGGTGGAAGCAAGTGTCCATTGAAGGATGAATAGCTAAACAAAATGAGGCATATACATACAATGGAATATTACTTAGCTTTAAAAGGAAGGAAATTCTGACACCTGCTACAACATTGGGTGAATCTTGATGTTAATGCTAAGTGAAATAAGCTAGTCACAAAAGGACAGATACTGTATAATCCCACATATATGAAGTACCAAGAAGTAGTCAAAGTCATAAAGACAAAGAATGGTGGTTGCCAGGGGCTGAGGAGAAGGTGAAATAGGGAATTAGTGTCTAATGGATACAGAATTTCAGTTAGGGAAGATTAAAAAGTTTGGAGATGGATGGTAGTGATGGTCACACAACACAAATGTACTTAATGCCACTGAACTGTATACCTATAAATGATGTAAATAGTAAATTTTGTTACATATACTTTACCACAATGAAAAAAATTAGGATAAATTTGAAAACAAACAGTGGCTCAGCAAACAAAAAGCAAAATATCTTCCAAAGATGAGAACTGATTGCCAGTATTACCATTAATGAAAGAATGTTTCACATCAAAAGAGGTATTTGTCAGCAAAGAAACTTAAAGAGGAGAAAGGCAAATGGTTTTATCTTTAGCACAATCCAACCTGTGAAGAATGTTAAGAGAAGTATGTGACTCAGGTGGGAAGGGGTGCATCAGGCTTGAGATATTAGCCATTAAGAGCACCAAACTCATTTCTATTGCTTTTATTTTATATTTCCCAAACAATCTTCTGACCATAATTTGGATCTGGCTTTCATTGTAAGTTGGTCAACACAGAAAAGGTGAGGACCAGCAAGTTCAACTATCCTAGCTCCTTGATTGTAGCATTTCTCATTAATAAATTAGCATTATGGTTTTTACACAGCAGTTTATTAGCGAATTGAATGTGTGACTAACCACCCCAGAGTCCAGTCTCTTCCAAATCTGATAAAGCAATTTCGAGGCTAGATAACAGATATTGAAACCCAGCAATCACACCAAGGTCCTGCTAGGCTATGGATACATCTGTGGCAAGCTACACCACCTTCTCCAAGCAACTTCCTTTTCTCAGTGCACACTTTTCATAACGCTGTGTTGCAGTTCCTTGTTATTAAACTCGGTTTCTTGAAGATACGGAATGAATCTTTTATCTCTAACCAATAAAGTTCCTAGCACAAAGGGAACCCAATAAATATGTAATGAAATAAAATCCAGTTTAGTAAGACATAATTAGGAAATGAATACTGTGAAGAATCTTTTATATATGATTTTTCTATAATGCTTACAAGTGGAAAAACAAAAGCAGAAACAAAATAAGCATATTTAGATTCATTCTGAATTCAATTCAAGTTGAAGTTACAGTGGATAGGTCACATTTCATTGAGAATGCCCATGAGTGGCACATAAACCATTTGATGTGAGCTGATGAAAGTCCAGTCAAGCCCCAGAGAGTACACATGCATTTCCCCCCAAAATTTCTCTAGTACAATAAATAACATGGAAAATGTATACCTTCACTTGTTAAATATGTGGGACTGGTATAGTGCCATTTCTTTCTACTACTCACGTACACTCAATCAAAAGAGGAATAAAGTTCTTTCCTAATGTGTCCTACTAGAATTCTGCTGTTTCACATAATGTAGCATTCAGACACTAGCCAATGGTGCCTAGATGAAGACTTTTACCAGTGATAACTAGCACACACAACAGGGATAACTTGAAAGCACAGGAAAGCATTGAGACACATCTGTCAAACATAACCCAAATTGCAAGAAAACAGTTCCATATGTGAAAGGTTTTATGTTCAGGCTAGATTCCAGTGCATAGTAGAAAATATCCTTTGACCTATCATATCCAATCAGACAGGATGACTAACTTTTCTTAACCGTTAGGACTTAATTTTTCTTTTTTCTTCTTGTAGGTCAACAATGAAGCCCAGGGAAAATATAAGTTATTTTATCTTCTGGCAGTCAAGAAAACACTCCAGAGCCAAATGGCCTGATTTCTAGCTCTACACTTACTAGTGTTTGATCTGCGAGTCACCCAAGCTCTATGGACTAGTTGCTTCTTCTGTAACATGAGGACAATAAACTACATCATGGAATTGTAGGGAGGATTAAATAAATTAATCTGCAACAGTGCCTGGCACAGGCGCATAACAAGTGCCACTTTATTCATTATGATTATCATCACACATAAATGAAATTTTTGAAAAATATAAGTTCCACCTAAAAAATTCCAAAATATCCTGGTAATTCTTAATTTATATATCTCTATCTACCCCTAGACTATAGCTGCTGACTTTTCAACTGTGATTTATTCATCTTTTATACCATGAGTTTCACGCCATACAAGGCACAGGTATATGTGCCAGCCCTGTCCAAATTCATTTATAAGGTCCTTGCTTAGTAAAACCTTAAAGCCTAGCAAGGAAGAAGAAAGCCTCTTGAGATAAATCTATTAAACAAATGATAATAAGTTCACATACCAATAAAAACAAACAAAAAAAAGTGGAAGCGCAACAATATGAGGACATACAATGCTGAAGTTGCGTATATAGTAGGCAAAAGATCACATGTATTACGAAAATAGGATATTATAATTTTGAATGTAAGTTAATATTTACCACACACTTCTTAATCATCACAAAAACGAACCAGACCCATACCTTTTACAAGTGAAGAAGTAGGAGTAACGGTTAAAACTGTCCGACCAGAAATGCTTCCGTTCTCTGGGAACCCCCGTACAAGTCCTTGCGTGCGTCCCTAGTTTCCAGTTTAGATATCGCAGGGCACGTATTTAGATTTGGTTTTAGTTCTTCGAAAATGGAATGACAATCTACCCAATCCTTTTCTCACAGTGGTTTCTGATACACACACACACACGCACACTAGTATATATATATACACATATGTATACACATATACATAATATATACATATATACATGTACACATACATAGTTATATAACTAGATATCTATAGCTATAGCTACATATTTTTAATGTAGCATAGTGTTTAGAATTCATTGGTGTGTAGTCAGACAAATCTGTGTTCGGTATCCTCGAGATCAGTCACTAGCCCTGTAACCTTCCAGAAGTTTCGTTACCTAAAAAATGTCTGAGCGCGCACACAGCTTCTTGGGGAAAAAAACTCCCTTTATGCTAATATTTATTCCTGAGTTAAAGAGTGACGCCCTCTAGGGCAATAGCAACTGACCCTGACGACGGGACGCTGGCACTGTGTTGATGACATCACTTCCGGGGCGCCCGGTTCAGGGTTTGTTGAGCCTGAGAAAAGGTCGTCCACGGTTTTTGCAAGGGAGGAGACGAGTACTAGCTACTAGTGTTCACGAGGCAGGTGGGTGAATCGCCCACCCCTCCCCACCGATCGCGTCTGGGCTGCACTTCTCACAGCTGTTCTGTGTGAATAGGGCGATGATGTCTAATCCCTGGATGTCCTTCGCCCTAGTGGAACAATAAAAATTTATTTGCTCTTTTTCCATTTTGTCTATTAGTATGGTAGAGAAAGGGCCTACTTAAACATCCAGAAAGTTTTATAACGGTTGATCTGGAAGCTGAAACTAGATACTTGGAAGTGTGGAAATATAAAGGTGTTTTATGGGTAGACTTCTGTTATTTGTAGAAAACAGGTTTTTCGGAGATTCCTGTTATAAACCTGTGGCAAAAGGGTGGATTAAATTCGAAAAATTGTAATTCATGGGTAAAATAGGTATTAAGTTGCAGTCGTTTTGAGATGTGGTTCTTTAAAAAAGAGCTTTATGTGAACACTTGTTTCTAGACTACTAAATCTTGTTTTGTGTATGTTTTATATGAACTCTTGTTTTCCAACCAAATGATTAAATTTTGTTTTGAAAGGTGTTTCCAGGAAATGGACGGCACTTATTTTTATGTTCTGTATTCCCATTGTCGTTTGATTTTTAAAACCACATTTTGTCTTAATTTTAGCTGTCAAAAAATAAGTAGCACTTTCAAGTAACTATTGTACTGTGATTTTAGCTGTTTTATAAAGAATAATGGTTTGGTAAGAACAGCGTTAAAGTAATTGTAATACTAAATATTTTTATATCTGATTTCCCTGTTTTCCCCTTTAAAGAGCATTATATTCATTCATACTGTTATTTATATTGTGTAAGTTATATAATTGTATAACAGTTTGCTACTGCCTTTAGAAATTTTTGCGAACTTTAACGAAATATTCCTGTAATTTTATAAAACCGTGTATTGAAAAATAAACCAAACTAAGAATTTGCTAAACCGAATAGGTGAGTGGCTGATGTCGGTTCCAAATAAGTGTGTTTTTTCTAATTCTTTTCCAGGAATTATCTATAGAGTAAGTATGCTGATATTGAATAAGACAGCAGGAGTTTTTTTTAAACCATCAAAAAGGAAGTTGTATGACTTTTTAAGAAGTTTTAATTTTCATCCTGGAAAAGTATTTCTTCATAAACTAGTATTGGGAATTGAAACCAGTTGTGATGATACAGCAGCTGCTGTGGTGGATGAAACTGGAAATGTTCTGGGAGAAGCAATACATTCCCAAACTGAAGTTCATTTAAAGTAAGTAGACATTACCTTGGTAGTTTCCACTTTTTTTTTTTTTTTTTTTTTGGAAAAAGTAAAAAATAATTTTTTTGTATTTATCATGCATAGAAGTTAAATTTTAGGAGCTAATTTCTTTCTTTGTATGTGCAAAAGCTTCTAACTACTGTAAAAAACATTAATCTGACTTTTAAGGTCCTCATTTTTTTTTTAAGGCTCTCCAGAATTAGGTTCCAACCTTAACTAATCTGGTCGCCAGAAAGAAACTGAGCTCATTCTCAAGTCCAATATTTATCCATGATTTTCCCTCAGTAATACCTTTTCCTCTTTTGTCCACTTGAGTGTTTCATATTCTCAACTGAAGTCCTAGGAAAGAAAGCCTGACTTGACTTTTAGCCTGTGTTAAAGCACTGAAAAAAAACCATCTGATTCACATTTACACACATAACTCATGTTGGTACTTCAATAATAATATCCTGTTGTAATAAAGCACAGAATGGTGCAAGGTTTATAAATTAAGATATTTTCAGAGGATCATCAGGTGGGTTGCATAAGTAAGTGGACTAGATATAAAATGGAAAATATCTGGAGGTCACTAGTCAGCTCTCGCCAGTTATTGCTATGCAGGAATATAAGCCCTATCTTATTTGATCATCAGAGTTTTCAAGAGAAGCAGAAACCAGAATATTACTGTAATATCTCCAGATTCTTAAAATTAATAGAAAATTCAAAATATGTCAAAATACTATACAGATCAAATATGCTTTAAAGTTATCAATTTACAATAACTGACTAGTAAGAAAGGTTGATATTTTGAGATAACAGACCTGTATTTGAATCATAAATTGGGCACTTGGTATTGGCTTGGACTTTAGGCAAGTTCCATATCCTCTCTGATTCTGTTTTTACATTTATAAAATGGGTGTGAGGAGTATAATAGAAATAATATAGAATGTTATGATTAATAATATATGCAAAGAGGCAGAGTAGGCCTCCAAGGGTTTGTGGAAGGGACTGTGGTGGACGTCAGTAAAGCACAGAGAAGTATTAAAAAGTATTTGCCTTAAAGAAGCTTAATCTCATTTCTGAAACATGATATACAGTTGACCCTTGAACAACACGAGTGTGAACAATGCAGGTCCACTTATGGGTGGATTTTTTTAATATATTGGAAAAATTTTTGGAGATCTGCAACAATTTCAAAAAAGTATCAGATGAACTATGTAGCCTAGAAATATAGAAAAAATTAAGAAAAAGATATGCCATGAATGTATAAAATATATGTAGATACTAGTCAATTGTGTAATTTACTACCATAAAATATACACGAATCTATTATAAAATGTTTAACTTTATCAGAACTTATATACTTAAGACTATACATGGCACCTCTTGCAGTCAAGAGAAATGTAAATCAACATAAAATGCAATTGTAAGTCATAACTGCATAAAATTAACTGTTGTACATACTGCACTACTATAATAATTTCATAGCTGCCTCCTGTTGCTGTTGCGAGCCCAAGTGTTGGGGGTATCTACTTAAAATGGCTTGTGATGCTAATCATCTTCATATAAGCAGTTCATCTCTCCAGTAAATTGCGTATCACAGTAAAAAGTGATCTCTTGTGGTTCTTGTGTATTTTTCATCATGTTTAGTGCAATACCAGAAACCTATAAACCTTGGATAAGACCATGGGATCCATTTAAGTGCTACTAGTGATGCTGAAAGTGCTCCCAAGAAGCAAAGTTATGACATTACAAGAGAAATTGAATTGCTTGATATGTATCTAGATATGCCCACCATTTCACAGTAAATGAATCCAGCGTAAGGACTATTATATTAAAAGAAAAGAGAATTCTTGAGCTTTGCTGCAGCTACACAAGCAGGCATGAAAGCCTTGCACTTTTTAAGAAATACCTTTTTATCTCATTTTGAAAATATAGCTTTTGTATAGGTGCAGGATTGCTATAAGAAAGGTATACCTAGAGACTAATATGATTTGAGGAAAAGCAAAGCCATTATATGACAACTTAAAAGAAAAAGGAAGGTGAAGGATCTAAAGCTGGAGAATTAACACCAACAAAGGATGGTTTGATTATATTAGAATAGGATTTGCTTTAAAGATGTCAAGATAACAGGAAGCAGCAGATGAGTTCCCAGATATTAAGAAAATCACTGAAGAGAAAGGATATCTGCCTGAACAGGTTTTTAATGCAAACAAAAGTGTCCTAATCTGGGGGAATGCCACGAATGACATTTATTAGTAAGGAAGAGAAGCAAGCACCAGGATTTCGGGCAGGAAGGGATAGACTGACTCTATTTTATGCAAATGATAATGATCAAAACTGCCTTTATCTATAAAGCTGCTAATTGAAGAGAAAAGATAAACACTAGCTGTCAGTCTTTTGATTGTACCACAGTTAGAAGGCCTGGACATGTAGAACCTTTTTTCTGGATTGGTTCCATCACCTTTGTCCCTGAAGTCAGAAAGTACCTTCCTAGTATTAGACTGCCTTTTAAAGTTTTTTTGATATTGGACAATGTCTCCAGCCACCCAAAAACCCATGAGTTCAACAACGATGGCATCGAAGTGGTCTACTTGCCTCCAAAACAACATTTCTAATTCAGCCTCTAAATCAGTGGGTCATCAGGACCTTTAAGGATCATAACACGTACCACTGTACCCTATGGAAAGGATGTCAACCCAGATAAAGAGAACATCATGAAAGGATTGCACCACTGAAGGTGCCATTGTTGCTATAGAAAAAGCCATGAAAGTTATCAAGCCCAAAATAATACATTTCTGCTGGAGAAAACTGTCTAGATGTTGTGCATGACTGTATAGGATTTATAACAGAGTCAATCAAGGAAGTCATGAAAGAGATTATGGATATGGCAATAAATAAATGGTGTGTGTAAGGGGGTGAAGGGTTTCAAAACACAGATCTTGGAGAGAGTTAAGCGCTAATAGACACCACAGCAGGGGAATTAACAGAAGATGACTTGATGGAGATGAGTGCTTCCAAACCAGTGCCAGACAGTGAGGAAGACAGAAGCAGCAGGACATAGAAACAGCAGGATGTAGAGGCAGCAGTGCCAGAAAACAAATCGACATACAATCTGATAGAAGGGTTTTGCTTATTCAAGACTGCTTTCGACTTCTTTTATGACATGGACCTTTCTATGACATGGGCACTGAAACTAAGGCAAATGGTGGAAGGAGGATTGGTACAATGTGGAAACATCTTTAGAGAAATGAAAAAGCAAAGAAGTCAGACAAATGAGATGTATTTCCATAAAGTTACACTGACTGTCCCTGCCTCTCCTGCCTCCCCTTCCCCTCTCCCCACTCTTCTGCCTCTGCCACCCCTGAGATAGCAAGACCAATCCCTCCTGTACCTTCTCAACATTCAATGAAGACAAGCATGAAGACCTTTACAATGATCCACTTAATGAGTAGTAAATAATCATATGCCATAAAGTCATCTGGTGTGTGTGTGTGTGTGTTTGAGTGTCTTCCTGTGAAAATCTATTAATTACAGTGAGAACTGTATGAGACTTTTTATATGTCATCATCATCACCTAAGTATTCACTGTGTGGAACATCATGTACAAGACTTGTATTGAAGTGGATAGCCTTTCCTAACATAGGCATAAGGTGAGTGATATTTAATATAAAATTAATAATGTCTTTTCATACTGTTTTATAAATTTGTTTTCAAATAATTACATTACTGTACAGAGTGTACCTCTCTCTCTTTCTCTTTCTCTCTTTCTCTCTCTTCCCCAGTAGGAGAAACTGTATATCAGCCTAACATCACAGGTGAGTGGCTTTTTTTATGTGACAATGTTTCCAATACAGTATTATGAATATGACCATAATACTGTGTATCAGAAATATTTTATAACAATTCACTTATTATTGTATAGGCTAGGCTACCATGGAGTAATCATATTGATTACTCTAGACCATAAAGCAATCATATTGCTCCTTTGTTTTCAATGCACAAAATAAATATGGATTTCTTTTTCAGGTTATCTTTTCATTTTTGATGTCTAGTGTTAGTAATACATGTAAATCTACAGTATGTTGTATTATATAAGACAATATTGATACAGATATTGATAGATGATTCATCTTGTAAACAGATGACAAACTTAAGGTATCAATAAATACAGTGCAGTACTACTTTCTCTTCATTATGATTTTCTTAATAACTTTCTCTAGCATACTTTATTGTAAGAATACAGAATATAAATACATATACAAAATGTGTGTTAATTGACTTTATGTTATTGGTAAGGCTTCTAGTCAAGAGGAGGCTATTAGTAGCTAAGTTTTAGAGGTGTCAAAGTATACATGGATTTTTGGCAGTGTGTCGGGGGGTCGGCATCCCTAACCCCCGTGTTGTTTAAGGGTCAACTGTATTAAATACTTATTGAATGCTCCTACTGAAGATTTTCATTTCTGTGTATAGAACTAGTGTATTTTATAACATCAAATACTTGAAGGTTTTTGTTTTTGAGCTTAGAGGTGCATCTTGCAGACCTATATTTTATTGCTCTGCTTTTTTTTATTGTAAATCAGTCACGTCCTGGCAAATTTTTTGCTAGTAACTTTTCTCCTAATTCTTTACTCTTGACATTCAGGGTGATCATCCTCTATTTGTCCTACATGGAACAAAAACCAAAATTACTAACTCAGAGCACTGGATTCCCAAACTTTATTTCAGGATTGCAAGCTGTCTGCTGTCCTGCTGTGACCTCAAGTGCAGTGTGTTTAAAAATAAACTCATCTTCACAAAACTGTCTTCATGTTTCTGTTAGTATTTCTTTTCTCCCAGTCATTCCAGCTCAGTATCAGAATCATCTTTGATGCCTTGGTCTCTTTTCCAAGTAGTTATTAAAATTTTCCAGGCTCTCTGTCCCTTTCTTTTCATTCCCACAATCACCTAGTTTAAGAGGAATCATTTTACACAAATACTTTTGCAATATCCTCTTTAAAAGAAAAGCTTCCTATCTGCAGAGAGATTAATTTTCTTAAAATCCAGTTTGATCCTATCCTTTCCTTATTCAAGATTTCTTCCTTAGAATGCTTCTTAAGATTATTTTGGTAACTTCCTTCATCAACAAACAAACCCATAGGAATTTATTGCGCACAATTTTGAACAGAGATATTACACCCTTAATCACTGCATATTGAATTTGTATAGTATGCCACATTATAAGACATACATATTTGGAAATACTTGACCTTTTTACTAACATTTTAGCTATATAATGATTAATTTTAAAGCATACCTTTAGCTATAAAATTATATAATTTCCTCTTTTTACAGTCTTAAAATTATTAAAAGCTTTTTTTTTTTTTTTTACATATTTCTTTCAGAACAGGTGGAATTATTCCTCCAGTAGCTCAACAGCTTCACAGAGAAAATATTCAACGAATAGTGCAAGAAGCTCTCTCTCTCAGTAAAGTCTCTCCAAGTGAACTGTCAGCAATTGCAACTACCATTAAACCAGGACTTGCATTAAGCTTGGGAGTAGGCTTATCATTTAGCTTACAGCTGGTTGACCAGTTTAAAAAGCCCTTCATTCCCATTCATCATATGGAGGCTCATGCACTTACTATTAGATTGACAAATAAAGTAGAATTTCCTTTTTTAGTTCTTTTGATTTCTGGAGGTCATTGTCTATTGGCATTAGTTAGAGGAGTTTCAGATTTTCTGCTTCTCGGAAAGTCTTTGGACATAGCACCGGGTGACATGCTTGACAAGGTAATTATTTAAGAATTAATTTCTCCATTCTTTTTTGTTAAGGTATCAATTTCATTCAATTAAATAGTAATAAATGCACTACTATCATTCATCTAAATATTACTGAGTGATATATTAGATTGAAAAACGTACGTACAGTAAGACAAAAAGAGTAGTACCTAGTTTGTAAAAGATTTTTTTCTTACCTGTTCCAAATAAAATAAGAGGTTTACATCAGCACATAAAGACTTAAATGGTTTGCAGATGCAGTTATGTTTTTAATCAAATAGGGTAATATCTGTGAAAGAAAGTGTTTCATAAAGTATAAAGCACTATAAAAATGTTAAATAAGAGGATGTATAAAAGTAACAAGGATAGTAAAGATGTCACAATTGCAGATACCACCAACATGCAGATTTCTTTTTCCCTCGATCGAGAGTCCTAAGAGCCCACTGCCATATACAAAAATCCTGCTGCCAATAGCTGAAATGATTGAAAGAAATAGAGCAGGTTCTTATGTTTGAAATTCATCATTAAGCAATCGTTCATTGTTAATTTCAAACCTATTTTCCATCCCTATAGAAGAGCAAAAGTGCATAGGGAGGCAGTGATTAGACACTGTTGATCAGATTGTCAGAAGGGGCAAGATTTTCTTTATTAACCATCAGCTATAGTCCATATTTGTACAAGTATAGCATGCCTTATTCATCAGGTTTTTGTTTGTTTTTAAGTAAAATTCATTTCCTTAGTATCTTGGTTTCAGAATGTGCAATTTTATGACTATTATACAAATTTTTGTTTTTGTAGGTAGCAAGAAGACTGTCCTTAATAAAACATCCAGAGTGTTCTACCATGAGTGGTGGGAAGGCTATAGAACATTTGGCTAAACAAGGAAATAAATTGCATTTTGATTTCAAACCTCCCATGCAACGTGCTAAAAATTGTGATTTTTCTTTTTCTGGACTTCAACACGTTATTGATAAGACAATAATGCAAAAGGAAATAGAGGAAGGTATATTTCTAATTAGTAAAGTTGGACAAATAAATAATGTTGGATTGTGCCTAAAAATACCTGCTCATTTCTGCAGGTATTGAGAAGGGACAAATCCTGTCTTCTGCTGCCGACATTGCTGCTGCAGTACAACACACAATAGCATGCCACATTGCAAAAAGAACACATCGTGCTATTCTGTTCTGTAAGCAAAGAAACTTATTATCTCAAAGTAATGCAGTACTGGTAAGTTTTCTCATCTCATCTTGAAATGGTAGTAACACTTTACAGTATGTTAGTTCCAAGACCTTTCTTGATCCTGCACATAGGGTAAAAAGGTCTTTATGCCCTATGCCAGCCCTGACAATATGAAATATGCAGAATAAAAGCTAACAGCCATTTCTTGTACAAGTATGGCAGCTTAATGGAACATCTATACAGTCCATGTTTCAAAAAAGTCTAAGGCTGCATCTTCTAATTGAATTTAAAAGAAGGTTTACAATAAGAAATGAAATGCAGTTAACTGGTATTATTTTTAGAAAAACATGGATTTCATTCAAATTTATATTCCTCTGATGAAATCCCTTTAATGTGTTTAAAAGTCTTGATAAACTTCTAATTTAATTTAATTCTTTTGAAAATTATAAAGTGAGAAAATATTTAAATGATGGTAGAGTCACAAAATGGAATATTAAATGAATATAAAAGATAATAGGTTTTTAAGAATTATGTAGTTTTTTAGGAAAAAATGCTTATAAGTGAAAACTGCAGTCTAAAATATGCTATATTTGTCATTTTTAACAAGTTAGAAGAAAATATACAAAAATAGTAGTAATTATGTATGCTGATATTGAAATTTTTAATTTTTTTCTTCTGCAGTTTTTTTATTACACAGGCATATCACTTGCCCATTATCCATTTATCAAAATGTGATATTTTCTTACTTTTAATGCTGCTGTTTTCCTCAAGTTTAACTAACAGCTTGGCTCATAATCCATATGTGATATTTGTTAATTTTGGTCTTCTCAATTCCTTCAGGTTGTATCTGGAGGAGTTGCAAGTAACTTATATATCCGAAAAGCTCTGGAAATTATAACAGATGCAACACAATGCACTTTATTGTGTCCTCCTCCTAGACTGTGCACTGACAACGGCGTTATGATTGCATGGTAAGCCATGGGATGTATATGCTTCGTTTATAATTATGTAAATATTAATTGTCATTTCGTCATACTAAATCTTTAAATCTTAGGCTACTTATTTTATTTTAATGATTCTTATTTAGGAATGGTGTTGAAAGATTGCGTGCTGGCTTGGGCATTTTATATGACACAGAAGGCATCCGCTATGAACCAAAGTACGTAGTACCATTCATAATCTGTATGCAAGTTGCATTATAGATGTCAAAGCCTGGATTTTACTTCTATATATGAGGTCTTCATTGACATTCTGGTGGTACTTGAAGAAAGGTTACATTTTCTTTCATGAACCTAGGAGGCAGATCCCTTATAAGAAATATTTTTGCTATAGTATCAAATTCTAAAAACATTTGACAAATCATAGATTAGAAACAGATAGTGGGTAAGGGTGATAAATTCCTTCACTGGGACCAGAATGGAAACTATGTTCATGGCCTGGACTTTTTGCAGTGCGGAGACCATCTCAGGACCAACTAGTATGCTTACGAAAAATGTGCAAAAAGCATTTGGGTGTGAGACAGGGTTGTGAATATGCTCTACATGCAGCTGAAAAATGACCAAAAGATAGATGTTTTTTCTGTAAGCCTGTTTCATCTCCCAAATCAAAGTTCCAAAGAATAGCTCAATTTTTCAATTTGTTATCAAGTTCTGGTCTAAGTTAATTCTGGAATAGTATAAATAGTCAAGGATGATTATGTTTCATAATCTAACATAATTCTGTTTTAAACATTGTTTTATCTGATGTTTTAAAATTTTTCAGTATTGTAGTCCATAACTGTAGCTAAATGAACTACAGATTCTTATGGGATTATAAATGAACAGAATTTAGTTAGTAGTGGCAAAAAAAAAAAAAAAAAAAAAAAAACCCCTATGTTGATGGCCTAACCTTTGGTAGTATATATTGTCTGATCCAGTGTTGACTTCTTTTGGCAGTGTTGAGGCTGGAGATGGTGGCTTTTCCAGGTTGGGATATCATTGAAGCATTATATTGGGAAACATAGCAAAAAGCAGAAATCTTAGGCCAAAATTATTTACTGAAGAACAAAGAAAGAAGGTAGAATTTAAGATCTCTTCTGCCAGTAGAGACAAAGGAATATAGCAAAGGAGCAAGCCAGATTCTGAAACCTCAGAGAAGAATCAGTAGAAACCTGAGGAATTTCTAAAGTAGGAATGGATGCATGTTTAACTTTAACTATATGGTAAACTATTTTCACCCTTTTAGCTTTGTAGAGAATCATAAGGCATTTTTTGCTATTTTTCTATTTCAAGATTTTATTTATTTATAGTATTTGAGAGCAGTAGGATTATTTCTTTTAAAACATTTGAATCTCCAAAGTCATTGAATTGTATATATTAAATATGTGTAGCATTTTACGTGTCAAATATACCTCAAAGTGGTTTAAAAAAAACCTCCAAGTTTAGGTTTCTTATTAATGGAACTGGCCTTTCTTCACCCATTATTCTCAGTTGGGGTTCCTACTGTATTTGTATGTATTCAAGAACTATGACTACATATATTTAATACATTAATACATTAGATACATAAATTGTTAGAGTTCTAAACAGTCTGCAAATATTTGAAATAATGGGATTTGTTTGATTATGATGCAGATGTCCTCTTGGAGTAGATATATCAAAAGAAGTTGGAGACGCCGCCATAAAAGTACCACGATTAAAAATGAAGATTTGATTTTTGCTTTTCAAAAAATCCCTAAAGGTAGTATTTCAACATTCAATTTTGATTTTTTGTATATCAAATTGTAAGGGATACACACTATTAATTGTTTATCAAAGCTTTCTTTTGTTATTCTTTCTCATGGTTAATGTTTAACCTTTTCTTCTGAAAGGCTGTAATAAAAGGTTATAGTATTATAAGATTTTTTTTTTAATAAAAAAAAAAGTAAAACATTTAATGGGGTAAAGAATATACTGATACTGGCAGGTAGAAAAACAAACCTGCAGAAAGAAATAGAGCAAGTCTGCTATATACTGGTCTCATGTTATACAAGCATTGATTATCTTTTTCCCCCTTTCTCATATCAGGGTAGTAGAAGGTTTTTTTTGTTTGTTTGTTTGTTTGTTTTTGTTTGTTTGTTTGTTTTGTTTTGTTTTGTTTTTGCTTTTGCTGAAACATTAGCCTGACTTTTCTAATGAAAGAACAATTTTAGAAAGGGAACCAGGTCAAAGTCACGTCGAATCATAAAATTCTAAATCAAGACACAGGAAGACTTTCTCTAACAGAATGTATATTATTAATTATAAAAATTTATAGGTATCGTCTCTGGAGCAAATGGAATATATATACATTTCTTAAAACCCATCTGATATTTTAAGAAATATGACATATAGGTAATCTCTCATTGTGTATTGTATTTTTTAGTTGACCATATATATTTACATCTATTATTTTAGAAATTGTACTTAAAGATTAAAGTATGTGAGATGAAAAAGGTTTTGTTTTGGTTTTGGATAATTTCCTTGGTATCTGAAACTTTGTACTACAGATTTTATAATAGTTGTTTTTTTTCTGCCTAAAGTAACTGAGTATAAGGACAATGCTACTGACTAATGTCCTTTGAGAGATTTTAACAATAGAGATTTATATTATATGTCATCCATACAGGAGCAAGTTGTTAACTTTTTAGTCAGTGACTTGTTTTATTGAGAAAGTAGGAGGTAAGGATAAAAATCTAGAATGAAAAGATTTCTTATTTTAATCTTGCTTTAAAGTGACCTCCCTTTGGAGGAGATCATAGAGTTTTGCTTTATGATCATCCATTTTTATCCTCAAATAGAAATATAATTTATATGAGGGAACATATAGGAACAGCCAATATTTATAAAGCTTTACATTCTTTAATATTGAGGAATTAGTGTGATGGAACTTGTTTGTAAATATAATTTAAAAGAAACAATAAGTTTGTGAATTCACATTTTACATTTGGATTTGTGTTCCGTATTATGTGGATCTGAATTCAAAGAGAAGTGGTGCAATTATTTTTTGTGACTATTACAATCAGAGTACATATAAACTATGGGGGAAAAAGCGACCAAAATTTCTTCCCACTATAACAAATATTATAAAATAGGGATATTTATAATGTAATTCTTCAAATTTCTAAGTATCAAAATTGTTCCAGGTACTACAAGCACACATGACAAAATTGGGTTCATGATATAAATAAGGGAAACTACAGGTACAGAAAAAAGGAAAGAAGGAAGGGAAAGAAGAGAAAGATGGAAAGGAAAAGGAAGGAGGTATACTGAAGTCTATATTGGTAAGCACATGTGCCAAAGTTAGCTTACAGTACAAGTAAGAGGCAAGTAATTTGCTGAAACCTTTTATATATTTTATATATTACCTTATACATGATTTAAAAAATAAGAAAATGTGAGGTAATAAAAATAATCCTTATGAGGGCAGTGCTGTGCTTTAGGAGAACTACTATAAGCATTAGGAGTAGTAGGATGTTATGGATAGGCCAAGATACTCAGGAAATGTCTATGTTATTGAATGCAAAGACCTTGATCCTCAACCTTGAAAATACTCAAAATACAGTCTTTAGCCCACCCAAACCTAGTTGTAAAGCTCAGTTTATCATCTAAAGGTTTTTTTTAAGTGTACAGAGGCTTAATATTTCCATTAATATGAATTCTTATCCCTTAATAATACTGAATAAATGACACAGTTTTTTTATCGTTTGAATTATTTCTCCCTTTCTCATATAAAATATGCCAATCTGCCCCTTCCCACATACAATTCCTATATTTTAGTCCACCCACCAGAAAATGTGACTGAGCAATTAAGCAAATTTAGAATTCAATTTGAAGATTAAGGAGGCCTCTATTGTACAGTGGTTAAGAGAAGAAGGTTTGGACTCTAACACATAGAAAGTCCTAAATACATGTAGCTACCATCATCACAGTCTTTATTGTTGTGTTAAGACATGTTGGGGTAAATGATTGCTAATTAATATATATGTTCAGTGCAGCCCAGGTAGACCATATGAAGACACTGAGCAAAGTGGATAGAGAAAAAAGAGGGAGGAGGGCTTTAAAGGACATAGGGAAGCCTAGCTGCTTTTGTATCAAATCTATCTGTTGCTGTAAAATAGGAAAAGTAGACATATACCAAGACCAACCTACTGGAAACAGTACTCATGTGATTCTAAGCTACAAAAGAGTATCATTCTTTCCAGCTGCAAATCAATAAGTGTGGAGAATGGTCAATACTGGTTGCCACATTCTTCAGCCATACTTTTGCGCTTGATGGGCAATGAGTTCAGATTTTTTTTTAAATGAAAGTTTTTAAAGTATACCTTTAAGGTTTTAAAAAGTTCATGCATTTTGTGCTATTTATCATTAAATATATCAAGGCATTACAGAGTATTAACATGTGGGCTACTTTGAATCAGGCTTCTTTAGCCCAGTATACGAATTGAAAAATATTTCTAACACTTGATATATATACTAATTATGGTACTTATGTCAGTTGCTATATTTTAGAAGTTTTAAGTATAGGAATTCTATTTCAGAAAATTCTACTTATTTTTCGACAACATAACTGACCTGGTTTTAATTTTAGTAGACATGCTAAGGGAAATCTGTTAAGTATAAATATCAATAACCTCTATTAAAAAAAGATTACTCAGTTATTTTACCACAATTAAAAATAAAAAATTTAAAACAATTGCTCAGGAATCTTTTCATACTAAAATCTTATATTAGCCTTCTGCAGGCTCCGAATTAACTTTCTGTTCATGTTTTCCAAGTTCATTCAAAAACACTATTCTTGGTCTTGATACTTTTAAGATATCTGATGAAATTGCAGATGAAAAGGAAAAAACATTATGAGAAGCAGCTGTCTTTTGGGTTGTTTTGAAGAGTCCCATGAAGTTAGTTACAGGAGGCATTAAAGTCAAAGAATCTCTTGGTTGAATTTTAGGTTTTAATTTTCTTCGGTGTTCTTTCCCTACAAATAAGAAAGCCACAATTAAATGTCTCTATTTACCCTAAGAACCCTAGGTATAGTCCCAATGCCTTCAATTCTATATAGTTCTATTTTCTGTACATCACTGAAACATACTAAGAGATTAGTAGCTTCCAGACTTTTAGATGTAAGAGTGCAGAAATCTTTGTGGACCAATATATGATTGCCAACTTTTTATTATGTGAAATTGGCATTAATAAAAGAATAAATGCCAACTATTTTAAATATCATTTTGTAAAAGAAGAGATATTTTGACACTAATAGTCAAAAGCAAAGTTAGAACCATTTAGAAGTCAAGATCAGTTTGTTGCAGTCACAAATGGAAAGGGAGAGAATAGGGAGAGAGAATAAAAAGAGGAAAGAACTTTATTTATTTAGCAAGTATTTGAGGGAAGCTAGGTGTATATATGGGAGGCTGTATTTCTGAACATAATGGGTGGAAGAATATTTTTTTCATATAGCTTTTTTAGTGTAGGAGTATTTACACACAAGAAGAAAGTCAGTCTCATTCTTTCTTCTAAACAATAATCTGTGTGCCAATAATCGTACGATGTTTTCACAAGTTTGTGCTAACATAAGAAAAAATAGGGACAATGTAGTAAGTTTACAATAAAGTTAATTTCATTTAATGTAAATTCAGTCATAGGACAGTATGTCAAATAAGACTTATTTTGGTCCTACACTAAGCAAACATGAACAAGCACTAAGCATATATGTGAAACCAGTAAGTAACTTATTTTCCTACCATGTGTCTGAGTAGGAATTGATGAGTATCATTATAAGATCTGGATTCTGATCTTGCAGGTCTAGGCCATCATCTACCAACTATGTATAAAAGTGTACAGAATATCAATGCAAAAAATGTGGTCTCTACCCTAAGAATTTATTAGATAAGTTGCACATGGAACAGAACAATAGCAAGGTCATAATTTAAGTTATACTTACATGTTGTTTCAGTAATGACTTATTTTTGTGCATGGCTTATGAGAAAAAGCAAAGTTAAGAGAGGGATTTCTCTCAGTTGGTGTTAGTAGAGAAGGCCTTAAAAGAAATGATTAATACTGGCTTGTAAATGGGAAGTTATTTTAGGCATACAGAATTACAAGAACAAAAGTTTACAGGTAAATTTTTTTGGTAGCCTCTACATTTTGAATTTTTAGAATGGGACTCAATTATAAAGTGTCAAGGCTAGAAGTTATCTCAGAGGAAAAAGAAAAATCAATTACCTTTTTTAAAGACAGGAATTATAGATGGTCCTCCATTTTTCTCCAGGCTAAAAGGAAAACATTTTTATCAAAAAAAAAAAGAAAAAGAAACTAGAAATATATGGAGACTTATTATATCCAGGTACCATGTTCAGTGCCTAATGGTCTAATTTATACATGTTACCTATACTAACTATACATGTTACCTGTAGATACTCATTTTTAGTCACTCATTTACTTACTTATCATTCAAAATATTTGGAACATTAAATCTACTTGAAGTGATCAAGGAAAGCTTCATGGGAATAAAAGCACTTCATCTGGGTTTTGAAGAAAATAGGTCTTCAAATGGATAAGGAGGGGGAGGGTATTCTAGACAGAGGGAATAAGATATGAAAGATTATAGTTCTTTATAATAGTATGTTCAGAGTACATTAAGGAGTCTGGTGTGGTTGGAATTAAAGGTATCTAGAGATATGACAGATAAAGATCAGGTCATTTTATGTATCAAGAATACAAGAAAATTTAAATTTTATTTTCAAAATAATGAGGTACCAGTGAAGTGTTTCAAGCCAAAGAATAACAAGGAGTTCCCAAGTTCATGTGCGTGCGTGCGTGCGTATATGAGTGGCTTCAAAATAAGTTTTAATTATCATCCTGTACATGTAACATGTAAATATGGTATTGCAAAAATTCCCTGGTGATAAAAATCTTGATTAAAGTTAATATATTAAAGTTAGTTATCACAGATATATTCCTGGTTAATCTGATGAGGAACATTTGCTGTTGTGAACCTTAATGAGGCACAGGCCTCTATCAGTTCACATGCCAACTTCATGCCTTTAGGATAACGTGAAACTAGCTAGTGTTAGTCTCAGATTATTTTCATGGAGGGTCAGTTAAGACCAGTAAAATATGTCTCTCTACATACTTCTACTTTCCTATACAGGATGCTAGATAGGGACATGGGGATAGAGAAGTGGTGTATATACTCCAAAAAAGTGCTCTTATGATCCCAACCACAATCAATCTATTTTGTTTCCAGTAGTGGTGTCAAGGAACAGTTTGTGGAAGGATATGTTTATCCATCCCAAAGTTTCCACACTTGTTTTAGTAATGTTTTAATGCATTTCCCATGGTTTATTTAAAACCAAACTCTGTCTCAGGATTGGTATGAAAATTAAAGGGAATAGTTCATATAAATGCCCAAAGAGGTGTGTATAGCACTCTTTGTTGTGGGATTAATTATTTCCTTACAAATTCTACCTCACTTGTTAACCATTCTTGTAAGTTTACTGACCACTGGTCACTGCTTATTTGTAATCTTGAATGTTCTCAACTCTAAGGGATACCGTTCACCTCAGTCATTTAGATTTGCATAGTTATTCCAGCCATTTTCCAGCAGATGGCAGTAAAGTGTCCCGAAGAAGGGCACCCTTTTCTGTTTCCCAAAAAGTTGCCAAATGGGCTAGCTGTGGAGTGACTATAAAATACTTAAATTATTTATCCTAAGTTATTTTTTTAAACAATAAATATTATTTTTTAACATTTTTAAATATGGTAATTACAGTTTAGATTTCCCTGGCTTTTTATATAAAATTGGGTAATAAGGTTTAGGTTTTCAGTTTTTCAAAGAATTCAACTTAAAGATGTACTTATTTTTTCTATACTTAAAATTGATTTCTAGAACCATGGTACACTGTTGGATCCTATTCTCTTCTACTGTTGTAAAGTTAATAATATAGCTTGAGTAGTTCTGTTTCCTATATATAAATAGTACTTTTTGCAGAGACTTGTAATTCAGCTACATGTACGGAAGGAAATATGCCCATTGTAAAGAGATGCTCCTCTCTTTTTTTCAGAAACATAAGTTCATGATGAAACTGCAACATTGATGCAAAATCTTTTGAATAAATTCCTGGCAAACTTTGGCATAACTCCAGCCACTGGTTCTTTTCAGAAATGTGAATAATCCTGGCCAGACAAGATCCCCAAGATCTGATTGTATCTTGTCTACTCTCACAGTTCTGTTGCTAAGTTGGAATTAAAACAGGCTTTGGCAATGAACATTTAAAATGAAGTTTATACTTAAGTGTAAATGGCATATATTCATAGCACGGGTAGTTCCCCTTGTTTGATCTTCCTTAAACTTCTTTAAAAGTTCCTGTATCAACAGTTTCACTACTTCAACTTCAAATATGAGCACCCTACCTTAAGGAAGGAAGTCCCACTTTTCGTTGTATTTGAAATTCCTTTAAAAATGCTGGGTTAATACTTGCATCTCTGCTGATATTATTTGTTATACGAAGGAACTGATTAGGCTTATTCCTGCATTCCTTTAATAGGATGCGGAAAGCATTTGCATTGTAAGTTAAGTAGCCAAGAGCACAGGAGCAAGCTGCGCGAACCTAAATGAAGAAACAGTTCCTTAGTGAAGAAACAATTCCTCCTTAACCACTGAGCTTTGTTCTTAAAATATCTAACCCAGTTCTCTCATTAGATACTTTATAGGAAATATGTATGTCAACCAAGGGCAATCACAGCCATATTTTTAGAGAGACACGCCAATTGCCGTTCATTTCTAGCAGTTGTTCTCAATCCTGACTGCATTTTAGAATTGCCAGGAATTTTACTTTCATTCATTTCAAATAATCATAGAAATGACTTAGTGAGATCACAAAAACTAACCTAAAACTAATCAAACATTTTAACTATAAATTTTTATATCATCAATGTACTTATTTATAGATTGAATCTTAAATATCAAAGTTAAAACAAACGTACACATTTTGTGGGAACCAGAATTGTGGATGGCAGATGTAGTCCTACAAAAATCATCTCATTTTGAGTTAGTAACATGAACTATTATTGTAACACAGTCAACCTGTGGAGAAATGAGCCCCCAGACATGAGAGAGAAACAAATTATATTTTTAGAATATTCAATTTTTAGAATTTTGTTTTTACCTCTTCTTTTCCTGAGTACAAATGATAGCAGAGCCGTTGGATTGTACCCAGTGTGGCAAATGCTTCTGGAATACCAGCTCTAGAATGAGCCAGGCTGGCTATTAAATTCCCTATAAATTAAACAAGAAAAATGTTTGTGTTATTTGACATAAACTGATATACTGTGCTTTTGTTTATTTACACATAATATTAAAAAGGTTTGAGTCACAACACATCTCTGATAATGAAGAAGTGCTGAGAAAAAGTGTTTATATATTAAATGTAGAACAAACTTTCTCCAAAATTATGGTTTAGTTTTCTGTCACAAGTAGTAAAAGTTAAAGAGGTTTATTTAAGAGAGGGGAATTTTGAAAACCAGAGGTTTTATTCCCCACGGCTTCAGAATATATTTTGTTTTGAGGTTTCAGGATTTGTGCGTGCATTTATTTATTTATTTATTTATTTATTTATTTATTTATTTAATGGCTAACAACATAATGATTGAACTGCTTTAAGAAAATGGCTTTGAGTTAAGAAGAGCTAAATGATATTTAAAATCAAGCAATATGTTGCTTATTGAAGTTTAAACTCGTTGATGTTCTTACATGAATAGAAATGTTTTGGATTGAAAAGTTAACTAATAATTAAATAAATGTACAAATACCAACTTAAAACTTTTATTCAAATTCTTGTTTTATTTTTAGACTTTGTATGCTATTCTTTCACAATATTGTTGCTGTGCTGGAATAAGTATAACACAAATTTTAAGATATAAATAAATGTATTTTTATATTCGTAGCTGGATACTTTATCGAGATATTAACTGGGTTTTTGTTCTCCTTTTATTTTTTTCCAGTCTCCATTATAAGCCAACACAACCTTTGTATTTATTGCAATAAATCCCTCAGGATGGAGTCTGCTGGGTTTTATGGCCTAGAGCAAAAATTGTCTAAAGATAACATTTCTGATGGGTTTATAGGAGGCATTATGCTAGGGATAAGGGGGAGAGGTGTCTTTAAATTTGTGGAGTAAGAAATGGAGGACGGCAAAGAGTCTAAGACTAAAAAGGACATATTAGGAACAGGAGCTTTGAAAGGAGAATGGCCATGTGATTCACATAGGAAGACTGGATGCTTGGCAACAGAAATCCCAACCTCTGCAAAACCTGTGCCTTTGGAGCCTCTTCTGGGAGCTGTGTCGATTTGGACATTGAGCGCATCATTTCTCTTACATCATACTTGAGGCCTGTTTTGCTTGGGATACCCTGGACATGTATAAGAATCTGGAGATACGTATGACTCTGATTGTGGAGTGCAGAGAAAGCCTAGTAATTTTGGGATTCAATTCCTACCAGCCTGGGGAAATATATGAAAGCTAGTATTAGATGGCATTTCTTGCACACAGTTTATGGAGTAAAACCCATTATAATTGTTTCTCAGAGTCATAGAGTTACTGTGACATTTAATTACAAGTGTTATTTAGAGAAAAATATATTTTATAACTTTTTTTATACATTTTTTTCCTAACTAGTTTCCATCAGAAAGTTTTCGTTTGCTTGAATTTTCCTTGCATGCCAAGTAAATACACTACATAAAAATATTCTAGCAGCAAGTGGAGTTTACTCTGTACATTTCAGTTAAAAAGCAAGTACCTTATTTATTTACTTTCTGGTAGTTACTCCATATGGCTGTTGTTCTGATAGTTTTATGTTGTTGAGAGCGACATCAAGTAAATTAACTTATTGATCATCTGGAGAGTTAAGTCTGGAGTGGGTACAGTTACACAATTAGCATTAAGTGTGGCAAGAACTCTATTGGGCCATTTTGCCTTACTATATTGCATATGTGTGTAGAGAACTCTTAAATGTGAACAAAATATGCACAGCTGGTCAAAAGGGAACCAGGCAGAGGTATATCGATGTAAATCTGCTACTATTATAAATTGATGTATAAATTTTTTTTGGTCGCTCATAGTTGAATTCTCATTTTATATTCTGGAAAAAATAATTAGAGGTTTGAAAAGTAACTAAGAAATCAAAAAGGCCATGTTCAGAGTTACTCTGCTTCTATTTGGGATGCAGAGTAGACTTACATTGTTCCATGTAGACTCATTTTTAAGACTGTGTGATGAGTATCCATCAGGCTTATTATTTTACTATTGCTCAGATTACAAAACAATTTTTTTGAAAATAGTTTTTTATGTATACAACAATTATCTTCTCGGTATTTCTTACCTGTCAAGACAATAGTAGCAGAATGAACTGAATACAGACTATCAACTAAAATAGTAACGCCTCTTGCAGACAAAGTAATATGGTCCACATCTATAATGACTTTAGCTAATATAATAATCTAAAAACAAAAAAAGAAGTATAGAATCATTGAACATTTTTTATTTGGCTTCTTTAATTAAGCTTTTATTTATTTATTTTTATGTTTATTGGTACTTCTCAGGAAGGCAAGAGGAGTAATTTGGTATGATTCAATAGAAGAGAAGCAAGTGGCAGGGGAAGAAGTAAGGGTACTTGTCCCAATCTGATTATTTCAGTAACCGTGGTAGGCCATATTATTCTTTCTATAATATTTGTAACTTTTGTATCCTTGAAATGTGGGTTTGTAGAAAATACTTCTCCTAAAGATCATAGGACAGAGTAATACTAAGAACCCGGATAACTATAGTTGTCACAGGTTGAAGAATTGGTGTGATCAGCTAAAAATTTGCAGTTAGAAAATTTGTCTTGAACGCTACCATATTTCTCTACTTATTTCCTTGTAATATGAGGGTGATAAAAATACTGCTACCTCTCTATCAGCCTGACAGGGTTGTTAGAAGCATCAGATTATGCATAAAGGCAAACATTCCATTTTAACTTGTAATATTCTAAATAAATGAAGAAATCTTCATAGATAATGGAGCTTTTATAATGTGGAAGGGGTTGGTGTGAAAAATACTGTGAATTTTAAAATCAGTAAACATTTTTCTAGAACTAAATTTTTTTCTAATTTTCAAGTTTTCACTAAAGAGATGTATTTATTGAAGTTTTAACCTCCAATTTTGTACCTGAAATGCTGCCATTGCCTTCTCAGTTTCAATTGCTGATTCAAGAAAAGGTTCAAAAATTGATATGGTTATTATTCCACTTTCCAATATTAAATATTGTTGAAAGCAATCATTGAAGGCAAAAAGTGTTAATGCATAGCTTGCTCTTAAACAGATGTCCTAGAAATAGGAGAAACATGCATTATCTTTAACTTACTTCATTTATCATGTTATCAAGGTAACAGGTTTTGAATTCTTGCCCATTAAAATATGTTGCATTCTAATCTCTGGGAGTAAAATGAGACATTACTGTATTGGGGAAAACGGATAGATAATAGAGTTACCTCAGAATGTTATTGAACCTATAAAATAGAGAATTAAGTGTATCAGAGATAAGAAAGCGAAAAAATTTTAATTTTTAAAGAGAATGTTAGATTACTGATTATGCAAATGAATACCTAAATGGTAACAGGAAACTCCATAATTTCATTAGTCCTCAACATTTTTGTTTTAATGTATTTTTATTTTCATGTCTACATTTCAAAATAGAGCTGATAAATCAAAACTTCCCTTGTACCACAGGCTGTATATTGTATTTCATGCATTGTGGGATGATGATTATCTTTAAAAGAAGTTCATTCGTAAAATTCTTTTGTGCTATATTTTAAGGGAGTATTAAAAAAAAAAGTCTTACTTTTAAAAATCACATTTTAACATTTTGGGACTGGGCAAACAGAGCAAAAGCCAATTTTCCTTTAGACTCAGTCTGCTTACCAAAGATGAACAATATGGTAGATCTTCCAGAATGACCCAAAAGATAGAATCTTATCACTAAATCTTATTTTTAATATTTGAACAGTATACCACACACACATACTACAGAGAGAGAGAGAAAGAGAGAGAGAGAGAGAGAGAGAGAGAGAGAGTTCTTCTACTATGAATCATTATATAAAAATGCTGTATGTACATACTGAAATATTTAAAGATAAAATTATGTGATGCCTGACAAATAATCTTCAATGAAGGATCCAGTAACATACAATGGAGAAAAGAAAGCCTCTTCAATAGATGGTGCTGGGAAAACCGGAAAGCCACATACAAAAGAATGAAAGTAGACTGCGATGTGTTACCATTCACAAAAATTAACTTGAAATGAATCAAAGACATAAAACAAACAAAAAAATACATGGAGGAAAACATGGATACTAAACTTATGGACCTTGGTGTTATGAATTTGACCTCAAAGACAAGGGAAGTAAAAGCAAAAATGAATGGGGCTACAGCAAACTGAAAAGCTTCTACACAGCAAAATAAACCAACAAAACAAAAAGGCGACCAACCAAATGGGAGAAAATATTTGCAAACAACACCTCAGTGATAGTTAATATCCAAAATAGATAAAGAGCTCATTACTCAACAACAACAAAAACAATCCAATTAAAAAATGGCAGAAGACCTGAACAGACACTTTTCCCAAGAAGACATAAATATGGCCAACAAATATATGAAAAGATGCTCAACTTCACTAGCTGTTAGAGAAATGCAAATCAAAACCACAATGAGATACCACCTCACACTTGTTAGAATGGCTCTTTATCAACAGGACAAGTAATAAGTGTTGGAGAGGTTGTGGAGAAAAAGGAACCCTCCATACACTGCTGGTAGGAATGTAAATTTGTGCAGCCACTATAGAAAATAGTATAGTGATTCCTTAAAAAGTTAAGAATAGAGTTACCATATGACCCAGCAATCACTCTTCTGGGTATCTTCCCAAAAAATTTGAAAATATTTATTTGTAAAGATATATGTATCCCTATCTATGTTCATTGCAGCATTATTCACAGTGATCAAGACATGGAACAACCAAAAAGTATCCTTCAGTAGATGATTGGGTAAAGAAAATGTGATACATATATACAATGGGATACTACTCAGCCATCAGAAAAGATGAAATATTGCCCTTTAGGACAACATTGATGGAGATAATATTGCTAAGTGAAATAAGTCAGACAGAGAAAACTGAAAATCACATGATATCACTGAGATGTGGGATAGAAACCTAAAAGCAACAAATGAACAGGACAAACAAACAGAAACTCATAGACATGGATTATAGACTAATGGTTACCAGAGGGTAGAGGCGTGGAGGGACAGGGGAGGTAGACAAAGTAAAGGGGGTCAAATATGTGGTGACAGGAAGAAATCTAACTATGGGAGGTGACTATGCAGTGTAAATATATATATATATATATATATATATATATATACACATACATACATATATATGTATATATATATATGTCTTACCGTTAGAGTGTACAGCTGAAACATTGGATTTTGTTAACTAATGTCACCATAAAAAAAAAAATCACCATTAGGCAATTGCCATAGTAGTCACTGTTGTATCAGTGGATACTAAAATTGGTGAGGAAAAGTACAATGCCAAACAGAATATTTGCATAGTCTAAAAGTGTCTCACATCAAGATACTTATTAACTACAAAAGGAAGAACGATAACTTCACAGTGGAAAATCATGGCAAGTACCTCTTTAACCAAGTACCCAAAGTTAACATTGCCAGTTATAAGACATATCAGTATCATGTACCTAGAGAAAGGATGCACTGGAAAATTAGTGAAAAAGACCCTGTCACTTCTACAATATTCTTGCCAAAATGCATCACCTCGATTTAATCACGAGAAAACAACAGCTAACTCAAATTAAGAGGCATTCTACAAAGTAACTGGCCTGGATTCATCAACAATATCAAAATCATGAAAGATGTGAAATCCTGAAAGACCAAGGGTGGAGCTACACAGATTAAAGGAGACTAAAGAGATAAGACAACTGGATTCAATGTGGAATGCTGAATTGGATTCTGGAACAGAAGGACACTGGTGAGAAAATTGCCAAAATTTAAATAAGGCCTACAGATTAGTTCATAGTATTGTATCAATGTTAATTTCCTGATTGACAACCAGGAAAGATAGATGAAGGATATAGATGAATACTCTGTATTATTTTTGCAAATTTTTGGAAAGTCTTAAATTATTTCAAAATTTAAAGTTTGCATTCTTTAAAAAAATTAACACTGCTAGGAAAAAGCTATTCCTTCATCACAAAGACTTTCACAAACACCATTCTGGAATATTGGGCAAGAAGCAGATGACTGAGGGTTGAAAAGTCACAAAATTAGGTTAGAGATTTGATGCATGCAGGACAGAAGAGATTTGTTTTAGCAAGTATTAAAATTGCTACATTTCAAAGATGAACAACTATGAAAAATATAGAACAATATTATTTCATCAGTACAAACTAACAACCTACCAAAGAGATTTTACATTTCTTAAGTGATAACATTTAAATATTTCCATGAAAAGGACTTGATGATAATATAAGGATGTGGTCTAAAAAACATTTTCTTCTAAATGAGCTCTAACATTTTGTAAAGGTATTACCTTATCTCGTGAGTGAATAAGATAAAGGACATCATCATACTCAAATCCTTCATTTTCTTGTAATTCCTTATGTAACAGATTATTCCTCAGGACAATGCACGCCAAGGAAAATGCCACTTCAACCTAAATATATGGTTTTTAGAAATTTATTATTCACTCGTGGTTTATCAAATGACATTTTTCATTATGCAAGCATTTACATGGGATATACTAATTCAAAGATACTATGAAATCCATTGATTCCGACCTTCTCACTAGTAGAGAGTGGCATTTACAACTTCTGGAAGAGCTGTCCCCTATAATTTTGAACAGCTGAGACGATATCCTTTGTGTGCTGCTACAACCACAAGACTCCATCCGAAGGCATAGTTGTATCCCTTCCATATCTAACAAATTTCTTTCTTTCTTCTTCTTTTTTTTTTTTAATGCTTTTTTGAACTGCTTGTCAGCTATTGACCTTTGAGTTGTAAAGCTTTAGTGGAATGTCTATCAATTTAAGCAAAGCACTGAGGAGTAGTACTGAGAAACATTTCTCTAGTTCTGGAGTTATTTATTGCACATTCTGAAGCCCTTTAGGAGGATGTAAATGAACCTTGTTTATTATTAGGATTCAACAGGTAACTTTTTAAAGTACTACACTATACATGCCTATGAAAAATGTTATGAATTTGAAAAACATTATTTCAAAAATAATTTTACTATAGAATCTTATTTGAGGAAAAGTATTGAAATGTTCTGTTTTAACAAGTGTAAGAACTCATTGAAAATATATACTGAAATATAGTTAGATGCAATTGAAGTAAACTTTTGCCATTAGAATGAATGTTTGAAAATAAAAATGTATTTTTATGTGACATTTTTCATAGTCTCATGAAATTTATTTGTACTTTGAAAGTCAGTATACATTTTACTATTATTCAAACCAAAAAATTGCTAGCATATGCTCCTTCCTTCCTTTGTTTCCCTAATCAACTCTTGTAATAAAATAATCTTTTCCATAGCAAGAAAAGTCACATAACTTACATCTTTTCTGATAACAAACACATTCCTTAAAAGAAATAATGCTATGTTTACTTATATATTTTCCTTCTAAGTTTTTTTCTCTTTTCTTATTTCCAACAGAGCCCTTATCAAATTTTGAAGAGAAAATATATTTTTTATTATTATTTCTTGCCTGGCCAAGTATAGATATCCTGAATTTCAAAAGCCTTAGTCAAAGGATTTGAGTGTCATTTAATTAAAGGCATTTAACTAGAAGTAAATGGAAGAGTGAATGGCTCTTCAACAATGCATAGTGTCTGTTCGTCATAATGTCCACTCTTGTGAAAACTGCAGCTGCCAGCCCAAGCAAACTACTTGGTAGAAGGTAGGGCTGTTTCGATAGTGAAGCACTGACAGGATTCACTTATATTTAGGAAATTTTGTTATATAAATCACACATCTCTATTATCCCTATCCAATCTTAGCAACCAGTATCTGAGGAAGTAGGGAAGAAATTCTATAAATAATCAAATGTCTGAGGAATAAAACTTCTTTGATGAGTAATAATATGACTTTCATATTAAATATGAAGAAATAATATTTTAATAAAATTTACTACTATTTTTATAGCAACTTTTTTTGTTTAAAACTTCCAGGATTTTGTTTAAAAGAAATATTTTTATTATACTTGTAAACTTGCATAAAGATACAAATTATTCTTATGAAGTCATATTTCTGTTACTTTTTACTGTATTAGAAAAAAAACCTTGAAACCTTATATATATACCTTAATGGTAGGAGATGGATGATTTCTCAGTAGTTGAATAAGTACGGGGAAGGCGTTTTCCTCTACAACAAATTTTTGACTAATGGGATTGCTTGTATGGGCAACACCTGTAAGAATTCACATGTCAGTGAGATACTTTTTCCATCTTGAAAATGGTGAAGTCAAACGTAGTTTGATATGTTTGATAGATAAACTGTCCTAGTATAATACGATTAGTAAATTACAAAAGGAAACACTATATCAACACTAATTTACCTGGATTAAGATTTTAAAAGGCAAAATGAGTAAACATGGACACTTACTGTTAGAGGTGGAGGTAGTTTTTAATAGTCACAAAACAATCAGAAATGCTAGAATATCAACAAATAATATAACTATCATTTATTGAAGAATTATACACAAGATACTTTAGCTTATAATACTGTTTTCCATAATAAGTTGGTTTTTTTTTTTAAAGAGTAGCATAAATCATCTGGTTAGAATTTCTGGATTTCTTAAGTTCACACATTAAAAGATAATCTTACTGTCTTCTTTTATAACCTACTATTTTAAATTGCAGGCTTAATCTAAATGAAGAAACTTAAGCCATCTTTCTAGTGACATGCATAAACATTTTTAATTCTCTTCCTTTGCCATAAATATCACAACACATATACAGTGGGTTTATATTTAAATATAAATACAACATTGGGCCTCTGAAAATTAAGAGAAGCCAGCCACCTACTTATTGTGATCTGAGGAAGTTTGAAGGAACTGGAGGAAATAAAAGGAGCAAAGAACACTTTTGTTTTCTTGTCCACTCTTCCCCCACTGGCCATCCAGGGATGTACACAAACACAGATTACATAATATTCTTCATTCGGCTGACAAGTATGGAATGCCTAATACACGAGGCACTGAGGTAGGAAGTAGGGCTAAAATGAGGAATTAAAATATCTGCCTTTAACAAGCTTATATTCTATAGGGGAAGCAACTATTTACAAACATGATTTTAATACTGTGCAACAAATGTTTTAATAAAGGTATAGAAAAAGGATATTTGAAGCACAGAAGAGGGATTGCTCACTTCATAGTAGGTAGAAAAGGGGTAGGGGAGGAGATTTCAATAGGTGAAGATGCTAGAGGGAGATCTCAAAAAATGCGTACTTTTAATAATGATTATGATAGTGATAATGGTGATGTTATAAGAAGAATACCCTCAAGTCTTTGACTGAATCTTCACATGGTAATAATGGGATCAAATTCCATTAAGTTGGGAAAAGAACCACTATGAGCAGAAATATAAGAGGCTATACTAGGGATCCAGCCCAAGGAAGAGTATCATCTTAGTATTGGGGTTAATTTAGTTCAAGTGTAAAGGCTGCTCTAGACTTGTCCTAACAAAACTTAAAAGCTAGCTGTGAAAGGCTCAAACTGATCCCAAGTACCTCAACTGCATGACAGAACAGAGCCCAACTCTTTAAAGGAAAATAATAAGATCAATTTAAAACTCACAATATCCAGCATTCTATCAAAAGTTATTATGTGCGATTTTAAAATATGAACTACTTAAGATAAAACTGACAAAATATATGCAAGAATTGTATACTGGAAATATATAAAACACTGCTGAGAGATATTAAAGATCTAAGTAAATGGAGAGATTTATGGAGGACTTGGTATTATTGGGATGTCTGTTCTCTCCAAATTTATTTATAGATTCCATGTACTTCCAATCAAAGTAACGGAAGATATTTTTCAGAAACTGACAGGTTAATTTTAATGTTACAAGTATGGAAAGACACACCATATACTGGTAGAAAATGTATGCAAAACATATTTATTTCAACAAAGGACTTAAATCTAAAATAAGTAAAAATGCTTAAAGCACCCAAATTTTTACTTTGGTAAGTCAATTACTGACAATTCCACATTTTCCAGTTATTCCAAAATGTTAATTCCTCTATAATGAAAGGAACAATTAGAGCCTAGTGGTCAATTTACAAACAAAAATAATCATTAAGGAAAGAGACTAGAATTGAAGGATGCGCTCTATCATTAGAAACACTTCTATACCTTCAAAAACAGAGTGCTTAAGATTCAAAGGAAGAAATATTTTTCTCTTAAACCTAAAATTTGAGAGTCTTTGAAGTCAAAATAGCCAGGGCTCATTGTCCTTTCTAAACAGAGCTCAGAAGCAAGACCAATATAAAAATTTTAATTACATATGGTTTAGAGCTCTAACAGTGAGGACAAAGAGAATGATAAGTATCTTGATATTTTAAAAATTGAGAATAAATTTACAAACCAATACAAATGGATCCCACTGCTCTAATGACACTCAGAAGTGTGCCTTCAGCTAGTTTACTAATCCTTAGCAAGCGAACCAATGGTGCAATTCCGTTCCCTTCGCATATTTGATTTTGATGCATCCTGCTGTCCTTACTTAGAGCTATGACTGCTTCACCTCCTAGTAAAGAAAAACAAGAAACGAGTGTGATCTCCAATGTTCCTGTTCGACATTGTCCAAATTTATACATAGAAAACGACTTACCAACATATTGCATTTTAGCTGATGGTGACAGAAGCATATTTATTATAAAGTTGTATCCAATCTGTTCTGCCATATACTTCTGTTGTTTCAGTGTTTGTCCTGCCAAGGCCCAAAGTGCTACGGCGCCTTGTTCCTTAACATCTATTTGAAATGCCTATTCAAAAAAGCATTCATTCATTCAATGAGTAATTATTTAACACTGTAGGAATGTCTGTCTTATAAAATGTCTATTCCAGAACTGATTTTGGTTTTCATTGCATGAAATTCACTACTGAATACAAAAAAAAAAAAAAGACAAATAATCATAAAATTCTTACCTTGAGGAGTTTTAAAAGGTATTTACTTAATGATCTTTCCAGAAATGCTCTCTGTATAGAAGGGTTGTAACTTGCTAGTGATTCCACAGCCATTGCACCCTTCACTTGGACACTAAGGTGATTCCCTTTAAAAAGGGCCACCAGAGGGGGAATGGCTCCTTCCATAGCCACAGCATTCTGAACATCCTTATTGTCACGTGCAACCTCAGCTATTGTAGCAGAAGATACAGCCTTCAACACATCTTCAAATGAATTCAAGAACCAGTTATTAACTCTTTTAAAAAGTAAGAATATGAGTGTATAACATCATCAATTTCCCATATTATAAAATCAAATTTATACTTTATAGAAAATTTAGAAAGTTAAGAAGAATTGGAAAAATAAAATTGTCCAGATTCTTATCACCCAAACACAAACATTTCATTTAATCTTGTCCACTATATTTATGAATATAGACAAATTTAGATAGTGTTATAGACATTTAATATAGTACTATAAACACAATGCCTTGCATTTTAATTTACCAGTATAACATTTTCCCATTTTTTATGAACATCAGTGTCTTCTAAATATTCCATTAATGGCTGTATCACATTTCCTTAATTACATTTTTAAAAATATATGCTGTTTCCAACTTTTCACTGTTTTAAACAATGCTATGGAGAAATGTTGGCACACAAAGTATTTCCTTACTGTCTGTATTTTTGTCCCCTTAGTGGAGAGTCCCAGGAATTACTGAAATAACTTTTAACATATCCCAGTAATTTTTTTCAAAAATCAGAGTATGACAGTATCAACTGTAGCTTTTAAAATATAAATATTATCATTAAGAATAAATACATAAATTTTGAAATTTGGTAGGCAAAAATGGTGTCTCAATTTATTTATATGTGTTTTTGCTTACTGGTGAGTCTAAACATTTTCATATATGCTTATTAACCAGTTGCATTCTTTAAAACTTACAGAAAATTGCAAGATTAAGTCAAAAAATTTCCTGAGATTTAGCAACAATTGATGATGTTTTCACACACTAACCTTTATTACAATGTTCGGAAAAATATACAAATCTACAACTCTCTTCACATTTATCAGTTGAACTATAAAGAAGAACTCTCCCTACTTCTTTATTTCCTTGTTTATCCAATCGTCATCAAGATGAGCTCTGGGATTTCTATTTTAGTCAATGATTTATATCCATTAATTTCTTTATTTGTATTGATACTCAAATTGTCCAAGATTTGGCAATTGTCCATGACTGTTCAACTTGAAGAGCCAGTGGGAGCCCCTTTCAGTTGGCCTCTGTATCTATCTTTTAGATATACCTCCATCATCATTTTCTTTTTGGCATTTTTTTCATTTTTTATCACAATGTGATGTTTCAGACTTATTGCATACTTTTTCTACCCTAGCCCTGAGATCAACCATTTCTCCAACAAAAGAAGCTCTTGGTTTCTTTTATTGAGGAATGGTGTTCAGATATCAAGCTTTGGGTACTAACTGAGCTTATTGCTTCTGCAGTACCATTTCTTCTAGACTCTCTTAACAGATAAAATTAGGAAAATTATATATTTCCAATTTTCCAAGTCCAGTTTAAACCCACAGTATTTTTCAATACCTTCCCAGATTCTACACATAATTTTTTCACAGTGAGAGCCCAATAATATCAAGATATTTATTCATATGTTCAGTCCTACAACACTAATAACAGAGATTCAGAGCTGTTTTACTCATATCATTATGAATACAAATCCACTAAGAAGAATTCAAGATATATTTACAGTTTGCTTTTTTTTCCCTCTTTCTTAGACAGGTTATGTAGTAAAGCAATATATTCCAAAGATACTTGTATACATTTCTTTTCTTTTTAAATCTAGTTATGTAATTCATTTAAGATATAATTGGGTTCGTTTGTTTCTGTTTATATTCAATTTTACTTTTGTAGCCTTGTAGGCTTAATGTGTTTTTTTTAAATATATAAAACTTCAATATGTTTCCAAAAGTCAAAACTACAAAAAAGTGTTTTTGGATTCAAGAAGCCAAACTTTCTAAATCTAGCACTTGTTCTTTCATAGATTATCTATTCAGGTTAATTATTTAATTAATGCCTTATTGCTCATGTCAATTTATATACCCACGTTAATAAAATATGTTAACTTTTTGTCATGAATATTTTCTATCATTTAATCATTATTAACTCAGCAAATATTTTATTGAGTAGCTACTATATGCCAGGCACTCTCCTAGACACTGGGAAGCAGTGATGAACCAACAAAGAAAATCCTTGACCTTGTGGAGCAAGCTCAAAGGCCAGAAGTATGAAATAGCAATAAGTTCAATATTATTTGAGAGTAAAGTAAGGGAGGGAGGGAGTGATAGGAAGGTCATTTCCTTTTGAAATAGAAAGGTGAGCAGGACTTATAGGCAATGTTAGAAATTTGGACTTTATCCTATGTGACCAAAAAAAAAAAAGAAAAAAACAGAATAACTTAAAGAACAGGAAAGACACGATAAACTTTGCATTTTAGATAAACCACTAATAACACTTGAATGTTGTTAAGTAGGTTAATAAAATTAATAGAGTGTGGGGGAACTGTTTTTTCTCTTGCTCCATATTCCCGTATCATTCCAAAATGTAGCAATTCCTCTTCTCACCTCCCATTCAGGAATGTTACTCATTCCTCCCATGAAAGTGATAGTGAGTAACATTATTTCTCAGATTGAAGAATGAAACATTCAAATGCATGGCTTAGGTTCTTTTTAGCGATATCTTTTTGCTGTTTTCTCAAAACGAGCTTTCCAACAATAAGGCTGAAATTTTGACTTCTGTTTGATTCCTGTGTCTATCCATTAGATAGAAATTCTAAAGGGAGAGGGCTGTTTTAGCACCTCAATAACCCCAATAATATGAGCTTTAACACTCAGAGGATAAATTAGAAATTTGGCTAGAGAACTGGGAAGAATAGATGATAACCATAACGAAGTTCTTAAGAGTAAGCAAGATTGCTTAAAGAGAGTTTTTGTGAAAAAAGCAGCAGACCAAGAATAGAAGCTTGAGGAACGCCAACTTTAAGAGTTGGGTGGAATAAACCTAATGGTGGAAGCAGTGTTTATCTAAAACTCTTGGGAACCAGATTTCCAAAGTTTTCAGATTTTAGAAGGTAATGAGTACATATGAACGTATTTTAGCAGTGAAAATGTAATAGTCATTGTAAGAAGGATAACTTGCTCTTTAAATTTTGCTCAGATAGTTTGGAATTGAAAGCCTTTTGTATGCTTGTTGTTACATATTTGAATTTCCATGGTGGTATCATGTAAACCTTTATTAATACCACAGAGCAGGACAAGTAAATGCCACAGAAAAGATGAAATCAGAAAACATACATGCATGCACATACGTATGTGGAACAAGCAGCTAAAGATGAGTGAAGCAAAGGCCTAAAATAAAGCAAACTCCGCAAAGTTTGAGGAACTTCTGGAAATAGAGGTTAAGACAAAGGAGATGTTAACAAATCCACAGTCTCAGAGAACTGCATGTGAATCTACTTTGGGGTCATTTTACCTTAATGTATAAAATTTTAGAGTGGTTCTGAACAGTTAAGATGATATTGGAATTAATAAAATTTCTTCGTGATCTGCTATAACTTAACAACTCAGTTAACATTTTACATAATTATTTGTTAAAGCACTAAAATTAGAAATGTAGCATTTATAAATTATAAAAGTGGAAAGAAAAAAATTAAAAACTTTTTTTCAAAATTAAGTTCTTCCTTGGTGTAAGGAGATAATATAAATTACATTATTGGATAAATTACATTTATTTAGGTTTTGGGTAAGGCAAGAGCCCCCAAAAGAAATAATTTAAATATTTTATTTCTTTTGATTTCTTTCACAAATTCATTTATTGTTTATTCAAAATGCCTCTACAACTTGTGCTTTGTTCAAGCATCTTAGGTTGGAGGATGAAAAAGAATAGGGAAAGCCTAGTTCCTGTCTTTAAACTGTCAGAAGATAAAACACAAAGAAAAATAAAGAACAATGATAAATAAGTAAAAATTCTATGGTTAAAATATTCATAAAAGCTGGCTCTCTCTAATGCTATTCTTAAATAATAAAGTAGAGCATAGTTAGTGATGGAGAAAAACAGAGTAGATGACTTTAGAAATTTGTAATGAAGAGCAAGGACTTTCAAATGATTTCACTACATGATAGAGATTCTGCAAAAATGATAATTGCTAAATTTGAAGTTTTAAAGTAAAAGAAAGCCCTCTGCAATAATCCCATTATCAATTACCTTGTCTAACATTGTAACCAATATATATACTTTGTATTTATTACTAGAGAATGAGAACAAAAAATTGACAAACTGAACAGGAAGAAACATGAACAAACTTTCCCCCGATTTTTTATCCCCTCAGGTTTGAAGATTATACTGTTATGTGTATGTTCACTGGAATGAGATAATTGTTACAGAACCTAAAAAGATCATTTGCAGCAGCTACAGAAACTCCCTCCTAGGTTCCGGTGTTCTTGATGCTGACAGGCACTTCAGAGTCTTCTAATTAGCCTAATAACTAAATGATCTTGAATTTTGATATCGATATCTAATAGCAAATCTGAAGACTCAATGTAACTTGAAAAATAGCTTCTTGTCCAAATGTGTGTTATACACACAAGGAGACATTCGCTTGAGTCTGGGCCTATTACTTGCATTATTTTCATTATTTATTCCAATATTTCCATTTAGGAAAATGTTTAATTGAATATTTTTAAAAACTATGCCTTTGAGAGTCAATTCCTATTATTAACTAGGCAGTTTAAATTTAAGTGTTCCAGATATTTAGGTTATATGGCATATGTCTAGATCCATTCTAAGATAAATCCAGGACATCTGTTCATATAGGACATGTCCAAACCTGTGTTTGTTTCACTTAATATATCTGGCCACTTTAAAATAATACATAAATAGAGGCTCACCTGAATCAGAACTCAGAAATGTGATAAGGTATTGGATGCCTTTATGGTCTCTAACTGCTCTTTGGTTGTATTCATTTCTCATGCATAATACCCGTAAACAGTGCATTACATTTATTAGCACATTTTCTATGTCTAACTGTAAGAGATTTATCAGAGCCGGGATCCCATTCTAAAAATAAACAAAAAATTTAATTACAATTAAATATATCTGAGATCTACACAATATTTATTTAAAAATAAAACTCTATAATCTTGCTGTAAATACCTGGTTACTCAAGAGAGAACAATTACTCGTAAACAAATGTTTCTACTGATATGGCACAGTAAGTGACAACTAATCCAATTTCAAGAATATCATATGCTTTATATTAAGGTAAGTATTCTATAAATACATTTTTAAATAGCCTCCTCTATACCAAAATAAATTGAGGCTACAAGCTCACTGTAACAGTTAAGAAATATCTAAAAAGTAAGCAACTGAGTAAGATCAACTGAATACAGTGCCCATATGGCAATATTTGCCACTGTAGACATTGCACTCATAATTTATAATTAGATTTGTGCAACATAAAATGTTTTTTTAAGTGTGAATATAATTTCCTAATTTTAAATGGAGTAAATATCGCATTTCTCCCTATTAACAGAAATAAAACAGGAGTATTAAGGAATATAAGAAAAAAGAAATATAACCTCATTTTCAATAAAGCTAGAAGACATCTGTAATGTTGAACCATAATAAATATGTAGGAATTGTCAACAGGGATGAGGAGATCTCCCATGGCCACTGGCCACAGGAAATGCTGACAGAACCCAGTTTTTCAAAATGAGTGGCACTACCTGGAGGGGCAGAAAAAGAAACACAACTCACTGTCTGGAACGATAGGCATGGGTATGCAGGATGGCAGCAGATTCTTTTCTGGACCAATGTGGCATAAAGTTTTGAAATCAAGGAAGACAAGGATGAACAAGGAATTATACCAACAGGGTATGTTTGGAAGAAGCCCATTGCTGAGGCGAAAAGGAAGAGGTAGGCTTCACATTGTGGAGAAAATAGAATCTACATTGTGAGGTGCAATCCACGAGTCTTTGTTAGGGGAAAGCAGAACTAAAAGCACCATGCACACAACCCTTTGGCGTAAGTCATATTCTTGCTGGCTTAGAACATGAGTCTAGGCCCTTTCCCACATATGCTTCCTCCGAATAGTTGGACCAGAAAGAATCTAATTCAAAGATGAGTAATGATCAAAAAAGAACTAGAACGGGTTCTAAGAAAATAGCAGGGAAAACTTACGACAGATAAGGGATGCTCATCAGAAAAATATTGTCACAAAGCAGAAGAAAATTGTAACCAAGAGTGGTATATTATTATCAATGAAAAAAATGAGGCAGTTAATCACCTCTATAAAACAAAAGTACACAGGAGAGATCCCAGAGCTCAAGGAAGATTTTTTGAGACAGCGAAATAAAACAAGAGCTGGAAAAGCTCAGGAAAGATATGAAGAGATATAAAAGCCAAATTGCAATGCACACAAAAATAATTCTAAAAAAGCATAGCAAGGGACAAGGAAGGCAGGATTGAGAATAAAAGAAAAATGAAATAAAATGAAGCGATGAGTGGAAAAGGACTAGAGAGAAAATAATAGCTATTTTGTCTCCAGAAAAGGTGGTACAATACATAAATAATTGGTATTCCCAAAGAGAAGTAGTCAGCTAATTAAGTGATCAATAAATTCAATGATCATTTTTTGACTTTCATCTTACAATGGCTTTTGACACTATTAATCATTCTCTCCTCTTTGAATCACTTTCTTCGTTTGGCTGATAAGACAACTGATTCTTTAGGTTTCCCCCTTCCTCACTATTCCTTCTTAGACTCTTTTTTGATTCTTCCAGATCTTTCAACTTTACCACAGATCCTGGTGACTTAACTTTCAAAGAATAATACAGAATATGATTACTTCTCACCATTTCCACTGTTAACACCTTGGATCAAGACACAATCATCTGTCACTTAGATTACTACAATAACTTCCTAGTCTTGCTGCATCTACCTTTGCCCACCTATTTCAACACAGAGGTAGAGTGATATAAATTTCTTCATGGAACTTCCCAGAACAAAATCACTCAAGAGCTAAACATACTAGAGTAAAAACCAAGGTGTCTAACAATTGCCCACATGGCCTTACAGGAAGTGGTCCACTATGGCCCAGTGAAGAGTGTCTCCTAGATCTCAGCTATTTTTGCTTTCTTGCTACTTCTTGAACATGCCAGACACACTCCCACTTCATTTACTTTGCACTTGTTTCCACCGATGAGAATGGTTTTCCCAACAGAAAAATATGACACACTCCTTCACCTATTTTAGGTCTGTACTCAAATGCCAAATTATTAGTGAATTATTTTTCAACAAGTTCCCCACTCCCATTTCCCTGCATTACTTTCCTTCTCAACACCTATTCTCATCAAATATAACATACTATGTAATTGGTTTACTTGCTTTGTTTATTGTCTTGTTACCCGCAACTAGAATAAAGGCTCCATGAAGGCTGGGATATTGTCTGTTCTGTTCACTGCTATATCTCCAGCATCTACAATAGTATTTGCTATATAAGAAACTCTCCAAAAGTACTTGTTATATGAATGAACTGAAAGAATATCACAGAGATGTAGTATTTAAAGATATAAATTCAAGAAAACATTCTGAAAATAAAAGAAGATGAATGTACATGTTGAAAAGTTATGCCACATCCCAGGAAAAATAGCTAGCTAACGTTGATGTGTAAGTCCTAGATTTTAAAGATAAAGGGAAAAAAGAAAGAAAACATTGACTGTATAGTAGAAGATTTTTAAAAATAATATGATGGAACTAAGATTAAACATGTCACATCAATAAATGAGTTACACTCAATAAAAGTGAATGACAAAGCAAAAACTAAATATACTGCATACAAGGGACCCATTTATTCTAACTCTGGGCAATTCTCAGAATCACTGAAGATTATAAGGTCTAAATATATAAGACTGATTGACCAACTCTGAAGGTGCGTCAGGGGTTTTCTTTATTTCTAATATAATTTCCAAATGAATGATAATAAACCAACAAGAAATAACATAAAAAGAGAAGGATGAGCAAAGCCAGATTAAATATGCAAACACAAAGAAAACAGATCATAAACAGATTTTTGGACACTACAGAATTCAGGGCCAAAGTACTACATGTGAAAAAAGAGTTCATTTTAAAACTCTAAATGACTCAATCTATAATGAAGCATCACCTGAAGAGAACTAAAATAATAATATTACTTATAAATATCTGTTACAGACCTTAAATAATACATTAGCAGACATAATAGGTGGGTTTTGTTTAAGGAAATACAGCATGACAAAGATTGCTTGGTGTTCACAAAAACAAATTTTCTAATTCTGGTACACAGTTGGACTACATTGTTCAGGTAGAATGGAAATAGCTAAAATGACGGTGTTTCTTGTAATATCTTCTCATAAACGGCAAGAAGCAACCATAGCCCTAGAGCTAAGTAGGCACTTGGCCTCCTTCCATGTTTTCCCAGGTGATATTTCTACTAGATATTTTTGTTGAGAAACAGTCCTCCGTGGGCCTCTTGCCCTCCCTCTGTGTTATGAGTGTATCAAGATTGTAACACCTCTTTCACCTGAGCCATTCTTCCGGATTTTTAGGTAACTAGTCATCATTTCCCTCCAAACAAAAGATAGGTTTTCTTACTGATCACTAACAAAGTGATAGGTTTCTTAAGCTCGAGGTTCCTCAGATGTGACACAAACCCAATGTGTAGGTAGTATCCATCTGGGCCCACAGTCACTTTGTGAGACTTGGTGACAGGGGAGCTGGGCAGCTCTGCTGAAGCTCATGCCCTTTGCTTTGCTTGCTCTGGTACTATCTTGCTCTTGTTTACTTTTGGCACTCATGGGATTGTGGCAGTTTTGCTCTTCGCTGTCCTCATTGTCACTGGAATTCTTCCCCGAGAGTTTTGCCACTGCATAATAACATGGGCGTGTATCTTTTTAGTTTCTATATAAGGCAATTACTGCAGTAAAAGTGATGTCCTATGAAAAGAACTTACGTATTTGGCAATAACATCTTTATTTTCAAGTTGAGCAATATCGTACAGAATGACAGCACAGCGAGAGTGTAGTTCTGGTTCATCAGAAACCAGGAGGTTGATCAGAGCTGGAATGCCTCCCGCCTCCACCACAGCACGCACTACACTTGCATGGGTTGAGATATTACTCAATAACCCAACTGTTTTGCACTGTAGTTTTATTTTGGAAATTTTTAATAGATTGATTAAGGCAGGAATGGTGCCTGCAATGTAGAGATCAAGAAAAAGCATGAATTATTTATAACCATTTGTAGTGAATTTATCATTATAAGATTTAAATAATGTTTTCGGGTATTGCCATATAAACAATTAACAAGTAATTCTATAAAATATTTCTAAATTACCACTTGAAACTATATGAATGCACTTTTATGTCTGTCTACAGTATAGAGAGCTCTCATTGTTTATACATTTGATTTTCACACAGCATATTGTAACTCTAAGCCACCTTTGAAACACTGAATTTTGGTTTAAGATTATTGACAAATAAATTCTTTGAGCTACCATGTGGTTCGGGCGTCAAATTTGTGTGGCACTGTTTGTGTAGTTATTTGAATATTTTATTATATTTTACCCATATTTTATACAAGCAACCGAAAAGCAAAAATAAAGTGCTGAATCTAATAAAAAGCAACCTTGGCCTCCTTAATTACCATTGGTTCAAAGATGACAATTATTGGGCATGGTAAAAATAGAAAATTTGGCTTCAGTTGGATGCTTGTTATATCAGTACACTGTGAAGGAAAAGAGCAAATTATAGGGCACACACAAAATGCCAGAAAACATAATGGGTATTAATTAGGGCTTTATTTATTTATCTGTCTGAAATGTAATCTACCTCATGACTTATTAATCTGTGGTTCACTTTTTTGGACATAGAGCTTTGTATACATTTTTAAGAACATAGTAAGGTGTACCTATAATAATTTTTTTACTCACATCCATTCAACAAATATTTATAGAGCATCTCATGTGTTTTCAATATTCGCATTAGAGTAGTGGCTACCAGTGCAGATAGACTATGTCCATCATTTCAGAAAGTTTTATTGGACAATGCTCTTCTCCAAACAACCCTATGTGGTAGGAACCATTTCATTAGTGAGGAAACCAGGCTTAGAGAGGGTAAGCAATTAGCCTAATTTCTAAATGCAGAGCTACTTACAAACTCAGGCCTGCTGCTATAAACCACGAAAACTATTTTTAATTTTAAAAATAAATTGTGTTAACACAGAATAGGGATAATTTATAAATGAAAGTAGTAAACATAAGAAGTAGTTTGGGGTAAAGTAATTTATTATCATTTTTAAGTTTGCAAATTTTTAGAGAAATGGAATTGATATTACTTTTTGATCCTGTGGAAAATAAAATGTAATATTGTCAGGTAAAGGAAATAATCTTAGAAAAAAGAAAAATAGAAATTTAAAATCAACTAAAATGTTTCCTCCACAATTAAAAATAGATTTTACAGTGACTAACTGAATGTAGTATAGCTTTGCATAAAGCAGCATAAGCAAAAGATAGTTAATGAATTTTACATTACCTGCATCCAAAATATATTGCCAGTATTCATCCTTTGCTAAGCAAATTACTTCTAAGGACATGACAGCCATCATCCTTCGTTTATAGCTTTCACACTGCAACATTTCTGGTAAATATTCAACAGAAAAACACGTTAGAATTTTACAAGAAGAAATGAAATTTTTAACTCTGTTTCTGTCCAGGGCAAGTGAAGCCATGAGTTGAGAGCACCATTATAAGCATCAACTGCATTCACTAAATTTCCTCTGTGTGTGGCCTTCTGTGAGATGCTGAACATATTGCACATACTCATGATCTTTGAGGTTTATAAGCTATGTAATTATCACAGGAACCAAAAATTCTTTATCTGTGGTCTGAATGACTTGGATTGGTTCATCACATGGTTCAAGTTCACGTGGAAAATAGTACACCTCGGTGGCCTGAAATCAGTTGTTGAATAAAATTTGAGTATGGGTTATAAAGGATGACAAGGTAAACTACATTACTGTCAAAATTTTAATATCTATTAAATCATATGTCAGGTTTTATATATCTCCTTAGTATGAAGAAGAATGCAGTTATACTCCATACAGGAGATAATACAAACGTACATGCTTTCAGAAAATGTCTACAGTGCAAGAAAAACCACATAGAAGCATCCTTGCCTCCTCTCTTTACACTTAGCTTCTATAATAATAAATCTGGCTCCTGCCTTGCTTAGATCACTCCATGGCTCTCTCTTGTAAAATTTAGCTTCTACTCTAAGAGCTAATCCGGGAGACTTATAATAAACTCTGATTAGTCTTCTTTTACTCATAGTAGAAATGGGCAGTGCAATGACAGAGAGCTATTCCAGGGCTCAAAGCAAAGAAACGGTGGCCAGATATTCACTAGTTATTGTGTTTGTGTTATTATTGGCAGGACTTCTCAACAATGGTTCTAAGAAGTGGCTGCTGGGAATTTTTTGTGCTACTAGGCTACTCTTATTAGAAATACTATTCTACTTTTGAGGTGAGTATTTCAAATGTCTTAGTCTATTAAAAGTAACAACACGGTCTTAGTTCCTCCTAGAAAGATTAAGATTTAATGATACATATGTACACATATCTAAACATTGAAAATACTTTCCAATATCTCTTGGGGGTTGACATAATTGAAATGTGTTCTCAGTACCCAGTAAATTCAGATATTGAGCCAGTTTTGAAACCAATCATTCAGACTTTTTGAATCTGTAGAATGGGGTTGAAAATCATAAATGTATCTTTTCCTATCCTGAATGAGTTGTTGGGGAAATATCAGTTCTCAGCTCCAATTTGTTTCATTTTTTTTTGCTTTAGTTTTTATTTTATTGAAGTAATACATGTTCATGATTGAGTTAAATATTACTAAAAAGTGTATAGCAAAATACAGTAGTTCCTTACTCCATCCTCTCCATTCTTTTGAGTTTCTCTTTCCAGATATAACTTTAGACTCTTTCCCTATACTTTCTATGATTTACATATCTTATATTTCTAAATATTATATACACTATTACCTTTTACTGTATGCATTTTAGACATCATTAATTGACTTCTTATTATGGTAAATGAGAAACTAGCTCTTTCAACACTGCTCTGCCATTTCCTCTGCTTCCCCTTCCTCACATTTATACTTTTTAGTTAAATAAATATTCAACATTTACATTATGATGCAGATATTCATAGCTAAGCACTGTAGTATACTACAGCTGTGTCTCCTTTCTTACTTTTGTTTTTCCTGAAGGTAATAATTTTCTTATTTTATTTTATCTGCTTAGTTTTCTTTGTACCCATCAGTAATTCCTCCCATATTTTCCCTTTGTCCCTGGGTACACAGTTTCCATTCTGGAATGTCCCTTTGCTGTCCCTTTGAAATTCCCTTTGCTTTTCTCTTGGGTTAGACTCACAGTTTCCTGTTTATTGGGGAGAATTCTCACTGTAGTATCTTTTGGTATTTCTTGCTTAGCCTCTGCAGAGCGCGTTCCTGACTGCCAGTGTTAGTTATTCGGCCTACTGAGGATTTATAGTGTGAGTCCAATTTTCCCACTGTTGGCTTGCCTATCTGTTTCCAATATTTTATTTTATTTCTGCTGTATCCTTTTCTGTTTTCTATTGAATGTTTATTTGCTGTTGTTTCTTGTGGTGTTATTTTTGTTTAATCACCATACAATTTTAGTTGAGTCTTGAGAAGGAGTAAAATTAGATGTGTACATTCAATTGGTCTGGCAACTCTAAATCTTAAAATATTTCTGGCTAGACTGAATATAAATTTGGACAAAAATCTTGAACAAAATGTTTCCCAAAACATTTATCAACATGTGGTATGAAATGTTACTAAATCTGTCTCTAAAATTAGGAAGTGAGAAATAAATTAGAAGGAATCTTTCCAACTCAAACTTTAATTTCCTTCCTCTTTCTTTCTTTCTTTCTTTCTTTCTTTCTTTCTTTCTTTCTTTCTTTCTTTCTTTCTTTCTTATTTGCTTCTTTGATGGAGAAGATGATGGTTGGACTTTTGGAGAAGTTGGAAAATAAAAATAAATGTAATTAGGTAAAATGTAGTCTTTTGGGTTATTTATCTTTGATTTTAATTTAGAAATAAAACTACTTTTTCACACATAAAAATATAGTTCAGTGTTATTTGTATTTCTGGTTTTAACTCAAAAATGTTTATTTCATGATTTTTAAAAGTTTAAAATATGATGCATGTTTTACTGTACTTTATTTGCTCTACTTAAGAGTAAATATCAATAATTAAACTGCATAATAGAACATTTATTTATAAAAAGAGTAAGTGGTCTATACTTACCTACCAAAGTTTTCCAAACTGGGAGTTCGGGAATATTCAACTCTATTATATGCTTAAGAACCTCTGTATGAAAGGTTAGGACTGATAAATGAATTATGTTATTTCCTCTAATATCTGTTTTTCTCCAGTTAGCACCGAGAGAAAATAAGTACTTAATAGTGTCCAGTGCTCCTGAAGTGGCAGCAAGTAACAATGGAGTACACTGATTCCTAAAAATCAAGAAACATATTATGATAATTGAGCACATAGAGCATCAAATTTACTTATTAAAAATTATCCAAATTGCTATTGGAGGACGTTTGATTTATACCATCACCTTCTCTCTCTTACATGTTATTGTTCTGTATGTTCCATAAGTACATAGATTTGCTTCCCCTGACTTTGCTGTCCTTAGTATTTGCCCCTACTCTCCCTCCCATATTAATTATCAGGTCCTATAATTTGTTCAGAAGTTGATAATACACAAAGTTCTTAGAAAACACTACCTCATTGAATCCTTACAACCACTCTCTGAGTGAAGGAAAAAGCAAAGCAAGTATTTTAGTTCATTCTACAAATGATGAAACCAAGGCTCAGGTAGCATTCCAACACATTTCTTTATATTCATCTCCAATTCACAAATCTAAGCTTCATCATTGTGGCAGAAACTAACAGAATTTCTCAAAAACCCCCTTATCTACTTTTTAGAAGGTAAAGATCTTTTGACTGGGTACATGGCTATCCAGCCATATAATACATGCCTAAATTCCCTTATGGATAGGTATGGTCACCAGACTAAGATTGGCCAATGCGATGTTCATGAAAGTTACCTAGACAACTCTTTAAAGAGAAAAGGAGTGTGCCATGACTCTTCTCCTCTCTTTCTTCTCATGGCTACAATACGGGTCTAATAATGAAAATAGGAATTGCCACTTTTAGCAGGATATGGAAACCACACAAGAGGAAGTAAGAAGAGGAGGTCTGGTCTCTCACACTGTCAGGCCATTATGCCGGCCCTCGACCATGAACCCAGATTTCGTGAAAAAGAACTACTTGGTTATCTCATTTAAACTACACATATTTTTTGGTATCTTTGTTGTAGCAGCTACAAGTGTATCTTAACAGATTTGCTGACTAACAATGTGACCTTAAGCAAATTGGGTTACTTTCTTAGTCTGTAAAAGAATGAAGGTTAACAACAATCATCGGACAGTGTTGGTGTAAGGGACAGATAAGGTGCTTAGCACAGCCTGGATACATAGTTACCCCCTCCTTTTTTCACCACATCACATTGCCTCAAACATTACTTTTTTTTTTTTTTCATCCTTTTACCCATACCTCTTTCTCTTAGTGAAATCCCTTTCTCTTGCTGCCTGTTCTTGAATTTTTCACCTCTATCCAATTGGCCCCAAGCCTCTCCTCAGTTCCCTTTTTCCTGGGCTCCAGGGAAACTCTTGCCCTTTAGGAGTAAACACCTCTTCATTTTCTCCCTTTTCTACCTTAACATGTCTGTTCTCTTGTTGCTTTCCTTCTCCTACTCAATGGTAGGAATAAAGACTACGTTTACTTCTAACACCATCACTCTGATTTTCCTCATTTGAAGAATATACTATCAGATTATATTACCCTGTCCAATTCCACATTGCCATTGCCTGCTGCCCAAGGGGGGTCCTCTCCACACCCTATATTGTGCATTGCCTCACCAACTGCCCCCTCCTATTGTCAGAGGCTTCAACATCCATTCTGATTACCATCCGTGATCTGATCTTTCAGTTCCTTGTCATATCTTCATTTGTGCTCCATAGTCATATGCACCAGCATGGTCACATTCTTCCTCAGCTCCACATAGGAGAGCACAGCCTTGGTAACTGTCCTCTCTGCTAATCCTTTGCTTCTCGCTTATGTTCACAGAGAGCTTCTTACTACTACCTTCAATAACCAATTGTTTGACCTTTTGTAATCCACCCGGTTTTTTAGCCCCCTTGTGCCCAAAGACACATTGTCAAAACATGACAGAACAAGGAGCTGAACTCAGGTCTCCACAGTCCACAGCTCTTTCTGGAATCTATCAAAAAATCTACTAGCCAGAGACCCTGGTATCCTGAAAGCTTTCTCCATACTCATCTCTGCCTCAACCTAGAGGGAGGATTGATTAATTCACTGAATAATAATAGACAGGTTATTTGAAGACTCAGAGATATCTGAAGGAAGCTATGTCTAAATCATGTTCAGAGATTCATAACAATAACCTGTTTTTTCTATGACCAGCCAAGAATGTACCCTCAGGAGAAGTTAAACCTCCCCCCTAAATGTTGGTCCTCAGCGAAATAGTGAAACAGAAGATTGTTTGAGATGTTCACTATTTCAAAGTTATTTTCCTCTTTTCAATGTGTTTTTCTTCAGGATACCACTAGATATTCCTGTTGAATCCAAGGCCTATCCACTTTGGCCTGGAGTCCTTGGGCTGCTTCCCAGTTGTGTAGTTTCCCATTTAGAGCAACTTTCTCCTTTCTAGTGCCAGGCTTCTTCCAGGACACTCAGTAGTTAACCTTATAAACTCGGCTGTAGAAACATATCATTGGAAAAGGCTAGGATAGGAAAAACTTCCTAAAGCCTACTTCTCATTCTTCCAGACAACATGCATAGGTTAATAGAAGTTCTATCTTCAAAATTTTAAAGATAAGTGGTAGAAGATAGTGACCAGAAATGACAGCAGACTAAGCCTTGCACAGCTTTTCAAATTAATCACACCAACCATTTCTTTTAGTGTCAGTGTTTGAAGCAAGCCATGAAGCAGAAATGTATATTTTTACATATGCTTAATAACTTACTCAGCTGTTGCCTCAGCTTCTAGCAAACTAGGATCCTTCCTACAGAGAACAATGATGATGCAGATATTGTCATAGAAAGCAGCAAAGTGGATTGGCATCCAGCCTCTTTTTTCAGAAAGCATGTAATCAGCTTTGAAAGAGAGTAGACAGATGGTTGTTTCTAATGAGCAAGCCTGTGCGGCCAGGTGTAGAGGCGTTGGACCTAGAAAAAATGGGCAATTACTTCAGTGGTCAAAATCTAACATTCCTAAAAAAAAAACAAAAACAGATATCCAACCAGAGCTCAGTATTGTGTGATATAGTAGCTCTAAGATAAGCACTTAAGGACTTAATTTAGGCAATTCTTTATTTCTTTATTTAACTCAATGTCTGAACATTAAAAATCAGTTCTTAATAAGTTCAGAAAAAATAACTAAAAATATTCAAAAAATTTAGTCTATTTGTTAATTTGGTGATAACATAAGCTATTTCTTGTTTAAATTATTTTCCATTTGACTCAAATGTTTTGTGGTAAGAGATAATATCCTTCGAAATGAAAAAGAAATTCACTTAAAAGGCCTCTATGTCACTAAGTCCAGTAGGTGTTTTTCAATTTTCATCAACAGCAAATTGACCACTTCTTCCTTAAAATAGTTTCTTTCCTTGGCTTTTATAATAGCATACCCTCTTGGTCCTTTTTATCTTTTTAATGGCTTCACTTACTACCTATAAGTTGATGGCTCCCAGGAAAATTCTCTAGATCTGCTTCTTCTCCAAGCTTCGGATCTGTATCTCTGACATTGCACTATGCATCTCCACATACCACCTCGGACTTAACATATTCAAAATTGAACTCCTACCGTCCCCTCCAAACCTGGTCCTCTTTCACTGCCCCTTAAATCAGTCCAGCCAGGTCTACAAACTAGAAACCTGAATGACCCCTTGGCACCTCCCTCTCATTTTACCTCCATAACCAGTCCATCATAAGTTTTAAATATCTCTCTAGAACCTGTCTTCACTGCCACCGCCACCCTACTCCAAGCCATAATCACCTCCCAACTGATATCCCCATCTTGTTCTTGCCCTTCCCCAATCCATTTTTTCAAAATGTAAATCTGATCTTTTTAACCTTCTTGCTTAAAACATTTCAGTGTTTTCTCAAGGCCATCTGATCACAAATACAGGAAAAGGATCCACTGGCTCTGACTTAACCTGAACCACCAGCTTATTCCCCTCCTCCAAAACATACACATACACACCATACACACATACATAAAACATGCACACCTTGTTTTCTTCATTTGGGTCTTCTTATAGCTTCTCAGATATAAGATGACTGACCACACACGCCAGGTTACCCAGGAAAGTATTGGTCTGTGCCTGCTGCCCCAGCACAATGATTGATTAATAGTGTCCATTTTATTCTCAAGTCTCCTTCATTTGGATGATGAATTATCCAGTCACCCCGAACTGTTCCTGCTGTCTGAAAGCTTCCCTCTCCCAAGTAACACTTCCCTGACCAGGGTCTAGCTAACTTCTATTCATCTCAGAAAACAAGCACTGCTTTGCTCCCAAGTCAGAAACTTCCAATGGCCTCCTGCCTACCTAAGCTTTATGTCATAGCCTTGATAATCTATAACATCTGAGCCAGATCTATTCATTTAAAGCTACTGCTTAGTTTTTCCTGTTTCTTGTCCAGCACGTAAGGAGTTTAAAAGTCACCACTTCATTCTAATGGCAAGTAAAAAGCTAAACAAACTGAAAATTCAACAATTCTTCTTAGATCTGTTAGAGAAATGAGATCACAGGAAAAAAATGCTGCCCCTCAAATTGGAGAGATCGGCAGATTCAGAGAATGACAACTTAATGAAGCAGAAACCCCCACAGGAACCAGTACCAGAGGTAGGAAAACCTGAACTTTAATTGACAGATTGCTGGCAGCTCAGTGTGGACAAGTCTGAGAATTAAAAACGCCAGGGGAACCCAGTCATAGGGGGCCCCACACTTCAGTGAGTTTTATCTGCAGGAGCTCTAGCAGGTCCTCATACTAATATCACAGAAAAATCCTTTTAAACTTCTGGCAAGAGAGGGGGAAAAGAACCACTTTGAAACACAACAGAGCATTCTGTTTTTCTTAACACGGCCTGCCTTCAGGAGAAACTATTTTACCAGAGCGTAAACTGTTGGGGTATAATCCAGAGCCTAACTGATTTTGGGGAAGGAAATATCCAACTCCAGCCCCCTCCAGCCATCCTGACCCACCTAAGGTGGGGGAGAGAACTGACAAGTACGTGTGAATTTCATAGTATAGGACCATAGGCTCCCTCAAAGACTGAGACCTAGTCATAGGACTTTAGAACATGTTAGCTCATTTCAACTGAAGAGGAGGCAGTAGGCTGCGCTCAGCAGGAGAATCATATCAAAATGACATGAGGAGTTTCTTTTTGAAAAACCACACCAGCATTCCCACTGACTCACATCCTCTGCTCTCTACCTCCCTCCAAAAAGTGTTTCAGCACAATCTCATGGCAGGAGTACTATTCTTATATGTGCCTCTTACTGCTTTAAAGTGTGCTTAACAGAAATACAGACTCTTGGCTCCCACCCAGACCCTCCGAAATCAGATTCTGCATTTTAACAAGCTCCCAGGCTGATTCCTATGTACTTGAAAATTTATCCCAGGACAGTAGGATTAAGTGCGCCCTCCCCAACACACATCTGCAATGTTGATGACGTTTTTGATGTCACAACTGGGGTGCATGTTGTTACTGGTCTTTAGTAGGTAAAGGCCAGGGATACTGCTGAATAGTCTACAGTGAACAAGATAGCTCCCCCTATCCCCTGCCAATAAAGGATTATGCAGCCCATAATATCAATATTGCTGAGGATGAGAAACACTGTCCAAGGACGTAATAGAATCAGGCAAGTTCTGGAGGGGTTTATGTAGTCTGAAGAAACTATTCTTTGGTTGAGAACCATGGTCTAGGGAATAAATGCTTTTTGGGGCCTGAAAGGTGTACTTATCTCCCTTTTCTCTGAATTTCTATAGTACATCACTGTATGTTAATTATGCCAGCGATTGTCAAATGCTACCCTGTATTCATCCATCCATGAATTCATTCAACAACTGTTTCCTGACACTAATGTCAGGCTTTCTTCTGGGCACTAGGATACCATGGCAATGTTATATTAAAGTGAGGGAGACACAATAAACACAAATAATATTATACAAGGTAGCCATAAGCAATACTTCGAAAAGAAAAAGAAAAAAAGAGAGAGCAATAATGCAGGAAGTATACTATTGTAACAACTGTAAATTCCCACAGGGTAGGTAGACTAGATAGGTGCCCATTTTCCCCCGCAGGCCCTGTGTTCTTCCTGTTCCTGCAGATTTAGCAACCCCTGTCCTTGGCTTCTTATCAGCATCTGCCAATGGGGAACCTTGGAGGAGGGAGGAGAAGGAGGTCAGGATACTTGTTCTAAGAGATTCCCTCTCTGAAGTCACCTCAGATTAGTTGTGTTCCTCCATCAATGCAAGGTGACTAGTTTGAATAACTATCACCCTCCACTTACAAAATTCAGGTCTTTATAAATGGTTTCTTTAAAAATAAACCCTCCTTGAATTATTTTATAGTGTAGGAAGTATAGTCTTATATATTTTATTTGTGTCTTACCATTTCTTTCTTTTTTCGCATCCGTTTTTGATGACTCTGTTTTAAAAAGGAATGCACATAGAAGTATGATTATTAATACATAGCAGTTTCCTAAATTAGTCAAAATAGTCTCATATTAATAAGAACAAAAGGACTATGTTTAGATACAGATGGCAGGATTACATAAACAGGATCGGTTGTAACTTTTGGTCAAGCCTTCTGGGCATGTTGCATGAACCTGGCATCATGTCACAGAGGACCTGGAAATGCTGCCTCTCCAGTGGCTGGTCAAAACTTAGTTGAAGTGGTTTTGTGTTTCTTAAGTAATAATAGATGGACATTGCCACTAGAGTTATACATTTTCCATAATTGAAAATCTACCCAATTCTCAGTCAATGGAAATATAAGTAAGTCACAGGATGACTTTTTTTACCAAAGATTTTTTTCCCACCAAAGAAGGCACTTTTAAATAATAGCTATCCATTGCACTTAAATTTGACTGAATTTGTGTTCTACTTTAAGTTCATTATTTTTGAATATTTCAATCAGGCAATAGAAACATTTTAATATTAAAACATTTTAATTATAGTGATAGAACACAGAATTTATTAGTGGTCAATAGGATTAAAGCAGAACATTTTGTTTTGATGTGTGAAAATATAAATCATCATTTTTTATTGCCAGTCTTGTTCATCAGCCACTCCTGAATTTCATGTCTAGTTCTCTCTTCAGTTATGGAGGCCCTTCACTTTCACCTACGACTTTATTATTTTTATACTAGTTAAATACATTCCAAAGAATACATAAATATCAGGAAAAATTACTTTTTAAAGTTTAAATATGGGTAGCCTTAAAGAGGTCATCAATTATAAAAATTATTATAGAAAAAATTTTTGTTATTAAATGTAATTTAAGTTTATGTAGTGTAAAGAAACTATCCCCTGGTTGAGAACCCTGGGGTAGGAAATAGATGTTCTGCTATAATCTCTATCTTCCTTTTCTCTGAATTTCAATAGTAAATCACTGTATATTAATTATGCCAGTGATTATCAAATGCTGCCCTGCATTCAGCCATCCATGAAATCATTCAACAGTTATTTCTTGAGCACCTACTAATGCCAGGCTTTCTTCTGGGCACTAGATTATCATAGCAAACAAAGTAACCCAAATCCTTGCCCTTTATGCAGCTTATATTCAGTTGAGGGAGACACAACAAATAAATAACATGAGATAAGGGAGCAATAAGTGATACTTAGAAAACTAAAAGGAGTCCCTCTGAGATACGTGAAACAAAAATCTCAACTTTGCTCTAGGGCCCACTACCCGATTTTAACCTTGTTCTCAAATCGACATGCATTCTTAATGCTGAATAGGGGTAAGGAAAGGAAAAACATTTCAGAGTTAAAAACATGATACCTTGGCTAAACATAATAAAGCGTCTCTGGTTGACATTGAAGTTAGCGTTGCACAGTTGACATACAATAGAAACTCTGTTGTGCAGAGCGGCATGATGGAAAATAGCATAACCCGCCTCATCTGAAACGTTGATTGTTGAGCTTGAGGTTTTACGGCTGAATGTATGGAAAACAGCGGATAATCCTCTTTCAACAGCGGACTTCATACCAAATGGGATACTCTAAATTATTAAGAAGGTCAGAATTAGTTTCTTCAGACTACACCTAAAGTTTGGTTTAAGGGAAAAATGACAATGAAATATATTAATATAATATGATTAGGTGCTCGTTTTCAGTAGAATTTTCACATGATCCACGTGGAAAGTGTCTCACTGGGCAATGGTGAAAGTTGTTTGAGTTATAAAGAAACACCAAGAACTTAAAAATATATATTTGGGGAAGTTTTTATTCTTCCTTTTTTTCAGAAAGAAGTTACAGATTCTTCTTCTTTGGAGACAGTTGAAACAGGGTAAAGTATCTTTCTGAAATATTTTAAAAGCAAAGAGTTCCTTCTCCAATTTAAGAAGACAGCTCTAATTTAGAAGTCTAGAGACTTGTATATACAGCTATAGAAATACAGTTTGCATTCTTTGCTCTAGGTCTCAAAATGGAGAGGTAAAAATATCACACACTTCTTTGAGACATTCTGACTACTTTAATATTTTAATAGTAAATGAACATGTTATTAAATTATAAAATTTGTGGACATTTTAAAAAGTAAATGGTAAATCAGTGATAGTGTATTCTTTGAAATTGGTAAGCTCACCACTTAATTTATCTGGTTCAAATGCTCTAAGTCAAAGCTGTTGAAGCAGATGTAGAGATTCGATTCAGGATGTTGGGTTTGTGCCTGGCTCTGCTTTTTATGAGCTATATGATTTGGAAAAGATCCTTAATGTGCTTTACCTCAAATTCCTTATTTGTAAAATAGAGATGATAACAATAGTACTAGTACCTTGAAAGAGTTTGTTGAAAGGATTTTAACAGTGCCTGGCATACAAAATAATCATTCAATAAATAATAGCAATTATTGAATTAATCACAATCTAATTCATTAACAGGTGGTTTTGTAACCCTTTCAGAAATATATAATCTAGAATTGTATAGCTTCTCAACTGCTAAAATGAGAAATTTTTGTTTCATATTAAAGACTTTATTTAACCTCTTATTTATCCCTAAGATAAAAATTTGAGACATTAACTTATCTACTATATATAACTTCTTATACTAAATTATGTAGTAATCACCTAAATACCTTGCATTTCATAGCTTTTTTGAAACCAAATTTTTTCTTAAATTGCTCATGTAATTGAGCATCCGTCAGTGGAAGTCTTTTCAGTCTCAGATTGTTCACTATTTCGTTTATGGCTCCCCACCACTGTGTCTTATATAGTTGCTGATAGAAAGTTTCAAGTTCAAAATAGATCACATAATATCTATAAAAAAAAAATTTTTAGGATAAATTTTTTTGACTTTGAAGTGATTTGCTACTTTTTTTCTGTGTGGGCAAAACTTTATTTTTTTTAAATAACAAATGTAAAAATATAGTTTAAATTGTATTTGGTTGTAAATATTTTAATAATGTGATTATCAACCGTTATTAACTAATTCTTTCTATAACAACTGTCTTCTGCATATTGGCCTTTCTAATCAACATTGGCCCTCCGATGCCGGTGACCAGGGGTATAGCCCAAAAGTTACTCAAAGCTCTAACTCTGGCTTGAAGGAATTCTAGGTTTACCTTTTAGCCATCTGCTTATCCTCCTCCTACAAGTTTATATATTAACTCTTTCAATTGAGTTATGTCTACATTTGTTTTCTCAAGGTTTACCTTGAATCTGACCTGGAATGATGCTTTGTGTAATGGCTCCCTGACTTTAACTCACTGCAGTAGTGGAATAGAGAAACCCCCAACCCATTAGGTCCTTGAGCTGTAGGTAGGTAGCAGACCCAGTCTCCTATATGCTAGAATGGAAAAGTGAGAACATTTTGAGAGACTCTGTTCCCTGAGGTTCTTATCATCACAGATAAAAGAAAATGGTGGCCTTCCTTCACTTTTGCCCATGAGATACTTTTTCATACCCTCCGATTTCAGCATTAAGCACCTCAGCTGCTTACTCTACCTCTGCCAGCAAGAAGCCTGTTAATGTTACCTGGATCTCTGCTCTAAATGCAACTGTTTATTGCTATAGATATAGCATTCTTGACAGTGGTCACCCCCTTCTATGGCTCTTCACTCTGCCACTCAGGGACCATCAGTTCCCCTAAGGGTGCTGAGAAGTTAATGGTGTGGTACTAATTTTCAGGAAAATGAGTCAGTGACTCTCTATGCTAAGGAAACTCCTTTACCAGAAGCTGAGGAGGAATCAGTGGGGTTCATGGGTCAGTTAAAGGAAGGTCTTAGGGAAACACTCTGTTATGAGTTAGTCCTCTCCCCCTTGACCTTTACTTAAAACTAAGTTTTCTGAAATAATAGACCTCTTCATGGATGGAGGCATATCTGAGGATCTGTTCACGCCTATTCGAGGTTGTCATTTTTCTTACCCAACATCCTCTCTAACTAAAAAGGAAACTAGACCATGAGAAGATAAACGAAAGGCTGCCTTTACCGACACTGTTGGTACAATACCAGGCCAGGTGGTAGGACTTGTCACTTTGTCTATGGGCCCTGACTTTTGGAGGTGCCACCTTCATCAATGGGGACTTGCCTAACTTACTAGACTCCGGCCTCCAAAACCAAAGGTTTTGAATCTTAATCAGATTTGCAGCCTTTTAAATCACAGTGGTGATAGGCTCTAGAGCCTTGAGGAGCTATAGGGGTCAGACCTGGATGTTTAATTTGTATTGGATGATTAAACTAAATTTCTAGAAGAAAACAGCCACCTTCCTTTGGTATTATAAGGGTGGATACTACAAACAGATACCCCAAGTCCCACGAGAATACCCTCATAAATCTAGGCATGGGGGACACTCTGAGGATGTCTTTTGGTCTTGAGTGGCCCAGCTCTACGTCATTCTGCTCCAAGAGAATCCCAGTGCTAGCAACCTCTGTCTCTTCATGAACTTCTCCAGGGAGTGGACTCTGCCTGTGGTAAATTGCTATGGGATCAGAAGATGCTGACTACTTTTGTGGGCCTGGTACTCAGCGAGGTACTCTTAGATCACTGCTCAAGTAATAAAACGAACTTTATAGATTTAACAAATACCAAGGGAGGGTGGGCTGGTTTCTCCTAGAGATTCAGTTCAGTCATCCAATACAAATCAAGTATCCACAGCCAGCAGGGGGCTGTCTTACCCTAGAAAGTGGAGAAGCAAGAGGTGGTGAAGGTCTATCCAGAGAGAGCCTGACTACATAATTTTGTGACTCCCAAGGATGGATACACAACCTACATGAGGCCAACACTAGCCTGCGCAAAGATGATTATCGGAAGCACAGAAAGCCCAGATGGCCAGCACCATGAGGGAACCCTCATCAAAGTATTGCATGGTGATATACCACTATTTTTACTCAATACCTTAAGTCTACTCATCAGCAGGAACAATAAGGGAGCCCTACTTTAAAAATAATTCCTTTACTCTTTGGCCTGAGAATCTGCACCCAGCTTAGGGATTGTGGTTAGGAGCTTCTAACACCATACTTCCTGGACACATCACGATCACGCTACATTGATTTCTGACCTGTCTTCTGATGTCCACAACGGTATCGAGATGCTGGCATGCTCTCCCCAAAATTAAACATTTTAGTACCAGTATCAATTCATCTACTTGCTCCAGACACTATCACCTTAATAATTCATGAGTTCTACTTTCATGGACTGCCAAATCCTGGGTATCTGACTGTGATGCCTAGTTTTTGACTCTGGGAGAACCTAACCTGGGCCAAAAATGAATCTAGGATTTAGATGTTTCCAGGCATGACTAAAGGGCCAGTGAAGCTGATTCAATTTTCATAAGAGAGCTTGAGTCTCCTATGGAATAAGTCATTCTGAGCAAAGAGAACATCAAGATACATGAACTTGGTCCAATAACAAAATCAAAGAAAATGGGAGATTTTTGAGATTGTTTGTCTTCAATCATTCAGATTATTCTCTGGTCCAGCAGCAACATAGAATGATCTCTACATCATAGAAAGAAATGATTGTAAGAAAAATGACTGAAATAGCTATTTTGCACGAAAGTATTAGAGGTTCATGGCAACACTTCTTTGAAATCAGTAAAACTGGAATAGAAATCTTCCTTACTTCATTGGATTGGCTTCAATATGTCTCCACAGTTGATACATACTATTTAGCAGGCGTCAGAAGGAGCCAGCCCCAGAGGTGACACCAGCTCCACAACCAGGAGCAGCAGTGCCAGAAACGACAAAGGCATTAGTGTTGAAAGGCCTATTGCACTTCAGGGGCCCATCAGTGGGTCATTATAGGCAACTCAGGCAGGAAGAGAGATAACTGAAGGTATCTCATAGTACCTGAGACTGCTGATTCATGGGCATATGGGATTCCGAGAAATAATTGTGTGTGGGTAGATTTTATAAGGAATTGAAGATTCTCTAGTAATTGATACAGGAGCCAGGAAAATACTGATCATTACTCCACTCGTGATTTACATTTTTACTCCATGCTGCCTTGAGTCTGGGAAACAAACTTATGCTGGTTTTGAAAGCCTGAAAACTGAAATCAGTTTATCTACAATTCACGGCTTGCTGTTCATTAGTCAGAAACTAGAAAAGAATTCCACTATGACATCCTGTTGCAACACTCTGACTAGATCTTTTACAGCCCAATGGCAGTATGCTTATGCCAGTCATATTCCTTCACCCATACAATTTCTCATAGCTTTCATCCAGCGTCTTCCCTGCATTCCCAGTATCATTAGTGCCCAGCCAAACCCTAGAACTTGGGAGAATCTGAGAGAATAAAGTTCTATTCAGAGGTATCTCTTAGCTTGGCAAGGATCGTACATGGAGTATGTCAAGAAGTGTTAAGCCACTGAGCGAGAGATTCCTCCTCCAGGGAGACGCACATTAACTGTCCATTCCAGAAACTTGAGATCTGCTACTTAATTACTTTTGAAATCGTGGTGGTGATTAGCCACATGGTCTTTGACTTCAGCTCTAGTACCATGTGTGCATCCAGGTAGTATTCAATGGAAAGATCCACCTTTCATCCTTTATCTTTTTTCTCTCTCTGCCTTATTTCATTTATTTCCTCACTGCCATGCATCTTGAAATAAATTTATAATATGCCTTTACTTCTTCACATTTCATGAACTCTCCCCAACTTTACCCTTCAATGTAATACACATAGTCTTCTGTAACCATAACTCAAATTTTTTACCAAGTCATTGCCAAATTTAGAGGGCTCTATCCAATCTTGAATTGACTTGACCTTTTTCTTTGCTGAATTTGATGCTTTTAACAATTTCTATATTCTGTTTTTCAGTGGGCCCACAGATTTGATCCCCACCATCACCTCTATTTAACTATTGTGTTAATTAAAAACTAATTACCATCTCTAAGGATTACTACATAGAATGTATCAAAGTGCACAAAGTAATAAATGTAACAGTTAATACTTCGCTGAGTCCATATATCATTCCTGGGGGGGGGGGGGGCGGTATTTTTGTTCCAGGATCTCCAACCTGAGGTTTTAAATTAGGCTTTGCATTTTGACACTTTCTTTGTTTTTCTGCTTTCAACAAGCTGTGGCCAGTAAATAATTACTGAAAGTTCCTTACCTTTTTCCATTAAATTCCATGACTGGTATTGGGTAATATTCTTTGTATCCTGCATCTTCTACAAATGTTTTAGCAGCACAATCCCGTATTTTTTCTAAATTGTTCTAAAACATGAGTTGCATTACTAAAAAAATATCTTTAAACAAATCTAAACAATTATGACTTCTTTCAGATAAAATTTTATAGATGTAAATGATAAATTTTAAATATAATATCCCACCAGACTTTAATAATAACTACATATATTTGACCCGTACAATGGGAGGAAAAAATACAAAAGGAAAGATAATATAAAATAGAAAAGCAATGACAATTGAAACATATGTTTATACTAAATTCCAGATGAAGAATTATTGCTCCCACACTCTATAGGATCTGTGTTCTAACACTAATCTTTGAGAAAAATGAAAGACTATGTAGTGTTCGTTCAGGGATTTCTACTTCACTGTTTGGTTAAGTATTCGAGTGCCAATATGGTCCTTTAGAGTCTGTAAATTCTGCGAGGATGATAGTCGCACCTAGCTTATTTATCATTTTATCTCTAACATCTAACATAGTACCTTAGATATAGTTTTCCCTTGTTATATTTGTTACATAATGTACAAAAAAATTAGTGATTTGGGAAGATACTCATTTGGAGAGCTGCCTACTACCTGTACCAACAGAGTCTTTGTTGAATGGTATATAGGATAAAAGAGCTGTTGAATGACAAACTATTTGAGAAACAATAATTTAAACCTTAAATTCTTCCAAAGCATTCTCGATTGAAGAGGTGGTAATATCAAATTCAATTCCTCCATGAACATGAAAATACTGATCCTCTTTGTAGTGAAAATTCTGGCATTTAAAATCTCGTCCATAGATAAAGGGAGGCAATTCCCGCTCTGTCTTAACTTTGTCATCTCGGAAAAGGAAAAAAAGTTTTATTTAAAAAGTGAAAAACGACACATAAAAATCATATTTTGGAGATCTAGATTCTCATTCACACAAAGTAAAAAAATCCACAGGAAAAGAAAATTTTGACAATTACAGAATATAAATTATTTATGCTTTAGTGTATATTTTAAACATTAAAAATACATTTATGCCATACATTTTGAGTATTTTCTGTAGTTTCATTTTGCAGAAACTCTAAAAGAATAGTCAAAACAGCATTCTACTTATTGATTTCTATATGTGAGCTCAAGACTAATATCTTTTAATTATTAAAAAAGATTTGAAATTGTGTTCCTTAAAGAATCTTTCGTTAAGTAGACAAAAACTTACCTGAGCTAGTTTAGATGAAAAGAGACATAAAAAAGAAATAAGTGGGTATCTTTCACATTGCAAAAATAACCAGCCCACATTTTCAGAAAGTAATGAAACTACATGTAAACCATTTATTAAAAAATTTTTTTTTCTAAAATTTCAGTAAGGTTTATTCAATATTTTGATTTGTTAGCAGAATATGGTTTCATCAATATAAAGCATATAATATATTTTGAGAAAAGCAAAAAGTACAGGAAAATACAAAGAATAATATAACATCCTAATTGAAGCACCTGGAATTGACTATTAACATCTAGTCATATTTGCTTCCAACAATCTAAGTAATAAAACATTACAGATATAGCTAATGTCTTTTTAAGCAATGCCTTCTTAATTCCATTATCCTACACCAGGACAAGCATTTTCATGAGTTTATTTTTAAATAATTCACAGATATGGATAATTATCTTCACCATTTAAATGCTCATGATGCAAATTTTCACTAAGTGATTTGCAAAATTTCTACTGAAACTTTCATCTGAATAGAAAGCCCACTATAACAAGCCTACAGGATTAGGCTCCAGTGAAAATATATAAATCATGGGCTAATTTGGGTGGGAGGAATAGTTTGCACTGCATTCCTATCAAATTCCATATAAACATAGTCCTATTTTGGCTCTCTATTTTCCTATATTTTCTATTTGTTAATTACAGTGCCGATATATTACTAAACTTTTAAAATATTTTATTGTTTCTTTTTCAGAAATTTCCTTTAGTGCTCCATATTAATTTCAGAATAAATTTATAAGCTTTCATGAAAAACATGATAGGGATTTGGAGTAGAAGTGATTTGAATTTGTACTTTGGATAAGACATGATATACTCGCAGTGTTGTTGTCCCATCACGAACATGACTAATTTCCCAATTTCTCAGAACGTGTTTTAAGTCTTTCAATAGCCATTATAATTAGTATGAATATATACCAAGTACTATGTTCAAATACAAAGTATATTTAATTACTTTGGAGACATTAAATTTTTTTTTTCTTTCTAATAGGTGACAGCTAGGTTATGTGTCTGGAATCACACACTAATACAAAATTAAAATAAAAATTTAATATATATCTATATTTTAATATTTATGTATATATTTATATTTGATTTTTGGAAACATTCTTACCTGAAAAAGGCTGAAGCAGACTATTTAAATATGGAACTTTCATCTTCTTTTTTAAACTAAGTAGAAATGGAGTCAGAAAACATATTAACTTTAAGTATCCTATTCCAATTCTGATTTCTTTTTTCTTCTCAAAGTGTTTTTGGATAACTTTTTTTTGAAGATATAATCTTTGCTGTAGTTTCTGGTAGGTACAAATATCAAGATAATCCTGATTATATTTTATTGCATTAGTAAGCCAATAGGCTGTTTCAAATATAAAAACATTTTCACACTGTTGAACTTGTGTGGTGCTGAATGTCAACTTTAGCATAATATTTTCAGCATATTTCATAAATATAGCTTTTTCTTCAGGCCAGTTGGGATTATATGTTGGATCTTCATTCATGTCTTCATCATAGATTCCACTAAAGTCTGGATCCTTTGTAATATCTATCAAACCTTCACAATGAAAAACAAAAATTTTAGATAGCAAAAACTTCAATTTGGCTTCCTGATAAATTTAGCACATTGAACAAAAGGTTTCATCTTCAAATCCTACTAACATGACAGTAAAGGGATAAAGAAATGCCAATGAAATTATTAGATTTTATTCAATAAAATTGAAAAGAAGATGGTTGAGTGGTAAATAAGCAAAGAAAGATGGAAGCTTGTACAATTAGAAAGAATAGATTCCCTTTCTCTTCAAAATAAAAGAAACACAATACCATAGAAAAAATAATGCAAGTTCCATCTTTAAATCAAAGACCAAGAAAACGTGATCTCCCTTAAGCAGAAAATCATCTTTTCAGTAGAGCTAAGAGTATAATTTGGTTTTCAAGCATTATATTACATATTACTTGGTTTTTGCTGATAACAGAAGCTATATATGTAAAATCAATAAAGAATTTGCCTGCTAACTGTGATATACCAAATAAGAATTAAAACTTGATTTTACTGTTATGACAAATTTCCTCTGTTACACTCCCTTCCCTTTTATGATGAAATTAAGAACTTTCTTGTTGTTGTCTTTTTAAAAATAATTGCATTTATAATGTTACCCTTAATCTAAGCTTGAGAAAACATAAAATATGACTTTGAGGAAAATGTGCAGTTTGTAATGTGTGTCTTAAAGTGTAAATGATATATTAATGTGTTCCTATTTCATTTTCCCTTCAAACTCTTCCTTCCTTCCTTCCTCCCTTCCTCCCTCCCTCCCTCCCTCCCTTCCTTCCTTCCTTCGTTCCTTCCTTCCTCCTTCCCTCCTTCCCTCCCTGCCTTCCTCTTCTTCCTCTTCCTCCCATCCACCCATCTATATATCTATATCTATAGCTATAATCTCCACAATACTCTTGGATTTTTAAAACGGCCACTATGATTCACTCCTCTTTTGTTAAAGAGTACAATAAATGAAGAGATTATAAAGAAATTAAAGTGTTCCTGACAGTTTTCAAAAATCTAAACATGAGTCAGAACATGGTTGGTACCTCTAAAACTTTCTGGATTGGAGTGGGTGAAAGCAAGTCAATTTTTATGACAGAAAGTTTCAGCAATTGGAAGCACTGAAGGACAGGTCATGGTATCTGATTAAGGTGCAATGGGACCCCCCAAATTGCCTTTCTAGGTAGCACGGCCCATTCCCTTCCTCACTAAGAGGTGGAAGGAAGGAGGGGAAAAGAGAGAAGGGGAGAGGAAGAGAGGGAAGGGAGGGGGAGGGGAAAGAGAGGGAAGGAGGAAGAATATGGGGAAGGGAGAGCGGAAAGGGAGAACTAAGAATGGGACAATGGATTTTGGAGAGCAGTGAAGAAAGAGCCTAGAGAAGAATCAATGGTTCAGACAGAAGCAGAAGGATGACACCCTTGCTGAGGGGCTGCCCCTCGGTTCACAATTATTAAATCCCTCCCATGCTAGGCTTAATCTCTCAAGACGTGTAACATCACTGACCTAGCACTGAACATGCAGGTAAGGACCCTTTTTCATGGAGCTTACCCTTAAGCTTACTGTTTACTTGTTCTTGACATCAGACTTATTTTTGTGTCTCAATGAGAAATGAAAGCTCAATGAATATTTTATAAAGTGAATAAATCAAACTAGAGTCTTTTACAAACACGTACACATATAAATATACAGTGTATGTGTGCATATAATTTTTGATTAAGCTATCAGTGAAAAGGACAGATTTATTCTCCCAATAGCCAAGAAAGAAACCATCTGGGTGACATTTTATATCTGAAGGATGAGCTGTCTCCTTTTTTCTGTTTCAGATATGATGAAATCTATATAAGATCTATTGCCAGAGTCTCTCCTCCAGTCAAGTGAAATTCTAATACATTTTAACCAGAATTGAGACTTGTTTTAAGCATGTGCTCCCCAACTTGGAATATATTTAGAAAATGATTATATATATTTGATCACTGAAAGCAGTTGGAATCAGTGTTGGGGTACACATTTCCCATTTCGCTTTCCATTCCACTGGGCCTGCTGCCAAGGAACCAAGGAGGGTTTTGTTTTGTTTTGTTTTGTTTTTTTAAGCTTCGATAAAAAATTTAAATATAGTGAAGGGGATAAACCAGGATTGAGTGGCATCTACTGTTTATACATAGGCATTAGAGAAGTATGGCCCTGAGAAGAGAGGAATTTAAAAGTTAGGTGAATCAAGAACGCTCATGAAACCAAATTCTACTAAAACACCAAAGCTTAGATTGCTGATGCACATTATTTATCCTTAACTTTAAATTTTATTTATTTTTGAGGTTTATAAAATGGCAGTGTAGATGGCTATTTTTTGTTTTCAAGTTTGAAGATTTTTCTCACTCAACTCCATCTACCCTTAGCTTTATTATGGATTTTCTTACTGAGGTCATATAAGACAAAAAGTGTAAACTGAAAACCCTCCACCAGGTATTTGAAATCTGATCTCCTCTGTATAAATTGGAGATTAAGATGAAAGGCAAGATGTTTGACTTAAAACATAATTTTTGGTAACATTGAAAAAAAATTAAGTTTTATCGAAAAGACTTTTTGGAGTTTAAAAATCTTTTTAAAGAAATATGGCTAAATACCTAAAACTGAGCCACAGATAAATTACCTTTGAATTTAAAAATGGCTTCTAACAAAATTAAGTTTGTTAAATTCTCCTACCTGCTGAACTGAACTCTGCAAAAATATTTTTATTTGTTTGAGGCTTCCCATCTGGATCAATGTCCATGATGGTACGCCACAATTCAGAGAATCTGGCTCGTTTTTCTTTGGGCATGTATATTCCATGCCATAGTGCTTTCAGCATGTAGTCAATGTTGATCAGAATTTGCCCAATCCTGGTATCATAATAAGCTGGAGGTAATTGACATGAAGAACTCTGGTCATAATTAGCTTCTAAACTGATTGAAGGTATTTGATTTAAGCAATAGATTCCAACAGCCAACTCCCTTATTATCTGATGGACTTCTCTATAGTCTAAGAGGGCAGTAGGGTCCACAGGAGTCAGTAGGATTACAGTGCTGAAGCCCACATTATTCATTTGACTCATGATTCCACAAGGATTATCTAATTGAGAGCGGACATCTTCTTTGCCAAACAACCAGCTAACTAGTGCAGTAGTTAGCAACTCCTGTACTTCACTGCGATCATATTTTTCAAAAAAAGCAGAAGCATTTCTCTGTACTGCTAAATTTTCCAGGTAGGTTTCTTCATCTTGAATTTGATCGAGTCTAGGTAATCCTTTTTTAGGCAATCTCAACATTTCTAATTCTAGTGTGTTGTTTTTGAAGTTTCTGCAATGAATAAAAAGAAAAAGACAAGCAATAAAATTTGTCATGGTAATGAAGCTGGATTGCTCAAAAACTGTATCTGCTCTTTGCATCTTTTTTAGGTTAATCATTCAATGGTCAACCATCACATTTTTCAATCTTTTTATAAAATTGTTTAAAAATTATTGTTGACATATATTACATTAGTTTCACCTCAATGTACAACATAGTGATTCTACATTGATATACCTTACAGTGATCACTGCTATATGTCTAGTAACTTCCTGTCACCATACAATGTTATTATATTATCGACTATATTCCCTGTGCTCTACTTTACATCCATGTGACTTACTTATTTTATGACTGGAAGTTTGTACCTCTTATTCCCCCTCCACCTTCTTCACCTATTCTCCCATTCCCCTCTCCTCTGGTAACCATTCATTTGTTCTCTATATCTGAACCTGTTTTTGTTTTGTTTGTTCATTTTTTTTTTTTGTTTTTAGATTCCACATGTAAGTAAAATCATACAACATTTTGTCTTTCTCTATTATCTCATTTAGCATAATACCCTCTAGGTTCATCCATGTTGTCACAAGTGGTAAGATAGATTTAATATTATTCATTAATAAAAAAGAACAAAGTCTTTTTTTAACCATTCATTTGTTGTTAGACGGTTAGGTTGTTTCCATATCTTGTCTATAGTGAATAATAAACATGGGGGTACAGACTGGAATTGCTTGGTCACATGGTAGTTCTAATACAGTTTTCAATCTTAAACTAGCTGCAGAGTAAGTTGAAATTTGAATTAAAACAATTAAAACTGTGCAACCATTAACATTAATCATTTTCTGCTTTTCTAGAGTAATCAAATGAACAAGTATGTCAAAAAGAAATATAAGTTTATATATGAGACGCTTCTGTTGCATGACCTTCGTTGGAGAAGATTTTTGGCATATTTTGTGTTTAGTTTTTTTTTTTTAAGTAAGAAAATAAAGACCTGCTTAAAAGAAAAGGTAAGAAGTGCCTGTTTACTTTTATTTCTGTGTAACTAACCACCTCCCTGTTTCTGGAATAATAATAACCATAACCACTGTTTATTGAGCATCTATTTGCCCAACTCTTTATACACACTATTTTATTTCATTTAATTGGCTCCCTTTTCACAGCAGATCTCAAAATTGTGCCTGCATTGAAATCACCTGGGGTTTGTTAAAACAGGTTGCTCGGCCTTCCCTAGAATCTGATTCAGTTGGTTGGAGTAGGGCCACAGAATTTGATTTCCTAACAAGTTAAGAAGTGAGGCTCATGCTGGTAGCCCTGACAGGACACTGAGAACCTGACTAAGGGAGATAGGTGTCAGTATTCCCACTTTATAGACATAGAAATGGAGACTAGGAAGGTTGTAGAATACGCCTAAGGTTTCACACCTTCAGAATCAGAATCAATTTAAGTCTGTCCATACCCAAGTCCAAGACCTATACCCCCATGGACATGGGAAAGGGGAAAGGACAAGAAAAAGGAAGAAACCTACTTTGAAATGATTATTTGCTTGTCCTGGAGAAGGAAGCTGCATCCATGCGGGGCGGATATTCACAGCCAGGAGCCCCCCGTGGGCAAGTCACAGCCTGGAGGATCTGAAGGGAACTTCCTGAGGCCTGGGTAGGCCTGCTTCACCCAGCGTGGACACCCGGCCCTCTGGGAGCCCTCCACCTCACCTGCAGTTCACGGGTTTGAGCCGTTGGTCTTCAGAGTCCAAGGGTGCCAGACTGAGCCCCAAGGGTCCCCCCAACCTCCGCTGTGCTCTCGCGGACTGTGCCTCCCCCCTCCACCAGTTGTCAGTCACTTGAAGCTGCTTTGATTTTTCCCATACACATGCCCCACCTCCTCTTTAGAAGGCTCACATCCTGCCCCTCTGGTCACCTTGCCTCTATTACTTTCTGCTTCCACTACTTGTTTCTGTGAAAACAGAGACAGAGGTAAAAGCACCAGGCCCTGAGGTAGTCCCGAGTTGGAATCCCACGTCCATCATCATTCTTTCAATCAACAAACCTTCATGGAACACTTATTATGAGCCAGGCACTGTAGGTATGGTGGCTGTAACTTAATCATGTGGGTGGATGTCAGGTTGAGTGGAGCTGAGTGAATAGATGAGAAGGCAAAGACAAACATACTTGAGAAGCAAAAGATGGTTAAGTAGAGGAAGTTGTAGGATTAATACAGACTAAAACATTTTAAATGATAGGAAGAATCAACAGAAAAGAAGAGATTGAAGATAAAAGAGAGAGGAGTATAAGGTTCCTAATAGGCGGGAACAATTGGGATACAGATTACAGGTAGAGACACAGCCTTTTGATGCGTAGACACACTTCCCTTTCTAGTGGCAAGAAAGAAGGATGGGTGTAGCTGCAGGTTAAGTTAGAAGTTCTGGTGTTGGAAAGTGGAGGCAGTTCATGGCCTCATGAATTTGATCTCTGTGAAAAGCCGAGGTCATACGCTGAGAAAAGGGCAGAGAGGAAGCTTAGAGATTTGTGGGACAGGAGACTGTTTAAAATAGTCTTAGAATGTTAGAGTGAGATAATGAGTTGCCTAAAGAGATGTAGTATAAGTACCAAGTATTGCTCAGGAGTGTGAACCTCAAGCAAATTGTTTAGCTTCTCTAAACCTTAGTTCTCTCATCTGTCAAATAAGACCATCTAAGCCATGACCCTGATGACAACAAATGGAGTTATTTTTTAATGCAGCTACAGTAAAAAGAGTCAGTAAAAGCTGTCTTCTTTTAGCGTTGCTGGTGGGACATTACCACGTAAGAGTTCAAAATAATGTTAATATCACAGTTTAAAATACCCGAGTTGTTGTTTCAAGTATAATCTTTCTGTAGATGGTCAATTTGACTAAATTGGTTAATTAAGCTGCATAGTAAATAAAAATTCACATAAAGAACTTCGAGACCACTACATTATACAATAAAGAAGCAAAGTATTTTATTTTTATATAATCATTATTCAATAAATGTTATTACATTGTGAAATATTACACTGTAATCTCCTTTTCAATAGAAAGGTTTTCTGAGGAAATGACTTGGAGCCTTCCACATTTATCAGATCCCTTTTCATTATTCTTTTCCATTTTTACAATTCTGGATCCAAATTGCATGGCCCGTTTCGGCAGAAGAGCAGAGGATGTAAGACCAAGTTCTATTGCTGCAAGGCGTAAAATTAGTTTTTCACCAATTCCACGGGGTAAAGTCAAGTTGGCCTTTTCCCAAATAGGTAGGGAATTTAGAAAGGAGACAACATTTTCATCCAAGAAAGGAAATCTGAAATAAAAAGATAAATATAACCACTATACAAAATGAAATCAATCTGTTACGATCATTTCTTTTGCATTTTACACAATGTTAAAATTATTTTTGAGGGTGCTATTTTTCTCAATTAAAAAATATTCTAGTTATTTACACAATTTTATAGCTAAAATTTAATTGCATTAAGTATTTCACAACTTGTAATTTTAATACTTACACTACAAAATAAATTAATTTTGTCTAAATAAATAAATTAGCCCTATGGTGTCAAGAAAATACTTCAAATTGTTTCACAAGTTATCTTTGGGGATGCCTTGGAAACAAGCATGTTCATAAGTCAGTTATGTAGTCTCTATCTGCTCTTTATTATGTTTAAAGAAACTTTAGGGATATGAAACCAATAAAGAAGGGCTCTATAATCCTGAACTTGGGGATACTTATGCTAAAATTTCATGTATCAAAATTACTTAATTACATTTAAACTGTTTAAATGGTGACGATCTGGTGCAATAGAACGAGGTATTAGAGTTTAAAAATAACTCTGCCTTTTTGGCTTCCCAGATTTCCTACAAAATTCTGTTCTTTTTCTGTTTAAAATACTTTATCATTTTCCCTTCTTCCATTCTTCAAAATACAATAGTTACACTAGTGTTTCTATTTCGCTATAATTTTATTCAAGCTCAGAGAGACTGGAAAAAGTAAAGGTATTTGTTATATGTAACATTTTATAAAAATAATTAATTGTAAAAGCATATTTAAATATAAAAATTTGATCGATAACTGGTAATATGTATGCAAAAATACATAATAAATTGATTATTTAGATTTAGTCACTATAATAATTGTATGAGTGGTTTTAACCATTCTTCATATACATTTTTACTTGAGGGTATCATATGGGACCTTTAGAATTGCTTTTACTAAATAAAATACATTCCTTTTCTCTGATCTAGCGGAAATAATGGATTGAATCTCTGTTTCTCTCTCTCTCACACACACATCCTTCAAAAGGAAAACATTTTAATGACTTTGTATTGTGGCATTATTTATCTCTTTATAACTATTGAAAATTATGCTAGAATAATGACTCTGTAGTCAGAACTGGCAACATAACTATGACAATCATGTAAAGGCAACTATGGTTTAGTGGAAAGAGGGAACACTAAAGCAGAAACAAGAAACGATGAAGTCTCAGAAAAGGTGTATTATGTTCCAATTCCCATAAAGCTTATTTGGACTCCCTGTCCTTGCACGCTTGTATTTTTTTGTAATTAACTACCACTTAATAAATTAACCTACTTGAACAAATTTCTGCTTTTTATAACTAAATGATATATCTTCCTTTACCTTCAATGCTTTAAAAAGATGCATTCAAGTACTTGTTTACTACCATAAGAAACATGTTGTAGGTAAAAATAAACCCCCATATTAAAAAAGAATATACATATGAAAGTGCCTTGATCTCTTTGAAGGTTTTAGGTAACTTGCAACATACAATTAAATTATGTTCAAAATATAACAGAGGGAAATCCAGTACTAGAACCACCATTTAAATCAGTATGAATCTACACATACAGAAATGTCTAGACATTTATATGATATGACACTGGAGGAGAAAACTTGGGAGTAGGACCTATGACCTTATTGGGAGGAAAGCAAACATTTAAAACAAAACATAAATACCTTCTCTCAGTATTTCACTATCTCAGCTTTACGGTCTTTTTCTTTGGCATCTTAAAAGCAATCATGTTACTGTACTATCTTTGAAAATCACTGAATGGAGAATGAGTTCTGGAAAATAACTGCTCCTCTAACTCCTCCCCAGATTTGCTGCTGTCTGTGTTTGTTATGTAAAGCCAAGGTATTACTGTTGCTACTATTATTCATTTGAACAATCTTTAAAGAAAAAAGTAACCTAAAAATCTGTTTACAGTTTATTATTTTTACAAAAGTACCCAACAGAGAATTAGTTACCTTGCTTCTTTTCCATGGTCACCAATAACTCTGTCATCACGACCAAGATTTCTAGAAGAAATTCGACCCAGTTCCATTTCGATTTCTTTATTCAGTCCTTCCAGCCCATGTGCCTGGAAGCGGGCACGATGACGAGAGTAACCTGCAAGTTGCTCATCTGCACCAATTCCTGTAAGAACTACCTATAAAGGTTTAAATAAATCCACATAAAAAAAGTTACCTACTATACAGTATGGAAAAAACTAAAATAAAAGCAAACCACAAAGTCATAAAATAGTAAAATATGCCCAATTTTTAAAAAGTCATAAACATTGTACTGTAGTTTAAGTGCAACTAAAATATGCTATATTCTTGCAACCTAAATGCTAAACATTTTAAGGGTCAAAATTAGGTCTCAGAAATTCTTCTGAGCAGATATACTGTGACATACCTTTGCATTGCTCTGATATGATTTCACTTCATCCTGGATTACTAACCAACCAATTCCTCTAGAAGCAAACCAGACTGCACAGCCAATGCTATCATCCAACACTGTATCCAAGGGCTGCACTAACTGACATATTCGAGTTCTTCTTAATTTTTGCAGTTCTTCAAGAGAAACATTAATTTCAACAAAATTCCAAATCCGGGAAGGGTTAGCAGCTTGCAGTTCCTTTAGTCCTGCTCTTCCTGTGATTCGATCTGGTACATTGAATTGTTTATCAGGACTAGCAGCAGCAGCAGCAGCAGCAGCAGCAGCATTTTTAGAGGATTCTTCAGAAAACATTTCATAATTTTTCTGTTTTATCCTTTTTTTGTTAAGACCAGTAAGTATAGGCTTTTCTTTAGTTATGAAAGCCACATTAAGAAGATCAATTGGTTCATCTAAAGGAATATGACGATCAGCAAGGGTTGCAATAACCATGGAATCAATACCTCCTGAAAATAGGATTGCAACATTTGCTTTCCTATTGCAAGCTTTCAAAACTTTACCTGGTGTCAAGTTTTCATCCCTAGGTAAACATAAGACTCGTCTCTTGACTGCGATACTCAGGACATCGATGAACTGCTGAACTATTCCCTTCATGTTTCCATCAGTTAGAAAGACCTGAAGTGTCTCTTTTGTAGGTGGGATGCTGGAAATGTTACTGCGATGAATATCAAGTGAAGCTTGTGGCAACATCATATTTAAAGGAACAACAGGTTCTTTCAGATATAGTTCGGCTTCATTTGCTACCACTGATACAAATGTTGGCAAGTTTGCTGAAATTTGAGTTAGGCTACTAACACATCCTTTGATAACATTCTCCTTAGAAATATATTTCCAAGGATACAATTTTAAAACCACAGATTTGGAAATGGAAGCAGATTTGAGATTGATTCTGAAAATTCCAGATGCTGGAACTTCTTGCCACTGATTGGCCAATTCGGACATTTGGGCACCAACTGAAGAGAGGCAGAAACTCTTGCCCAAATTACTAAAATGCCAAAGCAAGCTACGACGACCAAAAAAATCCCTACCAAACCACAAATGATGACTAGATGCTTGATAATATATAAAAGACCAAGGACCTTGGACTTCTGAGAAGAGTGACAAAATATCGGATTCATTCTTACAAGAGGAAAGATAATTAAACATTATTTGAGCATCATTCTCTTTGGCTTCAACCTTTACTCCACTGAAGACTTCCCCATTCCACAGGAACACATTGCCTCTTTCATCTTCCACAGGCTGGGCAGTCAAAACACCTCTTAAGTGAAGGACATGACCAGAAAATAAACACTGGTAGTTAACATCAGACTTTAACAACTGTTTGCTACTATTGGGTCCCCGTCGTTGAAGATTATATAGTAAATCCTCTTTCAAATCTTTGCTGAAATGTTCAACAGAAAAGCTTACAGTACAACAGATGCCACACATTGTTATGTAAAATCAAGTTGACTATTTCTTGATTTTGGTTTTCTCTAAGTTTTCTATTTCTTGGTATTCTTTTTTCAGCTCATCCAATAAATCTGTGTGGAAGGGGAGAAGAAATATTAAGTAAAATAAATATTCTTAGACTTTTACCCAGTAATTCATAGGGCAACATAGGCCATTTACCAAGATCAAACCATTTGAGTAGAATGCACTTTAGCACAAGTAATAATTTACAACAGGCTTCTAATGATGAATGTTTTTATTTTTTAGGAAAATAGTTTCTGTTTGTTAAATGCTTATTTTGGCCCAGGCACTTTATATATACTATCTTATTTAAATCCCACATGACTTTGGAGGCTCAAAGTAATTCATGCAAGTCACAAAGACTGAAAATGATAAAGTTTTTTATACCTAGATCTGTCTAAAACTCTATAGCACACATTAATAATTATTGCTTTCTAATACATTTTCTACATTTTTATTTGATTTTATTTTTACCATAGTTTCATCTTTGGAAAGCTAACTTGAAGAAAACCAAACTCTTACATTAATTTTATTAACCATCCAACATACCACCATCCAATCTTTAGCTATATATTAAACATTTAGATAGATAGTATAATTCAGGTACTACCATGAATGTTTACAGAAAGTCTACAAAATACTTCCTGTGCATTTCCATATAATACTCCAAGAAAACTTACTTTTGCTTTCAGAAAGCATTTCTGTTCGGTCTGCAAGAAAGAATATGTTGCTGTTCTGTTGCTGCCTATATACTTTCTGCAAAACATAATTTAGGCTAATATTATGGTTTGATATAAAAAACAACAGATCTCAAAACTCTGAACCCTATTATCACTTATTTTTGAACTTCGGTAACATGTTCAGATCAATACCTTAGCATATAGATAAACAAACGAAAGTTACCCATTATCCTGCCATCTAGTAATTGCTACCATTACCACAGGTAAAACTCTTTTTAAATCTGAATGTACCATAATACCACTTTTCTTCAACGAAAAGGGCTTCTACTATAACCACGAATTTATAATTTGCTTTTATCAATGAACAATATATTAAGAATACTATTTTTCCTTTTATTTTACAACATTACTGTATGGGTCTAACATATTACAGTTTATTTGGTCGATTCTCAAGTTTTAGATATTTAAGGTGTTACCAACTTTTCACTATTATAATTCAATGTTGTGATGAACGTCTTTATAACTAAATCTCTGTGCACTCCCATGATTCTTTCCTAAATATCAATTCCTATAAATGGAACTGCTGGGTCAAACTGTTACATACCTTTAAAGTTTTGATACGTTCTGCCAGTTTGCTCTCTAGAAAGTCTGTATCAATTAAATGTGCATTAACCTCTAATATTAGACAAGTGATAACATCAGGAAGGTCTAATCTGTCAGTTATCAAAAAATTTTTAAATGCTTTAAAGGGCTCAAAATCATTTTTTCATGAACTATAAAAGTAATTTTTTACAGTATAGCTACAAATGAAGCAGTAGCTTATCTATGAATATATTAATGGAATGACATTAAATAACCAGGTTAAATATTTGGAAAATTTGTGTAAAAAAATTTGGGAGGTGGGAAGGAAAGTAATTTATCTTTTTGTTTTTCAACAATTATCCACTTTCTCTTAAAGGGATAGTTTCCTCTCTTCTCAATATCTTTAAAGTTCATTTGTTTCTTAAGAAAACACCAAATTCAAGTACAAAATAAATATCAATAGTGATTACAGCTCCAAGATAGTATAATACAATTAGTATCATTTGGTTCAAAAGTAATGTGAATGACATATATGGGAAAAAGATATCATCAACTATGATTAGTATATAGATATATATCTATATGTAACATAAGTATATGAAATCTTGGACACTTCTCACTTTTGCAATTTAAATAGATGGGGAAATCTTATAAATTACATAAAATTCTTGTAACTTTAGTATATAGTTGATAAGATCTAATCAAACCCTCCTGTATACTATTCAGAATCACTCTAATAACTCACCCTGTTTTTCTTCAGGTTAGAAAGTTCATCCACAACAACTTTTTGTTCTTTAATCTACTGAAATAAAGAAAAACATCTTAAATCAGAGGTTCTCAGTGTATGCTCAAGGAGGGCTCATTAAAGAAGAGATGGGAGAAGGGGCTATAATGTACTGATTGTCCAAATGGGCAGGGAGTGATTACAGATTTTCAACAACAGACTATGAGAGGGTGCAGGTGTGGAAAAGTTGAAGGAGGAAACAGTGATTAGACTTACAAAATGGTAGCCCATTGAGCCCAGAGAGAGGGTTTGGTGTTGGTAACTGACATTCATGCAAGGGCCATCATTATTAAACAAAGTTTATACCTTTTACTTAAAATAAAAAATATGCACCAGTTTTTCAATATCTTTTAAGTTATGTTTTAGCTTTTTAAAATAAAAAATTGCAAATGGGATAAGGGGTAGACTACTCTCACCTCACCTCCAAATACCAATGCTTTTCATAATTTCTGTATTAAATGGTGCAGCCAGGCATTCAGAACAAGCAAGTAGCACTAAATACTCTACCAGGGGTAGTAAGACCTATCACCTTCCATCTTTCCTTATTCATCTTTGTATGTCAAAGACTAGCAGAGCAGGGGACCTCACTTTTTTTTTTTTACTAGGAGAGGCCTCAACTTAGTGTAAACTAAGTTACTGTCGAATTCTTTTCAGTAATGCTGGTAATTTTGTGAACATGACTGGTTACATAGTATCACTAGTGCCTCTACAGCCAGTTTTTATAATCTTTGTCCTACTTCACACACCTCAGGGATCTGTCATACACTAGTTTAAATGGCTTGCTATGATAGTAATCAGAATGGGCTGTCTGTGGTTTGAAAATTCACCCCGCCTCCCATGGATGTATACATTTCTGTCTCCAGTTAACTTAACAGTGAGTGTAGTTAACTGACTAGACTGAGTTGAACTCCAAGACCCAATTTGTACAACCTTCCTGAAACCTATGTTTGAACAATGCTTTCCCATTCATTTTATGAATGGCAAGCCTACACACATTCCTATTTATTTCACACAAGAAAGTGTGATAGTGGGGGATTAGAAACTTGAAAGGCTATAACCATCTCCATCTCTACTATATTTTTAAAGGTTCTGAATGTTCATGGCAGTTAAAAGATTTATATTATATTGGCTTCCCTACCCCTTTTTGGGGGGTGGGGGGGGAGGTAGAGAAATGATAACCAGATACATGTTTCAGGATCATTGCTCTGGCTAACGCGGAGAATAAACAGATTGGAAGAAGGTAAAGATGGATGAGAGGTCAGTTTGGAAGCCTTTGCAGCGTTCCCAATGGTAGACAGATGAAGGTGGCTGGTTTAGGATGGTAAGAGTGTACATAGTGATAAAGGGACATATGTGAAATGAGTTTCAGAAGTACAATGAATAGGACTTCGTGATGGCCATCAAGGATGGCTCCTAAGTTAACTGGCATGGACAACTGGAGTGAAGGTGGTGACATTTTCTGGGGTGGAGAGCATGGTCAGCGCACTGGGGTGGGCAGTATTTCTAAAGTTTAATCCCAATCAAATTTCCGCCCCACTGCCAAATGAGTCTAATTTGGGGGAAAGTTTCCGTGTGTCCTTCAACTGTAGCCGTTCAGAGATAAGAATAAAAAGAGCAAAGCAGCTGGTGAAGCCGAGACTGGGCCGTGCTGCCGCGGCGGACCTGTTCTGGGCTCAGCGGCGCCCCATCCAGAACTGCGGGCCTTCTCGCCTCGTCCTATACTCACCTTGCTGCTAAGATCCACTTTATGAGGTGCCGAGTTGTCGGTAGGGACTAGCTCGGCGCCGTTTTCCGGGCGTGTCTCACAGAAGGGCATCTCCATCGAAAGCAAAACACGCAGGACGCAGAGTCCAGCTCACGCCCCAGCTGCCTCCAGCCCCCAGCCTCAACACGCGCACGCTCCGGGGGCACCACCCACTCCCTTTGCCTTTTGGGTAAGTCCTACCAACAGCGTCTGCGCGCTCACTGGAACGCCTGCGCAGTCCGGGTCTGGCCCGGGCGCAGTTCTGCGCTTGCGCACAGATGATTAGCGAGCGCGTGGGTAGAGCCGCGTAGTGAAGTCAGAGAGGTCCCGGAACAGTGCCCTAGCGGATCCGATGCAGAAAGACTTTTGTGACCTTTATACCACTGGACTGTGAGTTGTGCGCGCCCCCCGATGGTGAATATGAGAATGGAAGCGCAGTAGAAATACTACTTAATATTTATTATCTAGGCAAGGATATGAAACTAGGCCCAGATTTAAGAGAGAGATGGCAACGGAACTGTAAAGACTTGGTAAAGTGAGTTATTGGAGTGAAAAGAAAAATTCAGGATGCCCAGTTAAATAAGAATTTTGGATAAAGGAATAATTCATTTTTGGTATAAGTACATCTCGCACAATATTTGCAGTGTCTCACTCCTGTGGGGAAAATTATCCAAAACTTGGGAACAGGTAAGAGATTACTGGGTATTCTTTCTATTGACTGGGCTATTTTACAATTCTGTAGGGTCTGAGGTTAATCTGTAGATTTTTGTTCTACGGAGATGCAAATAATCTCTATTTGGTGGACCAGAGAGCCCCACAAAGTTATTAATCAGTATTTAATTCTGCAATTCTAGGCTAACATTTCTTTACTAATATAGGCCTGGTTTTTCATAGACCCTTTAAATTCGTTTGAATATCTTACGCATTCCCTCATCAGTTAATGAGTTGAATAAAATTTTGACATTTTTTTTTTACATGAGAGACGTGATTTTATTTTTTGAAAATTATACTTTAACACTGGAAATCTCAAGTTTCCATGGAGCTGCCCAAGCGGACTGACATGATGGAGTCAAACCTTATGCTAAGTCTACCTTGTGAGTTGTTTAAGCTCAGGCTTATCTTTTATTGGGTCTTTGAGTAAATTCTAAGTGGTTATAGAATTAAGTTTACTATTTCTCTTTTGTAATGATTTGAAAATTTTTGTTTTTTGTTTTTGATTTGTACACAGCTAAGTTATTCCACATTGGTAGCAGCAGTGATTGGGAATTTGTTTTTGTGGTCTAATCATTTGGTGATAATGGTTGGATGACGGAGATCTAGTCTCTGAAAAGAGAGAGAGCAGAGAATCCAGGGGTTTAGTCTTTTGGTTGGTCTTTTACAGGCTCAAATTAATTAAGAATTTTGTGTCCACTGGGAAGGAGAACAGCTTTTTGAGATCTGGCCTGGTGAGTTTTTATGTTTCTGTGTTTACTTTCAACCTGGGAATGTGGTCGTAAAAGTGAAGCTATAAACTCTTTGTGTGTCTGTGTCTGTAATTTAGAGCAGCTCATACCTTGCTATGAGAGTGTAAAATTTTTCATATTTCTGGAGGGTTTTAATAAATTTCATAATGTCTCTTAAATTAAAGGATAGTCTATAGATATAAATATGCACTTGTATAAATCCTGAAATTTAAAAAAAGCCCACAATTTCTAATAGTTTAGATGTGCTATACTAGTAAGGGAAAAAAAAGTCCTTCTTACAAAAACTTCTTACTTAGAAACATTTTCAGAATCCAAGTTTATATAATTAAGGTGAGTTTTTGGAGAAGTCAGATTGGATTAATAATTTGGGTTAATGAAAATGTGTTTATCAATGCAAAATAAAAAACAAGTATGTATTTTATTTTTATGATATTTAGATTTGTTTTCTCATGAAGATTTAATCTGAATTTCCTAATTATATTGGTTTACTGATTAAATAAGATGGCACTGCTGCTATAGAATATTTACGTTTATGACAAATGTAAATTTGTGTTCACTAAAGTAATTATTCAGGCAAACTTTTTGTATCAACAGTAATTATGTTTTGTACCTTGTAAGTTAAAATACAATTCCAAAGTTTTTAGTAACTTAAAACCCTGAGATAATATCAAATTGAGTGAATTAATGATTAATCATTAGATAACTAGATGATTTATTTTAAAAGTTGAATAGTGAAACAATGACTAATGAAAGCATAATTTTAAGTTTCCATGCTTTTTCTTCTTGTTTTTATATGTCATAGAATGGCTGTACTTTTGGGTGATGTTATGGGACATGTTCATTTTTGCCACTTTCAGAAGGTATAAAGGGAATGTGTGCAGCTGCAGACAGTTGTGTTATGTGTATTAAGGAACTTTGTTTGTCTGCTAAAATGTGTGCATATGACAGCTCTCAATTATCTACCTCCAGGTCTCTCTATGAAATAGAGGTTATTAAATTGGTTAAAAGTTATAATTAATCTGGGTGGCTAAGGTCACATTAAAGGCAAGAGTAATAGAGAATGCAAAGTAATGGAAAAAGAGTTCTAAAGTAAAGTGTCACTGTTTCAAAATATAAAAGAGCACAATGAAAGAAAAAACACTCGAAGAATTATATCAAGTTGAAGATGATTTGACAAAAGTGGATTTTATTTGCCTTGGTTTATAATAATACCTAGCCCTGAAAAGAAACTATGAAATATGTTTAAATTTTGGCAAAGTACATTCAGTTTGGAAGGCTTATCACAAGATATATTGTTTAAAAACTTTACTGCCAAATATACTAAATAAAAATTAAAATTTGGTATTTTCTTAACCTACCTACTGGCTCCATTCCCCCAAACATTTAGGGTTCACCACAATCGAGCTGAAAGGAACCTAGGAACATGCCTCCCCTGACACATAGGATGACATTTTAATTATTGTTTGGAGATAATGGTGAGGCTTATCTGTAGGGCCGAAGAGACAGAGCTTACTGGCATATGGGTCTACTTTGTACCCCTCCCTCTTTGGTATTGTCTGCCAGAATGGGAACTCTGGTTAATGTTTGAACTGACTCTTTGACCCACAGTTGTTTCCATACTGAGTGGCCAGAAACACTGCTAGTTTTTCTATAGTTGTTCACCTTTTTTGGAGAGTGGTTTGTTGCTTATGGCTTTGCCTGGTTCTGATATATTTTCATTTATTTAGAGAGGTCACCCAAGATGACAATACTAAACAAAGTGGTGATAATCTTATTAGTATGGTGCTAAACTGCTTTCAAAGTCCTTTCATGTTTTATCTTTTTTTTTTTTTTCGTGGTTTTCCAGTCCCCCCCCCGCCACCCCCCCACCCCGTCCAGCTGCTATAACTCCTGCATTGCTTGAAGTCACACTTAGTATCATTTGTCTTGTTTAACTGGTTCCAGACTGCCCAGTCAGCAGCCCACCATAGACCTAGCTAGGCTATTCTTCTTTCTTTCATTTAAATCCATTGCTGTTGTTTATTCTACTTAATAGGATAATTTCATGTTCGTTAATGACATATATATGTATATATATATGTGCACATATACATGTCTGTCTCTTTCTCTGATACTACATTCTTAATATATTTCATTCTGTTTAATAATACATTGTTCACCATTGACCATTTTATAAAAGTGATGTGTATTATTATCATGACTTCCAAGGTTTAGATGAATTTCTTGCTTTCTCAGGATATGCTGACACAAATTTGTTTCTAGCCACATAAGTCTCTTTCCTGTCTCTTCTAAATGTAATAGTGCTGTGATTCCCAAATGCCAGTTAGAAGGGCAAGCACCCTTTTCACTATCTAAAGTCACCTGAAAGTCTTATTCAAATATGAATAGCTTTCTCAGTCTTCTTCCCAGATTTACTAAACCAAATCTTTGTGGAAAGGATATGATTGTCTGCTGTATAACATGGTAGTGACCATTTACCCTATGACCAAAATGGCTGGGTTTGAATTTTGACTTCTACATTTATTGGATGTATGACTTTGGGTAAGTCATTAACTTCTTGGGCCCCAGTTTCCTAATATGTAAAATGGGAGTAAAAATTATGCCTACTTCAGAGGGTTGTAATGAAGATTAAATGAGTTAATATTTGTAGAGTGTTTTATAGCAGCTTCAGGCACATAGTAGTAAGCAGTATATAAGTGTGTGTTAAATGGATACATCAGGAGTTCCCCCAGATGATTTTGACATACACAAGGCTTATGAATCAATGGAATAGACAAAACCAGGCTCTGAAATGTTTGGCCCAGTTAACATTGAAGCTATGTCTTCTCTTCTACTTCTAATGATTCTCAATGGGCTAGGGCTGTTCCTAGATGACGTTTTTGAAAATATGTTGAGCCGTGTTTGGCTGTTACAATGATTGGATAGTTCTGTCCATTTTTATGGGGTAGAACTAACAGGGAGCTAATTGGAAGGAGATATAATGAGCCAAAATCGCTTTTAAGAAGTCTAGACTCACAGGTCAAAGGGCAGTCTCAGCAGCAGATAACACTGACTCTCATGGGGCAGGAGTTGGGAAGGGTTCTAGGACCAAATGACGAGGTGATATCAAAAGAGAGGTCATATCACAATCTAAATAGGTGATTTATATTAGGAATACTATTAGAAGTTGAAAGGGCCTGAGATACTGGACTGGTGTTTTTAAGCAGAGCTCTAGTATCTGAAAGGGAGACTACCAAGTCTTTTGCACAGGCATTGGTGTAAGGAGGCAGGGACTTAGCCCTAGTAAAGAAGCACACCAGGCTGGTCTTGGTCCCTCAAAGGAAGTGGCTAAATCTACAAGCCCTGGGCTGCAGGGGAGTAAACCCTTTCTACCCGAAGTAAGACTGCTTTCAAAGGTTAGCTTTGGAAGAAATCAGGCACCCCTGGCTCCTGCGGCCATATTAGTTTGGGGGTCTTGTGTAAGGCAGGGACTAGGGTAAGGCAAATGAGAGGCCCAGGGTGAAAAATTTAAGGATGCACTCACTCTCAAGGTCCTACGAGTGAGTGCCTGTTTAAAATTTTCATCCTAGGTACCTCATACACTTCTCCCTAGTCTCAGCCCTGCTCGTGTACCAACTGGATTTGAAAACTTCATTGTTGGTGGTTCTGATGGTCAGTGTGGCTTGTGAATGACACCAGTGAAAGATGTTTTATATGCTGTCCATTCCTAGTGTATCTTTATATGTCTGACAGCTGTGAAGAAGGTTGAAAAAGTAATATTAGCAAAAAAAAGAAAATTAGCCACTTCTTGATTTTTTCCGTGGGAGTGCTATAGTTCTCCTACTTTACCAAAGACTAAAGACATGCTTAAGAAGTTTTGGTCTACATTATTATAGAAGCAAAATTAAAAATAACCATCTCTGTGAGTTAGATCTGCAGTGAATGGCAGAATCGGTTAAATAAAATAGTTATGAAATGTGTAATATCCGAAGACTTGCAAATAATAACTAGGCACTTAATTTTACTCAATTTGCTTTTAGATGATTTTAAAGCATGCAGAAATATGTTCACCAGAGTGAATCAACAAAGATAAAGTCTAAATGGTATATTACTGATTATATATTTTATAGGTGTATATATTAGCTATTATATATTCAGATAATGTTTTTCTTTATAGAATGTTCTCATAATGCAATACTTTTCATAGCTGGATATTTTTACACCAATTCTGATTATTAGCAATAATAAAGATTTACAAAGCTGGTAATCAGAATCTGTATATGGCAACAATATAACCACTTTGGTATCTTAAAAAAAATTTCTTTTTCTTTGTGAAGCTACTAGCTTCACAGGAAAAATACTACTTGTACTATCACAGCATAAACAATCAAGTTAGTTTAGTTTACCTGTGTTTGCCTGTAGCTTCTGTTGTTTTGGTATTAAAAGAATTGCTATGCTGTGAGTATGAGCTTATCCTAGTAAAACAAAACAAAACAAACAAAACAATGGATGGATATATGTCTATAATTCCCATTGATTTTATAGTAGAAGTTGAGTGTGCAAGATTGAGATTAAATTCTGGATGATTAAAGCTGTACTTATTGCTGGTTTAATGTTATCATTTGTAGTTCATATGATTATTATTATTATTTTTGCTTTTATGCCTACTACCAGATTGACATATTACATTTTTGGCATGTTTTGCTCTTATGAACAATACCGCTTTATCATTTACGGGATTATTGACTACCGTGCACCCACATAAAGTACATGCTGTAGCAATATATCCTATGAGACATTTTAGACTTGGGCCTGAATTCCAGCCCAGTTATTTACTGGCTTTGGAATCTTGGACAATTTATTAATTTCTCTAGAATCAGTTTCTTCTTATATAAAACGTGAATAATAGCATCTAATTCAGTCTCAATAAAGTTCTAGACCCCTGCTGATGGGATGCTAAGTGTTAAAGAGAAAAAAAACATACTAAGAGAGTGAAGCTTGAGCATTGAGTGGAAAAGTTGAACTGCCAAGCAGGGAACAGTGCAACATAGTTCAGGCTCTGAGACTGAAATTTAGAGGGAAGAGAAACAGAATAATAAATTGTTTAAGGCCCAGACACTACCATATATCTCTGCCCCGTGCTAATAAAGCAAAGTCTCTTGAGTGTTGCTACTGGCTGTGGTTTCTGGGTTCTGGGAGTTCGGTAAGGCCTAGGCTGGCTTGAGGTGTTCCACTACACTTGTGGGACACTCACCAGGGGTTATGTCATCCAGCTGTCTCTGTTCTCTCCATTAGGTTCCTGCCTTGGGGTAGTAAAGTCTTGTTTGCTCCTGCTGTGCACCTTACATGCCTCCATGAGGATTATGTCTCCTAGCCAGGTCTAATCCAGAGTAAATGGGCTGGGTAGTCAGACCAAGGTTTGTCAAAGGTAAAATCTGGATAATTGAGAACATTTTCAGAATTACTTAATAGAGCCATCATCTGACAGATTAGGTTAATCCTTATATGATTTTTTATCCAAATTAGACAGTTTGACTATCCATGTCCAATCTCTAAATGTTAGAATTAATCAGGGCTTAGTACAGGCCTTCTTCTTTTCTCAAGCTTCACGCAGGTTTTGGGCAACCTAATTTACTCTCGTGACTTTTAATCCGTCTAAATACCAAAAGCTCAAATTGATCCTGACCTCACCTCTCCTCTGAGATTCAGACCTATATATCTAAATGCTCATTTTATATCTTGACATAAATGTCTTACATGCATCCTAGTTAACATATTCTATATGTTTATATATTAATTTATTATATAATTATTAATTTATTATATAAATTATTGTTAATTTATATATAAATATGATAATGGGCTCTGAAATTATATCCTATGCCTCTTACTAGCTGAGTGAATTTGGCCAAACCACCAAACCATTTGGAACTTCAGTTTTCTCAACTGCGAAATGAAGGTTAAGTCCTATCTCAGAGTTGTGTGAGGGTAGAAGGAAATAGTTCCTTTAAAGCATTTAACATGATAACTGGAAAATGGTTGCTGTTGCTAACTAACATTATTGTTGTTGTTTGCTCAAAACACATCATTTAAATGACCTACAAAGTCGTCCCTATGGTTGTAGACTTATTTTCACCACTCATTTCCTTCTTTATATTCTTGTTTAGCTGGTCTATTTCCTATAACAAACCAAGCTGCATAGTACCTCAAGGCCTTCACACATTCTAGCCCAGGATACTTTCATTCTTTTCAGCTTAATTCCCATTCTTTCTTTAGGTTTTGGTTTAGTGTTAGATACAGGGAAGTTTTCCTGATCTTCTGATTTAAAATCTCCCTTTTTTTCCTCATTCATAACAGTTGGTAACTATGCATTTATTTGTATGATTACTTGGTTAGCTTACCTCCAGAGGGCAGAGACTGTGACTGCTTGGTCAAGCACATGGGTCACTATTAAGTATTTGCCAAATGTGCAGGTGAATGGCTTTACTTTCTAACCAACCAGAATGTTAAACTCTCATCTCTGGGGATTTGGAAAAAAGGTTGATGGGGGAAAGAAGGCACATATTAAAAAAAAAAAAAAAAATCCAGCAAGAACCTGGATCCTCTAAAACATATTGTTAGGATGTGTTTTTAAATAATCAACCAAAATGTTTTTAGGTACAGTCAAATAGATTTGGAATAGCAATATGACTTCTAGAAAAATGTAAACTACATTTTAAGAGGAATTCACAGCTTTCTTTTAAAAATTTAGTGTTGCTATAATTAATGTAGTTGAATGAAACAATAAGTTGAAAAAAGACAGATGGAATTGAATAGTCCACATATGTGCAAATGTATTTGTCATTTTTGTTGTACAACTGAAATGCAGTTGAATTCGCGTGTTTCTGTACCCAGTAGCAAAGGGGTCATGTGAATGTATCAAGATTTCAGGGCTTTTTCTTAGTGCAGAGAGAAAGATAATTTTGCCGTATATTTCTATTATTCTTTAGAATTATTGTTTTCTTATAAAATTAAGTTACAACACATTGAAAGGTCTTAGGTATGATGTTGGAAAAGAAAAAGATTTATTTGTAATCTTTACTTTTAAGATCAGTTGTTATAATCTATTCTTATTACCAAATGAACTAATTGAAAAGGTAATGTGTAGTGTTAATTTTTCTACTTAAAATACGATAAAACACTTAGGGAACTATTATAATGAGCTCTAACTTATCTACTCCAGAGAAACTACTCAAAAGCAATTTATAGTAAATATGTAAAGAACATAGCTTTGAATCATATTATTTTTAAAAAATGAAACTAACAGTTGTGAAAAAATTTACATTATATTTAACAAAATTTAGGTTATATGATAACCATGCCACAATTGTTAGGATGAAGAAAGAATGAATAGTGTTGGTTTTGAGGCATGAGGAAAAAAACAATATGAGAACCTGATTTGATATCTTTCATTTCATTTTTGATTTACTTGAAATGATCAAAAAAGGCCAATTTTAAATGATCAAAAAAGGCCAAGTTTACTATTTTGGCATTTAAAGCATTCTCTCTTGAATCACCTATTGTAAATGAGTCTTTTGTCTTTAGTCAAAGGCTTCTCCAGTGATCCATGAAACATCACTTTGCAGCTTTGCAACATTATTAATATTACTTTGCAATTCATTTTCATTTCATATATTTGCAGGGATGTTTCCAACATCCCATTAGCCCGAGACTAGCCCTTCATGGCTGAGGATAAACTGACTGAGTATAAATGCTAGTGTTCATGGGGGCAAGAAGAGAGAGATGTTTGAGTGGACACAAATTTTATAATGGTCAGGTCATTGTTGAATTGTTGTGGGATGTAAAGATTTTTCTCTTCCTTCACAACACAATTTCTGTGAGACTTCACATAATAAATCACAAATAACATATATACCTTACTGTTTTTTCCTTTCCTGTCAAACTACAGAGGCAAGATTATATTTTGGCAAGAAGTGAAATGATATGGAAGACTACAAAGGAAAAATCTGTCCTGTTTTCCATCTCCCACCTAGGTATTTAAAACATTATTTATTTTTAAAATAAGAACACTGAAATGGTATTAAGAGACTAACAATGAGAGAAGCAAAACAAACTAAAAGTGAGTAGGAACAGAGATTTAATGAAGATAAAATTTGAAATTCTGAAACAGATTTTTAAAGATTAATAAAAAAGTAAATAAAATTAAAAAACTGGATTCTTGGAAAAGATAGTAAGCTTGATTAAAGAAAGGGAAAAAATCAAAAGATACAAATTTAGGACTGAGAAAGGATACATGAACATAGATGTGAAAGATATCAAAAGAAAAGCTTTTAAGAAAATATTTGTAGTTCAGTGGCAATAAATTTAAAAATCTGGAGAAAACTACTTCTGGCAAAGTATAAAAGAACGAAAGTGTCCCAATAAAAGGAAATAAACAGAAAAAGACTAGTAAATATAAAAGAAATAGAAAAGACTGTTGAAGAAATACTATTTAAAAAGGCACCGGGCCTGCATGATTTTTATTACTGATTTCTTTCTAACCTACAAAGAATGGACAATTTCTGCATTTGAATGAGATAGAGTCGTTAAAAAAATTATGGAAAACTCTTAATTTATGAAGATATCATGGTTTAAATAACAAAACCTGATAAAAGTAGCCCCCTAAAACTTATGAATATAGATGCAAATATTTAGCTAAAATTTTGACAGATTGAACCCATCACCAAACTGGAAGATCATAGCAAAGTAGAATTTATTCCAAGGTTACAAGGTTAGGTTTCCTTGTTGGTGACCTAAATGACAAGTAGATAAAGCCAAGATGTTAATAGAAAAAGGGAATTAAGCAACAGTGTCCAGAGGTTTAAAGCAAGTAATTGAAGTAATTCCTTTAATACACTTATAAGTGTATATATCCAAGAATTATTCTGGATAAAGTGCTATTACTCTAAATTCACCAAAGATATTTATAAGAGTTGCCTATAGTGAAAAAACTAAAATTTACTATTTAGTAACAGATGAGTCTTAATAAGCCATATAAAATGATATCAATAGGGGTTAAAGTCTGTCTCTTTCAGCAGAGAATATAAAATCATTAATTTTCAGCTTTGACTTAATTATAACCAAAAAATATGATTATTTTGGGGAAAAATTGGTAATCGTTTTAATGTATATTCCTTAAAGTCAAAATTACTGTTTCTTTTATTAACATATATTTGCATTTTAGGGAATTTTTAACAACTTTTTTTACATTGATCAAATATTTTAAATTTAGAATTTGAAAATTAAGAAAACTACCCCATATATAGTCATATTTAAGTTATGAATGTAAGAAAAACATGACGAAAGTAATTTTGTTTTTCATTAGAATTGAATGGAAGTTCCTTGGACATTAAAGTGAAAACTTAAGCCCTCTAATCACTACTTCTTAGCACTTTGACGAGCACCTATGAGGCATTCAAATATTTGTTGAATTCAACTGAAATTCATTTTGCAGCCATTGAAAACCATTTCACAGTTTTGCTCATTGAACTGTTCAATGATTAAAAGGTCAGTGAGCAAATAGTACTTGGTCCTGGTATCATCTCTGTACTAATAAGCTATGTGACCTTGGATAAATCATTAAATTCCTTGGCCTTACTGAACTGTGACCAGTAAATTTTCTACGTGGACTCTCTAGGACATGTAATTCACTTTTTTTTTTTTAATATGTGAAAGAATGTTTTTATTTATTAATGTTGAGTGAACTTAGGAACTTAAATTAGAAAGGCCTGAAATGTTAGACAACCAACAAACAACTTTATATGAGGTAGGCACTATTATACTGGAACAACTCTCTGTTCAATAGAGTTAAACATAAGTAGCAAATGTGATAAAAAATGCAATATAAAATTTTCTAGTAGCCACGTTAAAAAAGTAAACAGAAACAAGGTAAAATTAATTTTAATAATATATTTTATTTAACTCAATATATTGAAACATAATTTTATCATATAATCAACATAAATGAGATATTTTACATTACTTTTTAAAACTTTCTTCAAAATCCATTATGTAGGGACATCTCAATTAAGACTTGGCACATTTCAAGAGTTCAATTGGCACATGTGCCTAGTGGCTGACTGTATTGGTTATGCAGTTCTAGACCTACTGTCTTAATAGAATAATGCAAAAGAGTGTCTCTTATTACTATGTAGAGTCCAACATGATGGCCAAAATAACTTAAGATGATTCTCAAGAACATCAGTGGAACATCAGGAAAGTTTCCTTTTCTTGATTTCTAGAATGGGTGAATTGGATATGGTGGTCGATGAGTCTCTTTCTTTTCTGATATTAATGCTGTGGTTCTGTCACAGTGCCTTGCATAGAGAAGCCATTAACATTGTTGCTGCATGTGGTGTGTAGATGTCATATGTATGCCTGCTCTCATTCCATAAAAGCGATGAGGCAGAAACTATCTGTAGAAAGAAGAAAAAAATGAAAAAAGAAAAAACAAAAGGAATGGAGAGAGGGAGGTTTAAGGGAATGAAGAGAGGGAGAGAAAAAGGGGAAGAAAGAGAAAGGAAAGGAGGAAGGAAAAAGGACAATTGGAGAAGGGTCAAATCTCAGAAATGTCTCAGAAAGGTTTATTGGTAATTATTTCTGGTATCAGTGAACTTTCAAACAGAAAGCTTAGCCATTGGGTGCAGTGCTCTTTTAAAATACAAAGTACATTTTAAAAGCAGACCATGTCCAAGAACCCCTTAGACTGTGGACTTATTTACATGTGGCATGGGCCTAACAGACCTTGGGCTTTGTGATCATAGCTCTGTAAACTGTAAAGTTCACATTACCGTGAGAATGACCAAGCACAGAATTTTCACTTTGCGCACTGGTTTTCATGTTCAATGATTTTTAAAAGATGTGATATTAACATAAATATATTTCAACTTGTAAATTTTATTTTTAAGATTTAAGTGAAACCTCTTCATGGCTTTAGAGATAGTCTCTGTTGAAACCTACTTTCTTAAAGTATAGGCTAATCTACTTTTAGATGAATTTCTAGTTTTAGGTTGAATTGGGAGTCCAGAGAGTAGAACAGAGAAGGATATACTACTATGATTAGTAATGGGGATATTCAGGGTAGTTTTCATGACAGGCTTTGGTCAGACCCAGCTGCATTTGTTGGACTGTGAGCCACTTGAGCACAGTGAATGTATTGCCCTAGCACCTGCCACAAGACCCTGATGCATAGTAGATGATTTCACCCACCTCTGGTGACTTCCATTACCATATATATGCTGACAGCTCTCAACTTGTAACTTTAGTCCAGTTCTGTCTCTTGAGTTCCAGACGCATTTTAATCATGACCTCCACTTGATTGACTCACAGGTGTTTCACACTCACTGTGTCCCAGGCTGAACTCATGTTTCCCACTGAAGCTGCTCCTCCCCCTTCAGGGTGTCTTATCAGTAAATGGTATGGCCATCCACCTGGTTACTCAGGTCTTACTGAAACCTTGACTCATTAAGTTCCCTGACCTCCCACAGCCCATCTTCCCACATCCCATTAATCAAGCCCATTTGAGTCTCTTCAGATGGATATTTTGAATCTATTTATGTTTCTCCACCTCTGCTCATACCACTTTAGTCCATATTTCCCCCAAATTCTGTGATAGCCTGTTTTCTCTGAACCCACCCAGGCATCTCTGCACCCCAAGCACCGTGGGGACTTCAAAATATATAAATCAGATTATTTCGGCACCCTGCTTAAAATATTCAGTGTTCTTAGAATAAATTCCAAACTTGGACACTTGGGTATTTTAGAATAAATTTTATTTATGATAAACTCTAAACTCTCTTACATGGCCTTCCACTTACGCCACTTTCCTTTCACTTACCTGTTCCAGCCTCTGGTCTTCTATCTGTTCCTAATATACTCCAAGCTCTTTCCACTTCAGTTCCTTTCTATATGCTATTCACCCTGCCCCCATACATACACTTAATTCCAATTAATTGATCAGGTTTCAACTTAACTGTCTCTTCACCCTATAAGCTTTTTTGCACAGAGTAGGTTAAATCCCCTTTATGCATTTTTGTAGCTCTCTGTATGCCATTGTGATCCTAACTACATTTGTAATACACAATGCATATCTTTCCACATGGGCTTGGACTGTTTCTCATGTATTGTGGTATCATCAATAACTAATACAAGGGATGTTATTTAGCAAACACTCAACAATAAATATTACTTGAAATACTGAAGAAATGGATAGGTATATTCCTATCTTTGATATAGTTAGCAACTGAATTATTGCTATTCATATCTGATCCTACAGATTTTAGAAGATTTTATTATACTTCTGAATATTTTTACATAATAACTCATAAGAACATTTTTAAGTTATTAAGTCTCTTTCATACATGAACATCAAATACCTAACAAAGATGTTACTTAAAAAGTGGAATATAAAAGAGTATATATGATTTACATATGCCATATATGTTGGGAGATGTCACAAGAGTTAAATAATGGTAGAGTTATTAAGTCAGTTATTTCAGAGCTGGAAGCATCTTAAAAATCACCCAGTTCACTTTATTTTAACCTCAGATATGCAACATAATTTAATAGGATGAATTAAATTAATATCCTTGGGATGGTATATTCTAAAAACTCCTGAAATGATTCTAATGTGTTTCCATGCACGAGAACTGCTGCTGATTTGGCACAACCCTCCCTTTTTCTATAAAAGAGAGATTGAAGCTCAGCATTCTTCAATGACTTATTCAAGGTCACATAATTTCTATGTTAGTGTTCTATTTAGTAGAACATACTTCCTTATGTTAGTAGTTAGAAAAGTGGAATAATTAATAAGTCCCTGCTAAGCCCCTGAAATCAGTTATTTCTTTTTCCAGGGTGCCTAATTTCTGGTTAGCAATAGAGCCTGAATACCTCATTAGATCAGCTGTCAAACTATTACCCAGTAGCTTAGATCTGTGTTTCTTTGACTCATCTGATCATAAAAATCACCTGGGATGCTTGCTAGGCCCATATGCTGGATATGCAGCAGGTCTGGAGCAGGGCCCAGGAATCAGAATGTTTTATAAGCACTCAAGTGATCTTATCCTCAGTCATGTTTGAACACCATTGGCTTAGATGATGTCATAATTTCCATTTCCAGAGACACCAGTAAAGAGGCCATAAAGAGCTAACTCCAGCCTAGTGATTTGAGTTTACTCCCAAGGAAGTTAGTATCAAAGACCATGATGCAGAAGTAAATCAAGGTGTGCTGATAAGAAAAGGAGACTAGGAGTCGAGAGCTAAGGGCTAACAGAGGGCTCAGGATCAAAATGAGTTGGCAAAAAGCAGGTATACTTGCGATGGTGTCTCCAAGTAACAGTGAACCATATGAGGTGACTTCATATAGGGTGGAGCCCCAGATGTAAAGATAAGATCAGGGAGCCCATTTCTGTGAAGTATTGCCTCCACAGCAGCAGGAGACTTCCATAGAGTCAATTTTTAAGGACTCTTTGAGGACCTTCTTTGAGCACAGCCCATTAATGTGAGATGTGGTACCAGCATGCAACAGAATTGTAATCCGTTTAGGCAAACACTAAATTTCAGCGGATACCAGAGAGTTAAATTAAGGTGTTAAGTGATATAAGATAGACTGTCAGGGCTGTGAAAATCTGTAAATAGAAAGGTCTTGATGAAGCTGCATTAAGTCAGAGGATGCTTTGTGGCAGGGCTTCAGCTAGAGCTGGACCTGGAAGAGTGGTTAGGATTTTGAGAGGGAGGCACAGAGAAGGGAAAACATTGCCAAATATAGAAGCCACAAAATGAGCAGAGGGAAGCAAGGTTTCCCCTCAGCCAATTGGTAGGATAGTGAGGAGTGTGGTAGGGGGACAGGGAGAAGTAGAGAGACAGTACAACAGTGGGTAGAGGGAGCATTTCAAGTGTCTTGAATGTCAGTTAGTGAAATTTTAACTCGATTCTTCAAAATATGAAGATTAGTACTTTTCCAGTGGGGTAGTAACTATGGAGTTAATTACTGCTGAAGAGTCATCTGGCAGCAGGATGCTAATTGAACCAAAGAGTAGTACAGGGAGGTCCTTAAAGCATTTTGGGCATGGTCTCTAGTGAGGGCCAAGGGATAAGGTGGAGTTTGTGGACCCAAAAAGAGGCTAAGTGGAAAAGCATCTCTATTTCTCAGAAAGTAATAGTATACTCTGTTACTCCCTGACACATAAACTGAGGGAGAGGGAGAAATTAAAGATGGGGTCTTATATGTTTTCGGTTCATATTCTTGAGTGTATTTTTAGAATAATGCCATTTCTGCTTATTTATCCACTCTACCAAAGCTCTGTTACTCTGCATAGAAATACTGTGGCTCAAGGGTTATGAGCATGAGATGAGGATTCCTGAGATCATCTCATGACTCTGTATTAGTGAGGTTTGGTTTTACTGTTATCCTCTGAAGGTTCTCCTGTGACCTCTACCTATAGGTAGCGCCTTTGTGAGTGAAAAGCCAAGAATGGAGCATGAAGACAAGCTTCACCTACATTAGGGAGATGTAATGAATAATTAAGACCATGGAGTCAGCTGAACCTGGGCAGCCTGAGTCACCCCAGGCAAGTTGGTAACATCGCTGAGCTTCCATTTCCTTACCTGTAAAATGTAGATAATACTATTGGCATCCTACCTTGTCAGAGTATTTTGAGGAATCAAAAAAAAAAAAAAAAAAAACCGTGAAAAAGTGGCTCTCAACCAGAGCTGATCATGGTTGCCACCACTGGGGAGGTGCTTCTGGTATTGGTGGGTAGAGGGCAGGGCTGAGTTAAATATCCTACAATGCACAGGTCAGCCCCCCCCAAACAAAAAATTATCTGACCCAAATGTCAATTGGGCCAAGATTGAGAAACCCTGGTGTAATGCCTAACATAGAGTAGGCACTCAAAAATAGCCACAGTGTTTATACTATTTAATATACATAAGTGAATACTAATTGTAAACATTCATTTTCTACTTGAATCCTTTCAAAAGTCCTGTGAAAGGTAAGTATCCTTATTAGGCCTACTTTACAGGTGAAGAAACCGAGAGTCTGAAAAGGTAAGTAACTTTCCCAAGGACAAACAACTGGTACGGGGATTCAGGCAGCCTGACTCTAGAAGGTGGGTCTTAACTACTATGCTATATATTGTCAATCCAATATATGATAGATATTATCGTTGTTATTACTGTTACGTAGAATGAACATTCCTGAACCTATTTATTAATTCAACAAATTGAGTGCCCATGAGCCAAATCTGTTCTGGGTACACAAGACAGACAGTGAACTGCAATGAACAATTCTGAGCTTACGTGAATTGGTAAATTAAGCCTGTTGTCTCTTTCCTTTTTCTGAATATGGAAAAGCCAAGCCAAAGACCTGTAATAATGACTTGTTGCAGGTATTATTCCAATGAACAATTTCTGAGTGGGAGCCATAGTGGCGATAGTGGTACTGGGTAGAACAAGATATTGATCTCTGTTCTCCCTAGGACTCTTTGGAAGATTTTATGCCTCAAGGTAGGCAGTATTCTGGAATTACTAGGCCAGTTATACTAACTGGAAAAATAAAGTCTTTGGTTTTTCAGTCCTTGTATTTGTCATTAACAAGTGAATCTTTAAGATTTTATTATTTTCAAGATTTTCAAATCTAGTTTGCTTTGATGACCTGTTAGGAAATCTCCAACTTGATTTTTATATTGATAAAAATACTTAGAATTAGGTATTCACTTAAATTCATTATGGTTTTTTTATTTTTTTATTTTTAAAGAGTTTTCATGTAAGTAGTTAGATTAGTCTTAAAGCACTTAATGCTCAAGGGTATTATACTAGATACTTTGGGAAAATGTAGAAAAATAGCAACATTCTTTTTAAAAAACCCTTAAATTTATGTGAAGAGACAAAATATAAACCAATGGAGCTACTTAAGGACAATTCTAAAACGATCCACTGCCAAATACAAAGTAAAATGAAGTTGACTAGCCCCTTATATGCAAGAGTGATAAAGAAAAAATGAGTTGGGTTGATAGGATCCAGGTTCACGGAGAGGATGCTTATGGTATGGAAATAGGACCCACCAAGTCCTGGGTAGTAGCAGGCTGGAGGGTGGCCAGTGGTTAGGGCTCAGACTGCGGAGTCATTGACACTGGGACCAAATCCTGGCTCAGTGCTTATGAGATGTTTGACCTTGGGCAAGTGATTTTCATTCTCCATACTTCAGTTTTCTCATTTGTAAAATGGGAATAATTATAGTAGCTAATTCATCAATTTGTTATAAAGTTTAAATGACTTAATATACTTAAGAGCTTGAAACCCAGGCAGTCTGACCCCAAATCTTGAGCCATAAACCCCCAAGATATAGTAGTCCAGAATTGTCAGTATTGCTGTAGTTGTCGTTATTACAATATATGAAACAAAGTAGATCAGGGAGGCACTACAGATAGGAGGCCATCCAAGCTTGTTACAGAAATGTAAGCATAAATGACAAGGACCCGCATTAAGGTAGTGGCTTGACAAGCAGAGACAAAAGGGAGTAAATTGGGCAAAGGACCAAATCCATAAGACATTGCGTGATACAAATCAAGGGGGTAGTGGGATGTTGAGGCTCAATACAGACATTGAAATATAAGATAACAGGATTGTGAGCCCCAGGTGCTTAGAAATTGGGCGATACCATTGGAAATAATTTTTTAAAAGTACCTATTTTATTATGGAGAAAAAGGACGAGCTTAATTTTTGAAATGTTAGATTTTATATGCCAAAGGGAAATCTAAGGGAAAATCACCTCTGGACAATCAAAATATGGTCAGTAATAAGCTGGGGATAGAGGTAGAAATTTGCTTTTGTATTACATTGCTGGTGTGTCATTGGACTAAGGTAGCTAAGATAGGACTATTGCTACTTTTATCAGATTCTTGACATATTTCTAGGGTCTGGGTGACTAGTTAATCTTAGGTGTCATCACTTAGAGTACTTTCACATTCCTGGTTCTACTTTGATGTATTTCCTTATTTTCAAATGGCTCTAGTAAGCATTGCTAAAATGTTACAAAGGTCGGTAATCTTGTTCGTAAGTAAAAAGATTCTTTCCAAAACTATCATCCATTTATCAGCAATAATGCTTTAATTAATGTTATTAATAATTCATCCAAATGTTTCTGAGATTGAATATGATGATTATTATCATTTAATTGTTTTAGCAGAGTTCAAATTGCTACTGATCAAATGTAGAACACGAAAACCTAGCCCTTCCCTTTTCTCTGGGACAAAAGTTCCCTCAGTTCAGAGTACAATGTTTTATGATTATTTTTAGAAGTTGTGCATTCTTAGAAGCTGACCAGGAAAGTAGTCATATCTACATAAGAGCCCATCATAACTTTTACTTAGAGTAACTTGTAAAAAATATATATAGTTTTTTGAGGTAGAAGAGTTAGGTCAGAGTTTCTCAACCTCGGCACTGTTGATATTTGGGGCTGGATCATTCTCAGTTTTAGGGGTTGGTTCTGCGCTTTGCAGGATGTTTAACAGCATCCCTGGCCTCTGCTCACTAAGTGTCAGTAGAAGTTCCACCCCTAAAATTATGACAACAAAAAATGGTCCAGACATTGCTGAATGTCCCCAGTTAAAACCACTTGCTTAAGGTCGTCCATTTAATTATTCATATTGCTAATGTTGAATGTATTTTAAATCTTTAATGCCATATGAAATCGCACATGCTACATATGTGTTCTACCACCAAGGATTTCAGCGATCCTGACTCCTTGGAAAAATGATGTGCTTGGTTTAAATTCGTATGCTTCAAGAACATGAGCCACCAGTCAATATACAGAATGGCATATAAGAACAAATACGCTGGAGACTTGCCTCATATTCTGTTGCTATCCACTGAGGGTACAAAGAAGAATAAAATTGTCTCTGATCTCAAAGAAGTCTCAGTCAAGTGGAGAAACCAGACGTGGAAACAGTTATACCATAATGTGATATAAATATTGTAGCTGAGGAATAGAAAAGGCAGTATAGGAGCTCAGAGAAAAGAGAGACTAACTCTACCTGAGGAAACCAGGGAAGGCTTTTTAGAGGAAACAAAGCCGAACAGATTCTTAATATGAGTAGGAACTACCGAACAGAGGAGGAGAACAAAAACTTCAGGCAAAGAAAACAGCCTCTGCAGTAGCCCAGAGATATGGCTTTAAAGCATGATAAGCATGTTTGCATAACTGGAATAGGAGAGGTAAGCAGTGGTGGTGGAGAGGAGGATGAGAAAGTGGGCAAGGCCCAGCCGCTGCAGGCTTTGAAGGCCTGCTTACGATCTCTGAACATTTTTTTTTTTCCTGTTGGCCATGAGAGTCCCTTGAAGGATTTATAGGCAGGAATACCTTATTTTCTGGTTCAGCAATAATCTAGTCGATATTGAAATATGTGTTTTAATATTGTATTTACTGTTAAGTATTGGGCATGTGCACAAACCTGTTCAGTTAAAAAGAAATTAATGAGTGCCTGTAATGAATAAATTCTTGTGTTGCATGTGGGGGAAATAGAGCCAAAAAGACCTCAAGGTGACTATAATTTATTAGCGAAGGAAGCCTGGGAGTATATCACAGCAGTCTGTACATAGTGAGGAGACATTAGACAAGGAGGGACAATTAATTCTGAGAGGGTTCAGGAGTCCGAGAAGACATTAGAGAACTTGAATGGCATTTGCCAGGTGGACAAAGGCTCAGTGGCACCACCTTGAAGGGCTGCTCACTCTGGGGATCGAAAATGTACTCTTACCGAGGAAGAGTTCCCCTTCTTGTTTTGTTTTCATGAAATAAGTATCAATTCAATTTATCACTTCAATTTAAAAGTTTAGACTACATGGATAAATTTAAGGGCGCATTCAGACCTTTACTTAAAGGCAAATTTTTCATCGAGGAAATTCCTGACCATCTCCTTCTTTATTTCACTTTTTTACGTTACTTTTATCACCATATAACAGATTATGCTGCATATTTTATTAATTTTGTTTATCTTTCATCCCTGGAATGTAAGCTCCATGTGGCAGGGATTTATGTCTATTTTGTTCCCTGTGATATTCCCACTGCCTAGTAGAGAGCCTGGCATATCATACATTTCAAAAAAAACTGTCTGTTGAGTAAATGAGTATAATTTTTGTAATTAATTATGTTGGCGTACCTAAAATTCATTTGTCTACCATATTATTACCTATTGATGGAGTTTTATTTTTCTAAAAAGGCTAAATACTCTTGTAAATGGCTTTGTTGCCTTCAGTTTTAGTCCATATTTTCCAAAGGAAGTCATTTATTTATTTATTTATATCCAGAGTCATACTTAAATTCAAAATTCATGGGTAATTTTATAATAACTGATTGATTTGTTACAAATTTTTTTAATTGAAGCTGTGAAACCATTTTGGAAATTTCAAAACCAGTAATGCTTTGCAGTGTGTATTTTCAGAATCTATAAGTATTTGACCCCAGTAATAATACTTGACTTTCAATAGGTCAAAATATATTGAATCATTTTGTTTGAGAACTTATCCAGGATTAACGTATATATTTATCTTAACTCTGTGGAAATCCTCTGTATATTTCTCTTCCCTCACCTTTCTCCTTTTCTCTCCCCTCTCTTTTTCTCTTTGCTATATTGCAATGGAATCATGTTTAAGTTACTGGTTAAAGCAACATAAATTCTAGGTATAAAGAGGGACGAATTAAAGCCAAATTAACTCAGTGTCTGTTGCTTCAAATTGAAAGAATATATTAGATTGGTATAGTGGGGGAAGTAGTTGGCCCTGATTCAGTTAACTGTTTCAGGAAAGGGGCGTCAGATGGTCCCTGAGATGCATTTTTCCTGTGGGAGGGCTATGGTTGTAGCTGGTGTGTGTGCATGGAAAGGGGTTTGATATACAGATAACCCCGGCAGTGCGTAGTAACTGCTTAACTTGAATAAAGAAAGACTGTGTTTCCTTTCTAAGAGTTTTGAAAATATTTTAAAGAATCATTAAAATTAACATGTAAAGTTTTTCTTTTTCTTCTGAAGTTGATCTGTTCATCCAATCTTTCCACTGTTTTCTAGTAGTTATGTTTAGCCTATATGGCGTAATCCTATTCATAACAACTAAATTTCAGGATTTCCTCCTCCTACCCCTGCTGAGATCCCTGCTGAGGGAAGAGAAATATAGCATTTAGGTTTCTATTTGATATCTAAGAAAAAGTCTACATTCAAATCTAGAAGTTGCTTTTACTTTTTTCTCTTGAAGATCAACAAACTTTGTCAAATGTTTTACATCATGAGAACCAGAGTCAGTTAACTCCCTGTTGTATCAGAATGTTTTGAAATGCCCTTTGAGTTGGTTTATTTTCACTGTCTTTTTTCTATTTCCATCTCTTCCTTCCTGACCCTGCTCCTTGATGTTGTTTAACAGTTTGTGTTCGTTCCATGTTAGTATTTTGATTCTCTTTCAAATTAAAAAAGAAAAAATGAACATTGAAGTAACATGGATAAATCTCTGGAATGAAATTTGAGTTCTTCCTAGCTAACAGGGGAATAAAATCAAGTGACCACATGTTTGTTTTTATAGTTCTCCATATTTCTGTTGGAGACACAGTCTGTCTCACTGCCCAAACAGAAAGCATTTTTTGGCCCAGTGTGGAAGAACACATTTAATCCAGCATGCCTTATAAATTCTTTTGCAAAATGAAAATATGAGACAGATACAGTACTTCCTGCAGAGTCATATGCACATTATTCATTCGTGCCACATATAAATGTTAGCTTCCACTTTGTATTAGGTTAGTTGCTGGGAATATAATTGTGAACAAGACAGGCAGCTATCTTTGCCTCAAGTAGCATATGATATAGTTAGAGACGCAGACAGGCAAACAATTCTCTTCTGAAGTGATATATACTATGGCATGGAAAGTGTAGTTTGCTACACTTGCGCACATATGAGGAACATCAGATCAGATGGGGTGGACAGGGAGAGGTCAGGGAAAAGTTAAAGGAAGTCTTAAGACAAGACTGGAAGGAGTACAAATTAGCTAGGCAAAGGGTAAAAGAATGTATATAAAAGAGGGAAAATAAAGGTATATACTCTTAATCACCATAAACAGACCAGTGTAATTTTTCAGATACTGAATGCTGCCTTCATGTTGATATAACAAGAATCAAAGTAGAATGAACAAAAAGTACTTCTTCACCAAAGTGGACATGGAGAAATGGCCAGTCCCAGCCTAGGCAAGTCACATCATCTTCCACTCAGCCATGAGAGGTTCCTTTCAGAGCTTCAGTAGGCTTTCAAAGATTCCCCATTCTCTGCTTGACTCTGCATACCCTTCTATCAAGGACTGTGGCACTGTGGCCTGAGCTCTGGGAGCTCATGGAAACCAGCTAACCTAGGTTTTTTTCTCTTTTGTTTAAATAAGTAATGCCTGGTTGCTATAAACAAAAACAAAAACAAAAACAATCATTTCTAGTTCACCCAGTCTTCTCCTAAACTTTGCCTATTTGTGTTATTTGGTGTTTAAAGGCATTGGAATTTTTAACACTGCCAAAAAGATAATGTTTGGCAGACTTAAAATGTAAAATTTCTATATGGTAAAAGACTCCAGAAATGAAGTCAAACTGCAAATGACACTGGGAAACATATTCGAAACATAAAAGAGACAAAGTAAAATTCTAAAATTCCTGCCAATCAACAGTGAAAGGAAGGAAGGAAGGAGGGAAGGGAAGGGAAGGGAAGAGAAAGGAAGGGAAGGGAAGGGGAGGGGAGGGGAGGGGAGGGGAGGGGAGGGGAGGGAAGGGGGGAGGGAAGGGAAGGGGAGGCGGGGGAGGGGTGAGCGGTGGGGAAGGGGATTGGAGGGAAGGGTACTTGCTCAAGGGAAGGGAATTTAATTTTCCTTTACCTTTCCGGAATTCCTTTCCCCTTTCAAAAAGACTTCTTTCCTTTCCTCTTCCTTCCTTTTTTCTTTTCCGTTGTTTTCTTTCTTTCCAACTTTTCGTTACTTTCCTTTCTTCCTTTCTGTTTTCGAGGGAAGGAAAGGAATCCTGAAGAAAAATAAGCTAAAGGTAATGAACGGGAAATTAAAAAAATTATTTATTTAAATTAGTTTCAAGTATACAGTACATTGGTTAGACATTTATATAGTTCATAAAACAAACCCCCCAATTGCTCCCTCCCTCCCCTGGCCCTCCACCTAGCCATATTTTTGCTAACTGCGTTCCCTCTGCTGTGCTCCCCATCCCCATAACCAACTATCAACTACTGATTTGTACTTATTTAACTCTTCACCCCATTCTTCCAGCCCCCCAAACCCCCACTCCTCTTTCCATCACCAAATTGTCCACTATATTTGTGAGTCTGTTTTTGATTAGTTTTGAACAGTAAAGTTTTTTAAAAAATACAAATGGCTGATAAACTTATGAGAAAGCTAAATTTAAACACTAACATGCTACTTTCTGCCCAGTACATTTATGACAAGTTATAGTATTAAAACATGAAGTACCAAAAATGTGTAGACCAGAGCTACTCCACCCCCAAACTACCAGTCCATTCGTGCATTTCGATTGGCCTTGTATTAAGTGTGGGATGTAGGGCTTGGGATCTTATAACTCCAGGGCACCCCATTCCCATTGTATTATATTTCAATATCACCTCCTGGAACACAACTCTATATAAATGAATAACAACCCTTAAAATTGAGCACTATGAGCTCCACGTGTGAGTACAAAGTATTTGAAAACTTTAAAAGAGAAAAAGCTCATCTTTCTCACCAATATTCAGCTAAGGAGTTTTGGCCTTCCAGCTTTCTTTTATGGGAGGAATCCTGCAAAGGAGAAACAGTGCTAGAAGCAGAGTAAGGTTAGGGGCTTCCTCCTTATTGTGTTTTTCAGTTCTGTTTGATTGCTTTATCTCCTTTGTGTTTCTAAAGATAAGAAAAAATCAGGGGACCAAGGATGACTTTGTATGTGTCTCCAGACTGGTCACTTAGCCCTTGGTTAGGTGTCCTTGGTCTATGGGTTTATGACAAAGTTCCCCAGACTGGCAGTCACAGCCGAGTTTCTGTAGCACTAAATTTTTCACTTATGGGGTAACTCAACCCTTCTAAACTTCAAAGTATGAGAAATAAAATGAGGGATGTGCAATATATTTTGCTATGTTATTAAGAGTTGGAATTAATTCTTGCCAGTCTGTGGTAGGCTTTGCTTCCTCTCTAAGACTGGCTCTCTCTGTAAAAGGTAAAGGTAAAGGTTGCTGTTGTAGGCCCATGAATTGGGAGCTTGGGTAGGGAGATGAGACTGGGATGGAGACAAGATAATCCACACTGCCCCACCTTCTCACCCCAGGACTGTAGTTTAATGATAATACATCCAGTGATTCAAGGGGCTCCTTTTTACTTTACCTTTCATGGGGCCTGACAAGTCTCCTTTGCCTCCTTTGCCACTCCATTCCTTTGTTATCTTTGCTTGCAGACAGTCCCTTTGGAAGTCTATGGCTTTGATCAGATGACATGGATGTGCATAAATATGAAGATCCGGCTCGGTATCTCTACTTTGGCTTCAAAGCATTGAACTGGGTTCCAAAACAACCCGTAGAACCATTGTACCCTAGGAGCAACCACTCACCTGTCCTGCATGAACTGCAGGTGTCTCCAGAGATCTACCAGGGATTCACTGAGAGCTTGAAAATCACAAGGCAGTGCCTCAGTCCTGATGATGAAATTATGTGCACGTCCTGCATGTTGTCATTAAGCATGACTGGAAAGAACTCATTAAAGTTGCCTTCCCCAGAGGGGATAGGGCCATGCCATGCATGACAGTATTCCTGTAAACATTGTGCTCAAAGACAAGAGTCTTGTACATTTCCTCCAGGATGACATCAGTATGTTCACAATGCCTCAAGGAGGTGGGGCCTGGATCAGGTTGTGTGTGTGGAGGAACGTGGCTGGCGATAATGGGAACATTCTCATTCCTTCCAACCAGCTCTATCGGCTTCTCTTTTTCTTCTTCTTTCTTCTGCCATATTTACTAAAGTCCAAACCATTTTTTCACTCTCTGCTTCATATTTCCCCAAGCAAAGAGTCTGCGTCATGAACATTTCCATCATTGATAGCAGGACAATACTTTAGCCTAGCAATGTGTCATCAAATTGGGTGCCTTGAAGAGACCCAGGAGAGGCTTTCCTTCCCTAGGGTTCCCACTTCAGAGGGAGACCTATTTGTCATGTTTAAAGTTTGCTTCTCAGACAGGTTAACACTACTGACATGACAGATTCTTAAATGAGTTTATCCTAATCTTAGTCTGTGTCCTTAGCCAGCCCAGGATCCAACACAGCAATATTGCCTACACAACATACTGCACCCAGTGTGTACACAGCTCTGGGTTCAATGATACTGGAGACCTCTAAAATGCAAAAAGCCAGTTTTCAGGAAAAATGTCCTGTCCCTGACCTATTTTAGAGCTGGGCTGTCCTGGTGTTGGGGTGAGAGAGTGGAGAAAAGGTGGGGAGAGTCAGGTCAGGAGAAAATTTTATATATCAAGCCTGGAATTCAGTTCACACTCTAGTTGTAGAAAGGGATCTGAGCACCACATGAATATGAATACAAACTGCTTGTCCAAGTCTTCTTTTGCTTCCTAGACTATTCTTCCTTCTCATTGGCCTCCTGCTGAGAGACAGGAAAGGAGACAAAAGACATTGTTTTACCACCCTCATTCCACCTTTAGTACACAGAATCCTATGGTCAGGTAGCCAGGGTTACTGTGTACATACTCATACACTTGCACGTCACACACTGAGCTCTTTTAACCTCCTGTTGGATGAGAGAGGAAGGGAAGGTCTTCAACCCGTGAACACGGCCATTGAGAACTAGTCTCTTTTCATTTATCCAGGTGAGTGAATAAGACCCAGCAGCCTCCCTTCTGCCCCCCTGCTCTGCCTACATAACTCCAAGTTAGCAGATGAACAAAGCCAAGGTCTGTTTCCTTCCCATCCCCTGGTCACCTCCGAGAAGCTAAAGCAGGCACTCAGTAAGGGCTGAAGAGGACTCCTTCCTTCCTGTAAACTCTAACTTTTGAGATTTCCTAAACAACACCCAAACATAGCACCAGAAGAGAACACTCAGCTATGAGAAGAACAAATGCACATGGAAAGAATAAATATGCCTGGTTATGAGTTGGAATTTTATGAATGGAAGCCATCCTCTTCAACGGATGTAGTAGCATGTGGACTAATTAATTTTTCTCTAACTGTGCAGAAACATTTCTTTGATAGAAATTGTCCTTCTTAGAGGAAAGACTTTCTTGCTGACGTACTTTCTGTCTTTAGGGATCCTGAACTACAGCTCTAAGGACAAAGCCTGGAACAGTGGAGCAGGTGGCCTGAGGAACTTGCCTCCTTCACCCATGCTGGCAGGGCCTGGTTGCGGACACAAGGGCTCATGGAATGGAGATGGTCCAAGCACAGTGGCTGACTCATGATTTTGACAATTATCTGGCAATATCTAGAGACATGAAAAACAAGTACAAGTATCTTACTGGATCATGTTCTGGATAGCAAAGAAAATACTTTCATAGATATAATTGTGTAAATTGATAAGATTTTTAATAGACAATAAAGTTTTTATAGCAAGATTAAATTTATTGTAGTTTATGTGCACTGTATGTATATGGAAGAATATCTTTTTTAAACCATATGTAAACTAGCATTTATAGGTAAAGAACCTTGAAATATGCAACCTGTCCTTAAATGTTTGAGAAAAAAATTTATTCATCTTTCTGGATAGATAAAGAGAAAGAGAGCAAGAGAGTCCAAGGGACAGATGGTTAAAAGAGGGCAAGTCTGGGTCATGGCTATATATTTTCTTTAGGTTTTATATTATTTCCAAGTGAAAACAATGGCCAATTAACTCTGTCTCCTCCTCTTCAAGAGGCATTCGTTACCTTTTAATTGTTTTAATTTTCTATTATGTAACATTTCAAATGTACACATCAGAGGAAATATATAATGAATTCTTATGTAACGACCTCCTGCCTTAAAAATTTTGTTCATTATGTGCTATTTTGGCAGCACATATACTAAAAAAAAATTGTGTTCACTTTGCGATTTGTGACAATACCATCTTAAAAAAAAAAACAACAACATAGAGGAAGCAGCAATGAGTCCAGTTGAACTCCATATCTGCCATCTCCTGGAGGCGGTGCTAAGTCCACTCGGGCAAAGCTCTCAGGCCCTCTAGACCTCTCCCAGTCCTTCACCACTCGAGGAACACACTTTCCATGTCAGATTTCCACAGCGTTGGTGCCTGACACTCAGTAAGCTTTCAAGGCTCTGGGCATGGGTCTGCCTTGCTCTCCAGTGAGCCCTGGAGTCTATTTAGAATGAATTTCCTTCACATAACATACAAGGAAGTCTATCTGACAAGAGGAATTTCAGTGCACATTAGTAAAATTCTTTAATCATGCAGTAGCTGCAGCATGCAAAAACAACTAACTGGAAACATGGTTAAAACTCAGATTGCCATATAAATACTTTCTAATGTTGATGAAACAATGATACACATCTAAAATAAGAATTTTAGATTTCACTCAGACATTCCCTAATCTTGCCAGAATAACTATCAATATGGAATTATATAGGATTTTTTACTTATACCACATGTGACCTTTTATACCATATTATGACCTTATGTTACTAAAATAGCTCATATGAACCAAGAACAGGAAAAATATTTGAATATGGGAAAGCAGATCCAAGGTATACAGGTTACCCTAGAACTGACATGTTTTCACTCAGTTTTATCTTTTATGGTTAGAAAGAGTTCTTGATTAAGTTAACACAGTTTAGTAATGATCTGTTTTATAAATACTTATACTTTTTTGTCTCTTGAAAATGCCAAGCTCTTCTCTGCTTTGAATATTTTCACTTGCTATTTCTGGTGCATGGAACCCTGCCTCACTGGCTTATCACATGGTTGGCTTCTTCAGCTTTCAGCTTAAATGTCATCTCCTTATAGACGCATCTGTTGTTGTGCACCTTACATTTATCCATCCTTCTTTTGGTAAAAACATCCCACTTTTCCTCAGGACCCACTTTTCCTCAGGAGTTCTACTCTTTACTCCCTTTTCAGCTTGTGGTTTAGGTGGAATGAACTCCATGCCCAGCTCCAGGTGTGGTTCTGATTGGCATGAGCCAATAAACATATTCCATTACTCTGGCCATGGATGAGACTGTAATCCAATCAGAACCAAGGAGATGTGAGGAGACATTTATCAAGGTTTCTGAGAAAGAAAAGTCCCTTTTTACTTATTAAGAACTTTCAGAAGAGACCTTTTTCTTTCCCTACATAGTGGTTAGTGGATAGTGGTTATGTTCACGAATGGAAGTGTATTTGTGTGTATGCGGGGGTGGTGAGGAGTGAAGAGTAGTGACTGTGTGGAACCTGTGGATGACTTCATCCGTGAGAAAAGCAGAGATGGGAGGAGGACCGAAGAAAATCTTCTGAAACAAGTTGGAGCTGCTAGACCGAAGCCTTCAGGAAATTAGGCCTGTTTCCAGATAAGTCAATAAATTCTCTTTATTGCTTAAGCCAATTTTTTTTTGTTGTTATTTATAATATAAAGAGTTCTAATCAATACGGTTGTTTAGAGAGGATTTTCTTGATGAACCTCTCTAAAGTCCCTCTTCCACTACTAATTATTATGATCCCTGTTTATTTTTTTCATGTTTTTCACCACAATTTATAATTATATTCTTGTCTTATATGCTTACTTGTTTATTGTCTGTCTTAGCTATTAGGCTGTAAGTCTTCAGGGCTAGGAACTTGTGTATCTAGTTCACTAATTGTCACCAATACCCAGAACAGTGTCTGAAAAGATGGAATTAGCATTTATTGATTGTATGAATAAGGGACTTTGTTGTAGATGCCAAAATGATTTTTTTTTTCACTTTTCTGTCCTAAGTCCCCATGCAAAAGTAAAAAAAAAAAGGGGGTAGATTGTAATTACACTGCATTTGCCCACCAGTATGAACTCTGACAGTCCTTTTTCAAACAAAAGGAAATTATTTTTTTGGAAGTCAGTTTTAACATGAAATTTTGTAATTTTATTTAACTACAGTTAGAATTCCAACAGTTTTATAGTTTTATCTCAGACAAAGAACTCTTTCATTATCTACTTTTACTCTTGAAAGGGCTCTCCAAAAGACAAACATTTGAACACACATTGAAACAGAACTTAGATATCTTTAAAAGGAGAAGCATAAAAAAATGAAATGAAAGAGGAGCATTAAGTGTTTTCTAAAAACTTGACCCAAAGGGTTAGAAATTAATTATTTAGTACCTTTTTTTGGCAACAGAAACCCAACAAAACAGATCAACAGCTTCATCATTTTGTGATAGTTGCAGATAATGACCAGAAGGAAATAAGATATGACTGTAGCAAAAAATAATTTAGATGCTCTGAAAGATGCCGAAGAAACATCTTGGAGAAGAACACTGTAGACTTCTAATCATGTTAATAACATATGAGTTGTTGCTTTACCTGTGATATGTCGATTAATAGCAAAAGATTCTTCTGTCTTTTTTTTTTCATATTTTAAAATGTAAACTATTCTCAAATTGGAAAAGATAATTTTTTAAATGGCTATTTTCTCAATAGTCTCATAGAGTGGTTTTCAATTTTTTGGAAGACCAATACAATCATTTTGCTAATTTTTATAATCTCAATCTGTATCTCTGGATATTTAACAAGAGTCATTCATTCAATCAAAAAATATTTGTTAAGCAGCTGCTATATGCTAAGCCCTGTGATTTATATTTACATAATATAACAAGACCTCAGCTCTTAAGGTGCCTATAATTTAGTTGGCAGAGTATGGTTAATATTCTTAGCATGTATTTTATATTTTACATATGTTGACAGGAGATTTAAGAGATGAGTTGCTAAAATTTGCCTCAATGTATAATTTTAATGATCTGTCCCGGAAATGTGTAATATGACAATTTGGGAAATCTAGTTAATATAGAATTCTGGGACTACATTAATATAAAGATCATCTAATCCATTCCCTGTGTCAGATAGTAGCAGAAGAAAACAAAAATCCTAAAAAATAAACATTCATTTCATTTCGATTACTGAAAAACACAACTTTTTAAAAATAAGATACTTTTGTTCTAGGAGAATAAAGTTACAGGGTCACTTTTTAAACAGACATTGTTGGAATTCTGCTTTGTCTATGTAATTCACGTGACTTAAAAGACAAAAAATTGATTTTTAAGAATTTCAGAAACTGAAGAGCTGTGAAAGAAAAATACTTTCAACTTCCAGAAAGGAACAGAAGCCTAACTAACTAATTAATAGGCAGTAAAATTTATGTGGCATCAGACACACAATGAGGGTATTTAATCAACCAAAACCTTTTAATAGATGCAGTGTTTCTAGTATGTAATCCACACAAGCCTTTGGTGTCTTTATTCCTGAAGTACCCACCGTGACTTGTCACCACTGCAAATGTTAATTATGGTGTTTCCTTCAAAAACACCTGACATAGGAACTCCTTGCCACTGTTGCCTCTTCCCTTGAGTCCTTGCTCCTTGCTGATATCCCTTGTTAAGAAAATTACCCAAAGCTTGGAAATAAAGCAAAGGAGTGCTGTTGTACCCTTGCTCTACCCTAGTGAGGAATCAACATGGTTGGCAGAAACTCTGGACTCCTCTATTACGTGTGCTGGGGGAATCTAAATCAATGTTTTATATAGACAGCACTTAGATTCCAAATTTGGAATTAATCTTCAGTTTTCTGCTCTTTCCCCAAGTCTGCATTCTCTGCTTTCTTTATATCTCCATTCTATGCCTTCTAGTTTTGTGTCATTGAGGACCCCATCTGATTGAGCATATTGCTGATTAAGGGGTTATTACAGGAGACGGCCTGCTATGTCAGCATTTACTGTCTTACTTGCCTGCTTATTGTTACTTTATTAGGGTGAATCTGTATGAGCACTAGAATCACTAGGGAACCCTCTACAAAAATGCAGGTTCCCAGGCCTACTCTAGACCTCTTAGCGGTGGGATCTAGGTATCTAATTCTGGTGTCATGTTTGGGACCCATTGGTGCAAAGGAAAAGATTTTGAGGCTATTTGGGTTCTTTGACCTTGACCACAGTCCTCAATGTCTCTAGGCATTGATTTCCCAATCAGAAGAATAGGGAAATAAGGCCAGCTCTGTCCATCCCACACAGGCTGTTGTGAGGCTGATGGCTGTGAGAGCATTTTGGCAAAATGCTTTTTTATTATTATGTTTAAGAAAAAGCAATTTGCAATGTTTGTTTTTGCTCTTCCAGGGAATGGAGCATGCACAGTACAAGTGTCACAAACATGCGAAAGTCTCTCAAACATTGATTGTATAGGACATGTTTACACAGGCTCACTGCCATCACTGATCCTGGATCTAAACCTAATTATCAAAATCAATCTTGAGAGTAGTCTAGGGAATTCTCTGCCTATTCCCCCCACCACAGTCCAAAACCCATGTAATGAGGCCTAAAGTTCTTTTAATGAAGGAAAAACCTTTTACTCCATAATTAAAGATAAGACTGATCTTCAAAACGCACTTCATGAAATTAACAAATTTACTCAAACTGACCCAATAAGTGACATCGAAAACTTCTTACATGGCGCCTTCTTGAGAGTAGCTTCAGAAAGGACTGAGTGGTTTGCAGGAAACTGGTGCATACCCCGCAGGAGCGGGGCAGCAGAGAGGGGCTGCTGCAAGTGTCTCTGCTACAGAAACACTAGGGAAATAAGTCCACAAAACATGCACACTTCCAAATCTTTTTTAGGCCCAACTCTTGATTTGATTCTTATTTTGTTTCTCACTGAAAGATGAGCAGCCTCATCTTTCTCACATCAGATTTGCCTGCCTTTTCTGATAAAAGTTAAACTATACTTGAGATTTTGCTTCGGGGGATCAGCATTTGTAAATTTCTCATTTTACAGTTGGCTCATATGTGAAAAGAGGGAAGGGATGGTGGGAATCCAATTTCTAATTTTGCCTAGAAGTTGTGAACTTACTTGTCAATTGGTTGATTTAACTGAGACATTCAAAATTTAATTATCCGATTTCCAATAAAGCATAACATTTTTTTGTTGAGTTGTTCTTTCAAAATAGCTATTCTTCCCTGGGAAGGAAAGACTATATATAAAAAAATTTGCCATCAATCCTGCCATTTCTCTTTTAGAAATCATGTATATTCTGATCAAGGTCATGGATATTTTGGGATTAGAGATAGGAAACAATCTTGACATTTTTAGTCAACACTTGCAAAACAGCAAAGTGGCACATTAGAAAAGAATTGAAGGAAGTGGAGCTCTGTCTAGTAGAAAGCAACTAGGGGAAATGTAAGGCCTTGCGTACTTCAGCCTTCAGCAAGCTTGAGACTTTCACTATCTAACACCTCCAGTGAAGAGTCTCAGATATCAGCTTCAGTCCTAAAGGGCTGTAGACTCACAGTGGTGAAAAACAAACAGTTCCTGAACTGAAAACAACTCAATTACTGGCTGGAGTTTAGTATTGGGGGGGGGGGGGGTAAACACAACGTTTTGTCTGTTTGATATTTCTTTACTAACTTAATAGTCAGCACATGGATATTAGAAAACAAATTTATTGTTTCAATCGCTGTTAGAAAGAAGGGAAGGAAGGAAGAAATGAGGGAACAAGGAAAGGGGAGAAAGAAACCTATTAACCATACATTTTTGTTCGTTTTTTGGTAAATTTCCAGGGTTTACAACAAGAGATGAAATGTCATCTAGGACTGATGCAATATTCATTCTTTTCCCTAGATAGAGGTCAAAGAATCATGCATAACCCAAACTTTTTTCAGTTTTAATCGTTTAGTGAGGGTTCCAGTACTAACATGTGAGTTAGTGTAACTTATAAATCAACTACAGCATCTGCAGGAGTGTGCAAACCTTGACACCTCTCTTTCTCTCCCACACTCTGGTTGCTTCCAGTTTCCCTGCCAACTTGGGCACATGAGAATAGCTGGCTTAGTTCTCATTAGTGAGAGAAAAAAATGTTCTGCTTGGATTTCATTTTTTGCTGACACCATGTGTTTGAACTGGTATGTTTAGACATTTTAAAAGGAAAAGCCCTCCTAAATCAGAAGGTCAGTCCTTCGGTTATGCAGAGAAAGCAACTGAAGACACTGTTGGGGAACTGTGAACCATTTTGCTATAAAAACTTCACATCTCTAGTTGCATGAATAGCTCTTTCCTGCTGGGAAAATGCAATTGAGACTTCCTCTTGCCTCTTTTCTTTAGTTAACGCATGCATTTTTATCATGTATTTTCACTCTTATAGTTACATAAAATCCATGCTGAATCCTTTCTCCCACAGCACTGGTCCTGACTATTAGCAGCAATACTAGAAGCAGGTCAGTCTAGAAGACTGGGGGAGTGGGGTCACTGAGTCCTTTCACAGTAGTTAGGCCGCTCTCTGAACTACAACTAAATCTTTAATCTGAAAACAACGTGGTTGCTATGCACAGTTTTAAGACAAGTCTCAGGGCTACTGAGTATTGAGTGAGACAAATGGGTAAAACATCTGTCTAGCATAGTCCCTGACAAGGCAGTGAGTGCTCATTGAAAATGTTAGTTCTCTAGGTTAGATCATCTAGTTTCTCTTTAATTCAAATATCCACTAATAGATCAGGTCCTTGAATCCATTTCACTTAATTATGTTGTCTAAAAGAGGAGCAGATGAAATCCCAAATGGAAAAGGGACTGGATTTCCAATCAAAAATAATTCTCTCTTTGTAATGTTTAATGGGATTTAACCTCTCTGTATTCTAGATCTTTAAAAAATTATTAATTATTTCTACAAAAGAAATTCAAGATTAAGTTTGAATTCCTAAGAATGCATTGCTTATGATCTGGTGCTCGATTTACACAAAGTATTTTCCATCTGTACTTGTAGATCTTTTGCTTTTGGCTGTGATATCTATCCCTAGCAGTGCAAAGAGTGATCATATTGGAGTCCTGGAAGACTGCCAGATCACATCGTTATTGAAGTAGTTGACACAATTTCTAGGATAAATAAAATTCCTGCTTGAAAGAGTCCATTTATTCTTAGACTTAAGATTGTATAATACGAGTTGAATATATGTGAGTTGCTCTTGAAAGGTAAGATATATAGAGCCATTTGTAACTGATTTGTTTAAACTGAGCCCAGATCAAGGCAGACCTGGGATGGGGAGAGACAGAAAAGACAGATTGACTTGCCAGCAAGAGTCTCAGGCTGTTCAAACCAGTTGAACATGCTCATGAGAGCAGGACACACCCTGAAGGAAATCAGGTCCAAAAATAATGGCCTTATACAGCATGAGGGTGCCATAATTTTGATCTTTTGAAACTAACCCATTTTGGCAAAGCTTTACAAAGATGCAACTATATGTTGTAATATTATGCAAATTAGAATATGGATTTTCATATCTGGTTGCAGACTGTAAGCTTAAAGATAAGTTCCAACAATTTAACATTCTACTTATGATATAGAGCGCTGTTCAATCCTTATATTGGCGCCTGAAATGGTGAGAGTATAGTAAAAGAGTGAGTAATGTGTCTCAAGAGTCTGTGGACACCTGGGGGGGTCTGAAGACCTTATTCTCAGGTTTTTGTTTTTTGAGGAATGTTTGTGTGTGTATGTGTATGTGTATGTATGTGTTCAGTTAAATGATGAAATTTAAAATTATTGTTTACTTTTACATGAATAAAAGTTTTCTTTCTACACACACAATGGTAATTTATAACCAAAAGATGCTTTCATGACATATCTTAGAACAATGTATTTTAAATGAGGGACTTGATGTCACATTCTTGGTGTTTCTTATAAAAGGGGTCTATTCTTTACTCAAGTATGAGAAAGAAATACTGTAATCGTGGGCCAGTGAATTAACCTTGAGCCATAATTTCTTGATCTATGAAACAGAATTTATAATGTTTCCTTCGGAAGGTCACTATGGTACGTGTGGGACAGTGTTTATAAAGTACTTGGGTCTTAGTAGGTGCTCAATCAATGTTAGTTCTTTCAATGTTAGTTTGAGCTCTTTCAATTCAATCAATGTTAGTTTGAGCTCTTTTTCCTCATTCCCCAGGGGTAAACAGAGGTACAAAAACAAATATAAGGATTCTAATTATAGATAGTTGGCTTTCCTTCCTCAAATAAGAAAGGTAGAAATGGTTTTAACAAATTGATGCTGTATGTCAAGTTTTTAGAAAGTTATTCTTAGTCACAATGTAACTCAGATTCATTGAGAAGGAATCTCATAATTAAAAGTAAAATGTTCTAGATAATCCAAGTATAACTGAAGTGACTTATATCCTCTAGCCTTCTGCAATTGTCCTTTCCATTAATCTTTAAATAAAAATTATGCAACCCCTCATTTGCTCACAAGAAACTCATTTCCCTTCTGGGTATTTTTGAGAGTTCCTTGTAGTCTTGCCTGCCCTGCTGACATTTGTCACCTTTTATTTAACTATCCTCTCAGTTTTTCATTTAGCAACAAAATTAATCATACTGATTTCCCACTGTAGGAGATATATTATTTCTTTGAATTTCTTAGTCTTCTGAAAAATTTTTTTGGAAGGGGCAAGGAAGGGGGGTATATATGTTATTATAATAAGTATATCTTTCAGTAGCAGAGAACCATATTTGACATAGAGGTAATTCATTTGATTTCTAATACATTTGTGATTAATTGATTTTAAATTAGATTTTCAGATCATGATTCCCTCCACAAAAAAAAAAAAAAAAAAAAAGTCAAGTCATCTTTTCTTTTTGTTTAGGCATGTGGATAATATTTTCCCCAGAATTGATACCGTATGAAGGTTTGAAGTTGTAAGGAAGAACTTGAAATAAAATTCTTGCCATCTAAATAAAACTCTTGGGAGTGGTACCTAATGGACGCAAACAAATTGTAGATCTTCAACCTAGAAGGTAGAAATTGATTGGGAGTTTTAAAATAGCAAGTTTGAGAGTTTTCAAAATAATCTTAACATCCAGACACCTTGGGCACATGATCACAGTGAATTACTTCAGTCTTAAATTAATTACATCCTCTGAGTGGGGGCCAAACCCCAGCCCCAGCTTCAGCACTGTTGCCATAATGACAGTGCTCGATGCCCTTCTGAGGGAGCTGAGACATTTTAATTTGATGAGGCTATGCTATCCTGATATTTTAGATTATATTAGAGTATTATGAGTGTAATGAATGAACCGTGATTTGTAAGTGATGCTCTGGAAGAGAACATCGGTCTCACATTTTCAGTTACCAGTATGTGAATACACAGGCAAAATGAACAGGAAGATGGAGGCTATTCTCTACTCACCTAATACTGATTAGAACATGCCTCTCTCCTACATCACTTCTTACTGCTGACATACACGTCTTTTCAACCTGACCAGTTTGTATTTACTCCCTCCCCCCATGTCCGTCCCCTTCTTTTTCTTTCTCTGTTGTCTTAATTATCCAGGAAACTGTTATATTTTAATTTTTCTTAATTTTTTCTTTCAGGCTTCATATGTTCATGTTTTATTTACCCATTAGCATGCGAATGGCAGGCTAAAGCAGCTTGCAGTGGGAAGTGTGGTCTTCCTGTTTTCAGTATCAACCCTAACTGGATAGTCTGCACACATTTTTAAAACTAACAAACTGAGGGCAAAGGCAGAGGCAGTCATCGGAATGAATCAGCAACTCCAATGGCACAGTCATGAAATATTAGGAGATTGTGAAATAAATTAGCTGCCTTTTTGTTCATTAGTTTAGAACGGTTTCCAGGTTTTTTTTTTTTTTTTAATCAAGTTTATTCTGTTTTTCCAATGCATTGTTTTTGCATTGCCAACCAGATTTTTGTCAGTCTTTCTGCCAGTTTCTCCTGTGTGTTTTTCTAATGTCCATTATTTCTGTCAAACCACAATGCTATCTTTAAGTAGAAAGCCACATTTGATAGTTTTATCTTTGAGGAAACTACCCTGGGTTGTTTTATAACTGTTCTAACCTCAAGTGAATTAAGCATAAGCAAATTGAAAGTTAATTTCTTTAGCAGAGCATCTGTTTTATTCACATGGATACTGGGCAACCCATTAAAAAATCAGAAATTATCTATTAAAGTTCCTATTAAGTAACCCATTAAAAAATCAGAAATTATCTATTTTAAGTTCCTATTAAGTAACTTTAATTAGCTTTCTATTATTACTTTAATTAGAATATCATGCAATGTTTTAATATGGATGACATGTGAACATAAATAGTACAACTTTAGGAAAAACAAAGATAACATGGCACGTGGAATCACTTTGAAGTGCTAGGTATACAGGTGATATATTATTACAAGAAAATTAGAAGATTCCTGAAGCCTTCTAGAAAGCCATGTCTACATCATCCAAGAAGTTCGTTGGCCCCAAATTGGTAGAGCTGTTCTCTGTCTTAACAGATTATTTCTGTGCATTAAATAAAAGAAAGTTTTCCTCTATACTGCCAGAACTCCAAACCAGGTAGCTATAGTGTAATAAAAGGAACTGTTAGAATATGATATGGATAACTGAAACAATTACTATTCCTTTGGCTCAGTTGTATATTGTCCAGGCGATAACCCGATTAGGCTGAAAGACAAATGTCAGCACTATAATAGTCAGGACTGTTAATGGAAAGGTAGTGTGAATATTTCAGAGTAATGAGATGAAATCTCTTTGCTGTTACTATTATTGTTGGTCATTTCCCTTTTCTATAGATGTTGTGATTAGTTGGGCATACTTTTGCTCAAAAACTCAATTCAGCAGCCCCTTTTTATAGAATTTTATAGATTGGTGGAAATCACAGATTTCAAAAAATATTAGTATTGGAGAGGACTTTGGAAGTCATCTAGTTGAACTTTGTCCTTTTCCATATGAGGAAAAAATGACACCCAGGGCAAATAAATGATGCTCAGTATTGCTTTATTATTATTCTCACATATTTTCCTGCCCTTTGTCTCATGTCATGTTCCTTGCTTGGCCTAGTATAAAGTTACTGCAGTCATGTGCTGCTTAATAATGGGAATACATTCTGAGTAATGCGTCATTAGGCAGTTTCATCTTTGTGAAAACATTGTAGAGAACACTTACACAAACCTCAGTGCTACACCCCACTATGTATGTAGTCTATACGGTACAGCCTATTGCTCCTGGGCTGCAAACCTGTACAATATGTTATTGTATAAAACAACATGACACTAAATCAAGCACAAGAGAAAATGATACAATCAACAAATGCAAATCAACACAAGATGTATGAGGCTGCTGTCAGTATGACACAACACACTATTTCACAGCAAACTTTTTTTATAAATAGAAAGAGTACACTTTAAAATAAGGATAAAAAGTGTGGTATGGTAAATATGTATACCAGTAATGTAATTGTTTATTATCATTATCAAGTATTATGTACTGTATATAATTGTATGTGCTATACATTTATATGACTGGCAGTACAGTAGGTTTGTTTACACCAGCATCACCACAAACACGTAACACATTGTACCAAGACATTATGACAGCTGCAACGTATCTAGAAAATAGGAATTTTTCGGCTCCATTATAATATTATGGGACTGTCATTGCATATGTGGTCTGTTGTTGACCAAAACGTTGTTATGCAGCACATGACTGTATTTTCATTCTATTAATAGTAGAATGAAAAAAATAGAATTCTTCTCTGTTGTCTATGTGCCAAGGCATAGTCTGCATCAGGGCCGATAGGGTGAAATAGTCAACAGATCAACATCTCCGTGCAGCGGACAACCAAATATTTTTCTATAGATCACAGTAATTTGGGAGTGACTTAAGATGAAGTGAGGCTTATAGATAATTATGTTTTAATTTATAAAGCTGTAGGTTGGTCTCCTATTCAGCTACTTGATATAAGAAACCTACTTGTAGTCACATTTTATGTGGAAATGTTTCATGTGACCTCTAAGTACATATGACTTGTGCTTATCACATTTCTGAGAACGATTCAAGTTTACTAAGCTTTCCCCATCCCTTTTGCTGGAGGATCCCTCCCTGTACTGCCATCCTGCTAAAATGCTTTCTTCACTTGCCAGGATCCTGAAATTAGAAAATTAAATATTTTATTCTTTGCTTATTTTTTCTTTAACTAAAATTCAAACAATTCAGGAATGATAATTTTTCTGTCAACCTAAAACTGCTCTAAAAAGTAAAGTCTATTAAAAAAAAAAAGAAAGAAAAGAAAGAAAAGAAGCTTGAACTTAAATGTGGATTTTTCACAAAGGAGGCAATGATGATGGAAATGTTCCCCATCCCCAAAGAAAAGATAGTGTGTGAATGAAGCTTCGTCAGCTATTTGTACATGAAAGTGAATCTGTCCCATAGTTCCTGAAGTATGTTTTGCTGAGGGGTGGGAGGCTGGTGGGTTGTGGAGGAAGTTATATGGGGGTACCTGGAGGGCATATGTGGTATACCTAGAAAAGATCAGTCAAAGGTAAATGAAGCTCTGAAGGTAAATGAAACTCAAGCCACTGGACAATCTGCCTGGCCAGGCAGCAGCCTGTCATAGTCTTAGCCTGGCTTCTCTCCTGATCCTTATAAGAGCTGGTAGATGTCAGAACAAGTTCCAAAACCTAAAAAAGAATTATGATTGTCAAGAGTTACACCTTGTTACACATTGTTTAATAACATATTATTCTGTATGGTCCATGTATTCAAAGCATTTAATAGTACACTCTGTTTTCAGGTTACTTAATAATGTCCCATGGTATCACTTTGTTGTCTTATGAAGGTATATTACTGGAGATATGCATATTTTGCTATATGTAGGAAACGCATAAATGCACCTTACATTTTTGGAATTTCCATATGCCTGGACAAATTTAATTTTCAATTTGGGCACTTTAACTGTATTCGATAACACCATCATTATCAAAAAGGTCAATTAGTGCAATCAAACAAATGATTAATTTAGTAAAATATTATTTAAATTCGTGTGTTCCTATTGCTTCTTAAAAACAAAAATAAACAAAATTAACCAACACAGAAAAAAAAATTGCCAAATGCTAAGCCTGCCAGTTAACTCTTGTCAAAAAAGTTGAGGTATTAAAAAACAGATTATTGGCAACACCAATGTGAACTTTTATGAATCTACCAAGAGTTGAAGGAACTTGATTATGATTAGCTTGACTTTAAGAATTAGTTCTTTAAAAATATATTTTTTAAAATTTCCCTCTAGTGCAAAATAACTTGTGCAGTTATGAGAATTAAATTGTCATTATACATTTGTCCAAACTCATAGAATGTACGAAACCAAGACTGAACCTAATATAAACTATAGACCTTAGATGATAATGACGTGCTAATGTAGGTCCATCTATTGTAACAAATATACAGTGCTGGCAGGAGATGTTGATAATGAGGGACACTATGCAGATAGAAAAACATAATATATGGAAAATCTCTGTACCTTCTGCTTGATTGTGCTGTGAACCTGATTGTGCTCTGAAAAGTAAAGTCTATTTAAAAAAGACAAAGAAAAAAAGAAAAGAAGCCTGCACTTAAAAGTGTGGGCCTTTTGCAAAGGAGGCAATGATGATGGAAATGCCCCCCACTAAACTAACTAACTAACTAACTAACTAACTAACTAACTAACTAGATAACTAGATAACTAACTAAATATGTGATAGTGTATAAAAGATTAGCATCTGATTGAGTTGAAATAAAACAGAAAAGTAATGGTTGCAATTGACTAGGAAAGACTAAGACTTGGATATATTTGGCTAAACTTTGTAGGTATCAAAGTGGAATTAATAAGTAGGTTCTCCCTCATTTATACGGAAATATGTTTTACTTTATGAACCAAATTACTAAAGCCAGGAAACAGAGAGAGAGAGGGAGAGAGAGAGAGAGATGTGGTGGAGGGAGAGAGATGCATGCATGCACACACACACACATTTGAGACCCCACTCTCTTGACTGGTTCTGCCTGGCCTCCTGATACCTATCAGCCAGGGATGGACAGAAGAGTCACTGCTCCTATCACAAGGGCAGAAGACTCTCCTTGCCACTGGCTGTTCTGTCAAGAGGTTTGCCAGCTTCACTCCAGAACATGAACTATTTGTTTTGTTTGCGTAGAAATTTTGAAAGAAACAAGCTGTGATTCCTTGTTTTGTTAAAAATAGCATGTGTATGGTAGTTAAGTTTGGGAGTCAGGGAGGTTGGAGAATAATGTGTTTGTTTGTGTGGGACAGACTGTTGCTCTCAGGTTGTGCAGTGTTTCCTAAATGAAATTCAGTATATAACAGATACAGGCAAATACAGGTAATCTTCAAAAAATAAAATGGTTTAAAAGTAAAATAAATTAGTTTTGACCCTAGGATACTATTGAGAGTCATGAATCCTTACAGATCCCAAGACTAATGTGTTTTAGGCATAAACAGAGCAGCTCCTAAAGCTCTGAAGGAACAATAGAACCAATACATTCTTCCCTCCCATCCTCTCTCCCTTCTTAAAATCTACACGCCTTCTGGGGGTTAAGTATTTAAAATAAATACTAATTAAAATGATGAAATGCATTGCTATTTTCTTGTTCAATTTGTTTTAGAGTCCTGTTACCACAGTGAAATTGGTCATCTTTCCAGCAAGTATCCATTTAGAAACATAATTTTATTTTTTGAAAATAATTTCACATATTGTTTTGGAGCTGTACTGTGCACAAGGAATTTATGGTTATATGTTTAATCTGTTACCTCTGTTTTGAATTATTCAGAATATTAAAACTAATAGCTATGTTAGAGGCCATTATGCATCAGCTTATTTTTCTTATGTATTTAACCCACACAAAAATAATTTATCAAGACTATTTAATTTGCTTGGGAAAACCGAGACATATAACAGATTTTTTAGTCTTGATTCCCTGGCACAAAGTATCCACAGTTATTACTTTTACATAATTCTAGAACTCTGATATTGTACAAATTGGGGAAATTCAAAATTATCTATTAAGAAATTGTTTCAGAGGATAAAAATCAGTCTTCCTATAACACCAACTAGCCAGTGTTTTTACACTAAATTGATCATCCTCACCCTTGAATTAAATTTTGAGAACTCTGAGTTTTACAAGAAAATCTGGCTTTCATTACCGTCTTTTAATGAATTTGCCCAGCTAAGCAAACATATTTGAATCTAATTAACAGTTGGTCTAAATGCATTCTCCTGCACTGGATAGGATTTTTGTTATTGTTATTTAGTTTTGTTTTTTCAATAGAGGCTTCATCTTGGTCTAATTAGGATCAGAGTTCTGACCTATTGTTTTGACCTTAAGATTTATAATCCTATAATTATGATTCCCATACTTATGCAGAAGCAAGGAGTTCATTATTGTATTTATTTTTAGAATATATATAATAATCAGGTTTGTGAAGGGCACAATGAATCATTGGCTACTGATAGTTTTATTTTTTAATAAATAATAATTTATCATTATGAGATAGGATTAGGATGTTTTTATTTTCATAGTTAAAAATTAATAAAGAAAAACAGAACAAACATAAAATAAACTTTAATAAATATAAGTTACTCAAGCAGCATTTAAAATATAATTATGTGCGGAGTTAAAAATTGCAAAATGCTAAATTATTTATTCTTTTGGGGAGAATTTCCCTCCAAAAAAGCAAAAAACAAAAAAAAGATAAAAAAGGAAATTAGTTATTTTTTATGACAATAGGTATTATTAAGAATGTATGAATATTTCATAGAATTAGACATATAAATCAAATCATAGCCTTAAATAGAACTGTAAAAAAGTGTGGTATCCATAGAGGATTTTGAGAAAGTGCAGGACATTTTTACATTTGATCTTGGTAAGTTTTATCCTTTATGTTTTCCTCCTTCGGAAAGCCAGGAAGAAAGAAGCAGTCATTAAAAGGGATGAAGCGTCTATCTTTTTTTTTCTTTCCTAAAAGTGTAACGAAATAAAAATATTTGAATTCAACAAAGTGCATTTTAAGGATAATGTGCAAGATAACAAAATACGTATTTTATTTGTAAATAAAAATTTACAAATGGTCTGTATTTTGTAATAATTTATACTTTGGGAAGATTTATTTTGATGTGTAAGAGTGAAAGAAAGAAAAGAGAGGTTGATTTTTAATTTTGTCAATTATACAATTTTTTATTTTTTTACAACTTATTAAATAAAGATCTAAATTTAGTTCTTTTAAAATTTCAACAAAACTCCCTTCCGATATTTCCTTTTCCAACCAAAATTCTCATGTTATATGCTTTAAATATGTTTCAATTTCCAAATGATCATTGTTTTATGTTAAATATAGACCTGGGAAAACAATACTAAGACTTTTCCATGTAAAGGGCCTTGTTAGACATAAGCGTTTCTTTAATCTATTATTGGCTCCTTGGTTTCTTTGGTTTTCTCTTAGCCTATTTCTACTTTTCAGCAGTGAAGACAGGTCGGTTTGTGCTGATTGTGAAACTGGTCCTGTGTACCGTAGTAGCAAATGGTCCTCAGAAGAATATTTGGGAATGGCTGAAGTACCAGTAGCCAAGACTGGCCTGGGTTTGAGCAACATAGGTGGGAGGGGTCCTTGAGTGTGTCCTCTGGGTGACCCACCCCATCCTGGTTTCTCAGCTGCTAGAAGAACTGAGGATCAGAAGAGTCAAGGGCTACCTAGTAACCCTTTTAATGAAAATATTTCATTCATTTTGAAAAAGGTAAGAGACCAGAGAAAGGCTTTAAATATATATATATTTTTTATTTCAGTGAAACCATCTGGGATTAGGTAAAAATGAATATTACAAATGAGAGCTATAAATATATTTTTAGTCTTTAAAATATGTTAAGGTTTAGAAAGTATGAGGAGTTTGCTATGATTGGAAGTGCTTTTAAGTATTTAGATGAAAGGCACTCTGGTAAATATAAAGAATGAGTTATTTAGTTAAAAATAATAGTAATTTGGCACTTTAATATGAGGACTTCAGCACACATTATGTACATTAAACATCCCAATAGGCATCCTTGTTCCCAGATGACCAAATGGACAAGAACTGAATCATAAAAGTTCACAGAACAAGTTACCAACATAATTTGAATTTCAATCTGTGACTTATTCCCAATGCAGGTAGCGACCTATGGTTATAAACCTATAAAGTGCACATTTATTAACTAATCAACATTTATCAAGCAATAACTATGTACCAAGCACTGTAATAGGTGCTGGGTTTCCAGAGATGAATAATACCTTGTTCTGCCTACTGAAGCCCATACCATTTTATGTTCACCTAATCATCCTGCAGCTGCCCACATGGGTTTTCCAGAAGGGTCAATAGCCTCTTGGGTTTTACCCTGGTTCCAGCCTGAGGATTTGTCATGAAATATACCTAAGTATGTTTTAGAACTAGACTTGCTTAGGCTGCTTGTATATCATACACTAAAAATACTAGTGTGCATGGATATTTGGGTGGGGTTATGACTTTTTGATGTGCATGTGTAGAAGTGCCCTTTTGGAAGTTTTCAAAGGTTAAATTATTAACAAACCAAATACGCTATCACCTCTCTTTAATTTTTTTTTTATTTTCATTGAAATAATAAATGTTCCTCTGCTCTTGAGCCAGTTGGTTCTAAGCCAGTTGATTCTTGCTACATGGTATGCTCCCCAGGTTCACTTCCTCTCATAAATTTATTTTAGGTTTATTTCTGACTTTGAAGATCAAAGGTTCTTAGAAAACTCCTTTTTCCTTTTCTGTGTGATAGATAATCCAGTGATTGCATGTTAAGTTCCTTGTCTTCCAGACACAGATTCCTAAATGTTGAAGAGACCTTAGAAATGGATACTTTTCAACTTTCATATTCCTTTGGATCCTAATTTATTCCTAGGGATAAATTATATCCCTTCAGTTTCCATCCACACTGGAGATAAACTTCTTGATAGAATGGGAGAAATAGCTACCAACAATAGTCCCAAGGTAGTAAATCTTATTGCTCATCAACTTTTCATATTATATGTTAATACTATATTATATCCATAGCCCAATTAAATGGTTTTAAAATAGATATTTGAAACAGGCTGTTGGATGCCAGAGGCATGAGGTGCAGGGTGGGTGAAATGGGTGAAGGGGGTCAAAAGGTACAAATATCTAACTATAAAGTAAGTCATGGGGATGAAATATACAGCATGGTGTCTATAGTTAATAATACTGTATTGCTTATTTGAAAGTTGCTAAGAGAGTAGATCTTAATAGTTCTCATGACAAGAACCAAAATGCTGTAACTATGTATAATGATGGATGGTTACTAGACTTATTGTGGTAATCATTTCACAATATATACCAATATGAAATCATTCTGTTTTATACCTGAAACTAATATAATGTTGTATTTTAATTATATCTCAATAAAAATACATTAAATTCAAAGCAAAGTGGTGTCTAAAAAATCAAAGATATTTGGGTTATCTTTACCACCATTTCCTGTTAGCAGAGATAATTAAGAGATGATTGTATGGTTAACATGTCTCTGGGATGTGTTTTGGACTTATATTTTAATGTAGGTGTGTCATGTTGAAAATTTAGAATAATTCAAATAAAATAGTGGAAGCTGTACCAGGAAGCGCAGCCTGATGAAATACAAGCTGCCTCTCTTCTATCTCCTGGGCTTTTGCTTATCTCTTCCTTGCTCCCTACCTCATTTTGGGGATGAACAGCATCTTCACTTTGTCTAAAGAAACATCTATCTAAGCAGAGATGATTTCCTTCACTCCCATTCAGATGAATCACTACTGATTTCCCCTTTCTATGTTTGTTAGGAAGGTTAATTAAAATTTTTACTTTATATAATAGTAATGAAAATCTTTTCCCCTCAGTTTGTGCTAGGCTGTAAGTAGATGATTGAGGATGCATTTAGGCAGGAAGATAATATTAAGAGGATGTGGAAAGAAAAAAAATTGCACTACTACCAATGATAGGAATAGTTGACATTTATTCATATTCTCTAACCAAAAATTTATAGTATATTTGAGTACTTTTCATGTTTGACAGAAAATTATGCAACCACATTTCTTTTTCTCAATATCGAATTTCTTCTAATGAAATTATCTATCCAATTAACAAATTTTGTCTATACTTTGCCTATCTAGACATAGCTCACTTATTCTAGTTAGAAATAAAATCCACTGGACAATTTCTTTTGTTTTCACTAAGCAAACTAAATTCCTCCTCTTTACCTTTGCTCCTCAGAGAGTGTGTCCTTTGAGCTCAGAAAGGAGAACAATCCCCATTGTTTATTTCTTCAGTTCTCAACATTATTCATTTTGAAGATAAGGGTCAGCCAGCTACCACTGGAATCTATGTGTGATAAAATGGTTCTCCTCAGGTGAAGGAACTCTCGTGACTTCATGTTTTTGTTTGTTTATAAAGAATCTGCATGGATATAAGAAATGGGGTGCTTGCCTGAAATAGCCCCTCATCCTACATTAAATTCTCTAAGCGTTTTCTTTCTTTAGGCTATATCTAGGTATTTTTTTTTTAAGAGGAAAAGATAAATGCTTTTTATAGTGTCACATAACTTTATGTCATACAATAAATCTTAAATAATGAAGCCGATTTTTAACAGTTTTAAAAATTATTATTAATTATACATTCATTTTAACAATTTTCCATGTGCCCGAACTGTTGCAATTTGAAAATTCCAATTATTTCTATAATTGTTATTTTTATAGACTACTGATTATGGTCCATATTGTAGTCTTACCTACTGAGCGTCCAAAGCAGGGAGAAAATCAGGATATTTCAGTAGCTTTCAATGTCTTTCTTGTCTGTTAGGTGCAAGAGAGTCTCAGAGAAGGTCCACTCCTCTACATCTTGTCTTCTCCAGTAATGTAAGAGGTTAACACCCCAACCATGAGTGTGTCACAGTAAATGTAAGCCTCATGGGGTAGGGATCTTATCTGTTCTGCTCACATCTGTATTTCTGCACTTTGGAGGGTGCCTGCCACGTAGAAGGAGCTGCATAAATGAGAGTTGGCAGGCGGCAAAGATGCACCAGACCATGAGTCTGCTCAGAACCCCTGAAGGCAACCACTTTTCTCCTCACCTCGAGGTGAGCCCCAGGTGCTCTTCTCTCTTCTCCCGGCCTTTTGGTAGCCTCGGGGTTTATGGGATAAAAACTACTCTTTATACAGAAATTTGTAAGTCATGCCTCATGTTTTCCCTCAATTTACCTCTTATTTCATTGCTCTCTATTTCGATTATGTTTGTTTTTTTAACATTGATAATATAACAGTACTTGAAGCCAAATTCCATAGTCTTAGCTCTTAAAAGATCTTATTTTGACCAGAGTAACAAAATTTAAATGAATCTTGTTGGTCAAAGATAAAAATCGATTGTAGGAAATTGTTCTGCACCTATATTTTATTACTGTTTATTTTTAGTTTATCTATTAAAGATTTGGAAATTATAAAAGAAAAGCAGACACCTCAAATTTAACTTTTAGTCATACGTTTTGAGAAATTACCGTGGTTCCAAGGAATGCATAAAGTCTCTTCTAGCACTGTGGGGTAAGGTTTAATTACTTGCAATCCTTATAAAACTTACATCCTGGGTATACAGTACTACAGTTGACCCTTGGAAAACGTAGAGGTTAGAAGTGTCAAAGCCTGGCACAGTTGAAAATCCATGTATAACTTTTGACTTCCCAAAGACTTAACTACCAATAGCTTGTCTTTGACTAGAAGCTTTACCAATAATATAAACAATCACTTAACACATGTTTTGTATGTTATATGTATTATACGCCATATTCTTACAAATGAAGTAGGCTAGAGAAATGTTAAGAAAATCATAAGGAAGAGAAAATACATTTACAGTATTTATTGAAAAAAATCCATATATAAGTGGACCCACGCAGTTCAAACCTGCATTGTCCAAGGGTCAACTGTACTTCTAAACCAGTATTGTGATGGTATGAGTGCAAGATTTCACTTAATCTGTATGTGCTACATATCAAAGCTATTTCATACTATCTATATTCTAAGGATGCTAGGTAGATGACAACTTGGAAAATCACTCACCCATAGTTGATCTGAGAGGATTGATTTTTTTTTTTTTGCAATTCTTTACTACTATCTTCATTTTCAAGAGAAAACTGAGCTGTGTACAGAGTCACCAAGGTAGTGCAAATATTACCTTGTATAGTAATATGATTGGCGAGGCTATTTCAAGCCAGGTATAAGAAGGTAGAGTACATTAGGGAATTATTACTGGTCAAGGGTTTAGTTTCTTAGCTCTCAGATCTAGAAACCCAGAGATCTAAATCTCAATTTCCTTGTCTATAAAACAGGCATAACAATCATGCTGATTTCATGGGGTTAATGTAAGAATTAAATAAATTAGTCTATGTAAAGTACATAGAGGAGTGTCAAGCACATAGTGCTTTGTGTTAGCTATTATTTTAAAAATTATTTTAACTAGATCGTATTTGCTGAACTCAAGGGATATTGGTTTATACCACTGTTTCAATTTTCAGAGAGGCATATTGCTTTCTAGGGAAAAGAATATTCTGTAATACTCTTTCTATCCAGCAACATGTAATCTGTGATACTATGTTAATAAATACCAGAGTACTTGCTGAGAATTAAATGAAAAGAAAAAAAAAGAATTGGATGGCTTTAAAGGATTATTCAAATAAGTGTGGCAAAACCAAATAATTCTTACATCCTTTATTGTAGTTCTCTTTTCCTCGGATGGTGCTGACATCCACTCTGGCTCTGGCTCTTGCTCTCTTGCTCTCTGTCTTGCTGTCTCTCATTCACTGTCCCTGATAAGGACTACCCCTTTCCAGGGAGGGTTAATTTCCCTAGAGAGCCTTTCCTTTTCTTGAGATAGCCTCAGATCTTACTTGTCTTTGGCTCTAGATTTTAAAATATCACTGCTTTGGGACCTCTAGTCCCTGCCAAATAACCACACGTTTCTTCTATATCATATCCAAATCTCAAACACAGAGAGCAGACAGGTAACTGTGAAATTTGCCCTTATTGACTTTATAAAGAGAGAAAGAAAAATCCTTAGAATAATTAATCTTCAATCACTCCTATTTAAAAAAATTATTTAAGATAAATCATGCCTTCTTCGTCTCATATATAAGGGATTCAATGTAGTTTTTGCATATGAAAAGGCTCGCTCTCCAGTTAAAATACTAAAATTTATTTCAATTATTGGAGATTTTTCTTAATTTTTTCCTATTTTCATATACTTATTTCAATGTGACATAATGCTGTTTCTGCCATATGTGGCATTAGTATTAAGCATACATAACTAATAACCAAGATTTAATCAGTTTCCAAAGAATTTTTATTATAAAATATTTCCTGTAAGGAGAGTGGTAGAAATTAGATGAGTGGTTTGCTTCGCAGTCACGATCACTTTATGTTTGTTCTTGAAGCATATCGATTCTTGGGAGAATTTGTATGATATGTTTTTCTGATGAAAGAAACTCAATTTCCTATTATATTATTTTGCTACCTACTGTAACAAAGTACCACAAACTGAGTAGCTTAGAAAAACAGAAATTTATTGTCTCAGTTCTGAAGGCTAGAAGTCCAAAATTGAAGTGTCAACAGAGTTGGTTCTTTCTGAGGGCTGCGAGGGAGATTCTGTTTCATCCCTCTCTCTTAGCTTCCAGTGGTTTGTTAGCAATCTTTGGCATTCCTTGGCTTGTGGATCTCTGCCTTCATCTCCATGAGGCATTCTTGTGTTTGTGTCTGTGTCCAAATTTACCTTTTTTAAATAAGAATATTAGTCATATTGAATTAGGGGCCCACCCGGGGCCCACCCTACTTCAGTATGACCTTATCTTAACCGATTATATCAGCAATGACCCTATTCTAACTCAGGTAACATTCTGAGGTACTGGAGTTTCAACTTATGAATTTAGGGGGTACATGATTCAACCTATAACAATTACAGTCCTTAAATTCTATTTTTAAATGTTTATGAGCAATGGGGCCTGTCCCTTGGGATTGTGTCTTACTTAAAAAAATATATAAAGAAAAAATTAGCAACCAAAAATAAATAAATAAACCCACTGGCCAACTAAACAACCCACTTCCAGCCAGGGATTTTAATGCTCAGTTGACAAGTTGATAGAAATAAACAGAGATTCTGAAATGATGTTTTCTTACATCCTTATAAGGATCTAACACTCAATAAACTGTAGTGTGGAAAATAAGTTCTAAAAAAAATGAAAGAGTAAACAGATAAAAGGGAAAAAAAGTCAAATTTAAAAATCTTCAAATTGTGTATAACCTACTTAACTAGGAAACTGTAAGGGCACCACCCATCCTGCATTCTGTGGAATTGTTCCAACTTACCAGGAAAATCCTACATCCTGTAAACTTCACTTTTATATCTGAATAAATGCTTTAATATTTACTAGAATGGTAAAACAAGTTATTGTTTGATGATGACATTACATTACCACCTCTTTTTGCCTGGCACATACTCTAAAAAGTATGGAAAACTTACTTATAAATAACCGAAGGTATTTTTAGTGGTTGCCTTTTATAGTACATAACATTTCAAAGTAAATCACCTTTAATTTTAATGTACTGTCTATTTTTTAAAAGGTAGAGATGAGTGTTTTGGTTTGATGGCCGCATTTACTCTGATATATGTCTGTCTCTAAATGTAAACATAGATACACGTGGAGGCTCAGTTATAGTGAGGAATGGACAAATTATTCTTTTATCTTAATTATAATATTTAATATGACTTCAAAATTAATGGAAACAAGTGCTTTCTTTTTTGGAGGAGACATCTTAGACAATTTTTAGTATTGTTGATGTTTAATGTCTATCACCTAAAACAGTATGTTGGGAAACTATGCAATATCACTTGTACTAATAATAACAGTATGGAGAATGCAATAAAACAAAGCAATAAAACTCTATTAAATCATAGCTACTGCATGAATTATTACTTCCTAAAACCATGTACTTCTTGGTTTAAAGTGAAACCAGTATTTTGAGACCAAGCTTGTGTTATTATAAACAAGTAGTTTAAGTAAATTAATTCCAAAAGGTTGGATTCCACTTTTAGGGCTTCTGTGATACCATATACTAGATATAGTATATATAGTTTCTATGGCACTACAAAGATGTTCGAATTTTTCATTTTTTGATTCATGATTTTGTTCTTGTGGACATCGATTAGTAGGAAAAACACAAACTCAAGATATTCTTATGTTTACAATAAAAGAGTTTTCAAAATCAGTCCATATCTTAATTTATTTCTATTAGTTGCAATAGATTTTATTCCCTTTATGAACACAAAAAGCCAATCAAATACACTTCTTCAGAAATCACAGGTACCGATGCAAGAAAAAGTAGAAAGATTGTTAGTCCTCTTCCTAGAATTATACATCTCATTTTAATTTAACAACATTCCTTTGTTCTACGTTTAACTCCAACAGTGGTTACTAAAAGCACCAATTCTATGTCTAATCATAGCTGAGAAATATCAACAAAACACTGAATTTGAACAAGCCCTCCAGGTGATTCTGTTATCACAATAAGGTAACAGAAAGTAGCAAAAGCCATTTTCATCCTATCCTTTCTTCCTTACTAAAAGAATCCCTATTTAAATGTTAGTTGGAGATCCTGTGATCTCAGGGAATTTGTTTCTAGTTTTTGACCTAGGATCAAGCGTGATCCAGTTTTGCCTAATGAAGTGTAATAGGAAGTTCCTTACGAGTCTTCTGGGGAATATTTTCCTCCTTAGCGAGAGAAGGTACAAGGAGACGCCCTCTCCTCTGTACCACTAGCTACTTCTGTCTTTGAATATGGTTATGGAAGGACGCAATGCCTGGGACTCCTGCAGCAATCTTGCAATTCAGAAAAGTCCAAGAGACTCTCAGAGACTTTAAACCTGGCATCATAGGCCACTCAGCCAACACACCTGCAGTGGTCATCTTCCAAACTGTTGAGGGAAATACACCTCATTTGTTTTAGCCACTATTGGGTAAGTATTCTGACTTTCAACTTAAAGCATTCCTAACTGATATAACTAGGCATCTGTAACATATTGTACATTACCAAAGAGTACACATGGGTTGATTCTTAGTGGCACCCATTTGTTCATTCATGTAGTCTGTCAACAAACATTTTTTAAGCAACTACTGTATGATAAGCACTATGGTAGGCACCAGAAACACAATGTTAATCAAGAGAGGCATATCTGTCCATAGTTTGGGTAGACCAGCCGAAGTTATTCAGATCAGTGGCTAATGTTTAACCCCTCCCTTTTTACATCTGCATTTAGAGCAGGTGGTCTGTATGTATTTTCCACCTCACTTCCTGTTTGTGAAATTATCCAGAAGGTTTGGCCACTCAGTACTACCCACCTTCAAATATCAGAAGGAAGACTGGCCCATAATTTTTCAAAGATTACTCACCCCTAAATTAGGACTTTAATTTATAAACATGAAGATTTCAAGGCGGAATGGTTGAACATAATGAAATTACAATGGATGGAGATCAAGTGAGCATCAACTTAACAATTTCTGGGCACTTTAAGTAGGGTTCTTTTCTGAAAATTTGAAAAAAAAAGAATCTTTAAAGCAAATAAAGTACAGAATGTAAATAAATGCAATATCTTTTATCAGATGGAGTGATAATGGATTTGTATTACAAAATCTAAACACAGATTCAGGAAATAAGATCAGTAAAGAGATAGCTCTCTAATTGGTTTCTAAGGTGTCTGCCCTAAATTTTGATGAAGTAACTAACATTCGAGATTCACCATGTATCAGGTACTATATCTATGGCCCTACACTGACTACGTAGAGACATTACTATCTCCATTTTACCTAAAAGAAAGCTGAGATTCAGAGTTGTTACCTCATCACATAGTTAATAAGGAGAGTCTTGATTGAACTCAGGTTTGCCTAGTGTTGAGTAGCACATCCCTTATACCATTTCCTTAAAGACAAAAAGGCAAAACATTGTCATCTTTTATAAATTATCCTTTTGTCTCTAAGTCAGAGTCTGAATCTTGGATTTATGGACCATTGGGTTAATTCTACCTGGCATTTAGTTTGTAAAAATAGTGTATAACTTCTTAACAGAAAATCCAGCAAATAAAATTTAAGTTCAGAGAATCCAGACTAAATATCTGAAGGATCTTCTTCCCCCTTTTAATTTCAAAACAAATGAATTCCAGTAGAGAGGCTTCCTTTCCCTTGAGGCGGTGGTAGTTATTTAAAGATAAGTTCAACAATATTTACACTCAGTCAACCTGGATATATATAAAGGGAAAGTTATCTGAGAGATATTTTGAGCAGTAATCCTTATAAACACCCCAGAAATGGTTACCCATTCCTCTGTTGATTGATCCAACAGTTTATATGTAGGGCTGGACTTTTAGATTTAGTTGGTAAACTGAATTGTCTTTCTACAGACATATTTGGCAGATAACTGAAAGTATTTTAAACTGGAAGTGTTGAAACAACTGGAAATCATTTTGATCTTTTTCCACATAAAGACAATTGCTAGTTAATTTGACCAAAAGTCAGGATTTGAGTACTTCTGGGACAATTATACCATGGGGCTTTTATACACTACTATGGTTTGCAAAGCAATCTGGAACAAATGGTATTGATGAGCCAATCTCTGAACTATGTGAACAGGAGAAATCAGAAGAGTTGTCACATACTTTTACTCTAAAACATGTTAACAGTTTGGAAGAGAGACTATGCCAGATTTTCCCTGGGGCCAGATAGCACAATCAAATAAAGATAAATACCAATTTAAAGTAATTCATGAGATTTAATAAGGAATTAGTTCCTAAATATTTAATCACCAGCTCAGTTTAAGCTCACAATAAGCAGATGAATCCACATAATTTGTTGAGATTACAGTTTATTTGAGTTGGTCAACTGCTTAGAAAGTGAGACTTTTTTTTTTTTTTTAGTAGACAAAAGAGACACCTCTGACACAATAATGAACTTTTCCTAAACCATTTTATCCTTAGTGTTCGACTTTAGCTTAGATGGCCCACCTTATAAAGAGCTGACACACAGTCATCATTCTACATAAGTCTACATTTACCTTAAAGGGCAATAGATTGTACAAGCAAAGGAAAAACAAATTAGGCATGTGTAAAGTAATTGGTACTAAGAAGAAACAATTAAACTCATTTAATGATACCCCTTTTCTTCATAAACTGATAATTGTAGTCTAGGTGTTTTTCATTTGCAGTTTTAAATTAGTCAAAACATTAATGCTTTCTAATGTGACTTCCTAGGGAAGCATTATTGTTTTTTCAAAGGATGGGTCATCTTAATGCTGAGGAGAACACAAAGTAGATTATACAAAAAGTACACACTTCGTGACCACAAAAAATGGGATGTTGAGCTTGCCGCAGCACAGTAATTGACCATTACTGTCTATCAGTAGGAAAGGGTGGGGATGGGAAAGGGGACACCCACAGGCAGTGTTGATGGAGTGTCAGGTAAACCTAAGAAAACAATCCTTGAGATGAAGCCAGCCTAAAGTGGACTTCACATATCAAATGAAACCTAAAAGTTCAAGGACATACTCTTTATGATTGGTAGCCTTGAAAATATTTTTGCCAGTCAGTTCTAGCAGCATATTTTATATATTTTTGGCATCTCTATAGGTATATATTGAAAATCAACCTTCCAATTTTCTTCAGAAGGCAAAACTTCAAATACCCATTATTATATTTTAGATAATAGATGGACTAAACAATTCAAAAAGTAATTTGAATACAGAAGAACCAAAATAGTTGTAAAACCAAGGTCTCTTACTTGATATTATTTTCCAGTTTATGACTATTTGGATCCAGTAGATAAATAAAGCAGTCTGAAAATAAACAAGGATATGTTACTTTATTGAATACCTCAAAATTCTACAGAGGTATAATAATGGAATCAATTCAAGTGCAAAAGCAAAGATAGAAAATGATTACCCATTTTTCTCTTAAATAAAATGATACTCATATACATGGTAGAAAGATTTATTGATATTTCTTTCAAAACTACTATTGCAACTCAGATTTTTAAAAGTTTAATCACTTTAATTAGTATTTTATGGATCAGTTCAAAGGTTGAAGTGGCATGAACTGATAGAAGAAAGCTTTGTGGTTGAAGAAATTAAAACTACAGAAAGTTTAATTATTTTTCTTTTGTTTGTTTCTGGATATGTAATACATGCTCATTATAAAAGTATGTTAGTAATTCATGCTTATCATGTAGAAAATTATTGATTGGAAAATAAAAACCATTAAAGCTTATTACTGTTATTGAATCACAGATAATTTTGATAAATTTGATCTCAGAGATCAACTAAAACCTTCATTTACAAATGAGGAAATAGACCTTAGCTAGAGTTAAAGGAGGTTGCCCGAGGATACAAAGCTGCCTATTAGCAAAGATGAAACTGTGTCTTCTGATTTCTAATCCGAGCTTGTTTCCAGTGTAGCATGCTGCTCACTCTCTACCTGATCTTTCATTCGCCTCTGTCTTCAGCTCTGTAATTTCTCCTTAACCAAGTCCCCTCTCCAAGCCCATAATATTCTTCATCACCAAACTCTATTACTCAAAAGTGAGAAAAGGCAGTGGACTTCTGGGATTTATTTGATGTATGATGTTCACGATCAAAAACCTTGCATAGTTATTAGAGCAGTAAATAAGAAAACATCAAAGCACATTTTAGACTAAAGAGACCTATGCAAATATTAATTATTACTCTACTAGGTAGAACAGTTTCTAAATATGAAGTTATTCTCAAAAATACATTTCTTCTGGAACCATTTCCCCAGTCTTCTATACCTAATAACAAATCCGTATCAATATTGCTTTATAAATAGCTTAAAATAAACTTAATCATATAAAATCTACACTGATTATGCCTCATTTTAAAATGATCTTATTTCCCTTTACAGTACTAAGAAATTCTTTTAGAATATTTTTAAGATAACAAAATTTTTTTATAAAGCCCCAACTTTTAATACTGATTATAAAATTCGGTAGTCTAAAATAAAAAACAAAAAAAACCCAAATATTTTATTTTGACCTAGTCTCCCCTTTTCATACCTAAAAATTTTAAATTGAGCTCTTACCAACCTATTTGATGTTATTTTATCCATATTATAGCCATACAGTGCTCTGACAGTGTGCTGTCCTATCAGCTGGAATTGGGCCGATAACAGACACAACATGTAAGTCGCCCCAACTGTTCCCGGTATTAGGTGGTGGTTCCCACCCCCTCCCCCTAAAGTGATAATAGTTGCTCCCATTTCACACTCACCTCCCCAGCTTTACATTGGCCTCCACCATCGACACTTAGTTCTAAGCCCCACGCTGGTACCCAAGTCTTCTCTAAGGGTGCCAACAGGGGAAAAAAAAAAAAAAACCCAAAACGTTTATGTATATTTGTAGCACCTGTGTTGCCCCAAGCTTATGAGGTGGTGAGAGGCAGATAACAAAGCAGAAAGAGCAAGGGCTTTGCAGTCAGACAAATCTAGGCTTGAATCATAGCTCTACCGCTCTCCAGCTGAGTGACACTGGGTGAATTATTTAACCTCTCCAGGTCTCAGTTTCTTTTTGTGTACAATGGGAATAATAACAGCATTACTTCATAGAGGTGTTGTGAAGATGAAATGAGATCACGCCTAATAAGTACCTTGCTTAAGATCTGCCACTTGTCCAGAGCTCCAAATATATGGTGCCTTTGTTATATATGTGGCTCAATACAGATAACAATACAGTAAGGCATTCCTGACAGATATCCGTGGGAGGGGCCGCCTTATTATTTTTTTAACTTTTCTTAAATGTTGTAATAATCACTCTAGTCAATATTTTCTAATTGCATTAGAGAGAGGGCTGTGTCCAGGTTACCTGTTAAGGGTCTTTATTGTACTAAGGTCTTCCTTATTGCACTTCTGGTCTGTGTGACCAAAAATTCAAGGATCAAAGGCGAAGGATATCATTTAATCAGAATTTTGTGGCTGTGTGACACCATTATCTTTTACTATGCTGCTCTCCTAATTGACATGCTATTATAATTAGGGATTTTATGAGACTTGAAAGGAACACATCAGCAGTATGGAAATAGTATTTACTGGAAGAAAAAAAAATGAACAAACGATAAAGAAGAATAGGTAAAATGATTACACCACTATGAGCCTGGGAGGGAGGGAGCTGGAAAACAGGAACCCTTGCATGGACTATGTCCCAAAGAGAATATTAAGGAACTCAGAAATATTTGCCAAGAGCCCAGAATGCAAATTTCATTCATAAACGTATGGCCAGCCTAATGGAAATCAGCTTCAAGGTGCTGTTTAGAAACAGGTGTGTAGTATGGAATGGCTGAGGCAGAAGACCGAGGATATAAGAGCGTGTAACTCAGGCTTTTTGTTTAGGTGGGTGAGGCTCTCTGTGCTGTCTTCTGTGAGGGGTTTGCAAGCAAACTGTGTAGTTGAAAAGGGTTCCAAGAAAACCAATTAAAATGACTGAATGCCTGAGAAATCTATTCCTGTTTACATAACCTGGGCAAGGCCAAGCAAGGTCTTGCGAATGTGAAGGGAATGTTGTGGTGATGCTATGCATCTGTCTTGTATGTTACTGAAGACAATATATAAGAGAATGGACCTTATGTCGTAACATGAGAGAGATTAGACAGCAAAAGAAACTACCTATGGCAAAAGTTGAGATGCTGAAACATTTATCAAATGGAACATATATGTATTTCTGGATGTACATGGAGAAAACTAAACAGTTAACTTAGTTTCATGCCTTTTTAGTTTCCAGTGAGTGTGTTGGGCAAGATGTCTTTTCTTCTTTCTAAATCCTTTCTTTTTGATTAAGAGCTCTAAAACCACATTTGGCCTACATTTATCCCAGTGAACACTATTACCAAAAATGGCAAACTTTCCAGATAGGAATATATTTTAAAGTTGAGGTAAATGTCACGTAATATAAAATTCACTACTTTAACCATTTTAAAGCGTACATTTCAGTTCCTTTTAGTACACTCACAGTGTTGTGCAACTACTGACACTATCTAGTTCCAGAACATTTTCATCATCCCCAAAAGGAGACCCTGTATCCCCTATACCCATTAAGTGGTCACTACTCATTCTTCCATTCCTCGCTCCACTCCCTGAAAACTACTAGCATGCTTTCTGTCTCTATGGGTTTGCCTTAGGCGTATATTTCTTTTGAAATTTTCTGGATTCTGCATTTAATTTTCCAATTAGAAACTGTAGACTATTGAGTGTATCTTTGTGTTTGTGTATGTGTGTGTACGAGAGAAAAAGACGGGGACAGACATAGAGACAGACAAATCAGAGTCAGCATTCAGGAGAAATCTACTTGATTTGCATGGTCAAATCTATTTGAACTATTCAAACAAAATGAAAACTGGGGAGGATACTTATTTTTCAATTAGATGTCTGTAATTTAAATTAGGTATCTGAACTTAAATTTCTCAAGAGTTCAATCATAGGTTATAGAAGTGTCACACAATTCTTGAAATATGCCTGTAACATCGAGAAAGGCTTTTGAATGGCAACATGGCTTTATAGCTCCTATGTTAGGCCAAAAGTTTCACACCCAGCAGAAGCCTGTCCTGGATCGGACCTCTTCCTGTAGCAGTTGATGATAACCCCATTACTTTTATTTAGAATAGTGTAGTGGTGAGCATTTTTTATTCTGTGTTTGTCCTGGTGAGCACATCAGCTAAAACAGAGGAAATTTAGGATGCCTGACCGGTAAGTGAAAAAGAAACTTAAAAATAAAATAATAAAACCTCTTTTATTTGCCAAGCATAAATACTTATCAATTTTAAATTAGAATATACATTTTATTATGGCTGGGATTTTTAAAAACAATTTAGATAACTTATTTATAAACTTTAAAACTTTGAAGATGAACTAGAAAATGGTTTTTAGGGCATCTATTTTTTGTAAGCTCATTTAAAACTTGCACGGCTTTCTTAAATAAGATTACATTGACAGGGAAGTTGTGTTTTTTGACTTGCGGAAAAAAATATACAAGACTGTGAAAGAAATCTTAATTTTCAGTCACAATTATTCCTGGAAGGAGGAATAGCCAGTTGGGTCTTGTAATTTAAGCGGTGCTTTGTAATTGTGAATGTCAAGGCCGGGAGATTAGTGTCATTTTGCATTTTCATGTACTTTGAGGATTTTTATTCCATTTTCATTTTCAATTCCTTTCTATTTCATGAGGCCCAACAAATCTTGACTATTCTCATTAATAAGGATTTAGGAATCCCCTGCCAAAGCTCAAACACCTCACTGGTTTTGATGTTACAGATCTTGTTTTCTTTCCAAAGTATTTTTTCTACATGCTTCAGTGTAGTCTCCTATCTGTTCTTTTTACCATTCTCTCTGTTCGGACTTCTGGGGATTCCTTGCTGGTAGTGGAAAACAGCCTCTCTGCAATACATTTTCAGGTATACATTGACTTAGCTACTATTCCCACAAACACTTCTCAGGCAATGTGAACCAGAAGTAAAGATTTTTTAAACCACTGAACCTCCTTTAAGTCACCTGGAAGTTAGGGACAGCACAATAGTCCTCTTGTGGCATATAAAACAATGTAAAGTACTTGGAAGTCCTTGTTGCTGAGAGACACTGTGGCAAAGTGCAAATATCATTATGCTTTGTGTTCTGCTTGAGGACCATCTCCAGTAAGAGAGCCCCACAATGTGGAGGGGTTTAATTCCTCTATTCCCTCCTTGTGCGGCTCCCTCATATAAGTGTGCCTTGGTTTACTTCTCAAGGACACGTGGATCCATGACCCTATTCTCCAACTTCAGATGACAAACCAAAACCTCTCTAGGAATGCAGAGAAAAGACTTCAAGTATTGTGGAAAGGGAAAAAGACTTGAAAGGAAAAAAAAACAACAACAACAAACAACAACCAAAAAAAAAAAAAAAAACCCAGTTAACAGCAGTAGCTAAACTGTAAATTCCCTATCTCTGCCCTCCAGACCACATCCCAACCGAATCCAGCTGCACCCCGCCCGTTGACCTATGGGGCTCCTGATTGAGAGTTCAGATACAGGGCGTATATTTCATGCCTGTCTCCCTTCACTGCTAGGTATCAGTCTGGCCTGTGCTCAGGGTGTGGAATCTGGTTGGAGTTTCAATGTGTAGGATCCACTCCCCGGGTTTTTGCGAGCTTGAGAAGGGTAAGGCAATAGGGGCTGGCAATAGGGGCTGCTACGCCCCAGGGGTTTGGCACACTGCAGGGGATGGGGGTGGGTGGAAAAGTCACGAAGCCTTAAGTCTAGTGTTGTTTAAAGTCATTCACCTGCCCCTTCAGGAGGCCGCTGAATGGCTTTATCTGGACAGGGATAGATCCAGGGACGCAACTGGGATAACCGGTATTCCGGGTAACTGCCTGTCAGATACTGAGGCAGTAGGAGAGAGGTGGGGAAGGGACGCTCAGGTGGGGGCGGAGGCGGGGGCGAGAGGGTGCTGAAGGAGAAGGAAGGACGGTGGAGGGAAATGCTTGGGCTGCCTCCTTCTTGGTGCGTCTCCAGGAAGAGTTTGGAGACTCGAATTCCAGGCTGGGTCTCCTAACTAGGTGCTGGCTTGACCTTTCCAAGCCAACGCGTTACTTCTCTGAAGGGCTGGACTCTGATCTCTGCGCCCCTTCCTGCCCTTTGATTTTGGTTCTTTAAGGGAAGCCCCACCATGCAGACCTGGGAAAAAAAAGATATTCTCTGCCGCAGGCGGGCCGGAATGGGAAGGCCAGGAAAGCAGCCTCTGTGACATGGATTTTATTTATTTAGATACCTATATTAAAAATGATTTTTGTTAAAAAAAAAAAAAATCCCTCACTCCCAATCCCGGGCTGAAGCTTTGTACGGTAACCGTCGGGAGGACACCTTCTCCAGAGAACGGGCAGGTGGCCAGTGCGGAGCGCTTTCCTCCAGCGGGTGCCGCGGGGCTTGGCGCGGCTCTCCCCGCGGTCCCCTCCGGGTGCAGGCCCTGCCCTCCCTTCCCAGCCCCCCGGGGCGTCCCGATCCCCCTGTCGCGGCTTCCCGGAGCCGCGGGAAAAGCCGGCGAGCGGAGCTGGCCGGGCGGAGGTCCCCGCGGGTCGTTCGCGGCCAGTGAGACGTTTGAAGCCCTGGCGGGAGACCTCTCCTGGGAAGGGCGCGGAGGTGGCCCGGCGCTGGGGCCGGCGGGCGCCTGGCCTCGCGCTGCAGGGACGCCGGGGTGGCCCGGGGGAGGAGGGGCGGCCCCGGGCCGGCCGAGGAGGAAGCTCCGCCCCGCGCCGCTATAAATGCGCGGCCTGACCCGCGGCCGCCGCGGCGCCGGCGGAGGCTCAAGGGCACCCACACGGCTCGGACCGCCTGTGGAGCCCCCACCTGCTTCCATAAGGCTTTGCCTTTCCAACTTCAGCTACAGTGTTAGCTAAGTTTGGAAAGAAGATCAGAAGGAGACCCCTGGGCCGTTTTTCTTTTGTTATTTGTCATAGTCGTCATTGGGGTCTTTTTGCACAAGGCTGTTGTGTTTTTAGCGGTGCTCTCTCCAGTTCCTTGCACTCCTGTTAACAAGTACCTCAGCAAGAGCAGCAGCAGTAGCAGCAGAAGAGCAAGTGGGGGGCGCCTGGTGTCATGACCAGGAAAAGAGAGCAAAACCGCCAGAGAGGATGCTGTGGTGAGTTGACCGAATCAAGTGGTGGAAATAGGTTGGGCGGTGGAGACCAGCGGCTTCACGCAGGTTTTGGAGGAATGAGGTTCATCTGCTAACCAGAGTGCTTTGTAGCTCGTTTGAATCATATTTCGGTGGGGGTTGAGTGAGAAATGAATTTCAAGGCGTGGGAAAAGGGGCTTGCATGCAGGCAAGGATGGAGTAGACTCGGCAGTTTGGATTGCCTTGTTAAAAAAATGGAGTTGAATGTTGAAATGAGCTTTCTTCATTGTATGTGAAGTTATGCAGTTATTGGCCAATAAACAGGCCATGCTAAATGTAAGTGTTGACTTGATAAAATGTACATGGCTTGTCCCACAAAGTTTTTAATAGTCATGTTTAACAAGAGCAAACGTATATACATTCCATCCTCAGCTCACTCAAGTGACTCGAAATATGCCTTTTATCTTCCGCCTCTGTGTCTTTGCAGGATCCTTAGCGAACTACCTGACCTCTGCAAAATTCCTTCTCTACCTTGGTCATTCTTTATCTACTTGGGTAAGTGAGAGTGTAAAGTAATTCTTACAACACACTTGCACAATTTCTTGTTTCCTTTCCTTTGGGCCAGTTATTTTAAGCCACCCTCAATTCCCCCCCCCCCCCCCCGCCCCCTATGCAGCTAACAAAATAAATCATCCAAATACACATGCTTTAATAAAAATTTTTTTTTTTTACCAAAGGTGTTTTCTTATAGGTCTTGGGAAGTGCCATTTAATCATCCATCAGGGTATAACACTTTATGTAGATTGACAACTATTCAAAGACAGGATTAACTGGAATGGGAATGCTCGTGTTGTTTATAAATTGTATTTTTCATTAGTAGGCTTAGTAAATGGTGATATCTGCTACTAAGAATGGATGGATGTCTCACGTACCTTCTATTCTTTCACATTTTAAGATAGTTCTCTATTTCCTTTTTTTTGTTGTTGTTAAATTTATAAGTTCCAGCATACTGAACTTTGAAAATACAATAGAATAGTGGTCACTGACTTAGGCTAAAAATAGCATTCTAAGGTTAATTTAAATATAATTGACCCCAAGAACAAATATCTGAGTGATGAAAATTCTGTTCTTTAAAAATGTTTTCTGTAGATAGATATGTACGGAGCATCTCAGGCTATCTCGGAACTGTCATCCAGTGAAAATCAACTGATTTGTAGTTCTTCCTTTGATGTGCTATGTGATCTTAGAAGAGTTCCAGTATTTTTGTAGGCCTGGGTTCTTTCATCAACCACCACCCCCAAAAGAATAATCCCAAAAGGATATTGGATGTGCATTTCGTTAATGATGGTTAGAATCTTTAAAATTAAACAGTTGTTCTTGTTGTTTAAAAGCAGTAAGTCTGAATATATTCTATTCAGGCCTCATATATGATATTTAATTAAAAAGAACCATATGGTAAGGAGAAGAAACTTGGAGGGTAAATTTTGTGAATGTTGTTTTCTTTTTAAAATGGAAATATTTATTGTATCATCCATACATGAATGTATAGTATTGTATGAGGACATCCATACCCTGTCCCCTTGGGAAATTATTAAGCAAGGTTATTAGCTCTTTAAGAAATAGCAGTTCGGAAATGGCCTTTTCCCCAGAGGCTTAGATAGGGATGAGCAAATACATGTAAACAAAGTGGAACTGTTGTGAGTTTCATTTCCAATAGCTGATGATTCTAACTAGAAACCTAGTGAAACTATTCTTAATAATCTAAACCAATAGTTAGTTCTTCCAATTTAATTCAGTAAATATTAAGTATAGGAAAAAAACGATAACAAGTGATGGAGATAGGATCTGAAATTCTTATCTTGTGGTCTGGACCTATATATTAGGGGAACATTGTGTCTCACTTCCAAATACTGGTAACTGTAGGGTTTATGTAACCTTTCTTTAATAGGTCGGGAGGTCAGATTTGCTAAAAGAGTGGAACTGTCTTGTTCCAGAAGGATTCTTTTTGTCATGCTAATAAAAGTCCCACAAGAAAGTGACAGACGCTTACCAGAATCTTACAGTAAGTTGAACAAAGGGAGTTCTTGTGGAAAGTTGGATTAAAAAAATTAGCAACTTCAACCATTTAAGGTTTAGAGGATTTTTCTTCTTTTCAATGCAAAGGAGTGTAAAAGAGGAATGCTCTCTAAATAATTCTACCTTTGAGTTTCGTTTCCCACTTGACATTCTGTCCTATTTTATTACAACAAAATATGTGTGCTTATGTACATATCTATTTCCTCCATTCCCCTGCCAACTCTTCCAAACTATGGTTTCCTATATATTGAATGTAGAAGTATGAGAGTAGAAAGCTATATGAGATTAGATTTGTGTAGGGTTGAATGTTTATTTCCAGCGTCATTTCTATCTACCAGTGGATCAGTAGTACATTTTATAGTACTGTAAGAATTGGATTCTGTTATCAAGGAGCTTATAATATACTTTAGTATGGGATTTAAAAATATATAATTACAAAAAGATAACTTATAGTGTAGGGCAGTGAAAAAAGGTGGCCAGTTGCTTATGTCTTATGTCATCATCCTTTGGACTGTCTCCATTTATACCCCAGATGTCTGTCTGCATTGCTGCAGCCCTTATTTCCTCCAGTTCCCTGCTCACAGAGGTCTCTGTTACTACTTCATGCAAAATGCTAACTTCCAGCCACACCCTACTTTAATTTTTCTCAGAACATTTACACCATTTGACCTATTCTAGATTTGTTTTTGGTCTATGCTCACTGGGATGCAAGCTGCATGAAAGCATGAACCTTGATTTTTATGCACTACTGAATTTCTAGTGTCTGCATAGTAGCCTCTCAATAAATATTACATGAATTAATGACTGATTATTCATTCACAAATGTTCAGTTGATCTTCAGCTCTCACACTGGGTGTAGATAGACATGTAAGCAAATGATCAAAGTATGGTGAGAGCTTGTGGGAGGGCAGGAAATGGACATAAGAAGGAATAGGTGGGCTTGAGATTGCACCTGGTCAACATTTACTTAGAGTTTACCTAATTCTTGGGCTTTGTGAGCATAGACTCTGTTGCATCTTAAAACCTAAAGCCTTTGAAAATTGGGGTAACTAGAACAATTTTATTCCTCTTCATCAAAGAGGTGGCATGCTCTACAGGGATAACCAAGAGAGAAAACTTTTATTTAATAATATTTGTTTTGATGGCCTGCTCTAGAGGAATCTAAAACAAATTCTTTTGGAAAAAAAAAATAGTAGGAAAAAAAAAGAAAAAAACAATCATAGTAGTAATAATTTTTTTTTACTCTTTAGGTTAAGAAGGAGAAAATTCACTCTTAGAGGCAAACTATCATTTGGAACATTTATGTGTTTTTATCTTTTCCTTGGGAGCTATTCAGAATAATGGAGATTAGGATAAAGTTACCTCCCTTTCCCCCCATTCCATTTTGTTCTAATCCAATCTAAATTTGCTTTTCATGTTACAAATTAAGAAAACAGTTTAATTTGCTATTCTTATTGACATCCTTATCTTAATATATAGACTGGTCTTTTTATTGCTTTCAAACAAATTGCATGTGTATCATATATTTTTAATAATTTAGTACAATTGTATTTGAAACACTAACAATTCCCACTCAAGTGGAAACATTTTTTATTATCAAAGGAAACTTAAAAAATTTCTCTCTCAGAAATATTTATCATGGTATCGATTCTCAAATTTCTTGAACAGTCACAGAACAAATCTAATGTACTAAAACAATATAGTTAGTAAATCAGTAGGTTGTTGCCACTTTTTCTATGTTTACTCATTCACACCTGGGCCCACTATATATCCACTCCTTTGTTGATTTCACAGTTGCTTGTTGTGCATCTACTCCAGGCCATGCACTGTGCTGAGGGTGGAGAGTGCAGAAGATTCTAGAGCTCACATTTCAGACCATCAAATGAGTTTTTTTCAAATATGGTACTTCTACTGGCTTCCAGCGTTTGTTTTAACATTTATTTGACTGTCTTTACTCCATCTTCCAAGGTCCTAATTTTATGTTAATTTTGAATTATGGTTCTAAATTATGTTCATAATTCTCTATACCAAGGTTTACTCCATAGTACACTATTGACATCTTGGACTGGATAATTCTTTGTTGTGGGGGGCATTGCAGATGCCAGTTGTTCCTCCTTCCCCCAGTTGTGACAACCCAGAACAGCTCCAGACACTGCCAAGTGATCCCTGGAGGGTAAAACCACTCCTACCCCTGCTCGATAAATACTGGTGTATGTGAAATTTATTGTAAAGGATTGCTACTGTGCATCAATTTAAGTTTTGAATGTATATGATTGTTGTCTTGACTTTATTAAATTTTTTAAATGATTTCATATACCAGGATAATACTTTGCTCCTGATAGGGTAAATTTATCAGGAAAGAACGAGGAGTGTGTAAGTACTTCCACGTAGTGTCAAATCCATAAGGAATCTAACCCAGTAATTTAGTTTCCTATAGTGATTTCCGGGGATGGGTTATGGTAGGACATTGTTGTCTTGTTTTATGTTAACCTTAGAAGTCAGGAAAGGAGTCTAAGATCTCATAATAAGGTCTATTATAGATTCTTTTGTACATTAATTTACTTGACTCATTTGAAAGTTTATCATTCTAAATCTTGCAGTATTGCATTCCTAAATAACTTAGGTGGTCTGCAATGAAGAAATATATAGTTTTTTCCCCCTGCTTTCTGTGAACTCATCTGTGTTAAAATAATTACTTGCTTATGCATTGATTTCTGATATCTTCCTGTATGTAGTACCAGAATGTCCCCATGTTAATTTCATCTTTCTGATTGCCCTGCTGTTTTATGACCTTGAAACTTATTTGTGAAATAGAGCATAGATTTTAGAATATTAGAGGTTAAAAGAAGCTTTAGAAATCATATAGTTCATTCTTATCATTTTACAAATTGGGAAACTGGCTTTTTAAATTTTTTTTCCCCAACATTCAATGCATACTAATGTTTGTAAACTGTACTGTAATTTCATTCTGTTTTAGTAGGAAACTACTTTATGCCTCTCAAATCAGGATAGGTGAATTCTAGGCACAGGTAGAAACCTGACATAAGGGAACAAGTTTTGTCTTAAAACACCTTCTTAGGTCTGGAAACTGCATTTTTTTCTAGAACAAAAATGGTCTATCTGTAGTTTCACTAATATGCTTTTTCAGGTTTACTTAGTAACTGGGCAAGAATATTTCCCATTGTACCAGGATGAACAATTTCAATCCATAGAAGAATTACTGACAGAAAATTTCATGATGTTGCCAGAAAGTGCCCTTTTAATAAGGAAGCAACTTCCTAAATATAATTGGCTAGAAACTAAAACTATTTTAGCAAAATATTTTATCTTTTCTTATTCAAGGGAGATCGGATGTGGCACTTTGCAGTGTCTGTGTTTCTGGTCGAGCTCTATGGAAACAGCCTCCTCTTGACTGCAGTTTACGGGCTGGTGGTGGCTGGGTCTGTTCTGGTCCTAGGAGCCATCATTGGTGATTGGGTGGATAAGAATGCCAGACTCAAAGGTGAGTGTTGTTATAGCTATGCCTTTGTATTCATGGGACCAGTGCCTGAGCTCGAGAGAAACCACTGTGACTAACCCAGTGTGGGCCTGCATACCACACTTGAGTGATGGGGGGCTTGGTGGCGCACCTCCGTGTGGAGGGTTCTGGATCTCCTGCACAAGGTTATGATGGCAGGATATTGAGCTTATAGATTTTTTTTTGGTATCCTTGGCTATTCATGAATTCCAGATGTTAATGATTAACACTGTAGCACTTTTCTGGGAACCATGTTAAACATTGAAAGTTTGCTTAACTCTGGCATCCTTTCTAACCATGACTACACTGGAATCTTTTTAGTGTTAGGTTTCTGGGACAGCTTTAACACCTGATTTCTGGGTTACTGTGTTTCACAGGAGGTGTATATAGAGGGATTTAAAACTATAGATTCGAGAGAGAGAGTATCTGAATCTGGTTCACAGAGAGCTTTCTAAGGGAAAAGAAGAAATGATAATATATTAATATTTATTCTAGAATATGAATACTGAAATCTTTCAGTTTTATATAGGAAGGTGAGAAAGTGCCTGAGCAATTTAGTTATCCAGACTAATAGGACAATGTGGACAGTAATTCAGGGCAAAATTTTCCTGAATTGCTCATTTGATATTTCTAAGACCTGGCCATGTTTGTCTTAGATGTTTGGGAAAGATTGAGATATCATTACTTTCTTTCAGTGTAGGATGACTGATCCTGGATAAGAGCACTTGGATTGTCAAATTCTAGGACTTGACGCTCTCCATAAAATGGTCAAAATGAACATTTTTGTTTTAAGAATGAATAGACCAAAATGCGTATAGAAAAAAGTTTTGTACCCTAGAAAAACTTCCTAGTTATTTACATCATTATAGGTAGGAACATAGAAATATTATACATAGAGACCTTTAACCTTATGATTGTCGAGCACTGAAACTGGAGGTTAGGGAAGAATATCGAGTTGGGTAAAGGAAAGTGTGGTAGGCTAGCAATCTCCCACTTATCTCATGTAATCAACTCATGTGTTACCCACCATGAAAATCTTCTCTGATGTCTCTGGGCTGAGTTAACTATTTCTTCTTCTCTCATCAGGCTCTGTTATACCTCTGCTATTGTACTGATCCTCTTATAATTATCAGTTCACTTGTCTATCCTTCCTCTGGTCTGTGGGGTCCTGAAAGCTAAGAACCTCATTTAGTTGATATTTAATCCTTGTGCAGTGAATGAATGCATCAATGAATGAGTTGTATGTAGAGATTTTATTTCAAAGTAATTTCAGAAAGCAGTTTGTTTTGTTTTGAGGCTTTGATATGACCTTCCAAGCTGGAACAAGTTTTACTGTCCTTCAAGACAAGAGTTGTAATTATACCTTACATATACAACTCTATGTTTTTCAAAGTGACTTAATAAGTATTTTATTTGAGCATCACAATGACTCTGTAAAGTAAAGCAGGTATGTATTGGCGTCCTCACCTTACAGACACAGGTGTAAGAGACATTAGGTATCTCGCCCTAATTGTCTACCCTAGTAAGAGGCAGAGAAAAGATTGCAAGGTGTCTTTACCTATATACTTACCTGTCCTTATTCCACATGAGTGCCTCACTCTAAGAAAATCGGCAATTCCTGTGAAAAAAAGGTATAGCTTAGAATTTCATAACAATGGCAAATAGTATTAGTATGATGGCAAATAGTATTAGTATTAGTATGCCAAAATAAACATAGTGCTGCTTTATTTTTTGACAAATTTTTATATGTTTTTTTCTATTTATCCATACCATCTTATCAGATTCCGCCTGCCACGTGGGAGGTTATGGATTCTGTGACTTCTTCCTTACCCTCTTCCATCGTGTTCTACATGTTCTTATTTTAGCTTAAGCAACAAAGACTTTAGAGATGGATCTTGTCTATGTAATACAGTTCTGTTTATGATAGTAAACTTTCATGAGAATAAACTAAATGAAAATGGGGTCATTATGAATGGCTTCATCTAACAGAAAAAAAATGACGGGTACTTCGTCATTCTGTCTGCAAGTTTTACTGGTCAGGTGTGATATGCTAGGTTGTCCTGGTAATAGTTGAGGCAGGATTTACTTCAGGATTTTTTTTTTTTTTATTTCTTGTAGTAATTTGCATATGCATTAATGTTGTAGAACAGTGATGTATGGATAAAAACAGCCCCCTTGAGACATTTTGGTGTGGTGTGTAGTGAACACTTTGTTCTTTCTTTGGTGCAGTGGCCCAGACTTCGCTGGTGATACAGAATGTTTCAGTCATCCTGTGTGGAATCATCCTGATGATGGTTTTCTTACATAAAAATGAGCTTCTGACCATGTACCATGGATGGGTGCTTGTAAGTTCTCGGCAAGATTCTTGATGGCAGAGAATTGAACATCTGATAGTAGTAAAAGATGAAAACCCTTTGAGGCTAAGGAATATCTTTTGCAAATGGGACTTTTTAATACTGATCTCCGTGTCTACTATTTCCTAAGTTTTTCGTTTTGTTCCGTTTTTGTTTTCTCTCGTAATGAGCACTCATTAAGTATTGTTTGAATTTAAATTTTGTCTAAGAGTTTATTATAAAAATTCAAGTTGTTAGTTTTCAGCTCATTAGTACTAGTTTGTAATTTGTTCACACTATATATGAAATGTTATCCATATATATTATCAGTCATGATTGTATTCTTCCAATGATAATTGGTATTTCTTTTCATGGACATGGACTGATAGCTTCTCACACTTTGATTTCATGATACTTTAATGGAAAAGAGAGAGATGGGAGTATGAATTTGATGTTACTATTGAATTTTCTTATGTATATTTGGATTGGTATTGTAGAGTTTTGAAGCCAGGTAGGATAGTAGAAATCTTCTAGTCTATTCCTTCATTTTGTTGATGAAAAAACTAAGACAAATGAGGTTAGCTGATTGCCCATCGTCATGCAACTAAAAAGTATCAGAACTCTCACTTAAATGCAGGTCTTCTCACTTCCCTGTAATGTTTTTCCAAAAGAAATATTTGTGGGAGGAATATTAAAAACTTTACCATTTATGTTAATAGTTTATGATACTTGTCACATAAATTTGCATTTGACTTATAGTTTTTATATTATATATTCTAGAGATGACATGGATTAGGAAGATATGCCCTTTAACTTGACCACTGGCATTTATTGTTTCATATGTACAAAGTAAAATGATTACTTATAAATTAAATTAAAGTCAAAGTTTGACTAATCTGCCACCAAAGACCACATTAAAGTACTTTGCAGAGGGAGGTGTAGGCAAAGTGTGGTAAAACTGACATTTTAACTCAATTTTCCTCTGTAATTCCTTAGACTTCCTGCTATATCTTGATCATCACTATTGCAAATATTGCAAATTTGGCCAGTACTGCTACTGCAATCACCATCCAAAGGGACTGGATTGTTGTTGTTGCCGGAGAAGACAGAAGCAAATTAGCAGGTAATTTTCATTTGACTAAATGGGTTATATTAGGATTCACTTTAAATCAGTGTAATAAATGAAACTATAAACTTTTGTTTTCTAGGTATTTTTTAAGAACAATTAATTGAAATCATAGTCTTTATTTTTTTTTTAAACTATGTGATCAGTCTTAGTGCAAAGATTTATGTCAGTGCTATGAATTAATTTGTAGGATAATGAACTTCTCTATTATTCTATGCAAACCTGACAAATGAAAGAACATTTCTTTTGATCTTTTTCTTTCTTTAAAAAATATTCTGTTAACTGTTTCTAAGTGTTTGCTTTATATTTAGAACAGTGAAAATTTGACATAGGATATTATTACCAGTACTTACCAGTTCTTACCAGTCTTACTGTGGGTATTATTTTTCTCCAAACCAAATGGAAACAATGTAATTTTTGGAGATATTTTATAAGTTAATTTTTTCTCCTTTAAAGTTATTATGTATGATGTAATATAATTGCTGTTACAAATACTAAAGAAACAGAGGATGAAATAGTTTTTAAGAAGCTTAAAATCTTGATTATTCATTGAAAACATATATAAGAGGCTGAAGAAAGACTGAAGAATGCTAACAAAGCATCACATCCTATTACATCAATATTACTTGGGCTCAGAATAACTTACCTCACTCAATAGCTTTTACCTACCCATCACACAACACACAGACACAAATTGGATTGATAATTACACAGAGTAAAGGAGGAAGGGTACAACTATCTACTGATCAGATAAGCTGAATCAACTCTGCTGGTCACTGAGGTAATGGGTGTCACAGACACATTGCCCAGCCATCCTGACAGACAACAAAAGCATTCCTGATAACTTAAATCACTTTTTCCAGGACACAAAAGGCAAGATTAGGTCCTGGGGTTAGCAAGCAACTTTGGACCATGTATTTAAAAAAAGATAGAAAGGAAGTGATGAAAGAAGGAGCAAAATCTGTGAAAGGTCCAGAAGACGAAAAAGAATTTGCTAAATCATCACTTTGTGGTAGCAGCATTGTACTTAGGTAGTAATGCCACAGTAATTTTAGAGGATGGTGTATGTCTAGGATGATTTTAGCACATATATATCTGTACTGCAGGAAATTCTCTCTGGAGCTAAAGTGATGATATTCATTGATTTTTCTTCCTGTGATCATTTACTAATAGGAAATAATTCCATATTTCTTTTTGTCACATTGACAAGATAAGATTTTGTCCTTTTTTTGTGTTTTTTTGTTTGTTTATGTTCTCTTTTTAACATGTGCTTTTAGGTAGGTAATACATATTTTAAAATTTAAAGAGTCTAAAAGGATATGTTTTGAACATATATATATATATATATATATATATATATATATATATATATATAGTTGTTGGACTATATTTTGGGGGAAAGTGACTTTTAAAATAATTTTCTTTCCCTTTGCTGAATTTCCTAACTCATTTCGACTCTGAAGTCTGAATAGTCCGTTAAAAAATCCTGAGTACAAAGTTACTCGGAATTTTTAATTTTTCTTAAATTAATAAATAAAACAAAGACTCCACATAACCTTGTGAGATCTTTTCTGACTATGAAGTGATGTCCCAGAACAACAACAAATATATACTGACCATTTCTCAGCTATCTTTCTTTATATTAGAAATCATTGCAGAGTGAAAGAATCTAGGCCAACTAGTCTATTTTCTAACCTTCTGGAGTTTCTCAAGTTTAAGAAAGGAAGTATGCTGCCTATTGAACTCCTGTCCTTTGTGAGTTAGCTTTTAGTAAGTGGTGCTTTTTCATATCTAGTCTGCAGTACGGGTTAGTAGCCAGTAAAGGAAAAATCCCCGTGTTATGTTTACTCAAGTTTTTATCTCAGTAATTGTGTAATTAGAAACCATGGTTCAAAACAGGATACAAAAACTTCTTTAGTTCTGAGAGTCAGCAAGCATCTAACCATAGATTTTGGGTATGATTTCTGCTATAAAGCAGAGTTAAAGAACAAAAAAAAGGAACAGAAGAGAGAAGGGGAGACAAGACATACACAGAGAGAGGGTTCCAGGTTCCTCTGAGGTTGAGTCTCTAGACACAGCGGCACCTACTGTAGGAAGAAATAATTTATGTTAATCAGGCTGATTTTTGAGGTTGCTGGCAAAGACTTAGGAACCCAAGCAGGGGTCTGGGCAGGGACAGATGAACCCGTGTGCATTGTGGGTGCTTTTGTGTGCGCTGTGTGCATGTGTAAAGGAGTCGAAGGGAAAGGGACGTACACATAAAGAGCAAAGGCGAGCAGGGTGCGAATTGCTCCCATTTTCCTATCCCAGTGTCTCTTGATTTCATAGTAGATTTTAAAGTTGGAAGTTTTTCCACTAAGGGTAAAGAACAGGAGAAAATTTCTCTGTAAGTTTAAAAAGTTGTAGAATTTCAGGGGTATCAGGCTAAAATATAGCTGCTACCATCTACTTTAGACAGCTCCAGAAAAGGTATTGTTTTTCGTATGTTAATTGTTAACTCATTTGTCTAGGCACTTGATTTAGAGTTTTATAGCCTGTCAACCCTGTTTGAACTCACTTCCTATTCTTAGACTTTTTACTCCATCTGTTGTTTTATTTCCTTTCCTATTTCCTTTGTTAATCACTCTTTATCAATAGCCTCTGAGGTTTTTCTTGCCCACCATTCGAAAGAAACATCTGCTGGTTAGCTTGACCAAGTATGGCTGATAAATTTTTTGTTTGAAGTCTATTGACTAAAAATTCATTTCATATTTGAGGTACACAAAACTGCTGGCTGCTATTTACTCAGCAAATCTGCTTTTAAAAATTGTTATTCTGTGAAATGTAATACCCTTTAAAATAGCAATTAGTTATTTAATATGTTCTTTGCCACAGCTATAGGTGAAAACAGTTAAATGGGTTTTAAATGAGCATACATCTGTCTGTTTGCATAAGAATAAATATAAATTTGTAGAAAGGTTATGTTTGCACATTCAGAGGACTGATTCTTATTAAGCCTTTTACCAGTGAAATGATTAGGTTTTTTTAAAAAATTATTTAATTCATTCTGCTTTAGAAAAATAAAAGCTGTCTTCTGATAGTACATCTAAACATTATTTAGTTCCTAAGTATGATATAAAAAATAGAAATTAGTGGCATCAGAAGATTCATGAGCACTTGAAAATTGAGGTAGTGAAAGAGTAACAAAATCATTGTAAATAAATTAGTTATTGTTCTGGGGTTCCAGATCCAAGTGTGTATTTTCATTAGTACTTGATTTTTGGGTTCAAATTATTGAGTTATTTGGATCAAGTCCATATTTCTGTGTTAGCATATGAATTGGAAGCTTACCAGTGTGTTGGGGAGGGACAGATGTTGTTTAGTGAAGCCTCTGCAAAAATGTTCATGTATAAGATCACTGAAAACTGCCTTTGGCTCTCAAGTGAAAGGTGAAATGTGTCAAAGTTCTCCCGTTATCACATAAGGATTATACACTCGGAGGACTAATTGGCACGTAGTTTGGGACCAGGAAGAACTAGAGAAGGAAGAAAGGCAACTTTCTGTTGACGTACTTTTAGTCACGTATTCCTTTTTTCTTAAGGAGCCCACATGATCGGCAAGGACTTGTCTCATTAATTTCACTCTGTGAGATAGAGAATGAAAGAGCAAATTTCTTTGACTTCCTTTTCTTTATCTTGTCGTCTACTCTGACTCAGCTATATATGCCCATGGTTATACCCTAGACCTTGTCATCATCACTCAGTCCTCCCTCCCCTTCCCCATTTCAGGCTGGGGATTCATGTCTTGAACTACCACCTCCTGCCTTTTCAGCTCATTCCTCCTGATACCCCACTTCCCAGCAATCCTCCAACCTGGCTGTTATCTACAAGTCATTAATTCCACTACCTTTTCACTGTTCATGACCCCTCTTGTCTCTAACTTACCCAATTTAAGTTCCAAGGTCAATCATTCTGACCACATGATTGATTGCCTCATAGCATATATCGTCAGCTCACTTGGTCCCCTCTCCTTTTGTCACTTTCCTTTTATAAAACTCTGGTTAAATCCTACATGGCTAGAGAAAAACACACAAACTTGTTCACTGTTCTCACTTAAAGTTCATGACCACTGCATTCAAGTTGGCCTTTGCATGCTGCCAGACGATCATACCGTTTCTCTGGTCATTTCCTTTTCTCATTTTCCTAAATGACTACTTCATACCTTCTCCTTTCTCTGTACACATTCGGTACCTCTGCTCCCATCCTCAGTTTCACTGATGAACTTGCTGTGTATTTTACTGAGTAAAAGAAAGAAACAGGAAGAGAATTTCCTATGTGCTGCTACCATCACATTATACTTTCTACATGTACTTGAAGCCATATACATAAAGCTGTGTACGTGGCCCACCTTCTTGTTGCTGTTGAATAATTGTGCTCCTATGTAAAAATAACTCTTCCGCTTATGTAGTAGATTTAGATTCCACCCCTTCTCATCTACTGTATCATTCCCATTAGCATATAAACGTGTTATAATTTTGCTCTTCTTAAATATCCCTGTCTTTACCCCTTTACCACCCCATTTCTTTTTCTCCTTTTCAGTGAAACTTAACAAAGAGAGATGTTTATGCTCACTCTTTTCAGTTACTTTCCATGGCACCAGTCTCTTAAACCAACTTCATTCAGGCATTTGTCCTTTTTGCTCTACCAAAACTACTCTTTTTGAGATCCCCGATACCTCCCATCTGATTACCTTAGAGCTTCTCGGTGCTCATCTTTCTTGACTTATCAGCAGCACTTGCCAGTTATTACTCCCTCCTCTTTAACACACCGTGTTGCTTCTAGGACACCACACCCTCTGGGTTTTTGCCTCTCCGGTTATTTTCTTCTCATCTTCCTGACCTGTAAACACCGGCATACCCAGCACTCAATTCTCAGACCTTGTCTCTTCTCAGTCTGCACTAACTCCTTTGATGACCTCGTCCAATCTCATTGCTTTAAAAATCAACCAGCTGATGGCTCCCAAATCCAATGCATAGTTCTTCCCTAAACTCCAGACTTACCTGAATGCTTGACACAGCCTCTTGAATGTCAGTAGGCCTGTCAAGGTCAAAATCCCTAGATCCAAACACTTGTTCTTTTGCCCCAAACCTGATTCTTCTGAAGTCTTCTTTTTCAGTAAGTGGCAACTCTATCCTTCCAGTAGCTGCTCAGGAAAAAAGCTTTAGCGTCATCCCTAATCCTCCCTTTCTCTCATACACCATATCTAATCTGTTTGTAAATCTTCCAGATTTTATCTTTAAAGTGTGTTCACTTTAAAGTGTCTGGTCCTCCATTTCCATTTGTTATGGTCATGCTGCTATCATCTCCCACTTGTCTCCTTGCCTCTACTCTTGTCTGCGACATCCCTCACCCTCACTCTACAGTCTATTCTCAATACAGTAACTAAGAGGAACATTTAATAATATAAGTCGGACTGTGCCATCTTTCAGTTCATAAGCTTCTAAAGGCTCCCTGACTCATTCACTGTAAAGTTAAGTCCATATAATGTTCACGAGACCTTAAATGACTGGCCTAGTCCGCCTTCCCTTTCTGACTTCATCTCTTCCTGTCTCTCCCTTTACTTGCTCTGCTCCAGTCCTATTGGCCTCCTAGCTCTTCTACGAGCACTCTAGGCATGCTTCTCCTGCCCAGGACTTTTGCATTTCCCCTGGTCTGGAATTCTCATTTCACTTATATCCACGGGACTCACTCTTTTGCCTCCTACCACTTCATGTCTTTTCTGTGATGCTATCTTTACTTCACTGAGTCCTTCCCTTACCTCAGCATATTTAAAATAGAAATTTCTCTTTTCCCCTGAACACTCTCTATGCCCCTTTTTCTGCTTTATTTTCATCATAATATTTAATAAACATTTGACATGCTGTATATTTACATTCCCATGGGAATGCAAACTCCATGAAGACAGGAAAGGGTATTCTTCATTTTCTTTATATTGACAGAATGGTGCCTAGCTCATAATAAGCATTTAACAACTTTTCGTTGAAACAAATAAATGTATTTTTATGATCGTATTCTTTTTATGAGCTGATATTAGGCTAATTTATGAAGTCCCAAGGGAATCAAATTTTTTAGGCAAATTTAATATGATTTGACCCAAATAATAAATAATTTTCTAAGAAAATGGTTATGGCTTGCTCGTAGAGTATTTTTTAGAAATTTACATTTTAGGAGTCTACACACTTGGTCTCTTAGTTTATATTATATAAGTGGGCAGTCTTTCTTTGATAGGTTTGCACACTTACTGCATCTTTCACCTACCTCTGCAGATATGAATGCTACAATACGAAGGATTGACCAGTTAACTAACATCTTGGCCCCCATGGCTGTTGGCCAGATTATGACATTTGGCTCTGCAGTCATTGGCTGTGGTTTCATTTCGGGATGGAATTTGGTGTCCATGTGTATAGAGTACTTTCTGCTCTGGAAGGTTTACCAGAAAACCCCTGCTCTAGCTGTGAAAGCTGCTCTTAAAGTAGAGGAAGCTGAGTTGAAACAGCTGAATCTACACAAAGGTAAACAATGTAACAATCAATCATTTTATTCTGATATTCAGACCTTAAATGTTGGTGAAAACCAAAACTATTTTGATTTTATATCAGATTTTAGTACCACATATATGATGTTAAATAAGTCGCTCTGGCAGGTGAGTCAAAACCCAGGCTATTGAGGGTCTGAGCAAGGATGCTGGGTCAAATCTCATGGAGTTGGAATGGATCCCGTGGCCCTTTCCTTAACATGAGCAGTGGACCCAGAGTGGCAATTCATTAAGGGATGGTTGGGCAAGGTTGAGCCATAGGAATGGGAAGAAAAATGAGAACAAGAGAATTCCTAGGGGTCTGTGAAGAGGGAAGTTACATGCCATCAGAGGTGATTTGTAAGATAGTGGAAGGGAGCGAGGATATGCAGGTGGACTTTTCCCAGGAAGAGGAAGATGGACTTCTAGGCAAATGGAACCTTAATGGGGCCCCAGAAAATAAGATATTTTGTTTTCCCATGCAATTATTCTATATTTATCTGATGAGTTTTACTTTGGTGGGAGTATAATTTGGAGGGGGGTGGGGGGGGGCGCCGAAAGGGTAGAGTGGGAGAGGGAGAGAGGGCACATGAGCAATTGAGATCAATAATATTTGTTTATTTAACCTAATTGCTATCTGGAGATTGTTTCTTGGCTGGAATTCTTATATTAGTCAAAGGAATTGTAGGAATTATTGTATTAGTAAAAGGTATTATATTGTAGTAGCTCAGTGTATCCACAGGGGATGGAAAGAGGAAAAGAAAAAATTCTGAGTAAAATATTTGGCTTTTTTCCCCAAATCCTGTCCCCCAAATAATAATGTTTTCTGTTAACAGAAACTGAGCCAAAATCCCCAGAGGCAACTCATCTAATGGGTGAGAAAGACCCTAACATCCATGAGATTGAACAGGAGCAAGAGCCAAGCTGCGCCTCCCAAATGGCTGAGCCCTTCCGCACCTTCCGCGATGGATGGGTCTCCTATTACAACCAGCCTGTGTTCCTGGCGGGCATGGGTCTCGCTTTCCTCTATATGACTGTCCTGGGCTTTGATTGCATCACCACAGGGTACGCCTACACTCAGGGACTGAGTGGGTCCATCCTCAGTATTTTGATGGGAGCATCAGCTGTAACTGGAATAATGGGAACTGTGGCTTTTACTTGGCTACGTCGAAAATGTGGCCTGGTTCGGGCTGGTCTGATCTCAGGATGTGCACAGTTGTCCTGTTTGATCTTGTGTGTGATCTCAGTGTTCATGCCTGGAAGCCCCTTGGACTTGTCTGTTTCTCCTTTTAAAGATATCCGTTCCAGGTTCATTCAAGCCGAGCCACTGTCCACAAATACATCTACAAAAATACCTGAAATCCTTACAACTGAAATGCACATGTCAAACGAGTCTGATTCTACTAATACTGCCCTAGAGATGGGTGCTAACTCTGAGTCCATAATCTCTGTCAGTCTGCTGTTTGCAGGCGTCATTGCTGCTAGAATTGGTAAGACATCTCCTTTTGATACTAATGAATTAAAAGTGTCTTTTTGCAATATGGGTTCAGAGAATTCAACAATAAACTATCTGGAATATTCTCTGAATGTTAATTTAAGCAAAATTCACTATTGATCCTTATGTATAATCCAGTTCTTTATTATGAAATTTTTATTTTGTAGTTTAAAAAACTATGTATGTGTTTATGTACATATACTTTCATAAAACATGATTAGGGCTTGATAATTTTTTCTAAATATATATTTTAAGAGTTACTCTTTTAATGTTTAATTAATTAAAAAAGATATTAGCTATAGTAATTATATTGCCATTTAGTAACTCAGTCTTTGTATTGCTGTAACTATTAAAAAGACTATAATTTAGAGAATATTTCTATGGGGCAAGGTGAAAAATATAGTGTTTTTGGCTTAAATTTTTTTTTTAAAAGACATAGTAGTTAGAAAAAATATTTTTCAAAGTTCCTCTCTAGCTAAGTGGAAGGAAACAAAACGTAAAGACTTCTTACAAAGCAAATTTTAAGTAATCATTAATAGAGTACTGATGAATTATCTCCTCCTGAATTCACTCTTGAAATGAAACCATATTTGTCTTGTGATACAAAGCAGTTTATTCATTTATCAAAGACATTATTATTCAAGTAAGACAGTTTTATTGTAAAGGCTTAGAACCCAAGCAGTAAATGTAATAATGGTTTAAAGTTTCCTTACACTTTAACCATAGCAATATATTAAGTCCATTCATTTTAAACTTTAAAAATATTAGTACAGTCATGCATCGGCCTAACAATGGGGATACATTCTGAGAAAATATGTCATGAGGTGGTTTTGTTGGCGAACATTGTTGAGTGCACTTACACAAACATAGATGGTATGGCCTCTTACACACCTGCACCGTATGGTATGGCCTGTGGCTCCTTGTCTACAAGCCTGTAGAGCGTGTCACTGTACAAAACAACACGAGGTTAAATCAAGCACAAGAGAAGATTCAACTGCAGTAATCAACATGAGATGTATGGGGCTACTGCTGGCATAACACAGCATACTGCTTTACAGCAAACTTTTTATTATATAAGTAGAGGACACTCTAAAACAACCATAAAAAGTATGTCATAATAAATACATAAACCAGTAACATAGTCATTTATCATTATCAAGTATAATGTGTACCATACATAATTGCGTGCTATATTTTATATATCTGGCAGTGCAGTAGGTTTTTGCACACCAGCATCACCACAAATGCGTAACACGTTGTGTTACCGTGGTTATAATGTCACTACGTGATAGGAATTGTTCAACTCCATTATAATCTTATGGGACTGCCATTGTATTTGTGGTTCACCAGTAACCAAAACATTGTTATGTGGCACTTGACTGTACTTATAATAGGATTATTGTCTCTAATTTCAATTTTACTTTAATAGTACAAATTATCACAGAAAAACAGAATTAAGAAATTTATAGATTAGACTTATTTTTGTCTGGTAGCTATAAAAATCATTTCTTAAAGCCACTAATAACCCAGTATTTATTAATGAAAAATAATTCTCTAAGGCAAGGCTATGTTAAAAATACATATGATGACTTTAAAGTAATAGGGCTAAACTGTATATTTTGCACCTGTCAACTGACTTTTAACTGATAAATCTGAACCATAGCTATAAATTTCAGAGTTCGGGTAGCTCTAAAAAACATCTTTTTTTTTTTTTTTTTTTTAATAGGTCTTTGGTCCTTTGATTTAACTGTGACACAGTTGCTACAAGAAAATGTAATTGAATCTGAAAGAGGCATTATAAATGGTGTGCAGAACTCCATGAACTATCTTCTTGATCTACTACATTTCATCATGGTCATCCTGGCTCCAAATCCTGAAGCTTTTGGCTTGCTCGTATTGATTTCAGTCTCCTTTGTGGCCATGGGCCACATTATGTATTTTCGATTTGCCCAGAAAACTCTGGGCAACAAGCTTTTTGTCTGTGGTCCTGATGAAGAAGATGTTACTAATGAAAATCAAACTAATACATCTGTTGTATAAGACAGTTAACTGTTTGCTATCCCTGTTACTAAATTATATAGCGCACATGTGCTTATTTTGTACTTCAGAATTCCAATAAATGGCTGGTGTCTCTCTCTGGTTTTACCACAAATATACCTTGAAGGCCTAAAGCTATTTAGGAACCTAAGTCAGCAGGAATGAGTTGGTAATTTCCCTTACATTTGATGGAAAAAAAAAAATAGAAAAAGAAAAACATTTAAATATGGAGACTAAAATGGCAACACTGATTTTCCCTATTTCTCATGATTAGATAAAATTTTATATAAGAGTGGTTAGCCATGTGAATTAAGTTATTCTTTGGCAAATATCTGTACCAGCATTCAGATATATCAGTTTTCCCTAACACTCAATCTTGTCCAAGTCTAGTAAATTTATTTTTTTCTTTGGTATTTTATTCTGTTCTATTATAAAAACAAATTCTGCTCCACATATAAAGATTAAAATTTGATAACAAGTTTTATCCTTATTGATCCTATTGATCTTAAAGGATTTACATATATGTGGAAAAAAATTCACTAGTATTCTCTAATAGGGTCTATGGTTTAACTTTAGAGAGCGCCTTCATATTTTTATTATCAGATAGGGCAAAATATTCTATTAAGCATATGTAGCACTTTGTAAAATGGCTGTCAGGTAAGCTGCAGGTAGAAGCAAAGCTGTAAAGTAGATTTATAATGGTGAATGCATAATTTCTAATACACCAGTAGTTTGGTCATAGAAGTAGAAGCTGAAAGTCTCACAAAAGAGCAAGATCTGAATTTAACTCCCATCACTCTCATTAATGATCTCTATCTTGGAATAGGAGGGAGTAAGCTTTCTGCCTGGCAGGTTAAATGCAGAAAGCAAGCCCACACTTGGAAAGGTTCTGTTTTGTCAATCACTTGATTTACTTTGAACATGCTGGGGTAAAGCATTTTTACTTTACTGTTTTGTACCCTGGAGTTATTTTTACCTGGTCATATAGCAAGACTGTTCATAACTGTATCCCTTTTAAATGTTTTTGAGAAGAATGGAGGAAAGGAAAACTTGTATATATTTTTAATAACTGTTTTACAAGTCATTTTGCCTTAACCGTTTATGCACTTTCATGGAGACTGCAATACGTTGCTATGAGCACTTTCTTTATTCTTGAGGTTAATCTTTTTCTTCTGTGACATGACATGATGATTTGCTTTGTTGTAAAATCTTTGTAAAATATTTCTATATAAAAATATTTTTAAAATCTTGATTTCTTTTTTCCTGAATTGCATTCTCTAGTTTTTTAAAATCACTTTTGTTATAAATCATCTGTTTTCGACAATGTATTTTTTCTTTATAAAGGCTAGAGTTTATTCATAGATTTTAGCGTTACCTCCTTGTTCATATATCTAGTTTATGGTGGTTTGGGTACAACTGTAGTAAACATAAGGCCTAGTACTCTTTATTTGACCTTGAAGAAGTCAAGTTAAGCTCTCCAAATTCTATTTTCTATAAATCGGAGATGATAGTATAAAACCATTCTACGTACCTCACAGCTTTCCTGATTGACTCAAATAAATCATATGGAAGCATTTTGTGGACTGGATGGCAAGGTACTATTATATGACTAGAAATTTGACCTAACTAACGACAGTTAAAGATAGATTCCTGCTGATAGTCCAGAGAGAGTAGAGCCGGATTCTATATTCAGCAAACATTTACTGATTTTTGTCCCAAACTGACTGACCCTGGGATGCAGATATGACTCAGACATGGTTGACCAGAGAACCCTTTTCTTTCCTCTGAAGTTGGAAGCTGGAAGACTTTAGCATAACCCTGAAGCTGCTGGTCTGCTTATGACTTTTGAACAGACAGTAGATGCCTCTGTTAGGTTTGGCTACTGTCTTGAACAGGTTATTCACTCTTTCCCACAGAGGTCGAGCCGGGGTTGGAGATCTGCCCTGAGTGTTTGCAGCTGTAACTGAGGGCCCATGACCCTGTAAAATGAATAGAACCATATTAGCAAAGGAAGGTCTCAGCTCTTCATATGGGCATTTTGCCAGACTGTTGGCTTAGAGAGAGGCCTTGTGTAGGAGGAAGGAACATGAAGTTGGAGAGTTAAAAGGAACTTTTACAGCTGCCTCCCTTATCTTTGCAAAGTACTGTTCAGAGCAGGAAGAGGAGGAAAGTGGAAGAGAATCTACTGGCCTGGACAGCTTTTGCTGTTTACTGCTGGGGGCAAAGAAGTAGGGCAGGGGTTGATCGTGATCTGGGTATCTGGGTGTTTCTAAATGGGGAGACAAACTCCTCAAATACTTGCAGGGTCAATTAGGTAATACAAATGAGTGAAATAAGTTAGATATAGGAAAATAGTCTTTCATTTAACATGTAATTACATTCTACAAAAGTATCACATTTAAGTATGTTTCCACTTAAAAACAGATTCATTACATTACATTTTTTTCATGTTTTTCTCTATTCCATGCAGGCTTCTTGTGATTATTAAGCTCTTTCAATACAGACATCCTTTGTTTGCGTATTAAACACAGGGAAGCTATATTCATTTCCATAAACAAATATGCCTATGCCCATTTTTTTCCGTGGAACGTCTCGCTTGCTTGATATTCCCTTTATTAAACACCCCTCCCCGCCAACATATAAAAATAAAAAAAATTACTTTCCTATTTACCATAAGACAAAAAGCAATGCCAGAGGTGTACTAAATGGAGCATGGCACTGGAAGTACTTTTGGGAGGTGACAGAATGTGGCCAGGGATATGGTGAACTGAAGAGCAGGCACTATGCTAAAAGGGCAGCTGTCAGCAATTCCAGCTGCCACTCGGGAATGTGGGCCCTGTGTTGTCATAACCTTTGATCTTTTAAAAGAAGCTGGGAATCTGCAGTTTTATGTTAAATATCCAAATTCTTAAATGCTGGCAACTAATTTGAAAATTCCTTTCTAGCAAAATCAAAATACATCTGGGGGCTATCAGCGAGTCACTCATGGGCTGTCATTTTTTGAGCTTTTCTCTAAGACGATGGATTGTGAACAAGAGAATGGTGTTTGAATAAAGTGTAGGAGGAAAAGAAGTATATATACAAAACCTGTGGAATACAGAGAACAAGAAAGTACTGGGCAAACATATTTGTGGTGAAAAATGTTAAGCTATTACGTGTCTTTTATCTTGGAGATCATTTAAGATCAAATACTCTATGCATTTATTACCTGCCATATTGATGCCTCTGAGAATTCTGCCCTGTCATTCCTTATCGGTGTTGTTTGCACCAATGGGTTAAAAGATATGATTATTTAGTTAAAAAAAAAAAAAACCTTTAAAGATTGATTGGATTATAAACATAGTGTGCTCCTGTTTAAAAAAAAAAACAACAACAGAATTTTAAATTATTCCAAGACCCTTCTTTCTGTTCCTTCTTCCTGAATCCTCAGAAATACCCACTATGAACAATTTTGTGTATCTTTACAGATAATTTCTTTTAAATTAAGTTTTTTAGTTAAATTTATCAGGGGTGACATCGGTTAATAAAATTATATAGATTTAAAGTATACTAAATGAAGTTTTAAAAAATAACTTCATACCCTCATTTGGTTTGTTCACCAAGCTTATATTGACATCCATAACTGTTGACTGATCAACCAATTCATATCTTTTCCGAACATTCTGAGGGTTAAAAGTCATCTTTGCATTAAGACTCTTGATACAGTAATTAAAAAATTTAAAGACATAGAGTAATTAAAAATATTAAAAACATAAAAATAGGTATATAAATGACCTAATCTAATGTATTTATTATGATTGCGAAATACACTTAGTCTGAGATTGCTTTCCGCCAAAACAAAAGGCAACTGAGTTTTACCCTTTTCCTCCCACTTACTTGAAACTTTATTACCCTTTACCTCCCCTGACACTTACTTGAAACTTTATTACTTTAGTAAACACTGCTTCTTCTTTTATAATGTCTCTTTTCTCCTCTTGATCCACTTTTCAGAAAAATCTTTGCTGTCAGAACATTTTTGTTTTATAAGATAGCAATTTAAGAATAGGGTGGAAATATTAGAAGAATCTGTGACAACACATTTCATTTATCACAAACAAGTCTGAACTGGCTGCTTTTAGTCGCACTTTAAAAGTTAAATGACTTTTTCCTTATATGGATACTTGTTTACATTTTCCAAGTCCAAAAGGGAGCAAATATTTTGTCTAAAGAATGAACAAAGGAGAGCTCAAAGTACAAGTAAGTACTTTTTTTCCATGTCTGTCACTCTGGCCTCTATGTTACTATATGTTTTTGTGTTTGAACATTTTTCTTATTGCATTTTATTGGGAGAAAAGTACACTGCAATTTTCTGAAATAGTTATGTTCAAAATTGTCTTAGAGAGTGGTTTCCTTAACTCAGGTGTAATAATACAAAAGTTAATCTAATTAAATAGATTGAAGATGTAAGAGGACAAATATGTCTTATAGTAACTAAAACACCTCGGTTGAAATACATGTTTAAAAGAACTCACTTTCGAAGAACTTAAAAAAAATAATACCTAACAAGCAGGACATAGTCACATAGTAAATCATACCTAAAGTAATATTTGAGCTTAATGTACTTAATGTATGTGTGTGTGTGTGTGTGTGTGTGTGTGTGTGTGTATATATATATATATATATATATATATTCTAGAAAGAATGGTTGTCTAATGATAGATTTAATTTTTATTTAGTACAATATATTGACTAAATAAGTACATATCTTCTTACCTATTGTAAAGTATTTAAGTAAAAGATATTATAGTGGAAAGGCACTAACATTTTAAATATCTGTTATTTCTCAGCCCTTTATTCATTTAATTTTCACCATAACTCAGTGAAAAAGAAATTATCTGTGTTTTATAGATAAGAATACTGAGTTTTAGAATAAGTACCATATGCTTACACAGCCAGTAAGTGGCAGACAGAGTCTAAAACCGTTTCTGTCTCTAAAGACTGTCCTCTTTCCTCCGCACCACACGACCCTAGCATGAGCTTTTTCTAATGGGCAATTTCAGAGAATTGTTAGTGTCCTTAAAGGTCTATTTGTTTATGGCAAACATTTTAATTTACACACGGAAATGAGTATATTTTTATAAACTGATTCATTGAACATGGTATTTCCAGGGAGCTAAAGTTTTTTCAATATTGATAGATGTCACAAGTTTCAAATGTCTTGCCTGGTCCTTGTGCAGTACTTACAATGCTCTGGGGCTTCCCTAACACCTATATCAGGTGAAACTGGGAATGGTTAGGAGCGACAGAAATACTTGGGTTCAAATGTTGGTCTTGGCAATTACCAGCCTCTATGAGCCCTTGGGAAAATCATTGAATTTCTGTGAACTTCTGTTCTTCTTTTGCACAGTGGGAACATTAATACCTATCTCATAGAGGATTAGCACTCTTAGCCTCCAATAAAGTGTTTCTTAAATACATATAAAGACGAATTGAGGATATTCTTTGTTTCAATATAATTCACTGTTAATCTTAATTATCCTTATGTAAATGTGCCATATTAGATAAACTAGTCGGTTAAATTTATCAATTAATTTTAGCTTTTTTTTTCAAATATGACATTCACTTAGACAGTGGAAGTCAACAAAGAGACTTGTCTAGAAAAAATAAACACTGAATTAAGTTTAGTTTCAGTTCTTTGGAAACATATAGCTGAGATTTCTATTGTGGGCATTATAAAGAACTTCTATGAAAAGAAAAAGAAAAGTTCTCATCACTGTTTTTAATTCTAACATCATTTCCTAGACTTCTAGGTCCTTATCTGTAAAAGAAGAGAGTGATAGAGGAAAAGAGGGAGGGGGAGGGGGAGAGGAAGAGAAAGAGAGGGAGGGAAGAAGGAAGGAAGGAAGGAAAGAGGGAAGGGAGGGAGGGAGGGTATTGAGGAGAATGGGGAGGGAATTCAGAACACAGGTGTTCAGTCAAGGATTGTCTACAGAGTACACATGTTTATCCACTCTTCCTCCTCAAATGCCACTGAAATGATAAGAAAAGAGTACCCGAACCTTCAGTTTGTTCTTTTGAGAACAAGCTAGCGTAGAATCATTAACACATCAAAGATAAATTTCTGGCAAAAAGAAAACAGAGAACATATTGAGAACATATTGACATATAAACCCTAGCATAAAAGGTTGCAGCACAGCTGTGAGCTACCTTTCCTGGAATAGCCTGAGTTTACAGTGATGGAGTGGGCAGGATTGTGTGTAAAACAGCTGCTCTTTCCCACCTACATAGAGCATGTATGCAGTGCTAAGTTGCCCTGGGGAGGGCTAATGTTTCAAGTGAGGCTGTGGGCTCCAGAAAAAAAAGCCTTACTGTTCCCATATTGGGAATGAAACCCTGATTACTTTGTGTTCTTGGCCCATGTATCCTAAAGATGACTATCCATTGACATGCCTTGCCCATCCACCCAGAAATCCTCCCAGTCAGAGTGATATCTTGTGAGAAAAAACAATCTCCCAACTGCAGAGGAAATCCACATAAGCTAGTTGAAGTCATCGACCTAATCTTTTTTTTTTTATAAGTATAAACAGATAAATAATGATGACCAGATATGGGGAAAAAACAACAGCACTGAATATTAGGACTAAGATGAATAAAGAAAGTAATGGACCAAAAAAGAACCCAGATATTCAGGTAAGAAAACAATTTTTTTCCCATTCTCGTTAATATCCTCAGAGAGATTTTAAAAGGATTGTATCTATAAAAGTAAATATAAAGTTTTATGCAAAAAGAGAAATGAGGAACTTACTAAAAATTAAAAATATGATTGTCCCACAAAATCCAATAAAAATATGGATTTAAAAGTAGAGCAAAGAGACAAAAATAAAGTATAAGGGAAAAATAAGTGATCTTAAAGGTTAATCCAGGATGTTAAATATCTTTCCATTGAGAAGTCAAGTAAGAGATAGCAGAAAAATGGAAGAGATGAATGGTGTGATAGCTGCCAGCCCCTGAAAGACACAAAGATCACCAAAAATCAGTGGGTTATAGGAAACATACTCTTTATTCAGCCAGCTGGGTCTGCCAGGGGTACACAGACCCCAAATTAAGCAGCCCCAAAATGTAGAGGTACAGGGTTTTTAAGCCCTAAACCTCATTCTTCATTCTGTCTGAACATAAAAGTCTATTTTTCTTCTATTCACTACCTGTCAACCCACAGGTCGGGTGTGCAAGAAAGCTTATTGTTAGAATGTTATTTTCCTCTTGGTGATAGCCTATGTTCCCATGGGTGATAAAAAGCAGTAATTTTCCAACCAGCACCATGGGAAGGGAAATGGATAAGAAGGATCTGGATTACTTTAAAGATATAATGAAGAACTTGTATGTTTCTCGTCAAATAGAAAAAAAAAAGGTAACTAGAAACTTCAGTTTCTAGTCGAGAAACATGTAAAAGAAGTCATTTCTGTATATGAAACAAAGTAAAGCAGCATGATTTTGAGGAATTGTTGGAGAAAAAGAAAAGGGAATTAATTTCATTTTGATTCTTAAGTCATTTTCTTTGAGTCACAAAGTTTTCCTTACATAAGATTACATTTTTTTCCTCCCAAGGTCCGATTATGATACTTGATTCTGCAATAAATAGTATAAACATAATAATAATAATGTTGTATGTGCTGAAATTTTTAATTTTTAGAATAAACTCTAAACAAAGTTAAGAATCTTTTTAGTAAAGTTATGAAACAAGGACAAGAGGGTCTCTAAGTGTAAATGCTATAAATATTGATAATTGAAAAGTTCTGGTGTAGTTGAAAACAGCTGGGAGTTAGGGACAGAGAAGAAGTGAAAGATAGTGTGGGAATTTTATTTCCTCATTTTATAGAAAGAATTCAGATACTGTCTAAAAATAGTGAAACAAGGGAATTTAAGCATTTATTTAAAATTATATGAATTATTTGAAAATATATTATTTGAAATTATGAAATAGTACATATGATATGAATTATATAACCAATAAAAGAGGAAGAAAGTTTAGAGTAACCAAAAAACCTCGGGGAAGGATGAGGAAAAAAGGAAGTAATGTGAAGTGAATTACTTGTCTATCATGGCGGGTCATTGAGAGTTCGTGCAAAATCAAGAACAGAGATTTATCGGTAGTATTGAGCCTTAGATGTAGCTGATTTAACATCAGCCACTCCAGCAGATCCTAATAGCTACATAAGTCTTTTATTTATACATTTATTAACAAGCTCATCATTCTCAAATATGGTTCTTAGTAAAGCCAAAGATTGAATTATTGAGAGAACAACTTACACAGTTCATTTGGAAAAACAAGTTTAGGAAGGCAAGAACAGACATCTTCAGAAGTCTGTTATTATGATGTTAATGGTCATTGACTTGACTAAATATGTAGCAGATTACCCTCTTTGGAAAGTGAAAGCATAATTGTATGAAGTGGAAGGAAAAGACTAATTTTGGAACTGTATCTACATTAATTTCAGTATTTATAACATAAACATATGTCATAATGTGTTCTAAATTATGTTATATTATTTTCATTGTATACAATTTTGTTGACTATAGCTTTAGGTTATTTGCATCTGGTACTTCTTTTTTACTTTTCTAATTTCTAATTATCCTTTATTTAATTTTCATTCTCTTTTTTCTGGCACTATTTTATTTATATTCTCAGTGTTTTATATGTCTTAAAACTTTTAGAATTGATTTTAAGTAAATACTTAGCAATGCATACAGCCTTATTAACAGTTTTAAGTTCAAAATGATGACAAGTGCTTAATGCAACACATTGTAGAAATTCTAAGCTCGATTTCCAAAAGATTAAGTAAACAAACACCCAAAAAGACATTGACTGACCTTTTAGTGTAAATATTTATAAAATAAGAGTCAGTCTTCACGTGATTATTAAAAGCTGGGGCTTTCAGTGGCTGGAGGAAAGTGTAAAAATCACATGTGCCTAAACCCAGACTAAAGGTGAGGCTACTACCTAAAGACCTAAGAATAAAGTGATTATCTCCAGCTTGCATAACGAGGGGTATGACTGTAACTTTTCACTTGCTACTATTCTGTCCTGTTTGAATTTTTATAAGCATTAATAATTCCTTTAGAACCACAAAACTGTCACTGTCCTCCAGAATATGTTTATAACTACATTAACAGTTTGGATATGGAGTTTAGATCTTTCGAGTTTTAATTAATTTTAATTAGAGGATTCCTTTCTACTTTTGGGCTATACAATATATTATCTACTCCCCTTTTCATTTATTTTATATTTCATGTTAATATCTAATAATAGTTACTAATTAGAGACCACTTTCTACCTGCAACTCACATCTGTTACTAGAGTTTAAAAGTATTGACCCCAGAATATAATTCGTAATCTGGCTAAAGGAAAAACTCACGTGATGAAGTCAACAAACTGATAAAAGGAGCTTATTGTGAAATATCTCTCAGTGTCACTCAGCACCAAAACACTGTTTTTCAATGTCAAAATACAGACAGAGTTCACTGGAAATTGCGGGGCTGAAATAAAGTATGCCTAAAGAGCACTAGAGCAAACGTGTTAGCTATTCCTCATCACCAGTCATTGGAAGTAGATGCCCGTTACTGAGTGAATTAATTCCATTTCCAGTTTGCAGATGTAGAAAGTGAGATTTGCAGAAAAGTAGACATGCTTTCAGTAACAAATTAGTGTCATTGTCAAGACTTACACAGTAGTCCTCACAAGAAGACTTCTGAAGGATGGTAGTTAGTTTGAGACCCTGTATCTTGCTCAAAGATAGGTCCATTAAAAAAAGAGGCCATTACTTTGCATTTCTCCACAATTATTCTCATTAAAACTATTGAAAATAACCATATCGTTGTCTCATAAAATTCACACTCACTGTCCCATACAGTATATCACTTTACAGGAAGTTCGTTGGACCCAAATAGTTTGAGTCATTAGGTACTTACTATGTGACAGTTTCTGAGTTTGGCACAGGAAAAAAAAAAATAGATATCAGGGATATTCAAAAGCTGATGATTTAGTAGGGTAAGATGACACATACTAATGAATACTTTTACATTGCTGAGATGTGCATTGGGTGCATTGGGAGGTCAGAGGGCAACACTTAGACCAATCTGGAGTTTGGAAGCCTTCCTGGAAAAGGCAATGCTTCAGTTGTGATGCTTCTGTTTCTTTGTTTAGTCATATTTGTTTGCTCATTAAAAAATTCCTAATAATACATGAAAATATAAACAGAGTAAAACTTACCCCAACTGTCTTTACCCTGAGATAATTACAATTGGTATTGATATTTTGGTGACTACCCTTCTAGGTGTGTGTGTGTGTGTGTGTGTGTGTTTGTAGACATAATTTTATATAAATGTGGTCATATTCCATGAGTTATTCAATATCTCGATTTGTTTTTCATTCAACAGTATATCCCAAACATCTTTTCAGATCAATAAATTAAAAATTATATTATCCATTTTATGGCTATATAGTATTCCATTATACTTTGTGCCTCAATTTATTTAGCTAGACCTTGATCAAAGTACAAGTAAGTTGCTTCCAATTTTTTTTTTGTTGTCTTAAATAATATCATTGTATTCTATAGCTTTGGATACTTGGACAATAATTTCCATAGATAATTCTCTGGAAGAATTTCTAGATCATGTTATACATACTTGAAATTTTGATTCACAAATGCCAAACTGCTTTCCAGAAAAATTTACTAATTTAAATTCCATGTTTTCTTTTGCTTTGGTCAACATTGAATTTTATCTATTTTGTCCTTGCCAATCCAATAGATGAAAAATTATCTTTTTATTCTGATGTGCATTTCATTAATCATTAATAAGTTTAAAAACCTTTTAACATAGTTTTTGCCTATTTTCCTTGTTTTCGTGAATTACCTGTGTGTTTTTTATTGGCATGTTTATCACCATCTGGTTGATTTATAAAAAGGCTTTGTTTGCTAGAAATGTTAATGTTTGCCTGTCATATATACAACAATTATTATTTCACTATTTCATTTGACTTTAACTATGTTTTAAAAAATTTAAGTTAGACTTATCAGTTTTTTCTATTTTGATTTTGACTTTCGTGTAGGCTGCAAAAAGCCTTCTCTGCATTGAGTTTTCTAAAAGCCCATATTTTACTCTATTAATTATATTGTTTTGTTTTTATATTTAAATATTTATAAGCCATCTATAATCAATCAGCTGTGATATGAAAAGTGAATTTCTGTTAGTCATCTTTTTTTCTTGTTGGTTTAAAATACTGCATAGTGGTATAGTGATTAAGGTCTTAGAGTTAGGCTGCTGAGTCCAAATTATGGCTCTGTTGCTTACTTACTGGGTGAACCTGATTTCTCATAATCGAAATGGGGATATTAATAGTACCTATATCTTGGAGTTTTCAAGACTACATACATTAGTATTTGTAAGGGGCTTAGGAGACTAGATGACACATAAGAGCTCACTAAATAGTAGCCATATTGGATACCAAATTGACGTTATATGGGATTATTTCTAGATTCCATTTTGTTATACTCACTGGAGTCTAGAAGTTCATGAGTCAGTATCAGTTCTAGCTTTATAACATATGTGAAAAAGTTTTCTCATTCTTTTTCAGATTTTTGCCGATTCTTCTAGCATTTCTACTTTTCTAGATGAAGTTTAGGGTCATTTTGTCAATTCCTAATAAGCTTATTGAGATTTTGATTGTCATTATAGAGAATAGATAGATCCTATTAGAAGAAATTGATTTCTTAATAATTTTTAATTTTCCTTTCCATTAAATAGGTAATTTCCCCATTTATTTTAATGTTTCTTTGTGTTATTTAATAAAGTTTTATAATTTTATTCACACAGGTCCTTCTCATTTCTTGATGCTGAATATTCTGAGCTAAGTCTTGAAGGATGAACATGAGTAAGCCAGACAAAAGAGGAGAAAAATCGTTTGGTAGTGTCTTGTTAAGTGCTAGAAGTCATAGTCATTCTTGGACCACTCCTAGTTCTAGAAATAATGTTCATAAGTTAATCTGCAGGAGATACAAGTAATAAACTGAACTGGGGGAAAATGTGTTTTTTCCTGCAAAGAAGTGAAGTGGGACAGGCAGCCAATTTAAGAAATATTTATGCAGCTGTTGCCTGAACTAGTCCAAGAAACTTCTGGGGACTGGCAACGATATACATTTTTCAGCTTCATCTGAACCTACTGACTTGTTTTTTAAAAACCCAAAGTCCAATATGCTTTCAATCTGTGTGTATGAACCAAGGATTTTGAATATGGATTGATGTGTGTTTGTGGGTGTTTTGAGCAGAGCAGGACCTAGGCAGGTTTGTGAAGTGGTTCAGGTTTTCTTTCATTTGTTATTTGATCTCATTTTCAGCTCATCCCACCTCAACTTCAGAACCATGGCCTTGGAATACCACTAGGGTTTAATTTCCTGCCCTGTTCAGGCTAATAGGAAAAAGAACCCTCTCACTCAAATGTCTAGTCACAAATATCTGGTTTAGTCAATCTGTGGTTAGTCAAGTGATGAAATAAACAACAATGTGCTATTTCCTCCTACAGAATATAGCTCAAAACACTTTTTATCCAGAGTTGTCCTTCAGATCACAGAATTTTAAACGGATTTATGATTGCCCATCCTATGACATTTCATTACTCGTCTCTAAAGCATCTAGGAACATAGGGTTGTATTCTCCCCTTCCCTAAGGCCTTCAAAAATATTATGTGTATTTGGGCATAATTCCAGGGCATGAGTCCAGGGCATGATTCCAAGGCATGAGTCCAGGCATGAGTCCAGGGCATGAGTCTCAGGGCATGAGTCCAACCCACATGCCAACCTACAGCCCAATTGTTGAAAAAAGTTATAAATAGGTCATTGCTTTCTTTCTGTCTTACCAGATTAATCAATTTTAGACTTCCTATGAGATAGCCAGGAAAACAAAGTTTATACAGTATTGTCCTCACGTTAATTAAAAAATGTTTACACCTCTCTAACTGAAAAAATATTGGCAGTTCCATTAATAAAGTAGTTTCATCTATTATTCAACATAGTTTTACAGGGACTGTAGGAAGAATTGCAGAAAGGGAATTAGAGTACAATAATTGAAAAAAAAGAACAGCTAATATGCAAAAACAGATCAAGATGTTCTAAAATTAGATTGTGGTGTTGGTTGCACAATGCCATGGATATACTAAAAACCATTTTACTGTATACTTTAAATAGATGAAAAGTATGGTATGTGAATTGTACCTCAATATAGTGACTTTTACGAAGCTATAGAAATCCAGGTATTTTAGAGTTAAAAAGGAAAAGAAAAAGAAATACGGTTATCAGTTCTGATTTGACGGTAACTGACCGCTTATGGGTAATAATGGCTAAAGTAGCTGGAGTGGCTTCTTCGGAGTAGGTAGTTATGTTAAGTCTCATCTAATGTTCATAATAAACTCATGAGGAAGGAAACACTATTGTTGTCCTTATTTCACATATGAGAATTTGATGCTTAAAGAGGTTAAATACTTTGGCTAAAGCTATGCCGTTAGCAGGGATGGGATTGGGATTTGAGCCCACGCATCTGTTTCCAGAGCTCAACTCTGGAACACTGAGCTAATCCAAGCCTCCAAGACTGACTTGGTCTTGACAGTCCTTTATTGTAAACAGCAATTGTCCTGAATGTTAGTATTGTCTCCAGAAGACCTAAACAAGTTCTTTCATCTAACTAGTACGAGTGATGGCTTGATTTTTTTTTGCAACAGGATGTATAAAACAGTTATTTACACATAATAAATTCTCAATAATCTTCATTTAATCTACTAGACATTTTATGAAAAAAAAAAAGTCTATCAGAGTTTACAATTTGAATTATATTTTAAGTGTCCTGGGCTAGAGTTTCTTGCTGTGGAAAGGGATCCTTATGCCTCCTATATAAGTAAACAAAAATGGCAAATATTTTTCATATCTGTAAACTCATATTTGTTTTAAGCAAGGTACCCTGAAAACAGCCATGGTGTCACATTTCTCTTCATTTTTAGAAACCACATCATTATCAATGAATATGTATCCCACTAGCTCAGGAGAAACCAAGGACATCGTGTTGGAGAACGCGGAGTCCCTCACTCCCTGTACATAAGTTCAGCCTCCAAGACAAGTAAAAAATAGACTTGGATGATTTACTGTTAGTTTCTGAGGAAGTACTAGGAAGAATGATTTTTATTATTATTAAATGTTCAATTTAAGTATTTTAGGAGGCCAAACCAAACCTTTGTCTCTGGCAGGAAATCTTGTACTAAAGAGCAATAGGAACACTTACGTATGAAAATTTTGGCATGAGGACATTCTTAAGACTAATTTTGGGGACTATTTCATCCTGTTCACTTGTAACAGGGCTCCTGGGTGCAGGATATGTCCTCCTGCTGTTCTTGACACCTCTCCTCCAGTTCCCCAGCCATTAGTAGCCCATGGAACATTCATAAGAGAGTTGCTGTGATATTCCAAAGATAGAGGTACATAATCTAGTTATTATTATAAATTTAACAAAGAAGATATTTAAGTCAAATAATAATTTCAACCTTCTGCTTGTTTATTGGCTGGGAAGTTTATCACACAATTTCTTGGTGTGGCAAGTTGACTTTCTAGTATATTCTTTACTTTAAAGCTAAAAGTTTTCATTAGTTAAGTGGAATAATAAAGGTTTCAAATAAAATTCTAAGTGTTAGAGATCCTGTTGGGTTATAATAAAATGACTTCATGGAGAACATGGAATAAAGAAGTCTTTGGCCATATAAGTGCACCGTTTGAAAGAATCCATTTTTTATCAAATCCATTTTTTTAAAAAGCAAGTAGTCTAGTTTAGCCAAAGAAGCAGATACCTACCTATACAACACTGGCAAGAGATAAGGGAAGCCAAAAGAGTATATACATAGTATAGAGGACACAAATGTCAGTTTAATACTTATGTCTCAGTTTAAAATTTACAGAGAATGGGAGACTGAAAATTACATTTTTCATCTGAACTTTTAGAAGTGGAAAAAGCAGGGTATAGTTTAGCATGCAATAGAAATAGGCTGAGTTAACAAGAAGCCATTTAAACCACTTGAGTAAAAAATAATGAGTACTTTGGACTAGTACAAATCAGAGAAGGACCATTTACATAACAGAGGTAGAGACAACAGGATTTCTAGAAAAGATTTGATATAAAGAACGTGGGGAAAGACATGTGTGATGATCACAAGGTTCCAAGCCTGGTTGAATGCAACAGTAATCAGCACAAACAACGTAATAGAAGATGGCTCAGGAGGATGCTACGATGCTTTCGTTTTAGTTTTATTGTATTTCAGGTGCAAAAAACTGGAAATATGAGTTTTTAGTTAGGTAGCTTCTAGAACTGAGACAATAAATTTCTGTTGTTTAAGCCATACACAGTCAGTGGTACTCTGTTAAAGACAGCCCTAGAAAACTAATACAGGTCCACAAACAAGTAAGTCAACAATGAATTTCCCCAGGGGGATACACATTGAAATCTCATGTACTACAGAGAGGGCATAGTGATTTAGTTAACTCTGAAAAAAATGTATTCACATAAACCATTTAAAACTCCTTGATTTTCCAAATCCATTTTATTTCCCTGAGATAGCAGTTCTTTGACTAGTGTTAACGTTGAGAGGGAACAGCCAGTTTTGGAGAATAAAGCTCTTCCACTATTTGGGACTGTGGACTCTTCTAAACCGATCTAATAATAGAACTGGCCTGCTCACAGTGATTGGCCATTCCACAAGTTGAGCCATCAGAGGTGTTATGAAAATAAAGCCAAGTGAAGTTACCTGTTAACAAGTGAAGGCTCTGAAGACATGTTTTTAATGGAGGAACTGATTCTGATTTCTGAAAATGTACTATTGGTGCTGTCTTTAGATATTCTGTTTTAATCGGGAAAAAAATATCAACCTCCATTTCATAAAGTGATCTTTTGTATAACTTTAGAGATTTACAGTTCATCATGGTTGCACCTGGTTTGGCAAAAGATTCCCCCTATACAGTGGAAACATTTTTTGGTAGTCAAGTTGCTGAGTGGGTGGTTTCCATGGCAGAGGTACCGTACTTACTCTGGGCACCCTTTTATGTACATTCAGTATTATGCTTTTCTATTTACAAGACCTTTAGAAGCTGTCCTGTGGCCCAAGATTTTCTTCCCAAACAAAATAGCACAGATTGTGGCTAACGTCCAGTGGATTTAAAATATGATTTTATAAAACATGATATAAATTTATTACTGGCTAAATATTGCTAATTCAGACTTCTCTCAAACTAAAAAGAGCCAGGGCTTTCAAAGGATCATAATTTTCAGAGTACTTATGCGTGTATGTGATGACTACAAATCGCCCATGAAATAATATTGTTAAAATAAGCCTGTCTGAACCCAGGAGGATATAGTGCCTCATTGGTGACACTAACCATGTAAAATGTGACTCTCCATTGATCAGATCATTAACCTTGCATTTGATCAACAACTTGAAAATTTTACATATTGGTTTTCTGACAGTATTCCAGTGGAATTTAGGGGACAGCAGAGTTTATAATAGTTCTTGTACTATATTCCATTTCAGACATCAGCAGAAAAACTTTTCTTTAACATATGACCTATGTTCATATGTGACTTCTCTCACGGTTTCCCCTTACTTATTGTAACTTCCAGAATTCCCCCTGCTTTTTCCAAGGAGGAGCTTGGGCACAGATGAAACGCAGCATGATAAATATAACATTAACCACCCTCATAACAACATCTGATTAATCGGAGTGCTTTTCAGCCTGTTGACAACTCATATGGATCTGGCAGAGACAGAGTCAGCATGATGACTAAGCAGTCTTTTCACTATGATTTATGATCTGTCCAGGTCCAAGCTGAAGCAGGGCAGCTAGTGTGAATCGGAATCGTATCTGGTAGGAGTTTTCTTGCCTGCTGGCAAAAAGACTGCTTATTAGTTTATTCTAGCAGGTATTAGACATTTTACTAAGAATATATACATACACACTGCAAATACAGGTGAAAATTCTTATCTTACTCATTGTAACCTAAGCACCTTACTTATTATGGGCACTAGGTTTTGAAGGAATTAATATGTAAATAGAGTTGGCTTTGGTCATGTAACACCTGTGTCACCTTAGGCAAGTTACTGATCTTATTAAATAGGAGAATAACATCTGTCTCATAAGAGTCTTATAAAGACCAAGTGGAATAATAAAGAATTCTGTAATTCCAAATTCTCATGTAAAGGTATTGAGTTATTATTTGAGCTTAGAATTTACCTGTTCTGTGTACTGTGTCTTTTAGGAGAAAACATTAATAATCTCACTGATTATCTAGTCTAGGTACCTCCTAAATAATTATAGTCTGTATTTAAGGGCATCTCAGCTAACTAAGCTGCCGGGGGCCCAGATACTATCAGTTTAAGAACATCTTTTTTAAAACTTGTTTTCTTGAAAAAAAGAAGCCAGAATTAAGTTTACATCCACACAAAATAGGACAAGCTCATAACTATGAGCTGGAGTCTCAGTCAAAGGATGGAAATTTTTGATTCCTTCACACGTGGGAAGGATTGTTCTTATTAATCTCATTAAAGAAATTGTGGGCAAACCTCCTCTTACTAAAACAAAGTTAATTGGTTTGAAGGAAACATGTTGAGATATCTTGGAGGGAGAAGAAGATTCTGTAATTGACAAAATATTTTCCATGCACAAAGGCACTAGTTTACTGGTTGCTGAAAACAACTAGAACATCTCAAAGTTTACCTTATTATGAACTAGAATAGCAGAGTTGTAGAAGACTCCTCCAGATGAATACAAAGGTGGTCAACTATGCGGGCTGCCTGAGTCATGGACTCTCTACGTTGGGCAGAACTTAGACCATTGTTTGTGTTCTTCACTCAGTTTTGATTTCTTTGTCAATTTTTCATAATTTATGTTCTCTTTAGCTCACACATCTGTATCTATTATTAAATTGGCCATTTGACTGACTCAAATGAGTGATTTATTTTTATTCATCTTATTTTGTTGGTTGTCAGGGGGAAGTTAACTTTGTACTCTCCTGGGGACAAAGAAGAGATAAGCCTCCTTGTTGTCTGGCCTCCTCAGGATCCTTAAACTGCCTAAAGTGCAGTGCTGCTGCTTGACGAAGTATGCTTTTCCTTATGGGGCCTCAGATTGATGGGGACAACAGTTATTGCTGAAGTTCGATTCCCACCATTAGAGGAAGCTCAGAGGGTGAGCTAAGGAGAGGATGAACTTTGTTGGAGTCCAGAAAAATGGTCTCGAATCCCAGTTTGTCATTTTTTCCTGGATGAGCAATGTCTCATTATCTCCTGATTATAATAGATCCTTGAAATAGTCAAGGGATAATCTTTAGATATGGGATCCTTGAATGCAAGAATCCTACCGAAGCACTTCTGGAGAGCTACAACAGAGGTGAGGAAAGCCAATTCAGGATAAAACAGAGATGTTTACCAATAATCCCATCTCATTCATTGCCAAATCACTTGCTCCACTACTTTACACTCCAAGTGGGCATTGGCTTTGAGTGAATGCTTTAGAAAAATTATAATGCCTATGCTTTTGGGGTTAATGGCAAATAGTCAAAAACTCCTTTGTTAAATCTTCAAATGACAAAAGTCTACTGTAATACCTACTTCTTAGGTTTGTTGTAACCATGAATAAATGTAACATAGGGGAAAGGATTAGAATGTGTCATGATCAATAAATGTGAGGCTCTTTCCCTCTAAAACAATGTTTGTTAGATGAGTGAATGAATTGTTAAGAGAATTGTTTCTCTTTGAATGTAAGTGTGATAAGTGGGGGTAATCTTTGGCTTTTTTTTTTTTTCCCCTAGCATTCTTCATGCTCATCCACTTCTGGAAAATATTGGTTGAGTCAATACATTGGCTCTGTGGTCAGGTAATGAGGAAGTCAGGTCACAGTTGCTCATTCACCCCTCCTCCCTCTTCTCATTCTCTATGAGGTGGAATTTGTTTTCATCTACACTGTGTGAAGAGGGGAAAGGATGTTATTTTTTAAATGTATTTCCTTATTTTTAAATGCATTTTGGTAAAAAAAATATATATGGCTTAAAAGATACATCAGAGAATTAGTATAAATCTTAGAATTAAATTAGAAATAAGAAAAAAGTTAAGAGATCAATAATCAAATATTGACTATGTTACAGTTAATGTAGGAAGTCAGACTCAGAGCAAGAAAGCAAAAAATTATCCATAACGAATTATGTGTATCTCATAATTCCTTTCATATAATACCCATTAAATAAAATACTTTAAAAAATCACTTCTAACATTTCTGGTTTAAGATGGCAAATGAAGTACAAGTTTTTATTTTAACACCTGAAATGAAAGTAGAGAAGCAGAATGAGTAATAAACCAACAACATTAAAGCAAATGAAATTGAGGGTGAACCAACAAACAAATAATTTTAGCAGGTTTCTGGGAGATTGAAAATGAATGAGAATGGCTTGGTGAATAAAACAGGCTGAAAAAGCCATAGTTTTATAGATAAGAAGCTACAAGGAAAGAGCCGATCTTCTCTGCAGAATTCCAGAAAGTGTCTGGCCTCAGAGTCAACAGCAAGCAAGTTAGAACTGGAGTTGAATTCAGGGGATTCCTTTAAGGTTTAGTGAAACTGCTACCATCAGTGGATACCTGTCTCTCTTCCTCAAATCAACATGTAGGCAGACAGCATTAACACCCAGGCAAAACACAAAAAGGCTCCTCTCTAAAATAATAATAACAACAACAACAACTACTATTTTTAAAAAGACAACAAACAATGTGGAAAACAAAGACGTTTAGCATCAGGTCACCTATGGACAAAATATAGAAGGCTTTGCTGTGCTTTTAGTCAAAGTAAAAAAGTAAAAGTAAAGTAAAAAAGTAAAAATGTAAAAGGGTAGCTGTTAGGAGGAATAAAAGGACACATAGGCAGACATGTAAGGATGCTAAAACACCAAAGTCACTGCTGTTCTAGACATTTGGGATACAGACAAAGGAAAAAATCAGACAGAACTCATCTTCAGAGATCTTACATGACATTTTGCCACCTTTAAGTAAGGCTGCAGGAGATACTGCAAAAGCTGATGGAATTAGAATAGAGGTTTAAATAACTAATAGATAACTAATAGAAAAACTATAAATAATAACATACATTGAGAAGAGTAGAGATGAGTGAGTGACCTGAATTTTAAGATCTCATATATGGAATTCATTAGATACCATCTAAAGTGGATATCAAAAATGAGATAAAATTGTGATATCTGCAATTAAGAAGACAATCACCAATTTTATAAGTTCTGTCATGCCATCCTTGGGAGATAAGATGGGCATGTATGTTTTAACTGTTTCTGTGACTGACCTGAAATGGATTTGCCTCTATCAATGTCACTCTGGAGGAAGGTCCCAAGTGGGGCACCAAGGGCAACCTTATCTATCTTGTTTGGTTCTATGTAATTATTAATGGATTAGTTAGAGATGTTCATGTTATGCTACTGCTACTGATTATTATTATGGAAGAATATAAAAAGCAGGAAAGGGGAGAGAGAAAATAAGTGGGAATGAGAATCTTAAAAAATTATAACAAATGACAGCAATAATCTGACTCTCTAACAAGATGAAATTAATTAAGAATAAAATTATAATGGTACTTTTGCCAAATTTATGTGAATACAAAGGTGGAAAGATGTGGCTTAGTAAGAACTCATGCAAAAATTTGGCCATCTTATCAATCTCAAGGCTTGATTACCAGCTTTACAATGCTAGCTTCCAAATACTTGTCTCCATCCCAGACCTCTACATAGCTCCAATCCTATATACCCAATATCTCAACCAATCCCTCTTGGAGTTGGATGTCCAAGAGGCTCCTAGATTCAGAGGTCCAAGACTGAAATCTTAAATCATTCACTTCAAACAAGGTCCTCTTCCAATATTCCCCAATCAGCAAATATTACTACCACCTGTTTGCTCTGTTGATAAATATAGGCATCATTGATGATGCCTCTTTATTCCTCCTCCTTTCCTCTTCATCTTTAACTCTTCTCTAGGCTCTAACCATTTTAACTCCTAGACTTTCAGAATTTGTTACCCTCTTATCTCTACCACTACCTTATTAGTCCATAGGACCACTATTTCTCACCTGTATTATTGCTGTGGTTCATCTGGTCTCAGTGTTTCTACTCTGACCCTCTCTACTCAATTTAACACACCAGCCCAAGTGATATTTTTATGACATTTTTATGTCTCGGCAATCTTCTTGCTCTCTTGTGCTGTAGTCACATGGACTTTCTTTCAGTTCCTTGAACACACTATGGGGCTCCTCACACAAAGCCTTTGCATATGTTGTCCCTTCTGTCTGAAATATTATTTCCTCCACATCATCTGGTTAAGGCCTACTCATCCTTCAGGTCTCTGTTCCAGTGACATTTCCATTGGGAAGCCCTCCCTAACTTTCCAGGATGAGATTTCTTTGTTTCATGTTCTTATGGTTACTTGCTCTGTTCCTGCCTATGGAGTTCTTGTCTCAATTTATAATTCATTCATTGGTTTACATAACACATATTTGTTGATTATTTGTTATTTTCCAGGCTCTGTTCCAAGTGATAAGGATATAGTAGCGAATAAAACAGTGCCCCCCCCCACAAAGATCTTCATTTAGCAATGGGGAGGGGGGGATAGATGACAATCGAATCAACAAGTAAAATAAAAGTATATTTATTGGTGTTAAGTAATATGAGAAAAGTACATCAGAGAAGTAGGATAGGACGTATCACGTGTGTGCATAGGTTCATTCTATTTTAAATAGGCAGAAAGAGCTGATGAGGTAACATCTGAACCAGACTTAAATACCTGAAGTTAGGACTGCTCCAGATAAAGGGAAGAGTAAGAGCAGAAGCCCTGAGATAGACACATGTTTCCCATGTTTAAAGAGCAACATGGCCAGCATGGTCAGAACAGAGCAAATGGGAATAAAAATAGCAGATGAGAATAGAGAGAGGAGTCAGGTGAGGTAGGACTCTGAAGGTAAGTGTAGGAGCTTCGACTTTCAGTCTGAATGGGTGGGTAGTTAGGCAATTTAAGCAAAAAAAAATTTGATCTGACATATGTTTTCAAAGGATTGCACTGGCTCCTGTGGGGAGAATAAACTCTGTGTGTGGGTGGAGGTGGGGTAGGGTGAGTGGAAGCAGGGGTGTCATAGGAACCTGTCTGCACTCATCCAGACAAGATATGATGATGGCTAGATCACGGTGGTAACAGTAGAAGTGGGGGAAGTGGTCAGATTCTGAATAGTTTTGAAGGAAAGCCAACAGAATATGTTGACAGATTGGATATGTTATAGGATTAAGAAAAAATATCAAGGAGTTCATTAAGGTTTATGGTCTAAGCAGCTAAAAGAATGGAATCACCATTTACTGAGATGAGAGAAATAGATTTAAAGGGAAAGATCAGGTGTCAGTCTGCACATGTTAACTTTAAGGTGCCTCTTACATATCTAAGTGGAGTTAAAGAGTAGGAAGTTGGATTTATAAATCTAGAATTTGGGGGAGAAGTCTGGATAGGATGAAAACCATCCTAGTTTGCATAGGACTAAGGAGGTTCCTGGGACACGGGACTTTTGGAGCTAAAATCAAGAAAGTCCCAGGAAAACTGGGATTGATTTTTTATCCTAGGTCTGAGATTTAGATATGAATGTGTGAGTCTTTGTACATAAATCCAATTTAAATCAAAGTCAAATCATTAGATGAGATCATCCAGAGAAAAGTGAATTAGAGAAGATAGTTGGTTCAAGGTGACTCCAGCATTTAGAATGAGGAAGTTGAGAAAGAATTACCAGAAGATAGTAAGGACAGTCAGTGAAAAAGAGGAAAAGCCAGGGCAGTGTGATGTTCTGCAAAGTCAAGTGAAAAAAAAAATGTTTCATGTAAGAAGCAGTGGTCAACTGATGATAGGTAAAATGAAATGAGGACTATGAACTGACTGTTGGATTCAGCATTGTGGCTGTCATTGGTGATCTTGAAAAGATTATGGAATGGTGGAGGGCAAAATCTCGATTGGAATAGATTCAAGGAAGACAGCAATTAGAGACACTGTATATATACATTGGGAAAGAGAACTGATCAGTAGGAAAGTAACTAGAGGGAAGTAAATAAGGTAAAGGGAAGTTTTTAAGATAAGAAAAACCATAGCATGTTGTAAGCTGCTGGGAATAAATAAATGCTTTAGGAGAGAAATGGAAAAATTTTTGGAGCAAAATCTTTGAGAAGATACTCAAATAGCTTTAGATAAGAGCACAGTTCATTAATAGTGACAAGAATAAGGACAAGAGTAAATTGTCCTCATGTTATTAAGTAAATGCAAAGAGCCTGTTTAAGTTCTTTTCTGATTGCTCTCATTTTCTCAGTGAAAAGAGGGTTAGGCCATTAGCCAAGTGGCAGATGTGGGATGAAGGTGTCTGAAGAAGTTTAACATAGAGAAGAAAGAAGGTGCAGATGAGCGGATGACTCCTGTAAAAAAAGGTAATGAATAGTACAGTCTGATGACGCTATAGTCAAAGCTGGGGCAGGAGGGTAGGACTTAGGGAGAACTGAGGGAAAAAGATTCAGAAGTGGAGCAAGGAGGACACATTTCCCAACTCCAGGCCTAGAGACATAAGGGAAACACCACCGGAGAGGGCTGGAAGTAAAGCAGAATCCTCAGGAGAGGTAGCTTTCGGATGCAACATGAAGGTGACAGGAATGTTCACGAGAATTTTGAGGCTATTCAGATTTTAATAACAATGGACTGGGCACCCTTGAGGGGACATCAGAAGGGTTTGAGGAGTTGTAGATGAGAGTGGGGGCTGTAGTGCCCCACTTAAAGAGATTAGGGTTCAGGTTTGTAGAGTCTCCTGAGGGACTAGGCCTTTTGTACCAACTGAAGTAAACAGGGATAAAGTGCAGATGGCAGCGAAGACTCTGAGACTCTTGGGAAAGAGCTATGGCGCTCCCTCTTTTTTCCTGCCAATAGAAGTGTGAAGGCACCTTTATGGAGAGCATGAGTGGTTCTGGGCCACCTCCTTGCTCATGTGTAATGAATGACACTTGCACAAGTGTGATTATGTGCTCAGTGTCTGTCTGCCACACTAGATGCTGCATGAGGGCGGGGGACTGTGTCTGCTTTTGCTCTCTTTTATATCTCCAGGGCCTTGAACAGTGCTTAGCACATAATAAGAGCTCCATAACTGTGTGTTTAATAAATAAATACCTAATGAAAGAATTGAGGATTTTAATGGACAGAAAGGTCAATATAAGCAGTGTGACGAGGCTGCCAATAAAAGGGGCTGATGTTCAAAGTGGAGAGGGTGAAATCTTGCTCCACTTCTCTGTGAACGGCATGGCCTATAGGAATTCATTCATTTTTGGCTGTAGTCAACTTCTTAGAAATGTTGGAGAGGTGAGTGAGACAATTTCAGCTTTCAGAAAAAGAGAGAGGGGTATGATCTCAGACTATCCCAAGAATAGCTCTATCGGATGGCCTCATAGGGAATGAAACACATGTTGGGAACTGGGTTATTTTGTGGCTTCCTCAGTGTCAGGTGATTGAAAGGCGATTCTTCATCTTAATGGTGACTTGACTTTTTTTTTTTTTTGTCTCTGCTTGTACTGCTCTTGTTATTACCATCCAAATATGGATTCCTAACCCTAAATGTCTTTTTTTCTACTTCACATACGCTCATAGTTTCTGCTTGTTCATTGTTTCAGTTTAGTTACCCAGAAGTGTTCTGAGTGTCTTAGACGGATCTTCCTCATCGTCCCCCATATCTGTCCTGATAGTATATGACCATTTTGTACACCTCTCCATATATTTAAAGTTATCCAATTGATTTTCTGTTTTTATATGTGGCTTTAAGAAGATGCTTCTCAATAGTTTTCTGCCTTCCCAGATTGTATCTCTTTTCTATCGTTACAGGAGAGCACAAATTCTGATTTAATAGCAACTGATGCATCTTTCCCTGGTTAAAAACCCTTGGAAAGAGCTGTTAGACCTGGGAGCATGCTTTCTCTTTCATATCAATCTCTCTTGAACTTCGGGATTTCATTTTAATCTTCTTAGGTGTTTACTAAGATCTCAGCTTTTGTCTTTAGAAATCTTTCTCCTCCTCCAGGTTAATCAGCATGTCTTTCTCCGTTTTATGTCCAGTCCTCTTCTGTTTCTGTTTTGATAATAAGATGGAAACATGCTTTCTAAATCACTGCAGTTACTACTTGGTTTCTCCTTCTGTTAGAGACAGAGAATATCATGTACAATTTTTTGGTTGTCTTCTTAGCTTTAGTGTTTGTACTGGTTTTGTTCAGTATTTGTCTACTTCAGCTGAGGATGCATATGTGTATTTAAGTACTCATTAAACAGCACCAACTTAGTGCCCTATAAGAAGTTCAAAGTGGCTTATTTCACTCAACATGATGTCCTCAAGTTTCAACCATGTTTCCACATATTCCAGTATTTCTTTTTTTAAGGCTGATTAATATTCTATTGTCTGTATATACTACTGTGAATGTTTAGGTTTTTTTCCCACCTCTTGGCTCTTGTGAATAGTGCTGCAGCAGGCATGGGAGAGTTAATATCGCTTTAAGATCCTGATTTCAATTACTGCATGATTTTACTTGAACGAGGTATCCAAAATAGTCAAATTCATGGAATCAAAGCATGAGATGGTTGTTGCCAGGGGCTAAGGAGAGGGAGAAATGGTGAGTTACTTACTAATCAACAAGCATAAGGTTTCAGTTACGCAAGATGAATAAGCTCTGGAGATCTGCCATACCACACTGTACCTCTACTGAACAGTACTGTATTCTACACTTAAAATTTTAAGAGTAGCTCTCATGTTATGTTCTTACCACAATAAAATAAAGATAAATAAATACAAATTTTTTTAAAAGTTCAAACTAATCTTTCCTACTAACAAACATGTTTCTACTTTAGCTAATTTCACCATTCCTGAGCTAAAACCCCAGATCTAGTGTTCGCCTACCACTATTTCTCCCTTGCTCTCACTCTACGCACTTAATTAATTGGATGGTATTAAATATTTCTCAGCTATGCCTCCATTCCCTTTGCCATTCCTCCAGTTCAGGTTTCTAGCATCACTCACACGAATCAATACCGCCACTTTCGCACTAGAAATTGTGCTTCAACTCTTTATTCCTTTTAATCCTCTCTCCACAATGCTGAAGAAGACCTTTCTAAAGTTTAAATCCAGTTATTTACTTCTTGGATTAATACCTTTCAATGGATATCTATTACCATCACGATAAAGTTAAAACTTCTTACCATGACATAAAAAACCCTTCATAATTTAGGCTCCAGACTCATCTCCCCAATCTTCCACTATACCCTCATTCTATCAGTAACTCACCTTCTGCCATTATGCTCTTTTTTCTGTGGTTACCAGGCAAAGTCCCATTTCTCCACTTAACTCAAAACACCTCTCATTCATGAATGTTTTCTTGATCTGCCTCTAGGTAGATGAGCCCCTTTTAATCTCATGCTTACCTCTTTCACTACACTTGTTACACTGCAATACAATGTCTAGTTTTTCATGTCTATCTCCCTACTAGATTGAGAGTGTTGTAGCTGCCAGCCCCTGATAGACACATAGACAACCAGAAATCAGTGAGTTATAGGAAGCACACTCTTTATTCAGCCAGCTGAGTCTGTCAGACCCCAAATTAAGCAGCCCTGAAATTAGAGGTACAGGGTTTTTAAGCCCTAAACCCCATTCCTCATCCTGTTTCAACACACAAGTCTATTTTTCTTCTTTTTACTGACTGTCAACTCACAGGTCGGTTGTGCAAGCAGGGGTTCAGAAGCAGAAAGCTGATTGTTAGATAGCCAAACAGTAATTTTCCAGCTAACACAAGAGCACTTAAGGGCAGGATCTGTGTCTGATTATCTTTGTGTCTCATGGAACTAGGAGAACACCTGACCCATTGCAAGTACTCAATGGATGATTGGAAAGTGAATGAAACTCATCTTTATTTCCTGATTTCTTTATATTAGATTTTCTTAAACAGAAAATGGGAGAGGGGGTCATAGAGAGATTCATTTTTGCCCTCACCTTGCCTGTGATGTCAGGGTTTAGAAGACTTTAATATAGGAAATGTGAAGAGAGGTATTATGTGGTATGACTTTGGCAAATGAAAATATTTGTGAGAGTTAAGATGAAAAGTATGTTGAAAGCTTAGTCAGCCTCTGTTTTCACCTGTTTCAATAGGAAATATGTATGTTACTGAATGCCCCAAATAGAGAAGTTAGCAAATTTTAGGGAAGAAAAGTAGTAGTAAAAAAAAACAGTTTAAAGTCATCATAGAAACCCTATCTATGACTTCTTCTGTCAGAACCTCTGCTTTCTTCATCAGGAATCTAGAATGTATGAAGTCATGTGAAGGTTTACGGAACTAGTATGGCTACTTCAAGCAAATCTTTGCACTTTCTTCCTTAAAGGCCATGCAGTTAAAGAAAAGTGCTTACTCTTCCTGTCTTACTATTTACATTGGAATGAGCTCAAAATAATTTTCAGGCAACAGCTGTTAATAATTACAGAGAAAGCACTTTGTGGCTTCCCAACCAGAGCATTTTTTTTTGTTTGTTTGGGATAATAACGCATTGCTTGACTGCCTCTTTCTCTACGTTACTTGTTTTGATTTTTTTTTTTACCTTCAATTATATTTATTTCTATGACTGACGCCACAATTCCCCCACTAACCCATCACATGTCCCTTTCTTGTTAGCTAAAGACTCCACCAAGTTGAATCAGACTCCGATCTTTGGTCTCTGAGCTGTTGGCTAGTCTGTCGTCAACTTTCCAGGAATTATTAGGTCAGTCTGAAATCTGGAAGATAATGAATAATCTATAAAACAGACTATTGTCTACTTCCAGATTCTCTAAGGGAAGAGATATATGGAGATATAGTTAGAAATTTCCACCCCTTGTCCCTGTCTTAATTCTCAACCGTCAGTTTGTGGCCTACCATCGGAAAATAGCATCTCTACTGATGCTTTGGCATTTGTCAATCTGTCCTCTGTATCCTCTTTCAGTCTTTGGTTGCTTCAGCTTTTTCTTTAACTCCTGAAAGAAAGGAATATTCAATCGTGTCATAGTATCAGGTACTAGAACTTAGATTTTCTCTAGGTTCTGCTGCTTTTTCAAGGCATGAACTTGGATAAGTTCTCAAACTCCATGGGATTCCATTTCCTTACATGTACAATGAGTAGAGTGGATAAAGTTGCCTAAGGCTGCTTTCTACTCTGATAACAATTTTTAACCTTATTTGAGAGTTCATGATATTTTCATATTAGGGCATAGTATTATTTATCAAGAAATATTTAATTAAATATCAAGAAGTATTATCAAGAAAATTAAAAACAAAAACTCTCACTGAGAAAATTGAGGCTCCAAGAGTTTAAGTAACTTGCTTAAAGTCACAGAACTAATAGATGGTTGATATTAGATTTGAACCCAGTTAGTAGAGCATAAAGCCAAATCTTCCTAACATGGCATACAAAGTCTCCATGAGTTTGGCCTCTGTGTCTCCAGACTTAACTCTCACATTCCAACTTTATATTCTAGTAGCTGAAGTGTTGTAGATTCTCTGAGGAAATCATGGACAAGTGTACTCGAGGTTTTAACTGTGTTCCACATCTCCGAGTCTTTTTTTATGTTCATAAGTTCCCTCTGGGGTATATCTTTACTTCCTCTCACCACCTGGCTAATTCCTGTTTGTTCATGTGTCTTCACTTCCAGAAAGTTTCTTAAACATCCTGGGAGGGGTAAATGCTCCCCTTCATTGCTCCCATAACACATCATGCATACTTTCACCTTCCAATTTACTGCAGTTTCTTGAATTTATATGTTTTATTCTATCTCTTCCATTATATCATAAGCTCTTGGCCAAAATGTACCTTGTCCTATTCATCTTTGTAGTACCAGGATCTAATTTGTTCTTACTAAATATTATTTGAACTTAACTGAATGGAATGATGCCAAGCACAGGGTTTTACCCTTGCATTTCTCAAATTATCTTCACATCCTCATTTCATAAATGGAGAAATACAGGCTATGTAACCAAGGATTAAACTTCAAAATTCTTCCCACGATCAGTCCTCTGGAAAGAGTTATCTATGTACATTTTGCTCATGTCTTTACTTCCCTTTCACAGCTAAGCTCTCCAATCCACCTTTTCACTCAAACTGTTCTGGCTGAGAGCTCAATGGTGGCCACACTGCAAAATCCAACATATACCTTCAGTTCTTCCCTTCCTTGATTTTCCTGAGTAATTACCCTCTCCATTTAAAATTCCCCCTTTCCCTGGCTTCTGTAACTCACAACCTAATGTCACACACCATCTAGTATTCTTTCTAACCCATTTGGCTAACCCTTTGATTCCGCTTTGGTAGCTCCTCCTCCTCTACTTAGCAATTGGAATTCTTCAAAGATCAGTCTTGAACATTTGTTTCTTTTTTTATCCCACATTTTATCTCACTCATTCCCATAGCTTATATAAAAATATTATGTGCACGTTAATGACCCAGAGATTGATTTCTCTAACACAGATCTTCCTTCTCAGCTACAAACTCCTAATATGACATTTACTTAGTTGCTTCTCATGCATCTCAATCTAAACACAGCAAAGTCTGAACTCACTTTCTAATCCTTTAAGCCTATGACTCTTTCTTTAGTATTCTCAATCTCCCCCACTTGCCCTTCCAGTTGTTCATGACAGAAATGTTGATGCTACCCTTGACTATTGGCTCTTTTTAAAACATTTGTCAATGACACCTTGTAAATGAATCTCAAATCTGTCCTCTCCCTGTATCCAATGCCACTCTTCGGGCTCAACTACCCCTATCTCTTAGCCGAACTACAGCAGTAGCCTCCCAACTGGACCTTTGCTTTCACCTACTCTTGCCATTGCCTTGTTTTGCTCATTTCCTATAGTCCATTCTACTTACAGATCACTAGAGAGTTCTTTTCAAAATGAAATTTTAATCGTGTTATATCCTTGCTTTGAAACTTAAAATGTTTCCCATGTCTCTTGAGATAAAACAGAACATTCTAACATGTCTTTCAAGGCTCTGCATCACCAACTCTCATCATTTTATTTCTCCAAACTGTTTCCATTTTGGCCCTAATCACAATCATAACTATATCATCATTTGTGTGCTTTTTTTTTTCATTTTTAGTTTTAAAATGTCTTCCCCCATCCAAGAATGTATATTTTATAAGATCAATGTCCAAGTCTGTTTTGTTGATCACTAAATCATAGAAACCTAGCACAATGCCTGGTTTGCAACAGATAGTCAATAAATATTGTTAGATAATGAATGAATCAATTAATTAATGATAAGTTCTTTTTGGTGCATAAAAATAGGTCACCCTTTAGAACTCCTTGCTCTGGGTAATTCTTCCAATTCAAGCATCTTAAGAATTTTTATTTTTAAGAATTAAATTCACCCATATTATGTGTGAAATTATTCACCTTTTATTCATGTATAAAATTCAATTATGTGCTAAACATGGAGGTAATAGAAGTAAAAGAACAGCAAGCTACAGTGAGCAAAAAAGACCCATAAGGACATATGATATTGTTTTTTAATACTTTAGAACAAATATTTATTAATTTGAGTATAAGTGTACTGGGACATTTTTCTGAAATTTGAAAGATGATTTCTGTGGCTACTGTTATGTCCATCTTTTTCTGTTGTATGTTTCAAAATGTTTGAGCTATGATTTTTTTTTTTTTTGTCTACTTATGCCCTAAGTGGGATTGATGACTCTGCTGAATGTTAGTTTATTTTTATTGTGATGACTGCAAGAAACTCATTCAATCCTTTTAGGAAAGTATTGTAACATTAGTTACTGTCTTCAGCTTGGGTATCTGCGTCTTACAGACATTTTGTAAAGCTGGTCTAATATTGTAAGAAATATGACCTGTATTTTTGTGACACCAGTTGTTTCCTCATGTCTGACACAATGTAGTCTTATAGAATTCAGCTAAATAATGGAAAGGCAGCCAATGTTAATAGTGCACTAAATTCCACATTGGTCATCATTTAGCTAATAATCATCATTGGGCTTTCTTCCTTAGATAATCCTAAGCAGAAGACTGCATGAATACCTCACATCATTGTGATTTAGCATTTTCAATGAGTGTGCACCATTGCATTATTGAAAATAAGTGAATAGCCAGGACGATATCATAGGTCAGAGAAAATCAATACATGTATATTTAACTAACGATGTCTATATGTCATAAATGTTAGAACTGTCAGAAATCATAGGATTTGGTTCTTATTTGTATACTGTTGTTTTTATCTCACCAGAGAGAAATCCCAATACACTGGTACTTAAATTAGTACAAGGGAGCTAGCAAATGACGGGTGTGAAAAAATATCTAGGGCTACATGTTTAACCATATTTTCATTTATTTTAATTACTAAATCTTTGGCAGCTAGGAAATCAGTACAGTTTGATCCTGAATATATGAAAACTTGTAATTTTAACAGAGCACTAATGTTTTATTGTACTAAGAATATTTAGTGTGAAGAAATTGACTCTCTTGGACTTCCAAAATATTGTGGGTTTTTGTAGGTTGAACAAAATATGTAGCATTAAAGTATTGTAAATTCCTTAACTGAAATCTAAGGCAAAGTTCAAATCTCTTCCTCTTTTTTTCTTGGCTCTGTGTTTCTATTTAACCACAATGCTGACCTTGCCCAAGACTCTTATGTAAAGCTTCTTTATTAAAATCTTGATTTAAATTTGATCTAAACATTTAGAACCATTTTTAGGAGGAAAATTAAGAGACCATAGCATTGTGACATATTTTAAAATTTTTCCAGATAACTATTTAGTATTAAGTAATCCAGGAAAAAAAACACAATAAAAAATATTTTTGACTGAGATAATCTACTTAATTATATCTTCTAGATAAATTTCTAAGTACTACAGTTCTTTGATTTTAAGCCTGCATTATTGAAATCTTTGTAAAATTAAACCTTCCCCTTTCCTATATTGAGTGGGTAGAGAGGACACGGCCAAAACTTTATTTCATGGCTGAACTCATAAAATCAGTTCTGACTAACACTTCTGATGTGGAATTAATAGTTGTATGTATGTGTATAAATGAAGACCTCAAATGACGCACACGTCCAGATTCCCTGTTTGCCTAGCTCAGTCTGACTTTAGAACTCCAGGTGCACTAAACCACACTTTATGGAAGGAAAAACTATGGTGCTTTTTTTTTTTTTTTTTAATGGTTTCCAGTGTCTGTTTTGATGTCTCCTAAAGTGGGGGTAAAGTAATACTTCCAAGTTTGGCCCAGGAGCAATTGCCACAAATCTTCTTCCCTCCCTTCTTTCTGGGTCACTCATGCAAAAACAGCTCATAATAAAAAAAGGCATTTCAGTATTTAGTCTGCTTTTTCCTTTGGGTGAAGAAATGGAAATTCAGAAGAGAGAAACCACTAAATGAGACCATAACTTCTGAAAGTGCTGACTGTGCTCAAAGGCAGCAAGAAAGGTCCTGAGGAGCAGGAGAAGGGAGAGCGACTAAAACAAGAGGGCAGAGCTGGGAGGGGGTTGGGGAGAGTTCCAAAGTAGAAGTTGAGTTCTCCATGGTTGAGCATCTTCTCTCCAAGGTCGAGGAAGAGGAGGAGAGGTGGTACGAAGAGGACTATCTCCAGAGAAGGGGAATAGCTAGAAAGGTTTACTCACACTCTGTGTTTTCCTTGGGAAGACATTCTCTGTGAGAAGATGGTCGTTGGAAATGAGGAAGATGGACGAGGAGAGAGCAAGGAACAGCTGAAGGTCGAAGGCTGAGTGTTTATGGAAACAGAGGCTTAAAAGACAAAAGGAAAGTATATTAATGGCCTTGCGGTGGTTAGCAGGACACTATGACGGTAATAATGGGTCATAAGCTGGAAGGATTTGTATTTCATATTTAAGAAAAATAATATAAAATTACCAATACAGAATATGTACAAAAGTAAGTATTTAGAATAAAAAAAAATCATGACAAATTGCAATTTACTTTTGCTATTTGACAAAAACATAACGACCATAGAAACCTGTTCCTAGGGTTCCTCTTAAGGCTTGGAAGGAACTCTTGCAAAAGAAATGGTTAAAGCTTGAAGCTTCGTTAGCTTCCTGGTAAATCCATCTCTGGTCATAGGATATAAATGCCACTAGCGTAAACACAGCACAGCACAGCACTATTACATGAGGCAGCATCTCAAAGGAGCCTTTGTGAGAGAAGGTGATGGATGCCTTTACAATACTGGCCTCGAAATGTTCAGAATATACACAGAACAGGTCTAACTTCTGATTTTTTAACACAACTTAAATAAGAACATGCATATAGAAATACTTTAAAAATTTGTAAATTTCTCTCCCCAAATGTTACTTTCTGAAAACCCCCTATATTGCATTTATCAAATTTATTTAAGACTTCAGTGAAACTTTATTTTTACCCAATATAATCTTCTTAGAATTTTGTTTAATAATTATGTAGAATTATCTTTTATTTTTCCTAAAGCATTGTTCTTTTGGCTATATTTTCTATATTTGAGAAAACAATATTTTTTAGTCACCATTTAAAAATTATTCGACCTCAGCTTTTATTTTTCTGCACTAAGTTTAATCTTTGCTTTCATCTTCTCCTGGGAGCTCCTTAATTATACTTAATGACACACAGTTCTTATCTTTGTTCTGTTTTTCTAGACTGATCCTTGTGTGTCTTATGGTACCCAGCTAGAACTACAGCCAATGTTGAATGGAAGAAAATGTCATGGTTTTATAAATTGTCTGTGTGTGTGTGTGTGTGTGTGTGTGTGTGTGTGAGAGAGAGAGAGAGAGAGATTGATTTCCAGTGCCCTTGTCATATATTTTTAGCATTTAGTTAATTATTAGCAATAATTGGCACTTTTTTTCAGTTTGGTATCTTTTTTAGAGTTCCTTTAACAGTAGTTGGAATCATAGGAAAATTTTATCAGGATAATCCAGGATGCGGAGGAAGTTTGGAATATTGGAAAAGACATTCAAAGTACTAGGGAGAATTGATGAATAAAACAGTTAATAAAAAAACTTAATACAAAGAACTGGGACTACAAGGTGAAAGAAGCATTCAAGAAATCATAGGATGGTAAGTAAGGTCCCAGAACGGGAGCATTAGTTAATTGAGAAGATAAGAGGTTATGGTTATAGAAAAAAGCAGGAAGTTAGGACATCGGGTTAATAGACGTAATGGAGGTAGAGCTGTACCTTGTAATTAGGTCCAAGGTTTTTCCTTTGATGAGAGTCTAGTGTGGAATGCAGTAGGAGGTCAGGATCGTCAACTAGAAAGAACTGGTGAGGTAGAGATTAGAGAAATAGTTCCTAACCCTGTCTGCATATTACGATTACCTGAAGAGTTTTAAAAAATATCAATGCCCTGGTCCCTCAGGCCAACTGAATCAGAACCTGGAAGTGGCATTGGTAAGTTTTGAAGAGGAATCAGGAGATTCTTCCGTGCATTCAGAATTGAGAACTATGGATTGGAGAAGCGTTTCTAAACTGGAGTTTTTATAATCCTCTTGGTCCAGGTGGCTCATTCCTAACCAATTAAATCACAGCATTTGGGGGCAAGACCTAGGCATCATCTGTTTCTAAAATTCCCTGATTTTCCAATGTGCAACTAAGTTCAGGTGCCATTGACTTAGAGAGGTTGTGTCCTGTGATCCACTATGCATCACTCGTAGAGTGAAATTATGTTGCGTGATAGCTTTTGGGTATTAAAATTATACTTTTAGCCTTGAAGTTTAAGGCACTGAAAGAAATCGAGATACTGTTGTTTGTTTTTGTTCTGATGCTTCAGTGCACCCTTCTAATTTAAGATATAGAATAACAGAATTTTGAAAACCGGAGACTTCAGCGAAGTAACCCAGCTGTCTCCTTTAACACACGGAAAATAAGAGGCCCAGAAAGGGTAGTGGAATTGGTTGTGATCATTTGGGGAGTTAATGACAGAGTGGGGTCCTCTTATTCGAATCTCTTTCAAACTTCTTCCACAATGCTGGTTACATTAAAATTCTGATTCTGAAATGACAAACACTGGAAAAGATGTGATTTAATTTATAAAACCAACAACTTACATGCACCGGGTTAATGTGAATGTACCACAAAGCTCTAAAACACTAGAAGAAAAAGTTAATCCTTGAGGCATGAAAAAATTTATTTTAAAACAAATAAATTAACCTATTTTTGAAAAAAAAGCCAATACCCAACATGGCATTTGTAAACTAACTTTACATGAGAATTCTTCAAGCCAAAAAGACAGCCATTGGGTAGCCATCCTGTTTTATTTAGGAAGGCTAGAATTTGGTGGTGGGGATGGGGAGCAGGGGTTGGCTTTAGACCTGAGAATATACTTGAATTTCCTAAGGTCACATGCTAAGCTGTAAAAGGAAGTCTTATAATTAGTACTTAGACCCTCGATCATGTGGCTCTCTCGTGTTTTCATATCTGCTGAGTTGGTTAGTCCAATTTCTGACCTAACTCGATGTTGACAAAATCAGAATAAAATCATGTCTCTTTGGGGGATAATATTAACTACATATAATTATATTCTGTTTGTTAGATGTTCACATTTCCTTGTGTATTCATGGATTTAAGTTTCAGTATATGATTTATGTTGAAATATAGTGGGTACTCCCCTTCAATCTCGTTCCCAGGTGATATCCTTTGGCTGCTGTTTCTTGGCTAAACTCTTTGTCAATGGCTATGGTAGAAACACTGGAGCATGCCGATCAAGCCTAAAAGTGACTTGAAAGTGTGAAAAATAATAGATCAGGTCACAAAATTGGGATTCAGAAAGGTCCCCATGGGTTGAAAAGAATAACTCAAATCTTAGCAGATGCAATTCAGTGGGGAGAGGCAAATGCAAGCCTCTGTACTTGGACACAGTGCATAGTACAGAGGGGAAGAGAACTCTTATTCCGCTTAGAGCATTTGAAGCTTGTTACTGAACAGGGTTTCTCGGCTTAAGGCCCATAGGCCATTCATATGCCTTAGGGATCTGCAGTGTCCCAGAAATTGCTCGTTAGCCTTTTGTGCATGTCTATAGCCTACATTCCCCCCATACCCCGGGGATAGGGCCTGTAATGTTTATTAAATTCTCAAAATAAGAAACACAAATTTAGGCCTAATGGTTATAAGTGGGGAAAATAAAAGGAAGCTACAGACAGATTTCATCTCAATGTGAGGAAGAAACTTCTCAGTTAAAGCTGTCCAAAGATGGAATGAACTCTCATGGGAGGTTTCGAATTTCCAGACCATTTGGCAAGAATACCATAGAGGGAATTTAAGCAGCAAGTGGATAGTTGAAATGTAATCATGTTTCTACAAAACAAACAACTGGGTACATGGAAAAAATGACTGAACACGACTAATGTGAATACTGCTAGAGTTAGGAAGTCTCAGCATTGAGCTCTGAATTCAGAAGCTGTGACAGAAATTGTAGATAATGGAGACACTTCCTCTAGGCAGATCCTGGGTCATATTTTGCTAGACAAAGAGGCACCCTTGTGGTTTTGTTTTCCCTTTGAGTCTAGAGGGAGGAGTTATTCTACCTCAAATTCATTTGTGGTGTCTGATAGGCAAAATACCCACCAAATGTTATTATAGGGAAGAAAGTCGACAAATAGAGGATGAAAGTATACTGGTTAAGATGATGGGCTATGGAGTCCAAGATTGAATTTACTCCTGCATCCATATTTATTAGTTGTGTGTAACATCGAAAAAGTTATACAGCCACGCTGTGCCTCATTTCCTTACATATAAAATGAAAATGACAGTAGTACCTACATTATAGGTTGGAGAATCAAATAAACATAAAAACTCACGTAAAGAATTAAAAACTATGATTCACAAGTTAGCTTTATGGTTGTTTTTATTTCTAGTTACTCGTGGAAGATATTTGAATTCTATTAAAAACTCATTTATTTACTGTGTGATGTAGGGAAAATTCCTTACCTCTCTGGCTTTGTGTCTCTTAACTGTAAAGTGGTAACCACATTTACTTTAGGTAAAGATAATATCCAGTTGAATACTGCCCTTAAGAACTAAAAGAATCAAAGTACCCTGAAAGGTCTTACTTAGTGGAGTTCAATAATAATTTATACATTTAGGTTTGTATCAGCACATTAATTCTTAATTTGAAGGCAGTGCTTTAGATTAGGTTTTGAAATCATCAGCAGGATGTATGGATCTGCTCCACTATCAAGCTTTGTTAGAGCCTGACTGGTGTTTTGAGTCTGCTGTTTCTAGGACTCTACCCCAAACTTTTAAGTCTGAATATCTGAGAGATTGTTTTAGGTATCTATAGACATCAAGGGCTTCACAGTAATTCCTAATTTGGCCCCAAGCCAGAGTTAGGATTCCCAAAACTAGAGAGGACCTCTGCCTCCCAAGTGCTTGGAGCCATAAACTCCTCCAAACAGATGAAAGACTTCTCCGCTGGAATGTGTTTGTAACAGGGAGTTCCAGTTGGCTAGGGGAGATTCATCATGATTTATAGCCTATTTATAAAGTTTTTCTTTTGTCTTAAATGAGACCTGTGCATATATATTTAATGTGTAAGAATGTGTAATCTTTAATAACTGATGAAGCCTCACAGGAAGTGTAATAAGTTTTTGTTTTTAAATTTAGCTTGAAATGTTAAATTAGTAGTGTAGGCAAACACGCATCAGTATAGCCTCATTAGTTTGAACTCTACTACTTGGAAGTTTGTAATAATTGGCTGCCAATGCATACATGTGCAAAGTAGTCATCTTCTTTATAGCATAAATTAATAGCGTACCCACTTATGAAGCTGAAAAGAACTGCTTTTAAGTACTTCATAAACAGCTACTGAAAAGCTCATTATAATTTAGTACTCTTATCTATTCTTCACATCTTTTCTTGAGGGGAATCAGAGACTTCGAAAGTTGACAAGGCCAATCTTCAAATCTGAGTTATTGGCATTCTTTAAAAGGAATTATTTTATCAGGTATTTATCTTCAGAGTCCAGGCTTCTGTTTTTATTGTTGTTGTTGTTGCTGTTGCTGTTGTTTGTTTTGATTTTCCCCCCTCACCTGCCATGTCCTGCTTGGCTGCTATTTTAATTTATTATTTATGTGAAGCATTTGAGAGCTATTCTATGTCAATTTGCAGATGTCAGACTTTCCTCAAGCTGTTCAACATATTGTGGAGTGTCTGAGAGAATCTGTTTTCTATTTGCTTGTTGGGTTAACAGTGAGATAATCAAGAAGACGATAGCCCCTCATATAATGACTTTTCTTCATTACTAGGAAATATCTCTGGGAGAGCCCTCTCAAATCAGATGTATACAGTCTGGAGCTAAATAAGAAAGAACTCGAGAGTCCTGAATCTCGTCTTTTTCTCTCACAATCTACGAGCTCTTTGAACCTCTTCTTCCTCTAGTATATATAACATTCCTTTTCAGAAGGGCTCCATGCTTTAAATTTTTGCTCTTTGAATATTTCCTTTCCCACAGTAAAATAACTATTTAGAGATCATTTCTAGAACATCTTATGTACAAGAAGAGAGGAGCTGTGACTTTAGTCAAACTCATAGGTACAAACTTTTTTCAATGTTGAAGCAATTTGACTTCAGGACTAAAGTCCAATCTTCAGATAACTATGAAACAGGGAGAATGAGCCTCTACCTTCTCCTGTGCAATGGAAAATCTAACGATGAGTCTGTAATGTTTCCCCATTACTGTCAGCCAGATCACACTCCCATGCCTTTGCTCTCACTGGAAGGCCTCGCTCACAGATTCCAACTCCACATGTGAGAAATCTTCAAGGCTTTTTAATTTAGGACTCAGCTCAAGCATCTTCTCTCTGTAAAAGCAATCCTGTACATTGCCCTCACCAAGCTCTGATAGGCACACCCCCTTACTACCACGTACTTCATATTCCTCTTATAAAGTCATCTTTACATGCAGAATCTATTTCCCTGGTTGAATTCTTCACCCAAATGAAAGTTCTTCTAGAGCAGAGTGAATTTCTGGATTATCACATCTAGCACAGTGCCTGGATAGATAGGATACGTACTCAGTATACATTAGATTGTAGCATGACTGAGAGAATTATAAACATCAGAGTATTTTATAAAAGATAAACAGAATTAGTACAGATTTCAGAAATTACAATTTTAGTGAGGTAATTACTCTGAAATAGAAAAAAGGGAAAGTTAAGATTATTTCAAAAAAGTTTGATGTATAATAAAATTCCACTAAACAATGATGTGTGCCGATAGACAACTGAACAACTTAATTCTCACCTAGTCAGAATTAATGCAAAATGTAAATAGTAAAATTGTTGTTTTTAGAAGGAAGAGGTGGTGTCTTATTTTTAAGTGGACAGCATATCTCATACTAAGCTTTAAAATGCTGTCTGGTGGACATTCTTCTTCATTTTAACTCAGCTATTAGGAACTGTCATGGCTTTTGAGGACTGTTACTTTTGAAACACTACCTCTGATCTGAAAGTAAAGAAGGTGAAATAAATTTTTATTTTCAGGAATTTCATAGGAATAAGATTACTTCATACTTTAAAAGTAAAATAAACACAAAATTATAATAAAATAGAATAATTGTGATCATGACTGATTAGAATTAATGAACTACCCAAGTTAATAAAATATTTAAATAGGAATACAATTTCATTGCGTTGAAATAGGACCTAGATCTAGGTTAGCATGTGTTTTAGTAGAGGTCCTGCGTCAGGGAATACATCAGAGCGGTCACCAACTCTATGGATTAAACTGAATCATCTCGCCATTGAAATGCCTCCATAGGAACATGTTCACTCCAAACTAATATATTTTATACACTCAGATAGATGTTACCCTCAAAATTGTGTTTACTCTATCAATTTTCTTAGTTAGAGATGTGCAAAAGAAAAAATTTAAATTAGCCCATTTCTAAATTACCTCAAATTTTTAATTAGAGAAAATGTTAAATCAATGAGAAATTAATCATTTAAAAAGTTGAATGTGTTTGTGGACAGGGGAAATGTACTTGAAAACAGAATTTACCATTTCATTTATAAATACAAGTTGATTTAAAATAATTTTTAATCCATTTGCATAGTGATGGGAGTGCTAAAATACAGAATTTTAATTTCAAGAGAAATTTTTCAAAATTGCAAGTTCTGATTAGTAGCTCAGGCAAATCACAAAGAGCTTCCATGTCATCAGCATTTCTGCAACAGGACTCTTTGCCTTGCAGTTTTCAAGAATGATTGCTGAGACTTGTGACTGGTTTAATAACTTGGAACATTGACCTGAGACAACATGAAATAAAAATATTCTCCAATCATGTGATGTTTGAATTAGAAAATGACACATATGCATTTTTCAATAGTGATTCTTATAAATGGCGCAGATTAAGTCAGGCTTGAGAAAAAATAGGTGAAAAGGAAGAAAGGGAAAATAAAGGATGTACATCCTCTGGGAAGAAGAAATAGTAAATGGCAGATGAAGAGGGTAAAGATACAGGGCGGCCCTAACTTTGTCTCACATCTTAAGCTCTGCCTCTGGTTTTGACACACTTGTGTTTCTTGAGCGTAGCTGATTTCACAGAGTGTAGCTTCCTACCTGACCAGTCTGGCCTCCCATCTTCAACATTGTCTTATTAGAAAGGGTGATTTTAAGAGCCATGGTGGGCAGGGAACTTGCTGACCTTGAGTTCTGTCAGGAAAATTGAGGAATTTATGTGATTCCCATGCTCCCTCTGGGCGCTTAAGGCTTCCAGGCAGTCATTTATTTTTAGTTTCATTTTTCTCCTGGGATGATCCCAAATACTTTTAATTTTTTTTTCACCTTTTTATCCTACTCATCTTCTCATTTTAAGTGTATGACTTTACCTTTAAGTTATAAAATAAAGCCCATTTATTTCCCTTTCCTATTCTTCCAGCATTTATAACTTCACCTACTCATCTGTCTCTCTAAAGGAATCCTTCCTTTTTAGGGCTTACTTGTTAAATCCCTTATTTGTTGGTTTCACATTCTATTCCCTCTTCTAAAAAAAAAAAGTCAAAAAAACTAAAGGAATCTTTCCTTGATTCTTCCTCCACCTCAAACTATTACTTTACCTTCTTTCTTTGAGCACCAAAATTCATATAAAATTTGTCTATATTTGCTCTCTTTTACTTCCCGATTTCTTTTTCCAAATTTATGTCTATCTATCTCCACAACTCCTTAGGAATGTGTTGGTTAGGATTAACAGTCATTCTTTGACCTCTCTGTAACAATATTATTGATCATTTTTTTCTTAGTTCGCCTCCTACATTTTTCACTGTTCCTTCTCAGTTTCTCTTATTCATCCTGCTTCTTCATCCTGACCCATACATATTTACTTGGCATTCTTTATTCTCAATGTTCACTCCCTGAGTGAACATTGGCTCTGAATTAGTCATTATACTGGCTCTGAATTAGTCATTTCATACATTCTCACAGGGTCAACAATTACCAATGCAGGGTCAACTACCAATATCAAATCTATTCCTCCTGCATTGACCCCTGTTTGAGCTCCATTTATGTATTAGCTTTGACATCTATGTGACAATTTATGTAAATTTCCAGACTTTCGGTTTTTCATCTGTAAAATGTTGCTGTAAGATTAAATAATATAACATTTCTTGTCATGTTCCAGGAATAATAAAGGCAAATGGATAATATTTTTTCTTACCAATAAGTATTTTGTCGAACAGTAAAGGTGAAGAGCAGCTTTAGTAAGCATGGTGGGGATGGTTGTGGAGGAAGCCAAAACAGAAGAAAGGAAGCATCACGTTTTGCTTAGCAATGCTATGGAATAAATACAGAGTATGACTATCCCTGTGACAAAAATACAGATTAGCAAAGATGAGAAAGCAGAACTAATCCCAAACTAAGTAATTTAAAATGCTGAATATTGTTTTATTTAAATAGTAGCATACTCCAAATAAAAAACATTGTCTTGTATTTTTTGTTAATTAGTGTTTTCCTTAAGTTTATGCATTTGGATGTAGTAATCAAGTAACAAACCACATATTGTCTATAATCTAAATAGTACAGATTTTACAGCTGAAGATATACTTTCCCCTGTGATTTGTTACATTAAAGCTTAAGTATTATAAAATTTATTTAGTCATTGATTTAACAAATCTTTTATGCATATTGCACTGTGCCACTAACAGTTGCACGGTGGTGGTGATAATTATAAGACACAGATGCTTGCTTCAAGAAGCTTGAAAAGACAGCTATGTAACTAGATAATACACATGATAGACATGTTGCAAGTTAAGGTAAGAAAGGAGATCATTTTGCTCAAAGCAATAAGCAAAACAACCCATGACTGGGGCTTGCCCTCCTTGGCCAAGTTGCTCTAAGCCCTCAGGAATGCTGATGAGGTACCTGTCCCAGATGTCTCTCTCTGGGTCAGTGTCCTAAGATAACCTGTTGCTCCATTCAAGACTGCAGTCAGCACTTTTTCTTCTCACCAGGAACACTTCTTCTTTCTACATCTTGTTCCCATGGGCATAGTTATCAAACCATCCCCACACTCTATGCCCCATATCATTATGCTGGCTCTGAATTAGGCATGTTCCAGGATCTTAGAACCAATCCGAGAATTTTAGGATCTGTGGTTCAAATGCTCATATCAGGTCTCAGGACAATCTTTGAAGATTTGAAGATGTTGAATAAGATAAATGTATCTGCTTGGGCAGTTGCCTTGATTAATAATAAAACTACTTGAAAGATAATCTGGATTTTTGAAGTTCGAAGTTTAAATAATTATTTCTTTTATTATTAAAAAGTTTAAGAATCAAATGGTATTATCTTCAAATGTTTGATTGACTGAACCTATTAATTAGATGTGATAACCACAAGATAAAACTTGGAGAAAAAAAATTAGTTATTTTATTCTTCAACAGATTTTGAACTTCTGAAGTAGTTTAAACATCTTTATTAGATACAGAAATCTAATAAAAAATAAATTGACACTCCTTATATTTCAGTCAGGACTTACTGCTGATACTTGTTGCCATGAACAAACATCCTCTTGTGAAGGAAAGGCCAATGTTTCCTTCCTTTTTAAGAAAACTGATTACAGTGACTGTTCTATTTTGGTAAGATATGTAAACACATTTCAATGTTAGCAAAAAGCAAAACATAACACTGTTGGTGATTCAGCAATAAGGAGCATGATTTTGTAGAAAAACAATTGAAATCGTCTCAGTGCCATTTTTACTGACTCTCAAAAACATTGCTTTTAAAGTTTCCTTAAGAAGAAAAACTAGACTAGTTTATGAAAATCGCCTCAATTTCAAGCTTATGGTAGAATCATAGCAAAAGTAACTAATAGCGAAGACATTCCAGGTAATGAGGTAATAATTTAATATTTGGTCAGACTTTGCCTTGTGGATAACATTGTCTGACAACTTTGAGGTTTATGTGTTTTGGAATACAAACTGTCTAAGTAAGCATTTTCATACATAAGAATAGAGAATGGAATGGCTTTTCTATTACCTTTCAGTTGAAGCCTGCACACTTAGTCTGTGAACATGATGATGTATTTACTGCAAGCTTTTACCTGATTTCAGGAAACTGACTACTTAAACCAAGGCAACACCATTTTACATCTCACTGGTAAAACAGGTAAGGCCTGGCTGTAAGACTGACATAGGTAGACAGGGTCAGGCAACACCAGAAAAGTAGGCTTCCCATGTTCACAAAAGAATATAAATATATCCATAGCGTAACCAACCTAAGCGAAAGTGAGATACTTCATTGCAGGAATTTATTGGAAAATTATAGTTGAATTATTTAATCATTCAACAAATATATGTTGACCATGTACCATGTTGACACAGCCTCTGACCTCACAAAGCTTGCAGTCTAATGGTGGAGACCATCAAGTAAACAGGTGTAACCAGGACAACATTTTGAAAATGCTAAACAGATGTCATTTTAATTTCCATTAAACCATGATACTCTGCAGCTTCTTGCCATGTATCACACAAACGAACCACACAATCCAAACTTGGTCTGAGGAGATATTGTTTTAAGGATGAATAAGACCTGGTGGCTAAATAATGTTATATGAAAGCACAAACAAGTGTGACATGCTGGATCTCAGTGAGAGTGTTTGGGAAACCAAAAGAAGTTCAGAGCGGCTGGAGTGAGAAAGGAAGTAAAAAAAATGATGAGAATGGAGGAGTGAGCAGAAGCTGATTATGTTATGCCTAATAGGTCCTGTTACCATGTATTTGGTGTATTTGAGGAATTGCAAAGAGGTCATTGTGACTGGAACAATCTAAGAGGAATACTTAACATTCTTGCTATGAGTGGTGACCAGTTTGAACATGAGGGTTCAGTACATTTATCCAGTTTGCTGAACAATGAAATAGCTAAGGATGTTTTTGTGATCCAATTTGGATGAGTGCCTTGAGTGAGCAAGAAAAATGAAAAATAATTTGGGTGTTTGATCACATTGCCTTCATACTTGAATTGGTTATAGGAAAGTGATGGAGTCCATCCAACACTCTCCTGGGCAGACATTCTCAGATATTCTGAGGGCTCATTTGTAACAAAAGTAGGCTTAGGCCCTGGCTCAGGAAAGTCCATGAGGCAGCTCTAAGTACTCTCCTCCCTGCCCTTACTAGGGGTAGCTTTTCCAGAGGAATGGCAATTTCCATTCATGAGGGGCTCGCTCATATATTCATAAGAAGAATATCATCCCCAGGAGAGCTGTAGAGCCCCACAATGTGGTTGAAGGGAGAGTGAGATAGGCCTGTGGGGCACTATACAAGGTAGTTACTTTTTAACATAGGAATTGGAGGCATCCAGAGAGCTCGTCTATAGGTCAAGTTCCAGGAATCCAGGAACAAGATGAAAAGGAGCAAACACTTCATGTGTGAATGGAGTCTAGGTCTGGAATTGTTGCAAAAGCAGAGTGATAAGGTTTGGGTTCTCCTTTGTTGGGCACTGGCTATACTGGCATGAATAAGTCAGTTTCAGTTAAGATATAGGATCATGGTGGACATGTACAGAAGTGAGGGATACTGGTCATGATCAGTTGAAACTATCACTTGCAAGAATTCTCATCAAGGAAGGCCGTGGTAAACCAGAGAGGTTACCAAGCTCTACCACTTGGAACAGTTGACACCAGGAACTAGTGTCAAAAGAAAACAAGGAAAACCATAGCCGAGAGCTCCAAGATGAAAATATACTCTGTAAGTGTGACTAGAAGATCAGGCTTGGAGGCCACATGGCTCAGTGGTCTCCAAAATTTCTCAGAAATTTTAATAGAAGTCACTTTTAATATAAGAAAAGGGAATAGAAACGGAAGGAAATTGGGAAACAGACTCCAGGCAGGGGCTTAGGCCAGCTCATATAGAATTATAACCTATCCTTGAACTCACGGTAGCAGGTAAGAGAAGAGGTGACTACATAAAGCCAAGAAATGTATAATGTCCTTTATCACTGGTTTTTGGTTTGTAAACTATCAGATCAGAAATGAGATTCTTTCGATGGTGACTGATGGAATATTGCTCCCTAGTCAGTTTTTGGTTAATGCATTGCCTTTTGGTTAACTTAAGTTTTCTTCCTTTATGCTTTTGCTTATATACAAGCAGAAAATATATTTACACAGGATCATTTAAAAAAAAAAAATTTAGGGCCAGAAACTGTTTAGGGGAATCTTGGATAGGTTTTTTTTCATTATTATTATTATTATTATCATTATTTTAGGTCTACTGTATAAGTTATACTTGGCAATTTAAATTTAGATCCGAGCAATTTTCCGTAAATCAAAGGCATCTAGCAAGTTGTTAAAATAGGGAACTAAATATCCCTGAGTCTTAAGTTTTAAAGTAAATGGAAACACAAACACATTAAGTAATCCTGCATGTATCCTTTTTTTAGGTCTGTTTCCTTCAAGTATATTGCTTATCTTTTTTGTAAAATGAATTTTAAAAATAAGGCTTAAAGTGGTAATATAAAAATTATTTTATTATTAAGTCATTAGAATTAATTGAATTGAAGTTTGGTAAAGTATTCAATAAAATTTTGAAAATTACAACCTCTAAGACAAATTATATTGAAATAGGGTAGTGGGGAGGAGAATATATCTATAGCTAAGCTAAAAGTAGTAAATAAGCAGAAAACTTAGATCTGAGTTTCTTGGTAGTTAGGGCAAAAATAAATCATGTTGGATGATCTATTTCTCACCTAATTCAAGGAATCATACTTTTGCATTCAAAGACACATTTTATTTTCTCCAACAATCTAAGAGCAATTTACCACAAAAATGATTACATGTGAGACATTTAATATAGTAAACAATACATTCAATTTATAGTTTAAGGACATGCAGAAACAATCTTCATATGGCTATTTCTTACAACAACCCTTTCTGAAATAGAAAGAAAAATCTAAGTCAAACTTGTGAAAGTATGTCTGTGTTAAACTACTAACAGGATTTTTTAAATGTGATCCAATTGCTGCAGTACTAAACTGTTAAGAAGCTGAGGCAATGAGCTCCCCTTTCATGATTCAAATGTCCCAGACAAGCTTGTGAGAAGAAGAGCAGAGAAGAGAATTCACAATGAAACGTTTTCCTAAAATCCCAGATTTCTGGATTGTAAATTGATAGGAGCTACAAATAGTGTAGATACTATTTGTATAGAAAGCAAAGTTCTGTTATGCAAGTTAAAGAGTCTTTTGTAAACTTCTGCCCAGGTGGAAGTTCTCACTTATATTTTCATAGAAGTGAATTACTGCAAGGTTTGGGGAAAATTAATGGGTGTGATTTTCATATATTAAATTGGCTGCTTGCATATTATTTGAAAAGAATATAAAGTATTCCTCAAATGAAAAAAAATGCTTAAACTATCATTTTCCAGCTCATGTGGTGGGATATCCTATTGACACAGCTGTCTTAATCTATGTGTGGCAAAATATTTGCTTACTAATGATCATTCCTCATCACCATTTTGCTTAGAGGAGTATTTTTTGCAAAGGAAAGAAACCAATAGTGGTAAAGATCATGGTAAGAAATTTGCTTTGTGTTCTTTTTTACTTGAAATGTTTTATTGATATATAGGTTCGCATGCAATTGTAAGAGGTAATACAGATACAATTTATACTCTTCCCAGTTTTTCTCAATGGTAACATTTTACAATCTATAGTATAGCACCACAAGTATGTTAACATTAATATAATTCACTGATATTATTTAACTGTCCCCAATTTTACTTGTGTGTGTGTATGTTCTGTGCAATTTTATACAAATCCTGTATCTATCATTACAGTCGAGATACTGAACAATTCCATCATTCCAAGGATCCCTCTCGTTGCCTTTTCATAACTATACCCACTTCTCTCCCCTTTTACACCTCTTGCCCCCATCCCAAACCCCTGGCAACTATCAATCCACCCTTCATTTCTAAAGTTTGCCATTTCAAAATGTTATATAAACAGAATCATGTACTATGTAACCTTTAGAACTGGCTTTTTTCCCCACTCAGCATAATTCCCTGAAGATCCATCTAAATTGCTGCAAATATCAGTAGTTTGTCCCTTTTTAATATTGATTAATATTCCATGGCACTGGTGTTCCATAGTTTCTTTAACTACTCATCTGTTGAAGGACATATGAGCTGTTCCAAGTTTTTGGCTATTACAAATTAAGCTGCTATGAAAATACATGTACAGCTTTTGGTGTAGACATGAGTTTTAATTGCTCTGGGATAAATGCCCCAAGAGTGCAATTGCTGGGTTAAAAAGTAAGTGCATGTTTAGCTGTTTTCCAGAGTGGCTGCACCTTTTTACTTCTTACCAAGTGTAAGTGTCATCTAGTTTTTGTACATACTTGTCAGCATTTGGTGTTGTCACTTTTTTAGTTCAGCTATTCCGATAGGTACACAGTAATATTTCAATGCGGTTTTAATTTTCATTTATCTTTTCATGTGCTCATTTACTGTTCACATATCCTCTTCAGTAAAATGTCTATTGATGTCTTTTGTCCTGCTCTGTATTTTAAAGTGCACAATTTTCTAAATTCAGTTATGGATTATTTTTAATTGGAAAATACATCCACACAATATACAAATGATTTGTCATTGTTTCATTTCAAACACAGATGCCAACACATTTCCCACAGATATAATCCTTGTATTTATACTCAGGATTCACTTGAGAGCTAAGCAATAAAGAATCAGGGAAATGGCTTCTAAAACACTCTTAAAATTTTTTTAATTTCATAAAACATTTGGCATCCTTAGGGATTCTAATTGTTTCAGTTAAGTAGCTAATAATTAAAGACAGCGATGGACAACAAACTTACATTTAAAAAAATACATCTGAATATGCTGCACTCCCCATCAACAACTAGTTTCAGCTCACAGAAAATGTCCAAAAAGAGGTAGCAGGGACTATAAGAAGATGTCGAACCTACGTTGGGGAGCTGGGCTCAGCATGACCTTCAAGACAAGCACCAATTGCCAAACCTTGCCATGTGGTTTATTACCAGTGAGCGGCAGTAGAGAACTGATAGAGTGGCAAGAGGGGCTGAATCCCATCTCGGTCAGCCATGGCACAGACCGGCGTAACACCAAAGCCTGGGTGCTTGATGGCAGTCTCTCTACAGCGAGAAAAGAAGTGAGTAATGATGGCTGGAATGGAGAAAGTAGTGGTGCCCCCAGGACCTATATCTGTCTAGGGTGCCAGATAGAAGGGGAAGTTTCCAAACCAGTGACGATAGAGATGGTTAGGAGGGAATAGACAGAGAACACAAGAGACGAAAGGAGGAACAGGACATGGCTTTGAACAGTTGTTTGGGGAAGAGAATGAAGCCCCAGACCTATGTGGAGAAATATTACATTTGTTTTTCTTTCCTTCTAGGACCATATCACTGAGAGTGGCTTTTAGAGACTATAAACCCAGGCCTGTCGCTTGTTGGTAGTGGGTAGTGAGTGAATGAATAACCCATTTACTATTACTTTTTTAAATTTTGAGGTCTTCGTATATTAGTCCAATCTCCATTCTCCTCCTCAATTACTCTTTAAAGCTACAGCCTGGATAGAACCAACACCACCCCAATTAAAGAGAAAAGAAATTTAGACCCATAGACTAAAGGATTGACACAAATGACTGGAGGAGTGAATACAAGGTTCCCCACTCTTCCCCTGCTTATCTTCCCCGTTAGCCACCATGATCTTTTACTTCTAATTTTCAAAACCAAATTAATTAAATGAGTTGGCCTCATTTTCTTATTCCCTGTCACTCTTTGACTTGACTTTTCCCCGCTCCTCTTCTCCAGTGTAGTTCTTGCTAACGCCCTTCCATGTCGCTAAATCCCATGAGCATTTTTTCACTTTTCATCTTGACCACTCAGCAGCATTTTTTGTTTGAATGCCCCTCGTAGCCTCCTACTTCTTCTTTTTAGACTTATCTTCTTCTATTGAGACCTTAAAAGTTGGAGCCCCTCAAGACTATTTCTACACCTTTTCTCAATCTATATCCATAGATATGGAATGCCATCCATACTTCTTTTGAAGCCACCAAATTCTTTCCATTGAGTCAAACTTACCATGTTAATCAAACTTACTTGCTCTCGTGCTCCACCCCAATTCACTCTCTACAGTGTTATTTTTAAAAGGTAATCTTGTCCCTACTCTGCTAAAGACTAACTCCTGCTCCTGCTTGATTCTCCTACTGCCACCAGCCTTAGCTCTATCGCCATATCTTCCTTTCAGTTCTTTCTGTCTCAAGGTTTTTGCTAAGGCAGTTTCCTCTGCCTAGAATATTTCTACCATCCTCCCTTCCCCCACCCAGCTTCATTTAGTTTTTTCCTAATCATCCTTCATGTTATAGCCCAAATGTTACTTCCCCAGATAATCTTCCTGACAACACCAAAATAGATCACATGCTTCAGAGCCCCCTGAACTCTTCCTTTATAGGCTTTTCACTGTTTTTTTTTTTTAATGTGGTGGTTATTTGAATTACTAAACTAAGCTCCAAAAGAGGAGGTGCCCTTAGTATTAATCGCTTCTGTATCCCCAGAACCCGGTACAGAGAACAAGTAAAGAAACACACTAGTCATAATTGTTCAACAGTGTGAAGATTTTTCCATTGCCCACCCCTTGCACCCCTCCCCCCGCCCCGCAGGTCTCCATGAAGTGGGTCTTCCACAGAGGGCATGGGAATCCTCCAATAGGTACACTGGGCCTTGGAAGGGAGCATGAATTGTGACTGTCTCATACTCAATTACACTAAGTTCAATTTCTGGTGCTGTTCTTTTCTGATTATTTAAATAATTCTTCAAAGTCCTGTTCAACCAGGAAGTTGTCTCAGATTTTATTCTTTAAATGTTTTAAAATAACATTTGTTGAGCATTTTATAATATACAAAGTATATACATTTTCATTATATCATGTGGATCCCCAAACACCTCTGAAGTAACATATTATTCTTAATGGACAGATATGGAAAATAAGGTTTAGAGGGACTAAGTGACTGAATAAGTTCTCTTAGCTAATAAGGGGCTGAGCAGGGGTTTCATCCCAGATTTTGTAATGACAAATTCTGTCTTATCCTACTGCTAGATAATTGCTCATGGCTTCTTCATTTGGTCAAGTCTGAATTTGTACCTTCATGGTTAACAATACCCCAATAATGTTGTAGCTTGCATCATAGCTACCTACATAGAATATATAACATCACAGCACTTGTGTGTGTGTGTGAATGTGATAATTTGGGGGGAATACATTCATCTGTATCAGTTTTTCTTATACTGGAAAAGAGACATTTGATTTAAATAGTTGCCTTTGTCAAATAGCCAGGTGCAGATCTTGCCTCTTGGACTGAGGAGCTTTACTGAGTCAGAGGAATAGATAATTGTACTTAATCATATGGAAAATAGCTACCAGGAAACATTGCTACTTATTCCATAATTTGTTCTCCCTATTTCCCTATTGCCCTTCATATTCCACTCATATATCAAAACTCATCTAAGAAAAAAACACTGCCAGCAGTATTTATCATTTATCAGCATGAGAACATTTGTTTTTGTGCTGTGAATATATCCACTTATAAGCAAACACACTAATACTCTGAAAACAAAACAAAGAAAAAAAAACTGTGTTAATGAACCATTGTCCACATAATAAATACCATTGTCTTTTTCTTAAAAATAGAATGAGATTGACTTATTAACACTGGACCAGACAATGGAATTTGTTTTCCATTAGCAATGGTGAATTTTCACAGATTCATCTGCGCTTACCTGTCTCATCACTGGTGACCTTGTAAGCAATTCGAGAGGCAATTTGCAGGGGGTTAGGGATAGAAATGGGACCTGTAATTTTTAACCTTGTCCAGATATGCTCCTAGGAATTGGGAGACATGTGAGAAGCAGACTTATTTTTCAATGTAGATTCTTTGAAAGCCAAGGATTTTATTTTTACTATATTCAAAAAATAAAGATAAAAATTTTAAAAGAAAAAAAAGGTAGGCATAAATTTTTCTAAACTGGCTGATTTTCTCCTCTTTCCACATTTCTCCCTATACTTCCCACCCCTCTTCTCTGCCAGAGTTGTTTATTAAACTAGCTGATAATCTATTATTTTCAAACTTCTAGCAAGTGAGTTTTAGAAATATTTCCTAAGGAAACTTATTGTCTGATTATTTAAATATAGGTGTTTGGGGGTTTTATTGTTTTAGAAGATTTAAACAACATAGATGGGAGATTGTAAAAATAAAATATGCGTTCATCTATTGGAATACTATATAGGCACTGGGTTTTAGCTTTTACTTTTAGTATGCCTCATTTTTTTTTTTATAGCTTGAGATGATGTACTAGATAAAAGAAACTCCTATAACTAGACCTTTAGTCATGGTAAAGTATGTGTGTGGGGGAGCATTCTAGAGTCTATTGATTACATCTCAGTTTTTTAGAAAGCCTGTGCTTCTGGACTATAAACTTCACAAGTGTTTTTCAGTTATTTTCTCCCCTCTTGGTGGGGCAAAATGCTTAGAGTGGGATGGAGTTGGGTATTTAACTTCCCCCATATTGGAAGGCTAGAGCTGACTTGAGTGGATGTTTCCTTCCCCCAGGTGAGTCAGGCTCTACTAACACTCCAGGTGAAAATGAAGGGCCAAAACTTGCCCTTTGTAATCAAATCTATTTCCTAGGCTCCAAGTTCTCCCAGAAACCATTGCGGAGGTTCTGGTTAACTAGTTTCTCCTGAGGGCAGGCCTTGTTAAGAACAGAGTGCTCTGGCAGAGTTGATTCGAAATGGTTCCTTCTTCCTTCTGTCTGCTGAAAGCAGGAGGGAATTTTTCTTTAAAGTTTCCTAAAGGATTTTTTCTTTAATGTTTCCTGTGGGAACGAACTTGCTCAAGCTCCTGGAGGTAAGTCTCACAAAATTGTGGAAGCCCCCTGTGACTGGGTCCCTGGAGTTTTTGCACACTGAACTGCCAGTAATTTCTCAATTGCAGTTCAGGTTTTGCTATCCTGGTACCGGTTTCCACTGAGTTTTGGCTCTGGTAAGACATGACTCCCTGTGTTTACTTGGCAGTCTCCCCAATCTTGGGGGCAGAAATTTTGCCTCAGTTTTTCCCCTCCCTTATGGATCCAAGAAGAGTTGTTGACTTTTCAGTGGGTTTAGTTTTTTACTTGTTGGGACGAAATAACTACTGCCAAGCTCTTTAAATACAGGCTCAAAATCAGTTTTTAGCAAGACACTGAGGTTCTTCCTAATGAACATTAAAGAATATTTATTATAAGAGAACTGGAAGAAGTCAGTAAGGCAAAAGGAATCAATCCCCTGCAGATACCAAGGGGCAACTTAAGTTTTGTGGACATCAAAACTTACACGTGGATTTTCTACTATTCAGTGTGTCATGCCCCCAATTCCTACATTGTTTGAGGGTAACTGTACTAACTTCCCATTTTCATTTTTATTTTACTAAAATTATATTCTTTGGAGGGCAGCATTTCTGTGTAAATTTTATAATGAAGATTTTTACTGATGATGGCACATCGTATTTGGCCTTTATTTCGGTACATCATTACTACTCAATCTAACTTTTCCAGGTCAAATTTGCAAATCTAACCTATTCAAGGAGATTGAATTCTTCCATCATTTAGTCAAATTTTTATTGTGTGTAGATACAGCAATTTTTTAGATTTACTTGTGTTCATCATATTTTCTTAAAAGGCCTAAACTTTTCCTAGGTTAATATGTGCAGCCAGTTTTTGAACCATTAGAATGAAATGGGGTCTGGACCACAGAGAGAGACAGAAGAAAGAAGTCAGGTGCAGAAAAGAAAGTAGATATTGTGGTGGAAAAATAAGAGAACATCTATTTAATAGCTTCTCTTTTCCCCATGATGTATGAAGCAAGGCAAGCAACTAAGAGTGAAGGAGGAGAACATGAGTAAAGTTTGGGAGAGAGGAGAATGTTTGATGTAGTTATTTTGGAGAGAGAAGTCATGAGAAATCCTCATTTTAGGGAAGTGTGGTAGACTTATTGGTTTGTTTTGCATGATATTTTGAGATTGGTGGTCTTGGATTGTAAGTGAGACTAGCTGTGTATTTTTCCCCCCACTATGTTTAGCTGCTTGAGTTTAGGAGCATGGCACAGTTGAGTTTCACCTGAGTAGGCAAGGTGTTCATGCCTGGAGGGAGAAAGCATTGTTCCCATAATTATCTCTTTTTTCTCCTTGTCATCAAACTTTTACTCACTGATTATGTCCTTTGGTATAAAATATGTTTAGTACCCATCACCCTTAAGCAACAAGAAATCCAAAGGATAATACAAACAAACGAGACCTTTCTATTACCCTACTCCTCTTAAAAGAGCCAAGCTACCACCCCATTTGTCTGTTCCCTTCATAGCTTCTTAAATGAGTTTTCTATAATCTCAACTCCATTTACTCATTTCATATTTTCTCTTAACCCATTCCAATTAAGCTTCTCTCCCATCACTCCATGGAGACTGTGTTTATCACACACCCAGTGACCACCACTGCCCTGAATCAATAGTTCATTCTCAGTCCTCGTCTTACTTGATCTCTCAGCCCTTGGCCACTTGAAATGTTTTCTTCTTTTGGATATCGTGATACCACCCATCCCTCTTTCCCACACATTTCATTGGATGCTCCTTTGGGGTCGCCTTTGCAAAAGTTTTAAATATTGCAGATCACATTCTTGGCAATCACTTTTTCTTTATCTAATTTATCTTTTTTAGGGAATCTTCTTTATTACCAACCACTTAAATATTACTTATATGCTAATGGCCTTCATAAATAGATTTTCCAGTGTTAGAAAATCCTTTCATTCCTGGATCTACTGTTGCTTATGATGTAGTGTTATTTTTTGCTTGATGAATGCAATTTGCTAATGCTTTATTTAGGAGTTTTGCAACTGTACTTATCAATGAGGCTACCTATAATTTTTCATTTGAATTAAACTCAGAATTTTTCAAAATAAGTCCTATTTTTTAAAAATTCTATATGCAAACGGAAACAATTTTAATAGAACTTTCATTTCCAGAAACAGTAATAAAGGAAATAAGGCATTTTGTAAAATATGGTCCTGAAGAAGTCACAGTAAAAAATAATGTATACTTCCATTTCCTTAAAACAGAGTCTACTTTCTGTTCCTCAGCCTTGGAAACAAGGCAAACAACAGTCCATAAATAATTTCGGCTGAAGGTTGCCAGAACAAAGCTCAAGCAGCTGAGCATGGACACTTCTTAAAAGAATTTGGGGGAAGCTGACCAAGCAATACAAATTCAATTTTTAATAATGGATGCGAAGTCGAAGTGGTTCCTCCCACGTAGCAGTGCCTCCAGAGCCTGGCCCCGCTAGTGCTCGCCTGTGCTGTGCTCCCAAGCACACCATGATGCTCCTCCTGCTCCAGACTGTTTTTTATTTTTAGCGTTTTGGCATGCAGGGAGCTCTGGTGTGAATGAGGTAAATGCAGATGCCATGTGGGTATCTTAAGGGTTGGAGTAAAAGTATTTTCCTAACACCTGTAGGGTGGAGTCCAGGTGTCAGATGCCCATTTCCTGTTTGTCCTAATTCCTCATACGCATTTGTAAACCTGAGACCACAGACCTTTGCTATGTGTGCAGCAGCCATTTCTTGAGGTCAAACCTGGTACCCAAATATGCAAAAAAGCATTGGGACACAGCTAGTTGGCTTCCTCCCATCTCATGGCAAATTTTATGAACCTGTGCAGATTTCACAAAAGGTTCACATTGTTCTGCTAGATTGGTATAGAGGATTTGCTTTAACCTCCCAACCTTGATACCCCTAGTCTTTTAAGAGATGCTCAGATATTACTCCAACTTGTTGGAGGGTAAAGTGGAGAGGGGCTGTGGGGCGGGGCAGTGGGGTATGGAACTGGTCTTTCTTTATCCAGGAGGAATCTGGTGCTGTACGGTGCAGAGGAGTGAGGCTAACTTTGAAGTACAAGCTTCCTCCTCCTCTGATAATTACTATATTCTTGTTTTATGTTCTGAACATTTTGTTCTGGGGTCGTTAGGCACGTGGGGCTGCAGTGCAGGTAGTCGCGGAATCAGCTGTAGGTTCCGCATCTGCAGTGCCGAGTCCGGGTCTTGGGCGGGGAGTGCAGCCAGGCAGAGGGGCGCAGCGCCGCCGCTTGGGGGAACTGGGCTCAGCAGCGCCGCCCGGGCTGCCGCAACGTCACCCTGTTTGCTGCCGCCAAGTGGCCAGGGACCACAGCCCAAGCGGCTGGAACTGCTGCCCACCTTCTGGGTAGTCAGTGGAACTCACAGGCTAAGCTGGCTCCAAAGATACCTCCAGCACCCCTACAGAAAGTGATTTTAATAATAATGGTCACAGTTGTCACTGGAATATACTGTGATTGATTAGCCATTATAAAGTATCATGTAAACATCAAACACACACAAAAGTAGTGGAATGATTGAAATTCAGTCTCTGAGATTTAAGGAGAAAGAAACCACACTTACTGTTTTATATTTTAATATTTTTCCTCTTAATTTATACTTTTGGAAGACTTTAAAAATACCAGGCCTATGATCCCAATTTCTTAAGTGTGAGGAATTCTTTTTAACACAATATTTTACAAGCTGTTATGTGATTGTTATGGTCTTCTAGTGAGAAAACATATCAGGAAAAGCTATATTGGTTCGTTAATATATTTAAATAAGTCTGTATTTCATTAGTCATGGGCTGCTTGCGGTGTTGTGAAAAGGGGAGCTCTATGGTGAAGGGGTAAAGAAGTACAAATTAGTTGATAGACGGTCACAGGGATGGGGAGCGTGGCATAGGGAATGCGGTGAGTAATATAATGGCTATGTGGAGAGCCAGAGGGAAGACTGAATAATCAGGAGGATCATTTCATAAACTATATAAATGTCTAACCAATATACTGTGTACTTGAAAGTAATAATAAAATAAAATGCATAAAAAGAGGTGGGGGGAGCTCCAGAGTCAGATTGCCTGGTATCTAATCCTGTTCTTGTGTGTAACAAAGGTAACCTCTAGGTAGGTCAGTTTCCTAACATTTAAAATGGGGAATAAAAATACATTCTTCATAGAGTAGTTTGACAGTTCATTGATACATGACATGATAATCCCCTGGGAGAATATTTGGCACATAGCATATCCATTTTTAAAATAACACACATATTTGCATCGGACTTGTTTTTTAGTTAACATGTAATTTCCAGTGGGCTGTATAGTTTAGAGACTAAGAATTGTAGTCCTGGAGGGCAGGGAATGTGTTGTTGATTTGCATCTTCAGCACAGTGCCTGGCAAGTAGTGGATACCTGAGTGAATGAAATCAGACAGATCTGATTCTAGTCATAGCTTTGCCATTTATAAGCAGCTGCCTAAGTCACTTGACCTTTCAGCTGTAAAATGAGGATAACTTCATAGGTTTGTTGTGAGGATAAAGTGAGCTAATGCATGTAAAGTACTTAGTGTAGTACTTGGCATGCACTGTATCGGACATCTTGTTATAAGCAGGAATTTGGACTGAGACCGAATTCAGACTGAACCTGAGATGTTAAACTCTGTATCAGCCTATTCAACTATCCATCAGTGTTATAGCTGAAAACCCCTGCCCAGGGAAGCAATCTGTTACTCTACCATTTCTTAACTTCCTCCTCTTTCTCCTGCTAACTAAACCAGAAAAATAATTTTCTATAGCTTCTTTTGACGACTCTAGTGTGGAAGATACAATTGGATGGCTAATCAATAGCTATTTCTTTCTCTCTTGCTCTCAGGACCCCCATTTGTTTAGAATGAGAGGATATTTTGGATTTTTGTTTCTAATCCTTCATTCCCTCTCTGTGATAGAATTATACATGTATATCTTTTGGCACATGACTTTGTAACACTTTCCACTGGCCTAGGCAGAGTATATATCCCTCTCAGTTTCTTTTGGACTTGGCCAGGTGATTCATTTGGCAAATGGAATGTTACTGGACATGGCATGAACAGAGACTCTAAATTTGTTTGATTTTACCTGCCTTCTTGTGCACCTACCATTTGCAATGAGAAGAATATTCCATGGGTAGCCCGTAATGCCAGAATAAGATAATATATGGATCAAACATGAAACCACACACCACCTAGATCCAAGCCCAATCAATCCCAGCCAAACCTAGCAGAGTCATAGGTGACCTACAGGCCCATAATAGAGGAACAACTGCTTGTTCTGGTAAACAACTAAGATTTTGAGAGTTGCTTGTTATGGAGCATTATCACAGAAATACCTAATACAGGCAGCAATCTGCCCAGTTCAGAGGATGAATTATAATTGTCCTAAGCTAATTCTGTTGTTCTTTTCCAAATACCTGATTCCCAGATTCTCTTGGAACCAGTGGTGGCCAAATGACCCAGTCTTGGCCAATGAAATATATGAAGATATTTACTGAGGACTTCTGGAAAAGCTTTTGCTTCCCTGATAAAAGGCACAGTAGGGGCTGGAAGTAATCTTTCTATCTTCTTCTTTGCTTGAAAATTCAGCGGGTATCTGGAGGCCATAAATCGAAAGGCACAAAGATGAAAAGCTGAGGATGAATGGAGCAAACAAATACAAAGTCTAGACTTCCGATGACATGGCTTACTAGTTGACCAACATCAACAACCACCTATCACTACACTTCTTATTTAGTTAGATTTTCTGTTTCTTGATTCCCAAGGCATTCCTAACCTAATATACATAAAATAACATGAGCTTAGTTATCCTAGTCAGTGTCTCTGAGGTGAGTGATGAAAGAGAAAAGGAAGCTATGTGATCATCATTCCCCTCACAGACTCTAAAAAATATAAATAAATAAATAAATAAACTTATTTATTAAGTTCTCAGAGCCTGATGTCTTTTGCTGTGCTGCCTCTTTGTCAAATGCTTGTAATCACAATGAAGCAATTAAGTTATGGTCACCTTTAACCAAAAATGTGGTAGTGATTGATTTGGATGTAGATAAGTACATCCTGGCCAGTGTTGGAGGGCACTACATCAAATAGGGTTTTATGAAAAGGAAGCTATGCCAACTGTGGAGCCACCCAGAGCATCTCTTAGAGGACTGCCAGGGAGCAAGCTGCCAAAGGTGTTCAAGAAATGTATGATGTGTGTGATACTATCATCTTCAACTTGCACAGGGTGTGTACATCCTCAGTGTGCATTTTGAGTGTGAGAATGGCTATCAGATGAAAAGAAAAAATTGCCAAAAAAGTCTACCTACTAGACTTTTCCTTGGCTGAGATGCATAAAGATTTAGGTACATGAGCCAGGGAACGTGATGCTTACACAGACCATTCTTGGAAAAGCTCTCTATGTTGAAGACTGTTCATTTGTGAAAGCAAAATGAGGAATAAAGACAAATTGTCCTTGTTAAAACATACAATTCAAGCTCTTCTCAAAGCGAGGAAGACATAAAGGAAGATATAAAATATATTTCCTTAGTTGGAGAAAAACCTATTGTGGGTTCTGTGTTCCTGCAGAACCCCTCGGTGTTGGAGTCAGTAGCTGTGGGTGGGGGAGCAGCCTCAACTCAACTAGCAGCATGAAACCGGCCTGTCCCATTACCACATCTCTTTTAAATTGGCTGGCAGACCTAACCAGTGGGAACATTAACAAGGAAAAAAAAAAAAGACAGAAAATGGATTCAAGAATACACCAAAATCCTTGATGACATTTTTGCTTCTTTGGTAGAAAATAACACTTCCTCCGATTAATTTAAGAACCTCCAGAACTGATAACAAACCTAGCATTCTGATACTCTTCACTACTGACTGTGTAATAATTGCTGTGCTTGCAAGATCCCAATAGTAAGAGCAACTGGAATGTGTTTAGAGAGTACTGGAAACAAAGACAGACAGTGATGGTATCAATTTATGGTACATCATAAATCGAACAATGAATTTTGAAAACTTAAATACTTAAAGGGTTTAGTAAGCAGGAAGTCAATCTAATTAACTGTATGACTTTCTTAGTCTGGTATAGTCTGTTTAAGCTCCTGTAACAAAATGCCATAGCCTGAATAGCTTAAAAAACATATTTACTCCTTACAGTTCTGGAGGGTGGGAAGTTCAAGATCAAGATGCCAGTAGATTTGGTATCTGGTGATGGTCCACTTCTTGGTTCATGAATGTTGTCTTTTCTCTGTGTTCTCACATAATGGAAGTGGGCAATGAAGCTTTCAGGTGTTTCTTTTATAATGACACCAATCCCATTCATGAGGGCTCTGACTTCATACCTCATCACCTCCCAAAGACCCCACATCCAAACACTGTGACAGTGGGGACTAGGTTTCTATATACATGTTTTGGGGACTGTAAACATTCAGTTTATACTAGAAACCAATTAAATCATTGCAGACACCATAGTAGGAGACTTCTGGAATGCATTTGAAGATGTTCCAAGTCTCTTGGGAAATGAAAAAGAACTACTGATGTTGAAACTTAAGGACCGGCTACCAGGAGGAACTTTTAAAGATATAATGCCCTCCAGGTTTGATGATCTGATGGCCAACATTCCATTGCTTGAGTATACAAGGTAAGACGGCAAATTGGATTTTGTTTCTAGGCTGCTGAACTACTTTGTTTGGCCAGATTGAGGTTCTGAGTTGTATAATGTTTATGAATTAATTACTCCAAAAGATCAAAAAATGTGGAGCAATGTCTTTACTGAAACATATCTGATGCAGCCAATGTCCTGGTCTATGTGGGAATTCCAAAGGACATTGTGACCAAGAAGAAGTCCTTAAAACTGTCCAAGATAGGAATTTTCACGAACTCACAATATAACAATTTACTGAAGGAAAAGAAGACAGGAGTCTTCTGGCACATATATGCTGGTAAAGACATAGAGAAGATACAAAAAAAATTCTTTAAAAGGCATCAGAAGAGTAAGTTCAAGAAAACCCAGTAACTATGATCCTATTTAGCCATCAGAACTGACATTTAGACTGATCACTAAGAAAACATCTTCAACAAGAGTATAGAATTCAAGGCTGGGCTATTATACAGTTTCTTAGAATTGTGGCATTTACCACAGTAGTAATTCTATATGAGGTCCATAACTTGTATAGCTATGCCGAAGTAGCTGAAGATTTCATTTCTCCAGAGCATTTTAAACAGTGCTTCTGGCTTACTCAGGAATTCTGTTATCTGTTAGAGATTCATACCAATTGTGAAGATAAATTACAGATGAAGAATGTTTTCTACCACATAGTCAAAGATGCAGGTACTATAGTGAAAGCCAGCAGATTCAGTTTGGCAAACCCTAAGGGTTCTAGAGATGCCTTACCTCTGCACAGTGAAAGTGAATTATTGGCAGCTGTTCAAACTCTTCAGGCAAAATTCCTGTGGACTTTGAGAATCATGTTACTTAATCTTTTTTTTTTTTTTTTAAATTCCACTGGACTTTTAAGAGTACTCTAACTTGTATTTCTAGTGTTTATAGACACTAAATGTGTGTGTAGTAACTATTTACAGGACATTCATCTTTAAACTGTGACTTCTCACCTAGTACAGAGTTTTACCAAGCTTTAAAAACAAAACCTTTTATCAGCCCTGGTATGTTATACCCTAGACACTTAGTTGGATAGCTTAGTCAAAATGTATTTATAGCTATTAGTAATACTCTGCACGATTTATTTGGATTGCATTTTGTTTTGTGTTTGAAGATGCCCTCCTCTGTACTTTAGAATTTAGAAGAGCAATGGAGGCAATGAACAGCTAATGATACAGTTCTTATTGTATTATATAGGATTGGCACTATGTAGCAGAAATCAACTCCTGTGCAATCCTTGGTGTTAATCATTCTTGTCAAATAAAGTTTTTGATTTAAATGAAGCTTTGCTAATTTTAGGTGTTGAACATTTTGCATCAAAGTAGTCAGATAATTTTTTAAAGTTTACAAAATAGTTTTGCTAAAAAAAAAAAAAGTGATGTGTCAAAATATGTAAGGTAAAACTAACAGAATTGTAAAGAGAAAGAGAAGAATCCACTCTCATAATTGGAGACTTCAACACCCCTTTATCAGAATGAATAGATCCAGTAGGCAAAAAATCAGTAGGGACATAATTGAACTCAACAACACCATCAATCAACTAGATATGACTGACATCTACAGACCACATTTTCCAACAACAACAAAATACACATTCTTAAATTCACATGGAACATTCCCCAAGATAAACATTCACCAAGACTATATTCTGGACATAAAACATACCTTAACAAATTTAAGAATAGAAATTACTTTCTGCTATTAGACCACAATGAAATTTACTAGGAATCAATAACAGAAAGATAACTGGAAAGTCTCTGAATATGTTGAGATTAAACAAAGCACTTCTAAATAATACATTAGTCAAAAAAGATATCTCAAGAAAAATTTAAAAATTTAAAAAAACAGTGCTTAGCTATAAGATATATTATTTGATGTACACTTGAAACCCATTTGATTTTATTAACCAATGTCACCCCAATAATTCTAATAAATAAATTAACCACTACATATAAAATTTGGAACTATAGTTCCAAAGAATAAGCCAAAAAATGAAGTTTCAATAAATTTTAAACATGATATATCAAGATTACAATTCTTTACTTTTTAAGAATGTAAATGCTATTTCATGTTTTGTTTTTTTTAATTGAAATTAAATATAATTGTAAAAAATCAGTTACAATAAAATGTATAGTGTTGAGTGCATAAATTAGAAAATAAATTTCTATAATTAATCATTTAAGTTTTCACCTTAAAAACTAAAAAAAGAGCAAATTAAATCCAAGTAAGAAGACAAGAAACAATAAAAATTAGAAAAGAAATCAATTTAATTGAAAAGAGGAAATTAATAGAGAAAAATTAATGAAACCAAAAGCTGAAAAGATGGATAAAAATGATAACCAGGCTAATAAAAAAATAGAGAGCTCATAAATTACTAATATCAGAAGAAAGAGAAGGGACATCACTATAGATTCCATAGATATTAAAAGGACAATCAAGGAATACTATGAATAACTCTATGCTAAAAAATTTGATGACCTAGATGAAATGAGCCAATTCTTCAAAAGACCCAATCTGCCAAAACTTACACACACACAAAATACACAATTTTAATAAGCCTTATCTATTAATGTAATTGAATCAACAATTAATAACCTTCCAAAACAGCACCAGGCCCAAATGGGTCCACTGGTGAATTCTACCAAACATTTAAGGAAGAAATTAAACCAATTCTCTACAATCCCTTTCAGAAGAGAGAAACAGAAGGATTATTTCCTAACTCATTCTATGAGGCTGGCATTACCCTAATACCAAACCAAAGACGTTACAAGAAAACTACAGATGAATATCTCTCAGGAGCATACATGTAAAAATCCTTAACAAAATATTAGTAAATTAAATTCAATGATGTATAAAAAGAATTATGTACCACTTCCAAGTGAGATTTATCTCAGGTATGCATGGTTGGTTCAACATTTGAAAATCAATTATGTAATCCAAGAGGCTAAAAAAGAACAATGTTATGATCATATCAATAGATGCAGAAAAAGCATTGACAATATACAATACTCATTCATGATAAAAACTCTCTGTAAACCAGAAATAGGAAATCTTATCCAACTTGATAAAGAATACCTACAAAAAAAATTTACAGTTAATATCATACTTAATGATGAGAAACTGAAAACTTTCACACTAAAATCTACTTTTCTTCAACATTGGTCTAAGTTCTAGTGAATGCAACAAGACGCACAAAGGAAATAAAAGGTATATAGATTGGGAAGAAAGAAGTAAAAGAAGTAAAAGTGTCTTTGTTCATAGATGACAGACATAGGGTCTACGTGGAAAATCTGAAAGAATCAACAAACTCCTGGATAAGTGCTTTTACTTATTGCGGATATGTGATTTTACCAAAGTTGCAGGATCCAAGATTAATATACAAAAATCACTTTCCTGCAAACTTCAAGGTAGAATTTGAAATTAAATTTACATAATACCATTTATATTAGTATTGAAAAATGAGATACTTAGGTATAAATATAGCAAAATATGTAAAAGATCTATATGAAGAAAACTATAAAATTCTGATGAACAAATTCAAAGAATTAAATGGAGAGATAGTCCATGTTCATGAATAGGAAAACTCAATATTGTCATGATTTTAATTCTTCTCATCTTGGTCTATAGATTCTATGTAATGTCAATCAAAATCCCAGCAAATTATTTGGTGCATATTACACATCATTCTAAAGTTTATATGGAGAGGCAAACGACCCAGAATAGACAACACAATATTGAAAGAGAAAAAAGTTGGATGATTGATAGTACCTGACTTCAAAATTTACTATAAAACAATAACAATCAAAGCAATGCGATATCAGCAAAACAACAGACAAATAGGTCAGTGGAACAGAATAGAAAGCCAAGAAATAGACCTACGTAAGTATATCAACTGATCTTTGACAAAGGAGCAAAAGCAATGCAATGAAACAAAAGTGGTCTTTTCAACAAATGGTGCTGGAACAATAGGACTTCCACGTGCAAAAAAATGAATATAGACACACTTTGCAAATATTAACTGAAAATGGATCACAGACCTAAATGTAAAATGCATTACTATAAACCTCCTAAAAATAACATAGGAGAAAACTTACATGTTTTTAAGTATGGCAATAACTTTTAGATTCAACACCAGTGGGGTACGACTCATAAAAGAATCAATAAACTGGACTTCATTAAAATTAAAAACTCCCACTCTGGGAAAGACAATGTCAAAAGAATAAGATAGCCACAGGCCAGGAGAAAATATCAGCAAAAAACACCACTAATAAAGAATTGCTATCCAAAATACAAAACTCGACAATAAGAAAATAGCTGATTGAAAAATGAGCCAAAGACCTTAAGAGACACCTCATCAAAGAAGATATAGAAATGGCAAATACACATATAAAAATGCTTCACATGATAAGTCATCAGGGAAATATAAATTAAAGCAACAATGAGATACCACTGCACTCTTACTAGGGTGGCCGAAATCTGGAAATCTGACAGCACCAAACGCTAGTGAGGATGTGGAACAACAGAAGCTCTCATTGTTGGTGGAAATGCAAAGTGGCACAGGCACTTTGAAAATCAGTTTGGTGGTTTCTTACAAAACTCAACATACTCTTCCCATGTGATCCAGCAATCGCCCTCCTTAGTGTTTACCCAAAGGCATTGAAAACTCACAAAAACCTTCACACAGATGTTCACAGCAGCTTTATTCATAATTGCTAAACCTGGAAGCAACCAAGATGTCTTCAGTAGATGAATGGATGAATAAACCGTGGTACACAGAGACAATAGAATTATTCAGTGCTAAAAAGTTACGAACTATCAAGCCATGCAAAGACATAGAGGAAACTTAAGTGCTATTACTAAGCAAAAGAAGACAATCTGAAAAGGCTATATACTGTGTGACTCCAGTTACATGACATTCTGGAAAAGACAAAACTTTGAAGATAGTAGAAAGATCATTTGTTGCCAGGCATTGCAGGGTAGAGGGCAGGGGTAAAAAAAGTGACGTCATCTTAGATTATCACATACTCAAGTAGCTCACATACTGTTGCTATTTTACAGGATTCAGTTTATGCTATATGACACCAAGTAGGGCATCAATGCATTCTTATAGAATTTCTTAAACGGATCTATTTCAAGAATTTTTAACAACTTCATGTCATAAGAAGTTGAATGAGAAATACAGCAGTTATTACAATAATTAACATAACGATATTATTGGGTACTTATGTAGAATTACATACAAATTATTTAGTATAAAGGATTCTGGTTTTATAATCAAATTTACTAGAATTTGAGTTCTATTATTCATTGTATGACTTTGGGTAATTTAATTTCTGAGCTATACTAATCTGCTGACTAATGTATAGTTTGGAAGATCGGTGAGGTATTCTATGGGCATTGCATTTTGTAAACTGAAGAGGGTTTTGTTTAGAAAAGTTTTTATCAATAGTACTTGTCTCTAGGACAGCTGTGTGCAGTGACAGTGAGGCACCAATTTCCATGTGGTTGTTCTGAGGCAGGACATCTGATTAGAATCTTCTCTTGCTGTTTAACAGAAAGCTTGTCTTCATGTGATGCTGATGGGCCAGCACTGAAACTGGGTATACTATAGTTTCAGGTCATACTGGCTTATAACCAATTTATCACCCATATGTTTGCAACGTAAGGACAGGAACTGTTTCTATCTCACCTATTCACAAAGTATATTCTCAGAAACTTATTAAATGAAATTGAATTTTTGGACACCAGAAATATCCAGGCACCCACTCCTTGGTATGATTAGAAAACATTGCGGGTCTTTGCAGGGAAGCAGAGCTTCCCCGGATTTCCTCCCTAGCCTCCCACCACTCCTCACATAACCATGAGAATTAGACCTGTATCTACTTCTCTGGTTAATTGATCTGAAATGATAATACAATGTCCCATATCTTTTAGGGAGCCAAATGGTTACAACACAAACTAGATCCTTAGGTTAAGCCCCAGGACAGCAGTGCTATCTCCTTTGGTACAAAGCCCAGACCTTGGAGACATCTCTAGGTCATAAAAGTTGAGACATATGGGGTCATCTGGCCCCAGGAGGTATTAAGGAGCAAGGACTGTAAGATACTAACATGAAATCTGCCTCCGATCCAGAATACCTCGTGTGCATATTCAGGATAAAATTAATAAAGATAAATATTAAAAACCCAGTGGTTTTGACATAATTATAAAATTGTCTCTAGAGTTTCTAGCTGAGGGGATTGATGACCAAGATGTGGCCTGAACTGTAGGTAACATACACACACACTTTGTTTAGGGAAAAAACTTATGAGTATGGGGTGGAGTAAAGACAGAAGCATGCAGAGACTGAGAAGTGAAAGGGTAGAGGAACTATACCACAGCTGGGACTTGGGGAAGCCAAGAGTTCCCACTCCTGAGGGCATGCTGTGACAGGTTTAAGGGACACAGGAGCCAGACCTCAGAAGTCTTGGAGGTAATCTGTCTGCTGCTATTTGAGAAGTTACACCCCTGCGTGGGGGTGGGGTGTTCCAGAGGCTTGAGGTGAAGGCAGGTGTGTGTCCCTTCAGGTACAGGGAGGCTCCTCCTCCAGCAGCTTCAGATCCTCCAGAGACAGATCATCTTGTCAGAAAGAGCCAGGGTGGAAAGTAGCCCTTCCTAGTTGATCCACAGTGCCAGCTGCACCTCCAAGACGGGGGTGTATCCAGGAGCTCCAGTTTCCAGGGCTTGGAGGAAGGGTAAAGATCCAGAACCTTCAAAGCATCCAACATCAGAAGGTGAGGACACCAGCAGCAGAGCATACTCAGGGCGGGAGTCAGTCCTTTTCTTGGCTCTGTCATTCAATGGATTTTTAAAAACTAGTAGTGGCGAGGGGGGTGGGGGGGAGGACAGCCAAAAAACAACAAAAAAATAAAACCAACCCTAAAGCTAACAAGCATTGCTATTGCTTTCATGACTCAAGTTCAAAAGGAAAGTCTTTATCGTCAAGGGAGCCTCCACTCGCCCATCTTCCTCAGAGACAATTCTTCATGGGTTACTCAGAGGCTCCCAAAGAGGTACCAGACTGGGCACAGAAAACGAGCCATGCAATGGCTGGAGCCCTGGAGCCCTCAGACGGGCATTTACAGCACACCAGCCTCTCTACCCTAATCCAGAAAAAGGCAAATGGACGAGGTGGTCCAGCCCAGGCAGAGGAAGGCACCCCTGCCACCTGGTGTTTGCTGAAGTCCCGAATGATGTGGTTTGGCCAGCGGATTGGGATTAGCGTCAGCACCAGGCAGCCCACGAACTCCTTGTCTACAAAGGCATTATAACCTGTTCCCAGCAAGTAGACCAAAAGGCTCAGTAGGGCTACAAGGAAGATGGTGATGCAAAGGGCTATGGGCAGCGTGCTGCTCCTGGGGGCAGTGCCAGCCACAGAGACGTTTACTTTACAGTACATCTGGCCTGTGTTCATACCACACGGGACATCTACAACCCCTCCTAGACCAGCTGGGACGACAGTTCTTTTGTGGGGGGAAGTGGTTACCTTCCATGGGGGAAGAGTCCAGGCTTTTGCCCAGCTAAGCAACATCGGGATGGTGCCTAGGATTTCCAGACCAACCGAGGCAAGGCCAAGAAGGGGTATGAAGGAAACAAAAGGGCCTCAAAGTGTGGGAGTTGGGGCACAAGTGGGGATCACTTGATCACTGCTCAGCCAGTGAGGAGGGATGGAGACCCCAACTCCAACTCAGACTTTTAGGAGGAAGGATGCTCCAGACTAGGGGTGCTGTGTCCACTAGATACCCAGGGATGGTGGCGAGAAAAGCCCACCTGCTGGCTTTGGGGATCACAGTGGCTAAGGGATAGGGTCCTAGAGCCAAATGGAGCTTGAATTTCCACTCACTACTTACTAGTCCTGTGACCTTGGGCAAGTCACCTAATCTCCCTGGACCACAGTGTCCTACCCTGCAAAACAGAGATAACAAGACTGCAATTTTAACATGTAACTACATCCTAAAGTGCAGATTAAATGGCACATGGTGAGCCTTAAGTAAATATTGGGTATTATTCTCTTTATTATGTTATCGTTATATCTTTGGGGCCCTTAAGAAAGTTGCAATTATCTCTGTGATGAGATATTTCATGCCTTACTCTCCTTTTACCATCCCCACCTCCCTCTAACCCCATCTCCACAAACATCTGGACTAGCACACTGATAGGGTGGGATGAGGGTTGGTGTCACTGTGGCTTGCGTGAAGGTATATGTCGAATCATGCTGCCTCCTTTGAATTGTATAAAGAATTCTGTATACCATACGAGGCTTCTCTAGTTTGTTAACATATTCAACCATGAGTTATCAAAGCATTGCCATCCTAACTGCAAAAAGATAATTGCAAAAAGATAATTCATAGTTGCTGTTGAGGAGTTCTGACTTACAATCAGGGACTATCAGAGCTGAAAGTCAGCTCAGAGATGATAGCCTCCTTCCACTTTACTGATGAGGAAACAGATACCCGTGGAAATTTAATCGTTTTTTCCAGTAATTTAGCAGAGCTACTGTGACTGAGTTGAGAGTAGGGCTACACTTTCTTTGCCCTCCAAGAGCTGCCTAGGGGTAGATTCTTTAACATCCTGAATTGGAAAATATAAGCCCATATAACTAGCATGCAGATCGCCACTGCTAGAGGTCTTCCAAAATGCAGAGATATTCAAGGTGGCCTAATCTGATTAAATAAAGTCAGAAAATAACAATTCATTGTCCTTGGTTCAAGATATTCCTGATTATTGGACTCACTAATAAAGATAAGCTTTCTGGATAGTTTAGTTTTGATAGCCCATCACATTTCCATGCTCCTTCCTGGGATCAAAACCATGAGAATTAGACTGCGAATTTGTTCCTCATGAAACTCAGAGGATGTGCTCACAGACAGAACAGCAATGTTTTTTAAGAGTCACCGTGGAACAGAAAGCAAGCCAATCTTCCCTCCTGATGTTGAGGGATGTGAGGAATGGAAAGCAGCCAGTGAGACATTATTCTGAGACTGCAAGGCCTGTATTCAATTTTCTTTAGCAACCTCACTGCCTGACTAAAATTAATGGACTGTGCTACCCATGTTGTAGAATATATAACTCCTCAATGGTTTCTGTGGGTACTTGGAGCCTAAGAAATAGATTTGATTACATAGGACAAGCTTAGGCCCTTCATTTTCACCTTGACTTTGAATGTAAGTAAAAGCTGTACACCTATCTTCTCTTACCTTCTTTCCTCTATGGTCTCCCCCATTCAACAAATATGAGTGCTTCTGGTATGTCATACAGCCTGCTCCTTCATTTCATTTTTTACTTTTACTCATAGTGCTGGGGAATTCATAATTCATAGTTGCTGGTGAGGAGTTCTGACTCTAATCTATTATTTTGGGTAAAGTCTGCAGAGATTGAGGCAGAAGGCATCTCAAACCTACTCTTATTCAGGATCTACTCTTATTCAGCAATGAAATCTTTTAAGCTGCTTGTTTCCCCTTCTCTCCAGCACCAAAAGAAGCTGCAATTAAGCGGCAAAGCCATACATTTTTTATTTATCGAAGTAGGACCAGTAGAATTCTGGGCACTTTAGAGAGAATCACCATTTAAGAGTCGAGAAAGAGCCTCAGAGGACCAGAAGGGACAGCTAAGAGTCCTCCAGCAATCAATAAATCTTAAAGACAGGCCTCAAAAACTAACCCTGCATTTCTGATTAGTGAAGCTCAGCATTTTTCATGTGTTTGCCATCTGCATATCTTTTTTGGGAAAGGTCTATTCAGATCTTCAGTCCATGTTTTAATTGGATTTTTTTTTTGATGTTGTATAAGTTCTTTATATATTTTGGATATCAAATCCCTTATCAATATCATTTGCAAATATCTTCTCATTCAGTAGGTTGCCTTTTCGTTTCGATGGTTTCCTTTGCTGTACAAAAGCTTTTTGGACTAATAGTCTCATTTTTTTTGTTGCCCTTGCCCAAGGAAACACATCTGAAAGTAATACACTGTCAGAGTGTATTGCCTATGTTTTCTTCTGAGTCTTTAATCCATTTTGAGTTTATTTTTACATATGGTGCAAGAAAGTGGTCGTTCCATTTTTTTTTTTTTTTTTTTTTTGCATATAATCTGTCCAGTTTTCCTAACACCATTTATTGAGACTATCCATTGCATATCTTCGCCTTTGTTATACTTTGATCGTATCAGCATGGGTTTTTTTCTGGGCTTTCCATTCTGTTCCACTGTTTTTATGCCTATCCCTTCACTTTCAGTCTTTTGGTTATGAAATGAGTCTGTTGTAGGCTACATATGTATCTGTTTAAAAAAAAAAAAAAATCCAGCCACCCTGTGTTTGGTAGATCTGCTCCATCCGTCTCAAGTGGCCTTATGTAGGTGTCCTGAGGAGCCCAGTGGTATAGTCCCCCCAGTCATCCGAGGCAGGTATTCTAGGGGTGCCTGTTGTTAATTGGGCCTTGATTGCTGCTGGCATGTCATTGGGTTGGGGTGACCTTTAAGCTGACTGGCTTTGAGTACTGGCTTTAACCCACACAGGTTGAGCAGTTGTGCAGGGGGTGACACCATGGAGCGGGAGACACTTGAGTGAGGCTCCGGTGTGCTCTGAGGCCAGCAACCACTATGTCAGGCTTGGGGCTGCTTAGTAGGAATTATGTTGCAAGCTAAGACTGGATGTCACTTGTGCCAGGCTTGGTGGGAGCTACACTGTGTTGAGGCTGGCCACCACTTGCGTGGAGCTTTTGGGAGATTGTAGTGTGCTCTGAGGTGGGCTGCTGCTTGTGTGGAGGTCTGGAGCTGCACGAAGAGGATACGGACAGATGAGCAAATTGGGCATGTTAGCCAGCAAGAGAACTGACTTTACACTCGTCTGCTTTGGGACAGCTGGGTGGGAGGGCACAACGAAGGAAGTGGTTCCCACCAGCGCATCCCTCCTGAGTCCCCTTCCTTGCCCCTATATAGTCCTCTCCTTAGTCAATTTAACTCTTCCCAATATGACCCACATGCTTCTGTGCTAGAGCCTGGAGCATGTTTGAGTCCTTTATCAATCTCTCGCTCTCCTTCATCTCTCTTGACTGTAATTCCCATTGGTTTTCAAAACCAGATATTATGGGGACTCTTCTCCGTGGCACAGATGTCCTGGGCTTGGGAGCTCCGTGCGAGGCTAGGATCCCTCACTTCTTGGGGGACCTCTGTAGCCAAGCTATCCTTCCCGTTTATAAATTGTCACACGGTGGGTGTGACACCTGCCTGGATCAAGTCTGTGCCCCTTACCTGTCTCGAAATGGCTTTTTTTTATGTCCTTATAGAAATTCTGTTCAGCTAGTCATTCAGGTGGTTCTCAGTTCTACAATTTAGTTTTAATTTTGATGTGTTCACAGGAGGTGAGTCTAGGATTTACTCACTCCACCTCCTTATGTTAACTTTTTAATATTGTTTTATAGAAGTATTATCAGGGAACTGGCTGGAAAACTCCAGATGCTAAGTGGTAAAAATGTAGCAACTTCACTACTTTAACATAATACAGAAGAGATGGATTATTTTCTATCAGCAATGCGGCTTTGGTTAAAAAGTTGTTCTGGTGAAAAGTTGTTTTTTGAGTCAGTATAGGCATATGTCGTTTTACTGCACTTCACAGATGTTGTGGTTTACAAATTGCAGGCAAGAGCCTCCATCAGCAAAAAATACTCCTGCTTTACTGCAATACTCGCGTGATTGTGGTGGTTGGGAACTGAACCCACAATATCTTCTAGGTATGCTTGTATTCATAGCCGTAACACTGATAGAGTAACACCAGCTTTTCTTATCTTCCAAAGCTGTCATGAAAATTATATTTACAAGTATGTTAGATAAGCCCATATCTGAAAGGCTTGGGCTAAATGATTTGAATTTTTCAGATTTTAGGCACCCTATATCATTAAATAACACCCTTAGCAGGGTCTGTTGTAATATCAGATAATCAAATCATTTCTCTAAGAGGAATAAATATACTAAGAGGGATCAATCAGGACCATAGAACCTCTCATCAGTTCAGGCCATATTTGGCCATCAAATAAATTTTGGTGTCAAACTAAAAAAAAAAAAAAAAAATCAACATCAAAAAATTAAAGAGATGTATATACAAATGAACCCAGCAACTGTAAAGCGTGATGCAAATATAGCTTCAAATATGTTATTTAAAAAAATAAAGCCTGTTAATATTTTATTTTAAAAACAGAAATAACATTAAAATAGATGTTTTTGCAGTACTGACATATAAAAAAGTGCAAGAACCCTCCCCCATCTCCAAAGCTCAGAGAGCAGTTATCCAGCTGTAATCTACTTTCCTGAATTTTCTCAGTTCTCTTTCTTCAGATTTTGACAACTGATATAAAATGTCTTCTCCCAGATCTGTGTTACTTGTATCCTGGGCCTTTTCAGTAAAATCATTTTCTTCATCTGAATTGTCACTTTCTTTTTCTTCTTCCATATCTACTTCATCAGGAATTTCTTCAGCACTTTAAATAACAGAATAAAATATGCATTTACTATTAAATATATTTCTAAAAAAATAACTTTCTAATTTAAAACATTTATGTAGAAATATAATCATATATACAAGGTAGACAAAAAATGTTATCTAGTGCAGTTTAAAAACTATGGGCTATTCTTTTAATAAAAGAACAGGAATTTACAAAAGTGTAATTTTGAATTATATATCAAATCCTTTAAAGTACACACAAAAGATCTCTTTTCTAATACTTATTTTTCAGTGTGTTTTATTTACTTAACTTAATAATCCTATATCCTTTAACTACACGATAAAGCTAGAATACAGAGTAATACAGTAGAATAATATTCTAATAAAGGATAACAAAAACCATCCTGTTTCCCAAGACAGAATATCTAAACATATGTTAAGAACTGCATTACCTCTTCGTCTCCTTTGACAGCAACAATGAATTTATAAACATGGAGCATAGAAAAGAAGCAGATGGCAGTACATGGGCTGGAGTGTGAAGAAGCTAGTGTGAAAACAGAAAAAGAGTTTCATTTTAAAAGATTAAATGTCAAGAACCAAACACAATAGGATTTCCCTACAGAGAAACCAAACCTAAAGAAAAATCTATTCCTACCTTCCTACACTTACACAAACAACAACTCTTCCCCTCATCCCAGGCCAAATAATCGTATCATAAGTTTATGCTATTTGGTTTGGGTATTAAAGTTACATAGTATACAAATGATTATTCAAAAGTTATCTTATAGATTGACTGTATAAAAAGTCTAACTTAGGGTGCTACAGTGCATTTAATGTTTCACATTGTTTGCCTTAATAATTACTTACCTCACTAACTGCAGGAATGTTTTCTGTTAAGGGCAGTTGTACTAGTTCATTCTCCATGGCTTCATTTAATTTTTCATCCTGCTGTTGTCTGTGCTTTCCCAATATGAAATAAAATGGCGTTGTTGGAAGACTTTCTTCTGCTAGTAGCTATAAGAATTTGAAACAAAGGGAAATGGCTTTAATTAAAAGGAGGAACTGCCTTTGATTCCATTAGTACTATAGAACAAGGGTCTCAACCCCTGGGCCTCGCTCCAGTACTGGTCTGTGGCCTGTTAGTAACCAAGCTGCACAGCAGAAGGTGAGCGGCAGGCTGGTGGGCTAGCCAAGCTTCATCTGTATTTGCAGCCACTCCCTGGCGCTAGCATCACCGCCTCAGCTCCATCTCAGATCATAAGGCATTAATTTTCATAGGAACACCAGTCCCTGTTGCCAAAAAGGTTGGGGACCACTGCTATAGAGTCCTAAAAGGTCAAGAATGGAAGAACTTTAGAAGTTATCTAGTATGAGTCTTCATTTTATATGTAAAGCCGGAAGCCTAGCAGCTCAATTACTAATGGAAAGCTAACAGTAGACACTTAGACGACATAACAAAATACCCATTTATCACTGTTTCTCCCCTAAATCCTACAAAATGACAGCAAAGGGCTTTTCAAAACAGCATACACCACAGTGAATGGGTGAAATTGTAACATATTGAAAGCTGAATTCTAAGCTGGGGAAAGCCAAGAAGCATCCCAATTTATACTGCTGAATCCTGTAAATGCTGAGGAACTGGTACTAATTGTAATGGTACCTCTGTAAAGGGCTAAAAAAACCCAGGTAGTCTGGCTGAAAGTCTACTTAGAGAACATTCAGATTCACAGCTCGCTTCTGCCCCAACAGAGGGCTGGAAGTATAGTCTTTGAAGAGTGAAACAAAAGTGTGTTTCTGGACTGCTTGGTGGGGGTAGAGTCTTCACAGTGACGGCAGCTTCACTGTGCTTTATAGAGGATGCTTCTCAGAACACTGGCAGCCAGGCTGACAACCTTTCAGGTTAAGAACTTAAAAGAATTTTATTTGGGCAATCTGACTAGCATAGGAAAAAATGACCAAAAAATAATGACATTAAAGATTTTCTTAAAATAGCTCAGACAGTGGAGGCCAGAGAATAAGTTCTACCCAGCAGAGAACACCCAAACAGATGTTTTGCTCATGCTCACTTCAGGAGAGAAAGGGAGGAAAAAAAATAGGTTAGATGGTAAAAATGAAATCTCCCAGAAAACAGGAGGAAAAAAATAAAAATATTTGAGCACCCAATCTAGAAGGTCTAACATTAAATAACAGGTGTTGGGGGGATTGGGGGGGGGAGGGGAGAGAGGAAAAAAAAAAGAAAACAAAGGCAAAGAAATAACTTTTCCTTAGTTCTCTGATCAAAACCCTTCAAGAGGCTTCACATTTCCTGAGAAAAAGCCAGTCTTTTCATTCAGGCTGACTTTCACCACCCTATTTAAAATGGGAAGCAGTATCCCTTACCCCCTTTTCCTCTATTCTTTCCCTCGTAATTCTTATCACCTTCTAAAATACTATTTACATATTTCATGCTTGTTATTTATTGTCTGTATCTTCCTACTACACTATAAACGCCACAAGTTTAGAGACTTGACTATTTTGTTCACTGATGTATGCCAAGCATCTAGAACACAGTAGATGATCAACAAAAGGTTGCTGAATGAATTCAATGAGTGAAGGATCAAGAATAAGAATGGTATTGGACTTCCAATAACATGGGAAGCTATAAGAGTAAAATACCTTTGAAGTTCTAAGAGAAAATGGTTTTCAACCTAGAACTCTATACCCAACCAACAAATCAAGTGGGAGAGAATAAAAACATTTCCAAACATGGAAGGTCTTGAATTTACCTTCCATCTACTAACAGAATGTGCTTCACCAAAGCAAGGGAGTGCCTGAAGGAGGAGGAAAACTGTGGGTTTCTATTATAGTAGAGGTGAAGCAAACACCCTGAACGATAGCAAATGTCAACCTCAGGATAGCTAAGAATTGCACAACTTGGATAGAGTTTGGGATGAATTAGGTGGGAAATAAATAGAAAACTAAGCAAATGAAGAAAGAGGCAATTACTCACTCCATAGGAAAAAAAGTTGGTCACAAAGGAAAAATCAGTCTGTTACTACGTGGCTATGAGTTGTGTTTAATAGGTTACAACGATGAACATGGACCGGACCAATTTTAGGATTTTCTATGTTGAAAAACTGGAGGAAGGAGAGTGGTGGTGTGAAAAAGAACTTTAACTTCAACAGATAAAATCTAAATCTGAAAATCCAGAATCAGCAATATAAACATGTTTCTCAGGGATATAGAGCAAATGTGGGCAATGGCAGTGGTGTTGAACAAGTTTTTCCTGAAAAGTCTTACAGAACCACTTGATTCTTTAAATCACAAACGTTTCTTATTGTATTACAAACTAAAAATTTAGTTTAAAAGAATAATATAAACTCCAAAAGAGGCAAGCAGTTTTATAAATATAATGTTAAATTCCATTTTAGGATTATGTAAAACATTTTTCTCATAGCCGAGTTCTAAAAGATAACCTTATCTTTGTAGGGAGGCAGTGCAATCTGTACCATGAGTGGCTAAAACATACCTGTTTGCTTGTCGGTGTGAGTTTCTCTTCTGGAGACTGTGTGCTGAATGTTAATAAACTCTAAAAAGAGAGATCAGTTAATGATGCAAAAGATAAACTGTAGAATGTAAATCTAAGAAAGATGTTAAAGTCAGAAAATGAGAAGGTCAACTTTTTGTCCTGATACAAAAACGTACATCTACTTAAAGAGCCTCAAAGGTGTGGGCAAGGGAAGTGACGCTCTCATACACACACTAGTAATTACTGCTGTCCTGAGCATATTAGACAATTTCTGTTGGGACATAATCCTTTAATAAAACTATTCCACCTGTCTTGGGCTGATGAGTACTCTAACTCTAAAATATTAAAGCAACTGAAAATTACATATACAGAGTGATTACCTTTTTTGAGGCCTGGTTACCTGTGATTTTGTTAAGAAGTAAAACTGGGATCTGTTCAGCCACTGGTAAGCTTCTGAGGTGAATGATTCAGGGACATCTCGTGGAACAAACACTCCCCACTGGACTTCCTCTCTACAGATATTCTTCTGAATATACAATGGCCTTGGCTCACTAGGTTTAAATACAAACACTAGAGGGAAAAAAACAGACAGACAATAACATTTTGCCCACAAATGTTAGTTCTAGCTTCAGGCAGACCATACTCATCTTGGGACTTATCCCACTGAGTAAATAACCCAGCTCATGATTATCTTAGTTTTTGATTCAACAAATATCTACTGAGCACCTACTATGTGCTGAGCATGTTAGGAATGAGGGCCATGAAGAGAAAGGGAATCCCAGCTCCAGAGGTCAGGGCCTACTATGGAAGAGAGACACCAAAATATCAATGCAGTATTTTGTCCTAATTTTGTCCTAATTACTATAACATATGTAAAAGTGCTTCAAGATCATAGGAGGAACAATTAAAGCTTCTCAAAGAAATTCAGAATCATTCAATGAGGTGAAATCTCTCATTCTGAAGGCCGAGTAGAAACTGGCACGTTGAAAAATGAGGGATGTGCTGGTGCTCTCCTAGAACTAAGTATGAATGCCTACGTAACGAGGTACTGCAGCAAGAACTCAAGAAAGGGCAGGCAAAATGGCGCCAAACACACATCCGATTTAAAGGCAGGTTGGACTCAAATTATATTAAAGACATTAAAAAGAAAATTCACTATCAAAGTAAAGTATGATCTGTACTTACAGTCTGAACCCACTGAAGACTGAGAGACTGCGGCAACATTCTCAGAATTAGAATCAGGTTCCATAACTCTAATATTTAATTTTGCACTCCATTCCACTGGGGGAGAAAAAAAGCGATTCACTTTTAAGAAGACATTTACCAAAAACTTTAAAAAAGTTATTTTAAGTAAGTAATCTTAATCTTTATTAGGACGATCAATTGTATTGTTCTCAGGAAGAGGGATTTTACGTTTCCAAATAGCACACAGAGACAATGAAGTTATCTGTGGAAGGCTGCACTAAAGCAAGGGGCAGGAAGGAGAAAAGTAAAGTATTCCTTCCAGATTCTACAAAATGGTTATTATTTCAGTGTGACTACTGTCAGGTGCTTTTCAGCTGCTGTTAAACATGGCCAAAATGTTAGCCAGAGTCACTGCAGAGAACATTAAAAAATGTTATCACACATATTCATTACTAAACAAACACTATGCCTCCCAAACATATATTTGAATAAGTAAAACACATTAAGTCCACATCTGTTATGAGGGCAACAGAAAGTCATAGGTACTGAAGATACTGGAAAAAGATGAGGCTAATGTAAGTCTGTTTACTGACAATTAGGCAGTTTATAAATAATCTAAGTCTGTTACAGGCCTAGTCCTCCAAATTGTAGTGGTATAATGTACCTTTAAAAATTACACATTCTCTGAGTAGAGACCTGAAGATGTAATCCAGAAGTCCTAACAGCCAAAGTTTAATGGCCACTTTCTACTTGCTTTTCCAAAGTCACTATACAGTAAACAAAAAACTTACATGCACAACTGAGCAGATTCCAACAGCAAAGAATGCCATTTTCAGTAGCACCAAGAAGATATTTCGAACAAGTCAGTCTCCCAAAGCAAAGGTGCCTAGATTAAAACCAGAAGGAAGTTAGCAGCGGTCGGTTCTATCATACTTACAAAAGACTGCAGACTTTGGCACAGTTTTATGCAATGCAGAATTTTAGGTAGGCATGTATGTTTTTGTTCATAATTACCTTGTAGAAAAAAAGGACTAAGGAGTACAAAAAAAGGTTTATTTAGATATGTTGTTTCTTAGGAAAACAGGTTTGATAACTAATTTTCTCTAATATTTCCTGTGTGATATAATAATTAAGATACATGCAGAGAACATATGTGAAAAAAAGTCATTTTAAAAGAACTCTTCAACAATCATTTACCTCAAGAGAAGAGTTTGCAATATGAATTCTGAAGAAAGTTTTACAAAGTAAATTCAGAATCAGAAATGTTGGGAATTAGAAACAATTTAATCAGCCATCTGCCTTTCTATCCCCAAATGCTGTTATGTGAAGTAAAACGGAAGATATTGCTGTTATTTTCATTTGCCTTACTTAGAAACAATGGGGTTTTAGCATACCATTGTTTTTATGAGAACACACAGAAGACAAGCATTGTTCGGATCCACTGAGGCTTAAGTATAGCTTCTATTACGTAGTACGACCATAAAAAAAATGTGGTATTACAAAGAAAATCTGTAGTCCATGAATTAAATGTTAATCCTGATTTCAGAAATGGGTAAATTATAGCACATGGTTGATATGCAAAGAATTTTTAGCTTCTAGCACTCTGGTTAGCTACCTTTGGAGAAAGCATAAATTATTACTAAAGTTATGTAGAAAGACTTATTTAAATTTTTTAAAAAGTACTTTCTACTCCCAAATTATTTACCTACCTTATTTTCCCAGCTCGTTGACAAAACGTACATTTAAGTTCCCATGTCTCTGAGTCCCATATTGTAACAATTTCCTCAAAACTAACTGCTAGTAAAGAGCCATCTTCAGAGAAACAACAGTCAGTTGCTTGGTATTTGTGGTAACTTCCCACAAAGTCACAGGTCCAACCAACAGCTTTTTCTGTGGAAATATAGACCACAGGGTTCATAAATGGTAAAGATAACATTTTGGGGAAATTATAAACAATAACGATTAAGAAAGAAACAAACACAAGAAAAACCTCTTCTCAAAATTTTAGTTAGAAGTGCTACAAGGCATTGACTGATTTAAAATTTATGCCTCTTCCTGGAGACCTTGACCTCCCTCTAGTGGAAGAGTGAAAGGACTATCCACAAAAGCCTTTTTTACTGTACCCTTACCAAATGGAATGGTCAGCACACATCAAGAATGTCATAAAGTACTGATTTGGTTAAAAATATAAAAATATAATCTCTTAAATCTTTTAAAATTAGGCAGTATCCTATAAAATTAATCAAGGTATAAAATGTCTTCCCAGCATGGATACAATTCATGAGATAAAAATATATCAATTCTTAAAATTGTGCACTCCTTAGATATACCATATTTAATTAACTTACTATATATATCAGAATCATCTGTCAATATCCATACTTTGAAGTGACCATCTTTACTAGCTGTAACCAAGGTAGGGTTTTCAGATTTTTCTGCATTACTGAAACAGAGAGCCGTGATGTGGTCTTCATGTGGCATGTTAACCTTTGTATTAAGAACAAACCTAGTAGGAAGGAAACCACAAATTTATTCTTACACCAGGACAACATAATATACTATCATGTAAGTATTTCTTACATATTGAACATCTTACAATAGAATCTTTTAAGAAGATCAACTAATATATTATCATCTAGAATGACAAGAATTGAGTGCTCTATTCTCTAACAGCCAGAGTGCAAAAAGTTCTAACACATTATGTTTTTTGTGTAACTTATGTAATATAGAGATGATTATGTATATGGTCAACTTACTGGTACAAAATAAATATAAAACAGGAATCATCAAAAAATGATACTTGAAAGCCTACTGTACTAAACTCAGGAAAGCTGTATAGAACATAGTCGTCTCACTAGCTACTTTTGAAAATAACAGTGGAACGACTATGAAAACCCCTACTTTTGGCAAGAAAATACAGAAAGAAAACTACCCAAACAGCCCTGGACAATATTTAATATTTATAATCATCCAAACTACCTCTCGAAGCTTGTTTCCAGCTTGACAGGGCGCATCTGTGAATGAAAGACAACTGATGCTAGCTAGCACTGTGTTCTTTGAAGAACATCAGGGCAAGATAGTGTTGTGGTTTTTAAAAAGTTCGGGTTACAAGAGGGATGACTGGAAATAACCCCTCTGGGACTGTTTCCTCATGGACAACAGGTTTAACTTACAGTGTTATTGAGAAGATTACTAAGACACTGGGTACAAAGCACTAAGCTAGTTCTTGGCTCATGGCAAGGACTTGATAAATGGCTATTATAGCCATGGTATCAAAAACTAGTGGGCTCCTTATTTAATGTAAACATATGTTACACTACATTACACCTCTGTGGTCTACCACTGCCATTTTTCCAAAGAAGGTAGTACATGTTAATAAAAGATCAAAGGAACTTAAGACATTTGGATTCTAATCCCAGATTTGCCTGGAATTACACATTATGTCCCTGGAGATGTCACTTTTCCATGTTTTCTCATTTATGCAATGAGACGTCATTTTAACTTGGAGGATACCAGTGTTTTCTCAGAGCAGAAAGTTTAAAGGCTTTATTAGATAAGTAACATCTTCATTTCTCTAAATCTAAAACTTAGCAAAATAAAACGTCTTAAAGACCAACAACTGAAACTATAAAAGTAAAATATTTTCTACTTTAAAATTATATAGCTATATAAGTAGTTATTACCCTTGAGTTTTCTTATTATATGTCCATAATTTCATTTGCAATTCAAGCTCAGTTTCCTTTTCTTGACGTTGTTCCACTGTTGCAAGCCAGTTACCATAGCAGCCAAATGCAGCCTTTGTTAGTTCAATTTGGATAAGACCGTAATCATTGATATATTCTTGCTGTACAATATCTAACTGATGGGTTTAAAAAAAATCCAAAATGTTTATTAATGTAAATACATAAATGTTAAAGCATTCAAGGAATGGTAATTAACCACATCACACATAACTAAGATCTACAGTCACAGATGTTTAGATAAAGGGAAAAATTAAGTAATAGTTATGGACATTCAACCTGCTATTAAAAACATGGAGTACATTATACAGTACTAAATCAGTGGTGATTGTTCTTCAATGACCTTGAATATTAGAGATGACTATGATGCATTTATATGTTACAACAGAACCTTTAGGTTATAGTAATGCTTTTCTCTTTTTCCTGAGAACAAACAGCATTATATAAAATCTCAGGGCTACATTCCACATCACCAGAAACATGAATAGAAAAAATAAAACCTACAATTTTTAAGAAGTAAAAAAATACAGAAATGTTGTAAGTAGGCCAGCATTTTAATTAAAGTTCTTTCTTTTATCCCATTTCCTTGTCTATTTACTAAACATGTATTAAGTGCCTACTATTCCAGGCACTGTAGTAGAAATGTACACAGATCAATAAGTTTCCTTTCTCTGAGGGGTTTAAAGGTGATGGAGAGAAAGAGATAAGTGTTAAGCTTCTATGATAGAAATGCATGAGTACTGTGGGGAACAAAGGAAAAAGTGGGAAGTCTGGATTGCATTTATCAGGCTTACAGGAAGCATTCCTCTTTAAAGGTTGAAAATTTTATCTTTAGTATGTTTACAGGACACTGGGTTCACCACAAAGGAGAGGCACATTTGTATTGTCAACCAGATATTCTCATTTCCTATCCTTGTGACTCAAAGGAACAGATATGTGACAGATGTAGTCTAAATAAAATAAAACAGACAAAGGAGGCTGCACAAGAGTGACATCTGGCTTACATGCAGACCTAGTCTGCAACTGGGGCCTTAATAAAATTATGATATAAACAACTGATAGTACTGACAGTTCGAGTAAGCACAGGCATAGGATCTTGTTTTAGAAGCCCTAAATAATTCACTTGATGCTGGTGGTGCTGTAAAAAACTTTCATTAGTCCTAAGGCTAGTTAATGAATCAAAATCTTACATTGTACAACTGTTTATCACTCTGGAGAGAATAAAACTGCAAGTGGCCAGGTTTTCCATTCAAAACCAAAGCTTTAGTTCTTGGATCAATCATCAAACCAGTAAAGATATTGCTGTCTGCAAAAGAAGTGACAAACAATAGCTGAAATCAGACAAATATTCACTTTTAAAGTGTACATAATTCCAAATTCACTGTGTTTTGCCAATACCTTTAACTAGACCTTGAATTACTGCGGATGCCTCAAGGTTTCGGTGAATAACTATTATCTCTGTGGATAAAAAAAAATAGTGACACATAAATAGTTCAGAACTTAAAGTTAGAAAAAACTTGAATTTATATTATCCTGAAATATATCAGAATACAAACAACTGAGTATGTTCAATTTACTTTGAGTGTTTTTAGAGAAATCAGGAATATATTTTCTGATTTAACCAAAAAGTTTGGGGTGGAGATAGAGGGCTTTTCTATTAGAGTCTCTAAGTTTTATGAGTTGTGCCTATGAGTACATTTTAAGTGTTAATTCAGAAACTTAAAACACCCTGAAGGAGACAGATAATATACTTTGAAATATCACTAATGGATTGCTCAGTTACATTCTTTTTTGAAGGGAAAGGAGGTAATAGGCCATGGAGTCTACATCCAGTCTGAATTCTAACAGGATGAGCAAAAGTTATGGAGGAACACAAGGCTGCCTCCATTTCTGCTGGAATCTACATGACTCTCATACTAAAATAATGACTATCTCAAAGAAGAATTCAATGTTCTTTTAAAAATGTCATCATATTGTGAGAGCATAGATAGGTACTTCAAAACCCTTCCGTTACTTCCCCAAATCGTTCTACATGAAAAAGTTTTGAAATTTAAGTGGCACAACAAAACCCAACAACATTTAGCTCTCTATTTTCTTAATACTCCTGAAAATGATGAATTCTGGTAGAATCTAGGGATAGAAAGGGGCGAGAAAAAGAGGTGGAATGGAAGGGAAAAAAATGCTCATTAAAGGTGATGCTATTCTTAATTAGTCTGAGGTCTCTTATTTTTCATTCCCTACAGATGCTAGGTAATTTAGGCATTAAATTAATACTTCCTCACAACAACGAAGTGAGACGTACTATTATCAGAGTGAGAAGTGCAGAACAAATCCCCTGCCGGTGAGACTGAGATATGTTCAATAGTAGCTCCTAAACGGGGGAGGAACTCCTTATTCTTCTCTGTTGCATCACGCCACTCTACAAGGACAGATTCGCGACCACCGCTCAGCAGACTGGTGCCTTCTCATTCAGCCAGCAAATGAAGGGACAGTATTTGGGGGAAAAAAATAGAAATGAAAATATAATTAACATTTTATTTTCCTGTCATGTTAAAGAAATAAACTATTTTTAAAAATACACAAAAAATGTGTCTTCATATTTTTTAATATACTCTCAGGACAAAAGATTTAAAGATCATTGGTTCAGGAATTCTCCTTTCCAGTAGTATCTGACTAGTCTGTTGCTGACCAACTCTTCTGCTGATAACAAGAAAAACTGAATGAAACAAACATCCTCTAGGTCCAAATGGCTTCACTGGTGAGTTTTTCTAAATACTGAAGGAAAAAATAAACCTATTTTTACTCTTCCAAGTAACAAAAAAGAAAGAACACTTCTCAATTTGTTTCACAAGACCAGCATAATCCTCTATTAAAACTAGCAAGCCAGTTTCATGGCAGATGAAAATTCCCAAACAAAATACTATCAGCAAGCTGAATCCAACAATATCTTAAAAAGATAAGACATCATTGCAGTTAGTTCACTGCAGGAATATGAGGTTATTTTAACATTTAAAAAATAAAACAATGCAATCATAGAATAAATTTATAGAATAAAGGGAAATCATAAAAAGCAAAGCAAAACAAAAAAAACCTAAAGGAAATTTATAGCAAAAATCATTTTAAGTGGTAAAATACTGAAAACCTTTCCCTTGTGACCGGGAACATTATCAGTTTTATTCAGAGTAACTGGAGGTCCCAGTGCACTGGAATGAGACAAAGACTTAAATATTGGAAAGAAAATAATCATTTCAGAGTTCACACACAGCATGACTGGGTTCAAAACACAGCCGAATAGTTTATACTGTTCATATTTACCTTAACTTATAAACAGTTTTCAAAACAACTATAATTTGTTTTATACAGATAACTAATTTTTTTCTTCAATGCACTGTCTTATACCTATACAGGGTCAATACTGATATTTCACTGACAACCATGTACTATATTTAACCATAACTTCTCATTTGTAAATATTCACAACTTAAAATATAAATTCAAGACTTCAACTTCTTAACAGGCAAGATTAACTGCAGTACCTTCTACAACAAAGCTTTGACTCAGGGTAGGGGCACTCTGTATTCCTCCTTTGCCTGTCAATTAATATAACGATTTATTCCTTCTTCTCCAAATCCCACCTGAAAAGGTCCATCTTGAATGTACAAGGGCTTAAAGGAAAGTAAGGCCCCCAGAGAAAGCTATGGCTGCCAAGTAGTATGAGAAGAGATGGATAATGGCAACAGAGAAAAGTCACAGTGACAATAAATATCAATTGGTCTTGACCTTGACTTGGGCAGGGGCCACAGAAGAGAAAAACTTGAGGAGGAAGGGCAGGAGAAATGGCCTTAGGTTAGGAGAGAACAAAGGCATTGCCAGAACCTTACTTATGTAAGTACATATGGCAATCATATATGCACTCATTTCTATTTTGGGGAGTTAGGCCGGGGAGAAGGGCTGAGAAGAGTAGCCTATACCTTTTATGTGCAGCATTAATAGCCTCTTCCTTTTCTATTCTAAATTCCCACGTCGCAAGTGTATTCCCGCTGTACTACTTTAAGTGTGTTAGGTTGAGCCCCACCTCCATATACCAATCACTGTTCCCCAAACTCAATGCATAAATAGGGTGAAGATGTCTCCTACTACTTCTCGAGGCTCCAGAAGTTAAGACCAAGCAGCCCAGTAATGATCCGGATCATATGACATTATATTATCTAAGACTTATCCTGGCAGTCTTTAGATGACCTACAGAAAGAAAAATCACTTTCTCTAGGCACATACTCTTTTCTAGTATCCAGCTCCCTTTTTTCAAGGCCAGTCAAAAATAATACTGACATAATTTTCACCATATAAGTGTGAGGGTGCTAAAAGTAACCAAAGACAACATACTCCTCTAAATTTCTGTTAAAGTTCATCCTATTTTCAAGGAGTTATTTTTACTCACTATAGCCACACTGTTATGATGCTTTAATGGAACAAGGGTCTGAATTAAAATAAAATAGTAAATGTGAAGGAGGCAATCTAACAGTTAAAACATAAGCATTTGAATTAGACCTATGTTTAAATCTCACTTAATAACCATGTGACTTTAGGTAAGTTAGTTCTTAACTATAAATCTCATTTTCATCTACAAAATGAGAATAATGTTACCCATTTTACAGGGTTAAGGGTTAAGTGGGATAATGCAGGTTGAGCACCAGCATAAACAGTCATTTGCTCCTGATGAACTGTAGCTACACTTATGGACAACACTTAGTCACGCACACATTCATTTAAAAAATATATATAACTTAAATAGGTTCTTTCTTAATAACAGAGACTGTATCACAGCTGTACAGGATACTATGAAAGGCTCTGAAACTTAAAGTACATGGTATTGTGCTGAGCAATGCCCAAAACAAAGGGTGATTGATATACAAGAGTTCAAAATTCATTTGGTTCATGCAATTCTAAATATTTCACATTATAAATACAGTGAACTAAAATACTTGATTCACGTACTTCAAAAGTTCATTTTAATGATTAAACTTGTACTTACCCGTTACTGAAAAAGCCAAATCCATAACCATATCATGGTGCCAATGTAGACATGTGTATGTGTATTTCTTATCATCATCAAAATTTCTCCTATAGGAGAAAATCAAAAAATTTAATTTCATCCAAGTCCTAAGTTAGAAAAATGGTATGCCAAATATAATATAATGAACATAATATATGCTCAGAATAATCATGATCAAGCTTATAGGTCTTGGTATGTAAAAAGTACATTTTCTATTTCTACAAACAACTGGACATTGAGGTACCCTACAGGTATTTAGGTATTCCCTATTACCACTTTTTACTTAAAGGCTGACAAAAAACTGTCTTCAATAAAACTATTTTGCCTATAGGCAAAACCCAATTTTTCACTCCCCCTAAAAGCCCAAGGTTAGAAATCTTAGAATAGTTAAGTCTATTCCATGAAGAACAGAATGATATAAAAAAGGGACAATGTCTGCAAAGCCTAATCTCTACTGTCAGCAGTGGCTTTTCAGTGCTATCATTTTTCCCAGACCCAGAAGCAGCCCTGTTCTACAGGGCTAATATAAAATAGTATATAAGTGATCACCATGCTATTCATGAATTAACTGACCAAAGACGAATTTTGCCATCCTTGTGACCAGTTGCTATGCAATCTTCCTTTGGGTGGCATGCTACACATGTAAAATTGTTCTTAGCATGTTTCTTATTTCTTGATGATGATAAAGTAAACCTAAAAAAAAAAAAAATTTTTCTTGATTATTAGTCTCTTGGTAAGTGGTGATGTAGTTAAGTAAAAGAGATTTCCCAGCCTTATCTACCAAAACTGGAGAGCTCTCAAAATTCATATATTTCAAATATTCTCAACACTAATATAATATTGAATATAAATGAAGAATTTTAAAAAAAGTTGTGATCAAAAATCAAGAATTTTAGTTTGTAAACATTTATTAATATACAATGTATGCCTCAGGTGACTAAAACATTCTACCCTAACTTGTCTGTTGAGGCCACTGACACTGAAATATAGAAAAGACAGTCCTTTTAGTGGCTTTTTGCCTTGACAAAGTTTGTTCAAATTTCTTAGTGAAGCTAAGTTTTAGCACGAGATCTGCACAAGCCTAAGAATTTATGAGACAACTGGCTAATGTGTGCAGAGATGTCAGGAACCTCATTATACTGCAAAGAAAACAAATGCTGATACTGACAGGGTAAAAAGGAAGAGGTGACAGTGTCACCTGAAGAGTGACTATGCATGCTTAGCACTAGTCTTTTTAAACATGTTACCTCATTCATCCTTACAACTCTATTAGGAAGATATTATCCCCATTTAAAATACATGTTAACTTGAGGTACAACAAAGTTCAAATGGACTAATTTTGACTCATTTTAGATCCAGATATTCCAATGCCTATATTCATTCCTGCGGCTATAATATAGCAACGATAATTAATTACCTGGGGAAGCCTTTTCAAATCAAATCCAATTTAGACACAAGTCTGCATACTAAAATCTAGGTGTACAAAGGGTTTTGGCTAGAAAGTCTCCCCACGTTTTTGTGATTCATGATCCCTCAACCCTATCCATTGTAGGTTAAAAACTGGAATCTAAAAAACAAAATAAACATAATGATGGTTGCCAGAAGGGAGGGGATTGGGGTTGGGTAAACCAGGTGAAGGGATTAAGAACTACAAGCTGGCAGTTACAAAACAGTCATAAGGATGTAAAGTACAGCATAGGGAATACAGCCAATAATATTGTAATACCTATGTGTGGTAACAGGTGGGTACTAGACTTAGGGGATCACTCTGTAAGTTACATAAATGTCTAACTACTATGCTGTAAACCTGAAACTAATATAATATTGAATGTCAATTGCAACTGAAAAATAAAATTTTAAAATGTGACAAATAATAATATTTGTCTTGGAAAGTCAAGTCACAGATCAAATAAAGAAAATATGTCAGAGTCTGCCATAAGACATAAATTAAAAATATAGTATATTATAATTAAAAGCTGACACTTATTAAATGTCACTAGGTATCAGGCCAAAAAAACCCCAATAACAACAAAACTCAATTATCTTGTAGTTTCAAAGCATTTATAACATGAAACTACTCAACGACTTTGGATTACAGGTATGAGAATAAAATGAAATTATAAAAAACTCTTGAGTAAATAAAATAACGCTATCAAAAAGGAATTCTTACCTTGATGTTTTTTTCTTTTTTAAAAAATAAACGGATAAGTAAAAGTCTCGTACTGCAGCAACATATTCTCCCTGGTATTTCAAAGAGAAGATAACATTCACATAAATAGTTAACACTCTTTAAGAAGAAATATTGTCATCACAAAATCTAATATAGCTAAATGGCTGAGTAAGTGAATGCTGTGCTCCTTTTCTCCCATGACCACCTCAAAATATGACTGAACTACAGAACCACCAGAATTGAGAATCACCTGAAGTCTAGCTGAACAGAAGTCCTATAATGAAGGATATCTAGAAGAGGCCACAAGACTAGCATGAGGGGCAGAGATGTGGAATAGCTGGCTAATCCCGACCCACATGTGGCGGTTAAAAAATCAGGAGGGATATCTGAGCTGAACAGGCCCCCCCCCCCCCGAAGACTGAAGGGGTCCCAGTCTCATACCAGGCTGCCTGGCCCAGGGTTCCAGTGCCCAGAAGAAAAGTCCCCATAACTTCTGGCTGTGAAAACCAGTGGAGATTGTGCTTACTGTAGTCCCGGGCATTCCTTTAGTCTGGTTTAAGGGTGAGGACTGGAGGGGAAGCTTTCTTCCAGATAGAAGTGCTGGCAGAGCCACTGTCCCTTTGTTGAGTTCTCCCCTCATTCAGCATGCACATGCAGGCAGGCGCCATACCTGGGTCTCCAACATGGCTAACATCATTCACCCTGTCCTGGTGCTTCTGAGACCCTGTCACACTCAACTTGTTGGCCCATCCAAGCCTCTTCCAGTGGCTTTTCCATACAGATAGCCTATCTTGGCTCATGCTGTGGGCTTTCCTAAAATGTCTTAAATGTTCATAAGCCCCAAACAAGCAGGATTTGGCCTTGCCATGCCCTGTACCTCTTACTTAGTGGCAGCTGGCCTGTTTGCAGCTTAGCCTCTCCAAAGGCACCTCCGAGAGCAGCACAAGCAGCCAACATCTGCATTATCACCTTGTAGCTTATACCAAGTGGCTCTGGGCAGGGCACAGGCAGTGGCTGACCCTGGCCTGCACCAAAGCCCCTCAAAGAGGCCCCAGAACCAATTGTGGGGTGGGCAGCTTCAGACCAGAGCAGCGCATCACCCAAAGACCTCCACAAATGAAACATCCAAAGGGCAGACTTGGCAGGCACCAAAGCCCTGCTAAAGTAAATCCTGTTCGGTAGGGTCAGCCCCTGTACAATAGCTCCTCCACTGCAGTGACTGCCAGTCCTCACGACCAATCAGCCTGAGGGCCAATCCCTCTCACTAGTATGCAAACACCAACCAAAAATCAACTGCAAAAGGGCACACATGACCCACACAAAGGGCACACCTGGAGCACCCAGCTTAGGTGACCATGGAGACTGTGCCATTGGGACCCACAGTACACCTACTATATAAGGATATTTTACTAAAACTGGAAGACATAGCAGCTTTATTTAAAACACAGAAACAAACACAGAGAGGTGGCCAGAAAGGGAAGACAAAGAAACATGTCCCAAATGAAAGAACAGAACAAAGCTTCAGAAAAAGAGCTAAATGAAATGGAGGCAAGAACCTACCACATGCAGAGTTCAAAACATAGCTATAAGGATGCTCAATGAACTCAGAGGCATGGTAGATAAACTCAGTGAGAACTTTAACAAGACGATAAAAAATATAAAAGCGGAGACAGAAAACATAAAAAAGAACCAGTCAGGAATGAAAAATACAATAACTGCAATGAAGGGAATCAACACTAGATTAGATGAAGCAGAGAATCAAATCAATGACTTGGAAGATAAGGTAGCAGAAATTACAATGAGAACAACAAAAAGAAGAAAGAATCCAAAAATACGAGGATAGTTTAAAGGGGCCTCTGGGACAATATCAAGAGTACCAACATGCATATCATGGGGATACTAGAAGAAGAGAGAGATCAAAGAATTAAAAACATATTTGAAGAAATAATGACAGAAAACTTCCCTAACCTGGTGAAGGAAATAGGCACACAAGTCCAGGAAGTGCAGAGTCCCACACAAGATGAACCCAGAGATATATGTCAAGTTACATCATAATTAAAATGCCAAAGTTAAAGACCAAGAGAAAAGCTTAAAAGCGGAGTAAAGCAGTTAGTTACCTATAAGGGAGCTCCCATAAGGCAGTCAGCTGATTTCTTAACAGAAACTTTGCAAGTCAGGGGAGTGGCACAAAATATTCGAAGTGATGAAGAGCAAGGACCTACAACCAAGATTACCCTATCCAGCAAAGCTATCACTTAGATAGAGTTCAAGGACAGATAAAAAGCTTCCCAGATGAGAAAAAGCTAAAGGAGTTCACCAATACAAAACCAATATTACAAGAAATATTAAAGGGACTTCTTTAAGAAAGAAAAAAATAACATAAAATGAATAATAAAATGACATTACACATCAACAGTTACTTTTCATGTAAATGCATTAAATGCTCCAATAAAAAGACACAGAAGGCTGAATGTATATGAAAACAAGACCATTACATATGCTACCTACAGAAGACTCACTTTAGATTGAAAGACATAGACTGAAAGTAAAAGGATGGAAAAAGACATTTCATGAAAATGGAAATGAAAAAAAAAAGTTGGGGTAGTAATACTTATACCAGATAAACAGACTTTAAAACAAAAGCTATAACAAGAGACAAAGAAGGACCCACTAATTCCACTTCTGGGTATTTATCTGAAGAAACCTGAAACACTAATTCAAAAGAAATATACATTCATATATACACTGCAGAACTATTTATAATAGCCAAGATATTTTTATATCTAAGTGTCCATCAATAGATGAGTGGATAAAGAATTGGTACATATACACAATGGAATGTTACTTAGCCATAAAAAAGAATGAAATCTTGCCATCTGTGACAACATGAATACACCTAGAGGGTTTAATGCTAAGTGAAATAAGTCAGACAGAAAAAGATGAATACCATATAATTTCACTTACATGTGGAATTTAAAAAAGAAAATAAATGAACAAATAAAACAGACAGAGAATGTTTTGATGGTTGCCATATTGGGGGTGGATTATAGGGTATGTGCAAAAGGGTAAGGGATTACGAAGTACAAATTGGTAGTTACAAAATAGTTATGGGGATGTAAAGTATAACATAAAGGATATGGTTAATAATATAATAACTATTTATGGTGTCAGATAGGTATCAACTTAATTGGTGTGATCATATCGTAAGTTATATAGATGTCTAAGCACTATGCTGTATATCTGAAACTAATACAATATTGTATGACAACTGTAATTGAAAAATAAAGTTATTTTAAAAAATGCTGTTCCAAGGCAGGGTGGGGGTATAGAATATATTAAGAGGAAAAAAAGTTAATACAGCAGCAATAATTTTTTTTTGGATATTAAGAGTATATTAATATACTACTGTTTAGCTATAGAAAGGGTAATCCTACTTTTAAAATAATCATAGAAAATTAAAAGACGAACTGAGGTCCTAAATCCTAAAACTAGGCTATCTAGGTTTAAGTATAATGATTTAAATTTTTCTATTAAGGCATAATTTACACGTAATAAAATGCAGTGTTTTACATGTGTGTACATCCATGTAACCACCACCACAATTAAGAGTTAGGACATTGTTGTCTTCACCTCTGGAATGTTCCCTCATTCCAGTAATTCCCCAAAGCCCCCATCCCTGCCAGCAACTACTGATTTCTATCACCATAGTTTACTTCTTTGCATATTATAGACATCAAAAATATAGAATCATACAGTAAATATTTTTTCGTGTCTGAACTCTTTAGCTCAATATCACCTTTCTGAGATTCATCCATGCTCTTACGTGTATCATTAGTTCCTTTTCATTATGAAGCAGCATTCCGATGAATGAATATACTGTATATCACAAACAGTTTATTCTCTTGTTGATGAGCATTTGGATTATTTCTATTTTGGAGCTATTGTGAGCATTAATCAATCTTGTACTTGTCATTTTGTGGTCATATTCTTCTCCACTTAGGAGTGGAATTGCTGGATCACGGAAAAACTGTATGTTTACCTTTGCTCTATATTCTGCCAACACTCGGTACTGTCAATCTTTTAAATTTTAACTGTTCAGGTTATGAAGTGATATCTCACTGTGGTTTTAATGTGATGACGGTAAGGCTGAAGAATGATTTTATGAAGAGTTTTTTCTACTCTTAAGAAATTAACCCTTTTCAAAACAAAGCCAAAATAATGCTACAAAATTAAAGAAACATGTCGCCACATTAACATCTAGGGCCTTTTGGTGGTACTTGATTTTAATAAACTGACTACTAATAGGGGATAGCTAAATAAATCATGGTTTAAATATCATAAATCATTTCTGATGAACATTTAAGTACACACCCATGCTACAATGTTAAGTGAAAAAAATAAAAGAGCCTTCGGATACTAATTTAGCTTCGGAAAAGTTATTTTATATGTTTAGAAAAGAAGTCTAAAAAAAGATTCCTCAAATGTTACCACTGGTGAGAATTCCTTCATTGTTATTTTTCTATAATTTCCAAATTTCCTATAATGGGCACATTAATTAGACAGGGAGGTTGTATTTTCCAGATACAGGCTAAACTGAAAAGATTTTAGTAGCTTTTACATGTGATAGACTGAGAAATACAGCATAAATACCAAAACACTGATATATTTTATACAGTTAGAGGCTTTACAAGAGCAATAAGACAACATACAAAATTAAGATGATCCTAAAAATCTATGCCATAAACACATGCTAAGGCAGTGGAACAGACTTCTTAGTTACTAACAAAAATATTATAACTCAAGGCAAAAACAAATCACTGTAACAGAAAACATTTGGAGGAAAGATTGTCGGCAAGAGATTTTATGTACAAAAAAGAACAACAACAAAACAAGTTTACCTCAATTCCAAAGGCAATGCACTTGGGTGACTGGTTTACATAATCCAAAACACAGGAGACCTCCTCAGCCTCTACTTCCTGGCTTGATGATTTTGGCAGTTTCACTGAAACCAGCTGAAATATATCTAGCCAAAAATATCTATATTAATATAAAGCTTCTCTAGTAAAAGACATGCATTCATTCATATGAAACTGTTAACCAGTACTCTAGTATTAATTTGATGTCAAAATAATAATTCTATGCTATCTTGAGCAAAATGTTCCTTTTTCTGGACTCTTCATTTGAATTATACAAGTTTTAAATGGAAGTTTAATTTCTTAACTCATATACACACATGCTCTATAGATATAGAAATAGAAAACAAAGGATATTACTGGTACACTAAGCTGAGATTTAAAATGGAGATGGAATATGCACTGGTGAACCGAACAGCAAAAAGCAACAGTCTGTGGGAGTTTTTAGAAATGCTATGGACTTGCCAAACATTGATAGAATGTCTTTTTCTGTAATATTGACACACTTCTCTTTATATCCCATTTAAAAAATTTCTCTGAGAGGGGAAACTGCTATATTTCACTATGCTCTCTCTTTAGCCTCCTAGATTTAATGAATATAAAATTCTCTAACACATGGATCTACCGTTTTCCGCCTGCTCATTATATGCTCTGAACTCTTGATTTTTCTACCTTTCTCAGTCCTCTCAAATTTTACATATCCAAATCTTGAACTCTCACTTTTGCTTTCTAAACTTAAGTCTTCCCCCACATTGCCTACTGTGGGAAATGGCACTGCCATTTACCTAGTTGCTTAGACAAAGCCCTCTAGTGATCATTGACTTCTCTCTCTTCCTTACATCAAACCGTCAGCAAACCCTGTTAGCCATATCTTCAAAAGATACCCAGAATTCAACCCCTTCTCACCACCTCCACCACTACCACCTAGTCTAAAGCTATGTTCATGTGTCAGATCCTAAGTGTCAGGAGCAATAATCTGTTAATAGTTCTTCCCACTGTCGTCCCCCGTTAGTCTATTCTCAACACAGAAGGTAGTGATTCTTTTACAACTGAGTCTTCTTTTGCTCAAAATCCTTCGATGACTTTTTATCTACTTGGAGTAAAAGCCAAAGTCCTTTCACTGGCTCATTAGGCTCTATATTATCTATTCTCACTTACTTAGCTCGCTCTAATCCAGCCTCCCTGCTATTTCTCACACATGTAAGGAAGGCTCCAGAATATGCTTCTCCAACATGGCTGACCACTTATTTAATATGTATTCCTCCAGTGTTGCTGATTCTCCTCCCTGCTATATTTTTCTCTAGAATACCTTTCATCTTATTGTATCACATGACTGTTCTAGTCAGCCTACTATTGGATTTATTGTGTTTTTTCTCCACAACTAGAATAGTATTTGAATGGTAGGTGGTCAATTAGCTGTTGAATGAATTAATTACAGGCAGTCAAGAAATGACACCATAAAAGATAATGTATAAATAAAAGGTTAATTTGTGTTTAAACCAGAGAAGTATATTTCAATGATTTATACAATTTTCTGTCAGAGACTCTGGTTCTGAACTGATGAACAAAGATGAAACAAATGAAGAAAGGACATATACTTATATAAAGTAGATCCTTGAACAACATGGAGTTTAAGGGTTATGATCCCCTGAGCAGTTGAAAAATCCATGTATAACTTTTGAATCTCCTAAAACTTAACTTCTAATAGCGTATTGTTGACCGGAAGCCTTAATAGTAATATAAAGGTTAACACATATTGTGTATATGTATTTAATATTGTAGTCTTACAATAAACTAGAGAAAACAAAATGTTATTAAGAAAATCATATGGAGATGAAAATACATTTACAATATTTATTGAAAAATACCTGTCAGTGGACACACACAGTTCAAACCCACTTTGTTCAAGGGTCAAATGAATAATATGAGACACCGGTCACACAGAATCCTCTGAAGCCTGTTTTGCATTTTTATGTAACAGATAAGTAGATTTTTACATGCTGAGTGCCCGTGATGTGCCAAAGTACTGCAGAATAATGCTAGACCATAGCATAAATAGAATTTGGATTAGATTATAGCATTTGAAGTTTCCACAGTTGGAAACTTGGTCAAAAGGCTGATGACCAAGATCTTTACTTTATATCAGTAGTTTGCTACCCTGACTTACAGTACCCACTAAGGTGGGTACTATTTCAGTAAATAATTATGCCCCACCACAGAGAATCTTAACATTTTAAGTTCCTTGGAGTGATTCCAAAGTACGAGCAGTGTTATGAATCACTGGTTTCCCTGATATAGATAAAAAGTTTTGTTTCTGCTATTGGCAACTACCCTTCCAGTTGAGGAATCCTGGGTACGAAGATTGCTTATCAAATGTGTGTGATGAGAGAATCACCTGGGGAGATAGATATTAACAATGCAGATTCCTAGACTAAATCTCAGACATAGTTAATTAACTGTCGGTCGGAGAGATTAGGAAGGTGAATTTTTAGTAAGCATGTGGATAAATGTTAAAAATCTACATATTCATCTAACAAAATAGCACCTAAATAGGAGTGTTACCTTTAAAGTAGTCATGTGGAAAGGCAACTTAATTATTTTACAATGTTGCCATTTCCAGAACAATTTTTAGAATGTCCTTTACAGATGATTAATGGGGTATATAAGAAAAATGAAACTTACTGCTCTTTGTTATTTCATGTCACATTTTTGATAAGATACAATATTATTAACAGACAGCATCAAGTGACTTTTACCTTAAAAAATTCATGGGATATAACAATTTACAAATGTTCCAGCCAAAAAAACCCAAAACAGAACTGTAAAGCAAACATACAACGTTGTGGAAGGATTCCTGTAGCTAATGAGCCGTGAACCAATCTAGCTGACTGACTTGTAACCACCTTAAAGCTGCTTTGTACTTTGAATTCTGAATACAATATTTTATGGAAGACACTACAAGGTGCAGTGGTACAGCAGCATTCTTGAATTTTGAGATTAGAAAAGTTCCTTGGATATATCCTTTATGTCAATATTCTAATGCACTAAATTCTCTGCTAAAGGACAATTACTTGTAATCACTGAAGATATTCTAAGAATTCCTAAAATGCTCTGAAATACGGCAGTTTCAATGGATTAACCATCCAACAATAATGAAAACATAAATAATAAAAATTTAGTCACATTATTAGTCAATATCAACCTGTTTTCTATGCCTTTTCCTATATATTCAAGATCAACATAGAGGGGTGTCCCATGGGGTCAAATGATAGTGATGTTTAAGAACAAAAGATTTAAGTTCAGTGGGAAGATCAATTCTAGCTCAAAACAGCTATAAAATTTGAGGTCTTCAGTCTATTATTACCACCATATAAAATCATTCCTTCATTGTATGTTTCCTAAATTATACAAAGCCTCTCCAAAATGAATGCAACAATAAATGAAAAAAGTTTAAATAACTCCAAAAACTAACTTCAGACTAAAACCAAAATGTTAAATTTGAGAAAATGTAAAGAGCCACTCAATGCTATAAAATAAAATAAACTAATTATAATGTACCTGGTTTGTCTTTATTTATTATAACAAAGACAGAATCCTCAGCACGGGCATGAGTAAAGAGGGCATGAAGTTTATGTCCAACTATGAAAGTCTGAAAGATAAAAGGCACCATATTGTTACAGACAGATCTACCTGTTTCTTTTTAACGATTACATTCTATTGCATGAATATTAAATTTTAACCAAAATCAAAATTATATTTAATTTTTTTCCACTACAAATGGTGTTTTAAGGACTATATATATATATGCTATTATTTCAACAAGAGGTTCTTTAAAGTAAGATTGCTGGAGCAAAGGTATTTCTTCAATTTGTTTTACTCTCATTGACTGTGTAAAAAAGTATCACTTTCTTTACACTTTACTCATCAATCTGAAATTTGGCTACACTAGAGGGAAAAATGCTGTCATCTGTTTAAATTTACATTTAAATATTGATAAGGTTAAGCATCTCTTCATGTTTATTGGGTATCTCTTGTATTTTCTTCCCGCTTTATTGGTCATCTCTGATAGAATTTTAAAATTTTTATATAGTTGACTTTGTCTATTCTTTTGCGGTGTGTGAATTTTACAACTTGTTTAGGAAGGCTATCCAACAATCAGGCCTTCTAGAAGTAATATATCTGTCATCAAATTATGTTGTCATGTCTGTCATTAAATTATGTTGCCATTCCTTTTCACGTAATGAAAATGGAAGATCGATCTACATACCTTTATCAAAATGCCATCTATATAGTCCCATAGTTTAATTGTGCCATCAAAGGAACAAGAATACAGCTAAAAGGGTAAAAATAGTATAAAATTGATTAAAAAATAGAACTTCATTAAGATATCAAATGAATTAAGTGCCAATACAGAAGACATTTTGTTCATTAATTTATTGTTAGCTTTGGAGAAGTGGAGTTATTTATTTATAGTTTTTGCAAAGCTTATATTGTTTGTGACCATCTTATCACAGCTCTTTGGAGGAAGCAGATCATCACTTTCAAGTTTTAATTAAAATGAGGGGAAAAAAACCAATCCTTTATCTTCAAGAGAGAGATGATATGGTTTTGAGTTATGAAAAGCACTTAAGAGCTTGTTGCTAGTTTTGCAGAGCCTAGTCCTTTTTCATTAGCAGAACTGCTTTCGTCTTATATGGGTCTTAAAGGACTACTTCTCAAATAATCTGAGAATGTCTTGTTTGTGTTTTGTAAATTCAAAACCATCAAGGATCAATACTTTAGAAGTTATTATGTATTTGGATACAGTGGCAATGTCAAAGTGCTCTAGTTTTGGGATACTCAATTTCTATACTTATCTTACTGCAGACTGGTAACTATTTGTGGCAATGGGCTGTGGACCATACTTTGGTAGCACCAGAACGCCTCGGCAAGACATTTTTATTTTTAGACACAGGATTTTTTGTTGCTATTACTGTAAAAACACTTTGCTTATAACATTTATAAATCATTTTAAGTTTTTTGAAAGGAAATGGCAATTTTAAGATTTCTGCCAATAAGGACAAGGAATCAGAGAATAGAAATAAAAAATGATGAAGAAAATATCTGAGTAAAAGAACTATATTAAGTAGAAAATACACATTACAATTACTACATATAAGAATCATGAACATGGATTAGTAAAATATAATAAGGCAAATATTTAATCGCTGTCAAAACAATAGTTAATACACAAACATTGTGAGTCCATAGAATTTCTGGAAGTTGACTCACCTCAATCAGATGTTAAAATTGTCCTCTAATTTTATCATTTTTCAGTTCCATGAAATATACCTTTTGTGCAACTTTTAAATAGTTTTTCATTGTGCTATAAAACTTAGTAACACAGACTTCACAAATTCCAATTTGAATGAAAGGATATTTCTGCTACAAACATTCAAATACTGCACATAACAATCAGCTGTTATCTGAAACTCTCAGGAGACAGTGAGGATAATATATGTGCTTGAACTCTGCAAAAAGCTATTTAACTTTGATTTTCAAGAGTAGTTCATTTAGTTTTGGAAAGAAAAGTGTTCCTTTATGCCCTACTTCCTTTGTGATAATGCACTGAATGGCAAAGCAAATCTATTCTTAAATCAAGAAATAACTTCTTTGCCTTGAAAGGAGGAAATTGATCAAAATCTAGAGCAAGAGCAAAGTATTTTTGACATAACTCTAGTAGATTTGTTGAAACTTATGAACAAAATCAAAATGGCCATTTCATTATTCTTGAATTTTGAAAAGCAAGGGCTGCATTTAGAAGGAATGGGGAAGGCCAGACTAAACTAGATTCCCAAGTTTGTCAATCCACTGACTAAAAAAGCCCTTATGCTAGCCTTAAGAATAGGTAATTTCTACATTAACACTAAAGAAACTCGCCTCTAAAGTAACTGATCTATGATATCAATACCTCTTGGTTAACATTTCAAAAATGTGTTCCAGAAACCAGAATTCAGAGGTCATATAAAGAAGTTTGAGAAATACCGAATGCTAAATGCCCCCTTTGGATATTCACGATGCATATAAAGGGACCTGAGAAGACCAAGAATCGAGAAATTCACTCAACTGAGCCAAATTTCAGAAACTCATATAGCCAAGAACCCCTTTGTGGGCAATGTAGTTCTGGGCAGTGACCTTATTTTAATAATTAAAAATAAGTGAAAAAGTATCTTGAATCAGAAAGATCAACACATATATTTCCCTGATCACATGCTAGAAAGTTTCTCAGTCAAATTTAATTCAAATTTTTCTGGCAACAATAAAGCCAATATTAAAACATTCAATTATAAGTCATTTGACACCTGTAGATGGTTGTTGGGGTTGAGCTGAATTCCTGTCACCAGATTTCTGTGTCCTTGCAGTATATGTACACATTCTTCTGTAGCCGTGCTATAAACTTTAACGAAGTCTCCAGATACACAGAAGATATACCTGGAAATAAGAGAGAAAAATAAGTTTCACATACTCCATAAACAGTATAATCATTTTATTGCCTATTAAAAATTATTTTAACATGCAACAGGGTTCTTTCAAAAGAACAGTTTAAGAACTGTCTATTCACATTTGTGTGCTGTTTAAGTCAACAGGGATATCTAAGACTGATTAGTTTACTAACTCTGAAAAGTAGATTAATGAGGCCAAAGTATTTCTGTGACCGGTTGCATGGGCAGAGGCTCCACAAACTTATTCTGCAATAACTGCCAATTTAACCATGTTGTCTGTTCACTAATGGACTCAGACACTGCTATGTGTTCACTCACTATCAGCTGTTATGATTCAGTGGTTTTGCTAACAGCAGTCTTCCCATGTCCTCCAGCTCTCATTTGCTGAGGACACCAGTATACCGACATTAAGTCAAAAGTTCTCTCTAGTCAGGGAGGCCTTTTGTAAAACAAAGTCAAAACACTTCATGGCAGTTCTTTTCTTGCTGCTAAAATGCTGGTTTCGCTTTTGTCTTTCTGGATTTGTGGCTTTCTTCCATATAGCAGAGGCTACTAAATTATTAAGTGGTTTAGTTGGGGTAATTGTGTGACTATTTTCATAACAGATGAAACACAGAACAAAGTTCAGATGTGCAAATCTCCTAGTATCAAATAAAAATGTTCTGTGTCTATATCGTACACATCTAACAGTGTTTTTCCAAACACTATAGAAGTTACAAATCACAGAGGCTGAACCTCTTCTCTGTGCTCCCAAAGTACTTCTCGTGCATTGCCTGATCCTGGTATTTTCATATTGTGCTGAAATTACTTGCTTACATCTATACCATCTCCTGTATCTGCCCATATCCTATAGAGCAGAAGACTTTTTATCTTTGATTCCCAATGTTCAATACTGTTAATTGAACAGAACTTGCCTGAACCTCCAAGGTTTTATAAACTAACCAGATAAAGTGAACCAATAAACAATTATTATAAATAAGAGTAAATCTGATGCGGACTAGGGTCACTATTATTTTATCAATTCAAAGACACCTGATTTTTCACATGTTCACCTCTCTGAAATCAGAATGGATCATATAAGGGCTGTAGCCAGGAGGCGGCCATGGCATGGTTGTGTGCAACCGTTTAAAAAAGATCAAGAAAGTATGAGCAACAAAGCATCTGAGGTATACAGTCTCCTCTCTGGTTGGATCCTCTTCTCCATTCCCCTGAATACCTTAGTTCAGAGTCTTAACATCTCCAGGCTGGATGCCTCTAAAGCAGAGGTCCCCAACCTTTTTGGCACAAGGGCCTGGCGCTCCTATGATAATGTAATGCCTGATGATCAGAGGTGGAGCTGAGGCTGTGATGCTAGCTAGCACTGGAGAGTGGCTGCAAATACAGATGAAGCTAAGCTTGCAGCTCACCACCTGCAGTGCGGCCCAGTTTCTAACAGGCCACTGATTAGTCACCAGTCTTCGGCCTGGGGGTTGGGGACCTCTGCTCTAAAGGACTCCCTACAGTGATAAGGTGTAGCCCTTCATTTAATCTTTCTTATTCATATCAGACTAACTTTGCAAATATTATCATATCACTTAAATAAAGATAAAATTGAAATCCTTCAATGTTTTCCCACTGCCTTCAGGATATGATCTAAATTCCCTAAAGTCTTTGGTGGTTTGACCCTGTCTCACTGGAACTAGTTTTTCACTGTAATAGTGTCAAGTGGTTCACAATTCCAACAATCCCCGCCCAAGACACACCTCATTAATAACAAACAGGTTCTTTGGGCATCAGTTTCCTTGAGATAATGGTGGGTGAATGGTTACTGTTTGCCAAGAAAACTCCCTTTAATTGATTCTGATATGCTTCCCCAGAGGAAAAAATATTTGCTTTCTTATTGCTCCTTAGCTGAGAACGATGGCTTTAACTATTTGAATGCAAGCCCCTGAAGGAAACTTTCCATGCTTCTGCATATTCTGCTCTCTACACCAAACACTTACTCTTTCTGACTACTTTAAGATTCAACTCAGTGTATTTTCACTGAAAGCCTTCTCTTATCTTCTCATTCCAGATCAGCACCAGTTCTACTGTGCTTCGTACAGGATGGTGAACTTAGCTCTATCATAGCATTCACCAAGGGGCATTATGAAAGAGACTGTGAGTTCCTTGAGGGAAGGAACTGGGTAGTTATTATAAAAATAGAAATACTGTATGGTAGAAAAAGAATGCATGTTTAAGAAGTCAAACACAAATGGGTTCAAATGCTAGCTTTACCATGTACTGGTTGAATGATGTTGGAGAATTAATCTCTCTAAATCTCACTGTTCCCCATTGTAAAATGCAGATAACACTTTCTTCATAGTGTTTTTATGAGGATTAAATGAAACAATGCATGCAAATGTAAGCTTAGCACACATAGAAAACACTCAATAAATGCTTTGGTAAAATGAGAATCCCTAAACCTTGCCAACAGGAGTGTGTAAAAAGTGCCCACCACAATGCCTGTCCCACAGGATTCAACTGTCTTTTGATGAAGTAGTGAAGTTAGAGATGGTTTCAAGCAGGAACCTAGATTTAAAAGAGACTCTGAAAGATGAGTGATTTAAGGGCTGGGCAGGAAAAAGTATAGCAACATAAAGGGAAACAGGGAAATCTTTCACATGACACCTACCCGACAGGGGCTGTACCTATTTAATAAGAAAAGTGTGCATAATGGGTAATATCAGGAAACACAATTGGAGTAGAGTTGAGCCAGCTGGCCCTGAAAGCCAGATAGAAAAGCTATGATTAAAGAAGGAAACTGAAGAACTACAGGGTTCTAAGCAAGACTAGAAATAAGAGTTAAAGTAATAATGTTGTGATATCACTTTAGGAAAATTATTATGGCAGCAGTTTCCAGAATGATCTTCAAAGTAAAAATATTTAGGGTCAGGGACATAGCTTTGTGCTAATTTAGGAATGTAAACGGCAAGAATAACACGTATTTTTGGTTTTGATACCATATCAACTTAATGCTATAATGCGCAGCACCTATAACTGTGAGCAGCAACAAGATATGGGGCAAACAGTGCTAGACTGGGGGATCAGTAATATCTGATACGGGAATGCCACCCGCTTTCATGTACACTCACTTTTCTGCTTCCCTCTAACAACCCACTCAAATAGAACAGTTTTTGTCCTAGTTCTAAGAGGATCTAGTGACCAAGAGGAATATGCTTAAATCCCACAATTCTGTTGTTTCATTTACGGTATCAGCTTTCTTGATAAGCTCCTTGAGGTAAAATACAAAATTATCTTATTCTCTTTGTAAAGCTAGTCAATCCCTTTCAGATAATATTCAAATCCTTGGTGAGTTCATTATAACCCCATTAATTTGCTAGAGAATTGGTGTTAATTATTGGCTTCTATGTAGGTGACATAAAAGAAGCATCTCTAAATCATGGCCAAGTCCCCAAACTTTAGTCCTGAATTTCTGCCTATTATGTTCAATTGGTTGTTTTACAAGTACCTTAAATTCAACAGGCCCAAAGGGAACTCAACATCTTCTCCTTCTTAATGCTAATTGCTAAGTCATTCAAAAACTCTTTTCATCTTCGATCCCATCTTAGTTCATGCCAAAGTCACTGTCTGCATTAGCCTTCCAAGCTCTGGTCTATACTCTTCCAGGTTCTTCTCCCACCACTTTCCTATACCTTACACTGCACTATACTTACTTTACACATATGACACCCCCTAACTCCAATTTCAAGGTGTTCATTTTGCCTGGATGCCCTCCTCCAATATCATTGGTGGGGCAAACTCCTTAGTCCTACAAGATCCAATGAAGGGAAAGTTCCATTGTGTAACTTCCTCTTTTATGCTATTACTATACCTTGAGTATGCTAGCTTTCATCTTTACACTCTCTCAACACATATTAATAGTTTTCTACACAGTTTTCAGATTAATATTTTTGAGGAAACACAAACATGCCACCGCCACCTTATCAAAAGAATTGAAAAATATAATCTTTGGACCAAAGAATAACCAAGAGCCAGCTCCATATTCCTTTCTAAACTCATTTCCCACTAGCTCTCTTTCTATACCATTCCTACTAGCTAATTGTACCAGCCTGTTCAACATAAATAGACTTCTTCACTTGCTTATGCAGACATGGCTTGTTTTATTGTGCTTCATTTATTGTGCTTCATGCACATGGTATATTTTACAAATTGAAGGCAAGACCCTACATCAGCAAAAAGGTTATGTATGACTTGCTTTATTGCGGTGGTCTGGACTGAACCCACAGTATCTCTGAGGTATGTTTGTTTGGTGCCCCCTATGTGGGCACCAAATATCCCCTAGTCAAAATATCATTCATCTACCTAGGCCTAATGTAAATGTCACTTCATCAGGAACTTTTCCCATCCTTTTCGGTTCAAAGTACTCTCTCTCTTTATTAGCTCCCCAAGTACCACACCATGAAACATGTTACTGAGTATTTCATTTTCCTCACTGGACTGTAAGCTCCTGAAAGCAGCATTAATACTGAAATTATATTAGTTTTTGTCATCTCTGTTTGTTGTAAATAATACACAGCTAATACTTAAAATGAATTATGGAACTTAGCAAATGAAACGCAACGGATATCAATATACGTAGAAACAGTACAATGAAGGAAGAAACTGGAAACCGAAGTCCAAAGTGGCGAACTTTGGCAACCTCTTGAAGCCTTAGTTGCTTCCTCTGACTCATATCAATTAACAAAGATCTTTTTACTATAAAGACCAAAGATTCAATACATTTTTTCGCCTCTAAGGCAATTTATGAACGCCCCTTCACTCAGTCGTGCATTTAATAACTATCAGCCATACACCCATAAGTGAGCAATTGTAGGGGATACAAACTTTCATAGGACTGTTTCTACTCTTTTAAGATAGGGTTTTTACTATTTTTTATTCTATCCTTAAGTGATTTGAAAAACTTTCTACAATGTATCATTTCTACATGATACTGGCAATATATCACTAGTGCTGACAGCTGACACACACATTAAGTGCCAGGAACTGTTTTATGTGGTGTATGTGTATTAAGAAATTTAATCCTCAAAACAATCCTGAGTTGGGTTACTAAATATTATTCTCATTTTACAGAAAAGGCAAGTGAGACAAAGCTTAATAAACTTGCAAAGGTTACACAATGTTAGAACCAGGTTTTTGAACCCAAAGAATAGTTTGGCTTGCAGCTACACTGAACATCTGAGAAAGATCGGTGCTTATGTATGCTTTTATCGCGCATAGAATCTAATATGACTTTTCACTCAAAGCTCCAAAAAGGTTGCCAAAATGCAATCGAGGGTGGGAGGTGGAGGGTGTAAGGAGGGAGGGTAGAGGAGTGTGGAGAAAAAGGAATCTTTAATCGTTCAGTAAATCCAAGCCACGACTCCAACAGAAAAGATACTCCTCGTGGTACTGCAACCGCAGTAGTACACATCCGTGCCCGAACCATCTTATAGCCGAGCTGATTCTACACACGTGGGTCCGCCCCGGGCCGCTCAATCCACCTGCTGGTAAACTGCACCCCAGCCTGCGAGTTCAAGGTGCTAAAGCGTTTCTCATCCCTCTACAGCACACAGGCAGCGGGTCCCTCCCGCGTGCTCTGGGGTCTACCCGACGCGTGCTCCTTTGAGCCTCGACTGGACGGCTAGCGAGTCTGGACGCACCTTACAGATCTTTCCCTCTGCCCCTCCACCGCCCCAGGCCTCGCGCCCCTCAGCCCAGACGACGAAGCGCGGTGGCCCCATACTTAGAATCCGCAGAGAACACCGCTCTCCTAAAATTCAACTGGCTGCCGCCACAACGAACCACGCGGAGACTCTCCTCCTCCACCATCTTCGCGCAAACGCAGGATCTCGCGGTGGCGGCCCCGCCCCAAACTCCGTAACGAAGGTCCGTTGATAGGACAGTGCTCCAGTCCACAGAAACCACGCATGGGCTTCTCCAAGCCAGAGTCTTTACGTAGGACCCAGCGCCGGTGTCGCCATCTTTTCTTTGGGCAACGTCCAATTAGGACGCAAATAAAGCCAATGAAAAAGCGAAACGAAGGCATGGAGACAATGAATTTATATTGGGTACCTCTAAACTCTTATTTAGTACAGATAAATTTTTCTTTGGCTTTGACAATCTGATTCTCTAGCTTTTTCCGCCAGGGGCAAAAATGTGGACCCAGACGTATCACGTGACCTCCAATCTGGGGCCTCCTCACCCCTCCCCCGCCGCCGCCGCCGCCGCCACGCCTCCGCCCCCCCACCCCCCTCCACCCTCCCATCCCCCTCCACCCCTCTTTTCCGTTACTTTGCTTCTGGCGCCGAAAGATGACGCCAGCGTCCCGTGCCCTCTGGTTTCCCGGAGGCGCGATTGGCTTCTTGGGTGGAAAGGTAGCATTCTGCTTTTTGCACGGTTGTTGGCTCTTCTCGTTAGCCGTTACTTTGAACTTTCTCGGAGCATAGCGTACGTTTATACTCGTACGTGTTATTCTTTGATGTATTGAAATATCCCTTCAGTCTTTCCGGAGGCCTATGATTATTGAAAGACTTCTATATGTGAGATAATGCAACACAGATGGGATCCCTTCTGTGGGACAGAGACAATACAGATGTTTAACAAAATAATCATAGATTGCTGAAGAAAACAGTGATATGAGAGCGAATAGTTTGCTCAGAGGAAATTTAGCTGTAACTTGATGAATATGTGTTTGTTAAAGTTGTGCAGGTTAACAATATTTTAAAAATTCGACGTTAATACAGATTTTATGTAAAATAATTCACTACAGAAATAGAATAATCCCACCCCATCCTTACACTTTATGGGTCGCCACCATTAATAGTTTGGTGTATACACTTCCTGATACTTTTCAGGAATACGTATACGTTAAGATTTTTTGATGCAATGCATTATATTTTTCCTTCTATATAAAGCATATATAGTCAAAGCTTGTCTCCTGTTTAATGACTATAGTATTTTGTAGAGTAAATGTGCCGTAATTGATCGAATCTCTCAAAGGTGGATATCTAGTAGTTTCCATTTTTTTTAAAAGTAGCAAATAGTGTTACAGGACATATAAAATTTGTGTCAGTACTCCTGATTCCCAGGATAGATTCCTAGGATAGATATTGTGAGGTTAATGGATATTTGCATTTTAAAACTCGAGTGAATGTTTTTTTTTGGAATCGAGACATGTTACTCGGAAACCAGTAGGAATAACAAATGACGGCCAAAAAAGGAAAAGTTTTTTAATCTAAAGTTTGGGGAAAATTCATAAGGAGAGAGAATATTGTGAGAGTATGACTTTTAAAGAAGAAATGAGGGAAAAATACTGCTTCAATGAGCAACAATTGAAACGTAGCAAGGGCTGTGCATCCTTTAAAATTTAGATTGTAGTATAGAGTTTCACTTTGTCAAGAATTAAGTATGATGAATTCTGCTTCTTAAGTCTAATATTTTCTTTCATTTACTGGCATTTGTATATCATACTTTAGTCCTTGTTGATTGGTCCTGAAACACCAAAACGCAAGCAAAATTTTCTAAAGTGTTTGGAGGATTGGAAAACATATTACTGAAGATATTAGAAGGTGGTTAGATACTCTCTGCACATAATATTAAATTATCAGATACTTTCCTATGCATTTCGTGGAAGAGGGCAAGGAAAATTTGGCTCATTTGTAGAGAAGGGAAGCTGAGTATCTTTGGTAGGTCTCTGGTTCTCTCTAGCTTTCCTCTTTTCTTTCTGAGTTCTCACCAGAATCATCTTTAAAAGTCCCTTTGTGGCAATATTGACGTTTTCTAGCACACACCTTGAAACTCTTTCAGCCTCTGCCTTTATCCAGTTTCACAACTGCTTTCACATTTTAATGTATCTGTTAGTTATAGCAGCATCCCATTCTTGTTACCAAAATCTTTATTAGTCAGGGTGCTCCAGAAAAACCAAGAGTAATAGTCATTCATTCATTCATTCATTCATTCCATTCATTTATTAAAAGGAATTGGTGCATTCAATTCTGGAGGCTGAAAAGTCCCACAATCTGCAGTCTGCAAGATGGACACATTGAATAGCAGATATGGTCTAATTTGCTTTGAGTCTTGTTGCCAAATCATCTCCTAAAATTCAGGTTCATGGGTCTGGTTCACTAATAAACCAAAACATTAAGACAGTGCTTGGAATTAGAAAATTTTTTCAATTTGGCCAAAGTGAGAGGACTGGGGAGCAAGAGCTCTCGAATCTATCTCTCCTTCAAAAAATAAGAGTAGGGAGTTTTTATGCAGCTGAGGAGTAGTGGAGGGGAGTTTCCAGAGAACTGAGAGAGAAATCGGTGTCTCTTTAGTTATAGATGATGCTATTTCATATCAGACTCCTGGGTGTCAGCAGATGGTCACAGCTACCTTGAAGACATTCTTCTGCAGAACAAACTCATAAATTCTCAGGACTGAAGTTATTTCTTTCTGCTTGACAGTATTATGTGAGCAACACAAAATTATATTGTGAGAACAAGGGGTGCTGGGTTGAAGAACCAAGATTCTGCAAAATATCTCAATTGTGCAACAATGACGTTATCTTTAAAGCAAAAGGCAGAGACTAGACAACTTGTGACTTGCCATTGCTCAAACTATCATTGTTTCGTGCTTAACACGCTATATATTTCTATTATCTCAAGCAAAGTGTACTTTTAAACATGAGTCCTAGAACTTGCTTTACAAGCAGTCCTTCAGAATGTGACTAACATACTTTTTAAATCTTTGACTATAAACTAGGTAACAACCAAAGCAATAAAAACATTTAGTTAAAGCCTATACCTATATCTTAATTAAGAATTAAGTTATTTAATTCTAGCTGCCAAAAAATAACTAGGGACATTAAAATCACAGGCTTTGCTTCAGTCCGACGGCCTGAGAACTAGAGGAGTTGATGGTGTAAATCCAGTATAAGTGCAAGAGGAGACTGATATATCAACTCAGGAGTCAGGTAGAGGAGGAATGAATTCTTTCCTGCTTTTACTGTTCTATTAAGACCATCAATGGGTCCTGAATGATGCTGACCCACATTGTGTTTGTGTGTGGGGGGCTGTCAATCTGTTTTACTAAGTCCACAGATTCAAATGTTAATCTCATCTAGAAGTACCTTCACAGACAAACCTAGAAATAATGTTTAGCTAAATATCTGGATACCCCATGATCCAGTTAAGTTGACGCATAAAGTTAACCATCATGCCAGGCAACCACTGATCTGTGCTTCTACAGTTTTGCCATTTCCAGAAAGTTGTATAAAATGGTACATAGACTGTAACCTTTTGAGTCTAGCTTCTTTCACTTAGCATAATGCGTTTGAGATTCATGTGTAGATCTGTAGTTTCCTCTTTTTAATTGCTGGGTGGTATTCTGTTGTATGGATAATCAACAGTTTGTTTATTCATTCTTTTGTTGAAGGAAGTTTGTTCCCCCCCCCCCCCCGCCCGCCCCCCCACCCCCATCAGTTTTGGAAATTATGACTACTGATGCTCTAAACATTCATTTGTAGGTGTTTGTGTGAACATAAGTTTTATTTCTCTAGGATAAATGCTAACAAGTGGGTTTGCTGCGTCAAATCATATATTTAAATTTTCGAGAAACTACCAGAGTGTTTCACCAGAGTTTCCCTACCATTTTGCATTCCAACCAGTAATGTACGAAAGTTTTAGTTGCTTCATATCCTTGTCAGCATTTGGTATTGTCAGTATTTTTTATTTTAACTATTATAACTTTATAGTGGGATGTCATTGTTTTAATTTTCATTTCACTAGTGACTTTGGGCATCTTGTCATATGTTCATGCCCCCTTCTGCCTACCTCAAACAACCCAATAGAAAATAGACTAAAAAGAATATTAACAGAAGAGCAAATCCAGTAGCCTACAAACATGTTTTCAAAAGACATAGTCAAGAACAAGATACAGAAAGTTTGAAAATAAGGGCAGGAAAAAACATAATATAAAAGATGTGTAGGCTTAGCAATTTTTATATCAGTATAATTTAGGGAAAAAGTCTTTTAAAGGAGAAAGAAATACTTTTATATATTAAAAGATACATTCCATTAAGAAGATATGAATCATGAACATGTTATGAATCACCAACATAGCTTCAAACTACATTTAAAAAGACTGATAAAAATTAAAGGTGAATCTGGCAATTACAAATCAGCTGATCAAGTGGTCAAAAAGTAAAGATGAACAAATGTGTCAATAACACAATTAGCCATGTTGATCTAATGTACATACATACCCAACAGACTTTCCCCTCAAACACACACTGTAATATTCACAAAAACAGACCATCATTTAGATCATAAAGAATATTTGAACAGCACACATTACCAGACACTCTGCTGTTAAATTTCTTCTTCCCTACAGCATACACTCATCTCAGAACAGAAGATTGTAGTAAAACATTAGGAAGAAGTTTTCACATCTCTTTGGGCCCAGCGATCATCCTTTTAAATATTTATTTATTATTTTTTTCCGCTCTAGAGTTTTGGCAGTGATGTACTGGTTGACTTTATAATTTCAGGGCTCTGTTACCTCACATTTAGGGTTAGGGATTAGAGACTCTGAGCTGCTAGTTTTGCAGAAAAGATCCAAAATCAGATTGGCGAGAAACCAAACAGCACCCAGAGAGTTGGAGAATTCAGATTTTATTATGCCAGCAGTCCCAGAGGAGCTAGTGCTCCGAAGATCTGCCCGAACTCTGTTGTAACATCCCTTATATAGACCTGTTTTGGCATGCCTGATGGGTTAATTTGTCCTCAGTTACAAAGGGGTTGCTGTGGTTGCAGGTAGTTATATTGTGTTTTTAGGGCAGGAGTTGCTGGGGGTGCAAATAGTTACATTTGTTGCTTAGAACAAGTAAAGGGAAGGTGAGTCTTCAGTCAATTTTTAGTACAGCCGAGCAGCAAGCATATTTACAGAACAGAAGCAGAACAGAGAGCTGATTAGCTTTTTGAATGAAAATTCCTCTTCACTAGATTATTCTAAGTTTGGGAAATAAATTATTTCATGTAAACTTACAGATATTTATGTGGCAGAGAGATTATATTTACAATGGGAAAAAATATCTTGAATCAGTGACTCCCTATGACCTGTAGGCTAAAATCCAGATTTCTTGACCTGGCAATAAAGGACTGCCACAAGTTGTCCTGACTTATTTTTCTAATATTTTTCTCTCCTGTATGAACCTCAGTATAGGTTTGGTCTCCCTAGCATTCTAAGACAACCAAGAGCTTTAAAATTTCTTAGTTCTCCAGGAACATTACCATGTAGTGTCTTACTTTTCACACAGAACACTTAAAATTTTCTTTATCACTCATTGTCATTCAAGTATAATGGCTCTTGAATTGTATCATATTAATTAATGCTTTGTGTTTTGATCTCAACAGATGTATGCTCTTGAAAGACAAGACAATATATTGTTCTTCTAGATATCATAATGCAATGCTTCCTGCATTGTGGATTCCTAGTTACAATTTATTGGTTGATGATTCATTAGTATGTAAATTACCTGGGAACAGACCCTCTATTCCTAAAATCTTTAATAGTATTTGCATTCCAGAGGTCTGAGCTGATAATTATGACTTCGAAACTCTGAAAATAATGTAAAAACTTAAAGTACAACTGCAAAAATATAGACCTACCACATGGGGGCAGCAAAGGTACATCATTATTTTTGCAGGTTTTATATTACACTTCAGTCTCTTAGAAATTATAATTTAATATTAGCGCAGTGAAAAAATATTTTAACATCTAACTAATAAGTAAGCTTAATGGAATGTTATGAGATGAGTATTTTTTTAACATAAAGAAATTTACAAAGCTCTTTGGATCTTTAATTGTCTTTTATAAGGAAAGGGTCTCTTTAAATTCTAGAACTCCTCCATATTGTTTTGGAACCATATTCCTCTCCCCTCACTCTCTTATCCCTCTCTACAATGAAAGTTTCATGAGCATTAGGAGCTGTTCTTTGACATTTGGATTTTGAGACTGGGGTCACTGGTGGCTCACAGGACATTATGTTGTGTGGACCTATACAAATAACAGCTGTTGATGGTACATGTAGTTCTTTTGCAGACAGGCTACTTAGGCACGCTGCCGAAGTTTAATTTCCATGTGTAGAGTCATACTTAAAGTATGTAAACTGAAACAGATGTTAGTACTCTGAGAATGCATTTGGTGCACGAAGGAACAGTTTCTTAGCCTCTGCTTCCATCAGCACTTTATTTTGAAAGCCTTTTTGAATAGAAAAGGGTCCCTGGAGAACCATCTAGTGTCTTTGACCCCATTCACATGTAGAAATTCATTCCTGGGAAACTGTTGCCCCAGATAAATGTTAGAATCCGCCTTAAACTCCTTTTTAAATAACTGTATGATTTTCTTTCTTTTCCATAAGCTTTGTTTAATTGTTCTTTAACTAGGAAGCTATTTACCCTAATACAAGTTTTCTTAAAATCAAACTTACTGATATTATTTAAATAATAACTCCGAACTTTTATTTATTTAAAGATTAGCAGTCAAGGCAGATGTTTGTGCAGAATCTATGTACCTTCTCACTGCTGTGGTGCCAGATATCAAAGCATACTGTATTTGAATGTCTTCCAATATCTGAATTATGTTGGTGATATTTCGTAAATAGAACACAAAAGATAATTTGTGCTTCCAGTAATCCTCCGCTTCCAAAAGGTAGTTATTAGAAGTAACATCTAACTACTTTCTATCTTCTTTCCTTCCTAGCTCCCTCTCTCCTTTTCTCTACCTTAGGTACTATGCTAGGCTGAAAAAAAAAGATTAAGGTAGATCTGGTCTTAACAAATATTCAGTATAACTTAGAAAAGAAGTACAAATTAAAAATATCTGACAGCACAGAAAAACCAACCCAAAATCTGGAAAACTAAAGAAGGCTTCATAGAGAAGGTGATATCAGAGCTAGGCATTGAATAATGGAGGGGACTTTGCACAGTGAGGGGAAGCAGATTTTCTAAGCAGCCTAATGGAATGAGTGCTAGTATGATGGGTTTCTGGAACATGAAGGACTCTGATCCCGATTTCTTACAAATATGTGGGGGAGCTGATTAGGTGATGAAAATAGAAAGAGGGTGAATCCAGTTTTAGCCATGCATAGTGGTTTGGAAGTGTAAATGCAAAATTTTTCTTTAATTAAAAATTAATGATTATAGTTTTAAAGTTTTGATGAATGTTTTGATTTATGATAAACTTTCGATTTGTTACTTCAAGGTGATACTATATGACCTTTTTTCTGCATGGTAAAAATTAAAATAGATGTCTTAATAATTGATATTCTTAAAGTTAATGAGTTATGTTCTACATGTAACAGTAAAATACATCAGTTGATTAAAAATTAATGCAATTCCATGAATACTCACATAATTTTTGTTTTGTTATGTGAGCGTAAAAAAGCCTCCTTGAATTTGTCTTTATGTTTAACAATTCAAGTTCATAGATATTCAGCCTCTAGGTTAAGAAGCAAAGCTTTAGTGAACAAATGTTTATTATGAATTTGTATAATTACAGTACAGATGTATAATTATCATGCTGTATTGGTAATTAATTGATGATTTAACCTTTAGTAATGGCCAGTTTAGATAGCTATTAAATGATAGCTCTAGTATACAGTAAATGTAACAGAAATGATCTAATTATCTATATAGCATTCCTCATAAACTAAAATCAAATTCAGAGTATGGAAAACTTAGGTTCAAAAAATAAATTTTGTGTTAGTTTGTCTAGATTTTAGAATCACTGATCGAAGTGTTTCAGTAGCTCTCTGTTTTTTAGATATGTAGTAAGATTTTACTATTTTATAAATATAAGTTAAATTGCCTACTTCCGGTTTTAGTGTGTTTAATTCTCAAATCACACATCTTTTCGTCTTGACACTACAGTCTTAGATACAGGGAAATAAATTATGTTATTTATTGGGATGTATGTGGATATCTTTAAAAATGTTGTTGGAAGTTTGGCCTGAGAATACTCTATGTATCTTATTTTTCTAATGTAGCAGAGTAAAACATCTAAATTAAGAGGGAAGCATTCATATTGCTCTCTTCCATTTAATGCCTGATGTTGAACTCCTTTATTTTTTCAATCTGAATTATAATTGTAAAACAAACAGATTTCAAGTGCTCTACTTTCCACTTTAAAGTTTCCATCAAACTTTGGTCAGGGAGTAGATAGAAAATTATTGTGACATTCTTTAGGTTTTCTAGTCTGCTTGAGTGATTTCATAAACAGTAAAGCTTCCAGTAATTTCATTTATAAAAGCTACTTGAAAAAATAATTGGCTAATTATGTCAGAAATAAACTCAATCATATATAATGACATTATAAAGATTATCTTACTTTTTACAGTAAAATCTGTTTTTAGGGTAAAGTGAATAGTTTTTAAGGAATTGGTAATTTTAATCTGAATTTTTGCAATTAAGATTTCTTCGCCTCCCAATTAGAAGTAGAATCTAATTCTTATTTTAAGGATTTCTCAGAGAAAGTATGAAGGAGCAATTAAAGATAATTTCCTTGTTTTATTAACCCCTTAAACATTACTGTAGAACAATTCTATTTGAGAAATTAGCTTTGCATTTCTGATTGACTAGGACATATGCCCTAGCATTTAGTGGATTTATAAAAATTAATAAAATGTAAGGGTATTTTGATACTTCTGTGAGCAGAATCTATCCTGTCATTTAGTGAGTAATTTTCTGTTGAAACAAATATTCAGAAAGGAATATATCACTAAACAAGAATAAATGTCCAAGAGTAAAATTTTTATAAACAAAACTTTCGGTAAGGGAATGGATTCGTGCTAATTTTCAGGTAAATGACTGTAGTCTTGAAAATTAAACTAGTAAGGTACTCAGACCTCAGTTCACTTCCCTTCAATTGTTTCCAGACTGGGTTTTTACAATGGAAGTTAAGAGGACCCATTGAATAAGTAATCTAGTTCATTACATCAGAACACTTGATAGAATCACAAATATTCCTGGATAGCTCAGAATAATGTGGTTAAATCATTGTGTCAGGATTTCCGTGGAGTGCCTTTCATGGTTAAGGCCTACTCATGAGGTCAAGGAAATTGTGGAGGTGGTGATCGTAACTTGCATGGCTTCTATCCAGTGTTTAGAAAGAAAATTTAAAGTAAGGCTGGTGGTAAAAAGAAATTAGGATATATGAATCATGGTATTTCATTTTTATTATATTCCAATATATTTATTTAAAAATTCTTATTTTTGAGATATAATTGATATGCAACATTATATAAGCTTAAGATGTATAACATATTGATTTGGGACTTTTATATTGTATTCCAATTCAAAGAATGACTATTAAAAGTCACTATGATTTTATTGAGGCATAATTCACAAATAAAAATTATATACAGTTAAGGTGCACAACTTGATGTTTTGAATCAAACATGTTTTTAAGAGTCTGATTTTAATGTAGTATGCCAACTCTATTTACTTGGAAATGTGATCTCTGCACTTTATTTCAACATCACGCCATCTCAGAATTCAAAAAGGAAGACTGCATACATATATTTAGGCACTATACTTTATAATACAGTGAGTAGGATATTAATATCTGTGATGTGGAATTAACTTACCTTTAACGTCAGCTATAAGCTCTTATTTCAGATAACAGTTTTATTTTTACTCACATGTATATTCACTTACCTTAGCCCTTCACTTAGAAACAGTAATAGCTTTCTGACTTGAAATGGGTCCCTTGTGCTAAATAATTGGCTAAATAAAATAGCACAAATTTTTACAACCCCTATCCCCCCTCTCCTGCCCTACCCCACACACATGCTAAAGTGGATTTCATCTTCATTTCAAGCACATGAATCTGGGTCAAGGGTGGCCAAGTAAACAGAACCAGTCAACCCAATCTTGATTTGAACAGCCTTAAGTAATGCACTCTACTTTCAACATCAAAAATACTGCATCCATCCTTAATGAAATATCCTTAAACTGCTATAATAAGATCTGGAGTTTAAGTTGCTGATACTGGAAAGGTTTTAATATTTTCCTTTTCCCAGAAAATGAAAAACAGAGAAACCCTCATTTCCTGACTACATGTCAACTGTTAAAAATGTCTTACAGCAAAGAAAATGGAGGCCTCTTTTGTTCAGTACAATAGTGCTAATAGAGAAGTATTGTCTTGCTGTAGTATTCCTGCAAGTTAATTTATTTGTTGCTTTAGAAAGAAATTCTGTTTCCATTAAAATTATGTCTCTGGGTAGGTGATTCATAAACAGAGGACCTGGAAATGGAATCAGTCTCTTGAGCCTATTTACATTCTTAATCATACACAGCTGCTGGGTTGATGGAGAATTTTGGATTTTTTTAAAGGCAGAGACTTATCTTTTGTGATTAAAATGTTAGATCACTGGCACATTAAAACAATGCCAAATAACGTGCAGCTAAATTTCGAAGAAGGTGGATATCCCTTTCAATGTGTCGAGAACCTTTTTTAAAGGTATCTTGAACTCAGCTTTTAGCACATTTTAAAAACTTTTCCTTTGATGCAAAACAGCTGTAGCTATGTTTTGAGTGATATAAACATTCCTTTCCACTTCCTCCTTATTTTTACACTTTCCAAGCTCAAGGCAAAGGATTTAAAAACTTTGCAATTTCTTCTTATCATGCACAACTTTTACCTTTTTAACTAAATAACACTTTATAAGAAAACTTTTACAGAGATGGAGATTGAACAGTTACTTGAAGCAAATAACCTAAAAATGGTTAGAAAACATTAATAATTTTTTTTTGAAAATTTAGTGTAACCTCAAAACACCTTCTTATAGTATATAGCCATTAAAAAATTTTCAATACATTTTCTGCTTGAGAAGCAGACACATGCACAGACAGTACAAATTAATACATGTTCAATAGATATTTGGGTTGAAACAAGCAAGCCAATTAACAATTCTTTTCTGTTTGAGTTTATAGGAAGAAATCCTTCCAGTTTCTTCAATCCCTATGAATTATAGCTCACTTTTGTGATGATTGGTCTATGGGCTCTTTGAACAGTGTTAAGACCTTGCATCATCACCGGTGAATTTCTCACACCTTAGAAGCTGTAGTAATAAATTAATAGCTGTTTCTTAGTATCTCGTATTTGAATAACATCATGCACAAGTGGCTTTGAATATATAAGTAATCCAGTCTAAACCAATTTTCAAAAAATTTTCTTAGTCAAATGATAGAGGTCAGAGCTGGGTCAATCATGTTTAATTAGAGAATTTTTCCAAATAGAAAATGTCTTCTAAAACCACAAGGAATACATTTTCTGGTGGAGTTTAGCAAGGGAAAGAACTTGAAAGACTAAAGAGAAGCGTAAGGATACAATTTTAATTTGTAGGAGGAAATATGCACTAAAACTAAATTTTTAGATTTTAGCAAAAACAAAAAGCTTTTTGACGGTCTTAGAAATTTCTTAACAGTCAACTGTTGGTAATGTCTGAGATGGTATTATGTCAGAGATAGAAACTACCACCTCTTTGTTTTATTTGTAAAATATGTTGTTACCAAAAAATGCAGTACATTAGAAGACATATTTCTTTAAAAGCATTAATTTTATGTTTTTAGAAGTATAGCATAAACACTAAAATGAGATTGAAATTAAAATTGGCAATTTCCAACACATTAGTAATGAATTTTCTTTATGTTACTTTGAATTTGTGAGATTTCTTTAGTCATTTATTTACTAAAAGATTTAATATTAGCATTTGGAAATGTGAAAATTAGGTACTGTATACTTTGATCTTAGCTGAAATATGTTACATGTTTTTCTTTAACTACTCTATGAAGTGATTGCAAATACTCTAGAAAAAAACTAAGTTACTTATATTCATTGCTTTGGAAAGAAACTAAGAATTTCAAATGATGCAACAGATTATTTCATTAGTCCAAAAAATAGTTTTTAAAGGATCACGAGTATTAAGTTTTGACAGTAGTTTTAAAAGTTGTCAGAAGAACCTTGGGACAACAGAGATTTTTGACTGAAATGTGCTGTAACTATATATTGGGTTCATGGTTATAGATACCCATCAGGTCTTATATGCATTTTCCACTGTGAACATGAAATAAATTGTGTGCAAGTTTGTCTTTTTTTTTTTTTGGTTTAGCACAATATTATGTTACATGGCTCTGCTTTGTATTTTTAACCTAGTGTTTTTGGATCTGTATTTCCTGCATGCCTCCACAGTGGCCTATTTGTAGAATGTTCTATAGAATGCAATAATCGTTAGCAAGTTCTGTGACACTAAATTCATTAAAAGGTAATTTAATTGCAAATATATGTCCTATGTCATTGTGTGTTCTTTAAGTGTTTCTTTTTATTTCTTTTCAATCAATTCTAATACTTTCCAGTTCGTAATAATTATATTGATAATTATGACTAACTAATAATCTCCTACATGCCAGCAAAGTACTTTACTAGATTATCTGATTTATTTCTCACAGCTACCCTATAAAGTAGATATGGTTATTGTCATTTTGTAGGTGAGAAGACTGAAGCACACAGATATTAGATAATTCATCATGTAACTAGCAAATGGCAGAACCAATATTTGTATCTGGTCTGTCTCCAGAGCCCTTGCTCAGCCTCTCTTACTAGGAAAAAAACTGGATGAATGTAAATATTTGATAATGGAATTAGTACAACCCACTTAAGTCTTCTTAGTCACAAAACTTAGTTTTAAATAAGAAAAGCCTTAAAATAAATTAAAATATTTTGTAAAATGTAGAACCACCAAGTTCTACATTTATTTTAGAGTTTGATTTGAATAGAAAAGGCAGTACATGGTCATAAATGAAAAAACAAAATAGACATTAACAAAAGAAAAGTGTAAAAAATGTCCATAGTCCTGTCCATCTGAGTCACATTATTAACTGTTAACACTAATACTATATGGCTTCCTTTAGATACCATATATACATATATATTTATTACAATATTTTCTCAAACAATTCATTATATCGCAATATCTGACAGACTCATAAGTATACTTGGTTAACTTGAGATAATGTGGTCAATTGACTGTGTTAAGATTTCCCTGGGGTGCCTTTCATCACTACGTATCACCGTAGTTCTGTTCTATATGAGGTCAAGGGAATAGTAGATGCTGATTGTATGCTATATGGCAGATAACTAGATTTTTATTTCTGTTATAACTATTCACTAGATTGTTTCACTTTTACATTATTATAGCAAAAAGCAGGATTAGTTTACTAAAAATTATATTTTTATATAAGTAAAAACCAGAATACCTCCAAATGGTAATAACGTTTCTTATATTCTGAAGGAAGGGGTCTTCGTTTCTACTCTTACTAAAATTTCCTGATTCTCATATAGTATATGCTTTATTTATCTTTGCAAATATTATGTTCTGTATGAACAAAACAAAAATGTAGCTACCACTTTTCATGCAAAATCGTGAATTAGTTAATAGTTTTTTAAGAATGACTTTCTATACTATCTTTGTTTCAAATTTTACTTAGAAATTTGAATTATCAGCTATATTTTCTTAAGACTGTTAACTAAAACAATTTAGTAGTGATAAAAATATTACAAGTTGCATCTAGCATCTCTAAGACTAAAAACCGAAAGGAGAGTTTATGGAGCTCATTGAAGCTTATATATGCTTTTTGTTATGGATTCCAAGTGTATGCCTTCAAACGGTTTTAAAAAAAGAAGAGGAGAGACTAAATGTGGCCTACAAATTAAGATGCAACATTAGTAAACTATTATGTGATGAAAATTCTTTCATTGTTTTTCTGCTTATATTTACACTATGCTTTTCTTTATAAATATATTTTATTCTAATTCATAATGTAAACATTCCTCTTGTTCAAAGGATTATGAGAAGTGTTAAAAAATCAGAAATGTTAAAAAGTGTGCAGTAAAGTATGACACAGAATTTGTAAACCTCGTAGGCATTTTTGGACAGGTTCTCATCTTTTATTTAAATTAGCTTATTCTTGTAGCATTATATGAAACTAATTTTATTGACCTTGAAATTCTTTTTAGATGATTATAATAATAGCAACTCACATTTCTCTAGCATTTTTTTGTTTTTTAATCTAAATAGCTTTGTGCAAGCTTCAATAATGAGTGCTGTGCTCTAAGAAACTAACAAATTCTGGAGCTACTGTAAATCATCTCACAAAAGACAAACCTAAAATGAATGACTAAAGTAAAGTGTATAAATCCAGACTAGTTATTGGTCAGTCTGGTTTAGAATGTGTATAGTGCCATAAGCAAAACGTGACTCTGGGAAAAGAACACTTTTCAGTTGGGTAGAATTAGCCTTCAGTAAGCTTCACTTCATTTTGTTCCACACCTTTTCCCTACTTTATCTTGCCTCAATCTTTGTGTCTTTAAAGCCTTTATAAGTACAGAAAAATGTTTTTTAAGTGTCTGACTTTGTCATGTGATTAGTTTGCTGAGGTAACTCATCTTAGTTGGGGTTGTTTAACAAAATACCATAGACTGGGTGGCTTAAAAAAACAAACATTTATTTTCACAGTTCTGGAGGTTGAAGCCTGAGATCAGGGTGACAGCATGGTTGGGTTCCTGGTGAAGGCCCTCTTCCTGGTTTGCAGATGGCCATCTTCTCAATGTGTCTTCTGATGACAGACACCAGAGAGAGGAACCAAGCTCTCTTATGTCCCTTCTGATAAGGGCACAAATCCCACTATGTGGGCTCAACCCTCATGACCTAATTACCTTCTAATGGCTCTATCTTGAAATACTTGCGCATTGGAGATTAGGATTTTCAACATACAGATTTTGTGGGGACACAAACATTGAGTCCATAGTATAACCCTCGAAGAGTATTCATATTTTAAAAGGAAACCTTCATGTGAAGAACTTTAAAGGAATTGCTTTTTTAGAATCTTCCTGATAGTCCTTAATTTTATCATGTAATTATCTTTCATAGTACATGCAACTAGATTGAGATCAGCATCATCTAGGAATAACTTGACTCTTCTGCTAGATGGAAAAACCTTTGAAAAGAAAAGAAAATAATGACTAGTAAGCTATTATAAAGGACTAATTGCCATGGGAACTGGTGGTTGGAAGGTGTACCCAAGGGGAGGTCTGATTTAGTTTTTGATTAATATAGTTGAATGGAGGGAAATGGTCCACTAAGGATGGGGAAGCATAAACAAATGTGGCCAAGAAGTGAAAATTAAATAGACAGATTGTCTTTTAAGGCACTAATGGCAGGCCAGCAGCTGGGAGCTAGTGTTGTGATGAAGGCTGGGCATGCTGTCGAAAGCCAGGCATTAATATGCCTTGCCATATGTCTTGCTACTGTAGCTGAGAAATATTGAGGGAATTTTGGCATAAAGTAAAAGCACACATCATTTCTTTTTGCATTCTAGGAATAGCAGACCAAAGAGAAGCTGTAAGGATGGAAGGTTAGGAACTAGTTATTGAAAGAGCTAGTTATTACTTTATGGTTAGTGTTTTTTTTTTTATAGATTAGAAAAGAGTTTGTTTGCATCACTCTTGTCCAGGGGAATTCAACTTTGAATCTCTGCTATAAACAGCATTCCTCAAACCATGAACTCATCCCAACAACTATCAGACATTATACAGACACTGCTTTGGCAATGACTTACATTTTCTCTCTGGGTAGAAATGAGAGTCTCATAAAATTTAAGTATAGATGTTAGACAGTAGAAAGACAGGTCTCTGTAGTTCTAGCCAGTATTTAAGCTGACAAATATTAAACGTAAATGGGAATGTGTAAAAACCTTAAAAATATGAGAATTTCCAGCTACTATAAAAGGGGATGTAGTCTAATCCCATTTAGTTATTAGTTTTCTTTCATTTTACAGTAACTTTTTAAAAGTACCTAAAGAATAAACATATATGTTGCTAGACCCAGGACTAGAAGATCACAGGTAGAACCAACTTCTTTTTGTGTTTTTCTGTAAAAAGGGTTTGAAGATTTCAAAAAAGTATCAAACAATGGGAGATTATGAGTTCCAGGAGCACAAAATATGATTCTAAATTGGCATTGCTTTGTGGGTGGAGTTTATACAGTAAACAAGAATAATACGACATGACTGTAATGTGGGCAACCTAGATATGACTAGATTACAGCCTTTTTTTTTTCTTTTTTTTTACAAATAGATGTGGCATCTCTTAAGTTAATTCCCCTTGCCTACTCTCAGGGTAGGTAATTAGGCTGGCCATGTGATTGGATAATTCATTACTAGACTAAATCCAAAGAGATGATGCTCAGCAAGGCTCCAAGCAGAATTTGAAAGTAGATGGTGTTTCAAATGATTCTCTGCACCTTGGTCCATGTGGTGAGCTCAATTCACTGTGCAAACGATTCCTACTACTAGTACAGTGAACTCTTATCTAGTCTTACCCCTTTCCTCCTTCCACCCTGCTGCAAGGCTGGGTCCAAGCTGTTTGCAGTCTTGGAGTGATGGGATAGAGAGAAGCCACATCTACTGGTGACAAAGTAGGATCATTTGCTTCTTTAGACCAGGGGATATGGAAGCACATTTGTCCTATAAAGTTGGAGGATGAAGGAAAGAATATTCTTTATCGCTAGAGGTAGGAAAGTATAAACTCTGATTTTGTTTTAAGAGCTGCAAAGGCACAGGTAATCATTTGAGATGAATGTGAAAGTTTGGGACAACTTGGAGCACAGGAGGGCGTTAACTGCCCCTGTAGAGGATAGAGTCGAAATCAGCATGGCATTTTTGAAGAAGCATTTCCTGACTATTGTATACGTAATCCTAGTTCTGGCTGAATCCAAACTCTGTCAGCAAATCTATAAAGATACCCACAAGTCCTCATTGGCAGTTCTTCACATCTCTAAATTTTTCTGTCCAAGTTTATGTGAAATTTTGAGTGGTTGAATTAAGCTCAATATCTTTAGTTTTCAGGTATTTAGTAACTTGATACATAAAAGTAAAAATGGGTCTATACTCTCCAATATTAAATTTGCTCAAATTAGTTTACTTTAAAAATAGTGAGAGTAAAGGAATATTATGGTAACTTGGCAAAGAAATATTTTAATAAAGGGTAAACGTATATCAACTGAGCAATAATAACTTACATAGACTAGTTACCTAGAGGGAACACCATTTCAGTATGTTGTCAAACTTAGTAACATTGAGATGCACAAGTAATGTAAGGAAAATATGCTCATTTAAATGGAAAGAACTGGTGGCCAATTAGCAACAGCATCAACAACAAATTGGACAATTTTAGCATGAGAGTGAGCTAATGTGATCTAAACCTTTTTTAAAGCAAGTTTTCATAATCTTCTTTTTGTATTCCAGAATGAAAAAGAAGATACTAAATGAGTTTTATACTTAAAAAGACAATTTCCATTCATCTTTTCAGAACAATCAGCTATGTTCCTTATACTAGTGGGAGAAATCTGGTGGATGCCCTTTGAGAATAGTAGCCTTGGGATATAGGTGAGCAGAGCCTATAGCACCTTATTGTGACCCTTGAGAGCAGGGTAGCCACTGTGTTTGGATAGCTTCTTATCCCAGCTTTCAGTGCCTGGCTTTTCTCTTTCTGTAGCCTTTACCTCACAACTTTATTTTCTCCTTCCTTTGTCCCAAACCTTACTAGGGAGCAATAGCTGGATTTGACTTGATTCACATTAATTCTAAGTTGTCTTCTGTTTCATTCATTTGGGGCCTTTTTTGCATTAGGGTGTGTGGGCAGTCAAGTTTACATTTACTCTTTGATCCTGAAGAAATTTTGCTAAAATTTGGTAGTTTCAAATCATCTTGGCTTTATTTAGTAAAATAAATATATTATTTATTAGACCTGTTTTTGTCCTTATAAATGTTTTTGGTGACTCTTGAGTCATACCACGTAGGTATGTTCTACTGTGACTATGCATGTCTTGGCTTGAAGGACCAAGCTGTCTTGGCATATGCTGTTGTGGTTTGTGCTGGTGAGCTCCTGGGTCTGGGTTGCTAAGGTGGTGAGTCTGTAGTTAAACACAGAGCCATCCTCTGGGGATTCATTTTATAACATTATGCTCTATTTAGGTAGTGTTTTGAGCTAGACTTGCTAGATTTGGGGCAGGCCCTAGAGAAGCAGGTGGTCCTTAAGAACTTGTGTCTGTTCCAGGGGTCAATCATCTTGTTCATTAGAATGATGGACTGGTGCACCTCCACTGACTAATGTGTTTTCACAATTCAAAATGCTTCACAATATTTCTAGGTGTTATGAAATTTAATGAGAGACAGAATGTGTTGATGGAATCTAGCTTCTTATTGCAATAATACTTTCCTTCCAGACTTCAGATATATTTAGATTTGTTATAAACTCATTAATGCTGGCAGGTCAATAGAGGTTAACATTTCCCATTGCAGTGATCTTCAGTTTAGATTGGACTAGCATTTGTTTTTATTAATGATCCAATTAATGATTACAATGTGTATGTGGTTGAAGTGTGGGAATTGAGAGTTTTAGCTGATTATATTTTACTTCTCCTGAGGATACAATGGGAATGAGCAATAATGCCACAGCCCCTTCAAAAATTTCAAACAGATCATACATATGATTGTAAAGCCAAATCGCTTTTTTCCTATTTAATAATTTTAAAGTTATTCTATACTAAAGATTGGACTGACAGTATAGATTTGGCCATTCTAAAGACACCAGAGCTAATAAACTCTGAGGGAGAAGGTAAAAGAGATCTTGGAAAAAATTCTTAGAATCTTTGCCAATTGTCCATGATGACTTCATTAAAAAGTTTTTTTTTTTTTTTTGGTATGCTAAATAAAATATGTCCCCATATTTGTGTCTCTATATTTATTTCTGCAAATTCCTTTCCAAAAGTAAATTTTAAAAAAACTCCTAAATAATAACAGAACTATCATAGAATCATAGATTATTAGAACCAGAAGAGATCTGATTTATAATATTTCATCAGAGCTTTGTTATAGCTTGAAATAGGATGTTAAGAATTTTTCAGTGGTTCTTCCATTAGCCTACCCTGGGATCAGAACTGACTAAAGCACGGGGGATAATCTTATGCCCTGCTGAATGGCATCAGTGCCTAGAACATAAAAGGTGCTTAGAAATTGTTTGCAGAATGAATGAATGGAAAGGAGGAAATATACCGGATGTACTGAAGTGCTACTCACTGTTCAGCATTATAATTATAATTAATTGTAATAATAACTACTTTTAAATTAAATTTTTAGGTTGACTGGTTAATAACATTATATAAATTTCAGGTGTACAAGTCTATAATACATCACCTGTATATTGCATCGTTTGCTCACCAGCGAGCCTAGTCTCCTCCCACCATCATATATTTGACCCCCCTTTACCCTATTCAACCTTCTCCAACTGGCTTCCCCTTCAGTAACCACCATATTGCTCAGCATTATTATTAATGTTATGAAAATGAAGGGAGCATAATTTACTTTTAGTTGGCAAATCCACTAGGCTCCTAGTTCTTAATTTCATTTTCTTCCTCCTTTAACCTTATATGCCTACAATTTATTTTTTACACAATAGTGAGTTCTTAAATCATATAATGTCACATATCTGCTTTAGAATCTTTTAATCCTGTAGTGTATTAACTGTATTTAGTACGAAATCTAACCACTTACCATGGCCTACAAGTACATGCTTAGTCTGATCCTTGCCCACTTACCCAGTCTCATCCCCCACAGTTCTTTTCTTCTCATGCTGGCTCCTTCCTTTCATTTAGTTCTCATCAAAGGTCACCCCTGAAAGATGCCTTCCTTGACCACCCCACACATTTCATGACAGGTCAGTCTCCATTTGTATGCAGCAGTAATTAATGATATCTTCCAGGAGAGCCATTTTTACTGCTGTGTCCTCAGTGTCTGGAACAGAAACTGGCACAGGTTGAATGATTAAATGCTTTTTTTTTTAATTGAGGTATAATTAATATATAACATGTTAGTTTCAAGTGAATGCTGTGTTTTTTATTGTTTATTATGTGTTTTTTTTTTAATTAAGTTTTAAAATGCTCTACCAGAAAAAGTCAGGAATAAACTTTGAAGACTGATCTTCCTCTCTGTCTGAGCTCCCTCAGTGCTCTGTGCATATATGTTAATAATTACCATATTACACCCTAGCACAGTATGAGCCCATGTTATTCACCAACTGTAATCCCCTAGTGGGAAGAGGGATCTCTTGTATCTCATGGTGTTGGATGTATTAGGAAATTTGAGTATGTTAATTTGGAGAAAATAGGCGTAAGCTTATTAAGCACCTGTTATGTAACAGAATGAAAGCAGATATTCTTTTGGGCCATATTTATTTAAGGGTTAAGACCATAGACTCATGTAGGTGATGGAGTTAGGGAAATAAGAGGAGCGCTGACTTCCTTTTTGGTCTAGGGGTTGGTAGACAAAAGGGATAGGAAGAGGGAAAATGCAGAGCCAATTAAATACATGTCCTGATTTTCCCTTTCTTGGCTTTCGCCTGGGTTGAAGAAGTATGGGATATCAATGGCATGCAACTCTTCTTTGCTCTTCTAACTGGGACTCAGGGAGGCTGTTGAAGTGGGGAGACTCTGACCACTTTGGAGAGGGGAAAGAGTTGGACACCAATATGAGAGACAGTCAGTATAAGGTGACCCCACAGAAGGGCTTGAAAAAAGGCAATCAGATCAGGGAACTGGGTGGAGGCAGTGGGGTGAACCAGATGTCTGAAGTCAATAAGAATTAAGGAAAAGCTGAGTTGACAGAAGGAAGAAGTCAGTTTCTTCTGGTAATAAAGTCCAAACCAAAGGAATGGATCATAAATTTGCTGGCCATAAATTATAGCAACAGAGGCCAGCAGGGCAAATAGTAACCAGGAGGACATCACTTTAGAGGAGCAAATGCCAGTGCAATGACTGGCATGAGGTGGAGGCCCCTTCACCCCAACACCAGGAGAATATGATACCTAAAATGGTTGTGACTTTACTAGGGATCAGATAGGAAGAGGCTTTTTTGAGACTGAAGGTTTTTATCCAGATGAGAGACGAAGCATTATTTGAAGGGACTGTTAAGTGACCAGATTGGATCTATGTATGTCTATATCTATATCTTTAATATGTCTATATCTAATCTTGCTAGGTATTAGATAAACAGATTGCTTTTAGAAAATAAAGAACTTAAGTTCTTGCTGGAGATCTGAGTTTTAATATCAATTACATTTTTTAAAAAATTTTTATTAGTTTCAAGTATACATACATTAGTTAGCCATTTATATACTTTATAAAACAATTGAACCTGTTTCGTTTGTTTGCTGCAAGAGGAGAATGTTGGCCTAGAAACTCTCCAAGGTTCCTTCTAGCTGTTAAGGTATCAGCATATTTCCATTATTTGTCAAACTTCAGCAGTCTCCTTAGAGATCTTCCTACTTTCCCACTAATCTTTCCTTCAGTATTCTATTTCCAGTGTTGGAGCAAGAATGAACTTTCTCAAATGCCTCTTTATTCATGAGATTTCCCTGCTCTGAAGCAGACTCTCTTGACCAGATGAAAACTTTTTTCAGGGATATCTATATTGTCCACACCTGTTCTTCTGAAACCCTTTGTAGGATTGGATGTATTTACCATATGTTGAAAACGCTTCATTCTCCTGGTCTTGGTCTTCTTTTCCAAAAAGACATCTCTGTCCTCCTTTAAACTTTTTGAACTTTAAACTATGCTCAAAATTTTTCTTTTCCATGCTAACATAAACTGGCATTTGATTAGATCAAACCAAAAGTTTTACACAGCAAAGGAAACAATAAACAAAATGAAAAGGCAACCTACAGAATGGGAGAAGATATTTGCAAGCCACGTATCTGATGATGGGTTAATACCCAAAATATATAAGAAACTTTTACAACTCAATAGCAAAAACACCATGTAACCTGGACAAAAAAAGGACAAAGGACCTGAATAGATATTTTTCCATAGAGGATATACAAATGATTAACAGGTTATATGAAAAGATGCTCACAATCGCTAATCAGGGAAATGCAAATCAAAACTACAAGGCAATATCATTTCATATCTGTTAGGATGTCTGTTATCAAAAAGACAAATAACAAATGTTGGCAAAATTGTGGAGAAAAGAGAATTTCTGTGCCCTGTTGGTGGGAAAGTAAATTGGTACAACCATTATGGAAAACAGCATGGAAGTCCCTCAAAAAATTAAAAATAGAACTACCATATGATCCAGTGATCCCACTTGGGGTATATATCTAAAGGAAATGAAATCAGTATCTCGAAGAGATTTCTGCATTTCCATGTTAATTGCAGCATTATTCACAGTAGCCAAGATATGGAAGCAGACTAAATGTCTGTTGATGGGTGAATAGATAAAGAAAATGAGGTGTATATATTTGTTATATATATATAATATGTATTTATAATATATTTATATAATATACTTTTATTATATTTTAATATAATGTAATAATTTTAATATATTTTATATTTTCATTATATTAATAATAATGTAATATATGTATATATTATGTAATGATACATATATATAATATGTAATAATATTTGTATGTATAATATACAATAATATGTATGTATAATATAAATATATAATGTATATAATATATGTAATATATTCATATATATTTTATTATATATATATAATGGAATATTATTCAGCTATAAAAAGAGGGAAATCCTGCTGTTTGTGACAACATGGATGAACCTGGAAGGCATTATGCTAAATGAGATCAGTCTGATAGAGAAATACAAATACTGTGTAATCTTACTTGTAAATGAAATAAAAAAAAATTTATCGTATAGAAACAGAGTACAATAGTGGTTGCCAGGGGTTGGCGTGTGAAGTATATGCAAAGATGTTGGTCAAAATGTATAAACTTTCAGTTATAAAATGAATAAATCCGGTAATCTAATGTACACCAGGGCGACTGTAGTCAGTTATACTGTATTGTACATGTGGAAGTTGCTAAGAGAGTAAATCTGAAGTGTTCTCACCCGTTAGAAAAAGTAACTGTGAGATGATGGAGGTGTTAACTGGATTGTGATAATAATTTTATGATGTATACATGTATCAAATCATGTTGTACACTTTAAGTATATTACTATTTTATTTGTTAATTGTACTAAATAGCTCTGGAAAAAAAAGTACTCAGAGATGTTGTATCCTCTGAGTTTGTGCATGTTATTACAAATTATAAAATAAAATACTTGGGTTGTAGTTTTCCTCTAAGAACTTTACAAATATTACTCTATTATCTTCTGTCACTGAAGATTGCTGCTGAAATGTCTTGAGGCTAGCTTAATTTCTTTCCTCCTGTGGTGATTCATTTTATTTTCTCCATAGGAGGGTAGATTCATTAAAAAAATTGTCATAATTAATATAGCAGAATTATCAGATGGCACAAATACATGTATAAATTATAAAAAGATATACATTATTTGTGCTTTTATTATTTTTAAAATTAATTTTATTTTTTAAAATGGGACATACCATTATGCTTTTCATATACAACTTAGGGGCAATTTTCTCTCGTTCTTTTATATTGACTTTTTCTAGTGTGTTTAGTCATTTTATACTGTTTCAATTCTGATTTTAGCTTTAAATCTTTATAACTTTTAATGTTATTTTTAGTGAGGTGGTTTTTTATTTTGTGTTATGTAGCTTAAAATAGTTTACTTTTTAATCTTTTTAGTTAATTTACAGGAAAATGGGAGAAGTTTTATGTGACAATTTTTAATTAAGCACAACTCACATTCCAAATAAGGGAGATTAGATGCTCTGTTCAACCCAGTAGGTTCTGGAACAGCCCATCAACCTTCCTTCCATAGACCCTTTATTCCATTCCATTTACCATTGACATTCCTAAAATATTTCATGTGGATTCCAAAAACCCACAGGCCAAATTCCTTGCAAGGATAATCCCTACTTACGTGAATAGCATTTTTTTAAGCAGCTGACACTTTCTTTTCACCATTTGTTATCATTCCCTCTAAGAGGAGTCATATTCTAAAATCCATGAACAACTAGTATATATTAACCAAGTCAAGTTAAATAAATCATTACATAACTACTGAAGAAGTAGATAGGAGACTCCTTTGGAGAGACTCTTAACATAATGCTAGTGATTTAATTTTAACAAAAACCCTCGATCTTATTTACCTTTCTGAGATTTATGGAAGGAGTCTTTTAGGGTGTAGAATTTCCCAATGACTTCCAGTATTAGTGTGCAAAGCAAGGAGTAAGGAGGATTGTTAACAGGATGTACTAGACAGACCATACATAAAGCATGGAGTTATAAATCTCAGATTAAATTTCGGCTTTGTCACTACTAACTATGACAACTTGGGCGCGTTATCTAACATTGCAGAGCTTTGATTTCTTGATGCTTACGATACTGAAGTGTCCAATTTGTTGTAAGAATTAAATGTAAGAATTAAATATAAGAATTAAAGTACTAAGGACATAAAAAGCATTCAGTATCAACTACCATTTCCCGACCTGGAGTAAATCTCAAATATCTCTTAGAAGGAAGTTTCGTTTTGCCTTTGGTACCTGTGTACTCTGCCTCTGTCTGGCCTTTAATAATGAGATGTCAACTTTATGATCTGAAAATGCAGTTCCCAGAAGCTAAGTATCCCCTATCGTCTAGTCAGAAAAAATACCTGCAGAAAGTGACGTTGCCTCAATAGCAACTGTACTGTTTAGTATGAGCAAAGTTACCTTCAGAGGATGGAATTTGCTGTGGGTATTTTCAGAGTGTTGACCATGAGAAAGAAGATGCCTATCAAGAAGCACTCCCAGTGGTTAACTGAGCTCAAAATTAAAAATAGCCTAACAACCATTTCTAAACAGGAGCCTCTTGTGCAAACTGTATTTCAGGGAGAAGTCTACACTAAGCTGTCTGCCTCCAGCACTGAAGTGTCTTCCCGCACTGTGTTCCTGCTGCCTCAGGAACTCTTATAAAGGCGTCCTGGAATCCTTTTCAACTAATAGGACTGAGGCTTTCCCCACTCATTTGGAGCTGCACAGCTATAGTCCCCCAAGCATCTTCAGCCAATCAGAGTAACTCCCCTTCGACCAATCAGGACATTGCTTTCTGGACCAATCAAACTGTGAAAATTTGGAGTCCTCATTTACCAAGAATAGACCAGTCAGGGACAGGGACAGGGACTTCTCTCTACATAAGTCAACTCCCCTCTGGTTTAGGAAGCTCACTTTCCCTTTACAGCAAACACTAAAGAGTGTTTCCTTGGCTGGAGCTGAAACAACGAAGATTTCTAGCTAGAGCAGAATGGAGTTGAGCAGAGCAGACAGAGTGGAGCAGGGTTGATGGGACCAGACTAGCTAGAGAGGGGCCTCACCTGAGGGTTGCTTTGCTCCAGGGCCACCTCGCAGTCATGCTCTTCCAGAACTATGCACTTTTATAATTGAGCCATAATACTATTGAGCTCTTCCATAGCCATCTGTATTACACTTGAACTATTTGCACTGAATAAAATTTCCTTCTTTACTGCACCTCAAATTCAGGATTCCTGTTGGCGTTGAATTGGCGCTGCAACCATCAATTGACAAGAGTCACTCGGCTTAAATATTTTAAAATTTCAGTGACGCTGCAGCCTTGAATCATTTACTCCTCATCTTTTATCAAAAATTTTGTCTGAAATTGATATGTATGAGAAATTATTTAAAGGCTGTGTAATCCATCTATATCCTAGTCCTTGGGACCTATGGATAATCTTTAGAGGGTCAAGGAACTCCCTGAAATTATATACAAAGTGGGGTATATATGTACATTTTTTTACTGGGAGAGGCCTATAGTATTCAAGAGATACTTAAAAGGGTTCAAAACTCCTAAAAGGTTCAAAGCTCTGATAGAATTCAGAGCCACTTTCCTAGATACTCAGAACTATCTTTGGAAAAATTGGACCATGAGATTTTTTTTTTTTGACGGGGGCCATATTAACTTAGTCTAATGTATAATCATCTTCACTTTGTTTTAGTAATTTGCCTGTAGAATAGAATAAAATAAATAATAGTCATAATTTTTCCAGCAAATACTGTAAACATAATTGTTGAGGGTAAAGTTCAGTGTTTCATATTTCATACATACAAGTTTCAATGGTAATTTTTCTTTAGAATTCAGTACCAGAGAAAGTTTTGCTTCAATATCTGCCATGTTTCTTTTCTCTTTTAAATAATAAGAATTAGTTACTCATTTTATCTTTCATTTTTACCCTTTCAGACAACTAAAAATCAAAATTTAAACTAAATTACAGCATTTAAGCTGCTCTTACAATTTTTATGTTTACTTCATTGATTCCATAGCAATCGTTTTCTATTTCTAATTATATTTTTTATATGTGTTTTTGTTGTAAACTGCATCGCACCTTTTATGTGAACAGTAGGACATGAGTAGATATACATTAAACAAGCAGTTACTTTTGGAACAGGCCATGTAGGAGTAAAGGAGGGGAAAATTTCCCTCGTTATAGTAATCAGGGAAAATATATACTTTGGGGAAGAGAGAAAATCATAAAAAGGATGAGAAATAATAAACAGATTATTTCTCTCCAAGTTTAACTCAGATAACTCTTGAAGGGATTTTCTCAGTTGTTGGGTGCCACTTACGCCCTTAAGAAGTGGGTCAGCTGTGTACCTAAACACACTTCAGGCCTCAAAATAATCTTGCTTATTTACTCAATACGAATTATTGGATCAGTGATTCACAAAAGGAAAAAAGTCTTCCAACTAATGTGTTCTGCAATGATACATGGTTCTTTTCCTTCTAATTCAAAATCTTACAGTGGTATTCACTACCTGTTTTAGGTATGGGGAAGAAAGAGAGAGTGGAGGGATTAAATTGGGTAAATATAGAAGCTGTATGGTTGTTACTTTTGAGTTAGACTTGCAAAAATAGCACAATTACAAATTTGATAATGAATAGAGAGATTAGTGTGGACCTAAGAAGCCTTTTGCTTACAAACTGAATTAATTTTAAGTTAGTGTATGATTTATTCGACCATTCGTTTATTCATTCAAAATATATGTATGGAGTTTCTACCCATGTAAATACTGTCTTGAAATGGGACACAAACATGAAAGCACCATTGTTTCCTGTCTTTGAGGATCATGTATGTAGTTTATAGGAGATTAATTATAGTTTCATGACCTAGCGAGAGCAACATAAGTCTGTACAAAGTGCTCTAAGAACACTAGGTGAGAATGATTGATGTATCTAAGTTCAAAGAAAGCTTCAGAAGAGCTAGTTTTCACCTGGGTCTTAACAAGTAAGTAGGACTTGTAAGCAGAGGAAGGAAGGATGTTGATAGCAAAAGGAATGACTTTCAAATGCGTGAAGAAGTGAAAAGCATACTATGCTTGGGTATGGTCCAGTGTGGTTAGAATGTAAAATATGTTTTGATGGACACATGGTAGAAAGTAGTGGTGGATGCAGCAGATTCAAGAAGTTGGGAACAATTGCAAAGGGCCTTGATCAATATAAGATGTTTGGGCTTTGTTCTATAAGATATTATGAACCTCAGTTACACTGTCACTCACATTTAATTGGTGAGGTGCATATTAAATATATCTTATAATTTACAACAAAATGAAAATAACCGCTACTTATTTTAAAAATTTATCTTTTTAAAAAAATCTATTCTCTAGTTATGGGAGTTGGCACATTGCATGCTTTACATATTTCAGGTAGATGAAAATGCTTTGCCTGTGTTGCCAGTTACCAAAGGAAAAATAGACTGTTTCAATATGTAGTTCATTGAAACTGAGAACTACTAATCTAAGATTTTCATACCTGCATAGTTAATATAGATTCAAAATTATAATAACCTTTCTATATAAGAGAATATAAATATGGTTTTATTCCTGTGTCAATATTTATAGAGTAGTAGTGGTTGCCTGGAGCATTGTTTTGAAAAAAGATTTTAAGGCTGCATCTGGTGTAGAGGGAAAGAGTACATTTATAATTGATTAACAGTATATTCTGTGTGCCAGAAAAGGGGAAATGTAGCCGCATTTTTGCTACTCTTGATTGCTGCACTTTGGGGGACAAATCAAGACTCATTATTATATTTTATTTTGTTTTTAAAACATATCAAGAATATGGTTTTAAAAATTAGCCAACTGAAGTAGCCTGGAGGCCTCATCTTCTTAGATCTTATGCTGGGTAAACTATGGAAGATACCATGTATTTGGTGGTGAAATAATTATATCAGTTCTTCATTGTTTATAGGCTAGAAAAGGATAAAGAGAAACAGAATTTAAAATGCATCTTAGGCAATTATCAAAAACCAATACAAACCAAAATGCAAAGATGATAAGCATAATAATTCAATTTGTCTATGAAGGAGAATCAAAGAATAAAATAAAGTGTAATATTTTATTGAGACTAAAAAGGCAGCATTTGCTTACACACATTGTGGAAAAGCTAGATTCATGAAGTCACCCTGTGTACCAGAAAAATAGAAAACAACAAAGAGATCTATTCTCCCTGTGGAGGACAAGAAAAGTGAGAGCCAAGTTGAAGTTTGGGCTGAGTTGAAAGCTTCTCCAGGAAGGGCTGTAGATTTTCCACTGTACTGACCTCCCCTCCCCTGATCTTGGAACTTTGTTAACATGTTTGTAGAAAGGGTCATTCAGAAGAAACCTAATTTTTTCCTTTTTATTTACTTTATTCTGAATTCCAGATGTCTAAGTAATTATTTTCAAATGGCATAATTTTTATTAAATTGTATTGCTTATTAACTAGTTTGATACTATCTTGAGGCAAGATCTTGGACCAACTTAGCCATGATATCTTTTCCAGACCTATAAGTCTACTGTAATAATCAGTAATACTATACTGGGCAAACTCTCATATTATTCTAAAAGCCAGACTAATTTGAAAAATTAACATTCTCTCTGTAGGAATTTAAGCATTGGTAAACTGTGTACAACTTATACTATAAACAAAATGCAGATGTATTAGTTGACAGAAGAAGCCATTGCCCCCATTTTGAAGATAAGAAAACAATCATAAAATTAATAGATTATTTATAATCTATACATATTATTGCTTAATGAATAAACATGGGATCACCAAGCTACCTGGCAAAATACAGTTATAAAGTATTGTTATTTGGTAAAGTAGATTGAGGTAGAAATAAAAAATAAGTATTTTATTCAATATCTTACATTTATGTTCATTTAATTATCTCAGTAATAAAAGAATGTATGCTTATTTTGAAAAGTATAGAGAGGCTCCTGTCCCTTGTGGATCCTTAGTCTTCAGTGCTCATATTGAAATTTTCTTTAGATGTTTCTTTCCCTTTTTAGATGATGAATGTTTTGATAGCAGAGAACATTTAACTGTCTTTTTAACTCTTAAGCTTAAGCAAGTTTGTAGTATATAGGATGATGGATAAATGTTGAACTGAACTGAACTGAAAAGAACGTTTTGTAGTTACCGAGCAGTAACTGTAACCAATACTGTAATGTTTGGGACTGAAAAGGCTATTATAAAAATTAAAAGAGTCGTATTTTCCCTGCTGAGATTTTAATGTCTGCTTAGTTTGAACAGAAAAAAAAGGCATCCTCTTGGGGAGAAAGTGAGGTAATACAGAAATTAATTTTGCCATGAAATGATCCAGAACAATCTAGGGCATTCTGAAGTTAGTGCCAAGTGTAGTATATGAAAAACTGGTTTTTAAAATATGTCAACTTTCCCAAAATGTGAAGTCATTGCATTTGGTACTAACTGATTGGCCTGCAAAATTCACCCCCTGGAATAGTCCTAACTTCAAATGTGAGGGGTGCGAGTTCATGAAAGTATCCAAGAAATAAAGCTTTTTTGTATAAATATAATAAAGTCTACAAACAGAAGGTGAAGTAATGACTTAAGTCAACAAGTCTTGTCCTTTGAAATGTAATTTTTGAATATACTAATGTAAAAATGCTTCATCAGAAAAAAGCATACATATCATTTTATAATTACTGTATTTTTTGGAAAATTATATTTATTGTTTTTGCTGATATATGTGACTAATACATGGTCTTTGCGAAACCCTTAAACAATACAGAAAGGCTTAAAATTAAAAGTGAAAAATCCTACTAATGTACTTGCAGAAATTTTATGGTTTCTTACATATAATTATAGAACTTTTTAATGTATTTAGACAAATATTGTAAGATTTTTCATCCATTTTAATGTTATATACATAATATACAAATTCGGAATGACATTAAATCATTTGAAAAAAAATGGACATACGTAAGCTTGAAATATGTCCATGAAATAGTTTTATGCTATTTATAATAATACAGATTTTACTTAATCCTGAAGTCAATTTTAAAAGTTTTACTGAATTGCAATTCATAATTACTACACAATTAATAACATAAAAATAAGAACATACAGATACTAAAAAGTCTTGCAGAAAGATTTTTGAATAATTACAACCAAAACGAGTATACTAATTCCCCCAGTTAAAAGATAGAGATTACTAGATTGAAAAATAAAATACAACAAACATAAAATCAGCTATATGCTATATACAAAATATATATCTAAAGCATAGGGACACAGAAAGTTTGAACGCAAAAGGATGGAAAAAATAAATCTTAACAAAGAGAAAGTTGGCATAGGTATATTAATGTCAACTAGCATATTTAAAGATTAGTAGAGGGTATTGATATTAATCAAAAGAAGTTGACAGTTTTCAGAGTCAAATTAGCTTGGGCCAATTAAAAAAAAATACATCCGTAATATTATCTATGAGCATTAGCAATACATGTTCTAAGTAAATCTTTGGTAAATCACAATAACTTTCTTGTTCCAGTTTAATCTGGACTTTAGTGCATTGTTTAAATTCTGGAGTTTAGTATGTTGTCTAGACAAAATAAATATTTAGTGTTATTATTTTGTTGTCAACAATAATAGAGATGTTTTCATGGCACAAAGGAAATCATTTCTGCTTACTATTTTGTAGTGGATGAGAGACTTCTACTCGAAGTAACTTCAGAAGGATGGAACTTCTCAAATGATGCTACTCTCCCTTTTTCTTTGTGATCGATCACCAGAATATGCCACGTTAATTGTGGTCCACGAGGTGTTAATTTATGATGCCTCTGCAAAATGGATAGTACATAAGAATCTACATCATGCACTAGGGAAAAGAAGAAAGTCTCATCTGTGGCAAAAAGATTAATGACTTTCCTTTGGATATAAGCTCATCCAGCTCCTTTTGACATTTAATGCTACCGTATATTTATTTTATACCAAGTTTGGGCATTATTCCAATTTAATACCATAATGATTAACTTTTTTAGGTGGACCGGTGATTTTGTATAATAGCCTGTTCAAAATTCTCTTCCATTAGAGATGTTGACATCATTCAGTGTTAGGTAATGCACATTGGAAAGCATATTAGCAGGAATTTAATTGCCAAATGATTTTGATATTTGCTTAAATGTGAATTGGTCTTTTTTCTTGTGATGAATTTTAGTATAATTGTAGTATGTTTTTTTCCTCAGATAACTAGTGATTTTTCTTAACATAAGCCATTGATGTATGCTGCACAGTGTGATACATTTCAGCAGTTGTCACTCAGCTCACAGTTATTTGTATGGGTGTTTCATTAAGGATGTTATCATGGCAAACAGGATACCTAAGGAACTAGGAATTATTGAATACAGCACTGCATTTAAGATGTGTTTTTAGACTGCAAACACAAGAATAACACAATTATGCATACTCACAAGGAACTTGTGTATCTTTTTTTTTTTAGCCTTAAAAAGTTTTCTCATCTATAAAAATGAAGAGGACAGTAACTGAGCCAATTGATAGGGTTGCTGTGATACAATGAAAAACATATAGAAATATTTGTTTATATAAACTGGAATGGGAATGAGAGTGAGGGCATTATAATAGATACTTGAAGGTAGAAGAGTTGAAAAAAAATCTCTTTCCTAAATGAAAGTGTTTGACTTAAAAGCTAAAATCTGTTAAAATCCAGATTGCTTAAAAGCAAGACCTATCCAAGTAAAGACTGTCATAAAAAACACACGATTGATTATTTTTAGTAATTCAAAGGGCCTTGGTGGGCAATATGAGTTCTTTTTACTGCATTGTGAAGATGACTTAAACACGTCCAAAGTACTTGATACCGGAAACATAAATCAGAGAAATGTACTGAATTACTAGCATCTGTGACAGCACTGAGACCGGAGGGTCACAACTATAGATATTTTTTTCCTCTTTTTTACATATGGACTTTTACTGCTCTTTCTTGAAAAGCCTAGTATTTCTCCATCGAATTGCTCTTGCTTCTTCGTTAAAGTTTTGTTGCATACATATATGTGTGAGTCTATTTCTGGGCCCTCTATTCTATTTCATTGATCTATGTGTCTTTTCTTTCACCAATACCACACTCTTTTGATTACTAAAATTTTTTAGGGATTATTGAAGGAAGGTAGTGTCAGTCCTACAATTTGTTCATTGCTTAGAGCTTTGAACTGAAGAACTTTGTTCTTCAGGATCGTGTGGGCTATTTTGGGTCTTTTAACTTTCTATATAGTTTAAGACCCAGTTTGTCAATATCCGTAAAATAGATTGCAGGTAGTTTGATTGAGATTGTGTTGAATCTATACATGAATTAAGAATTGATATCTTAACACTAATGAATCTTTTAATTCATGAGCGTGAAATATACACAATCCATTTGTTCTTATATTTTGTTTACTTTTTCCATTAGAGCTCTTATCATATTATTTATAGTTATTTTACATTCTCTATCTGATAATTCCAAAATCTGCCATATCTGAGTCTGGTTCTAGTACTTGCTTTGTGTCTTTGTGTGCTTTTCCTGTCTTTTAATATGGTTAAAAAACCTTATTTTTAAAATTCTTTTGTTGTCGTTGAAAGCTGTACATGAGTATCATGTAACAGGAATTTAGGTAAATAGGCCCTTATTGTGTGATTTTCTGTTAATCTGGCTGCGAGTTTAATGATTATTATAGCTGTAGGTGCCAGGGGCTTCAAATTTCTCTGGTGTTTTTATTTGTGCCGCTGCTGTTATTTTTGGGTTTCCCTGAGAAGTTCTTAAATAAAGTCTTAGCCCTGCATTTCTTTCAGCTCTAATTCAGCGTTATTATATTGCAAGTAATAATGGGTGGAGGAGGAGAAGTATTCTATAATCTTACAATTAAATCTAAGTATTTTAATAGGCCTGTGTCCCTGAGCTGTGAACTTCACAAGTTGGATAATTGCCCTTCTACCTACAAACCTATATAGTTCAGTCTTTTTCACTGGAGAGTAGTTCTTTGTTATGGTGAATGAGATAGGCGTATTTTGTAATGGTTACTTTTCTCCTCTTACTGCCAAAGACATGAGGTGATTTTTCTTGGCTCTTTACTATGAGACTTGGTGGGGTTCCCAGAGTTGGGAACCCCTAAAATTGCAGTCCCCAAAAGTTTCTTACTCTCAGGCTAGTCCACACTCAGCCTACAGAAATTTCTCAAAATTACCTTTTAAATTTTCCTACCAGTTTATGATTCCAGCACTTTCTGCTCCAGGTAAACTGATCTCAGCCATGTTTCTCAGCAGTTCTCTAAATTACAACCTCAATTCTCTGATGGGCCCAAGAAGTCATTAATTTTAAATTTGTTGTATTGTTTTCTTATTCTAAGCTTGGGAATGATGTTTTTTCAAGGTCTTCACATGTCAGAGCTGAAACTGGAAGTTGCTATATGCTTTTAATCATCTCTTCAAGTGCAGTTTTATAATATATTCCATTTATAGGATGAATAGAAAGGTGATTGAGTCTCTTGCATGATTAGTCAAAAAATTGTTATTGATAATTGGAATACAAAGTAATTCACACACACATAAACTCATAGTTACTGGTGAAGCTACAGGTTTTTTTCTCACAAACCTAGGAATTCTGATAAATACTATTTCACAAAATTCAAGAAAGGGAAAAATGTGTAGTGTCTTTATAACTGTATTAGTGGCATTATCATGTATATTCATGACAGGAGATTGCTTTTGTTTTGTTTAGGCATGGGCAAGAACTGGGTCCTCTTCCTACAATTTTACAAATATGTGATTAGCAGATTTTTCCCCAGATGCATTTCTGGCTGTGTACATTTAAGGCCTTGGTTCCTTTCCTTTATGCAGCTATTTCTTACTAGGTAATGTCAGACACTCTGCCTATGCCTCTGTGTCACAATGACAGGTGGGTCAGCACATGGGTCAGTACAGTGGATTGTAGTAGGATTCCTGGAAGTCATTCCTATTCTGAGAAGGCTAGCAGCCACTTTACTACATGTGAGAGTGGCTGTGAACCCAAATATACCCAGTAAACTTAAAGTGAATGAATCACCAAGTCCAGTTCCCCTTAGCCAAATCCCAGCACTATCCACAACTTGAGATAAATCATAATGTAAAGAAACTGATTTTATATTTGATGAATCTTTCTGAAATCTCTTATTAGTCCTAAGAGGCTGTTGACAGTATATATTCTTCTAGGTGGGTGATCACATAATTGAGATGATGATTTCAATAAATAAATAATATTGAATAAATTCATGATAAATTCATAAATAACATGAATAAAAAATACATCAGTCAATTAAGGTTTATCCTAGGAATATGAGGAAGCTTCAGTATCAGAAAAATTTGTGAATAATTCACCACATTGACTAAAAGTAGAAGTATATAATGATTTCAATTATATATGAGGAAAAACATTCAATAAAGCTCAGAACATATTTATGATTAAAAAACTGTTGGAAATCTAGAAGAAAGAACCTTCTTGGACTTGATAAATGTTATATATATTAAAACTGAATGGAGAAACTTTAGATGCATTACCTTTGAGATAGGGGAGAAGACAATCATTTCATAATTACTGAGAATATTCAAAAGCATGTTGAAGGTCCTAGATAATCCTAAAAGGACATTTAAAAAAAAATTTATGAAAGATGTCAATCTTGAGAAGAGAAAAGAACTATTTTATAGACTTTAACTTTTTTATTGACTACCTTATAAATGTCTTCAGTATTTATTCTTCATTTCAAGATCTCTATTTCTGTTTGTACAACTTGTCATTTTATACTCTTTTGGGAAACTATGCATTTCCTCTAGGTTTTAAGATTATTAGCGTATAGCTCATCCAAAAACTTTTAATTTCTCTTTTTCATTTTGTATTTTGTGTCAGATACCTGTTATTCTTATAAGTCTTCTCAGACATTTTGTAAAAATATTTTTTTGCAGAACTATCTTCTGTTTTTGTTTATTGTACTTCTACTCTTTTATTTGTTATATTCTCTTTTTTTTATTTGAGTTTCCTGTTTCTTCATTTCTAATTTTTTTTTGTGCTGGATTTATTTTTAAGCTATATTGCTTCCCAATATATAATTTTCTTGCATTATATACTAAGAGAATCTGAATGATATTGGTCCTTTTGAATTAATTGAGGCTTTGTACCCCAGTACCCTACTTTGTTTTCATATAATTATGGGCATTTGAAAATAAAATACTTTCTGTTTTTCATATGTATAGTTTTATGTCTTATATATAACTGCATTGTTTAAGTTTTCAGTATTTCTGCCCATTTATTTTTCTGCTTGATCTATCATTTTTGAGGAAATTGTATTACAGTCTTCTTAACTATTGCTTTATCTTCTTCTGCCTTGTATTTGTTGCTGCTTGGTATAATCTGAGTGTATATTTATAAAAATTTTTTATCCCATGTTTTTCATGGATATGTATTCTTTATTATTTCTTTTATAATAATATAATGTTCCAATAACATGCTAAGAACTGATATTTAAATAGTATATAGTTCTCTTTGTGGCTAGTTTGACTTTGATCCAGAACCCTAGAGGTCTGTGTTGCAGCTGTCCTACTGGGCTTTGCAAGAAACTCTACATAATATTAATTATGTAGATTATTGTAAATTCCTTTAGTAAGATGAGGTCTGATGGGCTCTGTGGCCCAAGAGACAGGGCTATTCGTACGTTACCATAGATATACTACAAAGCCTCCTTTTGAGTTGCATGAAAGTGGGTTGAAACAGTATTCACAAAGGCATCCTACTGCTATGCTTCTTTCTATGTGGTAAGAAGCACAAGATGCAATTTATTCTTTATTTTGAAAAGGATGATTTAGCATGCCCCAGACCACTGGACCTATCAGGACCTTGAGTCTTTGTAGTACTTGTTGCCCATTTTTAGGAGCTCATGTATATCACTAGGATATTCAAAATACTTGCTACTTTCTGCTCATCGGATCAGTTTATCATGATGTTAGCACTATGTTGGCCCAATGAAATGTTATTAGGAATGTCCAGATGATTAAGTTTCCTTAGGACTATGCAATAACAGAAGAAAGGTGATTCAACATACCCCTGGGTTATGCAGTAAATGTATGTTATTCATTTAAGGTGAATGAAAAGTGCTTCTGAGCTGCTTTTCTGTCACGTATTCACCAAATCAGTAGCTCTGTACCACACCCTAGAAGCCATGTTGATTTGTACAAATATCACATTTAGCAAAACAATAAAACAAAAGCAAAAAACAAAACAAAAACCTAAAACTGAAATTGTGACTGCTATTTAATGAAATAGTAGAGTCCACTGTCACCAGTAATGGTCCTTCTGAGTTTTTTATGGTGAGACTGGTGAATTTAAATAGATTCTTAATGGGAAACACCTTTCCCTTCACTTTTCAGGTCTTTGAAAGTGGCACTAAACTCTGTTATTACACCTGGAATGCAGTATTGTTCTTCATTTCCTATCTTACCTGTGGTGGGGTGTACTATTATGGTGCCTGTTGTTAGAGTCAGGGACCATAATAGTATGAACCATAATAGAATTCAATAGCCCTCAAAAGATCCTGGTTTCCCTTTCTTCAATGTAATATTATCTGATAAATGACCCTAAGTCACTCTGGGGAAAGGCAGATAGAATACTAATCTCGCTTACTATGGAATTCTAGGGTCTTTCCTTATGAAGATCTGACTTCTCTTTTAATTGATTAGTTCTATTCTAAGAACTGGGTAAGGAGTAGAATATAGATGAGAGATAGCAGCTTTCCATTGGTTCTATGAGGCAGGGGCAGCTTGTATTATCCTTCTGCTCCTCTATTCTTGATCTCTTTTGACTCTATCATCTATCTATCTATCTATCTATCTATCTATCTATCTATCTATCTATCTATCTATCTATCTATCTATCATCTATCTATCTATCTATCAATCATCTATCTATCATCTATCTATCTATCTATCTATCTATCTATCTATCTATCTATCTATCATCTATCTATCAAGAAACTCTATTGTTTACTCCCTTTTTGTCTCACTCTTACAAACCGTGGTCTGTTAGTCATCATGATAGTTCTCTGTGGGTCAAGGTATATTGGATGCCATTTCAACCATGCCGCCAACTTTAGTTATTTCATGCACCTTGTCTCTGACAATGGAGAGCTGTTATCTGTCTTTGCTATTTTGGAATCCTGCTGTCCTCACTGATAAAAGGGATCCAAGTTCCATAACAGCATGTCTGGCATCTGCCTCAGCCTGTAACCAAGAACCACTACTAAGCTTCTCAGTAATGGTGATATGTCTCTTTCCAGTGCATTCCTTATCACCATAGTTAATGAAATGTTCTCCAGACCCTCCCAGTCAGCTGGTGGGTTCTCAAGTCTTATATAATAGACTCATTCTAGCATATTCACGTCTCTGAGAAATTTGCCTTTTTTTTTTTTTTTTTTTTTTTTTTTTTGCAGTACTCTATCAGGGTAGTTCTACCTTCTCGAATTTAATTAATAAAAGTCTACTATTTTTTCTAAGCTTCTAAGAGCCATCACAGCAGCATATCAGAACTTGTCAGGGCATTATATCCTGAATCCCAGAGAGTGTCCCCATATCAGCAAACTTTCCCTAATCCAGCTTTAATTTCAGGTCCCCTCCTGGTTCAGGACCTTTCAGGGCCACTTCCAGGCATGCTGTCCTGGTTACTACCAGTTTACATTAGCCAGGTCTTACAGCAACTTTGGTGAAAAATCCCATCTCTTTCTGCTGGTGCAAATGGGATTTTTTCACCAACAGAGAGAGAAATTCTTGAGTTAGGTTATAGTAAGACTTGGCCGTAAATGTCAGTCTAGTGGCCAGGAGAAGATATGGGAGGCATATCTGAGGAGGAAAGTATTTTCTAGCAAGGATTTGCCTCAGTCGAGGCTTCTGCATAGTCTTTAGGCTACTATTTAGAAATCAATGTTAGAAGAGATGACATAATTTCCTTCCATCTGTTTCAAAGGATATCTTCTTGAGGAAGACCTATTCTTTCAGAGATTATACATAGTATAAGATCTGAATTTTTGTTTTTCTTTTTAATGACTTAAAATTGATACTTAAAAATGTAATCTAAACATTTTTCAATGAGATGGAAAACCTCCAAAATATTTAAAGTGAAAATGCATCTAAATCAGGCTTATAACATTTAATTATTGACCTGGATGTGGGTTTGGATTCCTAATTTCAAAAAATGGAGTTTTTTTCCTGCTAATATTTAGTGGTTTACAATGAGCATTTCCTCACCAAGTAAAAACTAGCCTTATTCAGAATAAGGAAGCTAATACTTTGAATAACTTATTGTTTACAATTGGCAGTTAACTACCTAGATGTAAGACTAATAATATGCTTGCCAGGAAAAGTTATAAATCAAAAATGAAAAAAGAATTCTGGCAGTGAGGACACAACTGGAACAGTTTACACTAAGACAAGTAGTTAGTCATCCAGCTGCGCTCTTGGCTAATAACTCATAGACTGTAAAAGGAAACAAATGACTGATATTATCCCATCATTGTGGTTTTAGGGTACCGGGTTGACAGAATGCTGTTGGTAAAATTGGGAGAGAAATTATGCGTAAGGGGAAATGGTCTATATATTTCAGGCATAAGTTGAATATTTTATACAGGTTTGAAACATTTACGACATCTTATACTCTTCTTCAACCCTATGGCCTTATAAACCCATTATATGATCATTTAAAGATTACATAGGTAAAATTCTTGTTTTTTAGGCTTTTTGAATGGTGGCAATTGACAGCTTTGTAAAAAGACTCAAGATGATAAATTTATTTTTAGTCTTAAAATCATTGTCTCATTTGCCTATATTCTGTGCATCCTAGCCTGTGTAAGAAAACAAACAAATGCTTTAATAATATGGTTTAATATACTCCTGTCATGATGTTTATGTTATGTGATCACATGTTTTCTCATCTAAATGTTATATTTATAGGTGTGAAAATAAGTGTTATTAATTAGCATTGTACTTTTTGGATGAAGTTTTTTCTGATAGATAGGATTGTATTATAAAAATTTTAACAGATTTCTTAAAATGAACTTAGAACCATTTAGAAATTGTCTTCAACTTCTGAGTCTAGCTCTAACTTTTGTTATTTTATTATGGATCCATCAGTCAGTCAATTAATCAATCAATCAATCAATATAGAAGATATGACATTTCTCAGGCAACAAATTTGAATATGCAAAGTAACTGTCTATATTGTTTTGTAATTCTTCTTAAGCTTCATTTTGCACTTCTATCTAGTTGCAGAAAGTTTAATTTAGTTGTTTTGCAGTACACTCAGTGGGTTTAATATTTTTCTGCCTGTCCTTTTTTTAAAAGTGAAGGTAAGTTTCATTCACTCATTTAGCTTAAATTCATACTTCTCGAACCCTTTAAGCCCTCCAAGTATCCATGCAACCATCTTTGTTCTTTCGTGCCACTGCTTATTTGGAGCCTGGTAGCTTGCTTCTTCCCAAGGCAATGGGTGGGAAACAAAGAATAAGCTTTCAGTACTCAAACTTAGAGATTCTATTAACACCTACTTGGAGTGGGAGTAAGGGAGGGCAGAGTCCCTTCTAAGTGACTCATATAAGCATCTCACTATATTATTCTTTTAAAAAGATTCTTTGTAAATGAGAAAGCTTATTTCTTCCTTAACCACCCTACCTTTATTTAAGGCATATATTTTATGCTCTAAATTATAGACTTTCTGTTGTCTCTGTGTGGGCTTTAAAACTTTATTTTGAAAGTCAAGAGCTGAGAATCAGTTCCATCCTTAATTTTTTTCTTTCTGCATTTCTGCTGAAACAACTTTATTCTTATGTGTCAAGTATAGAATTCCTTCCCTGCCCCATGATTTGAGGAATGATATCAGTTAGAACGAAGTGTATGTGTGAATGTTGGGGGCCAGGGAAACAGACAGAAGTTGGGAGGGGCCAATTGGTAAGGAATTTACATGATCATCCCGCCACAAGAATATTAATTTGATGTCTGTTACATGTCAGATTCTATTTTTGGGTACAAGGAAAGAGTTTAGAAGGTATATTCACAGTCTTCAGGGAGATTGCAGTTAGTGGAGGGAGCAAAGAACAAAATATGTGAAATAATTAAAATGTAATTCAAGAAATACATAATATATAATTAAATATTAATTTGGACGAAGCATTCTCTGTGGTGAAATTATTGTGTATAATAAAAGTAGAGAGAGACTGCATGAGGTAGTGAATCTAGAATTGGTCCTAAAAGTTGGATAAAATTTACATTAGAGGAGAAAATGGTTAAAGACATTTAAGATGAGAGAAACAATGTGAGCTAAGTATAGAAGCAGGAATGAGTATGGTAAGCATGAGGACTGGTCTTGAAAAAGAAATTGAGTGCTTGGAGTCAGGTGACAATAAGTTAGGTTGAAATAACTTACTTGCACATTTTTCAGGTTGGTAGAAGAATTTATGTTTCCTGCAACAGACAACAGAGCCACAATAAATGTTTTTGTAGAGGAAAGGAATGATGAAGTCTGGATGAATTGGAGACTCAAGAAGGCTATTGTAATCCAAGTATGAGCTGATGAGTGTCCAGAGAAAGGTGATATGAAGTGGAAATGCAGTGAAAATGAAAAAGAAAGGAGAAGACAAGAAAGTAATGGAAAGATCTTGGAAAAACAGAGTAGGATAATATATTGACATGATAACCTAGTTTTTAAACTTCACGTTGAATTTTTTTTTCCTTCTGTTCAAGTAAATTTCAGTTCTTGGCTCATTGTCTCAGTGGAGGAATGTGGCCAGGTGGAAGTATAAAACTTGGCTTCTGTTTTAGAAATCTAAACATCATAATGGAGGAAGGATTTGGGAAATCAGTAAAATAAAGTGGACATGAATGCAAAAGAAAGTGTCTTGGCTGGATTTTTGAAGGGAGAATTGCTTTGAGACTATAAAGAAATAGATTAGGCAGGGAAGAGAAAGCCTAGAAGGTCCATGGTGTACTAAAGATATGAGTGGTCCACTATGCTTCCTGGCCATGCCCTTGAGAAGGTGGGCTTTAGTAAGGTACTATCAAGGAAATAACTCCATGAGGTTTTTAGCAGATGGAGAATGGGAAACTTTGTGGACAGATTCCGGTGCTCCAAGAATGGTAAAGAAGCTGCACCTGAAAGACCATAATGCTGTGACATGATGGACTTAGTGAAGTGACTTCAGGGCTATATTAATTTTTTATCTCCCTCATCCTTAACCCTATAAAACCTTTTCCTATTCTTTAAGTCTCAAAACCACCCTGGAGAATTGGGGGAAACTTTACAAAGGTTCAAGTTGATGTTTCCAGCTTGCCTCTACAGTAATGATTTAATGGAGTAATAGGAAATAAATCTGCATTTATTGCACGTTTGAATTTGTGAGCTTCACTCATCTCTGCTACAATAGTGACAGACCCATGATCCCATGTGAATTACACACTACTTTTATTAGAAAAGGATTAATTTACTGAATGTTAAAATCCTTTCTAGAAAATACTTCTGATCATGTAATTTCTTTTTTCTTATATTCACTCTTTTCAAAGCATTATTATAAGCTCCTAATGGGAGTTAGTCCCTAGCAATATTAAAATAAATAGCACATAGGCCCTAGCCTCAAAAAGCTTATTCTAGTGAGAGAGGAAACATTAAACAAATGATTCTAAACAAATGATTCTAGACTACTTCCAATCCATTGTGGAATACTTTAAAATAAATCAAGAATACACAAACAAAATTCCTGTATTCTACTTTGCATACTGAATTTTATCTTAAATCTGGAATTTATATGAGAAGGGAATTGTTTATTTATAAAAATATATTCAAAAAATTTATTGGGTAACAGGCTGGTATAGAACATTATTCTTGGCTGGAGGAAGGATGGAAGGAGGGTATGAATACTGAAGCAACTAAGAATCTTCCTATTTTTGAGGAATTTGACATTTAGTTTTGAAGGTAACGCATATACAGGCAAAACATGAGAACAGGAGAGATTGAGGGTGTTCAGTGTTTAAATAGCAATGGGTGGAAATTCTCCGTAGGCAGTCAGAGAATGGGTATGTATTGGAAGGCAATAGAATGAAAACAGGAAAAGGAAGACAAGAGACTGATGAGAGAAGGTAGACAAATGGAGGTGTAGTTTTGCAATTGTTTACAAATAAAATGTGAGTGAAATATGTCATCAAGGGAGTATTCGGAATACTGAGGACTAGTCCTTGAGCTCTGGGAAATGGCCACTGCCAAAGCCTTGAAGAAAGATCTTAGGGAGGAGGGAGAAGAAAAACCTTCTGAGAGCAGGGAGGAGTGACCGATGACCATGTCAGGAGTCAGAGGTAGGGAGTTCACAGAAGAGGAGAGTCTGCTGTCAAGTGTCAGATGCCACTCCGGAAGGGTTGCAAAGAGTCAGAGCTGAGACAGGCCAGCCTGCAAAAGAAGGTGGAAATTTCACTGGTGAGAATTAGAGACAGACCCTCCTGTGGCTTTGGAAGCTAGCATTCCCAATTTTCTTTTTCTTCCTTCTTCCCTCCTTGCACCATGTCCCTCGTGTCCCTTTTCCATTAGTTCGTGTGTGTAGATCTTCAGGGCTTCATTTTTTAAAGCCTTGTTTTTGCTTTATTTTCACCACATTTATTTAATTTGTGAATAGATACTACTTGCATTTGACAAGATTTTAAAATTTGAAAGTGACAAAATGTTAAGCATGGTATATATTGTATGTGTTCATGTACTTATTGACCTAGTTCTTTATCTTATTATTTTTTAAAAATTATTTACTTATTTTAATTAGTTTCAAGTATACAATACATTGGTTAGACGTCTATATAGGTTATAAAACGGTCCCCCACCCCAATTGCTCCCTCCCTCCCCTGACCCTCCACCTAGCCAACATATTCATTCTAATTACATTCCCTATGCCGTGCTCCCCATCCCCGTGCCCATCCATTAGCTACTAATTTGTACTTCTTTAACCCTTCACCTCTTTCTCTCAGCCCCCCAAACTCCCCTCCCCTCTGTCCATCACCAAATTGTCCACTATATTTTTGAGTCTGTTTTTGATTAGTTTGTTCTTTTTATTCCTTAGTTAGATTCCACATATAAGTGAAATCATATAGTATTTATTATTTATCTTTCTCTGTCTGACTTAAATACCTTCTAGGTCCATCAAAGCAGTATGTTTTTCCGTCCCCTTCGTTTTAGTCTGTGTCTTTTAATCTGAAGTGAGTCTCTTATAGGCAACGTGTAGGGGTCTTGTTTTCCTTTCCATTTATCCACTCTTTTAGTTGGAGCACTTAATTATTTTCCATTTGAGACACTTATTGATAGGAATGTAGTTGTTACCATTCATTATTCCTGTTTTGATACATGTTTTTTCTTCTTTAAGAAGTCCCTCCAACATTTCCTGTAATACGAGCTTGGAAAGCTCCTTATCTGTCCTTCAACTCTAAATGATAGCTTTGCTGGATAAATTATTCTTGGTTGTAGATCCTGGGTCTTCATCCTGTTCAATATTTTTTGCCAAGCCTTTCTGTCCTGCATAGTTTCTTCTGAGAAATCAGCTGCCAATCTTATGGGTTTTCCCTTATAAGTAACTATTTTTCTCTTGCTGCTTTTAATAGTCTTTCTTTGTATTTAACCTTTGGCATTTTAATTACGGTGTATCTTGGTGTGGGACTTTTGGATCCCTGATTTTTGGAATTCTCTGAGCTTTGTGGGGTTTTATGTCCATTTCCTTCACCAGGTTAGGGAAGTTTTCCATCATTATTTCTTCAAACAGCTGTTCAACATCTTGATTTTCCTCAATTATGCCGATCAGAGAGATAATTGGACCCTTAGTAGTGTCCCATATGCTTCTTAAATTATTTTTATAGTCTTGGCATCTTATCTCTTACCATTCTGATTAAATGTCCTTGGCTTTCCCATCCTCTAGATAGGGCATTTGATTCTTTTTTATTCACTCTGTTTATTCCTTTGTTTATTCCATTTAACATACTTCTCATCTCAGATAATGTGCTCTTCATTTCAGGCTGATTCTCTTTTATAATCGCCATTTCCATTTTATGTTTTTTATCTCTTTGTTGAAGTTCTCACTGAATTTAGCCAAAAGTTCATTGAGCAACTTTATAAGCAGTGTTTTGAACTCTGCATCTATTAGATTACTTGATTCCATTATATCTGGATCTCTGTTCTGTTCTCTCATATGGTTTCTGCATCTTTTCTTCCCATTTTGTCTGTCTTTCTGTGTCTGTTTCTATGTATTAAGCAAAGCTCCTAAGTCTCCCAGTCTTATTAGTATGGATTTGTGAAGTAGGTGTCCAGTGGCACAGTCCTGAGAGGCGCTCAGCTATAAGCCAAATTTAGCTCGAGCCTCTGCCCCTCTAGGGCCACCTGTTAAGATTCAGCAAGCAATCCACAGATGCTGTGCTTTTAGTTTCCTCAAAAGGCCACGCCAGAAACTGAGGCCAGTTGCCACCAGTGTGAGTCTAGGTGCTGCTCAGCAAGGAGCACCTGATTTGCTGAGGAGAAACCTGGCCCATCCAGTCTGATGACCTCACGGCAATGGTGGCACTTTGTCTGCACACTGGTGGGGAGGGCTCAGCAGGGAACAATGGATACCGCCAGCACCTCTGTACAGAGTGAGCCTCGCCTCGGCCCTCACTCCAACAATGTTTCCCTGTAAGTCCCTGGTGCACCTGGTGTGCAGCTGAACAGGCACTGGTGCTCAGAGCGGGCAGGCAGGTCTGTCACTGTGAAAATCTGCTCATGGACACGACCCCTTCAAGAGGCATCTGCTGCTGCTGCAGCTTCTGTCTTATCCAGCTGCTGGAGACCAGGTCGTCCTGCATCCTCGCCCCATCCTAACTTTCGCCATTGCAGTGTGTCTTGGATTTCTCCCTAGTTGTATGGCTTGTTCAAAGATCCCAGGCGATTTTTCTTTGCTGCTGCTCCTTGTTTCCATCACAACTTTGACTTGTCACCAAAGGATGAACAAAGCCTCTATCTACGCCATTTTGGTCTCTTCTCCTTCTTATTTTTTAATCTAACAATTATTATAGGCATTTTTCGTATTATTCTATATAGAGAGCTACCTAGTTATATAAAGGCTGAATATTATTTCTTGTGTAAATATTGCATAAAGTATTCTACCAGTACTCTACTGAGAGATGCTTAGGTTGTTTCCAAGTTCTAGCTCTTACAAACCATGCTGCAGTGAATATCCTTGTATATGCTTCCTTGTGAACATGTGTGAAAATCTTTGGAGAGTTTTCTATAAGTGCAATTGCTGGTTTTAAAAGTATGTGACTTGATCGACATTTTTATCGACATTGAGGCCTTAGTTTGAAGTAGCGTTTATTTCAGGTTGTATAGCAACTGAGAACATGTAGTTATCTTCCAAATTCAATTATGCTTTTCTATTTGTTAGCCAGATGGAAATCTTTAGAGAGTGAATGAGACTCCCAGAGCTAGCAACTCTGTTGAGAGAATCTCACAGGTAGTGAGTAGCAAGGTAGAAATCGCATCAATGTGGGAGTGGCAGGAGAGCCAGGACTCTTATTCTGATATTAGCCAGGATTTAATTTTGTAAGTTTCCTGAAACATTACAGAAAGTCCTTTGTTTAAAATGTTTCAAAGTCAGGGGGAAAAAACCCAACTTGTAGTTCAGAAGGTAGAGAAATTAGAAACATCTGGTAAGTTCGGTTGCAGGCACCACTTGTGCTGACATGGAGATGTAATAACTAGGCGGTTGACTAGTCCAGTCTAATTCTGGTGAATAATATTTTCTCAGCAGTCTCCTGGCCACAAAGTCTCAAAAAGCAATGGGAACACGCTGTAAAGTGTCTTGATGCCCAGAACAATTACACTCTGGAAACATTCTCTTGGCTGGCTGAATGTGACCTGTGACCATGGCTCAGTTCATTCCACAAACAGAATTAGTCACAGAGCGCATGTGGAATAACACTCTTTGCAGGACTTTCTTGTGTTGACTTTCTTAGTGCATGATACTGTGCTGTGCCCTCACATCTTGGAATGATATTGTCTTATTATAGCAAGGATGAAAAATAGTGTAACACTTTGCTTTATGTAATTATACAAGTACCATTTCCCCCATGTGGTTATTAACTACTTTTTGCAGAGCTATCTTGTATATGAGTGAGGCCAGTTTAAGCATCTATGACTCTGGTTGTAATACTTTCTGCTATTCTAATATCACATAAATAACATGCAAGTTACTGGTCTAAGAAACACTGAGCGTCTTAAGTTCAGCCCTGTACTTATGCACCTTTCTGATCCCTCCTTTATCTCATGAGAGAAAATTAATTACTTCATTTTCATGTAATACATGTAATACATATGTACTTCAGACATAATCCAGTTGATTTGTCACATTGTATTTTAATATATTTATGTACCTGTCTCAAATTCGATGTCTACTCAAAGTTAGAACTATTTTATGTGTTCCTGGAGACTATCAGAATGCTGTCTCATATTAGGTGAACTGTAAATGTTGAAAAATGAATGAATTAGTCATCTAATCATAGACAATGAGGTACCTTGATAGGAAATCCAATCTGGTTACTAATAATCATTTTTCACCTATGGGTATATTCTTGCACTTGGTTTCCTGATATTTTTAACTGATCCATATGGCTGGGTAATTTCCAAAGTTTCTGAATATGTAATCTGAAATCATCAGTGTGTAATTCTGTAATTAGCATAGACCAGTTCTGTTATGCCATTTTCAAAGACTTCTGAGGATTCTGCTATCTAATGGGAAGAGTTAGTTCTAACTGAAAATGAGAGTGTCTTGCTTACTACTGTATCTGGGCATTATAACCTAAAAAGATGTCCAAAATGTCACAACAGAGCTTCCAAAAATATTTCTATTTCTGAATTATTTGGAAACCATCATCATCATCAAAGAATTTCTGTCGAGCACTGATGTGCACCTAGCATATCCTTGAGCACTGTACCAGTTAAGTTGCCCATGTGGACCCAATTGATGTAGCACACAATGTTCTGATTTTGTGATTCTTTTAAATGCTTGATTTGGTATCCCTATGATTTTATTTGTTTAGCATTCTATTTGCTTTAAAGTTGAGCATGACTTTTAGCTATTGTTTTTTCCTTCGTCGCTTTTAATTTTTCAACATGCAATCCCTCTTAGTCTATTTGTTGGGGGGAAAAAAAAAACACTTTATTGGACACTTTCTCCCTGAAGCTCCTGACCTGCCCTTTCATGTTTATATGGGCTAGGCAAATTTCATGTCAAAATCTTTTTTTTTTTTCTGTAGGAATATGGGTGTATTATTATATCATAAAACAAGACAACGATCTTAAAATATAGCTTTTGTGTTTGAAGAGACTAGGTAGGGGATGTGATCCAAAGTATGAGAAGTTGAGATTTTAATTCATAATAGAGAATGTTGGGATATTATGTTAGTAACTGAGTCCACATATGTTGTGTAGCTTCGAGAAAATCATTTAATGTTTCTGAGTTTTCTTGCCTTTAAAAATCTTATGAAGATTGGAAATAATGTCTGTTGAGCATCTTGCATAGCTGAAACATATTAAGCACTAAAAATGAGAGCCAACAGCAGAATTTATAGCTGCAAAAAAGATGGGAGAAATGATTTAGTCTGAGTTTGGTATATATGTGGCATACATGCTGCCACTCCAGTTCTCAGCAGACTCTGCTAATTGCTCAGCATCTTTTCCAGTGAGTCTGGATGCAGCTTACAGTTACTTATAAGCAGCCATTGCTAGTTAATCAAAGAAGGAAAATGAGTTAAAACCCATTTTCCATCTCTCATATAGTTTAATGCTTTCATTTTGCAGAATGGACAACAGGATTTTTATATGATAATATGATTTCCTCAAGATGACACATTTAGTGAGTGGTTAGAACCTGTATTAGAAGTTAGAACTCTTAATTTAGTTCTCTTTCATTGCAACATCTGACTTTCTTGTTCATCTTCTTTCATAATTACCAGAATTGGGATTTATTGTCAGTTGCCATTTTTTTCTCAAGCAAAGAAATTAACCCATGATTTTCTTGAATTTGTTAGTTTATATAAATGAGCCACACTGACCATTTTACACTGGTGATTATGTGTTTTTTTTCAGCTCTGGTGTTTTATTCAAACCTTCTTTTCTGTTGATTTTTAGAAAAGAAAAAGCCTGGGGGTCAGCAGATGTTGAGGGAGGGATAATCAAGGTAAACAATTAGATAACTAAGAAGAGGTTTCCTAAGGGAGTAACTCTAAACAATTTTCACATAGTCTTTGATCTTTGACTTTTTTTTTTTTTTGGTCAGGATACTATGCTGTAAATTTTGGATTGGAATCCATTGAAGCTGGCAACAATTAAATTAATCCTTCTTTTTACTGAGGACATGCATATACTTGCTAACAACTACAAAATTAATTCGGACTTAGTAGCCAAAAGAAAAACAGGATGAGAAGACAACGTGAAGGCTCTTTTTCTCATCACTTATGCCTCCACCCCCACTGTTTTTTGTTTGTTTTAGTTACATTTTCAAATATTCTCTCATTTTCCCATGTTCTGTGTTCACTTAGAAAATCCTCTAATAGCACAGATGACAAACAGAAGTTCCAGAAGTGCTGACTCATCACAGCAAAAGTCCAGTGGTTTGGCAGAGACAACTTTAAAATGTTGGGTGGCACTTTTAAAACTAAGTTCGTGGCAGCAGATGTCACTGTTGGTCTATCTTAACTTTAGGGCGCTTCTTGAGTAGTATTTGCTCATGCGTATGTGAGCCCAGTAATCCTAGTTATTAGGCAGCCGGGTCTTGTTGGACATTTCATGATGGTCTGTGGCACTAATATAAGGGCCAATTCTTACTCCTGGAATGTAATGTAATTATATAAAACTTTAAATATATGATTATGATTTTCATACTAGTGTCATTTTTTTTTTTTTTTAATAAAGCTTTTCCCCACTAGGCCCAAATTTTCTTTTGTTTTTTCCATCTTTCTGCATGTCATTCTGTAAGTATGGGACAGCTTTCTTTTTTTTCTGCTCAAATGTGCTTATTTGTCCATGTATAAATCTCCATAATTCTTATATTCTCTAAGATACTTTATTCCACATTGGTTTTTGTGCCATTAACTACGATGCAATTAACCTTCATTTTTCTGAGTAAATAAGTTTGTCGATTATTTACCTATTGTCTCTCAGCTCCGTGTCCTTTTTTTGACTTTACTCTCTGGTGCTAGGGTTGTGACTCTGTCAGTTTTATTCCTAAGGTTTCCTTGTCAGATTCTAGAATGCATTAGAGTAGGACTTGAAGATAATTGGAGGTTACGTAGTGAGAGAGAGATGAGACTTTCTTCCTGTTTTTCAATTTGTACCATTCTTCTTGGCCTCAGTTTGAAAATAGCATTTCTCCTAAGCATCGGCTGGTGGCCCCAGATCTGGAAGTGACTTCAGCCTCCAGCTTCTTTTGGCACTTCCAGAACCAGCCTCATCGTGTTACCTCAGAGGTACCACCAGCAGGAGCCAGCCTAAGCCTCCTCCTCCTCTTCTTTCTTCTTTCTTCTTTCTCCTCATCTTCCTCCTCTTCCCTCTTCCTCCTTCCTCTTCCTCTTCTTCTTTTCTTTAAATGAATTAGTTTTAGAAAACTTTATTAAAAAATATTTTTTAATTAATTATTATTTTTTTGTATGACATTGGTTAGTGAAATCTAGTTTCAGGTGTACAATTTGGCAGTAAGACATATATATATATCTATATATACATACACATACATACATACACACATACATACATATATTGCATTGTGTATTCCCCTCACATAGTTAGATTTTCTTCTGTCGCCACCCCTTTTACACATCTACCTTTCTCCTACCCTGTCCCCCACTCCCCTCTGGTAACCACTAGTCTATTGTCCATGTCTAAGCCTCTTTAAAGCATCAAATCCTGGGTTTATTCTTCTAGCTCCTAGATTTTGGTTATCCCCACCTTTTCCCTTTTGTTCCCCTAACCTCAGGCATTGTGACTGCTTCCTGAGTTACCTCAGTGTTCTCTTATTGCTTTTTCAGCCCTCTACTACCTGTGAAACCAATTTCCTTCATTAAATCCCCTCTGTTGAGAGTGGTTTCTGTTTTCCTGACTTGTCTATTATTTATGTGTGTGTGTGTGTGTGTGTGTGTATGGTCATAAATATTTCAAATTTTATTTAATGTTGAAAATAGGACAAAGCAAGTAGCAAATTAATTGCTTTGTGTTTCTGATTTATATTTTTAAAATATTTCCCTGATTTGGGCCTTTAGCATGTGGTATGTATGTGATGATTTTGACTACTTGATATCGAATGTTTTCTGAAATGCATGTATACCTCGAGATCAAAGCAAAAAACGGTGTTAATGCTGCTCATTCACATTCAGTCAATACTTACTAATGTAGTGATGTATACGAGTCAACATGTTAATAACATTTTGACTCTTAGATCCCTCAGCCTTCTCTCCTTCTATTCATATCAGTGCTTGCATATTCTGCTTTCTACTTTCTTGGTTCTTTTTTATTAAACCCCTTACATCCAGTTTCTGCTCCCTACCTATTGAAACAACCCTTAAATTTACCAATGACCTGCATATCATCAAATCAGATAAACATTTTCCTGCTTTTGTCTTGACCCATTTTCTGTGGCAATTGACACTGTTGGGCAATCCGTTCTTCCTGAAAATTTCCTCTTTCTTCTTAGATACTCTGTAATAAGTTATTCTCCTGCTCCTACTGCTATTTCCCATGTCTCTTATGTAAGATCTCAAATATCAATGATATTCAGAGCTCTGTTCCTGGCCTGTGCTCTATTCACTGTATTTTCTCTCCCACATGACCCAATTTTAGTTCACTTTCTGGTCTTCTGCCACCATTTATGTTCTGAAGACTCTTAAATCCGTATCTCTAGCCTATCTGTCTTCCATAAGCTCTAGGTCTTTAGGTAAAGCTGCCTGCCGGGAAGCCGCTCCATCTACATGTATCTTTGCTCTACTATTACCAAGCTACTAACAGCTTCTGGCTCTCCTCGTGCTCCATACCTCTGCATTCCACAAGTTCCTTTCTCTTTGGAATGCTTCACTTCTTTTTCACTTTTTTCATGTAGTTAATGCCTAACTCAGTTCTAAACTAATGCCCAATTAAAAAAAAAAAGTCAGATATCTCAGTTTAAATGTCTTAGTTGAAAGGTTACTTTGAGAAATGTTCCTGACTGATGCTCCTTTCCATTGTTCATTCTTCTTCTGTACATACCTATAATTTCATTCCTTCCACCATCCTAACACTTGACTATCATCCTTGCTTTACTTTTCTCCCTTACTAGTTTCTTCCGACAGTCTCCAAAGATGGATACCATTAATATGTCACCTGCCTGTACATGCTTGCTGCTTCTCATATTAAGAGATAGAACTTACTTCCCCTCCTCTTCAATATGGGCTATACTTTTGAATTGCTTTAACCAATAGAATGTGCCAGAAATGACATGCTGGGATGTCCTAGTCCAGGCCTTAAGGGGCTTGCAGCTTCTTTGTCCTTACCATTTGAAGCCTAGTTGCCATGCTTTAAAGATGTTCACACTAAACCTCTGAATGCTTAGAAGCCATGTAGAGAGATACCCTGGAGGATGAGAGGCTATCATGGACATTTCAGGCCTACTTGAGCTCGAAGTTAATGTAGCTGTTTGAATGTCTTCATCGTTGTTGGATGGTAGCTCTCAAATCTAGTTACTCATCAGAATCATCTGGGGAGCTTTTCAAAATTATTAACTCTTTGAGACTTTTATTTGATAAATCTGTATTGGAGCCTGAAATCTATTTTTATAAAGTACTAAGTTAGGATCTAGAAGATGTCTTTCTGAAGATGCAAAGGAATATGCTATTCTGCGTTGCTGAGAACACTTGGGAACGTCGGTATAACATAGCCTTTTCCTATCTAAATAGAGGAAGTATGTATTCCCAGAGAACAAAGAATCATTGACTGTTGAAGACATCCGGGTTATTCAGTTGAGGGGTTCACAAACCTGTATGTATATCAGAATCATCTAGGAGCTTGAAGATGCCAATGTCAGCACCCACTGCAGACCAATCACATCAGAACCTCTGGGCATTGGACACCAGCATCCACTGGACACTAATCATGTTAAAATCTTTGAGTATGGGGCATTCAGTGTTCAGGACCATCTTGAACAGAAGTAGGAAATGTTACCTATAATGGGCCAGGTTGTAAATATTTTTGGCTTTGGTTATTATTTATAATATTTTTGGCCATATGGTCCCTGTCACAGCTACTCATCTGTGCCATTGTAGTACAAAAGTAGCTATAGATAAAACATAAACAAATGAACATGCTTGTGTTCTAATGAAACTTTATTTATGGGAACAGATTTGAAACTAAATTTTGCAAACCTGATCTTAAACAAATAACTCCTCATTTAAAAAAATATTATCTCTTTTATGTAGTTGGCATATAAAATTGTAAGATCTTTTGTGATGATTTGATATACATATACGTTGTGAAAAGATTTCCTCTATTTAGTTAATTCACACGCCGGTCATTTTTATCTTTTCTTTTGTATGTGTATGGGAACATTTAAGTTTTATTCTCTTTGCAAATTTTAAAAATTATACAATACAGTATCAACTGTAGTTATCATGTTATACATTAGATCCTCAGATCTTATTCATCTTGAAGCTGAAAGTTTATACTTTTGATCAACCTCTCCCTATTTCTTCCACCCCCAGTTCCTGGCAACCGATTTACTTTCTCTCTCTCTCTCTCATTCTTGCTCTCTCGCTCTCTCTCGTGTGTGTGTGTGTGTGTGTGTGTGTGTGTGTGTGTGTGTCTATCTTTCTATCTATCATCTATCTATCTATCTATCTATCTATCTATCTATCTATCTATCTATCTATCTCATGTCTTCTTTAACCATCCATTTATAGACAGGTTGCTTCCACGTCTTGGCTATTATGAATAATGCTATAATGAATATGGGAATGCTGATATCTCTTTGATAGTCTATGTTCATTTTCTTTGGAAATCTCTACTTTTAGGCTTACTGTTCCAATTTTTAAATATTGTCAACAACTGAAAAAAATCTAAAATGCTGCGTAAGTCAAACTAAATGCGTCTGGGCTGGACCCGGTTTGCTGCATCTGTGCAGAGTCTGATCCACAACAGAGTCAAAGGAGTGATGGGTGTGGAAACTGAGAGAGGAACTGCCTTTCAGAGGAAGCATGTGGGAGGGAAATGCCAAGAGTAAAGAAGAGTTGGAGGATTGGGCTAGGGAGTAGAGCAGGAATCAGTCACTTAAGTAGTCAAGAGAGATCAGGCTTCTTCAATTAACATGCCTATTAAATTAAAGAATATCTTTTATTGGGATAATGCTAAAATATTCTATAATATTATACCTTTCCTCATGTCTGTATCATTATACTTGTCAGGAAACAAACAAGACCATATATAAATGATGAGGGAGCTGGCTAAGAGTAGAGAATAGGCTTTGGGGTGAAGAATACTAATCATTAGTAAGTAGAGTGGAATAGAGTTAAATGAGTATGGGGAGAAAATATGCCTCAGAAGTGGTATTTGATACATAAAACAGAAAGAACTGGGGTTAGACAAAAGTGGAGATTAGCCAGGAATCAAGTCCTGGTGGGTTGGGAGTTGACTTGGCAATATTGGTCAAAGTAGAAGCCAAGGTGAGATACTGAACTGGGTGGCCAAGATCAGAGCCAGAACTATTGATTACAGAGCCAGGGATCTGGAGGTAGTTTGGAAGGCTATGCAAGGGGGCAATGCCAAGAATATGTACTCCCTGGTTTGGGAGTTTTCAAATGGGAAAATTGCTGAGATCATAATACATATTAGCTGACACAGTAATTCTTAGTCTATTCTTTAAGTCAGTGTTGAATTAAGAGTTAAACACATTTAAGATTTGGAATTTTGTTTAAAGAAAGAAAACATCCAAACATATCAGTTTTCCAACAAATGTTTTTTAAACAGAGCTTTCTGCCAAGTTGCCTAAGAACAACAGTTGACTAGAACTGCACATCTTCAAATACTGTCTACTGCAGAATGGAAAAAGGAACCTCTGGGAATATCTGTGAGTCATAGAATGTTGTAAAGAACTTTCCAAAGACGTTTTCTTGCTAGGATGGAGATTTCTAATCTCACATTGGCAGGCTCAATTGGCGACAAGGTATACTGTTTACTTTGATTCCTTCTCAGCTGTCTTGCATGAGCTTGGCTCATCAAGTTTTGATATATTGGGGCAGAAGAGTTGCATAATATGACAAAATTGTAACCCCTTCTGTTATTCTGTTTTCTTATTATAGATTAAAATCATGATCCTAATCTATGCTTCCTCCGTATATTTAATTCAGTTGTCTTTGAAGAAACTAGTTTGTATTACTCCCACAATTTTGAAAGCTTATAGTACTGGTAATTGAAGATATATGTTTTCAAATCATTAAAAAAGGATGTCAAAAAACACTTCTTAATGCTTCCAAAAAGGGATATTTCCAAGTGTGTGTGTATGCATATGTGCTCTGGGGTCTTTTAATCTAGTTTACATATTAGTGCTTGTGTTTGGCAAAATATGGACACAAATGCATATCTTACAAACATAGTAATGAATAGACCAAAAAGTAGGCCAGAAAAAAATGAGTACTTAATCCTTTGCTCATAAATTCATCCTGAATCTAAATTCTTTGATATTTGATGAAGTCTGAATATTTTTTAAATCGATTTAGTGTTCACAGGTTTTTTTTCTGTTTAAGTTTTAAAATTGATGTATACTTATCATACCTTAAGTGTATAGTTTAAAAGGTTTTGACTATTGTACATACCTGTGTAATCACCAACCAAATCAATAAACAGAACATTGCATCACCTGGAAAGCTTCCCTGTACTCCCTTTCTAGTCATTCCTCGGCTTGTCTTATACCTTTCTTCACATGGTCTTTTCTCTCAGTAAATCTGTGTTTAAGGTTCGTTTTCTTATAAGGACAGTAGTCATGTTGGATTAGGGCCTAATCTAATAACATCATTTTAACTTAATTACCTCTTTAATGACCCCAACTCCAAATATAGTCACATCTTGAGGTACTGGAGGTTAGGACTCAACATAGAATTTTGGGATTCACAATTCAGCTCAAAGCATATGGCTATTCACATTTTTACTTTTTTTTTTCTTGTGTCAGTTTTAAAGTGTGTTTTTCTAGGAATTTGACCATATTATTGCAGATATCAAATTTATTGGGGTAAAGTTGTTCATAATAATTTCTTTTTATTCTTAATATCAACTGGCTCTGAAGCCATGTTTATCTTTTATTTATGTTAGTAATTTGCACTTTCTTTTTTCCACCTTTGATTACTCCTTTAGATACTTAGCAATTTTATTAATCTTTTTCTAAAGGCCTGTCATTTGGCTTTGTTGATTTTCTCTATTGTGTTTTCTGCTTCATTGATTTTTGCTTCTATTTTTAAAATTTCATGTTTTTCTACATTCTTTGGTTCTAATTGCTCTTCTTTTTTCAACTTTCGTAAGAGTTAGAGTAGATGATTGAATTTAAACTCTTTTGCCCACTAATATACTCCATTCAGTACTATGAATTTCCCTGTAAGTGATGCTTTAAGTGAAAAACTGATATGTATTAACATCATTCTATTAAAAATAAAATCAATTTTTACTTTTGATTTCTTCTTTGATCCATGAGTTATTGAGAAGTATTTCTTAGTTTCCAAGTACTAGGCTATATTTAAGATAATTTATTGATTTTTAATTTATTTATATTGTCTTAAAAACATAATTTTAAGGTTTTAATCTTTTCATATGTATGGAGACTTGTTTTATCTTCCAGTATATGGCCTGTCATAGTGATGTTCCACATACCCTTGAAAAGAATGTGTGCCCTGCAGTTGTTGGTTATAGTGTTCTGTTAAAGCCAATTAAGTCAGGTTGGCTCATAGTACTCAAATTGTTTATATCTTTAATGATCTGTTTTCGATTGCTTGTGCTATCAATTACTGACAAAAGAGTGCTAAAATCTCCAGTTATGTTTGTGATTTTGTCTATTTCCCTATTTATGTCAATCTTTGCTTCACATGGTTCTGTTATTGCTACATCTTATTGATGAATGATGTTTTATCATTATGTTTCTTTTTATCCCTAGGCATGAAGTCTACTTTGGTACATATTAACACATATATATTTATACATATTACTATAATTTCCATTTCTGCTTTTTTTGGGTTATTCAATTTTTTTTTTTTTTTCTGCCTACAGTAGCTGGTCTTCCTAGGTGGTCTCCCATCCAAGTACTAACTAACCATGCCCGACCCTGCTTAGCTTCTAAGATCAGATGAGGTCGGGTGTGTTCAGGGTGGCATGTAGACTTTTTTACTATTTTTTTTCTCTGCTGTCAATATCTTTGTTATACCTCTTTGAATTACGTTTTAGTGGTTATTCTACTAATTGCAGTATGCCTGCTTAATTTATCATGGTCTACCTCAAATTAGTTATCTATTTTATGGGAAATATAAAAACTTTACAGTGTGAATTCTGTAATATCCATGTTTTGTATTAGTCAGTTATTTTACTTCTCTATATGTTATATTCCTTACCCTACATTGTTTTACTTATGCTTTAAACAACCAACAATTTCAAAATAAATTTCAGAATATTTACATATAAAAATAGCAAAAATGTTTATCTATATACACACTTTTTCTGATGATCTTCATTCCTTTTCATAGATTTGGGCTTCCATCATTTTCTTTTTCCAGATAAACCTCCTGAGGCCTTTCCTATATGAAAGTTTGCTGTACATGAATTCTTTCAGCCTTCGTGCCTATCTGAAAATTTTATTATTGTTCACAGATATTATTCATTTGACATAGAATTCTAGATTGAGAACTTTTTCCCTTGATAATATTAAAACTGTCATTGTCTTATCTTTTGGCCTCCATTGCTTCTGATGAGAAGTAAGCTGTAATTTTTATTTTTGTTCCTCTGAAAGTAACGTGTCATTGTTTCTGTTTCATTAAATAATTTTTTTCTATATTTTCAGTTTTCAGCAGTTTAACTATGATATACCTAGATGTAGTCCTTTTTGTATTTATTCTGCATTGCTTTTAATGTTTTTAGATTTATGGCTTGATGTCTATATTGATCAGGGTTCTTCAGAGAAATAGAGCCAATAAGATCTATATATTTCTTTGTCTCTACCTCCATAATCTCATCTATCTATCTATCTATCTATCTATCTATCTATCTATCTATCACCTATCTATCTATCTACCTATCAATCATCTATCTATCATCTATATCTATCTATCTATCTATCTATCTATCTATCTATCTATCTATCTATCTATCTATCATCTATCATCTATTATCTCTACAAAAATCTATACCTATATATATATATAGCCAGAGAGATAGATTTAATATATGGAATTGATTCATATGATTATGGAATCTGAGAAGTCCCATGATCTTCTGTCTGCAAGTTAGATACCTATGAAAGCTAGTGATGTAATTCCAGTCCTAGTCCAAAAGCCTCAGAACCCAGAAGGTGATGGTGTAAATACTGGCCTCTACAAAAGGCTTGGAGGCAGTGATGGCAGTTCTGTGGGAATGGGAAATATCTGGCTCAATTCCCACACGGAGGTAGGAATATTAACTGATATCTCCAAAAGGGCAGACTGTCTTCTGACACTAGATTTCAAGATGCCTTTACGCCTCCACTTGCATGTTGGATTGCCTGGGCCTGAGGGTGGCACTGCCTACAGGAACCTCAGTGTGGGATTTTGTAATGAGTTAGCTCTCTGGAAGTTGAACCTGTGCACACCTGCTGCCAATATAACAAATTTTTTTTCTACTTTTTGACGTGTAACTTTTAACGCAGTTTCAAAAACATTATGTATAAAAGATATTTAGTTAAGTAGTTAATTCATCAAAGTATTATTACTTAGATATCAGTTAACAAATATGAATTTTTTGGCATAGGAACTGAAATATGGTAAGTGCTCAAAAAGTGTTCATTGTTATTGGAATCTACTAAGAACTACAGAATGCCAGTTTAGGTGGATAAGGCTCTGGAGAGCTTAGTTAAAAGCATTGTTATATAATAGGGACAGAACAAATTTGGCTCTTTATGTGGACTTTGTAGGAATTTCTCTGTCTGCATGTGCAAACTGAATATCTTAGAGGATAAACATACTGTTAAATTCTGAAATTTTTAAGTCACATCAGAAGTGTTAAGAATGGATTATAAAATGTATAATGGTTTGGAAAATAACAATCTATTTCTTGCTGTGAAAATTTGATGCCCTAAATTGATTCAGCATGAACTCTAACGAATAAGCACTTGAACATTCCAGTTATGTCAGATCAAGATGTTAATATTAAATATAAATGTCAAAGTCTGTAACTCAGGATTATTTTAAATTTGTACCTAAAAAAGTCGATTGTGTTTAGTTACATGGTATTTGTATCCTGAGTAATTTTTTACACATGAATGGCTATTAGTAAATTTTATCAAATTATATGATAATCTATTTCAAGTATCTTTCAAGCATTCAATTTGATTCTTCATCAAGGTGGGTTATTTTATTGAAAGTAATGTGCCAATAGGAAGCACTGAAGGGAGAGTGTTTATTTGGCTTTTATGTGGGTGATAAGGAAATGTGCATTTTAATATATATATTCACTAGATTTATTTAAAATTTTCATTATTGTTAGAGCCAAATAAAATTCACATATTAAAAAAGCTCTTATAATTATCCTGAAACAGGAAGAGTTAGAATCTGGTAGCATATGAAGGCTGGGTTGCGTTTAAACAAACGTTTTGTTTTTTTAAAGGGGCAAAGTTATGTTTTACTCTTGATATTGGGCAATCTGAATTCCGAATTCTTGTTTTTTTATTAATTAAACATTAAGCACTAATTACGGTATTAAGTTGATGTTTATATTATTTGCTTTTAGATAATGTAGAATTTCCATTTATTTCTGTAGGTGTGCAGTTCTTTAGGAATTACATGTAGATAACCCTTTAACAATGCTAGAATTCCAATTTTTTATCATGTAACTTTTGTAGATGGTCTATTAAGGCACTTTGCATGTTATTAAAACAAATCTCTTAGTTTTTAAAAGACACTCATTTGTCATTTAGTGACCTCAGACCTCTGAAATACAATTCCTTAAGTTTCTTTATCACAAGGTCGCCTCTTCACGTAGATATTTTATCAAGAAAAATAACACCACTAGGACATTCTCAGTAAGTTCTAGAGCTACAAATAATGAAACAGCACATTTATTTAATTAATAACCAAAGCAAGGTCTCTGGGAATAATGCCAAATCAGTCCTTTAAAGTAAGCCCTGAGCTTGCACAGTGTGCAGTAGGAAGTTAAACATGCCCTTTCAATGAAGGTCTGGGGGAACTGGCCTTCCGTTACTCTATCATCTGAAAGTTAGTTTTTGTCATCTAGTTTTTCTTTTACTCTGGATATCAACTTTCTGATGACCAGTATGGAGACTTTTTCTTTTCTTTAAAATAATTTTTATTTTTTAATTAGTTGCCATACAATATTGTATTAGTTTCAGGTGTACAACATAGTGATTAGATATTTATATTAGACCTTGATAACTCTAGTACCCATCTGACACCCTACATAGTTATTACCATATTATTGACAATATTCCTTATACTATACATCTCCATGACTATTTTGTAGCTACCAGTTCATACTTAATCCCTTCCCCTTTTTCACCCACCTGCAACCCCCCTCCTACCTGATGACCGTCAGAATATTCTTTGTATCTATGAGTCTGTTTCTGTTTTGTTTATTTTGTTTATTTATTTATTGTTTAATTCCACATGTGAAGAGAACTCATATAGCATTTGTCTTTTTTTGTCTGACTCTACTCAGCACAATATCCTCTAGGTCCCTCCATGATTTCGCAGGTAGCAAGATTTCATTATTTTTCTATGGCTCAGAAATATTCCATTGGATATATGTATCACCTTTTCTTTATTCATTCAGTCATTGATGGACAGCCAAGTTGTGACATGGAGACTTTTCTTACCTGGCCCCTTTACCACCACTTTTCAGAAAGTACACTTTCCTTTATATCTCAAATCCATCTTAGACAATTTGATTCTTACATTTCTCTTTAAATTTACTTCTCTCTCTCTTTTTCTAATTCTTTCCTAGCTACCTAAGGAGGGTTTTCTCTTTTCTTCAACCCATCCTTTTTTATGTTCAGCCCCCTTCTCTTTTTATCTTCTTTGCTTCTGTCTTCTTCCTTCTCCCCACTCCCCTTTCTTGTTCTTTTGTCATACTTTTCTTTTTTCTTTTTTTCTTTTTTGCTATTTTTGAACTAAATATGTTATGAAAACATGGCACAGAAATGTAAGAGTAGTATTAGTGGTATGCTACCTTGGAGGAAAGAGAAAACATAAGTTTTGAAGTGGAAATTACCATAATTTAAACCTCCTAGAGTCAGATATATAAGGACTGGAAGAAAATCTGAAAGAAAGTGAATGTAATTGAGCTCATATGGCTGGTAGGATCATGACCTAATTTATTCTTCATTTTGGTTTTTATGAATGTTGTTTTGGGGGGAGAGAGGTGATCCAAATCACAGCATCTTGTCCATAGACCTTAGAAGTCCTTATCAGAATCTCCTTAAAATTTACTTTCTAAATCTGTCGCTGAAGTTGCTATTTCACTGCCCCCCCAGTCATCCTGTAAATTAACCTTTTAAAATAAATTAATCAATTTGCTTGTTTTTGTCTTCTGCGTAACCATCATTATTACAATAAGCTTGTTTTCAATATAATGGATTAAATATGGTTTAGTGATCTTATACACAAGTCTCTATACTATTTCTAACATCATTTATTTGGTAAATACATTTTGACCTACAAACAAAATTTTAGAGGTATACCTGTTTATGGTCAGGAACTCTCTGAATCATGTTCTCTGGGAACTTTAAAGTGTTATAGTAAGCGTATAGGTACATTTTTTTTCTCTTTTAATGTTTCAGTGGGAGAAACTTGAAACTCTCAAATACAGGCAAACAATTAAGAATAAATAACTTAGAAAAATTTATTGCATATTATAAGAGACACATACACGTAATGAACAATTAAATGCTAAGTAGGTGAAAAATGTGAAAGATATGTACGTGTGTGTCGTAGAGCTATAGAAATTGTTAAGGCTGTGCTTTCAAACATTTCTGTTGAAGGACCACTGAAGACAGAGGAGAGGGGAGCATAGATGGTTGGGAGAAAGGAAAGAGTGACTTGGCACAGACTCCTTCAACATGTCATGTTTTATTTTAAAAATTTATTCACATTTTTATTTCATTTTATGCCATATCCATGTTTGTTTAATACAGAAACAATAACAAGTAAAGTTATTTTATTCTCAAATATGATTAAAATAGACATGCTTCAAGGAGCTTTGTGAATGTCTAGCTTTGCTGTGGAGGATCTCTTGGCCATAATACATCATAACTTTGGGGTTTACCTACCTTTGAGAAGCACAGATGAATAATGATAAACAAATCATAATCGGGTGCAGCTTGTGCATTTGAAGGCAGCTGTTTTAATTCTGGCAGAGATTTATTTGCAGGTGGCTAAAGCAGCTGTGTCAAAATTCCAGATTACAGAAGAGGCATACTAACAGGTACCCCTCCCTGATCCTCACTCTGTTTTTAGCTTCTCGTCTATTTTATCTGCTAGTGCTATGGTTGAGACAGAGTGATATTTGTTTCAAAAATTAATTAAAAGTAAAAGTTGATGATAAAAATTTAATGGTTTGATTTTAACCTGCTTCAAAGATAAAACTATGTCAAATAGCTCTGTCAAAATATCATTTATCTGTCAGGTACTATTATTTAGCGGAGTTCATGGAGAATGAGAACTTTTAGGAAAAACATGCTGTGGTGTAGATTAAATTGAAAGAGCTTCTTGTTGAGGTGATTTGATAAGCTAATGGCAATTAATTACCCTCCCCCTCTTTGAAAAAATGGAATTAAATAACTAGAAGAAGATGTGTAGAGAGAATCAACTAAATCAAGGCTGGCATGGGAACCAAAGACCAGGGTAAAGTGAGAGAAGTGGGGAATTTAGTAAAATGGGTGGTGGAGATGGGTAGACTCTCTAAACTCCTTGATTGGGGCATAAATAATGTTATAGTAGGCTGACCCTGCTGGTGAGGAAAACTTAATTGGTATTTTAAGCCCCCTGTCTTAGTTTGCCAGACTAGGCTTAAACAACAGAAATTTGTTTGCTGCATCACTCTGGAATATTATTTATATTTCTGCTTTTTATTTAGGATTCTGATGCTAAAAATTGCCGTATTAGCTTTTGTTGCTCATATTTTCCTGATCTCTGTTTCTTCATTCTCTTTGTTTCACACTTTATGTATATTTTTGTTTGTTTTTAAGGGAGTCTCTTATAAATATTCATTTCGCGGTCTCCGTTTTTACTTGATGTTGCAAAATTATTTGACAAAGTTTATAACTCTCTTCTCAGTGAAATACTTTTGTTATTTACCAGAAGCTTGGACTCATTTCTATGAAATTTAGGAAAAACTAAGAATGACTGGTATCACCACTACCAATAAATATTGTACTGCCGATCTTAGCTATATAAGACGGTAAAGAAATAAGAGTTATAAAAATGGAAAAAAAGGAAGCAAAAGCTTTATTTTCAGGTAATATTTTTGTTTACCTATAACGTTTAAGAGAATTTATTGTAAAGTGATTCGAACTTATAAAAAAGTTCATCAAATTGACTATTTATACACTGGCAAAACCAAAATAAAAGTTTATTAAGAAACAATCTCATAGTAACAAATGCATACATAAAAGCTTTAAAATATAGCAAAATAGATATCCAACTTTGAGATAGAGAAGACCTTATGGGACATAAATGTAAAACCATGATATTGCCAGGTCTTTTATTGCACAGAACAGACTCTACTATTAGCCGGTTTAAGCAGGAGAGAATTTATTATGTGATATTAGTCAGTTTATATTCAATTTAGATGGTCGAGTGGAACCAATTCCAGGCTGAACATTCAGGAATGTTTGTGATAGGTGGCAGAGTTTGTGGTAGCTGGGCAATCCACTGAGAAGGCAAGCCACTTCAAACCAAGTCTTATGATGTTATAGTTTACAAAGAACTTTTATATAAAAGAAAGAAATGTAAGATGAGTATTATTCTAGATGTTATTTTTTAAAGTGTACTTTGGGTCACGGTTTGTAATGGAAGCATGACCTGTAAGAAAATAGCTAGAAGGTAAGAGAGGAAGAGAGGAGTGAGTCAAAGATGGCGGGGTGGGAGTGGGCGGGGGGCGGGGGAGGGCGGGAAAGAAGGGTATGGGGAGGGAGAGGGGCAGAGAGAGAGGAGAGGAGAGGAGAGAGAGGAGAGACATTGCCGTTGTTTACTAATTTTGAAAGAAGTTGTGTATTTTTTATGTTTCTTGGGGTGAGGTTGAGAGGAATATAGAGTAGCGTGCTAGCTCCTTAAACTCAGGCTTTTGGCACCATAATATTTTGTGATTATCTTAAAATGCTGCTAAGAAAATGACCCCTCTTAACTACGAGGAAGTTTTCAAGTTCTACATATTAGTATATAATATTTTGAGAGGTTTCATGTCATACATTTACATCTTAGAATCACGTGATTTATGAGGAAATCACTGGGAATTTCAACATTTAATAGATTAAATAGCCAAATACCTCTAAAAATGCACTTATTTGGTTAAAGAACCTAATGATACAAATTAAAGTAGATTTTTAGTGAATTCTAAGTTTAGATTATAGAAAAATGGGAAATCCATTATAAAATTGCCAGATTAGGAGAGAAATTGAGTACCAAACGTTATTCAAATAAAATATTCTCAATTACTGGAAACATAATGTTATGCACTTTCATTTTGTCTAGATTATGGCATAAGTTTCATTATATATGGAAGCAGAACCATATTTGTGTTTTAGTTTCTGCTTTTCTATGATTTAGATACAGATCAGTGTTTTCTATGATTTACATATAGCACAAAACTCTTTCCTCAGGAAATCCCTTCTCCATGTGGTTTTAGGCTTTACTTAGCTTTCTCATGAAACAAAGATGCACACACACAAATAAATACCGTATGGAAACTATCTTATTTTGCTGTTTCCTCTGGATTTGAGGAATTTTCCATTTTAGCTTAATGAATATATTAAATTTCTGGTAAAATTTCTATTTTCTGAGTTACAGTAAAACCAGACTGTGGAGCTGTTTAACTATGTTATTAGCTATTGATTCAATGACAATCTTTGTTAAAATGAAGTCCATAAAATTTAGGCTCATATAGATATATAAATCTAATATAATTAACTGCAATTTAATGAACAGTGAAAAATGCTTAACTGATTTCTTTCCTTTAGTATATAAATAAAGACTTAATAGTTTGATAACTTCAAACAAAATTATAGGGATTCTTATTTCTCAAGTATTTAATGATTCCGATTCTAGGAAATAATACATTCTTTTGCTGTGTTTGAACTGGGTAGGGTATTAAAAACTGCATTTAAGTATGTTACTGTTTCAGTGTAATTAAATGTCAGATTTATATTTGTCTTTCATTCCATGAGCAATGTAAAATTGCAGACACTGAGGTAGATGCTCCCACAGATCATCTATAATCCTCACAAAAAACTCTTTGAGGTGGTATACACATGCTCATTTTCCCAGAGAGAAAACAGAATTTAGAGAGAATATGTGACACTTCCATAGTCTCATTTCCAGTCTTTGGGAAAGTGTCAGAATGAAAACTTCTGACACTAGAACCCATACTTATTTTGGTATTGGTTACTACTTTGCATGTTTTGGAACAATCTAGGCCTTCCACCATTAACCCCAGCATCACTCCTTAGACTCACCCAGTCAGCAAGTCTCTCCAATCTTCTTGCTATGGCTTTCAAAGATGTCTACTTCTCTTTTCTGAGGGTCATCACCTTATTTTGGGGGGTTCTTCTCCCAAGACTGATTGAAGAGTGGGATATACTCTAATTCCTTTCTTGCTACTCCAAACACAGAGTTATTTTTATTTCTCCAGGTTAGCTGATAAACACAAAGCTGTTTTATTTTTATATTACTAAATATAGAAAAGAAAATATAGAAAACCTGTGAACATTCAACGTTTCCTAATTTTTTGAAGTTTCTAGGTAGATAGTTTCATAGTCATATAGTTTATGATACCTTTCTGAGAATTGTAGAGAGTAGATTTAAAAAATACAACCATAGAGGAAAAGACAGAAATATGCAGAAATATTTCTGCATAATTTTGAATGCAGGGAAAAAAAGACAAAGTGTAAAAGAAGTATAATATATAGCAGAGCAAGGAATAAGTGTTTTAAGTCATGACACTGTGAGTGTTATTTTTAAAGCATAAGAACCTTAATCCTGCTCGGCTCAATTATTTGTGTGGAACAATGCCGAAAGGTATTGTCTAACTTGGAAATTTGTGCACACTATGGAAAGATTTGATAAACTAGGTTAATCCTATAGTTTTCCATGGGAACTGTTGTTAATATGTCCTTATTTATGATGAACTATAAAGGCCATAGAGGTCATTATTTCGTAAGTCTCTAGTTCCATATTGCTCCTGGAGTTAGTCCTTAAAAATTCTTGGTGTTACTTTTTGCTTTCCCCCAAGATGTCATGTGATCTGATTTGCATTAAGAAAGGACTTCTTGATTTAGGACCACTTTTTATTAAGTTTTTGCTTAAGCAGATATTTCAGTACAATATGAAAGCACTGTGACTTATTTTGAAATTGGGACAGAACTGATTACTCTAGAAGGCATTGCTATCTTTCAAAACATGAGTTATTTATCAGTATAAATGACACTTTCTCAATAATGTGTAGGTATCTTTGAGCAATATTTATCAGGGACCCATCATATTTAATGGCATAACATATTACATTTTGCTATTTGTGGAAGGTACTCCTAAAACATTAAAATATGTGTGTTCTCTAAGTTATAGGTGGAATATTGATATTAAGTTTTGGCAGATCTTCCATGCAGTTTAGATAGAATTGAGCTACATATCAAAGTGGGTTCATGAATTCAGATGCAGAGATTTCCTAGACCTGATATTTCCACATGTCAAAAAGGCAAGTTGATCTTTACTGGTTACTTTTAAAGAAATCAAGACCTCAGTTAATTAATACAGTTTTCAAATTATTTTTTGAAAAAGAATATAATTACATAGCTAAAAATGAATATTAAAACTATTTCAGAAGTTTAGCTTAAAGCTTTAGCTTAAAGATATACCTTCTTTTGTGGTAATCTGGGAAATTCAAACATTAGTTGTATACAAACAACTGTGGGTTCAATGCAGTATTCTCCTGTTTGCTTTTGGAAACAAAACAACAACAACAACAAAAAACAGAAAATGATGACCACAAGCTTTGGAGTAGTATTAAAAACATGAAATTTCCTCCTGCAACAGTATTTTCAGTGAAATCAGAGGTGTTAAGTATCTCACAATTTAAAGAGAACAGTCTCAAGAGGGAATTATTAACACTTCCATCAACATTAATAATAAGTGGCAGAACCAGCCCTTGTGTATCAGCCACACACACCCCCACCTCCTTTTTATAGAAAATGACTGTCTGGGGAGACAAGAATCATCAGGAATGCAGTTATTGTGTTAGACACTTTGCTCTCCCCTCCCTTGGGAAGCAGTAGAGACGTTTTCCTTTCTAAGGCTAAATTAGGAGTAGGAGGGGCTTCAAGAGAATTACCTGTAAAGAATGGAGGTTCTTACCAGGAGAGGTAGCTGGCATTGTGGTTCTTGAGTTCATGTCTGCTTAGCCAGCAAACTTGCTAGTCTACCTCTTGGCCCATTTCAACAGAGGAGCACACAGTGAGAGATTACTGGCAGAATGGAGAGAGCCTGAATTTATACCATCTGGTGTAGTCAAGCATACTCCAAGGAGGGTAAGTAGGCTTAGGCCATTTTGTGCACTGATATGGATGGAATGTTTGTGCCCCCTCTCCCTAACCTTCATATGTTGATGGTGTTCAATCTGTGGGAGGTAATTTGGTTTAGATGAGGTCATGAGAGTAGAGCCCCATGATGGGATTACTACCCTTATAAAAAGAGAAAGAGATGTAAGATCTCTCCCTATATGCATGCACCAGGGAAAGGCCATGTAAGGACATGAATAGAAAGAGGGCCCTCACCCAAAACTTGATAATGTTAGCACCGTTATCTTAGACCTTCAGCCTTCAGAACTGTGACAAATAAATTTTTTCTTTTAAGTCATACAATCTATGTATTTATTGTAGCAGCCTGGGCTGACTAAGATACTTATCCAACAGTGCTTATTTCTGGACGGGGTGGCTCCAACAGGAAGAATTGCCAGGAGAGGGAGTTGGGATTAAAGAATGAGATTGAACTGGAGTTTAATCTCCATCACCAGAGAACTGTGCAAGGAGGAGACCACTTAGCCTTTTCCAAGAAGTTGTACAGCCCTCACAAGAGAATCAGTGTTTGGATGGCTGCCGCACATAGGGTATCAATGTCCAGCCAGAGAAACAGAGAAAGCCCATACAAAGAAGGCTATAATAGCAGCCAGTTAAATAAAAAGGCACTTGTTCCTCTCCCTTTCCCTTCTCCCTACTCCCCAGACTGAAGGAGCTAGGCCTTAAAGGAAAAGGATGGCAAAGGGAGAAGAAGAATACAGATATATGACTTCCCTTCGACCCCCACCCCATCACTACCCTGGCCATCTAGGTCGATCCTCATGTCAGCTGCTAAGGAGATTCAGACTGATTTTGAGATTGAAGTTTTATATTGGACTGAATTTTATTAACCAAAAATGATAGAAAAGTTATAGAATCTACCAACTATGACACAAAGGAATGGGAAAAGAGATTTGACAAAGCGTTATTGAAAGCAGTGATTGAAAAAAATGATTTCATGTTTATAGTCCAACTGTTTGAGATTATAGTAGTATTCATTTTGATAAAATGTCTTTCATAGATTTGGCAAATATAGTGGAGAAATAATCGGAGAAATGTGCAATGAGGGGCCACCTCTTTTTCACTCAGCTTCTGGAAAAAGAGAATTTCAAGACTGGGTATTAAGTTACAGTAAGGGACATAAATGGCATTTTTGTGGTTGTGGTTTTATGTGGAATTAGATGTCTATGTAAGAATATTTAAAAGAAATCTCACACAATATAAAAAACATCTTGAATTTTCTTTATCAAGTAACAAATAAGTTGTCAGTTATGTGGGAATAAAGGTGAATCACTGTGAATTGGTTTGTGCAGTGAGCACATCTGAGAGACGCCAGTTTGCATTAATGACTCCAAAGGAGTACAGACAGATGGTAAAGCACACAGCCTCAGAGAAACTGGAGCTCTTGAGAGCCCCAGACACTTGTGTGTTCACTGCCCATATATTTCTTTCTATCACCACATATTTGACCCCTTTGCCCCATCTACCCCCCTCCTCCCACCCTCTGGTAACCACTAGTTTATTGTCTATGTCCATGAGTCTGTTTGTTGTCCTGTTTTTTTTTGTTGTTGCTTTTAGGTTTATATCCCACTAATAAGTGATATCATGTGGTTTTTATCTTTTCCTGTCCGACTTATTTCGCTTAGCATAATTATCTCAAGGTGCATCCATGTTGTTGCAAATGGCAGTGTTTCATCTCTTCTTATGGCTGAGTAATATTCCATTGTATATATATTTATGTACCACAACTTCTTTAGCCAATCATCTATCATAGTACACTTTGGTTGCTTCCATGTCCTGGCCACTGTGAATAATACTGCTATGAACATCGGTGTGCAAATATCTTTTTGGATATGGGTTTTCAAGTCTTTGGGGGTAAAGACCCAGTAGAGGGATTGCTAGATCATATGGTAGATCAATTCTTAGTTTTTTGAGGAACCTCCATACTAGCTATCCCAATTTGCAGTTCCACCAGCAGTGTATAAGGGTTCCTTTTTCTCTGCACCCTCTCCAATGCTTGTTATTATTTGTCCTGTTGTTAACAGCTATTCTAACAGATATGAGATGGTATTTCATTTTGGTTTTGATTTGCATTTCCCTAATAGCTTGTGATGTTGAGCATTCTTTCATATGTTTGTTGGCTATTTGTCTTCTTGGGAGAAGTGTCTGTTCAGCTTTTCTGCCCATTTTTTTATTGGGTTGGTTGGTTGTTTGTTTTTTGTTGTTGTTATTGAGTTGTATGAGTTCTTTGTATATTTTGGATATTAAGCCCTTATTGGAGATGTTGCTTGCAAATGTCTTCTCCCATTCAGATGGTTGTCTCTTTACCTTGTTGACAGTTTCTTTTGCTGTGCAGAAGCCTTTTAGTTTGATGTGGTGCCATTCAGACATCTGTGTTTTTAAGCAATGACATTTTACATTATATTTTAGGAATCCTCATTTTATGCTAATAATGCAGATGTTTCTCATATGCTTTTAAGATTTTTTTATGGATTTGATCACACTATTAAAGCGTACTGAAGTTTTCTTTTCTTGATGACCATCATCTTGTAAGAAATAAGAGGGAATACAATGAATATAAAAAATGAAGCTTGACAAACATTCAGACCAAACAACCTCTTTCCACCCCAATCTCCAAATACAAATGCTTCTTGATTTCCATTTGTGTCCTGTCCCAATAAACCTATCTAAAATTGAAAATATTGTAAGTCAAAAATGTGTTTAATATACCTAACCTACCAAAACATAGTAACATAACCTACTTTAAATGTGCTCAGAACAATTATATAACCTACACTTGGGCAAAATCATCTAACACAATGGATACACTATAGAATATCAGTTGCTTTTCCTCATGATCAGGTGCCTGACTAGAAACTGTGGCTTATTGTCCCTGTGCAAAATCATGAGAGAATAACATACTGCATAGCCCTAATCCAGGAAAAGGTCATTGCTTTTGCACTATGTGCAAAAGTGAAAAATCATAAGTTGGGAACCATCTCCAAAATAAAAAGCAAGGATAAAAACTATATACTTGAGTTAGCTGATGTATTTTGCTATAGTAAAAGCTAATCATAAGAAAATCAAAAAGAGTTTCTTTTTCTGTATGGAAAAAATTAAAGGAAAAAATTAATTTAATGGAATCATTATTTAAATTCTTGTTTTCCAACATGTTTGTCTTTTAAATTTGTACTTTTGTCCATTATAAATTAATGCACTAAATCCAATTTTGGAATATTATAGGATTATTTTTCAAGAAAGTGGGTATAGTGGATTGTTTTCATTTTATTTTATTTCTTAAAAAATTTTTATTGTTTATTGGAGTAACATTGGTTAATACAATTATATAATTTTCAGGTATGCATTGTAATTTGATGTCTATATATTCTCTTGTGTGTTTACCACTCTAAGTCCAGTTTCCTTCATTTACCATATATTTGACCCTCTTTACCCTGTCTACCTCCCCACTCCTCCCTGACCCTCTGCTCTTTGGTAACCACTAGTCCATTGTCCATTTCCATGAGTCTCCTTTTGCGTGTTCTGTTCATTTGTTGCTTTTAGGTTTATATCCCACATATAAGTGATATGTGATTTTCAACCTTTTCTGTCTGGCTTATTTCGCTTAGTGTGATTATCTTGAGGTCCAACCATGTTGTCGCAAATGGCAGTACTTCATCTCTTCTTATGGCTGAGTAATATTCCATTGTATATATGTGCCACAGCTTCTTTAGCTAATCATCTGTCTTCGGTCACTTTGGTTGCTTCCATGTCCTGGCCACTGAATAATGCTGCTATGAACATCGGTATGCAAATATCTTTTTGGATATGGGTTTTCAAGTCTTTGGGGGTAAAGACCCAGTAGAGGGATTGCTGGATCATATGGTAGATCAATTCTTAGTTTTTTGAGGAGTGGATTGATTTTAGACCTTACTAGACGCTCACTAGTTTCGTGACTTTGAGAATGTTACTTAACCTCTCAGTGCTGATTTCTCATCTATGAAGTGGAATAACATTAAGTATCTTAAATAGTTGAGTGCATATTAAAAACAACAGTCAAATAAAGTGCTTAATTATTTAGCATAGAGTGAACATACTATAATGTTAGTTATTATGTAAATGTGAAGATGGGGATATAGATTGAAATAGAAATGTAAACTACTATAAAGAAGTTAATCTGAGAGATATTTGAAGGAGAATAAACAGAAACAATGGCAGAGAGGGAATCAGAAGCAAGTCCAACATTTGCATTTTACATCTTGACCCCTGGTGGGGCTAAGTTCTGGATGCTGTGGCTGAGAGGTGAGAGGTCTCTTTCCTCTGCCCACCCCCACTCAGGGGCTGAAGGTTCTACCTTGGTTATGGCATTGCTGACAATTCTAGACCCTGATCACCTTTCTCCCAACTCAAACGGTGATCTACACCAGGAGAGGTGAGTTGAAAAGAATTGCTGGGGTCTTTTGGGAGAGGTTTCCTTTCTACTTACACTAAGGAAGGAACTGTAGTTTTCTCTTTTCTTCTCTGTTATTGAGATTGGATATAACCAATAGGAACCAGCTTGAAAATAAAGCCAAGAATAAACAGGACAGAGTGGAGAAATAGAAAGAATCTGTTTTGGAAGACAAGGTTAGCCAGGAAAGGAATTATTATCAGCATAGCTGGGAGTCCAGAGGTCCAGTGGGTCTTATCCTGGGATCCACTGAGCTTCTAGATATCCTTGTATGAGAGACAACATAATTGTTTCCTTAACATTTAAGCCACCTTAAGGCATGGTTTCTGTTACTTGCAGCCAAAAGCATTGTAACTGAAAGATATTATTTTGAGAACAGTTGGTTATTTAATTCACCAAAATTTTTGCACTATATAATATAATTTACTGGAGTTTTTAGAAATTCTTTCTATGTTCAACTTAGAAATTTCTGTCCACTTTTGACTTTTCCCTTTCCCCTTTCCCTTTTTGTTATTCATTAAATTACAATTTAGAAAAGAATATTATAATTCTTTTTCTGATTGTTTTGTCTATCTTTTTTTCCTACTGTTTACTAGGGATTTTTTTTTTCTTTTAGTAATTATTTTTGGCTCCTGCTTTTAGTTTCTATTCACACCTTCTTTGCCTTTATTCACTTTTGAATTTTCTGCCTTAAGAAAGATGACTCAATTAGGTTATGGTTACAATAAATCTCTATCTTTCCTTAAATATATTTCCATTTATTTAGTTCCCTCTGCATTTTGGGAAACCCTATGTGATAGAATCATATATGATAATACTGATGTGCTTTGTTACTCAACTTTGTTACCCCATCTGCACCTCTGCTCAAAGAGTGAAATGTGGAACCATCATTTATACAGGAGAAGGAGGTTAATGTCACTGTCAGAAATGGATGGTAAGCAAAGATACCAGATACTCCTAAACCGCAGATTCAGGTATGATGGGATATTTTGAGTGGCAATGTCCACCTACAGATGAGCTCTGCATGCCATTGCAGCACAGTCCTATGGTGAGAGAACTCTCCAGGTTGGGGACAGGAAGATTTTAGAGGTTGAAGAGGAGGAAACAGGGTAGGCATTGAACCTGGCCTACATTCCCCACCATGTATCATAGATATGAGAACCAAAGGGCCCTGCTCCACACTCGTTCCATCTGGGTTAATAATGGTTGCAACCTCACAGAAATGGAAAAGAAGAGTCAGGGGGAAAGCAAACATTGCACTCATCCCTCAATTTCTCACGGCACTCAGTGGGACGCAAGAGAGCAGCCAGATCTTTCCCATGCTCGTGAGAAAGGTGAAATAGGTACAGCAGTTCAGAAAATTCAAATAAAGTGAGGAGGCAGAGGAACCTAAGAGGAGCTAACACAGGAGGCCATGCCAGGACTTGGGCCCTTTAGAGGAGGCCCTGAGAACAGTGGTGATAGAAGTAAAGACATTCCTGGAGATTAGCATCAGCCCCAAGGAAGGAAGAATGGGGACAAAGACTACTAGGATTGCATTTTAAACTGAAGTCATTGCAAATCACTCAGTTGGATTGAGTTTACTACAAAGGGACCAGATTAGGTTTTGAAGTTTGGTGATATGGAGCCTCAGAGTAAAAAATTAAAGGAAAATAAGATAAGCTGTATTTTGTATTTATGAGTTTTGTGTGATATGCAACTTGGTAGACTCTAAAATGCAAACCCTCATTTACAAATACCCTATTTTACAAATTCAGTACCCTGAGGCATTTTTTCACTATCTTTTTTTCCCCACAAGTCCAACACTACTAAATGCTGTCCCTGTTTCCTCCTGCTTAACATCTCTTGGATGTAATGTTTCCTCTCCATTTTTGCTGCCAAGTTTATTTCCTAAATTTCAGTTATTTCTCACTTTGTTGTGGTGCGATCAAATCTAAGACCCACGGAGCCAATTGAGATGAATTGTGAGCCTTTATTAGCCGGCCTGCGACTGAATCTCTACCACGCAGGGTCAGAAGAGATCGCTTAAAAAGCCCTCCCCGCAACCCCCTCCAACAAGCAGTCAGGTTTACAGAAGCAGAGGCTGGTCATTAGCATATCTTTGCACAGGATAACCACACCCTTAACATTAGCATAAGTTGTCTATTAACCTATCTTTGCACAGAATGTCTTCTAGAACTACACCTTGTTTAACATTAAACAACGGAAGCAGAAGTTGGCCATTTGAAAATTTTCCATCCTTAACTTGAGTTGTTATAACATCTTTTCTAGTATTCTTGCCTTTTTAGCCCTCATTTCAGTAAGTTTTATGATCTTGTAACATTTTTTTACAGTAGTAGCACGTACTATCTTAATTCATTCTTTTATTAGGCTTTCTACCTTTCCATGTCATACAAACTTATCAAGTATGATTTTGAGACCAAGGATATATTACATCCTAGTATAATTTATTTAGATTAACTTTTATTCATCTAATCACTAAACCAGTTGTTTCTTTGGCAAGTACTATTTGACATAAGCAAGAAATCAAATCTCTATTTAGATATTTGCTTGGAATTATGTCTATATTCTCAAATTTATATTTTGAGACTAGCAGAACATGATGGACTAAGATAATGCAGATCATCATCCTCAAAATAAAAGTATATGTAAAATATTTTAAAAATTTAAAATACAATATTTTCTACAAATGCCAAGAATTGAAAGAAATAAAAGGCAGAGTCTTAAATGGACGCTGAGCCAATGAATGCTCACAAGAGCTTTAGGCTTGATATGGGCTGTATGGGATGAGAGCCATGTCATTTGATCCACATGAGCTGGGGAGCTGGTACTGAGTACTCAGTTTAAAAAACAGTTCTTTAAAGTAGTGCTCTGTTTGCAAAAATGGAATTAGAAAGACCCTAAGCATAAACTTTGGGATGCAGCCTGAAAGTTTGCTCTTTGTTTGGGGATTAAAGTAGAAAAAAAAAATACTGGTGAAAGGCTGAAACCTCAGGTCTGTGCCAAATGAGGTCACAATTGATATTTCCTGAATGGCATGGGAAATATAAGCTGAGAAATTGGAATGAAAACTAGTGAAAGACCATTAAAATCTGTTTTATTCTGTCAGGAAAAAAGTGCAAAATTGATTTGTCAGGATAATTTCACAACTCAGGGAACATAGGACTCCTAGGGAAAACAAGCACACTGAAAATGAATTTAAATAAAAAATTACAAAGCACATTAGCAAATGAGGCATTATGAGGGTGAGAAGGCCGGCATAGCAAAGAGGAGGATTAATACTCAAGAACAGAAAATAATAAACAATCTGAAAGAGACTTAAAGTGAATATGTTTAGGTTGTTTTAAAAGATGACAGTGGGGTTAGTAATCACAAGGAGGCAAGAGGACAGTATGAAATAAAGTATAAGAAGAGAAGTATAATATATAAGGAGACATAATTTAAGAAAGAATTTGTGGGAAATCTGAAGAAACCATCTGGACAATAGCACAGAGAAATAAAGAGATGAAGAATAATAAAAATCAGTTAACAGATATAAAGGATAGAACACAGAGGTTAAGTGTATAATCTAATGGAAATCTCACTGGCAAAAATAGAGAAAATGGAAAATAACAATGGTAAAATAATGTATTGGCTGAAAATTTACCAGGTGTCAAGAAGACAAGCTACTGAATCAAAATAACATAGAATAAAACCAAATCCCCACCTGGAAATATCAGAGTGAAATTGTTGAATACGAAAGGCAAAGAAATCTTCAAAGCAACCAGAGAGAAGGACTAATTATATGTGGAGTGTGAAGAAACAAACTCTTATTCAAGTGTGAGGGAAAAAATTAAACACATTTTCAGATAAATAAGAATTGAGAGTATACCACTCACAGTTCACTGAGGAAAAAATTATTAAAAGACAAATCTAGAAGAAAGGAAGGGAATATGAGAAGCAAACGGAAACAAGTTGGTGAAGTGTTAACCCAAAGAATCAACTCATTTTCTAATGAGTTTGTATGTATGTATTCTGCCTTAAAAATGAATTGTATTTAAGGATATTGAATATGTTAAGATTGATTGCACTGACAAGTGTGATGCATTCCAAATCATCACAGTTTATTAGGAATGTAATAAGGTCTCTAATCATTAAAAAGTGGTATTAGATTAGAGTCGATTAGGGTAAATATGGTGTGGCTATTTCTGACTCTTTATATAGAAGTACATATACTTTCATAGGGCTAGCTGACATGAGGTTATGTGAATACAGTTTTCAAAACTGGAGGAAGAAAAAAAAATTCTCCATCTTGTTTTATATTCTTCTAGTAGCAGACCTGGAGACAAAGTTTTCAGTGTGAGTAGTAATTTGAATGGCGATTCCAGGAAACACTGGTAGGGGAGTTCAAAGGCAGGCAGGAAAGTAGGCAGTAGGGTACAATATCATGCAAGTTACCACTTACTCCATCTTATTGAGTAATTTTGTGACATAGAGTAGACTACCTCAAACTTACCTCAACTGAGAGAAGAATTGGCTGGGATGCATGCGCATCAACTCCCATCAATTAGTCATTGGTTGAGAATCTCTCCTGGAGGGCATTTACGCCTAAATCTTTCTGGTCCAACTCTGCAAGTGGTAAGCAGGCTTCGACCAGACCAGGTGAAGCCCTCACGCTTTAGAAGCTGTTCCCAACATGCATTAAGGGGTGAGACACTGACAGTGTCTTCTAGTTTCAATTTAGCTCTTGAACAATTTTTTTCTACAAATAAACGTGAATTAATTTTCCTACGTAGATGTTTTTTCTTGCCCTAAAAGTAAATTACAAATGAATATAGGTAATTTTAAATCGTGGTCTTTTCATATGATATGTGTGTCTATTATCTAGCCAGTTATATCAAATTAGGTTACCAAGTTCCCATGAGTCAGACCACCTAGAGGAGTTTCTTGGATTGGGTATACTATTGTTTTTCTTTCTAGAGAATTGCAAAAATTCTCTCTCATAGGCTATTAGAGCTACCCATTGATTAAACTGATTTCCTTCTGGAGTGTTAATTATCATTGTATAATAAAAAGGAATGTGGATTCCTTGCAAGTTAGCTCCTCATTTTTATAATATAGAGAAAATTCAAAAATATCTGGATAGATTTGCACGGAAGATATATCAAAGGTACTAAATCAATATATTTTTAGCTTAGTCTAAGATTTGGAACAAAACATTATGGAATATACCAAGCTCTTTTTTAAACCAAGAAGTTTAATTGTCCATAGTGAGGAACATCAGAATATTTTTCAGTAGTACAGAAGGAGAAAAAGTTTTACCAAGATATAAAAATTCAAGCCATAATGAAGATAAACGACCTTGCCCATTAGAGTGAGTCATAATTTCCAAGTGAGTTCCTTTGAGAGTGTGGCTTACAACCATATTATATAGTATATTTGAGGTTTTTTTGGAATGAGAATAACACCTACTCTAAAAGAATTTATCCATCATTAAATTTAAATGAAAATTTAATCAAATTTCATAATAAAGTTATGGGGAAAGAGCTGCCAGAAATAAAATAATTTCAACTATATGGGACTAAAACAGAAAATGAAAATGTGTCTCAAAGTTTTATAGATTTTGTTTTTTTGTTCTTAAGCAATTGTAGGAATTAATGAGTAGTTGAAATACATGTGTGGCAAAATGAGAAAAACTTTTTCTGTTTCTTGCCAGGATATAGTTAGAATTATAGAGCTAATTCTCTGATCCAGAAACCAGAGACAAAACTTAAATCTTTCAGTCTTCTGTCTTGAGTGAATATAAAGTTAACTACCAGAGCACTTGTATTTCTTTAAACCTTTAAGAGAGAAGACTCTCTATACCCAAAATGCATGAAATCAAAATGTTTATTGAGATTTATGGAATCAATCTATGGAATTTAGATGAGTCTCTTTGACTTACATTAAGTAAGAGTTCTTAAAAGCCTTAATTAAATGTTCTGAAATTTTAATTGGCTGTTTCTTTAACATTGTGTTATGATTAATCAACATAAAAGTAGAACAGCATACAAAATTTCAAAATACTTTTTATTTACTAAAATATGAATATCTTCAATGATTAGGCCCAGTACATTAGAATCTACAACAAAGGCATCATCTATGCATTTGTATATTTCCGATGGCCTCCCTAATTCAACCAAAGGAACTTTCTTACATGCAAAGATATTTTCCCTGACTTTGAGATTTGTTATGTCTAACACATCTTCTAAAAGGGATTTGAGGTTCCCTATAATGTGTGTGTGTGTGTGTGTGTGTGTGTGTGTGTGTATTTGTCCACACACATATGCATGGTTTCAGTTACTATTGAAAGAAGAAATCTCAAATTTGTTTATTCATTCCAAATCTGTTTTTTGGGTACTAGATTCAACACTGTACTCTAAAATAGCCAAACGGAATGTTAGGACATTTTTGGAGATAAAATGATATAGTTCTAGCTGCCCAAATCTAAAGGCTACTCATCTGTACTATTGTATCAATATCGTATATTATTTTAAAATTAAAATTTGATGCACAGTATTTATTACTATAATGCATAAAAGCCACTAAGAAATTAGTTTGTAGCTATCTCCAATTCCTCAGAATCTATTTCAACATTATAAATGTGATTAGAAAGTAATATTAAAACTGGTAAAATAATATGAGTTATAGATGTATTTTGGGGAACTTATGTTTGATCATGTATTTTTTTCTTGGATTAATAATGACCAATATGTACTTTTTTACTGTATTTTGTAAATTTACATCATTATAAGTAAACCTGATACATAAAAGTAATAATTTATACATAATGTATATTTAAGCATTTTCTTTACAAAAGGATTTTTTACTTTATTTTTTATTTTTATTTTTTATTTTTATTTTTTATTTTCTTTACAGAAAGATTTTTTATTTTGTAGATAACTCATAATAATTGAAATGCAAATGAAACTTTTTCTAATATATTAACAATGCTTTTGATTTGATTGTATTGTATAAAGTAGGCACTATAGAAAATTATTAAAAGTAAGATAATGAAGATCATTTGTATTCCACTCAGGGACTCTGTTAACAATTTTTGTTTATTTTTCTAAATTTTCCTCGATGAAATTGCACATGCACACACATTTTGTATATTATTTCTTCTCTCAACTTTTAGAAATTTTCTCAAACCTTTAGATATTCTTTATATATATGCTTATCTTTTGCATATTGTTGCATAATATAGAAATAAACTTAATTTACAATAGTCCCCTTATTATAGAACAAATTTATTGTTTTTATTTTTCATTTGGTAATGGTGCAATGAATATTTTTTCATATAAATCTTTTAAAAATTATATCTTTAGGATATATTCTTAAAGTGAAATTGTGTCAAAGGATTATAGTATATTTGAGATTATTGATAGAGACTAACTTTGTTTATAGGAAATCTAATCAATATATAATCCTGCTATACATGTACGACAGTACTTTCTTATTATATATCAGTTATCATGGACTGAATATTTGTGCCCCCCCATCCCAATTCATTTATTGAAATCTAATCCCCAATGTGATTGTATTTGGAGGTGAGTATATTGGGAAGTATTAGATTATGAGGATAGAACCCTCACGAATGAGATTAGTGCCCTTATAAGAGACCAGAGAGCTAGCTAATTCTATTTTCACCATGTGAAGATACAAGAAGTTGATAGTCAGCAGTCCAGAAGAGAGCTCTCACCTGAACCCTATCATGCTGGTGCCCAGACTTCCAGTCTCCAGAACTGTGAGAAACAAATTTCTGTTGTTTATAAGCTACCTGGTCTATAGCACTTATTTATAGCAGCCCAGACTAAGATATTAATATTATTATATGTTTTTAAATTTTTGTTCTTTTTTGATTAAAAATTAGACTTCGTTGCTTTAATATTTCTTTGCCTACTAGTGAAATTAAAAATTTCTAACATTAATTATTCATATTTCTTCTTTTATATGTTTTTGTCATTTACCAGTTTTCTTTTACATTTTTAATTATTTTAATTAATTGATCTTTAGAATTATTTCTACTTGTTCTATTTAAGACATATTTTTCTTGGAATTTTTTTGTTTCTTGATTGTGTTATAAAATTTGATTTAAGTAAAAGGGTATTTTTACTTTGGTTCTTATAAGTAGTCACATCCAACGATCTTTTCATTTTTATTTTTTTCAATTGTTTTTATATTAATGAAGCCTTTCTCAATTCAGGGAAATTATATTTACTCATAAATATTCATTTTTAATGGCTTAATTTTTTGGACTTAACTCTTTATTCATTTATAATTATTCTGATATGTAATCTGAATGGAAGATCTAAAATTTAATTTTTATTAATGATTGTTTACTTATACTATTATTTATTAAATGATTTATCTACTTGCTTTTATACATGTACTATACTGTTTTAATCATCATAGCTTTAAATATTTTTATATATGTAGATCAAATTGCTATCCCCGATATTGCTCTTGATTTTTCCCTTCAAAGTCATTTTTTTTTGCATGTGTAGTTATCTAAAATTCTTAATGATTCAAATTCTTAAATGACCCTCCAAAAACTACATTGGATTTTGATTGGATTTCATTTACCTACAAATTAGTTTTAGATGGAGCAATATTTGTTCTGTGTCTTCTTGAAATATTTTTTTCCTTAAAATATTTTTTAAATTTTCAAAAAAAAAATTGGAAATCATATGATTTCAAGGAAGCTAAACCTATCAGTATGTTCAACTTCCCTTGTCACAGAAATGGTGGGCTAGTGACCTAAGTTGATCCAATTACAAGGCATCTCAATATTCCCTGGAAATGCTGGGAAAATAAATCTATGCTTGTGGCTTTAGAATGAAGCTATAGGCAGAGAACTAAGATAGAAAAAAATCGGGTGTTTTGTGTAATTTTTGGATCACTGGATCAGACTTCACTTGAAATATATGGATTTTTTAGATATAAGATCTAACAAATTCTCTTTAGGTTTTAAAGGCAGCTTGAATTAGGTTTATCAGTGCTTTCAAATAAAAGCATTTATATTGATACTATATTATTATCATATGCTTTAAAAATATTCATAAACATGGTATGAGTCTTAATTTCTTTAAGACTATTTTTTATATATGTCAGCAAAGTTGTCTTATTTTCTTCCCGTAGATGCATATTTCTTGATTATTCCTGGATGCTCTAGTACATTTAAAATTACTCCAATCTAAAAACCTTGTTTTATGTAAAGCGATGTAGTAATACATAATAGACTAAAGTGAATAAATAAATAGTAATATTAACAAATAATGTTGATGCTGGTAATTTCTTGTGTAGCAATTACTATGTTCCAGACACAGTTCTTTTTATATGTGAATCAGGCAGTCTGTAGCCAGTCTGTGCTAATAACCACTGCATTCTCCTGCTCCTTAATTATAACTGTACTCCAAATAATGAAAGAGTATAGCAAAAATGACTGTGAATGATTAATACAAAAAGTATTTATTAGTTTGTAGAATTGTATGAAACAAGTAGGCCAATGGGCAATTTCTGGAGTTCTGTCCTTACTGAGGTTCTTAAGTGCTGTTACCTTGGTTTCTTGTTGGAATTCAAGGCAGAAGGAATGATAATTGATAGGATTCTTCTTTCTTTCACCACCATGCAGTCATATTATTGAATGTCTGATACTGCGTATAGAGCTTTTTAATAATTACACAATCATACATAGGAAAAGATATCATGTTTTACCTTCAGATACTTAAAAATTCAAACAGGAGATCACCATGAGTAGATAGATAAACAACCTACCACCTCTATATTGTGCAGAAAATAGAAAGGAGGACTAGACTTATTTACAATAACTCGTTATATATACATGGTCGTTACAACATGCTAGAATCAAGATCTAGGAAATCAGAGGGAAGCAATTCAAACCTCTTCTGCTGTGATGACTCACAGTGTTCAGAAACTGTTGGACCTTTGTTCATTCCATAAACGGCAGGGGGCGTACTTTCTTTTCTGATCTTTTTTCCAGTGGAGCTATTAACATCTGGTGAACACCACTGCTGTTGCTTTTTGCCTCTTGCACATGTATAATACACAATTTTGGAAATTTTTGAATTGTTTGGCCTCATAAAGGTGACATACAATTATTATTTTATATTTTTGAAATGTTTGTAAAATTATTAAGTAAATATTACACTTAAAATTCAGATAGATGAAACTCAAGTTAGTGGATTTCCAGTTTAATTTAGAAAGCATAAGTAAACTAGATGTCTATGGTGACCAAAAGTGGTTGAAATTTTACTTTTTTATTTTTTGTATATTAGTAGATTATGGCATTTCGAGATATATTAAGACGATTAATCATAGTGATTTGTTTTTGCAGCTGACTTTGCATGTGTGTATGTCTATAAATCTTGTAATTTAACATGGTTTGTTAGTAAGTACCTGCTACATAACCCTATGATACCACTCATTTTAGTATTTAATTATGTTTCCTTGTTCCATATGTGCAAGTTCGTCATCAGCAAGAGCAGCTCTGGAATGCAGGGATAGGGCATCTTTTAGAAAACTGGGATCATAGTGGGAACTCATCAGATACTTGTCAAACTGGCAGGAGGAGGGGCCTGGAAGTGAGGCTTCTCTACATAGACATCATTACATCACCCCTGCACTCTCCCTTATCCTTCCCCAAGTCATTGGTCCTGTGTCAGTGTACTTGTGCCACACCTATGCCAAATCTCAGTGGCCAGTAACAAAACCGGAAAGGCAAATAACATTATTTACACAATTTTTTAAAGCCTTTTATGGGAAAAAGGTTCAAAACTTAATGATAATAACAACTACCACTTATTATGTGCTAAATTCTTTGTAGATGTTATTTACTTAAATTCACAATAACTCTATAAATTAGGTACTATTATTTACTAGTTTTTATAGAGGACACTGAAACTTTAATAAAAGCACTGTATTCCTGAAATTCCCATGGCAATGGACACTTCTCAAATTTATGCAGATTGTTTCAAAAGCATAAACTACCTTTTTTTTCCCCAGGAAGTAAGTAATGAATACTATTGTGGTATTAACTCTATGTTAATATCCACAAGGTAAATATCTTTTCTTAGGTTCATTCTTCTTTTTGCTCCTGTTGTTTGAAAAACAATATATGGCAATTTCTACAAAGAAAATTGAGAATCTAAAATTAGTTCCTAACTTGGAATATTTGTCTTCTTTGTTAGAAACAGACATTCTAACATTTTAAATCTTAGACAAAACTGACTCTATGACTCTATGTTGTATTCATTAACTCAGAAGTAATTAAAAATAATTTTAGAAGCTACATTTATTCATTTAGAACAATTTTTTACTATTTGGTTCACTTTTGAAATAGTGCCATAAAGTCTCTTAAAATCATTTAAGACTGGAAATCTTGTCTGTGCTGTGGAGTGTCTTCAAGTTGTGCCAGTAGTTCACGACTCTCAAGATAGGCCTTTTCTGGCTAAAGTCAAGTGTGACCACCTCCTGTTTTTCCCTCCTAGTGCCTCCCATGGAAATTCTTGAAAAATAAAGCAACGTTTCAACCCACACTTTAATGAGTGGACTGGAATCTCCATCCCTTTAGATATCTCAGTAGTGACTCATAGAATTGTCTAGCCCTGGCTTTCCTAACATTTTCCATTCACTGTAAGTTATTTCTTCATCCTCTTTTGCTGCTCAAAAGTGCTTTTCATGTCTATCAGCTGAAAAAATAGAAATAAATAAGACCTATAGTTTCAGATTTGAATGTGCTGTTTGCGGTTTTTAATGCAGCCCAAGTGATCTGGTGTTTGGCAGAAATACCTTCTGAAAATGGACAGTTAGAGTGCAGCTAAAAGATGCTTGACTATAATTTACTAAATGTAATGCCAAACTGCAATCTGAACTGCTTATGCCATTTAGTGCTCTCTTTTATCTTCAGTCATTTGTTTTACCATGTGTGAACTTTTGTGGAGTCACCCCTAGGCCACCCAAAGAATCCAGGCACCAAATTTCAAAGTATAGTTAAATAAATCACTGACCAGTGGAATAAGGTAGCGTCAGAAACATATGCCAAATAGGATAGTATGATACTAATATAAAATACGTTCATTTGGAACACTTGAAGAGATAGGCAACATCCTAATTAAATGATTTATTCAACCATAAATGTTTATGCCTCAGCTGGCCAGTCATTTGTTTCATGGAAAGATATTCTGGTTATAGTTAATAAGAAAAAAATATGCAAAAATATTCTAGTAGTAAAAGAAAATAATGTCTACAGGACATTCTGTTTTATCAAAGGAATTTCCCTAAGGAGACATACCTTTAAAAATCTTTTCCTTTTTACTTTAAAGGGCCCCTTTTACCAGTAACTCTGAAATTATATCTTTGACACAGTGGCTGGTCAGAAGCAGTATTGCTAGAGGAGAGGTGATGTCAAGTTAGATGAGCCAGTATCACTGTAGCCCTGCGTTAGTAGTGTGACCTTCTGAAAATCAGTTTTTATCTGAAATTTAGTTTTTCTTTCTATAAAATGAAGATAATATGTCTTGCTTTGCCTATCTAGGATTTTGTGAGCACCCAATGAAATGATACAGATGAAAAATTACTTTGAACGTAGGTTATTATTCAGAACTCAAGGGACCCTTTAAAATTGTCTTAACTTTCTCTACAAGTACAGGACCCGATATTACAAGTAGCATTTCGATGTTGATGGGTCCAGGGCACTAATGAGGGAAAAAAGGTTGTGATTTTTCAAGTGTTGGGGGAATTTTGAACATTGCCAATTTTTTTCACTGTGGATTATCTCAGAAGACAGATGCCCAATTCAAGAATAGCAGCCAGCAGAGGGGTTCACTATGCTTTGCTGTATTTTCATTTTTCTTCCTCCTTAGGACATAACCTCAGGAGAACTCTTTCCTACTCTCTTCTTTCTCTAACACACACACATACACACACGCATGCATGCACGCATGCACGCACGCACATGCTCTCACAGTAGTATACTGGAGGCTAACTCAGAGGTATCCATATAGATATCATAGAGGAAAGGGCTTCATCAAATAATCAAACAAACAAAATCAACAAGACAAACCCTGTCTTTAAACCAGAAAACACTCCAGCAAAGTTTTTGTTATTCAAGCAAGGATACCTTATATTCTGATCAATTCTTAGGTTCACAAGGACCAACTATATTTGGCTGCCATATTAAACCGAAAGTGGTCATTGATTAGGAACATTCAAATAATAAAAAAAGAATAGAGTTAAAAGACTTTTGTATTCCAAATAAGTGACCACTAATTATACTTTGAAAAAAAAACTATGAATGTCAAATGAGATTTGATAAAGTCCTTAGGACAGAGAAAAATGTGTAATAGCATGGTAAATCTGATTTAGTAAGCATGTCTTTTTCTTTTACAGTGTTTAAAGAATTCTGCTATTTTTATGTAGCACAGGTAATACTTCATTATCTCTTATATTTAAACTAGGCATTCTTAGCATTTTTTAGCTATTTTTTTTAACAGAACCAAGTCTATATAAAAGTCTCTTTTAACAAGGCATATTAATTTGATTTACAGGCTACAAAAGCCTTGTTATTAATATTGATAACTGAAGTATATTAGGCAGGACAGACTAGGTTATGCTTAAATCTCAGTGACTCAGGTCCTGCAAGTTTTATTTCTTACCATGCATTCATTATGGGTCAACTGAAGTATATTAGGCAGGACAGACTAGGTTATGCTTAAATCTCAGTGACTCAGGACCTGCAAGTTTTGTTTCTTACCGTGCATTCATTATGGGTCAACATTAGAGCCTTGCTTGTGGATGTTCACTCAGGGGCTGAAGGTGACAGAGTAGAGTAGTCAGCCATCTACCTGAACATGAACGGTCCCCTTGCCAGCGGGAAGGGCTTCTGCAGGATTTCCTATTGGCTTGGAAATGCCAGTGGTAGCAACTATTGTCATGCTTCACTCTTAAAAAACATCCATAATTGGAATGTTCAGATTTAATGAGATGAACATCGAGATGGAGATCTATGTATTTCCTGTTACTCATAATATATTTTTCCTCTTTCATTTCTAAGAAGAGGAGCCTGATGAAGAAAGACCAACCTGTTGGCTGAAGATATGTATATACTGAGGTGACTGGGAGGTACCTTCTATTCTAAGGATTCTTGTTCTAAGTAGCTAGGCTAAGCAGCATTATTCCCTGTAGCATGTAATTTTAGTACATTTTTCCAAATTAACGATGAATATGGTTCAGATTAGAGACTAACTTTGGATTCATGTGGTAGTTATTGAACTTGTAAGAGTGATTTTTAGGCACATATTTGTAAAATAAACTTTTAACTTTAGAACAAGTCTATCTTATTCACAGAAAAGTTATGAAGCTAGTTGAAAGAGTTTCCATATAACCCACACCTAATTTCTCATATTGTTAATATCTTACACTAGTATGGCACATTAGCCACAATTAATGATCCAATATTAATACATTATTATTAAGCGAAGTCCATACTTTATTCAGATTTCCTTAGTTTTTACTTAATACCCTTTTTCTGTTTCAGGATCTCATTTAGGACACCACATTATGTGTAGTTATGATGTCTCCTTAGGTTCCTTTTGGCGTGACAGCTCCTCAGATTTTCCTTGTTTCTGATGATCTTGACAGTTTTGAGGAGCACTGGTCAGGCATTTTGTAGAATAGTTCAACTGGTGTTTGTATAATGTTTGTCTCATACTTTGTCTGGGGTCATGGGTGTTTTGGAGGAAAACTACAGGAAATAAGTGTAGCCCACATCTTGCTTTTTCAAAAATTTCATAGGGTAGTTAAAAAAATAAAAGTTTCTCTGCTTTACTTTTCTTTCCCTTATCTTCCTTTCCTTTCCTGGTTCCCTCTCTATTCCTCTCTCTCTCTTCCCTAGTTTTTCTCCTTTCTTCCTTTCTTCTTTCCTTCCTCTTCATCTCCAAACAAGTCAACAACACTTACTAGCATTTGAATAATAGTAATGTCTTTCCCTGCATGAAGATTCTATAACTCTTTATTCCTTCACATATAACTAAAAATCCTTAACTATTTTGTTGAAATGGGAGGCAAATTTATACATTTTTAAAAATTAAAGAGACAGTCCTTAAAAATTAATATCATTGCTCAGATTTTTTATTTCGGGTGTAAGAAACTATATTTGCCTAATTTGCACAATAACTATTATAGACTTCATAGTTGCTATTGAGATTTTAACAGATATCAACATAGTCCGACACATAGATCAAGAATGGAAGGCAACGTGTGTACAAATGATGTGCTAGAAATGAATCTATTTTATTTCTGTAGACTACAGATGAAAATAAATTCATCATTTTACATCCCGTTACATTAAATTTCTTAGAGTTAATATATGCCTTCCATTATCCTCTCTGCTTAATAGTTTTCTTTATTCTCATCGTAGTTGTATCATTTCCATGTTACAAGTGCAAAAGTTGGCAGTAAGTGACTGCATCAGACAAGAAACTGGAAGCAGATATGAGTAGAATTAATATTTCTTATTTCCATAATTTTATTTGTTTTATAATATCATGCTTCTTTTGAAAAGTTTACTATCATTTTATCTTTGCGCCAACATTCCAGACACTGAGAAATAATATGAATATTCTAAATATATTATCACATGCTATATATTTCCAGAGCTGAATAAAGAGCTAACAAAGAGGGAGAAAATTATATATCAAGTTTTATTTAATCTTTATTATATTTTTACTTTTTGATTATTAAGAACGGTAATGATGATGTTTTTCATTGTGTGGGTTCTCACTTCCTGCCTCTGATGTGTAAAAGATTTTCAGGTCAAAGAACACCTGATCTGTTACTGTCACTACTGGATCCCCTTGCTGATTAACTAGAATCTGGACTTGTCCTTTACTTGACTTCTGAACAATGACTGCTTGTATCATGATTCCTCAATGATTCAAACTCCACTTTCGTTGGAGGTAGCTTTAGGTCTATTCACAAAACTAAGTTCCAGACGTTCTTGCAGCTAACACAAGTCTGGCCAAGGAGAGAGAAATGCAAGTTTAATGGATATTTAGTGTTGGTTTAACTGGAGATTTTTTGGGAAATTTAGCTTCCTTGGGATGGTGGGCTGGATGTGGAATAGCCATCTCGTAACCCTGAAGCTGTGGAAGATGCTGAGGATGCTGTGTTGCTGCTGCACCAGCATGAGACTGCTAACTTCTATATTTGAAAGTGTGAGAAACAAGGGTGTAGTAGTTGTTGTTGTTGTTTTAAGATGTTGTAATTGGACTTCTGATATGTGTATATGAATGTAATTCTCAACATATATACTTCCCCTTTATTATGGTATTTGTGGCAGGGATGGTCCACACTCTGGAGCTTCCTGAGGTTTGGCTGGAGATGAGATGAGCATATTTAAAGGGCCAAGGATGCAGTGGAAACCTGCCCTTGCCACTTTCAACATTTCGTGCCTTGACTACATATGACTAGAGACTTCGCTCCCTGCATTAATATTCTGCATATCCTTTGGCAACTTATGAAACTTTATTTCTACATTTCTTCCAGATACTCCAGTCAAGTCTCTCTCACTTCTGTTTGTCTTTCTATTCAGCAAGGCTTATCTTACTGCTTTACCTGGCCTGATGAGAGAAGGATTTCCATTTTTAATATGCCCACAACACTAAGGGCCTTTGCAGTTAGTTGCTGATCTTCTGCTTAGAATGTTCTTTTTGCATACGTACATATATCTCATTCCATCACTACCTTCAGGTCTCTGCTCAAATTACCTCACCAGAGATGTTCTCTGACCACCCCTTTATCCTCTTTATTCTTCCTAATGGCACTTATATACTTATTGGTTTCTTTATCTTTTGATCCTTTCAAAGGAATATAATTCCCAAAAGACCTGGAACTTTATTTTGTACATTGTCATATCTCCTTAGATATAGTGCACACTGAGTAAATATTTGGCGAATGAATGAATTTTTTGCCAACAGTTGAACTTACTGTTCTTAGGCATGATAGTACTGGTAGAGATTCTGATAGTGGGGTGTAGTTAATCAAACGATTAATATGGGTCTGAGAGTCTTTGCCTCACTAAGCAAACATAAAGGTGAATTGGTAACAACTGCCTTTTTATCCTTCTTTAGTTATACGGAGAGTCTGATTTTTTGAGACACTGTTAAATAAATATTCAGTGAACTCATAGATTTTACTCATCTAAGCAACTTCATTCATTGTAAGTTTATACTAGGCAGGCCACCCAGCTATAGTTCTTTCCTAATTATTCATAACCACGGAGCATTTTTGGATCAGTGGTTTGATGCATGAAATTCCAAGCTCTTTTCACTTTCTGCTTATGATGAACTGTGTTAACTTTCAATCCAATTTCTTTAGATATGTTATCCAGTTCTACTATATACGACAACTGGCATTTCACTTGATTTAGTTGCAGTTCAGGTTTTTGTTTATAAAATGGAAATAATAATAATAAAAATACCCATTCTGGCAGTCTTATAGAGTTTTTTTTTTTTAAACATTAAGTAATATAATAAATATTCAAATTTATTGTAAAATATACAAATTTATCATAATGTGTAAAAATATATTGTCTTAAATTCACTGTTATACATTCCAATAAGAAAAATAATATACTTATTAAATAGTATTGGCATTATTGGTTAATCATAAATTCGAGTCCCGTGTTTTATTAAGGGGGAGGCTACAGATTGATTCAAATAATTATTTGTTTCTTTTTGACTGAGAATTGGATCCTCACTGGGAAATCGTTTGCTTGTGTTTTACCATGACAGATACATAGAAGTCACTAAGGCTGTGAACCTCAACTGATCTATTTGACTTGTTCAATATAAGAATTATTTCACAGTATTTACCCAAATATAAAATGTATATACTGTGCTGGGAAATACAGAAGTGACTGAAACAACATTGTTTGTAGATGTCAATTTTAAGTCTATAATGAATTAGAAAAATCCTCTGAAACAAAACTGTCTCTTTATTCTTTTATGATTTGTTACTGTAGACCTGTATAATATATATTCTTATTGTATGCTCCTTGTTATGTGCCAAAAGTGTAAGAAATTGTTAAAATTAAATAAAAAATGGAGAATGGGCTTTAAACCTGAACAGACAAAACTATTAAGCCATGTAAGCAAAACTAAATCCAGTTTATTTCATGAATGAACATAAGCAAAACTTACATTATTTCTTGTGAATGCCTCTGGCAATCATAAAAGAAACCTGTCATCTTTCTAAAAATGGTATATATGGTATAAGATAATCACTTTTAACCAGTTCTCTGCCATCTGGAAACCCCGCTGTAATAATCAATAATTGTGAAGGTTAAACAACTTCCTCATTTTCAGTTTATAAGCCATCCTATAAGGTCAGGCCCCTGAGCTTCATATCAATTTTAAATTGAAAGCTCCGAGTTTGCAAACTGTTCTTAAATGAATAATAAACTCTTACTAACTACTAATTTTATAGAGTTGATGGTTTTAATTTTGCTCTTTCTGGATTTGTGACAAAATAGGAGAAGACACAAAATGGATTTAAAAATAATTATATGAAGAATAGAGTGTGCACATTAATTTCAAGCATAGTATGAAATAACAGCACTTATACTTACAAGAATGCACTTGACAGAATATATAGTATATCAAAGTGAATGCTGCAAAAAATGTTTAAATGAAGTTTATTAAATTGTCATAGGCAAGAATACATAAATCGTGAAAACCCAGGAAAAAGGAAATTTGTATTGAGATAAGTTTAGATTAAAATAACTAATTTTAACTTTCCATTTGAATAAAGTGTTTTGCATTACAAAAACTTGAAACTTGAAAACTTTAAAGTATTCTCTTGCCCAGTGGTATCTTCCCAACTGATTTACTCTGTGAAATATTTTAGACGTATTATATCCTGATACTTATATTTGTAATGATAAAAATATGCAATTCAGAACTTTTTGTAGACTCTTCTAAATAAACTATCTCACAGAATACTACCTACAAAAATAATAAATTCATAACTTAAAGTGTTGTTTTTATTAGCTTTTTAAGAATTAGGTTTTGATGCTCAGTTTAAAAGTGTTTGTGGCTGTCTGATGTCCTTACAAAAATGCTATTTTTACTATATATTTACTATCCATACTAAAGATTTGGCAGCAGCAAACATTTGTAAATATATGGAGACTTTTGTATATATCACCCAATTCAAAAATGATTTGTTTTATTATATGTTGTGATATTGTTTTCTAAAGAATCTGTCATTTAAATCTCTAGAGATTTTTCTTTGCTATCATCTAGGAATCTATGCTTTTTTACTCATACATTATTAGCTCTCCTTTTTCTTTAAAGCTATTTCTCTTCTCTCAATCTATATCCCCTTTCCTTTATCAAGTTTTTGCTATAGTGGAGTATGTCTGTCTAGCTTTCTTTTCCTTCCTTCCTTCCTTCCTTCCTTCCTTCCTTCCTTCCTTCCTTCCTTCCTTCCTTCCTTCCTTCCTTCCTTCCTTCCTTCCTTCTTTCCTTCCTTCCTTCCTTCTTTCTTCTTTCTTCTCTTCCTCCTCCCCCTCCCTTCCTCCCTCCTTCCCTCCTTCCCTCCCCCCACCTCTCTCTCTCTCTCTCTCTCTCTCTCTCTCTCTCTCTCTCTCTCTCTCTCTCTCTCTCTCTCTTCCTGCCATTCTTTTCCTTTTCTTTTCTGGGCTAGAATTTTTTAATATAAAATTAAAATAGAGTTTGAAAACAAAGATAATGCACTGAACTTAAGGATATCCCCAGTTTCTTTATGTTGTACTTATCTGAAATAATACATTGCAGAGAAAGAACAAATTAAATAAACAAATAATTTAAAATAAGCATAATAATATTTTCATAGAGCTGAAAGAATATAGTAGAAATGTGAGGCAGAAACAAACTCTGATGACAAAGGAATCAGTTGGACATAATTCTTAAAATGATGAACTAAATTCAACTAAATAGAAAAGATACAGTTTAAGAACTAATTAATGATTTGAAATATTAGGTCAATGAACTCTCCTAGAAGGCATTAGAATAGCTAAAGTGATAGAAAGATGAGAAAATAGTTAAAAGATATGGAGAACAAAAGAAGTATCTGTCTAATAGCAGTCCCGGAAAAAAGAGAAAAAAAAATTAAAGATAAAAATATTTCAAAAGTAATTACATAGAATTTTCAAGAACTGAAGAAGAATAGAGATGTCAGGTTGAAAGAGCTCAGAGTGTGCTAAGTAGAATGTAAGCGAAATTCAGTTTCAGACACTTTATAATGAATCCTTAGAGTGAAGGCAAAGAAAAAATTTTAAAATCTATCTGAAGATAGGGCTCATGCCTTCTAATGTTTTATTTTCTATTTCTTCCCAGAAGTATGCTTTTCAGATTGTTGATATACAATAAATTTTCAGGACTGAATGAATATTCTCCCTAATTATTAACCAAATAAGAAGGTAAAACCATCCACTGTCTTCCAGCAAAATTTCCTGAATAAAAACCAAGAAGATGGAAAACTCTACTGTAACTAAGAAATGACTTCATTAACTTTTTTTTCCAGAAATTAAAATATTTTTTGATTCTCCATGAGAAGTTAAATATATATTTTTGAATCTAACTCTTCCTGTCTCAGTTTCTGGCTAGGAACAGAATATCCCATTTAGCACACAAAGAAGAGTGGTATAATCAAATGCCCCCACTTTAGACCCGGATTTTGTTTGCTGCACTACATTGTTGAAACTGATGCAGTAGGCCCTGTAGTGCCTAGTTTCCTTTTTGTGCTCATATTTCATTTTCATTATTGAATATTTTCCTTGTTTGAACCACCGAGGTTTGGAATTCAGTCTCTTACTCTTCCAGAGGATCCTGGTTTGGCCCACTGACTACAGTACAGACTCAATTACCTAATCTTTCATACAGATCATTTTTCATATTGATCACTCTGGATACACTAATCAGAATTGTCAGGGCCACTGAGCAGTGTGGCTTCATTTCTCGTACTGACCATACCCTGTCTATTTTGGTTTTATGGCCAGTACTGACCCCACCGCAGTGTACCTCTGCAGTTTCTATGATTTCTTGTTCTAGTCCAAACATCTCTTACGTGTCTTCTGCTGGTATTCTTAGAGTAGAGGGTGTTTATTTATTTTTTTAGAGGATGCTCCCTATTTTTGGTAGTAGAAGTAATGATTCCGGGGATGTTCTTTGACCTCCTGGGACCCATCCACCCACTTTGTAACCTAAACAGAGTCTAATTTTCCCTAAAAGGGAAAGAAAGTTCCTGATTGCCAAACACAGTTCAAATACTGTCAGTGGGAACTGGCGGAACACTGTTGTTTTGTCCAATGTATTTGCTTGAGTAATGCATAAGTAAAAACACTAACAAATGGCTAATCTTTTAGAAAATTTCAAATGAGTCTGTGATGAAGAAGGTACTGGATCTATGAGTAACTGTATGTAATGAAAATATGAGGCAATCTACTTTGGTTTTAGTTTAAAATATATTGTTTCCATAGAAACCTAGTGGCTACTAGGGCTCATCTTGTCTCTGAAACCTAATGTCTTCTCAAACTATGACCTGCGAAGGAATACCCCTGGCCCCTTCATGATTCTTAAGTCTCAGAAAAATGGCTATGTAGGCCTTTGTAATATCTGCGATGTTTTGCCATTAAGGGGTATTGAGGGGCAAGGATTTACAACCTAAACTCACAGGCAATAATTAACTCAGCTCTTGTGTTTTCAACATGTTATTTAGTTAAATAAGCCATACATGTTCTTGCTTACTTGATTCACCTTAATTCCGTGATGTGTTTCAGTGAATCTTGGGGTCATGTTAAGACCATTTCAATTGACTCATTCACATGGGTAAAAAGCCCTTAGATAATTAAAAGACATAGGGCTAGAGGGCTTCTTGTTTTGGTTTATTGGTTAAATATTATTAATAATTAGTACTTTTATTCATCACTTAATATAGGTCAGTCATTAAATTGTGGAGTTCATCTTTGTTATCTAATTTAATTTCTACATGTAATTTTTATTATCATCATCTTACAAATGAGAAAACAGTTATAGAGGTAAAATGATGTCCCCAAAGTTTCATAGCTGGTGAAAGTGGCAGTGAAGATTCAAATGCAGATCTGTTTTACTCCAAAAATCAACTTAAACAACATTCATAAAATCTACCATTTCTACATTAGAAAAATAATAAAATTATAGTGCTAATAAATCAAGAATTTAATTTTCAGACATGATTTATGGCAAACAGGAACTAACAGATGTAATAGAAGAGATGAGAGAAATAGTCATAGGGATGTAAAGTATAGGGATCATAGTCAATAATATGGTAATAACTTTGGTGGGTACTACACTAGTCAGGGGGATCACTTTGTAAAATTATATAAATGTCTAACTACCATGCTATACACTTAAAAGTAATGTAAAATAATATTGAATGTCATCTATAATTGAAAAATCAACAAAAGAGGGAGAAATAGGTGAAGGAGAATAGAGGTTCAAATTTTCAGGTATGAAACAAGTCATGGGGATCTGGCATATAGTATAAGGAAGATAGTCAATAATATTGTGATAGCATTGTATGGTGTCAGATGGTTGCTGGACGTATCATGATGATCACTTCTTAAGGTATATAAATGTTGAATAACTGATGTACACCTGAAACTAATATAATTTTTTATGTTAACTATATTTAATAAAAACTTTTTTTAAAAAAGAAATGAGTTGAGAATTTAAAAATTTGGAAAACTACCATACATTATAAAATAAGCCAGTACATTGCATAGGAGAAAGTAAATCTTGTATTATTTTAACATGTTAAGTATAAGTTATGCTGTTTTCCAGAAATACTATTGAAATATACCAACTTCTGTTTAAATATCTTTTTGAAGTAACTTTCTAAAATGCTACAGCCTAAGTGAGTCATAACTGAGCAATTCCTAAGGAGAATTTAAATGTGGCAATAAGACAATAATTGTATGCAAAATGGTAAGCATGCACTTTAAAACTCTCTTACATATTTAGCAATCTTTTGGAAAACTGATGTCATTGGTAAAACCAGAAAAAAAACTTAAAATTTTTCTATGTTCCTAACCTCAAAGGAGGCAATTTACCATAAGTAAGCAACGTGGGGTAAGACATTTAACCAGACATGTAATCCAGTAAATGTATGACATTAAATAGAGTGTGGTGGTCATTACGCATAGTGAATAAAAGTCATAATGTTCAACCTACTCCAACTCTGCCCTCAGAGTACAGACTGCCTAATTTGGAAAAAAAGAAATATAGAAGTTGGTTTTGGCCAAGATAATAATTTGAAATCATAAGCAAGCTGTGTGGTGCATATGACGGATTACCACGATTCCTATTGGCTCTATGCGTGAGAGATAACAAGGGATATGTGTCAGTATTTTTCCACCGGGACAGAAACATAATTATTAGTTTGAACCATCTGAAATTCCTGATATTTGGCCATTTTTGACCTAAAAAGTGGCTATTTCATAAGGCTCAATGTAATTCAGATACTACATCAGTTAGTCAAGAGTTGGCTTGCAACAATGAGAGAGTATTGTTATTTAGAAATAAAAAAACTTTCTATATTTTTTCGTATTTGTGGTTAATGGATTAGTTGATGTGTAGAGGGAAAGGCTTAAAATATAAAACAAAGTAAATTAATAGTAATCTGTAATATTTGCCTACAAATTATGAGCAGTAGCATTAATTCCAGAGATTGAAATTTTATAAGTAAGCATTCTCTTTTATTTGAAAAATAATATAAAGGGGCATTCCATGTTTCAACTATTAATTTATTATACAATATTTGAAAAAAAGATGTTAAAATGGAAAATTAGGAAAATGTGCTGCAGATGTGTAGAAGGGAAATACTTTTTCTTTAATGAGAATAATTTAATGCTAATAAAAATACTTTGCTAATAGAACTACCATATCCAGCAATTCTACTTCTGGGAATATATCCAAAAGAAACCAAAGCACTAACTTGAAAAAACATCTGTACCCCCATGTTCATAGCAGCATTATTTACAATAGCCATGACATGGAAACAACCTAAGTGTCCATTGATAGATGAATGGGTAAAGTAAGCTATTATGTAGACAATGGACTATTACTCAGCCATATAAAAAAGAGGACATCCTGCTATTTGTGACAACATGGATACCTATAATTGTCCAGTGTCTTCAATAATTGCCTAAGAACTTAAGGCAAGGTCTGTTTTTAGAGCAGAACCTGGGGCTAAACCAAATTGTTCATTTAACAGAGTAGGGCAATGAAGGTTGTGAGGATGATGCAAGAGGAAGGAAATGAGCACCTGCAAGGCTGAAATGAACTCAAGGTTAGCAGAAGAAAGACCTTGTGGCCGAAATTTGGGGAAAGGTTGCATAGAACTATGAGTGAAATGTATGTGCAACTCCCAACACCTTGTGAATCTTCAGTAAAAAATACCCAAATCATAATATGCTTGTTGTAATGGATTTTTTTGTTGATGTTTGTGAAGGATTCTAATTTTGTATCAGTGTTATGCTGGGGTTAGCTTGAGTGAACAAGAGGGTAATGTAGATCTGGGTTGTACATTAAATATTTTGTTAAAATTTCACAATTCTAGCAGGTATATATTATTCTCAATTGTAATTCAAGGAAACTAAGACCCAGAGAAAATAAGTAATAACCTACAGAAGGACATAGGCAGTTAAGTGGTAGTAGTAAGTCATACCATTTTGAATCAGATTTCATATTCAAAACTTTCTATACTTTCTGCCATCACAATGACTTCTATCATAGCAATTAAATTTTATCTGATACTTCATGTACAAAAGAATTACATATGTCCACATTACTATTGTAAGAGAACAGAAAATAACCAGTGTTTTGATCCACCTAATTTGAAATCTATCTTTCCTTAGAATACTGTAAAGAAAAGCTATTTGTACCTTCTGGTTTGTGGATGGTAGAGGAGAACCACCCAGTCATTTACACTGGCATTCTTGGCAAAGAGAAAAGTTATAATCATTTCACAAAATTGGTGGTCGTTATATACTAGGAATAAAGGTTTTTTTAGTTCCTGAAATATCTATGCTACTTGTCCATATCCACAAACTGGTAGAGAATTACACTCGACTCTCTTCAGATCTTCCATGAATTTTGTTGCCTGGGTTTGGGATCCACAGCTAAAACCTAGAAACCATGGAGTGGAATGACAGGAAGCCACTACGTGCTTAAATAGTTTGAAATTGAAATTTTTAAGGAAAGTTTAGGATTATTTAGCCTAAAGAAGAAAATGAGAGTTGTTATTTATTAGCTCTATTCAAGTATGGAATTAATTTTTTCCATACAAGGAAAAGTAATCATGTTTTCTAACCATATTATAGAAAGAATTATTGGAAGGACTTAAGATTTAGGTTAGTGTAGAAGAATTTCCCGGTCGTGAAAATGGTTGAGTATTAGAGTTGGTAACTAACCAAATGTTTGGAATCTCATTTCATTCATTAAGACAAGGCTAGACTTTGGTTTCAGAGAATACAGAGTTTTAGAAATCCAACTGATCGTCTTATTTAATATATTTTCTTCACAAAGGCTTTGAGAGATTAAGCAACTGTTGATTAGTTGCTAATACTCAAATCTGAGTTATGTAAAATTGTCTTCTTGACCAAAAGCTACACAATTTTTCTCTTCTTTAATGTGTAGCTCTATGTAAAAGGGATAGTGTTTTAATGGAGAATTAAATTTATAAAAATTAGGCACTAATAGTGGCATTTTTTCTCTAAATTTTGTTAAAAAGAGATGATTCATCTTTTGATCAACTGATAAAATGCTCCTTGTATTCTTTAAAGTTTATTCCCAGAAAAACGTAGTTTTCTATATGTTCACTCATAGCTGAGAAGTTTTAAAAAATTCATTACTAGCAAATCTATGCTTGTAAAACATGGATTTTCTCTAAACCTGAGATACAATAATTCTCATTGCTTTTTACTTCTTGGAGTGGGGTGTTTGTACAAAAAATTGTTTCTAAGTGAGGAGTATGCCGAATAGAATTTACTTAGATGACTAATATAAAAATAGCATGAGGTCTGGAAACAATTTAAACTTCTGCCACATATTCAGTAAGCCAGAGAAATGGTGCTGGAACTACTGGCAATTTTAGGCAACAAAATGAAATTTTATCCAAAGAGAAAAGAATGTTATATCTTAGAAATGAAATGATGACTTTGTTTCGTGTAGAAATAATGACAATTTTCTTACAATTTTTAAGTGGTGAATTTTTTTCTTCATTTGGTGATTGAAGACTTACTAATGAAGAACTTCCTTTTTAAAATAATTAAAAAATTCTGTGACCCAAGGGTGTGGGAAAAAAAATAAACCCGAACTCTCTCTGAATAATATTACTGAATGTAAAATAAAATAGTGGATAATATACTTTTTAAATGCCAGTTGGGTGGTAGAGAGAAATATAAAGCCTAAATATGTAGAGACACATCTTTTTAAGAATTAATTGATTTTTAATAAAATTTGTTGTGTAACACTCGTTAATAAAATTATATAGGTTTCAAGTGTACAGTTTTATAATACATCATTTGTATATTATATTGTGTGTTCACCACCCATCAACTTCACTAGCTATTAGAGAAATACAAATCAAAACCACAATGAGCTATCACCTCACACCTGTTAGAATGGCTATTATCAACAAGACAAGTAATAAAAAGTATTGGAGAGGTTATGGAGAAAAAGGAACCCTCATACACTGCTGGTGAAAATGTAAATTGGTACAGCCACTATGGAAAACAGTATGCAGATATTTCTATACTAAATAAAGACAATAAAGACAATACAGAAGGAATCATAATTTATAAAAATTATATAAAACAAGCAGATTGATTAAAAGCACTGAGCTGTAAAACCAATTAAAATATATAATATAATGGCAAGATTCTTGTGGTGATGAGTTTGATTGGCCTATTTAGTTTGCTAGTCATTTTTGTATCTGGCTAAATGACTTTTAGTAAGCCACTTTTTCTTGAACCGTAAAAGCATTTTTGTAAACATAAGTAGAATGCTGCGTCTGCTTTAGTGCTGGTTAGTTAAATGGAGTCAGCTTGCCTTTGTGAGTTATGTCTCAGATTTAGGCATCTGCCCCATTTTACTCTGCATTTGGTATCCTGGACCCTCAATTCCTTGACATCCTTACTTTATTATTTTGAAATAAGTACATGGCATGATAATTAATTAATTGCCCTTTATTTCCATTGCTCCCGTTTTCTCCCCCTCTCCTTAGGCAACATTTAAATGTACTTAATGTGTATCTTTTTGTTTGTATCTGTTTGTTTCAAAATGCTTATTTTTGTGTATAGATTTTTTTAAAAATTAAGTTTATCAGGGTAACACTGGTTAATATTATTATATAATTTTCTGGTGTACATTATAATTTGACATCTGTAGATTTTATTTTGTGTTTACCACCCATGCCCAGTTTCCTTCAGCTACCACATATTTGATCCCCTTTACCCACTTCACCCTCTCCTTACTCCCCTAAATTTGTCCCCCTTTACTCCATCTACCTCCCCCCTTCCTCCCCTACCCTCTACCCACTGGTAACTATTGGTCTCTATATAGTCCATGTTCATGAGTCTCTGTTTGTTTACCTGTTCACTTGTTGCTTTTAGGTTTAGATCCCACATATAAGTGATATCATGTGATTTTCAACTTTTTCTGTCTGTCTTATTTTGCTTAGCATGATTATCTTGAGGTCCATCCATGTTGTCACAAATGGCAGTATTTCATTTCTTCTTATGGCTGAGTAATATTCCATCGTATATATGTACCACAGCTTCTTTAGCCAATCTTCTATCGTAGGACACTTCGGTTGCTTCCATGTCCTGGCCCCTGTGAATAATGCTACTCTGAACATCGGTGTGCAAATATCTTTTTGGATAAGGGTTCTCAAGTCTTTGGGGTAAAGACCCAGTAGAGGGATTGCTGGATCAATTAGTTTTTTGAGGAACCTCCATACTGTTTTCCATAGCGGCTATACCAGTTAGCAGTCCCACCAGCTGCATAGATTTTTAACAGATGAATATGTACATATTTTATTTTTGCCAAAGATCATATTGTTGAGATACACTGACGTGGATACATTGACATACATGTATTCAATTTGTTTTTTAGAATGGTTGCCTAATACCTCACAGTGTTCCTCTACCATATTTTACTTTTCTAGTAATAGACATGCAGGTTACTTCCAACTTCCCAGAACTACATATTACACTGTATTAGAAATTTTTAGAGATGTCATAACTATCCAAGAACTTTGGAAATAGGTATATATAGGTATATGTGTGTATATGTAGGACGGCTGGATCACAGATTATCTATATTTTCATTGACTAGTGATAGAAAGCTCTTTTGAAGCAATATTTTAAAGTATCATTTTATAATAGTTTTATCGAGATATGTTATATGCAATAAATTCACTGTTTTAAAGTATACAATCCACTCTTTTATAGTGTATTTGCAGAATGCAAGCGTTACCACTATTTAATTTTAGAACAGTTCCATCAACCCCAAAAGAAACCCTGTACCCAGTTACTTTCTATCTCACTCTTCCTCCCACCTCTCTTCCCACCTGTTCCCTGACAAACACTAATCTACTTTCTATCTTTATGTATTTGCCTATTCCGGACATTTTGTGTACACAGGATCATACAAAATGGCCTTTCGTGTCTAGACTCTTTAACTTTATGTGGTAGCACATATCAGTACTTTATAAATTTTCACTTCTCCTAGGTAGGTACCTAGGAGTGAAATTTTTGAGACACATGGAAATTCTATGTTTAACCTTTTGAGGAACGGCCAGACTGTTTTTCAAAGTGGCTTTAAAGATTCCAGTTTTTCTACTTCCTCTCCAACACTTGTTATTGTTTGTCTTTTGTCTGGTCATGCTAGTGAATGTGAAGTACTATTTCATGGTGTTTTTGATTTGCATTTCCCTGATGGTCAATCATGTTGACCATTTTTTCATATATTTATTGGCCATTTGTGTATCTTCTTTCAAGAAATATCTATTCATATCTGATGTGGGTTGAATAGTATCTCCTAAAAAATATTTGTTATATCTAACTCCCTGGTACTTTGGCATGTGACATCATTTGGGAATAGGATCTATTTTGTTCTTTTGTTGATTGTTCTTTAGTGTCATACAAGAAACCATTGCCTTATCCAAGGTCACTAAGATTTACTCCCACAGTTTCTTTTAAGAGCTTTATAGTTTTGTTTTTACACTTAGGTCTGTGATTCATTTTGAATTAGTTTTTGTATATGGTTTTAGTCTCCTAGGGATTATTAAAATGACATTTTATCCTTTCTAACTCTTTTGAAGAATCTGTCTACTCCCTCACCATGTTCAAGCAAGTGATATCAATCCAGTATGTTCCTTTGTACCCCTGTGATTTTTAAATAGAAGTTCAATTTTCTACTAGATCTGTTTCTGCAGTCTTTCTTCATTCTTTGACTTGTACAATAATTTACCTAAGTAGAGAATTTTTTCTAGAAAGGACTTTTTCTCAGAACTTTAAAGCTGTTACCTTGTGAGAAATGTTCTTTGTAAGCCATTTGTCTTCTGATTGCTTTTAAGAATATATATATATATATATATATATATATATTATATATACATGACTAACTGTTGAATTGTACACTTCAAACTTATTGGATTTCATTAACTAATGTCACTATAATTTTAAAAAAGACTTGTCTTTTCAGTTTTACTATGAGGTATTTAGTCAGAATTGCAATTTTGTTGTTTTTAATCTGCCTTTTTTATATTAACATTATGTTTAAAAAATTATATGTGCTAATGCAAGTAGTTGTAGTTGATTTTCCTCACTGCATAGTATTCCATTGTATAGATATATCACTAGTCGTTTATCCATTTTTACTATTAATGGGCACTTGAATTATTCTGAATTTGGGCTATTAAAATTTTGCTGTTTTGGAACATTCTGGTACATGAATCCTGGTGTATATATTATAGAGTACAGTAAACAAATCCTTTGTCAGTTACATGCTTTTCAAATATATTCTCCTAGTGTGGCTTATTTTAATATTTTTGGTTATAATTAATTTTATGATTTACATTTTTGTATTTGATTTAAGAAAAGTAAAGTCAGAAAAATGTTCTATAATTTTTCCAAAATTTTTGATTCGTACCAACATACTTTATCTTTTCCTCACTGCTCTATAATGATCCCTATTTTCTTTATAAAGTTTTTGTATATACCTGAATTTGTTACTGAGTTCTCCATGCTGTTCCATTGCATTATTTGTCTTTTCCTGAACAAATACTACATCTTATTTTATATTTGTATGAGTTATAGAATTTTAGAATAAATTTTTTAATTTATACAGAAAATAATTCCATAAGATGTCTTATGAAGATTTTACACACACACACACACACACACACACACACACACACACACATTCACTATTCTAATAAATGTGTACTGGTATCTCATTTATCAGCTATGTCTTTGTATATTTTCTCCAAGCATGTGGCTTTTTTTCATTCTCATGATTTTGTTTTATTTTAATGAAGTCTTGCTTATCATTTCTTTCTTTCGTGATCATGCCTTTGATATTGTTTCTAAAAGATCATTGCCAGATCCAAGGTCATCTAAATTTTCTACTGTATTATCTTCTAGGAGCTTTATAATTTTGAGATTTATATTTAGGTCTGTGATTCTTATTGTGTTAATTATTGGATGTAAAGGATGTAAAGTCTATGTTTAGATTCATTTTTTGTATGTGGATGTCCAATTGTTCTCACACCATTTGTTGAAATCTCTATCTTTTCTCTATTGTATTACCTTTGCTTCTTTGTCAAAGATTAGTTGACTGTATTTATGCTCATCTATTTCTGGGCTTTCTACAATGTTCCATTAATCTATTTGTCTATTCTTTCACAAATACCACACTATCTTAATTATTGTAGCCTTAAAGTAAATCTTGAAGTTGGGGAGTATTAGTACTCTAATTTTGTTCTTCTCCTTCAATATTGTGTTGGCTATTGTGAGTCTTGCCTCTCTGCATAAACTTTAGAAACAGTTTCTCAATATCCACAAAATAACTGGGAATATTGATTGGGACTTTCTGGAATTTTGATTGGGGTTTCATTGAATCTATAGATCAAGTTGGGAGGAATTGATATCTTGATAATATTGAGTCTTCCTTTCTGTGACCATGGAATATTACCTCCATTTATTTTGTTATTTGATTTCATTAACCAGTTTTCAATTTTCCTCATATAGATTTATACATATTTTGTTACATTTCTAACTAAGTATTTCATTTTTGGGGGTGCGAATTAAATAGCATTGTGATTTTTAATTTCAGACACTTGATTATTGCTGGTACGTAGGAAAACAATTGAGTTTCGTGTATTAACTTTGTGTCCTGCAACCTTGCTATTATTGCTTATTAGTTCTAGGAGTTTTTGTTGATTCTTTTGGTTTTCTACAAAGATGATAATGTCATCTGCAAAGAAAGACAGTTTTATTTATTTTTTCCCAATCTATATACCTTTTATTTCTTTTTCTTGACTTATTTCATAGTAATAACTGTATGATGCTTTTAACAGTAGGGAGAGGATATTCTTGCCTTGTTTCTGATCTTAGTGGGAAAGCTTCAAGTTTGTCACCATTTAGTTCAATGTTAGCTGTAGTTTTTTTTTTTTTTTTTTGTAAATATTTTTTACTAAGTTGAGGAAGGGTCCTCTGTATTCCTAGTTTACCAATTTTTAAAAATCATGAACTGTTGGATTTTTGAAATACTTTTTTGCATCTATTAAAATGATTTTTCCCCCTTAGTTTATTTATTACATTATTTGATTTTTGAATGTTGAACGAGCCTTGCATACCCGGATAAATCCCACTTGGTTATAGTGTATAATTCTTTTTATAAATTGTTGGATTTGATTTACTAACACTTTGGTGAAGATGTTTATATCTATGTCTATGAGAGATATTAGTCTGTAGGGTTTTTTTTGTAATGTTTTTGTCAGAGAATTGGTATAACTTCTTTCTTTAATGTTTAGTAGAATTCATAAGTAAAGCCATTTGGGCCTGGTACATTCTATTTTGAAAGGTTATTAATTATTGACTTAATTTCTTCAATAGATATAGTCCTATTCATATTGTATATTTCTTCTTGTGTGAGTTTTGGCAGATTGTATCTTTCCTGGAATTGGTCTATTTCATCTCGGTTATCGAATTTGTGTGCATAGAGTTGTTCATAGTATTCATTTCTTATTATTTTAATGTCCATGGTATCTGTAGTGATGTGCCCTATCATTTTTAATATTAGTAATTTGTGTGTTCATAGTTTTTTCTTAGCCTCAATAGAAGCTAATAGATTTTAGGGATCTTTTCAAAGGACTAGCTTTTGGGTTTCATTGAATTTCTCTATTGGTTTTCTGTTTTCGATTTAATTGATTTCTGCTGTAACTTTTGTTATTTCTTCTGCTTAGTTGGATTTAATTTTCCTATTTTTTTTTTTTTAGTTTTGTAAAGTGGAAGCTTAGATGATTGATTTTAGATCTTTTTCTCTAATATGTGCCTTCAGCATTATAAATTTTCCCTCCAAGCATTGCTTTTGCTGCATCCCACAAATATTGATAAATCGTGTTTTCATTTTCATTTAGCATGAAAAGTTGAAAATATTTTAAAATTTCTTTTGAGATTTCTGCTTTGACTCATGTGTTATTTAAAAGTGTTTAATCTCCAAATATTTTGGGATTTTCCAGCAGTCTTTCTGTTATCGATTTTTAGGTTAATTCCACTGTGGTCTGAAAGTAAACATTGTATGATTTCTCTTCCTTTAAATTTGTTAAGGTTTGTTTTATGGCACAGGATAAAACATAGTCTTGGTGAATGTTCGTATGAGCTTGAGAAGAATATATATGATGTTGTTGTTGGATAAAGTGGTCTGTAGATGGCCATTATATTGAGTTGATTAATGGTGTTGGTGAGTTCAACTATGTCCTTATTCATTTTTTTGTCTGCTGGATTCGTTTATTCTAAGAACAGTATTGAAGTCTCCAGCTGTAATACTGGATTCATCTATTTCCTTTGCAGTTCTATCAGTTTTTGCTTCTTATTATTTTGAATGCTCTATATTTAGGTACATATATATTAAGGATTATTGTGTCTTCTTGGAGAATTGACCCCTCTATCATTATGTCATGTCCCTTTTTATTCCTGCTAACTCTCCTGGCTCTGAAGTCTGCTCTATTCTAAATTAATATACCTACTCTTGCTTTCTTTTAATTAGTGGTAACATGGTATATTTTTCTCCATTTATTTACTTTGATCTATAGGTGTCTTTACATTTAAAATGCTTTTTTTATAGACAATATGTAATTGGGTCTTGTTTTTTGATCTACTTTGACAATCTCTGTCTTAACATTGGTGCATTTACACCATGACATTCAAAGCGATTATTGACATAGGTGGATGAATATATACTACATGTTTTACTGTTTCTTATTTGTTGCCCTTGTTCTTTGATCCTATTTTTCTCTCTACTCTTTTTTGCCTTTTAAGGTTTTAATTGAACATTTTACATTATTTCCTTTAATTTCCTCCCTTAGTATAGCATATTAGATTTATATATGGGGGTGGGGGGGAGAGAGAGAGAGAGAGAGAGAGAGAGAGAGAGAGAGAGAGAGAGAGAAAGAGAAAGAGTTTTCTTTTACTATTTAGAATGGTTGCCCTAGATTTTGCAATATACGTTTATAGCTAATCTGACTTTCAAATAATGATGTACTATTTAATGTGTAGTACAAGTACCTTACAATAGGAAGATAATCTCAATTCCTTCATTCCATTCTTTGTATCATTTCTATCATTCATTTACCTTATACATAAGCATATATATAAATATGTACACACAGAATTGAATACATCATTACTATTATTTTGAACAAACTTTTATCTGTTATATTTATTAAAAATAAGAAAATCAAAGTTTTTAAAAATATTCACTTATCTACCATTTATGACAACATGGACGGATCTTGGGATAATCATGCTAAGTGAAATAAATCAGACGGAAAAAGTTGAGAACCATATGATTTCATTCATATGTGGGATATAAAACTGAAAGCAACAAACAAACAAACAAAAACTAATAGACACAGACAACAGTTTAGTGGTTACCAGAGGGAATGAGAGGAGGAATAGAGGGTAGATAAAGGTAAAAGAGGTTGAATATATGGTAACAGAAGATTTGACTTTGGGTGCCAAACACACAATGCAATATACAGATGATGTCTTATTGAATTGTATACTTAAAACCTATATAATTTTATTAACCAATGTCACCCCAATAAATTTTACAGTAAAAATACCTCACATAAAAACATTTATTCTTTCTTTAATACTTTTTTTCTGTTTTTATGTGGACTTAAGTTCCTGACCTCTATAATTTTCCTTCTTTTCTGTCTTAAGAACTTTTCATATCTCTCATGAGGTAACACCAATTTCCTCAATTTTCATTTGTCTGAAAAAAGTGTTTACTTCTTTTTCTCTTTTGAAGAATACATTTTCAGAATACAGAATTCTAGTTTGGTGGTGTTTTCTCTGAATAATCTGAATATTTTATTCCATTCTCTTCTTGCTTGCATGTTTTCTGAAGAGAAGTCCGATATAATTTTTATCTTTTCACCTATTTTATGTAAGGTATTTTGTTTCTCTGCCTTCTTTCAGGGTTTTTTCTTTATCTTGATTTTCTATAGTTTGAAAATGATATACCTGAGCTCCCTGAATCTGTGTTTTGTGTCTGACATCTGTTTGGGGGAAATTCTCTCATTATTTTTACAAATATTCCTTCTGTCCCTTTCTCTCTTTCTTCTCCTTCTGGTATTCCCATTAGGCATGTATTACATGTATGTTACATTATGTGTATGTCTTTATAGTTGTCCCATAGTTTTTGGATAGCCTCTTCTGGATTTTTTTTCAGTTTTTTCCCCATTTTCTTTTCAGTTTTGGAAATTTCTATTGAGCTATCCTCAAGCTCAGAGATTCTTTCCTCAGCCATGTCCAGTCTATTAATGAGCCCACCAAAGGTGTTTTTTATTTCCATTACAATGTTTTTTTTTATCTCTAGCATTTCATTTTCATTCTTTCTTAGAATTTCTCTTTCTGTTTACATTTCCCATGTATTTTTACGTGTCTACTTTATTCACAGAGCTCTTAGCACGTTAATCATAGTTACTTTAATTTCCTAGTCTGATAGTTCCGACACCCCTGAGAAATTTGTTCTGATACTTGTTCTGTTTTTTAAGACTGTTTTTTCCTTTTGGTATGTCTTGCAGTTTTTTCTCTTGGTAGCAAGACATGATATATCAGTTAAAAGGAATTGCTATAAATTGGCCTATAGTAAAGCAGAGGTAAAGTGTGGGAGGAGGGGCAGCATTGTTCAGTCTCATTAAGTTTCAGTCTTTTACTGTGGCCTCGACTCTTCACATGTGCTTCTCAATTTTTTTCCCCATTAGGTGGATCAAGATGACTACTTTGGGCTAGAGTTTGATATTTCCCTTCCCCTAGGCCAATTAGGCTTTGATAAAACCCCAACAATTTAGACTCTAGTTAAATAGTTTCTTCTGAGTGCAGACCTTGTTAGAAAGAACAGAATGCTCTGGTGAACTTCAAAATAGTTTCTTTTCTCTTTCCCCCTAACAGAAACATGAGGGGGTTTTCCTCCAAAATTCATTTTGAAGCATCATAGGGCTTCAGGAAGTAAAACTCACAAAATAAAGGATGCCTCCCAGATGACTTGGTCCTCTTTGAATTTTTATTCCTTAGATTTGCTCATACTGTCTCTAGCAGTTTGTCAATTGTAGTTCAGGGGTTTCTACCATGGCAGCAATACTGTTAGAGGTTTCTGCTCAGATGGGTATGATTCTCAGTTTCTGTCTGTTGGCCTCTCCAACATAAGGGGCAGTGGTTTGCCCTATGACACCACCTCTTTTACATATCCAATAAAAGTTGTTGACATTTGAGTTTGTTTAGCTTTTTACTTGTTAGCTGGAGTGGCCTGGCCATAAAGTATAAGTTCTTGATAGATCTTTTTGGAATGATATTAAATATTTTCCTCACTTGAGGAAAATAGACAGATATGGTAATATTACTGAGTATTATTTTCAATAAGATAGTAAATCTCTCAATTATTTAGGTTTTCTTTAATGAAGTTCAATAAATTTTTTCTGTTTTATGGCACTATTTCAGTATATATTAGTATGTTTTCCTTTGGTTCTTTGTATTTTGGTATTATAAATTATATCCTATATTTTTTAGACATTTGTAGCTGTACGTAGGCATGCAATTGATTTTTGAGTATAATTTAAAATTTATCTTTCTGTTACTGATTTCTAACTTATTTTCCTTATAGTTAGAGATTATAGTTTGCATGATTCTAATTTTTTGAACTTGAAAATATTTGTAATGGCACACATAAGTTTTCTTATAATCTTCCCAGAGGAGCAACTCTATATCTCTCCATAAATCAAAGTTTAATTCTAAGGGGACTTGGTTTCTCCACCTAGCCCTGTGATTTTCAAGGTTGGAGTTTGGGATGGGGTGCTACTCCCTAGTAAAATATGCAATATTTGTAAGAACATTTTTGGGGTGGGAGCTGTGGTTGCTGTATTTCCTGAAATGGAGAGAACAATTATTCCACATCCTATGAGATTTAAAGGTCTTTAGTCATTCATGTAAATGAAAAATCCATTTGTAATTATTTGAGCCTAGAAACAACTTCATTATATATGCAAATACAAGGTAATTTTGTAAAGTTTTAATATAAAATGAATTTCTCTGGGCTGCAACTACCAAGCATATTCAATATGACTATACTTATTTAGCCTTTGTATTTAGACATCGAACATAAAAATGCGCTGCAATAGTGTCTATTTATATCATATCCATATTGGTTGATTATGAGTAGATGCAAGGATCTTATTATTTCTTATGTCATCTAGTGTAATGATTGGGTGAGCATTTATATAGAGAAATATGTAGTATTTTATTTTATGTCCTTTTGTTTTTTTGTTTGCATGGTAATTATGACATTATAACGATTTAAAATTAGGTATGTTTATAAGTTGTATATTCTGAAAACTTCATTCCATGATAGTACAAAAGCATTACAAACTTTTGTTATGAAAGAATGCTGAGTTAGAGTATTTACAATCACTGGTCTAAATAGAGAATCAGTTGGTGAAATACATAAATGACAATTCTTTTCATAAACAGTGTTAAAGTTTCACACAACTCCATATATATAGCAGTCTAAGAGTGGCAATAATTGTATCCTATTATATCAAAGGATTCAGAAATTGATCTTTGTCCTGATAAGATGATGGTATAATTATGTGTGTATGTGCACACGCACACACACATGCACAAACTCACATGAACATGTGAGTTTACAATGAAAGTATTAAAGGAACTAAAAGCTTTCAGACGAAAACAAACTAAAGGAGGTAGAGTTTGGACAGGTGGTGTCTTTTTTCCTTTGTGGCTTATACTTGTGCTGCTAATATTTTCCTTTTCAACTGGAAGGCTAGTTGGGAACAGCTCTAAAGGAATGGAATAATTTCAAATTATTTTTATGTAATCTTATGTAAAAAGTCAGAATTTGGAAACTTTGGATTAGAATTCTTATTTTAAAACTATTCTTTGAATTTGTAGTTCATTAGAAATTGAAGTTAAACTATTTAGTAAATTCTTAGATGGTAAAACAATTATAGAAAGTTATTGTATTTTATGAAGACTACTATTAACTGTAATGTGGAGTCTCCTAGTTTTTATGCCTTGAGGTTATGTTTGAAAAACTTTTAACTACTTTTATACCTCCCTGTGGTTGGAATTGCTTACCTCTTTCTCTAACTCTGCTTTCAGATTGTTTAGTCTGTTGCTATAGCAGTCACTACTGTGCTTCCTAATATTTGCCTAGGAGGTCAGACTTCTGCTGTAGGTTGTACACATGGCAATTTGTCTCAGCAATTGGCCAAAATAAAGGATGGTATGAATGGATGGGAGAATTGTGACACTCTACCCCAAATTCTACGTGAGTGTGAGTTACATTTATTGTAAGTTGAAAGAACTAGAAATATAAGCTTGGTCATGAAGCCAAATATATAAAGTAGTTATTGTCTTTTAGAATTGAGGCCAAGAACTAGCTAGCTGACATCTGATTCATATGCATTGTATGATGAAGGATATAGACTTATGATTCACATTTTCTCCTGACCAACTGCCAGCACTCCTTTCTGACTGACCAAATGTCAAATATCCTTTGACAGGTTTTTCTGGTGTTTTTAGTCAATCTGTAAATCTCATTACCTTCCTAACAGTCTTTCCAGAACTTCTTTTGTATTTACTTTTCCATTATTTTCTGCATAGTTTTCCAGAGTGTACTTTACTTTTTATTTTCAATATGTTTATGTCAATGTGGGTCATTTTGCTTAAAAAATGTAATTTCAAATATAGATATATAACTAGAATGCTTCAGCTTGATGTTTTCATTATTAATTCTATTTAATAAATATTAATTTTAATTAATAGGAAGTTGAAGATGATTAATGGATTCTGTGTGATCATGTTAATTATGAATTATGCATAGTATTATTCTCAATAATTTTGTAGAGAAAAGTTTGGGTGAAGTGTAATATTAGAGGTATCAAATTTGATGGACTTCAAAAGTAATTATAATAATTGTTATAATTAAGTAAATGTCAAATATAGATATGCCAGTTTTTCAAGAACTTTGAGTAGGTCCATATAAGTTTGACCTAATCTTTTGTTTCTGACCACCTTATACTCAAGTTGCTGAAAACACACAAATGTCTATTCTATTTTTAAATATTTCATGGAAAGAGAATAACAACGTGAATTTGTAACTAGGTATCATGCATTACAAAGTTCATTGGATGGAAGATTTTTCTTTTTGTATGACCTGAATTCCTACTACTGTAATGTAATTTTCTTTTTACTGGTTCTACATGGAGAATAGTTATCCTCTCTCTCTTTCTCTCTCTCTCTCCCTCCCTCCCTTCCTACCTTCCTTTCACCTTTTGCCAAAGCCATTAGCAGAACACTCTTCCTTGACCTTTTTTTTTTTTTTCAAATCTGACTCTTAAAATCTCTATTTTTGTCTTTAGTATTTGGGCATGGTGCACAAACAGTAGATCCTATGATTGCCTCAGCCTCATTGGATGCCTTATTCTGTGACAATTGCTTCCAAGAGCTGAGCCCGCTGATACTAATACCATAGGTCAACCTTTCTATACTTTCTAAACCAAACAGGATACTCAGAAGGTGGAAATAAACAACCTTAACTTTCCCTGGAGGCTAACTCTGTTAATTGTCCTACTAAGTCTAGAAAATAGGGCTTCTTCACTGCTCAGTGGGCTATCCAAATATTCTTAGCTGCCAACTAGACTTGGCATTTGCTGGCTACTATGCTCCTGGATCACCCTACAAAATCATATTTCTCTTTGCTGAAGGTTTTGCATTAAAGTCTGTGGGTAACTTTCTAGGAAGTTGTGAATCCCCTGAAATCCTCATAAGACATTGCATGTGTGTTTATTTTCCCTGACTCTAGCTTTTAGCAGTTTTTCAAAAAAGAATTTAATACAACAAAGTTTAAAAACAACTTACATTTTAGAGATACATACTGAAGGATTTAAACGTATTATATGATATCTACAGTCAATATAAAATAAAAGAAAAAAATTCTTGCTTCTGTATGTCCTATTACCCAGCAGTGGGTGTTCGCTTTGGTACCTGATATCTGCTTTGCTCTTTTCTGTCTCCTTCCTGGTGGATTACTAGTGGTAACTGAGATCTCAACCCAGTTACGAAGGTTTTGTGGCCGTTGTATTTTCTGCCCAGAAGACAACTGCCAGTATGTCCAGCTTCCTAAACTTGCTTGGCTTCTCTTCCCTAACAGGGATCCTAATATCTCCATTTGGAAATGCCATTTACAATAGAGCAATCCTGACCTTGTTTCCCAGGCCTTCTGAACTCTGTGTGGTCAGTTACCATAGCCAAATACTTTCCAGTATCCGTGTCTACTTAATAGGTAAATCTTATGTCAGGATCTAACTTCTTTTACTACCTCAGCTTGTGAAACCATTAGCCAAGTACAGGATATCATATATGAAAATCTGGGTCTCTCCTAGCCTCTTCTTCTCATGTCAAGTTTGTTGTTGTAATCAGGGAAGTAATAATCCCTAAACTTAAAAGAGAGTCTAAAACTTGATCAAAATTTGGGACAAAACAATAGGAATTGAGGCTGCCTTGGAAAAATGATGACATATGGTTACCATAGTAAAGTACAACAGTCATACTGTGAGAGGTTAAAAATAACCTTGGAAAATTAGACTTGAATTAATATTACTATAAGGCTATAAATGGAAAATCTCAGAATGGGTTATAATATCCAGTTATATTTTTTCCCCCCAAATTTTACACATTTCTTGCTTGCATAATTATCTCCTAGTGTACTTTTTTTTTTTTTTTTTTCTGAATTGCGACTGTTCTGCCACCAAATGTACTTCTGGGCTAAAGTGGATCAAGGGTTCATTACAGATTACTGTTGTCTGTAGTGATTTGGCATGGTGTACAGGCAGCAGATTTATTTGACTCCGCCTCATTGGATGCCTTATTTTTCAGCCATTGCTCCCAAGAGCTTTCACTTGTTTGGGGCGGTGTGTGTCAGGGGTTGGATAGAGTTGGGATTATTAGAACACAGACTAGGATATTGGACTAGGAAGAAATCTTGGAGAGCATCTGGTCAAACTTTTCAGCTAAGGAAACAGGTCAAGGTTTGCTAGTTGATTTTCCCTGGCTCATTTCACTGTCAGACTCTGTTCTCCTGGCTCTTGGATACATGCTCTTGCTGTGCTACCATAGTGCTCCCTGTCCATTTGACACTTTTCTGAGATTCCAGTTTCCTTTCCTTCCTCTTTCAGTCTACAATAGTAGACTGATTAAATAATTATGGTACATTCAAAAGGGAATACTATGCAGGTGTAAAAATATTGATAACACTGTTGATTTGGAAAGATATCTAAATTTTCTTAATTATAAACTTCTGGATCATCTAGCCTTACCCTCCCAGTTGTAGTCAATTTGGACAGCTTGGAGCCTAAGGAAACTGAGCAGGACATAAATTCTCTGAGGTCAGGTGCTCTTCCAAGATGGAAGGAAAAGGAACGGGCAGGGTTCCACATGCCTGGTTTCTCCTTTGAAATTCACCAATCCAGAAAGTCAGTTTTCCACCTTGGGGTGAGGAGAGAAGCCATGGGTAATACTGCTAGCAACCCTCATTCTACTAAGAAGAAAAAAGCACAGGAGGAAAATAAGTGTCTTTCAAGACATACTCATCTTACCATTTTCAATCTTTTATACCTCCAATCTATTTAACATGCTCTCAAACACAGGCTCATTTATTCCATCTGTTTCCACAAGGACCTTCAGAAGCTTCTTGTTGCCTACAAAAATGAAAGTAAAACTTCTTAAATTTGCCTTCTAGACATTGTAGACTGGAAGGGATAGGCTGAATCTTAAGCCTATTGAATCCTCAGTACCAAGTGCTCTGCTTGAGATATAACAGACACACTGTCAGGTGCATCCGAGTGTATAGTAAATAAAAAATAAATACTAAAGGTCATAATCATTCCCTAATCACCTTTAAAGCCAAACCTATTACTCCAACCCTCCACATACTCTGGCCATTCTAAACTATGTCAGTTCCTTCATCTTCCTTGTACTTTGAGTCATGATGTTCCAGAGCATAGAATATTCTTTAGTCTCTTCTGTCACAATCTTACTCATGTTTCAAGGTGCTTGGGTGCCACTTCCTTTGTGAAACGTTAACTGGTTTCCCTCATGAAGACAAATAGTTCCTCCCACTTTACTCTTACAGCAGGTTTACAATTCACTTTATATCATTCCACTGTATGCTATGGATAGGTATTTTCATGTTTATTTTACCTGTTAGATTATAAGTTTCTTAAGGGAGGTTATTTTATTGTATATAGTGCTTAGATTTAGAACCAACCTATAATAAGAATTAATAAATGTTCATCAAGTTGAACCATGTCAAAATTTAAAAAAAGTTTATTTCTATGGCTTTGACATTTGATACATAAAGCATTATATCGTGAGCACTATAATTTTGATTGTTTTGTGAGATTATTGGCATTTTTCAAACATTTATCCAAGTAATAGTAGGCTTCAGAACAGAATTCCAATATCAAAGAGATTTGGGGAGTTGGAATTAGGGAAAAGAAGGCAACCATTTGGCTGGAGAAAAGTAAAAGTACAGATCGCACTAAAATTACCCTATAAATTTTATTGCACAGTGGAAAGAATGTTTAATCACTACACAAATTTGACTGTTGTAATAATTAATTGAGTACTTCAAATTTTTGGCTTTCATGAAATTTATATTTGAACTAGATTTTTAATATATATAGATTTTTAACTTTTTGATTTTAAATGAACTTAATCGTGTATTTTCTTAATCAACATTTGCAATATATGTTTAGATTCTTAGACTGATATCAACCCAAGTCTTTGGATCGGAGATACATGTTTTCAGTATATGGGGAAGAACCTGGCTAGCCTATTTTCTGATTGGAGGAAGGAGGGTGATACACTGATTTTCCTTCATGACCTTAGGGAAGGTCTTTTGGGAAGGCATGTAGGATGGAGTGCATAGATACTTTGTTTATTTGATAAATAAGTGTAACAGCTATTTGCAGGTAGCAGGATGGAATCTGTAACACACAGAATGATTACGGTGTCTTTTGACATTCGGATGATAGGAATTTTGTTGCTAGATTGAGCTAGAATCTGTGAAGTGGTTTACTCCCCAAATTGGCCCCAGGTTTACATTTTTCCTGGTATCCCTCTGTAGCATGTTTTTCTGATGCAGTGGAATACTGTCTTTTGGCTTCTAGTGACCAGCAGAGACAACCTGATTCTGGTGTAATGTCAGGGGGAATGTTCTATGCCACAAGGCCTGGAGTGGCAGCAGTCAGTGCAGGGGCCCAGGCAGGAGCACAATCCTGAGAAGTGGCTGCAAAGAGCCTGTCTGCCCTGAGCGTTCTTAGGCAAGTTTTCTTCATTCTTCCCCCTAGACTTGGAAATCTGGTTGGCACATGTGTTTGGCTAGCTGCCCTCCCAAAACAATTGAAAGCCTTGCCGAAAACCTTCTAGTGAAACAGTGGTGTTCATTTAGGTCATTGACTGTAGTAGCCTGAGTTTCTAAACTAAGTATAAGCCAACCAATATTTACACCCCTCAAAACTCCTGTTTGTGAAACATTCAGTTACCTGCCTACACAATGAAATGTAATGTGACCCACGTACAATAAACAACTATCATCTCTGTTAAATTATAGCACATCATGTACTTAAAAGCTAAAATTATCTTAATTGGGAAGATCTGAGTTTTACTTTTGGCAGGATTTTGTGAGAATAATAAAATACCAAAGGGAAACCAACAGAAGACCAAATTGTATGAACTCAGGATTACTTAATGAGTGCCTTTCAGATTATGTTCCTGACAGCAGGTTCCAGGATGATGAAACATTAAATGTAAATATTGACTATAAGGACAGTCAGTTTATGGTGATAAGGAATTTATAATCTAGTTGGGGGCTTTCCTTGGAATTATTTATCATTGCGTGAGTGAGCAAATAATCAAATAGTTATGCATTGGATTTATTCTTCTGAGACAGCAATCCGACCATGTAGTATGAGGACAGTTATGCATCAAGATTATGTAAAGGATATGGTAAGGAATGGAATTAAGTGCTAAAGTGGAACTTTCCTTCACTTTTCTATTAGTCTTAGAAAGGAATAGGAATACTTATTTTTTTCAGTGAAGGAACAAAGTAGAGAAATTAGCACTCTAAGATAAAATTTCAAGTAGGGGAGGAAAGAGAGTTGTATGAAATAATATCAGTAAGTTCAGCCACTGTATTAAAGATTTTAGTTAAAATGACTCCAGATTGGTTGGACACAGAAAACTGGGGGCAATTGGCTAAAATATTAGTCTCTAGAAATACAAAAAAGACCAGTTAACCTTTATTACTTGGTTAGGAGCATGGGTAATGAAGTCAAACCGTCGGTTTTAATCATGGCTCCTCACTTACCAACTACATTATTTTGGCACATTACTTCTCCCTGTGCTTTTGTCCTCACCTGTAAGATGGGATAATATAATATCAACTTCATAGGTTTACTATGTGAATTGCATGGGTTAATATGTCCAAAGTTCTAGGAACTGTATTCTGTATATTGTAAGACTTAAAATAAGTGGGAGCTACTGCTGCTATATGTTTCTGTTCCCTAGCATCTTGAGTATCTTGAATATTATTTATTCTTTTATAGAACATGTATTTTCATTGGAATTTGTGGCGTAGCTGCAGACCAAAAGTGAAAATGTGCTATTCTTTCCTTCACTTTTACAACCATACCCATGTACATGGAATGATAAACAGATAACTACTCTGCCCTTAATCCAACTGAACAGTTTGTGATTGAGTGGTGCCTTTGTTGTTTGAATTGTTTTATTTTCCATGAAATAATTAAACAGGAGTATTCAATCAACGGTGATCATAGATAAAGGGACTACTTTAAAACCTTAATTTGGAACTCTGGAATAAAACAACAAAGACAATTTATTGTTCTTCAAGTATGCTAAAATTGCCTAATGAGTTCTAGATTAGTTTTGAATAAAGAAACTTTGGATCCTGAATTACTATAGGAAACTATAACTAATCTATTCCCTATTCATCAATTAGTCAGTTGCTGGAGTTTGGCCATAGCATACACAGTAAACCTTAAACTTTAAGGTCAACTAAAGAAAGAATTTAAGCTTTGCATTAATGACAGGTTCATTGCTTAAAAGCTGCTAACTTCTTTTAATATGACACATAGACAGTCGTCTCTGAATTTTGGCTATTTGTGTATATGATTGCAATTAGTGATAATAGTACCAAATTTCATCAGCCATCTTAGAGAATGTTAGCAAAAGGAAAAGTAATATAATATTTGCCTATCCGTTATATTGCTAACTTCATTCCCTGAAAGTTTCTTTTAATAAAATCTTTTTTTGGCATGCCAAAGAAAACTGCAGATCTTGCTATTCTGGTGACCAACGGTTAAAAAAATATTCATTGCAAAGTTTTGAATTAAGCCAACTAGAGCTCCCCCCACCCCAAATCCTTCAAAATACTGTAACAACCTTCTTTTTAGTGAAATCATCTTTTAACTTTTCCACCAAAATAGCCTTAAAGGTACTTTAAAGCTATTTTAATGATGTAGAAACATGGCTTGGCCAAGAATAAAATGAACATATTATGCAAAAAAGCCCAGATATGCCTAGAAACTTGAATTATTACTCTTAACAAGAATTCTTTGGATATCATTGTAGAACAATATTGAATTGTGAATGACTCTATTTTCTCAAGGAAGGGTTAGTTTAAAAGCTATAGTAGAAATTAAAAGGTAGGAAGGAAAGGTAAAATCATTAGGGTTAATTTAAAAAGTCACAGATTATAATAAGCAGAAAGAACTTGAAATTTTTCAATACATTTTATGTATGAGTAGCTATTTGGAGTTTCATAGAGACTCAAAATAATGACAAAATATAATATTCACTAAAAGTCATTTTCTGTATTAATAAATGTTTATATAACATGCATCAAGGAAAAGTGAATGCAAAATAAACTTCCATTTATACAGAGTTCTTCCACTAATATCTCAGCACTTGCAGCCAAATATTTTTGAAATAGTTTAAAATATGCTTCACCATTCAATATCTATTTCTTCTCCAATTTTTTAAAACATGGAAATAGTTATAGATAAGGGAAACAACTTTGAAATGTGAGACTTTGTTGTACTAACATAAATTATGACATGCACAGTTATATCTTGAGGATGAAAACTACTAATTTGTGACACTGATAAAAGTACATGCTATTAGGGTAGAAACTCTAACATTTAGCAGCTCGCATACTTACCTTCTCTTTTGCTAATATTTTGGAGCTAATAGTAAGAACTAGCTAAGACTAATGTTTTTTAAAGTCCAGCTTAAACTATTTAGGGAATAAAATATTTCCAAGTGAATTATAATAATTAATTTTACTGCTAGAAAAATAGGATAATCTAAAATAACTTCACCATCTCAACTTCTTAACTTAATCACATCTGCAAAGTCTTCTTGCCAGGTAAGACTACATGTTCACAGGCTCCCAGGATGAGGATAAGACATGGACATCTTTGGGAGGCCATTATTCTATTACAATTTTGAATATTTGTAGATCTGAAAATAAACATTGAAATGTGAAGTTCCAGAGTTTCTTAAAAAACTAGAAAATCTGTCAACACTGGGTCTATACTCCCTAATTACAGTGATCAGCTAGAGGGTGAGTATCTGTAGCTCTTTTGTTGAGGGCTTGTGGCCCTTCACTTCACCAAAGTCTTCATTTTGGATTTCTTTGCTAATTAATATTTTCCACCTGACCTCAAAAGCATCTGAACTTTTTTCTCTGTTGTAAATGGATGCATAATGCTACTCTCAGCAGGATCTAGTATTTAATTTTCCTAAGAAATTATCTTTTAAAAAAAGTGATCTCTGATTATATTTTGGTTTCTCATGTATACTTTCTTGGTGTGAGATTTATTCTAGTTCAGTTTAGAACTTATTTCTCACTGAAAGTTTATCCATTTGAATTTTGAATGCATACTTCAGGCTCATGATCCATTTTCAAAGTACAGGTAAAAGCAGGTCTCTGAGGCTGTAAGATGGAGACCCAGTTCCTGGCCAGAGATTAATTCATCAAGATGGTGGTGCTTGGTCAGACTCCTCTGGAGATGTTGTAATGGCTACCTCATTTGCATTTTGAAATATTAGCATATTTGAAACATTAGCATATTTGGAACATACTCATGTTTATGACAGGGCAGCTGAAGGAATTCATAATGGAGCCATGCAAATTCTCAAGCAGAAAAGACATGTAACTGGAAATATTCTGGAATATTAGAATTTTTATTGCATGTATATATTTTAAATCTGAATGGAGAAGATAATAAATAGCTCACAAGTAGAATATTTTATTCCTGAATCCTACTGATAATTTTAGTTATGATAAGGATATTTTGTTTTCGTGAAAACCCTGATAAAGTTCAGTTTTTGTTTTCATTTTGTCCAATGAAAGCTACACTAATATACAACCTTAAGTAACATGGTGACATTTAAATTTATTTGATTGATAACAGGATCTTGAGCTATTCAGTGCCAAGGCAACTCAAAGTCCATATAATGTAGCGTTTTAATTACTTTGTCATATTTAATTATTATTTTGGACTTTCATAAACTTCTATCAACAAATGGAAAATTTGTGCCAAATAAAAACGTAGATTTGGGATCATTATTAAAGTACACATTATAGTCTGTCATAGAAAATTTGTTTGGCTCATAGTCATTGGATATATTGCCAAGATAACCAAAATACCAGAGATTACACATATTTCAGCTTTTATCACAGTAATATTCTCATTTTTACATCATTAAGCTCATCAACTTCTTTGAGGTATATTCTTTTTAAACTCTGGACCAATGCGATTTCTCACTTCTCATGCCACCTAGTGTATATGTATCATTCTCTATGTAATTAAAGAAAATCTTCTTTACCAGGAATATTGACTCCTATATTCATTTCTTAATCACAGCTGCCTTTGTTTGCTCTTATTGTCCTGCATTGGTAATCATTTCTATGACCTTATTCTCATCTTTTGTGAACTCTATGAAATAAGAGATAGATTTGAAAAGACAATAAGATAGAATGAAACAGAAGGATAACATAAGTTCAAAAGAAATGCTCACAAATAGAACATAGTGGAGTAGGAGGCAATAGTCTCTGGAGTAAAGACAAATACCTGGAACAGGAAAATATTAAGGTATATAATTATAAAGTAAAACTCTCTTGAACCGATGTAACCAATAAAACTGCAGATCAAAATAATACAGTTTATTCCAAAAAAAAAAATTATAATCGGTTGTAAACCAAATCCTGATGAAGTTATTGGACTTCAGGAAAAACGAAGGACCTCACCACCTACAAAGAATCACTTCTAGTGGACTATAGATCTAAATGTAAAAGATGGAGGAATAAATTATTTAGAAGAGGCATAGGAGGATATCTTTATGACTTTGGGAGTAGTAAATATTTCTAAGACACGCAGCTGCTAAGTTTAAAAGAAAAGACTGATAAATTAACGTTAAGAACTGCTTATTGCAAGTTAACATTGAGAGACTGAGAGTGAGTGGAGGAAGATATTTGACATATATGTATTATGTAAAGGTCTTATATCTGGAATACCTAAAAATGCAAATTAAACAAGAAAAAGTTAAACAATCCAGTAGAAAATTTTGCAAAGAGCTTGAATAGACACATCACAATAGAGAATATCCAAGTAGCTTATAAACTTATGAAAAAGACCTCAACTTTTGTTAGTCATCAGAGAAGTTGGAAATTAAAACCAAAATGTGATGCCACTTTACACCCACCAGATTAGCTGAAATAAAAAATAATGCCAAGTGTTGGAGAGGATGGGAAACACAAAGAACTCTCATAGTCTATTGACAGGAATGTAAATTAGTACAGGTCTGTGTTTGTTGTAAGTGTAATTAGTACACTTCAGAAAACTATTTGTTATTATTTAGCAAAGATGAACATATCCATACACTATGGTCCAACAGTTTCGCTCCTTACTGTATACATATATTCAACATATGTTTACCAAAAGGTGCGCACAAGAATATTCTTAGCAGCAGTATTTGTAATAGCCCTGTGTTGGGGGTTGCCAAGACCACTTTTGGGTTCGATGAATCACTTACAGGCCTTGACAAGAACAGAGTTATGCTCATCAGGGCAATTTGTTATAGCGAAAGGATACAAAGCAAAATTAGCACAGGAAAAGTTTCATGGGGCCAACCGAGTCCAGAGGAAACCTGGTGTAAGCTTCTAGAGACCTCTCCCAGTGGAGTCACATTGAACCACCTAACTATCCCAGCAACAAGGTATGACAACATCTGTGTAGTGCTGTCTTTTGGGGAAACTCATTAGAGACTCAGCACTTCGGGTTTTATTGGGGGTGGTCAAGTATGCAGCCTCTGCCTAGCATAAACCAAAATTCCAGACTCCCAGGGAAAAGCAGATGTTCACATAAACCATATTGTTTTTAAAAACAGTTTAGGCAGAGTGATCCACTCTTAAAATTAGTGTGGTGGGAAACCTCCCAAAATCCAAGTTCTCAGATGCCAACCAAGGGCCAATAGTTTATGCAGGTCTGTTTAAGGATAGGAGTCAGGCCTGCTATATTAACTTTGTTCTGCACAGCTCCAAACTAGAATTTATTCAAAAGTCTGGCAATGGTAGAGTCGAAGAATGGATAAACAAATTGTTGTATATTCATACAATGCAGTATTACACAACAATGAGAATTATAATCCAAACTCTTATGCAATAATATGTGTGAAAAGTAATGCTTAGAAAAAGAAAATAGAAATAAAAGGATATAAATTGTCTGTTTCTATTTGTATGAAGTTCAGAAATAGGTAAAATTAAACACTGTAGTGTTTGAAGGTACTGGGGGAGGTCATAACTGGAATAGATACAAGAGGAGCTTCTGGGATACTGGTACTGAATCCAGTACTGATAGTAATCTGAGTGCTGGTTATATGTAGCCAGTAAATATCCTTTGGGTCAAGCATATAGAATTTGTGTTCTTTTCAGTATTAAGTTATATTTCAATAAAATTTTACTGATAAAAAATTTTAACCTAAAAATAAATAAATAAAGCCTCCTGCATATATTTAGGCAAAAGAACCAGGATGTTTAGAAAGCAAATAAGAGTTGTCTAAGAGTACTTCTGTATAATATTAAAGTAAAACAATAAGAATATGTACAATTTAGTGAATATTTATGCCAGGTAGTCTATTGAGTTGTATTATATTGCTCTGCATTGTCCAGTATGGTAGCCACTGGACACTTGGGCCTACTGAGCACTTGAAATGTGGAAATTCCAAATTTGTATGTGCTATACGTATATGCTGTAAGTGTATGATATAGCTATATGCTATAAGTGTAAAATACACACCAGATCTTCAAGACTTAGTATAAAAGAATGCAATATCTTATTAATATTGTTACATTGTTTACATGTTGGAATGATAATTCGTTACTGAATATTTTGGATGAAATAAAATATATTGTTTAAGTTAATATTATTATTATTTTTTAACCCTTTACATGTGACTCCTAGAAAATTCAAAACTAATATGCGGCTTATATTTCTTTTAGATAACACTAATATAGGTCATGTCATTTTTTCTTACATCAAACCTGAGAGTTAAGTAGTAGTGCATTTTATAGATAAGAACACTGAAATTTAGAATAAGAAGCAAAAGTTATGAAACTTGTAAAAATCACATAGCAAGTAACTAGAGAGCTAAAATTAAATATATATGTTTATATATTTATATGTATATTTATATCTAAGGTATTATCCCTATGTAAATGCAACAGAAAAACTTTCTTATGTATCCAAAGGCTCAAAGATACATTACTTACGTATCTACCTTACCAAAATTTCCATTGAAATACTCAATTCATCCAATTTGGGAAAAAAAGAAAATAAAGAATCTTTCTTTGAGTGGGGAATTCATCATGTGAAAGGGCTGGTCATAGGTTTTGAATCTATTTAAAGATAGAATTGAGTCTGATTATTGTCATAAGTAGAATTATAAAATAGAAATTATAATTCCTTAAATAAAATATAGTTCTTGAATAAAAAGATTTAAAAAAATTTAATAATAGTAGTGATTTCAAAATCCCAGAGCATAGAAGCGAAAACAAGGGTGTGTGTAAGGAAGTGAGACAAGGTATAGGAAATGTATAATTAAAGAATTTTTTCATATTTCTTAGGAGGAGTTTAATAGATATGTAATTCCTAAACTTGACAAGCTGAAAACTATATGCTTAAGCAATGTCATTAAAAAATATAAAAGTAAACACGGTGGAACGAAAAACAGAATTCATAACTTACAATTCACTGAGTAGATGTGAAAAATATAGACAATTTAACTAAAAGAGAGAAAACCGAATACAGCAAAGAAGCAAAAATAAAATAGAATCATGAAAATAAGATGACTGAAAGATCAAACAGCTATTTTAACAATAAAAGAAAATGGAATAAGCAATTTAAAAGGACTGAGTTGAAAGAAAAAGATTAAGAGCAGAAATATGAAATAGACACATTTACGATAACTTTACCAAAGTAAAGCTATAGTAGCAAAGCTATATTTAATGACCCCAGGTATCTAATTCCCTATGCTTTTCTCATGTCTACTTTTTAGAATTCTTAGGGTCTCAAATTCTGTTGGCTATTTAGTATGTTTAATCCTTTGACAAGCAGCAGTATGAATTAGAAATGTTAATAATGTCTCAGTTTTAGTTATCCCTCTTTATTTTAACTTGTGGCTACATGTAGTTTTCTTTAAAATGCAATAACAACTTTGTTCTTAACTGGAAGCATTTTAAACACTGTTTATCTTTCCTAGATCTCAGCCTCCAATTACCTGGAAACAAAATGAAGGCAGTTAGAATAAAGGTATAGATACCAACAGGAAAACAATAATTTGTATGCTCAGTATAATAGCCACATGTATCCCTGATGTGGAGATCATTGTTACTACATGTTTGCTTTTGACCTGAATTTTCTTGCTTTATTTTGAGAAAATTCTGAAATAACAGAATTCTAGCTGCTCATTCTCTTGAATTTTTTATACCAGTGTCCCAGGCCATAGCAGCCTTGAGGCATAAAGTTAGTCTCAATAATAGTCAAACAATAGAAAGCATTTTTTTTTTTTTTAGATATGATCCCACCCACTCTTTAAGAATGCCAGCCCTTTACCACTACATACTCCTTTGCTCAGCAGATATTTTTCTTCTACTTTACACACAAGTACTACCATCAACTGCAAGATATCAGCCATTCTTTTCTCTCCTACTTCATTGTGGTAATGTTTTCTGTCTTCCCAAGGGGGAAGTTTCTCATTCATGCCCACTCAAGACATTGCTGTAGATGCATGAGAGAGAAGTTGCAGTTGCTTTCTGGAGTTGAGTGCTTAATGCTATATAAGCATACAATATGACATACACTATATATGACACATATTATATTTATATAATTTTAGTATTATTAACCCATTCTGTCATTGATACAGATTTGAGTGGTTACTGGTTTTTGGCTATTAGGAAGAGTTCAACTGTGAATATTCTTCAGTTTGTCTTTTGGTGAACAAATACACATTCCTTACAACCCGATTAGCTTTTTCTAGATTTCCTGGCTTATTTATGACTTTCTGACTGCCTAGCTTGTTCTACTATTCACAGAGACCCAGTGATTGAAGAGGACAATCTGAATTTGGAAAAACAGGAAGGAACTGTAGATTAGGCAAGTGTAGACAAGATTTGTTATAAGCATAACATACTGTTTGGATATAAGATTTCGTTGCACTAAATCTTGCACATGAAAAAGTCTGAATGAGGAAAAAAAAATTTAATTTGGATGAGAAAGATGCCTTCTTCAAGATGGCTTCATTTAGTAGTTCTTTGGTAGAGGTTTCTTACTTGCTAAGTCATTTAGATAAATATATTTTTTAATAAACACAAACAGTAAAATAGTTTAGTATAAATCTAATTTATATAGGAGCATACTTTTAGCTGGATTGACTTAGAGAAAACCCAGGTGTTTGTCCTTTTTTGATTGAAATTTAGAATTTATTTAATTATAGTCCTTGAATGTTATCCGTGACATATATCCTGGGAATATTCATGCTGGGTAAATGAGAATTTCTCAGCATAGGAGATTAGAGCAACTTCATATGAAGTAGCTTTCAGGACCAATGCTGACTTACTTTCATCCTGAGATCTGTTTTTCATATGTTCAATGATGTTCTGCATTCGTTCTGTGGCAGAGCTGTACCGTTGGAATTTTGGGAGGCTTTCTACTGGGCATCAGTGATTTCCTTTCCTAAACTACAAACACAACTGCCCCTTCTGAGGAGGAAAGCAGACAGGCTTGCCTTGGCCAAAGTCCAATGGCCTAGAGTCAAACCCTTAAGTGCTTTTTCAAGTGCCTAGTCTGGGTTGTCTGAGAATCAGTCTGCTTGGTAGCCTAAGAAGGAAATTACCCAGTCATTTCTGTTCTGGCATCTGCTAGTACACAGATGTTTCTTTTGATTCTGTAGAACAAACTTGAACTGGCATTTTTCCTGGATAGGAGGATACAACTGGTAGGAGATATAAAATATTTTTCATTGACCTAGAAGTATGAGAGAATGTATTATGAAAAACCATACTTGAAAATATTTTTATCCGTTAAATGTTACTTATCTGTGCTACATAATAGTGTTTCTAACACTGTTTCTAATGCTAAAAGCTTGAAATTCACGGATATCTGTTCCAGTGTTTCTTAGTATGTGGTTTACAGCCCCAGTACTATTAATTCTGCATATCTGGAAAAGGGGCCTAAGAACTTTCATTTTTATCAATCATCTCAGGTGATTCCGATGTACACTAACATTTGTGGTCATCTGGTTTAAATTCTAAAGCACACTTAGCTGAATTTACTCTACTAGTTAGACACTATTTGAGAAGAGTAAATTTAAATGGTGATAAAACGATAGTGATTTACCTGATCAGCTGGACTAATTGGGCATTATTTTAAATGCTTAATCCTAGTAAACTAGATTTTTTTTTCCCCCAAGGCCTTAAGGCTACAACTCAGAATGGACTCAGATTATGGTGTCACTGTCTCTTGAATATGTTCATATTTTAAAAAATAAATGCCCTTCAACTTCAGTCTTGAATAGATCCACGTGATAGAAAATTCCATTCTGTAGACAACGAAGGTACAGTGAGGTTTCTGCATTGTCAGTTTGTCAAATTTTAGTCCAATGTTTACAGTATTGCCATGTACTTTTTCCCCCACTTGCTGCCAAAGAGGAGCAGATCGGAAGAGAAAAGAGTGAAAAAGGCGAATTAATTTTTCTTAGGTGCATGCCCTATTAGAATGAGAAGTCTCTGTTTATAAGAATCAAGAACTGCTGCTATCTAAATTCTATGTGCCTTTTTTTCCCTTTACCTAAATATAAGCTTATATAATTACTTTTCTTGAATAAACACCTTTTGGTGAAGAAGTTATAATGTTTGGAAATAGGCCTCATATCAAACATGTACTTTCAGTGTTGATGTTAATATGATCATTACTCTTTTTTTTTTTTTTTAAAGCATTCCTTTTCATGCACCCAGCCTCTTACCCTGGAGATTCAGGTTTGTTCCTATGTATCAGTGAAGGATAGGGTCTTACTTATATCCTAATCAGCAAAATAGAAACCAAGCTTTGCTACTATTATGTGCTACTATTTTCTAGGCCTTTTTCTATTTTAAAAAAGAGTTGGAATAACTTCTCTACACTTCTGTCAGCTATTTAAGATAACATTTACACTGCAACAAAAACATGATCATGAATAGATTTAATCTTCCACAAACGAGCTGAACTTCAGTCTGGTTTATGCTGTAATATTTTTCATAATTTGGAGTGTTTAATAGTATAAATATTATATTATCATCTCCATCTTGAATTCTGTCAAGCTATAAGTATAATGGCACTTGGCCTTTGGTAATTATGCAAATGTGAAATTATGGGCTATATTTTTAGTCATAATTCTAGAAATTTTTCTTTTTTATGAACTTTACAGACTCGTTAATTCATTCATTCATTCACCACTTATTTTAGAGCACTTTTTGTGGGTCAGCCACTCTTCTTTCGTGCTGGGAATATAACACCGAACAAAACTGACAAAACGTCCTGACCTTGAAGAGGAAGGAGACAGGCAATGAAAATATGAATAGTAAGTTAGAAAGATATAAGTAATATGGAAATAAGGGAGCAGGATAAGAGGGGCGGGGAGGACTAGGTGATGATTCTTATGCTTATGATCTTGCTTGTATACCAGTGAGCATCAGAAATGAAAGTGGGATGCTTAAATACTGTTTGCGTTGGATCTTTCACCTTCTGTACTATAGGTACCAGTGGTTTATTTTCTAATTTATAACCGTGATTACTGATGTGTTTCTAGAATCCCCCACATTTAAGATCTTCCTAAAATATATTTTTATCTGAAATAGTCTATTTGGAAAGTATATCTAAGTGAAATTCAATTTAAAAAGACAGAGACTGAAAATAGTCTCTGTATTGGTAATGTGGGTATGATTGGCATATTAAAACTCAGTAGAAAATTAGTACTTGTCTTTTTTCTTTAATGCACTGAATTATGTTAAAACTGTAAACTTAAGATACAATTGAAATAATGCCGAGGGAATTTTCATACAAAATTGACTACTCTCACTAAGGAATTTTTTTACTAAGAAATTAGGCAACATTGGAAAATGACTTCGTCTCTTTAAACCTTGTGGTAAGGTCTTAACACAACATGAAGTAAATGGCATTTTGCCAGTGTTAGACATGAAGATAGGTTACCCAGGACCCCCTCCAGGAGAAGCCTTGTTACCTGGCTGCAGACCATCTGCTCACCTGAGGTCACAACCTTCTTGTGGCAGCCCAAAACCAGTGACAGCTGGGCAGACACGAAGGCTTACCATTTCAGTGCCACGTTGCCCATTGTTTTGGGCCACATGTGTTTCACAATAACTGGTATATGATTTTCAGGGACTCCCCCCCACCCCCTTTTTAAAGTTTTTAAAAACTTATTAAGAATTTCAGTGCTTGCTTTGGTGGCACATATACTAAAATTGGAATGATACAGAGAAGATTAGCATGGCCCCTGCATAAGGATGACACACACATTCTTGAAGCATTCCATATTTTTAATTTGACCTCAAAGGCAAGGGAAGTAAAAGCAAAAATAAATGAATGGGACTACATCAAACTAAAAAGCTTCTGCTCAGCAAAAGAAATTGTCAACAAGGTAAAAAGGCAGTCATCTGAATGGGAAATATATTTGCAAGCAACGCCTGTGATAAGGGCTTAATATCCAAAATATACAAAGAACTCATACAACTTAATAACAACAAAAACCCAAACGATCCAGTCAAAAAATGGGCAGAGGACCTGAACAGACACTTCTCTCTACATGACATACAAATGGCCAACAAACATATGAAAAGATGCTCAACATTGTTAGCTATTAGGGAAGTGCAAATCAAAACCACAATGAGATTCCATCTCACACCTGTTAGAATGGCTATAATCAATAGAACAAGTAATAACAAATGTTGGAGAGGATGCAGAGAAAAAGGAATCCTCATACACTGCTGGCAGGACTGCAAATTGGTACAGCCACTATGGAAAACAGTATGGAGGTTCCTCAAAAAACTAAGAATTGATCTACCATATGATCCAGCAGTCCCTCTACTGGGTCTTTACCCCAAAGACTTGAAAACCCATATCCAAAAAGATATTTGCACACCGATGTTCATAGCAGCATTATTCACAGTGGCCAGGACATGGAAGCAACCAAAGTGTCCTGCGATAGATGTTAGCTAAAGAAGTTGTGGCACATATATACAATGGAATATTGCTCAGCCATAAGAAGAGACGAAATACTGCCATTTGTGACAACATGGATAGACCTCAAGATAATCATGCAAAGCGAAATTAGCCAGACTGAAAAAGTAGAAAATCACATGATATCACTTACATATGGGATATAAACCTAAAAGTAACAAATGAACGGGACAAACAGAGACTCAGGGACATGGACAATGGACTAGTGGTTACCAGAGGGTAGGGAGTGGGGGAGAAGGGGAGAGGTAGATGGAGTAAAGGCAGTCAAATCTAGGGGGGAAAGGGAAGGGTGAAGTGGGTAAAGGGTATCAAATATATGGTAGCTGAAGGAAACTGAACTTTGGGTGGTAATCACAGAATAGAATATATAGATGACAAATAATGTACACCTAAAAATTATAATTGTATTAACTAATGTTACCCCAATAAACTTAATAAATAAAAAATAAATAAAAATTCAAAAAAATAAAAAGTATTAGTATAAGATTTATCCAATTGCATAAAAAAAAAACTATCATGGAACAAATCCTATGTTATGATACTTAGAACTATAAGTAAACCTGAAATCTGGTTCTGGATCTACTCAATGAATTTTCACCAATCCTATTGATTGTAGGGCCTGCTCATAGTGTCTATTCAGCAAGATTTTAGAAATCCTGCAGTCCTCCGACTGTTGAGAGTCTTCCATACTTCCCTTTCTGACAAGGAAAATTTTGTGCAGACATTATTTTACCATTGAATATTGGAAGTGTGTGGAAGAAGACAATTTATCTGTAGTTCATAGATTTTCATATTAGAAGCCACAGACAGATATGTTGTTGAAATTAGTTCAAAGCGCACAGATATTCTGGAATTTGAGCTGGTTACAGTGACTAAATGGGTTTTTAGATTGTTTCTTTTAAGGATGATTGACTGTATTATGTGTTTAAAAAATGCACAAAAACATAAACAAAGGGGGTATTTGGCAACAAAACATGAATAAAATATGTTTATCAAAAAAAAGAAAGAAAAAAAAGAATTTCAAGAAGATGACAGCAGAGTAATAAACCAAATGCGAGCACTTCTAAGAGTGAATCCATCTGCACCCACACAGGTCTCACACCCTGAAGCCGACACTGGCTCCACAGCGCCTTCTGTGCATGGCCGAGGGATTGTCTGGTTTACATTGAAATTCTAAGCCCATTCCGAGCCTTCTACTTGTGTAACCAAGCAGGTTGCTTACTTTTTAAAGAATCTCAAATACTGTCTAATAAAAAGTTTAAACTGTGTAATCTTTAGGTTCACTTATAGTTCTCAGTACCATAACATAAGCACCTCTGGTATTTTTTATTCTGTTTTGTTTAAGTTACATACAAATGTTTTACAGTATAATCCCCATCTTCCCACCTAAGCCATCATGAATGCGATGATTTTATTCACCTATTTTGTTTTTGCCCTTACACAGGGAGTACTTCTAGATTCTGTAGGGCCTGAAACTATTATTAAAGTTATTATTTACTTAGAATGAGAAAAGAAACAATAAATTTAAATATAATAACCTGATAAACACCATAAATACAGGAGGTTTTTTTCGACTGAGTTTTAACTAATCTTTTTTAAGTTAATGTTTTTGGCTTCTAGTAGGATGCTTCCTTTCTTTTATATTTGAATTTTTGTATGATCAATTATTGTGAAAAATACACAAAACTAACCTAAAATTAAGGCATAAAGAAGAACAGTTTAAATGAATTTTTAAATAGCTGTTCTTTTGTATTGAGCTATGCAATTGTACTGCATACATTGATGGATGTGTGGAGTAGTTTTGTTACTTTCTCAAGCAATTTTGCTGCATTGGCTAAATTTTGCATTGTGTTTCTTCTGAAAGCAGCAGACTGTTAGAATAAGATAAGACAGATCTACTAAAATATAACCCAACACATTGAAATGCATAAAACAAGCATTTTTACACCCTGAAGTACTTCCTGTTATTGCTGCTATGGGTTGCTCCCTATAAATAGAGGTAATTTATAATTCTATTCCATGTGCTTCCCACCAAAACCCAAAAAGAATGTGTGGTGTATTTACAGTTGTCCATAGCTGATGATTGGAATTTTCCACAAACTAGTTTCTGGTTTCATACATTTCCAGTCTTGTATTTTCTCCATTATCTACATACTATTTCATTACCAGACACCACACATCATATTCATGTTATGTGTGAATTCTAGCCCGTTATGATGCCTGGTCAGTTGTCATAGGTAGGAGTATTTCTGGAAGCCATTTCTACATTGGGCCACTAGCAGTATGTGGAATGGACTAGGAATAACATAAATATATACCAATAAAAAATAAGTATATCCTTAACTCAACATCTTAATTAGATCCCCCAAATGTCTCCCCAACACTACTGGACCAGGAGGGAAAGTGTGACAAAGAGGAAGTCAGAGTGGAAAGTGACCTTAATTGATTACAGTTAAAATATCTTTTTTTTTTCAGATTTTCCAAAAACTATTATTATGTGCAAGCACTGCTAGGGCACATGCCAAACTTCAGAAGGATAAGTCTACTTGACTCCTATACTGATTGTAGATATGGTCTTTTATAAGGAGTTTCTGACCTCCAGTACTGGTGTCTTTCTATGACAACATGATGCTGATGTCATTCTTATTTCAGGAAGTAAATAAATGCAAAGACTATGTAGAGCTGTAGAATATGAGTCTTTGTTTTAAAATAGAGAACTAGAATGTTAATTTTTTTTGTAAGAATTGTTTTATTAAATCAGGCAAGCCCAGTGAAATATTGTTATATAGATGCTTACTGTCGCTGTCCTCATCTCTTCTTTTTTATACTCTTTTAAGGTAAATTTCATCAAATTTTGTAATTTCTTCATATTGATCTTCACTGATCAGTGAAGTATCCATGGGCCTGCCCATGTTTTTCCCTCTGACAAATTTAGACTTTATTAGATCCATTCGGTGATAATAAAAATATACAATGTGCCAGAGACAATGCTAAGGGCTCAAAGTATTATTGAGCTTATTTAATATGTAATAACACTCTGAAGTTGTATTATTATTTTTCCTTATTTGAAGAAACGGAGACTGAGAAAGCCTAGAAATTTACCCAAGTTCACATAGCTAGTGACAAAGTTCAGAATTAGAATATAGTGTTGCTTGAATCCAGAGTTTGTGATGTTAACCATTATGTGATATTATTTTTTCTTTAGAATCCTACAATCTTCTCTCCAATGTGACTGCTATTTAATCTGATAATTCATCCTAGTGACATGTATAACCTTTACTGTAGCACTATCATATTAATTTTTTGTTGCTTATGTACTAGATTTTGAAATCTTGATGCAGCAGGTATTTAGTTTTTTCGACTTCGAATGTTTATCCTTTAGCTCCTAGAGAAAAGAATACTGAATGAATAACTGAGTTAGTGAATTGTTGAATGAATCTAACAGCAGCCAGTGGAGATTAGTGGCTTGACCTAAAATGGTTGAGTCTATAGAGAATTAAAAAAATAAATGAACTACTAAAAGTTGATCCGCTTTATATTGTCAGCCTCCATTGGCAATTCTAAACAATGCCAGTGATCAAATAATACTCTATACCTGGATTGATCACTCTCTCTCTCTGCCACTGCACGCAAGCAATTGATCTGAAATCAGTTTACTAGATCTATGTTGGGATTGTCTTGTTTCTTAAGTCCTTCAACTGCCTCTTGGTTTCCCTTTACTTTTGCCTGCATAGGTTGCTATCTCATGCAGGTTTGAGGCTATTCTCAAATGTACACACTTGTACATTGCCATCTAGGTTTGTTGTGAATGTGTTTTTGATTTACTCTCTAGCTCCTCTGTCTGTTTTTATGAAGGTTTTTTGGAAGATCAAAACTTATGTTGTTCCTACTTATGTCATCTTCTCAGGATCCCCCTCGTATTTTTATTTTTAATCTTTGTCAGTATGAAATGTGAGAATGGTATCTTATTGTTTTTAACTTTTCATTACTCAATTTGTAGTAACCCTACAAATTGGCCAGTTAGTTTTCCTTTTGTATATGTCCTATTCATAGTTTTGCTCATTTTTCTCCTGGAATCTTTGCCTTTTTTTAATGGTATGTAGGAACTCAAAATATAAAAATCTTCATTAGATAAAGAATCTTAATTTTTTATTGATCATATGTAATAATAATACTATAATAATTACAATAATAATTTAACGGTGTGGCATTTACCATCTAAATTTATTTTGACACAATATAGTTTTAAACTTTAAATCAATTTCAATTTTTTTCTATATGTTTTTTGGTTATGTTTAGAGAGACCTGCCCACTGGTTTTTGAAGAATTTGTAAGTGTTACTATGAACAATATTTAATTAATGTTACTACAAGGTAAAGAACAGTTAAATCTTGGAAAGCAGCACATTTTTTTAACATGAAATAACACCAAACAATTTTATTCCCATTCATAGATGATCTCTACATACTCTAATTTATTAAACAAATGATAACAAAGGTTTATGTAGTGCTTCATAATTTAAAGATTTTTGTCACATATAATTTGAGCCTGACAATAATTTACATACTTACAAAAATAACTGCCTAATGTCAGCAGCAATGGATTTCTTTTCCAAGTAAATTCTGCCTAGTTATAAATCTCTCTTCTAGTTAAAAGGTCTGAAGGTCAGTATTAACAACTATAGTAAAAAAAAAAAAGAAAGAAAGAAAGAAAGAAAGAAAGAAATCATGACTAAACCAGTTATCAGACATTTTCCAGGAAATGGATTGTTTGCAGATTACTTGGCATAGATCCCTGTAAAGAAGCAAATCTTTTGTCCCACTCCTTTACTCTTTTCCTGCCTGCTCCGTTCCGAAGAAGCAAATGTTTAGATACATTAGAACGATCAAAATTTGCAGTTTATACCAATCTGAACAAAATAAGTTATAAAACCTGATCATATTGCAATATTACCCATTTTTCTACAGCTGACAAGATCTTTATATTTTTCAAAGTATTATAGAAGATCACCCTTTTTTTAAGGGTTTGTCCCTGTTTGGTATTAAGTTAAAAGTTAAAGAAAGCCATAAAGTTTTTATGCAATTTGGGGAATTTTTTTTTGAAAAGAAGTTTTTTGAAAAAATGTCTCTTTAAATCAAAGTTATCAGTTCCTATGCTGCTGTAATTCTGGTGAGTCAGAAACAAACCATATTTGGACTTTCAATTTTCCACTTTCAATGGCTTCCTCTGTCTTTTTTTTTTTTTCTCTCCAGCTCAACAAATGTAAAATATTTTAATCAAGTGAAAACAGACGAAAATGTGACTCATTCTGCTCAGCTAGGGATTGGTTTGCTTATGTCATCCCATTTTCCGCCGCCAAATCATTCTAAGGCATATAGCCGATCTAGGGGATCCTGCATTTTAGTGTGGGAGCTAAAGCAGTTTATTCTAAATTCTCTTTATCTCCCTCTCTCCTCATCTTTATGTTTCCTTTCATATATATATATATATATATATATATATATATATATATATATATATATATAAACCTCTTGAATAGTTTCATACTTTTCTTATGTGTCATACCACATACATTTCCTTTCATCCCTATGTCTTCATTCCACTGAAGACTGTTTGCTATTCTTTATGTAGAAAAAAGAGCCGTAAGGTTTATACTTAGCTTGAAAACTCTGCTCACTCTCTTTCCATAGCCTCCCTTTCAGGGCAGGCATTGCCATCTGCTTTCATTACGTTATGAAGAATCTTTCTTCTGAGAGCTCTGAAATCCTTATGTCGATCATTAAAAAGGACTGGACTCAAATTAAACTTTGAACTGACATCACTCCTCAGAAGCTCCAGAAACACCTTTAATTCAAAATATTCAACGCTTAATTTGGGTACCTAAACCTGGAATTTTTATAAAGAGTTTTTCATTTTAGTTAATAGTTTCATCATCTAACCTGTCACCAAAACTAAGTCTTGGAGGTCTGTTTTGAGTCCTCTCTCTCCATGATTCTTTCTGTTGAATAAGTGTTCAAATACTATTGCTTTTTTCCCAGATATTACTCAAGAATTCAATCTCTCTTTAGTTGTTAAAAGAAGGACTTTGGAACAAGAAGAACAGCATTTAAATCCTTTTTCCACCATTACTATTCATGTTGATTGGGCCTCTGTTTTCTTGTATATGAAATGGAAATAAATATAGCATCTATATCATAGGATTTTGGACTTAGAATAGCTCTTGGTATTATGTAAGTGGTCCATAAATGTTAGCTGTTATTATTTTTATCATTAGCATCACAACAGCTTCAACTGACTTTATCTCTTGTCTAGAATAATGACATGGTCTTTATAACAGATCTTCTAACTCCAGTTCTTACCACTCCTTTTTCTAATCCACTGCAAAGTATTTATGTAAGTCAGAGTCCATTTAGGAAAAAAATAAGTTGCAATAGATATTTCACCATAGAGAACTGAAGAGATATTGAATAATAGGAATTAGAGGAGTGAAAAAAAAAAAAAAAAACCCAGAAAGATTAACCAGAGGAATAACTGCAGAAGCTGCTACCACTCCTAGGGTTGATGAAACAGGATGTGAGGCTGGGGTTTTCAGAAACTAGAATGTTAATGAAAGGCCCTGTGAAGGGGACTCAAACTTGGAGGAAGGGGTACTACCAGAAAGATACTGGTTCCTCCAAGGGACCTGATGAGGCTGGTTGTTGGAGAGCCAAGAGAAAACTGAGTGCCATGGTAGGGTGACTGACAAAAACACAAAGCAAACAGAGTCCCTTTTCCCTTTTACCAGTTTTCTAGTTTCCCTTCACCATTTACTATTGACAAAGTCTAACACAGAACCAGAAGGCAAAAAAGAGTGATTGGCAGGGGCCCAACACTCATATCCCAAAACCGAGTATAGAAGGATGAACTGGAGAGGCGAGTCAATAGCTTAAAAACAAATACAGCATGCTTTCTAAAATACAAATCATCTCTTCTCAATTTGGAAACATTCAGTGGCTCCTTGTTACTTCTGAAATAAAGTTTAGACTCTTCACACTCTTGTCAAAAACTATACTTTCATCTCTTTTCCCAATCCCCCTTTTCCTCCCTTATTACTATCCCCACTGTATCTCCTAACTTCCAGTCTCTGCTTCACTATGCTCTTTGCTCTACAGTCTTTGATTTGTTCTCCTGAACTATTTGATACTTTCAGTGTCCTCCTTCTCTTTCCTCTTCTGACTCCCTTTATATTTGATAAAATCCTATTCATCCTTTAAGAATCAATTCTTCCATTAAACTGGAGGTTGCAGACAAAATGAATGACATATTGCTCTGTACTTTCATAGATTCTTTATTCATTCAAGTCAGTGTGTATTGACCCCATATTATATTATAGACATAGTGCAAAGGACTGTATGTACAGAGATGAACCAAGTGCCCTATATAGAGTTGCCTGAGCGAGCAATTTTTGGATTGAGTTGGAGAGACATAGGCAGTAACTGGCAAAAGAGGATGGTTGGAGGAGAATAGTAATGAATTTGGTTTCAGACACGTTGAGTTTGATATTCCTTTGAGATATCCAGGAAGAAAATTGAGAGAACTGTTGTATTAATGAGTGTGGCTCAAAAGTAAGGACTAATTGGAAAAGTGTATTGGCACTCTGGTATGCACATTCTAATCAAGGTCCTAAAGAAAGAGGAGAGGAAAGAAAGGAAGACAATGTCTAAGTTTTTAATAACTGCAGCAATAAAAGCTAAAGCAGAGGAGATGACCCTGAGAAAGGGAGAAGGAATGATCAGTTAGGCAGTATTAAAAACAGAAACAGTGAGAAAAACATTTCAAAGAGATGGAGTAGCAACAATGTTGAGTGCTGCTGAGATTTAGTAAGATAACCAAACATGCAGACTTTTGTCCTGGATTTACTCAACCTCATCACTGATCACAGGGGGATCCTTTTTAGTAGAGTAATGATCGTGCCACACAGAGTAAAGTGAAGAGTGAGGGAGTGAAAATAGAGAAAGGTAATATAGAGAACTTGTTTGAGAAATTTGGCCAGAATGAGAATTGAACCAGGACACTTATTTCTTTGTATTACAGTTATTTACCAGCTTTTCTAACCAACTATTGCGTACACTTACTGTGCGTAGCTTATTTATCTTTGTAACCTTAGTACTTATACCAGAAACTGGTATCTACTGAATGTTTGATAAAAGTTATATGACTGATGAAGGTTATTAAAAAGGATTAATCAAAACTATAAAGTAACAGATTGTCTTAGTCTCTTTAGGCCGCTTTTACAAAATACCACAGACTGATTAGCTTATGAACAATCTAAATTTATTTCTCATAGTTTTGAAGGTTGGAAGTCTGAGATCAGAATGCCAAATGGGCACATTCTGGGGAAGTCCCCCTTCTGAGTCACTGACTTCTCCTTGTATTGTCACGTGGTGGAAGGCACTAGGGATCTCTCTAGAGCCTCTTTTAGAAGATAGTAATCTCATTCATGAGGTTTCTACCCTCACGATTTAGGTAAGCATCTCCCAAAAGCCCTGCCTACAAACCCAATCACATTTGTGGTTTAAGATTTTAATATATGAATTTTGGGAGATGTAAACATTCAGTTCACAGCACAGAACTAAGTTTTTGTGGCTTAGGTTTAGTTGAATGGAAGCTGAAATGCTTGTTTTTTTCTGAGTTATTTTTGGCCTAATTTTTAAAAAGTTTCAATGATTAAAAAATGTTTTACATATTAAAGGTTAAAAATAGAGGTTACAGGAACCAATTAGAAAAAATAGCCAATTTTCGAAAATACCACAATGCAATAAACTTCACAACTCTAATCCACATTCCTCTTGTTTAAGCTTGAGACGTCATATGTGTACTCTAGTTTAATTCCAATTTAACTATGTAAGAGGAGAACTAAACTTTTGTTTGATCTGCAATGGCATTGCTGGTTTCTTTCAACATATGTTCTCCTGTCTTGTAGGAACAAACACCTTAATTTTTGTCTTTAATTTGTATAAAACCTAAGGTTATGTTTATAAAATCACTTTTGCTATTTTTTAAAGTATAAATTTAAATTATATATAAAAATTATCTCCAATATTACAAGATAAGTCAATGGATTTTAATTTAGGCTTTCAAGTTTATTACCTAGATGCTTTTATTGAATTACTGGTCACAATATAGTTGAAAACAAATTATCAGAGGACTGTGGGCCCAGTTCTACACAAAATCGTCAAGTATGCAATATTGTCAGGAAAGCCTTTCATAACACCTTTCATAGCTCTGCACTCCCCTGTGGCTCTTCTTCCCTTCTCTGCCTCCCACATTATATCATTCTCAGACAACTTCCACAAAATTGTTGTCAGTGTGAATTGGTTTGATAAACATTTTTTCAGGCAAATTGTAATGACAAAGAGTGGTGGATTTTCTTCTCTGCTCCATTGTTATTCAGTCTTGGTTCTAACCTTTCATGTTTTTAGCAGAGAACCACTCCTTAGCTTGAAGGACTTATGTTCATCACAGGATATATTTTGGAGAGGGAACTTCTTATTACCTTCAAATCACAACATATGGGCAGCTACTGTTTCTGCCTCTGCATGCAACTGGCCTGGAAGTCATATATGTCCAATGTGAAACCACATGTGCCTTCTGTCCAAGTAGCGTGTAGTGCCCTTAGGAGTCTAAGAGTGCTGTAATGGATAGGGACAGCAGAATTTGGTCTGGGCCTCTGTATTACAATCCCTTGTTAAATTTATTACCCTGATGCACCTTTCAGCATTTTGTTCAAAATCGGGTACTCTTGCTCTTGCCATCTGTTTATGTGGTTATAGTTACCTCCCTGACTTTGACGTATTTCTAACCACTTGCCCTTCTTATGGAATTTACCAATGAGTTTGAACTCGAACCAGCTTTTTATAGTTTCCCAATCTGGATCAGCCCTGTCAGAAACCCATAACTCTACACAACTCCATTTATCGCTTCCCTACTCCCTACTCAGAGTAATTGACAGAGTAATTGTTCTTCTACTTTATTTAAGCAGTTCATTTTAGTAAATAAGGATTTTGGTTGGGTAGCATGAAATTGGTATTATAATTACTTGAAATTTCTACCAATTTTTCTACTCAATGTGATATCCTGATTCTAATATGTTACACAAATTTGTAATTAACCAAAAAAAGTTCATGATTTTTGCTTCTCTAATAAATTATAGATCTTTTTTAAAAACTTAAAATTCTTACTTATAGAAATCATAAGGAATTAAATATGAGCATAGACAACCAACAATTATTGACATCTATTGACCATGTGTAATTAACCTTCAAATTATTTTACCATTTAGTGGGTATTATCTCCATTTTACACAAAAGGGAAGAGTGTCTCATAGAGACTTGGTTAGGTATGGACATAGGAATCTAACCCAAGGCTAAATGCAAACTGTGTTATTTCTGAACATTAACATTCAGTTCAGTTATTTTACTAAAACCTGAAGGTGTTCCATTATCTTATGTAGAGAAATAGCCTCCAATTGTAATTACGAATATGGGATTCAGAATTAGATTTCCTGGGTTCACCTTCATTTTCTGCTACTCACCAGCTCTGAAGCTCTAAGCCTATCACTTAACATCCCCAAGGCTCAATTTTGTCATCTCGAAATTAGGTGTGATGATGGTGAAGATGATAAGAATTTCTTCTAGGATTGTCTATTCTAAATGAGATAATCCATGTAAAGCAGTTAGCATGGTGACTGGTATAAAGTAAACACAAAATAATAGTTTTTTTCCTTAATTCAGACATTTTGGCTTAGAAAAATAATTTTCTTCTCTTTTGACTAACAAACTAAGAAACAGAAAAAGCTATGTGTTTGAGGCAGGGGTCTCCATGTTCCAATAAGAAGGAGTTGTGTTTCTTTGCTTTTTTCATAGGTGCCTTGTTATGAAGGTGGGGGATAGAGATGAGTATTGGTAAAATCCTTAAGTGAAGCAAAGATTAAGTGTCACTGTTAAGACAACAGTGTTAGGATTCCATTTCTCCTTTTCAAGATACGAAAAACTATAGAGAATAGAGAATTCTGCAAAAAGATGTGTGGTGGCTTTAAATAGTTTAGAGAGAGTTCTATGAGCTAAGACTTTAATATGTAGCAGTAGATCCAGAGACCTGGGGTCAGTCACAAATAAATGTCAAGTATTCTACCACTTTTCACCCCACCATTCTAAGCCTATAGCAGACATAACTAAAGCCAATACAACATTCTTTCCTGTTCAATGCAAAGATTTGTTCTCAACTTCTCAGTAAAGCACTCTTGGCAGTCAGAGTGAATGAATCAGAAGTCAGCCCATAGGATGAAACCTAGTTGTAGTCTTTCAAGAAAGTTTATCTTTTATAGTATTGGGACAAGGGAAAATGAAGTGAAATCGGGAAATACCCTTGTGTGCAGAGAGTAAAATTTCAAGACTAAATGGATTTGATAATTTGAGAGTAAATCTGAGTCAATTCAACAGCAATTACAGAAACACAAATAGGTCTAAAACTCTGAATCAGTAGGGAAGTTAGACACACATAATTTAGAAACAAGATAGATTATAGTATGTTGTGATTAATCCAGGAAGAAGTCCTAAAAACTTTCAAGAGTGGAAAAGGTAAGGCGCTAGGGGGGTATTCAGTCATTATTCATTCAGCAAACATATTTGAGTAAAGCCCTGTTTGGTAAATGAGAAAGTGCTTCATTTTAATTTTTGAAGTGCTGAAGAGACCTAAACTTCTTTATGAAACACAATGATTTACTAAATTGAAGAATTAAAGTGCTTTTTAGACAGGGATCGTCAAGGACCAAGTTCTTCAATTTTATTCTCAATAATTTTCCAACATTGCCTTTTGGAATTTCAATATAATTCACTTTTACTGAAATTCCTATACATACATACATAGCTAATTATATATTCAGTTAAGACTCCTTTGGGCTAAAGGATCATTAGCTCCTCTGGAATTTGCTGGCACTACATTTGTGGAAATTAGTAGAATATCTAAATTGGAACAAGAACTATAACCATGTAAGATGAGGCCTTCAAGTATTATGTTACAGCTGACATGGTGACAGAAATGTTTAATATAGGTCACTTATTCTATAAAAATGTAAAAAAAAAAACCTTAGAGAATGGCACTCTGTTCTCTAAACTCACTGATATATTGCGACTTTGGATATTCTTTTATGTCTGATTCAGCAATTTTAGAAACACTAAAATACTCAGCGTACAGCTGTGTTCCTATTTGCACAGACTCCACATCTGCCAAAGCAAATACCGGTCTGCTCCCTGTAATTCTACCATGCCACCAGAATTTCTCCTGTATTTATGGGATGGGTGTGTTGATTGTACGTTAGAGTTCTGGTGTTTGGTTCTTGACTACATTGTACTTAAGTTCACTGTATGCTTTTTTTTCTTGGTTACAACTTGAAAGCAGTGCCACTTTTAGATTTGGGAGAGTGCAAAGTATATTATGGTCATGATATATCCTCACTGTATTTCCTTGACTTGTACATATGTTTGAAGGACTCATCCTTTCTCATTTCTAAAATATGCTTTAAGAGATTCCATTTCAAATTTATATTTTATCTATACCAGTGGGAAGTTACTAAACTTGCATTTTTTAAAATAAGATTTTAATGCATTTTTATGCTATTAGAGAAAAAATATTTAGCAGAGAAGAGGCTTGGACTGTATAAAAAATAATATTCTTTGGGAAACATTGAACTGTAAAGCAAAACTTTTGAAAAATAAACAATTACATTTAAATATTGGTAAATTTAAGTAACAGTGAAATATGGGTGATTGAAATAATCTTGAGAAAGGTTAATAAATGAGCTTTACAACTTAGATCTCACTTTCCCTTTCCCTCAGCTTCATCCCTCCTTTCTGGCTGAATCTTCCAACAAAGATAATGATTTTAATGATGCTCAAATTCATCATGCCCACAGTGAATGTATCATCTTCCTCAGAATGAGTTAAGGAATCTCATATTTTAAGTTATCTCCTTTAATTTACCCTATATATTTATAGTACTATAATACTACTCTTATAATTTCTTTCCGTTCCTCAGTAGTCTCACTTTTCTACTACGTGAAATCTAAAGCTGGAGAAAGTCATTTCTAATGCTTCTGAATCTGAAACCTCTGCCCGGTCTAGTCCATTCACTTATTGATAAGGAAAATCTATTCTGTCCTGTACACTTTCCCTGAGCTTGTTCTCTTCATTTCTCTCTTCCATTTATTCCAAATCCTACTTTTTCTCAAGATCCAGCCTACCAATCTATGGCTTTTAACTGCATAATTCAGTTTATATACACTTACCATGTCTTAATTTTGAATATTGTCTCTCATTCTTTTGATTTATCCTACTTTCTAAATGTTTTTTCCTTCCTTTTTTTTCAGGAGAGAGTTAGTGGATTTTGTTTTTTGTTCACATTCCAGTCCCTTTGCCCCCATCTATATTGCATTTTATGCATTTAATTTCTAGTCTTTTAATTATTATCCTAGCTTTTTTCACACAACTATTAAAATTAACAGTCTAAAATTAACATCTTTAATGTCTTACTAACTAAAACAAGAGTTTAAATATTTTACACTCAAAACCCTATGTGTGTGTTTATATATATTACATATATTGTGAATATATTACATATTACATAATACATAGATTATAATATAACATATAATGTTCTATATTCTATATGATGTGTTATATATTATATAATATATAATTCATAAAATATGTATATTTATAGTATAATAGAATGTGTCAATTATGTATTTTATTTATTATGTATTTATATAATATAAAACATTTTATCAATATATTATATATTTTATATATTATGTACATGTATATATAATATATAAATATGTAATACAGTCGACCCTATATGTAATACAGTGTGGGGGAGTAAGGGCACCAACCTCCCCCTACCTTGCAGTAAAAAAAAAAAAAAATCCATATTAACTTAATCAGCCCACTATAATGCTAATTCCCAATTACGAATCTAAAGTCTAAAATTCTTGTGTAAGTGGACCTGCACAGTTCAAACCTATGTTGTTTAAGGGTCAACTATATATATAATTTTAGCTTTTAACCATTTCCAGAAATCTTTTTTGCATTGTGTAGACGCAAGTTTCTGTCATATTCCTTTCACTTGAAGAATTTTCTCTAATGTCTTATATAGGGCAGGGCTTTCAGTAATGAATTATCTGTTATTTCTCTTAAAAAAGTCTATAAATCTTTTTATTTTGAAAGACATGAAAGACATTTTGCAAGGTAAAGAATTTTGGGTTGGCTTTGTTTTTTCTTTCATGACTTTAAAAGTGGTATTTCATTGTCTTTAATCTCACATTTCAATTGAGAAATCTGGTGCCATTCTTTGTTTCTCTTCATGTATTATATCTATTTAATCTGGCTGTCAAAGATTCTTTTCTCTCGCATTTGGTTTTCAGAAGTTTAAATATGATGTGCCTTGGTGTTTTGTTTTTCCTCTTTCATTTTTATCCTGTTCGGTGTTCTCTGAGCTTCTTGAATCAGTGCCTTTTCATTTTATTATTTTGGAAAAACATTCAATCATTATCACTCTACATATTTCTTCTGTCTCATTCTCTCTATACTTCAGTTTGCTTTGCAGCCTCATCTTCTTTTCATAGTGTTGAAATCTAAGCTGTCCTGTAACCTCAGCTTCTTACTAAAGAAAAATTATTACTTTGAAAATTATCTGGTTTTTACTTAATATTAAAATGAGAGCAATACACTTGTCAGCTTTCTACTTCCTAGTTAGATACTATATACCCTCTAGTTCAATATTTCATTTTGAGATAGTATCTAATAATTTTGAACAATGAGGGATGTGAAAATTAGTACATTTCATCTTCTACCTTTCCTCTTCTCCAGCTCCTTAATTTGATTAGTTTATTTATGTCATCAAACTTAACACATTTGTTTTTCCTTTAGCAACTTCTTTTTTTCAGTTTTTAGCATGATCTTTTCACATTGTCCCTCCATTTCTTTATACCTAAAGCCATTTCTTGATTGTCTGAATTTTATCACTGCAGATTTTTGTTTTGAAATATATTAATTATTTTGCTGCTTTTCCTTTTCTTCAGTATTTGGTAGACGTCATTTTATTTTTGTTCTGGTGCTGAATATAACTGTGGAAAATTTCTAAGCCAACTTGATTTTTTTCCCTTTGTATTGGACTTTTTCTTTCAATTGCCTCAATTTTTCGTACCATTTTTTATTTATCTTGGAAATTTAATGTCTGTCAAGATATGAGCTGGTGTTGATTGTCCAGAAACAACTTCTGTTATGATATATGTGCCCTTTCTATATGTATATTAAAGTTGTTTTCTTTATTAAAAATGTTTGTTCTCTTATATCCTTGTATAAGTTTTCTGTTCCATTTGTTATATATTTAAATTCAGAAACACCAATTTTATATATATATATATATATATATAGAATCTTTGATTTCTTTAGTCTTCCAGTATCTATCATTGCTTTTATATATTTTATTAATTGTATTATCTTCTTCATTTTTGTGTATATTGAGGCTATTCGCCATCTCTGTTTTCAGTAAATTTTATTCCATTACTTTTTATTTCAATTATTGCTTTCATTTCCAAATATTTTCATATTTATCTTCCATTTTCTTTTTGAGCACTGATAAACTAGTTTTCCATCTCCTATTAATATAAATTTTTGACTCATTATTTGTGCAATCTGTTAATAGAAATATCAGAGTTTAAAGAACTTTTTGTTTGAACTATGCCTCTGTTTTCTCATGTGTTGTGTTGTTCTTCCTCTGTTTGCTTGTATTCCTTTTCTCCTTTTATTTTTTAGTTTCTCCTTTTAGTTTTCATACTGGTACTTAATGGGGGTGGAAATTTGCTGATAATTAGATGGAAAAAGAAAAGTAGGAAAGAAACAAGCTGGAAGGATTTGTGGCTTTTATTTGGATTTATTTTCTTGATCTCTCTTTCGAAGTCCCTCTTTACCCAATTTTTGCCATCTGCGGTTGGCATGGCTGACAGTGACATTTTTGGTGAAGCACTCCTTACTTGCCTGTCCTTTGCCCACTGACTTTCTAAGCTCTGATCTTGTTTATATTGCAGGTCATTTTATTAAGTGCTATGCTACCTGATTATGCAAATGTTCATATATGTAAAAATTGAACAAGGTAGAAATGATATGGCTACATAACTACCATTTAGTGATGTTGTCTTGTAGTTGGAGAAATGGACTGTGGAATAAAAGATTCCTTCCAGTTTGAAACCCAATTCCAACTACTACCTTTGCTTGATTATACTTAACCATTCTAAGCTTGGTTTCCTTAACTATAAGCCTATTTTATGGATGGTATTTGCATTAAATGATAAAATGTTCAGACAGCACTTAGTACAATGCCTGGCACAAAGAATTCAATAATATTATTATTGTTGTTGTTATTGTTTTTATTATGTGTTTTGCTTTTAACTACAAATTCTGTCTTATAAATTGGTGAAATCCTTACCTGTAAGTTGCTGAAACAAATATCTGCCTTAATCTCATCTGGGTCATTTCTTTTCAGACATTTTTTTTTTTCCATCTCTCTCACTAATACCCTTAATATTCTTCTGTTGCCAACATTTGGAAACACTCTATTTTTGATAGATTGTATCTATTAGGATCCTGGTGAGAAACAAATGAGATCCTGGAAGAGAAGAATGGAGGATAATGAATGAAAACACTCTTACAAGGGTGTGAGAAGGAAAGTAAAACTAACAACAAATGGTGACACACTCAAGAGGAGGAAAAAAGAGTAGTTTGGGGAACCTGCGGAGATGTCGTTGGAGGAAAACATCCCCCCATAGGAATGTAGCTTCTCAAACCACAGCCTGGCAGGAAGGGGCTGGGGAATAAATACTCTGACCTCATTCTCTTTCTACTATCCAACCCCTTTCCATGCTTCCCAATGGCCAGATCATAACAACTAGCTGGAGGACAAGGGTGTCTGTTGATGCAACCTGTAAATGTCAGCCTCTTGGGGCAAAGAGTTGTATTCAGAAGGATGAAGAATAAATCTGATGGAGAATAGGGCAAGAGGCAAAATCAAGTACATCTCTTGCTTCCTGTGGGAATTTATTACATCAAGATAAATATTCTGACTGTAGAAAATTCTACAGAGCTATATCTGTACATAATTTGGACTCCAGTTGAATAGCCTTTATCAACTGAATTTTTAGAATTCTGACTATCTTTTTTATTAGCCACAGTACAGCTTTATGATTTGATTAACCCAAAACAAACAAATATAACTTTGTGTACCAAGTCTAAATTTTGAAGAAAAGAGAAAATACTTGACTAAATGCTACCTGAATAAATTTGACTCTGTAGTTACTTATGGCATCATCCTATGGTTCATCCCCCTTCTTGGCATTAATTATATCTTTTCATATTTAAGTTTTTAATCACTACTTATATGTGGATTATATAAATCTTTGCTAAGTAAGAATAGAATTAATAAAGTGCTCAATCATAGGCCTAACCAACCATTCATATTTATGGAAATCCAGCTCATAAAATGTTACAAAAAAAATTAGTTTTAATTATTTCTCTTGTGCCACAGTCTATTGAAAAGAAAGAACATCATATGAAAGCATAAATAGTAGTACACATCAGCATATGATATGTAGGGAATTAGCAATTCAGATTAGTAAGTGTATAGGATTTTAGAGAAGGAAAATTATTAACATGGTTGAATGAGTGAAAACACAAAGCAGTTGATCAATCAATAAATTAGAGTAGATTTTTTTTGAAAATAAAAACAGCTTTCTCTTGCTTTCCACCTTGGAATTTAAAGACTGTTGCCGAAAAAATTTTTAGTTTGTCTCTCAAGTTGATAAATGGCTGGCTTGATGTTGACTATCATTTCTAATGATTAGTTATTATATATATTCCTCGAGAGGACAACTTATATATGTTCTACAATGGCAACTATGGGGTTGATATTCAGACTTTTAATTTGTTTTTTATCTACTATTATGAAAACAATTTCTGGATGATTAAATTGACTTCTCACACATATTAATAGAAGTGTCTGATAAATGGCTCTGGCCAGCATGTGCCTCCTATCTGCCAACAAACCAACAAATTAAACTTTTTCTAATTTTTTATATCTTTCTAGCAAGCCTCTACCCTGTCTTTCCTTTATCACTGGATTTTCCCCCAAAGTGGTACCTTCTAATACATATTTTCCCATTTGCTATCCACATCTCATCCAATTAAAGATGAACTTCATACTGTTTCACATTCATAAAGTCCATTGCTCATAATCAAATAATCACAGGGCAGTAAGAAATCTCACTTTACTCCAGCACTACTGCAAAAGAAGAATGATTGCCAGGCTGGTTCTGTACTTGTAAACCCATTCATTATCTTTACTATACAATGATATATGTTTATATATTCATTTTCCCAGCCTTTATATGGAAAATTGAGGATAAAGAGTAGTATACACTTCTTCCAGGTAGGCATGATGTATCATCTTAAAGGTTAAAGTAGCAGGATGAAAAAATAAGAGCCTGTGAAAAATTTCTCCACATAAGAGAAAAACAGTAATCTGAAGCATCTGACCGTTCTGGTCATCTCTGTTCCTTAAATATCCAGCAGATCTTATCTTAATGTATTTGTATGAGCTTTTGCTGGAATTTTCTTCCTCTGGAAATTCTCATGGTCTTCTATTTTTTGTCATTTGGCTCTCAGTTTAAACATTGGTAAACTAAATAAATAAACTTAAATAAACATTCTTTTAAAAGCAGTTCAACAGCTTTAACATATCCTTCTCTAACCACAACAAAGCATATACATGCCTCCAGGTGCCTTTATTTACTACCCAGAAATTTAGAGAATCTTTCCAAGCACTCTCTCTATTCTTTTTATTTATAATATCGTAAATTGAGTGACGGCTTAAGTATCTAACAATAAGGGAATGGTGAAATTAGTTATAGATTGTACATGATAGTATCTTATACAGTCATTAAAAGAGCTATTTACAGAATTTTTAGTAACATGCATTAAATGCTTATCTCAGTGTCCCTTGGGAAAAAAAAATCAGTACATCAAGCAGAGATTTCATGTAAAAAGTATTATCAAATAGAAAAATTCGAGATAAATACATATTGTAAATGTTAACAATGATTATATCAGGATTTTTTAATGAAGTGATTTTCTTTATTTTTTTCTCCATTTTTCCTATCCTAGGGGTGGAAGGAAAAGCATGTGCTACTTTTGTAAACTTGAAAATTAAATACTATATTTAAAATGTAGAAAAGAAATGGATATGCCTGGATGGTGGTATTGGACAGTGTTTCTCAAACTTTTGGTTTGGTCTCAGGGGCCCTCTGAACTTTTATAATTACTGAGGACTCCAAAGAACATTTTCTATATTATATCTATTGATGTTAACCATTTTAGAAATCAAAACTGTGGAAAAAACTCAAAAGTTATTAATTCATTTAAAATAAAAATATTATAACTATTTTGTATTAACATAAATAATATATTTTTATGAAAATAGCTATTTTAACCCAAAAATTAATGAGAAAAGTATTATTTTACATTTTTGCATATCTCTTTAATTTCTGAGAGAATTGAATGCAGCAGGAACCTCATATTTGCATCTGATTTCAATCCGTGGCCGTATGTTGCTATGGTTAAAATATATGAAAAAAATATGGCCTCATATAGACACGGACTCAGAAAAAGGGAACCCTCACAGACTCCCTATCTCCCCCAACCCCAACAAAATAAGATTTTGGGAGTATGAAAGAGTACTTAAACCTTTCTTTGAAGTAGAGGAAGAGCTGGAAGTCAGATCTGAGTTTGAGTCCTGAGTGATTTCCTTACTAGTTGTGTAATTTTCGAATGTCACTTAACCCCACTGAACTTACACTTACATTATAGATAAGTGTAATTATCTATGAAATGAAGTTCATATCCTACAGTGGGGTTGAGAAAAATTCAGTGGAATGTTGTTGTGTAAGTCCTTTGCAGTACCAAAACAAAGAATTGGGATACCACACATGTAATTTTGTATTAATTTAATCAAATAAAATCTTTTTTAGTAGTTTTGTATGAAGCACCCATAGTCAGAAATGATAAAGGAATACTATTTCAATTCTGTGCAGTCTGTACTTTTAAGCAAGTGGAATGTCAGGTTTTTTTTCTAGGAGAATATCAGATTGTCTCCCTCATTCTCTCCCATCCTTTCTCTCCAAATTTTCTCTCCTCTTAGCTCATCCTGTTAGATCAGTGCTCTAGTTAGAAGTTCTTTCTGAGCTTAGACACTCTGAAGGAAACCCTGCCAAACCAAGGAACATTACATTGCTCACTTGTTTGTCCTTTTACCCATTGCAAATACACTTTTAATAGCTAAAAATAACTTCAGGGCCTAAAACTGTTCATTCTTAAGCAAAAAATTGAGTAAGGTTCCTTTCAGTCTTTTTGTGTTTAATCATCCCTTTGATGTAGTAATAATAATACAAATGACAGCTTATATTTTATTAATTTTTAGAATTTATAAAACTAATTCATGAATTGTTTCAAGTAACAATGTTTGGAAAGAAGAAAAGACATTTCACTATCCCATTTGCAAACATGGAATTGATCTCTGATGATGTATGGGGCCCTTCTCAGATCAAGTGGTTTGTCAAAGGCTGTTTCCCATGGCCCACTACTGCCAGAGATAATATTCTGAGACATCACACTTCAAGTTCTTAATGACTCAAGATGAGTTTGGATAGTTTCCTTTTTTTTAAAACCTAAAATTACTTTGATTATACTAGCTATTCATTCCCTTTCTTCAGGACTTGGAATTTGAAACTGTATTTGTAACACTCACAGACTTAGATAAGAGAGGGACCTATAGATTTGTGTTTTCTACTTCTCTCTGCTATGTCGATTCAGGATTCTAAAAACCACTATGGAGTGAACTTAAGAAATGAGATGAGGTTGCTACAGAAAAACAGAATTTGAATCCATGTATGGTTACTGATTCATGCACATTTTTTCTTGAGCTATGTCTTCTTTTGGAATCAAAAATATGGGTGTGGTTCTACAAGAAATAAAACTGTGCAGAGTATTAGAAATTACTTATTTTTACTATAACAGTAAAGATATGGAGATAGTATCGATATCCTTCTGTGTCCTTCTGTGCTCTGATGACAGAGGATTCTGGAGAATCCAATTCAGTAGTTTATTAGTTGGATAAATCATAAAAAAATTATAGTATCCTGAAATATAGTAATTAACATAGATATTATCTTAAAATACTGACTAGACCATTAGAAGATGAAGGTATCGTTAAGGTTGAGATTTATTGTAGTTGGCTTTTAAATATTTCCTGACCCTTTTTCCCATGTCCTTTACTGTAAATACTTCATATTTTAAAACATATTGTCTCACTCTCTCTACTTTGTAGTGTTGAGTAGCCTATGATTTAACTGTGCTGGGCTACTAACAATTTCTTTAAATTACTTGAATGTTCCCTCTTTGTCTTTCCTAATCTTCCTTCACCCATTCTTTGCTGGAATGTTAATCATTCTTTGAAGCTCTGCTAAAATACCACGACCACCATAAATTGTTTTCATATTCTTTCTAAGATTCTTTACCTTACCCTGTTCTTCCATTGTTCTGTGTACTTGTGTAATAGAATTCGTTCCAGTATTATGTGGATTATAGACCTCAGTGCTTCTGTCTGTTATCACCAAACCAGGTAAGCTGTTGGAGGGCCAGGACTATATCCTCTATATATTTGCATCCTCACAGTTATCTCTCAACAAATATACATTCTATTGAACTGCATATAACTTTTAAAACCAGAACCTTCTCTTCCCTGAGCAGGTAGGAAGGACGCATTAGGATGAGCAAGGCACATTTGAAATGAGGGTGTGGCAGCTGATACTCATGCTTTAGGAGCCCAGTAACTCCTTTGTTCTTCCTGTTACTTATGATTTCCATGTCCCAAATAATTGAAGTAATGTGGAGATTTTTAACAGATTGATAAAAATTGAGCAGAATCTAGAATAAACTTAGTGAATTAAGTGCACCGTGGCTTCTGAAGCCCACCGATGTACCTTAGAGACTGACTACAAGACACAAATTACAAATAAATGTGTGTAAATTTAATTTTAGTTAGATTAACAGGGAAAAATTACCAGATGTCCCAAATGTCCCTTGATCGTTTTAGCTATATATTATATTAATGGAAGAGACTTCAGATATTTCAGGATCAATTTTCCAGATTCCTCTCATTTCGAAATCGTTGAAGTAGAGATGATCCTGAAAGGGAAGACAAGGCACAGTTATAGAATCTCACTCATCCAATAATATCTTATGATTGCAATTATTCCAGAGAAAACAAAAGTAAGTCTTTGTACAACAAGAAAATGAGATCCATGTGTTCTTCCAAATCTCATGAGATATCAGTCACATACTTAAGAAAAGAAAAAAAAAAACTTTAAAATAATACACTTTCCAATTGGGGAAACCTGCTTTAGTACTTTATATGTAATAGGAATAATAACCCATTTTTTTATAGTGAGTGATCACGGGAGGATTTAATTTTCTTATATTTTGATGTCAAAGAAAACTCAGATTTATGTGACTGCAATAATTAAGAAGACACTCAAAATCAAGTTTATAAAGTGCTCTTTCACCACCTCTTTTTGTATGTGTGGGTGTTTTGTGGGCAGATATCCACTTGTTTTATTTAAATAGTAATTATGGCAATACAAGCTCAATATACAGAATGCTCCTGATTTCTAAGCAGTATGATCAATGAACCACTGGGTCTTTGTGGTGTGTACAACATTGAAAAACTTGGCTCCATAGTGACTAATTTTAATATTTACTAAGACTTCAATTACTATAGTCAGAGCTTATCTTTATTCATAACTGTATATTTATACCAAAGTGACTCATTGATTACTTTAAGGTTTTAAATAAAAATTATAATCCAAATGCATCATATATTTTCAAATCAATAATGTCATGTTAGTTTCTTAATGATTATTAACATACTTATAAAGAATTGTGATAGTAAGGATTGTGAGCAGAAGTTTCTACTTTTCAGCATTAACAAGACTTGACCACAGCCAGCCATTTCTTATCTGATATATCTACATTTGGCAGAGGAAGATAGGGATGAATCTTTTTATTACTCACAGATTGTCTAAAAAAGTATTTAAAAAAATTGATATTGAATACTTCTGACATTGGTAATTGGTGTAATTATTTTTATTCAAACATTGAACACAGATATGAATATAAAAGAAAACTACAATATAAATGACACATAAAACGGCAGTTTTAGATAAAATACTATCCTTTTTGAAGAACCAGTTTACAAAAACTTTCTGCGTTTCCTTTCAAAGGAGAGAACTCCACAGCTCTGCAAAACAAAACTGAAGTTACTAAAGGAGCAGAAGGAATAGTTTGCCCCAGTGCACAGGAAAATTTTAAAATATTAAACAAAATACTGATGAACTTGTGAATTGTGATAAAATAGGCCATATTGATTTTCTTACCCTCCATAACAAGGACACATTTCTCAGACTTCTGGGAAATGTCAATTCAACAACGTGAGAACTCAGAGTCTAAAGGCTGAATGACTCCTCATTTTTTTGAGAAACAACTTGAGAATCTTTGACCTTTAATTTTTTTAAAGCAATATATGGAACATAGCAAACTCATTTGGTATAAATGGCCTTTGGTGTCATTGAGTTTCTAGACAGTTTCCCCTTTGTAGCCTGTACCTAGTCCTGCCATCTAAAATGTTTCCTTTCAGGGAAGCCCTGACTCATGGACTCTCATTTTAGCTACAGAGAATTGTCTATTCCAATACAAACAATCATCCATGCTTCAGTATTTACTAGGCTTAACAAATAACTAATGGATTAATGGCTAAGAATGAGAGATTTTAAAAAAAAACATGTAAACATAGAACTTTTTAAAAAAAGAGTGAACCACATGTAGCAGCATGGATGAATCTTAGCACCAGACACAAAGGGCTACATACTGTGTAATTCCATTTATACAGCATTCAGGAAAGGCAAAGCTATGGGGATGGAAATCAGATCAATGGTACCAGGGGTAGGGGCGGGAGATTGACTCCAAATGGAGGACCTTCTGTCGGCGAAGAAATATTCTCTAGAATGGATGGTGGTTATATGATTATATACGTCTGTCAAAACTCAAAGAACTGTATGCTTAAAAAGGTGAATTTTGCTCCATTTAAAGCATGCCTTAATACATACAATAGAAAAATACGGAATGGAGGACTGAGTTGAGCATATTGTGGTCAATAATTAAATTTCCTTCTAGTTCCCTTCAGTTTGATCTTTAAGTAAATTTTCATGATTAAATTTTAAACTGATGACAAATTATGTTTTTTTAACTTATTTTTATTTAATCATCACTTATACAATATTACCTTTATGTCAGACATTGTCTTAAGAGCTCTACAAATATGAACTATTTAATCTTCAGAACAACAGTGAGGTAGATAATATGTTTATTCTCATTTTGCAGATGTGAAAACTGAGTTGCAGAGAAGACATGCAGTTTTTTCATGGTCACCCAGCTGGTAAGTGATATGGCCAAGACTCTGCCAGTCTGACTTCAGAGTCTCTGCTCATAACCATTACGGTTCTACAGACATTTATTATTATTATTGTTATTATTATTATTATCATAATCATCATCATCGTCATTATTATTACCTTTTTTCCAGCTTCATTTAGCTGTAATTGATAAATAAAATTATATGCATTTAAGGTATGCGATGTGATGGTTTGATATATGTATTTATTGTGAGAGAATAACAATAGTCAAGTTAATTCACACATCCATCACCTCACGTAGTTACCATTTTTTATTTTTTGGGTGAGAATACTTCAAACCTACTTTCTTAACAAATTTTAAGGCTACAATACATTATTATTAACTGCAGTTACCATGCTGTATGGATCCCCAGTCCACAGACTCTTTTGATGCTACTTTCCTAGTTAGTAAACTTTGGATTATAGTTTAATTATCCTGAGGTACAGTGGATAGAGTGGTAGAAGTTTGAAAACTATATTTAAGACTGTTGTTTGCATTGTGTGACTTCTGAAAAAAATCTCTCAATCTTTCTCAATCCCAATATTAAATGGCGATGATCATCCTGCTCATATAATTTTACTGGATTATTGTGAGTCTCCAAGAGTAAGTGTGTGCTCAAACCATATGCAAAAAGTAGGGTGCTATACAAGCCAACATTATTGATCAGGTCACTTATGATTTTGGTTCACAGGACTCTCTATAACTGCTAAATGTGATTGTTGATCACCTTAGGAAACAGGACAATATTTTAAAATGTAAAATTGTACACTTTTCTCAAAATATGACATGCTAAAATATAAGCACCCAGATTAAAATGAAAGTTCATATTTTAAGAAGTTAAAAAATTTTAATACTAAAAAGAAAATATTTTTAATTGTGCCTAAATGTAAAAAGGTATATTTTTAGTACGAATATTCAAATAATGGTAGCTTATATTTATGAAGTTACGATATAGAGAACACATAATTAAATTCGATGGTTCATATATTTACTTGAAAAGATATTACACTAAAGACATCTTAGGGATTCTCTTAGTATTATCATTTGTTTAAAAAAAATTAGTTACAGAGTTTAAGTTAAGAAAATAAACATCATATAATTCCTTTGAATCATGCTAAGGGAAAAGGCTGTACAGCTAGAAAAGGCTGTACAACCTGGATCTAGTCATTCCTGACGTATGACTTGATGCAAGTTATTTAGCTTCTATGAGCTTCTATTTTCTTTCTTCATCCGTAAGACAGGGGAAATAATAACACTTATCTCATAGCATTGATTCGAGTTAATTAATACATATAAAGTGCTTACATAGGACTTGACACATAGTAAGTACCTAATGCATCCTAACTATTATTGTTATTCTCACAATTATTATTTTCACAGTAGCTTTGGCCAGAAAGAGAATCTGTTAACAATATGCAGTATTTTTCTGTTCAAAAATTATGGTTACGCTATTTCATACTGTGTAAATGCAGAGATGCACCTACTCAGTTATGTGCTCTTCTATTCTAGTACCAATGTTTCTTTCTTTAAATATTTCTTATACTAGAACCATCATTTTGCTAATCCTCTGGGGTTGACATGTAAGAATCACTTTTATTTATTCTCATTGCCACTTTTCTCATGGCTGTTCAGTTGTCGAGTTCTATTAGAAATTGGGCTCTGATGATGTAGGGGGCCCTTAGAGTATAATGTATAATGAAGGAGATGTGGAGGGAAGTGACAGAGAGTACAGAGGGATATAATATTGTATGTCAACTATACTTTAACTTAAAAAAAAAAAGAGAGAGAGAGTACAGAAGGAAGGATCAGTTGTGGAGGGCAACGAGACACCTTTTCTTCTGAGACTGGAAGTATTGGTGTCAGGTAAATCTAAGAGCGAGGAAGCAGTGAGACCATTCACTTTAGAGTTAGACATCTCTGAAATAAAATCCTAAGTCTTCCACTTACTAGTTGAGTAAACTTGAGCAGGTAAACTTTGAATTATAATTCCTTATATATGACTTGAGAAAAATAAATACCTTTCAGGATTGCTGTGAAAAACAGAACTGATAAAAATTTACCCACTAGGCATATATTATTATAACTTGTTCACTCTTGAAATGAGTTTCATTGGAATTGCAACTGATTTCTGAGCTCCACACTCAAGCACTGAGGCCTAGAATCGGTTCTTCAAGAACTAAGAAATGGTCAAGTTCTCTTTCCTGAATGCAGTCACATCTATTAAGCAGACACACCTGGTCAACATCTGTGTATGCTTTACTGTTTTCTAAATTGAATGTAGGATCCCAAAGCAAAACATAGTAGAAAAGCCCAAGTCCCAAAGCTCGCAAGGATAAGAGAGAATGCTAATTTAACTCAGCTCTCCTGCAAATGTTTTCCATGCCCCTGTCATACCATGTGCTTTGGCAGCTGGAAAGAAGACACTGAAATTGGAGGGAACTGTGAGGGGTTGATTGTGTTTTTAATCAATCTTTCTTATAAAGACTGTTTACATTTAAATGTAAAATAACTGTACTGATGAGCTGATAATAACTGTTTTAATAATAGATACTAAAATATTAGTCTGAGCAAGCACTGAGCATTTACATATACCGATTCTGCTATAAGTCCTGTGATCTTATTATCTTTGTATCCTCAGCATCTAGAATACTGAGAGTTGTAGCTTCTCCATAAATGCCTTTTGTCTCTGCATTTCAGTTAAGATTCCACACAAGGTGCCTGAAAATTGTGCCATCCCTTTGGTAATAGGATGTTTATGTCTGGCGTGCCCAGAGAATAGTTAAATTTTTCCCTGCAATTGTTTTCCTAATACTCTTTTTGAATATTTACCAAGGTGTTTTTCAATTCTTGTTCTCTCTCAAATATTATAGAAAAAATTAGTAGAAGGTTGCTCAGTCCACTCATTTTAGTGAGAGCAGGCCACCCCTGCGGAACAGTGTGGTGGTGACAGAAATAATTGAAACAAGAGAAACCTAAGTTAAAAGTTAAAATAAAACCTATGGGGTTAGGTCTGCTTACTTGGAAAGTTGGAATACTTCTGGAATATTTCTCCAGAGATTCTAGTTCCAAAGCTAAAGATTCCTGAATTTCTTCTATTAAGAAAAGTAATAATAATGCATTACTAATCTCACCCTACACTCTCTTCCTTTCTCTGAGTTTGTACTGGCCTTAATGCACCTCAACAATATATGCTTTGGCTTATATTTATTTGTTTCATGTTTATTTTCCTTGTGTCTGCATGTGTTCCTTGAAGGCAGTGAGCATGCCTTTGCTTCTTTTGTGTCATCCTTTCCCATCCAGTGCTTAGCAGAGTGCAGGGTACCTGCTCACTGTTGAGATTATAGATACTCAACTCACCTGTATTGTACAGAACAGCCATTCCGATTCTAGATGGACTCAAGGTAGCAAATGTATTAGATTATGTAGAATAATCTGAGGTCATTAAGATCTTGGCAAGCACGAATGTGGCTCAAAAGTTCATGGATATTGTTCTTAAGTGGCATGTGCAGCTGAGACTACCATATTCCCTGAAAAGTTGGTTTAGGAATAATAATACTACCATCTACTTTTATGTGGCTCTTTGCAATTTGGAATTTAATCATATATTACTCATTTTAGTGTCACTAAACCCTGTACACTGGTCAGGGCAAAGCCCTTTACTCAGATGGGAAAACTGAAGCACACAGAGATAAAGGACTTTGTGTTTACAAAATTGGTGAATGGCAGAGCTGATATTTGAAGCGAAGCTTTCTGGATCCAAACGCAGTGTACTTCCTATTCCTTTATGCTAGCATAGTAGACTATTTTTCTATATAATAAAATTCTCTAGGATCTACAGATGTGGCCTCCCAAGTAAGAGAGATAGAAAGATAAGGAGAAAACCTTAATTCAAGGTATGATGCATTACAGATTTATTTGTTTAAAACAGTTTTTTCACCTGGACTTTACCTGGACACAGTTTTCATAATCCCTTTCTGGAATCTGGGAAAAGAAACAGAATCTGGCAAGGGGATATGTATATTTCCTCTTTAGTCAAAAGAAAGGGTTAAAATTTGATCCTTTGAGACTGTAAGGTGGACAAGAGTCCTGAATTTTCTACATGCCAAAAACTAGGCTAAAAGGCTGTATTTCCCTCCCTAATGTCTTTTTCAGCGTATAGGGAAAAAGTTAAGGGGTGTGTGTCTGGGGGAAAGGTTAGGGAGGGGAGGATACTCTTTTCTTCTAACAGACTTTCTTAAAAGAAAAAAAAAAAGAAATAAACATTTATTTCTGTGATTATGCCCCATTATGCTTAAAACATAAATGAAATAGGGACAGTTTAAGGCACAGAGGCTCGTGTTCTGATTTGGTTGTTTACCATCAATCAGACCGTTGCTTGGCAGACACTGGATGGTTATGAGCCTGAACAAGCTGAAAAGGGGCAGGAAAAGAAGTGGAGGCAGCATTCTTCCTATTTAAAGCTGCATCGCTTGAAAAAAGTTTTCGCAGTCTGTGCCGGAGCTGGTGCTGAAAAAGGGGGTTTGCGGAGGCTGCCCTGGGGCTGGTGCTGAAAGAAGAGCCCGCAGTTGACTTCATGGTGCTACAATAACCTTAGAATCTACTTTTTACTCCCAGGAGGACCCACATGTCTACTATTTAGACATGATGGTAAACTGGGTGGAAGCAAGACCTCTCCTCATCCTTACTGTTTTATTAGTGCAATTTGTCTCAATAAAAGCCCAGGAAGAAGACGATGGTGAGTTTGCCGTTTGCTTTGCTTGTGTTTATTGCTAGGTTTGGGGAAATAGGAGGAATGTTAAGCCTCAGGAAGAGCACGAAGAGGAGGTTCTGGTATGAAGTTTAAAAGGGGGCTGACAGCACCTGGAAGCGGCTCGGAGGACAATAGGGATATTTGTAAGCCCATAGCTTCTACATCTGCTGTTGGGAAGAGTACACCACTGAATGTTTCTGGGGAAACCTAAGATAAGTCCTTTTGCTTGAATGTGGAGAATGGGAAGTTTAAAAGAAAAGAAGAATGCTTAAAAACAGAACGCTAAAGGCACTTTCAGTTAGAGGAGTTGTGTTCTGTGGGCTGGAGTTTTCAGAGCAAACTAAAGTCGCAGCAAAAGCTGGGTAGGGTGGAGTCATTTTTGTACGGAACTTCTGCTGCTTCATAAAATTCTTTGTTTAGAAAAACCTCTGCAGCCACTCTGATAACCGCTTTTTCTTTGTCTTTGGCTCTTTATTCTTTTCTCTTTACAGACTTTCACTTCTTTCCCATTTGCATTTGTGATCTTAAAATCGCTTTTGCTTACTGAGAGACAGTCTCCTTTATTTCTCCATGACAGAGGCTGATAGAAGCCAGATTTCTTAAACTGTGGTATTTTCCCACCCTACTGACTTGATTATCAGGACAGTAGTGGTTCCCTGTTGAATGGTGGAAGGCAGGAAATCGGCATTCCTACATATAATTTATTTATCATCAAGTGTTTGTATGGACATTGTCTTTTACATACAACTTCCTTTTCTTTTTATTTATAACAAATCTTGCCTGGTTACTATTTATTTTTTCCTTTGCAATTTGCATATATTAGGGATAGGGTGATATGATATGGTTAAGCAAAAATGCATGGCTGCTATAGAATATAAGAAAATGTTTAAATTGGTTTCAATGATTATTAAATCCTTACTCTCTAGGGCTGAAATTTGAAATACAGACATGTACTCGCTTATAATAGGCCATTATAGATTTTCATAACTATTTAACATCAAACTCAAGCTTTTAAAACTTAGCACATTTATTAAACTTTTCTATTACTCTCTTTCATATGTATTTTTGTATATATGTACATATACATACATACATGTGTATATATTTTTAATACCTGCTTCTGTGCATTTTTTATTTCAAGATGTTTATAAAATTAGTCTAGAGACCACAAGTTATAAAAAACATTTAAAGAGTAAAAATAAAAATCTGGGTGAATACCCAACACTCCGTCCAGAGTCCCATAGAGGGGGCACTTTCTAAAATCTTGCAACATATTATGTTACTTTTTATGTTTTAAACATCAGTCAGTTTATAAACGTTAGAAACTATTGAGTTTCTTTGTAATAATGTGAAAAATGTGTTGTTTGGAAGAGTGGGGAAAATAATTGAATAGGACGTGGAAATCAGTAAAGGGAAGGAAAAAATACAGAAAGTTAAATAGAAATAGAAATTCTGATTATAAAAGGAACTTTTGACTCCCCTCCCCTACTGAACTACCAACAACTTTAATTTAAAACTTAGGACAATTTTCCTTGTTAATGTATTTTAAAATAAATAATTTTTAATAAAATATGGAAATACCTAAACGTGTGAATAAACTAAAACAATGTTTCTTAAAGTATACGGTATAGGCCATATGTTAAAAGATCTTCCAAAATAGTTGTAATTATTTTGTAGTTGTTTCTAAAAAATGAGCAGAGTTTAATTTTTGTCAATATTAATTTACATAAATGTTAGGAATGTGATGCTTGATGCAAAAATGTCCCCAACTCCATACCAGCTTTTCTCCCCCCAACATAACCAAACAGCACAGAAACTGAAATTGCAAATATCAGATTTTACCGAAAAAGAGCAATTGCTTGCATATATATTACAAAAAATACATTCTTCTGTTTTGTTACTCATCCAAACAGAATATATGTGATAAATTTCAATAGCAAAATAAAGTAGTAATAGCCCTAATTCAAGGTAATATAGAAAAGAATTTCAGAATCTAGAGCTACATAACTTCTATTTACTTATCATACATAATTTGGTTTAAGTTGTATTGTGTGATACTTGTCAATACTTTATTTTCCCAGTTCAGGCTTGTCAGAAGCTTAAGTGTCAGAATTTTGAAACACCATGTGATTTTAAGTTTGAGGAAGCGTAAACTTAGGTAGATGCTTTAAACTAAAGAAATATCTAAGGCATACAAGTACATGTTTCCAATGTTAACTTTAAGTCAGAAAATATGATATTGACTTTGCGTACAAATATATCCCCTTGGAAATGTAGAGGCCTGTTATCACATGTAAGTTCATATTTATAATTTTTTTCTTTTTAATATTTCAAGGTATACTTTTCCTCTATTTGGCCATGGTTATTTAGCGGAAATGTAAAACATAAGCAAAGCTCTTGCCTGATAGAAATACTTATGAATGATGAGATAAAGGAAGTGAATAAAGTTTTAGGCCTCTTAGACCAAAATCATTACTACTTCTCACAACATTTTAAGAACTGAGTTGATTTTTTTAAATTTGTAAAACTGAAAGGAGAAAATTTGGGAGTTGGGGTTAACTTTAGTTGAAACTATTAAGAAATAAAAATCAGAGTTAAGATGACAAAATCAGCTTTTCACGAGTTTTTTATGTGTCTTGTGGTAGAGGGTGCTTTGAAAGGTTCCCATTTGTTTTTTATAGGAGAAAATACTAGTGGATTTTCTAAACAAAGTTCTGATACCCAATGAGCTATATACATTTCGTATTAGAAATGGACATACATAATCTTAGAAAATGATCTTTGATATCTATCATTGATTTCAACAACAGAGGAGCAATGGAGAGAAGGGAAAGTGTAGAAATGTACCATTTCTAGGGGCTGTAAACATCAGCGCTTTTCAGAGGCCAGGTAGGTAACATAAACAAGTGAAGCAAGGGAGTGTTTGTATATCGACAAGGGATGATGTGACTGTAGAGAACTGAAGATGCATACCTACTTTAAGACATTTGAAACTAACATTTTCAGAAAGCATTGCATAAGCCAAATACAATATATCTGAGTGCCAAGTCTGGCTCATGGACCATAAATTTGCAACCCTCTTGTTACAACACTACGCTGATATCCTGGACCCAAACCAACTTCCCATTACTAAGAGATGAGGGTCTCACAATCTTTTCTATATCATGATCTCCTGCTTTTTTGTTATATATGTCTACCATTTATTTCATCATTAAAATACAAATATGAAGAAGTGGATGCTTAACACTCAGCAGTACTTAGATGGGATCATTTTAAAGGAGTTAGAGAATATGACTAAATAGCTTGTTCAAGATACTTGTTCACTTATAAATTGTTTTAAACTCATTTCTATTGAAAACAGATACTTTGGATCATTTAGTACATGCAAAGTTTACTTTTATAATGGATAATTTAATTTAGATTCAGCTGCACATAGGAGAATGCAGTAGTTTAAACAAATAAAACTAATTTTTTTTTTTTTTTTTCATACATGAAAGCAGCTTTTAGTTAGGTAGTGAAAGGCTGGTACATTGTCTCTACAAAGTCATCAGGGATTCAGTCTCTTATAGCGCTCTACTTTTATATCCCATGGTAAAATTCTAACTTTATGATCCTAGATGGCTGCTGAAGCTCCAGCCATTACATTTACTTTCCATGTATCTATGTAGAGTATGGGTGACAAAGGCTGTGATTCTCCCTTTTTTTTTTTTAATGGAGATTATTAAATATTCATACCATTTAAACTTACTTATAGTTGGTCAAAATTTAGTCATATGGTCACACAAATCTACAAGGACAGCTAGGAAATAATCTTTTAGTTGGGTGGCACTGCAACATACTCTACTAAATAGAGTTATATATGTTATAAAGGATATAAAAGGGAGAATAGCTAACAGGAGGTCACTGTAGTCCCCACCACAGTGAGCAAAAGCGTGAGCCCCTTTTGGTGGAATAGATCTGGTTTCAACGGACAGAATGTAGTTTAGTCACCAGGTCTGCTGTGGTTATTGTTCATTTCTGAGTAGAGTATGAAGCCAAGAACACTGGATGGCACTTAAATATTAGGTAGCAATTCTTTTGTTTCTTTATCCTCTTCAGAGAAATTTAGAAGTACTTATAAATTTTATCCAAAATAAGTGAGCCTTTATTTTGAAGAGTATATATATTTATATATTTATAGATTAGTGGATTGATAGGTATAGTGAATGCTTTATATTACAAACACATGTATACCATGTTTTGACCATGACACGTTAAGTTAGTTGGTAAGCAATCCACAGTAAGTATTTAGTTGGCTATGTAAAGAACCACCTGTAGGTCTCATTACTAATAATAGATTCTGGGCTTCCTCTTTTCCAAATATGCTGATTTAGTGAATGTGAATGGGATTTGAGAAGCTTTCTAGGTGATAATGATTTATGTTGGTGAACCACTGTATTAAATCTCTGCCTTACATGCTTTTGATCTTGATAGGGACCAGTTGGCTTCCTTTTCCAAGGCTACACACTGTGACTTTGGTAAAAACTTGCTATTGTGATTATTCTTTTCACTTGTAAGGCTACCTAATTAAAGTTTGTAGACAAACCATTGCAAATTCACCATCGTTTCTGGAAAAATAACTCAAGGCTCAATCCTCCTCTTGGTTGAGTAGATGAATCACTCCATGCTAAGAACAAAAGTTATTAAAGCTTATTTCTAGGTGAATATATAGTTTTATTTTTTTTTCCTCACTTTTACTTCCTGCCCTTCATACTTTTAGGACTATCACTGCAGACCCAAAAGTCATTGTGTTGACGGTTCGAGAAATGCACATAATACAGGATGTGTGGTAAAAAAGGAAAGACAAAGTTTTGTTTTGGGGATCAAAGACTTAGAAGATTGAAGTCCTGTTAATCCATGGCCACAGAATGAAATCTTTTTTTTTTTAAATCAAACAGTTTGCTTCTACTTGAAGGATAATTCATATATCATCACTTGGCCTTATATAGCATTCATAAAATGTATAAAAATGAATCACTTTTTGACTTATTACTTTTTGCTTTTAGACTATAACATGGAAAAGTTTAGATTTTACATATGAGAGATATAGTAATGGTAAGGTAAAAAGACTACAATTGTTAATTATTAATTCATCTAGTATATAGGTTTGGGCAAATTGCACAACTTTATATAAGACAATGGAATTGTTAGGAAGATGTTGACATTTCAGTTTTGCTCTAATTTTCTTTCTACATAAATTTTATGGTTATTTTACCTAAATTTCATGTAAAACTGTTGAAGTGTTATATTCAGTATTTAATAGAGTATCTACTCTTGCATTGCATGGGGGGTTAGGGGATAGTATATTCTATGGGAAATTTTGCCTTAAAGTTGTGATCAATTGGTGGCCTTAGTGGTTTTATTTTATTTATGTTTAAAACAAAACCTTTCAAAAGAAATCAAGGTGGTTCTATCTTGTACTGAATATATTCTCTAAGGAACAGTGTATTAGGTAAATTGTGATAGCACAAGATTTTTACCTACACATTGCTTTCTACAAAGAAGTCAGTAATGTTAACAATATTAATAAATTAATATTAATATATTAATGTAGCTTTGTCTCTATAGCTTTCTGGTATAATGTTTAAACTCAAAAAATGTTTATATGCTCTTTTTTAAAGTTGAGATCTAAAAAGGAGAAAAGATAGTCACAGTTGTTTCTATTCTTTTTTGAGTGTCTGTTCAATCTGAATTATAAAATTGGTTTCAAGATGACAAACAGTATATTTTTGGTGGAAACGTGGCTTGCAATGTAAGCATCACAGCCTTGTAGTAGTATAAAAACTTTAGTAAGTGAAGTAAGCCTGAGTTCAGCCATCACTAGAAGAACACCTAGGTTCTGGTCCATCTCTGCTATTTAGCAGTTTTGCCATCTAAAGAGAGTCATTCAACCTCACTGGGCTTTTGGGTCCTTCCCTGAAATTGGGGAAATTTTATGCAACCCTGTTAATCTGATGAGACTCTTAGGAGGATCATCTGGGAACATAACCTGAAAATAATTTTAGAGCACTTAAATGAGACACAGAAAGTGATATTACTATCTGATTTCAGTCATCACTCATATGAACCTTCATGGTCTATTTTTGATTTTCACCAGATCTTTGAATTTATTTTGAAGAACCTTCTAGATTTGTTGTTTTTCTGTATTTTGTTTGTTCCTCATCTCCTGAGGGAATTTGCTTCACCAGTCATGCTCTCTTTTCTATAACTTTAATTACTTCCTTTCTATGGACTCTTTCCTCTTAGCCTGTAAACAGTATAGTTTTCTTTCTGCCTCCACGCCCCTGCTCATCTCACTGCACTCTGACTTTTGCCTTCTCCATTTTATTTAAGCTGGCCTAGGAAGATGAGGACTGGCATGTGTGATGTTCCAGTGGACCTTCTCACCTACTGTTAGTCCTCTCTCCTTTGTTTAATACCATCGACCACCAGCTTTCTTAAATTACTCTCTGAAGATTCTTGCTCTACCAACCTGACCTTTCCCTCTTAGTTTCATGGGCTTCTTCTCCTCCTATATTCCTTAGCACTTGTTTTCTCATAGGATTTTTTCACTGGTCCTTTCTGTATTTTCTCTTCCTACATCATCTATGAATTTTACTCACAGGATTTTGCTCTACAGCTAAATGCTGATAATTCTCTCTCCACCCCTGAGCTTCCACATGAACTTCAGAATACCCAACTTCCACTGGATGGGCTGGAACCACTTTAAATTCAGTGTATCCAAAACTCAACTCATTATCTTCCTTTCAAGACAGGATTATCTTTTTTATATCAGTTAATAGCAACATTATCCTACCTGATGAAATTCAATTAAAATTCAATTAAAATTCACATTCAAGCAAAATTTCAATCATTCATGAAACCCTACCATTTTACCTGCTAAATATTTTTCAAATATACTTCTATGCTGTAAATGCCTAAATGTCAGCCCTCATCGTCATTAATTGCAGTAATCCCTGGCTTATTGCAATGGCACCTAAATTCGTCTCCTTGCTTCTCAGGTGGCCACTGCCCACTGGCATGTATATAGACCCCAACTGTTGCCACCATGATATATAAATGAAGTTCGAGTATGTCATTATCTTCCTTAAAGCTTTAGTTGACTCCCAGAACTTGAAGAAAAAAAATAATGTTCAAGCTCCTAAGCATGGCATATAAGATCTTCCATGATCTAGCCCATTTCAGCTGCCATTCTTTGCCTGGTAATATGGAATTACTTGTAGTTCTTACCTTCCACGTAACACACACACACACACACACACACACACACACATTTCCTTTTTTTGCCTCTACTTTCTATGTTCTACTCCATGTCATAAATTTATTTTATGTATTATGTACTTAGTTATTCTGTACATATATTCCAAATTAATATTATTTTTCAAAATTAAAAAAAATCTTTCTACCATTTATTCATTTAAGTATAAGCGAATTGATTTCAAATTCAGACTTTGCAAATTATATTTGCATATTCTTGGGCAATTTCTTGATTTTTCTTTTAGTTTTTTTATTTATAAAATTGGAGTAATAATATTTACCTTAAATAATTATCATGAAGACTACTTGTATATAAATCACTTACATAGTAGTATGGCTCCCAACAAACAGTAGGAGCTCATCAAACTATAGTTAATATTATTACTCTGTTACTATTTATAATAGCAATAATAATAAATGCTTATAAGGTGATTATGAAAACTAAAATGTTAGATGTTATAGAAAAAATAGATAACTTTTGCTCTCAAAGAGATTAAAGTCTAGTGTAAAACTTAAAATGTAAATTTTATATACATTATGGTCATTTTCACAATACATCGGCATTTTTATCAAACGCTAAATGGTGTGTATTAAAGCCTATTAAAAAGGTTTATTATTCAAATAGAAGAGTTTTATTGTATTGTCTTCTATGTAGGTTTACTACTAAAAAAACAAAGAAATAAAAACCTCTTTCCATTGGAGACTTTCTAATGACCATGTGATTTGAAACATCACTCCCTCTCTCCTGTTTCACACCCTCCCACACACGTTTCATTCTCTGAGATTGTTCCCAGTGTGTGGGCAAGCCAACCATGATCCATTACAAGCCCCAGTGCTTCCTCATGCCTGTCTACCATCTCTGTCTGTCTCAGAGTTTACTTTCTGAAAATACAATCATCATAAAAGTCTCTAATAAAAGTTGGAAGCTTATTTTCCACACTGAGCATTGCTCTGGGTTGCATTTGGAATGAGAGGAATTGCTTCACTGCACAGGGATTTACAAGGCAGTGCCCAGAACTATTTGGATACAAAAGTAGGGGTGACCATCTTTTCCCAGACTTTGTAGCACATCTCTTCATTTTCCAAAGGCTGCTGGTTTTTTCACTCCCTTTACTCCCAGTTTTGTGAAATTGGCTCCAGAAAGCAGAAGATGATGTAGGATATAGACACATTATTCATACTCAGACTTTCCATATTTTACTGCACTTTTCTTTCTTCTCTGTTTCTCAGACTTTAACAAAATGATGGGTTTGACTTGGAAGGAGGTACGCACATGGAATTTTACCAGATAATTTGTAGCTATGAATTCTTTTAATTAAATCTTTGCTATTTAATATGGTTGTTTGGCTTTAGATTTTTTTCATTATGAAATTCTAAAAATATGGATAGTTCCCTCAGCAAATACAATTTATTTATAGAGATTTAATATTTTCACTGATCTTAAACAGCAGTTATATGTTTATTATTTGCTCCCATAGTAGAACCTATTAATCTATGCTAGTCTGAAAGTATTTTTAAGCCTTTTATTACTCATTTTTTTCCAGTACTTTATATTGAAGAAGTGATTAAATTACAGTTTAATTAAGAACAACATGTCTCTCACATTCGTGCTAAAATTTTAGCTAGAATTTCTGGTAGGATGGACTGGTGTTCAGTGAGTTTAACTGGTGACCATGGAAAGATAAATTGAAAAAAAAGAATTCCTAGTTTTCTGGTCTTTGGCTACAAACACAGAACCTCTGAAATTGTAGTATAAAAAAGACTTATACTTTCAGAAGGGCACAGACTATTCTAAGAGAAATGAGTTATTCCAATACAAGCATTTTCTTTTACACAAATTTGTACTGGAAAAAAAAAAGGGCCTTGGGGCCAATGAAGGAGAAGCAACTAAACATTCTGTTAGGGAGCTTGTCTTCAACCCTTAAGGTGCTGTGTTAGGTCTTCCGGAGTGCTCATAAAAAAATCTCACTTCTTTTCTTTAATCTTTCCCTAATTCCTCTTATATCGTCATCACTACTGGTTAGAATGGGCATGTGTTTGTGTTTTTATTTTTTCCCCTTATACATAGTAAAACAACTGAATTTTGCTGAGAAATAACTAATAATTTCTGAGATGGTGGAGTTCTCATTAGCCTCGTAAGATTTCAGTATACTTAGAATCTGTTTGTTTTATTTTTTAAAGAGGGGTAATTCCTTTATGTAGAGAATGAGACAAAATTGAAACAGAATTAGTTCCATACAGATAAATTAGTGAATAAAAAGTTCCATTAGCAGTATTTGTATTTGGGTACATGGAAAATGATGTGACAAATTAAATTAGTACTTTTAATTATAATTAAATTACTATTTTAATGCTGTTTTGGCATAGCCATAAACTTGCCAAAGGTACACTCCCCTGAGCTACCATGTGTCCCTTCCACATTTGTTCCAAGGGTGCAATGTTGCAAAAGTCCTAGGAAGATGAGCAGGTGCAATTCTAGGAAAACAGTTCTGAAATAGATTATTTCATTTATATTATTTAGGGAAATCAACTTTCAACCTTCTCTCTGTTTCAGGGAAGGGCATTCAGGCTTCTGCTTGGGAATCAGGATCTTACAGTACAGCTCCATCTGGGTGTTGCTTTCTCAAATTTTGCATTAAATTACAGACTTTTACTTCTAGTCTGACCTATCAGAACTTTTTTTTTTTTTTTGGCTTCATCTTCTTTCCTATTCCATAGGGAACTAATATAAAACACATGGCCCCTCCAAATATTATTCTAATGCACAGTTTTAATAATATTACTCCCTTGTAATGTGAGCTCGTTATATGGTAATTTGCCATTTTGATCTCTTTCAATATTCTCTGGCCATCTGAATCAGCTGATGTTTTTGCTCTGGATGAAAACCCCAGTATCACATGGATTCTGGGGCTCATACCATAGGCAGATGAAATAGAACAGTGATGGACATTCTGTCCTTGTCCAAGAAGGGTTCTACAATCAAGACATTAGAGTCACTTCAAGTTCATTTTAATAGAAACTTTAAGTTGCCTAAGTGTAATCAAAATGGAATTTTGCTTACCAGATTCCCACTGTTTCTGATATGGACTTTTGAATCTCTTCAGGATAGAGCCCTATGATCGTACACCATTTGGAAGGCACAAATGCGTGATGGGAAGATGGGTTCTCTGTGGGTATGCAAGGATTCCAATCAACGGTTGGCTCAGATAGCCTCATTGAAATACACTAAAATATAAGGCTCCAGGCTGATGTGAGGCTCCATGACCAGACCTGCATCATATTGTTAGATTTAGAGAATTCGAAAAGGTTGGGGAAGTTTGTGATATCTCTTAATTTTCGTTCTTCGATTCCTCTAATCTTTTTTAACCCTATATTCCTAAAACATAGTCATTTTAGAATAAATAAGCAAATAAGCCGTACCACAGTAACATATCTATTCTTTTGCACTAACAGTATGTATACTGTCAATTAGGCCGATAGGCAGCAGGAACAGGGCATTCATTGTCTCACAGTGAGATATTTTTTGATTCTGGGAAATTCCCTCAGTTCCCAATCATTACCATTTTTTCTACACTGAGAGCCTTTAACATTTGGCAGTTTATGCATTTAGAACTTCTTCTTTTCCTTTTAGTTTCAATAAGCAGTTAATAGAGTGTGGATCTCTGGAGTCTCACATTTAAGTCTTGACTTTGCTGTCTGCAACCTTGTGACCTTGAGCAAGATACTGATCTTTGAGATTCAGTTTTCTCATCTGCATATTGAAGAATTAAATTAAAATCCTCAGGACTACATAGGCACTGAAGAAAAGTGGATATTATTAGTACTTTTAGGATGCATGCCCTCATTGGGCCAGTTACAGATTGTTTCTCCATAACAGAAATAATTTTCATAATATCATTCCCATGTGCTAGGTTTGATAGGAGAAAGGATGGGGAGCAGTGAGTCCTAAGCAGCTGGGGCAGAGCAGAGAGTAAGAGGGAGAGTTATAGTTGGGAAGTTTGAGATGGCAGTAATATATTTTTCTTTATAGTATGTTTTTCCCTTGGGCCAGGCCTGTGCTCAACTCTTGATTATTTACCAAACAAGTCAGGAAAAGGAAATCAGCAAAAACCCTTAAAGTTATATTTTGGTATTAGAATACATTTCACAAATTTAGCAGTATATATACTCATTTAATTTTATTCTTTTTTCCTACTATAATAATTTTGACAATTGTTTGCATATTAGGTTCAGGTAGAGTTGTTCAAGAAAAGCGAAACTATGTTCAATACATAAAACATTTATTTACTTTCCTAATATTTTAATGATGTCAAGACAGGCTTATTTGAATCCTGAGCAATGTTTTTGTGAGGGATGGCATGCACCTTCCTTCACCTGGGTGGTCAATGAAGAGTAAGGAGCTGTGTGAGCTCACTCAACTTCTACTAATTCACCATGGCAGTAGGGACTAGAGAGCACTGAGTCAGATGACTGGAACAGAGTCGTGACTCTGTTCTTATAAATTGCTTATAAATGTAATGTGTTGGTGCCTTAATTTTCTCATTTATAAATCAAGGGTAACACTTTTTATTTTACTACCTCACAAGTTCAAAATAAAGAATTCATAATATTTATGGGAATTCTGTGTCAGCTGTAAAGGCCTCTATAAACATAGTGCTACAGTGCTATTAATTTATCATGCCTTTCCTGTGATGAACTGTTAGCTGAATGCAAATTAAAAGTTTTCTTTTAAGTAAATGATAATGTTAATAATCCAAAGGAATATAAAACTCTTCATAAAAATGAAAGAAAGCAAAGTTGCTTTTTTTAAAAACCTTGAATCGAGGCAAGTAAAATACCCTGCTTATATAACTGTTTAGAAACCTCCTAAAGCTCCCAAATAGGAATTAAATAGGAAAAAATAAGAATAGAGGCTTTGACTTGAGGATAAACAGAACAGATGGAAAAACAAAACGTGGTTTCTCTACTATAACTGGACTGTAGTGCCTCTACAAGCAAAAATGTAGCTTCCTGGCAGAAGGCTGAATCCACTATTATTACTACTTTTTCCCTATTCATCTCTCATCAGGAAGCCTGTCTCAAAATCAAAGTTAAGCCCTATGGGCCTGTTTGTAGTATGGTATCTTTTTTCCCTGGGTCAGAAGGTGACTTTGAGCTAGAAATTTAAACTGGTGACAAATATCCACAACAATCTGAGCCAAGTGTTTAGACGAAGGTTCCATCATCCCTCAGGCCTGTCTACTTTCTGGTATATTTTAGGACTCTCTACTTGTACAGAGAGAAACATGCAGTTAAAGAGATTAGGGCCTCCACTAAATAGACTGTTACTTTCTTTCATGAATGAATTGTGGAAATAATTTTAAAGAAAAGCTTCTAAGTTAAAACTGGACCAACGCACAGGAAATCTGCATTCCAATTGCAGCTCTGTCATGAATTAACTTGGTGACTTTGTGTTAAGTGACAAAAATTCTCTGAGCCTCAATTTCCTCCTTTGTAAAATCTATGGTATATTATCTAGAATCACTTCCTGCTCTGAAAGTCTATGACTATAGAAGGTTTACATAAATTTACTTCACAGGTCAGATTTGTGCTATGCTACTGGGAAGAATCTCATGTACACGTTTTGGTAGATTGAGGCACCATTATTATCTCTAAAGGTAATTTGTGTCTGTACTTTTAAATTAGGATTTGAAGTTTTGATCCAGGTTTCTAGTTACCTATGATCCATTTCAGGAATACGGCTCCCAATTTGTAACTTTGTAAAATGATATGTTTTTCAGCCATTGGTTTTACTGTTTCCAGACACTGTTATAAAAGGAGATTGTAAAAAAAGAAATCACAATAATCTGGCAACAAATTTTGTAGATTTCCTATTAATTTTGAACTTTCCAATTAAAGGTAAAATATGCAAATATATCATGTGTTGTGTTACACTGTTACAACCATAAGACGCAGTGTTCTCTAAGTACTTTTTGCTGTTCTTCTGAATAATTAGAATTTAGCAGTATCCTAGACTCTTGCCCTTATAGCTGATAGATTAGCCTTTGCAGTGGAGACTCTGCTTACTTTGCCTGACAACCTACTAAGCTATTATTATCAAGCCTTAAAAATAAAAGAAAAGGACAAAAAAAATTGAAAGGTTATGGATTTTTACCTGAGGAGTACATCATGGGATTGTCGTCTTTGTTCTTGGTTCCTTATTTTATATTTATTCTTGAGTATGTATGTATGTATGTATGTATGTATGTATGTATTTGTAATAATGTTTGTTGGGAGATATATATGTATTCATCTGAATATTTAGAAAGTTTGATTTTTTTCTATTGACATTTCTTGAGCACAGAACTTTTTGGAGCATGCTGCTTGTCCTTTTTCTTCAGGGAGAATTAGACTCCATTTCCTTGTTTCTTTTCCCAATTTCCCTTTTTCATGAATAATGACCTAGGCCTTTAAACACTTAGTTTCGCAAATCCTGCTAGAAATTCACTTCCAGGCAGTCTGGGGAGAAAACAGCCTTAAAAGAAAAGTCTCTACAAGAGCATGTGTGTCTAATCCAGGTTCATAAAAAATTTAGATATAAAACCCAACAAGATTTAAAAAGACTACTCACAGATACTCACATCCATGTTCAAATCAGAGAACCCAGTGGAAGAAAACCATCAGGGTCTAGCTTAATGTACACTTCCAGAGGTGAGACTTGGTCATTTTAAAGCACTTGACAATAATTTACTTTTGGGGGGAACATAAATCTCGTTCTATCCACAAAAGCCAATATAAAAGTATGTTAGTGACATTGGTATTTGCTTTAGATAATTCTGCAAAATTTGACTTTTTATTAAAAGAAATAGTACTCTGATCTCAAATTATGGTGATTTTGACTTGCTTTTCTCCACAGAAGAGGATATCTCCACCATGCAATCTATGAGGTAGTTATTTCGACTTCTTCATTATTCACTAATTCACTAAACATTTACTAAATACCTATTGTTGAATAGGTGCTTTACTAGATGATACAGAAATAAATATTTAATCTTTGCCCCCAAGGAGCTAATTGTCTGATGAGGACAAATTAAATCAAGGACAATACCATGTGGTCTGATGGAGGCACTAGGGGATAGGAGGGGAACATTAGAGGACATCCCTGCCGTATAGTGCCTGAGAGGTGGAGGGCTGGGGGGAGAGGTGAGGGAAGGTCTCAAAGGAGGGAATACCTGAGCAAAGTCATTCCCCTGCATTCACTTCAGTAGGTACCTACTACATGCACTGCACTGGCTCTGTATCTGACTTTTATTTATTTCTTGATAAATCTCAAGAAATGTGATTAATAATTTAAGCAAAATCTATTTCTCTTGATGGTTCAAAATTAAATGACTTCTCTACGTTAATTATCAGATTGTTGCCTAATAACATTACTTAGTCTTAGTTTTTATATACATAGCAGCAAACTTTTAAAAATTAGAATCAGCTTTTATATATAAATTAGCTATATTGTCTTTTTGTGCAAATCTTATAAAAATACATACTTGAAAGCATGCTACTTGACTACTAAGTAGAAATAAAGATAATTTTTGTTACTTATTTTATCTATAGTGACTTTAGTTAGGCTATAGGGACATAGAGATAATTATTAACACATTATCCTGTATTTAAGAGGCATCCGTAATGAGGGGACTATGAACAAATAACTAAAACACAATATAGTAAACATGATGAAAAATAATTGCATAGGAATATCCAATTTACTTGTGAGAGCAAGGGTTGGTTTTTTGGAGGACATAGAGACGGCAGGTATAGACTATTCTTTTTCCATTTCCTATCCACTAAAAAGCTGAATTGTGAGGGGAAAGAGACACAGGATCATAGTCGAGATAAGAAGTAGGTCAAATGAGGAATTTTGTTTTATTTTGTTTTCAGATGACGGGATGGGATGTTTATAGGCTGAGAGTAAGTGTCCCATGGAGAGGGAGATGTCGAAGATAAAGAAAGGGCAATACAGATCAGGATACAGAAAGGCACAACATGGGGTATAAAAGTAGAGGTGTTAGCCTCAAAGAGGAGACTGGATGTTATTATACCTTTGACACTAGATGCAAAGAGGCAAAGATGCAAACGTAGCTTCAGGTTAAAGTGATATGTTAAGGGTACAAGGGGTGACAATGAGAGGTGGTTGTGCTAGTTCATGCCTGAGTACATCGACTGTTTTAAATGCCTCAATTATTTTAATGCCTCAGTTATTTTAATACATCATTTTTAAACACAAAATTTAATCAATTTAATTAAATCAATTAAATGACATATATTGGGCTGTCATGTGAGACCTACTCTTCTTTCTACCTACTTCTCTGTTTGTGTAACATGATGTGAAGATAAAGTTATCTGTAAGTCATTTGTTTTTATTGGTAAGGTTGGTTACTTATCAAACAGACCCTACAAATGCTTTTGCATCATGATACATAATGTTTCTTTTTCCAACTGGGCAATATGCTATTCTTTTGGATAGTCAGCTTCAACGTTCCATCGGTTTCTAATGCCTGATCATTTATTTGGTCCTCCTTTCACCCCCTCTACCAGGTGTTCCCAAATCACTAAATAAAAGAGCTTCACTTTCTCAGGAAAAGCTGAGGTTTGCTGTGCTGGCCAGTGGTCTGTATTCAGTTGACATTCATTTGTAGAGTTTTCTGCCTCTGTAAATAATAATACCACACTATGTCTTAGTAGGATAGTAGAGTTCACAAAGCACATTCATGCGTTTGATACACTTACGAAACCTAAAAACCTTAATTTACATATGAAGAAACTGAGACTCACAAGCGATAAATGATGCAGTGGTTGTTGGATATATAACGTAGATTTTCTGGCTCCCAATCCATAGCTCTTTCAATTGTATCTTATAAAGAGGGGAAAAGGAAAGGAAGAAGATAGTTTTAATCAAGAAAAGTGCTCCACACTATGTGAAAATCAAGTTTGTTCAGTGCCACATTCTTAAAGACCTCAGAGAGACTAAACCTGTGGCAGGCAATAATTAAGGAAAGTATAATTTAATCTTGTAGAATCTAAGGTTTTTTTTTTTTTTTTTTTAAGATTTTTTTTCAGACCTGGAATTTGGGGATTATTATGAAGAGCTGTAGTGAGGAAGAAATAACCACACAAGTTTTAATTTACCCAACTAAAAATTTTACTTGAGGTGAAATAGGAAACCCGGTGAGAATCTGCATAGAGATAAAAACAACTGCTATCACGGGACAAGAGCCAAAAATGACTTTTGGAAAGAATAATAAATAATGCTGGTTTAACATTCAGTGAGACACCTCTAATCATTAGGCTTTTTGTCCTAGCTTTATATCCTCTATTGATTATGAAATTAATGAGATAGTCATTGGCCAAATATTATTGAGTGTTTCCTGGATTACTGGATTCTAAGTGCCATGTTAGACACTGAAAGTAGAAAGAATAAGAAATAGCCTTCATACTTAAAGAGTTCCAATATGAGAGGTACAACTAGCTATTGATATTTATAAAGAACGAATGGATATATAAATAACAACATAAATTTAGATGAGTTTAAGCTGGTCTACAAATCAGTTGAAAGCTATAAAGATCAGACATCTGAACCAAACATATTCAGCAGGAAGATCTCCAATGCAAATATTTATTTGTTTAAAAAAAACATTTTCTTCATGCTGTAGTGACATTTTTTTTTAATCAAAACATTTGTTTGAGTTTCCATGAAAGTTGTAAATGAGTTAAAAATTTAATCACTTGCAGAAATGTTTTACTAATTTTTGTGAGTGCTGTCCACTGATAATCAACTTGCCAATAAAGTATATTTGTCTGAATTCTGTGTACCAAGCAAAATGCTATGGCGCACTTAATCTATATATTTATCAATAAAGTCAGAAGCAGAATCCTTGGTTCCTGACTTTTATAAGTTTCTGATTTAGTTGCAAAGTAGATACCTGAAATAATTAGGCTAAGAAATAGGTTATATAAACACTGAACAAAAATATATTGAACTTTTGAGAATAAGCCTAGAGTAAGTTCAGGAAAGGAAAAAATCTGCTGGAGTTGTAAGGAAAATGAGTGACGGTTTCAGAAAGGAAGCAAGCAGGAGAATATACTGTGTGGAAGCCATCAGAAGGGTTCTTAGAAGTGTTCATTTGTATCTCTGTAATTGTATCACAGAGATCCAAGGGACTGGTGATGGAGGAAAGGTGCTGAATCTGGCACCGTGGAGTTTTCTGATGATCTTTGAGAGAATAGTTGTCCAGACAGTTATGAATCAAAGTAAAAATTTCCAGAGCTAAAATTTCTTATACATGCTAATACAGTCATGCATGTCTTGCTTGCTGACAGGGATATATTCTAAGAAATGTTTGTTTGGCAATTTCATCACTGTGAGAATATCGTAGAGTTGTACTTACACAAACCTAGATCTCATAGCTTCCTATATGCCTAGGCTTTATGCTATAGACTGTTGTTCCTAGTCTACAAACCATGCAACTCTACAAGACAACACAAGATTAAATCATATGCAAGAGAAAATTATGCAATCAAGAGATGGGTAAATACTCAATGTGTTAAGCTACTACCAGTGTAACACAGCGTATTGTTTTACAGCAAATATTTTTTTGGAAAGAGTACTTTCCGAAATAATGATAAAAAATATAATATAGTAAATACATAAACCAGTAACATTATCACCATCGTCAAGTATTATGTAACTGTATATAATTGTCCATGTTGTACTTTTACATGACTGGCAGCATAGTAGTTTTGTTTACACCAGCATCACCACAAACATGTGAGTAACATATTATGCTATGACATTGTAATGGCTATGACGTTGCCAGATGATAAGAATTTTTCAGCTCCATTATAGTCTTATGGGACCACTGTCTTATATGTTTGCTGACTGAAACTTTGATATATGGTGCATAACTGTATATTAAGTAGCCATTGTGTTAAATATTTAGCTAAAATACTACTCATCTAATTTTAGTTCCATATTGTTTTCTAATCCTAAGGACCTATTGGGTATTATTAATGGAATACTGGGTACAATTCATTGGTGTTTCCACTGCGTTAATAATAGTTTTAGTGCTAGGAAATATTCGTAGTGCTGGTGAGGTATTGTGCAAAAGTAGAGCACTGTGGTCAGTAGATTAGATAAGAGAATTGCAAGTCTTTTTTCAGCTCCTGGACAACTCCAGATATGTGGTTGTGCATCTTCAGGGAGAATTCCAACAAGTGAGATTACCAGATTGAAAGATAAAGAAGAAAGAATTGGGCTGTGATTGTGTGGCTTACTTAGCTTATAGAGACTTAGAACATATCCTATTTTTCCTACAATAACTTCTTTATTAGTCTTTTAGAAAATAAACTTTTAAAAATTAGGTATCACATACATATAGAAAAATTCAAAAATCATAAATGTACAGCTCAATGAGTTATCACAAATTGAAAACACCCATGTAACCACCACTGAGGCTAGGCTTAATTTTTAATTTTCCATTTTTGTTTCAAGTAAAAATTCAGAATTCGAGTATTTCTACACTAGTGTCAGAAATATACTCTATTCCTGAATGTGTAACATGAACAACGAGCACTCATTATCCTAGTCAAAATTCTTTGATGGTGCGAAGAATGATATATTGTAACCTATGAAGTTTTTCCAAGTACCATTTTTTTCCATGGCAGAACCAACTCTTTTATCCATAATACCAAAGGTGGAGGGCTTTTTCATCACATAGGCAGACCATTGGATTTGAACTGAAATCTACCTCTGGCACAAAGTATTTAATGGTGATAAAGTCAAGGATGCGATAGCTACTTACATTACATAAAATAGATGTGAAAACACATATCACAGAAAAAAAAGAATTGCACAAAATCCTTTTTGGCTTGATGATATTTAATCTATATGTGACAGGAATATGTGTTACCATAAAAATACCACAAATTTCCATAAATCACTCAATAAAGTCATTATCATGGACCTGATTGGTCATGGTATGTAGCTTCAGCCATTGCTGTGCTGATTCTCAGAGACTCTTCTTTTAATTACTGGCATAATTACCTAAAAACTTTGACTTTCTAATTAAAATTCAGCAAATATTTATTGACATGTACTGTGTTCTAGTTTATTATTTCAGTGATTTATTGATGGTAACAATGTTAAGTAGTTTTTTCAAACCAGCACATACCAGGAGGAGTAGGACATTTTGGCCAAACTCTTGGCAAAATTTTATTTCAAATAAGAATACCACAAAACATTTAGTTCTCCTGAAGAATTAGCCCACATTTTATTTTTGTCATCCAAAGCACATTGTATTCCAAACTTCCTGTTACTGGTATGTGTAAAACACATTTCGAAGTAGAGAATAGTTGAGGTTGGGATCTCATGTTGTTTACTGTGTTTAGTCAGGTTGGCAGAGTGGTGCAAATATCACTTTCTCTAGCATAAGAACATAGGAGAATCCTGTCATTATTATTGAAAATAAATTATGAGATTATATTCCTGTTCTTTTTAGACTGTTTATTTAAATACCTTTCACATGCCTTTTTAGCTCAACAAATATTTTAAATTTTTCTGTACCACTGTTTTGTTTTTTTGCTTGTTTTGGGATTAAAGTTCTGAATATGTTATTATTTGTATATGCTTTAATAAACATGGAAGAAACATTAAAAAGAAAGCAAATTTATACAACTTTTGCTTTTAATGTGATCTAATGATGTTAGCATTATTTGTATTCAAATTTTCATGTCTCTCACAAAGCTCATTTGGAACATTGTTTTGCTATTCTGTCTGTCTATCATCTATCATTTAATTTTCATTGAACTGTACATAGTACTTGGCTACTTGCTTTATTATAGTCTCAGTGTTGAGTGCTGTCTATTGGGGAGATGGGTGAAAAATATAGAAGGTAGTCAGAGCTATGACATAGTCATATTAACAGTTGCCTAGATTGAATTTTTCATTTTGTTGATGAAATCTTATTTTTCAGCTACCATGGCAACTGATCCTCAATCATATTTCCACTATTTTATTGAAAATTTTTAGAGTAACTTAGGAGACCATATGCTTATTATATTCTGTAGTGTGAATTAATACTGGATTTTGTACTAGCTTTTTTGGACATTTCAGAAGATAATGTGATTTTACACTGTCAGTTTAATGGGATTTATTCTTAGATAACAGATTCAAATATTTGGCACAAAATGTAGTTGAGACACATCTATATATCTTGGTATATATAAAAATAACAGTATTTTTTTTTATTAATGCATCAATGTGTGATAATATTTTGCTTATTTAATGCATATATCTCATTGGGGCAATCTGTCCAACAAAGCAGGATAACCAGACTGTTTAAATTAATATATGAGGGCAAGGTCATCAGTATATATCAGGAAACAGAGCATATTTGAAACTTCCAAGTGTTGATGAGTCCTTATGAAAGGACAACATATCAAAAAGAAGAAATAGTACATTGATTTGTTTTCAAATGTGACATAAATTATAATTTTCTGGTGTCTTTTATTCTTTTATTTTTAATTCTACAGTCTTCAACATGCATTGTCAAAAGCTAATTCCCTAAAAATGGAAATTAAAATTCACTTATTTAACAAGTATTTCTTTACTGCAATATTACAGACACAAACTGTGGCTCTGGGGATATAGCAATGAGCAGGTCTCTGACCACATGAAACTAGAATTCTACTGCAGGGTGTGGCTCACAAATAACGGCTCTTCAGGGATGCCTGTGCTCTAACTCCTTTGACCTGTGGATAGGTCACTTCATGGCGTGAGAGAGAATTGAGTTTATAGATGGCATTATGACTTTAAGAGGGAGGTTAACCTGGATTAGCTGGTGGGCCCAGTGCAATCACAAGGGTCTTTACAAGAGACAGGAGAGAAGCCATCAGGGAAGACGATACAGGAGAGCAGATGGAGAGTCAGAGGGAGAAATTTGGAGATGTTGCTCTGCTGATAATGAGAACTGAGAAATATTCTCGGTGGAACCACAAGCCAAGGAATACAGGTAGCCTCTGGAAGCTGAAAAAGCATTGGAATGGAAGCTCTTCACTAGAGCCTCCAGAGGGGATGCCAACACCTTACTTTTAGCCTGTGAGACCCATTTGGGACTCATGGCCTTCAAAACTGTAACATAATAAATTGGTGTTGTTTCAAAACCACCAAATCTGTGGTTGTTTATTATAGCAAGTATTGAGAATTAATACAGTGGGATAAGACAATATATGAACAAAACATTTTTTTGTAAAAAATAGATAATTTCTGATAATAAGCGACATGAAGGAACTAAAATAGAGTTCTGGAGCTGTGTGGCCCAGTATAATATCTGTTAACCAGTTGTGGCTATTTAAATTTAAATTTCATTTAAAAATTAAAATTTAAGAGTTTAGTGTGGCTAGTGACTATTATATTGGACAGTGCAAATAATAGAATGTTTCCATCATCACAGTAAGTTCTCTTGGACATGGCAGTTCTGAAGAGTGGTACTACTTTATATGAGATGGATTCTGTTTGTGTGAAGAGCTGAATGAGAAGGAATCAGGTATGTGAGAGGCCATGGAAAAGGCATTCCAGACAGAAGGAGCAAGATACAGAGAAATCAGTGTTTTAAGTAAAACAGAGGGATATGATATTGAGCATTTTAAAACCTCCCAATGTGCGTTAGAGAACATGATTACCATTTTATTTTCAAGTATTCTTAAAGAACCACTCATTCATTCATTCATTCATTCACTAAGCATTTACTGACAGCCTGATTTATGCCAGATAAATATAAATAAATTGAATATGACTGAGATGCTAAACTAATGGAATTCACATTCTGGTAGTGTTTTCTTTTAAAAATTATGGTTTATTTTGATAGTTTCAGAAGGCCATTGATTTGGTAGTGGAGGGTTAAACTTCAATTTTGCATTGTTCTAGGGAGTACAAGGGAAATGGAGAACTGGCAGGATTCTGCTACACTGGGGACTGCCTACCACCTGTCCAGTATCAAAGACATTTGCCTGGTCAATTTGTGGAAATGATTCCCTCTTGGCAAAAATACAAATTACATCAGTGGAAGAAGGAGAAGTAAGAGTCATGAGTTATGGCTCTCCTAGCAATTGAGTCTCATTTTCAGTAAATTTTGTTAGGTTCTTTTCCCAAATCTTGCCTTAGAACTTTATCTTGATAGTGTGTATGTTTACCATTGCAGTTTTTGTGGTATATTCACTTCAATGTTCTCTTGCAGTTTATATTAACGATATTGACTTTCAACTATTATGTCTTATAGAATTAAACATCAAGATTTTCTGGTGTGGTTTCTCCTTTAAGGAATTCAGAGACTGTGTGTGTGTGTGTGTGTGTGTGTGTGTGTGTGTGTGTGTGTGTTGTGTGTATGTACGTGTGTGTGCGCGCACGCGCATGCACGCTTTTTGTTAGCTTGATCATTTGTTTTAATTTTTATCTTTATTTTACTTCATGATGCTATAACATTGACTCATAAAATACATCATTATTAACATGATAGAAAGTGCCAGAGTGTGCAGTCAGTGGGCTGCAATTTTCCATAGCCAGAAAGTATTGGAAAGCTGTTACTCAAAGGTAATGTAGAATCTCAGGGGATCTATATGGGAACTACCTTTTAAGGCAAATGCGTCTTACCGGTGAAAGTGATGGAGGATGATTTCCAGATGTTGGAATGCTTGTTTTGGCAACTGTTACAGAAAACTGAAACATGTCTTGCCAGAACAACCAGAAGGGATGTGAAGCACTGATGTAAGAGGGATCAGGCACATGGCAAGCCAGGCAAACAGAACTCAGAGAGCATAGATACAGGGAAGATAGTAGAGCCAAGAGAGCAAAATTTGGAGGCCCCATTATCGCCTGTAGTGAAAACATGTCTGCTGCTGTTCTGGGATGTACACACAAACTTGTCACTGCTGTACCTTCATTATCTTCCTGTAAGAATTGATGTCAGTGTGTTAATCAGGGAAACTCTTCCTCGTTAGTATGTTTATTAAATTTTATGGGATTAGTAAAACATGCATAACTGGAGTCAAACAGAAATGTCTTTAAATGCTGGGTTCATTATTGACTATCGACTAAGTTTGGTTAAGCTCTAAACAGTTCAGCTTCATCTGTAGAGTGGAGGTTATAATGTTGTTGCCAAAGAACTGTTATGAAAACCAAATGAAATAATGTATGTGAAGGACATGTATGAATGAAATTCTCATCCCATCTGCCCCTTCCAACCATCCTCCAGAATTAACATTATGTTTTTGTCCTGTTGGGAAAAACACATTTTCAAAAGACATCTGGAGATTGAATATAATGTTGACAGACTTACATATTGGATATTTTCAGCTAGGTTGACTTTTTGTGAGCTCTTGTAATAGAATTACATAGGCAGCCAGGTATTCTGTCTACTGAAATTATTTCCTAAAAGGTGAAGAAAATATGAAAATGAAAATCCATCTTTGATGGAATGTGTCCTTTTACACATTTTGATTTTCCCCCTCCCTTCTACAACACTCTCTGTCCCAGATCTTTTCTGAAATAGAGATTTTCTTTTTTCAATCTCTGTGGTAAGCTTGGTTTTGGCTAGAAAAAACCAGGCTCTTCCAAAAGGCCAGTTTCTGCAGGATTTGGAACCTAAAAACCCAATTCACACTGCAACTATTTTCCCAAGGGGTGGAGTGACGAGAGCCAAGATAACAGGAAGAGATCCCTGTGGGGAAAAAGCTCATTCCACACCTGGACACTTTTCCACTGTGAATTTGCAGGGAAAGCTTTGAAGTCTGGATATGGAGTTGAGCTACACTCTGTGTTGATCTTCCTGCCTCTTCAACTCAATACATTAGCTGACCATGCCCTTTGCCATTCCTGCTTTCTCTGATGAAATATCACAGAGATATAATTAAGAATTTTTTGGTATCATGATTTTGTGTAGCCTGAAAGTCATAGGGTGCTGACCTTACCTATTATTACACCTGGAGTTAGAAACCTTCAGCATAAATCCTAGCTTCTCCATCTACTAGCAGTGTGATCTTCTATCATATACATTAGCCTAAGGTTCTACATTTCTAAAATGTAGAAGATAAGAATACTTGCTCTGACTACCTTGCATTGTGTGAGGATGGAATATGTGAAGTACTTAAATCACAGTGGATGACTCCCTGCTCAGTTCTCTTCTTGAGTTTTTGAATAGTTTTGTTCACACCACATTGTAATTATTTGACTCTTTCTCCTTAGTGACTAAAGGATAGAGATCATTTTTATTTCTGTGTATTTGTCTCAGCCCTAGTACCTAGCACTTGCTTGATCCAGGAGAGGTATGTAGAACATTTCTAAGAATGGGGCCTCTGAAGTCATGCTGCAACAAATCAATATCTCGGGCTACCTTGTTCTATGTGGCTTTGAGCAGGACAGTTAACTTCACTAATCCTCAGTTACCTTATCTGTAAAATGGGATGAAAATCGTTGCTTGCCTATTTTATTTATCACACAAGAGAACATACCTATAGCATTTAATACAATTTGTGGTATGAATTAAGCTTACAAAATTCCCTTTTATTTTTATTATAGAGACTCAATAATTTCTAAAAAATATTCTCAATGAATTTTTCTTTATATCATACAATTTTTTTTGCATTAGTTGATCATACTTTTTTTCCTCCTAAATTTTAAAAACAATTTATGCCTTGATTTATAAGACTTTATCTTTTAAGCTTCTTCAGCAAACAAAGAAAAAACACAGTTATCTTTGTAATATAAATAACTAGAATCATAGATCCAACAATACAACTTTCGGGTCAACTTCATAGTTACATGATTTTTTACGAAGCACAATGGCTTTTAAAAATGTCTTTTTTAAAAATCAGTTATTACTAGGATATAATTACCAAAGCTATTGAGGACTGTGTAAGATGTGTGCAGTAAAGAAACTCAATTACAGTAGAAATTTGAAAGTAATTATAGAGTGCAAAATTAGAGAAGGTATTCTAGTGCTTTTTTGAAGTTAAGAAGGTAAGACAGTGACAGGGGAATATGTGTTTTTATGGTCTTTCATAGATTTTAACTGAAATATACCTTTGCAACTCATAGTGGAAGGAGGATAAGCTAACTGAAATGGAATTTTATAAAAACAATAGCTAAATGTCAGGTGTTTAATTTGCATATTATCTAAACCATCAGTTCTCTTTAAACATTTGCCATGTATTCATGACTTCAGTCAAGGATACAATAGAAAATAAGATAGTCAAAGCCCAGTTATGACTTTTGTTGAGAGATTGATTATCTAAGTTACGAGTGTTTTCACTCTGAAGATTGCTTCATTTGTCTTTGCGCCTTTATTAAATATAAACCATAAGCCCATTTTGGGACCAACTATAATACAATTTACCAGAGATTGCTTTATTTTAAAGAAGATACATTTTGGAAGTAGTCTAGGGAATAGGGTAATTCTATTATAATAGAAAGGGTGAAGTGATTTTCTTATCAGAAAAGATAAGACAGGATAACAAGGTAGGAGCCTTGTTAGCTCATCTTAAATATTTGAAGGGATAAATTGTGTGGAAATGAATTAGATTTAATTTTTTATAACTTCAAGAGGCCAAGGTAGCTCACTCCATAGGATGGACAGTAAAGACAGGATGATTTTGACTGCCAAGTAATCCGTGATATGTTCATTGATTCAATTGAGGACTGCTCTGCTCTGTATTTATACATAGAAACACTCTAAAATGTCATGTGGGATTCTGTTTGGAAGCTTTTTGTAACGATGACCTAACCAAAACAGAATGGCTCCCAATGAGGTGGTGAACTTGCCATCTCTGGAAGTAACCTAGCAGAGGCTTTGTAGTCACTTAGGGACTGTAGAATTCCTAAGAAATTGGAGTAAATAGCTTCTTGTTCCCTTCCGATGCCTGTGTAAATGAATTTAGTGTTTGAGGAACCAAAGACAAGCTCCATAAGTTCATTCCAGAGCAAAGATCTGAGAATAGAGGTTATCATAAATATTAGGGAACATTTATTGTATACACAAAACTCATTATCTTTTAAGTTTTTTTTTTTTTTTTTTTTTTTTTTTAATGAAAGTGATGAAATCCAGGCCTGGAAAAGAATTCTAGTTGGTGAAATTTCAAATAGAATTTCCTTCTATGCATGGTGTCTCAATGATTTTTGTATTAATTAACGTAACAATGAGATTTGTGTTTGTGCCTCGATTACTTGATAATTAGCATGAACTTTATTCACTTCCTATGCTCTCACTTGTCATCTGAAAGCATTTTGGATATAATTTATTGTCTATTAAGTCATCTCCAAAGTACAATTGTAATATAGGAAACAATCATAACTGTACAATTGTAATATAGGAAACAATCACAACTGTTTAGTGGCTGAACAATTGATAGCTTTCATTTGACCTTGTTATGGACTGTGAGCCTGTTAGTTTGTTCAGGAATGTAATGAGTGAGAACTAGTTTTCCATATTAACCTCATATGTAATTACATAAATTAAAGCAAACCATAACAACTGAGAGTACATGTAAAATATACTTCACAGAGGGATTTTAAGGCCCTTATATTGCACCAAGCTTGAACTTACATAGCTGTATATGACATACATCATTTCTGAAAAATGTATATTTAAATTTCTACTATAACTTGACAATGAACACTAAGTAAAAGGTTCTGTTTTAATAAGTGTTATCATGAAGTTTTTCTCTAGAAAAATTTGGCTATGGAAGAGGAATGTCAGTATAGAAGGCCACGTTTTTATTCTGTAGGTTAATAATGATAGAAATTTGAATGCTAGCCTTCCAAACTTTCGTGAAACCACTAATACTGAATAGGAAAGGGAAAATGTAGAATTTAAATCTAAACCTACTGGAAAAATCAGCCATTTTTAATACTCTTAGTTTCTTCATTTTCTGCATTATCAGAATATGTTGCTATTTAGCCAAGTCCAATTTAATTTCAAATGAACTTTATTATGGTTTTTTTTTTTTTTGGTTGATATTGTGGTAAATCATTGTTATTTTTTAAATATAAAGTATCACATTGATTCTTATTATATTAGACCTCTGTAAGTGAAATCACATTCCATGTAATTATCAAAAGTATCACAGACTTTTAGAATTAAATGGAATTTAGACCCAATATTAAATATATTTATAAATAATTTATTTTAGATGTTTAAAACCAAAAACTTTATAATCAATTAAATATTAATGTTCCAAGGTTATTAATCAGCAAGTGTTATTGCATTTTTTTTTTACTTTCTCAAACACTCTTGTTTGAAGTTTGTAGAAATTTAGTTCTATTTGTCTTCACCACTAGTTTCTGAAATATGTGAGATGTAACAGTGAGAAAATTTTCACCTAAAATTTCATATCAAATTTTCTTTTAGATAAGAAGAAAGTGAAGTAATTTTGATGGAGGGATAACATTTTCTATTTTCCAAACTTTTATTGGCGTGCAATTAATATTTCTTAGAAAATACCTTAACACAATTAAAATGAGCTTAATAATCACTCAAATATTTTAGAAATTCCATCTTTGGTTAAAGCCATGATCTATATGAATTAGTAATCTGTATGTGAGATCCAGTTTGTGAAATGAAGGTTCTTTGCAGAAAAATGAAGATTCAGCTAAGTCTATGATTCTAAAATATGTGGGAGTAAAAGAATTTTAAATCTACCCCTAATATCTTTATATCTTGTCTAGCATTCCTAGATTTAGCTAAATATTGATTGTTGAAGTAATGCATAATTTTCTAACTCCATATTGTAGGGCAAATATGGATTTTATTTTTCTTACTAACTTTAGAATGTTCTTTTTAATCCTATATTTACATCTGTCAGGTCTCAATTTACACACTCATGACTCAGTAGACTTTTACTGACCTATTGCACTCTTCTTGGCTTCATCTTAGCCTGGAAGCTCCACGTCTTCTGTATGCATTTATCGAGTCCTTACCTCCTTTGGGTCTGTGTTTGTTCTTCACTGGATTCTCTCTACCTCTATGTCTCTTTCCTTAGATGTGGCAACCTAAGCTACATAACATATTCAAGGCCCACCTATATTATAACTTTGTTTCAATATCAGATACTACTTTATTTGTATATGCTTCTCTCTTCACAAGTATCCTGGCTTTTAAAACTGTTATCTTGCTGGACTTTCTTCAGGATGAACTGTGCAGAAACTCATATTATTTTTCTGAGTCTTTCTCATTATAATGTAGCCTGTCATCTAAGGGAATTTTGGGTCCCCCTTTCGCCAATGAATAGAAATTAATTTTTCTGTGAATGTAAATGTATTTTCCACATTAGTCCTTTATCTATCTACTAAGAGCATCACAGAGGTTTTCGGTGATAATCACTCACAATTTGTTTGTTTGTTTTTTTTTAAATCTTCAGAAGGGTTTAGAACTGCCCAGCTTGTTTTTTTTTTTAATCTTCAGAAGGGTTTAGAGCTGTCCAGTAGCAATTCTAAGAATTTGTGACAAAATGCTCAAGAATTTCTCCACCAGCTCATTTGGTAAAGTCCCAGAAAGGCATCAGAGAGGAGATAAAACTTCTTCCTCTTTCTCCTTCCTCTTCCTCTCATCTTCATACTCATGGGACTGTGCCGGGAATGTTGGAGTATTGGGAAAGTTTTGTAGACAGATTTGAAGGTAATAATCACTCTGATATTATTTATAAGCCTAAAGGATTCTCTGGGCGCCGTTTTGTCTAGGGAAGTTATAGCACTCCAGTCCTGGGAAGGTACCAATATTTGAACTTCTCTACCTGAAGAAATAATTACTTGGCCCTACTTACTGTTTTCTCACTCTAAGCCAGCTCCTTAAGCATGTTGAAACATCTTCCTAAATCCCAATATTCAAGTAGTTTTGGTATGAACCTTGTCAGAAACCTTTTGAAAATATAAACAAACTACATCTACCAGTTCTCTCTTATCCAAATGTTTACTTAGCTTGACAGCTCTAGGAGGTTAGTGGAGCATCATTTCCCCTTCCAAGACCATGGTTCCTTTGCAAGATCTGTTGTTTTAAGTACACAGTTATCTCCCACTTTATGGAAGGTTCCACAAGATTGCCTGGGTGGAAATGAGTTCTAGATTTCCAAGGTCTTCACTGGATTTTGTGTTTATGAATTGGGGCCATACCTACAATTTAATTTTTTTGGCTTGGTGTGATTTATTATTGGCAGGTCACTTGTCCTGGCTCACTTTTCAATATTTCACTCTTAAGTTCTTTCATAATTTAGTGTCACCAATATTTATCTGTGACAGATTTTCTAATGCATAAAACACTTAATGTATTTTTGGCAGTTTGAATTAGTACCTCTGACTTGCCTACCTCAATATACAGTTTCAGTGTTGAAATCTTCAAGTTAATATAGCAAAAAGAAAATAATTAACCATTCTTTGAGTATTCCCCAATATACCATTTTATATTTAGGATTCCTTTGGATTCCTTCCCTTTGAACTTTCTAAGGATATTTTTCATTATTGGCTTTGAAGTTTTTCGTAAGACAGTTTCACAAATATTTTTCTGGTCTGCCTAACTTCTAGTTGTATCTGATCTGTCACATTTCAGAGGCTTCCTTTTTTTTTCTCTTGATTTGTACATCTTTACATTTTATGCCCATTACTCTCTGTGAAGTCAGCTTTTACTGTAACAGTTTGCTGTGAAAGCATCTTTTTTTTCTTTCATTCTGGCTTGTTTTTATGATTCATGACAAAAAATTCATCTTGGGCTTCTAATGGTGTATTTTAAAATAGTCTCCAGACTTTCTGTGGTTTACTTTATTTTAAACTAGTCCTTTTTATTTTTTTTTTATAATAGCCACATTTTCCTAAGCTCCTTTTCCTAAAATTAAATTATTTTATATGGCATTGCTTCTTTTGCCCAAATGCTGAGAGTAATTGTTGTAAATAATGAGTAGACAGAAATGGACACCCATGATACAACATCAATTCCTACTCAAATCTGTCTAGACTCTGAAAATTCAGTGTTAGCAAGCGGATGTTTGTAATTGCCTGTATTCTTACATTCCAGCACACAGTCTACCTGCCTATGAGAGAATGACAATATAAATCCACATTTTTATTATGTTATCAAAGATTTTAGCTTTCTTTATTATTTTAACTTTCTTGATTATTTTACTTAAAAAGCTTCCCCAGAACATTTAGAATAAGTTTTATGTTCCTCAGTTTAACAACCAAGGCCTTTAATAAGTTGGTCCCTGATGACCTTATTTACCCTATCTTCTTTCACTTCCTACATGAACTTTTCTTTCCTAGTGCAGTTCCTCCCAAACAGTATCGTTTCACAACTGCTCTTTCTCCTCAGTCTTCTTTACCTTTATCTTCTTCGTTGTCCATATCTGGAAATGTAATCAAGATGTCCTCACTGTAATCAAAATGTTAACTGTGGGCCACTTTCTAGTTAAAGGCCATGTTACTTCCTCTAAATCCATGATCCTCTGCCTTCTATGTAATTCTAATGTCATGTCTGAGTCCACATGTGAGAGTCAGCACCTTACTCATATACACAACACAGGCCATTCATGCCAAGTTTTTGAGAATTTAATAATTTAATTAAAGATTTAGGGTTCGAAGGAAGGGTCACATTATTAAAGCCTAAAATCTTAATTACTTTCTTTCTCCATCCTTCTTCCTCACACCTCTCTCTTCCCCTCTCTCTTTCTTTTTCTCTCTCTCTCCTTTCTTCCCTCCCTCCCTCCCTTCCTCCCTCTGTCTGTCTCTGTCTCTATAGCTATCATCTCTATCTTTATCTATTTTTATCTCCCTTACCTTCCTTCTCAGAGAAAACAGTAATTTTTCCTTATCTCATACATTTTTGTAGCCTGACTTCACCTTTCATACAGCATTTCTCCTATACCCTAAGAAACCTAGCAAATATATTCTTTCCTTTAAAATATTGTAACTGCCCAATGGAAGTCCTACTAAATAAAATCTTCTTTAGCTCATTACCTGCCAATAATTTTTAAAATGCTCACAATGATCTAGGCAGTGTAGCAGACACTGATCATGTGGTGAAAGTGCAGATAAGATTTTTGCTGTCATGGGGTTTCTGATTTAGTATGTGGTCCAAACAGCAATGTATAATTCCCAAATTATTTGATTTGGATCTCCAGTATGATTTGGATGCCATTCCTATAGCTACCACAACATCCAGGACATAATTCAATTCCTACATGTAGCCACGTATTATAATTAATTTTTTGTGGTTTGGACTCTTCTGTTAGTCTGTAAACTCACAAAGGAGGAATGGTGTCTTATTTCACTTTGTGTTCTTGGTGTTAAGTATAGTACCTGCACATAGTATGCTCTACTGTAGTAGGTGTTCAATAAATATTTGGGTTGTGTGAATAAATCTTTTATATTTTAAGCTCAGATGCATTTTTTTTTAGTGAACTTTAGTGTATTTGCATTACTGTATTTTTACTATTATATAGGGAATTCAATGAAAACTACCTTGAACTTATGTAAAAACATTAAATAAGTAAAAGATGCTCAAGGAGTAAGTTATTCTTAATTCCTGACATAAATGGTTTATCACATTATTTTACTCATTTTAATAAGATAGCTATTGGATTTATAGTTCCTATAGAATATTTCTAAACCTTTCTAGGTGCTGGAATCCTTACATCCTTTCATATCCCACTCATTCAGTGTCTAGGGTAAGAAAGTTTTTATGAGAAAATGGAAACACTTGTGGCTTCCATTGTTCCATAATGTAGGAATTTAGAAAGAATTCTGCAACACTCAGAAGGCGGTGCTGGTTGTTACTAGGTTAGCTCATCTTTCCATGAGGTCCCAGACTCAAAGAAGTACAAGTTCAGTAAGAATCACTGTAATAGGAGGAAAATTGTGTGCTAATGTATTCCAGGGGATGATGAAATCTCTTATCTTATTAATTTGGCAGTGCTGATTTCCTCTTATATAAAATGTAATTTCCTTTCTAAAAGAAAATAAAGCATCTGTTTTTACTCAGAACCAAATGGGGAATTCTTTATCCACATCAGCAAATCAGGGCTGCCTGGTTCTTAAACTACACTTACTGCTCAGACTATTCTACTCATACAGACTAGTTAGTGCACCAAGTTTTTGACAGTATTTGTTAGAATTAAAAGCATTTACTCTTTCCCAAGTTCATTAGGACTAAAAAAAAAAAAAAAAAAGATAAAATGTACATATTTTAAAATGTTAACAAGATGGCTCATGGAATTCACGCAGTCAGATTCTTTGAAAAGTATCACATATCATCTATTATGTACACATACATTTGTTTGGTTCTAATCTTTCAGCATTGTGTGGTTAGAACAAGGCCATTGCAGCCTACGGAGTTTTTACAAACCTAAAGATATATGCATAAAAGCACAGTCCAGTGTTCTAATTTAACATTTACAATAACAAGTGCTGATTGTTTTTCCTCCCTCTCCCTTGAGAAAACTCTTGCTCAAAAATAAAACTTCTTAATGAAGTAAAGCTAAGCAAATTTCCAACTCTGGACTTGCTTATTGAAACAGAGATTCCTATTCTTAATGTTTGTCAAACTGTGTATTTCTTTTCTTTATCTATCTTTTGATTTCCTGAATCGTTCAGAAAACTCTAAAGTACTTTTGAGTTTACTGTTTTTAGAGACTCAAGAGTCTTGCATCATAGTAACATGTTTCTTACAGGGGAAGAATGTCTTTGAGAGCCCGCACCCCTTCCCATAACCATCTGGTTTGCAGATGATAAATACAAGACTAGGGTTTTTTTCCTCCTAAAGTTCTGGGAAACAGATTGACCTAAAATTCTACCCTGGTGATCCCTAACATATTAATCTTCATTACCGTGTCAAATTCTTCAAGAATTCAATTCTCTAGTTATATATATTTTTAAAGACTGAACGCATGATACCTATGCCATTCCACTTATAGGATGTTTTCCGTGATTCTGTAATGTCTTCATTCTTTCCTATCGCATCTAACTCCTTCTCAAAAGGCTAGTTTAAGATCTTTCTCTGTGAAGTCTTTCATAATTAATCTAATCTCTTTATGCATCTTTCTTTCATTGCCTGAAGCACTTGTCTTTACATGAAATCAAGGTGTATATTGGTTTAAATTTTTCATGTGTGTATGTTGTTTTCCCAGTCAGAGTGTAAATTGTTTAATAACAAGATTTTTTTTTTTGGTTGTTTATTTTGTAAAGTATAAGAGACAGTATAAGGGACACTATAGATATTCAGGACATAGTTGTGGAATGAATACTGTATTAATGCCATTGAAGAATTCTCATTCTAATGCAGAAAATGAGAAAGACTATATTAAAGTGGAATTAAGTTAAAAAAAATTCTGCAGTTGAAATATTAACCTTAATTACAGGGCCAGGTCTAGCCTTTACATAGCTTTTATGTGAATTAGAGAAAACATTACCTCTAGATGACCCTAGGCAAGTGGACAGTACCTTTGTGTAAACAAAAAGGCCTCCCTTCTCCCAGAGGTGCAGCATTCAAGCTAGGGAGCTAGGGCGTATAGCATGACAAAGGGAGCTGGGAATTAATGTCAGCTTCCACTGGTCACCTTAGTTGGAGCCATTGTGACATGTACAAACTTCAGAAAATACACAGCAGCCCTCCAAAGAGTGGTACAATTGATGCCTGTGAGTAAATGAAGCTTGGTAATTTAGGAAGTATCTACTCTGTATAGCACATTCTCTGTGATGTGAAGCTAGAAGCTAAGAACCTAGGGATTTTTATGTGTTATACATTGGGAGAGAAATGTGAGTAGTTATGGCTGATGTGAAAAAGATTTGTTTAAGAATCTAGGTTTCTAATTAGTATAAAATATATTTCAGAGAATGAATAAGCCAGAGAATTGGCAGGTAGGTAAAGAAGCAGCAGATAAGATTTGTAAGGTGTGAACAATGGCCAGGTGAAGACAATGACAATTTCGAAGGTGTGGACAAATTTGTTATTGGGGCAGAGTGCAACTGAGGGCAATGGCTGAGGTTTGAGAAGGGTGCCATGGTTAAAGGGCCATTTAAGAAGACAATTTTAGTAGCTACATTTAAAATAGATTGCAGGGTAGCAATGGTGGAAAGAAATCAGCAGGATGTCTGTGGTACTGAAAGCAGAGAGAAAGGAAATGATTAAGGTGAAGTATGGAGAGAAATTTCTAGTTGACTCTGTGTGGGTACAAAATCTCAGGGTGTGTGCTCTGAGAGGTGAGCAGATATAATAAATAATGATTTAAATTATTGTTCTTTAATGGATGCTTATGAATATTATTATTGTTTTGAGTGTACAATTTATTGCATTTCTAATATGTGCTATCAATTATTAAGCCTGTGTACAGTGCATTCTTATTAGAATAGGAACAAATACATAATGTTGAGGTGGCATTCAAAAATATGATCTCAGCATAGGTTTAAAGTATTCTTTTTTTATTTTAAGATTGGTTTTCTTAATTTATAATCTATTTGTGATTTTTATGGCATAAGCTAACTTTAAAAATTACTCATACTCTAAAATTTTATGATTTATGGGGAACTTATCCTAAGCATAGGACATTAGTCTCTGGTGGTACATGAGACAATTTTAAGTTGCACACAGCATTTGATATTTTGCAAGTTATGTGTGTACATGTATATTTGGAAAAACTATATGACTTATATCTGAGGTTTGTTCAGAACTAAGTTCAAAATTTAAAGCTTAAAAAATGGAAAAGTCAATTTAAAATAGATTTTAATGGAAACTACACATAAATAATGGTACATAATATACACAAATATAAAAAATTATAATTAAGGTGAGCTAATTGACTGTCGGGAAATTCTAATCTGTAATCTACTTATTTTATAAATTTAAGCATTTATCCCTTCCCCCTCCAAAAAAAAGAATTTAGAGGAATTATAAATGCTTAGACATAATTTAGTAGGAAAATAAGCTTGTTTCATAGTGGAAAGATTTTACTATTTTTGAAGAAATTTTTGGTTTAAAATTATTTTTAATCATAATATCAAAACAGTTTTAATGTAAATCTTAGAATATTTTAAATCTGTTTCAATTGTAGCTTGTCGAGTCTATGCAATTTTTTAAATATTTACATAGATTAGGGGAAAATTTAACTGTTAATTACATCAAATTTATATTATCTCTTAGTATAAGACAAGCGGTTCCAGAAAAGGGTTTGATAGTATCTATAAAATGGCCATTCATAAAACATGGTTAAAGCAACCTTAAAGTTAACTAAATTTAACTAAAGAAAAAAATTTAACTTATTCTGGTTTTTGATCCTTGACATAAACTTTATTATGAAATTAAGCAAGTGAAATATATTGCATACCTGGATTTCTTCAAATTTAAAAGAGATAAATAGCTTTACCACTAAACTCTGTAATGCCTTTGATTCAGTTTACTAGCCAGTTAACTTTATTTAGAGTTCAGAAGACACCTAAAGAATTCAAAAGATGTTTAGCAATACACTTCACTCTTGCACTACAGCACTAGTAATTTCAAGACTTCAGGGAGAAGTTGAGAGACAAGAGTGTGTTAACTTTAAGGTTGCTGTAACCATGTAACCTATGTGCCTATGTAAATTTATTGTATTTATTGGGTGAGAGAAGCTCTTTAACCAGAGCCTCAAATAAATCATCCTAATCAAATGGGCCCTCCACTATATATCAATGACATAGTTATTGGTTAAAGTAATAGAAAGAACACACCTCTGTAATCTCGTAAATAAATAAGGCTTTAAAAACTGACTCTTCACTCCTTTGGGACAATCATTTGACTCTGTGATCCCCAGTCCCTTTATCTATAAAATGGGAAAATAGGAAAATAATTCCTACCTCAGAGAGTCATGAGCATTTACCAAGTAACATCTGAAAAGTGCCTTGTATAAAGTAAACACTTAGTAAATGGTTCTTATTATTAAGCATAAGCATGTTAATCAGCCAGTGTCATCATTGGTCTGTTGCATGCTCTATTTCCAGCTTATTTCCAATTTAGCCTCCACACTAAACCATCTGGAATCCATAGCTCATGTCACTCATCTCCCATCTCTGGCCTGTCAGTCTTGCTTTAATTTCCAGAATACCTCACTTTCAGCCTGTCTCTATCGAAAAAGAATATATATGGCCATTTTTTTTAATCTCCTTTCAATAAAAGAATAATTTATTATTAAAAATATTTTAAAGTCTCAAATGAGCAAGGTAGAATTTTTTAAACTACATCATAGAATAGGATATTTGAATCTATAGCAACTAACAAGGAATATTTATGTAATGCTTAATAGTTTACAATATTTTTTCATGTAAATTATTTGATTTGATTTGATTTGAGAATTGAACCCTATAAAAATAACTTACTCAAGATGACCCTGCTAATAATTACTAGAGAAAACCTTGTCTTCTGCTGCCAGAAACTATTTTTTCTAGTATACATTATTTCTGATTTCTTAAAAATAAGAACTAAGACTTAACAAAAACAAGGGCAAGGGGTAAGGATAATCCCCTAAAAGGAAAGGAATGTGGAGATTTAAAGCTTTGACTATATAGCATTATACATTTTGAGCAAAGATAAACTTCCCCATTCTCTCTTCTTTTCTATTTATATGTACATATACAAACATATAAATAAAGTTTTTGTATCCTTATCATTAATTTTGTTGAAGCACATTGGGATCTGTGTGTTTAGCTTTCTGTTTTATAAACATTCTTTCTTTCATGAAAAAGTGCCAAATGTGCCTCCAGGCTTAGAATGTATTGATGTTCAGAACAGTTCTCTAATCTGTTTAAGACAGAATAAAGGAAAGAAGGCAATTTGGCATCCAGGGAAGAGCCCTGGAATGGGAATTAGAGGGCTCTGTTCATCTTCAGGTCTTGGGCATGTTCTTTGTGTTTAATGTGCTGGGAAATTTTTGTTAGTTCTTTGCTCTATGTGGTATTGTGTGGAGTATGTATATATGTTACAGTGAGTTCTCTGTGTTAGTACAAATGAATTTTTTAATTTTGATACTTTTTATTCTTGTTTTTTATAAAAAATAATTATGTAAATTCTAAACAATTATATGTTGACATGCTTTAACTTCTGGTCATTTTTTAATTTTAGAAGTTTAGGTTTACAGAAGAATTGTAAATATATGCTTGGCCCTCTTCTTATCATCTTACGTTAACAATTAATGAACTGATATTGACACTTTATTATTAACTGAAGTCCATGCTTTATTCATATTTCTTTGAGTTTGACTTAATGACCTCTTTCTGTTCCAGGATCCCATCCAGGATACCATATGAAATTTAGTCATCCTATCTTCTTAGGCTCCTCTTGGCTGTGAGAGTTTTCCAGACTTACCTCGTTTTTTATAACTTAGATGGTTTTGAATACTGGATAGATAGTTACAGAATATCCCTCAATTGAGATGTGTCTGATTTTTTTTTTTTTAATGATTAGACTCGGGTTGTGGATTTGAAGGAGGATGACCTCAGAGGTAAAGTACCATTCTAAGCTACCAACATGATTTGTCACTACTGATGTTAAACTTTTTCCCCTGGCTGGGGTAGTGTTTATCAGGTGTCTCCATGATAAATTTACTATTTTTCTCTCTTTCTATATGGTACTCTTTGGAAGAAAGTCACTATGTGCAGCCTGCAATTGAGTGGGAGTTTTATTTCATCTCCTTGAGAGTGTGCATCTATATAAATTATTTAAAATTCTTCACAGAGATTTGTTTATTCCATTAATTAATTCTCTAATTTTTACCCGCATTTATATCAGTATGGACTCATAGATATCTATTTTAAACTTTGTGTAAAATTCAATGATATTTTGCTTATTTTGTTGGGCAGTTTTTCCAGCTTTGGCTATCATGACCCTTTGATATGCCATCAATGTGGGTTTTTTTTTGTACTTTCTTATTTTCTAGCATTATAAGATTCTCTAGGCTTATCATTTGTGCTTCCTGCCCAGTAGTAGAATCAGTCATTTCTCCAAAGAGCCTCTTTTTTATTGGAGTATAGTAATAGAAACTATAATCTAGGATACAGGTGTATTCATTTCTACTGAGGAGTCATACTTTTTATACCCCATCAGTTGACAGAGCAGGAAATACATGTACGTATACAGACAGGTGTATATACACGTATATATTTTAATGTATTATATTTTAATGAATATTTTAGGATCAAGGACAACTTGGAAGTAGGATAGCCTTGGCTGCTATAGCATTTCTTCCTAAACTTTTCAAGTATGAGATATCGTATGAAACAGAGGCAAATTAGGACATATTATTGAATACCATAAGGGCAGAGCTAAGCAAAACCTGGAAATAATATCTTAAAAATATGTCTCTCTCTATATATATATATCCTAAACCACAGATCCCTACCTGGAAGTACTGGCTGAGTAAGACTACATATATATTTTCTTTGGCTCACACAGTGCTTTTAAAAATTATTTGAATTATATAACTAATATTAAAATATTAGGAGATGTCAAATACAAATATTGATTTCTAGGTTCTCTTGAAAATGTATCAAGTCAGAAACACCGGACCCACTTTGCATTGAAAAGTGGTTCAGATCTTGGTGAGGACTACACAGGCTCCATCCAGTCTACCCTAAGCCCATCTATCAATTCCCACCCACACCTCGCTGTCTCCTAGACCCTGAGGAGCCAGTGGAGATTCTATCCCACACGAACTATCATTTTTCCCATAGTGAGGAGGAAAGGAAAATATTTTTGAACCATAGCTAACATATTGGGAAAATGAAAAGTAGTCTGACAAATATGTTTTCAAGTACAATGACAGACAGCATATTTCTCCATGCAAGTAAGAAATATCCCTATTTGCTTAACATGCAAAGTGAGACGGAATCAAAATAATACTACTAAAAATTCCAAAGCAAAACGAACTCTGCCCTGCCAACTAAATTTGCACTTCTTCCCTAATCCTTAGTTCTCCAATGAGGATGAGAACATAAGTCTTCCTTCTGCCACTTCTACAAAATGACTTCAAAAAGTAATGTGATCCAATGCAGAGCTTGGATTTTGGTGTGGCTTCGATGTGTATACTATTATTATTCAGCCTAGTATTGAATCTTTAGAAGACATTTCTGTGTCTTTTATTTTGTTTTATTTTCTATGACAATTTTTATAAATCTTGAACCACATTATAAACGATTTACTCAAAATCTATATATTACATTTTACTCATATTAAAAGCGCTGTATTTACATTTTTGCCTATAGAGATGAGTCCAGTTAGTTTTTATTCAGAAGGAAATAATTAAGAAAAATATTATTAATTATAGAATATTAATTTCTAGTCTGCTAAAGATATGGAATATGGATTCAGCATCTTATTTGACATTTGTCTTCTATTATCAAAATGATGAATATTATGTGAAAATAAAAAGTTTGAGCCATCAGCAGTTAAAATAAAAATAAGTTTCAGGTTATAAGTAGCTGGAAGTAAAGCAGGCTTGCAGCTTGTCATAGTTTCTCTGACTCAACCAAATTAAAAATATTTGGCAAGATGATGGACTTAAGAAGTAAAAAGGATTATAATTACCAATAAAGGTGAGTTTAGATCAAATTTTAAGTATAAAAATAAATATAATATAAAATAAAATTTAAAAATATAAAAAATAAATCGGGTTTAACAATTTAACCACCAATCTCGCCCTCTAAATATCATTGCATAATTGTTGGCATTATAAGATTTTACCATGTGTATGCATGTCTGGCTATCTGTATATATAATTTTATAAACACAAGCTTCCACCATGGTTATACATGTATAATATTTTATGTATATGTATATATATTTATAAAATAAGTAATGTGTATCAGACTAATATGAGTGTGTATAATCACCATTTATATAAAAGAAAATATCTACAACTAAAATATACACACATGAAACTATATTTTAGATAGGTAAGTAGGTAGATAGAAGATAGATAGATGATTAGATAGATAGAAAGGTAGGCAGTAGGTAGACAGACAGACAGATAGACAGACAGAAATATATATAAACATATGTATGTTGTAGGAGTTTTTTTCTACCAGATATTTTTACAGACATAACAGTAATGTTTCTATTAGAAGATACTGGTAAACTTAATGGAAACTTCTGGTCTGCAGAACAGTATGTTGTTTATTTATATATACAAATTAATTTCTTTTGAACATATGCCACATAAATTAGCATTTACAAAAATAAGTCTAATGAATACAGCTTGAGTTAACCATTAAGATTCTGGATTTTCAGTGCTTGGAAATCGGAGCTTGAGTCAGGGATCTACCTCCCACACTACCAGTCATTTTATTGTTACACTCACTGACTACTGCCCATTCAGAGAATGAATGTGATTGATGAAGAATGTATGATTAATACAATTTTACTTCTCTGATAATGTTCATTCCTGATGAAAAAGCTAACATCTGCAATAATACAGTCTGGTTTAAAATCCAGGCCCCATCATTTCTAAGGTGTAAGAATCTTGGCCTGGAGCAAATTTAACCACTGTTTACCTCATGGGGATGATATTATGTTGAGGGTTAAATGAGATCAAGAATATAAAACAGTTTGTACAGTACTTAACTCATATTATGTATTCAGTAACTATAAGCTTCTGTTGCTACTTCTACTGTTATCGTTACTATGAGTGCTATCAAATTAAATAAAGTTCTTTTAAACCGAATTATCTTTTATTTTAATAAGTCTTATAAAATCAAAAACGACCAACATCCAAATGTTGAGTCACTAGTTCATTGTTGTTAATCTGGCGATTTCCTAAGTGTGTAGGTATGGCCATAGTGTTTGCAACTGTTTAAAGCTGAAACAATCGAAACACTTTAGCCTGCATATTATAATTAACAGTAAATTGCCAAGTGAGTACAGTTGTCCCTTGATTTCTGTGGGGGATTGGTTCCAGAACCCTCTGCAGATAACCAAAATCTGTGGATGTTCAGGTCTCATATAAAATGGTATAGTATTTTCAAATAACCTACGCACAGCCTCCTGTATACTTTAAATCATCTCTAGATTACTTATAATACTGAATACAATGTAAATGCTATATAAATCATTCTTAAACTGTATTATTTAGGTAGTAATAACAAGAGAAAAGTCCGTACACGTTCAGTACACATGCAGCCATCCTAGGCCTAACTGCACAGTATACATGAACAATATAATATTTTTTTCTGCAAATATTTTTGATCCATGGTTGATTGAATCTGCAGATGCAGAATCTATGGATATGGGGGGCTCACTGCACTACCTTTTGCTTTTTTTAGTTCATTGTTAGTAATAGATATTTATGACACAAAAGAGTAGGATTTGTTAGAAGTCATCACAGTACCTCATTCGCAAGTGTAGGTGGTGCTGTTCTTATCAGGTAGGTACCCTGCACTTTCATGGAGTATTGAAGATACTTCTGTTACTGATAAAACCACCAATTGCTTGTGTGGTTATAATTATTCTCAATTCCAAAGGCTTCCTGACTAGTGAGAGGATGATAGGTTGTTAAGCAACTGACTTTGGAACAGAACAGAGGGCTGGAGGTACTAGTAACTCCCAGAGTGGCAGGAAGAAGGTGCTAGAGCTCAGAATCTTTCTTGATACCAAAGAATTTTGATTAGCATATCATTTTCTGTATTTATTTCTTTATTTATTTTTATTAGAAAAAGACGAGTTTTCAGAAATCGTGAACCAATTCTTTATGACCCTTTCCTCCCTAGGCTGTAGGATCCCAGAGAGCGAGGCTGTGATTTCCAGTATGTCCCTCTCAGTCCTTCGTTAAGAAATAGACACCTGAAAGAAAACTAAAAGAATTATTCTTTTCACTCTTCAAGGCAGGACGGACTGCTCTATAAAAATCTTTATCTCGTAAGAAACGTAACTTCTGAACTCCTCTGACTCCGTCAGCAACATTTGGCTTCACGTGGGCTCTCTGGCTTCTTTCTCTCTCTCTCTCTCTTTTTTCCCCCCTCTGTCCTTACATTGAACCCTCCTCAGTTCAAACCACAGTAATGACCACCTACCTGGTTTACTGCGTGGAATCTTTTCTCTCCTCTGTGATTCTCTTAGTTTACTCTACAATCTCAGGAGACTCAATCTTCCTCCTTTCATTTTGCGCTCAGTGAAGGAAAAGACTTCAGTGCTATCATATCACCATCAACCAAGTTAAATACAACACTGTTAGTGTTCAGGATTTCTGTGATTGAAGGCAACTTATTCCACTTATTCGTTAGATAGATAGAAAACTCAATATCAGGCAAACCAAATTCTCGAATGCTCCCCGAACATATCCCATCTCCAACTCCTTATCTCTGAGGAATTGCTTAAGTATCTCCCTAGGTTTTATTTCCGAAGCTCCTAGCTAGACATTCACAGGCAGTGAATACCTAATATTGTTTTACTGATTTTTTATAATAAATTAGATGGATAGTTAAAATTATATATTTTATTTCTATAATTGTGAGTTGGTTATTTGAATATCATTCATTGTTTTTCAATTCTATTATGATTTTCTAAAAATGATTCATGGTATTTGGTTTAAATAAAAATACAGTTAAATTATTAGAAAGTTAAGGTAGTTTTTACTTAATATTTGAAGCCAGGGCTAATAAAGTTACTTATACAACTCCCTTAAGCATGCAAAATTTATTTTATCTGATTAACAAAAGATTAAAAAGAATTTTTTAAAAATATGCCATCAGGTTTGTAATCTTTCTAAAAAAAGGTCTCTTTTTTTTTCTCTGATTTTCTGAAGTTGTCTGTACCAAAATGATACTGTTATTCTGGAATATTGATGTGGTAGGAAACTTCTACTTATGTCTCTAAAAAGTAGGCCATGATTACATATCATAAAAATAGATGTAAAACGTGGCTATTCTGGCCTCTTGAGGTCAGAGAACCATGCCATAAGCATGTTTAATCACATGTCCGTATATCTCAATGATTTAATTTTTCAAATAACAGACATTTTAATATAGACAATTAAAATGTGAACCTCAGTCATTAATTAATAGATACCCTATAATCAAAGTCTATTATTCTCTGAATTACCCAAAATTCAGTATTTATATTTTATCAATTATATTACATAGAATTATTTTGTTCAAAATATTTAAATATTTTTGAAAAATATGTAATTGTTGATTAACCAATAGAATCTCTCCCTTTTTCCTTTTATTTGTTTTCCTAAGTACAAGAGGTAAATTTAGCTAAAAGTTTTATATGTATGATGAAATTCTATTAGAGGGACCGTAGAACTAATTGAATCATAGTTGAGTATTCTTGTCAACAATTCAGTTCTTAAATTCACATTTCATTAGAGTTTCTAGATTTTTACCTTTCTGGGCAAAAGAAGATATCATCAATCTAGAAGCCAGATTGGAGTAATAATTATCATATATTTTTCTTACACCAGGTCTAGACCAACTGAGTATCTTATTAGTAAGTTCTAAGCCTAACTGCATACTGTTTCTGCTCAACAGCAACCCACCTTCTTGTGACATATGCCTTTCTCTATGAAGTATGCAGAGTGCTTGCAGTTGCTCAGTATCAAACAGCCACTCAAAGCCAACTTTTGACTCTTAAAGCCCAATTCTATTTTGTCCAATAAAATGTTCTAAGACTTCTATCTTGGTGTCTTAAGACAGTCTAATTAATTGAACTTTTTTTTTTCAGCTGAAACTCTAAGCAAAAATTAAATTTTCTCATTGAATGATTGTCTTATTTTCATGAAATTTTTGAAATAACATGAACAGTTTTAGGGAAGATACTCTATGTTTTATTTGCTGTTCAAGTCACATTGGCAAAGTGTCTCATTTTATGAACTTTACAGTGCATTTAACTATCAGTCATTTTTTGTAACCCAAGAAAAAACTTGAAATCACTATTAATGATGACAGTACTTAAAGATCGCATTTCTCCTAATAAGAATAATCTTTTAAAAATACTATGTTATTTCCATCAGATCTCTGCTCATATTCTACTTTACTTGTGAGTTCATCCCAGATTGTTCAGATTAACTCCAGTGTCCCGTTTCCACTCGATTCACTTTTCTCCTAGCACTCTGTCTTTACCTTGCTTTAGTTTTCTATGTAAAACTTATCATTATTAGACATAGGAGGTGATTAAGTGTTCATTATTTTCTGTTTCTCTCCACTAGTGTATAAGCCTCTTGAGGATTAGATGTTTTCTGCTCTGTTCACACTTACATTCCTTATACTGGTATATTGCCTAATATAAAATAGATACACAATACATATACATATATTGAATGAATGAAAAAGAAATATATTGAGCATTTTGATGTCACTTGGGATTTAAAGACTGGATTCATAGTTCACAGTTACTTGTGCAAAAGATAGGATTGTAGACTAGTTTATCCTCTGAGTATTTCTTCATCTATAAAATGAAACAAATGCTTATATCTGTAGGTTATAGAAATGTGTGAAATCTTTTCAGAGCCAAAGTGGCTATTTAAATGTGATAGTAATGCTTTGATTTTACTTCCTTCCTTCCCTTTTAGTTTGTGCAGCTACAACGAACACCCACTATGTCTCAAATCTTCTGCTAGATGTCAAGGATACAGCTATGAACATGACAGAGACACCCTGATAAGTGGAGATTATAGTCTAGGAGGTAGTAAAGCGAAAATTAGGGATGAATATGACCAACTTTTTATAGAAATAAGCACTCTTTTGAAATTGGGCATACATTAGGTGCTTGATAAATTATTATTAAATAAATGAGTAAATGAAATTCTAAATCAAAATTTAATCTCTTCATTTTCTCTATAAGTGAAAAGTCAAACATTTTATCATAGAATCTCTTCTCACAATATCTCTGTGATTAACAGGATTTGGAATAAATTATCCAAAAGCACACACATAGATTCTACAAAATACTGCCACCTTTCCATGAGTTACTAGAGGAAGGAAAATTCTTATGCAAAACCAGGTGAGACTTTTTTTTTCCCAGAAGTAAAAGTATTCAGTAATGTGTTGTCTATCAGTCTATTACCAGGGTCCAGAGAAATGTCTGGCACAGAGAAGACAGAAAATGCATTTTTGTCAAATTGAACTGAAGGAATATAAGAAGGAATAAGTATTTTTATTATGTTGCCAAGAAGATCTCTAGAATAGCACAATACAGACATCTTACTTTAGTTAAGTACTCATTTCTTTCATTTTTTTTGCTTCAAGGTCAGTTATAGTCATAAAATTTGTAATTTCTATAGTCAGAACCACTAAAAGAACACAATCTAAAACAACTAAAGTATTCATGCCACACGAGGGCATGAACTTTACATTAATATACCTCCTAGCATACTACCTTCTATAGTGAAGCTGCATAATATGTTTATTTATTTAATAAATGGCTGTTCTAATCCAACCTCTTCCCCTAAATCTTAGCATAAATGAAGTCTGAATGAATGCCATCACAGAGTTAAGTCACTCATTGATTCCTAATTTAAAAATAATTACCTAGGCCACATACTATAATTTATTAATTTTAAATTAAATAGGTGATTTATGAAAATTAACATCACCTAGTAGTTTTTGCATGTAAAAGAGAGGAGGGTTTTGAAAGATAAAAACAAAAATGATATTCCACATATAAACAATTATTTTCTTCATGCCACTTTCTCTTTATTTTTGCATATTGAAGAAACGTTTCGGAGTCATCTCTCAAAAAGCACTAAAAAATCATTCTTTGATCATTTTACATATTTCATATTCAAAATGTGGATTTTCAGATATTTTTAGCAAATTTTTTACGGGCTGGGCCCCTTTAGGTAAAATGTAAGGGATTTTTTCCTACCAATTTATAAAAGCACAAATAACAATGGGGACACTGCTGACAACTTTCCAGCTTTAATTATGCTAGCCATCTGTTTTCTATAATATAGTTGTTTTTTCTTGTTAAATTCTCCCTGTGAGATGTTTTTCTTGATATTTCTTTTCTTTCCTTTTTTTTTTTCTTTCTTTCTTTTTTGGTCTGTAAATTCTATCCAGTGATAGACCTCACTACTGGATGATAAAGGCATAAATGGATTCCAGGGAAGCTTTCAACTTCTTATATACACATTCGAATCTCACCGTACTGATATAACTCGGACACTTTTCCGGGGAAACTTATTACTAAACTACTAAAGAATCTTACTGATTAAAGCGATTTTAATTTAAGGGTGCTTACACTTTTAAAAAGATGATTAGTGAGTGTTCAGGTTTGTGGTAGTTTTTAGTGATAAATTTTCCTACAGAGGGGAGTACCATTTAGCTTTAATGTGTTGTTATAAGGAAGGAACAAAAAAATATTTTCTTAACAACTGGACATAGGAAAGAAAGGCAAAAAATGGGCATGATCACACTGAGAAACAATAGTTTTTTTGTTTTCTTCCATTCAAAGAAAGTAGTGCATCATCCGAAGTGCTATTGTGATGACTACAGTAATTATTCCCAAATATGGAGCCATAATACTAGAGAAGTTTTAAAAAATACAGATATCCAGTTGCAAAACAAAATCAGAATCACGAAATATAGAGTCTAGAAATTGATATTAAAAAAATTCTTTGATTATGATGCAAAGCCAAATTTGAGAAGAACCAATTTAAAACAAAATCAAAGCTGAAATTAAAAAAAAAATTTAATTTGAGAGATGCACAGCAATTAAAGTCATAAAACACATATAATTTTTATGAGACAAATTTTTTGGTCAAATCTTTGATGAAGAATGAACTGAAAGATTGTAAAATATGGTTGATCCTATTCTGCCATGGCTTAAATAGCCTTTTGTCAAGGTGCCATATAATTAACCTAAAAAACTTTCCAACTGTGATTATATTAAAATCAGGTGTATTTCTGTGGTCAGGTAGCTCAGTTATTAGGACATTAACAGACTCAACTAATTGCTATAATGGCTTTGTCCAGTATCATATGCTAACTCAGAAAAATTCCTCTTGCCCTACAAAAATCACCTTTTCCCTCTTCCCTCTATCTTATCAGTGCTGTTCTTGAAATCCGAGTGCACTTCTGTCTTGTGATGTTATTTATGTGGACAGGCCAGAAGCCTGGTTGTTAAATACTTGACCACAGCCCTATACAAATGGAGTTCTGCCAATATAATGTAATGCATGATATCTCTCTCCTCCCTCACCCTACTCTAGATTCTGATAGGTCCTCGTAAGGGGACCTAAGCATGAATTTGCTTTTGATAGACATGTAATTGGGGTTGAGGCAGACAAGAGAAGTCTGGGAAACTTTGTGCTAAATAATAATTATTGCATTTAAATAACACATACTGATTTTTCAAAGAACTTTCACATCTATTTGAGTCTCAAAACAACTTTGTGGAGAGGGGAATATATTATCCCCGATTTTTAGATGAAAAAAAATTGAGGATAAAAAAAGTTATTTGTCAAAAGTTTCATAACAAGTAATTTTCAGTGTCAAAGTTAAAAAAGCAAAATAAAACGAACAAACACAAAACCCCTAGGGTTTCTCAGGTCCTCCATTTCCATTCCCCACTGTATCAATTTGCCTTTTAGGGGTTCCCAACGACTAGACTAAGTCAAAATACATCTCAATGCACCAGATAGCACTGCAAATTTGCCCTCTTATTCCCCATTCCTCATTCTCTTGATTTGAGTCAGCAGAGTCCTACTTAGCCATGAAGGTGGAGCCAAAGGAAGAGACCTGAACTGCATCAGAAATCTATGCTTTGGACCCCTGATGCTGCCATTTCTTCCAGCTCCGCCCCTTTACCCCACCACTAAATTTCTCTTTCCCTGTTTTTCTTCTAACCTCAGTAAATTACATATAGCTTCTGGATAAATTTTACTTTCTCAGTTCTGAGCTGATGTACCTCTGGAAAGACTAGCCTATTCCTCTTAAAAGATGCCTTCAGCAATGCTTGCATGTCCTCCCCTAGCAGACCGTATTTATTTTCACCAAGATACTTATCATTGCATATTTTAATTGCTTGATAATCTAACTGTCTTTCTCATTGGGCTATAGGTACCTGAAATCAGAATGGTATGTTTTGTTTTATTTAGCACTAGTATCTAATGGAGAAATGGCATGTAGTAAGTGTTCAGTGTTTGTTGGGTGAATAAAGACCATATTCTCATGACCTTAGCATTTTATGAAGTATTTCTGTGAATATTTCTTTGGGGACCCCAATTTGTTCCTTCACCCTGCCAAAACTTTTTTAAGGTCCCTACATAGCACACTCGATTGTATATATTTCCTTTTATTAAATATGGTCATTTTTTGTTATTGCTTTTGTTAGATCTTTGGTTTGGAATGCTTTTTTATATTATTATTATTACAATGCTACCTCCGTAGGGGAAATTAGATTTGGTTTACATTATAGACAGTCCTTGACTTACATGGGTTGACTTAACATTCTTTGACTTTACCAGTACGAAATTGATATGCATTGATTTTTTCCTGGAAGAGCAATATGCAGTACAATGTCCTTTCATTATTCTGGGCAGGAGCAGCAAGCCACAGCTTCCAGTCAGGCATGCAATCACGAGGGTAAATAAGCAATACTCTACAGTGTACTGTCTTACCAGCATGTTTTTGGATATTGTGTTCTGAGTGGGTTTAAGGTAGGCTACAGTAAGCTACGATTATTGGTAGGTTAAGTGTATTAAATGCATTTCAACATACAATATTTTCACCTTACGATGGATTTATGGAGCCATAACCAATCATAAGTTGAGAGCACCTGTATTTTATTTTTATTCTTCCTGAGTTTTAGGACTTTTTGACATTTTAGTGTTATTGCCAAAGTGCTGATTTCCTTTTCTTCTTAAGAAATCCTGTGAAATTCTCCACTCTTCTTGAAATCAACCTTTGTTTAACAACATGAAAAGAAATAAAATTTTATAAATGTTTTTTAAATATTAGGGAGATAAATACTTTCTTTTGATAATAAAAGACTTAAGTATTAAGAATATTTTCAAAAATAGGAAACATTAATCTGGCATTAGTGATCATAACTGAGGGAAATTTTCCAGTTTCTTTCATCACACAATATGTTACCATTGTAAAGAATCCACAAATACCAGCTTGTTAGGTAATATATGTTTGCAGCCTTATTGTCACATTGGCTTTTTTCCTTTACTAATATTTTAAATTATTTAACTCTTAAAATTGACAAACTGGGGGATTATGAAGCTAAATTAATCCCAAATCATTTAAAGTATAATCTAGTTCCTATTTAAGAATCAATTTTTAAGTTTCTGACATCTTTAGAACGCTCTGAATAGAGAAGTTTGTAATTCATCGTACCTGGGCTGGCATAAAGTAGCATAAAGTCATGACTGGGAGAAGGTTATCACTACATATTTCATATTTCTATAAGTTCTGAGTAAACTCTTCAATCACTCTATAGACAGTTGAAGGAATCTAAAGGCTGAGGGCCTATAAGGAATAAAACATCTTCCCCTAATTTTATGAGATGAAGTAGAATGATACTGAATATCTTAATTCTGGTATACAAACAATTTGATGTGGATATAGAGGATTATTTTGTGTCTACTTTAGAATTCCTAACTCCCAGAGAAGTCATTGGTAAATGTGGAAGGGCATGAAATAATACCTATAAATCTACTGTTCCGTTTAGCTATTGAGATGCTGTGCATGTATGGCCTTATTCCACTATGGTTGAACTTTTACAATTCCAGAGAAATTTCTGTTGGTGGAGACAAATTTACTTTAAGTTTCTTTTTTTATTCAACCTATCTTTTCGTCTTATTTGCTAATATGGTTTAGTTGTGAAAAGTTTGATTGAGCTCGTGATAAATCCCATTAGCCTTTATACTTGATATTTAGCCAATAAAATTAAACGAAATAACTCTTAATTGTTCCTGTGCTATTAACATCACAAGAATATGCAGATTCACCCAATTATCTTTCATTAAATAAGTATGCAGATGGGTCAAGTTTAAATGTTTTTATTTGATCACATGCCTTGTTATTATTATATAACAAAATGAATAATTGCATTTATTCTATTAATTTGCTTTTATTTTTAATAGTATTGTCAGTCAAATTGATTGTGACTGGACTGACAGGTACTAAACAAGAAAAAGTTGAAATTGTAGCTTGGTCCTTGGACCAAATTTTTATTTTCATAACTCTTAACTGAAGATTAAGTTTTTTAAAAAAAGTTAAGAACTTTTGTGAAGATTAGTTCAGACTTCAGAAAAATGAAAGGAAATGAACATCTGAATAAGATGTAATTTTAAAAGCAGGTGGTTGATGTTTTGCTTCAAATCGTATTTTTCAATGTTGAATTTTATTAAATTTTTCTCTAATGCCTTTTCAGGATTACTTCTTTAGTTCAAATAAAGTAGATAGAATACAGTGTATTGTTTGCTATTAGGGGAGTCATATTTATATAATGTAAGTGGAATTTTCTGGGGGGAAATTTCATTTCCTGTGCCCTATAAACCAATCTGGAAAAGAACTGAATAACAGTTGGTATGCAATCATTTACCATCCATACTCATCAAAATGCCTGAAGGCTTATTTGTGTCATGGAGATAGTTTTCCCCATCAATATCCTGTGAAGCCTCAGGAAAACTAGGGGAGATTTCACAGGATATTAGGATGGTAACATTTAGTGGCTACACAGGCCTAGCAGCAGGAAATGAAATATTGACCATTTAAAAGGGAGCTGAATAGAAAGAAAGAATGGAGTTCACATTCTCAGTACTTTTCACTCCCTTCCTTTTGAAAACAAATTCATTAAAAACAAAACAAAACAACACAACAACAACAGAACATTATCTCTCCTGTTTCTTATCTCAAAAGTACAACAGGCTTTTCTCTCTTTTTTCTTTCAAGTTAATTCAGACTCCTCTTGCATTTAATCCTTCCTAAGGGCCCTCAATTTATTATTCACACTTATTCAGAATTTATATGTAGAGTGTGAATTTTAAATTTAAATTTTACATGTACAAACTTGTCTTCCCTTTATTCTCTCTCTAAAGTAGCAATCTAGTTGTCTGACTTAGAATGTAGTAGTGAAGAGTGTGTGGTTGTTCAGATACTGGCTCTGCCACTCATTAACTTCATGATCTTGATTGATCCCAAGCCTCTACCACGGGGGTTGTAATTAAATATATAATTTTCATAGGACACTTAATGCAGCTCTTATAACACAATAAATAGTAGCTATTAATATTTATATTGGGTTATTCTTCTTTAATATTCATCCCAATATGCCTTTAACTAGGATTTAGAATTTTTCTAATCAAATTTAACTTCCCAAACTTCTATTTCATTCAGTGTGTAGACCATTCTCCTATACTGTAGATATCTCTATTAGTTATCTAGGGCTGCAGTATAACAAAGTATAGCAAACTGGGCGACTTAAAACAACAGAAATGTATTGTGTCACACTTCAAGAGGCTAGAAGTCCAAAATCGAGGTGTTGGCAGGGCCGTGCTCCCTCTGAAACCTTCAAATGGGGAATCCTTCCTTACCTCTTCCTAGCTTCTGGGGCTTGCCAGCAGTCCTTGACTTTCCTCGGTTTGCAACACTTCACTCTCTGCCTCTGTCACATGTGTCCGTGTCTCTGTGTCTCTGTGTCTTCTCTTCTCTTTCTATAAAGACGCCACTCATATTGGATTAAGGACCCCGCCCTACTCTAGTATGACCTTATCTTAAGTAATTACATCTTCAAAGGACTTAGTTCCAAATAAGGTTGAGATGTCTTTTTGGGGACACAATTCAACGTATAACCACATCAATAGATGTTAATTGCCTCCATTCATTTTGAGCTTTGGAAATTATTTTTTAATTTTTCTAATATCTTATCCCACCCATAGTTAGTCAGACTCTGCATATTTTCTATCTAGTATCTCATGGATTTATGTACCCCCTTTTTTCATTCTTAGAACTATTTCTCCTAACTACAGCATAACATTTTACACTAGTGACCTTTAGTTTCATCGGCTTCCAATTCGTTGTCAATTCTATTGTTAGATTAATATTCCTGAAAGCTGCTCATACAGTCTCCTATTTATTCACTTATTCAGTTGTTGAACAAGCATTTATTGGACATCTTTGTGTCAGACATTGTTCTACAATCGTGATACTGAGAGAAATTACATGTTTTTCACCCTTGAGAAATGGATAGCCTGGTAGAGTTTGCATGTAGACAAGCAAGGAAGTTTTATAAACTGCTGCAGGTACTTTGCTAGATGTACGGACAAGGTGAGATCAGAGCACAGAGAAGAAAGTACACCTTCTAGAGGAAGAGGCATCACTTTTACCAATAATTCATATCAGCAGTCTTCTGTAAATTGTACCATTCTTTCTTCATACGACGTTTGCCCTTCTCTCCATTCCTCTTTTAGGTGGTTCCTGCTCCTTTTCCAGGCAGTCTTCCATACCTCCACCATCTCAAATATCTTGCATTATTCCAGGCCTACTTTAGAACCCACTTTTATTCACCTCACCTCAGATAAGTTCAGCTCATAATGATCCCATCTTTTCAGATTTCGTGTATGTATTTCTTTACACATAGTATCTTACATGAACAATTTGCTACCTGGACTAATTGTGGTCATTGGCGATATAACTGGAGAGAAGATACTTTATATTTAGATAGTCCTTAGTAAATATTGTTAAAAGCATGATTTTATAAACTTATTTCTTATTTCCTTAATTAAAACCTTTCTGAGTAGCTGTGTCTTTTACTTTTGTATCTCTCTGGCATGAGATGTAGTCAAACATAGAGTAGATTTTCGATAAATCAGTTATCTATGAAAATGTAAATAAACGGACTTGCCAAGTATAAAATAAGTGAACTTCTAGCACAAGTATTTGATGCCTTATTTCACATTGTTTTCTAAATTAGCATCGATAGACAAAACTCGTTGTCTTTCAAACTAAACATCATATCGTACAACCAGTTTTGAGTTTCTAAAATGTCAAGGCAATATAATCTGGAATTCTGTATCTAAATTTAAAAAATGGTATTTAAATTTGGTTTTGCTAGATTTCCAAGGGGCTGTGGAATTGGTCCTGGAAAAACTCATTTATAATTCATTGCAATGTTGCCAAAGTTAGTTGTTGGCGGCAACTGATTCCTCCCATGTTGCCGTGCACCAGAGTCCTGGCTTTAGCACTGTTTGGCATCCCTACTCTCCTCTAAGGCATCTACCTATGGAGACACTGGGAGGTTTAGAAACAGAAGTGTTGTTTTTTTTACTCTCAGGCAAGAGAAGGGATGGCAAAGAAAGCGGAATAGGAAGTAATGAGTGAGAGGAAGTGCCCATGCTTCTTCAGATCCGTCCTGGCCAGTTGGCCGAGGGAAGGAGTCCATTGCCAGTTAGCAGCAATGAGCCAGGAATGACAATATTATACAGCTTGGAAGTGAATTTTTGGAAGAAACCACTTTGGATCTTAGTTGTTTCACCTAAAAGAAACCAAAAAAGTATTGAATTAAAAAAAAAAGGAAATAAGGAAATTATAGAACTTGAATCACAGAGTTCTTTTGACTTGTCTTACATAAAGTTCTCCAGCCTAGGTTAGAGTATCTTTCTTCTTTTTTTAATTAAATTTATTTGGGTGACATTGGTTAATAATATTAAATTGGTTTCAAGTGTACAATTCAATAATACATTATCTGTGTATTGCATTGCATGTTCACCACCCAAAGTCAAATCTCCTTCCATCACCAGGTATTCGACCACCTTTACCCTTATCTATCTCCCTTCCCATAACCACTCAACGGTTGTCTGTGTCAATGAGTTTTTGTCTGTCTTGTTTGTTGCTTTCAGTTTTATATCCCACATTTGAGGGAAATCATATAGTTCTCAACTTTTTCTGTCTGACATTTTACTTGGCATGATTATCTTAAGATACATCCATGTTGTTGCAAATGACAGTATTGTATCTTTATGACTAAGTAATATTCTGTTTTCTGTATGTGCCACATCTACTTTATCTAATTATCTATGAAAGGGCACTTTAGTTGTTTCCTTGTCTTGGCCACAGTGCTGCACTGAACATTGGGGTGCTATACCTTTACGGATAAATGTTTTCAAAATTTTGGGGTAGATACCCAGAAGAGGGATTGCTGGTCATATGGTAATTCTAGTCTTAACTTTTTGAGGAACTTCCATACTGTTTTCCATTGTGGCTGTACCAATTTACATTCCCATCAGCAGTGTAGGAGGGTTTCTTTTTTTTGTAACCTCTCCAACACTTGTTATTACTTGACTTGTTGATCAATAAGTAAAGTGTCTTTCTTAAGTATTCCCACAACAACCTGGGTTGCCTCTAGTTTTATACTTAAAAACTTGCATTCTACTGCTCTGTGCCAAACTGGTTCTCTCACGAGTCTATGAACCTCTTAAGGATGGAGAGGAATTTATTACTTTACCTTTGTATTCCCAATGCTTGGAAAAGTAACAGTTAGATAATAAAAAATTAAATAAACAAACTATATTATCGAAAAGCGTACACTATGTTATTTTGATGTTTGCTTCAAGAGTAAGTGCATTTACTTTATAATCTGAAATCATTCCTAATGCCAAAGATATTAGAAGATGAAAACATCCAAGGAAGCCTGAAACCCACACAGGGGTCTCAAAACTGTGACATTAGCTGTATGGTTGCTGTGCTGTAGGGGCTCACTGGATGGTGTGCATTTGTGGCTTTTAACTCTCCTACTGATATTCAGTCAGGCTGTCCAAAAGTTTGAAATACGTTTTATTACCGAATAAGTCACTGAAGGACAGTCAAACAGATAATCATTCTACTCTTGATTTAATGCCATTGGAATTCTATATTACTTTCACTTTTCCCCCCAATGACTGAAGGTTGTTTTTGCTTAGGTTTCTAGAAATCCTTAAGTTGATGTTCCTGAGAATTAGTTATGGTTAATTAAAATAAATAATGTTTAAATAGATAGATAGATAGATGACAAATAGATAAAATAGTGTTAAGCAAAGACTTCTCAAAACAAAGGAAGATTTCTAGGATAAGAGCCCAAGTCTCATATAGGTTAATGAGAAAAGAGAATTGAATTTATAAAATTTCAACGTGAATGCAGAATTTTCCGAATGAACTACATATATGTGCAAACTTTTTTTCTCCTACAAGAAAGTTTTTTTACCTGCTGCAGCTTCTGTATATTTTGATTGTGTTTGGCAAGGAAGCTGGACTCCAAATTTCTCATTTCATGATCCAAAGTATGCCCTCGTACCTGACAAGTATTCAATAAAATTTGCTGGATAAGTAAATATTGACTAAATGGATTAAATAATGCCTCCATTCCATTTTCTAGGTTGACTAATTTATTTGAGTTAACTTTCAGCAGTAATTTCAGGAAAATTTATTTGTGATATCCTGGAATATCTCATGTCACCTAAAAGTGAAGGCCCATATTTTATATATTTCTATACAGTAATAAATAGAGAAACTGAGGCACAGTTTACTAAAGCAAATAACCCAGTTAATCTTTCTGCCTAACCTAAATTTTATACTCCACAGCTTAGCAAATTTTGTACATTCTTCTCTGATCTCAACACCTGCAAAACACTGTGTTTAGCACAAAATAAGTATTCTGTATCTATTTGAGATTGAAGAAATGGTTAAAAATTTTTGAAAACTCTAAAATCTTCCCACAAATATTTTAAGAAAATATCAAGAGTATTCTTTTCTTACATATATTTTCTTCATAATCACTATGTTTTAAGAAATTAAAATGTAAATTAAATAATAATGATAAATTTCGGAATTTAAACAATATTGAAAGGAATAATATTGAATAATTATTAATAATTTAAAGCTTTTAAAATTCCAATAAAGCTTATTCATATACATATTCCTCTACATAAGTGTGTTTTAATTTGGTCTCCATTCATTCACTTATTAAGGAAAATAATTTTTCGGAAGCACAATAATTTACAGGTCAAAAATCTTAGATTCCATTTTTTTGTATTTTCTTGCCCAACCACAGGATAATGAAATATTCCTAGCTTATTTCTGTATTTTGCTAAAAAAATTGCAAATCTTTCTTCCCAATGTAGTAAAACTGTATGAGAGAAGGAAACGATTGTCTTGGTTATTGGTCTTCTCAGCCTCACCCCTTCCCTCTTTCTCCCCTCCTCCTTCCCCTTCTCCTCCACCTCCTGCTCTGCCTTTACTTTTCTTGTTTGTTGCTCCCCCTACAAGCACAATAATTTCCCAATGAATAACTTTGCTTTGCATTTAAAAGGTTATTAGTATAATTTCCCAGTAAAGGAAACAGCTATTTTTCTCCTTTCAAATATTATTATGGCATTTGTCTGGTGTTGAGATTCTGTGTATATTGAGGCTAGATCTTAAAATTACAATGAATAAGGTGGTTTCTAGACAATCATGAATGTGTATTATAGAAGGTAAGCTGATCATAAGGAGATGGATTTCAATTCTGAACTAATGTTCTTTAGTCTTATTTTAGGAGTCTATTGCCTGTTCTAAAAGTAATTTGGTAGAGTATGACAAAATTGGGTATTAATGGGTATTAGTTCAAATCTCTAAATATACCCAGGTGGATAAATTTAGAAATTATGCTTTCACAACATGAGTGCTTGCCTGACTCCAGAAGTGAGCTCCAGAGGTAATAGTGCAACCCTCAAGATCCCCTTTAGACACTTCAAAATATTTTTAGAATCTTTGTAAAATGAATGGGATGAAAAAGTCATTGAGAACTGCGCATTGTTTAGTTCACTGTAAAATAAATTTCAACTTGGGCAGGGAAAGGGAAGTGAATAAAGAATGAATTAGAAAGTTCAAACTGACTACAGTGTTTGTATTTTCTCTAGAGGCCTAAATATTCTTTTATATCAGGGAAGATAGAAAAAGAATGCAAAATGCAGCTGCAAAGAAATTATAAGATACCCATCTGAATTTCCCATATTGAATATTGTCTTATAAAAACAACTCATTTTAATTATAAAAATGAATAAAAATATACGTTCTTTTTAGGATATAATATCTGGAATAAATAGCATTGACACATTGTGTGAACACAATGGCGTATATTTTTGTTTGTTTGTTTGTTTATTTATAATGGTGACATTGGTTAATGAAATCTAATAAGTTTCAAGTGTACAATTTAACAGTAAGGCATATGTATATTGCATTGTGTGTTCACCGCCCACAGTTAGATTTCTTTCTGTTACCACATATTCGACCCCTTTTACCACATCTACCTCCCCTCTTCCTTCTCCCCTATTACTCTCTAGTAACTACTAGTTTATCGTCCATGTCCATGAGTCTCTGTTTGTTTGTCCTGTTCGTTTAGTGCTTTTAGGTTTATATCCCACATATAAGTGATATCACATGGCTTTCAACTTTTTTCTGTCTGGCTTATTTTGCTTAGCATGATTATCTCAAGGTCCATCCATATCACAAATGGCAGAATTTCATCTCTTCTTATATAGATATGGCCCACATTTGAATAGCAACAACAACAAAAATGGGCCTTTTCTAAAAATTATATGCTAACTGTAGGATCGAAGCAAATAATTTTATTTCTTATATAGTGTAGAGCTCTTCCTTGGTACTTTTACAATTGAATCATTTTTACATACTATAGATTATTTAAAACAACTCTACCATCTAAAGCGGCTAACAAAAACAACTAATATTGAATAAATTATTCAACAAATATTTATTAAGCATCTACTATTCTAAGATATCAATATATATCAATGAACACTATTCTAAGATATCAATATATATCAATGAACAAGCCAGGATAAATTATATCTATACTTATAATGCTATAATCTAACACTATTCTAAGATATCAATATATATCAATGAACAAGCCAGGATAAATTATATCTATACTTATAATGCTATAATTCTATCATGGGGAAACAAACAATAAAGGGTAAATACAATAATATAATAGGTTTGAAAGTAACAAGTATCACATTAAAAGAAAAAAAGAGCAGAAATTGGTCGAGAGTGACATGGATGGGTGTATGTATGTTTGGTAATTTTCTTTTTTTTTTTCTTTTTGTAAGATGGTCAGAGAAGACTTCATGGAAAAGGTGACATATGAGCTAAGTCCTAAAGTAGATGAAGGAAATCTGGAATGTGGGTACTATATATTACTCAGAGTTTGTTCTTTCCTTATTTAATCTATCTCTAGACTACTAAAAGCCATGATATCACCCATTTGAAAGAGAAATAAGCTACGTAAATTTTTGGTTCTCCTCTTTATTTCAGGCAATATCATGCTGGAGAGAGATTAAATTGATAAACTTCTTTTAAAACAATTCAAAAACCATGCATTTGAGTAGACAGATATGTTTGGCATAGCACAGATTCTATTTAACTTATTCATTGAGAATTAACATTTGAGAATAGAACTAGGGTTTACAACAGAAATTACAACTGAAATTTATAGTACATTCAATATAAGGCAGGCCCAATTCTCTTTGTGGTGTTTTTATGGCTATTCAATAGTTTGAGCCATGTGTTTGGAGGGGAAAAAAATCTATGTCAAATGCATTAGCAGACTGAAAGTTGGTTTTCCAGACAAAATTGTAGATGAGTATTGCATATGCATTATATGTAGTTTTAGTTTCACATTTTGGCCACAATTATTTAGATTTCCCAATGATACATGGAAAGAAACTTGAGTAGTACTTAATATGAGAGATTTTCCTTTTTATTTTTTCCATTTTAAGTAAAGTAAAAACAGCAGTTTTACTAGTTAACCGAAAAGCCTTGAGAAATGTTTAATGGTTGCACTGAAGAAATTAACTATGTACAGTTTATCTGATCTCATTTTATTTGTATGTTTCACTGAAATATTGTGTATGAGTTGTCTTTTTACTTTCTCAGATTTCTAGATACGTTTTCAAAATTAATTGTTGTATTGGTTTAGAATATAAGATATATTTGTCTTTAATGGAACGAAAATTAGATTCAGCTCAATCATTGAATTCTTACTCTTGTTCAATGTAAGAGAAGAGGAAGGCACCAAAAAAGTAATAATTTGGATAAACATTCTAAAAAGAGATTTGGGGGGCTCATTGGAAAGTGAAAGTCTATAGATGGATTGAAGAATAAAAGATGCAAAATTCCACAGACCTGCTCCATATTCACCTACATACCTATCCTCTCATAGACCGTAAGGCTAGGTGGAAAAATATGGTCCAAGTATGTAACAGATCCCACTCAACTAACCCTGGTGGCTTCATATGTAATGATGAATATGGAATTGTTGGCATTTACTCAGATGGTCTAAAGGAAGAACTGAATACTCTAACCTCTCTGTCTCTCCTTTATGATCATTAACAGAGGGAAGGGAGACATTTCCTCGGAAGATTCTCTGAAACCGCATCTAGCATCAGGGCCGTGCTGTGCATAGGTAAAGGCAACATCCATGGCTTGGTCCAGAGGGTCAAGTGGGGCTGCTCTGCTGCTGCCCCCCTTGCCCCAGAAGGCATTCTCTGCTCACTGTATGAGAACACCAGCTGACAGTGCCATCAGTCCAGCTCTTCCAAGACTTTGGCTGTTGGAGAATTTTAAATAACATTAGCCCAGACCTTCACAACCCAAGAAGGGATGGTGACCAGCTGGGTCAGGAAGGCTGAAGGGCTGCTGTAACTTTCTGAAAATTGTTCCAAAATATGAGCTGCTGTGACTGACACATCTTCTTCCTTTCTGGCCATGCAGAGGTCTATGTCAGGGACACTCTTGATAAGAACCACCAAGTGACCTATTTCCCTTTCATTTAAAATAGGTGTCCTTAAGTGCACATCTTCTCTGGGAAGTTTAGGAAAGGAGGAAAGAGAGCTTCATGTACTATTTTTTAAATAAGTACATCAGTGAAATAATCCCTTCCTTCCTTCATTCACTCACATACTCATCCATGCATCAAATGTATTTATCAGAGACTGATTATATGATGTTGAGTGTGAAAGTTCCTGAGATGAACACATGTCTGGCTCCCAAGAAGTTCACAGTACAGTGGGGAAAAATGATCTGAACAAACGCTTGTCTGAATAGGAGATTTACAAGTTTTTGTGACACACAGTACTCTATTTCTGCAAGAAAGAACTTCGGTTCATGTCTAGGGAGTATCCTTCGTGGGCTTAGGGACTTTTTCAAATTCCTTGTGTAGACCCTTATGATTTAATTTACAAGTAGAATCACATTTCTCTCCACAGTCAGAGGTTTTGATATGGTCATTTCTATGCATGTTTTTTTCCTTTTTTGCATGAGTAATTATACAAAGCAATGTAGATATAGGGCGTGGCCATTATTATCAAGCAGCAGTTCTGATGACTGGGTTTCTAATTGTCTATTATAATAAGATGATGGATTTGGTCTGCCATCTAGTGATTACGAACTGAATTCTCGCAACTAAATTTAAAAGTGCATAACCTTTATGAAAAGACAAGTATATGAGGAAAAATGAGAAATACAGGCGAACTGAGTTACTCTGAAATAAAATGTGGTCAGATAAACTATATCTTTTTTCTCTAAGATATCAGTGCCAAGATGTCTGTGGTAATGACTTCACAATAGATTGGTTCAATTTGTTAGAACATTTGGTAAGAGTGAAAAAAATTCTGTAGCTTGGAAGATAAAAATTTTGAAAGATTTCCATTGAAGATTACACTATTGAAAGATTCCAACATTGAAGATTACAAAATAATGACAGTACTATCAGATATCTACCAGTTCTCATTAATTTTAAGAATATTAAAGAAACATATATAGCAAAAATATAAGTGTGACAATATTGTAGTTTTCGAATTCTTTTTCAGATTTTATAAAAAATATTTGTTTACCCGCATACTTGAAGACCAATAATGTTTTAAGTTCTAAGCCTTAGAGAAAGGTAAATGTCAGCTTGGGTTAGCTTTATGATAGATGGAGGAATCAGGAGGACAGCATCGAACCTCTCAGAATGCCATATGAAAATTCCTGTTTAGTAATTTTTTATAATATTGTCATTCATAAAATAATTATGTCATGACGCCTTTACTGCAAATTGGCTGCAATTTTGCTTTCTATTTTACTTTTCTTTTCATTTAAATAGACATTTATATAAAAAAACAGTAGGGACAACCTAATTATAAGGTATAGAACTACCACGTATAAACTCGAGAACTGCTGGACACCCTGTGTTTTCTACTCGGTGTTTCTTTGTACATGTCTTTCATTCAGATGTGAACAATGAGAGTTCACTGAGTTTTTGAGCCCTCTGTGATGTGCATGGATTCTTGTGCTGGGGAAGAGAAGGCAGGGGTTAGCAGTGAATGTGGTTTTTCATCTCTTTGCCATTTAAAAGCATTCTAACTAACATCATCTTAAATTTAATTATAAATTTTCAGGGGAAAAGGACTAGTGATGACTCAGAGTATATAACTAACTTTGAACATTGTAATTTAAAGAAAGTAATACGGTGGCCCACTTCTCTGCCCCTGGGATTGAGGTCATGCTGTCTCAAACTTTCAGAATGAAACTGACCTTTTTTGAGTTAACATAAGTTGGAGAGAATGTATCTTTTTATTCCAACCTCAAAGGAGCTGCAGGAACAGTATAACTCACCCCTGAAGAGTCTTTCACATTTTAATCATATTTAATCAATAACATTGTTGCATGTCATTTTGTTTATTGTTTGTTGCCTTATTCTCTATTTCCACATACCTAATAATTTCATTGGTACAATTTAAATGTACTTCACAATGATAATATATATTTTTGAGAACAGAACACATATACGTCTAATATTTTTCCCATGCAGTGCTAGACATGTACTCACTAAACCTCATTAAATCCATGTGAACGCTTTTGCCTGCCAGGGTATGGGAAGGGACAAGCAAGCTTGAATTTATGGCATATCTGATTTTCAGCAGTGGTATTTAGTGCTTGTGACTGGATATTTCTTTCTCAATCATAAAACTTAATGAAAAAAGTTATTCTGAATTTATTTAATTAATAGAATTGTTCAATGGACTGTGTCCATTTCTGTATAGGTTGTGTTTCATCATGGAACTACATTGTTTCAAAGTGATTTTTCATCTAAATGTGTTACTGCTTATTTGATGTATAAATTTCTTTCTTTTTTTTTTTTTTTCAAAATAGTCCTGAAGAAAAGCATATTAAAGCAGGAGATTTAGTTTCTTCTTGGTTTAAAAAGCCTATAAATGCACTGTACCGAGCTGTATATTATATACAAAGCCAGTGTTACTGTATTGATTAGCTATGTATCATATGATAGACATCTTTTAATGAAGATAAATCAAATTAGAAACTTTGTGCTCTTTTTACGAATAACACAAAAACCAGGAAGTGGTGTCATGCTCTAAAAGCCATTTTCTATTTGCTAAATATCTGTGATGAAAGACTAAATAAATATATGAAAGTGTTCCGTAGAGCAGTAAGAAGAATGTTATCCAAGGAAAACTTTCTAAAGCTAGGAAGGTGGATATTTGGGTTAATGCCTTTATTCTAAACTGAAATCATTTTCATCTGTCGTTCTGTATTATCAGTTAAGTATATTTATTGACAAGTAATAATTTCTTTCATAGATTAATATCAAATGCATTTTTAAAGTTTTTAGTTTTATTTTTTATTGAGTATGAAGTTAATGCTGGTGCAGTTAAGTCAATGAACAATAATTTAGGTTCACTTATTCACTCATTCATTGAACAAGTAGTTGTTGAATGTTCACTCTATTCAAAGCATGGTGTCAAGCTTTAGAAATACTGTGATGAACAAGACACATTGTCCTTACCTGTGGAGTTCACTGTCTTGTGGAGGAAATAAGAAAATATATAAGAATAAATAAATTGATACTGATTGCATAAATTTTATGAGGGCAGTGATTTTGGCCTGTCTGTTCACATTTTAGGAACTGTTTCATAATAAAATATGAATGAACGGATAGATGAATAAATGGGTTATTTAAAGAGTTTTGGGAAGTGTGTTAATTGTGTAAAGGAAGCCTGCTTTTATAGGGCAGTCAGAGTCTTGTGGGGACAGGTGATAATTAAACAAGCCACAATAGCAAGTGATGGGAACCTGAGATAAGGGAAGGGAAGGCAGTGCCAGACAAAGGGATCAAGTTATGCAAGGGAGGCCTTTGGGCTTTAAAAGGGGTTTTGAATTTAAGTAGTTGTGAAGCTCCTGAAGGAATTAGGCAAGGTTAATATGGTCTACATTATGTTTTAAAATACTCTACTTTGATTTCTTAAAAATCGCAAAGTTAAAGATGTAATATATGTGTTGATTTTGTTGTGAATGTAAAATAGAATTGCTATAATATATGTATATTTATTTTACAAATCTGCGTTAAATTTTTATCTTAATAGAGAAAAATGTTTGGCAGATATTATATAATACCTTGCCATATTGTTTTGGTCATGGCTTTCCAAAATTAATTTTGATGCAAAGATAATTAATTCATTGACCATTTAGCTTTGTATTTTCTTTACACTGTAGTAAACACTTTTAGTTTCGGATGTCTAATATAAATCTAATCCACAAAATGGTACACTGTTATTCTTTTTTTTACCTTATGTTTAAAACTAATTTTGATAAACCCATACACTTTAAAAAATTTTTTTTCTTCATGGTACATGAATATATAGTGTCTTTTGTTATTGTGAGATATACTAAAGTTTTTTGTGAGTTGAAATTCACAGAGGTTCCCCAAACATTGAAATTATGTATTCTCTTTAGAACTATATATTTTTCTCCCCCTTTTCACATGGTTTATTTTTATTTCTCCTGTTTGGTTATTCATACCTACTTTGGATCACTATTTTTTTCTTCCCTTATCGTACTAGGATGTAAGTATCATAATCACTTTTTCATGAATTATATATTGCTTTGTACGGAAATACTAAATGAATTGTGTCCTTGGAAGGTTACTGCTTAGCCCAGAGTTTTTTGGAACCCACAAGATGACTCACCTTAAATATTTCCCAGGTTCTGAAATTTCGGAAGATTACTAACCTGTTTTTTTCTCTTCTTTTTCTTCTTATTCTAGAAGGATATGGTGAAGAAATAGCCTGCACTCAGAATGGTCAGATGTACTTAAACAGGGACATTTGGAAACCTGCCCCTTGCCAGATCTGTGTCTGTGACAATGGAGCCATTCTTTGCGACAAGATACAGTGCCAGGATGTGCTCGAATGTGCCGACCCTATAACTCCCCCTGGTGAATGCTGTCCTGTCTGTCCACATACAACTGGAGGTGGCAATACCAATTTTGGTAAGAATCCCTAGGTTCAGCTCAGAATTGATCCAGTGACTCATCTTTATATTTGCAGTGGTTTTTGCTCTCAGAATTCAGCAACTCAAGAGAATAATTAAGGCACTGTTCACTGGTCTTTGGGGTTAATGATTTTGCTCACCCAGAAGGTTAGTCAGAAGGTTAACATTAGTCAGAAGAAGACAGTGATTTCCTGTATTTTTAAAAACCAGGGCCATTTTTGGCTGAATTTTGAGTGGTTATGTCTAATTTGAGAATTCCTTGTATCACTTAAGATGGTCATTTGTTACTCTATCCATGTTGGGTACCTCCAAGATTTTTTTTTTTTTTTTTTTATGAAGTTCATTGATGTTCTAAGAGGAGATCTAGAAAACACATTTATCTTCCCTTTGGAAATGGAATAATCATTTCTGATGTAATTTAATGTCACAGCATCATCTATTAACATTAGCTCATAAATGTAGAATGCTTTTAATGTTGACTAAGAAAGATAAGGGAATGAAATAGATTTCCTAGAGAAAACAATAATATAAATTACTGGGTTTAAAAATTTTTTTGTTAAAAATGTGTTTAACACATACTATGTATTTGAGTACATATAAGATACATATATGAGAAACAAATCTATATTTGTTTTAATGAACAAGGTAAGGTTAATATTAAATTTTTAGGTTATTTGTTTCAGCAGTAATGAATAGAGACTTGCATCATTGTGAAGACAGTGTCAAGGCATTATTTTTTTTTCCCCAAATTCCACTGCAATTAACAAATATTGTGAAGTATTCAACAGCATTTCATGGAAATATTAGACAGAATTTAACATTTTCCTCTTTCATATCATTCATTAGTAATGATGTGTCTTGAATAAACATATGAACACAATTTTTAGCAATTTAATAAGGACGATATAATGGAAAGAATTAAAAATATGACACCTAAGGGCTACCTGAAACAGATACAATCTGCAAAGAAGCTCCAAGGAATGAAGTAAAATACTTCATGAGTGAATACTATGTTGGGATAATAGTGGCAGATATTAAAAACAAAAACAAAAACAAAAAACAATGAAATACACAACCTTCTATAAATTGCTGGCTTTGAAACATGAAATTCATTCTAAGACAAATAATAATAAAAGTTGACAGCAGCATTGATACAAAGATACTATAAGAAAAAAAGTGGTAGAGTTTAGCTAATTTATGTGATAAAGAATACACCGATAAAGGTATTACCACGGAACAGGTAAAAAATTCTGACCATGTCACCATAACCAAATAAAACTTAATAAAGTAATTGCCTCTGAGAAGAAAGCCATAAATTATAAATACAAATAAAAAAAATAGTGATGAGGAAAGAAGTAGGAGGAAACCGAAATTACGGGGAACTGAAGATGAAATAGGAAAGAACACAAGGCGAATTGATATCACAGAAAATACAGTGAGGGATATAGAAAATAGTAACGAGAAATGAAAAAAAATTAAAAAAGATTTTAAAGGAAATAGCAGATCTAGAAGACAGGTAAAAGATGGCCCTGAAGAATCCTCAAAGAAAAAGTAGCTATTACACACACACACACACACACACACACACACACACACATACATACATATATATGTGTATATATATGTAATATATATATTACAAGAAAACATTTCTAAAGAACATGAAACTTCAATTTCAATATTAAAAAAGAGAAGCAAGTTTCTGAAAAAGTCGACTCAGAAGAATCAATATAGAGACTTAGTAAAGTTATTAAACTTCAAGAAAAAAAGTATTTTGGAGAACTAGAGAAAAAGAATATTTAATAATAGAAATGTTTTTCCAAACTCAGAGGTAGAACATAATTATTCATTATCACAACAATTTAACATTATTGAATGTATCTGAAAAAACAATTAGACAAGAAAAAGAAATTAGAGGTTTAGAAATTAGAAAGGAGGAGGTAAAACGATCAATTTGCAGAAAATATAATTGTGGAATGGAGTAAAAAATACTACAAAAATAAAAGATTTTAGTAATACGGGGCAGTGTAAAATAAACTAATAGATTTATTTTATGCAATTAGTTCATAGAATAAAAGATGGGAATAAAAAAATACCTCATTTATAATAGCAACTGATAGGATAAAGTGGCTAAGGATAAACTTAACACGAAATATTCAAAATGTATTTGAAAAAAGACTTTAAAACACTGCTAACTCAAATGATGACTAATAGAATATTCTATTATGTACCGGTTGGAAAGACTAATTATAGGAAAATGAATAACAGTGGCCTTCTATAGGGGGCGTGAAATGTGGAAATAAAGGAAAGGGGATAAGATAGGAGATTTTTCACTGCATAATTGTATACCTTTAACATATTTTGGTTTATTAACCATATGAATGGTCTTCCTTAAAAGTATAAAACACAAGAAGTATTAATTAAAAATAACATTATAATCTTCATTGTTAATTTTATAATTTAATAACTTTAAATGCTATATAAATGATGTGAAAAATATTTAAATAATGTCAGGATTTTCAAAAGGCATGTATTATTTTGTCTCTATAGAGATATTGATTTGAAACAACTTTTGAGTCCTGCTTGCTTGTGTTAGGGAAAGCTGTTTAAGTTAAATTCTGACTCTATAAAAATTCTATTATTAAAATAAATATTTGGGAGATTCTCAAAAACTGTATAAAACTTTATAAAATAACACATTTATTCTTTTCTTTTTGTAGGTAGAGGAAGAAAGGTAAGTTTTACTTTGAGTAGTTTTATTTTTATAAATGTCATTTTTATTCTAATACTGTCTACATAGGACTGTGCTTTGAAGTGTTCAAAACCTTTGGTAAGGTAGAAAGTACCCTAAAATACAAATATATGAGCACAATTCAGCTACTTTGCTTGTAGATTACAGATGCCTCTATTTTATTCACTTTATTAATTTTTATTTATAGATATTCTTTTTCCAGAAGGTTATGAATCCATTAGGAATTGAACTGTGTCATATTAACCTTTGAATTACTTGCATTTATCACAGAGCTGAGTATATACTTTGCATATATTAGAAGTGTAATAAATGTTTAATTGAAGGAAAGAAGGAAAGAGAGAAAGGAGGGTGTTAGTTTTACTTCCTTGGGGTTGTAGTTCCTCTTCCATTAGTTAGAAAGTAAAGGTTCAAATAAAATAATTAATTGAACATTTTACCAAATACATATCACTTCCTCTCTGCTCCCCTTCCTCACACCTTCAAGGAGCCAAAAATCTAATCCCAGAGACAAACCTTACACTCAAGAGGAAAATGGTGCAATACAACCATGACCCTAGTACACTAGCCAGTTTAGCCACTTGTCATCTGAACATAGGTAATCCCACTAAATGAAGAGAGTTCAATTCTCTTGGATGTATGCTCAGTTTTCTGGTCAAGTTGAAAAATATGACTATTTGCTTCAGTCTTATCCAGATGGGATAGGCATAGGAATCAGGAATGGAAATAGGGAATCCAAATTTCATGGCAATGATTAAGCAGATTACCAGTGAATTTAAATTGTCTTTACTTTTGCATACAATGGAAAATCAGTAGAGTGATAATCAGATAGTCAGATAATGCAATGCTATACCTTCATGGTAAATGGAAGTGGTACTATCAAGGGGATGTCCTGGCCACTTTTACACTTTTTGGTCCAGAGGGCAACACCATGAATTTGGTGTGATTGCAATGATTATCAGTGAAGCTATTTCTATTTAAACATATGTCAAAGGAGAAGGACTGCAAATACCAGTTCATATTTCATTTATGTATGAAAGCTAGAAAAATAGAAACTTAAAAGTTTGAGTATAAACCTCAAACAATCTATCATCTATCTATCTATCTATCTATCTATCTATCTATCTATCTATCTATCATCTATCTATCATCTACCTATCTAATCTGTGGAAAAAAAAAAACTAACAGTGAGAACTGCCCTAGAATAATTAGTTTAATTATTTAATAATCACCCAACTTACTGAAGGACAACTGTATATATCATTTAGCCTACTGTCTTTTTTTCAAGGACAATGGCCAGCTGGGAGAAGGACACACTCAAAGCAGTTGCCACCTTAGCACACTTTAGTTATGTGCCTCTATCTTCATGACTCTTGCCATCAGAAATACAAGAGCAGAGTGCTGCTATCAAAATGCATTTGTGCTTGGTTTATATCAATATTAATTTTTATTTATAACTTATTCATTCAGGTTAATCCCCAAATAATTATTGAGCCTTTGTTATAACCCCATATGAGGCAAATGATACAGATGATATGATACTGGGAAAAACACTGTTGGACTGTCTTCATGGTAACAGCATTCTATAAAAGTCCTAAGGCATGTCCATATAGCATTAGATAATGAATAGCAGACAATATGTAAAATTAAACTGTAATTCTTATCTACATTTGAGTATTTTAATGTATATGAAAATCAAATTTAAACTTTAGATAGGTCGTCATTTCACATAAATTAACTCATTCAAAGTACATATTAATGAAGTCAGCAAATATTTACATCTGTGGCTTATTTCCAAAATAGTAAATATCATAGAATCATTAGACAAATTTGTTATCAGACCCTGAGAATGGAATATTTTTCTCATGTCAAATGTTGTGGAGAGATAACTCACGATATCAAAGGCCTATAATCTGGCTAAGAAAGAAATCAGCAGATTCTGTTCTCCTAAATACAAAGAGCAAAGCATGCATTTTTCTCGCTAGTCTCAGGATGGAGATTTCACAATCATTTTTAGCAGTATATTCTATTTTTCTCATTTTGGCTGAAATAATTTCTTCTCCTGTTTTCCTTGTTTTTCTAGACTTGTTCCAGAAAGGGACATTTTTTTTTTCCAGCATCATTCTCATAAAGTCCTTTTCTTATCGAACACAGATTTATATACCCTTGCCGAACAATTCAAATTCTTTCAGTATTTCAAAGAAAGCTCTTACAGTTCTTAAAAGGTTAAGTTTTATGACTTTCACATTATGTTAAAAATAGAAATGCCCAGTCTAAGTTAGCAGATGTGGAAACGCAGAAATAAGTCTGTTGTGCTTTGCTGCCCATCTGTGCTGATCCCTTCTTCCCCTAGTCCTTTCGTATGTTGTCTTTTAGTCTTCTATGTTGTACTTTGAACTCGCTCATGTAGAGCTCCTCCCCCCTGCTTCTACAGAGCTATTTCCCACTTCTGAATTCTCAGTTTATTCCTGACTTCTGGGGTATTAGCTACCTTAGCATTAGAATCAGCAAGTATAATCATGGTATTGTTCTGCCATTAAGTCTGTCATTAAGACTATTAAGATTCTAAAATAATTTTAAAATTTCACCTTACAAAATATTTTCAGGCGTGAGGATGTAATTAGATTGTGCCTTTCAGGAGTACAATTTGGTAATCTAGATCAAATATCTTAAAAATACAACTTTAAATTCTAGAAATATAGCATAAGGATTAATTAGAGATGCCACCTAAACATTTATAAACAAAGATATTCATTATAATGTTATTTTTAATTACAAGATGAAATCAAAATCTAAGAGTAAAATACTAAGGTACTGATTAGGTAAACCAAATTCATGATGGGAAACTAAGAATACCCATTCTTAACAGCAATTGTCTCCTGGGTGTTGAGTATGATATTTAGTTTCTTCTGTATGTTGCCTCTATTATGAACTCATATTATTTTTACAATCAGATCAAAGAACATATGCGAAAGGAAAAACTAAATAAAACTCATTACCTTTGCTTCTTTTACATTTTAAATAAAATCTTTAATGTATTTATCCTCTGTAAATGCCTAATAAAAAGCATTATTTCATAATATATTAATGAAAATATTCAAGAAGAATTTGAGAACTTTCATTTGCAAACTGAGGATATAACATAGACATGATCATGACCTTGGGAAGATCAAAATCTGTTGGAAGACAAATCCTGAAATAAATAATACAAATAAATATATGATGAAATAGAGATATATAAAGGTACAATTCATTCAATATTACTTAATCTATGTACTTGACATCATGCTATGAGAATATAATTTTTGAGAATTTAAAGTTCTAAGCACCAAAAGAAATTTCATCTACATCTGTTATCTGTGCTACATCAACTAATTAAACTGCTTGATTTTATTTACTTTCTGATTGTTTTTTGGTGTTATTTTTTGTTTTTCTATTCACAATATTTTTTCTAGATCTTCCTCAGATATTGAGAATTATCTGACTAATGTTATAATGTTCTTTCTTGTAAGATGAGCAAACTTATCTCTTGTTTCTCAGATTCTTACATGAGTTTTAAAAAAGGGTGGCAAGTGTTTCAGGCATGGCATCTGATAAGTTACTAAAAACTAGGTGGCATTTAATATGACTGTGAAAATTCAAATATATTCAAATATTTGAATTTTCTTTTGTCATTTTAGTCTTTGGGTCATTTTTCTTATGGCACTTTAACTTTACATCTTTTCATCACAAACGTTTCTTGGTCTTGTCAACTCGGTTTGACTGCTATAAAACCAGAAGCAAAACAAATTCACACATTTTACACATTGGATTTATTTTCTTTTTATGTCTTTCAGATGAGTATTTTTTTTCATGAATAATGTCTGACTAAATATCCTAAAATTGATTAAGTTATTTTTCTCAATTTTAAAAATATTTCTCACATAGAAATTCCCGATGTTTATACAGAATATTCTAGTTTATGCCCCCAAAGCCATTATAGTTTGCTAATTGAATTTTTTTTTTTTTTACTTTCTAGGGACAAAAAGGAGAACCAGGATTAGTGCCTGTTGTAAGTGTGTGTGTGTGTGTGTGTGTATATCTATAGATCTAGATCTATAGATATATATATATGGTTTTCATGTACCTTTAATAAACTTAGCTATAGTATAGTTGTATATTATTGCTTATATACATACTCTCAAAAAGGGAAATTAGTTATTTTATAACCATATTTTTAGTATAAAATAAGCACACCAGAATTGATTAATTCTTTCTTTAATATAATATGCATGTTGTTATTAAATTGAATGTTTACTTAAAATGATTTTGAATTAAATTGAATGTTTACTTAATACAATTTTGAATTAACAAATACATTATTTATGTAATATCGAATATTTATTTAATACAATATTTCTAACTTTTATAGTCTCTAGTCTCATTATAGATGAAAATTAGAGTTTTACAAAATTGAATACATTGCGTGTGAATATAAAGTGATATTTCAGTTGTATAGTGTAAATAGCCATGTAATCCAAAGAGAAAGGCATTATTTAATATTCCACGCTTTGGGAAATATGTTATGTCATTATCCTGACTGCGATTCCATGTTGTATAGGAGTTCTTACAAGTTATTTAGTTTTGTAGATGATCGAAAAGTATATATTAAATAAGATTAAGTTCTTTAACCACTACTCTTTTAGATTTTAAAGGAATTGTTATCATTACTCTCTCATATGCATGTTGATTTATTGGGCAGTGTTTGCATTTTTGCTTTGCCTTTAAATTGGCTTGTTTTTAACAAAGATTACCTAAAAAGAAAATCATTCATATTATTATCTTTCGTTTAAAAATACTTATATGTACTTACTCTGTATTACATTCTGTTTTAAGTGCTTACTAAATATTTGTTTATCTTCACAACAACTCTGTGAGGGAGGTAATTTTATGGTTATCATCACCATTTTACAGAAGAGGAATCTAAGCACAGAGACAATAAATAATTAGTCCAAGGTCATACAACTGGTAAGGGATAGAGTGAGGATCTAGACTCTTGCCTCTTGGCTCCGGCATTGGTGCTTTTAATTATTATACCACTACTGTCTCCCTGTATTAGTTATATAATGTCTTAACTCATAAGGCAAGGAGCAAATGGGCATCAATTGACAACATCCTTTTTTATTTTTTTTTTTAATTTGTTGAGGATTTTCTTTTTATTCATATTTGTTTGACTCTTGGTTTTCCTAAAACTCTTTAGAAACTTTATCTTTATAGATTATTTTGTTTGTTGTTTAGGTAACAGGCATACGTGGTCGTCCAGGACCAGCAGTAAGTACTTCCCTCCAAAATTCATGGTACTCCTAAGTTCTTTGACATACTGAAAATCTTTACAGGTATCATACTCATGAAAAGACCATAAAATGTAAAACAATGGTGCTTGGTTTCTTGAAGTATTTTGTCTTGATATATCTTAAGTTTAGGTATTCTTTTGCAGCAATGAATGACACATAAGGGATCATTTAATTCTGAAGTTAATGAACCCTATTATTCCTCAAATGTTGGTGTCTGTATTGATTATTTGAAAGGCAAAACAAGCTAGTATTACACTGCTAATTTTAGATTAACCTTACTCATTGAAATTAAGGCATATTTGTTTCTTGATAATAATTAAGGATAGATAGATAGGTAACACACACACACACAATTTCTATAGATTTTAAAATATATTAAATCAACATAAGAAAAATACAAGTATACTTTAGCAGACCTGCTCCAGTCCTTCTGAAACTTTTGCTTTTAAACAATACTGTATGTTGGACTTAGTAAATACACAATCTAATTTTCATAACTTATCTGAAACTCTTTTGAGGAAAAATAAAATTCTCCTAGCAACTGCAATTTTCCAGAAAAAAAGCTAATTTAAGATATCAGTACAATAATAGTACTTTTGAAATAAAATAATCATTTGTTATTTCAGAAAATTCTAAGTGGGTTTTTAAATATACAATGGAGATGATGCAACATTCTTGAAGTATTTTGTCTTGATACATCTCAAGTTTAGGTATTCTTAGGTAAATCAAGTAAAAAAAAAGATTATTGAAGGTATCTAGAACAGTACTAAAATAAGAAGCTCTTCTTTCTATTGCTTTCATGGGCAACTTGAACTGTGAGAATAGTTTGGGGTATCATGTACCAATATGAACTCATACATTCCCTCACGTAACTGGTAATTTGGGGTATGCATATCTGTGTAGTTCTCAAAATGTACACTATAAGTTTTTGTGCCCATAATCTAGTGGCAAAGGCTTATCTAGGATGAGACAGCAAAAATGATCCTTTTGAATTTGACACTACTGTTCAAAATAATACATTCAGCTGATTGGGCTCCACAGTGCTATAATGTAACATTTAATTCTTTATAGGCCTTTAAGCTTCACTACTAAAATAAGCAGTGTTTCTGTGCATTCAGAGGTTATATATCTACATGGCTTTATATTATATAGTCTTAAAATGAACTGAATTCAAAAAGAAGAGTGGGATTTCCGTTTCCTAATTTTTTTTTTTTTAAATATATCAAGCAAACCTTTCAAACAAAAATCTGAAGTGTACGTGTTTTGCAGGCATAACCATCATTTCTGTTTTAGGGACCTCCAGGATCACAAGGACCAAGAGGAGAGAGAGGCCCAAAGGGGAAACCCGTAAGTTGATGGGAGAGTACTTTTTTTTTTTTTTTTTTTATGATTTGTATTATGTACTGAGTTAGCCTGTCTATACCATGTTCTCTGGATGTGGCAAAGAGCCAGTGGCTTTGTTTCTCATTCATCTCTCTTAAATGTGACCTAGAATTCAGATCATGCCATGATTGTGTATATCTTCTGATTCAGAGGAAATAATCACACTGTAAGAATTACCAATCTTCTTAGATATTTTTCGTCTATGAGGTCAAATTGAAACAAAGTAGAATCTGAGTATAATGAATACCTCGTGTTGTTTTCAGAAGTTGTAACTCATGAGTAAACAATGCCAAGAATGTACTGTTGAGATAAAACACCCAAGTTTTGTGATCCGTGGTTGCTACAAGAATAACTATATTGGATAAAGGAAAAAGAAATTATTAGAGGATAAACTTTTCTTTCAAGTGGTTGTATAATGAATTTATTTCCCAAATAAAATGCTGCCTTTTTCATTGACTAGCTGCTGTAGAACTGTCAAAGTAGTAATTTTAAACATCAACAAATCCATTACCGGAACAAAGGAAGCACCTTTAAATTTAAATAATCACCCTTGAGATAAAACATGAGAATATTGTACAATATGTACCAAATTGTTTTTTCTTATTATCAAGTCCTAGGATAGCAATTGTTTTTCCTTTTTATATCTCATCCTCAAAAATTAATGTCTTTCATATATTAAATAATGGGGTTAATTTGTGTATTACTGTCATTATCTTATGTCTTAATCATAAAAATTTGTCTGAAATTTAATTTTCTGTTTGATATCTATTAAAATTTAACTCTATGGATTTTTAGCCTTCCAAATATGTACTTATCCATATCTAAATGAGATAGACGAGCAAGGAAGAAACAAACAATCTTGAATATATAAATGAGGAAAAAACATTTTAGATCACGTTTTTAGGACTCTTGCCACTATTTATCTTTGATGCTATTTTAGGCTTCTACACATTTCATCAAGTTAGTGTGATGCCAATAATTTTTCCAGACTGGAGGTGGAATTATGGGTAGTATTTGCAGGCATGCAGGTAAATGACAGAGTCCTAAGGAAGTGGGGCACAGCCATATAGGTGGGTAACAGGATCGTGTTCTGATTATCTGTGCTCCATTTTTCATTGCTGTTAACTTGGGTGTCTTGCCAGTGTTGGTAGCTTCAACATTTTTGGTAGCGTTCCAGATGTCTGTCCAGGATCTAGAATGACAGAGACAGGTAGAGAGAGGAATGTAGGAAGGTAGGTGACCATGCAGGAAACATTGTATATCAATGTGTTATGCCCAGAATAATTAATTACACTGAGTTCTGAGTCTAAGTGGAAGTTGTTATGGAAATAGTGGTTAGATGTCCAGAATTCCTTGTTAGGTCTCAATGAATCTTTTCCTTACTCTTATATCTCTTCTTTCCTCTCTCCTCCCTTCTCCTTCCCTTCCCTCTCCTTTTCTTGACTTAGTATGTGATGTGCTCCATTTCCTATCTTAATAAGGTCTGAAACATTCAGAAAATTTTGTGTGTGTGTGTATGTGTGTGTGTAAAAAGAGCGAGGAGTAGTTATTTTTCTGGAATTAAGCAAGAAATCCTGGCAAGATACCCAAGTAGGAAATCTGTTTCTTTCTTAATCCTAGCAAGCAGTGGTATGATGATAAATGTTTAACAACTGACTCATTAAAAAAAAATGTGCCCGTAGCTTTTGCTGATTTCCCTTCTGTAAATACTCCCACCATGGCCGATTTCAAGATATTGGCATGATGTCACAGAATACCCACACTTGGAATATTCTGCCTTAGGTCCCAAGACTTACAGGAACTGCTTAACTGGACCAAAGCTATGGCTGGTACAATATAGGGTGGTACTGCCGTCTCAGATACCATTTTTCTCTCCCTACTTTGATTACTATCAAACATCACAGAAGGTTCACAATGTGTAAAGCAGTTTCTCCATCTCGATACTATTAATATTTGGAGGCAGATAATTCTTCATTCATTGTAGGATGTTTGGTGGCATTCCTAATTTCTACCCACTCGTTGCCAGTAGCAACACCTGGCCCCCCTTCCTCATACAATTATAACAACCGAAAATGTCTCTCGCTGTTGTCAAATGTCTCTTGGGAGCAAAATGGCACAGGATTGAGAACTACTGCTATAGAGATACTCTCGAGAAGCTTTATTTACTAGTCAGTGATCATCATGACTGTCTCTCATCACATGTCCTTAATTTTAAGTGTATGTCCTGGTAACTTAACAGTGACAACAAACTAGCAACCTATCAGGACAGTCAATGGTGTGCTGAGTTCTAATTGCACATGACACTTAACCTCTATAGGTCTATTTTCTCATCTGTAAAATGAGAAATACACCAGTTTTTACCAACTCTAATGTTTTGTAATTTGTATGTGTGTGATTCTCACTAACCAGCAGTAAATAAAGTTCTTGATGCTGGATCATTATTCCTACTTGTGGATGTTTAAAGGTCGCCACCTAGTGGCAATATGCTAGTACTTTTTATTGTAGACAGCTTCCTGAGATACTAAAGAGTATTCTGGGGAATGGGAGGGAATGATTCTATATAGAACATTAACCTTAATATAAAATGTGTGTGACTCAGCTCACTTGGAAATTTGAAAATAGATATTTTTAGTGGATTCTGAGATTGCAATTTTTGATTTCAATATTGATCAGTAAAAATGCTCATGTATTATAATATTTTTTAATTTTCACTTGTAATCTTGCTGATAACATTCACTTAATTTTGGATAATTTTCAAAAGTTTGTATTAATTTTAATCTCACTCTGTATAAGAGTACATCCTGTAGACTATTTAAAGGCCATGCCACGGAGACGCAGAATGTATCATGAAGTCAATGAAAAAGTGAGCTGTCTTCAGGGCAGACTTTGAAACGTGATTATTAATCGCAGAGGGCTGGAGAAAGGACACAATTTTTTGAGGGTTACTATTACCCAAACATCCCTAAATGCTCATCGACACTAAACGTAGTTTTTGGTTTTGTCCCTAGAAATTTCTTTGGGAACAGAAATAATGTTTTGGTCCATTTTTTTTGTGTGTAACAATGCCTGGTTATCAATGAGCAATTTCACATTTCTAAATACATTAGAAGTTTTCTACACAAGGCTCCATGAGTAGGTCAGATGACTACTTTGTCCATTGCCTTTGACAATATACATTGCCCATGCTCCTCGTGATGATCCAGGAATCCTAGACAGCAATTAAAATCAGCTTCCATTATATAAAATAGAAAGAGTCTAGTGAAAAGATTCAATTTTTTTAAAGGATGAAAATTAGTTTCTGAGAAGTTATTTTTTAAATGTGAGTTTTTTCCTGTTATCTCCTATTCGAATATATGCATTTACTTATCTCTTCTAGGAAGTAAATATGTCTATACAAATATTTGAATATGTTAAAATACATTAATTAAATTTCAGAATAGCTATATGTCGCCTTCCCCAAAACCATCATATGTAAATTGCCCCCTCAGCTTCTCTTATATTTACTCCTGCTGTATCAGCTCGTATTTCAGTACTTATTGTGGGCCAGTAGGTATTCCCATGTTTAAGTATGAGAAGCTTCTTTTACTATTAAACTCCAATTCATTTGCCATAGTTTTCTCAGTCCCTGCTTCTAACTATAAAAATTATATTGACTTAAGTTCCTTGGTCCTTTCTTTCTTCTTAAAGTCTGTTAAGACTCTTCAGGGTTAAAAAGCCAACAAATGCTTAACAAGACTTGTAGAAATGATGTGAGGTTAGGGGATGGAACAGTTCCAGAACTGAGGACGTGGCTGTTCCCCAAGCTGTCTTCAAAATGTGGGTTAGGAAGGTGGGTTTTGGCAGCTAGACATTATTGCTCACTTCTCTGAGAACTGGACTTGGCTGGGTCACTGTGTTTTTCCCTGTATTTCTATTGGTTTGGTCTACCTCTGGGGGTAGTAAAGAAAATAAAGTGTGCTAGGCTTCAAGGACTAGAATAAAGAGAATTGAAATGTGAAAATGTAATAAATATATAGTGAGTATCTACTATGTAGCAGGAACTATGCGAAGCATTAAAAACAAGCTGGAAAAAAACACAAACTACAATTAAGATTCCTCATTTCTTTTGCTTTTGTTGTTGGGGGGAGTTCAAGCAGGCACATCCATAGTTAACTGTAATCTAAGACAGGCCAGTGAATTTAGAAATTATTGATTAAATACCTTGAACAGTAACACTCAACCAAATAAGGAAGCTTATTCTAGAATAATGATGAACCAAATACAATTTCATAATTATTCCAACAAGTCTGACTACTGGGGATTTAGCACATCAAGAATAAAATTCTTACCCAGAATGTACTATGTCCCAGTGGCAGAGGGTGTGACCAATGCCGAATTACTTCAGGTGGCTGGGTTACTATTCTTTTTCTTTAAGACTTAATTTTTCAAGAGAAGTTTTAGGTCGAAAGACTCAAAATTGAGAGGAAGGTACAGAGTCCCTGTATCCCCTCTGCTCCCACACAGGCACAGCGCTCTCCAATCGACATTCCCCATCAGAGTCCGTAGTTCACATTAAGATTCACTCTTGGTGTTGTGCATGCTACAAATTTGGACACAAGTGTATAAGGACATGTATTCACCTTTAGAGTATTATACAGAGTGTTTTCACTGCCCTAAAAATCTGTATTCTGCTTATTCATCCTCCCACCCCACTCCAAACCCTGGCAGCCATGGATTTTTTTTTGGTTATTGTCTCTATATTTCTGCCTTTTCCAGAATGCCGTAGTTGGAACCATATAGTACGGCCATTCATTTTTAAACAATGAACATAGCATTTCCATCAAGAAGTCTGTGCTTTTAGCTTTCTGCCTAATATGTAATTGGCAATGGGCTCTAATTCCCATGGGCTTGTTTTTCCAGGGTCCTCGTGGTCCTCAGGGAATTGATGGTGAGCCAGGTGTTCCTGGTCAACCGGGTCCCCCAGGGCCTCCTGGACATCCATCTCACCCAGGACCCGATGGCATGAGCAGGGTGAGTTGTGTGCATTGTTCAATGTCCTGTTTAGAAAAGATATTAAGTTTTTGGTTTATCACTATGATTTTAAATTGTGTTAGTTCAGTTGTTGACCCTTGACTATAAGAGGCAGCTCAGTGGATGCAATGCTGCTATGAAAAATGATAAAACTAATAAATCCTCAGGGAATTATTAGAAAATTCAAAGCAGCATTTTTTTTTTTTAAGTGCTGCTTTAAATTAATTACATTTCTCAATGTCAGTTCTGGACTCTGTGAAATTTGTTCTTTTTGTCGATTCTAAAGGACCACTAACATTGTCCTCACTATACAATTAAAAGAGAGATGTGTCTCAAGCCTTCTGCTGTTCTTCAGGTTCAAAATGCTGATGAAATCTGTGTTATGACACATCCACAATGATGTATGTGAAAGGACCACTGAGTTGACATTAAAAATTCTATCTCATTATTTCCTGAATTTTAGTTTTCTACCAGAAGTAAAATAAAACAAAATGTCTATACCTGCCTCTTTGAATTCTTAGTGGCATAATAGAGATTTATGAGTAGATTGCATAGCATAACAAGGGAAAATATGGAGCCTCATAATATAATTTTTTTACAACAGTTTATATATTTGTTTCTCAGCTGATTATAAAAGGAATTGCAAATTTATTTTTTGAACAATACATACAATTTGCACATTCTTTTCTCATGAAAATCTGGAAATTAATAGAATTCCTGGAATGTATATGGGCAATTTTGGTCACTTGGGTTACCAGTTTTTTGTTTTTTGTTTTTAATTAACTTAAAGCTTGCTGGCCATGAACAAATAAAGAATACCATCTAAATAAATAGTCGGAAATAGAATCTGGAATCTTTAGAACAAATGTTTTGAAAGCACCTTTTAGGCTATGTTTAGATATTTGTCATTCTCTAACTGTGGGAAGAAATCAGATAAAGAGATTTACACCTGAAATTGATTAGACTGGCTAAGTACTTAAAAGAATAATCCAGGACTTTTAGCAAGTATCAGACATTTGGCCTATTGAAATAGTTTTTCTGAAGCAACATAGTTATACTCTGAGGATGAATGTTCAATCAAAAACACATACAATGAAGAACAACTTGAATCTTTATCCTTGCTTTAAAGTTAAACTTTAAAATGATTCTCAGAAAAAAGAAAATAAAATGATTCCCAGAGAGGTATTTTATAAGAATCCTAGAGAATCTACATGTATTTCTCAATTTAATAAAAATATTGATATATGCCTTCTATTGTGGAAATAATCTCAATACATTGCTTTTATAGCCGTTTTCAGCTCAGATGGCTGGGTTGGATGAAAAATCTGGACTTGGAAGTCAAGTGGGACTGATGCCTGGCTCTGTGGTAAGGGCAAATATTACAGATAATTGAAGTACCTGTGTGTGTATGTGTGTGTGGTGGGGAACATTATAAAAAGAGAGGTTTGAGTTAGCTGGTTAAGAAGCAATGTGTCTGTTTAAATATATCCATCCATTCAGTCATTTAATTTATTTCTCAAACCCTGCTAAGTACCAATTAAAATCCCAGTGTTATTCCATTCATAACTGTGCAAAGTATTGTATTTGTCAACATTAATAAAAGGTTATCAGTATATTTCACTTATTATTTAAAGAAAATAAAGAATTTTAAAACATAACCACCAGCACATCAAAAGTATACTTTTTAAAATAAATAAAACAACCGTTTTATTGTGATGTTAGAAATAGTAACAGTTTTATTTACATCATTGTCTACCTACCTTAATATTAGCTGGCTGCCTTGCCAACAACTTTGAAGTTTCCTACTGACCATTCCCATCCCCCTTAGAATTTCTCCAACAGCCAGACAGTTTCCTGTTTTCCTCTGGGCAAGAACTTTAACCTGGGTATTTGGAGCAAAGCTATCCCACTGAATGAATTAACACTTTCCGAACCAACTCTCCTGTGCTTTTTTTGCTCCTAACACAATTCAGAAGCATCCCAGATTCATGGAATTTCAGGCAACAAAAAACATAAAGTCAGGCTGCATGGATAACTGCCAATTCTGCCTATGCTTAAGGCCGGCATTATGAGTAACTTAAACATTGTTTGTATAATTTTTAAGTCACTAGCAATATGGTTTCATTCAGTGATTATCTTGGGATAATTTTCTGAAATACGTGAGTTCTCTTCCATTTGAAGTTCAAATTATATTCGTGTTTATTTTTCGATGAATCTCTTATTTTCTTACTTGCTAAAAATATGATCAATTCCAAACAAAAATTTAAGTTTTTGCCATAAGAACAAACCTGATTTTGATTTGATTGATTTCACTTTTTAAAGTGTGACATTTAAAAAATTGTCTAGACATATATTAACAAATGTTTAAATTATGTTTTCTTTTTTTTCTTTTGGTTATGTTTCAGTGTAATCATTTCACGTTTAAATGAGGAAAGCCTTGTGCGTACTTTAAGTGTACGTTATGAAAAAAAGAAACAATCCATAAAACTCAGTTCCCTGAGTAATTTTAAATTTACATTTAAAACTATCTAGTCACTATTATTGGGGGTTTCATAAGCCTTTAATTCAATTTGCTCTTTTAAATGATGATTTATATGCTGTGAAACTGAAGAATTAAATGGTTCGATAACTGTTTTATGCCTGCCAAGGGTCTTCTCTTGTCAGATGTTGTGGTTTCACAGAACCAGCCCTCACACATGTGAGTGTTCTCGTCCCAAAGACATTGGGTATGTCCAGGCAGATTCTTTATTCCTCTTTAACACTGAGGGTGTGTACAAAATCATCCCAAATGTGCTAGCTTTAATCTTCTTGAATTTAGCTGCATTCCAGATGAGTACAGATGGAGAATGTCATCACCCTTCACTGTCAAAGCTTCGCTTTTCCAGATTTTAAAACTAATTCAAGATTTTTTAAATGTTTGACCTAATTGTTATGAACACTCTAACTTTTCTTCTTATTTGCTTTTAAGGGTCCTGTTGGCCCAAGGGGACCTCAGGGTTTACAAGGGCAGCAAGTAAGTCTTTTAAAATTAAATTATATATGGTAGCAAAATATGTATGTGTGTATGTGTGTATATACACACACATATACATGCATATACACATATATATGTGTCTGTATGTGTGTACATATGTGTGTATGTATGTATGTATATATACATAAACATATATGTTTATGTTTATGTATATATACATAAACATATATGTTTATGTATATATAGATATTTAGTTGGTATATATAAAAAATATATATTTATATATATTTGTATAGTCTCTGTGACATGACTGCTTTTGGCTGCCTTTAAATTGTATATTGTACTGCTCACTTTGAATAGGTCGTATTCCATTAATTTTTGCTTAGAAATACATGCAGCATGTTTTTCAGATTTTTTTCTTGGGGCTAAAGTTTTAGCATATCATTTCTTTATGTGACTGACCTCTAATACAAAGAATTTTTGAGTGCCTTTGCTTCTCAAATAATAGATCATTATCTCATGTCATGATGAAAGTTCTTATATTTGGTGATGTGCCAACTCTGAGGCTATGAAATCAGATCATAAAAGGCCATTACTATGTGGCATTATTAGAAATAACAGTCAAGGTGATCACTTTATAGAATCTTTAAAAAGAATATAATACTAAAATTTATTTTCTATTGTTTATGAGACACCAGTAAAATAGTGGTGTTGAGTTATTTTAATTTTTGTAGCAATTTGATAGACAATAGGAAATAACTTTTCAAAAGAAAGGAAGAAGAATTTTTAGCTCAGAGATACCATATTGTCATTATCATGTGTGTTGTTTTACTTTAAGCCATTTTCTGTTACTACCACTTGTGAATAAAATGTATAGTTGTTGTAGAAGAAGGAGGAGGAGAGGAGAGTAGGAGGGAGAGAAGAAGAAAGAGAAGAAAATGAGCATGATGATAACTGCCATTAATTGAACACTCTGTGACAGCATTAGTCTAGATTCTTAACAAGCATTAGTTATCTAAAGAGCTATAAACGCTTAATGAAGTAGGTACCATATTATTCTTATTTTATAAATTAGGAAACCGAAGTTTAGAGAGGGTACATAACTCATCCAAAATCATGTAGCTGGACAGTGGTGTAGCCAGGAGTTTGAACTATTGATATACTTCAGAGAATTTAGGATTTAGTATTCTGTTTTCCTGTGGTGTGTATATATAATTTATATATATATAATTTGTTCTCAATTTTAGGGTGGTGTTGGCCCTACAGGACCTCCTGGTGAACCTGGTGAACCTGGACCAATGGTAAATGTTAAGTAAGCATGTAGACCCAGTTAAATATGGGCCTACCATTATAATGGTGTCCTGAATTATTTATTTTACTAGCTCTTTACTAATGCACCAAGAAATTACAGGCCAGTTCAGAGGCCCTGTGTTATAGACTGTGCTTAAGCTATGTTTCTTGTGGCAGAGTATTTAAATTCAGAGTCTTTGAATATTGTCAGTAGACTATGCTGAGATATTTGTATTTATGAGATTAAACTTTCCTGTTGGGCACATAACCTGAGTAAAACAACATTAAATTCAGAATGTTAATAAAGCTATTTTCTCATTGTTTCATTTGTCTCAACAATATTTTAGATTGAATCATTAGTAGGTGTAGGTAAATCTTCTTTTTTTTTCCTTTTGTTTGTTTTGTTATTAGGGTCCAGTTGGTTCACGTGGACCAGAGGGCCCTCCTGGAAAACCTGGTGAAGATGTAAGCTGCCTTTCTTCATTTTCCTTTAAGATTTTGAAAGAGGCTAAAAAGCAGTTAAAGTGTCGACATGAATATTATTCATTAATTCCCATTTCATTTCCCCCACTTTTAGCTTCCATTAAAGTCAATCAAAACTGGAGAATTTAGAAGGGAGTTTTACAAAATCTCAAAGTGGCGTTAATTTTGATGGTATTATATTATTAGGCACTATCTCTTTTCCTGCATTCGCCAAGTTTTCCATTATGATTTCTCCATGAGATACCAGAATTATTGACAAAATAGCTGCAGCTTTTGCTGGTGGAATTCCTGAATTGTTCTTAAGGAAAAATACATTACTCTGATAGCAAACCATTATTATGAGATCTTCATTCAATGGATTTTTAAAATGTGTTAGTAGGATTGTGTCAGTGTTGCACTCCAATGCTGAAAAAATTATTTCTTCAATTGGATTTTTAATTAAAATTAAGACTAAGCTTCAGATTTTAACATTAAAAATATATGATCGAAAAACAGGGTGCGACAACAGACTCACTTTTCTGGATTCTTTTCTTAGTTTTACCGAAGTTGAGGATAAAATCATCCGTAGGCCATTAATTTCTGTGTGAAACTAAAGTAACTAAATATTTTCTCTTTGTGTGTCATGTGATTTATTTAAGCAGGTTACATTAAATTTGGCCATAAAGAAAATACCTCTGGTAGCTCTTAATATTTTCTTATAACAAGAAAGGAAATGGCAAGCAGCATTTTTAAGAAATACCATTTAATTCATACTTTATGGTGATATAGAATTCCATAGCATATATATGTAGGTATAAATTTCGACATTCATAAAATGGTGAGATAAGTCAGGCCAGTATAATTTATATTTGTTTTTGGCTAAATTAACGAAACCTTCACAAACTGATTTATTAGAATGTGTGGCCATCAAAAATAGAGCTCAGTGTTTGTACACTGTTTAGTACATTGGACATGAGCTTTCTAAAGAAGACTTTTTTTTTATCTGCAATTGATTTGTCATCTAGTCGCAGAAAAGAATATCTTAATCCCTCTTTGCTTCCTTGCTTTTTTTTTTTTTTTTTTTTCCATAAAGGGTGAACCTGGTAGAAATGGAAATCCCGGTGAAGTAGGATTCTCAGGATCTCCGGTATGTCTGTATTTACCAATATAACAACATAAAGACAAACTTCAAAAAAAAAAAAAAAAAAAAAGAACATCAACACAAACTCACAATTCATTGTCTACATGCACATTAGACACTATCGCCATGATATATATTTCTTTCCATCATTGTGGAACAGGACATTTTGCCAGAGTGCCAGCTAATTCCAGTTACCCGTTTTGCACTGCACCATACGGATGACCCTCTTAGAGCCAGAGAAGTATATTGGAGAAGTTGTCTCCAAACTGCGTATCAAATTTTTTTGGATAACTCACCCACCTGACCATCTTACCTTTTATAACATCTCAATCCCATTTATAATTTTTTAATCCTTTTAATCTTCTTATTTTGTATTGTTCACATGTTGAAAACAACAGCTTGAAAGAGAACTTACTGACTTGTTTTTTATATGCTAGGGACAATAAATTGTTGACAGAATGCCTCTTTGGCTGCTCCTCAAACCTTAATGTTGGCTGACATTCTTAGTTGATGTTCTGGGGCCTAAAATCTTATGACAAGATACACTGATTGCCAGCATTCCTAACACAGCTGTTTTCTTCCCCCATGGCTCCCTACAGGGAGAGGTCCCTGGTAGCCCACTCCAGCAGAATTCATGGCCTGGGCCACTTGGCCGCACTCTAAATCTACCTTTCTGGCCTCGATCACAATACTTTGATAGGTCCTCCCCAAGGATGTGCAACACAGGCAATAGGGAAAATTAGGGATTAATAAGCAAGCAAACATCTTCTAACATTCCTACTCTTCAAGTTTCTCCTTGTCCAACATCCCCGAAACTGATTTGACCTCCTACCTATTATATTTCCAAAAGTTTCTGCCACTCAATACATCTAACAGTACCGCATTCCTCCCTATTGACTTTCTGAAAATTGATGAAGTTCAATGCTAGGATTTTTTTTTAAAACAAAAAAAATGCTGATCTTTTAAGGGAATTTACAGTGCCCTAAGGATTATGTAGTTTCAAATATAAAACCAATTCCCAGCTCCCTGCTCTCTTTTTTCTTTCCTCCCCTGTCGTCCTGGAAAGGCAGTGCAGACCAAGGCATGTGATTTAGTTATTAGCACAAATGTTCACGTCAACCAGTCCAGGCTTGACCCTCCCATCCTGCTGCACTCTCGCACCTTCACAGTGTGGGACCCTGCATGGGGAGGAAACATGCCCCGCCAGCATGTCACAGATGCACTTTGCAAGTGCAGTGCAATAACGTGTGATTGGGATGTGATGACAGTCTTGGGTCAGCAGAATCAGAAAGTTTTATGAGTACTAGTACATCTGGTTCATTTTCTTGTTATATTAGAGATATGTAATCACATGAGAATTCCCTTGCAGACCACAAAAACTCAAAAGTTAACTAATTATTTGAAATAACATAGCTCAGTAATTCCCCTATAGGCTTAGATGGATATGTACTAAATTTCCTGCTCAGGATGGTGGGGAAAAAAATCTCAATAAAGGCGAACATTCCAGTGGAAAAACTTAAAGGGAGTTCTTGAAGTGAAAGAATTCCTAAGCAAGGCTGAGTAAACAGAAGAATTAATGGAACTTTATTTGTTCAGAGAGCAATGGTTTGATGTGTCCTTACTATGATCCCCATCCACACCCCCCACAGAAACATTTTCCTGAAGGCAGTAACAGAGAAAGGATTGCTTTGCTTTTATCCTATGAAGTTCATTTATTAAGTTACTTTATTCATTAATTTAATAGTAAGTGAAGATTATGATAATGCAAAACAGACAAATTTTCCTCTCCATAAGGTTGTGCTGGCAAAAGAGAAGTTCCTTAAAAAATGTTTAGGAAAAGTGCTGAGTTTTAAAAGAAATAGTTAACCATCTTTTCATTGAACTGTTTATTAAATCATTAGTCATTATATACCCACCAGTGAGGCATAAGGCTAAGTGCCAGGGATATGCAGATTAATAATAATAACAGATAATAATTGATAGCATGAATGTATGCTATCAAATACTCAGTCTACTGGTGGCAGTAGTAATGGCATTCAATTCAAAACCTAGTTAATGTAGGCAATGAGAATAAGTGAATAATTAAGTCACTGGGTCCTTATCTATTTTAAGAGAGTATGAGGGAAAAGTTTTAAGCATCATTTCAAAATAGTTATACCTTTTGCGTTTGATTTTCTGTTTGATTTTTTTTTTTTAAATTCTATATGCCTAGGTGAAGGAAGCCTAAAATTGGGAGGTGGACAAGGGAAAAGGGGTCAAATATGTGGTCACAGAAAGAAATATAACTTGGAGGTGAACATACAATATAAATATATATATGCCTTACTGTTAAAATATATAGCTGAAACATCAGATTTCGTGTCCCTACACCTCGACCTAGTCAAATCACACTGAATATGTTAATTCAGGCTTAATTTCTTGTTCATTTTTTTCTTTTTCTTTTTTTACTAATTGTAATACAATGATATAATTTGAAAATTGGAAAATGTCATCAAATCAATACCTGGCATTAATCTATATCTCTGTGTAAGTCATGCTTCCATTTCTAACAGTATGTTTACGTTGCTAAATTTTTCATCACCTAGATGTATTTTGATAGATAAACAGATACTGTTCCTTTTTTCCTTTTGGTTTGTTGGTGAAAAACTATGTACCAGATATTTTTTTGGGAAAAAAAAAGTATGTTAAGCAATTTTCTATTCTTATTAATAACTCTGAAATGCCTTATGTGGTTTTTTTAATGCCTCCTCAGGGAGCTCGAGGATTTCCTGGGGCTCCTGGTCTTCCAGGCCTGAAGGGTCACCGAGTAAGTTCAATCCTTTGTAATCTTTTCAGATACTGTGGCTTACCAAGTAGGGTCTGGGGTGCCCTTCCTTAAAAATCTATAATTTCATTTGTCAGTCATCCTTAATGGCTTTGGTTGCATGGTAGTCATCTGTAGTTACTAAAATCACGAGGCTTTTTTACATTTCCTTTGAGTTTCATTTGATTCTATAAAATATATTTTGAGTTCTTACTATGTACTGAATACTGTTAAAAAAAGAGGACACAGTGATGAATGTTAAATGTCCATGGCTTTCAGCTTCAGCCTAATAAGAGATTCAGTTAAGAAAATAGGCAATTACTACATAGTGGAGTGACTTTATACTAGAGCATACATGAGATCATAGTGGGGCCCAGTCAACTCAGATGTGGGGGGACATAGATTGCTTCTCTCTATAACTCTAGATAATCAATTTGTAACTATCATATATAATATACATACATACATATAAATTATCTATCAATCTGTCTGCCTGTCTGTCTGTCTGAAAGCATGGCTGATATTTACTAAGTATACACTAGCTGGCCTCTGTTTTGAGTGGTTAAGCTTCTGATTAGAATACTTGCTGCTGTACTTAATAGTTACTAAATATTTTGAACATCACTACTGGATATAACCCAGAATTTATAACTATACAAACTTGATAACTATTTTCTCTAAAGCCTCTATAAGTCCTTTATTTGTAGCTATAGATTAAATTTCAATGAAGTCACAATTTTGAAAATTTGAAAGGTGAGAACACTGCAAATTGAATATATTATTTAAAAAAGGAAACTCTAATTTTCTTTGAGTAGACTTTCAAAAAGGTTGATGATTTGGAAACATTTTGAGTAATAACTTTAAATTGGAGATGTTTTCATAAGGCGCTTTCTGTAAGCTTATTTTTGGTTCCTTAATGTGTCTGAGAATCGGGAAAGTAGTAAAATACAAATTTATTTTCTTCTCAGGGACACAAAGGTCTTGAAGGCCCTAAAGGTGAAGTTGGAGCAATTGGTTCCAAGGTAATTGTATGATGCCTCATCATCACCTCCCTGTAGCTTTTTGGTTGTGTTTCGAAGGCTTAAAATTTTTTCAGAACACCCTTAAATAATTCTGGAGGAAAAAGGAGCATAAAGAAATAAATAGTGAAAAAGGTAGAGATGTAATTTTTTATCAGTGAGTAGCAATAGATTTACCAGGAGATAAGATGTGACCTAACTTTGCCACCACAGCCCTGAGTTTCTGCCATTGTCAGATGGATGTTGTGTTTATATGACATGTGGCACTCTGAACACACCTTCTAAAACATATTCACTCTTTTTTATTCTTTAGAGATATCATATAGGTTTAGATATAATATAACCCAGTTATATTATATACTACCATTTTAATCCCAGGATCTTTTGGCCATTGTTTATTCCCCAAATTTATTTATTTAGAGGGAGAGAGAACATCAAAGAATTGTAGAGAACTTTTCAGAGAGAAGTATCATGAGATACATATATAGAAAAGCATTTGGCTTTAAAATCGCCATTTCTAAATTTCTAGGAATAGATATGAAAGGAATATTACAGTCAATTTTAGCTTAATAAAATTTTACTTGACCTAAAGTATTATCATACATAGATAAATAATTATTTTTTTGATACTAATTGATAATGAGTATTAGGTGTGATAATTTTATCAATCTTGTCTAAATCCTTAGTTTTATTTGAGACTTATTTCTTTAGAAACTGAATTTTCTAAATTTTCTAAATTTTTTGAGAAAAGGTAAAACAATAGGCTTTCAAGGTCCTTCATTGAAAGCATGCTTTTCAAATGCCCATTTTGAAAATACGCCTTTAGAACGATACACATAAGGAACAAAATGATGTGAATACAAATTGTGGGTTTCTCATATTGTAAAAATGTGATCTCATTTTTGCTTTAGGGTGAAGCCGGCCCTACTGGTCCAATGGGTGCCATGGGACCTATGGTATGTATCAACTTAATTCTTTATTTCTTTGCTTTTTAGGTTATATTAAGAGAATGTTTAAATGAAAAAAAAAGAGATGAAAAACATGTTAGCTGGTAAAATAATGTTGATTATAAGCTGTCAGGCAAGCATACTATATGAATTGCATCCTTCAAATAGAAAAGTCTTCCTGTATTTCATTGTTTTTCTTGACTCTGAGTGCTCTTATTTACTTATATAAATCAAATCAGTATTCTTGTAGAATCATCTCATTAAAGCTAGATTAAATGAAATCTATTTAAGTAAGAGATGGTAGATTTACATATTTCTATAGATGCAGTTTTTCAAACTCAAAATCACCCCCAAGAAATGCTATTGCTTAGTGGCCAAGTATACTGAGTCTCAATTGGATTGCGTATTGTAATCAAGTTACACTAGAGTTCAAATAAGATGCTTGAAGAGTTGTTTTTACTTTTTCATTTACAGGGTCCAAGGGGAATGCCAGGAGAGAGGGGAAGACTTGGGCCACAAGGTGCTCCTGTAAGTATATGTGTTTTAACTCAAATGCTTTACTGAATATGCCTTTTAAATGAGAATGACAGTACTTGTTGCCTATTTTTAATTTTTTTCTTTTTCTTTTGAAGTAAATTTAGGTTTGCAAAAAGTTGCATAGATAGTATAGAGAATTCCCATGTACTCTTCACCTAGCTTCTGTTAATGTAAACATCTTACATAAACAGATTACATTTGTTACCTATTATTTTAATAAAGAAATTAAGAAAACAATTGAAAACATAGCATAGAATATAATTCATGGAAAAACATAGGCTTTGGACTAGTACTAACATTATCAAGCACTTATTATACACTAAGAATTCTTCCAAACATCTTTATTTTACGCTTATTACAATGCTAAAAGGTAAATACTTTGGATATACCATTTTAAAGCTATGAGTCTCCTGATCATCTTCCCCTGATCTGTTTTAAATGTACATATTGAGAAATACCCTTGCTGTCTGCCCATGTACCTTGAACCTAGGTGGGGGTGGGGGGGATATTCTATCAATTCTCTTCACAGCTCTCTGAAGGTCAGGCTACACTCGCTAATATTTCAGACTTACAGTTCATTACACTACATCTACTTTGCTTTTCATAATTATGGACTACCACCTGGCTTCTATTATTTTGAGATTCTGTCATCCTCATCAGTATTAGGAATCTCAGGTTTATGTCACCCCACAAAAGATAACCACCTTAGAGTTTCTCAGTGGTACCAAGGTCAGGGCCCCAGTTTGGGAGAAGTGAGACCCTCTCACCAGGCCATTCCTTATCACTTTGGTAAGCAGAGTATCCTCTGGAAATGCAGAGAACATTGTGGAATATTGTTACCTGCTGCCTTATCCAGTCTTAAGTAGTATATCTAATCTAGTATGTTTACTTCTCTGTGCTTTCTTTTGCCACCTACCAATGTAGTTATGGCATTTCTAACTCAGTGTGGCCCATTGCTCTCCGTTTCCAGGATCCATCTTACATGTTAATACCATCTCCCAGGGTCTTTATCAGGGTGTTAAATGTGTGTCCTGGAGGAGTGCTTCTGTATCATTAAATTTCTCCAATTTTATATTTTGCTCCTCTCTATCTGGAACCATTGGGATCTAGTCCCATACTTTCTCTCTTGGATCCTGCCTCTTGATGATATATAGAACTTGTAGCTCCTTTGGCATATACTCTCTTCCCTCTTTTATCAGAAACAGTACTTCCTCAACCCAGTTATTTTATGACTTTATGCCAAGTATTGGTCTGGTGGCTGGGGGAAGGGGCAGGTGGTGGTGATGGTGGCATGTGTTTTCCAGTAAAGTAGAGGCTTCTGTATCATCTTTAGTAAAGAAGAAGTATAAACTGTTAACGGTGGGAATGGGCCATTTGACAGGCCCATGGGCTTCTGGGTATCTGAGATTTTGAAGTTCTTCAGATATCCCAATGCTAAATTTCAGGGTCCTGTTCCTTTCATTGAAGGTCTCTGACCATAGCTTAGGAGACTTTCCGTGTTTTAAAATTTAACCTTCTCAAGAACTTTTAAATATTTATCATCAAATCTGGGGCCTGATCTTTAGCTTTTTCTTCCTTCTGTTTGTAGAAGATGACAATATTTTTAAATGCTGCCAAGGAGCCTTATATTAATGATTAATCATTGTCAGCCTTTCACTGTTTTTCTCCAGTGGGTTCAAGACCTGTGCAATTCCATCAATTTTTAAATTGCTGTTTTCCCTAACACTTCTCAGATGCCTGAGTTACTTTACCCACAGCCCATTCCTTTACCCTTATGGTCTATATTAGTTCACCATTGGAAACAATATTTACTACAGCATCACCACAGCAGGCCAAGAGCGATCCAGCTTAAAAATTTCATTTTAGAGTATTATTTCTTTTACTCCTTCTGGCACCAGTGGCACTAAAGTCATAGGCCAAGTTTCCCAGGAACTACCATCAAAACAAAGACTTGTGTGCAGGAAATTTCCTGGGTGGAGCTTTCTGAAACTACACTTGTGAAGAAGAATTAAAGAAGTAGGGTTCATCTGAGGGAAAAATTAAATTTGTGTTACAGCTGCAACAGACACCTTAGTCTCCACAAATCCTCAGTTCCTTGGGGACTGAGGAGTTGGGATGGCTCTTCAGACTTGTCTTGCATGAGGTCTAGTCCTTTGTAGCATTGACCATAAAAGGGGTGTGACTGTGGGGAGTTAACTTCTTTTAGTTGAGGGCACCCTATGGGGAGGGTCTCAATTGTGAGCCATTAGCTTATAACACTTCCCAAAATGGTAGAATGATTACTTCAAAGTTGAAGGGGTATCTGGGTGACACCCACAATGTTCACTACTACTTAATTTCCTTGTGCATGTATGTGTGCTTATGTGTGCATGTGTGCTTTAGTTTTTTTTATTTTTATAAGGAGCACATTCCTCCTCTGAGTTAATATGGCTCTTAAGGTAGGTGTTCATAATTACATTGTTTTTGAGCTCATTTTGTAGAAGGTGATATAGTCGATTAAAAGGGATAATTTTAATCAGTTTCATTTTTTGTTTCTTATTGCTATAAAGATAGGTGTGTTTATTACTTCCTTACAAGTTTTGTATAAATGTATATTTTTATTGCTCTTAATCAAGTTAAGATTGTTTCCAGTTAACCTTAACATGTATTCTTTAATTATTTTACAAAGAAAAATGAATTATGAGCAAATACAGCAGAAAAAGTAATCTTACCCTGTCTTGTCCCTTTTTCTTCTAATTAGGGACAACGAGGTGCACATGGTATGCCTGGAAAACCTGGGCCAATGGTGAGTTGTATTACTTGCATATTCATTCATTCATTCATTCATTCATTCTTACAACTGTGTCTCAGTTACTTGGAATAAAAAGATGATAAACAAACAATACTTAGAGCAATTCATATTGTAGCATGCTGCTATTGGTAACTGCAATAACATAGACTACAACTTGAGGTATGGCGACGTAAAAGAGAAAGTACCTACAGCTATAGTGAGAGAAAGATGTCAAGGAAGACTTAAAGAGGAGCAACTTTTCAAGCTACTTCTTGAAAGATGAGTGTATAAAATGAGCAAGAATATAGCAAGGTCCATCCATAGAATGGATAGTGGAAAAAACATGATGAGCTCAGGGAAATACTAGAAGGGGAAATCAGATTTGAAATAATGTACCCTTAGAATCTTCTCTCCCTTGTTACTCATAAAAAGAAAGACGACATATAGGAGGAAAAAATAAGTGTAGTTAAAAAGAGCTTTTTTTAAAATGCAAAACTGACAGAATTAAAATACAGTCTTAAATGAAGAACTAGGATAACCTAGAATGGAATTCCTTTTAAAGGAAATGAATGTTTCCTTTAAATCTAGCTTTAAATCAATAGTTTAAACTCTATGCTTGCCTTCCCCAATATAGGATAGTGACAATTATCCAATTCTTATTAGACTGAAAAAAAAAACACTGTAAAATATTCTGGTGATTCTTAAGTATCATTTTTATAAAGTACACTCCTAGATTTTGGTACAAAACACAACTTTCTAAACACTATCTTTATTAACTTGGTTGACACAAAGAAAGCAGTTGCAAGAAGCAATTGTTTCAAACAATTTGTGTTTGTTACTGATTTAGTCTTATATGCTACAACTAGGAAATCCTATTATGATTAATATCATTAGACATGTCTTTTAGCACTATTTCATATCAAAGCTGGAAGGTACTCATAATAAAATTACATTATTTTTGTGATTTTTAAAGTGCTTGGTGGATTATTCTTTTATGTCAAGATACAGAATTTTGTCAAACAATAAAAGATAACTTAATTAAATATTGATTAAAATACATGTCTAATCACCTTTCTGGTTCCTTTAAATAGGGTCCTCTTGGAATACCTGGCTCTCCTGGTTTTCCAGGGAATCCTGGGATGAAGGTAAAATCTTAATATATTTAGCTCTTGATTACGTGAATCCTAAAGTGAAGAATGTTATTTCATTAATTGAAAAGTATGGAAGTTGCTTCTCAATTAAGGAAAGAGCCTAGATTATTCGTAATGTCCAGAATGGTAGGGGAAAACACATTTTAAAAATGTAAAAATAAAATTACTATATAATGTGCAATTAAAAGAGAATTACTTATAATTATGCAAATATAATATCAAAGAATCTGTTACATTAGGACTTTAAGGCCCGACGAGTATAACAGCTGCAAGGAATAAGAGCTTAATCCGAATTAGAGCTCTGTTCTTGGATACAGTGCCTGGCAGTAATAAATAGCAGAGTGTTATAAACAATAGGAGGTTAAAATAAATCAGAGGTTGACAAATGCTGTTCTCTCAGTCGATGCTGGCTTTCACTCCTCTCCACCCCTACCTCCTGCCTTTCACTCCTGACCATTTAAAGGAGTGATCTGGAAGGCTATTTGGCTCTCCATGTGGGAATGGATTAAAATATTCTGCTGGGATGATTTATATTTGTAGTGAATAACAACTTGTACTTTTTTGGATTATTTTGGATGATGAATTCAAGGATTACAGTAGGATTATACTAATTAAATTAATGAATATATTCAGAATACTACTTTCAAATTCCAAGCAACACAATATATTTGATTATCTCTCTGGTCCAGTTTCCCATTGGCAATCATTTTCTTCACCTTGCAAAAGAGATTTACCCACAAGATGCTGTACAAAAATGACTACAGCCATGCCAGTCACTTCACTTCTCTAAATCTTGTTTTCTCATGGAATTTTGTTGATCAAGTGAGATGATCTATGCAAATCCTTAGCATAGTGCCCGATGCAGAGAATTATCTCAATATAGTCAATGTTTCATTTTATTAATGTTATTCAAGTTGGTCTTGAACTTTGATACAAACGGAAAAAAAAAAAGAGTCTGTAGTTGGTGTTTCAGATGCTCAGAAATGTGAGATTCATCAAGTCAAATTATTTTTCAAGCCCTCTCTAATGCCATCTTTAAACTCTGTGCCACAGGGATCTGGCTGCTTTAAAATGATGCCCTAAGTCTTTTTACTATCCAGTTTCTTCTTTCACTGAGAACTCACTCTGAACTTTCAGGCAGGCAGAACCTTCTTCTGTTTCCCTCTGTATCTGTTCTGCTCTGCGATGTCCTAATCCAGCCACCACTGTCTCTGGCCATGGAGGGCCCAACCTCCCTATGTACCCTGATCAAAACATGCAAAATCCCCCTTTCTTCATGTAAGACCCTCCACCTTCAAAATGAGCTTTGGCTAGAGAATTGAAGAAAGAATGTTCATAACACCCAGGACGTTGACTTAGCAGAAAGTGGTTTCTACTCCTACTATGGCATCTAGTTAAGACTTTGCCAATCATCAGAGTTTATATAATAGACCGCTGGATACTACCTCTTCTCCTGGGTTTCTCTAGTATTGGCTGTTGGATACCAAAAACTGCTTAATGCAGTCAAACACCTAGCAAATCTGTTTCTCTTAGAAATTGTTACCCTATCTTACAACTACCCTCAGTGTAAAATCGTCAGGTTTTTGTTTTTGGCCAGGGTTCTGCTGTACCTGTAAGGTTCTCACATGGTCTTTGGCTCTCTGGATGAAGAATAAATTTCCACATCCAGTTTTTTGCATTTCAATGAAAGATAATAGAGGTTTAATAGGGATTTTATATGTGTTATTAATACTAATAAGCTCCCTGAGGCTTAGAATTTTAGTTCTAAAATTCCAGGTCGAAGTCCCTCTAGGATTAGGTCTGCCTAGATACATAATATGTTGGTTAAAATACAGAAACATAGTTAAGTTTGAATTTCAGTTAAATAAAGAATAGATTTTAGTACAAGTATGTCTCAAATATTGCGTGGGACAGACTTATAATAAAAGTATTTGTTGTTTATCTGAATTAAAACTTAACTAGGCATCCTGTTTTAATTTACTCTCTGGACTACTATCTTGGGTTGAAATAAGTGTAGCTACCAGGTTACCTTGACCACTTTGCTCTTAATGCTGCAGATATCATCACACCTGAGGGAGCGGGAAGGTGAGTCCACTTCTTAGGCGAGGTTAGGCACCTATCTTTTGTAAACCAGTTTGTGCTCTTGACCCCTTTAAATGTTTGGGTGCAAAATGCAAAACTTCAAAGCAATCAACTTTGAACTATGCCACATTTATATCTTATTTAAAGTAACATTTCTCTTTGTAACCCATTAGGGAGAAGCAGGTCCCACTGGGGCACGAGGCCCTGAAGGCCCCCAGGGACAAAGAGGTGAAACAGGGCCTCCAGGTCCAGTTGGCTCTCAAGGTCTTCCTGTAAGTTCCTAGTATATTTAAGAAGTATCACAGAAAGCTGGACATGTTTTACAACATCAGAACAAAGGCACTCTATTTCAATATATTCTGTTTGATTTCTGAATGAGTGTTTACAACTTATGAGAAAAGCCACATTTCCCTTGTAAACTCTGCAAATTTTGTCTATTTCGTTAAAAAGGGTCATAAAAGTGATTTTTATGATATAATAGTGGTTGATATTTTTTTCGTGATAATATTTTCTGCCTCCTTTTGGAAGATGGGTAGATATCTTAGACTGCTAACCTAGACATGACTTAATATTTCATTAACTTTACTATTTCATAAACTCTTTTAGGGTGCGGTGGGAACCGATGGTACTCCTGGTGCCAAAGGCCCAACGGTAAGCAACTATGTTATACCACATGAAGTTTGAGTAAACACAAAGCTTTGGACATTGGCCATAGACTTCTAACCAGGTCTCTGCTCATCATGTCGCTCTTGCACTCGGATAGGGTTCTCCAGGTACCTCTGGTCCCCCTGGCTCGGCAGGGCCCCCTGGATCCCCAGGACCTCAGGGTAGCACTGGACTCCCGGGAATTCGAGGCCAACCGGTAATGTTTTCTAACACAACTATTAACCATTAATATGATCAAAGTAAGATTGCCAAGAGCAATAACATTTAATGAGATGGAGTGAAATATAGATAATGTGGCTTATCTGAATGAGGCAGATGAAGATAGGAATCTTTGTAAGGTGAAAGCAAATGTTAATCTACAGTTTAGATGTTTAAATTCAAAGTGGAATGTTATTGCATTTTGTTAAATTGTAGTGTTCTTTTATTTAAAATAATAAGGTCATAACTTCATGGTCCACCTCATAGAATTTTATGAGTAGTTGAATAATAAACATTATAGAAACATTTGCAAGTAAGTGTGGGGAAATGTGGAAGTTTAATGGAGATTTATAATGACAATTTGGCTAAAAATGGATTCAACAGTTATTTCTTGAGGGTTATTCTTGAAGAGAGAGTTAAACATGTTGTTCATATTTAATGAGTTTACATATTTTATAGAAATTATTTATTGGGAAAAAATGTTATTATGAGCCCATAAGAAATAAACACATTGAAAAGTTGTGTTTACATATGTTTTAGTTGATATATTGAAATTAAAACTTTCTTTCCTAGTACTACTTAAAACAAATATTTAGGATTCTGTTCCAAGTAATTTGGTTATGCTGATAAATCTTTTTTTAAGTGCTGGTGACAGATTTATTAAAACATGAGTGTCGCTGATATTTGACATTTCATTTTATTATATTCTCAATTTAGCAATCTGGTTGCTACTTAAAGTACAATTGGTATTTGAAGACACAGATACCCAAAACCCTAGAAAAAGACAAAACTATAAACCCTTTGGAGTCAAAGATGAAATGCCCTATATGAGTTGTCAAACTTGCAATAAATAGAACTATTTTGATTCTGAGTGAACCAGTTTATTTCCTAAGTAGGCTTATCTATACTATAGAGTTGTCATTGTTTAGTTCTAATTTGTTATTAAATTGAAATAACTAAATAATTATAATTATTCTAGTATGTCTGTTAACAAAATAAATATTTAAAAAATGAATTTTTTGAAGACCACTACAAAATAAAGTGCTACCAAATTATACTGAATTTTATAAAAAATTCACACACATTCTATACGATTTGCAAACATTTTTAAATAATTACATTATGCTGCTGATTCAATATAGACTCAGCTGCAGAAATTTTTCAAGGCCCATTCACTACAGTTAATTAAAGCAGGTTGGACTGGCTAAATATCCTGGTTCTTACAACTAATGATATATTTATTTTAGGGTGATCCAGGAGTTCCAGGTTTCAAAGGGGAAGCTGGACCAAAAGGGGAACCAGTAAGCCTTCATTTTTCTTTAAAGACTAAGAAGATCATAAATATTTTCTAGAAGTGTGCAGCTCAAAATGCTTAAGTGTTTAAAATAAGAACAATGAAACTTATAATTCTTTTGGATGGAAATAGTTTAGCTATTTAATATAGTCACGGCTGACTTTATTAAATGAATCTTTTGACTATAATCACTCATTGAATGGCTTTTTCCGATAACTGTCTTTCTGTTTTTAATAGGGGCCACATGGTATTCAAGGTCCAATAGGCCCCCCTGGTGAAGAAGGCAAACGAGGTCCCCGAGGTGATCCAGGAACAGTTGGTCCTCCAGGCCCAGTGGGAGAAAGGGTAAAATTTGAATAATAAAATAAATTCATATAGTTGTGGGGGAATTACCTGAGTAAGTTTTGGAATAGTAAGGAAAACTAGAGTAGTTATGAGAAATGCTTGCAGGTGCAGTGCACAGTTCAGTATGGTAATCTGTTAATTGAAGGAGCCAACTAATTATTGTTCATGCATTCATTCAGCTAATCTTGACTGAGCAACTATGCTATGCCAATTTATTATATTGACGCTTGGGTTACAGCAAAAGTCTATGGTCCTAGCACTCATGTGGGGCTAGTAAACAATTTAGTGGGGGAGGTAAGCATGAAATAAGCCAACAAGTAAATAAAATATAGTTACATATTCTTGTAAGTTCAGTATACACTTAGGAAATAACAGGGTGATGTGGAAGAGAGTAACTCTTAGTATATGACTGTGGTGTAACATTAGATTAGGTGGTTAGGAAATAGTACTCTCTGAGAAGATGGCGTTTTAGCTGAGACCCGAAGAAGAGAATGAGCCAGCATGAGGAGAAAGAACATTTTCAGCAGAGGAAACAGCAGACACAAAGACAGGAAGCCAGAAAGGGCTTGGTGATTTTATTTATTTGTTTGTAGTTTTTATTTTTTATTTATTTTAAAAATTTTATTATTAGTTTTAAGTATATAGTACATTGGCTAGACATTTATATAGGTTATAAAATGATCCCCCTAATTGCTCTTTCTCTCCTCTGGCTCTTCACCTAGCCATTGCATTAATACTGACTGCATTCCCTATGTCATGCTCCCCATCCCCGTGACCATCTATCAACTACTAATTTGTACTTCTTTAATCATTCACCACATTCTCCCAGCCCCACAACCGCCTTCCCCTCTGGCTGTCACCAGATTGTCCTCTATAGTTGTGAGACTGTTTTTGATTAGTTTGTTCTTTTTGTTCCTTAGATTCCACATATAAGTGAAATCATATGGTATTTATTTTTCTCTGACCGACTTATTTCACTCAGCATAATAGCTTCTCGGACTTGCTGATTTTAAAGATCAGAAGAGGTCGCTGTGACTAGAGTATAAGAAAACAGGCTTGAAAGGACAGCAACAATATCACTTTACATTTGTACAGAGCTTCAGAGACTACAGAGGGCTTCATATGCAAGACAATACTAATGCGTGTTATTGTTGACATCTAATTGTGGTAGATGGTGACATCATTTTGCCTCTCATATCTGAATATAAATGTATGTTTAATTTTACAATGAATTTTTAGAATACTGTTGATTTGAATAATTTGTTGGCTCAGTACTTATATATTCTTTCAAAATTTTAAATTTATTTCTGAATAGACAGGTTTTTTTTTTATTATACATATATATCTATTGCCATGTTGGCTTGATTACATCTCCTAAAACCTTATAGCACTAAAAATAAAAATTACCCACTCATTATCTATTCTAAAAATATCAACAACGATTAAGAATCAAATTTTGGTCATTTTGTAGGGTGCTCCTGGCAACCGTGGTTTTCCGGGCTCTGATGGTTTGCCTGGACCTAAGGTGAGTTTATCCCATCAATGTTGACCCTGATGTGAGTGATGCCCTAAAGGATGGCATTGTCCAGCCTGTTGATCTAGCCTTGACCCATGTGGGTCCAGATCCAGAAAAGAGTTGGACACAAATGTCAGGCCAAATGCCAAATCCCTCTTGTGCAGTTTCTACATTATAAAGGTCTAGGGGTAAGGGAAGATGATGGTTTGAGGTATATGGATATTTGTTTTCAGACTTTTCAAGGACATTCCTGAGAAGAAAAGGTCACAGACCTTTCCATTTGCTGATTTATGATTTTTCCTTTATCTAGAATTTAGATTCTTTCAAAAGTCTATGGTCCCCCCCCCCATATCTAAATTATTAGAGTGAGGCTCTAAATTCAACTTTCACTAGATAGTGATGAAAAACCACTATTCTACAAGGAATTCAAGTCAGAAACAAAATGTGAAGTGACATTGTTTACAAAGAAGTCTTCATAACTACTTTGACAAACTATTTGTATATTATATTAATGATTTGATTTGCAAACCAAGGATTGTTTCGCTGTAGTATTTTTCTGACATGTTCTGCTTTGCTTTGATACAGGGGGCTCAAGGAGAGAGGGGTCCTGTAGGCTCCTCAGGACCTAAAGGAGGTCAGGGAGATCCAGGACGTCCTGGTGAACCTGGGCTTCCAGGTGCTCGGGTAAGAACACAGCAAGTTTTTGCTATATCGGCCTAGGAGAAATGCATCTGAGAATTCGTTGAAGAGTTTTTTGTTGTTGATGTTTTGTTTTGTTTTGTTTTGAGCTCACTTTCATAACTTGGAACATTTCTTTTTTTTTTTTTTTTAATGGTTTTGACCTGTCATTATTTTTAAATACTGGTTTGTTATTTTTACCATGTATAGAAAACACAGTAACTTCTAGTTTTCCTTTTTCAAAGGAGTATATATTCATAGTTTTACCACTTGACATGATAAACAATCTTATCTGTTAATTTTTATAATTTTTTTTACTTGCTAATAAACTTGTTTGACTTTTGTCAGAGAAAATTCCCGATGCATTTCATCTTAACAAAACGTCACTCGAAAATATATTTGGACTATGGAATTGCTCTTATATTCAGTCGTCAACAATATCCCTTAAAGAAAGGGATCATACAAAAATTTTTTGGCTGGGAAGATACGTTTGGCTCAATATTAGTTTTTTATCTTGAACCCAGCATTAAATGTATGAGTAGAAGTCTATCATAGCCCTTTCTCCTTTTTACATGAGAAACTGGCATTGGTGTCACCTTTGCTTAGATAGTCTAATTGAACGACCAGTCAACATTGCTTATAGCAAAAAATCATCTCTAATTTTAGACTGCATTTAGACCAGAAGGGCTATGAATGAGTTATAAAAACCTGGTAGGAAGCATAGATTTAGCTTTCCCGAGTTTAGGGTAACTTGTACCTGAGCACTCATCTTCTTGGGACCCATATACTACATTAGAGGTGTTGTTTATACATAGTGGTTACATGGGATTTCTAAGCCAGGGTGGCTTCTGCACCCACTATGTAGACTCATTCACTCACATCTGGCCTGTCCATTGTGGGAGGCTTTAGTGGCTGCTCCTGGGGGCAGCTGTGAGGACTCCTCCCAGTGAAGAACCCCACCTGGTACTGCCCCTCAGGGCATGCTGTATTGTCTGCCTTGTATCCTTCTTAAGTTGGCTCAGTAGTCCTGAGAGTTTGTCTAGAGGAGCCTAAGCCTCCTGAGAGTGGGCACTGCAAAGTGGAAATGCATCCTTTTAACACAATGCTATTTTGACTGTTCAGAACCTTTACTTCAATTGTGGGTCATCTACAAACTGACAATTGCTTTAATTTTCAGGGTCTGACAGGAAATCCTGGTGTTCAAGGTCCTGAAGGAAAACTTGGACCTTTGGTAAGTAATTTAAACTAATGTCCACAACAATTAATATTTCTTACTAAACGTGCAACTTATTTGAGGTCAATGTTTTTGATCATGTAGATGCTGATTATGATTACATATTTAAAATGTCATGTATCCAGGGGCAAATACTTGAGATCTGTGTTTTTTCAAGTTGTCCAAAGATTGATCACATTTTATTGAAATAAATGTTTGAGATTGAAATTGTTTCCTGGACATTAGTGGAAATTTTGAAACAATGTACTTTTTAATATTGGTGGAATTTGTCTATTAGCAACACTCACATTTCTTGATGTCCTTCCAATTCAATACATTTAAGAAGTAAGCAGCTTTGAATTTTGACAGCTAATATATTTTGGACCCTTCCCTTTTACTGCAAATTTGAAATAAAAGTTCCAAGTTTTCATTACCACAAACCAGAGTAAATGAAAGAAAGGAGAAAGATTTCCTCTATTCATATGAGAGTGTAAGAAAATACGAAGATGAAGGTTGTATATGTAAGAATAAAATCTCTGTTCTAAATAGTCAAAATACTTCAACATGTTTTTTTTTTCCTAGACATGCAACTGTTCTGATTTACTAAGATAAAAATGTCAGATAACTTAAAACATATATGTTTTACAGTAAGCAAAGGCAAGTAACAATATGGGTGATGTGATATTTAGAGAGAACTTATGTAAAACTTACAACGCTCCTGTCAATTTTGTAGGGTGCTCCAGGGGAGGATGGCCGACCAGGTCCTCCAGGCTCCATTGGAATCAGAGGGCAGCCTGGGAGTATGGGTCTTCCAGGCCCTAAAGGTAGCAGTGTGAGTACAGTGTATAATATGTTTGCCATCTCAACTAATTTTCACTTGGAACAGGCATGTTTTTAACAAATTGATTGAAATTTAAATTAGTTCTGTTTATCCTTTAGGGAGACCCTGGAAAACCTGGAGAAGCAGGAAATGCTGGTGTTCCTGGGCAGAGGGTAACCACATATTTTCTGCTAAAGAAGAAATAAATAAATAAAATTATCCAAACTCTCATGGCCTCATCTCATAGATTATCTCTGTGTGATACTAGGGAGCTCCTGGGAAAGATGGTGAAGTTGGCCCTTCTGGTCCTGTGGGGCCCCCGGTATGTGATCTTTTAGCAAAAATGTATCCATATTGCACTTTTCAATGATGTTTGTCCAAGACTTTACTTATGAATAAGTTTTGGGAAAAGTAAATAAGAAGTTGCAGAATTGAAGAATTTCAGCTATGTACTTTCTTTTGATTCTTGTGTTGGCATCTTTTGCCTTTTTAATAGAATGATTGTTCTCTTCATTTTAAACTTCTATAAAATGATGATAGCTAAAGCTACCTTATCATCTTTATGTGTTACAGTAAAAAAAAAATATATCAACTGAAAAAATAGTGTCTGAAAAATATTTAATGATGTATTTTATTTAAAAAATATAAGTACTGAATCCTACCTACCTTCTTCTAATGTGTCTTACAGACATTTGTTTAAGCTGTTTTTTTTTTTTCTTCTTCTTCTTTTTCTTTTTTGAGCAGCAGAAAAGGAGCATTTATCTTCTGAGGCACAGTTTTAAAAATAAGTGTTTATCAGAAATATTTTGGCATTTTATTTGTTTTGGGATGGGACAAGTTAAATATCTTTCTAAAATGTTAGCTTTGCTTTCTTTAGTTTTTCTAGTTTTGAAGGTATGATTAATAATTTTTAGAAATAAACTGCAATGGAAATATTACCTCTTTAGATTAGATATATGAAAGTAATGAATTTTTCCATGCCCAGTTTATCGAATTTCCCCATAATTTTATGGTTGGCTCCAGACATTTTATGTTTGGATCATAAATAAACACATGTCATTAGTCTCTTCGCTGGCTTTAGAAGATATTTTCTCACCAGCAGAGACTTCAAACAATACCATTAGATGACTTTTAATACTAGTTTATTATCTGGCTAAAGTAAAAAAACATGTGATTGGAAGAAATACAAAGAAATAGTAATACTTCTAATGGTTCACATAAACAGGAAGCAGGCGTAAAGATCTGGCTCTTGATTTTTATGATTTTCTTTTCCTCATGACTTAGGGTCTGGCTGGGGAGAGAGGAGAACAGGGCCCTCCAGGCCCCACTGGCTTTCAGGTATGCACTATTCAGTTTTTCTATTTCTTCTTTTACTAACTAAAATGCTTCTTTAAATATGTAAAAGATAAACAAAAGACATTGTCGAATACTGTGAAATTCTACAATTTTCAAAGGGTCATTCCTCTTCTAGTAAGTAGGATAGATGTTTGAATAACATCAAATATTTTTTTAAGAGAAAGAACAGGCTTCCCCTGAAAACTTAATTAAACCCCAAACTGTAACAAACTAAAAATCATAAAATGTTCTTGGGATCTCAGCAAGACTTATTTAACGATTTTTAGGCTTAACTAATTTTATCGACATAGTGTCTAAAAGTTTTCGTTGAACCAATTTTCATTTTCTAAATATATATTGGTGTGGATAATTATTTAATAGCATGGATAATCATAATTTGGGGAAAAAATCTTTCAGAATTGACTTTCGATATTATTCTAGCAGCCTAAAATATTGTTTTCAGAGCCATTAAAAATCTACAAATATGAAGAACTTTCTTTTTCTTTCTTTCTCTTTCTTTCTTTCTTTCTTTCTTTCTTTCTTTCTTTCTTTCTTTCTTTCTTTCTTTTTGCTAAATGAAGTACATATGAAATACATATATTTTGCTAAATGAAGTGTGGAGAAAAATCAAAGCCTGTAAACTAGCTGCTGTGTAACATTAAATGTAGGTTTCGCCTTCTGTTTTGCTTAACGTGTGTTTGAACAATATCTTTTTCTTAATATATAGTCATGGAGGCTCCATAGTCACAATTTTATTTTCACAGAGTCACAATTTTATTTTCTTGCTTTGTTTTAGGGGCTTCCAGGTCCTCCAGGGCCTCCTGGGGAAGGTGGAAAGCCAGGTGATCAGGTATGTTTTTAAAGAAGAATAGCGATATTAAAAATTACTGGTTCATAATATCATTTATTATGTGTAAGGCTCTGTTTCTTGTTTGCTTTACATATATTATCTTTTTTAATCCTCAAAACAACCCATTTTACAGATGAAGAAACAGAGGCAAACAGATGTTAGGTAATTTTCCCAAAGTCACATAGCTGATATGATTTGAAACCATATCAAATGTTTTCTGACACTGTGTTCTAAATATATCTTACCGTAACTATAGAGTTTTACCGAAGGCTTTATAAATTATTTATATATTAACCATTTTATTTCTATTATTTTACAAGCACATAGACTTACTTAATTTGTTTTTTTTTTTTTTTAATGATTCACTCATCATTTAACTCTTCAACAAATACTTGCTGAGTGCTGTGTGTTTTGCTCTATTTAGCATTGGCCTGAACCATTTGAACAAGATGGACATGGACTTTGCCCTTATACTATATTATGGTAGGAGATAGAGAGTATTGGAAAACAGTTACAATAGTTACGTGTCCTAAATGCTGTGATAGGTGAGGCACTGTGTGTATGGAAATGTAGATGATGCAACTAATTCAGACTTGGGAGGTTAGGAAAAGTTTCTTGGACAAAGTAATATCCTTAGTGAGATCTGAAGGATGAATGGTGGTAAGTAAGAAGGAGCGAAGGTAAGCAAATACTCCAGGAAAGGGAACAGCAAGTACAAAGATTTGCTGCTCAAATGAAGGCACTGAAAAAAGTTCTGTAAGTCAGGAAATGTGGAGTAATACTTGAGAGTGGAGATGAGGCTGGAGGGGTGAATCTGGGGCCAGGTTATAGAGACTCTTAACTTGAGTCTAATTTGTTCTTATTATTAGAGTAATGGGATGCTAATGAAGGGGTTTTAAATAGGGAATAATACTACTACATTTGGGTTTTAGGAAGATTACACCACAATGAAGACAGTATTTCAAGGCAGTATTATAAGACCAGAGGCCTGCTTGATGTAGTTATTATCTTTATCAAAGGGAAATTTTAAATGACAGACTATTCTTTAGTTAAGAACAAACTTTTAGTGTAGCCATCATGACTGCCTTAGTTTAAACCCACAATTCCTAGTAGAGAGTATTGTCCATATTATGTGTTCAAGAAATATTTACTAAATTGAGTTGAATTAAATCTGTTTAAAAAATCAGCATTTCATTGCTTTTCATTTCACTTTTCTCTTTAAAAGATTTTCACATTCCATTAAGAAATAAGAGGCCTTTAGCATATATTTTGTTGTGTCTAAAAAAACTAATGCACTATCTTTGTGAGATAACATTTTGCCAAAAATCAAACATTCATTTATAATATAAATTTTTCTGGGAAAATATTTTCATGTAATGTATGTGATATCCTCTCATTTATTAAAGTGCACACATTTTTCTTTCTTCAATATTGTGAGTTAAGTCAAACTTCTAATAGTACATTACAAAATGTTAGGTATATGGCCTAGAAAGATTTCTAATCCATGAAGTTTAATTCAAAGGCTTTCTTCCAATTTTTTAAAATGTGCTTTATAGGGAGTTCCTGGAGATCCTGGAGTAGTTGGCCCATTAGGACCTAGAGTGAGTATTTTCTCCTTCATAATTAACTGTTTCCATTGGCTTCAGTTTAAAAAAGCATCCTTTATTTTAAAGCAGGTTTTATTTTAAGCATTAAGATTCTTCTACTTGATGAAAATCAATCTTATGAGAAATATTTTGTGCTGTGAAGCTGGTACATCCTTACGTCATGTTAATTTCTTATCACTAAAGTAGAAAACCGAGCTTTAATAGTTGCTCATTTCTGAATTTTTCTTTAGTAGAAACCATTTTTCATATTTCTAGACACATTTTAACCCATTTTGAGATCAAGCACTGAGAATGTTTGACAATCCAATGTTGTCCTAGGGAGAACGAGGAAATCCAGGGGAAAGAGGAGAACCAGGAATCACCGGACTCCCTGGTGAGAAGGGAATGGCTGGAGGACATGGTCCTGATGGTCCAAAAGTAAGTATGGTCATGAGCTCTGTACTTTAAAATGTTCTAAAATCACTGCTCAATATACATATGACGATACTAGAATGTATTTGTCTCGTTTTTGCAGGTTATTTGATTTTATAATTTTCTTCTCCAGCAAAAAATTAATGCACGCCTACTAGGCTTTTCTTTGGCATTAAAGAGTCAGCTTAAAAGGAGTCTCACTTTTGTGATGGGCTATTTGGCCTAATAAACAGAGCGATACATTCTCATATACAAACCCATTCCTAATACTTATTTATATAAATTTTATTAATGGCTTATATTAACAAGGAGAAACAAGAAATAGAAAATTGCAAAATTTGTTAGGAGGCCATTTTTAACATTGGTAGAAAACAGTGTGACCAATTTAAGTCACACCCAACAAATACTTGAAGTAGAATTTTTCATGATTATGCAACATTAGATCTCTTATCTTCGACGTCCAGAGTGATTACATGAGATCTTCTTTAGTTTAATCACTGAGTGAGACTGAAAATCAATTTAATATCATGGGTTCAATACAGGGTGAATAAAATACTCTCTAAGTATAACATCTTCTTTCTTTATTAGAATCTCATAATATCACAAAAAAAAAAAAGAAAAGAAAGAAAGAAACTCTCTCATTTTTATTTGAATCAGTACTCGATTTCCCCAAAGAGAAAAGTTGAAAACATAAACAAACAATCAAAATGGCAAGATCTGGTTTCTTTTCATTTTAAACTATGAACTCAGAGGCAACTTTTTAAAATAAAAAATATATGAGCATTAGATTGGACTATATGAAATTGTTGAGATTCTAATATTTTTGACATACAAAAACAGAAATTTTGTGTGGTTCAGTCTTAATATATAGGTAAGCTTGCTTTTGTTGCTTCATTTTAGGGCAGTCCAGGGCCAACTGGGACCCCTGGAGATACAGGCCCACCAGGTCTTCAGGGTATGCCAGGGGAAAGAGGAATTGCAGGAACTCCTGGCCCTAAGGGTGACAGAGTAAGTATGATATTTTTAGTTCATTCATTTAGATTTTCTACTGATAATGATTTCCTGGGCAGACTTTTACTTCTACCATCCTGAGTTACAAGTCATTCATTCATTTATTCTTTATATGTATATGAGAGAGAGAGAGAGAGAGAGAGAGAGAGAGAGAGAGAGAGAGAGAGAATGAATGAATGAGAATGCACAATACCTGGCATTGTTCTAGGCTCAAGGGGATACAGCTATCAACATAAGAGATAAATCCCTGCTCCAATGAAATTTCCATGCAAGTGTGGACAAAAGATGACAAAATAAATAAATAACGTTTTGTGTGTTTTCCCAGGGTGGCATAGGAGAGAAAGGTGCTGAAGGCACAGCTGGAAACGATGGAGCAAGAGTAAGTGAAATCATTCTTTCTCCTGCTGGGCTAGGAATAAACATCATTATTGTCATGTAAATTTGCCTGAACTTTGCAAAATAAATTTCATTATGTTTTCATATTGGTCAGATTTTGGAGAATGGTGAAATTTGAGATTTGACATTGATTAACTATGGATACTCATTTTAATAACCTTGAATTAGGGCAAGCTGAAAAGTAAAGTCATTGTCGAAATATCCATCTGTGAGAGACCATTGCTTTAAGTGGTGGGGCTCTCTTTTATCTTTCTCTATCGTATTTTTATTTCATATGCAATGTTTATTTCTAATAAAATGCTAATTTCATGAGCTCTTCCAGACATCATTTCAGTGCAGGAATGTAGAGGTTTGTAGAGCAGTAAACGTTGTGTTAAATGTCTCTCAGTACACTGGATGTTAGGGGTGAGAAAATTACTGCACGATGAATCATCATTAATGCTTTCATTAATAAAGAGGCTGAGTAAGTGAAATGTAAAGAATGTTTGATTCCCAGAGCACTGTTTAATTCATGTCAGAAATTGACATTTGACAAGCTTTAGGTCTTTCAAAAGAGAAAGCATTTGCAATTCTAAGGAAATCAATCGGATTAAAATATATATTTTCAGATATGAATGATTCACATAAGAGCAGTAGTTGCTGCCACTCAAACATTCACTATTTCCTGGAATAGTTCCTGATATTTGATAAATAACTTCTGTTTCAGTATGACATGGTTTGCTATTAGTTTTCATGTTGTGCCCTGGCAATAGCAGTTGTATATATAAAAAAAGAGGTTACGCTAAGCTACTGTTAATATATTGATCCTGATACATTGTGCCACTGTTAACACATTGATTGTATTGCTTTTGATGAAAAAATATATAGAAAAATTTTAGCTTTAGTGGTAATTGTCCCTTTTTTCTTTTTTTGAAAAACTAATTAGCAGATTATCAACATGAAGTGCCAGTTGCCTTTTAATGAAATCTAATATTTGATTTAATATTTCAAAAATGGTCTAAGTAAATCTAGTATGTCGTTTGCGTTTTTATATTATGAATGGTAAGGAGTGCACAGTAAGCAGTACAGTACTTCGAAGAAGTGAAGCATTGACAACTTATTTTAAGGGGAAATCTGAAATGCATATTTATTGTTCTTATGAGCTACTTTGAAAATGCAATGTAATAGGATCAAGATTTAAGCAATGACTGGGGACAATGCATTTTTAGAGAGAGCAATATGTTTGTTTTTGTTTTTGTTTCTTTAGGGAAGAAGCTGAATATTTGCTATAATCTCATAGTAAAAAAATGAATAATGCATAGAGCAAATATGTCTGTGAATTTACTGAGTGATCTTTATATTTAATCAAACCCTTTAAGGACGTGTATTAGGTAAATTACTGTAAGAATACGGTTCCATTATAGATCCAGAGAATTTAATATTACACTTTTCTCATGTTCTTATCAAAAACATAAAATCAAAAAGTCATTCTTGTTCCTTAAGTTTTTTCAGTAATGCATACAGAAAATAAACAACAAAAGAATATTTAGGGTGCATGTGGAGAGGCAAAACACAAATATCAGAGAGAAAACTTGTTTTATAAAGGACTCCGGCGTGGTCTAGGAGTTTGAATATTGTGGTCACATGCAGAGACGACCCAGTTTGTATCCCACGTGGTAGCTCCCCTGTGCTCTGAGCAAACGAATCCCATCACCTCATGGTAGCCAGGTAGCAACACTTCTCTCCATCTCAGGGGAATGTAGAAAATTGGACGCTTTAACACAGTTTCACTTTTTTTAAAACCAAAAGTGATATTTTGCTTAAATAATAATTTTAGAATATAGTATTCTACATAAAAGAAGAAAAGTTTTCAGTTTATACTCAAATTTCAAATAGGTATTAACAAAATTAAACAGGCTAGGAAACAGGGAAACACTGGTAAAGAGTAGCATTAATTTAGAACTAATATTTAAAGGTAGCGTTATATATGGATGAGTTGAATTGGATGAAAGAGATTATAACATTCTGTAGAGAAGATTTAGTGGAAATTGTTTTAGACTAGATAGAAAAATCTTGAGACTATACAGATTATATCATTTATAATAGGTAATGTTTTACAAAAGCAGCCACACTACAACAAAATAGTTTCTTGTTTATTTGTTTGTTTGCTTAAACATGGAGACCTCTGTGCATCATTTCCCTCAATGTGCTTGTGTTCTTTTAATTGACAGGGTCTTCCAGGTCCTTTGGGCCCTCCAGGTCCTGCAGGTCCCACTGGGGAAAAGGTAATGTCATGTCATAAGCTGTTATTTTGTGGACTCAGAATCATAAGGTCTGGATGCGGGCTCTTACTCATAATGTTTTCTCTTTCATGAAATATGGAAGTTGTGCTAGATCATCTCAGAGTTCTCTCCATTATCTGTCCCCCACACAGTGCCCAACATCCTGCAGTTGTATTATGTTCTGCTACCCTTTCATACAATAACTATCTAAAATTTGTTTTCTAGGGTGAACCTGGTCCTCGAGGTTTAGTTGGCCCTCCTGGCTCCCGTGGCAATCCTGTAAGTGACAGTATTTTGATGGTCTTTAGTATGACATGGAGCAGTAAAACAATTCATCGTTTCATCTTGATACTTATAAAAAACCATTCCTAATAGATTAGATTATTTATAACTTCCTGGTTTTTGACCTTTACTTTTCTCATTAAACTTCAAAAAATTATCAGTGTATTACTTTTATTATATTATTTTTTATAATATGCTGTCTCAGTAAGCAGCTCATTAGCTAAATAATTAAGAGCTTCCTCTGAGACTTCAGACGTTGGAGTTTTGTGCTATGGTCCCTATCTCTATATCACATGTAAGAGTCTTCCTCAAGCAATATGTCTAATTTCTCTATATATAATTTTAAGGCATTACAAATTTATATCACTGTGTTTTTCAATATCATTTCTATTTAGAACAATGTGTGAAAGCTACAGTGATCTTTATCTTCTCCTAGGGCTCTCGTGGTGAAAATGGCCCCACTGGTGCTGTTGGTTTTGCTGGACCCCAGGTATACTTTTTACATATCTCTTTTTTACAATGAATACTCTTGTTAGAGTGTGGATTTAATTAATTATCATTGCCATTTGTTTTAAAAGTATATTAAAGATTCTGGAAAGTGAGTTTAATTAATTATCATCGCCATGTATTTTGAAAGTATGTTAAAGATTCTGGAAAGTTTATAGTTTTCTAGGCAATATTATCATTTCCAATATATTTTTCATGGATTAGCACAAAAAGGGATAAGTCTACACAATTTTAAATTCTATACTTATTTGTTATAATAAAAATACAGTGGGATAACTTATTTTTTCAAGACTGTCTTTAAAGATCTCATCAGGACATTTTTTTCTTCTATGCTTTCATACTGATTAAAAGCGCTGTTTTACAATAGATGATTAAATTATATGTTAGTAGTAATTACTGTGAAATAATTTGTCTTTAAGTGTTATAATCAATTGTTTATTTATACAATTGATATAGGGTCCTGATGGGCAGCCTGGAGTAAAAGGTGAACCTGGAGAGCCAGGGCAGAAGGGAGATGCTGGCTCTCCTGGACCACAAGGTCTAGCAGGATCCCCAGGCCCTCATGTAAGTTACAAAAAAAAAAAAAGACAAAACTTGGGTACAGTGTCCATGCTTAGACCTTGTGTTTAGCCCATTTTGCTTTACTACAGTGATCTTTTGTTTGTTCCTTTCTGTATAGGGTCCTAATGGTGTTCCTGGACTAAAAGGTGGTCGAGGAACTCAGGGTCCACCTGTAAGTTGATCTGAAACTCTGGGAATTACACACAGTCAAGAGCTCTAGTGCTTCATGGTCATTTTAAAGTTAATTTGAAGCTGGAACAACAAATTTTTACTTGTATAACTATTCTGTAGTGGAAAGGGCATTTAACTTAGAGGGAAATCTGGGTTAAAATTAGTCTGGTGATCTTGGAGACCCAGATGTCTCATATGTAATATAAATAATATATTATCTATGGAAGAAGTAATGAATAATGTGGAAGCACTTTCTGTAATTCTGTTATGTAAAATATTAATGTGATTTTAGCCCTAGCCTCGAACATACTTGTATATATTCAAGATAAATGGAAAGTGGAAAGAGAAAAATAGCCTCCTGCCAATTAATCTAGATCCATTCTCAAAAACAAAAGGTATAAGAAAAAATATATATTGATTACAACAAGGAAGGGAATCTAAAGGCCTAAGTATCCCTGTGAAAAAAAATAGATCCCAGGAAACATATGTATTGTTATTTTTAAATTGCTTATATGATATTATATTTCTAGGGTGCTACAGGATTTCCTGGTTCTGCTGGCAGAGTTGGACCTCCAGGCCCTATTGTAAGTCAATACAGTAATTTGAATCATTGATAGTGAAGTAATTTCACATACACATCTGAAAATATGTACACACACATATATATATGATATAAAGGCACACATATAATTAATTCTTATTATTTATCCTTTTACTTAATCCATTAATGACTTGTTTTCCCATGTTAACAACTCTCATCCCTGTAATTCATACTAGTATGTTGTCAGTAAATTCATCTTTAATCATCCAGTGTTTCTTGGAGGAGCTTATTTCTAAGTCCTTTTAGCCCCACATTTGACTATTATTCTATTTGATTACTAAATACTAATAGTGTCATGTGAAAATAATCGTTTCCTTCAGTTAGGAAGCATCTCTGAAACTTCATTTAATAAATATTATTCTTTTATTATAAGATCATATCAGTCAATAAAATGTTATATAATCATTGTTGGAGCAGAGCCTTAAGAAGTTTGAAAATGCAAGTTAATTTCAGCATACTTTTAACAATGACTCAAAGGTTATTGTCTATAAATAATTTAGATTTTCTTCTGGGGAATGAATCTGCAGCTGTATTTTGCTTTAATTTTGTTTAAATCTACTGAATGACTGATTATCTAATAGGAAAAATGGACCCGTGAGGCTTGGAAAACTGCCTCCGAGGCAGAGACCATTGCATCAGTTTCTCCAATGTCACTTCTACTTTGCTTCCCTGAGTTTCTTTCTGTGTTGTACTAGGGAGCTCCAGGACCTGCAGGGCCCTTAGGAGAACCTGGGAAGGAGGGACCTCCAGGTCTTCGTGGAGACCCTGGCTCTCATGGGCGAGTGGGAGATCGAGGACCAGCTGGCCCTGCTGGTGGCCCAGGAGACAAAGGGGATCCAGGAGAAGATGGGCAACCTGTAAGTTTGGCATCTTTATTCTACACCACCTCTAAGGTATTTACTAAAATAAATCCATAATAATCTCTGCCACAAAGAAACTGTTTCTATATTATCCTGGGCACTTGCATAAATTCCTTATGCCCTATAGATTTTTAATTTGCAACTCTCTGCTCTAGAAAAAAGTGTATGTATAAATATAAAAATATAACAGTAATGGATATGATATTCAAAATCTAAACAAGAGAACACTAATTCTTATATATCTGTACTGTATGAAGAAAAATTTTTGAGAGTACATTATATTATTTAATATCTAAATATCCCTAAACATTAATGTTTAAGTCATATTTTTTCTTTATTTTTAAAATTTATCTTTTTAAAAAGAGGAAAAATATTTGCCTAAATCGTTACCTCTTTTATTTAATCAATATTCATATTAATCTTCAAGTTCCTCTTCAACTGATGAGCTGTTTTTACTTTTAAATAATGTTGGGGTTGCTGTGTGGATTCCAAATTCTGACTACTTAAAAAATTGTATGGTTTTATGAGACAGAACTTTTCATTATACCAAAAATAAAACTGTAAGCTATGATCTATTGTAAAGCTCTTGCATATAGTTTTACTCTGGAAAGTTTCTAATTCTAGTGTATTCTCAAAATTAGGGCCCAGATGGTCCTCCTGGTCCAGCTGGAACTACTGGGCAGAGAGGAATTGTTGGCATGCCTGGGCAACGCGGAGAGCGAGGCATGCCTGGCCTGCCAGGACCAGCGGTGAGTAGCTGCATTGGTCAATATTTCATTTCATTATGTGAAATAGAATTAGTAAAGAGATAATTTTATTTATTTGTTTGTTTGTTTGTTCATTCGTTTATTTTGTTTAATATATTTAAAGTTTCTTTTAGACACAAATTCTGAGTATCTTAAAAACCTTTTGACTTTAAATGTCAAATCCTTAAGTACCTTACAAAGTCTTTGAAAAATGTATTTATTTAACCTTGGGGCTAGAGAAGTAGACAAATAAGGATATAGATTTTTGGTGACTCTAAATCTTTCTTCCAAGACTAAAAATATCCAAGGAGCTAGAGAAGGGGGATAATCTCCTGCAGCGTAGATAGTCTCTTTAAATAAACATACCTAACAAAAACATCCATATTTCAAAGTTCAGAGAGCAAGTTTTCATGAACCATCAAAGGGAAGAAGTAGTTGAGCTAAAATGATACTGACTGTGAAAGTGAAGTGAACTATAAAGAAGGACTCTGAAAGTAATTTCCTGTCCCTGGAGGGTGCTAAGAATCTTATATTCCCTGGAGTATGGATAAAGTTTGACTTACTATTAGCTTTGAAGAAAATCAGTTTTATAGCTGGAAGTTTACATGCTTGAGAAACAAATTAAGTGTTGTTTTATATAGAGTGTTGACAGAGCTGCTGGGACTTTGGAACTGGGGACATATGGGTAAAGTTCTGAAAGCAGCAAACCAGGAGTTAAGGGGTATCTTACTTTTATCAGAAGTGAGCCAAGGACCTGGAAGGAAAATCTCCCAATAATGAGACTGAAGTGCCAGGATATAGAAATAAAATGAGCAGACAAAGCAGAAGCAGATAAGGATGGACATGTCTTACTAGTGATGCACATTTCAGAAGGGCAGCCACAATTGACCACCATACACTGGATTAGCTGGTAGCAAAGGATCCTTTTTAGTTCCTGATACCTCAGGATGTGTTAAGAAGTGAACATGCCGCTAGAAAGGCACCATAGTGACATGGATGTCACGGGATAATGGATAATTATTACCGTAGAAGGAGGAACTGAACCACCATTTGAATAAATATAGCCTTTATGTGAACTGGCATTCTTGAATTTCTTCAGAAGTGGTTGACATATTTACACTTTATTTCAGGGCACACCAGGAAAAGTAGGAGCAACTGGTGCGCCAGGAGATAAAGGGCCACCTGGACCTGTGGGACCCCCAGGCTCACAAGGCCCTGTGGGGGAACCTGGACCTGAAGTGAGTACTGCAGTAAAAGTAACTTCTCTCATTATTTGGGTGTCATGGGGACATTTTTTTTTTTTAATTTAGAAAATGATTTAAAAGTTTACAAATTGATTGTACATTTTACTTGAAGGAAGTTTTTTTAGCAATGTTATTTGATGAACTCTGCTTCCCTAGAGAGTTTATTAAAAGATGATATAAAGAAATGGTAATAATATAGGTGCCTTTGCACTTTCATGTAGTCTGGAACCAGGTATTTTAGTTGACTTAGGTTGTTGCCGAATTGTTTTGAATGTGAAAGGACACATTTATCCCTGTTTTCCCTTGTTATTATTTCATTCCGTTAATGGGATATTTGTCAAAATTGCCAGGTTTTATGGTGATAGGATGAATATAACTATTACAACTTGTTAAAAGGGCAAAGTAGGGGTAATTTTACATAAATATCACTACAGTGACATTATTGATATCATGTTCCCTACATATATTTTAAAAAGTAATTTCATATCATATAAACACAATTATTTTATTTTAACTTTAAAGATAGTATTTGGATAAGCTTAAGTAAAATTGAGAAAAATAATTCACTGACAATACAAGCAAAAGATAAAATATCATGAATGGAATTATCATATATATATTTCAAATGATTTGAGGATTTTTTTCCTTTTTTAAACTAAAAAATAAAAATGAATTTAAATGAAAATATGTTAATTTTACAAGCAATTTAAAGTAATAAAAAAGAGACAGAAGCCTTCTTTTACTGAGATTTCTACAAATACTAATTATAGTTTATAGAACAGAGGTTAAACAAGCTTTAATTTTTCTGGCAATTGGAATGAGAAATTTTTTATTACTCGGTTCATTTATTTTTCAAATACGTTTCTACCTAGGGTCCAGCTGGTAATGATGGCACTCCAGGACGGGATGGTGCTGTTGGTGAACGTGTAAGAGCAGTTTTGTTGATTAAAATTTGAAATAATGTAAATTTGAAGTCCTTGTACTACTAAAGAGTAAAAAACTACCCTTTCTTTTTATAGCTTTGGGACAGCCCTGATTTTTTACTAAAGAGTAAAAAACTGCCCTTTCTTTTTATAGTTTCAAGACAGCCCTGATTTTTCTGAGAGAAGCAACCTTTTTTGTAATGTCATAATTTTGGTTGATCTTGTAAATGAAATAACATATGAATACAAAACAAAGTGAGATGACATTTTTTTAAGAGCAGGAAAGCAAATTGCTTTCATATCTGATACAACATGATGGCTTCAGAGGAGAATATTTATAAAGTGGTCTAAATTTCAAACTCATTCACAAAAGTATAGGAGCAGAAATAGAACTGTAACATCAAAATTTCTCTTCTCACCTCCTAAAGTGAATGCCTCATGAGGAAATAGATGATATGACTTTCTAAATATTATGTATTTCTTGGTGTTTTTATATTAGACATGTATTGAACTGGAAATATCCTCAATCTTATTGAAAGCTTCAGTTCCTATGGGCTGTCACGCAGTTAGTTGTCTCATACTACATATCAGTCCATGGAAGGCAAAAATAGCCCCCTCTCCAATATCTGTTATGATGTAATGACTCTTTTCACTCTAAGAGACCATCATGTAGCTTATTCAATGTATTATATGTCTGTACTCTAACCTAATTGCCCAAGTTTATCCTGGTTGCCAAATTAATCAGTCAAATAAGACAATTTCTGTTGGAAAAAGAGGTTCGACCATTAATTATGTTAATCCATGTTCATATAACAATCATCTCACTTCTGACTTCTTAAGCAGACAAGATTTGCAGCCCTGTCATAATTGGGTCACCTGAATAAAATAAGGGCAGCCTCTTTTTTCCCAGATACCTCTTTGCTTTATTCTCAAGTGAACTGTGCATTCTGGGAAAGTCCCTTAGTTTGGTGCCAGAGGTGTTTACTTTTGGGGGGGCATTACACCATAATAAAATTGCAGATGGCACAAAGTCTGCTTTTTTTTTTTTTTTTCATAAAATGCGAGAAGGGTGATAATTTAAGAAGTAGGGAAAGATGCTCCCCAATTTTCTGAAAGAACACATATGGAGTTGAAAATTTGGAAAATATAGAGTTGAAAATCTGAAATAGTGGTTTTCTTAAAATTTTTTCTGTTTTTACATTTTTTGACAAGTATTTGTTTATCCCAAGTATACAGATAGCCCTGTGCGAAGACTGCTGGTTTAAGAAACATGCTAAATTCTAGAGGTGATCACTCCTATATTCCAGCAATCTAGTAATAGGGCAAGAGAGGAGGGATGAAGTGTGAAATTGGGGAAAAATAAACATTCTTTTCAGTTCAATTTACTAATAAGTAAATAAAGGAAATTTTTAAGTAATTTAGAAGTAAAATGATAAATAAAAATGTTTTTTCAAAGGTACTTTTTTTCTTATCTTGGATAGCATGAATTTTCAAACACCATTGTTTTATAATAAATATTTTTAAAAAATAATACCATGGTTATTCTTGACAGGGTGATCGTGGAGACCCTGGGCCTGCTGGTCTTCCAGGCTCTCAGGGTGCCCCTGGAACCCCTGGCCCTGTTGGTGCTCCAGGAGATGCAGGACAGAGAGGAGATCCGGTAAAAAGAGTCAATTTCACACTGACAGTTATAAACAGCAGTATTCTATGTAATGAACTGCATATCTGCATGCATACAACCATACATGTGAAGTTGATTAAAGGCTCAAAACAAAGAAACAAATGGTCGATTATGAGTTAATTTTAATTTTGTATTAGTCTTAGAGGAAAACATTTGATTCTAATAGGTATTCAAAAATTTTGATGCTTTGACTTTCATTACCTAAAAATGTTTTGGTTTATGGGAAATCATGTTAAATGTAAACAAGTGATGATGTCTTACCATAATCAACTAAGGTAATCATTCAGTTAAGTCAGTTAATAAAATCGACTATTGAATTGTCATTGGAGTTTTGTGACTACAGCCTTATATATAGAGACATTAACCTGATATTAATCAATTAGCCCTAGGAGTAGACATAGATACAAGTAAATATATATTTATGTAGTCTCCAACTACAAACACATGTTTTTTGAATTCCATATCTATGTAGCATATGCATATTTTGTTTACATATTAATTTTTGTGAAAATTTCTTCTAGGGTTCACGGGGTCCTATAGGACCACCTGGTCGAGCTGGGAAACGTGGCTTACATGTATGTTCTTTGTTTTTCTTAAAAATATTTGTCTTCTTGCATAAAATATGCTCCCAAAGAAAAAGTGCAATATAAGATTCACAAATGAAAATTACCAAATTTCTCAAGCTTTGGACAAAAATATTAATTTAAAATAATACCTAAGAGGTCATATTTGTTTTTATAATTTTTACATTGCTCCTCTGATTTTAAGTATGAATTCTTTCAAATAGTCTTTTAGAGGCACAGTTGTCTCCAAAAAATAATAGGAATAATAGTCCTCTTCTCTCAAAGATTTTATAAAAACCACATGAAAATAGTTTAAAAGCTCTTTGTAAACTTGAAAAGTGCTATTTAAGTATTACATTTTATTTTCAACTAGACTGCTCTGCCCATGTTCTGATCTTTTTGCTATTTGCAGTTGCTTCCAGGTTAATGATTATTATACAGATGTCATACTATGAATAAATCATCTCTCATAGGCACTCCACTAGGTCATGTTCTTTTTACACCCATTCTATAAATCAGTATCTATATTCATGAAGAAAACATTTGAGCCTTAAAATTATGGCTTATTATGAAATCATAATTCTCAGTTTTGATAAGCTTGACTGAAGATTTCATAGTTACATAGCTTGTCAAGAGAATGGTTTTCTAAGAGTTACAAAAACAAAGTGGTTTTGTTTTTCATGATTAATTTAATTTAGTTAATAATTTAAATAGGCGTTCTCTGGTTTAGTTATTTTCAATTGTGAAATTTGGGGCAATAAAAAAATCTCTCTAACATTATGAAAACATTCAGACTGATTTTAGTATTTAAATTTATATTATTATATACAACATGAAAAGTTATTGAGATGTTGTCTTTTTATTATGAAAAGATTTCCATACAGTTTAACAATTAGGATATCCAAATTAAAATTTAAAAACCGAACCAAAAAAAAAAAAAAGAAAGAACAAAAAACTAGAAAGAGAAAAATTAGCCTGAGAGCCCATCTGTTTGATATCTTCATTCTCCAAAGTCAGATTGAGAAAGTTTCAATTCTCTTTTAGGAAAACTTTAAAGACAACAGAAGCTGCCTGTATATTAGGTAACCCTAGCTGCTTGTCAATTTACTGTAAACCACAGGCCCCCTGGAGCTGCATTTAGTCCCCCAACACTTTAAAAAAGAAAGACGCCTGAGATGATCAAAATAATTGGATAATTTTCACATCTTCTCTCGATGATGTTGCTTCTATTCTGTAATAGGTTGCTTAATTATTGCTTTTGTTTAGTTTCTTAAGACCAGGATTGATAGATTTGGGTATAGAAATTGCCAATATGAGGATAACAGTTTCTTTATGTTTTTTATAGAGGAGAGTGGCTTAATGGTGATATCACACTTGCGTTATCTCAGACAGTTCTTGCCAATTATTATTTTCTCCTTGTTTTATTTAGATATAATTGACATATAACACTGGGCTAGTTTAAGATGTACAATATAATGATTTGATATATATATATAGTGAAATTATTACCACAGTAAGTTTAATTAACAAACATCATCTCATATAGTTGCAAATTTTATTTTATTAAGGGGAGAACTTCTAAGGTCTACTCTTTCAGCAACTTTCAAATATAGTCAGTTTTTTAATATACTCCCAGCTGTCATGTCTAGTTAGTTTATTTGCATATACAAATTTAATAAGCATTTTATTCTGGAAGGTAACATACATAAATAAGAACTTATGTTTTAATTTAAAAGAATCTATATATATTGTGGCGATATTTTTACATAACAATATCAGCCAAAAATGTGAAATAATAGTTTTTGGAAAATGTCTTAGATAGGCTTGATCAAACCTAAAAATACCTCATTCTAGTATGAATGTAAGATAAAACATTTAAAAAACTAAGTCTTCAGGAAAATATTATGTTCCTTAAAAAAATAAAGATTCCTAGGTCTAATTATAATTAGGTAAATAAATATGTTAGATCGTATAAAATATGGTATTCAAAATTATAGTAAATATAATTGTAAAAGGTAAAATTGTAGTAAATTGTAGTCTCAACAAGACATATTCATGCCATGACTATATTTCTAGGGACCCCAAGGGCCTCGTGGCGACAAAGGTGATCATGGAGACCGAGGTGACCGAGGTCAGAAGGGTCACAGAGGCTTTACTGGTCTTCAGGGTCTTCCTGGGCCTCCTGTAAGTAATTTAAGTATTATTTGCCGTCCATGTGAAAATACATGGATAACTTGACATGAGGATTTGTCTTTAAAATGGATGGACTTTTTGAATCTTATTTTTATTTCAAAGAACATCTTGGTGAATAATTAGTTATACAGCTACCCAAGATAAGATGTAAATTTAAGAAATAAAGCAAAAGTACATATGCATCATTACTCCTATAGTTGTCTTTAGTATTGGTCAACTCATAAAGACATCGTAGACAGCGATGACTTTATGAAAGCAGTTTATGCTGCTAATGTCAATAACAACACATTTTACAAAGCTGAGACAAGCAGAATGTAGGATGTAAATATTTTGGTAACGTTTAAAAATTTTTTCCTACTTAGGGTCCAAATGGTGAACAAGGCAGTGCTGGAATCCCGGGACCATTTGGCCCAAGAGTAAGTAACAAAACTTAACAAGTTGCAGATGTAACTATTTTCAGAGAGATACTGCTAGTGCTTGAGTATCATTTTCATGGATTGTAGCTGGGATCACCCAAGTTCTCTACTGCTGGCAGCAGACATATGAGACAAATCATTCAGCACAATTAACTTATGTAGAAATATCTTGAAATATGACATATTACTTTATGGCCTCACATTTAAATTATCCTACTTAGGGTAAATATATTCATTAGTTGATTTTCTTACAGATTTTGTAAACATAATAAACATTTAATGTTTTTTGAATGTAGAAATACCCAGTAGATTGAATGATTTCCCACCTAGATTATCCTACAAAAATAGTTGCCAAAACTGTAATCAGTTGCTTATGAGTTATTATCTAACAATTTACAAACATCTATATTGGAGTAGTTCCATAAGGGTAAGTATGCCAATATATTTTTTAAATTGTTTGAAAAATGCTAAGTAATTATTTTCAACCAATGGAAAAAGGAAGATTCTACTATTTCTTGGACCACCTTGATTGACACCTTGAAAGTCAATCACTTAAAAAAATGTACAATAATTTGGGAGGTAGTAAGGGAAAGTGTTTTGCTGAGAATGTGATGAATCATATGAAAGAAGTACAATATGGAATGACAGGAGAAGTATTTACACTGAAAAGATCACGGAGACTTTCACAGAAGCAGCTTTTGAGACCTACCCTTCTTCTTATATTAAAAACCAAGACCAAACCAACAAACAAAAAAACCTTTTTTTTTTTTTTTTGGTAGAAAAGTCTTTTATAAAAAAAATCAAAGAATTCATTTGAGGAAGAGCATTCAATGCACAGAAAAGCTATTCAGGGATAAAATGTTTTTCTATGGTACTTGCATATGGATGAAGTTGTTCAGTTGGTTCATTTTCTTACTCTGTGTTAATTGAAATTTCTATTAAACTCTCACTCCTTGAGATTCACTCCTAGGAATTCTATATTAGTATTAAGCCTACCTCTAATAGGTCATTAATGTAATAAGACAATTGGCAGACATTTAGGAAAATCATTAGAAAGAATTTCTGCTGTGTTTAAATGCAGTATAAGCAAATCATACATAAATATGAGAATTAAAGTTACTAGGATGGGATGAGATTCTGGGGTATAAGCAAAGAAATTTAATTTATACTTGTATCAAACACTTCAACTTCTATCATTTTCTTAATGTTAGTTTATAGAATTTCTAGTTAAGTTTACAATACATGAGATTTGATAAAGCAGCTCCTACTAGTAAAAGTAGATGACTAGTCCAGTAAAGCTTTTAACTGTTACTGGTCTTTTACCATTCATGGATGATAGAGAGTTTAGTAAATATTAGAAAGTGCCGGAACTCCATTTATTAGTCATTAGGAATCCGAATCTGAGAAATCACTGTGATAGCTCCATAAGGAAAATAGCCCTTTGATTAGAGAAAGTTATTGTGAAAGTTTTCTCACAGAATCTAAAATATAGCTTTTGTTTCTTATAGGGTCCTCCTGGCCCAGTTGGTCCTTCAGGTAAAGAAGGAAACCCTGGGCCTCTTGGGCCTATTGGCCCTCCCGGTGTGCGGGGCAGTGTCGGAGAAGCGGGACCTGAGGTAAAATCACAGAGATTTGCATGTAAATAACTCTGCTGGTTCTCATAGCTTGGATTCTATCCAAGAAATATCTTTGTAACCCAACATACGAGAGATGGAAGGAACTCTGAAAACAAACCTAAAAGTCAAACGAGAGCTCGTCTCTGTATAAGTAGCTATTTCAAATATTGTTAATACAGGTTATTCAGAGTATATAAAATCAGAGTCCAAGCTACCTAGGCCTTGATTTCATGTGATACCAGTGAGAGCAAATAGCAAGTTATGATGGTATTTATAATGAAACTTATGAAAATGTTGCTGTGCTTTAAATGGCAATATACTAAAGGTGAGATTTGAGGAATGTAGTCATCATGAAAATGCTAGGAAGTGAAGAGTGTGAAATTAAAGTTTTTCTATATTGAAAATTACATTCAGAAAAGATTTTGATTAAAACTTTTCATTAAAAATTCTAATAGTATCAACTTAAAGATTATTTAAAGCTATAAATTATATGAGTCTGACTTCCCAGGTCTTTGAGAAATATCCTCACATATCTGCCATGCACACATATACATGTGTGCATGTGTATATATGAGTTTATGCTTCTTTCTTTGGTGTTTCTTTCTCTTTGGTCTTATTTACCTCTCCCTCTTTATTCTGTCTCTTCCCTTATTGGCAATACCAAATATTTGTTATTTGGTCAAAAAGTCTCATATTTCCTATTGTCAAAAGGAATATTTCCTATTTATTTTTCTGTGAATGGACAACAGCTACAGAATTGGAATAACCCAGACTTATGTAGCTCTTGATTGACTTTATCTTGTAGTTTAGTGGTCCATGATAGAAAAAAAAATCTCTTCCCCCAAGATTAGCATAAAAGAATGCATGAAATCATGATAAGACCGTTAAAAAAAATGATTTAACAGTCTCTTGAGGGTGAGGATATATTGGCACTCAAAGTTGAAGCGACTCGTCCAGAGACATATGACAAGTGACAGAGCCAGTATTAGAACTCCAGCCTTCTGCCTGCCATGGCTGTGCTCCCCACGTGAGGTGTGGACCACACCTATCTTCAGTCTGTTGGCTGATTCTCTCAAGTTGCTGAGTTCTTCTTGGGAAAATGCAGAAGGAAATTAATAAAGAGGATCCATTTTCTAGCCTTTGCCACTTTTTGTGCTTACCTCCCTTTCACTCCAAAAATTCTTACTTAGCAAAAGAGAGAGCTCTTTATTTTTGTTAATAAAAAGGCTAAAAAGAACATTCTTCAAATCTGTTTAGTACAGAGAATTTTGATCTACACCATAATTAACACACATAAAAAGACTTCCTGTGCTTTTCCCCTTATTTGGAAATAGGGGGAAATTGTCTCGTAAGCATCTCTTGTGGGTAGTTTCTTGGTATCGATGTGTAGTTTTCTAGAACTAGAACCCACAATTCCTCTGTGTTTCCTCTTTCGGCATCTGTCCATAAATTCTTTTAAAACATTTTAGTTGTGCCTTGCCCAAGATCATTTGAAAGTGAATGTAGATATCTACATATTTTTAACATAAAATATATTGCATATTCAAGGTAAACATCAGAGCAAATTTTTTATGCTTTGATCTTTATGTATCTCAGATGCTGATTTACAGATGTTGCCTGAAAAACAGTTATGCATCATTTCTCATCCTTTGAATGTTATAGGTTGACAGGCCAGAACCATGTAGTTAAAAGAGGACATGAGTCATAGTTGTCTTAGTACTGTCAATTGGGGTGTTACATTGGGACTCCCTGTGCACCAAGTCCCATTAATGCCTGTTGTCCAATAGAAAAATAAAAAGAAAAAATATGTTAACTTTATTCCAATGTTTTAAAAATTAGGGTCCTCCTGGTGAACCTGGCCCACCTGGCCCTCCAGGTCCCCCTGGCCACCTTACAGCTGCTCTTGGGGATATCATGGGGCACTATGATGAGAGCATGTCAGATCCACTTCCAGAGTTTACTGAAGATCAGGCAGCTCCTGACGACAAAAACAAAACTGACCCTGGGGTCCATGCTACCCTGAAGTCACTCAGTAGTCAGATTGAAACTATGCGCAGCCCTGATGGCTCTAAAAAGCACCCAGCTCGGACTTGTGATGACTTAAAGCTTTGCCATTCTGCAAAGCAAAGCGGTAAGTAGACAGCTGCCCATTGAGCAATGTCCTTGTTTCTGATTGTGTTATTTTCAACTGCATTCCAAAAATATTTATTGACTGCATTCCAAAAATATTAAGTGACAGTTACAAGAGATAAAATGGTAGACATGTCGCAGAGTTTGCGGTTTAGTGGTAGGGACAGTCAATGACATGAAAATTTATAGGATGAGATAGGTACTATAATACAGAACATAGTCTATTAGTGATCCAGTTTCCTGGTGGTAATTACATTTCCATCCAGAAGTCTTAAAATATTGGTAATTTTGTGATGATATAAATGTAGAAAATACTTGCTTAAGCAAGGCTAACATTTATTTACCTACATGACTTCTCAGGGACTTAATATGCTAACGTATATTGTTGGATCAAGAGTAGAATAGTTTATTTCTCAAATTTGTTTGATTATGAAATTCCTTTCATATAGTTTAATATTCTGTGAATATCACTTTAGGAATCTCCGCTGGCAGGATTATGTTACAATGATGTTCTAAAGTATTTTGGAATTAATTTTTCTGTCCTAGTTGCATAAACCATGCCTAAAGTTTACATCATTCTGCCATTTTGATTAATTTGACAAGATTTGGAGAAGAAGGATTCTAGACCATAGGAATGAGCTATGAAATGCTTAAGAGTTTCAGTTAACTTTGAAATGACATTGACAAGGATAGCTAAAATTATCTTTGAAGATGAGACAATTTGATTCTCAACTCTATACACTCCAGCACTGTGCCCTTATTTCTTTTAAAATGTAGTTTTTCACGCACACATATAATATACATGTATACCACATGTAATACATATACAAGCAAATATGTACATATAGAAATATGCACAAATGTATATTTGTTTGTGTATTTATGTGACTTTATGTTCAGCACCAAGTACGAACTTGGTATATTGCCTGTTTCAAGAATCTCTTATATATGAGATCAATTTTAAATAGGGTCAGTTAGATAATTTATAGCATTCTAATTGTAGTTCAACTCATATACTTACTTTATTCACAGATTTGACAGTACATGATTTTATCACATTCCAATTATAATTTGCTTTAAAATATTGTCTTTTTAAGTTTAATGGACACACATTCATTTTGGCAAAGCTACTTAATACCTAAATTATCTTTTTTTTGATATAATGTTCTCACCTATAAAATGGAGATAATGATATTTCCTTCACTTGTGTGTTTTGAGCCTTAAGTACATGATTTGGCTAAGTTCCTAAGAACAGTGCTTGACATGTAGAAAGGACCCAGATTCATAATAGTTACTTTTCTCTCACTGCAGAATATTTTCTTAACTGGATACTCTCTCATAAAAGAATCCTTAATCAATGAGTCCTGTTTTAGAATCCTCCATTAGTTCTGTTAGAGACTTATCACCATGTTTGAAATTCATTTTATTCAGTGAATATTTTTATTTTGGAAAATAGGTGAGTACTGGATTGATCCCAACCAGGGATCTGTTGAAGATGCAATCAAAGTATACTGCAACATGGAAACAGGAGAAACATGTATTTCAGCAAATCCATCCAGCGTACCACGTAAAACGTGGTGGGCCAGCAAATCTCCTGACCATAAGCCTGTTTGGTATGGTCTCGATATGAATAGAGGATCTCAGGTAATTTAATATGCTTTATTATTATTATTATATTTATTTAAGACTATGTGATTGGGCTTTTTTTGTCCAGATTTATCTTAACATGTTTATTTTAAAGTCATATATTCTCATTAGTTGCAATTGCAATATCATTGCTTAGACAGTTTTACGAGGAATTAAATTAACATAAATTCTGAATGATAACTTTCCCATTGATGGAATGTAGAAAAGTAATTATTTTTGATTAGTTTTGTTATTTTTGATTAGTTTTGATCAGTCATACTGATGTGGAGAATACTTGTAGGGATTTTGCCACAATTAAAAGACAGGGATCGTATTTACTGTCAGGAGACCTAGATGACTTGTCCCTGGATCTCTTACTGACTTTTGCAACTTAGCAAGTCATCTAACCTTTGGAGCCTCAGATTTTTCATTTTAACGTCAGGGTGATAATATTTATTTCATAGTCTCCCTGTAAATATAAAATGCTTACTATAGTATCTAGTACATAGTAAGTTATAAATAAATATTAGATAATTACTATAATAGCATTTTAAATCATTGAATCACTTTGCAAACATTGTAGTATTATTTAAATTTAATGCATTTTTATAATTATATGAATTCTGTTAGTATTTCTCTGAGTCCAATCTCTTCTATATTTCTTTTCTGGTCCAGTACTGAGAATCTCAACCAACCTTGTTGCTTCCTATTTCAATATGAGTATTCCATTCTGGATTTCTTTATGGCAGCCTAACTCTGAAATTTTCATCTCACCTCTGTCTGATCTTTCCTCAGAACTCATGTTCATAATAAATATGATGTGCAGACATATGGGTGTGTGCAAGATATATTAGAATCTACCATTATTTAATGAGCAGAAAATTTTAAAATTAAAATACAACCAATTGAAATATAATTTAGTTAATAAAATAGTATGTAAAAAGCTTAAAAAGGAGCATTAGAAATAAAGCTAAAGTAGAAGATAAGTAGGAAAGAGCCTCGAGGAAATTATTTTTAATTATTTGTTTTTTAATAGCTAATGAAAGACCTATAATTTATATTTCCTACAAGTATATAACCATTGGGTTAAAATAGATTTTATATGAATAGTCAAGTCCTTATTATAATTAACAATAAAAACAGTGAGTTATTTTGATGCCCGATTAAATATCCAAGCCAATGCTTAAATTATATAACTTCTAAAAAGTAATATTCAAGACTTTTTTTAAAGAAATGGAGAAGCAGATTTAAAAATACTTAAACTTTCACTGGTGAGTTATAATTTTCATTGGTTTCTTTGCCTCTTATTTGAGGTAGTAAGGACAAAGATTCTTGTCTGCGATTATTCAGAACAATTTTAAAATATTTTTATATGTGTAGGTAAATATCTTGTAATGTGAAAGAATAAAAGTAATACTCTTCAAAATTGATTTGTCTGAAATCAACACACATACACATTCACACACACACACACACACACACACACACACACACACACACACACCACACTGTGAAAGCCTTCAGTGTTACATATAACAAAGACTTTTTTGTTTTTCCAGTTTGCTTATGGAGACCACCAGTCACCTAATGCAGCCATTACTCAAATGACCTTCTTGCGCCTTTTATCGAAAGAAGCCTCCCAGAATATTACTTACATCTGTAAAAACAGTGTAGGCTACATGGATGATCAAGCTAAGAACCTCAAGAAAGCTGTGGTTCTCAAAGGGTCAAATGACTTAGAAATCAAAGCAGAGGGAAATATTAGATTCCGATATATAGTTCTTCAAGATACTTGCTCAGTAAGTACTTTTGATCTATATTAATTTGAGAAAAAAACTATTCGTTAAAAATATTGTTATGGCACTCGAGATGGGAGTAATTTTACCCTATGTTTAGACACAACAGTTCGTCCATAGTTATTCTTAATTCATTAAAGCTAAGTTTCATGCTTTAAAATTCTTTGATTCTAAATATGATCAATCTGAGATACATTATATTTTTCACTGATTTGTATATTTTCCCCCTAACATATCTGTATATAAAAAAGAAAGATATTTAATGACAAATTATAGTTTCGTTTATGTTGTCTATGCCCATTTGGGAAGTTGCAAAAGAACAAAGGTCATTTCCTCAATTTAAAGGATGAAAGAAATGTCTGTCAGTCTTGCTAATATCTCACTTTGTTAGCAGTGCTCTTAAGTGATAGTCTTAAAAAAAAATCATTGCTTTTGCATTATAAAAATGGGCTTGGATGTTGCTGCCTAACACCTTTGGAAGAATTTGTATGTACTATTGACCCATTGCACAATTTAATTCCAGAAACGAAATGGAAATGTGGGCAAGACCGTCTTTGAATATAGAACACAAAATGTGGCACGCTTGCCCATCATAGATCTTGCCCCTGTGGATGTTGGCAGCACAGACCAAGAATTTGGCATTGAAATTGGGCCAGTTTGTTTTGTGTAAAGCAAGCCGAGATACATCGACAATGAGCAACACCTTCACCATCAATGACCACCACCGTTCACAAGAACTTTGACTGTTCGAAGCTGATCCTGAGACTCTTGAAGTAATGGCTGATTCTGCATCAGCATTGTATATATGGTCTTAAGTGCCTGGCCTCCTTATCCTTCAGAATATTTATTTTACTTACAATCTTCAAGTTTCAATTGATTTAAAATATTTTTCAATACAAGAGTTTAGGTTTAAGATGACCAGTGACAATGACCACCTTTTAAAAAAGTAAACTGATTGAATAAATAAATCTTTGTTTTCTTCAGTTTATTTCAAAGTAATGACAAAGTTGCTTAGTATTTATGAGAAAACTTCTCTTCCTGGCAGGTAGCTTAAAGAGTGGGGTATGTAGAACTATAACACATGTTTATTTCATTTGGCTGCAATTTGAAAAATAGAAAGTAGTGCCCTTTTGTGAGCTCTCATTCCCAGATTATTAATTAAAAATGAAATCAAAATGTTTATCCTCGTGATTGAAACTCTCATGCATTCCTTGATATTGTATAACTATTATAGAGACTCTTTAAAGAGAATCTTGAAAAAAATAGTTTCTCACTGTCTTAAATGGAATTTTTTAAATAATATATATTCAATGGAATTTCTTGAAAACAAAGTGGTCTTAGATTTTATAAAGTGTGGTAAGTTTAGACTTTTTTATCTTTCAAAGTTAAAGTTACCTTTCCCTCTTGACTCAGTCTATCAATATAGATAGAAGTTATGTGATTTACCATTGGATACATTTGCACTTTCTTATTTAAGACATTGAATGCAAAAAATTTAAACATACAGCTTTATAAACATGTGTCCAGGACCCAAAGTTGAGAGTCTTCCACATGTGCAGTCTCATCATTCTGGAGCCTATATAATGAAGAAAAAGATTTAGAAACTTGGAGCTGTGGAGCTAACTCTAAGCAAATGTGATGATTGGAAATAGAACATTTGGCCTCTGAACTCTCATAGGAAAAATGACCCAACATTTCTTAGCATGAGCTACCTCATCTCTAGAAGCTGGGATGGACTTACTATTCTTGTTTATATTTTAGATACTAAAAGGTGCTATGCTTCTGTTATTATTCCAAGACTGGAGATAGGCAGAGCTAAAATGTATTATTATTTTTTCTTTAATGATGGTGCTAAAATTCCTTCTATAAGATTCTTTTAAAATAAAGATGGTTTCATCAATACCATTTGTGAAAGCATAACTATTAGACTACCCGTTTCTGAAAGAAGGAGCATTGTTCCAGTGCCTTTCCCCCTGTTCATCTGTCATACTGTATCTAGAATGTTTTGTAATATCTGCACGTTTCTTAGATCAGAATATGTAGGTCCCCTTGTGTTTCAAGGTTTTTTTTTTCTTCCTTAATTGCATTTGTTGGCTCCATTTTTATTTTTTCTTTGAAAATAAACAACTGGGACCATCCCAAAGGACAAGCCATGCACACAACTTTAGTCATGTATCTCTGCAAAGCATCGAATTAAATGCACGCTTTTGTCACGTCAATGATTTTTGTTTTGTGGAATTCCTTTAATCATATTAGATCCATTTCATTTACAATAGTGAAAAGTAAGGTGTTGCGGTATTCTGTTTTCCATTTGTTTAAAAGATAAAACAACAATTATCTTCCCCTATGTATAGTCTTGGTTTATATATTAAAATCAATTTGCAACATCAATCACGAAGGCAACATGACACTAATTATCACTGTCTATGCCCTTAAAAATCTCAGGGTAGTATTATTGATAAAAAAGAAAATCAAATGATTTTTCATGGTTGAATAAACTGTGATAATAAAACATATGTCTCAGAGTGTATCACATATGAATTTAGCCTAAATGCTTTCAGAGTTTTATTTCAATATTTATTGAACAACATTGTTTTTTTCCAAATTGGTTATTATTTGAGCTCTATATATTGAATTTGAATATTATATATCTAAAGACATTTGTGAGCTGTTTTATTAAAACTTCTTTTGAGTTCAACCTAAACAGGTTGTATAAATTCAGGTATATGAACCAGAAACATGCATTGATTCTCATAAGTCAAAAAACCATAATAATCTCCAACTATAGAAATATTCTTATTTGGAGCTCAAGAATGTACAATTAAAAGACTGCCTCAGATAATTTCAAAGGCTCTCAAATTTCTTGCCTGAATTCTAGTTCTATAGGTCTCATTGGACTAGTGGACTTCTCTACCTTCATGCCCAACAGACACCTCAGACCTTACATGCTCAAAAGTAAAATAATCTACGTGTTGGGAGGATGGTAACATTAATTATCAATTTATTTAAAAATACAAACGAAAATTTCCAAAATTAACCTAAATGAAGAAAAATAGCAAAGAAAGCACAACGATCAAAAAGTCTCAAACTCATAACACAAAATTTGGCAAATTATGGCTAGGTTCAATATAATATGCTCCCAATTGAAAAGGAAGTCAAAGAAATTATAGAAAACATTCCTCTCAAGAGAATGGTGTTTTATAGCAGAAAGAAAGTGTAAAAAAATCTGGGGGAAAAAAATGATTGTAATTACCATACTGAGAGTTTTTATCCCACTATGAATAAAAAGCATCTCGTGATAATTTTTTCTTCGAAAGTATGAAGATTTCAGGAGAGACTAAGAATGATCTCTAAAAAGCTAACTTGGGGGCTGAGGCCCAAGAGCAGCAAACTGAGGCAATGATGCATCAGTGAAAAACAAAAGGCCATGGAACATGGGGCATGCCAGTAAGTTTGTTTTTTATCAAAATGGCTGGCTTATGCAAGAAGAGGTTTTCTTCTCAGCCTCCTTTATCAATGCATTATTTTCTCCAATATTTAAGTTTCGGCATTCCCCAAGAATCAGTCTTTCTCACTTAACCTTCATACTCAATAGTCTCTCATCACTGGCTTGTATCCATGCCCATGGCTTTACTTACTACCTATATGTCAACAACTTCAAATGCATATATATAGCCCCAATCTCTCATTGGAGCTCAAGAAATGCATATATAAATATTGAACCCAACATCTTCATTGAGTTTCAAAGGTACTTGTAGCTTAGTAAGTTAAAGAAAATTCATGATATTTCTATCTCAAAGCTGACTTGTGTTCTGTGTTCTCTATCTCAGGTAATAGCCTCATCATCCATCCATTTAGGCAGGCCAGGAACCTGGGAGTCATTTCTCCCTTACCATGCCAGAATCCTAGCATTGCTGATATTTGCAGTTTTACCTAAATGTTCCTTAAGGCCAAACTCTTCTCTACATCTCCAATGCCACCATGTTAGTCCACATTATAATTATTTCTCACCTGGGTTCCTTCAATAGCCTTCTAGTAGGCTTTCATGGCTCCATTCTTGGCTTCTTCTGATCCACTGTTCCCATGAGAGCCAGAGTGGCCAATTTAAATATAAATCTGCGTATGTCATCTCACTCTCTCCCCCACCCAATACAAGACACACACATGCACACACACATCTTTAAAAGCTTCAGTCGTGTCTGCTATAGCTTTTTAAAAATTTTGTTAAATTTAAATTTATTACAATGACATTGATTAATAAAATTATACAAATTTCAAGTACCCAATTCAATATCACATCATCTGTATATTATATTGTGTGTTCACCACCTAAATTCAAAATGGTGTTTTCTTGAATAAAGACAAAAATTCTTAAATCTATGAAGCTCTGGTGGACCTGACCCCTGCCTACTTCTCACGCTTTATTTTGCCACTATCATTCTTTCTACTTTACACACAGTGGATTTCTGTTCATTTTCTAAAAGCCAGATACCTCATCATGTCAAAAGTATTTGCATATGTATTCCCCTTGCCCAGTTTACTTGCACTCATCAGTTAAAACTCTACTCAACGCTACATCCTCACAAAATTCTACCTAGATTCCTCATTTTTCACTACCACCTGGATTAACATTCCCTGTTGTAAATTTTCATGGCATTCTGTACTTTTCTTTACAAATTATAATGGTTTATGTAGTTGTATGATTACTTGATTAGTGTCGGTCTTCTCTATTGTTACGAGGGCAGGGACTGTTTACAAGGATCCAACATACTGCTTGATATTTGTGTTTGTTCAAAATACATGTATTGAGTGAATAATGAGAAATTATATACTATGTAACTAGAAAAGTATATTTAGAGAGTATTTGTACTTGATTTTTGTACTAGTGTGAAGCATGTGTTAATATTACTACTGTATTATTATTATTATTTTTATTAGTATTATGGGTAGAAAACATAATAGATGATTCTATCCACAATGACAATAGAAACATACAATGCTAAGGACTAAAGATGACAAGAAATTTCTAGAACTTGACTGAAAGAAACTGTTAACATTTGACTGAGATATGTAAAATAAGATTTAAAAAATGGAAATAAATATGCCTATTGTCACACAAGGAAGCTCAATACTTAAAAATCTAATTATTTTTTCTAAATTGATACAGAAATACAATTCCACTCAAAATCCCTATAGAGTCTTAAAACATGGAACATTACAAAACCATTCTAAAACTCATTGGAATAAAAAATGTGTAAGAAAAATGATAAGGAATCCCCTATGAAACCAAAAATATTGAGTAAAAATGGGTCCCTGGCCCTACTAGATATAAAAAATATAATAAGGGCTACTGGCAATTGTGAAAAAAAAGTATTTAGAAATGAATCCATCTATCTATATTAGAATTTAATATGTAATTAAACTAATTCTCATTTATTCAGTAAATGGTATTACAGAAACTTGAGACATTTATCATTTTAAAGCATATTTTCTTTCTTAATCTTTAAACCAAAACATTTTCCAAAAGGACTAAATATTTCAATTAAAAAATTCTTTAAGTATATTACCATAAATTTTTTAAAGTAGTTTGATAATCTTGGAATGGAAATGAATATAAATATGTAAATAATAAAGTAAAATGTTGAAGGATCACTTTCTAACGTATATTTTAAATTTACATTATAAAACTCTCAGGTGTGCTCAAACTGGGAAAAATTTTGTTATGATTATGACAGAAAAGTCTTAATATACTTTGTCTATGAAAGCCCTTAGGAACCATTAAGAAAAAACAAATAAAAGTATGCAAAATCCTACATAGATAACTCCACAAAAGCCATACTACAAAGATCAATAAGCACGTGGAAGATATTTAATATTGTTAGAAACAAAAAATGCAACTGAAAAACCAAGATATTAGATTCTACCTGTTTTTGACAAATATTAAAATGTCTGTATTAGGTATAAAAGAAAATGTAGGAAAATATTTATATATGTTTTGTTTGTTTGTTTGTTTTCCACTGGATATAGAAAGTATAGTTAAACTCATTTTCTCAAATTGGTTTAATCAGAGTTCCTGTAAATGTGAGAAGAAAGTGTGGCCCAATGTAAGCTGCGAGTAGGAGAGAGAGCAGGATACACTAGGGTATTTTCTAGGATCGTTTTTTTTTCTGGATGACAAGTAACAGATATAATTTGTAAACAAATTCAAATACAGATATTAAATAGAGTAAAACTTAAAACCAATGTGGCAAAACCAACTTCACAATAGTGGCAGATTAATTTAGACTACACCCATCTGTTGTTGGGCACATGTAAGGAGGTTGGTATTTTTCATGTCGAATGTAAAATGATTATCCAGTCAATGCTACAGGTGGTCACTCCATGCTTTATATGCTGTTTTACCATTTAGTGGGGGAACATATAACAACACATCAACTGAATTGAATAACTACATAGTGATAACTGACCTTAACGAAGTATGCATGGCAGAACCACAGGACTGAGTCATCTAAACTAGGCTGGGATTTGAAAGGAGAGAAAGCAAGAAAAAGGTTTTTCTTAATGAGTCTTGAGGGAGAAAGACAATGTCTTGAGCAATAAAGGCATACCAGATGTGAAGAACAAATAGATCAAGGCGCGGAGTTCTTAAAAGATAGGACTTGTTTGGGAAAATGGCCATGGCAGTAGATTACATGTAAGGGGCCGTTGGGAAATAAAGAAGTAAGGAGAGATATCATGAAAGGACTTTAATGCCAAGCCAAAGAAATTAAAAGTTATTCTGAAGGTGTTTTTTTGTTTTTGTTTTTGTTTTTGTTTTTATTTTTGTTTTAGGAAACTCTTTTTGGCTCTCAGCTGAGAATAGGGCATTTGTGGCTATCACAAAAATTGGGACATATACTAGGCATTTTGTGAATGGGCCAAAGATATTGAATATCTTGCATGCAGATCAATCCCTATAAAAAAAATGTGAAGTACCCAAAATGTCAGTAGAACTTTTACTGCCAGATATTGTAAGACATTAATTCCCATATTAAAAAGATCACCTTGGCAGCAGTACTCAAAAAATTTTCAACATGAGTGAAACTGAAAACAAAGAGATTAGTTAGAACAATGTTGGAGAAAAGGAAACAGGAAACTGTGAATGGAGAAAGATGGATTTGGGAGATATTCAAGAAACAGGATCAATAGCATCTGATGAAAAAGTGAGGGAGTGAGGCAGCAAGAAATTTAGGATTATCCTCAAGTTTTCTGGCTTGGGTAGCTGGATGGGAGAGGATGGCACTTACTAAGATAGGGAATAGAGAATAGGCTGAGGATATGTGTGATATATATTAGTGGAGCATCCAGGTGGAGATAGGTTGGGGTTATACCTGAAGATATGCAAGCCATCACATCGAGGATTTAGAGCTTTGAGTAGGAATGAGATCACTCAAGAAAGATGTAAAAGGAGATCAGTGAGCGAGGACAGACCACTGGGGAATCCTGATGTTTAAAGGGAAAAGACAGAAAGAAGAGAGCTCAATTCTAATCACTAGGAATAGTATGTTACTTATAGAATCCTGAATCTTGGTTGTTAAAGATAACCATAAACTTCATGGAAAAAAAGCTTGAAGCCACCTCTGATGCTATAATCTAGTTCATATTCTCATTTTTGCACTTTCATGACTAAACTCAAGAAAACCAATAGAACAAGTACAAAGAAAGATGAAAATTCTGTTTGAAAATCAATCTAGGCAAATCTAGTGAGGCTGGTATAATAGGAAACCCTAAGGATGTACTAATTTAGCATAATCCTATGTAATTTATACTTTTAATTTTCTGCCAGATTTTATTTTTTGCCATCAACAGACATCTCAAATAAATTTAATTCACAACAATGCCTTACCATGAGACTATCTTATAAGTAAAACAAAATGAAACAAAATGAAAAACAAAGGTTGCATTTAATTTTATCAAGGAATATGATTCACCACAATTTAGGGTGTGCATACCAAAAGCTTATGCATATAAACGATTATGGTTAAATGCCATCAGTACTATAAGAAATTGGTCTGCATATATGTGAAGTAAAAAAAAAATGTAAATTCAAATGGTAACAAATTGAGGAAGATAGAATTGAAATGTTAATATGAAAAATTTCCCCAGCAGTTGAAAATGTTATGAAATAGATCTTATAATGAAAGGCAGCTGGAGATATGAAAATCACATTTGTTAGCCACTTTAATGAGAAAAATGAAATAGCAATTGAAGACATCTGTAGTCAAAATGTAAGCTCTAAAGAATCACATAGGAAGCTGCTGTCCAAGCTCCTCCCTAAGACATCTGACATGTTTCTGTGCATACTGTGGGTTTTTACAAGCAGTAATTGCCTTCATTCCTTTAAGTCTATGCTCTTGATGACTCCACTGAAGACAGTCTCCATGTGACTTAAATTCAAGACAAAATTTGAAAATCAGATCCAAATCATTTTTATCAGTGATACCTTCCTTCTGTTCATTTTCCTCTCTGTGCTCATAGCCCTAGAATTAATCATGACCTTAGCCCTTAAAATGAAATCCTCCTTTTCTCCATTAAAAGATACAGGATACCAAATCAGACATTCGGTGATGCTTCCTGCACAGCCTCCCTTCCACCACATGCACATCATGCTGTCCTTTTCCCCTTTCCTTTGGAAGTTTTGCTCCCTAATGATTTCATCTGGAGCCAGATGATTTCATCAACCATCTGTATAAGGATGACTTCCAAATTTACTTTAGCTGCCCCTGACCTAGTATTTCTCCAATCAGTCACACATTTTATCATGTTCAACCACTCTTCCAAATAAATCACTGTCATGTTGAACTGCCACGTAGAAAGCCATGAGTAAGACTAGAGTTGTGTAATTTTCCACTTAGTCCTTTTTTAAACAGAAACGTCTCTTGTATGACTTTTGATGTCCTCTTGCTGTCCTCATTTTCCCCTTTTAACCTAATTTTTCCTGGCAAGTATGTCTGCATTCTATGATGCTTTCTTTAGTCCAGTCTGAAAAAAAATGTGCTCTGATTCCTTGCCAAGTTCCTTTAGTCTTATTTCCTTCTTCCATAAAATGCAGATTCATCCTTCCTTCATCCACAAGAAATGTCTCTTAATTGCCTGTAAATCCGATCCTATCTCTCCACACTTCCCTTGACCACGAGCTCTCCTCAAGCAACAGTATTCCAGTATTGAAAACCTATATACGGTTCTATATTGAAAAGCATCTTTAAAAAAAATAAATAAATAAAGCATCCTGTCATCTTGTTTTTCTGAGTTCTTTGTACCAGACTATATTCTCAACCTTATCTCTTATACCACCACATGAAATCTGTGCTCCATCTTAAAATGGGATAATTAAAATGTCCAATGCACGTCATAACTGCACATCTTTCTTTATAGTATTTAGGCGGACTTCTCTCTCTCCCTAAAAATGTTCTGTTACTTAAAATCTATTTCAAGTGCCACCCTCCTTATATATCCTTTCTTGAGGGCCTCCAAGTGGACAGGATTGTTCCTTCCTTGTGCCTTTCTAATACCTCATGTCTCTTGAGTACAACTTATGCTGAGTCTTGTGATATGTTATTTTCCACATGTCATGGGATCTCAAGCTCATTGAATTTTCAGGAGCACTGAATTCTGAGCCTTGCATTTAAGAGTTGCTCAATAATGTTACTGAATTGAAATAAAAGAATTTAGGTAGCTTGAGTTCTTCACTGTCCTATGGTCATGGAATAATCATTCATGCTTCTATCGTTCATCTTCTTTTGTTTCTTAGTCTGAAATGGCTTTCTTTTTTTACACTATTTACCCAAATCTTGCCCCTTCTTTATTGCACAACTCAATTTTTTATCGTCTTAAAGAAGATTGTCCTGACAGCATAATCACTGGACAATTTCTTTTTTAATCTACTATTGATATCTCTTATGGTTGGCCCAGCACAATTTAGCACTTAATTTTTCACCATTCTGAATGCATTTGCATCATTTCGTGTGGGTTCAACTTACCTATTCTAGACAACACATTCCTAAAGAGCAGCAATCATGTGTTATATTTCCCTATAGTGTTTAACAAAGTGCATAGCACAGAGTAGAAACTTTTGGTAGATAATATGTTGCTCCACCCATATTTTCTCTTCAAAACCAAACCATTGACCCATGAGTCCCTGGGAATATCTGTTACTGTGAACTCATAGTCATCCCCTCAGTAAGAATTTCCCACAGTCACCAAGACTGCCTTAATGAAGGTAATCCTCATTCCTTTCAGGTTCTGGTCCACAGTTGATTATAACAACTATAAGGGGACATCTCAGTTGTGGCCCATTGTGAAGCATAACTCTGAGGGGTGGGCCATCTTAGTTCCAGTTTCTTATAGAATTGCCTGAAACCTCAGTGTCAGTTGCATGTGGGCCAGCTCCTCTTCTCTCCAAACTTGCCTTTCTATATCTCCGAGATGACTCCTCAATAAATCTTCTACACATAAGTCTCTATCTTAGAGTCTGTTTCTGCAGAAGCTAATCTAAGACAGATCTTAAATCCTGTTATTTTCATTCTGACCTATTTAATTATGGAATGTTTCATTTGCAGGATTGAAACAAGCATAGCATTGCTTTCACATCATCACTAAACTGGTGTGAAATATAATAATTCTTATTTAAAAATTTTATGAACCACAAAAAGCCAGAATTCTGTTAATAAGAATCATGTCAATGTAGTTAACAGATGCCAAGTAATTCCGTGCATTTTAGTGAAAATATGAGTTTTAAAGGGAAATATGTTTTTGAAGACAGTTTAGAGAGATGACTAAAAAAAGGGAAGAGCAAAAATATCATCAGAGAAACATTTGTTTAAAAATATTGGACATAGATTTTTTTATCCATTATATTGACTCAACAAGTGATATTTCTGAATACCTTAGTTGAGGCAGACTGGGGAACATAAAGATTTGGGGAGAGATTTCATGGATGCTCTGTCTTATAGAACATTTTCACCAATATTGTATCAAGCTCACTTAGTGAGTTATGACTCAATGGAGAGTTATGTCTGAAAGGAAAATATTTTTCACAGTTTATGACTCACTTTAAAAATAAGCACATTCCTCTATGATAGAAACTAGACAAGTAAAATTTTAATATAAACTAGATAAAAATAAGTTAACTTTGATGCGATTTCTAACTTTGAAGCCATTACTTCTAAAAAACAGTTTTTTGTTTAATGCCAGTTTGAAGGTTAAAAGGGTTGTATTCAATTCTCTATCAAGAGAGAATGAAGCGACAATGACTTGGAGGATTGTATTATACTATTTGTCATCTATAGGACATAGGAAGACTCATAGAAACTCATTTGACCTCCTTTTAAAAATATATAAGTTGAAATATATCAATTCTAAGCTTATTATATTCTTTTAATATGCTATAATTCTAAAATTTAAACAACAACCCCCTTTTTTTTCCACTTTGTGTCCAGGTCACTGCATTTTCCTGCTTTTCGTTCTTTTCCTTCTCCATTTCCTTTGCTTTATTATCCTCATTCTCCAACCTATAAATAATGAAATACCCCAGTGTTCAGTCCTTATTTATTTTCTTCTTTCTTTCTAAATTCAACTACTTGATGATTGCATCTACTTCCATGATGTAAAAGCCATACCATGCTGAAACTCCTAAATGTATTTCTCCAACGTGGATCTCTCCTCTGACCTCCAGATTTTGTAGCTAATCACCATTTAAAATGTAACATGTCCAGCCTGAAATCTTGATTCCCTCAAATCTTTTATATTGCTACTCTATTCTATCTCAGCTACTGGCAACTCTTTTCCAGTTATTTAGGCCAGAAGTTTGGTATTCATGCTTGACATCTTCCTTTCTCTTAAACCACAAAACCAATTTGTTAACAATTCCTGTTGCTTCTGTATTCAAAATATATCCAGAACTTGACTTTTTTTTCTTTTTTTATTTTATCACTTCCACTATTACCATCCTGGTGGAATCTACCATGATCCTTAGCCCAGATTATTGTGACAGACTACTAACTGTTCTTATAGATTCTGCTCCAACACATCATTATCTCAAAAAAGTAGCCACTGCAACACTCTGCAAATCAGTTAATGCTCTCTGTTTGCTCGACGACTTCTCATCTCACTGAGCACAGAGACCAAAATCTTCAGAGTGGCCAAACAAAAGCTGGGTGACTATATAACATCATCAAATCAGAATACCTAATGCTAAATGTTATGATACATCAAGAAAACACTCATTAAAAAAAGAAAATACTCAGAAACTGGTGTTCTCCCAGACAAACCTGGGTCTTAAACTCTATAAAATCTGTCTCCCTTTCTATTTCTGTGTGCTTTTCTTGTACTCCTGTCCCAAGTGCTAACTGCATTGATCATGTTACCTTTGCTCTTCCTTGAATACATCAAGAACACCCCTTTTTAGACCTCTGCAATTACTGTTCCCTCTACCTGGAATGATCTCCTTTGAGATCTCCATATTGCTTGCTTCATGAAAGATACAGTCATGAGGCACTTAGCAGTGGTGATACATTCTAATAAATGCATTATTAAGTGATTTTTTTATCATTGTATAAACATCAGAAAGTGCACCTTCACAAATCTAGATGGTATAGTCTACACTATACCTAGTCTATACAGTATACCCTATTGCTGCTAGGCTACAAATCTATACGGCGTGTTACTATACTGAATATTGTAAGCAGTTGTAAAACAATGGTAAATGTTTGTGTATCTAAACATATCAAATATATAAAAAGTACAGTAAAGATTCACTATAAGGGACTAAAAATAGCATATCTATATAAGGTACTTACCATGAATGGGGCTTACGGGCCTGGAAGTTGCTTTGAGTGAGTCAGTGAATAAGTGGTGAGCGAACATGAAGGCTTGGGACATTACTGTCCACTACTGTAGATTTTATAAACACTGTACATTTAGGCTACACTAAAGTTATAAAACAACAAAAGATTGAATCAAGAACAAGAGAAATAATGCAATCAAGAGACACAGTAAACGGGAGATGTATGAGACTACAGCCAGGGTAAGATGGCACACTGTTTTACAGCAAAATCTTTTTACTAAACAGAAAGAATACATTCTAAATTAATAATGAAAAGTGTAATATAGTAAATACATAAACTGCTAGCAGTCCTTTATTATCATTATCATGTATTATGTACTGTACATAATCGTGCTATTTTATTACACAACTGGCAGCAGTAGGTATGTTTACACTAGCATCATCACCACAAACCTGTGAGAGATGCTTTGAGCTATGACTTTAAGATGGCTATGACATCAATAGACAACAGAAATTTTCAGCTCCATTATAATCTTGAGGGGCCACAGCATGTATACCCAAAACGTTGTTATAGGGCACATGACTGTATTTGAAATTTTTAGTGGGGATCTCAATTAGGCCATAGAGTATGTGGGTCTTTAGTTCTATGAAATGAAGTTCACAGGATATTTTCTCAGTGTTTAGTGCACATTAGATGACTAAGTGGCTTACTAAATAAATGCATACTTACGTGAATTACAGCACATGAATCACCTATGATCATCCTGAAAGTCAGTAATCCAAATCTTAACTCAAGTTTAGAGCGATATACTGAATCCTTAGGGATTGGTAATAATTTTTAATTATTCTTCAATAATTACCACTAAGAAATGCGTTTTCTCTTTCCCCAGTGCACCAGTAACTTAGTAGCTTTGGTTTCTTGTGAAGAAACAGTAACATATATATTTTAAGCTGTTTACTGTCATTGCTTGGAGTTTTAGCCCTAAAGTCAGATTGTTTGGTTTAAAATCTTCACTCTCTCTCTTACTAGCTCGGTGACCTTGGGCAATTTATCTAACCTCTAGTAATTTTCATTTTTTAGTTAAATAAATATAATAGCACCTCATAGGATTCAAGTGAATAATACATGAATATGTTTAAAGGGACTAGAATGATATTTGACATATGTTAATTGCTCATTAGTAATGTTATTGCAAGAGATTTCCTTCAAAGCACTAAACTTTTTCCTTCATCCTCCTGGCTCTATGAACTATCTCATAGTCTGTGAACTGGCTAAGCTCTCTTTTCACCTGTACTGATTTTTTGTGTGTGTGTCATTATATATATAAAACAACTAAGTACAACTTTCCTACGCAGCCCATCTAATAAGGCCCATCTTATTAGGCCCATTATCAATTAACTACCACCAAAGATATTTCCAAATTAACTGTTTTGTTGTTGTTGTTTGGAGGTTTTGTTTGTTTGTTTTTAACCATGCAAGCCTGCTGTATTTTACAGCTACCCTCACTTTGTTTCTGGTAGTCTAGAGAGGCCCTTTGGCCTTTACTTGCTGGAATCCTGTCATCTCCATTTAAACCAAGAAGCTTATTTCAGCTGGGTCTATTTCCATCAGGAATATCTGAAGAGAATTTTTCCATAAACCCCATTCAAATTTCTGGGATTCTGTTTTTTCTCAATTATATAGCAATCATGCAGAAAAATTAAAAATTTATTTAGATTTATGTTGAAGTTTAGTAACCTGCAGAATTAAATTTATATTTGCTTTTCAATTATCTCAAACCTATATAAAGAGATAAGTTTGAACATTTTTAGAAAGGAATGCAGAACAGAGTTGAAAAAGCTGCAGAGCAGAGTGCTCCTCGGGGTGGCGGGTTTGCCCCAGGCCTGGCACAGCTTATTTCTTTATCTCGGGAAGGCTCGTCCTGCACTGGGTGAGTAGTCACTACTTAGAGAAAACAGCATAAGTAATTCATCTTATAATTTTAACTGTAGTTCTGATTCATGGATCTTCAAAGAAAGCAGAGAAGACAGGATATACAAAAAGTTCAGGTTTGGGCAGATTTGAAGACTGACACTTTGTGTCCTTTAAAACAGGAGCTGGAAATATAATGGCAATACAATTGGTTCCTACTCTCACAGAACTTAAAGTTTAGTGAGGAAGATAAAACCAAAAAAGCAAGCAACGAAGACTTTTTGAGATGTGGTAGTTTCAGCAAGGCCTGTTTCCTTCCTTCAGCCCTTGTTATTTGGACTACCTCTGCTTTCTAATTTTCATACATGACTGCCATAACCCTCCACCATATTGACCCTGCTTTACTTTATATCAGTGACACTGGTACAGTAGTTCCAGAAAAATGCTTGATTGGGGCAATGTTAAATTTCACCACAGTTTTACGTATTTCTATCATTTATTATGTTCATTATGTGCAAGTTCATGCTCTGAATTCTGAAGGGAATTATATCATCAGATTAAACAAGGCTGGCCTTGTACTTGGATTGCTGAGTTGTCTGGGACTTTCCATGATGGCCAACTTCCAGAAAAGAAACTTTTTTTTAATTGTTAATGTATGTGGAGCTGTGCTCACTTTTGGTATGGGCTCATTATACATACATTTTGGTTCAGATCATCCTTTCCTATCGAATGCAGTCCAAAATTTGTGTCAAACAAGTCTTCTGGCTCAGACTGCTGGGAGTAATCTGGTGTGGAGTAAGGGCATTTAGCATGCTGACTTGCTCATTGCTTTTGCACAGTGGCAGTTTTGGCACAGATATAGTACAGAAACTATACTGGAACCCCAAGGACAAAAGTTATGTGCTTCACATGATCACTACTGCAGCAGAATGGCCTGTATCATTTTTCTTCTTTGTTTTTTCCTGACTTATATCTGTGATTTTTGGAAAATTTCTTACGAATAGAATCCAATTTATATGGATTAACCCTCTACAACACTGCCCCTTGCCTTATTAACAATGAACGACCATGGCTACTTTCCAGAGGTTTATGATGAAAGGATAAAATATTTCTATGATGATAGGATTCTCAGGAATTGGGAAAATATTCATAAAAGTTGCTTATTCTGCTCTGAAATTTTCAACAAATTAATCAAGGCTGACAGTAACATTGATGGATACTAATAATCAAGAGACATGAATTAAGCCATTTGGTAAGTTATTTTAAATGATATCTTCAAGAGGACCATGTAAAAATTTTTATGCCTATACTTTTTTATCCCAGGAAATAAAATCAAAGCATTATAAAACAATTTTTAAATATATATTTATGTTTTTAGTTTAGCTCGATCACCTTGAGACAAGTTAGGGATTTGAACTTGTCATTCTCTTTCTGTATACCACCAGGAGAAGCATCCACACCCAAGGCAGTCCTGCGATTTCTCATGAAATTTAAATATCTTGTTGTATAGTGTTTATCCACTCATCTTAAGCCTTGACTTCAAAGTGCAAACCATTCCAGGTGATCACAAATGATGAATCTTATTTCCATGGACCAGCAAATCTCATCCCTGGTTATTAATTGGATTTTCCTATATTTATCCCTAACTGGGGCAAATATTTGATCCCAGAGTCTTTCTGTTTTTCTAAATTTCTACCCACTGCCATTATAGCCTATTACCAGTTGCTGGCCTATTCAGGATTTTTGGTTGCAAACAATACAAAGCAACTTTGGCTGATTTAAAGAGAAATGCAATTTGTAGATTTTATCTGAAGTTCAGAGGAAAATTTAGAGAAAGTTAAAGAACTCAGGTTCATAAAATGAACATAAATGAAGGGAATGCTAACATTCAGAGCCATCTTCAAGATCACATTCTAGAAGCAGCCTGGTGAAACCATCATAAAACTAAACATTGGATGCCATTTTTGGCAGAGCTTCTTTAGAAATATGTCTGTTGTTGCCCAGACTACAGCTTGACCACAACTAACATGGATTTTCTATTCCTCACTTTTTCATGTCACTAGAGAGGTAAGCAGAATAATAACCCCTAAATATGTTCATATTCTAACCCCTGGAAACTATCATGGCAAGATAAGGAAGGATTAAGGTTGCCATTGAATTAAGGTTGCTAAATCAACTAACCTTGAGATGAGGAAATTAACCTAAATTATCCAGTTGAGCCCAGTATAATTATAAAGGTCCATATAAGTGAAAAATGGAAGCAGGAGAGCCAATGTCAGTGTGATGCAATATGAAAAAAACTTGACCAAATATATCTGGCTTTGACAATGTCTAAATTTAGAACTCCAGTATTTTAATTTTGTTAATGCATACTGAAGGTTGGCTTTCTTTCTGTCTCTCTGTCTCTGTCTCTCTGTCTTCATTTCTCTCTTTATTGTCTCTCTCAAATATTTATGAAATATATAACATATATTTATATACTATATAAAAGATTTCCTGAAAGATGTAGAAGAAACTGTTAACATTGGTTGCCTCTAACATGGAGAATAAATGGACTAAGTTTTGACATTTGACTGATGAAATTTTTACCTTTGAAAGTATCATTATTTTTATAAACCGTATGCAGTGAGAAAATTTCAAACACAAAGTCAAATGTATAAGACGATGCTATTTTTCTTTACAGTAACTAAAAGAATAAGAACTTGATGGTGGAGAAAGAGCTGACCCAAGATGGCATTAAGTTTAGAAAAAGCCTAAACTTGCAATGATTTTTAATAATAATGTCTGTTGCCTACCCTGTTTACAACCTGATAAATCACCAACATTTTCCTCCCTGATTACCTCCACTTTGGGGACCACATGATTTATTATGTTACTATTTCCAGGGATTGACTCTAATAGAATGCCTTCATTTTTCAAAATGCCTCAGGAGTTCCACTAAATATGATCTAAAAATCTACAATTTTATCACCGGGCATTATTTCTGTTCTGAATATTGGTTATATTATCTCACATTTTTGAAAATCACTGCATTATTAAGCTAGAGAGTTAAATTCAATATTCTTTTTTCAAGAAAAATCACTAGAGTTCCTGAGTGTAAACATGCATTTGTTATATCTATGAAAAGTGACAAAAAAACAGGAATGTTTCATTATGATATTTTATTATGGGTGTCTGTAAGAAAAAAAGATCAACAACCACATACAAGCTTACAAGTTAAATTTCAACACATTCTCTGTGTCATAGTGACAAATCAGCCCCATAACTTTTTGTTGTTGTTGTTGTTGTTGTTGACTTTTACACGATGAAGGGACATAGTCCTCTGAAGCGACATGGCAATAAATCTTTTTGACAGGAGACATGTACAGATGGTGTGCATTTGTATTTTGAATGAAAGGCAACAATTCTGACCTAGAGTTTTAAAAGTGAAAGTACATTAGCACCATAACATGTGTCTTTAAAACCTTCCCAAATATTGATAATCTTGATAATTATAGCAATGACAAGAAAAGCACCTTTAAAAGCAGTTGATATCCAAGATTAAAATTATTGTGGATTGTTAAATGTTTCTTTAAATTCTTGCACTAAAGTCTACTTTTTCATACAAATATTTTAAAAAATTAATCAATTAAATTCTTAAGTTTTTCCACTATATAATTTTTTTTTTTTTTAGTCTTCCGGGAACTTAGAGAATTCATCTGTGTTTCTGACCAGGTTGAGGTAGTTGAAACAGGGAGTCTTTTCAAATTTCATGTTTGACTCTTTCAGAAAGAAAGATTATCTTTTAATGATAAGTATAGTCATTGCTCTGCAAATGGGCTAGGATTCAAAGAATTTAACACAGTGTTATTGTAAGAGTGTTGAAGTTTATTTATTATAGCACCACTGAGACATTTTGAAATTGAAATTGGTAAAAAAATAGAACAAAAAGCATTTGAACTGTATTTGGTGTAACAGCAAAAAAAAAAAAAAGTATTCTTTTTTTTTGTCAAATTATACTTTTTCCAAAAATTTTGGAAATAAATAACTGGAATTTAGTTGGTCACTTGTACTGGTTGACAAGATTAGAACAAAAGGAACACATATGGAGTGTGAAATTTTTTGCTGGGGTTCCAGACAGAGTTTGGTTTATAAAAAGCAAACAGGGCCAATGTCCACACCGAATTCTTGATCAGGACCACCAATATCATAGGGTGCGATATCTATAATAGGTAGTCTCACAGCCTTGCGTGTTCGGTATTCGAAGACTGTTTTGCCCCATTCCCCAGTGTGTTTCTGTAAAAAAAAAAAAAAAAAAAAAAAAAAGAGAGAGAAAAATGTAAGTGATCATGAAGTTACAATTACATTCATGTGCTGCTTAATAAAGAGGATACCTTCTCAGAAATGTATAATTAGGTAATTTCATCGCTGGGCAAACGTCATAGAGTACACTTACACAAATGTAGATGGTACAGCCTACTACATATCTAGGTTACACAGTATAGCCTGTTACTGCATAAAATGATATAAGATTGGTTAAGCTGAACACAGAGAAAGTGACGCAATCAAGAGATGCAGTAAGTATGAGACGTATGAGGCAGCTGATGGAGTAACATGGCTTACTGTTTTACAGCAAAATTTTTTATAAATAGAAATAGTTAACTTCAAAATAATAATAAAAAGTGTGGTATATTAAATACATAAACCAATAACATTGTCATTTATTATCATTACCAAATATTATATGCCGACCGTACGTAATTATATGTGCTATACTTTTATATGACTGAAAGCTCAGTAGGTTTGTTTACATCACCATAAACACATGAGTCATGAAATGTGCTACAATCTCATGAACAACAACCTACAATGTCACTAAGGTGTTTTTGGCTCCGTTATAATCTGATGGGAACACTGTCATATACATGGCCTGTCATTGACCCAAATGTCATTATGTGGTACATAGCTGTACTTAGACGTTTGTAATGGAGCAAGTTTTTTTAAAAAGTTGTTTGAAAGTAGTTGCCAATTTGCCATGCTATCTTCCAAACATATGAGGCCTGCTCCACTTCAAAGCTATAATCCTCCCAGTTGATAATCCATATCATAAATGAAAAGGCTTGTAGGACTTCGGGGTAAACCCAGCAGGGAGATTTTCATGGCCAGCCCATTTTCAGAAGTCTTGGTCATTGCTACCAGGTATATAGTTCATTTACTAAGAAGTGGAAGAAGGTTTTTCACAATGGATTTTGTTAATATTAGAAGTGAATTCTCTGTTCATAAATGATAATAACAAAAAATAGATTTAGATTTAAAGTTAACCTTTAAAATGAAAAACAAAGCAGAGATTTTAGATTGTGTCTATATGATGGGGCTATTATGCAGAACATATAGTAACCATATAGATTATCTAATAAAGTTTATATTATGGATTTAAATTTCAATTGCTTTAATTTCAAATGCCTTTTACCTGGAGGTTGAGAAAATATACTTTTGTGATATTTTTTGTGATATTGAACATGCCATGCAGTGCATCAGTAGATTCTATATAACTCACACCAAATGCCTTCTTTTGTTCACCCTCATTATTTTTATTTCTTCTTTTTAAAATAGTGCAATTAAACTAGAAATTCTGAGCTCATTATGATTCATGCTTATAAAAATGTTGTTACTTACAGTGCAACCATCCTCCAGAACTGCATATGTGAATTTGCTATTTCCTTCGGCCTTGAATTCACCTTCATTTGAGCCCATCAGCCTCAGGGCTTTCTTTACATTCCCACTATCATGATCCATGTACGCAATGCTGTTCTTGCAGTGATACGTGATGTTCTGGGAAGCCCGGCTGGAGAGAAGTCTGAGGAATGCCAGCTGGACGTCAAGAATATCTTCAGGAAGTTCAGGATTGCCATAGCTAAACTGTAACAGGGAAAAAATAAAACTGATCAAACATTTTGGTTGCAACTGTGTATAAGGGATTCATACAGTATAGTTTGTCATTGTAATGTAGGTTATTCACATGTTTTATGTATGAATATTTTATATATGAAATTTTTATTAAAGTATAGTTGACATACAACATGTTAGTTTCAGGTTTACAACATAGCGATTCTACATTTGTATACTTTATGATGTGATCATTGTGGTAAATCTATTAACTATGTGTCACTATATACATAAATTTTTATTGCATGTATAACAAACATTAATGCTAGAGTAAAAAAGATCTTCAGAATTGAGAGAAAAATGGTTGTATACAAAAAATCATTCAATATAGCTTAGCTCTTGAGAAACGAATTAAAAAAGTTATAAGAGTAGACACCTGAATATATATAATCATTTGGGTTCTTCCTTTTATTAACTAACTTTGCTTTGTGATGAGTAAATAGGAGGTACCAAGAAAGTTAGGTAGGTAGGGATGATTAAGTGAAAAAAAAAAAAAAAGATATAATCTTTCTTACCTGAAAACCACCATCCATGGTTTCTCCAAACCAAACATGTTTCTTCTCAGTACCAGAATCTGTCCACCAGTTCTTACGAGGAACATTCAAAGGACTGGCATTTATGCATGTTTCCCCAGTTTCCATATTACAGAATACTTTAATAGCATCCATCTTGCAGCCTTGGTTAGGATCAACCCAATATTCTCCTGTATAGTCACAAAAAAAGACAATAAAAAGTGCTTATAAACTCCAGTAACCGATTTGGACCAGAATGAATCTGTTCATTTGCCTAGTAAAACATTCATAATGTTGACTGCTAATGTATTTGTATTTTATGTATTTATATTTAATAGTATAGCATAACACAGAAACTTTTAGATTAAAATTATTGAGGTAAAAGAGGTAGCTATAAAAATTAAAAAGCACTGAATTAAAAAATAACATCTTAATATTGAACAACGAAGATATATCAAGCTAAGATCTTTTGATTATTGTATTATATTTGCTAAAATCCCCCTTTTTAAAGTTGAATACTTATTTAATATGGTTTTACTTAATAATGTAAGGTCTTTGTCTAATCTAGATTTATGCCAATAAGCCTAAACCTAAAGTCCCCATGATTGATGATTGTCCTCTATTTAAGTAATTTCTAGAAATGACTCCAAGGCAATGTTCCATGTCAAGATATTTAAGAGCTTGAAATAATTTTACCTTTCAGAATGAATTAACCGAATATGTGCAAAACTGTATACTATCACATTATTCAGTTAAATTCCACATAATATTCTGTTTTTTTTTAATTTAATAGTTTGAAATTTTTAATAATTGTATTTATTACAAAAAATTAAATAGCAATAACTTAATCAGAAATTATATCTGCATCAAATTACATATATTTGATCCTGAGAACACAACGCTATTGCTTTATCACTCTAATAACATTGTGATGATGTGCGAAAACACACCAAACTTTGATTTCTACAAAACTGTCTTTAAATTGCCCTACCTTTGGAATATTTTGAAGTTATTCACATTACATTTTAAGTATACCTGTACAATTCATGTTTTCTTTCTCACAATGTCACATAATCTTAATTCAACTAACCTTAAGAAATGTTTCTGCTATAAAATATTTTCTATTTACAGTAAACTTTCTTTCTCCCTAAATTCTAATATAAGCAGCTTTCTCTGTAATCCTGTTGCGAGGAATGTGAATAATTTGCCAACATACCACTCTTGAGTTCAGGATGGCAGAATTTCAGGTCTCGGCAGTTCCGAGCAGGATTTTTGCGTGAACCATCAGGACTAATTATCTTTTCTATTTGTCCATTGACCGATTTGAGTGAAGTCATTATTTCTTCAGTGTTGATTTTGAAATCCATTGGTTCATCTCCATAATATGGGGCAAAGCCACCAGCTTTTTCACCTCCAGCAACACCGAGGGCAGCAGCTCCACCACCACAGCATGGACCTGGAGCACCAGGAGGTCCAGGAGGGCCCGGTTGTCCTGGGTGGCCTGGGGATCCCTAGGAAGTATAAAAACATACGTCACTGAGGTTTACTTGTTTGGTCTCCACTGAAGGAATATGTGGCTAGTTCAAGAAAATGTGTTAAAGACAATTAATACCTTGTGACATTATAATTATTCTAACAAAGTTTTATTTGAATTGCTTTGTGACCAAATGATAACGAATTTGTGATAACTATAATTCATTATCACAAAGTCATTGCTCCAATGTGTGAGAATCAGTGATGTAAGCATACAAATTTTACTCGGTCACATTTCCTTCTGTATAAATGTTGTCAGCCATTTTAATGCTGACATGACAGAGGGAATATGATCAGGAAATCTAGATTCTGATCTCAGATTTGTCATTGGCTTTGTGTCTTTGGGCTGATCACTTAACTATTTGTGTTTCAGTTGTCACATGTATAACTTGTGCAGGTAATAGTTTTTATTCCACTGACCCCAAAGGTGTGATATAGGACAGTATTAGGAATGATGGTATTAGCAGAAAAACAGAAATCGTGGGAGCTATTTGAGGAGTAGAATGTACTACATACTTGCAAATCATAATAATTATAGTCGAGAGACACTTATGTGAGATCAACACTGGCAGAGTTCATTTGGTTAAATGGGTTTATGTCTGATACAACTGCTCTCTGTTCAACCTGTTAAAAAGGGGGTTTCCTCTGTTGTCATAGTGTGATAGACAAAGTCTTAATATGGTAGAGAATGTTTTAAAGTCATTGTTGATTTTCTAAATCATGTTTGGTGATTACATTATGTTTAACTCACTATCTTAGACTATTCCAAAGCATTTCTGAAAATGTGAAGTTATGGCAAATTAAACACATGTACTAGTAAGTAATGTCTTACCTCAGATCCTCTTTCACCTCTGTTGCCTCGAGGCCCTGGTGGTCCAATGGGGCCTGGATGTCCACTTGTTCCATCTTTGCCAGCAGGTCCACTAGGTCCCACAGGTCCCTAAAAAATTATCATAATATCACAATGCTAGAATATCTTCCTTCAATGCAAATAGATAAAAATATGGATCTTGCAATATCTTCTTGTGGTACTTACTCTGGGTCCTGCAGGGCCTGGACTACCGATTGCACCTTGGTGACCAGCAGGACCCTGAGAGGAAAGGAAGGGTGAATATGAGTGAAGACTTTAAAAACATTAGGAGACTGTATATTCAATATCAGATCAAAAAACATGGAGACCATGATAAAATATAATTTCTTTTTGCTTTACTCTCCCCATTGTCTCATGCCAAGTACTATTTCAAATAAGCCCTCGATTCCATTTCTCATCTCTTTTGACATGTTTTTTTAGAGATAAACACATTCTACTATCAGGCTCTAAGATTTGCCTTTTTCATCAATTAAAACGCATTGAAGGGGATTTTCTAACAAAATGGATGCACTTACTGGAGAACCTGGGGCACCTGGGCTACCAGGGAATCCTCGATGTCCTTTGATGCCATTAGAACCACGTTCGCCTGTTTCACCTTTGTCACCACGTGGGCCTTGGGGACCCTTTGAAAATACATATCAAATTAAGATTATATGCACATACACATATTGGAAAACAAAATAGAATTTATACCAATTAATTCCATTTTTTGACATTCTATTAACTAGAAATCCTTTCAACAGACACTGCATACATAGAATAATAAAGATTGCTATTATGGTTTTTGTGATTTGGACTAATAATTATATGGAACCCCAACAATTGATGTGTATATCCTTGGCCCCAACGAACTTTTGGATCCTGAATTTCTTTCTATATAATTGAAGGAAAGTTTAAATTCTGTTCCACAGCTATGTATTTTGTCATTCCCTTTTCTTGAGTATGCCAGAAAATAGCATATTTCTTATACTGCTGAATGAATTTAAAGAAAGATAGAAAGAAAGATAGATGAAAGAAAGAAAGAAAGAAAGAAAGAAAGAAAGAAAGAAAGAAAGAAAGGAAGGAAGGAAGGAAGGAAGGAAGGAAGGAAGGAAGGAAGGAAGGAAGGAAGAAGAAAGGAAGAAAAAGAAAAGACTTACAGCAGGACCTCTGACACCAGCAGGACCTGGAGCACCAGAAGGTCCAGCAGGGCCCTAAAATAAAAATAAACAAATTAACAAACACACAGGGAATTGTCCATTTATTGGTATTGCTTTGTTTGATTTAAAAGTTAATGATTTCATTGTGAGTTAGTATCATTTTCTCTTTCAAAGCTCATTCCTTGTTTATATCTTTATCAGAGATTCTAAGCAGAAAAGCTGAGGAAGTCCTGTTAATTCTCTTACATTTACCCAGTGAATATACGCTTTGTCTGATTAAGACCATTTTGAATTTTAGTAATGAATTCTTCATTGACTACTGCCACAAACTTCTCATACATCTTTATTACCACAGTTGCCTATGGAATGACTAGCATAAAAACTGTAAAACAAGTGATAGTACATCTTTTAGTTGACAGATATAACATATATCTTCTATCTCCTAATCTCTTTATTACATAAAATAGACAAGTAAAGAAAGATGGTGCTTATTAGAACTCACAGTTTCTCCTCTGTCACCACTCTTTCCAGCTGGACCGACAGGACCAGGTGGGCCTGGATGACCAGGAGCACCAGGGGCACCAGGAGAGCCATTTTCACCACGATCACCCTGTGGACAAATTCACAGATCCAAAGTAAATATGATCAGCAGTTACTGTTTTAATTACACAAGCCTGTTGTACACATGTTTGTTTTACCTTGGTACCAGGAGTTCCATCTCGGCCTGGCAGACCATCTGATCCAGGGTTTCCCTAATGAAAGGGGGGGAAAAAAAACGAGAAAAGAAATTAACCTTTTTGGAACTATACAAATACCATCTAAGCAATGTTAGATGGGAGTGATAGCATATTAAAGAAGATGGAGGTGGTTCTTGGGAAGGAAAAATCTTAGATATTACAATGGGTGTGGCTCTTCAAAGCATGACAGTACCTAAATTCAGTATGTATCAGTGGTACTAAAATTTCATGGAGCGAGACTAAGAGAAATAATTAAGAAAAAAATAGCTAAAGGGATTCCTAGGAGGAAGACAATACATAAAAGCTTGACAGTTGTTTTAGCTGATAATGAAAATCTACAATTTAAGAAAAGACTAACCACAGAAAATATGCAGTACATTTCACCCAGAGGAATGCTGCAAATTGGAAATCTCTCCACCCACAACTTGTTTCTTTATTTTGCTAAAGATCATGTTCTTCTCCATGAACACTCATTCATTGGGTAAATATTAATAAACATGAACATCTAAAGCTTGTTTTAAATTGTAATAGAAAGAATACCTGTTTTTAGAGAAGGAGGGAGACCTTTGGCACATTGCAGTATTTACACTCTTAGACATTAAGGCCCAATTTGACCTTTGCTTAAATAAATTATCAAGTACAACCTGGCTTATTGTATATTTCCTAAGGGATAGTACTTACATCTCGTCCAGGTTCACCAGCTGTACCAGCCAGACCAGGAAGACCTTGGGGTCCAGGAGGACCACGTTCTCCATTTTGACCACTAGGTCCTGGTTTCCCACTTTCACCCTGTACAAAAAAATAAGACATTTCTTAACTTAAGAGATTAATTAATATAATGTTATAATATGTCTTTATTTCTCAGGGAAAACCCTATTTAATTCAATTTCTATTGAGTTTGTTCCTAAAACTGTCCCCACCATAGGGAAAAAGCTTTGGGGAAGCAATGTCTTTTCCAACTTGCCCAACGACCCTGGATACCAAAGGCCTGAGTAATTACACTGATTATCATATTCAGAATACATTCTAATATGAGACATATAAATAGACAAGGCTATTGTATGAAAAAAAATAATGAAACTATAGGTTTATGGTGACCACTACAACTAAGTTACATTGAACATTTGGCCCTACCTAAAGAATGTACATTTACTAGATTTGTTTATATAAGCTGAATACACTTAAATGTTATATTGTATTTTCACTATAATGTTATTTGACATTTAGTTTAAAGAGATGCTTGGAGTGTCAAACTAAGAGCCTTAATAAAAAAAGAATTTTATTGCCCCATTTGCTAGATAGATATTTAAGATGCTAACCACTAGAATGTTATAGTAATAGTAATGAAAGAAGATTAAAAGCGCAAAATGAATTGAGGTGATAGGTAATTGGTATTTATTAAGGGCTTTCATAGATCTATAAGCTGATATTATTTCCCTCTTTAAAACTCACAGTTGAACCAACAATGCTCACAAGTTTCCTAACAGACATTTGAAATGACAAGATATTTTTCTGCGATATCGATTTATTTTGTGTTTCTGTTCAAGGCTGGTCTATGATGTGCATTGTTTTTTTGTGCTCTGAAGCCTTGTAATAAGGTGCACGCTTTTTGAAAACGTGAAAATAATAAGATGCACGCTTTTCGAAAATGTGAACAGGAAAATTTGTTCATTCCGTTTTTGCTATGGTTAAGTGGTCTCTAAAGGCTATCAATGAAAACAAGATTCCAGTGACACAAACATGGCTATGCTCACCTTAACGCCTTGTGGGCCAGGGCTTCCTCTGGCACCTGGCATGCCTGGAGGTCCTGCCAGACCCCGTGCTCCGGTAATCCCTGCAATTCCAAGTGGACCTGGAGCCCCCTGTGGTGACAGATAATAAAGGCTCAGTTCTATATGTGACTATATTCTCTTTTATTTAATTCATGATTAAAAATGAAACAGTATTGTCGATCGATAGAGCAATGAATCTACTTACCGGAGGGCCTTGGGCACCAGGTGATCCCTTTTCACCTGGTTGACCAGCATCACCTTTCGGTCCAGACACCCCAGGGCTGCCAGGAGCACCACTGCTACCAGGTGGACCTGGGGGTCCATCCTTGCCTGGAGCACCACTGGAGCCTGGAGGGCCTGGGTTACCCTACAAAGAGATATTTGAAATTTGAGTATTTTATAATAAAAAATTAAAAATATCTTCCCTCTTTTACTTTCATTCAAATAACTTTATAAGGGATTTAATACAAAGAAATGTAGTAATGTGTAAGTTTCTCACCCTATGCAATTGTGAGTGCTCTTTATGGAATATGTGGTGAAAAATTCTTTGGAATATGTGGTGAAAAATCCTTTAAATAGTACTTACATTACTACCAGGAGGACCAGGAGGACCACGGCCACCAGGGAAGCCAGCAGCACCCTGCGACATGATAACATATTTTATATAGTTTAGCAGAACAAATAACCATTACAAATTTAAAAATGTGGCAGGATCTGCCTTCTACTCTGGGTCACGTATGGTTTGTTGTTTTCTTTTGGAATTTACATATAACTCATATATGAGTAAGTGATTATAATTTTTATACTCTTTTTAAGGATCTAGTGCTTTTGAAGCAGTTTTATACAGATTGATATTAATTAATTAGTTCTCTTCAATAATAGTTGAGGATTAACACTTACAGGACCACCAGGACTGCCACGTTCACCTTTGGCACCTTGGGGACCAGGGGGACCCTAAATGAAATGGAGGTGAAAATGGTTTATGAGAATAGCACCAAAATCACATTTCTGGAGAAGCGTTAAGCTGCAAAAACAGGAACTCTATTTATTGTCATAATCATTTTGCAATATGCACATATATCGAATCATTCTGTTGTACACTTTAAACTTATACAATGTTATATGTCAATTATACATCTATATATATATAAAAAAACAACAAAAAAAGCAACCTACAATAAAAGTAAAAAACTGTAGCAAAAAAAACCATAAAAAAAAGTAACTCTATGAAGAAGTTAAAATAACTTGTTTGACATAATATTCTAGACTGTTGGAGCCAAACTTCAAACTCAGAACTATATTCCTATGAATGCTGTACTTGTCACCATGACAAGCTCTATCGGTCTGACATATTAAATTCTTTCAGTGACCTAAGTGATTTCCAGCTTAGAGAATACTCACAGCAGGCCCAGAACCGCCAGGGGCTCCTGCAGCCCCAGGAGGGCCTCCTTCGCCTCTCTCACCAGGAGGGCCTCTTTCTCCTTTACCACCAGGCTCACCATTCTGTCCCTGTATGCAGAAAAAAAAGGCCCGTGAGCTCTCGTATTTCATAATACACTTGGCTCAACATTATTTTTCTTCAGAAAATAGAATTCTTGAGGAGAAGGATGTTGAAATAATCAGAAAACAGGCTCTTAGAAGACATAGCAAAACAAAGTCAATCATACTATTTCCCTGATAAAATAATATTATCAAGAAAGCACTAGATGTGCATTATTTATCATAAGGGAGAAAGTCTCTCTAAGGATTGTGCATTTGAAAGTGAGCCTCAGTAACATCATTTGAGAAACACTGGGCTTAGAGCTAATTTTAAAAGGTATCTAAGGAACAAAAGAAACAAAGAAACTAAAAGAAAACAGACCCACACATACAGAGAACGAACTGGTGATCCCCAGAGGGGAGGGGAGTTTAGGGGGGCTGGGTGAAAAATGTGAAATGATGAAGAAGTACAAATTAGTAGCTATGATACAGCCATAGGGATGTAAATACAACATAGAGAATATAGTCAGTATTATCATGGTGGCTGTGTGCAGTACAGGATGGGTGCTCGAGTGGTCAGGGCAATCACTTTATAAATTATATGGATGTTGACCATTGTACTGTCTACCTGAAAATACTATAAAATTAAATTAAATTAATTTTTTAAACTGGTATCATTTTATAATGAAAGAACTTTTAAAATTTCAGAGCGTTTTTAAATCTAGGATATCATGTTAGCCTCATTAACTTGTCATCAAGACAGGGCAAGTGTTTTTGTCTTCATCTTTTAAAGAATAAGAATAGAGCTAAAGTAAAAAAAAAAAAAAGGTGCAGGGGATAAGTGGCTGAGGCAAGGCTATATTTAGACTTATATATCTGCCATTTTTCAACGAGATAGTCATTCTGGGTTGCATGACATATTTTAATGTCATACTTACAGGAGCACCAGGGAAACCAGCAGGTCCTGGAGGCCCATGTTCACCTCTCTCACCCTGAAGTAAAAACAGTCCTTGTTAGTCATGGAGAACACATCTTCCCACAGGGACCACACATCATCCTCTGTATCATCTTATCTTTTCTTTAAGAAGGAAGTGTGCAAAGGTAACTAACATGGTTTACCCTCTCAAGACTACAATTTCTAAACAAAATTAGTAGTGAATAACACTCTAACCATTGATTTTCTACCTCTGACTGTAATATTATTTGCAAGAAAAATAATTTGAGAATTCTTGTGTTTAACACATTTAATCATATAACATTTAAAAATGTGACAATTTTAAAATAATAAAAGGTTGAGAAATTAAATAAATCAATAATTGAACACATTTACTATAGATTACTCCTTTGTCACAATCCTAGAGGTAGAGAATTTTAGATCTAGAAGGAACCTCAGGTAAAGGTTCTATAGGTTTAGGAAATACTTACTCATTTACCAATGTATATTATTTGTGTAATTTCTAATTTTTTCAAAACTGTTTAGGAAAGAAACCATGACATAAAATTGTCTCTTGTGAATTTTAAATTGAAAAACTTTAACATTTTTTTTCATGTCATATGACCCCTAAAGACAGTATCCTACCATTGAGACACAGAGCCCCTAGGCAGAATTGCTAAGTAGCTGCTGTCTGTGTGGGTTAAAAATTCTGTTGAAAATGTCTTTAACACTTACAGGGCCACCACGAGGACCAGCTACACCTGGAGGTCCAGGGGAACCGCTTTCACCCTTTAAAAAGAGAAAAGAAAAATAATATTGCGATCGTCCAAAAAGCCAAAGGCATTTTCTTTTTGTTTCTAACTAGTGTTGGGTGTTACCTTTTCTCCATTCTGACCAGCTGGGCCAGGAGGACCAATGGGACCAGCAGGACCCTAAAGAACATAGAAATATATTTTTAATTTGGAGATAAAAACCATTGTTTTTCCAATTAATCAAACAGAGAGCATATAGACATATTATTCTTCTAATAAACAAGACAATATGATTTTTTTATGGCTTGAATAGTGTTCTTTTCATTCAACATGTAATTACTTCAGAGCTCAGTAAATATAAGATTCTAGGGAATGACTGTTAAGGACTAGAAGATTCGACAAAAATTTATTGATTCAGTTTTCTTTCTCTTGCAGAAGGTAAATACAATGTGAGATAAGATCTTACAATAGTAACTTAAAAATTAAAATACCTTGCCTTATTCAACTGCTTAATAATTCAAAATGTTCCATTTCACTACCCAAAGTATCATTACACATATTAATGTTTTCAAATTGACATTTTCAAATATTAAGTTATACTTACATTAAATAAATAAAATATTAGACTGTTAAGTGTGAAGTATTTATGAATTTCTTTAAGGCAACTATAGTAAATATCATATCTATGTAAAGGCATAGTTTTCATGTTTCTTTAGCATGTTTATTATCTAGATATGACTATATATCTAGATGTTTGCTAATGTGAATAGATTTGATCATAATGTTTTTTTTAAACATTTATTTTGAAATAGGTATAGTTTACAGAAGGTTGCAAAGAAGTATACAGGGATTCCTGTGCACCTTTCTTTCAGCTTCCCTCAGTGTTACATCTTTCATAACTGTCATGTAATATCAAACCAAGAAATTGACATTGGTACAATCCATAGAGCCTGTTCAGGTTTCATCAGTTATACATGCACTCTTTTGTGTATATACCACTTTATATAATTTTATCACATGCAACCTTGCATAACCACCACCACAATCAAGATACTTAAAGGCACAGCACCATAAGACTCCCTTGTATCACCTCCTTATAGCTAAAACTGTCTCCCTCTCCCCCATTCCTAACTCCTGATAACCATAAAGTCATTCTGTATCTTTGTATTGTGTTAGTTCACAATGTTACATGAATGGAATCATGCAGTAAGTATCTTTTTGATTTGACTTTTCATCTCAGCATGATGTACTTGAGGTTTACATAAATTGTTTCAGTTTTCAATACTTCATTCCTTTTTATTGCTAAGTAGTATTCCATGGTATGATTACGACAAAATTACAATGTTTTTTAAAATCGAAAAGTTCCTTCATGAGCAGTATTGATTATCTTGGAATTCAGTGACTCATTATGACTTTAGCTTATAACCTTTATTATACTTTTGAGATTTTTCCCATTCTCAGGTCACTGTTGAACTATCAGGTAGTGAGAGATAGAAATCAGAAGTTTTAATTATCAAACACCCAGAAGGTGGCAAACTATGGCCTAACTTCTGGGAATAAACAGAAGTTAAGGTGAGGGACTATTTCCCCCAAAGTGAGTACTCACCCTTGGACCATCTTTGCCTGGGACACCATCAGTACCTGGACCACCTGGATCACCCTATAAATAAAGCCAATGTCATCAGATTAGAAACATTCTCAGTGAAAATCTTCCAGGAAGAGAATCGACCTTCCAGATTTGCTGTAATGTATACTACAAATAAAATGATAACCTTAATTTTAAAAATACATTGTTTTCCAGCAGTGGTATTTTCTTTTACCTACAAAGTCTGTTTTGTTACATAAGTAACAAAAGATAAGTCAGTACCTTGTCACCCTTTGGGCCGGGGCCTCCAGGACCTCCTCTTTCTCCAGGCATCCCTTGTATACCATTAGTACCAGCAGGACCAGGGGGCCCAGCAGGACCAGCAGGGCCCTGAAATTAAAGAATACATAGTAAATCACAAGGAAAGGGAATGCATTTTGTAAAATCTAGGTGAATTGAATTAACTATGTGGTATTACCTTTCCTCCTGCAGGACCAGCGGGCCCAGGTAAACCTCTAGCTCCTGCGGCACCTGCTGCTCCAGGAGGTCCACGTTCACCAGGGGCACCAGCATCGCCCTATAGTAAGAATGTGTAATATCTCTGTTAGAAAACCCTAATGCTAAAAATAAACCCCAAGCACCCTAAATCGTATTCTTTTGATGCAGATCGCTAGGTTCTTAACCTATATTTTTGAACAAGTTGAAAATTTTCATAGTTATATAGGACATTTGATCAACTGAGTAGGAACTGAAAACTTAAAAAGAGTTAGTCTCAACAAGAAAACTTTGACACCTGATCTGATGAGCTAGTTTTGAAACTGTTATTATTATTTTACTCACAAAAGTAAAATTTCAAGTTCTTTTACCAAAAAAGTGTTTTTCTATGTAGTATCAAGGTACTGGAAAATTTTTTCTTGTGAAATGTCAGGCCCATAGTTGATTCTATAGTGTTTATTAATGTCAGAAAACTTAATTTTTCAGATGAAGCATATCTAACGTATTCAAAATTCCTTAAGTTATCTTAAGTGTATTCACCATATTTTTGTAATGTTGCGCTTCTTAAAAAGAGTATTTTGTTGTAATATAATAAAAGTATGTCACCAATCAATTGCTCTATAACATGCTGAAGAAATTAGAAAATAAATTGAAATAGTCACCTTGCCTCCTGGAGTTCCAGGTGCACCAGCCTCACCCTTTGGACCCTAGAAGATTGACATTCTATGATTAGGCCTATATCAAAATGCATATTATATAATATAAGCAAGATACACACTTGACTTGTTTTCATACTGTCTGATTTGTTATATCTCAAGCTATAAACTCCTTCTTTAGTTCTTTTTATTTTATGGTACATTTCAAAGTTTTTATGTAATAGTTATTATTGAATAAATTTTTGTTAATGAATATTTCAAAACTAAATATTAAAACTGAGAACATGGCATGAGAAAAAGCAAAAGTTAATAATGTTAAATTATTATTCTTTATTTATTCTTTTGGTTTCTGAGTTTTGAAAAAGTGACAAGCAACTTACTGCTTCACCAGGTTTTCCATTTTCTCCTGGAGGACCACTGACTCCAGCTGTGCCCTACAAAGAATCATATTTGTATTGTGTAATCACTTTAAACACTGCTTACAAAAAAAGCTTCTCATATGTATATTCTTGCAAAGTATTCAAAAAGGTTTTTTAAATCTCTTTAGAAGTAAAAAAAATGTGGCTCTCAAAATCCAATGACAGGTATGTGATAATATCTTATGAATCAAGGTTCATCTCCCTCTATTCTCTTTGTCGATGTTTATAAAATGAGTTGATGATCATGGTGAGATGGATTTAACTATATAAATTTAAGTTCTTATGAAAATAAATGTAAATAAATAGAATTATGTAAACTTAATTACTTTTAAAAAATTATTAATGTATTCATTCTGGAATAGACATAGAAATAATACCTGTCTATTCACATTGTCTGTCATTTTATTTCAAGGTAGAACACAGACTAGCAAATTTTAAGCTTAAGATGAATTATAATCTATTAGTGTCACACACAAAATAAAACAACTAAACTGTCAATTAACAAATACAACTATCAAGGGAAGTACTAGTGTGGTAAAAGCAGGCGCTCAATGACAATTTAAACAACTAATTCTTACTGGTAATCCTGGTGCACCTGTGGGTCCTGCTTCACCTCTGTCACCAGGTGCCCCCTAGGTAGAAAAATGTAATGAGATTTTCCATTATAAGATACCTTTCATATTAGGTTAACACGTTTTCATTTCAGCAGGCTAACAGCTTAATTTAAAAATTAATGGTGTGAAGGAGAGCAGAGTCTGGCCTGTGGAAGGGATACAAGGAAGACATGTGCAATATAAACTTTACTAAGTGTCAGCATTTAGTTAGCTATCTAAATAAACAAGCTTCATAATTGTTTGGTGAACTATTATGATACAGTGTCAGAGATTATGTAATTTCCTGTTTCCTCTGCCCCATTCCCACCCACCATCTCCAATTAATATGAGTCAACTTACAGTAGGTCCTGGGGGTCCCTGCCCTCCATTTTCACCATTCTTTCCAGCAGGACCCTAAAAGAAAAACAAAACAAAACAAAAAAAGCAGTTAGGAAAGCAGAGAGAAGTCATAGGTTGGAGATAAATGCCTGTATTTTAAGGCTGGAAATAATTTGATGAAAATTACTTACTGGAGGGCCAGGACCTCCAGGGCCACCTCGTTCTCCATTTTTTCCAGGAGGACCCTAAAGAAATGACCAGTACTTATTATTCTCAAATCATTTACTATACTGTTCCCTCAGAATTTTGATCTGCCTCCTCTACATACACGCATGTACATCCACAACCAAAAAATATTTTCTATAAGTAGATTTCCATAAATGATGCCCCCCTTACCCTAGCACTCTACTAAAATGTGTGTGTGTGTGTGTGTATTTAGTGCCTTTCACAAAGTATTTGATTTTCATATATTATTCTGTGCCTTGAAGCAGATATTAAGTTTGGCCATCTCTCCACTCCCATACAGGAAGTAAAAGGTCTCCTGTCATTTACTGAAAAAATTAAAAAAGAACTCACATCATTTCCTTTAGGACCAGGGAAACCCATGACACCAGGCTGACCACGGGGACCAGATGGGCCTGGAGGACCTGGACGACCACTCTCTCCTGGACTTCCCTAATGAGAAAAAAATCACATTAGTAGAAGTTTGATAAAAATCTGATCAAAATACACAATATACATATCAAGGCTATAAAACATACATCGAGGTGAGGCTCAACCATGCATGGCATTATTTACTGGGCTTGTAAAATGAGATATTAAAAAAGTACATACAGGAGGCCCTGGTTTTCCATCGCTGCCTGGTCCTCCTGGGCTTCCGGACGCACCCTAAATTGAGGAAGTCAGTCAGGTGATTTAAAAACAATAATTAAAAAAACCTGTATATCTATCACATATATATAGTCTCACATTTGCACATATGTTTTTTCTGCCTATAAAGTATCTTAGTCAAGGGTTCTATTTTCTGTTCTTCTCTAATCTATACTAGCTTAAGTTTTCTTAAAAGAATTTTATTCTATTTTGTCATGAGCCTATAAAAGGTGTAGTCTGATTTATGGTGTGTCTTGAACCTTCTTCATTTGTCTTTTTTTCTTAGCAAATGAGTATTTCTCTTTACCCTTGGTCCTAGACCACCAGGGGCACCATCTCGGCCAGGTTCTCCAGGAGCTCCTCTCGGCCCTGCGGGACCCGGACCACCACGTTCCCCAGCAGGACCCTACATGGTGAAATAAATCAGCAAATATGTAAAAGAGCCTTCATTGACTTAGACATTGATGATATGTAGGTTACAATTAGACATCTTCATTTGGTCTCTTACAGAGAGTTGATGTGTTGCAGACATGCTCAGTATATATTTACTGTTACCTATTAGCTTGGAATGTCATATTAGAAATGTTTTGAGGCAACTTTAACGAACATCACACTCTTTAAAAAGTAATATTTAGTGGGCTTAACAACATATTTTTCTGCATATAAAGTCAAATATCTTTGATGGTATAAAATCAAATTTGTATAGAACTTTAAAGTTTTAAAAAAATTTTCAGGCATCTTAGTTTATCCAGTTCTTGCAATGAGGCTGAGATAAATAATTTCCAATTGATAGATAAGTTAAAGGATTCTCATTGAGGTTAAATGACTTGCTTTAGTTACAAAGCTAGAAAAATAGCTGAGCAGTGGCTGGAGTAATTGTTTTACATTGGGAAATTTTTTAAAACTCTAATATATTTCTTTTAGATATTTAGAATTTAATTAATGGAGACCCATATAGAAGAATATAGCTTTTTGTAGTAGTCTTATTTTTGAAAATATATACTAAATTTTCTACCTTTTCTCCTGGAGCGCCATTTGCTCCAGCAGGCCCTCGGAATCCAGGTGCACCCTGGAAATAGTGAAAGGCAAATATTTCAGTCCAAAACATTAAAATTTTTTATAATATTTGAGTGGGAATAGAGATATTCTCATGTTATAAAGTTTTTCAAAACAATATTTGGGATTGAGTACTCAAGAAAAACCATGGCTGCCTCACCCTGAAGGTGAAGTTCTATGTGGGTGATAATGATGTCATTTCTCATTTAGACGCCCATGAAAAACATACCCTTTCTCCTGCAGCTCCTGGAAGTCCACTTGCACCAGGTTCTCCAGGAGAACCATCTTTGCCATCTTCACCCTTAGGTCCTGGAATACCTGGAGCACCACCTTCACCCTAAAGAAGGATGCCCATAAAGGAATAATGCCTGAATCAGCTTGCAAAATTTTTACCTGTGTACTTTCTAATTGTTTGGTATTTTCCCAAAAGATAACTAAATCTGTTGGGGTAATACTTACGCGTTCACCACGTGGTCCTGGCTCTCCTTTGGCGCCATTTTTACCGGGTTCACCCTAAATGAAACAAAATCTTGATTTAAAAACAGGGAGAATAGACTAACGAAATCATCACCATTGACATTCAATTATAAAATGAGAGTGAAATCAACATAAATTCAACCGCACAAGAACAAAAATCTTCTATTTATATTTTTGTTGTGAAAATTAAGCCACACTTTTCAGGCAACAAAAGAAAAATAGGCCACTTACTGCAGCACCTCGTTGTCCAGGAGCACCATTGGTACCAGCTGGTCCTGGAGGACCCCGGGCTCCTGACAGTCCGGGAGCTCCAGGAATGCCAGCAGGACCCTAAAAACAACCCAAGAGCACTAACATCAGCCAAACCTAAACTTTCTTTCCAAATGGTTAACTTAAACATCACAAATATATTGTCATGCAACATGCAAAAGAAGCCAATAATGTGTGTGTGTGAATGAGATGAGGGTGAAGGATGGAGGCTTCTTACCATTTCACCTTTACCACCAGGACTACCATTAGTCCCAGGAGGGCCCTAGAGAAAAAAGAGAGTATTAATAATCATGCAGATAGTGTACATATATTAGAAGTTGTTAATATATTTACAAAATAAATTTATCAGTAGATGTTGTGTTTTATAGAGAGTAAGTGATTCCTCCAACTATAGCACAATACATAAAAAGTTGGCAAAAAATTACCATTGAATAAATTAGGGATAACAAGATTATAATCTTGTTCTGAATTATAATAATAAATATATAGAAGAGATTTTGGTTCTGTTTCTTCTCCAGATTTTTCTGATCATGGTAATTAGTTTGGGGCACATTCTTTGAAGTATCAGAAAATCAACCATCTTCTAATCCAGTGTGTGTCATGTAAACATAAAATTTCTAAGTTCTAGAAGACTGAAAACCTCAAACACTACCATTTCCAGCACTGATTAAATCAGTGTTTGTCACAGAAGAGTCACTGCTGAGCACTAAGCAAGATTTTTCTCAAAAAAAAGTAATTTTAATTAATAGCAACATTAAAACATATGCTTTCCTAAAATAAGTGTAGCAACACTCTCCCTCTCAATGGCCATATTGACTACTTACAGGAGGACCTGGAGCACCAGCATGTCCCTGAGGTCCAGCTTCTCCTCTTTGTCCAGGGGCACCATTTGAACCAGGAGATCCTGCAGGTCCAACTTCACCCTAAGAGATAAGCCCTCAGTAGTCAATTTCCCCTGCCACTTCTCACCTCTTAAATTATTTACTCTTCAGTCTTATTTAAACCCTCCTCTTCAAGGTTGGAGTAGGATGACTCTATATTCTATCTAAAGCCAAGAATCATTAATTATAAAGGCAAAAAGAAAAAAAATAGTAACTATATGTGTGACCGTGTTATCTCTGTTTCTCATAAAGTGACTGGGAAAATAAAGATAGCATCAGAAGAGATATCAAGATAGTTGAATGTCAGATAAATACAACACACTTTTGGAATCAAGAAAGTGGGTAAAGGGGGTCCAATACAAGGTGATGCAAGGAGACTAGGCTTCAGGTGGTGACACACAATAAAGTATACAAAAGTCATATTATAAAACAGATGCCTGAAATTTACATTATGTTGTTAAGTAATTTTAATTGAAAAAAAAATAGGATTTTAAACATCTGTACAAATAAAAATCATCCACTTGACTGGTGAAAAAAAGTTATTTTCAAGAAGCAATCCAACGATTTTCTATCATCTCCAAGATATATTTTATATTCTTCCGTAGAAATACATGTTTACCTTAGCACCAGGGGAGCCAGGGAATCCTGCAGTTCCAGGAGGACCAGGTGGGCCCTGAAAAAATTAAATACCATTCAAGAGCTCTTAATCAAGTCAACAAAAACTAACACTACTAGTAATAATATGTGAGCACATATGAAATACAAAAGACAATTAAGCAGATAAAATAGTATTTATCGTTCACGGATGAATATTATGTGGAGAAACAAAGTGGTAAAATACAAAGAGAGTAAAATCTAAAGTAGAAAATTTGGCTCTCCTCCCACCCCTGACTTCTACCACAAATTCTGTGACTTCATATAGGTTACTTGGCCCTGAACCATCATTTATAAAATAGGGGTAACATTATTATGTATTTCGTAAGGGTCTTAATCGTCAAATCCAATAATGGCCCACAACTAAAATTGTTAGCATCATACAGATGTTAGCAACTGGCCAAGTATAATAAGGGATTCTAGAATGTTGTTTATGAGTTTAATGTTTCTAGATTAACTGTTTCTAGATTTTATTTATGGGTTTAGTGTTATTTTGAATAGGATGTTTATGAACCATGGTGAGTTTTGAGTCTCTAATCCATATTATTCCAATATTCCACAACCCATAATCTCTCATTACCCTGAAGCAAATTAGGTTAGATAAAAAATTACTTACTGGTTGTCCGTCACTTCCTCGAGCACCATCATTACCTCGAGCCCCCTAAAAATAAAAATTTATCTTAAACATCTACTTAATTCTAAAAGTCTGGTGACAAGTAATATTTTGACTAAAAATTCCAACTCAGTCGAGTTGATTTTTCCTCAAGTATATTGAAATGTGCTACTAATTATACATATTTAGCTTGTTGAAATCTGTATATATATATACCAACGATCTAATGTAAAAGGATAGGATTCTGTATTTTAAAAACTAAATGTGAATTAATGGCTCTAAAACATATACAAAGTTAATACTTAAAAAATATCCTCAACAGGAATAATGACTATGAAATACTTGTTTCCCTGTAAGTATGGCTAACGTTTGATGGAGGTGACTTTAAGTGCAATTTTATAGAAAAGAAATGTTTTACAGGTTGTCACAGCCTGAAAACATGGCGGAGACACTTATCAGTGAGTCTGGGTTGTAAGTGTGCTATTTTGGTAACAATACTCACTGCTGCTCCTGGAAGTCCTGGCCGTCCTCTCTCACCAGGAGTCCCTCTTGGACCCTACAGAATAAAATTGAAAAGTATGGTCATACTTTAAATTTAACATGTGTAATAACAGTTGCTGAGGGAGAAAGACAAGTTTGCAGTTAGATAGAGGTTAATAGTAAAACTAAAAATTATATGATAAGAAGCATAATTACCATGGGTCCAGGAGCTCCGTTTTCACCTGGAAGACCATTTTCGCCCTAGAAACATTATATGTGTTACCATTTTGAATAACAGAAAGAAAATTTTTATTCTTTAAAATTTTTATCTTTTAAAAATTAAATACAATTTCAAGAGTTCTTAAGTCATAATATAAAAAAGTTATGGCACTGGAGAAAAAGATATGCATTTTAAAAATATAAAATTTTTTAGCAAATATTTTATTTACCAGAGATCTCAATTTACATATTTAAAAAATTTGAGGACCAAACAGAAGTAATCAATAAGTCACTCAGGGATGATCGATTATTTCTACTCTAAACAGTTCAAGTTATCAGCTTTCATGAAAGCTTTAACAGAACATCTCAATTAGTCACTTCTATTCAGCTCTTAAAATAAAAAATGGTAGTGAATTTCAGAAAAAGTTAAAAGCCAAAATATAAATTTTAGATATAGCTACAATATTTAAGTAAATTCATTTATGATAATGTGATTTTGTTGTGATTCACCTTTAATCCAGGAGCACCTGTTTCACCCTTTTCTCCATTTCGTCCATCGAAGCCCTATGAAATGTATAAAAATAGTAAAAATATTAAAATCTGTTAATAATACTGAATAGTTGAAAACTTTATGTTGAATTAACTAGCTGCTTCACATAGAAATATTTTTAACATTCACTTAAATAATTTAACATTCCTTTAAATGAATTAAAGATATGAATATTGACTGTATAGTGAACTGTCTGAACTAATCAGAAAGTAAAATTTAGTCCAATTAGGAAGTTGCTTTAACTTTGAGTAACAAATATGTCAGTTTCATAGATTTTATTTCTATTAAGCTGATAGATTTTGAGCACAATTGCTTGAATCTACTTAATGCTTTGCAGAGAATAAAGTTGCTTGATTAGATCTGTAAGTCATATTGACTAAGTCAATGAGTAACACAGTTCTCAATATATTTTTATGTTTTTTTTCCTGACGATGGTGATAAGAAAATTAAATTTTTCTTCCTCAAACATTTTTATACACTTAAAATCAGCTCATTCACTTTGTGTAAATTAACTAGTTTGGTCAACAAATAAATTTTAAGACAAAAAAAATCAAACTAGTTGTCAGAATCAACCATTTCTGGCACATATTCAATGGTCCAATAATATTGGTTAGGCAATTAACGTTGTCAGATGAAACAGTTTATAGTCAGTTTAGAACCTCTACTTACTCTGTGTCCTTTCATACCAGGGAATCCAGGCATGCCAGCGGGACCTTTCATACCCTAAAAATAATGAATAGAAAAGATTTTAATAAACCTTCAAGTAGAATCACAATCCAATAGTAAAATGCCTTCTAGTTAAGTTTAGTCCAATTTAATTATATAATGATTTTCAAGCATTACTTCAATTAATCAAGTGGATGCTGAGGACTTACAGGAGGTCCAGGCAATCCTCGTTCTCCAGTTCGTCCGGGTCTTCCTGATTCCCCCTAGGTGGAGAAATAAATGATACATAGATGTTTTTATAAGAGAAAATACATTGTAGCCAATTAGTGAAGTGATTAATTTGCATTTTTTCACACCAGGGATTTATGAAAGTGGTTAGGTTAAACATGTAATTGTGAGATTAACTTTCTTAATGGAAGGAATGAGAAAGACTTCTCCCACCTCGATGTAAACTTGTGAATAATGCAGGCATTTTTCATAACCAAAATATTATGACCACCTCTCAATCCAACGAGAAGAATTTGTAATTAGAAATTAAATGTGAGAGGAAGAATAGCATAATATTAAAGGCATTTATAATTTCGAAATTCATAATGTACAGATATCAATTTCTTCATTACAAGAGTAAGAGAGAAAAAACTTATTTCTCCTCCTTTTAAGTGGCATAGTCACTGAGTGGGTCTTCTTGACAGAGTTAAGTAGCACATTTGGGGGTTCTACTAGTTTGAATTTAATAAATGGCATATGTAGTTATGAAAATACAATATAGATATTCGAAGAGTAATATAAGCTAAAATGTCATGAAAATGTTAATGATATTTGAGTAAGGTTGTTCCTCTGAAATTTCAGCATATGGTATATGCTGTTTAGAATATTCCAAGTTGAATTTTGTAGTATCCCCATTCACTCTTTAAAAACGTACATCTTTTCCAGCAGGACCAGATGGACCCATAGCACCAGGAGGTCCTGGAGGGCCCTGAAAACAAGAAAATAAAGAACAAATAAATCTGTAGATTTTTCTGTTACAGGTAATTTATTATTATATATTATGTGTATTCCTGGAAAAAACTCCTTTTGAAAAATATTCTCAAAATTTCTCACCATCTCAATGATGCATTGAGTTAATGTTATGCCTATATCATATTCAGTTTTTACTGCTTGTTAAACTTATTTTTAATGGAAATTAAAAACATCATGCATCTATGTTTTATATAACAAGTGTATTTATAAATGCAAATGCACTTTTACATTTTTGAGATATTGAATTTTTAAAAATATAGATATTTCCAAATATTTTAAAATATTAAAATAACTTCTTGCTTGCTTATACAGCATGCTTTCTTGGAGAATGCTAGTAGATTATGTTTATTTATAGTAAATTAAGTTTTTAAAATTATATATCAGAAGAATAGATATGAAGATGAATTGAGTGGCTGTAGAAAAATGAAAAATTAAATCTATGTTTAAGAGAGAGAGGATTTATATCCATACTAGGAATTGGAACATTGTGATGGCTAATTAGCCAGAGAATTTCTAGGTTAAATAGTAAGTGTCCTGAGATATTTAAATCATTCAGAGTCCAAAAGATCTTTGAAACCAGTTCATCTATTGTAAAAATATCATTTCTTATTTTAAAATATGAGCATAATTTAATCTATATTTTGTAGAGACCGTTAATCATGTTTAATAAAATGAAGATGGTTTTTATATAGAATTGTCAATATATTAAATATAGTTATAATTGTTACTTACTGAAGGACCAGCTTGCCCAGGTTCACCAGGGGGACCTTGGTATCCTGGAGAACCCTGGTGGGCAAAATAATATGTAAATATTTTAAAAGTACATGATTTATTTACATTTGGAAGATAGTATGAAATCAGGATTTTTAAATGTAGTCAGCAAATTTTATTTCAGTTTATAAAGATTAAAATCAAACTCTTCAGACCCGAATAAAGTTAACTTCTTCCATTTCATCCACTTAATTCCATTAAAATTGAATTGTTTTAAAATTGGAGTCATACACATGCAAATTAAACATGTGGTTTAATTTTACCAAAGTTTTCATTTCTAATAGTAGTTGGTGGAAAGGAATTAAATGTGAAACCCCAACATCTTTGAAGGAATGATAGTTTCTTGGTCATTACTTATCTACTTAATTAGGATTATATATGCTGACAGAGCTAAATTACAGCAATATCTGTTTTAACTTGATTTATATAATATGAATGAAGAAAAAAACACCACTAATGGCTATACTTACAGGGGAGCCAGGATGACCAGATGCACCAGGAGGACCAGGAGGGCCTGGGGGACCCTGGAATGTAAATTTGAAGGATAAACACAAAATAAATGTATCTGAAATATACTTTATTCAGGCATCAAAGAGATGCCTCTGTTTAATGATTCTGACATCTTTAAAAATGTGAACAACCTACCTTATTACATAACTATTACATTCAAGAGTATGATTACATTCAAATATGATTAATTGTATTAGATTCACAATGAAGATATTACAAAAATGTCATGCTAAATGAAATTCCTACAAAATCAATAAAAATAACTGGCAACTACTATAAAATGTTGGCCTGAAAAAGGAGACTCAAAATCTGGAAAAATCCATGCAAAAAACTATAAAAATCCCTTCAATATTAGGATACTGGTACTGGTGAAGAAGCTCTTTTTGCCTCTTGTAGAAAAGTACTTATCTGTATACTATACCCCCCATTTCTAAAACTAATGGTGTAAATCAACCCCCAAATTCTTAACTACATCATTGAGTTATGTTGACAAGAAAATTTAGATACGCATATGAGAATTATCAATGTATGGGATAACAATGGATTACAATTATAACCAACAGATTTATCATTTTTCAGAACTACAGATTAAACTAGGAAATTTTCAGTTTCGTAACCTGCTATTTCTAAAGATTATTAATAAATTTATAAAACTTTAGTTTTTAATTAAATTTTCTCATAACTTTTTTTTGGAATGTTAATAAGTAGTGGCTTTTTAATTTTTTTTTAGTGAAAAACTTTATATCTGATTGAGAAATGGGATTTATATTGTGAGTGTAGTTGAGTAAGACCAGATGTTTACTTCGTTAATACAATTCTTCTGGCTTTGAAAGATACAAAAAAAAAATCACAACCCTGAAAACATTAGAGATTTTCAAAATTCTCCTTTCACAATTTACCATATACCAATTTTAAGAATTTTTTTTTAACTTCTCATTTGGATCTATTAGTTAAAAGTTTGTCTCCTCCAGTTTTAGAAGTCACAAATATGGGGTCCAATGATCTAGGCAGCAATCCTCCATAGCCCCAAGAATCTAGCGTCATGTTTGGTTTACTCTTACATACCTTTCCCTGGCAGTGAAGTGATAAACTTCCCTACTGTTGCTTCTCCTGAAAGGCTGTCTACAAGGGTCATTTACATGGGCCAACATGCATCATGTGTACGATGCCCAAGTTTCAGTGCTTTTTGCTATTTGCTATAAAAACTCTAGGTCATTTACACTGAGAGAAACCTTTTGGGCACAGTGTGAATAACTATCATTTGCAATAGGTAAACTTAAAGACTTGATGAATTCTGGAAATAATCGTATTTTTATTTCAGAATTTGAGGCAAGATAGATTGTGATATTGGACTTCATCACTCAAAATGTCATCTAGAAAGTAACGTTTAATTAATGGAAAGATTTTAGAAGAAGATTCTGAACAACTTAAGTGAGAAAGAGAAAAGTGGAAACAAAAAATAACATTCGGTTGAAGTTAGGGAACATATGAGTGTGAGACCTAAGCATAAAGGCAGGTGGGCCTCTGGTATAGATTGTTGCATAAAGAAGAAATGAATTGGAAAACAGGCATGAAGAGAGGCAGTTAGGAAAAAATGAGTTAAGAGAGAAGGATCATGATAATCCTATTTTCCTTCCCAGACTTGATAGAGAATAAGCTATTTTGTACAACTCTGTGATAATACTAGTAGAACTCTATGATAATACTAGTAGAAAAATCATCCAAGATTTAACAAACTGGAAGGCTCAATAATGCTCTAAAATGCAGAGAAACACTTATACATACAGCTGGTCCGGGATATCCTGCGGCTGCTCCTCCTACTCCAGCCTTAACATCGTATGACTCAAACTGGGGAGAATAGTTCTGTAGCAAAGAGACCAGATAGATATGATCATTTTGATATATAATGTTCATTTCAAAAACATTTAGAAGTGCATGCAACATTTACTATTGATTGATATAAACTTTCTGAATGCCAGAGTACGTGGTATGTATTTAATTACCTCTCTCTCTGTAGCTTTAGATATCCTACAGAAATACTTGCTTATGCAATACACAAATCGTTCAACTAACTGTATGTGATGTTAATCCCAAATAATTTGTTCTTATAGGCTCTTACCCAAAATATTATTTCTAAGTGATATCTACAGCATTAGAACCATAAGATCATAGACTGTTTGAGGCTGAAAGAGCCTTGAGAGAATACGACCTGACCTTCTCATTTTGAGAAAAAAAAAAAAGTCAAATTATTTTCCTAACAGTTAAAGATGCAAGTAAAAGCTATATCCTCTTGCTTCTGGTTAATATGCTGAACAGATTCACCAAAAAATAAATATTCTCATGAAAAATAAGCATAAGAATAATAGAAAGACTCATGTGTTTATTGGACTTCTTTGAAGATTATTCTATTTTGAATGGTAGGCCCAGCAATGGGTTCTCTTTGGTACCAGGATAAGAATAAGTTAGACAATAGCCTTTGCTTTCTTTTGAATTGATATTTGAGAAGTCATTTTAAAAAAACTCCTAGTGATTTTTAGATTTGTTTTCTAATTTCCCCTAACTCCAACATAGCAGAAATTTTGTTTTATTTGTTTGGTTAATTGTTTTACATTCTCTTTAAGAGGAGCTGTACTCTGAAGGCTTGGCAAGAGTAGTTGCACAGACTTGAGTAATGTTGACTTGAAGGCTATAAAAGTATTCACAGCTCTTTAACTGCTTTTTGTTCAAACTTTCAGAAGTTTTACTATTGGGATTATAAACAGAATAAGTACAGTTGCAGCAATTCCTGTATTCTCTGGGTTAATTCTTTCAGGGGTTGATTGTGCATTTCTCAACATTCTTGCTGAGAATTTGGAAAATTTTGCAAAGATATAGTAGCAATAGCATTAGCATTATGAGGAAATGTAAATATTTATAAAGTACTTAGAACAGTGCCCAGCACTCTTAGCACTAAATAAGAATTTGTTAAATATATAAAATCAAAGAATATATATATAAGGAACCCACAAAAGTTAGATGTAATATAGGATAAAGAAAAGGAAATGAAGTAGATAGTTTTAAAGGTTTTTTTTTTTTGTCATGGAATTTATTACCTGACTACCAGTGGGGCACGATTCACAGATTCCAGGGGGGCCAGGAGAACCAGGGGAACCTGGTTGTCCTGGAATACCAGGATCACCATTTCTCCCAGGAATACCAGGAGGGCCCTAAAAAAAGTCATAGATAAAAATTAATGAAACAGAGAAAAGTCTTAGTGACTCAGAATCATTATCAATTGCAGCTTATCTGCTTTATAATATGAGAAATCAATATAAGTGAAACATTTTCTTGGGAATATACACATTTTTCACCAAATCATGTGAATAATTTCAGTGTCATTTATTCCTTTGTTTATTGTCCTATACTTTATTTTTCAAATTGATAATGGGAATGAAAACCTCATATAAATTGTGGGAAACTGGAATCTTTACATGTACAATTACAGATTCTCAGTTTAAGTTATTTTGTGTCATTATTTAAATATATGTTACTCAAGGAAATCTATGAATGACGAAATTCAAATATGGAAAAGCTATTAGACAAAAAACCAAATTACTCAAAGAACTAATTTTATTCCACTAATTTAATTACTTACTGGATCTCCCTTGGGGCCTTGAGGTCCGTGGCCATTAGGAGGGCGAGTAGGCTAAAAATGGAAAATAAACAGATTAAAAAAGATACAAGAGCAATTTCCCAAGAAATATGTCCCAATTTGCATAATTATTTCTTATCCCAAATCACGACAAATCCATAGTTTTAAACTGGATGGTTACCTGTTATACATAACACCGACAAGATTGTTTGACAGACATTACTGTCATTTCTTTTCAAGCTCCTATAATATAGGAACTATTTATGTGTTTAAATATAAATCTTGAAGATGTACAGATTTTCTTTAAACTCACAGCTGTTGGAGGCTGTGGGCAAACTGCGCAACATTCTCCAAATGGGATCTCTGGGTTGGGACAGTCTAATTCTTGGTCGTCACATATTATGTCATCGCAGAGAACAGATCCTGAGTCACAGACGCATATTTGGCATGGTTCTGGCTTCCAGACATCTCTATCCGCATAGGACTGACCGAGATGGGAGCATCCTCCATCAACAACTGAAAAATAAGTAAGATCGTGTGATATTTTCTTATGTTTTGCTGAAATGTGTTTTTCGTTATGCTGTCATGACTATTTTCAATAGCCAAAGTGGAGATACTTTGAAACAAATAATTTCTCCCTTTCATTAAGCTAATTCGTGAGTGTGTTCTTGTCAGCATGTTTATACAAGAAAAAATCTATAAATTAAAGCACCAAGAGTATCATATTTTCTCTATATAATTTATTAAGTAATAAGAGATTGCTTAAAATACCAAATCTACTTATTAACATCACATTGGCACACCATAGTAAATTTTCCTTAAGGCCAGTAAGTATTTTATTTCATTTATGGTAAGAATTTAACACCAGTGGAAATCATACAAACATTTAAACATTTATTTATTAACCGTGCAGTTGAAAATCAGTTTTTCTACCCAATTGCTATTCTTTGCTTTAACAGTAGATGGGAGCATTAAACTATAAAGATAATTTTGTCATTACTTCTGAAGACTTCTGGATTTTATTAACCTAGTTGAGAAATTCGGGGGAAAACTCGGATACTCTTGGCAGCATAACATTCTTCCAGATTTCCTGGGAAAACTTTAACAAAGCTTATTGTATATATTTAATATCATTGTTAGCTGTGTTTGCTATTAGCAGCAGGACTACATGCTATGACATAATATACTGAATATCCCATATGGATATAAATAGGTCTCCAAATCACAAAAATAAATAAATAAATAAATAGATAGATAGATAGATAAATAAATAAATAAATATTCACAAGAAATAAGTAATAGTAATAGGAAAAATATGAATCATGACCAAGTGTTTTTGTGGCTTTTTAAAAATGGTCAAAAATTTGCTTCAACCAAAATTTTAGACTATTTCCTAATTATATGTAAGGTACTGAAATTTCAGCAGCTATTATGAATGAATCATTTCAGGGGTTGCCAAAATATAATCTGGCCTCAATTCTTAAAGCATTAGCTATGGATTATGGTTAAATAAAACTTCAGTTCTTGAGGATTTCTATAATAGCTTGCCAGTAATTGAGTAAACAAATTAGTTTCTAAAGAGCTGCAAATATTTTTGTAAACAATGAATGATATACTGTTCAGTATTTGTATTTTTGTGCAAAGTAAAATTTTATTTTCTCAGAGCCTAGATCTTTAAAATGTCTGCTGAAAGTGACCCTCTTGGAGGAGGTAGGTAGTTGACAATTTTTTGCTGCCTTGTGTCAAGAAGCCTTTGAGTGGGTCCCACGGTTCTTACATCTGGATACTACAAATGGCCATTACGATCGCCTTTTTAAGTTCCCATTTCTATATCTTTTCCATATCTGATGTAATAATGATTTAGGTTCATGCTAAATACTTTGGGTTTACAGGTTCAGCTGGTTTAGTAAAACTTCAAAGAAAAGGAGAATTTCAAAACCTATAGACTACAGTATTCTAAAACTGCCTCTACTCCTTGTTTCCATTTATGTGTGCAGATACAACTTTCGTGATCTTGTGCAAAACCCTTAATTGAGTCAAAGAAGTTTAAAAGTTTATTCTTTATGTTCCAATTATCCAATGTGGTCTATAGCTAATAAAAGAAAGCATGATTGTTTTATTGCAATTTTAAGTAAGTGGGAAAGAATCTATTTATTTAAAAAAGTTATTCTAGTTTCTCTTCCATGTTTGAAACAGATACATGAGAACAACTGGGAAACAATATTGTCTAAGCTTTTAAGGAAACATTCCTTTATACTTAGTGAGGATAAAAGCTGAATGCCAAATGCTTACCTAATGCAAATGAAGTAGGCTTATTTAAATGGTGTTATGAAAGATATGCTTCAGAGAAACACAATCTTTTTCATTTTGTGAACAATAACAATATGAGGGTCTAAGCATAAAAAACATTATTCTGTAAACATAACTGACATATTAATTTAAGAAATAAGTTCAGTGTCTTTTAACAAAAGTTCTGAAAGTTTTAATGAGATGAAAGACTGTTCAATAAAATTGCATGAAATACTTTCTTTGATCTTGGCATTGGCTTCTTTTTCATAAAAAGAATCATGTAAAAACTTTCTCTAAATTAATTTTATATGAAATGTCCCAATAGATTAGTTTTAGCTTAGTATTTCCCCATTAATAATAGGCTTCCCAGCCTCCTTAAAAATACCACTAGTGTACAGAATGTTGACTATAGGCAATAATATTGTATCATATGCTTTAAAATTTGCCAAGAGACTAGATCTTAAGTGTTTTCACCACACACACAAAAAATGGTAACTGTGTGTGGTGATGGCTGTATTAATGAATTTAATTGTGGTAATCATTTCACAATGTATATCAAATCATCACATTATACACTTTAAATATATATAATTTTATTTGTGAATGATACTTCAGTAAAGCTGAGGGAAAAAACTACTTGTTTATAGTAATGATTCAGCTCTGTCTCTGGATCAGGAGTATCCTTCCATGTTTAACACAGGAGTATCCTGTGTTACAAGAAATTGCTTATTAAATACTAATGGCATATTAAAGACAAATGAGGAAAACAGTTAAAGCTATGAACAAGCATCTCGAATTTTAAATATGTTCTTAATGTGTCTTAAAATTAACATATTTTCCCTATGTATTTATCTTCCTATGTTTGTCTCATTGAAGGTATTATCACATCTCTAAAAATAAGTATTTTCCATTTGCTCTGCAAATTATTAAATAAATGAGCACAACATGGACTTGTTAAAATTGTAATCAAATTTGTTAGAATTGTATTAAACCCAATGTTACATAAATGAAAATTGCTTATTAAGCATCCTGTTTTTAAATTTTATTGGAAATCATGTGCATTATGCTTTTTAAGACACAAAGTTCTCAATATAAAAGTTGAATTATTTTAGAGCACTTTTTAAAAAAGTGAACAAGTAATAGATTTTCCAATTACTTTCTTCTTCTTTTTTTTTTTTATTGTTTAAACTAAGTCTCCCTGTTCCAATTTGTAATTAATTTTAAACTTCACCTCTCATGCCACTTGATGTTTCTGTTCATTATTACAAAGCACAGTCCTGAAATAAATTTTTCTGTGGTCACACAATCAACACATTAGATGAAATCATCTGCTTACCATGATCTAACTTACAAAATAAAGTGAAGCTAGTATATGACATAATCTACTTAACTTCTTTTATATCCCAGTTTTCTGTTTTGGAACTTTGGAGAAAAATAAAACCAAGTAACATAATCTAATATTTTGAGATATACTTAAAGCTCTTGTTTATGTTTTTTAATGTTCAAGTGTTAGTTTATGCTAATTTTATTGTTGTGACCAAAAAAATAAGCAAATTATGTTGCTATAATTCCATTTTTGGAGTAAAAATAATATGCCCTAAAGTATCCAAATTGTTAATTTAGCTTGAGTAACAAGTTTAATATTTTTCTCTTCTTATTGATATGATGTGTAAGTCATCATAACATTATTTTCCTGATACTTTAGAAAGTTGAATATTTTGTAAGTGCAAGTTTATATAGTTTCCACCTAAAATATGTTTGACTTTTAAATGACAGTAATGTTTGGAGAACATACATTTTTATTAACATGTTTCTGCTGCTTTTATATTTATTGGAATATGTTAAGATATGTTAGTTAACAAAAAATACTTTGAAGGAAGTATCTGTAGACCATTAAAGATGGAGAATTTCAATTTTAAAATGTTGTTTTACATGGACAAGGTAGATTCTGCTTATTCTTGTTCCCACCTAAAACCCCCCAAATGTTTATGAATCATCATTTCTAGATACTTTCTTATTTTATTCTTATAGAGATGTGATTGTTATGCCTCCAATTATAAATTTTCTTTAAGTTGATTAATATTTTGTCCTGCAAAAGATAAAATGGAGAATTAGAATTAAAAGTACTATACAGCTAACAATCAGCAATTACATTATAATATAATCTTAGTGACAATTATAAGAATAGAAAAGAACATATATTCTACTTGTTTTATTATAAATTTTATCTTACCTTCCTTATCACTAAGTCACTAAGTACTTTAATTTTTTCCTTACAGTAATGTTATATTCCAGTGTTAGTAAAACTAATATTAGGCAGAGCTTGCACTGCATCCCTTATGTTGTAGGCACTGTTCTGAGTGCTTTGCATATCTATTTTATTTAATTTTCCCAAAAGCCCTAGGACATAAGTGCTATTGTAATCCTCAATTTACAGATGAGGAATCTGAGACACAGAGATATAAAGTAATTTTCCCAAGGTGATATGTAAGGGGTAAAGCTAAGATTTGTATCTAGAAAAGCTGTCCCTAAATTTGACACTCTTAACAACCAACCACATTCTAGTCCCTTTCTGCAGTTTAAAGGCCAGGGTAGGATTAAAGGAACCAACTTCACAGCTCTATCCCATAATGGTTTCTAAACCCTGAAAGCTTAAAATCAGAGTCTAAAAAGGAAGATTTTTTAAAAGAGTTACCAGTTTTCTATAGAATATCTTTTCCTATTTGGTCTCAAACCAAGAACATCCGGAGTTGAATTCTGTTGTTTATTTTCTTCTGACCTTATGAAACAGAGTTTTATCTCCGAGGCCACCTTAATGACATCCAGACCACCAACAGGATTAAACTGTGACTGGAAAACCTAGCATACCTTTACTATACAGAGAGAATTAAAATTCCAACAGTAACAGCAACAACAAGGACGAACAGGTAACGCTTCTGCATCCAATGCAGAAAATATTTGTTAGGATGTCTAAGACATTGGTTTTCAGAAAATATAGCCACTAAACAGTTCATATTAATGAACTTCTAACTTCATTAAAAGCTTCTTTTCTAAATTTGGACATTATGAACACTGAGGCTCCAAAGAGTATTTCTCTGATTTTAATTAACTTGAAAAACATGGTCCCTGTTTGCCATCCTCCACACCAAATGCTATAGAAAAAGTTGCAGAAAGATAAATGCCATTTGCTGAAGCAGTAATTTCTCATTGTGAATTTTCAAAGCAAATTTAATTTTTAATAGTTTCTGACTCCTTTATCTTTGATTTTTGAATCTTTTGAGCATTAAAAATTTTGCCCTCTTGTTTGAATTTTTCATTTTGTTCATTAAGCTTACAGTTCTTGACCTCGGTTATGGAAAATACAGGGATTTGTTAATCTGAAAGGAATCCACTTTCTGCTGTGTTTTCATTAGGCACAGACAGAAATTCTGGTGGTTAACATAACTCCCCAAACTACATTTAACAAATGATTTGTGTACGAATATCTATCTCATTTTTTCCGTTGTCATCTTGACATGAAACAGGCAGTATCCCCTTTGAAAACTGTATTTTTTCTACCATACGACTCCCCACTAATCACATACACTTTTTTTTTTTTGAGTGCAGAAAACAATGGAACTAAGCTTTTTTCCCAGGAAAAATATTTTACAAGGAACAGTTCACTGAGATGTTTCCAGAAAGTTATTGTAGACCTGGAAACTTTACAAATGTTCTTCGTGTCCAGAAAAGGCAATAACATCTTTTGTGTTTAAACTTTAACTCTTAAGCAATCCACTTTAATCACTTCAAGACAGTGACATCATTTGATGTTACAAAATAAAAGAACTGGGCTACAAAATCTTTGGAACTCTGTATCAAGGAAAAGTCATCCACAGTGAAACCCATGGGGTTTCGGTAGATGGCACTCTTCTCCGAATGACAACTCTGTATGTGTGGAATAGGGTCTTTTCTGAGAAGCTATCTTTTAGTCTCAACTTTACTTTTGAAAAACTTATAGCCAGTGGTTCTTGTTTTTTAAATAAGACTAGTAGATAAGACATCAATCTTAGAAGCTTAATTAGTTAAAGGACATGTAATCACACTTTCTTCTCTCCCAGAATTGTTCCAAAGGCTTTGCTGCCTCTTATAATACTGAAAGGTTTAATTCCAAAATTTAATCACAGTATTTACCCACAGGCCTTTAGATCATCGGATGCTGAATACTCTGGAGGTGATAAGGAAATGCCAGGTATAGTAAATGAAAAACACGAAATTTTGTTTTAACATTATATTTACTTAGAATTTATATTATCACAGAACTGAAGAAAATTTCTGGTTAAATCATAAGTGATCTTCTTGTTTAAAAATTAGATTTAGCAATTCAAAATTGAGTGCTTAACAGAAAGCAACATCTACTTTTTTTTCACCTTTAGAAATTCATTAGCTTGTACATTTTCTAGGAATACACACACACACACACACACACACACACACACAGATATTTTAGTATCTCCTTTCAATGACAAACTGTTACAAAAATAAGAAAATTCATATACTCTGAATTTAATGTATATTTTGTTTTCTCTAATTACCCAGGATTTAACAGAATTTCATTTCTAACATTTTCTAGTCGTTAATTCCAACTAAAGCACTGAATCCATGTTAGATGTCTTGACACTAAAATATGTGAGCAATTATGCATTCTCTCCTCTTAAAACTGCAATTATTTCTTGTGATTTTATGTTAGATTTTTTTTCCATTACTTAAGTATGTTTAATTTTAGGGGCAACACAAAAACAGAAAACTTGAATGCTACTTGGTCTGTTACGAATTCTCTTGTTAAGCATAATAGAAAATAGACTCTTGTAACCTGTAGTAAAGAACTGATTCTTTGCATCTATTTACAGTTTTGTAATTCTAAAACAATGAAAGACCTATAGTTTATTGTTACAGTGGAATTATCAGAATAGCAAAATATAAGCTCAAACCCTTTTAATTAAAATAAAGTTGATCTCCTTGTCCTAATTAAGTAATATTATTTAGTAATATATATCTATCCATTTATCTGTCTACCTGATAAGCAGTGCTAAAATACTTATGTTAAATAAGGACTACATTAGAAACTTGAAACACATTCGAAAAAGTCATTATATGTTATATATGGAATAGTTATGTGTGAAATTTTGAAAAGGACCATAATATCAAGCTCATTTCTGAATAATATTTAAATATTGTTACCATTGTATGTGAATACATATGTTTGGCAATATTTTATCAGTAATATACTTATTTTCTTAGGAATGTAGTGTTTAATATTTAAAATTCATACATGTAATATTTTTAAATCTCATTATGAAACACAGAATCCAGCTGTGTAACCTTTATGTTGGCATTGGTTATGTAACTGCCTGACAGCCACTAGGCGGTGAGTCTTTGTGCTTAAAATTTGGCATGTTTATAAACTACAGGAAATATAAAACAGACCACATTTCTCCACTGGTGGAATAAAAAACATGAATTAAATAGAACTTTCACAAATTTGTAAGAAGATCAAAATTCTCTGTGAGGACATGTTTTATGTTCCAGAAAATTCATGTGAGCAGACTAGAAGTTAGTGTTCATGAGGGCTGTGCTGTTTCTGGTATTCTCAGGGCACATGTAAGAAACCCATACTCTAGAGCTAAATATGACTGTTCTCAGGTGCTGCATATTCAGCCTCAGCCACTTCCTGAAACCTCTCCAAAGCTAATCCACCAGCAGAATTTTCTTGTAAAACCTATAGGGAACATAAGATGCCCTATCTTTAAATACTTAATTTTTTTCATGATAAACAAAAACAATAAAATGAAAACAATTCCTTTCAATTTCTTTTGAACTTGAAAGCACACAAATATATCAGCAAAATTTCATAGCTATTTATTATTTTCTGCAGCTAAAGAAAAAAAGGAAAATAAAAAGAATTTATGTGGTATCAAATACTTTTTCTCTCTAAAATTGGATCTAGAAGAAAAATAGCCACAGTGCTTATAAAAAATTATAACCACCAGGCAATTACAAATATTTTGTCAATCTTTGAACTAAACACCAAAGGTTTGCAGTGTTTTCAATAATTGGGAACTGTGATTCCTCCCCCATTCCCCCGAAATCAGAATCTAAGAGCCTGAAAAATTGCAAAAATTTTTAATAAGGTCGGGGTGTGGTAACAGCCATTTGGTATTCTAACCAAGAACTGAGAATTGTAGCATCTTCTGGGAGGGACAGAATGGCAAGGGAAAAGTGGAGAGAAATGAAAGAGGATGAAGGATTGAGGATCCTAGGGAAATTAAGGGGGAGAAGGCAAGAGGAAAGAAGAAAAGAGATGGAGGAGTAGGAAGGACACGTGATGGTGTGGGAGGGGTGCTAGAGGAAGGGAAGAGGGAAGAGAAGGGATGGGCTGCCTTAGGAAGGGGGTGGGGCGATGAGTGAAGGAATGAAAAGGGGGGAGATGTACAAAGGAGCCAAAAGAGGTGGAGAGATAAGGAGGGGAAAGAGAGAGAGAGAAAAGAGTAAGGGGGAGAGGAAATGAGAAGAACAAGGAATATGTATGTTTCCTTTCTTTTGTGGCCATGGGCCGAATATAACTGAAATGTCATTGGGTGTTTCCCACTTACTTACATACATATGACCTGTGAGGACATCAAAGATATTTGGTACTAAAAGCAAACCACTTTCAGACACCATGTTTGCAAAAACCATGGGTTTAAATTTAAACATTTTTGATTTTGTGCATACAGAAATTGATGTGCAATGATTTTTTCTAATTTAACATTTAAATGTTTCTATGAAAGTTTGTATTCCAATTTTTCCAGTATTTTTGTGACTAAGAGAAACATATGAATTAAAAGAAATATTTTTACATAATCAAATAATAAGAAAATTGTGGTTTTGGGGGAATTACCACACAAGAACCAATGCCTGCACTTATTAGAAAATACAACAGATCAACCTTTTTAAAGTCAAACAATACCAGTGTCTTTACCTTGTTTGTAGAAAGTTAAACCTTCCTGTTGATATATTTAAAAAATAGTCTCTTTATTAATTCAAATGTAGTTAAAATATAGAACATGTGTAAAACACTAGACCTTTAACAACAAACTACTAGAAAATATATATTAATCAACCATGTAAGTGCTTGAAACAGAATAGAGACAAGAACCATGAAAGATTTTGAGCAGTTTGAACCTGTTAAAAGGGTTGAAAATATAATCTTGTTGCCGTTTTACATTAGAAATCTATTCAGTAATTCTAATAATGTATAGTATTTTCATTAGAGTACTATTAATGCATGCTATCTTTTAAATGCATTACCTTATTGGAAAAACAATGCTCGATAGTCTATCCTTACAAAGAATCCAGCATACAAAGGAAAGCATGATGGTATTACAAGAGACCAATAACTTCCAGACTGCCCAGGGAAGCATTCCAAGATGTTAACAATCCAGGAGGGGAACTTTTAAAAGCCATTTTAAGGGTTTCTAGTGCCGTTAACATGAAAGTGAGTTAGTACAAGAACATATTTATCTTAAACAACCGGAAAACTTTTAAATATAAAAATGACAATATTCTTTCTAAGCAAATGCGAGAAAAGCACCATCATGGTCAGTTCTATGCTTCAAAATTGGGAGCTTAGAGAGGATATTAACTTTTAGGAGACTAATTTCCCCGTTATACCTATTTGCAAGGAGAAATTAAGACAAAAACCTCATAAAGTTTCTTGAAATCAGTACCTACTCACCTTCCGGGAGCTGTTGTGCCAAAATAACAGTGGGATGAAGCAGAGCAAGAAGTAACCAGATCCCCTTTTGCACAAAGCTCATCATGTCTAAATATCAGACATGAGACTCTTTGTGCGAAAAGGAGAAAGAAAAGCAGTTCAAAGTAGCACCATCAGTTGTTCCCTGCCCTTCAGCACCGGGCCCGTCATAAAACTCAGCCACTGAGATTCTTTTGCTTTGGCCTTAAATAGGAAAAAGTTTGGCTTCCCTCACTTTCCAGCCCCTTTCTGAAATATGAGAGCAGCACCCATCCCCTTAGCAGTAAAAGAAATGATTAATATGTCTTTTTCCCTTATAGAAGACACAACCCACAAAGTAAGAAAAATAGCACATCTGGAGCTTGTATGCATCTGTTTACATATAAGTTTGTTACATATTTTAGTCACATATATGTTTGTATAACTTAAATGTATACATCAAAATACTCTGCCTTGTGTTTTAATGAGAGAATTAAATGTATGTATTTTTTTATTTCCCCTTATAACATTTAACAATTACATGATTTTGAGAAAGTGCCTGATGCTCTTTGCTTGGGCATGGCTAATTTGCAAACCTTATCTTCCTGGAAGTATTTTATATTGGGATTTTGCCAGATTCCACTCTAACTCAATTTAAAAAGGGAACTGTAAAAGATTAACTGAAAGAAAAGCTTGTTTGTCCCTTCTACTCATCCACCCACCCTGTGTCTTGAAAGTTTAATTTCAGGCAAAGGTCAAAAACTAAGAATCTGATCTATATTTGAATGGCATTTTAAAAGTTAGATACTTATCTATAGCTGTTTCCATTTCTCACAAATTTCTTTAGCCAGCCAGAGTGATTTCTTGTGAGATTTCAAATTTTTATGCTGCTGTGAAATCCAGAACAGATTTTTCTAGAGAAAAATTTAGTCTTTTCATGTCTTGATTTTTGAAAAACAAAAGAAAGAGCTTATCACATGAACTATTGAGAATACCAGATGAAGTTCTCATTTTATCTGAATTGGTATAAAGATTAGTATAAATATTTCCAAATTTAGACTTTTATTTATGTAAATTCTGGACCACATTAACAAAGCTTTTTCAATGTATTTCTGGATCTAGGAGTAACTTCTGGAATACATTTGAAAATGGGTATATACCATTTATAGGTCTTTAATAAATCTTTGCAAGAAAAATAGGTTTGTCCCTATTATCAAGATATTTCTAGTAATCAAGATGTAATTCTTCATATCCTAATCATTAGTCTGTAATTACTTCATTCATCTCTGTATTCTACACAGGCTTTTAAATTCTAATAAAAATCACCTGCATTTATTATACTCTTTCCATGTTACCGTAACCATGGCTACTTCATACATATGTGTGCACATCAAATTCTTCCCACCTCACACCCAATTCATGCAAGCCACTTCTTTAAAACTCAGTTCAAAATTTTTTTCTTTAAACTTTTTTTTATCTTTCTCTTTTTCTCAATTTGTGTTACTCAATTCACATGTTATATGTATATCCCAAGTGTACATCTATTCTATAAGCAAGAATAGTAGAAACCAGCTTCTCTACATTCCCAGTTTAAAAAGCACAAAGATGTCCCAATGTAGATGACATCATCTGGTGATAGGAAAAGAGAACTAATTGGACCAATCTCTTGTGCATCTTCTGGCTTTAGATTGGAGAGTCATTATTTGAAAGGGAAAAAATAGCTATGATAATAATCTTTTTTTCTGTATCATAGCCGAGATATTGGGGGGAAAGACTGTTACATACATCTTCCTGTCTCTCAATCATCTTCATTCTATACTTTAAAAAAAAATGTGCTTGTATTCAAACCAATTCAGAAAAATGATTTGTTTTCCTCTTGGTGTCTTTGACACTTGCACAAAATTCATATATCTATATTTATTACCTTATTACTTTAGATGGTCAATGAAATTGAAATTTATTGTATTTCTTCATTAGAATTATTATTTGATACATTATTTTCTAGATAATGCTTTTTATGCTTTATTTCAGGAATTACATATATGATTTTTATTGTATTTTTGGTTTGTCCTAAAATTCTTATTTGGGTAGCTATTCAAATAAAAGTTTTATGCTAGGAGAAAAATTCGCAATTGATACATTCATTTAGGAAAAGTTAATTGATATTTTGCACGTAAAAGTATTGTTGTATATTAAGGTATCAATGATAGATCCAGAGATAAGAAATCTTAGACTCCAGATTTTCTGATTTAGTATTCTTCACTACCTTGAGCATATTTGGATCCTTTACATTCTGTGTCCCAGATCCTATTCTTCCACCTCATGTCCATGTGCTTTTTAATACAATGTCTAGATGGATGTGAATTTGAGCTGGTGTCATGACTGGGTGCAATACACACATTGGTGAATTCTATTATGCAATCCAAGAGCTGATGTCCTCATAGTAATCTACACATACACTTCTTTCTATACATCCCTGACTTCACTGATATTAACCAGCTCACACAAGCATTCCATTTGCTCTCTGGATTGCATGTGGAGTTTTAACAAATCTAAACACTTACACCAGATAACACACTGATTGATCTGGCTCTCCTTAAACAGAAAGAATGGCTGGAAAGATGAGGCAAAGCAAGGGTGTGGCGAATTATCAACCAAAAATTCAAATATTTTCCAGTTCAGTGGAAAACGGAGTTTGGGAGAGATGCACAAGCACAGCTGTGATGAACTCAGTAGGCCAGTGAATGTCAGCAGTGCTCTCTACAATAGCAATAAGAAAATCAATTATCTCCATCATGAAAAACACATGTAAGAGAAGTCTCTCTCTCTCTCTCTCTCTCTCTCTCTCTCTCTCTCTCTCTCTCTCTCTCTCTCTCTCTCTCTCCCCCCCTCCCTCTCTCTCTCTCTCCCCCTGCGACATCTCTCTCACTTGCTAGTTGTTCTACTTCATGTGTGGTTTTCTTTTTTAAGGCAAGGAGATGTGTTATTTTTATGGATATTTTCTATATGCTTTCTGGTCATCGTAAGCTCCTTTAAAATGTATTTGTGATAAAGATTCATTTAGAAGTAGTCTGAATCCATGGCAGAATCACAGCCAAAAATAGGGTAACATTCTACAATTGTAAAATACAGTGCACAGTTTCTTTGCTATTCCTAGAGAGGTAGATCAGTTCACTTAGTTTACATGGGTGGAACCATAGTTAGAGAGCTGCGTTCCCTTTAAAGGAATTTGAACAAATACCAATATGTGTGCAGTAGAGCCAGAAATATGGTTGAAAAATCTCATGTTGCAGTTGAAAGACTTGGGCGTGCCTAATCATAGATATCCAAGATTGAAGCAATGACATTGGTAGTGGGACATGATAGGCAAATATCCGAGTGATTACTATGACCAATTCTTTAAGAGCTTTTCTTTAATTACTTTTTAGTTCCCAAGGTGGAGTTAATTGTCCTCTTAATTCTGTTTCTACAGAACTATATTAATAACCACTTCTTTTAAATTTGGCTTTTGGACAAGGCTCATATTTCCTTGATGTTTAGTGAAATAAAGTGTGGTACAACATAATCATTTTAGAAACATGAAATATCTCTATTCTTATGTATATATTTTTGTATCCTTTGCTGTTAAGCCTGTATTTTTCAGCTGAAAATTACCCCCAAGATTGAACAGAAAGTTCAAAGAGGTTACATGACTTTCAAAATTACTCATTGGAATTGGAACTAAATAGTATACTTGCCAAAAATTTTCACCATGTTTTCCACTTAGATTAGTCACTGATTATGGTAACAATATTTGTATACGATTTAGAAATTAAGTGAATATAAATTTGGCACTTAATTTTGTATTTCTTTTCTAATGGAGAGATTGTAAAAGAATAGAGAAAAGAGAAGGAAAGTTATAGAGTTAATGGCCAATTAAGAAAAACACTATACTTTCGATTTTTTTGGCTTATCATTAATCTTTAGGTAATTTCTGATATTGTAATTTTAAAAATTTTGAGTAAATACTTATTAACTTATACCGAATGATGAATTCATTCTTAGAGCATGCAAGAGAATTTGCATGTGTTTGTGTGTGTTTATGTGTTTATACGTATGACTGTATGTATGTTTATATATATATACCTATAAAGGTGACAAAAATTTGAGCAAGTAAAATTTCCTGGAAACTGCTTTAATGTACATGTTTGAATTGTGAAATTTTCTGAAATATTATTATTAAGTCCTCCTGAATGAAGTCTTTATATACTTATGTTTCAGTGATAATTATTTGTCATCATAATTATTGTTATAATTATATTTGAAAATTCATAGAAAGTTGGAATTCATTTCATTACCTAACACACTGACTCATCCCACAACAGTGTAGTTACTTTATAAATTTTGCCACAAAGGTGACACAGAGGCTAGGATACAACATTTTGTAGGAATTCGGGAGTTCCCTGTTGGGTCTTCAGCTAACTTAATCATTCTCCACATTGAAGCTCCGCTCTGCAAATCCCACTAGAATCTCTATCAAATATAATTTGTCTTCTGAGTCATACTTAGGAATTTTCAGCAGTATCCAACACAGCTGCAATAGCTTTTCAAATGTAGCCAATTTTGTCTGAAGATAAAAAGGCCCAAATCACAATCTTCTGATAGAAGCATGAGATAAGACAAAGCCAAACTTATTGTATTTTCATGCTTTAAACAGAGACTAATTTTAATTTCTATCAATATTTTTAATATTCATATACTCAATGGAGGCCCAGAATTATTTTAATACAAATAATTCTTAAAAACACAGAGATTTAGAGCCTTCTGCCTCTCTCTCCCCAAATAAATAGAAGTAAATGTGGCCTTACCATGTTTAACTTCTTAAGGTCAGCATTATTGCTCATGTAAAAAATGTTCTACTGAATTGTCTGAAGACTTTATGATTTGTCTATATGTTTAATCATGTTTACATAAGCTCTATATTTAGATATGCTATTCGTCTATGGAATATTACCAACAATAAATTCTTGGTAGAAGGAGGTTATAGCAAATAAGTTCCTTTTGTTCCCAAAGATCTAATTAAGTGTTGCCCTCTGGAGTGTCAGCTTTCATGTGGCAATGTCTATTTTAGTAGCTTTGCTTTATAATTATCGATGTATTTATTTTATTTATTCTATAGGCCATTCCTTTTTTTTTTTTTTTCACTCCAAATCTTTTCCCTTGTACATAATAGGTATTGATATATGTAAAATAGATGACTGGTTGGAATGGAGTATTTAAAATATTCAGCATTGTCTTTCTGTCATTTCGGGGCCTGTAGAGACATGCTGGAAACAGGATTTCTAAAATGGCAGGTATATTTGCAAGGCTGTGGTCCAAAGCCATTTTTATTGGCTTAAGTGGGGTTTCTGGAACCAGAGGGAGCACACAGCTCTTGTTAAAATTCAAAATGCTTATTATGCCTGAGATAAAACTAAATTCTATTTGAGCAAGAAATGTGCTGATGTGTACAAAGCAAAAAATAACAAAGTGACTCTGGTGGCAAATCAAACAAAACTAGAGTAATTTAAGGAAAAGTCACTTGTGCCCATGGAAACAGTAGCATGGTTCATGCCAAATTCTGAAGTGATCTTCCTGTTATGGCCATCGGACACAGAATCCATACGATTATGTATTCTTCAAGGATTTACACTTACTGAAAAGTAAATGAATAAAAGCCTAGAAGGAAAAATTGGGCATTTATTAATATAGGCATTTCTTAAAATTTACAAGACCCAGACCAGAAATCTGCCGCTACCTTTCACCTTTTCACAGATGTGAGCTACATTCATAAAGTGATTAAGTCAAAACAATTGGCTAATGGAAACAAACCGCTCCAAGTAGAATACTTCCACATAAAAATTATGCCATCTCGATTATTCAGTGTTAATCTTCAGGTGATGCTGAAGAGATTACTATTACTTTATTTCTATTCTTTCATGTCCAGCCATCCTCTCATCCCATACCCCCACCCCAACGAGAGACTCTTTCAGTTAATTTATGATATGAAATTCATCCTGTTTTAGTCACTACCTTTTTAATAAATGGAATGGCTCTTTTTGCAATGCCTAATATATTTATTTGTTTCCATGCATTTGGTTATGCTACCTTTGTCTGAAATGATCTTTTCTCATCTCTACATGCTCAAATCTTACTCAATTTTCAGGACTCTATCCAAAAATCCCCTAGTGTAGGAAATCTTTCCGATCCCCCCTGTTGAGATCATTCTCTTCCTCCTCTAATCTCCTCTACCTTTCTTGTGGTTCTTAGTTTCTCTTAATTTATAGCTTTTTATCCCCTTTACTATACTGAAAACTACTTCAGAGCAAGGTTCAAATTTATTCATCATTTTGCGCCCTATAGTGATTATTACATGGCCTTGCATATAGAGGGCAATAATAAATATCAAATGGTGTGTGATTTAAGATAGGAAACAATCCAGTAAAATACATGTGAAGTAATGTTTTTTTTTTGTATTCTTTAGAACTCATGTAATTTTTAGTAATTTAATTATTTCCAGTATTTCCATCATTCTGAAAAAAGGGAAGGTCACTTTCTCCAGCCTAGGAAGTCTTTGGATTCATGATGGATTTTTAAAACTTCCAGATGTTATGAATTAATTCTAAAATAGAAAAAAAAAACAATAGAACTGGGTAGCAAACAAATTAAAAGCAGTCAAACTCTGTGTTTACCACAAGTATCACAAATAGACCACAAAAAAAATTATAAAATGGAAAGAAATTTTCAGGTAATTTACCATGAATTATAAGAGAGAATGACAGAAAAGTCAAAAGCTAATTTCAAAATGAATTTAAATACTTGAACTAGAAATGCATCCCATTTTTAATCTTTTCTTTTTTTTTAGGGATAAAAATAAAATGCCATATAGATGAGAATCATGAAAACAAAATGCTTCAAAGAGTAATTTTCGCCCTTTTTTTGTTTGAATTTGCTTCCCTTGATTCAATTACCTTGCAGTTGAAATTTTAAAAAGGAAAAAAAATGTAAAATATCAAATTAAAATACTGAAATTTTCCTTTCTTTCCACAAATATAGACACCTCACATGTAATGTAAGACAAATGTTTAAAGCTTTATTTTGTATTTCTTGATTTTTTGGTTTAATTCTCTGGAGAAGTGTGGAAATGTCAGTTTGTTAGTTGAGTATGTCAAGGGATATGTAAGACAGGGGACAGTATCCTCAGAGGTCCCCTGTATGTAAGAGGCAGAATCCGTTCGTTAGTTGTTAGGGGCAAGGTTAGCTGAAAAATGGGCAGCCACATTGACCTAGATTCAGCATCAGGGTTGTATCACTCTTGATGACTGCCTGGTGTGAGCTGAAACATCATTCCTAAAATTTTAGTTAGGGTGTGACTGACAGTGGGAGGCCAGCAGCTGAAGGTTAGTAGTTGGAGACAGCACTGATCACACTGGGTAGGATTCTATGAGAATTCCCTGAACTTCCCTATCTCCCAACTTGAAATGGTATAAGCAACATACTTTCATGATGAGGAAGGGAAGAAAAAAGAAAGAAATATGTTGCTAGTTATTAATTATGATGACTAATTAATTAAGAGGAAATTCATAGCTAAAATAAGGTACTTGAATTATTTTAAAATTTCAAAATTACTATTTCCTGTTCAAAATAGAATTAAGAACTGATGGACTTTATGAAATTGTTATTGATTTAGTGGGGAAAAAAAAGAGGGGATGCATCTTCGGAGATTTTACTTAAATTAACATCAAGTTGAAGAAGGTAATTTTATATCCCCACTTTTTGCTATAGCCAACACTAGAGCAGAATATGGCCAGACAGTCAACTGGGACAGCATGACACACCACTGGAAAAAATGATGTTGAGTGCAAAGTTACAAGAAAAGTAAAATCATTGTTGAAGCCACGTTAGCATACCCTGCTCATAATTATATCGGATTCTCTAGACACTTCTTTTGGAAGATTCCCCAAAACAAAAGCAGAGAAATTACATAAATGGTTTTCCAGTCCAACCTTTCTGATTTAGTGTGTCATAAGTTGCTTGCAGTATTTCTCCAAGTAGGGGATCCAGGAAAATTTCCAGGGGTTGTGGATTTTGGAATTTCACCAAACTGCTAATGATTGAGGCCATACTAGTTAGTAAAAATCTTTCCTAGCTGTTAATAAAAGGGAAGTGTGACGTGAACTAAAGTAGACAAGTGAACTAGAGGAAACAATAGCAGTAATGATAACCAGTTAACCATTTGGGTGCCTATGTGCATCCATCATGGTGTTAGCTTTCTTCATTATTGTTCTTCCCAGCACTACATTGGCGTAGTTAAATTTTCTTCTCCTTGACTAAGAAAGATAAAAATAACACTTTTCATGTCCCCTTCTCAATAGCTTAGAACTTAGAGGAAATGAACATAAAAAATTTGAGTCAAAGAAATACTAATTCACAGGATTTAAAATACTGAAGAGGGTGCCAAAGTTTGGGCTATATTGAATGGCCACATTCCAAAAGCACTTACTTTATTTTCTGGTAGTTGTTTATTTATTAAAATAATTTACTGATTACTCAGAATTATTACTTTTTATTTTCTGAAAGATTTTAAGCTCCATGGGGAAAGGATTGTGCCTGTTTCTCTGGTACCTAGCACACAGTCTCAAAGAGCGGGTGCTCAGAAAGGACCTACTGGCTGATTAGTTACTGAGAATCTAGTCCAATACCAATGATTTTAAGCTTTCTGGTAATTTCAATATTTTTCCAGTCTAATTTCTACAATTTAGGTTAAATTAAAAGCCTCCCAGTTCTCAACTTTGAATAATGGTTTCATCAGGAAATCATCACTTTGGAATAAAAGTATCCATCTATAAAATCTTAAGACATTTTTCTTCTTTGCTTTTATTTAAATTTCAAAATAGAGTCCCTGCCAAGTGAAAGAAATACAAGAAAACTCAAAAAAATGCCAGAGGCAAGTTTATTAACATTTTTCTAAAGCATATCTTGTTTGAACTGTTTATTTTGGACCACTATCCACAAGATAATTATTTTTTAAGTTCATAAGAAAAAAAAATGGCCCGTAATTGTTAGTTCGTATAAAGGCAACAAATGGAGTTGAGTGAGAAAGAGGAAGAGAGTCTCTCACAATTAAACTATTCTCAGAAAATTTTTTTGACTGTACCACTAAGTCCTAAAGAGGGATAGGCAGAGAGATTCATTCATCCCAAAATAAATCTGAAAAATATTAAGTATCTAACGCCTGACACAGCTCCTGGCACATAAGGTGCTCAATAAACATCTGTTTAGTGGCTAAATTATGAAGCGGGTTTAAATGTTTTGGTTTTATTAGTATAAAAAAGGTTATTATCATGAAAAAATAATTACACATGATTTTCTATAATTAAAATAATAAGCAAAGCCCTTCTTTAATAATAATAATAATGATAATAGCAATTTTTATGTAGTACTTCCTATTACAAATAATAATGATAAAGCAGTTCTTATATAGTACTCATACCTATTCTAAGCTTTATATGTATAACGATTATATATGCACTTATTATAATATATAAAAGTAAAATGTATATATTTCATGTAATCCTCATCACAACTCTATGAGCATGTACTACTTTTTATATCTGTTTTACAAAGGAGTAAGATGACTTGCTAAAGATGACATGATTAGTGAACTGGCAAAGTCAAATTTCAAATCTAGTAAGATTGGTTCTGAAATCTATTCTTTTAATCTCCAAATGTTATGTTGAATTTAGTAGTAAGTGCTTTTAAACAGATTAGAACTTTATATTCAAATGAGTGTTTTCTTCTTCAATGAAAAATTTTGAGTAACTATATTTAGCTCATTTTTTTTTTCTCCCTCAATTATGTATTCATTTCAAACACTATTTTGAATGTTTTCATTGGCGGGTTCATTGAAGGTAGGCTTAATTTTTTTAAACTACTGAAAACAATTTGTTGCAATTTCTGGTGAATACATAGAATTAAATGAGTTTGACATTGCATCAAGAAACAAACATGAATATAAGGTAATGATTCTAATTTTCTTGCATGTCTCATAAAAAGATTTTAAAGACAATCCCATAGAATAATGGATCCAAATCTGTTTTTGCAAAAATGATGATAGAGTTATAGATGTATTTTCTTCTGTAGTGCTAGTAAAAAGGAAAGACTAGAAGAAAAAAAAACCTTAGTACTATATGAAATTTAAAAATCAGTGGAAGAGTCCTTTAAATCTATTGTCTTAAATCAAGAAAGTGTGAATATACTTTGGAAGACAGAAGTCTGTGTTAATAATACAATCTTGTTCTTTTACTAAATTATATTTTAACCCTATTTTTTTTTCTCAGAATCTGTTAGGACAATCCAAGTTTTACTGTAGTCAGTATTAAGCTTGAATTAGCCAAGCAACCAGAATGTGAAAAGTTAGGCTTTCTCTCCCCTTAGGGAGAGAAACTGTACAAAATGATCCCTCCCTGAGAGTGCAGAAAAAAAGTTTCCAACAAAACTTACATATGTGGCAGAGATCTGTCCCAAAATGACATACTTAGACAAATATTTCCAAAAAGATCATAGGCTTTATTTATTTTTTTTTACAGTAGTATTCCCTAAACTTTCCAACATTTCTCAGCTTGGTCTATTCTTTATCACTTTCTCTTTTTACATTTTTCAAAAGAGACCGTGATTAATTTTGAATTTCCTCAAAGAAAAATTTTTTTTCAGACAACATTTTTATTTTGATGTACATTCTTATTCAGTGCCCTGAAGCAATTGAAGAACATGAAAACAGTTAAACTGAAAGACATTGTGGATTATTAATAGTTAAATAAATTCAAGAAGCTAACCACATTCTAATTTTTATTTGATATATATATATATATATATATATATTTACTTTAATTATTTGAGAGATGTCCCATTTGCTCTCACTTTATAGATTTTTATTTTCGAGAACATTATCCACATTCCACATTTGTTGCCTCCAAATTACTTTCTTACAATTCAACAAATGCTTTCGGATGAATAGTATAACTACACATAGACTTCGTTTCTTTAATATAGCTTTTTTCTCCAACTCAAGCAGGCTTTGCCTAATGTATTAGCATTGTGACTCACTTGCTTTTTCTGTGCTTACCCTTCTACCTTTGTGCATACTGCATGCCTACTCCCTTAATCATTAAAACTTGGGATATAAGGTTCTGGCCAGCAGTAAGCTTTCTAAGAATGAAGCCTCAGGTCTATTGATCATGAGAACACTTTCTTGATTTAAGACAGTTTCAGTTAAACTAAGAATAACATCTTGGCTTCAGATGTGTTTCAGCCCCAGACCCATCGGAACGACCCCACTTACTACCTTCGAGGGATCAGACAGGAAAACACCATGGGAGACTAGAGTCCTGTCCAATCAATAGCACCTAGAACCCCAAATCCCCTTAGTTTCTATGACTAATGAGTCTTCCCTGTATAACCTATCCCCTAGAGGCCATGGGGGAGCCAGGTCTTTGATCATCTTTTCTCCTGTGTCTCCCAGATTTGCCACTCTACAATAAACCTTTACTTTTTTTGCTGCAAAACCTGACTTAGGCATAGGCAGGGGCCTTTAGGCACACGCCAGCAGATGGACTCCTTTGGTAACAATAGTGACATCTAGTTGATGGCTCAAATTGTTTCCATTTAATTAATTAACCATGCTGTCAAATACCTACTGTGAGCAAGGCAAGCCTTAAGCCAAAAAGTATTGTACTTGCCCTAAAGAGATTAAATCTATTAATATTGAACAAATCACTTGGCCACTGGACATAAATTCATTTATGAAATGATAAAGTTAAATATATTTTGACCGTAGTTTATTCTACTTAGAACATTCAATACTTTTCTTAAAAAATCATATGGTAAGCTTTTTTTTTTCCCATTTAAAAAGAAATTTCTATTATTTTCTCCAATTTTCTTCCCTCCTGTAATATGTTTTATATTTATCAACAAGTTTCTGTTTTCCAAGTAGCTCCCTTAGAAATAGATGCATCTTTTCTCTGGATATAACAGAATATTATTCTTTTTCCTAGAGCACATTATTATTAAACACGGGTAAAGGGAACCAAACCTTTCTTTACATTGCACATAAAATGTTTTCTCAACCATTAGGTTATTTAAGCTCTCTCTGGTGCTTACATATGTATGTTTTTCACTTACAGGTCATATTAGATTTTTTTAATACTTTAAAATAGAGGATTATATATACTCTAATTTTTTATCATTATCATTTTATATGCTTGAGTTTATTTTTGGTTTCAGTTGGAGTAGACTGATTAATTAATGGGTCTTAATTTTTTAATAGGATGCTTCAAAATGAGGAAATACACTTGCAAACACTCACTAATAGTAGATGACATTAATTTTTTTTTCTATTCTGTACAGTTTTGTCAAATTAGCCTAGATAAAGGAAGAAAGAAGCCTACCTTTTCATTTCAACCGTTATGTTTCTTATACCAAGAAATCAAGGAAATTTACATCAAGAGATTTTGGATTTTTAAAATTAGTATTAGCTACATGATAAATAATTGTAATTATTGATTTTCACGATCCAGAAGCGGAATAGTTAGTCTATTAGCTTTGTTGAATTGCCACAGGCATAGTCTTCATCTGGTTGTTTTATTTTTCTGTCACAGTAATTGAGTGTGATTCATAGTGTCCTATAGAAAACCCAAGGTTTTGCATGGCTGCATTCTTCTAGCATTTCTAATTGAATGCTTCAGTCTGACTTAGGAAAGTGCTGACAGCAATGTAACCCTTATTTGTATAGAGAAGAGTGAATATGCTTAAAAATGATAGGACATAAATCTCAAAATTACTACCTTGCAGTTGGGTAGTTCTACATCTCTAGGGCTAATTGGAAATGCTCAACTTTCTTCCTGATACTGCAGAGTTCATGTTAGTCAATTTTGACAATCTCTCATATTATTCTTTGTTGAATAAGTGAAAATCCCTTGGTGAGATGATACTGAAATAAGAGGTATGAACTCAGTTTGACTAATACTCCTATAATGACTAATAGATGTAGCAGAAATTCTTATCAAATTTGTAGGTGATACAGAGCTACATGTTACATGATAGCATTAGGATTATAAACCTAAGAATATAGTGAAAGTGGGCTTTTTACACAACACAATAAAGTTCTGTAAGAGATAAGTATAAAAGCATCCAGTAAAAACTGATTGCACAAGGATATGGAGAAAAGGAATATAGTCACATAATCGTAGTTGATGTAAAAAAAATGGCAAAAACAGTTGGAAAGCTTTAGTTCATCCTTTACTGAGTGTCTGTCTATAATGTGCTCAGCATTATGCTAGGCACAGGGTTTAGTGATGAAACAGACCTGTTCAATGTCTTTAATAAGTATACAGTCTGGGGCAGAAGAAGCAATTTCAACTTAGATTGATAAATGTTATGATAAAGGTGTTTACCTACAAAGGGTACATAATCCAGTATGTCTTGCTATCCTTCGCCCTTTTCCCTATCTGGAAAAGACCGAATCAAATGGTACCATTTCTACTTTTTCAACCATCCAGAATAGTCTTATAAATGTAAAATTGATCAATAATACATTCTGAAAACCAAAGAGCTTTCACAGTACTTTCTCCCTCTCCTTGATAAGCAACAGACTTGCATTCAGGTTATGTACCCCAGTAGCTTTTATATGAGAGAAAGTAGGACAAGGGATAGACAGAATATAAAAGATGTGTTAGATTTTTTCTTATATCTAGATCATATCCCAATATCCTACAAACACTCAGAGTTGGAGTAAACTCATCCACAGAAGCCATTATCCTTTGAACGAACCCCATTCCATAATACTGCGAATAATATTAACAATATGAGAGAGATGTTATATACTATATTGTAATGCATTTAAGAAAGTTCTGTCAAATGCTATTTTAAAAAATTTATTTATTTTAATTAGTTTCAAGTGTACAGTTCATTGGTTAGACATCTATGTAGTTCATAGAACGATCCCTCCAATTGCTCCTTCCCTTCCCTGACCCTCCACCTACCCGACATATGAATGTTAACTGCATTTCCTATGCCGTGCTCCCCATCTCCGTGACCATTCATCAGCTACTAATTTGTACTTCTTTAACCTTTCACCCCATTTTCTCAACCCCCCACCCCCTCTCCTCTGTCCGCCACCAAATTGTTCACTATATTTGTGAGTCTGTTTTTGATTAGTTTGTTCTTTTTATTCCTTAGATTCCACATATAAGTGAAATCATATAGCGTTTGTCTTTCTCTGTCTGACTTAAATACCCTCTAGGTCCATGGAAGCAATATCTTTGTCTATACCTTTCCTTTTAGTCTGTATGTGCCTTTTTATCTGAAGTAAGTCTCCTGTAGGCAGCATATGTAGGGGGCTTGTTTTCTTATCCATTCAGCCACTCTATCTTTTGGTTGGAGCACTTACTTATTTCCATTCGAAACACTTATTGATAGGAATGTAGTTGTTACTATTCTTTATTACTGTTTTTGATACATGTTTTTTTTTCTCTCTTCTTCTTAAAGAAGTTCCTCCAACATTTCCTGTAATATTGACATGGTGGTGATAAATTCCTTTAGCTTATTTTTGGGGGGAATCTCTTTATCTGTCCTTCACCTCTAAATGACAGCTTCGCTGGATAAGTTATTCTTGGTTGTAGATCCTGGGTCTTCATCCTATCAAATATTTTTTGCCAAGTCCTTCTGTCCTACATAGTTACTTTTGAGAAATCAGCTGCCAGTATTATGGGTTTTCTCTTATAAGTAACTATCTATTTTTCTCTTGCTGTTTTTAATATTCTTTCTTTGTATTTAACCTTTGGCATTTTAATTATGATATGTCGTGGTGTGGGCCTCTTTGGACCACTGAGTTTTGGAATTCTCTGAGCTTTCTGGGGTTTTATGTCCATCTCCTTCACCAGTTTAGGAAAGTTTTCCATCATTATTTCTTCAAACAGCTGTTCAACATCTTGATTTTCTTCAGTTATGCCGATTGGACAGATATTTGGACCCTTAATAGTGTCCCATATGCTCCTTAAATTATTTTTATAGTCTTGGCATCTTTTTTCTTGCTATTGTGATTGAATGCTCTTGGCTTTCCCATGCTCTAGATAGGGCACTCGATCCTTTTCTTTATTCACTTTATTTATTCCTTTGTCTATTCCATTTAATATACTTCTCATCTCAGATAATGTGTTCTTCATTTCAGACATATTCCCTTTTATAATTCCTATTTCTATTTTTATGTTTTTTATCTTTTTTTTGAAGTTCTCACTGAATTTATCTACACTTCCCAAAAGTTCATTGAGCATATTTATAACCAGTGTTTTGAACTCTGCATCTGTTAGATTACTTGACTCCATTATATCTGGACCTCTGTTCTGTTCTGTAGTATGGTTTCTGCTTCTGTGTCTTCCCATTTTGGCTGCCTTTCCATTTCTGTTTTTATGTACTAAGCAAAGCTCCTAAGTCTCCCATTCTTATTAGTATGGATTTGTGAAGTAGAGGTCCAGTGGCACAGTATTGAGGGGTTCAGCTGCAGGCCAAACTTAGCCCAAGCCTCTACCACTGTGGGGCCACCTGTTAAGATTCAGCAAGCAATCCACAGATGCTGTGCTTATAGTTGCCTCAAAAAGCCACACCAGAAACAGGCCAGCTGCCTCCAGTGTGAGTCTAGGTGCTTCTCAACAAGGAGCACCAGACTTGCTGATAATACACCTGGATGTGGCTTGGGTGGGGCCGGTAGTTGGGGGAGGCGGGGTTTCAGGGAATCCTCTTGGCTGAGTGACCTCTGTTATCCAGTTTGATGATGTCTTGGCTATGGCGGCTCTGTGTCTGCGCACTGGGAAGGAGGAGGTCTCAACAGGGAACAATGGATACCACCGGTACTTTGTACAGAGTGTGTCTTGCCTCAGCCCTCACTCTGATAATGTCTCCTTGTAAGTCCCCAGTGCTCCCTGCATGCAGCCAAATGAGCACTGCTGCTCAGAGTGAGCAGGTCTGTCACTGCAAAAATCTGCTCGCGGATGAGGCCCCTTTAAGAGGCTTCTGCCGCTGCCACTGCTGCTGCCGCAGCCTCTGTCTTAGCCACTGGAGCCTGAGCTGCCTAGCGTCCTCACCCCGTCCTACCTTCTGCAGGGTGATTTCTTGGATTTCTCCCTAGTTGTATGGCTTGTTCATCAAGATTCCAGGCGATTTTTCCTTGCTGCTGCTCCTTGTTTCTGTCACAACTTTGTTTTGGTCACCAGAGAGATGAACAGAGCCTCTATCATCTACACCATTTTTTTTCTGCCCTCAAGTATCTATTTCTATAGTAATCTAGGTATGCTTTATCCTAAGATCCCTTTCCCCCATCTCTCTCTCTCTCCTCCTCCTCCTCCTCCTCCTCCTGCTTCTTCTTCTCCTTCTCTCTTCTCTCTCTCTCTCTCTCTCTCTCTCTCTCTCTCTCTCTCTCTCTCTCTCTCTCTCTCTCTCTCTCTCTCTCTCTCTCTTTCTCTCAGTTTTCCTATGTATTCTATGACTTTCCAATACATACTGACATATACACTGAGCATACTCCTGTCTCAAGGTTTTTGTACTTTCTGGTACCTTTATCCAAATCACTTCCCAATATCTGCATGGTTTGCTACCTGATCTTCAGATCTTTGCTCAAATATCACCCTAGCAAGTACTTCTTTGACTATCACATTTAAAATCTCACACCCTTACAAATCTTCCTGCCTTTTCTTTCCTGCATTATTTTTCTTTTTACCACTATGATCCTCTAATATACTACACATCTTCCTTATTATCTGTTTTGTTCTTTCTTGCAGCACTAGCACCTAGTAATCGAGTACCAAGTACTGGACATAATGAATCCTCAATAAGTACTTATAAAACAAATGATTGAATAAATAAACCTTAAATATTGACTTCACTTTTGACCTGTTTTCTGAGTGCCACACATTTCTAACCTAGAGATGGTCATTATAGTTCATGTCTTGTCTAGATCTGAGTAACACTCTCCTGGTCGTTCTGGTCTTTCTTCCTTTCACACTTATTCTCTACATTGTCTCTTGAGAAATTGTTCTAAAATCCAAATCTGATTTTGCCAATCATTAATTTTTAATTTGCCAATGGTATCTTATTACCCTTAGAAGAAAAACCTACTTTTGAAGAAAAATTGCCTTAAGTTTCCTCATTTCACTTTATGGTCTCAGCTCCTGACACAGCAGCCTTCACTCTGACCAGTCTAGACTACTTTAAGTTCCCCAGACTCAACACCTTTTTTCTGACATTCAGACTTTCACAGACATTCTGTTTGACACACTTTCTGACAACTCGATCTATTAAACTGACTCTTATACATTCTCCATCCTCAGATGGCCCTGCCATAGGAAGCTTTCCCTGAAGCATAGAAAGGCCAATAGTTCCTGATAAGTACCTACTTAGTACTTGCACTTTCTCAAAGCAATCATCGCATGTTATTTAATTTGATTATTCTTCTGTGTCCTCTATTGGGGTCTAAGTGCCATGAAGACAGTCATCTTGTTTGTTTCACTTACGCCTAGGTCCCTAGAGTTTATCATGGTGCCTAGCTTATGGTATGCATTTGATATTTGTTGAAAGTACAAGAAAGAACCAGTAAGAACGAATGGAAGGATAAGGTTGGGGTGGCAAGAGTATTCAACTTTATTCAGTATTTGAAAAGAAGACAAGCATAGATTACCCATGGAAATAAATTTTCTTATCTTAAAGTTTTTAATTGGATAATAAAGAATGCATCTAAAATCCAGAATAAAATATTTTAATTCTTATCTTTAAGTCATTCTCTTGTTTTAATAACCCAGTATGCTCCCTAGGCCAGAGTCAGTACTAAATAAATATCTGGTAAATAACACACAAGACTGCTCTTTACAGCCAGATAAGAGGTAATCTTTGTGAATATACACAGATTATTGTTTACTAAACTTACTGTATTTTAGTGAGAACATTCAAACTGCCCTCCAGGCCAGGACATGGCTCTCCCAGTCTAGTGTTCATCATGAGGCTGAGAGTGACTCTATGGATAGAGGTCACCTCTATATGACAGATTTTAATTAATTAATTCTAAATGAGCTGTATTTTATTATCTATATATTCCTCAAAATCATTATCAAATTGTTATATCTTTAGACAGCATCAACTCTTGGGTCATCAAGTTCCACAAATTATTAGTCACTGTGGTCAATAAATGTTCGCAACTGTTCTAAAACTATATATTCAAAACTTTGCAGGATGCCCAATACTTCTAGTAGTTTTAGATTTTTTGAACAACTCCAAACCACCAAACAGTTTCCCTCTTATATATCTTAATTTTGATCAAGTTTCTTAACCGCCTTTGTCTTTCAAGGGTACAGAGGCAAGTACTTCCAAATGTCAACCTGCTGAGGCCCTGATGCAGTGCTGTAGATAATGCTGGGTGAACTTCACAAATGAACAGCCTATTTAGAGGCTTTTTGTTTTGTCCATTTCTCTCAAATCTGTGACAATAATCATTCTGCAACAAAGTTGGAAATGGAGGTGAAGAAAAAGGGTAGAATCAGCCTGAGCTTGAGAAATACTGCCAAGACCATGTGTATTATTTTTTCCTTGCCAAAATATTATTGCTATCTTTCAGAACTCTGCAAAGGATTTGGAATTTATCTCTAAGCTGACTCTGCCACGTGTTATAACCCTCCTTGGACCATGAGTTAATGCTGCAGGATAGTACGCCATCTGGTATCATTAGAGAACTAAACTCAATCTTCATGCTTAAGACAAGTATGTGGATGAGGAGCTCCCGGGTATTTCTAAATAGAACTTTCTCTTTCACACCACACTGACAAAATTAAACACACAGCAAAAAATAAATAAATAAATAAATAAATAAATAAATAAATAAATAAATGGAAGACAATAACAATAAAATAAAAATATTACAGATAAAAATTTTTATAGAGGAACATTTTATTCCTTATTTTTTTACTGTGCTTTGCTTTTTTTTTTTTTTGTCAAAATATCCCAACTCACATTTTAGTGTAATGCTTTTCTTTTTCGTCTTCTTACAAAATATTTACGACTGTGACAACCACTTCCTAACTGAATAAAGGAGTAAAATGTGGGAGATAAGACTTTAATTATGAAATACTAACCTAAGATTTCACCAGGTTTTATTATTTAAAGTCAAATATCAAATACTGATACTGATTACTTACTGTTTTTTGTTTTTGTTGTTTTTGTCTTTTTTTGTGGCTTTATCCGTAATTACCAAAATGATTTGCTAATATGTTGGATATGAATTTACCACAAAATTGTCAATTTACTGCAATGTGATTTCTAGAATTATGAAATGAACCATTCGTGATATGTTAAGTGAGATTTGAGATGTAAGAAGTATGTGAAATTAACATATGGCATAACTTGATAAAGGAATTGATTGGAGTGAGATTTTGAGATAGAAAAAATGTTGAGCAAAATTTTGACATGGGAGCCTGAGTGCTGGCTGGCGTAAGAGTGGAATAGAAGAAAGGAGAAAGAGATATAAGAAAATAGGTATTTGGGTAAATCTTATTTTATTTTATACCTGTAATTTGATTATTATCGTTAGTCTCTACTCATTCTTCAAATATCCTGCATAATGGCATACTTCCCACCAAAGTGCAAATAAAGACTAGAAAAGAACACGTCAGTTAAGTTTAGGTTTTTCATTATATTTATCATTCATACCATTAGGAAGAACATGTACATGTATTTATTATAAACTACATCTAGTACATATAGTTTCAAAATGTTACTCACCATATGTACCATGAAAAATATATACTGTTGCAGAGCAAAAAAAAAAAAAAAGGCGTACACATAAACTAATAAAGATAGCAGCATTTTATTTTTTTTCTAAATTGTGGTATGATTTCTGAGAAAAAGAATTGGAAAAGCACACATGTCACTTGTACTTGGATCCACAGATAAATTTTAGAAGTCAGTGTTCCCTATGAGATTTTATATTACTGTGTTCTCATTTTGATGATCAACACTTACCCATATGTGCACATATGAATACTCTAGATAATGTGTATGACGCTTCTATAATCAAATAGTGCCAAACAATAGTCTTTGTATTTTTGTTTGTGTTTATAACTTTTGGTGCCAAATTAAGCTATTTTATTTGAGTTGAACTAAGAGAAGAGTGAAAACCAGCAGAAGTCAAATTAATAGTTAACATATAAATGTTCCATTTTCCCAAGTTATAATATGGTCATGTTTTGATTTATGAATCAAAGTTTCACAATAGTTTGAAAAGATAAGAATAGTGGGAAAATATGAAGGATAATGCGGTAGAAGTCATAGGGAGAGAATATGACACTTTCTTGAGTATATCCCTTTGCATAATTTTAACATGTAAAAGCATGTAATATTCTCCATATTTTTAAATCTAAACTAACACAAATGGGAACATTCTAGACAGTGTGGTAAGACAAGAAAAATCAATAAAAGACATCTAGATTGAAAATTAAGAAACTAAGAACTACTCAGTGAGTTTAGTGCATTGCAGGATACCAGATGAATATGATAAAATTAATTTTATAGTATATGGTAGCAAAATAAAATTGGAAATTTAAAATTAAATAAATATTATTTATAATAATATTAAAATAAAATATTTAAAAACAAATATGTAAATATATAAACAAGGTCTGTACACTAAATACTATAAAACTCTGATTAATCATTTCAAAGCAAATCTAAGTGAATGGGCAGGTATACTTTGTTTATAAATTGGAATATACAATAATGTTAAAATTTCCATTCTAAAATTGAACTATAGGTGTAATGCATTCTCAGTCAAAATTCTATCAGGATCTTCTTTTGAAATTGGCAAGCTCATTCTAATCACCTAGAATAGACAGAACTACTTGAAAAAGAAGATTAAAGTTAAATTACTAAAACTATCTGACTTTAGGACTTATTATAAACTGCAATTAGCAATACAAAGTGATCATGGTGTAAAGATAAATAGATTGGTGGAACAGAATAAAAACTACAGAAATAGACATACACATACTTGGTCAATCGATAGTCAAAAATGGTGCAATGTCCATTCCATGGAGAAAGAATAGAAATCTTACATTATGCTGGAATAATTGTGTATCCACTTATAAAAAAAAATAACTTGTCTATACCTTTCTCCATATACAAAAATAAACTCAAAATAGTTCATAGGCCTAAATTCAATATGAAGAGCCATAAAATCACTAGAAGAAAATATTTTTGATTTTGTGTTGGGTAAAGACTTCTTAGATGTACATAACACTAAAATCATAATACATCAAAGAAAGAATTGATATACAGAACATCATTAAAATTAAAAACTTTAGTTCTTTGAACAATGCTGTTAAGGGAATGAAAAACTACATGGGAAGAAAATATTTGCAAACTGCACATCTAATAAGGAACTAGAGTCCAGAGTATGTGGAGAACTTTCAAAACTCAATATTAACAATGAACAACCCAAAAGACTTGAACTGACGCTTTATGAAAGTAAATATATGGATGGCAATAAGTACATGAAAAGTGATTAACATCATTAATCAATGAATAAGTAGAAATTAGAACAATTAAGTAACACCAGACATCCATTACAAAATCTACAATTAAAATGTTGATGAAGTATTGAAGTGCTGATGAAGATGTATGACAACCAAAACTCTTATGACTACAGGTACAAATGAAAAATGATAAACTGCTTTAAAAAAGCTTTTCTGTTCCCTAAGAAATTAAACATACTTATACTGTATAACCCAGACATTTCATTTCCAGCTGTTTATGCAATAGAAATGAAAGCATATATCTATATTTGTTTGCAAATGTTATTTATAATAACAAAAAGTAGAAACAATTCATATACCAAAAGCCATAAAATCACTTCATTTCATTTCCAGCTGTTTATGCAATAGAAATGAAAGCATATATTTATATTTGTTTGCAAATGTTATTTATAATAACAAAGAGTGGAAACAATTCATATCTCCAACAACAGGTCAATGGATAACATTATAGAATTTGGCGTACAATAGAATACTACTGTTATAAAAAGCAATGAACTATTAAGTCACTCACTAGTCTTGATGCATATCAAAATAATTATTTTGGATGAAAAAAATTAGAACAAATAGAATACATAATATCTGATTCTACTTTTATGAAATTCTATAAAATTGCATTTATCTATTGTAACAGAAAACAAATAAATGATTTTCTGGGATGGAAGGATTGGGGAAGAATAGGGAGAGGGATAATACAAGAACTGCCTAAAATTGTGTGGGTAATTGATCATGATGATGGTCTCATGGAGATAGATAGATATATATATATATATATATATATATATATATATATATATATATGACAAATCTTGTCAATTTAAACTTAAATCATGTATGGTTTATCATATGTTTATTATACCAAAAAAAGCTGTTAAACACATGAAAAGGTGAAAAAAAGAGTATATACAAGTGCAGAAATTGGTGGTAGTGGGGAGGTCATCAGCAAATAACAGATTTCTTGCAAGAGGGAATGTGGATAAATATTATTTATGGATTAAACAAAGTATATACAGAGGTATTCTGGGGAATAAAGCTACACATTGACTGAGGCAGGGGAACCCCATGGGAGCTTTACTTTAGAAGGCTCATGTAGCCCAAACACACAAAAAACAAGTATACATGTTTATAATATGAAAGCTTAAGGACAAGTCAGATTCCTTCCTAAAGTTTATTAAAATAATTTATCTAAAATTTCCAATGTAAAAAATTTAACTTTTTTTTAAAGCAAATATATTAAATGTACTGTAGTTTAGGCAAACTGCACAGTATGATCAAACAGTCCCTACAACACTGACTTCACTTCAGATACCAGCTACAAGTTTGGAGGCCCAGGGCGACCTTCACTTCAGACCAACTGACTACAAATTCAGATATTCCCAGAACTTCCCACAGGTTTGATAAGTATTAGACTAGCTCACAAAACTCAGGAAAACACTTTACTTAAAAGTACAGTTTCATTACTGTGAAAGTATACAAATTAGGACCAACTAAAAGAAGAAACATACGGGATATACCTGAGAGAGCTCTCAACATGAAGTTTCTGTTGTCCTCTGTGACATGTTACTCTCCTGTCATTGAAATGTGACAATACACAAAGTATTAAAATTAGGGAAGCTCATCATAATCTTTGGTGCTCAGAATTTTTATTTGAGCTCTATCACATACGACCCATATGGCTGACCTTTAGCCTCCAATGTTCAGCTAATATATTTAGTGTCTAGTTCCTCTTGGAAGTCAGAACTAATATGACAGGGTCCAAAGCCCCCAAAATAAATTGCATTATTAGAGTGCCTGGTGGCCAAAGCCTCTTGTAAACAAAGACATGCTTATCAAGCAGAATATTCCAGCGGCTTGGAATCACCTCCCCGTAGTTGAGGACAAAGACCAGACCTCCTTTTAGGTAGAGTTTACTGTTCGCTACATATTAAAGAACACATAAGTTCCTCTGTCACTCAGGATTCACTACTTACCACCAAAACAAAATAATCCATTACTCTATGTATCCATAGTTTGTACTAACACCATTTGGACCACTAGGAAACTTCTGCTTTTCTTGCCCCATGTCTGGAAGCGAAAGCCAATCCAGTCACAGTGCTGTGAAAATTTTGATTTGTGTGATGTCAAAATTGGGAACTGACAGTGTTTAGAAACGCGTAGAGATTTTAATGGCAAAAGTGCTTAGAAAAGAGAAAAGACAACCTACCCTACCATTAACACAGTGTGATTACCAGAGATTCTTCCCTAATGAAGTACCCTTTCCAAGTAATGCTGAGACACATTTTATTTTGCTTTTCTTTGTGTTCTACTTTGTGATTTTGGAGAGTCTCATAAATTAGCATGATATTCACAAGTATTGATTATCGCAGTTGAGGGATATTTTTTCAATTTTAAACAATTAACTTTTTCTGCAGTCTTAAACATATTACTTTTACTTTGCTTCTTTGGGAGCTAGGCATACCATTTTTGAGTGTGCTATTGTTATTAATTGTTTAAATTGGCAACTAGATTAACTTTAAGTGATATAAAAATATTAAATTTCTAAAGATTTATGACAAATTTAGCTTCATTTAAATAATTTTGATTAAAATTTTGGATATATATAAATTATAATTGTATTTTGCCTCTAAATTCTCATAGATAATTTTGAATGATTTTTTAAAATAACTTTTTGGAAAATGCATGAATATAATTTAGTCATTTTGAGTGTTTTACATTAACATTTTTAGTATAATCAGATTTCATTTTATATTTTTAAGATTATCATGCAATAATATTTCATCAAAATAAAAATAAATAAAAACAAGTTTTATGGACTGATATAATATGCACGTATGATAATTTATTTATTACCTACATCTTGATCTTATTCTTCTTCTAAGAAAAATGTTAGGTCATCACAAAATTCTTACATGTACAATAATAATTGAATTCGGTTATCCTTGATACCTTTTTGACTTTCAGTAATGTACAAACCATAGCTTTACACATATTTTTTAAAATTATATTTTATGAATGCATATTTGTTAAGACACAAGGATAAAGCATAATTTATTAGCACTTCATTAACTTGATTTACAACCTTTAAATATTTAGCCATATGATACATGGGCCTCTGTTTACTTTCTTGCCCCAATGCCCAAAAGATAATAGAGTTGGACATGTAAGTAAACACGAGAGTCTAACTGTTTAAGAGGTTCCCAGAAAAGATTTGGTGCTTGCAGATAAAAAGAACAGAGTGGTAAAGAGTTATCGGGCAGAATAATCAAGATTTGTGTGTGTGTGCACATGTGTGTATCTGTGTGTCTATGTGTGTGTCTGTGTGTGTGTGCCTGTATATGAAATAGCTGTACAAGTGGGAGGGTTACAGGAAAAATGTTTTCAGAAAAACAAGGTGATTTTGTTGAAAAACATATATTTAAGGATTTAAAAGGGCACATTATTTTTTGTCAACAGCAAAAACATGAAGACTATTTAGAAACTCAAAGAAATATACAATGTTCTACCAAAAGATCATGAATCAAATAAAAAATATAATTTTGAGCAACTAATGGAGTATAAAGAGAGAATTAGTTTTATCACATTAATATTTAAATGCACATTAAATTTTTCACCTACAGCGAGAGAAATAAGTATGTATATTCTTATTATTCAATGGGCTCTTCTATGAGTAATACTTATCTCTCATGATACTTTCAACTTTTAGAGAATTTATGGATAAATCATGAAAGACAGTGGCTTTAAAATAGAAGATTTGGGGTTTAGTCATGGCAATTTAAAAGTTAAAACCAAAGGTAATAGAAATTGACAATCTGTAACACAATAAAATTATGTCAGGAAAACTACAGGAAATCTGATAAAGAGGTAATGAATGTAGTTTTGCAGTTCAGTTCACCAATTTCTACCAATGCTTTTAATACTATAAATAGAAGGAATTCAGAAAAGCTCCCTAACATTCAGAATTTTTACTAAGCCTATCTTTTATAAACATGTTAACACTACTGTGGGGTCTTTTTTACCAGAAAATTAAACTTCAAATTGATATTATTTTTGACTATGTTTTTACACCAGCTTATACCAGTCATGAACATAAGAAAATATATATTAATGTAAAGACAATGGTTGGTTCTTAACAAAGATTCAAGTCACACAATAATAATAAAATTATAGAAATAATATCAAATAACTGACCTTATTATGATAAAAAAAACTAAAACCTATCTACCTAAATTCATTTCTACTGAGTATTCATAAATTCAGTCTTATGATCATGGACTCTAATCTTGTTTGCATTTCAGTATGAGTTTTTCCTATTATATTTTCCCAAATAAGAAATGGTATCTTAAAAAGAACTGTTGACTGTAAGTTATTGGTTTCTCTGTTCGAAGCCTGGCTCTGCTTCCTTTTCTAGATGAGTGATTAGATAAATCACTCGACAGATCTGAGCCTCTTGTTTTCTCATCTTCAAAGGGAGAATGGTTATGTTTTGGTGACTTGTGAGATAAAGTATTTACAACACTGTAATTTGATACATTTATATGTTATAATATGGTTGCCATTGTAGAGATTACAAAACAAAAACATATAACTCATTGTCTTAAATTTGCAATTACCAACATTAAAAAAACGAGATTGTATGCAATGTCCTCTTTTAATGCATAAAAGAAAACATTTTAATATATAAGATGAAGTTTTAAAGGAGAGAACTATAGATTTGGAGGGTTCCGTACAAATAAACCATTAAAGAATCACTTACTCTATGTATTGAAACTATTGCTGAGCCACATGCCATTTTTAAAATATGGCAATTCCATATTTTTTCTACAATTATTTTTTGTGCCTGAATATATTCCTAACAAGTAACTCATTTAAGGAATATAATTTTTTAAATTAGTTTTTTCTCCAAAGATAAAAATTCTAGATATAATAAAATATGACCTTAGGAAAAGAAGCAAATAGTTTTATTTTTTAGGAAATTCATAGAAATATATTAGTAACCACATGTTTTATATTGAGAATCACCTCCTTAAGATGCTCAATTTCAAACATGTATAAAGAACCCACCATTTGTGAGCCACCTCCAAATCTACAAAATGGTCCATTAAAGATGTCATATTCTCATTTCTAGAATCTAAATATGTTAAATCCCAATGCAAAAGGAACTAAAAAAGCAGATGGAAATCAGGTAGCTAATCAACTGACTTTAAAATAGGGGGATTATTCTGGGTTATCTTCATGGGCTAAAGGTAATCACAATGCAGAAGAGTTGGTGTTGGGTGATGTGATGTGAAGAAGATTTGACCAGCCATTGTTAACTTTGAAGATGGAAGGAAGCCACAAATCAAGAATTGTGGGCAGCCTCTGGAAGCTGGAAAAGGCAAATAAACATTCTCCTTTAGAACATTCTGAAAGAAATGCAGCCATGCCAACATATTGATTTTAACCCGTGAGACTCATTTTGGACTCCTGATCTTCAGAATTGTATTTGTAACCTGTTACAGCAGCTATAAAAAACTTATACAATCTCCATAATTTCAATCAATATAAAACATTATGGCTCTGCCTGCCAGAAAATTACCAGCCTGGGTTTTTATGTTACATGAATAAATGTATGAAAAGAATATTTTCCTTAAGTCACATAATAAACTAAACACTTTCTATACAGTATCTGTTAAGCTTAAACTGGTTACCTCAAAGTAAAATTTATGAGCTAAGGAAAAGAAGAGGCAAGAATTACAAGTAATCACTATTACTTCAAAAACCTTTTAATTTATTAAATAACAGGAGATTTCTACCTAGTACTCTTGCTTAATGGTGGATTTTGGCAACAGTTGCTCTAGTGAGCATGAGAGAAAGTCTTGGATTTTAATGAAAATAAATCATGCTGTCATCTCTCAGCTGGATAGAGATCTGCCATCATTGCAAGTGTAATTTGTTTAGAGCTTCTATACATGCTTCTCTTTGCTAAATATAACATCATCATCATCATCATCATCATCATCATCATCATCATCATCACTACTACTTTAAGGCCTCAATTACCTGTAGAAATGGTTTTTTTCTTTGCACATTTCTTATATTAAAGTAAAGAGCATAATTCAAATTCGTAAAATTCTCCAATTATCTTATTAAAAACTATGTGGTTTATTTTGGAACCGTGTATATACTTTTGAAACATTCTAAAAACCATAACAAGAGAAAGAAAACCATGCAAAGCCTTCCACACCCACTCGTCATCACCACCGAAGACTGAGTTTTTAACTGACACTTAGAATGGAAATCTATTAACTTCTCATTCTTTTATCCAGAAGTCATGTCTGCCACTGCCAATGTGTAATACGTGTTCTAACCACTCTGCTCTTGACCTCATATGGCACCTGTCCTCAAATGAAATTTACACAGGAACTAGAAATGGTGTGTCATTAGGATGTGACAGAGTGGTGTTTTTTTTTTTTTTCTGAGAAATATTGTATATTACAAATTATATATATATATAATCACTGTTATAGAATTATCTCAAATTTCTTCACCTTAGCAACCAAAAAAAGAAAAAAAAGGTAATTATCAAATGTAGTAGAGGTACTAAATATTGCACAATGGCAATCATATTACAATATACAAATGTATCGAAGCAACATGTACACAAATTTATGCAATATTATATGTCAAACATATTCAATAAAAACATTTTTTTAAATAGAAGATAGGAAAAACATTTATATTGTCTTTCATGTTGGCTGGATATTTTACATAAGGATCAATGTTTACATACATATCCAAAGAACTCAACAATTTACTAATTCCTCATGAGATTTGAGCTTCAAATCACTACTTTCCTAATGATATGTAAATTGAAAATTTGGAATTTGCTCTGTGTAGAAAACTAGCTGGTCTGTGTAAATTGGACCTGGTGATTAATTTTATTACACTTTTTCAAGGAGGATAGAATCCAAGAACATTCATGTGTTTTCTCTGGTATAATATCAGAAGTCGAGTGCTACATTGAAAGAAATGACATATACTATCAAAGAGCATCCACTTCTCCTACAACAATCAATTCCCTCTATGCTAGTAAAATACATAGATTCAATTTTTCTTTTCTCACTCCCATTTCGCTTTAGTGTTCACAGCCTTAAGTTTTTCATAATTAAAGGGAAAAGATTAAAAGAGTTAACCTTTCCTGGGGGACATTTCCGAAGGATTTTCAAACAGTGAAAGATAATTTAGTTTGAAGTTAGAAGGGAAAATATAATAATCAAGTAATTGGCAGTTGTCCACAGGAAAAGATTGTTCATGAGCCGACAGGACTGGAACTTTGAGAGGAGATGGGAGCTGTGGATGGAAAGTCACCGCCTCCATTAAATAAAGTGGGTTTTGGCACTGCTTTAAACTTGATGTCTAATTCTCTGTTTGTACACTTTCCTCTATCCAGACGGTTTTACTGAGGGCAGCAAAGTGAAGGTTAGGGCAAGCCAATTACAGCATCTCCTTTTAGTTGCCAGCTCCTTGGACCGGATTGTTAGCAGCCCAGCTGAGTCTCATCGCAGTCATGGAAAAGAGCCCTCAGTCAATGGTCTGATTCTGGGAACATATTCCTGAGAGAATCAAGATGACTGGTACACTAAGAGACTTACTTCGTTGTGTATATTTTGTATTTAAGACACTTCATAGCTCTATAAATTGATATTTTTAAATCATATTTTATCAAAATCAATATAAACTCCATTTAGTGTTAAAATAATATTGAAAATATACTGTTAACAAATAAGTATTTCTTGATTTCTTGTTGCTGGGACATTAGCATATTATACATTGAATTTCTTGTATCAAAAGGACATTAGAAACGAGGCCATATCTAGATGTTTACTCATAAGAAAATGGTTTACTGGATAATAATAATATCTTGAAAAATAGAACTAGGATGTATTTCATAAAACATCTGACTTTATATTAAAATAAAATACTAATATTTATTTCCTTTAACATTTAGTGAAAATTATCAATATAATGAGTAGCACACCTCATGCTTATAGAACCTGAGATCTTACTTTATGATTTAGTCATATTTGTTTTCACCAGCTAGAGTATCTGAATTTCCCTGTCATCATGAACCTTCAGACAAATGAACTTTTCTGTGTTTCAATTTCCAAGTCCTCAAATGGAATTTATTCTGATTCTTATGTTAGTACATTGGATTTCTGAAAGAAAAAGAAAATCTTAAATGAACACATCATTTATTTTCCTGATATCACATCAAATTGTTGCATTTTATCTTTAAATTACTTTTTTAAAGATAAAAAGTAAAGAGGAAAAAGCAAAAGGAGAAGACAGAAAAAAGAGAAAAAGCAAATAAGGGAGTAGGAGAGAGGAGGGAAAGTATGATTAAATATGCTTCTAGTGTAGATGTGTATAAACCTGTTCATTATTTTTTACGTCCCATATCATTTTCTCTAGGCTTTCCAAACCAAATAATAGAGATAATTTGCACTAACTCCAAATGATACCACTTTAACATTTCTCCAAAACTATCATTCTCTAAGTTGTATACAAGTATGTATTTAGAGGTTGGGTTTATGGATGGAGATTAGGGCTCTCTGGAGACTAAATAGCCACAGAAAAGGGAAGCAGAAGAGTTTGAGAAACTAACTTCACAAGGTTACTTTGATCCAGACCTGTATATCTTGTTCTTACATGCTTATTATGAATACTGCATTTTGGAAGCCTATAGAAACTAAAATCATTTTTTTTCTGAGAATTTCATGTATAATCTGAACATTTTTTAATCTGTAAAGTTGTTTAAATCCATCAAAGTGTCAAATGTGATGTGATATATATCTGGTGCAATAATCAGGACAGATTACCTTATGCTGCAAAATAATGAATCATCACCTCTTAGTGGTTTAAAATAAAATAAATTTATTTTTTTATGTGATATGTGTAATCCAGGTTGTCAAACAGCAATCTGCTCATTGGAGTTGCTCAAGAGATCTCCTTAATAGGCTCTGTCGCCATCTGAGCATGAGGTTTCACATCTTAGGCAAGGTAGGGTCAGAACATGGAGAACAAAATTTCTTAAGTGCTTCTGCGCAAGAGTGACATGTCACTTTTATTCACATTTTATTTACCAAAGCAAGTCTTACACCTATGCATAACTTAAAGAATAAATGTTCCTGGAAGGGGAGGAGAATCAGAATCATAAATCTCTAAGAAAATAATATCTATCACAGTTTGCTTTCTTCATCACGAAGTATTCTGTTTACTCTTCTTTCCATATGTAGAACACATCTATCACCAACTCAAAATAGACAATCCAAAAGTCCATGCCAGTCATGGTGTGGAACTTAAAACTAGGATCTCTGAATACTGTGGTTTTCTTCAGGTCTTAAGGAGGTTTCCCTTAATCTGGAGAACAGTAAGTGCAAAAGAGCTCAAATGTACTATATTCCCAGTCAGATAACCACACGATCTGTAGTAATGGGAAAGAAAACTGTGAACACTCCCATTCAAAAAGGGGAAGAAAAGGGGCCTTTCTAGAAACTCTGGTTCATAGCAATTTCAAAATTTCAATGAGAAGATATTATGAAGTTCCCTACCCTGAAAGTATGGAATGTTCTTTGGTTATGCCCTGATTCTATTCCTTTGGTAAGCTCCTTTGTTCATTGTTTTCAAATCACTAGTTAAATCCCCGAGAGTGTTCCTTTTTTCAATATATTTCTTGGCCACATTTTAAGGAGACACTGGAGAATATGTAATTCTGCTTTCTCAACTCATTTCCTGCCTATAGTATAAGGTTAGGTGCCTTAAGATTATTTAAAGTCTGGGAGAGGAATAGACTCCTCAGAAAATCAGTAAGGTTATTATCAATCAGCCATAGCCTAAGGATCTAATCAGAATTTTTTTTTTTAACTGAACACATCTCTAATGTGTTCCTTCTTGCCCAGAGGTAATTCAATCAATTGAAAGGTTTTTAGTGGTTTTTAGTTCCACATAGTATTTCTCAATCTTATCTTTCATTACTTGGGATGAGAACTAGTTTCTGGATTTATCCTATTTTCTTTCTCCCTGGATTTGAAAACTAGCCACTTCTTTCCTGAGTTTATTTGTTTCTTGCAATTTATTGCCAAACTATCCAGTGGTAACCAAAACACATAACCAACATTGTGCTTTCCAACATATTCCCCTAGAGCTACAAGAGCAATGGAACATGATCTACCTTTCATGTTATTATAGGCCTTAGCAAATGTTTCACCATGCTATAGAGCACAAATCTCTCTGTCTTTTCAGTTTCCAGTACATTTCCCCACTACCTGATATTAGACTCCTAAGACAGTAAGATGGTTGCTAAGATTTCCTAGGTCCATTCTGGCTCCCGTCGCAGTCTGTCCTGGCCCTCTCTAACAACTTCAAGTTTGTTTATGTATTTTTATTTTTAACAACAGCATGTATAAATTATTATACAAGGGACAATGTGCTTAGGTAGGTAGGGGCAGTAGACGGTTCATGAATTACACAAATTTCTACTATCTGGAGAAAATGAGGATTCAGAACAAATTTTCTAATGAATTATTCAGCATACAAATGCATTCGGAAAGAACTATCTGGAACTGCTTAGAAATAGAATAGCTTATCATTTGATAGAATAAGTTAGATTTGTGTTTACCCAAAGAAGACAGTATAAATAAATGCCATACTAAAGCTTTTCTATGAAAAACTTGTTTTATTTATTCTTTAATGTATACAGTTGACCCTTGAACAACATGGATTTTAACTGCACAGGTCCACTAATAATCGATTTTTTTTTTCAATAAATACAGTCAACTCTTCATATGCTAGTGAGTTTTGTATCTGTAGATTCAACCAGCTGTGAATGGTAAACAGTATTTTTGCATTACCATCCACAATTTCCCAACCATGGATTCCCACTCAGGTGTCAAAAATGCTGTTGAATCTGTGAATGCAAAGAGCTGACTGTAGAGTGAAAAGTTATATGAGAATTTTGACTGACCAGGGGTTGGTACCCCTAACCCCCATGTTGTTCAAGGGTCAACTGTAGTGTGTATCTACCACTATTAACCTTGCCTAAAGAAAATTGAGGCCAAGCGATATTTTTTTATGGATCTTTAGATAAGCATAAGCTTGATAACACCTATATAATTGGAATATTAGAATGTAAAGTTGTTCAACATCTAATATTATTAGATTGAAAGAAATAAAATATAATTTAGCCAATGTACTATATGTAAAAATATGAAATGAAAATGTAAATAGGGAAATGACATATCTAGTACTCCTTTCTGGCAAGTGAATCAAAAGCACAGAGGAAAGATTTCAATCACCTATTTGTGCAAGAAAATAACAGTCATTTGGTGGCAGAGCTAAGACTAGAGTTCCCATCTCTGATCCCAGAACTTTGTTTCTTCTGCTACCTCTTAAAATGACTGACATAAACATTATCTATTACTCCATTGTCTCAAGTGGTTTCCAAACATGAGTGTGAACATCTGTTCAGTCTTTCCCTCTGCCTTGAAAAATTGAAGAAGTAGTCACTTTAAACCAAATTAAAAATTGAGTCAATAAAAAAAGTAAAAAGAGCAACTTGATTAAAAATGTGCCCGGTTATCACAGCAAGGCATGACAAGAAATATCTTGGATTTGCAGTCAAGAATACAAGATATAAGCCTTAGCTCTGCCACTGACTGACTTTGAACAAGTTATTGAATTTGTTATAACCTTAGTTTTTTTCATTTAAAAATAATTAAGATAATGTTCTTTACTTCACAGAATATTTGTTGAGTATTTATTGAGACATGTGAGAGGGGACCGAAAAAAAAAAAAAAACTAGGATATTTGCTTGGCATTACCATTGATATTAAACACTTAACCCCAATTGTGAAAGTATAAAAGAAACATGAAAGATTAAACTTGATGTTAAGTTTCAGAGTAAAATTTTCAAAAATAGCCTTAATTTTATGCTTATTGTACTAACTCTGAACCATGTCTATTGCACATAATTTCTACACAGATTGGTGGCAGCGAGAATTAATTCTTACTGTTTTTTTTTTTTTTAGGTGGCAAAGCCCTTTCTTAATCAGACTCAATCTTGTTCCATGAACTCTGATTTACAGAGGATGACAGTCAACAGTGTTGGAATTATTCATGTGGACTATGGGCAGATATTTGGTATCTGAACTCAACCTCAATAAATTTGAGCCAAAGAAAACCCTTTATAAAAACCAAAGGACTCTAGATTTATTTTTCTTATTTAATATTGCTCTCAAAGTATAAAAGAATTTTGATTGCCAACGAACTCCTATTTCATTATAGTTATAAAGGATACTTCTACAAAAAATAATTGTACAATTTAGAAACTGATTAAAATAATTATTCAAGGTGCTCCATGAACCAGTTATAAAATTGTGGGGCTGGAAAGAATCATATTTATCATTTACCCCAATCTGGTTATTTTACAGGTGAGAAAACTGAGATGCACAGTCTAATTCATAGATAAAAGTTTCTAAAACCCAGGAATCCTCCTCCAGGTTTAAGATATTTTCTAACACATTGTACAGCTTTTCAAATACATATATTTTCATATTTTGATCCAAAAATATCCTTCCATTTAGGATTGAGGAACTGAAATATTAACCATTCTTATCTAAGAAGTTCTAAGTCTGGTTAAATTAGTTATTTTTATTATTATCAGTTCTTGAAATCAGCTTAGTTGTTTATTTTTAAGATATATTAGTGAAATAACTGCATTGTTCGGGTTCCCCTACAAAAGAGTTTTCAAACTTAGTTGCACATTGAAATGAGCAGGGGAGCTTTAAGAAATATAGATGTTTGCATTTCTCTTCTAGAGAGTTTGATTTATTGAATCTTGGCATTTGATCTGGGTGGAATCTTTTTTCAAACTTTCTGGGTGATTTTATTGTGTGACCAAAATTGATAACCACTGCATGGTCAACAAAGTAGGAAGGTTTGGCAGCAATAATCTAAGCTATTGGTATCTTTCTGAGGTTTTTTCCCACACTTTGTGAGTTCCTTTATTAATTGATCAGAACATTAAATAGAGAATTGGTACTTTTTGCTTTTATTCTTAAAAACATGTTAAAGTGCCTAGTTAAAGTCCAAATATTTGCTAGACACTAGTAATATAAATACAAGTAATGTATATTCCCTGTCCTGAAAGAGACTTCCTGTCATGGTGAGGTCAGATTAAGAGACATTCAAGTCATTGATAATTACAAGACAAAAGGAAGAGTGTTAAGACTAGGCATGCACATTTGATTTTGCCCACTGACAGCAGTCATCAATAATAATAGTTGTACATGAAGCATTTCTATATACATCCAGATATAGTTTATCTGAATGCAAGATATTTTGTGATGAATAGATAAAGGAAAAACAGTTCTTGAATGGGACAGCTGGTTTTCCAGATTCGCTCAAATAACATGCATGAAGAATAGACACCTTACTCCCTCATTGAGGTGGAAGGGTGTATAGTCTTGCATGAGTCAATTGGCATTAAATACCAGTCAATACGTTCAAGAAAAACACTTCTGCAGGTCCCTGAACACACCCTGTTCATTCATGGTCCCCTCCAGCAGCATGAATACTTCTCTCCAACAACACAACCTTGCAGATTTCTGCCAACCTGTGGGGTGGGATCTAGAAGGTGTATAAATAGCAATGAGGAACAGATGAGAAAATTTGTTTTTATAAATGACCTACAGTAATTTAAAATATGAAGTCTATGCTACCGAAAGGAATTGAAAAATCAATCTCCCTCCTAAACACAGTATCTATTTTGTGTTTTATTTTATGTAGATATGAGATAAATTTTTAAAAAATACTTCAAAAAATAATGCAATGGCCTAATGAGAAATCAAAACATTTCTCTATTTGGTGTATACAATATGAACTAACTATTAAATGTCAATCTCATATACTATTTGGAAATAATAAGAATTATAACAAGTTCAATAATTGAGGATAAAAAAAATAAATACATAATATAATTTACCAAAATTTGGATTAAAATTCTTGGAGAGAGAATAACATTAAGCTCTCTAAGGTTTGGAACATTATTGCCTCTCAGTGTAGGAACTGGCAGATTTATGTATTGAATGAATGAAGAGAGAGCTTTAGTTGTAAGCTAAATGTGAATTTGTCATTTTTCTCACTTGAAAGTACTCTGAATCGGGTCTTAGTATTTCTTCCTGTGTAACTGTTTTATAGCTTTTTAAAAAGAGGTTGGAGAAGACTTACCAACTTTGATTCAATGATATTAACAGTAAAGTGCCACATAATTTTTTTTATTACTTTTAGGACACATTCAACTGAAAATTTTATGACTAATAGACACTCAATCTTATAGTCAATGAACACCCAATAAATATGTAAAAATAAAAATATAAAATAAGTTGAATTTATACATTTATTTCCAAAGAATTGATTATAGTAGGAGATTAGCTATGTAGCCTTGTGGATATAGATTCTTGATCAGTAGCCTCCAATATTTTTCAGGGCTCGCAAATAGCTTATTATTGGCAGCATCCTAAATGACATAAGTGGCTTAAAATTAAGTCTTTCTTTTTTCTGTTGTGCCTCTGACATGGTGGCTGATAAGTCAGCCAGCTATAGTCAAGTTCTACAAATCAAATTAAAAATCAGATGCTTTCTCAAGGGTACGGTAAAGCACTGTCCCGAGAATTCACATTATTTCTCTGCAATCAGATTTAAGTTAACATATAATGTCCTATTACTTTTGGGGGCTACTAGAATCAAGAAGATGCCAAAAATATTTCTTCCCAAATTTAAAAAAGACCACCCTAAATCTAAATCAGTGTTGAGGATAGGGAGTGTCCTAGTCCCTTAATCTTTTTTAAAGATTACATTTTATGATAAAAATATACATTTTATGATAAAAATATATGTACATGTATATAAGCCAATAATGTTTCAAGTCATAGATACAAAATCAGAGCCAGAATTTTTTGTTATGAAACTGGAGAAGGTTATGAAAGACAGGATAAAGAAGAGTGAATGAATTCAAGAGCTTTTTAGAGATTGAAATCTAAAGATTTTATTGTATATGGGAGTAAAGAATACATTTCTAATTTATACAAGTAGAGAATGGATGATCACTGTATTGAGATAGGAAACCCTGGAGGATAATCAGGTAGTTGTTTTGAAAAGAGGCATATATTTTATTCATTCACTCATTTGCATAGCTTTGCTTTGTTGGGGAGATATCAGAAACTTGGTTTTGGCCATGCTGAATGTGAGGTGCATCTGAGATATCCATGTGGAGTTATATGGTAGTCCCCCTTATCTGCAGTTTTGCTTTCCAGTTTTAGTTACCTGCTGTCCAAATTTCAAATTTTATGCTATTCTGAATAATGTGATGAAACCTGTCCTGTCTTGTTCTGTCCAGCCCTGGACATGAATCACCCCTTTGTCCAAATCCACATTGTATACATTCTCTCCTGTTAGTCACTTAGTAGCCTTCTTGATTCTCCGATCGATTGGCTACCTAGATATTGCAGTGCTTGTGTTCATATAACCCTTATTTAACTTCATAAAGGCCTTAAAGTACAAGAAGAGTGATGCTGGCCATTTGGATATGCCAAATAGAAGCTGTAAAGTACTTCCTTCAAGTGAAAAGGTGAAAGTTCTTGACTTAATAAGAAAAAAATCATATGCTGAGGTTGCTAATATCTAAGGTAAGAATGAATCATCTATCTGTGAAATTGTGAGGAAGGAAAGTAAAATTAGTGCTCGTTTGCTGAGAGAGAGGGAGAGAGAGAGAGAGAGAGGCACCACATTGACGTAACTTTTATTACAACATGTTATAATTGTTTTATTTTATTATCAGCTGTTGTAAACTCTTTCTGTGCCTAATTTGTAAATTAAACTTATCATGGTTACGTACGTATAGGAAAAAACATACTAGATATAAAGTTTGGTATTATCTATGGTTTCAGGTATCTACTGGGGGTCTTGGAAGGTATCTCTCACGTATAAGAGGGGACCACTATGTAGTTCTGTGTGGTAATTCTATATACAGGTTTGGAAACCAATGAAATTATCTGGAGCTAAATATGTAAACTTGGAAGACATGGATGCCTAGTCACCAAATGACTAAGTTGGTGATGGAAGCTGTAGACTTAGATGAGAAAGTAGAATAAAAAGAGGGCTTACAGCCTAGCCTTGATAAACTCTTAACAGTTGGGGTGAGGATAACTGAGAGCTGATCAGTTAGGAGTGTAACGGAGAAGCTGTTTGTTACACAAGCAAAGGACAGACAATGTTTGAAGAAGAAGGACCTGGCCAAAAATGTTGAAGACAACTGAGATATTTGGTCAGCAAAGAATTTTTATGGAAGTCTATTCCTATACAAAATCAGGTCAATAATTCAGAAGGCTGGGAAAAAAAGTCCTGATGAATTTGACAATGTGGATGTCATTGATGGAGATGATGTTTTATATTTATATTTTTATTTTTTTAGGTTGATGGGAGATATTTAAAGGTTTTAAAATTCCAATGAGAGGGTTCCAAGTGAGATGGAGAGTGTGCTGAATTCATTGGGATATTCATTTGTATTTTCTCATATGTATTCATTGATTTTTAAATTTCTCATTCTAAGGAGAGAACCAGGCCATGGCAATCCCTTACCTCTGGGGAAGGTTTATTCTGCCTTTCAGAATCCTGTTTTTCCTGAAGTCTGAAGTCCTTGAGAGGATTATTTGATATTAGTAGGAGGTGATATGAGGGGGTCTACGTACTGTATCAAAGTGGGAGGTGGGTGGGAAAGACTCCTATGGCTGATACTTGTTGGCTTATAGGGATCTTAGCAAGAGCTCCTCATGTAGCCATAGTGGAATTTGTGTGGGTAGAAGTGAGGGATCTTCAGGGTCCTATTAGTGTCCCTGGAAAATTATGACAAAGCTCTAAAGGATATGGTAATTATTGCGAGGAATGAACATACTATATGCTAATTGTTTGCTTTATCATACCAGAAGTAAAAGTTACATATGTTCAGCTAATAGAGTCAGACTGGTCTAAAAGTATTTTTTCCTTATTTATTTCAGGCCTTCCATCTGTGAAATTCATCTGTAATTTTCTTTATTTTTTTCTACACTGAATCATAGTATATTTTGTTGTTTTAATATTTTTAAAATTTTTGAGCATATTCTGCTTCTCTTTCGGTTACTCTTGTCCAGTTAGGATTTTATGGGTTATACTAGATTAGCATTTAAATATTTCTCTATCTATTTGCGAACAGTAGTATTTTTTGGTGCTGTATTGCTAATGGTAGGAAAGAAATGTTTAGCTTATGAAAGAGAGCAGCCGAGCTTCAAACAGCTGAATCTCAGTGAGATTCTCTGACATAATTCCTTGATTTTGTAGTTGATGAATTTATAATGAACTTATTTAACATTGGACCTTGGACTGCAATTTGGATATACAACATTCAGAACCTGATCATGGTATATTCTAATGTTATTTTCGAACATCAACAGTGCAAATGTAGATTGCAAAGGGCTCAATGCACTAAATCCTATAATGTTACAGATAAAACAAGAAATTTCTGTATTTCTATTCCCTCTTATATACTTGTATAATTGGACTTATCTATTACTCTCAGTAATTTCGGAATTATGGTCAATATTCATCTCCTCAGCAGACTGCAATTTTGATGTGGACCTGTAAGTCATACTGAGCACAATATTTATGGTGACATGTCTGGAAAATGGCAAACCCTCAATCAGTATTTATTGAATGAATGAGTGGGTAGATATATGTTACATTTTTCTATTGAAACATTCTCCCAGTTCTAAGGTGCTAAGATATTTCCCGAATGTCTTCCTTTTTTTTTTAATTGAAATTTTATCATTTCGTTTCATTTATTCAGTCATTTATTTAATATTTATTTAAAACCTGGTTTATGCCAGACATAGCGCTGGTACATTCACAATTTACAATGTACTGTGTATTCTCATCATGCTTAGAAACTTACAGCATTGACTGCCAAAGGAAATTTCTGGACACAGAGGATGTTTGGCTATGTAAAAGTGACCTTCCTCCTTTCCATGTGTCCTAGAAAGAAATTCAAAGAAGGAAATGGCAGTAACTATTCAACTACAAATATGTTTTAAAGATTATATGTAAGGAGAACTACATTGGCTGTGGTGCAGTTATAAATAAGGAGTCCTGGGAAAGGTTCATGAGAACACATGTTTGGATCAAAAAATCCTGCTATGCAAAAGACATTTCTGGAAAGGTACTCCAGCCAGGAGATTCACTCACTAGTGGCTGCTATTATTAAAGTAGTAAAAGTCAAAAATATTTTATTTAGTGTGATATTTATATCACCCTTGCTATTTTTGGATATACAGTTGAACTCTTTTTACTGTAACTCATGATCCACTTGAAAGCATATATATGTGTTATGCTGCTATCCTGATTTGTTAGCTCGCAGAACAGGTAAATTAACACTGAGAACAGAGATCCTTGCTAGAGTTTCCTATATCTTCTCAAATTTTATCCTTCAAAAATTTCTGTGCAGCAATTCATTAGTTCTGCATAAAGATGAAAATTGATACTCAGAGATTCACAGCTACCAAATCATGAAGTCAGAATTTCATTCCAGTTCAATGAGAGTCAAAATTTCATGATCGTACACTTTGTACACATTGATACCTGTTCCAGTTCTTAAAGACACAGAAGTATATAACAAAATTAGTCAATCGATGTGTACTATCCAATGACTAAACAGGTTTATTTCAGGAATTTTAAAAAGTGGTTCACTATTAGGAAATTCATCAAAATTTATTTCATTAAAAAATTAGAGGAAAAAAAATCAAACGATTGCATCATGAAATCCTACTCTCCAAAAAAGCATTTGATAAACAGCAGCATCCATTCTTGATTAAAAAAAAAATAATGACACTTCCTAAACATAATTTAAAATTATTAGCAGTTAATTTTTCACACATTTTTAAATGGTTATAATCTGCAAAGAAGCTGGAAAATTTTCTGTTATTACAATTATTCAAACATTTTTTGATGTTTCTATCAAATGCAATTATCAAGCAAAATTAATCACACAAAATATCACAAAGGAAAAGGTAATATTATAAAAATTCATATATTTAGTTAAATATCTATTAAATCTGATAAGATAAATGTTGACTAGATATAAGACAAATTAAAGTTTTTTTCCTTTATACTAAAAATGAGCTATAAAGTAAAAGATCTCATTCACAAAAGCATTAAGTGGTAGACTTAAAAGAATATTTTTAATTTATAGTGCTTTCCAGAACTGTTCAAGGAAAAAGAAAGAGGAAATATTTTTTAAATGTTAGAAAAATTTTCAATTCCCAAATATCAAAAATGTTAGAATTGGAGGTGGTACTCAGAGGATACAGGCAGTCACTCACAGAAAAGACAGGTATGCCCTATTTGGATGACACTGTGCCACCCCTTATTCACTGATGAGAAAATTAAAGCCTACAAAGACATATAGGCTTGGCTTCTTGTTTTGAGGTTAGCAAACTAGAACATAGCCAATTAAATCTCACAGGAGAAAAAAAAAAAACCCTGAGGGAATAATACACAAGACAGATATGTTTCAGAGAAGCTTCTCTAAGACACATAAGAAAGTTGGAGAGTGATATGAGAGAACTGGATCAGCAGGGACCAGCTGTGACCATCCATTAGTAGTAAAAATGCTATTAATAGTGATTATGATCTTCATCATAGTAGTTGCCACTTTTTGTTAGACTCTAAACTTGGCATTTTTTAGGTTATATTATTAATTATCACATTGAACTTACAAGGTAATTCTTAGTTATATTAACTTTCAGATGTGAAATTGTGTCTAGGAAATTTTTAATGTTAAAGAATGTGCCCAGAGTTCAATAATGTGATGCTAAATGTTTATCCAACAACTCTGGGGAAAATAAATATGTGCATGTATATTTAGACCTTTGTAACTATATTATAGATAAATTTATGTATATATATTATTATAATTGATACTTATGTAATATAATGTAACACAATTTACAAATAATAATAAAACATAAAATACTCTATTGTAAATTCCACATAACCAATTAAATCTCACACGATACTCTGATTTTTGATAAACTCTGTATCCATAGCCAAGCTATGATTGTAAATAATGGATAAATGTAATTCTGACGTAAATGCTATTTGACAGTTTTATCTGTATCAATAAGTAAGACAAAGTAAAATAACAGAGCCACATACTGGAACCTTGCTCATTAGCCAATGCTTTGAGCAACTGAATTCTTTACTGAATTCCATAAAAGTTTTTGAAAACTGACAGAATATATCCTTAATTGTTTTTGTACTATTCAAAAAAAAAAAACCTGACATGCTATTATGTTCAATCTGCATTATTAACAATCTCTCAATCATTTTTTTAACTTTAGCCAATCAACAAAACATTAAATCAAACCCTGATTTGTAGTGTTTGTTAATTTCCATAGTGTAATTACTTCCACTGATAGTTGGTGAAAACTGCTAGAGGTCAGCTTCACAGAGGTAGAAAAATTACTTTAAAAGGGAGAATTTAATCAGTCTATTGAGATGTTACTCTGATTTCAAGTAATATTTAGGGATTTTTCATAGTTTCAAAAATTTTTATATACTTCCAAACTTAGAAGAAATTTTCATGAATAGTACAAAGAACTCCCACATACTCTTCAGCAATTGTATGTTTTTCCCCAATCACTTTATTTCTCTCTAAATCTCTCTTCTTTCTCCCTTTCCCTATTATCTATTATATCTATCTATCTGTCTGTCTGTCCGTCCATCCATCCATCCATCCATCCATCCATCCATCCATCCATCCATCCATCCATCTATCTATCTATCTATCATCATTTATCTATTATTATCTATCTATTTATCTATTTCTCTATCTATATGTCCTCATCTGTTTCTGTCTCTTTGCCTCTCTTCCTTTGTTAGATGTTTATCAATTTTATTAATCTTTTCAAAGAACCAGATTTCGGCTTTGCTAATTTTGTCTTTTTATCTCATACTATATTACTGATTTTTGCTCTAATCACTATCATTTTCTTTTTTTCACCACAATTGTCTTTGTTCTCTTTAATTTAACTCTTATTCTATTTAATTTAGCTCTTCTTTTTCTAACCTCTTAAGGGAAAAACTTGGTAATACATTTTAGGCCATTCTTCTTTATATATAAACATCTAAAGCTACAAATTTCTACCTAACCACAGCTTTCAATTTATGCTGCAAATTTTATTGCAGTATATTTTTTAATATTATTCTCTGAAATATTTTCTAATTACCCTTATAATTTGTTTATGAGCTGTGAGTTACCTAATAGTATGTCAAATTTTGACTAAATTGGGACTTTTGTAGATATTAAAGTTATTGATTTCTAATAGGATTCTCTATTAGTTTTTCAGCTATAACTATTTACATTATTTTTAGTGGTTGTTCTGAGGATTGCAATATGCATTCTTTATTTTAGAATTAATTTTGTACCACTTTATGCAAAAGGTAATAACTGCAACAGTAAAGTTCCATTTACCTGGGCATCGTTATTGCTGTCATATACAGCAACTTACAATAAATTCCACAACAGTGCTTTTATTTTCATTGTCGTCTGTCTTTTAAAGAAGTTGTGATAAAATAGCTTTGTAGTCTATTATATTTATCAACATATTTACCATTTCTCATTTTCTATATTCTTTTCTATAGATTGAAGTATTAATCTGATTTCTGTTCCCTTCAGCCAGAAAAATTTTCTTTAGCATTTCTTTTATTGCAGAACTACTAGAAATACATTGTCTCCATTTTTATCTAAAAAGTTTTTTTTTAATATCTAAGAAACATTTTTCTCATCTGATCTCGAGAGCTAATGAGAAATAGTCAGTTTCTTGCCATATTCTGAGGCTAGACCCAGCTGGATTTCCTAACAGAGTCAATCTGGAAAATAAGGAAAAAAGAGAAATCCCAATGTGAGCAGATCTCATTCAATCCACTGAAGGCCTGAATAAATCAAAACACCTAAGCAAGGAAGAATGTACTCTTTTTGCCTGTCCATCTTTGAGCTGGAAGATTAGCCCTTTCCTGCCTTTGGCCTAAGACTGGAACTTACATTGGTTCTGCCAATTTCCAATCTTGGGACTTCTTAGCCTTCATAACTGCATGAGCCAATTCTTCATATGTTTCTCTGGAGAACTCAGACTAATACTAAGTGAGAAAAATTGTAGCATGCTTAAATACTGATTGGAATAATACAAGAAAAGAGAGAAGGGAAATTTGTGAGGTTATGAGGCTACAAGGAGAAAGTGGAATGAATCCCAAAGGGAATTTATTGCATAAATGAAGAGATTAGAATGGTTCATCTATAGTAACAAGTAACAAGCTGCAAGTATGGACACAGATACTGGTTGGTAAATAGACTTGGAATAGAGAGTCTGGAGTTTGTCTGATTTATTTTCTCAGTGAAGCAGGAAGTAATGCCACTGGTTAATGCTGAAGATGGGGAAAAGATGAAGGTTTGAGGAGATTAGACACTTAAAGCAGTCATTTAGGGGAGTGAGAGAGCAAATGTACTGTGCAGACATATTTGGTTTGTTGTTGAAATAAATATAGGAGCAGAATAATAAAATGTGGCTAGCATTAGTCTAAAATCCTTTCCAATAGAGTAAATCTATCTTGTGCTCTTTTCTTATCTCTTTCAACAATCTATTTTTGGTACTTTCTTCCCAAGTTGATAACCATCATGTGCCCAATACTTTGTATTGCTCACTTTCTTTCTCAAGGCTTTGCTTTAAAATTGTAAAATTTTATCTTTTCCTATCACTGTCCAATTCACTCCAGGTCTTGTTCAATATCCGTTAGGCTGTATACTGCAGGTGACACATCAACTCACACTAGTTAAGAGATAAATGAATTCATTAGTTCATATAGTAGGCCAAATGTGAAGAGGGTTTCAGAATTAGTTGACTTAGAGACTCAATCATATAATCATGAATACTTCTATTTTAGTCTCTCCCTACTGTTATGCTTTTTTCCAGCTTCATCTAAGTCAGCTTTTCCAGATATTGTCAAATGTCTTTTGGGGCAAAATTGACATTTGAAAATATTTAGGACATCTTTGATTATCACAGCTGGAAGATTTCTACAAGCTTCTAGCACGTAGAGCCCAGGAATGCTGCTAAATGTCCTACAATTCTGGCAACAAAGAGTTATCTGGCCAGAGTAACCCTGATACCTCATTGAATAATTGTTTTAATAGCAATAAGAGCTACATGTTTTTTTATTCATATTTACTAAGGAAAAGAGATCGAAGACATTTTTTCTGTAACTTGTTTTGAGAGTGAAGAAACTTTCTAGAAACCTTTTGAATACTTTCTCTTGTGTCTCATCAGACAAGGTTGATTAGGGACTCATCCTTTAATCCAATCACTGGCAAAGAGGATAAGATTATCATGTGTGTCCTAGAAAAATCAAGGTATAATTTTGGTCACAAAATTGTATTGATACTACTTGTTGGGGCTAGGTAAACTAGATGTTGAGAAGTTAGCCAGTCATTATACCAGTTAAATTTTCATTAATCTATATTAGTAAGTATATGGATATATATAGTCTTAAGAAGTTAACAGGTGATTCTGTTTACATGGTGTGCTAAATATTCAATTCTCTGATTTTCTTTTTATATCTAAAGTGCTAAGGGGGAAAAACAGCCAAGAGATGACTGTTAGATTATGCTTCCTTCTATAGACTTAGCGCCAGCACTCTCTTAAGCTTTAGGTAGGTGGATATATCACTTTTGGATAAAGAAAGTTGAGAAGAGAAATAAAAACACAACAGAAGGACAAGTTCCAGATATCTGCTGAGATCATTTTCCAGATACATGGCAATGTGTTGCCTACCAATGAGACTGCAGAAAGCATTAAATTAGTAGTTTCCAGGCAACCAAAACACCAACAGTAGTACCACTCATAAAAACTATAAGGAGTCAGGCCATTGTTTGATCTCTTTCTTTTAAAATCTTGAGTAGCAGCTGACTTAGTTTACTTACATAATTAAAAACAATATATGTATTAGTCAGAGTTCTCCAGAGAAACAGAACTAATAGGATATAAAAGGAGATTTATTATGAGGAATTAGCTCTTATGGAGACTGAGAAGTCTCACCACTTGCCATTTGAACCTGGAGACTTAGGAATTTGGTGGTGTAATTCAGTATGAGTCCAGAGGTCTGAGAACCAGGAGACTCAGTGATGTATATCCCAGAGTGAAGAGAAGAGAAGATGAAACGAGATGCCCTCGCTCCAGCTATGAGGCAGGAAAATAGGGCTGAATTCTTTTTACCTCCATCTTTTGTTCTATATAGACATCCAGTGGATTAGAATCGAATCCTTTTTGGCGTGAGGGACCAGTGTTCCTGAGAGACTCTAATGCCTGATGATCAAAGATGGAGCTGAAGCGGTGATGCTACCTCTGGGAAGTGGCTGCAAATACAGATAGTTTCACTCGCTCACCTGTCACCCACCTCCTGCTGTGCAGCTTGGTTCCCAACAGGTCGTGGACTGATACCGGTCCTTAGACCCAATGTTGGGGAACCCTGGATTAAATGATTGGGGAGGGCAATCTATCGAGTCCATTGATTCAAATGCTAATCCTAGCAGTACCTAGCTGTACTGCTGTTGGTGTTTTGGTTGCCTGGCAATTGCTAATTTAATGCTTTCTGCAGTCAAATGGTAATAACACTGTCATAGACATATTCAGAAACAATGTTTAATTTAGACACCCTATGACCACTTAAGTTGACACATAAAATTAACCATCAACTTGGCATTCACACACATATCCTTAAACCATACGTAATCTATAAATAAAGACAATAACCAAGTCAAAATTCTACCTAACATGATACAGCTATCCTGCATACAACCAAAAATATACTAACCTACTCTCAGAAAGAGTGAAGGTCTTGAGTTATATTTACTCTTCCTGTTATCCTACAACTTAAATACTATGATATATTATGTTACGTGATAATAGAATAAGGGAATAAATCTTCATTTCTGTATCTGGTCACATGATCATAGCTGGTATTTATAACCACCTTCTTCCACACCCTATTCTGTATTCCTTTTGCAAGCACCTCAGCAAGCACTTCAGCTGTTCCTGACTGCTTCTTTATTTGATGAAATGACCCAAAACTTGATTTCTGAGGGGTCTGAGCCATGAGTAGTCTTGCCTGGATTGGGCTGTTATAGTTTTCAATTGACCTTAATCACAGGGCATGTTAATACTAAGAGATGCTTAAAAGGGTCTCCTATATTCCAGACATACCCTTCCTTACCCTCATTGTGGAATAGTAGCCCAATTTCCACTTAGTAGTCAGAATCAATCATCTCAGCCAGTACTGCAGCTCTCTTCTTTGCCTATTGATTTAAAGGTATAAGGAACCCAAAGTGGCTGGATGGCATTCTTAACTTCCATTTCAGTGGAGTCATTGTTGTGTCTTCTGGTCGAAGCATTCCACCCTCTGGAACTAAGATATTTAGGCAGCAGAACATAAAGTCAAAGGAACAGGAAACAAAAAGTTTGTTAGTAGGTCACTAATGGTAACAATGAATACTATCACTCCCATTTCCACTCTTTGATTCCTGGGCCCATGGAGCCTGGCTATTGGAGAAATAGTGCATATTGGACTCTGCTTCAGAACATATATAGTATTCTGTGACCAAGTCTTCAAAAGCTGAATTCTATGAGTACGAGTTCTTTGAAGTACTTCTTTTGCTGTAAAATGAGTTTTTTGATCAGGAGCAATGCTATGTGGAATAACATGATGGTGGATAAGGTACTCTAAGTTGTTGGATGGTAGTTTCAGCAGAAGCAAATATATACAATTATATCCTTCAATGCTAGAATTTCAGAACAGTGGCATACTGGTGAGACAGATAGTTTAGGACAGATGGAATTTATGCATATTGTGTGCACATGTGCACCTCTCAAGTCAATCCAGGCATCAAGGGACTTGGATTTTAGTCACACTTTGCCATGAACCAGCTGCTTGGGCCAGTCAGTGGACCATCCTTTGCCCATTTCCCTTTATCGTACATGAGAGGATTAGACTAGAAGGTTTCTATTGGCTCTACTTTTAACATTTTCACAGCTAATAGCAAAGCATTTACCTGCTTATATTGCTGACAGTTTCTGAAAGATTACTCTCAAATTTATAAATCCTAATAGAATTGAATTCAATTTCATTTGAAGAAGGCACTTGGATATTTTATGTCTTATGATACCCTTATAGGGCAATCAATAAAAATTCATCCAATTCAACAAACATATATTGTGCAAAGGACACTGAACAATATGCACTAGGAAACTCATAATCATGTGACGTAGGTAAGTATAACTTCAATTCTAGCCATGTTGCATTTTGTATATTTATCTGTCATTTCACAGCAGCCATTGAGGTATATGTGAATATAATATATATATACAACAAAATTTTACTATACGAGGGATTTTGGGTTTTCTTTCTTCTTCCTTCTAAGCAACTATTATCTCATCCACTTTGATAAAATCACCCAGCACATAACTACATTATTATGAAACCATTCAATGCCATTATTAACGCTATATCGGTTTTCTTTTTTCATTAAATAATTTTCAAGAGTTATTACTACTTAGCACTATTTCATTATATTTTGAGGTATGATAGCATATTGGTTAAGACCATGAATTCTGGAAGGAGGCTATAAGTTTGAATCCTGACTTTGCCACTTAGTAGCAATAATCTTGAGTAGAATATGTAAAAATCTCCCTATCTCATTTCCTTATGCAGAATTCTGAATAGAAACAACACCTACTCTATAGATATGTTGTGAGGATTAAATCGATTTTTCCATTTGGAGTGTTGAGAACACTGCCTGGCACATAGTCAGAGTTCAAAAAACATTGGCTATTGTTATTATTTTCATTTTTCCTGCTCTTATTTTATAATGAAAAAAGAATTCATAAACTTATTGACTCTAAAGTATTTTGTTAGATATATTAACCTTATTTAGAAATTATTGAAATAACATATATCAGAGATGAAATAATGCTATAACATAAATCAAAGATGAATTATGTTGAGCATGATAATTTTACTCAATGGTATATTATCGCATGCTGGTGTGAACTTCTGTTTACTGTTCAAGGCCAAAACTTTTAATTATCTTATTTGTGAATAAACTTAGGTCTTTGAAAACAGAAAGAAATTTCCCAGAGAAAAGCATCTTTTGAAACAGTGATTTACGTCACATCAGAGAACATATAATCTATGATCTAAAGATGCTCTTTGCAGCTGGTCAGCCTGACTTGCAGGGGAAATGAAGGATTAGTTGATGAGCTGGAAAGAGTAAGTAGGTGTGTGTACTCCAATATAGTGTGTAGGTGGAGTAGGGAAAGGGGAAGCACCCTTGAGAAAATGGGATTGGAACATGATTGGTAGACCATAGTCAGAAATGTGTTTTGGGGTGAGTGGTATTGAGATAAGGTGTAGTGAGTGATTATTTCCAAATTCGTGCTCGTAGTAGAGACAAGTCAGCACTAGGAAGTGCTGATGTGTGCGTTTGGAAAAATTGTTTTAAAATTGTTCATTTTGTTTAGACCCAGACACAGAATCAGTCAGAGCTGGAAGGGACCTAAAAATTCTGTCTCCGAATTCATCCAAAACAGATGATATTTGTCTATGCTAATTAAAGATCTCCCGGGGGAAACTTTCCACAGTGTAGTGAAACTTTAGGCCGTAAGCGACAGCTATCGTCAACATATGTACATTTCAGTAGTTATTAAGGCAAATATGGAAGCAGAAGCAGTGGTATTTAATAAATTTTATTTGCAACAAAGTGGACAGTCTTATTATATCCCACTCTTGCCATAATTTATTTGAGACATCAATTTAAAATGCAAAACATTTTTATTCTTTGTTGTAAATTAGAGAATGTAGGGGGTTTGTGCCTCCTTCATTTGTCCTGCTGGTTTTGATGTCTTGACTTTTGTTTTCAAAAACTCAGTTTCAGTATTAGTCTCCTCGGCCAATTACATTCTCTAGTCATGAAAATTCTTAAGGGATGGAAAACCATAATGAAGTTAAGATGTTGTCTTGTCTATCATCTTGAATTATTTTCTTACAAGATTTTGCAGAGGAAGTGGAGATGGAAAGAAGAAAGAGCAAATCAAAGTGCCAAATCAATAAAAATTCTGCAAAGACCAAAGAGTCAGAACAAGGATATCTTAAAATAAGTTTTATAGATTGTTTTCTATAAAGTTAATGTCATATTCCAATAATTGGTTTGGAACCTGGACCATTCTTTTTTTTTAGGGTAGATTATTGACATCTTTGCCATGAAATTTCAGACCAGAACTTGGACTCTTGACTGATTTCCACATTTACCTTTCCTGAAATTTTTAGGTATAGACTACAAAAATAGGTGTTGGCTACAGTGAACCATTATATTACATTCCATGAGAAGCCCTGAGAAATAAGTCATAAGGCTATAAAAACTTAGTGATATTCTTTTAACTAGTGGTTAAAAACTGAGTAATAGGAAATAGCATGGTGGTTTCTCTTAGGAAAACCCCTAATTTACATTCCTATTGCAGTATTCTAATTTCTTCATCTCAAATATGTTTATTGTTATAGTACAGTTAACACTTTCACTTTGTTTCTTAGTTTACAATGGCAAACTGAGCACACACTACCTTTCCTCCATCCATAGATCCCATAGAATGAAAATAAAGACAGAAAATATAATGAGTTTTGGAACTACTGCAGACAAGAGAAGATTCCTTCAGCAAACCAGAGATCAGACAAACTTTTGGAATTCAGAAAGTAGAAAGGTTATACTAATAGATAAAACAGATTGGTAAAAAAAAAATAAAAAAAAAAAGTCATGGCTTTGGAACAGATACAGGAGTAAGATGCTGCAGATCAGGGAGAAGCTCTTTCTAGCTGAGCTCTTCCAAGTTTGAAACTGGCAGACATCTTAAGAGCAGAATTGGGCAGAGTCTTAAAAATTCATATGGTCTGACGTAGTTCCTCATTCCCCATGCATCTTGGAGCATCATTCTAGAACATTTGTTCACAGATTGAAATCCAAGACATGCCTTCTATACAGCGTGAGTAATAGATTTGGAAAGGGGTCTATCATAGTCTGTGCAGTGAAATAAAAGAAGCAAAGATTAACCTGAAAGGACATCATATTTCCACAATCATACAGGAAGAGACAGTGCCTGTTGGAGTGTTTTGTGAAAAAGTTACTTCGCACGTAACATATGCTTTACTTTGGCATTCGTGGAGTCTTTGAGCTAGCCTTCCTACTCCCGCGTATGTACCATAAAGAAAAGCTTATTTTTTCTACAGGGTCCATCAACTTACATGAGGCTCGGTCAGCCCTCATGTATGTGGAAAACAGATATAGAAATAATGCAAGAAATAGTAGAGAATTTAAAAATTCTAACATGTCTCCTTAGAATATTTGAGAGAATATATTATTCATAAAGCAAAAACAAGTCGTTAAGGAATAGGAGTAATCACAGACCAAGAAGAACTCTTAAAAACTAAAAATATGCAGAAAATTTAATAATAAAAAAGAATTAAGTTGGAAATAAGTTGAACAAAATGATCAAACAAACCTGAGCATAAAGAAAAAAGATACAAAAACGTCAGTGGATATGGGAGACACTGAGAACCCATAGGCTAGCTCATATTGCAGATGGCAAGGACAGAGAAAAGTGAAATTGGGGGTGACAATAATCAAATAAACGGTTGGTCAAAGGAGGCCACAGGGAGAAGAGCTTTTGAACATGAAGATGAAAGTATGAGTCTTGCAGATAACCGTGGGATAAACATTCCAGGGAGATAGGACTGTCCCTGCAAAGGCCCAGAGGTGGCAATGTGTCTGGGTTATCTGAGGAATGGCAAGAAAGCTATTGAACTCGAATCCGAGTGCCCAACAATGAGGGTAGTTGGATATAAGATAAGAAAAAAACAGGGGCCGCATTTCCTTGGTCCTTATTGACCATTGCCAATTCACCCTAAATGAACAGCAAGCAATTGGAGAGTTTCGAACAGAAGCATTCCATGATCTGACCTACTTTTAAAAAAGGATGACGCTAGTTGCTATTCTTGGTTAAAGTATGTTTTGAATAATTTTTTTTTTTTTTTGATGAAGATGTTGTGGGTTATATTCTGAGTCTCTGAGTATTTGAAGCTGTCTTTCTATTGCTTCTATTGAGTGAATAAAAATGTCTTGGGTCTTAACTTTTCACTTGAAAATTCAGTAAATGTTATGCTAGTTATCTTCCAGTATTTAATGTGGTAGAGGAGGAAGATGAGATGACTGCTATTTTTCTTTTCGTATCGAAAACATTAATTGTATCTTTTAAGAGAAGTCTCTGATATTTTTTACCTCTGAATCTCAAATATTTCAACAGAGATATCTAAGCAGTGGTCACTTACCCTTAATTTCACACATGGATCCACCTTTTTTATAGTAATAGTACGTTGATTTGGGTCTTATGTGTAACTTTCTTATTTAATCCTCACAACAATCCAGTGAAGCAGCTACTATTATTATCCCCATTTTACAGATGAACCAAGTGAGGCTGAGAGAGATCCATATCTTGCTACAGCTCTCACACTGTGCACTATGTACTTGATACCTCCACCTACTCGTGGAGCCTTGCTGAGGCTGGATTAGGATAAACCTTGCTCCTATATGAAACCTGTTGGATTAAGAAGAGAAGGATTCCAGAGGAAGAGCGGCCAGGCTTGACCATCTAGAGACTGCAATTACTGTGGAGAAACAAATGCTAGGAGGCAGATGGCTGAGCTCAGGGGCTTTCTCAGGATAAGCTCAGCCCTCCAGAGACCCCAGCCACCTTCATCTCAGGTGAAATATTGTTGTGGGGCCTGAAGACACAGTGAACCCTTTTGATCTTTATATTCTAGTCTCTCTTCAGCTCAGGACAGTTTTTTCTCTTATATACACCTCCATACATTTTAGATAAAACTATCGGATTCTATTACCTGAAACATATCTTCTTCGCAACACGTTTGGTTATAAATGGTGCCTGTTTGGTTACAAATGGCGCCTGTTTAAGTGTATGCTGTCTCAGGAAGGATGGCTACTGCGGTAGACACTTTTGACTGCTTACCAGCCTCACTTTTCTACTAAAGTCCAGTTTGTCTATGTAGTGGGCTGAGAGGTCTTGCTCTCCAGAAAATAAGGCAATCTTCCAAACTTAGAAAATAAATTGTGACTAGTTTATACCAATCACAATGATTTTATTCTCATTTGATAGACACTCATTGTTGTAGACTGCTTGTAGATGAGCGAGACCAAGGGATTAGAGAGAAATTCTCCTTGGAGAAGGTGAATCTGTAAAGAAATTTCCCAATAAAAGAGACAAATATAAGACTAATGTTTGGTAAGCCTCTTCTTTCCCCTTGTTCCTACTCTGAGAATGAACATAATAACGTCTTGAGCTATGGCAGACACCTATCAATTAGAAGGTAAAAAGGAAATATGAAAATATAACAGAGTAAGAGAGAAAAAGCCTGGATCCTTGATGACATACCTTAGCTGCTGCACCAACATTGTGAGGATTTTTGTAAACTAAATAATAAATATTTTTCTGGTTTAAGCCATAATCAGTCAAGTAGTCTGTCATTTGTAGCCAAAGATTTCCTAGCAAACATAGCAGTTTAGAAAATAGTACTGATGAAAGTATTGCATATTAAATATTTTAAACCAAAATTAAAAAAAATGAAGGTAGATATTATTTCCTCATTGACAGGTATATTTACATATCTTATTTTAGCTATAATGTACAGAAGTTATATGAAATAATAACTATAAAAATCTATCATCTATCATCTATCTATTATCTATCCATCTATCATCTGTCAATCAATCTATCTATCTATCTATCTATCTATCTATCATCTATCTATTTAATCTATCTATCTATCATCTATCATTAGTCACACATTGGATTTCTATGCTTTTGAATTTGTCATTAATGACAAAAGTTAATTTTGCGTACCAGCCCAAAGAACGTTACTTCTGGCTGCCTGTGTTTGTTATAGGTAATTATCTAGCAGCAGAGTCCATTGGAAAGTCTAATTCTAACTCTATTTGGAACAAAAGTCACAAGATAATTTATGCTTAAATATTTGAATTTGAAATGTGCTTTCCAGTTTTAAAATATGTTTCTTATATTTGTGTAATTATTAAAGAGAAATTAGATGTGTTGGAATCTTTGCCATGGGTAGTGATAATGTTCTAAGCCCTTTTATATACAGACAGGCATGTAGACATCAGGTGTTTGTAGACATCAGATTGGTTATTACTCAAAATCAGATGTAAATATATTGCTTCTTGATTGGATCTGGGGCTGGAAAAAGCATATATGGGGAACAAAATACATACCACATGCACACTCACAGGACATTGCTGGAAACGGGTGAAATAAACTCAATTTAAGCACATATGTCAGCTACGTGTCATCCTTGTTATAGAAGTAAGGTAAATGTGCAAAAACTTTAAGAATCGCAAATAAATTCTTTAAATATGTGTACAGGAATGGTTAAGTCATTTCAAGACTACTGTGTCTGTTTCTAATTCTATAATTTAAGAGGGAAAAAATAGAAAAATTTCAGGGGTCATCATATGATTATTAATGAGTTGGGAATAAAAGTGATGAGTAAAGTCCAAAGGCTCTTTATTGTTTAGTCTTGGTTAAACACTAAGAGATGAGCTTGAGTATATAAAAGATGAATATACAAAAAAGAGGAGCCAGTTGTTCTCCATCTTCGCTGGTGACTGAAAAGGCAAATATGGGTTCCATTTGTGATTATCTTGTGGACACAGGCCTAGACAAAATCTAATGTTTGTGTAACATAGGAATAATGTGACACTCTTTTCCTCAAAAAGATGTTCTGGGATGTTTTGACCTTTGAAGAAGTCTTTCAACTCTATTTCATGATTCTAAAAGAGAACCAAGTCATGTTTGAATAAGATAAAAGAATAAGCAGAATAAATTTTAAAAACTTCCAGAATGTTAACAATAATACACAGCCTCAGATTAGTCATTACTCTTTGTTCCTCTTTGAAAAATTATAACTCTAAAAGTGAAAATAGCGTTTGGTGGTCTCAGATCAATTTGAAGATTAATAAAGTTTAAAGTTACTTATAAATTATAAAATTAAACTGTTGTAAATATCTTAGTAGTAAAACATGAGTTTAGTATGCTAAGACTAAACGGATGTTTAACGATTGGCTTGCCTCTTCTTCCCACTGAATGTGGATGATAGACTATCACTCGTATGACTCAGAAACCTCTGCTAGAGACTTCTCTGTGGAATGGTTTTGGTCACAAATGAGGTGAGAAGTTTCCCTCAGGTTACTGCACCTGGATGGAACAACATATCCACCAACATACTTTTTGACAATTTATTTCTTTCACTTACCAAATGTTTTTTGCTTATGGCAATATCAGTGCTCCTAAAAACTCTGCTTCCTCAAATTTCGGTTAGACGTTTCTATCATTCTCAGAAAAGTCTCATCGTGTAGCTATAGTTCAGATGAAGGGCTGGGTCTAACTCGATTTCTCAAATAGTCAAATCTGGACAGAAGAAAGGCATGCGCATGAGAATGCTGGAAAATTTACTTCCAATTCTAGCCAAAAAACAGTCTTTCTCACATTATTTCACTGTGTCCAGTTCAATCCAGGTCAGAAACCAGAAATGCAAAACATTCACCAAAATTTTTGGACCTTCAGAAATCAGCAGATGCTTGGGTGGCTGAGAATGTATTTATTTAAGCGAGATCCTCCTTAAACCCATTTACCCTGCTGGATTGTTAGAGGCTGTGGGAGGTAGGATGCCCACAGAGAATGACTCTGTAATGTAACAATCTACTTTCATTTTCTGCGTATTTCTATGTCTTGTTTTATCTTTTGGAATTTAGTCATAATTCCTTGTATCAATGAAAATTTATAGTTATATAAATTATTAGTCAAAACGAAATATGAATATTGAACTTCTTGATTCAATAAATATATCGCTGAAAAAGGAGTATACAATGAGGAGCTTTTTTTTGTGGTGGCGTGTATTTGATTCCCCAAAATAATGAACACAGAATACTAGACATTGCATATGTTGTGCTTTTAATTGGTAACTAGTTCTTCCTTGTTTTAGGCTTATGAGATTTTGGCAGTATTTATATAGACTAAAAATTCTAAAATTCTCACAGAAATACATAGTGGATTTTACTCTCTAGGCAAAATTTATGCAAAGGATGACAATAAACTTTGCTTTAAATACATAGCCAAGCTGGATCATAATAGAAAATATAAAAATCTATATATAATGGTTTCTAAGTCTTTTCTACATTTTTAAAAAACATTTCCTGTTTGTATTTGTCCCCTCTTTCAAATCAAGAAAAGTGATTTTTAGTACTACATATACCATATAAGAATTAATGTATTCACATGTACACAGCTACATCTTATAATTTTCTTTAAATGTACAGTAACAGAAACTCATTCAATCTAGTTTAAGCATAAAATGAAATTTACTGGAAATATACACAGAATTTTATAAAATTTGAGTAAAAATTGAATAACCAGGGAGAAAGTTAGAGAAGTCTGATGACGTGGACAGTGGTGATTGGTGCCAGGGAACATCAGCACTGGTGTTTGAAGGATCTTCTTTCTAATGCTCCACAATAAATGTGACTCACAGCCTGTTTTCTCTAACACTCTTGGTTCAAAATCTTGAACAAAGTATCTGATTGACCAATGGCCCAACTGAGGTGAAAGGAATATGGACTTAATACTTTATAATTTATTATATGTATTAAACTACACTAATGTATTGGGAAGCAGATGAGATGCTTAATATGAGAAAAAAATAAACAAAAGCATACCAAGATATGACATCAGCAACATTGGCAATGTTCAGCAATGACTCATGTAAAAAGAACTAAAAAATGTTTATTATTTGGACTAATGTCTCATTGTTAATTTGGTTCTTCATCCATGAGAAGAAAAAGATATCAGTTTATAGATTCCCAAGTTAATTAGTTAAATAACATTTTGATGTCACTGGACTAAGAAAATTATTTTTATTTTCTATTAAATTTCTGTATCATGTATATGCTTTTCAGAGATAAGATTATTTAAAGTAAAAATGCAATGAGTGGATAGCTGAAAGGTAACATCTTTGTTGGAAATGACATAGATTCTAATTTCTTTCCTTCTTTTCTCTTTCCTTCCCTCTTCTTTATTTTTCCTACTTTTAAAATAATTCTTTATAGTTTAAAAAGGAAGTAAAAACATTTTTAGCTAGCCTTTTTTAGCTAAGGAAACTCAAACCATTATATACAATACCCTATATACTATACTTTTATTAAATATCCTCTAATTTCTAAATATTTTTCTTGTAGAAACAAACTCTATGGTCCATGTATTATTTAATAGAGAAAGTATGGAGGATATCTACTAGTATAGCAGTTTGCTTTTTCTTTTCTTTTCCTCGTTTCTTTTCTTTCTCTTCTAGTTAAAAAGGCTTTTTGCTTTGTTAAAAAACACATTTTCTTCTTAAGATACAGACATTAAAAATAATTTTTGTCTAATAAAAAATCATCTATTTCATGTATGGATGAATTAAGTAATAGTTTCAAGTCCATTTTAGGTATTAGCATTACTAGTCTTCTTTATAAATATATGTGATTTTGCTTGTTAGACAATTTAATAATTCTGAAACAAACCAATGGGGGAAAAGAACAGCCATGTCAGTATTAGCCTACACATGTAACAACTTACTTCATGAATTTTCAAATATCTCAGAAATTTCATTTTGTACCATATTCTGTTTTAAACAGTAAGGTTAATGACTTAAAATTAATTAATTATGTTTTGTGATAATAATTGCTAACAAAGTGATATATACTGGCAAAAGAGTCTAATTAAATTCAGTATTTTGAATTTATAGTGTTGCAAAACAATTATATTAATCTGTTGACATCTTACATAATAAAACTCTTTACCGATTTCCCTAGGTTAAAGGAAGAGGGAATAACATATTTATGTGTGTTTCTAATTTCTTATCCAATTTGCCATACTGGCACAATACAATAAAGAGTTGTTTTTCAACTCTAAAACTTTATTTCATTTTTTTGTTAGAGAAGTTGGGGGTGGAGAGAGGCAGTGGGCATTTTACTGGCAGTACTATCTAATTTCATCAGTGTTTTAATTTAATTCACATATGTCTGACAAATTCAAAAAGCAACTATTTTAAGCAAGACTAAAGGACTTTTTGTTGGTAATCCCTGAGGATTTAACTAGTTCCAGCTGAGTCATCAGAGACCATATTTCATTTCTCTTCTCTGTTCCCGCCCCCTTTCTTCACTCAGGTCTTTTATATTGTGCCAAATGTATTAATTTAAAAACTTCTTCATATCACCTCTAAAGGAGATGATTGACTGCAAACAGGATCTTTAGGCTCCATTTTCAAATGACAATATGATAATGGATCTAGTGGACTGCAGTAGTTAAAACTGACCACTAAGGCTTTTCATGTAAACAAACCAACCATGACTTTGACTTTTTTCAAATTATCTAAAAACTTAATCATCTTAAAAAAAAATTGCAATTTATTTCTAAAATTTACTTGCTAAATTTAACATCTGTGCATTGTGTTTACTTTGTTAATGATGGTGCGTATTTGCCCATGCAAATAGATTTTTAAAAATGAGGTTAGGTTCATCAGCTTGCTAGCAGGTTTTGACTGACTGATATTGGCTCTCTGTTTTCATATTACTTCATTTATTACATTATTAAATCAATTCTTACTTTAGAAGCCAAGAAAATGTTTTATACTGCAATATGATTGCCTCCCTAGAGTTCATTAGCTCATTTTCCTTCAGTTAACACTATATTCACTGTATCTTTCTTCTAACTTTTCTAAATCTGAAGTCTTATTGCACATGCAGGCAGAGCACCCAATTTAGAACTGAATTGTCAAAGAAAGTAAAAGCTGAAAATGACCTCACAGATCCTCTGTCTTAGACTTCTGCTTCCTTGAGGCAAGGTCATGTCGTGTCTTAGCTCAATGTATACTTGTTGATTAATTCTGGAAAATACTTGGATTTATGGAAAAATTTTGTCTGTCTTTGCAATGACCTATTCGCTGTGCTATTATATTTTTAGGTCTTTCAAAAAGCTTCAACATGAAAAGAGGGGTTTTTGCTCTTCATTCAGAGTTACAAAGCTAATTTGTGATGGTGCTTAAAATGTGTTGTTCTGACTGCTACTCCAATATTCTTTTAATCTCATCGAGATACATAAATAGCCAAGTTACATATGCACATATGCTCACATCTTAGTACATATTTAAGTTCATAAATGAGAGCAAATGAATACGCTTTAGACTTAATAAACTGAGCTTTCGATTCTACTTAAAACCCACTAGTTTCTTGCCAGTAGGTTTAATTTAGATCAAGTCTTCAACATTGAAATAAAAAATGCATATTTCTTAGTATTTTTATTCCTTTTAGTGTTGTCTCGCAGAATTGATCAATGTACATAGCTCATCTGAATGAAAACCCCATATTTTCAATAAAATTTTTTTAAAGTTATCTGAATAATGAATCAATAGTTAGAACATACAGCCTCAACTAATTTGCATTTCATCAAGGTCAATACAACAACCATATTACTTGCTTATGTTTGTGGAAGTAATAACTAGTGAACTTGTAATGGGGCCTATTATCTCTTTTTTTAAATTAAATTTATTGGGAAGATGTCGCTTAATAAAATTATATAACTTTCAAGTGTTCACTTTAATAACATGCTATATGTATATTGCATATGTGTTCACCACCCAAAGTCAAATCTCCTTCCATCATCATATATTTAATTCCCTTTACCTACCTCCCCCATCTCCTCCATCTCTCTCTGGTACCCACTAAAATAATTGTGTCTCATGAGTTTTTGTTTGTCTTGTTCGTTTGTTACTTTCAGTTTTATATCCCACATATGAGTGAAATCATGGTTCTTTATTTTTTCTGTCTGACTTATTTTGCTTAGCATGATTATCTCAAGATCTTTTTTTAATAAAACTCTGTGTTGAGCAATAAGAATGCTTTCATTGACTTTTTCCAGAAAATTTCTTCTCATGAATTTAAAAGTTATGAACTTTTAAAACATTAAAACAGACCAGAGGGGTTTTTTTTAATGTTTTAAAAGTTTACAACTTTATTTTCTAGAACAAGGAAGAGAAAGACAGAGATACTTCTGGATACTATGACATGGTTACAAAAGTTGCAGTTGCTTTTCTAGCCAAATTAGCAATTTTCTCTCCTTCCCATGTTTCTCTATCTAAAAGGGAGGCTGCATATGCGAGGCTGTCAGCTTTTCCAGCAACACTCACAAATATTTTCCTTATGCTGCAAACTAAACCCTTGACTCAGTGTCTCACCCAGTAGACATTATTCATTTTGAAACAACACAGCTGTAATTCAGATTTTATGTCTGATACCTTTCCTCCGTGAGTTAGGTTGCAAAAGTAGGCCAAAATATTGAGTCAAGTACATTTAATAAATTTTATTAAGAGAGAATCTGTCAATGCAGTCAACTTTCAAAGGCTTAAAGTAGGGGTGATCCTATTGTTCACAAGGTAAACAAAATATTTGTTAAAGATATGAAACATGAGATAGTATTTTTAAAAATACTACTTACTCATTTGGTTTATTCATTTTTAAATTTCACACCTTTGATGAAATATATAAACACATAATTAAATCAATTGATTAATTTTCATCTTTTTTTCTTTACCCCTAAATGGCAAATGGTGAAGGGGTACGTCTGGTGACATGGAAGTTTATGAAATTATCAGAGGAGCCAAGGTATAGAACTGCATTTAGTCCATGAGAGGTATAAAAGCTGTGTGTATACCTTATATCCAGCTGTAAAAGATGGGATAAAATGAGTCACATGCGAGAACTTGACATCCGGAGTGTAGGTTAAAAGGAGATAATTCATTAGCTGTCAGTATCCAAGAGGTTCAGAAAATAACACTAGGTTTTCATGAGATCGATAAATCACTGTAACAAGGATTTCTATAGAAAATAACATATAAATGTCAAACATATACATCAAGATGGTCTTTCCTGACATTAACCATGAGGTCTGAAGAGTTGGAAAGGTAAAGCAGTGATATTATACTAGAAAAATTTGCAGACTTTCTAGGCTTACACAGATGGGAAGAAAAATGACTATTAAATTGGGGGCCAAAGTGAGGTTTTGTTTTCAACTCCATAAATGTAAAAGATGAGAATCAGAATGACAGCAACACTGACTTTATGCTGCTCTAGATTTTGCAAATGTAGTTTAATTTGGGTCAGAACTGATTCCAGCACAAATATATAAAATAGGAAAAACAACAGATGGAAGAAAAGGAAGTTAAACAGAAAAACAGCAGTACTGTATAATGAAAAGACCTAGAAAAACTCTGAGACACTTTCTGTTCCTGATAATGATGGAGTAGGTTATTCAGATCACTCATCATGCTGGGAGCAGTTTAAAACTTAAATCAAGGATTAAAAAATAAAACTTCCGCTTTAAAATGCTAAGAAAATGACAAGCTTGTAAACTGTTACCAATGGCAAAATAAAGGGAATGCAAAAAGTCAAGGAACCAAGCAAGCATAAAAGCTACTTTCTCTCTGTAGGCATTTGTTGACCTATAAAATTAAAAACTTCCTTATGATGAAGGGGAATGTAATTCAAAGCTGAAGGCACACGTAGGTGTGGACTCTAACAGGAAACCCTCAGGATATCTTGGACTCTAAGGGCTATACCATCCTGATTAATATAAACCAGAAGAGAACTAATCCTTGAGTGGAATTACAACCCAGGATTCAATCCATGGTGGTCCATCGATTGTCCAAAACATCTGAAACATTGGCATGGTTTAACATGGACGTGGACAGGTAGTATTCCTAATCACCTGTCAGAATCTAACATGAATCAAATCTAAAAACGGGAACTTTTTCATAAACACATTTTTTAAAACGTAATAAAAAAAATAAGTGGGTACAAGGAAATGACTGTGAACCAGATGAAACAAGAGAAAAAAGAAACCAACTGTAAAGACTTCAGATTATCAAATTATTAGATATAGACTAAGAAGTCATTCTTCTGACTATAAGAAAAAAAGGACAAGATTGAAGATACCTACAGGGTGTAATTACAATGGAATACCATATTTAAAAAAGAGCCAAATTAAAATTATAGGGGGAAAAACCCTCCATAGATATTTTAGAAATGCAAAATAAACAGAGTTATGGAGAGTTTATGATCTAGAATGTAGATTAGAAGAAATTAACTGAAGTACTGCATGCAATGATCGAAAGATGAAAATTTGCTCTTGTGACTAGAAGAGTAAACTGTGAAAATATTTAGCACAGGTAAAATTAGAAGGTGGGGAAAGAGAAAGAGAGAGTGGAAAAGAAGGAGGGAGGGGAGGGGAGAGATAGAGAAACGGAGACAGAGAGGGAGAGGGAGAAAGGGAAAGAGAAGAGGAGGAGGAGGAGGAGCAGCAGCAGCAGCAGCAGCAGCAGCAAAAGAATGATAATAGCTTAGAACTTTCCAGGACCAAAAAAAAATATTGCATTACTAAGAAACCTGCATCAATAATACTGTGTAACAAATAACCCCCACATGCCATTGGTTGGCCTACAGTAAAACAGATTTATTTTGTTATTCAGTTTTTTAAATCGGTTGAGGATTAAGTCCAATACTGCTCTATATGACTCTCATTTTGGGATGAGTAGTTAATTTGAAACTGCTCTTCTCAAGGTGGTTGGCAAAAGCACAAGAGGGATAAATGGAAACACTTGATAGTTTACAGGGCCTTGGCTATAGGTACTGACACACTTTGACTTCCTCCTACATTTTACTGACCAAAGCATATTACATGGATAAGTTCATTATCAATGAGATGTAGCTGTCCCTTGTAAACCAAGGTATGTTTAAATATGGAAAAAATAATTGTGAGAATATGATGAAACATGTCACAGACACACATTGACAATTTCAGAAAATTTAATTCATCCCAGATAAATATATGCGTATATACATAAAGAAATGAAAATCAAAGACAAAGAAAAATTTTATGTAATCAAAGAAGACATAGTCCCTTCAAAGTAGTGATAGACAGTTGATTCTAGCTATCTAATTTTAGCCACAGCAACAATAGTAATTATTTTTTTAATATAAGTGTTCTAAAAATGTTTGAGCTAAAAGACAAAGATTGCTAGACTAATAAATGAAAAATAATCTAATTATAAATGACTGAAGAAATACTGTTATAACAGAAGATAGAAAAATTAAAATTTTGAAGATGAAAAAATGTATATACTATAAAAACACTATGTAAAAGAAAGCTGTGTGGCTTCACATCTCTCTTCTCAATATAGATTTTCATAAATGGTAGTGAGCACACTTACCAGCCATTCGAGAATAGCTTTCACATTTAAACATCTTTCTTAATTCTGTGTCATCTCCTTTCTTGGAGAAGATCCTTCCTGTGTTTAATAATTATCTGGGATTTTCTCAAAATATATTTCCTATTAAATAAGCAATGCAAAGCTATAAAAATCCTCTTATTTTTGAATTTAAGGCAAAAGTACCTCATTTTACAATTGGAAAAGCTGCAGGGTGGGGGAAATTAAATGAAGATCAATTGAGTTAAAAACTTAGACTATGTGATAATTGAAGAGTCTCTTTAGATTTAACTTAATCATTTGGAATAATAGCTCAGAACTTCCATATTCCTAAGCTGAGACGTGAGGAAGAGGCAATTATGACCTTTTGGTGACAGGGGAAAAAGAATCTCCTAGCTTTATGCTGATCAGATAGATGCTGGTGGGGTGGGGTGGGGTGGGGTGGGTGTAGGGTGGGGGTGGGGATGTGGTCCTGGGGGGAGGGGGTCTCTCGTGAAATATTGACGAGCTGACCTGCCCAAGGTCTTTCTGTTGGGGACTGCTGATTAAGTTGTGGCCTATTCAATCTTGGTTTCTTCAAACTTGGGGTTTTCTTCTTTACTTATTTGTCCTCCCTTAGAGACTTGCTAGTGTTCTACATCTCTCTGAATCTTTGCCTCATCTGCCAGTATCGTCTGGCTGTCTGATCACTCACTTTGCCACATGTCAGGCCCCATGACAGATCTGCTGGCTCTAAATTTGGCATCTACAATCCTTATAAAATGAGGATTTTTTTTCTGCTCTACTAGACCATGCCTCCCTCATAGATGTACTGGCAAGCCTTCTTTGTTGGCATGAAATCACCTTGTGGATCAATTACTTCTCAAAAAACCTCATTCTTTTGGCATTCTTGATTTAACACATTCATCACATTCCAGGCCAATGTCCAAAGAGGGGAGGCTTGGATCTATAAACCTCACCCACCAGTTATCCTTCCACTCCCTAATTTGTTTTGCCACAGTTCTTGAGATGGGAAGTGGTTGGCTTATGCCCCGTGGTTTTTTCTGATTACCTGAATTGATGTCTCCTCAATCTACTTCCCTGAACCTGAAATATTAGATGGGGGTATGGGGAGAAAAAAAATAGTGTAAATTGGGGGGTATTTTAAAAATGCTACTCTTGCTACACAAAGAAGAAAAATAAATGGCATCTTGTTGAAATCTAGCTGTTGTCCTTCAGGAATGTCTCTTGCCCTCCTTCCTGACACCACTCTTTCCTGTTTTTTTTTCTTGTGGCCATTCTTCTCAATCCTTTACCTCCTATTAAATGCAAGTGTCACCTGGGTTTTGTTCTTAGCCACCTCCTGTTCTCAATCTTCAGTCTCGCCCTTGATGATCTCAGCCACTTTTTTTCACTGTCTTCAAATAGCACATGTTGACTTATGGTGCCCTGGGAAGAGAGATTACGTTTTAGTTTTCTATCTCGATTTTGCTTATATAGTTTTTAGCAGGTGATGGGCACTCAATAAATGTGAATGAAATGAGTGCATGTTTTGCTATAGCTGAGAAATTCTTGAGATTGTTCTGTTTATTTCAAGCACAGGTGGAAGTTAAATGCAAACATGCAATCTACCCATGCATTCAGTAGTTACAGGAAACTATTTTATTTTCGCCAATATAAAACATTTCCATATAATAACAAGGGATTTAGATGAAAAGTTAAACTTTTCATTATAGAATTTTGGGCTTGACTCATTGTCTTTTAGACTAAAACTGCATGATTCATAGACACACATAGATAGACCACACATGGCTTCAAGTCACACAGGAAAAATGAATCTATCCATTTCATAGTTTATCATCTTAACTAAAAGAGAAAATAATAAGCAACCAAATGTTAAAAATAAAAATATTTTTATTTTCAGAGCTTTTTAAAGCTCAAAACTATTTAAAGCCTCAATTTTAAAGAGGAAAATATTTTATATTATAAGATATTACAACCACTTCCAGTACTAATACATCACAATCACTTGCTCGCGCGCATACACGTAACTTACAAAGGACAATCTCAAAGTAATTGCTACCTAGGTTTCAGAGATTCTTTTACTATGGAATGTGTGTTGGAAATCCATTCCTTAGAAATTTTCTCCTGCTTTGACAAGGGAATGAAGGGACTAGCTACCTTAAAGTCAAAATTGTTTAATTTCAAAGAAATGGCTTTGAAATTAAGTAGAAACCACATTCTCATTTTGCATGCTAAAATATTCAAAAATATTTTTGTTTTTAAATATGTTAATTTTCTCAACTGCGAAATAAAAAGTTAAAACTTTTTTAATTATATTTTCTCAGCACAGAAAAGAGCTACATACGGCCTGATGGGTATGGTTTGAATATTGTTATATTACTTCCTGTTTTAGCTTTAGCCCATGCTGATTCACATATACAAATTTGATAATACTATATATACAAAAAGCTAATAGCCAAGAAATGTGACTCAAATAAAATATTTAAAATGTTCGTATATCTTCCTGTTTTAAGATTTGAACATGTGTATTTTTTCAGACATCTGATAATGAAAGAAGGTGCTTTTTAAAGATACAGAAACTACTTTAATAATAGAAGGGATACTTCTAATACTTCCAAGTGTGGATTTGATGCATGATCCCAAATTGCACTGATAATTTCCATTGAAAAATTCCTTGAATTAATTTAAACAATTATAAACAGAGAAATACCACATTTATTTATGAGAAAAACACAGATCATGTGAATGAGGACAGTTTCTTAGAGATTTACTCTTTCATAGATTGACATTTCTTTATCAGCAAGAGATCATTAAATTGATTTTAATTACTTTATATTCAGACTCATCGATTTTGTACCATTTTAAATAATGGAACATGTGATTCTGAAATCTTATCTGCAACTTTTATTGGTGTATGATAAATATTCTATAATAATTGATTAAATTCATTAGAACATAGAATTTACTTAATTGATAAGAAAACTTCCAGAATATATTTCCAAAATATTTAATTACATTTTCTTCAAACTTAAACTCCATAATACTGTGACTCCTTTTGAAGAAAGCACATAGATTATATGTGAGCATTACCAATCTCTATTGTATCAGCCATATTAGAACTCCTTATATTTTAATTTTTTGTTATAAAAATATATATTTTCATTCTATATATAATTATAAAATATATGTTATCAACAATCAATTATATGATAACATATATCTAAATGAGACAAAGAAAATTTGTAAAATAGAACTTTGGTTTGCTTGAAGTTAACTTGTACATTATTAATGCTGCAAAGATGATTTTAATGAGGGCTCTTTATGTGTTTATGTTTGTGCGAGAGTGGAAGAGAATGTTAAAATGATTAAAAACTGGCATCTTTAGCTTTCTCCATTTTAAGAAGCAGTGTAGTCTATGTGTTTTTAGCTAGATACAACAAAAAGTTTGCTTTTTTTCACTTGATTCGAGCATTTGTTTGTTTATCTTTTCTCAGGCAGCTTCTACAAACACAGAATTGCAGTGACCTAATATATTACAGAACTAGCCTTTGTTTACTTTCCCCTTATTTGACCACCCACAAGTTGAGGCAGAGATGTACTTTACATTTTCCTATAACCAAAACCACATGGAGGAAATACAATTCCTTGGGCCTCTTTAAAATCATGAAATTAAACCCTTCTTGGGTTCTCTCTCCAGCAAGCAACAGATGATCTGCTTGTGAATACATCTAAGTTATTAAGTGTACTTTAGGGAATGTTGTAGCTGACCTAGAAAAACTGCAGCCCCAGAATACGCAATCACAGACCTTAGAGCTGAAAAAAGCCACAGAGCTTAATTAAAATTTAATGCTTCTTGCCAGTAAGGAAACCGAGGCTCAAAGAGGTTGAGCTTTTGCTCACGGTTAACGCACTGACAACCAAAATGAGACTTGGTATTTTGGTTTTCCGCCAGGGTCCACTTCATTTATCCACCACATTCCTACTGAACATATCACTAAACATTTAACCCAGAAAGGGGTCCATTTGCTGAATTGTATAATTATACTTCTTTCCATTCCAAATCATCAGTTGAACATGTCAAGCAACGTTAACATTCAATTTAAATACTTAACGCTAACAAGCTATTTTTGCTTTGAACTCAGTTCTTTATTCTATCATGCAAGAGTGGCTGAAATGTTGCCTTGTTCTGACTTCACACTGATCTATTTTGTTAGATGTAACATTGCTCTCCTAGGTTTCAAGAGAGATTTCTAGTAATTAATAATACATAAATTTTTGTAATATAAATATACATTTCAGTTATTTCTATATAATGTCTCTGAACAATAATAGTAAGTATGAGTTTTTATAATCAATAATCAAGCATTTGGTAATATGAAATTATTAAATTTTATAATTTTTACATTATAAAGAATAATGAACAGGTAATGACACTGAGAAATTTTTTTCTGGTTTTCTGAAATTTAAAGGTGTGTATTTGGTGTTCCAAATAAACCATTTCAAGTCTGCCTCAGATTTTTAAGCCCATATCTAGAGTAACTCTAGGCTATGTATGTAAAATTTTCCTCTTCCAAGAGGAAAATAACTGTTATTTCGTTGTTGTTAAATCCCTAGGATGCAATAGATAAACTGATCTGAGATCATATAGGTGATATCACAAGTATCCTAGCAGTAGAGAGAGAATTAAAGCCACATTAACTTGACTACCTCACTCACCGGAAGGATCTTAGCATTTCAAGTCAAGCAATGACCTTTTCTTTTGAACAGTAACATTACAGTTCATTTTTAAACTTAGACTTTCACTAAAAGACTGTGCAGATTGATTAAATGCTCTCCTACTTCCCTTTCTGAAAATCTTCCTTAATTACTCCACTCTTTTCCATTTAGCAAGTTATACTTCCTATGGGTAGCAATGACAAATCAGCGTTCCTTTTTCTTTTTCTTCTTATAATATCGTAAAGAAAACAATATTGTCTCAAGGATATCACCTAATTGGCTTTTAAGTACTCAACTTATACATTTTTACTATTTCTCAAGATTGACTAAGTTACACCAAATTATTTTGTCCTGCATTGTTATTGTTTTTTATTGAGATGTAATTGATACATAACATTGTGCAAGTTTAAGGTGTACAATGTGTTAATACACTGTATATTTTAAAATGATCACCACCATAACATTAGCTAATACTTTCATCATGTCACATGATTATCTTGTTTTCTGTGGTAAGAATGTTTACGATCTACTCTCTTAGCAACTTTCAAGTATGTAATACAGTATTATTAACTATAATCACCATGCTGCACATTAGAATTTATTTATCTTCTAACTGGAACTTTGTACTCTTTGACCAACATCTACCCATTTCTCTTTCCTCTCAGGCCCTTGTAACCACCTTTCTATTATCTGTTTTTATAAGTTCAGCATTCTTAGATTCCACATAGAAGTGATAACATACAATATTTGTCTTTCTCTGACTTATTTCACTTAGCATAATATCCTCAAGGTCCATCCATGTTATCACAAATAACATAATTTCCTTCTTTCTCATGGATGAATAATATTCCATGAGAAAGAAGGAAACACACACACACACACACACACACACACACACACATCTCACACCTTTTTTATCCATTCATCCATTGACACACTTAGATTACTTCCATATCTTGGTTATTAAGAATAACGATGTAATAAAACTTGGCAATGCAAATTATCTATTCAAGGTGTTCATTTCTTTCGGATATATACCCAGAATCAGGCAGGCGGGATCATCTGGTAGTTCTATTTTAAATATTTTGAGGAATTTCCATACTTTTATAGTGACTGTAGCAGTTTACATTCCCGCAAACAGTGCACAATGGTTCCCTTTCTTCCTCTTATCTCAAACACTTATCATCTCTTATCTTTTTGACGATAACTATTCTAACAAGTGTGAGGTGATGCCTCATTGTGGTTTCGATTTGCATTCCCCTGATAATTAGTGATGGTGAGCACCTATTTATGTACCTGTTGGCCATTTGTATATTTTCTTTGGAAAAACATATGTTCAGTTCCTCTACTCATTTTTTAATGATTTTATTTTTGCTATTGAGTTATATGTTTCTTACATATTTTAGATATTAACCACTTATCAGATATGCGATTTGCAAATAATTTTTCAACAGATTTTGTCATTGTTATTGATTATATCTTTGAGTGTGCAGAAGATTTTTAGTTTGATATAATCCCACTTGTTTATTTTTGCTTTTGTTGCTTGTGCTTTTAGTATCAAAGCTCCAAAATCATTGTCAAAACTGATGCAAAGAGTTTATCCCCTAAGTTTTCTTCTAGAAGGTTTATGGCTTTGGCCCTTATGTTTAAGTCTTTAAACATTTCAAGTTCATTTTTATGAATAGTATAATATAGGGGTCCAATTTTATTCTTCAACGTGTGGTTATCCAGTTTTTCAGTTATTGAAGATCTTATCCTTTTCCTATTGAGTATTCTTGGTTCTTTTGTCAAATATTAGTTGATTATATATGTGAGGGTTTCACCGGGGCTCTCAGTTCTGTTCCATTGGTCCATGTGTCTATTTTTCTGCCAGTATCACACTGTTTTGATTAATATAGTTTTATAGTATAATAAATTAGGAAGTATGATACCTCCAGCTTTTTTCTTCTTTCTTAAAATTCCTTTGGTTGTTTGAGGTCTTTTGTGGTTCTGTACAAATTTCACATATGTTATTTTCTATTTCAGTGAGAAATGCCATTGAGGTATCATAGGGATTGCACTGAATCTATAAATGACTTTGAATAGTATAAACATTTTAACAATATTAATTTCAAAATTTGTATTATCCAAAAATCATTAATTCTAACAAATTAATTGAAATTATTAATTAATTTTAATAATAATTAATATTAAATTGTTAATATTTCCATATGTTTGCGTCTTCAATTTTTTTTTCATCAAAGTCTCATAGTTTCCAGTGTATGGATATTTTACCACCTGAATTAAATTTATTCCTAAGTATTTTATTGCTTTTGATGCCATTGTGAATGAAATAGTTTTTTTTTTTTTTTTTCAGATATTTTGTTAATGTATAGAAAAGAAGATACTTTTTGTACATTAACTTTGTATCTGGTAACTTTACTGAATTCATAATTAATTCTAACTGCTTTTGGTGGAGTCTTTAGGATTTTCTATATATGATATCATGTCATCTGCAAATAGAGACAATTTTACTTCTTCTTTTCTAATTTAGATGACTTTTATTTCTTTTTCTTTCCTAATTGTTCTGGCTAGGACTTCCAGTATTATGTTGAAAAAAAAGTGGTAAAAGCAGATATCCTCATCTTGTTTCTGATTTTAGAGGAAAAGCTCTAAGGTGATGTGGGTGTTTTCTTATTTACCTGATGTGTAGGAGTCACTTTACTAGTCTTTAAAATTTCTTTCAGAAGGAATTGCTCCATGTTTAGCTGTATGTTTGGTGGGAGAGATGAGTTCAGAAGGCTTTTATGTCACTACTTTGTTATTGATTTCTAATTTCATACTATTCATTTGGAAAAGATATTTGGATATTTGGTATGTTTTAATCTTCTTAAATATACTTAGATTTCTTTTATGACCTATAATATTATCTGTCTGAAGAATCTTCCATGTGTACTTAAGAAAAATGTGTATTCTGCTGCTGTCAAATAGAATATTCTATATATGTCTGGTATTTCCATTTGATTTAAAGTACAGTTCAAGTCCAATGTTTTCTTGTTCGTTTTCTAGCTGGATGATTTTTTCGTTCTTGAAAAATGGGATATTAGCATTGATTGCTATTATTGTATTGTACTCTATTTCCCCCTATCAAATCTATTAGTATTTGCTTAATATATTTGGGTACTCCAATGTTGGGTGCATATATATCTACAATTATTGTATTTTCTTAACATATTAATTCCTTTATTGCTATACAGGCATACCTCAGATATATTTTGGGTTCAGAACACCACAGTAAAATAAATAATGCAATAAAGCGAGTCACAGAAATATTTTTGATGACCAGTTCATATAAAATTTATGTTTGCACTATACTGTATGTAGTCTACTAAATGTACAATTGCATTATGTCTAATAATGTCCATACCATCATTAAAAAAATACTTTATTGCTAAAAAGTGCTACCCATTATCTGAACCTTCAGCATGTCATAATTTTTTTGCTTATGGAAGGTATTACCTTCAATTCATAAAAAGCACAATATCTGCAAAGTGTAACAAAACAAGGTATGCCTGTATAATAACATTATTTGTCTCTAGTTACCATTTTTTGGCTTAAAGCCTATTTTCTCTGGTGTAAGTACAGCTACCCTTGCTCTTTTGATTTTTACTTGTGTGAAATATCTTTCCTATCCCTTCACATTGGGCTTGTACATATCTTTTAAGTGAGCATCTTGTAGGTAGCATATATTTGTTTTTTTTTTTAATCTATTTAGCTACCATATATCTTTTGATTGGAGAATTTAATCCATTTATGTTTAATTATTGATAGATAAGAACTTACTATTGTCATCTTTCTAATTTTTTTGTGGCTGTTTTATAGCTCCCTTGTTCCTTTCTGACTTTGCTGTGCCTTTTTTTGTGAACTGATCATTTTCTATAGTGGTATGCTTTGTTTCCCTTCTCTTTATCATTTGTGAGACTGCTATACATTTTTGCTTTGTGGCCACTCCCAGCCTTTAAAACGACTTAAAGGTATAACAGTCTACTTTACCCTGACAACAATTTAACTTTAAATGTGTATAAATCTCTACAGTTTTACTCCTTCTCTTTTATGTTTTTGATGCCACAATTTATATCTTTTTATGTGTTTATTGTAACTATAGTTATTTTTAATACTTTTTTCTTTAACTTTTACACTATAGTTAAGAGGTTAACACACCGTCATATTATAGTATTAAAGAATTCTGAATTTGACTATATACTTACTTTTACCAATGTGTTGTATATTTTCATGTTTCAAGTTACTAATTAGCATTTTTTATTTTAGCTTGAAGAATTTGAGGCATTCTTATAAGGTAAGTTTATTGGTAATGAACTTTCTCAGCTTTTGTTTGTTATGGAAAGTCTATTTCACCTTTATTTCTGAAGAACATTTCTGGGTAAAGTATTCTTGATTGGTTGTTTTTGTTTTTGTTTTTGTTTTTGTTTTCAGTATTTTGACTACATCATCTCATTTTCTCTTGTCCTGCAAGATCTCCATTGAGAAAATGCTGGTAGCCTTATGGGGTTCCCTTGTAAGAGAGAATTATTTTTCTTGTTGCTATTTAAATTCTCTATTTCTTTGATTTTAGAAAATTTTATTATAATATTTCTTGGCGAAAATTATTTTAGATTGAATTTTTGGAGTGCCTTGTAAGGGTCATGAAATTGGATGTTCAAATTTCTTGCAGATTTGGGAAGTTCTCAGCCATCATTTCTTTAAATAACCTTTCTGTTTTTTCCCCTCCCCTCTTCTGATTGAACAATTTCAATTGATTTGTCTTCAAGCTCACTGAATCTTTCTTCTGCTTAGTCAAATCTGTTCTTGAATTATTCATTTTTCATATATTTTAAAATATTTTTTAATTTTTCAATAACAGTTGGCATACCATATTATATTAGTTTCAGGAGTACAACATGGTGATTAGACATTTATATAATTTACAGAGTGATCATCCCAACAAATCTAGTACCCATCATTTGACATCGTACATAGTTATTACATTATTAACTATATTCCTTATCCTATACATTTCCATGACTATTTTGTAACTACCAACTTGTACTTCTTAATCCCTTCCTCCTTTTCACTCGCCCCTCCAACATCCCATCTGGCAACCATCAAAATGTTTTCTGTGTCTATGAGTTTGTTTCTGTTTGACTTGTTTATTTATTTTTTTTTTAGATTCCACTTGTAAGTGAAACCATATGGAATTTGTCTTTCTCTGTCTGACTTATTCATCACAATACCCTCTAGGTCCATCCATATTTTTGTAGAAGACTAGATTTCATTCTTTGTTATGGCTGAGTTGATGGACTCCATGAAAACTTTAACAAAGAGATAGAAAACATAAAAATGAAGATACAAAACATAAAAATAACCAGAACCAGTCAGAAATAAAGAATACAATAACTGATATAAAAATACATTAGAGGGGATCAACAATAGATTAGATAAAGCAGAAGGTCAAATCAGCAATTCAGAAGGTAAGGCAGCAGAAAGCATCCAATCAGAACAGCAAAGGGAAATACAATAAGTGAGGATAGTTTAAGGGGCTTCTGGGAAAACATTAAGCATACGATCTGCACTATACCAGGAGGAAATTAGAGCAAGGAATTGAAAATCTATCTGATGTGATGTGAATGTTGATATGCTTGGTCCCTTAAGTTCATTGAGCATTCTTATAACCAGTGTTTTGAATTCTGCATTTGGTAGAATGTTTGTCTTCATTTTTTAAGGTTCTTTTTCTAGACCTTCATTCTGTTCTTTCATTTGGAACATGTTTGTTTGTCTTTCCATTGTGGCTGTCTCCCTGTATTTGTTTCTATGTATTAGGTAGGACTGCTATGTCTCCCCATTTTAGTAGAGTAGCCTTATGTAGTAGGTGTCCTATAGGGCCCAGTGGTACAGTCTCCCTGCTAACCTGAGCCAGATGGTCCAGGTATGTCCCTTTTATGAAATGTGTGTGCCCTCAGTTGTAGTTGAGCCTTGATTGCTGTGTTGCAAGTTAATGGGAGGAATTAACCCTCTGGGCTGATTGGTTGTGACGATTGGCAAATGACTATGGTGGAGGGGCTGTTGTTCAGGAGCTGACCCTATGGAATAGGGTTTGCTTTAATAGCACTCTGGTGCCTGCTCATTCTGCCTTTTGGGTGCATCACCCTCAGATGCAGCCCCAGGTGGTTCTCTGGCTCAGGTGGCTGCTGAAAGGAGCTTTGCCGCAGGCTAAATTCAACCTCAGCCTGTATCCTGCCTGGGGCCACCTAGCAAGAGTCACCAAGTAATCTGCAGGTGGCTGCCACCTGCGCTGAGCTTGGAGGTGCCTCAAGAGGCCAACTACAGCTACTGCCAGGCTTAGAGCTGCTCAGCTGAGGCCGATGTTGCTTTTTTGGGTTTTGCGAACTTTTGAGAGACTTTAGAAAAGTCTAAAGTATGAGCCAAAATAGGTTGTTTGTATGAAAGAGCCACCGAAAGCAGTTCGGGTGTGACAAGGTCTCAGGGAACCTCTAGTGAAAGGTGATCAGTGTTAGCCATGCTGATAAAGACTCAAATATAGCAGCTGCCTGCATCTGCAGGCTGGGAGCAAGGAGGGCTCGACGAAGAAATAATAGCTTCTGCCAGTACTTCTTTCTGGGAGAAAGTTGCCCCTCCAGTCTCCACCTTGAAGCTAGACAACTCAGTTCCTACCCATAGTTTCTGACATCTTTCAAGCAGCTTCCCCAGCACTGGAGCTCAAAGTGAGTGAGTCCATTACTGAGTCAATGAGCATGCCCCTTAAAAAGAATGTCTGCAACTCTAATTTTCCTCTGTTTCACCCAGCCATAATCCCTTCTGGTTTCCAGAAGTTGTAGAGTCTCTCTTCCTGGCACTGCAATACTGGGCTCGGGAGCACAGTGTGGGGCTGGGACCCTTCGCTCCTCTGGGGGGAACTATGTAGATAAGATTTCTCTCCCCATTCTCAACCAGTGGGTGTGGGACCAGCCTTTCCATGTCTCCCCCTTTCTTACTAGTCTCAAAGTGGCCTCTTCTGTGTGTCCCCAGTCGTAGGACTTCTGTTCAGTTAGAGTTCAGGCAACTCCCAATGATGGCTGTTCTGTAGTTTAGTTGTAAATTTGATGTGCTTGTACAAGGAGGTGAGCAAGGTGTTTACCTACTATGCCATCTTGACTAGAACTCTCAGTCATTATATTCTTCAGTTCCAAATTTTCTAATTGGTTCTTTTTTCTGTTTTCTATATTTTGGTTGGACTTCTCATTTTATTCTTGTATTGTTTTTCTGATATTATTAAATTATTTGTCTGTTCTCTCTTATGGGTTTCTGGACATTTTTGAAACAAAAGGGGTTTATATTTCTTTGTGGCTAGTTACTGGAATTTTACTATATTCCTTCGATGGAGTTATGTTTCTTGGATTCTTTTTGATTCCTAAGCCTTGCGTAGGTGTCTGCACATTTGAAGAAGCAGTCACCTCTCCAGTCTTCATGGGACTTTGGTAAGGGAAGATTTTCCATGGACGATGGCATGCTAGAGAGTACTGTTACTCTGAGCTTAGTAATAGAAGACATCAAATGTGGGAAGATGTGTTGTCACTGGGTCTGGGAAAGTGTATTTTCTCTTCAACTCGGAACTTTAGGGTCCACAACATCTTGGCAAGTGCTTTGGGGAATCTGAAGTTGCTGCAAGAGCTGTTGCTGTCCTCTTTGTCATGTCCAGGTCCAGTGGCTAAGACCAGGGAATGCAGGGGTGGTGACCATAGCCTGTGGTATGCACATGCTTGGCTGTGGATGCTAGCTTCAGGTGCCTGTATAGTAGGAGGGACTGGTTACAGACACACATGTAATGGTGAGAGCCAGTGTAGGCAGCAAGAGCTGGGGCCATCTACAGGCTCACTTGTAGCTGCAGAGGCCCTGGCTGTTGGTGTGCACTACTTTTTTTTGCTGGGTCTCTCCACAGCAGAGGATGTGCGTGTGTACAGCTGGATGGACTAGTTGTAAGTTAGTTCAGTAGTGCAGTCCATTGACAGAAGACAGAGCCCACTCAGGGCCACATGTAGCTTCTGCAGCTTTGGGTGTCAGCATGCTCTCCTGTAGTTGCACAGTTTTCTCCTTGGGCATCATATAGTACTAAAGGCCAGTACACAGCTGGAGGGGCTAGCCCAAATCTTCCTATGGCAGTGTGGGTCAGTTATGGGAGTCTAAGCAGGTATTTTGCACTTACATAGCCACAGAGACCTGGGCTGGCTGCTGGTGCAGTTCCCAGACTCCAGTGGGCGTGATTGACCGAACGGAACGGAGAGGGACAAGGTGACAGAAGGTCTGTGACAGCTGTGCTGGCCACTGGTTTCATCAGTGGCAAAAGCTGCTGGACTTATTGCAGAGCAGATCACTGGGAACCATAATCATTCCTACTGAGTGGTTGCTATTGTCTTTTTGTCTTACCAGTCTGTCAGGAAAAATCTAGAGTAGGTATCCAAATACCTACTTTCTCTGCTGCTGCTCCTAAATAGCTAAAATCTGCTAAAAAGGTTACGAGATAAGGCAGCCTGGATTTACTTTAAATTCACAATTGCAATCTTAAAAGAACTCTTGACATAGCAAGACCATCCTACTACATCTCTAGACTACTTTCCCACCCACCAGTGCCTATCTCCAACACTTTCTACTGTTCCTAAACCTCCAACCCTCTTCTTTCACTCTTACCCTCAGCAAATTATCTTACCTCTAGTTTAGAGGCATAATAATAGCAATGAATACATGCATAATACGTACTATATGCTGGGCACTAGTCTTTAAAACTTTATATATAAACGAATTTAATGATTATAACAACCCTAGGAAACAGATATTATTTTTATCAACATTTTATAGATCAGAAAACTAAAACTGAGAATTTAAGTAATTTGCCCATCAACACACAACTAGCAAATGGCAGAGTTAGATTCTCACTCAGATAGTCAGGATTCTAATTTGAGTCCATGCCTTTGACCACTAAACATACTACCTCTACCCCATACCAAATCTACAAGTTGCCTATATCTCATAATGGAGAAGCTCCCCCTTTTCTTATCTGGGGTTAATCCTTTCCATCACCTATGCTTTGTTTTGGGTTTTATGCATTTTTTCCTAGCTTCCTTACATGATTTGTTAACCTTTATTTTTTTGCGTATAGATTCACCCTTTTCTCATTGATTTAACTCCTTCTTACATAGACCTGTCCTCACACACATTTCTTGGAAGAAGTGATTGTTCTTCCTATGTACACATCCTCACCTCTCACTCTCTACTCAGCATCCTCTTCAGTCTTAGTTTTTCACCCATCTAGCTTTAACCAAGCTTACAAACAACCTCCATGGCACTAAGTCCAACACACATTTTTTATATTGCATTTGAGCTCCCACAAGTGTCCCACTATGTTGACCACTCCCTCTTCTTTGAAACAATTGGCTTATATGAAATAATTTTTTCTTACTCCCCTTCTTTCTCCCCTACCTCCTGTGTAGATTCATTCCCCTATACCCAGCTTTCATTGTTGGAGCACATTAAGATCGGTCCTATGCTCTCGGGTTTTGTTGTTGTTTTACTTTCTACTCTCTACCTACGTATCTCATGCTCACCTATGACTTTAATTATTCCCTTAATCAGATAATTCGTATATGTCGATTTCTACCTCAGCTCTCTTGGACTGGAGACCCACACATTGCATGAAATGAAAGTTCCACGAAGGCAGGAACTGCTTGCTTTGTCTTTGTTTTAATCCCTGGTGTGAAGAACAGTGGCTGGCACATATTAGTTGAGCAATAAATATTTGCTTAATAAAGGAAAAATAATCTGCCCAAACTCGATCTTCTTTTAGTATTTCCTACTAAAGGCATCATGATTCATTCAGTCAAACAACTCAGCAAGAATTATTGACATTTTCATTTTTCTTTTCCTTCACTGTTGAAAATTGTATCCTATCACTGCCATAACAAAATACCACAGACTGGATGTCTTAACACATTTTCTCACAATTCTGGAGGCTAAAAGTTCGAGATTGAGGTATCTATCTGTAGGTTTTGTTTCTCCTGAGGCAACTTACTTTGTCTTGCATGTTACTACCATTTCTCTGCATCTTCACATGGTCTTTCCTCTGTATGTGTGCATCCTTGGAGTCTATGTGTTCAAATTTCCTCTTCTTACAAGGACACCAGTCAAGATGGATTAAGGGGCACCCTAATACAATCATTTTAAGTTAACTGCTTCTTTATGGCACTACCTCCAAATGTAATCACATTCTGAAGTACTTGAGAGTTAGGGCTTTAATATATGAATTTTAAGTGGAGTACAATTCATCCCATAACAATATTACCACATTAACTTGATATTTTTCTCCAAATTAATACCTCTTGAATACACACGCTTTTCTCCATCCCTTCTTAATCCAGGCTACTATTGTCTCTTACCAAGGTGCTAGGTGACATCTGAGGAAATCCGTCTGCAGATATTTATGCACTTGTATGTGGACTGGACCTACTGACTAATGAATAGAATATAGCAAAAGTAATGGAATATTATTTCTGAGAGTAGGTTACAAAACAGCATGAGCTTTCATCTTGCTCTGATTCTCTTGCTCTTCTTTCTGCTACCTACATCTGGTTTGACTACTTTCAAATTACTTCTTATGGCAGTCAGAGTGATTTATTTCATAAAATAAATCAACCTATTTTCCATTTAAACTCTTTAATAGTTTCACATTTAATTCAGACTAACTGCTTAACCTGGTAAACAGAGCCCTGCATCATCTGGCTCCTCTCCATGTCCCCAGCCTCAGTTCTACTCTCTGCCCAGCCATAATAAAAAATTTTCAGTCCTTTTGCACTCACTGTGCTGCAACCCACTAAAGGTCCTTCATTTTCTCTGCCTAACATGTGCAGTCTTTTTCTCACAAGGTTAACACCTGCTTGCCCTTCAGATTTCAGTATAAAACCTCATTTCCTCAAGGAGGTCACTTCTCCTCAGATCAGATTTTCTTCAAAGCATCTGCCAGAGAAAATTTTCACATGATTCTATAATTAATGCCTTTCCCTCCCACTCGCACTAGAGTGCATGCTGCATGAAAGCAAAGACCATGTCTGGTTTTCTTTTACATGGTATCTATCATGCCTGGCCCAGTGTCCAGAACATAGCTTGTTTAAAATTTGTTAAACAAACAAACAAACAAACAAACAAATATATAAATTGTTAAATACCATGTGTTTCTTTTGCTTTTTTGTGGGTCCTCTAGCCAACAACTTCACTTCTTGCTGTGCAAATTCAAAGTTGTATGATGCTACTACCTCCTGCAACTAGACGCTTCTGCCAAGTATTTATGAAACTAAATTATGTTTTTACAAGGCCTATTAGGGGAAAACTACGTAAAACAATATCTCTTAATTTATGATACCATTTAATCTTCTGGATTCATGGCAAAATCATAATGGGATGAAATAAAACTTGGCATCCAACATAGAATTTGTCTGGCTCAACACATTTATCCCTCAAAAATTAATGTTAAGACTTCTTTCTTTGAAAATAGCAAATTTTTAGCAAATCTGGATTACACAGCTGGATGACAGATGTAGACGTGTCACAGCATTATAGAGGAGCAAGAGCATGTTGGCTCTGTGATCACATCATGATGTGGAAAGATTTTCATAAATTAGATAGCATCATGCATTCCATCTGGATATTATGGCAAACCAACACTGCCTATGTGTCACACTTTTTTTGTGTGCAAATCATGCAATGTCCTTGATACATTTTTCCTACCTTTCATGTGTACCTGAATTCTGGAAGTTATATACCTCCAATAGATTAAAATTATAGGTAAGTCCTTACTTAGAATTGAAGGGAAATTTTTACCACATTCATTAAGTTAATGATTGTTAAGTAAAAATTTCATTAAAATGAAATTTCCTCTCATATGCATGTTTCAGTATCTAGTGGCTTTCACATGCATATGAACTAGTAATATAATAAATTTAAGTCCCTTAACGACTATTATTCTAGTAATCTAATGGCATAATATTTAATATTTTTATATAACAATAGATATTCACACACATTGATAAGGAGATAACGGGATGGTGGAAACTCAGGCAAATTGGATAGCATATGCTTATTTTAAAGGGAGGCAGACAATATTTATTTTTAACTCTAATGTAGAGAGGATGTTGTTATACTTTTTGCTTTTTTAAGAGAAGTCAGAAATATGTATTTTATGTGAAATATCCCAATGTTAAAATAATCTTTTAAAACTTTACAAAATCTTTCAAATAAATCTGTGAGCTTTATGTGAGATAATGGTTTGTAAAACTTTTTGGTATAGTAATAACATTGTGTATTGAAAATGTATGGCTTTTGGAACCAGAATTCAAATTTTAGTGCACTTTCTTATATGGCTCTATAGCTCTTGTAGTCCTTTTAAAACATTGTGTCCTGATTTTTGAAATGAAGATGTTATAGTTTTTTAAATGTCTGTAGTATAAGTAAATAGATAATCAATAAATAGAAGTTTTTATTACCACAACACACTGTAACTAAAATTTCTCCGCACTTCTAAACTATTTCCAGTCTAATTACTTAAATCCAAGCTTCCTCCAATAACCATTAAGCAAGGTGACCACCTAATCATAATTATTTATTTGATCTGTGCATCCAGCCAAACATACTCCACGCTTTGACAATGGCAAAGTAAAGTTTAAATTGAAAACTAAGACAGATCTTCTATACAATGCTTCTAGAAGACAATATCCTGAAGGAGAGCATCTTCAAATATGTTAATTATTTTTACAGGAAAAATGATGAATAAATGTGCTTTATCATCATTAAGAAATGATCAAGAGGAATGAACAAGCAGTGGCTTTAAGGAATAAGGTAGATATGTAAGTACGAGGAAGATAGGCCCTATGAATTGTTAAATACCAGATAGAATTATTGTTAACATTGGAGTTAATTCTTATTACTCCAAAACCAAAATCAAAACTTCTATAGGAAACCAAATTGGTTGTCTCATCCTCAAAGTTGGCTAGGATATTCATAGGATCGGTTAGTGAGAATAACCTTTTATTTCTTGAAATTAGGTTCAACAAGATTCCGTTGTTTTATTCAAATTTCAACTGGCTCTTAAGAAATTATAAATAGTTGAATTCAAATGCAGATACTAGAAGAACCTGATTTACGTATATAAATGCTTATTGGAAAGTAGATACAAACTATCAGTTAGGCTGATGTATTGATTGGCTGGGCCTATGCAATGGTGCTTAAGTGTCAGGACAAATAAATACAAAACCCAGTTCTCCTAGATATTTGGTGTCAAAGACAGCATCTGGTTGACTGGCTAAATAGTTTTATTAAATATATTTAATGTTTGGCATTGTGTAGACACATCCTAAAGTAATCAGGATATATATATATATATATATATATATATATATATATATATATAATCATAATAACTCAAGAAGCCTAATCAAGAATCATTAAACTAGAGCAAATTTTAGGGACTTTCTAGTTTAATCCCTTTCACAGGTGAGGAAACTGAGACCTAGAAACATTAAATGACTTGACCAACATCAAATGACTTCAAGTCTCTGCCTCTTATTTTAATGTTCTTTCTGCTATAGTTGTACTGCTCACATTGATAGGAGGACAGAATTAACAAAGAAAAATATACCTCCCCCCAAATAACAATGATTAAAGAATGTGAGTGTACAGAATGAGGTAAACATGGAGACAATAGAGATCAAAATGAATGAGTCAAAGAACTGGAAAAAAGAAGAAAAATGCAGAAATAGTACATAAAATAAGGGAAGTAATAATAAGACAGACTATCTGCGGTTAATTATTAAGTTAAAGAATCTCCACTTCACGAATTGAATGTACAAGTAGGCCAATAAAGGCATACCTGATATAATAATACCCTGATATTCAGGGTATTTTTTAACTCATATAGTTTAAGCAAGTGCAATATTTCTTTAAGTTTATGTAGAAACAACCCAAAATGAATTTGCCATATTAAAACATAGACATGATCGACTCAGTAAAAAATTCTTTTATTAATCCAGACATTTTTATTCTCCTTGGTGCCAAGCAACCTGCTTGACACAATTTCAGATCAAAGTGAACAGTGTAATGAAATCAGTCTCATAAACAGTGACTTAAAAATCAAGCTTTGCAGTCAAAATGACTCTATTGGAATCCTGGCTCTATACCTTTGGCAAATGATTTAATCATTTTCTGTTTTTTTTTTTTTTTCCATTTGAAAAAAATGAGAATAACAAGAGTCCCTCAAAGACTTTTGTGAAGAATAAATATCCTATGTAAGTAATTTGGGACCAAACCTAGCACATAGTGATGTTAGCTATTTGTTATTATTATTATTGTAGTTATTAAATTTTCACACAAGGACAAAAGACTAACAAATGCAATATAGCAGGAGATTAAAATTTAAAGACATATAACCCATAGCTCCAAATTAATATACTGATTGCATAATTTACACACAATATTACTCAGATATATATGTATCTCTATTTGGCCTATAATAGATATGGCCTTTCTCATGTGTCTACACACTTGTTGGTCGACTAGAGGTGAATAAAATTGCCCATCTAATTTTGAGTTCGATTACCTGAGTTTTGGTCTCTGTTGTCTTAGCCAGAGATATGAAGTTCTCCGTGGCTGTTTCAGTTTTACTGCAGAATTGGTTATGCCTGGGTCTGGCACCCATTTGACTTTGGTTTAAGTGATCACCTTCATGACCTCTATCCCCCTCTTTGTTGGAGGCCTCCTCTGGCAATCTGACCTTCCAGAAGATCATCTGCTTCTTGCTCGCATTCATTCACTCCATTCAGGAAAGTGAAATAGAAACTTTTCTGTTCAACCGCATAAATCACCACCAATTTTATTTAGACCTGGCATCAGCTGCACAGGAGACAATTTTACTCCAGAGTCGTTTGCACAGAACATCGCAAAGTCATTCTATCCTTAATTTCCTCTAATTTATCTTGATATTTCTAAACACCCATCAATTTTTGAGTCAAGTTGAGAGGAGAGACAAGATGTGATCTTAGCATGTGCTCTTTTTTTTTTTTCTGTCCTCTTTCTTTCCCCACAATTCCTTAGGGCAAGTAGGAAATGAATTTTCCTCATTTCTTTTCTTGTCAAAAACTTCTTTATGCACAACTCTATGATTTAATCAACCAAGTTTTAATCTTCATATTCCAGAGGGAGGTATGAGGTGGGGGGAGGTATAGATAGATAAGGAATTTAGAAAATCCTTTCTCTGTCAACAATGCTTTGTTGCAAAATTTCCACTTTGAATGTAAGAAGTAATGTATTAACACCATCTTGTATTTTTGCTCTAAAATTTTAAATATTTCAAGGATTAAGTCAGGTACATAAAAATACAGAAGAGAATAGAACATTAATATTTTTTTAAAAAATCTTCTCTTGCATTGAAAGGCTTACATGTGAAAATTCATCAGTTTACTCATGCTTAAATCCCTGTCCAGCTAACACAGTCACTTCTAGTAATATAACATTCTGGAAAACAGCTGCCTTTATTTAGAGGTAGTTCCTTTTTCTAAGATGAATTCTATTCTTCGTACCTCTGAAAAGAAAATTATATGTGATGATACTCATCTTGAGGCCAGATGCACTTAGAATATAATTTTTAAATCCTAGAAACAGACTAATATAAATTATATATGTGTTTATTATATATATATTTTTAAATGGCAGAGAAAATAAGTCAAGAAAGACTCATTTAATTAAGTCAGTGAGAAAAGTGGCTTGAAGACTATTCCACAAGATAATATGCTTCATGAATTTATGCTAGTCTAATGAATGATTAAACAATTGAATTTTCCCCTTGTACGGTGTTCCTTTATGTAACTGAAAGCTTCATAAGAGATTTTGCCAAATTCAGGATTGTATATACTTTAAAAGAATTTTTTTTGGTGGATTAAATTTCTAAAATTAAAAAATGAAAATTATTTTTAAGTTATGATTTTACTCAGCATGAATGCAAATTAACATGAAATTTTCTTCCTAATGTCAAGCACTCCATTTTTATGTAGGAACTAAAGAGTACAAACTAATTCATAAAGCAGCTTGAATGGAGCCTGGACATAAGTATCTCTTTGCCATTTCAATGTGATATGAAAAATGCTGCAATTGAAATGAGTTGACCAAAAAAAAAAAAAAAATCAAAAAAGGTAGCAAAGCATAAGAAGATAATGGAATTAGTAGGAAATTACCTAAGTTTGAGTGATTTTGATATGATACATAATAAGTTACTGGGCATATACATTCTTAAAAGTTATTACAGAGCCATGTAATAACTAAAATTGATTAGAGAAGGGAGGATGGAAATAGGGACTTATAAACCAGGCATAGTATTCATTTGAAGATGATAAAAGATTTTTAAATTGTTAGTTTTAAGTCATTTTTTGCTCAAATATAATTTAGAGCTCATTTTACCCTTCCCTACTCTAATTGCTGATTAAATCCATTACTGTTGGTAGACTAATTATTGTGAGTTCTAGAATATAAAAATATATTTATATTTATAATTACTGTAGAAGTCTTTATTACTCAGATTTACACAATGAATACATGCAGGAAGTAAAGATTTTAGATATACTATGTACAGAGTTAGCATTCATAAAACTTAATATAGAAATAAATATAAGCCTATATTTGAAATTTTGGGAAAATGAACCTCCTACAATTTCTTAGACTGATGCCTTATATCCAATTATACTAATTGTTCATTGCGTCAAATTGTACAAATATGTTGCCAGATATTTTTGGTAAAAATAAAATAAAATTTGGTAAAAATAAAATTCACTGTAGCATGGAAGGAAGGGTGTATTTTTGTTGTTGTTATTTGTGTTTTTTATATATATATATATGTTTGACCCAGTGTTTGCCTTCGAATAAGTTGGTTTTGCAATATGGAATTAAATTTATTCTTTTCCAAATAGGCTTGATTGATATTAAAGTATGTGGTAAATACTTTGTATTGAGAGGAATGGACGCATATGATCATAGTTTTTAAAAAGTCTTATCTTGCTTTATCTTATCACAGCCTTTTTATTTTAAACATATTTCATGTGAAATATAAATCTATTTGCTCTTTTGAAGCATCACCTAAAGATATTTCCCAATGCTTTTCTCTTCAAAGGCTTTCTTTCATCCTCACTTTCACTATACCTATGTCTGGTATCTACCAAAAGGAATTCATATTTTTCAACAAAGGGATTGAAGATGGGAGCATTCTTGCAGTTAAAATATATCTTTAGGGTAAATCCTGATTTTTGAGAGTATTTTTTCTTGGTGAGCAGGATGCAAATTGATTATTATACATCATTAAAGAGTCTCTCAACATATAATTTATGGACATAACATGGTAATGGAAAAGATTCATTTAGTTTGCACTACATTCTTTTATTATTTGAAAGGGGCAGTTGTAAAAAGATAAAAGCAATATTGTGTTTCTTTTTGAAAATGATAATTATAAATAAAGATTTTTTGCCCCAAGTTCCTGTGATCATCTGTATTCCACAAACAATGTTTTTTTTTTTCACTTTAGAATATAAAGTTGATGTAAATAAGGAAGACAAAAAGAAATGACTTTCATAAAATAAGTCGACAGTTTTAAAAAATGATTTTACTCAGTAGATTGTTAGAATTGCCACCCTTGATCTTCAACATGACAACAATATCATAACTAGTATAGTTAATGACTAAATTTCAAGTAAATAGCAATGTAGTTCAATTTTCTCCCCTCTGAGCTCTATATACAACAGACCATTATCTGTGGCTCAAGCAAATTTCTTGACCACTTTTTTGTCTCTATTTGCTCACCTGTAAAATAGAAATAATAATTGTACCTAACTCACAGCTTTTTGTTTTATTTTGGTAAGGCTTAACTGTAAAGAACATACTAAGTACTATATATATGTATTACTACTACTACTACTATTATTATTATTAGCCACTGAGTTTTAATAAACATTAGTTCCTTTTACGCTGTTTATGGTTATCTTCACTTTGGTTTAATAATGATCCAAGAATGAGGTTGAGCAATGTATACTTGGTATCTATACCATATTAAGGAGACAAGTAGGTACCTCAACTTCTTGTTTAATCTTTGGTTGTACATAGATAGAGGAACACCTGATATTTACAGACTTTCAGCAGAGGGATACTCTGTACAGATGCAAAAAATGCTTCAGAAGACTGGGTAAGTTCATCATGTGATTATGAGAGCCTTCTTTGGCTGTGGCCACATTACTATTTATAGCTTTCTTGATATATTAAGGTAGAGATTATGCTTGAATTATGAGAATCTTTTGGGGGAAACGGAGGTCCCTAAGATGAGAAAATCTGAGGCCTACTTACTTTGTCGCTTGTTTGTTGGGGAAAATTTAGGGCCTATTTATAGAAACTCAGCTTGGAGAATGCTTCATATATACTAATAAACTTTTCTGCAACTTACTTTCCTCCTCTCAACTTTTAGTAGAAGTCTCACTTCCAGTTAAGAGGTTAGAAGTTGCAAAACTGTCATTCTCGCCCTTTCAACCAAAGGTTGGAAAAGCTACATAATCATAGATTTTAAAAAATCCATCAGGAAGCAGAAAATATAAAGCAACTTTAATCAACTAAAATCCAGAAAGTGACAAGGCCTTCATAAGAAAGAAGAAAGAAGAGACCTCTTATAATTGCATGCAGGGAGTAGGAAGAATTCTCAATAGATGGGAACAAGAGAAACCAGCTTCACTTTACAGTTCTAATGGCTGTTTATGGTAAGTTGGCATTACAGGTTAAATTTCACCAAAGCCTGAGACATGGAACAAAACTATACTACTGCCAATTCTTTTCCCTCTGACCTTTACTGAGTGCTGAAAATAGGGGTGGAGAAAGAAAGCTGGGAGAAATTCCCAGAGATGACAGTCTTTTAGCTATGGATCATTGGAGGAGGGGTAGGAGAGTTGAGAGAACCACCTTTCCCCACACCACCCCCTCCCATTCTGTGAATTGTCTTTTTGCTTTCTGGATAATGTCCTTTGAAGCACAAAAGTTTTTAATTTTGATGAGGTTCAGTTCATGCTCACGTTTTTGGTGGTTTTAAGAATGATCTTTGCCAAAATCTAAGATTTGAAGATTTGTCCCTTTGTTCTCATTTAAAGTTAAATAATTTTAGCTCTTATATTCCTTTCATCCTGTGATTGATTTTGAGTTAATTTTTATATGCTATGAGATAAGTGTCAAACTTCATTTTTTTGACTATGGGTATCAAGTTGTCTTAGCATTGATCAGTGACTATTTCTTTCTCCGTTAGTTAGTCTTGGCAATCTTGCCAAGATTAGCTGACCATGGATGTAAGGGTTTATTTCTGGACTCTCAATTCTATTCCATTGATCTATGTCTATCCTGTGCTAGTACCACCATCTTGGTTAGTATTGCTTTGCAGAATGTTTTGAAATCAGCCCTCCTATTTTGTTTTTCTTTTTCAAGATAGATTTAAGTATTCTGGAACTTTCGCTATTCTCTGTGAATTTTAGAATAAGTTTGTCAGCTTCTACAAAGAAGTAATCTGGGATTCTCATAGGAATTGTATTGAACTTGTAGATCAGTTTAGGGAGTATTGCCATCCTAATAAGATATGTCTTTCAATCCATCAGTATGGAATGTTTTCTCAGTAACTTAAGTGTTCTTTAACTTTTTTCAACAACATTTTGTAATATTGAGAGTGTAGACTTTGCATTTCTTTTAAAAATTTATCCCTAAATGTTTTATTATTTTTGGTAATATTATAAATCAATTATTTTAATAATTTTATTTGCAGATTATGCATTATAAGTATATAGACATAAAATTAAATGTTATATATTTATCTTGTATCCTCTAACTTTGCTGACTGGTTTATTTGTTCTAATAATTTTTTAGTTGATTCCTTAGATTATTTTATATATAAGATTATGTCATCTGCAAATAGAGATGGTTTTACTTCTTTCCAACCTAATGCCTTTTATTTCTCTCCCTTGACTAATTTCTCTGATTAAAATTCCCCGTACAATGTTAAATAGAAGTGGTAAGAATGGAAATCCTTTTCTTGTTCCTGATTATAGGGTAAAAGTATTTAGTCTTTCACCATTAGGTGTGATGTTAGTTGTGGGTTTTTTTTATAGATGCTCTTTATCAGATTGAGGAAATTCTGTTCTATTCTTAAGTTGTTGTGTGGTTTTACCTAAAAAGAATATTGCATTTTATCAAATACTTTTTCTGTGTCTATTGAGATGATCATGTTATTTTAATTTTTTATTCTATAGATATTATGTATTATATTAATTGATTTACACTAACCTTGCATTCTGGGGTGAATCCTACTTGGTCATGATGTATAATTCTTTTAAATGTTGGTTGATTCAGCTTTATACTATTTTGTTGAAGATTTTTTTTCCAACAGTAGTAATAAGAGATATTGGTCTGAGTTTTCTTTTTATGTGACATCTTTGGTTTTGACATCAGGGTAATATATCAGTCTCATAAAGTGAGTTGGGAAGTGTTCCCTCTTCTATCTTCTATTTTACTTTTATATAAAATATCTAGTATGCAATTTTTAATAATCATGACATATGAAAATGATATTATTAGAGACTTTAAGATAACAATGAACTTATAAGTTAAGATTAGAGAGACCAAATTTAGAGATTGAAAGAGAGATTTTGTGGTATACCAAGATCCAGAATATTATTCATGAAAAATCTTAGCAAAAATTTACTTTTTGGAGAGTAACTTTACATATTTTTAAAGCGCATTTGTTTTTCCAAAGCTTATATTACATTTCTGACATTTTTAAAAGTCAATTTTAGATTTCTAAAACTTCAATACGTTATCTAATTTTTCTGATATATACCTAAATGTATTTCTGTTTTTGTCAGAATAAATTTGTTAAGACTTTAAGAATAGATGCAGTTAAATTCTGAGAATTATGATCTGAAGTATCTTTGGAAATTAAATGGAACCCAGAGACAATTTAATCAATACTAAACCTCTCATTATACTACTATGTTTGCCCTTCCCAGTACCCAGTACCTAACCCAATATCAATGACTCTTGTTAATAAAACTAATTTAGGGCAAAAAGCTTTTCACTAGTGTATAAACTCCAATCGAATACATAGTTAGGAAGGGTTAGTTTCCCTAAAATCAATGTTTTTATACATCTCTGTTATAATATCAGAATAAAGATATGAAGCAGGAATTGGTAATACTTTTTTCTAGAACCAGGTAACCTTATTCACACACATAAAGCTACTGTAAATTACAAATTTAATGGCTGGATAATTTTTATCTTAAATTTATAGTGCAAGCTTAGGCTCTTTATTATAGTTTGGAGGTAAATAAAGAGCAAATAAATCTATCATTGTAGGATTAGGATGGTCATAATAGGTGAGACAAAGAGTATCTAGAGCTGGGATTTGAGCTATGTAATATGGAGAATTAAGAGGTATAGAAGGACAGAATTGATATCCTAGAGAAAGAAAGTGTGGAAACAAAAATGATGAAAGCAATAAAGAATCTGGATAATAGACTGACAAAACTGGACAATCAGAATCCAGCAAAAGTAGCAGGAGGGAAACTTGTTTCTGATCCAGCACTGAAAGTGTGCCTACCTGGGTCAGGGTGGTAGCAAAGTGTGGGCGAGCTTGGACCAAACTGCGAGGACAATATTGGCTAGATACAACAATAGTAGGAGACAGTATCATTTGCTCTATGCGTATTTGGAGGCTCTGAAAGCCTACCAAATCTCTTCATGGATGATCTACCTCTAGTATACTTTGAAAAGGGTGTTATATAATACTCACTCTAATCTAGTTCCATGCAACACTTCCAAGTCTATGCTGTCTGTGCTCCACCTGAAGTCTCTCCTTTCTTTGCTGACACTACTCAGAATATCCCCTAAATCATCAACTTAAAGGCACTGGTAGAATTTAATGGTGGTTTAGAGATCAATAAAAGGACTATGCTGTAAGACAGCCTAGAAGTTCCCCAAAATTTAAATGGTTCTGAGTACTTGGACAAAGCAATTTACCTCTTGTAATCTTAGTGATTTCATCGTAAAGTGAGGTTAGATTCAGTGGTTCCCAGTTTCCTTTCTATTACTGACATTTATGTAGATATTTACCATTATTTTCTTCCCTTTAGCTAATGTATAAAGGAAGATCACAGTAGAAATTCCTAAGATGTTCTCAGGCTTGAGAGATACAACCTTTAAAACATTATGCCTGCAAACACAAGGCTTTTCAAAAAAATGCTAACTTTATTTATCCTGACATTTATAAACTTAGTCTGAGCAATCAAGGAAATCGGCAGGTTTAAAGAGAAAAATATCAAACAAACAGCTAAGCTATGTATTAAATATTTCTCCATCATCCAAAATCTCAGTCCATAAATCAGAGTTCTCTGACTATGAGATAAATATTGGCACCATAAAGATGCCACAATATTGTATTTCATTGAGAAGTACAGCAAAAGCAATGCTGAATTATTAAATATTCAATGATCGACTGAAAGACCATATAATTGTTTCTTTTGGCACATCTTTATATGGCCCATCAACCTAAAAAGATAATTGTGCCCTCACTTAAAAATTTCAATATGTGGTCTATTAACTCATTTACCTTTCCAGGAAGAGCTCTTTTCACTACTCTCAGACATGTACTTTTCCGTTTTCTATCCTGAAGTTTACACATTCAAATGCCCAAAGTGGTCAGAAAAGCAATCCAGATGAGTTCAGAAGTCTGGGAGCAGATTATGGTGAAAGAATGGACACATGATAAATGAAGTGGAGAATATTCACCTCCAACCAGTTGTCATGTAGTAGAAATTGGCCAATTGTTCATAAACCATTTTCTTTTCTTTCTGAGCATCCAGCAATTTATTTCCCAGGCTTCATTGCCATTAGGTAAGGCATGTGCTGGACTTCTAGATCATGAAACATAAGTAAGACCGACACCATATCTAGGCCAAACCCACCCATGCATAGTTCTCTATTCTCTTTTTTCCTCTGATGAATAGGAAGAACATCAAAGACCTAGAGGATGCAATCATAAAATAAAATGAGCTTGTGCCTTTGATAATATATCACTGGGTAGAGGGCTATCCAGAAAAGGTGCCAGATCAGAAACACCTTTGTGGAATCATTGTTTTGGGAAAAAATAAATAATTTTTGTGTTAAGTTACTAAAAATTTATAGTTGTTTATTACAGAATTCATCCTAGCCTGATTAATTTATATTGCCATGCTGAAAACAAGCTGAGTTTCCCTCTCAGTGTTTTAAGACAAACTGGGAATCTTAAATGTAATGTGAAATCCCCAGATATTAAATATTAACTACTAATTTAAACATTATAAAAACACTACTCAGCCTAAGCAAACATGTTATAAATTAGTTTAGATCTTTAAGATGTACTTTTAGACCTGTTTTTGTCATGCAGAATAACTCATCATTTCCTGAACATTCTCCACAATTTCCTGACTCATACATACATTCACATTGTTTCCTCAGTCTGGAATGTCTTTTCTTATCTCTTTCTTCAAAGAAGACATCCCTGATCTATCATTAGCATGAATGGTTAAGTCATTATTTGATATAGAAATTAAATATTTGATATAATATTAAATTTACTTGGTATATAAATTAAAAAGATTCATACACATAGTAAGTATGAAACAAATGAAGAACAAATTCTCAATAAAAAAAAAAGATGCTTACACCTTGGGATTGTGTGAATAGTAGAAAAATACATAAAGGGAGGTTAATAAAGGAAGTGAGAAAATAATATTAGAGTAAATAAAATTTGAAGATAAAGCATAGCCTTCCAGATTAAAATGAACACCTCTCTCCATATCACCACTCAAAGTTATACAACTATATTAAACCTTTCATTTTCAAGAAAACCATTATTTACAGATATTTCATGTCCACATATGTCATCATTTTGCAGATAAAAGTGATAGAGCAATTTTGGATTGGAGGAAGGTAAAATATTCTAGATTTCTTCTATACAATGGACTAGTGCCATAAAAATTGGGGAGAGAAACATTAATTAAAAATTAAGGAGAGTGAATGTGGTTAAAAAAGAAGATACACCAATACTTATTTATGATAAAAATTCTCAGAAAACTAGGTATAGTGAGAAACTTTCTCAACTTGATAAAAACAAACAAACAAACACAAAAAATCCTACAGCCGGTATCATACTTAATGGTGAGAAAGTAGAACTTTTCCACTAACTTCAAGTACAAGACAAGGATGGTCTCTCTCACCCCTCCTTCTCAACTTATACTTGAAATCCTTGCTAATCCAATAAGGCTAGAAAAGGAAACATAATGTATACAGATTGGGAATAAAGAAATAAAACTGTCTTGTTTACAGATGACATAATAGTCTGTGTAGAAAATATGAAAAAAAAAATCAACTCCAAACTCTTGAAACTAATAAAGAATATAAGGTTATAGAATACAAGGTTAAAATATGAAAGTCAATTGCTTTTCTTTTGATACCAATAATAAACAATGGGAATTCAAAATTAAAAACAGAATACCGTTTACATTAACACCTCCAAAAGTGAAATACTTAAATATAAATTTAACAAAATATGTACAACAAACTATGAAGAAAATTACAAAAATCTAATAAACAAAATAAAGAATAACGAAATAAATGAAGAGATATTCTGTGTTTATGGATAAGAAGACTCAATATTGTCAAGATGGCCACTGTTCCCAACATAATCTATAGAGTTAATGCAATTTATTAAACTCCCAGCATATTATTTGTAGATATTGACATGCTCATTCTAAAGTTTCTATGAAGAGACAAAAGATCTTGAATTCCCAACTCAATATTGAAGAAGGATAAAATTGGACAACTGACAGTACCCAACTTTAAGACTTACTAAGAAGCTGCAGTAATTGAGACAGTGTGGTATTGGTGAAAAATAGACAAGTAGATCAATAGAACAGAGAACCCAGAAATAGACCTCCATAAGTAAAGTCAACTAATCTTTGACAAAGGAGCAGAGACAATACAGTGAAGCAAAATGTTTTCAACAAATAGTGCTGGAACAGCTAAACATCCACATGCAAAAAATATAAATCTAAACAAACAGACATTACAGCCTCCACAAAAATAATCCGAATGATTCACAAGCCAACATGTAAAACATAAAACCATAAAAATTTCTAGGAGATAGAAAACTTAGATGAACTTGTATCTGGTGATGATTATTTAGGTACGACACCGAAGGCAGTACTTTTGAAAGAAATAATTGATAAGCTAGACTTCATTAAAATTAATAACTTCCTTTCTGCAAAAGTCAATGTCAATAGAATGAGAATTCAAGCCACAGACTGGGAAAAATATTTGCAAGAGACAAATCTGATAATAGGTTGTCATCCAGAATATACAAAAAAACTCTTAAATCTCAGTGATAAGAAAACAAACAATCAATTTAAAAAATGGGCCAATACCTCATCATACATCTCATCAGAGAAAATATACAGATGGCAAATCAGCATATGAAATATGCTTCATATGATATGTCATCAGGGAAAAGCCAATTAAAACAGCAATGAGATACCACAGCACACAGTATTAGAATGGCTAAAATCTGGAACACTGACGATACTAAATGCTGATGAGAATATGGAGAATAAAAAAAACTTATTGATTGCTGGTGGAAATGCAAAATGATACAGACACCTTGGAAGAAAATCTAGCAGTTTTCTATAAAATTAACCATACTCCTACCATATTATCCAGCAATCATGCTTCTTGGTATTTACCCAAAGTTGCTGAAAACTTCAGTCCACAAAAAAACCTGTATGTGGATGTTTATAGCAGTTTTATTTATAACTGCCAAAAGCTGGAAGCAACCAAGATGTCTTCAGTAGGTAAGTGGATCAATAAGCTGTGATATATACAGACAATGAAATATTATTCAGCACTAAAAAGAAATGAGTTATGCCATTTAAAAAGAAAAGAAGAAACTCATGGAGAAATCTTAAATGCATATTACACAGTGAAAGAAGCCCATTTGAAAAGGCTACATACAGTTTGATTTCAACTATGTGATATTCTAGAGAATGCAAAACTATGGAGATAGTAGAAAGTTCAGTGGTTGCCAGGGGTGGGAAAGCAGGGAGAGAGAGATAAATAGGTGGAGCACAAAGGATTTTTAGGGCAGTGAAAATATCCTGTATGATATTATAATACAGGAATATATTATTATATATTTGTCCAAACCTATAAAATGTACAACACTAAGAGCAAACCCTAAAGTAAACAATAGACTTTGGGTGATTATGATGCGTCAATTAAGGTGAAACAATTAGAAATTTCTAAAGAAATCTTTTGTGGGTTGATTTTTACAAATTTGCTACATAAATGAGGTAAATTGCAGAGTAACAAATTGTACTTTAAAAGTTTAGCCTTAGACTTTACATAAATATAACCATTTATTTATACAGTGATTGTTTGTAAAAATAATCACCTGAAATCTGTACCCCATCCTTGAATCTCCATAATCTTATGACCAAGTGAGTTAAGCCAATCTTAACTCACTTAGACTTTAGGTTGGTGGTGAGATCAGAAACAATGATTTGAGAGAGCGGGTAGGATAGGAAAGTCTAAGACTGGTGCTGGCTCAACAGGTCGTTTTTACATGTTGAGATAGTATAATAGCTGGAAGGACCAACTTCATGTAAAGGGGCAAGATGGAGTCTATAGAGAGAAGACGCTGGAAACAGGTGCCCAAAAGACCTTTGAAGAAAAGGTCAAAATTATATTTGTTTTGTTCCTGAACAAATTATCATTCCAACAAAGCCTTAAGAGCTATTAAAATTATTTTTACATAATAATATATTTTGTATGACAGTGTAACATAATGAAAAGGACACTGATTTAGTTGGGCTCAGCCACATACAAGCTGTGAGCATTAAGCAAGTCATATGACATCTGTGTATCCCAATTTCCTCACTTATCAAATGAAACATTAAACTAGGTGATCTCTAGCTTTTTTTTTAGCTGAAAATTTTTGATTCCATAATTAGTGCTTAAAACAAATGCAGTATTTAGCTAGATATTAGATTTATGCTGCTGCGGCATTTGTTTTCATGGGAAGAGTACTGCATTCTTTAATTTACCAGCTTCTGGCTAAAAAATAGGGTAATTAGCAGGCACTTCTAAGATACATACAGTTTTTGAAAAGGCATGTTATAAGTTGAATAAATATGTGAAAATTACATTTTACTTGCATAGTTTACAAAGTACACAAAACTTTTAAAAGACTGTATTTAATCATGGTCTTTCTTGAAACATTAAAATTTGTTCGACATGTCAAAGATATTTACAGGCCTTAGAGAAGTCAGTATTAGGAAATCCTCAACCGGCCATATGTGTGCTATTAAGCATTTTCATTTGGCTCTTTTTTGCAATTAGCATTCCAAAGGTTATGCTGACTGGTTGTGGACACCATATGTTTGGCATTGGTCCCTAATTTCTGCCACGTGTTCATTCTGATAGCATAAGCACTATGGTGAAGGGAAACAAAAGATAACCAAACATTTAAACCAGCATCCAAGTCCCATATTTTTAAATCAAGTTAAGTATAAAGACAATGATGTTTTTAATTATTTGTTAGTCAACAATTGTTGAACTGTTTATATTGTGCTCAAAGCATACTTTCCAGAAACATATAGTCACAACAAACACAACAAATCACATTGACACTTGGGATAAACAAATTGACCTTGAATTGTTTACCTTGTTTAGAAAAAAATTAAGGACCAAATTTTTAATGTTACCTAGAATTGAAAGATTGCATGATAATCATTGGGGCCTTTAAGTCTCTTGTATCATGTCTTTATAGAAAGGGGTGGATAAGAATATTACTTTGTGGGTATACAACCAAAAGTATCTTAATTGAAAAATCATGAGAGAATATGGTTTTAGTATGTTTCCAAAGGAACATCGTCATCAAAATGACTTTTTAGCGTTCAATAAAATGGTTCAAGGATTAGCTGTTTTGCTTTTCTTGTCTTTGACTTGCTTATTATTTCATTTATTATTTATTTATCTATGGTCATATTCTAATGTTTGGCAAGCAACTAGGCTCAATTGATGGCTGCCTCAGTATAGTTGAGTAATTAGAATGAATTTTTTTTTTTTAATTTTTATTTTTTAATTAGAGTTGACATTCAATATTATTTTGTATTAGTTTCAGGTGAATAGCATAGTGCTTAAACATTTGTATAATTTACAAAGTGATCCCCTCAATTAGTCTAATACCCACCTGGCGCTATACATAGTTATTACAATATTATTGCTATATTACCTATGCTATACTTTACACCCCTGTGACTGTTTTGTAACTACCAACTTGTACTTCTAAATCCCTTCGCCTTTTTCAGCCAGCCCCTCAATCCCTCCTCCCATCTGGTAATAACCAGTTTGTCCTCTGTATCCATGAGTCTGTTTTCATTTGTTCATTTTATTCCTTAGATTCCACATATAAATGCAATCGAATGGTATTTGTCTTTCTCTATCTGACTCATTTCAGTTAGCATAATACCCTCTAGGTATATCCATGTTTTTTGCAAATGGTATGATTTCATTTTTTTAATGGCTGAGTAATATTTCATTGTATGTATGCACCAAAACCTATTTTTCCAACTGTCTATTGATGGACACTTAAGTTGCTTCCATATCATAGTTACTGTAAATAGCACTGTAGTGACCATAGGGATACATATATCTTTTTGAATCAGCGTTTTGATTTGCTTTAGATAAATACCCAGAGTGAATTACTGAGTAATAAGGTATTTCTATTTTTAATTTTTTGAAGGACATTCAAACTGTTTTCCATAGTGGCTGTACCAATTTGCGATCCCACCAACAGTGTGTGAGGGTTCCTTTTTCTCCACATCCTCACCAATACTTGTTGTTTGGGTTTTTTATTTGTTTGTTTTTGTTTTGTTTTGTTTTGATTATTTGATGATAGCTATTCTGACACTTGTGAGGTGATATCTCATTGTGGTTTTAATTTTCATTTCTCTGATGATAAGTGACATTGAACATGTTTTCAGATGTCTATTGTCCATCTGTATGTCCTCTTTGGAGAAATGCCTATTCAAGTCCTTTACCCATTTTTCATTTGGATAGTTTGATTATTTTGGTGTTAAATTGTATGAGTTCTTTATAAATTTTGGATATTAACCCCTTGTCAGATGGATCATTGGCAAATATCCTTCCATTCATTATGTTGTCTTTTTGCTTTGTTGATGTTTTTTTTTTTTTTTGCTGTACAAAATCTTTTTAGTTTGATGTAGTCCCATTTGTTTATTTTTTCTTTTGTTTTCTTTGCCCAAGGAGATATATCAGAAAAATATTACTAAGAGTAATGTCAGAAGTTTACCTACATTTTCTTCCAGGAGTTTTATAGTTTCAGGTCCCACATTTAAATCTTTAATCTATTTTGAGTTTATTCTTATATATAGTGTGAGATGGTTGTCCAGTTTCATTTTTTCTTGCATGTATCCGTCCAGTTTCCCCCAATACCATTTATTGAAGAGACTGTCTTTACTCCATTGTATATGTTTGCCTCCTTCGTCATGTATTAAATGACCATATAGGCATGGATTAAGAATAACAAATTCTTAATATGTGTAACAGGTCTTAAAAAGGCATGGTTGTTAGTAATCTCTTTAACTGAAATGGTGAAAAGAGAATTAAAGAAATATTCCATTCTTTATATTTCCAGCCATTTATTGACATCTTCTAAGAGCAGTGGGAGTAGTAGGTCTAGATTTTTGCCTCTGAAAACGTAGATAAGAAACTGAGTCCAACAGACTATATGGTGGTCAAATCGAATGAGCACTGAAAACACCACTACATTTTAGGGTTAGATTCGACATTTGACATAAAGTTGACAGGTGGACCACCAAAAGGATTCAGAAATACAAAACACAGATTTCTACATAGCTTCTGATTCTGAAATTGAGTTGAACAGATTGGGAGAATTAATACATCACAAAACTTTGTGAACTGAAGCAAGATTCAGAGAGCAGACTTTCCTACCTCCATTGCTTCTGTACCTGGTCAACTAGTGGGCAGAAATGCTCCTGAATTTGTTCCAGGTTTCACCAGGATTACACGTTTTAGGTTCTCCAGGAACTGCGTGCCAGAGAGATATTGGTTTATTCTTTCTTCGCTCATATGAAAATATGTTTGAGCCTCTGCCAAGCGACAGGTACTTCATTAAACAAAGAGACTTCGGCAGTATTCAAGACAAGCTTGATGCCTGCCTTAATGGAGCCTAAAGTCCATAAATAGAGCCATTAAACCTAAACAAACAATTATATAAATTGGCATTTACTAAGAACAGTATAATTCGACATGAAGTTAAGGTACTGGGAGCTGTGTGTGCATCTTACCGAAGGATCTAAGCTAGTCCTAGGATTTATGGGAAGTTTCCTTGAGAAGGGACATTTATTTCACTTACAGTCTGAAAGATGAATAAAAATCAGAGGAGGAAGGGGCAACAGTAGAAAATTAAAGTGTTTTGACTAAAGCGCTAACTTTCCAAATAGGGGAGATTACTTTCTCAGATTACTGCATCTAAATAAAACAATTTGAAAGCTAAACTATTATTTAAGATAAAAATGCATTTTAGAAATCCTTACCACCTGTAAGTGGCATAGAAATACACAAAAGAAATTTTCTATGGAATAACCAGAAAATGTTTAAATTGGAACAAAAATATATATATAAATAATATTTTAAGGAATTATACAATTAAAATATGAATAATATTATGCAATATCCAGTAGCCAAATCAGACTATGTACCGATTAATATGAGTAACCTGACAGATTTTTCTGTTTTCCCACCAGTAAATGCTATGAGCTAATGGAAATTGACGTTAATATAGAAACGGTGCTGCTAAGACTTGTGTGGGGAATTAAAAGCATTTCTCAGAGATCCCTGGCTGCAGTATTATTAAACTATTTCTCTATTGGCTGAGTAGATTATCACACCCTCTTGAGGAGGAGAGGGAAAATCCTGCCCAACAAGTTACTAGTGATGTTCTGGGCAACTGTCCTGCACCCCTCCTTTCTCCTTATTGCCAATATTCCACACGCAATTTTCCGCACCATTCTCTGAAACACAATTAGAAATCACTAGAAGTTAGCACTGAAAATATAATTTAGAAGTATATGAAATCTAGCATAACAATAAATGCATAATGCATAAATAGTTGAGAAGGTGCCAGGGTGTTCCTTTTCACAATACAAATCCTCTTGACTAGTTTAGGAAATCCTGAAGTAGAATGACTGGACCAAACTATGGTCCTGCCACGCAGAGCCACATGTGCCGCAGGGTGCTTGTGCTATCTTTCAGGCTGTATTTCCAGACTGTGGTTGGGGGCTGCAATTGTCTGCTGGGAAGTATGGATTACTACTTCATAGTACATTGAGAAAGTTCTGGGGACTCTAAAAGGTCAGTGTAACCTCAGGCACATGAGTCAGCCCATTTTAAAACTTCAGGAGCCTTCCCATAAGTTTTCTTTATCCTTGTGTCTCCAAGTTCAATAAATGAAACAAACGGTTTGAGACACTCAAAGTAGCCACTGGGGGAAGAAATAGGCTGTGTTTGCCTGTTGGCAACCTAAAGCTCTGGCATTTAGAGGCAAGCAAAGAAGGGTGGGGAGCACCGCTACAGTCTGGAAAAGGGCGAGTGTGGGAGTGGTGCGGACTAGCAAGGGGAGCCAAATTGTAAGGTCATGGGGGAAAAAAAGATTGTAAGTTACTTAGAAGTAAGTGAATTAGAGCCAATATCTTTCAACAAATGGCCTTGGGTGCCCCTGGTAGCACTTTTGCAAGGGATAGCCCCTCTGCTCTAGTCTAATTTATTTAAATACATAGAGCTTGCCAGTGATTCAGATTTCTTAGGCGATATCTCCCCCTACCTTCTCCCCCTCTCCACGCCGCCCCCCCCCCCCCCCCCCCGGCATTATACATCTATCTAAAACAGATTTTGTAGTCTTGGCAAACCACTTCCATCCAAATAAAGCAGATGCTTTCCTTAGTTTTTAAAGCTTTAAGCATTCTCTACAGGTTGCAATATTGAATAAATTCTAGAAATTTCAAGGTCCGACAAAAAACAAATTTGCTGTAAATCAAGTGACTCAGTAAGGCACAGGGACATCATCTTAGAAATCCAGTCCCAATAAATTCATAAAAGTAGGAGTGATATTAACACCTTGCATTTATGTAATAGGTTTTCACGAACTTCTACATTTACCTCAGTTGTTTACAACAACAGTCAGGTAAGTGGAACAAAAACTATTAACCACAATTTACAAATGAGGAAACTGAGACTCAGAACGACTGACATGACCAAAGAAATGCTGAGGAAAAATGCCAGGACTAGAATCCAAGCTTTCGAATTCCAAGTGTTTTCATTTTTCCATTACTCAATACAGCCTCTTTCTCCATCATACAGGAGTCATCCAGGCTTATTTTTAGTTTAAAAGGAAAAGGGGAAGATAAATATTTGAGAAATGGTTTTAACATTGCAAGAAGAAAAAAAATAAAACCAAAAACTTGTGTGGACCATTATATAGTGAGGTAGCGAATGACTCACCAATATGTAAATTATCTAATGCTTGGGACTGATTGAATGGAAGAAACCTGGCAAAGACTGATACAATTAACATTCTCCCATGTACAATTTTCAGCCCAAGAGACTGCAATAATTCATCTTTTGCTAAAAATAGCCATATATATTCTGATGCCCCCAAACTCTATTAGTATGAGACATTTCTAGTAGCCTTCCATATCCCTTAATCATAAAGCACAGTCCCCACTTCTCATTTTAGTTTCAAAATTGAATAAGACTAGTGCTTTTCAGATCATTTATCTTTTATTTACTGATTTTTTTCTAGAGCAATAAAATACCTTGATAAATCTACACATTCAATGCATATAGCTATTATTTTCTTTTAAGATTAAAAAAATCTTTGCAGTTATTAATTAACTAAAATAGGACAAATGATTTTTAAAATCTTGGATCGTTTTGTCCCTAAAATAATGAAAAATGTTTCTGTAAGAATTAACTTGAATTCTAATTTGAATTAGAATTCAAGTTACTACATATTAATGCAAAATGTAATTCATTGTGGGCCACTTAATAAAGTCCTAAAGCTACAATAAATTAATACAATTGCTTCTAGCAGTCTAACCATCAAAGATCAGGTACATTTATCAAAATGTGATTTGACTTAAAATTCTTTACTTTTCTATTTGCTTTATTGACCAAGGGGGGAAAAAATCCTTTATTCTAAGGATAAAAATAGTCAAGCGCTATTAATGCATTATAGTGAATGAGGTACACATGTAAGCACAGACATAAAGCAGTTAGGCTCACAACTGTGAGGGCTCTGGCCCCGAGCTTACAATCAACAGTAGAATCCAAACAAGAATTTCACCTCTCTTCTCTGACTTTGGATGGAACATAAATAACACTGAAAAGAAACTGAAAACCTAAAGAGAATTTTACAGAAGGATGTTTTTCTAATACTGTAGAGGACACGGAAAGGTCATTTATTATTGAAACAAGGAACTTTCCTCTATCAGACAGGAAATTATACAACTTCTTGGAATGTGAGTCAAACTTCCAAAATGAACAACTTTATTTTTTTCCACACAAAAGTAAGAGTCTGCTACAACAGCTTTTTAAATGTTTTAATACCATATTAATGTCTTAGATACAAAGAATAAGAGCACTTGGGTCGTATGGAACCATAAGTGCTGGAACATGAAGAACCGTATTTTGTACCATGAAAGTATTTTATCTTCAATTTTTTAAATAAACTTTTTAATTAAAATGAAGCATGCTATGGAAAATACACAAAATTAAAGTGTAAACGTTGGTGAGCTGTCACAAAAAGAACATATTCATGTAACTACCAAAAACCTGAGATACAAAACACTAGCAGCATCTCAGGAATGCCTTGCATGCACCACTACCCTGCATCACTCTATTCTTTTTTCCACAGGTAACCACTTTTCTGCATTCTAACATCAAGAATTATATTTTCTCTTTTTGAACTTTATGTAAAAAGAATCTTTTCATTTGTATGTTGGCCGTTTGCATGTGTTCTTGGGAGAAATACCTGTTCAGATCCTCTGCCCATTTTTTAATTGGATTTTTTTGTTGTTGTTGTTGAGTTGTATGAGTTCTTTATATACTTTGGATATTAGCTCCTTTTCGGAGGGATTGCCTTGTTGTTTTGTTGGTGGTTTCTTTTGCTGTGCAGAAGCTTTTTACTTTGATATAATCCCATTCATTTTTTTTTACTTTTACTTCCCTTGACTTTGAGGTCAAATTCATAAAGTCCTCTCTAAAACCAAGGTCCATGAGTCTAATATCTATGTTTTCTTATATGCAGTTTATTGTTTCAGGTCTTTTATTTATGTTTTTGACCATTTGCAGTTCATTTCAGTGTATGGTGACAGATAACAATCTAGTTTCATTTTCCTGCATGTGACTTTCCAATTTTCCTAGCACCATCTATAAAGAGGTTTTCTTTTCTCCATTGTATATTTTTGGCTCCTTTATCAAAAATTATTTGTTCATATATATGTGGGTTTATGTCTGGGCTCTCAGTTCTGTTCTATTGGTTTGTGTGTCTATTTTTCTGACAATACCATGCTGTTTTGATTATCGTCCCTTTGTAGTATAATTGAAATTAGGCAGTGTGATACTTTTGGCCTTTGACTATTCAGATCCTTTGTGATGCTAAACATATCTGATGATTTTGCTGTTGTTGTTGTTCTATTTCCTTTAAAAAATGACATTGGAATTTTGATGGGGATTGCATTAAATCTGTATATTGCTTTGAGCAATATGGCCATTTTAACTATGTTGATTCTTCTAATCCACAAACATGGAATATCTTTCCATATCTTTGTGTCTTTTTCAATTTCTTTTAAAAATATCTTGCAGTTTTCAGTGTGTAGGTCATTTACATCCTTTGTTAGGTTTATTCTTAAGTATTTTATTCTTTTGTTACAATTCCCCTAAGAAGACATGCAAACGCTCAACAGACATATGAAAAGTTACTCAACTTCATTAGCTATTAGGGAAATACAAATCAAAACTACAATGAGATGCCACCTCACACCTGTTAGAATGGCTGTTATCAACAAAATTAGTAATGACAAGTATTGGAGAGGTTATAGGGAAAAAGGAACCCTTATACACTGCTGGCAGGAATGTAAATTGGTACAGCATCTATGAAAACAGTATAAAGGTTTCTTAGAAAACTAAAAATAGAATTACCAAATGATTCAGCAATCCTTCCCTGGGTATCTACTCTCAAAATTTGAAAACATTTATCCATAAAGATATATGTACCCCTATCTTGATTGCCACATTATTCATGGTGGCTAAAACATGGAAAAAACTGAAGTGTCCTTTGATAGATAATTGAATAAAGATGTGGTACATATATACAATGAAATATTACTCAGCTATAACAAAGAATAAAATACTGCCATTTGTAACAACATGGATAAATCTTGAGATTATCATGCTAAGGGAGATAAGTCAGACAGAGAAAGTTGAAAGCCATATGATTTTACTTATATGTGGGATATAAAACTGAAAGCAACAAACAAACAAGACAAACAAACAAAAACTCGTAGACACAGACAACAGTTTAGTGGTTACCAGAGGGAAGGCGGGGAGGGAAGTTGGTAAATAAGGGTGAAGAGGGTCAAATATATGGTAACAGAAGATTTGACTGGGTGGTGAACACACAGTACAATTGTATGCTCCAAATCTACATAATTTTATTAACTAATGTCACATCAATCAATTTAATAAAAAAGAAAAAAAGAAAAAGAATCATACAGTTTAGATTATATGGAAGTTTGTGTCTTTCATTTAGGTTTTTGATTGTGAGATTTATTCTTGCTTTTGCTCGTAGCATGCTAGTTCATTTTTCTATACTATGTGTCCATTGTATTATTGTACCACAATTCAGTTATGAATTGCTTTCTCTTATTGAGAAATATTTAGATTATGTCCTGGTTTGGCTATTATAAATAATTCTGTGAAAATTCCTATAGTTAAAAAAAAAATTAGGGGAGAGGTACACTACTGCTTGGGATATTCCTAGAAGACACTGTTCGATCATATCATATGCCTATGTTCAGATACGGCCAGTTTTCCAAAGTTATTATACCAGTTTATATTTTCATCAACATTCCAGTAGACTCCTGCCTTTCTCACCACCTAGAATTGTCACTTTAAAAATTTTATCATTTTAATTTTTTATTTTCCTGGTGACCATGTTAAGCAATTTTTCATATACTTATCAGCTATTTGAAAATCCTTTCTTAAGCTATTTAAGGCTTTCTGCCTCTATTAAATTTAACTTGTCTTTGTTTTTTATTTCTTTATGAGGATTCTTTAATTCCTCTTGAGACTCCTTTGACTCATGGGTTATTTAGAAGTATGTTGTTTAATTTCCAAATATTTAGAATTTTTCTGGCTATTTTCCTGTTGTTAATTTCTAGTTTAATTCCGTTGTGGTCACAGAACATAACTTGTATGATTTCTAGTCTTTTCAATTTCTTAAAGTGTGTTTTATGACCTGTGTGAGTGACTGCTCCATAGGAGCTTGAGAAGAATGTGCATTCTGCTGTTGGATGGAGTAGTCTATAAATGGTAAAGTGTGGGTGAGGGATCATTCTACTGCCTTCCAGCCAAATCTTAATTCTTTTCGTGGTCTTGTGTCTCAGGCTGTGGCCTGCACAAATTCTTTCATAAGTGGTATATATGCATATATTTTTATCCATAATCCCTACTCCTCTGGCTACAGCATTCTCAGTCTATTTCCATGAAGATTTAATATCTGTGACTATGTTTTGTTACTTCTACCCACTCCTTTGGAGTGGCAGAAATGCTAGAGGGAGGAGGAATTCCCTTCTCCCAGGTAGGATAAGGCTTGAAAAGCACTTTTCCCTATAGAATAGGCTTTTGTTATAGAGAAGGCACCTAGTTTATTTTGTAATAACTCTTTCCTTCTCCCTTTCAGAACCTAGAGGGGATTTCCCAGATGTTCACAGTGAGAACTTGGTGATATTCCTGGAGATAAAGCCTACAAAAAGGTGGAGGCCCACAAGAGTTTCTCACTCTCATGCTAGTCCACACTCAGCCTCCAGCAATTCACAGAATTTATCATTTAAGTGCTCTTACCAGTTTATGGCTCCTGTGTCTTCTACTTCCGGTGATCAGATCTTGGCCTTCACTTTCTGGATTTGCAGTGTTTTCCTGTAATTCCAGTTCTCTGATGGATCAAATAGAAGTTGTTGATTATCAGATTATCCAATTTTTTCTTGTAAAGATGGAAGTGATAACTTACAAACTTTTGCATGTCAGCATTGAGACTGGCAGTCCAATGTGTGTTTAGAAATTCTTCACATATTCTAATATGTTTGCTTTGTTTATTTTGTATATTAAAATATTTTCTTTGATAGTGGCTATGCATTCCCTTTTCTTAATGATGTTAGGGATAAAAAGACATTTCTGATTTAATGTCATACAGTTAATCAATCTTTCCTTTGTAGGCTGTGTTTTTGTGCCTTCTCTCACATAGCTAAAAGTTATGAAGATATTCTTTTATGAATTCATCTATAAGCTATATCATTTACCTTTTCATATTTAGATCTATAATGCCTTGATAGAGGTCAAGATTAATTTTTTCCTTTGCTATATAGTAGACTTGCACCTTTATTAGAAATGCAATGCTCTTCCCACTGATCTGGCATTAAATCAAGTGTCCATATAAGTGTGTATCTATTTCTGAACTCTATAATCTGTTACGTTGGTTTATTTGTCTGTTTGTCCACCATACGATGCTAAACCACTCTTATAATAAAATAGTTAACTACTTAACTGAAATGTCTTGACATTCAGTAACATAAATTCCACAAATTTGTTTTTCTCCTTTAAGTATGTCTAGACCAAGAGTCGGCCAAGTTTCTCTATAGAGGGACAGATAGGAAATATTTCCATTTTGTGGGCCACATAGTGTTTGTACTAACTACTCAATCCTGAAATTATAACTCAAAAGCAGCTATAGACAATATGTAAAAAAATGGGTTTGTCTAGGTTCCAATAAATATTTATTTACAAAACAGGTAGTAAGCCCTATCTGATAAATTAATCCACATATGTCAGAAACTAATAGGAAAAACAAAACAAAACAAAACAAAAGCTAATAGGAAATGAGAGCATTACAGTCTTTCTTTCCTGAAATCTTATATTTTGATACTTACTACTTTATGACTATGTCTTAACTCAAAAATAACTCCAATGATGGAGATTTCAAATACAATGTCATCAGTAAAGAGATGATTTTAGTGTAATAATAGCTAATAATTGTGAGAGGGAGAAATATGGGTATTTTTGTTTATTGAGTAGTAAATTCACTCCTCAGGCCTAGTCTGTGATTGATATATCTGTTTGCATATGCATTATGCAAATGTATTTCAAGGAAGTGTTTGATAATAATACATTCTTATTTGTATTCTTATTAAAACCAAGGTAGTACTTGAATTAGATTTTATTATACCACAGTTATTGATAACTCCAGATATAAACACTAAGCATTTCATTTTTAAAAAAGTCCTGTTATCGATTTGTATTTTTCTAGAGTGTTTTTTTTTTTTTTTTTTTTTTAGTCCTAAGAGGATCTAAAATCTGAATGAGTAAAAATTTTCTCATGCTTGATTCCAGTCATCTACAGTGTCATGACATAATTTTCCAGATATTAACACCCAGTGTTTGGCCCTGATCTCATCATGGTTCTCTATAAGTTTAGTTGTCTTAGATCTTCATTTGTTGCTACCAAATACATGTTACTTTAAAACATTCAGAGATGAAATTAAGCCACTCTGTACTTTTTTTAAATGCTATTTTTAGACTTTTATTGAAAGATTTGTACAGATGGGATTTCCATCACTACCTTTTATTGATTTCTCAGGAAAGCAAGCAGAAGCTTAGTGGCTGATTTGGTCTACTAACATTAGACATACTGAAAATATGTTTTATGGTATGAATGCAGCAGAAATTGATTGTATGACTACCACACTGAGAAGGAAAATGTACTTTGGCTTTTACACAAAGCACATAGTGAACACAGTCAATCTCTCCCTTGCCACTGAATGGATTCTCCCAGAGGCAATGACTCAACTCAGGCAGCTGGAGAAAGCAGAAATGCCTTTAGGCATAAAAATTTGCTATAATTGTTTTGCTAATATAGATGCTATATCTATAAGCATTTCATTCAAGCTGTCGGAAATTTTTTTTCATGTTCTTACTTTCTTTAAGCATTAAAGTCATTCTTTTTAGCTTTAAGCATAAAAGTCATTCTGCCAACTGACCCTTAGAGATAAAATGCCGATTTCAGCCAGTTTGATTCTTGTTAATGATTTATGTAATGAAAATTCCCAGGGTTCTTAGAGAAGCGGAATATAAGATTTATACTCCAACTGAAAACTCATTATTGTAATATCCAGTGCATACTCTCTCAAGTTGAATTGTGTGTATATGATGTGATATCATGTAAATAGGAAGAGAAAAATAAATTCAAGCATCCAGATATAGCAAACATGATAAACATTTATTTTGTTGGAGATTTGTTGTATGAAATAAGACTGAGTTGTGTTTATTCACACATTTGGTCAATCTAAATATATAGCCACTATTCTTAATAGGAAATGGAGGTGGGAAATAATATATGTCTACTTCTTTATTACAAACACTGTAATGAATTCTTAAAAACAATAACAGCGGAAAAAGATGCTATATAGAACATCTTATAGAAATTCCACTGCATACTTTTGTACCAATTCTATATCTAGATCAATATTCTTCCACTTTTGTGCAAAACTCTTATTTTTGAGGCTCAAAAAATCTGGAAATACAACACATTTTTCTCCTTGTGTGCACAGTTTAAGACCATCTGAGAACTCCCAACGTTTGCTAACAATTTTGGCATTTTCATTGTTTGCTCTTCAAATTTCCTCATTGTTCAATATCCACACCTTCAGAATTTTAGTATGAGGACATTTCTAACTTCAGTACTCTTCTCTACTTCAGTGACCTGTTCCTATAACCATATACTGGATTTTGTCATCTTTTGGAACCAATTTACTCTAAAAAATTAAAATCGACTATAATCTATGGATGGAAAAGGGGGTTCTGTAGAAAAGTAACTTCACGGGATGATCAGATCCTAAATATCTAACTGGGCAGATCATGGTGAGTAGTCATGGGATAGGCATAGAGCTTTTTAATAAAAAGTTTATCTTTGCCTTAAGCAAGCCCTGCCCATTATTCCTGTGCATCTAGGTTAATACTTCTTTGAAATAAACCATAACCACTCTCAGAAGAGCACACAATCTTGCTAACTGTCCTGTAATCTGATCCCCACCTTGTTCTTTCCCAGCTCCATGAAATCTCCCATACTTTCCCTGGTTAATTTCAGATGCATAAAAAAAGCTCAAAAATGGTTATTTGCAGAGCATTTGAGATCTAGTTCTGTGGCATATTTGTCAGTTTGGCTCAAATAAACTCATAAAAATTCTACAGATTTGAACATTTCTTACATCAATAAATCTTATATAAAGATCTCACTACCATTTCACAAATCCTATCAGGTCTACTCTCCCATTCCAATCATTATGGCTCATTAATCTCACCAAGAGATTCATTCCATAGAACTTTGTGTTCCACATCTCTCAACCCCTTTTCATCTTTACAAATTAAGTATTACTGTCTCTATTATCAGATGGTGCAATTATTTATGTAAAAAATCCTAAGAAACTTGTAAAACAGCTGTTAGAACTAGTAAGTGAATTTAGTAGAATGGTACAGTCAATATACAGAAAACAATTATATTTTTATGTTAACATACACAATTTTTAAAATTTTTAAATAAATTTTATTTACAAAATCATTAAAGCCATAGACTACTTAGGAAGAATTTTAACAATTAATGTACAGGGTATATACACTGAAAATAACAAATCATTGCTAAAAGAAAAAAAATAGAAATTACCATGTTCATGGTGCAGATGAAAAAGAATTCTACAGAAAGTAACCTCACGGGGTGATCTGATCATAAAATCCTAATGGGTAAATCATAGTGGGCACCCATGCTGCAGACATATAACTTCTTTAATAAAAGGTTTATCTTTGCTTTAAATCTTGTCTATTGTTCTTGTGCATCTAGGTTAATACATTTTGAAATAAGCACAACTACCCTTAGGAGGACACATAATCTTATTAAGTATCCTATAATTCTATCTCTTCCTTGCTTTCTCCCATCTTTATTTAATCTTCCATCTTTCTTAATTTCCAATGCATAAAAGGAACTGTGAAACTTTCATTCTCCAAGCATTTTTAAAGAAATTGTGTAAAATGGCAGAACTGATGTATGAAGCTTCTCTGGAGATAGAAAAATTATCTCCACCCCAGCTGCCAAAAACAATAACAAAAACCCCATGAAACAGAAGAAAACTGTACTTACATTCCACTATATTCCATAGCACCCAAACAAGCTTTTAGAAAAATGAATCAGAAATACTAAATATTTTAATGTCTGAATTGTCTGCGTTGTTATTTTACCTCTGATTATATTATTCTTTTGGGAGCATATAGGTGGGGTGATTCAAAATTAGGCCCAGAAATCTACAGCTTGTTTTTTGGTTTTTAAATTTTAGATAAAATCTATTATCTTTTAACTCCGAAAGCTAATTTTTTAAGTTTTAAACATTCTTTGTTTTTACTCTGTAAGATGAAAATATAACACTTTACGACAAAGCTCATCCTTGGGAGATCCCTCAGAAAGGGTGTATATGTCTACCAGAATGCTCACAGTAGCTTAAACAAAACACAAACTTTCAAACTTGCATTCTTTGCTTGTGTTGGAATGTTCTGTCACCTTATCTCATCCTAGCTAACTCCATTTATACTTCAAGATCTAGACTTAACATTTTCTCCGTAAAGATTCCCTGAATTCTCCCTCCCATAAACCAGAATTAAAATTTCTAGCTGGTAATTTTTAGCACATTGTGCATGTATATATTATTATATATTACTTAACATTGTCTTTATTCGACTGATTCCAAACCATCTAAGATTTAATTCAAGCATCATTTTCTCCCTGGGAACTTTCTCAATGTCTTTCCCCCTCTTTCTTCTACCCTCCAGCTGGAGCATATCAGATGGCCCTTCTCCAGCTCCCATAGCATCCTGCGCCTACCTCCATCATAGTGTTAAATACCTGGGATTGTAAGTGTTTGGCAGATAGATCATTACTCCTTGTAAAAATACACTAGTAGATATCCTAGTAGCATATCCTAGTAGATGACAAATTCATGGAATACAGAACTATTGTTCTTTATATCTGTACCCCTGGTGCTTAGCCTAAGGCCTGAATATAACAAGAAGTTAATAAATCATTAATAAAAAAATAGATATTATTATAGTACAGTCATTATTATTTTTTTGATTCTGCAAGTAAATAGTAACTGTCTTCAAGTCTCAAATTGGACCTTATTTACTTTAATCCCAGAGCCAAAAAGAATGCCTATCATGTACTTGACATTTGATAAAGATTTCTTAAATAAAATCATTTGACTGTATCTCTGTGTCATGAATTAATCCTGCCAACTCCGTCTGAAGTTAGTGGCAGTTCCCACCCTCTTCCCAATTAAGCAGCTTTATTGCACTGAATTGCAACCTATTTATTGCACAAATTAAAATGTTCTGCTACTAAATTTGAAGTCACATCACCTCTATCCTTTAAGGATTAGAAAGCAAATGAGCATGAATCACATTGTCTTCGTACAGACTCAAAATTTTTGAGATAAACTTCTCAACACAATTTGACAATATCAAAACCATTCAACGATACTTTTCTAAGTGATTTAGAACTTAGTACAATTAGAAAGTGAGGAAAGTAAGGATTTTATGGCTACTAAAATTAGATGTTTATATCCAGAGAGATAACTTAGCAGGACAAATGGTTATACTTATTAAAGTTGGAGAGATAGTAAATATGTCAAAGGGTTTAATATTAGTATTTGGAGTGATTTTTGAGTTCCTGTATCTGAATTCTATAGTCCTCAGGATAAAGTTCATCTGAGAATTGTTTGTTGAAATAAATGGCTATCTGATCCTACAAAAACATGACTTCTTTATGTCATTTTTATGAGTAACTAACACATTCTTCAGTGACTGATCAATGAGAAAATAGAAATTTCACAATAATTATAACAGTAAATTCTTAACACACTTTTAAAAGAACTGAATAAAGTATTATGTATTTATATATGCTAAAATAAATAAAAATCCAACAATTAAAAACTATAATTTTTCTACACATGTAGAATTAAAATTTGAAAACAATTTCTATTAAACCTGTAAAACAAAATAATCTAAATGTTATAGAGAAGATATTTGCTATTATGTTTTAATATATAAAAGTCCACTAATTGTGTTGTTTTTAATTTGGCCATAATTATAAGTTATTCTCAATATAAAGGATAAAAAATAAGGGACAGGAGAGATTATTTGATCTAATAGTTATTACAAAATGTTAGAAGATGGAGATTTTTTAAAAACATGCCTTTCAAGACACTGTCCCCTCATTTACTGGAAGTGAAAATATTAGTATGCTCATAGAAACATATATTAAATGCTTTATAAATATTCCAAATTTTATTTTAGTTGTTTCTTTTCTGCAAGTGGTACTATTTCTTTTACTTTTGAAAGTCAATTTACATCTTATTGATTAGAAGGGATACTTTAAAAAATATTTAACATAGAATATTTTAATTGAGGTAAAATCCACGTGATATAAAATGAACCATTTTAAAGTGAACAATCCAGTGATATTTAGTACATATACAATGTTGTGCAATGACCAACTCTATCCGGTTCCAAAACATTTTCATCACTCCAAAAAGAAAGTCCATACCCATTAAGCAGTTGCTTCCCACTTTTCCCACTTTCTATCCCTGGCAACCACCAATCTGCATTCTGTATGTATGGATTTACCTATTTTGGATATTTCATACACACTTAATTTTATAAAATGTTACCTTTTGCTTATGGATTCTTTCAGTTAGCTTAGTATTTTTGAGGTATATCCATGTTGAAGCATGCGTTTGTTTGAGCACCAGTTTTCAATTTGGGGGGATATATACAGAAGGACTACTTTCATGGTAAATGATGTAAGAACTCCTGAATGAGTTTTCACAGATTTAAAATTTAAAATAAGATATTAAAAGAAACATTAAAGTAAAGATTTATCACACAGGATAGGTATGGTATAAGTGAATAAACACAATGATGTGTATTGTCTCTCTCTAAGTTCCTTTAGTTCTGCATGTTTTAATTTCTTTCATCCCACCTCCCTTCACTTTCTATCATATACTTTTTTCCCCCCATCCCTATGTCACATCTTATCTCCTCTAAGGAAGCGAATGAAGATAAAATAGTAATGATTTATCTAATTTGTCAGGGAAACTTTCACATTTCTTTTAGCCATTCTTTTAGCCACATCTGTAATTTTATGAGACACGGTGTTGCTTATTTTAGCCAGACTACTCAAAAACACCTCATTGAGTGTTTTTAAATAAATGGAAATGTGGTCAAATGCATTTTAAATGTATTAAGATGTATTGTGTTTTATGGCTACTTTATGACAAAACTAGCTAAGTTTCCTCTAAATGATATATGAAACCACTATCTCTCTTCCTTTAATGAGCTTATATGATATAAATAATTGAAACATGACATAATTGGCTTTTTTAAAATTGTATTTTGGACTTGACTACTGAATTTGTGGAGACTACTGAAAATACGGAATCAACTTTGTCAGATCTAAAGTAGAACAAGAGAATAATAACAGTCTCTGCAAGAAATTTTAAATGCTTATAGAAATAATAATGCTTCAACTGTTCTGGGATCTGAACATTAAAGAAAACCCAAGATATTATACTTATATAAACATAGCTATGTGGGAAACAAAATTAACACTACTCCATATTTGAGGCATTCCTCCTTTTTATTAGAACTAGATGGTTATCTCTGAGTTATATTTAAGTTTTCAATTCTTTTCACTCTTCTGACTTAGATGTACAGAACCCATTAATAGTTAAAGGTTTTAATAATAATATGAAAATTGTAACTTAATTCATGCAAAGTCATGATGTTCCTGGCTTTTTATCTCATTCACAAAACACACAAAATGTAATATTTCTTTTTCTGTTAAATATACTCTCATGTACATGAGTAAACTTTCCTATTTCAGTACATCGTTATTAAGTCATTCTTTTAGGTTACAGAGAGAACTAATCATCACGATTTACATTAGAGTTTCTTTGGGAGAAAAGTATCTGAGATTTACTGTCAAAGTAGTTTTACTTTAAACTTTTATCAGTATTACTGCCTCTGCATAATTTCTTTGATGTGATCTGTTTCAACCTGAAACTCGACACAGTGGGGAGGGTTCACTGTTTTAAAGATAGTACCTCTAATGGTAAATGGATCCTTAAGAATAAATATTACTTAAAGTTAAAGCAAAATACACTTCCCTAATCAATATTTATTAGTTTTTTCTTTAGATACCTATACTAAGTACTTAATTGTAATAAAGCATAATATGTCAATTATGTTATTTATGAATATGATATGTATGTATAATTGCATATATATATATATTTTATGTATATTATATATAAATGAATTTAAAATAGCTCGGTTTAAATATTTTCAAGTCTTAAAGTATATTAGTTAGGGTTTTTTTCTTTCAGCATTTTCTCCTCACCATTTCAATTTTAGTCTGAATTTTATCATAGAAAAAAATCTCTTTCCTCGATATTTCTAGCTTTCCCCATGTGATTAATGGTGCTCCCTTTAGTTATGATATCACTGCAGTCTCAAATTCAAAGACATGGCACATGTTGTAGACTTCTGCTTTTCTAATTATCAAAAGCCCAAATACACCAGGTAGTATTTAAACATGACTACAAGGAGAATTCCTATTAGGTCAGAAAAGAGGAAAGAGCAGCTTAATGCTGAATTTACCAGTTGGAGCTATAAAGCCTCAAGTACGTTTTATGATTTCTGCATGTCTTAGGCCCAAGTAGGGCTGACAGAGCGTCATCAAAGCACACATTTCCTGTCTTAAGTCAACGTTGGACCAGACCCCAGAAGCTCACAGTATTACACTGACTCTTTCCAGACTTTAGTCAGGCCTAAGCCTCATCTCACTGACGCATTCCTAGCCTGATTCCCTGACTTAGGAAAGCTGAAGGTGTCTGGTTTGTTCAATCAATCTAAAATTTACTGCTGAGAGAAATGTTATCTGTCACCTCAGCCTGAATTACACATAGACATATGGTTGAAATGCTGGGAGCATTCAATTTCAGGTAATCTTTATTTTACCTAGTTCTGCAGAAATACTAGTTAAATATGAAATGTTTCTCCGGGGGTAGGGGTGGGGGAGGGGGAATGGTTTTCCAAAGTCTTGCTCTAAAAATTCAAGCCAGATTGGAACTTAGTCACTGGGAACCTGGGAGGGCACTTCAACATTTAGGAAAATCCTCCATAGAAAATTGCAACTCCCCACAGAGTTTTGGAAAAACCCGTTAGCCACTTACTTGCCATGGGGAGAGGAATTCAAAGTAAATTCAATGTCTCTAAAGAAACTAGTTTGAAAGTGAATAAATAAAGAGATGCTTAGTCAAGATAACCACAGTGAGTCATCAAAATATTTTCCTGCCTATGACAGATCAATGTGGTTTAAAATTGTCTTTCTTTTACATGTGATTTATAGGGCTTTTTTTTTTTTTCATAAAACCTAACATGAGGAGATTTTTATAGCTTACTTTATTCATACAGATACATTATTCAGTAATAAAGACACCATCGAACGAGTAAGAATACTCTACTCTGCTAGGAAAAAGGCCTCAAAAAGAAAAATAGACACCACTCATTTCTCTATTAAACAGCAACTTAAAGTCTTATCAATACAATTTCCTATTGTAGAGCAAAAGAAGATGAATAGCATTGTACTTCAGAAGCTCTGCTTGCTCCCTGTAATCTCCTTCTGCGCTCAGTGAGGAGGAAAACATTGAGGCAATGCAGGACATTTGATTTACAAGAAAGGGAACAGAGGCCCCCTGTTTTCATAGTCAAAGACCTTCAACAGGAAAGTGTTCGGGCACTAAATATCCTGTAAGTCAGCAGGTCTCTGCCATAACTTCTGTTAGGGCATGGTGAAACTGCAAAGTTTGCCTCGTTTTGGGTTAGCACTTCTCTCTTGTGGAAGATTTTCCATAACCTCCCTGTGATGGCTACCAAGAAATTTCTTAAGACTCTATGGAGAAACCAAAACAAAAGGACTCCATTACTAACCCTTTCAACAAATGTGAATTTTGATAATTTGGAAAGCAAAGAATAAGGTAATATTTCGATTAAACTGGGCAGAGGCAAAGCCTTTTGCTTACTTGTTTTCATTTACTTTGTTTAATTTAATGAAATCACCAAGTTTATAAAATAATAATAAATCTTGACCTGCTTTACCCAGATCAACAAGAACACTCTGCTAACCTGCCAAGGTACAAAGCCACACAAAGGTTGTTGTGTGCTACCCTTTGTCTGTGACCAGCTGAAGGCAAATAGCATAGAGGATGGGCAGTTACAAAGGTGGTCTTTAGTTTCAGTACTTGTCACTTGTCTTTTCTTACTGTACTATTTTTATCCTCAGTAATAGACCTTTTCCCCCATTAAAGTGCCAATTTTTTCCATTTTCTAGTCTGCAACCCCAATCTAGATAGCAAAGGATCTAAGACCAGTTGTTTAAAATAATTATTGATTGGCTGGTTGATTATATTTCAATATGAATGGGAAAAATAAAGAGAAGGTGAGAGGAAGGGTACATTACTATCGTTTTTTTAAAATCTCATTCGACATTGATCCAACTGGTATTTTGTGGTCATGGAATGTACTATAAATAATTTCTACCTTCTGAAATTCTACAATTTATCTTTGTATCGTTATAGTTTTCTCCCTTGGTAGTAAAGTTTATAATAATTCTTTTATAAGTAGAAATTACCTTTTTAAATTATTAAACTTGCTCTATAACAGATGGAAAGCTATCTGAACTGATCTTTAAATGTCTTTGTGATTTTGCCTTAAATATCTTCAAAGAGATGAAGTAAATACATGAAGTTAAGATGGATAAAATAAATCTACCAGATTGTTTTCATAGTACTTTGCTTTCAATGTTAGATTCTCTTGTACAGATAAATGGGAACCCACAGTCTGTACCTAGGTTGGATTAATGTATTTTGAGAGCCTGGTGAAATAAAAGAACAAGAAAGACTTACTCAGATGACAAAGAATGGAATTTAAGGTGAGTCAGAGACAAAACCAAGTTCAGACATTCCTTCCAACTAGAAAAAGGAAAAATCAGGGAAATTAAATATGAAGCAATAGAAGCAAATGAGAGAAACAGAACAATATTTGAATGGACTGAAACTAGCGGCAATTATTAGTGATGTGGATCTGCATCTCAGTGGCACAAATGAGCTTTTAAAAAGCAACAATCTATCAGGACATTGTGCAACACAATTACACATAAAAGCACATTTAATTTTCACAAAAACCCAGTTTGAGTATATTGGACTCTGGATGCTACCATTGTGGACCAAGGAACTAAATCTCGCTGTTATCTCCATGATTTCTGGAGAGATTTACATGTATATTCTAGTCTTAGCATCACTAGCTCTTGATTCAAAGAGGTGGGCATATCTTATTAGTGAATCTAGATCTTGCATTTGCACCTTAACTTCAAGGGGTTTGGAAAGCAAGCAAGTATGTTTAGGTTTTATAATGAGAAGAGTAGTCTACTTCCCAACAAGACTCATCAGATGACACATTCCTCAAAAATCTGAAGGGAAATTAGGATATTAACCAGGAAAAAAAGGCAAATATCTATTAAAGCTCATATGGTAAAAATAAAATCCATCCTTACCACCATGAGCTCACGGATCTAGGGCTGACATAATAGGAAAAGGGTACATAAATATTCACATTACAGTTCTTTTGTTTTCATTTGGATATTAAGTATTTCCTCCACAAAGGAAGTGTTTTTACTCTGAACCTATTTTGAAAGAGTCATACATTTTCACGAACATCTTGTAATTCATTCTTTAATTTTGTTCCTTACCATGCACACATATCACTAACAATTGTCTATGATTCATGTAAGTCTTAGTTTCAGTTCATCTTAGGCAAAGTGTAAAAAGCATTCCCTTTTGCCAAAGGGAATATTTTCTGGTTTCATTATCCTTCAGAACACATCTAAGCATGGTTTTCTACCTCCAAATTGCACTAATCATCAGCTTATTCTCTATGTCTATGGGTCTACTTCTATTTTGTTTTATTTATTCATTTGTATTTTCACATATAAGTCCAATCAACACTAATTCTTTATGTCATCTAATATCCTGTTTCAAATTTTTCCCACTGCTACACACATGTATTACAAAGTTGATTTGTTTGTTAAAGAAACTGGGTCATTTGTGGAATGTCTCATATTCTGGATTATCCCCTGAAGTGTTCTTTGAAATATGTTCTTCTATCTCCTGTATTTCCCATATAATAAAAGTATCCAAATTCAGAAAAAGTCTACAAAGGAAAAACACTACTGTGCATCTCAAAATGTTAGTATTATAAAAGACAAAGGAAGACTGAACAACTGTTATAGATTAAAGAATGCTATAGAGTCATGAAAACTAGGAATGATGTCCTTTATTTTTCTCTAAAGGACATTATGGAGACAACTGGCAACATTTGATAAAGTCTATAAATAGTTCATGTTATTAAAATTTTCATCATTGTATTGTGGCAAAGAAAATATCTTAGTTTTTAGAAAACACACAATGGAGTGTTTAGGTGTAAAGAATGATATCTATAACTTATTTTTCAAATAATTTGGAAAATGTATATGTATGAATATAATCTACATATATATTTTCAGAGATAGTGTCATACATGCAGTCAGATAGACAGAGAGAGGGAGAGAGAAAGCGAGAAAAGGAAGAATAGGAAGAAGATGTAGAGGAGGAGGAGGAGCATACAGCAAACGTAGCGAAATGTTAATATTTGAGGAAGCTAGATAAAAGGTAAATGGAAATTTTTGTACTATTCTTGCAACTTTTCTGAAAGTCCGATTTTTTTTTAAAGTTTAAAAATATGATATATTTTGGACTTGAGGTTCCTATTAAAAGATTTGGCAAGACCATTTCCCATGTAGTGCTTTGAGCTCCCTGCTACACCATATGAGGAGGGACATTATGTCTGGTTGTTTCTGTTTTAAAGGGATGTTAAGATCTGTAAGTTCAGGTGGTCAGCTTTGTTTACCCTGCTGTTGTAAAATGCCATCAGCTTTTCACTTAATGTTTATTAGCAGCTATTGACGATGATTGCCTAGATTCATTATTTCATTGGGTATTGCAAAATACTTATATTCTAACATTATCATTCCTTTTGATTTCTGAGCTAGAATTCTACAAAGAGCTATTGTTTTATCTTGCCTAAACTCCATTGCAAGCTACTATTTATTTAGCTTGCAATGGAGTTTAGTCAAGATAAAATAGATGTGCTTTTTTCTCTTTCGCAGTTTTCATGTAAAATGAGACGTTGCCACAATAACTTCCAAAATATCAAGGATAATTTTTTAGGTATTTTTTTGAATTCCTAGAATGTAACATATTTAATGTATTTCAAGGTATTACTCTCATTATTTTTCTTGATATCAAATTTTCTCTTATCTAGTCATTGGGAGCTCTATAGTCTTTAAGGATGCTCTGCTTTCTGATAAGACATGCTCTAGCCTTATCTAGTATATTTACTGCCCCAGAGCATAAACCAGCCATCTCTTTAAGGATTCCTGGTTCTTCTTAGAACAAAAAAGCATTGAGGGTCTGTATTAGTTTTCTATTTCTGTATAATGGATTACCACACACTGTGACTTAAAACACACACACACACACACATACACACACACACACACATGTACAATCTTTTTACATGTATATTAATAATATATCTATAAAATATATAAAAATAAAAGTTTAAATTATTTTTTATAATAAAATACATATTATATATATTGTATATACATGAAATGTTATGGTTTCTGTAGGTCAGAAATTTGGGCATGACTTAACTGAGTCTTCTCAGGATAGCATAGGGCTGAACTCAAAGGATCTTAGTCATACAGCCACAAGAAAATGAGTTCTGCCAACAACCTAAATAAGCTTGAAAGCAAATTCTTCCCAAGTCAAATCTCCAGATAAGAGTACAACTCAGCTGAATTCTTGAGTGTTAAAAAGGAAATGGCAGCTATCATAGAATTTTTGTTGTAAATATTTAAGTTTACATTTCTAATAGAAAAGAATGTTCACAAAGTATAACCACAATACCATTATCTCATCCAACAAAATAAACAATTAAAAATTATTTCTTACTTTACATAAAACTCATTCCATTTCCCTTATTGTATAAGAACATGTGGTTTTTTTATTTGTTTTTGTTTTTCGTTGTTTTTTGTTTGTTTGTTTTATTTTTGTGTGTTTGTTGCAGTTAGTTTGTTCAAGTCAGTATCCAAACAAGAAGTAGACATTCCTTTGATTGATTTGTATTTTAGGGTTTTTTAAATATATAAAAGCCCTCATTTTTTGTGCCCTCTCTGTATTGAAACTAGAATATTGACTTCTAAGAATGTCTCTGATTCCTATTTTGGATAATGATATATTCACAGTCATTTAATGTGATCTCTTCTTTGTATTTCCTGTAAACTCCTATTAGAAGCTTGATTATATTCAGGGGTGAACTTTTAGCAAGAATATTTCACATGGAATGCTGTTTATTTATTGTTGCACATTGGGAAGCACTAAATGTCTGGATATTCACTTTTAGTAATGATAAGTTTTATCAGTGGATTCAGGTAAAGTTGTCCTGGCTTTTTATAGAGGTTCCCATCAACTTGCTTCCTCATGGTTTTAGCAACCATTGATTATTAGTGTATATATCTAGTATTTCTTTTGGTGTTTTAAAATGATAATTTTTTAATTCTATCATTTCTTATCCTTTCATTAACTGTGATTCTTCTATTTAAAAAAAAAAGAAAAAGAAAAAGTTCCTCCATTAACTATTTAGTTAGCATGAAATACAGTCCACAAAAGAAAGATAGAATAGATACTTGAGTCTTTTCCTTTTTAAATCAATATTCCAAATGAGTTGGGGGTATAGAAAGCTCTAGAATGTCCAAGTTTTTAAACATCAATTGTGTACTTATAGATTTTTATTTATTTGATATGCTTCAATTATTGCAATCATTATTCTTTCTGATATTCGATTGTCCCATATTGGGACAGTAGGAAGCCCTTCAAATTGGCATCTATTTCATTCTGATATGACCTCACTAATATTTGATAGTTTTCTTACATTTGATAAAAAGATATCCCAGGCTCAACTTGGCCTGAAACATTAGTCAATGTTTCCTGCCCCAGATCTATAATCAATCTTTCCTCCAAAGAACGTTCACCTGTTTTAGTAGAAAATAGTAATTACAGAGCACAATCTGGAAGTTAATGTTCCTTTTTATTTATTTTTTTTTTACATTAACCTTTACTATACATTTATTTTGGCAATAAATGGGGTTGGTATGTAAAAATAAAATAACTAGAAATATATTGTGTGTGTTAACTGTACTGTAAAATTTACTCTAAATCTTATGAAAATAAACTTGAAATGTACAACTTGGGAAAGGGCATTGTATTTATTTTAGTTGGTTGATAACACAGGTGCCCAAGACTCCCAGTTTTCTATGACATAGTTGCTCCAGCTGTTACTTATATTACACAGCTGTCCTTGGAATTTTCCATTTTCTATAGTAAAACATGAAGCCAGATATTTCCAACAGTTCCATTGTTCATGGCTCCCCAGTGAGTATACAAACATCCTGCAAATGGCATGACTAGCACATTGCAAACACATGGATGAAACAACTAACCAAGGAGCTGCTATATCCTGACTCATTGTTTACTAATAATTTATTGTCAGTGGTAAATGTTGATCAGTACATACATAAAGAGTAATTAAAAAATTAAAGAGACATATTTAAATAAAATGAAAGGAGAGAAAATATTTCTGAATATAGTAAAAAGTTATATGTGCTCTAGATTTAATTGAAGGAAATCAGCAACCTCTCAGAGGTTGCATAGCAAAGTCTTCTTTATTCCTAATTGTGAGTGAAAATGGGAGTATCTAAAGGATTATATCTTTAGTTGTTAACTTTTAAGTCAAAAATACTCTAAGATCAGTCACATATTAAGTTATTGTTACCTAATATGTTTGTGTTACATTAGTAACTTGCAGGGATTAAGTGCATAAATGTCTGAGAGTGAGAAGTAGACATGGGAGAGATATCTAAGGAGCTCCCTTGAATAACAAGAAAAGAGGATGTGGTAATCAGGTACAAAGATAGACATTTTTAAGGAAAAGTAACAATCATATCACATATTCATTGTGTTAGGTTTAGTGCTCAGCAGTTCTATGTATGAACTCATCTTACATAAAAATCTTCTGAGATAGGTATGACTTTATTCCAGTTTAATATATGATAACTGAGTTCGTTGGATATAGCTAAGGAGGTAGATGTCTTATTATTCAAGGAACTGAGGCAATGTATAGATATCTTATAGGAAAGTACAGTAATTAATTATAAGAGTTAAAAATCATCTTTCCCAGAATGTACCTGGTAAGGGACTCTATTTACTTGACATATATTTATTAAGTATCAGCTATGTGCTACTCACTGGGGATGGGATAAGGGTAAGGCAGATGTTGGCTTTGCCTTTATGGAATTTATAATCTAGTGAATTTTTTCCAAACGAGAAAATTAACTGAAGAAATAGGCCTCTTTCATTATTCAACAAATATTTATTGAGCACTTACTATATACCAGGGACCCTTATAGTTTTGTATATATGATGTTTGAGACCTTTCTAAATTCCCAAAGTGCACTTAGGTCTAGCTATACTGAAGGTAATATTTATTTTTTTCCTATTTTTTACAACTTTCACTTGTATTCCCAATTATTCCCAATAGCAGCCATTTTTCACTTACCCAGAAGCATAGCATATCAAGCTTCCCACTATTTTTTTCTCTCATTTTGTGTAAATATCTTTTCAAATACTTCTACTTTTTCATTTTCTTTTGTTGAAATAGTATTTTATCTAAAAGTTGTTCATCATCCAAACTGACAATATTACTTGACTAATGTTTTTGTCACTACTAACATCCCAGTATTCTTTGAACTTTTTACATTTTATTTACTTAATGACAGTTTTTACAGTATTACATAGTATAGATGTTTCAAATATAACACAGTACATGCGATTTTTAAAAATTTTGCACTGTGCAATATTGAGCCCACTGAGGTATAAAGGGTAAAAGTGTAAATAATCAGAGAGAACTGAATGATAAACACTTCAAAACCTGAGCACATGATCAAACCGAGCCAGGGGAAAGAATGAGGAATGAACGGCTTCCTAGAAAGCACTATATCCCTCTGTGGTCCTGTGCATTTAACTGTTCTAGTGCACTGTGATTCTGTGATTGCATACAAACTAATGTACTTGGAAAAATTTCATAGAAACCTACATTAATTTGTATTATACTGACATCACCTTCCATTTACGAATTGCACGTGTTCTCATTCATCTTTCAGAAGCATGTACTGTAAAAGAACACATATGGTTAATATATATAATTATCCATATATATTAACCATATGGACTGATCACTGCTTGAACTCACCTTTTGCTGTAGCAGATTCTACACTCATATAATGAAAATAAATAGATATGCATACAAGTTTTCATCTATGAGGAAATAATTTCCAATCTAGTTATGTTTCTATAATGGGGTGTGAATGTGATGTTATCCTTTGGGTAATAGTTGTGGAATGATATTTTATATAAAAGAGAGCTAGAATGTTTCTTTAGCCAGCCTAGTAATGAAAATCCTTCTTCATTCCCTGTTATATATTGAGCTCCCATATTATCCTAGTTGATTTCTTTTGAAATTATCATGTTCAAGGTGACATTTCAAGATGGTTTCCACAAAATAGAGAGACTGAGGTTCTTAGTTATTTTTAATCAACAGAAATAAAAGTCAAAATAAATTTTTATTAAAACACCAATATAACTATGCTAATTTTAATAATGGTGGAGTATTAACTGTTATTATAATTTGGTGAATTTGAAACCGCAATAACTACCTTGTGAAAGACATTTCTTTAGAATCTTCAGGAGCATTCTACAATAAAAATTGTCTGGATGGGCCAGACAAGAACTGCGCAAAAGGCAGAGAGAGATTAGAAAACCAAAATGGAATAATGTTTGGATTTCCTACTGAGTTGCGAATAATGTAGAGAAAATTCAAACTGGAGGTAAGCTGGTGGATACTCTAAGACTTTCAAAATTGACACTAAGTTTCTGCCTATCTTTTGAAATCAATTAATTGCAAATTGACATGTTAAACCTATCAGAAAAGTTAAAGAGAATATGGTAAGAAAGTGCAAAACTTTTGTCTTAAAATATGGCAGGTAGATTAAAATCATATGCTAGATTTGTTTTATTTATTTATTTTGTGTGCATATGTGTCATTTTATATAATTAAAACTTAAGTATTATCAATATCTTAAAAACAAAGAGGCATGACCATTGTAGAAAATTGTGGGGAAGATGAAGCACATGAATATTCCTTCTCCGTTTTCAGATAATCTCTCTCATTTATTAATATCCTGCCTCATTTATCATTAACATTAGCATTAAAGGAAAATTATGCAAAGATATAACATTGCTAAATTATGTTAAATAATAAATCACTTTAAAAATATCAAAAACATCAGATCAGTTTTTAATCTTTTTTATAAAACCAAGATAACAATTCTTGTAGTCATTGAATCCTCTATCTATCTATCTATCTATCTATCTATCTACCTTTCTATCATCTGTCTATCTCTCATCATCTATTTATTCATCTATCTACTGATACTCTGCTGTGCTTCAATAATTAAAGAGCTTTCATGAATAGAAAAATACATATATACTCAAAATTGTACATATATTTTTATAATCTTATAAAGTCCAATCTAACGATCCTTACAAATAGAAATAAATTTCAGGACAATTAAGTGTGCCAACTCTGAACAAACATGTCATACCTGTCTAAAATGGTTCAAAATCTCTTGCTGCAATACAACATTTGTGTTGAGATTATCCAATTGACAGGAGACAGAGAAAAAAATTAAGTGTCTAAAAATAGTGTAATAGTGTATGAACGAATGCAGCAATTTCACCTTTAAACAAAATTATATGTATATATGTATATACATAATTTATAATTTATATGTATATAACAGATTTTATATATGAAATAGAGTGATTGTGTTTTATAATGGTGATGTGTGAATTATGAAACTTTTGATGGATCTTATAAGAGCAGTAATTATCAGGCAATAGATAGAACTTAAGCGGTTTTCTTCCTCACTGAGATATCCAGGAAAGAAAAAATGTGTGCCTTGAGTGGATGCAGAGCTTGGAATTGAAGTTTGGCCAAGTATCTCCACCACCCACTTATTTAAGTAAATATGCACTGCTTATACTATAGAAATTCTCTAGTCTATGGGGGAGTATGAAAAAGGGCTTTCATAGCAGATGCTATAGGACCCAAGGTTTGAATGATAGTTGACTAAGGGGTGAGGAAAAGGGAAAGGGAGCAACTTTTACTGAAGCTTTATTCACCTTGGATAATTGCTTCTAACCTTAGACCTATTTCCAGAAGGAAAGATTTTATATTGTCCTGAGAAATTTTAAAGAAGAAACACATTTTCTCTTTTAACTTTCCAAACCAAATATAATTATGCAGCCTTTTCTTACTAGTGATAATAGGCATGTTATAAACTATCCTGTATTCTAAACAGTTTACATTTAATTTGACTACGCAGTGAACAACTTAATTGTACTTTCAATAGAGCATAGAAGGGAGACAGGATGAGTGACAATGTCATTTACACTTACTGCACTGGGAAATGTTATCCATGGACAATTCTGTGAAAGTGCGTCGTATTTGACATTGTTCTGTATCCATCAACTCACTTTTTCAAAGCTAGAGTGCAGATATTTCTGAGTTCATTTATCAGACCTATGAAGAGGTGAATATGTATGTTTTTATTTTATTGTTTATACTTCTAAATGTTTATCATAGTTTCACTCTGGTGATAGTCATAAATTATTGCTTCCTTATGATGGGAGAGAGTGAGGTTTCCAGAGGGAATAGCTACCTTGAAGGAATATGTTCAATATCAACAGATATTTAAGTAACTTTTAAATAGCCCCAAACAACTTGCTTTTCCTCTAAGCCATTTTCTTAGAAAAGTTTGCATTTTGCTTTTGTAGCAGTAAGCTATATAGATTTTTTGAATAAACAAACTTTTCTCCCCATCTTTCTTTCTTTGTTCCTGTTGTTATGAAATTCATTCTGCGGCTATCCAGCTGTGCTGGCTGTGTATCAGTAATGTGAGTCACTGCCCAGTGTTCTCCATACACGAACAGGAACTAACACACACACAGAAATAAAAGATATTGCTCTTAGATTTTGTTTACGGGCAAACATTAAGCAAGAGGGAAGAAAAGCAGTTATGTGATTTTCAATGAGGTGTGATTAACTGTATTTTTTTTTCTATTTGTCAATGATATTGATATTTTCAGTTAGCTGTAGGAGATCAAAGAGATGGAATGGGGACAAAAAAGAAATATTCTTCGGGGATATCTCTTGGTTATATATTAGCTAGGAAATTCCTTGACAGCATTAACAAATATTTTTATTACAATGTCATGAAAGCAAAACATCACTGATAAAGTGTTAACTAAACATGGGTTTCTCAAATCCACAAAATCTTGCAATAACCAACCCATTGGTAATATATGGGTATATCTATCTCTGTCAATCTCTTTCTAAGTGTTGATTAGAATTAAAAGATCTGAGACTTAGAGATAATTTTATAAATTATATAGTGAAATATTTGAGAATTATTACTCCTAATTTTTATAGATAAGAAAATCAGTTTCAGTAATCTTAAGGGATTTACTCACCCCCATACAGATAAATTTTGTCAAGAACAGGCTAGCATTCAATTTCATTTTTAAGCTACTGTGATTTTCAGTATACTCCCTCTATTATCCTTCTCTCCGTCTGCTCAAACATAAGCAAAATAACTCAGTGAATCATTGGTGGCTGGTGTTTAGTTAATCCTACATCATCTGATAATTAGATAAAATTGTCAGCTGATCCATGTCACCAGCTTTCACTTGGATTGAGATGGGTTAAACACCTGTGTTAAGCAATGCAAAACTCAGAAGGTTCTAATTAAAGAGCAATTGTACTTCTCACTACCAATCATAGAGAAGCAGATTCACAAACATGTTCTCATGCATCATAGATGAGAAAGCTTTAATAAAGCCAGTTGGCTGAAATAGTACTTTTTTTTTCATCTCTCTCTCTCTCCCTCGCCCTCCACTCCTTCCCTCCCTCCCTCCCATTACCTTCCTTGCCCTTCCTCCCTCTCTCTCTCTCTCTCTCTCTCTCTCTCTCTCTCTCTCTCTCTCTCTCTCCCCCCCCCACCCCCTCTCTCTCGCTCTGTCCGTCCCTAAGGAGGAGAAGGGTGAAAAAGAGTCCAAGAGCAAAAGTGAATCAGAGGATAAAGATTTGCCACGTAGCTCTCAAGAAAAAAAAAGCTCAATCCATCTTTTAGAAAAATAAGAAAGGCATAAATCTTACATTTTAAAGATTAAGAAACTGTTATTTCTGCAATGATCTCCAAGCTATAAGTCAGATTTATCCACTTTTATTACTTTATTAATTTCTTTCTTAAAAAAAAAAGCTGTAATTCTGCCTTTCATAATGTGGACAATGCTGGCCAGATGCAAAGCTGCTTTCGTGCAAAGAATGGGGACATGGGTTCATTATGAAGACTATGTACTTACATAATTAAATATTTACATTATGCATAGTTTGTGTGTCAATAAGTTCAATTCAATATTGAGCTCTTCAAGAACTTGGTGTTCCTGCAAGGACCAAAAGCCCAATTTCCTAACTGTATTATTAATAGTTAAATGTCTGTCCTTTATCTTGTGGACTCTGACAATTAAGTATTGTATAAATATTGTCGACCAAGTTACTATTGCTATTTTTGTCTCTGACTCTTTTTAGGGCCCAAATACTAACTCCATTTACTGAAGGAACTTTGGTTAAGGGTTCTGGAAAGTTTCAAGAGCATACAGTAAAAAACAGTGATGAACTGCTTTAAGAATGCAGTTTACAAAGTTGTCATGAAAACAGCAAACCTATTAGAGCTGGAAAAAAGTTGCAAAATATGGTAAAAATTTCCATCTTAGGGAAGAAAAGGGCAAGGAGGGGGTATTGCAATCTTCACTCTTGTCCTCCTTTACCTGTATACTTCTTTCCTCAAATTTAAGAGCATGCATTAGGACACTAAGAGAGCATATGGCTTTAATGGGAGAAAGGGAGAGAGACAAGAAGGAAAACTGGAAGGACGTGGAGAGAGAATTCTGGAACCTAGAGCACCTTTAAGCTTTTGCAGCTCTTTGATCTGGGGTGGGAGGCATTGCTTTTTGATCTGGAGAAAACTGGGTTGGAAATGTTAGAAGCTGAGGTTGGCATGCAGAGATCGAAGCAGATAGATCATTGCTGTGGTCCAATTTTTAATCTTGGCTTGAAGACAAAAAATTAACAAGCCTGTGGACGTGCATGTATTTGGTAGCTTAGTTAAAAACATGCTAATGCTCGGTTTCTTAGTCCTATGTGAATTTTGAGTTCCCTTTGCGTCATGTTTTCAGTACCTTCTCCCAGCCAGGCTGGACGGCCTCTTCCAAACGACTTGGTTTTACTTCAAACAACTTGCTTACTACTACTGTTCTTTCCCAGAGATCAGGATTACCATTTCTTAGAAATGCTATTTGGAGGTACATTTCTCCTAGGTAGAAAGTTAGACAGGACTTATGCAAACAGGGAAATGCGATGTCATGTGAAAAAGAGAAGGAAAAAAAATGTCATTTAATAAATTGCTGAGCATTGTCTGTGTAATTCCTTATTTCTTATGTAGTGATGAAGTTTACTTCTGGAGAAACTTGCTCTCTTAGTGCCAAAATTCACTTCTTGGAAAGCTCTTAAGTAGGCTTTTCAAGTATAGGAAGTGAAACTTCTATATATAGGAAGAGGTTAAAAAAATACACAAGTTCCCTGTATAATGAAGTAAAGGGTGTTAACGTTAGGGAGAAAAAGTTTTATCATTGTTTGATTTCTTGTATGTGGATTTATTCTATAAGTTGTTGGCTAAAGGGATGAAGAGGGAAGGATATGAACGATGAGCATCTTTCAATTCTGAGTCCCTAGAGATGTCAGAACAAGTCTGTTGCTCGGAAGAGGGGTAGGCACAAAATAGCGCTGCTTTGTGGGAATGGCTAGAAATACTTAAGAAACATAATATTTATATCGTTTTAAATTGTTTCATGTCCTGTAATGTGATTCTCCTCCATCATTTCCAAAGCTTCACTACCGTCTAATACACACACACCGTGTATTAGTAGAGCCTTACAGAATGATTTCTGTCCTCGCTTGGAACCGAGTGGTGCAGGAGAGGAGAGCATCCAGCATGAACAGTGAGCAGTGAGACAGCGGTGATTACAGAAAAGTCAGGAGTTCAGAACGTGAGATAAAAATGACTAAGAGAAAAGATACGAGTCCTGGTAATCTTCAGAATTATGGCAAAGTGCTCTGGACTTAAAACAGTTACATTAGATAAAAGTTAGAGGATTTGGACACATTTGGTTTACTTAGAAAAATATACTATTGAATTATTTCAGGATGTTGAGAAAATAAAATTATAGCTTCTAAATATCTATAAATTATGTTTCTAAGTATTACATTTCAAGTGGATTAAAAATCAAATCATTTTAACAAGAAAGGACTCAGAGGATGAAAGAATAGGGAGAGTGAGCAAAGAGAGAAGATGGTCTGTAGCCCATCAGAGGAGAACTAGGTATGGATGATTATGTTACTAAAGGAAAAAGTAGGGCTGGTTTCTGTCAGCCTCTACTTCAGGCATGTGCTTAGCCATCTAAGAGTAAAAGGTCTGTGTTGTCCTAAAGGGTATAATTAAAGGACTATCCATATTTGAAATTCATTGCCATATCTTTTAACTGTTTGCAGATATACATACTGGAAGACAAAAAATATATATATATATTAGAGATGTGAATCTTTGACTTTAAGAAAGGGCAACAATTAGCAACCAAACTTTATGAAACTTCATCTGTTATGAACAAAGAGTAATGATTTTAATATGATTTTATAGCTGATTTTAAGAGGCTCTAATTTCCTTAAAGGTGGCTATATATTTATTCTTTTGGCACCTTGGAGTGCCTAATGTTTAATAGGAGCTTAAATAAGTTTATTAAGTGAGATAATTCAAAGAGAAATTTTAGTATTCGAATTACTTAGTCTTTAAAATATTATAAAATACTAAGAAAAATATCTTTGAGTTACTATATTAATCAATTAATATACATAAATTCTTAGGCATGGGTTTACATTTAATATATGAAATAATCACAAATTTGAAAAACATACATTTTTGAGAACTGTCTTTTAAGAATAGGACATAGATTTTCATTTCTTTTATTCTGCACCAAAACCTGCCATATTAAAATGTTCCAAATTATTTGTAGGAGAGATTATGAGTCTTGTGAAGTCTATACAACATTGCTATTTTTAGTAATTTCTAGGGTTACTCTAAGGTGTCAAAGAATATTTTTATATTTGACGGTTATTCCCTGATTTTAATCCTAACAAAATTGAAACTCTCAAAATTAGAGCCTGAGTGCCAGAGGCTCTGTTTTCATGTTGGCTTTTTTTGGTCAAAATTTGAAGGGGCACATATTACATTGCCAAACCTGAAATATATGTTTTATTTTCCATAACAGTGTACACATTCAGGTTACCATTTGCACACCAAGATACTTCATAATAAACTGAGGCTTTCTGTCCTCTTTTTATTGTAGTTACTTGGTTAGATTGCAAGTTTGACTGCAATAGATATTACATTATTAGAAAAAGAATATGTTTTGCTTTCAGTTAGAGATTCCCTTAAAAAAAAAATCGATGTTCCTATTTAGCTATATTTCCATTCCCAGATGATCTTTTTGATGGTCTTAGCTAGAACATTAGGCCATGAAGACTAGAATAAGCATGTGAGATGTCGACTTTTGTACTGATAGTTAAGACATTATTCTGTGACACAAAGATCACTGTATTATTAAGACCAAATTGGATTTTTTTACATAAGGTGTTCTGTTTCATTCATGGTTGCCAAAACATGATTGTAATCATATAAATTTTAAATATATTTCTCTATATTACAATAATTATATAATCTATATATAACATATAGAATATATATAAAAATATATAATCTATGTATTTTCCAAGTATCATGTCAGTGAATAGAAAAGATGACATTTACCGGAAGGTTGATCTCTGGATGTGAAGTATCATTTTGAGAAGTATGAGGCAAATGGATAGAGATAATTTTTAAAACTATATCTGTATTAGAGTATTATATATTTATGTAATATATAATTCCAATATTTATATTATACAAATTTATAAACACACACCACCAAAATGATAATAAATATGCTTCTGACACCTAGGTATCATGATGAGAAAAAATTCAACAGAATTTTGTAAGTAATCTGTTACAAATGCTTTAAGAGAATCTTTTTGATATTTGGTGAGTTACACTTTGTTAATGAAAAGTAATTTGACAAAAAATGAAATATTATTAATACTAAGATTATTAAAGTATTGAGAAATAGAAAATGGTCACATTTTCCTTTTCTCATTCACCTGAAAGTGGGTCAGAATTTAGTTTAAATCGAAGTCAGTATAATTTGGAGTCTAAAAAAATGAAGAAAGATTTTAAACAGTGAGGAAGACACTGAAAACAAAGTTCCAGTATAACCTGGTTCTGGTACAGCAAATTTATTATGGAACTAAGTATGGGTATAATTTAAAGGAGAAGTAGGAATGGGAAAGAATATCATGATGGGAGAAAAGTGGAATTCCTAGAGTAGGGTTGTGTAATCAGATCTATGATTGAGTCTTGCTGAATTATACGGCCTTTCTCTTCAATCTCCAAAGCATATCATTCTTTGCCTCTGTTGGAGTAGCAATGATGGCACCCAGAAGATTAATTTTCATTATACCTAATGGTCTATGATTAGGATTTTTAAATTAAATTTATTGGGGGACACTGGTTAATAACATTATATAAGTTTCAAATGTACAATTCTGTAATACATCATCTGTATTTTGCTGAAGGATTTTAATGTACTCCCTTTTTACTATTTCCAAAGTTTGGCGACGAACTCAAAATTTTTTCTATTTATGCTCAATGCTGAAACTAGAAGAAAGAAAAAAAATATTAGATGTATATCCAGAAAATGATGCAGTACAGTCTAGCAATTATTTTACTTTCTGCAAAAGAAAAAAGAGAAAAACATTTTGGATATTAACAGTGTAATAAGTTTAGGGTTACTAGAGGCCAAGGCATAATTCTCTAACTTTTATCTTTTCTTCTAAACTAAAAAACCTTTATTTCAAGTTAAAAATATTTTAGACAAGAGAATGTAGGTAGAATGAGTGGAGTTGAGGGTGATGGCGAAGGGATGAATAAGTATAAAGAAATCCGTAAGCAAAACTGCTTAAGTTTGTCGTCGTTGTTTTTAAAGAGAGTGAAGGGAGCAGAAATAGTTTCCACCTTTTGCTACCTCTCATTAACCTGAATCTCATCTCTTGTCCTCTTCCCCCAAATCCTAAGAATCTATCTTATTTTCACGGTGCCCTCGATTTTCTTATACCCTGGGTGCTGGCCTAGGTCTTGGCCCTAGTGTTTCTTGTCTCACTCAGTCATCAGGTAAGATTCTGTGCCCTCGGGTTTTGAATCTCAGCTGTCACAGAGTGCAGGAGGCAGGGAAGTATGTATATTAAGGAGATGGAAGAGAAAAGCTCAGAACTCAGAACAAATTAAGTTTGAATTTCTTTTCTCTCAATCATGCTGCAACATGGGCAAATCAGTTTGTATATGTGAGCCTCCTTTTATTTTCTGCCAGTCAATAAGATAATCTATGTAAAACATTTAGTACCATGCCTGGCACATAATAAGTACTCATTAATTGTTGCGGGAGGTGATACATGAATAAAATCATTAGCACTATTATATTATTATTATTATTATTTAGGTAATATCCAATTTAATTCCTTACCTAATGAAGCAAGCTCTCCTACTATTTAATTTCTAGATGGCTATCCAAACTTTTTATCAAACACTTTTGTTGTTAAAAATGTACAGTACTATTTGCTCTGCCCAGTTTATATTCTTTGGTTCTGCCCACTGCTGTGACATAAGATCTATTCATTTATCATAAAACACATACATACACACCACATTTATTTAGTACTGTGGGTGCTTAGGAATGGGCTGGATGCTAAGGATACAAGAAATGAGACCAGCATGATATCTGCAAGGGGCTTTCAAACTAGTAGTAAAAAATATATACCTAAGTATTATAAACGCTAGGATTGGTACAACAAAAGACAAATACTATATGATTCTACTTATATGAGGAATATAAAATAGTCAAACTTACAGAAGTGAAGAATACAATAGTAGTTGCTTAGGGTTTGGGAAGTGAGAGAAATGGGGATTTGTTCAATAGGTGTAAAGTTTCAGTTCTGCCACTTGAGTAAGTTCTAGAAATCTGCTGTATAACAGAGTGTCTATAGTTAACAATACGGTATTGTGAACATTAAAACTTAAGTGAGTAAATCTCATGATAAATGTTCTTACCACAAAATACATACATACATACATACATACATATATAAATACATAAATACATAAATAAAATCTCATAAAATAACAAACAAACAAACAAGAACTATAGGGTGGTCAATTATCACAAAGTAGTTCCTAAGGCAGACAATGGTTAAGTTGTATCTTGTAAAATAATGATTATTCTGAGCGTACTGAGTCAAGAGTAAGGACTGGAACAGAATAAGGGGAAAAAATTGGCAGAGCATGCACTATGGGTAAAGATATGAAGAGCCGACATAACCTGGTGTTTGTCATGACTGTTGTCCAGGATCAGAAGGGCAAAGGGAATGGGCAGAGATAAGGCCAGGAGATTTAACAGAAGTCTTAACATAGAATGTGTATGTTATGCTCATGAGTTTGGACACTTCCTTAAAGCAATAGAGAACCATGGACTGATTTTAAGCTGGAGAGTTTTATGTTAACATTTCAAAATGTCGTTCTGTGGTTGTATAAAATTAATTGGATGGGAGGCAGTAAAAAAGCCAGGAAACCATTTAACCTCTTAGATGGTTGCTGCAGTGACTCCTGCAATATCTCAGTCCTTGAGATAATGACCTCTGTTGCTCTCAACATGACCATAAGTGCAACACAAGCTTTCATGACTTTTAAAGCAATTAAATCACATTATTCACTTATAAGGAAGAAACAATCAACTGAAATTCTAGATATTTTTCATATGTTTGGTTAATTACTAACTATTCTGCACTAAAGTAATTGAGTTTAACATTTAGCAATAATATCTCTTAATTTTAGCCCATTGTTCCCACATTTAAGATCTATTTTTTTTCTTAATTGACCTCAGAGTTTAGGGTATCCAAATATTTTAGAATGATATAATCAAATATGTTACTTTACTATTACATTAGCTTTTATTAATCTTTTACAGAGAAGGAAATTGACTGAAAGAGACTGTTATTATGCAAATTCATGTAGCTAAAAGTGGCAGAAAAGACTGTAATTTATATCCTATAACCCAGGCTCTATATGTTATTAACTACATGACAGTTTTCACTCAGTGTGCATTCCTGCTCAGGGAAATTATGTAACAAAAATAGTTAATATTCACATTGTCAGCCAAAAGAAATTAGGTTTTGAAAATATATGGATATAAACTATGAAAAATTAAAATGTCATATATTTCCTTATGGAAAATTATCTTCTTTTTAAAAGAAAATAAACTAATCTTTTTTTTTTTTTTTGCTGCGTAGGAAGATATTAGGTTTATTAATAAAATTTGAATAAAGTCTAAATTGTCACATACAGAGGAGGAAACCTAAGACAAAAAAAGTAGTAAGGAAAGAGCATTAGAAATGTAATACTGCTTGAATTTAATCCAAGAAATCTCTAATTACATTATCTGTTCACAATGACATGAACCTGCTCTACATGGAGAACAAATGAATTTGAATTTCAATATCCAACAGCTAAAGATTTTCAAATTATATTACCCACACTCAAAGTATATTTGGAAAAAAAAAGTTTATTATTAGAATTGACATCTTTTATAGATTTGTAGCATTGTAAGTACTGTAAAAAGAGTTGTGTTAACTTAATGTGTGATTAAATTGATGCATTGGCTAGTTCTCATTTGGACTAGTAACATCTAGCGGTTTTCATTAAAACTATAATAAAAGGAGCAAAGGGAAGGTTATAGGTTGTCATTTCTCTCTCTCTCTCTCTTTTTTTTTTCTTGCCTCATTCATACCACTACTGTAACCACCAGATGTCCATGCTTCCAAAATATAAGAGCTATTATTCTATGACTTCGAAGACCATCAGACCAATCAGAAAACTATCTCCTTGAATGACCATTACTCTTATCCACAGGGAAAGCAACTGTATGCAGCAGCTATATAGAGCATGAAAACTGTTTTTGAAATGATTTAATTTTTGATATTTAAAAATTGTTGAAGTAGTTTTCATGGCAAAAATCAGAACATTTTATAATTCCTTACAATTACTTTATGATTTTGGTTTGTTTTCTTTTTTGATTTAAAACCAAAGTAGGAAAAACCATAATGTTTTCATTGCTTAGGGTTACAAAAGCCCTTTATGGCTCTGTTTCTTTTCCCTATAATGCTATTCAAATTACAAAAAAATGACTAACTTTATTGTCCTTTAAAATCACAAAGGGCATGTTAATTCTAAAGTTGTTTTTAGATTCTAATAAGAACAATGCCTGTAGACTAAGTATTTTTTCTCTTTTGTGATTTTTTTGGCCACACATGAAGAAAACATGTTTTAGACTTTCCACTACATTTTTTCTTTTGTCTACTTGATTGACCTAATTCTGACATAATAGAGATGTTTTTTTCCTTCAACCTAACCTTCTATTCATTTTTATAGGTAGACTGATTACAGTGGGGAGATAAACTTCTGCTTGGATGTAGCACCATTTACCATCTAAAGACTTCCATGTTAGTAAAGCTAAATACCTAAGATGAATACTATCAATTTCATGGATCAACATACCATATAAATCTCCATATCCTGCAACTGGTAATGTGTTCTGTGAATACTGATTATTGAATTAAAATAAAAATTTCAGATAAAAATTATACTTTACTTGCAAATAGTATATATAAAGCTTCTTGTAGGTAACACTGTAGTCTGCCTAGAAAATTCATAAATAGGTTTCAAAATGATGGTTACTGTGTTTCTAGATCAATTGGATTTCCTAAAAGTTCAGAGAAGTATCTGAGAGATGACTAGAATGGAACCTCAGTCATAACCACATTTAAGGGCCTGGGTTGCCAAGTTGTTCCACAGAATTTAGTTTATCTGTATTCAGAGTGGAACTGTAGTGGAGGAGTAGTGTGCCTGTTGTTATTTTGATAACTCAGCTCATGAGTTATCAAAACTGCCAGCTCATGAGTTAAAATGGCCAGAAAGTAACATTGTAGATTATATTTCAACTTTAAAACATTGTTAAATAGATCTTCCAAGTCTCAAATGGGTATAAGGTTTTTTTTAAAAAATACATTTGAAAAATATTCTTTTACTTTTATGCTGTTTTTTTTTTTTTTAAAAAAAAGTCACATTGAACAATAAAATTTATTTGGAAATGATAGCACATGGGGAAAGTAAATAAATAAATATTACTGGGAAGATTAACTTTTTAAAACACCAATGTTATCTCAGAACTCTGCTGTAAAACTGGACTTCCCATTTATAAAAATATATAAAATGTTATAGGTTAGTAAGAAATATGTAAACTTCACAATCTATAGCAGCTTGAATTCTACTAACTTTTGTATAGCAAGCTAAATTTTCTACATTTTATGCAACTAAACTAATTTCTAGGAGTTTGGGTTAAAACAAATCAGATGTATTTTTTGAGTTGCCAACAGGCAGGAGTCAGAGATAGAAACCAGTGGTGAACACTTTGCCAACAATGAAGAATTCCATTTAATTTTAAAGTCCATAGATAAGGGTTATCTTTTCTTTCAGGAACATTTAAATTGTAAATCTCACTACCATAGTTTGGAATTAAAAGTTTTTCCACATTGGTATTAAGTGTTTTGTTTTGTTTTGTTTTTTTATCTTGAAGGCACTGAACATTTGCTCTCCAATTTAAAATGTATAGTTTTCTACTGCTATGTAACAAATTATCACAAATTTAGTAGTTTAAATCAACATGAATTATTTTAATTTCACAATTCTGTAGATTAGAAGTCTCATTGAGCTAAAATCAGTGTCAGTGGAGCTATGATCCTTTTTAGAAGTATGGGACGAAATTCTTTTTTATTGCCTTTTCCAGTCACTAAGGAAACCACAATCCATGACTCACATCCCCCTTTCTTCATCAACAAAACCATCAATAGTGTATAAAGCGCTTCAATTCCATCACTCTGACCTCCTCTTCTGACTCTGCCTTCCACTTTAAGGACTGTGGTGATTACTTTGGGTTTACCTGATAATACAGAATAATCTCTCTATTTTAAAGTAGCTGCTCAGTAACCTTAACTCTGTCTGCAACTTTAGTTCCCTTTTTCTGTGTAACCTGACATACAGGTCTCAGGGATTGGGACCTGGATAACTTTGGGGACTGAATAAAGGCCTCCCGAGAGATGTGCTTTGAAAACATACTAATTAAAAAAGGCCAGCCACATCTTTTTGTAGTGATGAAAATATCATAAAGTTGTTGATAGTGATGATTACACAGCTCTCTGAATATACTAAAAACCATTGACTTATACACTTTAAATGGATGAATTATTATATATACTAATCAAAATTATATTTATATATCAAGAAAATATATAATAAAAATTATATGTATACATAAAAGTAAATACACATATCTCTTTTTAACATTTTATTATTTGTTTGTTTGTTTGTTTAACATTTTATCTATTTTCCCCCTCCCCTCTCCCCCCTCTTCTCTGGTAACCACTAGTTCATTGTCCATGCCCATAAGTCTCTGTTTGTTTATCTTGTTCATTTGTTGCTTTTTAAGTTTATATCCCACATACAAGTGATATCATGTGATTTTCAACTTTTTCTGTCTGATTTATTTCGCTTACTATGATTATTTCAAGGTCATCCATGCTGTTTCAAATGGCAGTATACATATGTATACATACAATTGTTATTATGTATTTTATTGATATATCCCATTGTATATATGTACCACAGCTTCTTTAGCCAATCATCTATCATAGGACACTTTGGTTGCTTCCATGTCCTGGCCACTGTGAATAATGCTGTTATGAATATCGGTGTGCAAATATCTTTTCAGATATGAGCTTTCAAGTCTTTGCAGTAAATACCTAGTAGAGGGATTGCTGAATCATATGGTAGATCAATTCTTAGTTTTTTGAGGAAACTCCATACCATTTTCCATAGTGGCTGTACCAATTTGCAGTCTCACCAGCAGTGTATGAGGGTTCCTATTTCTCCGCATCCTCTCCAACATTTGTTATTCTTGTCCTGTTGATTATAGCAATTCTAACAGGTGATACATCTTATCTTCCTTAGTTTAAAAAAAATGATGATCAATTAGTGCCAGAGTCACTTGATACCCTATAGATAGAAAGTCTCCATGAGTATTGACTTATATTTAAAAATAAACTTCTTATATTAAAATAATTTTAGGTTTACGTACATTTAGAAGAAACAATAGAGTGATCCAATATATACAATTTGCCTCAGTAGTAACATAATGCAAAAACATGGACGAGTCATGATGAGGATATTGACATTAATACAGTCAAGATGCAATCAATATTTTTTTGCAGTATTCCCTTATTACCCTATTGATGTTTGTAGTGTCTATAGTGATATCCCCTATTTAATTCCTAATATAATGATTTTCTTCTTTTCTCCTCATTTCTTGTCAGTCTTACTGGGAGGTTGGCAATTTGATTAATATTTTTAAAGAATAAGCCTTTGTTTCACTGGTTTTTCTTTTTTTCTTTTGCTTTTAATTTTATTGATGTCCACTCTTTATTATTTCTTTATTTCTACTAGCTTTGGGTTTATTGTGCTCTTTTTTTTTTTTTTAAATTCTTGGGCTTAGATAATTGATTTGTGGCTTTATCTTTCTTCAACTATTATCTTTTTAGTTTTATAAAGTTTTTTTCCTCAGGACTACTTTAAACATATCCCATAATTTTTGATGTGTTGTATTTTCATTTTCATTCAGTTTGATGTATTTCTTGATTTTTCTTTAAACTTCCTCTTTGAACTATGAATTATTTAGTAGTATATTGCTTAGTTTCCAAGTGTTAGATTTTCTTGTTATCTTTCTATCAATGACTTCTAGCTTGATTCTATTGTGGTCAGGGAACATATTCCATATAATTTCATTTTTTAAAAATGTGTTGAGGTTTGTTTTATGGACTTGGATATGGTTTTCATTGGTATACATATACATATATATATTCTGCTGTTTTTAAGCAGCGTTCTATAAATATAAATTGGATCATGTTTGTTAATGATATTCAGTCTTACTATATCCTTGCTGATTTTCTGTCTAATTTTATCAACTGTTGAGAGAAGGAAATTGAAGTCTCCAACTATGATAATTATGAATTTATTTATTTCTCTTTTCAGTCTTTCATTTTTTTGTTTTACATATTTTGCAGTTCTGTTGTAAGGTATGTAAACATTTAGGACCACTCTTTCTTTTTGGTAGATGGACCTTTTTATCATCATGTAATGTCCCTCTATCTCTGGTAATTTTCTTTGCTCTAAAATCTACTTTATGTAATATTAATAAACCACTCCTACTTTCTTTGATTAATTTTTCCATGGTACACTGTTTTCCAGCTTTATCCTCATTTTATCATTTTATTTGAAGTAAGTTTCTTGTAGACAGAATAAATTTGGGTCACATATTTGTTTAACCTATTCTGCTAACCTCCATCCTCTGATTGGTTTATTAAGACTCTTTAAATTTAACAGTTAATATTTAACAGTTTAAGTTGCCATGTTATTATTTGTTTTCTCCTTGTTCTCTCTAATTTTTATTTCTATTGTCTTTTCCCTGCCTTTTTATTTCCTACTCTAATAATTCCCAGAATTCCATTTTGATTCATATTTTTTAGTGTGCCTTTTTATATTGCTTTTTAGTAGTTAGTCTCTGTTACATTATCTATATGTAGCACTACAGTCTACTATTGTCATTTACTAGTTAGATTGAAGTGTACCTTTATTTTACTTTTTGGCATTTATTTTATGATTGTTTTAAATATTCCCTGTATATACACTAAGACTCACATTTTTAGATAGTGTTATAATTTTGGCTTCTATTGTCAAATATAACTTAGAAAACTCAAGGAAACAGAGAAGTCTATTGTATTGTATTTTACTTTTTAAAAAAAACAAGTAGTTCTTTGCAGAGAATGCATAATTTTGCTCCAAAATCCTAGATGTTTGTGCTGTAACACTGCTTTTTGCCTTTACAGAGCATCCATGTATTATGCTTATCTACCAGAAATATATCTAGCACTGTACATGTTACACTATCATTCAGGGCATATGACTGCAACAAGCAAATAAGCCAGCTCTATTCTAGTCATGCACTCTCATTATTACTCTTTCACCATATCTCATTTGAAATAATATGTTCTGCTAAGATTTGGACCCGATTATGACAAGAGACCTCACCATTTCTTCTTAAATTTAAAATGGGCATTCTGAATTCTAATCATAGAGAGTGAAAATTTAAAAAACAAACTATTTTCCCCCCTGTTTTAAGTAATTGAAATCTAGTGGGGTAGACTGAGTTGAATTTTATCTTAAGAATCAGAATCCTATATTACAAATGTATAATAAGTATGCATTTTTGCAACTCTATTGCCTGGCTGGGCACTGGCTACGTTACTAGGAAGGAATTCAGAAGTGAATAAAAGTGGGCATGGGTGAGAACATAGAGAATTTCATGAGTTTTATTTTTCAACACATCCCCATTTTTTCCCTCCTATTTCAATGCAGACTGCTGAGAGCTACAAAGCTAACTATCCAACTTTCGATTTAATTGTTTAACTCTCCAGCTGTAACCATCTTGTAACTCTATCTCTCTTTAAAATTCCACCTAAATCCTTTAGTGTGGTGTACAAGGCTCTCCATGTGTTTTAATAATAATGCGTTGACATATCTATATTCCTGACTAAACTGAGAGTCGCATAGGACAGGAACTGCATATGTGTGTGTGCATGTACACCTATGTATGCCTTTATTTCCCCCCCCACATCTCTAGCACTAAATTTATTGCCATATACAATAATTGTGAATAAAATAATTTATAGATGGTTGTGTCTCATATTTTAGCAGTGTGTTTCTGGGCTATAAAGATTAAAAGCTCTTAGCTCACTGTTGTAGCAAAGATTAACAAAGAAATAAGACAGGAGTCTCTTTCACTTCTGCCCCAAGTAATAAGTACAAAATTTAACAGCAATATTCTAAATAAGATTTTTCTTTAACAGGAAGTTATTTAATTGTAAAATGTTCTTAAAAATAGGAGACAAGACCAGCAGTCTTGCAGAGCTGTGAAAATAGGTATGCTTAAAGGGATTCATTTTGTTTCATATTAAATTAAGTGCCAGCTATGTGTGTTTAATTATGTCTTTTAATTTAGAAAAAGCTTTATAAATAATAAAGTTTATATTTTTTAATTATTTCAAAATATTGTTAAACAAGGTCTTCATATACTATCTGATGAAAATTTTCCACGGTTCTTTTATATTTTAAATTTTAATAATTTCACTAGTAAACTTTCATAACTTTGGCATATTGTATTTTGTTTTTTTGCAAATATGTAGATGTTACCTGGAAGAGAAAGTGAGAGGCAGCCACCATACCAAGTCTTAATTCTCCAAGAATATACAGGTCATACAAGGCTATCATAAAATCCTGTATACTCAGTGCTTATTCTCAATTTTTTAAAAAATGTAAGATGATCAAAGATAAATGCTGATCAATCGTGTGATTGTTTCATTCACAAACAAGAATGAGAAAGTGGGATTTTAAAAGTAAAATTAATTATACCAATGGAAACAGTGTACTGACATAAGACAGCACATAAAAAAGACCAACTGTAAATCATTTTCTGCAGACCTTAGTGCATGCTAAAAAAAATCTAGTGGACACATCTGTAAACTATCTATTCAGGAGTCTTTCCTCTCTCTTCTTCAATTCACAATTCAGTTTTCCTCTGCCAAATCCTGTGAAGTAATAGAGAACAGGTTTGTCTTAATTATGTGGTTTGATAATGGAACACTTGTTAGAAGCATTTTTGCCCTTGAATAATTAATTTAAGGATAATTACTGTTTCTATATTTCTTTTTTAAAACATTAAGTATTATTCTGGGTACATTTGCATCAGGAAGACTTCTGAAAGTTAGTAAGAATACAAAGAAGAATACATGAAGAATAGAAATGTTCCGTTAAAAATATGGTATTGATTTATTCAAGCAGATGAAAAGAACTAAATCTTTCCAGCTAGGCCAACTGATGAGTAAGAGGGAAGAGGAGTAAAAGAATTTGAAGGGTGTGAACAAAAAACATGAACAACAAATGTTTAGAATTATGCAAATGTTCACTGGGTAAAACGGCAACATGCAGGATGAATTCTGGTTCTAATAAAATGATATTTAGACAAAAACAATTGTCATTGGATGGAAAATTTATTGCTTGAATTATTTAAACTTAACAAATAAGGAATGAAATTTCAAATGTTTTAGCAGCTAGTAGAAATTATTAAAAGGCCATATATGGAGACTTAATGGTTCATGAAAATAAAACCCAAAATTTTTCAGACATCACTTTTCACCATATTATTAAATCTGACTCAAAGATGCTGAAAATTTTGTTATATCTGTTTGCATATGTCATCCCCACCAAATGCTTATGAAATAGACAGTATGTGTTCCTGTTGGGAAATTGACAACATCAGATGACATAGGCCAGGGGTTCTCAATTAGCTTGTGCAATAACCCACAGTGTACAAAATTATCTCCAAGAGTATCATGGAAATCTCCACCACCCCCTGAAAGCATTTCAGAACAAAGTAGATCTTAATTCATTTAAATATATATTTTTCGATCACAAGTATTTGGAAGGTAAGACATGTAGGAACAACAGGTACCATGAAATAAAATTAAGTGCCAAAAAGTTTAAGAACCACTGTTTGAGGCAATAAATATAACTACAGAGTGAGTGACTTTGCTCTCTGGTAAAAATTTTCCCAGTGATTTGGTTCATTCTTTGCTAAAACTTCAGAAAGCAGATTTCATATTCTTAATGATACTGTAGTATGTGTGTGTGTGTTTATTCTTTTCAAGACCACTAATTATAGGGATTACCTTTTTCTTCTAACTGGAATCATATTTTAGCATTTGACAATTCCACAGAACATAATGGGGATGAATGCAAAATGGGACAATTTTGATTTTGGTTTAATAACATAGAAATACAAATCATATCAACCTTAAGACATTTAATATTTCGTTCTAATCACGGCAACTTAGAAAACATGGAAGAAGAAAATAATTTACGTTCACATTTTAGTTCAATGATTTCATTTTAATATTTAATGAGTCTACTATGAGAAAAGCATAACGAAGAGCAGAAAGGGGATTGCAAAGAAAGCAAAATGGCCCTTACTAGAAAGGAGTTTACCAAATATAAGTAGACATAAAATATATTCACAAAAACATGATAGAGTGATAAAATCAATATGAATGACACAAATACAGGTTCTTGGCAAGGAGAGTAATCATTATTTAGGGTGAACATTTGGAATACATATGGAAGGAGAGGCATTCCGGATGGAGATAGTGGAGTCAGATATTCACAGGTCTTGAATGGTTCATAGCGTAGTACATGATTTAGTATAGATGGAAAAGAGCCAGTGGTAAAGCTGGATTGTGGCCAGATTGTGGAGAACTCTAAAGGCTGAAATGAGAAGTGTGGACTTTATTTCATAGGAAAGCCAGTGGAGTTCAATAGATGAGTGACACATGAAATAAATGCTTTAGAACAATTAATTGTTTTCAGAAATACACAGGAATAGTTGAAGTGGGTAAAAGATGTAGGCATGAAGTCCATTTCATAATATTAAAACGCTTCATAATCTTAAAAGAGAGATGGAAGTATGGAGCTGGCAGCAAGAATGGAAAAGAAGGAAGACAAGGAAGGATAGAAGAAAGCTTTTTGGAATCATATTGCAATATACCAACAAATTTAACAATGGTGACACATTTTAACATCAATTTATTTAAATTGAGGATATACCAGTATATTTCATCAATTAATTTAGTGATAATATTTAGAAGTAAAATATATTCATGCACAATGTTACAACACAAATCTAGTCATTTTAAGTGTTTCAATAGATGTTATCAATTTGCTCTTTGCGTAACAATGTAATTTTGTAATTTCTGTGAAAAAATACTTAATTTAACTAGAATGTGAATGAATGAGTTAAAGGTTCAATAAAAATAAGTAAATATAATTTTATGTAGATGAATTAATAAAGATAAAAATCAATAAGTAATTATGGAAGAATTACAAAGTATAAGCTATTACACTGTTTTTTTGAGGAATTTACATATACTTTAAAGAAAAATCTAGTTTTTAAAAGTAGTTCTAAGAAACCAAAAACTTCAAAAGTGAATAAAAATTGAATGCAAATAAATGCAACAATTCATGTCACATTACTGATAAAACCTCAGCTCTACAGCAATTCTGAAAAATAAGTTATATCGGATAACTTAATGTTCGCTCAAGTTTTGCATTCCCTCATCTTTAAAAATTTTACCTTTCATGGTGAAATTGTTCCCCAAATAAACACTTGGTTTTACTACTTTCTTAAACTCTTATATCGTGCTACATATACATAGCTAGAGAGTCAGTCGTTTGTAGTATGATTGTTGCTTTGTGGGGGCACTGCTATCTGCTCTTATATTCTTTATTTTTCTCTTTCTCATTGCCTTCCCACACATTTCTGCTTATGCTGTTCCCTAAATTACTATCATCAAATAGTTAGAGCTTTTTTTCCCCTAATCTTTTGCATCGAATAGAATTAGGGGTTTTGTTCTTTGTTTTGTTCATTGTTGCTGAGTACTAAGGAATTGCTTCTTTGGCCATCAGAGACTTTCTTCTTGGCATCTTTCCTTATATTAAACTTGGAAATCATACTACGCAAAATAAATAAATCCATGGTGAGCACCACTGGAGAAATTCATGAGAACTAGGAGATAAGATTCTTTGGGAATTCTTTGTTCAAAATAACTCTTCTTTCAATAACAGTTAAATGTATGTTCTGTTTATTCATTTATTCTTTAATGAATACAAGGGAATAAACTTTCATTTTTCTTATTATCATTAGTATCATTATTTCTTTTATTTTATCTTCTAAATAGTTTTAACAAGTCATTTTTGGAAATTAGATAATGACAGAACTGGACTTGGAAGGCAAGTCACTTAACAGTCAGTCAATCTGGTTCTTTTTACTTTAACTGGAAGTCATCAGCTTCCTTTCTAAGTTTCTACTCCTTCAGTAAAGAAAGGAACTGATCATTTGTAAATTTCCCCCTAGTTCTTGATTTCTAGGAATTATAATCAAGTTCTGGAACTCAACCGTCAATCAATGTGAACTTTGGAAATATACTTAGATGACTTAATGATGAGCATGAGACTGTGATTTTTGCTTTAAAAAATTACATTATGGAAATCGAAATTGTGACTTTATTCTCAATTACTCCATGAAAAGTGGAGCATTTAGTCTGAACAACAGTTTTCATAATAATATAATCGTTGAAAGAATGTCAAGGGTTAATGATATTCTACTATAATTTTAAATGACTTTTTTTCTTGTACCAATAGTGAATAGAGCAAGGACAGAAATAAGTAACAGAAATAGAATGTAGCTTCCAAAGCATGAGTTATTTGGGAGTTATTTAAATAATATTAAATTATTATTAGCTTATTCAATTGAATCATTTCTCAAATATATCTTCTGACTAAAACTTAAATCTTGAAAACTGAATTAGGTAATTTATACTTTATATTTCTTTGTAAAATATTTATATTTTATCTTAATTCCTATGGGATTTGGGGGAGGATCAAAATTTCCCTTTTTTCCTTTCAGTTTTTAATCTGAATATACATAGACAATTATCATTGTATTGTTTGTACTAAATAAATGTTAATGCTGTTTTCTCTTCTCTCCCCCAACAAACAAAGTGATCTTTTCATGCACTTATCTTTGCATTTTAAATAAAATTAAAATTCCTTAGCATAGTCTGCAAGAATTTACAAGAACCTAATCGCTGCAAAGCTGCAAACATTCTCAATCTCAGTTGGTTTATTCCCACTCACTACACTCCTGAAGACTAAGGAAACTAATGAAATGAAGAGACTTTGGGGAGTCAGGTGACACAGGGGACTATGATCTTGAGCTCTCAGGAAATGGAATTGCCTAGGGCAGTTCCTAAGTGACAATAGGTCTCTCAGCAGTGTCAAGGAGTCCCAAGGCATCATGGAAGATAATATCATTCATGAGACAAGAGGAGTATAATTATGCTGATAACTACTTAGCATTAGAAGTGATCAGTATTGATGGTCAATATAATTATAATAAGCTGAGTAAGGTCAATATAATCATAATAAACTGAGTAAACTCTATACAGAACTTCTTGGTAGTGATAATAATAATAATAACAAAGATTTGCTTTAATCAACTTTAATGCTCACAGCAATTCTTTGTTGTAGGTGACCTTATCTTTTACAGATGATAAAAATGAGGCTCTGCAAGGTTAGCCACCTTCCAGCACACAGATCATACATGGCAGAACTGGGTTTTAACTCAGGTTTGAGTGATCCAGAGCACATTCTCTTAGCCACCAAGCAATACTGCCTTGCTTCACTGTCCCCTCACATGGAAGAAATACTCACCAGAGCACAGTCATAAACTGTTTAAAAAAAATTATATATATATATATATTCTTAAAAATATATTATTAAAGTTTACTCTTTAGAGACCATTAGTTCCCATACAATTGTTTTCAGGAAGTTTCATTCTACCAAAATTTTATTTCAAGTGTGAATATTGAAAGTAAAGCAATTTTGTTTGTATCTTTATCTAAAATGTGTTTTAATATTTATAATACAGTATGATCCTAAGTTCCTTTAAGAATGAAGTATAATTGTTTTTTTTTCAAATGTACTCATCCATTTTAATTTTATTACTATTCTGTACTTCAAATGCACTTCCTGTTACCATTAAATTCCATAATTTCTACGCATAACATCTGGATAAATACATATAGATTCTATGCCAAAGAGCTATAATGCATGGAAAAATCTTTTTGGCATTCGCTGGACTTTTCCATTTCTTTAAAATTAGGCTTTACTTCTCTAGAAAGCATATAATTAGCTATTTTTTTTTCTACTTGATGTTTGATTTGCTGTTTTATTTCCATGTCAATTTTCCCCCAACATGTCTATTTTCTCTTTTTTGCTGATGAAGCTTTTCATCCTAATGACACTTCAGTACTGATTATTCTCCTTTATTGTGTATAAAGGGGCATACGTTCAATTTTTAAAATTTCTCAATTTATTCTGTGTTCATCCTCTGATAATCTCAGGCCTATTAAAGCATACGTTAATGTGCAAAAGAGGATAATGAATTTGATTGCTCACACAGACTTCCAAAACAAACTTCTGCTAAAATAGCATATCCATTTGTATTTCACTAAGTAAATTTATGGCCCTGAAGTTTCACAATGTGGTACAACACCTAAAACTTAAAATGGTATCTGGAAATTTCAGACTCAGTAAGTTAAATAGTGTATATGGCACTGATGTTGGGAAAGCGAAGACTTTCACAAAATTCCCACACTTTCATTTTACTTTGCTTGCCAACTTTGTAGAGAGAATCACTATGTATTAAAAACCTATAGAGGGCTTGTTTTTTTACATGAGAATATTAATAATACATAATATTTAACTGTTCAATTAATTTCACCTATGTAAAATTAACCACCCAGAAAAGTGAAAGCTATACTTGGTATAGTTAAGAGACCACACAATCATTTCTACAATTTGTGGTTTAAATCTGACATTTTCCCTAAGAAGTGTGAGCCATTTTCTTTGCAGACTAGTGATTCTTACATCATATTATTGATTTTATAAGGCCTATGGCAGTTGCGATTTTTCTTCCTGCTATTCATATACTCTATTTCCTCGTGGGATCTGATATGATCTCTTACATGGGCTATGTCTGAAGGTCTCATGTTTTTGCAAAGTATAATATTTTGTGATATGTTTCCAATTTATTTCGTAGTTAAAAACTCCCTGTTAAGAAGAAGATATAAATATTACTTCACGCAGATGTTCTTGCCAGTGTAACTTGCCTGAGAAAATAAACAATTAAATGTTTGACAAGTTAGATGTTTTCATCACCGAGACTGTTTTTTACAAGGATTACAATAACCTTGAATGTCAGAACTATGCACTGACCTCTAAATGATGCAGAGCTGTGGGGTTTTTAGTAAAACTGGAAGGAGAAGAGAGTTATATTCTCATTATTAAATGTCTGTGAACATTCTGCTGACATAGATTTATTGGCTTTTTACCTTCTTTCTCCTAGCAATTTTTTAGCAGAATTCTGAGAAGAATACTGAATCAAGGTTTTCACCTGGCTTATTAAACTCTTTCATAGTAACAAACCTAGACCTGAACTGCAAAGGCAGATAGTATTAGAAAAGCAATACCTATTTCTTCACTATGAACTATGAGTAATAAGTCCTTTGATTGGTAAATGCTGGCTTCCACATTACCAAAAGTATATCTTACTCCATATTCAGCTTTTTTTTGGATCATCATTATAATTTAATTAAATCTATCTATGTTTGAAGAAGACTAAATTTTATGTGTCAGAGAGACAGCCACTATTTTCTCAAATCTCCATTCCCATTCCCTCAAAATCTTCCTCTTAGTTCATTTCATAAGCAGTAAAAAGATAATAATTTTATTTTAATAATTACAAATAGACCCATCTAATATTGATGATAAGTGGCAGGGGGTATTTGCCATTGAGTTCACTTGTTGATTGATATATTCAGACTTTAGTCTATTTTAAAGCAAATAATAAACATTCTGTTTTCACCATTCAACTTTGGATAACAATGCACCACACAGAATATCCGCATTTCAGGTTTGAGACAAAGTTCAACCACGAGCTGATTATAATGCAGCTTGCATTAATCAGTCAATAGAGCAATTAAAGTAAGAAAAAACATTGATTTTATGTGTACTTTCATTTATATCAGTGCTCCTCATTATATAGTGTAGATTTAAGTTTTTGTCATATATATTTTTCCTGAAGAATTCTTTTTAACATTTTTGTTATGGAGATTTGCTATTATGAACTATCTTTTTAATTTTTTCTGCCTGAAAAAGCCTTATTTCTTTCGTTTTTAAAAGCTATTTTTGCTAGGTAGAATATTCTAGGTTGACTTTTTTTTTCTTTTGGCATTTTAAACATGTTACTTCATAATCTTCTGGGTTCAATAATTTCTGATGTAAATTCTTGAGAAGTCCACTGTAATTTATATATGTTTTTCTTTATCTAACAGTTGTGCACTTATGTTTCTCTCTATCTAACATATATGTACGTATGTTTCTCTGTATCTAACATGTTCTTTTCCTCTGGCTCCCTTTAAGAGTTTCTCTATCTTTAATCCTCAGCACTTTAGACAGGCTTTGTCTAGATGATTGATTAATGATTTATTTCTTTGTATACTTATCTTGCTTGTTTTTTTAATGAATTTCTTTGATCTGTGGTTTCATGTTTTTCAATGTTTTTGGAGAATTCTGTCATTAACTTACTGCATTTCCTTTCCATGTTTTCTCTCTTTCTTTTGTAATTCCTACTACACCTATATTAAAATAACTGAAACTGTTCTAATGTGTTGGTGGTTTTTTTATTATTATTATTCATTTACCTTTCTAATTTAACCTGGTTAACTCCTATTAACCTTTACTATGCTTACTGATTCTTCTTTCTTTGGCTCTTTTAATAAACCTGTGAAAGATATTTTTCTTATCTGAGTTATTGTATTTCTAATGTCTAACATTTTCATTTGATTTTTTCTTATAGCTGTCACCATCTAATAAAATTTAAAATCTGTTCTTATAATTTTTATCTCTCTGCTGCAATAGATGCATGTTGTCTGCCTTTTAAACAAGAGTTTTTGTACATTAATCATAGTTATTTTAATTTCCTGTTTGATAGTTTCAGCATTGGGGTCTTATATGGGCCTGGTTCTATTAATTGATTCTAATATATCTTAATTCTTTATTCATTGCTTTGTAATTTTCTGTTGAATGCTGGATATTGTGTCTAAGAAAACACAGATTAAGATAAATGTTTTTTTATTCTTGAAAATGGACACATCTCTTTTTTTTCTATGCACTAGTGGTGACAGATTGAGTTAATCTAGTCAGGGGTATAGCTAGATTCAGGTTTTCATGTTACAATAATTTTCAGGCCACCCTTGGCTTCAAATTTCTTTAATTTTCCCTTGTGCTTATGATGGGAGTTTAGTTGCAGAAATATCTTTTCAATAATTCTGTTTCACCTTTGTATTTAGACTTCTCTGTAGATTTACTCTTCAGAGAAGGTCTCTCTCCACGTTTTTGCCACTCTCAGAAGTAGAGTGATGGGGCTATGGAGAGAGTTCTCTCTTGTCTTGCAAAACCCTCTGTTTCTGGATTTTGGGGCATTCTTCATCACTTTAGGACTAATATTCAGGACCTCTAATATTCTTACCTTGCCCTTGTACTGAAAGGTTTTTTTTTTCTTTTTTACCTTCTAAGCCGTAATGGATTTCTACATGTTCCTTGGATGATGCAAAGTTTTCTGCCCCTCTCTCAGTGGCGAAAGGTTTTTGTTCAATAGGGAAGATTGGCACGAATATTTTAAGTGTGGCTTTATGTCTTTTCCACAATGGTTGCTGCTTTCTTCACTAAGGCTTTATCAAGCAGGAAGTAATCTCTGCTCTCCCAACCTGACACAAATGTTTCTGAGCACCTGGGGAAGGGCTAGGACAAAATCCTGAAATTAAGTGTAATCTTCCCCTGTGTCTGTAAGTTCCAAGGATTCTGTATTCTCAGACTAACCATTACTCTTAGAAATTTGTTGAAACATTCAGCTGAATTTTTCTTACCAGTTTGTTTGATAAGAAAATGTTTCTTTCTACAATGTCTCTTTTTACCATGTTTTCCTGCTTGGTGAACCATTGCTCACAGTTTATCTCTCTCTTTGGAGGCACCTGAATTTCCTTAGACTTGAGACTATTTAATTGTCCTGTGGACTCAGCTCTTTAATAGGTTCAGAAAAATGTATGATTTGGCAATTTATCCAACTTGTTATTGTTTGGGTGGGAGCAATGCTCTTTAAAGCTTTTTGTACCCTAAGATAAAACCAAAACTCCTATCGATTGATTTCAAAGATACGACTTTTCAAAGATAGGTTTAAATAGAATACATGAGTTACATTGACAATTTATTAAACATAACTCATAAATTTAAAGTTCAAAATTATTTCAAAAAATTATTAATCAACATAAAATTTTCTCATCTTGAACTCCCTGAGTGTTGCTAAACAAAAAGTAAAGGAATTAATAATGAAGAAAGTATTGGATCATTGAGCCAAAAATTGAACCCATTTCATGAGTGTAATTCACTGTTGGTATCGTTATCTCTGTGTATGGATAATTATATCATTGATTTTTTTTAATGGGAAATTTTGAGTTGATGTTGAAATAACACTTAAATATCTTTTCAAATTCTAAATTCCTTAGGAATGTAATATTAAATGGTGTGTTCAACACATGCTAATCGTTTGAAATAATTATCTAATGCCAATAAACTTGCTTTAATTTGATTATCAGCCATTAATCAAATTGTATGTGTTCAATTCATGAATTGTCATCATAATTTATGTTAGTTCTTATAAATTAATTTAGAGTATTAAATTAATTTTGATTTTATTTTGGCTGAACCTTAAAATTTTAAATAACTTGTGTTTATAAAATATAGACATTATTAAAAATATGATTTAGTTTTTAGCATTTAAAAATGTCATCTTTGTACAAATTGTTTCATGGTTTTATTCTAACTTCAGTTTAAACAGTATTGGAAAAATGAGAAATTGGACTTTGAAGAGATGATTCTCTCTTTAAAAAGATTACAATCTAATAGAAACTAAGTAAAAATAAGTTAGATTTTGTATTAAAAAATTTAAACCTCTTCACACTTCAACAATTTTTTTTCTGCAAATATTTATCTGATGTCTTCTGTGGCCAGGCATTGTGCCAGGTGCAGGGAGAGGCACATATAAAGGAGAATGACACAGTCTTAAGAGATCAAAAAGTGCAAACGTGATTTCACAAAAATTTTTAAATGATTGGGAAAAAGTCCAAAATAAAACCAAAAGCTAAACAGGCATATGCAACAGAAAAAAAAGTCAATTTTATTCGTATTTAAAAGTTTCTGAAAATTAAGAAGAAAAACACGACAGCTCAACTGAAAATGGGAAAGTGACATGAAAGGTACACATAAAGGAAAAACAAATCAGTTTTAAATTTGTGAAAAGAATTATAACTTCACTTGTAATAGGAGAAATGGAAAGTTAAAATATAAGTTATTTTTCACCAATCACATTGATAAGATTTAAAAAATAGTTACATACTCAATCAACAGGGAGAAAGAGAAACAGTCAACCTCATATATTATTGGTAGGAGAATAAACTGACAGTGTTGGAAAACATTTTTCCAAGATCAATCAAAGAATAAAATATACATCACAACTTATAACAATTTATTTTACCCTTCAAAAATTCAAAATTGTTTGAATATGAATATATTGATATTCATGTTTATATATAATAAGCCAAACTATGCGGAAATATAGCAAATATCCATTAATTAGGGACACTCATTCTATAATGCATATGTAAAATATAATAATACATTATATAATGTACCAAATACATTGTCATACATTAATACAGGAGAATACTATGCTATCATTAAAATAAATATTGTTTTTATAGAAACTATCATGAAATTATTTCTGATATATTATTAAATGAAATATGTAAATTATAGAACATAGTAGATAATATATTCAATAAGCTATATAAATGTGTCAATGTGCTTTCATGTGTTTAAATTAATTTATGTTTGTATTATGCATGGAATATTTTTGAGAGACACTCAAGAAAATGTCTCTGGAGGGAAGCTGTGGACTTGGAGAAATATTGAAATAAACTTTACCTTATATAGTCTCTCTTCTTTATCAAATATATATTATATATAAAATTACAAAAGATATTTCACTAACATACATAGAAGATAATAAGTGTCTTATAGGTGGTCAAATCAAGATGCAACTAAGAAATAAAATCACTCATTGTCATTTGAGTATCGATAGTTTCTGAAAAGATGACACACATTTCTAGCTTAGTATCTGCCTGGCTTAGTGAATAGAATCTATCCAATTCATTCTCACATTTACAAATATTTATTTCACTTTCTTTTATGATTAAATTTCTAAAGTTTCATGAGAAATCCATTTGCCTTTCTGACAGTAAAGAACAGCATCCACTGGTCCACAGGGATAGAGCAGGATGAGGAGCTCCTGAAGGCCAGGTTCATAAGTGAACTTCAGTCTGTGCTGTGACTGAGAGTGAGCTCCCAAAGCAAACTCCTGGACATGTAAGGAATTTATATCTATTTTGTTAAAAAAAAAATTGTTCATGAATTAATCACTTTTAAAAATATTCCTCATTATAAAAGTATTAGAAATATATATTTAAATGTTAACATATTATAACCAGTAAAATATTTCATTTAAATATAAGATTTGTATAATAAGTATTTTCAACTTTAGTGTCTGTTGTAAATTTCAACCTATATCCATGCTGCCATGTATCCTGCACACAATGTGACATGACTACATGATAGATGTTTCTGTTAGTTACTGCTTGGTTATGTCTGACTTCATTTCTTCCAAGTTGGCTAAGGTCTCTTTTTTTTCCAGTTCTAACATTAACTTTCTTTAACTCATTAGTTTGGCACACTATAGTAAGAAGTAATATGGAATATATTCCATACCTTAAGGACTAGCCATAAAATTACAGAAACAGAGTACATTTCTAAAACAGTCCCCCTAGTGGACTAAAGCCAAATGTGACTCAACTGGGCAAGGATTAATCACAAAACTGCTTTTGTTTTCTTACATGTTACCTCCTTTTGATATCTCATTTTAACAGTCAATAAGATGTAAATAAAAGCATACGTAATTTTTTTTATTCAACTAACATTTTTTTCTGAGAAAGTGTTTAATAATCAAGTTTTTAATTAATATATATTCATACAAAAAGTTTCTCCCTTAAGGAAACTGGAGTAAATTTTTTAGAGTTATAAATTATAATGCTTGATTTTTTTCTTTCTAAATTTTTAAGTATTATATAATGGATACTTTTTGGATGTGCTATGATGAAGTAATATGATGTGAATTACTCATCTCATTCATATTGACTAATGTTGCAAATTTGTAACATCTTATTATATAGGTTACAGTGAGCAAAAATCAGGTAGAATTTCCTAAACATAAATTAAAGGGAACATAAAGCAAGTCATTATCTGAAAATTTTATAAATTTATGAAACTTTCTTCTTAGGAGTTTAATTAATTCTGGGCCATAACCTGGCAGCTCCTGAATAAATTAAACATAGACTTGCCATACGACTCAGCAATTCCATTCCTAGGTATAGACCTAAGAGAAATAAAAGTATATATCCACACATAAAATAATTTGTGCACCAATGTTTATAGCAGCATTATTCATAAAAGTCAAAAGGTGAAAACGATCCAAATGCCCATCAATTGACCATGGACAAACAAAATGTAGTATACCTTTACAGTAAGATATTATTCAACCTTAAAAAAAAGAATGAAGTACTAATATATGATACAACAAGGATCAACCTTAAAAACATCTAAGTGAAATAAGTCAGTCAAAAATATCACATACCACATGATTCCATTTATATGAAAATTCAGATCAGGAAGTATATAGCAGTTGCTTAGGGCTGGAGAATGTGGAGAGTAGGGGAGTAATAGCTAAAAGGTACAAAATTTTTTTTAAGGTCATGAAAATGCTATAAAATTGACTGGTAGTGGTGATAACGATTACAAATATCTGAGAATATACTAAAAACCATTGAATTCCGTACTTAAGTTGGATGAGTTGTATGATATGTGAATGACATCAGAATAAAGGTATTTAAAATTTTTCTGAAAGAAAGAAAGAAAGAAAGAAAGAAAGAAAGAAAGAAAGAAAGAAAGAAAGAAAGAAAGAAAGAAAGAAAGAAAGAAAAAGGAAGGAACCTGACACAGAGTAGGTCAGGACTGGTGTAGCTACTCAAGGCTGTCATCAAGGATCAGAAACTTCTGACCATCCTTCTTTTACATGTAGTCTTGATCATTAGTATCTGAATATGACTCCTTTAATTTTAACTCATAATCACATTCTAGCAAGAAGAAGGAGCAAAAAAAAAAAAAATGTAGAGCACAAAAAAAAAAATGTATAACAGGAAAGCAAAAACTTACCCAGAAACCCTTATTGTTTTGCATTTGGGGCCAGATACATGCCCTTCAGCAGCAAGAGAATTCATTATTTTGACCTAGACCCTTTTCCACATCAAATAAAATCTGAGGAAATGTATTTTAGGCAGGCAACTTGCAGAATATGTCACAAATTTCTATTAATATAAGATATTTGATTTTTGCAAGTCTTTCACTTTTTACCAGGAACCGAGATTCAGGAGATTTTTAAAAGTTGATATTAAAATTATAGAGCAATAGGAATTTATGATAAAAGAGGCTCTATAAAGATATTCTATTGTTTATGCCCTCTCAAGGTGCTGGGCATAGACAGCCTCTAATTCTATGATACTATAGAGGACATTTTAACTAAAAGGATGGGGTTTAGGGACGTTTCACACTAGGGGTGATGTTTGGATGGATCCTTAAAGGAAAACTGTTTCCAATTAGAGAAGCAAAGAGAAGGCAATGAATACCAGCAGAGAGGTTGATACTAACACCCAGGGGTATTTTATAAAAGTGGTATTGCAAAAACTATCATGAAAAAACAAATCTGCAAAGAGTAAGCAGAGTACACAGGAAGGGTATAAAGTGAGACGCAGTTGCTGAAGTGGACTGAAGTGCTACCTACATGGATCTGACTCTACGTACCATGTGAACCATGGAGACAGTTTAAGAAGAGTTAGAAGAGGCCATATGAATTTTATAAATTACAAATATTTTTATAAATGCAGCAATGAGCAGTGCATAGCTTGTAGTATTAGATTCCTGAAAAAAGAACTCCTCTTTGCAAATTTCAAAAGAAATTTAGTCTCTCTTTGGCCTGAAGATTACAAATATTTCACCTCCAAAAGATTTATTATATTATAGTGCACACCCAACATGAAGATAAGAGGGCTATAAAATATTCAAAATTATCCTTTTTTGAAAAGATGTATATGAAAATGAAAATTTTCTCTGAAATGCATAAACTACTGTGAACCCAGATTCCAATAAAAGATTATATTTCTTGAATCATACTTATGTTAGTTGACATTTTTCAGTATTTATTCTTATTACTAAGATTTTATTCAGTCTGTTTTATAGATTACTGCAGTCAACTGACAATTGTACCTATTATTATTATTCATAGCTGTTTCAAGAATATTTTATTTTATAACTTTAATATTTTATTTCCCTAAATGCATGATAGTAAGTTTATTTGTTTGTCTATTTCTTCTATTTTATTTTGGAAAGTTTGATTTTTGCTTCATCTTAGAAAGGGAAATAATATGGTAATTATATGCAAATAGTCATATTAGACAGTGCTAGAACCAGAATTTCTTGTTTTGATTGTGTATTGCTATTCCCTATTGCACTGAATCCTACTGTCCTAAACTTACCCTTTCCCAGGATGGAGAAGAAATGTTTTCCGTCTCTTTTTCTGGGCAGCATAATGTATATTTGCTTTAGGCATTTTGCAACCATGATGGAAAATGGGTATGGGCAAAGGTGACACGGGAAAACAGAGATGAGAGAATTACCAAGAAATGGAGTTGAACTTCTGATTAAATTATTCCTGAAGATTTCCTTCTAACATTTTAAGTTCACACGAGCTGGTATAAACCTTTCATTATTTACAAAAGTTTCAATAGAGCTTCCTATTACTCAAAAGTGAAGATCAAATAATTGACCTAGATTTGAATATTCTAAATTTGAAATAAAATTCCATCTATATATATATATGTGTGTGTGTGTGTGTGTGTATATATATATGTGTGTGTGTATATATATACACATATATATATTGTTCATTGCATCATAAGAGATAGTGTGATGTAAAAAAGAGATGGGGACATGAGCTCTAATTTAGTTCAGTGTGCAGTGTCCTAAATAAGCACCGAAGATAGAGGGTTGCATAAAAATCTGTTTCTCACATCAAAGACAGTGACCAGGGAGAAAATTGGTAGATAAATAGAAAATTATGCTAAAATATTTCTGCGTGTGTGTGTGTGTGTGTGTGTGTGTGTAAATACGCACATGTGTATACAAGTGCAGATGCTATATTTAGCATGTTCATGGAATACAGACAATCAACACAACCTCTGAGGGCTTCTGAAAGAATCAGTCATTACTAAGGTAAAGAAAGGAGGATGGCTTAACACATGAGCAAGGCATAATGTAATAAAATGACTAATTGTTATCGAGGAGTTATTTGGCTAAAATACAGAGTGCATAAAGTAGCAGAGATATGTCATAAATATATGATGTGCATTGTTCTGAGTAATTCAGGCTTTAATGTTGTAAGTTGGAAAGTAACAATATTTTAAGCAAAGCTATTAAACCATTAGATCTACTACTGACAATTACTGAAATAAAAAAAAATAAAAACATGAGGTGTTTTCATAGACTGACAGTAGAAGAAATCATGCATATATTTGAGAAGGATGTTATTGAAAGTCAAAGATCCTAAAAGTTAACAGAATGTTTATTCTGATAATCACTTAATGATAAACATTAAAAAGAATATCGTGTGCCTAATTTAAGGCAAGATAGAAAAAATAAGTAAAGTTTTATGTATTTGATATCTTGTCTAAACTTAGAAGAAACTGTGTTGTTTGACAGAATAAAGAATGATGCAAGTTTATGTTGTAAAGATGGACAGCAAAATAATAAATCATAAACTATAAGAAAAGTCTTTCTTCTTCGGCCAGAAATGTGTGTGTCAAGCAACACACTTTTTGCCACTCTGTACATGAATTACGTCTATGAATGACCACAAAAGGGCCCAGTTATTGATTTAGATGTTACAAATAAACCAGCGATCGTTAATTAGGTCAAATGTATATAAATGCATTCTAAATTTTAAAATGAAAAGTAAAATACAGGACTTTCTTGCCCATTTCTACTTTCCCCACCCCACCTCCACTCCATCTTTCCTTTATAGAAGTAACTACTCTTAACTTCTTATGTATTTACATATATGTGTACTTACAGAAATAAATATATTTTTTGAATAAATGGATCTCACAATAAAAAAAAAAAGAGAGAAAAAGTCTGTCTTGAGACGGTTTCTGGTTCCACATGTAAGGGCTTGAAAGTTGCCACTCCTTCCTAACAAGTGAAACAGTAAACAGACTGAAAAACTTTTCTTGGATCTGTTAATGGGGAGGACATGGGGCAAATCACTGCCCCTAAGTTTGTAGAGACAGACAAAACAGGAATTCATGGCTTACTCCAGAACAGAAACTCACCAGCTGAAAAGGCCTCAGGAACCAGTGAGGGGGGAAAGAAAATCCTAACTATAATTGATGAATTTCTGGAGACTCAACGAAGACTAGTCTAAGAGTTAAAAACTTTAGGGGACCCAGTAATAGGGGTGTCCCCTGACAGTTCTGTGAGATTTACCTACAAAATCTCCACCAATTTCTCACAGTATATATCAGAGGAAAATCCTTTTATACTTTCAGCATGGGGAGGGACTAAATAACAACTTTGAAATGCATCTTCTTAATAAGGCCTGCCATCAGGGAAAACTAGTTAATTAGAGTCTAACCTGAAGGTATATAATTAGCCCACTAATCCAGCTTTAGCCCACTCTAGTGATCCTATCCTACCTACAGGGGGAAAATATGAGAAATTCTTGTGAAGTTCACAGTCCATATGCACAGGTTCACTAAAAGACTGGGATCTGATTTTAGGACTAGAGAATGCTTCCTTTTTCCCCACCCTCACCACTACATTATTAAGGCCTATATAAAAGAATTCCTTTTACCCAGTACATTATGTTTAACTGTCAAGAAAACATTACAGGGCATACCAAAAGACAAAAAAAACCCCACAATTTGAAGAGATAGAGCAAGCACTGGAACCAGACATCGCAGAGATGTTGGAATTTTCAGACAGGGAAATAAAAACAACTTTAATATGCTGAGGGCTTTAAAAACAAATGAGTAATCTAAATAGATAGATGGAAATCCTAAGAACTGAACAGACGTGCTAGAGATAAAAAACACTGTGACAGAACTGAAGAATGCTTTTGATGGGCTTATTAGTAGACTGAACACAGCTGAGAAGAGAATCTTGAACTAAAGGTTATAGCAATAGAATTTTTGAAAACCAAAAAACAAAGAGAATGAATACCAAAAAAAAAAAAATGACAGAATATTCAAGAAATTGAAACTACTATAAATGGTGTAACATATGCATAATGAGAATACCAAGGAAGAAGAAAGGAAGATAAAAAGAGAAATATTTTAAACAATAATGAGAATTTCCCCAAATTAATATCAGTTCCAAAGCATGTATTCAGAAAGCTCAGGGAATACCAAGCAGGATAATGTAAAAACAACAATAACAAAAGCAAAACAAAAATAAATAAATAAACTACACCTAGGCATGTTATTTTCAAACTACAGGAAACCAAACATAAAGAAAAAATCCTTAAAAAAGCAATGATAGAAAAAAAAATCACCTCACTTTTGAGGAACAAAGATAAGAATTACATTTGACTTCTTACGGATTATGCAGGGAGAAGAGAACGAGGTGTAGCAATTAAAGTTTTGAGAAAAAAAATCCCCACCAACCTAAAATTCTGTATCTTATAAAATTATTCTTCAAAAGCAAAAGAGAAATAAAGAATTTCTCAGACAAACAATTGAGGGGCTATATTGTCAGTAGACATGGCTCACAAAAAATATTAAAAGAGTTTCTTAGAAAGAAGATAAATAATATAGGTCAGAAACTTGGATCTACATAAAGTAAGGAAGTTCATCAAAGAAGGAATACATGAAGATAAAACAAAAAATTTTATGTTTCTTATTTTTAATTTGTCTAACAGATAACAATTTGTTCAAATGATAATACCACAGTGTATTCAATTATATATGCTTGCATATATACCTTATGTATATATACTTTATATATATATATACACATATATATGCTTATGTGTGCTTGTATATAAGTAAAATGAATTACAATCAGTGGGAAGGGGAATTATGATTATTATAAGGTACTCACATTTCCCATGAAGTGTTAAAATGTTATTTGAAAGTAGACATAGATTAGCTGTAAATGTATATTGTAAACCCTAGAGCAACAACTGAAAAAAGAAAGTATAACTGATATTTCGAGAGAGAAGAGAAAATCAAATCATATAAAATACTCAAAACCACAAAAATCAGAAAAAGAATAGAAGATTAAAAATAAGAACAAATAGAAAACAGTAATGAATATGGTTGCTATTATTCCAACTATGTCAATAATCACTTTGAATGTCAATAATCTAAATGCACCAATTAAAGACAGAGATTGCAAGAGTGTATCAAAAAAACAGGACCATCTATGTGTGATCTTTAAGAAAACTACATTAAATATAAAACATATGTATAGATTAAAAGTATGCAGATAAAATATAATTACCATGCTTACAGTAGTCAAAGGAAAAGTCAGTCTTCATAGAAATAGAAGAATGGACATACAGTGAGAGAATGTATCAGACTTAGTTGATGGGGTTAATGAATGGTGACTGTATCAGCAAGGGAGCCAAGCAGCTCTCCAATGATCATTGTAGTTGTCCAGTTTATAATGAACCCAAATGAAGTAAACAAAATAACCATAAGTAAGTACAAAAATAAATAATCACATGCACGTGTATGCACACATATTTGATCTTATCAAATCAGAATGTCCTCAGGTTCTCTAGACAAACAGGTAATGAAAATGTTAGCTGCTAATTCCTCTCTGACAATAGATGATGTATAGATGTATACTAACTTAATATTTGCAGAACTTTTTCTAAACAACCAATTATAATTTTAGAATCAGTCCTTTTATCTGGTAGGTCCAATCTCTGTGACTGTGTTCCAGATAAGAAAAAGCTGAATGAGTTTATCACCACCAAACCAGTATCACAAGCTACATTAAAGGTACTTTTTTAAGAAAAAAATCTCACTGACAAAGGCAAACACAATAAAAGCAATGGATCAACCAATACTAAAGTTAATACAAAGATTAAAAGGCAAAAGTAGGAAGATCATATATAATTACAATGGTAAATTAAAGGATACATACAAACATACACAAAAGAAGTAAAAAATAATGACAAAAACATAAACGTGGAGGGATGAGTAAAAATGGTAGTGATTTCAGTATATATTTGAACTCAAGTGACCATTATCATACAGTAGACTTTTACAAACATAGCTTGGTATATATGAAGCAAATGATAAACACACAAAAAAATCTATGAGAGATACAAGAAATTAAGAGAAAGGAATTTAAACACACTACAGAAAGCCATGAACATACCAGAAAAGATACCGAGAGAATAAGAAAGGAACAGAGAACTTTAAAAACAATCAGAAAACAATTAAAATGGTAATTATTACATATCTATAAATAATTACTTTACATGTAAGTAGATTAAATGCTCTAATCAAAAATCAAATGCATAAATAAGATGTAGTATATATACATAATGGAATATTACTTGGCCATAAAAATAATGAAATTTTACCATTTACAACATGGATAGACCTTAAAGGCACTTTGCTAAGTAAAATGTCACATAGAAAAAGACAAAAACTGTATGATGTCACTAATACGTGGAATCAAAAACAAACAAACAAAAAAGATGAGATTTGTGGTTACCAGAAATGGAGGGTTGGGGAAGGAGAAATTAGAAAAATGGGGGTCAAAAGGTACAAACTTCCAGTTATAAGATGAATATGTATACTAGGGATGAAATGTACATGATAATGGCAGTGAACACTGCTGTATGATACATAGGAAAGTTATTGAAAGTAGATGCTAAGAATTCTCATCATAAGGCAATTTTTTTTCTTTTTATTGTAGCTATATGAGATGATAGATGTTAACTAAACCTACTGTGGTAATTATTTCACAATATAGGTAAATCGAACCATCATTCTGTATGCCTTAAATTTGTACAGTGAAGTATTTCAACTATTTCTCAAAAAATTTAAAAAAGCATTTCAACAATTTGACTTTTGGCTTCATTATTTTTATTATCATATACCACTTTTTTTCTTATCTTTCATTTTCTTCCTTCCTTCTTCCTTCTTCCTTCTTCCTTCCTTCCTTCCTTCCTTCCTTCCTTCCTTCCTTCCTTCCTTCCTTCCTTCCATCCTTCCTTTCTATTTTATGGTGACATTGATCAACAAAATATAATAGTTTCAGCTGTACACTTTAACAGTAAGGCATATATATGTTTATACTGTGCATTCATCTCCCATAGTTAGATTTCTTTCTGTCACCACATATTTGATCCCCTTTACCCCGTCTACCTCCTGCTTCCCACTTCCTCTGGTAACCAGTAGTCTATGATCCATGTCCATGAGTCTCTGTTTGTTAGTCTTGTTCATTTTTTGCTTTTAGGTTTATATCTCACATATAAATGATATCATGTGATTTTCAACTTTTTCTGTCTGACTTATTTCACTTAGCATGATTATCTCGAGATCCATTCACGTCATTGCAAATGGCAGTATTTCATCTCTTCTTATGGCTGAGTAAAATTCCATTGTATATATGTACCACAGCTTCTTTAGCCAATCATCTATCATAGGATGCTACAGTTGCTTCCAATTCCTGGCCACTGTGAATAATGCTACTATGAACATCAGTGTGCAAATATCTTTTCAGATATGAGTTTTCAAGTCTTTGCAGTAAATACCCAATAGAGGGATTGCTGGATCACACGGTAGATCAATTCTTAGGTTTTTGAAGAACTTCCATACTGTTTTCCATAGTGGCTGTACCAATTTACAGTCCCATGAGCAGTGTATGAGGATTCCTTTTTCTCTTCATCCTCTCCAACATTTGTTATCACTTATCCTGTTGATTATAGCTATTTTGGCAGGTGTGAGATGGTATCACATTGTAATTTTGATTTGCGCTTCCCTAATAGCTAGAAATGTTGGGCATCTTTTCATGTATCAGTTGGCCATTTGTATGTCCTCCAAGGAGAAGTGTCTGTTCAAGTCCTCTGTCTATTTTTTGATTGAATTGTTCGTTTTTTTTGTTGTTGTTGTTATTGAGTTGTATGAATTCCTTGTATGTTTTGGATATTAGGTCCATATCAGAGGTGTTGCTTACGAATATATTTTCCCATTCTGATGGTTGTCTCTTTACCTTATTGCTTTTGCTGAGCAGAAGCTTTTTAGTTTGATGTAGTCCCCTTCATTTATTTAAGCTTTTACTTTCCTTGCTTTTGAGGTCAAATTCATAAAATCCTCTTTAAGTCCAAGGTTCTTAAGTTTAGTTTCTATGTTTTCTTCTATTCATTTTATTGGTTCGGGTCTTATATTCAGGCCCTTAATCCATTTTGAGTTAATTTTTGTGTGTGGCAATAGACAACAATCTGGTTTCATTCTTTTGTGGATAGCTTTTCAATTTTCCCAGCACCATTTATTGAAGAGGCTTTCCTTTCTTCACTCTATGTTTTTGGCTTTTTGTCAAAAATTATTTTCCCATATAAATATGGGTTTGCTTTTGGACTCTCAATTCTGTTCCACTGGTTTGTGTGTCTTTTTCTACCAATACCATGGTGTTTTGATTGCTGTCATTTTGTAGTATAATTTGAAGTTGGGCAGAGTGGTGCCTTCAGCCTCGTCCTTTTATCTCTGGATGGCTTGGGCAATTCAGGGTCTTCTGTACTTCCATACAAATCTGATGATTTTTTTTTGTTCTATTTCTTTAAAAAATACCAATGGGATTTTGATGAGGATTACAATAAATCTGTATAATGTTTTAGGTAATATGTCATTTTAACTATGTTTATTCTTCCAATCCAAGAACATGAAATATCTTTCCATTTCTTTGTATCTTCTTCGATTTCTTTTAATAGGGTCTTGTAGTTTTCATTATATAGGTCCTTCACATGTTTGGTTAAATTTATTCCTAGATATTTTATTCTTTTGGGGGCAATTCCACTTCTTTTTCTGACACTTTGTTGTTAGAGTATAAAAATGCTATGGATTTTTGAACGTTGATTTTGTATCCAGAAACTTTATTTGCTTATTGTCTCTAGTAGTGTTCTTGTGGAGTTGTTAAGGTTTTCTAGATAGAGAATCATGTCATTTCCAAATAGTGACAGTTTCCTATTTGGATGCCTTTTATATCTTTCTCTTGACTGATTGCACTCGCTAGAACCTTCAACGTTATATTGAATAGCAGTGGCCATAGTGGACAGCCTTGTCTTGCTCCTCATCTTAGAGGGAAGGTTTTTAGTTTTTCACCATTAAGTATAATATTGGCTGAGGGTTTGTCATATATGGCCTTTATTATGTTAAGGTACTTTCCTTCTATATTGATTTTCAATGTTTTTTATCGTAAATGGGTGCTGTATCTTGTCAAAGGCTTTTTTTGCATCTTTTGATATGATCATATGATTCTTATTTTTTAATTTGTTTATGTAGTGTATCAAATTAATTGATTTGCATATGTTGAGCCATCCTTGTGCTTCTGGGATGAAGCCCACTTGATTGCGGTGTATAATCTTTTTAATATGTTGCTGTATTCGGTTCATTAGTATTTTATTTAAGATTTTTGCATCTGTGTTCATGAGCGATATTGGTCTGTAGTTTTCTTTTTTTGTGTTATTTTTACCAGGTTTTGATATCAGGGTAATATTGGCCTCATAAAATGAGTTGGGAAGTATTGCCTACTCTTCAATTGTTTGGAAGAGTTTGAGGAGAAGAGGAATTAAATCTTCTTCAAATGTTTGGTAGAATTCATCTGGTCCTGGACTTTTACTTTTTGCTAGGTTTTTGATGATTGTTTTAATTTCCATACTGCAGATCGGTCTATTTAGATTTCCCAGTTCTTCTTGATTTGCTCTAAGAAGGTTGTATTTCTTCTAGGTTATTAAATTTGGTGTCATATACTTTTTCATAATATTTTTGTATGATCCTTCATATTTCTGCAGTGTCTGTCATAATTTTTCCTCATTCATCCCTGGTTTTATTTATTTGTGTCTTTTCTTTCTTTTTTTTTTAGTGAGTCTAACCAAAGGTTTGTCAATTTTATTAACCTTCTAGAAGAACCAGTTCTTTGTTGCATTTATTTTTTTTTTGTTTTTTGTTTGTTTGTTTGTTTTCAATTTCATTTATTTCTGCTCTAATTTTGGTTATTTCTTCTTTCCTTTCGCTGACTTTAGCCTTCATTTGTTCTTCCTTTTCTAGTTTTTAAAGATGAAACATTAAGTTGTTTACTTGGGCTCATTCTTGTTTTTGGAGATAGGCCTGCAATAATATGAACTGTCCTCTTATGAATGCTTTTGCTGTGTCCCAAAAGTTTTGATATGTTGTACTACACATTTTCTTTCTTATTTTCACTTTAAATAAAATTTTCTCTTCTGTTTCTAACTTCTTAATGTGAAGAATTTGTTCCTTAATTTTAGACCTATGCGTAATTTTAATACTGACATTTTTATATTGTTGAATACCATAGTTGGGGTATACTTTAACCATAAAAACCAAGACCAAATTAATATCTGTGCCTTTGTTTATTATCATTTCTAAGGTCTTTGTCTGCAGGATATATTCATAAAGTCTTAAACAAATATTTATATAAAAGAATACTCTGGATGTCTATATATTACTACTGAGTATTTCTTTGAAATGTAATAAAACAAGATTCATAAGTATAATAAATATTCAAAATAATTTTAAAAGGATAAGTTACCTTTTTAGTTGTTCAATTCACATTTTATTTCCATCTCCTTTTCTGCCCCAATCCACTTTAATTACTACACTCCTAAAGTCCATTTTTCTACATCACAGATTATACTATTGGCTAAAAAAATTTTTTTTCACATACTATAACTTAGAATTTTATATCCTTCCATGAACTTCTATATATTTCAAAGAACAAGAGTGAAAATGAGCTTCAGTGTTAGACAATGCATATCAAATTAACAAGTAATAAATAACTTTAAAAATAATAATTAAAATTGTTTTCCTCCAATGGCATCAAATTTATATTGCTCTGTTGAAGTTATAGAAGAAATGATTTGGATAGAGAGAATATTACTTGCTTCAGATGGCACATTCTTAGTTAATTATTGAGCAAGTTCACCATTTTCAGGCCTAGTTATACATGTTTTACAATCAGATTTTGAACAGCTATTATCATACAGGATGATATTTAGCATTTTTCATCCAGTAAGTTTTCTGATCCATTTACGTTCTTCCTCAAATAATGGGCTGCATGTGTTACACATAATGGCATTCTATTTTGTGTCATTGGCAAGAAGCCCTATCAGACTTCAAACTTACACTAATAGACAGAGCTCCTTTTTACTACTTACTGTAAGAGAATTTGGAAAATATTTTATAGAATTAACAACCACATTAAAAAAACAATAACTGCATTGACTATATTCTTAGAAACAAAAGAATACTTCATAATAAAAAATATTAAGAATTTAAGTTCAAAAGGTCACTATTATTTTTAATCGTGTGCTATCCAGCTGCTTATGATGATTTCCATGAATTTATGTCAATCATAAAACTAAAGTATGTATGAAGAATGTATTAAAATATATAAATGTGTAAACAATGTGCTGTATACTTAAAACTATAATGCAATAAAATGTTTAAAAATTAATTAATTAATTGATTAAAATTTAAAAAGAATATTATGTTTTGGGGAGCCATTTAAAAATTTTTGTTTCGATAAGAATATCAAGTCTCATTTACTAAGGATTAGAGAAGTACACAAAAGAACAAAAATTAGGATAAAAATAAACCCTCTATCTTTCAATGGTGGTAAAAATATCAACATTTTTATTTATAAAATTATAATTAATACTTAATGAGTACCTACCACATGCCAGCTATTCCGTGGGCACAATTGTTTTCTTGAAAATGTTTCAAATAAACACAAATTTTGTATTACTCTAATGGAGCTTATATTTTAATGGACTTCTTTGTTGATTCCTTCTATTCTCTTGTAGTTTCTTTTCTAGAAATCCAGATTCCCAAATACTGGAGAGGAAAATAAAATGAGCACATACACCCACATGTCAATCAATTTGATGTTGAGTGGTATCACTGAAAGTACTAATGAGAAATATAAAAGCTTACTTTTGAAATTTAAGAAAATTTATAAAAAATTACTATGACATTTAGTTCTGTGCATAAACATTATATCCATCATAGTATCTAGGAAAAAATTAAAGGTTTTCATAAAAGATAAATAATTTTTTAATGTGCCTTTTATGTTACTTAGATTTGTTGGCAACTTTCCCTGTGACATGGCTAAATCTTCTTTATGCATGTCTCTGACACACAGAAAAGACAAATATTTCTCTCAACTTCACATGTTATCTGTGCCTTTGCCTCCCTCTGACCCTTCAAAATATCTCAGGCCCCCTATTTTCTCTAGTTCTTTCACTGAATATTTGTCACCCAATAAATGTCAAATTCAAACTCCCAAGTATTTTCCCTCTCTTATCTGTCACCCTGGAATGTCTATTTGGGGAACTTAAGACATAAATTCTTGTCATACCTATGCACAGGGAAAGTCCATTTTCTCTAGAATAAGAAATGGAAAGTCTGTCCTCTGTGTGTTATACAATTGATCTGTGGTGTCAATATTCCAAAATCCAGAGCTAATATTCAGAAGCCTTTTGTTCTTGTCTTTAAGAAACTCAGAATAGCAGTTACCTATTACAATGAGATTTTAAAAGTTAACTTCAAGTTCTAAATGTAGCATGCCTTGGAAATTTTACTCTAAAACTATACTGGCATATTAAAAAATAAACACACTTGATATGTATATTTCAAAGCATCACTGTGTTTGGGTAAAACTGAGGGAAGTTTTTGTTTAAAGTATACCAATACATAGATATTAAAACTTAAACAATTCTAATGAAAATAAAAATCTTAGATAAGGTATATATTATAGTTACTTCAGATGTTAGGCTTTGAGGAGCTATGATTTTCTTTTCTTTTTCTTGTGAATGGATCAATCATCATTAACCTGCCTAAAGAAGGGAAATGGGAAAACTGTTGCTTCATATTAATAGAAGAGAAAAACAGTCAATGGTTTAGGGGTATACGATAGAAAATAAGAATGAATTTTAAATATGTTTTAGTTAGATCAGTTGCATATAACTGTGTTTTTTATACTATCCAAAGGCTATCATGCTTCCATATTTAAAATACCAGAAAAATGCATATAACTACAGAATGCAGATCAAAGAAGAATATTGTTTATATAGTGAGAGGTAAGATTGTTTCTATAAGTGGAAAGCCTCAAGATATCTTTCAACTAGCCCAGTGTTAACAGATTTCTTAAATTTTAATATTCTTGGCCTACACATACATGCTTTGTTCCAAATTATTCAAGTTCAGTCATAGCGGTCCTACTAATTATTCAAAATAATGTTTCTTCTAGGCTTATAATCTTCTATTAACATTTATATGCTGTTAGGAAATTAAGACACTTATTAGATTTTCAGATTTTATCAAATAATTCAAGAGGTTCTACCAAGCAGTTAGAAAATGTTTCTTGCAAAAATAGAATTTTTTATTGTTGCTTACCTATAGAAGGGTGTGTTTTACAGTAGTAATATTTTTTTATTATTAAAAATTATTGGGATAACATTAATCATCAAAATCTAATAAATTTCATGTCATGTATATATTGTAAACAGTATGCCATATATATATCATCTCATGTGTTCACCACCCATAATTAGATTTCTTTCCATCACCACATATTTGACCCCTTTTACCCCTATCTACTTCCTCCACTCCCCTTCCCTCTGGTAACTACTAGTCCACTGTACATGTCCATGAGTCTCTATTTATTTTTCATGGTCGTTTGTTGCTTTTAGATGTATATTCCATGTATGAGTGATATCATGTAGCTTTCAATTTTTTCTGTCTGGCTTATTTCGCTTAACATGATTATCTCGAGATCATGGATTTTGGACTTCAAGAGGACTTTATGAATTTGACCTCAAAGGCAAGGGAAATAAAAGCAAAAATAAATGAATGGAACTATATCAAACTAAAAAGCTTCTGCACAGCAAAAGAAACCGTCAACAAGGCAAAGAGGCAACCATCTGAATGGAAGAATATATTTGCAAACAATGCCACCGATAAGAGCCCAATATCCAAAATGTACAAAGAACTCATACAACTCGATAACAACAATGACAGCAACAAAAATCCAATTAAAAAATGGGACTTGAACAGACTCTTCTCCCCAAAAATGGAATTCTTAAATGACTGTTTTTTCCCTACAACTGTCATTCTTACTTAGAGGCAAAGTGACAAAATTTATTAAATACTATAAATATATATATTCCACAGTTAAAAGTTTTTTTTATGCAGCTTTCTTCTAAACTATCTGGTAGTCTGTACATAAATTGAGAGCGCCATGGAGGTAAGAATTCACTGAATAAATGTGTGTGTTGTGAATATTGTCATGTATCCACAGTGAGAAGACAGGACGAGTATCTTATAATATTCAGTGGGCCAGTGGAAGTGCCAGCCTATATTATTAAGTCTTCAAATTATGAGTCTTTCTAGTTCCCATTACTGAGAAATAGCCAAGATATATAATGGAGAATGCATAAATAGTGTGTTTATCCCAAGTTAACCTTTGAAATGATTTTGACTGCTAAAGATATTCAAACTTAGCCTCTAATAAACTATGTTAGCCTGCTCTGAACTACTTGAAATATTCCAGATAAAAGAATTGTTCACCTCAAAATTAAAATATTCATTTTGGCAACAGGTTTTATATGATGAAATGCAGGCTGCTAAATGTGAAGCCAAACATACTCTCATTTATTTTCTACTTTGCTACAGATTGATTTTTCTTTTGTATTTTGGGTTCTTTATTAAATTTTATGTTTTCGTTATTTTTTTAACCTCTGCAGTAAACATTGTGGCTGGCACATTGCAGGAACTGAAATTATGATAAATGAATTGAATGTACTTTATGTTTTTTTTTTTTTTTTTCCCTATGAAATCCTTTGAGAAAGATAGGCTTCCTTGAAGCATTAGTTCTGGTACCTTGAAGAGTTGAAGTAATGTTTTTAAAGAAAACATCCAGGCATTTAGCATGAGCCAAAATGCTTTTGTCAGTCAGGTGGGACTCCTACTGAAATTCTTTGCTCACAACATGACTATACCAAAACCCAGGCTCACAGTGTGGGTGACCAACTAAAATTTAACTTGACCCAAAAGAAAAGAAAACAGCTTACACTCGTAAGACAGATCATTACATCTACTTCCCAGGGAAAACTATTTGCCTATATAAATAAAGTAAACATTAAAAAATGTTATCTTAATAAAAATGTTGCAGCAAAACATAATTTATATCTGCTGAACTTGCAGTTTCTCAGCAAGAGTAGCTGTTACACAAAGCCAAACAAAAGTGAAGAGTTAAGTGGTCATGTACAATTAGCTTCCTATAATCAAATGAATCATCTAAAGAATTACTTGCCCTCCCCACCTTACTAAAGGAGGTGAAAATATGATCGAATTTAGTAAACTCATTTTCATATATATTGTAGAAACATTTCATGTATCTAGTCTTCTCCAGCTTTTTTTTTTTTTTTTTTTTTAATGATTTCATGTTATTGGAAAACAGCTTAGGGCAAACTGGAGATGAAGTAAGAAAATGGATTAGTCAAAGCATTCTTTCTCTCTATCCCTCCCTCTCCCCCGCTCTTTGCTTTAAATGATTTTATTTTTTTCACAGATGCTACCAATGTTGCATAGATTGTTAGAATCAATGTGGAAAATATTTCACAAAAGAAACACTATTCTTTTAGCTTTATTGCCAGGTATAATTGATTCCATGCAGTCTGGCCATTATTCTTATTGAATTTATTCCTTCCAGCACAGAAATATATTCCTTTGCATAGACATTTGATGTTTTAGTTCTTCTCACTATTTAACATGTCACTCTGTGGGAGAGTAAAAGAAAGTGAAAGAGTTGGGCTTATCTAACTATTCAGTAACTTAAACATAAGAAGTGATAATTTAAATGCCGTACTTATTTTCTTTACTTTTACATTTATTTGTATTTGAACTTATTTTTCAATTGGCAAACATGATTTGACTTTTAAAGTACAGTTTAGAATATATCTTGATAATTAATAGGCTATTATATGTTCAGATGGTCTTTCGAAGATGTGTAATTATAGGATGCTTGTTACAAAGTCTTCTGAAAATTAATATTTCACATGATAGGCTTTCCTTAAACATCTACCCTTTAGGTTACAATGTGTTTTACAACTGACTTGATAGTCGAACAAAACCGTAGCAATTATATCTAGTCTCTGCATGTTTTCATGCAATAGGTTCTTTTCCCATACATATGGGAATACCACTGAAAAATAAATCAAAGTTTTTAAATGGTTAGTATGATATTTTTACAGTAATGTGTGGTTTGATTAAGTTGAAATGAAAAAAGAAATGCAAAAGATAAGAGTTAAGATATACATCCTGTTTATTTATTCACTGTGAATAAGATGTACAAAGAAAGGTCATTATGCCTGCTATGAATATGTGAAAGGCAGACATCAGTGATCTCACAGATTTTTTTCTTCTTTATATTATTTTATCCATAAATGATGTAGGTCATACTTGAAGAGATAATGAGAATTCGAGTGTGATGTCCAAAGCATCCCTCCCACTCCCAAGCGCATTTTTTTCCTTCATATTATTCCAGAATATTTATTTAAAGAGCATTTCAAAAACACATGGAAACATTTGCTGAAATATCACATAGCCAACACTAATAGGACACTTCTTTTTAAATCTTTTTTAAGTCAATACAAAGAATAAATTACAAATTATGTTTATCTTTATCCAGGTAGAATAATTTTATATTATTTCTTACTAATTTCTGTCCAGCAGTGGAAGACTTCAAGGCTGTAGGCAGAAGACCTTAACATTTGCCCAGAACATGTTATGAACTTTCCTATGAGGTAAGCACACAGAAAGTAGGTGATACAGCAAATAGATTTGAAAATAGTGATGGCAGTATTGGAGAAATAAAAGACTTAAAATTTATAGTTTTATGTTTTAGAAGCACCTAGTAAACAGATAGTTTGTGTTCAGAGAAATCCAGTGCTTCTTACTCTTGATTAAATAGAGATAGACATCTGGCATATATTAAAATAGATTATTGTAATGATAGCTTCAATTTGAAATAATTTAAACTATGACTTTAAACATATGCTAATGATAAATGCTAGTAACCCAAAATTAGGAGAATGTGTTAGTGATCTTCTCAACTAGTTGTTAAGATAAAATACAGGTAAGTCTCTGATGTTTGCCATAACTTCAAAACGAAAGCAGTTAAGGTACCATGTACTCACGTGATATGTAGGCAATCTGTAAGATCTGCAGAAAGTTTAATAAGTACAGATAATTGTGTTTTATTTACAAGAGAAAAAATTTCTTCTCTAAAGAGAAGAATGTTATTGTATTTCTATTTCTTTTTCTTTTTTCTTTTCTTTTTTTTGTATTCCAAAATAAAGAGCAAAGGATGGTATGTGTCTACCAGGTCTGGAGACACAGACACGTCTGCTTCCCTTAGGTTCCAGATTGGTTCACCAGGAGCAAGTGTTAGTGACAAAGCTGGAGATATTCATGGTTCCAATTGTGAAGACTGATGGTCACTATCGCTAACAGCCAGGGGTTTCCTCTGGCTTTAGCCAGAGGCTGTCATCACCACAAGTTTACCTTTAAACCTTAAACTGAGAAAAACAGAATTACTTAAATTTATTTTTATGTCAAAATTCATGGTGGAAAAAAATAATGAGTTTGAGAAAATATATTATTAAATAAGTATTTTTTTTACTCATGTAATTGAATTTTCACGTTGAGTAAATATGCAGAAATAAACTCTCGAATTAATTTTGCTGTGCAAAAAAATATATATATATTTTTGCTTCTCTAACTCTCCTTTTTTTGATATCCCAATTCTTTGTACCCTCATTCTCTCCCTCTAGATAAATCAATAGACTCCTACTGCTTTAATTATCACTTTCATATCATTGATTCCTGAGTCTTATACAGGCCCTAACCCAGAAAAGCTCCTGAGTAGTAGAAAAATAGGTCCCATTGCACATCTCAGAATATCTTAGGGACAACTCAGACTCATTACATCCAGAACCAAATTCTAATCCCCTTTCTAAAACTAAAAACATAAATAAAAACTATCTCCCCTCTTCTGCATTTTCACAGCTTAACTACCTAAGCTAGAAATCAGAAAGCCTCTTGAGGATCCTTCTCTTTTTCACTATACTACTCCTTTTACTTCACATCCAATGAGTAACCAATACATGTCATTGCTGTCACTTCCATTTGTCTCTTTTGCATAAAACTATCACCATTACCACAATTTCATTCTACAACTGAGTCATTATTATAAACTGAACCTCTTTACCCTTCATTTATATCCAATCTGTACACTACCATCAGAGTAAAATTATGTATAAATAAGCGAATTTTGTCTCTTCCTTCTAAAAATACTATTCTCTGTTTCCCATTCCACTAAATTCAAAGTTCTTAGTGTAGTAGACAAGCCTCCTCATAACCTGATTGCTTTTTTTATTCCCACCTCTCTCCAAGTACTCATGTTCCTGTGTCCCACACAAATACCAGATACATTCATATTACAAATATAATGAATTATGTTCCCAAAGAACCTTTCCTTTTTGTACCCCAGGCCTTTGCAAATGCCAGTTCGTCAACCTGGAATGCATTTTCCACATTCTACTTTGGTTGAGCTGGTGAAGGTTTATTTACCTTTTCACAAGAAGATTAAATATCACCTTCTTTATCTAATCATCCCTGATGTCTAAAGATAATTATAGGTTTATACCTGGGTTATCATGGGAACTTATATGTACTTACTTCTCTTTCTTGCACTTTTGCTATGACTTTGTTTACATTGCAGATTTCCTCACTAGACTTGGAGAAATGTGAGTACAGAAGTCCTGTGATATTCCTATTTTATTTCTTAGCATTTAGTTACTCTTCTTGGACATTTTTGCACAAATGATGGCAATAGAATACATCTATTATGCCTTAAAAGACTGGAAAAACAGGATAATATTCTCTTTACAGATCAATAAATGTCAATATTTTCTTTTAATTAAGATTTGTGTGAATCATGTCCATTTATATAAACTTGCCCATTTCTCTAACACCTTAAGGATGATAACATTGACAGAGGATGAGATGACAGTGAGATTTAATAACACAAAGTTATAATTTGATGATCATATAGTTAATTTAATAAATCCATGCATTAGAGCATTTCTTAAAACACTATCACATACATTTTTTTTTTTTTTCATTTTAACCTCAAGTTGTCATCTGGGTATGTTGATATTGAAACACCCATTTTACTGTTGAAGCACTAATCATGAGAGAGGTTAAATAATTTTACCAGTCATAAAGTTTAGAATTCTTTCCCCTCACATCATCAATTGTGCAGATAAAGTCCATAAATTCATTTTTGGTGTTGGATATATGGAGACAATAATCTCTGGTCAGATGTTGAAATGGAGTTAGAAGTTTAAAAGATTTATTGAGAGGTAACCTCTGGGATCAGAGAAAACAGAATTGGGCAAGGAGAGTCTCAGACTATAATGCATTTATAACAAATTCTTTGCTCCAGAGATTTGGAGCAAAGATTACAAGTCAGATAAGTCTCTTACTGTGTAGAAATTGCCAGGCTTTGCTATCTTCACTCTACTTACTCATTGGCTGGGGCTGCTCAGGAAGCTTTTGGCCTTGGCTCAAAAGCTGAGGCAAATCCGCAAAGTACTAACTGCTTGAGGCTGTGTCATCTAACCACCCTCCTTGCAACTGGATGGTAAGATCTTTCTCGAAGGCACCACCTACAGTAACTTATTTTCACTCATAAGTGATGGAGCTACATAAGAATATAAAAGTTCTTGGAAATGGTGAAGCAAGAGACAAACAGCCAATTCCCAGATTTACACAGATTCTCTCAAGAAACATCACTGGTTATCCTAGATTGCAGAAAAGAAGTTGGCTCTAAAGGGTATTGAGTTATATGTTATAAAGTCCTGTTTCTAGAAAAGTATGCTCCACCAAAAGTTCTCATGGGCTGTATCACTTTTGAATTTGTCATCCTTCTGTAAGAAAATAAATTGGCCCTCTTCAGTGGTTATGGTCAATCTTCATAATATTCGAGAAAATGTTTCCTTGTGAGTCATACAATTTGATTTTACTTTCTTGTAAGCAAGTTTGTACATGAAACATGAAAATGAAAAACAGCTGAACTCAAAATTTTAAAATGAGAATTTTCTTTAGTAATTGAATGGTTTATATAAGATGGTTTAGAAATATTTTTTTTTTCAAAAGTGGCCAGACCCTTCAAAAGCAAATCCAATTTCAAAAGAACTTAAAACATAAAAATACTGCATGTAGTTCCAAAGATTCCCCCCCCCCAAAAAATAGTAATATATAATTAAGTATTGAATAAGTCAAATAATTGGCTTGTGATTAGTGGAAAAATGTTAAAAAAAAAATGTTGCCAAAGAACTAGACAAATTTTCAGTAGCAATCTATAGTTGTTTCTCAATTTTCATTCTAAGTATGCTGTAGAAATGCTTATGAATATTTTACTATAGTGAAACATAATTAACAATGTTACTTGCATCTGTGTGTCTGAACTATTTAGAGGTCAAACCCAATTCAACAACTAAAGAGTTTTGCAAACAGTTAAAAACCACTGGCATATTTCTCACAGCTTCTGAAGAGAAACAAAGTATATAATTCTCGGCAATCTTTATATCTTCTTTCCACCCCCATTCTCTTTTATGTATAGTCATCACTCTCCTCCATCCCCAACAACATACTTTTTCTTTCCCTCACTTTTCTTGCTCTCCAATCTTTTATCATAAAAGTTAACAGTGAATCTTCAGTAAGACAGAACTCTTACAATTTCAGGGGAAGTAAAAGGAGAAATATTAGGCTGACAATGGTGATAAACTAGGGTACAAACTATTTAATGTAATTTTGATTCTAGTCTCATTTTGCAGAACTTACTCTAATTTCGCAATTATGTATAATGTTTAGACATTGTGGGAAAACACTTTAGAAATATCAAATAACTTAGGAGTATATTTTGAGAAGTAAATCAATGACAATTATATCGCAATAAATGTTTTCTCCTGGGCCTCAATAGTCAATATGAGTTTTCAAGTCTTTTAATAACAAAATCACAAATGGTTTGAAGTTCACATAGACTTTTCTTTTAACAGAATCCCATTTCCTAATAATTCTTGGAATTCCTACTTACTACACAAATCCATCTTAGATGTCATTAACTCCACAGTAGGCATCTGGCCTCCGACACACTTTGCCCTTAGGTCACTTTCTGCTGGCTCCAGATCAGGATTCCTAGGGCTTCTGCTGCTTACACTGTGAATACCTTTCTCCGGGTATGAACACAGTAGCACCCTACGATTTATTACCATGGTTATGATGATCAAGTTGTGATGTTTTCAAAGGGTTCAATGAATGCCTGAGGACAATACAAGAAAACAAACAAACTGAGTCTACTTGCATACTCTCCTAGGATTGTACAACACATAATTTATAGAAATTCCATATTATGCAAGTTGTTCCTTAGATACATAATAAAACTTTAAAGATGTAGAAAATTTTGTTTTTTATGGAAACTCAAATTAGTCTTCTAAGTATGGGATAAGCATATTTGAGAAAAACTATTCCAAGAAGACATCTTGCCTTTGAATATTTTTGTTTTGTTCTGTTTTGTTTTGGGATTTTTGCTGTAGAGACTCTTAATCTAGCAGTTTATATTATTTAAGTGTCAGCTGTATTATTCTACATCTTTTATAGAAACCTCTTAGCTACATAAAGCATGAAAGCATTCTTTGTACTCATTAAACACAAAGAACTCAAAAAACTGGGACAAAGTCAGGCAGACATCCAGCCTAGCTTGGCTAATAACCCAGATTGACTTACTTCACAGAGCAGTGAAGCATAAAGAGAAAATTAAGATAAGGTTGAGCTTTTCTGAATGCAGCAATCCCATTCCTTAGATTCAGTAATTGACATGGGTATGTGAGTGAGAGATGGAAGGATGGGAAGATCCTTTCTAGCCAACACTCTGAAGAAGCAAAAGTTCCTATGTTAGGGGTTAAGTTAGAAATAGTGACAAAAGAAACACATTTTCCCCCATAGATTCAATCCATAATTTCTGTATAAACTAGGGTTAAATTTTGGCTGCAAATAATGCTAATCTGAAATAATATACAAGAACTGATTTTTCTCTCACATAACAGATATCACATGGTAGAATTTAGCTTCCATTTGAAAATTTCATTGTCATCACACCCCCAAGTACCCTCTAACCCTTGTGTTATACAATGCCTCTCATAACATACTATCCTACAACCACACATGTCTTCTATCTTTCTAAACATGATGTGCTCATTTCTGTTTTAAGATCTATACAATATAACCCATAATTGATCTAAGAGTCTGTTAGTGTAATCTATCTAGAAATGTCTAGATAATTGACCTTTTTTCTACTTTTGCAGAAATAAATTCAGGAAAGTACTTAGGCCAGTTGTCCTGGAGCAATTGAGAGAGGTAAATAAGAAGCATATTAATACTTGATTAGTCTTAGTGTACTGCTAAATGCATTTTAAATATCTCTAAATAACATCTACTTTTTTACTTTTTGATTTTCTATTGTAAACATTATTTACTTATCATTATGGAAGATCTACATCTTTACTGAGACTCTTCCTAATGTAGTTAAGTTGTACTTTTGATTAGTTTAATACCTAATATTTACATTAATTAGACACGTTGTATACTATGGTTACATGTTTTCCATCCATAACTTTTGTTTTTGCTGGAATTAGTAATTGGCTTAAATTTTTTTATTTGTTTAATTTTCTCTATTTTTTTTATTATTTAAGAGCTACGTCTTTGACAATATTTAAAAATTTATCACAATACGTCCAAATGAACCAAGCATTCTATTTAATTTTCTAAAATAAATCCCTCCTAGAAGCATTTGATATAGTCCATTCTAGATTGTTTTCCTTCAATGCACAATAAATATAAGCTCTCATTCTGACATCTTCATTCCTCAGGACTTGTAGATTTTTTTGCCTCTCTTCTTTGTTGGATATGATATTTCCTGTATCTATGTCATTCTTTTCTTGTTCTGGTTATTCTGTTAGTGTTGTATATTCTCCAAAAGCTTCCTCAGAATGGTTATATAAAAGGCAAATGTTTACAGTTCTTAAAAGTCAGAATTTATATGTACTTTGTTTTCCAATATGAATGATCATTCAGCTAATTTTAGATTCTAGGTTGATAAACTTCCCCTCCCCCAGTATGTTCTACAAAAATTAAGACCAAATTCCATTGTCTTTCAGCTTCAATGTGCTGCTGAGTGTTTTGTAATCATTCCTCCCTGAGGCTTTGTGACTATTTTTCCCCCTTTTCAGAATTTTTCTTAGCCTTCTTTTGCCTACTGTAATAAAATATCACAGACTGGGTAGCTTATAACCAACAGAAGTTTATTTCTCACAGTTCTAGAGGGTATAAGTCTGAGATTAGTGTGCCAGCATGATTGGGTGAAGGCCCTCTTCTGGGTTGCAAACTTCTCGTTGTGTCCTCACATGGAAGACCAGCCTAGGGAGCTCTGTGGCGCCAGATCTCTTTTATAAGGACACTAATCCCAATTATCAGTCCCTCTTGACCTAATCACCTGCCAAAGTTCCCACCTTCTAATAACATCACTTTGCACATTAAGTTTTCAACATATACGTTATACACTGTTTATGTCATACAACATATGAAGTTATACACTGGTCTTCTGAAGTTTCACAATAATTAATTTGACTAAGGTCCTATTTTTGATCCATTTTTATATGGAATTCCTCTGGCTTCTAATTTACGTCTTTGTGAGTGAAGATGTTGAATAGATTAATGGTATTCTTCTGTTCTCTTTTACTTAAACTGTTTTTCAAATGTTTGACCTGTGAACTGGGTCACTAATGTTACGTTTTCTCTCTTATTTTTTGTCATTTTATAAAATCCTATTATTTTCTAAGATATATCCTCAACTTCATCTTTCAATTCTTTTACATAGTTATTTTTTTACTATAAATGCTCACAAATTTCTTTTTGTTCTTCACATATTCATGTTTGAGAGCATATGTTCTTGTTTTATAGATATGTAATTTTTTATCTAAAAATATAAAGATAAATTTTAGATTTTCCAGATTTTCATCTAAAAGATTAAAAAGATTATTTTTAAAATTTATCTTCTTTTATAGACCATTCCTCCAGGTTATTTATTTTTATTGTAAATATTTATTTCAAAAGTTACATGATTTTATTTCAAAATGCATGATAATTTGCTCGTATTTAAGATTGTGACACTTGTAGCTTGGTTCTTTTTAGTTAGTGGTTTCAATGTTGAGTACTCTGAATGAGCTATTTTATTAGGTAGCCCACAATGGAAAAATCTTTAGTTATTTCTTTAGTAAAATCTCTTATATTCTTCAGAAACATCTTCTGAATATGTTCTAGACCTACCTGAGATTATTAAGAGACTAGAGTAGGAAGACTTCATGAATCTAGATAAACATTCATTACATCTCTTTTTTACCACAGCATATAGATCTCTGTCTATAACTATGTCATACGACCTCTAGTCCAGATACTTTGGGTTTTACTATTTCCATAAAAATAAATCTCCAGTGTATCAAGTGAAATAGAGATAGTCAATTGGCTCCCCCAAATTTGGGAAGGATAAATGAGAATTTGATTGCTTCTTAAACAGATGTTTAAAAATTATTTCATATAGTTCCACCTTTGACACTTCGTTAGCAATTAGTAATATTTTGGGAGTAGAATCTGAAGTAAATCTGATTGCCTCTTAGCTTTTTTCTCTGCCCACTTAGGATTCAGCTTTCTTAAATGTGTAAGATTTATCGCTTTGTTTTCCTTGTAATTTAAAATTATTTTTTGCTGTGTCTAGGTGTGAATGACTGTCTTGTAGTTTATCTGAAATGCAACAATCCTCCAAGTGTAAATAAATAAAATTTTTCTTTTAATTTTACATATTATTGTTTTTATTCCATTTGTACCTATGTCTTCTTTTGGTAAATAATTTTCAAATTGAATCTCAGATATCTGTTCTCTGTGTCCTTTATATCTCTTTCATATTTTTTTATATTTCAAATCATTTTCTTATAACCCAGTCTCTTAAAGATATTTTTCTCCATATCATTGAATTAACTACAAGTTTTTCTGCTTAATATCTGTACATGTTAATCCCAGTATTTTCTATCAATGCCCATGGTTCTGTATAATTCCTCTTTATCAATTTTATTTCTCATCTCATCCAGAGAGCTGAACTTTGTGTGTTCCCATAGACATGGTCTGAATACTTAGGTTTGCTTCTTACTTTTGTGTAATGGTCAAATTTCCTTTTTAGAACATAGTTAAAGAGAATGTTGAGGAGTTTCTAGTTAAATTGCTAGTTTTCAACAAGCATTCATTTATTATACCTCTCCTGTGTTACTTATTCTTTCTCATTCCTGACATCTAATACTCTAATAAATACTCTGTGCTTGGAGGGATTACAATTTGCAACACCCAAAATACTATCATCATTCTGCCTATTTACTGCTTCATGTCAAGAAATATTGTGAAACGTCACCACAGAGCAGAGAAATTCACTTGTGGTAGAGAAGCAGCAACCAAGTTTTTTCATTGCAATGAAACTTAGGTTTGAGTCAATAAGAAGAAAATCATACCTGTGTCTTGACTCTTTTCTTTAGGCAGACTCTTTCGGGTATTTTTAAAGTTTTATTTTGTCACAAACTAAAACCTCAGTCAGATGTATTAAAACTATTCTAATCAGTTTCCCTTATATTTTAAATGGTATCTCCCTTGTATTCTACAATTAGCTTGCCTATAAATCACTGTTTTGAAGACAAGACCTCATTATGATATTTTAGTGCGATGTCTAAGTAAGAGTTTTTTTAAGGGAGATTGTCACTAGATGCCATTTAAAATAGAAGTACTGCTATATGACATAAAATATGCAATCAAATTTGCATTTGTAACAGATTACCAAAGTTATGAAACAATAAAGAAAATGTTAAATAAAGGTCATGGCTTAGAACATGAGTAGAAAAAATGTAGAATGTTTATCCTAAATCAGCTCAAAGCAAGCTGGAGTACCATTCAATCTAAGTTATTACGAATACAATACAAATTTTAAAATAATGATATATGGCGCTTTTTGTTATTCGTTAGCTAACAATTTTCTCATGTGAAAATTATGTTTCATACAGGAAATAAAATATTCCGTATTTCTGATTTTTTTCTTATTTTCTTCTTTTAATGTTGTTTTGATATATTAAGTATGTCCTCAACATAAAAGCAAGTGTTTTTATTTCTCAATTAAACTTGACGATTCAGGTTGTTTTGCACCTGAGATAACAAGCAGAGAGGGAAAGGCTGAAATTTCTTAACTTTTATTTATAGTTCTAGCCACAAATGACAGATTGCTTCTGTTCTTTCTCATGCTGTCTTTCCTCTCAGGTATAGAATTGGAAAGTGGTTTCTTTCAGTACAGTTTTTTATGTTTTATTTTTGTTAGTATACTCAGAGCATATGGCAAAGATTAGCAACCCTTTAGGAAACTAGACAAAGAATCCTGCCTCATAACCCTATCAACCTTTCGAGTCCATTGTGCTAATAAACTTGCTGAACTCTTAAAATGAAATACAAATCTATTAGCTAGTCTAAATATTCCAGAATGTATTTGTTATCTGATTAAGTTTAAAAATCAGAATATAGCCAAGAATTAATTACTGAGTATTTAAATGCAAGAAAAATACATTATGAAGCAGCTACTATGTATTTGTTTAATGATAGAATTTATTTTTTAATCATTCAGTTTCATTATTAATGCAATACATGCTCAACATAAAAATTTGACATATGCATAAATTGGTAAAATACAACTAATGTGAAGAAAAAAATCACCGTAATTCGCTAGATTTCTGTAAAAATTTTGGAATGTTTAACTGATCTTAGAACTAATTGAAGCCTTCCTTTTGGTAACTTTTATAATCTGAATTAATCTTTTAGTGTTATTTATAGATGAACATTTTCCCATGTAAAGAAAGAACGTCTTATAGTGGTTTCATAATTCTATATGTGGACTATGATTTATTTATTCCTTTCATTATTTTTAGACATTTATGATGATTATAGTGTTCGCTGTTATAAATATCACCATTATGGGATATTCACATGTAATATCATCTAACAGTAGCTATTCCGATCACATTTTTATAATATTTTTAAAAATGACTTAACTGTACTGGAAAATTTTTTCTTAATGCTATTTCAATAATGTAATGCACATTTGTATGTGTCTTACTTTTTCTTATTCTTTGGTTTGTTTATACTTCCATTCTAAACTAATAATAGCTATTGCTGATTTCAGTTTTATATTTGAAATGATTCATTACTCCTTACAATTTCTCTTTCCACTACTTCAAGACACTTTTATAGCATTGAGATCTTTATGTTGGCTGTCATGGAATAATTTTATTTACTTGTTTGTTTGCCTGGCACTGTTTGTCTAGCGCAGTTTTTGGACCCTATGATCATCTATCTGCTGCTCTTATACTTGATGAAAAATTACCTAAGAAAAAAATCTGGGTTTACATTTCCTTTCTCCCAAAATCTGAAGAAATCTTTTACTGATTAGAGTGTACTGCTTTCTGGTATAGGAGGCTGCTTCTTTCTGCCTGGAGATCAATTATTAGTTGCATTAGTTCCCCCAAGACATGCCTGGTGTCTATTGTTCTGTATCAGTTTTTCCTGGTAAATAGCAAGCTCCATAAATCTACAGATTCTAGTCTCTATTTGTTTCAAAGTTTTCTCTTATTAGATTTTTTATTAGATTTTTGTATTCTATACATTCTGTTCTCTTCAAAACCTCTGATCTTGTGTGGCCCAGATGTCTTTTATTATCATGCTTTTAATTTTTTTGTAGTCTTTTTCAATTATTGGCATTTTCATTTTATGTGTTTAGGCTTAAATCTATCTATGTATTTCTGACTTTCTTTTCAATCATTTATTTTATCTTTTTTTGTTTTTGTAGTACTTTTAATATTTTAATTCACTTTTATTTATTCCCCATGCTCTATTGTCAAGCTTTTCATTTGCACTGGTCTATGATCTTCTGATCTCTTAAAACTTTTTTCTTATTTTTTACTTCATTGAAAAAAAGATAGTTTTCTTTCATTATTTTGATATTTTAAAAGATAATTTCTAATGTCTTCCTATATTTTAATGGAGTGATTCTTATTAAAGTATATGGCATTCTTCTTTTGATTATGTGTCTATTTCTTCTATGTTGGCAGTTTTTATGAATAGGCACTTTATTGGTTTATTTCTGATTAAAACACTCCTTTGAGCACTGGCTTCCAGCAAAATATAGTGTAAGGAGAGGTAGTTAGAAATAAGAAACAGAGAATTTATTTTCTAGAACATATTTTCTTTGTATCTAACCATATTCTTTACTCTAGAGACACAATGTCCCTCAAGTTTTGCTCAAGACACTCATGACATACATAGCAGTTCCTGTTCAGGCTCAGGCCCTCCATTTTGTTGTCTGGCTCCTCTCCTTCCTTCATTCTACTTCACTGTCTCAGTCTCTTTTAGCTAGGAATACAAATCCTAAATTAAAAAAATTACTTGTCACTTTGATTGTTCTCTTAGCTTCCCTACCTACTCATTTGAACTGAGTTTCTTTTTGTACATTTCACATAAAACCTGTGACAAACACTGAACTAGATCTAAACTGTCTAATTAAACTATGGTTGTGCATGCCTTTCATGAAGCTGATACTTTTGAAGAATATGCTAAACTTTAAAGACAATAATTGTCCATTCTCAGTGCATTCTTCATCTCAGTCCAGGCTTTATAGTTCTGGCAAATATGCTCCTCAGTTTGAGGTCACTCATCTTTTTCTTAATGCTCCTTGTTTCATTTTGGTTTTGATTTTATGAATTTTAGATTTCTATCAAACAGCATTTTGGATACCTCCTCTTTCCTACTAGGAGTTGGGCAGATATTTACTTTATCTCTTCTTTCCCTTCCCAACTGAAATTTCAAGTAGATCATAAAAGTTACTCCATAGCTGGAGACTCTACTAACTGTTCCTCATGACAGCTTCCATCTTGAAGAGAGATCTGAGTTCCACATCATCATGGCTGTCACAGATACCACTGACAAGCTAACAGAAATTGAAAGACATAGAAGCCGCTGTACAATTAATCCTCCTTTCTCAGGCATTGGATAAAACAATTATGAAACAGAAGGGCTCAATAATCATTAATTTTGGAGACCTTTTTAATATTATATATGAAATTTTATTATTACTTAAAAAAATAAATTAGCCTTATTTTACCCAAGTTTACTTGACAAAGCTTTAGCTTTCATGTGTAAAGCCAAGAAATAGCCCTAGAAATGAGAAAGTTGCAATTTTATGTTTAGAGTACACTGATATATACCAGCAAATTTTTGATTTAAAGCAATGGTGGTTTAAAATAAAAACATAGGATACCAGAGGGTAGGGAAGGGGGAGAAAGAAGTAGTAGACAGGGTAAAGGAAGTCAAATATGTGGTGACGAAAGAAATCTAACTATGGGAGGTGAACACACAGTGTAAACATATATATGCCATACTGTTAAAGTGTACAGATGAAATATTGGATTTCATTAACCAACAACACTATAAATTAATAAATAAATAATAAAAGAAAAAAGAAAAAAGAAAAAAAACACGGGAAATTAATATATAAAAATATGTGTAAGGCCCAATTTAGTATCATTATGAGTTACACCCTTTCTCCTAGTTAATAATGAACATAAACACACACACGCACACACATACACATGCACAGGCATGCATACATGCAATGTCTATAGAAAATAAAAGAAAGCCTCGGTAATATATTTTTATATGTTTATTTGTTTGGAGCAGGTACGGTTTCACACAAGTTTTAATATATGGCTGGACTGCATTTTTGGTAGTCTTAGAAATAATTTTATCTTTCAGCATTGTACTTTCTCTTCACAATGTTTATTTTACATTGTTCATCATTAAATAGCACTGTCAATTAAATGAATTTTTTGATCAAATGAAAGCTTTCTCAGAGACATTTTGTTTCTTAATACCATTACATGATTATTCTGTACTTTAATATACTGTGACTATTTCTGATATTCTATTTCACATTTATTTAAAAAAATAAACCACCCTGCTAATATCACATAAAAATGGAAGCAAAATTTTCAAACTAGAGACACCTCTTTCAGAGAGAAATTCCACTTCATACTTGTACTGTGCTAGCATTTGATTTCAACCAAACATTTACAGTAAATAACATGTTCCAAGAATTAATTCTCATTCATTATAATCTGTATCTTATCTTCCATTACTTTGAGTATTAGAAATATAATATTACCTAGTGATTAAGAATATGGTCTCTGAAGTTGGATAGGAATGTGTCTTGAGACTTGCAAACTGTGTAGTCAAATCGATTCTTCTTGTGCCTTATTTTTCTCTTTTGTAAAATGGACACATAAAAATACCTAAATTGTAGTTTTGCCTTGAAGAATAAATAACTTCATAATGTAAAATCCTTACAGTATTGTCTGGAACATACATATTCAATAAATAATAGCTGTTTTAAGTTTTTAATTGAAGATAGTTTAGTAAATACTGTGGTTTTTTTTCAGTATTTGCCCTGGAGTTTTACACTTGTTTATAGTCTAATTCAGTCACAGCTAGCTATTCTTCTTGTCAATGACTGGTTAAAGCTTGAGTATATTAATATTTTCCAGAACATGATACTATGATCGCATCTAGACTAATATCACACAAATGGAAGTTCACTGAATGCCCCTAAGTAGAAAAGTTCTCCATTTGAAAGAAAGGCATATTCTTCCCTTAGGTATCATGATATGTAAGGTATGTAACTCTGCCAGCCATCTTACTACCAGACTGAAGATAATGCCATGGCACCAATAAATATAAACCCTAGAGAATAAGAGAACTTCATTTGAATTCATTGAATTAAGCCAGTCCTATAGCACATCATCTTTCTCAACTTGTAAATATATGATTTCACTGATTTTCGTAATGCAATAAAACTCTTTTAACTTTGGTTTTCTGTTATTTGCTGTCAAATAAGAATTTTCTTCTGAAACATGAATGTACAGAATGTGTGCATATGTGTGTATGTTGGCTATGGTACTTTTAGTTGGAATAAACAGAAAACAGAAAAGAGGTTTAAACAACAAATGTTATCTTACATCACATAACTGAAAGAGTCTATAGCTAAATCAATAACTTATTGTCATTCTGTAGGGACACTAGCTCATTTATCTTATTCTATTGTCCCTCTTCTCCTCTATATGCCATCTTTGTCTTCACTAGAGCATCAAGAGGGTTGTGGCAATTCTAGGCTTCTTATTCATACCCAATAATGTATACGATAATATAAATAACCTTTCTTTCATTGGCTCTGTCTTATAATCAAGCAAATATCCCTCAAAGAGGCCTATTTTAACTTTTTATAGGTGTTTTACTAGGCCCAGCTGGAGAATTAAAAGAAATACTACGTGGTGATTAGTTTAAACTCAGTTGCCAAATACTTAAATTGAGGATGGAGGTCAGAATCTCATTTTAACCAAATCAAGTCCACTTCAAAAAGACAAGGTCAGCTTCCTTTCAAGCATGATGGATGCATACCTATCTGAGGGTTGGATATCTGAAGGCAACTGATGTTTCCATTAAAAGGCACAAATAGATAGGTAATCAACAATATTGACCAGTGTTTGTTCATATTATTCTTTTATCTATGCGTTCCACTAAAAATTCAAAGAATCTTGAATTATACTTCTGGCAGAATCTAACCAATGGATATCTTTGCCATGCAAAAGAGCACATAATCTCTACTGTTCAACTTCTGAGACATTAAATATAACCCCATCACTATCTCTTTATAAATACCATAATACATCCCTTCAGGTAGTAATGATAAAGAAATTTCTAACACTGCTGGCTTTGTGCTAATTACTCTTCTGAGAAACATATATTGATTCATTTAATAATCACGATCACTTATTAGGTGTTATTACTCTCCTCATTTCACAGATGAGTTAATGATACATAGACAGTTTAAGTAACTTGCCCAATCTCACACTTAATAAGTAATTGAGTCCGGATATGAATTCAGGTGGTCTGGCTTCAGGGACCATGATCTGTATCATTGTATATCCTGCATCTTTGTGTCCCTAGTTCATAAAATTTAATTTGAGCATGCGTTACCCATCCTTCTCTAATACTCACTGATCATTATAATTCTGGCTCTGCCCATTAAAGCCTGTGATTATGATCAAACACATTCCTGACTATGCCCATTGTACATATGAGGCATTTGAACAGATGAAAAAGGTAAATAATTAAAATATTTAATTATATGTTTAGTTGTGATTGTTTCCTCTTTTAATAGAGTCTTAGTCTGAATTGAAATGGGTTGGGATTCATGCAAGACACATACTCAACATTTCCATTGGAAAAGCATGACATGTTACTAGCTATAGCAATACACACCTATGTCTAACGTCTCATTGCATTTATTTATTTTTCCTCCCTCAGTGATCTAATAAAACAAATAATGAAGGTAATTTTAGAGTCATATGTTTTTCATAATGAAGGAAGCTATGGATCATTTAAAAAGTAAATGGAAATGAAACAATGCTTTTATCTTAGCTGCTCTAACTCATTGAATTAGTAAATGATGTCCTCATAAGTTAGATAAGTAGGAAGGTTTAAAATTAATTTGAATAACTATCTAGTGCCCTATAAATAACAATTTCCACTGAGAAAATGTTGATTTAATGACCACTGAAGGCATTAATCACCTTAAAGCTACAATGCTGATAAGATTGGTTACTTGATAATTCTAAACGATGGAAGCAAACACCTCAAATATAGAATATGACAAAATATAACAAATTCGAGAAAGGTGACATTCAATCCCAAACATGTCAACATGACACGAATTTATCAAAATTTTGACATCACATTTTTAGGGCAGTTTGGCTAGAATCATTATAATTAAAATAACTTGACAAAGTGGCTTTGTCATCAAAAAGTTTGGTCACTAATTCTGAGGTGTTTTTAATTGCAATTCGAATGTTCTGAACAATGGACATTTTAGGAAAATATTTATCACTAGATGCACAACTAGCTGCCTGATTTGTGCAATTGTATTCATTCAATGAAATGTATTAAATGCCTACTATGTTCCAGGCATATGGGTATTCAGCAGGAAAGAAAATAAAACACTGTCATAACATCATAGAGGAGTAGAATGATTTGAAGAAATATAGAAATAAAACCCAGCTGTGAAGTGGAGCCAGTGATTGTTGGAACGGACCACTTGTAGAGAAAGTAATCTGGTATACAACAACAAAAAATGGGATAATATCCTTTGAAAAGGGATTTTGAGAAGCACATGAGTCTGAGTCAGAGCTGAAGAAGTAATCCATCTAAGACAAAACCATAACCACACATTAAAATATATTTTTATACATCCGAACATCAGTTTTTCACGATCTCAGTTGCTGTAAGAAATCTCATCTTCAACATTCTTACCTCTCCTTTCTTCCCTTTCAACCAATCCTCCACTGATATGTTTACTCTCAAAACCATTGAAGTAAGTACAGTAACTTGATATTAAAATGCCAAACGTAAAAAAAGAGAAATAAATACATAAATGATTTTTGGTTGACTAGAGTTAAGAAACTATAATTTATTTATCTAAATTACAGGGTTCAGGCCCTGGTAAAATTATCTATCCCAACAGTGACAGAGTGACTCAGATTTTTCATCCAGCTCCATAAATTCACATGTTGCTCTGAGAGAATGACTACGGGTCTTTTCCTAGTCATTTAATTGTATAGTATGAGTGAAAGAGACAGGGAGTTTTAATATGCTCATCCAAATATTGTCGGGTTGAATTTTCCAAGCTAAAATACAGAGACCTTCATGTGTCATACTTACTTCTTACTTTAAAATGTTTCTTTTTTTCTATTTATTTCTTAATTAGAGATTGGGAGAATCTACAAATTGTTGATAAATATCTTAACTGAAGATTTCAGAAGGAAAAAAAATAAATGTGTTCTCTGTGTAAATTTCTTCATTATTATACCAGCTGAGAAAGAGTAGCCTGTTGGCTTCTTCTTGTACCTAAAGTGAATCTCACCCATCAATATGCCCTACACATTTGCACAGATTTCAGTTACCCTCAAATTCAGGAGAGAGGTCTGATCTACAGACAGACTGCAAAGAAATCTACGTCATCTGCCTATACTGTTAACATCGTCTTTTATTAATAAATATCAATGAGTGATAAAAATATCACCAAATATTTAAGACCAAATAAAGTAAGAGAAAGAAATTGGTCAAAAAAATAATAAAGATAATTCAATAAATAAAAAAATTTAATATAAATCTATATCTATAATAGAATCAAGGGAATATAACATTCATAAAATAAGACTTCACTGAATATAAACTGGAGCAATCAAGAGAATAAAAATGAGTGCTTTGGAATTAATTACAACATTTAAACTAAATAGAAAAGTAAAATAATAGAATAAATTTTATTGAAAACTTAGTCATATGGAAAGTAAATTCAAAGAAATATCTTAGAATATCCAGCAAAATGACTTGAGATCATGAAAGAATTATACAGAGAGAAAAGAGACAATGAAGAACAAGGGTGATTTTCAAGGAAATAATAGGGAATGATTTTTATTATTGTCATCAGTATTCTTCTTCTCTCTGCCATTGGATTATACATTTCTGCCTTGATAAACACAGGAGTTGCAGGGAGTCTATTTAATCAATTAACTGTTTGTGGAAGTAATGTGTGCCACTTCTGAAGAGAGGTTTAAGTCCATTTTTCTTTCCCTCCTCGACCATGAGATCTGCAATGTTCTAGGTGGAAGCTGTGTCTTAGCTTAAATACTAGTGTGAACACTAGGAGGTTACCATTTTACAGAATATTTTGCCATTGCATGTTATTCCAGAATCTAATAACGGATTTCTCATCATTCTTGCCTGGCTTGACTCTTGATGGAGCTTTATATACAGTGTGAGATAATAAACATTTTTACACCATTGTGTTGTGAGGGATTTAACTGCTGCAGCCATAACTTTGTGTTTCTTGATTGATACACAAATTGGGTGTTAGCAGAGCAAAAAAACCTCAAACATGTGTCACTGGCCTCATGAGCAGCCAGTGGACAGGGAGAAAATTGTTACTCAATTTGATGATGGTATGCAGTGGTAAAATAGTCTTAAAACTGTCACCAGCTGTCATTTTGAAAGTAGATAATGTACTGACTGAGTTTGTGCCTTTGGATCATAGGGAAAGTGTTGATTGCCTGCTATAGTGCCGTTGGCTGCATTTAACAAGTTTCTTTAAGACAGAGTTGAACTCAGAATCCAATTGACTGGATGGCAAGCAAAATTTAAGAGGGACAACAAGTCAAAAAATGGACGCTTGTAGGGTTGGAATATTAAATAATTAAATGTTTAAAACTTCTAAAATATCGGAAGAAAACATAACATATATATACGCATACATACATCTATATGTATTTATATACATACACACAATTTATATATATATATATATATATATATAAGCTCTAAGTAAAAGCCATAAAAGAAACTATCAACAGCTTTGACTACATGTATATTTCTTTTTAAAAATAAATTTCATAAACTAAGTTAAAAAATCTAAAACTGACTGGCAGAAATGTTTTCCCCATGTAAAAAAGACAAAGAATTAACACTAATCTTTATAAAACTGCTTCTACAAATTAATTCCAAAAAATATTTAAATTAACGGACTCAGAAAAGAACGGGAAATTCAAATAATAATAATAATAGTCAAGAAATGTATAAAAAAGGTGCTCGATGCAAGTATTTACTGGCAAGATATATATATTATAATCAATGTAAAATTATTTTATGATGCTTGATATTTTTAAACATAGGAGCAGGAATATTCACATTCAGTTTTGAGGGGAGTAAAAATTTGCATCATTTTTTAAAAGTATTTTGGCAATTTCAATTTCTATCACTTAAAAATGTATATGATCTTTGATCAATGTTATTTCTATGTATATATCCCATAGAACGGTTTTGAATGTAAATATATTATATGGTAATTAAAGGCAATTATATTTATAAAAGGAAAAGATGGTAACAAGCAGGATAGAATTCTTAAATAAATTATAACATATTCATATGAAATGACACAATGAGGCAGTTAAAAAATGGCAGGGTCTCTTAAAGAAACATATTATCTATCTCTTCATAATAATAATGCCAAGGTATATCTGGACAAATAACATGAGTTAAAATACAAAAAACAGTGGAAAATTAGAATGCTTCACCAATTCACAATCACGAGAATAAAATATATAATAAACATTTGCTTTGATAAAAATGCAGTTCTTTAGGATTATTTCAGGACTTGGTTCAATTTATTATAGCTATGGCACACTAGATTTGACAGTCTTTCCTGTGATATTTTAGAATTTACATAGTTTTTAATATATTTTAATTTGGTGATAATGGCAGTTAAAAATATCACAAGGATCACAAAAGTGTATGGAAACATGAGGTGAAATATCGTTATACATATATTGTAACATTTTACCAAGACTCAAATTGAGTTGTAAAAAAGAACATATTTTTTTTCTATTTTTAATCAATTTCAATTGCAAAATTTTAAGTAGTTGTAGTAGTTTATTTATGTGTTATCTGGAATGCTGAAGTGATCATTATGTAATCTTTCTTTCTAAGACTGAGATCATAGACAGGCTGTCGTTTAGATTCCCAGTGGAAATTTTCTCTCTTTCTCCTTTTTCTAGTTCAGTTGATTATTATATTTAGCTATAGGTAAAGCAGCCTATGCATATAAGGAAATTATCCTGAAGAGTTAACTAACTGTGCAGAAACCTGCAAGATATAAAAGGCCCAACCTGAGAAAATTGAGAGAAGCTACATTACATATCTGCTTGAGTTACTAAATGAATTTCCTAAAATGGTGTCCATCTTTCTTTCTATGATTCCTAACACATACCTAAACTTTGTAGGTGTTCAATAAATGTTCAATAAATTACTGGATAGATTCTTAGGACTAGAAGATAGTGCATAAGCACATGTGCCAACAAGTGACAATAGAAATTTCAAAGCTCTAAATTCAGTAAAGTATTCAATAATTAAATTATCAGATTGAAAAGCAATTTTTTAAACCTCATAATTAATTTTTAATTTATTATATTACTATGAAATAGTTATACACTTAATTTTTTAATTGCTGGTCTAAAATTATAATTATGTCCAATTTTCAACTTCAGTTTTCTTTTTTCTCCAACTTTTATAATATTATTAGTCATAATCATGTGTGCTTGCCAACTTATTTATTCATTTAATAAACATTTATTGAACTCTTTTGTAAGCAATATAATTTATGATTACACTCAATAAACATTTATTGAACTCTTTTGTGAGCAATATAATTTATGATTACATTCACAAGCTTTCATATAGAAACCCGTGTTTTCTAGACTTTTATTTTCTTCACAGATAAAGAAGACTGCAGATGTTCTTTCTGTTTCTCTTGAGGTTAATATGGGATTTCTTTCCAGAGAGTAAGTCAAATAGAAAGTTTAGATGCATTCATAGCTACTCAGATGAAAATCTTAAACTTAACTATCTCCTTTTCTTTATTTTTCAAATTATGCAGTTATTTTCATCACACAGGTCACATCTGATGATTAGTACAAAATTCAACAGTCATGTATATATTACTGTCTACACAATTTATCAGTCAGCTCTTTGGAAATAATATAACTGATTGATTAACCTCTTTATTGAAGATATTCAATAACTATTCTGGAACTTGAGTACTTTCCCCTAGGAAGGAAATGAAGTGTTAAAGATCCAACTCTTCTTTCAAAATTTCTCATGTGTATTAACAGGTGGAAGCAAAGTCTAAAATAGGACACGTCCTGTGAGAGACTCCCTAATGACAGATGTGTATCTAGGAATTTTCACGGTTTTTATGCCAAAACATTTGCATCTATTTGATTGTGATTTTAACTCAGAAAGTTTTGCTTTTACCTTGAGATTTTAATTCATACTCTTCAAGGTTTAGCAATAAATGTGTAGGTTTAAAAATAGTCACAAGGGATCTAGTTAATCCCTTGGATTCACAACATGAATGTGTGGTACCACCACTGAAATTCCTCCAAGATTTTCACCTCCTTATCCCAAAAAGGTTATTGCTATCGTTTAGACACTAAACAAATCAAGTACTTGTAATGCCCCACAGCCATTTTTTTCTTTCTAGAAACACATCTACCCATGTTTTCAATTTATTTCTAAACTAACCTTAGAAATTATAAAACACAAAGCTATTTTAAGATTATCTGCCAAATCTATTCTGAAATAAGATGCATAATTTATATATTAAAAAGTTCTTTGTTATAGTATATTAAGGAAAATGCACCTTTTCTTAGCTAAAATTATACATAAAAAATGACTTCTTAGTGTAGATTGGACAGCAAATGCTATTAATTGACAAATCGTCCCCACATATATAGAGTTGTTTATGATGGAGATTTATGACAAGATATGTTAACTTCAATAATATTAATAATAAAATTATATTAATTAAATAATGGGAATCATGCTAAGAAGTATTATGAATATAGTGGGGTTAAAAATAAAGTGCATACAGGATTTGAGTTCTCATGTAATCTAAAGTTAGATCAACTGAACTCACATGCTAGAGATTCTGGGCTTGATTTTGATTGCAAAGGGAAACTATTAAAATATGCTAGGTTTTAAAATTTCCCGAGATTTGGGGAAATTTCCTGTAGTGGTTAAATTTTAAATCTGAAAATAATTGGCTTGACAGCTATAATATGAAAAGGGCTGAAAGATGAGTTTGGATGAATGGATGGTTAATAGTTAGAGAGTTGATTTCATGCACAGAAAGAAAGAGTGTTCAAGGAGCAATGAAATACTATATATAGTATATACGTGTATTACGCATATGTATTTTATATATAATATGTTATATGTATTACATTTTACACATACATGCACATGCTTAGAAGTACCTCTTGGTGAATGTAAGTTGTCTAAACAGCAGAAAAATTCTATAATTTCATTGATATGTAAACAATAGTTTTTGAAATTCCATCTTGCAATTTATTTCTTCACTGAAGATTTATTGAATATCTACTACATGCTAAGCCCTTCATTAGAAATGGTGAATAAAGTAGACATGATTTTTGCCCTCATTGGGTTATATCGAGAAAGACAGATGTTAAACAGTTGTACAAACAAATCAATGTAACATTGCAAGTTTTAGTAAATGATGTAATGAAAATAAGATGTCTAGCAAGTGAATAATAAGATGGATAAAAATTTTTTCCTTAGATAAGTTGCTAGGGAAGATCACTTTGGGAAACTGACATTTGATCTGTGTTATAAATAAGAGAAGCAGATATATAACAGTTTGAAGAATATTCAAAAATGCAAATTTCATATGTAAAGATCATAAAGAAGATAAGAATGCAGCATATTTTAGGAAAGTTAGCATAGCTAAGACTTGAAAAAAAAGGATTGGCATAACATGAAATTAGAATAGTAATGTGGAAGATAAAATATAGCTCCTATATTAATTACATTTTGAATTCAGTGAATGAACAAAGTTGAACTTTTTTGTGCCTCACTTAATTTATTTTTAAAGTGATGATAATAATTGTACATCATAATGTTTTCATGAAGGTTAAATTAGTGGAAATGAGTACACAGCATAAAGGAAGTATTCTATTATACATAATTTTTTATAATAACAAACTATTGAAAACCCTAAAAATATGTGCCAGTAGTCATTATTCAAGAAAGAAATCAAATAAAATAGGGACCAGACAGTAAATATTTAGGTACCATGAAACGTATGTTCTCTATCACAGCTACCCAACTTTTTCATTGTAGCACAAAAGTGGTAGGAGACAATACATAAACAAATGAGTAAGCTTGTGTTCCAATAAAATATTTCTTTACAAAAGCAGGTGGCAGACAGGATTGGCCTGCGGATGGTAGATGTCACTTTCTGAATTAGAGTATTATCCAACTTAAACATCTGTAAACACTGCAAGCCCCCCAAAAGACTAAAGATCTGAAAGTTAGTCAATTTGATACTAGGAGGTAGATAGGGTTGGTCAAAAATAAAAATAAAAAACTATTGGTTAAATTTATAATATTTAAAAATATATTTTGGTTGGTAGCAAGAAATGGCCATGAGTTATTGCCCTCCTGAGCCTTACCTTGTAGTACTTAACCATTTTTGATCAGCAAGCTCATAGGTAACCTGGCAACTCACTATGGATGTATGATAAATCTAAGCCAAAGTCAGCTGGGCCTGCCGAAGTCAGCATAATTGGCCAGCCCTATGGAAATTGGTGACCTACAAGATTCTGAGCCAAATAAAATGTTGTTTTAAGCCACTATATATTGGGATAGTTTGCTACACAGCGGAAACTAAATGACATAATAGTTAGATGCTGTACTAATTATCATTGCGTTAAATAGACGATCTGTGTTTCTTAAATAATGGCAAAACATATAACATGGAATGAATACCAATAACAATATTTACTTAGTGCCAACTCTGTGTAGGAACCATGCTTGAGTTGTGAGATGCATCAAGAATCAAAAGAATCAGGTCACCTGCCCTCAAAGTTTTACACTTATGTTCAGATATTGGATTGCTAAAATGGTCTGATCTATAGTCAAAGATTAACTGTCTGAAGTAACAAAAATCAACTATCATACAATATGAAAAAAAAATTACTTAATGTGGCTCTAATCAAGCTGAGCTGGAGTGTTTATGACATTTTAGTTTTTCAGGAAGTAGAAAATTGGGCTCCCCTATTCTGGTTGCTTCCTAAATGATGAATAATGTCACGACCCATCCTTCTTTAGTTTTGCTTTTGTGGGGCAGCTTGTCTCTACATGTATTCAACTAAGCCCATTTTTTTCCCCTGTGAGTTTGTTGCAAGTGGAAGTTGTAGGTATGTGGGACTTGAACGTCTTCAAAAGAGACTTGGCAGATCTCCAGTCCTTTGAAATTTAGTTCTAGTATGTTGTAATAGTTTCCATTTCGAATCTTAGCTTTAATATTTTGCATTTTATATTGTATGAGGTCGGATTAGTTAAATTTACTTAGAAATGTATCGACTTAATACACAATAATGCAGCTGTGTGCATAATAAAAGTTTAAATGCATTTTGCTTGCATGTGCTTTTAAATTAAAAATTGAGAGAGCTAAATGTCTTTATCTTTGTCAGCTACCTAATAATAATGATTTTATTAAAATGTGTCTGATAAAATATGCTTAAAATTATCTCTGTTTCTCATTTCCCAACTCTACAGATTCTCCAGCACATTTTTAACTGGAACTGAGCTTTGCTGCATACTTCCTAAACTTTAAAATCTCTGCTGTTTCTGAAGTAAAGAAAATAAGAAAAAGACAAAGCAGCTTGTCCATGATCATAAGAGTATGTTCAAAGTAACTAAATTGTTTCCACAAAAGTTATTAAATTTAATATTAAACATAAGAAACAAAAATTTCTAAGTATTTTTAATACCTAGTATCTCATAACATCCATCTTTAGTAAAAGGAAAGCTTGAGTTTTTTTTTTTATTTGAGAGTGAAAATCAACTTATAGCTATAATTATGTTTAAAATAGTATTAAAAAGCCAAGGGTAAAATTTTTCTGTATATAAACTACATAAATAGTAAAAAAATTAATTTTAATATATTCAATTAGCATTTTTATTTGTATTCATTTAGAATACTGTTAACAGAAGTCACCCAATGTATTAAGTTAACATTGTTTTTAAAGTTATTTTCCATGGGGTTGTCCATTAATATAACATCTGTATCATTCTAATACTTTCTTAAATCCTTCAGAACACTCTAAATTTCATGCAATGAAGTCTATTATTATTCACGCGATCAGTCACAGATGCAGACTAGAAAGAAACAGACTGGAATCAAATCACATTAACTGTCCTATCTGCCTATTAGTCATCTTGAAAAAATATTCAAAAAAATACTCACTGTGAGAACTAATTACTTATGAGTTCGAGCTCTTCAATCTATATTCTTTCCCACATTTTTTTATTTAAAAAAATCCATATTTTTTACTTTATTTTACCTTAGGTAAATGGTCAAGGCTCATAATAGGCAAATCCAGTCTAGTAAAACAACAACTTAAATATTCTTGCTACATATATTGTTTCATATTCTCAAAGTTTTGATCTAAAATTTTTGTTTTACATTAAGATCTTGATTTTAAAATAGAAGTTCTGCGTCTTAGGTCTATGGCTCCTGATAGCACACAATATCTTTGAGGTAGTTTTCTAAACTACAGACCAGAGAAAGAGAGTCCAAGCAGAGAGTGGTCTTCTTTCTAGAAGGAATAAACTGAGATTAATATTTGAGTCTGCTGAAGCAGCAGGGATTGGGTGGTAGTAAATAGGAAGGAACCACAGAAAAGCAACTACAAAACCTGCATAAAAATTCCCTTCTTGTTCTTGGCTAACTCCTGAGCTGCAAATTCATAGGGTGAGACTCTAGGAGACCAACCTAGAAACAGCTCCTGTAAGTCTGAGAGCTGACCAGAGATTTCAGAAGTTGCACAATGCAGGGAAGACCTTGGAAACTGGGCATGGCCAGAGTGAAGAGACTTGGCCAAACACTCTAGACATTTGACTGAGGCAAAAAAGGACACATCCTTACTTCCAGAATCATGTCCTAGAAGTAAGTGCTAACCCCGACAGGACAGTTAGGGGCACATCTGGAATAGACCAGCCCAACTTAGCTGAAAACTAACTTTGCAGGAATCAAGGTCATCATCCAGGAGGCTAACTGTTCACTAGAGCAGAATGCAGCATCTTTGCAATGTGTAATTTATTAAAAATGTATGTTTTGCTAGTTATGTAGAAAATAATCTCAAAACTTGCAATATGTGACAGGATTTTCTTTTTTCTTTTCTTTTTCTTTCTTTCTTTTTTCTTTTTCTTTTTTTGACTGTTCTAGTTAAACAAATTTGGGTTAAAAACTTTTTTTTTCTTTTTGAAAACATGTTTTCTCTTCAGTCATTCCAGTTAACCCTGCTTATATCAGCCTTCACCCTTCCCACTTCCCTCATAAACAGTAGTTTGTGCATAATGTTGTCCTCTTTGTTTTCATGCATATCATGCATTTTTCATGAATCCACATTTTAATATTTCTATAATTAGAATGTGCCTTATAATCAATGGTGGGTCAATATTTAATGGATAGCTTTTTTTAGCTTTTTTTTTTCTGATTGGTACATAAAATGATGTTACTATATAGTGCTATCAATAGAGTCTTAGAGTCAATGAAGTATGGTAAACATTTAGAAATGCAATTAGTTACCTGGTAGTAAAGATATAAAACAAAGATAAAGATAAAGAAACTGCTTTAGAGAGTCAGAAGGAAATAATAAACAAAGGACAATATATTGACATCTCAAAGATCTAGATTTGACTCTTACGGCTCTGTCATTTACTAGCTGGCAGACCTTGGATAATTTATGTAACATTTCTCAGTCTTGGTCTTATCAGTAGAACTACCAATAATAGGAGTGGACACCTCATAGAATTGTGAGAATTAAATAAGAAAGAATATGCAAAGTGTTTAAAACAATGCCTGGAATAAACTAAGTGCTCAATAAACCAGTAACCATATTTATTACTATGATGACAATGAAAATTGTGATTTATTCAGTTTTTTGCATATATTGTCAAAAAACATACATACATTTATCATTCTTGAATAGAAAAGATGAATGAAGAAAGGAAGGCAAATAAGACAGGCAGATAGGAAGGCAACAGTAGAGAAAAAAGAAGTTACTATTTCATTTATGAAGTAAACTTGGCACTGTTGCTGAGTATGAGAGTCTCTGGCTTGTGGATAAGTGAAAAATCATGATTGTCTTTCTTCCCAATAGATTGTAAGCTCTATGAGGGTGGAGATATGTCTTTTTTTTAAAATTTTAAATCAACTGTAACATTATAATAAAAATTGAAAATAAATGATGAATGTTATGCATTATTGAATTCCAATTTCTCAATGGAGAAAAAAACTTCCTTGTAAAACTACTATGTTATACAACTTAATAACAGAAATGAAGAAACATCTTTGATATGACAATATTCAATTTATTCAGTTTCAGGCTTCTAAATTCTGTTCTGAAACAAATATTTTTAAAAATGAACATAATATCTAATGACAGGCAAAGATGTCACAACTAACCAACTAAAGATTATTAGCAAATTTCAAACTCAAAATGATATCTATAAATATTGATAATTATTTTTTAGGATACTAGTTTGTCTTCTTTGCAGGTTAGAAACAACAAAACTACAGGAAGAATACAGAAATGAAAGAAAAACTACACCAGAAACAAACAAACAAACAAACAAACAAACAAAAACCCTGTGATATTTAGTGGTCTCAAGGCAAGCTCTGGGGTTGGGAACAGCCAAGTTAACTGGGGTTCACATTCGGGTCCCTACTCCTGATAATATGACCTTGGGCAAGATCTCTTCTACCCCTTAGACATATTCTAAGATTTAGGAAGTATAATCTATGTAAAGTGCTTAGCAGAACCCCTGGCATAAAGTAGTTCTCAATCAATAACAGCTTTAATTATTATTACTATTTTGCTAAATATGGTTAAAAATACAATTCAGAAAAACTTTATCTTCTTCATTCATCATTTTATTTAAAAAAAAAAAAAAGAGCAATACATTTTAGAAAGATTTCCAGGATCCAAGATGTTTAAAAATGATGAAAAGATTTTGTGCTTGGAAAAACATATTTTGGTCACTTGGAAAATATATTTATTTAGAATACATTTAGTGTCTCCTAAAGACACTAGAAAAACAAGGACGAACTCAATTTCAGTAATGATAAGTGATAGTGAAGGAATATTTTGATTTTTGCAGTTTGAAATATTCTTCAAAGTAAGTGTTTCAGTTTTACCAATTAATATAAACAATATGGAAAGTTATGGAGAGTCATTCCCACTTCTTTGAAAGGGGCTCGATTTCCTTGATCATTATTTTTCATCCTTACACAACCTCTGTGAAGTGAGGATCTGTGATGTGGCAAATTGGCTCAAGGAAGAGAGAAAAATGACCAAGAATTTGGACATTTCTTTCTCCCGTCTTCAGAAAAAAAGCTCTGTCTTTTATGTTTTCCCCCTAAAACCACCCAGTTACTTTGCAGCCTCTCCCCTTGGCTCCTAACAACAAGAATATGTCTTAACTCCCAAAGAGACAGCTGCGTTTAGTTACTGTGCTCTAGACAGGCACACATCTCAAGTTGACACCTAATTAAATACTGAAATCATAAAAAAAAAAAAAAAAAGTTTAAGCTCTGTATGCTTTGGAAGAGATCAAAAGTTAAGTGACCACCATACATTATTTACTCATAAAATGAACAGTTTAGAGGAAGGGTTCACATCAAAAATGAAAACATACACATGCATAACAAGAGAATTTCTCAGACTCCATCCTGTGAGCCACAGAAGGGTAATAGCTAAATAACAATGCAACTGGTTAAATTTTGTTTTCTAATATATTGGGAAATCTTTACTATGCTTTGCTTAAGATCCTTGCACTCCAAATGGTTTTAATTTTGTTACCCTTAATTTTGAAAGTGACTTAATGCACATACCATTACATGAAATAGATACTAAAAAAAGGATATTTACTAAATCATTTCAGTCAATCAGTAGATAAAAAGCGTATGATTTTTCAGCTATATTTTTTTAAAAAATAAAACTCAATAAATATCAAATATATAAATATATATTTAAAATATATTTTAATGTCTGTTATATAATAATAATCTACACTTGTATCTATATATTATTTTTATGCACTCACATTTTTGTTATTTTCAATTTTAGTAAAGTCTCATTTGTTATTTGCTATTTACTCTGAATTGCTTATCTTGTGAAATCTATTACTGATCTCTTTATTTTCATGTTCTTTTAAAAGGGTTCAGTTTTAAAATTGAGGACTAGTCAAAATCCATTTCTATGAGGTTACCCATCATCACAATGTGGAAATAAGGAAAGAGAAAGAAAGAAGAAAGAAAGAAAGAAAGAAGAAAGAAAGAAAGAAAGAAAGAAAGAAAGAAAGGAAAGAAAGAAAGAAAGAAGAAAGAAAGAAAGAAAGAAAGGAGGAGGAGGGGAGGGAGGGACCTTCTGTTCTTTCCTCCTTCCGTCCTTCCTTCCTTCCTATCCTTCCTTACTTCCTCCTTCCTTCCTTCATTCCTTTCTTTCTTTCTTTCTTTCTTTCCTTTCTCTCTTCTTTCTTTCTTCCTTCCTTCCTTCGTTTTTTCTTTTTCTTTCCGTCCTTCCTTCCTTCCTGTCCTTCCTTCCTTCCGTTCCTTGCCTTCCTTCCTTCCCTTCCTTCCGTCCTTCTCTTCCCCTCCATCCCTCCCTCCCTCCCCCCCCCCTCCCTCCCTCCATCCCTCACTCCCTCCCTCCCTCCCTCCCTCCCTCCCTCCCTCCCCCTGCCCCTTTCGCCCTCCTTGTGCTTCTCCAGTTTTTTATGTGGAAACTACATTTCAGAACATTTTTTTTAATGATATCTTTTTCCCAAGCGAAGTATACATGCAAAATTATCTTTATGGGCTCCAGATGTGTTGTCAAATAAAAAGCATCTCTAGGATTATTTGTTGCATTATAATCTGTTTCCACATTTATCAGGCAGAGCAAAACTTAACCTCACATTATAAATCTTTCTGAAACTGTTAAAACCATCAGTGCAGCTGCTCATTCTATGGATTCCATTTACTAAAAAGATTCCACTTATAGGAAATACACTGATAGTGAAGACCCACAGGATCTGTAAGTGCATGGATTCAGACCTTTCAAAATAAGCTCCTTGGGACCTTAAACTCTATCTTTAAGAGTAGAGACCTACTAGTATCACAGTGTGAAGTTTAAGCTATAGTTAAATGAAGACAAATGTACCCATTCTTTAATTTCATTCTTTCAATGTGGATAATATTAAATTTGATTAACACTGTTTATAATTCAATTATATGAACCGATGTATTTGTGTTAGTACTTCTTTATGATATGTAGAAGAGTATGTACATCCTCACTCATGTAAGACAGATGTTAGAGCTCTCCAGAAAACAACGTAAACAATTTGTTAAGTTTTCCAAATATTAGAACTCATCGCCAAAATACAAAACAAAAAGGTGGGATGTACTTTTAAAAAGTCATTTTTAAATAATAGAATGTAATTTTTAAAAAGTATAACTGACCATTTCACTAAAAAGCTAACAAGGAAGAAAGGTACTTAATATCAAAGTTTGATAATTCAAATTTTACTTCACACATTTTTGTACTCATAAATTAGATTTTTATTTAACAATGCATGAAAGAATATAAGTTCAATAATGGGAATCACCAGAGAGTAATGCATGTACAATTTATATATAAGACTGAATTTGGTTTAAATCACCACATTCTTAGCTTGCCATATTTTTTTAATCCAAATGAACAATTTCTTCCATATCCTAATTTCAAATTTACCTACAATATTTTTTGTATAATAAAAGAAATAAATTTATAGTTGATAAGATGTATAATTTTTCTTCCTCAATACATAAATATGTTAAAAATACATTTTTTTTAAATTAAAACCACAATGCAATACTAATCAACACTAGGATAGCTAGCATTTTAAAAACTAAAATTATGCAGAAAATGGAAAAATGAGGAGAAACTGGAACCCTCATATGACAATTTCTTTCTTAGGTATATACACAAAAGTATTGAAACAGATGTTCAAAAAAAAACTTATATATGAATGTTCATAGTAGCATTGTTTACAATAGTTAAAAAATGAAAGCAACCTAAATGGATAAACAAATGTAGTATATTCAAACAATGGAACATTATTTGACCACCAAAAGGAATGAAGTACTGATTATGCAACCACATGAATAAACCTTGAAAATATTATGCTAAGTGAAAGAGGCCAGACACAAAAGGACATGTATTGTATGATTTAATTTATATAAAATAGTCCAAATAGGCAAATCTATAGAGTCAGGAAGCAGAATAGTGGTTGTCAAGGTTTGGGGGAAGATGAGAATGGGAAATGACTATTAAATAGATATGGAATTTTCTTTGGTAAAAGAAAAATGTTCTGAAACTAGATAGTGGTGATGATTGTGTAACATTGTAAATATGCTAAATGCCACTTAATTGTAGATTTTATAACAGTTAAAATAGTAAATTTAATTTGATGTGTATTATACTGAAAATTTAAAAATGCATGTTGACATATGCCGCTGACCATATGGCTTATTGTCTACTTCACAATTTAGGTATTTATTTACTGAATGTTGTGACATTATTCTACTGAAAAACTCAAAGCATGACTATTTTTGCTCCATCATGAAATTCCAAAATTGATGAGAAGAAATGAATTTTTAAATGAGTATAAACTAAAAATGACAAAAATAATGATAAACTAATATTAGCAGTAGTAATCACCCACAATTACTTAGGAAACCAGGAAGGAGATTGATGAATGGTATGGCAGAATATGTCCACTGTGTCCAGATATGTTCTCCCAACTTTATGTTAATAAAATTTGTAGATGAAAGAAGGAAAATTAATTAGGAGCCTATTGCCAAAATATTTTATTCTCAAAGTTGAATTTTGAATCATGCCTTAATTTTCTCAAGGAATAACAGTGGCCTTTTTCTGGAAGGAGTTTCAAGAGGCTTGATTAATTAATTATTATTCATCATTAAACTCTACCTCCAATAGTAGAGACCAAGAAAATAGTTTCAGTATACATGGGAAGATTATGACTATGTGCACTATCTGACAAAATATACACAATGAGTGAATTTAACTTCTAAGTATTGCTTTTGAGAATTGTACAACATTTTATTTACACATCAGGTCTTCAATATCTTAGTAAAATAATGTGCTGTCACCCTCTACGAGAGTTATAACAATAAACCCAGAATCTGGTTTAGAAATAAGAGGAAAAAAAATCTATGTCAACTTTAAATAATGGTTGCTTTCCCTGAAAACATTAAAATATGTGTAACACCATGCAAGAGGTTTTAGGAAAAGGAACAAAATGACTCTGGAATCCTAAACAGTTTTGGTATTTACAATATGCACGTGTTTAAATTCTTTAAAGAGCAGTCTTTGCACTATCTTCAGCAAGCATATATCTAATAAATTTTAATCATATGTATAAGTCTGGATTTTTAGAGTTTATACATACTATCATTCTCTGCATTCTTTAAAAAGTTAAGTTTTAGTTTTTCACAATACACTAGTATTTGGTTTTAGAGGATGTGGTGAGATAGGGGACAGAATAAGTAATATATCAAGAAATCCGAAAGATTCAGGAAAGCAAAGGTCTACTAACTCATAAAAATTACTTACCCCAGAAACACCGGGTGACTCTTATGGAACAATCTGATCAGTGGACACTATAGTGAAGCACACAAGGGCCTAGGATGTCAAACATTTCTATTGTCTTACATCCTCATATCATTTTCATCATCCTTTAGCTAAGAATTTAATCTCAACTTCTTAATCATATCCTCATATTCTGCACTCTATTCAAAGATTAACATTTTTTAAGGCTCTAGAACATAGGAATGATTGTTTTGGATCACAATGTCAAAAATGAATCTATTAAAGTAATGTGTTCAACTTTAATTGGTTAGTCTTCTATGAGTGCAAAACTCCAAAATCATGTACCAAAATGAGCAAAATTAAAAAGCAACTGCTAACAAGTCATCCATAGTTTCTGTTCTCACAATAGGTACAAATCATTATGATTTCCATAAATCAGATTTAAAAATAACAACTACATATTGTGGCTGCAATAAACATTGGACTACATGTATTTCTTTCAGATTCCGATTTCATTTTCTTAAGATATATATCTGGAAGTCATATTGCTGGATCCTATGGTAGTTATATTTTGTTTTTTGAGAAACCTTCGTACTGTTTTTTTAGTGGCTATATTAATTTACATTCCCACTGTCAATGTACAAAGTTTTCTTTTTGTCCACACCCTTACTAATACTTATCTCTTCCTTTTTTGGTGATAACCAGTCTAACAGGTATGAGGTAATAGTTCATTGTGATTTTGATTTGTATTTTTTGATGATTAACTGTATTGAACACCTTTTCATGTACCTGTTGGCCATTGTACATCTTTGAGAAAATGTCTATTTAGTTCCTCTGCCCATTTTTCAATCAATTTTTTATGCTTTTAAATTGTACAGATTGTATTGAATTTACATACTTAGATATTAACCTTTTATAAAATTTATGATTTGCAAAACTTTTCTTCCATTCCATAGGTTACCTTTTCATTTTGTTGATGATTCTCTTTGCTGTGCAAAAGCTTTTTAGTTGATGTAGTCCTACTTATTTATTTTTGCTTTTGTTGCCTTCGCTTTGTGTCAATTCTAAAAATCATCACTAATACCAAAGTCAAGTTGCTTATTACTGCCTATGCTTTCTCCTAGGAGTTCTATGGTTTCTGGTCTTATATTTAAGTCTTTAATCCATTTCAATAATCTTTGTGAATGGTGTGAAATAGTAGTTCAATTTTATTCTTTTGCATGTGGCTGTCCAGTTTTTCCAAACCCATTTACTGAAGAGATTGGTTTTTCCATAATGTATATTCTTGGCTCTTTTTTTATGAATCAATACGTGCCCGTGATTATTTCTGGGGTCTGTATTCTCTTTTGCTAATCTATGTGTCTGTTTTTTTATGGCAATAGTATACTGTTTTACTATAGCTTTATAATGTAGTTTGAAATCAAGAACCATGATGCTTCCAGCTTTGTTTACTTTTGTTTTGTTTTTGTTTTTGTTTTTTCCCCACAAGATTCTTGTGGCTATACAGAGTCTTTTGTGGTTTCATACAAATTTTGTCATTTTTTTCTTTCTTTGAAAAATCCCGCTGGGATTTTGATAAGGTTTACTTCGAATCTATAGAAGGCATTGGGAAGTACAGATTTCAATATTAATTCTTCTGTTTCATGAACACAAAATATCTTTCCATTTTTTTGCATCTTCTTTAATTCTTTTCATCAAATTCTTATAGTTTTCAATGTATAAATCTTTTACATCCTTAAATTATTCTTAAATATTTTGATGTTTTTGATTCTAGTGTAAATGAGATTGTTTTATTTTTTTTCAGATATTTTGTTGTTAGTTTATAGAAACATACCTGATTTCTGATGTTGATTTTGTGTCCTGCAACTTTGCTGCAATTGCTAAATTAGTTTTAATAGTATTTTGGTGGAGTCTCTAGGATTTTTTATAGATAAGATTATATTATCTGCAAACAAAGACAGTTTTACTTCCTTCAATCTAATTTAGGTGAAATTTTTTCTTTGTCTTGCCTAAATGCTTGAGCTTGGACTTCTAGTATTATACTGAACAGGAGTGATGAGAGTGGACACCTTTGTATGTTACTAATCTTAGAAAGAAAGCTTTCAGTCTTTCACCATTGAGTATGCTGTTAGCTTGTTATATATGGCCTTTATTCCGTTGAGATACTTTCCTCTTTTACCAAATTTATTGAGAGTTTTTATCACAAAATGATGTTGTACTACATTAAATGCTTTTTCCGCAGCTATTAAGATAACTATATGATTTTTATCTTTCATTCTATTAATGCAATGTGTCACATTTATTGATTTGTGTATATTGAACCATCCTTGCATTCCTGGAGTAAATTCCCCTTGATCATGGTATGTGATCCTTTGAATGTGCTGTTGAATTCAGTTTGCTGATATTTTGTTGAGAATTTTTCCATCTATATTCATCAGGGATATTGGCCTGTAGTTTTGTTTTCTTGTACGGTCCTTACCAAGCTTTGGTTTCAAGGCAATTCTGGCCTCATAAAATGAGTTTGGGAGTGTTCTCTCTTAGAATTTTTTGAAGAGGTTGAGAAGGCTTAGCATTTATTTTTTAAATATTTGGTAGAATTCACCAGAAAAATCATCTTGTCCATGGGAGGAAAGCTCAAATTTGTGTTTCTTCTTGGCCCACAAATTTGACAGGCTTTCTGCACATGCTTACTAGCTGTTGGCCAAAGCTTGCTTTCACCATCACAATGAGGAATGAGCACAGGGAGCTAGCTGCAAAAGGTTGTGTGTAGATGAGGCATGCTGAGTATTAGCGGTGCCTATGGGCCTGCTGAAGGGGTCCATGGGCAAGGCATCCCTAGAGACTTGTGGGCAGGCCTCTTGATGTAGTCCTTGGTATAGCTGGTAGTATCCAAGTCCCTTTAATGCCCTCCAAGAATTCTAGCTGTCACTCTCCCAGCTCCCAACTTTCCCACCCCTCAGTCACTCAACTCATGATTTAATATTCTGGATGGGGTGAGAGAGAAATGAAACTTTTTAACAGTATCCTGCATACCTGGAGAAGCCAGGTGTTCATTCACTCCCTCTCATTTTTTTGCCATGGAGAACTTACTAACCAAGAAAGATATCTTTTATCCCTAAGCCATGCCTCCTTGGAAGAGGGATGATGCAGATATAGTCCTACCCATTGTGTTCAAATTCATCCTTTTTGGTTCCAATGGTGTGTTGGACTTCTCTGCTGGAAACTTGGACCTCCAAAAAAGCTCTTTCATCTGTAGGTGACTAAGACAATGTTTTCCAAGAGCTCCTGGCTTATGGCCTAGAGGAGCTGGAGCTGGTTAATGGGCCATTGCAAGTTCTAAAGCCAGGACCAAAGTCTGTATGCCTATTGCCCAATGCACAGGTCAGTGAGACCCCTCTTGGGTCCCTTGGTATGTGTTGATGGATCCCACAGCTTCCACAAGAGCACTACTGTCCATGAATCAATGCCAAATTTTTGTGCTCGAGGTATGGGAGGAAATGAATGAGGGATACTTTATTTAGCCATAATGCTGACTTTACTAGATTTATCTGACAGTTGCTTTTCATTTCTATTTGAGAAAGTATCTAATCTAATATGCATGTGTTATGATGAGCTTGCTTTGACTGAACTATTTATGCAATTTTATAATTTCAAAATGGAAAAGATTGATACCATTTCAGTATTTATACAGTTTTCAATAATGCTCTTACCAGATTTGTTTTTCTGTCTTTTGCATCTGCTTTTTCACTGAGACTATGCCTTGGGTAGCCACTGGTTCAATGTGGAATAGACCTAGATCTAATTCACAACTGGAGTCAAGTCCAACTGAACCCAGCCTTGATGAGTTAAAGCTCCATAAACTCAGAGTCATGCAAGCATATCATTTATGCCTCTGAGTTGGAGGTGATTTGTTGCATGTATTGTTTTGGCAATAGTTAAATGATCTAGTCCTCTGAAGGATAAGACCCTCTAAACTGGAGTGGAAGATAGAAAATATTGAAGAAAACAACATGTTAGAGTGGGAAAAAAAGGTTGATATAAGTGGAAATTTTCCTACTTATTGTAGGAATGGAAGCTTCCTATCATATTGTCCTGTCCTAGGCTGATTCCATGGAAAGTGTGGTAACTGAGAGACCCCCTTTAAATTTAGAGATCCAAGATGAAATATACCCATGCAGCTACTTTTCATATAGGGTTCAGGAAGATGTCAAGTCATTTAATGATCTCTTGCAATAACACTGTATGGCAACTGTAGGGGAGAAATGGCAGCATACTATTTCCACGCATGAGAGGGCAAGACCAGCACCCTCTCCTCACAGTAATAGTAGTGCAGAAGAGCATTCAACAATTCTGCTCCACTCTCCTTCTACAGAAGGAAGTGGAGTTTTTCTAAAAAAGTGAGGTTTGGGGACCTGAACAAGGCGATGCCATAGCATGAAATGCAGACTCAGTATCTAACCAGGGAATTAATAAGGATCTCTGTGAGTGCCAGTAAGTAATAAAATTATGCCAGAGGAGATGCCCTGGGTCCCAAAGGATGCCAGCATAAACTCACTCCACAGTAGCATTTGCCTTTTCTCCTACAGCTTATTATTATCTTTAAGATGAGAATCTGAACTGAAAACTTCATACATCAGAACACATTAATTTGAATTTTAATATGATATGTTACTAGGCCATAAAAGGGATCTTACAAACACTCCTCACACTAGAGTTCCTGTCTATCAGTTTATTTCCAGTCATCAAGGGAGGCTTCTTCAGTTATTTCAAGAGAAAACAAAGGGCTCTCTACCATTTTCTTTAGGCTCAATAAGGAAAAGCTAGCACAGCATATTATGTTTGGAAAGGAGCCAAAAATCTGACATTAACACCATGAGGAAACCAGAAACCGAGAACTGCGTTGTACTAAATATGATAGTTTCTCCTCCAAAAAAGGTCTGAAGAGATTCACAAACCATATTACATGTAAAAATGCTTAGGCATGGGATCACCCACGTAGCAAAGCTGGAAAAAATTAAGCTATTTAAAACACACGCAGAATTTGTTTTAAAAATTATTTTTAAATAATATACTATGGATTGACAAGCAAACTTTCAAATGGAGAGAGAGATTTTTACACGTATTAACTTCTTTAATACACGCACACACACACACACACACATCTATGTGATAGGTCTCTTTTGTGGATGAGATAACTGAGATAACCATCATTCAATAGGAGGTAGAGAATTGCTTTTGAACCTGCAAGATATATATACCCACAAAATAGATTAAGATCCCTCTTTACTTTATAGCTTTGAAATTCCTTGTGGTTGACCCTGGTGTTGTTTTTAATAACTGAAATTTGATTCCTTTAAAAGTCTAATTTTTTTAGGTCTTGTTGACATGGAGCTAAGATTAGTTCATCTGTAGGACTGCATTTTTTTCTGTCATAATTTTGCACATGAACCTACAGAAAAACATTTTTAAAATATTTCCTATTACTTTGAAAAAGTACATAACAGATGTGTGCTCCAAACTCTAGTCACATCCTAAATTCAATAGATAAGAAAGTTAAAATAATTTTTAAATCTGTATTAAGTGTGTAAAATGGAGGTACATGGGCCAATATTTTATGTTAAAGCAGATCAAATATACACTCCACCTTTGATGAATATTCTTCCAACCATTTTAATGTAATATAGAAATAATTACATACAAAACTTTACCTTTATTATAGTTCTGATTTAGTTCCATTTATTATAGTTTCAATTATTATAGTTCCAACATAAATGTTAGAATTAATGCTAGTGATAAAGCACACCTTTATCTAGAGAATGGCTCCATTCAAATTTTTTTAACGTAATGTTGACTTCATCATATGTTTCTTAAATGCAAACCTATATAAAAATAGCCTGCTAAATTTAATTTCAGGGGAAAAGTCTTAGCACACGCTAAGATATCTTTTAATTTTTTAGGTAATAAAAAACTACGTGCTTTAATATAGATTCTCTTCTCATAGCTAACCAGAAATTTTAAATATTTTTAAATGCTATCATAGGCTTCGAGTCTTAAAGAGGTGACAAATTTAATTTAATCTTATTGTTTCATTTTATTTCTATTGTTTTGTATCCCTAAGACTCTTGTTTTGCATTATGGTCAATTTTATAAGCATCTCTAACTAGTTTTGGAGATAATCAGAAAAATAAAAGAGCCTGAAGGGGAAAAAAAAGCAATAAAACAGACGGAGAGGTATATAGGAGGAAGGAAAAAGGAGAAAAGGGAGTAAAAAAGAAATGGAGCAAGTAAAGGAAGCAGGGAAGAAAGAAGCAAGGAAGTAAAGAAGAAAGGAGAGAGAGGGGAAAAAAATGAAGAGAGGAAGGAGTAAGTTTTTATACAAGGTATGAGAAAACGTTTTTATAAGAAGTGTGAGATTAAGGTCAAGTTTTCTTTTCTTTCCCTTTTTGGCATATGATTGTCTAAGTGCTACAGCACCAATTGTTGAAAGACTATTTTTTTTCTCCACTGAATTGTTTTTACACGTGTCCAAAATATGTTGCACACTTTTGTTTGGGTCTATTGCTTATTTCTTGGTTCTCTATTCTGTTCCATAGATATACTCTATCTCTCTGCCAATACCACACTGATTTGAACTATAGCCAGATGAAGAATGTTTTCTAAGTCTTCAAAAATAGTATTGCCCTTTATTTTTTCTATTCAAAACAATTTCAGTTTCTTTATATTTCCATTAGAATAATGTTATCTATATCTAAAAAAGTCTTTCTTCAATTTTTATTGGCATTACTATATCTTATTTTTTACATTGATTTGTCTTTTATAGCTCTACTTATTTTTTTGTCAGTTCACTCTCTCTTATATTGAATAGTGGTCTCTTATGATTGGTGTATTTCTAAAATATCTTCTTAAATCTACCATACTTTTTAACTTATAAAGATGACAACTATGTTATTTTGATGTGTGACTGTATATAATTATTATATCATCATAACAAATTGTGGTAGTTTGCATAAAAGTGTCCTTTTTAATACTGAATGCTAAATTTTTGGTATTAGAGTGACAGCCCCTGTTTTTTATATTTTATATTTGTCTAGGATAATTTACCTTTGCCCTTCCTTTTATTTTTAACCTGAAGCATGTCTTAGTATTTAATTAGTTTTGCTCTTAGGTTCACATTGAAAACATTTTTGAAATATGAACTAATTTCATTCACCTATATTGATGTGATATTATATTTGAGCTCATGTCTATCATGTTATTTTATGTTATAACTTTTGTGAGCATCATTGCATATTTACTATGTTTATTTCTCTTCATCTTGTATTCTCTTTCTTCTTATACGTTTTAATGTTTCTTTGCTATATAGAGAGGTTTTCATTTTTGTTCTAGTTGTTATTTTTTGTGTGAATACCTTCTTTAAAAGCTCTTAATCCATTGTTTTTAAAAATAGTTTACTAACTTGTTTTTTAATTATTGATGATATCCTTTAATTTTTACTATTGCCTGTGCAAACAATAAGCTTATTCTATTGTCTTCCTTCTCTCTCCCTTATTCTATAATTTTTATTTGCATTATTTACATTCTGTTAGAATATATAACATTTGTATGTCATACTTTCATCTCTGTCTTCAAATTTACTTTAGTTCAAGATCTATATTTAAGTATATTAAATGCTTGCCATCAGATCCCTGTCTACCTTTTCAATCTTATCCCATTTGACTCTTCTCATTAGTGGCCTTCTATCTATTCTTCTACCACCACCATCGCTCTTTATCTCATTGCCATGAGTTAATATTTCCTTTGTGTTTATCATTATTTGAAAATATCTCATATGTTAATTTATCTTTCATTTTCTGTACCCCCTTTCCCCTCCCCCCAGACACTTATGATTGATCTCTAGAAGAGCAGTTTCATCTGCCAGGTCCTAGCACATTGACAATCACATAGTTGGCAACAAGTATTTGTGCACTAAATGAATGAGGAGGTAGTGGAACATGTTTGGTTTCAAATTTTATTGTCAGCACCATTCTATCCCCCGAAGAAGTGATTCTCCATGCAAAAAGAGGATGGTGACATGCCTCTGGTAACATGTTTTCAAACTAGACAGGACCAACCTTTTCGCTCTGAGAGCATGCCCTCCTTCAGAATCACCACCAATTGTCCACTGTTTTTAATGGAAATCTAACAATGTTTTAAGTTTAGCTGAAAAATTGTTTCGAACCATTGTTTTACAGCGTACTTTAATCATTAGACAGTCTTCACAGAGAGATGATACTGCATCTAGAAAAAGAAGCCTGCAATTTGCATTGAATAATCTTTTTCCGTCATCACATCTTTCTTCACCTTCCCATACCTTACTTAAGCATAGGAAAATTAGATTAAGACTTAAAGTAAGTAGAGGTGAAACACTAAGGACAAAACAAGATCATTAGCTACAGTGGAATGTATGCAAGGTCAAAGAGTGGCTGGTCCCTTCTCTGCCAAAGAATGAGAGGGAAAAGCCCCTCAGGCAATGTTGAAATGGCAATAGCTCAGTTTTAGTGTCCTTGGAAATAAATCACACATTTTCCCAAAAGAAAATTGAAACCCATGCGTCTAGCTGCATTTTCATCTTTTGTACTAAGGATGTATAAGAAGATTTTTTTTTCCAGAGAATTTAAATATGCTGTATTTACAAAAGAGAGCTAATCACTTCAATATATGAGGTGGTTGGCTCTTTCTGTCAAAAAAAGAAAGGAAGAGAGAGAGAGAGAGAGAGAGAGAGAGAAAGAGAGAGAGAGAGAGAAGGAAAGGAAGAAAGAAAGAAAGAAAGAAAGAAAGAAAGAAAGAAAGAAAGAAAGAAAGAAAGAAAGAAAGAAAGAAAAGAAAGAAAGAAAGAAAGAAAGAAAGAAACAAACAAACAAACAAACAAACAAAAGAAAGAAAAGAAAAGAAAAGAAAGAAAAGAACCCCTCTCATATGAGGTCTCTGAATATAGTTTTCTGAATTTGGACAACACATACAAAAAGTTCATTATTTCTCTATTAACTTCTATTCATAAAAGATCTACTAATTTAATATGTGTGAAAAAATGTGATAAAGAATATCACAAATTTATGGCAATGTTATTTTTAAAACAAAGTTTCTGCTTTTGCATAACAGTATTTTTTAAAAGCTTGGGTTGAAATACTATTTACATTAGTAAACATCTAATGAGAGAAATTAAGCAGAAGATTAATTAGGTCACATGTTAGTAAAAGTATATTTTGGAATTAGAAAAAAAAAGAGTTTGAGTAAGGCCTAAAGAAGGGCAAATATGTTCAGTGAAGTTGGCTCTCAAAGGCTTGTCATAGCAAGAATAAAGCGATCTTTAACATTGACCTCTTCCCACATTTATGACTACCTAAAAATGTGTGTTGCTTGTAATATAATAAATAGTAAATGCATTTTATGTAAGTTTATGCTTATGATTTTATCTTATAGTCGCTAAATTTTGTCAATTGGTAAATAGTATACATTTCTACATAGCTATAAGTCTGGCCAAATTTCCCAATAAAGAAACTCTCAAACTTTGTAACTCTTAGGCCATACGTTACTCTGATACCTAGTGAAGATTCAATAAATAAACATCAAATGAGTAAATAAAATATATTGATGAAAGAATTAGTAAGGATTCTTGAGAGAAACAGAATCAATAGGGTATATAAAGATATACGGAAAGAGATTTATTATGAGGAGTTGGCTCACACAATTATGAAGGCTGAGAAGTCCCATAATTTACCTTCTGTAAGTTGGAAGCTCATGAAAGCTGATGAGGTAGTTCCAGTCCAAACCCAGAGGCCTGAGGATGAGGAGCATTGATGTCCAAAGGCAGGAGGAAATGGATGCCTCAGCTCTAGAAAAAGCAAATTCATCCTCCTCTGTCTTTTTATTCCATTGATGCCCTCAATGGGTTGGATGATGTTGCCCACCTTGGCAAAGTAGTCTTTAGTCCACTTACTCAAGTGCTAATTTCTTCAGGAAACATCCTTACAGACATCTTCAGAAATAAAGTCTTACTAGGTATCTGGGGCATCCTTTAGCTCAATCAAGTTCACGCATAAAATTAACAATCACAATGACTATCAACTATTACTGAAAATGACTCTAAGTAATTGTGTCTCCAATGTTTTTTGTCTAGAGATCTTTATATCTAAAACATATTATTAAGCCTACTTTACTCAGCTCAAAAGGATAGCTGAATTTTAAAATTCATCCCCATGTGCAGAGTTGAGCTGAAGAGAGGTAATAATTAAATTAGAAAGATTTATAAATCTGTGCAACAAAACATTAACTCAAATACAAACTTTTGCATGAGCAGCTTGCTAAAGATTTAAATCATGGCTGAAAGCATAAAGGAAAGGCAAAATAGAAATAAATTCTATTAAACAAAATGAAATGTAAGAAGTTGTGCTTGACCTACTTGTGAGAATATGTAGAATAATTTGCTCTTTAGAAAGGAATTAACACTTTCAATTTCCTAGGATGACACTTATAAGTTAGATCTATTTAAGAAGTAGACAAAGTTAATGAAGTACAAAAAGTAAAATTTCATTAGATAAGCAGTCATTATTTAGATATTTTTGTCATAAAATAGATCATAAAACTATAATAAAATATTGCCTTATTTTTCATATTACCTATATTGAATTCTAAAATGTTATTTTCCAAGGATATTTACAAATGTACCCCAAGAGAATTTTCTTGTCCATGTGAATCTGATATGTAGACATATCCATAATATATTTCCTTTAATACAACATACAGATTTTATCTTTCTTTTTCAAATATATACAACTTTGATGGCAAGAGTTGTGTCTTTAAACTTTTTAACCCCCAAATACTTAGCACAATGTTTTGTACATAATTAGGTACAAAATAAATAACAACAATGTTTGCAGAGAAAAGTTGAGGAAGGAATAGTTGACTCATAAAACGTAGAACATACTGTCATATTCTTTTTTGCACTTGCATTTGCCACTTACATAATTAGCTCCTGGAATGTAAAGCTTACATTACATTTCAGAGAAAAAAATAATAAAGCCAGATGCTTGATTGAAAAACTGAATCATTGTTTTTTTTTAAAAAAAAAAAAGTATTGGAGAGAATTTTTATATCAATTTGCAAAGCATTGCAAGCATGTTTCAATAAAATTAAGAATATAAGTAGCAAATTTAACAACATGAAATGAATAGCTTACATTAATGCAAAAAAAATGTTTTAAGTTTCTGAAAACTTCAATTTAATGTAAAATAAACTTTTTGGTATGTACATATATGATACGATGCACATTTAATTACTGGTCATTAAATATCAGAAATTCACTGCTACTTATTACCTACATTGCCTATTTGTTCTCTGAATACTTTACTTAAATATGTGTAAATTCATTGAAAATAATCTTCCAAAATAATAGACATTTTATCATTTCATTTTCTAGAGGCATATTATGTCTGACTACTGAAAACCATCTGTAAAAAATAGTGGTTAGTACTAAATGTCCATACAAATTCAGCTTTCTAAATTAAGTCAAGTCTTGTGAATTCGAACAATAGACTTATGCAAGAGGCAACCTAGTTAATTTATTAAATTCTTCCTCTTAGTATCGATCAATAGTGTTTCAGTGTTGTCAAGGTAGAAGGATAGAACATAATGTTCTTAAAATTTTTTCAATTTGATTTATAACTTTAAATATTAGAATGTACGGTGTATCAGTCTCCTTTCAAACCCATACACTAAGCCTTATAAATAACAAATGATAAGCAGTCTTAGTCCAAATTCTGTTATACATATATTTATTTATAAGCAGACACAAAACAGTTGTATAATCTGTTGGATAAGCTCAGATTTAGGCACCCAGCCAGTGCCTTGCATGAAAAGTTCTTCTGAGGCATATTCAACATTATTTCAAGGCAGGATTCTGCTAATCTAACAAAGTCAGAGTAGAATATCTGTACATAGCTTTGCACAAGACCAATCAAAATTCTTAGTCTAGAACATTATCCCACTGGATTCTTCCTTTCTCTTGATACAAGGGCTGAGCTGTTCTTTCTAGCCCATCTACATAGATTTCTATCATCTCTTATGAAAAAGTAATCAACTCTCAAAGTCGGTTTAAAATACAGTTATTTAAAATTCCTCTCTGTTAACTCCTGCGGAAGTAGAGATTTGTAATTAGGGTCTTTAAAATGCTAACTATCTAATCCTGAATTATATACTCCCAATTAAGGTACTTGCCATAGTATATAGATTAAAATTTATACACATGTAACATTATATATACTGAAACTTTACAATGGAAATTAAATACAGTATAATACACTGTTTTGAAGGGCCTCACTTGGTTTCTCCTAAAGTTCTACTGCAGAGCTGGGGCCTGGAGACCTAGAGCTTCATGTCTCCCTTTTCCTTCCACAGTCCCCTGCCCAATTGGTCATTGACTCTCCATGTCTAGAACAGTACTTAGAGAATTCTCGTAGGAATCTTGGCCAAGAGCCATCTGTAAAACTATTCAAAATTGGCTGCCTTTATGTCAACACTAGACTACTAAAGCATGACCTTTTAGGTTCATTTTTGCTTGCTCTCAACAGAATTATAAAGATGTTCTAGGATTCAGGAATGGAATGAATGCTGACTTTAACCTTCTTCACCTTCCCTAGTTGAAACTGAGAAAAAGTTTTCACAGTCTGAATATCAGACTTTTTTCTCTTTTTTCTCCTTTTTTAAAATTTCTTTTCTTCTTTTTATTGAGACAGATTCAGGAGAAACAGAGCTTTATAAGAACATCTCTTTTCAGGCCTCCAGGAGTCTGGTTGCTAGCCCTAATCATCACAGAAAGTCAAAAAGAATAACAGTGAGTTCGCTTCCCTGCAGAACCCATTGCCTTCAGATCCTTGCCTCCCTCCAAGGTTTTTCTTGACCAGGAGTTATACAAAGGATTGTGAAATGAGTATCAATCTACTGAGTTTATCCTAAACTCTTCATGCCCCTTTTCATTTATAGTCAACCCCTTTGAGTAGAATAAGGCCTTACAGGCCAGAGCTTATGCCAAACTTCAAGAAGACTACACCTCATGAGATGCAATAAACAAAGAAACAGCAAATTTTATTCTTCAGTTCACTAGTCTGGCTTGGCTTTCACTGTGTAGAGTTCTCGAAGTAGCTAAAATATTCCAAAGAAAAAGAACATCCTGCATTTTCTCTAACATTTCCCATCCACACCCTGCTTTCCTATACCCAGATGTCAGAAACTGTGAAGAGAGGTAAAAAGGTCTTCATTTAAGAACTCACTTCTGTGCCAGCTGCTGCTCCAGAGAATGAATTCTTGGTTCACTTGGATTCCTCAGACTGGATCTCCTTGGCCCTTTCTTTCCTTGCTTTGCCTTTGGCTGAGGGTACCTAACACTTGATTTGAAATGTTGGCCAGCAAAGATTTTGAACCACTCACAGTGTTTTCTCTTGCAGAACTGTTCAAATCCCTGAGGCCAGGGATGGAATAACTGATTTGTAAACAGAAGAGAAAAAGCTGCCAGATTCTGGGGTCTGGTTACAAGGATTAAACTATGAAAGCGTAGGGGATAAGAGATATTTAAATTCTGAATTTCATAAAGTCATGGAATAGATAATGCCCAAATTTGAGACTTTTTGGTGTCTTTACCATTGGTTATATGCCATGTCTCTCGTTCCTGGTGTTCTGTGCCAACCACAAAAGAAACATTGCATGCTTCTGCAGTATTCTTTTTTTCCTCCATCATATTTTCCCAGACTTCTGACTGATTAATTCGGTAACATTAGGCTTAGAGCCTGGGGATTTCCCACATCAGGAATATTTGCATGCTCCTTATCACTGAGACTTTAAGAACTCAAAATGAATGTCCCTGAGATAAATGTCCGCACCCCTCATTTCTTTCTTGTTACGGTCTTTAAGAGTCAACGTGGATTACATAGATTATGAGACAAACAGAAATTACTACCTATTTTAAATTTAGAACATACATACATATATAATACATATACTTATATCTGTATGTGTAAATATATACAATCAGAATTTAGAGTACAATTAGATTTCACCAACTGCGGAGTTTGTGTGATTGAGCTTTGCTGTGTCCTCTGGAAACTGAAGAGTGGTTTTAGCAAATGACTCTAAGTTTCTGAAATTGGGACTTTAAGTTTTACTGTAATATAACATGACGAGAGATATATGCATTTTTTCTTATTTGTAATGGGAATGTGAAGGAGTGGGGTATTAGAGAGGTAGAGAAGATGAAGCAAGTAGGGTCAGCAAGAACCTGGAAAAGATGAAAGTGAAGGCTGGGTACTCAACCTTAGTCATGATACCTAAAAAAGTATAGAAATTGCAGCCATGAAAAAAAATGTCAAATGTGGGATCAAGTAAAATATTTCAAGGGACATTGGTGTAATGCTTGGTCTTACTTGAGCTTGCGACTGTCCATCCTTCACTCCAGTAGGTACACACAGTCACATGTATCTTGAGGCTACTGCAGTTGACCATCTCACCCACACTAATCAGTCCCTAACTCCTCAACAATGGCGTAACAGGAATAACTCTTGTCTGTGCCACAAAACTGCTCAGACTCTATATAGATAACCCCATAAAATCTTACAGCATCCATATGCATCAAGACTATAACTAATATGATGGTATATTGAGGTTAAGTTTGAAGGACTGAACTAAACAAGCAAGAAGCCAATCAGCTGGAAGTGATTTGTGACATGCAGACAGTTTAGAGGTGTGTCTTTCACTCTCCACGAACTTGAGCTCAATAATCTGGCAATAAAACCAAAAGAGCTCTGTCCTAAACACATAGATCCCAAAGGATGCTTAACAGTTTTCCGCTAAGGTCTTAAGGAATATACTATTAAGAGACTTCATGAACACTATAGACTCAGAGCTACCTTGAAAATGAAACTTTAAAAAGAATCCAATTTATTTTCCTAAAGATTCAACCTTCTTGTGCATGGAGATGCAGGAGGAGACATGATTGAGAAGGTTGCCTTTGGAACTATGTTTTAGAAGGCATTGAGTGTTAAAGATGGGAGAGGGCAAAGGTATTGAAAGTTCTGAGCAAGGGGATAAATTCTATAAAAGAGGAAAACAAGGATTCTAAACTTAGAGAAAAATTCAAATGCAGCCTCAAAATAAAGTTTAGAACACCTATTGACGAGCAAAATTTCAAAATGATTTGTTTTATTGAGTGAAAGATCTTATATTTGATTTCAAAAGTAACTTACCCACAAGAAGAGTATTAGAACAAAGAATATAATGATTTTTCAAAATCAGTGTTTGTGACCTGTATTATTGAAATTGGGGCTCTCCTTGAAAATTCACATATAGTTATAGACAAAGTATTTCTAATTTCTCTGAATAGAAAAAAAAAAAACCTGGAGGATAAATACATTCATGGCCTTACAACCTTTCAAAATCCATTCTATTCTAATTTTATTCAAGAGAAAGTAAACTCTTGTTAGTAATAAAAGATACAATTCATAAAATTCAATACTAAATTTATACTAAAATTTATACTACTAAGTTGCTGTTTCTTTCATAGATATTTTAATTCTTCTCTACACTACCTTATGAAATCAGTTTTCATTTTATAAAAGATTAAACTCCTCATTTTTATTCTTAAACCTACATAGGAGCTCTGCTAGCTGTAAAAAATTTCATTATTTTCCTTCCCACTAGGAAAATTAAAATAATGAAATGTGAGATGCAGAAATTCAAGTTACAAGGCTGTCACTTTAAGACCTTAAAGATTAAATAGTTTTTTTAAAATACAAATTTTTGTTATTTATGGATATCTTTGGTTGTTGTACATCAGAAATTTGAATCTACTGGGTTAACCATTCTCCCCTTCGAGATATTCGGTGGTAAGCAGCTTAGGATTTGTGTGGGGGGCACCATGCCATTAAAGAAGGTTCAGTGTGTTTTCTGTTATCCTTAGTGTCCAGCTTTTACTCAGGTAATGCAAACTGGGTATTACATGTCTAAGCAAAATGCCTATATTTCAAGATAGAAAATGGGGAAGGGAAAGATTATCTGACTGATTCTTATCCTTTATTTTAGGTATTAATATAGACTTTTCCATAAATGTCATATAAGGAGTATGAGAAAGTAGTTTTCTTTGGGCATGTTACTATCTTGAACAGAATCAGAGCTCTTTTAATAAGAAAGGGGGGGAGGGAATGAATAAGTAGTATATTCCATAATACTTCTTAATATTTTAATCACTTAAACTTTTGTTCAATTTTAGCTTTTATTGAAAGCTCAAGGGACTATTACATGCAGCACTAACAAAAATCTCTTATGCATCCATTTATTCACCACTGAGATATAAGAATAAAATGTAGGCTCTGTCCCAAATAGTACAAATAGTGTTTGTGTGTATATTATCTGGATGAAGACAAAAAGAAAAGTAAACATATTTCTATATAAATGATTCATTAAAACTAGTTATCAAGTGCTACTAGCATTATAGAGTAAGTGACTGACATGGAGATAAGGAGGCAGCGCACAGATAAAGAAGACTTTATGGACGAGCTGACAGGTAAGATTTATCATGTCTCCCAGGATTTGAACTGATCTCCATAATGTCACCAAGAACTAAAGGCGGAATGGAAATAAAATTAAACAGCAACTCACATTGACTCTTTACCTTCAAAATATGGTCACAGAAAATCGAATGTCTACTACACACTACTGATGAAATCTGCTATTTGGAATTAGTTTCAACTTATTTAACTTTAATATCAGATAAGGACAATATTAAAAAGTTATTCAACGAAATTTTAACCTAGAGGGATTTTATTTTGGTTGTTTGTTTAATTTTTTGATTCATCAGTTTAAAAAATGGGCTATTAAACTGTTTGAGCAAGTGGCAGTGATGTTGAGATATAGGAAGTAAAATAAAAATTAGAAATACTACAGGTCTACAGAGTTACTTCCAGAAAAGAAAATACTAAGTTAAAGTTTGCCAGGGAAAAATCTATTTCTTAACGAAGGGCTTTTTATTTATATGCTAGGCAGCTATATGCCTTTCATGTCAGAACTGTGGAAAAGCAGAGATTGATGAGGGCATGAAAATCACCAGATTCACTTCAATAAAACTCAATGGTTTTATTAGAAATAGACAGCTTACAGATATTTTATAACAGCACTGTCTGAGGCTTACGAACCATACACAGAGGCTTAGATCAAAGCTACAGGACATGTTGAGGTTTAGCTTGTGCTTGAGCTTATCCAGAAACAACAGAAACATGATATCATTTCACATCAGGGAATAAACCAAAGTGGAAACAGTACAATTTCAGTAACAGGTTCAGTCTGTGGTCTGGTCACGCAAGAAAAGGAGGAGAACGTATTCTTTGTTCTGCTACAAAATTGTATTTCTCCTTATAAAAAAGTATCATAGCATTGTGATCCATAAGATCAGAGAGACTTTACCAGAATAAGAAAACCCAGCTGTTAAAATATATTATATACAGTGAGGTATTTAGAATTTTATTTTCTGTTTCTTTCCCAAATCTTATCTTTTGATATGAGAGTGTCAAGTTGCACATCAGGCCAACATGCATTGGTAAGGATTAAAAGTGTGAAGTCTGCTGGAAGGAAAGCAATGTACTCTCTATTTCTTCCAGATAACTATACAAAGTCTTAAAGGACTGTTTTGATAATAAGTACAATTTATCTCCTAATCAAAAGGCAAAGTCATTCTTCTTATACTTCCAATGAATGACAGTTATATTATTTTGTACATTTTTAAAACTTTCATACAGATTTTCATTGTACTCTAAGCAAAAACATTTAGTGTTCATTGAGATCAGGTTCATATTTATTAATGAAGTATTATATTTAAATCTTCTCGATTTCTTCATAACTTAAAATTTACAAGGACAATTTCTTAATTTGATAGTTCTTTACAGTTTTTAGGTGTTTTAAGAGCCATTGTTTTACTTATTACTCATCATCGCCTTCTTGACTAAATATAATCTGCAACCTCCCCCCTCCCACTTTTTTTAAGAAAAAGAAAGCCATGAAGAGGTTAAGTAACATTCCTAAAGTGACACATCAAACTAACATGGGACTTGGGACCAAAAGCCTATTTTCTTTCCCCAGACCCAGAAAACAAATGAGGAAAATTCGTAAACTTGTCATCTATATGAATATACTGGGTTAAGATGGTTGATCTGGGGTTGCTTATTTGCCTGCTCTATTAAACTACCTAGAACTAACAAGAATGTTTTTAATTGAATTGTACCAAATGTTTCAGTAATTTTCACTCAAATCAAAATTGGAAATATTTACAAGTTTCACCAAGAATCTCTTAGTTTCTCTATAATTGTTGGACATAACATGAAAATCAATGATCAATAAACTCCCTTTTCTTTATATGTCATGTCTTTTTTCCTAATCTTTTCCCCCTTCTACCTTATTTAAAATTGTTTCTTTCTCTGAGAGCATGATCAGATAAATTTACTCAAATTAAGGGATGAGAATTGCAGTTTTATTTTTAGAACAAAATTATTTTATTTTTAAAAAATAAATCCTAGAGAAAGCAAAGAACTAGTTTGAACATCAGTGATTAGTGGGTTACAGCCAAGAACCTACAAGTTATGTTTATCTGAGATTCAAATTTCATTTGACTAAAAAAAAAAACCCAAAAAACTCAAATGTTGGGACTCCGCTTGAAAAGGTAAAACCTAGAAGTAATTCTGAAGCACTAGAGGGACAACTGGGAAACCCCTGCTAAAATAATCTGAATAAAAATTGTACCATCAGTAAAATTAGCACTCATTCTCCCCAGCATGTTTATAAGTTACTTTATTTAATTTGTTCCCACTACTGTTTACTTCACCTGATAAGTTAAATCTGTCTTGTGTCACTTGGACATCAGAAACAGAGCTTCTTTCATCTACCTAAAAATATGTCGCAATACTTCAAACATATTAAAAAGAATAATAAAAGGCTATTGAACCAATTTTTTACCATGGCAAATACCTAGGAGGTAGTAAATTTTACTGAGACTTTGTTACATATAAAACTGAAGCACAGAGAGTTTAAATAAATTCATATATGGCAGGGATGTTTCAATGTAGCAATAAAGTGAAATCCATTGAAACTATAACCTCCCCTCTCTAGACAAGAAAGTAAATCAAAAGCAGTAAGTATCAAATTCCAGGAGAATGGCAGTGGCAATGGCAATAATTAGTTTTATTCTTAAAGATTCAAAAGATGCATCAAATTCTCTTTTAATTCAATAATCTGGCCCTTACCAGATAGATCCTGGTAGATGACAGTGACTTACAACAAATTCAACCGAACAGTCTCAAATGGAGCTGCTATGCTAAAACAGATGAACTGAGTCTCAGGTAAACGGTATATGTTTTGATATGGAGAATGTCTAGCAAGAATGTCATGATGGGAAATTCCCCAAATGGACAGATCTTTTATAACGCAGTCATCCACTTTATGAAGAGGAGTGACCTCTGGTAATAGTATATACAGACTCATAGGCAGTGGTGAATGAGTTGGTTGGTCAGAGACCTAGAGAAAAATTGCGAAGTCAAGAACAAGGATATCTAGGTTTATGGTACATGGATGATGCTGTGTGTTTGAGCACGAAATGTGGAGGTTTTTGTATTGCATGTTAATAGCCATCAAAAAGCAGCCACGTGTAAGTAACAATAAACATTCACATCAACAAAATGACTTGACAAGTTTCTGTAGATGTAGGCGGCTTCTGTCTCCAGCATAACAAGTACAGAAACGAAGTGGCATGTTGACATAAATGTAGGCAATGCATATATATGTCCAGCAGCCTAGGCTCTCATTCACTAAGACCTATCTAGGCACTGCCATTGTCAAATGGTCAACCTGCCAGTAATGGAAAACACCCTAAATTCCCCGAATTGGCTCAATTTCCCGAGGAGAAAAAGTAGCATTCGATGGCAAATTGATTATATTGGATCATTTTTACCATGAAAGGTGTAGCAATTTTCTTTATTAAAATAACTGTGTGCATACATATATCTCTATATATCTATATATATATATATCTGTCTATATCTATCTATATCTATATCTATATCTATATCATCTATATCTATATATCTATCTATATCTATATCTATCTATATCTATATCTATATCTATATCTATCTATATAATCTATATCTATATTTATATCTATCTATCTATAATCTATATATATAATATATATGTATATAAATTATATGGTTTCACCTTCCCTGACTTCAAAATTTCAGGGTTTAAAAAGGGTTTATTCTATTGACAAAGAATTCCTGAGTTACATCACATCAGACCAAGGGATCTATTTTATAGTGCAGAAAGTACAGCAATGGGCACGTATCTATGGGATTCACTGGTCCAATCCTATAGTATATAATCCAAAAACACTCCTGATAGTATGAAGGCCTTTTGATAATGCACTTAAGGCACCAATTTGGAGATAATTCACTGTGAGCATGGAGAGTCATCCTCCACAATGCATAATATATATTTAATCATTGACCATTACTAGTAATGTCACTGATAAGTAGAATATATGACACTCATAACCAAGGAATAACAGTGGTCCTGTTTATAATTACTCCTAGTGACCTACATGAGGAATTCGTGCTTCTAGTCCCTGCAATTTTTCGCTCTATGGGTTCAGAAATTTGGTACCTGGTGCAGAAGTACTTCTATCAGGAAAATACCAGGAGTTCCGTTCAACTTAATGGTATCCATCCCATCATTTCCTTCCTGCTCCTTGTGCAAGAGATCTTCAGACATGGAAATGAGTTGCTATCCTGGCGAAAATAATTGACCCTTCTTATCAGGTGAAGGTAGGACTGCTGTTAAATGATGGGGTTAAGTGATCCACTGGAGCACTGCTTGGTTATTCTCTTACTTAATTTTGATGATAAATAGACAAATATAGAAGCCACAACCTAGAAAAACATGGCACTCAGAGGCTCAGTCTCCTCAATAATAAGTGTCTTGCTCTCTCCACGAGAGTGAACGTTTACATGGAAAGAAATGCCAGCTATGATGGAAATTTAGAATGGGTGGTTATAGAAGATGATAACTGGCATCATTTGTTTCCTAAATCCCAGCTTGAGTGGTGGGAGTTCTAGTTTTTTCCACTAATCTTTCTCCTGTACATTCTTCATGAAACAAAGACCAACCAAAATCATGGAGGAACTGTTCCCACGTAGGATAAACATATTAGACACTCATATCCCTCCGTTAGGATGTTCCCAAGACACTCATGCTCCCAGTCCCCAAGAGTTACTTTCATCTGAAGGGAGATGTCACACCTAAAATAACTGTACTCCCTAAAGCAAACTGCATATAATTACTAATCTATGAGAAGGTGTAGAGGATCAGCCTCCTTTGCTCAATTCGGATTATCTCTGAAAGGTCATCCCAGGCCCAGAGTTCCCAGTTAGATGGCTAAAGTCATTGCTGCATCCCAGTTCAACATCTCCCTCTGCCCGATCCTGCCTCTGTCACTTCTGCATAGGTGCTATTCCCAAGAGCAATCCCCAGTGAACCAATATTCCTCTCAGTCTTTCTCCTAGGGAACTCATGCTATCATATTATATCTCAATTACTTTAGCATATATTTAAAACATTAAACAGAACTTTCCCATTGTCAATCTGACTCTCACTTTCCAATGTCCCACTTTTCAAAGTGTAGGTCTTCCCCTAGGTGCTGACTCTTAGAATTGCCATAGGCTCCCTGTGTCATGCTTTCTAGCCAAGACTATAAAGAAGTGAGGTCTTTTCTCATTAGGCTCATCCGCTTGTAAAATGTCACTGCACCATTTATCTTTTCTCCTGGTTGTGGATGCTCATGAGAGATCTCTATTAAGTTAGCACTCGAACTGCCTAAATTCAGCAGCTTCTCCTGTATTCATCCTCTTTTATTTCTCTAATCTAAAGCCAAGCGTGGGACTGTTTACTGAAGATCTTCCATTTTGGGTAATTTATCTTAATAATAATTCTCAAGTTTCTTCTTTTACCCAACCTTCCACATTTTTGCTAAAAGTATCTGTGCTCTACTTTGACTTTATGGAAGGAAAGCAGCTTAGTGGTTTTAACCCCAGGAATACCTCTAACACACATGTTTAGGAAATTATGTAGGACAAATACAAATTTAAACTGTGCCTTTATTAGCAAGGTCCCACATCAACTGACTAAAATATTTTTAAATGATTTTGTTTCCTCAGAATTAATCAACTATTTCTCTGAATCAAGCTTCAAACCATAATTACTTCTGAGGAAAAATATTATTTGATAGCAAATAATAAAAAAAAGATGTGATAGCAAATAATAAAAAAAAAGATATGATAGCAAATAAAAAAAACAACAAGAGAATGACAAGCAGACAGATGAGTTTATAGATAAAACACATGCTTATTAATGTGTTATGTTTATAACAGCACTGTGCTAGACACTAAAGGACATAAAAAAGTGCACCTTATTATTGTTAGCAAGCTTTACTAGTTAGATGGGAAGGTGAAAAATATCACATAAAATAACAATTAATGTTAGAATTTAACAATATCAAGTAGAAGTGGATAAAACTTTAAGAATGTGAAAGGAGGCTTATCAATGAAAGAGAAAGAATTTGTACCTGTAAAAAATGGAGTATCAGAACAATTTAGAGTCATGAAAACCAAATATTTAAATTTTCGAGAGGAAAAACTGTAAGGACAGTACCCTTAAACAATATATGTTTACTTTCTATTCCATTTCCTATCATGTTTAAGAAAGCAAAATTGGACAGACACTTTGTCAGCAGCCATTTACAGTTCAGCCTGAGTTGCCTAAGTGTTCATATTTTCTAAGAATTTTAGCCAATTTTGGTTTGGGTTTGAATTCTTCCTTGGGATACATTTCAAACCATAGAAAAAGCACATGTTTCTTTGGCTTACCAGTTAGACAACCTGGATTATACTTTGTGGGACTATTGGTTCTGTAGCCATGCTCAGCACAAAGGCTTTTGGCAGACACAGACCCATTTCAAAAGCCATGCCAATGGCCACTATTGCAGGGGTAAGCCTTTCACTAGACCAACATTCCTGTTTTGAATTATGTAGTTCTTATGATTTATTTAGTTTTGGACATTCAATCCTGGAAAGATTGAATCTTTCATTAAAGATATCATATGGAGCAAATAGGCAGCTCAAAGTTGCAAAACATTTTATGGGGCAGACAAAATGAAACTATTCTGAAAAAATATATTAAAATAATATTTGTTATTAAATCACTTAATGATATGTAAATCAATAAAAGAAGTACAAGTTTAAACCCTTTTATATTAATTTCCTTAATGCTTTATTATTATTGGTTAAGCCTTATTTGAACTATAAGACTCTTATGACTTCACATTTATTTGGTATTTATAATAGCTATCATTTAATTTCCTATCTAACTGTAAATGTTTTACATATTAATTTTCATTTACCCTTAACTCCATGACTAAATATTGTTCCTATTTTATAGGTAAGGAGATGGAGGCTTAAAGATGTTAAGTGTTTTTTTATGATCACAAAGTTAATAAGCAAAGGAGGCATTTAGTATCAGAGATTACATCAATGCTTACAAAGTTTTGTTCCCCTCCTTGTAGTTTTCATTCTATATCCCTTTCCCGACGAACTCGGGAATAGGCTTGTGATTTTCTTTGTCCAATGAAACAATGTGTGCTCATTCCTGAGCAGAAATGACCCCGGCCACTGCAGTGACTTGTTGTGCCTTTTTATTCTTTACCACAAGATCAGTGATGCCTCAGTCAGACCGTTTCTTTAGCCTGCAGTAGAACAGCAGCATTTTATAATGGACCTGTAGTGCAGGTGAGAAATAAACTGTGTTGTTTGTCACTGATACCTGAGGGTAACTTATTGATACTTTATATCCTGGCCTGGAATGATTTACTCAAAAGAATTAACAAATGGAAAGTCACTTTGACCTTTTTCAATAGACCTTTTTATAACTGATATATTAATTACCCATGAGTTGTTCAAATATAAACATCTGACATCTCCAATTTGATTAAAATATTTTTGAAGGCAAATATAATTATTATGTTTACATTTTCAAATTCCAACAAAAAAATTGCTCTGCTCGAAGAATTTACATGGCATATGCTGTAATGAGATTACATTCTTTACTATCACTGGTTTTATTTTTTACATTTTTAATCTTTGATCACACAACAGTGTATATGTCTTTTCTTGTGCACAACTATTATACCATATTATATTATATTATATTATATTATTCATTATATTATTAGTACCATAACTGTTTTTCATCTCCCATGTTGTCTTTATTTACCTTTGGCAGACAATAACTCTTGAAATCAGGTAAACAGAATCTTTGAAATGGCAGTGGGAAATATCATTTTGTATCATCTCTATAACTTACAAAATCTAATATTTCTATCAAATACCTGAAAATTAATGCCCACTTAATCCTGACTTGATTATCATCACTTCTCTATATATATATCTGATGCACAGCTCTCTCGTATTATTTTTTTAGACTTAAATGGCCTTTCTTCTAGTATTTAGGTCTAGAGGAAAACTGGCACTTCTACAGTTAATTTCTTATTCTTACGCATATTTTTTGTTTTTTTTTTTTAATATTTTGAGTGTTATATTAATAACAAAAAACTTTAGCCAGAAAAAATATAGGTTACCATCTCTCAAGAAGCTGATAATATTTTTTTAAATAAAAATTTAAATTTAGGACAGTGTTAGATTTACAGAAAAATCATATAGTAGTAAAGAGTATTCCCATGTACCCCAAGCATATGCCCCTATTACTAACATATTTTATATAGTGTGTTTGTTACAGTTAATGAACAAATATTTATGCATTATTATTAACTAAAGTCCATAGATTATTTGTATTTCCTTAGTTTTTACCTAATGCCCTTTTTTTCTGTTTTAGGATCCCATTCCACGTACCATGTCACATAGAATAGTTGTCTCCTTAGGCTCCTCTTGGCTGTGACAGTGTCTCATACTGCCCTTGTTTTTGATGACCTTGACAGTTTTGAGTAGTACTGGTCATCTACTTAGATTTGTCTGATGTTTTTTTTTTTCTTTTTCATAATTAGACAGGGCTGCGGTTTTATAGAAGGAAATCCTCAAAGTACCATTTTCTTCACATCATTTCAAGGGTACGTACTAGCAACATGATTGATTACATTTGATGTGAACCTTGATCACCTGTCAGAGGTAGTGTCTATCAGACTTCTCCACTGTAAAGTTAATCTTTTTCCTATTTTTGATTACTGTACTTTTTCTATCTTTTCATACTGTTTTGTACTTTATACACAGCCCACACTTAAGGAGTGGAGGGATATGCATCATTCTCTACATTTTGAGGGTGTGTATCTACATAAGTTATTTGGAATTTTTCCGTATGCAATATTTGTCTATTCCCCATAATTTGTTAATGTATTTAATTACCTATTTGTATCAATATAAAGTTTTGGATATTTGATTTTAACTTTGGATCATAATCCAATTCTCCTTTATTTTGTTGCTCAAATTCTTCCATTTTTGGCCATCGGAAGCTCTTTCAATTGACTCCTGTGTCCCTTTGCTACACTCCATTATTTTGGTTTCCTTTCTTTTCCTTCCCTACCATTCTTTTACTTTAAGCCACTACAAAATGTTTGAGGCTCATCTTGTATATTTCCTTCCCAAATTCTAGAATCAGTCAATTTTTCAAGTAGGAGCTCAGGTTTTTTAAATTGAATAACGGTATTAGAAACCAAGATCTGGGTGACATATGTGCTCATTATTACTAAGGTGTCACTGCTTCTAGATTCTCTCAGCTGTCAAAGCTGGGAACAATATGCGTGTATACTAACCAGTACATGCACACATATCTGTAAGTACTTTTATATGTAACTATTAGTATCTATATTAAGCTAAAATTGGTATTTATTGTCTCCAAATCTAATCCATTTGCACGAAGATCATTCTAGACCTCTTCCCTTGCTTGTCTGTAATCTTCCACTCCAACAGTGAGAAAACTGGTTACCACCATTGGCCATATGTTTGTTTAATTGTTCAACCCCAATATACATATATAGTGGTAGCAGAATTATTAATCTATGCTCCCATGATAAACAACTTTAACAACTGGCATATATTGCTATGTATAGTTTCTTTTACCTTTAGTTCTGTAGACCCCATTCAATTCCAAGGTTACTTAGGTCAATTACTCCCACTTCTTTCAGTGAACTTGTTTTATTCATTTGTATTAGATTATTTTGCTACATCCTGCATTTCATACTGGGATCTTCCAGTTTCTTATATAGTTTTTAAATTTTTGCATAGATAAGGTTCACTCCTGTGCTGTACGGTATCATACAGAATATTTTTACTGCCTTAAAAAATTTCCTATGCTTAATCTATTAAATCCTCTCCCATTTCCAAACCGTTAGTAAATCCTAATCTTTTTACTTTGGCTCTAGTTCTATCTTTTCCATAATGCCATATTCTTGAAATGATATAGTATATAACCTTTTCAGAATGGTTTCTTTCAGTTAGATTTATGAATTTAAGATTCATTCATGTCTTTTGATGGTTTTATAGCTCATTTGTTTTTTCTCTTAATACTATTATATGGATGTACATTGCACATATGTACCGCAGTTTATTTGTACATTTATCTGTTGAAGGATATCTTGGTTGCTTCTAGTTTTTGGCAGTTATGAATAAAGTTGTCATAAACATTCATTCACATGTACAGTTTTGTGTAGATATAAGTTTTCAACTGAGTTGCATAAATACTAGGAGAGTGATTGTTAAACTGAATGATAAGACTATATTTAGTTTTGTAAGTAGTTGCCAAACTGTCTCCCAAAGTTACTGCACCATTTTACATTCTCACCAGCAATAAATGAGAGTTTTGGTTGTGATACATTCTTGCCTGCAATTGGTCTTGTCAATGTTTTGGATTTTATCCAAATATTTCATTTAACATGAAAGTTAGGAAGAGACAGATACCATTGAGAATAGCCAAAGCCCTAATATTTTATGCTTTTTTTTTTTTGAGAATTATTAATCCAAGTAAGTTGCTTTAAAGTCCACTTCAGAATATTCTAACATTAGTTATTTTGGGAAACTCAGCACATCATTACATTATCTCTGTGCTTGAATGCAATTTTCACTATGAAAGCAGCTAGATCCAAACTTGAGATTAGCAATTAAAGGAATATGCTTTAACACCTTATCAATCTCAAAAAAATCTCCACAATCTAAAATATGTCACTTGATTTGATATTAGAAATGTTTATTTTCATAAAATATCTACAACTTGTAGATTTCAGGGTAGCTATATAAAAATCTACTCATTCCATATTGTACTTTCATATGTATAGGAGTAAAGGGTTATGACCTAGTAATCAGAGATTCTGACAAATTATCCATACTATTTTACCTATACTGTGAAAAAACTTAAGCCAGAACAGTTAATAGTAAATGATCACAGGACTCATAAGATTTCCGTTCTACAGAATTAACTCAAAAGATACTAGATAAAGATTTTTTTTGGTCAATTATACCATATATAGAACTAAATTAGTAAGAGATCAAAAAAGAGCATCATTTACATGGGTAAACTAATTTAGAAAAATATCGTGTAGAACAAATTAGCATCATGTAACATTAAGAAATGTACCTGAAACCATGAAATGCATAGAAAAAGACTTAGGAACAAAACTCAAGAACCTTGGACTTAAAGAGGATTTTATAAATTTGACCTCAAAAGCAAGGGAAGTAAAAGCAAAAATAAATGAACTTCTGCTCAACCATTCAAATTGGAAAATGTATTTGCAAGCAATGCCTTTGCTAAGGGCCTAATATCCAAAATATACAAAAAACTTATACAACTCAATAACAAACAAACAATCCAATAAAAAAAAATGGGCAGAGAACCTGAACAGATACTTCTCTCTAGAGGACATACAAATGGCCAACAAATACATGAAAAGATGCTTAACATCACTAGCTATTAGGGAAATGCAAATCAAAACCACAATGAGATATCATCCAACATCTGTTAGAATAGTTATAATCAACAGGACAAGTAATAACAAATGTTGGAGAGGATGAAGAGAAAAAGGAACCCCCATACACTGCTCGGGGGACTGCAAATTGATACAGCCACTATGGAAAACAGTATGGAGTTTCCTCAAAAAACTAAGAATTGATCTACCATGTGATCCAACAATCCTTCTACTGGGTATTTACCTCAAAGACTTGAAAAGCCATATCTGAAAAGATATTTGCACACCGATGTTCATGGCAGTATTATTCACAGTGGCCAGGACATGGAAGCAACCAAAGTGTCCTATGATAGATGACTGGCTAAAGAAGCAGTGGTACATATATACAATAGAATATTACCCAGCCATAAGAAGACATGAAATACTGCCATTTGTGACAACCTGGATGCACCTCGAGATAATCATGCTACGCGAAATAAGCCAGACAGAAAAAGTTGAAAATCACATGATATCACTTATATGTGAGATATAAACCTAAAAGCAACAAGTAAACAGGACAGAAACTCATGGACATGGACAATAGACTAGTGGTTACTAGAGAAAAGGGGGAGGGGGAAGGGGAGAGATAGGGTAAAGGGGATCAAATATATAGTGACAGAAAGAAATCTAACTATGGGAGGTGAGCACACAGTGTAAATATATATATGCCTTACTGTTAAAGTGCACAGCTGAAACTTATTGGATTTCATTAACCAATGTCACCATAAAAAATTTCTTTTAAAAAAAGGACACCATGAAACATGAAAAATCAATAACAAAATTAAAAAGATTTCATTGCAAAATACAAAATATTTTAAAACAAAAAAGAAATGTACATAAAAATGAAGAAATAGACTCATTTTGTGAACTTGTTTTTATAAAATCTTGATACAAAAACAAACATGTTCCAAGACTATTTTGTTTTTGAAATTTGAAGTTCTTATAAAAGCTTAAACATCATTGGTTTGTCTGCCTCTCATCTTGAATCTGTCTGGAATATTGTTATAAATAAATAGAAATCACATTTTTAAATCCATAACTCATATTAATTTACAACTATTATGAAGTATCAAATAATAAAGTCAAGAATTAACTTAGGAAAAAAAATCTAATTAATGTGTACTTAAAAAATGTTTTCATATAGTGATCTATATTCTATACAAAGAAGATTTTCATGTTTTGTTATTAAAACTCATTTAGGCAGAACAGAGGTATTTAGATGCAAACCCCAGTTAACTAAATGTATAATCAATGTTTTTTGCAACTGTCTTTTGTTTGATACCCTACATCGAAGAAAAAATGTCATTATAAAATTGCTGTTCAATACTGTCTACTGTACTTTAGAACCACATTTCTGTAGTTTGCTAATAACATTTCTGTATTGTGCTGATTTGCAATTCTTGACCATATTTTTAACCCAAGTAGTTGGCAAAATTTCTAGAGTAACTGCTTTATTCTGGGAAATCCGGCTGCCATGATTAGTGGTTTGACTGCAGCATTTCCATACAAGTAAGTTCCCACTGATGTGCTTGTGGTTTCACATATACCAAAAAATATTCTTTGATGAGTAGTGGATGGAAAAGATTGTTCATCTCACAATGATATTTCTGGCCACATAGACATACCACAATCTGTATCAGTAATCTTGAAATTTTGGCAGTCATAAATATACATTAGTCTCACCAATATATATTTATTATTTATATCATTTTCTTTTGATATTTTACCCTTTATAAAATGAAAGAAAAAAGTCACTGAAACATCTTCAAAATTTTCATTGAAAACTTCATGCTACTTTAATAATTGGCTTAGGCCAAATGGAGAATAACATTTCTAGAAACTTCAGTTCTGTCTCTCTCTCTCTCTCTCTCTCTCTCTCTCTCTCTCTCTCTCTTTATATATATATATATATATATATATATATATATAAAGAATTGTTAGAATGGGAACATAGTCAGAGTAGAGATGTAGCTCGGGTGCAGAAATGTCAATGTCCCTTCAGAATATGAACAGTTAAGGCACATCAAAGGATCAGTGAAGAACAATAACTTGTTTTTTCATCCAGTCTATACCCAGAACACATTCTAGTCAGCACAAAAGGACCGCATCAGAGAAGCTTTTTAACATAAAGCATCTGTCTTAAGTATTAAAAATGTGACTTCAGTTTTCCTCTTAAATACCATCACAGTTGACCTTTTGAAACAGCTGAAGTTTCTCTCTGCTTGAAATTGCTCATTCTCATGAAGAACAATAATCAAGTAATGCATTTATTTTAATCTTGTTTGGCCTTTCTTGAGAGCAAGCACATTCCAAAATAACTGTGTTCTTTAATCCTAGTTACATTGTTTCATTTTATATCCTAAAAATGAATTTTCTATAGCAATTTTCCTGACAATTGTTAAAGAAAAAATTGCATTAAATGACAGTTAATATTAAATATTATGAAATGAAAGCACAATTAAACAGCCTTTTACATACAAAATTCAAAATGTTAAAACATATTCTTCCTTTTACTTTTCCATTTATGTTGTTTTTTATAGTTGTTAGACAATTTTTATGCATTGCTTTGTGGAATATTTTTGCCCAATTTTCCCTTTATCTTCTAATTTTTAGCTGTGGAACAGTGCAGGAAACAATCTGGTTTTGATGTATCCCCAACTTTTTTCAGTGTGTGTGTGTGTCTGTGTGTGTGTGTTCTAAATAAACTCAACTAGGTCGTATGACTCATGTGCTTTCCATGGTCTCATTGAATTTATGTCTACAAGCTTTCTGATTTTATTTGATCACATAGACACTCAGATTGCTTCTTTTAAAAAAAAATAACTGTTCAGAAAGAAGTACTGCTTTAGGGCTTTTTTTTTTTTTTGATAAATATCTTTTCAAGGTGTGTAGAAATTTGATCAGTTTGCATAGCAGAAATAAATACTTGAGCCTCATGTGGTTTTCAAGGACAGCTGTTTCCTCTAGTTTTGGCTCTATGATTAAGGCTTAAGGAAGAGATACAGAGAAATGAGAAATGTAATTGTTGACTTCGGAAGATTTAACAGGTGTGCTGGGGCTTTTTATGTTTTCTGCGTTTTCTTTTCTTTATAGGTACAGCAATGAGAAAAGATTTACCAAAAAAGCTTTACAAAGGAGCATAACTCAACATATGTCAAATTCAAGTTTTATTTGAATACATTTCAAGAAAGTAGTCTAATATTCACATTCTCACATGAAGCTTCATTACAAAAACCTAAGCACAGACAAGCAGGATCCACTAAAATCCCAAAATATAACAAATTTTCTGTGAATCTAAAACTTTCTCTCCATATAAACATATTTAAAACACTTGCATTTTGATATTTCAATACAGTATTATCTTACACATTTCAGCATTTCTTTGCTGGAATTTTCAGGATTTAATATTTATTGGAAAGAGGGATGCCTCTGAATTCTGTCGAAGCATGCATCGTTTATTTTGAAGTTATTTTGAAAATGTGGCAAACCACATTTTGAGGAGAAGCATAGGCCCCATTTCTTCAGTGCAAATAGGCTCCGAGGTCTTTTGAAGTGTCACTAGGAGCAGAAAATGTTGAGAAAGAAGAGAATCTTAGAATCATTCTTTTGCCTTGCATCCAACTTCATTATCAAAGGACAAAATTTTATAGACAGATTTTGAGATAATAAAGAGACACAAGACCAGGACAGTTTTGTAGTTTGCCGTCCTCTTTAACAGGACTATTGCCAGCTAGATGTACTATTTCCCCAGGAACCACTGAGTCAATATTTATATACTAATTATGTATATAAATAAAAGATTGATTATATAGTTTCTATGACGATTTTTTTTAAATCTTTGATTTAATTGGAGGACTTTCTTCTCTTTTATGCCAAGAATAGCTAATGTTCATGAACTTTATGAACCCTATTACATGACTTTCCCAAAGTCAAAGATCAGACTAAAGCTGTAACAGTAACATCAAAGTATGAACTTTTTAAATCATAGTTCAGTGGTTCCTTTTAGATCAAACTTAGATGTTCTAAAGTAAATGTAGTTTATATAAGTAATCTTTTGAAAAATTGCTTAAACATTCAAGTAAGATATGGTTTAGAAATTTTAAATTTAAGTGATTCTAAGAAAGTAATATTTATTCTTCTAATTCTCACCGATGGCAGGAAGTCATGAAACAAGTGGCCAGTTTATCTTCAGATATTTTCCTATTTAATTCCTTTTATGTAGAAAGGATGGCATTACCAAAAAACTAAGAGAAATTAAAGAGGAGTCACTGTAGAAACAGCTTTTTACATAATTACATCATACTCACTACTCCCTAGCCTGCGAATGGTTCAAATTGTCTGAAAAAATGAACAGGTCAAATATCCATGCATGCAGTTAGCCAAGTGTGGGTTAGTTGATATCTCTGAATATTTATGACTATCCTCTGACTGCCTATCTCCTCCCATTCCCTGTCTAGTACAAGTTTTTTTTTTTTCAATTAAAGCGGATACCAAGAATAAAATGAAGAACTAAATAGCTAAATGAAATGTGCATGTGTGAGAAATTACTGTATGCTGACTCTTTGCCAAAATTACTTTGCATATACTTTGTATATATACTTAGCTATTTAATACCAATTATTTAATCATACTGATAGTAAACAGCTGATTTTTAAAAGTATATAAAAAAGCAAAATGACATAGAGAACTGAAAAATAACAATTTTAAATTAGTCTTAGAGTTATATTATTTTTATCAAATATTAGTAGACTTAGCCATAAAGTTCTTTTATTTTTTTCTTTTAAAATGTAGCCAAGACACAAACATCTTTCTTTGCTTTCTTTGCAGGAAAGAACCAGTATCTGGATTATTTCCAGGCCATCCAGACAGCTATTTCAACTGGAACAAGTGACCTTTGGAACAGACTAGAACATAGCAGCCTGGCCAGACTGAGGGGAGAAAGTAGTGAACTGGGAAGGGGCCCAACATGTTCTTGTAAAATGTCATTTGAAGTAAAAGGACAATAAAAAGTTAAGGACAAATAAATGAACTTAAAAATATTTAAAACCAATGTAAACTGTGTGACCACAATATGAGATTCAAGGAAAGATACAGTTTGAGTCTTTAGCTATCATCCTTTTATACACATGCTCAACAAAGAGTTCTCCACCCCTTTGAGTATAAAAAAATGTCCCTTAATTATACAACATTCATTTTTGAGTCTCACTGCCTCTTTAAAGCTCAAGGATCATTTGTTTTTTCTTGCCTCAGTTGGGTCAGATTTCCTTAGTCTATGATATTATGGTGGTTGCTGCAGTATGATAAAAGTTAAAATAATGGTAAAGATTTCATCAGAGAGGACAAAGTGGTTATCTTCTAACAGTTACTTGGAGGGCATGTTCTTTTCTTTCACAGAGAGCATAAAAAGTTTTAGTTTATATCATTAGCAAGAAGCATGCTATGGGAATTAGTCAACCTTTTACTGAACGCTTATGGATAAAATGTTGTGATTGGCACCAAAGAGGATACGAAAATGTCAAGACAATCCAAGACAATCTTTCCCTCAAGATTTTTGGATAATAAATAGAAAAGATTTTTTTTTTTTTTTAAGGACAGTTGATAAAAGGAAAATTTACCAGGAAAATTCTATAGGATTTCAGAATGTCCTTTTACAGAGAATTTAATTAGGCCCAGCGTATACTGGGGAATCCTTTTAAGAAAGTAACTCATAGCGTCCAGCTAGCTTTCCTTTAATGAGAGCAACATTTAAAAGCCTTAATGAATGTTCCAAAGCGCCTGTAGATAGAGTTGCTTGCAAACTAGAAAAGCTTGGCTCAATGAATTTTGAGTGTGCATCTGAATCAATTTCAAAAAATGTGGCTAAAGTAAATAAGATCAGTTTTCACAGATTTTTGGTTAAACTGTTATGATAGTAACTGACACAAAATCCAATATTAGTGATATAGAAAAAAAATCAGCCATTTCAATTTGTCATGGAATGTCAAAAAAAATGTGAAATGAGCCTTTAACCTCAACCCTGTCTTAATTATGCCATCTTTTGTATATTATTTAACTATGACATTGAAGTAGTGTGTTTTAGAACTAGAATGAAAACAAGTGAATCCAGGAAAAGGTCAAATCTTTTGTTTTAAATATGCATATTTCTTTAAAGTTCACTTGAAAGGGAAAAAATGGAAAACCATAAATTATTTTAAGAGGTGGTCTCCTCATTAGAGTAAGGACATCTCACTTTGAATGTATTCCAGAGAAAATATATTTTAAGGGAGGGGTTTCTAGAAGCAGGTTACATTTGGACCTTAACATGAGATCAAGACATGGGACAAGTGTATAAGAATTAAGATTTGTGTCAAATTTACAAGGTGGGTACTGGAGGAGGAAGTTCTTGAGAAATGTCTGAGGTTATCTAGGAAGGAGAGAACACTTAAGTTAGGCCCTCCCTGCGTGAGACTGAGGAGTCTGAGGGCAATATTAGCCCTGCTTATCCCAACAGTGTGTTAGTGTCCTATAAAGGGTGTCGTTTACATGGAGTCGGAGATTCAGTCGTTAAAATTGAATCCAAGATTCTTCAAGTAATTTAACAGAGGCTGAAACCCAAACTCATGAATAAATATTGAATTTGGAAGTATATATGGAAACACTGGAACAGAAAAATATTAACAGCCTTTTTTTCTCTCATGGTTATGCTAAGTAACATCTAAAAAAGTAAAAAGGTCAGTATTTAGAAAAACAATAACACGAAATCTATCAGAAATTCTATTTGAAGATAAATTACTATAATGCAACTAAAATGTTTTGAAAAATTCAAATCCAAAAAACAAGAAACAAAAGATGAAGAAAATTATTGTTATTTGCCTGTCCTGAGAGACTTCACACTGAATAATGAACTTTACACCAGCCAGTGCTATGTACCCAAACTTAAAATAGTTAAATTTAAATGTTCTTGGGGAAGTTTTTGGTTCACAAAGTACTTTAATACATATCGGTTTTCATTTATTAATTCATGTATTTGTCTTACTCTTCTTTTCCGATAATAAACTAACTGAAGACAGGGATCCTGTCATCTTCAATTTAACAATGTCTGTTAGCAAAACAACTAGACGTTTTCTTACCCACATAACACATGTTATTCACATAGGGTAATAAATAATTTTTTTGAATGATTGATGAATTATTCATTGGTGTGCAAAGGCAGTAAATGTGAGTCCTATGTGTCTTTTTTTTATGGACAGGTTGATAACTTTTTCATGATATTCCAATTAGCCACGGCTCGAATCCTATTATTATCAAGTCTTCCTTTTCGAGACTATCAGCCAAGACATGGTTTGTATCATTACTAGGCTAAAAAGGCTCTCAATTTTGAAAAGGTATATTTACATAACACAGTTATTGCGCCAGATGCTTCTGGTGGAAGGAACCAAACTATGACCTCTCTCACCAGCAGGATCAAGTTGATTGTTTTCACAACTGAATGACATTTGCTCATAAAGCTAAAATGTATGTGGCTGTAAGAAGTGAAGTTAAAGTCTTTTCTTTTGTTCTTTTTCTATCTCTTTCTCTTTCTTTTGGCTCCAATTTATGACCAGAAAAATCTGGCACATAATTGTCTAAATTAATCAGAAATTATTTAATGAGTAAATTATACAATTTAATTTTTTAAAATCATTTATTCTCAGCAAAATCAAACATATCATTGAGTTTACATAGAAATACAATTTTCAACTGGATTTCCATAAAAATGCACTGGTGAAATAAATGTCCATAATTAATGACCAATTATGTATTATTTAATCATGCCAGTAGCAGAATTGATTTACCATTAAAAATTGGTAAAGTAACATTTTAAATGTGCAAATACCATCTCAGTACTCTATTGTGTTACCATTGATAATAAATGGCCACTAAATATATACCTATTACATAAAGCTTTTTAAAGTACAATAAAAATACAAATTCTATCTGTTAAAAAAAGCCATTGATATGGCTTCTAAACATCCTCATTATACAAATTCCAAAATACTATATGACAAACAAAATTATAAAGACTCTTTTTTTATGAAACATATGCTACCCTCTAATTAAGGAACAACTTAGCAGATAACAGACAACAAACAAGGCTATATATACCATAGAACATTATGGAAATACATACAAATATAATATTATGTAAGCTATTTGACTTCTTTTCCTACTGATAATGTACCTTTAGCATTTGAAGAAAATTCCCATGAGTAAAAAAAGAAAAAAAAATCTATTTTTGAGATCTACTCCCAGTCTAAACTCACATTTTCATTAATTTATTTTTCTTAAATGAGATGAACCAAATTATAAATTTTGACCATAAATATTTGTTGCACTGGGTAAAAATTATTTTTTATGTTAAAAGATAAACAGAGCAGCAATTTGATTTTTGTGGAAAATGAGATTCTAACTTTGATAACAACAAAAAAATTAATTTGCTAAATAATATTGATTCACAAAGAATAGAATTCATAGATTTTAAAGTATCAATGGGGCATCTCACCTATTTAGAGAAAAAAATATAATTGGTATAGTAAACATGGGTAACAGACATTGCATATGTTCCAAATGTTCTTTTAGGAAACATCAGATTAATAATGTTTATATGTTTAGTAATGTAACATCTCATTAGAAATTAAATTTTAAGCATTTTGTAAGCAGCAAATTTTAATTTTTCTCACAATATTTATTTACAAAATAAAATATTTAGAGTATAACTGACAATAACAACATTATCTTGCATTTACTAATACTCTAAATACATTTCATTTCATTATTATTGGAATTTTTATTTTTATTTTACCTGCTAAAAACGACGTGGTGGCATTATAGCAAAGTTTACATTTTCTCAATTCTATGAACATTTCAGACATAAAATGATATCTGTTTAATGAACAGTAACATGTTTATTAGTTTGAATATAGTATTTAGTTTGATATTGGTATGTCTCTTTAGGACTTTGAAAGGTATCATTAAGGTATGGCTTTTGGGAAATCAACATAAACTAGCAGCTTGGAATATGACATAAATTTCAAGATGTTAACTATTTAAAACTCAGACACAGGCAGATATTTGGATAATTTGTCTTTTGATTACAAGTTCTTCTACAACAGAAACAGAAAAGAACATAAAAGTATGCTTTACTTTACAGTGAGTTGTTTTTAAAATAAAATGTTACAGATCAATAGTGAATGTATGAGGGAATTTTACTAAAATAATTTTCAGAAAGTGAAGATATTAAAAATATATATTGGCACATGTATAATACCTGTCATAAAGTAATAATAAATGATACATAAGTAGATGAAATAAATTTAACACGAGTCAGATCTCTTGTTCTTGACATCAGCACCTGCTGTCTAATGGGTCGAGACAAAATACTGTGCCTTCAAGAGTTAGTCCCATTTTGAACCCCTCCTGTGAAACAGAGTAAAATCATTAAAATAGAAAAAGCTCTTAGCAAAACATAAAAAAAATAAAAATCATTAAATCGAAGAGACTATGAAAAGAGATTGCAATCTTCATGCTTTGATCAACTAAAAAATACTGTCTAATGTTGGCTTGTCAATTTTTTTATACAGGTGTATGCCCCAGGCAGATCTTTATACCCCTTAGCATTTTAATTGTTTTAAATTTATGTGAGGTTAGCATGCATGAGAGATAAAATAAAATAGAAATATATGGAAGTAAGTAGTTTCAAGACAAATATTTTTCAGTAAACTCTATATGTCACTCTTAAATCCTCTTGGCTTTAAAGATCGATATTCATTTAAATATGTCATATTTAAATAAAAGTAAGATAGTTAGACTTCAAGTTGATGAACAGTTCAAGATAACCTGCTAGTTTTTACCTTTTCTTTCTGTTATCACTAGCCAGAGTCTGGTAAGATATGTTCAGTAAATGCAATGCTATATTCTACGTGAAACACAGAACTGCAGACCACTTTGCCACGGAGAAAGCTTCCTTAAAAAGTCCTTGCAGCTGCAAGTTTTGCTTTGAATTCCACTCCACTTAGCATGTTTTAGATGTTTTTGGAAATTAAGTTGCCTTTGATTTATTGAGAGCAGGTACACAATTAATGTGAAAGGGTTTTGTTTTTTTTTTATCCGTAACATTTTGAATTAAAAGTTAACGGCAAAAAAAGACTCCCTTCTTTTTTGCATTTGATAGATAATTTAACTATGGGCTATCTCCAGTCTTATCAACTCCCCCATCTCCATGTTTGCTTTTAATCTTTGCCCACTGGCCTACAAAGAGATGAAAAGCACAGATTCACATTGATCAATGGAAATGAATTAGAGGCCACGTTTTAGGTTTCTTGTTTAGAAGCAGTGTGGCAGTCTCTCTCTTTCTCTTTCTCTCTCGCAGAGAAAAACCACTCATGTGTAAAAATGGTGACCATGTTGATGAGAGAGAGAGAGATCTGCATACTATGTCATCTAGTGGTATATTAGATGATAGATGACAGATGATAGATAAATGATAGATAGATGATAGATGATGGATGGATGGATAGATAGATAGATAGATAGATAGATAGATAGATAGATATAGGTTAGGTAGACAGACAGATTATAGGATATATATTACCTTTGGAAAGGTTTGATAACTCACAGTGTTTTTTACATTTTGTCAGTGCATTTGTAAATTAAACCAGTATCACATTGATGACCCTGAAAATACTATTTTTTATGTGTTACCAGTATTTGAGAGGCTGACTAGTAAAATCAAAGTTAAAAAAAGGCTTAATCATTATTTCGATACAAAAAAAAAGTTTGTATATCACTTACAATGTTATTGCCATGGTGATTTTAAAGGATCTTTAGATCATTAATCACCCCAATTAACAGACACATTGTTATATGGCTCCTTGTTTTCTTTTCTCCTAGGTCTCACTTTATAAATCAAGATTTAATAAACTTTTAATTTAAGATTTCTATATCTTCTGGATTTTTAAACATCTGGATGAAAATGAGGCTTAATTTATGTAGTGATGAAAATTATCATAAGCTAAAATCACACAAAAATGATTTTACTATTAATATATTAATATGTTTTTTTGTGAAATATGTTGCCCTGTTGCATTTTCTTAGTTTGAAATAGGGAGAAAAGCATATCAAGAAAGGAAAAACCACTCATATGTAAAAATTGTGAACATGTTGATCTATTTATAAATTTTTAAAATAATTTTGATAATACAAATAACCATATTTATATAACTTTCCACTTAGTACATTACATATATTATATATTTTTCTATTTTTAGTCATAGTAGAATAAATTTTCTATATTATTTTGAGTCCCCATAAAACTAATTTAATGACTATATAATGTTCTATTAATTTTTAATATGATTTAATTGTTTCCAGTATTTTATAATTACTAATAAGGTTGACAGAATTTTTTTGTAAAGATTTTTCACATTGATAATTATTTTCCGCTCAGAATAAATTGTATTAATTTTTGATGAAAAATAAAAATGCAACTGTAAATAACAAATTACCCTCCAAAAGAACTGACCCTGGCACAGCAATGATTTAGTGCTTGTTACATCACACTTGTACTAGCACTGATAATAAGAAAATAATACTTATAATTGTCTAGATAAAAAGCATTTATAGTTCTTTACTCAATTTGTATCTTTTCTCTGATTAGACTAAACATGTCTACATGTACATTAGCGACTTGCGATCTTTTGTTGTGAACTGTTTTTTTTAAAAAATTTATTCGTTGATTATTTAGTTTCCTAATCATTTGTCTACTTACTTTAATTATGTATATGTGACATATTTATATATTTTTAAAAAGAAAATTAAAAACAACTTTAGAAGTTCTTCTATAAAAGACTATATGTCCATATAAAATATGCCTTTAAAAATTTCTCTCCAATTAATAAGTCTGGTAAATATTCAGTTATATTTCAAACAATTTAAACTGCCTAATGCTTCTGAAATTTATTTGAATATTTGCTGTAAGTTTCAGCTGTACGTTGATTCTTCTCCAAAATTATTGTCCAGTTGACTTAACACCGCTTATTGCATAATTCTTTCACTGTTCATTGATTGCCATGCTTTATTTTTAATGTTTTAAAAGTTATTGTAACTTCTGCATTATTTATACTATTATGCTGTTTTTCCTGTTGGTGACATATACCCAGAAGTTTAAATTATGTCCAATGAAAATACCAAATTATTGATTTCAAATAAATATCTAATTTTCTAACAATTCATAATAAAATATGCTTAACATGTCTGCTTAAATTGTATGTGCAGGAAATATTTCTGTGATTTCCTCTGTAAATGAAAAATGAAAACTAAATATCTCACTAAGCCTATTAACTCTGGTTTATACAACCCATTACACTATGTAAAGTTTTTATACTATATGCAAAGTTAAAAATAGCTAGATGTGCAAATTAATTAAGCTAACAAGATTAATAACAAAAGCCATCAGAGACTTTAGATAAAAATATTATCTTACTTTTGTTAAAGTGACCTTGCAAGTAAATCCTAGACTCAAAGAAACAGTCAAGCAATGAGGTGAACAATGCAACAATGACTACTTGAAAAAATAACTTTAAAATACAGATTATGAAATCTCTTTAAACACAACTAATAATCAGACACATCCACATGAAACTGCTGCTTGAATATTTGTTAAAACATGCAAATATTAAGGTTTTAGCTTTGAGAAGTTATAAATTGTTTAAAATTTTTATGAAAATATTATACCAACCATCTCTGGCGCTACCCACCATGAAAGCAAAAAAGAATAAAGACATTGAGAAAATATTAGAAATGGCACTAACTAAAATAAAAGCAAAAATACCACAACTTAACATTATTTGACTAACACATCTAAATTATTCCAATACACTGTTTCTCAAAATGGGTTCCTACAAATATCTAAAGATAAGGCTTATCTTCAAAAATCTATGAAAAATATTTAATTTTGTGAAAATCTAAAAAACATTAATAGAAAAGTACTATTTATGATTTGTATGACACTTGAAAACATCAATGCCCATATTTGCATTTGTCCTTACCAAAGGATTAGTCCCAAGTATAACAAGTCTAATTGGTAAAAACTAATAAAAAAGAAAAATGATTGATTTCATATGTATAAAATAAAGCATTCCCATTAAATTATCATGCACTCTTTGAGTGCAAGTTTCACAGTATTTGAAATATAGCAAAGGGATGGAAAAATTGTGCTATCAAGCAGAATATATGCTGAAGTCAAAAGAAGTTTCATATTAGTGGTTTTAGTTTCAAACAAAATCATCCATCCTGTTATATTAAAGTTCTCAATCTGAATTTTATTAGGTGTTACAATTTTGATTTTATTTAATTTGTGATGTTTGAATTAATATTTGTATAAGAGCTTCACAGATAAGTTTTTTATAATTTGTTGTAAATATCTAAGAAATGTTATAACAACAATTTAAATCAATATTAAAGATTTAAAATAATTTTTTTATGTGGAAGTGAATTATGAATCACTTTACCAAATTCTTTGAAAACCTCAAGGCGTATGCTAAATAATCTAACTTTTAAAGTGCAGGCATTACTAAATCTAGAACAATAAGAAAAATCATATTATAACTAGAAAATAAGACAGCTTCATGACTACAGTCCAAAATGAGCAGAAGAGTATTTATATTACCTTTTTAGGAAGGAGTGTTTTACCAGTGTTAGAAGATCAGAATACAACCATTAATTTTTCTTTTTTTTTCCAGTAAATGAAGCACAGAGAGGCCTAACAAATAGAAATGACTCCTCTACCTCTTCTCAATCAGCTTGATATAATTTTTCTCTCACTTCGTTCTACTATATATAGTCTCTGATCAAAACTAGGATATAACTTAATGAAAATGTAAAGGGAAAATATAAACAGAAAACTTTACTGTTCATAAGACTGTTTATAATTGTCCATCTTATAAAGCTTTTAAAACCAATGTCTTCAAACTTTCAGAACAATTCAGAATTGAAAAATAAAAGGGAGGGAGAAAAAGAAATGAAAATCCAACTGAACTACATTCCTAAAGAACTTGTCACTGGGTGTCTGCTTTTTCAATAAGAGCCTCAGAGTTATGAACCATAGCTACAATGCTTCTTTTAAGAGAGACTGATTTTAATCTTACAGAGATTTTCCTTCATCTACCCTTTCACAATTTTGAAATTCATAATTGTTAAGACTGAGACCAAAGCTTCATCAATCTCGTGTAATGACCTTTTAATTCTTGGATTTCGAAATCCATGTAATTTTGTATAAAAAAAATAGCCACCTTATTGCCATTTAAATTGCACCATGAAGAACAAAATAAAACAAGATCTTATCCTTAGCATCTGTATAAATATTTTTAGAACTAAGTGTATATTATAATTTTAAAGTAATTATTTTAAGTAAGTTTTTATAGTGATAATAATTCAAGGAAAGGGTAGTGGGTATATAACATCCTATATTAAAAAGAAAAACTATTTATAAGTCAATATGTTAAATAGTCACCTGCATTTCATCTAATTTTGATTGAATATCTGGAGGAAAATCCCCTGCTCCACAGTTAAATGGGTCAAAAGGTTCTGCTCCAAACAGGTCCCGTTCTAAATAGAAGGAAATAATTTAGTAAATGAAATGACAAGATGTGAGTTGAGGTAAGTTAGATTTTAAAGGCAAAATAGTATAAAGAAATACTTGTATGACTAAATAAGCCCCTATTCACACTTACACTTTATACTGGGCTTTCCTGAGTTTAGACTAGTTAAATACCAACAAGGAAACAACGATCCATTTTTTGGTATTAAAAACTGGCTACAAAGAATTATTATCCAGAGAGGTTTCTGTGCCTTTAATTAAGACTTTTTAATATCAAATTCATCAAGTATTTGATAATCAATATATTACATACAATATCTACATTTTATTGAAGCAATTCAAATACACTAAAATTAAATGTGTCACCCATCATTGAGATTTTCCTATTGCATTTACTGATGACATTGCAACACAATAGTGAAGCAATATGGAGGACTGACTAGATGAGTAAGTAGTTTTAACTCATAGTTCGTGAACTTTAATCTCACCTTTTAGCCAGACAAAATTAAGGAACACCATCTCATGTAGTATAAAATTACATCATCTTCCTAGCTAATTACAATGAGATAGGTTGATTAAAAGTGCCTACATCAGAAACAAATTTCTTTTTATAAATATCAGTAATGGAATATCAAAAGCTCTCTGTATATATATTTTAAAGTACGCATTGTTTTTTATTCCTAAAAAAGTATCCAAATTAAAATTAATGGCTGTAATTGATAAGACTATGGCCTATTATATGATTTAAAAAAGTTTTTAAAATGGTTGAGATTTCTTTTCTCTGAATCAATTCAAAGTGCTAATGAGAGGAATAGATAGTCATTACATAGATTTTTCTCAAGTTGGAACTCAAAAAATCACCAGAGATTTCCCATGGGCTTAAAGGGATCTTTGACATTCCTGAAATGTAATGTGAAATTTTGTGTAAGTGGGTGTATTGTATTTTTCTGTAAAGAGTTTTCCTAACTTTCATCACATTCTCAAAGGCTCATGACTCCCACACACATTAAGAAATCACTACTATTACACATTATGATATTAATATCATGTAAATGAGTAAACATTACAGAGCTCTTTGGCATTACAGAACTCAGACAAACCTAAAACTCATAACAAAAAAAAAAAATCACATTAAGTCAATTTCTAATGAAAAATGTTATGTAGTTCACATTAATATTATTTAAGTCTAATGTAAGAGGTAAAAGATGAAAAATTAATAGGTAATACTTCAGTCATTCTTTCCTTTTCCACTAATATTTATTGAATACATATTATAGTGCATGCATTTTGCTAGACAATTTTTGCTAGGATTAAAGTACTGAAGAAAGGACCAAATCCCTTCCCTCATGAAATTTTAGTCAAATCAGGGGAAATACTATTAAACCAATTAATTAAAGTATGACACATGTTCAAAGATCAAAAATATGTTCCAGTAAACTAGTAGGGTTCTCAGGCAGTAAGGAGAGAAACTTAAGAGCAATCTTGTAGGTTTCTGCTTTTATTTATTTAGTATAAAATGAAAAAAAAATGAATGGATACATTTTAGATTTTATTTAAAGAAAAAGTCCTATTACTAAAATCCCACTAGATTAGAGTTTTAGAAAATTTTACATTTAAAATTAGTTGAACAATTTGCCCTTAAATTATTAATTATTAAATTATTAACATAGATATAGTATAGATAGTATAGCAGTAACCAGGACTATCTTTCTATCTATCATCTATCTATCTATCTATCTATCTATCTATCTATCTATCTATCTATCTATCATCTATCTATCATCATCTATCATCTATCTAGCCTTTCTATCTACTGACATATTGTTATATTTCTTAAACTTTGGCACTTAGGAGAGGTAAACATTTAAAAATGTTACTTCAGTTTCTCATTAATAAATCCTATGAACTAATAAAACTATTTGACCACCTCTGCCTAGATTTTCCAAAGGCATTTAAAACTCATCAATGTCTAAAATGGGACTTATTACTTTTTCTCTTCTCTGGCTCTAGTTTCCTCCATTAACAACATTTCATCTAAAATCCTAAATCATAATTTATTTTGAACTCTTGGTCACCATCCTGATGGATTATTCCTTCTAAATACCTTAAAATCTATTCACTCTTCTCAATTTATATTTTGACTTGGATTAAAATCCTTCATTGTGGACATGTTGTTCATTTATATTTTAAGTTCCAGAATGCAACTCAAGTTTAGTGCATATGTTAAACAAATGCCCATTGAATTCAATAAATGAACGAGTAAATTAATAATAAAGTCCAAAGAAGTAAAAAACAGCAGTAAAGGAAGAGATGTGGGACACTTATAAGGACAAAAAACACCTAATTATGATGTCAGGATATTGGCAGTACTTTGTAAAAACACACTATCATGTGTATACTATAGATTATTTCCTTAATTTTGCATTGGCACAAAATATATTCAGAGGAATTTAAATATATATTTCAACTTACGTATGCAGTAGTGAATATTTTTGTAAATTGATTTTTAAAGTTCTAATGTTATTATTTTCTATTTACAAATTAGTCCTATAAAATTTAATGAATCCCTAACATGTGCGATATACTTTGCTAAATTCCACAAGGGGGGAAACAAATCAACTATAGGTCCTGACATGCTTTAAAACCTTAAGCTAAAACTCCAGGATTATATTGAAAATGTATTAATGTGAACCAGAGAAGACGAAATAAAGCATGTGTAAAACTCTCTTCTTCAGTTTTCCTTTGGATAGCATGACTGATCCTAGCCATTGGGAGATATTCTTTCAGTTTCTGTGACAGGGCACAGATCAGAATGCAGTCAAAATATTGACAATGATGGTAGCTCCAAAATAGTTATGGGAGTGTGAAATACAGCACAGGAAATATAGTCAATAATATTGTAATAACTATGTATAGTGCCAGGTAGGTACTAGACTAATCCAGGGGATCACTTTGTAAGTTATATAAATGTCTAAATACTACACTGTACCCTTGAAACTAATATAAAATAATGTTCAATGTTAACTCTAATTGAAAAATAACATAAAAAATATTGACAATGAGTATCTGTTGGATGCTTTCTAATACATCAAAAAGAAACTCTTGTTTCTTCTAGATATTCAGAAGGTAAACCATAAAAGGAATGCATTTTGACATTTTAGATATCAAAGAAAAAACATTTATATAGAGTTAATATAAAATTCATGGACTTCATAGATTTATATATTTCTCCAACTAAGATTATCCATATACTTCATGATAACCAAAAATTTAAACTGAGCTGTATTAAACATGTGAAAAATCATTAAAATAATTACCATCAGAGTTATTTTTAATGATTAAATTAAAACATGAAAAATATAGCCTCAAACATGACAAAAATATAATGAAATCTTTATATAAATAATCCTATACCAAAATATTGTTTTTTATAACATAGTTTCAAATACAAATAGTGATGTCTTTAGTACCATATTCTGAATTATAAAGTAAAATATAATTAACTGAATTTGGCATATATATATGTGTATATATATATGGTTTTAGTAATTAAAAATTTTAGTCAGCTTGTTAAAATATATAATTTTACATAAAGTATTAATTAAACATTTACGAGTACACAAATGTAGTAAAGAATACTTATTTGGTTAGAAAGCTTACTAATCTCAGTAGATCTACTAGGTACTGGAGGTGGCTGTGTGCCATTGCGTGTAGGTATTGAAGACTGGTGTGATATTGGAGAAAATGGAATCATATCAAAGATGTCAGTGGAGGGTGACTTAGGTGTCACACTGCCTGCCTGCAATGAAGATAATATGATTAGGGTATTTTTTCATGTAGACACATTATAATGCTAAATATTTCATATATCTATAAATCACATATAAAAGCAATAAATTCAGTTGAATCGAAACTAGTTAAATACTGGCAATTTCATATGGTTCAACCAGTTCTGCAAATTGTCACTGGCAAGAAAGCACTAGAAAGTATCTGCACAAATGTTCTCCAAGATGATGAAAAACATGGTGATGATACTATTCTAGATAGATATAAAAAATGTTATTGGATTTTTTGTATATCTAAAATAATTGCCATTTATGTCAGAGAATTAAAAATGTTAGAAATTATATGACATGATTTCAGTACTGTATTTTGCATAGGATTATAAGTTCTAAACAGAAATAATTGAATGTAAGTGATGTACCTTCTTAAATGTAATTATGCAAATGTAATTGACAACAATTAAAAAATTTAGAGTATATTTTAATTTTTACTGATAAATAGAATGACAGCAACAATAAAGTCAACTTTTATTCCTGGATAAGATTTCATTAAGTTTTCTATACTAGTAACCTTGAGAAAGAAATAATTATAATCACTAAATATATTACCAAAATCACTAAGTTATCCGAACCAGTCTGGGCCAGGATATTATGCAAGAATAAAACAATCATCACTTTGATTGTCATTCGGGGGAAAAATACACACACACACACACACACGCACGCACGCACACACACAATCTATTAAACAAAGAAAATTCTCATTTTGGAAAGGGATAGTGAATTAAATTTCACTTTTCCTGTAAGAATAAGAAACAGATTGTTTAGAGTGTTCAATATTAAAATTAGAGTACTCAAAATACATTCATTTTTCTGATTCACAGATGATGAAAAAAATGAATTAAAATATGGTGGCTCATGGGTAAAGAGTGATGGATTTGCTATTAAAATGATTATTAGTACATTTTTTCTTGAAGAAAATTGCTGTCATCTTCCTTTCTTTGACAATCTGTTTACTTATCAATCATAAATACTATCCCAAGACTTGTAGGCAACTTTATCCCTCAGCACTTTCCTCCTACTCAAGATATTGTTCTCCTAATCATCCCATCCTTTTATCTCCCCTGGCTTCCATCTCTCTCCTCTTTCTCAGAATATAAAGACATTTAACCTTAATTATAGTTAAAAACAAAATCAACCAACCAAAAATGTCCTCACTCTTTCCCTCCTTACTCCTCTAGCCTCCCATCTCCCTTTCACTCGCCTTCAAAGCTAAGCCCCTTAAATAGGATACTAGTACATTTCCTGCTTAACTTTTACTTCATTCAATCCTCAACTCATATCAATCTAGACTTTGCTCTTTAAGCATTGAATTCTATCAAAACTACTTTAACCAATATCGCTGATGATCTAATTTCCCAGCTGCCATATCTGAGGATCCTTTGAACTATCTTTTCTATTTTGTCTTTCTGTCCATTCGTACACCATCAACAACCTACTTGAAACTCTCTGAAATGAAGTAATCGAAACAAGCAAAAATGACACACAGAGATCCCAGATCACATCACATTTTTCAAGACATACCTGATTTTTTTTGCACTACTATAAATGGCACATTTTGGTAGAATTAAAAAAAAAATAAGTGGGATTATAAAAAGAATTTTCTGTTTAACAAATTACATGAGGTCTTGGGATGCTGCTCTCACTGACTGGCTTGGGAAGGCCACATTTAGAAGGTGGTGGTATTAACAGTCCCAATGACAGTCTGGAATCAGTCGAGTTGACAGGAGTGACAGTAATGGAAGAAATATTTAGGCAAGGAGGTGAATCATCACTACTACGCCAGAAAGAGGATATGCATCTCTGAAACTCGTGTTGCTCATGATCAGACATTTTGTGCAGCAGCTGTAAAGAAAGGACAGAGAAATATACTAAGGAGAAAAAAAGATATAGAGGAGAAAGGAAAAGTATACATGAAAATTTGTTTGTAAAATATTTTATGAAAAGAATAAGTAATTTCAAAATAACTTTACTAAAATTAAAACAAATAGTTTTAGTAGAGTTTAGTAGAGATTTTCCTATTGCAACAGTCCTTAGATTCTGGATTGTCTAATTTGACCATTTTTTACTCAGATATTATATTTTTAGATATTTAGATAAAATATTGCATTCATTAGAACTCGAGAGGAAAACAACAGGGAGCAAAATAATAAAAAAAAAAACCTAAAGATATATTTTGGAGAGAACCTCTGTGTGATGAGATTTAAAAAAGGAAGGAGAGTAGTAAGAAAAAAAAAAAAGCAATCATTGAAGCAGGAGTAAAGTCTAGTAAAAAGTTATGACTGCAGAATTTTCAAACAGGGTTGTAACAATCATTTCAGATTTAATCCTCAAAATGTTCTTTTGAAGTCTAGTGTTAGTAATGTTATATAATAAAGACAGGAAAATTAAGGCTGATAGATTCTCTGTGACTTATTCCTACATGAGGTAAGCAGAGCCAAACTTCTAAACAATCTGACTCCAGTCATCATGCCTTTTCTATAGGTAGTAAGTTCCAAATGGTAAGACCTTTCAGGGATGGGAAGGGGGAGTTGTCAAGCATGTGGATAAATCAGAGAGATAATAAGTAGTAAGATAACATGCAAGCAGAAAATTGTACTGGGTCAGAATATCAGTCTTTGGATGACTTTTAGAAGCTATTTCTATTACAGCATGAAAAAGCTACTGTTAAAAGCTGAGCTGGGGAGAGCGGAGCTGCCAGATGTCAGAGTGGTCAATTTAAACAACAAGCCAAAGTGAAAATAATAATTAAATCTTTATCCACTTACTGTGACAGCATAAAAGGCCAGAAAGAAGGTACTGGCTCAAAGGATGTCCCATTTTCCCCCAGGGAATGGCACTGGGCAAAGGTCAGAAAATCAGTGTGGAAGTAGAGTACTGCCTCTCGGCTGTGGGAGCCCTGAACAAAAGGCTCCTGCTGGTTTTCTGGAAGAGATGGGGGCTTCAATCCAGGGAATGGGAAAAAGTAAAGGTCAGGAGTAGAAGAGTACTAAATACTGAGTTATAGTGCAGAAAGTGTCTTCAAGACTTCCAAATAAAGTTTTCTCAGCAGAAGCACCCAAGAAAGGCCTTGGCCAGGGCCTCCAATCAGAAGGCCTAGAGGCACCTGAGCTAGGGATGAAGCTACAAGCATTAAGAGCACAGCCAGCCTAGTGGTGGAGGGACTGAGTCCTCCTCCATACTGTGCACTAAATCTGGGATGGGGAATGTAGCTTTCCTTTATGAGGCTTGCCAGGTGAATCCTTTGTACTATCTGAGATACAGACTGAAAGATCACACATAAGATTTCACCTGAAGCCAGACTCTTCAGCTACAAGTCATAATGGAAAGCTTTTTCAATAAGAATAGCACTTTGAGGCACCCAACACTAATCTGGCTTTTGATAAACCTTATCATGAAAGGTTATAAATAAAATTATTGGAGGATGAACAAGTTTGAAGGAAAGCTTTAAGCCAGAAACCATCTCTTCACACATTTCTGGAAGCAGAGGGTCAAAGGAGGGTGTGAAGTGAGAGATTTAAGTTGAAGAAAGGATTCAGTATGGAGCAAAATCTCTGACAGTCTAAGTTATGTAATCTATCACTCTATTAATATGCATATAGTTAAATACTCAATGCTTTCACTATTGATTTACATAGTGATCTGTCAATTTATCTGTAGATATATGTATGTACATGTGTGCATTATATATATACAACTTTAAGTCTATTTTATGGTCAACATAGTTTATTATATAATTTTATGTTTCATGACCACCTTTTACGTAATTATAGGTGACAACTGTAAGCTTTTTGTGAACAAAATTTTGTTTCCCTAAAATACTATATATAATACATTAGAGTGCTAGCTATATTATAAGCTGTCGATGACTACTTATTGTGTAATTTATACTAAAGAATTTCTTTTAAACTTGAACTATAAACTGATTAAGATGTCTGTTCTGAGTAAAACACATAGTAACATTAAGTGGATGTTATCCTGAGTATCATCAAATGAGAGTACTCCATATTATTTTATGACTTGTACTGGCCAAAATATCCTTACTATCCTTGCCTTAAAACAAACTGAAGACCAAAATAACCTAACTTAAAAGTGCTCTAGTATTTTATCATTAATATTATACTTCTACTTCCTTTGAGAAGGTATATTTACACCAATTAAAAATGTATATAATACAAAAATAATATGAAAATAAATATCCCAGTTAAGAGATATCTTCCTTTTCAAAATGGCAAACAGGAATACCTATCAATAATCTGGGTATCTAAGACTCTAATATTATCTATCGCAGGTATCCATCCCTAGGGTCATCAGTAGCCTAGATTTGGTCAACTGATATTCTTTCTTTTGGTCGCATAGGTCTTTTTAAATACTGAATAAGTTGCTTGCAGATAATTGTTAAGAGATTGCACGTTAAAATCTAGAACTTTTCTTGAGAAGTTAGAGACACCTAAAAAGTGGGCATCCAAACTTCCATGAAAAGAACTGTGCCTTGAGTACGGGCTCTCCAATTCATTACTAATAGCATATGCCCACTTCGCACATTTAAGTCATAGCCTGGGTGGTCTTTGTTGACATTTGGGTTTGTGATTCCTCACTTATAAATAATTCAAATCAAGAAATTAGATGTTTGTTAAAGGAATGAAATTTATGCCCCGTATATTTAAATACATAGATATATTTTAATTTCATACCAAACTACTAGGCATATTAAATAAGAATAAGAATATGTGAATATAGCACCTAAATGAGACACAGTGGCATTTTTGGCACTAATACTTTGAGTGGTGTCTCTAAATTTAAGGATTCAGGAATTAGTCTTTTTTTAACTCATTGAGGATATTTACTTTTTAAGGAATTAAATAGTTTAGAGGAAAACGGTTTGACATTTTTATTTTGAGCCCTCTGTCAGTATTTTGACAGATGGCTAGAAACCAAAATTTTTGGACTTTCCCACAGGAGTTCATGCACCACTCTTTAATCCCTTATGCTCATAATTTTAGGTGTTTTCATCTTTGGGAAAACACATACGATCTGATTTATACTAAAGGGAATAAGGAATGAGGAAATCTATGCTCAACAATTACATGTTAATTATGCAGAAGTTGTTAGGTTATTAAGACATTAATAATGAGTGCCCATATTTGAAATTCATTATTCTCATAGTTTTGTAGTTTCTTCTTTCAGTAAGGTAACCTGGTGCATTTAGGTAATCATGATTATTTCAACCTTGAGCTTTGCTTAAACATGGCTACCAAGTCAAAATGTCTTAGGGTTTGAATCCTATCAGTAAATGTTGAATACATTTAAAGGAAAAAAAAATGCATTAAAGAGTAAACATTTCTGTGGTAATAACTATAGAAATATTACGATGATACCAAAATTTTATGTTATGCTGTTAATTTGGCAATATATCTCCAAAGACCCTTTTAAAACATAAAAAAACTTTAAAATTAAAGTATAATTTATCATAATTATTAAAATAACAGAGGTTCAAAATTCTATTGAGAGTTACTTTTTAAAAGTAAATTATAGTTATATTTTAAATATAAATGTCTAAACTAATTTTTCTGGTTAAAAAACTGGTAGATAGTTAACAGTAAGAATGAAAAATATAACAGTAATATAAAATGTTCTATAAATACTTTCTACACTGCCATGCTGTTCATGCTTTTAAAATTCACTGTTATAGCATATTTCCAACATCACTTTTTAAATAAGCTTTAAAAGTAACAACTTCTAGAATTTAGAACTTATAGCACTCTGAATGTATTTTTTCAGATTTCTAAATCGACAGTTTGTTTATATTGGTCTTAGTTGTAAGAACTGTTATCTCATTTGTCCTTACAAGAAGCTTGCAAGTTGAATGGATATGATTATCTACATAGCTCAAAGAGGAAAACTGAAATGAGAGATTAAATGATTTGAACAGGTATTCATGGTCAGAACTGGAGTGGAATATATTTTTCTTCCGATTAGACACGGTTTACTTCTTTAGAATCATCTTTTGTGCAAGTAACAATTATAAAGTGAAGCTGTGGACCGGTAATCATTTTTTTGTGGGCACCAAATATTCTTGAATCGATGTTCATGTTTAAAATTTATGCCTTTGTTTAAAGATTCACAATTGGCTTGCTGTATAATTGAGAGTTTTCACGATCTACTCTTGCCCATCTCGACTTCAACAGTATTTAGAAAATGTTAGAGGAAGGTACGTAGGCAAGTTTGTTTATCCACAATAAAATACACATTTTAGGTTATAATTGTCCTATCAAATCTAATCAGGGGCCACACAGTTGATTATGTAAAGGCAGAATTTCATCCAGTAACAATTGGTTTAATTGAAAGGGAGACATTCATTTTACTCAGCAATAGAAAGTCCAGTATTTCTTAGGACTACAATTTTGTTCATTTAACTTCCTGGCAATAGTTTGATTTAGTTAAAAACTCCTATAGCCAGAAATGTAAAATGTAAGCATCCAGACAGAAGAATCAAGAACAATTTGATCTAACTTGCTATGCCCACAACTTATAATGGAACAATCTTCTGGAGGCGTTCATGAGGCTAGGAGGGCAGAATAAACCCTTTTTCCTGATATAAATACAGGCAACACTGCCATATGAATGTAATAAATGGAAATCAGATTGTTCCTAGATAATTAGTACCAAATGGTGGAAAACCCAACCTCTAATCTATTGCCAAACCACTAGAACACAGCAAAAAGCAAACAGCACAGTCAAGTAACGGAAATTTCTCAGTGTATCTAAATGACTGTATAAATAAAGACCCAATTTCTAAAACCAATGAAAAGATTTCCACAATTTCAGTATGATACAGAGGTATGTAATATGGGTACTATCAAAGGCTATTTCATTTGGCAGAAAAGAAACCCATGATTGAACCACTGGAGTGGTTTTTAGAAGACATGTAAGCATTCTATTTGTTAAGTACAAGCAAAAAACTAGCATGTCAATTTATACATGAGAAAATAGAAATGGTCTTCATTTATCATACATATGAGGAATTGGTTTTAAGTGAAAAAGGGTTTGGAATATATATACATACATATATATATATATATATATATATATATATACACACACACACATACATGTATATATATGTATACATATGTAAAAGATATACAATTTTTGTAGTTAGAAGTGTCTTTTAACTTTAACACTGAGCAAAAAAAAAAAATCAAAAAACAAAAGTCTTAATTTTGTTTTCTTTAGCTAGAACTAAACTACTCCATAAACTTACACTGAGAAATTTCTAATGGGTGTATTGACTAAAATAATAAACAGTCCAGACAATGAAAGAAAAAGAGAATTTTTTTTTAATTCAAATACTATACCATAAGCCAAGACCTCCTTCTTGAATTTCAGATAAATATATGCAACATCTAATAAATATCTCCAGTTGGCTGTCCAGTAGTCAGAGTTAACACGAGTAAAAGTGAAGTACTGATTATCATTCACTTCCCTGCAAGTCTTGTCTGTTTCAGAAAGTGACACCACCAATCCAGATGCTCAGAATAAAACATTAGGAGACGATCCTCATTCTTTTTTTATTTTGTATTACCCAACCAAGCATCAGTACATCCTGAAAGCTCTACCTCCAAAATAGATTAATCAAGCGATGCTCATCATCTCAACTGATACAATTTACCCTTCTCCCTTTTTTACTCTACTGAAACTGTGTCTTAGCCTGTTTGGGAACCTCATTTTGTACTCTTTATAGCCCATGGTACATACAGCAGCCAGATGGTCCTAAAATTTCATGTTTGAAGCTTTTGAGTGCCTGCTTCTGGAATTAAAAAAAAAAAAAAAAACATAAAACAAAACAAAACAAAAACAAACAAGAAAACAACAACAATAACAAAAACCCTTTTATCATGACCCACAGGGCCCTATGAAATCTAGACCCTGACTCTCTCTTCAACATCATTTCCAACTTTCTCGGTTCTTGATCACCATCTTTCAGGCACAAGGTCTTGTTACTGTTTTCAGCTCTTAACTTTTATCATTCCGGTCTTAATTTAAATGCCACCTGCTCAAAAATGGCTTCCTTGATAACTATAATGCTCAAATTTCATAAGAACAGATATAAAACATTTCTAACTTAATAGAAATTTGCTTTACTGCAGATCCATTGCAAACTATTAAATAAAGGAAACCTATATTTTAAATTTATATTTTAATTATTTATAATTTCATTGTTTTTAAGTTATATTTCAAAAGTTTGAATCATTAACAAATCTTCAACAGAGAAGATATTTATAAATGGCAAGATTTCGTATTTACTAAATAATTATAGGTAATTTAATTTTTTTTCTTAGTTAATATCAGAAAATTAGGAGTCCATTTTAACAGATATACAATAAATATAGATGCACTTGGTGTTATATTAATTTATTTCACACCTATGTAACTAAAATTGAAAATAAAAGGCAAAAATATTTGGTGATAGGCTCTCCAAAATTTTCTTAAAACATGCTAATAAAAACCTATAACAGTATTTTCAAAAAGATTTGAATTAATCAGATATATTTTAGCAATTTAAAAATGTTGAGTTCACTTTCTTTTAAGAATCGAATCATTTCTTGTTTTTTAAAATTTTATTTTATTAGTTTCAAGTATGCAGCACATTGACTAGTCTATGTTTTTATTTATTTTTTTAATGTTTTTATCTTAATGAAGATGTGTACCCTCCGGTGTATCAACAATTTCAAAAGTCTAATATCTTATTAGACTTTAGGAGCTGAAAATTATATAAGCAATTTTTTAAAAGTTAAAATAAAAAATAGAGATAGATATTACCATAATAAGAGAATATAAGTAGATTACAAATTTATGAGTTATTTGCATAATGATCAATGATGTAATAATTTCTCTACAAGTGTATTAAATGCAAATAGTAAATTAGAGAAAATGATTTCTCTTTTAAGTCAATCTTTTAGTTATAGTCTTTGGAGCATTCTATTAATACACATTCAGTCCTGTGATGAACGCAATATCTATAATAATTATTAAACAGAAACTTCAGGAGAGTTAATCCATTTTAATAACTGTCTATGTGAATAGCTTTATCATTTTTTACATAAATGACTCTATCAATGAGAATTGCTGAATAAATTAACATACTCATAGTGTGCGTTCATTTACATACCAACTTTTGTGCTCACTGCTTGTAATGGCCATCTCAGCCAGAGGGTCACAGACACTGACAGGTATCATCTCATTATTCCTCCTGCTCCTTACCATTTCTGAAGCCAACTTGGTAGCCATGTGAGATAACCAAGGCACATGCAAAACCCACCAATCTGACCCTTTTTTTTTTTTTTTTCAGTTGCCCTAGTGCTTGTCCATGGCAGTGTCTACTTTCAGAAGATAAAAGAGGGGAGTGCTATTTTATCAGCATGGCCCAAATCTCTCTGCTCCTTCCAAATCTACCTCAACATGATATCCTTAGTTTTCCTTCCAGACACAGAGAACACACAATGAGCAAACTATGCATTTATAACCAAAATGGTAATAGATCTTATTTTACGCCTTTGGAAACATAAATACTCAAGTAAAGCTACTTTTCATATGTAGTTAATTCTATGAACAACTATCTTATTTAGATTGCTTGAAAAAGTAACCTCCCCTTTATTATCTCTATATTCCTAGTTTGTTTCACAAGATGCTTTATAATGTGACTTTCAACAAAAGCCAAAGGATATTGCTCCTTTTGAGGGACCAAAGGTTAAAAGGACTTTGAGCTGGTGCTCTGTTCCTTTGAGGTAGAGAGCCCTCCCCTCCAAAAAAAAAGTCATAATCTTGATAAGAAGCAAATAGTAATAGCGGTGAAGAGAAAAAATAATTTAAAAAGAATATTACAATAAGCCAAAACCTGAAGAGGATGCTCCAGTATCTCACTGTGTATAACAAAGGTACATGGGAATATAGGAACCTCACTCCCATCCTCTCTTACCGTGGCTGTATCAGCCCTGTTGTCACAAACTATATGCCAGGCAATGGAAATACTAACTGCTTAGGTATGGAAGATGAGAAAGTGTGAGTTTAGAGGATTAAAGTTTTTTGACTCATTTCCAAGGGACACTAAATTTGAAACTCTAAATGTAACTTCTTATAGAAGCATTGTTCATAGTGATGAACTGGTGAAACATTCTAGTACTAGATAGCTATATACACATACATACACATACACATACATACATACACATACACATACATGTTTTATATATATATATATATACACACACACACACACACACACACATATATAAAGTTTTCATTGACTTAGACTGGAGACTGAACCCAAATGGACTTGCAAATAAAAATTTGCAACAAAAATTCTTTTTGAAAGTTTGCAAATGCCATAATTGTGTTTCAGTTTAGAGTAACATGCCATAGTTATATATTAAATATCTTAAAAATACAAAATAAAATATACACTTTAGTGGAGAATATCAGATAATTCAAAGAAGAAAAAATCTACTAAATATATTTTGCCTAGGAAAAATATTGTTTTAAATGCCATCTCCCATCTCCCTCCCAAAATTTCCCTTAGCCAAAATCACAAAATAATGGTATCATACATAGTACTGGGAAAAGGAATTCAAATCTACGATAAACCAAAAGCAAATAATTAAACTATAAATGCTTGAGTGTTGTCTATAAAGATCACTACTCATTTTAGTGTCTGAAATACAACTGTGTTACTCCCAGTGAGAACCCTTACTATGTAATATAAAACTGGGCTGCCTTGTTAACAGTTCCGTTTCTAGAATAAAGTTCAGTACTCCAAGGGTAGATTGGCTTAGGGCATTAAATTTAATCTCAGTAAACAGTAATCAATAGGAATGAAAGAAAGAATATGCTACAAAGAGAAAAAGACCAAATTAAGGGTTGAATTGTTCTAGAAACACAAGTGAAAAGAGCAACATGAAAAAACAACTCTGATCTGAGCTGTAATTTTAATTTATTAACTTTGTTTAATACTTTTTCATCTCTATCCATGTTTAGTTTTACTGATCCCAGTGTATTACTAGAAATAACTCAAAGCTGATGATCTAGAGATATTTTATTATCATGAAATTTTGTTTCTGAACATACATATGTTTTATGCACTTACTGGCGATGTTGATACCTGGGTTGTTCTTAGTTGGTTTTCCAAATCTTGTACTTTGTTTTTAAGTTCCATATTTTCTGTTTCTAAGTCTTGAATCTAAAAAGCAAACGATTATTGTATAACCTTCAGAAATTTATTCTTGGAAAATATTGGCTATTATAATGGCTACATTAGTGAATAGGACTTCATATTATTTAAAACTTTAATACATTCTTTTGTGTACATGGGAGAAAATTATTTGATAAAGCTTGGGAAATAATTTTAGGTCACTTGAAAGACATATGATTAAAGTATGTTTTCACATGTGTGCAAAATTCATGTTCCTAATACCTCATCTCTGTGTTTTCTTGTTGCACTGTGCAATCTGTACCCATAATCTTGGAGTATAACCACAAGACAGTGAAACTTGCTCATGATGATTTTGAAGAGAATGGAGAAAGGGTGTAATTTAATTACAAAGGAATCTGATCTGCATGGGAAACCACTTACCCAGCATCTGCTGTTTCTGCTGCTCTGATCCCCATGAGAAGCATCAGGAAGTGAAGCAAAGTCACATGAGAACACTAAGTTCTTGTGGGAATTCAATATAAAATGGTTAAAAACTGTGCAGGGGATCAGGAATGAAAAATTATAGGAACACAGTGAAAGCAGTTCCAGTCAGTGTGGGGAAAATTTAATGGCAGGCCTTCTAAATTTGTTTGATGATATGCAAGTTTCCCTGTATTTACATCACATAAATGTGAAACAACAAGTTTAGTTTACTCACTCTTTTCTGTAACCCTGCAATCTGTTTTCTTGTTTCAACATCTTTTCCTCCAGATTCTAGAAATTTCCTGTATGCCAGGTCAAATGCTTGGCCGATTGTTAAAGTTATCTCTTCAGCCTTTGTAAAAATAAAACAAAGATGATTTGCATTTCAATAATAATATGTCAGACTATTCTTTGAATCAAGAAAAACATTCACATGAGGTACTTCAAAAGGGCAATGGCTGAGGGTAGAGGTGTAGTAAATGAACAAAGTTGGCTCTGTTAACAAAATAATTAAAGGCCTACCCCATGCACAACATAAAAAAAAAAAAATGTCTTGGCGGTTAAATGAATAGCTGTTGAACAGCAAGAGTCCTGTCCCACTCCTCATCTCTTTTATCACAATATTTTTTTCCTAGTTTGCTTTCCTCTCTTCCTCAAATATTTAGTGCCTATCAAATGAAAGCATAGTGTCAACTGCAGTTTCTCTCATTGTTTTGCTACTTATTTCCTTTTCTTAGGGAGGAGGGTCTGTTAAACCTGGCAAGTAGCTTGAATGAGGTTGTCTGGGTGGTGCTGTAGAAAACTTGAGGTATGCCCTCTCTAACTGGAGCAACTGCTGCTCAGTTCCAGTTAATTGTTGGCTTGTGGAAACAAGCAATTCTAATCCAGAGCTGTCAGATTTTAAATATGTAAGATGAGGTCATAAATCTGAATCTTTATATGAAAGCTCCCAATTTTAAGCGATAGTAAACGTTATTTTTGTAAAACACTGCTGATTGAACAAAATATATCTATCATCTGTATTTGAACTGGTAAACAATTTACAACTTGAAACTGCTACTAATATCCTAAATCCTCCTAGTCATTTCTTCTTCCTTCATAACTCAACTGATATGACAGTGTCTTACACAATGTAAACATTACAGATTTATTTACTTTATTAACATTATAAATAAGTTCAGTAAATATATTAACTGAATGCATCACAAATACATCACATTCAATTCTAAGACTCTGACATGACATAAAAACTGCTAGTAACATTAAATCTTGAAAGTACTATGCTTTCACTAATCTACTGCAAATCCTAAAACTTTCTGCTATGCTACAAGCAATCTAAATTAAAACTATGCTTTATTAATAAAGCTTAGATTTAATTAAGGAACTGTAATTTTTGTAGTTCACTATTTGTTTAAGGAAGGTTTTTAGCCATAAAATATATATATATATATATTCATAGCATTCAACCCAGTTAACTAAAAAAGGCAAAATAAACATCTAAATTACATATGCAAACTGTCTCATGAAAAAGCAGAAAAAAGAAATGTATTTTTAATTTGTAGTTCCCTTATTGTATTAGCCTAGTTTCATGAATGACTAAGCTAAGGGGATCCATTTTATATCCTGATCAAGTAATATAATATAAAGACCAAGAGTATTTTTAAATTAAAAAAATCTTTATTTCAAAAAATGTTCACATAGCAAACATGAAATCTAACAAGAATATACAATAAATAATAGCTTACAAATAAAAACACCTGGTAAAAAAGACTGAATGCAACGATTCCCTCTAGTAATAATAATGTATGATTCTTTTGACACATGAACCTCTCTTTACAATTAGTTAATAAGAGAGGAGTTTTAAACTTTGCATTATTTTAGATTTCATTTCACATAATTAAAACATGTTAGTGGAGTGATGGTCTCATCTGCTTGTTGGGGCTGCTATTTAAATTTTATCAAGTACAATATCTAGTGAATAAAATATATGTATTAACATTTGGAAACAAAAATTGTAAAAAATAAAGACTATCAAAAGGATGACTAAACAGTTGACAGTGACTAAATTTTCCTTAAAGGAAACAAATCAATCACATCATAATATGTATCCATAGTCTAATTTTATTTTGTAAACTAACGAGTGTAGAAATTATGTAAACATTAAATTTTAATAATATGATATGATGATACTAATAAAGTGAGTTCCAGTTTCTTAGCATACTAAGACAAGCCATCTAAATTTCAAACAAGTTCTTGGAAATTCACAGAAATACTAACTATATCAAATACAACGAATGAATAGCATGAAGAGCAGAGGGACTCCGGAGAGATCACAATCATGAAGGTAATATAATATGACAGGAAGAATGTGAAAATAGGAATCTAAGGTCTTGGATTGCAGTTCTGATTCTGTTGCTACCTAGCTTTGTGACTCTGGAAAAGGCACTAAGTTGCTCTGACCTAGATTTATTTAAAATGTGATCGAAGGGTTGGTCTAAGTAATTAAAAATTTATTTTCCAGTTTTTTTTTGAGTAAACATTTAATCTTGAGATAATTTTAGATTTATATAGTTGTAAGAAATAATACAGAGAGATACTATATACCCTTTAAATACTTTCTTCCAATGGTAAGATATTATAAAACTATCATACAAATCACAACCGACTTAGTATTGTCAAGAGACAGAGTAATTCCATCAGCACAAGAATCCCTCATCTTGCTGTTTATAGCCATATCCTCTTCCTCTCTACCCTACTCTGTCCTTAACTGCTAGAAAAGACTAATCTGTTCTCCATTTCCATAATTTTGTCATGTCAAGACATTATACAAATGGAACATACAATATGTAAGCTTTTGGGACTGACTTTTTTCATAACACATCTGGAAAGTCATCAAGGTTGTCATGTGTATTAACAGCTCATTCCTTTTTACTGCTGAGTAGTAGTAAATACTCCATGGTGTGAATGTATCATTGTTTGTTGAACCATTCACCCATTATCTAGGGTTTTGTAGTTTATGACTATTATGAAAAAATTTCTATATAAATTTTTGTAGGTGTTTGTATGAACACGAGTTTTAATTTCTCTGGGGTAAATGCCTAGATGGGTCATATAATAGTTGCATGTTTAGTTTTGTATAAAAGTGCCAAAAGTTTTCCTTAGTGGCTGTACCATTTTATATTCCCACTAGAAATGTATACGTGATCCATTTTCCCATGTTTTTACCAGCATTTAGTATTATCATTATTTTTTATTTTAGCCTTCCTGATGGATATCTCACTTTGGTTTTAATTTGCATTTCCCTGATGGGTACCAATGGTAATATCTTTTCATATCCTTATTTGCCATCCGACTATCCTCTTTAATGAAATTTCCTTCCTATCTTTTGTTCATTTTCCAATTTGATAAAATTGTTTTAATGCTGTTGATTTTTGAAAGTTCTTTATATAGTATAGACACTAGTCTTATGTCTGATACGAGTTTGCAAATATTTTCTCCCAGTCTTATCTTGTCTCCTTCTCCCCTTCATAAGGCCTTTCACAGAGAAACTGTTTATTTTTGATAAAGTCAAATTTGTCACTTATTTCATTAACAGATCCTGCTTTGGGTGTCAAGTCTAAGAACTCTGTCTAGCCTGAAAATTCTCCTTGGTTTTGTTCTAAATGTTTTTTATTGTATATTTTACATTTAATCCATGATACATTTTCAGTTAATTATTGTCAGAAGTGCAAGGTTTAGGTCAGGTGTATTTTGCTTGTCCATAGAGATCCAAGTTTACCAGCACCATATGTTGAAATGGCCATCTTTTGTATTTGCATCTGTTATGCTGTTTTTGTATCTTTATCAAAAATCAGTGGGGTATATTTGTGTGAGTTGATTTCTGTGTTCTCTATTCTATTCCTTTAATGTATTTATCTATCTCCTCACCAAAACTACAGTCTTGATTACTTTAAGTGTATAATAAGTCTTGAAATAGGGTAAACTGATTTATTCCATTTCTTCCAAACTGTTTTAGCAATTCTAGTTCATTTGCCTTACCATATACATTTTAGAATAATCTCATCTATATCTAACAAAAAATCTTGCTATGAATTTGACAGAATCTGTGTTAAACCTATACGTTACTTTGGAGAGAACTGACATTTACACTAGACTGAGTCCTTGAATCCATAAACATGGAATATCTATTTCTTTACATATCCTTTTATTTCTTTCGTCAGTGATTCGTAGTTTTTGACATACAAGTCTTATACAAGTTTTATATGTTAGGTTAGAGTTATAAATATATACTTTTTTAAGTAATTGTAAATTTTTGTATTCATGTGTTCACTGCTAGCATATAGTAAAACAATTGATGTTTATATGTGTATTATGTGTTCTGCCACCTACTGAACTCACTTAATAGACCCAGGTATTTTTTGTAAACTCATTTGGATTTTCCATGTAAATAATCATGTATCTGCAAAAAAGGTCTGTTTTATTTCTTCCTTTATAACCTGCATGCTTATTTTCTTTTCTTGCTTTATTGCAATGGCTAGAACTTCCAGGACTGTGTTTAATAACAGTGGCTGGAGTAGAAATCCTGGCCTTTTTCTCAATATTAGGAAGAAAGCATTCAGTTTTTCACCATCAAGTTAAATATTATCTGTAGTTTCAATTTTAAAATGCCCTTTATCAAATTGAAGAATTTACCTTATATTCCTATTTTTCTGGCAGTATTTAATCATAAATGAAATTTGATTTTTTCAAGCATTTTTAAAGCACTAGTTGATATGATCATATGATTTTTCTTTTTTATCCTGTTAATATGGTTGATTACATCGTTAGATATTTGAATATCGAACAAGACTTGCGCGCCAAGAGCAACCTCTACTTCATCTTGGTATATTATTATTTTTATATTTTGATGAATTATATTTGCTAATAATTTATTAGGAATCCTTGCATATACATTTTTAAGGGATATAATTTGGCCTGTAATTTTCTTTCTTTTATGCACTATGCCTAGTTTTGCTATAAGAAAAATAATAGTTTCATAAAATGAATTAAGAAGTGCTCTCACTTTTATTTTTGAAATGGATTGTATAGAATGGTAATTCTTTAAGTATTTTATAGATTCCTCCCATGAAACCATCTAAGCCTGGTGATTTCTCTTTTAATAAGCTTTAAATTATAAATTTAATTTCCTTTATAGTTATTTATGGGGCTGTTCAAATTATATATTTAATATGAGGTGATTTAATGTAGTTTTTGTTTCTTGAAAAGTTAATTGAATTAATCCTTGTCATCAAATTTATGTGTATAGTTATTTATAGCATCTTATTATTCTTTTGCTATCTGGAGGGTCTGCGATAAAAATCTCCTGCTTTAATCCTGACATTGGTAACTTGTTTCTTTCCTTTTTTTTTATCTTTGCCAATCTTAGCACATTTTTGTTACTTTGATGATATTTCCAAGAACCAGATCTTTGTTTCATTGTCTCTGTTTGTTTGTTTTTAATTTCATTAATTTCTTTTTTTACCTTTCTTTCTTATATTCTTCTTTCTGCTTACTTTGAATTTATTTTGATATTTTGTCTTCTAGGTACTTGAGGTGGAAGCTTAAATTATTTATTTAAGACATTTTTTCCCCTAATACATTAACTTAGTTGTTATAAATTTCTCCATCAGCACTGTTTTATCTATAGCACAAAAATGTTATGTTCTATTTCATTTACACATAGTTCACTGCCTCATAAATTTTTTCCTTTGTAAATTCCTCTTTGACATATGCAATGTTTACAAATGTAATGTTTCATTTACAAGTGTTTCAAAATTTTTCTGTGATTATTTGTTATTTTTTTAGGTTGATTTCTTTGTTGTCCTTTCTTAGTTGTTTCAATTCTTTTAAATTTTTGAAATTTATTTTATAGCCCAGGATATGGTCTATTGTAGTACTGGTCTTTTCTTTATATCTTCTACTTCTTTGCTTAGATTTTCTATTTCTTTGATAAAATTTTCTTTAAAAAATTGTTTCAGTTGTGCATATAATGTTTAAAAAATTATCTTTATGATGTCTCTTTAAAATCTTTGGTAATTCTAATATCTCTCTCATCTCAGTGTTGGGATCTATTGGCCATCTTTTTAAAAAAAAAAAATTTAGTTTAAGATCTTGTTTCTTGATATCCTGAGTAATTTTTAATTGAATACTAGATGCTTGAAATATTATCTGAGACTCCAGAAATTATTTAAATTTTTTCTTTGGGTAGTTCACTCTTATAGAATTCCAGTAGGAGAATGGGAATGGGAGAGCACTGCCTCATCACTGCCTTGTGGGAAAAGATGTTCACCTTCCTCACTTGGCCTCTCTTTATTACTGCTTGGCAAGGCTGAGTACTCTAGCTCCTCATGATCTTCATTGTCACCACAGAAGGAGGAAGACTCATTAACACAACATGATGCTGTTAATAAAGTAGTGAATTCCAGCCTTGTGGCATATTAGAATAGATGCCATCTATCTTTCAACTCTCAACCATTTTACCGAAGTACTGAAAGATAAAATGAGGAAATAAGACGAAAGCCTCATTAAAAGTAGATGAACTCTGGAACAGGTCAGTTATGAGAATAATACAGCATGATGGAAAAAAGCTTCAATGGCAATCTAATGTCGAATCTTAATCCTGATCTGTCAGTCTAAGATTAGTTGTTTAAAATTAAAATGAAAGAAAGTGGCATATTAAAAATTCTATGTACATGTCAAAATCAATTTTATAAATATAGTTATTGTTATAATTACAGCAAATAAAACCTTGAGGTGAATATAACATAACGAAACTTTGAAGAAATATATGTCTTCTTTGGGCTCATGAAAGTAATGCCAATTGTAGTTGGAGAGATATCTTGGATCTTTTCAAAGCCCAGACTTCCATCTGGCTGAAGCAGAATCACTTGGTGAACTTATTAAATATAGATTTCCTGAGCTCCAGCCCCAATTAATATGACTTATTTTTTGAGGGCTTTATTTTCAAGACCCTTCTTATGAATATTATGCAAAATAATGGTTGTGAGCCACCGCTATAGGCTTCAAGAAATTATTTTCAAACTTCAAGAAAAAAAAAAAAAAAACACTGATATGCTATATCCAAAGGAAATAATGGATCAAGAAATTGGCCTCGAGATAATCATGCTAAGAATAATAAGCCAGACAGAAAAAGTCGAAAATCACATGATATCACTTGTATATAGGATATAAACCTAAAAGCAACAAATGAGCAGGACAAACAGAAACTCATGAACATGGACTATAGACTAGTGGTTATCAGAGGTTAGGGGGTGAGGGGAAAAAGGGGTCAAATATAGTGGGGCGGGGGAGGGTGAAGTGGGTAAAGAGAATCAAATATATGGTAGCTAAAGAAAACTGGACTTTGGGTGGTAAAAACACAATAGAATATACGGATGTCAAATTACAATGTACCCTGAAAATTATATAATTCTATTAACCAATGTTACCCCAATAAATTTAATAATAATAAAAATAAAAAATAAAAAAAGAAATTGAAATTCAGGAAATCAATTATAGACAATTGTGATCAGGAGGAAACAATGTAACTACACAGTGGCAAAAGATTATTCTATCTTACGCATATATCTATTTTAATTTTCTCAATCGCATGGAGAAAAACATGCAAACAATCATGGTTAAGAAGCACTTGGAACATTAAATATAATGCATTCATTCATTAGGATAAGCTTAAAAAGCAACTTGAATTTTATATAAAACAGCTCATTGTGCACATAATATTCCTTATATAAGTAAGCATATTTTTCTGATGTGTTATTCCATAATGTTCATAAAATTCTCAAAAGATATTTTGATGCCAAGTAGCTTAGCACATTAGTTTGCCTTTTTAGAGCATTATAGTTTAAAAGATACAGATAACTTTTTCTACATTTTGCAAATTTTTTCAAATAGTATTTTTTTAAGGAAAAATTTACAGAGCATATATTGTCCACCTGATGTAGAAGCTATATGGACAAATAAAAAGATATTTGTTTTGAAGTTCACATACCGAAACCAGAAATAAATTACATAATAGTGATAATAATATTAGTCCTCCGGTATTGTTCATGAAAAATGAACAAATAAATGAATTAAGTTCTTTTTCTTGTTTAAGCCAAGAATGTTGTTGAGGTTAGACGTTCTTCCTTCACTAAAGCCACCAATGCCTGCAATGTGTGCTTGGAATTCACAACTATATTTTAAAACAGGACCTCGGACTAGGTTATGATTAGCATTAGCTCATGCTTATAATCAAGACATAGGGTTTTCCTTAAAATTCCAGAAGATGAAATAACTATGGCAGAACTTAACTTTGGAATTCCCTGATTGTTCTTACTTACTAAGAACTTTAGATTACATTCACAGGCTAATATGCATGCACGCATGTAGCACACAAATGCACATACGATTCTATTACCTTTCATTTAAATTGAATTTTCTGAATAATGAAAGTTAAAAAACATTATTTTCAAAGTTTTGGATCCATACACATTTCATTTCCTGGAGTTTAAAATATTTATTTTCATCAGATCAATTATATAAAAAATAGCTCTGCTCACCATTACTTTCTGCATTATGTACATATTACTAAATCATATTTAATATTAAAAGTGCAAATAAATTAAAAGATTATAAGAGAAATAAAAGCATAAGATAAGCTAGCATGACATTCTAAGAAGAAATTCGCATGCAAGCTTGTGCCCCTGAACATGAGAATTTAGTTAAGGATGAAATCCTGAAGCATATTCTCATGACAGGATGGATCTGTTAGTGTAGCTAAGTATTTGCAGGCTTTATTCATTTCCAAATACTTTACTAATGCCGGAAACAAGACAATTCCTGGCTTGTAAAAGAGAACAAACCACCCTAAAACATCTGGCATACTTACACATTTTTCGCTGTCAAATACATAGCACAAATGTTTATTTGACTCAGAATCTTTGCATATGAAAGTGAATATCCTCTTGTCAGTTTTATCATCTGCACAAAATGATATTCTATGAAGCTGGCAATTGTGTTGGACTTCCTGTGAACAAATGTGGAAATAAACATAGTTGAGTTTTTTTTTCCATTTTCTGAAATACTAGCTATTAAGAACATACAACATATGACTTTAAAAGTGAAACAATATTCTGTCAAACTTTGATTTTACAATTACATATAGTCCAAGCTTAAACAAATACATAATGGAGATGAACCTCTTGACTCAGGATAATCATTTCAGTGGTACTTAGAAAAACACAAACAAAACATAAAAGGATCAGAATTTCATGGGCTTTCAGAGCTTGCTGAGATTTGATCTATCATTCTTACTCACTTTACTGTTTATCAGACTGAAATGAGATACACAAATAAATGCTAAGAATTTGTCTACAGAAGTGTATTCTTTCCCTGCATGCAAACCAAACTGTAAGTCATCAAAGGGCTGCTTGGCAAGCATGAAAATTAAAATGAGGAAGTATATTATATGATTGTCATGGTTTTTTTTTTTTTTTTTTTTTTTTTGTCATTACTAGAAAGACTGATTCATCCCTTTCAACAACAGGAACAGGAAGGAACAATGCTAAAAAGAAGGACTCAACCTACTAAGGCTTCGGATGAGAGCATCTTCCCTGTGTTAGTGCTGAGATGAACTTCTCTTTGTGTTAGTGCTGAGATGAACAACGACTACATCTGTCTGAAACTTTCCTTCTCTTATACTTTGTCTGATCGACCAATCTCTTCTTATTGACATTTGTTTTAATGTTAATACAGTAAATCAAACAATAGCCATCAGTTCCATCGTAGCTCTCAAATAGTGATAGCAGGTCTACATCAGTTTATTAATTATACGATCATGTTAATGATACATAAAGAGGAAATATCATTACTATACGAATACAGAAAAAGATGATTTTTTTCCCATGTATAAAAGAAATAAGTAATATGAAAACACACCATTCACATAGCTGATGGTGAAACCTATGCAATTCTTTCATTAATTCACATACCAGTATGATCTCAGAAAGACTTTGGTTATAAAAGCTGCGAATCACCTTCATTTAGATTAGCAGAAGTATCGTCCTACAAAAGAAGACTAAGGAGCTGAAACTTACAATTTTATATTATTTGTGTGGGATTTTTGTTGTGATAGATCTTTATGAATTTTAAATTTATAGGACTTATTTTTGTTTAGACAGGATTAAGAGACTTGGGAACACAATAAATTACCGTGAGAACACATTTATCCTTTAATATTGATGACATTTTACTGGAATTGGAACAAAATGTAAATAAACCCTCAATTCACCTATAATACCTCTTCCTAACACAGCATAATCTTCATTTGAAGGATAAGTGAGAAAAGCAGAAAGGGGAAAACACACAGAAAGCTACTGGAGCCAACTGAGATTGCTTTTTACTTCCATTTTCATCCATCCATATGGGATTGAAAAATAGTCTATTTCTATCAAGTCCATGTTATATTAATACCGAATTTTTAAATCCTGCCTCCTATATATTTTACTATAAATAAATCTGTCTGAGGGGCACCATATTTTTCCACTAAATTACAACTTTTACCCAAAATAAAATGAATGACAGATATTTTTTGGTTCACTCACATCTCCTCAATGGTTCCTAAATGCGTATCTATGAACAGGCTGCATCAGAATCACCTGGTAAGGTTTTGTTTGTTTGTTTTTTGTTTGTTAAAATATAAATGTTAAGTCTTGTTTTGCAGATTCTAAATCTGACAGGCTTAGGTGGATTCCAGCAATTGGCATCTATAATCTCCTAGGGGCACTGATGCGCAGAAGAGCTGCCATGCCTCTGTTTCAGAGTACCCACAGTTTTTTGTGGATTCAAAAAATGGTACATTCTACACGCATGCTAAAAGTAAGATACTCTATGTCCATATGTAATATATGGGTAAAGAGTCAGTTACTCTCTGTTCATATGTAATAAAATTGAATTTAAAAGATATTTCAAAGATTTTAAAACCTCAGATAGCTCTTCAAGTTTGGTAGGAATAAAAACAGAGGTGTTTTTTTTTTCCCATTAAAAGTTTAGATAACTTACTTTTGGGGGGAAAATTCAATTGGGCCTTTTGAAAATTAGCTATCAAGTAAATAAAATAGATACTTTGTGACAGGAAAGAAAAGCACTGGTGTTATTGATTTGGATAAGGCAAAATACGATGATCAAGAGTGAGTTGTATGATCACATTGAGTTGAATCCTACCTTGTCGATGTTTCGTAAATGGGGTTTAGGTTGGGGAGGTATGGAGATTTGACAGTAAGAGTTTAGGGAACAGAATGATATGGTTGACAGGCTGTCTGTGGAAACTCATTATTATAGGAGACAAATGAGGAATTCTACAATTACCAGCTGGTAATATTACATGACATTTGCATTCACATGATTCATCCCTGTCTCTGCTCACCATTACTTCTTGCATCATGTACATATTAGTAAATCATATTTGAGATTAAAATTAAAAATAAATTAAATGATTATTAGTGTTAGTGATCTTATAATATCTTTAAATCTTTATATTTTGTGTTCTTGTAAGGATACGCCATTAAGAAACTATCAATTCTAAACACTAAAGAAGTTCTCTCTATATACTGCATGTAATCATATTTGCACTTTTTAAATACTTAAACTATGTATTAATTAATGAAAAATTTGAAGCATTATAATGTTCAATACCAACATAATGTTCAATAGCATGGTTTTACAGATTATAATGCATAGATATGGTATTGGTGAAATTTTTATAGTTTAGGATATATTATAGGTAGGCTCAAATCAAAAAGAACAAGAACACATGTAAATGAACATAAAGTGTATTCTCATATTTCAAGGTGTACTTTGACAAGTCCTAAACATCATGTAAGAAACTGAGTTAATAATTAATTATACACAGATACACTCCAAAACAGTTATAGGATCTATATGGCTTAGAAGAAACTTTAAACATGGCCTACAAATGACATGTTCTGGCTAGACATCAGCCACCTAATTTTAAAAAGGAAATGGAGGACTAGGATTATCATTATTTTTAAATTGCGCATAAGACTATACTTTGGCTAGTGTGCTTTTGGTTGCACTGTTACTCTTATTATGTCCACAACCTTCTGTTCTTTTATAACTACCATTTGCTTAATAAATTCATCTCAGCCAACCTATCTGTTCAGTAGATAATGCTTCACTTTAAATGGCCTTGTTTCCGAGCAAACTATACTCACACACGCGCGCGTGCGCACACACACACACACACACACACACACTATATATTCAATTATATGCTTGTATAGAAACTTCCACTATCCTTTCACTACTTCTTTGTTTGCTTTCAGCCACCTCAGCAGTAGTTATTTGGGGATAGCTATAACCAAAGTATTGTCCAACTTTTTGTTATTTAGTTCTAAATGTGAATAACAGGAAGAAATTAGACGGGATAGTTGTGGGAGGTCTTATATTCATGGCTGGGAAGTCTGAAGGAATGTCATTCATTGTTCTTTAATTTGGAATTGAACAATAACTGTGGGTGCACCCATGCCATAGTCCAGTTATCTTCAAATATATTAAAAATGCAGAATTTCCACAGAGATTCTGATTCTGTAGGCTAAGAGAGGGGCTTAGAACTTAATTTTTCAAACGGCTCACATATTTTTAATGCAAGTACTCCATGCATACTCTGTGGGCTACTGATGTAGCCAGCAGAATACGACTACACCAGAATTCCTTGAATTCAGTGTACATAAGAATCACTATGTTTCTTCTTAAATTGCAGATTCAGATTCAGTAGGTCTGGAATAGGACCTGAGATTCTACATTTCTAACAAGCTCCCAGATGATGCTGGTCCACAGACACCACTGTTAGGGGGTGGTATGCATATAGATGAAGGTATCAATGGCAAATACTGGACCGGTGTAGAATTGCAGAACTGTAGAAAATATTCTCATAATCTGTTTGCAGGTCAGGGTTTCCATGGTGATTTCAAATTGAATTAATCTATAAGTAACCATGCTACAGTGTTAGAGGAAAGCACTAGCATTATGTATTTGTAAAATAATTGGAGTTGAATGTTAATCAATTTTTCCAAAGTGGTATTCATGGTCTTATCAAAATTTCTAAACAATAATTTTACGCATTGTAAATAAAGTACTGTATTAGTTTGCTAGAGTTCTCATAACAGAATACCACAGACTTAGTGGCCTAAATAACCAAAATTATTTTCTCACAGCTCTGGAGTCTAGAAGTCCAAGATCAAGATGTCAGCAAGTTTGGTTTCTGCTGGAGTCTCTCTCAGCTTACAGATGGCTAACCTCTTGTTGTGTCTTCATATGACCTTTCCGCTGTGCTCATGCATCCTTCATGTTTCTCCCTTTTTAAATAAGAACATCAATCACATTGGTTTAAGGCCCCATTTAACCTTAAAGGCCCTATCTCCAAATTTAGTCACATTGGGGGTTAAGGGCTTTCACATAGGAATTTCGGGTGGGAACAATTCAGTCCATAACGAGTACATATTAATAAATGTGAAGCCAGAATAGGTTTTATTAAATTTTTTTCATTGGATTTTTAGAGAAAAAGGCTCTTAAATATAAGAAGTTTAAGTTTATACTTTGTTCATGGGCTGAATTGTGTTCCCGCCAAATTCATGTGTTAAAGCTGTAAGCTCTCATACCTCAGAACGTGACTGTCTTTGGAGATAAACACTTGAAGGAGGTGATTAAGTTAAAACGAGGTCATTAGGGTGGTTTCTTATCCAATCTGATTGGTGTCCTCATAAGAAAATTGGACACACAAATAGATGCCAGGGGTGTGTGTATATAGATGACCACGTGAAGAGGCTGCAAGATGGCAGCCACCTGCAAGCCAAGGAGGGAAGGCTCAGAGGAAACCAACTTCAACCTTCAGAACAGTGAAAAATAAATTTCTGTTGTTTGAGACATCAGGTCTGTGGTATTCTATAATGGCAGCCCCAATAAAATACATAGTGATGATGTCTATGGGCAGTAAGAGTCAGTCCAGGATGTTTTAAGAAATAACACACAGCTTTTGCCTTCTCTCATACTCAGTGAGCCATACTTTATGCATCTCTTTCACAGCAAGTGAAGGAAAATTCCTAAATATAAGACTAAATACAAGACTAAATACTACTGAGCACTTAATATAAATTATTACATCTCAAACACAGGATGAAGAACAGACCACTCAGAACACAATTCCAAAAGTTGTTTTCCTTCCTATATTAAATATCCTAGTTTTAAATGGTCATTAACTGAGAACTAAATAGTTCCAGTTGGTAAGATATTTTATTTATTAAAATAGGAATATAATTACAATTAATTAAATATTAGAGTGCTGACATTCAAAAATAAGCCTTACCTTTGTTTTGGGTTCTAGAATTTTTACTCCATAAATTGATATCTGCAACTCAACTTTAGGAATTTTCTGGCCTTCAGATTTCTTGATATGTCTTGCAAACTACAAATGAAATATTATTCACAAAACTATAATTCTGTTTCTATGGAAAATGAACATGAACAAATATACAGAGTCTGTATTTAGTACTGAACTTTCATGAAATTATTGCCCATTATAAAGTATTTTATAAACCAAAAACGGCTTTACAATTTTAGAAATCAAAGTAACTTACCATTACCATCATTAAAATCAGATTAATTTTTAATAACTTTTAAAAAACAATTTTAATGTACTTTTTCATGCTATTTAAAATATTGTATTCATATCAGTTGAGAAAAAGAAAAATCTTTTTGGGAAGATAAGCAGAGATAAATTGTTTCATCCTGGGGATCTTTTGATTTTAATACCATTAGAAAACTTGAAGTCCACCAGTGCTGAATGTGCCATCTTTGCAATTTCTAGAGATTCACCTTGTTTGCTATACAGTCTTGCCTAACCAAACCAATGAATAAAAGGAGACTGATTACTATATTCAAACTGAAGCTAAGAAATGATGTAATTATTCCAGCTAAAATATAGTACTCAGAGCTAGACTCAGCCTAGAATTACAAATGTAATGAGTTTCTTGAAAATGTAAACTTTTTTTTAATCCTTTCATAGTAGTACTAATAGTATCTTCTTAATTGTATGAAAATGCTTGTTAGGTTCTGTTAAAAAAATCAAAAAGGAAGTCAGAATAATCATGTACTTAAGCATATGAAATGTCTGCCTCTCTGCTACCATTGCCGGATTTAGTGCCAGAAAAAAAAATTAAATGAGCCCAGTTAAATATGAATGTTAAACAATAAAGACATTTTTAAAACTTTTATCATTTTAGAATACACACATACATTCTATATGTATACACACATAACACATATATGCTATTTAATATAAACATGTCCCACGCAATATTTGAAACATACTCATACTAAAAAAATTATTCATTGTTTATCTGAAATTTAAAGTTTGCTGAATGTCCTGATCTATCTAGCAATGCTATTCTCTCCCTACATTCCTTCTTTCCTCCCTTCCCCACCGTTTTAAGAAATGAAAAAACCTATTGAAAAGAATAGGATTTCTTACCCCACTTTTAGAACTTCCAAACATTATTTCCTAATATAGCATCTTTTCAGCATATGAGCATCCTAACCTGACTCAAAATAGATTGCACATAAGGCAGGGTAGGGTTTCAGTTCTCTTTTGTGTGTCATATTTACTTGCATTGTGCATTTCTCTCTAATTTAGGGCAGATGTGAATACACATGGTATAGTTCAATCCTGGAGCAGAGAGTGGATGAGGCCTTTTTTCTCTTTTCATGGCCTTGTACTGCCATGGAGAATAATATAATTAATAAATATACGAATGCCTTGAAGTGTTGTCTCCCTTTATACTCCAGGGAGAGGGGGGAAGTACCATTTTTTAAATTTCATTTTAGGTAATTTAACTTTTTAGCTTGCTGTCTGTTCTGTTCTATGAATGTAGGCAGCTTTCTTTCCTTTTTTTTTTTTTCGTATCCAGCATTCTTACATTCTGCACATGAATTCTAGCAATATATGCCAGAGAATTTTTTTGTCTTTGAGAAAATTGTTTTGCTTAAGTGAAAACTGTTAAAAATTATCCCAGCGCTCTCAAAGAAAGTGGATTAACTTTGTTTCTTTTCCCTTCATAATCTCCTTCTTGCATTTGTATAATTAAAACAATTTGGGGAAGTCCACATATGAAGACTTACAAAACCCATCGATGTGAACGAACATGAACAGCCATTCCCATCCCGGGCTGCAGAAACACTCTAAGCTGCTGTCCTAGGGACTGCTCTTCTCCAGAAACAATGAGCAGTGGCTCTTGAGGCCTTTTCACATCTGGACACAACCACTCCTGTGACCTCTTTTAGTTTCCAAAAAGTCTATCACAAAACAACTATTAATATTAAACTTATCTGTTGAGATATTTCTTTTCTGCCAGAAAAAATAAAGGGAAGAAATAATGGAAGAAATGAAGAAAGGAAGTAAATAGGGACCGGAGGTAGAAAAAACAAAGAGAGGAAGAAAAGAGGAAACAAGAGAATGAGATAAAGAAAAATAAACATAAAATATCTGATCTAAGGCATGTGAAGTCTTTTTCTCTGCCATAGCAAGATGAAGTAATTGTGTTCAAAGGAGATTTGTAGGTCATCCAATCTAATACCTTAGTCAATAAAATGGGTCTGCAGCAGTCAGACCTACAACCTAGTTGTGCAGCTACTCATCATTAAATAACTCTTCTTTTGCACAACAGAATTTTTGCATTTAGAAGATGAACTTTCCAGTTCTATTCTCACGTGTACCAAGGTTTATACTGGTTATTGACCTTGACTGTTGAGTAAATGTTGCAAGATGCTCATGCTTAAGGTTATATTCATTCAATCTATATTTTAAACAGAGTATAATATTCTCATTCAACTCATTTTTTGAAATTTAATATTACTGTATTCTATAGTTTGCATGTTCCCTCTAACTCCAAGTCTCTTCTCTTACTTATAGACCTCTTAAGTGCATTCCAAAACACTTGTTGAAACTTCTGTGTTGAAGACATGCTCATCATTCTAACTTACAGTATAGTCTTTTCTCTCCCTATTTACTATTTGAAGATTAACAATTAAAGAGCCTTTTTGCAAATTTCTTTTGATTTTAGCTTAAGGGGATTCATTGTTTGATCTTCTAAATAGTGATCTACCTTAAAACTTGCATGTAATTATCCAATGAAATTATTCAAAGAGGAGTAAAGCTTAAGCATCTTGGAGAACAGCTGGATACAACACACAAAAACAAGCTTTATCACCATAAGGTGATGGGAAAGATGAAGTATTACTCAAAATTCATAAAGTACTTAGTAAAATATATGTCCCTGGCAGTAAGCAGAAGAGCTAAAGAAAACTTAAAGGAGCACTACTGAGTTTAAATGTCATCATCAGGCAATTTGTATTCATTTCTCAGAGGACTTTTGAAAAAATAAAATCTAACTATACAACTAATGGAATATGCATTATTAGGCAACAAAATTAATAAATTTATCACTTTGGGCCAAATAGTCTGAGCTATTATTCCTCTTTGTGGTTCTTATATTTAATTATTAATTTATTCCTATAGGGAGTACTTTAAAATAATTTTAAATCCTACTTTAAAATAATTTTAAAATCCTATAGGGAAATCAGCTATGTATGTATGTTTGTAATTAAATTAAGCTCTAACTATTTTATTAATTAAATGACTGTTATGAAGACAAGAACAGAGTGTAATGTACAGTGTTGTTGACTGTGGTCAGTTGTTAATAATACTGTATTGTATATTCAAGAGTTGCTAAGAAGGAAGGTCTTAAAAGTCCTCAATATGAGAAAAAACATTTTCTGATTATGAATGATGATCGATGTTAAGTACTAGACTTATTGTGGTGATTATAAAACTAAAACAAAACAGAGCATCGTGTTACACAGAGAAAGTGAGATCGAATGAAAAATCTTCTGGACCTAGATTTAATTGAACTCAACATTAATCTCCAAGGCCACATTCTTTGAGGTAGATTCAAGTAATTGTAATTTAGCTCCATCAGGGTAAGGGGGTCTCTTCTCTAAAACTGAGGTCCAGGAATGCTATCCCCTCGTTATCTCCCAGAGAAATCAAGAAGATTTAGATCTATGCACCAATATTTATTCACATGTAAACTTAAGCAGATTGCTTAGGAAATATACTGAGTCTACTAACATTTATATTAGTTGTATAACTAAAAAACACAACAAAACACTTAAAAAGTAAATTAATTCATTACAATTACAATGATATTAAACATATAGTTGAAAGGGTGTTTAAATTATTACATTTTGAAAAATTTGGTATTTTCTTAAATGTTAGGCTTAAAATATGATCAAGACAAGAAAATATGTTGTTTTGATAAATATAGAATTTGAAAGTAAAAACTTTAACATTTATAAAAATGATTACACGTAAGAAAAATTTATAAACTATAACTTCTCCACAAAATGACTGAAAAAAGAGTATGTAATAAAGTTTTAAAATTTTTCTTAAAACATAATCAAGCATCATTGAACACAGAAGCATGAAAAACTGATTATTGAAAAATCTTGTTTTCCATCATATTGCATTCTTAAATTGCAAATTCTTCTTTAATGTCAGAAGCCAACATATTAATATTGCTAACTTTTGAAAAATTTAGTGAATATAAATAAAATGTTACCTTATATAGCAAATAAAATAAAATACTAAACTATAGTGGTTAAAAAAACAGTCAGAATACATATGTTTAAGAAAATTAAGCAGGAAATTAAAATGGGGGATGTGTACACAAAGCAGACTTAATGAGCAAATTTCTTTTCTTTTAGTAGTGCCATAGCACCATCTTCTGGCCATTTTGACATGACAACAGAATTAAAGAGAAGAGAGGGTATGAATTATTCTTTTTAATGTAAATACTCATTCTTTACATTGTAGCCTCTAATGCACACATTTAAAAATAAATTAGAAATAGATTTTAAAAAGCACTGTTTTATTCATTAATTCATGAATCATTACCCTCAGATAGATTTTCCTGATCTACAAAATTTTTGCAATCAGTTGAGCAAAGAGTGCTAATTATATATTGTGGAAGATACCTGAAGGACAAAACTACTCTCAATGAAGTACACATTTTTAAACTATACTTCATAATTTTTATCTTATTGGAAATCACATTCCAAGCTCTGTAACTTTTATCTTTTTGGAAGTCATACTCCTTTCTTAACAAAGTACATTTCCAAACATGAAAAGACATAAGAAATGCACATGAAGTCCTACAAAAATCTATAAAATCTAGCCACTGTTTCTAAAGCATTTCATCACAAATATCTCTACATTTTATCTAGCCATTATGTAACTGAATTATTTTGGTTTTGGATTTGGTTGACTGAATAGAGAATTTTCTAAGTATAAAAAAACATTAAATGTAAATACTATTATTCTTTTATAAAACATTTTGACTATAGTGAAGCTGGACTCATGCCCAGAGTGTGAAACATTCTGAACACTTAAATAGACTCTTATTCTAAATTCTCTACTAGTACCTAAAAGTTCTGGCAAAACAAGGGCAAGTCTGAATTATTACTTAATGAGTAGTAGAAAGAAATGGTTAGCTAGTACATTTTTGTTTGTCCAAGTGGGAGTAATATCACCTTAGGACTTTTTAGCATATGTACTTAAAAAATTAGATAAAATATTTACTTATAAAATGGATGGATAAAAATAGTATCCACTTTTATTTCTTCACCCAGAATACAAACCATCCCTCTTCAATTTTTCTCAGTTTAAACACTAATAGATTAATTCGACATTGCCTAAACAAAGTAACATATTAATGTTTATAACTTTGCCTGGCACAATCTGAGACCTAATCTTCCTGTGAAACAATTGTGTAATCTCTGAACTAAATAAAGTTAAAGAAGAGCTGTTTCTCAAAAATATTGTTAGAACAGCTATAGAGAATAACAATTAACCATATAAACAATTAACAGTAAGTCCTTAATGTGTCTATAGGTTCTTGAAACTGCGGTGAAACGATTTATAATAAAACTAATTTTACCAGAGGCTAATTGATATAAACAAGAGTTAAGTTCCTGCAGCATCTTATCATTATAACAAAACAACATTGAGTGAAGTGACATAATCTGAGGATCTGTTGTAGTGGTATGTTACACTACAATTTTTCTTTTTCTCAATAAGAAAAAGATAAGAATTCTGATGGAAGCAACCTAAGTGTCCACTGATAGATGAGTAGATAAAGATACATATACTAGAATATTATTCAGCCATAACAAGAAAAAAATCTTGCCATTTGAGACACGGGTGGACCTTGAGGGCATTATGCTAAGTGAAATAAGTCAGACAGAAAAAGACAAATATCACATAGTCTCACTTATACATGGAATCTAAATAATAATAATAATAATAACAACTCATAGATACAGACAACAGATTGGTTATTGCCAGAGACAGGAGGGTAGGGGTTAGACAAAATGGGTGAAGGTGATAAAAAGGTACAAACTTCCAGGTATAAAATAAGTAAGTCCTGGGAATGTAATGCACAACATAGTGATTACAGTTAATAATACTGTACCGTATATTTGAAAGGTGCTAAAAGAGTAGATCTTAAAAGTTTTCATCACAAGAAAAGATAATTATAACTATGTGCTGATGATGTTGACTAGACTTACTGTGACTGTTTCATAATACACACAAATATCTAATTATTGTGTTGTGTACTCGAAACTAATGTAATGTTATATGTTAATTATATCTCAATAAAAAAGATGAACATTGTTGAAGTTTTTAAAATGTTAAAATCTTTCTGAAAACAATGTCTATACAGATGTCATATAATTAAAAAAACATTCAAAGATGTAGGATATCATATATAAGATTTTTCTCAGGAATTTGCTAATTAGGAGTATGTGGAGTTGCTTAGTAAATGTCCTTTCTGGCTCTTAGTCTCACCAGTTCCCCACGTCCACTCATGGCCAGGTCCACTTGGATTTGTCCATTAGGACATCTTTAACATACAGTGTCACTGCAAAATTCTGCTTTGGAACGACTCTGAACTCCACATTTTCAACTGGTGGGCATGATATTCTAACTATTAGAGACAGTTGTTACACCATTCCCAATTTATGAGATAGGACATGAGTCCACATTGTCTAAACAAAGGCAAGATACTGAATGTCAAAACTTATGAAATACTGCCATTACATTTTTTGAGTATGAGAAATTATACCTTAGAAAACTACGAAGAGTATGCCACATTCAGAAAAATAACGATGTGTACATACTCATTATTAAATATATCTCTTTGATCTGATGATTTATTTAACAGTCCATTTTTAACATGGTGAAGTCATACCTACCACAGTTATTCATGTTTTGAATTTCCGTCAATCTACTGCTGACTGAAGACAGGCTCAATACACTAGACATTTATGTGAAGGGCTATCCCTACCTTTAGTTTCCTTACAGCATCCCTCACAACTTCTGTTCCTTTGGGCTGCTCCACTTCCGTACTGCCAAGAAACTGAAAATGGTCATTTGTGAGACACAATGTAGGCTTTACTATATCATATTATCATTAAATCATTTTGAAATATAACACCCCATAATAGAATGATGTCAGTAATGCAAATCTGAATCCTAATTAAATAGGTTATTAATTTATATTATTTTAGATTATATGAAAATGTCCACATATTATTCAATCACATATGATTATTAATCAAAGATTTTTTAAAAATACATTTTCCTAAATATTTTACTTGCAGATTTTTACTGAAAGAAAACTCTAACTGAAAAGAAAAAGGTTTTATCTTTGGGCTCAAAAGAATAAAATTGACCTCAAATTTTAATATTTAAAATGCATTTAAAAAATTTTTAAATGTTATCTGTAAATTTAAAGTATATAAATGCCTGTTACTTTACTTAAATTTCTATGGTATATTTAAGTAACTAATATGGTTTAACACACTTTATAATCAACATTTTTCTGTTTTCCAATTATAACACTCATTAGCACATAAAACTTTAAAAGATAAACTTTTAAAAATATCCAATACATACCATCCACCAAAGCTGTAAGCTAAGCTACATTAAAAATAAAACATACATGAGCTATAATTTTTACTAAGTTTTTAAATATCCCTGAAGGTTTTTAGTTAAAATGTGACCTATGCCCCACCAAGAAAAAAAAAAATCATAATAATTAACATAGTGTAATAAAATCTCTATCCTGGAGAGACATTCCTCCTAAACAGAAGTCCAATATCATAAAATGTTCAAGACCAATTAGAACTAAAATGAGTATTTTATTCCATAAAATATTTCTATACAAATAGAAAATTATTAAGTTCATTAAGTGTATTTAATTTTCCAAAGACTTTTGTCACATACTACCAATTATACCAAAATGAGTCATAATTAAGTAATCACCTTTTATATTTATAGATGTATGTGTGTACAGTTTACACCAAATGATTAAATACAGTCTTTTTTATGTATGAACTCATAGAATAGAAGAGAACAACAATGAAAAAAAAAAACCAGTAATATCATGATATCTTTTCAAATCACATTTTATTCCTTCCTCATTCTTGAAAAAAATAACAGTAAAAACAAAAGAAATTAGAGTCCTGCTTTTCAAAATAAGCTCTCTGTATTAACTGCGTGAGAACTTACACAGGGAGCAGGTTAAATTATAATAATGCAGACTCCGTGGTCAAGTAAATCAGCATCTTTCAGGGTAGGGCTAGAAATTCTATTTCTAAAAGCATCGTGGGTGATTCTTTCTAATAACGTCTAAAGAACAGAGTTAGAAAATAGTAACAGATCAAGAAGATGGTGAAAGAAAGATACAAAAGGTGAGCTGAAAATACAGGAGACAACTGATGATCTCTGTTCCAATGCGTTCATGGTAGAGAGAAAGTGAAGTTCAAAAGCATTAAGGCCTAAAAAAAAAAAAGTTTCACTTCTCAGATTCTGTAAGCTACAATAGTTCTTTTCCCTAATATGCTCAAACTATATCAAATCACTGCTACTAGGACCTAGATACAATGTCATAGGCACTTGGTTTGCTCACTATGACTCAAGTTGGTTGAGTAGGCCTGCAAAAAGACCCAAATGAATGGAGAAATTCTTAGCTTAAGAGGAATTGAAAACCTGATGCTAAAATGTGGGAGATAGTCAAATCTATTCTGACACTAATAGAACTGCCACATTTCTTCTGTTTCAAATCAGTGTATTCAGCCTTGACTGCTCTATGATAGAATCACATAGGAGTTTTAAACTTAGACCAGTGCCTAGAAGTCTGATTTAATTGGTCTGGGCAAAGCCAGGGTATCTGTATTTTCAAGCTCCAAAAGTGATTTTAACATGCCACCAGGTTTGAAAAGCACTGTTTTAGATCATAAAGGATAAAGAGTTTAAGTGACAAAAGGGGGGTTGGTTAACACAATTGGAGCTATTCAGTTCTGAGTAAATCCATGGGGTAAATTCCCATCCTCAGCATCTTTGAATTTATCATTGAGAAATTCCACATGAGTGGGTGGTCTGGCGCTGACAGGAACAGGGAGGCAAAGGTAGGCTCTTTATTAGTAAGTGATTCTTGAGCTAGAAGAAGGAAGTGTCTGATATGTCAATAACAGACTGTAAGAGTTACTGGAAATATTTAGGGGAAGAAGTCATACTTTGGCAGAAATGTCATGAGTCATAAGTATTATATGTAAATAGGACCATATGGGAATTTTATGGAAGAACTCCAAGAACATTCAAAATGAATCAATCTCTTGCTGTGCTCCAGGAACCTTTTAATATATTTCTTTCACATTGGCTTTAATTAAACCATCTGAGTAATGAAACACAGAGAGAAGCCTTGAATAACAGTGGGAATGAATCTGTATATATAACTAATAAGGAACTTGCCACTTAACTCAATTTTTTTTATGTAACGTTAGATGACCTAAATGGAAATAGTTTTCAAACAAAAAAGATTATTCTTCATAATATTTCCTGTATTTTTAATAAAAGTCATCATGATACTTAGATTAAATAATTCATATTTACATGCATTCCATATGTCTACATAAAATATTTATAAAACTCTTAAATATGATGCAGCATGTGGGAATAAACTCTAGGCTTAGAATCTGAAGATGTCAGAAAAGTCGTTTAATCTCTGCCTTATTCGACTCTTGAAAAGTAAGAATAACACTTCTCTTTTCTCATTATAAAATTGTTCTGAAGGTCAATTACAATAAGAGACAAAATAAAAAAAACCCTCTGTAAAATGCAGTGTTTTATAATTATTGTGGATTGCCATTCCTTTATTTAATGATTAGGGAAGACACTAGAATTTTGTGGGTACTGTTGGTGCCTACTCAGCTCTCCCTGGATCCATTTTACTAGTGCTGAGGCCCATCCACTAGCTTCCGCATGCATTGCTGGTAATGGCTCACACTCAGGACCTTCAGAGGATTCTCCCTGGGAAATGAGGTCATGTTGCCATCCCTGAAAGCTGGAAGCACCTGGGAGCTTTTGTTTCCCCCACATTCTTTAGCCAATGGCTGGTGTGGAAATACAAAGACCTGGTCCCTTTACTTGGAGCTGGGGTAAACTCTAAGGTGTAATGTTAGCTTCCTTAAGAATCAGGCTGAGGCTTGGGCTCCACCTGACACTGTACTGTTGATTTCTATCCTTTGTCTGTCCTGCTTTTCCATGCTCTTACTGGTTGATGAGTGACTGATTAAATAAATATCTTTACTAGGAATATTACTCAGCAATAAAAATGAATGGATTCTTGATACATACAACTCGGTGGATCTCAAAGGAATTATGTTGAATGAAAAAAGGTGAATCTCAAAATGTTTCTATTCTGTTGGGTATTTACATTTTATTTTTTATATTCTCTAAGAAAATAGAACTTTGATATGTTTAACATTTTAAACTAAGTAAAAATAATTGCCTTTATATTTTAGTAACTTTAATGTCTTAGCTCATCCATGTGGCAGAAAAAAAATGACGAGAAGAGAATATCATAGATCAGACTGTTTTTGATTTATACATGTAGATTCATTCAGTGTTATTCTTCAGTGTGGCAAAGAGCAAATGAAAAAGTTATGTGTTCTGTGGCAAGTGGTAACAGTTGGTACCATTTTTTATTACTTTAAGTAGTCAAAATGTTATCAATTATTTTTCTTCATAGACTCAAAATGATGACACTCAATTCAGTACATATTTTTTCTTTTTAGAATGATCAGGCATTAGACTTTCCCTAAGTACAATTGTGTATTTTGCACAATTGTGGGCTTGTGCTTTGAAACTCTGCAACAAAATTTTTCAGCTTATTTGTTACCACTGGGGTGATGTGACATCCAGTTGCTCCAGTGGCATGTGGGAGGAGGAGGACAGTGGTGTGGTGTTGTGTGTTGTCTCTCAGTTCTTCCCCACCAATGCAGCAAAGAACTATAGGTCGATGAGATTTAGAAAAAGTAACATTTATTAAAAGTACAGTTTAGATGGAGATGGGCCATGCTAAGGTAGGCTGCAGCCCTGTGGAATTTGGGAGGTGAAGAGATAAGACAGAGTATGCCTCAAGTGAAGAGCAAGTTTTCAGCAAAGAGAGCTGTAACAAGGCAGAAGTGGGAAGGTCTGCCTATATTTGGGACCTGATGAGTAGTTCCAAAGGGATTCCTAGGTGATTGGCTCATGAAGTATTAGGGTACAGTCATCTGTGGCCAGATTAAATAAGCTATAGCTTATGGCCATCCTGTCTTACCAATAGGGTGTTCTCTGGATGGTCTCTACGCTAGATCCCTGTTTGTTCCCCTGTCGCTCATATCTGACTAGCTACCTAACATTATGAGTAAATATTTGTACTTTTATAGTAATGTATGTTCACTATAGGAAATTAAAAACTACAGAAAAGTGTATCAATAAAAATAAGCATCAACTTTTATCTCATAACCAAGGGGCAAATATTATTGAAAATATTGTTTGCTATCTTTCAAATTCATGTTACAATTAAAGTAATCTGTCAGAAAGAATTAGGCAAACTTCTGAAAACAAAGAAAATTACTCTTTAATTACTGTATGTGACTGGTTGATTTATTGGATGTTATTGTGTGTATACATATGTGCATACATATTTTTAATTTTGACTATTAGTTGAGTTATTCAAAGGGTTAAGATTAAAACATTGAATAGGACTCCTAAGCAAAATGGACAAGAATGATAAAAAGCACAAAGGGACATTTAGAATATGCTAGACTATGAAAAGTAAGATGATAGCAATTATAAATATTTAGTGTATTATTAGTCTACCTATTAAAAGGTATGACAACATGGCAAGTATTTCCCACAGGTTATACAAACTACAAAATATCTTTTAAAAATCTTCTATATTGTCTAAGGCCATGCTACCCTGAATAAGCCCAATCCCATCTGATCTTGGAAGCTAAGTACGGCCAGGTCTGGTTAGTACTTGGATGGGATACCATCCAGGAAGACCAAGTGCTGCAGGTGTTAAAAAAAAAATAAAATAAATAAAGGATTGTAAACTGGCAAGGTCCTTGCAATCTGTGAGGTCAACCAAGGGTTGCCTCGCCTAAAAAATAATTAAATAAATAAATTAAATTAATTTTTTAAAAATCTTCTATAAAGACATTGACAATTATAGAGCAAATTTCTAATACTACAAAGAGCTAATTATATAGTCATACAAATATTCCAACCTATGCATCTCTCTGCTTGATGCATTTGAATACATAGCAGATGTACCCACTGTAGGTATTTAAGGGGCTGCAGTCTGTTGAAATTAAAAACATAAACATGTCATCCAACTCGCTATTCTATACAAAATATTTAGAGACTTTTTAACTAAAATTCTATTAAGATATTTCATTTTTGGCTTAATATTTTCCACAATTCCTACAATTTTTTTCAATTAATCAAAATAATACCAACTTTTAAAAACAAATCTCAAGGGATGTCTGTATTCATTTATTTTATTTCTTTCATTGTAGTCAATAATGTCTGTGATAAGCATTTTGCAAAAAAATGAGTGAAAGTTTGAGGATTCCACCTTCATTTTTGCATATTATTTGAAATTGACTTTTTTTTTAAAGTCTAGTTTGCTTTATGACTTGCTTCTTTGCCAGTAGAGAGCAGTGTTGGACATCATATGGGTATTTATAATATTTACTTTGCTTCCTCAAACGCTTTTAAAATCACTCTCTGAATAATGCAGAATGTTATTTTTTAATGCCAGATTAATAACCACTAAAATAATTAACTAAAGAGGTACTAAGCCTAACTGCTATGAAATTTGACACTACTTAATGTTTGAAGCTAATTTATAACAGAAATAAATGAAATGTTTTATTTATGTCAAATTTGAATATTGCAATTTTGTGTAGATGTTTGCTACATAATTATTTTAAAATATAAAGGGAAAATAATTTCTACTTTTTACAACATAAAAGCTTTAACTAACATCAAAGTTAAATAACTATTGGTAGCATAATGACCAATAGACATTCTAATTATAGAAAAATAAATAAAATATAAATATAAATTTGAAAATATATAAATAAAAAGATATGTCCCTATCTTTGTAACCAAGGTTGCAGAGCCTTAAACAGGATAGGGTTAATTTTCTTGGCATTAATTTGACTGCATATGTTTAAAAAAAGTATTTAAACCTTCTAGCTACTCAACTGCACCCTAATAGATAAGCCATATAAGAGTAAGCCAATTTAATTTTATAGTCTTTATTTGGCTGACTCGTGATACCACAGTGCCAAGCAATACAGGAAAAATCATTTTTAAAAAGCACATTGTAACAGTCAATTGCTAAAGAAGGGTCAAAATCAATCAAACTGAAACCTATTACTTAATTGTCAAAACCATAATCCTAAAAAAAAAAAAAAAAATTAAAAGTAGATCCACCAAAAATAAAAGTTATACTTTAAATTTAAAAATAAATACTCCAAAGGTTATCCTTTAAAGGAGGGCCAGGAAATTTTGATAAAGATTTATAATAAAAAAATATTGGGCTCAGTATTAAAAATTCTACATTTTACATTCGATTTGGTATTTAGGTTTCTCATTTTATTATAGTAATTTTGTATTAAATTACATCTGTTCTTATTTTCCATGGATATGGAGTATATTATTTTAATAGGCTCTCACTTTTAAAATAAGACTTTAAAGTTTAAGCCAAAACAAACCTACTTACTATAAACAAGAAATTGTGCTCATTGCCCACTGTGCAAGGTCTCTCAAATAGAGCTTTGACTCACACAGTCACAATAAAAGGCAGCAAGTTCTTGTCCTGTCCCAGAGGCCCCTCACACAGTCAAACTTTCTTCACATTTTAGGAGTGAGACAGGTGGAATGAAAGACAGGGCATTCATTTGTATTATTATAAATAGAAGTATTACAAAAATAAACAAACAGCAACTTATACAGCAAACCAGCATGGGCTTTGGAGCTAGACAGGCTTCACAATCCATTTTCTCATGGAGAACCACAAAACTGTGGATTGTGGAGACGTTCTTATCCAAACCCCGTTATTTTATAGATCTGAGGACCAGGAAGGTGAAGTGACTTCTCAAGGTCACATATTCTTTACTTTTGCTACCTTAAATAAAGCAGAAATAGAATGAAAGATAATAGAGTGTATCGGATATATAATATTTATGCCACATGCATTTGGCTAATTAATATTTATGTTATACATTTTCTCTACTATGAGATATGCCTAAAATCTAAGTGAGTAATAAACATATTTGATTGGCTTTCCAGTTAGGTAACCTGAATTTCCAAATATCATTTGTTTACTGAACCTCTCAAAGGCTCAGTTTCCTCATTCATAAAATGGAGATAAACTCAGAGTGTTTTTGTGAGAATCAAATGAGATAATCTAAGCAGCCACTGGCATAGAGTGAATATACCCTGAATTCATGCTAGAAATTATAACAAAATAACAGTCACAACAATGAAATAAAAAGAGCTAACACATCTGCAATAGACTGTGAAGTAAACAAAAAAAATCTGTCTTAAACTACTATTATTTGAATTTTGGCTTGAGGCAGCTAGAATCCTTACCAAGACACATGCAAGTGTACTTTTTTCTAAACATTTTATTGGCACTTTAAAACATTTATTCATTTTAATCAAAACTTGAGACAAGTGAGATTTTTCAAATATCTATACACAATATGCCTATTTGTGGATATCTCATCAATAAGTATTTATATTTTTTTCAGAAAGGCCGAGTACTATTTTTGATAAATATATTCTTAGGTGCTTTATAGTTTTGGTAAATAAGATTTTCTTATTCTATATAGCAAGTTATTGCTCTAGAAAAAATATTTACCTTATATTACCTTAATAAGAGAATATTTACCATATTCTTGTATTAAGCTTAGTAAGAGAATATTTACCATATTCTCTTATTAAACCTGGTAGTTTTGTTTTGTTTTGTTTTGTTTTGTTTTGTTTTAACTTTGAGTCTACTGGATTATAATTATCAATAAAGTGAAATACATTTTCTTTTTTTTCAATTCTGTTACCAATTGTTTCATTTTTCTTTGCTTACTGTATTAGTTACAAAATAATGATGAATAGTAGAGATAATAAGTATCCGTATCTTATTCTTAATTTTTATGGAACTTAAGCTTTTGGCAATGCGATATACTGTTATTGTTCTACTTCAGGTTTAAACTTTGACAAAGCGATTATCTCAAATCTGCTCGTGTTCTTGAATTCTGTCCAAAAGAATATATTTATCTGAAGAAGTCCCTAATATATCAAGAACCCTCTTATCTCCCCTTATCTTTTTTTTCTCCCTTATAAAGAGAACATTATTTAAAAGCTCTGGTGTCCTCCTAATTCACGTATAGCATTCCCAGCAGTTCTCTTCTGAGACAGTGTATTATTCATTATTATTATCACCATAATCATCAATAGCTATCATTATTATGTCCATATTTGTGCATCATCTGTGTCAGGTATTCTAAACAAGGGATACAGCGGTGAACAAAACAGACCCAAATGTCTGACCTATTAATGCATTTATAGGCTACACCTTATCTTCAATGACCAGAGAGAGTGCCTGGTTTTTTTTCTAATAGGTTCTTTCATTCCCCTCCACCTAGGGACTCATTATTTGAGCACTTTTTAGATAGACTGTAACAACAAAAAAAGCTTCCAAATAAACAATAATTCCCATAGTGGAGTTTTCTGGCTGTAAGTGATCATTATTTGTTTGAAATCATAAGCCATTTTGGAGAAGATTGCATCTTTAGCTGTGAGCAGAACTTCACACTTGAATATCAGTGTGAATAATCACATTAAGAGACTTTACTACTCAAATTGCTGTCCTCGTTTCTTTAGAAAGGGAGAAAAATCTACTTTTCAGATCTCGCTAGGTTGTACATAGCTTTTCTGAGTGAAAAATTAGTATGAATGAAACTTATTTATTTCTTTAACAGACTTTCTGTCAATGATTAATACGGCCTGATAATTGTGTGAAGCATTGCTGCATGCAGAACTTTCATTAGTGGGCTATGATGGTGTGAGCAAAGAAGACTGGATTCTATCCCTGGGGTTTTACCTCCTAGATTTAAAGATTCAAACACAGACAAGGAAAGTCAAAGGAAACAAAAATCAAAAATCAAAAAAAAACAACAAACAAAAACCTGAGACCTGGAACAAACTGAGACAAGCTTATGACAGTAACTATGAATGTACTGTTCTACTCATTTCTATCAGGTGCCCCCAGAGGCACTAGTGAGAGGAGGCTCTGCTCCAGAGCAGGCCTTCTTTTATTCAACAGCTCTTTACTGAAGGTCTACTATGTGCCAGGCACAGTTCCACGTATTTGGGTACAGTGATGAACAGAAAAGTCAAAGATCTCTCTGGAGGTAGCTTGGCACAACCATGCCAAAGGTAGAGTCACATGAACACAGGGCTTGAATTCTGGCTCTGGTGAAGCTTAACACCTCTGAGCACCAGCTTCTTCTTTTATAAAATGTAGATAAATACCCCTAAAATTGTAAGTGGGTAATGAGCAAAAGTTGTATGGGTAGAGTGCTTGACAAATAGTACGAGTTCAATAAACATTTGCTTCTATTCAAAAAATGCTCCTAAGTGATGTTTAGTTTTGATTATTTGGTTCTAGACTCTGGAGTAATGTTAGAAAAGCAGGGTTTGTGACTGATTATTTTCAACAAGGGTCAGGGCTTTTTCTTTCTTTCTTTCTTTCTTATTTTATAGATTCAGCATAATTCTATTAATAGGGCTTAAATAATTCTACTGGGAAGCTGGTGACTCTCTGGCTAATTACGTGACAGATGGGGAAATACAGAAGCATCAAGCATCCGGCAGTGGCAAGGTCCTGGCAATTCCTACAGTTGAGCAGAGGAAGGAGTGAATCACTGTGTTTTTGCATAATCAATCAAGTCTGTCTACATTAAGGAGTCTGCCTTGCAATCAGATGCTGATGTGAGCACATATGCTGTTTTATTTCACAACTAATAGCCTAATTCTCCCTTCCCCATTGGTAAAAGTAACCAACCATTCTGCTTCCATTATCACAACTCTTCTTCCTGCTCTCGTTACAATAGGCCAATCTTGTATACATTTCTAACTTCAATTTGACAATTTATATTGTAAAGTCCGTGCTTTTTTTTCTTTTTAAAGACTTTGGTTTTTTTTTTTAATACTTGAAGACAATTATCACTAATTAGCACCACTTTGTCTTCACCATAATGCTTAATTGGTTTTGTTTGAACCCTACTATATGCTGATTTTATTTGATTTTCCTTGGCCTTTAAAAAAATCAATCCTCACATATTCCTGGCCAGCTTTTGAGAGTATTTATCAGCTGCCCTTTGAAAATTCTAATCCTGGTATTAAAATTAACCTGTATGTTTTTACTGGACTATGTCAAAAATTTAATAACCAGATTACTATGATTCTAAATTATATAAAAACTTCCCTTTACATATAGAATTATATTACAGTACATTCCTTTTCTAAAAAATAATTATATACATTTCCCATGATATATTTAATATATCAAATACTTAAATTTGTTATTTTTAGAATGTAGAACTGGTATTTGAGATGAACCCTTACCGTACATACCTGTCATTATTAATATGACTAAAGTTTACAGTAAGCTACTTATTTTTTAACCTAGTTTTAATTTAAGCATTTTGTGAGTTGCCATTTCAATTCCTTGCCCATCAGGTTTAATATAAAATGCATATACTGATTCAATCCTGAGGTTAATTTGTTTTCATTTAAAAGTGATAAATGGCATTAAAATGAACAAATAAGTGAAGTATGGGCAAGGACATGGTAGCTTTGGAATCATGAGACTTATCTGCTTTCCTTTCAGGGTTAATTTAGCATAAATATCGAAATCACAGTATGTCCACAAAAATTATGGATGCTGCTATATGTAAAAATTAGGAAACAAATGGCATTCTCTCTTTGCTCCAAAAATGTACATTCTGTTACTGAATATCCAAGTTGAAACATCTGTACAAACCCAGGGAGCCTCACTTTATAAAGCCCCAATAAACTCCATAATGAAATTTTATCAGAGACTCTGAGAGTTACTGCCATTTTAACATGATTAATTTTTTTATCTGAAGGTCAGATATCATTTCATACAGCAGTCAGCTTGGTGAAGGGCCTTTTTTAAGTCCTTGATGACATCTCATTGGAACTGGAGGGGCCTCAGTCACTAGAATCCCATCTGTCAAGCTATGTCTGTGGAAATCCTGCCAGCAGCCCTGCAGGAAGGAATGCAAAGTGGGTGAATGATAAGCAAAAATGTCAGGAGAAGGGCAAGTAACTTTTTCTTACTCTCTCAACAATCTTCCTAGCTGCTCCTCAGAGTACTTTGACTTCCTGCTGTAAAAATACTTCCCGGGAGAAGGAATAAGTTTAGGTAGTGAGTGGTTGGTTCTTCTCTACTTTGACTGAATTTTCAGTTTGTTATTGGGATAGCAAATTTATCAAGTCACTGTACACACGATGTGTAAAAATACAAATCCTCATGTAAACGCTGAAGTCAAGGGCTTTACTTTTGTTAATCCTTATTGTCCTCAAAGACTGGCTACTTATTGAATGAGGAGGTCAAACTTTATTTTGCATAATTATATAGTGCTTAAGATTTGAATATTGGCTCTGTTGTTACTAAGTTGTTGTTGTTTTTTTTTTTTTTTGCCAATCTACTATATATCCCAAATCCACTACTCTTTATAAAAAGTGGTAGTGATACTTCTATTTAGATATTCTGAAGATTGCTTGAGATAATAAGACAATACAGTTTAGTACTGTGCTTGGTATTTAATAAATTAGTATTTAATAGATGTGTCTCTCTTAATCAAGTGGGAGAACTAAAACTATATTATAATAAAAGCCAAGGAGTCTCCTTGAAATAAATTGTTCCATAGTATATGATACAGATGTTATAGAAAACAACTATAATCAATTAGTTCTGGCTTTTATCTGGAATTATATAAATGCAAGTAAAAAGGAAAGAGTATTTGTCACAATAGTTCCTCAATGATTTCAATCTCCCATTACAACTGCAGGAATTTTGTTAAGTAGAAATCTGAAATTAAAAAAGGCTATGAAATATATATGTATATTAGCAAATATATCCATGACACTGTAATTTACAAAAAGACAAAAAGAAAGAAGTGAATAAATAGGGTATTATTTATCAATTTTAGAGATTAAAATCTATAGGAAGCATTGCACTAAAACTTTATTAGGTGCTAAGTATATTGCATACAATAATTTCCAGAAACTTCTTTTCTAAATTGAATAAAGTAAATAAATAGATATGTTACTATAATCATAGCTGCTGTTACAGTAAGTGGTCTAAGTGTACTATGTAGGTGTGTGATGATATCATCAACGAGGTTGTGCGGCTGGTCAACCACATGGTACAAGTTAGTCTGAGGTAATCAGAGAAGCACACTGGTTCAGTCACTGTCAACAGGTTAGAGTCTGAAATTTGCCCTGTTAAATAATCCAGTTTATGAAGGTCAAGGCATAGCATTCAGGAAATATATAAATTACCTCAATGTCTCTAATTTATATGTCCCAAGTTTAATATATCGATAGATGCACTGATTTGGGGACAAAGTATTTAACCTACTGGTTATAATTTTCGGTATGAATAGCACATCTGCACTCAATAGGTGACTCAGTCATAGGCCTTATCCAGAGGTTTGGCATGCTGTGTCTATTTGCTTAAGAAGATTTATTCACAGGGAGATCACTACCTCACAAGAGCAAGTGTTCTTTTAATGACCATTCTGTATATTATAGTATTCTTCCTAGTATGTAATTATTTGGGGGAGAATGACAATAAAACAAGCAAAAGTACTGAAGGAATGAAGGAGTGACCTGGGGATGCAGATGACTTCAATTAGGAGAGGGAGAGTGGCACAGTTGGATAACACGAGACTCAAAACTTGGGGATTTTAAGGAGAAAGGACAGTAAATTCACCTGCCAGGACAGGTGTTCTGGGGTGAGTTGTACAGAGAAAATATACACCACTTGTGAAAAATGTTCGAGGTTAGAAAAGGCAACAGAAGACTGAATGCCCTCAGAAGATAGCCAGTTTTCTTTGGAGTGAGAAGTAAGGTTCAGGAGAGGTGGAGGATAAAGGGGATTTTGCTGATGACTGATCTTGAATTCCCAGAAACCCAGGTGTAGTTCCTTCTATGGAACTATATATGTATTAAAAAAAAATATATATATATATATGTTTTTTATTTCACTGATTTAAAAAATATTCCACTATATAGCAAAATGATTTAAAGTGGTTTATAAGGAGTCATAAAATATGTATGCTAACTGTAACATAAAAAAAAAAATTAGAAATAAATAAACATCAGATCAAAAGATCGGGAATTCAATGACCCTTTTCTAGAATTATTTCCTTTTTATAGTGAGTTTGGGATTCTAAACTGCTTTATAAGTTAACATTCACAGTTTAACTTCAAGATGTCAAATTCCTCTTTGCCTAAGCTCTACTGTCTTCATTTTCTCCTTTAATAAATATAAATTCTGCTTACAAACAAATTCATAAAATAGAAGATAAAATTAGAAAAAAGCACAAGAAAAATAAAGCAAGAATATAGAGTAGAAATAGGTTTATAGTCAAAAACCATGTTATCCTATAAATTTTGCTAGAGATAAATCATAAACTAGGTTACAAGTTCTTCAGCAGCAGCATAAAGAAACACTCAGTTGACTGAATAACTCACTATTGACAAGGTAAAATAAAAGTGTTTCATATATGTGATGGAGCTTTGATATGCAACAGGATTAATACGTGATTTCACTGGCAGAGGTGTTTGATAGTTCATTACATTTCAAATAGCCCACTAGATTTTTTTCCCTTTGCAATAACTATGAATATGAAAATCAGCTTCACAGTTATTATCTTCATTTCAACCCATCATCTTCTCTGCTATTTTCAAGTACTTTGGACAAATATCTATCACTTTTGATCAAAATGGGATAAAACAGCAACTACTTTTGCCTTTTCAGTGTGTCCTACACAGTTATCTATCTAAACAACTTTCTTCATAATTGTTATATCAACATTTAATTTATAAAACCAGGAAATAATTCTTAGATATGAAATGCACTTTGAGGCCTTGTAGGGTATGTACTATACAGCATATATGTAACTCAAATCCTGCTTTAAAAATGATTCTCCATATAGTTCCCACCTCCAGTAGATCTGCCAAGCTTTTATAAGCCCCAATGAGTTTCTAGAGTCAGGTTTTGCCAACTGAAAATACATGAACCATGACATCTTGTCAATTTTATTTTTCAGGCAATATGTTCTTTTTGGAGCTCTCTCGATCTCACATTGTTAATGTCAGAAGTTAGAAGCCACGACGACATTCCCTTTCACAGTACAGTGGCAGCTGAATTATTTCCTAAGGATCGTTATTAGCATCATTTGAGATATTCTAGGGTACTAAATCAAAGGTGGTAATTATTGGGGGAAAAATGTGTTGGGTGAATTATGAGAAACATTTTAAAAAGATATGTCAAGGCTTTATTTGATTAAATATATGTTAACATAAAATTAAATACAGAGAGTTAAGATACACATGGGTATAGCTTTCTGATAATTTAAATGTATATATATTACTAAACTTTATATTATACAGTATTATATAAAAAAATGATGATAGCATTACTAATTCAGGGATTCACAAGGCATTAGCTGGGTAATTGTGCACTCAGTCATTTGCAGAAAGGATTCAATGTGTGAATATACAGAATATATTCAGACTAACTTCTTTTGTACCATATGGTTATGAATATACAGAAAGTCCATGGCAGCTGTGTCCATGTCTAGTTGTGTTTATAGGAAAAAGAGACTTTTCAAGAAAAGTCCTTTAGAACACCCTCTAAAAGCTCCTTCAAGAAGTTATACTCTGCTGACATTTTGTAATACTCAGTGATTAAATGAACTTCTTGCAGATGGCTAGAAAACATAGAGAAAGGGACAATTTCTATTATCTATTAGCCTTCTATTGTGTACCACACACAGTGGAAACCATTTTTAATATAATACCTCATTTAAGGGTAACAAATATCAAGAAGTATTCTATAAATTTTTAAACTGAAGGCAGACAATTTTCACCTTTAGTGAAATATTATCCACTTCTACATAAATTAAAATTATAGACATTACCTTACAGATATAATAAATAATTTAGCATATTCTTACAGCCCTAATAACACACAAAAATATCTTTATTAAAATTGTGTCTAGTTTTAAGAACACATTCTAATAAGTTAAAAAATAAGTGTTCTGATATGTACAGATAATTAATTTTACCTTAAAAATTGCCTTGCCACCCATGGGATAATCATGACAAATTAAATGCTTAATGAAGTACCATCTTCCATGGCCATCGGATGTAGCTCTCCTCCATCCCCCTTCTCATTGGAACTAGCCCAGTGTACAGTCATCCATTTGACCTTACTAGCATTCTTCTCTATTCAAAACCTTGTCCCAATTGCTTCTTACCCTTCCAGGGCTTTCTTAGAATTCTAACAGAGTGTACGTTAGGCTGTCTATAAAATCAGGGCAATTGAGTAACAAGTGTATACTTTCTGGATAAAATAAAGTTTATAAAATTAAACTGAGGAATAGAAAATAGGACTATGGTTCCAAAACACCTGGTGCACAAGAGGTAGAGGGGATGTGATGAATGTTCAAGTTTGGGAACTGCGGACTGGGAGAGAAGGCGGCCTACTGGCAGGTATGTCCTGGAAGAAGGCAGTGACAGACAATAGGATACTTGTTCTTCTCTATTCTGGCAAATTCTCAAGAATAAATCACTAGACACTACCCATCAGAAAAGCAAGAGCCTATCAAGCTATGAGACATAGGACCATCCTTTCTCTAACAAATACAAAGGTCTTTAACAGGAAGACATTCTCTATTTACATATAAAGACAAAGGACATAACGTTTTACTACCTGGTGGCTTGGTATAGTGATTAGAAGCCCAGGCTCTAAAATAATGCTGTCTGAACTTGAGAACTTTGCTGATTGTTAACTGTGTTAACATGAACAAGATATTTAACTTTTCTAAACCTAAATTTTCCTATTTGTAAAAGGGGGGCCATAAGAGTAGGTAAGTATGTATAGAGTTGTGATAACTGCGTTACCGACTGCTTAAGGTTGACATGAGGGTGAAGACAGAATATATGCCTCACAAGTTATAAGCAGTCAATGATGCTAGTAGGATTATTATTACTGCTAATGTATAAGCTGATCAGTCAGCACATACCAATGACCAGTCACTAACCCTTACCCAATCTGACGGAAAGTAGCAGGTCAGAAGATATGAATTCACGGATAGGAAAGACCGAGGTCACCACTTTGGGAGTGTGAAGAAAAAATGGAGGAAAACAGGGAATGACTAAGAAAGCAACTATATAAATTTGACTCCATCAAGCCTTGCTTATCAGATATGGACATTCAGAAAACCTTGATGGTGACATGTATATGTGCTATGCAAGCACATCCAAGAACGGCTTAAGAGAAGGTTTTCCACTGCATTGGAAAGTTATTCCTTATTTTAGCAATTTTATTATGAAACCTTTGTACTCAAAATGTTTTTTGACCAGGGTATCACCAGTACAACGAATTATTCAGATCCTGCAAGTCTTTTATTCTCTAAAGCCTCACCTTTGGATGGCTTTGACACTTGTTAACGCTGCCACAGCTGGTGTGCAAGAGCTGAGAGAACTGAAACTAAGGCCCCCTGATTTCGCTCCTTGTTATTAGCTTCCTATAAAGACTGGTAGGGTGCAAGGTGGACACAAACTGATTAAATAGACTTTATCTGTGTATTTCATTTGCTTTGCTACTTTGTATCCTCCAATACAAAGAAAACACCCTCATCTTTCCCAGAGCTTCTCACATGCACTGCAATCAAAATGAAGGTTTCTAGGCTCACTAGGAGGCCTGCTAAATCAGAATAAGTGGACAGGAAATGTGCATTTTTAAAAAGCACACCAGTTTAAGGAACACCCGATCCATTCTAAATAAATCCAAATAAGATTAAATCTGCATATTCAGTGATAATGTTTCTTTGTGCTACAAAGTACTGTGACACCTCTTAATCTGGTCAAGGATATGCATGCCCTACTTACTAAAATGTCTATTTGTAAGGATAGTGTAGAAAGGAAGTGTACAGGTTTAAAAAAAAAAAAAAAAGAATGGAGCAATAGGGTACCAAGTAGCAGCATTCCCCTGGATTAAGAGCCCACCACTCTCAAAAGAAGCTTTCTCTTTTTTATACACTTCTATATAGAAAGTTGTTTTAATGTAAAATTCAAAATAAAAGTTGCATAAATTATAGTGAAAATATTATCTTTCCTCTTTTAAAAAATGTAAGTGTAGTTAGACAACATATTCCTCTACTCTTGCATTTTTAAAACTAGTGAAGGCAGCTTGGAGAAGAAAAGCATTACATTTCAAATAGGTTAGAACCTAAAAGAATATTATCTGCATGGAAGACCAGATTTCCCTTTTTATATGACGTTGACAAGTAATTCAAGTACTCCGAGTTTGTATTCCTATTTGTAAGATATAATGGTATTAGTTCTGACTACCTCAGTGGAATGTAAAAATACAAACAAAAGTAACGCAGAGACACGGCCATTTGCAAAGGTATAGAGACCACAACTCTAAACGACGTGCAATTTTGTAGTTCACAGGAAATGGCTTTTTGAAGTTTGTGATTACTTCTTAGACATTTAATCATGAGGCAGGATAAGGTACATATGCAATATAATATTGACGATCTTTGCTATTTAGTACATGAAAGGAAATGACTGGCTCATCACTCAGGAACAAAAAAAATTGAGTTTTGTGTTATTTTGCAGGTTTTAAGAAATGTTTCTTTGAAAGATATTAAGTCCACACAAAGACAACCAGATTTAAAAGTTGGTACTGTTTGTCCTTTGAGTTCTAAGATGTAGTAAATTCAGAGTTCTTATATAAAATGTGCATTTATATGTGTGTATATCTACACGTGTGTAAATTATGTGTATGTGTACATACATGCAAATTTAACTTCGATTAATTGTTACTTCAGAAGTCAATTAAAATCCTTGGATAAAAGAGAAGGGACTGTCTCATTTGACACCATATGGTGGAAAGAAGCCATAATGAAATTTTCAAGGCAAATTTCTTTTTCACAGGAAGCCAGCTTTCACCTGATCTGCAAGTGCCTGGTTAATTGAGAAAACATTCTTTCCTTTGATAGTGTTGAAACTTGAAAACAGTAGTTGGTTCTAACATAAGTTCACAGCATGAGACAGATTTAAAAACATTTTTTTTTTCCTATTTATAACAGGTTTCTGATAGGAATTATTAGAGTTCTTAAAATGTAAGCCGATGGCATTAGTCTTTTAGTTTAGTGTTTACTGAGTGGTCACAAAATACTATGCCCTATATTCCAGGCTTCTAATTATTTCTTGGATATCTCCAACCTAGATATTTCAAGGACCTAAAATTCAATGTCTAGAACTAAGAGATGAATATGAGGAGTTAAGAACCCATAGAAAATAAATTTATTTAAAAGAAAAAAGGTTTGTAAGCTAGTTTAGACTAATAGCCATAAGAAGGAAGTCATGTAGCACCCTGTTAACCATTACAGAAATTGTTTAGCCTTGGGCCTATTAGACAGTAGGAAAGATAAATAACCAAAATGGCAGAAATAATAACAGCATACAATGAGTAAGAGTCACAATATGTGTAGCGTCTACCGCTGCATGCCAAGATAATCTAGTAACACGCATTATTAAGATGGTTTTCAGCCCAAAGAGCAAACCACCAACTGAAACCAAGGATCCTGGTTTAATGTATAATTTTGATTTAACATGTAGCCTCAGCACTTGAACCATTTTCTTCACAGCATGCCCTGTAAGCCTCAGTCTTTTCCCTTACCAGTCAGTTACACCCTTTGGCAGCCAGAAACAGTGGCCATGCCTTAACTAAGGGTCGCTAGGCATGGGTCTCTGTTAAGATAAAGATAATATCTTGGCCTAAATTGTGTTTCAGCTCCTGAGCCCTAAAGCTAAATGACCTCTGGCCACATCCCCAGGAAACTAGACTGAGGGACACGTAGCCAACTTCAAGATCTGAAATTATGATTTACTGCCCTTACCTCACTCTTAACCAATCAGCAAGACCCACGACCCCAAACCACCTACTAGTGATGACTTGTGATTTTGGCTCTATAAAATCCCCAGTCTATAAATCACTAAAGTGTTTGGGCTTTTGAGCTTTAGCCTCCCGTCCTCCTGGATGGTGCTATTCACTATAAAATAGCCAATCTTTCTCCACTGCAGTCTTGGTGTTTAGTATTTGGTTCTGCTAACGCCAGATAGATAAGTTATTTTGGTTCAGTAACAGATATCTCTGACCTCATTATCTCCTCTATCTCAAGTTCAAGTTCATCACTACAGGTCACCTGGGAATGCAATTGAGGAATTATCCTCATAATTCTTACCTTAAACACATACTCTGCACTGCAGCCATATTGAACCCTTAGACTTTCTAAAATGTGCCATGTTCTAGGATGTCTCTGATACATTGTGCATGCTCCTCCCAGGCTGTAATGGCCATCTCACCTCAGTCCTTAAGGTTATTTCTACTGGTTCTTGATCTCCATTATGAAATTTTTGTTTACCCTTCCTGTGGATTCTCCTCAGTATAACTCAAGGTGTCATAGTGTAGAAGATAGTGAGCCAGCTATACACATATCTCTGAGATGTGTGGAAGTCTCATATTTATCCTTGGCCAAGATAAGAACAAGGTCTTCTGAAACCAAAATTCCTTCCACATATGTTGATGATTCATAATCTGGAGAGGAGTCTTGTGTAACTAACCAAGGACCCTAGAGAGCTGTGCCTACAAGCTTCTCAAGCTCCTGATACTTTTGTATTTGTTCTTTTTCTTGCTGTAACATTTTCATCGCTTTTATTAAAACCTTACAGGTCTCATGTGTGTCCTTCCAATCATCCAACCTCTGTGATCCTTGGATACACCTCTATCATGAGACAGTAAGGAAGGCATGTTATATACCTGAAGCCTGGCGCCTAGTACATGCTAAAAAGAAGTATGCAGAACCTGTCCATAAACCATTGTAATGTAAACTTTATGGTAAATAGTAATGTCTTTTGTTCAAAAATTATTCTGGAATTATAAACTTGACTCTTGGAACTAGGTTTAAAGATTGTTATTTTATGACTCAAAATCAAACTCACTATGGATACAATTATAATTATCACACTATGAAATGATTCATGATAAAACTGACAATAAAATCATTTAAATCTGTAATAACCTATTAACCATTTTTTAACTACAAAGATTTCTATTTTTTATTGATGGCCATTAAAAGAGCAAACTGTACTTCCTTAATTAATGCCCTGTTATTTGGATCATTTACTACAATGTCATATGTGTTTGCATTCTTTGCAATTTTTACTACACTATATGGAATATATATAGGACATTACTTATGAAATTTTTTTAAATGGTAAAAGTAATTAATATTTATTCATTAATTCATTATAAAAGTCCAAGCTAAAGTTGTGAAAGTATCATTGATAAATGCTCATAGGTCTGTGTTCTATATCACATCTCCGCCATAAATTTTTCTCTCTTACTTACTTTTCCATAAAGGACAATTCATCAATTATAATACCTGATTTTAACCTGCTACGTCATACTCACACAAACATATACAATTATCTGTAGAATTCTAATTTCATTTCTTAAACTTTTTAGCTGTTGTTTCTTCACTTTCCACACACTTAAAAAAAAAACAAAACAATATATTAGCATATTCTCCTAATGATGCTTGAGCATATTCAATCTCACTCATTTTACCCCAACAGTTCCTGTAGCATATTATTTAGTTTGAATGTTTGCAAATGCAAATAGCTTCTCTGCTTCTAAGACTTGCTTTGTTTTTATTCCGACATCTCTGGCAAATGTTTGTGTGAGCAAGCCTGGAGCAATACCACTCTAATGAGCAATAAAAACAGACATGTAACCAAGTAAGTGGTGTGGTAATCCTCAGAAATAAATGAAAAACCAGATGAAGCTGGAGATCTAGCCTTAATTATTTAGGATTATAACTGGGATCACCTAAAGACAGATCAAGCCCCTTCATTACTTGCTTGCTTGCTTCCCAGGGTACCACTTCTTATCTGAACCTACAGAGTCTACGGCAGGGTGATGTATGCTTCTCTGACTCTAATTAACCACTGCTGTCTTGCCTATCACCAATCACCATCCGTGAGTAATTCCATCGCAGATAAAATTGGTCTGAGAGACAGAGCAGGGAGAGAGGAAAATTGTGCAAGTCTATTCATCTTGGTTCTACTATTTCATAACACTGAATCTTGGAATACGCATGCTATTCAAATATGCAAAGAATTGGAAACTAATCTCATGATGAATGTGCTGTGTTCTAAAAACTCCAGACTGTAAGTTGGTTGCTGGAAATGATGGAAGCTTTTTACAACAGTAACAATGTTATACCAGATCTTTGTTAAAACTAGGTGTATCTCAAAGAGAGAAAAGAAGAAAACATTTAGTGAGCACCAACCGAGTGCCCCACACTCTAATTGTTATCTGATTTAGTTGTCACAAAAACTATATAAAGAAGGTATCTTTTGTATTTTATAGATGTGAAAATTGAATTAAATACAAGGTTTGCCATATTAAGCTGTAGAATCTGCTTTCAACTCACTTCATTAAGACCCCAAGAACCTTGCTCTTTTGCTTACAGCACACAGCTTTCCTAGATCTAACACTATTGGTCTGTTGTACTAAATAGCATAATAGACCTTAATCACATTTTTGTTTCTTTGAATAAGGGAGTTTTTTGTTATATTTTTAAGAACACGAGCCCCATTTCCTACTTACTTCTCCTCCTAGGGAGCTTCATTTTTTGGTTCCAAGGCATTAGAGATATTCGCTGAGATTTAAGTTAGGTCTGCATGCCATGTTATTAAAATTTAATGATAAAGAATGAAGTCTTAGGCACTCATCCATAAAAAGTAAAACAACTTCTGAGGGGGAAACTGAGGTAGATTCAGATATTTTTCTCAACAGGAGAATGAGGGAAGACTGTGCAACCAGAGCTCATGTTCTGAGGGAAATAAAGATCTAAGATGCTAGATATTCTTAAATGTGAAATATCCCACAAAAAATTGGAGTCTTTGAGCTTTTTTTTTGAAAAAACTTCTTGAAGAGGAAAATCAAAATAAAAAAAAGATCTCAAAAGTAGAGAAGAAATGGTAAATGGAGTGATGGTGATCTGAATCCATTTCAAAATGTAATTAACATTAAACTACTATTATAGTTTCAGAACATAATGTAAATGCAGCAAATCTTGGCAAGTCAAACTGAAATAAGCAACAAAAACTGGGGAGCGGGGGGCGGTGCGTGGAGCATGCTAGAGGTAGGAAATGTAAGTAGATCATTCACCTCATCATTCATATATGCACAATGTCAAAAACCAATACGAGCTATTAAGGAAAACGTAAGGATGCCAAACACTTAATGAGTTTTATAATCGTCTTCCTTTAACCCTAGAGCAATCTTTGGGAACTAATATGGCTTTGGCAAAGATATACATATCTGAAATTTTGTAACTCCTTTGATTCACTTTGATTCCATTTTTTAGTTCTGTTAAATTCATGTAAAGTTCAATGCTTTTCATTATAAAGTACCATGCATGTTACAATTTCCTTCTTATAAAAGTTGATTTTTCCTATCCATCCTCAGTGTTACTCTCCTTAATTATTTACAGTTTAATGTTATAATTTTGCTGTTTAATAGTCCCAATCTCATTGAACATTTGTAATGATAGATGTAAAATGCTTAAGTAATTATTATTATAGTTTTTTATGTAATGTTGAATGTTATTTTTTTTTACCTGTCTTGCATTGGTATACATTCAGAAAGAGATGCCTGGACCACTGTTAACCAAAAATGAACACTGGATTATTTCTCCCTGGTAGGATTCTGAGTGATGTGTTAATTTCTATACTTCTGTGTTTTTCTGAAGTGCTTAAATTTTAATAATTAGTATAGATCATCTTAGGAAATAATAAAGTCATTATCCTTAGAAAATAATATAGTGAAGACCTACTAATTCAGATGAACAATTGCTTCTTCAATGTTTTGTCCTGTGTTCTCTATATTTTGAGATACATCTTTTCTCAGACTATTGTTGCATAATTATATCAGATCTTTAGCTCCCCAATGGCCTTTATTTTTACTGCTTTGCTCTAACTGGACTCTACTTTTACTTTTTAAAATATAATTTATAAAGGTTCAGAAAAAACTACTGATTAATTCCAGCAGGAAAAAAAAGACAATGATAAAAATTTCTTGGAAACTTAATAAATAAATAGGCATACAACAGGAGGCCATTCTTAAATGTAATAATATGTGTAACTACTCTGAAGATGAAGTTACTCATAGTTCATAATATTAGAAGACAGAAAAGACTAGTTCGATATAAAATATATGTAGTTATATACATATTTCTTAAGAGATGAAAGATTACTTCCTCCAAATGTCTCTTAAACTTAAGAACACGGTGATCTGGAATCTTGGTTTGCCTTCAGCAGAGTTTCTGTCTCTGATGTGAGCTGGCTACTTTCCTTATCTCACACCACTAAAATCAATGACAAAGAGAAAACTCTGGACACAACTTGTTTCTACTTAACATCTATCTTTCCAATCAATATTTGAAATACAACTCTCTTTCCATCTATAATGTTGACTTGATGTTTAAATCTGAGCAATCTGCATAACCTGGTGTTTCTTACTATACTTTACATCCTATAACAATCCCTTTTTCATTCCCCTTTCTCATTTTTCCTGTCCTTTGTTTAAAAAATGCTCACTTTTTAATAATTTTCTTATATTTAGCATCTGCTTAGTTACTCAGAAAACCACTAATGAAATGATCTTGATAAAAATATTATTTTTTTAGCTTTTTCAAACATGTCCCCCATCCCCACACTAAAATATCCCCTACCTGTCCTTTCTGCTTAGATCCCTAAATTTCATATTCCCAGTTTCAGAATGCTACTGCTTGGCCCCTTTAAGTCAAAATCAGACTTTTCTTTTTTTCATAAACATTCTTTGACTATAAATGAGCTTTCTTGTTATTTTACCTAGTGCCAAACATATCATGTAGAAATATAAAATAATTTAAAAGGTATTTAACATTCAGAAAATTCTTCATTTATAACTAGATGCTCTCAAGTTAAAGAAGCATTTAAATTTATAGATAACACCAAGACATTTTTACCCAGGGATTATGCTAATAGAAATATCATTAAGAAAAGTAAAATAAGGAAAATGAAAGTCTAAGTTTTTTTAAAAAGCTTAGACTCAGTGGCCTCTCTGCCAGGGGAGCAAATATACAGACTCTATTTAGTCTGCTTAGCTCACACCCCTGCCAAACTCCTGGCTGGATGGATTTAAATGATGTCTAACAAATCAATTTTCAGACAGGATTCTAGAGATGAACAAATTTCACATGTAACATATACAAAGGATAGACATATTCTATTTCATTTTTGCATTCATTCATCTGCTGGCTAAGTAGGTTATTCCCCTTAAACTTGGTTATAGAATATTACAATGAAAGAAAAATGGATGTTGAATAGAAGACTTGAGCTGTGTAATTTTTAGCAAATAACTTAACCTCTCTTGGCCTCAATTTATTTTATCAAGAAAATGATGGATTATATTGTAATTCCTGAAGTGCTTTTGAACATTAAAAGTCTTTGAATCTGTAACATATATCTTTTTCAGGAAAAAAGTATAGTAGTACATTGTGAAATGTTATAAGGAATAATTAATATACAGTTTTTAGTTTTTATTCAGTAATTTCTAGCAGCTTTATTATACTTTTTTAGAGCATTCTCATATGTAGAGTAATAGTTTCCAATAATGATGACCTCCAAAATTATGTTTAATAACTATTTGAGTTACCCGGGAAAACTTAATGGGAAAAACACAAAAGCATCCTGTTTAAAATAGGCATATTTTTTTTTTAGAAATTAAATTTGTTTTATAAATTCATCTTGAGAACTGAAAAGTTAGTCATGTGTTTATCATCATTTCTCTTTTCCAAATTATTCTATATTTTAAAAGCATAATCCAACTACAAAGGCACAATTCAACAAGCTTCCAGTTATTAATATGTTCTTATTTGTTTTCACATTTTTTAAAATGAAAAACGCTCATAGCTTCCCACTCTAAGAAAGGTAGGAAAAAATAACATTTTATAGCTTTCAAATTTTTTTTTAAATATGAATCAGTATTGCTTTGGCACATAAAAGGACAGTTTATAATGGTTACAGATGCATAATTATTATAAATACTTGTAATAGTATATATCATTCTTAATTGGAAGAAATGACAAGGTTCAATGTATATATTCATTCTTAAATGTTAAAATGTTTGGAATAGATGTAAGTTGTATGTATTAGCATTATGAAACACCAGCTGTAAAATCTATGAAAACTTTTCTTAAAGGTCTATATAAGATCGATTCTTTTGAAGTGGGTCCTAGGCTTTGAAGTTAACTAAAAACTCATATTTGAACAAATGAAATGAATTATATGGAATGCAGTTGAGTTCTTCGTGTGTTTTACATTTCCCATGGTATCTACAATCAGGAAAACTGGCAAATGTTTTTGCTTGCAGCTATTACAAAGTTGTTCTAAAGAATCTTGTGAATTTGGAATTCTAATCCATGTTAGATATTTTAGCAATGCACCTCACTGACCACAGGGATATATCTTTGCCCAACTTTTAATGATTCCATAAGGTTCAACATGAATGGTCTCTTTGCTGATTTCCTTTTTTCTTTTTTTTTGACAGCTACAGATATCTTCACTTCTAAGACTTAAGTTTTCTCCTTTTAATTCGTAAACCAATATTAACATTTCATTGAAGGGTAATTTATCATATATTCAATAAAAATAATAATAAGTATTAATAAAATGATTTAATTACATTAAAACTTTTCTTGACCATGACCCATTAGGACACACAATGTTGTAACTTTCTCTCTTCATTAACTTCTTACCCATAAAACTCCAAAACAGTTTTTAAAAGTTTGCATTGACTTCCTTCTATTTCTATATTTGCTTTTAAGTATTTGATTTTAAGACCAAGATGATTTGTGCATTAACATCTTGTTCCAGAATGCAGTTGTCGAAAACTCAAGATGATAGGAAAATATGATTACAGTGATATTTCTCTTCAACAACCTAAGCCTTCTCTTGTCTATAAACCTGTAAGTTCGGCAGTACTGAGTCTGCTACCATGCTTGAAGGAAAAGCCATTCCTTCTCCACTGAAATTCTTAAGTTGGCCACTGCAGGTACCTTGGCTGATCTCACCGTTGCTGATGTAAACAGAAAAGACAGAATACCATTTAAACCTCTTAACAATTCACTGAGTTAAGTACAATTATTAATCTCATTTTACAAAGGAGAAAACGCAAAGATAAAAGTTATACAATTCAGATATTAGTTGGGGGAGCTAAAATTTGAATTCATATAGTTTGATGAAAAGTAGCTACTCCAATCCTGTCATAAGACACAACAACTATGTGGCTATAATATTCTGATAGAATCAGTAGAGTTGTTAGGGTTGAAAACTGTCATTTGGGGGGGTATCTGAGCATTCCATATATCCAAGTTCTATATTTCCTTATATCAATGACTACTGACAAAGTTGAGATAGAAGTTTCAAATTTAAGTGGCTAAGATGTAGATTTCAACTACTAAGGGTTAGAATATTCAAGTTCTAGTCACTTCCTTTCATATCTGAGACTGCATCCTTTTTTTTTGTTTTTGTTTGTTGTTTTCTGTTTGTTTGTTGTTTTCTGTTTGTTTGTTTTTTGAAGCCAAGTAAGAGCTTATAGGCTACAAATGTTGCGGAAGATTAGGTTGTGAAGGTTGAGAAAGCCGGGCTAGAAACCATACTACTCACTGAGTCAGAAAAATCTTGAGGGTCACAGCTCAGTCAAGCTTTCTAACTAAACACATGCTGGCAAACAATGCATGTTTAATATATGACTCTGATAACTCTAAAAATCATTAAAATATAACAAATTTTTCTTTTAAACCTCTCTTTGACATTGGTATTTTATATTGTTGATCATCGTCTACTTAGTTTTCTTCCCAAAATTCTTTATTTGTTTCATGTGCCTGTTCTCTCTTCCAAGGGAAGTCATAAGTTTTTAAGGTCAAGGTCCTTGTTCCTATTTACTTTGGAATCACTCACTTTTAGAACTTGGAACACAGTGAACAAAAATCAAGGCATGCTGACTCTTTACTGCTACATGGTGCAAAGTAATGTAGAAATCTCTTAAGAATTGCATTCTTATACATTTTAACAAAGCTAGATATTTCATAAAAATGTAAACACATCAGACTTATATGGGATAGTTATACATTTTAGAGTAAAATATTTAATAAGCGTTTTTATGAAACATTTATCACAATTCTCCACCTGGGAAATGACTATCTCACATCAAGAGAATAAATTCATTAAAACAAAAGTTTTCCAGTATTTCACCTTTATAGAAAAGACAGCTCAGCAGTCTCATCAAAAGTTGGGGGATGGAAAATACTACACTCTTCCTTATGGGTTATCAAATATTTTTAAATTTCTGCTTTAATGTTCTAATTACAGCCAGCAATAGAAAGCTAATGCACAATCCATCTGTAGATCCTGCCAGCATCACCTTCAAACCATACCCAGATGCCCACTACTTTGCTCCTTCAGCTCCTACTCAGCTTCAAGCCACAATCATACGTTCCTCGCCTAGACTCCTACACTGGACTGCGGATGCGTGTACACCTTTGTTTCCTTATAGTTAATTCCTATTAAAAACTTGTCTCAGATCTTGTCACTCTCTCAAAACTCTCTAAGTTGAGGACTTCTCAAATTTTACACTAGCCTACAAGGCCTTATAAGCACTACCAGGCACCTGACATCCCACCTGCTCTACTCCATTGTGCCTTTCAGAATGTATTTATTACTACTTCCCTGCATTCCATTGCATTCCAGGCACCATGGGCCCTAGCCAGTCATTGCCTAGGCAAGCATGGTCCCACCTTGCACGTGCCATCCCATGCTATTCCATGTCCGAAATACTCCTCTCTCATGCAGTCAATGCTTCACTCACTTTCTTATTTTAGGTTTCTGCCCTCCTCAGAGATCTTCCTTGACCACTTTATGTAACATAGCACTCTCTTTCCCACTTCTCCCAATCTTCAATATCCTGTTTTAATTTTCTCTGTTGCAACTATTACACCCTGAAATATTGTTTAGTAAATAAAAATATGATGTTAATACTATACTATATATACTATATTATATAAATAATACTAATTAATATCATATTAATAAGTATAAATAGTTTCTTATTGAGTGTCTCACAAAAAAGGACCGTTACTCTGCTTATTATATGTAAGTTCCAGGAAGGCAGGATTTTATCTATTTGGCTCCCTAGTCAATTCTCATTGTCTAGATCAGGACCTGGCATATATTAGGAGCTTGATTCAAACAAAGAAGTACATGTGTGAATGAATGAGTACACAAAACTATATTTATATTTTACTCTGTTCCTCTACCATTCCTACCATGTTTACATGCATATTTCAGAAATCATTTTAAGATGTTATATTCAATGAAGCCATGTGGTTAAACTTACATGTGGATCATTTCTTCTATTAAAAATTAAATTGCTCTTTCAAGCAGCTCCCCCTTTTATTATTTTATGATTTAAATTAGTTAAACCTGGTAAAGTCTTTAGTACTATTTAAAGGTAAATCACTGTTTAAAGTCAGTGGCTTTCAAATTTTTATGACTATGAACCACAATTTTATACAACAAATTGATGTTTACCATATGCATTCTGAACATTTCTTTCCATTTTCTCTTCTGTTCTATTTTATGTGTAAATGCCTCCCATGACCTACTACATTAATTTCATGACACAATTTTTTTTTCATGGAGCATGATCAGTTGTCTAAAAAACATCACTATAGAGTACAATGGATAATATGCAGAATTCCCAGTGAATTAGTATTAATGTGACCAACTATTTTATACCCACATAATCTGAAATAGGTACACTATGAATATTAAATGTGAATATTTGAAACAGAATGTTCCATAAAATGAAAGAATGTGGAATTAAAATGTTCTTAAAAAAAGGAACTAAAGGAATTATAACATTAAGGCAGAAAACTATTACCTAAAACTGAAAACATCTAAATGTACATGTTATTATGTATTTCCTCAGGGAGAATTATAATTCTTAAACAGCTCTCTTAAATTTATCAGATTTAATCTATAACCAGTAGATGCCAAAAGTGAGTGAAGTAATGAGAATCTTTCAGTGGTATGACCATTCTTTCCCTTTTAGCCTGAGTGAAAACAGATATATTTTGCCCAATACACAAATTATTCCTCTTTTGCATCAATTCTTCCCTCAGAATACTTAGCATATTTTTATTTTCCACTACATGTTTATCTACTACCTTACATGAACTTATGAGCACACACTTGGGTCATTAAAATACAGTAAATCTTCACTTAACATCATCTATAGGTTCTGTAAATTTAAGCAAAATGATATATATATGATGAAACCAATTTTACCATAAGCTAATTGACATAAAGAAGAGTTAAGTTCCTACAGCATCTCATCAATGTTATAATGAAACAACATTGAAAGAAATAACATTAGAGGACCTGTTGTAACTTCTTAAGAAGTTTACTGTTATCCTATCTCTCTTAATCCAAATCAACTTTCAGAATACTACAGATTTATCACCATAAACCCTATATGTTTAGTTTGATTACTCAAACTGCTTCTCCTGCCATTCAAAGCCTTCTCAAATGATCTTTTTATTTTTACCCTTGTCCAGCATTAGTATTTGTGATGGTCAGTGTTATGTGGCTCCTTGGCTAGGTTGCACCATCCAATTATTCAATCAAATACTCATCTACTTGTTGTCATGAAGTTATTTTGTAGATATGATAACATCCACAATTAGTTGACCTCATGTAAAAAAGGTTATGCTGGATAATTTGAGTGGGCTTGATACAATCAATTTAAAGACCTTAAGAACAAAACAGAGACAGAACCTCCTAAAGACGAAATTCTACCCATGTCAGCTCCTGCCCAAGGGTATTTAGCTTGCCCTTTCTGATGCCCTGCAATATAGATGTCAGACTTGCCTGGCCAGACCCCACAATTATATAATCAGTTCCTTAAAATAAATTGTGTGTGTGTGTGTGTGTGTGTGTGTGTGTGTGTGTACATCCTACTAGATCTTACTAGTTCTGTTTCTCAGAAGGAACTTTGGCTGATAAAGTACTTTACCATTATTAGTACTTTGTGCCGCAGCCCAACCCCTGTCAAATTCGTTTTGTGTCTTAGACCTTACTGACTCTGTGCTCCCTTCCTCCAGACACCTCAGCTTGAAATAAGTCAACTGTTATTACATACATACATAAAAAGAAGCAAAGCTTTAACTCAGATAGACTTCAGAGTTTTAGTCAGGTTCTATCTTACTAGCTTTCTGACAGTAGGCAAAGTACTAATCTCTTATGTAAAATGTAAAGTTTTCTCTTATGTAAAGATTAATAATCTCCACACTGGATCATGGCAAATATTAAACAAGATCATGTAAAAACACACCAGCATAGTGCCTGGTATATTGGGACTAAATGCAATGTAAGTATTTTGTAATTACTTTGGAAAGGTTATTATGCATTAATTCATCAAATATATATATATATATATATATGAGATAGGCACTTTGGTAAGTTTTGTGAAAAATTTTTTTTTAAAAAATGAATGATTGCTAACATTTATTGAATAACTATTTTATTCCAAATACTCTTCTAATATGTATCTAAGTTCATCACACGTCTATAACAACTCTATTTACCATTATTCCTATTTCCAGATTGAATAACCATAGACAGAGAAAGGTTAAGTAATTTGCTCTAAGACCCACAGCTAATGTGTTGGACAAAGGATCTAAACCAAGGCAATCTAGTTCTAGGTCTGTAGTTTTTTTTTCTGTTGTGCTGAGGTACTTCCTGTGGACATGGATTTTGTTTTTAAATGGCATGTATTCTAAAAAACTACAGAATTTTTTTTCAAAAATAACTACCAAATGATCAATTTTAAAAGTGCCATGAAGGAGGGAATTCAGAAAAAAATGTTCTTTAGATAGTTTTAACATTACTTGGTATATATGACATAAATTATCACTTGGGAGGCTACATTAGAATAAAAAACCCAACCTGCTCTTCCATATTTTACTGACCCCAGTCTGGGAAAATCTTCCTGTGCCCTCTATTTCATGTGGGATGACTTACAACTGTTATGCACCTGTGAATTAGCACAGGCAAATTTTTCATGCAGACAAGCAGATCTCCATTGTCACGTTAACTCTCAAAGTTAAAGGTAGTTCTAATTAGAATCTTTTAATCCTATATAAACCACATTTTCAAGATGAGACATTTCAATCACATTTAAAATAAATAATCTGCGGTGGTTTCACTGGAAGGATAGGATTCTAGTACTATCGATATTACCAAAAACTGAGCATGCACTTTAAAACAGTAGTGGTTTTCTAGATTAAATCTTTTCTATATAGTTTTCATATAGTTTCTCAATAGCTAAGGAGGAATATTTGTAGAAGAGATGGATAATATTAACTTGATTTTCATCTTCAGTTAACTAAATTTTTCATACTAAATTATAGCAAATCCTCATATTAACTTTATAGATAATTTCATAAGCACTGTAATGGTTTCAAGTACATTAGTTTTACAAAGAAAAAAAAATTTTTTTAAGGCAAATATTTTAGAGCATTTTCTTTGCTGCAAAGTCAGCGAGAAAACATAGCCGCTGCACTCTACAAACTCACTGTCAGGTAACAGCTCTGGGAGAACTTCCGCATGTCTTTTAAAAAATTTTTATTTGTTTAAATTAGTTTTAAGTATACAGTTTGATGGCCTTTTAAAGGTTTCTTCCTGCTGATTTGGACTGAGACCAGCACTCTAGAGGTTCCTTATTAAACAACAATGACTTTCTCTTCAATAACTTTTTATATTTTTTCCTGAAATAATTCCTCATATCTAATCTCATTATATTCCAGCATATACTTTACTAATCCACGAACCCTTACATTCTCTTATAAATAATTTTACCATTTTCTGGTTTCTCCCATGCTGGCTCCAAAGGTTGGTTGCTTAACTCTGACCCACTCTCATATTCCAAAACCCAGCTCTTTAATTTACTTCTGTCTCTTACAAATTTAAACTCAGATTTCTCTGAAATCTATTTCAGTTTAGTGCTTACTAAACAAAAAATAACACTTTTCTTTAAAGACCATTTTGTAAATTGCATTTAGTAGTTTATCCTGTTTTCCAACAACAATGAATCAAATCTTTAAAGACATGGAATATAAATTGTTTCCATTTCTTTATTAAAATGCATCAACCTGAATAAAAGATTCACCAAAAAATGCACTCCTTTCTGTCTTCTTAATTTTAGTTTTTTTTGAACCCTTTTTTTGGATGATAATTACATTCATTAAAATTGAAGCTTACTTCTTTCAAATCCAGGTTAGTTTTTATGTTTGTTTGTGTAATACAACATTAAAATGTTTTTAAAGAACACTAATCTGTTAGTTATTTTATTTCCCACAGGCCATGATATTGCAAATAATTTTAACAATAGCCAAAATTATTAAAAGAAATATGTGTGTGACTTAAACAAAAATTATAAAGAATACGTTTTTAAAAATTATTTATTTGGAGAGAAAAATAACTTACCATAGGACGCACTACAAAATTATTTTATTTATGCAAATTTTGTCAGGAATTATCTACCAGGAAATGCAAATTCATGAACTTTCTAAGATCAGCCATGAATGAGTAATAATAGTATAACAAATAAAATTCAATAATATCATATAAACTATTTTACCTTTGCATTATAGGGAATGTAATGTTTTGATAAAGCTTCAGGCGTATGCATCCATGTTTTGTCTGCAAAAAAGAATACGAAGTGTTAAATTAAATTATAGTTTCTAAGAGTGTCATATTCACATATTAACATTTGTAAGGAATATAATATGGGTGGGAGAATTTCTAATTCTGAGATTCTTTTGCTAAAATAAGAAAGAATAAGTAGCCAGATATAAGAACAAGGTAGCTGGAAAGTGATTACAGAATTCTCTCTTTAGTATAAAAGTCTCTGCTTTTCTTTTTAAATGTCTTCAAATAATTCAAACATTACTGAGTTTTTAAAAAATATAAATAAATAATAACAGCAGTTGGGCTATAACTATATCAATTATGTGATTAATTATGTAATATCTTTCTCTTTTGACTTTAGACTCTCATGAATTACAGCATATTTTTCTTAATTCCATAATCGATAAAAAGTAATCTTCTCTCTACTCATTATTATTATTCTTTAGCAAATAATTAACTATTAACAGGAAATTTTATTATTAAACTAACAGAATTATGGTCGAGATGGCAGAGTAGGAAAAACATTGTGCTTGCCTCCTCCCACAAATACCTCAAAATTACAACTAAACTTCAGAACAACCATCATTGAGAACTGCCTGAAGTCTAACTGAACAGAAGTGCTATGACTAAGGATAAACAGAAGTCACATGGAGATGGGTAGAAGGGGCAAAGATGCGGAATGGGCTGGTCCCACACCTGTGTGGTGTGGCAGTTAAAAACTGGGAGTGATATCTCAGCTGCAGAAGACTCTTCTGAAAAACAAGGGGTACTATTAGCCTCACATCAGGTCCCCCCAGCCCAGGCTCCTAGTATAAGCAAGAGAGTTCCCATAACTTCTGTCTGTGAAAAACAGTGGAGATTGTGGTGAGTAAGATTCGAGGCTGCTGGAGTCCCAGGTGTTCCTTTAGAAGAGCCCACACATGGACTTGCTAATGTACTCACTCACTCTGAGCTCCAGTGCTGGGACAGCAGCTCAAAAAGCACCAGGAATATAGGGGAGGAACTAAAGTGACTGACTTCAGAACGAGAGATGGGAGGACAGCTTTCTCTAAGGCAGAAATGATGACAGAGGCCACTATTCTTTTGTTAAGCCCTCCCCGCACCCAGCGGGCACACATAGCCTGGAGCCATAATTGAGCTTCCATCAACCTCATTAATACGGTGTACCCCACCCTACCCTGAGACCCCACTCCCACCCAATTCGTGGGCCAACCCAAGTCACATCCAGTGGCTTCTCCATACAAATGATCTATTTTGGCTCGTGCTGTGGACTTTTCTAAAATCTCTCAAAGATTCACAAATCCTAGTCAAGTGGCATCTGCTGTCAGTGTGATGCTTACCTCTTGCTACGCAGCCCCAAGCCAGGCACTAACAGCAGCAGGCCTCGGTCCGCAGTTTAGCCTCTCTTAGGCACCTCCACGCCTAGCACAAGTGGCCACCATCTGCAGATCACTTTGTCATTCATATCAAGTAGCCCTAGGCAGGATATTGGCTGACTTTGGCTCCCAAGAGGCTCCAGAACCAACACATTTAGTAGCCAGCTTCAGACCATACCAGAGCACCACCCAACCACCTCTACAAACAAAACACCAAAAGGGCAGATTCAGCAGGGACCAGAGCCCCACTAAAGTGGATCCTGCTCCATAAGGTCAGCACCTGTACAACAGCTCCTCCACTGTAGTCACCTACCAGTTCTTATAATAAATTAGCCCAAGGGTCAATCCCTCCCATTGACATCCGAACAGCAACAAGGTTCAACTACAACGGGAGGGCACACACAACCCACACAACTAACACACCTGGAGCACCTGTCTCTGGTGATGAGGAAGACTGCACCACTGCGCCCCATGAGGCACCTACTGCATTAGGCTACCCTATCGAGACCGGGAGACATAGCAGCTCTACTTAATAGATAGAAACAAACACTGAAAGGAGGAGACAAAGAAACATGTCCCAAACGAAAGAACGAACAAAGCTCCAGACGAACTAAACAAAATGGAGATAAGAAACTTACCACATACAGAGTTCAAAACACTGATTAAAAGGATGCTCAATGATCTCAGTGAGAACATCAACAAGGAGAAAGAAAACATAAAAATGGAGGTAGAAAGCATAAAAAAGAAAGTCAGAAATAAGAATACATTAGAGGGAATCAACAGTAAATCAAATGAAGCAGAGGATCGAGTCAGTGACTTAGAAAATATAATAGTAGGACACACCCTATCAGAACAGCAACAAGAAAAAAGAATCCAAAAAAAGATGAAGATAGTTGAAGGGGCATCTGGGACAATACCAAGTGGACCAACATTCATATCACAGGGGTGCCTGAAGGAGAAGAGAGAGGGCAAGGAATTTAAAACTGATTTCAAGAAATAATGACTGAAAACTTTTCTAACCTGGTGAAGGAAATAGACATACAAGTCCAGGAATAGCAGCATCCCAAACAAGAGGAATGCAAACCCCACACCAAGATACGTGATAATTAAAATGCCAAAGTTTAAAGACAAAGAGACAATCTTAAAAGCAGCAAGAAGAAAGCAATTGATTACCTACAAGGGAGTTCCCGTTACAATGTCAGCTGATTTCCCAACATAAACTTTGCAGTCCAGAAGTTATTGGCACGAAATATTCAAAGTGATCAAATCTAAAGACCCATAACCAAGATTACTCTCTACCCAGCAAAGCTATCATTTAGAATCGAAGGACAGATAAAGAGCTTCCCAGACAAGAAAAAGCTGAAAGAGTTCACCACCGCCAAACTAGTATTTCAAGAAATGTTAAAGGGACTTCTTGAAGATGGGAAAAAAAGTCAAAAATATGAATAATAAAATGACAATAACTACATATCTGTCAACAATTGCTTTAAATGTAAATAGAGTAAATGCTCCAACCAAAAGACAGGGTGGCTGAATGGATAAGAAAACAAGACCCTTACATATGCCTACGAAAGACTCATCAGATTGAAAGACACACACAGACTGAAAGTAAAGGTATGCAAGAAGGTACTTTATAAAAATGAAAACAAACAACCCAAAAGCTGGGGTAGTAATATTCATACCAGAAAAAACAGATTTTAAAACAAAGGCTATACAACAAGAGACAAAGAAGGATCTAGCAATCTCACTTCTGGGTATTTACCTAAAGAAACCCAAAACACTAATCTGAAAAGATATTTGTACCCCTATGTTCATTGCAGCATTATTTACAATAGCCAAGATATGGAAGAAACTTAAGTGTCTATCAATAGATGAATGGATAAAGAAGAAGTGGTACATACATCCAACAGAATATTAGTCAGCTATAAGAAAGAATAAAACCTTGTCATGTGCAACAACATAGATAGAGGATATTATTATGAGTGAAGTAAGTAAGATAAAGACAAAAACCATATGATTTCACTTATATGTGAAATTTAAAAAAGAAAAACTCACAAAATAAATGAACAATCAAAACAGAAACAAACTCACAGATACAGAGAACATTTTGATGGTTGCCAGATTGAGGGGTAGAGATAGGTGAAAGGAGGGAATTGGTAGTTGCAGGATGGTCATGGGGATGTGGGGTATAGTGTGGGTAGTGTAGTTAATACTACTGTGTTGGTTATGTGAGGGGGTCAGTGGGTGCTGGATTTGTCAGATTGATCACTTTGTGAGTTGTATAGGTGTCTAGTCATTTTTTTGTACATTTGAAACTAGTAGGATGTTGTACAACAACTGTAATCGAAAAATAAAAAGTTATTAAAAATAATAAAAATTAAAAAGGAAGGAAGGAGAAATATTTATACTAAGAATGGAATAATGCTTCTTTTTCCTGCAAATTTATACTTTTCTGTTTCTTTATATTGTATATTTATTGTTTTTGAAATCAGAAATAAATGGTCTTCTACTGTGTCCAAAAAATAAACAACTGTATTTATATAAGATTAAAATAAGTCAATTTAAGTTCTTTTAGAAAGCAATGTAATATTAGAATAATTTTTTTTGTCTAAATTTAGAGAAATATTGAGGATCTATTATCAGGATTTTTTGACGGAAATAATCTTAATTTAAAGTGTTCCTTAGTTTAGTATAATTGAATATTAGAAATAAAAGTAACTAAAATGATAGAAAATATTGAAACTAACTTGTATATTATTGAACTTTATATATTCCACATATCTTCTCAATTATTTTGTTGAAGTCATAAGTGAGAAAAAAGAAAAAAATATTAGTTTACATAAACCAAATGGTTATTTTTTTAAACTGTATTTTTTTTTGTAGTAAAACTTCTCAATCTTCAAATATGTTGCCTCCTTTAGTAAAGTTTTATGAATATTTTATTCCTCGTGGGAATTAACAAATTTAGAATCACTATTATAAGGAGAATATCAGACATATTTTACCATATATATCCATACCTAAAGAAAATATTAGAATACTAACAAAGTGTTTTCAACATTCAATTCAGAACATTCGAAAATGGTGGTAACAGAACCTAGTTTGATAGCATTAATATGTCCTTCTGAAACTGGAAAAACGTAAAGACAGAAAAAAATGGCATATTTTTATGAAATGTCAATTATTTTATATCATTTGAAGGATAATGCACTATATTTATATTAAACATGTTTCTGGGGTACAATGCAATATTCTCAAGAATTTCTAAGACAAAACATAAGGAATCAATAGAATCCCATGTTCACGGTGTATTTCAGGACTATTCCTGACTACCGAAGTGGATATGTAATAGCTATAGCTGGATGAAACATTTTGAGAAACGATATATTCCAGACTTCAAAAAGCAATATTGACATATACCTACATTGATATTATTGTGTAAAACTCTTGTTTCTTGTATGAATTTTCATTTTAATTATCATTTTCTTTTAATGATTGCTACTGGATAGTGACATAATTAATTCAAGTATAATTTGTACTTAAATTTGGGATATAATCTTGCCCTCATATATTAAAAGAAATAAATAACAATACTATACACCAAGACAATAAAAACACCAAAATAATAAAAACACCATACACCTGCCTTTAGGAAACTTAAAAAGATATCCAATTTTTTTTTTCACTTCTTAACTCAATTTTTTGTCATGTTTCCTTTTCCAGACATACAACACTTCTCAGGAGGATGTAAAGTCTGACTGAAGTCTGACTATGTTGGCTCATTCCAGTCCTGAGGTGGACAGATAACTGCTGTCTCCTGTAAGCCACTATTATTTGAAAACTGATATTACCTTTGTTATACTCTCATACTGCAGTGACCAAGAAAGGGAGTAGGCATTTCCAGCTGTTACTGGTGACAGACTAAAATAATTACAATATTAAATTACTGGTGGACAAGCAGCAGTTGCTACAAAAAAATTATATCCACACAAGTACTGATAGTTCAGTGGTTCTTCATTACATACCTCAAGTATAAGTAGTATATTTATAAAACCTGAAGGATTTCCAAAACAAGTCTTTACTGTCATCCTAATTTATACTTTGGCAAAAGAAATAACAGACAGAATCAAACTCTTTATATTAATTCATATGATGTGGCTGGCCCTGCAGAACTAGAACAGATGATGGCCCTTGGTCGTGCCCACAGAAGCAATTAGATATATATATCTTGTGCAGAAAGGGGAACCCAGACATTTTAGAATGTGTTCCCTTCCTTGAAATTAAACTATAATCACATATTTAATAGTGAATATTCACATAAAAGGAGATACCAACATTTCAAAATATTTAACAAGTTTCAAACCACTTTCACTGCTAGGTCAATAAATCTAGATATTCAAAATGCATTTAGATTAAGACCTCATAAGAAAAGATGCAGCAATTTCTTTATTCTTGTCCTATCAGAGTTTAATGCTTTGAGTGTATTAAATTTAAAACTATATATTGTTGAATGAATGGATGCATATGAATGGATCACAAAAAAAAGTAATATTTAAATACTGAATTCTAAGTGCTATGACTATGATTATATCTACTCATCAGTATGTCAATTGATAAGGATAATAAAGTATAAGTAGTTGCATTATTTACTCACATTTCTTGTCATGCTATGTTTATGCTTTTTTACTAAATTATTCATTTTTATGTAATAAATAAAATATAGGATTTTTAAAAATTCAAAGAGAAAGCTAACATAGGGAAAGGAGTTATAAAACAACGTTGATTAAAATTTAATTAATGAGTATGAAGTTAGACTAATTTTTATATAACTATTCAAAATTGTACAAAATGAGAAATTCTAATACATTCAGTCTTTTCAGAATCTATGAGCAGCTCTAATACTATTAGATCATTTGCAAAGAAATCAGTGAAGCTAATTCAATCAAAGAATAGGAGGATTTAATAAAAAGAGAAAATACAATTACATTTAGGTTTAAGATAACAATCTCTTTTCCTTAGGCCTCGAAGCCCTGGATCATATAGCAATGCTGCACATGTTAATTAGAGATAAAGTTTTTAGTGATAGAACCCTGTCTTCCTAAACACCGTGTTGAGTATGGTATACAGTGTTTGTAGATGCTAGTTATTGAAAAGATGAATTGAATTATGTATTCCCTAGTGCGATAATTAAACTCCCTGTTGTCAGGACATATGAATTCTCTCATAAAATTCAAGTTTTCCAACTCAAATTAAAATTCAATCACATAATGCTATTAGTTAAAACTAGGAGCAAGGCTCTAATAATTTTTCCTTTAACAATCTCACTATATGAGAGAATCAGAAGCAATTGGTAAACTTAAGGTGGAACTTCCAACATCAAGCTCTAAACTGGAATTCGAGTAAAATATTAATAATTTCCAGGTAAGGATGTGTAATCATTAAATCTGAAAAAATAAGAGAAGTCAAAAGAAATTTAAATAGAATTTAAATTTCAAATAAGAAATAAGTACTTATGCTTCTTGATTCTCTAAATCAGGGGTCCTCAATCTCAGGGTCATGGACCGGTACTGGTCCATGGCCTGTTAGCAAACGGGCTACACAGCAGAAGGTGAGCAGTGGGTGAGCAACGAAAGTTTCATCTGTATTTGCAGCCACTCCCCAGCTCAGCATCCCTCCTCAGCTCCATCTCAGATCATCAAGCATTAGATTTTCATAGGAGCACTGGTCTCTGGTGCCAAAAAGGTTAGGGACTGCTGCTCTAAATCACTCTAATTTTCCTTATGGTTTTTATTCCTACTTCAAATGAGAAATATACAATTGCTAGTTACTCATATTACCATCTAACTCTTGGGATTTATCAATGAAAAAGCCCTCCGGATTCCCTTCGAAAAAAGAGTTAATCAGAAATGTGGAATTTCAACTTTAAAACTATCAGAACGGGAATCATAGGAAAATAAAAAGAGAAGGTCCAGGAGGGTTTTTAAAAAATAAGATAGTGTGATTAAAGTGTTAAGTTGAGATGTAAGGTTTTTATTACTTTACTAGAAATACCTCATCTATTAGATAATTGTTTCCAGATTATTTTTTACTAGTAAAAGTAATAAAAAAAAAAAAAGAAACATTATTTTACTTTAGGTATATATTTTAAATCAGAAGCAAGCTACAGAGCACAATAAATGTCACTTTGCCTTTCTCTTATTCAGAAAAGTAAGTAAAATAATAAATTTCTACCTTCCAAGGGTTGAAAAGTACCTGAAAGATCACATTACCTAAATCCCTGCTGAATACATTAATCCTCTGTACCACATTCAAATGAACACCTCTCACTTCAGTTACAAAAAAAGTTAATACTTTGAATAATTCCATTATATTTTTGCACAACTTCCTTGGAATTGTTTTTCCAACATTCAGTCAACAACCTTATAATTTACACCTGTCTATACTGCATTAAACTTAGTCCTATGATCAAATGACAGCCCTTCCAATACTGAAAGACAACTTTTATAGAACCACACCAAGGGTTCACAGCCATGCTGTCCTGTTGCATAGCTCAAAGTCCTGAAGTCATCACAGCCTTTCTCATCTGGGCATGTTACAATGTGTCAACAAGTCTTTTAAAGAGACTAGGTGTACCTGGGATAGAACACAACAATCTATTCCCTGGATTCTGGACTGTTCACTATTCATTCATACATTAGAAAATGAACTGGAACCTTTGATAATAACACTGTTGACTTTATTCTTCGGCCATTTTTTTTTTTTTTTTAACCCACACAGCACTTAAGGTACATCTTCCGAATAATAATATTATACAAATAACAATAAAAATGTTAGATTTCCTTAATCCATGTTTGGCAATTAACAGCATCTTATTAAGTTTATAGTGTATAATATGACCTAACCAGTCATCTCCCCGCTACATATCTGTAATCTTATCATGTCAATTATCTTCTCCAGCTTTCAATCACCTAACAACTTGAGCAGCACTGTGTGCTTTCTCTCTCAATTCAGTGACAGCATGTTAAACAGGAGAGAGCCTTGAAACCAACCACCAGAGATGAAAAGATCCATTACTTTACTTTCGCTAAACTAGATAAAACTATCCAACTTTTCTATCTTTCCTATTAGTGTATCATGAAATATTTTGTCAAATGCCATTTATTGCCCCTTAAAAAAAAAAAAAAGAAAGCCGTTTCTTTCATTCTTGTAATGATATTACATTTATATTTATTTTAAATTCTTACCTTAAAATTGTAACAAACATTTTGGTCTCATTGCTATCAGTTCATCAATCTTCACATATCATTCGATTAAAAGTAAAGTACATGCACTCACATACACAAGTGAATTTAAATATAAGCCCAGGAAATTTAGTATTGTATGGCTATGTGAGGTAAAGTTCGGATTAGTTTCAAATCACTTTATTTTTTTCTAGTTTCACACCACAAAATAAATTCTCAGAGAACATAATGCCACAAATGTATTTTGAACTAAGTATATTAAGTCCACTCTTTCATTAGGGTAATAACAACAAAAAAAAAATGGTTAATTGACTATGTTTGCAGATTTGTGTTGCTCTCTTTTAACTTCATTCCTGAACCACATGGTTTGGTAACAGGAGAAACTGATTTCTTAACATCTCTGCTTGCTTTTCATAGTAGTATTAATTTTGACCACCCTAGGTCCATTAAATGGGCACACTTACCTTTCTTTCTGCTAAAAGCACGGTTCATGATGAGAATCAGCCAAATAAATGTTCAATTCAATCACACTTTATATCCTATAAAAATAAGAAAATATTGAAACATCAATGAAAGAATGTTAACCAACTTCTTTTATGAAAATGTATTTTAATCACAAATTCTTTTAAAATATTTTAATGTTTACAAACCATATTCTGAAATCTCCCAGAGGACAATGGGTAGGAATAAACATAAGTACTCAGTATTATGAATGGCATGGCAGATAAGAATATTTCAAATGAAACTTTCCTAAATTCTGTAATCTTCTTGTCTTTTTCCTATTATACATCCATCATTAATTACATTTATCTACAAATTTAAAAAGAAAATCTCTAGTAAGCAGACCAAGACTGAGGAAAGAGGCAGCTACAAAGTTTATAGAGAACGATGCTTGTATCTCACGCATGAGCCAACAGAGAGGGAGAGAAATTTCATAATTCATAGAACATCAGTTAGACTACTAAGAAGTATCTTGCCTTACAAGTAAAAAAAAAAGTTAAAGTTAGAATTAGTGATGCTTTAGCTCTACTTAAAAAGTCTTAAAAACAAGACCCCCCCAAATTATATTATTTCCATATAACTTCATCGTATCACAATATCTAGTAGCCAATTTTAAAAAATTAGGTATGCAAAGAAACAGAAAAATACAATCTACAATGTGGAGAAAAATCAATTAAAACTGATTCAGAAATGATAGATAACAGTAGTTGTAGGCAAGGCCATTCAGACATTCCATATGCTCAAGAAGCTAAGAGATTAAGTAGTTAATAAGAGATAGAGAAGATACTAAAAAACACCTGAATCAAAGTTCTAAAAATAAAAAAAAAAAAAACACAATGTAGGAGATTTCAAAAAATACACTAGATGAGACTTGTGGCATATAAGGCATTGCAGAAATAAAAAAAAGTAGTGAAATTGAAGGCACAGACATGGAAACTATCTAAAATGTAACAGAAGAGTATAATGGAAGGAAGGAAGGAAGGAAGGAAGGAAGGAAGGAAGGAAGGAAGGAAGGAAGGAAGGAAGGAAGGAAGGAAGGAAGGAAGGAAGGAAAGGAAGGAGGAAAGGTCACTAAATTGTGGAAAAACGTTGACTGGTCAAATAGTCTCTGAAGCAGAAGAAAGAGAGGAGAAAGAAAAATATTCGAAGAAATATAGGCTGAAAATTTTCCAAAAAAAAATGAACCCAGAGATTTAAGAAGTTCAACAAACCCCGAATACCAGAAACAAGAAAAAAACTACACCATAACACATCAAAATCAAATTGCTCAAATCCAGGAACAAAGATAATCTTTAAAGCAGCCAAAAAAAAAAGAGACATTATGTATAGAGAAACAAGATTAGCATGGCAGCAGTTTTCACATCCGAAATACTGCAAAGTAGAAGACAAAGGAGCAACATCTGCAAAATATGGAAAGGACCAAAGCTTAACCAAGAAGAAACAGAAAATCCCATTATATATGGGGGAAAGTAAAAGTGATTTTTTTTAAGGCCTTTTTTTGAATTTCTTTACAAAACACTATTATATATTTTTGCTTTTATCTTTCTTAAAGGTCTAGAGGAAAGACTCTATATTAAATGTTTACGTTATAAATATCATTAAGCAACTTTATTAATTCATTTGATATCTATAGTAAATCTGAGTATATCCAAAAATATAAGTGAAATATTTAAATGTGATTGAGAAAAAATTTTATAATTCATAATTTATTGAAACATGATCACTCCAAGTTTAAAGCCAATTGGAAGGAATTTTAAATCTCTAAATAAAAATTTAAAAATATACCACAAACATTAAAAGTAGGTCATTAAATGAATTATTTTAATTCTAAAAATCAGTAACCACATTGAGCAAACACTGTGAGGCCAACTGGTGCTCATTACTCTACAAATTTAACCTTTTATAAGCCTAATTTTAAAAAAAGTTTGACATCAACAATCATTTCTTTAAATAAATCCAGCATATCCAGGTTGGAAAACTGATGTACCATGGGAAATCCACTGATATTTATAGATTAGTTCAGAAGAAGTTTAGTGACTTTTTAATGAATGTCAGTTTCCTGCTTTGCAACCTGCTGCCCAAACTCTTATTTTAAAAAATTAATAAATTAAATCATATTGTTATGATTGAAGAAACTATATATGGTATGAATATTCAAACCTGTAAAACAGTTGGTTCTGAATTTTATTTTTATCCTTATGAGTACATTTAAAATCGGACGTTCCTAGAATTCTTTCAAGGTTAAATTTTTTTTTTTTAACTCTGAAAATTGATTGCAACATAGACCACATTAATGTAAGTCATAAATCATTTTAAAATCTTGTTCACCAAGAGATCAGAGATAATGCTAAAATAATGAAGTCTAACCATTAGGTTTAGTTCTAGGAAGGTAAACTATGTGAAGTTAAAAAAAAAGTTGCTTCTGTGAATGCATACAAGATGTATTTTCTCAAACTGTTTGTGTGCTTTTCTGAATATTTAATTCAAAAGGTAATGAGAAAATGTCAAGACAATTTTAGATCCTGCATTAATACCTCCAGGTTGCTAAATACTAAAGTAATGGCTAACTATTAGAACTTCATTGTTTGCAATGGTTAATAAAGCTTCCAAATTCTGCTTAGCACATTTCTAACACTCTTTTTGATCTACTAAGGGTCTATTGTAAAGGTTCTCTCCTTAAATCTCTAAATGATAAGACATCTCATAATATTCTTTAGCATTGTATTTTATGGCTGTAATTTGTACAGGTCTTTACTTTTATGGATGAATACTATCTAAGTGTACCCAAGAAGTTTAGTGACTTTCGGAAAATTCCCTGACTTGGGATATAAATGATTATCATTATTTCCCTTTTTTAACAATATTGACCCACATCTCATAACACTCATAAAAAATCCTTTGGTCTTTCAATAGATACATTTTGAGACCACATTATATAACAAGCATTATAGGAGTAAAGAAGTAAAAATAAATATGATATGGTCTTTGTTTTCAAAGAATTTACCATCTTTGAGAAGAAGGGGGACTCTGTGGATAGAAGCAAACCTTATATAAGAAGCAGTAGATACCAGTGAAAATGAGTGGATGAAGCACAGGATGACTGCTATGTTCAAGGGGAAAGCTGCAAAGTAGATATGAACAGTCATTTCCAAGATGGGTAAAGGCTAAGGGTGAGAAGAGGAAAGGAGATTTCAGGCAGAAGGGCAGAACGTGCATGGTGCATGTTTATTGTGGGCAAGGGGCTCCTACCCACATGGCTAATAGCCTTCAGGAAGCCTTCCATGGTCCTCACTGAGGTCTCCTCTAGGATATTCTCCAACACCCTTGACTGGGAGTGGGGAAGGGTCTACAGAGAGCACTTTGGGCACCCGATAATGTGTCCAACTCTTCAGAAAGGCTTATACATGAGAAAATCTTAATACACAAGATCCAGAAATACCAGATCTGTCAAACAAAATAAAAAGGATCTGAATTTCCAGCAATCCAAGAATAAAGTCAAAATAAAGGCTAGACGACTAAATCAAAAAGAAAAATGGGCACATACAGCCTTTCTGACAATGAAAGCTATGACATTTAAACCCCTTTATTCTGACAATAACATCTGCTGTAATGATGAGGTATACTCAAAAGTCATTTCTACAGCTGTAAACCGTCTACGTATTTATTTCACAATAAGTATCTCAGCAGTAATTATGTCAATGTTGGGATATCACAAAATTCCATGCAGAGATTGGGTACTATGGAGATATCCCTTGTTCGGTGTACCACACTGGAGGTGGCACCACCACTCAGATAATGAGGACATTGATGAGTCCTTTTTGTGCCCTTAGTGTTATCAGCACTGGGGTCACTGACCCTCTGAGGATCAAAATTCAGAGAGTGGGCGAAATCGTTTTCCAATGTTTATTAAAGCGAAAGCTTGATTCACCATGGGAGCACACTCCAAGAGAATGGATGTGGCTCCCCGAGCTCTACTGGCATAGCATTTTTATGAGTTTGAGGGTTAGGGAACGGGTTGCCTTTAATCAAGAGAAGGAATATTCATAAATCTTTCTGGAATGTGGAATGGGGTGGGGATTTCTGATAATTGGATTGCCATCCTCTTTTTGATCATATGTGGACTAAGCAGTTAACTGTCATGGTGCCGTTGAGTATGTCATTTAGTATGGTAATGAGGAGAGGTCAACCAGAGGACAGTTCCTTCAACTGGTACTCATGCAAGTTTTGGGGGTCTTCCCCTAAATTTGATTACATCTTTGTTGTGGTTATTATTCCAGCTGTTTTTTTTTGTTTTTAGTTTTTTTGTTTTCCTTATTGGTAGAAAGCTATGGCTCAAGGTTGCTTCCCCAAAGGCAGGTTTTGGTCTCCTGACTACCGACTATATTAAGACCAAAGGAGTGAAAGCTCTAGAGAAGGAGACGTATTGGAATTCTCAATCTTTCTGAGCAATCTCTTTCACATGTGTTTGATGAGCATCCCAATATACTTCTATAATTGTGTATAAAATTCTGAGCTAAACTCTGGCAGACTTGTAGCAGTCTATTTCAATAATTAGATACTGAGATTTTTCATTAAAACTCCATTCAATGATCAATTAACTCTTTCTCACTGAGTTTTCTTCATTATCTTGTGTCCTCAATGGGTGGTCAGCTACTTTTCTCTAAAATGAGATAATTACACAGTAAATAAATTATGCTAAGAGAAATATTTTAAAAGACAAAACTCCGTATATTGAAGAAATCATTATTTACCATAGAAAACACCCGACTATCCTATGTGTAGACCTAAAAGTAAGCTAGGTTTAGTTTCCTTTTGAACCTTAGATATGAAGTTCTTTGTAGAAGTCTTACCCAATATTTTCTCCAACAGTATAATTTCTTTTTATTTTGATTGTATATGATAACTGCACCTTTTTTAGACCTGTGCTTCAACTATTTCACCCAGAACTTTGATATCCATAACCTAACTAAGAGCGATAACTTGTGGGATTCAACTATCCAGGTACCATTATCTTTGGCAAAACTATATGAATTTGTTTGGAAGATTACAGTAAAATAGCTTGACCACTCAATGCTATTAGTCTAAGACTCAAGACTTTATGTATGGATTTTTAAGACTAGAATTTGTAAAATATATGTTTGAAGATTCATTTGGTCTCTACAAACAAAACAATATAAAATTTTTATTTGTTTCAAATTTTCTGCTTTTTATTAAGGTGTTTCACTTGAAAAGAATTTTCTCATTTAAATCTCTTGCTTTAATATCAACTGTTTTTAGACTGGTATTTTGTACAGTAAGCCCCATTTTTATCCTCACGTTTAATTCTAACAATCAGTAATTATAAATATGCATAGACTTACCGTTTTTACAGTTTTGTTTTAAGAGTTTTAATCAAGTCAGAGAGTGAAAAGTTATTCCTTTTATCAGCTTTTAAAGCAGCCTTCAGAAGAAACTTCTCCTATCTCTTCTCCCTTGATAGGCAGAGCATCTCACAATGTCAATGGTCTCACTGGGAGGGAATTGATTGGCAGGAAATCTAATCTTTAAAAACAAAGCTTCCAAATATTTACACTGGGAAATCATGCTTTCCTTACTGTGAGAGGCAGTGCTGGATATTACCAGCACACTTGCCCACATACAATACTCCTTAGTTACAATTAAAAATGAATTCTGCTTCTGTCACTAAAATCATTCGTGCCCTATTTTTAACTTGAGTGGGAGTAAGGTATTCCTTAATTCTCTGGTATTCTTCCTGTGGCTTTCTACCAGTCTTTCACATATAGCTGCCAAAACATTTCTCCTCCTAAATCTCTTATCTTCATCTCTATCCTGATCATGTTGAACTTTACACTGGCCCAGGGATCCTGGAAAATAACAAATGTTAAGGAAATTCCTTCACCCCTTTGTGTTCTGGAAATGGCTTGCTGCCAAGTACCACCCTTTTCCATTTGACATAGATAAGATCCAGGGCACTACCCTTATTTACTTGTGACAGGCAAGACAAAGACCCTCCAAATTTCCATTCTTAGCTTCATAAATGATTAGCCAGACTGTTTGTGCCACTGACTAATATGGACAAGAAACCTGCTACCAAAATTTAAGTAAACTTCTCTCTTTCTCCCAGGGTCCTGAACTTTGACTCACCCTCAGTTTAGCCGACTCAACTCTTCCTTTATAACCTCTCCTAAGAATAAGCTGACCTCAGGGCAAAAAGGTCTTTTCCCTACACTACAGTCCCAATCACAACACCCCAAATCATCTTACCTTCCCACATCCTATTCTTTCTCGCATTATTCATTCCTCCTTATAAAAAGAAAGCCTATTTCTGCCTAGTCTTTCAGATAGATAGTGGGCACATTCTCCCTATTCTAATGGCCCTTCCCCCTGATTGTAGTAATCACCTCACATAAGGTCTCTCCTTATCTAAATCCAGATTTGTTTTTTATTTGACACTACATGTGATCAAATTCAGAAAGATTTCTGGCAACTAACCCCAACCTACTTCACTGAACTAATTTGCAAATTTTCCTTTCAACGTATCTACTCAAGTAGAGCTAGCCCTCTTATTTTCTGGCACTAATGGGTGTTTTCATTTCACCACCAACTGAACTGCAAAAAAGTGTGTCCTAGAAAACTAAATGAATCCAGGTTTTAAAAATGTTATCTTTGCATCCCTAGCATCTAGTTCATATCTATAGTAAATATCTGTTAAATTATGAAGTTAATTAACAAATTAAGTTTTCTAAATACATTTTATTGTAATACAAACACATACCTTAGCTCCCAAAATTTGTTGAAAATATATAACGATAAAAACAAATCATGAAAATATTTGTAAGAAAATATAATGGATAAAGCTGTAAAAAACAATATAAATGGACTAAATTGCACAACAAGTACAATTTATAGATAAATTATGGAGTTCAAAGGTTAAATGAATAAACTCTTCATCTGAAGAACAAGCTATAGTGCTTAAACAAACTGAATAAATGTCGATATACCCTATAACTCAGAAACTCCATTCCTGAGTATTCATCATAAAGGAATTCTCATAGATCCACAAAGAACTTCTGGGAGAAATCTCATTATTGTTTGTAGTAGTAAGAAGCTGGAGGCAATCTGGTTGTCTAGTGCCAGTAGAAAATAATGATTAAATGTGCACACAATAACATGAATAGTTCTTAGACACAATGTTGATTGCAACAAACAAGGCAAACCAGATAACTTCCAAAATAGGCAAAGCTTATATACAAAACAATATCAATATTAAAAGAAAAAATACAAACAAAAATATGTACTTTAAACAACTGACTGGTAAAGAGGGGAAAAGAGATGAGATAAGGAATGGTATAAAAGGGAATAAAATAGAGGAAAGACAGTGACTTTGAATAGCCCTAAGGAGTAGGATTATTTCAATACTGTGTACCTGCCATCAATATATAAATCTTGGCGCAAGGCTGGCACTCTTTTGTTCTTCTTCTCTATTTAGTTACCCTGGGTACATGGTGTTTTGTGGGCATTTATGGGGTGATGTCAGAGCCCCTGCCTCTGAGTATAGGAAAAAGCAGAAGCTCATTTGAGACTGAAAAATTACACTTTCCGTACAACTAAGGCATCTAGACTGGGCCTTTCCAGATACTTAGTATTCCTTTTATTCCTTGTCCTTTGATATCTTATAGCAGCTGTTTCAAATGTTTTCTACTCTTGTCAAGTCGTATCCTAGGTGATAATCTTGTCTCCTACTTTACTGAGATGATTGATGTCGGCCCTTTAATATTTCCTCATTTTTTTTTTATCTCCACTAGTCAACTGGGCAATGTGATTGCCCACTTTAAGACTGAAATACAAACACTCCAGTCATTCATCTCTTTGCCTGTTCTCTTTACCTTCTCTCTTATCTCAGAGGAACAGAACAGCTTCCTCCTCCCTACACTTTTGCTTTGTTCTAGTTCAATCCCAGTTTCAAACACCTGATAGCATTATCATCATTCTCACTCCATCTCTTAAATACCATTAGAGCTATAGATAGCTCTTTTAACTTTTGTCACAAAGTTCTTGAAATTTTGGTACCCTTTCCACTGTGTCATATCCTAAAGACCTATGTATGCACTATTATTTGATTTATATTTTGAAGGGAGAGCTGACCAGTCCAATCGATGGTTGGATATTGAGGGTGGAAGAGAAAGAGCTCAAGGACAAACACTACTTTCTTTTTAACTGAATAAAGCTCCATTTCTTGAGAGAGGGATGCTTGGGGAAAACAAAGTTGAAAGGTGGAATTCAAGATCCCTGTTTTAGATGTTAGTTCTGAGATACCTTATTAGACATCAAAGAAGAGATGTTGATGAATGGTTAGATATATGAGTGTGGATTGGCAGGTAAAATAGGAATAGAAATATGATTTGTGAAGTAACCAGTTTACGGATAGTGAGAACAGTTACAAAGTGGGCATAAATAGAAAAATGATAATTAAACCCAAGGCATGCTACATTTTATAAATTAGTCAGAATAAGAAGATCAAGCTAGAAGGTTAAAGAACAGCCACCAAAGTCAAGTGAAAGCCAAGAAAGTGTATACTTATGGTATACAAATGAAGAACGTTTTCATTAAGAGAAGATTAAAGAATACGGAGTTGTCTACATAGGGGAAGCTATTGCTTTTAAAACATGGAGATTATCAATGACTTGCATTGTAGTTTCAGGGTTAAGGGGCTAAAACAGCTTGATTGGTGGTGGTTCATGAGAGAATAATATGTGAGGAAGTAGAGAAACTCAAGAAATTTTTCGACAAATGAAAGCAAGAAATAATGCAGAACTGAAAGGTGACACAGACTCAGGAATAGACATTTTGTTGGGTACTATTGCACATATTTTTATGCTGATGGAAAATTAACAGGAGAAAATTGATGATACAGAAAAAAAGAGAGTATAAATGCAGGAACGAATTCCTTGAACAGGCGTAAAGAGATAATGGTCAAATCCACAAGCAAAATGACTGTCCTTAGAGAAAAAGAGAAGTAGTTCACTCATTATAACAGAAAAGAAGTCTGAGACATTTAAAATTTGGTAGTTCAGTAAATTTAGTGATGAGAAAATATTCTCTTCTCAAGAAATTTCTCATTGCATGTATTTTATTATTTAAATGAGTACATCATTAGCTCTTTGTGAGGAAGACGAAGAGATTTAAGGATTAGAGAAGAGAAAAAACAGGAGGTAAAAAGAGGAGAGTGGAGAGGAAGGGGCAGAAAATAATCATCTCGATTGCAAGAGCAAATTGAAGAGGCAAGGGAATTGAATTCCGAGGAATTTTAATGAGCTGATGAGGACTGCAATCTGAACATATATTTAATTTGTGTGTGCGTGTGTTTGTTCCAGCCACATTACCTACTTAAGTGAGGAAGAGTACCTAGTCATCAACAGAAACTGGGATTTTTTAAAGACAAGTAAGACAGAGAGAAAAAAGGACAAGAGTGTATTGATAAATTATATTTCACATACTGAAATAAGACTTGCCTTTGAAATTGGTTCAGCCTTAGAAGCTATATCAAACAATTGTTCCGTCTTCTTCATATCCCTTTATCATAATTAACATGAATATACAGTTATAATTTTTTGTTTTAGAATTAATTTTGAAACTTGTTCACAATTTAACCAAAGGGGAAGATATCCACATAGGTACACTCCTATACATTATGTTTGTCATACTAATACATTTACATCCAAGAAGGCTTTCTTGAAGATCTAACAGGAAAGCACAGATAAGAGGTAGAAGGAAAAGATATATTTTTGTATCCTTATGCTTAATGTAGATTTCAACACAAATGTGGATCAGTAACTAAAATTACTGATTAACTTCATACATTGGTAACATGAGTTTTAAGTTTTAGACTACCCTATCATTTTCACCAGTAAGTCTTCTTGCCCAATTTCAACTAGACATTTTTGACCCTTATCTACCAGAAGGGAGTGAGTAAGTCTGGGCTGAAGAGCTGAAGTCTAGTGGTATCTGCAGCTACAGAGAAGAGAGAAGGAGCAAAGGGCAGGCACTCAGGCATTTGCACCTATAATGAGCAAACAACACATTTCTAATCTAGAAGATCTTTTCCTATTGGAAATCTTGAAATCTTGACCTCTTTTCATATTTCTGACCTCTAACAACAGAAAAATTCTGAGATGTCCTAAATCACGGTGAGCTGGAGAGTGAAAGACAAGACTGTTTAACCAGTTAATAGCTGTGGGCCAACTAACAGACTGCTCACTAACAGTGTATGTTGAAGCTTTGAATCAATGTCTATAGTAACCACCAAATGCCACAGAATCCTGCTTATGCATGAACTTCCAGGGCTGTTGCCCATAACCAATCAAAAGTTGTAAATAGTTTTCCCTTATGGATTGTGCACCTATCCTAGAACTGTTCCGACTTAAGCTTTTCCCACCCCCTTATCTGTAGCCAATGTGAATTATTTCAAAGCGACTTTTATCTTTCTTCCCTGAAACAGGAAAGAGCCTGTCAACTCCAAGACAGAAGACATGTTGCCTTCTCTATGAAGCTCAGATACTGGTGATTTTTAAATGGCATGCCTCAGGATGTAGTCCTTTTCTGGACAGCATTTAGCTCAATAAACACTTTCTTACAGGAAAGCTTTCAGCCATAAAAGTTTTTGTTTAATACCTCCACCATTCCACTCATGGAATAATTTCCTTTTTTCCCTTGGACTATACACCAAATGGAGTGATAGCAGGTTAATTAAGGGTTATGTTTAAACAAGTTATTCTGAGAAAAAAAACAAAAGTCCAAACCAAATATGGCCCTTCTTCCATGTCTTTAAATATGTCAATAATTATTACTTAGACTTTGCTTACTGAAAAGCAAAAGTAACCCTCAGAGCTCCCAGTACTCTGAGATTTGTGATGAACATTTATATTTTTACTCAAGTCTGGTTTTGTTTTTAAAGTCTCAAGAAATAGAGATTTTGAGTCATATCTCCCAACCTAGATGTTAATTTCTATAAAAGCATAGATTTAATGATATAAAAATATTCTTGTAAACATTTCTTAGAAAGGTTAAATGCAGCAAAAAATCTAGAATAATAATTTTAGTGTGAGATAGTTTTACAGTGCAATAATAATTTTAATATTTATAATCATTGACATTTCTAAATATATAATATTCTTGAATTCCCCCCATTTTATTAGTGTCTTTGATGTATGCTCACATACAAAATTAAAAGAATCATCAATATTTTGTGAATTATCTAATTTTAACACAAAAATGTTTGTTATGATAAATAAATGGAAGACATTAGTGAGTATTTTATCTCAAAAAGTAAGCATGTCTTTTAATAGCTATAGCCATTTAACTTCACTGTTTCGCAGGCAATCCTCTGCAAAACTATACTTGATTTTTCCATTATGTTACCACTTAATTCTATAATTTCTAAAACTTTTAAAGATGATGTTTACTGGTATTGAAATATAGTACATTGTTATATTAATAAAATATTAACATTCTATCTATAAAAAATACAAATAGTAACTGTGGATTACTTTAGACTAGAGATTCCCATGTGGGGAGCGGAAGGGAGAAGGACATGTCGAAATGTCAGCAGTAGGGGCAGGACAGGGCACTTAGCATTTGCTGTTTTGAAAAACATGAGAACAGTATAATAATTATGTTCGTGATAGAAAATACAAGAAGCTCTATAAAATCTTGTTGAGAACTGCAGAAAATAAAGTGACAAATACTTTTATGTAATGTGGGTTTCAAAAGTTCATACATATGTTGGAGAAAAACACAGTCTCCTTCTAATCCCTGGCATTTTTAATATCTAACAAGGAGACTTGAACCATCTTCTTACTTTGTATTTTTATATCACAAAAATGTTGTCAGGCTCAATCATGGTAGGCTGTCTCTACTTTTAGGCCAATGACCTGGAGGTGAAACACTTCCGTGTCATGTGATTTCTTTATAGAAACACATACTTGTTATTCTTAATATATAAAAATAAGAGTCACAAAAGCATAAGCTTAAGATAGACAGCCAGACAGAGAAGAAACTAGTTTGTCTGAGAATAACAAAACCAGTTGGTATGTAGCCTTCTTTTATTTAGAAAGCAAAGTTTGTGTATTAAGAAATAGTGAATGTTATATAGTGTATATACTTACTTTTAATGATCCAAATTATATAAATACTGAAATAATGATAAAACAATTCACCCTAACTCTACATATATTTATTTTTTAAATTTTACTTTATTCATTGCAGAAATTTTCTACTTTAAACATAATATTCACTATCATAAACTAAGGTCCATCTATCTTAGCTCTGAATAAAAACTTTAATTTACTGTATGTTACAAAGATACATATTTCTACATGCATAGAAACAAAGTGCTTTAATATATTTGAATTGCATTGATAGAATCCGAAGTTTATTCCTCTTTCTCCTAGTACATCTTAGCAGGGAAATCAAAGAGAAGAATAAACTGAAAAGAGAGACAAGATATAAATTTCCCAGTGACTTTCTTTACAATCTGCAGAGCAAAAATCTTTGTTTACAGTTACGGTGTTAATAATGAGAATAATAATAGCAAGAAGCCTAGATTAAAATCAGCATTTTTTTAAAATTATGGGAATATTGGCAAAGTAAAAACACATTTTAAGTGCTGGAAACTACCCACTTAACTCATCTTGCAGAATCATAATTAAATAATTATTATTTAATGATAAAAATACAGTATATCCACCATTATAAAGAAGTCCTGTCTTGATGGAGGTGAAATCAAAACATTTTTAAGAAAATATAAATATGGAGTTCTCTCATGTTTCCCAATGCTTTTTTTTTTTTTTGCTATTAACATTCTGTTCTCATAATGCAAACCATATGTGACAATATGCAGCCGACTCATTCCTTTAACGTTACAAATGTGTTCATTCAGCAGTCCAACAAAAGTGACTAAACTATTGTCTTTGATCACTTCTATGCCAACGTTGTCCAGCTAAATTAAAACAACAATGCATCTTTCTTCTGAAATATATCACGTTTTATGGATCATAATTTGTTAGAAAAATTCATTAGAGAATTAGCCGTTTAAAAAATTCAAATTGAGAAATCACCAAAGTACAAAATTTACTGTTCAGACATCAGTGCTGCTTTGTTTCAAGCTAAAATGAGTCACTAAATTCTACAGTTTAAATGAGTGTCTATACTCATTCATTAACAGTAATTTTCTATAAGATAAAGGTAAAACCTTTCACTTGCTTGGGAAGAACTAGGAACTGAGAAGGCAGAAATGATGCTGAAGCTTAATGATGTTCAGCTGTGACACAGATGGTGCTTCACACTGAACTGAAAACCTTTTGAATAATAAAGTTGAGGCCCTCATAACATGGAAGAATCCTACCCTTGTTTCTGCCGGATTCCCTCCTTTGGACAACGGAAGAGCAACTTCTGAAAGTTTAGTAAGTCCAAATATATCTACTAAAGAAAACGATCTTCGGCTTAGAAATCTCATGTCCTAATATCATCTATTTCTATCATATTAAGTAAAACAGTCTAAATTGAAGAGAGTTAAAGAAAATGATAGTAATATATCTCAGTCTACAGGATGCACTGATTTTAACACTTGAGGAAAATAATATAATTCCACACGCACATGCGCGCGCGCACACACACACACACACACACACACACACACACAGTGAGACACAACAAAATTTGTGCAGCCAACTAGTTTCCTCCATCTGGTTATTCCAGGTCACTGTTATTCCACTAAATCAAAATATTGACTAGAAATGATTTTTAAAAATTTGTAGAATTTAACTGTATTATACACACTAATGCTTCAATATTATTCATCATAAGCCAATAAACAATTAAATATTTTAAATATTAAGGTTAAAAAACAGTAGACAACAAATAAATACATGTGAATCTGAGAGAAAATCTCTACTTTCTCTATTAAAATTAGAATTATTTTTTATCACATTCTGTAAATCCTAAACTACCTGGTATAATGCCAGAAGTACAGTGCAAGATCACTAAAACATATTTTACAATGTTGATGACAATAATGTAATACATATTTTGGGCATTTTCTTTGTATCATATAATTACTGTTACTTGGGGTAATTATCAATTTGTATATATTAAGATGTAAGCCATTCATATTGCAACATTGGTTAGATTTAGATTAAATTGAATTAGCCAAAATACAAATGGATACTATTAGAAAAGAAAGAGAATCAGATGAGAATAATTATCTGAATGAATAATAAAAAAAAAAATTCTACAGAGGCCATTTGAACTACTGCTGTCCTCTACTTCCTTGACAGTTCAAACAAAACCAACTTTTCACTGAATTTGCCAATAATGTGGCAATAATTCATTTGGTCATAGTCTCCTACAATCCTTCCAATGCATTATTTCCAGGCATAGGTCCAAAACTCTGAATCCTAGAGTAGCGATGAGAATTGCTTTGCAATTCTTTGCATTAGCAGAAACATTCTCATTTGGAAAATCTATAGTAGAAATATACATTTTAATTTTCTAGCTTTACTGTTGTTCTGCAACCCTATCCTGCACACATCAACCCTCGGAAACAATGATATCTCACAATTCTTGTGCTATCTGTATTCTGATACTATTATATGTTCAGTTCCATAATACTGTTACTAGAAGTATATTTACCATCCAGTTAGTATTCATTGCTACACAATTTCTTTAGTGAGAAAAATACACAGATATATTGGGGAGGCAGACAAAGCTGAGAATCAAAAAGAGATATTCAATGGAGGAAGAGAGGAATACACAGAAAAGTTATCGATGAAGATAGAAGAGAAAATAATGAAACAAATTTCCTACCCCGAGGATAACTTTACTACATGACAAGACAAATGACAGTAGAGTTACTATAGGACTAGCATATTTTTGCAAGATAAATATTCCAATTCTCTGCAAGGCTAGGGAAAATGAGTTGAGAGGAGTAAATACTGAATTTAAGAATGATGTGTGATTCAACAAACATCTACTGTGTGCCTATTTTGTGTCAGGCTCTATATAACTAGATGCTTTCAGATATGTTCTCATTTAATAGAACTATTCTCAGAAGCAAGTAATACTATCTTAAATTTATATAAAAAGAAACAGAGATTCATATAGGCTTTCGATAAATATTCCATATTCCCAAGATCACACAGTTGGTAAGAAACACAGTAAATACTAACCTTGGGTTTTCTAATAGCAAGTTCAGGAGATATCTACTCTATATTTCACACATGCTGTCCTTTATTCAAGTTTTTTATCACAGACCTTCTAAGATGTTTATAATTTTTTATCACTATAAAAGATCAAATGTTCTAGAAATTCCACTATCTCAGAATCCAAACCATATCTCTCTGACTTTACTTCTTATTTCTGGACCTGAAAGACTACATGCTCTGATGTTTCAAGGTATGTGTTCAATCTAGATGTCTGATTTCTGCTTTGAATGGAAGGAACTCTATATTCTTAGAGTAGCATCAATGACTGATACTTTTTATATTTAAACATGAAAGGAATTAATTTAAATTCTTTCTCCCAAAGGACTTCTTGTGTTCACTGGTAAGAAAATAAGACACATTTAGAGGGTCATACAGTCTATGGATATAGAATAAATAAAATCAGCACGTTAACAGAGTAATAACTAGAATTCCTTGCCTCAGTCTCATTTTCAGGGAGCTATGAAAGGTTGATGTACCATATATTTGACATCTAGTATGTGCCTGGCGATGAATCAATGCTTTAAATATAGCATCTCATTTACTTCTCAAAATAATATTCTCAGAGTGGTAGCAATTCAATATGACAGTATCCACACTAATGTAGCAAAATGATTTACCCACGTGCATGTGTCAATAAAGTGGCAGAGTCAGATTTTTACTGTAAGTTGATATGACTCTAGTGAATGTTTGAGTTTCCTAGTATTTTGGTCTGAGTCTTATCTTGGATTCATTATTATAAAGCAAATTTCTTCTAAAATACCACTGGGTCCAATGAAAGTGCCATAACAACTCTTATTCCTAAATGTTTAACATCTAGCAAGAAACACCAACACATCATTAAGTAAAATCATGCTTCATATATACAAGTTCAAATAAGACTGTCCTTGTATGTAAATTGAAATTTAACGTTTTAAAGTCTTGCCTGGTTATCATACAGTGGGAAGAGAGGATCTTAGAGAACAAAACAAGCGCTAACACTGAAAAGATTTAGAACAGACAAGTCACTGGTGGCAGAGAAGGACAGACAAGTAACCTATAACCAGTCAGAAAAGCAGACCCCAAAATACAAAGATTCAGTAAGCAGGGCTAAACTCAGAATCTAGAAAGTTGGAAGTGTTGTATCCCATGCATAATTTTATGCTGCCATGTTGAGTAGCCAAATGTGGATATAGTTTGTCTTAGGATGCTTCAGGGATGCAAGTAAGAGACTGATTAAAATTGGTTTGCATCATAGGAGCTTATCATCTTACAGAACAAGAAATAAGAAGGCAAATAGTTCTCAGGTTGGTAAATACAACAACATAAAGCTGTCATTAAAGTCCATAGTGCTTTCATTTCTTGTGCTCTCCCATTACCAGCAGGTTGGCTTTTAGTGTTAGGCTGTTCCTTCACAGTGACAAAATGGCAGCTCCTATCTACCTAAACACATACGAATGTAGCTGGAAGAGTATCTCATTTTATCACAGGAAAAGAACCTACAAAACTTTCTAGAGGCTTCCAAAGAGAAGTGGGTCTCACAGGCATGGGAAAGTGAATATCAGACATTTTAGCTTCTTCAGGTGGGCTTACTAATAAAAATAGGAGAATGGCCAAAGGCTATGCAGATTCCCTACATATAAATCTGTAATCACAAACAAGTTTAAATATCTTAAATGGCCATTCCTTGCAACAGAGTCTGAAGTTAAATGTTAAAATTACCTGACATGTTCAGTTTTGTTTTACTGCCTTTCCTCACCCATCCATAAAATTAATCCAGAAGAAACTTGTTTCAGCTTCTAGGATTAGTAATAATTTAGAATGGAAAAAAAAAATAGAAGAACTGAGTATAAATTAAATGAAAATATCCTTGGTAATGCCAAACCATCCCAACCTAAAATGAGAGACTTCTGTTAAAAAAAAACAAAAAACAAACAAAAAAAAACAAACAAAAAAAACGGAACGGGGCATTAATGTGTGCTACAGGCCCAAAGAATCTATAATAAGAAGTTAAAAGAATTATGCAGAGGACTTAAATATGCTTTTTTTTAATCGCTAATCCTGTTTTTTAAAAATGTTATATTTATTTTATCAAAGTTAATGACTACCATAGCATTTAGTATGCAATCATATATTTAGCAGAATGGATAAATACAGCTTTGGCCATTCATAAATGAGCCTCTCTTGAGTCCTCCCTCACATTTAATGTCTCTGAATCACTATCCTAATTATTCACAGTAAAACACATGTTCTGAACCTACGTCTTCCTTGTCTGCTTTTATGTCTTTTTAACAATTCTTAATTCAAATATTTTTGTCATTGTTGTTCGTTTTAATTTTTATTTATTGAGAGACCAGCCCAGATGATGGCAGGACAGAGCTAGCAGCTTGAGGAGGGAACCTAGAACTGAAACATGGAATCAACTTCAAGGTTTATGTACCAAACAAAGCAAGAAACAATATAAGGCCTGGGATCCACAACTAAGAATATTAAAAGATTCACAAAGTTCTATCTCTTCATGAAGTGGAAACCTTTCCCTCTTTGACAATTAGAAAGTTAAATTTTATTACAAGTTTGTCAAAACAATGAGAATGGTAAAATTAAAAGCAGTGGGTGACTTCATCAGTTCAAATCTGCTTTGAAATACCTCCATATTTTTACAATTCTATAAATTCAAAATATTGAGCAAGATTCTTAAAAAAAATATTTTATAAGATAATGTCAGTTTTAGGGTAGGAAGGTACAGAATACTTTTGTAGAATCTGTCTAAATCCTAGCAGGCAATTTGGGAAACATTTGCCAAACTGGAATGCACAATTGCAGAATTATTAACTGCTTCTGATCAAACAAGCATGGAGCTTGGCGCAAGGAGTTTGGCAATATCCAACATGCCAGCTCAGTTACGTGCTGATGTACTGATGACAGAAAAGAATAGCACACACACAAACTGCTATGACGCAATGTGGTCATGGATAACTGCCCCGTGCCTATGAACTAGGAGTGATCCCGAAGTTCATAGCCATTCCTGAAGACAGGAATCACTCCTGGCTGGCTTTATGGAGGAGCAAGCTCTTGCAATTAAATTTAGGGTAGAAAACAATACTTTGAAAGATATTGATATTAGATATTGCTCAAGGAAAATGTGTCTTACCAATAGTAATCTGGCAGCAGAGAACAAGATAATTTGAATAAGGAGACTTTACAAGGCAGGAAGAAGAGCTAAGGGTGTATTGCAATGGTCTGGGCCAAAAGTAATAAAGGCCAAAGTAGACTAGAAAATGGGAAAGAATACCAGAAACTGACCATGGGCACTAGGAGACAAACTGGGATGCCACAGTAAATTTTGAAAACTTTTTCTAAAACTATCTTTTGGAAAAGAAGAAAACATGTGCACTTGACTTTCTTCTGAGAGAAAGCAAATAGATTAGAATTGTTACTCTAACATATTTTGAATTTCCTTCTTAGCTACAATTCAAACTAGAAATTCATAATTTTTAGTTGAAGCTATTTTATATAATCATTTTTTAAGAAGAGACTTTCAAACAACAGTATCTAGGTTTGTAATCTAAACTTCTGATAAAATCCTGTACTAAGTGAGAAATATTCCATTTAACTTTATATTTGTTTCACTTATTAGGTACTAGAGTGGCAACCATTACAAACATTTTTTTCTTATGGTGAAATGGTAGCCATTGTGTTTAGTGTTGACTAAAATGCCATAGGGCGTTCCCATTCATTGTCTACAATATATTATGTGGTACTAGATAAGATGTAGGACATTCAGAGGCCTTCAAGAATCAAGAAAGAGGTAAAACAAACATGCAAGTCATACCAACTGCATCACGGGGCAGTGGAATTTGTGAAGACCTGGAAACATACATCCAGCCTGAAAACACCTGTCTAACCACTGCACTGGCAAGAAAGTGAGGACAGGGTGGGCCTCTTGCTTTAGGTAGTTCTTTAACACATCTCTCTGGATACTTGCTAATTCTTATTTCCCTGGTGCGTCTTCCCTCCCAGACCATGATATAAACCAGTAGAGATTAAAATATGAATAGTTTTAATAGTTGAAGCTATGAATGGTTGTTGTATTTTTGTTTTTTGTTTTTGTTGTTGTTTTCTTTATAGGGCACCCAGACTTTCAGTCCCCTAAGACTGTTTCCTATCGTAAAAATAGATAACAGCTATTACATTTTAATATAAGCCAAATACTGTTTCACACACTTTATAAATATTACCTTCAATAATCCTCACAACAATGCTATCAGGTAGGTACTCTTATTACCCTATTTTACACACAAGGAAACAGTTGAGAAACTAATCCACAGTTATTCAAATAGTAAGTAGGAGATTCAGACCCAAGCTCTCTAGTCTTATTTTTCATAAAAGCAACTCAGCCCTTACCTAGTAACCAGTACATATTTTCTCCGAAAACAAGTTTCTCAAAAAGTATTTTTTTGTATTATTTTTACAAATATAACATCTAAATATCTTTTTATTTGGAAAGCAAGTTGGTTATACACCATCACAACTTTATTCTTTCGTTCTTCATTTTATAAAATGCCCAGAATGTGGCTAATAATGTTAATGACCTTACACATGACCTAAAGACTAAAGTGACTTAACTCCATTTACCAGGTATAGCTAAACATCAAAAGCAAAGACCAAAGAAACAATGAAAAGAAGCTTCATTACTTTATGGGCAGAAAATAGACTGTTGTAAGAAGCTCTGTTTTATTCAAAAACATCAAAGGGGAGAAAATTAATTTTGACATTTATACATAAACTTAAAATGCCACCAAGCACTGTTTCCATTCCAAATGTGTCCGTTATTTTACTTTCCACACAAAGAATTTAACCTCTGTAATTATTATTAGAAGAAGAATTTTACAGGCATTCTAAAAATAAAAAGACCATTTTTATTAGCTGACATTTGACATTTTTCACCTAGTTTTTTTTAAAGGCTATTTTTCATATTTTTGAAAACCAATAATCTTAAACTCAATCCATCATCATAAAGTCTAATTCAAAACATCTGCTTGTTTGGTAAACAGAAGCCATTTTATATCTGTTCCATTATTTTAAACTTATAGCCAGAGTTCTTTTATTTCAAAATTTAAAAAAATAAAATCAATTTTAGCTTAAGCAAGAAAAGGAAGGTCTTTACCTGCTCATTTAACCAATCACAGAAGACAGAAAGGACAGTGGTGGACAGTGCCGCGCCTGGACTCAAGGTGGACCAGACAGCACCAGGGTCTCTGTTCTCCATCACTTGTGTTTATGTTAATATGCTTTTCCAATATTCCCTTTTCGATATCTTTCTAGAAGACTCACTGTGGGTGGACGATTGAGCCTGAATGCAAACACCCATTGCAGAGGCCCAGATACCAGGCAATGGGACTCAAGTCTGAACAGAGCACCAGTGATAGGATTCCTAGTACTGGGAATTTACTGGTGGGGCACTCACTGGACCTGTAGGGCAAAATATGATTTCATTCCCAGCTACAAAATTCAGAGGGTGATTTAGGCTAAATATCAACCCTCCCTAGCTTCAGCTTCCCAAACATTAAAGGTCATAATAACCACTTATTTTTTAATTAAGTTTACATAAAAGAGCACGTGAAAGGGTTTATAGAGTATTTGATACATAGCTACCATTTATTACATGTGCTAGGAGACTTTAAATGAGAAAAATCTTGTGGTTTCTTCTAAATACATGGATTCTGGGAAGATCAAACACATGGGGAAGTATTTTGTAAATATTCAAGTGCTATGTAGATGTCAGTCATGTTGTATTCATCTCCAAACTTTGATCTGTGAAGTGCCAACCCAGTGCTCTACCTGTCTAATAGTATTCCATGTTATTTGAACACATTTGCCCTCTGTGTATGCAAACGAGGGTGGAGGCCACTTCTTACATCTCCTTTTCCCCATCCCTCCTCCTACAGTTTCTAATACCATCCTGAGCATAAAGTCCCAGCATATATCTGGGAGCTGATTAAAAGGAATTATTCTATCATCTTGCCATTAATAGAAATGAAAATTCCCAGTGCTGGTATAAATGAAATGTCATCTTTTTTTTTTTTTTCCTATCAAAAATAATCTTTAGAGTGAAGTACTAAGTAACAAAGTACATGATTACTCATGGTTCTACTTTCCAGTTGATAACAACTAGGTCTGGATGTTTTACATACCTTCTAATTCTTACAAAAATAATACTAAATGGCTAGTGAAAATTGCTGTTAATTGAATTTTGTAGCCATAACACACAACGAAGGTGATAAATTGAAGACAGAATTTATTACAAAGTTGAGATACTATAATATCACATTAAATTCTTGTGCGTGTGTGTGTGTGTGTGTGTGTCTGTGTGTGTAATTCTGCATGAAATACATTAATGTCCTATTTATCCTTGAGAAAGAGGTGTTCTAGATGGATAACTTCTCAGATAGTTTATGTCTCTAGACAACCTGGCTTTTATCTTAATTTCAGAATGGAACTTCTCTACAGGTAGGTTTGGTAACAGTGAGACTTGAAAAGAACTTCAGTAGTAACCCACTCTGCCTTTCGGCTCAATGCAAAATGATGTCTATGGTCTCCCAATGAGAGATATGTTTTTATGTAATGGACTCTCTGAATTAGGTTTCTTTATCTGTTCTGACTTTTAGAAATCTCAGAACCCCTGTTAGCAAATATGCTAGAACTCCAAGATATGCATTTCATAAACCAGCTCACCTTTATTTTTACATATTTCCTTAACTTATTTATTCCCTCTGTGTTATTTTCTCACTTTTGAATTCTCTTAGATTTATGGTTATACTATGTCTTTGGGAAAATATACAACATGGATAAATGAATAAGGATATAAATGTCTTTTCTAACATCTACTACTACTTGATGCAACACAGTAAATTTATTTATGGTTTTCCTATATCATCTTTCTCATAACAAATGCTCAATATAGCTGGTCTCCAGTATTTAGTATCCTATTTTTTCTTTCTTTATTTTTATCACGACTGACCACTTAACCCATGAGGTGTGCACTAACATCAGGTAGAGAGTATCAGAATTAAATTGAAGGATATCCAGTTTGTGTCCACCAAGAATTAGAGAATTGTTTGGTGTGCAGAAATTCACACATCCATTGTCAGATGTGCTGTGAGTAGAAGGAAAGAGTAATTTTCCTTTTAGAAGGACACTGAGAATAGGCCTTGAAGAAATCACCCCTTCCATCTCCCCTCTGTCTCTCCCTCCCTCCTGTCCTTCCTTTCTCCTTTCCTTCCTTCTTCTCTCCCTCCTTTTCTTTCACAAATATTTATTGAACACTTTCTTTATTTCCAGGCATTGATTTGAGTGCTGAGAAGATAGATCTGAAGAAGACAAACTCCCTGCTCTCATGGAGACGACATTCTAGGGGAGAACAGGAGGGGAGAGAGTAATTTAAAAAAGAATATACACACACACACACACACGCACACGTATATGTATATGTATATGTATATGTATATGTATATGTATATGTATATGTATATGTATATATATAGTAACTTCAGGCAGCGAAAGTACTATAAAACAGGTGAAAAAGACAGGGTAAAGTGTTAGAAAGTGATGATGGAGAACTATTTTAGATTGGGGTTTGTATGGGGAAGATAACTTTTGAGTAGAGACCTGAGAGAAGTGAAGCAGTAAGTCAAGATTTCTGACCAGATCAGAAGGAAAAAAACAAGCCTACTAGTACTGTGAAAAGCAACAAAGAAGCCAGTGTGCAGTGGTTACAGGTAAGAAGGAAAGTGAAAAGAGCCGAAGTTAGAAAGGCCAGATCTCTAAGGCTTGATAAACATGGTCAAGGAGTACAGACTCTGTTCTAAGAATAACAGGGAAGACACTGGTAAGATTTAACAGAAAAGTGATATGACTTTTTATTTAAAAGTATCACTGTGACAATAAATGAAAATAGACCTCTGAAAGGAAGGAATGTGGTACAAGAGGGAAAGCAGGCAGGCCAAGTAGAGGGTCTGGTGGAAATGATACAAAAAGGTAGTTTGGCCTAAGGTGTTGGTCATGCAGAAGTGAAAATTGGTCAATTGTGCATATAAAATTGAGAGTGGAGCCGAAAGTTCTCACTACTAAATGGACTGAGGGATATAGCGGATTGGAGAGGTGAGAGATCTGTGATCTGTGAGATCTTGAAGGAAAAGAATGAATGATAAGGAAATGTGAGGGTAAATTGTGAGTCAAAGTTTCTATTTCAAATACTTTCTAAGCAATTCTATCTTATAGTTCTCTACTAATATTACTATAACTTTGGAAAAACACTTTTAAAGAAATAATCTTACAGCAAAAGCCATGTATCTGCTGTTTTCTTTATGCCTGAGCCTGGTTCCAACTAGAACAAAGGGTAACAATGCAGTTCATGTAGCATGCAAAATAATCACTGTTATTTAAAAATATTCAAGTACACATTAAAGATGACATAATTGATTGAATTATCTAGCATTTTCAGCTATATTTGGGGTAATAAGATCTAATTTAAAGATAGCCTGTAAAAATATTTTTATATTATTAAATGTTTAAATTTCTTAAAGTTTTAATTTCCTACATTGTTTTTTTAAAAAAATTCTTCAGTTGACAGTATAATTAATATGTAAATCTTAGCTCCCAGCATCAATTTGTAATCCTTTTGCTTCTAGTTAATTTTATTTTCTTGAAATAATAAAATATTTTCATTGAAGGTGGATTAAATGTAATGGTTATAAAACAATGCTGAAGAAAATCATCAAAAATACCCATATAAATTGATGTTTAATTTTAAATCTTTTACTTAGGGGGTCAAAAAACACAACATCAACATATCATTTTTTGTCAGCCAGGAAGTATGCATGTTTCACAGGTGATCTATAGGTTTAGGACTATGTGCATTTGGGAAATTAATAGCTATATATAGATGATAAGATACAACATACTAGTAGCTGAACTTTGTTTGATCTCAAAACTGCTAAAGATTATTTTGAAGAGTCATTTTTTTCTTTAATTCACTTTAGTCTTTTGTGCTGATGTAACTTACAACTCCAAGCACTTTGCCAAATATTGAAGCCAAGTAGAAAAAGAAATGCTGTTTCACCTCTAAATAAAACAAACAGGTGATATCAATGTCTATGTGTAATCAATTCTAATTTCAACTTGATATGTGCAACTGCCAATTAGATCGTGTGGGCTCTGAATTTTAAAGAGGACTAAAGAACATTTTCAAAAAGAATCAGTAAATTTACTTCTTAATGCTCTTCATTCTTGGAAAACAAAACATAACCCGGAATACACAAGTTCTACATTTCTATGAAAGATTCAGGGACATTGTCTTGATAGAGGCATGAACATGTTTCTCTGAAGGGAACTTGGAAGGAGCATCTAAATTAGTGAGGAAGATAATCCCCAAATAAATAAAGGTCTAAGAGCCTATACTTCGATAAAATAAGATTATATATGCGATGCTATAGTATCTTTTTTTATTATGATAGTGTCTCCTATTTAATTTTGTTAACATAAAAATTTAATTATAGAATGAAAAATGTGATAATGGTGGCCTAGTTTGTGAATTCTTTTATAAAAAGAGATAGTACAACCAGGATAGCAAAATGGAAAATCTAGAAACAAAATCTACAACAAAATTAGGTGACAAATGCGATGTGCAAAATTTTAAGATGGACCTCAAGATTCTTTCCTCCTAGTGTACACATCCTTTTTGTGAGTGGGCGGGACCAGTGACTATAAGGGAATATCACATTCGCAAATTACATTAAGTAATATAGTAAATATGGAGGGATATTGCAGATACATTTAAGGTCCCAAAACAGTTGATTTTTAAGTTATTTGAAAGGGAAATTATCCTGGGTGAATCTTACTTAATCAAGCCGAGCCCTTTAAAGAGAGACTCTGGGCCCTTTCTAAAGAGAGAAATTCGCCTTCTGGCCTTGAAAAAGCAAAGAGCCATGTTGAAAAGTGTCTGTGAAGAGAGCCCAGCCTTTCCCTAAATTCTCTAAGAAGAACAGATGTTGTCTCTCCTTCATTGGTTTTGCCATGAATTGTACAGCTGCAAGAAAATGAATTCTGACAACAACCTGAGGGATCTTGGAACCAGATTCTTTCCCCACAGAGTCTGTAGATGAAAATGGAGTTCAGCCAACAGCTTAATTTCAGCCTCGTGATACCCTAAGCAGAGGACCCAGCTGAGGACGTCTATGGGACTCTAACACAAAAAAAGTATGAGGTAATAAATGGCTGGTACACAAGCCATCTCCAAGAATCTCATAATGCAATTAGGTTAGGGTAAACCATTGCCAGCCAGAGACACTTATGATATCAGCATTAATGATGGAGAAAGTGAAGAAAATCAAATGGCCATTTAACATACCAAAATAGCCAACAGGTTCTCAATAAGAACCACAGAAATTGAGAGGGTCTTTTCCATTCCAATTCAATGGGATGAGCAAGAGGTTTGTGTTTAGGTCCAAAAGGGCTGTGGTAATCTGGGCCCTATGAATTTCTCAAAGCTCACGTAACAAAGATAAATTCTCAGAATACAAACAAATTAAGATACACTGTAATAAATTGACTAAAGGAAAATTCCAGAAAAACTTGAGGAGAAGACAGGACTGAAAGTATAAAGCTATACTTTTATCTCTTCAGGAAAATTATAGAACAGAGTTTTAGAGTTCTGAAGCTAAAGAAGATATTAAGCCACTGGTTTTTTTCTTCCACAAAATTCAGCACACCTAATTGCATGCCAAAAATTAAAACCAAAATGGGATTGTGTTCTAATCTCATGTAAAGTTATAATAAGAACATAAAAGAAAATGAAAATAATATCTCTACAAGTAATGAAGTCCTGCCAACAAATCAGATTAAACTTTAGCCTAACTTTTCAAAATGAGCCAAAAAATTAAGAAAAAAATAGATATGAAAAAATGCCATGAATAAGAATTGGAGATGGTGGGGTAGCTGAATGCTGTGTTCACATCCTCCCATGATCGCATCAAAATTACAACTAAACTACAGAACCACCACCCTTGAGAACCGCCTGAAGTTTAGTTGAACAGAAGTCCTAAGGACATATAGAAGAAGCCAGTGATGAGACTGGTAGGAGGGGCGGAGACAAGGAATGGGCAGGACGCACACCCATGATGTGGCGGATAAGAAATGGGAGGGGTAGCTCAGCTTAGGAGGTCCCCCTGTGAGAAGGGAGGGGTCCCAGCCCCATACCTGAGAAACAAGCAGTCAATTTAAAAGCAACCATGCTATGTCATATAATGAGTAAGACAAGGCAACAAAAACAACCAAATTGACACTGCTTTGATGAAACAATAAAAACAAAATAACAGTGCATTTGTATAATGCTACATATATTCTGATTGCATGGTTTCTCACTGACTCAGTTTTGCAACAAAATTTAACTGTTAAGTATTTTGAAAAATTTTCTGATGCAGATGAGACTATTTTCCAGGCACCCAAAACTTTTTCAAAAACAGAAAGTATAATTCTTTTTAAAAAAAAATCAGTCTTTTCCATTGTGAATTTGGATTTACTTGAGAATAAATAAAGCTTACTCGACTTAAAAAATAAACATATACCTACCCAGCTATAGCTGATTAAATACAGTAAATGTTTTGTGTGATTCAATCACCTTTTAATTGAATACTATTTATTCAAGTGCTTGCTACCCTGTGGCTTGTCTTCATAAAGGGCAAATCCTATCTTTGAGTTATCACTGACAGTCTCCCTTTCCAGGATGTAGGACACAAAGCCCACAAATTGATATAGGTGAATTAAAGCTGTGACTGATGCCAATATTCTGATTGTTCAGTCCACCTCTTTTATCACAAGACTAAAAAGTGCAAAATTGTTAACTGAAAGGCCATACCAACTGAGTCCTGAAACTGAGTGTTTAGCTCAGTGATTTGTTGCAATCCATCTAAGATAACACTAAGCTAGAGTCCTTGTACTTACGTCAGTCACTTTAGTTAAATTTCTGGTTGGCGTTTTACTTTTTAAAAACAGCTTACTCGATATGTAATTTAGATGCCATAGAGTTCACCCATTTAAAATATACAATTTAATGGTTTTTAGAATATTTGTAAGATATACAATCATCACTATAATCTAATTACATTTATGTAGAACATTATCATCACCCCAGAAAGAGACCTGTTACTTCCATGTAACAGAAGAACAGAAGAAAGAAGGAGGAAAAAGAGAGAGAGAAGAAAGACAAGAAAGAGGAAAGGAAGAAGAGAGGAGAGCTGCATAGAAAGAATTTCACTTTAAAGAGTAAAATCAATAATTATAAAATTGAAAAATCACTGGAAAGATAAAGTCGGTAAAATTTTAAAAGCATATGTCCCACTTTATTCTAGATGATTTTATCTTTCCTTCCTTTTTCATTATTAAGTATTATTAATTTTTAATTAGTCACAGAATAGGCAAAGGATTCCAAGAAAAGGGCTTTGCAAATGAACAGTGTTCCTGTAGCACAGCACTAAGGCATCTTGGTTTAGTTTTATCACTCTGCAAAACATGAAATTAACTAAGAATGATGGAACTCATTCTATGTGACCTTGGGATATTTGAAACAATAGAAGTATTTTCCTTTAATTCTTACTCTAATACTCAGTTTCAGGACACAACTGGTATGTCCTTTCAGTTCTTAACAATCTTGTGCTTTTTAATCTTATGATAGAAGAGATGGACTGACAATGAAAAAACGGGCATCAGTTGCAGCTTTATTTAATTCACCGAGATTCATCTGCTCCATCTTTTCTAAGGGCATATTCCAATTCTTCTATTCTTTCCTTCTCCAACTGCAAACACCTTTTTCTCTGATTTGTTCTATATCGAAAATGGATCTGGACAGATGATAACATTTCCTCTGAACTTAATTTTTCTTTGAACTTTGCTAGGGCAGCAGAATAAGTGTCACATTCTCCAAATTAGCATAGGACTCCAAATAGCCAACTCCTAAGAATATTTCAGTATCTGGGCTACATTTATTTCACAGATGGATATATATATACAGCCCTGCAGTCTTCTGAGATAAAGTTGCTTTACTACGGATGAAATAGATTTTATCAAAGATCATTCTAGCTAGCCCTGAGATATAGAAACCATAGTAGCCTTCATGCTATAGTCTCCAAAATAAATAAATAAATAAAAATAAAGTACCCTGAATGTGCCCTTTCCTCTTATCTGAAAATGTGCCCTTTCCTCTTATCTGTGAAATACACAGTTACTTTAGATTTACTCCTTATTCTGTCAGAAGCCTCAAAGGAATATATGGAAAAAATTCTCAAGATCACATTAATCTACAGTAAGAAATTTTAGTTATTTGTAAACAAGTGAACTTTGTCTAAGTTCTTTAATGCTAAAAATCATCTTTAAATACTGCATTCCAACATCTTAAGACTTATTCCCACATGGTGACATATTTATACTTGATATAACCTATTCCATAAAACCAAAAATTATAATTTATTACAAAAGAGTTGAAAGGGGCCCATGGACATCACCTAATCACTTTGTTAGAATCCTCTTTTATAATTTTAAAGCATATTAACTCCACTTAAGAAATTGTAAATTACTCAAATAATACAAAGTTTGTTTTCTGAAGAGACCAGAACTATTGCAGTCATCACATGTGATTTTAAAATTTAGATAGATTAAATAACACAGAAATTGAAATCTTCCTGTCACAAATATTATTTTAGAATAGAAAAAAAGTATAAGCCCTTGAAATATTATTTAAAAACTCTCTGTGGTAATTAATGTGTTGAGTTCTCAGAGGAATTGCCAAGTTTGGACATATTGAGCTTTTCCAGCCTCAGCATTCTTTTGAACACTCTGGGAGGGCAAGCATCTTATTTTTCAAATCCTTCACTTAGTTCTTACTAAATTAAGCTCTAAAAAAAAAAACACATAAATCATTTTTTCCAATGAAGATGACTGAAGTGTTATGACTTAAAACAAGTGTCTATTGGCTAGATTCATACTAATAAGTCATAAAAATTATATGTCTAATGGTTACACAGCTGAAGGCAATATTTCAGTTAAAATATATATTCATGCAGCTTCTATGTAAAGAAAATCACAAAGATTTCACTAAACTAGATATGTAACAAAACCTGGTCATCAACAGAAGCATATAAAAATCAATTAACAATTCTAAACACATTTTCCTTAAAAACAACGCTAACTTTATTTTAAAACATTAAAATGTTAGTGTAACAAGCAAACTGAAATAGGAACATCTCTCAATACATATAACGATCCACTTGTATATGTCATTTATTCCCCAAACAGTTGTTTTAACATTTAGTTGTAATAGTGCATAAGGCGAAGGCATAGATTTTATTAAATTATACATATCTTTTATTTAAAGACAGTATCAAAGAATTTGAAAAATCCAAAAGAGATAAACTTACTTCTTTCAAGAAATAGCCCATCTTTAAAAGTAGCAACAAAGATATCTTTTAACCTTTCAATTCCTTATTTAAACAATATTTAATGAGAATTTATATTGTGGCTATTGGGTGAACAAGACTGAATTTACTTACGCTCCAGTGGAGCCCACATATTATCTGGAAAGGCAAATACTGGGGAAAAATGTAATTACACACAAAATGAGAAGCAAAAATAACAAAAAAAAAAAAAACATAAGGTGTTACAGCGGCACATCATTAGAGAACCCTAATTAGTATAAAGACATTAGGGGAGTTTTTCTGAGGAAGCAATGTTTAAGCTACAACTTGAAAGATGTAAGTGAAGTTTACCAAGCAGAGGGAACATTGTGTGTAAAGATTTGAAGGTGTGAAAACATGGCTTTAAAAGAACTGAAAATAGACCAATATAGATGAGAGGAGAGAAAAAGAGGAGGAGGAAAAATCTGTATATAGCTAAAGAAAAGTTGACACCTCAAAGAAACCTGTTGGGCCTATTAAGCAATGGGAAGCAACTCAAGTTGCCTGGGAGATAATAAATCTAAATGTAAATTTGCATATTAATATATGCATATTTTTAAGTGAATACCACAGGAAGAATTAAAAAGCTGTTATTGTAGCTCAGGCAAATATGATGGTAGAGAAACAACGCCTATTTCTGAGAATGGGAAAAAAGTGAATGCATTATATTTAAAAGGGTTAATGGACTGCATTTAGTGTCTAAAAGTAAGGGGGTGGTGAGAAGGCAGACAAAGTGATTACAGAATTACAGTTCTGGAAACAGCGTGATGCCTGGGTAGATCTGGAAGATTGGGTGGATTTCTAGGAAACAGGTATTCCAGGCAAAAAAAGGTTCCTTACATGACTTGATACAATTTTATATTAATTGCTAAATCAGACTTACTGATTACAGAGCTCAAGGCTTTCAGAAAAACTGAAAGATAATTGTAAACCTATCCAGGCATTCCAAAGGGAAGGGTGAAAGCCATGGTGCTTTTCCATTTAAATGGAGAATTGGGTTAGTCATCTGTAAAAACAAGGTTTTGTTATGAAATATTTATTACAGATGAAAAGGCATAATGTGATACTTAAATGGGTTTTGCCTAATCTCCATCATTTTCTCATAAAATTGATTACAAAAATCCTGTTCCAATATGGAATACTGCAGAGATGAGATAAGTGATAATCAAGGTGAACTCTAAGAAGCACTAAAAAGTAAACAGAAAATGTGCATAGTTTGCAATTATAAGGCTGAGAATTTTGTTATAATAATTTATAAGTATAAAATATTTAAATATCACAACACCAGGCAGCTCTTAACTATTGTTTGTATCTATTAGGTGGTTGAGAAGAGAACACATACTATTCTGAAACAAAAACAGAAACAAAACACCTCAGGAGGAAAATGCTTCCTACTACTATATTGAAGTATTGGAGAAGAATCATTCAATCATGATTCTTAACATCTTGCACATAAATTGATGTTCTGTCTCACATCCAGCAGCAATTCCACACTTCAAGTCAGCAATCTCCTAACTTGAGTTGCACAGAAAATTCATAGAAAATACTCTTATATACAGTTGAGTTGTAGACAGATTAGCCGAAAACGTTATCAGTGACTATAAGCAGTGAAGTCGCCTCTTCTTTTGAATACAACTAGCTAATTCTATAGAAATAGCCCAGGAAGTTCAAAAAATACAATCAATAAAACAGTTACCGATTATGCTTAAGATACTGACGCATGACTAACCCCTCAGAGAGACCTCAAATATAAGAGTTCTGACAATGTGAAAAGACCAACCCGCAATGAGCAGAAATGAACAAGTGTGAAATTTCGAGGCATATAAGGTGATCAAGTATTGAAGTTAGGGATGGAGTTGGACAGAACTCAGAGAGAATGGCCTAGCTACCCTTGTCTATGGGTAGAAATGAGAAGGGATTGATAGTTAAATCCACAGCTACAGTGAACTTAACTTTCATTCAATGCTTCTGAACATTGTGTATGGACACCTGTACAGGGTCTCTCTTGTTTTGAATATATTCTTTTGTATTTGAATGGAATGCCAAGCTATAAAATCGTGGTACTTGTCTGAAAGCCAACAATTTCTACAGGTTGGTCAGATTTGTCTATAGAGCAATAATAATTGCACATTTATTTGATAACTTTGTTGCATTTTTCATTACATTTTATTTTTTTAAATATGCAAAAACTGAAAATGTTCTTTTTTTTTTTTTTAATGTTTAATTCTAGGTCATGGATCTGAAGGAGCAGGAGGATGCAATGACGCTCTCACCCTGGAAAGCGAAGCCCAGAAGGGCAGGAGTTTTTGTCTATATTGTTTTATATTGACTCCATAGTACCTAGAATACTGCCAGGCACATGAAGGCTGTTCAATAAATATGTGCAGAACAAAAGAGTGAGTGAATGAATAAATACAATTTCAGATCAGAACTAGGTAGTACAGGTCCACACTGAAGCCAACATTTCCAGCAACTCATAGCATCTGCCTAGGAAGGCTGAAATAATGCCCTCATTGCTAACATCTACAGTCTAACTCTTGAGGACTTGAGGCAGGAAGAAAGAATCAAGACATAGCATAGGAGAAGCCAGATCTTTGACTACACTCTTAGGCATCTCATGTTATTTCAGAAAATATCAGTGGTATACATTATTAATAAAATTTATTAAGAAGTATTGAGAAAGAATGACCAATTTTCTTTGGAAGGCTTGAGCTGAACTGTGTCTTCAGCGTTATGTTTGCTAAGAGTATTTAAGCAAGTCACTTAATTCTCTGAACCTCAACTTTCTCATCTGCACAATGAGAAGATAACTTTCTTATATAGTGAGTTAATTGCAAGAAGAAAATGAGTTACTAAATACAGCAGATGAAGTACCAATGACACCAGTACCAGAGACAAAGCAGGCACTAACTAATTAAGTGGGGTTTTTAAATACAGGCTAAATAATACATAATATTGTTCTGATTCCTGCATTACACCAAATCATACCTACTTGTTAGTGAAATCGCTTAGTTCTGTACTACCAAGGACATTGGTAAAATAACAAATCTGCAATTTGCAAAGAACAAAGAAATCTAAAAGATTCCAAGTTTCTTCAGCATGATATTTATCGCTACCAGGGGAAGAGGAAAAAATTGTCTGGCACCCCTTCAACACAAACTTAAAAGGGTTGTTTGTAATGCAATATTAAGAGTATGACTGGGAATCTGTTAGGCTTGAGAATAATAGGTTAAATAGTCAGTGTTAAAAAGCCAAAAATCTACAGTATAACCTTGAAATAAAAACAATGAAAATATTTTGTTACTATTAGAAAACTCCCAAAGCTCAGGAAATAGAAAAATTTTCTTTATGCCCTATCACACAGATAGACTATTTGCACAGCTCTCTATTTCTAGAATAAAAATCCAGTCATTATGAAAGCCTGACAAAATAGAGTGTCATCTGCCACTTTTTAAAGTGGGTTCAATTTATTTTCTAAATGAAAGTTGGAGATGAAAAGGTGCACTCTTTACTACTTTGAATCCAAACACTTTTTTTTTTTAAATCAGAGTTTATTTTCTTCAACATTATTTATACCGTCTCTGAGAAGTGAGGATAAATAAATGATATGCTCAAACTCTGTACAGGTAAAATATTTTCACTCTACTATTACTTACACTTGTTAGAAAATAACTTTTAGAAACTCTGGTTATTATACTATTTAAGCTTTAAATATATGTTATAACAAAAAATGGGATATACTGTAATTTTGGATAGAATTACACAAAAAAGTAAAAAAGTTACCATGCTCAAAAAATTGTTTTTTTTGTTGCTGTTGAAACCACATAATGACCTTTGTCCTTCACCTTTATTCCTGATTTTTTACACTATTTCTAACATTTTAAATATACAGCAGAATTTTTGGTTGAAATATTTCTCATTTATTTTTTGGCCTAGTTAAAATGTTAAAGGAACATGATGGAAGTTTTTTACTCGCTTGATTTTTGCTTGACTCTCCTCTCTATTCAAGGAATATCTCTCACATCCCTCTGCTGTGCATATTAATCGCATTCTGCTTACTTTATTTATTCTTGTTATCTCAGTTCTGTAATCTCTCTTCAGTGAAAGTGGGAGAATGGTCGAGCACAATGAATAAAGGGCAACTGTGGTAACTGAGTTCCCTGATTCCCTTTATCATCACTAATTGTCTGAATACATCATTGTTTTCTGTCTAATCTAAGATCACATCTTCACTATCCAGACCACGGAAGATAAACAGGGGTTCTGCAGGTTTGAATGCTTGAATCCTCTGCTATATCCCAACTAGTTACCTCTCCCTAGACACGTTGCTTCTCCAGGAATCTGGAATCTGGCATTTCTGAGTAATGGAACATTCATGGTTCCACACCCACCATCAGTTAACAGTTTTCCCCTGTACATATCTTGAGTCGCGGCTTCCTTCTCAAATCTGACACTGTATCCTTCTCTGAATAGCTCACACTTTTCAGTGTAGAGTTCTCTGACTTATTTCCCAGCACAATTCTGAAATGAATTATATATATTTATTTTGTGTTTGTCCAGGGATTTGAGTTTATAAGTAGGATTCGAGTTTATAAGTGCTTAGTTTCTCATAAAGAATAGAAAATCTGTAATTTTCTTTCAAAATATACTTTAATACCAAGTATTAACTTAAATAATAAAAGAGATGTCAAAAGCTCTTTTAATAATCTCATTACCCTGAAAACTTACTATTGCTGTTTGCATTATTGTTAACTTAGGGCATATAACGCGTGGACTTGTGTTCTACACTCTCAAAATAAAAGGTTTATCTTGTAATCTCTTTCTAGAAAACATGCAAATAGAACTATAAAAATGAATATTACATAGGTGAACAAAAAAGTTACACTTACCTGAAATGATTGAAATAGAAGGAAGCGAAGTACAAAAGTATGGGAGAAAATAAAATATGTAACATGTCTAGCATAGAACTAAATGTCACCGAAGATGACAATGGAATACTAAATGTTTGATATTTTTGGATTAAAATGCTTTCCTTCCCATTAATATCTGTTTTCCTCACACAATAGAATATAGTAAATAAAACAAGGACTCTATCTGGGTTCTAATCCCATCTCTGCCATTTGACCCTGGGCAAGTTTACTTCCTCTCTTTGTGCCTAAATGCTCTCATCTGTAAACTAACTCAAAATTCCCCCATGAGGATTAAATGTGTTCATTTGTGCAGTGTTTAACACAAACTATACAATAAGTTAACGTTGGCCATTGTTATTAATATTATTAATGCTGCTAAGGATCCCATGACAGATTTTTAATATTCACTCAGGAGTTTAGAAAACTCCAAACAATGAGGAAGAAAAGGCCCATCAATCCCAAGCAGATAGATTTTCTAGCACAATTACACGTTTATAGTACTGATAAAGTCTAATTTTACATGCCATTAAAATATTTTTGGGATAAACAAGTTAAATCCCCACTAAACTGAGTAAAATGTAAGTTTACATTCCTTTTCTATTATAATTATTATTATATTTTCTTATAAAATATTTAACCAAGAAATTTACTTCCAGCACCCATGCACGCGCGTGCGCGCACACACACACGCACACAACTTGAGTTTATTTGAAACCATTTTTAAAGAGGATTTGCTTACTTCATAGTCATTATTAAGCCATACATTTGAATTTTGAATTATCCTTAAATAGCAAAATTTTTATATTTCATCCTAGATCACGATTAGCAAATAATTTTATTGATGAGTCAAATCAAACAATTTTATTTAAGCAATTATCAAAATTTGAAAGAAAAAAAACTCCCACATAAATGTCAAATAATTTTCCAGACTACAAGTACTAGCCAGCATTTGGCCTTTTATAAAAGTTATTATGAGGCAAAAATTACCCTGTGCTACCCTTGGTACCTCAAAAAAAAAAAAAAATAACCTAAGAATGACTTGAGAGTTTTAATTGTACCATCATATCACCCAGTATGTATTAATGGAATTGTTGTTTAATATTCTGAAACTGCTAGAAAAAGCATAACAGGCAAATATGTTCTGTTCTCCCAGCATGACCCCAGGATATGTAAAGTAGATTTAATATTAAAGTTCTAATTTTGCATTCCAGAAATCTAAATACCACTCGAATCTTATAGAAATTAGTAAAATCTGCATAGGAATGTAACATCTAATTACCTTACATGAGGCAAGCTGGCATTATTGATGACAACTTACATAAAAGGATAAATTTATGTGCCTTATTAAGTTGCTCATAGACCGGTAGGGTTCTCAAAATCAAGTAAAAAAGGCTTTCAATCTAAATTTATTTTCTGTTTCATGTCAAAAGTAGTAATTTTTTCTCCAATTTATCAAATACCTAATTAATTGGGCTAAGGATGTACAATCCATATCCCCACATATATTACAAGATATTTTGTGAAATACCTGGCTCAGCTGGTATATGTCTTCATTCATAGCTTTTTTCCTCTTAAGTCAAAAGACACCCAAAGCTTGAAATCAGTTACATATTTTAAAAAATACTATGCTACAAAAATCCTATTTCAAGTACATTTTACGTGCTAAAATTTACGCCCCCCAAGAAACATTTTCTTCTGGTTATAAAAGTATTATATGTTCCAATGACCTGCTATACTTTAAAAATAAGTTAAGGAGCATAAAATTAAAATCACCTAGAAGTAACCACTGCTAACAATTAGATGCATTTACTTTCAGTATTTAATATTAAAGGGAGTCACATACATAGGGTGTCAAGATCTTACTGTAGATACAGCTGTGTGTCCCAGCTTTGTTCTTTCACTCTTGTTCTTTTTGCATTTTAAATGGCTATTTCCTATGCCATTATGTATTATTTCTCAATGTCATTATTTCAGTTTGCATAATATTCCTTTGTTGAATACAGTAATAATATAATATTTTTCAAAATATCTCTAACAATGTCAGTTGTAATTTAAACACTAAGAATTCCTTACTCAACATCGCCTGTCTCATATAAACAATTGCCTCTTGAACATACTCATTTGGAAGTACCACAACAATCCAAGCTGAAAATCTAAAACAGAATCCAGTATTTTGTTCCCAGATATGTGTGTGTCTGTCTCTTTCTCTCAATCTCTCTCTGTCTCTCTCTGCGTATCTCTCTCTCTCTCTCTCTCTCTCTCTCTCTCTCTCAGTCTCTCTCTCTCTCTCTGTGTGTGTGTGTGTGTCTCTCTCTCTCTCTCTCTCTCTCTCTCTCACACACACACACACACACACACACACTTCCAATCTCAGCACCTATAACCATCATCATAGTCTCAGAAGCCAACAACCTGGGCCACTATACTTAATCCCTCTCTTTTCACCCTTTGTTTTTAATTCACACAAAATCAATTCCATTTTTTTAATATATCATATTTTCTTCATTCCCACCAGCATCTCCTTCTTCAAGCTTCCATTATTTCAAACTTGGATTACTGAAGAGTCTCCTAGATAGCTCTTCTTTCTCCAGCATTGCGCGATTATTCCTTATCTCCACATCGCACCCAGTGTGGGTATTGTAAAACATACATCTTATTTGGTTGTTCTTCTACTTAATTCCTTCCAGTAGCACCTCACTACATTTAGGGTAATGTCAAATTCCTTACATGTCTCTTTAACCTCTTCACCATCATCTCTCCTCTCCACCTCTTACCCAGCCCTACATACTCTTTACTCCAGCTGCACTGAACTGCTTTCAGTTCTTCCAATAAATTATACTTCCTTAGATGCTGGGAGGGTCCCATCCCTTCTGACGGAACAGTCATCCATAGTTTAGACATCATTTCCTTCAGGTATTCTTCTCTAACATGCACCAAATATAGGCCCAGGGACCCTGCTAGGAACACCAGCAGTATGGTACAACCCCTACAGTGGGTTTAGGAAGATCTCCCTAAAATTTATGTTCACTCAGAACTTCAGAATGTGACCTTATTTGGAAATAGACATTTTACAGATGTAATTATTTCAGGATCTTGAGCTAAATCTAATGACTGATATATTTATAACAGAAGAAGACACATCCAGAGACACACAGGGAAGAAAACCATGTGAAGATGGAGCTAGGGATTGGAGTCAGGCTGCTACAAGTCAAGGAACACCAGGAGCAATCAGAAGCTGGAAGAAACAAGAAAAGATCCTCCCCTAAAATCTTTGGAGGTTAGTGTAACCCTGTACATCTTGATTTCAAAATTCTAGCCTCCAGAATTTCTGTTGTTTTAAGATGCCCAGCTGGAGGTTCTTTGTTACAGTGGCCCTAGGAAACAAACACATCTCCCATCCTAGATTTATTGTAAAATATTAATTGTTGTATTTCAAATCTCTCTAGACTATAAACTCCATGCAAAGCAAGAATCAATTCTACTGTTTATAATTTTATGTTCACTGCTAAGTAAATCAATTGGTATATGACAGGCAATTAATAAACATGTATAAAATAGCAAATATATTTTTATAATAACACATATCTATCAAAACTTAAGCAATAGTATTATTTAATCTACATTAATTTTACTGGCAAAATCTTTATTATTTGAGAATTTATGGCCATTAGAATTTGATGGATTTTGAATGACAATTTTGAAGAGGGGTTTTAGCAAACATCAATTGTTTTTACTTGCCCCAGATCCACCCCTATCTTGGTCCCAAGAACTTTGGAGTTTTGGGAGCCTACTCTTTCTGTGAGCACGCAGCCTCAGTCTCAAGAGAATTGTTAATCAAGTGCCATGGTTCCCTGCAGAGGGCAAATGATTCAAACTCAGCCATGCAGACTCCCTTTGTGAGTATGGGAGGGAAAGCATTAAAACAACCATCGGTCCAGATTTAGCTCCATGGCAATACACTTCACAGTCTCTCTCCACTTCCTGCTTTCTGGGTCTCTGGACCAGCTTTGGCTCTTAGCTTTCCCTAGAACTGTTTCATTTGATCACCCTCTGATTCTAAGAGCTAACCCACATCTCATTTCAGCAAAATACCTTTTTTGCTTAAACCGCCCAGACTAGTTTGTTACTTACAACTTAAAAACTGGAGGTATTTGACGGATTCTTCAAACGTAGATGTGATTACTACATAATACGATTACTTGTATAAATAGGTGTTGTTTCACAAATGGCCGCATGATCAGAGAGTTTTCAGTTCAGATTCTAAGACCACTTAGAGATGAAGTATGCAATTTAAAATTTATAATTTGCCAATTTCCTTCTCTGAGCTAGCCACTTCCATTTCTTCATGCATTGTGCGTATTAATGTAAATTCTATTCTCCCACACTTATTTCTGTCTTTATGTATTAAAATTATCCTTTTTTGAAATCGTTTGCTTAAAAGATTTTTATTTTTAAATTTTGTCAATGTAAACCACATTCTAAAAGCAAGTTAAACCATTTTATAAAGGTGTTACTTCTAAGTAAGTAAAGGCTTTGGTATAATAATTGAGACTCTCATAGCATAAATAATTAGTTTATACTGAAAGAGCCACAGTTCGCCACTTTTCAGCACAGAGACCAACATATTTGATGAACATCACTTTGCCAAGTTTTACCATTTCATTCAAATACTAATTAATTTATGAAGAAACTATTTATTACAATTGCATACATATATAGAACATTGGTTTCCTTTAAATCTCTTCATTAAATGAAAACCAATTGTTAATATTATACAGGTAAAGATTAACTTGAATATCATTATTATAACAGAAGCACCAGTTATATAGAGAGATGTACAAAATGTAAATTTTAAATGTACAACCTAAGGTCAGTAAAGCAAAATGGTTTTCTTCAATTTCTTCAATGACTTAAAGGTTATTTTCTTTTGCATTTAAATGGAGATAAAGCATAATACAGTTCCTGAATAGGTTTTGAATTTGCTCTTCACTGAGGCATTTCCCTAGAGATTCTCTTCAGACAAGAGTGTTGTTAGTCTTACTTATTATAACAGAGGAGGAAGAAGAAATTATACTTCTACTATCCTAACACTGCATTACATTTTGTTACCATCTATTCTACTCCTCCCTATCTTGAACGACTGCATCATCTTCCTCACACTTTCTGCCTAGTATATTGTCAAGTCCATGACGATGTATCATTTACTATTTCTAAAAGCTCAAAACCACATTATAATCATGTTTGAATCTAAACTTCATTTATGCTCTAAAATTCTGTCACACTCTCTTGACCTACTTCTTCTGTATATTTATATTGAACATACATTTTCCTTCGTCCTACCCTTAAATTTCTCAGTCTGGCTCCATAATTAGTTCATAATTTCCCTTTCTCTTTCATTTGTTTCCATTTTAGGCTAATATGTAAAAGTTTGGCTATTTTGTTGTTTCAGGTGTCTTCTGCTCTCTTCAACACATCTTTAACATTAGTTTATAACAGATGAAAACCTATTCTGTGCTGGTTATTATATTAGACATTGTCTCAGTGCAATGTACAAACAAGTACTTGATTACTGGAAAAGGAGAATCCCAAAAACAAGCAAAAATGAAAGAACATAATATATCTGGAAAGTTTTATATAATTTTTTATAGATCTATATTAAGGAATGATTAAAGATGAAACTTGAATTTCAAAATCTAGATCACAAGTGTCTTCTGTTTCCTAAGAGTGCTAAATTTAAAAAAAAAATGACATAAACTCATTTGGGTTACAAAAGCCATTTTGCAGAGTAAAGTTTAAAGGGGGAAAGCTCAGAAACGGATTTGACCATTTAGGGGATATTTTGCTAATTTTCACAAAAGACAAAGTCTGTAAAAAAAAGTAAGAGACAGATTGAAAAGAAAAGGTTAAATAATAAAAATTTAAGAAATTGAATAAAAAGATTGGTTAATCAATTAAAGGTCATGAGCATTGAGAAAGAAGGAATTAAAATTGACTCTAAGTTTTCCAATTTGATTATCCAAATAAATAGTAATTCTAATCAGAGAAGTAAGAAATATATATATATATTTTTAATCATAATTTCCACAATCTCCAACCTGCTGAGTTTTGCCCACCTACATAGCTATATCAAACAAATGGAGGTATCTAGAAATCTGATAGAATAAGTAGCCTCTAAGACAGCTTTCGATCTCTGCCTGCTGGTATTCATGCCTTTTTGTAATCCCCTAACCTAGAATGCATGCTGAACCCAGAGAATCACTTTTAAAAGCTAAAAGACTGCAGAAATGGTGCTATATTAGCTTCCTGTGTCTGACATAATAAATCGCCACAAACCATATGGCTTAAAACAACAAAAACATTATTCTCTCACAGTTCTAGAGGCCAGAAGTTTGAAATCGAGGTGTCATAAAGACCACATTTCCTCTGAAGGCTCTGAGAGAAATTTAGTCCCTTACTTCTTCCAGCTTCTGGTGTTTTCAGGTGATCCTTGACTTATGATTATATCACACTACTCCTTGCCTTTGTCTTCACAGTCTCCTCCTCTATGTAAGTTTCGTAAGGACACATGTCATTGGATTTAGGGGTCATTCACTTAATTCAAGATGATTACGCTCGAAACCTTTCATTTAATTACACCTGTAAAAACTCTTTTTTCCAAATAATGTCACATTCAGAGGTAACACTGGTTTAACTTGAACATATCTTTTTGGAAGTCATCATTCAACTCACTACAGGTAGGATGATCCTTCTTAGATTTGATTACAAAAGAACATGGTTTCCACCATAGGTGCTCACTTTTCCTCTCTTGGATTGCTTGTCCTAGAGGAAGCCAGCTTCCATATCATGAGGCAGCCTTATAGAGAGAGACCCTCCCTGGTTGATGTGGACCCTTAGCTCAGCTGAGTTTTGGAATAAACCATAACTCCAGCAGAGAGCTTCACTGCAGCATCATGAGAAACCTAGAGCCAGAGATGTGGGGTCAGCTGTGCCCAGGTTCAGGGCCCACAGAAACTGTGAGATCATACATGAGCACTGTTTTTAGGCTGCTAAGTTTTAGAGTGATTTATCACAAAACAATCGACAACCAATATGGAGCTCAGAAAGTGTCTAGGGTAGGTCAGCAATAATTAAGACAAGCCATGGAAATTAATTCAGTTTTACATTTACGAAATATATATGAAGTATGCTCTATAAAACAAACATGGCAGTGAGTTTTATTTAGACGTAAATTTATGTCAGTAATGATAAATGATGACTCAGTCCCCAAGAATCTTATAGTCTCAGCAAATGATAGACAAGACAGCAATGTACCATATGACAAAGAAATGTGAATAGTGTGTTAAGGTACATAGCATATAGGAGAAGGAGCTGGTTCAGATTTCAAAAGTCAGGAAGGACTTCCTGAAGAGGCTGAATTTTTAACTTCCATAAATTTACCTACTTAATTATTAACAAAGTTCCCTTTCCTTTTAACAATGCAATATTTAAGGTACTTCTAAGTGGTAAGGACAATTTTCTTACCATTACATTAAGACTCCTATAATAAATTTATCTAAGCTCTTAGGGCAATAACATATCCGCTTCTGTGACTTCTGGAAAGGCTAACGTTAAATTATTAATACAAGATGGTTATAAATCAAATCAGGTCTTTACATTGTATTTCATATGTTTTATTTGCTGTAACTATTTTAACTTTTATACTTTAAGTTTAAAGAAACCCATAACATTTTAAATAGTAAACAAATGAATCCTCGATTACATAGAAATTACAATGAAACTTTAAAAAATGTTGAGTGCTCTAGCAAAGATATGAGCAAAATACAATAAGAGAAGAATGAAGAAAATTCTGTGTTCAGAACCAAACCTATTATTTTACTAACACAAAAATCCCACTTTTGCTATTTATCCATTTCTGTTAACACTGTCAACCTATCATTTCTTGCCTAAGATAAAAGACCTTCCCCTTAACCTCACGCCACTCCTACTACTACCAAATTTTATTTATCCACACTCTGTTTTATATTTATACTACTCTCACTCTAGATAAAGTTTCTATTGCTTCTTTTTTGAATTATTGCAAAGTTTAAAAACATTATTCAAAGTTTAAAAACAAGACATCAGACTTAATGTCTTTGGAAGACCTTATCAATTAATAACCCAGTACCTGCATTTCAAGTACATCATTGAATATGATCCAGTTGTTACACTGTCATGGTGTATTATATTCATTTGTTTGTCATGTAAATCTCATCTGCTACACTATATACAACTTGGAGGTGAGGAATATGTCTTCTTCATCTTTGTTTTTTCTACAGTTTTTATAATAGTGTTTTTGCAAAAAGCAAGTGTTTAAAAAATGCTGATGAAAATAAAAGGAAAAGTCTACAGATTATTCTCCCTTCCTTTGGGTTTGCCCTCTCTTCATTAGTCAAACACACATATCACTTCCAGGTTAAGCTTCTTAAAGGACAACATGGGTCATCTTATTCCCCTGCTATTGACCCTCACCATATAATGATGAAATATAAATGCTTAAATTTAGGTATCCAAATCACAGAAGGTATTTTCCACCTTTCCAATTTCCTGAATATCTACCGTGCTGTCTCAGCTCTGTACTTTTGCTCCAACTTGGACCTCTATTTAAATGTTCACCTGCCAAAGTCTTAACTACCTCAAAAAGCACAATTCAAATTGATGTCTCATTTGTTAAGTGTTCTTAATCTCTCAAGATGAAAGTACTTTCGTTAGCAATTGCCCTTTCCTTTTACTTACTTTTCGGCACTTAGTATATCCTAGCAGTATCTAAGATACCTAAGAAACTAAAATATGTGTCTTATCTTACTATATTTTATTGAAAATTAGAAGAGGCAGAAAACTATTTCTGTGTCTCCTGTGTCTAACGTTTACCATCACCAACATTATCACTCAAATAATCACAGCAGTTAGGCTTAGTGTAATGAGTTTTCAATGAATATTAATTGAATACTTGCTATCAGTTACAAATGATGTGTTTTTAGACACTGTAGAAGATTATGCAAATATAACATTCATTTTTTTTTCTAGGCTTAGTTATATAAGGGATATATTGGCTAAAAATAGGTGAATATAGCATACTACTTATAACCAATATTTAGAATCTTAATTTGATTTTTTTTCTTCAACACAGACTAGGTTTTTGTTTTTGTTTTTTTTTTTAGGGAAATTTTTTTAATGAAAAAATATAAGTCAATGAGTCAACAAAAATTTTCAAAAATGGCTAATGAAGCAGTAATTCATTACTACCTTCTGGAGGTAAATTCAGCAATAAGAATAAAAAGCCTTTAAAGTATTGTAACCATTGAATCAGTGATGCTAATTTTAGTAACACTGAAATGAGTGCTGTATATGGCAATTTATCTACAAGGATATTCTCACATCTAAAAATATTTTAAAGTATTTGCTTATATTAACAGATACAATGGAAACTATGGAACACTAATATCATATTCTCAATTAGAGCAAAAAATCTAGAGGGATGGGGGCGGTAGATGGGGTAAAAATAGTCAAATACGTGGTGACATTAAAGAATTAAAAATTAATAAATTTTTAAATAAAAAACAAATATTTTGTTACAAAACCAGTAAAGATATTCAACAAAGAATATATATAATATTATCCTAACTTTGTGTAAAGGAAAAAACTAACAAAACAAAAATCAAATGATAAAGAACAAAATGATAGAAGTTATTTTTAGAAATTATTTTTAGGCTCATTCATGATTTTAATTTTATTATGCTTTTATGTATTTGTATTATTTCCTATAATAAAATTATCTTAAAATTCTTGGTACAAAATAAAAACTTTTTTTTTTAATTTCAAATCTTTTTTTTTTCAAAATGTTTTAAAGTAAATAAAGTAAATGAACAATCACTTATTCTTACCTGGTTAGGCTCAAATATAGTTGAAAGAATATGGATACTTGACTTTGATTAGTTTCAATCATACAGTTGCCATCCAAGTTCTCTTTCAATCACTTTCTCTCCTATGTATATTATCAGATGGAATCACATATACCTAGAAATAAAATTTTAATTGGACTTAGTAGAATTAATCAACGATTACATTTATATGTATGTTAATCTAGAGGTCACAATACATGTTCTAAAATTCTAATTATGTTTCTTGTGAAAGTTCAAGAAAGTTACCTAATAATAGCAAAACGATGGTAAAACATGTTAAGTTTTTGAAAAGATATAGTAAAAGATTGCTATATAAGGGAAAATAGCAAAACTGCTAGATAATAAGTTAGATATTTTAACTCATGGATACATTATTATTAAAATACCCCTTTCTCCCTGGGGCCATACAACAACTAGCCCAGACCTAACTTCCTCCTTCATATACTAGCTAATAAGACTAACCAAGCCCACATCCTGCCCAAGAGTAAGAAGGTGAAACAGATTTTTAGAGAGAACTCATATATTTTAACTTTCAATCCATTTTGACTGCTATAAAGAAGCATTTAGGTAACTTATTTTTCTGTTCATTCTCACGCTATAACTAAAACAAACATAGCAATTGGTTTAGATTTTTACATTTTTATTCCAATATACAAAAAGATTTCTCCTTCCAGATGCAATAGCAAAAATAATGCAGCCTTCCTTTAATTTGGTATTTTCAAATGTACCTCTGACCTAAATTCAGAGTAGCAGAAAAACTTACAGTACAGTATCTCTTTTTGCCAAAACAGCAAAAAGAGCTTCTTTTTTTTTTCACAAAAATATGAAAAGATATCTAACTCTTTCGTTCTCCCTAGACCTCTATTTTTAACTTTTTTCAAATTATAGACTAAGACAGATCTCAAATATTTTATTTCTGTCACTTTTGGCATCTACACCATCTGAAAACTTTTTACACCTTAACCACCATTTTCTTTAGAAGCCTGTGTATCTATTTGTTGGCCTTATTCTTTTTCATTTTCTAACATAATTTTAGGGAGAAAGAAGAGACCTTAGTCTAGGTGGCCCCAGGAGCAAACTCTTGAGATAATAATTCAAAGTAAAGAACTTTATCTGGGAGATGCTGAAGGAGAGTGGTTATAGGCAGATCATCAATAGTATCTACCACAGAAGGCAATAATTTTAAAATTTGAATCAAAATATGAATAGGGTATATTTTAAGACCACTTATAGATATTTAGAATTTTAACAAAAAAAAAATTATGTTCCATTAATGTTATTATTTATTAAATCATACTATATTCTTTTAGCATTTACTAGCTCTTAGGGTATATAAATGCTATAATTCTTTTATCTTTCCTTAAAACATAAAAACTGAATTATTATTCTTCCATCTCTAAAAATAGATTTGTTCACCCTGGACAGGACATTTCAAACAAGACAGAACTAAAAAGTAATCATAAAACTATGTAATGATTTCTAAAACAATTTACCAGATTATTTTTTCTTTTTTGTCTGTCTTGGGGAGAGGGGGAAAAAGGAAAGACAAAATTCATTCATATTTTTTTTCTTTTTTGCATAATGGTATTTTCCCTATTTATTTTGTGCAAACATTAGTCTTAGAAAAGAAATAAAGAAATTACCCAAGATAACAAAAGTAACCCCGTTAACCAGACTGTTAAAAAAATAATTCCAAAATATTATAGCAAAGTAAATGCTTTCTTTAAAATATTCAACTTAATTCAAAATAACATTCCCACAGCTTTTATTTCTATCTCATAGTGACTGAAATCCAGTCTTACTGTGGGAAATACTTTTCAACTTAGAATAGTTTATGCAAAGTGGCAGAATAAAAGAGCACGAAAACACCCACATGAAGAAACAAGAATGAACTTGTGCCTACTTCTATCTTTCTTTTTGCAGAAAAATGACATATACTCTGTGGTGGATCTATTATTTTATGTCTGAGATGATTAGATTTGTTCATATAAAAAGCATTTTAAATATTCTTACAAGAACTGAGATGTGCTTATGAGCTGCTCTTTCAAAGATATTTTTACTCTAAAATGTAAAATCTTGATTTCCAATTCAAATGATTCTTAAATTTTTAGGAGCATAATATATTCAATTTTATACTGTTTTGCCACCATTTATTACATAGTCATGAAATTTAAAGATGTATATAAAATTAAATGAAGCCTATCATTTCTTTATGAAACCTTTTATTTTTCCCAACAGTATTAATTTAAGAAAAACATTATTAAGATCACAATATAACTAGGTCCTTCAATTTGTTAATGCAACACATATATATCCCATATCCCATACACAATAAAACCAAAGTAAACAAATAAGCCAAGCCAAAAGGTATTCCTACTTGTCATCAAATGAAATAGAGGCCACCATTATCATCTTAAAACCCTTTCAAAATTATTTTACTACTTACTCTTCTTTTTAGCTAGCTCCAAGAATTTTGCAATATTTCAAAATGTTGCAAAAGAGTCTTCCTGAATATTCATTTAACTCCTATACACATCTAAAATCAAAACAAAAAATCAGAACCTTTGCCTGTGATTTTCTTTTTTCTTTTCTTTGTCCTATGATTTTAATTAAGCAAATGGTACAATTCTTGATCTAATTGAAATTGGCATTACCAATCTCTCTTATTTCTCTTATGATCTACATGCAGTTAAATAAGAATAAATTTAATTCCACTTAATACAAAAGACTCCCTTTTATTTCTTCTCCAAGTTTACATCCTCACCAATTTCATAAGTAGCCAACTATGGTTTCACTAACAAGTAGTTTGGCCATATCACTCGTTGCACAATGTCTGAGTGCCTTAGCATGCCTTAGCATTTTAGTCCAAAGGCCTTAGCATCTCTTCTTAAAGATGTCCCCTCAAATGTTTTCACCTTAGTGATCTAGACAAAGGGCACAAATATAGTGACTTGGGATGATTGACATAGTGGCTTGGGGCAATCATTTCCAGAGCATTCTAGTTTTCTCATTGAGGCAGCACCATACCTATTGTCATCACTGTACCCTTATGCTGTAAGGAAATTAAAGTTGGGAAATTAATTTAGTTCATTAAAGGGATATTTATTGAGCATTTACTGAATGCCCAATTGTATTAGTCATTAGGGAGAGGAAAATAAGTCTACATCCTCCTTGGCATTTGTCAATGTGTTAAGAACCACATTAATGGCAAAGTCAGGTGTGGAAGAAACACAGAAAGTGGAACCTGTGACTCTTTAGTTTGTAAGTTGTTCAGTGAAAAAACTGAGAGAGGCCACAGAGTTGGCAGAGGAATGACATGAACAAAGGCGCAGAAATAAGAAAGGACATGCCACCTTGAAGCAGTTATGTGGTTAGATATACACGATTTGAAAATAGGATGCTATGGGAGACTGTTTTATAAGAAATTTTAGTGGTAAAGTAAGGCCTTATCGAGAAGGTTCTTGAATGCCATGCTTATGAACTTGAAATTTTACTCTAAAGGTAATAAGAGTGTGATAAAACAGGGAAGTGGTGCAATAAGATACATGGTTTAATAAGATTATGTGGCAAATGTGGCTCTGAAGAGACCATGAAAGAGAGGTGAAACAGGCAAAATTGCTTCTTCCAAATTCATGCGTATTTGTTACTCGATAACGCTAAATAGAAAAAGACTCAGGGTGTTCGTACTTGTGAGATGTAAAATTGGAATGGTGCTTGGGATTTAATTCATGTAGGAACAGAACAAGACCAAGACCACCCTGATCCTGGGCTTTCCTAATCTCAGAGATGTCAGTCTGGACCAAGAATTCATATCATCTATTACTGTTCCATAAACATTCTAAGTTCTCTACCCTCCATTCTCAGTGTGGTAAAGAAAAAAATGACAGAGGATGAGACATGACAAACTATTTCTGAATTAATAATTTTAAATTTACCAAATTCAATCAGTTCTTGACTCTACATTTGACATAAAACTTTTAGCAGTGCTTTGAAGCTGTCATCAGCAGGAAATTTTCCTAATTAGAAAAAGTAGAACAAGTGATTCACTCTTTCTGTTGAATTTAGTGTAAAACACAAGTCACTTCTGTGAAACTTTTTGTTATTATATTTTTCGGCCTAAGTAGGTTAAGGTAGAGTCTTTGTTTTCTCTTAACTTTAATTAACTCTTCACAAATTCTGCCCTCTCAAATATCTTATAGAATACACAGCCTAAGCTCCAAGGTGAATCCAAAGCCGTGATAATTGGTCACAGGTTAAAAATTTACTTGGGTTAATGAATAATGTATGGCAAAGTAAAACTCATTTCAGGGCAGAGAAACTTTTTTTTTCTTAAATAAATTTATTTATTTAAATTAGTTTCAAGTATACAGTATGTTGGTTAGACATCTATATTGTTCATTTAAACAATTCCCCCAATTGCTCCCTCCCTCCCCTGGCCCTCCACTTAGCCATCATATTAATGCTAACTGCATTCCCTCTGCCATGATCCCCATCCCTGTGACCAACTATCAACTACTAATTTGTACTTCTTTAATCCTTCACCCCATTCTCCCAGCCCCCTAACCCACCTCCCCTCTGTCTGTCCAGTATATTTGTGAGTCTGTTTTTGATTAGTTTATTCTTTGTGTTCCTTAGATTCCACATACAAGTGAAAGAGAAACTTTTTTTAACACAATGGGAATTCAAAAAGAAGACAATTCTGACTAGGGAAAGAGATAGAAATCTTAGCAATATTTGGAGAAATGGGCGGGGCGGGGGGGAGTATAGGGAAGAAAGAGCAAGGGAGCCAGAATAAATATATACTGGAATCATTCCTTCCCTCAACCCCACAGGACAGAGTCTATGCTGTAAATGAATATATAAAATACTTATAATGAACAAGCATTATATTTACCCAGGCTATGAACATATTTCTCTTAAGCCTTCTCTATTACACATTTTCCTCATCAGAAAAGAATTATTTCTGTCTTGACAAGTATCAAAGATATCTGTTTTCAGTTATTCTTCAGTTACTCTGTGATAAATGAAGACAGTTTCCCATCTGTGAGCAAAGAAGATTGCAATCATCTCATTTGAGCCTAATCTCCCAAGGCTCCAAAACTCAATGTTATGGTTTAGCCTAGGTATAGCAAGCCTTTTCTTTATTCACAGATTTATCAGAATAATTTTTAAAATGTGAAAATGACAATGACACCTAGGTCTAGTCTAATTTCATTTGACAATTAAACATTTTATATATAAGATAGGTCAAAGTAACCTACAGAGCACTTGCAACACGATGCTAATAAAACCATTCTTCCTCTCCCCTGGGGGTATTTTCAACGCAGTTATGTATGAAAGCACTTTCACAAGGATAAAGTACTATACAAATATGAGATCATGTTACTAGTCAGAAAGGATGCATTCCAGAAGTCAAGACTTGTTCTGAAAAGGTAAAATTTACAACCGCGTTTCCATTTTCCAACAAGTGATGGCAGAGTCCACACTTGCACGTAAACTCTTGCAAACATTTCATAAGAATTCAACACTGAGCCATAGAAAAGTAGAAAAAAAATCATGTAATACCAAGTAGATCTAATTTTCAAGCTGCAACTAGATCAAAGAGCAGTCTTTATAATGCTCTGAATCTAGTATTAAGGAGAAAGCACTAATGTCAGCCATAGCAGGTCACACTCCTCCAGAGAACTCATGACTAGATGAAACTGGGCAAGGCAGTCTTCAACTCTTTGCTATATACACAAAAGCACTTAAAATTGAAACAGTACAGTACATTCTTTCAGAAAATAAAGACTTCATTTAACACAGTTAATGAAAATGATATTACCAAGAGCATATTTTCTCTGTTGTGCTGTAACCATTTCGGGGAGGCGGGGGTAGGGGGTGGGGAGCAGAGTGAACTGAACAAAACAAAAGCTTTTCAAAGGGAAACAGTAACCTAGCCAGATGTTTGGTGGATATATACTGCTCTCCAAAATATGAATGAAAGCTACTTTACTAGTTTATAATAATAATCAGACTATGATATAATAAAGATGTACTTTCTTCATCTCCTCCCATTTTACTGATACAATGAACATTTATTGAACACCTGATCCAGTACTATGTACTGGAGATACAGAAGAAGGCATGGAACTTCTAATCTAGTAGAGGAGTCAGACATGTAAACAAATTAACAAATTACAACATGTTATTATAAATATAAAATAAATGTCATCCTATTAAGCACTTGTATCTAACTTAATTCTTAATTTCTAAAAAGAGATCTATTCAAACTAGGTCAGCTGCTGATGGTGATGAATCTATAAGTCTCTTTTTACTTTTAAAAACATTTTTGCTACTGTAATGGAATTTTATTTTCAAAAAACAATCCAGTCCCATATAGAGATGTGTTTTCTGTCTTTTACCAAAAAGAAAATCAATACTGAGAAATGAGTTAGAAGCATCAGAGCTAACACCACAACTCAGAAATTCTGAGACTTTTTATTTCCTTGTCACAATTAGAGGATAACACTCTAGTTTACATGCTAAAATCCTGTGCACTATTCATCATTTTGTTTCACTTGTTTTGGCAAACTGTGCACAGCAATAATACTGAAAAAAAAAAAATCCTCACCCATTATAGCTAAAGCATGATTTTGTGGAACAAATTATTCTAAGCTATGAATTGTTTATTGTCAAATGAATTATTTTTTTTTTCTGTTAGTACATGCCAAGAGAACTTACTATCGAAGAAAACAGACACAGCGTGAGGTCTGAAAGAATATATCAGATGCTTGTGCACCAATGATAATTACTGCCTAATCAAGGATACCAACCTTTTCAACCTACTTACATCTTGCTGGCTGAATTTAAGCCCAGAAATTGCGGGCTTACCATATGTCTGAATTAGATAAAAATGGCATTATTTCCTCTGTGCCTGACACATGGTAAATGATCACGAGATATATGAAGGAGGAAAGGCAAAAAAAGCACTAGAAGGGAGAAAAATCTTATCAATAGGGTCATCGAGCTCTACTTTTCCAAAAATCAAACAAACAAAAAACCCAACAACAATCACACAAACACACACACACACACACACACACACATTTGAAACCAATACATTTAAAGACAACTTCAATTCACATTTTTTAAAGTTCTAACTACATTTTGCCAATATTATCCAAATGAGAGACAATACTTTGAGATGTGATCTTTATCATTTTTTAAAACTGAAAGAGCCTTACCTACTTATAGATGTCACCATTACCAAGTAAGTTTAACTCCTTATAGAAACTGTTTATGTATTTTTAAGTTCTACCTATAGGTTGAAATAACCCATAAAGTAGTGAATGAAAATTAAATTGGAAGAAAAACTGGTGAATTAAAATTAGTGAATTTTTTTTTTAATTGGTGATAAAAAATATGCAATGAGATCCAAGAAAGGCATTGAAAACTAATGAGAAATAGTTATTTCTGATTCATTGATTGCTTCAAGGCAAAAATTCAGGAAGGCCAAGTATGAGCAGGTCACTTGCTAAATGCTGAGAACCTCCAACCACTACACTCCTTGCACCAAAGTAATTCCTCACTATACTCAAACTGGTCATTTCAAAATGCCTGTCATGCCTATAAATCCCATCTACAAGAGTCTTGCCTTCATCTTCCTGCTGCAGGAATAACTTACCTGGAGGCACTCAGCATAACCCTTTTCCTCTGAAGAGACTACAGTGAGCACCCCAGCTAAGACTAGAACATCTAAGACTTAAGTAAGGACCTCATCAAAATCTCCACCTAAATAAAGCAAAAAAAGAAACTCTGACATGGAAGAAAATCAGACTATTTGTAACTAGAACAGAAAACAAAACACATAAGGAAAAGATGCTTTACAGATGTTACGAGGCAGTTGAAGTCATGAAGAATAACATGAGTGATCAGAAACTAAATCCAAAGAAGGTAGAGAAACATGTAGAATAGAGAGAATGTTGGAAGCAGGGCGTGGGGGTGGCACAGAAGGGAGCTGCATCATTGCAATGGCAGAGAATCAACTCTGTCACTAGGAAGCTCAAAGAGCTGCACTGATTACTTCCCATTTCTGTATCTCGGTCCGTGTTTCCCCGGGTTCCCTTAAAGGCTGGCCACATGCTTAGGATTCCTGTCTTCAACCTAAACTTACCTAACTGAGGTAACTGAGTGGGTCTTTTTCCTCACATCGAAATAGCCTCTTCTGTCTGGTTGCCTTACTATCCACCCAAGGAATCAGTCTTAAAACCACAAATGAACAAAATTTCATGATATATAACATTGTAAAAACAGTATGTTACTCCATCAAATACACTCTCAAAGAATTATACTAATTGAATGAAAAGTAAAAAATAAAGACCAAGCAAATTTTTGTCATGAATTTCAAGTCACTAAAAAAAGTGTAGTCTCCAAAAAAGAAAACATACTCTTCATTTGTAGACATCTGTTCTATAGTTAATTCAAAAGCAGAAATAAACATATGCTATGATTTCTCTCTTTCTTCCTAAGAACAAAGCAAATATAATTTATCCATGGCTTCTGAATTTTCTTTGTTGTACTTAAAATCTTTTGTCTTTTTTTAACATGAGGCTAAATAAATGTATTCACAGATTATATCAATATAATAGGAGAGAATGTAGTCTTTCTCCACTTCATGGATCCCTCAACACCAAAAAGCCTGGTCATTTTCCTAGATTATTCTTACTTACATTTTATTTCCTATAATAAAATATTAGGTACAGGCATACTTACAAAATCGCATCCTACAGCTAAGAGGAAGGAAGATGAGTAAGAAGAGCTAAGAGAAGGTTGAAAGGGAGAAGAAGGAGGGATAGGATGTAAAGGAGAGAAAGAAAGGAGAAGGAGGCAACAGGAGAAGGAGAAAGGAGGAGGAAGACTCATGGTCACAAGTGCACCCATGGAGCACCGCCACATCCTTATGCCTGGGGTTCACATCGGACCCCCACCCACTCACTCTGGAGACAAAACACACTAGGGAGGAGAGCATCTAGACATCTCCACTTCACGTTCAGTGATGTTAGTCACTCTTCTTAATGGCTGAAGGACAGTGTTGATCGCTCTTAGTCACAGTCTCCTCTTATTTTGGTAAGAGCACGTAGAAACCATGTTCCTAATTGCGCATCCTTCCCATGGGCCTTGGCATGTAATCACTACTGTCTTGGTACCTGTTTCTGAGTTCTTAAGATAACACTGTACTTTTGTCACACTTTCCCTCCAGAACTGAAACTTGACAAATTAATCCCCTTCCCTGGCATAGGCTGACCTAGATCTCAAAAAGAATACCTGTGAAAGCCCCAGGTGTGTACTATAAAATGCCATCTGACTCTCCATGGCCATGCCATATCCACAAGCCAAAACTCCCTATTAATTCTTCCTCAGTTCCTGAGCTACTCTATTTCTTCAACAGTGCCCAGAGGTTGTCTAAGGTAGCCCTGGACACCATGCTTCTGTCCACCTGCTGGAACTCAACTGTCTACCCCACAGCTGAGGCAGCTCCTCCAGCACCTGCCTTCTCCTCTATCCATTCTGGCCAGTATACAGACACAGATAAATGCTAAGCTAAGAGAAAAACTGGAACCAATAACTAAAATTCACTCGTTTACCAAATATTTATTGAGTGTCAGGGATACCTCCAGATGGTAGTGACATAATGATGAACAGAGAGAGATCTATCCTTAAGGAATTCATGTCCTATTTATCTGCATAGATAAACTGAAATCTGACCACATATAAAAGTAAAATCATTGTCATTTTATACTTTTTTGATACTTTTATACTTCCTAGAGCTAGAACATTCCAAATTAGTTGGGCTTCATTAGAACAAGGATGCTGATGCTGAGGGACTCACACCTTGAACCTGGTACTCTGACTTTGCAAGTTGGAAGGTAAAATCTTCACTTTCCACTGTTAATTCTTGACACAGACATCTCTATACAGATAAACAACTGGTTAATCCTGGGAGTCAGGAAGTAATCTCGGTGGGCACTTCCCCTCCATGTAACAGAACTGTGAACCCCAATGTGGTAAACCAAAAGGGTTTCCTATTACTTGAGTACTGTGAGAAGAATGATTGGATAGGAAACAACAAGGACTAATTTATTTACAGTAAATGACTCTCTTGAGCAACACAAAGGGAGGTCAGCTGGTTCTAAATAAGACAGAGGATAAAATAGCCATAGCACATATTAAGCCCGCTACATGTAAATAAAGGTTTGTAATATATAAAACTGCAACATTAGAGTTGATATATTTAATAGAACACAGTCTGTAAAATTCAGTATTACACAAGCATATAAAATGTGACTAGTGAGACTGTTGACACCGGTCAGCTCCCAAAGGTGTCACATATTAGGCCTGTCTAAATAAGCCATTACCTTCACGACCGCCAAAGCTACTCTGCTTCCAAATTTCTCACCTGGGAAAATGTTGCCAACTCTTCAAGTGACATCATATTTCTTCTCTTTATTCAACTTCCTATATAGATCTCATTACCACATCTTGTCTATTTGACTTTCAAAAGAGCTCTAGAGTTTATTCCACTTTCTCCATTCCCACTGCCAGACACTAATAACCCTTTGCCTTGAAAACTGAACTCTCTTTACCTACACTGTTTCCCCCAGTCCTTGCTTTACCTTTCAGCAACCATAGCTCAAAAATGAAAATCTTTATTCTGTCACCCAACTATTAATGCTTTCTTGGAAACTTCAGGATAAATTTTACACTCCTCCATAATTCAACCCCTGCAAACATTCTAAAACCAACCACAGTCAACCATTACTTGATGTATGTACATTGCTTTCAACAGTTCCCATCTGTTGGATTCCATTCCCTGAGTGAACAAAGTTACTGCAAAGTAGCTACAAATCTACAGGGGCACTGAGTATCTTCTACAGACTAAATATGTACACAGAGACATACCATAATTGTTCAAAGGTATAAAAATAAACCTTGAATATACCAAAGGCAATTAGATGTTATAATTCTGAATTCTTACAAATACAATGGACTAAAAATAATGTTTTTTACAAGAAAAAGTAGGCAATGATATTAATAGAAAAAATGTTGAGAATTGGGGAAAACTCACTTTTCAGAATTTAATATTTCTATAACTCCTAGGAAATTAAGAGTGGGAAGGGCTTTCAAGTCACTTAGCTACATTGCCCACATGTCTTTACAATCCAGTTGTTTTTAAACTAGTACCCACCTCCTATTAGCATGTTTCCTTTTCTGTATTCTTTTCCCTTTAAGTGGTTTGAAGTAAGTGGTGATAGTTCCCCAGATGTTTTAATTGTTAGACATATTCAGTGGGAAAAGCCACTGTGCACACTAAAGGGAACAAAGGATGTTCTACTCTCTTAGCCAGCATTGCCTATCAGCCTTCTAAATCAGATAATGGAGAGGAAGCAGAGAGAAAGGAGCCTGGCACTGTAATGTTCAGTGCCTTTTGAAAGAGACGTAATCATTTAATATCTTGGCATATGGCTAGGAGCACTGTAACCACTCTTTTAGTGAAAAGGCCTGGAGTCGTCTATAAATTTAAATTTAAGACTTTAGAAGAGCAAGCAGGAAACTATTCACAGGTTTATTTGTAAGTCCTGCAGGCACTAATAAAAGAATAAACTTCACATCTGTTCAATGTCAAAAAGAGTCATAAGCCTTGACTGTTTTGTCTTGTTTATAAACATGTACAGGTGAGTGAGACAGCAATAATACCACCTGAAGAAATAAAAGTCAGGTATATAGGTAGAACGATGTTTCTAAAAATAAATTCTGAGAAAGTCTAGTTCTACGAAATAAAAGAAGTGTTTTACACATGCACACGCACATACATTCAACAGGGTTCCATAGCCAAATAAGTTTGCAAAACATCTGGATAAATTTAAACAATGTTTTCACTGTGATATATCTCATGTTTTTAATATATTATCATGTATTTAAATCTCCAAAAATGTACCATATTGCCTTATTTTATTTCACCAAGAAAATACTTTTTCATGGAGTATCTCCAGAGTTTTATTTATACTGCTCTCAAAAAACAAGATAGAGATGATTTCATAATTAACAGTTTCATCTCCAGTTAATGAGTCTATTAGTATAACTAAAGTCTTGACTGAAATGCAGACGGATATAACATACAAGCAGTTATGAACATATTAAGTCAGGTTCATAAAAAAGCCATGAAATCATTTTTATTTTTTTACACTGAGCTGACAATATATATCAGTAAAGAACATTTTGTCATTAAGAAGGAAATAGAATTAAATTTGGAAAGACAGGTATGCATGATGGAAACTAGATTTTGTTACAAGTCCCTTTGATTTAAGAAAAATTGCATGGAACATAAAGGACATGTATATTTTTCTTAAAAAAAAAAAAAAGTGCGTCCTCCCCATTACAACAGGATAATTATCACCACATACATCAAAGGTATGGTGAGCACCAACTTGCTTCTAAATCTAGATTTGCTTTAAATAAGGATATCCTCCAAATTTATTTCTTTAATGATATTAATGATAATCACAACATTCTAAAAATGCAAACAAGATCAAATCATTTGATGGCTTCTGCTCCCACTTATAGACCTACAGGCTCTCCATGAGCTGTCTCATACACAAACTAGTGTTTTCTCTCTCCCTCTCTTTCTCTCTCTCTCCCCCAACACCTTACCACCTCCCACTTTCCCTCCCTCCATTCCATCCACAGAAGACTTCTTGCTTTGCCTCAAATATGCCAGGGTCATTCTCATTTAGGGTCTTTACAGGAGCCCCCTTGACAGAGCTCAAGTACCTAGCCATCATTCAACCTTTGCAAATGCTACTACTTCCAAGAGGTTGTCCTAGCTTGACCTCTCCTCTTATCCTGTTTTATTTCCCTTCTAGTGCTTATCAGTAGCTTAAATTTTAATCCACTTGTTTATTGTCTGTTTCTTTCACTAAAATGAGAAAAGGGCTCTTATCTTTCCTCTTTACTACTAAAACACATGGTTTTCAAATCTAGTTGTATACTAGTAATACACTAAAGTTTTAAAATGCACAAATGTCTGGGTGCTATGTATTTCTGATTTAAATAGTCTGAAGTCAGATGTAGGCATCAGTGTTTCTTGAAAATAATTAGAGAGAAAGATGCCTGGAACACAATAGGTGTGAATAAATAAATGAGTTATTGATGTAAATGAAGACACCTACTTCCTATGAAATACATTTGCAGAGCACAACATATTTTGAATGCTGCATATAATATTTAGCATTTAATATCTAATGGTCAAGATATATGTAATTTTCATCGGTTAAATATTACACAGTGCAGTGACATTTTAGAAAGGCAGAGCTTTAAATTGCTCATTTGTTAGAAAAATAATTAAGTGTTCAGGTTTATGCCACTATAAAAAAAAAAAGAAGAAGAAGCTATTTTCCATGATAGTGTTGAATGATAATGCCTTTCAATTGTATGGTAACTAAACTTTCATGATATATTAAAGTCAAGACTATTATTTGAGCTACTTACATTTTGATTTTTATAATCAGATAATAAAATGATATATTAACTTCCACAATAAAATTTCTAGAAGGCAGTTTGTGTTTTATTGCCCTGCATTAAAGTAAACATGTCACGTCCTGCTATCCTTCCAAAAACAGCAGCCAAATGGTTTCCGATTAATCTTTTCCTCTAGCATCTCATCAGACAAGAGCACTGTCAAGGGTACTGTACACACCCTGACCTAACCAAAAAAAACAAAAGGCTCACCACTGACTTAATCAACATTAATAATTAAATCAATTTTCCTCTTAAGAAATCGGAATAAAGCTTTCACAGGTGGAAACAGCTCTTACTGCCAAAGGGCTTTCCACAGTTTGACACATCCAAGAGTCAATGCCAAAAAAAGTGATGAAAACCTTGGAATGCTTCTAGTAGTTTTCAGTTAGTAGAGAACATTTTCATTGCTTGAAAGTAGGTGTTAAAAAAAAAAAACACGGAATTGTCTATGGTGCTCAACTGAGATTCATTAAAAGCTAAGACAAGTAGCTATAGACATTTTGGGCTATGATTAAAGATCTTTCTCCTTGAAAATTATTAGTTCAGAGTAAAAGCGAAACCTGTTTTGGACAGAAGACATTCTTTTTAGTCATGAGTGACACTGTTATAGGATCATAACTACAGAATCTGAGAATGAAGTAGGTAAAATCATCAAAGTGAACCAGTGAGTCACTAACTACAGGATGTCAAACAAAGAGAATTGGAGATCAAGAGGCAGCAGAGCATAATGCCAGTGGGGGAACAAAATTCTCCAACATGGAGTTCACATTCTTGTTACAAAATGTCAGCAAGTCTTGATAATTAAGATGTTGTTTAAGCGACTATGGTCATAAAATATAAAACAATCACAAAATAAACACTGAAACCCTCTACACTTAGCTAGTTTCCAAGCTTTTCCCTAATCTATTACTTATTCTTTCCTCTCTGTGATAATGACTCATATGTCACCTCAAACAATTCCTAAAGTTTACCAATGTATAAGCAATGCCTCAAATTGAGTTAACTTTTCTAAGTCTTAAGTATTCTTAATGTAATGTGAAAATCAAAGTATTCTCCTTCTAAAATTATATGCAAAAGGAACAATTGACTATTTTAGACCTGTCACTTCTCTTCAGGGAAATTAAAATTAATAGTAAATGGATACCATTTTTTAATTCACCCTGCTCTCATATCCATAACTATTAAGCCACCACTTTCATTCAAAAGAATACAATGACAGCATTTTCCATGAGATAAATTTGATTATAACCCAATTAAAGTCTTTAATTTTGCAAGTTTTAGAAGTACGAAGGAAATATGACAACAGGGAATGCATTTATTAACCTGGTAGAAGGAAAACATTCCAAAAGTTTAGTTTAGTTAGGTAAATAAGTTGAATTAGTAGATAATAGCTTATGGCAGTGATTTTACTCTCATTTTAAGGACTGTTAAACACAATCATAGCACCATTTATTTCTCCTTCATAGCATGTAATCACTCTGAAGTCTAATTAATTGTAATGATGTCAGTTTTGCATACCATTACATCTCCAACATTTGGTGGGCTTTATCACCTATTCTCCTATTGCTTACCAATAGGAGAATTCTGATGAATAAAATTTACCAAGATATAAGGTTACAGAGAAGCCTCTGAATTTTGGTAAAATAAAAAGGATTTTTTATTTATACTGTCCGTAACCTAAGGCATGGCTAAAGAGCAGGAAATTCTGTTCCAATCTTACAGTGTATCAGCAATGTGTAAGTTTATATGCACGAATGTAATGGTATAAACATACAAAACTAAAAAGACTATAATTCATCAATGATATATATATATATATTTACTACAGTAACTTTATTGTATTTCACTTTATTTTAAATAGAAAGTGAAAATTCCCAGTTACTATTTAATAGAAAGGTTTGGCAAATATTTTACGTATAACTAGGAACGAATTTCTGAAAGCTTTGCGATTGTTTTGCAAATGCAATTTTGAAATTATCTATGACAATGTCTTTTTCTTTAACACTTATTTTAACTTTTTCGAAGTGATTGTTACATGTATTTGAATATTACCACATGGACTAAAATTTTTAATTAAAATTTTTATTTTAATATCTATGTTTAAAAAATAGATTCCACAAATGGAAATAGAAAAATGATCTTTTAAAATAATATTTTAATAATGTTTAAAATGTCATAGAGCTATGTGCTAATAGCACACAGTATTAAATGTATTCCAAAAATTTAATCACTGAAAGCAACTTACTGCTCTTACTTTGTCTAGAAAGTTACTATTCATCTGAATCCCTGAGAAGGTCTTCGTTCTATTTTCTGTTCTTAGTGTGGGAGGTTTTTTTTGGTGTCCAAGTGGTTCCCAGCCTACGAAGACATGTTAAGAAGTCTCCAAATTGCCTAAAATTATATGCAATATTAGATGTGTATATACGTACTTTGATCATATTTTCAAAGGGACCTATGGTCCCAAATGTTAAAGATTGCTGTTTAGCATTTATTGCTTCTCCAGTGCATAGGCTGATGTGAATTTGTGAGTGGCCTAAATATACACACGCACACCTTTATTTTTCTTACTCACTACAAAGTTAATGCTTAATTACGTAAACTACAGTGTATCCAGATGAACTTTCAAGTGTTTGTTTCATCGAAAGTTTACCTAACATGTCTTAGTCCCCAAAACTCCAGGCTGAGTTTCTCATGGAATAGTTTGTGAAATACAAAACCAATAGTCGATTCTTTGGGGTATTTAAAATTTATAAGTGCAAGCGCGCATGCATACACACACACAACATCATGACTTAGTAAAATACTTTTTAAGATCTTTTAAGTCATGTTTCTGACTTAAATATTTTACTTTGTTATCTAGTACAGAGATAACGGTACCATAATAAGTAAAAGAGCCACAGACAAAAAATTCCTTAAGGAATATCCTCATTGGCTCACCTTGCCCAGCTACAGTAATGGGCCATGTTAATGCTTTACTAATACATTGCCCAAAGTCTAAGAGTCATTCTTATTTTTTGTGACAACAAAAATCTCATCGAAAGATCCAAACAAAAAAAAGAGCATAAGACATATTTTTCAAAATCAAGTTTGATTGGATATTTTGACAAGGAAGGATAGGAGGGAGGGAGGCAAAAGAGGAGAGTGGGCGAGTGGGTGGGTGGGTGGGAAGGAGAAAGGAAGGAAGGAGAAAGAAAAAAAAATGTTTTTTTTTAATCCATGTGAATAAAAATATAAAAATAAGACCTATTTTTAAAAGAAGTTTGGCATTTTCTCAGGTTTGCAGAGTAGAAGAGATCTTTCACTATTGAATTTTTAAACTGTGTTCTGTTTGTACTCTTTTTTATCTTTTATTTTCTTTTTTTTTTTTTTGTGAAGTAGTTGCCTATTTTACTTTTGTTCATCAGTCTTTTATGTCAGTTTTTATAATTGTCTTTTGGGGAAGTAGTGGGAAGGCCTATCTGTCAAGGCTCCTTTATTACAGACATAATTTTCTTATTTGATAAATTCTCAATTCATGTGATGTTTGTTCCTGTGTATCCTTTTGAACTTTCACAAATGTGTGCTTGAATTAACTATCAGAGTAAGATTTAAAACTAAAATAATGTACTTTTAAAGTTTTTAATTGCAGTAAAATAAACAAAACATGAAACTTATCATCTTAACCATTTTTAAGTGCATAGTTCAGTAGTGTTAAGCACACACATTGTTGTGTAACCAACCTTCAGAACTCTTTTCATCTTGCAAAACCGAAACTCTGTACTCCATTAAACATCAGCTCCCCATTGCCAGCTCTCCAACCCTTGTAGGCCCTGACAAAAATAATTTATTGTCAATAGATGGGAAAGTATAGACTCCTCAAAGGAAATGAATGTCCTAAAATACATTTAACATTTCTTCAAAATATTCACTACATAAAGGTCTTTCCTCAAATATGTGTTGGTCATTGACAATATCTCTTCATAATTAACACAAAAACAGCATGTTGTTTTCCGGACATCAGTGGCACCTGTGCTTTGGGAGCTATTTCCAGTAATCAGAATGATTTCATGTAACATGCCCACATTTTTGAAAAGATAGACCTTATTAATAACCTGAGATAACAATAGAGTGCCAGACTCTGCTTTGTGTACTTTATAAATGTATTAGGTGTTTTATTTCTGACAACAAGCATATGAGTAAATACTAACATTACCATCATTTCACAGATGAGAAATTAAAGTGAACTAGCAGCCTATTTTTTATGGGTTCACTATATCAGAATTAAAAGTGTAAAGAGCTACCTTAGGCTGATGAGCATGTTGGTTTACATTTTTATGCTGCCAAGAAAGATTGTTTCTAGGGTCCAATGTGCTGCTTTTAGTTTGTGCACTTCTGATCTTGGCAATAGAGGGTGAGATGCTCATGGACTAAAGAACTACAGTCAAACCAATCTTTGTTCCACTGCTTGGACAACTCTAGACAAACTACATAAATACATTCTACCTGTAAAGTGGGGATACCCTCACATGACCTGCTTCACTAGGGGTGTGTGTGTGTGTGTGTGTGTGTGTGTGTGTGTATGTGAGAGAGAGAGAGAGAGAGAGAGAGAGAGAGAGAGAGAGAGAGAGAGAGAGAGAATATGCAGACAGGACTTTGCTAACCACAAAGTGTTTTAAAAATGTAAGATAGAATCATGATTATTATGGGTACCTAAGAACACATGGAAGGCAGTATCAGGCAGATCCAGGGTATCTGGTTTAAGTACCAGTTGTGTGGCATCGTGGGTCAACTAACCTCTCTGTGTCTCATTTACTTTCTATTTGTGAGGTTAAAAGAATACCATTATGTCTACGGCCATGTGACCCTGAACATGCCTGATCTCATCTGATCTCAGAAGCAGCATCGGGCCTGGTTAGTACTTGAATGGGAGACCACCTAGGAATACCTGGTACTGTAGGCGTTAAAAAAAAAGAAAAAGAATATCATCACGACTCATTGTGTGGATAGATGAATTAGTATTGAAGCACTTAGAACAGTGCTAGGCATACAGTGAATGCTTGGTAAATGTTAGCCTTCATTTTTTTACTTAGTATTTCCTATTACTCGAATTGCAGTTTTTCCCATCCCTCCCAAGTCTTTTCCTAAAACAATTCATGTAAGAACCCTAGCAAAGCATTTTCACATAGTAAATTACTCTAAATATGTTAGTTTGATGCTATGCTCCTACTCATTCAAACAATCCTGTGGATTTTGCAGGTTAATAGTATATCATAAGTCTTTGCATACAAAAGTAATCTCTCTCATGTTTCTGCCAAAACTCTAGCAATCAATTGCAAAGGGAAAAAAAAGTTTTATTTAATTGGTCTTACTTAAAGTAGAAATACATTATGTGTCATAAGTGTTAAATCAGTGTTGTCCTGTATTGTGAACTATCAAATTTCTTCCCTTCTATTTTGGATTGTTTTTGTTTTTGGAATTTCAATCTATAATTACTGTTAATTTTGGCATTTGTATGCTTAATATTTTCCTATTTCAGCTCCTCAATAATGATGCTGAAGATTGAAGGTATGCATTCATATTGAAATTTTACAGAAACATGAATTTAAATGTATTACATGTAAGATGATCATGTAATTTATCATCCAAATTGGAATGCTTTTGAGAGTAAAAAGAGAGTTAACTAGATACAGTACCAGGACAACTAGTACAAACTCAGATTATCCCTGGTCAAGAAGGATGCAATGTTATCCCAACTGAAAGGTTGGGAGTAGTTAAGAAAAATTTAGCTAGTAGGTTACACAAGCTGTCTTCTTTTCACAAAGCCTTCATTTCTCCATGTGGAGCTTAGAATGTAGAACCCAAGAAGTAAATATTTGTTGAATAAATGAAGAAATAAATACATGAAGTATATACAGAAATTTTCACATTAAACGATAAAGAAGAATATGACATGACTACATCAGGTACACTTTGCTCCTGAAGTATGATAACCCTTGGGAGTCCAAATTCATATGACTAGGTCACATGATGCTAACAAAAACATCAGTTGTATACTATGAATGAGAACACATTCATGTAAATTTTTGATATAAATGTTTGGTCTTTTCTTTTTCCTGCTTATTGTGAGCATCTCTGGCTATGACTTCTAGAATCTGTGAAATAAGAGTTCATACTTTTCTGTTGTAATGTGAACTTCAGCAAAAAAATGTAAAACACTCTATTTAAGAACATGGATTGAATAAATGATATGCTATTGGAGATTTGGAAGACTTAATAAAGCCCACAACCTTCCAGGTACTCTTGAGATGCAGCATGGTATAATGAGCGCATAGTTTAGGGTCAGAAGGTTTATGCTGGAGTTCTAACTCTGCCATTCATAGCTTTTGGGACCTGGAGCGATTCATAGGATCCTTCTCATATTTTTAGCTGCCAATATCAGTAATTTTGTACCATTCCCTCCCCTTCATTCTGCCATAGTCAATCTTTTACCAAGTTTTATATTTTGTTCCTCAGTAGTTCTCTGCTTGTCACTCTTCTTTTCTATTTATATTAAAAGTACACTTCTCACTTTATATCTCTTAGTACAAAATATCTTATTAGTCTACTTCTTTTAATCTTCCTCAAACTATATAATATGTCTTCTGCATTATTTGTTTTTCAGAGTTCAATAGAACTTAAAAAAAAAAAAAATTCCTTTCTACTCTGGCCAGTTTCTATGTAGAATAACTTCCCCTTTATTCACCTTCACTGTCAAATCTCATTTATTCTTTAAAAGAATGAGGCTGTACCAATGTACAGTTTTCAAGTTAAATCACTGAAGCATTTTTATTACTATTTTTACTACTATTCTGTTAAAATCAGGATTTTAGTGCTTGCCATTGCCTAATGAGAAGTTAAGAAGCAACCTTCCTGTGGAAACTAAAAATAATTGTGTACAAAGTAGAGAAATATTCAATTATGTGGCAACCTTAATATAACAAAAATTGGTCTAAAGATAAAAAAAAATGAGGCTGTGTTCTGCCATTTCCACAGTCTTATTTACTTCAGTTTACAGTAACAGTTTAGTTTTCCTTATATCCACTGAATTTGTATTTAGTATATTTTCTTTGGAAGTATTTCAAGTATGTTGAAACTTAGCTTCTCTATGAACTTAAGTTTGTGGACAGAGTTTATTTTTTTTTTGTAACTTCCACAACACATACTACATTCCTGGAAGTAATGCTGCATTAAGTAAATATTAGCTGACAACTATTGACAAAATGAGGACAGTTTGCTTTCCAGGTTATTTACTGTTACATTGAAAATGTGAACTGAAATAGATGCCCAAATAAATACGACAGTGATTTTTAAAAACTTGTTGCTGTTAAATCTTATTACATATATCATAGTATAAAAATAGAATTTTCAAAATTATTTAGAAAAAGAAATAAAAGCCCTCCAGATTGAAAAGTGTTATGGATGAATGTTTATGCCCCATCCCCCCAAACTCATATGTTGAAGCCTTAACCCGAAGTGCATTAAAAGGTGGGGCCTTTTGGAAGTAATTTGGTTTTGATTATGTCATGACTGCGGAGCTCCCATGATGAAACCAGATGTCTCACCACCATATGAAGATACAGCAAGAAGGCAGCCATAAGCAAGCCAGGAGAAGCACCCTCGCCAGATATTGAATCTGCCAGCATTTGATCTTGGATTTCCTAGCCTGCAGAAAAATAAATGTCTCTTGCTTAAGCCATTTAATCTATGGTATTTCAATATAGTGGCTTGACCAGAATAATTCTAAAGGAGGAACTATCACTATTCACAGATGACCAGATAACATATGTAAAAAATCCAATGGAAACAACCAAAAACCTTTGGGAACTAATAAGTTCAGTAAGAGAAATTTACAAAAATGAATTCTATTTCTATAGAGCAGCAACGAACAATTTGAAAATAAAATTTCAAAAACAACTCTATTAATAATATCAAAGAGAGTAAAATAAGATAAATATAACAAAAGAAGTGCAAGGTGTCTACATTGAAAACTACAAAACATTATTGAAAGAAACTAAAGATCCAAATAATGAAAGATATCCCATGCTCATGGATTAGAAGACTTTATATAGATAAAAGGGCAGTATCTCCCATATTGATCTATAAATTTAAGGCAATCTTTATTAAAATTCCAGCTGAACATTTTTTTTGCCAAAATTGACAAACTGATACTAAAATTCATAAAGAAGTATAAGAAACATAGGCTAGCCAAAACAATCTTGAAAAAGGAAAATGTTAGAAGACTCACATTTCCCAATTTTAAATTTTACTATAAAGCTATAGTAATTATAAAAGTGTGGTGCTGACATAAGGCTGGACAAATAAATAGATCGATGGAGTAAAACTTTTATAGTCAGTTGGTTTTCTGTAAGGGTACACGGACAAATAAATGAAGAAAGAATAGGTTTTTTCAATAAATGATGTTGATACAACTGGCTATCCACATGCAAAAATATGATATTGGACCCCTACATCATACTAAGTACAAAATATCATTCAAAATGGATTATAAAACTTATTAGCGGCTAAAACTATAAAACTCTTAGAAGAAAACACAGGCATAAATTTTTGTGATCTTGATTCAGACAACGATTTCTTTGATATGACACCAAAAACAAAAGTATTAAAAGGAAAATATATACAATGGTTTTCATCAAAATTAAAAACTCATGTTTCAAAGGACATCAAGAAAATAAAAAGATGACCCTCAAAATGGAAGAAAATATTTGCAAATATTACATCTGATAAGAGAACAATTCAACAATAAATAGAAACTCAATTGAAAACTAAACAAAGGATCTGAACAGATATGTCTCCGAAGAAGATGCAGATTTCCAATTAACACTTGAAAAGATGCTCAATATCATTAACCATCAGATAAACGCAAATCAAAGCCACAAAGAGATACCACTATACACCTCTAACATGGATGAATGGACATTAAGAAGTATTGGCAACCATGAGGAGAAAAAGGAACCCTTAAACGTGGCTGGTGGGACTATAAAACGATGTAGCCACTTTGGCTAACAGTCTGGCAGGTCTTCAAAAAATTAAACGTACAGTTAACCATATGATCCAGTAATTCCACTCTGATGAATATACCAAAGAGAACTGAATATATATGTCCACAAAAAAAATGTTTACACAAATGTTCACAGCAGCATTGTTAAAAATAAACATAAAAATACAAACAACCTAAATGTTCATCAATGGACCAATGTATAGATTGTGGTACATTAGAATGATGCACTTTGTAGAGCCTCTATTTTCATTGGAATGTGGAAGTTTCAAAAAACAACAAAACTTGGAATACATTCTGCATTAATGTATTTTTTAAAGATAAAATGTGAACGAGTTTTATTTTTTAGATAGGTTTTAATACTTGCCTTTTTGGTGTATCAGAAAGTTTCAGTAATTTTCATCTACAATTGAAAAAAGGCATTAATTTTTAATATTTCCAAATTTGGTTCATACTCAGGCAACTGTTGCTTTAGATTATTTACTGATATAAGATAATGCACAATAGTCAAGTAAGATGTCATCACTGGGGAAGCTGGTGATAGATACATGGATGGGACTAGTTTATTTATTTTTGCAACTTTTGTGACTCTAAAGTTATTCCAAAATAAAAAAAAAATTAAACATTATGACTTCATTTTTACTTTTAAGTATTCTGATATTCTCCTAGCTTGTTTCAGATACAACCGAAAAACCAATTCATGACTACGCTTTTATCTAAAACCTCTTCTTTTTATCCATAAATGGTCAATACATAAATGGATGTTTAACCTACATTAACCTTCAGTTAATCAGCAGTTTACTACAGTCAAATGAAGAGGCAAGATTGATAGCATATCCAGCAACCACGGAATGGATTACATGTTTCAGTGGGAGAATTAGTTGATAAAGGCCACACAAAGGCTGATGCCCCAGTCAACAGTGACATGTTTGACCAGGTAACTTCTTGGCATTAGAGTATGACACATTAACTCTTGAAATATATATCATTGCCCAACAATCAGTTTTATATTTTTCTTAAATATATTTAAAAACAATATCAGAAATAATTACATAACATTGAAATATAATACATCAATTAAGAGTTTCATTAAAGTATTCTGAAGAACAAATTTGTTGATTGCTATATAAATTCATCATAAATTTATCCCGTGCTCCTCAAACATTTCATGATCAATCACTTTAATATTGAATTTTATTTCTTTTGATATCAAATATATCTAGAGTATTCCCAATAGATTATAAGTTCAAAAATTCACTTTCATAGATAATATCTACCTTAATTCTCCAATTAAACAAACAAAAACATTGTGAGAAGAACCAGTCACTAACTGAACACTGTAATTACATGTTAAAAGCAGGAATATATTGTTAGTCCTCTGACCTTTTTGAGGGTACTTACATAACTATATTATGTAATACACTATTTCTGACAGTTTATCGTAATAAGAGGGTGTTTTAAGAGCCACCGGAGGAGAAAAAAGAAACCTCATGTAATGAGCCTAATGAGGTAGTACAGCATTACATAGGGGTTCAGATTGTCCTTGGGTCAGTCCAGCCAGGTCTGAACCATGACTGTCACTTATCAGTCATGTATACCTGCAAAAGTCATGTACATTTAGATAAATTACCCTTCTCAATTTTATCAACCACAAGATCTGAGTAATAACAGCAATGTTGTAAAACAAGGGCAATGATGACTATTGAGTGCTTTATAAATTATAAAGAACATGTATTCTACAAATGTAAAACATTTTTTAATATTGCGATTTATCAAATACTCACTATGGATTTCAAAGGCTGTTGTTCCCCCAAAATTCTACAAATCTGTTCTCGTTTGTTTTTGTTTAACACTGTTAATTGTTCTCATTAAAATTTTGCATTCATTCGAGTGCACTCAATTTGTGTACACTCAAAAATGAGTACTTTATTAAGCATTTAGGAGCGTTAATTGACTGACTCATCAGGAAGTCTCTTTAACCTGGAGATTTTTGCAGTGCCTTTGAAAGTTTTAGGGGGCTCAAGTCAACCATCCTAATATAACACAACTGATCATTAGATAAATTTAGCCCTATTTCAGATTAAGCCATATTATCTTAAACAATAGAAGCCCAATAAAACACTATGAAGACTAGAGCTTATAAAACGGGGATTATTTCTGTTTTCAGTGCCAAGGTTAAAAAGAAGTTCTGCTCAATGGGACTCATACAGATCGATGTATCAAACCACGACTCTCAGAAAAATAAGCCACATTAAAACTCTGCTAAAGAACATGCTGAAAGCAGGATTGATCCCTATCCACACCATGGGCCATGGCATTAGACTGTAAATTCTAAAGAGCTAGACTAAGAACTCCTAGTTCCCTTCATATAACATCATGCAGAGTGATACATTCAATATATTAAAACAATATTAGGGATTATTGCTATTAAATGCTTGAAATAATGAGGAGAAATTCTGTTTCAGGAAGAGGGATTAGGAACCAAGACATATCAATTTTCTATAATGTCTACCCTCCTTTATTGGTTTCTTTATAAATATGTTCACATTTCTTTCATCTTTAATAAAATCTTAACTCCACCCTATCCCTTAGCATTCACATCTAACCTTCTAGAAAGAGTGGTCCACACCCAATATTTGTGTTTCCTCATTTCCCACATACTGTTGAAACCACAGCAATTCAGTTTACCACCACCGTTCTGCCCCGCTTCTTGACCTCTTAAGATTGACCCCTCTCACTGTTTCCTGTGGGATCAAACAAGTTAGCTGAAGGGTAGTGAAGTTTCTCAGAGGGATTTGAGAAAATCAGTAAAGTGTTCTGTTGTGACAGCATGAGCAATTGGCAGATAGTGTAAATTGCTTATGAGAGTGGTGTACTGCTAATGATTTAGAAAAATCAACTTGCATAACCGAATCGAGAGGAAGAGGTGCGTTTGTTTCACAGCTAGCAGTAAAATCAGGTCAGGAAAACAATAAAGGAGACATTTTCAAAACCATACTTAGTAAGCAAAAAATATACTTTTGGCTGAGCCTAAAATACATGATCTGAGGTTTTAAATGTGGCAGATATGTCTAAGCCTTGTTCAGAATTTTGGCATAAAGTTTGTTATTCATGAAAACAAGATCCTAATTGTTTTTATAATAACAAAGTTATACTTTAACCTTATTTTGCAAGATATATCTGTTCAAAGAACCTAATTGTAAACTCTCTGTGTGTGTATGTGTGTGTGTGTGTGTGTGTGTGTAAATAATATCGCAGAATAAGTATAGCTTTAAACCTTCCAAGACTATTTCATCTCTGACTTACTATGCTCAAGTGAGATGAGAAAGGCCACCCAGAAAAGACAGGCCAAGCACAGCTATATAACAAGATGACCCACTGTTCATTGAATGTTCTCTCATAACCTGAAATCAATGAGAATTTCTCTCCCCTTCTCTCTCAGTCCATGATATAAATGGAATGAATAATTTCTCAACCCAACAAGACACACAGGCACTCTTCACTTTATCATGAATCCTTTTGCTATCTTGCCCTTCGAAGTTAACTCAAATCTAATTTTCTCTAAATCCTTTCCCCTTTAATCTTCTGGGAGACTTTTGTAGCACTTTTAAAGCTCATTTAAAAGAGCAGAGGTTCTCAAAACAGAGTTCCACTTAACCCATTCACCACTGACCAGATTTACTGTGACTCTCCGTTAAAATGTAAACCATATCAACCGGTGTCCACAGCTAAATGAAAACCCATAGCTACTAGACTTCACTAGACTTCGTCCCACATATCTTTTTTTTCTTTGCCCCACATATCTGTGCACAGTTCTGTTTCCATCATGTTTACTGTATCTATCTCACACATACTGTAATCAAAATTGCTGTCTATGAAGCATCCATTTCTCATTCTTCTTTCCTAATCAGACCACAACTTAGTCAAGTATTCACTCTCCACTGTCACAGACATAAAAGATTGAGACTAATTATTAAAACAGAAGGAATCTGCATTAAGGTCACTTATAGGTATCCCTCAGTCCTCCCTGCCATATGAAGACATAATCATCAGCAGGATTTGCAATGGGTACTTTTTAATGGAAGAAAGTCTGTAGAACGCCCATCGGCAGACTTATACTCAAAGGAAAAGCCTTAACTTGCATGAAAAGTTTGACAAACAAACACATTTGTATAAACTTTAAGTTAAAATAAAATAGTTTAAATAGATATGCATTTTTTTTTTAAATTATACTACCTTAACCATCTTTTACTGTTACCTTATTAACGATATTCCCAATACCATCAGATAAGAGAACTTCTACTCCAACCCTGTGCTTAGCATCTCCTCCCTGGTATGCCACGAAACTTTTCAAAAACAAATCTAGTATTTCTAAGTTTGTATCAAAAATAATACTGATGGGGTGGCTCCATAGTGTAGTAGTTAGCATGTCTGCTTTACACACAGAAGGTCCTGGTTCGTGTCCCAGGTAGAGCCATGAACCATACCTTAGGTGCACTATGCCCTGGGGGTGCCAGGCCCCAGGTGCATGCTGTGAGCTCTGAAGGAGACGCCCCACCTTCAGAGATCCAGTTCTTAAGGGGAAATGGCAACATCTATAGGTCAGGGGTGGGGGAGCGGGGGTGGATTAAAAAGGGAGGGAAAAATAATAGTAACACTGATAATAATCTGATTGCCTTAAACGTGGATAGAACATCTTATCATCTTGGTTCTCTCCCTTCTTATCTTTAAAAGTATATTCAAAATTTGATGTCCACATTTCTTCATGAATCACTCTTCCCAAGGCTCTTAGCAATTTACATGCTGTGGTCATCTCTCCATTCATTTTTATTCTCTAGAATTTTTTTTTCCTGTTCCATTGTGTAGAGGGAAAGATCTTGTAAACTGCTGAGAATAGAATTCAGATTTCAGTTTGGTTTTTCTCTCTTAGTTGCACCCAATTGTAGCCAATCATCAAATACATATTCTTTGCCATGTCAGTATTTTAAATTCATTATTGCTTCACTAAATCTAATGCTCACTTTCTATGTCATGATGGTGTTTTGGAATGAGGATCAGAATGAGAATCACTGAAATATATAATATCTTTTTACAATTTAGCGTCTCTTAAAAATAATTTCAAATATCAAAGTTTCAAATAATAAGAAACTACATGTGCATACGTAATAGTATATCCTGGGAATGACTGAAATATTTTTACTAATGAAGCTGCAAAAAGAAAATAAAATTTAAGTATAAAATCTTTCAGGCATACCTCTGGCAATGATATCATGTAATAAAATAACATTCTTGTAGAAAATACACTTAAAGCTAAGTAATCTATTAATTGAGACAGTATAAAACTAAAGTTTGTATTGTACTTGTACTATTTCACTTCTTTGTTTAACACAAATTTTCAAAATGGAAGTGGGTCAAACAGCTCCTCCCTCACTCCCCCAAATAAGATATGTCCAAGTTCTACTCCAGTACCTGTGAGTCTGGTCTTATTTGGAAAGAAGCTCTTTACAGATGTAAATAATTTAAGTTAAAATTTTCAGATGAAATCATCCTGGATTTAGTGTGGGCCTTAAAGCCAATAACTGATATCTTTATAAAAGAAGAGGGTGATCTGAAACATAGAAAGAAAGTCACATCGTAGACAGGGGCAGAGATTGGAATTATGCAGCTATAAACCAAGTAATACTGAGGATTATCAGAAACAACCAGAAGCTATGAGAGAATCATGGAACCAATTTTCCCACAGAGCTTCCAGAAGTAATCAGTCCTGCCAACATACTGGTTTTGGATTTCTGGCCTCCAGAACGGTGAGAAAATAAATTTCTGTTGTTTTAAGCCGCCAAGTTTGTGCTATTTGTTATGGCATTCCTAGGAAAGTAACACAATATGTGATTAGTCATGTGCATTTATAATTTTCATTGATATCCTTTCCACTTCCAAAAATTGACTTTTTGGACTGTTATAATAAAAATCTCATGTGTATCTGCTCATACAGCTAAATAAAGGAACATAAAGAGATAGAAACACAAAAATGTTCAGACAATAGGTCTAAGAGTTAGAATGGCAATTTCTATTCTTAGTTCTATCATTTTTTGTTATATGAACTTGGGCAAAGCATTTAACCTCACTGAACCACAATGACCTACCTCATCCATATAATGAAAGGTAACAGTACTCCTTCACTATGTAGTTGCGAAACAGAAATATGATAATTTGTTATAAATTTTGCAAATTTCTAAGCATATAGTAAACTATGAATAAACATCATGTTATTAATTAGAATTAAATATTCATAATGAATTATCTCTAAATTGATGCTTTAGAGTAGATAAAAATTCTCATGAGACTCCCTGAGAGGTTAGCCTGATCTCTTTCTCCAGTGATAGTTTCTCTAATTTTAAACAATTTCATCCACAAAACTAATATTAACTTAAGTAAGATACTATTAAGAATGCTCCCAGTTAAGAAAGTTATCATCTACCATTAACTAAGATCACCATTGACTTCACTAACACAAAAGTGAAGAGCTGGTTGCTCAAAGTGGTGCTTAATTTTATTCAACCATTTCCCAAGTGACCACCTTCTAAAGGCAACACATGCCCTCTCTTAGCCTCCATGACCCTACATTACCCCGATACAAAAAATAATTATGCAAATCTTTACCCAATTCTTTTTAGGTAAATCAATGTTGAGTGACGCACAAATTCTTTTATAATTAATACTCAACATGTGAATAGTATTTTATAGTAGAGTCTGTACTGGAACACTAGAACATTCATTTCCAGATAAATCCTAATCATACAAATGAAGCACTTATTCCTTTATTTATGAAATCTTTTTACAAATAAGGACACTGAAGCTCAGAGAAATCTAGAAAATTGCTTTAGTCACAGGGTTACACTAGTCTAATATATAACATTTTCTTTTTAACTTCGTGTCATAAAAAAAGACAAATAATATATATACATATATATTACTATCATGTATCCATCACCTAGCTATGTTTATTTATAAGATTTACTTTCTCAAAACTGAAAACACATATCTCCAGCCGTAATGCATAATTAAAAAATGTATATCATGTATTAAGAGAAAGGAGGAATAGGGACAACCAGAAAAGATATTCCAGAATGAGAATTTTCTACCAAAGGCATTTTTGTCTCTAAACCCATAAAGATAAAAAGAAAATCTCTAAGGCATACTCAAGTGGTCATAAATGTGTCACCAAAAACTTACTGACAGAGCAAGAACTAAACAGAAAGTCTGAAAATTCACTGGCAAGAGCAAAGCTTAAATATGCCTAAGCCTAATGATTATCTCTCACATAAAGACGCTGAATCAAAAATCCACTTTTCAATTGATATTCAAAGTAGGCTGTTCTTAAAAGTGTATATTGGTATTATGGAAGATAAGACCTTTACAAAATGAGGTGCACCTCGTTTCTCACCTATTTGTAACAATGAGCAATTTCCACTAAGGTAAACAAGTATTTATAGGAATCAATCATCATTTTTACCTACATAGAGGTTAGAAGAGGGCTTTTCTTTGCTAGTAGTTATCATGAAAGGCACTGCACCCAATTGATATGTCAGTGAAAAATAAAACAAATTCAGCTATAAATATAAGAATAAATACTAAAAAATAAAATTGCCAGAAGTTAGTGAAGATTAGAACTTCAGCACAGAGTGGAGAGATAGCCAGAGAGACAGAAAATGGAAAGCCATTTTAGAGAACTAGCTACATTTTTAACAACCCATTGGAGACCAGCCTGGCACAAGTACAGGACAGATGGGGATACTGATAATTATAAACATATTTTCACCTTACTTTTGTACAGCTATTAAGAACCACTTAAATTTTAGATGTTCTTTCCAAGATGCAGCACAGTAGACCTAATAAAAGGCTGCTTACATATTTTATTGAAATTATGACTACTAAACAGATACCAAAATATGCCCCTAAAATGCATATATGCTTAAGATTGTGGCTCTTAGTGAGAGAGGGGTTGTCCAGGACAAAGTATCCCTTATCAGTTATGTATCTAGGAGCCTGGACCTAAAATCTAGTGGGAAGGTCCAGTCTAGCATCTTTGTACTAGACCCTGCACTTTAAGGGAGGCCAATAAGAGGTTTCCAGAAGAATAGAATTGAATAATTCATCTCCTGCCCATGAGCCCGAACAATAAAGTGGGCTTCTAAGACAGGAACAAGTTTATCAAAACTAATTTTGTAAGTAAAAATATGGAAAATAGTGTTTTAAAATAAGCAGTGTTCACCTCTCCAGGTCATTTTTGGCCCCTAATTAACCTAAGAATTTAAAGTTAGAGTGAATCTCATAGGTCTAATGCTTTTCAGACGTAGGTAGCAAATCTTCCTGACTCTTACTTTCAAGTTCAGGGCATTGACACAGGTTTCTTAACTACAAAGAGAAGAAATACACTCTCATTATATAAGAAATTTAGAGACAAATACTAGAAACACAGAAACCCCCTGATGGCCAAAGAACCAAGCTATGCAGTCAGAAACAGTACTGAAATAACAACATAGAAATGCCCACTGTGCTCAGCACTGCTACTATCATCACGCACTCTCACCAAAGTCCACTTTGTGAGCCAAGACCTGGGCACCAGATGCTGTGTGAGAAACACTGCTACAAGAACTCATCGATAAAATGTATCAGCCACCACCACTGCCAGAATAGATTCCATGCTGCCTGTTTCTTTTCAGTAATTTCCAATTTGAAGTCTTACCTGTGTGCATCTGACTGACAGAGCCTGGGTCATATGCATGTGTCCCTGATGCAAAAGCGGCTCAAGAAACAAGTCTCTGGCCTCTATTCTGAGACATTACTCATTAGAAAGGATATTCCTAAACACATGAAAAGAGGCAAAGATGTTGGAAAGAAGTATCAAGATATCAAAGGTACCAAAGATGTGAGAACATCACTGTGGATTCCCCTGGAGTGTCCGCACACTGGCAACTGAGAAAACGGCCTCTACCATTTGCTGTCAGTCCATGATTTGAACCTGCCAGCCTCTCCTCCCTTCTTCTACTATGCTCTTCCCACCATCCACACTGGTCTTTACTGGCCCTCCAAGGTGCAGAGCTTTTGCAGCTTTAGAATTTCTGCCTTTCAGCATCCCTCTGCCCACAACTCTACACCTCCATATGTATTATTCATGGCTGACCCCATGCTTTGCTTTCAGGCCTCAATTTAGTTGTTATTTCCTGGGGGAACACATCACAGACCACCTCATCCATGGATGTCCTCACCCTGCTCTAGCCACATTCTTCCTTTTTCACCTTGTTCTATTTGCTTCATGGCACTGAGCACTATTTAATCTTGTTTTACCTGTTGATTTTCAGCCTCAATTGCCATAATGTAAGCTCCATGGGACTTTAGATCTTGTCTGTTATTTATGCTGTTGTATCTTTAACACCTAGCCTTTCAAACATCTGTTGCATAATGAATGAACTCCTGATACAGTTTAATAGAAGTATTTTATAAATGTGGAGGCTGAGGAAAAGAAGTTCAGTGATCTGTACATGATCACACAGAAAATTAGTGATCAAAGGCCAAGTCCTTCATTCCCCAACTACACAATTTCCACAAAGAGAAAAGTGTGAACAGTTTCAGCAGCTTCTTAAAGAAAAGGAGGCAGCAGGGAAGAACAGAAAGAACACTGATTAGGAAAAAAGTATGAGTTCCATAATCATACATTTCTGAATCAAAATCTATGCCTTCAAATCTAATATTAGCCTTATAGGTTTTTTTCAGAGAATTAAATGTGACCATATGTGATTATTCTACATATACGTTATATAGCATCTGACTTGTACAGGTGCTTAACAATTGGAAGCCATAAAAACTATTGTTAATTTATAAGTAATGATTCACATTTGCGTTCACATTTTCTTAATAATATGCTAAAAGGGACACATTCTTAACATAATCTATGACAGAGTCTTCATGTATAAAATGAGAATGTTCATTATTTCATGCAACTAAAATTTACTGGGAATCTACTATGTGCCAGGCATGTGTTATGCACAAGTTGAAGTCTCTAAATTTCTTCCTAGCTACTAATGCTAAGAAGTGCATTTCAACAATCTCTTATTGCCATCTCTGAAGACTACAGGAACCCAGAAGAATGGTATCCAACCTAATTAGAAAGGGCTTTTTCGAAGAAGTGATTCTGAGCAGAATCCTAGCTAAAGGACGAGGAGGAATTAACCAGGACTAGAGGCAGGGGTCAGACCAGCCCAACAGAGAAAACAGCACCTGCAAAGGCCTGGTGCAGACATTAAAGTTATGGGAGAATAGAGTCCCAACAGTCCTAAAAAGACAGAATTCCATAAAAGGGCCTATCTGCATCTCCTTCAACAGTGCTAAAGCTATAAATGATTAATTTCGCTTAATTACTTTGCTTTTCCCCCCAAAATAGAAACTGTTCCATTAATTATTATAGTACCTCTCTAATCTGGCACTAATCCTCAGTTTTGTTAAGATTTATCACATTTAAAAAATATACATATGTCTATTAAACATTGTATCCTCATCGGGGCTCAGTTTCATGTTTTTGTTTTTTTTTTCAATTCCCTTTATATTAGCAACTTTTCTTAAAGAATTGTCCTTTGCACCTTTCTTTGTGCCTGGAATGCCTTCAAGTCACCTTCCTTTGGCAATGTTCTCTAAGCAGCATTTTTCATTTCCTCCTATAAAGTGACAGCACTTTCTATGTTACTTTCATGATAGCTTTTAGCAAATTACCTTTTAATAAGTTTCTCTCTCACAAGACTGAGCTTCTGGAGGGAAGGTTTTGATCTTTGTATCCCAAACATTATCTTTTTTCTTTTTTCCTAACATTTTCAATTTTAGAAGAGCTTCAGATTTACAGAAAAGTTGCAAAAGCAGTACAAAAAGTTCTCTTAGAGTTCTTTTTTAAGATTCACATTCTGATACAGTAGGTCTGGGGACAGTCCCCATATTCTAGATTTCTAACAAGCTTCTATTTCATGCAAATGTGGCTGGTCCAGGGACAAATTAGAACAAAGGTTCTCAACCCTGGCTACAACTGAGAATCATCTGGAAAGGTTTTTGTTTATTTTAAAATGCCAATGCTTGGGCCAACCCCCAGAAATTCTAATCTAACTCATCTACCATAAACCCAGGAATTAGTATTTCAAAAAAAAAAAAAAACTTTTTGGGTGATTTTCCCATGCAGCCAGGGTGAAAACCACTTGTTCTCCTAAGTTGTTGGACTCTTATCCTAGCGGGCTCTCCATTTTCTTCTCTGTAAAATAGAAATAATTACAAGTATCTGACAAGGTGTTATTGGGACTAAATGAAACAGCACAAGTCAGCACCAAATTTACTGCTTATTAAATTCTAGGTGCTTGAAAATGTCAATTATAAATTCTGACAGGTAAAACATGTAAACCCACGTAGACTTCTGAGAATATTCTTCCTAAACTGTCTTCTAAGAGTTAGACTGCTTCCAGATCTCCAGCTTCAGAAGAACATTTAAAGGGACGAGAGTTCACAGTGTTACGGCGGCATCACTAGTTTTCACTAGTTTTGGGCTCCACAGCTGATCGTGGGAGTATAGGGAGTCCCTGCCTGTGTGGGACAGAAACAGCTTCATATGAGGTCAGTCAACAGTTGGGTCTAAGCTGCTTAGTCCAGAAAAATGAGTGATCACATCCAAACTGCATCTTGTCTTAAGGAGAGATCTCTGAGAATCACCTGGTTTCAAACTGCTGTTCATAGACTTGAGGACAAAGCTCCTAACAAAATTCAAAGAGTGTTAGTATGGTCATTAAAATTTGAGCAAGAGGACATAGTAGTTGTAAAACTACATATCTTCTACTCTGTCTTTTTCCAACACACGGCCCCTTCTCCAACTCTAAGGAATACAAAAGTTAAAGAGTTACCTTTTCTTTATGTTCTTCAATCAATGGTTTTTATCTGACTAAACTAAGGTTAGTAGATTCTTAAGGTGATTAGAAAAGTTTTATAGATAAGAGTTTACAGGTTAAGAAATGCCATACATAATTACTATCCCCTTTGAGTTGGGGGGCGGGGGAGAAACAACTACGAAGAGAATTAATCCTGGCTTAACCTAAATCAATTACTAATTATTTAGTAACAGACAAGCATAGCTGTTCAAAATATTGTCACCAGTTTGAATGGCTGAAATACTATTGACAATCGAGACTTAAATTACATATTTTCCATAGCTGTTAGTTCTGTTATCTTATTCCATATCCTTTGAATAATATACTTTAAGAACTAATGAGTGGGCATGTATACAAACACGTATAAATATAGAAGGATACTCATCAAGTTGTAGTAAATTTTAAATTTTACTTTCATTTCTGTATCTTAATTTTTTTTATAAAAGCATGTTCCTTTTAAAAATGTATAACAAACTTACTTTAAAGATATAGGGCATATGTCAACAATCTCTATTTCTTAGTCTAAGTACAAGAAAATTACTTTTGCAAATCAACAACTAGACGGATTACATTAATTGCTACCACTAACACATGGAAAAGTCACTTAAGCTCATGTAGTCTTGGAGCCTTACCCTTCATGTAAATTTATCAACATCGAGTTTTAAGTAGCAGAATGGACCACAGAGCTCATATGCATATTCTGCCCATTTGATAAATATGCACGGATTCTAGCCATTCGAGTACAACAACTGACTAGACATCCCCATTTAAATTATCTGCCATCACTGAAGAGTCAATATTTCATGAAACTTGTCCTTGCTCTCTCATATCCCTCTCATGCATTCTTGTAGCGACGTTTTGATTTTTTTAAAAATGTGTTCATTATACCTCTTTCGGAGTTACCTCTAGATTCACATAGTATAAACAAAATGTTATGAAATCATGCATAATGAAAACTTCGTAGGCCACAAGCTTCTGAGGCCTGGAAATGTTAAAATTAAATATAGAGATGGACACATGGGAAACAATGTCCAGATGGTGAATTCAGATACTTTATTTTCTTCTAACATGCCATGTACTCTTTGCTCATTCTATATCATGAGAGAGTAGTAATATTCCAAATTGAAAATAAGTGACATCCTCCATTCTTCTCATCTGCTAAAATGGTGCTGGAATCCAATCCACTTAGAAACCGTCTACAAAAAAAAACTAGGAGTCATGACATCCTCCTCCCTCTTAGTTACTCCCATGCCCAGTCAGGATACCCTGTTAATTCCAACCCCTTAACAACTCTTGCCTGTAACAATTTTCTTAGTACCAGAATAGTTTTCTAACTGGTCTCACCGCCTCCAACCACCCCCTCCAATCTATTTGCCACACTGCTGCCATGATATAAAGCTGATAAGTTACTCACTTAAATTCCCAAATTCTTTAAAATAGCATATAAGATGCTCCAAAATTGGACTCCTGGTTACCTATCCAAATTGCCTCTTACAATTCTCTCATGGGCATCCGGACCTCTAGCCATATCACATTGCCTGCAGGTCCCCATTTATAAGACCTTAGGTCACATTTCTATGGCTGCATATGCTTCTCAAGGAAAAAACCTCTATCACCACCACCCCACACCTGCTTAGATAGCACTGCTCCTCACTTTCAAGACACTTCATTCAATAACTCAAGCAAAACCACCTCAGAGTTTTCCAAGGAGAGACAGCTCCTCTGTTCTTTATGCCACCTTTGCTTACTCTGATATAGGAGGAATTTGGTACACATATTTTTTTTTTATAGCTTTAGTAAGTGGCACAGATCCTAGAACATAAATGCTTGTTGAAAGAAAAAAACAGATGACTGATGAAATGGCCTTGGACTAAATAATGAGATGATTACCAATGCTGACCATCATCCTCCTTTTAGAGAAGGTCAGAGAATCAGTATATTTTACTAAAGGACTTTTCCTCTAGGGTGCCCTGAAAGGACTCAGGAGCGATAAGAATGTCGCCAAACTAGAGAGGGCTCTTTCATCCATGCAAGTCTCCATCTTCTATAAAAATCACTTTTACTAGTCTATGGCCATGCTACCTTGAACATGCCTCATCTCATCTGATTTCAGAAGCTAAGCAGGGTCAGGCCTGGTTAGTACTTGGATGGGAGACCACTAGGAATATCAGGTGCTGTAAGCATGAAAAAAAAAAAAATCACTTTTACTATAGTAATGGGGGTGATAAATTATTCATTAAAATTTACTATTTTAATGATAAAAGCAATATATAATCATTGTAGAAATATCAGAATGTAAAGATAAGTAAAAGCATAAGTTGTCTATATCCCAATAAGCTGAAATAATTGACCATTTATAACATTTTTGGGACATCCTCCTAAACTGATTTTTTTATCTTTTGCATACTCTATTGCATACAAAAATGGAATCATGTTATAAGAACTATTTTATAATTGGATTTTTCATTTAACAATATTCTGTGTTGAGTTAGAATAATGATCTACAGTAGTAATCACATGAAATGTTTATTGAAAATATTGTTTGCTGGACTTCATCTCTTCATCTGTTGAAACAATCTTTGGACAGAGAGTCATGGAATATTTATCTTAACCTTCTAAGTGATTCTTATGTACAATAAGAGCTACTTTGAGAGCCACTAACCACTGGTATAATGACAGAAAAGTGAAGGTTTCAAAGGTATTTAGTTTGGCAGCACATAAGAAAGCATAAGAGCTTTTACAACATGAAATGGGTTGCCATCCCAGCTGATGAGCCCCTGACACTCTGCAAATAGATTTTGAATAACTAGTCTTAAGCATGGTGGTCATTCTGTAGTTGGAAAGAGGCTGAAAGAGATAATTTCTAAGGTCTACCTCAACTGTAAGGTCCTGAGTCTCTATAATCAAAAAATGCTAAGGCTAAGTTATACTTCAGAGGCAAAAGAGAACAGTTAACCTGGGAAAACAATTATGGAACTGGCTGGAAATGTTTCTTGGGGGGCAGCAGTTTAGAGGTAAGGCAACTCTCAAAGCTGACAAAAATTTTGCAGATGATTAATTACTTTTTTTTTCATAAAAAAAGAACAATTAACTGTTTTTCTAAGACTTTTACACTGGTGACAACATCAAAAATGTCTTCCTTGGTAGCATTAATGCAGAGCAAGGAAAAGCTGAAGGCTCTGGCTGACACAGAGAGAATCCAGATATCCTTGACATACACGGCTCGCTGTGACCATTCTGGAGGGGGATCCGTAGAACTGTGGTAATACCAGTAATCTAATTTAACTTTTTCATTTCCAAACAAAGAATCTACAGAATGTAAGTCTAGAGAAGTTAATAAGCCTAGAGAGTGCTGTGTTATAAATTCTCACATGGCTAGTTGGTGACAAAATAACTACCCTAGAAATCCATGGTTCTGACTCCTTAGTCAAGTGTTTTGAGTAATAAAGATTCTTTACATTGTAAGTTGACTTTTATTAAAAATCCTATAAAGAAGGCCCAAGTGTTTGAAATTTTTGCATGTAAAGGGGCCATGCTGCAAACAAATGGCTTAAAATAATTGCATTTTTAAAGTAGATTGACATTTCAAAGATAGCTGCAATAATGTTCCTTATGTTCGCTTCTCAGAGTTATAATTTAATTCCCTTTTTGGCAGGAAAATCAGTGATCGCTGTCACCTTCAGACACTTAAATAAAAATGTCTTTCAAAAAGGCATAATACCTTCAAACAGCTCTTGTGTTATACACACTTCATATGTCTACCAATGAGTTTACATACACATCAGTATTTTAATGGATATGCACATTTATGAGTGCTTATGATGTATACACGTTAGTTATAGAATATATGTTCTTTATTTTTTATAAAATATCATATCTAATCTTAATAATGCTGTTTTTAAAGGTTGACTAGACTGATCTAACCACCTTATATTTAGAGCAAAAATTATATTTACAAATATCTAAGGAATCTAAGAATTAACAGCCTAAGGTTATTTTAATGTCTTGATTTTAAGTATAATCTATAATGTTGATGACTCCTAAATTTGTATCTCTAACCTTAGAACTCCACACTCAATACAGCTACTTCAAGACATCTCAAACTTAACAAATCCAAAATCAAATTTCCAATTTTCCTCCCTAAACTCTTCCTCTAACAGTTATCTTCATATCAGAAATGACAGATCCATCCATTCAGTTGCTAAATTTGTCATGATTCTGGACTCCCTTCTTAACGTCCTGCATCCATTAGCAAATCTTGTCCAAAATACATCCAGAATCCCATCATTTTTTATTATCTTTGATGCCGCAATCACCATCATCTTTTTCAGTAACCTCCTAACTGACTTCTTGCTTCCACCTCTTAATTCCAGCCACCCAGTCCACCTTGCTGTCCACTCAACATTACAAGAAAAAAAAAAAAACTATTGTTTTTCTATGCAGAAGGTTCCTTCCCCACACATCTTCAAGGCTTTTCCCTCATCTCCTTAACATGTCACTGATAATGTCAAAGCATCATGAAGTATTCTCAGACTAGCATTTTATCAGTCAGAATCTTAGAAAGAAATGGGTGTCACAGTAAAATTAAGGTAATTTGTAGAGAACTTAATAAAGAACAACGGTGTGGGAAGGGTGTAGGAAAATCAAATGAGATAATGCAGAATCTCAGGGATAAAGATGGTAGGGCTATTGCCACCCCCAGCCCTGAAGAAACAAAAAAGTGGGAAGACACTGGAAATCAGAAGAAGAGTCCAATAAAGAGGGCTACCCTGAGGTAAAAAAAGAAAAAAAAAGAAAAAAGAAAACTAACTAATCATTAGAAGAATGTAGCAGTCGACCTGAGGCCACCTGTAAGAAAAAAGCTAAGAGAATAAATAACCTAAACTTAACTTCTCCCTCACTCAGCTCTCTTCTCAGGGGGGGGCTTATTAATATGGTCTATATTAATTTTTCACCAAGGACAGACAGCAAGATAGAGAAGGGTGGTAAATGAACCCGAAGGAGACAATCTGAAGATATTCAACCCACCATCCATTTCTCCCTAGCCCTCAAACAATATTTGTGAAATTAATCAATATGAAGCAAAGGTGATTGTTCATTGAACAAGGCTTTGAAATGTGCTATATAAATTATGTTTCCTTAAGAAAAACTCCTTTTTACTGTGGCTCAGAAGTAGTCAGGAGAAGCTGAGGTCATCCAAAGGTGAGACTAGGTAGGTTTGCATGAACTTGATACAGTGAATAAGTCCTGAGGCATCTTTCAGGTCTCATATTCTGCCTTTATAGAACCTAAGGTTGGTTATCACATTTGTCAAGATAGGGAATTACAAAGAAAAAAAGCTAGGATTATAGGTGGACATTACATTAAGGGTCCCTCCTACCCTGATGCCTTGCAGGTGATTTATGATGAGCTGATTTATGGTATTTGATGTATATCATAGGTGTTTCTGATAAAAGAAACAATGGAAACAAAAGTCAAACATGTTATATATTCCAAAGGGTAAGGGAGTATAAATGTTTAAATATCCATCCTACATTCTTATATCCACCACAAATAAACCAAGCAAGCCTCTCATGAGACACTTCATCCTCTGGCATCGGATTATTAAAAAAAAGCTCTTTGAGGAACAAACATTTGTAGAACATGTGAATCCTAGGTTTTCGAAATTATTTGTGACATTTTTGTGTGCAGCAACGAGGAAAGCATTACCTTTTTTGTTAGAGTTTCACAGACTCCTCAAAGTCGGTGCAATTAGAGGAAATACTAAAACAAGAGGACAGAAGAGCAAACATCTGTTTCACTCATGAAAACTGAGGAATTAGTATTGGTGGGGAATTTATTAAGTAATATGTTGGTTGATTCTAATAACACCTCCCAGGCCACTGCTGATAATAAGGCAAAAAAAAAAAAAAAAAAAAAAAAAAGTGATCAGGGTAGCATATATCGTTAGAGGAAACAGAGTGGAAAATACTAACAGATATCCTTAGAAAAGGACTTTCACACCCACTCTTGGTTTCATTAAGAGAAGAATTTCATACACTGAGGTTCCCTATCTGTCTTCATTTTTCCCAAAAGAAAAGATAGTGATAAACAAGGTTGAGAGAAGACAAAGAACAGAAATAGAGTTATTACACTTTTTCAAATTTACTCTGATCTTCGCCCTAGAAACATAACCTTATATATTCTAGTATCACTCTTATAATCTATTTTTATCCTATTACATACTTCTTTCCTTTGAAAGTCAGTTATGTTATTATAATTGATCTCCAATTTAAGAAGTTATGAAAAAATAATCTCTGAAAGAGTTCTGGATTCTTGGGGAAAATGTCTTTGCTATTGGGACCCCATTCCATATGCTTTCAATTTAGTGAAAGATTCAAGTATGGTGAACTTCGAAGCTTACACTATGGAGCCCAGGAGTGCCCTTTAAGAAAATACATTTCAAAATACCAAACAATAATTTGACAGTTATCACAAAAATTGCAAAATCTAGAAAAATTGCATATGTTTTCAAATAAGTACGAGACAAGTTTCTGTATACTTTTCTTGCTTTTTATTTTTTTTTGGTGTTTTATTTTGCATGGCTCATAAACTTTGGTTGCCTATTCATATTTCAAAGATTTTATAATATTTTCTATGGTGAACACAGAGGTAATTCAATCTTTCCTCCATCAGAGTCAAAGTTTTGTTGTTTCTTCTTTACCCACACATTTTCTGTGCCAGGTGCTGCGGACGCATGCATATCACAGAATAACCTCTGACTATGTACTCTGACTCATCATGCTGGGTACGCAGGTTCAGTGAGCAGTGGAAAAATTCCTGGAAGACGTTCCTTTACCAGGACAGTAGAAATAACTTAATTATACACTGAAGTAACTTTGAACCGCATATGACTATATGAAATTGCCAATGTTCAACCATCTTCGACCTCCAAAAGTGACAGTTTTATATGGCTCACACTGATATACCCCACTAAGCCCAAAATAAATGTATCTCCAATTCAGCATCCATTAGCCAGATTCCAAATTGACCATGGCCACTCTCACACACCTCACACTAGGTGAAATGAAACAGAGGAGAGCAGGAGTATAAAAAGACCACACTCTCACCTGATAATGCATAAAACACCTTAGCTTAAAATTTTACATACGATTATGTGAATAAGGCCCAGAGCTTTGGATAGAGCCTGGGAAAATCAGGAGCCCTGAAGCCTAAGGACCACTAACTTCACAGTAAATCCCCTCTGTAGTCCCAATCCTATCATATAAAGCTTTGTCGTCTGAGAAGTCCCAGGAAAACCTACAAGGCACATCAGAAAGCAAACACACTTCTCTTTTCTCCCAAAGAAATAGTTTCCACATGCACATGTCACGCAAAAATGACTTCCCAGTTCACAGGCACAAGCAGAGCAGGCCTCGTCCATTGATTACCAGATTCAAACAACCCTGTCCTAAATGATGAAAATGTCTGTGAAACAAAGAGTCTTCTGTTGATACAGGACTCTCATCTCTGTATTATTACTCCCCTAGGGCATTCATCAATTACATACTCTGTTCAACAAGCATTTTGCCCTCATGTGAGCACTTGTGAAACATAGCACCCTCTGATAAAAATGATTTCAATGCAAAATGTAAACTTGTAGTATATTTGGAATCCAACACGAGGCTATTTGCTAACTGGCCCTATAGTGAAATAGATCTTTGGCCATATGCCTTTTAAATTCGACAGAAAGTGCCACGCAGAGAACACAACAGAGTTTAGCTAGAGCCCTCAACCCATTTCTTTTTTCTGGTTTTACATATAAATCTCCCTACCACAGACAGATGTCTTGTATAGACAGACTATTTATCTGCCAGATTCTGCTGAATCAGCAGCACAGTCCAGGAGAACTATGCTGAGTCTACATAACGGCCGCCATCAGTTGCATAGCTTCTAGGAACAGTGTCATCAGCATGAAACAGTGTCAGCTCTGATAATGAAAAGACTGCTTTGGAAGTTAATATCAATGAAGAAAATTTATTCCAGGTCTTAATACCTGGCTTCATTGAAAAAACTGAGAACACAGCATCACAAGGGTAATAAATAAAACTATATCAAGGGTTCTCTCCATTTCAAAAGATATCAAATATAGTCAACATAACCCGTAAATCAAGATCGGGCAGCTATGCCACTATCTGAGACACTGGCATTGATCAGAATAATAACAACAGCCAATAACAATAGTGATAAAGCTTTCATTTATTGAAAGGCTACTACGTGCCAGGCTCTGTGTGAGCTGCTTCAGACATATAGTGTCTTAATGCTCATGTTAACACAATAAAGGAGGTATTATTATCTAAAAAGCAAACTATTTCAATCTTCTAAATTTCATTTTTCTCATCTGTAAAACAAAAATAATTTTACTTACTTTGTAAATTTTGATAAAAATTAAAGATAATAGAGGTAAAGTACTGAGCATTCAATAGCAGATATATAAAATAAGAAAATATTCTTTATTAAAAAGATTGAACTCCTAAAGTTTACATAGATTTTATATATACTGAAATATTAGCTCTGGATTCAACATGTGTAACATAAATTATAGGAAACTTCAACCATCCCAGCAGGTGACTGAGGACACTGCCTTGCTGATTCCACAGATTTACAGAATAAGCTAACAAAAACAAAACAGAGCAGTCATGTGGGTTATAGCATGATTTAAATCAGTCAGCATGTATTAAAAGCCTACTGCAGTATGATAGGAAGCTGCAAAGAAAGTAATAACACAGTCCTTCTAGAACTGCATTTTAAGCATACAGAAGATATATAGGTATTGCACTATTCTGTTATTTGGATCAATGCATACAAAAATAATAATTAAATGAGTGGCAAAACAAAGCATGAGTCTAAACACTCAGAAATCAACACTCTATGAAGAGTAAGAGCTAAGAAACATTTGTGCCTAGTGTATAATTTTCAGATTAAAATCTACCTTTAACATACAAGTAATGACTATGTGTTAAGTGACAAGGTTAGCTAATGGTTCTACCCTAAACAGTCAACACTACCTGTATGGGAAGCTAACACCATCCTCTTCGTGTATCAGTCTTCCCTTTATACCTGGCCCTGCGGCTAAGAGTCAAAACACCTCAAAGGTGGAAAGGAAAAAGAGGACATACTAGCTCCAAAGGGCTAGAAATTTTACAGTGGTCCTGTAAGTTATGCGCAAAAAACTTGTAGCTGGAATTAAAATTACCAATAATGGAAAAGCAAATTCACCAGAATTCTTTGATTACCACCACCCAAATCAAACTAAAATGTCTAACTTAAATAATGAACATAAATATTCAAAAACATGAGATAAAAAAGCTTATCAAAATAAAATATACAAACACACCAAAAAAACACCCTTGTCCTCAAATGGTTTAGGAAAAAATGTGTATACACACACACACACACACATTACATATAATATAGTGACATATTACATACATACATAAACACACAGATTGAGAGAGAGTGAATGACAATTAAATGACATAAGATATTAATGACAGGTTAATGTAGGTAAAGGGTATCCCTTCGACTATTCTTGCAAATTTATTCTAGGTTTGAAATCACTTCTAAATAAAGAACTATAAAAATCAAGCGAGTGAAAAATATTTAACTCTAAAATAAAATGAAAGTGAAATTTCAACATATTTATTTCTTCCTCTTAAAACTTAAGAACAATTACTCTGCTAATATTACTATCATTATCTAAAGGTCTAGTCAAAGAATTTTAAAAGTTACGTCAATAATGAAAACTGGTTGAGTACAGAAAATTAGAGGTTTTCCCTTAAATAATTCTATGTATTAATATGAATCTCTTACAGAAAGAACAAAGAAAACCAAACTAATTCTATTTGACCCAGCATAGCAGAAGATTGAACAAGGCATGATATTACAACAAGGTATGATATTAAGCCACGCTTAAATATTTCATTTTCCTTTTAATATCTGAATTGAATTCAGAGCTGCCATCCTCAAAAGTAATCAGGAATTATACTGCATACTCTAAGGAGTATGCCAACTACAATCATGACCTGGTGTATTTCTGGCAAATCTGGATGCCCCAGATTCTCCCAAATTAGAGAATATCAACACGATTTGGTATAATCTACTTTAAGGATTTACAAACAGATGTCACTGCACAATTTTTGGACTATATATATTAATAAATTTCAGTATGCAATAGCTTCATTTAGCACCAAAACACCTGTGTTTGATTCCAGCAGATTAGAAAGGAGATGGTGCTCTTAAAGGAAATTCGTTTTTGAATTGGTTGAATAATTAAGCTGAGGTAAAAACTTAAAGGTTTCTAAGCTGCTAGATTCAATATATTAGAGGTTCTGGTTAAAATAAACAGGCGTCTCGGAATACCACCCAGGATCACATCTGAGGACAACACACCCAAAGGGCACACAGGACAGGCATCAGAGCCCTGTTAAAGGGATCCTGCTCTGTAGAGTCAGCCCCTGCACAACAGCTCCTCCACTGGTCATGGCCAGTCATCACAACAATTCAGTCTAAGAGTTAATCCCTCCCACTGACGTGCCAACAGCAATCAAGGCTCAACTGTAACAGGAAAGCACTCACAATCCACACAAGGGACATCCCTGGAACACCCAGCTCAGGTGACCAAGGAAGACTGTCACTGGGTCCCGCAGCACACCTACTACGTGAGACCACTTTACTAAGACCGGGAGCAGCCCTACCTAATACATAGAAACAAACACAGGGAGGTGGCCATCATGGGAAGACAAAGGAACATGCCCCACATGAAAAAAAAAAAACAGAACAAAGCTCCAGACAAAGAACTAAACAAAATGGAGACAAGCAATCTACCAGATACAGAGTTTAAAACACTGGTTGTAAGGGTGCTCAATGAACTTAGGGAGAGAGTAGATGAATTCAGTGAGAACTTTAACAAAGAGATAGAAAACATGAAAGTGGAAAGAGAAAACACAAAAATGAACCAGTCAGAAATGAAGAATACAATAACTGAATGAAGACTAACTCAGAAGGAATCAACAGTAAATTAGATAAAGCAGAGGCTCAAATCAGCAATTTAAAAGATAAGGTAACAGAAATACTCAATCAGAAAAACAACAGGAAAAAAGAATCCCCCCAAATGAGGATAGTTTAAGGCGCCCCTGGGACAGCATCGAATGTACCAACATTCACATCATAGGGATACCAGAAAGAGAGAGACAGCAAGAAATTGAAATCCTATTTGAAGAAATAATGATGGAAAACTTCCCTAACCTGATGAAGAAAACAGACATTCAAGCCCAGGAAGTAAAGAAAGTCCCAAACAAAATGAATCCAAAGAGGCTCACACCAAGACACATCATAATTAAAGTGCCAAAGTTTAAAGACAAAGAGAGAATCTGAAAAGCAGCAAGAGAAAAGCAGTTAGTTACTGACAAGGGTGTTTCCATACCATAAGACTGTCTGCTGACTTCTCAATAGAAACTTTGCAGGCCAGAAAAAACTGGCAAAAAATATTTGAAGTGATGAAAAGCAAGCTCATAGATACAAAGCACATTGATGATTGTCAAATTGTGGAGTAGGGGGATAGGTGAAGGGCGGAGAGGATTAAGAGGTACAAATTGATAGTTACAAAACAATTATGTGTGGTGTCATACAGGTACAGGATTTATCAGGGTGATCACTTTATAAGTTGTATAAATCTCTAATTATTGTGCTGTACACCTGAAACTGATATAATATTGCATATCGACTATAATTGAGATAAAAATTAATAGAAAATAAACGGGTATCTAAAGGAGAAAATATCCTCATGTATCATTTAAAAGGAGGCTCTTGTGAATACTATTATTTTTGAAGAGAGAACATAGAAAAGTTTGTTGGCATTTTATATGTTCACTAAGCAATTACTGTTACAGGTTGTTTCAGAATGTTCCCTGGAAAAAGATCAGGGACATCAGAGACTCTTCAACAAATTTATTAGTGCTGACATTCAGTCATTTACTCATTTAGACCTAAGTAAATACAAAAAAAGTGTTCAGAGTCATCACAGACACCTCTATGCATGAGCAGCATAAGTGTCCAGACTTCTTTAGAAATTAGAATATCTTACAATTAAATTTCTTTTCCTATTTTTGTCATTAGCCCTTTGAAGCAAGTTTAAGACAAATATACCCAGTACTAATTGTTATGCTAATGTTATGTTGCAATAAGAAGGTTCCATTGAAGATACGAGCAAGTATAAAAGCAAGTTATTATATTCAGGAGCCTAACCATATAACTTAATTATTAGATTATCAAATTAATAAATCATTTGATATTCAATTTGCAAACATCATAGGTTTTTTTTTTTCTGTTTGGTAACTTGTTGCACAGAAAGAAGGTAAATCATAAAAATGAGAGATTGGGATGCTCTATAATCTCTGGATTCCTTGCCATAGCAATTTCCCCCTTAAAAATTAAAAACTGACATTAGGAATCATAAGTAACCACAGATGGTTCTAGATGTTAGTGAGACTGAGGACATTTAATTGGGTACATACAGACTTGAAAAAAATAGGACAGCAATGACTGATAAAAGACACTTTCTCCTTCAACTTGTGTAGGCACACGTGCGTGCACACATGCACACGCATAAACATAGAGGCAATCTTCAGATATCTCCTCAATGGTGCATTTTCATCCAATTCTCACACACAAACTCCTTAACTATGCACTTTACTGGAGAAGGAAATTATTTCTCTGTGGGTGGCCAAAGTATTAAGAGTCTTCATGATATTGTTTGAATATTAGAATAACATTCTTTCATAAATAAGTGGTTATTCAACCTTCAAACACTCATTTATTGCCAACTGTGATTGTGTGCAAGGCGTGGAGTCCCCAGAATGTAAAAGGAATGTAAGATGTATACCCTGCTCATGGTAGTTGCACAAAAAACAGATCAGAACCAGATAAATATGTCTGACTCTAAAACCCATGCCTTTCCTCTACACCAAGATTGCATCTAGCTATAAAAAATAATAAAAAAGTAGTACGATGGCAATTCGGGGAGAAGAGAGACAATGCATCCTATTTGTGGAGAGTTAAAAAAGAACCCAAGAAGTCTAAGGTGAGGGGTATAAATAATAAAAGACAAATTAAATTGGTTTTCAAGAAGAGTAAGTGAACAGGAACAAGACAACAAAAGCAAAGGTAAAATCTCCTGAGGATTCAATGATCGTCCAGTTTCTGCAGAGTAGAAGAGTAATGGGAACATATGAGGACGGCAGCAAATAGTGGGAATAGAAAATAGAGACAGAGGTCTTTGCTAAAAGTGAGATTTTGAAAGCTTTGGACCAGGGTAAAACAGAATCGGAGATGCAATGAACTAGAGTGAGAAAATGCCAAAGGCTAAGAGAAAAGTTAAGAATTTCAAGCAAGGAGGCCAGGAGTACTGAAGACCAAAATCAGTGTCAGAGAAGTAGTGGGAATGGAAATTGGCTCTAATGTACCTCTCGATCATAAAGTCTACATTTTAAGTAACGTGACCTTTACTACAAAGAGCTAAGTGAGGATGGCATAAGAAACTTTAGTCAATATACATTTCCAAAATAAATCTCCATGAAACAGCTGAAATAACAAAAGTAGGAAAGAATCACAATGTTGTGAGAAACTGAGAAATAGCTAAAGAAATTCCTGGTAAAAGAATAGCTACAAATGTGGAGTATAATAAACCACCATGAATATTATACTCCTCCAAATGTTATAAATTATTTTTAATGTTGGTCCTGTGGAAATCTAGAATTAAACAATCTGGATTCAGTTTCAACTCCTTCCTTTACTCTAAAACATTACTGAAATTTGTCTTAAGAATAAAACAAAATGAAGGGACTATATTATAACTTTCTTTACAACTCCAGCTAATAGCCAATTCCAAACTCCTCCCCTCTGCTCCTCTGCCCCCTTAAAAAGTTCTAAGACATAAATGTATTATATTTGATTATATTCTATAATGACTAGTATTTTGCAGAGATCATCATGTATAAAATTTCAAAATAATGAAGCAGAAGCGTTTTTGGTCACATTCTAGAAAATTCCTCCTTCTAGAACCTGAAGCCGCTATAATCAAAGGATCAGTTTTACAATGTACAAATTATTTGCCTCAAATCAGTGTTTCCCACAACGTGGCAGATGATGACATACTAGATGACTTTAAGTGATTCTTGAGTAACCTTTTCTGTAACCCTGTTTCACTATTTCAATGTGTTATGAAAGCAATATAGGCCATGATATAGTTTTCTTTGAAATATATTTAATTTTTAAGAAAGATTCATTTGAATTAAAATATTAAAAGCTGTACAGGTGATACTCAGATATCACCAGTGATACAATATAGACTTAAACATGAAAAAATTTTAGCATGACACTATGCACATAGATTTTAATATTCATTAAACTTAGTGTCATATGTATTTTTATCAAAATATTACTTTTTAATAATTCTTACTTGATCTCAAGTTTATGGGCAATCAGGTTCATTACTTTAATCAGAATCTGTCTTAGTGTTAAATATAATATTGATATCTAGAATGTGTTTTATTATTAGTTTGAAAAAAAAAGTACCTCATTGATTGATTATTGGATTTGCAATTTTCAAATCTTTTGAATTAAGTAGTTAAAACAGAACTATAAAATCAAAATCAGAAAATACAGATTTAAAGTTGGGTGTACTGAAAACAATAACTTGATACATTAAAATTAATACAATGCTTGGATTTCAGATTTAACTTCAGATTTAACTCAGTTTTAACTTCAAAAATAGTTAGGTGTCATTTGTGTAAAGCAAGTGATTTAAATACATACTGGGAAAAGTTTTTATAACAGCCTACAGTACAAATTTCTTTTAAAATCAACAGGAAATTAATTAAGCGAGACTATATAGGAATGGCGGAAATAAGAACATTAAAATACAGGAAACAATGTTTGGAGTAGTCCAAATTTCATTGTTAAGGTCAGCTTTTTTTGTTTTTGGCGCTTTTGCTGGGGAGTGCCAAAATGTTGCTTCAAAGATCAGTGTATATGAAAACAATTCTTAGATAGTTCATCAAATAGGATTTTTACTATTAAAACACTGAGTTTTGCAAATTTTAGATAAAATATTAAAATATTTAGTTTATGTTATTTCCATTTAAACTGAATATACTCACATTCATATATTTGAAGATAAATGTTGAGAGGTTATGAATTTTAACAAAGCCCATACATATTTAGACTTTGTAATACAGCATCTATTCTGAAAGGTTGGTTGTTTGGTTTAACACCTTCTGGAAAAACATATTTAAACGTTGCATTGCGATAGCCCAATGCATATAAATTTTTTAAAAGTTCTAAGAGTTAAAGTGCTGAGTAAACTTGTCAAGACACAAGAAAGAAGGTGAGAACATTTCTTTCAAGTTGCAGAGGTCTCTTCAGCAATTATCTTCATAAATTTTTTTTTAATCTAACTATGCAATACTCTACTACTAAGTGAGTTAAAGTCCATTGTACATATATGCTGTGAAGCCTTGACAGTGTCGTATTCACTATTTTAATGAACTGGTTTAGAGATAGCTACTACCTATTCCTGCAAAATACATGCCAGAAAAAGAATTCTGAATGCTAAACCATGGTTCTCAATAGGGTTGCTTTGCACTACAGGGGGCATCTGGCATCAACTGGGGATGATTTTGCCTCTCTAAGAGACATCTGCATCAACTAGGGGTGTTTTTGCCCTGGCAGAGGATATTTAGCAACATCCGAAGATATTTTTGGTTATGACGGCTGGGGGCATAATGCTGGCATCTAGTGAGGAAAGGCCAGGAATGCTGCTAAAAATCCTACAATACATAGAACAGCCCCCTCCCCCATCCAACGAGCAAGAATTATCTGTCCTGACATGTCAGTCAGTGTTGCCAAGGTTGAAAAATCCTACACTAAACTCATCACCCATCAAACATGCTCCAAAATGTTCAGGTCAATAACAGGGGAAGATAAGAAAAGCACAGGTCAAATGAGAGGGAAGATAAGATAAAAAAGAAAAATCAAAATAAAGAAAAATCTAAAGTATTCTAACACACATTTATTGTATGGCTAATATGAGAAATGCAATATGGGGTCAAACTAGTAATGATCACAAACATACAAAAACAATGTGGGCAAACTCGGCAAAGATTTCTTTAAAAAAAAATGGATACCTATTTCTTCAAGCTACATGTCTGGCTTGCGGATGAATGAACTGACTTTTATACAATTATTTTGCTCTCTTATGGACACATTTCCCATCCCTCAGCAATGCAAGAAAATGCTAGAATAAGGGAGACACACAACTGGGCAGCAGTGATAACTACTTGGGTAGATTGTCCAAATAACAGCGACCTTGGGTTGTACAAATCATACTCTAATTCCAAAATATGTTGATCTCTTCCAACCTGAGTTAAAAAAATATACATTATGACTCATTTTTGAATTTGTAACATCAGGTGTAGGTATTTGTAAATAGAATTTGTGTTGGTATGGTGCGTACTAAACTATGAACAGTTTTTACCTCTGAGGAGAATGGGTGTGAGAGGGTATGAAGGTAAACATTCATATTTTGCTCTCTAGGTCTTGGTAGTATTTGAATCTTTTATAAGAATATATTCATGTGCAATAATTTTTTTTTTAAGAATGAGGTTTCCCAAAAGGAAAATGAAAATTTCTGCTATAGTCTGTAAACATCTAATCCAGATATCTTGCTTTATATGCAATACAAATCGTTTAAAAGTGACGATAACAGCTTTAATCATACCCCGCAAAAGAAATTTGCTAAAGAAATTCTACAGAGTTTATTTCATAGATTTAAAAACTTTTTAGAGAACAATTATCACTCATAAATTAAATGATATATTGAGCTAAATTTCTTTATAAGGAGTTTATTGAAAGAAAAGAACAGCTGAATGTCATCAGCACACCATTGTTACTACTGGGGATTCGATTGACATTTTTACTTTGATACCTATCTGAAAATTAATCAGCTGATACCATTAGAGCATTTAGGCCATTTTTAGATACTTAGAAATCTTCCTAGTAGTTATAAAAAATTTATAGCACCTCTGAAATGGATTCCATAAATGTTTTACAACCTTTAAAAGGGTTACTCTAATTCATTAAACTACCATATATAGCTATATAGTCAATGAATAGTTAAAAAAATACCTTGAATTTTCTGTTCTGCTTTAGTTAATTCTAAGCAAGAATAACTGCACTTTGCTATGTTATGATTTTTTTTCTCATTTATTAACATATTCTATGGGACAAAAAATGAATGAGAAGAAAATCAATTATTTCGTTCAACTGAAATTAGGTAAATATCATCAAGTTTCTCACTCATCAATTAGGGTAATTTAAAATGAACAGCCAGGTGAAATTCTGGCTGATGCTAAAGATTAGCTTGCCAAGGAGCAAAAAATGAACAGTAAAAAACTAGAAATGAAAAGCTATGATTATAAAATCGATCTCTTTATGGAACTATAATTTTATTCTCAGAAAAATGGCACATTATTTATGCCATCTAATATTATCTTCTAAGCACTATATATATCTTACACATATATAACAAAAGTCTACTAATACATTTACTAGCATATTTAAAATATATGTTGTAAACATGCCTTTATAAAAACATACTTAGCCACATAATCACATGACTAGGCATATTATTGTATAGCATAAATAAAATCAGTGTCCTCAACTTTTCAAGAAGAGGTATCCATTAATATGGCCTCGACCAATAAATCAAAACATGTTTACTCTTTATTTCTCATACTTTACTAGTAAGTAGCCTTTTTCGCCACAAACATTTTGACAGGTTGCACCCTAATATGGAGAAATAAACTTGAAATCATATAAAAGATATAAAAATAAATAAATACATGTAATTATTCTAACAAACATATGCAAACCAAGTTATTATTAAATGATGCTAAATATTCTCTTCAGTTATCACCACTTCTGAGAATTTGCTCACCAAATTACCAACTGAAGTACCACTTGACTAAACAGTGTCAGCTACATTTTGCTTCCAGTATATTTTGTAAAAATACAATTCCTATTTCATTTGATCTCAGAGTATTCTAATTCAGTCTGAGAGGAAACATGATTTTGGGACTGAACTGCTCACATAGGCATAATCACATATAGCATCTTAAATAGTCATAGGAAAAGCAGGCCATGAAAAGTCTTGTGGTTCCTGTCAATAGAGTGAGATGAGTGACAGCCGAGGAGAGACTGTGCAAGGCTGCCTAGCCAATGGTATGGAGTTTTGATTGTTTCTGCTAGTATCTCTTAGATAAACACTGACTTTCCAAGTACTAGCCTTCAGGTAACGAAGAGGGTAGGGGTTGATGTTGTACAGTTGTACAACATTTATTATACAACATCTGCATCTTTCTAACAGCTCTTCCCAAGGCATTATTTTAGTTATGCATGTTGGATGAGGGATACTTTCTCTTAAGATCTTGAATTCTTTGTTTCTCCATTCACTCATCAAATATTCAAATGCCTACTGGGCCTGGCCTATTACAGGTTCTGGGTCCCTAGGGATGAGCAAATGCACAGCAGTCTCTACTCTTGTGGGACTTCTGTCTCACTGAGTAAAAACATACAAGCATAAAAGTAGCTAAATACTTAAATACACTATTATTTCTCATCCATCTGCCTCCATCTGTAGAGAGAGACTAAGTAACTTGACAAAGGCTATTCAAAAATCAGAAAATTCAGGAGTGCACAACTAAAATTGCACTAAAAATGACTATACAGAAAATGCTAAATGAATCTCTTTCAGTATTATCTCTAAGAACAGTGTCTTACTGAGTTAATTTATAAAAACCTTTTTACATGCATTTTTTCTATTAATGGAAAAATTTCAAAAAGAAGAAAATTAAAAGTCTCAGGTATCATCTAAAGTCCTATTTTTTTGAAAGAAGAACTCATGACAAAAAGAGAATAATAATACATCTAGGTAGGTATGCTGTTTTCTAATTATATTGAAGGAGCTGTCTAAAAAGCCTGAATAAAAGTAGGGTTTGCACTCTACTTCAGTGCTTTATTTCTCTCAATTCTTTATTTGCTAGCTGAATTATTTTATAAAAATCAAAGTTGATTTAAGAAAATAAAAATGATTTAATAATTATATTTAAGATATAGATGCAGGCTTCTAATGTTTATCATAAAATAAAATATTTTTCTAATTAATATTAACATAACTTAATAGTAAATAGTTTTAAATAATCCAGGAAAATTTGCTTTGTCAAAATTGGTTATATCCACTCATATTTATTTCTAAATATCCCTACTTCAGTGATTATTCAGATTCAAAATGGTGTATAGGAATCAGCAAAGCCCAACTTAAAGTCACAAACAGGAACAAATAACTCCATGAAACAATTTTGGTTCCTTTTAAAAATGGCTTTGTGGAAACAAACTGCAGAGATATTATTTGGGAAGTTAAGTAACCTAGGGAGACCTGTAAAACCTCATTATTTGATCAAGGTTTGGAGTTTATTTTGCCTAACCTGTGAAATCCTTATTCAGTTTCTGGAGCAGGGTGGGTGAACTAGGAAAGCCACAGCTGCAAAATGAACATGAAGCCCTGGCCAGCTAAACTGGCCAATTCTAGAAATACCTACCTTGTATTAAAGTGCAATTTGGTCTTTACCTTTAACAACACAGAATAGTTCTTTGAAAAAATTTAGCAATTCAGTCTTTTGTCTCTTGTAAAATGATTCTAGTTTAGCTCTTTATTGTTTACCTGTTCTATTCTCAAGACTTACCTTTGGAATAGACTTCAAGATTCATATTTGGGTTGTTTCTTTTGATGGCTTTTCATTTCTGATTCCCCTTAATCATCAATGCTCTCAAAGGTCTGATCTCTTGGCACTAACAACCATCCATGCTGATAAGTTTCAAATCTTTATCTTCATTCAAGGACTTCTCTCTATTTCCAAATGGCATATCCAACTTACCGGAGAGGCATCTCCCCGATAATGGTCCCAAAACACCTCAATTTCAAAATCCAAAGTGGAATTCTTAGCCTTGTCCTCCAATCACATTCTTCATCCTGCATTTCTTTGTCTTGGTGATTATTACTGCAATCTAATCAATCAATCCGTATCTGCACATGATCTTCTTTATTCTTTCTTCCTAAAAGGCTCATATACAATCAGCCAACAATTGTATAAATTAAACTTCAATCCAATTCATTTTTGTCCAACCTCACTGTACCTCTTACATTCAGGCCCTCATCATGTCTCATCTAGACTATTTTAATATTTCCTTTTTTCCATACCATTATTCTCACTTATCTTTATTCCATCTTGCCCAAAGCCATTAAGTTTCATAAATGCAAAAGCTTATCATGTCCTGTCTCTTCTTTTTCATTCTTATTCTGTTTGAAAACCTTGAAAGCCTTGACAGATTCACCACAGCTCACAGCCATGGTACTCTAATATATATATATATGTATATGTATATATATATACATACATATACATATATACATATATATGTATATGTATACACATACACACACACACACACACACACACACACACACACACACACACTTAGGGAAATGTAACATGAGACCAAGGAGTAAAAGAAGTAACAAAATTAATACCCATAATCCTGGAGGACTGATATTGACACAGTATAATTAAAATACAACAGTTTTTCTTTAAAATTGTGATTAGATTTAAATGAATTTGAAATTTCAAAGAAATTGCGCTTGCAGCAGGACGATTAAGTTGTGAGTCCATGTTTCTTTTACTTTAGGGTACAGCAGCTTTGACATCTAGCACAGTAGCTGGCAAGAATAGAGCTTGAAAAGTGTTTTGAATAAAAGAAGGTCTTTATGAATCCCAGTAGCTTTAATCCACTTAGCACAAAATTATTGGCTCTCCCTTACTTTACAAATGTTATACCAGAAAAATAATCACTCCATCTAAATCTCAATTATTATCTGACACCCAACCCATAGCTATTCAATCTCTCTCCAAATAGGTAACAGTAACAGAACATCACTATTGAATAACCAAACTTGAGCCACTGTCAGAAGCTTCTTTCTTACACTGGGTTGGAATCTGAAGATAACATAACTTAATTTCTTCCTAACACAGAGGCCATTCAGGGTGTTACATCTCCATACAAGGTTGAAGAAGAAAAGCCACTGGATTCAAACTGTGGAAAGGAACAATTTCAAAAATAACAATGTAACAATAGGAACTTTATTACTGATTCTCAGAAGCCTCCTAGTAATCTGATTAGAAGCAGAACAAAAAAAAAGCTGATACGGCCTCCTCCCCAAACCCAACAGAGACAACTGCGAACTCTTAAAAAGTCTTGGGGCCAACGGGACATATAGGAGAAAGTGACATTAAAATCTACTAGTTTCATTGAAGATTCTTGCTTTTTTACCTCTCAGTGATTTATATAAAGTTCGTGTCACTATCTTCATTTTATGTTCATGAAAAAAATTCCAGAGAAGTTAAAAAATCTCCCCAAGATCCCTAAACTAGTAAATGATGGAGCCAGAAGCAAGACTATAGATCAATGAAATACCTATTAAAGGGCCAGGTTTCTCTGTTTCTCATTAACTCTTCCATAACTCATCTGGAGTCTTTCATAATATCCCTCAGACTACACACCTCACTTCATCTTTTCTTGCAAAAGAGTTCAGTACATAAGATGTATGAAGGGAGGGGTACAAATATAATAGTAAAACAAAGCCCCAGTGCATTGTGGGGTTGTTTTCTCCCCCCACCCCTTCTTCCTTTCCTTCTTTCCTTCCTTTACTTTCCCTTCCTTTCTCCCTCCCTCCCCACTTCCTGCCCTTCCCCTTCCTCCCCTCCACTTCCCTTCCCTTCTTTCCTTCTTTCCTTTCTTCTCGCTTTTTTCCCACTATATAAACCTTTGCTTTGATGACCCTTTGGAAGCTAAAATCTCATATTTGTAATCTGAAAATTTATATATGTACACAACATACACACACCCCACATATACCTATATATCACTAGCCCACACCAAACTCCTTAGCTCCAGACATTTATGTTGATACATCAAATGACATTGGAAATCTATAATAGGATGATACAGAGACACATCAAAATGTGACCCAAACTGAAATTATTATTTTCCTTCAGTAATTCTACTTCTACTGAATGTATTCTGTTGGTGAATACCAACACCCAGGTTGCCAAAACTAGAAATCTTAGAAGCTACATTTACACCATCCTCCTGCCTGCCTCCCACAGTCACTGACGAATCAGCAAAATGTACAGATTTTTTCCTACTAAACATCTCAGAATAAACTAATTTCTTGAAACAGTGCACAAATCACACTGACCAGCTTAAAACTGGTTCTGCTCCCTTAAAGCAGGTGAGCGATTAATGCAATCCCTGGGTTATTTTACAGAAATAGCACTGCACATATTCCACCCCTGTCCTCCAGCTGCACCTGGAACCAAAGTCTTGCCTCTCCCCGTGGAACCAAAGCACCACAGAACATGACCAGAACTTAAACACCACCACCCTTTCAGATGAGAAGGGTCCACTGTCAGGAAGATCTGGTGCTAAAGCCCCTTATCATAAATAACCAAGTTCCAAGTTCCTCCAATTAAAACTTGTCCGCCAACATTCCCAAACACCTGTTCCTCCTAACTCCTTAAAACCCTGTAATGGTAAGCCATCAGGGGTTGGAATTTTAAGAGATAACAACTTATCTTGCTTAGGGTTCTGCAAATAAAGCAACTCTCATTTCTCTACTGTAAAACTCAGTGTTCAGTATCTGACTCTTCTGTGCACTAGTGAAACTGAGAGACCTCAGGACTTCGATTAAATTTAATTTTAAATCCCAGCTCTAGAAATCATCTTTCTCTCTCTCTCTCTCCCTCTCTCTCTCTCTCTCTGACGCTCAGAGACCTAGCTCCCCGCTCTTCGCCCCTCCCCCACCCCTCGATAATCGCCGAAGTAGCAGAAAATGGTATCTTGGACCTGACTAATCCTGACTAATAATGGTCACATGGACTGGACCTCAGGCAGGCTAAAGATAACATCTTTACCTAAATTATGTTCCTGAGCCTTAAGCTGGAATGACCCCCTGGCTACTTTCCTATGAGGCCAAATAGAGGTACACTAGAGTAGACCTCAGAGATGCTCGAATTGAAGAAATGATTTATTACTCTTACCTCACCTCCGACCAATCAGTTCCCAACATGACCCGGACCCCTAATTCACCATGTCTTGTGATCTAGGTGCTCAGGTTATTCAAAGGTATCACACTCTCACCAGTAAAGTGAACTACCAAAGGTAGTCCCAGGGAGACTGTTGCCACTCCACAGCACACTTACTCAACTAGCATGGTCGTTAAGATGCATTACTTCTCATCCTATCTGTCCTGGTCCACTGTTTGCCAGCTGTGGAACCTTAGACAAGTTTCTTAATCATTTACAAATTACAAAAAAACATTTAACACAATGCATAGAACACAGTCAGGATTCTGAAAATGCTATGAGTATGGGAGTAAAACTATCTTTTTCCTCTACCCTTCTAAGCTCTTGACTAGGACTACCTATAACAAAAGACAGGTTAACAAGAGAGAAGCATACAAATTTATTCAATACAAGTTTTGTGTGGCATGGGAGCCTTCATTAGAAAAGGAAGACCTGAAGAAATGGTTAAACCTGAGTATTTTTACACTAGGTTTGAAGAGTTTCAAGTTGTTAAAGAGAAAAACACAAGCCCACGATATCAAACCTAGATTTAATATCTGATCCAATTGCAGTTTCAACCTTTCCCATAAGCATAATCTTAATCAAACAGTCTGAAATGTTTCCGGTCAAGCACCAGTAGGGTAAGCAGGCCCTTGGGCAATCCGCATCTCCCACAGAAAGAATAGTCAATCTGCATGATAAAAACCCTTCCTGTTTTCTTCCCCCAAAGAAAGAAGTCCTGGCCCCAAAGTAATCTTTTCTTTTCTTTTGTTAATAGCTTCCTTGCCCCAACCTTCTTCCTGTAAAAATGTTCCATTTTGCAGTGCCCTCAGTGGTCCCCCAGATCTGTCTCTTGCTTTAACAGTGTTTGTACAGAACCGACCCAAGGACGTCCCTTCTTCCAGCCTCTGACCATCCTTCAACCTCTTTTCCAGTCACAACCTTCAGAATATTCTCAGCTATTCTTGGCCTTTAAGACCAGTCAACATTGTGTTTTGAGATTAATTCCTTATTGCCGAACAACCATGAGCTCTCAAATCCATTGGTATTCCACTGAGGTGAAGGCCGCCCTCGACCAGCTGGTTAACCTGCATTTGCAGGCCTCCTGCACCTAACTCTCTCTACGCTTCTATTTCAGCTGGAGGATATGGCTCTGGAAGGCATGGGCCACTTCTTCCGCAAGTTGGCCAAGGAGAAATGTGAGGGCGCCTAGGGTCTCTTGAAGATGCAAAACCTGCATGGCAGTTGAGCCCTCTTTCAGGGACCTACAGAAGCCTTCACAGATGGGTGGGGTAAAACTCAGGATGCCATGGAAGCCTCCATGGTCATGGAGAAGAACCTGAACCAGGCCCTTTTGGACCTGCGTGCCTTGGGTTCTGCCCACACAGACCCTCCATCTCGGTGACTTACTATATGGGGGGGAGGGTGAAATTCAAGTAGATGGGTGAACATCTGACTAACTCTGCAGGCTGACCGGCCCCCAGGCTGGGCGGGGTGAATATCTCTTCAAAAGGCTCATCCTCAAGCATAACTAAAAGCCTTTGAAGCCCAGAGGCTTTTGAGGAGCCCCTCTGCATTCCCCTGGTGTCGCCGTGTGCCTGAGCCTCTTCCTGCAACCAACAGGCAGCCTTCTAACCACTCTGGAGCTCTGTGCCATGCTTTGGACCAAATTGCAATAAAGCTTTTTGCAGAAAAAAAAAAAAATCCATTTTGTACAATACTTGGAGCACACTTCCAGTTGCTAGATGGGACACTGCCTGATCCGTGAATCACTTAATAAACCCAATTATATCTTTAAATTTACTCGGTTGAATTTTTTTTTGTTAAGTCTTGGGAAAATATGACAGCACAAAGAGTAAGAGCTAAGTATAGTAAACTGGAGAAAGCACAGCAAAGTCATTCAGATTCTACTCAGTGTCCCTTTTCCTTCAGAGATAAGAATGTCTTTTCCTCCAGGTTAGGCAGGGCACCCCTCACAGGAAGATTTTATGGCCTGTTTCAGGGAAAGGTCAGAAAGTGTTTCTCTCACTTTCCATTTTCCAAATTCTTTCAGGTTGGCATATCCAGTAGGTGCTGAATTTTGAGATTGTGTATACTGAACCCTTTTGCATTCTTATTATTTCTCTCTTGTTCAGAAAATCGTTTTCGGTGTGGACTCATGGGTATAACAAAACAGGTTAAGAAAAGAGCACAGGTTCCAAAAAGATCTTAACAGAAACAATTTAAGGCGGGGGACTATTTTCATTTTATCTGATTATTTTAGCACAAGTGGGAGTTGAAATTTGAATGATCTGGATACTTAATCTCTTCTTCACTTTTTATTTGTTGTGAGCCAAGTTATATTTCCAAAATAGATCATCAGAATGCCTTTATAATTGTTTCCATACCAAGAGGCATTTAATTCACATTCAAAAACCCACAAGAATGTGGCTTCCTTTTAAACCAGGAAAAGGTCACCAGAGGGCATTCCTATTCTGTACAGGGAAAGGGACGCCCCAGGACAATCCCTGAACAACAGCTTCTAGAAGAACAATAATCCTCTAAGAATCGCGGCACTTTGTAATCTCCCTCTCTCCTGCCTAGCTTTGAAGGAAGGTCATGATGTCATAGAGGAAGCATCTCAAGCATGTTTACTGCATTTTTATGCAGTCACAGTATGCAATTACTCAATCACAATCATGTAGAAGGTCTGGTTATTTAAGATATCTCCAACAGCAACTACTTTTCTGATGTCTCTCACTTTTCTCTGGCATTCAAGTTACTGGCTGTCTATGTCCCTCTCCTACCCAATCGCCATGCTCTCAACATCCACAAGATTGTCAGTTTTTAATACAGAAGCCTTGCTCTTTCTTGACCAATGACCCAGTCACCACTCTGCTTTGCCGAAGGCTTTAAACATCTGTAACATTTCCACCTTTCATTTCACCAGCTGCTCTTCATCATGGGCCCTGCCCACACAATCTTTAGCTGTTTCTCACACCCCCTCATTCTCAACAAACCTGTCCATTGTGACATTTTCCCATTTTCTGAGCCTGTTCAATTATACCTGATTTTGCTTGCCTCCACCTCCTGCTTAAACCACTGGTTAACCATTTCCACTAAATATACCATTAATGCTCCAAATACTCCTATTATCGTCAATTCTCAGCTTTGGGTAATTCCTACCACCTTTAGAGCAGGAGGAGAAAAATTGATATATTTCCATACTTTATAGAACACATCACAAAATCCAATATGCATAATCCTAAATCATTAAAAATCAAACTCAAGAATATTCTGGCAGAATATAGCTAATGGTTCCAGTGAACTAGAGTTTTATAAAACTAGTTCTTACTTAAAAGTTTAGTATATATCTGAAGTTTTTATACCTCTGTAAATGGAACTGCACTTCACATTTTCTTTCGTTTTACCCTTATAAGCTTGATTTTTTATTTAAATAGCGATAACAGCACTAATTATATCCAAAATTTATAAAACCCAAGTACTCATAAATTCTTTAATAATCTAAATTATTTTCTAAAATGTTCTTTCAAATTAAGACACCACTTAATAACTGTCCTAATTAAGATCCTTCTTCTCTCAAATAACTAAAAATTCTAGTTTAATTTGTGTGAAAAATAAATTCATTAACTCACACAACAGTAAATCTAGAAATATGGTAGGCTGATTCAAGGACCCAACAATGCCATCAAGTACCCAGGTTCTTTACATTTTTTTTTTAATGCCATTATTAATGCATATGTTTTTTTTCCCTCAAGCTGGATCTCCTTGACAACCAAAGATAACCATAACCCCTGTAGCAATTTCAAGCCTCCATTCCAGACAGGACCAATATCAAGAGCCAATATATGTCTTCTCATCCAATGTCCCCTTTCTAAGTATCAAAAAATTCTTTCTACCCCACTTCCTTCCCCCCCCCCCCACCCAATCCTGTCTTCTCATATAATAACTATGACTGGGACAAAGCACAAATGCCTTCTCAATAACCAATCACTGACAACAGGAATAGAAACACCATGATTACTAACTTAACCTAACCAAAATTTCTCCTAATTTAGTAATGAAATGCCTCACCGATTCATGTGAGGAAGAGTGGACTTCTGAATAATACCAGAGTTCTATGAGCAAAAAGAAATAGGAAATTATTTGGGTGGACAACCAATAATGTCTGCCACAATAAAAAAGAAGGTGATATGGCTTTTAGAAGTGAAAATATTTTATATAATAAATTATATTTATATATATTATTTTCCAAAATTCTTGGCACACATTTAAATTTTTCAGCAATAATAGTAAGTGATGGCCACATCATATGACCAAATATATAATCTTAAATAACGCGTTTCCATATGTACAAAAAATATTTTTTCCTTAGTATTCATGGGAAATTGTTAATACTGGCACAGTTACTTGTTACCAAGTAGGAAATAGGAAGAATTCTTTAATGTATTTCTTCTCTGAAGAGGTTTATACATGCAAAATAAACCACTACCACAAGACAATATTCCCAGATAAATCATAACCCAAATATAGTTTAGTGATATATATGAAAAAGATAAATCTTTTAAATTTACATGTTCTGAAAATAAATACTTCTTTGCTGAACTATATCACTAATCAAAATAACCAAGAATGGCACACATGCTTCTTGAATAAAGCAAATTACCTGGAAAACAAGCATTATTAATTGGGAATTAACTTCCAAAAAATTTAGGACATCTCGGTATAACTCAGTATAGCAAATAAAAAAGAGTTAAATAATCTGAAATTCTTTTAACCTCATTGAATGACAGCACAACCCATTGCTACTTCTGAAGAAATCAGTATAGATTTCCAGTGGTTCTTAACCTTTTTATGCCATGAATCACTTTGGCTATCTAATGAAGTCTATGGACCCCTTCTCAAAAATGTGTTTCTAAATGTATAAAATAAAATATAATTTATGTGACAGAAATGGACTTAAAGTAGGTATTAAAATATATTAAAAATGATTTGAGATACAGCTACATATCAATAAATATATCCACATATTAAAAAAAAACCTAGAAGCGGGTATAATTATTATCATAATTTCAAACTAGTGATAAGTATAAAAATATTTCAAAATATGTACAGCCAGAGCAATGAGACATGACAACAAATATCTGCAACTTTGAGAAAGTTACAGGTACTACTAAGACCATAGTGTGTGTGTGTGTGTGTGTGTGTGTGTTGTATGTGTATGTATGTGTGTTTTTCAATATTCAAAATTGAAAGATACTAAACTTAATTAGATATTCATAGAAGTAATGATATTACTGTTTTCTATGTAAGTTCAAAGGCCCTCTTAGAATGCGAAATAGAGTGCATTCTCCAAATTCTTGTGACTCCAGTTAAATGTTGGTTAGATCTGGACAAATGAAAAAAGAAATAAAAATAAGATAGCATTTTTATTTTTAATAAATAAGATGTTTTAAACATATTAACACAGTTAAAGTTCATAAACTCCTATACGCAATTACTAATGATTATGATGATCAACATGAAGAAAGAAAGGAAAAATATCTCTACAATTCCAAAATTCGCAAGTTGTTGTTAAACAATTTACATGGTTCATGTCTCTTTGCCTTTACCAACTGCTCTGTCTTAAACTTTTCCCCCTCTTTGCCTACCTAACTCACCTTCATTTATTGTTCAGGAATGCCTCCACACTTTCTTTCCAGGCACTGATCCCCTTCACATTAATGAATAAACTCTGATCCTACTCCCTCAACATCCTCTCCACTGTAGCACATAATTACAGGCAAAAACAAGTTCTATTTAAGTCAATTTAAGTTCATTCGAGACAGGTCTCTGTTGCCTACTACTAAAAAGGACACACAACTGCAAAACAAAAACAAGTAGTGTTCAATAAATATTTATTAAATTCAACTGGATCACATTAAACTCTCTCTATTTGTTGATTCACAATTTAAACAGTTACATTTTCCAGAATGAGAAAAGGTAGGGCGGGAGGGGGGAGGTGTAATTTTTCTAACAACTTAAAAGAAAGTAAGTATCATATTGAATAAGAATAAGAACGTCCCGAAGAAAGATTCTATCGAGTCATAAAACACTGTTCTTTAAAGCCTCATCTGCACTATTCTAGGAAATTTCATAGTTCCAAATTCATCATGTGTCCTAGTCTACTTAATTTAAGCAATTAAGCCTATGACAATTCAGATGTTATAAATTTAGTAATGGTCCTTCCTTTTAAAAGAATGACAATATTAGCAATATAATAGTTTTTACTAGATTGCTATTAAGAATTTTAAAGGCTTTTCTCATATATGTCCAGAATCACAACACATGCATTAAAACAGAAAGAATAATTCACAAATTCAAAACAATACCTATGCTTATTATGAAGTAATGCTATTTTATAGATCTGAAATTTCAATAGACTTTTGCCATTTCAGATGGCATTTAAAGACTTTCAAAGACAACTCATTACTCAAATGTGACTCCCTAACAATTCTCTCAAACTATATTTTGCTTGACTACACCACATAAACTGCAAACATCCTCTTACTAACTATACTCAATTGAAATTAATTCAGTTACACAATTGTTCTTTACAATAAGCTAAACTTTCTCAATATTTGTGCCTATTTATGTTGGAAGAGATTTTTATGATTCTAATAGTGCAGATCCTCAAGGAGGTAATAGGAAATTTCCACCATCAGTTAAAATTCTGTATTTACTATAAAGTTCCTCAAAGACAGACATAAATTATACAGACACAGAGAATAGCACATGCCTGCTGACCCTTCAAAACACTTTACAAAGTATTTTGTCTTCTTAAGTAAAATTCTTACCAGTACTTAACCAACCGATGCTTTAACTCACCCAAGTGGAAATCTGAATATATGAACCTATTTGCTGTTAAAATTTTACTTTAAAACATGGCACTCTCCCGATGGTTGTAAATAGCTATGAGAGAAATCTAGAGGCTAAAATCAAGTTTATTCTCTCATATCAACTTTTAATTATCCCAAATTTGGAGATTTGCTACCATAGCACAGATGGTTCTATTTACTTTTTTAAAACTAAAATGCTATCTAAAATCAGAATCATATCACTTAGCACAAACTAAGTGACAAGGAGAGCTTAGTTATCATTTGATGAAATATTATATAACTATTTGAAAATGTTATACAGCCAAATTCTTAATGATTCAGTTAGAAAGTTATTTATGCTCTAAGTTTTCTTCTACCAAACCTCTCAACCAGCTGTGTTTTGGTCATTTAAATAACTATCATCATTTCTACAAGAGAGCAGACTACAGACTGAGCCCAGATCATTCAATCTGCTTTTCGTTGGTAACTCTGGCAGAGTTTAAGCTCCCTGAAATTCTTTGGTAAAAGTTTCAGGAAACAAGTCAATGATAACATCTGATAATTTTAAGAAAAAACTATACAATAGCAGGAAAACACTAGATTTCCACACAATTAGTACTTCACAGTACTGTATAAACTTACCAGCAGTATTTACATTTGCCTGTGTTCTACTATAGGAGAACAGAAAAGGCCTCTATAAGGGTTCAGAGCTATTCACCCCAAGATGTGCTTCTGTGGTATGGGATTGTTCTGAGCTCAAGGAAATTTCAGTTTCAGGAGCAAGAGAACTTTAACTACTTTAACTACTTAGAAGAGCTCTAATTAGGAACCTCTTCCATAAGAGATTATCAGAGATAACCTCTTTTGACTTGTCTCTTGGACAAGACAAACTGCTGTTTGCTTAAGCATCTGCTCTTCTCATCATCCTGCAATGACCTTTCGAAGCCCCCTTACCTCATCCTTAGCTCAGAATGACTTACATACCCATGTTCCCTTTCAATCTCTGAACCTCTCATGTATGCAGGGTTCCCATACATATGTATGTATTAGATTTGGTTATTTTCTCTTGTTAATCTGTCTCATGCCTATTTGATTATTAGATCACCCAGAAGAACCTTGAGGGTGGAGGAAAGTTTGTCCCTCCCCCTCACCTCCATGATTATGTTATCATCAGAGTCATTAACTGAGAATGTGGGTAACAGATCTTTCCAAATACTTTTCTCTAACTTTACAAGTATAAACAAAAGCCTAAAAACTCCTTTATAATTTGAAAACCAAAATGTCTTTTCAAGGATCTCTAGCAACCATAATCTAGAAAATACTTTAATGTTTAAAATTGGCTCAGAAATATCAATTAATTGAAATTATTTCCCCTATGAAAAATATACCTATCACAAATAGAGAAACATCAAAGGAAAACATACACATCTAAAGACAGAGCAAGAGAAAAAATTGGGGGGAGTCGTCAAAGGCATATAAGTTTCTAAGTTATATTCTGAATTTCCCTTTAGAAGGTGTGTGATGAAGACAATGTGTAGGTGTATCTATACACCTACAGTAAGAGCAAAAAACAAACATGAAATAAAGACAGCCATTCTATCTAGGAATTCCCTTTTAGGTAGACTTTAGAAACTATATACAGTTTTATTCAAAACTCTTAAAACTTCATATTAATCTTTGCTATGTAGCACAAAATATAGTGGCAATCACAATTATTACATAAGTTAACTCACTTATTCATATCATGGGAGCAAAGTGGAGAAGCCTTTCCAGAATTATCCTTAAGTACACAATATTGAAATATGAGACAAATTCAAAAAAAAAGAAAATTAAGATTTTTTTTCTCCTGTACATTATTTGATTCAATTAACTGTCTTTCAATGAAAGCATTCTTAGGGCGGCTGAAAATATTTTCTTAGCATAAAACAAACATAAAACTAGCAAATAACAGAACTTAAAAAAAAGTATAAGCACTGTTTTCTAAGCCTAACTCTGAGACACTGACTTTTAGCCATTATCTATGAAAATAAAGGCTTAATTTCAATTTCATAGCTCCCCTATTTGGAAACAACACAATTTCTCTGTTGAAAGTTTATACTGTTTTTCCTCTTCCAATCTGAATATATTTAAGCTCCCACAGAAACAAGTTTTAGTTTCCTGATCTCTAAAGGCATTAAAACAAACACTCTTAGATCATTAGATCCACCAGCCTCTAACATGTTTAGAGATCAGAGCTCATGGCAGCCATGTAACTGGTTCCTGAAACTACTTTTGAATTCATTATTACATTCAAATAAAGTAACTTTTTTTCTCTTTTAGAGGTTTTAGAAAACAAATCTCAATTTTGCAGAATGGGTCACAAAGAGTTCTGCTAAGTAAAATTTAAATAAAAATTACCTAACATTCAGCAATGGAAATTAAGATTTTAAGATTTTGAACTTTAAGTTAAAAGCAAGATTGGATATTTTACATTAAGATTACTCTAATACATCCTTAAACAGTCACTTGTTCTTTGACTTATTCAAAAAATTATCTATTTTGTTAATATGACCATAAATTCAACTATTATTTCCTGTATATTCCTACTTTTTCTAAATTCACTATTAATGAATATAAGGTGAAGTCTAAAAATAAAAGTTGCAATTAAGTATTTCACCAAAATATTTTATTCGTTAAACTATTTACCTGAATTGTAGTTCCCCTTATCCGTGGTTTCACTTTCTGCTGTTTTATTTACCCTCAGTCCACCACAATCTGAAAATATTAAATGGAAAATTCCAGATATTTTGAGAAAGAGAGAGGGAGACCACATTACATAACTTTTATTATAGTATATTATAATAATTGTTCAATTTTACTATTAGTTATTGTTGTTAATCTCTTACTGTGCCTAATTTGTAAAATAAAACTTTATCGTCTTACTGTGCCTAATTTATAAACTAACTTTATCATAAGTATGGATGTATGGGTGAAAACATAGTATATATAGGGTTCAGTACTATACGGGGTTTCAGGCGTCCACTGGGTGTCTTGGAACTTATCCCCCACGGATGAGGGAAGACTACTATACTTATTCTGTTTTCTTTCTCTAACACATTGATTTATACACCTGAGAGTGAGTTAAGTTAAATATCCATGAGTATAGCACAGTACATTAAGCTATAGAAATAGTTTAACTGACATGTCAAATGAGAAATTAAATATTTCACTATCATCATGCATGGATCAACACTTAATCAGTTTATAGATTACAGATAACAATAAATTATATGTTGGTAAAATGTTTAAGAAGTAAAATACATGCATGAAATCAAAGTGCTCAGAAGTGCAGTGCTGAGATTGAATTCAAGGCTGATGGTTTCTGGGACATAAAAAGTATGCAACAAATAATGGTTAAATCAATTAACGAATGGCTCTTAAATATACTATGTAAACTCTTAACGGAAGTCATTGTGGCCACCAGGAAAAGAAAGTTTGTTTGCACGTCCTAAATGTATTTTAGTCTCTCAAGTGTTACTTCCAAAAAGGGAGCCAGATTCTGCAAATACATCTGATAACTTCTCATAAAGACAAACTTGAGCCAAACTCGAAAAACAACCAGTCCTAAGGATAAATATAAACTGAAATAAAAATAAATGAATTTGCTGATTGTTCTTTTCTCTTTGTGAGATGACTCAGCTTTAATCATAACAAAATCTCACCCAATAGCCTCAAAAAGTAAAGTTTACGATTAAATTAAAACTATGATTACAATGAGAAAGCAGTAATTTTTATAAATTAAATACACATATATCACTACTATCTGTGTGTTCTAGATATAAATATTACTATGTTACCTCTATAATCTCAAGTGAATCAACTGAGAAACCCTATGACCTTTATGGCTAAAAACATATTAACATAATTTCATCTCTTTAATGCTCACAGTAAGCTTATAATTGTGTAAAGGAAAGTTTCTTTACTTTGCAAGTGGAAAAACTGAAATCATAGTCAGGAAAAACACGTTGCCAAGGGTGATTCACAAAATCAGCCTCGGAGAGCAAGCTGATAATTCACAATCCAATCTCAAACTCACTCATCCAAAGGAAATATAAACCATATTAGTGCTTTTTACCATTCAACACCCAAACACACAATAGTAGACCTATGTCCCTGGGGAAAAAAAAAGTAGACATATGACACATGAACAATTTTAATGCGTAAAAGTAGGATCTGAATTGCAGATAAGGCTCTGAGTTCCTGGCTAGTCTGGAACTTAGAAAGCAGCAGGGCTTTTAGTATTGGGCAAATGTGTGTGAAATACTGAGATCACTCAAGTTCTACTTCTTCAAGTGAAAGAGCAAGATCTATTTATAGGATCACTTTTTGACAAATACAAGGAAGACATGCTGGAAATGTTTTTTTTCTTTAATTCCATGACCCAAATCCGTGCCATTTGAGAAATACCTAATTAAATTATTCGATTTAGGTAGAAAACCACCTGCTCAAAGCCCAAGTCTTCATTTCTAACTGTTTATGAAAACATAGAAGGTCAAGACAGAGGGACTGAAGCTGCAGCAAGCCTAGTCCACTTTGAGGAGGCAAATAGGAGCACAGTGTGAGCATATGCAAAATATGATTAGCACGGGCAGCATCAGGCCCCCAGCTATTCATTCCACAGCAACACAGATAAGGATCAGACAACTCTTAGAGCACTTCTTTCACTCTCCTCTGTCATATCTAACTCCACTCTATGCTTAGTTTATTTTTTTTGCCAAGAAGATTGATCTTAGTCAATCACATAAAAATTTTCACTGCAAAAGAAATCCCTTGTTTAAACCCAAGAACAACCAACAGTTCCTTTCCAATTATCCCCCTGCAACTCCTCCAGTCTCTTTCATGCCTGGCTACTGAGCTCAGTCCAGTATGGCGGCTGGCCAGATTCTTCTCTTCTTTCCTTGTCAGTCGTAAAAACTTGGAAAACACTCCTGGACAGCTCAAGGAGACCCTTTAATTATGCAATAAGGCAGTACCTTAGCCTGTTGGCTGTTTTCAGCAAGGCTTGTAGTCGCCAGAGACATTGCTCTCCCAATTGGTGGGTTTTCTAGCAAGGCTACTTGTTTATGTGGGGGAAGGAGGGTAAAGACTGGCAGAGAAACGAGGTGATCTGCAAATCTGAAAATTTTCCAACTCTGACCTACTAATATTCATTCTATCTCATTACCTCGCCTTTAGCACCTAATCACTCATCTGGTAACACAGACACAAAATCATTAGCATCGCAGTCTCCTACTAGTCCTAGAAATTAACAAGTGGTGTCAAAACTACAATATTCTCCAAAAACTTTTATTCTCAAGTGTTGGTTGAACATATTTTAGAAAGCGGGTCCCAAAATAAATTTATTAAATCCTCCCTAATTGACTGCATTATACTTTGTCAAGCTAGCAGACTGAAATAGTGCGTGTAAATGTCTGATGCAAGTGAAAGTAAGGAAAGCTTAGCTGGGAAAAACTGCCAGGACCCAGGAAGGGATACCTTGACTGCCAGCCTGCATTTACTCGTGGTTTGTTCAATGTAGTAAGTGGACTCGCCAAGCGCAACACCAGCTACATCTTCTTTACTCTTCCCTGGTGCTCTAATTCAAGCCGCCGCATCCAGCTTCCTGTTCAAGTCTCATTCAACATTGTAAACACATTCCAAGAAAACCAGCCTTCCCGGAGTTCCCTCCCGCACGCAGGGAAGTCAGCGCAACAGCCAAGGAGCCACGGGGAAGAACCGATCGCGCTGGGTTCTGATCCGTGTAGTGAGTCTATCCACAGGAAGGACCTAGGCGACAGAGCTTGACTACCGCACGGAGAGCCCAGGGTCTCATCGTCCTGCCGCGCTGTGCGCCCCTCTAACGCAGCGCGCGCCAGGAGTTTCATGACCCACCCAGCCACAGGGTACCATGCGGGCGCCGCCCCAGAGTTGGGGCCCTCCCAGCCCAGGGCTTTAAAGAATCCTCGGCCGCGCCTGCGAGCTTCGCTTCTCCCCGCCCCCATGCCCACACTCTCTCCTGGAGCCAACAAAAGGGAGGTTACGCTGGAAGAAGTTTCGCCCCTGGGTCGCCTTGCTGTTGACCCAGAGATGACTTGCCTGCTCAGTCCATCCGATCCACGCACCCTCAGCCGTACTGATCCACCGGCGCCCTCCCGCCCCGCTCCAGCTCCTGCCCGGCCGGACCAAAGTTACCACAAAGGACTACAGGAGGCTCTAGGAGTCCGGAGACAGCTGTGTCCCCGACCTCGTGAGGCTCCCCTGTCGTCGCTGAAACACTGCCGTAGTAGTCGTCAACAGGTTTTAGCCTCTTTCGTGCTGAACGACATCCTGAGCCTTTCACTGTCCTAATTTTTGCAACCTGCCCGGCGGCCGCCGCGGTGGCGCGCAGCCCCGCGCCCTCCCTCCCCAGCACCCGCGGCGGGCAGACCACCGCCTGCCGCCTCTCAAAATGTCACTTTAAAAGAGATCGCACGCTACCTGGCGGAAGGCTAGGCTGGTAGCCAAGGAAGACTCCAGATAGACCGCAGTCTCTCAGTACCTTACTGACTGATGCAGTCGGGTCAGGCTTGGGGCAGGGGCGTGGAGAACTGCTGCGTCCTCAGAGCCGGGAGATCTCCGCTCCGGCACAGCCGCGCCGACGTTTCCGTGGCGTATGGGCAAAGTTTCTGTACGTCAACGTGGTGCTGGACTTGGGACCCTCCGACTCCGGACCCCTCCCTCTTCGCGCTCGTTGCCCTCTTCCTCCTCTTCCTAATCGGCTGGAGCCAAAACTGGCGCTGGTGGCGGCTAGGGCTGGAGGCTCGGGACTCCCGATCCCTCCCCGCTGGGAAAGCGGGGCTCCCCCTCTCGGCCAGAAGGCAACTCTCCCAGACTCCGGCTGGCGCACTTCTGGCGGTCTCCTAGGACACTTCCACACCGGACGCCAGTGTTCAAGCTCACTGACTTTCTTCAATCTCTGATAGTCGTTTACTATGGGCTGGTATCTGGCGTTAGCACGCAAGACTCAAGGGGGCGGGTGAGGGTGGGGGTGGGGAGGAGTGGACTGTGACAGAAACCCGACTGCAGTAAGAGAGGCCTTACCTTACCCTGTTTTTAACCCGGACAGAAGCAAAAACACAGTTCCCTGCACCCCCACCTCTGATCCCCAGCCGAGTTTCCTTTTGAACCTCCTCTCTGAAGCCCTGGATTAGGACTGTTTTCCTTCCCTTATCTCTATGTGTTTCCTAACAATTTAAAAACACCTCTGCTGCTTAAAATTAATAAAAAGTGTCAAAAGAAGCACACACATGACCACGATTAGAATGCCCTCTTTACAGCCTTTATCAAGAAAGCATTAATAACAGTTGTTGCCTGTGCTCAGAGGGCATCTCTGTAAACATTTTTCCTTTATTTTTTTCTCATTTCTTTAAACTCAGCCTGAATCTCTGCGCTTCGTTATACCTTGAAAAAGAAAAAGAAAAAGAAAAAAGAAACCTGCCTCAACCACCAGCTCATGCTCATTTGCTCCATTCAGATATTTGCCTCTGAATTCAGGACTTCTGTAAAGGCTCTAGGGAAAACGCAACAAACAATTCTTAAAATCTCTGTGCGGAAAGACCGGCAAGAAAAAGGAAGAGTATCCTCATAAAAGAGATTCTTAGTGGATAAGAGGAACTTTCGCTAAAGTTTTATGAGACGCTGCTCATAATTTAATTTACTAAATTTCAAGTTGAATGTACAAATGTATGGATAGAGGGAATTTTTTAAAAGCATTGTGCAAGGCTAGGGAATATAATGTGTTCCAGTGGAACCCAGGATTTAGAATCAGACAAGCCAGATTCCTTTCCAGACTCCATACTTACTCATTCTGTGCCCTAGGACACTCAATGCAATTACAACTGCCAGAAGGAATTATATAATGGAACTCACAGAGTCACGGTCACATTTACAGGAGGTGGAATAGTGTCAGGCAGAAAAGGTACTCAATAAATATTTGGTTCTTACATCTCACTCTACTTGACTGTAATTAGAAGAAGATGGCTCTGGAAATTTTCCCCAAAGACCTTTATAACTGAATCAATTTTCTTCTCCCTGATGCTTTTTCCATTTAAAAAGATACAGCATTACAATTTTGAAACAGGAACTAAGTTTAGGGATCATCTAGCTCTAGTCAAACTCCCTTATTTTGAATACAAGGCAACTGAAGTCCAAGAATCTTAACTGACTTCCCCCAAAACTCCCGGTTAGGAGTTGCTAAAGCTAGGACCAGAAATCAGGCCTCTTCACACTTGGCAGAGTCCTCTTTTAACTGTTTTCCCCTTTATCACAAGTCAAGTACACAGTAAAATAATTACATTGAAAACATTAATCTGATGACAATACTAGTTGCTTTTTTTGTAGTGACCTTTGATAATGGAGAAAATGAAATGGAATAAGCATTGCCAAGAGAGTCACTTAGAGTGGAGAGGTTATTAAGGATGTGAGGTTTATATACATATTGTGCCTCAGTTCTCAGAGCTATTAAGTTGTTAAACCTGTTAATAAACTCAGCTCAAGGATGAGGCATAAACATTCTGGAACAACCCCTAAATGGGCATATATGGACTTAATGTCCTTCCCTGTAGTTTCTGTCCTTTGCATATTGTAACCAACCAATCCCTATTAACCTAGCCAGCAAGCCTTCATTTGCATTTGAAAGAATTACATTTTGTGGTTTTTGCCTTTAGAAAACTTGCTTTTCTTTGTTCTCTCCAGAACACAATTTGGGTTACTACCTGAATCTGCATGCTTTTTGTTCTTCCTTACAGCCTGAACCTTTTATTTGGTGAACATCTTTAAACAATTAATTTATAAACAACTGCTAAGAAATAAATGATGCCACTTTAGGTGATCCCTTGGTATCAACATAATTATAAAAATAAATCAAATGGTAGCCCAATATTTAGGAATAAGGAATAATTACATTACATAATTACAAATATGTTTTTTAATACAATTTTAAAAATTCTGATAGAAACTTCTAGACTCCCAGGAATACATCAACAAACCACTAGTAGATCTACAGATCCTAGTTTGAGAAACACTAGATTCGTTTTCAATATACTACTACAGCTCTACAGCTCCACTTGGACAACTTCAGAGCATGAGAAAAAATTAGGCTGCAAAGAGTACGAACAAATGGAAATTCTTGTAGCGTAATATACTTATTTCTTATTCATTTGCCTCTGATATCTGTAAACAGAAGTTCTTCTAAACCCTTTCTCTCCTTACTCAATATTGAAAATCATTTGGACTTTCATATAACTCCCAGGTTCTCAGAGATAAGACCCTATATCCTCCTTCTAAGAAGTATTCTCTATCACTCCAGCTTCCCCCTGAATTAGCCACTAAAATAATTTCTTGAAGGTATTTCATAGCCTTTTCTTTAAGTTCTATGCTTCCTTTCCATAAGACTTGAAAGTTTCCAAAAATAGAAAAAATTATAGCCATAAAGTATGTCCACTATGGATGGATAAATAGGGATGCATGAATCCCCATAACCATTTTTTCCCAATCATTGCATACATTGCTAAAGATTAATCATTTTTATATTTTCTTCTAGTATTTACAATCTTTTAACGTGGTACTCTCCAATTTTTATAAATTGACTTTTGATATGAATTGCTCTATAAAATGGCTTGCAAGTATAAAAATCTCAAGGATGTCAAAAGCAAGTTTTTAAAAACACTAAAACCAAATAGAACAAGATTTAAAATCAGATTTATGGCATGCTCCAGGAACTGAAGAAGGGAGATGACAGGAAGAAGGGCTGCAGAGGCCCTGGCAGGGCACTATCATTAAAATATGCCTTAATCTACTGATAGCAAATGCTCATATTTCGATTTGAAAATTCTTCACATTTAGCTTAGGTGCATATGGACTGAGATAGAGACTCAGCAGTCTTCCAATATTTTTTCATTAATTTTCTGGCTCAAGCCAGTTAGAAGTTTCTCTTACTTGACCTAAAGGAATGTTGACTAAGACAACCGCTTGTTATTTATGTTGAGAATAACAATTTTATTGCTGATTTTTACAAAAATACACAAAAATATACTAATATACTTGTTGTTTAGCTCCCTATTACTGCAAAGCCATCGCTTAAAGTATTTGACAATTTTTTTTTAAAAAAAAAGAATTCAAGATTACAGTTGTGTGAATTAAAAAGTGGTATATTTCCTTTTGTTATGTGTAACAATGGCCAAATGACCCTTGAGTTCCTAAGTGGATATGAGTTCTAATATTAATAAGTGCTACATTTACTTTCTACCTTCCATCATTTTATCGCTCATTCTATTTTGGTCCTCGTGATTAAGAACATGAAACATACTGATTCCAAAACAAACAAAAAAAAAAAATGAAGGGGAGGAAAATAAAAAAGAAATAAGTATTGCCTGTGTTCTCACCAACAAAAATACCCATTGCTAACATTTACTCTATACCCAACAAGTATTGTTGAGGTCTCAGAGACACTCTCCAATAAATAACATCCCTTCTTTATGCCTGGGTTGGGAATAAATTGAGAAATAACACAAAATTAAAAATAGAAGCTAAAATATTATTTGTATTATTGACAGAGACCTGGTTTGAATTGGTAGATCTAAAGATAAACAACCAAAATAGCAGCCTCGGTCACATGGTTCTTGCCTCCCTACCTAGGAGGAGACAGTGTCTTGAAAAAGGAGTTAAATTCTATTTCCTGAAATCAATTCCTTAGAAAGAGGGAGAAGGAGGGGGGAATGGGGGGGAAGGAAGGAGAAGAAGAGGAAGGGAGGAAGGGAGGAAGGAAGGAAAAGAGAGAGATGAAGCTGAACCCTGCATGCTCAGTTAAATTTTTCTGAGGTTTATTCCTAAATGTGTTTATCAAATATACCACACTTCCTCAGGGACAAATGAGTAAAGACCCAGAGAAAATATTTTAGCATAGAAGTCAGGAGTAGAGAAACGGCATTACCCTATACAGTCATTTACATTTTTCTCTCCTTTATCTCATATGGAAGTATGCTATACATACTACATCATGACAATGTACCAGTATATCATGGACCTCTCCCCTACCAGTATTTATTAACATTTTTTTTTTTTTTTTTGCTATTAGAAACAAAGGAACTATGACCATCTGTACACATATTTTTGTACATCATCTGTACCCATTTTTGCCAATTCTTTGCCTATTATTTCCTTAGAATAAGTGTCTAGAAATAGATTCTCAAGTTTTTTTTGGGGGGGGAGGGGGAAATATCTCAAGTTACCAAGAAGTTGTACATAGAGTACAAATAATTATCTTTTTTCCTGAACCATTTGAGTTTAACTTGGCAACATGATACCCCATCTTCCTCAAATACTTTTGCATACTGCCTACAAACAGATCTCTCCATAAAAAAGCAAACCATCAAAAATCATTTTTCAATTATTCCTATTATGTTCTTTATAAAAACAGGATCCAGTTTGAGATCATATATTACATGTAGTTATCATGTCTCTTTGACTTTTATGATGTTGATACTTTTGAGAATTGCTCTGTAGTTATATTGTTCTTTAATTTATTGTGTTAGATTCAGGTCATGAATCTTTGGCTGGTAAACACAAAAGTGTGATACTGCATTCTATATTTTAAAAATTCTACCAAGTTACACCCAATTTTGATTTGTTCTATTATCGATGATCTTCACTTGATTAAGGTAATGGTATATGTCAGGCTTCATTTCTGTAACATTCATCTCTTTTCTTTTGTAATTAATACTTTTTAGGAAGGTACTTTGAAACTATGTCAATATTTCATTCCTTATCAAACTTTCAATTTATCCATTTATTTCCTTATATTAATATAAACATATTGTTTGCTATTTTATTCGACTGACTAGTATAGACACATGGTTTGCTATTTTATTCAAATAGTGTGTACTTATCTGTTATTCCCATGATTTATTTTGACACTCAAATTGTCTCAAATTTGGCCAGAGGGAACCCTTTCAAGTTAACTTCTCCATTCTTTTGCCATGTCTTCATCATTCAGAAGCACTTCCTCACTTTGGGGCATGAAAAGGTATTTAAGTCTCATCTTGAAATATCCCAGCTTCAGCCCTAAAATCAGCCATTTCTCCAAAGAAATCAATCCCTTTCTAATAAAGGATGGTATTTGGAAGTGAGCGTGTTCTGTGGAAGCCAGTCGTGACCCAAAGAAAAAGCCTTGGATCTGCTTCATGGAAAGTCCTGGCTTGATGACCAGGAGTGGTCTCCTGAGATGTGTTCTCCTGCCCTAGTATTTGCAGGCCTGGAAAATTTTCTCAAAGCAGTTTTATTTCCACAAAAACTGCTGAGTTCAGGAGACTCACATACTTAAAATAAAAAAAAATAATAATTTTAAAAAAAGAACAAACAGACTTTTTTTTGCAATTGAATTGCATTAGCTTTTCCTCAATAAGGTAGAAAACAATATATTATATATTGCCTAAAAATTATTTTTGGCAAAAGAAAACTTTTTATTTCAAAAAAATAACTTGTGGTTTTTCACTGGAATGCTTATTTCTTAAATTCTCTTCAAAATTCTATATCAGAATTTCTCAGGCCTGATGATAGGGCCTGACAAAAAAGCAGAGCAAAGCAAGGCACCTGTACGCTTGGGCCTGTCATAATTTGGTTTGAGAAAATGGCATCATGCTTTAAAATGCAAAGGGGTCATTGGCTTCCATTACAATCTAACAACAAAAGACATTCTCTCTTTATTACAGAGATAAAATAATTTTAACAATTCCTCTTCTGCAAAAGGCAATATGTAGCAAGAATTGTTAGAACACAGACTTGTCTTGTTGATTTTGTGACAACGGTCTCTCCAGCCCTGCAGCCTGAGAATACACACAGATGAAGTGCTATCAGTAATGGAAATTGGCTGGTTTTTAAAGGGTGTGACTGTGCAAGCCCACTGTCAATTTAAAAAAAAAAAAAAAAAAAAAAAAAGGAAGAAATCATGCAGAAGCAATTTCAAAATTACACAAATCCTTCACATATACTAGTAATACAGGTAAGGATCACCCATTTTCTACATAAAAATAAGCCACTAAAGATTTTAGATGAGCCCCTGTATCTATAAATATAAAATTCTGTTAAAAAATCTATACATTGTATAAGTGAATACTGTAATAAACTAAAGCATCTAATTATTAAATTAAATTGTTTTTTATTGAAACATTTTTTGTACTGTGCCATGAGTTTGGGGAAGCATTAATGAAGTGTAAGTGACTGATAATATGGATTTATCTCATAAAAGGCAATTTTGAGAAAGCTCTCACAGATTGAATTGTATTTATTGAGTTAAGTTTCAGGTATTTCTTATAAATGTGAACTTTGAGCTATTGACTTTTGAAGCAAGAAGCGCAGCATGGTTTTCAAGCATGGGCTCAGGAGTCATAAAATCATGGGTTCCAATCTTCACTCTGCCACTTAATAGCTGTGGCACCTGGATAAATAATGTCTCCTCTTTTAATATAAATTTACTCATTTCTGAAACAAAGTTGTCAAAATTACTAGAGTTAGCATATGTAAAACATTTAGCAGCGGCTGTCAAAAAAATATAAAATAAATGGTAGTTGTACAAGGAAACAATAAAACGTTTAAACTTTTGATATACTAATAGAGGTTTGTATTGAAACTAAATCAATGTGGGACAAAATAAAAGGAAAACAATAACTTTGGCTAAAAAAGTCAAACTATAATTATAGATTTTTCTTTGCCACAATAAAAGGTATTTCTGACATTTTTCCATTGAAGAAAGCATTTATGTATTTAAATTTTTATTTAAATATAATTAGCATAACATAATAGTTTCAACATAATAATTGCATGATATACATATATATTGTGAAATAATCACTACAACAAATCTCTTTAATATTCATTACCATACATAGTAACAATTTGTTTTCTTGCGATGAGAACTTTTAAGATCCACTCTTAGCAACATTCACATGTACAATATAGTATTATGAACAATAATAGTCAATAATACTGTATATTAGATCCCCAATACTTATTTATTTTATAACTGTAAGTAAACCATGGGCAAAAGGTAACAACTTCCATCTATGTATTTATTTTTATCTTTTAACTAATCTACGGCATTTATTCAGATATTGCCAGTTTTTCTACCAATGTATATTTTCTGTTCCAAATTCCATACAGCATTTATGTCTCCTTAGTCTCTTCTAATCTGTGACAATTTCTTACTCTCTCTTTGTCTTTCATGATCATGACTATTTTGAAGAGTAATGGCTGAGTATCTGTAAAATGTCTCTCAAATCAAAATTATCTGATGTTTTCTTATGGCTATATTGGGGGCATGAGTTATTGGGAAAGATGCCACAGAGGCAAAGTGTCCTCATTGTACCATATTGGAGGTATGTGATATTGACTTGAGTTTACAATGGTGATGTTAGCCTGGTTAAGGAGGTGTCTGCCAGGTTCCTCCACTGGAAAGTTACTCTTTTTCTCTTTGTAATTAATAAATATTTGGGAGAAGATATTTGAGACTATACAAATATCATTTTTCTCCCTAAAGTTCTGCCCAATAATTTTGACATGCATTGATGGATCCTGCCTGTTGCAATTATTACTGTATTGTTCTAATGGTGATTTTTCTCTTTCCCTCACAATTTTTAGAATTATTAATTGGGATTCTTTTATAAGAAAAAGTATTTCCTCCACTTCATCTAGTGTCACCATTTGACTGAATTTGATTCAAATCTTAAAACATTGTTTTTTCAAAGAATTGGAGTAAGTGTACTGCTAGGGAGCAGGAATGATGGGGATCAGACCTGCTCAGGAACTCCATTATCATTCAGGTAACGTTCAGTATTGATTACTTCTAATGCCAGTCACTGAGCTGGTGCAAGAGAAATGACAATGAATAAGCACTGTCTTTGTCCTTAAAGAACTCATAGTTCAATAGAGGGAAACTCATGTAATAAATACATGCAGGTTAGGCACTAAAACAGAAATGTATTTCTTAGTGCTGGCGGCAGAATGTGCTAACAATTAGAAACCAGGCCATGTTTTCACAATGCGAGCTTAGTTTTGAATGGTTATTATATGTGTAGTAGGCAGGCAAGATAAGGAAGGGCATTCATGGCAGAGAGAATGGCATGATCAAAGGTTAAGAAGCTTGAAATAGAAAGATAAGAACAAGGAAGTTCAAATATCTTAGTGTGTTGGTAAATATTCCATGAGAGTCTTGAACTTATCTTGTAGATCTTTACAGTGGGAGCTACTCAAAGTCGAATAATAGGATAATTTTGTTTCAAAAAATATACTCTGGAACCATTTAAAGAAGATATTGAAGCTGGTGAAATTAGATGTATGGTGACCAATTAAGAAGGACTTTAGTTTCTTTTTTTATCAAGTTTAATATCATTGGGTATCTTTCTGAGCACTAAATACAAGAGGATGTATAAATGACAGATTTTAGAGTAAAGTGATTCTTTATTGTATTGGAACTTGTTATGGAATCTTACAGTTTTGATTTATCTCAATAAATTTTGGGTCCTGCTCATGACCCTTTAGCATTTTGAGTATCTTAAATTCCACATTATTGGAATTTCAAATACTCCTGACTTCTGAGAATAGTCAATGACATAATATGGTTATAGAAAAGCTATACCTTGCAGCCACTGCTTTTGTCTAGCTACCTTATTAACTCTAAAATGTATATTTTTGTAATGTTTAATAGTATTCAGGAAATCAAAGTGATATAGGTACTTCTTGGGACCTATTTAATCTGCATTCCCAAAATTACATTTATTCAGCTGTTGAGAAAATTTAAAGTCATGGACATAAAGCTAATAGTTGAAGGAATTTTGGAAATGATAAGATTAATAAGTTCATGAGGGAAGGTAAACAGTAAAGAAACTTTGTAGTTATTACTGAATAGCATGGACTCTAGATATACAATAAGGGGCTGATAAGACATAAAGAAAAACGAATAGTTCATGACAATTGAGATTACATGCTACTAGCAATGGGTTGACCTTTGAGTTTATGTATAAAACATAAAGATTTCATGAGTTTCAAAATATTATTAGTCAGAGTCTTGGAAAGAAACTAATCTCTTATTCAAACCAGATAATTTGAGAAGAGTTTAATAAAGAGACTATTTATAAAGATGTATGCAGGGTAATACTTTGGGAAGCTATTATCACCCATGAACCTAAAGGAGGAAGAGGAGGGTGAGGAAATGGTCCCTAGAACCTGGAGAGGATAACTATATGAAGAAGAATGCCTAATAGAAACTGCGACTTCCTGGTGACTAGACAGGAAGAGAACAGTGGGAATAAAGGTGCTGACCTCAGTCTCCTCCCAAAGTCCCTTCTCCTGCTGGTGCTCCGCATTGCCCAACTGAAGGCAATAGAATGACTGGATGCAGCCTTGATGGGTCAGTCTTCTAGGAAGCACAGGAGGATAAAGAATGGAAAATAAATTTGAAGAGTTGAACTGAAGATATTCAACACATTTTAACAATATTTTGTAAGGTGCAAGAAAGTTACCTTTATTTAGATTGAACTTTATTTTAATATAACTCTAATGACAGGAGTTTTAATCAATTTGAGTTTTTTTGGCTTGGAGTTTATTAAATTTGGGGCATAGAACATAGCATGCTGAATATTTTTTAATCGTTTTCAAATAAGCTTTATAGTTACTAGAAACAGAAGGAACATGCAAAAATATAGAAATCACACATATACTTGAGAAAGTATTTGTATATGTCAAATTTATGTAATGAAAAAATAAAATTAAACACAAAATGTGTATAGTTTATAAGCCTAGAAACTTCAGCTGCCTACTAGGCAACATGAAATCCAATTTGACATTAAAATAAATATGAAAATCCACAAAAGATATTTAGAAAAATCATTTACATAATGCCCAAACATCAGAAACCACTTAGATGCCTACAGGCAAAGCATAATGTGTTTTTATGACACTAACATTTAAAATTTCTTCTTCAAGTGAAATATACCATGTGGGAATCTGTGTGTGTGTGTGTATGTGTGGGTGTGTGTGTGTGTGTCTGTTGGTACAATGCTTGAATTCTCACAAGTATAACTGAAATGATATTGTCTCATCATCTGCTTCAAATAATGTTTAAAAGTCGTTGATTATAATTTTTGTAAGCCAAAAGTATTATAATTTATTATTTCAACTGACATACAAAAATAATTTGCTTTTTATTTTAAATATTTAAAATAAAACAATATTTAAATACATACTGAAGAATAACTATCTTAATGTAACTTATTTTTTACAAATTTTGTGTTCTTTTTCAGAATATTTTATTTTGTATCAGTTAAAAATCAGTTTTTATTAGTTAGGCCCTGGTAAAAAGTACTTTATAATGTTGGCTCTGGTAAGTATTTTTACAGAGAGAAGATAATTTTCTCAGACCACACCACTAAGAAAGGCAGAAGGGAGTTTTAATCTATTTATTTTATTTGTTTACTGAAAGTCTCCAGGCTTTTCAATTGTACTGAGTAGATTATTTCTATAGCTTTCAATTTTAATGTCGGCTTTTGTTAATATGATAGTATTACTTTATTTTCTTGACAAGAATATTTAAATGTTAAACAGATGTAATAGTTACAGTCATAACCATTAATAATAAACCTCATTAATACATAATTGGTCTTGACAAGTCTATAACAAATATAAGAAGTAATGTAGTGACATAGAAAGAGGGAAAAAATTGCATGGGTTGAAGTCAGAACAATCGGATTTGGGTCTTGGTTATGCTCCTCTGTTGCTCTGTGAATCAATTATACCATCCAGGATAACAATTTGTGGTATTAAATTTTACAGGCGTCGTTGTACCCATTGCTCTTGTAGTTCTATTCCCTTTTATTCTCTGCTTATATGCATTCATTCTACCTTTTGAGCCCCTAATTAGGCCTTTAGAAACTCATCCTACAAACAATGCCCTGAAAGCAAGTGTTTCTGATTTCCAAGTGACAGCCTTTGTTGAGAGAGAAACGGTTTAATTTGGAATTTCTAAATTTGGGTAGGAAATCAAGGAGAAAAGTGTGATAATCTATCAACTTTCCTGCTCAAAACAAACACGTACACAAACGCTTAACTTAGAGGATTCTGAGAACAGCAGATATAGCTGCCTGGGTTTTGTGGTAGCTGCCAGCTTACCAAAGAATTAAAAGTAACAAAGACTGGGGGAGAGAGTGCCCCTCACGGAGAAAGAATGCCCTATCCTCTGAGTGGAATGGAAAGAAAATCTATCCATTAACTCTGAACTCCCCAGGAGCCTGCTTCGTAGATCCCAATTCTCTGCTTTGTAGGTCCCAATTCTCTGCCTATCTGGACTACCAGTAGGGGCTTTGTCTTCTGCTTCAGAGTTAAGAGTGACTGCACTAGTTGTGGGTGGCTCTCTTTGGAATGTACCAGTCCTTATCTCTTCTTTACCTCTAGATTTCAGCTCGCAGCATAACAGAAAGGCAGAAAAACCCCATTCGGTATTCTGTTATGCAAACTTCTTAAAGATCATCTGGAAATAATTGTCATGTATTTTTCAGTTATTCACAAATAACTTTTTAAAGATTGAAATGATGGGTTGTATATTGAAATTAAAATGATTTTAATTTCAATATACAAAAAATGTGTAATACATTTGAGAAAAATGGTATTACTTGTAAGAAATATGGAAATATTTTGGAAATTATTTTATTTTTGTGGATATATTAATGTAAAATATATACTAATATAGACTATTAGTATAATTCTTGGTTAATAAGCACTCCTCTAACGACAATTGTTTACTTTCTCCTTGGTCAATATTTCTTGGGACAAACAATTGCTCTTTGTTAATATTATTTTATAATGTTTCCTAAGTTGTAGTATAAAAAAAAATCTTTCCCCTATATTATATATTTAAAGACATTTTCTTAAACAGTACATTATAGAAACTCAGCCTATGATAAGCCTCTGAATCAAACAATGAGAAGTTATGTTTTTAAAATGCCCTCAAAGGAAATGGGAAATTGTTTAAAATAAAAGTCATCAGGAATAATGTAAAAACAACTTTATAAACAATATGTAAAATCTCCATACGTAAATGAAAAGATGCTAACATCAATCAAAGTCAGGAAATACTGCTTGAATCAGAAACTCCAGTTCTAAGAAATCTCCAGCAATGGAGAAATTAAAAACAAATACACACACACACACACACACACACACACACACACACACACACACACACACACAACTAACAAAGTTAAAAACATAGCTAACAAAGTCATCTTTTCTTGGAGGTAATCAAATCCTCTCTCTACTACTTACTAGCACTGTAACTTTAGGAAAGGAGAAAGAATGCAATGTTTTATGCAATAACAGTTGATATTTTTCTACAATTGACTTGAGAAGCTTCATGAATTCTTTCAGGATAAATTCGGATAAAGTACATTTAGACAATTATATCGACAAAGATGAAAAACAAATATAAAGACAAATCTTAAAAGTAGTTATAGGGAAAAAAAGGGACATTACTTTTAAAAGAGTAACAGAAAGACTTAAACATGACTTTTTAACAAAAATTATGGAACCCAGCATATAATGGAATGACATTTTGACAATGCTGAAAAAAATAAGACCAACCTGGAATCCTATACCAGTAAAATCATCTTCTAAAATTTAAGAAAAAATAAAAAATATTTTTCTATATAAAGAGAATCTGAAAGAAATTTTCAGCAGCAGACTCATCTAAATATGTACGTACATACATACTGAAGTAAGTTGTTTTTCCTCCTCTCTTAAGTAAACTTATTTACATTACATGATTTAATCTAAGCAATTATCTCAACTGTGAGGCTGCTCTGAGAATTTCCTCACCTGCCATAGAATAACATTTATTTGATTCTCTGTGGTCTATTTTTTCATGCAATAAATGTAGTATTTCTTTGCCTGTAGTATAATAATTGTCATAATCTGACTCTTCCTTTTGTATGAACTTATGCTCGTCTTTGTATCTCTAGCAATTAGCACATTGTCTGAAGCATAGTATGTATTCTCTATGTATTTGATAAATAAATGAATGACTGAATAAATTAATGACTTTGTAGTAGAGGCTGGGATGGGAAAAGGTAAAAAACATAGCCTACCTTCCAAGTGTTTATAACCTAATTAAGATGTCAAGACTTTTGCACATTAAATTGTTTAGCAAATTTATAGGCTATAAATAAAATATGTAGGCAAAAAGTTATTTGAGATTCAGGAAAAAGTACTGTAGAAAGGGAGAAGCTAGTTAATTGTCTTAATAAAATATTACCAATTTTATACATCCTGATTCAGCTTTCTTCTGAGTGATAAAGAAGGCTAAGGAGTTTTTGGACATTTTCCTTGTCCTAAGGCATTCATAGCCACCTACACACATCAAGTAGTCAGCCTCTGAGTGGACTTGTATTTTTTGCCTGCCTAACATACTATCCTGCAATGGCATCGCAAATTTTCTTGATAAAAAATTAATCCCATAGAGCACCAGCTTTGACACAGTGTGAAAATGAGCACTTCAATGAATACTACAACTCATTAGAAGTTACATTTTATACTTTTGGCTCAAATAATATAAAGACAGCCAAAGATACAGAAGAAATCAGGTTAGTGGATGGAGGTTCAGTGAGCACAGCTTCTCACGTCTCCCTGGTTTCTTCACTAGTGACTGTGCTCTTTGCTGAGGCAAGGATATCCTCATTGTCTCTAAGTCCTACCTACTCACGAGAAGCCGTAGGTGGAATGTGACCAATCATCTTAAATCACTTTCCTTATTACCCTGAGTCTCCGCAATTTTATGATTTTAAGTATCACCTTTAATAAATGTCACCTGGATCCAGTATCCAAATTCCTTTTCCAATGGTAGCACTGGATATTTCTATTACATGAAGAAATAAATCCGCTTTTAATATTAAGCTTAAGTGTTCAGAGTTTCTGTTGCTTGAAACCAAAAGAATTCTGACTCAAAAAGACAATATTGATGCTTTAGGAGTTCAAGGACCCTCTTCCTTGAACTTCTGCCTTATCATCCTTCTCTTCATTTTGATGCAGCAATAGAAAATCATTTGCATTGCCCAGACATATTATGTTGTTCAGGTGCTTCAAATATTTACATTTTTTCTAGTAAAATTTTATGTCAAGGTCCATCACAACGATTATAGTAATGTTTTTTGTGGAGGCTTCAATGATGATATACATCTCCACCTCCTCACCTGGATAAAACTTCATTTCTTTCTGTACCAACACTTGCCTTTTACGGACCATCTCTGAACAAATAACACTATATTATAGTTATTTCTTAATGTCTAGTTAGCCCCATGATTGTGTGCTTACTGAAAGTTGTAATTCTGATTCGCTTTTGTATCCACCAGAATCTAATATGGTGAAAGTAAAATATATATTGAGTGCATAAAAATACCAGAAAGGAAGAAAAACAAACTGAACACAGCAATGTATTGGGTATAACTACTCCCAAAGTATTTTCTCAACTAGATAGCTATGGTTTGAGGAACTATTTTCTTTTTTTATTGCCGTGTGGAATTCCCTTATTAGATTGTATATAATGATTTCTGAAAACTTTAGGGGGCAGTTTAAAGCATTCCCACATCAAAAAGTTTCTTTATTTCACTTGGGTATTAAAACAGAATGCATACCTTGTCAAAATCTTGTCTCTTCTGAGCCAACACATTATTTCTCTTTTGAAATTTACACAGGGACCAAAAAATAAAGTGAGCATACAGCAGGGGAAAACATACAATAACAATGTCATAAATGAATAATCAAATAGATCATATTCAAAGCTGAAAACTGTGACTTTAAAATCCAACTAAGTGAAGTAGTTTACATGACTAGCAGTACTAAAAAAATATGCCATGTTATATAAAACAACAACGCACAAGCGCGCGAACAAAAACAACGAATAAAAATCAAATATATATATATATGTAATTATTTTTTGTTACTCTTGCAGGTTTTAATAGACATGACTATCGGCCTTCAAGGTTTCATGCTACCCACTAAATGAATGGATGAGGGGTCACTCTGCTAAAGGAGCAACAGCACTGTTGTACATGGGTCATGGTATCAAATGAAGTCTTTCTGAGTAACCTGGAACTCTCTCCTAGAATTGTGGGAGATTTAACTTTGTACTTTTACTGAAACAAATTTTTGATCATCTACTGTATTAAAGGAGAATTTCTTAATGAAAAATGAAAAATTCTAGCTATCTACTTCAAGTAGAAAGGCTATGCTGAACTTGAAATCCTCATAAAATATCAATATTTTTTGCCAAACTTCACTAGTGAGATAGTGTATTTACATTTCCAGGCTGCCATGACAAAACACTATAGACTGGGTAGCTTAAGCAGCAGAAATTTATTTCTCACAGTTCTGGAGGCTGAGAAGTTCAAGATCAAGGTGCCATCCCACTGGATGAAGTCAGTGGGCAAAGGGTTTAAGGAAATGGAGTTTCCTCTGACAGAACGAAGGAGAAAAAGTTGAAGAATAAAACTGAGAGCAGACAAGCAATTGGCATTCACTGTGATTTTAAATATAATAATGTTCATATTTAGTTCTTTACATTTACATATTCTATTTTAAGTCAGAATCAGATATATTTTCTGATTTCATTTAAAAAATATTCTCATAAAAATGTAAAAATTAATTCTTTGGAGCACAGATATACAATAACTCAAAGCAACATAAAACAGTATTTTACACCAGAAAGCTTAAAAGTCACATGATTTAATACTTAAATGTGGTGAAAATAGTCTAATTAACCAGAGTACCTATCTTATGGATTTTAAAGATGTTAATATTTTGTCACATTTGTTTCAGATTTGTCATTAGAAAAAAAGTTATAGATTTGACAACTGGCCATTTTCCCAGCCAATCCTTGTACCTCCCTTTGTGGAAGCACATATTCTAACTACATACATTTAAACTATTGTTTGTTATCATTTTTAAATTTATATAAATTATATGAAGTATGAATAAACCTTTAGAACTTGCTTTTTTTACTTAAAAATGTTTAGATATTTATCCATGTTGCTATATCTAGAACTTGTTCATTTTTTCATTTTAATTGTGGATGGTATGCTACTGTATAATAGTCTATTATTTGCTATCTTTCCTGTTGCTTTATAGGAGTACATATATTCTAGATTCTAATCTTTGGGTGATCATACTGCAAATATCTTCCTCCAGTCTATGTTGGGTTTTGGCTAAAAAGTTATAATTGGAAAAAAAAGAAAAAACTTTCCTTACATATTATCTTATCTGTAGTTAGCAAAAGAGAAAAAAAATAGAACATTAGGTAAGACTGCTAAAACATTTTTTGTAAGCTGAGGCAATGGTTTTGCATGTAAATATGCATAAATCTTCCCATTCATAGACATGGCACAATACAAAACCTTGGGAAAATGATTTAATTTGCATATATTACATATTTTCTTTTTTTACTGGTTGATTAATGTCTGCAAAGAAACTTGAACTCATTTTACGTAGAGAACATTGGTAAAGGGTAAAAGATAAAAGAAATTCTGAAAAAGAAGTACCTAAAATGGAGATTTTAAGAGTAAATGGTTCTTATTAAAAGCTGTTTCTTTTCTACGGTATATATTATAGTTGGGAGTTAAGTATATGCATTTTATTACTCATTCAGTCATTCAATCTTTTTAGTTTCTTCATTGATCAATGAGAGTTAGAATTTGAGGTGAAGATCTATTTTGATTTAAATAGAGGTATATTTTATAGTCAAAGGGGAAAAATGATTTGTAGTGTTTATACCCACTGTTTTTTAAATCCTTTGGATTTTTTCTCTTAAATCCTGGAGTCAATTCTACTACTTCTTATGGAATTTTGCAGTTATTATGTTAAATATTAGTAAATGTGATCATTTTGAAATGATATCATTTATATTCTGGTGAGCTATGACAATAATCATACTTCTTAAAAAGAATAAGGATTTCAAGAAATCATCTGGTCAAGTTTCTTTTGTGCCTGAATTATTTGTGTCCATGTAATTTTCCTTTACATCGCTCTGTATTAGTTTTCTTAAGTTTATCACTCTATAAATAGTTTTCCCATTAACTAATCATTCACTCATTCATTTATATGTACTTACTTGTTTATTGTCCCTTTCCTTAATTAAAAGCTGAGCTCTATGATGAAAATTTTGTGTTTTGTTCAATGTTGTGTTTCCAAAGCATAGAACAATTTTGACTGACTTGAATATAAAACCTATCTTAAAAAAATAGAGTTGTATATTTATGCTCAAATTTTTGAGTAATTGACTTTAACAGGAAAGAAACAATAAAAAATTCAATAATTAAGATTCTTTTTTTTTGCAGTTTAACAAAGAAGAAATATTTCTCTTAATGGTAATATTTAGCACTTTAGAGCATCACACTACTAAATCATGATAGGTCTCTTTCAGAAAGTATTAGACTATACATATCTGTGAAGTTTAAATAAATTTAATATATTATATTGCACATGATATAGATGTATGTATATGTGTATATGTGTGTGTATGTGTGTGATTTATATCTATAGATCTATATCTATATATCTATAAATATATAAATATATAGATATATAGATATAGATCTATAGATCTATAGATCTAGATATAGATCTATAGATCTATTTATATAGATCTATAGATCTATAGATATATTTATATAGATCTATAGATCTATAGATATAGATATAGATGTAGATATATCCATTAGGCTCCAATGAGAAAATCAGAATCATTAGGATATGATTACAAGATATTGCATATGCAATAGTGGGAACTGATGAAGCAAGTCCTTCATTTGTAGGTCAGGCCTCAGGAAGGAAGATCATGAGCAGGCTGGAAACCCATAAGCACAGACGAAACTCTTCTTTATAAGGGGAATTGCTCTCCCTAAAGAAAGCCTCAGCCCTTCCTTTAAGACCTTCCAACTGATTAAATCAAGACCATCTAGATAATTTTCCTTACCTATAGGCAATTGATTAGCGACTTTAATTTCATTTGCCAAATTTCTTCACAGCAACCTGCAGATTAGAATTTGATTAAATAATGGTAGGCGGTAGCTTAATCAAACTGACCCATCACAAAGCTATTCTACATATATATATCATTTATATATCTTATATATTATGTGTTATGCATTTTATTTAATATATTAGGATTCTCTGATATATTATACTGTCGCAAAACATCCTCATACATTATACCAATAATGGTGGTTTCTAGGTGAGACACTCAATTTTCCTAATGTATGTCTTTCCACGTCCTTCTCCTTGTTCATACGTGCATTTATACACACAGATAGAGTTTTGGTTTCTTGTTTGATTTAAAAAATTCCATTCCTTCCAATGTAACTTCATTTACTATTTATTTATCCCTGCTGCTTCATTATTTTGGATTTCCATTTTTTCAGTTAAAATTTCTTAACTGATTCTCATAGATATGTAACTGTCTACATAATATCTTTCTTTAAAGAAAATATATTTTGTAACCCTGCCACCCCTATCACCATACTCTCCACTCTGATAATACAGTGCTTTCGACTCTCCTCTTTTATTACATCACCCTGTTTTGTTGGGACATATTCTATTGAGACATTCAGAACTATGTTGCTTTTTCTTTCTCTGTTCCTAATTCTACTCCTAGATTTTACTAAGGCAGTTAGATATTTAATTCTTCAGAGGATGTATAATTTCTCTTGGAGCATATCTCTTCTGTTTTAAGATTTCTTTTATTAGAAACTTATATTCCACATTCTTAGATAGTCTGTCTATATCATCTATCTGTCATCTATCTATCTATCTATCTATCTATCTATCTATCTATCTACCTATCTATCTATCTACCTACCTATCTACCTACCTATCTACCTATCTATCTATCTACCTATCATCTATCATCATCATTATCATCTATCTAATTTATCTATATCTATCATCTATCATTATCTATCATCTAATATTCTCTCTCTCATTCTCTCTCTCTAATTCTCTTTCTCCCTCTCTTTCCAGGATTGTTACTAACTTTTACTTCCTTTTTATTTTCTTATTTTACATTCTCCGCTCTGGAAAACCTGAACCTTAATGTTTTTCTTAACTACTATTCTCAAATGATGAATGTGCATGATAAACTCCCTGAATCCTTGGCTATCCAAAAATATCTTTCTCTCTGCCAGTAGAGTGACACCTGGTCTGACTAAAGAACTCTTAGGAAATCATCCTTTCTCAGTAGTCTAGGTATTAATCCATTGCTTTCTAGCAGATAAGAAGTTGAGCACAAGTGATTATTTTTCTTTGTATGTGATTTATTCTTTTTGTCTAAAAGGTTGTAGAATTTTTTTATAATTTTTGGAGTTTAAAAATTTTTATCAGAATATGCCTCAATATAAATCTATTGTCATCAATGCTACTTGGAATTATAGGAGAAATTTTAATCAGCAAGCTTAAATGTTTATTTAGCTTGAAAATTTTTTTTTTTTACCATTTGTTTTCATATATTCTTTTTTCCTTCTGCTGTAACTGTTATTCTTCAAATGTTATATAACTTGCCTCTAACGATCCTTGAAGTCTTTTATCGTCACCCACATTTTCCATGTGTTAGTGCTTTTGTGTTGTTTTTTCAGCTGTCTCTTCCACTAGATCCTCTGTTTAAGGTTTCGACAGTGCCCATACTGTAATTCATCAGCAGATGTTTTTAGTGCGAGGTTATACATTATTTCTAGAAGTTAGTTTCTAAAGGTTCTTTCTCAGAATTTAATAAAGAACTATAGCAAATGTTTTACTACTCTTCTTTGTACAGACTGCTGACCCCTCGCATGCGTTGTCTTTGGTCTTTTCACTGTATTTCAGCTACAGTTGCCAGAGGACTGTCACAGGTTGGGCTCCCTAGGAAACAGAACTGGAATGGAGAATTTTGTGCAGGACCTTTATGAAGGAGTGACCTTTGGATAAACACTTATGGAAGGGAGGGAAAAGAAGCAGAGTTGGGAAGAGGAAAAACTTGAGCTATAGTCGGCATCCCAACGAAGGCTTCTGTATCAGCCGACCCCATGATGAGTTCTGGAGCTGAGATCGCCCATTCTGAGTGGGGATGAGGGAGTTGGATCTTTGTTCTCTTGCACTGATTAGTAATTGGATGGGAGTTGCTCCCAAGCAAAGGCATAACTTTGTGTTTGGCAAACTTCTCCAGCTGCGACAAGGCCTAAAGAGGCCTAATAGCTGAGAGCTGGCCTCTGCAACACTCTGGCAAAAATATTTCTGTCATTCTTGAGTAGGACCTGTGTAATGCATCATAAAGTTAACCTTACACATCTAAGACCCAGTGTGGGAGGTATGCCAACTACCAAGGATATTCATTCCAGTTATATTTTTAGGGAATGGGGAAATGACAACTGGGAGGGTCCGTGGACCAACTGAACCCACTATGAATCATATCTGGGCCCAGGGCCAGCCTCTTGAGTGTGCAAACTGTGTATTTGCACAAGGGCCCCATGCTTAGATGTACTTCATGCCTTGCTTAATGCTCCAGTGTTGCCACCTTAAAATTATTAATAAGTTTTTGACTAGGAGCCCTGCATTTTTACTTTGCACTGAGCTTCATAAATTATATAGCTGGTCCCACCTGCAATTTAGGATATCATTTATTACCAGGCCCACATGCCCCGCTCTAACTCATATGTTATGATGACACAATCCTGTCTCTGGGTATCAGTGTTAACTTGGATCCTATGTTTAGCTGTCCTCTAAACACATTCCCCTTTGAATTTCCAACTTCTAACAAAAGACATAATATATTAATTTACCATTTTTATTTTAATGTGAGCCTTCCATGCTGTAATTTAAGATTAGAAATATATGTCTTTTTCACTGATAACTCTCATGCATGTAGAAGAGTGAATAAATGAATAAAGGAATGAATCAATAAATAAATGTAGAGGAGCTTAGACAATTTCATGCTGCCAGTTTCCTAGAGTCTCTGATTTTTTATACTTTTTACAAATTTTTTCTAATCTTCACAATGATCCTGCAATACTGGCATTAATTTATCCAATACACAGATTAAAAAACTAAGGCTTAGCTAATGAGTGAAACATCCAAGATTCAAATCCCAGTCTGTCTGGCTTCTAAGCTCATATATTGTTTGTTTGTTTATTTTTATCTTCCCCACTCAACATCCTTTCTAAATGAAATATAATTATCTGTAAAATATTAAACCTGGCCAAGTCACTTCTAAGAATGATTATTTCTCCTGTGAGTGGTTGAGATTTAGTCCTAGCGAAGGAGATTAATTCCATGATTGGGGTGAGGAAGACAGGGCCTTTCCTTTCATCTATAATATTTTACACTTCTTAATTTCTGCCCATCGTCCTCACCTGGGAAACATTTATTATCTTGCCCTTTAAAATTGTGTGTGCAAAAGAGTTATTGGAGGAAACACTGTGAGTCCTTTGACCTTTGAGAGTCGCTCTCCATCATTCTCTTTACATAGTCAATAGAATCAGTATACAACAGAAGAATCGTGGTGCTGTTGCAAAATCTTTTAGTGGTACTAATTTCTCTCATGAAAGATCTTACTAGCAGCCTGGACGTAAAGCAAACTTGCTCACTAAAGAATGTGTTAGTACTTATTACTTATGAAAGGATTGTCCTTAATTAAAAGAAAAAAATATTGTCTTCAGTTCTTCCAGAAGAAGAACTATTAAACATAAATTACATTTAATATTACTTATTATTATTAATATGATATATTATAATATTATTTATATTATATTATATTAATTATATAATATTTTATGTTATATTTTTATATTAAACATGTGATTTTGTTTTGGTACTTTAAAAGCATCTTTATTAAGACATAATTGACAAAATAAACTGCATAAACAATGTGTACAAATTGATAAGCTTGTGACATGTGTATGTCATAAATGTAAAATCTTCAACATCATCAAGACAATAAGCATATCCATTATCTGCAAAGTCTGTTTATACTCCTTTTTAATTTTTCCTTCAAATTTCTCACTGTGTTTCCCATCTTCAAGGAAACACTGAGTTATTTTCTATCACTGTAGATTCATTTGCATTTTCTAGAATTTAATGTAGATGAAATCATATGTTGTCTTTTTCTTCTGGCTTCTTTCACTCAGTGACTTATTCTGAGATCAATTTGTGTTGTTATATATATCAATGGGCCATTCCTTTCAATTGCTAACTAAGTAGTATCACATTCTTCAGATATACCACAATTTGACAGTTCATTCAATATTGGTGAAATTTTTATATTTTAGTCTTTGGCTACTACAAAGAAAACTGCTATGAACATCTCTGCACTAGTCTTTGTATAAATGGATACATGCTTTCACTTCTCATGGGTAAATGCCTAGGAATGGACTAGATGGTCATATGGTAGGTGAATATTTAACTTCTTAAGAACATGCCAAATGTTTTCTAAAGTGGTTGTAGCATTTTACATTCCTGTCACAGTGTCTGAGGGTTTTAGTTGTTTTACTTCCTTGTCAACACTTGGTATGCTCAGTCTTTAATTTGAGCTTCTAGTTGGTTTGCAGTTTTATATCCTTGTAGTTTTAATTTGCACTTATTCGATGACTAATGAAAGTGAGCATTTTTTCATGGACTTAATTTCCATTCATACATTTTCTTTCACAAAGTGTTTGTTCACATATTTTGCTCATTATTTTTATTAGATGATTTATTTTCTTATTTTTGAATATTCATGTTTGATATGTTCTCTCTACTTAACATGTTCACTTTTTCCTCTAATTTCCTGTATACATGAATCCAGTTATAATAACTATTTTTAAGTACTTGATTGCTAATTCCATCATCTTTCATTTCTGGGTCAACTTCCATTGATTGATTTGTTTACTTTGTCATGAGTTATATTTTCATGTGTCTTTGCACACCAGGTTGGTTGCAAACATTTCACCTGATTTGGTGGTGAGTATTTATTTGTTTCTATGAGTATTCTTGAACCTTGTTCTGGGAAATGATCACATTATTTAAAAAACCATTTGATTACTTGAATCTTGCTTTTAAGCTTTGTTAGCCTTTATAAAGCAATATTTAGTCTAAAGTTAAGTTTGCTCTATCAATAAGATTAAAACTCTTCTGAGTGCTGTAGCCAATTTACCATGGATTATAAATTTTTTCCCCCATGGCTGTTGAGAAAAGAAAATATTCCTGGCTTCATGTGAACTCCCAGGGATTACTTTTTCTAGTCCTTTTGAGCTGTTGTTTCTTTGGCCTTGGGTAGTTTTCTCACATGCAGGTGCTGATCAGTACTTAGCTGAAATTTAAGTGGGTAATTCTGGAAGGCTTTGGCGCTCTCTCTCTATGAAGCTCATTCTTCCCATATCCAGCCCGAAGATCTGTAGCCACCCTTACCTCCCTCAGCTTCCAACTCAGTGTGCTCAAATATGAAAGATCACTAAGTTCTTCCAGTGTTTCCTTTCCTGGCATCAAGGCCCAATAAGTAGTAAGGTAGGGCCATCCCAAGTCTTATTTCATTTGTTTCCTGTCTCTCAGGAATCATTGTCTTTAGTTGCTGGAATTCCAACATCTTCAAAATTCATTGTTTTTGTATGATTTTTAAACATTTCTTTTCAGTCAAGAGGGGTACATCTGTTCATGTTACTTTATTTCGGCCCAAAGCAGAAGTTGAGAATACTCTATGTATTTTTTATTGACTATTTTCAGTTCCAAAGGTAAATTTCAAACAACACTACTAAATTATTCAAGGAAAAAAACTCAGATATTCCCCTAAATAGTCCAAAATTCATGTTTATATTAAGAACATCTTTTTCCTTTTAAGAGACTTTGAATAGTGATATAAAGCAGGACAATTCTTATTTACCCTTTATAGTTGTCAGACTTAATTTACAAAGAGCATTTTATTTTAGAGTTTTTACTTTGAGGCTCTGTCAGAGACTTAAAAGAAAAAGAAAAAAAAAATCAGAACACTTCTTTGTTGTATTGCTTCTCACTTTCAGCCTTGTAAGTCATCAATTTAAATCAGTCTCAGGTCACATTTATAAACACTGAAACTTGCAGGATATTTTTAATAATTACAGTTGGAAACTTCTATGCTTGTTTTTGTTAGTCTTTTGGTCTAGACCCCTCTAATATTTCCTTTATTTTAAATTTTGATGATTTAATTTAGTAAATACCCTGCTAAGTTGTAGGCAGTGTTTTAAATATCTTACATTGTACTAAAATGTCTAATCTTAAAAATAACTTTAGGAGGTAAATTTTTATCTTTTTTTCTTTTCATTAAATGAGAAACTGTAACAAAACAGTTTCTTGGCCAGGAAGTAGCAGAGCTAATATTCAAACCTGTCTCTCATTAAGATATCAGATTCCTATATTTTGTTGCTTTTGATTATTTAGGATTTGAGGTTAAATTTTTATTAGATCCACTGATCAATATCTGTTTTATGTTAATGCTAAATAAGACTATAAAAATTCTTATACAATATCACAATTTTGATGGGATGGAATTAACTGTATTCAATTTATTCATTTTAGATATGGAGATATGAAAATTTAGTCATATTACTCCATATTGACTATCTAGATATAGAGATATGAAAATTTAGTCATATTACTCCATATTGACTATCAAATTGACTTATTATTACATAAATTGTTCTAAACATTTAAAAAAAAATTTATGTGGCCTAATAAAGAAAAACTATCATTTGGATAAAGGAATGTTCATTTTCTTTTTTTCTGCTTGCCTAATTTTTCTCCAGTGGTTATTTGAAAAATATCTTTTTCTCACTCCATTTCATTTTTCCAACTTTCACTTCATTTAATTGAAATAGGAGATTACGTAACAAAGAGATTTGTATTATTTTTATTGTCGCATCCTCTATAAAGAAATTATTTTGCTATTTCAATAAAACATACAGTGAATAGTCAGTTAACTAAGGTAATGAGTAGGTCATAGATAAAACATCATTAGAATAGAACTACATTAATTTTGATTTTGCGCCACAGTGGTATCAGGTAAGAGCTTCTTAGAAATGCAGAATCCCAGGCTCAGCTCCAGATCTGCTGATTCAGCATTTACATTTTGACAAAATCTCCACGTGATTTTTGCACATAAAGTTTGAGCAATATAGCTCATCCTTGTTTTGCAGCTGTGTCCTCCTTTTATTCATTTATCCCCAGTAAGAAGCTATAATCTGGCTAATTATCCTTGATTAGCAATCCTCATAGGGGATGGGAGAAGAAAAGTTAAAACTTAAACTTCAAATTACTGGTTTCAAACTGAGAAATATCATCTGCTTGATTCCCTAACACCTTTCCATTCTCTACCCAGCTCTTTCAGAATGTCTGAAACTGGTTAATACTCTGAGCAATCAAGAGTTGTCTGTACCTAAAAATACCCAGTAGTTCTGTTCATCTTTGTGATTTCTTGCTTCTCTTTCCTTTTCTACAGATTATTTTCTCCTTTAAAAATCTTTTCATTTAAAAATCTGTAGAATTTAAACTTAATATAACAAAGAAGTTACAGACATTAAAATATTTTACTATTTGTAATTAAATTTAAATTTAAATCTCAAAAATGTTCTCACATTATTTAGACTTTACTTGGAATGGAGTTAGAAATGTTCCAGATATGATTAAAGTCAACTCCTTTGAAATATATCAAAGACTAAATAAACAGTGTTCTTGAGAGACAATATAAGAACTTAAGAGATAATTTCGAAACAAATTTTTCTTAGTTTAATCAAATAAATTCCAGTATCAAATTATTTGCATTATTATTTTACTGACAGAGAGCATAAATAGGAGAAATACATTACTGAGTTTCTCTGAGATCCACATGTTAAGTGGTGAAATATATAAGTATAGCTTTATACCCTGGTATTGCAATGGCTCTAAATTCTAGCTATAGTTTATAATCATTTAGAGAGCCTAAAATTGTGCCAGGCCTCACCCCAGAGTAATTCTATTCAAATTTATATGTTTACATCATATCTATATTTAATTGTTTTTATAAATTCCTCAAGCCCTGAAGGGATACTAACCTATTTACATACTTCGAATGAGGCAGCTTGCCAACACAAATCACAGGAATCAATGGGCAGGGATGTGATAATTTACTGGCAAGTAGAGATAATGGGACTTTGAAGCCTTGTCATCTTATTCTAACTTTTTAAAAAATATCTGTCTTCCATATCAATTTTGTGTCTCTATGATAGAAATATTTCTGTATAGAGTAACTCTATGTCAGTAACCTGGTGCTCAGCAGCATAGTTACATATGTTGGTACCTAAACTAATTTAAGATTAAACTCAAATTTCTTGCCCTGAGTTTTGGTAATTTCTGGGACGTATAGTCTCACAGTCCAGCACCTACTCATACACTAGTCTCACACTTAGGAAATGCTTTACTGTTTGTGGTTTTACTTTTTTTTTTTTTTTCTTATCTCTTACTCTTCTTTTCCACTTTCAATTCCAAGAGTGTTGGCTCATGCAAGCAAATGAATTCCTTAAATCTTAAGTAGAGCCGTGTAGTCATTTTAGTGAAATTGTAGAAGCATTTATGGTACCATTTATGACTTCGGAGTTTTCAATTTTACTTCATCTGGGCTTATTAGACCATATCCTTGAAACATGCCATACTACTCTAAGGGACTGTATCAGTTCAGATAGGGTAGGTTACACTGCAGTAACAAATACCCTTCAGTAGCTTACTAACAAAGGTTTACTCCTCAGTACATTACATATTCATCTTTGGCAAGTGAAGATTCTTCTTTAAGTAGTTTTTACTTCTGGATCCAGAATGACACTGCTGCCTCTAGCAGAAACATGAAGCGCCAAAGTGGCAGAAAAAAAGGGACTTGAAAAACCACCTATTGGCTTTTAAGCTTTCTGCCTCTGTGTAATGTATATCACTTAACTTTATATTCCATTAACAAGTCAAGTCCTAAGGCCACAAGTGACATCCATCAGTTAGGGGAGTTATGATTTCCCTTCCCTAACAGGAAAGGACAGCATTTATGCACAATAATACACTCTACTGTGGAGGCATTATGACAAACAAAATTTTATCTACTTTTACCCGAGATATTTTACTTTTTTACACTTTTTTATTTATGTTTGCTCCTTCACAAAACTGAGATTCTTTCATTCCCAAAACTAATTTTACTAGTTATTTGTTTCCTCAACTTCTAGTTAGTGCTTCATATATAATAGGCATTTGACAACTGTTTACTGAATGAATCAATTAAAGATAAACACTGTTAAATCACAGTTATATCTAGAGCTTGCTGAACACTAATATTCTTATAATAAAAGCATATGATTCTTACATACAAGCACTTCTAATACAAATAACTATGTACTCACATTATATCTTGATGTCATCTGCCAAACCCATCATATTGTGTCAGGCATGTGGCAGAACCTGTATGACAATCATTAAAAAAGATCTCAAGGAATTTGTCTAGAGAATAATAAAGCTTTGACTTCTGCCAAAAACATTATGTGTATGATTCTTAATATCTAAAGGAAAGGGAAGGAGGGAGTTTGTCTATCTCACTTCTTTCATCAGTAAAATAAAGTATGTCACGGTCACAATGGAATTTGAAATATTTGTGGAAAGACACTAAATTGTACAGGGCACATCATTTACATTCTTTCTCAAAAGATAAGCCTCCCTTTTGCTTTCTCAAATATAAATGTGCATACTTTTATCTTCTTGGATTAATTTCTGTAGATTTAATTATGTAGACTTATGATGCAAATCTGTATCATTTACAAAGAATACATTTCTGAAATTATATTTGCTTTTACAATATTAGGTTAAGCTATACTTCGTGATAACATGATGGTAATAGTAAACAATATTAGTTTATATTTTGATGTCCTATCTCAAAACAGGAAGACAGGGAGGAAAAGAATAGTTTTCTATGAAATTGTGTAAGTACATATTAAACCATTACTATTTTTCATTTTAAAAAGCATTGTATAAAAATATGAATAAATTTTTAAAAATTATTACAACAGATAAGTATTAAATACTTATTTCCCAAATGAAAATGAATATTATTTAGGTAGAAATGATATGTGTTAAAGTGAAGGAATTTGAATTAATTACATGAAATGAAATACATTAGAAAAGAATGCCTGTAGATTTAGACATAAGGAAAGTAAAAGCCTTAAAAAGAAAAGGAGAGTTAAAGGGGCAAATTTCCCACCAGCTCGCTGATGCCTGAAATTGCACTACGAAAGCAGAATTCATTCCACTTAAAGTTTTAGATTCCTGTTAAAATGCCTTTTATACCTTAGTAAAAATTACCTCTTTTAAATTGCAGATGACTTGAAAATAGAGACAGAATATCATCATATCCACACTAAGGTTTCTTAAAGAGGACATTTAAATGCGGATAAAACATATTGGTGGGAACCTGACTCATTAGAATCTGAGCAATCAGTGCTGCTCTTTGAAAATCATCAAAAGCTTTTTGGTCTTGCGGTAAACAGTGCGTCATTTGGGAGTAGACCACATTGGTTTAGAATTATTTAAGTGCTTCATTTTAGTGATATGAATTTAGGGTAATGAGACTTTGTTGTTGCTACTGTTGTCATTGTATCCTTATAAAGACTATCCTTTAATATTCTTGGTAAGAAAAGTTCAAAGTTTCCTGGAAAGGATATAGAAAAATTTGCATAACGCCTAAGGAGTCTTGCAGAAAGAAGGATATAGAAATCATTCTTTTTTATGATAGAATTGTATTATCACTACTCTTGTGGTTGAAGTTGGTCCTTATGCTGGTCTTTTGAAAGCAAAAGATACTAGATGGTACCTAAAGAAATTGACCATGATAGCTGTAGAAGGAATCAGGGCCAAGAAGAATGGAGGCTGGGTAGAGCTAATCCAGTGCTGAATATGGCCAAGATGGAATGCCACTTCTAATCTAGCAACCCCTGCAAGGACTGCAGAGCTCACAATGTGATAAATCACAGCTTTAGGAATCTATGTGTAAAATACCCTTAATCATAAATTAGATGGTAGGGTTGGGGTAGAAGGGTTTTTCCTCCCTGGAAATACCACTTCAATATGCTTCTGGTATATGAATGATATCAAATTGATATATTCATCTGTAACATTTTGTTCAGGACTATGATTTAAATTATACCCATGCTGATAGATGAAGCCACTGCAAAGTTTTCTATTGTATCATTATACTTAATTTATTCCTTTGTTGATGGACATTTAGGTTGTTTCTAAATATTTTCTTTTAGGCTTTAGAGATAGTATAGCATATAGAACAGGAGGGTGGACTCTGGGGCTAGACTACTTATTTTCAATTCTTGTTCCATCACTTATCGGGTATGTGAATATGGAAAATTCCTAACTCTTTCCGTGTCTTAAGTTTATTATATATAAACGAGGACATGATTAGCATCTACCTCAGAGAATTGTTATGAAACCTAAAGAGTTAATACAGGTAAAACATTTAGCAGAATAAGATGCTGTATACTAATGTTATCCACCATTATTATAAACTGGTTTAAAAAATCATTCTTATATATATGTGTCTTATACATAAATGTGTAAGTTTCTATAGGATATATCCCTAAGAATGAAAACGCTGAGTCTTAGATTATTTTTACATCTCTACTTTTATGAGAAACTGGAAACTTTATAGGATATTGCAAAATTGCTTTCCAAAGTAAATTTTACAAATTTATACTTCCCTCAACAATGCATGAGAATTCCTCTCCAATACCAGGCATTTAAAAAAATGTTTCTCGGTGTTGAATGTGAAATAGTATTTTATTATGGGCTTATTTTTCATTTTCCTAATTACTAGAGAGGTTAAACACATTTTAAAAATCTGTTTATTAACCATTCAAGTTTCTCCTTTGGTCATTTGCCTGTTCTTACCCCTTATTGTTGTTGTTTTTGTTTTAATTAGATTGCTTGTTTTTATCTCATTGATGTGTAGGTAACCTTAATATTTCTAACTATTAATAATGGTTAACATGTTCACATTTTATTAAATAATTTTTAGTACTAAAGTTTTAAATTTCAGTATAGTCAAAGTTATAATTTTTCTTGGAGAGTATACATTTTATGTTTAATAAATTCACTTTATCTACTACCTTTATTTCTAAAAGTGAGACAAAATTTTCTTTATGCTAAGGTATTTACTCACCTGAAATTTAAATGAGTTTTTATGTATGAGATGATATAGAATATAGCATTATTTTGTTCCATATGGATTATCAATTTTTCTAGTACAATTTATAAAAGTCTATCAAATAGACATGAGACAGATTAGCACGAAGAAATAACCAAATTTAACACATACATATGTATGGGAACCCTGCAAAAATAAGAGAGTCAGAGACTCAGTCACAGTGGGGCTGCGATGTTGTGAGGTTTACCACTATGAGTTTGGCCAGGTTCCCACAGTAAATATCAGACAAAAATTCCCTCCTGGGTACTGCAGGGGGAAGGGAAAATAAACCATTTCGAAATAAACCAAAGCATTCTGTTCTTTTTAACAAGGCCAGCCTTCAGGGGAAACTATTTAATCAGAACTCAACTGACCTGAGAATAGAAAAATACCCAAACTCCAGCCCAAGCTAGCCATCCTGTCCCACCTAAGAAGATGAGATGGGAGAACTGAGCTTGTGAAGTTCACAATCCAGAGACGTGGGTTTACTAAAAGCCTGAGACCTAAGCATAACACTATGGAATGCTTCTCATTCCACACTTTGCTGCACCACCGAAGGACAGTTTACGGCAGATCCTTTTCCCAGTACATCATATCCTGCTAGCAAGAAAAAATTACAAGGTATAACAGAGGGCAAAAACACTATTTGAAGAGATAGAGCAAGCATCAGAAGCAGACATGGGAGGGACTTGAGAATTATCACCCTGGGAATTGAAACATGCCGAAAAGGATAAGAGAAAGTAAGTGGGCGGCTGAAAATCTGACTTCTCTTGAAGCATCGTTGTGCTGGGATCTGCAGGACAATGTGAAGAGTTGAGAACATAAGGGAATCAGAACTAGAATCTGAGGGATATCAGAAGACTGAAGTGCCATACAGAAGAGATGGTGTGACACAGCATAAAGGTGGTTAAGCAAATATAATGATTGACATCATTACATTGTGCTGTTCAGGAGAGCTGACCCTGGAGTCAGAAACTTTGTGTCCTAGTTTAGCTTTGTGGGGGGTTCAAAGGAGCCACCCTGAGATGTGCCTCAGTGGTGTGCTGATTGTTTTGAGCTAAAGGCAACTGTAGCTGTGCTCCTTTAACTACCTAGAAGAACTCATACTAGGATTATTCCCCATATAAGAGATTATCAGTGATAACTTCTTTTGACCTATGTATAGAGCAGGGAAAATTTCTATTTACTGAACATCTGCTCTTCTTATCCTTCCACAATGACCCTTTGAAACCCCTAAGGTTCATTACCTCATCCCTAGCTCAGGATGCCTTATATACCTCAATCTCCCTTTTTATCTTTGAACCTTCTCATGCATGTGGCATTTCTGACTCTCTCACATATGAGGAGTTCCAATACACATGTATATATTAAATTTGGTTATTTTCTCTTGTTAATCTTTCTTGGTCAAAAGAACCTTGAGGATAGAGGAAAGTTTCTTTGTTCTCCATGATACTCATAATTTTATAACATTGGATGAACATCTAAGCTATCTCACATTTTACAACTTATAAAATAGTATACATGATTTATTGAACACTTAAATGCCAGGTACTATGAAAAGTGCTTTCAGATATTAACTCAAATATTATTTACACCATCTCAATGAGGTAGGCACAGTTTTTAATGCTATAATACCTATATGCTAAAGTTGTTTTAGAGAAGATAAAATCATATGAAATAAATCTGGTTACATAATAAACATTCATTAAATAAAAATGGTGAGATATAGAAGTTCTCTGAAACTTTAAAAGCAAGGAGCAGGCAAAGAAAAGCCATTCAATTGCTAAGTGCCATTGCCCTTCCTGCCTGTGACATGGCAATTACATTAGTTCGCTTTTATATAAAGTAGAATAAAATAAGATTGAAGCAAAGAGAAAGCAACTTCATGGAAATAAAAGACTTATTATCGAGAGATCATTCTCCATGGCCCTTCTGCATGTCTTACATTAACTTTTATTCAGGACTGTCTTTTCAAGGATGTTTGTAGAGTAAACAGCCTTGGGAGATAGATAATGTCTTTTAGCAGGGCAGGGGCCAAGATTACTATCTTTTTAAGACAATGTCTCCTTCTAGGACAAAAGTTAGGCAGGTTGGCTAGCAATTCTCTTTGAAAGACTGGTGTTTCTTAAACCTGAGGTTCCTCAAGTTTAAGCAGCATCTTTGTGAGTCCACCAATAGCCCGCCTCTGGGAAGTAACAAGAATAATAGCAAACTATTAGAAGCTCATTTCACTTGCCATGCCATACGCTAGCGGTAAAGCTCTTTGTCTATGGCTCCTAAGTCTATTCTTTCTCTCCAGCTTCTAAGAAAGTGTGGTAGGCTAACTTATTAGTTTTAAAGTAGGAAAAAGAAATCTCAGACCACTCGCAGTTCTTGATACTTGAGACAGCGCCACATTCTGAGTACTCAGTAAATCATACCCTGTTAGCACTATGGTGCTTTTCAATGTGGGGATGTGGCAGATAATCAATTTAATTAAGCAACTATTTAATGCACATTTGCTACATGCTAGTCATGATGTAAGGTATTAAGGCTGAAAAAATGAATAAGACAGATTCTCTGATTTCAGTCTGGAGAAGACATAAATATACACATAAATAATGTGTCTAAATACTATAATAGAAATGTGAATAAGAGTCTAGAGCTGCATAAAGGAGGGAGTATCTATCTCTGCCTAAAATGTTAGATGAAGAAGAGGTATCAGGGAAGCTGCTTAGGGTAAGTAATACTTCAACTGAGTTTAACAGCTAACAGTGAGTGTAGATTTGTCAGTCACAATGGCAATAAGCACTTGCTATTCTTTTATTATTATTTACTGTTACCATTTACTGTAAGTTGTTATTCCCCCCAAAAAAGTATATGTTGAGGCCCTGATCTCTGGCACCTGTGAATGTGAACTTACTTAGAAATAGGGTTCTTGCAGATATAATTGAGATCTAAGTTAAGGTTAGAAAATATTGGAGCAGGGTGAGCCCTTGATCCAATATGACTGGTGTCCTTATGCGAAGAGACACAGAGATAGACACACAGAGAGAAGAAAATACATAAAGATGCATACACATGGTGTTGTAGCCACCAGCCCCCGAAAGACGCACGAACTACCAGAACTCAGTGAGTTATAGGAAACACTCTTTATTCAGCCAGCTGGGTCTGCCAGGGGTACACGGACTCCAAATTAAGCAGCCCCAAAATGTAGAGGTAGAGGGTTTTTAAGCCCCAAATCCCATTCTTCATTCTGTCTAAACACAAAGAACTATCTTTCTTCTATTCGCTTCTATTCGCTACCTGTCAACTCACAGGTCAGGTGCGTAAGCGGGGTTACAGAAGCAGAAAGCTTGTTTAGAATGTTTCTATAATCTGAGGCCTACGAGCCCATAGCGATAGACAAACAGTAATTTCCAGTAAGAGTCAATTTTTCAGCCACCACAATAGAAGGAAGACAGCCATGTAATGACAGAAACAAAGATTAGAGTAAGACATATGTAAACAAAGGAATGCCAAATGTTAAGGGTGGAAAACTTTCCAGTAAACTGGCATTAAGGATTTACTCTGATTCTCTTAACCAGGATGTGGTAATCTGCTCAAAGATATGCTAATAGCTAACTTCTGATTCTGTAATCTGTTTACTTGTTTTGATGTTAACCAGGGTGTGGTAATCTGTTTATTTGTTAACCAAGGGTTGGTTCTAGGCTTTTTAAACTGCCTCGTTTGGGAGCTCAGGACTGATCTTCTCTGACTCTGTGTGAAAGAGTCACTTGCTGGCCAGCTAATAAGGGCTCACAATTCATCTCAATTGGCTCTGTGGGTCTTAGATTTGAGTGAACCACAACACCAAAGATTGCCGGCAACACCAAAAGCTGACAGAGAGAGTGCGGTCCTACTGACACCTTGATAATTGACTTCATTTCTCTAGGACTGAGGGAGAATACATTTCTGTTGTTTTAAGCCATCCAGTTTGTGGTACTTTGTTACAACACTTGTAGGGAACTAATACACCATTTTTATTACAATTGTCTTCAACATCATTATCTTTAGATAAGAATGAAGAAAGGATACTGCAGTCAGAAAAGAGGTGTGCGAGAGAATAATAAGTTCAGGAAGCCATAAGTTGCTGAATTTCACTGTATGGGGAGTCAGTGTCAGCTTATGAGGCTGAAAAGGGGTATTCTTCCATGAACACTTAGATCCTGCAGTAGTGTTATAAGTATGGCATTAGAATGATGGCAGGCCTATGTTCAGATTTTAACTCTTGAACATACTGGGTGTGTAACCCTGGAAAATGTAGTCATCTTCTCCAAACTATGCTATCATCAGCTGTAGAACAGAATAACAATTGCTAACTTGAAGGGCGATTTAGAGAATTTGAGAAATATGGATAAAGCACATGAGGCATGTGTGATACATGGTAGTTGGTGGTGCTATCAGACCTGTGTGGTAGAGAGATTTTCTGACACTTTGTGGATGGTGGAAAATGGGAAGGGAGGGGTGTGGCTGGAGAGAAAGACACCCCTGAGGTGGCTGTTGCAACAGCCCAGGTGAGAGGTGTCAGAGTCCTGAGCTATAACAGTGACACCAGTGGGGAGAAAACTGAGGAAATGAGTAAGAAATGTTTCTCCATTAAAGTTAATTGGGCATTATAGACCAATTGTATAGAAGCAGTAATGAGATAGCAGTTGTCTTCAAACATGCTAACTTCTACCCATTCCTGCTACTGTTTGAAAAGGACATGGTAATTCAGGGTTTTTTTGTTTGTTTTCTTTTGTTATGTTTTTCCAAATAAAGAATGCTTATTATCCTGCTCTACTTAGAAGGCTGGATTTATTTATAGGCACTACCCCTTAGGTGAGGCCTAACTGGAATGTGTCTGGAGAAATTGTTAGAATAAAGAGGAGATACAGTCATTTCACAGAGAAATGGCAGAAAAAAATGAAAGTCTTTTATCCTGGAAAAAAAATCAAAATTATGTATCACCAGTTCAACTTTAACTCAGTATGAAAAAAAAAAATCAATAAATTTGATTACTCAAATGTAATGTGACCCTGATACTAAAATTTGACCATATAAAGAATTATATTACAATCACCTTCAAAGTTTAATTACACCCTAGATTCCTTGATTGCAGTTTAACAGGACTGTACACAAAATGTTATCTTCTGCTCTTAGAAAATCACACACAATACAAGGAACCCCCACCCAAGCCCCAAGCCTAAACAAATAGAAACACAGGAAAACCATGCTTGGAATGTTAAGTTATTTCTGCAACAAAGAAAAGTAGCATTCTATGGAAAAAGCACTTAATAGGTTTTAAGAAAAATTCTAATTGATTCAGAAAGGCACAATAAAAATAAGTAAAATTTGGATACTGATAAATTTTATGCATTAGAATATTTTTCTTTAGAAGCTTATATTTGTCAGATAAATATGAACTTATCGCTTTGTCTCTGTCACACACATTTATATGTTAAATACAGAACACACAGATTTGAGACTTAGAATAACAAGGTGCATATGAATGACCATATGACTAGAAAATTTAATATTAGATATTTCAAATTCAGGTAAGAAAAAAAATATATGGAATGACAAATAGCCAAATTAATTTGTGACAACTAAGCAATGAGTGTCAATTTACCAGGTAGAGATGGCAGATTTCTGAGAACACTGTAGGGGTTCAGAATGAGTCACCCCAAGATGTGCCTATATATATGCAGATTGTTTTGCGCTAAAGGCAACCAAGACCCTGTGAACTCTGAGAAGAAATTTATCTGTTAAGATGGACTCCTCAAAGTCAATTAAGGGCCCAAATTTTCTGAATAAGAGTCTAGGGGCCATTTGCTGACAGGGGCTCCTCAAGTACTCTATATACAGGAAGGAACCTCAGACTGAACTCTCAACTTCCTGCACTGTGCCCAGCTTGTTTACTCTGAGTCAACCACTACAGGGAAACCCTGGTTTTGTCTTTCTACCAACAGACTAGGACTTACCTCAAACAATCAGAACAGCCGAATTTGGAAGCCTCATTTACATAAAACGGACATAATTGACACCTGGGCAGGAACTTTCACTATAAAAGGAGGCCTTCCCTTTGTCTCAGGGAAGACAATTTAGGTTGCTACCTGAATTTGTGTCTTCTGGAATGCACCTCTTTTCTGTTCAAATAAATATGCTTTATTTTTTATTACAGTATGATATTAATTTTGGTTACAACTCTGTTTGCTCAAAAGAAACTTGTCTCCCACTTAATTACCTAGAAGAATTCAAATTAGGGGCCTCGCACATACTAAGAAATTATCAGAGATAACCTTTTTTTTTTTTTTTTTTTTACCTATCTATAGGGCAGAGCAAATTTCTAATTACTGAGTATCTGCTCTTCCTATCAACCTACAATAACCTTCCTCCCCTTTGAAGCTCCAAGGTGATCTTTAGCTCAAAATAACTTAGGTACCTCCTTCTCTCTTTCTGTCTTTAAACCTCTCACGTAAGTGGGGTCTCTGACTCTCTCAAGCATGTGGGATTCCCATATATATGTGTGCACTTAAACATGGTCATTTTTTCTTGCTAATTCATCTGATGTCTATTTGATCATTAGACTAGCCAAAAGAACCTTTAAGGTGTAGAGGAAAGCTTTTTCCTCCCCCAAAACACCAAAATTAAAGCCCTTTCCTAGAGGACTCCTCTTACTCCAAGGTTTGTTTGAAAAACTCCTGGGTGATGTAAACGTTATTACGATATGATAGATGGCACTGATTTACTTTTGGAGTCAGGAATATTAATGGTCATTCTGTTTATTTTCATCTTCATGATACATTTCTTATGAATATCATTTACATAATTCCTAGATCCATGTGTTTTCAGCTCCAATGATTCTGGCATAGGAAATAGTCTTCAAATATAGCTGAACAAAAACTGTGGACATAATAATTGTTTGTCTGGTGTCACTTGTGGATTTGTCTTTGCTATCTAGAATAGTTTTTATTGGATAACATTAGTGGCAAACTTTTTATCCTTTAAAGATGAATTTGATTTTTTGAACAACCTATGACATTAAGATCCATGTCTTTCAAATAAGGTTAATGGTTAAGTCACAAAGTTAAATAAGATTTGATTTAAAAAAGAAAAATAAATCCTCCATTTTTTGTCATTCATGTGGCTAAGTCTGAAGACTTCCCATTCAAAATAAGAGTCTTATCTTGAGGTAGTTACTTTTCACAACCAAATTATTAAGCGCTACTGAGCATATGAATAAGAAAAATAATATTCTGAAAAATCATGACACTTTTATTTCAGGAAATGTTTTAAAAAAATAAAGTTTGAGAAACCTATCATAATTTGTGTATGATAGCTTTCAACTTTCTCTGCTAGAAAATAAAATGTTTTTTACTTCTATACTGGATTATCACATTAGTATATACTAGGAATTCCAAATATAAATTTCGGGGGTCAGTGATTACCTTCCGTGTGCTACCTGGGATCAACAGGCTCCAAACCCTCTCCACGCTGGTATCTCCAGGGAACCTGATCCTCTACCCTCAGGCACTGTCGTGGTCCTGTAAGACCCAGGCCCTGCTGCATTCCCCATAGCCACTATCCAACACCATGAGTTTAAAAGTCTCATGGTAATAAGATTAATTGGAATGAATTCCTTGAGTATTTACACCTGTGTTCTCGTGTGAGCCAAGAGCCTTTCTCACCCAGCAATTTTTTTCTAGGAAGGCATAGCTCTGTTCTCTGGTCATAATATTTTAATAATAATTATTATTCATAAGAATTATTACTAATATTAACAAGAATAATTCTGAGGATTTCAGTTGGCTAAGTTTATATATATGAGAGTTGACAAAAATGGTTGTAAAATCTAGGAGAAAAGAGGTAAATTCTACCGTTCCGTCTCCCAGCTTTGTCTTAGATATGACATTGCTGAATACTTCTGGGGTCAGGCTGAGTGGTGCCAGAAACAACAGGAAAATACTTCTATGTTTCTCACTTTGCTGAGCCAGGGCATGAGGATATATCAAAAATGAAAGAAATTCCACATGGACAGGAGAAAAATGGGCCACATTTAAGTTTTCTAACTTTTGATTGACTGAGAACTTAAGCATTTTTATAAAACAAACATATGTATTAGGCTAGAGAATAGAAATAATTTATGCAATTGCTTTTTTATTATATAATAAATCTTTCAATGGAAATTTATAATATATTGCTCATTAATATACTATACTGTGTTACTTTTATAAATAGTTACTGATGAGCATATCAAAATGACTGACTGAAGAATTTGGATGGTATTTTTCATGAGAGCATAATTTAAATTTAGGGCACTCTGAATGGCGGAGCTGTTAGGCTGGAAAAGAAGGTTTCTAGTATTTCAGGCTTCATATAGGAGTGTTGGCTCTGCTTTCTATCAAGACCTGTAAGATGGAACATTATCTGAACATAGCAAAGGGAGTTCATAGCTAGGCAGCTAAAAATTGAGTAGTGTTTACTACAAATAGTACATTTTAAAATGAACCTTAAATTGTTTTGAAATTTTTTATTTTTCAATTACAGTTTACATTCAATATTATTTTATATTAGTTTCAGGTGTACAGCATAGTGGTTAGACATTTATATAATTTACAAAGAAAAAAGTTTTAATGTATACTTAGGATTGAAAGAAATTGGCAACTATATGGATAGAGGAATAGTTCACCTTAAATAATGCATCTCTACTACTTATTCCTATAAGAGAAATAATTCAGAATCAGAATTAAAATACCAAATTAGTCACAGGGAATATTAATTATGAATTAGGTATGGCAATATCATGAATGCTATAGTAATTAAATTGAAATCTTATAGAAGTGATTAAAACCATCATTTCTGAGCAGTTTTGATAAGAGAGGTTGTGACATGTTCATATAGATAAAAATAGAAAAATTCCTATTCTCTACTTTGCAGGTTGCTTGGAGTTGGATGATGTCAAAAAACAGAAGAGCAATAATATCACTTAGAATTTGTATTCAGTAGTCTCCTCTAATCTGCAGTTTTGCTTTCTGAGGTTTCAGTTACCTGTGGTCAACTATAATCCAAAAATATTAAGAGAAAAATTCCATAAATAAACAATTCATTAGTTTTAAATTGGATAACATTCTGAGTAGTATGATGAAATCTCACAGTGTCCTGCTCTTTCCTGCTGGGGATGTAAATCATCTCTGTTCAGCATATCCAGGTTTTGTTAGTCACTTAGTAGCTTGGTTGTCTTGGTTATCAGTCAGTGAGAGAGAGAGAGAGAGAGAGAGAGAGAGAGAGAGAGAGTGTCACATAACTTTTATTACAATATTTTGATATAATTGTTCTATTATTAGTTATTGTTGATCTCTTACTGTACCTAATTTATAAATTAAACTGTATCATAGGTATGTATGTATAGGAAAAAAACATAGTATATATATACATATATAGGATTTGGTATTATCTAAGGTTTCAGGAATCTGCTGGGAGGACCACTGTAGTGCTTTGTAGAGCTCCTGTAGTCCTTGTAAGGATTTGGGCTTCTATTCTTCTGATCCATCGAGCTACACTATACAGTATAAAGAACAGTTGTGAGCATTTCCATTACACAGATGGAGCAAGGAAGCCCACACATTCTTCTTTTAGCTTTCTTTGAGTAAATTAATTTTCCTTTTGGATAAGCTCAGACAAGAGTTTAATTAATCTGAAAATTTTTCTTAACATCACTCTATCCAGAGTATTTAGAGAAAGCTGCAGAATATTAAGTGTTTATAAGTTAATTTATATTTGTTGACATCTCAGTTCTGAAGATATATGAATGGAAGAAAAATAAAGCTATTTTCTAAAATGAGTTTGGGTATCATATTTAAGCTGCCCTTGACATTTAGCATTTTCTTGGATCATCAGCTGTAGGTAAGAATTTTTTTTTTTTTTAATTGGTAGGTTTGGGTTGGTTGGAAGTTACTGTCTTCTCAGGTCTAGTAGGCTCTGCAGTGAACCTCAGGGGAGAATGATATAAATTTGGTTACTTTTCACTGTTATTTTTCTTGCAGTTACTTGACACCCAAACATGGCTTATTTTTTTACCGATAGACGTTTTAGAAAGTTTTGCTTCCCTGAGAGTTTATTTAATATACCATTTCATGTTTAGAAAACTCAAACAAATCTAAGTAGTTTAAAATAAAAAGGACAGATCAGAGAAGTAGTAAATTCCTGAAGTGAAGAATTTGTTCCAATGAAACCTGGGTTAGTTAGAGAATAAGAAAGGTCACTTATTCTTCAAATTCAATCAACAGTTAAATTTCTTTTTTTTTTTTTTTAGAATTTTTTGTTGTACTACCCTTACTTCAACTTTCAACCTATGTAACAGCATAATCAGATCAGATAAATGTGGTAATCCTGTATTTTTACTGATGAGGTTGTGTGCGTGTGTGTGTAGTTTGTCAACAGGCCCTCTTGTCTCTTCTCTCTTCATCAGAGATCTGAACCTCGAAGTGATGAGATGTCATAGATTTGTCATATCTAGTTATTCTTTGCTGCTATCCCTCAAGAAATGGGCTTTCTTTTCAGTTATAGAATAAATTGTCTATGATGTTTAGATATTGATCGAATGGAACAACTATAATTTTTATTATGGGATCCTCAAAGGCCTGCTTCTTAGAAGATAAATAATTTAACTTAAATCACCTTGGGTATTCTTTCAGAGTCATCTTTCTTCTTTTAAAAGGAAATTTTCTCATGACATTTAAGATCTTAATGGGATTTTCAGTAACTATTGAAGTTTTTAAATTAAAAGAATTAAACAAATATCCCAATACACACATATAAACTTAGTTTTGGGGGGCTTTGGTGATGGAGCTTCTGTTTGAAGGATTCTTATAAAATGTTTAAGCAGATTCACTAACACAAAAAGGTAATAACAATTATTTTCAGTTCAGAATATGTCTTTACTACTCAACATAAAGCAATTAGATAAGGAAAAGCAGGGGCTCAACAAGCATATAATGGGATTTTTTGTGTATTGATTAGATGATAAGGCTGACACAAATATAATAAAAATTGTAGGGTAGAGAATATTGAATATTAAAGTCACCTAATAACCATTTTATATTTCTAAGTTTGGCACTGAGATTGAATTTGCAGTTGTTCTAAAAGGATTAGATAAACGATAATAACAACGAATCATCTCCTAGCTTTATTTGCAAAAGCTAAACTGGAAAAAATAGTACTGTGCTTATTGGCCTTGCTTAATTAAGCGATTACTATCAGCTCACTGAAAAAGTAAATGTTAGTCTTACTTAGATTTCTCTGTATTGTATTCTTTCTCCTCTGGTATTTTTCATTCCTATTTACTCATTACTCTTTTGCTGCCTTTTTGGTGGCAAGTTTTCATTAACTTTTTTATTAGTAGAAAGTTATTTAAAAATAATTTGTTGTGTTAAATTTTCAAATGCATAAACCAGGACATTTCAGTTTACTAAAAAGCTATTGAGTGAATGTAATTTAGAATATCAGTTTATCAGAGTCACTTAAGCCCCAGCAAAACCACTTGAAATAAGACCTGAATATTAAATATTTTTAATTCCATCATTTATTATTTATTGTTTTCAAAATCAGAAGTCAAAAGTTTTTACTGAGTACCTAAGTTTGTATGAAGAACTGTGCCTGATCTTAAGTGCTGGCTTAGAGAAAATAGGACAGACATGTTTCTGCTACTCTAGGTAACAAAATGAGTAAACAATTTCTTCAAGTAAATAAAGAATTTGATGATAGTAAGTATTGTTTAAAGCTACATTTTTAGAGAGTAGTCAGAGGAAATGCAATCCAGACAATATCTTGACCTCAGCCTTGTGAAGCACTAAACGGAAAATCTATTCACACCATTTCTGAAACTCTGACTTATAGGCTGTGAGCTAATAAATAGGTTTTGTTGAAGTGGCTAAAAACAAACAAACAAACCTAGATTATTGGTTGGCCACATTAGCACCCTAACCTGGAAGTTTAGGAAGTAATATTACTTCCTTTGGAAGTAATTTTAAGTCATGAAGGAGCATAGACTGTACACAGGCAAAGACAAAGAGAAGAATGCTATAGGCAGAAAGAAGGCAGACAAAGGCTTTGAGAGGACAAAAAGTTCAATAGATGTAAGGAAATGAGAGAAGGCCAGGAGAGCTGGTATGGAGAGGTTTTATGTTAAAGGACTGAGAAGCCTACAGCACTGCCTATATTATTCAGGTCCTTGTAGATAAGCTCAGGATACTGGAAGGGTCCAAGTATGAGAGAATGAACTGTGTTGGCAGCAGTGAAAGTAGAGAGAACTACATTGTCAATACGTTGGTAAGGCAGAGTCAACAGGAGGGGACTGTCTGCAGATAAGAGCAAGAATGCAAGGAATTGAGAAGGGTCCAACATGACTCTAAGGTCAGTGGATGATAGTGTAAGTATCAGAAGCCGGAAAATGAGAAAAAAAGTCAAGTTTGCAGATGAAGATCAAAAGTTTTTTTGGATTTATTAATTTGTGATGTGTATGTGACATGCCAATTACATCATTGACAATAGAAATTTAGAGCTTGACCTGTAGAATATATTTGGGAGCCCTCAACATGAATATAATATATTGATCAGGGGTTAGTTTAAGTTGATCTAATAAAAGGAAACCCAAATGCAATGGATTAAACAAGATTAAAACCTACTTCTATCTTTTCCAGCGGTGAAGAGGAAGGTGGCACAGGGTTGGCTAGGTAACTATTTCAGCACATGCTTTCATTGCTGGACCCACCGTGGCTGTTCCAGCCTTTGCCAGCTTGAATGCATTCCAGCCCAAAAGAAAGGAAAAAGAAGAGGTCACTTTTATTCCTTTTAAGGACACTTGAAATTAGACATGTCACACTTATGTGACTTAGGCAGATAAGTGTGCTCCATTTTTAGAAACATGGTATTCCCTAGTGACCCTAGCTATAGCAGATTGAAGGATGTGAACTGGGAGCGGAAGTATCAAACATTTTTGAGAAAATCTGTCATGAGGAAGTAGAGAGTGGAGCAGAAGCTGGGGTGATAAGAGAGACTTAAAGAAAGCTCTTTTTAGATAGAAACTTTTTGATATAATTTAACTCTTACAGAATAAATCATTAATGCATACAATTTGAAGACATTGAGAAAAAATACCCATAATTGGTGGTGGAGTAATTGTCTCTAGGTAAGAAATAAGACAGCAATTCTATCTACAGAATAGTAGAAAAGGATAGAGACAGATTCAGAAATATTTGTGGACTTGGCAGCAGAATTTTGATGTAGTTCTATTTGCTGTTTTGTATCCGTAATGGCAGTAACATCATCTGCTGAGAGTGAATGGGGAGATGGCACCAGCAGTCAGAATGTTGAGGAGAGAAGAGGTGATCGGAAAATATCATGAAAGTCAGGGCATCTATGTGCAGATGAGCCGATTATACCCCACTCATCTTGCCATTCACAGGTTTCCCTGACAACGGTGTTCCCTAGAGTTATGAGGTAAATAACCACAAGACTCAGTGGAGGCATTGATATTTGTAGTGTGTCAATGGAAAAGTGACTGGAGACCTACCCATGTTACTGTGCAATGTATGGGCCATTTGTGGGTATCAGCCTGAATTTATAATGTATTTTTTTTACAATTATTAATTAGCAGTAAAACTATATTCCTATTCCCTACTCTCTAAACTTTGTTTGACTTATAAAACTTTATCACTTCATCGGATATCACATTTATTTTCAGTTGTTTCTTTTTTTTCACTCCGTCTTATTTGAAAACTTGTTCAGGAGATTCTCCTTTTCTCTTAATACACAGTCTTCATTTTTTCCATATTTAATATTATATATTTATATATAAGTATATATTTACTGTTTAAATATATAAAAGTTAGTTTTTAAAAGGAAGTAACATTTCAATTCACTTGTGAAGAGTTGTACTCTCATTCTCTTTCCTTATGTTAGCTTTCTTCAGTTTTGAGTACTGATTTCCTGATAGCAACCCAAACTTCCTCATCCTATTTGGTTTATAGGGTTATTTTTTTGTTTGTTTGTCTTAGGCATTATCCCTTCCAAAATCATCTCACTTTTTAATTTACTTTAATGTATTAAATTAAGAATGGCAAGTAGGTTGTACCAAGAAGGATCAGCTCTGACAAATTATGCCTGCAGTGAACAAAAAGTTGAGAAGTGTGGCACATGTACCATGTATCTCATTAGCCTTCTTCCTCACTTCGTTTATCATAAACAACCAACTGAAGCAGTCTAACTAGACTGAGGGATTGGTCTCTGGAATATAATCCTGGTTTCATTTCTATCCAGAGACAGTAGAGCAACTTGAACAACACAGATCTGCACAGCTCTTTAAGTCCAAAAAGTGGAAAACAGGAGTTTTCAACTGTATAATGCTACTGTTCCCTTTATTCTTACACCACAGTGGCTGACCCTGATAAGAGGTTGACAGGCAGTATCAAGTCTTGCTAGCTTTCAAAAAAATAATTCAGATATCTGAGTTTAATATACTTATGAAAGCCACCATGTGAGTGATCTCTGACTATTTTTCTAGAAAAGAAATGTCCTTTGGAGGGAGTCTGCACAGATAACTAAAAATCTGTGACATTTTGATATCTCCTTTTCCCATATCTCAACAAGAGAATGGTAGAAATGCATGGGACAGAGAATTAAAGTTGGCTATAGGTTTGGTCTTTAAACTTTGGATCAAAATGTCAAAGACTCATAATGTAAATAGCTCAAAAGGTAAATGAGTCTTTCAAGATCAAAATGGTCATGTATTTAGTTATGTAAAAAAAAAAAAAGCTGGTCCTAAATGTGGTCCAGTGAGGCCCAGACAGTGTTTCTAAGTATGGTCCAATGAAGAATTTCCTTTGGTCAAGCCATTTCCTAAGATAAACAAATTAACTTGAGGTTAGGTTTTGATGAGCATAGAGTAAATCTTATGATTCATGAGAAAGTCCTGGCTCTATCCTCAGGCAGTCCTGATATCTATCTTTATGCAGGGATAGAAAAATCCTGTATTGAAATAGAATCACAATGAGTTTCTTAATTTTCATAGTTAAATACCAACTATGATAACATCATGCCTTGTATTTAGAATCTATAAACTTGTTTTTTTAGTCAGTAGCAAAGAGTACCCCAACTTCAGACATCATTTTCATTAGCTCTTAGTAATCTGTCTGAGATAACTAAACATTACTTAAGGAACAATCTAAGATAGTGATTTTCAAACTGTACCCTATGTGGCACCAGGGCTTCTATAGAGAGTTTTCAAGGTAACCTTAAGAAGTTTCCTGGGTGAATGAGAACCATTTCTAATCCTTACCCTCTCTATAAGAAATGGAGGTCTATTTTGGTATCCTTCAAGTAGTCAGCCCCTGTACAAATATTCGTTTAGAAAACATATTTCTTAAACAAAAATGAGGTTTGAAAATGACTGTTCTAAGGATCATAGGACCCACCCCTTTCCATGGATTCTGTAAACTCAATCCCTGAATTACATGGGATAAAAACCTAACATAGAGACATTTCCTTAGCACAGATGATAGATAGATAGATGATAGATAGATAGATAGATAGATAGATAGACCTTCCAAAATGCTCATTCCTGGCTCCGGAGCTGGGTCTTTACTGCTGAATGCAGTAATCCCACTTTCTTTGGCATAGTCATTGATTTAGAAATAGGTATAAGAATCCTTTTCTGTGGAATGAGATGAAAACAGGGCTTTATGAGGGTTTCTTGGAAAAGAAATTAATAGCTCCTCTGGGGAGTAATAACAATCCAATTCTAGGTATCAAAGAAAAAGCATTTCATCATGATTTCAATTGGCAGATGTCCTAGGAGCAAAAGAGCTAGATTTAGAGTGGAGCCAGCATGATGGATGATTGAACCGAAAGATGGAAAGAATTCATGAACTTTATTACAATGTTAAGCTCTGGATCAACTGGCTCTAAAGTTTGACCTCGCTTTGACTTTCATTTATGTGTAGCAAAATGGGATCTATTGTTTAAGATACTTTTTTTCCTGCTACTTGCAGCTGAAATCATCACGGCTGACATACATATATATTCCAGAGAAAGAAGGTAGCTTGTACAAAAACACATTGGTGAGAATAAGCTTGGCATGTTCAGAGAACAGCAAGAGGGCAACCAGGAAGTTATAGAAGAATAAAGATTAAGTAGAGTAGTTCTGGGCACTGATGAAAGAGATACTGGATGCAAATATAAATGGTTTAAGGAAATGAAAGCCTAGTTTAATAGAATTAAGGTGTTTGAAAGGTCATGATTATGGGATAATGCTGGAATTTAGGGTTTAGAGAAATTTTGTTGCTCACATAAAAAGTTTTCAATGACCTTGGGAACCTGATAAGAATGTGGGTTAACGGTAGTACTGGGGAATGGAGTAGTGATTCATATTGACAATGGTTTATAGAACATGGGACTTAAAAATAGCTTCTCTTAGAAAGGGGTACAGTGTAAGAATCATTCTGAGGGAAGATTTCTATTTTAATTGAGGCCAAAGATGAAGACAAAGAAAGGACTGTGTGAAAAGTTTGAGTTCAGAGGAGAGTTTAGTAAATATGGAATGTGGTTTCTGGAAAACAGAATAGAAAAGGTTTTCAGAAAAAATAAGATTTGGATAAGTCAGAGAAAACTAGAGAGAAATTCCCAAATGTATATCGCGGAGGAAAGATTGTCAGTGAGGTCACTATCAAGAATTAAAGGGATGTGAGGTACTGAGGAAATGGCCGACTTTTTAATTTTACGTGACACTGTCATTTCAGTGTAAACTGAGCTTTCGTGGGTCTTGGGCATGAAAAGGCTGGCAAACAGGTTTTCAAAGGAAAATTGATGAAGAGATTGTTATGGAAAATCCCCCCAAATTTGTTGTCTATTGTGCAGTGTACCAAATTAGTTTCTAGAAACGTCTTTTAGTGCAGAAACAGCAGGAGTCTCAACAGGTGGGTGAACTCAGGATAGTTAAGCTTCTACTGAAACGATAATCTGGTTGTACAGGAGAATGGACTTCTTAGTTCTCAGGAAGGAACATCGACCACCACAGAGGATTTGAGGCTTTGGTCTCTCTGTGTGGAACATATAGTATCTTTTTAAGAGCAGACTATATTCTTTTAAAATTAAGATAACCAAGGAGGTAAAATAAGCTTTTCACACAACTATCAATCCTTAGACAAAAATTCGCATTCCTTCCCTAGTTATCTTACCTATATGTCCAGTGGAGAGAATATCCTAGTATATGAAGATGATTCCTTCAAAGGGATTTGTAAATAAATATTCTTCTCTCTGTAAAAATGTTGTGTTTTAAAACAGGTTAAACAACTTGCTTTATTTCTTTACAACAGTCATGAAACTAAAAGTTTATAGGAAAAAAAAGGCTAATGGTTTAAAATTAGTTTACTGAGCGAAAACACTATATTTTATTACAAACTCAATTCAGAAAGATTAAATTATTATAATCAAAAGATGCACATTTCATAAGGAGAATTATGTAATTAAAGATTTTGGATATAGATACAAGACTTGGGGAACTAAATACTTGACATATTTTACAGAATTATTTTCCAAATAAAAAGATGTAAGTGACATAATAAAGAAAAAACTTTACATAATAAAAGTATTTCTGTAAAGTTTCCTGTTTCACTAAATTCTAGTAGTTTTTAATAATAATTATGTTGTTTTGTTGCCTCAAATATCTTTTCTTTCTCTGTGAATCTATCAAATATATGTCAATTTCTTAAAGCTTAAAGCTTAATATTTTTCTAACTTAAGTGCACCAATGTATTAACTGCCTTTGTAACTGTAAATGCTTGTAAAAGCTTTATCTTAACTATGCTATGTCTGTTTCTTTAACTCTATAGGAAAATAATAGTAATATAATTGTCATGTATATATATATATATATATATATATATATATATATATATATATATATATTTTAATTCTAACACCCGAATTTTATGTGCACTCATCAAATGATTTTGAGTTCACCATTGAGTTCTTACCAGGCAGTGCTATTTTACAATTATAAATGCAACATACACTTATACATACAACAGCTCAAATAGGGTCAGTTTATATTCTTTTACAAGCACAAAGAGGAATAATCCAGAATCGTTCATTGTTGATACTTTCCTTTATATCCTACAGCTATCCTTGATTCAATTTAAAAGCAGTTCAGGATACTATTTTTTGTCAGTGGGGCAAATGCCACTGATTCCTGGTAATTTGCTGATCAAATCAGTTTGAGTAGAGTTAATTTAGCTGGGTCTATGAGATTTGGCTTCTCAAGATAAGTAGCTATTTCAGGGCCTATCCACACTTATCTTCTTTTACACTGGTTAACAAACACCTAATAGAATGATGGATAGCCAAGGGTCACTATATAAATAGTTACTGTGTTTCTAAACGACAGAGCTTTTGGACTTGAAGTTTCTATTTATAGAAAATTTAATAATAATTAATTATCATGACATGTTCAATAAATTAAGAGTGTTTAGTCTAAAAAACTTATGGAGAGCTTCCTTTAAGTGAATATTATTTGATGAGTATGTGAATATTGTTGCTTAAAATATTAATAGCCATGTAGGGAAGTTAGGCTTTTTGAAAATAGTTGTAAAGTCTCAGTGAGAGTATTTAGGGAAATAAAATAATTGAAATAAGGATTAGAGTATGTTTTTGAATCCTGGTATATTTTTTTCCATGTAAGAAGGAAGAGTGAAACTTTTACGAACAGAATTATATGGTAGATAAGTGTCAAGTAGAAGAATGTCGGTGAGCATTTAACTGTTATAAATGTAATGAGTTCATATAAAATTTAAGGAAGAGGTAGTGACATATGCATGTTTTTAGTCTTTTTTTTTTCAATGAGCCTCTCAGTTTCTTTGTTTTAGGCTTTAAATTTCTTTTTCTCATTTTCTGTCATGAATTACTTTATCAGTCCTCCTTTTACTCTGAATTTTTGCCTTTTTTCCAACTGTCTTTTTATTCATTATTTTATTCTTTCATTCCAAATTTGTTAGCTTCTTCCTTATGTGCAAATGTTGCTCCAATCACTGGGATTCTAGAAATGTAAGACTTTATGGAGTTCTTTTTGTCCTACTTTCAATATTTAATTCAGGTCAACTAAGTAAACATTTACTAGCATCTCCTCTGTATAAATCACTCTCCTCAGGTAAATGAAGATGTTGCACCATCTCTGACCTCAAGAAACTCATAATCAGATTAGAGAAACAAACATTTACAAACATATAAGGTATGGTGTAATAATATTAAGATAGATGCTTATTTAACTTAATATGGGAGTTCTGAGAAAGGATCTAACTTTATACTATTGAGTGAGGTAGAGGAAGGCTCCTTACCACATTTGACATTTATGTGTCATCACCTGCAATAATAATACATCCAATAAAGATTTACTGCTTTGCTGTCTTTTGGCTGATGTAATTTCTCCTTAGTGACTTAGTTAATCTTGTTTTCAATTTCTCTAAATCTTTATAGCTGTAAGATTTAACAGTCCTAAAGGAAAGATAGTGGTGACATATACTGAGTGATAAAGAAAATTAGAGAGACATGTACCCAAGGTAGAAGAAGCATTAAGAATTAATTAATTCATTCAACAAATATTTATTAAGTACATACTATAATAGTCACTGTTATAGGTTCTGGGCATACAACAGTGCACAAAACAAGCAGAAATCTATCCTCATGGAAGTTATAGTTCAATAAATAAATAAACATGCAAAACATAACATGTCAAACATAATATGGTAAGGGCTTTGAAGAAAAACAAAGCACAGAAGAGAGTTAAGGAGTCTTAGAGCTGGGGTGGACCTACTTTACAAAGTATGGTTAAGAAACTTGTCATTGATAAGGTGACATTTGTGCTGAAACTCAAAGAAGTAAGGGAGTGAGCTATGTAGTATCTGGAGGAACAATATCATCTGCTTACAGGAGAGTAAATACAAAAGCCCTGAGATGTGAACATGTCAGGTATGTTCAAGTAATATAATGGAGGTGTTGCAGGAGCAGGGGAGAGTATTTTTAAAATGAAGTTACAGAGAAACCAAGTCAGATCTTGTAATGGGGACAATGAACTTTATGGGTTATTCAAAAAGGGAGGAAAGAGGATAAGCATGGCCAGTAGAAGGTCAATCATTATTTCTTGGTCAACATACTGTGGATCCAAACTTGGGCTTAAGTAGTAGGTCAGGCATTAGTCCCTTGCAAAAACAAGAATTCAGTCTAGAGAAAAATTACCTCAATTCTGCCATTTTTAGAGAGTAAAATGGAGCAGAAAGGGCTTAGATTTGAGTTAGAAAGTTCGGTTTCTTATTTCTATTCTGCCTCCGACTAGCTGGGTAATGTGGAACTGATAAATTAAACCTTTTGGTTTCTCTTGTTCTTTCTTCAAAATGCAGGAATGTTTTCTAGGTAATATCTACACTTTAAAAATTCCAGTTCAAAGACAAATGACAAATGAGCCCAGTCTGGTGCTGAAAATAGAGCTTCATTGTTTTCAGAGGGCACAGAATACCAGGTGTGTGCATTTATTCTTTTTTGTTTTAATTCATGAAAATTTTCATGAAACAATAGTTCTTTTCATTTACTTCCTGGTTACTGAGAGAGAGGCCTTCCCTCTGGTTGGTCTTCTGGCCTGTATTCTGAGTTCCCTAGGGCTAACAACAGGACAGTGAATTCAGAGACATTATCTGGGATCTTTGCATACCAACACTCACCTTCTGTTCACTAACATCTGTAGCATCAGCATGTGTTGGTACCATTCAAAAATGCAGTGAAGCTTGCTGTGGAGGAACTGTGTAGTCCCTGCTTTTATTTTTATTTTTTTTCCAGAATGAGTCCCAGTGGAACCTGTTACTATCTGTAGTTTCCATGGTTACCTGAAAATGTGAAAACGCATTGCATTTTCTGCAAAGTCATGATTTTATATAATGAATTTATTGTATACCACTCTTCAATTGAGAAATGGAGGGCTCATGCTCTGAGTTTTCAACAATAGTAAAATCTCTTAGCTGGTTATTTTTTAGTTTTTGCACATGGAGATGATTAACTTTCATTATAATATTGTTAATGGATTTCAAAAAATCAAAGCAACAGATTGCAAGGTTTATGAAAAAACAAGTGTTTACTATAAAACAGTGAGATACTTAATGAACAATAAATTAATAAAAGGGGCTTTCTATAAAATAAAGACAAAAATTATCAATTTCTAAAAAAATCCACAGAGAAATGGAGATGGCAAGTTAGGAAAACAATTGTAACAAATTGAACTGTATTTCTATAGTTTAAAGGGTATCAACAGAACATATTAACAGAAAATGTAAATAAAATAAGTTTTTAACTGCAGCAAAAATAAATAAATAAATAAATCTATAAATATAACCTGAAGAGTTCACTAGAGTTAGACATAAGCATGTAATTTTTGGGGGTAAACTTTACTCTTTTAATAGAAAAACTCAGTTACTTGATTTCTACCATATTATTTTACTTCTCTTTTGAGAATAAGTGTATTAAAAATATATTATGACCCACAGTACAGAAATTTAAAAATTCTATTCACATGAGTTAATGTGCAACTAGGGCTGGGTTTTCAGTGTTAAGTTCAGGGAGAGCTTTTTTCTTCCTTTTTCTTATTTTCAACTATAAATTCATACATAATTATTCACTGAATTATCCAAGCCTCCAAACAAAAATATAGTATGTAGATGACTCATAAAACAGAAGACACTGCTCTAATTTTAGCTAATTACCTTCCCTGATCTGTGAAGACTATATTATTCTTAAGGCCTTATTGATACCAGGGATTTGAATGCCAGTGTCTCAACCAGTGAGACAACTCCAAGCTACGATGACATTCTTTTAGGGGGTCACGATGAAGGCGGAAAAGAGAATTTCTATGACTTCTTGTAAGTCACCATTTTGATGACAAAGAATCCTGGAGTGTGTTTTGCTGACCCTGAGGGTGAAGGACAGCACAGAGGGGGCATTTAGAAGAGTGACCATACCTACTAAAACTTCAGCACCTCATTGAAAAGAGTCAGCATTTGGCAATTTGGTTTTTCCACAGGATACAACTGGAGTTTTTCCTCCCTTCCCCTTTCAAAATCGCCATACCACTGTCCAAAAGCCATTTTTCAGGTTACATAGCTTTCTGGAACTAAAAAATAATACGTATATTAGTCTTTGCTAATGAGAAATGAGGGAATGGAAAATAAATAAAGATCGTAGAAGAAAATGTGAGGTCTGAATTGGCAAAAATTGATGATTGATTAAAAGCAGAGAGTCCAGGGAAAAAAGAAACCAAGAAAAATGCCAGAGTTAGGGTACTTAGACAGAAGGGGTAGATGACAGTGAAGTGGAAATTGAGGAAAAAGTTGGTTTTAGAGGAATATGAAAGTATCGAAAGAGCAATGCTCCAATTCAAGGAAGAAGAAAACAGTGCTAGCTAAACTGCACGGTAATTCTTTTACAAAACAAAGAGTTATTCAACTAAATTTGCAGTGGTAATTTTCTCTCATGTCTTCAGTTAATCATTAGATTGCTATGTAGTGAGACTCAATTGTATCAGTTCTCATAGTTATCATTAAGCTGATTGCTGCCGAACTGGGTGAAGCTAGCATAACCGTCTTGATCTGATTTGAGTAAATGTAGCCTAAGAATGAAAGGTGAGGGCTCAGTAAGGAGGAAAAGAAAACTAACTAACTAACTAACTAACTAACTAACTAACTAACTAACTAACTAACTAAAAAGAAGAAGAAGATAGAGGAGGGGAAGAGGAAGGGAAGGAGGAGAAAAAGGAGAAGATTTTTCTATTTTTGTTTCCTTGGCAATATGTTAAGAGATTATGTCATTTGACATTGCTCCAATTACAATGATTTCTGAAAATGAGCACATCACTTTTAGACAATCTGGAAGCTATGCCATGGGAGATATTGTAAGATTTATTGACTTCTGAGGCTTTTAAGCCAGAGCAACTCCCATGTCTACCTCATGTGAATCACATTCCTTTTCACCTGGGCTATCACCTGAGGACAAGAAGAAACAGTTTCTGGATACAGTACTGCAGAGACTGCTGGTAAGACTACTGTGTGGAAAGGAAATGGCTGAGGCACCTCTGGGGAGGGCGTGGTTCCTGACCTCAACTCCTCTGACTAGACTGCTCTCAGTGTAACTGCAGAGATGGGTATGAATGTGAGTTGAAACTAAGAAGTCCCCCTAATGAGCACTGCAGAGTCAAAGTAGGAGAAAATTTTGCTCGTTCTCCTCCTGCTCTTTCACTAGGAATACCTCTTTTCAGTTGTATAGTTGATATTTAGTCATTGGTGATATCTTAAAGTACTGTCTCGAGGCTCTAATTGTTCAGAGGAAACTTATTCTTTCACCTTATTTTATTACCACATTGAATATAATATTTTTTCTTAGTATCTACAAATTGTCAAAATCATAAGAGAATTAATTTAGCAATTTAATTATTTGCCTTTTAGTGCACAAGGTTCAGTTAATCACACTCTTCACTTACTGGTATACCAAGATCAAAGGCCGTACAAATTTGTTTTCTCATTTTATTATTTGTTCCTTAATGCCCAACCTCATTCCAGTTCCAACCCCCATCATAATATCTTCTGTAATGTTTTCAAAATATCTAGGGGTGTGTGTGTGTGTGTGTGTGTGTGTGTGTGTGTGAACATGTATGGAGAGAAAGGGAGGGAGAGAAAGGGAGAGAAAGATATTTATAGGCACATGTTATTAATTTATGTAAATGATAGGCCTTATTGCCAATTATAGCAGTAGAAGTACAGATTTTCTAGAAATGAATCGAACAAGGAATGATCAAGACCATTATGAAAGATAATTTTAATATATGTAAAACAATACTGTATTTTTAGATGGGATATTTAATATCATAAAGATCAATTTTCTTTAAATTAATTCCAAGAGATAACACAATTCTAATAAAAATTGCATTCAAAGTTCCAGCTTATGGAATGGAAGAGTAAGTTCCTTATGAGAAATTATGAGTTATAAATATATTTATTTGCACTTAATTTTTTATTGCAAATCCATAGACTTAGATTTACTACCTTTGTTACCATTATATTGCCACATATAATTTCAATAAAACTAATGTACATATTATGTGTTGAATTATGTCTTCCCCCCTCAAAAAATGATATATTGAAATTCCAACCCCCAGGAGTTCAGAATGTTACCTCATTTGAAACTAGATTTGTTTTTGACATATAACATCATATAAGTTTAAGGAGTATAAACTGATGATTTAATACACATATGTATTGTGAAATGTTTACCACAATAAAGTTAGCTAACAATTTCTTCACCTCCCATAACTACCATTTTATTGTTGTTATTATGAGAATATTAAAGCTCTACTCTCATAGCATCTTTCAAGTATACAATATAGTAATCACCTTGCTACACATTATATTCTAAGAACTTATTCATATTATACTTGGAAGTTTGTACCTTTTGACCAATATCTCTCCATTTCGCCCACCCCTGAGCCCTTGATAACCACCTTTCTACTCCGTTTCTATGAGTTTTATATTTTTACGGAGGTAATCAATTTTAAATGAGGTAATTAGGGTGGGTTCCGACCCAATATGACTGATGTTCTTATGTAAAGAAAATTTTGACACAGAGACAGACAGGCCCAGCAGGAAATTATTGTGAAGATACAGGGAGAACATGATGTGAAGATGGAAAATTGAGTGATGGATCTATAAGCCAAGGGATGTCAGTGATTGCAAGCAAACCACCGGAAGCGAGGAAGAAGTAAGGAAGGATTCCCTACAGGTCTCAGAAAGTAGCTTTAGACAAAATGAAACACAGCTTTTTTTTTTGACCCTAAATTCCTTTCAGACCTGTCCTATCTCCATCTCTGGCTGTGATTTCAGACTTTTAGTCTCCAGAACTGTGAGACAATAGATTTCGGTTGTGTTAAGCCAGTCAATGTGTGATACTTTACTAAAGATGCCCTAGGAAACTAAAATAGTACACCATAAAATTTATTATGTAATGTGTATGTGGCAAAATTAATTACAAATAAGCTATATTTGTGTCTTTCATAAATGTACTAATTTATGTTCTTTAAGGAATTGAATCAGAATAATGTGAAACAAACATAGGTACCAACTGTTTTGTGTTGTGTTGATAACTCTCAGAGCTGAAACTGAAGTGAAAGAATCTTACTCTTCATATCAAATTCACCATTATAATTATTCCTTTTACAGTTGACCCTCATAAACGAGTTTGTTGTAAACATCTTGGTTAAGATATATGTAGTAATACTTTGGAGATATGTATATATAACGTTTGGGGATGTTTAATCAAAAATTAGTAAAAAAGAAATCACCAATTAAAAAAAGGATAATTCCGTTATCTTTTTTCCAAGATTCTCAGTCTTTGGGGAGTTTTTATATTATTCTCATATTACCTAAAGCATGTCCTAAAAGATCCTTTCTATGAAATTTATGTTCAATGTTGATAAAAAATAATGGAAGTTATAATTATATTATCAACTTGCATGGCACTTTATAATAAGTTCGAAGTACTGCATTTCAAAATGCTTTATAATTTCTTAATCTTTGAAGTTGGAAGCATACATTTCAATTAAATATATAGGACAGATATGATTGTGATATCATCAATTTATCACATAGTACTTTACAGTTTTAAAGAACTTTTACATGTGCTCTATCATTTGAGGCTTACGACACTGTAGATGTAAAAGAAGCATAAATGAAACACTGAGGCACAAAAGCTTTGCTTCAAGTATCACAGGTTCTTAGTGGAGAACCCAAGTACAAGAATTCTCATCTCATGTTTTAGCTATGCAATCATAGCTTATTGATAAAGTGAGCTGCTCCAAGGATTCTAAGAAAGTGTCTTACAAGACAAGGAGCCAGATTTGATGTTAACTAACATTAAATTGAACCAGGATTTTTAATACCTAACAAACAAACAGTGAGTAGATAGCTATAGATTCTATCTAGGACATTGCTCAGAGATAGGAAAGGAAAAACTAACAGACATGATTTAAAGTGGGATATTCTTAGTTATATATAAATATGTATACTTAAATTAATTTTTTTTTCTTTTCACAAATGTCTGCTTTAGAAGGAGAATTAGAGTTACCGAAGAAAACCGAAATAGAATATACTTGCCCAAAAGTAAATCATCCTTTCACAAAATCTCCCATTAGGTTAATGTTTTCTTTCTGCATTGGTATGATAGTTTTGGTAATTTGGGGGCACAGAATAGCCTTCATCTACTACATAATCGAATAACATGCTACCAATTCTATGTAAGTAGTTTCATTGGATCTGTGGTGCCTTTACCCACAAAGCAATTTTTTTTTGCATGTCGCTAAGTTAAAATAGTTTTGGTAACCCATTAACCCCATTATGCTAACTTTGTACTTTATATTCATATCTAAAAAATATGAAAATGAAGATGGTTAAGTATAGAATTTATCATAACTATAGATACCATTAAAATATGAAATAAAGTACCATAGTGTAAACTGAAATTGCCTTTGAAGTTTTGAGGTTAATTTGTTTAATTTGCTGGTGGCACCTTGGGAGAGGAGTCCCTTGCTTCTGTGAGAGCACAGCTCTTCAGTGCATTCTGCTGGTAGTGCACTGCAGGAGATCCATAATTCCCTCTATCTCAGGCTGAGAATTCCCAACCATCAGGAAACAGGCACTATTTTTCCTCTCTGCTAACTGCATTATGCCTACCTGGGGGTCAAACAAAACAAAATAAAACCAGCCGACCAGTAAATAACTATACTCTATGGAGCTTAAAAAGTCCTTTTATTGAAAGGTGCTATACATATACCAAAGCAGCTCAGAATAGAACTTGCACCTAACTCTATCTTACCCACGGTGTAAGGGTCTGTGCTGGGGGAAGTGGCATTGGAAAAATTAATCTCCCTGGGTGTCTGTCCGCTCAGATGCAAACAAACAAACAAATAAATTGTTGAGAGAGAAAAGCAGCTAAAATAAGATTAAAGAAGTATAAGTTTGGTTAAAAGACACTCCTTCAGCATCAGAAAAAGAACGATTTGAGGTAAAACTGCAGGCTCTCATCAGGTAACTCTGTATCCCCCATCCGTGAACTTATGTCTAAGCTCCAGGGAGGGAAAGCTGCAATGAAATTAAAAAAAAAAAAAAGTTCTAGTGGCAGTTGCTTTTATATTTTACATCACATTGAAAATACAACTTGTGTCTTTTAAAACAGAAGAGCAAAATGTGTACTGCAGGTGTCGTGTATAATGTCTATTTAGCCTAGCTGACATTTAGAATAGGAAATATGCATCAGGTCTTGGTGCCTTCAATGCGAATGGAGCTGCCTCTGGTGCAAGTCTTCGTTACTTAGTAGGTACCACAGCAAAGGATAAGCAAGATCAATATTTGGTGAGCAAGTAAGAGACTCTACCCTAAAGAAAATGAAAACTATCAAGAGGGGATTTAAGGAAGTTGGAATTTTTGCAGAGAGGCAAGAATCAAAGCAAGGGGAAAGTATTTTTAAATTGTTAATATGATTCTATTATTACCCTCAGGTTGTTGTCACCTAAATATGATGATGCTGCTAACTCAATATAATTACGTATTAAAAATGTGTGAAACACAGAAAAATAGATGGAAGGAAAAAGATGTCTATTATCCTACAGGCAGAATCTTTGGACACTTTTGTGGAAAAAAATAGATTTGGATTATGGGAGACATCAGAACCTTGCAATTGCTACCAAACCATATGTTTAAAGATGACCCATTGAATCATGCATTTCTAATGAGTTTTACTCCTTTTCTGGTGTAAACTGCAAAGAAGAACACAAGAAACTTAAAAATAGATAAAAATGATCAAATGATTATGAAAGAATAAAGAGGGTTAAACAATGCACATCCCTGATAAACATTAAGAGAAAAGCGAAGAGCAAGTCAATGATCACATTCAGATATGTGTTGTGTATATAGACACGAAGGAGACTAACAAGTCAATCATCGTTTTCAATATGAAACAAATAATGTGTGAAGAGATGATATGTCTGAAATACAGATCTATGTCAACCCACCTCTAAACCCACTGCTTTGCCATGCTAGTAGGCTGCCTTGGAGTTGTTGAAGGGTCACTTTCATTCCCTGATAGCCACTCAGACATCCATTTCCAACACAGGTCATTTGCCTCTCATTAAACAATTTTGTTTTATAATCCCTAGAAAATAAGTATGAATAACTTGAATTTTAAAGGATGATCATATTCAATTGCAAATGTACCTGGTTATCTAGCTTTTCATAACTTAAAGATTCTCCTAAAACATAAATATTATCACATTATTTATGTGCTTTGTAATATTTAAATTTGTATATTGGGCTTCCTTAAAATGGGTTGCAACCTATAGAATTGTGCCTACTCAAGAAGCCCTATAAGAAACGTTAGCAACAAGAATTTGGAAGAGAAAAGTGCACTTTTTTTTTGTTGTTCCTTTACTCGCAAAATATACTCTGGCTCCCAAATGCCATATTATAAGAACCATATTTAAACCAATTGCTTAGGGACAAATATGACAAATAGATGATGCACATAAATAATAAGAGAGAGAAAGAAAAATATATAACAGTATATTTTTCAAATACTTATTATTGGTGTCTGGGGATACACCTAGGGAAAACTCTACTAGAACTTATCTGCAAATTTAGAAATAATAGATCTATTATAAAGCCAGGTCTGCACAGATACAATTATTTCTATCCTTAGGGATAAATGAATCCTTGCCTAATGGTTTTATACGAAAACATTTTGTTCAACTTCAAGCCTTGTATAAACAGATATACTCGAGTGGAGATAATAATAGAATTTCTTTTAATATTTGTACTGTTAAAATGTGATACATTTTTTAAATAAGCCCTCAGTGTTCTAGCAATAGAATATCATATATATGAAAATCTATTTTAAATGAAAGGATAGCAGAAATATATTAGCTTTAAGGAGTATATAAAATGTGCATGCCTATTGAATCTGAATTTTATCAAGAAAATTGATGTTATCACTTAGTCATTTAAATGATTATTTTGTTTATGTTAACAGAGTAAATCATAATAAAATTATAGCATTTGGGGCAATGCATATATATCAATAAAATGTGATATTCGCCCTGTGCATTGTTATAATTCAATAACAATTTTTAACAGATATTTCTGAACTTCACATTCATATGTACTTTATTATCGGTCATATTATTTTATTATAGTTGACAGAACCTTTGTGTGAATTGGTCTTTGTCTTATCCTAAAAGTTTTAATAAGTAGAGGAATAAGACCAAAAACCTGGCTCCATGATTCAAAATGTAGTCAGGTCCTCATCCAAAAGAAGAATTCTAAGTACCTAGGAGTTAATTACTCTATCGTTGAAATAAGTTTATGGTTCTCAGGGTGATTAATCTGGAGGGTACCAAGAAGGCATGAACATTTCCCTGAGCTTGGCTAAACTTTAGACAGGCGTCTTCCTGGCTCTAGGCCCTGACTTCCTTCTTCTTAGAGCATTTTACTTAGGAAACCTATAATTGTAAATTCCTTCTCTCCCCTTTCGCAGTTTTGCAACCCAAGAATATATTTCTGAAGGATCTACTTGCCCTCTCTTTGAAATGTAAACGTCGAGACAGTGTCTCTGTTTCTCATTTTCTGCAGAAGGGTAGGAACCTAACTTGAGTAGGTGCCTTACTCTGAGCTATAAAACCATCTCCCATCATGAATATATGAGGTTAACTTTTCCTTTGGGTAGGTAAATTAGCAAATACAAATGACTTATGATTCCTCATCCTGGCTTTTCAAAAAACTTTCCTACCCTTTGTTTTGCTGGAGATAAGTTCACACTACATTCTGGTCTATCTATTCTCTCGAAACAGCCGTGAATAAAGTCTTCCTTACCTGTTTAACTTCATCTAGTCTAATTTTTGCTTTGACAGAGAACAAAAATCTGTATTGCTCTCACCCTCTATGATTATCCACACATCTATTATATTTAATATCCATCCTCATCTTGTTAAATGAATTTAAGAACATAGGCAAAGTGCTTCTCATCTTTTTTTTTTTTTGCAATAATGTTCAAAAACAACTATGCTTATGCATTGACTAATGAGTATTGATATGAAACACAGAAAACAACGTGACTAAATCCACTTTGAAGTCACGTTATCTTCTGTTGAATTCTCACCATGTGCACACCTCTATTCAGCAGCTTTGTTCAAAGCCTGTTATATTATCTATAATTTACCTTAAAATAGTTCAGTGTAGCACAATGGCTTAATATTTACTTAATATTAACTATTTACTATAATTATAAGTGATTCTTGATAAAGATTTGAATGAAGCAGGTATTGCTCCTTGACTCACATGTCACTTGTGTTGCTGGAAAATTAAGTGTTCACTGAAGTGGTTGCAGAAATACTTTATGTTTTAATGTAAAGCAGAGACAAAATCTGGGTTCAGATATGTAGAAATAAGATAATTCATTTACTAGAATATCTGGCAGGTAATTTGAAATTGTGTGAGACCTAGTCCAATTCTTTACTACAAGTCCGTGTCTTGTAGTAAATCTAGTAACTTTGGTCCCAGTTCCCTAATTTTCCATTAATTTTATGGTAATAACAACCCAAAAGTTCCAAATAGCCTCCATTACTCACATAGATAGAGACAGGATGATAACTTGCTGTCTTTTATTTCAATCAACTTTTTAGGAAGTGTTTAAATTTTAAATACCAGAATCGGTTGTTTACAATTCACGGGTGGCTAATTAGCATTTGAAAAACTTTAATCAAAGGCCCATGCTTTAGTCATGGGAAGTACTGCAAGCCATTCAATTAGTGTTATCTAAATCTGCACTAGAGAATTTGTTAATTACCATAAGAAATGGTAAAAATAAATTTTCATTGGCAAAATGTGTTTTCTACAAGATATGTTATTGGTGAAAAATAATGCACAGGCATCCATTAATAGGGTATGAAAATCTAGAAAGCTCAGCAAGCTACCAGCTTTGGAATAGTACCCCAGTTCTAGTGCTCTATGAAGACTTGTCTCCTTCACTTGCCTAGAGGATTTTCTCTTGATCCAATTAGATCATATTTTGCTAACAAAAATTATTTAATTTACCACAGTTGGAGTTTTTATCGAGATGCTAGTTGGAGTTCCTAAAAGAATAGAAAGCTGAGACTTCAACTAGTTCACATTAACACAACCTTAATTTATTTCTACATCTTCTTATAAACATGGAAAACTTTAGTCTGAGACTTACTGTTATAGTTGCATATAACCTGGTATGTTCTAGGAGAGAATGATAGCTCCTACCTGCTTCAAATTGTTGGCAGCTGTCAAAATGATTTGAATAATCTGTAACAACAATAATTCTCAATCTTGGAAGTTCTAAAAAATACTGATTCCCGGGACAAAACTGAGAGATTCTGATAATTTGGTCTGGTGTGTGTCTGAGCATGGAAATTTTTTAAATGTTCCCACATGATCTTATTGGACAGTCAAAATTGAGACCCACTGCCATACAGCCTTCCCGACAGCAGCTTTTCCAAACCATTTCCTCTTAGTGCAAGTCCTGGTCTTTCTTCATTTTTAAATATTTAATCTTCCACCTACTAATTGGGGGAATTGAGAATAACCGATGAGAATACTCTAACTTCCCTTTTTGCCTTCTTCAAGTTTCTCTGTCTTCAACCGTTTATGTACTTTCCTGTGTAAACTGAAATGTCTCTTCTCTTCTAGGATAAACATACTTTATTGTTATTTCATTTCCTTGGACTCACTCCCTCCTGTTTTCTAACAGTGTTACTTTTTTCAGACCAAAATCATCAGCATCACTTGGGGCGTTTTTAGAAATGTGGAATCAAATGCACCATCCCAGGTCTACTGAATTAGACCTGTATTTTTCACATGATATCCAAGTCATTTGTATGCATTTATGGGGGGGAAAATATTCTTTTTCTGCCCTTCTAAGTTCTTTGGCTGGTCTAACAATCAAATTAACATGACAGATTAACAAGAGGGGAAAAAAGCAAATTTAATTTTGCTCCTATCAGTGCTCCATAAGAATATGAGATCCAAAGATAATCAGGCAGTTGAAGTTAATAAACCATCCAGAGCTAAGGAGAAGAGGGTAGGAGTCTGGGACTTCAAAAAGAAGGAAGACAATTCACATGGAAATTAAAAAAAAAAAAAGCTTGATAAACGAATGTTTGCCATACTATGTAGAGACAAAGAAACGCCTTTGAACAAGCAGGCTTTGCTACAAGCAGGCTTTGCTACGTTTGTTCCCCCAGCCTACTGCACTTCGCTCATATTCTTTGTCGTTTTCTCTGATGATAGTTCTCTTCCTGGAACAGGCCCCTCTATCTAAATTCTTCCAGGCAGTTAAGGGAGAGATAAAAAGCTCTTTCTGAGCCTTTTGTTTTTTTTCTTAAAAATAATCAGCCAAAAATAATCCTCATGCCAAAGAGACACATTTTGAGATGACAAAATCCTGCTTCCCTGCCCACTTCAAGTTTGAGAAATATTTCTCCAGGGCATTACTCTACTAAGTAGCTATTAATTGCATCTGTACTCACTCTCCTGACTGACTCTCTTTGACAAACAAATAAATTCCATATCCTAAAGTTGCATTCTAAATATCTTCCTCTCCCTAAAACAAAGTGTCCTTCCTCTCTCCTTCTAAAACATCAAACCATATTCCTTAACAATACATTCATATACTTACTTACTCATTTATTTTTTAAAAAAAAACTCATTCACTAATAAATATTAGTTGCGCCAAGCACTGTCAGTGTACTGGAAATGCCATGAGACATGAAAAACAAAAAAGTCATTGGTTCTGCGCTCCAAGATGTTAGAATAAACTAGGGGATACATAAAATTAAATAAAGTATGATAATTTCTATAAAGGGGGAAAGTATATGGTACAATGTGTGCACAAGGGAAAACTGAAAGAAAAAGACTTTTCAAATGAGTCATGCAGGATGAGTGAACTAAAACTAGTAGAGTTGGGAGTCAGGAGTGTGAGAGGAAGATGTGAGTAATAAATACCAGAGAAGAATCAAGGCTACATTGACATGCTTGAGGATCAGAATGAAAATAAGAATATCAAGTTATACATTTATCTTTTCCTTATTCTTTTTATATTGTCTCAATTTATCTCCCACTATTCCTTAACTTCTTTCAATCATCCTTCTAGTACCAATACTCTACTTACTACATAAATCATGATTAACACTAGTTATTAGCCATATTAGGCAAAAAAAAAAATGTTTTAGTAGTAATTAAACACAAATAGGAATGATTATAATATATTCTCTAATATTCTCTAATATATTCTCTAAAAATTAAAATTTAATAAGATTAAAAATTAAAAAGATATAACATTTTTTGTTCACTTAAAATACTTTTTTTTGGGAACCAAAGTCACTTGGGAATAACTAATTTTCTCTTTCAAAAATGAGTCATAATATAGGGAGTCGAGTACCTTCAGTGTCTTAATAACTCCTGTAGGAACGTAATAATCAGCAAAAGATTCAGCTTCCCATTATAATATTTTTCAAAAATTCTAATTATAGTAATCATATTTTATATGAATTAACATTAATTACTTAAAATTTTATAGAATTTTTCATAGTGTATAGTAGTATGCTTGCAATTTTATCACATTGCCATTGTTAAAAAATGTACATTGACTTATTTACACCATAATTAGCTTTGGGAAGAACAGAAATGAAAAGTGACACAAAAATCCTTATTTACCGTAACAGAACTCAAAAAAAAAAAGTCCATAAAGATATTTTTCAGGTTCTATTATGGTTTAGCAAGATATTAGTGGTTTTAGTTTTCTTTATAATATCTAAATCTTTTAAAATTTATTTTAAAATTCAGTAATGTTTGGTTCAGGCATTATTTCTCTCCTTATTGCTTTTAGGCATTAATGTATTACTGTATTAAAATCTTAAAAAGAGAAATATTCTGAGGAAATATATCTTATTTTTGAGATACATAATTCATTTTTCTCTTTTGCATATCCAAATTTTTTATTGATATTTCTTGAGTTCACATGTAATAGAGAGACTATATAGATTTCCAAATAGCTTTAGGAAATTAACAAATTTGAAAAGGAATAATTTAATGAACAAAACACAATTCTTATTTAAAAATTTTTTGGGGCGTAATATACAGAATAAGTTTAACCATATGTAAAAACTGAATTATAAAGAATCAAAGTAATATCTCCCATAAATATTTAGTATAATTCACCAATAAAGCCATCTGGCACTGGTGCTTTCCATTTTAGAAGATTATAAATTATTAATTCAATTTCTTTAATACATATAGGCCAATTTAGGTTTTCTAGTTTTTTTTTTTTTTTTGTATGAGTTTTATAGATTGTGTCTTTAAGGAATTGGTCTGTTTCATCCAAGTGTGTAGAAAATTTTTCATACTTTTTATTATCCTTTAATGTTCATGGGATCAGTTGTGATGGCCCCTCACTTATTTCTGATATTAGTAATTTGTGTCAGTCCCCCCCCCCTTGGTTAGGCCAGCTAGAAGTTCATCAATTTTATTAATCATTTCAAAGAAAAAGATATGGGTTTTATTTAATTTATCTATTATTTTCCTGTTTCCGATTTCACCGATCTCTGCTCTACTTTTTATTATTTCTTTTCTTCTGCTTACTTTGGACTTTTTTTGTTCTTCTTTTTCAAGTTTTCTAAGGTAGACACAGATGATTGACTTTTAGATATTTCTTTTTTTAAAATACATGCAGTCAATGTTATAAATTTCTCCTTAAGCACTGCTTTTGCTGCATCCTACAAATTTTGATAAGTTGTATTTTCATTTAGTACAAAAGATTTATAGCACATACATTAGTTAATACCATTGAGTCTACTTTCAAATATATTGATAAATGCATTTTTTCTTTGTATTTACCTAATAATATTTGCTTGTGTCCTTTCATCTCTTCATTATTGAACCAATAACTTAATTACTATTTTTAGCTAACATAGTCTCCTAACTTGTGTTCATTAAGTAGAAAAAATAGAAAAAAAAAAAACATGGCTAGGATAGATTATGAGTAGGTAGGGAGTTGGAGGAAGGAAAAATTATTAAGGGGAATTAATAAAATTAATTTTCAGTGTAGCAAATAAAAATTTCATTTATAATTTCTTACTTTCTAAGAAGAACGGATACTCTTAATTAGAGAGACTTTCCAGAACCATCTGATGGGTGGGGAGATGTAAGTATTAGGTAAGAGCTAGGAAACAAGTCATTGTAATAAACAGGGGAGAGAAATTCAGAGGACTCTCACCAAAAATCCAAGATGAAGGAGACAAGAGAAAGCAAGGATACATGTTATGTGAGTAAAGGTAAAGTAACTAGACTCCTTGGTGGTAGCATGGCTTCAAAGGAAATTTGGAGAACAGAAATTTCTACAGATGATTTCAAGGAATTTGCTGAGGACTTTTGGTATATTCTATTTCCCACACAAAATTGTCAATAAATTATACACTGCTTATTAGTATTTTTGTAAAACAGTACTTACGGGAGGGGACACGACATGGCTGGGTTACTCATTTGTGCTATAAAATAATTTTAAAAAGAGTAGTCTCATATTGTGGTCAATGGTAGATTCATTACAAGAAGTGTGTAGATGGACAGTTCTACTTTCTGCAATGGTGGATTAAGTGATTTGTACAAATCATACACATTTAATTAATCCATATTTGGATTATAGCTTATTGTTTCTTTGTTCTATGACACCCTTTGATATTCCCCATTTTATATGTTCTTTAAGCAAGACAAAACATACAACAATTTAAGACTGCTGAGAGGCTTTATCTACTTATTTGCCTTACTATAGACATATATTATGGGCTATAAGATACTTCGATATATAAATATCTTCATCTTACAAGATATACTATGTATTTGAAAAGAAATCATGTAATTTTTTCTGAAACTAAATATTTTTAAATAAGAAATATTAGTTATACCTAGAACATATTCCTCATTTCTCACAGCATTTGTCTATTTACTTCGGCCTTCCAAATTAGAATCTTCTATTTTCTGAAGAAATTAAGGTTCCCTCAGGCCATTTGTAATTTTTCTCTCTAGCAGATGCTAATAGCCAGAGAAAAGCACACAGTAGAGATTGAGAAATGCTGGCATAGACTGACCCATGAAGGACTACAAAGTTTAGCTGAGCCTCATCAATGATGGGCCATCAAGTGAAAATTTTAGGGTAGGTGTTACCATATATCCCGGATTCATCCAGATTTCTGGCTTTTCTCAGTACATGCTGTTCAGCTTTGATTGTTTATTGTTTTATGGACTTGCATGTTCATATATGTAAGTTAAGATTCTTATGGTTACAAATAATTTATGTAGAATATGAATTTATTATGAAATACCAGGGCCTATCATTGATTCTAATCCAATGACTTGTTGGGCCACTAGATACAGTAAAAGCAAAATTTTATTAAAATTCCTTTAATATGCTGCCATTAATGTAACTCAGCTTCCACAAACTCAATCTCTATATCATTTAGTTTAAAATTTATTGATTTGTAGGCAAAAACATTTAATTAGCCCAGTTTTTTTTTGTTGTTGTTTGTTTTTTAAGGTCCGAAAACACAACCTAATAAGTATGCACCATAATATTTATTCTTACAACAACTTCGGAGTTATTTGAGATAACTTTACAAGTTATCTCCCTGAAAATAAGAGTCAAACTACCTTAGGCATTAAATTTGAAGTATTGCATATAGTGGTAAAAATATATCTTCACATTTGTCAAGAAATTGTATCCAGAGCTTCTCTAGTCAATAGCTTCAACTCCCCAAATCTATTGTTCACATGTTTTCAACTTGAAGATCCCAAGGGTCCCAGAGCATAGCATTAGTATCTGAATATCTGGTTCTAAGTGAAGAACCTGAATACTAGGCTAATGCGTCTAGAAAATTTTGCCATGAACTAGATTTAATTAAGAGTTCATTGCATTGGTTAGAAAGAATGTACGGTAACTAGGCAGACTCTTTCTCAGAAAGACAGAATGAGAGAATTACCTAAAGTTTGCTTATAGCTCTAATCATTTTTTATTTTATAATTCTTAACTCCATGAGCAAATTCTTACAAAATCCCCATTCTAATTAGCTGATCTCAACACCCGTATTCTTGAAAATCTTACCAGGCTTGCTCTTAAATATTTATTGAAATGATCTGCTCTAGGTCTGAGTGTAGTAAAAGACATAGATATTTTCTAAGATGCAGACATAGACATTTCCTTGGCTAATAAAGAATTTTACATGGTCTGAAAATAAAATATAAAATGCACCAGAATGATTAAAGAAGTTTCCATTATGTATCTTAACATAAGATTAGGTAAATGTAATTTTGGCTTATAATAATATCAGTAATATTTTATATTTTGTTATTTCATTAAGAAGTCTCTTTAATGCTTCAAACTATTAATTCTTTGTTGAATGAAATGTAAGCAGAAAGTAAAATTTTATAAACTTTAGGAAAATATCTAAGGGTCAAAAATAGGTATAAAAGAAAAATTCATTTTGCTTTTGATATTTGTTATATATTAAAATGTCAAATGTTGATTTGGCTAGTTACAAAAGACTAACCAGAAAAAGTATCATTTAGAGTGAGGAAACCTAGGAATGACCATGTAAATATAGAGCCATTCCAGGAAAGAATTGAATAAAAAATTTTAACATGTTTTTATTGAAAGAGGACTCAACCGATTTCATAGTTATTGCTAAAATACTAAAATAGACAGTTTCACATAAAGATTTTGATATGATAGTTTTTGGAATAGAGATGTATGCACTAACTTTCATTAATGTAAAAGGAAAAATAAAGTGCAGCAAATATTCTGTTAAGAGGAATTCAATTTTTGGAAGACTTACAAAATAGCAGAATAATGATTAGAATGATTATAAGAAGCTGACAAAATAGTCAAAAAGGAATTCTTTCATTTTGGTAATTTCCTTAAAAATAATATATTAGGTAAACATGTTTTAAAAAATAATGGTTCTCAGTAATATAAAATTATGTCATTAATTCACTGCTGTAGCATCTGTAAGATGCTATACAGTCATCCTTTGGTATATATAAGAAAACTAAAATTAAGAGATATTCTCAAATTGAAGTAATCTTAGTATTACATTAAAGTTGACTAAAGCAGCTAGAATTTAATGTCGTTTGTTTGAATAGATTTTTCTTCTTCTTTATAGAGTGACCAGTCATTCAAATGGTCTAATAAATGGGAAGTTGAAAGTTTGCTGGCTCCAAAATAGCTTTTTAAGTCTATCACAATTCCTCAGGTGCTTACAATTTTAATTTGATTGGCTCTAAGTATTGGAAACAGAGGAGGTGAGGGTGGGAGAAAATAAACATTGGTAAAATACTGTGCTATACATATAAGTGCTCATAGTTGTTGACTTGCTATTAGTTGTAAAGCATTTACGCAATAAAAATTGTTCAGCAGTACACTAGCATAAATGGTTTTCAGATTATTTTACTAGTTATCCAGTCAGGTACTGAGAGACAATTAATAGTACAAGGTTATGACATTTTATCTAGAGGAACAAGGACTGAGAGGAGAGGAAAAGATCCCAAGCATACTTCAGTTAATACCCCTCAAACCTTGAGAAGTAAACACTTACTGAATGAGTGAGGCCAGCATGTCCTATATTAGCATTTCCCAGCATAAATTCTAAAAAACTATGAAAACTAATGTTTGTTATTCCAGAGTAATGTTTAACAATAAAATAAATTAGAAAAAGTGTATTAAACAAAGTTTAATACATTTTAGTACTGTAGGACTTCATAGATAATTTAATAAAATAATAGGTAATAACCTCAAAAAGTGATTTATATATTTTAATTCCAAATTAAACTAATCAATGAAATCCTTTGCCTTAGAACATCTTGCCTGGCCAATATTTTCTGTACCACACTTTGAGACATGTTGTCTTAAACCTACTAATAATAAATCCACATTATGAAGCCCTGATTCCAATTATCTGGCAAAGCAAGAGTTCCCCATTGCAAAGGCCAAGCTAGGCTTGTATGAAATTTTATTTTTGAAGGTATTGCTGTAAGAGAAAATTAAACTCTACTATTATTTTATTTCTCTCGTTTAGACATCTGCAAAAGAAAAATTTATAGAGCTTTATTTTCATAAAAGATCTGAACTCTTGATTATAATTAACTGGTGGTGATAAATGAGAATATTCACTTGTATTTGAAGTGATTAAAATAAAAACCACTTGATTAAGATTATAAAGTATAATAGATTCAAGTATTAGATCTAAATCTGTTTATTTTGATTTATTTCTGAAAAATTAGTTGTTAATGAGAGAAGAAAACTTTAAAAATTTTTTTTTTAACCTAAATCCCAGAAATCACTGATACTAACAGGCCTTACTTTTCCTTATGAATTGTTAACAAGGTAAGAAATAGTGGACAAAGCAAATCCTCATTGAACTGCAGATTGTGAGTTGATGAGCAGTCTGAACGGCTAATTTAACTAGCTAAATATTCCTTTTCCAACCCCACATCTTATCCAGATCCCAAAACTTTGTGTCATAATTCAACGCCTCTGTAAAATTATACATTATTGTTTGTAAATTTTTAACATGTAGTAACTGTCAAAACATGAATATTAAATCTAGTAATGACAAGGTTCTACTGTATAAAAAATGCTTTTATTTACTCAATCACTCAATGATAATCTTTCTGAAATTAGAATCCTGAACTTAACATGTTTTTATTTTCACTTTGATAGTTCAACTGTTTACTGAAGACATAAATTAATGTCCCTTGGTGAAGTGAAATATATAGGATGACAATAATTTGTTTCAGGTCACACAGGAGTCAATAGTGGTATCTGATGTAAGAATTACACATGAGTTCTCCCAGGGAAGTCCTTGTTTATGACTGTTTTCCCAGCATTCAATTCTAAGAATTTTTCTAGAACAAAAGTATCCAAATTTGGATGATAAATTATAGGAGCACCCTCTGTCTAACCCCAATCTTCTCTCTTTCTAAATCTGAATCTTATTAATTCGTTATTTTCATTTTTATTTGGAAAATACTTTTTCTCGAGTTTATAAAAGCCGTTTTCAGGCTAATTTGTTTCTCTAGATTTTTTTTTTTAAACAATATACTTGATACAGTTGAACAAGATCTGCTAACTGAAACTGTATCTCCTACATTATTAACGTTATTGTTTGGAACTGACCTAAAGTGATTATAAAATGAAATAGTTTAGAGAAAGTTTACAGTTATTTTCTTCCCATAATCCAATCAAATTGTTCAGGTATATATTGTTAGACCTTTTGCTATCTTTATTGTCTATCTGTAATAACACACTTTTAAAAAGTAATAAAACTAAGCAAAGGAAATAAAAGGAATACAATTTAGAAAGGAAAACATTAACTCTCTCTCTTTATAAATGGCATGATTACCTATGTCAATAATTCCAAGAAATCCACAAAAACAAAATAAAAACCAACAAACCAAAAACAATATCCTAGAACTAATAAGTGATTTGGTTGTAGTATATAAGACTAACACAAAAATCAATCTATTTCTCTATGTTAATAATGCACCTGCGTGGAACATTTATAATCACTGTAATAAAAATTTAATACTTAGGTATAAATATAGGAAAATATGTACAGTATCTTTATGTCAAAAATTAAAAAATACTGATAACAAAAAAAAGACCTAAATAAGTTGAGAGACATATCGCATTCAACATGTTTGGGACATTCAACATAGAAAAGATGTTACTTCTCCCAAAATTTATCTATAAGTTTAATGCAATTCTTTTCAAAATTCTAGCAAGTTTTTTAGACATAGACAAAATGATTCTAAAATTTATATGGAAAGGCAAACAAACTAGAATAGTTAAAAACAATTTTGAAAAAGAATAAAGCAGGAGGAATCACTGGATACCATTGATACAACTCAGCAAAAAATAAAAACAAACATTTGAGGCCTGCAACACCTTAGATGGTTCTCAAGAGAATTATGCTGAATGAAAAATGCTAGTCTCAAAAGATAACAGTGATACAGTGTTCTTGAAATGTCAATTAATAAAATGAGTAAGAGATCAGTGCTTGGCAGGGATCAGGATCAGCAGGGGAACAAGGTGACTGTGTTGAAAAAGAAGAGCTGAAGGGATTTTGTGATAGAACTATACTGTATCTTGTGTCATACAAATCTACACATATGACAAAATTAGATATAACTAAATATAAACATGTATACAAATGACAGTATATAAAACTGATGAAATCTGAGAAAGGCAAATGGATTCTATGAAGTTAATTTCTGAGTCATGATATAGTACTAATAGTTATGCAGGATGGGGGACACTGGGTGAAGAATGTAGGTTATTCTTTATATCTTTCTTATAATTACATGTACACCTACAATTACCTGAAAAGAATATATTTTTAAAAGTACTAAAATATATGGTTAACAAAATGTATTTTGTAAAAGGTGAGGTCCAGTATGGGTGTTATTTTTTGCCTTTATGATTTTAGTTAAAGGGTCCTTTAAGAGAAGCTCATATTAGGAAACTATTTTGTATAAGGCAAATTCTGTTATGGCAAAAGTAAGCTTCAACAGTTTTGTAAAAAACTGTGATATAGCCTCATCCATTTTTAGGATTAGATTACAGCTGGAGATGACTTGATTTTCATGAGTCTGCTCTAGTCTCTCTGGTAAATCTGGCCAAACCAAAGTATTTTATTCATTTATTTACCTTCTCCTTATTAGAGTGGTCATCCCCACGGGTGGTTTATTATATTTGATTTCTATTCTACTAGATTTCATTCTTCATCCTGTTAAAGTTCTGGGAGTACCTCACTTTTCCCCATGTGCTTTGATAGTAATGGGTTTCATGACATTCGTATATATGATATTGATGTTCTCATTTCACTCATAGTTATTCTAGTCATGTGATGCACATTTTTGTCGCTGTGGAACAAGCCTGAATTAGAATAACTGTGTGTGCTTCTTTTCATTGGTTTTAGAGAATGTCTAGCTTGTTTTATTTGAAAAATTTTACATCTCGAATATCTCCTTAAAATAGAAAGCTATTTAAATTAAATCAACAAGCTTAAAACATATATTTTATTTCAAATTGTAAAATTATATTTAGAAAATATGTAGAGTAAATAAAAATCATTCTTAAGTCTCTCTTTCAGAAATAACTGCTACTGAGATTCTAAAAATAATCTTAACATATACTATATACATACATATGTATATCTGTATGTACATATACAGATGCATTATATATTTTTTCTCTTAGTATAGGATAGATAATATTATGTAAATTTTAGCCTTCCTTTAAAGTTTTAATAATACATTATTAAATATTTATAAAATAATTTTAAAGGTGTAATTAATATGCGAATAGCAGCATATATCACCAAAATAATTGGAAATTTACAGTGTTCAAGTTTTTGCTACTTTAAGGAGTGTTCTAAGGAACACCATCATTCCATTTTATTCACAGTATGAATCTATTAAAGAAGATAACTATTTGGAAGATTGTTTTGAATCTTGGTATGTTTTCTTATGTTTTGCAAATACTTTAATAGCAAGAAAACATTTCAAAAATGTTTATACTAAATATTTAATAGCTCTGATTAAAAATATATTAAAGTCACTTTTCTTTCCTGCCAAATGAATTGTCCAGGCCATTGTTAAGTCATGAGATAGTGAATAAATGAATGCATGAAGACATTCTTCTTCACCTCACTGAGTTCTTTACTCTCAGGTGACTAGCCTTTCTCTTTATGCTTCAATTTCCCAGCAAGTTTCTTACAGTACTCTTGTTCATAATTCAAATTAGGTCTGTCTGTCACTATGTATTGAGTTTCTTCCCTTTTACTCATTGTCTACCCTACATGTATATGGCTTCTAACTCTTATTCTTTCAGCTACCAGTTTGGAACCCAAAAATTATCCTTAAAAAACCTCCAAAAACCTCCAAAAGGCAACAAATGTAAATATGAATGTTTTACCACTAAATATCTCTTTAATTTCTAATACTTTTCCAACCTTCAGATTTTTATATACACAAAGAATACAAAGAAAATAAAAGTTCACATTGCAAGCAAACTATTTTTGTATATAGCAAGATAAATTACTGCAGAAAATGTTAATGACATACTTTCATTGTTAAATATGACAAGATAATGAATGTACATGTAGATATGGAAAAATTTTCTTTTAAGATCTCAAAAAGGGAAATAATTTCACTCACATTAGTTCTTTTCTTTCAGTTTTTACTATCTCATTTTGATTCAGGATTTGTTTCTTTACAGGATAGAATAATGGCCTCCTGTTTTACTTCTACTCTCGTTTATTCTACCCTGCACAAGACTACACATTTATTCTTTCTCAAGTAGAACTCTAATAATTTCACCTACCTGCTAAAAACAAACAAAACAGAAACTAACCCCCATTGCCTACACTTTGAACATGTCAGGCTGCACATTAAAGTACTCAGTAGTCTGGTTTCCACTTGCTTCTCCAGATTCATTTCTTGATATTCTTTTTCGTAGATGCTATGCTACAATCTGGACACCTGAATGCTTTCTCAACACACTATGTGTTATTATTGCTGATATACTTCTATTACTTCTATATTTCTCTTATCGCTTCTATATCTCTCCTTACTCTGTTTTATTTTACCTTTTTTGATTTCTTGACTTCCACCATTCTTTAGAATGCCACCTCATTCATAAAGCTTTTTCTGAGAAAAGCCAACAGTTACGACCACTTAATTGCTTTCTTGAATTTCCATTGTAATTTAGCATAGTCTGCATTTAATAGACTTTGAAATAAGATCTATCTATTATCTACCATCTATCTATCTATTATCTATCTATCTATCTATCTATCTATCTATCTATCTATCTATCTATCTATCATCTATCTATATCATCATCTATTATCACCTATCTATCATTTATCGAGCCCAGTTCCTGACACACAGCTTCTAAGGCATTTGTAATTTCCTGAGTAATAGGAGACTCTGACACTGAACTCCTAAATACCTTAGAACTCACTAGGTTAGAGGAAGACCAAGTCATGATTAGAAGCTTGGAAGTTTCAACCCTATCCCCTGTTTTTAAGAGGGGTTCATGGGAACCTTGAATTTATAGCCAGCTGGTCAGAAGCACAAGTGACAACCTGGACTTGAGACTGGCATCTGAAATGGGAAGTGGTGGTGGTAGCTGTGTGGGACTTATCCCTTAACCTGTAGAATCTGATGCTAACTCCAGGTAGATAGTGTTAAAAATGAATTGAATTGTAGGACATCCAGAGGATGTCACAGAATTACTTGATGTGTGAAGAAACCACACACCTGGTGTCAGAAGTGTTATGTGTAGGTAAAGGAGCAAGAGAAGTTTTTCTAATATACAAATAAATAAACTAACAACAAATACCCAAATTATAAGATTATAAAAATTACAAATAGACATCCAAAGTGTCTATTGTACTATAGACACCTTGAAGTCAGAATTTGTGCTTTACTTTGTTCTGCTCCCTGCTCATGCTCTCACCCCACTATAATTACTATATTATTTTGTACAAAGTAAAGTTTTGCTAAATTGAAAAGAATCACCAGAAATATTTAAATTGAGCTATTACGGTTTGCCTCTGAATTAAAACTACCATTTTCTTTTCTCAATGTATTAGTTCACTAAATTCAAGATGTGTTGTAATTTTTTTTTAAGACAAGTTGTGAATTTTAAAGTTTGGTAAATGGCATTCTCTGAGCAGAGAGCACTGTGGCCTTGGCCTCACACTGGCATTTGGAGTTAGCAAAACCTAAAGATTTCAGACCATATTTTTCTACCTACTGTTCATACTGAGGGTTTGATTGGATTTTCAAGCTAAGTCAAACAAGTAGGGAAAATAACTACCAACTATTTGATACTATAGAGATTGAGGACACATGGCAACTTGCCTTAAAGAGTGGAACCAGTTTTAGTTATGTCAACATGAGCTATCTTAATGTCTATTTTGAAAACATCACATTATTATAATTCTGTTAAAGATAGAGGTCACTGAAAGATCACATTACATTTGAAAATATAACTTGAAAAGTGGGATCAGGAATGTGGTGGTCAAAATGTTGATCCTGGATTAGAAGTACAAAAAATAATTGTAGTTTGCATTTAATTTCCATCAATGATCCTAAAATCTGGAGCTGAAATTCTTAAAAAAGAATATCGAGGTGGCTGTGAAAACTAATATTTTCATAGCTTCAATAGCAATTATTTTGTCTAAAAGTAGCAAAACTTTGAAATAATCCAGCAATTACTTTCTCCGGAGATTTTTAAAGTGAACCTGGGAATGTGGCACTCGCAATGGTTTGGTAATGATCAAACTTTAGGACAAGAAAAGATAAGACATGGTCTGTAGCATGAAAATACTGAAGGGATGTCTTTCAGAGTCAGACAGAAAAATTATGAGAATCACTAATAACATACAGCCAGTCAACATAGCCCATTTAAAAGTGATTACAGAGTCACAGTTAAGGACCCACTTGGAGCTTTCTAATTTTCCAAACTATCTTTCTAATAGTTGCAATGGCCTACTTGAGTATGAGAGAAGTGATTTTTGCTTATTGCAGACATCTACTGGGAAAACACCTGCCCTCTTTTAATTGTCTATAATTGTAATAGTACCAATATTAATGCAGTATTGTCATGCCCAACAATAACTTTTTTCCTCTTATACAGTTACACAGGTGTTGCAATAAATGATCCACATTGACTCATACTATATTTAATATCTAAGAGTAATGGAAGTAAGGACAATTGATATTTACTAATGATGAATTATAAAGTAAGCTGTTTAAAATGTCAAGATTTTTCTAATCAGCACACAAAGCAAGAAACTGATTTATGACTAATATTGGAGTCAGACTTCTGGAGGAATCCAAGACAGAATAAATCAGATTTTCTTTATTTACATTCTTCCATATTTTCTTCATTGATGTGTAATCATCCTCCTCTTTTAATGTGTTTATAAACAAATTGCCTTGAATTCTATTTCAGTCTTCAATGCTTTCTATTAAAGGAGTCTTCTAGTTCAGAAGAGAGAGAAAAAGGGAATGCTTTCTCATTATTTAAATAAGATTATATTATCTAAATGAGTATTCAATCTGTGCTCTTTGTTATTGACAATAATTATTTAGATATTCGATAAGTATAATGAGCTATATAAGAAAGAATGAATTATTCCTTTCTGTCAGACACTTAAATTTATGCATTTATTTTTTTCACTATTAAATATTTATTTAGTAGCTACTATATGGCAGGCATTGTGCCAGATTCTAGAGCTTTACAAGAAAAATTAGTACTGAATTCTTATCTCCCAGGAGCCTACCTTTTCAAAGAAGGGCAAATGTATTGATAAAGAAGTCTGTCTCAGTGATAATAAAGCTAAAAGAGTTTAGGAGTTTTGAGAGCAAATAGGAGAAACAAATACATAGGGCCAGCTTTATTTTTTTTGACTGTTACCATCTTGTGTTTTAAAACTTCACTTTTATTTCTCAAACTTCTGATTAAAGAAAAAAATCTGCATCAGTTTTATGGCAGCATTTACGAAGAGCTGAAAGGACACAAGAAAGCTAGCTCTTCACTTGGGTGGAATTTCACATATGGGGATACACAGCGTGGAATGAATACATTTTGTGGGCCCTACCTCAGATTTGTAAGTCTAGAATATTGAGAAGGCTGAGAGAAAGTTTTTAAATTCGAAAAAATAAAAATATATAAGGCAGAATGCCTATTAATTCACCAAGGAAACTTTTATTTCTTTTTGCAGCCGCCGAAATACTAGATGTTCACTCACCTCCAAATCACTGCTCTCCCAGTAATAGAGTATCTTAGATATCAATCTGACAGTAAGGCGAATGGATGCAGCAAATATGGAAAAAGAGCAGAGAGGTGACTAGTCATAAGGTAAATTTATCTAGGCAATGAAGAAGTCGTATATTGCTCTGCCTCAAAACAGTAAATTCTCCTTTAATTCCAGAATGATTATCATCTTCAGATTTAGTGCTTTTTATATACATAGGTTAAAAACTGACAGACTCTCTAGTCTCTGACTCCATTTTCCTAATTAACATTGGATCCTTATTCTGCAGGGCCTTGTCCTCTCAAAAAGAGTGGCAGGTATATTAATAAAGAAGTCTTTATGGAAAAGAGCAAAGCCAAAGGAAATGAGTTTTGAGAGAGTTTAGCAGAAACAAACAAATACCTTTCTGATAAATCCCCTTAAACTCATATATTTCTTTCTTCTGACAGGTTGCAGTACAACTGATTTGTTTACAGTAGACTTTATCCATTTCTGGAATTGGTTAAGCTATGGAATCATTTATTATGATGATTAGGCTTAAGAGTGGTGATAGCTGACACTGCCATAGTCGCTCTGATGGGAACTCACCTCACCTATTTTCTCTCTGCTCTTTAGGACGGATCATGTCTATGAGTGGCTCATTACATTTGGTAGCTATTAGTCCTAATTTCCCTCTTTAATTTGTCAAAGTTCTGGGAATGCTTATTTTCTGCACAGGCTCTGTGACAGTCATATATGTTATACCAACTGCTCTCATTTCATGTATATTTACTTTATGCATGTGGCATGCACATCTGCCAGAGTGAAAATGGCTTGACTTCAGAGTATATATTTTGTGTGCTTTCCTACTATTATTTGGTATGGTTTAAATTGATAGGTTCATTTAAAAGTAGCCATTGGAATAAGTGTTATTTGAGTTACGTGAAATGTAATAAACTTCGAATTGCTTTAAAGTGGACATTAAGTCAATTCTTGCTTCTGCCTCAACACAATGTCTAAACTTGAACAAGTTCCTGCAAGTCTCTAGGTTTCAACATTTTTGCCTACAAAATAGAAGAGCCTAGATTGTCTCTCAGCTATTTTTCAGTAGCAAAAATATATTCTAAATTCTGTTACAAACCAAATCATGATGCTGTGGGGCAAATAATAAAGTATTAAGTAGAAGCATCAGTAGATTACCTGGAGGCATAACAGCTAGAGAACTTAAAGGCACCAGTAATGAGGAAGACACAAATACCAGGCTGAACATAAATGTAAAGAAGGCATAAAATAGAAGCTTCTTGGTGTTTTGAGTCTTTGGAATAGTTTCCTGGGCAGAGATTTCTACCACCACAGCCCCGGTTGAAACTCGGTTCTCATATGTAGAGAAATACTTGTCCTTGTAAAGCTCACATGTGTAAATATAAAATATTTATAGGAAACTAAAAATGTGGGTATTATCTTTATTTCCTAATGCCAAATTAGAAAAAGAATATAACTATGTTATCCAATTATGAAAAGAAATGAGTGTATTAATAAATATTGGTAGTAGGTATTAAATTTATAGCTATTTGTTTTAAAAATTGAACCATAAAAATAACTCACTAGAGACTCCTATTCTCTGAAGAAAATCTTCAAGTATAAGGTCAAATAATGAAAATAATAAAAATAAATCTAGTCATGATCACAGATAAGTGTGAAATCAGATAAGAGGGAAAAAATTACTTAGTGTTTATTCAAATTATCTCTTAGGCTTAATTACAGTAATTTATATGTATAACATTTATAAATTTGACTTAGTGTAACTTAGAACAGACTTCTACATGCATTCAAAACATATACAACCTTGCTAAAGCTTTTGTTGGTCTACTTTATCTCTAATTAGGAGAAAAGTAGTGAAACATAATATTCTTAGTATTAATTCTGTACCCTACACAATGTCAATCTCTAAGATTGAATGAGGTCATCAGTATTTGATGTTTATCCTGTAAAGAAAGAAACAGATGGCATCATACATGAATAGGCATTGGTTTCTATAGAGAAAATGTATTTAATTCTCTGTTAGTGTCATTATAAGATGTGAATTACAATTGAGGGGTACAGAAGGAAAAAGAATGTTTGGTTTTATGCTTTCAAGGAAATGTTTACCAAAATGTGTTTCCAAAATCAAAAATCTTTCACTTGGTCACTCTATATTTGTAAAAATCTTTACCAATGTTTTTTGGCACTAACGCTTTGACTCGAGGTGAGTTAAAACCTATTTGTTTCATTTTTAGGGTGCATGAAGAGAAAAATAAATGTAATCAAACACATGGAACAGGCTTTCCTAGTCCAGAAAGCCTTAAGGATTAGAAAGAGGCTATTTGTCTAAGCTGTGACTCTCAATGGAGCAGTCAGACCACATGGATGTGTATACCTGAACTGAGGAGAAAAAGGTGTGGATATAACAAGTGTCTGGGAATTACACAATAACTGAAAAATTATGTCTAAGTAAGAAGAATACAAATGCAAATTTGGATAAACTTACATGAGAACATTCTGCTAATATTAGCAAGTTTCTATTGCTTACAAACTAAGAGTTAATAGTAACTATTAACAATAGGGTAAAGTTATAGGAGTTAGGCCTTATTAGCCTATAAATTGATGATATATGTCAAGTAAAAGCATGAAAATTTTATGGCTTCCTCTAAAATCCTTGACTGAATGATAGAGAAAAATAAGTATAACAAGGTTTATAGAGTCAGTCAATAAAAAGGAAAAATATACCTCAAGTCCCTTTGATTCTCACCTTTACGACTCTGCAATTGCTTAGCTCAAGGCATCACCATTCTTCATCAGGACACTGCAATAATGACCTAATTGGAAACTTCTTTCATCAATGACTCCTTCTAGTCCACTCTCTAGATGAGAGCAGGAGTGGGATTTCTTGGATGGCAGAGTGAGTGAGGCCCTCCATAAATCCACTTCATGAAGGTAACAGAAACACTGGCAAAATTGTGAAAATCAGAACTCTGCTCTGACTTAACAAGAAAACTATGGCAAAAAAACAAAACAAACAAAAAAAAAACCAAAACTTTTTTGGATGTAATTATGGTTAGGAGATTAAAATGGAGAGGTTATTCAACATAATCACAAGAGTCCTTAAAAGTAGAAAACATTTTCTTCCTCTGGTTAGAGAGGCATGATCATGGAAGAAAGGCATGGAGATATGCAATCCCACTGCTGAACTTGAAGGTGGAAGAAAGGGACTACGATTCAAGGAAGGTGGGACTTGAAGATGGAAGAAAGGAATCATGATTCAAGGAATGTGGGCCACCTCTAGAAGATGGGAACATTGTAAAGAATGGAGTTTCACCTAAAGTCTCCAGAAAGGAATGCGGCCCTACTGACACCTTGATTTTAGCCCAGTGAGATCCGAATCAGACTTCTGAACTACACAACTGTAAGATAATACATCTGTATTGTTTTAAGTTGCTAAGTTTATAATAATTTGTCATGACAACGACAGAAGTCTAGCACGTCCTGGCACATGCCATCAACTTTATTGCCTTTCTCTCACTTGTATTTGTCTGGCTGAACTACATCCTAGGTAACCCCAACTCTGAGATTGCAGCAATGTAGCTGAAAATAAACTAAGGAAAACATAAAACCTAACATTTAATCTTTCTTTAAATTCATAATTATAAACCTTAGATGAACTTTCAAAAGTGCCCAGCAATAATTTCTTATTTCATTCTATCTTCTATTCTCCTAATGACAATTTCTCATTCTTCTCTTTCCTTACCCCATTCCTAGATGTCAACGTCCCATATCCTTCGTGTATAATTATTTTTCTATGCAATTGAGAAAATAGAAGCAAAAGAAGAAAACTTTTACAAGGCTCCATGACCCCATCTATGCACCTAACTGTATCCATGTTTATATTCCCTTTTGTCTTGTTTTTATGGCTGAACTTTCATGTTTTTGTTTAAAGCAAATGCCTCTACTTATTCATTAGATTTCATCACCTGCCACCTACTCAAGGAAATTATTTCACCAAATTTTTCCCCTCTAGCTTCAAAACCAGAATCTAATTAATTCTCACTACTTTCATTCTTGCTACTTAGTCTGAGCAGCTTATACTCTTGTCCTCCTAAAGTCTATTCCTCGTTCATAAGCCAGAGTGGGAAAGCTAAAATGTGAGTCGTCCTATGAACTGTATTATCAGTTACTCATATCTCTTAGACTGTTTCCACCAGTATACAAGTATGTTGTTATTTCTCTTGACTACAAAACCACCCGTTCTTGATTCTACTTTTCTTGCCAGGCGATGCCCCGTTTCCATCCTTGTTACAGAAATAATTATTGAAAAGGAAGTTCATTATTATGGTCTTGAATTTATTTCCTATAATTCTCTGTCAAATTTCACTCCTACCAGGCTCTGATAATGACCTTGTCAGGGTTAGCAATGATCTCCATGCTGTTAAATCTAGTGGTCAATTCTCAGTCCCAAATTACTTAAATTTTCAGTAGCATGTAACAGTGTTAATACACAATTTTTTTTTCAATTATTTTTCAGTATTACACCTCTTTTTCCTCTAGCTTGCTAGCCAAATTTGCAGGTTCCTCTTGTTTCCCTGACCCCTCAATTTTAAATCACTTCATAGCTTAGTCTTTGGAACTCTTATCTTTTAAATTTTTTATTCACTTCCTTTGTGAATACCTATAAACCCATGACTTTAAATACCCTGTGTATGCTGATTACCCACATGACTCCAGATTTATAGTTCTAGCCAACACTTCTCCCCTAAAGTCTGGAATCATATATAAAACTGTCTCCTGCACAACTGCATTTGGATATTTAATAGGCATCTCCAACTTGATATGTCAAAGACTGAGGTTCTAGAATGACACACTCCCCAAACCTGTTGTATCCCAGGCTTTCCTGGCCATTGCTTCCAAAGTTGCAATCTTTTCTGTAACTACAGTTTCTAGGTTGATTTCCTTCTTTATTTGTCTCTTTAGAATTAATCATTTTCTAACATATAACTTTTTTTATTGATTTTGTTTATTGTCTGCCTCAATTTCTAGAATGTAGCTCCATGAGAGTAATTTTTATTGTTTTCCTCTTTTTTTTCCCTCATAAGTATCTTTAGAGCTTAGAAAGGAACCTTGTGTTCTCAATACACATTTAATGACTAAATGAATGAAAAGTAGATGTTGCTGCTTTTTTCATTATAAATGAGCCAAACTTATATAATCATTTACTTTTTTTTTTTTTTTTTTTTGTCAGTCTCCTCTAAGACGTGCAATTCATTAGTATGGAAAATTTGTCTTCTCAGCTAAAACAGTACCTCTTATAAAATGGCCTTCACTTCAAAGAACCAGGGGAAGAGACTCCTTTAAATTCTGATATTCTCTTTACAAAATTACAAACGTACACAACTATTGGGATATAGTTTTCAGAGAATTTATAGACACCTTGAAGCCCATTTTTAATGTCCATACTGGTGTATAGATTAGAAATGTATGAGTCCTACTTCATTGAATGTCTTTCTGCATTCTAAGGGTTCGGCATCACATTTGAGAACTTAAAGGTAAAATCCTTACTATGGCTTATAATTGAATATGGGTTAAAATAAATATTATTGGATTTGTGAAACCATGAAAGTCCCTCCTTTCAAAACCAGAAAGAAACATATGTATGCATTGACTAAGGAGAAAAGATAACTATTTTAGCCTTATGTGAATGCTAAAACCATTGTGTTAGTTTTTTCATTATGGTAGTTCAATTAAACTTTTTTTTCTAATATTAAGATTTATTTCTGTAGTTCCTTTCACCTTCTAAATATAATTGAAATTTACAAAATGTTATACGTGTATCCACTTGAAATATTATTGTCTTAGTATGAAATACAAGTTCGCTGAGAAAATTTTGCAATTTCTAGCAATGATTAAAATTTTTGCCATATATAGACAATAGGCAGACAAATGGCAGTTATAAACTTATCAAATTAAAATAGCTTAAACATGCATGTGAAATAAACAAACTATTTTCAATTTATTATGGCCAGAAATTCATATGATAAAAGTAATTTGAATGTAAAATAATAAAAATTTGATTTTATATAGTTTTATATAATTTTTACTGAAAACATGAAATTCAGTCAATTAAGATGATCAAAATTCCCTCAGTGATCCATATTTTCTATCCGCTTAGTTTAAATTTATCAAAAGGCATGCTAAAACATATGTGAAAATACTGTTTATAGATCCCATTTATAGATCTGAATAAAAGAGGGTTATAGGTTACATATGTCTATTACTGTTATTAATTCTGCTATCACTATTCACATTGACATTATTAACAGTGCCTACTTTCTGGCAGGCACTGTGTTGGTACTTTATATAAAATGAGTATAATTATCTCTATTTTACAGCTGAGATTCAGTTGGTTTCAGAAACTTGGCTGGGTGGCAGAGCTGAGATTTGAGAGCTGATGCCCTTACCCTTCTATTTTATTGCCCAAACTTACAGCACATCTCCAGACATCACTTCTATTGTTTTTCTCCTTAATAGATCTTGTCATAAAGGACTTTATCTTCTAAACTGTTTTCTTTAAATAACACTTTTCCCACTAGTATTTATCAGACATATACAAGAGCCACTAAGAGCCCTTGCTGAACAGGAATTAAGGTACTGATATGATGCTATCTGTCACAATTCAAAAGATTTGGTATTTTGATCATTTTGTGCAATCATTTTTAGGGAAAGAGTATAATTCTTTTGGGGCTTTTGAAATAATGAATCTTGAGCAGTCCCACTACTTTCATGGCCCTCTGAATGTCTAGAAACTTCAGGTTGACAAGAAACTATGACAAATGCCAAAATTAATCAATATGATTTTTTGTGCTCTGAATTTGGCACTTACAAAATGAGAACTTCCATTTAGCTTCTCTAATGCTATTCAGCCCTCAAATGATTTGTTCATTCAGTAAATATTTCTGTTCTTGCCATGTACCAGGCCCTTGGCTAATGCTGGGAATATAATTATAAGTACATCAGAACCTGCTATTAGAATGCTAAGTCTCAGATCAAATATAGTCATGAACCACATAATAACAATTAGGTCAATGACAGCCCTCATATATGGTGGTGGTCCCATAAGATTATAATGGATCTAAAAATTTCCTATTGCCTAGTGAGTCACAGCTAGTAAAGTCTTAGCACTTTCTGAAAGTGTGATACCTCAGGGAGAGCCTCAGGCAGGGCCTCCTGTAAATATTCCAAAAGAAGGCATTGTTATCATAGGAGATGACAGCTCCATGTATATTATTGTCCCTGAAGACTTTCCAGTAGGACAAGATGTGGAGGTGGAAGACAGTGATACTGATGATCCTGTTCCTGTGTGAGCCTAGGCTATTATGTGTATTTGTGTCTTAGTTTATAATGAAAAAAAATTTTTAAAGTAAAAAAACAAATTAAAACAGAAAAAAGCTCATAGAATAAAGATATTAAAAAAGAAAATATTTTTGTACAGATGTACAATATGTTTGTTTTTTAAGCTAAGCATTACTACAAGAATCAAAAAGTTAAAAAAATTAAAAAGTTTATAAATCTAAAAGTTACAGTAAGTTAAGTTTAATTTATTATTGAAGAAAGAAAAATATGTTTAAAATAAATTTAGTGTAGTCTAACTATGCAGTATTTATAAAGTCTACAGTAATGTACAGTAATATTCTATGCCTTCATATTCACTCATCATTCACTGACATCTAGAGCAATTTCCAGTCCTGCAAGTTCCCTTCATGGCAAGTGCCCTATACAGATGTACTATTTTTTATCTTTTATACTATATTTTTACTGTACTTTTTCTATGTTTAGATACACATATACTTTCCATTGTGTTAATTGTCTGTAGTATTAGTACAATAACATACTCTACAGGTTTATAGCCTATGGGCAATAGGCTATACCATATAGCCTAGATGTATAATAGGCTATATCATCGAGGTTTGTTTAAGTGTAATCTATGATGTTTGCACAACAAAATCACCTAATGATGCGTTTCCCAGAACTTATTCTCGCTAAGTGACATGTGACAGTAATGACATGAAATATACAATTACAGTAATCTCTTCTTATCCACAGGGGGTCCTTTTCAAGATCCCAGGTGGATGCCTGAAAATATGGATAGTATCCAATCCTAGATACTATATTTTTCTCTGTACATATATACCTACGATAAAGTTTAGTTTATAAAAAAAGCACAGTAAAAGATGAACACCAATAAAAATAGAAAAATTATAACAGTATACCATAATGTGAATGTGGCTCTCTCTTTCTCAAAACATCTTACACTCTATTCACCCTTCTTCTTTTTGAGATGATGTGATATGATACAATGCCCATGTGACGAGATGAAGTGAATGACATTAGCATTGTGATTTGTGTTAAGCTACTACTGACCTTCTGACCACATGGTTACTAAGTGGCTAACAGGCGGGTAGCATATACAGAGTGGATACACTGGACAAAGAAATGATTCATGTCCCAGGCAGGATGTGGGGGAAGGACTTGAGATTTCATCATGTTACTCAAACAGCATTAATTTTAAAAGTTATGAATTATTTATTTCTGGAATTTTCTATTTAATATTTTTAGAAAGCATTTGACCATGGGCAACTGAAACTGCAGAGGGCAAAACTAGGTAAGGGGACTACTGTATATGCTGTTAGATACTGTGAAGGAAAGATCTCAGACAATAGACAGTAGGGGTACCTGCCCTAGTCTATTAGGACACGAATTCTTCCCTAAACAAGGGATGTGTTCGGGCTAGGTTAACTGACTGCATGGGGAAACCCAGGGAAAGGACTGGCAGGCTCAAGTTCTGAGGCTGGAGGGGACATGGACATCTGAGGCAGTGAAAGAAGTGCAGCATGGCTAAAATCTAGAAGAGAAGGGGAAAAGTGTCATACGATGAAATGAGAGAGGTAGAAAGCCTTACGGGCTAGTCTAAGACTGTTGAGATTTAGTGCATGTGCTGCCAAAGCAAGCACAGATTGTTGAGATTTAGATCAAAAGTAATACAAAGACACAGAATGGTTTTAAGTAGGGGAACAACCTGATCATATTTGCATTTTTATAAAACTATCATTTATTTATCCTTGAAAATGTGCTTTTCTACCAACTAGATAAAAAGAGGATTTGACCAAAAAGATTTGATTCAAAGACCCCAGTCCCATTAAGGTGAATGAGAGTATTGGTTAATGCAGATTATTCCTGTCATAACTGGGTTCAAATTGAATCTTAATTTTAACATTCCAGAAAAATGTGAATGACTGTGCTCTTGTAAATTTGCATAATCACAAGTACATTCCAAGTACCATAAGAAAATTTCTAATTTAAGTACAATGCCATCTATGTACTTCTGAGAAATCTATGCATTTCTGAGTAGGATGCTTTTGCACATTTCCCATAATGAATTTCAGAGCCTTAGTTGGGATCTTGTTCTCATATTGTTTTTCAGTGATGCCATCATTGAAAGCTTTAACTCATCAGGAAAATATGTAGTGCTGTTTGAAGGGGCAGAGGGGCAAGAACAGGCACGGAACATCATGACACAGTCATTAACTTTTTCTTCTTTAAAGAAGTCCTTGTTTAACATTGAAAATGTATCAATAGAGTGAGATAAAAAAAAAATAGCTCTTTCTTCTTTCTTTTCGTACTTCTTTTCCTCTGTATTCAGAAAGAAAAGGAAAAACATAGTCCCATAGAGGGGAAAAACATAATTTTATTCTGAAACATTTTATATGGGCTAAATTTGTGAAGACTCTCATCAGTAGCAAGGAATGCTTATTAGTGGGATATTGCTAGTCTGATGAATTAATTCATTATGAGGTTTAAGGATACATTAACTTTCTAAAGAAAAAGGTTTAAAGAAATAATTAGTGTATAATCCAGAAGAGGAGAGTTTGTATGGCCAGTGTTCACGATTTGTGAGTACCTACTGTCAATGGTGCTAGGTGAAGACAGTCATAGGTAAGTCCAAACCAGTAGTTCTCAGCCCTGAATGCATATTAGAATCACCTGGGGAAATTTAATACCTTCTAATATAGGTCCTCTTATTGACCAATAAATTAGTTTCTCTGTGATTGGCCTTGAATCTCAGTATTTTTTTTTTTAATCCCCCCAGGTTTCAAAAATAAAGCCAGATTTGAGAATAACTGGTCCAAAGTGTCCTTTACTTTAGTTTATTTTTAAAAATTTTCATTGCCTCTTTTTCCAATTTTTTCAATTTCCTATAGTCATATTGTTTTCTCCAAAGCCAAGCTTTACAGATTTTTGAATGAGAAAACAAAGGAGAAAGAACAATTCATAGGTTACTGAGTTCTATTGCTTACAATTCTTGATTTCATACTTTTTTCAGACCTGTCTGTCAGTAGCCTTGCCCAGGTCTTAGCCACCTCACCCTGGATTACTAAAACTATTTTACAGTCTCTTTATTTTTGTCATTAATCAATATTGAATATTTCTATTGAATTATATACAAGTACACCTTCAATTCTGTGTCTGTACTAATCACATTGGTTCTAATCTGTATACTGCAATAGATTCCTTGCTTTCAAAATCTGGCCTTATAGATTTGACACCTTCACTATTGTCCCGGTGCCACATTCTAAGCTCCAGCTGTATTGCTCATTCTCATGGAGACTTTTCCGATGTGCTTTCATCTCCCTGTTTCCTGGACAGGCCTATCGTGCTCATTTGCTTTTCTCTTCCTAAAACCTCTCTCAAGTCCCATATCTTACACGAAGCTGCCACTTCTGCAGCCCACACCATTACTCCCTTTTCTGAACTGTGGTTTCTATATACTATATCATGAGGATTAGAACTTTATTATTATTGAACAGTTTGGTGAGTATTATACCCTTTAAGGGTGATGTTATATTTTTTGACAGCAGAAACCACATTGAATATTTTTATGTCCTTTACAGCATCCCTGGACTTCAAAATTCACAGCAAGTGCTCCATAAATACTTAATGCTAATAAATAGAATCCTCATCCCCTTGTAATTCATATCCTTTATTCATGTTACTTTTTAGGGTAGAGTCATAAAATCTTTCTTAGAGATTCTTCTGTGTTTGTACCATCCTCTGCTTCTATGGCTGTTGTTACTACACTATATTGTAGTGGTTTATTTGCCTCCTTCCTATACCTACTGTATTATGTGCCTAGTCATATTGGTTGTCTACAACTTTGAAGAGTTGCTCTGTTCCTTAGTTCCTCAGAGTAATTCATGCACCTCACTCTACATGTCTTTATCATCTTGTACATCTTTTATCACAACACTGTCATAAATACCAGTTTAACACCAATACAGTGTGACCCAAACCAAGAGTGACTTTGATCTCTAGAGGTTGGCCGAATATGGAGATATGCTTTGTTGGCATAACTGAGGAGCTATTGGCATCTAGTCGGTAGAGACCAGGGATGCTATAACCATTCTTTAATGCACAGGACAGATCTTTCCTCATCAACAAAGAATTTCCCATCCCAAAATGTCAGTACTGACAAAGTTCAGAAATCCTGATGTAACCTCATGGTACAAGCACTATGTTACGGATTTATTGTTAGTGCTCAGCACTATCCCTGCCCATAATATACAAGAACACTTGTGTAATTGAATGATGAAGCCTAAGCAGGTCAATTAATCCTTCTGAAAAATCATATATGTTTATTTCATCCATCCATCTATCCATCCATCCATCCATTGATTTGTAAGCATTTGCTGATCACTTCTCATGTGGGTGTCAGGCATGAGACCAGGCAATAAGTTTACATTGGAGACAATACAGATATAAAAATTTCCCACACTCAGAATTCCTGTGTATAGTAACGATTATGAGTAAGTATACAGGCAATTTCACAACATTGTATATATACTCCGACAATGTTTGAAAGCTAGTACAAAAGAAGGTCATCTAATCCAAATATAAAGGTCAAGAAAGACTGAGATTTCTAAGCTAAGATTTGCAGGATGAATAAGAATGAACAGAAATGCTAGGTAGAGAAAGAACATACAAAAAGGGCCAGAGGTCAGAGATGACATTCTATATTCTCAGAATTATTAGCAATTTGGAATAGCTCAAGTACAGACTACAATAAGGTCTTAGAAAGTGATGGATCTAGAATAATAAACATGAGTCAGATTAAAAAGTTTAAACTTCACTCTGATAACGATATAGGAATTTAAGCAGAGTTATAAAATAACATAAGTGTAAGGTATTACTGTCATTTTTGTTATAAAAGTTATCACTGTTTCTTTGAAAAAGTTAAAGTGAAGAGAAGAAAATTGAAAATAAAATAAAAATCAGTAGGATTTATTTAAAAATGAAAGTTCAAATATTCTTAAGTGCTAAGTGTCATTTTACTTTAGCTTTCATTCTGTCCTACTTATGCATTTTATGGAATTTTTTAATGTCTGTCTTTTAAAAAGTCGAGGCTGCCTCTAGTGCTTTATTGGGCAAACAGTGAACTTTCTGCAATCGCAGCCTTCATGAAAGCATCCATAGTGAGAAAATGGGAGCTATGACAATCTAATCTAATTTGATTATACACTGTCAACAGGGAGGAAAAAGGATTTAAAAAGAGGTGGGTGCTCCAGCATTCAGATAGAAGAATGAAAAGTTTAAGGCAGAATTTATTTATAAAGGCTCTGTTGGTCCTTTCTAGGTCACTTTGTGAAAGAGAGTAGCCCTTAAAATCTACGAGTAGAAGCTACAAGTTTTTTGTCGTTGTTGTTTTTGTTTGCTTTTTTGTTTGTTTGTTTGTTTTTTAAGGAATTTAACTTTGTTTCAGTTGTGGTCTCTTGAATGTTGAGTTAAAATATCCTCAGCAGTTTTAATAATCCGTGGTTTCCCACCTCTTTAACTCATATTTTCAGAGAGATGCAAGTATAATTAAACCTTACCTTTCACACACCACTTCATAGTTTACCAAACACTTTAATTTGCATTATCTGAACAAACCAAGCTTCACTTAATCACCATGTTATTTTCACACAGTGAATAAGAAAAAAAATATGGTCAATGCGATTCAAATAATTCAAATAATCAGGAACCAGACATTCTTACCCATACCTAAGTATTCATTTTTGAAAGTTATATTTTATTTAATTTTTAATTATGTATATCTAGACACATAGCAATATTTAATCATGAAGACAGCTTTTTCTCCCCGCCCCCAACCCCCAGTTTTTGACCTTCATGATTGGCATCATTTTATACCTAAGAGCACAGAACAAAAGCATTTTCTTATGTTTTCTTGAATAAGAGAATCTATCATTCATGTATATTTGTTAAGACAATATACTAGTAAAGGAGACCCATAGCATTATTTTTTTAAAGCAACCAATTATTTTGATTTCAGGTAAAAACTACTTTGTGAAGGTAATTAAAGTGAATTCATCATGTGGTGGCATTTTCTTAGTGAAATGAGAATATTTTCTTATTAATTATTTAGAAACTATAATAGACAAGCATATTATTTTGAAAAATGATATATTCTAGGTGGGCTTTTTTTTTTTTTTACTTAGCAGGATTTGTTAACGATTCATCATATTTCTGTGACTTGATAGCTCATTTCTTTTACCACTAAATAACATTCCATCGTCTGAATGTACCACAATTTATCCACTCACCTATTGAAGGACATCTTGGTTGTTTCCTGTTTGGGGCATTTATGAATAACGCTTCTATACGTGTTCATGTGGAGATTCCTGTGTGGACACAAATTTTGAAATCAATTTGATAAATACCTAGGAACACAGTTACTGAATAGTACGATAAGACTATGTCTAGTTTTGTAAGAAACTGTCAAACTGTCTCTGAAAGTGGCTGTGCCACTTTTGCATTCCCACCAGCAATGAATGGGAGTTTCTGTTGCTTTGCAGATGTTTATCCCCAATCTGTATTTTTTTCCCCTTCTCCTAACAGTGTCTTTCACAGAACAGAAGTTTTAATTGAATAAAAGCCCAACCTATTAATTTTTTTTCTTTTGCGGATGTTTTTGAGGTTTTGATATTTATATTTTTATATCAGTTTACTAAAAAAACATATTCTAAATTTTATTGTTTGAGATTTGCCTTGTGGCCTAACAATCTATTCTAGAAACATTCTATTTGTTTATGAAAAGAGGTTTGATAGCATATTCTCCAGGTTTTTCTCTTACCCGTCTGATCTTTCTTAATCACTCTCCAATGATGCTGAGGCTCAATCTTAGACATCCTTATCTTTACATTTTACTGCTCACTTTTAGCCATTCAGATAATATTCCAAAGCCTTTCATATGCCTGCATATATATATATATGTATATGTATATATAAACTTTCATATGCAGAAATATATATACATATACATATATATATATATATATATATATATATATAAACTTTCAGTCCTGTACACTCAGTTGCTTACTTACATTATCACTCATATGAGTTATAAACATTTCAAATATTCCATATTAAATACCAAAATTTTTTATGTCCATTTACTATTGCCACCTCTACCCCACTTAGCTGCTCAGGCCAGATATCTTGGTATTATCCTCCATTATTTGTCCTTCTGAACTTTGACTTGAAATCCCCCAGTAAATCCTTTTACTTTGATCCATCCACTTTTCTTCGCTTCCACTACTCAGTCCAAACTGCTGTTTTCTCTATTGGACCATAGAAATATGTTTCCTGATTTCCCTGCTTCCATTTTTATGCTCCTCATCACTTTTCATATAAAACCCTCTGCATTTTTATACCTATTAACAACTTATTATAGCTAGCATATAATTCAAATCCTCAACACAGTTTAGAAGGCCTTATCCCTAATTACTTATCTTTAGCCACTTTTTCCTCTTAACTCATTACACTCTAGTCCCCCTAAATTTTTCTCTCATCTCCAGTTATTTTTAATTTTAAGCCTTTACACTCATAGTTCTGTTTATCTTAAATGTTCTTTTTGAACACTGTTTACTTGACTGGATCCTAAACATTCTTCAGGCCACAGCTTATTGCAATATTTTGGAAGAGAACTTCCCTGATAATCAATATAAAATCTCTCTTCTAGTTCCATTCACATTACCCTGACATTTTTCTAGATATTATCTTCTATACACTTAAATATCAAATTTCCTATTTAATTACATACAAAAATGCATTTTCTTTTAAAGATTTATCTTAAACACTGAAGATGGTATCTTTGCCTTTTAACTTAGAGTGAGGGCCTCTTAGTATTACAGAATGAAATTCTTTCCCTATGTTGTTAAAAATTTTGACCACTGAGAACAGCAGATGCTTTTGAGAGTATTATCCAAGTATTATCAAGACAAATTTAATCGGAAGATACAGTGAATTTTTGTCAGGAATTTTATATATTAAGTTTAATGCTTTAAAACAAAATATTGGGAGTTGACAGAGTTATAGCACTGAAAATAAAAGGAAGTAATTACTTTCTTCAGCTTTCAGATTGAACTATCAGGGTCTAGTAATAATATCATTTTTTCTTCCAATGACCAGCCTAAGTGTTATTCTTCTGATTTCCACTTTGAGATTACTCTTTTCTCCCTACATCTGTATGAGAAGAAAGACTATGTCCAATGCGCCAGCCAGAGGATGTGCTCTATCTTGAAGCCATTCTCTCCACCTCACATTCGTGTTTAGTGTCCAGTTTTCTACAGCATTCGTTTTTACTTCAAAGTTGATTGGGTTATTTTTTTTTTTTTTTGTCAAATTCAGCTACATATGAGGAAGATAGATTGCCCTCATGTTTTTCCCTTACTTTTTCCTACTTGTATAACATCTAACTGGATAAAAAAGTGTCATTTTTCTGACAGCTCAAATAAGAACATGAAGTGATTTTCAGTACAACTCTCTTTTGATTGTCATATATATTTGGTTGTAATATCCTGCTGCTTCTTCATATAGTTCTCCCCAGGCATCATTTCCATGTCACCTTTAGTACTATCCTAGATGTCATTTCTTCTAGAACTACTTCTGGAACTGTCACTTTGCAAGACATTTTTTCAATATTCTTCTCATCTGCTGAACCTCTATCCAGCAATACACCCTCATCTCTACTGTCAAAAGTGTTCTAGCAGAGGTTATTTTAAACATATCATAGCCACTTCTAGACCCCAAAAGTTTATCTCTATGTTCCAATCCCATTATAGATCAAGTCCTAGGTCCTTTTTCTATGTATTCAAACTCTTCTTACTAAGTGATATACATCTTTTTCTACTTTTAAATCTAATTTTAAAAACTTATTTCCAGGAAATCTACTGTCAGCTTTTCTTTACGTCAATTTCTGAGATTTTTTGCCTGAAATTATTTTCCTTTAACAACTACAAAAATCTCTCTGTCTCTGTCTCTCTCTTTCTCTTTCCTTCAATAGTGTCTAACAATGTTGCACTTATTTCAGAAAATCTGGATCGATCCTAAAAAATAATAATTTTACTTCATTCATTACATTTGAGGACATTTTGTGAGGCTATTTCCCCTGTCTTTTCCCCTTTATTTATATTTATCTTCTATTCTTGATGAATTTTACACTTTATTTTGATACAGCATATTTTTTCATTATCATTCATATGATAGCCATGCAGTTTTACTCTCCTCATCCTACATTTGTGTTATCAGTAAGAATGTTTGGTTTTAAGCATCAGAAAATATTTCTAAATTAAACATAAAATAAAATTGTTGACGGATAGGCAGTTACTCTCATAACCAATAACAAAATCAGGCTTGGGATATTGGCAGGTACCAATAGAGGTAGGACAGCAGAAGCCACAGCTTTATTAACAACCTAATAAAAGTTTGATCAAGATACTTGCATAAACACAAAATGATCCAGCAACTGGACTCTCCCTGACTCCACTATAATTGACTTCTCAGCTCTGCCCAAATCTTTACCTCACCACCAACTCTCCTAGTAAAAGCACCAAGTATATGAGCATACATTATATATAACTGAGTCTAACTTCATTTGCATTGGGTAAGGTGAGGCGCTGACTCCCCAACTTTCTGTGTTGGAATTCAGAACATTGCCTCTTATGAACATTCAACTGGAAAAATGTTCAAATATCGATGGTTAAAAATCTAGACATAAATACATAACAATATTTATCTTTTTGTCACTATTTTAGAGTGTAGCCTAGGAAATAGTAAACTTATTTGTTTATTCTTATATGCTATCACCCTAGTTTAGCATGACTTTATGTTTTTGGACAATGCTATTAATGTGATTCTTGTTTCAACATGAATGCCTTCTTTATAAGGTAAGAGAAATGTTTCCTCTGTGCTTTAGCATTTAATAGTGTTACACATGCTAAAATAATAAAGCAATTTTTGTCTTTTAAAAAATAGCATATATGTATACTCAAAACATTATTTAGCTTCAAATACTTATCTTACCTTTGGTGTCTGATTGATTAGAAACTTAAAATGAAACTTGTGAGTTTATGTGTCTCATCTATTAACTTAATTACCTAGTTTTATTGTGTAATCTGCTATATATTATTGGCAGATATATCACAACTTTTAACGAGTCACATCTTGCACCAAGCCATGCTTTATAAAGAAAGAAACCACATAATTAGATCAGATTCACTTCATTGAAACAGATTGGACTAATAAAATACTTTGACTTAATTTACTGGGAAAAGATAGGAAGTTCTAAATTGTATTAGTTATTTACATTGTGCTTTACTTTCATTTTAAGTATGAATTAATTTGGGCTATGAAAAAGGAACTTAGCATGTATTTTCAGCAAAACAAATGAACGTTTGCATCAGATGGAAATTGAATATACATGCATTTTTTAAGCCTGGGGTTATTGAACCCTCAAATATTTAATTTAAAATATTATATGTATGTCTACGTGTTCATTAGATTCTCAAAGAGACTGTGACCAAAAACAGATCCAGCATGACACTTTAGTGACTTACTTTATATTACTTTCTTATTACTTAATAAAATAAATCTTAACCAAGTGTCAAGGCACCCAGTTATTGAAAAATATCTTGTATTTATACATAAATGTATAAAACACATCTCTATACTATAACTACATCTATTTATTTTCTTTACATTTACTTAATGGAAGATAAGGTAAAAATGGAATCACCATTTTAATACACACATAAACTAGATGTATATATTAGTAGAAATATCTTGAAGAACTTACGAATTTGAATAAATTATATCTAATGGGTTAACATGTTAGTAATGAAGTCTCAACTTAAAACAGGTGTAGGTTTTGTAGATTTTTCAATGTGAATGGATTTTTTAAAATAAAGGAAATATTCCTTCGGTATTTAAAAGATATTGCCTAATTAAATAGTCATTCATACCATTGACAGACAACTGAAGTTCTAATATACATCTTTGTTTTTTTCACTTACATTCTACTTGTTAATGTAAATAAAAATATCAACCAACATTTATTTTGGAAATGCACTCAGAAAGCTAATTGTTAAGCATTCAGCAGCACAACACGGCCTGCATATGTGACAATTGAGTTCAGCAGACACTGTAGGAACTGTGATGTAGAGAGCAAGATCGCCAGTTCACATCTATGAAGTTCAGTCCACTTTGGTGTTTTGGGATGACCTTCCATCCACAACTGTTGGCTGACATATTGACCCTTGATCACATAAAGAGATATGAACCAAATTCTTCATCATTACTGGGAAAAATAACACAGAATGTATGTCTCATTGATATGAATAACTTATTCCAAAATCACTTCTCTAAGATTAAATTAATTGTTTTCGCACCTTTATTTATATAAAATAGAACTGCTCTTTACATAATTTATATATTTATATAGAATATATATTTATCTATTTAAAGATGATTTATATATTTAAAGAGCCATCTCTCCCCCAGTGCTGTTGACCCTTGTTTGGCTCTATATGATTATTGACTATCTTCTTTACTCAGCTGTCTTGACTGTATTCACTACTGACACATAAACGCCAATAAAATATTGTTTTTTCCCCCCAAAATCATTTTTAAGTTCTCATCTTTAGCTAGCTATGGAATATGATAGTGGGAAAAAATCTTAAAAGAAACCCCAAATCTACAAAAACAAATATAGTTCCCGCACGCACATCAAATGATATTTGTAACTATAATAATTACTTAATAATTCACAGTAGTCAAAAGAAATGATTCGTAATTTACTTAGTATATTAAAATCATATTTAACTTTCAACAGGTATAACATAATCTTTGAAATGTAGAAATCTATGATGAATATATTTTCATCAGGATCATTTGGAGTGGAGCCAGTCAAAAATGGCAGTGACAGACTAAGAGTTTGGTGGCACGACAGTGAGTGTCTAGCTGTGTGTTGGCAAAGTTCAGATGTTTTCAGTGCCAGTGGTGGCAGCAGTGGACATTCATCTGGAAAATGCAATCTGCATCTTGGCTCCTGCTACAGCTTACGGTTGATTGTATTAATTTTCCTATGCCATTCTCACTGTTCTGTTTAGGTTAACTAGAGTCAGAGTCTGTTTGTTTTAGATCAATTGATAATCAAATTTTCATTTTTAAAGAACTGATATCCTGTGCCAGATGGGAGTTTTCTCTTCTCTTGACCACTATTATTCTGTCTTTCAAGATTCCTATTCATTCTCATTTCTGCGATATAAGAATTCATTTTTTTAAATCTACCAGTGGGGTCTTGATTTGGATGCGAAGATAAGTTGGGATTCTATATCTGTGATAGATAGAAGTCTAGTGGGTCTCTGGACAATAAAACACCTTTATAATATTTGGTTATTCAAAAAAGAGGGTAATGTTTTTTTTTTTTCAAGCTGTACCAAAAATATATTGTGTATTCTAAGAGAGAGTGAATCTACATGTTGACCACTACTAGGCATAAATGGGGTTAATTATGCAATAGGGTCTTTCTACTCATTAGACTGTTTGGGCTTTTTTTTTTTTTTTTTAATTTGAAATATCTCTTGATCATTTTATTATCTCATTTCTAAATATGAATGGCACTGAAAACTAAGTATTTGTTATAAACAAATGTTTTCTGAGAAAAAAGAGATGAATACTATTACATATGAAGTTTAATGAGCATCTCTATTATCTCCACAACTGTATTAGAGTTAATACTCTCCTTTAACTGTGTTTAAATAGTTGCTCCTTTAACTAGTAAGCTGGGCATTTTATTCCAATTACTCATCTAGTTTAAATAACTGCAAATCTTCCATTAAATAATTATTCAAAATAAGAACTTGATGAGCTGGAATAACAATTTGCCAGTATTAGTTATACACATTACTCTCTCTTTGTCTAATAAATAAGGGAGCACACTTAAGCTCCTAACGGAGAGTGCTCAATAGCCAGGTGAGGTGTTAAATTTCCATTTTCAGACCAGTAATTTGCAAATTGGGGGAAAAATTGGATTGTAAAGATCTAATCATATTCTTTAATATTAAATATATCTCCTGAGAATAGTGAAAGAAAGTACTACATTTGCCAAAAAAATCATAATTTAAAACTGGAATTTGCCTTTATATAGATTTCTGGGAAAAGTGAGATGAACAAGCCAGTCCTTTTCTTCAACGAGTTCAATTTCGAGTAAAGATTGTAGACCGTTATCAAACAGAACAGATTATTCACAGAAGGGGCAACATACCCAAACTAAGAAAATCTGGAAAATTTTTTATAAAGAAATGACATTGAATTAGGGATTAGGGTATAGGAAAGGAAATGTCTAAGATTTTGAAATTTGGTGACTATGAAGATGAGCTGATAATAAGAAACATAGAGATAATAGGAGACTGGTTCATCAAGATTTACTTTCTAGGAATCTATGAAAACTGGTTAAGATAAGGGAGATAAATGATCTAGACCACTAATAACCTATTCTTCATTTTTTTCTTATTATTCTATGAGATACAAGAGGAAAATGTATGCACAGATTTGGAGGCCTAGTTAATAAACATTTTTATTAGGCTGAGATCCAAAATATCTTTGAAAGTGCTATATTAGCTAGACAGGATTAAATGAGGGACTCCCTGTCCTTGCTAAATGTAGACCTAAGTTCAAGTAGGTAAATGACCATTTTGGCCTTATATCCATTAATCCTGTCCTCTGATGAAACAGTCAATCTAGTTGACAGAAAATAAGCAAATGAGCATGAGGACTAAAATAAGAAGGCGGATGATTTTCTGCAGTACCTAGAGCCTCTTGTGCTAGGTCCAGAGTACCTCCAAGGAAGGACCACAGCCCAGGCTGTCTCATCTTACTATTTATGTTGGAGAGAGAGACCAAAGGGAGTGAGAATGGGGACCAAAGAGAAGTATAATGTGATGTTTTAAGCTGCTGGAGGCGAGACTGGCCTTAAGAAGACAGGAATCAAAGAAATTGACAGAGACTAAACTTTACCTCAGCAGAAAGCAACATTGTTCATCTCTCTTTGACCTTTATTAATCTCTCGAAAGTGCTTTACCTTTTTGGCATCAAAGAAAGATGTCCATCTCAAAAGCAATAACTTTTTACTGGAAAATGCTACATAACTCTTCAAGATCCCCATGCTCATTAACCTAGAAAAACACTAAAACTCTCATAATAAACTTACTCTCCTAAACTAATTTGATAATGAATCTTGTTTATGTAACCCATTAACGTCTTGCTGAAAATTTTTTGGGAAATGCCGCAGTAAAGGAAAAGACTATAGACGTGAGGACTTTTCCTTACCCAAAGTAATACATATGGTTTATATCTTCTAAAAATAATACGTATTTTCCTAAATATATATTTTATGTTCAGTAAATTTGAGGTGAATAAGTATTATTTTCTTTGTGATGGACATTTTTTATAGGACAATAATAGTCATTGTGAGTAAGTAATCATGTGGTATTCCCAAAATTATACTACATAAGTCTCCACTGTTCTTAGGGCCAAGATGACCTGTAAAGCCAAGACGTTGGAACTTGACTGCTTCACTTATAACTTTAATAGGGACAATGAGCATTTGGGTCATTTACTATATTTAAATGTAGGTTAAATTCTTTTAAATTTAGGAGTTATCCTTCATTGCTTCCTTTCCTAACCCCCACATTTCAATCTATCAGGAAATACTGCCTTTTGTATTCAAATATATTTTAAATCCATCACCGAATTTTCACCTTGCCGATACTACCTCTGTCCTAGCCATAATCACCTCTCTACTAGACTCTGGTAATAAGCTTTATGTTGGTCACTACTTCTATCATAAACTCTTCTTCACAAAATAGCAAGAATATCATTTTTAAAACATTGATGAAATAGTGTTGCTTTGAGTGCTTAAAATAGCTTCCCCTTGTTCTTAGAATAAAATCCAAATTACCTTGGACTAGAAGTCCCTATGTGTTTGCTCCTAGTTTCTAAAGCTCTAATGAAGCAGACTCTGTGGAGATGGAGGCTGGAACTTTATTTTGAATAAGATTCTGATGGTCTGTCATGACAGAATTACTCCCTTTCTCAGTGCTGCTGTTCATCCAGTTCTTTTACTTCTCACTTTCTCAACAAAGGATTTTGGTGACCTAAAAGCTTTGTTACCTGCTAGCAGAGAGAGAGAATTTTGGTCAATGGACTACATCATGGTTCCCCTTAAAGACTCTGGTCTCTGCTGTGTTTTTTCACTTCAGACCCCGAGCCACCTCTGAGATACCTCTGCATCTCTCTGTTGCTTTATTGTTGCTGCTTTGCTTCTGCTGTTATGACAGTCGCTGCCACACGGTCCATGTTGCCAGAGTACCTGCTAAAGCATTTCTAACGCTTTCAATGTCATTAATTTCCAGAATTAAGAGATGTATTTTAACCTTGGAAGAAAGAAAATCTTGACCCAACACACATCCCTAAATATTGGAACTATCAAAAGACTACTAAGTTATCACCTTTCAACTACATGCCATGCAGAAGTGCTGGGTTATTTGGTGGTAGAAATGGCCAGAGCCTTGAAGCAGTCTCATCCGTAAACCCCCAAACACCACACACACACACACACACACACACACACACACACACACACACTCATCACTGTGTATGTGTATATTTCTTTGAGGTACTAACTCAAAAAAAAAAACATTAACAGTAATCTTACTCTGAAGTGTAGGTAATAGTCATTGTTTTGAGTAATAAGTGTAGAATCTAATTTTTGGAAGTGGTTGATAGTGGAGAGGCACCCACTTTTGAGGTAATATAGAGAACATAGTGAGATATATTACTTTAGCTTTGGTGTTAGTGCAGGTTTCCAAAATAAAATAAGGTCCCCAAACTAAAATTATAATCAAATGAGTAATGTGAAAAACAAAATGAAATAAAACAGTGTCACTGGTGGTAGATCTCAGTAAGACAGCAAGCTAGGCAAAATTCTAGAGCTAATGACCGAATGTTTTTATTTTATCGATAGTGTACCTGGGTGTGGTTGACAAATGGACACAGTGGTTGTCCCAGACTGTTAAAGGCAGTAGAAAGGAAAGGATAGTAAATTTCATGAGATGCAGATGTTCGAAAGAATTTAAACAAAAATATTTTAATTTCAGGCTCATGTTTATCTAAAATACAAATTTTGAAGAAAATAAAATGTCAGAAGTTTAAGGCATTATGATGTCTATTATTTAACAGATTGTGTGAGTTTTCTACCTATATCTTTGATTAAGACAATCATGTCTGATACTTATAGCATATGAGTACCAATATAACTCTCTGTTGTTCTAAATATCTGGTTTTTAATGGTTAATTCTTCAAACTGTTTCAACTGTAATGATGATAGTGAAATAACAATAATTACTGCAGTTGTTTCTGTTGATTCAGACTCCGACAGTAAACCTATTTAGGCCCAACCTCTTAAAGAGAATGTAGTTTCAGCATTTATTCTCAAGTAAGCAAGGTCATTATTTAAAAAACCATATAATGTAGAGATTATCTATTTTCCTTACCATTAGATTTAATTCTTTCAAGAAATCATATTCATGTTTGATAGTTTTTGACAATAACCCTGATTATAATATAGTCTTGAAGAACTTTATATTTCAATAGAGTTTTCAATAGTTTTTAGCTATCCTCCACAGAAATCTTATGAAATCAGTATAATTATCTATCATTTTATGAGAAGTTTATTAGAAGTTTTCTCCATCTACCTATCAAAGTAGCATGGTTATTTTAATATTCATTTTGATACTAATAGTAGAGGATGTATTCAATATTATGTCCCCAGGCATATTGTATTTAATACATATTATTACCTGAGACTTTTAATTTAATTTCCATTATAATGGAATGGAAAACAATAAAGACTGAGAGATAAATATATGACCTTCAAGATCAAGTATTAGTCTATAATAGAAATAGAAAAGAGAAGCTGTGAAAATACGGTCAATCTTGAATAATTTTGCCTAGATACTATTCACATGTAGTTAAGTCATTTAACTCATTTTACATTGCCTCAAAATATATAGAAAACTAATTATTTTTAAAATCTGTATTATAGAAAGCTGTATGAACTAATTAATAATATGAAAGACACACTGAAAATCTTTTTATTGCATGATAAATTTTCAGTGTATCCTGCCCCTTGCCATTCTTATATAATTGTGTAACTTGGGTAGGGGCTAGTTGGTTTGGCATCCCATTTTGTTTTTTCAAGTATCACTTACTCTGAAAAAATATATTTGAGATCTGTGTGATAAGTATTTTTTCAGTATGATAAAGAATACACATATTAATACAACTATACATTCATCTTAGATTTCAAAAATATATCCATTGTTACTTTTCCAAAAGTCTAATATTATAATGTATGATCTGTATGTATTTGATCATATATGTATAACCTGTCCATTGTCCTTACTGCTACTAAATTAACTCAAGTGAATAAATCTGTGTCAAACCATTTTTGTTTATATAACTTCTCATCCAAAAACATTTGGGAAACCCATGTATTTTCTTACATGAAACTAATTGCCTATGTTCTCAGTAAAGCACTACAGAAATACACCCTTCCTTCACAAATAATATAATTATCCTTCTAATTTCCTAATATTTACACTTTTTTCCAGTTAAGTATTTCATGATTTTTATTGCAGTTTAGAGTCACATTTTACTAGTTTTTGTCGTCTGTTTTCTGCTTCAATCTCTCTGCAACTTCTGAAGGAAACAGTTTTGGACCAAATTATCTGGATGTTATTTTCCATTATTGCTGTGGGATAGTAGATAGATAATTGTCTGAGGGCACTGTACTTGAATTATAAACTGCAGGGAGGAATGTGCTAAGACTTTACTTCTCTCATATTGCTGTTTTGAGATTCAGTGAGGTAATGCATGTGAAAATTTTCTGGACAAAGAATAAAACATGTAAAGTATTATTTTAATAACTTCTGAATTTAGTAGTAGTGCCTAATCTATAATTAAATTAATCAAGATAATTGCTGTCAAGTACGTGATGTGATAGTGCGGGAAAAAAAAAACATGGTTAATAAAATTATAGCATAGAAATTATATAAAATTATTTTTAAAAAGTAATAAAAACCAGTCCATTATTAACAAGTATCAGACCTATTGCTTCAAAAAAATGATGGGAGTAAGTCTATATTTTAAAGGAAGTTGAATATACTAAAACCGGTGAGCATACAACAGGAGTAGTTTAGAAAAGAAAATCGTATATTTGATTCTGAAAATAAGAGAAAATATACATATGTATGTGGCCTGACCTAAAATTAAATGTTGTTACATGATCAAAGTAGCAATTATAATTTAAGTAGGTAACAGCGTAGACTCTTTTTTCCTTTTTTATTGTTTAACTATTTCCTAACCATTCCTTTATTTTATTATATACTGGGATTGTTGAACAACTACATACAAGGCAAGTGTTACATTTTCCAAACTGTGTAATTAAAAAAAAATGATATAGAAAAAAGATGAATTTACAGCCATCATAAAATTTCATGAATATGTTTCAGATAATATGAAAAAAGCCCACTCTCTCACAGACAAAAATATGAAGATTGAAGGGCTACCTGATAAGTAATTAAAGCATAAACTTAGTGTTCAGGAAGAGAAAAAAAATGATTGACTTTAGACTTTGATAAAATAATTTATATTTAAGAATTTATGTCAAATATAAAAGTAACCAATGAAAGAATGACTTCCAAACTCTACAGGGGAAAAGGGAAAATATAGAAAACTTTTAAAAGTTCAATAGCAGACAAGAAAGCAAACAATAATCAAAGGAAGAGAATAATAAACAATCAAACAAATCATAAAACTATATGAGAATTAAGCCTATTTATGTTAATCATGTGTGTATAACTATATTTCTCTTACCTATAAAGTTATAGATAAGTAGATTTGGAAAAAGTAAGTAAAGTCTTGTAATATGCTTCTTACAAAGCATACATGTAAAATAAAATTACACAGAAAATATTAAAGGAATGAGAAATATATGACCTTCGGTTATCTAATAACCAAAAGTAAAGTGGTGATTAAATATGGAGTCTAGAAACAGACATATGCATATTATAATAATAAGGAAGAGATAATGAAGGAGAAGGAGAAGGAGGAGAAAATGGTAAGTGTAATTGGGTGTATATCATGTGCCAGGCTTTATAAATGCTTTATACACTATTTGATTTAGTTCCCATGACAACCATAAGGTCTTTAAAAGCCCACGTTATAAATTACTCTTCTGCGGCGCTTCAGCTGATTATCAGTGGGCATCTTAGCTTTAGTATTTAAAATGGGAAGAGGAAACCTAACAACCTGATAGAAACTAGTCTATAAATATTAACAAGAAACAGATACGCAAGAGGAAAACCAAGAAGCTGATAAACCTATGAAAAGGGACTAATTTCTCTACTAATCAAAACAAGTCACTACTCCATTCTGATTTCTTTGGCAAAAAAAAAAAATAAAGCCTGAAAACACAATAATTGACAAAGATGGAAATAAACAAACTTAGTGGTTACTACTGGGGAAAGAAGAAAGAGAGAAAATTGTACACAGTTTCAATTTTATCTGTAATGCTTTATTTTTAAAAAAATATAAAGCAGATATATGAAAATGTTCAATTATGTTAAAGCAGAGCAGTGGTTACATAGATATTTGTTATAACATTCTTCATATTATATTGCATATTTGAAGTATTTATAAGATTTTATAATAATATTATCTAACAATGTGCTATATTAAATATAATAGATTTATAATATAATTAATACTTTCATAATATTTACTTTATATGTGTTCCAATATGTTTTTACCTTACCAACTGTCTCAGTATTCTTTGTGATTAGCGTGTTAGCTAGCATATAGTTGGAGTTCAATTTATGTTTGCTGAGTAAAGAGATGACTGACTAAATATTAAAATCCCTCTGTATACAGTGTTTATAAATTAACACCAGAAAAATTGCAATAGGTAAAAAGAAACACAAATACAGAAATTTGGGATGTACTGATAAGAAATAATGCATAAAAAGATTTAACTCTTTTAGTGCTTGTCTTTATTAGAAATATACCTTTTTTAATGCTTGTCTTTGTTAGGAATAATGTACTCCAAATGTCCTTGAAAATAAATTTTCACATATTTCAAAACAAGTGTAACAGATAATTTTAGGTTGAATTTAAGATAATTACTATATGTATAATTAGTTTTTTAAAAAATGTCGGAGAGCAATCTGAGCACACATTTTTTTTCAAAAGTTATATCAATAATCTGTGGATCTTTTACAATAAGCTATAAGCAAATGAGAAACTATTTAATTTCACCTAATGAGCTAGCTCATTAAGAATTAACATAGTCTGAAGAGCTGCTGTTTATAAATATGAATTCAATAGGCAACTTTTGAGAACATAATTCAACCAAAATAAAAATAAATCATTAATTATGCAATATAAATATTTTTAAAATTTCAAAATATTACTAAAATTATGGAATTTTCATTATATGACAGTGCCTGGGGAAACATCTGAATAAGATAAATTTTAGTTATTGTTGTGATTTGTATATACTAAGTCTTTTTTCTTCCCATTTCATATTAGCCTGGAGATGAATTTATTTTACTCTGGCCGTAATTTCATTTTATCATATGGTCCTATGACTTAGAGATGACTTGAAGCTAACTAAGAACTTTACTCTGAGCAAAAGGGACAGAACAGGTACATAAAGGGGAATATTGTTATTTTTAGTGAACAATAAACTTAAGCGGTGAAGAGTCAGAGATGCTATCTCAGGCATGAATGGATGATAGGAGAATGGCGATGGTGGTTGACATTACTCACTGGGATCCAAGAGTGGTGTAATATAAAGGGATTGGGAAAAGATTAAATGTAATTTTTGTCACTTGTAAGATAACACCGTTAGACCATGACTAATTTAAAAATGGACTTAAATGGATTCATGATACTAAATTATATATAAATGATAAGGAGCAGACGAGATGGCGAACTTGCAAATCTGTTAGATTTTTCCTCAGACCAAACCAGGATCTGCCCCAGAAAGGAGGGAAAAGCACCTGTTTCTGAGGAACACAAGATTATAGGAAACCCTTTGGGATACTGAAGGTGTCTGGCCTGGTGTGTCATTGAAAGGGTAGGGGAATCCTGGGTGTCACAATTCACAAACAGGTTTGGGAAAGCTTTGTAAGTACTGGGCAATTTATCATCTTTCAATAAACAACATTAGCCAAGATGAGTAAATAAGTACATGAATGCTTACATACATAAAGATAATACAAAATAAAACTTAAAAAGTGCCGATCAAACACCACGAGGACTAAAGGATTATTAATATTTAAAATAAGCAAAATACATTTCCTCAAAAATAATAGGTTATGTTGATAACACAAAGTAGGTAAAAGTAAGTATAAAGAATTAGAACCAAATAGTAAAGGGGAATCTTATTTCCAAAGAAAAGTGAGTTATAGCAGAACTTGTAGGAAGGGCCATTTTTACTTTCAAAAGAGAGCATTTTCACCGTCAAGTTTCTTAGGCAACTTTCAATGTATTGCAACAAAACACATGGAAGAGCTGATCGTGGCATGCTTTTTCTTTTTAAGATATTCTATTACAATTCGATCGCCTTGTTCTTCATTAAAATCCATAAATAATCTAATATCCCCTTCTTTTTTTTGGTAGGGTGTACCCTAGCAGACCTTTCAGGATGAATTATAGGAAAGTATCTCCAAACAGTAGAATTAGTTAATCAGTTGAAAGAGGAATTTAGTATTAATTGAAACTTTAATAAATTTTGTCAAAATCATGATTTAATTTTAATTTTATTGGTACTAAATTGCTTTTTTTTCTGGCAATAATTAGCCAACAATTTAATTTTTCTTTTATATCAAGTCTTTTTTTTTAATAATAAAAACTACCAATATACAAGAGAACATTTGCTTTGTCTACTTAATATAGGGTATTCATCTAAAATAGTTTTGTAAATTATTCAGATATTGTAAAAACAAAGGCAAGCTAATTCATGGACTGTGGCACATAATAAGGGAATTTTATCTGTCAAAAATTTCTCCTGGGTCTGATTCACAGAGTAATATTATGGATAGGCTTTTTTGATGCATTAATAGCATGGGATCTATATGATCTATATGGAGACTGTACATACTGAAACAGTCAGCTCTATTTATGGAATCAAAGCAAGATCAATGAACATAGTGAAAAGCTTATTCTATTATCCATTTTCTCAAAATGAGAGAGGTTAAACACAGCATAATTGTCCCCCAAATTTCCTTCTTTTCATGAAAGATATTAAATTGAACACAACTCATAATCTGTTGAGAAAGAAGCTAATAAAATATTAAGTCGATATTCAACATAAAAAAAAAGTATATGCTGGTTGGATAAGGACTTATTTTCTTGAAAATAAATTGACTGTATTTGAGAATATTTTGAAAACTTCTATGATAGTTTGGGATGAATGAATTTGCCTTTCAGGGGACAATTAAAAAATTATGATGGCAAGAGTTGCCTAATTGGTTTTTTTGGCTTAAAGAGATTATGCGTTGTATAGTAGATAAAATGATAGGAATCCCAGAACTAGTTAAAAAATTCAGAGTGATCTTCTAAGAATTATCAATTTAAATGGAAATCACCTAATCATCAATATAGCAGTTTTCATTGAGAACTGGAGGCTTTCCAAATGAAATATCCTCTCTGGAGACTAAATCCAAAACTCCCTTTGAAATCTGTTTGGTGACGGAATTTGTTTTTATTATTTTGAATCACTCACAGATTCTAACAATTATTTTTAAATCACTTTATTTAGTTTTATTTTTTTTTCTTCCTGATATGTGAACTTTATTTCACTGAAGTTTAAGTAGGATGGAATTTAGGGAAACATAGTAGATACATTTGGGAATGAATTGTGTCACATGGAAATGTCAAATTTAACACTATCCTAGGTAATTGTGAGATCTTGAATTAATTTACTAAAAGATGCTGGCTTATCTGGAGTAAAAGAAGAATCAGTGCTCATGTAATAGAAATATACTGTATACTTTCCAGAGCACATTCTGAGTTGACTGCTCTTGGATGACTCAAGCTGTGTCATGCAATTTTACCTTATTGGGGGATAGGACATATAAGAACCATTTGTTACTTTTATCAGGGGACATTGCATATTTCAACTACTGCCAGAGGGAAAGGGGAAAAAGAGGGAAAGAACCCAGAAATCCTTATCTTTCACCTCACCCTCTACACTGGGACATGTGAGACTAGCAAGCAGATTGTGGAGCGACTCGCTCCACCTGCTTCCAACTTACAGGCATGAGGGCTCCTCACTCTTTCTGTGTAGTCCATCTGAATTCATCGAAATTTCTAGAGCCCAAGAGCAGTACTGGATTGGCTTGAAGGTGAAAGCAGAATTAAGGTCATAACTAAATCTCCTTTGAAATGAGATATTGGAGAAACACTATCTCATCTTTTTTAACCTCAGATAGTTAATATAACCCTATCCACCCTGATAAAGATGAAGTGCATTGTACTTTTAATCTGAATGTTGCTTAATGAAGTAACTGACTAGTGTCATAAGGAAGGCAGTTCAGGATTTATCGCCGTACCCTTTGATTCATCTACTTCTAGCTGTGACATTGATTGATGTTTATAAAATCTCTAAGCCTCTACAGGCAACTATGGTTATTATTTTAGGGCATATAATCAAAGAAGTGTGGGTGAAATTATGTAGGAAGGAAAAGTTTTCTTGACTCCCCCCAGCCCCAAATTGTGTTAATGATAGCAATTATAAATTCAAGGAAAATTTTGAGCAAATAGAATTTCTTATCTGATGTTTTTAAACCAAAAGTTTATTTTGGTCATTTTTTTTTTTCCTTGTTAGCATGCCAGTTGGCTCCATGTTAGCACAATAATAGATCTTTTTTTTTTTTACTAACTGATTATCATTCCACATGACAATAGCTGTGAGACTGTAGTCTAGTATTAAAAAGCTAGTCATTTTACATTTTTAGAAGTTCTGAAATAAAGCATTGAGGGATCAACTAAACATCAATCATTTTAAAAGTTGATAGTCATGTTAATGGTAATCTTATCAGAGTCTGTCCTTTTAAAGACACACTTATGATTAAATACCTTCTAGATGTTACAAGCACAGCTATCAGGTAAACATATTGACAGGGGAATTCCACAGTCATGACAATATAGGCCCTGATTGTCAGCTAAATAAGCTAAATTCTGCTCTCAGGTCATTTGTTTTCTTGTTCAGTCTTCCAGAATTCGAGGCCAAGTAGCTGAATAACATTGCAACACAGCCACACAATTATAGTCGACAATGGTGTATGTTCCCAGATTCTATGGTATTCATTAGACTGCTAGGTTTTGAATCCTGGCATGGATACTCACTAGTTGAGTCAAATAGTTCTGTATAGAAACTTAGGATAGTTTTCTTATCTGTGAAATGGGCCAAACATTAATACATTTTAAAGGGCAATTGTTAAAAAGCATTGTTAATAGAAGTGAAGCACTTAGAATAGTGCCTGGCCCTCTTCTACTTATCCCCAATAAGTAGTTACTATCATTAAACTTTATTATTGATGCTAATAGCTCCATATGTAAGGAAAAATGATAGGCATTCATTGACATATCATGAATTAATATCACAAAATATTTTCCAAATGTATTCTTTCTCAAAATCATGCTTTGCTTATTCTATAACAATTAAATTGATGACTAGTAAGAACATTTTGTAATTTATTTAAAAATGCTTATTTATAATCTATTAAGCAATGCATTATGCAAAAACTGGAGAGGAGATTTAAGGAATAAAAAAAATAAGAAACAAAACTCATGGAATATATAATACCTTGCAATTTAAGAACCATTCATTATTTTAAACAAAAGTATTAGTGAGAATTGTTTTATGAAATAAATACAAGAAAGTTTTATTTCAGATAATATGATATCAGGGAAGAAAGTTTCATGACTAGAAGGCTACATTCTTGAAAATGTACAGATTTTGTGAATTTCTTTTGTCCCAAAATATTTTACTGAGTTCGAGATTTATATTTTATCCTTTCATAGGGTTCACTTATGTGGCTACATTAAGGAGAGATTAGAGTAGACTCATAAAGATAAAGTCTTTAAAATAAAATATTAAAAAAGACAAGAGATTGAGATTATTTAGAAGGAACCAAAACTAGAATGTAAATTAAGAAGTAAACAAATATTCCGTCTACAGAGGTGATAGCCAGTCCTGTGACTTCACTGAGAATTCAAGAAGTAAAGTCTTGTCTAGTAATCTGTATAAACTAAAAGTTACTCACTGACAGTAGCATGGAGAGTTTTGGTCATATCTCTGAGTGGTTTTATTTTAAACATAAGAATGGATTACTAAGAATGACTGGAACTACTTTCAGTTCAGATTCTGATGAATTCATCAATAATTAGAATGCTTTCAGTTACCAATAACTAAAAACCAGACTTGAACTTGTCTACATAATTTATTGGCTCATGTAACTGAAGTAGGTCATGCAAATCTCAATAATATCACTAAAGGTTCAGTTTATATGTCTGATTTACCTTTAAAAATAGTGGCTTTGTTTTAAATGGTTTTCCTCTGGTGATCCCAGGCTTCCAGGGCTACATGTTAATTCAGTTATATCACCATTCACAGCAAATCTCTTTCTTTTACTATGATTGGATCAGCTTAGGTCAGATGCCTCAACTGAACCAATCTCTTGAAATAGGAAAATAAGTGCTTGTTTAGCTTATCATTGGTCACTTATTCCAAAAATGAAGCTGAAAAGATTCAATTTCTCCAGAAACAGATCTCTGTCAATAAAAATCTGGAGCTATTGGTGAAGAGGTAGATAGCTACCAAGAAAGTATTAACAAATACTCCATCTAGGTCCTATTATGTAGAAATGAACTTTAATTCCTCCTTGGTAATTTTAGCAAAATTCTATCTAAAATGAAAAAAAAAAAGACTAGATAGCCCCACACGTTTGATACAAAAGTATATTAATATGCTCCAGGATAGTACTCTAAATCTATAATAAGCTAAGGAATAAAGTAGAAAAAACCCTGGAGATATGGCCTTCCTCCATTACATGCTAACAGTTACAATTCAGCAAGTCACCTAATTTTTCTAATCATTGGTTTCCCATTCTAAAATGAATATCGTGTTTTACCCTTTCTTCTTAGCAGAGTTGTATTTACCCAATGAGATAATACATAAAAAATAATTTGTAAACTAGGTAACACTATGTAAAATAAATATTATTGTTATAAACAATAGGTTTTTTTCATTGTCTGGTATAAGAATCGGCCTGAAATGGATATTTTTAAGAGCTTGCTGTATTAATATTTAGAGCTTGGCAAGGTTCTATTGCCTATGAGTTCTTGAAGGTATTTGCTTCCATAAATGAACTTCACATGTAGAGTACTAAATTTATTATGTTGCTATTGGTCTAATTTCACAAATTTGCAATTATCAAAGTACTCTTGAAAATCATGCTCTATCTCACCCCTTTACAGGGGATTTTAGTACCTCGATTTCTTTGTTCTTTCTGTAAGGTTTGAAATAAAGCACAATGGGGAGGGACAGAGGGAGGATGTGTGTTCAATAAAGGTTTTTCATAACTCAGAGCTCAAGAAATGAATCAATGTCATTTTCTAACCGAAGGTCAATATCATATAATTCACAGGAAGGTAATGAGCCATTTAGACTGCTATTCAAATACAAATCATCCAGTATGATAAAGCTGTATCATTTGTATTAAATCATATAAGGTAATTCTATCGTTTTGATATTAACTTTGGAAAAATATTGTTTTTTGATCCTTCTGGGCATTAAACATATTTTATTACATTAATTTAAAGGATTATCATTAGAAATGTTACCATCAATTGTTAAAATGGTTTAAGCCTAAATATCCATTCTGTATGCTCACATATTTCCCATTGCCTCACATTTATCCCCATGAATTCAAATGAAGTTAAAATATAAATCTTTCATATTATGCAGTTATTACTTAAAATGTTAGAAATTATTGTTTCCATTTGATATCTACCACTCTACATTAGTTTATTTCAAAGAAACTAATGCTAGAACGTATTTATTCATTGCATATTTAAACACTATTATGTAAAAGATATTGTGCTGAATTAATGTATATATGAAATTTCGAAAGAAATCATTCATGCTTTTATAGTTTTAGAATCAGGCACAGATATAAGACAATTATTTTCAAGATATATGATATGAGATTTAGACAAGTACTGAGGAAGTGTTTGACAAAGATTAAGGAAGTAGGTATTATTTCCACTTTTGAACAGGAGAAACAGTTCATGCAAATGGTAGACATTTAGCTACAAGAGTCACACGAGGCAATTTGAGTGCTAAGTGCATTCTCAGCTAAGTGAAGGTTATGAGTAAACCTGCAGAGGCAGGAAAATATGATGAGTGTTGATGTGGACTCACCAACTGGTGACCAGATGGCTTATTTGCTCTGCAGAGATGCTTCGTTTGTCTTGCATCTTAATCTTTTTATGTCCTCCTCACTGAAAAAAAGTACACTGCTATTTCTTACTTTTCAGCATCAGGAGATCAGTAAGAAATATTGGCACAAGTATTACTTTCTAAGACAATAAACTGAAGAATTAGCTTAAATTTGGTCAGCTTTGTCTCTTGGAAGTGTTTTATACACTACTGTTACAATATCAAATCTGCTCAATTGGAAACAAAAACATGTCTTTTACATAAGTTCAAGTCTTCTCAAGTTCAAATGTACAGTATATTGTGAGGAAGTGGAAAAAGTTCCCTCTTTTCCATCTTAATTCTTATGGCTGGTCTAATAATCAAATTGACAGGAGACAGATTAACAGGAGAAAAAAATAGATATAATTATATATGTATATATGCAGATTCCCTAAGAATATGGAGCCTGAAGAACAAATTGGACAATTGCAACTTATATACCATCTTGAGCTAAGGAGAAAGGGATGGGTATTGGTTTAAAACTTCAAAGGGGAGAAAGGCAATTCACATACAGATGAAAAAGCAAATGTTTGATAAAGAAATGTTTGCTGGGCCATCTTTAACAATAGGATACAGAAAGGACTTTGATCAAAACAGTCTTGCTGGGTTCCTCCCTGTCTATCACATACTAGTTCATATTAAACTATTGTTATCTATGATGATAGCTCCCTTCCTGGAGTAGGTCCTCTATCTAAATTATTTTAGGCAGTTAGAGGGAAGGTCAAAGATTTTTCTTGAGTCTTTGTTTATAACTAGCTTAAAATATATATCCCAAAGAGATGTGTTTTAGGGTTGCAAACTGTGCTCCTCTTCAATATTTAGATTTTTATTTTTACAGATTATATTTGATATTTAACCAAAGAACAAGTACTTAGAGTAAACTGAATATTACTAGTAAGGCATATTATGTAGTAATATGTAAACTAGTAGTATGCTTAGTTTTCTAAAATTCATAATGTGCTTTCAGTCTACAATATTAAGTGTCCCTTTGGACACTTAACTGGAAAAAGTGGGTATTTAGGATTAATAAATGAGACTGTGTGTGTCCGTGTGTGCGTTCGTGTGTGTAAAACTCAATGTTATGTAGATGCCATTGTCTACTTTCGAGTTGTTCCATAATTCTCATAAATTGTGTTTTTAATTTGTCCAACTTATTGTTGTTGGGATGTTCTGTGTAATCAGTGAAGATACTTAATTGCTTTAGTTTTTTTTTTTTTTTGATGTCAAAAAAGCTACTATTTATTTAATATTTTTCTATATGTCAGGCATTCTTCTAAGCAGTTTGCATAAATTAACTTTTAAATCATCACAATAACTTTATGATGAAGGCACAATTAGTAACTCACTATATAGATGGGGAAACTGAATCATGGAGAAGTTAGCTTATTTGCCTAAGGACAAATGGTGGTGAAATTGAAACCTGCTCCACAGCAAGTGGTGAAGCAGGTTTCAATTCTTAGATATCCAGCTCAGAGCCCTTGCTTTTCACCTCTAAGCTCCAGTAGAGCAGACTACACTGATCTTAATTTTATGAAAGTGCAGATGACATTGACATACTTCACATACTTAGTCTTTCTCATAAATACTCAAAATCCCAATGCTATGCCGAGCTGACTTCGCGAAGCTATTTCTAATGTCCTTTATTTTTAACAGTGCTATGTAAAGCATTTGTAATACACCTCCTTTCTGATGTACCCCTGCTAAGGGTTAACAAGGAAGTGTTAGATTATTCTGAGGAGAGGTCACAGTTGAAAACAACAGTAAAATATTCTTTAGCTCTAAATTATATCTTGTGTCACAACTGAGGACGAGTCACTTATTCATGGTCAGACGGGTAGTAAGTGGTGGAATTTAGATTCATATGCCAGAAGAGATTGGTAGATTTCCTGTGAATTTAAGAAGACTCTGGAAATTATCTGGGGCCTGGGTTTTGTCGGACAGGAACTTCCTTACCCCAGTATAACAGCATGCTTAGGAAGTCCAAGGGACACGCTCCTTCGCCACCATGTCGGAGTTTCTTACATCTGAATTCATGCAACAGATTCTCAATAGCCTAACTAAAAAATCTTGAATATTCCACATACTAGAGGAAACACCTTGGAATAGCCAGTGATAAGACCAGTCAAAACACTAGCATTTTCAGCTGGAAGAGGGATCACCCTGAATTAGACATATAACTACCCATTTTTGTAACAGGTCTTGACCATATTAATTAATTCTCCTTTCTTTGAACATTATTCCCCATGTGGCACGAGTAGATTTTGTAAAATTAAATGTAGGACCAGGAAGAGGGGTGAAACATGAAAGTAAAATCTGAACTGAAGGCCAAAACTGAATCATCATTGAAATTCTAATCTCTAGAATATTTAGAGACTAAAATATTTATTTAACTAAAACATTTTTAGACTGGATTGTATCTGTTTGGTAGAACTAAATTCAGTTTACTCTTTGCCAAGGAGGAATAAATATTTAGTGCCAACTAAAATAAAGGGAGGCTTATGTTTGTATATATCTAAATAGTGATGACTCAGAGTGATTATATCTTTTGTTTGCATGTGTGTATAAAATGCATCTATCATCTATCTATCTATCTATCTATCTATCTATCTATCTATCTACCTATCATCAGTCTATATTTTCTACCTATCTATCTGACCTCCTATAGCTCTATACATTTATCTACAGATAATGTACATCTTATTTGAATACCTGTCTCAAGTACCTTGGCTAGCCTGAACTGTCTACTGAAATGCAGTTATTGGCCATGAGATTATATGTTTTAAATGGAAACAAAAATAGAGTAGATAAACTTATTTATACTAATGTTTAGTAAATACTAGATGGCCATCCATTTTTCTATATTAATTGACCTCAGTACAGAATTTTATAGTCTAAATAGTCATGGTTTGGTCACTTATACTTAAGTTCAGCTTCCTGAATTTGTCTGTGATGGTATATAATTATTTTGGAAATGGTAGTAACTTTCATAATTTCAACTGCCTTTTGATTCCTATTGGAAAAACTTATAGTCTTTTAAAATACTATTCACTAAATCAAAATCATTTCTGCAACAATGTGCAATATAATATATTTCTCTTATTTCTAAAACACAGATGCTTCCTCACTCCACACTTATTTTCCTAAAGTCTTTACTGTCACTGGAGAGGCTTTTGTCATATTATGTAATAAGGTAGATCTATATGAAATTAGCATTATTTATTCATTTTTGACTTACAAAATGTCATACATTTTTATGCAGCTCAAGAAAATGCCTATTAAAAATTTATCCCCACTTTAAAATCCAATTTAATGTCTTAGATGATATGAACTTTCTCCTAATTACCCTGGTATAAACACAATGTAGGTTAACAGTGGGAAGTGCGGTTGCTAAGGAAGTCTAAAATTTCATACAGACACTGAGCTTAGTGTTAGTGACTGCACAACAAAGTACTTTGGGTCAGATGTTCTGGATAATATGGAAAGGAGTAAATTCAGAAATTGCACTCAATTTATTGGATCAAGGGATTAGATTGGCAAATATCTCTGTAATAAATCAAGTCTTACAAATGCAAACCAACCTCAAAATAGTCTAATCATTTTTTCATAAGGATCACAAATATTAGTTCTCAAAACTGAAAGCAAGAGAATACAATAGTTTTCTTTAGAAAATTATATTCGTATGTATAGTTAAGCATGCCCTCCCAACAAACATATAGCACAGTACATGAAATTCCAAAAGAGTGTTTTAAATTTATTTTAACCTTAGAAGATTTAGAGGGAAGGCTTGATTCTCATTAAGTCCAGTGTATACATTATTCTTTCCTGCTATATTTCTTAATATAATTCAAATTTAGCATTATCCAATAGGATTTTCCCCAAAGAAGACCTAGGCGTTTAAAATAAAAGCCTGAAAGATGATTTGGATGAAATTGTCATAATAATAAAAAGGTATATGGTAATGGATTTTTATTTTTTAATTAAATAATTAATTTTTAATTAGACAGTGACCCTAGTTAATAAAATTATATGTTTCAAGCATACAATTCAATAATACAACATCTGTATATTGCATTGTGTGTTTACTACCCAAAGTCAAATCTCCTTTTGTCACAGTATGTTTTTGACCCCCTTTACTCTGAATACCTCTCCTCCCCCCTCTTTGCCTCTGGTAACCTCTAAACTGTTGTCTGTGTCTATGAGTTTTTGTTTGACTTGTTCATTTGTTGCTTTCAGTTTTATATCCCAAAATCTGAGATTTAAGTGCATATAAACTGGGCTTTATAGAAACTGAAAGTACTATGCATGTGCTAAAGTTAATTCTTTAGTAAACCTACATAATAATACCATTTTGTTTTGTTCTCAAATGATTAACATTTATTGACCCGTTGTTACTTGTAAAACTTTCTCATCTATACAGCAATCATGAATCATCACAAATTCCCTATTATCTAGACATTGCATTTTTATAGATGAGAAAATAAAACACAGAAGGGCTAATTTGCTTTCTCACATAGCCTGAAAGCAGCGGAGCCTGATTTGAACCAAGCAGCTTGTCTCCAGAGGCTGTGCACTCTTAATCACTGCTGCACTGTGAAGTCTCAATTTAAAGAATCCCTCCAGTGTTATGAACCAGATGTAATTGTTCTCAGCCAATCATCTGTCAGAAACTTGGTCCTTAGCCAGGCATCCTTTTGTTTAAGTGCTCTCATCATTAGTTGTAGAGTCACCTGTTACACAATTCCGGCCTGAAAAGGAATGTCCTTAGTGTAAATTATAGCTAGCTCACCAGCGTTGTTTGAGCTACCAGTGTTGCTTATGTTCATGGGGCAGGGGAAAGGTTGGGATTCATTTCAGTATAAGTTATAAAATTAAAGCACTAGTGAGAGTTGAAACATTTTCATCCACACAACTTCGGCTCCAGGAACTAAGGTAATATGACCACACTGGTATCTTAAATTCACTTTGCCCATAATTAGCTGAAGTAATACTTATGGAGAACATGAAAACAAACTGGTATTGTTTTTAAAATACGATATACCTAAATATAAAGGCAATGATTTTTAAATTTCAATGAGAATTTTTTACTAGATATATTTGGACAGATTCTTAATTTACTAGTATGCAAAACATATTCTATGTTATTTCAATCATATTAAATTCTTAGAACCTGCAAGTCTCCACATATTGGTACCCTGTCTCTCTTATGCTGTATATTTCACAGAGAGAATCCCAAATAGTAAAGCTCTTAAAAGTCAGACCAGTGCCTAGCCCATGTTGGTTAATCATGACTTCTTAAAAGACATGGGCATGTGTAATAGACTGTAGTAGAAGAGTCTTGCGCATTTCCCATACTTCTTGATTTGGGTTAGAAAAAAAGAGTATGTATTGTCAGGAGCTGCAGAGGAGGTCCCTTTCCTGTTTTGCCAAAATTGTTAGTGTCTTGTTGGGAAATATAAATAAGTAGAAAGAGTTTGCAAATCCTCTGTTGATCATAGGGAGTGAATAGAGAAAAGGAGATGTTTTCTGAATTGCTCCTTTATTCTTCCATGAATGGACACTGGTAGCAGCTAGGTAGACTTGAACCCTTCATTTCAGGAACTACTTGGTATCGATCTCCTTGATTTGTTTAGGAAGCTACCTTTGATTTATTTCAATAAGGGAAATAGACATTTCCTTTATGTAAATGCTTGCATTGCTTTCATTCTCCTAGTCACTTAGGCTTTGACTTGGAATACATAACATGTATTTTTTACTGTGCTCTTTTTTTCACTGTGGGTCCAATTCTGTATGTTAAGTTCTAAGAAAATTGAGTTTTATTATTTGCTCTGATTAAGCCTGAACTTTGAACACTTTTCCAGTGATGCATAGTTGATGAATGTTTGCAATGTTTAGTTAAATAAAATGGAAGTCTATAAGATTTTTTAATTTGATTTGGTTTAAAAGTGTTTTTTACAGAAATGATAGCTCCTATTAAGTAGTCCATGTTTGTATTAGACCAGCAATACTGACTAACAATGCAGAATTTCTTGTTCTTATGAGTGCGCCAAGTCTGTTCCTGCCTCTCTGCTTACTCTTCTTTATACCTGAAAATCTTTTAAGCCAGTATCTAGATTACTCATTGCCTCGCTCTATTTCGACTTCTGCTCAAATCTCTCTTCTTAGAGAGCTGTTCCTCTTTGTTCAACCTAAAATAGCATCCTTCGTTGCCCTCTATCCTCTGATTCTGCCAATTTTTTTCTTTGTAATACTTATTACTAACTTCATACATTTATTCTATATTTATTTTATATTATGTATTTATTCTTTTTGTCTTATTTGTTTCTCTATTGTATTTCCCTTTTGCTCTGTTTTATTGGATGATCTGATTCTAAACTGTATTTCTAGCCTAATTATTTACAACTGCTCATCACATGAACTGCTACCAAATAGACTATTACATGATTATAGAACTATATATGTTTTCCTAGCTCCATACATTTTTCTCTTTCTTTCCTCTTTGACTTCGTTCATATTTCTTGTCATGTACTACCACCAATTATTCAATTTTATGTTTAAAGGATAATTATTTGGTAAAGGTCTTTCCTAACACAACATCCCTCAAATCCATCTAGACTCACTGGTACTTCCTTTATGCCACTTGCTATATATTACTATAATTTTTGAATACAGTAAACATGCCCTTTTTTTCTTGCTGAAATCAAAGACTTGACACTGTTCATTGTTTTCTACCCCTTCAAATATCACAATCATTACATATTTGTTAAATAAAACCCTGCCTTGTCATATAAACAGTCTTCAAAAATATTTTTGTCACAAGTCCTAATGATTTTATTTGACCTTTATATTTTGCAAACTTCTACCATTTGTCACACAATTTAACACATGTTCATGATCAAGTAACAAATCTCCTAGGATATTTTAGTTATATTTTAGGGAACCAAACTACTTTAGAGCAATCTAACTTAATTATCTTTGGTTATCTGAGTAACATTTTGTATTGATTAGTATTACATTTTACAGAATTCCAACACAAAGCTAAATAAATTTTAAGACAAAAAGAATTTAATGACTTATAACAGTTTCAAAACCTTCTAAAACACTCAGGAATGTTCAAGAATGGCTCTTAGGAATGGTCATAATCTTTCTGACTGCTGTTGCTGGTTTTGCTTTACAATTTATTACATTTTTGAATTGCAAACTTCATTTTTTCTGAAATGCTGATCTTGTCTCTAATGCTGCCAAAGAATGTGTCTCACTCAGCCAATATTTACTATTTCATTTTGCTCTGTAAAGAGTAACCTGGCCTTTTAGATTTTTTATAACCCTCTTTTATCCACTTAATAATGTGGAACAATTTCCCTTGGGCTGAGCAAAACACCTTTGTTTGGTCTTCAGACACTTTAGTTTTAGTATCTATATATGAAGTGTTTGTCTTTTGACAGCCTCCTATGAATTCTATGAAAGTTATTAATCTTAGTATCCTGATAGTCAAGTCATCTTGTCTTCACTAACTGGAATTATAACAAAATGTAATGCAAATGAGTCTTCTGCCAGTTTGCTTTGATATAGTGCTCTAACAAAAATATAGTTATTTATTTATAAATTGATGAGTGCCATAAATTTGGATTGCTATGTGAGTGTAAACTGGTTTTAATTTTCAAGACTAGGAATGACCAGGGGAAGCTTCTATGGAGAAGTAAAATTAAAAGTGAGAACTTAGGGTAAATAAGAATAACTTAGGTTAGGGGGGGAAAAGGAAGTGGAGAAAAAAAACATTCTATGCAGAGGGGGAAATATGCACAGATTTCTTAAGGAGGAACAGCAAAATGCAAACAAAAGCACAGAGTGACTAATTTGTATTCAATGATGCAAGTGGTTAGAGATGAACTTGGGAGTAGTGGAAACAATTTTACCATTGGATAGGACATGTTAATAAAGTTAGACTTAAAATCTAAAAACAATGTGAAACATTTAGTACTTAAGATACTTATGTATTCTAGCTATGTGGGGTAAAAGGGATTTGGTTAAGAGTAGGGGCAAGAGTGGAGCTGTGGTAGTGGTTTACATGAGAAATAGTGGTTGGTTGGAGTATGAGAGTTACAATGGAAATAAAGAGAAGGAGGCAGATTTGAAAGATATTGAGGCATAGAACTTAAGGATTTGGCCACTTACATAGAACAATGAAGAGGAAGCAGTTTTCAATGAAAGTATTGTTTTTTCATCTTTAATAAATAGAAGATGGAAAATCACTATATCATCAATCAACACTTCCCATTTCCAATAAACTTTTTTTATGCCCACTCTTTCCACCAAATATCCTTTGCCACTTGCACATTTTCCTCTCAAAAATGAATGAGATTTTTTCCGTGTGTGTGTGACACAACACTTGGCTGTTTTCAGTAACCCCCAATGCCCATCCCATTTTGTTTGTTAGTTTCTCTGGAAAAATCAAACAATTTTTTTTTAGTATCAGAATCTTTCATATCTTCACTGCATGTGGAAGAGGGAGACTTAAAAGGGTTTCTTTGTCTCTTCCAAATTCTGTTCTTGCTGTGATGGACTTAGTTTAGTCCCAAATATAATTGGAATAATTACTGTAGAATTACAAATTCAATATGAGGTAACTATCTCTTATTTATTAATAATATAGATTTACACTGGCAGGAAAATGCTTTTCTTATTTGCCTGGCTTATGACCTTATTCTCTTTACATCTTATGTTGTCAAAGACAAAATGCTCCATTGGGAGAGACTTTATTCAGTCTATTGCAATAGGGAGACCATACCAGATCTGAAGATTAAAGTGTTGTGGTAGGATGATTTTGGCTTAAACTTTTATAGGGAGGATAGAAAACTTACAGGTGGAGTGATTTAGAGTTGTGATTGTTTTACAATCAGGGAAAGACTCTATCAGCTGAATGGAGAAGGTTTCTCACTTTGTCTAGCTCTTTTTAGAGGGACAAACAGTTTCAGTCTCAATTAATTATTTTTGAGACAAAGAGTAAAGACTCAGAAGATCTTGTCACAGATATTCCAGGGAACCGTCTACAAGTCTTACAATAGTCAATAAAAGAACAGACAGTGAGTCTTATCTAAGTCTTATGGGGAAGAGTGATTCTTCATGGTAAATTGTTTCCTCGAACACAAAATGCTGGGAAGATTTCAAAAACCGAAAGTGTAGAGAGAGAAATTTTTTAACAATCACTGTTTTCTGGAAAACTAGAGCTTAGGTAAAGTTTAACACTGTCAATTTTTTACATTTGAGTTCTAAATCCTTGGCATAAATAAATTTATATTCATCACTTCTTCCAATGTACTGCTTATTTTACAAAACTGAGTCTTCATGCTTTTTACATATGGGGAATCTGTCAAAAGCAGAAATGGCCTAGTTGTCTATTCATCTGAGATTATTCTTGTATATCAGTCAAATTTTATAGAATAATTTAAATCTCAAATAAGGTATAAAGTTTAAACTTTTCCGCCTCTCAGGAATTTTTATATTTTAATAATATTAGAAACCAAAGAAAATAAGAAGTAAATTTTCACAGATTGATTGTTAATTCAGGAAAACTAGGAGATGAAGTTCTTCAGAAATTTATCAGAAGAATATCAGAAAGTTATTTATAAGAGAGTTAAAATGTCTTACTTCCATTTAAACTAGTCTAAATGGGTCTTGGAATTACTATTATTAATTACAATTAGAATGCCTTATGTTTTATGCTTCTTCTGAAAACCAAATACTTTAATAAAAAAATATTTGCATCTACCATCATACCTTTCACAATAAATATGTGTAACATAGTGGTAGATACTTAGAAAACATAACTATTCCTTTATGTAAACCATCAAATCATAAGAATGCCCAAACTCTGTACAGTGAGACTTGTATTAAACAAATACCTACTAAGTATTCTAACTTTGCTTTTTTAAAGTAATAAATCATTTTACTGGAGGAAGAAATATAATTTTTATAGATTAGAATAACGTAGACTTTATCACATATACAAATTAACATTTTAGATGTACACCTCGTCTTGAAAAGAGTTCAGTTTTCTTCCATAGTGTCTTGCATTTCTCCACGTAAATTTATAATGATCAGACTGTTGTGACATTCTTCAAATTCAAAATGATTTTCAAATATTAATAAATCTTAACAGCTCTATGATGAAACTAAATATTAAGAAGTGTGATAAAAAAGGTTCATGAACCACCTAGTTCTGGAAATCTACAAGAATTTAACATAAAGATAAAGTTGTTATAGCAATGTGAAAGAGACATTGCAAAATACAATTTCTTTGAACGTATATTACTGAAAATGTAGATATTCATTAGGTGTATGTTTCTTACTGATATTAATACAAGTGGAAAGAATATGTCTAACATTTTTGTAAGTAATATATATATTATGCCTGTAACTTTTCAAAATCTGAACTGATTTGAAAGCAGAGTTCTAAGATTTAAGATACTAGATAAATGGATAGTTAGCATATCTCTTAGCATAGTTCTCTGGACCATCAATAATTTCTGTAATTCTCTATTCAGGAGTTGAAAAAAGACAATAAAATATTAACACTCCTAAGGGTGCCTAAAATGCAAGAACTGGGTAGTTGATTGAAGAGATGTGTGCATTATTTAGATAAAAATCAAGCAGATGACAATGTGGATTTTTTTATCTTTTGGTTAGGGTTATAAAAATTTTAAAGCCTGACATATTTTAGTCCTGGTGGATATTATCCAAATTCCATGTTAGCAAAGACTATGAAAAGATAGAGCTAAGATTATTACATTTATATGTATATAAAAGCAGTTTTTGTCTATACTCAAGGAATATGAGATCTTTCGCTTGGAAGATTTAAGAGCAAGAAGATCACACTATTTACATACACTGTTGGAAATAAGAAAGAAAACTTGATAAGGCTGCTGAAGATTATCTCATTATAAGCAAACTGCATTTTTATGTTTTTGCCGAGCTAGTTTGTAAGAGAGAATTACATATTTTCAACCAAACAGACTAACATGGCATTTCATGTTTTCAAAAATATGTGAGTAAATAAGAGCATACACTGACAAAGTATATGATTATTTTAATTGAACTATTTCACTTACTTGTGCTATTTTAGTCTGAAGTAGGCAGGGGTAAATACCAAGCTTGGGAAGACCCACTTTTGCAATGGCACTGTGAGGAGCTCTGTGGACAAGCCCCTCAACAAAACATTTGACTGTTAACACATTCACCATTAATTGGTGAAAATTATTTTAAAAACCCAACTCTTTAAAGTTTCTGGAAGTTGTCCTAAGGACATACAGCAAATAAACATTTATTCAATAAAATCAGCAAAAACTCAGTAAGACCCATAAGAGTATATGACATTTGTGTTTGCAATAGACCCAAATATAATCTGCTCCCTATCCCCATCCCCTACCATATTCTACTCAGCATGATAAAAACTCCACTGTAGGAGAGTATGACCAAGAAAATGAGGCTTTCTCTTTCCTAGATAGTGGGTATAATCCTGGAGCAAAATTCCTTTCCATCTGTGGACCAGTGAAACTAGAAAACAAGTTATCTATTTCTTCCAAGATACAGTGATGGATATGATGACAGTTATAAACATTCCTATTCCAAGGGAGAGAGAGGAATTAAAAAAGTCACTGGTCCCAAGCATATTCAAAACCCAACAGCCAAATTCTGTTATATTTTAAGAACTGGAAATAATACTTTGTTGCTCAGAAGTTTACTTAGAAGTCTGCCCTCTGGGCTCTTAGTTCTACTGTCTAGGTTTGTTGCACAGGCCTTCGCACTCAAAGTACATAATCCTGTTTCCTGCTGTAGAATTTTGGAAATCTGACAATATTATCTCTACTTCTTTTGTCCTGTCTCTATCCCTTTTCAGGCTAAGATGGCAGTATCTCTACTGATACAATATTCTCTGAAAACTTGTGGGTCTCCTCTATATGTCATGGGGAGTGATACTATTACAAAAAAGGGTCCTCCACAGATCTTCCTTAAATTATTCCATCTCTATTCTCCACAGATCTTTCTTGGATTACACCATCTTTATTCCTGACTTCTGTTGAGATGGTTGAGTGGATTTATGAGTCACATACCTAATTTCTTCAATAAATACTCATCTAGCATTACATTTGGCCTATCCAGAGAATGCTTTCTTAATAGTGACTTTAATTTTAGTATCTTCTATAATCTGAATAGGCTGAAAATTTTCCAAATTGTCAAATGCTTATTCCTTTTCATTTAATGTTTCATTTCTTAATTAATCTTGTCCTCATATTTTATGATTACTTCTTCAACAAACAGACTAACATGGCATTTCATGTCCTCTTAAGTATACTGGGCTATCAATTACAAGTTCTGCTTTCTACACAACAGTTAAGATAAAATTCAGCCATATTGTCTGTGACTGTATAGAAAGAATTTTACCTTTCTTTCAGTTTCCAATGACATTTTTTTCTCATTTCTTTCTGAGCCTTAATAAGAACCCTTTTAATATTCATATTTTTACCAATATTCTGTTCATGACTATATACCAAAAGTATTAAAGAAGAAATAATGTTACTTTCTTCCCCTGTTGCACTTGCTTTTATTTACCCATTGAGTAGTTGAGGCCAGAAATGGAAATGAGCAACTCTTAAGCCTATCTTGCAGTGAGGGAATCTTATTAGTAATCATTTCTGGGGAGGCTATATCCTGATGTTTCTAAGAATTGGCAATGATTTTATATAATACCAAATAAAGAATTACTGGGAGTAGTGTTCTCTTTGAGGTGTTGATGTTTTCCTGGTGTGCTGAATTAAAACAAATCAATTTTGGAAGTTTGAATGCAGTAAAACTTACCTCATCTAAATTTCTTAGAATGTAATTCAGAGTAAGTGATACTTACTAGCTGATTTCATGGAATTTCCGATGAGTAACCTTGCTCCTCTGAGCCATGAAATAATAGTAGTTGTTTCACTTTGAGGGAAGTCAGTGAACCAAGAATAAGTTTACTTATTCTACATAGGACTGGCAGGAGTGTTTGAAATTATAAATAGTTTAATTTAATATCTGATCTGCAGTAAAATTTGATCTGCAGATTTAAATGTCATTATTTGTTGAAATTTGTGGTATATATACACACATACACAACTATGTATTTATATACAAATAATATATATAAATAACTTATAATGATTTATAGTATATATTTATTATATATCATCTGTAATTATATATACATTATATGTAATATATATAAAATCAATTCCTAATTATCTATGCTTCTAAATGAGTTATGCTTAATTATTGGAAAAGCACTTTTAATTACTTGGCCTAAGGCATTTCATATGTTAATTGTTTGAAGAAGGATTTTTCAGAGTTTTTTTTCCCAAGATTAATCTGTAAACTCTAATTAATTTTCTTAGTCTTAGCTCTGCCTCTTATGGACATAATTTTGTTTTTTAAAAAAAGATTTAAGAACAATGATTTTATCTCATTTATTTCTTCTGTAAAATGATAAGTACATTAATAATAACTATTCATTAAAATATGAAATAAAAATGATCTTTTGAAAGAAAAATGAGCCCAGTATCCTACTGCTTAGAGATAATCAATTAAAAGTATTATATAATTTTTCAAAGTTTTCACATATACACTCATGTGGCACTTTTTTCATAAAAATAAAATCATGTTTTCAACTTTTTTTCAATTTATTTTTAAAAATTACCTTTCCGTGTAAATTTTTATTAACCTATTACCTAGCTGTAATGACAACAAAGTATGACATTTTTAATGAATACTGCATAATATTTTACCATTAAACCAAGACTCTCGTTATTGTTTCTTTTCATGTTTCCTGACACAAGTTCTCACTTTTACTAACAAGTGGCCAGACATGGGCATTAGAAATAAACAGGCTGAAGACAAAGTTAGGCTAGCGTCTCTGATGCTGGAAGACAATGGATCTTGAGCAGGGTAAGGGAGCAAGTTGGGAATAGTAGTGGAATCTGATTTCACAGCATAGACCAATGCGACATAAAAGTGAGGGAATACAGCAGGTAGTTCAAGGCCCTTTAACTTTCATTTCTGATTTCTGCTCTACTTATATTGAAAGTTGAGATACAAGACTGAGGTGAGGAGATATGCTACATGGAATATCCTACTCGATATGAAACAAATTAATGAGATACAAGAGTAAAAATCTTACACAAAAGAAAGCAGAAATATGCCTACTTTCCTTTCCTGCTCATCAAATCACATGTTGTATTTCACTCTGGAAAGAGATGACAAAGCAAAAGCTCATAGTATATCTAGTTTTTTTTTCTTTAAATTTATTCATTTGTATATTTACAGAGATAAGGAGATAATTGTAAGCTTAGAGTTTGGCTCTTTTACTGGGTTAGAATATGCAGAAAACTTGTTTATATATTGAGAGTAATTTATTCAATAGAGAAAATGACTGTGCTATTAGAATGTGACATAAAGACATTAATAATTGAGTTAACTAAAATCCAACTTTAGTTAATAGAGGCCTTGCTTTATGTAGAAAGACAAGTTATAATATATAAATAAAAATTAGAGCTTATCCTACAGTACAATCTGAAGCTCCGTCTTTTGTGCACTATGTTTTAGACACTATAGATCATGGGGAAAGTATTTAAAGAGTCATACTAGTTTCCTAAATGAAGTTAATTCAAAACTTCCTTTGCTTTGAAGTCTGCTTAGTCTGAAATTAATATATCTACTCCTGCTTTCTTTTGATTAAAGTTATCATGGTTTATTTTTCTCTAGCCATGTACTTTTAATCTATATGTGTCTTTATATTTAAAGTGGCTTTCTTATAGACAACATATAGTGGAGTCATATTTTTTGATCCACTCTGACAGTCTCTGTGTTTTAATTGGTGTATTCAGACCATTGACATTCAAAGTTACTATTGATATACTTTGATTGATATCTACTATATTCATTACTGTTTTCTTTTTGTTGCCCTTGTTCTTTGCTCCTACTTTTGCCTTCCGCTCTTTTCCGCCCTTTGTGGTCTAAGTTGAGCATTACATGGTTAAATCGCTAAGGGCTCTAATGGATAAAGTAGATGGCATGCAAGAATAGATGGGGAATGTGAACAGAAAGGTGCACATCCTAAAAAAGAAAAAAGACCAGAAAAGAAATGCTAGAGATCAAAAACGCTGATAGAAATAGAGAATGCCTATGATGGGCATTATTAGTAAGATAGACATGGCTGAGGAAAGAATCTCTGAGCTAGAAGAAATATAAAGAATCCTTGAAAATCAAAAAGCAAACAGAACAAAGACTGAAAAAAGTAAAGAATATCCAAGGATTGTGGGATAACTATAAAAGGTGTAATACACACATAATAGGAATAGCAAAAGAACAGAGAAACAGAACACATGTTTAAAATAATAATGATTATTTCCCAAAGTTAATTTCAGACACAAAACTATGGATCCAGGAAGTTCAGAGAATACCAGGATCAATGCCAGAAAAACTACACTGAAGCACATCATTTTCAAACCACAGAAAATCAAAGATAAAAATCTTTGAAGAAAGCCAAAGGAAAAAGACACCTCACTCACTGAGGAAATAAATGACAGCGATAATCTAGGAAAACCTGAACTCTAATTAATCTATTTCCCATTTGCCCTAGAAAACTCTCTTGCAGCTGCACTGTTTAGTCCAAGATAACTAGCAGATTACAGTCCTAACCTTACCCTCAAAGTTTGCTATACATCTCCCATGTTTTTCAAAGAATTACATCAAAACGGGACTGATGGAGTTGAGACAGCTAGTGTGAACAGAAAACAGATGCCAAATGATCTGAATAAAAGGATTGCCAAGGAGATGACTGTAGCCATATTAGAGGCACCAAAATGGTGTGACAAGGTGACAGTGTTATTGAAATTCCACAATGATACTGTGATTGAAGTACACAACAGAAATGGAAAGAAAAACTAAGAAGCCATGTATTATGTGGATTATAACAAGAATATGAGAGCAGTGGACTCGGCTGATCAGATGCTCACTTCCTATCCCACTGAGTGAAAAAGGCACAGTTTTGATATAAGAAATTCTTTTGCCACCTAAATATTACAGTGCTGAACTTCTACATCCTTTTTAAGATCAGTCATGTAAACTTCAGACTAACGTTGATTGAAAGAATGTTGGAGAAGCATCATAAGCCAGGGCAGCAACATCTTTGAGATTGTCTGTGCTCCGATGATGTCACACCTCTTCACCTGTCTGGAAGACATGTCCCCAAGAGCACATCACCAACACCAGGGAAAAAAAATCCAACTGGTCACTGCAAAGTTTGCTGCTGGTCCAACAACAAGTGTGGCAAGAAGATCTAGAGAGAAATGTGATATTTTTGTATGGAATGTATGTTCCACTTTGTGTTGTTCCGTGCTTTGAAATTTACCACATGAAAAAAATTTATTAAGTACTGATCATCATACACATTTCTGTTATACCATGATTAGAGACAAGTTCTGTTTAGAAATAACTCTAAGAACAGTTTTTATGTTTCATTTTCACGTTAAAAACCAGTCGGATTTGCTTCAGCCTCAAAGAGCTTGTTTATGTAGAATTAAGTTAATACTGGCAGCGAGCAGCACCTTTTTTTCTAAATGGAAAATAGGTTGTTTTTTGTCTCCCTCTTCTTTAGATTTAGTCATTACGATTGCTCGATTATCACTCTCACTGACCTTTAATTTTGTCATCTCTGATCTACTCAAAGCCTTCTGATTAATTTTTCTATTTTAGTAATTGTGATTTTCACTTCTAGAATTTCCATTTTGTTCTTTTACATAGCTTTTATTTTTCTTCTGAGACTTCCCATTCGTTCATTCATGGCAAGTGTATTTCCTTTTGTTTCTTGAGCATAGTTACAATAACAGCTATAATTTTTTTTTTTGCCTATTACAATATCTGAAGCATTTAAGTATTAATATCTTTTTATTGCCTTTTCTCTCGGGTATTGGCCACATTTTCCTGTTTCTTTGCATGTCCAATAATTTTCAATTATATCCTGTAGACTTTGACATTGGATATTATAGAGACAATAGATTCTATTACATTTCTTGGAAGATTATTGATTTTTTTTATTTGCTTGTTTTTTTTTTTAATAAACAGTTAATTTGGCTGAACCTCGTCTCCAACCCTGCTTCCTTTTAATAAATAGCACTGCAATCTCTGTTCAGCTCTTTTGGTTTGGCTGGGCTGCTGGGAGACTGGCCCACGCATGCATAGTTTAGAGAGTAAGCCAGAGATTTGGGCAGAGTCTATAATCCAGAACATAGGACTTATTCTCTCTGCTATTCTACTGTTCTTTACTCTTTCCTTTTTTTTCTGACTGCGTTGTCACCCTAAAAACTTTGTTATCTTTATTTTTTTTTTTTCCTAGCAGGCAACCCTATGGATTTCCTGAGTTTCAGCCACCCCACTGGGCACTGATTGGTGCTTGTCTTCAGGCAAAGGGCTATACAAAAGAGGACCTCATTCGATGCTGCTCCCTTTTCCAAATGTCAACCATACTTCAATTCCTGTCTGATTTGCTCACTCTCCAGCACCTTTAAATAGTTTTTGTAAATATTTTTTCCAGAGTTTATAGTTGTTATTTCTGGGAGAATTGGTGCGATAGGAGCCACTCCACAGTTACTGAAAGTAGAACCTCAATTCAAATAATTTTTAGCACTCTATTTTATTTTGAATGCAATCAACCAGACTAATGTTCTCTGCTCAGTTTGCCAAGCATTTCTAAGAAAGTATCTTTATGCATAAAATTTTAATGATTCTCTCATTGATTATTATTAGCTGATACACAAAGTAGATTGCAGAAGAGAATAAAAGGAAATTAAGTATTTTGCATGAACGTCAAGAGAAAATGACGTGAGAGGTATCGATCAAGACGAAACAGTTTTTATAGTAGATTTAGACAAGAATAAAACACATATAAGTTAGTTATTTAAAGGGAATGGATACAATGTGTATACAATGTCATAGTTTTAAGATTGTCTCAATTTATAGAATAAATAAGCACTTGAATTTTATGAGAATTAATTCTTACTTAAATACAATTTCAATCTATTGAGAATATCTAGTTTTAGAGCACAAAGTGAATATTTGTTATGTTTTTCAAAGTTCTCAGCAGTTATAAACATTTTATTCTGATTGCATATTTTTAATAATTCAAAAATATTTTGCATATATGCGCCCTAAGAAAAAAATAATTTACCACTACTTTTTTCCTTTATCAGCAATAGCTATCAGTCTAAGGTATATTTTATTGAAGGTCAACTTCATGCAGTTAGATAAGAAAGTGCCCATTTATTGTTTTTGCCTCAAGGATCTTCATTTAGCTGAACTAATGTGACTTTAACAGTGTGAGGATAGAGATATTTATTATAAAATATAAGAAAATTAATTTTGTTTTATCCTATATTCAGTCTACTTTAAAATAGCTTATCAAATGTTTTCTATTTTATAAACTATAACCATCCATAATTGAAGACAAATAGATACAGTGTGGAGATTATTAATCAACTGTGATTTAATGCTCATTCATGTGAAACCAATGGATATGCTAACTGGAAAAAAGCTAAGAGGACCATAGTGAAATCATTCCCAGTGTCTGTTCTTTTTTTTTTTTTTTTTCTCCCTACTTTAAATAATGTGTTTATTCAAGCCAGTTCTTTTGGACTCTGCTTTTGGTGAAAGAAAAAAATGTTTTGCTCTTTATTTTTAGTGTTCTCTCTAATTTTCAGGTGACTGTAACAGCTTTTATTTCAATGTTAGCAATTATATAAAAGAAAATTCAAGGTTTTATAGCTGAGACTGAAGATGTATCACAAATTCCAAAAGCGAATGAAGCAGGATACGCTTTCATCCATTCATTAGAGGAAACTTTCCACTTTCATGGGTGGCTTATCTTGTAAATTTGTGATAGCTCTTATTTGCCCAGTGTCTGTTCTTAAGGAACAATAGCCCACTCGATTTCTCCACTGAAAGGGGGAAACACTGTATATGATATATCATCACCTCATAAAGAGTCATAATTTATACTAGCATATTATCACAGTAAAGGTTCTGAGATTTCTGTGGCAAGGGAACATATTTAATTGAGTTTAATCCAGTGTTTCCTAAACACATTTAGCTATAAGTCTCTTTTTTTTCGCCTATAAAAGGATAATACAGTTAGCGTTCTCTAGGTTAAAACTAATGACAAAAAGAGGCAAAACTAGTTATTCCATGTCTTAATTGAACCTGACACTTTGGGTGATTAGGCATATAAAGTGAGAAGAAGTAGCCTAATTCTATTAGGTTTATATATATTCTAAACTTTGAGGAAAAGTGATCTTTAAAAAATTTATATTTAGTTTATTGGGATGACATTGCTTAATAAAATTATATAGGTTTCAAGTATACAAACATATAATATATCGCATATATGTTGCATTGTACATTTACCAACCGAAGTCAAATCTCCTTCTATCACCATATATTTGAGCCTTTTTGCTCTTTTCTACCCATCCCTTTCTCCCCTTTCCTTTTGGTAACCACCATACTGTGTCTGTGTCTGTGAGTTTTGGTTTGACTTTTTTACTTGTTTGTTGCTTTCAGTTTTATATTCTACATATAAGCAAAATTATATAGCTCTTGACTTTTTTTTCCATCTGACTTATTTCTCTTAGCATGATATTCTCAAGATCCATACATGTCGTTGCAAATGGCAGTACTTCATCTTTTCTTATGGCCGAGTAGTATTCTATTGTATATATGGACCACATCTTCTTTATCCAATCATCTATTGAAGGGCACTTTAGTCATTTCCATGCCTTGGCCACCATTAATAATGCTGCAGTGAACACAGGGGTACATATATCTTTACTAATAATTTTTTTTTTTTTTAATTTGGGGTAGATACCCAGAAGGGAGATTACTGGGTCTTATGGTAACTCTATTCTCATTTTTTTTTTAAAAGAAATCTCCATTATATTTTCTTCAGTGGCTGCACCAATATACATTCCCAAATGAGGATTACTTTTTCTTCATAACCTCTCCAATACTTACTATTAATTGTCTTTTTAATAATAGCTATTCTGATAGGTGTGAGGTGGTATCTCATTGTGGTTTTGATTTGCATTTCCCTAATAGCTCGTGAAGTTGAGCATCTTTTCATATATCAGTTAGCTATATGTACATCTTTTTAAGTGTCTGCCATTTTTTAAATTGGATTGTTTTGTTGTTGTTGTTGTTGTTTGCTGTTGAGTTATATTAGTTCTTCATATATTTTGGATATTAATCCCTTATTAAATATCAAAGATATATGTTGTTTGCAAATATCTTCTCCCACCCAGTTGGTTGTCTCTTTGTTTTGTTTGATGGTTTCTTCTGCTGTGCAGGAGCTTCTTAGTTTCATATAGTCCCATTCATTTATTTTTGCACTTATTTCCCGTACCTTGAGGTCGAATTCAAGAAACTCTCTCTAAAACCAAGATTCGTAAGTTTAGTACTCATGTTTTCTTCTTTGCAATTTGTTTAAGGTCTAATGTTTAGTTCTTTGATTCATTTTAAGTTTATTTTGGTGTACGGTGACAGATATAAGTCTAGTTTCATCCTTCTGCATGTGGCTTTTCAATTTTCTCAGCACCATTAATTGAAGAGTCTTTTCTTTTCTCCATTGTATGTTTTTGGCTCCTTTGTTGAAAAATTCTTTGTGAAAAAGGGCTCTTTTAATCTTAATGTTTCTGAGTGCTTACCCTATGAAAACCCCATTTAGGTGTGTGTCCCAGGGAAAAGGAAAATTTTGCGTTAACCATCTTAGATCTAATGTCATTAGTAAAGAAAGTAGTGTCTTAAATATGGGTCTGTCCCCTTTTCATTTGGGAGTACATATGTAAATATGTGTTTGGCATTCACAAGAGGAGTTGTTTGTCAAGGACAACCTGAGAGTTCACTTGCAACAAGTTAACACATGGATGGATCGGGTGGATGGATATGGATGACTGATGGCAACCGAGTACATAGTCTTCTCAGAAGTATTGTTTGGAGCCGTATAATGGACTGTTAACTTATTTTAGGAAATTTCAGCCAGATAGTATCCTTTTCATCCTTGTTGCTATAAACCTGGTTAATTTGGTTAACCATTTCTATTCCTCCTGATAGAAAGATGGCCTTTGGTATCAGAGGATGAGAAAGTCAGACTCAGTGGATTATAAGAATAATTCTAGAAATAAGATTTTCTAATAATTCTCTTAATAATATTTGCTGTCTCTTCATGATATTGTTACAAAGGCAGAAATTATGTTCATTGCCTATAATTCTCTTTCCTCCTTGTTTATCCTTGAAATGTCCTAAATAACTCAGCTCTGTACCACCTCTTATGTAAAATATTCATTAATACCCACATTCAGAGTTAACTGAGTATCCCTTTTTGTTTCATTAGCACATTCTTTATCTGTTCATATTTCAGAGCTATTTATTCATTTACTGTGACATTTATATAAATTGAGCTTTGACATATCATTTTTATCTTGCTTAAATTTATAGTTATACCATGTTCAATACATAGTAGTACTCAATACACTCAGTAAATGTTGGTTGAGTGAATGAATAAATAAACATGAGAGGGTTTTGTTTTATTTTTATTTTATTATTATTATTTTGTTAAACATTCCCTCACTCTTTTCCATGCCTAGGTTGTAAGAATTTCACTTTCCTCTTTTAAACTACACATCTACAATTATGTCCCCAAAAAACAACAATCTTGGCCTTCTCTTTAAAAAAAAAAAAAAATACATGCAAAAAAGTCATAAAATGAGTCATAAAGGCATCTTTGCATACTTTCTACATTTCAGGCACCACTTGTTTAATTTTTATTTAATACAGATTATTCAGAATAAAGGAATGACTATTTGTGATTAATGACCTTTTCGCTGCATCAAAATTATGTTATTTTTCAGATTAAAAAAATTAGTTGGGCACAGTATTTTGAACTTAATATTTCTGATAGTATTTATTTGTTTTAAAATTTTTACTGAGAATAGAATGTCACATTTCCTTAATAAGGTAAATTCTTTGAGCACTAGCCCCAATCAATTCCAGGAATTTGCTAACTGGAACAGAGCAGTTAGGAGCAGGCAGCTGTCACTTCACAAACATTCCTGTGTATCCATCAATTTTCCACCTGTGAAAACTGGCATTTAGATGGAAGAACAATTAAAATGAATAATAAACATGAATACTTATCACTCAAATGCTAAAAAATGATCTCTCTTTTTCTCTCATTCAAGCATTTGTATAAATGTCATATCCATTTTTTGTATAGTTCTGTTTTTGTTCAGAATTTGAGGCAGCCGAAGGGTTTTACTTTAGGCGGTATTACTGCAGTTACCTCAAGAGTGAAATGGTTTCCCGGTGTAGATTCTTGACTCTGTGGTAAGAAACACTTTTAGAGAGTATGTATAGTATCACTGGACAGTTTAAATGTGATAAAAATGATGAAACTTCATAAAGTGCTTGGGCACTTCATAAGTAGCAAATGCTTCTATCTTCATCTTTATAAATGAAATACAGTGTTTGCATCTTGAGGAAATATAAAAACAAACAAAAAAACTTCACCTGTTTAGTATTAAATCAATTTTTTAAAAAGTAAACATTTTTATAAACAAAGCAAGAACTGGTACACAATCTTTTCAATACCTATTAAACTGTATGGAATTGAGAAAATACCATTGTTAAGTCTACGGTCTCACACCTTTTATGAACTGCCCTTATTTTAGCACATATTTAGGTTGATACGCATGATGTAATTGAAAATCTTACCTTGGAATCACTAATATATGAAAAAAATACTGATATTGATTTGATAGGTTTTAGCATCTTGGTATGAAATTAATATTTGAAAGAAATTCTGAAATTTGATGAATCTATGTCATTTCTGAATCTGAGTGTGCCCTATGTTTTAAAGGTCCATGCCCATTGTTTTCTGTATGATTTATTTAAGGATTGTGTAATGAGATTATGACCTTTAGCAATATGGCACCTAATACCAATAAATAAATAAATAAATAAGTAATCAATCGGTCAGGAAATATCTATTAGTTCAAAGTATTTAAATGATATCTCATGTTTTACCAATTTATATATCACTTACCAAGTAATATTACCAAGTAATGAATTCGTAAGTGAAAGAAACTTCTAGAGGTATTTCAGAAGAACAGGATGAAACAAATTATTTGAGGAATATATCATAGAAACTGAGGTCTTATACTGTTCTATCTGTGTCTAAAATTTTGAGTGCAGATTGAGCTGTAATGCATATTAGATTTAGAAGAAAGAGATCTGGGCTCAATTTTTCAGTGCCAAACTTAGTTTTTCTCATTTAAAATGGGTGTGCTAATGACTATTTTATATAATCATCTCATAGGGCTAGTAAGATAATGCTACATGAAAGTCAGAGAAATTTAAGAAGTATATACAAAATAATATAACTTTCTACTAAGAGGGTAGTAAAAGGACACAGGCATTTGAAACTCTAGAAACATTTCCCTTTATAAATCTTGTTATATTTTCTTTAGAGGTATTTTGATTTTGTCTGTCCAAAACCTGCATTTACTTGCTTTTTGGTATGTTATTACAGCTTTTTTTTTTGTTCTAAAAATAAATGCTGACAATGCCCTCAATTAATAATTTTAAAAATAATACTTGTACTTTAGTTTTCTTACCTTATACAAATCTAACAATGAAAAAAAAAATTGAATAGGTACTTTACTTTGTTACAAGTTTTTGTTTGTTTATTTATCTCTCCTGTTGTTTTAAATAATATTTCTCTATGATTTTTTTTTTACATCTTGAGCTAGAGTATTTGAGTTTTTCAAACAGGAAACACACTTCTCATTTCAAAAAATACATTAGGATATTGAATGTAATGAAAAAAACCTGCTGGGTCTTAGTATATGATTGTACTAACTAACTTTTGCTGAATCTATTATGGAATTGGCATTGACACAGACCTTGAAGTTTTCATGTCCTTTAGAACCTAGGATGATGTAATAAATTGGATATGTGTTAGATAATATAAGATATGTGGAAATGAAGTTCTAAAAACTCTTAATGGATTATTTATGGTGCCTGCTAGGTACAGGACGATAGTTTAATTCATTTAACCATGAGGCTATTTTTTTCTGACTAGAAAATTTATTTTTAACACTTTTTAAATGGTGTGAAAATAGGTTTCCAGATAGTAATACCAAAGTCACACTAGCCCACAGCAAGAGATATAAAGGTGTCTTCCTAAAGTTTATTGCCAACAATAAAATATTAAAAGTTTACAAAACAAATTCTTTAAATTTAAAGAAATATAATGAATAAATAACATAGTGATTTTTAGGGGGAAAAGGGAACAATGCATGTTATCTCTTATAGTAAAAAATTTCTCCAAATGAAACACTTCTGATGGATTTGGGAACTTCCAAAAGACATTCCTAACTTCCATTTCTCTGATCAATCTTATAAAATTGTTTTTTATGTCAGGCATCCAATTGTAGTCCACAATTTGGAAGGAATTGTAGGTTATAATGTAAGTATTGTATGGTTAAGCAAGTAAATTTATACCTATATGTGGCACTGAAGCTATTAAAATTCATTGTGGTCCTTTTAGCTGTTTGGTATATTCATTGGATTTTCATAAATTACCACCAAATCACAGTCAGAATGATGATCTCCAATCTGAATCTCTTTGTCTTTAATTATGGTGGTAACATTATAAAAATGGAAAACATTTTATGTAATTTTCAAGTACAATGAAAAATACAAATATTCTCATACTCGTAGTGAGTAATTAGTGATACTGAAAGAAAAATAAACACATACCCATCATTTAACCAAGAGTTTAAAAGAATAATTTATTTGTTTGGTAGTTGTTTAATTTTTTTAGAACTTATTGCCAAAGGTCCTATGTTATCTAGTTTGTGCTATTTATTTTCAATAACAAAATAAATGTTACAATTAGCATCTATATTTGCTATAGTAATTAAGTATAAGGATTCTATTTTTCCCAACTAACACATCTGAGCCAATTAAATTAAATTTTTAATACCAGTCCTTTATAAAGAAAAGAGGACATTTATTTAGACAAGGAGGGGCATAAATGTGGGAAAAATAAAAGAAGAAAGAGAGAAAAAAGGCAAGTAGGAAGAAAGAGAGGGAACAGAAGAAAAGGAAGGAGGGAGAGAGGAAAGGAGAAAGGAAGGAAGGAAGGAAGGAAGGAAGGAAGGAAGGAAGGAAGGAAGGAAGGAAGGAAGGAAGGAAGGAAAAGAAACAAAGAAAAAGAAAGAAAAGAAAAAATGTCTGATTATTTTTCTGCTTTTTTTCTTATCGAGATACCTTAATGGCAATTTCCTATGATCCTGCTTATTAACATTGTCCCTGAAGTACCTATTATTTTGCTCTGAGGTGAGAAATGCCTGTCAAGAAGGCACCAATTCAACTGATAGCAGTAAATGTAGAAACCATGGGGTTCAGAGAAGGCCTAATGAATGCCTTCATGAATTTTCATCAAATTTTAAACTATATGGCTTCTAATATGATCTATTGCATTATATATGCATATATCATATACATCATAGATACCATATATGTATATATATCATATATATACTCACACACACAAACTCATACACATACACGCACAAACATACACTGATAGGAATGACAAAATACAAGAATGTTTATCTAGAGAGTATTTATGAATATAAATGTAAGTTTCTATAAATGGATTATATATGCCCTATATATAATATTCTCTAGTTCAATAAACTTATAATTGGTTTTCAATTGCTGATGTGAAGAAAAATAATTTTAGCTTGTTGGATCAGTGATTATGAGTAATGGCCTCCCTAGAATTCATATAGAGCCTCCTCTCTCACCCTCCGGTCCACTAAACAAACTGTCTCACTATGTCTCATTGCTGTCTCATAGGTTACTCATTCTTAGTATATACGATTGAGGAATTTAAAAGAATGGTTGAATCTATACCATCACCCAGAAACCTCATCTAATCAGGAGTTGGGCTTTGAGGTTACCAGAATGGGGACAGCAGTAGTTTATGGCAAGAGCATCCCTAAGGAATTCTGTTAAGATGAGGGTAGGATAGCAGTAAAAGCTCAGAGTTGCCAAACCTGTCTAAGACTGAAGATCAGTTAGTGGTCTCCTGAATTATTCCAATCAACTTGAAGCCAAAAGCGGCACTGAAGGATGACCATTGAGAGATTTAATATTTACACAAAGAGGTAAGTCACAGGTGGCGCATGTACTTTTTTTTTTTTTTTCAATAAGACCTTTTTAAAAAGGTACAAACTTCCAGTTATAAAATAAATAAATAATAGATATATAATGTATGGGATGATGACTATAGTTGACAATACTGCATTGTATATTTGAAAGTTGCTAAGAGATAAGATCTTAAAGTTGTCATCATAACCAAAAAAATTGTAACTGTGTAGTGACAAATGTTAACTAGATTTATTAAGTGATCATTTTGCAATATAGGCAAATCATTATGCTGTATAAATGAAATTCATACAATGTTAAATGTCAGTTATACCTCAATAATAAAAAAGTCCTCTTTTATTACTCTGCAGACAGCATCTTGGTAATGAGGATCATCTACTGAAGCAGGTATCAATTAAATAATGACATATTTAAAAGATTTAAAAGGCAATTTGGGAAAAGTAAGTGGAAGATTTATTAAATATACACATTATTATTTTTTAAGCTTCTAGAAAGTGCTCCCCACCCACACCCCAAGCATTTGAGTTATGCTTTAATACTGGTAACACATATTTTCCTTGGTATAGAAATAAATGACAACCCCTAACGGTCTGGATACTGCCTCTATCACCTTCTTTTTAGCATCATTCAGTGCTGCCTTAAAAAAAGAGAGTCAGGGTGGAATATGAAATGAAGAACAAAGCCAAAAATTGATGTTTATTCTCACCTGATTTTCTATTCTTTTCTAGATTCAGACATTTTTTTCACACCTGAACCCAGCAATCTGCAGGTGCCTTCAGCTAGTAGAATGAGCACTCCATTTATTTCTAATAAAAAATAAAACCCTAATATAAAATGTTAAGATATAAAATATTATGATATTAAGAGAATACTTGAAAAGAATGTGTTTTAATAAATTTTCTCAACCCTCTAATTCTTAAAATTCCCACAGATTGTGTGTGTGTGTGTGTGTGTATTTTAAAAAATGTTATACCATGAGCTTTCTTCTTAGAGTGGACTACTGTCCATTGCTAAGATCTCTCAGAAGAAATCTACCTGAGTCCTGAGTTGTCTCTGAGGTTTCTTTGTAGCTCTGCCTATCAGTGATCAGATTGCAGATCATTCTGTAACAGACAACTTCATCCATAGCTCCCCTGCTTGGTTGGCCTGCTGGAATTGCTAATAGGTTTAAATATAGTAGGCAACCACTTTTCAGACTGGTTATGTCACTTTCATTTCATTTTAATTTAGTACACAAATTTTAAAAGGTTTTAAGTCCTCAAATTTACTTTGAGCTAGTATTCCTGTGGCTCACATATATTTTTTATATCTGCACACTAGTGTAGTTAAAAGTCTTCATGTTTTTCAAGCATCATTTCTTTTAAATCTTAAATAAATTATAAAATGGCAATTCAGGAAAAATAAACAGAGATTATTTTACTAGATTATATTCTTCAATTTGCTTTTCAGTTGAAGGAAAAAAACCTAACATATAAGATTAATAAAGATACACCTCTATATGTTACTTTCTAGTTTGACTATATATATATATTTTCTTATGCTATCCCATAACTATCATACTATGAAAAATAAAATCTTTTTTTAAATAAATTTTCTTCCTTATAACTAATAATTTTAGCCCGATGTGGCAACCTACAGAATATATATTTTATTAAAATCTTGTAGATCAGAATTTATTTTCCATGAGTAGCCTTTAAATGATTATTATCTCCCAAGAATGTAGTGATATGGAAACACTGGTAAACAAATCATGGTTTCTGTCATACAGAAACACTCAGACTAATGGTGAGGTGGGTGGAGACCAGAGAAGTAAACAGGCTCTAACAATCCACAGCAAGAAGTACCATGGTAGATGGAGCTACTGGTTATACCAGAGCATGTAGAGAGGGAACTAACCAAGTATTATTATCAAAGATTTCCGAGGAGTTATTTTTAAGTTGCCCACACGTTAAATTTTACTAATTGTATAGCACTTTTAAAAAACAATAGTACATGTCATGAACTGAATTGCACCTCCCCGCCAACCCAAATTCATATGTTGAAGTCCTAACCCCCAGCACTTCAGAATAATATAAGGTCTGTAAAAAGGTGGCTAATTTAAAAGAGGCTGTAAGAGTGGGCCCCAATCCAATATGACTGGTGCTCTACTAAGAAGAGAATATGTGGATACACAGAGAGAGACGCCAGACACATATATGCACAGAGATGGCCACGTGAAGACAGGGAGAAAGCCATCTACAAGCTCAGAATGAAAGCAACCCTACTGACACCTTGGTGTTGGCTTCTAGCCTCCAGAACTGTTAGAAGTGTTGACAGGAGCTTGTCTGAAAGCATTTTATCCTAGAAAAGCTTTATACAATCAACCTGATCCATCCATTTTCATCCTCTTCTTCACTAATATAAAAGAAGAAATTTGAAAGAAAATAGATGTGAAAAATCATAGCATTTCACTTAAATTGAGGTCTCTTTTATTTATATATTCTCTGGATTCTGTCCTTCATCCATTTCTTTATGCTATAAAGTCTGGTAGGTAAATAACGGTATTAACCTCCCTCTATCCATTGAAAGAAGGACCTTTAAGGTCAATGTTCCCTCTGATAACTTCCATCAGCATCCCCTCTGTTTTCTGGATTTCTACTGTCTTCACAGTCTTAAATGTTCTTCTTTTCTATCTTAAAAAACAAAACAAAGCAAAACCAAAAAAGCCTCTTTCGATCTTGCATCTTCTTCCAAGTAATGCAAGATATGAAATTTTAGATTTTCATGTGAAAATGCAGCAGAATGATTATGAAGGAGATTTAGTGTGGAGTCATATTACTTTAGTTTTTACTTCCAGCTTCAGTACTTGGGCTAGTTACTTAATATTTTTATGCTTTAGTTTTTTCATTATGTACATTTCACAGACATCCCCATCTCTTATTAGGTAAGCACTAAATAGAACAACTCTTGGCCCACAGTAACCACTCAATTAGTGTTATCTATTGTTATTATTATTAACATCATTACCTTTGTATGTTCTTTGAGTTCTAGAGAGATTGAATGTCGTATCTTCCTACCTCACTCCCTGAAGAGAATGACAGTTAAGCCCTTTCAGACCACACAAAAGAGGGAGAAGTCTTCAAATGATTTTGACTCTGAGTTTAAGAAGTTATTAGGGTAACATGTAAAACCAATTATAGACTGAATTTAGAGAGGCAAGGCATATCAGTGAGAACAGCACCAGAAAGAAGATAAAAGATAGAAAAAAACTTTATTTAATTCAGGGCGAATGACCATTCTGGTTTGCTTAGGTCTCTCCTGATTTTAGCACTAGAAGTCTTGCGTTCTGGAAACATCCTTCTTTTTAGGGTACATTGAGTTTATCTCTTGGAGAATTCCAAAAAGCAAATTGATTAAGTAAGTAAGCTACAGCATGAGGACAGATCCTAACCCTCTATCGATGATCGACTCTGTCTACAAACAATTTTTTTGTTTTTTTTATCAAGATCAAGTCATTCAATTTACCAATATGTACATAAAGAGTTGTGTATCCAAATGGTGGCTCCATGGCATACCTTTTAAAATCATCTATTGGCAAAGTATCGCTATCAAAAGAGCTGATTATTCAGGAGACAGCTTGTTACCTTTACTTTTGATCATCAGTTTTTCAAAATCAAAGTTCGATCTCTCAAGATCTAGCTAATATGCTTTTCCTCTAAGATGCTTTCTCTGATCTCCCTAGGCAGAATTGTGTGACTGCTCGTATATAAGCCTCTACAGTACTAAATCTGTACCTCCTACATAGTGTACATGAGTACATGTGTGTGTGCACACGTGCACGCACGCGCATGCACACACACACACACACACACACACACACACACTTGAATTAGATATTTGTATAAATGTCTGATCTCCCTAGTTACCTTTTAAGGCTCTTATAGCAAGGAGCCATGTGTAATGCTGCTGTTTCACTTGCAGCATCCCATACTCTGCTTGTTGCTTAAAAATACATTCCCATTTGTGTGACAAATGAATGAATGCATAGAAATACAGGCATGCTAAAAACCGCTGCTAGGTAGGAGGGCCTTTTAATTAAAAAAACAAAAGCTATTGTATTTTTGGAAGTTCTCATATTCTCACTTCACTCTAGGATTTATTGTCAAGCACCAACCATTATCCTTGAACAGTGTGAACTAAAATCTAAGTGACACCAGCAAGAATCTGCAGGCTGCTATTTGGGAGACTAAAAGAATAATGAATATTTTTGTATGAGGGCCTTTAGCAATTTTCTCTGCTGTTATGAGAATAAAGTTGAGATAAGACTCAATTTATTTCTCTGCTGTGGAAAATTTCTATGTAAAGGATATCATGCCAATAAAAATAATACAGAGAAGTAACATGTCATTTTTAATTAATTGAGGTAATGAGTAAGAAAAAAGCAAAGAAAATAACCTAGTGGAGGACTCAATGGTGTTTTTAGCTTCTAGAATTTTGGTTGAGGGGTCTAAATATGAAATGGTACTTCAATTATAACCTGACATGTAATCTTTAACAAATTGTTACTTCTATGTGAGAGGTTGATGAAAAAATAGTTTTCTGAAAGAGACTAAGAACTGTGAACTTTCAGAATGTTTTCTCAGAGGCACTTTCCCAGCATGGAGATTTATTTTGAATAAACTTCCCCATCTCTAAATTGAGCTCATATCATCAATATATATTTGAGTCTGTATAATGTTATTCCCATTGGCCAGACATTAAAATTAGTCTAAATTAATACTGATCTCTATTTAATACTCACCAGTTTTTTGCCAAACCGCTGTGTTTGTCTTCATTCCCAAAAGAGATGATGAATAGAGATGAGCTTTAGTACTCTGTTCTCCTTGTAGGATTAGAACATGCCAACAACTTATTTTTCAGGGGAAATTTAAATGTCTGTAATTACAGAAACTTTTTACTGAAGTCTTGTCTAGTAGTAAAATATTTTAAAGCCTGTCCTAATTCCTGAATAAAAATTAATTCCGAACATATATGTTGTTTGCTTGTATATAGGGCAAAATGTTTATATGTTAATCATACTTTTTTCCCATATGTGAGAGATCCCTACACTATGATAAAGCAGGTTTGGTGAGATTCTTTGAAATTTGTTTATCAAAATACTGAAATCTAAAGGTCTAGAGGGGTCCATTCACACTGTCACCTGAGCTATTAAAGTAGGCCAAGAGTAGCCAAACTTTATTTCTTAACTTAACAAAAAACAGTTTTGATTCTTAATGTCTTCACAATTAATGTACAGCACTAAGGGGAATTTAAATGATTCCTGGATAAGATAACCATGTAATTTATCATCCAACTCTGTTCATTAGTTATCCATGGATATATAATGCCTCTTAGCAGAAGAGAAACATTTTAAGAAAAAAGGTTTTTAAAAATATTTTATACTTTCCCCTGCATCATGAGTACATCTACAAGTGAGAAGTTATTATTTTTTTGGTATTTGCTTTGCTGCAAGGGAAAGCAGATAGTCATTTTGACTTTATCTGAAAAAAAAAAAAAAGAAACAAACTAACAAACAAAAAAACTGCTACACTACTTCCAGAAGAAAATTCCAGCACACTTTTGTTTAGAAAAGAATAGATCCTGGTTGTGAATGGATAAAGGCTGTTCACACTGGTGTGAAAGAAGCGTGGAGAGTAAGGAGTGAGCATTGATGAAATTGTCTACCTGTGGCAGAGGTACCTGTACCATGAAGTCTCAGAATGGATGGCAGGATGATGGGGGCTCTGGTGGACAGAGAGGAGCGCACAGGCCAGAACACGAAAAGCATCGAGAGCACAGTAAAGGGTCTCTGAGCTCAAGCTTGGCATAGGAGCAACAAAAATATTGAACTTCAAAAAGTCACACAGGAAGAATGAGTGGTATTCAATATTGACCCAAGATCATGTCTTCTGGATTACCTAAAATCCAGGAAAAGAGGGGACCCCATAAAATATTATTTGGATTGCATTTACCAATAGTCAAGTGGATAGTGACATAGAAAAGATGTGATTTAGAGAAATAAGGAGTTTAACAAATAATTTCGAGCCTGTTATACAATCTTCTAGAAAGTATAGGGAGATTTTTATAAGACTCTGATTTATTTTGATTATCTACATTTATTAAATTGATTTGTGCCTACCTTACTTACTTTGAGGAATTCTACCTTAATTGTAAAAATCAATTTCAATATCTAAGGTCGATAGCTCACCACAACTGGATGATCAGGTCCTAAACTATTATTTTTCCCTATTCTCAGAGAATAATCTACTGACCTTGATTTAAATAAATTTGGCCTTGGAAGATAACATGATACCTTAGGTTTAGAATCTTGATAGTACAGCTAGCATACTACAAGCGAATCACAGCTGTCGTAGCTACATCTGATGCCAGAGGTTACTGATCTCTGGGTATCAGGGAGCAAACAGAACAGATGGTTTAATATACCTCTAACAAAAACTTTTAGAAGCAACTGCTAAATTATGCTTATGAGCACCAGAAATAAGATACCTAGGTTGAGGATGAAAAACAGTTTTATTTTATCCTCAGCGTTTAAACAGAAAGAAAACTGTTTCATACGCAAGCCTTTGAATTAGGCCATGCTTATGTAATCCTAAATAGACTACCAGGTGCAATTGTCCTGGTCTGAGAATATTATTATGAAACATTACCTTATCAACCAAAACAGTTAAAAATTAAAACCATGCCAATTTTCAGTAGCTAAAATGCACAGGCCCTGAAATTCCATGCTTCACAGCTTTTATGGCTGATCTTTTTATGGCATTCCATGATTATAACTATGCAATCTGTTTAAGTCTTGGGTGTCTCTCAGGAACATTTTCTGCCTGAATCGATGGTATATATCACTAACTTTATTGTGCCATACAGTCCTCAAATCTTTAAAACTTTGGATTCTTTAAGGAGAATAATGTGAAAATAGGTTCCCTAAAGTGTTTAAAAAAAGGGGGGGGGGCTTTGAATTAGAATCACTGTTTATTTACCCATTTATTAACACAACAAATAGTTTTTGAATTTGTACTGTGTGTTAGTTACTGGGATACAAACATCAGTTTGTGTGTATATGTGTGTGCTTTTCATAACTTTTAATAATGGCCATATTTTATACAAATACATGTGTTAATATTAGTCGATTTATTAATTCTTGGCAGTTTATATTAGAAATATAATTATTATTACAGAAGTAGAGTGCTGAAAGGGAATAAACAGGAATTTTGACAACATATCATAGATATACCTCTGCACTTATTTTTCCATGATATCTTTAGCAGATATCTGTTCTTTCTATCTGTATCTATGTATCTATGTGTCTATGTATCTATCTATTATCTATCTATCTATCTATATCTATCTATATCTATCTATCTATCTATCTATCTATCTATCTATCTATCTATCATCTATCCAATCAATCATTCCACCTTTTGAAACAGTATCCTATTTTCCTTAGAGAATATTTCTCCCTATATATGCTAAGCTGACATGTTTTGATGCAGGTGGTTGTGTGACCATTAAACCATCACATTTCCTTGCCACAGGTTGAACATATCACTCAAGCCTACTCTTAGAGCCAAGAAGTTTCAGTTACCAGAAGAAATAAATGTTAACCTAGAGTGCTGGCATCCATCTTGGCTTCATGAAGGGAGACTTACTGAAAGAGTCACTAGAAAAGAAAGCTGAGTTGAGAAAAGGAGAAAATAACACCATATTTTAATATAATTTGAGCCTCTTAATTCAACCAAACCTGAAGACTTTTTCTACACTGGGCTGTTATATTAATATGATTCAGTACATTGGGAGTCAATTTAGATAGAGTTTAGTATTATGTCCTAGAATCTGAATTTATGTCTTGAACTCTGCCACTTAACGGTTATATAATCTTCACTAAACACTGTGCTTCAGTGTAGCATCTGTAAAATAAGAAGAATATAGCTACCTCTTTGGGTTGTTGAGAGAATCACATAACATAGCATAAGTCAAACTCTGCTATCCCCCCATAACCTGTCAATTTTGAAAACTTCTCTATTTCAGTAAATAACAAGTCTATGCTTTTAGGCGAACTCAAACAATTAAAATATTTAAACTCATACTGCACTCTTCTCTTCCTCTCATTCTTCACATGCAATTCACCAGCAAATCTGTTCAAATCTATCTTTAACATATATCTAAAATCCAGTTACTTTTTAGTCCCTCTAATTTCTAAAAGCTGATCCAAGTCATCATTATCTTTGCTTGGATCACTGCAGCAGACTCAACTGGTCTCTATGCCCCCTTTCTTGTCTTGCTATTCTTGGTAGCATAGCCACAGCAATTCTTTAAAGTATGTCAGGTCAGACTAAAATACAAATGTCTTTCAAGGCCCTATGCCATTGGCACTGCTTTCCTGGAGGAATTCTGGAAAAGTATGAGGGAATTTTATTATTGCAATGAAGGGGGGTGGAGCTTTCCATTACATTTATTGAGCCATTTTTAAGGATCTCAGAAGAGCTACAATATGTAGAGTGTTCCTTCTACAGTTTTCAAATGGAGTAACGATTTCATAAAAAATTTTTAATGTTTATATTTTTGAAATTAGAAACTAGTTCTATTTTACATATAATTAAAGTGTTTTCTAATAGTTTTAATATACTAAAATTTCCAGGAACACCATTATCAGGCTGTTTGATAATTTAACTAGTAATGTTCACAACTTTCGAAACTCATGTGAACTGTAGTATCTCAGTTGCCAAGACAATTCTCTTGGCCTCTGTACTTATTATAAAGAGAGGGATGCTGAATCTGACAAGGTTGAGGACTGCCGCCTTACACAATCTCAACTTCATCCAACCTTATTGCTTTAGCATCAGTTTCTGTTTTTCTCTCCCTCATTCCCTCCAGCCACATAATTTTCCTGAAAATGACAGACATGGTCCCTCTGTCTGGCATGCTGTTCTCACAATAGCCAGTGGCTCATTTCCTCATCTCCTTCATGTCTTTGCTCAAATATCACCTTGTCACTGACCACCCTGTAGCAAACTACTCTGCCCGTCCCACTGCAGAATCTCTTACTCTCTACCAGCATTAATTTTCTGGCTTAAACATCTGATCCACCATGCACTTCTTATTTGTTTTTTGACCAGTTAGTTTCACTGTATAGGTGAAGGTGCAAAAGGTCATCCATTTTGTTCACTGCTGTATTTCAAGCATATATAATTACACAGTCCTCCCTCCAATGTTAGACCCTCAACAGACATTTGTTTAGTGAATAGGTAAGTTAATGATTACTACCACATGGAAAACACTTAGAACATTACACACACAGCACATAGTAGGGTCTAAAATGATGCATAATTGTTAATAACAAATTCCATTTTGCTTAAATCAGATTGCATCAGGTGTTGTCACTGCTATTGATGTAGTTCTCATCAATAAAACTCTAAAGCCAATATACCTAATTAAAAGTTAATAATCTTATGACAACAAAGGAACTATCAGGAAATCATACTCTAAATATTTGAGAATTGTGGGATTCGTTAAGTTCATAACCTAAATATATTTTTTAAATCTGTCTGAGATACTACCTGTTATTAAAAAATATTCTCAACAATTGGCATTGCTGAACTCAGGTGTTTTAAACAACAAAAATTTGTATGATATTATACACAGTTGGTAGAATGTGAATGGGATATTAAATAACAGAAATAGTCATTTTAGAATAAAATCATTTCATTTTGCCTATGATGAAGAGTTATAGCAGGAATCCGTTGTATCTATCTGTTGTTCTACATTTTCAAAGAAATTATAGTAAAAAAGAATGAAAAATGTCGAAGCGAGAAGGCAGTCTCAGCACATCAAATGATGCCGGCAATATAGAAAATAATCTCTGTCAGCAGGTCAAAAACTTGAAAAACTTCAAATGAATTTGAAATGTTGTGCAAGGAAGAAATAAGTGTTCTATTGTTACTCAAGAGAATATATCAAAGGAGTATAAAAAATATATATTAGAATGGGTAGTCACCCATTCCACCCTTAGATCAGAAGGGGAGGGATAAAGAAATGATCAGAGAAAAGAATATAAAACTTAAGTAGCTTGGAAGTAAAAAAAAAAAAAAAGAAAAAAGAAAAAAAGCATGAATATTTATCAATGACAAAAATGATCATGATATCCTTGAGGTAGTAGATTTGAGGAAACAGATTTTTATATGTCAATCATATCTCAAAAAAGTGGTTTAAAGAAGAAATATATGAATGAATGGGACTACATCAAACTGAAAAGCTTCTGCTCAGCAAAAAAATTTTCAACAAGGTAAAAAGGCAACCATCTGAATTGCAAAACATATTTGCAAGCAACACCTCTGATAAGGGCCTAATATCCAAAAAAAAAACAAGGAACTCATAACTCAACAACAAAAAACCCTCAAATGATCCAGTCAAAAAATGGGCAGAGGACCTGAATAGACACTTCTCCCAGAGGACATACAAATGGCCAAAAAATATATGAAAAGATGCTCAACATCGCTAGCTATTAGGGGAATGCAAATCAAAACCACAATGAAATATAATCTCACACCTATTAGAATGGCTATAATCAACAGGACAAGCAATAACAAATGTTGGAGAGGAAGTGAAGAAATAGGAACCCTCATACACTGTTGGTGGGACTGCAAATTGGTACAGCCACTCTGGAAAAACGTATAGAGGTTCCTCAAAAAACTAAGGATTGATCTACCATATGATCCAGCAATCCCTCTACTGGGTAGTTACCCCAAAGACTTGAAAACTCATATCTGTAAAGATATTTGCACATCAATGTTCATAGCAGCGTTATTCATAGTGGCCAGAGCATGGAAGCAATCTAAGTGTCCTACAATAGATGATTGGCTAAAGAAGCTGTGGTACATTTATACAATGGAATATTACTTGGCCAGAAGAAGAGATGAAATACTGCTATTTGCGACAACCTGGATAAACCTCGAGATAATCATGCTAAGCTAAATAAGCCAGACAGAAAAAGCTGAAAATCACATGATATCACTTATATGTGGAATATAGACCAAAAAGCAACAAATGACCAGGACAAACAAACAGAGACTCATGGACATGGACTTTAGACTAGTATTTACCAGAGGACTATAGAGTAGTGGTTACTAGTGGGGTGAGGGAGGAGTGGGTAGGTAGACGAGGTACAGGGGGTGAAATCTAGGGGGATAAGGGGAGGGTGAAGTGAGTAAAGGGGATCAAATATATGGTAGCTGAAGGAAACTGGACTTCGGGTGGAAAGCACACAATAGAATATACAGATGTCAAATGATAATATACACCTGAAAATTATATTATTGTATTAACCAATGTTACTCCAGTAAACTTAATAAAAATTAAAACAAATAGAAAAAGAAATATGTAAAAACTTCAATCATCTGCATCAAATTAAATATTCCATTAGTTTACTGTTTTTTTTGTGTGTAGATTTGAGTACAATTGGCACACAAATTTATCGACTAATTTATGGATAAATTATTCCATAACCTACATGTTTAGCAACACTTAATAAGTAATTACCAATTATTAGGAGTACGATTTGCAGAGATTACAAAACTTTTCTAAAAGACATTTAGGAAGTTTAAATGAAAAAAAATTTTATTAGTCAGGAGAAAATATATCAAAAATGAAAAGTCTTCATAAACTGATGTATAAATTCAATGCAATTGTTATCAAATTTTTACAGAATTTCACGTGGACACTTAGACACAGTTTCTTAAACATATAAGATGAGGAAAATATTAAGAGTAGCCAACACTCTTGGAAGGGAAGAACTGATGAGGAGACTTTTTCTCTCAGAGAAATAGATACTTTTAAATCAGGAAAAAATGTACAAAATTATCCATATCATCATTGTTTTAATATAGCAAAAATTATTAATTGATACCCACTTATCCATGTCCAGATTCTTTAATGGACATATTGACTAGTGCCTGCCTATGTCTGAGGATGTTTGACAACTCTAGTACTCCAGCAAATTCCTGATAATCAAGTATCAGTTTAACTATTACAGATAAAAGAGCTTCTAGGGTACTATATTAACCTTTTCTGTGTGTGTGTTCATACTTTTAATTACATGATTGTATGCTTTTCCTGACATTATCTCTCTGGATAAAACTGCCTGTTTTTTCTGTTATGTCCCCATAGCAGAGACCTATATGGCATCTATAATACTTTGTCACTAACTATTTGGGATTATTTATAGATGTTGTGAGTGTTGTACAGACCTTGCTGTGTTTTCAAAAAGCAAAGTGTGTTATCTCAAGTTCTTCTTTTCCAGTGGGTTAAATGTGGAACTGAGTTAATCATGTTATGAAATGTCACATGGATGACAACACAGATTTTTGGGGACTTTGCTGGAAAAGAGCATAAAGTGAAGATTGGGCAAAATGGAAACTGGAGTGTAATTTTCGAGGTTAAGGTTAGAGTACTTTTCACTTTGACCATCACTGAGGACTTTGTTATCCTGAACAACAAAGCTAGGTAACTCAGGAGTGGGCACAGAGGCAGACATGAAAAAAAAAAAAAAATCAAGGAAATTTTTAGTTTAGTAGATTTTATAGAATGCTCATTTGGGTAGGCATGCCCCATAATTAATGACAGAGTGATTCCTGGGAGAAGAAACATAACAAATGGGAAATTTTAGGCTGCATGGTTTCTTGATGTCCATTACAACAAGAATGTAAAATTTTAAACATGGAGCCAACAACTTTCAAGTGTTTAAACAGCAGGCTTAAGAATCATGTTAGAGCTTTACTCTTCTTAGCCTGAGTGCACATAAGGACAACGAAAACTGAGACTGCTTCTCATCTCCCAGCAGCCATGGGCAAAAAATTTTTTAATTCAGAAATGGCATCATAAAATCACATTTAGAAATGACAGTAAGAACATGACAATATTTAGAAATATGGCCCAAAGGGGAGGAAAATAAAAATTATCTGGTGGTAATGTCAAATATATGTCTACTAATGAAAGCATTCGAGTTAAAGGATGTTATTTTGTAGATATCCTCTAGCAATAAAGATTAAGTTATCCAAACACAGTAGAGACATTTTTATATTTGTGAGAAGAGTTATAGTAACTGTCTAATAATCTCAATTGCATCAGGGTCTTGACTGTGCCTAGTTCTGTTTTCGTGGACATATGATCAACAGTTTACCCAAGCATTTGATAATTACTTATGCCAAAGCGGTATTCAATTTTCCCCTCAATATTTTAAATTCTTATTATAACTAAATATGTATGCAAATGCCAGTCTATAAACATTCCAAGTAATTACAGATTTTAAATTACAGGATTCTTCATGTCTTACATTTCTGAATTATTTATTTATTCTGAAGTTCACTTCACTTCCAGAGAATGAGCTTCCTCCTTAAGGAATGTATTTAGTATTTATGATAGTGAATGAATGGTAATTGTTTAAGTCAGGTGTTGTAGAAAGATACTAGAAATTAATCCAACAAAAAGGTCTACCAAGATCATATATATTCCTCAGGGTTCAGTTTCAGACTGTTTCTATTTCATCCTGGTTTCCTGTTTAGTAGTGTCTAAAATTTGTGCCAAGTCCTCAGAAATATACCTTTAACTGTGATTAAAGGAAGAAGGATCATTTTAATTTCTTCTTTAGGGCAATAAGCAATCTTCAGATTATTTTAATGAAGTTCTCATTAAAATGTAATATTTTGAACTTTTCTCTGTTTTAGTTTCTTTCAATTTATAACTATTATTAGTTTTTAATATTTTTTAAGATGGAAACAATTGAAAACTTATGATTACTTTGGTCTATTATTTATTAACTGCTACTTGTCTTATCCAAGAATGGAACATTTTTCAAATTGTTTTAAGATACTGATTCACATCAACTTTTTGCCTTTTCATTGAAATTTACACCAATTCACACTAATTAGTTTTTTCTTTCTAAAAAAAAAAATTGAGTTGCATGCATCAGTTCTGGGGCAGTTACTCATGAAGTTACTGCAGTGTGAACACTATTTCTAAAGTAGCCTGCATACTCTACTATTGTATCCGTGGCGGTAAAATTAACTGCCTCCCTTCTATAAAAGCTTTATAAATATTAGAATTTTTAACAGGAACTATGCTAGATTTTGATTATTGAAAAATACTATTTTTAGTAATCTCATGAGGTTGCTCTAAATTATTTTCCACTGATTTATTAAAATAAATAAAATTACAATAAATTTAAGACATCAATACAATTAACCATAAGGGTTTCTGTTATGACTTGTTTTGCCCTTTGGCAAAGACTATCTCCATTAATGAAATATGAGTCAGGCTCCTCTGAGTCCTCTTTCTGACTAGTCCCTGATCTTGGGCTCTGTTCTTTTCCCATTTACTCCAGTTTTAGCAAGAATCCTGCTGGGTCAGTTTATTGAAAATCCCAAATCTTGATACCTTATCACCCTGCCCTGGCTTCAACAAGAATCCTGTTAGCCTCGATGTCTTCTCTTGTTGAAATCCCCAAGCTTTGATGTTTCCTCTCAGTGATATTTTATTCACTGACTCTCACCTGCTCTTTGGTTATTAATCTCCACTGTCCTTTTATTTGTAGTTGAGCCCAATCGCACTCTTCTACTACAAAATCTTGCTGTAATAGTTCCCTTAAACAAAGTTTGCCTTAATGTCTTGTAAGAAGTGTCATGAATAATTTTTTTCTTTAACATTTTCCAAAGGAATCTTTAGGAGTTATAATTTAAGTATTTGCTTAATACATAACACCAACAATTATTAACTAAAGTTTATTTCCTACCTTAATTTCCTTCTACCTCAACTTGTCCACAAAACTTCATCCCTAAATTAATCCAAAAAAAGATTTTTTTTCCTTTTTTTTTTTTAGTACTGCAAAGTGCTGTTTAAAGGGGAAACTAAAATATTGTGATGTCTTCACAAATTCATGATCTTCACCCAAAACTGTGTCCCTGTCCCTTAATCTCACATAAACATCACTTTGTTCTCACATCACAGAATCCACAGGAGTCATGGGGTAAAATTCACTATTCTTTTTACCCTGAAATGAATTTTGATTGATATCTCCCATCTCAGTGGAACCATGAATTTTCTCCCATTCTGTGACAATACTTTCTCCTGTGTTTTCAATATCACTCTTGCCAACACATTTCATATTTTAAGACCTATGACCTTTCTTCTCCTGGCTCTTTCCCCTTAACACATCCACTTTAGACAGAGATTCTCTACTGGAAGTATTACTTGAGGGATACATTAAAATTGTATATACTTTCTCCAACTGAATAAAAAATATTTCCACTGTTGAAGTCTTTTTCTTAGCAACATAAGACTTTCCTAGGTGCAGTGTCTCAACGTAGCTTAATGTACAAAGTACCTTACAATTGACTTTGTTTATGACCCAAGACATTTTGGTTTAGGGCCATGGTTTCAAAATCATTTACTGAGTTAGAACCTGCATTTTAGTAGCTCCCCCGCCCTGGAATTCATATGCACATTATGCTTGAGAAGTAATGATTTAGGACAGTGGTTCTCAAGACTAACTATACATCAGAATGCCCCCAAATCTCTCAAAATTAATACCAATGCCTAGAGTCTTTTTGAAACTACTTAAATTAGAATCTTGGGAAATGGTAGGGCCCATCTATCTTGCTCTTTTTCTCCCCCTGCCCACTCTTTCTCTCGCTCGTTCTTTCTTCCCTTTTACTCCCACTCCCCTTGTCCTTTCTTCCTTCCCCTTTTTTCTTCTTTCCTTCCTTCCATTCCACCTTCCCTCCCTTTCTCTTTCCATCCCTCTTTCTGCTAATTTTCTTTCTTTTTCTTTTTCACTTTTAAACTTCTCAGGTGGAATTCTATAATGCAGCCAAAGTAGAAAACAATTAGATTATTGATGATGGAAATATGCAATATCTCTAGTTTGCTATTTATTTGTGCTATGCTACCAGCACAAATTAGAGTAATAATATCCACCTCAAAGAGCTGTTGTATAAGCACAGTGTTTTAAACAGTGTTTCACATAAAATGGCTCACAAAGTGGTTACTGTAATTATCGAAATTATATCATGCTATTTACTATGTAGATTTGGTGTATCTAAATATAAAGATGACTTCTGATTTTCTCAGACTTCAGGGCTTTGTATCAGTTTAATTTGGTTCCAAGACTTTAAGTCTTGACTTAACTATAGTTCTTATTCTCATAGATTTAAAGACCAATCTTATAGCCTACCATATAGCTGTAATATGTAATTTTTTCTTTTTTTAAATCAAAGAACATTATAATATTCTCTGGTAATCTCAGAAAAAGGCCTTCTCTTGCCATTTAAAGGCTTTTCAACAACTTCTGCTCAGTTTTATGAGCTTTAGGACTTTGTCTTTTTCTTTCCATTTCGGTGAAATAATTACAGTTTTGTATTTTATATCTTTGGGGGATCCAGAGACAAGGTAGATTTTCTGCTTATTTTGACAAAAAGGTTGATTTTAACATCTTGGAAAGCGAAAAGTATTGTTCTCACAATAGGAATAAGACAAGCACATTATAAAACCATCATTTGAAATTAGTTAATCTCTTTAGTAAATTTCTGTAAGCTGGATCCAGGATAAGTTTGTTTCAGATAATAAATTAAGAAATAGGTTGAAGGAAAAAAGTTATTGAAGATATAATTTAACCTAGCCTTTGAAAGTCAAAATGACTAACATGTGTGTGTGTGTGTGTGTGTGTGTGTGTGACCAACAAAGGATGAGAGACTACAGAAAAATTATGAATGAGAGAAACCTGATGGGGCATGTTAGAAGATGAAATGAGCCTAGAAACTCGCAGCCTAGAATAAATTATAAAGGATTCATGTCCCCACTGCAATCTCTGAGCAGCTCTGAGCTCAGAAGCAGTATATAAAGTGGGAAGGGTGGCAAGCGGGGCTCTAAACAGGAGGATTGAGCAGAAAGCTGTGTGAAGCTCTGCTTTCTTAGTCAGTGTGGCCCTTCCACTGCAAACCCACAGAGTGCTAGCACGTAATTAACACTTAAGATAGGGCTGGTGAGGGTAGAAATGAGTCTCTCCTTAAAAAATGTTGAACTAAACAGGCTCTTAGATGGCCAGTTCCCACACCTTTGCCTTCTTTGTCCCTTGCTGCAGAGATCTAGCAGTGAAAACAAAATAAAACACACACAAAAAACTATTAATACAACCATGGAACAAACCCACAGCAGGTACTCAATTCTTTCTGAAATTTAAGACAGACCATCAAGAATCACTGGATGTATGCAGATCAGTAGTATAAAAGACAATGGCCACCCCATGTAGAGTAGTCAAACTCGCAGGAGCAGAAAGTTGAGTGGTGGTTACTCAGGGTGGGAGAAGTGGGGAAGTGAGGATATGTTCATCGAAAGGCACAAAGTTTCAGTTGTGGAAGATAAATGAGTTCCAGAGAACTAATGACCATGGTTATGAATACTGTATTGTACACCTGAAACTTGCTAAAATGACAGATCTTAAATTAAATCTTCGCAACACACACACAGATAAACACACAGAGGTGATGAATATTTTATTTAGCTTGATTTTGATGATCTTACACTATATATCTATACATCTCAAGTTTTATAAATTAAATGTATACAATTTTCATATGTCAAAGATACCTCAATAAAAGTAGTTCGGCCAAAAAGGAAAAAGAAAAAAAAAGACAATGGACTCCCAAAACTGATCACTGAGTAAATGTAATTTAAGGAGAGGGATGATGATTACTCTCGGAGAGATGTGGGAATATGGTGCATACGTGGTGTGAAACTATGGTAACTAGAAAAAAGGAACAACAAAGAAAATAAAGAGAATTCAGGTTTAAAAATAAGAGTGCTGGTATTGAAAATAGAAATCAAAGGGGGGATAGGAAATAATTTAAGTGGACACCTCAGAATGTACAATGGATGAACAAAGAAAACTTTCAGGTGAGTTTTTAAAAAATGGCAGAACTTAATATGTCCAGAAAGTCTACTATTAGACTAATAGGGATCACAGAAAAAGAGAACTGAGGTAGCAAAAAGTAGGAAATTATCAAGAGATAATGTTATTTCCGTTTATGAGGAAATTATGAATCTTCATCCAGAAAGGACCCGCTGAACATCCAGTTCAATGAATAAAAAGTCATCTACCTCTACTTGAACGCATCATCCTGAAACTTCAGATTACAAAGGGCAAAGAGATCAATTTAAAAACTTCCAGCAAGGAAGAAAGAAAATGTGACTTTCAAAAGAACGAGAATCAAAATTTTGTTAGATATCTTCTCATTAAGATCAGATGCTAAAAGACAATTCATATTTCTGAGAAAAATTGAATTAGAACTTATGATTTTTACCCAAGCAAAATCAATGAAGTTTGAAATCAGAATATAAATGATTCCAATATGTAGAGATTTAGCAAGTAAATCTTTCACATTCCCTTTATATGAATAACTTGAATAAAGATGCTACTGAGCTGAAGGAAACAGTAGGTCAAAAAGGCCACCAGGAAAGGGAAGGCTAGGCTGAAGCTTTTTTTTTTTTTTTCCAGATAAGCAGGCCACTGGGAAAAAGTGGAAAAATCTGCAAAATAGATATTGTAGAAAAAATGGCTAACAGCTAAGGGGCATGGTGAAGACCATGTAAGAAAAAAAGTCAACCAGAAACTTAAAGAGGAATAAAGCTCTTTAAAAGAAAACCATAGTTGAAATATGAAGCACAGTGAGCTGTGGTATGATTTTAAGTAATTGACTGAGTGCAACCTTGATGTTAGAAACACTCAGTGTTAGGGATAGCAGGTTGTGTGTGACATTAGCCTTATAGAGAAGAAATGTAACCGTAGAGCAAAACTTGGCCATATTTATATAATAGCGTATTTACATATTTATATAGTAGGGTATTATAAATATTAACTATTAGTTTTCAACTTATGAATTATTGTTAAAGCATAGATACAGTGGGACAGACTGTAGAAGTTATAGGATACAGGAAGAAGGTGGGGTAAAGAAGAGATGATTCTATTCCTAAGGTATTAGAAGATGAGCATGAGAAGAACAATAGAGGTTTGAGAGGAGAATATAAAATTTTAAAAATAAATACAAATATAAAATATAAAATATTCAATCTCTGTAAAGAATAGGTGGTGGGAGAGGTCTAATGTAAGAGAGCCAAGTCTTCTTCATAGAAAGATGAAAGTTATTTCTTTACAAGTCAACAGAGTAGAATAATATGTACATTACTTAGCATTTTAGATATTACAAAAGTATTAACAAATGTCAAAAGAAATTTTTTACAAAGTGGGAATAGGATTTATGAGAAATGAGGTATCTTATTTTTCTATATCTTGAGTTTCTGTGTACTATTTGGTTACTGTGCGCATGAAGTTATTCTGATAATACAATTTTTCAAAATACAAATTTGAAGATTTTAACAAAAATTTCTAAGTTGTGTAAATGACTTCTTTGCAAAACCCTATATTTTTGGTAGTCCTCTCTCTAGTTTTTTCCCCTATCTTTTTACTTATCATAATCATATGTGTACCATTCTGCCCTACATTGTTATTCATTTGTAAAAATACTCCCATTTTCTTTATTATATATATTTATTATAGGCAAAAATGACATTTTCATAATCCTCCTATTATTTTACTAATAATAGAATAATTATTAAACTGAGTAGCTGCTTATGAATTTTATCATATTCTAAAACCATGAAAAATTTGAACAGTATCTCTATCATGCATTATTTAAATCTTAGTTTCAATTCAAATGAGTAAGATTTTAATGTGAGATAATCACATCTTTAGTAAGTTTTTAAGTACATTTTAAAAGTCATCTAAAATAACATACTTATGGCAAGATTTTATTAGTGATATTCAATTATCTGATTTACTCTGTTTTATGAAATCAATGGAAGAAAATTGACAATTACACCTGTCATCTTAGTGAGCACTAGTGTCATTAAAATTCTTTGCCTTAGACCATGTTATTAGTTACTATATCTTGATATTGATCTTTTATTATGTCAGTGTTATATTAATCATGACTGTAGAAAGGTTTTCTTAAAAAGAACTTTAGTTAAATATATAACTTGAATCATGAAAATGAAAAGTGCAAGAATATTACCTTTAGTTAGAATTATTTGGCATTTGACTCACAAGTTGCACTCATCCATCTCTTTTTAAGTTAATGTTTCTGCCAGAAAGAGGTACAGTGGATATTTGATTATCTAAACTATAACAGACCTCCTCCTCTTTACCTTCTTGACAGAATCCAGTTTTTACTTTATTTTTTCTTTCCACATAACCACACTCAAACCAGCTCTCTAGAGTCATATTGAGTAGCAAATTATCCAAGGCATCACATTTTCCTGGTGATCACAATGTTATGTCTCAAATTAAAGAAATTAAGGGAAAGACTGATCATACTGTATTCAAATTTTTCTCTCATGTTATAAACAAACAAGAAAACAAGGAACCTCCACTACTACAGGTAAGCACTTGTGACAGTAGTAAACTAGTCTGAGCATGAAGCTGAGTTCACTGATGGAGACAGTAAGAAAGGGTTGATTGACGAGAAGACTCACAGCAAGGCAAAAACTAGAATAAAGCCTGCAAGGCTCCTCGTGCACAAAATTTAAGTAGATACTCATTCTACACTCACATGACCCTAGTCCAGGACCGACACAAAATTCCAAACCACAATGCTTACAAATCTACACTTTATTGCAGGAAAGCGATACAATACAACAGTATTAAAGTAAGGGCCTGCATCATAGCCAAAGGCTTCCCCATATCGAAGGGTCAAGAGAGGCTAGGTTCAAACTCAAATTCTCTTCCCTCTTTAAAGGCCTTTTCTGACATCCTTCTCTTTTGGATCAGGAACCACCTGACACGTGTATGGAACCCCTCTGAGGCAGGGTACTCAAATAAGTTCCAGCCTGGTTTCTTATACTCTGTTGATCACCTATGCATATCCTTGCTATGTAACTAGCCCAATGGGAGAATTTCCAGTAGTCTCTGGGCACATAAGTCTCAAGACCAGGTACACACATTGATCTTATTCTTACCTATAAACAATACTGACAAGCTGGTACAAAGCCCTGATTATAAAAACTGTTTTTAATCAGCATGTTTCATGACTTAACCAGAGTTCTGTGCCATATAGGTGCAATTCTTATTTTCATAAAAAAAATCTCAGACCAATTCCAGGCTTACTAGAATGTCATGCTGATCTTTGGCAGACAGTGATGACATCACTAAGCTGCTAACCAACTATCTTTGGAGCCACTTTCTTTCTTTTCCTGGTTTTCTTGTTAAATAAGAAAATACAGATTTTTTTACTGTTTAAACCGGTTGATTCAGAATTTCAATTTCAGCTGCTGAAAGCATCCTAACTTACACAAAGAGTGCAACACTCCTTAATCTGCAGTTACTTGGGAGAAAACTGGGTAAATAAGGCAAGAGAAAGCCTATGTCTAGGCAACTGCTGACTCAATTTTTGGCAAAGATTTCTTTGGTGCTCCTTTTCCTAAAACCCCTCACTGCCCGACACACAAAAACCTTTTTTCTTTTTCCAGAGGCAGGTAGATGTACTCCAGAAACAACCTATATGTAAAATGAATTTGTATAATTAACTATTCATTTCCATGAGTAGGTTTTGTGGAAGAACATACTTTAATTCTGATGATCTTAAATCTTTTATCTCTACTTATTTCCCTTTTTCATATATCCATTTTGTTAATAGTCTACTACACTTGGTTTCACATTTACTAATTTCATAATTGCCCTGTCAAATTTAATTTTTCCTAGAGAAACTGATCATAAACAATAGTTTAAGCAGTCTTTTGCATTCCACAGAGGTCTACACATTGGCATCTATACTTTTAAGTAACGATTTGGTTGAAGAACTACATATTCACATAATTATAACCCCCTCTTAAACTGTCCTTTGATTTTAGCCTATAGTCAATCAGACCAAATTAAAAAGTAATTTTTTAAAATCTGTTTTGCTAAAATTGAAATTTTCACACTTGTTAATTCTTATGTAAAATATTTCAAACTTTGTGGTAAATAAGGACAAAGAAAGAATTTTTTTTTTAAATGTGAAAGTGACGGCTCAAATTCTTTATTTCATCAGAAGGGGATTCGGTAAGCTATGCAATGTCTGCCAACTAGAACTGGGCTGCTGGTGGATTGGACCTGTGTATACTGGGAAGCAGAGAGGTTTGTAATGACTCCACTGTCAGAGAATTTTAATCTCCCTTGAGGACATCATTTTTGGCTTAAAGAAAAGTTCTGTCAAAATCCTTTTAATGGATCCAGAGTATAAGATAATATATAGAGATGGGGAAAATGTTGGCACAAAATCCAGACTGGTTTTTTAAAAAATTAGACATATAAATTATACTGTCTTATAAATTTTGAACTTTCATAACTTGTCTGAAAATTTTGGCCCCAACTAAATAACATGAATTAAGTTTTACTTGGAGCTGTTTACTATCAAATTGATCTGATGCCATTGTTATGAACTGACTAAATGTTTATCTTAAAAACCCCAAATGTATATAAAATGAATAGAGATCTTTGGAAAACAAATAGTCCATATGTAGGGTAATATATTATTAAAGTGTTAAAATTATAGCAATAACTGAGGTTTAATTTTAATAGAGGTGTATATTATTCTGCATATCCTGTATTTCTTATTTAAATATTAAAACTATACTTTGATTATCTTTAATGATGAAATTTATATATGACATCTGTAAAACTCTTAAAACTTCTGTATTCTAAAAATGATATCACATATTGGGGGATTCTTTTTAAGTATAGAAATAAAAAACTAAAGAGTCTCAAATCATGTTGAAAGTAAAAATAGGAAAAAAAATTACTTAGAAAGCATCATGGCATCTTAAAACATGGTACCAAATTATACCTCAAAGACTTGGCTTTTAGCCTAGCTTTTCCAGTGGCTGTGTGATTTTGGGCAAATTATATTACTCCTTGAATTTATGTTTCTTATAGTTCTCAAGAATGGATTGAACCATATGTCTATTATCTCTTTCAGCTTTCTTTTTATTGTTTTAGCTTTTGTTATTCATAATAGCTGAAGTTATATATTTTGCAAGGGTTTCTACTATCAAACTATCTTCATGAATATAATCTCTTTATAAGTACCAATTTCTCAGTATCTTTTTAGATGCATATCAAATGCTATAGAATCATCCTAACTATCCAAGACTAACATCTTTAGCCACAACAGAGGCTACCCATACCACTTCTACTAATGTCTATCAGCTGCCACAACAGAGGCTACCCATATCACTTCTACTCATGCTAAGCCAATATATGCTGTTGTTTCTGCAATTATTTGATTCTGCCCTAATGTCCTTGTCTCATGAGATTAATTTTAAATTTAACTTCCAATTGATGTCTGTAATGGGAGATGTATGGTGGTAAAGCCTCTTTTGCCAAGCCCCCCTTACCTTGGTGGGAGAATAATTTTCCTAAGTATACCATAGAGCTCTTGGAAAGGGGTCAAATATTGAGTGGCCAATAGCTGATTAATGTCTCCTCAAGAGTTTATGCCATTATGTTGAATGTTAAGTTTCTATAATCTTAATATAAATGCATAGATTTTGCTGATGTTATTTTTTGAGGATGAAATTTGAAATTAGGTTTGAATTTCACACTTACATTGTGTTTTAAATGCATCACCTAGAGTTACATATGTCCAACATGTGACTCCACCATAGTGTAGCAGCTCCCAATGCGATGAGGATGACAGGCATGAAAAAAGAAACAACAGAATGCTTTGGACACAAAAAAGGAAGTGATGACCTCTGCTTGGACAAAGTCAAGAAAATGATTTTAGAGCTGGAATTTTGATGAATTTTAGTAGTTCGACAGATAGAAAAGCATCAGGTAGGACTTTTACAGGCACTGGGGACAGCATGTGCTGAAGCTGGGGAATTTGACATTGCTAAGTGAGCTTCAAAAAAAAAAAAAAAAAGAAAGAAAGAAATTCAGAGTGCATGGAAACTGTAAAAGAGGAAATGGACAAGAGAGGTATTTGGGAGTTAAAAAGGGATTAGGCAGTAATTAGGCTTTTTATGCAGTGCCAAGGAATCTGAACTTTATTTTTTAAGGCATGGAAGGTCATTGAAACATTTTTAAATTAAACAAAACATGATTTGACTCACATTTCCAAAATAGCATATGTACATATAACAATAAAATTCTTCACAATGCTCAGATTCTTTTGCAAAAGAATTAAAATGAAGTTGTAGATAACTTATTGACACACAAAAAAAATAAAAATTAAGAGGTGTACAATTTAGTTGATCATCAGGATTTGGTTATAAAGTTGATTTTCATACTTGGCAGTAGTTACACTTTACACTAAAGTTGTGAATATGGAATTAGTGAACATGGAACTATTGCTCCTATGGAGAAATCCAGAATTAGGCTCCTACAAGACTTTGGTCCCAATATTTTTGTCAATCAATCAGTTCATTATTTGTTTTATCTATGTTTCTGTTTGAAGACACCTTACTTAACACACATCGTTGATTCGTTAACACTGAACTCGTGGCCAATAGCACTGTAACTCATGCCCAGACAAAGCCCATCTAACACACAGGTTTTCTCTGTAAGGCACATCGAAGCCTTCTTGTGTTCAGGAACACCAGCCAGCACTTCAGCACTATGCTTGAGGGGGCATTTTAAGTAGTAAAACTACCAACCAAAAGCACAAAAATGTAGAAAATGTGGCACTAAAAAGCTTGCACTCATTTACTACATGAGAGCTGAAAAAAAAAGAGCTAAGCTTTGCCTTGTTTGACCCCGGCTGGCTATGCGCACATTGCTGCTCTGCACATGTACCTGAATTACTGCAAAAACATTGCAATTACTGATTTTGGTATTGTAAATAAATTATAGCAAAAAGGTGATTTAGCAAATACAGAATCTGTGAATAATGAAAACAGGCTGTATACTTACAATTGATTATTTAAAGTCAAAAAAATTAAAGGAAAACATCTTTGAATTCAATAGGCAAGCTATTAAAGCACATTCATAGAACACTTGCTAAGCAAAAATTACTGTGTGTTATCTTCTGAAATCTAATGTAGAAAATATTCTTTTTGCATTCAGAGGGAAAGATATTTCTGATATAATCTTTTGAAAAATGAAAGATGAGCTTTCACTCTCAGACACTGAATCCAATTAGATTTCATAATAAAACTTTACATACTCAGCATTTATATTCAATGATATATATATGACAGAATTTCATCCCAGAAAATAAAATTATTCTGAAATTTTTGTTATATATAGTATTTAAAAGACATGAAAGAATTATCACTGAGCATTATCTTTATACTTCTGAACTGACAAAAAAAGAAAGGAAAGAACAAAAGAGAAAAAAAAACTGTTAAAGTTTTGAGTAAAGGATTAAATATATGTCACTAATATATTGATTAGTTAAATTGATCCTCATAAGAAGGTTAAATTAAAATTAAGCAATAAGTTTTGTTTATTGTGTTCGAGTCGTTCTTCTGTGCCTATAGTACCCAGATCTTGGAACTACAATAATAGATAATATTTAGGGATATAGGCTAACCAGAGGTTTTCATAGTTTTAGAAAAAGAAGCCTACAAGTCCATGAAATAAGGCTTGGATTCAAAGCAGTGAGTTGCCAGAGCTCCCAATGGCTACTTAAAGATTATAGTTCTTTGTCTGTCCATGTGAGCATCTGTCCGTCTACATTGACCCTATACTCAAAAAGCTAGATCGGCAGCAGGGCTAACCAAAAGAAAAGGGACTGCAACCTGCCAGAGGCCATGATGTAAATCAAACCTATTTTCTCTTTCCTTTCCTTATCTTCAACACTGGGAGACACGGATAAAGAAATAAGAAACAAGACAGCAGACCCCAGCTCTCCTCATCTCTAACCCAGGTACCAGTCACCAGTCTAGCTTTCTCTGAGTACCAGAGGGACACCTCAGTGAAATTAGATTACACCTTAAAATGTACAGGATTAATATTTAACTGAAAAGAGACTGTTTTTCTACAGAAAGTGGCTGTGAAGTTTCAGAATTGGACAGAATTGTTAAAGGAACCAGATATCTGGTTAAACAGCATATTTGGTAACAATCACTATAAAAACAGACTGTTCATGTTTCTCTTAAAATGAGATGAGATTCCTAACAAAAGTGGTCAGAGAAGTAATAAAATATAAAAATTCTCTTCTGTCTTATATTCTTTTTCTTTTTTCTAGTGGTTGCAGTGGTGTGATACACACTTTATGTCCTTCTGCATTGGGATAAGAGGAAAGAAAAAGAAAACCTCAGAACTACTACACTCAAAAGGTTTAGTGAGAAAAGGGGCTCTTTATGATCTATGCAGCTGAGCATCCCCTCAGGTAGAAGAGCAGGTATGTGAAAAGAGCATTTCTGGGGAATTGTGCCTGCCCTCTTCCTAGAGACTTTAAGCAAGTTGGCTTATAACTGAATGTAATATGAGTAGTAAACCAGCAGGAAGCTTAATTCCGGGTCTGATCACAACTAGCACAACACAATTTGTAAGATGTTATTTTGAATACCAATGTCCCTGATCTAAATTATACCTCTATGTATCACTTTGCCTTTCTATAATTAGAACAAGGTCATTTTGGAAAATCACCAGCAATGCTATGCAATTACCTAAGAGCTATAAATTTTTTTTCATTCACATTAGACTTAAATTCCTTCTCTGATATAATTTAAGTTAGTTTGTCTCTTCTATGCCTAGGAAGATTTCTTCAGTCTGTGCCTGAATTGACCTCTGAACCAAATACCAGATCAACTCCAAAGCAATTTAATTGCTGACACAATTACTATGTCACAGTGTTGAACATTTAGAACATTTATTTGCAATTGGAAATAGGATGCAATGTAGTCTGCTTTCAGAGATTTAACTATGTAGAGTCTAAAGTGAGGCAGATAATCTATGCAGTCTAAATGTCTCTCATTGGAGATAAGGGCCTATTTATCATAACTACATCAACTAATAAGAAATATACAGAATATCAAATAAATCCTAATGATGGATTTTTAATATCACAACTTTTAATTATTTGGAGTCACTAATATCAAGTGAGAAGAAAGCTATGCTCCTTTTATTAGGGTAGTTCAATCACAAGTGACACTATGACTAAGTTGAAGAAATGAGTCACCCGTACTGCAAAAGAACCAATTTCCATTTGCTAATGTGTTGTCAGGCAAGTCCACTTTGCAGCCTGAGTGCTGTCATACTTAGAGCCAGTTGTCAGGCTAAATTAGCAGAACCATTTTTCTTTCATTGCATGAACTGTTTATAGCTCACCAAGAGGAAGAACAGCATTTAGATGCATGGTGTTTTAATGGAAAGAGAAAAGGTTGTAGAGCTAGCAATTTGAATATGCAGAACTTTTCTTTCCCCTTTTTAACAATAAGAAACATAAATGACATGTATTATAAAAATATGTGTAATTAAAATAATAAATACACTGATATAAGAATAATGCATGTATAAAAACACACATACTTATAAGTTCCTATTTTCCTGTCATTTCCAGATTGACCTAAAACTTTTCCTAGAAATAAACTATTATTAACTTATCATATCATCTTCTAGTCATTTTCTGTGTGTCAGTCTTTCATTTTAACATCAGTATGGTCCTTTATTCTATTAATATCTTATAGCAATTTACATAATCAGTCCCTCACAGTCATTTAAGTTGTTTCTAGTTTCTCGTCATAACTCCTTCTACCTTCTCCACCAAAAATGCCACAAAGAATATAATGAAGTAAAAGTATTCGTTTGAATTCCAGTTTTGCCATTCCCTTAATAGGTGACTTCAGGTGAGTTATTTAGTCTTTTGAAACCTCAATTTTCTTATTCGCAAGTACAGAGAAGATAATGCAAATCAGTATTGTGGCAGAAACTAAATAAGATAATGTAAACACAACACCTCAGCTTGATATGAGTGTAAACACTACTATGAAAAAAAGGACACATGCAAATAAAGTCTTCAGTCCTGTATTCATATTTTTGGCTTGCTAAAAATAATTAAAACTACATTTTATGGCGAACGAAAAGTAATGCAATACTATTGACTTCAGAGAAGAGGAGAATGATGAACACAAGTTATAACACGCATTGATAATTTTTTTGACCAATCGCTTTGCAAATGGATTTCTTGGTCTGAATATTAATATATCTGAACTAGGAATGGTGGGTGGCTAATATTCATATTTTTCTGACAGAATTCTCTGACTATGATAATGTTATTTCAAAATGTATAAAAATACAAGTTTGAAGAAAAAACAAAAACAATTTTTAAAATTAGGCTTCATAATGGGACAAGGCAGAAAAATGTACTCTGCAGAATGTCAGCTCTCAGCTGACATAGATAGGAGACACGTCAGAGAAGATGCACATAATCATTAGAATATTATTTATAAAGTATATTCCACTCACTTCGAAAATAAAGATACTTTTGAATCAGACTTGTTATAAAATACATATATAATATGCAATATTATTATAATATATAGCATTATATATAATATGCAATATAAATAAATCATGTATAATAACACATTGTTATCTTGTTTGAAATAATGGTAAATAAATGAAATGTTTGCCACCTTCTCAGATTCATAGTAATATATTTAGATTGACATATATTATGTTGTATAGGTGAGTTACTCAAACACATTTTTATCCTCTTCTAGTCAAAGAAAGAATGGATTGCATGGTGTGTTTACTACCTCACTCCTTGGTGGTACTTTGCACATCTTTTTGATGAATGTAGCATTTTTGCTTCTTTCTTCTGCTGAGTACCTTTACCCCTTCACTGAGTCCTTCATTTCTCAGTCTCACATCATTTTCCCAAGAGGTTTTTGGTCACCTCTCTTCCCAGTGAGCTTTTTGTGATTGTGACCATGAAGGAGTTTGGACACATGCACATGTTGTGGCGGAAACATAACGGATGGAAGCTGGTGCATCCTTAGAAAAGGCTCCCCACTAATTTATTTTAAAAGTTCTATACATCGCTCGTTATTTCCAAGAAGCTCTGCTTGTCTTAAGATTTTACCTAAGATAAGAATTTATCATCCAAGCTTGAACACATTTAGAATGAAAGAAAGCACTAAGCATATGGAGCACTGGGGAAATGGTCATAAACCAGAACTGTTTAAGCAAATAAAATACATTCTGCATTTGTGCCATAATAGATTTATTTAGCAATGTATTCTATACCTCCCCATTCAAACATTTCTAAAATAGAAATATTGATTACATCATTCTTATATTGACTTGGAATTGGGCAATAATATTTTTTTTAAACAATTTGATTACTTGTGAAATAATATAAAAGTATGGACTAATGTAAATAAAGTGAACTACTTAGGCTCAGTTAAAATTTCAATACAGTATAAGAGTGCTTTTGACAAATCTTACTAAAATGCTAAATTGCAGTTCAAGTTATCCTTTATGAGGAAATAAATCTTTTTAGAAGGAGATTTCCTTTCAAGTTGGAAATGAGTTTTGATATGAGCCCTTGTTTAGGTTCATTGCAGATGTCGTGAAAGATTTTGAAACCTCTAATACACTTAGTAATGCTTTTAATGTAGACAGACACAAATTTGGTAAGTGGAAGATTGTATTTGAAAAAATAATGGAACCCTATGAAAGCCAGGCCAGTGAACTAACAGGGCCATACAGTCCCTGAGTCAGGAATTCAGGGATCACTGTATTGAAGAATGCACCTTTCCTGAACTTTGGCACTGCTTCCTGAACACGAATTTTGAAGATATATGGAATGCTTTTTTATAAATGCTCTCAAGTAATTACTTAAGTTCAAGATGGGTAAGAAGCATATCATGATTAATACTCTTTTACTTATACTGAAGTGATTTTCTCCCTTTATCTTAAATAAAATTATCAACGAAATAGCATAACAATGTGAAGTAGTAAAACTTTGAAAGTTTTTCTTGTATAAATCATAAGTTTTACTTCATATCTATTGTCTGCCCACAATTTTCAGGTGCTATTTCTAAGGTTATTCAAGAAGAACAGAAATGCACAATTACATCTTTAATGACTGATTCAAAGTAAAGCATTACGTTTCATAGGATCCTGATAGACAGCAATTTGGCTCTCAAAAATGAACAAAGCAACCAACCAAAATCTATGTTTTAGAATGAAATTAGTTATTTTGTCATACACTTTAGCTTTAGACATAATCTTCAAATACCAATATCTTAAATTTAAATTGACTCAATTCAGTTCCAAGGAACATGTTAACTATATATACCTCCAATGTTCTTTATCTCTTAAAATAGTAGTGGCAATATATAAAAAGTATTTCTTGATAAATAACATATTTTGACACATTTCTTAAAAAGTCATCTTTTAAGAAAAGGTAGATAATTGGATAAAGTGGAAACAGGATAATAAAAGATTATGATAAATTATATTTAAATTCCACAGATATTGTTTTGATTATAATTTTGCATAAATTTAAAAATTCTTTCAAAACCTAATGGCTAGGTTTTGATATTTCTTCATTGTCTTCTTTTCTTTTTAATTAGATAATTAAAATTTTATCCTGTTTGCAAAACTTTAAAGATGATTTGGAAACTTTATCATTGGGTCAATGGATTAATTCAGAGAAAGTGACCTTCTTAAATGTCAGTTCCTGGAATTCCTTAGATCAGTGAATTTCAGGGTTTATTTTACTTGGACTGAGCTTGGAATGTACCCCACATAATTAGGATGAGTGCAGTGACCTTTTCTTTGTGTCATCGCTATAAAAACTAATTGGTTTATGTGTGCCCATTGACTAATGAGAAGTAATTCAAGAACAAATTAGGGGAAAAGTAACCCCTGAACAATCCAGGGGGTGAATTGACTCTTCCTAATTTCTGAGCCTACCTAAATAATAATCATTTCTTAAGAAGGTGCCAAGGAGTCTTTCCAAGGATTGTTTTTTCAAATGCCAGAAAGTAGACAAAACCCTCATAGACAAAAAGGCACATGTGAGGCACATAATCCTCATTCCACATAGTCTCTGAGATTATTTGAATTATAGACATGTGGGCTAACAAACAGAGAAGCCCTCAGTCTAGTTCCTTACTACCAGAGGGATGTGGAAGGGAGTTCCCAGATTTTACTGTAAATCTCTAGAGTTATTTTTAAAGCACTAAAAGACATTAAAGGTGTCATGAGAAAGCTATTTCAATAAACTAAGATGACCAATAGGATTCTAGGTGACCTGGAAAGTGTAGACTTGAAATCACCCCCAGAAATTCACTTTGACCTTTAAAAATTCGGTAACTTTCTTAGTAGAGAGTAGTACAAATAACATTGTAGGAACAAAATTGTCAAATTAGAGATAGTAGATGCCCTGATTTTAAGGCCAACCAATCACAAAATTTAGTGGCTCTTTATAAACACCACTCTCATTTTGTTTTCTCATTTTCTTTCTCTGAAGCCTCAGGATAATCTTATGTAGGTAGAGCCTAGTACTTTTTCTAACTCACCAAAATTTATCTGTCTTATACTTACATTTGGCAATTTACTCTGTGCTACTATCTGTTACCAAGACAGCATATAATAGCTTCAGGTAAAACAGTTAGGTCCAATCATTTTTATTTCCTTTTCAGCTTATAAGTATTTTTCTTTCTAGAGAGAAATCAGTTTTTAAATATCTAAGAAGTTATGTGTATATAAATGTATGCTTTTTATTGGCAAATGTTTTTCAATTATAACATTTGCTTAAATTCATATGTTGGAAAAAATATATTACAAAGTGCTTTCTCATTTTGTCATTTGTACTGAACAACAACAAACGTGTAAATTAGGCTGTTAGGATGATGACAAACACTTTTATTCTCAAAACTCAAGCTGGTTAAATGCTTTGCCTAAATTGTAGAACTTATACCAGAGTTGAGAATAGAACTAGGTAAACTAGATTTTATACTATGAATATTTGTTTTCTGGAAGTCTTCTCAGGAATCACATTTCCCACAATTACAGCACTGAACAGGCCAGTTTCTCCCTCCACCCTGCTGGTTTACTCAAGGTTGCAAGTGTCACAGATCATCACTATAGTAGTGGAGGTGAGGCAGTCAGGCTACGTTAGGCTGTGTGAATGAGTGTTTCCAAGTTTCCTGCTGCATAACCCTATAAAGTTTCCCTGGGATTCTTCCCATTCTTCTAACCAGTTCTTCAAACTTCCCATTTATTTGTGACCTGTCTCCATACTCACTTCTCCATACTTTCTAGTAAATTCTTTTTCACTTGAGATAAGAAGACATGTTTCTAACAGCTATATTTAAGAACTGGACTTAAAATGAAAGACGCTTTGGTAAGAATGACAATGAAGTAGACTGATGTGGAAGATGGATGATGTAATTCCCATGAATTACAGTACATGTCTAAAGCCAGTGACAGTAACTACACCGAGAGAACTGGCCCTGTAAATCTACATGCAAATCAAATGCTAGGTGAGAAACTATGAGTATCACTAACTGTATAAAGTCTGTCCCTAATAATTTAAAATAAATTTTGGTGTATTGGCTAGAGTTTGTAAAAGTGTTAGAAAAAGGGTCAAGGTAATTGCTTAAATTTTTTAATGGAATTTAATCTTCACTCTGAAATGTTAGCAAGGCTATCAGTATGTATGTGGATGAGATGTTATATTGACAGGGAAATTTGTGGTTTGGGTAAAGAACATGCAAGAAAGTTGATATCAATTTTAGATTAAAATATAAAATTATAATAGCTATTAACATTGCCCAACAAATTGGAAAAAAAAAAGCACTATTCCATTTTTTTTTCTATTTTAATGTCTGAAGAGCTTAAAAAGTGAAGCACAAAATATGGAAGTACATTAAGTAGTACAACTCCTCACTTTAGTGAGGAGAAAACTGTGGCTCACTCCGTGTCTTGTACTATACTGTACAGACATTCTAAAGACTTCAAATTATGTCCATTAGAAAGGATAGCTTTTTGTTTGCTGTTTTTTTGTGTGTTGATCATGTACACTTTTAAGTCTTAAAACTTAAACATTTTACTTATGAGAGAATCTTTGTACAATATTCTAAAGTGCCTTTTTAAAATCTCAAATATGACAATTTACACATAGCAAGTTAAATGACACCATGAAAATAGATCTATCATAAAATAATCTGAATGGAAAATAACAATATTTTGATCAAGATATTGCTCATGGGTAAAAGTTACTGCATTTAACTTTCTTATTTATTTTTGAAAAAGTCAATTTGTCACAATGACCTCGAAGAAATAGTATAATTTAAACATGTGTCATAGATTTCCTTCAAAATACAGAAAGTAAATCATGTACACCCTTGTCATTGATCAAATCAGGCTCAATATTGTTCCTCATTGGTTGAGAATTCATATAATTTACTTTTAATGCAGAGACTTTTTGAGTGTGTCAAAGTGTTAATTATTCCTGATATGAATTCCAATTACCTAAGTAACTGAGCATTATAAATACTGTCTTGCCTATTCTTATCTAAGGAAATCACATTTTATAAAAAAGAATCTGATTACAATTATGAGTTGTTCGTTTGGACTAACTATTCAATTCTAAAATCATCCTAGATAGAAGTGGAGGCCCATTTTCCCAGTTACTTAATGACAGGGTGGGTGCTGTCGGATGGACAGGCTCACTACTCTTTCCATTACACTGCATCTCTGTGTTTTATCTCCCAACTGATGGCCTCCATGAGGGCAGATTGCCTAGAAAAATACTATGAGAACATTTTATGACAGTTAAAATTTGCTAAATGTCTCTATCACTTACAAAGAAGTTGCTAACATAACAAAGATTACTGTGTGTATATGAGAAAAGTTGGCTGATTAGTGGTTTGAATTACTTTTTCTTTAATTGCAATTGTTTCTTTATTTAAAATTTAAAATGTGGTTGGTTCAAAGGATAGAATTATATCACTTAATTGAATTGTTTCAAGATTATGTCATTATTAAAATACTCCAAGAAAGTTGATTCCTAAAGGTTTAAATTAGCCCTTAAGCTATAAATTATACTACGAGAATATTCTCAGAATATACTATTAATAATAGTTTGCTATTAGTAATAGAATAGTTTTGTAATGAGCACATTTAAATCAAAATAAAAGAAGTTGACTTTAGTATATGAGTCTCTCCTTTTTTGCTTTATTTTCTTTGTCTCAAACTTGGAGCAAAGTGAAGTAAAACTTTTGAAGTGAGGGAAAACTAACTTCACAAGTTAAAATACTGATGTTCAGACAGTCTGTTAATCTTTCAAATGAGAATGAATAATTTAAAAGCATCATAGGTAACATTAGGGGCACTAATGTGAATGGAACATGATCCTTAGAATTATAATATTAGAAATCAATTAGGTAAGACAGATATATACAGAGAGAAGTATAATAAAAGATAATTTGGTATATATAATAAAAATATACTTAATATTTTTAACAAAAATAGGTGTAAAACAAAAATGATATGTTTTAAGAAAGGGGGAAGGAAGAAAATGTACAAGAAAATGACTGTAAATATATATAATGGAGATGAAAAACACTATCAGACACAAACATAGTATCAGGATCCTAGAGTTTAAAGAGACTTTTTAAAAATACACTCTTATTCAACACCATTATCCTATCCACCCATTGCGTTTTAGAATATTCTAAGGAAAACATGTAGGAACTCTACTATGGGTAGTACAGTTATCTCAAGTCATTGTCTCAAAATTCTGGATTCTGCCTTAACTGTTCTCTTTACCACCACCTCCAAAACATAGCCAATTCTGTTTATAATTTATACCCATTTCATTCAGATAAATTATGTTGTTTAATTGTCAGTTTCAATTATTCTTCTAATCCGTTCTATGCTCTGTTTTTAGATTCATAAGTTTAAATTTTGTTCATCGGTAAGGTTTAGGTGCATTCAGTACTATCTGGACTGATTCCATAATTATGGAATAAGTAAGAAATAATTATGAATAAATTATGAAAATTTGTAAGGAGCAATAGCATGTTATCTCTCCCTTGAATTGGTTCCTTTATCAGCCTTCTTTTCAAGATTTATTTCAGTCTTAAAAAGGTTTAATGGTTCATGTAAACCATGGGAATATTTGCATTAAAACTTGTGTCAGATATTTGGTGTATAACACTCACTAATCCTTGTACTTTGTTTCACATTTAACAGGCAAGACTTAGAAATTTATTTTTAAATGATTACACATTGCTTACATATCTATTTAAATCACCTTAATAATTTAAATAACAATTGCATTTTTATATGACTGACTCATTTAAACATGTAATATGTAAAATATAGACAAATAGAATAAATATATATTAACAAACATATTAGAATTTTTAATACCATCAGTAGAATTGGTTTATTTTATTTGTTTACTGATACTTGTTTTATACTCTCCAAGAGCTATAGTAATACTTATTTTGACCTACCATTACTCTTAGACTAAAAATAAAGTAGAATATTGTCAGTATTAACATAAATTGAAAGGTTTGGATTTTTGACCAATCACTTTTTGGTGAAAGCATTTTAATTAGTTGCATTTTATGGAATGATTCAAACCTGAGCTATTGATCACCAGGCTAATCTCGCTTTTGTTGACAAGGGTAGTTGTTATACCAATGAATTTTTATACAGCAGCTGAGTAAGTAAAGAGAAGAATTTCAGGAGAAGTCAAGGGGTCAAAAATATATAACAGGTTTCCAACAAAGAAGTGATGCAGTGTTATTTCTTTTTTTATAGATTCATCCTAGATGGTGGATGCAGAAGCAAAACAAACGAGACTTACTTCACTTAGAAAAGAGTAAGAGTAGCGGTGGAATAAAAGGTATGGTAGGCTGAAACATTGTAAGCCCATATAGGTGGGGTGAAGAAAGATTTTCTTAAGCTTTTAGAAAAAGAGAATGATGTCAGAGTAAGAAAGATTAAGAATAATTTGTAAGAAAAAGATAGTGAAATAGAACAGAATTTTATTGTAATTATGACCATTCATATCCCCTTTTGGCAATCTTTGAGAATTTTCTATAAATAATTTTTTATAAAAGTTACATGCAGTTTTAAACCTTTGGTACTTGGAGCTAATAGGCCTGGGATTGAAATATTTCAGTCCTAAATAAATGTTTTAAAAGACAATTTTAAATAAAGACAAATAAGTTCTGTCTTCACTTTCATGATATAAATAAAATTCTTAATATTAAGCTATCATATCATTTTCTATGGCTACATTGTTTGTTTATAATATTAGATAATGAATATTTAGATATTTTTGCTATTGAAGTAAATAGTTTACAATAAATATTTCAATAAGTTTCCTTAATTTCATTATAAATTTTATTGTGATAATGTCAACTGGTAAGAAAAAAGGATAAAATCCAGTCAGCATTAAAGCCATTTGCCTAAAGAATGTTTTCAAAAGAAATATGTCAGTATGAAATCCAGGAAAGTAAAAAGAAGTCAGAATAACTTCAAGTTTATAGCATTACACCACCAAATTATTCTGTGAATATATTTAACATTGTTTGAAAAGAAACCTCTAACAGATAAACACATGAAAGAAACCTTTCTAATTTCCATTGCTCCCTTTTTACATATCCCTCACGCAAATTCCATTCACCAGTGGTAACCTCTGTCAACAGTTTACTATTAGTCTTTTGTTTCCTTTGTGTATATTTGCATAGATATGTATGCCCATATATCTATATTTTATATAAATTATCCCACATTGTGTAGAGGTCTGTGACAACCTCTTTTATGTTAATAGATCTTTCAGGTTTGACTGTGTCAGCTAGGAAAAAGACATGGCTAGAAAAAACTACACATACAGATAGATGAGTATATCTCTATCTATCAGTTATCTATATCTATCTATCTATCTATCTATCTATCTATCTATCCACCTACCTACTACCCACTTACCTACCTACCTACCTATCTACCTACATACTTACCTTCATATCTACCTATTACCTATCATCTATTGATCTATCTACAGAGAGAGAATATTAATCTTGGATCACAAATTATTTTTATGTTGTGGTCAGTTTTCTTATAGTTTCTAGGTAGACATTAACAACCTGAAAAATGACAGTTTATTCTTATCATTATTTATCATCTAATTCATTTTTTATAAGCTCATTGTATTGCCTAGAACTTGTATTATAAGTTTGATTACTGGCTGTCTTAACAGGCATCCAGAAGGTTGTCTGATTTGACAATGATTTGTTCCTAATTCTTATTATTAAGAATGTTATGTACCTTAAGCTTTTATAGACATTTATCAAGTTAAGGAATCTTATCACATCTTGTATATAGAGATGTAAATATACACATAGATCCTCCCTTGCCACTTCCTCACTTATGTTGGTGGCTGACAATCTTTGGTGTTCCTTGGCTTGTAGCTTGCAGTACTTTTATCTGCCTTCACTGTCACATGGCATTCTCCCATCGTACGTCTGTGTATTCAAAGGGCATAGCCCCTTGTTTTCCTTTCCTCTTTGTGTAAGGACACCAGACATACTGGATCAAGGGTCCAGGCTACTCCACTATAACTCATCCAGACTAATTAGTCACATCTACAAAGACCTTATTTCCGAAGGTCACATTCATAGGTACTGGAGCTTAGGTATTTAAGATATTTGGGGGAAACAAAATTCAATCCATAACACCTGTTACTAATTTTCTTGGTTTTTTTTTTTTTGCTTAATTTTAACAGTTTAACTTAATATACCTATGATTTTACAGTCAAACGATTATATTGCCTGCAAAAAATAATATTGGATCTCCTTGTATTTTTTCTTTCTAACTCATGAAATAGGCTAGCACTGTAAAAACTTTATTTTAATAGTGACATTGTACAATTATTCTGTTTCTATTTTTAATTTCACTTTTTAATTATATTTCTTAATTATTAAAATGCCATAATATTAGAGCTATATTTGAAAAATTAAAGAAAAAACAGCAATGTTTGTTAAATGCATGTGGTATACAGTACTGTCCATTCTGCTTGTTTAAATCCAGACATTTCCACTTATTAATGAGTCACCTGATGACAGCTTAGGGAGAGATGAAGTAGCTTTCCCAAAATGGGCTCAGTGACAAACTCTTGAAGGCTGAATTTAAACTCAGGCTCTAACTATTATGTGAATATGAAGGAACACTTCAAATGCTTCAGTACTATATTAATATTACATGTATATAAATTTCATATAATTGCAAAATGGAGCTTATATCTCTGTATAAAAATAAATTAAAACTTGAGAAGCTCCTAAAACTTGGCTTGGCTTCTCACCTATAAGTATGTTTTCTTTTTGACAATTTAATATAACTCTATTTACTTAGTGCTTACTGTCTTCTCTCTCTCTTCAAACATATAGATTATTATTGTTGAAGGAAAAAAGAAAAGTTGAAGAGGGAGCTTGTATATCTTTTCCTGGCAGCTGTTTAGTAGCTTATATGTCATGTTTGAAGGTTTATTTTTCATTTAGATGGGGGTAACAGAGTGAATGCAGCTTCCTATTCAGTTTGTCAACACAAGTCCCCTAATTAGGTTGCAGAAGTACTCCAGGAAATAGTATTAGGTGAGTGGGGAGAATTAGAAATGTAAAAAACCAACACGTGTTCTTAAATGCACATTAACTATAAATACAGTTTACCTAATTATTCTATAATGGTTTATTGCTTCATAATCCCTCCTTTATGCTAAATGGTTAGAGATAAATATTTTTAGTACATTTTTAACATTTATTTGCCTTTCTCTATATAAACATTATTGCTAGTCACAACTATTTCCGGAATACTTATTAGTGCAACTTTGTTTTTTTTTTTTTAATTTTATTAATTAGCAATTAATTTTATAGAGCTGACATAATAAATTACCACAAACTTGGTGGTTTACAACAATAGAAATGTACTCTTTCACAGGTCTTCAGGTTGTAATTCCAAAATCAAGGTATCAGCAGGGCCAAACAATTTCTGATTTCACGGGAGAATATTTGCTTGTCTCTCCTAGTTTCTGCTGGCTACAGACTTCCTTGGTTTGTGGTGACATAACTCCAATCTCTGCCTCCAATTTCCTATGTCCTTCTTGCTCATGTATTTCTATATCTTTTTCTGTATCTTCTAATGCTTTCATTGGATTTATGACAAACTCTAATCCAATAAGATTTCATGAAAATCCTTAACTTAATTATATCTGAAAAGACCTTATTTCTCAATAAAGGTAACATTCTAGGGTTCTGGACGGACATAAAATTTCACGTGGGAGGACAATAGTCAAGCCCCTACAATTGGTAGAATAAACTTAAGAAAAAGAAAAGACAATAAATAGCTCTATTTCTTCAAAGTAGTACCATTATAGCTAATTTATATTTCTTTTTTATTATCAAATTAATGGCTCTGAAATGAAAACGTAAAAGGACTGATGCTGTTACCAAAGCTACTCCTTCTTCAATCATAAAATACAAATAAAAACTATCCAGCCACTGCATTATACATGGTGAGCAAAAAAGTTAGATTCTATTCCCTTTCCAAGTGTTACCTTATTTCCTGTTTAAACTAAGCAGGCGCTTCCTTTTCATGGCTATGTCTTGTTGTACATTTGAGTTACTACTTATCTTTTTAAAAACTTTAAGAATGAAGTTTCTCCGAGAGTTATGCTGTGACCACAAATCACTTAACTTCTCCGAACCCTGGTTTCCTTATTTTAAAATGAGGACGATAAGTTTTTCCACAGGGTAATTTCGATAATCAAATGAGATACAATACATGACTCTTTATGAGAAGCACTGGAAGGATTTCAGTACATTGTCAATAAACAAAATACAATTTTAAAAGTCACTTTACTTAACTCTTTAATATTAAGAAGTAATAATGTTTTTTCTGTTTGTATGCTGGCAGAATCTCTATGTCATTTTTATTTCAATTTGGACCATTAGAATAATTAATCACTATAGACAATAATGAGTAAAAAAACAAAGGGATCTGTATCTAATTAATTTTCTATTCAGATTTCATTTCGGTTTTTGCTAATTTTCCCCTTGACTTATGGTGCCATTACTTTTATATTATCACCATTTTTTAACAAGAGAGTTGAACTCCTCTTCTGTAGAACATGATAATGATGTAAACACACTATTCATCAAATTGAATTTCTCAGGAGGCACTGGAAAAATTAATGATTGCATAGCAAAGTTTGTGACACCCTAGAGTATACATATTGCAAAAGAAGACACATTTGGAACTTTTCGTACAAGGTGCATGATTCATATCAGTTGGGAAACTGATACTCATCATTAATTAACTGGGTGAGATTTGCATGGCTGTTAGGTAACAGACTTGCTAGAGAAAAAGAGAGTAACTTAAGATGAATCAAGAAGTAAGTATACATGAAAAAAAAAATCATTAGACCATGTTAGGTTTAACCACCATAAAAAGTGTCAGACATGTTAGCATATTTTTTAACCACAAAGAAAGCATTAGACTACATTAGTATTAATGATTTAAAAAAAATACTGCTTATAGATAGATCAGCATATATACCTATGTAAGATTTTCTTTCTTTCTTTCTTTCTTTTTCTTTCTTTTTCTTTCTTTATGTATTCTATTCTTATTTGGGGGGAGTAGAGGGTAGGGGAGATAGAGAGGGCATATATCGAGATATCTTCTCTGTCTCTCTCTTCTACTTTCTCTTCTGCTCTCTCTCTCTCTCTCTCTCTCTCTCTCTCTCTCTTTCTCTTTCTCTTTCTCTTTCTCTTTCTCTCTCTCTCTCTCTCTCTCTCTCTCTCTCCATACACATATTTATTTCTATGTAGGCCCAGAATCACTATTGTTAGTTGTATAGAATCAATAGGATGAACGGATATCTACCAGACATATAGTCTATATATGCCTCAGATCGTAGGATTTGTCAGCCTCCAAAATTATACAAAGGAGATTTAGGAGATTTATTGTAAGGAATTGGTTCATGCAATTATGGAGGCTAACAAGTCACAAGACCTGCAGTAGTCAAGCCAGAGACCAGGAAGATTGATGGTGTAGTTCTAGTCCAAAAACTAGCAGGCTTGAGACCCAAGAATTGCCAATGTTTCAGTTCAAATCCAAAGGCAGGAAAAGAATAATGTCCCAGCTCAAAGCAGTGCAGTAGGAGTTTACTCTTCACTTGAGGAGGTTTTGGGGCAACAGACAGATATCAGTACCATTTTTCCACGTCAAAGCCAGAAAGGTCTATAAATGTCCTTTTTCTCAAACTGAAAGAATAGGAGTTGTTTTTTGGTGAGCATTTCACAGAAAATTTGCATTGGCTTTGGTAAGGATCAAACCAAGTAGTACATCTAATAATTCTGTGACTAAGCAGACTGCAGGGTGCTCTCTATATACATAACACAAAAATACCATCAGTTATATCTTTATATTGGAGTTAGAAAGTCTCTGAGCTTTTAAGGCTGATTCGTGAACTACTGAAGACAATGATGCTAAGAATTCTGTGCTTTAAGGTATCAAGGCTAATGCAAAGAAACCACAAGGACACAAGGATGAGCTTGTATATGCAAAGAATAACAGGGCCATGGTGACAAAAGAAAGTAAAAATCAGTGCAAGGACAGAAGCATTAAGAAAGCTGGTTGTTACCATGCCACATTTATAGTAGTACTCTTTTCCTTTTTTACGCAAGAGTATGTAGATCATTCTTTAGAAGTTTAAATGTTTCTCTACCTTTGTTATTTTTGTAGAAAAATTTTTGAGTTAGAAAGCCCACTTTGAGTTTTACTAAGGAGAAGAAATTGTATTGAGTCATAGAAGTTAATAACTATACCAGGATGTAGCTTCCTTTACAGTTGCCATCGTGGTTCTCAGCATTTTTAGTATAGTAGGCAGCCTTCCCTAGAGCACCATGCATATTTAGGGGCTTTATCTGTTCAGTTGAGATTGCCCCTAACTCCACTTATGGCAATATAAAACATTCTTAAAATTTGTAGCCCCTCTTAGCACAGTTACATTGAGACTGAAGTTAAATATATTAAGCCACTTTTTCTTGATCCTTAGATTAGTCGTTAATATTTTTTTTGGTATGGATCCATTTTAAAAAGAAAGCATGTTTTTAATGTTTTATTGTGCATTGTGATTTTTCATGTGTTGCATGTATTTTCTCATTTATGATACTTAAATACTGCAGTGTTTCAAAACCTGGGATTTATGAATTACAGAAAATTCACAGGTGTTTTCTCCAGGGGTTCTACATATCTCAAATGACAAGAAACACTAGTTGTGATGCCTGTGCAAAAAATTTGAAAAGTTGATCATACTTCCATTTGACAGCCTGTTAAATATCCCCATTTTCTCCATTTTAATGAAATCTTAAATTGAGATACTATGCCACACAGGAATACATTTAATAGTGAAAAAAATAACAGATTGTTTTTAAAAAAAGAAATGTTGATCTCTTATTTTTCTTTTGTAGCTGTGCCTCATTGATGCAGGTTTTGAAAATCCATGAGAATTTCATAAGATGATATGAAATGACTTGAATATAGTAGTCAGTGAAAATGAGAGTTCATAGGATTTGTTAAATCATGTGAGACCATTTGGTATTGTTCCTTGAATTTACAGATTTAAAGAAAAAAAAACAGGTGAAGCTTGGAATGTATCGTAAATGCGGTATTTTTTATATATATACAGGAACAGAAAAATACCTCACTATTCGATCTCTCATTCATTTTCCCAGGTGTTCGCCTGCTCCTAATTCAATAAGTTTTTTTTCTTGGTTGACAGAACTGTAAATTATAAGCAGTAATCACGATGAATTGCAAACATTTCACTTGCACATTTTATAAGGCAGGTAAATGACATTAGAGAATAGCTGTAATGTAGCAGTAGAGGAGTCACATGTTTTGTCATCGGCGTGCACAAGACACGATGGAGAGAACACTTCTCTGATGATAATCTTCGTAAAGAGGAACAAAGTAAGACTTGGGCATGTTAAGTACTATCTGGAAGGACTTAGTTATGTAAACACTAAAAGGTCATGAAAAAGGTTGGATTCGCAATTCAGTGAATAGTAAAAAATTTCAAATTGGACTAAGATAATTTTCTCAGTTAAATGGTTTTTTAAAAATTATGATTTTTTTTTCAAACAGAGCTATTAAGCTGATGGCTGGAAGCTGAACATGGTCACACATATGTCTCTTTTTTTTAACAGAAGTTTTTTTAACTTTTTTTAAAAATCAAAATTTGAAAGTCTTTCATGGTAGAATGAAAAATGGTCACAAAATTGGAAATTCTTTCTACCAAAAGTTGTAATCCACTTGATTTAGGGAATGGGACTTTAGCAAACATTAGGCTACTTGTGGAACCTATGTGAAGAAACCGAGATTAGCTTAGTATTAAGGGAAGAGACATGAACTGTGTTTGCCATAGCGAACAGCCATAAATGTGTGTATGGTCATCTGGGAACAATCAGCTTCCAGCTACCTGCAGAAAATAAAGGCTGCACATAAGAACCCAGGACATATCAGTAGAAGAAACACCTAACTGAGCCTAGACCAAATTGACAGCTGACAGAATCATCATTTATTAAAGTAATTGTTGTTTAGTCCATTAAGTTTTGGAGTGATTTGTTATACAGTAATAGATATGGCATGCTCTCCCTAAGTTGACGCCAGTTCTAGCCATCCCGTTTTGTATTACACCAGATGGATTCACATATTTATGTTATCTACCCACCTCCTGAAAGCATTTCATTTCTGTGCCTGTGAGCTTACTGAAAATTTACCCTTTAAAGAAATAGGCAATGAATATCTATTTGTGTTCACAAATATAATGAGACACTTGGAATACAAATATGAATAAAATTTAGAAACCCTCCTCAAGTAACCACTATCTAGTGGAAAAGAATAATTATGTATGCAATTAGCATGAGGCAGGCATCTGATACATGAGTGTAAAGTTAGTCACTTCAGATTTCAAATTTCAGTTCCCCACCCTGTGATTTCAGTGGGCTATTCAGTCTTTTTCTGTGGTTCTCTATTTTTCACATCCCCCAGATTCCAAGGTACACATACATGTATTCACAAAATTTTCTTTGAGACCTGCCTTTATTGGATGATAGAAATTTATTCTTTAGTGCTAAATCCATCCTCACTGGCATTAGCACTAGAGAGAACACTTTCTAGCCATGACTGTCTTTTTCTGAAGCCTGAGGTTAGCAGTTTCCAAGTCAGTGCCTGACTATTGCTGCTATGCGCAGTGCAACTACTCCCAAATGTAAGAAGGTGTCCTGTGTTGTGAAGTGGAGGAAAACTCCACTCCACAGGAAGTTTACTCAGGCAGCCAGTTGTGGTGCAAGACAGCAAGCATTCTTCTTGTTACTGTGGCTTACAAGGCCCAAAGCCATGAAAATTCTAAGGAAATAAAGGTAAAATCAGATCACCTGCTTCTGTCGAAGGCAATGCAGTGGTAACCTGTGGCATTGGTGTGCACATTGCTGGTGTGAGGGTTATTATCCAAACTTTATTATCCATACCCTTCCTCTTCCCACTGTGGTAGACCAGGGCCAGATCCGCTTTTTTCAGTCCTACCTAAGCCTTGAACCTTGAAAACTAACAGCATATGTCAACTAATGAACATTTTTGCATAGTAGCAATCATATTGCATAAACTGTTTAATTATTGTTTTGATTATTGGTGTATCTCTGTCTTCTGACAAGAATTAGCTATTCTGAATCATGACATTTTTTTTCTTTTCTTATTTGACTTCAAGATGTTTGAGGGCAGAAACTATGGTATATGTTATGGAAGGTATTTCTTTGTCTTTCTCAGCATTGAGGCTATAACGGGCTCAACAAATACTTTTTGAATGATGTATTAACACCAATTGCTATTGTATGTAGGGAGCTAACTAATTCAGATATCAGCGAATAAAAATTTGATATTTGCAATTACTTTATACATTTAAGTTTTCAAATAAGTTTAAAAAATTGCAAATATATTTCTGAAGTGTTTAGGTCTGCTGTTTCTGAAAAGTATTTGTTAAAACAATGCTACTCTCTTTAGCTGTGTCTATTTAAGATTCCTTCTCCTTTAGTATCAATCCCTCAAATCCTGTTCTTATGGCTATCTACTATGCCCTCATTTTTAAAAGTGCCTCTGTAATCAATGGAGAATCCTTGAACCTTAATGAAATTAAAGAGAACTGGCAATGCTGAGAAGTGGTTGTTGCCTTAGCAGATTCTGACTTCAGCTGTTATGCCTTGATAAACACTCCAAAATGATGTTTGGTTTAGGCCAAAGAACATGGCACTCATTTCAAATTTAATTAAGCCTTTTCTTTTTTTTTTTTTTTTTTTTTTTTTTTTGAGACTACACTGTGCTATTCAAATAGCCTGGTCTTATGTTGAGTTATCTTAATCACTTAGTGAAGCTTTGATCATATCAATGTTTATACTGCAAATATTTAAAAATAACTGATTAATTTTCAGGCTATTCCTCATCTAAAAATTTTTAAGTGATTTTTTTAGTCTAAATCTTTTATGTTTAAAAAGACTATAAGTTATAGGAGTTTAATTCATTTTTTAGGTGATATGTATGTGTGTGTATATGTGCATATGTCATATCTTTGCAGTAAACGAATGGGATGCATATTTCATTAAAAGTATTCAACTTATAGTGCTGCTCATACACATCCTGCAACTGAGATTTATAGTTTATATTGTTGGTTTACCTTTATTTTAAAAAATTAATTTCTATCCAGATATCTAGAAATTAAGTGACTTTAAATATAAAATACATTCATTAGTCCCATGATTTTAAAATTATTATGAATAATTAATGCTCTGAACCATGTTAAATGCAACTATATAATAAAGAATAAACATATAAAAAATAGAAGACAATCAGTACGCTTTTATGTTATATGTAAAATAAGAACAATTATGAAAACATGATTTCCAAAAGTACTGAGTTGTTATACTGAAAAAACACTGACTATGCCAGAATGTATTGGTAAATATATGGTTATCAGAATACTTCTAGTGAAATCGTAGACAGTGTGGTCAGTCAAAATTGCCTACAAAATTCAAGTTAAAACGTAAATTGTTTTTGAAATATTTTATGTAGTAGAATTTATTTTTGCTGAACGATGTAGTTATACCCCTTTCTACGATAATCTTTGATAATGTCTATGATAATCTTTGGTAATTTTCTTAATCTTGCCCCACTTCAGACTTTGATCAGCACAGCATAAAACAATTTTTATGACTTCATTGCTGGTGGTGGGGTGTAGAGAATTGAATAGTTATTACAATGACTAATAAGAGCCTTTGGTAAGTTTCCTTAAATTACTTTTGTAAAGTGGGATGGTATTGCTGTCAAGACTGGTTAAGTATTATTTAACTATATCCAAGAAAATAAAGCAATATTTCATTAGCCTATAATCGTGTGATCTTTTAGACAATAAAATTAAAAATACAAGAAAAAATGCTAAAAGAACATTACTACATTTAATTCTGGTTTAGCAGGTACTCTATAGAGAAAATTTTATATTATAGTCCTTAAATTTTATTCTAGTATTATTTAATATTTTCAAAGAAATAATTTTTAGGACTTTGTCTTATAGTTTCCTTAAGAGAATGCTTACATGTACAAAGAATGTTCATTAAGGAACAAGTTTTTTAAAAATATATCTTGTTATTCTACTACATTTCTTTAGCCTAGGAATAAACTATAAAATCTTGTTCTCAGGTGGTTTTGCTATTTCCATGGCTTTATAGCTCTCTTGAAAGTGATCTTTTCTTCTGCCTTTAACAAAAAGAAGTACCAAAGGTATGACATTTCACTGTAATGCCTCACATCCAGCCTCAGCAGTAATTATTCAAAGATGTTAAGGTTTAGCCATTTTGTACTTGTAAGCTTTGAAATGAGCATTACTGAGAAATGAAACTGCTTAAAACTCAGAGGATAAATGCAAGTTGGTAATTGTATATGTGTATAAGTTCTATATTTATTAATTATTTTAATGTAGATAACAGTAGAAAGCTATCTTGTAAATATGTCCAGATTTTGAGTAAGAAAAAAGACTGAAAAAAAATCTTTATTGAATTTGTTTTTTAAACAATAAAGAGATAGGAAAAAAACAGTTAACAGGCATAGCTCACATGTCTACAGGGAAGACTAGTAGGTTGGAGAAACAATTTATAAGAATCACCAGGGAAGTTTTGCAAAACTGCAGATGCCTATTGTCTTCCCTCCTTATGATGGTTATCTGATAGATGATCACTGTACATCCTACCAACACCACTGACATCCACTGATAGTTATATATACTGGGAATCAAGCTCTGTGCTTCCTATATTCTTTCGGCCAACCTTAGCTGGGTTGTCAGAGCTTGGTGTTAGCAAAAAATACTTGCTTATTTAGTAAGTAACCATGAAGGAAATTTAGGTTCCATGACACTGTATAAATTTGTATAGAATGACATGTATCTATTCTTTTAAAAGAGAACTATTATTGTATTGTACAAATGAATATCTGAAAACCGTTATTCATTGAAGTCCAAGTTTGAGATTGAGCTCTAAGTCACATAAATTCTTATGTAAATGTGTTGCAAGAAATTAGGAACTTAGGTAGCCATCTTATTTCAAATGTGCATGTGCGTGAGCTTTTAAAAGAGTAGTATTTTATTTTTCATTCTGTGATGCTACCTAATTTTTATTGCACATTCCCTCATACAAGGTGGCCCCTTCTAAATATAACATTAAAAAATAAAAAAAAAAAAAGAGTAATCTTTCATTACAACTTCTCTCAGTTTGAAGTGCTTTCTTCTCATCTATAAAGAAAAGGTAAGATCCTTCAAAGCAGCTCTACTTGCTATGGATCAAAGAGGATGCTTCTAAATGGAAAGTTATAGGGATGAAATGAAAGTTATTGGTAGACTTCTGCACCAGTCTTTCAGTATCCTAGAATCGCTATTCTTTTCATGGTAATTTCTAATGATTTGAGCTCTTCAAAAATAAAGAGACCATCTTTCAGAGCTGAGTCTAGAGATGACAGGCAAAAGTGCTGTGTGAAGAACTACTTCCCCAGAGAAATTTGAATCACATTGGTACAGGGAGAGCATATCTGCCTTCCCCACCAAGCACCAGATGAAGAATTATGGAATGTTTAGGACAGAGAGGAGGTAGACAATTCTTGTAGAAGAACCAAAAAAGAGAAAACTCTCAGCCCAAAACAAACAGAGGAAAAAGGCCAGGAGACAAGTCAACGAAGTCCAGTGCAGAGTGGGGTAGTCATTGGAGTAATACAGTAGTTGCCTTCAGAATAATTTTATTAGAGGGCCTGTCCCACCATCCTTCTATATTAAATAAATGGCATCAGAACAATTTGTCCTTGACTAATTCTTAAACACTACTTTCTAAAGAATGTGATTAACATGCCCAGAGACAGTGCTTAGCCTGGGTACTGGAAAAGAATGAGAAGCAGATTAAAGACTATGACAACTCCATATCTTAACAAAAAGAGTAGAGTTGAAAATGAAGGAAAGAAAGAAAATGTGTTTTGCAGTTGCACCCAAAATAAAGCTGTCTTTACAGCTCTGTACAGAGGAAGATAGCATCCAGGAGATATTCAAAGTGGGTGCAAGGAGTGTTCTAGACAGGGATGGAGGTGGCATCCACATAACACAAGCTTTGCTGCACTCTACGGGGCCACCTTTCTTGACCTTTCTCTGAAAAGCACAGAGTGAGGCTCCTAATAAGTAAGATTGGTTTCGCCAATGGAAGAAAGATTTTTATTTGGCCTGAGAAAATACACCGTTCATCTAAGATCTCTACAAGACATATAGACAACCGTGAATTACCAAATATTTGTGTTAAATCCATACCATGGAATGGAAGCACCAAAGTTAACCAAATGAAATCATGAAGACAGATTTAGTATGGGGGAAAACAATATAATTTATTATAACAATTATAGTACTATATTTAGAGAATAAGAAAAGATAATTCATTTTGGAAAATGTGAAAGTTAAAAAAAACAAACTCAAAATTCTTGGTTATACGAAATAATAAAGTATGTATATCTGTGTGGAGGCAGAATAAACATAGCTAAAAGTAGTAAGCCAGAAGACTGATAAAGTTAGATCTCCCAGAAATAGAAAAAAGAGAAAAAAGAAATATATATATATATATGTATGTATGTATGTATATATGTACATATGTATGTATGTATATATACATATATATATATGTAATCCGGAACACTGTTAATATTCATCTAGTAGGTTTCCCAGATTCCAATCAAAAAAGAAGAGAGAAGTCAGTAGAATAAATAAATGAGTCTCAAAGTGTGAAATGAATAGCAAAGGCCTAAACTAGAAGCCTAAAAATAGACTTAAAAACATAAACATCTTAGTGATATTTAAGAACTGCAGAGATGAGATAGAATTGTTAATATTTTCAGAGAGCAAACTATGTTAACATGTAAAGACAAGAATTAAATGGACATCAAGCTTCGGTTTCAGTAGAGAAATATTTAAAGTTAAGCAAAGCCTCTAAAATTCTGAGTGAAAAATGATGTGAAATCTAGGCCTTTGTAACTAATCAAATGACCATTCAAGTATGAAGGCAAAATAAAGTTAATTTTGGATATGCAAGAGCTCAAAGTCTGTTGGGGATAGATCCTTTCTGAAAAAATGACTTAAAACAAAACTAATATAAGATAAAAGAATCCCGGGTCTATGATAACAGCAATTAAAATTATGCATTTTTAGTTATTTTTATATATAAGGTAATGGTAACTAGAATATTTTTTATTTTGAAAAGTAGAGAATAAGGAAAGAGAAAAGTAATGTTAATTGAGTTAAAAACGATCAATAGAAGTTAGAAAACAAATAAAACAAACAAGAAAACCCAGAATGCAATTAAGGAAAATCAAAATGGTAGAAATTCAGTAACCATTAGGATAGGTATAAATTAACACCCCATTTAAAGAGATTTTTGGACTTCCTAATAGTTGGAACATATATGAAATGATTCCAAAAAACACAAATAATCATAGAAAAGTTTATAAATGTGTCCCCCTCCCTTTTAAAAAGACACTATTAAAAAAAGAGATAATTTCACTTTCAGAAAAAAAAGAAATTATAAAGTAAGATATTTAATGAAAAAGAGAACTATTAAAAATTGATGGGAGAATTAATTATCAAAAGAAATATAATAGACAATTCATTTGCTATCCAACAGCATCATTTTGAAGCAAATAGAGAAAGAATGTTTTAAGATTTTCAACAACCATTTGTGGATACTTCCGTATCCTTTTCTTAAAAATAAAAAAATGAAATTACTGTAAAAGAGGATCCAAATATTTAGGGAATATGAATAATCATCTATCTACCTATCTATATACATACTTAGATACATATGTTGTGTGTGCATGTTTTATATATGTGTAAATATATGTAAGTATATGTGTATATATATATATATATAAAATGTAAGTTTTTACTCAGAAACAAAAAAATTTAAGATGTTGTTATTTGAATTGCCATGAAATATTTTAATCAATTAATGAGTTAATTATTTGGGGGGGGGACATTGATTAACAAAATTCAATATTTCAAGTGTACAATTCAACAGTAAATCATATATATATACATATTGCACTGTGTTCATCATCCATAGTTATATTTCTTTCCATCACCACATATTTGATCTTTTTTATCCCTACCTACCTCCCCCTCCCACTGTCCCCTTGGTAACCATTAGTCCGCTGTCCATGTCTATACCATGAAATATTGATTTCATTTGAGGGGTAAAAATAAGTCTTAAGTTTTCTAAAGTAGAAATCTCAAAAGCCACCGTATTTGTCCACAAGACACAAATTTAATAATTAACAAGAAAAAATAGCTAAAATTAAATATTACTTCACATTTACTATATTGTAGAATGGTCTGGTAATCAGTGATTCTCACTTGCAGCGCAGCGACCTGTTTACTGGACATAGGGTTGTTCTTAGATTTACTTTGGAACTGGACCATGTGATCTCTAAATTCCTTGTAATCTAGAATTGATTATAAGTTCCTTATAACCTAGAATTACAATTTCAGTTTACTAGGAAATTTTATTTTCTTCTTTCTTTTTCTTCTTCACCATGGTTTCTGTAAAAACAAATGGAAGACAGCTCATTTTTTTTGAGCCAGATTTTAGTATGACTCTTAATACCAATGAGACTGAATTTCACTATACCAAATAGATAGAACAATCATTTGAGTCTGATTTAATAGTCACTTCTAATCATAATCATTCCTCATTTTGCTTACTCTCTTAAATAATATTAAACTGTAAGCAAGAATAATTTCTGAGCCAAAGGGAGTTTCTCTGAGGGCTTCGTCATTTATTAATAGTCGCTTTCTTTGTTTCAATAAGCATTCCTCCCACCACATGCATGCGCTCACGCGCGTGCGCGCGCGCGCGCACACACACACACACACACACACACACACACACACCCACACATACCCAAATTCCTAGCAAACATGGTTAAAGGTCATATTTCTCATTCATAAAGGTACAGAAGCTGCAAATACTAATTGGAAAATGATAGTAAGCCTAAATGAAACATGAGAACCCTTGATTTTATATTTTCTTTAGAAACCTAGAAAACAAAGGAAAGAAAAAAGTAGTATCATAAAAGAAAAGTTGGGGTTGGGGGCAGAAAGATGGAATCTTGACAGAAAAAGGAAAAAAGAGAAATGTTTAGATATAATGAGAAAAGCATCATCATAAAACCAGACTTTTTTGATTTCTGGCTCTTTGGGAGAGATCAAATTTTATAGTTAACTAGTTGATAAACAAAATCATTATTTGGGCCTCTACCAAAATACAAGTATACCTGATATCTTGGAGAGTGTGAAGAAAATATCCAAGTGAAAAGGGGAAAGTGTACAAAGGCAGAATAATATAAGCCGTATACTGAAAGAAAAAAATAAAAATCAGAAATTATATGTTTCCCTTTACAAAGATATCAACTACAATAAAATAAAAATGAGGAAACAGCATATTTAAACATCTTATTCTCACTCTCTGTACAGTACAATAAATTTTCATTACCTCAGAACATTTACAATTGATTGTGCTTTAGGTAAAGATGAAAGTACACATTCAGGCTGCATTTTGCTATACTTTTTTACACCATGGATTCGCACCCCTTCTAAGTTTCCTGAATATACATGACCCAAGAAAATAAGAGCCTCCTCACACCTGTCTAAACCCTGTCTATGCCTCTTTTACATATACAAATGCTGAATATATATGCATGAACTTTAGGTTCATTAAACATATTTTAATATTTGCATGAAGTCAAAACACATGCCCACATTAGGAGAAAATAATCATTCATAAACTTTACCTGCTATTCATCACTTATGATGTAAATAAACTGAGTGAAGGCATCGCTGGTGGCCCTCAAACTATACAGGTTTGAACTGTGCAGGTCCACTTACACATGAAATTTTTTTTCTCAGTAAATGCTGTAAATGGATTTTCTCTTTTTATGATTTTCTTAATTTTTAACATTTTCTTTTCTCTAACTTACTTTATGGTAAGAATACAGTTTATAATACATACGAAATACAAAATATGTGTTTATCAGCTATTATTAGGCTTCTGGTCAACAGTAGGCTATTAGTAATTAAGTTTTGGGGGGAGTCGAAGTTATATGTGGATTTTCAACTACACTGAGGTTGGCACTCCTAACTCCATGTTGTTCAAATGTTATTTTTTTCCTTTTTAAAAATATCAAATGAGACTTTTTGTTTAACAATGAAGTTTCTATTGTTACTATTTATTTCATGTTTTAAAACTTTTTATATAATTGCATACACATATGGTAAAAGTATAAAAGCATACATCCAATGACAAGTAGTTAATTCAAAATAGTTAACTCTGGTAAAAAAGAAGAAAGTGAGGGATTGTTAGGAGCCCAAAAAGTACTTCAACTAATATTTTATTACCTAAAATAATATGTTAAATAAATATAATTAAATGTTTCAATTAGCAAAACTAAGCTATAAGTAGCTGTGTTAATTCTATTATTCTCTATCTGTACATTTCAAATATTTCATTAAAAAATAAGATATTCCTTGTCTATCAACAAAATCCATAAAGATTTTACTGATTTTACTTAGCAAAAAATGCGAAAGATATGTCTAGAGAAATTTTATATTTATATTTAATGATATAATAAAGGTCCGAATAAATAGAAGTAACAAATTTTTGGATAACATAACTTTTTGAGCATGTTGATTCTTCCTCTCATGCTATAAAATCAACCCATTTCCCAAAATCTAATCATGTAATAAAACCTAAACACAACACTGTGTGAATTTAATATATAATAAAGTTGTTAAGGAGAAATCATTGGGGAAATTACATTGAGGAAAAGGGCTCATCTAAGGAAGAAATATAAACTTGAATCCTTTCATGAGATCATGTACACAAATGCATTCTAAATGAAGACTTAAGTTATCACATCTCTGATTGACAAAACATCTATTAAAACAAAGTTTTGACAAATATGTGGGGAAACACCCTCTTGCTCTTCTGGGAGGAGAGTAAATTGTTCTAGCCATTCCAGAGTTTAACCTAATAACATTGTCAAAATGAAGTATTGATGTGCTTTATGATTTAGCAGAGAAACTCTTGGCTATATACCCCATTCTCATACAGGTCAATATGAAAACATGGATAAATAAATGCTCAATTTAGTTGTTTCTTTCTGTAAACATGGATGAACAAATGTTTTATATACCTGATTCTGTCTATCTTCATACAAATGAAAATGTAATATATATGAGACTTATACAATAGAAGTTGCTTCAATACTCAGAAGCAATCAATAAACTACTGTTACATAGGGCAACATTGATAGATTTTATAGTGTTGAAGGAAAATTGTAAGAAACTGCAAAAAATAGTTTCATGAAAATATTTTCAAGAACACATACATATATAAGAAAATAGATTTTTAGCTAAAGTATTCTTCACGAGTATAAATATATATGCATATATGTATGCACATTTATATATACACACATGCAAACATTTGTTTGTCTATTGAAACATAAATAATTTAAGCTTTGGAACAAACTAGGAATTAGGTATTATTATACCCAAGTTGCAGAAGAAAAAACTGGTATAGGATACAAATAACATGAAAGGTCACATGTTCCTGAAAGGTCATTTATATAACTAGTATGTTTTGAAGCTAGAATTTAAACCTTCACTATCTGGCTCCAGAGTTCACAAGCGCACTGTGTGTGCTTATTTGCAAATATCAAATATGTTAGTGCATAACCTAAGGGATGGAAATAGACATGAGGATGGATGATGATGACAAAACAATAACGTAAAAACAAGTGAAGTCTTGACTGTACTGATGAGAATGTTGCATTGTGATTAACTCAACTCTGTGAACCTAAGGAGGGAAAAGAAGAGGTGGAAGAGGAAATGAAAAAATATTCTAAGTAATTGAAGAATCTAACTGATCAGCATAGGTATTATCAGTGAAAAGACCAGAGTTAGATTTTTCTGGCTTTTCTTTGTGGCATATACAGGTGAAATACAAAGTGTTAATAAATTAAGTGCTTTAAGTTTAAGTTTTGGGGATTAATTTGTTTAAACCTTACTGAACATCTATTACCTGTGTTTTACTATCCACTATAGGAGAAAGAATAAGCAAATGCTCTCTTATTTCAATGTGATATTGGACAAACTATTTAATTTATCTTTGTCTAAATTTTTCAAGCCTAAATTGAATTATGCTTTAAGAGTTCTTTATTGTAATAGAAACCAAACTGGAATAATTCAATTCCTAAAATAGATTTAGTTAAGGGATTTTTCATTAACTGTTTGGTAGTATTGAATACTTAATTTAGCTTTTTTTTTCAACCAAGCACTCAGGTCGGAAGCTAAGTAATGTCAGTAAATAAAAAGTAGTCTCAATTTCTCACTTCTGAGAAGAGAGATTTGAAGAATGCATTTACAAGAAATGAATAGGAATGTATAAGCATAAAAGCTTAATGAAATATTTTAGCTTAATAAGAACATTTACTAGACACAAAGAGCTTGAGATAGTGATGCTGATTTTGATTTTGCTTTGCCAGGTTTTGCACGCTTCTGTGGGTTTAAAATGCAAATATGAAAATAGTGTAGTTTAAAACAGCTTGATCTTTGCTCTGTGGTTTTGTGGCTCTGCGCCATATTTTTATATTAAAATCACTTAGTTATGAGATTTTTCTAAAAAAATAAAATTCAAAATATTACCTACTTTAGGACTAGTCTGTAGTGGTCAGTCTAATACTATCAAATGCCTAAGGGAAATAATGTTCTACCTGAAAGACTCGGGAGAGGTTAAAGTTTGCCATTTCATAGTTCATTATTCTGAAATGCTCCCCTCTAAAGCCATGAAATGCACACAGTTTCATATGAATACTTTTAAAATAAGGTGCTATTCCTAGAAATCATTAGTTCTACATTACTGCTTTTCTTTGAAAGGCTCCTGGATTTCAAAATAAATGTGCTTCCTTATGAAAATAAAAGCCAGTTGTATTGCTAGAAATAATTTTCTTAGAATATTTAACTAAAGTATCTCTTTTATAAGGAAAAAAGATCCAATTAATCTCATAATATCAGCCATAAAGATTTATATAGAGTTTGATGAATCATTTTGCATTGATTAAATTTTTAAAAAACAAAAGCTATGTTTCTAAGCACAAAGTTGCCTTTTCTGTTCCTGCTAGAAATATGTCCAAAACATATTGTACATTTTACTCTTTAAGCAGTCAGTATATGCTCAATTCATTACTTCGGGGAGTAATCAAGTATTTTGAATAACTTCTATAGTAAATGCTTTATACATTTTTAAGGTTTATTTTCACGGTTATCCTTTCTTTTCCCTCTTCATCCAAACCCTAGCTATCAGAACTAGAACTAGGACACCTAGTTCTAGCAACTATGCTACACTTTCTGCTCTTGAGTTGTAAAAGAAATATGACAGAATTTTATCCAAAATAGTAATAAATAATTAATGGGTACAAGGAGGTTCTGCTGTTCATATATTGCATATTCGCTTTTTTACCAATAAAGTTCTTGAACTATTATAAGTCAGTTCAAAAGTCTTTTTGCTTGTATTTTTGACTGACTGTTGGATGGTTGATGTTTTTGCATGAGTGAATTCTGGAAATTAGTTATCTGATTCTTCTGTTGAGAATATTGATTTTCTTAATGTGATAACATAACAAATTTTTCAAATGTCTAAAGAAGTAAAGCAATATCTGACATGTCATTTATTGTTGTTTTAGTTAATACTATCGCTGAAAAATAAACTCAGCAACAACAAGCTAAGCATGTATATAGTCTGTGATGATCGATGGGTTAAAATTCACATCTACGAGGCCAATGGTCAGGTATGGCCTTATCTTTAAGATAACACTAATGGGCGACAGTAATGCAAACAAAATTCAAAATATAAAATGCTAAGTACTAGTAGAAAGATGCACAGAGGTTAGCATGAAAGCTTTGAGGAGAGATAATCTAACTGCCTGAAAGAGTCAGGAGAACTTTCAAAGAAAAAAACGGCATTTCATTTGGGTCTACACTATTAAAAGAAAGGTATTATAGGCAAAGGTCATTGTATGAGCGAAAGCGAGCCATCTAAGAATGTACTTGAGAAGCAATGTTGTTGCAAAGGCTCTTTGGCAATCCATGGTACACATTTTAATTTAGTCAATTGTCACAGTAATGATTTTTTCAACTATTTTTCCCCCAATTTAGGAACTAATACATGATCATATATTGCATTTAGTTATCTTGTCTTTTACTCTTCTTTAATCTCGAACAGTTATACAGCTTTCTATTGTCCTTCGCAACCTTGTCAGTTTTTAGAGTATCAGTCAGTTATTTTATAAAAAGTCTCCAGTTTGTTTTTATCTGATGTTAGTTCATGAATAGGATTGAATTACACATTATTTATAGGAATACCTTGTAGACGTGATGTGTCCTCCTCAGTGCATCATATTAAAAACATATGATCTTGTTTTGTCCCAATATTTTTTATTTTGATTAATTTGTTAAATGATGTCTATCGCTTTTCCTGACTGCAAAGTTTCTATTTTTTCCTTTAAAATCAATCATTTCTGGGGCGATTCTTTGAAACTATATAAATATCCCATTCTTATTCAAAATTTTAGCATTAAGTTTGACAATGTATGATTTTCTAACTCCATCTTTCTTTCTAGATTTATTAGTTCACATTCCCCTATGTAAATAAGATACTTTGCTTCTTCGTTCATTCATTTGCATCAGCATGGAATTGTGATTTCTTATTTTATTCAATAATTTATAATTTATGATGATCATTATTTAATTTGATATTCAAAATATTTCACATGTGGTCACAGGGAACTACTTCAAACTGGCTCATATATCTTTTCTGATAATATCTTCATTATTCTTCAAGCACCTTCTTACTTTATAGTGCAAGATGTCCCAGGCTTATCTTAAATTTTTTCCTGCCCGAGATCTGGATTAAATCTCTTCTACAAGTTTCTCTGGTTGCTCTTAGCGAAGAACACCACTAAGAAAAAAAACAAGAATCAGGCCTCTAGTCAAGGGTTAGAAAATATTTTCTATAAAGGATCAAGTAGTAGATATATCAGGCTATGCCAGGCATATGGACTCCACATTTCTCAACTTGGCCCACTATATTAAGGACAATATGTAAGTAAATGAATATGGCTATGTCAATAAATCTTTACTTATAGATAATGAAATTTGAATTTTATATAACTTTTTGTCATAAATTTTCTTTTTATACTTTTGAACCATTTTAAAATGTAAAAACCTTACTTAGGTCATGGGCTAACCAAAACAGCCAATGAGTTAGACCTGGCTTTGGGCTTTTGATTGCCCAGCTCTGCTCTGTTATCTTCCTTGCTAGTGGTCTTTGTTTCTAGGCCCTTTGCATCTTTTTTCCCATGATCCACACTGTCTTGATTACTGAAGTTATATGCTAATTCTTGGAATTTAGTTATGTAGTCTTCATATCTTTTTTCTTTTTTCACAATTGTTTTGGCTGTTTTAGTTTGTTTTCATTCTCATATTCATTTTTGAGATATCTTTTCAATTTCCTCAAAAAAAGTCCATTGGGTTCATGACTAGAATTTCATTAAATTTCTATTCAATTTTGTTTTGGAAATTTACATCTTGGCAACACTGAATCTCCAATCCTTAAATAGGGCTTATATTTCAATTTATTTAACTATATTTTAAAGTCTTTCCACAACTTAGTTAAAACTTTTCCATGTATATGATTTTCTACCTTATTTTAAATGAATTTTTTATTTTTATTTTACAATTACTTGCTGCTGGAATGAAAAATATCAGTTAGGTTTTGCTAGTAAGAGTTTGTATTTTGCAAATTTGATAAATTCATTTACTTTATAACCTTTTTTTAGATTTCCTAGGATTTTCTATATAAATAGTGTTTACAGATAAAAACAGTTTTACTTTTTCCTTCACAATCTTCACTATTCTATTTTATCTCATTTTCTTATTTTTATTCAAAATATTAAATAGAAATGGTAAAAATGGACTTCCCTGCTTTGTTCCCATTCTGAGGGGAAAAGTGTTCATTCAGTCATCCACACTTATCAACCAAGTTGTATTTTAATTAGTCTGAGAAAGCTTCCTTCTCTTACTAAGTTTCTGAAAATTTTAATCCTAAATAGGCATTGAATTTCATCAAATGTTTTTTCTACATTTATTGAGATAACTATATGAATTTTCTTTTTTAATATGTTAATATGGTTAATTACTTTGATTTTTTCAAATTAAACTAACTTTGTATTTCTAGAATAAACTTACTTCATCATAATAAATTGTCCTTTTAACACAGTACTGGATTCAATTTGCCAATGTTTTGTTAAGGATTTTTATATCTATATAAAGGGTAATTTTCTGCAATTATTTTTTTCTTAGAATGTCTTTACCTGGTTTTGGTATGAGATATGCTGTCCTCATTAAACGATAGGAAATGTTTACTACTCAATTTTCAGAAAGTAGTTGTGTAAAATTGACATTTTTACCTAAATAAATGCTCGAACACATTTTGGGATTAGAATTCACTATGGAAACTTTTTTGATAATAAATTTAGTTTCTTTAATAGATAGACATTCAGATTTTGAATGCACTTTTTCAAAAAAAATGACTATTTTATTTAAGTTGTTGAATGTGTTATCTTTTTAAAAATGTTTCATTATTCTTTTGATATTTACAGGATCTTTAGTGTTATCTTCCCTTTCATTCTTGATAGTAATAATTGATATTACTTCCTTTTCTTTGTGTTTTTTACTCCTAAAACTTATTAGTTTTATTAATCTTTTTAAAGGCTAAATTACTAATTTTGTTAATTTTTTTCTATTGTTTGACCATTTCCCATTTCTTTATTCTTGTGTTCATTATTTTCTTTCTTTAGCTTATTTTGGATGTATTTGGTCATCTTTTTAAAACTTCTTTGGGTGCAACTTAGATCCTACATTTAAAACATTTTTTTCTAATGTAAGTAATTAAAAATATAGATCTTTCCATCATTACAGTTTTCAATTCTGGCTACCCTGTGCTAAAGGGAATACTTTCAGGCAAAAAGCTATATACATGTTACTGTTATCTAATGTAGTTCTCTTTTTTCAAAATTAACTTTCAATTTTCTGCCTACTTTTGGTCACTACACAGTGTCTTCAAAGAACGAGTTAGGAGAGTAACACGTAATTTACATATGAAAAGATCTACATTGTCTCTTCTGTATAGATTCCACTAGGGATGAAAGTGAAAGAAAAAAGACTAGTTAAGAGTCTACTGCTATAGTTCAGGCAAGTGGTGACGGGATGAGGTAACAGCAAAGGACTGCTTTAGAGGTCATCAGATATAGGGTGTGTTTTGACTGTAGAGCTGAAATTGATTTTCTGAATTCATTAATTAGATATAGGTTACTGGATATTTTGCAGAATAAATGACCCTAATTTTTTGTTTGTCTTTGTTTTAACCTTAATATTTTAATGAAGTAGAATAATGGTAGAAACTATAATTAGGAAAATGGTGGGGTTGAGGAGAAAACAGATTTTGGATAATTAATGATATTTCAGTTTAGCTATAAGATTGAGATGTCTATTAAACATTTCAGTTTTGAATAGGATAATTTTTGGCGATGGCTATGTAAATGTGGGTCTCATATTTTTAATAAATGCTATTTAATGTATGGAACTCTCTGAGATCACCTGTAGAGTAACATGTTTATAGTTCAGGAAGAGGAGGATGATTCAGCTGTTACTGAATAGAAGGAAAACCAAAAAAATTTGTGTCCTTAATACCAAAAAAATTTTTTTTCCAAAAGGGATTGATTAAATCTATTAATGTTTATAATTGTTTTATATATAAAATAAAAAGAATTTAGATTAAAACAGATTTAGAGAAGCCATGTTCAATATAAACATTATTAACAGGTTTTCTTACTACCAGGTGGATAAAGTGTATAGTAGTTCCAAATAATTCCGACCATGCCATTTTCTCCAAAGAGGAGTATTATACAAGAATACTATTCCAAGAAATAGCCTTATGGAAATTCTCATTTAAAGTCACATTTATCAAGCTCTCTGAATTATGTAAATCTGGTGTCTAAAAAACTAGTCTCCTGATTTTCATTTCAGTACCCCTTTGTGTTATTAATGTTTGAATTTTTAAATATAGCCCAATGTTAAATAATGACCCTTCAAAATTTTTTATTATTTTTTAACTTTTAAAAATTTATTTGGAGCTGTAAATTTTAAAAGGACTTGAAATTAGTAGGGATTTCACAGTTGTAAATTTACTTGGTGCTTGGGGCCAATTCAATTAGCTAAGAACTTATTGTTACCAGTTGGATCAATGGCGTATGACAGCTTTTTCCCTTCATTTCTGTGTTTCTAGGGACAAGATGTTGAAAGAAACATACTGAAAGACTAATTACATTTTAGAAAGACAGGGTGTTCTTTCTCTTCTTTTAAACATTACTAGGCAAAGGGGATTTATTTTTTATTTACAAAGAAGAGGCTACTGATTACATTAAATATAGACACAATGTGAACTTTGTGCAAGCTATAAGCAGAATTCTTTAATTCATGTTGATTCCAGCCAGGTTTCAATTCCTCTTCTGTTTTCAGAGGTAAGATAGATGATTGATAGATAGATAGATAGATAGATAGATAGATAGATAGATAGATAGATATAGATAGATAGATAGATATAAATATATAGATAGATAGATACTAATAGATAGATAGATAGATAGATATAAATAGATAGATATAAATATATAGATAGATAGATATATAGATATATACATATAGATGTAGATCTATATCTATATGTATATATCTATATCTATATCTATATACATATAGATATAGATATAGATATATGTATATATCTATATCTATATCTATATGTATATAGATATAGATATAGATATATGTATATATCTATATCTATATCTATATACATATAGATATAGATGTAGATCTATATCTATATGTATATATCTATATCTATCTATCTATATATTTATATCTATCTATTTATATCTATCTATCTATCTATCTATTAGTATCTATCTATCTATATATTTATATCTATCTATCTATCTATATATCTACATCTATATGTATATATCTATATATCTCACCTGCTTAGGTTGGATCCTCCTATTTACATCCATAACAATACCTCTCAAAATTGCCACGGTTCACTTAGTGCATAATAACAACCCTATCTTCAGATGCCACTTCCTTTTCCTTTTTTTAAAAACATCAGTCGAAAACACTTAAATGTACTTGACATTATTTTTGACTATCATTTTGCTTTTTCCGTCTGAGGAATTGAGATGGCATGTGAGCATCAGGAGCGAGTACCTGCTCTTTCATTGTATCTCTTCTGGTAACTACGATATTCCCTAACACATGTGGACAAGTGCTTTGGCACCACAATCTACCCTTGAAATATTTCTAGGAGAAATGTCATCTCTGGTAATATTTTTTTGTGGATAATTTCAAGATTGCCTAAATTCTAAGTTTTTAGGAGTTGATGGAATAATAGAAGTCACAGTATTAAATTAAATTTTCAAAAATGTAGTTTCAATTAATTTAAGACATTTTATAGGTTATGTTGGGCTATTTATTCCTAGTCATTTCTTGGTAGGGTATGTGTAGAAATGAATCTAAATTTGGCTACCTGGAAAGAAAAAAAAGAACACATGTCAAAACTGGAATCAGAATATGGACCTTTTCTCCTACTTCCCTGATGATGATTTGATCCAGGCTTCAAATTTTTGTCTTTCTAGGTGAGAGCCAGACACCATGTTGGCATTTGGGCTCCCAAACCTGCTCGGATACCAAAATTTAAGCACTAAATTTAAAGTTAATATACCCCATCCCCCAAAAAAAGACTATCCTGATATCAGAAATGTTAAATGTGAAAAAAAAAAATGTGCAATTTAGTAAGAGAAAAAATGGCAAAAATGATAGAGGCTCTGTTCATCCCTCTGGCAACTAAATCAAAGTTGTGACAGAAACAAGGAGCAACAGCAAAGAAAAATTGCCTGAAATCTAGATGAACAAACCGTACAACTAGGAATAAATTTAAGAAAGCACCCTGCGATGGCAGAAAGTAGGACAGGGCAAGGACACAGGGTTGCTGGGTCCTGAGCAGCTGAGTGAGATGGAGGCTGCCGCAGCAGAAGCCTCTTAAAGGGGCCAGGTGTGTGAGCATATTTTTGAGGTTATAGACCTTTTTGCTCTGGGAACTAGTGCCCGATTGGCTGCATGCAGGGAACACGAGGGACTTACAGTGAGATATTGTCGGTGTGAGGGTCTAGGTGAGACTTGCTCTGTACAGAAGTGCACTCGATATCCATTGTTCCCTGTTGAACCTTCCCCCACTCCCTGTGTGCAGACACAGTGCCCCAATAGCTGTGATGTCATCAAACTGGATAATAGAGGTCACTCCTCCCAGAGGATTCCCTGAAACCCCACCTCCCTAAACCCAGGGCCCACTCAAGCCATATCCAGGTGTATCCTCAGCAAGTCAGGTGCTCCTTGCTGAGCAGTACCTAGACTCACACTGGAGGCAGCTGGCCTTGGTTTCTAGAGTGGCCTTTTGAGGCAACTATAAACACAGCACCTGTGGATTGCTTGCTAAATCTTAACAGGTGGCTCTGGAAGGGCAGAGGCTTTAGCTAAATTTGGCCTGTAGCTGAGCCCCTCTCAGGACTGTGCCACTGGACCTCTACTTCACAAATCCACACTAATAAGACCAGTAGACTTAGGAGCTTTGCTTAGTACGTAGAAACAGACATGGGAAGGCAGCCAAAAGGGGAAGACAAAGAAATAGAAACCATATGACAGAATAGAACAGAGATCCAGATACAATGGAGTCAAGTAATCTAACAGATGCAGAGTTCAAAACTAGCTATAAAGATGCTCAATTAACTTTTAGGAAGTGTAGAGAGCTCCAACAAAGAGATGAAAATGGAAACGGAGACTATAAGAAGGAACCAGTCTGAAACTGAGAACACATTATCTGAGATGAGAAATATACTAAATGGAATAAACAAAGGAATAAACAAAGTGAATGAAGAAGAAGATTACATGCCCTATCTAGAGGATGGAAAAGCCAATTAGGACACTCAAACAGCATGGCAAGAAAAAAAAGTCCAAGACCATAAAGATGATTTAAGGAGAATATGAGACACTATTAAGGCTCCAAATATTCGTCTGATTGGCGTAAGTGAAGAAAATCAAGATGTTGAACAGCTGTTTGAAGAAATAATGATGGAAAACTTTCCTAACCTGGTGAAGGAAATGGACGTAAAACCCCAGGAGGATCAGAGGAGTCCAAAAATCAGGGATTCAAAGAGGCCCACACCAAGACACATCATAATTAAAATGCCAAAGTTTAAATACAAAGAAAAAATTCTAAAAGCAGCAAGAGAAAAACAAATAATTACATATAAGGGAACACTCATACTACTGGCAGCTGATTTCTCAAGAGAGGCTATGCAGGACAGAAGGGCTTGGCAAAAAATAATCGAAAGAATGAAGACCCAGGATCTACAACCAAGAACAATTTATCCAGCAAAGCTATCATTTAGAGTTGAAGGAGAGATAAAGAGCTTCCCAGACAAAATTTATCACCATCAAGCCAAAGTTACAGGAAATTTTTGGAGAGACTTCTTTAAGAAGAAAAAACATGTATCAAAACAGGAATAAAGAATGTTAACAACTACATTCCTATCAATAAGTATCTTAATGGAAAAGAATTACATGGTCCAACCAAGGGTAGAGTGGCTAAAAGGATAAGAAAGCAAGACCCCTACATATGAAAAGAAAGGGAATAAAAAGAGATATTGCTGTGATGAACCTAGGAGATATTTAAGTCAGACAGAGAAAGATAAACACTATATGATTTCATTTATATGTGAAATTTAAAGAATAAAAAGAATAAACTAATCGAAAACAGGCTAACAAATATAGTGGACAATTTGGTGATGGACAGAGAGGAGGGGAGTTTGGGGGGCTGTGAGAATAGGGTGAAGGGTTAAAGAACTACAAGTTAGTAGCTGACTGATGGACAGGGGGATGGGAAGCACAGCATGAGGAATGCAGTTAGCATTAATAAGTCGACTAGGTGGAGGGTCAGGGGAGGGAGAGAGCAATTGTGGGGATCATTTCACTAACTATAAAGATGTACTGTATACTTGAAACTAATTAAAATTTTAAAATAAATAAATAAATAAAATGTATAACTTAATTCAGAATTGAGGAAATACTATATAACATACCAGTGCTAATTATTTTCAAAAGAGTGATCAAAGGCTTTATAGACCTTTTTTAAATATTGTGCTCTTTTTGTATATACATATTTTAAAATTTTATAATTTATAATATCCTATTTATAGATATATAACATCACTTACATAATTTGCCCCAAGAGTATACCTATTCTACAAAGCAAGACTGCAATTTGACAGCTATTTATGCCCTGGAGGATTAAATTCAGAGGCCTTACCCATTTTGTAAAACCTTTAAATGCATCTTTCCCATACATATGTTACCACCAAGCAAATGTCAAGTATAATGGAAGAATTGTGTTTCTGCCAAACTTTTTTTTCCAGTGCTGTTAGATTTTTAAGTGGCAGAATTAGTGTTCCTTTGTGACTGATTGATAGGATATTATCTATTTATTGGTTTGGGATATTGAAGTAAAACCTTTAGATAATGTCACAATAAAATTTGAAATAAAATGCTGAACATTCAAGATTTTCGCCAAGCTGTTTGAGCTTTCAGTTCTGCAATAGAAACCTCACCTGAGTTGAGAGCTTAGAGCTCTGTTATGAAACAAAACATAAAAAACATAACAACAACAACAAAAAACTACGGCTCGAGTGCCTTTGTGTAGCAGTATGACGATATATCATGTAAAAGATTCACCGACTTGGAAAGCTGAAAGAGAATCACGTAACACTAAAAGCTTTATTTCAAAATTGGTTAGTATTTACTTTACAGATATAGAGGAAATCAATAGCATCGTGATGTTATGTAATGTCCCAGAAAAGCCTAGCTATTTTGAAAAGCTTTCAAGCTAATAAAACAAATAAAAGAATGAAAATATGTTATCTTAATCTTTAAATCATATAAATGTGATCACTTTTTTATTCAATAAGATGCTATTTTCAGTTTCCAATTACTTCTAATGACAGCATTAAACTAAAGTCTCTTATAGTCCTCAATGCGTTTTGAAGACTTAGGTTTAACTTGTTTATATAGTAATATCTTTAGTTTCCGAGTGAAATTTTGTTAATGTCACACTCTCCTTTGATATATATAGAGTTCATAATTGAGTGGTAAATGGTAGTAAGCATAGCTTTCTTTTAAATGCAAATGAGATAAATCTAATTTCAGATGAACATTGTAATATTCACCTTTGGAAATTGGATGTAATGAGTGAATATTTCTAAGCAGCATTTTTTCCTTTCTAAGGTAAAGGGTATTTAAGAAGCAAGGTAAATATTTTGAAGAAATGGAGAATGACTGGTTATTTACACATTTTTTAGAAACTTACTTTGCAAGTCAATACTTCAAAGAGACCTCAACAACTATATCTAATAAAACAGAATAAACAAATAACAAAAATATGTCAGTCAATTGACTTTTCTTGAGCATGAAGCAAAGATTTACTTGAAGAGAATCAATATCCAGTGAACAAGATAATGGCTTGGTAACCTGTTTAACAATGAAGTAAAAAGCAATTACATGTTTAACTCTAAATACAATTTATTTCATTCACATCTTCATCAAATATTCATTGATATCTTATTCTACACCAGTCATTGTGCCAATTACCTGTGATACAGTATTTCATAGCACTCCTAATGCCATCATGGGATTCAGATTTCATTGTAGGGGAGAGGTAAGCAAACAGTTCATTACAATCTTCTGTTAGTAAGTTACAGGGAAGTGCTGGTTGTTGTGGAAGCACATAGGAGGCACATCAAACACTAATGATACCCCAAATCTTTGTGATAAAATTATTTTTAATTTAGCTGAAGATAACATCTCCAGGGGTGGTAATTATTGAAAATGCAAGACACACAGAAGGGAGAGGTAGGAGGTATTGGTCTGTGTCTTTAGCATGGTTCAAAAATATATTTTATCATCTATACCGGAATACTTTTGTAAAAAGGGGACCCTATTGATATTTACACTGGGACATCAGAAAAACTTGAAATGCTCCAGGAAAAAAATAGGATATCTGGTCGCCCCATGGATATTCCATTCCAGATCTGCTCCAAAAAGAGTAGCCAACTCCTTTCCTTCAGGGCAGATTTATTCTCTATTTTACAATAAAATGATTAATTTGGAGTTTGAGGTTCAAAAACATACCATTATTACCCACAGAATGTTACGTTCAGAGCTCTTTGGATTTCAGTTTTAGTCAGAATAGTAAATACATGTGGTGACTAGAAGGTTATTTCTAACTGCAGAGCAGGATATTCTCATCTTGGCAGACATTGACTGTCTGGAAGTTAATCTTTTCAGATGCCAGATCAAATCTCTACTTTTTCTTTCAAATGTCTGCAAAAGGTAAGCTTATTCTTCAAGTATTCTCCATTCAATCTTAAAGTGATAGAAAATGCAAATGTAGCTGACTACTGCAATAAAAAAATAAATATGCCAGCCTTGCATGACTAAGGGAAAGAAATAAATAACACTGTTATCTAAGAAAAGGCTGCTAGCATTTCCTGCTCATCTCAGTTATTGAATACACCTGGAGTGTAACAGAAATTGTTTTATGCTTCTTTTTTCATTTTTCTAGAACCTTGACAAATGTATCTGAAATGCTTATTTGTCTTACAAATAGAATAGCTATTTATTAAACAGAATATGGATTAGTAACAATGATGGCAAAAAAAAGATGTTTGGCAGAAACACAATTCTTCCATTACACTTGACACTTGCTTAGTGATGTTATGTCTGGTGCATTTAATAATAGCTAATGAGACTTTAATACTTAACAACAAAAAATATGCATTTTATTGTAGGCATTTAAGGACAACAGAATGGTTTTTATTTTGATTTTTAATTATAATAAATTAATTTTGAATAGAATTCATACAATAATCCCATGCAAATGAATTTCGTGGACTTCTCATAACATATGATTTATTTTAACATTTCATTTACAGGCAATAGTAGTTATAAAGTGCTCCTATTTGGTTGGTAGGAAAAGTGAGTCACTGCAAGTGTGACAAAGCTAAGGTCATAATAATTGAATTCCTAAGGTGATAATAATTATTTGCTACTGTATTATACTATCCCCAAATTTTGTAGAATTAAAAAAAAAGTTATTCTTTGTTGAAACCATGAATTTTTGTAGTGAAAGTGATACTGACATTATATGATATGAACAAAATATGTCTTATTGTAAGGAAGATACAACTGTGACTGAAGCGTTTCAGAACTTTGAAAACAATTATAATTGTATTAAAATAAATTTGTTGAAATTAAACATCTGATAGAATTTAAATTCTTTATTGTTCATAAAATTTGCCCCAAAGAGTCATTTACCAAATATTCAAGATTAATATCTATTGATAAAATTTTCTATAGGATCATGAAGCCAGGGAGACAGACACTTCAGAGGCCCTATAGTTCATTTATTTTCAGTGGTTTAGCAGCCCTTGTGTTGAAATTTCTCAGTATAAAAATAAATCTAAGGGCCAAATATCAGTCATCAATTTACTTGAAAATATTTATCAAACTACTATGATAACCATATGTACAGATCAATTTGTAGAAACTATAGATATGCAAATGTCTGCCTAGCATTTACAAGCTAGTGATATCTCATGAAAGTTAGAAAAGAGATATAAAAATATTCATTGTGTGATAATTAATTTTATGTGTCAACTTTTCTCGGCCGCATGTACCAGGTGTATTTGGTTAAATATGACTCTAGCTATGTCTGTGAGGGTATTTCTGGAGATTAACATTTAAATTGGTAGGCTGAGTAAAGCAGATTGCCCTCCCCAAAGTGGTTTCCCTCATTCAATCTGAACAGCCTAAACAGAACAAAAGGATGAGGAAGGGGTTTTGCTCTCATTGCTTGACTGTTTCCAAGCTGGGACATCAGTCTCTTGCACTCAACCAGAACTTAAACTAATGAAAAAAATTTCTCCTAGTTCTCATGCCTTTATACTCAGACTGGGACTATACCACTGGTTCTTCCAAGTCTCCAGCTTGCAGACAGCAGGTCTTGGAAGAATTTTCAGCATTCCGTAACTATGCAAGCCAATTCTTTATAATAAATCTTTCTATATGCATATGTAAACATATTTCTTTATACCTATGAAGATCTATCTATGAACATTGGTTCTATTTTCCTGGAGAATTCCAACTAATACACATCGTTCTTAAGTTTTTGAATTAAATTATCTGCATTAAAACAAATAGTGTAACTTCTGTTTCCTGACTAGACTCTGACTGATACAGTCTCCTTTTATCTATTACAGTCTATTAAAATTAATTTTTCCAACCAATTTTCCTCTATTGGTAAAAGCATAGAACATTTTAAATTCAGCAAAACAAATTGTTTTACCAATTTTCTGTTAATGGTAGACTACTTTTAACTCCATTCGCCTCCTCATTTTTTATATTATTCTCATCATGTGTTAATTTCTATATATTTCAAATCAGATAGCATATCATTTTCTCATTTTGTATAGTAATTAGTCTTCTATATTACCAATATATGTAGTCTTTTTTTTTTTTCCAGCAAATTAGTGTTTCTTGTGGAGATCATTTTCCTTCTTCCTGAAAAATCTCCTGTTAAGTATTTTTTTAGAAGAGTTTTCTGGAGATAAATTCTGTTTTTGTTTTTTTCTGAAATCATCTTCATTTACTTTTATTTTGGAGTAATATTTTTACTGAGTGCAGATTTATGGTTGGCTGCTATTTTCTCTGATCACTTGAAAGTGGACCTTTCATTATTTGCTGACACTCCTAATTTCTCAGATTTTTCCTTGCCTAGAATCTAAGCCCTATTTTTCACGACCTCAATAGCTGTTTATTCATTGTAGTTGAGTTTTCTGGTTAGTTCTTCGAACATTTTTATTCCTGAACAAAAACTCAGAGTAGAATCAGTATAAATGAATAAAGTAAAGTGAATACAGCTTGATTTCTTTTCCTTATTTCCTGGTTAAATATCTAAATTATACTGAGTGGTACTAAATATGTTAGGTTTGCAAATGTTAAAAGAAAACAATAAAAATAATATACTTTTTATAGAATACATTGGAAAGACATTTCTATACATTGGAAACACATTTCTTTTCTATTAATATATAAAACACTAATTTTAGTCTTAAAAAGCAAAATGTGCTTAGGAAAGCTATATTAATAGTAACTTTTTTCAATCATTAGGATGGTCTTAATGTGAAATGTCTACGTATAGTAAACATCTAATCGAAAAATTGAGAAGACCTAATTTATTTCAAACAAGTTAACATCATTATTATTTTAACTGATACAAAAGTGAATCGAGAACTCTTAATCATGGAAAACAGAAATCTGTCATATAGGTGAGTGCTAATGACTAACAGAAAAATATCTGCATTTTTGGAATTTTAAATTTTAAAATTTAAAAGTAAAAAAATCATATTTCTTAAGAAGTACAAAGAAAATTTGAAAGCTGTATGATATTCCTAATGAATTATGGAATTGTGAAAAACTAAACATGATACAAAAATGATTGGGCCTTGGTTTGTTTTAAGGAGAAGGAAATGGGACATACACAAATATAATGAGAAATTCATACTTTCTTATGAAGTATATGAAGATAATTAATATATCATAATTTTTTTCTAATTTTTATTTTTTTGTAACATCTTAGTCTGGCTTTTGTATCAGGGTAATGCTGGCTTTGTAGAGAGAGCTAGGAAGTATTCTTTCTTCCTCTCTTTTCTGGAAGAATTTGTAAAGAATTGGTATTATCATTTTCTCTTGAAATTTTTGACTGACTTCACCAGGGAAATATCTGGGTCTGGGTTTTATTTTTGTGGGACAGTTTTAAATTACTAGTTCAATTTCTTTATGTGATCTGTTTATTACATAGATGATAAGCATTTTGTGCCAGAACATAAATCAATTCCCTGCTTCCTTCTTTGAGATCAAGTTCTGCTATGAAAAAATTTAAAGTCAGCTGAAATAAATACTGTACTTAATGAAGTAATTGGCTTATAATCTGGTGCATGCTTCTTATGTTATCACTGACAATAATAAATATTTCGTGGATGAGGACTTGTCCATGGACTATATTTTGAGTAGCAATGCTCTACAGTATGAAGACTAAGATTAATCAAAACCCTTTGGCAACTTGATAACCTGAACAACTTAAAGCCATAAAAGAAGGATTTATTATGTTATGCTTCAGTGTATCACTCACTGTCTTAGTCCATTTGGGCTGCTAACAGAAATACCATAGACTAGGAAGCTTATAAATAGTAGAAAATTATCTCTCATAGTTCTGGAGGGTAGGAAGTCCAAGATCAACATGCTGACAGATTCAGTCTGGTGAGAACTCACTTCTTGGTTCATAAATAACCAGCTTTTCACTATAGCCACACGTGGTGGAAAGGGCAGCAAAATTCTCTGGGGTCTCTTGCATAAATAAGGGTTCCAAGCTCCTGACCTGAAGGCCCCATATCCAAATAGGATCACTTTGGGGATTAAATTTGTTTTGTTTGTTTGTTTATTTATACTTTTTGACCTCCTTCACTCAATCCTCTGGGAATTAGAATTTAACATGAATTTGGGGTGGGGGTACACCAATCTGTAGCAATCATGGAACCTAAGGAATAGGGATATGACCAAATCTAAGGTAGGGTCTGGATTAAAGAATTAGAAAGTCCTATTAACAACCCAAAAAATACATTTTCTCTCTTTTTTTAAAAAAAATTCTGATCAACGTTCTCAGCTTCTCTTTTACATAGTATAATGTAGCCTCCTTGAAATCTATAATTTACATATTTTGGTTTCAGCCCAGCATGGATAGGTGTCTAGGTGTCTCTATGTCCCTATGATGATCATTTCTTACAAATGAACATTATCATATAGTTCTTAATGTTTGGGAGCTCTAATAATGAGGATGCAAGAGTCATGTAGCAGAGAAGAGAGTCTGGCAAGCACTGTCGATGTGTGTCCCATGTATATCCCATTATGATTGTTCTTAAAAATTACTTTAGAGACTAGTCTGAAAAACTTGTGGCATATTACTTTGAATATGTTCAATGTAGGTATATCCTCTAGAGTAAAATTAACTTTTTAGACAGCAATGTTTAATTTTATTTGAACTTGTCATTTGAACCCATTGGTTATCAGCCCAAAATAAGGTGATAATATGATTTCCTGTGTTGATCATAAATTATTTCCAGAACTTACTAAAGAAGAGTCTCAAACATTTGAATGATGGAGAAGTGTATAACTCCTAACTACACTGTTTAAAAGGATGTTTATTTAGATATATGTATTCTTATTTGGGAAGCTTAATAATTCACTACTATTTGTCATTTGTAACAAAGGGAAATTAATTATATTTAGTTAAAATATATATATACATACACATGTGTGTACACAAGTATGTAAACACAATACACATATGTATACATAAGTACATATACGTGTATATAATAATATATGTCACTTCACTAGCATAATAAAGATATTCCTCTCAAAGGTTTTAGGAGCTATCTTTCAGGAACTAGACACAAAGATGCAATATATTTTTTGTTATGCCACTGAAGTCCATTGTAATTCTTATCCACGTCCTTCCCTAGGTAAGGTGTAGTTTTTATTTGACTTCTTGCAAGAATTTTTTTCTTTAGTTTTCTGCAGTTCAAATATGAATTTCTCACCTTTGGGGCTTTTGGTTTTTATATTGTTTGGTGTTCTCTGAACTCTCTACATCTATGGCTTGGTATTTGTCATTAATTTTTAAATGTTCTTGCCATTACTATTTCAAATATTTTTCTTTCTCTGTTCTCTCATTTCTCCCTCTGGTATTACAATTACACATATATCACATCTTCTAAAATTATCTCACAGTTTTTGGGTATTCTGTTCTTTTTTAAAATTATTATTCTCTTTGCATTTTAGTTTTTGGAAGCTTCTACTGGCTAATCTTCAAGCTCACATGACCAAGTTAATTCCATGTAAAAAAAAGTTATATCATTGTGCCATGGCTCTGTTTATATCTATTTTACTGTCTATGAGGGGAAAAAAATCTAAAACACCACTGATTTAATCCATCAATTTATGAGTTCAGAGAGTTAAATGCATACAAATTTTGCAAACTCTAAATGGTTTTAGTACATTGTCAGTGAGCAACATATGTTTACTACTAGAATGTTGAATGGAAAAACTATAGTAAGAAAATATATAGTATCTGTCTGATGTTTTTTCAATGAATTAGAATCTGTACATAAAATAATGAATACACATAAATACACACATACATACACACACATTTCTTAACTAAATTTATCCAGAATGCAAGAAGAGCAGATTTCCAAATTTGGAACCTAGAGAATTTAAATCCTTATGCATTGAATATATGGCCTAGAGTTCTTTTTCTTCTATTTATTGGTCTTTGGATTAATTCACATTTAAAACATCCAGAATAGATTTTATTTATTTGCGATAAGTCTTAGCAGCAAAGTTCATGTTTGTAAAAAAAAATAAATAAATAACTAAGAGGAAAATATTTTCAGATGCTGAACAATCAGCAATTTAAGCAAAATCTGTCAAAACCAGATGTTGTTTTGACAATCCATGCTAAATAGACTTGTTTTGCATTCCTATCTCTGGTTTCGAAATAACAGTACACTGAAACAATGTAGTCTTCTGTAAAGAGTAGACTGCTGTATTGTGTAAAGTAGGAACAAAAAGAGGGAAGAGGGATGAAATAGTATTATTTCCCTGTCAATGAACTGAATTCAAGTAAATTCGAATATTATTAATAACCAGTACAATTATAATTACTTAAAAGAACATAAATAATTGTATTTTTAAATTCCTTTTTTAAAGGCTTTTTGGAAGGCCATGTTTCCTTTTAACGTTTAAAAACTAGTTACTATATATTCCTAGTTTTATATGTTTAAAAAACCTGAACCCCTTAAACATTCTTCAAAATAGATTACTTCATATAGCAAATAGATTACTTCATATAGCAAAACTTAGGCAAAGAATTTGAACAATGTAAAAATTCTATTAGTAACCAAAGAAAAAGGATACAGAGAGAAAACAGCTCTGTATGTCCACAGCAGGTATCTGATTGCTTTATCTTTAATTGAGATACAAATTATCTTGGAGAAAATAAACATCATAGTATTAGCCAAGTTAATTGAGCAATAATTTTGAAATTGAAGAGAACCAAACAGAGTATACAGGGAAGTGCTACTAAGAAAAGATTCAGCAATCTGTTGGTAGGAAAGCAAGGGAGGGGACTGACAGCGTTCCTTGAGTAGCATTATAGGCCAACCGAACAAAGGGTTTTTTTACACTTCAAGGGAAAAGCAGTGAATGCAATTCTACCTAGCAGGCTGATAATTAAACTTATCAGCAAGTCACAAATACATCTTTTTCTTTCTTAGCTACAGACACATGATAACTAAGAGGCTTACAACCGAAATCATACTAAAATAAATCGAACTTTCTAGAACAATATTCAAAGAGAATTGTGAAGAAATTTAGATTTTTGTATAGGCTTGGGGCACAGAAGTTAGAACCATATTAAGTTTCTCAAAGAAAAAAAATAGCTTAGTAGTAGAGTTTGAAGAATTTTTACCTGTGTCTATCAGAGAAGTATTACTACAAATTATACTTCTATATTATCAGTTTTAGCTATTTAAGTTATCCTGCTACATTTTAATGAACATTTTGTCATTACAAAACAAAGTTGGTATTACTATGATTTGTGAAATACAGTTGGTTTTATCTGTATTCCAAGTACAACTTTTACCTTTCATTAGATTTATTCTTTTTTATAGTATTTATTACATAAAATTACAGCCAGTTGAAAAGCTCTAGGATACGCTTTCAAATATATGTGCACTTATCTAAATATCTTTGAAAATAGTTTATGAAGTAAATTCAATACCACAATATGATTGTTATTATAATTCTTGTGACATCTGAGAATTTCCATGTATTTGCCAACTCCCAATTTAGCACCTAGATTCTGTGCTTGTAGAGACCTGGAATAGACCTGTAGATTTGCAACAGGATGATAACATCTCCAAATATCTAAACAACGGACTATAGCATTTGCATATTTTCATGGTGTAAACACACTCACTATAGCCAATTTCAAGCTATCTATCTATGAGTGATCATGGATTGCAGAATTGGCAAGAATGCCCACCCAGTTGAACACCATTATGCAGTATTTCTACCTTATATGTACAATAGACATAAATAAATCTAAGAGAAAAAATAACAGTTAAATGTAGTAAAACAATTAGGAAGTGATGACTTTTGAGTATTATTACAATTTTAGTATAATTATTTCACTATAAATTTATGTAATTTTTTTTAATGATGGCTATGTTTAATAATCGGTTCAAAAAGTTTCTCGAAATTTCACAATTAGCTCTCAAAGCTGGTAGGAGCTGGGCCCATCATATCACTGGCTATGTCCATTAATCTGGAAGCTTTCTTGTTCTTTTCTTCCTTTTTTTCTATGTGCACATTATGATTAATTTGCAATTTTCCTAAAATATCTCCTCAAATCATCAGCTGCCCCAATAATGCCCTCTTCATTTTGCTATTTCCAGTATTCATAATTCATTATTGAGCAACCACAATGTGCTTATATTGTATGAAGCCAGCACAGTCACACATAACAACTAATTAGAGCTGCTAGAGGATTGAAACAGCTGCTTCTCCTGAATAATCAGCTCTTTTGATAGCGATACTTTGGCCAATAGATGATTTTAAAAGGTATGCCACGGAGCCACCATTTGGATAAATACACAACTCTTTATGTACATATTGGCAAATTGAATGACTTGATCTTGATAAAAATAAACAAAAAAATTGTTTGTAGACAGAGTCGATCATCAATAGAGGGTTAGGATCTGTCCTCATGCTGTAGCTTACTTACTTAATCAATTTGCTTTTTGGAATTCTCCAAGAGATAAACCCTCACAGCATTTTGGCTAATAATCTGCTGTTTCAGCTAAATAACAGTGTCAGAATCTATGAGTTATAATGTAACATTAAGGAGAATGATGACAGTTATTCTCCAGAGGATGTTTCAAAATCACAATGAAGTAACAAGCAATTTGCTAAGGATCCTTCTCTGCCACTTGCCAGAGAATGAGCATTCCATCTGCCAGGCAGTGGGATTAGCATCTCTTGTGAAGCTGTTAATGGAAGCTTTCAAAAGACTAAATCAGTACTTTGTAAAATCTTTAGGAAATCATGTTGAAGACTATATTGCTTTCTTTCTTTAGGTATATATTATGTTAGCCTTTTTTTCTTGTTGCTTATTTATATTCATTTGTTTTATCATCTGTGGGATGATACATGACAGCACCACTAGACACTAAAACAATTTTTTTTTTCCACATGAGGAATTGAAAGCAATGCCATGTTATATTTATTCCTATTAGAAATAGCCCAAGAGAATTGATATTGTTATAATTCAAGTTCTTACAAAAGCTTTATCCAAACTCAAACATTTTGAAGAATAAGGGATTCATTACGCATGCCTTTTTCAGCTTGTGTGTTTACAGTGCCTGATACTTTCATCAATCTCCATTGATTCATAGCTGTGATCTTTGAAAGTTATTTGTAGTGTGTGCTAGGAAATGTACTTTTTGTGATGTTCGGCCTGAAAATGCCTTTTTTAAATGTTTTATAACATTTCAAACACATTTGAGATTAAGCCAAGAAAGTATCTCACTGGTCAGAAACTTGGTTGATAAAAATTAAGGCTGCTAAAATATTTCATATTTGCTTATACATTAAGAGACCATTTCTATGTCAGGTAGACTTTGGTAATATTTAGTTGAGATAGGCAGGGAGTTCAGAGTGGTGGATTTTATAAATTAATAACCCCAGGCTAGAGTTTGCATACTCTTTGTATGCAAACAGTTTGAGAGAGTTATGAGGTAGGTTTATTGTTTTAATAAATAATTACAAACATCGGTCAGCTTGTAAAAAGTTCATTAGTTTTACATGTTCTCTTCATCCTGCTTTTTTTATGTCCAAAATCACTTTAGATGTTCTTGATCTCAGAAACTTAGTAGTGTCTGTTAACTTCAACCCGTTTTTATAAAAACAAAGAAAATACTCTTTTATGTTTATCAAGACAGATGCATAATTTATGCTCAATTAGTTTAGCCTAATTTCTTTTAGACAGAAGACATGTTTATTTGTGCAGTATTTTAAATTTCAAGCAAACAATTGCACATTATTCTATTTTGTGAAATAGTAGTCACAGTGACAAATAAGTATACAATGGCTTAATAAGCTAGATAGTAGCTTATTTCTCACTTTCCTTAAGTCCTACAAAGATATATTCAGCCAATGTATATATAAACCAAATTTGAACTTTTCTCACTCCTTTAATTGGCTGTATAAAATCCCCTCATGATTATAAGTACTAGCAAAGGGGAGGACTCTGTGTAACTATGATGAGTGCTATGGAATTTCTAGGCACCTGCTCATGCAATTTATTAGCGCATTTTGGTCTTACTTAGATTAAATCTTGGATTTACCATTTCCATCTCGAAATATTCTAATGTTCGGCTTGTCCAATTTTTTTTGATTTGGGGGATAAAACAAAACACAGCTTACAAAGGACATGTGCAATCAAGTGTTTTATCTGTACTTAGGCCTACTAACAGGCCAAAAGCTTTCTCTTGTTTCTTAGAAAGCATATAATTCTCCCCTGTGGATCTCATAATCTTACTCTAAATCTCAGGGCCCTGCATTGCAATTCTTCGACTCGGTCTTTTTATCAAAAACATATAGCATCTTTTCCCACCACTATACATCTCACGCCTTAGGTCCAGCAGATCATTTGGGCCTAGCAGCAGGACTGCTTTCATGGAAGCCCTGACCTGCTGCTGAGCCCTCTTCTACCCCGAGCCTAAGTCAAGGCTGGCAGCTTTGTGTTTCATCCAGTAGTCCTGGCTGTGGAATGGGTTGCCTTTACAACAAAAAGTGGCCTACCATGTAGGTGCTGTGCTTTTCTTTCTTTTTTTTTTTAGTTATAGATTATTCAACATTATCCTAAAATCTTTGGCATTTGCAATGGCTAAAGAACATCATCAATGAGATTGAGAATTGTGAAATTTTTACTTTTGTAAAAATAGATTGGCAAGAAATTGAGGAAGGTCATCATGTACATGAGTTCAGGATCAACAATTCCAGAATCTCTGAAATGTTATTCTAGGTGTGGGCACATTTGGTGCCCACCTATTATGCCCAGTGTGTTATGGGATGGGACCCTAAGAATTATAAGGGAGTTTAAGTCTATTTGTAAAATTAGATATGAAATCCAGCTATTTCTGATATTAGACCTGATTTTTTAGAGATGAGGTGTGTGTGTGTGGCGGGGTGGAGGGAGAGAGAGAGAGAGAGAGAAACAAAGACTTTTAGCAGGGAATGGTGTGTATTTTATAAAGAAGACAGTGGTTCTGTGGGCAGTAGAGACTAAGTAGGAAATTCCATTCAGAAAGAAAACATGGTTTAGTCTTATCTTTATTGCTCATGGTTTCTTTTTTAATCCTCCTGTCTCTCCCTAGACCCTTATAACTGGCCACTAAAATTCTCAAATGTAGCAAAAACACATACTAATCACTATGCTAATGATATCTTTTTAGATTAGATTGTCAGTCTTATCTGGTTTTATACAAGTATAAAGCCTTTCTATACTTAGCACAATATATAACACTCTCTTTACTATTAGAGAACATTATAAAGAAGATATTGACCATTTTATGTTTGGCTACTAATTTGGATGCTCATAATAATTGAAATTTATTTTTTAGCTTGAGAAAAATGATTCCTAACTATTCACTGTATTTCCACTTTTCATACTGCCATCTAAAGGCAATGAATTCAAAGGGCAACTAAGGATGAAATCTTTAAAATGGTCTATCCATACATATCCAACATCAAATACATATCCAACATTTTGCATATGTTTTCTTTCCTTTAATTTTTTGGGTTTGTATTTAGTTAGAGGGAATCTTTTTCAACATGGAGATGGCTACAGGTGAATCAATCATCATGAGCAGAAGTTGTAGTAGATATAAGTGAAGGACCTCGTTGGACAACTTTGCTCACAACTGAATAATGGCCCCCAAATATATCCATGTCTTAATTCCTGGAATCTGTGAATTTTACCTTACATGGGGAAAAGTACTTTGTAGATATGATTAAACTGAGACTCTTGTAATGGCTAATTATCCTGGATTCTATGGGTGGGTCCTAAATATAATCACAATACCTTTATAATAAAGAGGCAAAAGAAGATTTGGGTACAGAAAAGTAAAAGGTTAGGTGATGATCAAGGAAGTGAAAGAGAAGGAAAGAAACTCAAAGATGCTATGCTGATGGCTTTGAAAATAGAGTAAGGGACCTTAAGCCAAGGGAAATAGGCAGGCTGGCAAAGGCAAGGAAATAGCTTGATTCCTAGAGCCTCAAGGACAAATCACTTTGCTGATAGAGCAGTGAGACTGACTTTGGACTCTGATTTCGAGAGTAAATTTGTGCTGTTTAGCCATTGTTTGTAGTAATTTGTTAAAGTGGCAGTAGGAAAGGAACATACTAGTATATAACAAGATCTATTTATGCTACAGATGAGAGAAGCTGAGTCAAGTTCTTTTCTACTTCAACGGTTTATTTCCATGCCATATTTACTGCTCAGATGCTTGGGAGCTGGCATTCAACAGATGTTTGCACAGAAGCTTTGAATATGCTTCATAATAAAACAGAGGTATATACTACATATGTAAATATATATACATATAAATTATTATGCTTTTTAAAAAACCTTTTCTTCCTATTCTATGATTAAACATGTGAAATGTATAGATAAATGAATCTCAGATCTCAGTGTCTGAATAGAGGCAGGCTCTGATTTTTGCCAGCTTCCTTGGCAAACTCTACTTATTCCAGGAGGTGCTACTGAGATAAAAACCTTTGGTTATATTTACCACAGCACATCTAAAGCAATCTGAACATATGTAGAAAATAAAAACAAATATAAATAACAGATGCTAGATACAGCTTTTCAAGGAATAGTGTTAGAATGGATGTATTTGTCACCTGCCTAATAGCTCTGCCATTTAAAGATGAGTGTACAGGGACTTCACAATTTCTATTTATTAATTTTAATAAGAATAAATGACAAGCGCTATGAATTTGGTACATTAGCCATGAAAAATTCCAGGGGCAGATCATTCTCTTAATATGACTTGAGGTCATTTCTGCTAGGTGTTCATTTACTCATTGCTGTGACTGGCCTTTGTATATCTGGGAGAGTCCTAAGAGATATAACATTCCACTCTATTTGCAGATTTCTTTTTGTGGTGAGGAATGAAACTAATTGGTAAATTGTTCTGATAAATACCTTTAGCTAGACAGTCTCTTTTTTTCAATCTGGGAAAGGAAAATTTTATTAAAATTGAGTAAATCATTTTTTTTCATTGTTAATTTCAGGATTATCCAAATAGTGCATATAAATCCACTGATCTAGTAATTTACAAAAGAAAAAAATATGATATTTTATATATAATAAATTAAGTAATCTAAAACCAAAATAACACAAGCAAATGTGTTGTACTTTTGTTCTCCTGATATTATACCAATATACATTAAATTCAAAAAATATATAAAGAGGAGAAGAAATACCTACAACAGAAATGTTATGCTTTTTATGATAAGTACTTATATTTATCAGCTCATAGCACAGGCCAGTATTTCTCAAAGCATGGTTCCTGAATCAATATCATTTGAGAATTTGTTTGAAATACAAATTCTCAGACTCTGCTGGAAATCTACTGAATCAAAAATTCTAGGGATGGGCACCTGGCCAACTGGGATTTAACAAGCTCTCCAACATGATTCTGATATGTATTCGCAAAGGAAAATATTTAAGTTTACATTGTATGGACACTAATCAATCAAAAACTCTTTGGTAACTACTATTTGACCAAAGTGAGGGGGAAAAAAAGGAACATATCTGGAAATGAGAGCAATGTATTAAAAAATATAAACATAAGTATTGCTACACTGAGTGAGTCAGTTTCCTCCACAAGAAACGTGTGGAACTAAATAATCTCTTAGGTTCTTTCCATTTCTAAGAAACTGTAATCATTTGACTGAAGAAATAATCTAAATAAAATGTTATTGTGAGCATAAATAACAACAACAACAACAACAACAAACCTAAAGCTCAACGTGAAATGACAAGTCTTTGTGGGAAAGGGTTGAATAAAGGTCTTAAGAAAGAGTAAAATTTGAATACGTTTAGAGAAGTAGGGCACATTCCAGATGGGAAAAGTGCCTTGAGCAAACCGATGGCAGAAGCAGGAAGCAGACATCCAGTGCTCTGGCCGAGAGCATGCTGGGACACAGTGGGAATAAGAACGAGGGAGCTCGCCAAGCCCTCACAGCAAGCTGAGAAGTGGACATTTTTTTTTCAGAAGCCCATGGGGTTTTCAAGCATAAGGGTATTTTTCCAATTTTAGCTCTAATAGTTATGATTGATTGATGCAAGAGAAATGGTTAAGAATTTGTTAAACCAAGCAGATGGGAGATTATAATAAAGTCTAAACTGCAGATATTATAATGAGAATTGGGAAGTGGAAAAGCAAAAAGGAAGGACCTAAGGCATTTTCATTGCAGGCCTATAGGAGAGGGAAGACTCGGTGATGGTGCCAATGGTCCTCTGGGCTCCTGTGGCCGTTTGATTTGTTTGTTTCTATCTGGAAATCAAATTTCTGTGATGTGAAATACAAGTTGAAAAATCTAGCACATGAACCATAAGAAATCGCTGTTCCAATAATTTGTATACTCTAGTAATTTAAAAAGTATAAAATATGGGCGTGTTACGTGCCACTGAGTTGGTTCCAACTCCTGGCGACACTATAAATGAGTGACATCCACAGCATCACATAGGCATTATCGCATTGAATATAAACTTGTATAACCATAATAATAGGTAAATGTGCTGATGCTGGAGTCGAATAATATAAATTCGACTTCTAGTTTCCTCGCCAGACAGCTATATATATAATCTTGAGTAAATTACTTTATCTGTCTTAGCCTCATTTTCTACTTCTAAATTTTTAACCATAAGAATAATGTCTACATCATTGGGTGAATGTGAGGACTAAGTAAGAAAAATCAATGTAAAATTTAGCAAAGAGCTGGGCACATTGTAAATATTCAATAAATATAAATTGGTTCTCTTAAATTAAAAACATCATATTTAGAGGTAATTAATAGATTCTTTTATTATTAATGAAAAAATAAAAATCTCCATGTATAAAACACTACAAGAAACATTATTGATATCTGTAATTCATCTAGACACATTACAATATATATTTTGAATATGTAATGTTCTATAGATGTATGGGTATTAAAATCTATTTTGTAAAAATTAACTTATTTTCAGTTAATAAATTTTGTAAAATATTCTATAATCTATTAGTTATAATTCAAACTTTTGCTTCTTAGTCTGCTTTAATTTTTCCAAAACATTATATATTTTTAGATAATTGACTTATGTTACTTAAAATATTTAGTTTGATTTATCTGAATAAAGCTGAAAAAATACTCGACTTTCTTATTTAGAATCAATAAATAACTATTCTATTCACTGATATAGATTTTAAAGCATTGTTTCTAATATTTCTGACATTTTAATATTTTATTTCTAAAATAACCACCTAATCATTAACAGCATTACCTCAACAAGTAGATTAATTCCTGATTTTATTTCCATTAATATACTTTTTAAAATAAAGAGGGTACGAAGGACAGCTGCTATTGACTTTCAATTAATATGATGTCACTAGTGATTTAATTCTTGTTTCTCTAGAGAAGAAATTATTCCTGTGCCTTCCTACTACATTGTAAACTGGTAGTTTTTCTGGTCTTTATAATAAATCTATGTTAACATGCTCACTTTTCTGAGTCTTTTGCCTGCTATCTCAATACTCTGCCTAGGCAGTTCTGACATCTCTGCCTCATTTACTTGGTGCTTCTAAGCCTTAAAGAAAAATTTCTTGAAATATAATAGGGCTTCAGCATTCTTGATGCATTATTGCATTCTAAATTATGAGTGAGTACTCTTACATGAACAATTTCTAATCAGCCTTTATTTCATCTCCTCCATCCAGCATCCACAAAATCCATTCCCTAGCATGCTTTTCAGATTCTTGTCAGTATATATGAGCCAGGATCTGTAGGTCCTTTGGTGCATTATCTACTTTCCATTAGCAGGAACTGTACTTTTCCACTCGAGTTCTGGTGAGACTTAACCATACATATTGGCCCAGAGGCAGTGAGTAGAGGTGGAGACACATCAAAGGAGGCCAGGAATCATTTTTCCAAGCATTAACTTCAGTGAAGTCTTTCCATAATTTCTAAGAAGCATGAAGCTGAACTCCTCTAGTAAGAAAGATGGACTTTTCTCAGCCTATTTAGAATGTCCAGAGTTACACAGGGCTTTAAAGATCTCTGGCATTTCTACCCAACTATACTGGCCTCAGTTTCTCATTCTTTCTTTATCAGGGCTCAGACTTCAATATGAGAGATCTGTTATGGCCATAAAGTCAGCTTGCTTTGTCATCAGCATCTTTTACATTTAAGAGCCTGATTTTCAATAAACTTTTACCCCTAGCTACAGAAGATAAGCGTCTTCTAAACTCCTGTCAAGGATACTTTCTGGGTTTCAAACTGTACTCTAAATTAATTGGTTTCTGATTTATGTCTGTTATTGTCTTTCTTGATGAAAAGATTTGATGTTAATAGTTACCAACAATATCATCTATATGATAAGCATCATGCACATTCTTTCAACCTCAGGGCAATTATCTAAACCACTGCTAACATTCTACCTGTGTTCCATCCTAATCCATGTTAGTAACTCCATGGTACAGGATACTATAAATTATTATCACCAGCAAGGGGGTCCTTGTTGACACTTAAACAGCAAGTGATCCAATTCCAGAATCCCATCTTTTCCCAACTGTCTTAAGTTGAATTTCCTAGATTCACACTCCAAGAAAAAGATTTGATTGTAAGTTAACTACAGGAAGGATCAGTAAAAAAGTGGGAAGTAAAATGGGGAAAGAAAATTAACAAAAGGTACTTTAGTCACTCAGGTTATCATGAAGGTAATGGGGGTTCAGGTATGAGGGAAAGCTCTGCCAAATTGTCTGATCCAAGATTCAAGGAAGTTAGGACATTTGTCCTTCAATTCACTTCTGTCAATGAATGAGTGATGATCATTAAGAACCTAATCTAAGTCATTTGTACCCTGTAAAGTGTGTGAGTCTAGAGAAAGCTTTCAGGCAGAAAGAACGCTATTGACATACATGAGAATTGTGGGTGCAAAGGGAATGAGTGAGGTTCTAATAACATCTATTATACTAGTTGTACCAGGTCAGGTTAATTTGCAATCTGGAGGTCAGTCATGTGGTTTGACACTTCCCAAATTAGCAGAAGCTTCTTAAGGATCCCAGAGAAAACACTGCCTTGAGCGTTGGCTACTAAAAAAAAAAAAAAAAAAATGGCTAGGACAATCCATAGTCAGATTACCTTTAAAGAAGCAGAGTTCTCGAAGTGGGTAGTACTGGCTCCATGAGACATTTTAGAAACTTGTGGGGTCTTTTCAATTAGACGCATGATAGGAATGATAACCTTACCACTTAGCGATTTGATATTAGGGATATTAGTTTCAATGCTCAAGATATTTCCACATAATTATTACCCCATTTCACAAAGAATTTTCAAATGACAACATGCCCTATTCATGTGGATGAAACATGTTTATAATAATTAGAGAATATTTTAGATGTAAATACAAAGTATTTTCCAGAATATAGAGTATATTCTATGTATTGGTAGTAGTTCATTATTTACTTTTTTACTAAATATCATTGTTTTGGAAAATTAAATAAATATTACTTTGGGTGACTGAATCAATACAACAAATCTATATCGCTCTGTATTTTAAACTTTTAAATTCATAATTATTCTTCATTTATATTATTTATTTTAAAGGATTAAGAATTTGAAAAGTTAACACAGGTGGATATTGTCTTGTTTTTCTCAAATCCAAACATGTTTATTTTAAGTGCAAGCTATGTGATTGATGTAATATGTCATTTCATGTACTATTAAGATTTATATTTTAAAATACATAAGATTTTATTATATAAATTACATTAAGAGAAAGGCAAATAAATATTTTTGTTTCAATTATATTTTATATATTTATAAAAATAGTTTTTAGTGTTCCCTCTACCATCCAGATATATTATTCTCTTAGGGTTAAAAATTATTGCTCTAAAAGTGTGCTCATCAGTTTTACTTGGGATGCTTTTAAAAAATGCCCAGGACCAGGTTCCATTTCCTACAGATTCTGACTTATCAGTTCTGGACTGATTGGGGGATTCTGGGGGATTGTAATTGTAATAAGTGATAAGGTCACCTCAACTATGGTATGATATATAAAATTATTGCCATGGATTTAGGGAAAAAAAAATCCAAGCTCTTTTTACCCCCTAAAATTAGTTTGTATATAAAATCAGAACCCTCATGTTTTCAATGAATCAGATAAAACAAATGACATCATTGCAATTAATTACCAAAAATAATCAAATTCACAAACTATTATAATATATGCTTCTTGAGGAAAGAACACTTTAAAGTGTTATTGAAGTTACATCACCCAGCAAAATAACTTAATGAATTAAATTGTTTACTTTAAAACTAGTACAGAATGATTGAGAATTACAATACTCTTGTAGTTTAACATAAGATAAAGAAATTAAGTTAAAAAATTAAACTATATGGTGATATTTACCTTGATAAAAAAAAAAGAAATGATTGGTTTCTATCATTAGAGTGTAGTAGGAAAAGAACAACCTGAAGTGGTTTAAAAGTTCAGTCTGAATAAATATTTAAGATGTTTGATTCTTGGTTGACACTTAGCCAAACCACCCCAACTTCTTAAGTCTGAAAATGTCAACTGGAATTCTTATAAGAACAGTCTGTTTTAGGATATTCTTGCAAGTTTTTTAACTTTAATTCTGTTGGGCCAGAAAAAAAAAAAAAAGAGTAGAAATACCGTTTTCTTTTCTAATGTTTTTTTTTTTTTACCAAGTTAAAAAAAAAAAATTAAGTTAAAGTCGCACACCCACATGCAAAAATCAGAAAATATTCTGACTCTATATATACTCTAAACTAATTTTCTTCTTTATTGCTAATGTTCCCCCCACCACCTGCAGCATTCCTGGAAGCAGTGCCCTGGTTCTCCAACCACTTGCACCCAAAAAAGGAGAGGGAATAGTAAGAATATTTTCAGTTTAATACTTCTTTAAATATCACTGAGTGTGTTTTTCTAATCAGAAATATACTTCTGTTTTTAATTCTGTAATAAGTCCTAGATTATACTTCCAATCTTCTAAAATAATAAAAATATAATAATGCTAATAATACTAATTATTAATATTTATAAATTCTTCCTAATGCCAGGAGCTGATCTAAGTGCTTCACATATTAAAAATTGTTAAAATTGAATATCGACCTTAAGCATTAGTTATTTTTATTCCCCTTTTATAGATGAAACACATACATATGCATATGCACACATGCACGAGACATGTTTGGACAACCTCATCCAAGATCACTTATAATCTAACCATTTCAAATCTGCATTTGTGTGTCCCTGAAAGTACCTTATTTTTGTTGTTCTTGTCCATAAGCACTGCAAAGGATATTCGTTATACCTGTGATGCCCTCTCTTCAACCCCTCAGCTACCAACTAAATCCAATTCAAGCATCATTTTATTGATCCATATCCCTCTCCATTTCATTTAGGTGCCTTTTCTTTGTTACCAAAAAGTACTTTGAAGATGTTTATATTGTACTTTCTTCTAATGGTCTCCTTCATGAAAAATATTTCAACTTCTATCTCTGCATTTCTAGGCACCAGAACAGGGCTGACCTTTTTATGATAATAGAAAAGTTCTGTATGTTTGCTTGCTAATACAATAGCCTCTAGCCACACGTAGCTATTGATCACCTGAAATGTGGCTAGTTTGGCTATCAAACTAAAATTTTAATTTAATTAATTTTAATTAAATTTAAATAGCTACATAGGGCAACTATAATTGGAAGTATAGCTCTAGAATACAGCTGACACTCTGCACAAAGAATATTAAATAAATGAATGAGCGAAGAAATAGATTAATAAGTTGAAATGGCTGTAAGCCATCTAGTAAAGAATGGAAATAGAGAGAACTAGAGGTAGAGAGATGCGTTAGAAAGCCACTTCGGGCTTTCTGTTCACCTGTACCACTTAAATTCACTTATAAACATCAGTCTTGTGGTGGAATTAATGATGAAAATAAATACGCAGTTAAACTGATGATAGCGGCACAAGTTCAGAAGCACAACTCTAAGGTTATTTGACTCTAGAGTAATTTCAGGTCAGGAACAAAAGGACAAGTATAGTTTTCTAGAATTGCCAACATTAGTTTTGCAGGTTTGTATAAATGATTTGCATTAGAACTTCAGGTTATTATTTCAATTTCTTTTCCATAGCATACTGACTTTCAATACATTCGGCAAACATATGGTGTGATTCATTCATTTGTGTTAGAAGTAATCTTCTCTAGCATAACCAACTATAAAATACTTAAATCATCAAGCTTTTAAGGAAGTAAAGTCTTCTTTGGCATCTTTATTAACGTAAAATTATTATAATATTATCAATATTACTTTTTATCATCTGTATTCTGATTACATGTTCACACACAAAAAAACACACATTGAAAATAAATCTTCTAAATGACAGTTCTCAAGACATACTTTAATTATTTTTTGCTTGCCACTAATTACTTGTTTAGTCACTTAGAATATCTTAATTGGAAGATTTTAAAAGGCTTACATTAGAAAAAAGTTTGAATGATAAAAAGTTAATCACAGGAATTTTGATTATAAAATTGAAAAACAACATAATTATAAACCCTGTTTGTTATTTACCATCACTCAATAGGACTGTGCGTATCAATCTCTCACACTTCATTTAGTTTATAGTACTTATTGAGTCTGTGTAGCATCTTTACTCATTCTTCATGGTATGTTTGCTACACATCATTAATCTCAGGTCAATTTCAACTCATCAGGTGTATCCCAAGAAAATCAAGCCTTTAAAAGTTTTATTTCAAAGCATAATATTGGTGTTTTTGTGACATTTAACATAATGTACTCGTACTTTAGCTAAAGAATGACTGTATCCACTTATGATAGAGCATATCAATAACTAAATTGCCAGCAGCTAGGTACAAGGTACATAAGATCAATAATTTTTATGATTCCTATTCAATGAAACATGAGTGTGATGACACTTGATAGATAGGTCCTTCTGCACTGAATAATCTCCTTTCAAGAAAGAGCATTTTGCCTGATCTGGACGTGTGTTGGCAGACACTGTTAGCCACCAGGATTGCCTTAGAGGGAGACATCTGTCTGGCCCAAGGTAGTATCCTTTCTAGAATAGCTCACATGAAATGACTAGTAACAACAGATAAAAAGGCCCATGCCAGAGCACTTCTCATGGGTCATTTTAGCTCCAGAGTTCTGCCAGGGGGTCCACCAAGGCTATCATCCAAAGATGTTTTCAACTAGAGTTCTCCCTCTACCTAATCCTGCATCCTTTGCCTCCTTGTCACAGGGGCTTACCCCAAGGGCCTCCCTAATATCCACTTTGCACTCTAAACCCTGTCCCAGAGTCTTCCATCCAGGGAGCCCCCAACCTGTAACAATGTAAGACATAGTGGTCCCCTACCCCCAAAATAATGTCCAGTATGAAACGAACTCCTATCAAGTGTTCTTACTTCCAGAGCAGGAAACAAATAATGAGGAGAGATGGGATGGAGAAAGAAGGAAGGATAATGATCTCTTAAGCTAAAGTCGTTTTTGTTTTTGTTTTTTTCATTGCTAGGCTAATAAAAAAATTGTTATTTTCTTGAGAAATCACTAGCATGAGGGATTTTTAAAAATTAATATATTTTAAAGCTTTAGTTTTGAAGGTTTACTGTCATTCATCTGCCTCATTCTAGCTCTTCATTTTGTTGACATTTATATGTCCTTCGATGACATCTTTTGATTTAATTCAGACTTTAATGCTCAGCTTGCATTCTTTTTCTTCTTCCCTTTCCACCATAATTATGGAGAGTTTAAAAATAAAAGGATGAAAACTTTAATGTCCTTGTTCCTAGTTCATAGATGGTTTCATCTCTAGTGACCTACGACTCCAGGCCTTTCTAGGAACTCACATGTATAGTCACATACCTAGAATTCTCATTACTTGACATTTCTCCACCACTGCTGATAATCTAAGCTCAGAACATTTTCTGTGTCCATGGCCGCCTATCTTTTCAACCATCATAGTTTTTCCCAGGGTATATATTCTTTAACTTACTGAGCCCCCCAGTCCTATGTTCCCATTGCTTTCCACAGTTCACTTGTCTCTTTTCATTTTTTCTTAATTCAGAATTTACTGGCAAACATCTCATTTTTTTTTTCTTTAATTCTTTCACAATTGGCTTTTTTCATTACATCCATTTGGCAACTGTCTTGCCTTTTTTGTGCTTGTGCCCAAAGTGATATATGTGTTGGAGAAAAATTGAGTAAACATGCACATTTATACAAATATAAAACAACCTCCTCTAACTTTAATCTATCTTTCAGTGCTTTTGGAATCCTTTTCTGTCTTCTTGGCCAGTTCTTTTTCCCATTCTCCTTAGTGAACATTTTCAAACTTTCTCTGCTCCATTCGAACCTTTACCTCTCCTTCCTCAAATTTCCATCAAAGGTTTCTACAGAACAAAGAAAACAGGACTCCCTCTACCTGATAATATCACCTTACAAACATCTCTATGATCATCCCTTTTTCCTTCCTGCTCATTACGATGAAAGAAATATTCTTCTACTATCAAGGCTGCTATATCCTCGACTTGTGATCTGTATTTCATCTGATCCAGTCTTCTCAAGCTACTTAATTCCTTAATTCATGATATATCCTCTTTTGTGTATTCTCTCTCTCTCTCTTTTCCTCCCTCCTTCCCTTCACTCACACAAAAAACTTCAATCTCTCAAGGTACTACCCTGTTTAAGAGTTTCTCACTCTTTTAATTATAATTTACTTTCCTAAGTCGATATATTTTAGTCCACTTCTCTCCTGAATGTCTTATAGATCTAAAAGTAAGTTGGCAACTCCATCTCATATATGCCATAGATTTCACATGTCCCAAGATGAATATGTTTCTTATTTCAAGGGGAAATATTTTACCTATTTGTTTAAGTTAGACACCTGGGGCCCATTCTCACAACCTCCTTTTTCTTTGTCTATTTTAATCCACCATATATGTCACTTATATGCTTGTTGTCAGTTCTTTACTTTATCCAATATTTCAATAATCATTCCTCTACAAAACATTTACATGTTTGGCCAATGATTTTTATGTTAAACTGGTAAATATCATTACTTCAACTTAAAGTTAATTTTTTCTTCAACAACTAATGAGTCAGAATATGTTTTCATATGTTTATCGATATTTGCATTTCTGCCTTGGATTACTTTTGTAATGAAATATTTATTTTCTATTTCACTTGAGATTTGTTTTTAATAGTAAGGATATTAAGCCATCATAGATCTTAAAAATTTTTTCTTTTTTTTTGCTGCTTTTAGATTGATTTATAATATTTTGCTTTAACACGATCTCTATCAGGTTCTCAATTTTAAAAGCATACAGAGTACTGGCTGGAAGTAAAAGGAGGGAAGCAGAGCATGGGAGGGATACAATTTACTGGATACCTCTTGCCCCTTTCCAACAGGAGCCCCTCCACTTTATGGTAGCACTATGGAAGTATTAGTCATTTTTGCCAGATAGTCTGGTTGTTTTTCCAAAAACAAACGGGTTAATTATTTTTGTCTTTGAGATTTTATAATATTTAAATATTGTATAGTTAAAAAAAATTAAAAAAACCTTTGAATGGCAAAAAAAAAAAAAAAAGATCTGCAAGTTGCTGCTGCCTTGATTGCCTCCAATTTGTGACTTAGGGTGTGTAACTTTAAAATCTTCATCTGAAAGTAATGCCTGATGCAAAATTATATATTCACATATGTTTTGTTGTGCTTTTACCATAGCACTGATAGTTTTTAGCTCATCTCTCATACATTTTGGCAAAGGTTGTGTGGTAGATATCCAACTTTTTTTTCCCTAGAGGTTAGCTAAATGTATCATTACTTCTATTTTTTTCCTAATGCTTTGAGATAGCCCATTTTCAGATCACAAAATTGGTAGAATGTTTCTATATTGGCTCTTTCATTCATTTGATACATTTGTATATTTCTAAATGAGTAACTCACTGTAATTTTAGTAAAATGTTCAGTTTGGAGGGTCAACTCCTTATCCACTATGCTCAACAACTTTATGATTAGTACATGACTTATTCTTTAAGTAGACTAAAAACCACTTCAATAAATGCAATTAATTTTAAAATTATATATAACTCTAAAAAAAAAAACTTCAAATGAAGCTGCCCCATCCTTCTCCCTCTCTCCCTCCCTCTTACACACATGCGATATAATTTTGTGATTTTTTTTCTTATATAACTTACAGAATTTTTCTGAATTAAGGATATAATTTGGTTGCATAATTATATAATACTGAAAATCAGAGCCAAAATTAAAAAAAAAAATCTCTTGTGAAATATTTCTATTAATAAAGGTAGGGACTTCTTGGTTTATGGGCTATAGACTGTTAATGCACACATAGATAACTTCAGATATTCTGAAAATCTACTATAATACTTTCATATATATTTGTAGTGTTCTGGAGATGATGTCATAGATTTCACTGGGTTGTTGAAGAATACTATAATCTAAGATTAATTAATATCTAATGTCAACTATTTCCAAGATCTGTGATATATGAAAATATCAAATAGAACTGAAAGTTTTTAAAAGTTCTTTGGTAATTAACAATGTAAAATAATCAAATACAGAAAAGGTGGCCTATTTTAAAACAACTTATGCTTTAGTGAAACATTATTTCATTAAATTAGGTGGGAAATGTAAATTACAGTCACTTTTCCCTTCCTGTAGATGGTTATATTCTCCTCCTAAAAAAAATTTAATGTATTACTATTGTTACAATAATTATTCATCATATTGCTATCAGTTACTGAGCATTCACAATGTACTATCTACGTGACGAGAGAGCTGAACACACTATCCCATTTCGCTCTCAACAAGTCTCAAGTATTAGGAATTATCATCATTTTCATACAGAAAGTGATCTTAGGAAATTGCCCAGATGATTGTAGTTGAACCAATTAGAAATCTGACTCTAATTTTTTTTCTCTTTCATGTTAAAATTAAGTCTTTTCTTGTCTACATTTTCACACTCCACACCCCGGCCTGCATCTTGGATACACAGGGTAAGATAAATTCCAATAACAACTTTTTATTAAACATAAGGCTATTAAAATGACAATGACAACATTTTAGCAGTAGAATCTTTTTGAAATTAATCTATACTCAGAAATACTAGGACTGTAATAAACTTAGGACTGTTTTTCATTAAGAGTTATATTTAGCATTAAACTGCTTTTACTAAAAAGTCAAAGAATAAATCATTCATAATTTTTCTTACTCACCTCAGGGAGCTTCAGGATTGATAGAGCACAAATGCAAAAAAAAAAAAAAAAAAAAAAAAAAAAAAACCAGAGTAAATATTTGATGTCTGACATCTAGAAACATATTTGTAAGTATGTGGCAAGGGAATATTTTAAAAGAAAGATATTGTTGCAAAAGAACTTTTTGAACTCAATTTCTTAAGCAATTCTTAATATCAACAGCCAGCCATAATGGACTTACACTTTAGCCCATATGATTAGAGAGAACTCAGGATGTGATAGGAGGCAACACTGGAAATCCCTTTTAGCCCCAAGAGTTTGTGGGACTGGAATAAAAGACAGATGAGGCATGGACGTAAAATGCCAAATTCCAGTTTTCTCTCCTCTTGAGCAGATTAGAAATGTCAATATAATTATGAAAAAAACCTGAGAATGTTGATATGTGTTGTCAAGACATAGCCTGGAGAGGACACAGGCCTTTTGGAGATCTTGGCATAATAGCTAAAATGAACTGAGTGCTCAGTATGTGACAGGCACTCTTCTAGTGCTAATGGATATTAACAACCCTATAAGGCACAGGTAGCATTATTTTACAAATAAACTGGTGCACAGTGACATAGAATAAATTTCCAAGATAACATATCTAATAAGCCTGGAGCTGCGGTTTGAAGACAATCTGTAATCGGAAGCCGCTCTCTAATGATGAGAACATGAAGTCTTTCCAGGTGAAGAGTGATGATGCCTCTTTTGGTGGGTAACATGAAATTATCAAAATGGTTCATACATTTAGGTGACATTTTGAAACTCGAATAGACACAAACCAATTAATTAATTAAAAGAGTGGAGTGAGATGGAAGAATCACTGTATATCACTGAATTCCTATGTAATATTTTTATCTCATTGTGCTAAGGTTATTGTTCTAGTACTTTATTGTCTTTTGAGTTATGTCCAAAACACCCTCAATAACATACCCAAAAATAATATATATATATTTTTTACAAGTTCTCTGGGTATCCCTTAGCCTATCAAGTTGATATGTAAAATTAACTATTATGGCTGGGGTGGGGTGGACTGTTTTTTTTTCCATCCTAAATGAGATTGTGAATATTGACACGGCTTCTTAAAATTACACATGGCCAGAGCCCACCATGTACCAAGTGATCAGAATATCTGAGGATGGGTCCTAGGCATTTTTAGGCCTCCCCAGGTGACTCTAATATGAAATCAAGGTTATCTGTAGGAAACAGGGTAACACGTATTTGCACTTTTCCTACACCTTTTGAAAATGCCAGTATGATACTTCTTCATGGAGGTAAAATTTAATATTGTAGTAAATTTGTTTTTTCAAATACAACATGTCCTTACATGCTCTTCCATTGGCACAATCTCCCCCCTCATCCAATCCTCAGCCCCATAAAGGGGTGGAGTGTAGCGCTGAGTGATCTGCTCATTTGGCTACATTCTTAAATCATACATCTGTTTGGATCGGAATTTTGTCAGCTCTGGGTAATAAAATATGACTTTGGAAGTAATTTCTATTTATTTAACTATCATCCTAAAATTAAAAATAAAAATCAAAAACAAAAGTTTGTTTTGTTGTTGTTGGCAACTTCCTTAAATAACCTCTTTAAATAGAATAGCTTGACTAGGCAATGACCATATTTTTAGGTAATTTTCAGAAATTATTTTTACAAACAGGAAAAAGACAGCAAGGGATTTCAGTGAATGGAGCCAAAACTGTCAAAACATGATAACTCAGTTCCAAGGTTTTGAGAAAGATGCATTCTTTCTTCTAAAACTTTTACTCTTACACATGGTTTTCATAATATTTACATTCCTTTTTTTTTTTTTTAACTTTCCATCCTGAATCAAATGTTCAAATACGTACTTCCACCTTGGGATAGCCTTTAAGAAACTTTCTAATTAGTATTTAAAACCCATAAACTATAACATGTTGTTTTTGAAAAACATTAACGTACAAGTACATGTTATAAAATGAGTGCTATTTCAGAGAAAATATTTTTATTTAAAATCAGTATAACTTATTATATGATTATACTATTTGTTTTTAACTATAGTGATTTTGATTTTTTTCTGCTAAACAGTACTTTGTGATACTATTATGTGTGATAGTAATGTCTATGTGATGCTATTATATATGTGATATTAATGTATGTAACACTTTTAAAGATTGTAATGATACATACATTAAGTTTGAGTACAGGATAATTAGAGTCTATTCCAGTTCTGAAATTGTCTGAGTGCCCTAGCAGAAGAATACTGAAATGGTGTGAGTGTAAGCAACATTCAAGGAGAATATGGAGAGCAAGAGTTTTATTCATATTTCCCTGGCTTTGATATGAATTTTAAGCATTACCTAATAGCATAGTAATTCTATCTCTCTGGTTTAAATTTATATTTAAATTTATATTTACATCAAAATCAAATTATATGAGTATTTGGAATCCAAATTCTAATATTTTAATGTAAGCGTGTCAAAGCGCACTTAGAACATATTTTATAAGCTCTGCTTTCAGTGTAATACTTCATGATACAAAACTATTTTTATTTTATAAAAAGGTTTAAAGTTCTTTAATTCTTGGATTTTCTTCATATATCCATTTATTTATCTTCCGATCATTAATTGCTTGACAAAGATACATGAGGAAAACAGGTTACATTTAAAATATTAGACTACCAATTAAATATTAATGTGGAGCAGGCTTCGTTAATTATAATAAAAACTGATGGAAATAAAGATTTGATTTATAAGTATTAATTTGCTCACAACTTTGAAGAGTATTATCTTGTACAAAATGAGGTATACCTGTATATCATTTTAAAAGAAATGTGAAGTACTAGCTTATTGAGGAGCTATTCTCTGCTTGGCATTCTGTTAGATATTGCGGTCATTTCAAAGATAAGATAGCCCCACTGCCAAGATGGTTATTGCTCAGTAAAGAAACAAAAATTAAATAATCGTAAGGTCAAAATATTAAAATAAATCCTTTAAAGAACGTAGCAAGTGCTATTGATTTATCATGGAAACAGTCTGTGGCAAACACATTTAACAGTTGATCCAGTGGCCTTTCCATGTTCCCTGTGTCTCACCCCTCTACCCTTCTTTTCAAAAAGAGCCTCAATTGTATTAAACTATTTGACAGCCAGGAGAAACACCTGCATAACAAAATTAAAATTTTGGTAATTTCCTTCTCCTTGCTAGTGCTTGCTTTGAAAACAAGAGTGTAATTTAATTCTTAGTGATGAGGTTTGAGGCAAAGCATAACGTACTGGTAGATCCTGAAGCATTTCCTTAGTTATAGAAAGATTTACAGTGAAGGGATGTGTTTCCTTCTCCCATTTAATTTGTGGCACTAGGGTGCCTGGGAACATTATAGGCATTTATATGACAAGAGAGTATGAACTTGAAGATCAAACCCAACATGCTGAAAATAGCAGAGTAGAAACATGGGAAAGTGGACATTTTCTGGAAATTATTGAACCACTAGCTGTAACTCTGCTACCTCTAGACTTCATGTTATGTGAGATAACAACAACAAAATCCTCCATTTCATTTAGAACTTTTCAGTGGAGATTCCATATTTCAATATTAGAATCACATACTCCTGTGCTAGAGCAGAATGATGTCATGCCCTCTGTGTCCTCGTCACCTATGCAGCCACCTTAACCTACTAGGTATGAAAGTCTGTCTGAGAATTCCAGAAGGCAGATCTGATGTTCTTATTTTAGTGAACACAAATTTGACCCACTTGCAAGTTTAAGGTGCTGATTAGTTCTTTAAGGTTTTGCTATAACTCCTGTCTCATAAATAAATTCCCTTTATAATCAACCCCTAGGTATTTTAGGTCGCCAATTACTGTTCTCTGCATTTTAAGAGATCAAAGATCTGCTTAGATACTGCTGCTATGGTTTTCATTTTCACTGGTCCCTTCACATAGCAGGTTGATACTATTAAGTTTGCCTATAGGGCTTCCAGCAGGTTATTTACATTAACATGTTGTAGCCTTGTCAGTCACTCTGCAAATTCATTGCCTTTACTCTATACCATTTCCTAGAAAGTCCATACTCTCACAATATCTTTTGGCTCATTTGCAATATTCCTATCCCCAGATATCTGGTTATCTTTCCTCCAGCCCTTTAGCTTTTATATGTTCTCCAGAATGAGATGATCTCTGGGAAAGTGAAGGTTAATTTGTCCAAGAGTAATTTTCCTGTAGGCTAGATTCCCCCTAAAAGAGGCTGGCCTCCTGCAAAGCTCTATGAAAACTGGTTATAGCTAAGGTTTTTACAATAGCCCCATGATCACATGAAGGGATGGACCTGTGTTCCCCATCCATAAAAGCTGACAGGTAGAGTGGGTTGGTACTTGGCATTTGCCATGTCTTACTACTGGTGGCTTCCGGTAACTGATCCCAACAAAGGAGTGGCTAGTGTTTCATGCAGCTCACAGTTCAAGGATCAGATTTCCTTTCTTAAAGTCTGATGTCCAGCCTTGTTAGCTCCCTATGTGTCCATTCAAAATGAAATAAGCATATAACAAGACTCATACTTAATGTCGTTTCTTCTCTGTAAGATTCACCTAATAAACTTTATTCCTCTAGGCCTCATTTTTGTGCATGTTTGATCATTTGCCTTTGAATGCTCGACACTTCCTAAATTGTGCACTCATAAAGGAAACATGGTCTAGGAGAGACGAAGTTCACTTTGAAGAAGAGCCATCTGATGTCTAATTCAGAAGCTGTTAAATGTCTTTTCCCCATACGTGGCCCACTGTGTTCTTTAGTTGCACTGATGTTAAAATCCATCTGAATCTGGGAGTGACAAGCCCATCCCTCTTGGTACTCATTATGCTCACATGACAGAAGAGAGCAGCTTGAGTAGAAGAGATGGTGCAGACTGACCTCTTGTTACTACTGCTTCTGCACCCCCTAGCTGTCTTTCCCTGCCACAGAAGCTCAGAATTTCTCCTCTTCCTTTACCTTGACTTGGCTTATATCCCTTCCTTTCTGTATCTCTTGTACCATATGAGAGTCCTAGCTATCCTTTCCAACCTCCATGTTCTGTTTATGACTAATTAGATTGGAAATTAGATTACAAATAATCCCAGATTTGGTAACCAAGCATCTGTTTGGCATCACTAAAGACACAGTGGCTCACAGCTCAAAGATTATAACATTAAGAAATTATCCTCTTTTCATTTTTTTCACTAGATGTAAATTAGTTTTGAGTTATCATCTGAGGCCTGACAAATCATGGCCCAAGGGCAAAATTTAGAGTGAGGGAGCTACTACTAGGATCTCCTACCCCAGGGAAATCTGGCAGCAGCAGGTAAGGTAGAGAAAAGGACTCTAAAACAGGAATGCTTGGCTTCCCAGGTTATTCGGGAAAGGCCATAATGCTACAGTTACTGGTGCTCTCAGGAATGTTCACTGGTTGAAGTGCTTCAGTGTTTGAAGAATATAAATGCTGTGTGGCAAAGATTTAGTGAGCAAGGAGCAAAATGACATCAGTTGAGGTTGGAAGTATCAACAGGTCCAAAAACATTTAGCGCCTGTGGGTCGAGATAAAGTATTGGGATTATAGTTAAATCATTAAGGAGGTTTAGATTAAGTGATTTGGTTTGGTTTGTTTCCCCAGGCAGGATCTAATTTTGTTTGTTTATAATGGGTGGATGAGGAGATTTTTTTGAATGAATAAATGATGAAATTAAAGACAAGGAAATTGATAATGCAATATAAAGAGGAGATAGTGTAAAGGAGCAAAACCCCTGAGAGGGAACGAATTGCAATTACATTTTTAAGTACTGGCCTTTGGGAAGAGGAGGCATAACTTTTCCATGGACACATGAAGAAAGAAGAACCAGGTAGATTTAGATATGTTTATTTTAGGAACTGAACAGTTGATTATTTTAACTTTTCAAATGATATGCATAAGAAAGATGACAGAATTGAAGACCATCACTGATTTTTTGGATTATGATTTCACAGAAATGACGGTCTGGTTGTGCGATTTTCTTAATCAGTGCTTAGCTCTGTGTATAGGTGAAGACGATGCATACACACGGCAAGATTTGACTTTTCCTGGTAAGTAATGAAAGAAATGAGCAAGCGAACAGAGAATAGAAATAATGGAACTAAGATGGAAAGGAAGGGAAGTAATTAAAGGATGGATCTCCTGATTACCAAAAAGGTGCCGAAGTGAATTGAAACATTTATTCTACGAAGTGAAACATTTATGAGTCTTTTTGAGTGGGTAAATGAAAATAACAGAAAATTATAGGTGAAAAAGATTTAAAAAAAAAAAAAACAACAACGTGTTTTGGAAGTGGTAAATATTACTAGTGTATTAAATTTATTTCAAAGAAAATAAGCACTTTAGCAAGAGCAGTATTGAGAATTACTTTATATAAGGTTCCATTCTCTATGCTATCATCCTTGGATACATCCATCTTCTAAGAAAGTGTTCTATCTTACTTTCTATTGTGATTCCTTCCTTTATTCTTCTCAAGATTTTCTGAATTGCAGTTCTCACTCCTTCCTAGAGAGGCCTCTTAATCTCTATGAAAGAAGACAGTCTCTTTTACCAAAGAGGTACCTTGACAGTTGATAGAAGTAGTTCACTATCTCTGACTTGAAGAGGAGATAATTTATTCACATTAAATATATACACTATTTTCAGTGGTATATTACATATGATTTAGTGTTCCAGGTTATTTTTCTAAAATAAAGAAGACTTTTAAAACAAAAATCTACATATGCAATGATATTTTTACTTAACTCAAATTATATATTTAAAGATATTTTATTTGTTAAAGTTTTTGCTCCCACAGCAATAAAAACAAAATGCATTTGAAATTTTAAAGTATAGATTTAGAGAAAATAATATATTTACAAATTTCTTACACTATATAAAATATCACTGACACATGCACAAACTGAAGTGTAAGTAATAAAAATATGGAGCTAACTATTACATATAGCGGCCCATTGAGATATATGCCATACTCTAGTAAAACTGTAAGCTTGAGAAAATATCATTTGAGTTATTTCTTTATGCAACAGTAGGTGAATATTACAATTGGCTATTTGATACCTGAGATCTGCAGGAAAAGTTGTAACCTTATAGAAAATGCATCAATAAATAATTTTAACTAAAATTAATAATTATACTATTATGCACTTATATTTAATTCAAAGGTAATTTCTAATAATTTGCCTAATAATAAAATAAATGAAGCCCAGTTATTTGTCATGGGTAAATATAGAGGCATAGCTTTATTATTCTACAAGCTTTTTAAAAATCTTCCTTTTGTGTGAAAAATCAATATCACAGCTCTAACAGTTAAATACTCCATTTCGATTATAATTTATTTTAATGACCTAACATTTGTATAATAATTCCAGCTTATGTTTCTAAAATAAAGATGGTAATATGCCATCTGAAAAACATAAAATGTGTCATAATTTATATGTTTATCCAACTATAGTTATGCTCATAAGCTTGATATGCATAAAAGCCACAGGATAGTACTCGAAAAACACCTGTATTAGTTTCCTATTGGATAGTACCACAAACTTTGTTCTTTAAAACAATACAAATTTATCATCCTATAGTTATGGAGTTCAGAAGTCTGAAATAGGTCTTATTGAGCTAAAATCAGTGTCCTAGAAGGGCTGTGTTACTTTCTAAAGTTCCAGGAGAGAATCTGTTTCCTTGCCTTTTCCAGCTCTTAGAGACCACCTGTATTTCCTGTATCGTGGGTCCTTCCTCCATCTTTAAAGTGTTTCCAACCTCAGCTCCTATCATCACATCTCCTTTTTTCCAATTCTGTTCCTCTTGCCTTGCTTATATAAGAGCTCCTGTGATTACAATGGACCTACCTGGATAATCTTGGATAGTCTCTTCCCTTCTCAAAATTCTTAACTGAATCACATCTACAAAATCCTTTTTAACATGTAAGGTAATATATTTTACAGGTTCTAAAGATTAAGCCATGAACATTTTGGGAGTCATTATTCAGTCCACCACACAAAAATACCAAAGAACATGCTTCAGATTTTAACATTTTTATGCAATGATTTTATGATTAATGATTATCATTAGCTGTCTGGATTATAATTAATGAAAATTGCTAATGCCTCTCCTGGTGTTATAAACCTTATTCAATCTGATATTGTGATTCATCTACATTGCTAAATAATTTCAACTCAGCTAACTCACTTTGAATATAAAATATTACTTATGATTTAATGAAATTCTGTACTCAGCATTTATTTTATTGAATGACACATTTTGAGTTAGGCATTTTGTGAAAAATATAAAAACAAGATGAATAAGAAGTGATCTCTGTCCAAGATGAACAAGAAAAATCTAGTTAGGCAGATAATGTAAATGTAATAGAAGGGTAATAATGTAAATAATAATAATGTAAAAGAAATCAAAACAGTATGAAGGATTAGAAAAGGCAAACAACTTTTGATATGGAATACTGGTAAAAACTTCACAGAAGAATTAGTCATTGGTTTTTATTTGAAAAGATGAAAAAAGATTTTGACTAGTGAGGATAGAGAGAAGAGAGAAAGAAGGTTTTTTTAGGGAATGAAGATCATTTGTGAGAAGACATAGGGGTAGAAAGTATGTAATTGAAAACATTCTAGAATGCAGACTAAAGCAAAGCCTGACTGATGTGCAAGACCAAATGTTATGGCTTGGAAGACTGATTAGAATCAGATTATAGAGAAATTTTAATTCCATGCCAGGGATTTGGGATTCCGTAACAATGTGAAGCCATCAAAGAATTCTAAAATAGGATTTGAATTTTTGAGATGTGATTTGTTTTGTCTACTCCAATGCAGACATTATTCTTGGTAATGGGGATACAGTATGGACCTTATACTCGAATGGCTAGCTGAGAAGGAGAAATTTAAGTTTCTCAGTGGAATTTTTCTTTTTCCAGAAGGGGGCGGCACAGTCCTTGCGTATAGAGGTAGATTAACATTTCATAGGATGTCTCTACAAATAATAGAAAATGGGAGCCTGAATTTTATCACATTTCTTCTCAGCTTTAAAAAGAAAATCTCCATAGAGAAGTTGCCAACTTAGAAATACATGAATTCCTTCAGATCAGGGTCCATCTAGTAGTATAGTAATTTATTCTTATTTTCCCATCTGAGTGCCTGGTAGAAATTTTATTCCCTACCCCTAGGCTCCATGACAGATTCTTGCGTTTCAGTCCTCCATATGGATTTACTGAAAAGCTTAGTACATTGATAATAATACTTTTATTTTTTTGCTCCAATTTACCTTTACTTATATTAAATCAGCATTCAAAGCCATTTGGATATAAATGTATAACAAGATTCATAATTATTTTCTCCTATTCAGTCTTTGACTGACCACGGCATGACTTTTCCTATCAGTTGCTAATACATGTCTTCTCCTTCATAAACACAAAATCAGATTGATCGAAGAGATTCTAGATGGTAATACTAAAAGTCCTCACATGCCTTCATGTAAATCAACAACTAAATCACTTACATCTGTCCTTCTCTTTTCTTTCCTTTGCACATTGTACATCTAGTATTAGGCCATTCAAATCTCCTCTGACTAATCTCCTCTTCTTGAAATGCCAAGTGACTGATGCTGTACACCTTTTCCTGTCTCACACCAAGCTTGTTAATATGGCTTCCAAATTATTTCTTGTTCTGTAATTATACAACATCTTGCTTTTAAAGCCAATGCTTAATTTGCTAAGGTTACTCCAAAGCTGGTCTTACAGAGAATCCTCAGCATGACCTGGGATTGCTCTAAAATTGTCTAGTTTCATGATAGAGCTGTGCATTGGCATCCTCAGGGAGTATTTATCACTTCTGTGTATTTATCTGCATAATGAATAGATATTCCTTAGAATTCTTTACTTTCCCTTATATTCAAACCAATATGATGGTGGGCTTCTAGACTCACTTACTAGCTAAGTTACTTGCACATTCACTCTACTTTTCAGAATTGTGATTCAATTTCACAATTCAAAAACCTGACACATTTCTGCAGTTGGAACCTACAGGGACATCACCGAATATTAAAATCTGTGACTATTCAGTAGGTAGATATCAAGAGTCTACTGACTGACATGTTGAAAATAATGTTACCATACATTTCCTTAGTTTCATATTTTAATGCCTTTATTAGTCATATTTTATTTGTTCTTATAGCCATTTTGTTTAAATTGATCTTAATACTATGCCATTTATCATACAATGGAAAATTTCTAAATATCATAGCAACACTTTTCTCAAATATTAGTGATAAAGTTAATTTAGAATAATGACATTTAGAATTAATATTGATGATCTTTAATAATGTCCTAAAACATTTAAAAAGATTTCTGCAAATACTTAAAAATCCCAGATAAATGTCTGAAATGTGATTTCTATTTAGAGCTGGGAAAGTAGTTTGCTAAGATTTGCTAGATCATTTTAAGTCAGCAAGTCAAAAACATAATTATAGTTGTCAAATGCAAGCATTTCTTGCAAAATGCAGAATATAGATTTAGTATTTGTTGGATAAAACTGTTGACCTATTTTGCTATCATGAAAATATATTCCAGATAAAAAGCATACACTTAATAATTCTGCAGAAAGTATAATTATATTATATATATAATTATTTTCCATCAATACATAAGCAGTGATTTAAGGGAAAAAAACAAGTTATTTAATGTTTTATGATTTAGTCAGCGGTGATATTAAAATTAAGTCCTATTTTCTCCACACTAGTTTGAGTTCCTAAGAAAAACATAAAAATCATAATTGTCAAATCTGTCCAGTCTGTAAATCATATTCTGTCATTTCAGAGCTTTGTTTAAATTTGAATAAATTAGTATAGTTTACCAGGCCAAAAAATGAATTTCTAATGAAGTTGGTTTTATTTTGTTAATATGACAAATTAATGAATTTTTGAATATTGAATCTGTCTTGCCTTTCCAGAGTTAGTCTTACTCAATCGTGCTGCATATATAATAGATTGAATTGGAAGTATTTTATCTAAGATTTTTATATGTATTTTCACCAGGAAACCTGGTATGCAGACTTCTTTTCTTTTGTCTTCTTTTTTCTATTTTTTTTCTTCTCTGTGTGTGTGTGTGTTGCTTTTGTATGGTATTGGTATGAGGTTAATGTCAGCCTGTTATAAAGAATTTAGAAGTTTCGCCTCTTCTGGGTTTTTGTTGTTGTTGTTGTTGTTGTTGTTGTTGTTTTTGGAAGTTGTGTAGAATTGGTGTTAATTCTTTAAATGGTTGGTGAAATTCTCCAGAAAAATCATCTGGGCTTTAATTTGTTATTGGAAAATTTTAAATTATCAATTCAAAATCTTTTAGTAGTTTTAGACTATTCTGATTATTTCATTTTGGGTGAGTTTTGGTCATCTGTGTTTTTTGAGGAATTGATCTATTTTTTCTAAGATGTCAAATTTATTTGCAAAGAGTTGTCCTAGAATTCCCTTAATATTCTTTTAATGTCTTCAGGGTCTGCAATGATATTCCCTCTCTTTATTACGGTTATTGCAAGTTTATATCTTTCTCTTACTTCTTTACCTGTCTTGCTAAAAGTTTATCAATTTTCTTTTTTAAAAACCCAGCATTTCATTTAATTAATTTTCTCTATTATTTGTCTGCTTTCAGTTGCATTGACTGCCGGTCTTATCCTTATGTCTTTCTTTGTGTTCCTTTGGGTTTCTTTTCATCTTCTTTTTCTAGCTTCTTGAAGTCAAAGTACACAGTCATGCCAAACTGTATTGGAGACTGAGGCAAAGGTAAACATTAGTAACACTGATCCCATCTTTAATTAAAAAGTCGGTTAGTCTTACATCATGGATTTTATATTAACTTATTTTTAAAATACTACATTAAACTATTACTTTTCCTAATTATTAAGGTTTTTGGTGACCTTAAATTTTTGTCTCTGAGATTAAGTACTTCACTAGCCTGTCCTGGTCCTGCTTAAATCTAACTTCTTTTAACAATAAAAATATATAATTTTGCCTTTGTAACACTTTTAAACACCTTCCTATTAACAGTAAATTAGGGAACTCTTTTTCAATCATTTCATGACACCTATTGTATTAAACTGAGCTCCCCAGAAAGCAAACTTTGAGTAGTGAGTTTCTGTGGGAGCAATTTATTTAAAAATTATTCTCGGGACCTTCCTGGGAGGGTAGGAAAAAAGACAAGGGACAGGGGAAAAAAAACAAGGAAGAGTGTTGTTTTGGGGAAAATCTAGGGAGGGTGGCTTCAATCTGATCTTGCAGGGGAGCGTGGGAATATAAATTATGCCTCGAGCAGACCTTATTTGAAGGAAGGAAGCTGACTTTCCATACACTTGAACCCATCTAAGATAAAAATGAATGGAAAGTGGATTTGGGATAACCTCCTGGCCACATTGATTCTCTCTGTCCTCAAAGACAAAGAAACTCCATTTGCTTGAAGCTAGTTTTCTGAAAAAGAGTCAAGATAGTGAGTGACCTGGCCACAGAAAGCAAAAGGGCCATGCAGCAGAAGTGGCATAAAGAAATTGTAACAGAAACCAAAGGCAGGGTTACAGAAGAGAGAGGGTGGGAGGATGGGTGAAAAGGGAAAGGGGAATATAGTCAATAATATTGTGATAATTTTATATGGTGACAGATGATCACCAGATTTAATGGGATGATCACACTGAAAGCATAAAAATGTCGAATTACTATAGTGTATACTTGAAACTAATATAACCAGTATAGATTGTATACCAACTATACTTAAATAAGATCATAAATTTAAAAAAAATGAAATTATAAAAATGAGAACTGGACGGAACTCTGACAATGTGGGCTACATCTATTATGGGTATATATCAATTATAAGTACAGATGGAATTTCAGGAATCTAGATACTTACTGTAATATAAACTAAAATGATTAAATTTGAATATCACCTTTAAATAAGTATAATGTACATGTATTTATATATAAATCCTCTCTCAATATATACACATATGCACGTACACACTTGCCCTTTCTGTCTGTCTCTCCAAGGACAGATCTTTTGGTACTATTTTTTAAAAATAAAACATTAATACATTTTGAAAGAATAGATAAGGTATCAGTAGTGTGGATAAAGAAGATATTAGAAGGGCAACTAGATAAGATATTTCTGCACTTGCCTTAACACTTGAAAGTGTAAGTCAAAATTCTCTTTGTGTTGTTTTTGAATTTTTTTACTTTTTTAACATTCAATTTTGATAAACTATGCTCTATCTCAAACATTTTTTTTTCATTATCATTTATTATTATTTATGCCTACACAGCACCTGGCCTTTCTAGGTGGTCTCCCATACAAGTACTAACCATGCCCAACGCTGCTTAGCTTCCAAGATCAGACATCAGGCTTGTTCAGGGTGGCATGGCTTTGGACCAAGGACTATGGCTCCACTGGGGTGTGAACACAGGACCTTCTGCATGTAAAGCAGACATGCTAACTGCTACACTATGGAACCATGTCCCTATCTCAAACATTTTTAACATCTATATTTTATCACTATAAAATTTAAAATAAATATTTTGTAATTATATATATGTAATTATACAATTATATCCAAATTTTTATATATTAATATAAATCACCATTATATCCACATATCTATATAGAATTGTGATTTGATATCTCCCAACATGTATATAAAAACACAAAATAAATCTTTTCCTTAAGAGTCAGGTATTTTACTTTATTCTTTTTTCTCTTTTGAATATTTCCATTCTACTTGTCAAAAGAAATTTATAATATTTCACTATACTTGTACTTTTCAAAATTGTTTAAGCAGATCATTTTTTTGAAAAGAACATATAAGGAAATTAGTACCTTAAAGTTTATTCCCTAAACTTCTCCATGTCCTTTGTCCACCAAAAGTATGTATACACTAGTTTGAAGACCTAATATTATAGTTTAGAGATATGATTACATTATTAAATTAAAATTTATTATATAAATATAAATTATAAATTATATATAAATACATAATGATATATAACTATGTATAAAATATATAAATACATAAATATATAAATATATAAGGTTTTAAAAGCAAATTCTTTAAATCCTCTTGGTTGCGTTATAAATTATATCCACATTTCCCTTATCATTCTTAAGAAATTATATCTCCATAATGGGTAAAATATTTGAACTATTTGATTCTATATTTTACTTAAAAATAAAATCTTAAATTATAATAATCTAAAATACATGTTTATTCCTCCTTTATTTCAAAACAATCTTACAGTCCCAGAGATAAACAATATTATCATCATTTAAAATAAAAAGTCAGTAATGGGAATCAATACCTATAACATAGGTGATACTGTTTTTCTTTTTTTTTAACTCCCTGCTGAAATACATTATTGTGTTATTTTCTTTACAAACTAGAAGTCTTCTTTATTGTCTTTCATCTCTCCTTAATTCAGTTGAGTAATATATAATTATTAGTATATTCTAACAGTGCCCCTCACAAATACAAATATTTTCAAGGATAATTACAATTAAGATTTTTAGCATATGAAAAATTTACTAAAGTTGAAAACAATTGTGTGACTTGTGGCCCTCGATAAAATTTATATTAAAGAATACGTGTATGACTCAACTCTATTAGGAAAAATCCCACAAACTTTCCAAATGCTTAATAGTTCCTTTTGTAAAATAAACCAGTGTGCTAAGATATACTGCTATTTCTTTAGAAGAGTAATGCTTTTTTAATTAGGGGCCAATGAAGATTTAAGTTGTTTAAACTATAATGTTTACTTTTTAAAATCATTGGATACATGAGAATTTCCTATTTAATCAAAATACAATATGTTTTAATTATTTACAGGAAAGCAGAATAGTGCTTAGAATTCGTAAAAGTTAAAAATTAAAAAATTAAAAATATTTTATCAGATTTACTGCCTCTAAACATTTCAGAAACAAGTTTTTCAGATCAAATAAGTCACACTAGTAAAATGTACCAAGAGGAAAAACATGATGATAGAAAATAGCACAAACAATTAACTTGCAAACATTGAGGCACTATTAGAATGTTATTGATTTTTCTGGTTATAATTAAGGTGTCAAAGAAAACACATCTTAAACTCATAGATTCTAAAATAATTTAATTTGTAATTTTGCCTCAAAGAGAAAGCAAAAATTGTCTTTCCATTGGAAAACAATTTATTTCTTACTGAATTTATAAAAGCACAAAAAACAATTTAAGAGTTTATTTAGAAAAAAAAATCTAATGGCTAAATGAAGTAGAAACTGGATACTATTTGGAAATCATATATTTTTAATCCAGTAGTAACTTTTTGAATAAAGTTTCTGCTATATATTAAGATACTTTTCTAAATTAAAGATATCTTTATGTAGGTTATTAAATCAGACAGGTATCCTATAATCAATTATTTTGTGAGAAACTATAAATAAATTGTATGGGGAAAGTAGAGACATTGTTGAGAGAGCAGAGTAGAAATTTACACAACAAATATTAAGGGAGAAAGATGCTATTGGCAGTAATTCTGATGAAATCAATAGAATTAAAGGTTAAGTATGCCCAAACAAATGAATGGAATTACAGGAGAAATAGAAGATTGCATTGGAAGTACTTGGTAAAATTAAATCTGTGTCTACTATATGATGAACTTTTTCCAGATACATATTAGGGAAACTCACACACAGAAACATACATACATGTACAAGAATGTTCATTGTAATATTGTTATGAGAAGGGGAAGTTGGATATAGTTGGAGATCCTTTACTACAAGGAAGAAAGTAATGTATTGTGTAGGTACATTATGGCATATTAGATAGCAGTTAGTACCTATAGATTTATGTAGATGACTGGCAACATGACTAAATTTTTTAAAATAAAAAATAACTATATACTGTAAGTTCTATAGTGACATATTTATTCAAATTAAACACACATACACCACCATCACCACAACCACCAGGCACACTGTATGTGTTTTCACAAGCTTGTAGGTATTCAAAGACATACATCAGATGCACTGCAGTGGATAAAACCAGAGTAAGGAAATGAAAGTGAGGTGTGTAATAGCATAAAAATAAAATATATCTATATGTTTATATCCATAGATATATTATGAACATATATGTATATGTAGATGTATATTTTTATACTATTTATAATTTATAGATATATGAACACAGGTGTGTGTATTTACATGCGCATATATGAAAGAGAGAGAGAGAACACAATAGAGGTCTTTTAAAAGATTCTATACAATATTCATTTTTCTTTGACTCTGAAACATAAAATACTGCTTTTGTTTAGGGCAGCAATCTCTTTAAAAAACAAATCAAAATTCTAGGCTTCCTTATGGCTAGAGCTGGAAATGTGACCTAGTGTTGAACAAAGGAGTATAAAGTTTCCAGAAAGACTACCCCGGAAAGTTATTTTTTCAAGGAAACTAGTTCATTAGGGAATACACATGCAGAAGAGCTTTAATTCACCTGGTCAGGGCTAAGAGAAGTTCAGATGTGTGTGGTGTTTAGAAGTCAGGCCAAATCTCATTAATCTGCAGAGATGTCTTTGAAATCAAGGTCCTTGGTTGTAAGCAAAAAAAAAAAAGAGATTTTGAATAAATTTAAAAAGCAAAAATATGTTGGAAAGTATTTAATAGATCAAAGAATCTGTGGGAAAGCTTGAAAACCAAAAACTGACAAAAAGCCAGGTGACTGGGCATCAAAAAGAGCCATTGTTACATCACAGAAAAAATATGGTTATAATGTCATTGTGGATACCACCAAAAAAGGCTGACTCTGAAAACATAATCTCTTTATTCTTACATTTCTGTACTACTCCTTTGAGATTCATATTTCTGGATTGGACACCCAATTTTCATGTTTAGTCCACATTCCTATATTCTGGACACCAAGAAGTACAGAGAAGTGCCCAAATGTGTTGAAAGGGAGTGGGGGAGATTTGGAAACTTAAGTTTCTGTAGTAGAAAGTGGAGACCTACCTACTATCCCAAATCACACAGTCGCGGAAAGATGTTTAAAATACAAAGCATGTTCACATATGGGGTGTTGAATGACAACAGCAGCAATGGATGGTCTCTACAATATTCCTGGGGAATCACACTTAACCAAAGTAAAAGAACTGAAGCAAGCCATATGAGAATCAGGAAAAGAAATCAAGCAGTATCGCAATTTGGCAGGGTAAAGTGGACACAGAGCCAAACAACAAATGTAGTGTCAAACCAGGCTTTTCCTGGAAAAAATGAGATCCAGATGGATTAAAGAATATTTTGGAAATTTAATTTTATGAACTTTTGGCCCTTCTGCCTGAGGATCCCTCAGATGAGTGGTTTCTGGGTTATCTGTGTATCCTGCCTTAAAGTGACTAAGCTGCTCCTACCTTCTGTGAACTCCCATTTATTTTGCAGAGAATTAGAGAACCCTGCCCGAACCCATAACCCGATTATGAACAATAATATTTGGTACTTAGCAGCAAAGATGAGAGCTATTCCAATCTTTCACGAGAAACTTATTTTTAATTTTTCCTTACTAAAGGATTCTTAGCATGGCAAATTGAGGTTAATAAAATAAATCTGACCTTACTCATAGAGGGTGTAAATATATGAACAGTTATTCTGTATGTAGACTTCTGCAGTATCATTTTGATGTACTGACAGTTTCTAAAGAAAGTAGTATTTATCTGTTAAAGTTTTAAGAATTGCTATAAATTGAGGTTTAATTTATTATTTAAAAAATATTAATCAGGGCCTCACAGATTCTTAAAAGTAAAAGAGACATAAAAATAATTCCCTCATGTCATAGAGGAGACTTCTGGGGTCAATGGAACTTTAATGGTTTGACAACTGTTAGATAATAAATAAAGGGCAGATGTGGGATTAAAACCAAAAGCTCCTACTGCTTCTCCAATGAAAATGTTTTATGGTCAGGAGTAGAGCATATATTTTGCATGTTGTTATTGTTTAAATTATTTATACTTGGAGTTAAAAACAGCTCTAGTGAGGCTAGTAAGGGCATATAAATGAGCGAAGAGGAACAATGAAAATATGTGTATTGTGTGAATGATATAGTGCAACCTGGAAAGCTGATGCCCTTTGCCATCAACTGATGCAATGATGCCACTGACAAGTAAATCCCTTTAACTAGTAGGTGTGATTACTCTACTCTTATCTTATTTAACATATTTTTCAGCTTATTTTAACAAGAGGTTGCCCGACTGTGCTCTGGCTGGCTGTTGCTGTTGGTAGTACATGCTCAAAGTCGCCATGTATGATTTTTTAATTTCGAATCTCTATTTTTAATGGTTGTATTTAAAATGCAACGGTACAAGATGAAGGCCAGATAAAACCCATCTAAGAGAGAATTTGGTCTGTAGGCTGCCAGTTTGTAATTGCAACTTATATTATCGACTGTACGATCATAGAGAATAATATCATTTATTCAAATATTCAACATCACTGCCCTCAGCGAGAGAATCTATTAAAACTAAAATAAAAAATATTTTTTAAAGTTTCTAAGTCAATTAGTATAAAAATTAATTCATTATTGTCAAAGCATATTCCTTTAAGGTCTACAAACACTATAATCTATGTGAAATGTTTACTTTAAGATGAACAGTAGTAGAGATAATTATAAATAATCTAAGAAAATGGAACTTGGAACAGGTGATCATACATCCATATTAACTTTGATAATCAATCTATTAAACTTATGCATAAAGTGTAGACATATCTTCTCAGCTCTTGATATAATTAAGTTTAATTTTTAACTTAATTCTACTCTGTTTAGAAAACATAATCTAAATTATTTCAATCTTTTAAAATTTGTTAAGGTTTTTTTTCATGTGTCACTATATGGCCAATTTTGGTAAATGATTCTTAAGTTCGTGAAAATAAGGTGAGTTTTGAGGCTTTGGGGAACAGTATATACAGCAATTTGTTAATATGTTTGTTAGATCTTCTAAGCATTTATGTCATAAAAGATTGATAATTTAGTTTTTGTGTGCTTATTGTTATCAGGTATTTAGTGAAATTTGTTAATGTTTTCTACTTTGATAATGTATTTGCTTATGTTTCCTTTTAGTTATGCTGATTTTTATTTTATGTATTTTGAAACTATGTCATTGAATACAAACATGTTTAGAATTGTTATACCGTCTTTCTTCAGTGAGTGACTCATTTGTCGTCATGCAAAATTATTCTTCATTTCCAGCAGATCTTCCTTACCTGACATTTGCCTTTTCCAACATTAGTAGTTATTCCCATGTTTGTTTTCTTTGCCTTGATTTTATTAGTATATCTACTTTCATCCCTTTATTTTCAATATTTTTGTGTCCTTATCTTTAAAATGTGTCTTTTCTAGGCAGTATTAGGCAGCACAGATGGTTTTTTGTTTGTTTTCATGTTTGTTTTATTTTTTCCCTCATCCAGCTCCATACAACTATCAAAAGCCCCATTGAGTTTTCTCTCTATTCAGTAGTAGTTTTTTGGGGCCTATTCCAGTATTTCAGCTTTTAGGTAATGCATAGAATTAATAAATGTACTCAGGGATAACAGAAGAAATTCAGATCAATTATGAAAGTCTCTAGAATTTTACTTTCTATATACAGTCTCTTCCTCAGATCTCTACCTATATGTATATGTGTATAAATATGTTTTTTTACATGTATATAGATATATATATGGGTTTTTTAAAATATTTATTTGGCTTTTCAGGTTGTTCTCAGCAGAAGCATTATCCACTGTAAACTATTTTATCCTACCTAAATACAGAAGTTAGCATGATTTTTAAAGATATTTCTAATTATTATATAAAGTATTTTAATATTAGGGCTTTTATGTTAGGCTAGCAAAAGAATTTTTCATGGGAAAGACTTATAGCCAATGATAAATTAATCATTTTTGGTAACTGGATTTCAGAGAAAGTAAGTAATAACTGAATCATAAGGGGTCTGTTTCTATAATTGCATTAACATTTGTTACCTTTTTAGAAAAATATTTTCATTGGTTTTGACATAATTAATAAAAAGCTTTTGCATGTTTCTTTCAGTTGTTAATTTTGATTTTGAAAACCCTTTGCAAAAACAAAAATATATGGCATGTTTCTCTGTGTTCTTTGAAATTAAGGGTCTAAAGTGAATAAAAACTATTTATCATTTTCAGTAACATTAACCGAAGTTTTATATCACAACTAAGTAATATCTTTGTGTTAGCTATCTTCATAAAGGCAGAGGAATCATATACTACCAGTGATAAAGTTCAAGGATCACTTTGTAGGTTCAGAAAATATTCAGATTTTTTCCACAAGAATTGTTAAATAAATTGATTATTTAGCAGTTAGATTTAACTGCTAAAGAAAATTCACAGGCATCAAAATGACAGTGCTTATGAATCTCTGGTTTAGATCAGATGAAAGAAACAATATAGCGAGAGCACTACTGTAAGGATATTCATTCCAGCCAAAGGCTAGCCATGGCAATACCGAAAATGCTGGATGGGGTTGGTTCTAATTTATTTCCACTGCAGGGTCAGGGCAGATATTTTTTCTCTCTATGGTCAGAACACCTCAGAACACCTTAGAACCAGAAAGCACAATCTGCCATATTGGCTGGGGCCTCTAATACTCTTCTGTTTCCATGAACAGTCCCAAGGGAAGACAGAAGAAAAGCTTAGGAAAGTCTTTATTTCTCTATCTATATATATCTGTATTGTTTAAACCATTTTTTAAATTCTCGTCATATGATGTTATCTGCATATAAAAAACTTAAAAAGCTAATAATACATGAGGCATAAAAGACAGTATACACAAACTCAGAGAAGTTCAAAACTATAATGTCTATGCCAGGAAGTATAAAAGTCCTGGTATCATTAATACATTTCAAATAGAGTTCTTTTAGGAGATGGGGGCTAGACCAGAACCAAGTCTCAGAGACTCTTTCTGTGTTGCTTAGGCTCTACTTCATAGGTGACGGAGAGTGATTTTTGGATGTTAAATGGGAGAAAATGACACAAACAAGTTTACATGTTCTAATTGAGTAAATCAGATAAATACTAGGAGCTATAGGGGGTTAAGAAGAGACATGAAGATTGCTGAGAAATGATTGGGATCTAACATGGCAATGAGAGTAAGTAGAGATGAATACACTGTTAGATGTGTTTCTGATAAACAATGTTGATATATTGAGTAGGTTGTTGGGTATATGTCTGAAGTGCAAAGTAAAGTTCAAGATTAGAAATAAAGATATAAGCATTTTCCATTGCATTTGTAGTCACTGAAGTCATCTGTAGAATAAGTGAATTCCTCCTGGGAGAACATTAAAGAAAGAACAGCAAAACCAGGGCAGAACCCTCAGAAGTAGTAATTAACTGTGCTTAGCAGAGGAAATGATGTCCCATGAAATGGAACAGTGAGAGAACCAAGAGGAAGTACCACAAAAGTTAAGAATGACTTGATAATGTACAGAATAACATTTCAGGAATAATTTGAAAATTAATAAGCATGTAAAAAATTCTGTTAGGCAGTTAGAGTATTAGTCACATTGTATATCATGATTTTACATTTTTTGTGACTACGATCTAAATGAAAGGATTTTATTACTAAATAAAACCTTGACATTTATTTCAGTAAATTTCCACCAGAAACCCACATTTTAACAAAATCAATAGATAAAAGGAATATCAATTGCTAAATGACTATACACACTTCATCTGAACAAGTACATGTGATATGATTGCTGTCCAGATGTTAGAGTAAGAAAGCATTTAGATTCTCTACCTAGTTTACCCAAAAGGTAAAATCTCCCAGAGGACGATGATTAGAATTAACAAGACAATCTAATTAAATTTAATTAGGTCAACCTGCATGAGACAATTTGCATAATTAATTTCAATCTGAAGTACCCCAAAGGGAGGCAATATTTGTATATTTTCGAAGAGCACTTCAGTGAAGAAAGGAAAAAAAAAGGAATAAAGGAAATAGGTCTGAGTATTAGAAAAGTGACAGAAAAGTAATTTTCCATGACATTTTACACATAAGGACTTGTTTTATTAAAATCTATATATACCTATCCAAAAGTATTCAGAGAAACTCTCCCCCCAAGTTCAGCTCTGTCTTAGGATGACTGTTGTACTTATTTCCCATTCAGGAACTAGCTGAGTATTTTACTTTGTTAAATTTACTGGGTCAACAAACATTAACTTAGAATATATTTGTTAGAGTAAAAGTCTTTAGTTCAAAGTATTCAAATTACTTTTGGAAAAGGTTCCAACTCATTTGACTCAAGCTCAAATAAGGAACTACAATGTAATGAGACATTCAGTGTTGTATAGCTGTGATCAAGAGTACAACACACTTTTTCACATATTAACATCTTTGATGTTAAAATATATCTTATATAACTGGCATATTTTTTATTCTGATGTAACACACTTGTGGTTCAGGAAATTGATAGATTAAATATGATAGTAAGGCATTCTTCACTCTAAGTTTACACCAATGGTATGAACTAACTGTTCTCTGATGTTCGATGATGTATTTTTTATTTAAAAAAACATTGCACAAAAATGTAATCAAACTAATAAGTATAAATCATTAAATAGTTTAAAACATACACCCATATATTGAAGCTCCAAGTCAAGAAATACATAATGCTACCCAAAAATCTTTTTTTGAGTCCCCTTTCTTAGAGAGTAACAATTATCTTAAAGTCTATGAAACGTTTTTTTTTTTTTTTAATTTTTATCACCATATATGTTCCTTGGAAAATGCAACTTAGTTTCACACGTTTTTAAACTGTCACAAAATAAAGTTCTATTAAATGTATTGTTTTGACTTGCTTTTGTTTAATATTTTGTTTGTGAGGTTAAATTTTTTTTTGAGTGTATAGTACAAATTGTTTTTTAAGAACATGTTGTTACCCTGATATCTAAGCAAGCAGAAATGCTCTAATGTGTATTTCTACAATAAGAATATACCCATCAAAGTCCAAAATGTTATATTAGATACATTGCTAACACCAAATCCTCAGAAGCTATTAAAGTTTTTCTAATTGTCTGAAAATGTGTTTTATACCAAAATAATCCAGTTTAGAAGTACATGTTACATTGAGTTGTAAATTCTTTAGTCTTCTTCAGTTTAAAAGGCTTGTCCTATAATTCCTTATAGTTAGATTCGGGTTATACACCCTTGTCAGAAATATCAGAGAGGTAGTGTTATAGTCTCATTGTATCTATCAAGTGGAGTACAATTTTGCTTTGTTCCATTTCTCATGATATTTACTTTGGCCACTTGAATATATATCTGATAGGTTTTTCCACTGTAAAATTTTCTTGTTTCCTCCTTTTTAAATGACTAAGTATTCTGTGGGAGGTATTTTCAAATTATGTATTTTAACTGTCCTTATGAAACAAGTTTCATATCAGTATGAACTCTGGATTCTTATTTCATTCAATAGGCAATAATTTATTACTATTATTATGTATTTTTACACTCCAATTGTCCTGATCTTCTGGTGGTTCCTGTTCAAGATGACTTCTGTGTCCTTTTCTCATGTTCCCAAGTTACCTTGAGATCCTTGCTTTCCGGCACAAGGTATTCTAGACTTCACTTGTAATTATCCTGCCCCAAACCTAGAATCAACCACTCTTCCATGCAGCCAATAGGTACCAGATGTGCTCATGTTCCAAGGTCCTCACAGTAGACAGACCTAGGGAACATATGTTTATAGCATAAGCACATGTCCATATACAGATAGCTAACTAGCTAAGCAGACAAAAAATAGAAGCACTACAAAATTCATTCATGTTTTGCTCCTTTCTATATGTGTAACTTATTTTAATATAGTAAGAAACTGGCTCCTATATCTTTAATTATGTGCTTTTGATCATTCTCCTCTCCTTATCACCTCACTTTGCTCTGGCACCCCATACCAGATCACATTTGTAGGGATGCCCTCCTAAACTTGTTCATGCTCTGATGCCCCATACCAGACAGTCTCTTTTTGCCAGGACAGTATACATATTTCTCATATACCCCACACAGTTTCCTCTATTATTAATATTTCACAACATTAGTCCATATTTTATTGAGATTTTCTTAGTTTTCACCTAAGGTCCTTTTTCATCCCAGATACTATATTACATTTATAGTCATGTCTCTTTAAGCACCTCTTGGTTTTGATGACCTATAAATTTTGAGGAGTGATTGTTTTATCACTGGTGAGATATTTTGTAAATTATTCATAAATTGTGATTTTTCTGGTGTTTTTATTCATGATTAGATGCACTGTGGGAGGAAGACCACAAAGATATTGTGCCATTTTTATTATGTCATATTAAAAGCACGTTCTACCAACATGACTTACTAATACTCATAATGACTTTGATCACCCAAGGTTGTGGTTGTCAGATCTCTCCAAGGTAAAGTTACTCTTTCCCATCTTTCTATATTGTACTTTTTGGAAAGAATTCATTCACTATACGCAGCCCAAGTTAAGTAGTGGAAAATTATATTCCTTGAGGGGTGAGAATCTACATAAATTATCTATATTTCTTTTGTATAGAGATTTGTCTATTTTTCCCATTTTATTTATCTTTTCATTCACTGTATCAGTAAGAACTTGTGGATATGTATTTTAGGCTTTGGGCTATAGTCCAATACTAATCTATTTATTTATTTTTTTCAATTATAGTGGACTTTCAACATTACATTAGTTTTGGGCATAGAGCATAATGGTTAGACATTTATATAACTTACAAATGATACTAATTTATTTATATTTTGCTCAAATTGTCTTAGTCTTGGTTATTGAGAGCTTTTTATGTTGGTACCTTTGTATCTTTGACCCTTTGACATACCCACCCATCATTCTTTGCGGGTCCTTCCTTCCTTCCTTCCTTCCTTCCTTCCTTCCTTCCTTCCTTCCTTCCTTCCTTCCTTTCTCTTTTTTAAATGATTCATTACTTTCTGGCAATACAAAAACCTCCAGAATCATCTTTATTTCCTTTTGTCATCATAGAATCAAATATTTTCTGAAGACCTTTGATTTCTTTTACTGAAGAATAGTATTAGAAACTAAAATTTGAGTGTTATGTGTGCTCATTGCTATAGGTCTGCTTTTATGTCTAGGCTCTCTCGGTTGATGGACAATGGAAATATAAATGTGTATAAATTTGTATATATACAGATATTGATTAAAATTTCTATATATAACCATGTATGTCTATATTAAGCTAATTGTGAATTGATATGACATCTCCAACTATAATCCATTACACCACATGGATTATGCTCACTTCCTCTCCTCAATTATGTGATCTCCTGCTACAACAATGAGAAGCCTGGTTCCCACAAACCAATATCCTTTTATGTAACTCTTCAGTCACAGTATATGTATAGAGCAGTACCAGAATTCTTAACCTATAGAGTACAGTAATAGTGTACAGTTTCTTTTGCCTTTAGTTTTACATTTCTACTTAATTTCAAAGTTACTTTGGCCAGCGTCCTTTCCTCATTCCTTTCAGTGAGATGTTTTCATAAATTTACTATATAATTCGATTGTTTTATAACATTCTACATTCTATCCTGGGATCTTCTACCATCCAAAATGATTTTTAAAATTTGCATACATTAAAGTTCATTCTTCATGTTGTAAAGTTCTATGGGTTTTGACAAATGCATGGTGTCAGTGTCCAGCAGCATAGTATCATACAAAATAGCTTCACTGCCCTAAACAATCTTGTACCCTTCATGTATTTAAACTTTTTATAGTTCTCTGAAGTCCTGGCAACCACTGATCTTTTTATCATGTCCATACTTTTGTCATTCCCAGTATGTCATATAATGGGAATCCTAGAGTACATAGCTTTTTCAAACTGGCTTCTTTCACATAACAATATGCATTTGAAGTCTTTCTATGTCTTTCTGTGGCTTCTTAGCTCCTTTCCTTTTATTGCTGGATAATATTTTATAATATGCATGTGCCATAGTTTGTTTATCTATTCACTTATTGAAGAATATTTTGTTGCTCTGACTTTTTTATAAATATCTATAAAGCTGCTATAAAGTTTTACATCTGGGTGTTAGTTGGACTTAAGTTTTCAAATCTGTAGACTAAATATCTGAGAAGTATTGTTAGATCATGTGTTAGGAGTGTATTAGCTTTGCAATAAATTGAATATCTTCTAAGTGGTTGTACCAATTTGCATTTGCACTAGCAAGGAGTAAAAGTTCCTGTTTCTCTGCATCCTCTTAACAATTGGTATTGTCTTTTTTTTTTCTTTTTTTCATTTTAATGGTATGTAGTGTAGTGTTTTAATTTGCAATTTCTTAATGAGAAATGATGTTGAACACCTTTTCATATACATATTTGCCATTTGTGGAACTTGTTTGGTGAGGTGTCTGTTGAGATTTTTACCCATTTTTAAAGTCCTTTATATGATATGTGTTCCAAATATTTTTCCAAGTCTCTGGTTTGTCTTTTGATGATCTCAACAGTGTCTTTCAGAAAGCTGGAGTTTTCGATTTGAATAAAGTCCAAGTTATCAATGTTTTCTTTCATGGACCATATCTGTATCTACAGACATCACTAAACACAAGATCTAAGAGATTTTCTCCTATGTTTTCCTTCAGAAGTTTCATAGTGTTGTATCTTATATTTCTATCTATGATCCTTTTAGAGTTATTTGTAATTGTCAGATCTGTGTTTAGGTTTTTTTTTTGTTGTTTTTTTGTTTTGTTTTGATTTTTTTTTTTTTTTTGGCATATGAACTAGAGAAACAACTTCCTAGTTGTTTAAATATTGGAGAGGATATGTAAAATGTGTCCCAAGTTAGCTTTCTAAGTAGAAAAGAAAATAGTGGGTTCTGTATACATAATCGACAATGGTAAATGAGATCTCTCTCTCTCTCTCTCTCTCTCTCTCTCTCTCTCTCTCTCTCTCTCTCTCTCATATACCAGTAGATTCCTTCCTGAAAAAAAAATTAAAAGTAAAATAATTGGATAAATTATTTTCATTTTCAAAATACTGTTTTCTTTTTGTGTGAACATTTCTCATATTATCTTTTCTCCTTTTTCAATGTCATCCTTTTCCCTGATAACTAACAATTTCAGTTTGGGATACTATTGTGTTAATCTCCATAACTGATGAGTTCCTGAAGACGTCTCTGGTTTGAGTTTCTCCTTTTGTATCTTGCACATGATATCCTGGCCATAGGAAAGAAATTAGAGGAGTTGTTGCTCATATACACTCACCTTGAACTACAGTACAATGATAAAGGTTTGACTGATGGTCCTAAATGGATTATATGCTCTCTCTGTAAATGAGTTAACAGTGAAGTTGGCCTATTTACATGTACAGAATTTTGATGGAATGTGTCCATATACCTTACTACCTTTGGAATGATTTTCAGAATCTTCTAGAATAAGTTAGAATATTATTAAGATATCATGATTATTTCAAAAAGATAAAATTTGTTTAAATTTATGTTTAAATTAGCAAAGAAACAGTAATTTTTATTTATAATAATGAAAACGATTATTTCTATGGATTCTAAAATGGAATAGTAAATCTAAATTTGATTTTTAAGTGAGACTGAATGTGCCTCTAACACATTATAAACACCAAAACTGATTGATTTTTATGGGTTCTTTTATGAACTTTAGTGCTAACACTAAATTTTTGTTATTGTTTCCTCCACACACACACAAAAATTGGTTTATTATGCTTTTTCAAGTACAAATTATAGTTTAAAGTAAAAATTTCAAGTGCAAGAAGTTGAAGTGAAAAGCACCATTTTAGGCATGATGTTTTAGATAACATATTCCCTTTTATGCTCAGTTAAGGCTGTCTTACAATCTAAAATTGTAGGTGTAGTTGACAGTTTAATAATGCTAAGCAAAGCACATGTCTCCACATCAAGTTACGGCACACATAATACATATTATCCTTGTAATACTTACTGTGATAACACAATAGTAGTGATAAAAATTGATCACAATTTGAGTAGCTATATTGAAGAATACTAAACCAATACCACAGATGAGAATACAACATTATGTATTTTTTAGAAAACATCCAAAACATGGTTGAACAGTTTTTTTTTATTATTATTCATGTCATCAGTGTCTAAAGCTATAATTTATCACTTAAAGCTATTTTGCTGTGACCCTGGTAGGCATAGAAAGCACCCAGGCATGGATTTCTCTGATAACAGATCCTTTCTGTTTGTAAGACTAATGTTAAGTTAGACTGTAACTAACCCCAATTTCTTTAATCTTTACAGATTTCATTTTTAAATCCCAAATACTGGATTTAGTGGGAAAAAGAACTGAAAGATACAATTCAATTCGGCAAACCTGTATGAAATAATAATTTTTTGATAGGCACAAAAGCAAACACTAAATCTACAGAGTTGAATGTGATAGGATCTAACTCCACATTCTGAGAAGTGATATACTGGCAATTTGAACAAGTCTTTTAAAAGCATGGAAAAGTGAGCAGTTGTTCATTCAAATTCATCAGAAGTTTACATTTTGAGCTACATCTTAAAGAATGAGTAGGGGTTGGTCATACAAAGAAGAGAGTATAGAGTTCTACCTTAACATCTCTCATATTCATTTTTTTATCCCCCTCTACTCTCTTGTCAAAGGCTTGTCATCTATCATTTAGAATACTGCTATAATATTATAAATACTAAGCAGTCCTTTGGTTTTGTGTCTCTCTAATTCAGTATCACTTCTGCTGCAAGGATTTACAATATATAGTTACCGAAAAGGGGTAATTGTTATAACAGGCTAGACTTCTCTTTTTAAAAAATTTTAAATATATTTATTTTATTTCTCCAGTAATATTGTTAATTTTTACAAAAACACAAGAAAATATGCCATTTACTTCATTTATTCTGTATAACAGTAAGTGTTGAAAACTTTATTAATTTCAAACAGCTAATATACTGTCTTTTCAAAGACTTTTAGGAAAATATCCTACCCCAAACTTAAATGTCCACAAGAAGCTCAGCCTCTGTATTTCACTTTCAGAAGAGGTTCTAAGAAAGATGGTTGTCTTGAATATTGCCCTATACCAACCTAAAGACCACTATTCAAATACAATATTCCTCTTCCTAACCTTCTTTTCCCAGCTAAAGAATCAGTTTATCGTAATTGGTTCTTTAGATCAAATTCAGTTTTTGATATTCAAAAGCTTTAGTATAATTAATTCCTTTAACTGTACATATAAAGAGTTTTGGACTATGAAGGAGCACAGGGTTCTTCTAATGGAGGCCTCACTGAGCAATTCTATAAGAGGCCACATCTCAGAGGAGCATCAATCAAAACTAAATAAATTTCTAATAAGACTAGAACGAAGGAACAAGATAGGAAATTATTCTTTTGTTTCTACTTTGTACAACACTGGACTCTGAAATAAGGGTTAGACATGGGGAAGAATTTGTTTTTCTCACCCCACTTTATAAACAATTCTGATTCGCGTTTGAGCTTAAAGTCAACTATTTTTAGTAGACATTCTTCTTAGACTCTTAAAAATGATTGATGGAATTTAATATTTTCAAAGTTATTTTTAACTCATCTGTTAAGATTTATTCAAGGTATTTTAATGGGTACTTGGGAAGATAGAGCAACTATATATTGTTAAAGTGACATTCCATGTACTTGAAAATTCCTGAATAGTTTTTTTTTTATGGTATTTTTATGAACTTCTCTCATTAATTATATTTGACATAAAATTCTAAAAATAATTTGTCAAATTTAAGGCAGAAGGGAAGAAAAGAAGGGGAAAATAGGAAAAAAGATTTGAAAAAGAAAATGAGAGGCAGAAAAAGTCTTTATAGAGTTATTAGCATTTCCACCCATAACTTTTTCCAAGGAGCTTGGTATCAATGTTGATCTAAAAATTGAAATATTACCATAGACATAGTCACAGACATGAGTAATCTACTCCAGATATTAATCATTTTATGTGGAAAATGGCCCCCAACCAATTCTACCTTGGTTGCAACTAATGGCTCTTTGCTCAAAATCATAGGTATCTAAAATAATGTACTTTCAAATACTGTCTAATTCATGATTGATTCCATTATAATGGTTTGGTCTTGTCTCTATGTGGCGTTAGTGTAATTGCTATTTCCTTATGTTATCATCTAAAATACATAGAGGACTAACATCCCTAACATAGATTATCTCAAAACAAAACAAAGAAACATCCAAAGGGTATATAAAATTAAACCAGACAGATTTTTGCTTACTTTTCCAGGAAGTAGAAGATAATAAATGTGCAACCACTGGTAAAATAAAATAAAATAAAATAAAAATTAAAAAATAAAAAAAGTGATAGTTATGTAATTTGCCTCAATGAAAATATGATTCTTTTTTTTCTGGAGGCTTTTTATTTGGAGGAATATGTAAAGACACCAATTAAAGACATATAAATTAGTGCTAATATTTGAAATTCTCATTTAGGTGTTATCTATGAATTAGCCCTTTCTCAGGCAAGATTACTATACCTATCTAAGGAAGGCAATGAAGTTTTAGAATCCATTATTATTTATACATACAGCTCTTTCCTAAATCAAGTCAGTTTCCATGGAAACAGGAATTATCTGTTAAAGTCTGACCTTTCCTTTGCATACTTTAGTTTTGACAGCTATGTGAACACTGTTTTAGAAAGCATATATCTCACAAGGAACCTTAAAAAAGATATACAAAATAGAAAGTAACTGAAAGTGCTATGTTTTAAAATGCAGTTAAGATTATGTACTTTTTTAACGTGACTTTTCATTTCTTTAAGAGCATGTAAGGTTTATTTTAAACCAGTATTACCTTGTCATGTTCAAAATTAAGAGCTAGAACAATGTGCAGAAACATTTTTATTACAGGTAAATTTTGTTAGATAAGTAAATATTTTTAAAAAACATGCTGTGTAAAGAACTATCAGCATACAATGGACACTTATTAATAATTACTTAAATGTACAAGCAAAGATATGAGTGTACTTCATACATATTAGATTACCATGATAATCTAATTATTAAAACTCTGGAGAATACATATCATTATCCTATTTTTTTAGTTGTAAAAGGATCAAGCGTGCTAAGTGATTTTCCAATATCACATATCAAGTATTTAAATATAGAGTTATATCCTGGGGATTCTAAAACATGAATTCTTTTAATTTTAGCCTTTAAAATTAAGAACAAATGAAGTAATCTCAAGAGGAAGAGAAATTTTAGCTAAAATATTGAGATTCATCTAAATTTAGTTATTATAAGATTTGATAAATTGTGGCTATATTTCTATCTGCTTCTGCATCTGGAAAGGTTATTTTTAAAATGTTTTTATTAGTTTTCATATTTGTGAAAACATCAATGACTATGTCTTTGGCAATGTGATAGCAAAAGAAGAAAATAATGTATTAAAACCTGATAGAGTAGAATTTTATAATAGAGAATCTCAGAAAGCAGAGAATATAATTATGGCAATTGTCATTAGAGTTTTGTGTTCAATAAATAAAACATATTAAATGTAATTGAGGACAAACATTAAAGTTATTTCACAAAAAGATATTTAATTCTACTTACTAATTTTAACTCCCAGAGTAAGTACAAAAATAGCAGCCATTTCAACATGAAGAAAAATGTTTCATGGGGAGGAAAAATCCATCTATCTGAAATGACCACCCCAAACATAAGGACAAAACACTAAAATAAAATTCAGTAATGAATCAAATGGAAAATAAATGAATTTTCAACAGTAGTTTGAGAGAAGAACCATAAAGAGCCTCGAAGGACATCGCAATATAATTTCATTTCTTGAAACAAGTTTCAAAGTCAAAACTATATAAAATACAAAATATTTTATATTGTTTACTTCTTTATTTTAATAATTTGAAAGCATTAAAGACTTTCATCTTTTCATGTTTATGATAAATTTAGAAACCATAAAGACACATTCTCTCTTCTCTTTCAAATCTATTTTGTTTTTATAGTTTCTGATTTTATGACATAATATATATATCATTTTTCACAAAGCTGAAACATATATGTGTGTGTGTGTGTGTGTGTGTGTGTGTGTGTGTGTATATATAGTTATAGGTTGAATTTCTGCAGTTGTAGAACATACTTTGATTTTTTTCATGAAATGAAAACACATATTTTGTAAGCTTTAGCTTTTACTTTCCTCTTCTTAAATTTAATAACTTTGTCCTTGAAGAAAGTAGATTATATTGTTATAGGTCTGGAAATTGGCATCACAGAAATGATACAAGCTAATGGGTTACTTTAGTGTGGTCTTGGTTGAAATGCATGATGACAAGCCTAAGCTAAATAGGAAAATAATCTGTAGCCAAGCTCAGATAAATTTATCTGAGCCTAATCTGATTAAAAAAATTTGGAGTGAACTGTAGAAAGTAACTTTACCAAAATATTTTAATAAGAAAGAATGAAAAGAAAACTCCATTATGGTCCCCAGCAATTAGAGATTATATTTAATAATCTTAAAACTGCTCTAGAAAGGAATCAGGACTCCTAAGATAAATGCCTAAGAGAAATGCTTGAAGTGATTGGGAAGAGTATGAATATAAAACACCTTTTTTTGTGTATGTGTGCTGAAAAGTAAAAAGATACTCTGCCAGCGATGGTGACATATTAAAAGAATACAGGAGCCAGCTTGAACAAGCAACCAACCATTGGCCAAATCAGGGTATTCCTGAGAATGAAGTAAGCTGCAAGGAAGATTCAATTTGTACAGGTCTGAAGAGTGGGGAATGTTTTGGATGTGACACTCTCAAATTGAGATATCTAGTGCTGCCTTTGTCTTCAATTAACTCTGTAACCCCGAATAAGTGACTCTGAGGTAAATTTCTTCATTTCTCCATTAAAATGTTTGTCTAACTTCCATTTTAAAAAAATCTATAAATAGAGACAATTTCTAGAATGGAGTGGAGAATGCAAAAGAAGCTCTCTAATAAATAATTTAACTAGAAAAAAATATGAAAAGCAATAATTTAAAGTATCTGGAAATTGTCCTAAGGGCATACAGCAAATGTAGAAACTTTTATTCAACTAAATCATCTAAATCTCAGTCAGACCATCAAGAGTCAGTGGCATCTGGGCCACCACCTACCTTCCCCAACTCCCTGCCTTCTGCTCATGCCAAGCTACATCTTATGGGAATTGCTCCAGGATCTAATATAGAAAAGTGCAGCCAAGAAGATGATTTTATTCTCTTCTCTCACATCCTACTCTGATTTGGTTTCTAACTGAGGAAAGAAAGGAGAGAGAAGCAGGTAGCTTATGAGAACTCATCCCACCCCTAGCCAAGTTGCAGAAATTCTATTTCAAGCAAATATAACTAATAGGACCAGGGCACCTTGGCTCCAACCAGCCCTTACTCATAGGATAGAAAATGTCAGAACAGGATATGGGGAAGAATTTAAAGCATTCACAAATCATAGAGATCAATCAACAAAGAACAGAAGTCTCAACAGCACTATGGACATAAGCAAACTTATGAACAACAACTGGCTGAACAATAAGCTACTCCGACATAGGGTATTATGAACTGAATTTGCATCCTTCTAAGCTTCACATGTTTAAGCTCCAGCCCCTCAATGTGATTATATTTGGAGATAGGGTCTTTATGGAGGTAATTAAGTGAAGTGAGGTCACAGGGTGGGGTCCTGATCCAAAAGCATTAGTGTCCTTATAAAAGACACCAGAGAATGCACTCTGTTCTCCTTCTCTCCCTCTCCTCATTTCCCCCTCTTTCCCAGTCTCTCTATTTCCCTCTCTCTCTCTCTCTCTTTCTCTCCTTCTCTGCCATGTGAGGACACAGTGAGTAGGAAGCTCCTTTACAAGCCAGGAAATGAGCCTTCACCAGCAACTGACCCTGTAGAACTCTGACCTGGGGCTTCTAGCCTCCAGAATTGTGAGAAAACAATTTTCTATTGGTTAAGTCACCCAGTCTATGGCAATTTGTTATAGCAGCCTGAGCAAACTAATACATAGAGATAACTCCTAGGAAACCAGGCTTAAAATAAGATTGTATCCATCCCTGGCAGCCTGGGAGATTGTGTGAATGGCCAAGGCTATGCCCTCTCAGGTATGATCACAGAGGGAAAATCAAAGCTGCTCATAACTGGCTAAACATGTGGCAAAAACAGAAACCCTGTCACCTTTGCTTATAGTCTCCAAGTCTCAAACACATCCAATAATAAAGATTAGATGTTTAATACTTTAATAATAAATGGCCAATACTGATCCATGAGCAACCCCTATGTAACCAGGTTAAAAGATTAAAACATGAAAAAATATATGAGCAGAAATATCAAATATCAAAGTTCACATGGTCACACTCAAGGGGAAAATGCCTTCACAAAGTTAGTTCAGCCAAGTCACTAAGCAAATAAATAAACAACCAATCAAAAACAATATAAATCAGGAGTGGAAGTATCAGCAATCTGTGAAATATTCTAAGATATGGAAAAAAAAACCTCCAGAAAACTGACAATATACAGAAAAAAAAAGACAATAGAAACTGCTTTTAAAGTAGCCCCGATTTTTGCAGTTAGCAAAGACTTCAAAGTAGCCATTATAAATATATTTAAAGAACTAAAAGAGACCACGTCTAAAGAATCGAAAGAAGGTATGATGACAACATCTCATGATATTGAAAATAATTAATAAAGAGATAAAATTATTTTTAAAAAGAACCAAATGGGACATTCTTTAGTTTGAAAGTATGATAACTGAAATGAAACATTAACTAGATGGCTTCAACACGAGATATGAATTGGCAAAAGAAAGAATAAGCAAAATAGAAGATAAATCAAGAGGTAATCTGAAGGACAGAAAAAAGAATGAAGAAAAATTAACAGAGTCACAGAGAAATATGAGGTACCAATTAACACGCCAACAATAAAAAAGAACAAAATAATTCAATTTTCTCTCAAAAAGAATTTAAGTACTTAAAAATGTCTTCAAGTTATTATTGTTACTACTCTAGATGCCAATTGAAATACGAAAGGGCAGAATTACAAATACTAAAGAGATAGAACAACTTCTTTGAATTACACTAAATAGAAAAATATATCAAAGAGAATGTTTAATTTTGTTGTAATATTTTCAAAAAGATAATAAAATAATTTTTATATATCAGCAAGAACACAAAGGGCTATCTCTAGTCTGCTCATGCTACAAATGTCTTTTATCCAAACTCTTTAGAGAAAGATTGAGAGAGAATACCACTTCATATTCTAAATGAGGTAGAATTATGTAAGCTAACATAATAGAATTCCTCATGTAAAAAATGCATGATCACATTTTAGAAAAACCCTCTTAGGAGACAATGTTTTTCACTGCCCCTGACCCATGTCAAAAATAGCAAGAACAGCAAATACCAGCCCTCTAGGCAATTCTAATAATAAACAGTACTAGAATTTTGATCAGGTGTTTAATTCTTACCTTAAGGAATAACTTAAGCCTTTAAAATACCAAGTTTCTGTGTTGGAAATAACTAAATGGCTACTAAGACAGTTCTGTGTGTGGCTTTTGTCTTCTTTTTAAGCTAACCAAATTTACTTTCTAGACTGAAATTGTTGGCAAACTAAAACTTAAAACCGTAGTCACAAAAAATACTCACATACTCGTGTTTAGAAGTAAATCAAAATGCTGCTTAACTCACACCACCATTTTTTGTACTGCTCTGATAAAATATTTATAGACATTACTTGAAAGTAGTCATAGCTTCTAAGAAGGAAGGTTGTCTTCCCAGTTGTAGTTATGTATGTTCTTACAGCAACATCGTTGTCCATTCTGGAAATAGTTTACTATCATTATTAACTCTTATTAAGGAAGAAAATAAAAATATGTATTTCTACCATGGTGGTACAGAAAGAAAGTGGGTTTTAAAAATAAAAATCTGAACTTGAATCATGGTCTGCCACTTAGAAACTGATCAATCTTAGGCCAATTTTATCTTTTTAAATCCCAGTTTTCCCATGTGTGAAATATAAAGAATTCAATGTACAGCATTATTGAGTAAAGAAAAAAAATGTAAAAAGTAAAGCATCTATCAGTGTTTTCCAAATAGAGTCCACAAAAATTCTGGAGCCACTGTTTGGAAGATTCATTTAAATAGTAATTATGATGCGCTTCTGGAGACAGAGTGTCGATCAGAGAGTGGGATTTGCACAGGAATTTCTCACTGTCAATAGAGAAAATCAGTGAAATCAAAAGCTGATTCTTTGAGAATATTAATAAACTGAATAAACCTATAATTATATTAACCAAGAGAAAAAGATAGAACATATAATTTAGTAATAACAGAAATGAAAGAGGGGTCATCACTACTGATCTTGTAATATTAAAGGATAATTAAAACATACTATGAACAACTCTATAGCCACAGATTGATAATTTAGATGAAACAAACTTATTCCTTAAATGACAAAAACTATAAAGGCTCATGAAAGTTGAAAGAGATACTCTGCGTAGGACTATACTATTAAAGAAATTATTTCATTTATAACCCTCCAAAAAGGAAAATGCCATTCCTAAATGGTTTCACTGGTGAATTCTACCAAATACTGAAAGAGGAAATAAAACCATTTGTCAAGTACAGAAAATAGAATGAGTGAGGTATCTAGATTCCATTACTTATTAAAGTAAAACAATAGAGAAATGACAAGAATGAGAGTTTTCTGGGAGAAGTCATGTATACACACATTTTGATTAAATTTGGTTTCTCCAGACTTTTTAAAATGGAAACACTATATTTTTCAATCAGTTTGAGCATAAGAGAAGAAAACAAATATTAAGTCAAACAGCAGAAAACTACTAAAATAAATGTTATACCTGAAACCAGATGCAGTGGAAGATTAGTGTAGAGCTTAGTGGGAAAATGGAACTACAATTAGTGGTTAAAGAAAAGGGGTAGGCCCACGGATAAGTAAGAAACACTGAAGTTGGTTCTCTGGTAGAGAAAAAACATGAATGGTTATGCTGTTAGCACAAGTATCTGGAGCAGGAAATGGCATAAATAATCACTAATTGTTGAGGCATATAAAAGAATGACAGTAACTCATAAATTGATTTTAGATGAAACTAATACACTTTCAGAAATATAATTGGAAATGAAGGTATGACATTGAAAATATGCAAAAGGAATAGATGTTACAAATGTGGTGGATATTTAGTTTTGTTCAGCAATACCATTAGACATTAGAAGCCTATTTAGAAATGATCCAGACTTCTCAAACTAATATTATTACATACTATGTCCAGTACTGGACAGTCAGAACTTATAAAACTATTTTATTGTTTGTAAAAAATAATTTTACTTTTTTTTTTTTTTTTTTTTTTTTAACTCAGACTATCCTATTTGAGGCTTGGAATCCTGGGAAAGATATTATGAGAAATGACTGCCTAACCACCAGCTCTCTATCCAACTCCAACTCTGAGAAAGAGATTTTGAGAGTCTAGTGCTACAAACCAATACTGGGACATACCAAGATCATCTGCCTCTCATATGATTCTCTGAGAAGGACACAAGATTATCCCAGTGGCACTCTTCCAAAAATACTTAACTTGAATCTCATTATAGGATAAATCCCAACTAAGCAAAAATCTACAAAATACGTGTCTTCCACTCTTCAAAAGCTGTTAGGCCACAATGGGGAAAATCCAAGATACTATTTCATATTAAAGAAGGCTAAACAAATATGACAACTAAATAAATTGTAGTCATAGACCGTTCTTGAATCAGGAAAAAAATAATTATAAAGGATGTCTTTGAAACAATGGATGACATTTGAAAAAGAAAAGTGGATTATACTATGACAATATATTAATGCTAAAATTTCCTTATTTTGATCATTGTACTGTGGTCATGTGAGAGATTTCTTTGTCCATAAAACAGTACATAATGAAATATTTAATGGTTAAAAAGCATGTGTATCCAACCTTTTCTCAAATGTTCAGAAAAAAATTATCTCTCCATATGCATAAAACCAAATGTGGCAAAATGCCAAGAAATTATGAATCTAATAAGGGCTTGTGGGAGTTCCCTGTATTGTCCTTGTACTTTTTCTGTTGGAATTATACTAAAAATGTAAAAGAAATCAACTTAAGCATTTTACCAATATTGAGAAAAAACAATATCAGTTTTCAATAATTAAGTTCACATTTTCTTCAAAATAAGATTTGTTCATGAAAGAGAGGGAACAACAATTTGGAAACTGTTAAAGCATAGCTTAATTCTTGTTAACAATGAAACCCCAATTAGAGGCCTACATATTTTCTGTTTTACGATGATTTGTTTTTATTTCCTGTCTATACTGAATAAGCAAATGTCAATAAAAAGCAAAGATTTTAATTTTTATTTTCTCTTTCATTGTTTCATATTTACCTCTCATGCTCCCCATTTCCCTGCCTTTATCCACTTTTTTTTACAATTTATTTATTATTCATTTACTTCTTTATACTTTATTATCAATGAATGAAAATACATAGGTTTTAATAAATCATTGAATTTAATTTCTAGATATTTTGGCTTAGGTTAGATTTTGTTTTCAACCCAATATCCTTGGACTTGATCTCCCCAGAACTCCTGTCAATACTCTTGTCTGACTGCTTCTAACCAAATATTTTATCTGTTCATATTGCTGTGTTTTATAAGATAAGTGAAAAACCTCCTATTAAAATGTCAGACAATTAAACTAGAACTAAATCTGCCCATAGAAATGAAGAAATTTGAATAATTTTGATGTCTAATCAGCTTCAAAAATCAATTTAGCTAATAAATATAAGCTAAAGATTAAGCTCAATCAAATTCATATTTAAAAATTAATGTTTGAATAAGCATGTGTGATTGTATTGTGGATAGAATTTAAATTTTTATTTATAAATAATCCAGTTTAAAAGAAAAGCAGCATTCTGTAAGATTTAATGACTGTGTAATAAGAACAACAGGCTTCAGAGGCTGTTCTGATTATGTATGAACATGTATATTTGTGTGTTTTGGCCAACCAATGTTGTGTAACAACGTTCAAATATTATTACTCATAACAGACTTTCTAAGGCAAGGTTTTTGAGATACTTCATTATTAAGTACTAAATAAATTATGTATTTTTCATTCATGTTCTTTATTCACCTTGTAACAAATCTGTTAGGCTGCAAAATCTAGTTTTTGGCTTACATCCTGAGACAGAAATTTGAAGAGTAATCAGCTAAATCTTCAAGGAAGCTCCGATGTTTATTGGGTACTTTCAAATGTAAAAAGAGAATTTGTATCCATTTATATTTCCTGAAAAATGAGACTTTCTTATAATTAAATAAGCTGACATTAATATAAACTTGGGAAGTATGAAATAGTATACAAACTAAAACGTAGTTTAAATAGACTTCGTCAAGTAGCAAATCATTTTTAAATGTGTAGTACTGTGAATAAACTTGCTTAGAGACATCATGAGGACAAAAATTTGACCTTAATAAGTCATAATAAACTTTTATTTAAACTTTCATTTTTGTGAAAACAACTTTCTTCAAATCATAATTGGCTATTAAAAAAACCCATAAAGTAATGGTAACTTTCGGGCAGAATATGATAACTCATATGATTAATTAACAAGTTGACACAGACTCCCTTTCCATTACCTAATCAGCAGAAAAATGCTGAATCTTTCCCCAAGGAAAAATTAGATTTTTCTTCTAAATATAACTGAATGAATGTGTTTCAAAATTAAAATTAAAAAAATCAGACAATCTGTAAGTGAATTTTTTGTATAAATTTTGAGTGGCTTTATTTCATATTTATTATCATATAATTTTATTGACTTAAATCATGCATTAGCTTAGATTTTAAAAATTCAACCTGGACTTATATTAAGAGAATATGTTCCCTATCTTTGAAATCTGTCTAAAGATTAAAACAGGCACAAACTTTAAAGTGTTTGGTCATTTTAAGTTTCATGAGTTTTAAGGAAAAAATAACACTGTTTTTTGGTATTATGTGATGCAATAATCATCTGAGAATAACTACATCATGCCTGGGTAATCAGAGTCATTTAAAAAGTTAGAGCATAAATTTCCCAGCTCTTGCTCCTATCTGTTGGTGGAGGACAGCCACACTACTGTAAAATCTTCTGAAGCTGCCATATTAATCCTCTTCTTTCTGGCTACCTCACTGAATTTATATGCAGTCAATTGGTTAAGTACACATCACTTTTGCCAACATACTGGTGCCTACTATGGCAATGAAAATGAGCGCTCAACTGCCCCCAACAGTTATTTTCTATTGTGTTAACCATGGCCTACATCTCAGGCTGTAATTATCTTGCTTTTTTTTTTTTTATTTATTGTTGATTGTCTCTCCTTCTATAATATAAATATAAAATCAATGATATATTTTCTCTCTGGTTCCTGGATCTCTATATCTTCATACAGTAATATGTGTTAAATAGTTATATAATAATAATAAGGTAGTAGTAGTAGTAGTAGTAGTAGTAGTAGTAGTAGTAGTAGTAGTAGTAAATCTCCAATGGTTCTCCATTGCCTAAAAGATAAAATGCAAATTTCTCAATATCGAATAAGGCTTTTTACAGGGTGCCTGTGACCAGCCTTTTGGCCCCTCTCAGGTTACAGCCCTCCCTTCAAAAATTCATTGAAGCAAACTAAATACCATGTCCAGAGCAGCCCTGTACTTTCAGATCCTTGGTCAGGGTTAGCTCCACTGGGAATATTCTTCCCATCTCCATTTCAGAAGATGTTTGATGTATCATTTAAAGTTCAGAGCAAAGTCTCCTATTTTTTTGAAGAATCCCTGTGTATCTCAAACCGGATTTATCACTCTTCACTTGGTGATTTCCTGACATATTTTATTTATCTTCCTTATGGCCAATTAGCATATATTTTAACTTGCACATATTTCTAGTCTCTTAACTATGGTGTGAGCTCTGTAAAAGCAGAGAATATATTCTTGCCTGCCTATATCCAGGACCTAACCCAATACCTAATATAACATATATCGTATTTTGTTAAGTGAAAACTTTAATTTCACTAAGCAGCTTGTTTTTCTCCTGGAATAAATGCTAATTATTGATATAGTTCAAATTTATCCAAGTTCCCAAACTCATAGAGCATAATGAAAGGGAATAGTCCATGCACCTTAATTCTCAGTAACAAAGAAAACATATGGTGGGTTTTGGTATTTTGGTATTTGTGAGCAGGCTTTTAAAGGTGGCAATAGCCAAGGATGGTAATCTTTTATTTATCACATACCACCTGAGATACTTTGCATATCAAACACGAGAACATAGTGTTTGAGTTGTGGGTAAAGGTTATAACCAGTTGAAAAATGGTCTGTGCAAATGAACAGAATTGAGTTGAAAGAAGACAGGCAATTTTAAATCCTCCTTTATAATTTTACAGATGAATAACACATGTTTTTGATGTGGCATTTCAGTTTCTTTGGGTTTTTCATCATGTTTAAAGTTGCTAAGAAAGATCTTATATGTTTTCACTACACAGAAAAAAAGATAATTATGTGAGGTGTCAGAGGCATTAACGAACCCTATTACAGTAATCATTTCATAATGTATAAATGTATCAAATCATCATGTTGTACAACTTAAACATATACAATGTTAAATGTCAATTATATCTCAATAGAACTGTAAAAAATGATATGATTTTAAGAAATTAAGAAGAGTAGTGTAAATGATTTTGGTGGCAGGTGTAGGAAACATTAAAGCTTCATCGTTCCTATTTTTTTCATTGGGGAAAAATTAATTGAGTTAAATTAGCAGAATTTTTTTCATGAATATTTTTAGTTCTTTAAAATAATCCCCTTTATGTTCTCAGCTCATCAAATAAAGATATTTGTCTGGAAGCCCATATTGACTATTTTCTCTTAGTGACAGAAACATTTTTTAATAGTTAATTTAGAAACTGTTTCTGGAAAAGGTATTGAAATGTCCTACTGATTCATAAATGCCAGATCTACTCCAAACCACCATTTTGGCTGATACATTTTGAGTGAAAAAAATTAGCTTATATAAAACTAAATTCATTTCCAGATAATAATACAAATTGTTTATGTGCTCCCTTTAAAAGTAAATTATAAATTATTTTTTCTGATTATGTAAATGAGTGTGTTTAATTATTAAATATTAATAATTAAATCAATATTTGAAGGATTGTTTCTCTCAAAAAGATATAGTGAGCCTTGACCCCAGATACCTTTGAATGTAAAATTTGGAAATAATGTCTTCGCAGATGTAATCAAGGAAGATGAACTCATCCTGGATTAGTGTGGACCCTAAATCCAGTGGTTGGTATCATTACATAGAGAAATTCAGAGATGCAGAAACACAAGAATAATGCCATGTGAAAATGGAGGCAGAGATTGGAGTGATGCATCTACAAATTAAGGAAGAGCAAATATTGCTGGCGATCACCTAAAGCTAGGAAGAGGCAAGGAAGGATTTTTCCCTAGAATCTTCTAGCCTTTAGGACCAGGAGAGAATAAATTTCTGTTGTGTGAAGCAATTCATTTTATGGTAATTTGTTATAGTAGCTCAGGGAAACAAATACTCTGCCATGATACAAAATAAATATTAATAATATACTGGCCTGTCTCTTCAGTTTCTTTCAAAAGTTACACAAATAATTTTAATAATAACTAAGTTCCTTGATCTAAACTCCTTTTTAGCAGAACCTGTTTTAAGGCCAAATTCTGTTGTCTGTTTTATTATATTTGCTATGATGGTTAATACACTCATGGAAATTCTTGTATATATATCTCATATTAATTCACTGGAATAATTACTTAGTCAAATAAACTGCTTATTATAATTGTATGTTAATTGATAGTCATAGAAATTATATGTTGCCAAACTGTCTATAGCAGTATAAAAACGTGCCAATTCTCATATCAATTGCCACACTGAAAATGATCAGTCCAGTATCTCTGCCAATCTGAGAGGTGAAAAGCAATCTTATTGATATTTACTTTGTATTTATTTGATTATTATGAAGTTTCAGGTTTTGAAATGTTTTCTGGACATTTATACTTATTATTGTGTTCCTTATCATATATTTAATTTTTTTTTCAACTGCGTTGCTTAATTTTTGCCAATATCTTATATTATGCATTCTTCAGGTCTGAATCTCTATTCTTGTGATCATGGGCGAAATAAGAAATGTGTGTAAAGAAGAGCAAACTATTTAGACGAGAGTTAGAACATATGACATTAGTAATGTTAAGCACTTCCTTTGCTGGTGAACTGAATTGAACTAACAGAAACAGCTTTTATCCTCTTTGTTCCTCAGATCGAAAATATGCCTGCAATATAACTCAATTATGTTCCCATGTTCCTGGATCCACACTGGGTCTTCATTGAAGTATAGTAAGACAAGCAGGCAGGGAACCCTAAGGCTCATCGTTTCTCATGGATGTAAGTAGATCTAATATTTCCTTGGAATAAATTTTTGATAAGAAGTTAACTTGCTTTTAGATTCTCCTTTTTTAAATTAATAAAACATTAGCTAATGACTTCTGTTCAATTATCTCCCATTATTACTAAAAAATAACTAAATAAAATCTAAGAGTGCTAATTTAAAAGTCCAAAATATTGCTGCTTAAATAACAGTGCTCCTTTATCTGAGGAACTTTGGACTGCCAATGCTTACAAAAACAGTTTTTTTTTTTTTCTTTTCTGATTTATCTACTGCCTCCTCCATACCTTAGGTTACCTAGTCCTGTTCATTTCACAGCAAATCTATCAGAACTGATGAAGTCAAAAATAGGCAACAGGTCACGATTCAGTTATCTACAGCTGAGCAATCTTTCTCTTGAACATAAATTAATCATCATTACTGAGTATACTCAATTCCTAAATTTAGATGTTTCCATTGATATTCTGAATTTTTAAGTACTTAAATAAAATACTGAGTTTCACAGGAATAGTCCCTGTTACAAAATTTGTAGACAATATTGGGAAATGTAAGAGACCAAAAAATAAGGAAGAGGGTATTAGGGAATGAGCTTGCTTCAGAACTATCAGAAGGAAGCACATTTTGTGTTCCATCTAGCTCCTCTGTGCATGTTTGAGTAAAACCTTTTAAATGCGATCCAATTTGCTTAAGACATTTTGTTTGCTTAAGACAAAATTATGCAGAGCTTGTATGTTTGGCACCCTAGCTATTTTCCCAAATGCTAGATAATTACCTACTTTCTACTCTCTCCCATTTCTATAAATATAAATCCTTATACTAATTGAAATGTTCTCTCATAATAAATTTCTTCCTTAATTGCCTTACGATCCAGAGATGGTCTCTACTAATTGAAACTGCAATCTGCACGTAATGGCAAGTGTTACTAGTGCTCAAGCTTTGCAAATGTAAACCAAAATGTATTAGTGTCCTCCAATAAAATGTTTTTTTTTTTCAACCATACATGAAATAATGAACACTTTCCATCCCCTTTCTTAGTACTGAGACAGTCTTCATAATTTCCAATCTAAAAATTATACAAGTGGAAAGTTCGAAGTTGTACATCATATAAAAATTCTGGCAAACAGCCTTTTTGGAAGATACGTGGAAGAGAGTCATAGCTACTGATGTTGTTTTTGTTTTTGTAAAATAGTGTAATATTAATGATTTACTTTTAAAGATTATATGAGTAGAAGGTATTCTATGTTCATTAAATACTATCACTAACAAGAAATTCACTACCTTAAACTGTAACACATTTAAGTTCAAAATGTTTTAATTGGTATAGTTCTGATAATCTCTTTTCTATCATCTTTCCTACAATTTTAAAAATAATAATATTCACATTCTTATACTTTTAAAAAATATTTTATCATTTAATGATTATAGTCACTTTCAAAAATCACTCTAAAATGGAGTTCCCAGGAGTAAATGTAAAACAAATGGTACACTCAGTACAACTGAGAGTCTCGTGGATTTAGTCAATTCTAGCTGATTTACGAGAAAAGAAAATCAGTTGTAGGGATACAAAGTAACTCAAGTGTGTGTGGCTCCAGAAAACAATGCAGTAGGAATTGGGGTGTTTTTAGAGGTCGTCATTTGAATAACTCGGCTCCTTGAATCACTCAGCTCAGGATTCAGTTTCAAAGGCTCACAGGCTTATCTGCATTCATGTGCCAATCCCCTTAGTTTGGTGAAGTACCTAAGCAAAGTATTTGATAGATATGACCATTGAGATCATTAGTAAAAAGTCTTATCATCAAAGAGTATTATTACTAAAGGAGAAGAAAGAGATGCTGCCCAGGTGAAAACAGCCAATTCCTGATTCAGCAGACCCATAACCCTCAAGCTTTTCTGCCTGTGACTAGTTATCAAAACAGTATGGCCTTCTGAGCAGGCCTAGTTGTGTTCAAATCCAGAAGAGGACAGAAGAGAGCTGCTTTCAACTTCTGATATAAGCTAGGTTTTCTGATCCTTTAATATTTAGGTAAAATTCTGATCCATATTTAGTTTCTATCAGCTTTCTACTAGTAAGGACATTAGAGAAAGAGAAATTGACAGGCAGAAAAATACATATATATATATATATAAACATATATACATAGATTAATCATCTAGTGGGCAGAGAATGGTTATTTCATTACTCTGTGCTTTTGGTATTTTTCTAAATCATCCTTAACAGATATATATTTTTAAACTTTTATATACTGTGGCATAGGAAAGTATTTCCTAAACTATCTTTTAAATATGTACACATGAACATATACTACACATATTATTTCCAGAAATGTTAATATGTATAAAATGAAAAAGAATTCCATCATTAAAAATATTTATAATATGCTACATATTCTAGCACCTTTCTGGAGATCCACAATTTATATTAACATATTGTGTGTCCCTGATGTCAAACTTTGAAGGTCAGATAGAATTAAATTTAACTTAACTTTACATTTTTTAATGTGTGTGACTTTGGTCTATTTATGCCATTTTTTTAAACTCCAGTTTTCTCAACAATTAAAAGACAGCAGCAAAACCTTTAGTTTAAATAATAAGAGCACAAATTTAACTACATGAACTTGAGTTCATACCTTAGTTTTTAAACTTTGTCTCTGTATGATTAACCTAATTTTATTTTTCCTCATATATATAGCAAGGATGATGCTAGTAAAGTAATTTTTAGAGTGCTAGGAGGATTAACTAGATAATAATTATGTACAGATCTTAACACAGTGCTTGGCACACAATGAGTATTATTTGGCAATTATTATCAGTACCTTTGGAGTTCCAAATAGATAATATACATATAATAACTCACTCAGCAGGGTGAATTATTATGGCAAATGTTTATTGGGGGCTATTGATGTGATGGTAGCAGAAGAGGGGGAGAAAGAGGTAATATGGAAGATGTTTCATTTATAGAACTCTTTGCAGATTAAACTTTTGCAATCAGTCTACATTTTACAGAATTTTGTGGACATTATTTTTTACATATGTACTGGAACACACCCTAGGCTTTTATTTGTTGGCAGGGGTGGGTGTGGGATGGCGGAGAGCTTGACAGGAGCTACTTTATAGTCTACCTCTGTATGAGTATGTCATGGCCTTCTGGTCAAACTGTCCTCGTTAGGCTCCTCACATTTCACAGGAGATGTTAATTTTACCTTCTGTTTCATTGATTGTTGTAGCATATGGCCCTGAACAATCTGGCAGCAGAGAATAGTTGAATTCCAAGTTCTTATTAGGGAGTGTGACCTTGACAGTGAGGACTGATAAAGGTTTAGTTAAAAGAAACATTATGTTCAATTCTTTTCGGTGACATATTTAATTCTCTCTCTAAGTAAATCAAAAAAGCCTATTTTTAAAAAATTTTATCATGGGTTTTTATTCCTCCCTATCCCAAATCCCTTCCATATATTTTTTTGTTTGTTTTCATGAATTGAACTTAAGTTTTTTGAACCTCATCCCTATATTTACTCTAAAGTTATTGTTGAAGATGATGTTTCGTACATTGAACATTTTTCTTTTTTTAAGGATTAATAAGGATTATATCTGTGGTCTCTGGACCATAATTATTTGTACTACTCTGATCCACAGTTTACGTTCAACTCACGAATACTGTACATCTTGTAATTGCTTGCATTTTTAACTTTGATTGCTAAAAAGATTTAAGACAATGTTTGCCATCTACCCCTTCTGCAAATATAAAGACTTCTATTACATGCCTTTAGTGTGATGCATTAACATTACTTCTGGCATAACATTACTTATGATATCTTTAATAATCTTGTCCTTTTAAATTTTTAAATGAATTTCACACTATCTTTAAAAAATTTCTTTTGATTAATCATTGCATCATATTTCTTTTCTATACTTTTATTTTTTTCAGATTATCTATTTTTCTTATTAAAAATTTGGTCAACCTTTTTCTGAACATTTTTAATTGGAGTGCTGTAGCCCATTTACTTTTACATAATTACTAATATAATTAGGTGCACCTCTAATATCTTACTATTTATTTTCTATTTTCCCCACCTCTTCTTTCTTTTGTCTTCTTCCTTGCCATTTATATATTATTTTCATGTAGTATTTTATTTCCCCTCTTTTTCAAAAAATGTTTAAAGCCACATGTATCTTTGATTTAAGTTTAACATATGAGTACTCTGTTTACATCATGGCCAAAGGGCAAATATTAAAAATCTTCAATTCCATTTAATACTTTTCCATATCTTATCCTATTATTTTTATACATCTTAGCTCTTTACATATTGCAAGCTGCACATGACATTATGTTATTAGTGTTTATCGACATTTTTACATTTTGGTTCTGTCCTCTTTATCCCTTTCTGAATACATGTTTTCATGTGCAAATATTGTTTTTACAACTGCCCTTTAGTATTTCCTTTAATTTGAGTTCGCTGGTAATAATTTTTTCAACTTTTGTTGGCCAAAAATAGCCTCTATTTTGCCTTAATTTACGAAGAATAATTGTTGCTCTATATAGAAATCTATGTTGGAAGTTACTTTCTTTCTCAACTTGAAGAGATCATCATATTTTTGGTTTCCACAGCTTATTTTGAGAAATAATCTGTTAGAATTAATGATGATCCTTTGAAGCTTATACATTCTCATCCCATTCTTTATCTTTTCAAGATTATCTCTCTGTTTTTCAGCCACTTTACTATAAAGTGTCTCAGTGTATTTCTAGATGGACTTAGACTTCTTGGTGTTCATATCATTTCTTGATATCTATTATCAGTTTTAGAAAACTCTGCACCATCATATATTTACATAGTGTTTTGTTCAATTCTATATTTCTCTTTACTAGCCCTCAAATTAAATTAAAATGAAGTTTCTATCTTAACGTCTGTCCTGACAATGAAACAAACACATTAGTTCTTTACCTGGCAATTTGCTCTTAACATTTGTAATATATTTTAGACTCTTTAGTGCTAGAATTTCTGTCAAAGGAATTTGTACAATGTGTACAACTAGAGATAAAAAATATTAGTAGTCTTGAAGAAAAAAACTACCAAACAGATAAGTTGGAGTAGAAAGATATTCCAGGCAGAGAAAATTTCTGAAGGAACAGAGATGTCACAGAGAAGTGTATGTTTAGAAAACTACAAATACAAAATGTCAGGACCAAGAGATTTATGAGTTGTGTGTGTATGCAGTTGGGTAATAATATTGTGTATGTATGTTTATAGGGGTTGAGTGGGACACTTAGGTAATTGAAAGATTCAAATGAAATATTAGGTATGACCATACCATTAAGTACCTGAAGTGTTTGGCTAAGAACTTCAGACTGTCTTGTGAGGGAAAGTCTGACAAATATTTAGGCAAAACATAAATTCATGTTTTTAAGCATATAAATTTTCTGCGATAAGATACATTTTAAAAATTTTCTCAAACCCTCACAATGTTCTTTCCTCAAGTTTATTGTGCAGGCTGACAATGATGAACATTACCCTTTCACAGCTATTTCAGACACTTTAATGATATGATTAGAATCTGTTTCTATCACTTTCACGTCACCAAACAGCACTTCCTTTTTTGTGATAATTGTTCACAGGAGCAGTTCCCTTAACTCTCATTTACTCTTCAGAGATAAAATTGTCAGCAAAGAAATGGCAGCATTTATCTGATTTTCTATTTTAAGTGGAATGAGAATCGTAGCACTTATCTAGATTGAAGTTCTTATATATAGTATGAAGGAACTGGTGTAGGGTGTTTTTCAAGCAATGTGTTATTGATGACAGTTTATAAATGAGTTTGAGAGTTATAGAAAATAATTTAGAGTGACTAAAGGTTATTTCTCTAATCATATTGGTTTTATTCATGTTCATACATGATAATAATTGTAGGAGAAAACTGGCAAGCTGGGAATTACACGATACCTGCAGCCAGTTTTATCTGGGCCTTAACCAGACTCCAGAGTAATTTATCATTAACAGATGAAATGAACACAAATTATTACTTAACTTACCAAGAGTATTTTGTAGGGTTTATTAAAATATGAAAAGGTTTTCTCATTTCCTATTTATATATATTAGTTCTCAGTTGAAAGAAAGAGTTTTCCCTTCTTTGCTTTTATTTATTCAAGAATTCTTAAATTATTTTACATGCTATGATCCATTACTATTATTATATATTTTGATACTCAAAGTATTTATAACTTGGTCATTGAAAGGCCTTTAAAAATTGCTCTTGCATTCTTTTAAAATGCCTCCATCATTCTTTGAGCATTTCATTATTGCTGGTATAGCAAGATGTTTCAAATTCTTTTGGTACCTTCCCAGCGCCAGACCTGGAATCAACAACTTGACAAAAAATACTTACTTTCAGTTAGTTAATAAATCAAATATGGGTTCTGGGTACTACATTTGCTCACTGGTAATTGGGATATCACTGATTTGAGACCCTTTAAGAGGATTGAGCCAAGAAACACATGCATACACGTGTATGTGTGTATATACACAAGTGCCTCCACCCACACACAGGGTGCATTTGACCTTCCTCCCTTTCCACATTTTAAATTTCCTTCTCTGAAATAAGAAGTGTGGATAACTATTACATCTATCTTTAATAGTTTTTTTTTCATTTCTAGAATATGCATAGTTTCAGAATTGCCACTCACCACTATGAAAAACAAACCTACTAACTAGAGTTCAATATATGTTTATGTAAATATTTAGCCTATGGGTATACAGTCAAACAAAAACATCATGCTAAAATCAAATGTTGATGAGAAACAGTATATTTACATAATTTAAAGTATCTCCCTGTAAGATATTTATTACCTACTAAGGAAAAATAGTAACATTACAGTAGAGAATCCTGGAAGGCACTACTTTAATCAAATGATCAAAGTAAAAGTTACTAATAATAAAAGATAGACACATGCCTTCTGATATGATATTGTGAGGAGCACCAGGGATTATATATGTAGTATTTCTGCCAAAAAATACACATCACCAGAATCAAATTATGAGAATATCTAGACAGAAGAAAACTAAAGAACAATGTACAACATAAATGTTCTTTACTTTTCAAAGAGTCAAGGACATGGAAAACAAGAAATCCTAAGGTACTGTTGTAATGTAAATAATAGCAAAAAAAATTAATGAAATAAAAGTAAGGGAAGGAGGAAAGAAGGGAGGGAGGGAGGAAGGGACAAAGGAAAGAAGGGAGAAGAAGAGAAGAAAAAAGAGACAAAGATAAAAAGATCTATGACAATTAAATGCAATGATTAATCCTGGATTGCCAAGACCAGGCTATTTTTTCTATTAACAAAGGGTATTAGCAAGACATCTAGAAAGCTTGTATAGGCTCTGTGTATTAGACAATAATATTGCATTGATGTTAATTTCCTGATTTTGAAAACTGCACAGTAGTTGTGCAGTATGCCCTTGTTTATAGCATATATTCACTGAAGATTTTAGGAGTAAGGGGTCATCATGTCTACCACTTACCTTCAAAAGTTTTTCCCAAAATGTAAATAACAAAAGAGGTAGAAAGGATGATAAAGCAAGTAGATAAATTATCACCATTTGGGTAATGTGAGTTGGTTGGTTTAAAAATATATGCATACTTGATATTTCTTTCTCTAAGAAGTGAAGGGCAATTCCTCTACCCTGGAGTCTGGGCTGGATTTAGTGACTTGCTTCTATCAAAAATAAGTAAATAATGGTGGAGTATGAATTTGAGATTATGTCATAAAAGGCATTTCTCTTCTCCTTCCTCTCTCCCCAACCCTCTAAGGACCCATTCTTTCTCTGTAAAGCTACTTGCCATGTCATGTGATCAGTCCTATGGAGAAGCCCACATGTTCAGTCAAGGAACTAAGGCCTCTTGTCAACAGCCATGAGTTCTTGAGCAGATTGTTCAACCTCTTCTAATCACTGCAGCCACAGTCAACAACTTGACTACAAGCTCATGAGAACGTTAAACCAGAATCACCCAGCTAAAGTACTTTCAGATTCCTAACACTTAGACTTCATGTGAAATAACAAACATTTGCTGTTTTAAGGTGTTAAATTTTGAGACTGATAAACAATATTAGGTATTTAATATAATCCATAATTTATAGACACTCTGAGCAATTTTATGTATGCTTTTATGTAAGTCTAAAATTATTTCAAAATAAAATGTTCTAAAAGATCTGGAAGAGTCTTACACATAACAGATTTTCCAGTCACCATGTCATGGTGGAAAAAATAATTTATTGTGCATCTAGGGATGTGCAGCTCTGTTATTCATTTCTCAGCAAAATTTACTGCATCTCCAGCCTTTACAGTCTTTAGAACATCACCAAAGAATGTTACCTCACAGCATTTTTCTTCATTCAAATATATGCATATACACATTTAATTTCAATGTGTAACAATGGCAAAAACATAGACTTTAATTTTTGGAATTGTAATTATTTTCAAATGTACAGGAAATGATTTTATTCCCTCCTTATTTTAAAAAAGTGTACTCTGTACATGATGTAAATTATTTTCTCTTGAGCAATGATATAGCTAAAAATAGACCTTGAGACAACTTCTTATGCAACTTCTACCCTGCCAACATAGGATAGCCCAAGGAGAAGGCTGGGAAAAAACATCCACTGCTTTATTGTATCAGTACTCATGAGTAAGCTCTTTCATTCATGTAACTTTCACAAATACTTTGAATGAGAAGAGATATCTTAAACAAAAAATTCTATTGCATTCAATGTTTCCGTAGTAGAGTTTTTACATAGATTTATCAGAATATAAAACAGAGCTTTATGTTATTAAAAAGATGCACTGAATCCCCTGACACACACATACACACACATATATACACACATATACAATCATATATGTATGCACACATACATGTTTATATATAACATATAAAACATTTACACAAACGATACATATAATGTACACAGATGTATGTGTATATGTGCATACATGCATGTATGTGTGCATTATATGTGTGTATATACACATATATCCTGTCAAATATGGACTTTATGCCAACTTTTTGTTGACATAATTTTGTTGACTGCATAACTCCTATCTATTCTTCAGGACTTAACTCAAATAGAGAAACATTACTTAATATTCTCAGTTGATTATGATTCTTCCTACTGCTAACCCATATAGTTGCCTCCACATTAAAAAAAAATTTTTAATCCTTTTACCTTTTTAAAAAAATGTATTTATTTAAATAGTTTTGATTATACAGTATACTGATTAGACATCTATATAATTCATAAAATATCCTCCCAATTGCTCCCTCCCTCCCCTGGCCCTCTGCCTAGTCATCATACTAATGCTAACTGCATTCTTTTCTTATATCATCTTGTAGTATTAGCATTTGTGTTTAGTAATCCATCGCAGTGCATTTCTATATTACATGCTCAGAAAAAAGTGGTGAACATTTATGTTGTACATTAAACAAAAGGTTTAAATTTTTATACTCCCAAGTATTTTTTTCAGGCTCAGTGTCTTGCTTTTAACTAGAACACAAAACTCAGAAATTGCTAATTAAATTTATTATTTTTATTTTGAAAAAGGCTCAAATTAAATATTCACCACATTCTTTAATTTATTCTCCATATACTAAGTTGCCTCTGCTATCCTTCACATTTTCCTTATTTTTACTTCTGCCTTTTATTATCTATAGTAAAAATTCAATCACTTGAAAAAGAAAACTGAGGACAGCAGCTTATTGAAAGGAGGAACAAAGCAATGTCACTTGATGCTAACCCACCTATTCTTAACTCAAAAAACTCAGAGGTTGAAAGAGAAACACTTTTATTCCTTAATACTGTTTCTTATTTTAGAGTTTATTGGTTCTGAAGTGACTAGAATACTTTAAACTTTATGTTAGCTGTAGGATTTTTTAAAGAAACAGTTATGAGTATCATCACCATAGTCTCAGAGAAATAGGGTTCCTACTTTGTTTTAGTATTAAGAGACTGTGTGGAAGTAAAATTTCCAATTTGAACCTTATGTTTCATATAATAACCTTAACTATCTGCTTACCTTCAGTTCTTACCCTAATTTATTTGCAGTTATGACACATTATATAACACTGGTAATCTCTTTAACCTCAAACTAATCTGCCTGCATTTCATCTACAATATAGCCATTTGGTCTCACTGACCTTCATTAAGAGAGAAGTTTGGGGCATATTCCTCATCATTGGCTTGTTTGCTATAATCAGTAATTTTAATTCCAGGCTCTTATTCCATAAATCAGTCAACCCTAAAAACTTGACCCATAGGGAAGGAAAATAAGTTCTAAAACATCAAGATTCATAGCCATTTAATTGCTTTTAAGTAATATTTCACTAGAAAACATTTGGTGTGGTGGCAGTTCTGTTAACATTATTTTTGTCCTCCTGAAAGAATATTTTGCAGAAACTTTTTAAAATTAGGTTTTGGAAGGTGCTTAACAATAAAGCTTAGTGTATAGGCATACTGAAGACAAGGTACTACTCCCAAAAATCATTTTTAGAAAAGAGATTTAACCTATTTTTCCAAACACCTATTTCTGAATATATAGAGAGAGAGCATTAAAATATTATTTGATAGGTATTTGAATTATTTAAAAGTGTTTATTTGGTATTAACCCTATTAAAGGTTTTAAAAATTGATGAACATATTTATTGCTCTTGGTTTGATTTTCACAGATATTCATTTATTTTAAGAAAAGAAAGTTTAAAAATAAGTATGTGGCTTCACCTTGCCTATTGAAGCAAAATGGCAGTGATGGCACAATTTTTTAATGTTCCCAATAAAAAAAAGAAACCACAGTAGTAAAACAACTCCCCCTCCCCTCAAACACACAAGCTTCAAAAAATCTAAGCAATAAGACGTCTCCATAAACCTACAAAAGTGAATGAGTGGCACCATAACACCTATACCCAAAAGACCCTGTTAGATCAGAAGCTATGTTAGACACTGCTGGTGAAAGAAAAAGACTGAAAATTTTACAAACCAGAGAATTGAGAGATAAGAATTTATACGCAAGGTAACTTGGGAACTACTTCACAGAAGAATATAACAAAAGGAGAAAGTTCACAGCCTTCAATTTCACTTTGACTGCAAAAAGATTATAGAAAGAACAGAGGATGTTAGGGTGACTCAAAATGCAAGGATCTCAGATGTATACAATAAAACACTAATTGAAAAATATTTGAAATGTCTTCCTGAACAATACGGAGGAAAATTTATTTGTAAGAAAATCCAAATTGAGAACAAAAACCCTGGAACAAAGGAAAAAGAATTTTCAGATATTTCACACACACACACGCGCGCACACACTAAGTAACTAAATAACTAAAGTAACTAAAAACTAAATCATTTTGATTATATAATTAAAAATAAGGTCATATTCTAAAAAATAAATAAATAAAGTCATATTCTAAAATGCTTTCCCTGTGCCCTATATATAACTTCTGGAGAAAATTATACTCCTTTCTCCAGAGTTTTTAAATAGCGCAAAAACAGCATTTGAATAACTATTTGGACCAGAAAATCCAGCCAAGTCATTCTCAAACCACTGAGGACTTCCTACATGTAAATACAAGAAAAAAAAAAACCAGAAAAATAATAATAGCCTAAGACTTTATATGATCCCCTGTTTTAAAAAAATCATAACCCTTATTTTTATGATACGTATTTATTAATTGGGGAAAAATAAGTGCATGTGACAAAGGCATACCCAGTTAAGGTTCAACTAAATTTGAATTTAAACTATTGAAAATAATTATTTTTTGTCTTATGTTTTTCACTGATTTACTTTAAGAAACAGAGCTATCATTTCATTTGTGAGCTGCTGCAAGAAGAAAATATTTTCCTGACGCACCTCTTAAAAGAAATCTTGTTAACTTTCCACAGCAGTTCGCCATGAAGATAATGACCATAAAATGTAGGTATGTACTGAAATCCAAAATTCATATAAATAAGAATTTCAAATGTTTGTAAAGAACTAGTAGATGCTTTAGAATGAGTTTATATATCATGAAATTTGCCATACTTTATTATAAAATGGCATAGTAACATGTAGGGCTATAAATCGAATATGTGTGTAGGTTGTTGTTATAACCAGATTTCTGTCCTCAGGAAGCGAGAATACATTCACTAATTGAGCCCTTGTTTATTCCAAAACTGACTCATTTTTATTGCCCTCATCAGAGGCATTTACCATCTAAATGTACAAATTAGAAAAAAATATGTAAAACTATGGACTTAAAAGTTACATTTATGAAGAAACTACAAATGAACTAAAACTTTTCCTATGTAAAAGAGAATTAAAATAGTAATATTGACAGAATTGTTTCACTAGCATCCAATAGCAAAACCTCAGAAGACTCTCTCAGTCACCTGTGGCTACATAATACTTTTTTTAAAGTAATATAATGTTCAGCAATACGACCACAATATTACTGCAACTATATTAAAAGTAATATAATGCTCAGCAATATGACTGCAATATTACTGCAACTATACTATCTTCTCCTTTCTAGACTATTATCTGTAGGTTATCTATATTTGTATCTTTTTTAACCTATCATGATAGCTGAACAATAAGTGCTTAAATCTGTTGAAAAAATTAATGACAATGGCAATAATGCACAAAATGGTGAGAATTTGGGAAGTAAAAATTCATTATTTTAACCACTTGTAAATCTGGTGTTTTGTCTACATCTAATATCTTTTCTCAATTATGTAAGAAACATAACTATATCTTAAATTTAGTTAAATAGAACATTTTTGTTTATGATTAAAATTTTGTGTACATGTCAAAGTGATAAATTTGACACCTAACTTGTTTCTTATATTAGAACTTACTTTGTATCTGAATTGTAAACTACAAAGAATACTTTGATTTTCTGATTTGCATTTACCTTATCTTTCATAGTTATTTTATGATGATTATGAGATCTCCTGTTTCTAATATTTTTGTGCTTTTTTTGGCCCTGTAGCAAAGAGTTTAAATAATCAAAGTATTGTTTGTGCCCTTACTACATGCTCACTATAAAATATAACAGAGGATAGAAATATGACAGAAACATGTTATTAAATAGCTTTAAAAAGGAATCTAGCATTTTATAAGTATTTTAACTTCAGTATTAATAAATCTCATCTAATAAAAGCCATTTCTTGCTCCACAGAAGGTAGACACCTTTCTTATATCACCTTGAGTATCACTTTACTTGTGTGGGAAAGTAGAGCAGTGATTCAATAATTACTGCACCCCTTGGCATCTTCTTTCTTAAAGATTCAGTCTCTGTAGCTTGAAATAATTATATTGGTATCCCAAATACCCCTTGTGATTTATTTCTTCATAATATTTTCAGGACAGCTTTCACTTTTCTTTCTAAAATTACAGGTTCTTCATCATACAAACCTTCTTCAAAGGTATTGTCATTCCTAATAATAAGGCAACACTAACTTATATAAAACCTGTATAGCAAGAAAAAATAAAAGAGAGATCGTCATTCTTTGTCTCTCCTGTATAGATTTTCAGTGTACTGTTTCCTCCTTTAATTTCCACCTTTAATTCCACCTTTAATTTTCTCCTAGTCAGATAATGTGTTTCCTTATTGGTCATTCAGCATTCTTAACCTAGGTTTGAGTTTTTTATTTCTTGAATCTTTTGATTTTTCCTTTTTTGCTTTCTCTTTTATCTTCTTACATTGACAATTGTAGTAGTTCTATTTTCTACTTGATAATCATTGAAAAACAGCCTTCAGGATTTTAATACATGTGTCCCCTTTTGTTTTTTGCCTCTCGCCTGTCTCTAAAAATTTTTAGAGTTTTTTTTCTTTCTTTCATTCATCTCGATTTTTCCTTCCTTTTTACCTCCAGCATTGTCTTTTCACATTCTTTCCTAATAATGTTTCTAGTTTCAGTCCACAGTTCTTCTGGCTCTTGGTCAATTAAGTTTAACAGTGCAAATCTGTTTTTTTTTTTTCTTTTATGTAGACTTTAAATCCATCAGGAATGTTATTTATATTATATTTTGGCACTATGATTCTTTTAGATCAAGGTGATGCAACAAAGGCTTCTACCTTATATGGAATAAGAAATACCAGATATTTAAGCTGGATTCGGAAAAGAAAGAGGCACTTGAGATCTAATTGCAATAATCTGTTAGATACTGAAATGCTCCAAAAAATTTCAGAAGGTTGGTTTCTGTGTCATGACCACAGCAAAGTCTTTGACTGTATTGATCATGAAAAGCTAGGGAATGCTCTGAAAGAAATGGGTGTGCTTCAGCACTTGATTATTCTGATGTGTAACCTATATCATGGACAGGAAGCCACTGTCAGAATAGAGTAAAAAGAGACAGAATGGTTTCCTATAGGCATAAGTGTCAGACAAGGGGACATTTTATCTTTCTACTTGTTTAATCTGTGTGAGGAACATATACAAAAAAAAAAAAAAAAAAACGGCTAGATTCAGAGGAAGGAGAGGAGTGAAAACTAGTGGAAAAAATATCAATAACTTAAGATAGGCAGATGACACCATCTTACTGGCAGAAAGTAGTGATGATTTGAAACGACTTCGGATGAAAGTGAAGGAAGTGCCAAAGAAGGATTGCATTTAAACATCGAGAAGACAAAATTCATGACTATGAAAGAAATACAAAGCTTTAATATAGACAGTGAAGATACTGAAATTGTTAAAGATTTGACTTACCCTGGTTCAATCATCAAATCGAATGGAGACTGCAGCCAAGAAATCAAAAGAAAGCTGAGACTCAGAAGGGCAGCAATGGATAAATTAAGAAAAATCACCAAGATATGTCATTAAAGACCAAGGCTATGACCATCTGCACCCTCATATTCCCAATTATCATGTAAGGATGTGAAAGCTGGACACCAAAGGAGGCTGACAGGAGAACAAATTGAGTCATTTGAATTATGGTGTTGGAGGAGAGCTCTGTGGATACCCTGGACCACCAGAAAGGTGAAGAAATGGATCTGAGAACAAATTAAGCTTAAAACTGCTGGAGACAAAAATGGCAAACCTAAAGTTGTCTTACTTTGGGCACATCATGAGAAGGCACAATTCTTTGGAAAGGACAATAATGCTGGGAAAAATAAAAGGCAGCAGGAAAAGAGGAAGACCAAATATGAGATGGGCTGACTTGATAGAAGATACAGTCATGAGTCTACAGGAGATGAGCAGGGCTGTTCTGGACAGAACACTGTGTAAACATCATTCATTCATAGGGTCACCAGGCATGGGAGCCAACTTGGTGACATGTAACACACAATAAAAACCATTAAGGACAATCTGTAGTCCAAAAATTTAAGTTTATTAACTTGTTGCAAGAAGGATTGTCCACCAGGGGAACCATAGCCATGTAGATAACAGGTAGGAAAGAATTTTTGTAAAGCCTGGGCTGGTAATGAATGTTCTGAAAACAGGCTGAAGTTTGCACAGAGCAAGTGTAGGCCTTTGACTCTTATAATGCAAGGGCAGCTTAGTATTGAGTATCTCAGTAATCTTGATTCAGAAGTATCAAAGCCGAATTGGGGCCATCATTGGTAAGAAAGCAGTAATTCAATAGAGAGGATAATTATGAAACTTTAATGTAACAATATGGACTTGGGAAAAATACTCTCATCTGTTAACTTTAGCGCTATATATTTTTATCTATATTTTAGCACTAATTTCACATAATTTTTATTTATTTAAATATTATCAATTAGTTGCCTCCTTTGATAGGCTTCAAATGCTTTGACTTATTTTTTTTAATTGCCAAGTTTTATCCAAAATATAGTAGAAGTTCAGTAAATATCTGTTTATGATGAAGAAAAAGAAAAGGAATGAATGAAGACCATAGGTAATGTATAGTTTACCACTAAAACATACCATAACAACGGAATAGCTAATTGAATGCCTTAGCTAAAGGAAATGAGTCTAATCTACAATGTCTATTTTGTATGTTGGATTTTGTAGCCTTTTTTCCTTTGGTTAGACTATGTTATATTAATAAGAAAATTAAGCCAAATAAAACCAATATAAAAGATTTGCTGAAAAACAATATTATTTTTTTCTCCTTGGTATCCACCCATCTTAAATTATGAAAATTAACCATTGAAACTGTCTTACAAATTTCAATAATAGTCTAATCTTTCATAAGGATCATCTATAAGAGACATGCTTGAATATATTGATATATAGTTGTGAGTCTGGCAGAGTCATTAGGGAAAATTAGGAGTGGATTTATTTTCTAAAGTTGCTTTCTCTGAGAAATAGGAGAGTGACCTTTGTAAAAACTATGATCTTAAGATACCATAGTATACATTTTTTAAACTCTGGAGCATTCAAGCATTGTTGAATTTACAGATTTGTTTTGACATTTTCTTCCCATTAACTGGGACATTTGCATTTCTTGACTAAGAGCAGATATGAAAAAAAAGGAAGAAAAAAATATAAAGTTTATCATAAATGAGATCACAAAGCCATCTTTTCTTACAAGCAATAAAATTCTACTAACATATACAAACATGTATATCAGAAGTATATTAAAACTGTGGTCTTATATTATGTTTATTAATAAAAGAATATTTAATTAGAGCCTATAAGAATATACAGTTTTTAAAAAGTTTATGGTTACCTAAGATTTTGAAAAGGTATTATAGCAATTATCAAGTCCAAAAAATGATTATTTTATCTGATTTTTATTATAAGAAATATTTTGGTATGTTGATTATATTCTTAATTACATTTATAATTAAAATAGCATTTTATTGGAATCTTTGTATTGATGACTGAAGAAGTTCAACTAACTATACTTAATATTTGGAAACAAAATTTGTTTTTAGTGTCATTTATACAATAAATTGCAATACGTTGCATATAAATTATTTAAATTTAGACTTAAACTACAATATGACAATGAAGACAAAATTCTTTGACAGTGATTATTAAGATGAGTCAAGTCCTTTTATATTGTCTTCCTTAATTTCCTAAAATTACTGAATAAATTTCTATAGATAATATTTGATAGTCCTTAACAGTAGACTATTCTCCATTTCAGAAAAAAGACTTTAAATAAGCCAACATCCCCTTAATATACAACTGTGTTACTCAAGGTAAAGCTTGTTGCGGTAGCAAGGTTCTAATAAGAAATCTTTTTACTGGTAAAAGAGGCAAAGTGCATTTTGAGGCAGTCCAGGCAAACTACTTAATTTACATTTCAACGAATTTAAATTGACACTTGGAATACTGGAAATAGCCCATGCTGTTGGCCCCTTGCCTCAAGCTTAACTCTGGAGAAAAATACAAAAGAGAAAGAAAGAGAGAAACATTCTGAAAAACCAATACTAAACTGTGAGAAACTGGCCTGGGAAGGGAAAAGGTTCAGTCTAAAGCAAGGGGCACCGCAGTCAGGATATGTGCTCAGTGCAGCTTTTGTGTATACCTCCCCAGCCCAGTTTACCTTGGGCATGTTATTGTTTGGCCTTTTCCCCACTATATAACAAAAAATAGGTATTGCGGCCAAGAATAATCAGGTTTTGTTGGACTAACATCAATACAACACCAAAATTTAGCCAGGGAAGAAATATGGTACAGGTAGATCAGATAAACCTGAAAATTACTATCTTTTTCCTCCCTCCAACCTTCTACTCCCAGAGGAGTAGATTCAAATCAAACAAGTCATCTTAGACTGCTATACTTTTAAAAGAATACTCGGAAGGTGGAGTTGCAGAGTTCTCTGAGGGTAGAAATTGCAAGATAAGGTGGTAGCAATTTGAATACTTCAGTATCTAAGAAGTAGGATAAAAATCATAGCCTGGGCTTCAGTATCTTCTCCTGATAACCCCACCCACCTTTACCTTAAGTAAAATATCAAAGTGAGAATGAGCTCTTGGACAAAAATATCACATTCCTGTTTTATATCACTGCTATGGAATAGTACAAGAAACAGAAATGTGTATGTTGTAAAAAATATAGTTAGTAACTAGAACAGAGAGCTCAAGAATAATAACTATTCTCAAAGAAGGGGAGGTAATTAGGAAGAATATTAGTAGTACAAATTAAGAGCAAGAAGTCACATGAGGACTAATGAATGTAAGAAACTTCTGGGGCTGCAGTTTTTGGGGAAAACACATGCATTCCTAAACCTCACTAAGTTCTTATAATGAAGGAGACTTCAAAGATCTGGTGGCTCTGGTGGTGAAATAAGCACAGAATCTTCTCCATAACAAAGGCCTTCTTTCCAGAGGAAAATTCTTTGCTAGAGCATTATCCCAACAGAGATATATAGAAAGAATTGCTCTGACTCCAATCCCCTCCAGCCTTCCTGTAATACCTATGATGGGAAATCACAGTCAACATGGGTCAAGTCCTCAAGTAAAAGTAATCAGAAGGGAATAGGAGACTCTTGGTGTGGGAGGGTGCTATGTCACTTGAGAAACACTCCTGAAGGTCACATCCTCAAGGCACAGACCCACTAAAAGACGTAGTTTTAATCAGAAGATTATAGGATAATCCCTCTCTTCCATATCACACAAAAAGGACTTCAATATAATAGCATTAGATTAAGGATAAAAGAACTACAAGACACAAATATTCTCTGAGGAGGAGTACAAAAGGAAGCCAAGATTAGAGGAGAAAAAAAAAAAAAGGACACTATAGGAATGTGAAGCTTCGAGTGTTTACAGCTTCAGAAATATTAAACAGAGTTCAATTGCTACTCAAATTAACACAAAACCTCACGTTAAAGGCCTGTTTACCTCAGTCCCTAGTATCTGATACAACATGTACAATTTTTAATAAAAAGATTACAAATGACAATAAAGGCATAAAAAAAAAAAACAGGCTGAAGAGACAAAGCAATCAGAACCAGACTTAGATATGACATCGATATTGGAATTATCAGAGAGAGGATTTAAATAACTATAATTCATACATTAAGGATTCTAATGGAAAAGAGACACTGAAATGTAAGCAGAGGGATGGAGACTCAATAAAAAATAATCAAAAGGAAATAGTAGAAGGTAAACTTACTGTAGCAGAAATAAAGAATGCCTTCAACAGTATCATTGGTAGACTCAAAATTGCTTGAAGTTACATCAATAAAATCCTCCCAAACTGAAATGCAAGAAGAAAAGGAATAAAAACAAAACAATACAATCAAGAACAGTGAAAAAACAGCAAACTGTATAACATAATACATAATTGAAATACCAGAAGGAGAAGAGAGAAACATAATATGTGAAGTAAAAATAGCTAAAAACTTTCCAAGTTAATGACAGACTCTAAACTTTATATTTAGAAAGCCCAAAAAACACTCAACAGAAAAACAAAAACCAATGTGCATACATGTGTGCGCGCCCGCGCACGCGCGCGCGCACACAGACACACACACACACACACACACACACACACAATATTTACAGACATATTCGAGCTGGAAATACAGAAGACATAGATAAATTTTGAAAGATACTACTGAATAAAACAGTTTTCCTGTAGAGGAACAAGGGTAAGGATTACAGATCACAAGAAAGAAGAGAGTAGATCTAAATATTTGAAGTGATGAAAAAAAAAATCACCAGCCTAGAATTCCATACTCAGCAAATCATCTTTCAAAAGTGAAAAAGAAATAATTTCTCAGAAAAACAAAAACAAAGGGAATTCGTCTCCAGTAGATCAATTCTAAAAGAGATGTTAAAAGAATTTCTTTGGGTTTCTGACATAGAGCAGAAACTTGAGATTTACATAAAAAAGAAAAAGTGAAGAAGAAATAATAAAAAATAAAATATTTTATTTTGCTTACACTTGACTGAATTGAAAGATAACTGTTTAAAACAATAATGGTAACAATCTATTCGGCAAATGTAGCATATGGATAAGTGAAACAAATGACAGCAATGTTATGAAAGAGTGAAACTGGGAAAACCTGAGTACTCATCAATTGGTATAGTGTTATTTGAAAGTGGGTTTAGATTAGCTAAAACTGTATACTGTAAATTTGAGGGCAACCACTACCTTTCTTAAAAAAGAGGAGTATAATTATGAGAGGAGAGAAAATGAAATCATACATAAGGCAGAAAAGTGAAAAAAAAAGAAACGCGATGCACAGAAAAATTTCTAAACATAGCAGGTATTAAACTGAAATATATGAATAACAATTTAAATGTGAATGGTCTAACTACACTTATTAAAAAGATAGAGAATGTCATAATAAATAAGATAAAGTCCCAATTATACGCTGTCTACAGCAAGTCCACTTTAAATATAAAGATACATACAGGTTGGTTCAGGATAAAGGGACGAAGAAGTATATACGATGCTAAACTCATCAAAAGAAAACTAGGGTAACTATTAATTTGAGACAAATCTGACTTAAGAACAAGGAATTATATCAAGGATAAGATCAGAAGGGCATTCGTAATGTTTAATTTCTTCCTTTAATGTCTGCTATAAATTACCATCTAGGTAAATACCATCTAGGCTTGGCAGTATTTTTTTTTTTTGGAAGATTTTTATTATTGATTCAATTTCTAAAATAGATATAGACTTATTAAATTCTCTATCTCTACTTTTATGAGTTTTGGTAGTTTCTGTATTTCAATGAACTGGTTCATTTCACATAAGTTCTCAAATTTGTGGGCATAGAATTGTTCATAGTATTATTATACTTTGAATTTCCATGTGATGGTTACTTTATTTTTTTCATTTTTACATTAGCAGTTTGTATCTTTTTTCTTAGCATGATTCATGGTTTATTAATTTTATTGATCTTTTTATGGAAATAGATTTTGATTTTATTTCCTCTATTGCCTTTCTGCTTTCAATTTTATTAGTTTCTACATTAACGTTTATGATTTCTTGTTTTTATTTTTTAGGTTTAAATTGCTCTTCTTGACTTTCCTAAGTTATATACACTATACACTTAGGTTTTAAATTTTAGCTATTTCTTCTTTTGTAATATATGCATTTAGTGCTGTAAATTCCCATCTAAGCTCTGCTTTCACTGCATCCCACAAATTCTAATAAGTGGGTATTTTTATTTGCATTTAGTTCAAATATCTCAATTTTCTTGGGACTTCTTTTTTGACAAATGTGTTATTTAGAAGTATATTTAAATTTTTTTACATTTGAGGATTTTCCAGCCATCCAGAATGTGGTCTATTTGATGAATGTTCTATGTGAGCTTGAGAAATATGTGTATTATTTTGCTTTTGTTGAGCAAAGTATTTTATAATGTCCATTTTATAATGTACATTAAATTCAGCTCAGTGTAATTGTCCTTGACCAAACAGATCACATTTTAGACTTTAACAAATTTAAAAGGATAGAAACCATACCAGATATGTTCTCAGACCACAATGAAATTAAACTACAAGTCAATAACAGAAAGGCAGCTGGGTTATCATGGTATTATAAATATCTAACTATAAATATTTTCAAACTTGATTATTTTTTTCTGTCTAAAATCATAATTCTAGTTTGAAGCTATCTACCAAATAAAGTGAATGAGGTTCTCTTTGTATTTCAGCTGTTGACTACTTCAAAATATGTTTGAAAATTTCCCCAAATCTAATTTTAAAGTCTCCTGTTGATTTATCTTTATTTTGTTATAATTTTGATTCCATATTTGTATCTACCATTAAGAAAAGACTTTTTAAAAAGGACTTATGCAGTTTACTTCCTAGTTTTCTTCACTTTTGTCAGGAAAATATATATTAGCTAACAGTAGCATTCTCTTACAAATTTCCATCATTCTACTGTGGCTTAAAATATCCTTAATTAAAATCTCTAACTTTGCTCTAAATCAAGTTAAGAATTCAGCTTCTATAGACCACCCATCTGATCTAAACCCTGAAGAAATGGTAACATATTTCCAAAGTTAAGGAAAGAAACTAATGAAAAAAATAAATTATTAGTAGGTTAGTATAGATAAAGCTGAGTATACACAGAGTGTTTCCAGGGAGGGTTTACAATTTTGAGAAAGAAATCTTTGAGTTAGAATCTGTTTTGAATACTCACCATATAAGTTAAGACAAACTGACTTTTGAATGTTTTTTGCTTTCTTTGTTGCTTTCTTTCCTGTTGTTCTTGCGTACTTTTTACCTATACAAACATTAAATTTTGTCATGTCAAAGATTTCCTAAGATGTTTGTTGTTATACGAAGTCAAAATTTTTGTCCTTTAGAAAGAAAGTTCAAGAGGTGTCTATAATGCATGGCTTTATATAGGAAGTGGGAATTCTTCCAGGATGAGGTTGAGGATTTGACATGGAAAAATCTGTATCGAACAAGAAAGAGAGGCATCCTTCACTAACAATGTCATAAAGCAACCATTTTTTTCACAAACAAGACAAGGAGTGTCCTCAGGAGGTGTGTAGGGGACTCAACACAAGGTAGATCAAACAATTTAATAGACCTTCACCTGTTAATCTACAAGGCTGGTGTGGATTAGATTGGAAAATTATCTAGTATAATCCGTCGGTTGTCTGTGTGATGCACCGTTATGCATTCAACAGAAACAACAGGGCTCAAGACAAATCAAAAACACATGCAACAAAACTGATACAATTATCTCAATTAAATGAGTGTTATGGTTAACAAGAATATTTCCATACAATAGTGAATTGTGAGTTTGAACAAGATATTTCTTTGGCTCATACATAAAATCACAATTTTGTGCTTTGTCTCATATAATCACTGCTTGTATTAAATTTGTTTTAGAAGATCAGTTACTAAGTTTCATCTTGTATATCACTATTAGTAATGTCATACTATGACAATATAAGACTGAGAAGTGTCCTTTTAGCTTTGATATTATTTAAATAGGCATACTATACAGGAACTGACAGAAACATAGAACTTTCTGGATAGATGAAGATTTCTGCACGTAGATAAGGGTATAGGTTACAAGAAAGCACGCATTTGTAACGAATCTGGAAAAGTTGATTGCATGATACATTTAAGATTCTGAGCTTTTCTTATGCATAAGTTATACTTCAATAAAAGGGTTTTATACTAAAAAATTGAGATACTGTCAATGAGTTATAGAGTGAATATCAAGTTAAGTGTGTTCTACATTACTTACATATATATTTTAACAACCTGCTAAAAAAATAACTTTATAAAATAACTATACTTATAGCTTAGAAAGAAACATTCTTTTCTATTTTAAATAAGAGGAGAAAGCAAAGACATATATGTAGTGAAATTATTCAGCTGTTATGGGAAATATTTTCACATTTATGTCTTGTGAAAGAGAAGCAAATTTGAAGGCTAGGTAATACCTAAATATATTTAACAGAGTCATTCCTTTTGAGAAAGTATTTATATGTAAAAATTCATATAATTCAACTCAAATTACAGAGCTTATATTAGAGAACATCTCCAAGAAATATTTTAAATCAATTTATATTCCAAAAAGATCCATAGAAGACAAACTTTTGAGAAATCTCTATACTTGCTTTTGGTTTTTCTCAGACCTAAATAGTTGAGGATAATTTTATAGAACATGTATATTTTAGACATTTCTACAGTTTCTTGTCTGTTTGGTATGTAAGTATTCTGAATATATCTTCTTTTAAAATCAATTGGAAAGAAAATTTTATATTTGCTCTTCTGAAGAAAGCCTTCACAGCTGGCTGCTTTGAGTGTTTCCCAGATATGATTTTCCAAGTAAGAATAAAATATTTTCTGTTAGGACATTTTTTTCCTGGAGTGCATGGGCTTTCTTCTACAGTAAGTAATTTTAAATTCCCATTAAAATTCTTTTACTAGTTTCTACACTTATAGAAATCAGTACATGGTATGATGCTATCAAAATTAACTGCCACATCATCATTGCCCATGTCTCTCTTAAATAGTATTACTTGCAAGTTCCAAGCGTAAAAATTCTAAAAATAGTGTTCCTGCCCCTGTCTTCACTGATACAATATGTAAAATACAGACTGTATTTGTAATTACTTCTGTACAGAAGTGTTTGTAAAGATAACTCTATGTCGTTCAATGAGACTAATGCGAAATAACATAACATCTTAAACAACAATTTTAAAGTGAGACTAATGTGAAATAACATAACATCTTAAACAACAATTTTAAAATAATATATTCAGGTCAATCTCTAGTAGATGACATTGTATTATAAATGGAAAAATAGAACTTTATTTTAGCATCAGCAACTATATTAGTATTCCAGTTGCTAATATGAAAATGATTTTTTATTCCTCATTATTCTGAGAAACTTATTTATATTTATGTTTTTTATATATATATATTTTTGACTAATATTACAGAAGGCCTGGGACAGATTAATGATTTTCTTGATTAAAAAAATTTCTATCTCTGTCTTTGTAAAAGATATACTCATCCACAGTGGGGCATTGGATGACATTTCTTGGGTAGAGCTATAAATATCTTAGGCTACATGTTTTCTGGAAAGAAAAAGTCCAGAAAGTGAGACTCTAGTCAAACAAGGAACCTATGAAAATGGGCACCGATTTTTATAATTTGCAAAGGTGATGTACTGGGTTGCATAAATAAGCACCAACTGCTGTGCTTTAAAATACTCTTACAAAGACATATGGCCAAAAGAGAGATGGCCAATAAACTTTGTAGTTATTGCAATCTATATTACATCTGGTATATTCTTAATTTAAGCTTTCAAAGATTGATCACTTTGGGGAGAATAAGAGGATAATTCAACCGTTCCCCTTTGAGTGGAAGATATTACATATTCACAGTGCTATATCTAAAATGTTCACAGATTGTGAAGATTGTTCCCAGTGCAATACCAAAAAAATGATTGAAAAGAGATTATTTTTCAGATATTTACTTTTAACTCCATACCATTATGACAAATAATCATCAGGCTAGTAAAGAATTTATTATAAATTCACACTCACCTTAGAACTGGAACTATGAGTGTGCAGAAGGTACAGCCTTTGCTAACAATTGGTCTATTAACCTTCCTCTGAAAATTTTACATGTGTTCCTTTCTCTATGACTTCACTTATACTATCTACCCTTGTAGTAAAAGAACACGACAGGTTAATGTTACTCACAATCAGAAACTTCATCGAGAAAATAAGAAAATTTGAAAGGAACAGACTGTTACGGCCTGATGCCTAGTTTGACCAATGAGGAAACTCAGATAAATTAGGGTTTATTTACATTATCTCACAAGTAATTAAAGTGAAGAAATGGTTGACAATGACAAGACTAGTGCCAGCTTCAAGAGTTCACACCTCATTCCTCCTGTCTTTTCACTACAATTTAAGACATTCTTTAAAATATTATGTATTTAATAATATAAAAACTTGAACACACATTTCTTTACTTAGCAGTCAGTAAAGGAAATATTTAAACCTCTTTTTCTCTCCTCAGATCCCTAACACCAAAGCTGACAATATATACTCTCATCCAATGAGACCTCTTATATTTCATCGAGAAAACAAGTGCAATCAAATAAGTGCTACTTCATTGCCCTAACATGTTTCAGAACTAATTCATATATTCTCTGCTTCCCTATGTGGTCCAATGGAAGAAGTACTGCTTATCCCAAAGTCCAAACTATCACTTTTGACCTTGATCGCATTCACTAACCTACTACATGATTTCACACAGCCATTATCCATCATGTCTCTTCTGCATTTTCATTTTCCTCTTATTAATAGCTCATTCTTATTAATAGCTCATTCTTAGTATACATGGGTGCTTTAATGAAAGAAGAAGCAATCAACACACAAGTAAACCTAACACCTTGATTTTTTTTGTCTTAAAACTGGTTAGTCAATGAAGGCTTAAGAGTGAGTAAAGGATTTAAATGACTTGACAGGATCTGCAATTTTAAAAGATCATTTGTACATCAATGGGTAGTTACTAGCAAACTACTTAGGGATCATTACAATACTTTACATGATCCTTAAGTAGTTTGCTTGTAACTACCCTTGATGGTAGCTTGATTTTGCTAATTTATGGTGGTAAAGATAGTTAGAGATCTGGAAGAGGTAAAATAGATGAGAAATTTCAAGAATTAGTCATAGAAATAGAGATAAGTAGAGACAACAAGAATGATGCCTAGATTTCTGAAGTGTTCAACAGGTTCCATGGATGCTACTCACTGAGATGAGGAATTCTAGATTTGTGATGAGTCAAAGGTTATTCATGGGTTCGGTTGTGGGCATGTTGAACTTAAAGGCAAGGAAGCTAAACCTGAAAATTACATAAGAAACAGGCTTGCCTGCCAGAGGCTGCAGTACCACCCAACTGGGCTGCCTTGAGCTTGAATCTGGACCCACATGAGCCCCAGTGACCATTTATTCTTTGTGGGTAGGTTTGAACAAACACTCTGAGGAGTTCTTGGATGCATGCCAGTGAGATTGCCATCAGAACAAACTGCCAGGGCTCAGTTCTAGGAGGACTGCTTGACAAGAGTATCCCTTCTATTTGGAGGGATAGTATATCCCTACCCAAACTTCATAGAACCACACTGGAATGGGCTGCCAGCTTGTTGAAGACATGCTGAAATTCCAGGACTCTTATATGGGTACAGGATAAATACAGGACCCTGTACCACCAATTGTCCACTGTTGGGATTGTACTAGAATTATGTTCATGGGTCCCTACTTTGGCTATTGTCTGTTCTGTCTGTGTGCTGACTGCAATGCCACCTCATGTTAAAGCAGGCAAGAGAGTTAGGGCCAGGTGTCTTTCCTTGTGTGTCTTCTGCTGCTAGCACACAGATCATTAACCCCACCCTCTTCAAATGCTCTGTGACATGTCTAGTCTAGTATTCCTTCAGAAGTGTTCTCACTTTATTTCCTCTGAGGGTTCAAGGCTGCTACTCTGAAATGACAACAGGCCCTGATAATTCATGTCCTCTCTTGCCTCTGTGTTGATGATGCATTCTCCCAGGTAGATTTAAACAATACTGAAAGAAGTATGTATTTTTCTTATCTTGTCTCCCATGAGCATTTCACAAACTGTGACAAAAGACGAGAATGTAGTCAACATTGGATGAGACCACATTCTAGGAATGAAGTAGTTCTTGTTTAAAGAGATCAAAAGAAGATATGGTTAGAGGATGTGTTGTTTTGCATTTCTACTATGCTCCATACTATGTTCAATGGTAAATTTAACATGAAGAGTAAACAAATCATCATTCCTATTTTTCTGTATTCCCTAAGTAAGATGTGCTTTTGTAGTCATCTTCAACTAAGTATACTGACAACCTGTGAGAGAGTCTTTGGAAACCAGTATTTACAAGCAACATGATAGATGATACAGCATCATGAATAATGAGTAATAATTTTATCTACCAATAATTTTAAATTTTTATCAATAAGTTACCATAAAACAAAGGTATCTGAGAATTAAATTATATATATTTTAAATGAAATTGTTCATATAGACAGGGAACCCACAAAATAATGCTTTCCTTGAGAACTCATAGATCCTAGTGGAACCCAGAGAGGGTGGCTGTTACTAAATGAGTCAAAATTTAAAAGAAATAAAGCCCTGGGTATGCAATAGTTCCAAAGATAAATTGTCCAGATTGGAGCAAAATAATAATAAGATATTGGAAAATTTTATGGAAAATTATCATGGAAAATAATAAAAAATACAAATAAATAAAAATGATAGTTTAGCGTACATGTATGATTATAATGATGGGAGATTTTTTTTTAAATTAATTGGTGCCAATTAAGCCAATGAGGGGGACAAATATTAACTCAAGGAAGAGCATATTATATAAAAGATGTAAGAAATGTAATCATAGTATACAAAGTAACACTTCCATTAAAAATCATTTAAACAATATCAGCTTTCAGAAAAACATATGATATAACCATATTTGGAGAAGATGGAGGTGAGAAGTATTTAGAGAGTATGATGATAAGGAAGAGAATCCTCATCTTCCATAGGAGGCAGTCGTGTAAAAGGCATAATATTGAAAAATCACGGAATGTCAATGTAAAAGTATTATTTAGAAATGTAGAGGTAGGTAGAAGAGTTCAGTGGTCAATGCATTTGTCTCAGAGGAGCAGAATAAAGATTAATAAGGAATGTTAAAAGAATTTTTTATTATTAGTTACACACATCAATTTGAATTTTAAAATATGCATTTTTACTAATTTGATAGTATTAAAATTTTTAACCTAGTCTAAGACTAAACATTTAATTTTGACACAAATTCACTTTTATGATCAATGTATTCAGCTTTTTTTAAACTGTGTTTGTAACTGAGTTGTCTATAGTTACACATGGTAAGGCAAAAACAGGTATATAATAAATAAATATAATTTCTTCAATAATTATTTTTTACTCCCTCCTCCAAATATAGATAAGATCACCTTTTGAGATGAATTGAGCAATTATTTTCTTTCTTCTATTTGTATCTATTAATAATACATGATTGGTTTTTATGTATCCTTACTAGTTTCCAAAATCATTCAACAATTAATTAATTGAGAGTGTTTCATAACAAGTCTTTACCTATACTAACAGTTCAATTGATTAAATTTATAAGCCTCAGTAGAGTCTATTTTTATTTATTTCTGATAAAAGTACTATAATATAGTGTGGTTGCCAGGTGCTGCCGTACTATAAAGTGACAGGTGTTTTTCTCATGAGCTATCCTTCAAATCATAGGCAGAGGATCTGGTCAAAACACCGATGCTATTGTAGTTATTGCCATAACCAACCTTTGATTAATTATTCAGACTGAGCATCAGATTCTAAAGTATTAACTTGACTTTTTTAGTTGTATTGTCTAGACGCTTTCCAGTTCTCAAGTTCTTAGCTTAAAATGACATCTTGCATTTATCTTGAGTCATTTTCTATCAAGTTTCACAGATTTTATATTTCTAGTCTGACCTCACGAATTAAGCTTGTTCAGTTTTCCCTGGAGTTTCATCTTAATGGAATGACAATTGTTTGCAAACACAAGTGTAGAATATAGCAAGATATGCGTAGAGATGCCAAAGCAAGAGTTGGCTAGGTTCTCTCTTATAGTGCCATGAATTGGTCCATTCCTCAGCATGATAGCACATGCAGCTCAATTTCATACTTCTGTAAAATTCAAATTACTTTTTCTATTGATCCTGGCAATAATTGTGTTCAGTAAAAATTAGGAAATTAAATAAATCAGTGCTAAGGGGGTCCATTGTACTCTGCAGAGGGACAAGGTGTGCCCTAATCTCCACATGGCAGGAAATGAAAAGAGGTTATGGGCACAGAAACATTGCTTCCATTCTTCTAACTGTTAAAATATTCAAACAAGGAGTTAATTGGACTGAGATGGCTCTAATGCCTTGATAATCTACATGAGCAAACTGAAATCTAAATCAGAGGCAATGCACTCAAAATTGAGAAAATCAAATTTAGGAACAACCAATCACAAACAGCCAGCTTTCCCAAATAAGGTAACCACTGTGTCTCAGTTTATCTTTTAATATAACCTTTTCCAAGAATTGGCTTCCAAATATAAATACATGGCCAAATTAACAGATATATGCATATGTGCATGTATGCCTACAGAGGTGGATAGCTATACAACCTGGATGTGAGAAACACCTCTCCCAATAAATAGAAAAAAAATCACAAAATATACACATAAAAGTCTGGATTTGCATAAGTTACTATAAGAGATCAGTCATTTCTTTCCAAGACTGGAAAAAGTAGTCTCTTTAAATAACAAGTCCCCCCTAGAGTATTTACAATAAGAGCTTAAGGAGTTGTTCGTTTTGTTTTTAATGTTTCTTGTTATAGCAGAGTAAAGCCATAGGCTCTGCTGGATAATCTGGCTACATTTTAAGAGAACATTTAAATGTCCTCCAATAATATTAACTCATTTTAAAGTTATCTAATAAGTGGAAGGGGTTTTATAGTTAGTTTAAATTATTTCCTTACTACAGGAAAATTCTGTGTGTGTGTGTGTGTGTGTGTGTGTGTGTGTGTGTGTGATCTCTTTATTTTTTTCTGGTAGCTATTTTTTATTTTAAAGCAGGATTCTAGGTGTTACTAACAGGCCATACTGAAATACTCTGCACTACATTATACTTTTAGATGTCCTCATACACCTTGCCTTAAATTTAACTACACTCATTTTCACTTGGACAAGCTTTCTCAGGATGGCTGTTTAATTCCAATTAAAGTTAATGGGTCTAATTTCCTCTACCAGAAGAAATCACCTTCTGATTTAGTGTCAGCACCTTTTTTAAAAAAATCTTTTTAAATGCTTAATAAGGTCAAGTTTAAAATTAAGATAATTTGCAAACAATGGATTTTCATTTCCAGATATAAAAAAAAAAAATCTAAATTTTATCTGGTAATCAAAAAAAAGGAACACATTAGAGAAAGGAATAAAATTAATTGTACTTTCATGGCTGTTTTAAAAAGAGCAAGAGGGCATGGAATCTTGAAGAATTTACAGAATTCAAGCACTTTAGAAAATTTACTTTTTTTCAAGTTTATAAGATGTCCTAAATACGTTTAGTTCCCATACCAATATTCTTATTAGACAACTATTTATGCAAATATTAAAATAATATTTCAATATATATTACTCAGTTGTAACTATTTTATTCTTGGTGATGAGGGCAGTTTGATATAATGTATTTTATATATAATGAAAATACATTATGTTAAGTGATATAATGTATTTTATATGTAAATAAGTAGGGTTTATTGTCTATAATGCATTCATTTTGAATTTCGAAATCTGTTATATATTTGCTGAAAATACAATATGAATTCTTATATTGTATTCCTAGTATACAAAATAAGACAGTAAGGAAAAATCCCCTAGAATTTTCCACAAATATATATAAAGTGATATAAAGCAAGCAAACTGTGCTTGTGATAAAATTTTTCAAACTATTGCATGGTATACTTTTAAAAATGGTCATGCTCCATTATATATTTAAGGTTTTGATAATATAGCAATGGATTAAACACAGAAAAATGACTAGATTACATCTTTAAGCACGTAGAATTATTTTTGTTCATGTTTATGGACAATAGAAAACTTACCCAATAAGTTGAAAGTCTTATAATTTAGAAGACTGATTTTGCTCTTTTCAATTTTTTTCACAAAGTGTTTACATGTTGGATTTGACTTTATCTTATATTATAGCTAAACTCTCCTAATCTTTGTTTGAAACAACGCACTGTGCACCTTTTACCCAATAGCTCATAAAGTCCTCATAACCACCCACCCGGTGGTACTACTTATTACAGACCTATCTCATAGTATTGCACTTTGCAGATAATGCATTTTTTACAAATTGAATATTTGTGGCAACTCTGCATAGAGCAAGTCTATAGGTGCCATTTTCCCAACAGTTGCTCACTTTATGTCTCCATGTCACAATTTGATAATTCTCACAATATTTCAAAATTTTTCATTACTATTACATTAGGTATAGTGATCTGTGATCTTTGATATTACTTTTGTAATTGTTTTGGTGCACCACAAACCACACTCATATATTACAGCAAACTTAATCTATAAACAATGTGTGTTCTGACTGCTCCACCAACCAACCGTTCCCCCATGTCTCTCTCTCTCCCCATTCCCTGAGATACACAATGTTGAAATTAGACAAGGCAATAACCCTACAAGGACCAAAGGATTCAAGTGAAAGGAAGAGTTGTACATCTCTCACTTTAAATCAAAAGCTAGAAATGATTAAGCTTAATGAGGAAGGTATGTCAAAAGTTGAGATAAGCTAAAAGCTAGGTCACTTGTGCCAAACAATTAGCAAAGCTGTGAGTGCAAAGGAAAAGTTTTTGGAGGAAATTGTAAGTGCTACTCTAATGAACACATGGAGAGCAAATGAAGTAGACTTATTGATGATGTGAAGAAAATTTTAATGATCTGGATTGAAGATCAAAGCAGCCACAATATTCCCTTATGCCAAAGCCTAATCTGGAACAAGGCCCAAACTCATTCCAGCTCTATTAAGGATAAGAGAGTTGAGGAAGCTGCAGAAGAAAACTCTGAAGCTAATAGAGGTCAGTTCATGAGGTTTAAGGAAAGACGCCATCTCCATAACATAAAGTGCATGGTGAAGCAGCAAGTGATAATATAGGAGCAGCAGCAAGTTATCCAGAAGATCTAGCTAGATAATTAATGAAGGTGATTACACTGCACAAGAGATTTTCAATGTAGATGAAATAACTTTATTTGGAAGATGCTATCTAGGACTTTCAAAGAGAAGTTAATGCCTGGCTTCAAAGCTTCATAGGACAAGCTGACTCTCTTGTTAGAGGCTAACGGAGCTGGTGATACTATGTTGAAGCCAGTACTCATGCACCATTCTGAAAATCCTAGGGCCCTTAAGAATTATGCAAAATCTACTCTGTCTGTGCTGTAGAAATGAAACAACAAAGCTTGGATGGCAGCACCTCTGCTTACAACATGATTTACTAAATATTTTAAGCCCATTGTTGAGACCTACTGCTCAGAAAAAAAAGATTCCTTTCAAAATATTATTACTCATTGACAATGCACCTGGTCACACAAGAGCTCTGATGAAGATGTACAAGATTAATGTCATTTCCTACCTGCTAACACAGCATCCATTCTGTAGCCCATGGATCATGAAGTTGTTTTGACTTTCAAGTCTTATTTTTAAAGGAGTACATTTTGTAAGGCTATAGCTGTCATAGATTCCTCTTATGGATGTGAGCAAAGTAAATTGAAAACTTCTGGAAAGAATTCACCATTCTAGAACATTAATGACTCATAGGGGGAGGTCAAAATATCAATATTAACAGGGATTTGAAAAAAGTTGATTCTAGTCTATGGCCATGCCACCCTGAACAAGCTTAAGCCTGTCTGATCTCGGAAGCTAAGTAGGATTGGGCCTGGTTAGTACTTGGATGGGAAACCACCTAGGAAGACCAGGTGCTGTAGGCGTAAAATAATAAAAAATGAGATATTTTAAGCTAACAAGATCCTTGCAATCTATGAGGTCAAAGAAGGGTTGCTTCGTCTAAAAAAAAAAAAAAAAAAAAAAAAAAAGTTGATTCTAACCCTCATGGCCGACTTTGAGGAGTTTGAGACTTCAGTGGATGGAGTAACTGAAGATGTGGTAGACATAGCAAAATAACTGGAATTGGAGCCTGAAGATGTGACTGACTTGCTGCAATCTCATGATAACACTTTAATGGATGAGAAATTGCTTCTTATAGATAAGCAAAGAAAGTGGTTTCTTGGGATGGAATCTACTCCTGGGGTTGGGGATTCTGTGAAGATAGTTAAAATGACAACAAAGGATTTAGAGTATTACAGATAAACTTTGTTGATAAAACAGTGGCAGGTTTTGAGAGGGTCGACTTCAATTTCAAAGAAATTCTATTGCAGGTAAAATGCTATCAAACAGCACTGCATGCTACAGAGAAAATGTTCATGAAAAGAAAAGTCAATCAATGAAGCAAACTTCACTGTTGTCTGATTTTAAGAAATTGCCACAGCAACCCCAACCTTTTTACAACCACTACTCAAAGCCATAAACATTGAGGCAAGAGCCTCCACTAGCAAAAAGATTTGACTCATTGAAGACTCAGATGATGGTTAACATATTTATCAATAAAGCATTTTTTAATTATGTACATTCTTTTTTAGACATATTATTAGACACTTAACAGACTATAGTATAATATAAACACAACCTACATGCACTAGGAAACTAAAAACCCATATGACTTGCTTTATTACAATATTCATTTTATTACAGTTGTCTGGAACCTGCATTATTTCTGAGGTATGCCTGTATTATCCTCATTTCACCCATATAGGAACTGAGTCTCAAAAAAGAGACTAAACAACCTGGGATTAGAAATCAGCAAGTTCTGGCTCTAATTAGTTTTTCCACTTTGTAGCCATTAAAACTTTAATTTAACCAAGTAACAAATTCAATTTATGCTAACTACAAAGATTCTGGCTCTGCCTTAAACACGCAGCCTGTATAAAGGGCAGTCCTCTACGTTGGATTGCTTACAATCTAAGGATAGTGTTGTATCCAAAACTTTAGTTGAGATATTTATAGAACGAAGCAAAATTTCAAAGTGGTTTTTGATTCTGCCTCAGTCTCAGAGAGAGTCCAGGAAAGGGGCTTGTGGCAAATCGAAGTGTTGTGTTCATACCTTGTCTAAAAGAGGTGGCTGCTACTCGGCTCCTCTGATTTGCTAAACTACAGGAGGGCAAGTCTTCCCTTTTTTATGTTAAAATGTCCAAAAAATAAACTAATTTTTTGGATAAACTGTTACAATTTTTGAGTTTATAAAAATTAAAATTTTAAAAACTTGTTAGAGAAATTAAAAAATGTCAAAGGCTAGTTTTGGTTTATGGATTCCTAGTCTGCAACCTGTGTGCAAGTATTTGCTCATTCTATTCCTTCTGCTCTGAGTTTTTCCTTAGTCCCTTGGGCTCAGTGAATAGCACTGTCATCAGCACTCTCACCTAGGATTAAAACCAATGGCTGGAATTATTGTTTGATCTTCCCTAGCCCATGGTTCCTCAGGTCCTAGTGACTTCGTTTCAGTTTTTACTGAGTTTGCTCTGGTAGCATTTTCATCATCATCCTACTTCGGTCCACTCTTGTCTAAGTGATTTTCCTAAAATTTTGATTTTTTTTTTAATTGTAATACTCCTTAGAAACTTCCGCTGTGTTTATATTGCCTAATAGAAGTAAATTAAATCCATTAACTGACTGTAAGAGGTTCACCCACATTAGAGAGGGCAATATGCTTTACTCAGTCTACTGATTCAAATATTAATCTCATCCAGAAACATTCTTACAGATGTACCCACAATAATGTTTGAACAAATGTTCAGAGACTCCATGGTCCAATCAAGATTACACATAAAATTAGCCACTGCATCCTCCTTCCCTATGTTATGAAATTTATTTATCTAGGACTATCCATCTTATTAAAATGTAATCTTCATGAAAGCAGGGCTTATGGCCTGCTTTGGTCATCTCTTTCTACCCAATATTTAGAGCAGTGCTCCACACAGAAGATATGCTCACCAAATTTTTGCTAGATAAATGCTATTTTACGAATAACTAGGATTTATATTATGTCCTCTTATTCCATAAATTCACACTTCCAAATGTTGGTTTTGAATACATTAATTGATCATTAATCATTAGAAACAGGATGAATTCAGAAGCTGGAAAACTTACTCTTTTCTGGAGTAGTCTAGAAGGCTTTAAAAGGAAGATGAGATAAATTGGGCCCTGAAGAGGTGTTGGGATTTTGATGAGTTCAGAAGAAGGTAAAATACACTCCTAGAAGAAGGCAAGGTTCAAACCAGTACTACTGAGGAGAGAGGAAAAGTGGGAGCATAAAAAAAGAGCAGATGATCAATTTTGATAGAGTGAACATTTTTATAGAAGATTTTTGAAGGAAAAAAAGCAGTGAGAGTATTTTTACTAATAATGTTTGCAGAGAAATTGTCTGAAATAAGGTTATTAGTCTTTGAAGCCATATTTTAGAGTCTTAGATGCTAAGTCCAGAGATTTGACATTATCTTGTAAGGAAAAGAGAGTCATCAAATGTCCTTAAAGAGGATAACAGCATGACATATGTAAAATGTAAAAAAAATAATCTCATAGCAATAGCTTAAAATGAAAAAGACTATGCAAACAAAAAAAAATAGAGGTGACAATTATTGTATTTACTACAGCGTTAGTTCTCCCATTAAGAAAAAGCAAGACCAATTATTTTTAAATAAAAGGACTTTTGTTACCAAAGAAATATATTCACCTTTGAGAAATCAACACATGGTGACTAACGAAGTTTGGGGTCTCAGTGAACTCCGCTTTCTATATCTTTGACACTACTATTGTTCAGCTGTTCAGAGCCCAGACTGATTTCCAGACTGAAGCTGAGAACAGGCAATGGGAAGCTAATTACTTCTTGTGAAATAACATGTATTTATACTTCCTGACAACAACAATGCTAAACATTTCTTTGTTTAGATCATTCTTGTAGTTTCCTACTGATAAACTGGAAATCAAAATCTTCCACAATTCATTGGACTGATCCAGCCTGTGAAACTATTTTTTAACATCTAGGAAATAAATGAGTAATGATTTAATCTCTTGGCTGCACTTTAAACTGTTTCCATTGTAAAGAATATTATTTTGTTAGTTAAAATCAGGACCATTTCCTTAGTTAAAAAGACAACTTCTCCCTCTCACCTCCATTGCTCACAAAAGTACCAGGTGAGCATGAAATAATGATAGTTGAAATAGCAAATGTTAAGTGTGTGTGTGTGTGTGTGTGTGCACGCGCACGCGCGTGTGTGCACGCACATGCTAAACTTGAATGCAGAAGGAAACGGATTAGGATTAAAAGCATAGTATGAGAGCAGAGTAAATGAACAGAAACAGAAAAACTCAAAATATTTACCCTGAAAACATCAAGTGTCATTTTTGTCAAAACAAGTTGTAAAACTATGTACTTTCTTCTATCTATTACAGAATCAAATTTCTTAAAAGAGAGGCTATGAGTTCTTGATTTCAAAATCGTGGCTGGAAAGCTTTGCAAATGAATCTTCTGCCACAAGTATAGTAACTGCTAAAAAGTCAGTCAGTTTTACATATTCATCTCAGAATTCAGTTGAAAACTGGAATTCCAATTTATTTCATATGATATAATGATATTTTTTCTCTCTAAGAAAAAATACCTTTAATATATCTTTAATTTATTAATGTCTTACTTAGAAGCATGCTAAAGAAACACTGATTATAAACCTGTTTAAAGAAACACAAGATTTAGTGTAACCAAAGATTAAAGATAAGTAACAATTTTTAGTTTAATGATGCCTCTACTTTGGGATATATTAGAGGACCATGATTATGTGCTAGAATTTTCTGATTCATAGTCATGAAATCTAACTGCAAATATATTTAGGTATATCTTCAATTGTGTACACAAGATTACTCACTAATATGAATCTTAAAGTTCTTAATTTTCAAGATGATATTGAAAAGATACTGTGTTCTTTGATTAAATAAGTTTTGAGCATTTGCTTTTTTGTTTTATAAAAATTGAATAGTCTGTAGTGATAGAAAACTAATTGCAAAGGCACTTTAAAATTTTGGGTAAATAATTCCCTGTTTAGTAATCGTATGTCCTCAGTTGGGCTTTAAAGATAGCTTACTATATATATATATAGTAAGCTATCTTTAAAGCCCAACTGAGGACATACTATATATATATATATATATATATATATATATATAAAATATATACTATATATTTTATATATATATAAAATATATATATTTTTATATACTATATATATAAAATATATATATTTTTATATACTATATATATATAATATATATATATATATATATATATATGCTGACTTCTTGAACTCTGGGAATTATATCTTCCTAAAAATATCCTCTGGGTTAAAAAAACTAATAATTAGATGCATAATGTCCAAAACCTATGGGATCTGAGAAAAGTATTAACTGGTATTTTTGGCTATATTAGATGTCGTGGCATTGATGGAGGGTGGAAAGGATATGGCAGCTGAAGTTCCGGTACCTGTGGTATGGCAATGAAAGAGAAGAAGGCTGCAAGGATGCTGAAAGCACACCACAGATGACAAAATTATAGACAGGGATAAAAAAGCAATTGCAGCTAAGAAATGAACAGTGTTCTAAGGCACAATTTACCTAGAATATCTCAGTGTTTGAAGAGATGCTGAAGATGAGAAAATGGTAAAGATGACTTTGGAGTTAGTCTTGGAAACTGGAAGAGAGAATGTAGGATTGCTTTGGAAGGAGAAATAAAAATGCACTGGGAGGATAGGAGACTATCCAAGTACAAGTGAGGTAAGAGAATAGCCTGCGCATTCTGAGCTAATAGATTCTCCAAGGAACCAGAGCCTAGAAGTCTTCTAGTCACCATTTTTCCCAAAGATACTGAAATTTTCAACAAGAAATTCAATTATTAAACTGTACATACAATCATATTAGGAATATTGCAATACCTATTAATAATTGTTAGAAATAAAAATATCATTTTGTCTATTAAAAAAAATCTTAAGGTTTTTTCTAAAAACCATCCCACAACAAGCAAAGAAAATCCTTCAAGAAATAAACAGCTTTATCTAAAATTAAAGAATATCATGCTGAATGTACCATTAAAGAAATGTCATTAATTTCTTAATGTAAATTATTGAATTTTTAAGACCTGTAATTTAAATTTTATTTGCAGCAAAAATACAAAATTTGTTATTTTACTTACTTTCATAGCTAGATGCTCTCTGGCTCTAATCCTATTCTCTGTCTCTGTCACACGTGTACATGCACATGCACACGCACAACGAAATATAAACGTTACCCATAAGAGACAGAATAAGGTTCAAATTTGAATTTTATCTATCATGCCAAGTAATTTATATCTAATTCAGTCCTACAAAAACTATTTCAGACAAACCCCCAAGATTATATCTGTGAATCTGGGTGCATTATTTGAAGGGTACTTTTGAAACCCAGAAGTGAGTGTGAATAGGCCATGAGTAATAAATGATACCAGCTTATTACATAAGAACTAATGATGGCTCTAGGGCTGATTCTGTTATCTGCAATCTCTACAATTATCTTTAGAATAGAAAAGGGATTTCAATTATGCCTGAATGTGCTAAAAAAGCATGCTTCCTAGAGAAAATTTCTCTTAAACTAATATAAGTGTATCAGTATGGGTTGTTCGGGAAACAAGAGTATCCATTACTTTCTATAATCATTACTTAAAATTGTATTGATAATTTCATTAATAAATAGGGGTACAATCAAGGTTTACTGAAGATATCAACACATCAGCTGTGCTATGGTTTTCATATCAGAAAGGAACTGATTTCAAAATTATGTTAATTGCTCATCAGCTATAAAAAGGATGATGATGATTAAGGATTGACCTTTGGTGGAAATATAATCTCCTGACACACTTTAATAAGAGAGCTCGATTTAAAAAAATATTAAATACTTAAAGCTGCCATGATTTCAAATTTTAGCCTATGGGATATAAAGTTAATGACAAATCTCTCATTGCTTCCCCAGAGTGTCTGAAATATCAAAGATGTTCAAATATTTGTGAATTAAATACAAAATTGAATTTCTAGGGCTGCATCTTTTGTTTAGCATCTCATGACATCACAATTTGCTGTTGAATTAACCTTCTATATCAGGGAGTGGCAAGCTTTTTCTGTAAAGGACCAGATAGTACATATTTTCAGATTTATAGGCCATATGGTCTCTTCTCAAATACTCAGCTCTGCTGTTCTAGTATGCAAATTGTACATGAGTGAATGAATACGGCTGTATTTCAATAGAACATTTGCCAAAACAAGGAGTGTGTCAGATTGAGCTCTGGGGGCCTAGTTTGTTAATCCTATTCCAGGGGGTCTTCCTGTCTCTAGCCTTCCTGTTTATATACTTTCAGTCATATGGTTAAGACATAAGAGCGATGGTACACTGGGGCTCCACATTTAACTCACTGAGGTGCCCCTTATGGTATTTTAAATTTTCAAGGGAAAAATACTAACATTTGTTGGAGGCCATGTGAATAATTACTATCTGTGGCTTAGACATAATTACTTAATAAACAGACTGTTAGGTATTTTTTGACATAGCTGGGCCTTAAAAAAACTTCTGAGACGTACAGGGACCTTGAACTGACATAGTTTGGAGATCTCTGCTCTAGTCTATCCCACTTTTCCCTCATATATACATTTTCCTAAATACATCATTTCAATGATTCTTTGCTGCTCCAGATCCCTCAATAACTTCCCACCGATTATAGCAAAATGAACAAAGTAAAACAAAACTGCCAAGTTTACAGATCCCTGTCTTAATACAGAACCATAATTCAAGGACTAACTCAAAAATAAATTAATCCAGGAAGTATTGAAATATGGGTTTTCTTAGACAGGCATTCAAGAAAGAGGTATAAAATCAAAGAAAGAAATTAACAAAGCATAGTTAGGGAATAGTGAATATATCAATATGAAATATTAATTATTAGGAAAATTAAGAAATTCAACAGAGGGACAAGGAAAGGAAGTAGAACACGTGAAAGAAAAGCACAAGGCACAGCAAGATATGTACAGGAAAGCCTTGTTAGATCCTTATACTAATGTATCAGTTCTTGATGCTGGATTAGCAGGCTTGGGCCCAGCCATGAAGGGCACTGTATGCCATACAATGGGCTCAGGATCTTATTATATAATGAAGATTAATTTAAGTATTTTGAGAAGGTCAAATTTTGGTTTTGGATTGATAATTAGAGCACCCATGTGGAAGAAGAATTGGAAAGAATAGAGATGAAATCATAAAGAGGAATGCAAAATAAAAATCGAAATTAATAAAGACCTTACTCAACTGTCAGGAAATGTGCTAAGCACTTTAAATGTCTTTACATCTACTCCTCAGGGTAAGCTTGTGAGATAGGTACTATGATTATTTTTCTATTTTACAGAACTATTTTCATTGACTCTCAAAAATATAAATAAGAGATAATCTAGGACACATTTATAATAGTAGCAATGGCATGAAGAGAATGGAAAGTCAACAATTTGAATAATAGGTCTTAATAATTAATCTCAAATTAAAAAAAAACTTTTCTGATGTTCCTCAGGTTTCAAGCAGTGGTGATTATATGAATAGTGAGGATATAAGAGGAGAGTTTGGTTTGAAAAATAATTTGTTCAAAATTAAACATGCTGAATTAGAGATGCTGAAATAGCCAGCCATAGAAATTCAGTAAGATGCCTTCTATATATTGTTCAACGGCTCTGTCAAGGTTTGATCAGACATATATCAGAATTGCCAGAGATTATAATATAAGGTATGTAATTACTTTTGATGATTCAGATAAAGTGAATAAACAATAGAATAAAGATAGGACCTAAGAGTATATTAGCATTTAAAGAGTAGCTGAATAAAGAGTTAAAAAAAAAAGGTCCTCTCAGTACCTACCTGTTATATCATTTCCTCCTCATCTTCTATATCCATTTCTAGCGGGACTCAAAATGCCTGGCATACCCACAGCCTTTTTTAGTGGTTTCTTTCTAATAAAATACAATTCTGTATTCCACCTCGTTGTACATTATAGCCACAGGCCACTAAAGTTCTATAAATATATTGCTAATTTTTATTTCCATGTTATTGGGAGCTGCTTAAGAAATTGGAAGAAACTTCTAGAGAACAGAAGTGGTGGGTCTGAACTCAAAACTTGTGCTCTGGACAGATAACCAAAGCTGTTCTCTGAATCATAACCTGAATGCGGATGTGAATAGGGCACCACTTCTCCATGCTTGCCTCTGGACTCCTGAGAATGTGTGTTCTTTTTCTTATTACCTGTTCTCTCTTTAAAATAACTCCTCGTAAAATGGAGTAACCTGATGACATGTGTTTCTTTCTTTTTTTTTTTTTCATTTAATTTTATTATTAGTTTCAAGGATATAGTACATTGGTTAGACATTTATACAGTTTATAAAATGATCTCCCTAATTGCTCTTTCTCTCCTCTGACTCTTCACCTAGCCATTATATCAATGCTAACTTCATTCTCTAGACATGTGTTTCTTGAATATTTAAACTGCCTAACCCACACGAACATGATGGCCTACTTATATTTGTGCTCTTTTTTGGATGTGCTTGCCAAAATCATAATATAAACCAGGTAGGCATGAACAGGAGTCATTGTAAGGACACTGGAAATCTTTGTGAAATCAAAAGGAACATTGCTAGGCCTCAGGAACAAGGAGACACTCATCTTCAGAACCCTCTGTTTCACCAGTCTCCAGCTATGAGCAATTAAATCACACTTCTCTCATTCAGAAACCCAGCTTTCCTCTGACTCTCTAGATTAAATGGTAGTAACTATGGCTTCAAAAAGACTGCAAGCCTAAAACCTTCTGGCATCAGAGAGATGGCTGTAATCACTATAGTCACAAGTCTGAAAATTCCATGGAAGAGAATCATTAGTTTGTTTGTTTAGAGTCATCCAACTTAGGAGTAATCAGTTGCAAGGTGATTAAATAATATCGTCATCTGGAAAACACCAGAAAAAAATGTTTGCTGACATTCTCAAATATGTCTGCTCCATACAGGTATATAAATTATGCACACCTTTAACCGGGCTGTAATCTATATCAAACTTGCTCTCTTCCTATATTTCTTAGCCTGATTTGATAGAAATTACTGTCAAAGGCCTTTACTGAAACAGCATAATTAAGGGTTTTGAAAGAATGTGAAGCTGATTTTTAAAATAAGATAAAATGAATAGGAATGAAATATGAGTGTAGCAGAATGTGCCTGTCCAAAAAGAAAAAGAAATTGAGATTTATTGAAGAAGGAAAATTTTGTGCAATAATGAAATAAAGGCCTTTTAAAACACATTAAAATAAAATTGAATATACTTTAGAAACTGTCCATTTAATTGTTGATGGCTGTGAAATTACTTGACAGTCATATACTTTTTCTTTTGTAGTTCATGTTAATTAAGCAATTTGATTGAATTGCATTTCAAAGTACAAAGGCTCAATACTTATTTGCAAAGCATGTCTATTTTGTTTATTGACTTGTTAATCACTGAATAATTGTTTTTAGTGCTGTTTTAATTGTAACAAATGTTTCTAATTCAATAAAATCTAAAATTTCCAGTAGCAAAATAAAATTTACAAAAAAAAAAATGTCAACCGAAATTATTTAGAGTAAAATTAAGTTCATTTGCATTCTTTTTAGCCACAAGTATATGTACTTTACTAACATTTCAAAGTTTTAAAAATCTCTCTTAGAGCTATTATATCCCATCAATTTCAATTATATAGGCATTTTCAATACACATAATAAGATTTAATATTTTCATTCTGATTTAAATAGCATAAGAATTTCATTGAAATTTTTCATTAAATATTACCTTGTCTGTGTGCTGCTATACACATAACTGTTGCCTAAACTTCTGGAGTAATAGGAAGTGGTCATCGTCACTGCAGTTAATGACATGACAAATAAATAAAATGGTTATTTAGGTAGCATGGCTCTGCAGTCTAGCACCTGAATGTTAATATTGACTTTACTGCTTACTAGGTACATGACCCTGGTCAAGTTAAAAAGCATTTGGAACTACAGTTTCCTAGTCTATAAAAGTTAGTTAATAATAGTACCAATTCCAGTAGGGTCCTATAAAATTTAAATGAGATAATACATGAGAAGTATTTAAAAGTCCCTGGCACATCCTGAATAATCAATAAATGCTAGTTTTTATTAACTAAACATTTGAAGTTTTAAACATTCTAAATTAATAATTCCTAAAAAGCTTAAACTAATTTATAGTTTACAAATGTTATCACATTATTATATAACTTTATTCTGAGCAATAATCGTGTGTGTAGGTTATATAATTCCCATTTTATAAGTGAGGGAGTGAAGGAAGGAACAGTAAATTAAATTGCTTTTTTATGTCAAGTATCAGGCTTACATTTTTCATGTAAGGCAAGCATTAATATTATGATTTCACATGTGAGAAAAACTGTAGATTACAGAGAATGAGAAATCTGATTAAGGACTCAACTAGTAAAGGCAGAAAAAGGGATAAAGCCTTCATAGTCTGCATTTCAATTATTTCCTTGTGGTATGGTCATCTGGGTTGCATTTATTAATTCCTGTACTGGTTTTATAGAAAGATTAAAATGTATATCCTTCACATTAATGAAAGCACAGCACAATGGTGTTTGAAATGAGAAGTACAATTTTTATTATGGTTTTAACAATATGTTTTATGCGATAAGTTTTCCAAGCAAACAAAATTACTGAATTAAAATAGTCACACAAAACTAATTTCACATACATATTTTTCACTTTAATTTTAGGTATCATATATTAAAGAAAGAGATCCTATTTCATCTGACTTTCTTAAATTTTATAAAAATCAAATCACTAACTTTTGGTCTCTTGCCTCTTCTAATGAACTATAGATTTATAATGGTAATCAGCCTCAATACTTGTATGGATGTAGAAGTAGTATAAATAATGCATATAAGAAATGTTATATTGTCACAATGATGTTTAGAAACATTGAAGATGAGGTAACTGTATGGCGATGCCACTGCTTGGGTAGATTAGTCTTTCTTTTGGTAATTTCTGGGACTGTCTATAAAAAGAATTAGTAACTTCTAAGAGGACAGATCCTAAGAATTTTCATTGCATGAAGATTTTTTCTTTTCTTTTTATTGTATTTTTATGAGATAATGTATGTTAATCTATTATAGTTATCATTTCACAATATATGTAAATCAAACCATCATGCTGTATATTTTAAATTTATATAGTGATTTATGTTATTTCTCAATGAAAATGAAAAACAAATTTAGTAAATGAGATATGGAATAGCTTCTTAAATTCCTACTATATTCTTCTGTGGTGTCAATCCTAGCCCTAAGCCTACATTTGTTTGTCTTTATCTCATGTATACCAATTTTTATTTACACGGATTAATTGCTAATATCAATATAAAGCTATAGAATCAGCTGTTAACATCTCATTCTAAAGCAATGGAACAAATTCTACATCTAAAATTTTTATTTAAAAATCATTTGGCACATGCGCCAAAATTTCTTTATATGACATGTTCCTATTTAAATTGCTATAATGTTCCAGAATCTTCCTTTTACAATAAAAACCTAATTAGCCAGTTAGCACTTTAAATGGATGCTGAATGATATAACTGAAATGCTTTAACTTTTTTTAAAAAAAAATGCATGTTTGCTTCAGAGGAGGAAAATCTTTTTAAATATCTTAACCTCACTTCTGTTCTTTATTGGATAAGTTGAATTGGACATCATGAAGCATTTTTAATGACTAAAAATCTTGCAGTACTTCCATATTCTTTCTCAGCACAGCCTATAAGAGAGCAGTAGAATAGGCTGAGGTGAATGAAAAGTAAATGTCTTGGATTAAGACTTTTGACATAAAACCCCTAATGATCTTTACTCCTATTTGATCAAGAAATGGTGATTAGAGTTTTAGATTTATCAAATGATGACAACAGAAAGTATCTATGTTGTTGGTCTTTGTTCATTTTTCACCTACTTTTTAAAAACTTTTTAAAATCTCAGGTAGTATGTAAAACAATGTTTATTTAAAAAACTCTCAAAATTTTCCATACTTAAACCTATTTGGTGATATGTAATAATGAAAGTTGTAGTAGTGTATTGCTCACAGAATTTTCCTGGGAATAAAATGAAAAGTACAAATGCAAATGTGCTTTTTCAAAAGAAAGTAAAAGATACCACATTATCTATTATTTGAAACCTTTTGGAATTGTTATGATAAATATGAATTTGTTGAAAGTTATCTATGTCAGACTCTAATTTCTCTGAAACTTTCAACAAGCACATGGAAGCAGAGAAGTTATAATTGTGTGTATGTATGCTTCTATATATATATATGTAAGTGTATACAATTATATCATCTATAATTATAGTATATATATGCATATATATACATGTATAACTAGATTAGTAATTATCAAAATATTATTACAATCATATTTTTGGTACTACACTGTTAGATGCAATTTACAAATTTATTTGAGTTTTCATGTGTTCCTTCAAAAAATATAAGGGCATATGATGTAAATACTATTTTTCCCATTCTGCACGTGAGGAAATCAAGGGTTAGAGAAGTAATGTTACTTGCTCATGGTCACAATCATCACTGAAATTCAAATTAACCTGTGAGAAGTATGTACTCTTTCCACCATATCATGTTACTTTAACTTTTTAAAAATGTTATAGTTTATCATTTATTTTTAGTTAATTATTTTTCATACTTTCTTGATATATTTCACTAATGGCTTATTCATTCTAATCTTTAAAAGGAGGAATTATCTACTTTTGATGATTTAATTGTGTTAGGCTAATAATTTTACACATGGTAATTATCAGTCACCTTGGTGTGTCTTCTATAAATGTATATATAATTTATATAATTAGAATTACTAAACCATAGAATTTTTACATTTGTTTATATTTTTTTTTCTATTACATAATTTCTTGATATTTCCAACATACCATAAAAATTGTAGAGCAAGTATTTACCCTACTTAAAAAGTAAAAGATGTACACTCTAAAGTACCTTCCCCAAGATTATACAGTTATTCCACATATGACCCAGGGCCAGAATTTTGATCACCTAAATCCTTATAATGGAAGCAAGATGCTTCCTTAAATGTTAAAGGAGCTGATTATAGTCATTAGACTTTTCCTATAATCTCTTGATAAGTGGTACAAAGCAGAAATTTCAAGTATTTTAAGGATAAACTTTTCTATTTCTATAACATTTTAAAGATGATAAAGTAATGACGACTAAATAAAAATACATTCTGATGCACCACCAGGTAGCCATTTGACATTATTCAAATAATATTAAATAATTATTGAATGTGTGATATAAATTTTGGTATAACTATACAATATAAACTGAAGTGATTTAAAATAAATATTTATTCAGTCACTTACTTACTGAGTTCAGTATGTGCCAGGCACTGTTCTAGGTACTTAAGATTCCTCAATGAATGAAAAGACACATATTCTTGCTTTGTTTGGAATGGACTTGATAGCCAGAAATGACTGACTTTACACTATAAATATAATAAATAAAGTATGTTCTATGGGAAAAAGAAATCAAACCAGTCAGTGCCAGTGAAAAGTGACAAAAATATGGTAATGGGAGGGATACTGGGTGGCAATTTTATATAGCATGGCTAGAGTAAGTGTCAATGAAAAGGTGATGTTTGAGCAAAGACTCAATATGATTAAATAGTATATCAGACAGATTACCAGAGACTGGAATTCCAGGCAGTGGAAACTAGAGCAGCAAGGGCACTTAAAGAGAAGTTTTCCTATTACCCTGGTATATTTGATGAAAAAAGACCAGTATGACTTGAGAAGAGTAGGCAAGAGTTAGAGAAATAGGAGATGGGGTGAGAGAGGAAGCAGGAAACGAACTCGGGAGGGTTTGCAGAGCTTCAAAATCTGCAGTTAGTGAAATGAGGCACCGTCGAAAGATTTTCCAGCAGGGGAATAATATCACCTGATAAACATTTTATCAAAATCACACTGAGTTTATGTTAATAATACAAAATAGAAAAGCAAATTGGGAAGCAGGGAGGCCAGTTGGAAAGCTATTAAATCAAGTTAAGTATAAGATGATGGTTAGCTTGAACAAAGCAGAGATGGTATAAGGTGGTCTGATTCTAGATACATTTTGAAGGGAGAGCAAATATGATTTCATGAGAAAATGGATATATTATGTCAGAGAAAAAGTGGAGTAAAAATGACGCTAAGGTTTTTGTCTTGAGAAACCTATACGATAGAGTTGTCATCACTGAGATGGGGCAGGCTGTAGGAGAAACACGTTTAGAGAAGGAGATATAAGAAGTAGTTTCGAGTATGTTGTTTCATATGCCTATCAGTTTAACAAGTAAGCAATAGATATGAGACTAGAGCTACAGAAACAATTTGGGCTGAAGATATAAATGTGGAAATATTTGCACAGAAATGGTATACAATATGAGGAAACTAATGAAATTAGTAAAGGAGATAGTAGAGGTAGCACAGAAAAAGACAAATTGACTGAGGCCTGGATCACTCCAACATTAAGAGTTCTAGGGGAAGAGAAAGAATCGTAAAACATAATTGAAAAAAAAAAGGTACCTCTCATGAAGTAGGAGGAAAAGCAATGAAATGTGGTTTTCTAGAAGCCAAGTGAAGAAACTATAAAAAGATAAAGCACACAATAAACTAAATGAGTACAATGAATCAACCATTGGTATTGGCATAGAGTTAAAGAGTAGTTTAATTGGGGTGATGGGGGAAAACACCTTTTTGGGATAAAGAAAGAAATGGGAGGAGAGCTATCCATTAGACACTAAAAATGTAGAGAATTCTTTTAAAGAGGCTTGCTGCAAAGAGAAGCAACAAAATGCAACAAAAGTTAGTTTGTTTTTTGTTTTTTTAAGATGAAAAAAATACTATCTTGCTTATATGTAATTGGGGATGATCCAGTGGAGAAGGGAAAATTTATGATGAAAGAGAGAAGATAACTGCGGAACCAAATATCTTGAGTAGGGAAGAGAAGATGGGATGCAGAGGGAAGAGAGGATGGGATGCAGTTAACAAGTGAAAGGATTGGCTTTAGATAAGATCGACTTAATATGATGTGTTTTATAATTCTATATTTAAGCATTCACCTAGCAGTTTTACATTTGGTTTCTATATGTTCAAATATGTTTCTAATTTAATGCAAATTAATAACTGTATATAAAATATTTTGTTCATTTTATGATATATATAGCAACAATATCTATCTGAACAATGTAACATTCAGCTGAGTATAATTAAATTGAGTTCAATGTTTAGACATGACACATGCTTAAAATGACCCATTCAACAAATATTTTCTGAGTACTTGCTATGAACATTTACTAAGTATTTGCTGTATCCTTTCTTTCTTTCCTGAATAAGCACTGCTCTTTGTCAATGGCATGGATTACAATAAAGTTAATTAGAGGTTATTAGATTTCACATCTGTTTATAGTTGCTTTGAATTTTTGAGACTACCTTAATGAAAGATTTAATTCATCATATGAAGAACAATTTTCAAAAAGTTGTCTTTAAATTAAAAAATTAAAAGTATGAATTTTTAAAAGTTGAGTTTTAAGGCCCTTACTTTGGAGATAATCATGATACAATTTTTAATGTCTGATTCCTTAGTGAGTCAGAATTATTCTTCAAGACAATTCTTGCTCCTTGAAAAGAGCTCAATATTTTCATTTTGTACATGTTATGAATTGATCCATTAAATATTCAGGCATCTTTCCATGACATAACAGGCAAAACTTTTTTTGAAAGGATTAGAATAGATATCCACATACAAAAAATAAAATTTTAAGCTACATCATGGACAATTTTCATTAAAATGATATTTTATAAATATAGACCATAGTTAAAACTTAATACTAAATAAATACATATTGCTTTTTAAAAGTATGTAAAGGTTTTCTTGGAATAGCACATCAATTTTTTTGTATTGCTCTATTTTTTCTTTAGAAATTAATTCTCATATTTGGTCAAAAAATAAGTTATGTATGTTAACCCTTATCTCTTAGTTTGAATTTCTCATTCCTTTATTGAAGAATAAATTTTATATATTCTGATAGTTTTATAATTTTTAAGTATTATGTTTTAAGATTATATATTCATTGCTTCCTAATATAACTTTTATATTTATTCATATATACTTATAAATTGTATACCAATTTCTGATTATCTCCCACACAAGAAAGTTATCACCAATTTGTGGCTTTTGAGAGTCCTCCAGTCACTTTGCATTTGTGACTCTTCTTTTCTGACAATATCATATCTTTAGTACTTTATTTCCTTCAAATATTATATGCTATTATCTAGCATATATGTTTTTACTTATCATTTGCACTTTCTCAAAACTCCAGTCTCCTGGTGTTCAATTTGTAAAGCTGTCTGCATGAAGAACTCCTCTTTACTGCAACCTGATTTTAATTTCATACTTATTTATATTGTGTTTATTATCTGCATATCATACAAGAATGTAGTTACCATATAAAATCTGCTATTGGTATACAGTTTAGTCTCGATAAGTATTGGTTAATTGAATGAATTAATTAATATTTGCACTCACATATAAGGCTGTGTTCTGCATTAATGAGAATACAAGTTAAGCTACTGCAACAAAAAATCTAAATAACAGTGACCTAAGATAAAATGAATACTAATATGTCAGGGATTCAAGTTCCTTCCGACTCATTACCTGGCCATTTTTTGGCATTACTCCAATCTACCCAGCCCTCAAGAATCACAACCAAAGCTGTGTTCAAGCCAGTGAGAAGAGGAGAAAGTCACTAGGAGGGTACACTCTTTTATTTCAAGGTCGTGCATCCATTACATTGATCAGCACATTATTTGGAATTAGTCTTATGCCTTCAACCTTCCTTGAACCTTGAATCCAATAACATCTTGGATTCTAATCTTTATTTTAGGTAGCTCAGCATCCAGCTAAAATTTAAGGATCCATTACTGAAGGAAGAGAGATTGCAGCAAGTTTAACGACTATAATCGGCTCCTTTAGCACTTAAGGTACAGCTTGCTTCCATTTATAGGGATTTAGGAGATCAAAATTCTAGTCCTGAGGCCAACATGGGATAACTGGATAACCTGACGGAAAGTTCCTTAGCGTGCACATCCCTCACGCTGCAAAAGCTCTGTCCTTCGATTTGTTTATAACCATTTATTAGTTCACATTTTTAATTTTCAGGCTTAGGTTAAAAAAATAATAAATTAACCGCACGATTGAGATTCAAAAATAGAAGAAAAGTACAACACAATCAATTCATTTCACCAAATAAGAAAATGTAATAGGTTAAGTTGTTAACAAGTGCATCGGAAGAAACCACTTTTCCTTTGTATTTTCCTTCTAATTTTGATTTAAATGAATCAGGTTGAATAAATCCAAAGAAAATATATTAATCAACTATGTCAAACATACACACACACCACATATGCACACACACGTATATACATACATGCATAATATACACACAAGTGCATGCATAAACACACATGCTCATGCATTTGCATCTTTTCAAAACTCCAATAGTCTAATGTACCAATTTGTGAAGCTTTTGATAGCCATCTGCATGAAGCACTGCCATTTATTATTTTTGTGGATTTATTTCTAAAGAGTGTTTTACACACACATCTGCTGCAAAAGATAGATGCTACACACCTATGCATACATTTTGAAGAGGCAATAAAGGCAGGCAGAAAACAGGGAATTGCTTATAAAAAATAGGAAGCCTTAAATATTTAGGTAAGGGATGTGAAATTGATCATTGTTTTTTTATGTTTTTGAAAAAATATGAATGAAACAATGTAATATTTTATATTATGATTATAAAGTATTTATGAGCTTATTAAAGAGATATATGAAAACAATCATGAAATTAGGAATGTGCAAGAGCTTCATGCATTTTAGGAAAGATTGTGGCTCTGATATGTAAAATATCTGCACAAAGTAGCCAGAAGCCATAAATTACTATCAGCTTTTTTTATTAATCTTAAAAATCAGTCTTAGAGAAATAAGAATTTTATAGTGTCAGCCTGTGGTAAACACAGATATGACATGGTGTCACTTTGCTGATAGGTACTTAAGATCAAATATTTCATATACTCCTTAGGGACTTTTCTGACCTTTCATGTGTGCTTAAAATATACCAGTTTTTTTTTTTTTTCCTGGAATTTAGTTTACCGTGAGGCATCCTTTAATGTTGTACGGCCACGAATCCTCTAGGAAGTTAATAAAATAGTTCTTAGCTGCTGTTGGTTCAGCCTTATTGCAAGGTTTAAGCTGCCTTGCTCCTAACTGCAGAGTATAGACTGCTGTTGAAGATTTTTGACTTGTTAATAAAATAGTCTTGGAAGAATGATGATAGGCTTAGGCAGGAATCATTCATCTCTTGTCTTCTACAGGAAGTGCTTTTGTTTCCATGGAGATGCATTTCATGTAACATGATGAAAGGTACATGAGAAAAGGAGAAATGTACATCATTGCAGAGTTTCATTCAGAGATGTTAATATGACACAATGACTCATATGGTTCCGGTGGAATCATTATCAGTGCAATTGCATAAGTAGCATTCTCTCCCAACAGTCAATTAAACATAAGCAATTTTGCCAACAGCATAAAGCTTGTGCTAAATATACACTCTTGATTTTTTTCTCCATTTAACATTGTAATTAAAATATTTTCTCCTAAGTTTTAGTATTTAGACTAACTCTACCAACTATAAACTCTGATTTACTGGGTGAGAAAAGTGATTATATTAAAATAAAAAAGGAAAATAGAACCTAGTGATGAACTATTGAAATATTTTAATAAATGTATAAATGTTTATACATCATCAAATGTGTTTTCCTCCCATACCAGAGTAAATACATTAAAAATAAAGTTAAAATACACTAAATTCAATATTAAAATATAAAAATAAATTTAGCATTAATGTCATGAATATTGTCATAATCAACAACACAAGCAGACTAATCAAAAATATTACTTACGGGCATTTATATGTTCTAGGGTTTTATTTATTTTTTTTCAACATGCATAAGCTCATTTGATACAATAACTCTATAAGGTTGGTACTATTATCTTCTATATATTTTAGAGTGATTGAAAAGATGTCATATAACTTCACCAATGTCAGACTATATTTTGAGAAAAGACTAATCATATGTAAATAAGCTAAAGCTTTCTTAATAAATATGTATTATCCATATTAGTTTATTTTGTTTTTGTCATGAATAAGTCCACCTTGCCCTGTTGCTAGTAGACAAAATATTAATTATTTCCCTAGAAGAAGGTTAAGAAAAATAGGGAAATGGAAATAAGTTTGGTTGAGATCTTAAGACATTCAAGTATTGAGATACCATTTAGTGTACGTGATTTCATTTCAGTCCTCTACAATTGTTGGAGATACGTTTTTCTCAAGTGGGATGTATATATGTACCGAGAATGAAACTTAACACATTCAAGGGGAATTTGGACTCAGAACTGAATACTTCCTATGCTTGCTCCATAACACCTCTCCAGATAACCCAGGTCTTTGTGCCCAGATTTCATACTATTTTTCCTCTTCTGGGTGCTGTTGGGTCACAGTTTTAAACCACTGAAAATTGTTCCTGAAATATCAATTTTTACTATTCTATTTTCAGTTGTTTTAATGTTCTATAAAAGCATTTTAAGACAAGGTATTTGTCAGGAAAAAAAATCACAGCAGGACATACAGTTTTTGATATTTGACAGATAATGCTAAAAAATATTCATTGAGCTAAAAATGAACCATTTTTATAGGGTTCTTATAGATTGGTGCTAACTTTGTATTCTCGAAGCAATGAAATCTTATCCTTAGAAAATTAAATATAGGTTTCATTTCACAATTTTCTGCTTTAGATGTATTGCTAGTTAAAGTTGAAGATTAGGATGACTTATCACTTTCATATATGAACTCGGAAAAGTAAAAGATATATAGGCTCATGTACACCTCTCAGTTAAATGTGGCTGATTATAATAACCGCAAAGTGAATTGCCAGTACACTGATCATGATTTATGAATGTGCGGTAGACAATTTTTATAATGATTCACTAAAAACTGGCAAACTCTAAGTCCCTACCTCATTCATCTTATTGTGTTTATGAAGCTCCTGAAGTAAGAAAGTTGAGGGGCACCATAGGGTCAGAAGCAGCTGTTTGTGGTCTTATGCTCACAGTTGATATAGATTCATGACCCTCTCTCCTCCTCCAAATTATGGAGATCTTATATATTGACAAGCAACCTATGTGTATATTATTTTCCCATTCTGCATATTCACTTATTGTTTGGTTAGGTCCAAATGGAAAAAAAAAAGAATTCAAATATATATATTTCTCATGCACCTAGTCACATTTATTTGGTCATAATAAATCTAATATTGTCATATAGAAATCTATCATACTCATCTCCTTTATAATGAGTTATTAAAATGTTGAGATATATCTTTGCTTGGTAAACAGTGTTTTTGTTTTTTAAAAATACTTCCCACTAGACAGAGCCGTTTTAATCTTTGTGAATACATAGAGAAAATGGTGTGAGGCTAGATCCTTGAAATATGCCTAGATGTTCCCCAAGAAAGACAAAGAAAGAAGAACAGCTTGGAATGAAAAAATAAATTACATTAGTAAAGGCATGGAATTATAAAGGTATGGTGGAGATTAGTGCAAACACAAAATGCTTCAAAAAGGCATCAGGAATCACCAGAAAATTAAACTAATGTGAAAAACTTTGACAAGAGTAAAAATAACAAATCTTTTTAAAAAACTGTATTTCCCTAGTGCCAAATGTTAAAGAGAATCTTTTCTTTCTCTTTTCTTATAACATTTCCTTGCAATTCAAACTTGTAACTGTAAATCCTTCGTATCTCTGAAATGTATGCAAATCTTTTGGAAGTTTAATAAGATTTTTGTTAGTTTTTGCATGCCAGGAATCTTTCCTGGGGTCCCTGTAGCTGTCTTTTTGAAATGTGAACATCATAGAGAACTGAGCCCTGTCTCCTTTTCTGTTCCTAGATGCCTGGCTACAAGTGGTAATGTCTTGCTAGTTTTAGAGGCACAAGATCATTTTTTCCTTTGGTTAAACCAACTAACCTGTATGTAACAGATTGTATCTGTCTGGCTATAATATATAAAAGCATGAAATTTCTTTCTAACTTTTGGCAATCTTCTTTAGCAGGTAGGCTGTGATGCACATTACAGTCTGGTTTAATCTTTATTCAATAATAAAACAATTTTCTTTCCATTTTCACATTTGTGGAAAAGATTTCTGGGATGACAGGAGATTTTAAATCATCTCCTCAACATAAGACCACCAAAAACTCTGTGTGCTTGGTAAAAACACTGAAGTGCATTATTAGAAAATCTCATTAAAGTTTGAAGAGTGATGATATGAATAGATAGGTGTTTTAGGAATAAATTATAGTGGAAATGTGGATATTGGTTTATCAGGAAAGGTTAAAGACAAATGAATATCTTAAGAATACTATAGTAGTCTATGCAAAATGTGAGAGACTAGATTAAATTAGTGATTCTGGAGATAGAAATGTCTAGAACAGATGTAAAAGTTTTCATAGACACAGAAATGTCAGAACATAATGCAATTAATACTTGGGATGCTATGAAGTGAATAATTTATGACAAACATGCATTTGATATTAGCTTTTATAACAGATATTAAATAATAATAATTAGCAATTACTGAGTGACTACTTTGTACCATAAATTGTTGTGAGTATTCATATGTACTAAAATTACCCTCACCACAATCCTATGAAGTAGATTATATTACAATGTTAGAAATGAAGTACTGAGATAAACTTTTGAGCAACTTGCCAGGGTTTACAAAATAGAGCTGAAGATCCATGGTAATAGTTACTATAATAAAGATTGGAATAAGATACATCAATAAATTGAACATAAATACATCATAAAGAATTACATGGAAGTATGTATAAACTTGGGATGTTGACAGTATTAAGACCAGTTGAAAAATATTAATGGAATCAGTCCAAGAATATTCTTTCACACATAGTACTTCTTGGAAAACTGATCTACTTATAATTTTTCTAAAGCTGACTACAAAGAGTACTAGGTGAGAAGGTATGGGTGTGTCCACCAAAGCATAAAATATAAACCATTAGTAATGATGAGAGATATGTAAACTAGCACAGGAAGTAGATTTGCAAATATAAAATCTTTTGGAAAAGAACAAATAGAATCTTTAGGGAACTTTTTCTTTCTCTTTCTTCTCTAGAGAAATACTAGCAAAAACTTCACCAACATTTTCGTAACTATGAATGATGCTGCAGAAACAGTAAGTAATATGTCTGTAAATGTGGGTGTGTGTATACACACACACGTATATATAATACATATATGATGTGTATATATAAATATTATATCATATTATTCTACATAAAAGTGAGCAGGCATATTATGAATAAATACATCTGTTAGAAATCAAAATCCCATCTCTGCTATTAATCCCTCTGAATGTTTCTTCTTTAAAATAACACTGAGCGAAACCTACTGGTTAAGTTTTTATTAGTCTCATCAGTCAATCAGAACTGTCACTAATTAATCTGCATTGTTGCACCATGGTGCCTAAGGGCATTTTGTAAATTTAATTTTCTAATATAACTGATCGAAGAAATGTTTCATAAAATTGATTCAGCACAGTAACCCTTATATGAATAAAAGAGATAGGCTACAAAATATCACTTGTTCTCTTTTTAAAAATTTTTAACTACAAGGAGTACTTATGAAAGACATAGAGATATAGTCCAGAATATCAACTGAAGAGCACATAGACAACATGTAAATCATTAAATATAAGCAAAAAATTCTAATTTGGAATCTTTGAAAAAGGAAGAAAAAGTCCAGATTGAGTTTGTGAAAGAAAGATAGTAAAAGGAATGTGACATCAACATCTCGGGTAACTAAAAGAAGCGTCAGATTACTCACAGGCGTCAGATTACTCACAGAGCCATCCGAGTGGGTCTAGTGTAAATTTATTGTGCCCTCTAATTTACCAATCCAAAATTTACCCACTCTTAAAGACACTTTAACAAATGAAAAGGTATCATTTTGTAATTTACAATAACAAATACTTCACCAGTTCAAATTATACACATTTTGCCATATAGGCTTTAGAGGAGCATCAATAAACAATAATATCAAATGAAAGTTAAAGTCTTCTCCCTTAAGAGATAAGAGCAAAAAGAACAACAACAAAAACAAATAAACAAACAAAACCCCAATAACATCACATTCCAAAATGAAAGCAAGTCTCCACCCTTGATAGAAATAAATGAAGAAAGGAGAACTTCAGCAATCAGAAAACTTGGGATAAATCATTATACATAAAATAGTACCTTTTTTACACTTAATATGCATAATACAAAGAACTTGATGAAGTGACATGGCCGTTATTAAAGTTTACACTGCTTTATAAATTTTTTTTTTTTAAATATAAAAAAATTAGGTGGATTAAATCACCTGGAACACCTCCCACGGAAACTCTTACAATATTGGCTAAATTATATCGAACAACACTCACAAGGTATAAAGTAGTACATGTAGATTCCAAAAACAAAGAATCACAAACACAGATAGAAAGTGAAATTTTAACTGCCCTAGGGTGTATCTACTTGTATGTGTGTATGGTGTTTGTGTGTAATAGATATGAAAGTGTTTAGGAATATTTCCTGCTTGGTAGATCATGAATTTATTTCATGCCTATCCAAACACAGGATAAATATTCTTCCATTCAGGGTGATCATTGGAACTGAGACCCTCCTAAAAAAAAAATTAAAAAGCTATAATAACTGTTATAGAAACAAGAATCACATTGGCATGGGAAAAAAAAGAGAGAGAGAGAGAGAGGGAATGCTTTGCTACATATATGCGTGGGCTATGGAAGAGAAAAATGTTTCTACAGTTGGCCTTAGGTCAGAATACATATTATCCATGTAGTTTCCAAACTCAGAAGTTGACAAATATGCATAAAAGTGGTCACAGTCTGTGACAAACTAAGGTATCTGCCAGATAATACTAATGAGAGAAAGATGCTCAAAGTTTAACAGAATTCTCACAAGTGCAACCTCATTTAATGAACTCACAATCTCTCACACCGTAAATGAGTAACAATTCATCATTAGAATTAGCAGACAAAACAGAAGTTTAAAACAAGAATTAAAAAAAAAATAGGACATTCTTAAGTAGAATATAAGGTATGTTTAAATAATCAAATATAAAAAATTAAAAACATAAGAAAAACAATAGGCAAATTTGAAAAAGTAGATTTGAAAACAAAAGCAAACTTGAAATAAGTCAATTTGAAATATAAAATCTGGAAACTAAAAATAATTAATGTATTGAATTAGAAATTTAATATTACATTAACTTCATGTTAGATAGATGAAATCAGTGAACTAAAAGGTAGATAAGGAACTTTTTAAAAAGAGAGGTTAAAAAACAAGGAAAGAGAACTTCCAGTTCCACATGTAAAGAGCTTGGAACCAGCCACTTCAACCTGTAAACATATAAAAAGCTGACTACACTAAAAAATCAATGACTCTTCTAGGATGCTTAAGAGAAGTAAGGATATTGAACAAATTGCTACCCCCAAGATTGGAGAAACGAACAGATGAATACAGGGGGCCACCACTTACCAGAGTAGAGATTCACAAACACAGTCTCCAACAGGAATCAGTGCCAGGGCAGGAAAACTTAAACTGTAATTAATTGCTGAAGGCTCAGTGTGAACAACTCTAAGAGTTAAAAACTTTAGGGGAACACAATCATAGGACAGCCCCCACAATTTTGTAACTTTTATCTCCAGACACTTGAACAGGTCCTCTTGGTAAACATCAGAGAAAAATCCACTTATGCTTCCAGTAGAGAGAGAGGATAAGGAGCCATTTTGAAATATACTAGAGCAGTCCTTAATAAGCCCTGCCCTCAGGAGAAACTAATTAACCAGAGCCTAACAGGTTGGGGCAGTATTAGAGACTAATTGACCTGGGGGTGGGGGGAGGGAAAACTCAACTACAGTCATCTCTAGCCATCCACCTGGGAAAGAGGGAAATACCCTGCTCCAAACCACTCTAGCTATTCTGTCCCATCTAAGGGAAGAAAAACAAACCAGAACTGAGAAACACGAAGCTAACAGTTCAGAGGCATAAGATCATCAAGAGACCTAAACAGAGGACTACAGAATGTTTCCTTCCTCTGAACTTATGACTACATACCTAAAGCCTATTAACAGCAGTTCCTTTTACCTAATATATTATGTACAGCTGTCAAGAAAAAAGTGAAAGGCATAAAACACAATTTGAATAGACAGAGTAAGCATTAGAACCACCCATAGAAATGATGCTGGAATTATCAGACCAGAAATTTAAAACAACTATGATTAATATGCTAAGACCACTAACAGACAGCATGAAAGAAGAGATGGGCAATGTAAGCAGAGAGATGGAAATCTTAAGAACCAAAAAGTAATATTACAGATCAAAAACACCATAACCAAAAAGAAGAAAACTTTGATGGTTTTATTAGTAGATTGGACACAGCTGAGGAAGCAGTCTCTGAGCTTGAGGATATCTTAATAGAAATCTCCAAAACTGAAAAGCAAAGAGAACAAAAAGTGAAAAAAAAAAATAACAAAGTATCCAAGACTGTGGGATAATTACAAAAGATGTAATATATGTAAAATGGGATAAAAGAGAAGAAATAAAGGAATAAAATTAATATCTGAAACAGTAATGACTGAAAATTTCCCTAAATTGATGTCAGATACCAAACCATATATCCAAGAAGCTTAGAGAATACAAAGGTGAATAAATGCCAAACAAAAAGTACATCTAGGCATAGTATTTCTAAACCACAGCAAATCAAAGATTTAAAAAAACCTGACAGAAGCAAGAAGAAAAAATTACTTATAGAGAAAAAGATAATAATTACATCTGACTTCTCAGAATCACACAAGCAAGAAGATGATGGAGTAAAATATTTACAGTGTTGAGAGGGAAAAAAAACCTCACTAATTTCGTATATGAAAAATTATCTTTCAAAAGTGGAAAAGAAATAGACTTTCTCAGACAAAAATTGTGGAACTTTTTTCCAGTGGATCTGCCTTGAAAAAATGTTGAAAGAAATTCTATAAAGAGAAGGAAAACTATGTAGATCAGAAACTTGATCTATATGAGAAAGTAAGGGCATCATAGAAGGTAGTGAAGGTAAAATAAAAACTCATTTTTCTTATTCTTAATTGATATAACAGATAATGGTTTGTACAAATAATAACAGCAACATTGTATTAAATTATGTGTGGCTATACATTATATCTATGCCTAGGCATAAAGTAAAATGAATGACAATATTAAAAGAGAGGGGAGAAAAGAATTAAGATTATTTTATTTTTATGAGACTCACACTTCCTATGAAGTGGTATAGTGTTATTTTAAGGTAGATTTGGATTAATTGTAAGTATAAATTGCCAATTTAGGGCAACTATTAGAAAAAATTTTTAAACGTCTATTCAATATGCTAAGAAAATAAGGGAAAATGGAATCTCATAAAATGTTCAATTAAAACCACAAAATATAGAAAAAGAGTGGAAAGTAAAAAATGGGACTAAAGAATATGGACAACAAATAGAAAACAAAAAATATTATAGATATTAATTCAACTATATCAACAATCACTTTGCATATCAATAAATATAATAATTAAAAGACATTGTCAGAATGAATCAAAAACATGACATATATGTTGTTTATATGAAACTCACTTACATACAAAGGCGCACATAGATTAACAGTAAATGGATGGAGAAATACATATTATCCTAACACTAATTTTTTTTTGATTATCCTATCAAAAAAAAAAAAGGAATTGCTATATTAATTTCAGAAAAATCAGATAAAAAGCAAATAAGTTATCAGGAATAAAGAAGGGCATTATATAATGTTAAAGAGGTCAATTCTCCCAAGGAAATGACGGCCCTCAATATGTATACACCTAACAGGGCATTATACTACATGAGGCAAAAACTGATAAAAATGTAAAGAGAAATAGATGAATCCAGTACCATAGTTGGAAACTTCAACAATGCTTTCTCAGAAATGGACAGACCCAGCAGGCAGAAAATCAGTAAGGACATAGCTGAACTCAACAACACCATCCATTAATTGAATATAATCGTCATCTATAGACTAATTCATTCAACAGCAGCAGAATATAGTTTTCCCAAACTAATACGATAATTCACCATGATAAATAAAATTTTAGGCCATAAAACACATCTTCATAAATTTAAAAGAATAGAAACCATACAATGTCTGCTCTTAATCCACAATGGGATAAAACTAGTAATCAAAAAGAGAATAACCAGTAATGTTGACCATCATTTCATGCATTTATAGGCTATTGTACATCTTTCTTTGTGATGTATGTTCTTTTATATATTTTATTGACCTGTTCTTTTTGAGTTGTAACAATTCATTATAAATTTAGATACAAATCATCATATATATATATATTTTTTTTTCTCAATCTATGTCTTCATTTACTTAAGGCTATCTTCTGAAGAATGGGTTTTAATTTGATGAAGTCCAACATCAGTTTTTAATATGTATAGAGATTTTCCTTCCTCTCTAATTTATCCTACTTTAGGTCATGAAGATAATCTCCTACATTTTCTTCCAAAATTTTGTTCAGATTTAATATTTAGGCCTACAATGGATCTCAAAATAATTTTTGTGTCTGATATGAGGTAAGTTTCAAGGTTTATTTTTTTCTCATATGATATATACTATGTTGGCACTATTTCTCATTGAACACTTTCCATTGAATTTTTCCGGTGCCTTTGTTGAATATGAAACTACACATATTTGGGTGATTCTATTTCTGGACTCTATTCTGCTCCATCATTATAGTTGTCTGTCCTCATGTCAATAATACATTTCTTGTTTACTGTACCTTTATAATAAATTTTAATGATATCATTCCTCTAGCTTTATTCTTTTTCAAAATGTCATTAGCTATTCTAGGACCTTTGCATCTTCACATAAATTTAGAATCACCCTGTTCATATTTAGAATTCATGTGCTTTTATTTGAGATTATATTGAATTTATTGATCAATTTGTGGCGAATGGACAAGTTAATAATATTGAATTTTCCATTTCAGGAACATAGTATACCTTTCCATTTATTTAGATCTTTTTAAATTTTCTTCGGCAATGTTTTCTAGTTTCAATGTGAGAATTTTACATATCTTGTGTTACATTTGTCCTTTTAGTCTATTAAAAATATTACTTTTAATTTTAAATTATTTATTGTTTATATATGGAAATGCAATGGATATTATTAAATTTATATACTAAGACCTTCCTTATTTCAGTTATTAGTTGTAGTTATTTTGTATTTATAGATTCTAAAGATTTTTGGTAAACAATTATGTTATCTAGGATTAAGGATGATAAAACTGTCTACTTTATCCCTTCTATATTTTATGCCTTTTATTTATTTTTCTTGCTTAATGTAAGATGTCTGTAAAATGTAAGTAGATCTGGTAAAAGTGTACATCCTTTAAAATCAAACGATGATCCAAGCAAGGGCAGTAAGTATTCGCAATATCCTTTCTCCTTCGCGTATTGTTCATTCTTTGCTTTCTCTTATTTCCCTCGTCACTAGCTTCTAATGTCCCCAGGTGGCCTTTCTCTAATTTTAATTTTAAATTGTTTAAAACTATAGTGTATTTAATTATCTCATACATAGTCTGAATGACTCTTCAAATTAATGGAATGTAATCATCTATTTATTCTTCTATCTTGAAGTAAGGCTAATGTCATTTTATTGACAATATTTTAAATGCACTGCAAAAGACTAAGGAACGGTATCACAATGATGCAAGCAACCGAGCTTAAGTAAGGAACACATTATATAGTTAGTAAGTGCATTTGAGAATGCTAATGACGACTCCATGGTTATCACCCCTATTCTAGTTTTCTTGGCAGATACCTGCTTCTGGTGGAAAAGAGGGGACTTTGGCTACCAAAAAAAAAAAAAAAAAGTAAGTAAAAAGATAAAGTATCCATGAAAAAAATTGTCGAAAAAATTCACTTTTGGGGGGCACTTTGACCCATAAGTTCTCTTACGCATTTTTTTAACTCAGAGAAATTCAAAGGCTTGTATTTCTTCTTGGAAATATGAAAGAAAAAATGCTGCATACTTTTGACAAGTTAGAAACATTGAAAAAATTTAGATACTTTAAGGAAACTATGTATATGAAACTGCAATAGGCATCATGCTTATGCTATAAACTTAAGCTACGTAAAAATGTCACGTTACTATATATGCTTTAAGCAAATTAATTATACCCTAAGATTTCATTCCACCTCCATTTCTATTAGGATTTCTTAACCACTTATGGCCACCACTGTAAGAAGTTCTTAGAGTTTGCAGCACAACAAAAGTCAGAATCATCCATCCAGTGTTGGTTAATCTTTTCTTTATCTACTGCTTCCGAAATGCCCAGTGACCAAGTCTTCATCAGCCTTTGATGCCTAGGTGTCCAGTTTTTTCCTTCGATTTTTTTCCCCCAATTGCATTCAATTTGGGTACAGGGGTCTTTTCTGAAACCAAGAATCCAGGTGCTAAATGTTGAGCATCTCTGAGCACATCAGGCATCATTTTCCTTTTTCTACTTAATATTTCAGTAAAACTGAGTGACATTTACAGTCTCAATTGTGTACAGAATTTACTTTAACCCAAATTCTTTCACGAGCAAGATACAATTTACAAAACTCTATGTGTAATCGTATACTATTTTTTTAATGGAAGTAAAATTGCACGTTTAAATATTAGGTTTAAAAGGCTGACAAAAATAGCATAAGTCTTTAAAAAATGAATAGAAACTAAGTTTTAAACACATATTTAATATGAGTATTGCACAAACTAAAACTATAAATATAAAGTATAATAAATTACATATAGCTACTTGTGACTGAAAAGGATACACCCATAAAAAATAATTTTAAAATATCCAATCATTCAGGTAAAATACATAATTATTTTCAACCATCTATTACATATACAGTATTAGCAATTGTAGTGGTTTTAACATTTCCATATTATACTTACAGTTGTGGGTTAGGCCTTCAGCAGGTGAGCTATGAATAAGTATAAGTGACTACCAATAACCTTAGTAATTGGCGACAATCATTTCTTTGAAAATTATGTAGCGCACATAAAAAAATACAGATTTAAAAGCATATGTATGGATGGTAGTAAACCCTGTGTGCTGAACAATTGTATCATTCAGCACTCATATTTTCGGCCTATCACTTCACCCTCAGTCTCCTCCCATCTTGGAGCCCTGGCCTCAGAGCCTTGACAATTATCTCTTATACTCATAAAATGACTCATGTATGTGGTTTACCTGGCTTTCAATTACCTCCATTATCCATCCATAAACCTTTAGCTTTCCCTTTCCAAACTATTTTATAGTATATCAGTTAGACACATATTATTTGGGAATGATAGATTGTAAGAGCTAACTAAAGTGTAAAATGTCTTTCCCTAGAAATCATATTGTGGATAGAACAACAACAAAAAAGCGTTGTTCTAAAGCTTTGCTACTTAAAAGTTTCCAAAATCAAAATAATTTTTCGAAGGCCGTGGGTATTTTGAGATCGCTTCTGTTTTAGTCAATACTCCACCCACACATTTCCAGTTCTGATATCATCAGAGCTAGATGAGATCAGAGCACCAAATCAGGAACGATGGGTTTACTATTTTTGTAATCAAGGGTTACCTTCTTTCCCTTTAGCCCTCCCCCACTCTTTACCCTCCACAACATGAGCACGTAGTTAGCACCACGTATTTCAGTATATATATCTACTGCTGCTTGCTTCAGGGAACAAAATGTCTGATGACAGACATGTCAGTATTCTACATTTTAGACCACAATACAGTACAACAAAATGGATCTCTGTAAATTAAGTTTACATGCACATTATGATTTGTTATTTTGTATGTAGGATACAGTTAGAAGTACTTGAAATATTTAAATATTTTCATGAGTAAAACAGTGAAGAGGCCAAATTATTTTGTCTAATTTATTACACTAGAGGCAGCAAACTGCTTGCTCACAGGCTGAATGTGGATTTGTCAACATAGCAGTGTTGAGGAAAAAAATGGAATCAGTTAACAATGATAGAAAATTTGAAATTCATATAAAAATACACATTTCTAGGTTTTATTTAGTAAATTACATCTAAAAACAGGAGTCCCCATTGCTGCTTTAGAGTCCCTTTACATTATCAACCTCTTAAAGGTGACTATATTTCCCCACTGGCATATTGCAGTCCTGTTTTACACTTGTCACAACATTTCATTCTCAAATACCAACATTTTCATTCTCAGAAGTGTCCCAGTTTAAATAATAAAGTCCATGGATATGCTACTCATTTTCATTCCTGGCTCCTAAAGATATTTTATTCAGCCATCATATACATATAACAGGAGAGATTGATCAATAACCCCCTAAGTAGCCATTACTGCTATTAATTCTCTTCCTCTGGTAAAAAACCCTTGGCCACAAAGACCCTTGCTGGAACACTGAATTCCAATTCATGATTTTTTTCACACTATAACTGGTAAATCCCTTTCTTTTCTGACAAGGGAGATTTCAGGATATAGTTGTCTGTGGCCATGTCTCCAATGAAGAAGCCAATAGGTAAAGGGGAGCAAAGATGAGGATCAGGTAAGCCTTAATAGTGAATAAAGACTTATTTCCATTGCTACTATCATCTATGACTTTCCTAATTATGGGGTAATAGAATTCATTTTTAAAGAGCTAGATTTTTGGTTACTAATAGGTTGCAAAAAAAAAAGCATCATTTAGTTTTATTCAAATAGCTCGTTTTTTTTTTTTAAATATATAAGTACAAATAAAAATTATATCTATTTCTGTGAAATAATTCAGTACCTTTCCAATTCTGGCTTTTTTATAGTGAATCTTAAGACTCATATCTGTTCCTTTATCTAACACTTTTTTTCATAACCTTGAAAAAAAGGAAGTGTGTAAGTGTGCATGTGCATGTGCATGTGTGTGTATAGAGCTATTGGAAGAAACCTTAGAAATTATCCTCTCCAACTTTTTAATTTTACAGAAGTCTGCTATGGTCTGAATTTTTGTGTACCTCCAAAATTTATATATTGAAATCCTAACTCCTAAAAGTGATGATATAAGTAGGTGGTTCCTTTAAAAGGTGATTAGGTTGTGAGCGTGGAACCCTCATGAATGGGATCAGTGCTTTTTCTAAAAGAGACGTTGCGGAGCTCCCTAGACCCTTTCACCATGCAAAGATACGACAAGAAGACTGTGACCTGGAAGAGAGCCCTCACATGACTATGCTGGCACCCTGTTTTCAGACTTCCATTCTCCAGAACTGTGAGCAATAAATTTCAGCTCTTAATAAGCCTCCCAGTCTGTGTTATAGGAGCTTGAATGGACTAAGACAAAGTCACAGAAAAATTCAATGACAATATTGTTCATATGATGTAGTACTGAGTAAAATTATTTTTTACGTATTAAATTTCCTTTAATTTCATTTACTCTTCTACATTTATTTTCTCTTAACCTTTATAAGGGTGGTAAAAGTTGGTGGTTGACAACTGAAATGGAGTCATTTATTCATTCTTTAAGAGAGACACTCCCTTTTCCCTTATGACTTTACAGTAATGACAACAAACTTTTACTGAGCATTATTGTAAGGGCTTTTAATGTTTCTGTTTTTTCATTTAATCATTATAACCTTTTAAAAATATATATAAATCTAATTTTAGCTTATTATATATATATATATTTCATAAGCTACTGAGAATTTTTAAAATCAAGCATATTTATATAAATAGAGCATTTCCATGAGTTATCCAACATCACAGTCTGGTAAAGAGCAGAGCCAGGATATAGACTCAGATGGCCTTATCCAAAATTCAGAGCTATTTCATAGAGAAGCTTAATATAAAGCAGTAGTAGTGTCTTGAAATTAGCAGTCATGAAATTCTTCAAGATTGAATAAACTTATGCTGGGTTGTCATTCTGGACACATTATTGATAGATGGAATCTCTAACAGACTATTAAATATATTAGTAACTGGCAAGAACTACTCTAGGAGATGATAAGTTATACTGATGTTTTATTCCTAGGGTTAATGAGACTTGGAAGAAGACTGTTAAAATCTCTGAACTGAGAGTGGTCAGTTTACTCAGTCACCCACATTTCAGGCTAATTAAAAAGCTCTCTCTTGAATGATTTTGACATTTATCCCTTGACATTAAAATGGAGAAGGAGTGTGCGGAAGATAATTATAGTTATATTATTGGAAACATACTTTAATTCTAGACCAGACTAAAAAATAGAATCCTTTTTTTTTCTAAAAGTAAAAAGAAAACAAAACATAATAATATCTATAGTAATGTTATTTCAGACTTGAAGTTTTAATGGACTCTCCATTTTCTAAGTTGACTTTGGTAAGAAAAACATACAGATTATTATTTAAAGCAAATTATTCTAACTAAAACTTCTGATATAAGTAACATACATATTGCTGAACATAATTTTCCATTAGAAAGTTCTGTTCCTTGAAGACATTTTTATAAAGCAATTAAGAAGAAAGTAGAATATTAGAACAAAGATCTTTTCGATCAGATTTGGTATGTTTTTTATCTTATGAAAAATGGGGTTAAATGGCTAAGCTATTCCCAATAAATGAATCTTATTTCTCAAGGAAACAAAACATCCATGATATGGTGTAAGTCTGGCCTTTGGCATCTAGAGGGTTATATCTTCTGGAAAACAGACTTTAAGGCAAAAGTTTGTGTTCAGAATGTTTATCAGGGATTAATACTTGTAAAGTGGGAAGGAAGGAAGCAGAACAGTCCAGAGGGAGAAGCAGAGCTGCCATGCAGGACTGAAAGTCTCATTCAACCCCACTGGGGAGATCAGAAGCTAAAATGACCTGCCAGGCCCGTCTGGTGTCAGTATCAATCAATCATTGGATCTCAGCTGCTCTAGGAAGGACTTGACCTGAGGTGAGGCATTGCTCTCACTGATTTGAAATGTTACTTAAAAGTATACAGTTATATGTTTGTCCATCATTGGTGCTCAAACTCTTATTTGCTTTTATTATTTTTATGGTATTGGCTAAACTCCAGTAAAATGTTTAAAAGCTATGGTAGTTGATATCCTTGCCTTTCCCTTAATTATAATAGGAATGTTTCTAATATTTCAACATTAAGTAGAATATTTGTGGTAAGTTTCTGGTAGACACTATTGACAAAGTTATGATACTCCTGTTCTGTTCTTAGTATGTTAATACTTTATTATAGTGTATGCTAAATGTTAGCAATGCTTTTGAACATCTATCTATGTGCTTTTGTACTTTCATCTATTAATATAGATGCTTTTCTAATAATGAGGTTCTGTGGCTAATGGAATTAATTGGCATGATCTCTCAGTCCTCCATACATCCACTCTTTCTACAGCCTCATTACAGCCTCTTGACTTTGGATGGGCCATGTGACTAGTACTGATCAATAGTAAGTGGGCAAAAGTCATTCTGTATCTTTTTGGAGCCTAAACCTTAAGATATATTTTTTCACTTGTTCTTATGTATTTCTACTTCTGTTGTGAGAGAAATGTTTTCTGGCTAACCTCATGGCCCAAGGAAAATGAAGATAAAAAACATAGGAAGAAATATTAAAATCACAAATGATGGAAATTGTAATTTGACTCTTTTTTGTGCATCTTTGCATATTTTTTTAAAGGATCATCCAGGATAGCTTAAGTATGGTGGATACTGATTAATACGTGTGCCCTTGTCAGTACAAAAATGGACATGGTGAAAGAAAAAGAATAGTTCTCTGAGTACTGTCAAATCAGATGAAATAATTAATTTAAACAATTTCAAAACTCTTTGCATCTGAATTCTTGTTTCTCAGGCAAACATGGGAACTTGACAACTGTCAAAAACAGCCCTTAATAGAGAACACAAATATTGTCATCTCAAAATCTGTATTTTCTTCATTACCATTGAATGCATGGGTTTTGGTTTGTAAGTCAGTCTCTTTAACATGTAGGTTGTACGAAGCCTTTAATCATCTCTTAATAAACTGACCAAAAAGTTTAAGAAACATACCTCACAGAGATGCCAAACACCTGGTCACTCCTAGCCTCCCATCTAATCCCATTGCAGCTGAAAATTTATTCATGTTCCAATTCCAATTCCAATTTGGAGACTCACCACACAGAAAAAAAAGTTATAGATCTGTTGCAGGTGAAAAAATATGATAGGCAGTAACTGACATCCACAAAGACTGTCAGTAAAGTGTGATATGTACAAGGAATACAGTCCACTCTTGATTAGGCATGTTAATTGGGGTCAAAAATGGCATAATCTGTTTGAATTTAAAAATAAATTCTTAATGTTTCATTATGCAAATAACTCAACTCTTCTAAACTAACCTTTTAATGGAGACTCTAGAAAGTTTTACTTTTTTATATATATAATCATTTGAAATGCACTTTAAATTCTGCCCCTATCAACTTTTTAGTGAAAGCCTAAAATCAGTTATATGACCATGAACAATCAGATGGCCAGAAAAAAAAAAAAGGTCTTTATACTTGTTCTAATACCTCATGGTGATTAAAAAAGACAAGATAAATGAGTTGTATCTTTTTCAGGTGAATTTTGTAACTAGAAACAATGTGACTAACCTGTTCCATTTAGTATCTCACTGTTTCTCACAGACTGCATGGTATAATACATAGGTTTTCCAAGAAGTCTCCTTGACGTTCTGCTGCACCTTTGTAAGTGTTCCATCTAGAGGACGAAGATGATAGCAACTAAGAGGAACAGGAGTAGAGAGAATGTGCACCTGTGAGTGAAATAACACAGAGGAGAAAGATATCAATAGATATGTGGTTTAATGATTTCTTGTCCATCATTGTCCCAGCAAGTTCACTGTAATTTCAGGGAATGGTAGTGCAAGCATATCACCCTCCCTACAGATTAGATTTATACAGCTCTAAAGGTTTTCACATGAACCAGTCCTAAAGCCATTTATTTTAAACATTATAGTCACAAAGTTCATTCTGGCTTTTGGCCTTTTTCTTTGTTGTCTCTCCTTCTGGAAAGTTCCCACTCTCCTGTTCTTCACTTTCCTGTTCCCTTTCCATTATTTAGGTTTTAAAAGAAATATTTACCACTTCGAAAGGCACTATCTTATCTAATGGAGCTCCTCAATAACTCCAATACCCCGTAATCTCATCAAAGACAGACATAATGTCTTAACGGCAGTCGTCACGACATGGAATTGTCTCATTTAGTTGCTCACTTGTTCATTTTCTATCTCTCTATATATACTGATATGTTAAGGGCTTATACACTGTGAAACTCTTATTCTTAGAACGGTATCTGGCACCGAAGTGATGCCATTAATGTTCACTGAATAACGGGAACAAACAACATAATGACTAACAATGTTAGCAATGCTGTATTGCATATAGGAAAACTGTTGTCACTATAAGGAAAAAAAATTTTTTCTCTCCTTTTTTTCTTTCATGTATCACCACCAAATCTTCAAACTACCTACCTATGGGCCCATTCCCTCTGTCTTCTCTCTTGGCACAACGTTCGATGTATCCCTTCTCCTATCAGAATCTAATCCTTCACTTGTGCCCTGCATCTCACCTCCTCCTGCCTACTCAAAAGCTCTTTTCTCCTTTACCTATTAAACCATCAGCTTCTCCCTCTATATGGGATCAGTACTACCATTGCGTAAATATGCCTTGAAATCTGCCATCTTAAAAAGTGATAACAATCTTTGATCCCTCATTTCTCTCCATCTACCACCTCAACTTCTGTCTTCTTCTCGATCAAATTATCTATAGTGACTGCCTCTGCATCCTTATCTCCTGTATTCCCCCATAACTTCTTCAGCCAAATGCCTAAACCCCACTTCACCATTGAAACTACTCTTGTCAAAGTCACCAGAACTCCAGGAGTGGCATATATTAGTTACATATACTGAATCATTTCTGTTCTGTGTAGAAAAATGGTCCTTCTCATTAACGAGTTCCTATGAGAACAGCAGCTAATTATTTTAATTGCACTCTTAACTTCTCAAATTTAACATGTCTAAAATCAAACTCTTTACCCTTAAAACTATTCTGCCTCTAGTCTCTGCATTCCAGTTAAATGGCATCATCACAAATCAGTTGCTCAATACAAAAACCTGCTCGCCTCAGGCTTCCTCTAAACCTGCCACCCACACATAGCATGCCACCAAATCCTGTTGCCTCTACTTCAAAAACAAGTCCTGAATTCATCCATTTCTCCCCGTATCCCTTGCGACCAGCCTAGTCCCCATCACTACCATTTTGCACTCAGATCACTGCCAGCTGCATCTCCCAAATCCTTTCACTGCACCTAGAATTAAAATCTAAACTTCTTCTTGCAACTTAAAATCTCAACATGACCCGGGCCCTACTCTCCTCTGAATTCTTGCCACATATCTTTCTCTTTCTTGAGCTTACTTCCCATCAGACAAAATGCCTGAGGAAATCTGAAGTCTCCCCTTGATGTTTGTTGTTATATTTGCTGTTATCATTGCCTGAAAATTATAGGAATGTTCCTTTCTCTTCCAAATCTGATAAAATTAGGACATATACTGGGGTCGATAAAGCTATATTGATTTTATATGTAATAAAATACTCCCTTTCAATCTGCAGATTCAACCCTTCTTTGATTTCAGGAAAATTCTCCTAAATTATATCTCTGGATATTTTACTTCATTTCTTTTTTTCTCTTCTTCAGGGATACAAACTACGCATACTTTATATCTCCTGGTCCTTCCTTGTCAATTACTTTCCCTTTAATTCTTTTTTTTTTTTTTCAGTCTATTTTCCAAATACATTTTCCCTGTGGTGGCTCTGTTTTCATCCATATCCTTTCTCATTCTTTCTGTAGTTACTATGACTTCACTTTTTGTGATATTTTAATGTTTCCCTTCTTCCTCTTTTTTGGATACTACTAATCTCATTTTTAAAATTCTTTTGTTGTCTTCTTATTTCATCCTTGAATCTTATGTCTCTGCCATAAATTCCTGATTCATAGAGGTGGTGTATAATTTAGTTCTTTGAAGCTGCATACAACTTTACCGCACAATTTGCCTCCTATCTATAGCAGCATTACTCTGCTGTGTGGTCTTCATTCTCATTTTGTTTATATGTCTTTCTACCCTACACCCTTCTTACTTCTTCCCTCTCGCCCTTTCTGTGTGACTTGCACTTTAAACAACCTCTTCAGCTCTCAAAGACCTGAAATGGCCAGTAGCCTTCACAGTGGCCACTCTCTGAGCCACATTCACAGTCAGATGCTTGTAAAGGTGGCAGATTTTTTATGTTTCCTTTCACAACTCCCCTCCCTCTGCTTTGTGGCTCAGACAACTTTCAGTGGCCCTTGCCATGAAAGGTAAGGTACATGTGCCCTTACCTTATTCCAGACCAGAGGCCATGCGGTTAGCTCCTAATATCAAGACATTTGTTGCATAGTGCATGCCCTGCTAATGCAGCCTTTGCTCTGCCTGCCACGTGGCCTTGTCTTCTCTCAGTTTTATCCTCCTGAATAATTTCCTGGATGCGTGCAGTCCACTTTTCTGTTAGATCCTCATGTACAATGTTGGCATGTATGATGTTCAGATTTGCAAGTTGGATGGCAATACGTTGGATTTGCATGTCCCACACCCTCAGTCAGTGTTTATTTTATTGTTGTTAGAAGGTATACCACACACAGAAACAACTCTAACTTATCTTAAGCAACCCTTAACTTTTATATCTGCATCTAATAGGTGCTGGAATCTATATTGGTTAATAAAATCCGTTATCCTTCTGAACAGTTACATGGAAACTGATTTTGGGGTTGGGGAAGTGAGAGAAAACAAGTTCCAATTTAAAGGCTAAAAGAGAAAATTATCTACTTAAAGAAGCTCTGAGATGGAATTTTTAAAAAAGTTAAATGTGTAGCCCTCCGTGTCCTCTGTTTTACATCCACTAATTCAACCAACTACTGATGGAAAATGCTTAGGGAAAAATTAAAATATTAGTTGTTGCTGACATGTAGTAAGTAGTTAGGCCTAGCGTGGTTACATCTGTATTGAACATGTATATACTTTTTTTTTTGTCTTTATTCCCTAAACAATACAGTATAACAAATATTTACATAATATTTCCAGTTTTTAAGGTATTATAAGTAATCTAAAGATGATTTAAAGTATACTGGAGGATGTGCATAGGTTATATATAAATACTATGTCATTTTATGTAAGACTTGAGCATCAGGAAGATTTTTGGTATTGGAACCAACCCTCCCCCAACCAAGGGGTGACTGTATCTCAGTTTGCAAGTTAATAATTTTCAGATCACATTTTCATAAACTGAGATAGACTGAATATACAAATAGCACTTGCATTACTTTATGAATATAATTCATGGCACTTTATGTGGGCAATATTAGGAAAGAGACACAAATCATTATAAGCAGTACTAACACCTCGCTCTGAGACTTTAATTTTTTAATCTATTTTATGAGTTGTCAGAGAAATTGCACTCTGTGATTAATTTAAGAAATAATGCAAGCCATCCTGACTAATACAGTTGTCCGTTGCTGTTTAAATTATGTCGGCAGCGTTGTTTCCTGGAAACATTTAAAAAACAAAAGCATTTTAAACATTTTGCACTCATCCTTGGTTCAGGCTACTGGTTGCCTTTTATTTTTATTCTCTGGTTCATAAATTTCTACCCTAAATGTTAGAGAAATAAAAGCATATTTTCATGATAAGTCAAAGATACATATGAACACTTAAGATTAAAAATAACCATTATTTTTGTTATAAAAACTATTTTATAAATACAGTTACATTCATTTAAAATATATAGAATGTTATATTATAATTCTAGTCAGAGTATAGCACAATTTTGTGATATGGTATTTTTATATGAAGTCTACAAATTTCCTAGTAGGAATACTTAATTTCTTTTAGTGTGACTAAGCCGTTTCTCAATTTCTCTGTGCCACTTCCCCCCAAAATGAGTAAATAAGTATGAGTTATATGCCAAAATAGAATATAGTGGTTCATTAAACAGACGTTAGTGATTCTAATGGAAATATTTTTTTAATAGATTTTAAAAAATCTAGATATAAATATCTATTGTAAATATTGAGACTTCTTAAATAAATGTCTATCAATACTGATCAGTGATTCATGCATTTTAAGAATCATGAATATAGAAGATACTTAAGGGAACAAGAATTTCAGAATTCTGTTCGATTAATTTTAATTGCTTTATATAATTTCAGTTGAATTATTCAAAAGGAATTTGTTAACATTAAGGTCATAGAAAAAATGTTCAGTGGCTAACTTATCTTTAGTAGCTTGTCTCAGACACTTTATTTTGTAGTGATTTTAATATCTTAGTTTATTTTCAGCTGGCCATTTGTTTTCTGATGGTAAAATATTTTATTCCCATAAATACTATCTTCATTAAACATTTATATCCTTCAGGCCATAGATGAGATCAACCTAATTTTCTTCTCAATAAATAGTGGAATATTACTCAGTCATTAAAAAAAAATGAAATCCAACCATTCGTAATGACATGGATGGACCTAGAGGTTATGATGCTGAGTGAAATAAGTCAGACAAAGATAAATACCATGTGATTTCACATATACACGGACTCTAAGAAACCAACAGAACAAATTAATCAAAAACAGACTCACAAATCCAGTGAGGCCAGATGGGAGGAGGGTTAGGGGGCTTGGAGAATGGGGTGAAGGGTTAAAGAAGTACAAATTAGTAGCTGATAGATGGTCATAGGGATGGGGAGCACGGCATAGGGAATGCAGTCAGCAGTAATGTAATGACTAGGTGGAGAGCCGGAAGAGAGAAAGAGCAATTAGAGGGATCATTTCATAAACTATATAAATGTCTAACCAATGTAGTGTATACTTGAAACTAATAATAAAATAAAACTTAAAAAAAAAAAACAATTTAAGATAAGTGCATAAACATAAAATTTTAAATAAAAGTACTGAAGACAAATTATAATACACAAAATTCTAAAACAATTATAGAAAATATAAATTGTATCTGTCAATTTCCCAAAGTAGCAAAAGATAATAATATGAAATGATGTTTCAGTTAAAGTAAAACTATTCTCAAGAAGACAATAATTGAAATCTACTGGATGCAAGATTTTATTTTTCAAGGCTTTGGGAGTTTGCAAGTACTTTTTTAGGTGAGGCAACACGTAGTTGACCTCACCAAGATTACAAGGACCTTGTCAGCTTTCAATCCCTTATTTTTTATTTTTATTTTTTACGCCTACAACACCTGGTCTTCCTATGTGGTGTCTCATCCAAATACTAACCAGGCTGGACCCTGATTAACTTCCAAGATCAGACGGGATCAGACTTGTTCAGGGTAGCATGGCCTTAGACTGCCAGCACTTATAAAACACTGACTATGTGTCAAAGACTTTAAAGGGTTTGCATCTATACACAGTGTAGTCCTCATAACAACCACATGACATAAGTACCATTATTATCTCTTTTTTTTAATAAAAAAGAATAAGTACAGAAGTGTTAAATATTTTGGCAGTAATCACATAACAAGTAAATAGCCGAGTCAGAATTCAAACCCCTTAGATCTAGCTTTGAAGCTTCTTTGCTGAACTGCTGTGCTATGGTATCAACTCACATGAACTGGATCCATATCCCCTCATTTTTGGGGATCTAAGATATTTTCATGTTAATTCTTCTTAGATTGGCTTAAATACATTCATTCAGCTATTGATTATTTCTTTTTAAAATGTCTTAGATGGCAACATATAACATAACATGTAATATAAGCTATATCTACGTCCATCTCAACATCCTAACCCAAACTGCAAAAATATATCTCCACAAACATTTGCTTTCCTCACACAAAAAAATTCATTAATCAACCTCATGCTAGTTGATAATGACTTTTGAGAGCAATTAAGACGTCAGAGATGCCAGTAATGTAGCTTCTGTTTACAAATGCGTAACACAATTACAATAAAATCATAACCTGATTTGTATACAAAACAAAACAATTTTTCAGACTTTGCCATGGTAGACCAATATCAATTTGGATAATACCATCCTACCCCTGAGAATGAAAGCATGAGGGGCAGCTTATTATGATATATCTCATACAAAAATTATGGGATTGTCTTTTAACAACTCACAGATGAAGAAAACTTGAATCATCACCCTACAACAGATCTGATTATATTTTTATGTAAACTCTACAGGGTCATTATTTTGAATTCTTTGAATACAGAAAGACACTGAAGCACAGTTTATTAATTAGTCTGTAAGTAAAAACTTAAATTGGACAAAAACTAGTCTTAGTTTTCAGGACTATGGAAAAAATTAATACCCCATTTAGCAGCTAAAGTACTGTTTATTGACCAATTCTCTTAATTCTAGAAATTGCATGCATTGGCTGATACTTCAGTGCTCTAAATAAATGTGATTTTTTTTTTTTGTATAAAAATATTCTATGATACCATGATTCTTAAATACTGATATCCACTAGAAATTTCTGGAAAACTTGTTTACAAATGCTGTTTCTGTACAGTCTCAATTCTCCTGTAATTCAGATTCAATAGTTCTGGCATGAGGTTTCGGGGAACCTGCATTTCAACAAGCAAACCCACTAATTGTGGTGCTTTAGATGGTAGGCCACACTTAAAACAAGACTGTGATCAACTTAGTCAAAAATTGAACTTTTTCTTGGTGAAGGAAACAAGAAGCTGAGGTAATATGAATAAAGATATATAGGTGCTATTTAGACAGTAAATTCACCTGCAATTGGAGCCCTTGACACAAAATATCACTCCATCAAACCAATATGCTACTTTATCTCTGCAAAACAAAGGAATGTACTCTTAATGATAGAACTCAGTTTGAAATCGTGGGTAATGTGGGCTAGAGCTGAGGATTACTGCAATTGCAAACAACCCGTAGCACCTGAGAGGCATAAAACAACAAAGATTGACTTCTTGTTTTAGCTGTATGTCCATCATGGACATTTGCTTACAGAAAACTAGTGAAGCAATCCTTCAGGAATTCAGGATGATAGAGTGACTGTTGGTTTCTATGTCAGAGAAAAGGAGAAGGCTCTAAGAGTTTGTGCTCTTGCAAGTAAATACCAGGTTTTAGTCTTCACAATTAAATGCTATGACTCAGTTGGCCAAAACTAGGCATCAAGCTGTTACAAACACAAGAGAAAGGAATGCAGTCTTATTATGGGCCTGAAATGGGGAGCAGGAAGAGTGGGAATATTTGGTTGACAGCAGTTGTGACTATCACAAGCCACCAAATTCTTTTCTGAGAAATGCTTCTGAAGCCTGGTGTCTGAATGTCAGTGAACCATTTGGCTGCCGGCTAAAGACACTTTATGACTCAGGAAAATTTACATGTGAAAAATGCTGTGCATGAACTGATTAGACATCAACACTATGTCTACTCCAAACAGATGGTAGAAATGTAAAATCTGCAAAATGTAAGAAAGAAATTTTAATTATTGAAATATGTTCTGCATATTATGGACAGAAAAATTTGTCCTATTGACTATTTTTTTAACTAAACAATGATTCATTTTCTGACCAGTGCAGCTTCACTAGTTTTTCTGTAAACAAAATTCATCATCCCCAACTGCTTTTTGATTAGTTTAATTAGAATTTCTGCTTCACTGTCACCAAACAAGAGAAATTTTACAAGTGGGAAGGGGTCAAAGATTTGCCTTATCACTCACTTATTCAATACACAATATATAAAATTTGTTTAGATAGTTGGAAGATAATTAATTTTTTAAAGCATAATTCCTCTCCTTAACAATACATCTTTCCTCTAAAATTTGTAATAGAATCTCTACTTAAAATTTAGGGATGCCTTGTATCTTTTGAAGAAATATTTTCTTCCTTATTCTTTTAAAATAATACTAATGCTTTGATAATTTTGTTTTATCTATCAGGACACAACTTTCTCACTATTCAAGGAGGAGTCAGTATAACAATTGTCGGTATTTTCATTATCTTATTAATGTATATACCTGAATCCATTCAGTTCTTGAAAAGAAACCAATGTTAGTAAACAGTTTAAAAGTGTTCATATGAACTTGAAAAGAACAATTTAAAAATATTCATCTAATTTAAGAGGAGTTTCAGGTTCCATTCTTTTGTTGTTGTTAGAAAAAAAAAATCTTTAATCAAAACAAGTTTATGCATGGACACTTATGGCATAGCTAAAATAAATCTTTCCAAACTGTAATTGTAGTAAGGACCAAACAGATATAATAGCAAGAGTTCTCTCAAAAAGCTAGATCCTAGATTCCATTGTAAGACCTCCCAAAAGCAAAATTTCACTTACTGAAATAATTCAAACATTTCATCTATAGATGAAAAAAATTATCTGAGAGGTCACAACATACAATGCATGTCACATGCAAACACTAAAGTGTTAAAAGCCTTTTTCACATATAGTTTCAAAACATGAGAAGTCTTTTAGCCACTAATAACTAGCAACTGATCTAATCAAAATATCTTTGAATGCTATCTTTTGTTACTCTTAAATTTTGTGTTAACTATGGTTCACCCCAGTTTAGTCCATACACATGAATTTACATACTATCAAAAAGTACTCCTTTACTTTGTCTACTTCCTCAGGGCACTGTTTCTACTTTTTGCAGTCCTGTTACATGTGTGATACAGAAATAAATATTCCCTTCTGATATAGTCATGCTTTCAAATAGGTTAGTTTACGTATTTACTTATTTGGTACTTATTTGGTACTTATTTGCATAAACATCATAGATTGTTTTCCAAGTTTAAAAAATACTACTTAATGACTTCCTTAATGAATGTAACTTTTTTAAAAAAAATTCAGAAATGTCTCAAAAATAAATTTTTATCATTTAATTTTCAGTGTCAGCTACTAGTGTGCCTGTAAAGGATCTTAGATGGCTGAATTCCAAAGACAGATTATTTCTATATACACTCATTCTATTCTCTTCAGGAAAAGTCACTTGACTTCACTGCATTTCTAGCCACAAATTTAAATTAACTTCAAAAGTTAACACAGTTTTGTACTTTGTAGAAATGTCAGTTTCATGTGAGTTGGGTAGTTAGTTGCTATACAAAAAGGCATACAGACCACGCATGGTTACAAAGCAGCAGGATAATGTACCACAATGTAGACTGTGAGATTAACTTTAGATGGAAGGAGAGAGTGAGTGCTTGTATAGAAGTAACATTTCATCTAACATAAAAATGCATAACTTCTACAAAACCCACAAACAGTGAAAACACAGTCTGCTAAATCTAAGATTTATAAAAACTATGCACAAAAAGAGGGCAAAGAGACAAAGTTTATGCAAGTAGTAGTTTAAAATGTAACATTTTTCTACTATCAATTACATGCTAATATACATACGCTAATTGAAAATATGCTACAACCAATGTTTGGAAAAGCACTTCAACCTTTTCTAAACATATTTTCCTTCATATTTACTGTATAAAGCAGCCGTTAATACTGCACAAGTACAATTAAGCAATGTCTAATTAATTTTAAACAAAGATAAAAGGATTTTCTCCCTCAAGACGTTTTAAACATCAAAACCTATTTTTATAAAAATTTAAAACTTTTCAGCCATCTAAATATTTCAAATGAAAACCATTACGAACTTCTCAAATGTTCTTTATATTCCAGGTATGTTAGTCATCTAACACAGAATCCGTCAGTGTCTCTCTCTTCGTTGGATGGCTTTTTCTTACCGCTGGCCTCATTTTTGCTTTCTTCGTTGCTATCTCCATTATGTTGTAGTTGATTACTATCTTGAACATCAGATCCTCCATTTAGAGTCTTTGAACCTATTTATTTCTTTTCTAGCTTTTTGTTTGGTCCTTTCTCCTCTTGATCTTTGGTTTTATTTGCTTTTCATTCTGTCTTTGTTTGGCAAGAGATTGATTCAACATTTGGTGATTACAGAATTTCCTTTATCAACCAAAAACTTATTTTCAAACTTATTATACTCATCGTAGACTTTTCTGTGATAATCTGACTCGCTTTGGATTGCTATATTTTTTTCAGAGTTGTAGTTATATCTTTGTGTGTTTCTAAGCTTGTTGCATTGTGGACCTGAAGTGAAGCAAGTTCATCTAAGGTCTCAATACATCTGTTCACATCAAGGTTATCAATTTTGAGTGAATTTTTTATTTTAGCATGTATTCTTTGAAGTTGAGAATTCACTGATGTTTCTCGCTTCTCCACTTTCTTAACGTCTGGCTTCTCCATGTTTATTTTGCTGCTCAGTTTGCATTTGTTCCATATACATGAATATACAGACTATCAAAAATCACTCCTTTCCTTTGTCTACTGTCTCGGACCACTTGCTTGCATTTTCTATCTGCTGCTTCTTTCTCATGCTGGCCTTTCAGCATGTTCTTCCTATGAGCAGTCTGAAAGTTTCTTCGACCTTTTCTTTTTGACTTCTTGATTATCTCCTTCTTTCAGAATCAGACGTCAATGTAATACCTATTTAGGTTAAATTTTCCTTTTTTGATTTAACTTCAAAAAAGATAATCTGGAAGTGAAATTTTCAAGTCAAAAGGATCAGCTGAACAATCAAATGTATCATCTGATATTGAAGTTAAAGAAAAAGAAACTAGTCTTTCAAAGGAATAAAAAGCCAGCAATGACTATGAGACTAAAGCAATTGACATAAGCTTCCAGGAGAGGGAGAAAGAGAAAGGCAGAAACGTAAGTAGAACCTGAGGAGGCAGAAGTAGTAGCGACAACAGCAATGACATCTGTTAATCTAAAAGTGAGTGCCTGAAAAAGAACGGCCTGCAGCTACAAGACTCAAAAACCAAGAGGCAGACCAGAAATGGTAAAACCGACCTGTCCTTCAGAAAGTGACATGGTAACTGAAGAAGACAAAAATAAAATAAATTAAAAAAAAAGAGAGAGAGAGAGAAGGTAAGCAAGGAAAGAGACAAAAACAACTTGATTATGCAAATCTGTATAGACTTTCCTCCCTCTCTGTTATTTCCCCGCTCCTGTTTTATGGAATACCTTCCTAAACTCAATTACCTTCATCTAAGTCTTTGTCTCAGGATCTGCTTTTATTTATTTATTTTTCTTTTCCAGCACAGGGGAAAACAGTCCAATGTGATTTCAAGTAATTCGGATCTGTAACTTAAAACTTCTCACAAAACACCTCAGGCCATATGGTTTCATAAGTGAATGTTTCTAATCATATACAAATTCTTTCAGAGAATGAGAGGAAAAACTTCTAAACTCATTATATAAAGACAAACATAACCTTGACATCAAAACCTGACAAGGAGAGTAAAAGAAAAATCAGGCCAGTCTCTCTCAAAAATATAGATATGAAAAATTCTAATAAAAAAATTAGCAAACTGAATCTAGTAATACATAAAAGCAGACAGTGGGTCACAATCCTTTGGGGTTATTGCAGTAATATAAATGTAGTTAAGCATTTGCAAACTCCATCAATATTATTCATCATAACAACAGAATGAAGGAAAATAACATATGTAAAATATGTATTTAAAAATTCCAATATCCTTTCATAACAATGCTTAGCATGCTATAAATTGAATAAAAATTCATAAACTTATGTAGGTCCACATATACTATAGCAAATATTATACATAATGATGAAATGTTGAAAACTTTGCCTGTCAATTAGGGAATAAGGCAAGAGTGCCTACTCTCATCAAAACAAAACCATTAATTATAGAAAACATTAACAGTGTGTGCCAACTGATATTATGCATTAGGAAAACAGACTCAATATTGTAATATTCCTGCAAAGATAAAGAATCTAATCTGAGAACAATCCGACAAACATCAACAAAAGGATCTTCTACAAAGAGAGTGCCTTCTAATCTTTAAACATGTCAAGGTCAAAGCGGTCAAGGAGATTGAGGACTCAAGAGACCAAGAGAGATTAAAGAGATATCAAAGCTAAAATCACTTTGTGATTCTTAATTGGAGTTTTTGCTTTAAAAGGCATTATTGTGACATTTGATGAAACCTGAATGAATGATTTTTAGAAGATAGTATTGCATCAATATTAATTTCCTACTCTGGTGATTGTAATATGGTTATTTATGAGAATGTCTTCGTTTCCAAAAAAGAATTTCAGGTCGATAGGGCTTCGGCTTTGCAATTAGTCTCAAATTGTTTAGAGGGGTAAAAGTCCTTTGTATGACATGTGCATCTTTTCTGTAAGTTTGAGATCATTTTTTTTTTAAATCCTAGAATTTATAAGAGAAACCTGCATTGTTAAGGTGATTTTACCTTTCCTTAATCTTTAAAATAACTTATTGAGTTCAAATTTATCTTCTTTAAAAGGAATCAGAGTTTACACAGATGATCCTTTCCAGAGTTAGAACTGGGTCAGATGAGTCAGTGTTTCAGAATTAGTTCTTTTTCAGGCACAAATGAAAGAATGGGTGTTTACTTTCTAATTGCACTTATTCTTATTACGAAGGATGAATAGATTTCTTTAAAAAATCATTTTGGTTTTCTGTTTTATGTTCCAAATATTCATTACGTTTATCAAACCTGATCATAAATCTGTATTGGTTTAATAATATAGCTTGATATCATGCAAGAGAAAAATATAAACAGTGCCTGAAAAACTGCACTCTTGGAGTTTAAAAACTCTGTTTCTGAAGATGTATATTTAATTATAATGCTATGTGGGTTTTAAGGAGCTATGTTTGATATCTTGACTTAAGGTCTCATCAAGGGTAGATTTTATTTTACACTTTATTGCTAAGCATGAGGGGAAAGTTGTGGACTGCACTATATATTACTAAAATACTTTTTTTTTTTCCAATAAGAGAAAGCTATTGAAATGTATCAGACTTTACAGACAGACCATTAATTCTTCACAAAACAATCTGCTGTAAAACTTCCCTAAATGCTATTCTAGCTATGTATTTATTTTACTAGAAATAAGAATTTTGCCTGATTAATAATATTGTGCACATAGTGTGTGAAAAAAAAGAAACTAATTTTCCATCAGATTCATAGTGATATCAAGATTAAGAAATTTAGACAATTGAACTTTGAACACTCAGTAGAATCAGTATTGTCACAGTTATAATTACTTTCACAAAACATCATTTCTCTTTTTAATATGCACTTTGTGTGAGTGATATGACTTATAATTATCATGAAATTGTTTTGGTCATCTTAACAACCATTGCATAAATTCTCAATTAAACAAGGAATGAATTGACATTAATTCATAAAGAGTATGTTTATCAAATGCTTAGTATTTGCCATGCATGGCCCTTATGAGGTATTAGGTTGAGATAAAGGTGCTGTTAAGATAGGAATATCTTCTTATGATCCTAAAAATTCTATCTTTATCTCTTCAAAAGATCTGAAACTAGAATAACTTTAATTTTTAACTGAAAATAATTAAATATCTATTGAGTACCTATTATCTACAGTTCATTATTACTGTATGCGATGTAAAGATTGATGAAGTCTAGCACTGAAGTCACAGAATACACTATAATGAAATAGGGGAAACAATATAACAATAATACAGTTTGCATGTAATGATTTTCATAAGAGTAAAGCAAAGTCAATTGACATAATATCAAGTAGGTATAGATCAAAAGGGAGATATAGAACCTTGAATAAATTTGTGGGCCAGGGGACTAGGGTGACTTACTTGGGATTTGTTTCTAAATCTATGAGAGGATTGTTGATGCTACTTTCTTCTCAGCCCATTTCATGGACTTTCCTATAGTATTTTATGTTCAAGTAATATTTCAAAAAATATTTTGAAAATATTTATTCATGGAAAGTGAATTTTCTTTCATACGATTAACAGGGTTTTTTTTGAAATTTTATTTAATGAGGAGATTTTTATGTACAAAATAATACAGGTATCCAAAAGATAAAGCAAAAAAATAATGAAAGTGTCATGCAGTGGTACGTAGTCATGTTAAAATACTAAGGTAATGGAATCAAAATGAATGAAAGTTAAGAATCAGAGGTATTAAACTGATTAAGATTTGACATGAGTAACCAGGCAAAGAAAGAAGAGTATTCAGTGGAAGAGTACATCATGGGCAAAGACTCCATGCGTAGATACGGAGTGCTTGATAAGAAAAAAGTCTGGTGTGGCTGACGTGAAGGTATGCAGCAGGGTGAAATATGAAACTGGACATAAAGTAGGATTTGGACTTTGTGGGACTACCTACGCCACATGAAGAATTTTGCTGTTTATCATAAGAGCAGGGGGAAAACCATAAGCATTTTCAGTGGAGAGATGACATGTGTATAGATTTATACTTTAAAAATATTGCTTGCTTTAAAGCAAAGAATTACTAGAAGGAAATTAGAATGAGTTTAGTCGAAGAAATAATCATTTAAGTCACACAAAACTGCCACTTGCTTATATTTTGGAAACATAAAACAGTTTAAAAGTTAAAATACTTTCTTCTGGTTAAACGCTTACTCTTTGGTTTTATTTCCCATCCTTCAGCTTCTCTGCAAAGGATTACTAGATTCAAGCATTCACACTGCCCTTTGAGGCCTCACTGGTCTCTGTGGGAGAATGTTTGTTTTTTTTTTTTTTCCCATAGATTCCTGACCTGGTATCTGCTGAGCTATAAACTGTTCTATTGCACTGTAAACTGCTTATACAACTCTGACTAGACTGCCCTGAACACTGTGGCTACTTATTCCAATTTCAGCATTCTTTAGATCCACAGATATTCTTATTATTTCTAGATTCCACCTCTCAACAGCCCTCCCACCCTCACCTTTGACATCCAGAAAATAAGATTGCATTTAGATCCTCTACAGAACATATGTGGCCCACAGAGGCCATTTATGTCACCTCAGATTCCTTGCAGCCAATGCCTCCACTCATATGTACTATTGTAGAATAGGGCACAAGGCCAGTTGGAGCCTTTCCTGGATTTCATCTGGGAAATTGGGTTACTAGTTTCTGCGTTTTCATATTTCCTCTTACCCTCTGGAAGTTTATACTGTATATCCAGAAATAACATCATATTCATCCACTACAACCACAAATATGCACACAACCCTGGAGTTTCCTCATATAGAAGTCTAGGGTAAGGACACTGATGTTGAAACTTTTGCCATTCACCTTCTTCTGATGACAGGATTCTCCTCAAATCAACCCCACCTCCTCATCATATTCTGAGATTTCTTCATCTCTTGCTTATACTGAAAAAAAAATATTCAAGGGCATTAGTCCTGGATCATTATTTGTTAATAAGAGGTTGATAAATTTAGAGAAACTTTCCAACTTGATACTATTATATTGCTAAGAAATTTTTTTTCCAGTTTTTTCTTTGGTCATAAAAGCTAAGCATTGACTTTTGTTTTGTTTTTGATTTTTGCTCTTATGTTTTTCCCACAACAATTTTAATTCTCCTCTCTCAATCTGTTGCTTCCTCAAAGCATATACATGACATTAACTAAACATATGTCTATTGCATATACATGACATTAACTAAACAAAGCATATACATGACATTAACTAAACATATGTCTATTGCAAGGATATTAAAATATATATATTAACAGATTTGATATATTTTAAGAGATTTTATCATTATGAGGAAGATGGGTATCTATCACACTGATTTACAAGGTAGAGGATCGGACTAGGTTGATGATAGAAATGGTAAAAAGCAAATAGATTTATGAGACAAATCTGGCCCACCACCTATTTATGTAAATCAAATTTTATTTAATGTGGTCACACTCATTCATTTATGTGCCCTCTCTGATTGCTCTGCATTACAACAGCAAAGTTCAGTTGTCAACAGAGGTCATACAATCTGCAGAGTCTAAAATATTTACTACAATATTTGTGTCCATCACAGAAAAATTTTGCCAACCCCTTACTAATAATTTAAGTCATATAATACTGCCATTTCCTTACAAATTCTATATTTTATATACACTAATTGTATTTTAAGGATATCAACAAGGAGATTCTTACCAATTGTGAACAGATGGTTTTGATCTTCTTTTTACTTTTTTTCCTAGAGGCAGAATTGATGGAAATAGTGTTTAATTATCTTCATATGGAAAGGAACTTTTGAGATTGTATTTACATTCAATTTTTAAAATTGATAATGAATTGTTTTATAATTACTCTTTTTTAGAATTACTTTTTAAAACTCATTAATGGAAAATTTTAAACTCATAATAGTAGAGGGAATAGCAATGACCTTTCATCTACATATATTTCCTGGTTTGAACAATTATAAATTCATGACAATTTTTTCTCTCTCTATAATTCTTTACACCTGCTTTTGTTAAAAATAATTCAAAACATATTTCTTCCATCTGTAAACATTTATAATTTTATAGTATGTTCCAACCACTATGCTATAAAATCTATATATTGAAATTGGATAATATGACTCTTAGGTCTTTAGATCTAAAGGTTTCTCTCTATTTGTTCTTTTCTTATAATTCATTTACTTGATTAATTTAACTTGGTCATTTGTACTATAGAATTTCCCACATTCTGGATTTTGCTGGTTGAAATTTTGTAATGTTATTTAATGTATTTCTCTAACTCTAGCACTTCCTGTATATTCACAACTATACCCAGAATCAGGTTTATATCTCAGCAAAAATACTTTGCATATTGTATTATGGAGGCACATAGTGACTTGTTGCTTCTCTTTTATATTGACTTTCATTGATGATTATTGTCTAGATCCATTACTTCACTAGGGTCGCAAAATTGTATTATTTTAATTCTATAATCATTTCTTTTATTAGCTGCAATGTATATAAAAACATTCTCTAATAAATTATTTGTTTACTCTAAAGCACAGTTCATATGGGAAAGACAATAAAAAACGCAAAAAACTTCAATCAATTCTTTCAAAATAATTGGTGGTTTTCCACCACTTTCAATGGGTGACCACTAAAGATGTTTTGATTATTATAAATTTATGGATTGAAATGTATTTGATACATTTCAGTCCATTGCAGTTATTATTCTTAAGATGCTCAAATTGCTCCAGATTTAGCTGTAGGGAGCTTCTTCAAGTTAGCTCCTGGAGTCATCTTAAATAGTAATCTTTTATAACTTCCTCGTGATTCCATCTGATATGAATAGCTCAGTTACTACACTTTCTGTTGCAAATCTGGAATCAGCTATTTCTTCAGGGATATCTGTACACTTTTAGTGAGAAATGGTAGTGAGCACAATTTTGGTACTAGGAATGCTTATTGTTATTGGGTTGGTCATTATTTTTAGTATTTTTTTAAAAAATAGAACTAGAGAACACACTTTAGCCTTAAGATAAGTATACTGATACTTCCAATCCACTATCAGAATTATCCTTACTAATCTCGTTGATCTTCCCTCTGTACCTGCTTTAATGTTAAAAATCTTTGTTCTTAGTGACACCAACATATTCATTTGCTTCATTTGTACAAGAAATATACTACAGTCTCAGACAATAAAACCAACAGTACCACCTGTAATATTATTACTAAAAACAGTATGAATTTACTAAAAACAATATGATTACTAACAACAGAAACTGCTATACCTAGAAGTTTCCCTTAGGTCAAGTTTACTTCTAACAACGACTCAACATATTTTAGTAATTACTTTTTGTTGGCTTTAGTGTATTTCTATTAAATTTGTCCACAGTTCTGGAAGGTCTTATAAGATTTTGAAGTTGAGTTAAGTAAAATAAGCATATAACTTTTTTGATAAAATAACTTGGAAATTGCTATAATTATTTGTTATCTGTGTTTTGTTTTAGAAAACCTTTATTTCACTTCTCTAAGAATTTCAAATCTCTTTTTGTCCTACTATTTCTATTTCTTCTTCTACCCAAATGTTATTAAAAACATCTCTTTAGATAATTGGCCTAGGAAACTATGATAAAGAGGAAAATAAATATTATACCACATTTACTTATGCACTGTTCTTTCAAAAGAAAAATCATTGCATTTTTTTCCCCAAAATTGGTCTTGAAATATAATATTAAATGATACATTTAGGAGAATAAGAATCTATATGCAAAAAGTAAGGTTTATAAATGTATATACCTATATATTTTAAATAAGACCTATTTCTGTATCTATGAATTATAATGTTTAAATCACATTAAAATGTACTTTATTTCTTTTAATACCCCTCAATCATCCCCTTTTCAGTAATATATTATCCTCTTTGTGGTTAGATATGTTGAAAGGTACAACATGTACTATTTATGTGATGAAAATTTAATTTCTTTCTTAAACATGGATTTGAAAACATTTTGAAAGCTTAATAGTCACAAGTATGGATTTGGATCTATCACAATTAAAAATGTGGTGTATCATGAGTATTCCTCTCAAGGGATTTAAAAATCATCATAACTAATTGTAATGTAAAATCTATAGTCAGCTACAAGCTCCTCAGGACTGTGTGGCTAAGTGATTTGACTATGAGTCAGCTTATGCATATAGAAAAATGCTTTCTATCAGAATTATATTTCAAAAGCAGTTAAATTATAGACTTTTAAAAAATCAAGGAAAGATATTCTGAGTATGTTAGGTTATTTTCAATAACAATATCACAGCTTCATATTAATATTAAATGATGAACACAGTTTCTCATACAAAATTTGAATTTTTACAAATTGTAAATTTGTAAGGTCATCTTTATTGAAACTTATTATTTATAAAAATTATTTTATGTAAAATATTTATGTTCATTATCATTGATTTAATATACCACTGATTTTTGTAAATGATCAGACCATGGTTGTGATACTGAAATTTTTATTTAAATTATGAGGAATCTTTCATATAAGATCACAGATAGAAATTTGTGATAGAATAACAATTTCCATCTAATGATAGCTGTATAGCTCATTTTATTTATACTAAATATAAATTTATACTAAATTACAAAACCAGTTTTCACTGAGAAAAAAATAAATTTAGACACTTAACACACATATGGCTAACTGACAACTAAAGTATTTATAATTTTTATTTTTGCCATTTAAAATTATTTTCTTGGATCTTCAAATTTGGTTTTCTACTACTCTTGACCTTATGTTTACCTAATTTTGGTGTGTAATTCCATTCGAATTATGGGTATTTTTTTTGTTTTATTTCATTTCATTTTTAATGCAAGGGTGGAATTAAAAAATGATTTAGGGTTAAATTTCTGTAAAATAATTTACCATTTATAAACAGTATGCCAGACAAAACTTAAAGCCAATCAAAAATATCCTCCAATACCCTCTGTCCTAGTTTTCAGTACCTCTCATCTTACACCAGTTTTTATTTAGGTGGCATTAGGTTATAAAGAACTTTAAGGAAAGAGAAATCACAACAGGTATTACAGAGCTTAGAGAATATACACTGATGTGGATGAAAGGTTCTACTCTTTGCTGTATAGATAGTGATGAACTCTAAGTGCTTATTGTTTACATATAACCCTGAAGTCTTCTTCAATAGCTGATCATCACTTCGCTGAAATTGAATTTTTTTAGTGATAATTTAATAGCAAGTAAAGTGATGATAAATTCTTTAATTTGTAAATCAACATGAATTTATTGGGCAGAACTGATTTTATACAATAATAACCAAGAAATATAATATTAAATTATAATTATATATAATACCAATAAGAAGCATAAGGAGGAAGAAGAAGAGGAGGGGAGAGGAGAAGTAAATGGATTTATTCCAAACCCAAATGCTTTTGCAGAATATACAGGAAATAGAGGAATTCATTTATTGCTGTTCAGGATTCTGCTTGTCTGTGAAGGTTACGTGGATCTCCCTTTACTTGGCAAGTATTATCAGGAAGGAGCTAGTTTGAGCCACTCTCTCTGGAGAAATTAGATAGGTGTTCAACCCACAGAACTCAGTTTGTGACCTGCAAAGTTAAAAAAAATACCTCCTCTTTGAGGAGATTCTTGGCCTCGCTTGTGCAATAAGCAATTCAGATGAATTGGGCTTTGCAACAAATATTAATATACCTAAATTTTTTAGTAAAAATTAGTCTGACATTTAAATATGGGAAGATTCTACTATTTTAAAATGGAATTTTTTTATATTATCATGTATAATTTTAAAAATTCTCTCTCTTATAATCATAGTTTTACTTATACTCACTTGCTTTTCCTCTCTATTTTTTATACTTCTTTAAAAACTACTACATGTTCATTGTGTATGCAATAGTTTGAAATGTCAATTAGTAAGCCATATTTTATGAGCTTTAAAGTAAGTTTTCAAGAGCTAACAACACTATAAAGATATTTGTTTTTAAAAGACTTATTTTACTAAAAATTTAGAAACTTGAATAACCCAAGGAATGAAGGAAAATATGGAAATTTCAAAGAGATAATTTAGTTCTTAAAAATGATATGAAATAAAGCTAAGCCATTTTGTAATCATCATTCCCTAAATTGATTCCCTTTAAAAATCTCAGTAAGAGCCTTTTACATTGATATGAATCTCTAGGTTTGATTTTTAAAGTGTTTTTTAAGTTGTGCATTTAAAAAATGAATTTGATTATGTTGCTTTTAAAAATAAAACTACTAACAGTTTTAACATATAAATGGAGGGAAAATGATTTCAAAGGAAATAAATAATAATGAGTGAACTTTTAGCATGTTTTTAATTGCTCAATAATGAACTTATTTCTCTTATTTTACTCTGCTTAAGAATGTTTACAATAATTTAAACATCTCTCCTTTGTCCTGAATAAATTCATGATTTACTCTCAAAGTTATTTTTAGATATTCTACTCTCATATATATCAATCATGATCAATTTAAATTTAACTTATGAAGTTATGAAAACAATTTTAGGACTTCTTCACATGAAATGATGTTACATATAAGTTTTCATAGACCTGTTAAAATTAAATGTAACTCAGATGTTAGAATAAAGTTAAATTAGCAAACTTGAACCAATTTTATAGCACTAAATATGTTCCTTACTGAATTCATTAATAAGCCAAACAATTATTCAAGCTTTTTAATGAAGTTTTGTGTAGTCCCTTTTTTTTTCTTGTATTGGCAATTCAAAGGTACAAACTTTTAGATCTACTTTTTAAATATATTCTGAATAAAATCACTATAGAAGTTATTTTAGGAATCATCACTACAACTGGCTCTTCCAGTTTTAAGGTTATATGATCCAAAACCCCAAATTAGCATAGCTATTCTGGTTTCTGATATTAATACAGATGTCTTAGCATAGCAAAGGAGATTAATTCTAGGAACCTTTAAGACAGAGTCTCAAGTTTACAAAAGGTAACATAATGGGGTCCAAGTGGGTAGGAATTTGGCATGAACAAAGTACCATAAAGGACACTAGATGTTTCTTCCTGTAGACAAAGTATAACAACAGAAAGAAATCATCATAACACAATAAAAAGAAGATATACATATGATGCCTCATAACCAAGAAAACTAATATGTACTCAGCAAGTGCTAGTCCTGTAGGTACATTCTGCTAAGTAAGCAATCTCAACAGCATAGCCCTCCAGGGATCTCACTGAGCACAATTTTAATCATCAATCTCTCTATAATCAAACAACGCTGACAAGGTAGTAAATCCTCTCCCTCCCCCCCTCTCCCTACCTCCCACCAAATCATAGTCTCAGGGTCACAAAGCAACACTGTTAATAGATTTCATACCTCGAACAGAGGGCAGTGCCATACATGTATATTTCTTATTTCAGTAAGAGAACTAAGGCTAATTCCATACCTTCTAAAATTAATTTGCACAGTACAGTCAACCTGCCAATTAATAGTCAAGGCATTTGTATGACAATATGCTCATTCTGTTTATCAACAAGACTTGCCTTCTAACATCATATAGTCAAGTAGGGAATCAATAGCTAAATACAAATTCCAAACATTTACCCACATTTTTGGGTCTAGTTTGAAATCAAACAGTTAAACCATCCAATAATACCAGTGTAAACTTTTCCATATTTTTGTACTAACTATAATTTTTCATCTCCATAATATACAGTTTTCTATACTTTATTATATGTATCTGCTAAATGACTAAGAAAATAATCTATCATTAATAAATCTAAGTTTTCTTCAGGCCAATTCTCCACAAAATACTATTCTGAGGGGGTTTTAATTCAGTCTCCTAATACATATCGCAAAGATTTTACAAATTTAAGTATTCGAAAAGATTCACATATTCCACAAAATATACTCATGTAGGCTTCTATTTAAAGGCAAATGAAAGAGAAAGAGAATACAGACAAGCATTAGAGTTCCAAGAAAGATTCCTTGAGCAAGTTCCCCAGGAGTTTTTATTCACGCACAGTGACCTTATCTTGCTCTGCCTCCAGCTTAAACCACCAAGATTTGCACAAAAAATCTTAGCTTTGGGATACCTCAAAGCAGAAGTCCCAAGCAGGGTTTTTATGCCTCTCTGGCTAAATAACCAGCCAAGTTGACTTAAGTGATTAGGTTAGATGCAAACCATCAGTAAAGAAATTAAACTTGGGGGATTTTTAGAGGGAGTTTAGAAACATAAATAAATCATCATAAATCTCATTGCCTTTATCTTAGTCAGGACTCAAAACCAGACATCCAAGAGTCTCCAGAATACAGTGTTTCCAAATCATTTGTTACTGCAATTTATCTCACATATTTATGGTAATACCAGTATTATCATGTGATGTTTACATGTATATATGTATACATATATACATACAGTGCCAGTATTATAACAGTCCAGACTAATAGGTAGAAGATAGGACATCAGAAATAGGGAACTCAGCTGACAGAGAAAAAAAATGTTAAATAGTGAAAAAAATACTGCAAGGATTGACTATGGGCAGAACACATACAAAACCCCTGAGGTACTAGGTATGTGCTTTGAAGCAGAGAAAAAGGAGAATTTACTCAAACAGGGGCTAGGGAAGAGAAGAACCAAATGCAAAACTGACTCCGAATCTTGACATTGTTATTTACCTTAAGTTCCTTGAATTATTCTTCATCCTAGGGCCTGTTTTTTTTTTTTTCTAAGAGCCAGAAGTATGAACAATTTTATAGGTGGTGTTAACTGATCATAAGAGATTTCATGATCTCACACACAAAAAATCTTCAAGTATATTTGTTGTAGCCAGTGACAATTAATCAGTTTAGAGCCATCTGAAATATGGAAGTAGGAGGAAGTAGGTTAGAGAAAAATGCAGAGAGCTGGTTGCTGACAGTTTTATTCCCAAACAAAATGGGTTTGCTATACCAGTCTCCCTGAATTAAACCTTACAATTGTGGTCTTCTCTTGCAGAGATTGAGCTTGTCCAGGATAATTTTTTACATATATGAGTAGAGAATGCATACTTCTGAAAAAAGGGATTTCCTAAAGAAAAAAGCCAGTGAAGAAATGCTCACTCTTAAGCCAAGATCACTACTCAAATAAGACATGACTTTATGAGAAGTTAAGTGCGAGGATGTGGAGAAATAGGAAAGACACTGACATCATATTCTCTAATATTTTACACTTTGTAGCAGCAAGTTCCCCTGCTTATCTGAAAAATGAGGTTGAGGGGTAAGCATATTCTTCAATAGTCAATGAGACAGAACATAATGACACTACTGCTGAATTTGTCCTTGCAGAGAAAAAAAACCTTTTTTGAGAAATCTGCTTCAATATTAGATTTTTGAATTAAATTTCTTACAATTCTTCAATGTTGAACTATTTCTAAGATTATTAAATATATTTTCTCATCTAGAAAGTACAGTTTTATGTAATTTTCCAAATTATATTAAACATTCTATACTTAAATTAAATTAATATATATGTATATGTAATATAAAATAAATCAACCCATATTTTAAATAATTGAATAGAACTTACATCCAGTCATCTACCAGATTAGCAGTAGCAATTGTTTGGTTATTCTGTTCCTTTAATAAAAATTTATTCTAAAATTCTTCATAACTACATTAGTTTCATCTTAATAAGTACAGCATGTATATATAATGTTTTTCTTCACCACCTTTCAATCATAGATTATTAAAAATGCAATATATCTTAGAGATGACTTATCAAGACTCAAGCCATAATTTTATATATGTGGGATCTCAAAACCAGTGTAGGTAAATGAATTGCTTAGAGTTTATTTTGTTTGTTTTTTTGTTTCTGTTTTTATTTTATACAATGAATTAGTTGCAAAATTAGCAATAAAACCTAAATCTTCTGAATTACAGTCCATCACACCCTGATACCTTGAACTTCTAGGGGCTTGAGAGGTATCTTATTTATGAATTATTCTTTAATAGCATGCAAAGAAAACAATTGTATAATCCTAAAAATCACAATATACAAAATTTATGATGTGAATATTTAGCTTTAGTATTACTTCTATCTACAAATCAAAGTTAAGCTTAGCCTGTGTTTGGGTTAAGGAACAGGCTTCTGTTAGAAACATTGCTGAGGAAGCCATAGAAACTCCAGTGCCACAAAGACCAAGCCAGTGGAGGCTGCATCTTCCTCCAGCTGCTGTCAAGAGGAGACATAACTTAGAAGTTTGGAAGACATAACACTCATTAGACAAAAGTCCAACAATGGACTTTATCTAATGAGACAGGAAATAGGATTATTCAGTGAGCAGTAGTTTTAAATTGCCTCTCTGGAGGTAATATTTAGACTGAGTAAACATCTGGGTTTTCCTGGGAGTTAAAAATGATTTTATTTACTTTTCATCCTTCTTGCCTCATTTTGCCCCCCCACCTCAGGTTTTTTTTATTATTATTATTATTTTAATGACATTGACTGACCAATTAGCATGAAAGTTTGCCTCAGGCTCTGTTTTCTAGCGAGAAGCATCTATTGTACCATGAGAAAAAGGTGACTTACTGAAAAAAATTTAGGAGATTATTGTGAAAGGAACATGGTCAAGAAATTACAAATGCCAATGACATTATGTAATAACTATTAACATCCTTTAGAACTACATCCTTTAGAACTACATTCTGAGGAACACATTTAACTTTGGACCAGTTGTCTATTTCGAATATAAGTTTTATGATTTCTTGCTTTATCAGTAGATCTATTACATTCAGAGATGTTGTAAATCCACTCATTCAACCTATGAAAATTCCAAGAGGTCATGATTCTGACTTTGAAAAGGAAGATATTAAGCAGTAATAAAATTAACAACTTTTTTGCACATAGATATGTGTGTTCAGCAAGAATCATTCAGAGTAACTTCCATTTATTTTGACCTCATATCATCAGAGTACTTAGCCAATAACAGCTCAATGTCAGAAAGATGAGCTGACCTAGAGGAAGCAAAGCACTAACATTGGAATCCAGATCGTTATGTATTGAAATAACATCTCAGCTTGCACCTGGCACATTGGCTCTGTTTGCTGACACTGAAACTGAAAACTGCCACATGGCATTATCTATCAAAGTCCAGAAGGGTAAAGATTCAATATAAAATGTAATGCAACTGGGGTCAGCCTGTAATTATAAGGATACTGAAATGACAGTTCCTGCTTTCATTCAATAACCATACTCTAAGAATTTTACAGTAAATAGTAAAATGATTTTTCTGCATTAATAACATCAATTTAGTGAACTTAAAATTTTGGAGCGGCATCTAACTACCTCAACTGATGTAAGAAGAAAAATATCATAGTCACACATACATCTTAAACAAAAACAATATCCTGACTGTGTCACCTTATTATTGTCAGCAAATAATCAAAATAATCAGTATAGTCATAATAACATTTTTATAGTGCTTCTGTTGTATAAGGAATTTTTCTGAGTGCTTTATGCATTAAATTTCCTTTATCCCCATGTGTTAGCCAACCTCCAAGACAGTTTTTAATGGTTCCCGCATGCCCAGTATTCACAATTTCATGCATTATTGTTCCACACTGTCCTAAATTTCTTCTGCGTGACCAGTAGCATGCAGAAGTGATGATACATCACTTACACAATTAGATTATAAAACACTAAAGCTTGCCTTGTGGTGCTTCTTCCTCTCTTCCTGTCCTCCTTCCCTTTCTGTTCTCTCATCACTCACTCAGGGTAAGCAAGGTTCAGTGTTGTGATCATCCCTATGTTAAAGCCTATAAGGGAAAGAACTAAAGGTTCCAGTCAATGACTAGAAAGGCCAGGGGTTTTCCAACAATCATGTGAGTCATATTGAAAGTGGGTCCTCTAGCCTTGCTCGAGCTGTGAGATGATTATAGCTCTAGCTAACAACTTGACTATAGCTTTGAGAGCACCCCTGAGCCAGAAGTTTGGGTATTGTATGTTTTTGTACTTAAGTTGCAAAATTTTGGAGTAATTTCTTACACTACAATAGATAAATAATGCATCCACAAAAACTCTGAAAGGTTGGTACTAGTATGTCTTTGACATCACTGTTGAAAGGAGTTTCCTTTTCTTATTAAATTTTCTCAGCACCTTCATTATATATACACTGATTACATATGTGTTTGTGTGTGTGTCTATATCTAGAGTCTTTATTCTGTTCCTTGATTTATCTTTGCCAGTATCTATCGGTCTTTGTTGCTGTCATTTTTAATGTCTTAAATGTGGTAGAGCAAGTTCTCCAGCTTTGTTTTTTTCAAAGTTGTTTTAGCTATTCTAGGTCCTTAGCTTTTCCATAAAACATTACAGTTAATTTGTAAATTTCTACACACAAGCCTTCTGGAATTTTGATTGGAATTGCATTGGATCTATACATCAGTCTGGGGGAAAATCAATATCTTATCAACACGGAGACTTTTAATTACTGAACTCCATTTATTTCGGTCTTTTTAATTCAGCATTATTTTGTTGTTTTCAGTTTAGGAGTCTTGCACATCTTTTGTTAGATTTATTCTTGGTAACTTAATTTTAGAACACATCCTTCACTAAGGTACTCAGTCTTCATTATTTATATTAAATACTATGCTGTCCATTTGCTCAATATATTTCATATCACTCACTGTTATTTAAAAGTAACATTGTTAAGAAAAATGTATAATGTCGACAGTCACTAAATATTACTAATGAAATATATAACTTTATGTTTTCATGAATAAAACTAGAGAGCCATAAAATCAAACTGTACCACATAATTTCTAAAAACTAATCTCTTAATTTCCTGTATCCTTTCCTTAGGCTGTTTGTAAGCAGATTTTTATGGTTTGTAATACATCTAAAATACATAGCCGGCAATTCTATTTCTTCAAAAATATCATGATCTAATATTTAAGAAGGATTATGCATAAATTATTATATATAAACTCAAAAATTAGAATTCTTGGCAGATCTAGATATTGCTGTCAATCATTAATTAGGAGCTGCATAACATTAATTTGTGGTAAGATATTAAAGATCACAAATATTACGGTATTGAAATTTTAACTTTGTCTTAGCAATTTTAGTAAAATGTAGCATCTCTTTCTAGGTAAATGCTAAAAGGTACAAAAGGAATTAGCGGCAAAGCTAAAATTAGGGAGTGGGGAAATGGCCTGTAGTTACAAACAAATAACTATCACATTGACAGATTACAGTGAATTGATAGTAGTGCAGAAAAATTGAACGAAGTTAGAAGGATTACTGTGCCAGCAACAACATAAAAAGAAAAAAAAAATGGCTTCAACCAAAAAGGCTCAGTGATCAAAAATAATGTTTCTCTTTGGTATGTGAAAGTCCTAATGACGTATCTTCTAAAATAAAGCAGGGGTCCTCAACTCCCGGGCTATGGACAAGTACCGGTCTGTGGCCTGTTGGAAACTGGACCACACAGCAGCAGGTGAATGACAGGGGAGCAAGAGAGGCTTCATCTGAATTTGCAGCTGTTTCCCAGCACTAGCATCACCGCCTCAGCTCCACCTCAGGTTATCAGGCATTAGATTCTCATTAGATTCAGGAGCACCAGTCCCTGAAGCCAAAAAGGTTGGGGATCATTGTCTAAAGGACATACGAGAAGAAAAATAAGAGGTACAAATTTCCAGTTATAAAATAAATAAGCCACAGGGTAAAATGTACAGCACAGGGAATATCGTTAATAATATCATAATAACTATGTATGGTGACAGATGGTTAATAGACTTGTAATCACATCCTAAGGTATAAAATGTAGAATCACCACATTGTACAACTGAAAATCACATAATATTGTATGTCAACTATAATGCAAAATTAATTTAAAAAATTAAATTATATCCAGCAATCACCACGAAAAGAAAAAGGACATGGGAGTTTACATTTGTGAACCCAGTCTCCATTATGTTTTTCTTCATTATGCTTATACTCAAAACGTCCCAGGAATCTCTTTCAATATGTATATGAATACAGTCAATCCACAATGCAAACAGATCTTGTGGATCCCAGGTATATGTGTATTTTAACAAAGGCTCCCTAATGCCAGACACTAGCTAAAAACTGTTATATTTATTATCTCATTTTATTTAATCCTCGTAGAATCCCAAGATATTTATTATCAACCTCACTTTCCAAAAGAGGAAAAAGAAATTCATAAGGAAACATACTTATTTACTGTTCTTATAATCACTATGCTCCATTCTGCTATTTAGTCTGTAGTAGTTAATGCAAAGTCAGCTCACGGTCTCCATCTCTGTCATTTCACAATCAGAAAGGCACAATTCCCACGAGAAGTAGGCTGTCATACCTGAACAACAGAAATCTCACAAGCAGTAGGCCGCTGTACCTATTCCAACATGTTCAAGTTATGCTTATATCACATTCTCTTTCAACTCTGCCCGTCTGGCACCATGGGTCTGTGACTCCAACGCACCTAAGCACAAAGAAATGGGTGTCACTCCTGCCCCCACTCCCTACCCTGCCTTCGTGATTTTATGGCAATTTCATGAGAGTCAACTTTCCCTTAAAATGAGGGAAACTGTGATTTACTTTATATTGTAAAATCCCATGCTTTGGATGTTTGCTCCAGGAATAGATGTAAAAATATTACAGTTGTATCCTCAGGCTTTACGGGAGTCTGAAATACATTATCGACGGTTTGCAAAAAGTGTTTATTGTTAGCAAAAATGATGACCTTAATTGGTTTTACTCTGATTTGAAAAGAAGTCCATCTTTTCTGTCCATGTTAGCTACTCAGTTTAACTTAATTTCACACTTTATTGCTTTTGTTTTTGCTGTTCTCATCATTAGAACTATTCAGTTATCTTTTTTATATTTGGTTAAGAGATGTTTACTTTGGCAAGACAGTCTTTGCTTCCTGATTTAGTCAATATAGTCTATATCACTCAGTATTCTCATAAGAAGTAATATGGCGAACTAGAAATAAAAGAATTTATGTACCAAAAATTAATCCTTATAATTATTGACTGTGATCTTGACTGAACATATGAGAAAAATTTAGGCCTCCTCAAACATTTCTAATGGCAAAATGCATTCTTCATTATCTGACAAAATATTAGTTATTGATTAGGCAGTAATAAATAAATATCCAAACTTAAACAAAAAAACTTTGTAGTTGATTATTTCACTTTGTTAAAATCTTGCTTTTGTTAAATTTCAAATGTTGTATTCCTATGACCAGATCATAATCTCTAGCAGGGGTTCCCAGATCACAGTATAGAAATTTTAACTTTATCTCAGCAATTTTAGTAAAATGTATCATCGCCAGAGGTTGTCACCATTAGCAATACATTACTCAATATTGTGTGTTTTCAATTACCTTCAAAAACAATTTTACTTTTCAGGCAAAAAAGACTTGCTCTCTCAAACGATATATTTTTATTCTTATTCTGGTTTGTACATTCAGAGTTGTGAGGCCATATATCTTAGTATCCTGAGAACCTACCTTACAAGTTAAGGCTTGCATTGGTCATTGGAAATTCTCTGCAGAGAATAACAATTCAAATTCTCTCGTGAGTTTGCCCAACAGTTCAAGGAAAAGGTAAATTAAATGGAAACATAAAATAACTTATTTTTTCCAAATGGTGTTTCTAGGAGTATTAAAAAATTTTAGTGGTTGGAGAGGAAAAAAGAAAATGTAACTATGGAAAAGTACCTCTTAAGTTATAGAAATTTTCTAAGTCTTTTATGTTTGTGGAGAGTGACATGATGATGATGACAACAGCAATAACAAATATTTACGAACTGCTCACGGTGTGCCACAGTATACACTAGGTACCATATAAAATGCTAACGAATTAATTATGAGGGAAAAGCATACAATCTCTGAATTCAATGACATCACAGCCTTGCAAATCACTAAAGTACTCTCACAGATATAAAAATTCACAGAGCAACTAACAGTTTCTCAGCTTACCCAGTCTTAAGAGTTCACTTGTCTCCCAAAATGTCTGCTAAAACTTTGAAAAACAAAACCTTTGCCACTCTGATTTAAGGATAATTGTCAAATATGCATACAAATGTTCTTTTTAAGTTCAACTTTCATATGTTTAGAAAAGAAGAATAAATGTCCTAAATTACAAATACTTGATAAGAGAGAAGAAAAATGGACACAATAATCATTTGGTATTAACATGATGGCTACTCTTGACTTTTTCATTCTTACAAATATCTCATTGATTTATCTTATTACTTCTTTAGTAGTCATTAGTCTTACAGATGAGGTATTACATTTGTGTTTACCACAATTCAAAACCAAGAGATAATTCACCTAATCTGATAAAATTGCATCAGGAAGCTACAGTAATCTTACTGATAAGAGTTATTATCCTTAGATTAAATATTACGGATATTATGTAAATAAGTGCTGCTGAAACCTTTCAGCCTTTGACTGCTGCCCCACATAATATTCAGAAATTTCATTTCTCACTTTGGTGTAACAATAATTCATAAGATATAGTTAGTCTTTTATTTTTTTTAGTCCTATTTTTGAGATATCCATAGCTTGCTAGTTAACAAGATAAAAATATACTAAAGTTTCTTTTAAAAACTTAGCTTTAGAGAAATAAGTTGTCTGATTGGGTAAGTAATCTTTGCTTTATTTAATTTCTTTTGTAATCCATTAAAGAATTAAATTCTGAATCACATAACACACAGGAACCATTCGGCCAGAATTTACTGACTAAATAAAAAAATAAAACTCTAACGTAATCATATAACTTAGTCTTCTCAGCACATACCTGTGATTTCCAGAAAACAGTTTAATCTTTTCTCTTTCATAATGATCTATTCAGGCTATATTTATTCTCTCAGAGTAGTTGCAAGATTTTCTGTTTTTTCCTTTTTAGACCATTTACGTACTGAGAAGGCTTAACACTGACACAATATCCATAAAAAAGGGGAGTTCTTCAAGGACCTGTGACAAACAGAGATGTGAAATCTATCCACAAATGCAAGTGCTGTCTTGTATGTAGGATACCAGAGCAACTGGATGAACTAGGAACATAAGTAATATAAATAAAAAGATGCTTTAAATAATTCTGTATAGTATTAACACTCACAAAATAGATCTTTATCACAGAAACTATTAAAAACGAAATATTATTTTAAAATTATAAACACCTATTTTTTGTTGTAACATATTTGGAGAAGTGTTCATACAATTTGATATTAATATAGATATTGAAATTAATTCATATGTTGATACAAAGAGATATAGTATTTCCTTAGGGGACTCATATATTCATGTAATTAATGCTTAATGCTAACATGGCTAATCTGCAAATTTAATCCATTAATTTATTCCACAAACCAAAATTAATTCCATGCCCACTAGGTATATAGTTCATATACATTATGTCATCATACACATACATGTACATACATCAACTACATCATGCAAAGAAAAGGCACAAATAAGGTGAACAAATGTAAGTTACAGCTTATTTTTAGACAAATTTAAAAATAAAACATTATTAATGCTCTGTGACTTTACACTTGATTTTCATTCTGCCCATTGTTTCATATCTTCTAAATGACATTTACCAAAAGAAAAGAATAATCTTTAGAGCCCCAGGAAATGTTTGAGGTCACATGTAAAACAGATTTTCTTCCTTCCTCTAAATGCACTGTTAGGAGATTACCACTAACCTGTTAGACAATCTATTAGAGAGCCTACTTCATCAGGCATCTTGGTCGTTGGTGAGGCTAGACTACCAAAGGCAATTTGCTTATTAGTCACTTCTGAGCATTCCCAGGGCATTAAAAGCCAGTGAACATGATGTAGAGGAGAAATCTAGTTATTGAACAGGAAAATAAAAAATAAATTTGTTCTACGTACTTTGCAGATAATTTCATAAATTTTTATTCGTAGAAGGTAAAAAAAGGAGGGGGTTGAAAATTGTTAATTTCTCCCCATAAATCAGCACTGTATGCTACCAAATAAAATTCCCTTTATTAACAGAAATTCTATCTAGGTATTTTACACAATGTGCTATTAGATAACCCGCAAATGGTTAAGGAATGCCACACAGCTGGATATTCCTTGCAGATCTGCTGAAGCATGCCTCCTTTAATCATGGGCATTTGCATCTTCCTTTAGAAATCGTGCAGTGATTTAAGGAATTTGACCACAGCAATTACCATGCTCACACATCACACAGTTTTATTAAAGATCCTTTCACTGCTCATTTAAATTAGCCAGACATGGCCTAGGAATTCCCTATGATTACTTAGAGGAATTTTCTCATTTGTTCTATGTGTTTCTAGTTGAGTGTGCTATACAAGATTATTGTACAGTTTTGGTGCTGTGTGCTATTTGAACAATGTAGGGATCCAAACAAACTTGGGTATTTGTAAATATGGAATTATTTAAATTAACTATGTGACATTATATAAAATATTCTTTACTTCAGCATAAGATGGCTTTTACTTTCCAATTGGAATTTATTCTAGAGTCTTGGTTTCATAAGTTTTTGACTATAATTGGAAGAGGGGCATCTTGGTTAACAGTTCCACTAAGATCATCTGAAGTAAGAATGAAGTGACACCTGAAAAGGAAACCAGGGTCACCAAAGAAAAGGGAAATGAATGCTGAGTAGACAAAATAGTAAAAGATGATGGACATTCCATAACTAAAGTAAATTGATGCTTCTGTCTGATATGGTTATACTTTCAGGTTCTCCATAAACATGAAGACCCAATATAGATTAATGTTTCAATAATATAGAATCCAGAGTTAGACAGACCTGCCTTAACATTCTAGCGCAACTTCTTCAAACTGTAGAACTTTGAGCATATTTCACAATCTATGCCTTGTTGCACTCCATTGTTAATTTCACAGAGATTAAAACCTTTGTTTCATCATAAAGATTAAAAAATATACCATTGCACCACCATAACATAAATATAAATATATAAATATAAATATATATAAATATAAATAAATAATATACCATTCCAAAAGTAGTCAGCATGGATTAATTACTATTACTACTATTAATTGCTATTGTTAACAGCAGCAGTTATAAAGTACTTGGCATTAAGTAAGCACTCAATAGGGGCTAGCTGGTAATGGCAGTGAAAATAATTCATTACTATTTTTATTATTTAACAAAATATATATTTGTACATCGAAAGTATATTTTTGCAAAGGAGAGTTAACTAGACAGAACTTTTTTTGGTAAATAATAACTTAAGGTCGCAAGTTACACATTCAAAAATTATACAGTTGGGTGAGTGAGATGACTTTGTCTTTATAGAATAACAATAATAACTGCTAATATTATTATTAAAATATTATTATTAAAATATACCTTTAATTGAACACCTTTGATTAAGACATAATATATATGGTATCTAATCCTGAAAGATAACAATAATCATAGAAAAAATAACAATATTAACACTGCCTAAGGAAGTGGGCAGAAGAGAATCCAGACTTTCTGTGGCCTGAAAATTTTAATTTTGGAGGCCAGAAAATAATATATAATTATGAATGTATAATTAGGTACAAGACCTTGGAAAGATCCTTTATTAGTCACTTGGTTAGTCTGCTTCTGGAAGGAGATATTATCGATATCATCATTTTATAGATAAGAAACCTGAGCCACAAAGTAATGAGATAATATGACCAAAATCACATAGCTGGTAAACATTAGAGCTGTTTTCATTTTACCTTTTACAGATGAGAAATCGCAGTCTCCATGTGTTTATGTAGCTTGCCATAGGTCCCAGAAGTTTTGAGTGTTAGAGAGAACATTAAAACTCAGAACTGTCAAACTCTAAAAACAATACTCTCTACACTAAGATTTGAAGCCAACTTGTGAAGAATTCCAGCACAGGATATTGAATACTTTTTCCAAATTTTCATGGCTTTTGATCAGACAATCAAAAGAATTAGAGTTATCCTGAAGGAAATAAACTTCAAAGTTGAGATTGCTGTTTTCTGAGGGCATGTAAGCAAGGGTATTTTTATGTTTTAAATTAGATATCTTTATATTTCTTATTTTCAACACAGTTTTGTATCCAGGAGTCATTTTTTATGTCATAGAGCATTTTATATCTCTAAACTAAAAGTTTCATATTAATTTTCATCCTGTCTTTCTGAGTTTTAAGTTAAAAACCCACATAATGTAAATAATCTATTCTTTGAAGATATAGACAGTATCATTCTAACTTTAGAATTTAAGAAATTGATCACTTTATTTAATTTCCTTACTATAATCCTCCATAGAATATCCTATTCCCCTGCATATTATTTCATACATAAATTAAGTAAAATTGATGGTTCTCCTGAAGAACATAAATGAAAAAGCAAATTTATGCCACATGTATTTTAATATATTATACTGAGACCATTAGAAATGTATTTCCACTAAACTTATTTTCTACAGTATGTATAGACATTTGAAAATTTTACATAACTTGATGGGCTAGAGAAAGGTGTGATAGAACCATAGTATTCCTTTACATTCTTTTACCATTAGAGTATATATCAAATAAACAGGAGATTTTAAAAATTTATCAATTAGCCAACAATTAGATGAATATGAAACAGTAAGTGTAACACTTGTGTTTCTTTAACAGGTCTTAGTAACCCTTTATATCATTCTATTTATCTCTTTTATATCACTCAACATGAATATAAACTAGAATCATAGGTATAATATTAATCAGCAATATCCCTGAACTATTTTGATAAGGCACTTTTATGATAAGGGAAGTATAGCAACAAGCTTATACTTTTTAAATGAATTCTTAACGTTATTTGAAGCATGTTTATACGTCCAAAAGAAACTTAGATCTTATAAATTAAAAAGCCAAATGTTTCCTTAATTCTTGATATCCTATGTAAGTTAGACCTAAACCTAATTGACAGGTATTTAAGATGTGGATTTACTTCTTTTAATAAAGAAGCAGCAAATTTTTGCTTATTTGGAAAATATTCTAAATCATTGTTTTTATGAACAAAAAGTTATTTTGGTAAAGCAACAGTGACATCCAGTGACAAATCAGATTTATTCAAGGAATATTATTCAGATTTGCCATACAAGCAAAAGTTATTAAATATTAAACTTCACACCTTTTCTGCTTGTTTTAAATGTTTTAAGAATGTATCCATAAAAGAACATCATCAAATGAAAATAAAAACCAGTTGATCACTTAGAGAATGAAAAGATCAGCCATAGACTGGGAGAGAATATTTACCAAACATATGTCTGATGAAGAACTTGTATCCAAAATACATGAAGAACTCTTAAAACCCAATATCATATGCCATTAGGGAATCACAAATTAAAACAACAATGGTACATCACTACTTATTTATTACAATGGCTAAAGTCCAAAAAGTTGATTATACCAAATGCTGATGAGGATACAGAGCAACAGCAATTCTCATTCGTTGCTGGTAGGAATACAAAATGTTACAGCCACTAACTACGCTGCCAAAATTTGGCAGTTTCTTACAAAGCTAAACAGTCTTATCTTATGATCTAGCAATTGTGCTCTCTGGTATTTACCCATACAAATTGAAAACTTATGTTCACACAAAAAAACTGTACATAAATATTTATAGCAGCTCTATTCATAATCACCTCAAACTGTTAACTAACCAAAATGTCTTTTGATAGGTGAGTGGATAAACAAATTTTGGTACATTCACAACACAGTGTTATCTAGCCATAAAAAGGTATGACCTATAAAGCCACAAAAAGGCACAGAGAAAGGAAGCCAATCTAAAAATACTATGTACTGTACGGTTCTAATTATATGATGATATAGAAAAGACAAAACCATAGAGAGATTAAAATTTTCAGTGATTATTTATAGTGTTGGTCAATGAGTAGAGGGTTGAATAGTTGAAGTTCCAAGGATTTTTTAGTCAGTGAAACTATTCTGTATGATACTGCAGGGATGGATACATGAAATACTCATTTGTCAAAACGCATAGAACTATATGATACAAGTTTGAAACAACGTAAACTATAGACTTTATTAATAATGTACCAATATTGATTCATTGTGTAACAGATGTACCACACTAATGCATGATGTTAGTAATAATGGAAACTGTTTGAGTGAAGTAATATGAAAACTATCTGTACTATCTTCTCACTTTTTCCATATATCTAAACTCCCTATAAAGTAGTCTGTTAATTAAAAAAACGGTCAATCAAATGCTATCATTTACAAGATTAATCACTTTTATGAATTAATGTCTTTCACTGAATGGTGAATCATCACCAAGATGTTTCATGGCAGTATTCATTATTCTTATTGAACATAAATAGTAGTGAATAGTGAATAAAAATCGTCAAAGTGTAGCTATATGGTTTTTAATTGCAAAAATTAAATTGGATGTTGTGTGTGTTTGGGATGGGGAGGACTTCACAGTCATACTACTTTGCTCTGTTCTCGTCATCACATTAGTTGATATTTTCATTAATACCAATTAGATATTGAAAACTTGACCTTGTAAGTCATCATTTCTAAAAGTATAGTGAGAAGAGTTAATACAGTGTATACAAAAAATAAATTACAATATCATGCAATCGTGATAGGCTGAAAAAATAGATGGCCTTACTATGAAACTAACAGGGATATATAAAATATCACATCAATCTCAAAAATATACTATAAGAGAAATATAATTCATATTATCTCACACTGAAAAGTAAATATTAGAGAGATTCTTAGTTTACCCTCACATTAGATATAACCTGTGACAGAGGCTTTTATTTAGTCTGACTTAATTTCTACTTTTATTGTTTTATTAAGAAAATGAAGAGAGAAAATAAGTCACCTGTGAGCTTCACCTGGTTAGACTGCACTTGGAGTACTGTGTTCAGTTTTTGTCACCTCATTTTAGGAGGGCTATTGACGAGTTAAAGCGTCTTGTACAGAGGCAATTTGCTGAAATGCGTACTATGAGCACTGAAGAAACTTGAGAGTGTGAATCAAGAAAGAAAAGCATAGATAACCAGTAGCAGTTACTTTTAAATACTAGAAAGCTCCGTATGGGACAAAACATTCCTTTGTTCTAACAGGAAAATTGTGAGCAATAGGTGACAATTACAGGGAAACAAATTTTATTTTAATGATTTTCATTGAAGGTAACATAAGTTATTTATGCAGAATTTGATTATATTATCCTAACATTAAGATACTTTACTTATTGATGTATTTTATTTTAAATATAATTAGGATCTATTCATATTTTATGAAACATATATAAAATAAAATGATTGAAATCGAGAAAGAAATATATAGTTTTTTGCAGCTAATTATGCCAATTATGAAATTATATTATCTTTCTACATAGACGATTCAGAAGTACATAAATTCTTTTCCTTGTAATATTGAAAACTGACTAGTTTTCTTTTTTCATCAAAAAATTAGTATGTGCATATTTTCTAAAGTGAAAAATGCTAAAATATGTAAAAAAATTCAATCATCTCCAATCATGCACCTCTTTCCCCACCACAATCTGAATTAGTCAATTTCAAAGGTATATTCTTTTATAGTTTCTCTATATTCATATGAATATATTTAATATATGCACATGTAGAGGTTATTCCTTTCTTTTACAAAAATACAATCACCAATAGTACACTGTGACTTAAAAAAAAATCTCTTTACAAACATATTGACTATTCCTCAGATCAGAAAGCCATTTGAACTTTCTTTTACTGGTTTATGTTCATATTGTCTATATCTTTTACATCTACATTACAACCATGTTGCCTGCCATAAACATCTTTGTATATGTGTGTATTTAATTATTATTGCTTTAATTTTTATATGATATTCTGCTGGAACATTTTTTTAAAGTGAGAATGCTGGGTTAAAGATTATGCATATTTCTTTTGTTTGTGTAATAGGTATTACAGTTTACTTTTCAAAAAACTATAGCAAATCATATAAGAAAATAAAATAGAATTTCACTTGCCCTATTTGTGATAGTACTGGTTATTATCGAATTTTGAAAGTGTGGTAAATATGAAGACAAAAATACTATTTAGTTATTGCTTTAGTTTGCATTCCCTTGAGTGAGGTTGAAAACATTCAATATGGTGTTGTTGCTGTTTTATTTTTTCTATAAATTGCCTGATGTATTAGTCAGGATAATCTAGGATATGTGTGGTAATGTATTAACCTAGAAACTTTAATGGGTTAACACAGGAGAGTTTATTTCTCAATCACATTACATGCTCAAAGTGGATTAGCTGTAAACTCAAAGCCATAGTCACTCAGGGACTAAGGCTAGAAAAGGCTCTTCAGTATTCTATCAGAAACCACCTGCAATATTTGTTTCAAGGGAGCTCCCAAAGAAGCAAACTGTAGAGGAGGCATATCAGCACATAGCAGCCTTAGCTTCCAAATAATATCTATCACTTTTTACACTAACCAGTACCATAGTTATCAATCTGTTAGTAAGGCTGGGAAATACAAGCAATCTATATTTGGTGAACATTTGTTGGCTAATAACCATGTCTTCAACAACTGCCATTTATCTAACTTGGTATTTATCTTTTCTTAAATCCATCTATTAGAAATATTTATGAGATATTAATTTTTATATAGTTTATGTTGATATATTTGTTTAGCCTTTATTATTGCTTATTTGGCCTTAGCTATTTTGTTGTATCTTTTGCCACATCATAAAATGTACATAATTTTGAAAAAAAATGTTTTCCATTTGGCCATTAAATTTATTTATAAGTATTTTATTTACTATTTATGAATTTATTTTTTTCTATTAGCATGATATTTTTACTTCCATTGCTCAACGGTAGTTGTTGATAAAGATAAAATGATACACTGGTTTTTGTGTTAACCTAAATAATCAACTCAGAGCTTATTCGGTTTTCTAGGTATAAATTCAGATTATCTACATCTAAGAGTAAGTTTTGCTCTCTTTTTCAATGCATATACTAATTGTTACACTTTTTTTTTTGTCTTGTTGCAATATCTAGACCAGCACTGTTCAAGAGAACTTTCTGCAACAATAGAAATGTTTTAAATTTTCACCACCAATAGGGTAGCTGCTAGACGCACATTACTAGTGCAACTGACTTTTTAATTTCATTTAATTTTAGTCAATTTAAATTTAAATTGTCCCATATGAACGGCAGCTATTGTACTGGACAGTCAGGTCTAAAATACCAAAAACGATATAGAAAAATAAGATGAAAATGGGCATCCTCTCTTCCTATTTTTAATTATCTTAGCATTTCACTATTTTTTTATGTTGTTTGCTGGCTTATCTGTGCACATATAATTATTCTTTATTTTTTAAGTGATTTTCTTCTATTCCCATATTTCAAAGAAAGTTTAGAAATTTAATTCAGATTGGATACAGAATTTTAGCAAATAATTTTTGGCAAATAGTTTTTTTTAACATAGATGTTATTACTTAAGATTGGTGTCCTAATTTTGAACAAAACTTATATTTCTGTCTAAATCCTTTCTGCTTCTGGTGTTCTTTTCACACTAGAGGAATTTATTTTTCTAACAATGTATGTATTTAAAAAATTAATAGTGTTAAGTGAATTATTGTAGAGTTTCCTAATGTGTTATGATATTAATGTTATAATAAATGCACAAAGTGACTTGAGAAACATTCCATTTTTCTGTAATCTAGACTACTTTATATTACTTCATAGAGCTTTAATACTTCATAGAGCTTTAATACTTAGATAGAGCTCAGTTATAAAATGATAAATGTCATAGTCTCAATAGGATATTTCCAATTATCTTTCCAATTGTTTTTCTGTTATTGTTATTATTTAGTAATTGCTTTCTATGTTTTTATAGTCATTTTGATAGTTTACATTTTGATAGGAAACCATTTATTTCTTCTGGATTTTCTAATTTATTGCCATAATATTACTTATATTTTATAATTCATTCTTTTATCCTCTTTTTCTCAAGTTATATCTGTTTTATCAATCTAAAAAATGCATAATATTGCTATTTTTTATAGTTCCTTCATCATATTTGTTAAACATTTATCTACTTGGCATTTTTAAAGAAGATTTTGGCTTCTTTGTTTTGCCCATATTGTACTGTTTTCTATTTATTTTAAAATATGGATTCATACTTATATTTCTTTGGTTTCATTTTTTTTTCTAATTCTTTAATTTGGATATTTCATCAGTCTTTCTTAGCTTTTTCTTAAATATCCATTGGCTATTTATCCTTGGAATTTTGCTTCTTGGAAGACTCAAACTGATTTGTGAATACCTGATTTTACATAGAGACTTTTACTTATGACCTTAACTTACATGTTGCTTGGTGAATAAAGATTTATATATGTTATCAATTATTTATGCATGTATTGTTACTATTACCTAATATCTATCCAATGTCTTCATCAGCAACCAAAAGATGTTATGAAGCACATATGGATTCAGATTCCAGGGAGAGAATTTCTTTTACCTGGGAACATGGATTACACTTGTTCCCTGAATAGGGAACAAGAAACAAAAAAAGAAATTTAGTAATAATTTAAGAAACAAACTGTGCAAGCCATGGATGGCAAATTCCTAGTTATATACAAGAATGGGAGGAAATAATCCAGGCAAGAACAAACAAAAAGCAAAGCTTCATTCAGTGATATATATATAATAGGAATTTCACAAGTAAGCATATAACCAGGACTACTGCCTATAGGAATTGTGAAATAATCATTCTAGTATACAAAGTACTTGTACATTTATGGTCTGTAAAAAAAGATGAAAAAGAAAATAATCAGTTCAATGTTCCGTGAAGCAAATTGATTAAATCAGATCTAAAACTACTAGGAAATTAGACTAGTGATGGAAGATTAAGTGATCTGGATTTATTTTCTCTGGTAGAGACACTGAAAGGGGTTAGATAATGGTTCAAAGTACATGAAAGATTTGCCTAAATAGAATGGTTACTGTTTTCCTTCTAAAGAGAATAGGAAACAAAGGCTAAAAGATTTATGTTACATTTAAGGAGTACTTTCCTGGCAAAATTGATAAACATAAGAATGCACTGATGATAGAAACTTCAGATTTCCTCTTGTCCGAAGTCATTCTGAAAAGGATAGGTGACTGTACATCCCAAGTAGATTAATACATTTGGCCAAGTGTTGGACAAAATGGTGTGCATTGCACAGCTACAGTCTCCATATATGCTATAGAACAAATACATGAGTTGGCTGATATAAAAGCCATGAGTGCCTTGGTCCTAAAGTGAATCCCAAAGAGCACAAATCTAAGTCCAATTTTTGATCTTGGAGTGACCTGAGTCCCCTAGAAAAGAGACAAGTCTGCATAGTAGATAGGAAGTTGGATTAGACATTGGACAGAGAGAACTGAGTCATAACTCAACTCCCTAGCAAGTGAGAGACATATAGATCTGAGACTAAATGGCCTAAGATGGTGGTCTAAGAAGGTTTCCTGAAGAATAAAACTTGAGTTGACAGGCAGAACTGAGGCAGTTTTTATTTTAGGTAGAAGAGAAGCTTGTGCAAAAAGGGGCCTTGTAAGTCAGTGATTTTTTTTCTTCTGAGAACTGTGAGATACTGAGCATTCCTAGAATATAGGGCACAATTGGAGTTTATAAGACAATACCTCTAAAGAAAAGGCAATTCTTATTTTATGAAGTACTTCAAGGAAATATTGGGAATCTATTTTATTCTGAAGGGATTTGGGCAAATGTCTTAACAAGGTCAGGACAATGCAAAGGGACTGCACGGGCATAAGCAATTATAGAGGGCATTTTCTCTAAAAATCCTAAAAACAATAATAATATCAACTTAGTCTTTTTTTTAATTATTATTATACACCGGCAATTCTAAACAATGACAGTGATAAAATACTCCTCCCAGAAAAAATAAATTTCATTGGTCTAATTCTAAACAATTTCTGTAGTTATTGCTGAATTTTAATAAAATATATGCTACTGTGGCAGATTGTATTTTCTGAAAACAGCTGCAATATTTCTAATCCCCTATGCTCTTCCTGAATTTTGTCACTCTCTTAAAGAAGGGGAAACTTTTTACCCTCTGCTTGCCTTTGTGTGGACTTTTGTGACTGCTTTGTTGACTAGAATGCAGCAGAGGTGATGCTGTTTGAGACTTTGAGTTTATGTTCTAAGTAGCTCTTTCTTGTATTGCTTGCTTTTGGAACCCCAACAATCCTTCCTGTTGAGGAAGCCAATCAGTCACTTGCAGAGGTTACACATTTATGTTCCTAATGACACTTAACCAAGATGATGTTAATGTTCCCCTCAGCTGACTAAACAGTGGATAGATTTCTTCCTCACTATAGCCCCTGTCATTCCTCTTTTTAGAGCAGCTTCTTTAGAAAACTTGCAATTGTTGATTCTTTCTCTGCCCTTTGAAATGTGTATCTTCTCCCATCCTCTTGCCAGTTATAACCCAGGAAAATCTTTCTCAAGGACTTGGAAGCGATTCCTTTGAAATGTAATCATTGAGAAAAATAGTGCCCCTATTTCACAGTGTCTGTGCTAGAGTAGAAAGCTAGTTTTGATAAGTGCATATTAGACAATACAGATGGTCTAATTCCACTGTCCAAACTCGCCCCTAACGTTCTGTAACACTTTTCCACTAGCTCACCCCAGCACTTAAAATCAGAGAGAGTTTGCTTTAGGGGAGTTCAGTTCAGTCTTTCTTCCTATGGTAAGAGTCGTCATCTCTATTGCAATATTTTTGAATAAATATTGCCTATTTAACCTTATCCAATGCAATTTTTCTTCGATTCAGTCTCGAGAGAAATCTCAGATGAAAGCAAGCATCAACTGCTTGACTGTTGAATAAATTAATCTTCAGATTCCAGCACTCACTGTCCTACCTGCCCCAACAGCTTTCATTTGGAACAAATATAAACTGTCTTAATTGAGCCTACCCATATTACATATGTGCAAACTAAATGATTGTCATCTTTTTCAGACACTAAGATTTAGACTGGTTTGTTATGCATCAATAGGTAACCAAAATAGTAAGTTTCCAATAAGCATAATTTTACAAATAATATTTCTATAAACATTGGTTTTGATATGGAGGTTATTTCTGCTAATTCCCAATAATACAAAATACCAGCTTACAACTGTCCAAAATAATTCCAACTCATTTTCTGTGTCATTTTGTTCTCTAATTCTTGGAGAACCACATATTCCTACATTTAAAGAACAGATTTAAAATGAACAATGATAACACACTAATCATAAGAAAGAAAAAACACAACTTATGTTATTTCAATTCTATTATTCTCTGTCATTACTTGGAGTTTATTTTTTTTCTCCCATGAAAATGTGGAGGAATTTGTAACCATTTACAGCATTTTGCTATAACCAGGAACTGGTTCATAATTATTTTAAATTTCAGAAAGAAAATTGAATATGACAAATGTACCAACATGAAACCATTAAAATAAGTTTTTATATGAAAGATTTTACTTCTTACTTCTGTATTATACCAGGAAATAAGTGGGAAAACCCTTTCAATAGCCAAAATAAACATTAGAAAGTCAGTGAAAGTTCCTTTCTTTATTCTCCACAGATTAAATCTTAAGTGATTAAATCCTCCTTTTACAGTTTTCTCATCTGTGGGAGAAGTTGTGAGGCCAGTCTAGCCTGCTCGCTTCTCAGTACTTTGCTATCCTCCTTGTAGTTGATTACTAACATTCCCACCAAACGTCTCTCTTATCAATCCAGTAAAGAGCAATAAGGAAAAAAAAACAAAAACAAAAACAACAACAAAAAAAACACACCACCATCACACCAGGAAGCAATTTCAGCAATGTCTGAATCTATTTTGAAATATCCAATTCTTCAGTGTTATGTATAATTTAACTCCATAATTATTTTTAAAATAATTTTGTCATATAAGAGAGGGAGATACTAAACAACAATTCACTCTGGGTGTCATATACTGGGTATACCACTGGAATGATCATTTAGATCATAGAACATGAGACAATTGGAACTATGACCAACTTTCACAGTACTTGAAACACAGTAAATGTTTAATAGACATTTGTAAAGTTAGTGCATCAAATATTTGCATGAGAAGTGGCATGATCAGAGTTTAATTTGTAAAGGATCACATTGATATCAATTTGGAAATTATATTAGAGAAGGTTAGACTGAAAGGGAAACTGATATAGCAATAGTTTAATAAAATGGAAAGAACCTTGAGGATCAATAGCTGTGGGAATAGAGATGAAAAAAGATCAAAATACTATTTAGAAGCTATAATCCACTGGACATGAGGAAGAAGAAAGAGTTAAGAAAAACTTCTAGGGCATTAAGAAGGATAGATTTAGGAAGTCAATGATACAGCTCAGCTTTATACATGATATTCTATAAATGTCTCCAGAATATCCAAGTGGATATATTTAGTAGATAATTGTATATATAACATTTATATTTAAAAGAGAAATCTTAGAGAGACAAAAGTATTAAGGAATTAATACATATATGGTATTTTTGATACCAAGGATATGAGGGTGATAACAGAGGGAAGTCTTCAGATTAGAAAAAAAAAAATGTATAAAGACTTGAGAGAAATCAGCAATTAGTGAAAGAGGAGCTATAGAATAAAACCAAGGCAGAAAATTAAAAAAAAAAATCTGGAAATTTCTCGTAGAAACAGTGACTCCTCTCAAGTTGTATATAGAGGTCAAGATCCGGAGCTCAAGATGATCACTGAAAAGTGTCCATTTAACTTAACAAATGGGATGCATTCCAATACTTAGAAAGAGTGTCTTCACCAGAACACTGTGGATAAAAAGAAGTTTGCTATGACTGAACTAGAGACTGAGAGATGCAAAAGTATAGAAAACAACTATTGACTGTTTCAAGAGTCTTCACTCTAAATACCAGGAGAGAGTGTAAAACTCTAAATAGAATGCAGGTCTAAGGAAGAAGCAAGATGGATGAAACTTATTATGTCATTGGGGTACAGAAAGAGCTGATATGGAGAGAAAGGGATAGGAGTAATTAATGGGAGATATTGAGGATGTGAAAGAAAATAAGTTTCAAATCCAAATAAGATCTTCTGGGGGAAGATAATGAGGATTTACTCATTCAATATTTACTCTAGCTTCCTTTTAGTATTGCTTTCAATACTGCAGGGACAGGAGAGCTCAAGACAAATTCCAGATTATTTCACAGCTAGAACACCAAATGTGTTTTGGGCTCCACAATCAAATGTACTCATGAGACTTGAATCAGAACAGAGATTATTGAGCAGGGAAGCAGAGTGTAAGGTTCTTTATTTGGTGGCACATTTTATGGAAGAGGCAGCATGGTTCTGAAATCAGCAGCTGTAATAACACTGTGTTTGTGTATGTGTTGGCATTTGTCTAGAAACAGCAACTATAGAGACAATTTGCCAGTACTAGAGATACATTCCTCATAATGGAAGGAACTGCTGATGCATTGGCAGCAGTTCAGCTATTGCAAATTTACATTAGGATCTTTTACCAGCCCTCACAATGATTTAGAACCCATTTAGAACACCATTAACATTTTTTTCCCTTTTAAACTACTTTATTATAGTATGATCGACATACAAAAAACTATGATTATTTAATGTATACAACATGATGAATTTGAAGGTATATATTCACATAAACATCACCAAAATCTATGCCATAAACATATCCATCACCTCCCAAAGTTTTTCTTACCCTGCTTAATATTATTATTATTATTATTTTTTTTTTTTTTTGTATAAGAATACTTAACATCTGTTAATCGTAACTCAACCATGATTCATACAAGAAAAAAGACATGGATGGAGAAAAGATTGTTAGTAAACAAGAAATTTGATGATCTACTAACAGGTAGTCCTTCTTTTCTCCCCAAACAAAATAAGGTTTTGTACTGAGAGTAAAGAGTAAAGTGTTAGAGTAGGTAATTATCAATGTTTTAACTTTAAGTTGGTATTCAAAAACTCTCCTTTGTTCTTGTAGTTGAAGCCTCTTGTTTTGAAGGGAAAATGTAAATTCCTGAATTAATGGTTTTTAATCTAAATATTTTGACTGAGGCAATATGGTAGAATAAGTTAATACAAAATCTTTCTGCTACAGATGTCTCAAAGTGCTGAATAAAAATATAACTTCTCTAATAAATGTATCACTGTGTTTACAGGAAAGAATGAGAATACCTCAGGGATGGAGGGGGAGGGGAGGGTGGGCCGGAGCAAGGAAAGAAAAATAGTGAGCTGATCTTGTGTCTGTGTCTGGGCATTGAATTTGGCTTAACAAACCATGGGGACGAGAAATAAATTCTGTCTATATAAGATAGGAAGTTAGAATTGTGGCACCTGCAAAGAATTGAAACTATCCAAAGAGTTACACATTTACTGGAATGGAAAACTAGGGAAATATCTACCTCACCAGTAGATCATAACAGTATTTCACTGGGGTTAGATCAGGAAAACAAGTTCTCTTGATAACTTTAAGCAATGCACATGCTCCTTAAGTGAGTTTGAGGTCAAATTTGCACAGTTCTAATGATTTTAAAATGTCAGTAGGAATTTCTTTAAAAAATGCTTCAAAATATATTTCATAGATTCCATTTAAAAAGCTTAAAAATAGATGAAACCGGCACTACCATGGATCTTTTTTGCAGGTTTTGCACTATACAACAGTGTCACTCTCGAGGAGAGTGGGTCATAAATTGTGCTGTTCTAAAGAAATCAATGCATTTTGATAATTTTATGAAATAACATATTGTAGAAATTTTCCAGGTGGGATAATAGCAGTCATTTGGGATACCGAGCACATGGAAATATGCAATCTCTTTGAAAACAGACACGGTCCAAGATGATTTTCATAAATAATCTCATTATGAAAGTGAATACATTTCCAAACCTATCAACATCCTAAGTGAGCACTAGCATATATATCCAACAGAATGATTAGAGTCCTAAAAACTACAAAAAATAGAACAAAATACAAAAGAAGACCAGAAAATATGTATAAAATTATCAAAGACAAAACAAGAAACCAAAAGCATACAGTAAAAAATGCAAAATTATGAAAAAAAGGCAAAGCTGAAAGAAAATCTAGTAGAATTTCTAAAATTAAAAAATAGTCAAAGCAATTGAAAATTACTGAATCAGTCAAACAGCAGGTGAGACACAGAGAAAAATAATAATTGAGTATGAGACCTTGAGGTAGAACCCAGAATACAGCACAGGGAGATAAATTACCTTTACTTCCTATTTCATTGAGAAAATAAAAGCTAAGAGAAGAGAACTTCATATACACCCACCATACTACTCATCTGTTTGGCAACTATACGCATATACCCTCCAGGACCAGCTATGTAATTTGGAATGCTCAGTACAAAGTGAAATGTGGACCACTTTATCAAATTTCAAGATGATGGTGACAGCAGAAAAACCATGTACAAACATTAGCAGCTCAGTGCTGTGTGTGGTTGCACCTGTCACATAACTATAGCCTTGACTTCTATTTTTAATGAAAGAGCTGCCTGTCTCCTAGCTAAGGACAATACATCAACCAGGTCACTAAATTCCAGCTCTTCTGAACTATTCAAGCTTATTCTTCCCAAGTTGATTTACTAATAAAGTGCAATACCAGTCAATATTAACTTTTTCAAAGAAGTTGCCCTATTACTATTGAAATTTATATGGAAGATGTAAAGGGCAAAAAATAACCCAGAGAACTTTAAAATAGAAGACAAAGAAGAAGTTTTCAAAAATAAAGGTTTAAAAGTAAAATTTTAGAAGAAAGTGTAGAATAATATATTTGTCATATTATGGTAGGTAGACTTTTTAAAATAAGTTTTTAAAAAGCATAAACCATTAATGAAAAGACTGATATATTTACCTATCTCAATATTAATCCTCATATGACAAATAAAACCGTTCTAAACAAACTAAAAGATAAGACACGTATTTGGAGATAGTATCTCCAACCCATGTAACTAATAGAAGATTTTTTTCCCTTATATCTATATCTATAGCTATAGCTATATCTATGTCTATATCTATAGCTATAGATATATTATCTAATCTATTATATAAACAAGAACAAGGCAGAACAGAAAATCAAATATTTTAAATGGTCAAAAGATATGATTAAATATGTCTCAGAAGAGAAAACCAATAAACGTGAACACTTTCTCATAAGAAATCTGACACATAAAATCAACAATAAGACATCATTTCTTAATTATCAGTTTGGCAGAAATTAAAAATTCTAACAACATCTTTTGGTAAGGATATTAGGAAATAAGTACTCTTATATAGTGCTTGTAGTGAGACTACTTTGAGCAGTTTATAAATTTTTTAAAAAACTGCTTAATCTACAACTCAGCCATTCTATTCTTACATAACTATCCTGAAGATAAGCTTACATTTAAACAAGGTGTCATGTGTAAGAACGTTCACTGAAGTGGAAACAAGTACAAGCAAGCTAATCTAACTGCTCCTCAGTAGAACAATGAAAAACATTAATTATATATTTTAATAAATGAAATACTCTACCGTAGCTAAAGTGCAAGAAGTAGATCCACATACATAAACGTGTATATATTTCAAAAACATGAGTGAAAAAAAGAAAGTTGCAGAAGAATAAATAGAGCATAATACTACTTGTGCACATTTTTTAAAAAAAGAAGTATAAATTATTTGTTTAAGTATATATAGCAGTGTACAACACCATAAATAGAAAAAATTCATCTCAACTTCTGGAGATTGACTACTTCTAAAGAGGAAGAGAGACTGTGGAATGAACTGGAGTTAACTTTGTTTCGGACAAAGTAAAATAAATTTGAGTCCTTATTGATTATGAGTAATAAATGGTGTCTACAAAGCATGACTAGAACATGTATCAGGAGAAATGTCCCAGAATGGAAAACAGCCCCCAATCCATGTGCCACAAAGGAATGTTAATACTGAAGATTATTTCTATGCTTAGTGACATATACATACAGGTAGTTTAGCCTGAAATATCATGCTAAAGTAAATGCTTTACTCAGTTATCTTCCATTTCTTCAAAAGGTACATTCCCTGACTTTAAGATAAACATGAAAAGTCTACATTGATTTTGACATATATTCACTTAATTACTTAAATTTTTATGAGAATGAAAACTAGTATTGTCTTTATGCTTTCATTGTTTAGTCTGACTTTGGTTGTAATAAATGTCACCTGGATTCTGAATGACTTCTACATCAAAAGAAAGAAAAATGACTGTTGTCAAAGGAGTAGAAATAGATATTCTTCTCGGTCCAGGTGGATTTTGGCAAGCACCCCACTTTCTAAGCTGTCTTATGAATCACTAATGTGTAGATATGTCACAATTCTCATAGAACTCAGAAGAAAAAGTATGCCATGAAAATACTCTTTTTTGGATTGGTTTTGCTGTTAATAGAACTGGATTTGCAAGTACAGTACTTCTAATTAACCTTATTTTTCTGTGTATGCAAAATGGACAGCAGCTCTTTATCATTGTTTTCATGGGGATGTAGAGGATGTGGTTTTATGATTGCTTATTACATGTTATGGTACCAATTAATCAGGCTTATTCTATTTACTTTCTAGAATACCACACTAACCTCACACAAAACTAAATTTAAATTTATATTTCCTTATTTCTTTCTTCTTTCAATTCTACTTATTAAATTTTAAGGATACGATTGGCTGCATTGACATTTTCTTATTATTCTTCTGCTTTCTTTTGCTCCCCTAAACATTTTCCCCACGGTCAGACATTTTCTCTAAAACTTCTAATAAATTTGTTTGCAATTATGACTTCATACTACCAAAAAACCACATGTTAATTTAATTAAAATTTGCCATGCCAATGAGGAATATTGGGACAGTTTGTGTGTTTATGTGGGCAAAAACTGTCATGTGCCAAAATATATGCCCTGACCCCTATGTTCAAAAATGTACTAAAATGTAATTTCCAAGAAAACACAAATATTTACCTGTTTTATTTACTGGTAATTTCCCAGTAGGGGCATGTAGTAGGTGATCAATAATTGGTAAATGGATAATTCAGAAAATTCTCTGCATGAATTATAGCAAAGTGGGAGGCAGCAAGGCATTATGATGACCATATGTTAAATATTAGAAGTTGTTAATCAAGTTAACAAATTATAGCATAAAATATTATGTATCTTACTTAGCCCTATATACTTCATAAAGATGAAATTGTAAGATACAGTGTAAAGCTATAATTTTTATATGGCCGAATGTCTAAATTTTTACTGTGGATATTGTGGATATTTGAATAATTGGCCAGTGATGCTTGGATAAATAATAAACTAAATGCATACCTAAGTCATAAATATTTATCTATTTATTACATACCGTTGCTCTTTTTTGCCTTCATTTTATTAATTAATGATTAGTAAAAATTAATAATTACTTATAGTCAAGATTGTCATAAAATTTTGTTCTATTTTAACTGTATGAAATTTGTATATTTTGTCCAAAATGTAAATTAAATCTAAACATATAAAAATTTCATGTTTTCAAAGTTTTTTCTTCTAAAGCATTCAAAATTTTATATTAAAATATAAATTCAAAGTGCAAAATTTTAACGAATATTAAAATAAATCGTATGACTAAAATTTTAATATAATTTTTGAAAATCTGACTGTCTCATCAAATGTTTTAAGAAAAATAAAACTATCAGCAGTTCTGGTGTTAGTGTTCATCTAGTTGCCAATAAAAATAATTATTTTTGGTAGGTAACTTTACATGTTACCTATTGTTAGACCTACACATAACGAATTTCAGAATTATATGAATTGTTTAATATACTGAACCATTCCTCACACTCTATGTGTGGTTGTTGTAAATACCTTCCTAATTTGTGTGTTCTTCCAAAAAGAAAAATTGGAATTAAATGAGAAGCCAGAAAATGAACACTCAGGACTATTGAGAAAATAATAATTAGCATCTAAAATGCTATTCCATTCCTGCTATCTGAAAGAGGATTTGACAAGATAATTATTTTAATTTTGTATCTTAACTGAACACGATTGCGACTCATATTCTCTCTGTGCACAGAAGCAGAAAAATGGGGTAGTTTACAATGAAGAAGCTAGGAAACACCTTGATCAAGTGATCAAAATTAATACACATCATCACTAATGAGGCAAACCAAAATCATGCAACCCCTGATGGAATGAAATGAGAAGAAAACAGCCTCTCTCTGTTATAGTCCAAGAAGAGATATACCACCTAAATTAATTATGAGGGACTATCAGGCAAACCCAAATTAAGTATATTCTAAACTTGCCTGTAATCATCAAAAGTGTCAATAAAAGGAAGCCATATTTAAAAATAAGCTATATCTTTGTAAGTTAATATGGAATAAACTCTAAAATGTTTTAAATTTTTAAAAATTGAAGAACAGTACTTCAATTTTGAAAAAATATATACATATAATTTCAGAATGACAAAGGAACAGTTAAAAGTGTCTACGACTGGGAGTAGAACCAGGTGGAGAGTAAGAAAAAGATGTTTCTTTTCCTTTTCTCACTTATTTGTACTGTTTGATTTATTGTTAACCTAAACAAATATTTAATTTAAATTTTAAAAAATAAAAAATTTTAAATTCCTTTGACTATTGTTTTTAGTCTCAGAAAATGGAAAATATCATTAGACAAAAACAAAATACTGTTTTTAATTTAATCATCACATGATTAATAGTAGGCCATGACACCTGATGTCCAATCCGGTCCTTGTCATCAGCCAGCTATGGCTTTTGGGTATGGCCTTTCAATTCTCTGGAATTTAACTATTCATCTATATAGATGAGATTTCTTGTAACTCTAACCTTAAACACTCCTAAAACATAAATTAACACTTACATAACATGTTGTCAACAGAGGGCAGTAATTAACCACAAATAGCTCTATGTTTTCTATGAGCGAGAAATGAACCATATTTATAGAATTTAAAGGAAGACAGTATTTAGAGTACTACCATTTTCCTCACTATTTCTGAAAAATTTGATCACATTTTAGTTTCGTTTCATTTCATTCAAACACTTCAAGCAACCAAATACTTCTTTGTCTCAAATAACTTTAGTCCTTTGAGTTAGAAAAATAAAACATGATAAAAGAGGGGAAAATATAAAGTGAGTTTTGTGTTGACAGAACTTGTCAATGGAAATCTTAATGCTAGTTCCTCTCTTCCTGCTAATCATTTGCATGCAGATGCTAATGCAGTAGTGTCAGCTAGAAGGGCTGCAGACAAGGGATTACTACGGATTTGGATTTCATGCTATGCTCAGCTACTTACTGTCTTTAAGTACTAAGCAATGCCTAATTGAATGAAGCTTTCCAATGTTCATAATTCTTCAAATTTAAAACAGTAACTTTAAAATAGTTACTTTATAGGATTGTTTGAGGATTAAAATTATTTGTAAAAGGTAGAACAGAACAGGAGGTATGTAAATAGGTGCTTAATGATGTTTATTATTATTACCGTTGCTATTATAATACATATTTCTTTTTTTTAGTATAACCGAGCCTAATTAAAGAAAAAATATTGCATTTTATCCTTAAACATATACAAGAATATATATATATGAAAACATATATAATATGTATGTATCCTTTAATAAAAAATGACTAACATTTTGTTTTCTTGAACTAAATTTTAGAAATGTTTTATGTTCTAATTAATTAAAAATAAACACCAACACCAATTTAGCTTTCATCTCAACTTAAAAAAAAGAGAAATCTGGAATACTAAATAAGAACTCTTGCAAGTCAATAAAAATAACACATACTAACAAGTAAATATGCACAAATAATATAAATAGCAATTCACACACAAAAAAATGAATATGCTTAATAAGAAAATGAATATTCAACTTCACTGCTACTCAATGGACAGCAAATTAAAATTTTTGCCAAGTAAAACTAACAGAAAAAACTTTTAAAATGTCTTTGAAGGAGTTGGTGTATAGAGTTGGTATTTCTGTAAATTATGAAGCTGAGACAGTTAGAAACTGATGTAAAATATAACTTTAACCACAAAATTTTATTCTAAAATATCAAGAAAGTAATCAAGATGTGCAATAAAAAAATTGTCTTCACATTGTAGATATTGAACAATTAGTGAAAACCTCTATAAGATAAACTAATACATTTTTTAATAAATTAGAGAAAAGAGACTTTCACCTGAAACTCCTGGAATAACTTTTTCCTAAACAGTTTTAAAAGGAGATGTTTTAAAAGGTGAAGCATTCTTTATTTTGTTTGTTGTAATCCTGGTTCTCTGAGTAAGAACTGTGATCCTTAGTAGCATTCAGTTTATGGCATTAAAATAAAAATTTCCAAGAAGACAGTGTCTTTTACCTATCTAGTTCTTCACTGTTGGCTTAGATCCTAGAACAGTGTTTTTCATATAATTGGTGCTCAATAAATATTTCTAGGTGGTATATTTACATGCAATTTTATTTTACATTTTGAAATTTTTCATAAGAAATTTATAAGTAAAAATATTTTCATAAAAATGTATAAACTTATGAGAATTAACTTTTGAAATTTCTAAAAAAAAGTTTACCTGTTGGTAATATTTTAATGATTCTTACCAAAAATCTATTCAACTCTTTCTGCCAACCATTCTTGCTTTCATAGCTGTGTCTTGTATCATTAGACAAAGGGAGATAAATAATCATAATCACCACCATTGTAGTGAGCCATTTTTCTTCAGAATTTCAAACAATATTGCATGTTTTTTTTCTAGTCCCTCTTAAAAAGGATTAGTGAAACACAAATATATATTTAATAAAGAGATATAAAAATAAAAAGTATTTTGAATGAAAAATTATAATAGTCTGCTGGAATTGCAACCAAGGAAAGAATGAGGATGGTGGCTGGTCTCTTATACTCTGAAATTCTGGGCAGGATCACATTCTCAGTCAGTCAGACTCTCTGAGAATGGGAACTATCAAGGGATTAACTCCCTGTCTACAATCTAAAACAACAGGAAAGGAGATAGAAGGATAATCTTCCCTGAGGCCAAACTTCTCTTAGCATTCTTAATAAGAGAGATAATTTATGGTATAAGTAATTATCCTTCAACTCAATCAATAAAGAGATATAAGTTAATATGGTAGTGGATCCTGGAATAAAGCTGACCTATACGTACACGCACTGTTCCAGGGAAGTTCAGAATGAAACAGCTTGGGGTATTGCCAGTGTCTATCCTGGTAGTACAGATTAGGTAAGCCTGTGGCTGGAAATAACTTTTGTCTGTGGCCTATCAAATTATTCAGTGTAGTGATCTTAGAGTCACTGAGTCTCATTTTGGTTAAAGGGAAAATGGTCTATCCTCAAAGACTAGAGGGCTTGCTGCTATATATTGACTTGAAGTAAATAAAGACTCAACTTCTCTGGTATATACTATACTATATTCATACATGGGCATCATATCATCATCAATATAGTACTGCTTATAATACTTAAGACAGACACATAAAAATGACCGTTAAAATAGCAATAAAAGTAATAAACCTAGTTAAAATAAATATTAGAGAAGGGATAAATATTGCAAGAAATATAAACAAGAAGGATAATTAAGAAAAAGTGTTACAAAATAATTAAAATGAAAAGACCAGAAAATTAAAAGCCTAAAACCAGTTTTAGGTATCAAATATAAATAGAAGCATGGCAATTAAAACCTACATGTTAAAGAATAAAACACAAAATTGTTTCAAGTGTAAACTTCAAGGCTTAACATTCCAGTGCAGAAACAAGCAGAGTCCTGAGAGGTCTGAAAACCCTAAACATCAAGATACTCCTTTCCATTGTCTTCTGAGATTTGATTTTCTTTGAAAGTGTCCCCAGGCAAATAATCTAAAGAGAGTATTTACTGAAACTCAGGTGTGCTCAGCATTGGTTAATCTCCCTTAGGGACAAGGTTTTGCATTTACTCTCACTATTTTTACCTCCTCTTTCCATGGCCTTTTCTCCCTTTGTTTTATACGTACCCAAGGTTTTATGTATTCCTATAACAATCCCATCCATAATCAATGAAAAAGGTATCTGCCTTAGTCTTTAAAAAATGTAGTAAAACAACAATTATTAAGGACAAAATTGTTAAGTCCAAGTATTCTGGAGTTGGATTTACTACTTATAAATTATTTTAACACTGTGCAGTGTTGTAGAGATGTTATAAAAATCAAAAGAGTTAAGTTAAAATCCTTAACTTAGACTAGTTTTGTTCAGAATGGCTTTATATCATTCTGTTAAATAAAATGTTATTTCTCCGAACAAAACTTGAATTTAAAAGAATATATGGTGAGCATACAAATGCATTATTTATTGTTGGGTGCATTTCTCATGCAGCAGAATGTGGGATGAAAATGTTAGAGACTTTTTGCACTGTTGATCAAATTGCATTTCACTAGAGGATACCTTTTTTCTACCTGGACATTCTTCTCTCTCAAGAAAATTCCCAGAAATGATGAAAAAAAAAACAAGCTGGGCAAGAAGGCCCTGTCCTGATGGTTATCTTCCACATCGAGTTGGGGAGAGACAGGAAGAAATAAGAGATTTTGTCTGCTAGACACCTCAAATCCATATGAATTCTTAATAGAAGAGGGGGAAAAAAACACATAAAAAGAGATAAATATATATTTCTTGTGTGTGCTTTCTCTTGGGCTACAAAATATTTGTTCTAAGATTTATACCTGACATTGCAAGACTTAAAGTGGTATCAAGATTACATATCAAGAGTGCTATCATAGCTTTATTTAGTCACATAGTACACATTAAATACAGTTGATGTGTCTGTCTATAAAAAGTACTCCTAGCCCAAATGAAGTTTATTTATTTGTTTGTTTTCCTCATGAGAAAAAGAAAACGGAGACAAAAAAAGCTCCCTGTGAGAGTTAAATTCTGAAGTTTGTTGCTATGCATGTCTGGGACAGACAGACAAAGAGAGCTGTGTGTTAAAATTCACACATCTTGCCAAGAATGTTTGTCCCTTTTGTGACAAAGCCTATTGAAAAGAAAAGTCAGTGTAGTTAGAAAAAAAATTGCTTTTAGTTTTGTATAGTTATAGCTATTAACACTTATTAGTTATCAATTCTATAAAGCTGATAGTGCAGTTACCAGGTAAGACATTTTTTTTCCTTTCATGCATATTGACTTTACAAACTATACTATAAAAGAGAAGAGACTCATTTTATAAAAGTAAAAGACTATCTTCTCTTTATTCATGTTGTGATAAAAAAGATCAAATGAAATAATATTTCAAAACTTATTCTTTTTTAAATATTGACTTGATGCCAAACTGTAATTTTACTTTCCCCTAGGCTGGTTTTAGAATTTTAAAAGTTAAACATTTTGGAGAGAATAGACAGTGAAAATATTCTCCCTTTAGTGTTTTTATGTCATTTTATACATAAAAAGTGCAGCGGGAATATTGCTTTTCTCATGTTAGATGATACAGATCAATTATTGTGACCTAAGTTTGTACGGTATTTTTTAACAATTTTTTTTTACTATCATAGGACTTATTTCACAGAGGTAGATATAAGAAATCCTATTATTATCAATAAAAAGCAAAAGGATTTACCCCTTTGTTCATGTTTTAGAGATACAGATATACTTTTCAGATTCTAATGGTAGCTAAACAAATAAACTAAATAAGAATTGAAAAATCACATTAATGAAAGGGATGATTCTAAGTAATCTCATCATGCTGTCTACTAGAATACCTAATTCTAGAAATCCAGGGAGAAATAGCTAGAAATTTAATTGGTTTTATTTTAACTCTTGGACATTACATTTAAAAAATATATTAATAAATAGCATGCTCTACACAACGACATTTCAGTGAATGACAGACTGTATATGATGGCGATCCCATATGGTTACGTGGAGCTGAAAAATTCTTATCACCTAATGACGTCATAACCCTCATAACACCATAGGGCAACACATTACTCATTTGTTTGTGGTGATACTGCTGCACAGTAATATAAACTCTACAGGAGTGTACAGTAATACTGTGCATCTTCACATTCACTCACTGACTTACCCAGAACAACGTTTAGTCCTGCAGCCTCCATTTATGGTAAGTGCTCTATATAGGTGTACAATTTTTATCTTTTGCATTATATTTTACTATACTTTTTCTGTGTTTAGATGCACAAATATTTACTATTGTGTTACAGTTGCCTTGAGTATTCAGTATAGTAACATGTCGTACAGGTTTGTAGCCTAGGAGCAGCAGACCATATAATGTAGTAAGCTAGGTGTGTAGTAGGTTTGTATAAGTGTACTGTATGATGTTCACACGATGAAATCACCTAATGACACATTTCTCTGTTGTTAAGTGATGCAGGACCGTATTGTGAAATATATTGCCTAAACACAGATAATACAAAGATTAGCTTTTCCTATTTTCTTAGTTAATACGTTTTATCTGATGAAGGAAAATCACTTGGTCAAGGTGTCTGCCTGTCAATAATGTAAGTTATGACTAAGTGTTCTGTGAAGTGGCTCCTGGAGAGGGCTAAATAACCCTCAGTCATGACTCTACCATCATGATTTCATGTTACTATTATTTCTTAACAACCATTTTCATTTTAAGATTAGAAAGAACCTTATTAATAATAAATATGAACTAGATAAAACAAAAATATCACAGTGATTCCAGTACTAGAGTTTCTGTGTATTTATTTTGATTCAACTTAATTTGAGAATTTGTTTTCCTACAGATAAAGTCAGTTTTCTTGTGATCATGAAATTTCTGAAAAATCTTTATTTATTACTATACTGCTTAAAAATATCTTATTGTAATTTGCAACACATTTTAAATCGATTATTGTTTAATTTTGTTTATACTCCTGCTTACCCTCAATAAATTTCCTGAAAGTATCCTCCCCAGATTACTTCATATCCTGAAATGAAGTGCATAGAAAGAAAAAGGAGATAGGAGACCAGGGCATGGGGGCCAAGGGTCCAGTTTAGTCCAATGTGCAGAGTTAGATCATGTAATCAGATGGATATGGTCAAGATAAGATATCTTTAAGGGAAGAAGGTATGTGGATAGGGAGTATATTACTTATTTCTGCCTGTTATGTTTGGTAACAAACTACCCCCACATCTACAATGTTTTTACCAAGAAAGCATTTATATTCTAGCCACTTTGTGGGTCACCTGAGTTGGTGTACCATTTTCTCTTTATTGTGACCCAGCTTGAAAGAATAATCCTTATGTGGGACATGAGAATCATCTGGCAGAGAAAATTTTTTTTTTTAATTTGTAGAATAAATTTCCTATAATGCTCCTAAAAACCTACTTAGCTGTTACTTATTTTTTTTTAAAGTCTGTTCATTCTATTAGCTGAAGCTAGTAAAATAGCAAAACCTGATGTCAATGTGAAAAGAAATATCTCCTTCTCACTGGTTACCAAAGAGGGACTTAGAAGGAGGAGCAGCAAGTAATATATTACCTGTTTGAACAATATAACTATCGTGGAGAGGAGTAGGAGAAGGAGAAAAATATTCCCCTTTTCCCTGACATATATCTAATTAATTTCCCCTACTTCCCTATGAGATGATTGCCTTTGGAGATATTTATTTAGAAATTAAGAAGATTGAGATACTTAATGGTTAATAAAAGCCATTTAAATATAAATTAATCATGCAGATACTATGACTTCAAACTCATACTTATACTATATATAGGTTTCTCAACTGTTATAATATGAGCATAATACTAAATTTGGCTAAAAATAAGGCAGCTGACCTGTAGCTGGTAGTATTTTGATTTACAACTATATAATTTTTTTTTCATTTATTTTTGTTTTTACTCTTTATAATAGGCACATGAAGTTAAGAGCAAAAAATAGAGGCTTCGTGTGACTTGCTGAATGGATGTTTCTACCCACAGGAGAGAAGATATTCTCAAAAGCTATGGTCTTAAATTGCAAAAACTAGGACCTAAAGCAAGAACATATTTTTAATTCTAAAATATCGGCCATACTATAATAGACATAACCAGGCTAAATGAGTTCTCAGCAAATGACAGAGGACATATAATGGGCCAGAGGACATCAAATGGGCCAGAGGCCCTTCCCAAACACTTCAAAGAGGTCAGATGCCCTAGGGAGAAGGGAAGGAATAAGGGCAGTAGACATCTAAATTTCCTGGATGCCTATAAGTAGCCAAATTTCAACTAGCAATTTAGTTAGGAGTAAATGACCTAGAATAGGCAAATATAGGGGCTCGAAAGCTAAATTAATTTTGTTGATGATAGAATAAGTACAGAGGCGATTTTGTATCATGTTTGTATATGTCATACCTATTATGCCATGTTTCAGTGAATACAATTTGATAAACCCTAGATACCATTCTTTTTTTACATCTGAAATATGAAAATGTGGATTATTTCCATTTGTTTATCAGTTTTTAGAAATTTACTCATAGAAAAGCAGTACATGGTTTAGATTCCGGATACAAGGATGGAGACTGAGACACAGAGTGACCTCAATGGCTCTCTCCTCACCTTATACAACTAAAGACCTTTGCGGTCATACTTTCTATGAAAGTTAACTGGTTGAAACATGAAATAATGAAATATCTAATATTTTACATACAGAAATGCATAAAACGAGTGTTTGATGTAGTAAAATTTAATTTCATTTTAGATGTTTATTGAAACTTCTGCATAATTTGGTTTTTAACATCCTTTCTAATTTTGATCGTCTCTATCCTGCAACAATGCGTACTCTTCTTTCGATGCCATTAAGAACCAAATTCTTACCAGATTTGTCTCACTCATATAGAGTTACCCAAACTTGTTGAAATATATATTTTAATAATAAAATTCTTAATAGGTAAAATTAGAAAATGTTTCCCGATACATAGGACAAGTAAAGAAAAAAAAAAAAGACATTATTTCTTAGACAAGAAATCAACAAACTCATGGTAAGAATTTGGAACATTATTCAAATTGTTTGAAAGTTAGAAAGAAAAAATTAACAGAATGGTGAGAAATAAAAAGGAGAGTATCTAGTATTGGGTAAGTATTTGGAACATCCAGATTAATAGAAAAAAGTTTAAGATACAATGGCACATAGGCAAATTGTTAGTGAGGAAAATCAAATCTTTTATCCAAATAATTTTGACTGAGTTGTATACAATGGAATGGCAAACTGGTAATTAGACCTCAAACAGGAGCTCACATAAGCCTCAGGGAGAGAAAAGTCCACAGAGCCTGTAAGTGTCAGCTTGTCTCATCCTAACAATAGTCTACCATAAGTCTCACGTTCTCTTCAGTGCAAGAATGTCTAAATGTGTGTAAGTTACATTTTAACAAAATGGTGAAAAGTTTTCATTATTGCCAAGTGCAGCTTAAATATGAAATCAATAATCTTGGAGAAAATAATTTCAGCTCAGCTTTGGCTCTTTCACATAGGGTTTTTACATAATAAGAAAAAGATTTCTTAAATGACTTTAGGTGGAAAGGGGTTTTATTATAAATGTACATGTTCTTGAGTACTTAGGAAAACCGGAACTAGGCCTGAGGAAGAACTGTCACTGTTCTCTCATTTCTCCTGCTCTCAGTCTTGCTTTTGTGTTTGTTCTTTTCCTGCGTCCTCTCTCAGGGGTTACACATCCTCTTTCATTTATTCTTTTCATCTGCTTCTCCCAACTAACTTTCTCCCCATAAACCCTTTCTCTAGCTTGGCTTTTTAGTTAAGAGGCTGGCATTTACTGTGTTCCTTTTTCTACAGCTCATACTTCAAGTTTCCAAAAAGGAAATCTGATTGGCTGAGTTTACTTCTACCTGAACAGAGTCTGTAGATTGGCCAAAACTTTAATCAGTCCCAAAACAGGCATTTTTCTAAACAATCTGAGCAAGATGGGAACATTGAATGTGCTTGAGTTGTGGGATGTGAGGGAATAATTATGCAGCAAAATTTTTTTGTTAATATGATATGAAATCTAGAACATGAATGAGAAAAAGCATGGAGGAGTATTCAAGCATCTGCACCCTAAAGTCAATCTACAGGACTTGAATCACAGCTCCATAAACCACACTCACCCTCCCAAAACCTGTCAGATGAGCATATAGAGATGACCTTCTTCATAAGCTAGTTATGAGAATTAAACGATATAATTTGTGCACCAGAGTTAATAATTATTCAAAAAATGTTAAAAAAAAAAAAAAAGAAAGGTTACCCTTACACAGAGACCAAAAGAAAAAAGCAAGAAAAGTTGAAGTCACAAAGAGAATCTGAGATGGAAAAAAACAAGAAACTAATGGATGTTCTGATCAAATGACTTTAGTCTTCATGGCAAAGTAGATTCTGACAGCTGATGCAATCTCTAGTGATCTTAGTCTGATAGACTGTAATTCCATATGAAAATACTAAGGGTTAACCTCAATATAACAACCTATGCAGAGGAAATCAGAGTGACATCTTGAAGTATTTACACATTGTACAGAATAATAGCAATAATAATAATAATATAAAACATAAGCAACAGCAATAAACATGATATTTAACATATTGAAGGTGAAGGGCCTCTCTTAAGTGTCTAATGTATGTTAATATGTATACATATATTTGTATATATCAACCATTTATTTAAATCAGTCCTAGAAAATTTTATTATCATTATTTAGGAAAACAGAAACTAAGACACAGAATTTAAATAATTGACAAGTTGCAAAGCTCTCAAGTAGCTGAGGCAGGCTTCACAGCCTGACATTTTACAAAAGGTAATACAACATACTGTCTCTCTAATTAGAGGGAAATTCAGTATCCCTTGAATTTTTTCATAAATATACTGACAATGTGGATGAAATCATTTGAAGATAAACTGCGGAAAAAAAAGTTTATTTTAGGTAACAATGTAATAATAAATATATAATATTCTAAAATATGTATAACTCTGGAAGAAGTGTTTTTTTTTTTTTTAAATGATTACAAAAAGAATTCTAGAAAGCAAAAGAAATAGTCATTCAAAAAATGTTATTCTGAAATCTTGGTGTAAGCTGTTTCCTTTGTCTGCTTCCTCCATAATAGAAAAGGCTTTTGAAGAGTTTGGCGAAACTAGCCTAAAGAGAGTTGGACTGACTTAAACAGGAAGCCTGGCTATTCCCAACTGTCAGTGATCTCTGAAACTGGCTCTGAGGCTCCCTCTTTGCTCCAACAGACAGGAGCGACTTTGGGCTGGATAATCGTCAGATTTTTACCTCACCCTTTCACAGCTAGCAGGATCAGATTGCATTTCCTTCATCTTTCTCCACTCCCCAGTTTCTTGATCTGTTTAAAAGAAGTAGAAAAGACAAATCCTCTCTTCAGTGCCTGGAAGGGAAAACAAAATTAACTCAACTTCGCTTTGAAAAAAATCTTTACAAGAACTTTCTTCAGAGATTTTACATGTGAGTACTTGGCAATATACTTTCTAGCCCATAAGAAATAAACTTTATTTCATCTGTGGGGGAAAAAAGCATGGTACTGAGAGGTAAAGAGGGGTAGGAAAGAAACATTGTCTGTAACCCTAAAATGAAAATCGACTCTTGTCTGTAAACAAAGTAAACTCATAATGCACTGCAAAATTAGGTTCTCAGCACTTTGCATTTAGTTCTTAAGCAAATATATATGCAATATATGTTTCTGCCTTTAAGATTATAAACAATTTAGCAAGAAGTTGGTCAGATGTAGCCTTTTAAAAAATAATTTTAAGCTTGTAGTAGCAATTCTTTACTAATTGTGTCTTATTGGAATTTTCTAAAGATGTGGTTTACCTTTAAATACTATTTAGTAATTTGTAAAAAAAAAGAACAAAGAGACTAACTGAGAGCCTTATGTTTAAAGAAACTACTTTCATTGTTATTAATTAGTGATACTTAAGATATAAACAGAATTCTTATAATCTAAAATAAATATTTTATGCTGGCATTAACAGATCGCTCTATAAAAATATTTTACAAGTCTCCAAAGACCAAAGCTTATATTCTAAGATACTTAAATAAGAATGTATTTGGTCAAGTCTATATTGCAATTACATAAATTAAGCAATAGATTATATACCTATACGATGTATTGTCATATTCTTGTTGGTTATAAAATGATATTAAACTTTCCTTCTGGTAGCAAAATAAAACCGATAACATAGAAGTACACCACCACAGAACTATAATGAGACAAAAACTATTTAATTATGAAAAAAGCTCATCTGTATGAGAGTATTACCAAAACATTAGTTCCAAAAGCAGTTCCATGTAGAAAAAAAGAAAAGATAAGCAACACCCACACTGTGACTCAGAGCTCTGGAAGTTAGTCACGAAATGACTTTGTGTAATATATGATAACATAAACACAAAGGGCAGAACCCAAGCAGGAAACATATAGCCCAGAGAGTCATGTTTTATGTGTAAAAGCATAATATTTACATCTAGGGGAAAGGTTGTGTCAATTTAGAGTTATTGCAAAGTTTTTTGATACTAACAAAATCCTTTCATAAAACATATTTAGGATTCTTTTAAATTCATCATTGTAGTGTGTGATTATTCTAAGACATGTTATCTATATCTCATCTTGTCCTTAAAGAGTGAATAATCTCTTTGAAAATGTATTAGAATACGAAATTTTAATTTGGGCATATAGATTAATAAAATGATATTAAATATTCATAGGTATCAACAGGTTAAAAATATTAATGTAAATACATATAATTAAAATTATAGATATATAAATAGAACTTTAAAGTATTTACATTTAGCAATTTAAATAGTTATATTAGGAAACCAAATTTGTCTTCTCCAGATGACTATAGAATCATCTTGGAAGTTTATATATTTATTTGGTTCCTCTCTCTATTAGGAATACTGATTTAGACAAGTATATATTTTTATAGGTGCAGTCTGATATCTTTAAGCATTTATTTTATATCCGGTGATGAGATCCAAAACCCTTTGAAAAATATGGCTCCAAATGTTCAAATGAATTGTTATCACTTGGTGTTTGCTGGTCTGATTGATTGTCCATCAGTATAGGCTTTGTTTGTTTGTTTTGGTTTTACAACTATTTGGACTAGAATTGTCTATTGTTGGTAAATTTGAAAATAATAATAGTCTTTGAAATGAAAAATTATTTTTATATTAAACTGTGGTTTTCATAATATTAATTTACACCTTCCTTAAGAATTAGTTTTCTGATCTTAGTTATCTACATTATTCAAATTCGAAAGATAATTGGACAGTATGACAAACTCCTGGAGGAAAAAGGCCAAGCTCAAAAGGCTTTTTTTTATTCTCAGAATATCTATCAATTTAACAAAATAGTAAATGCGCTATAGATTCTTCAGAAATTCAGTGTCACTAACTTTTAAGACAGACTTCAACTGATAATGTCTACCTAATAGAAGGGGTAAAAATGCAAAGCAAATATCCGAGAAATAAAAATAAATAAAGGTAGGAGAGACAATATGAAAAGGGAAAGAAAGTACTCAGAATACATTTTTTAAAAAATTCTTATTTATTAGTATAAATTAAATAAGTTAAATAATAATATTGATTAAAATGACAATCCAACTCATCTGTTCTCAATAAAGGCTGTCTTCAGATTCCCTTTTCATATTAACCATCTAAAACATTTAACTAAGAATTTAATTTGCAGAGTTGTCTTTTTAAAAACAAAAATATTGTTAAATGCATTATACCTTTTACATAAATATATAATTCTTTCTGATTGTTACCATGTACCTTAAGAGAGATCTGAATTAAAAACATGGAATGACTATTGAAGTAGTTGTTTCTGGATGTTAAATCACACCAAAATGAAGACAAGGTACAAGTTATTCCAGAGAATTCTTTCTATGCTAGATTATTTTTCTTGGGTCTCTAAGATCCTCAATGACTGCTTTCTTGAATATATCAAGTCCAGGAGCCCAATCATCCCACTACCCTTCTTTACTGACTGTAAAGACCTTCCCTGTCTTTACTTCTCTAAGTGGCAGGTGCCATGTAGAACCCAGAGCCTAAGATTTTCAACTACCAAATGGCTGAGGGTGACCAAATCGTTTCCACTTTTCTTTCTAGAACCACTAATACAAAGCCCTGGACCTTTGTCAAGAATATTATGTTCATCTCTCTTCAAGCCTCCCTTTGGGATTCTATGTTCTCCCTCAGTTGGAACAACCACATTCAAATTACTTTAAAAACAAGAGTAAATGAACATCATGATCCATAGTAAAAGTCCCAGTGCTGCAATATTTCTATCCCAGTTGTTCCATCTGATGGAACACAGGTCTCTGGTGAGGCATGGACTTATTGCAAGGAATTCCTCAATCAAAATGTGATGGTAGCATTCTCTTTAGACTGAATAAAAAATCATATGTTGTTGATTAGATTATTTAAACATCAGGAATATAAAAAATATCCATCAATATGGCACTGAGAAAATGTAGTGTTTTAAAATTTCCAAGCATAGTATGCCACTGACATCCTTCAACCGTATCACACCCTCAGCATCACCACCACTCTGCTGCCAACCTCATTCTGTATTTCCTTTTCGTGATTCTTATCAATATCCCATCTTTGAATTCCATAATAACCCATCTCTAAGCATCACTTCATTTCTCATTTCGCAAGGCTTACAAATGTAGTAAATTTCTGCAGTGAAGTGAGTCCTCAGAATAACAGGGCTCATTGAAAAATTTTGATAATATTTTAAAAAGTCACGTAGGAAAATTCAAATAAAGCCTCAAAAATGAATCAAAATGATTATATCAAAATATCAGATGCCTACTCTTGCTCTTTGTGTAACTAATTTCAAATATGCATGAATACAAAATGAATTTCTGATACATGCTACATAAGTGAACCTTGAAAACATTATAGTAAGTGAAATAAGCCAGACTCCCCCCCCCCAAAAAAAAGTAGCATATCTTTCCACATACATAGAATATCTAGAATAGGCAAATTAATAGAGACAGAAAGTAGATTAGAGGTTATCAGAGTCCAGAGAAAGGAACGAATGGTGAGTTATTACCTAATGAATACAGAATTTCTGTTTGGGGCTATGAAAACATTTGGAAATAGTGGTGATGACTACACAACATTGTGAATGTAATTAATGCCCTGAGTTGTACACTTAAAAATAATTAAAGTAGCAAATTTCATGGTATATCTATTTTACCATAATAAAAAAGTAAAATAAAACTATTCATTAAAATTTAGTTTGAAGAATTCTAGAATTACAGTGATATTCTCTATATTTTCTCAATTAATAGAATAAAAATTAAAGTATTATAATATTGGGAAAGCTGAATTTTTAAAAAGAAAAACAAGATCTTCCTGTTTTTGAATTTTTAAAAAGAAAAACAGGATCTTCCTGTTTCCTGATGAAAATTGGATCATATTTTTACCTGATATTGCTCTATTGGAGGCTAATGTATTTTATTCTTTTTTTTTTTTTTTTTGGTTTTAGTATTTTGTGAATTTAGGATTCACAGAATGAGATGGCAGGAATCCCTTCCCCTCTGTTAAATGTTCTGAAAAAGTTAATATAAAATTTATATTATTTCTTATTTAAGTACTTGGTAGAATTCACCAGTGAAATCATTTGGAACTGAAGCTTTCTTTGTGGGACGGTTTGTTAATATAAAATTCAATTTAAAAAATTATAAGTCTATTTAGGCTATCTATTTCTTCTTGAATGAGCTTTGGTAGTTTGTGTGTTTCAAGAAATTGATCTATTTCATCTAAGCTGTCAAATATGTTGGCATAAAGTTCTTAATAATATTTCCTTACTAGAATCTGTAATGATGTAAAACTTCTGGTTCTTAAAATTACTAATTTACACCTCTTCTTTTTTTTTCTTATCAGTCTATATCGAGGTTCATCAATTTTATGTATTTTGTAAAAGACCCAATCATTGGTTTAATTTACTTTCTCTACTGCTTTTGTATTTTTATTTTATTTATATCAATTCTGATTTAAAATTTTTTTCTTGCTATAAATTTATCTCTAAATATTACTTGGCTATGTAATAGTTATGCTATTTTTGATATGCTGAGTCTTCTCTTTTATTCAGTTCTAAATATCCCCTAATTTTCTTATGATTTTAACACTGACCCATGAGTTTTTTAGAAGAATATTAATTTCCAAATATGTGAGATTTTTCAAATATCTTTCTTTTATTTATTTCCAATTTAATTTCATTAGGGTTAGAATAAATATTTTATATGAATGAAATAATTTCTAATTTATTGAAATTTATTTTATGGCCCTGAGTTTGGTCTAACTTGGAGTGTTCCATATGCTTTTGAAAAGCATGTGTGGAATAGAATATTTTATAAATGCAAATTAATCAGGTTGGTTCATAGTATATATCAAATCTTTTAGAAATACTTCTATCTACTTTTTTTTATTGAATATTGGGTCATGATTGTTGAACTACCTGGCTATAATTCTGGATTTGTCTACTTCCCTTTCCAGTTCTGTCAGTTTTTGTTTCATCTAATTTGGAGCTGTGCATAAACTTCTAGGATTGTTTTATCCTCTTAATGAATCATCCCCTTTTTATAATTAAATGACCCTCTTAGTCACTGTTAATATCCTTTGCTGTAAAATGTAACTCAATATTAATATAGCCACCTTAGGTTTCTTTAATTGGTATAAAATTTGTATATTTTTCATTTTTGTGTATTCATATATAAAGGGTTTTTTTAAATTATTATTAAGCAATGGACAGTTGGGTCTTGTTGTTTTATTCAAGTAGACAACATATTCCTTTAAATTGAGGTGTTTGGAACATACATTTGATGTGATAATTGATATATTTCAGTTTAAATCTACCCCTGTTGTTGTTCTATTGGGGTCTTCTTTTGGATTTAGTATTATGCATGATGATATTTGATTTCCTTCTTTATTTGCTATCATTTTATTTTGTTATTTTCATGATTGCTTTGGAACTTAGGTTATATATCTTTGATTTATCCTAGTCTGCTTTCAAGTGATATTAACTTAGTTATCTTAGGAAAACTAATTACCTAGGAAACTTCAGTATACTTCCACTTCTCCTTTCCTGGCCTTTGTGCTATTGCTGTCACACATTTTGTTTCTACATATGTTTTAAATAATACCATACAATATCATTATTTTGGATTCAAATGGCTAATTATCTGTTTTTAGGTAAACTGTTCACTTAGAAAACATTTAGATTTATAGGAAAATTGTGATTTACAGAAAATTTTTGAGCTAGAAAGTCACTGTACAGCCCAGACCCATTTTATTAGCATCTTGTTTTAATTAGTAGGGTACATTTGTCAAAATTGATGAACTAATTATCTTTTAAAGAGATTTAAGTGTTTAAAAAAGTCTTTTGTATTTGCCCATGTAGTTATTGCTCTGGCATCTTCATGCCTTGTATGAATCCACATTTCCATCTGGTGCCATTTTCCTTCTTCAGGCACTGTCCTCTCTTTCCAGTACTCCAATTACGTGTATAAAAAGGAGGATGCTTAAAGTTAACCTCACAGCTCACTCATTCTCCATTCATGGTTTTTAGTCCCTTTTTTCCTGTTTTAATTTGCATAGTTTCTATCATTATGTCTTTTTTTTTAAAATTCTTCTGCTATGTCTAATCTGTTTATAATCCCATTTAGTGAATTTTTCATCTTAGATATTGTCATTTTCATTACTAGAAATTCAGTTGGGGTCTCTATCTCCTTTCATTACTTAATACACTTATTTTTTCTAGGTTCTTGAACATATGAAATGCAATTAAACTTACAGTTTTAATCTCCTTGTGTGCTAATGTGATTTTCTGTCTCATTTCTTTGTCATTTTGACTCTTCTCATTGTATTTTATTGTTATTTGCATGCCTCGTGATTTTTGTTTGAATGTCTGATATGAATTTTATCTTCTTGACTTCTGAAAATGTTATATATGTGTAAATATTCTTGAGCTTTGTTGTGGGTGCAGTTTAAATGCTTGGAAATGATTTGGTATTTTGTTTTCTTGCTGTTAAGCTTTGTTAGGCAAAGCAGAAAAATGTTTATTCTATGGTTAATTTTTTTCCCCAGTACTAAGAAAAACAATCTTCTGACTACATAATCATATAATCAGGACTCAGATAACATTTTCTCATTAAATGCCCTACTCCAGTGAGGTTTTTTGCAACTAAGGACAAAAAATATTCCCAGCCGTACATGTGTACTAAGTGTTATCCCCTCTAGCCCTTTCAGGTGGTTGGTTATTTACTCAAATTTGGGTAATTTTTTCTCAGGCATGCGCTAATCAGTATAAAGCTGAAGACTTAAGCCTTCTGAACATTTCCAGATCTCTCTTGCTGTATAGCTCTTTACACTTTAGCGCTCTGCTCTGCACATTCTAGCCACCTCTGCCTCTTTAGACTCCCTGCTTTGTCACCTCAACGAAGGGAGACTGACTACTGGCAATTCCAGAGCTCCCCCTCCCTGAACATTAGTGTGGAAACTCTCTCTTCAGTCCACTGGAACAAATGTACGAGTTCAGAAGGTAGGACTGAACTCGTACTCCCCATCCTTAAGTGATCACTGTTCTTCACTGACCAATATTTAATTAGTTGAAAACCATCATTTCATATAGTTTGACAGTGTTGTTTTTTTAAGTTGTTTCATGTGTGAGGATAAATCTGGTTTGTATTAGTCCACTGTGGCTGGAAGAGGAAGGGTTATTATTTAAAACAGTATTTTAACGACATCCTAAAAAGTAAAAAAATTACCATAAATAGAGAAAATTTAAGGGCGTATAAACTGCAATTCATTAGTTTGCCTGGATAAGATAAACATATTTTTGCCTGGTGTATCTCAGAAATTATGTTAGATGCATAAATATATTTACATGTTTATACAATTAAAGAAATTACTATTTCTACAAAATAAGTATTTTATCTCAGATAAGCAACTTATTTGTTTCCTTATAATAGTAGCTGTTTGTGCAGCCAATATCTTACTCTCTTCTATTTTAGATAACAAATGAACCTTACAAGTTCAAAACCAATCAAGTTGTCACTTGTTCAACAGAGCCTCTGGAGTTTAAATGAAGTAAAGACCACCCTTCCTGATATAGTTTCTTCTTACAATTTCCCATAATTATCTTTCTTTCATTTTTTCCTGGCTACTTTTATATATTGACAGCTTGGGGAAATGAATTAATAACACAAATTAAAACTTTCTCTTTTATGAAAGGAAGCTTACTTTCAGGTGTTTCCTGGTCAATTATTTATACCAATTTAGGCCATTGAGGCAGATAATTACATATGACAAATATTGTAGATAAAATTTATATTTAGTACTAGAATTTGGTTTTATAATTATGTGAGAGTGTGTATATTATGCACATTTCTATGTATCTTATTTATGTTACATGATTTTAATTAATTTCATGTAGCATAGGTGTACAGTTTATGAGAAAAGGAACGGATACACAATAAAGGAATCATTTTGGCATCCTCAGCCTGGTGCTACTGTGGATTATCAAAAAATTGTGAGAAAAGCAATTTATCTTAAAAATACCCAGGCCCTCCTTTTAGTGCCAATAATTTTATTCTGGTTTCAAACTTCTCTCTTTTAAACTTCTTTTGCATATTTTTCTCTTAAGGAATTGCTGAAGAATATGCCAACCGAGGAAAGATATTTAATCAGAACTTAGATTAGTCTCAATTCATATAACAAGAGAAGTTTTTTGTATATGTGGTCAACTTTGAATAAAATTCCTTTGAAACTACTTTAAATTTGTATTCATTAGTGATAGCTCTTTAAAAAGTAAAGATTCCTGAGGTACCAGTGTTTTCCATATCACTATTATATCAACATTACTCTCCACACCACCGCTTATCTGCATTCCATATTATCATCTAATTCAGAGGCCAAAGAGATACAAGTGACCCATTATCCTTCCTAAAAGACACTAGAAGACTCACCTGAAAAATGTGATCAAGTGGGCATCCATGAATGATCTTCAAAACTGTGTATGAAAAAGTATCTATGCATGTGTGAATTTGCACTTTAGAGGGAGTTCGTAGTTTTTCTCAGATCTCTCAGAAGCTTATATATCACCATAAAAGATGTATCTGAGACACGATTAAATATCTAAAAACAATATAGAGAGTTAGAATTAAAAAGAGTGTCAATTTGTCTTAAAGAAAACAAGCTAAAGTTTTTACAGGCAGATTAACTTAATATGGGCAGGGTGCAAAGATAAGTTATCCTATAGATAAGAAATCTTAGAGAAAAGATCTTTTTGAGAAGGGAAGTCAAAGAAGAGATTGAATTATTTTAAGATGTCTTTTAGTTCTATCATTACACTTGAATAAGCAGACTCAATTTTTAATATCTTCAAAGATAAGCATTAACTATGTGCTTTTTACAATTAGATCATTAGAGAGTGTACTGTGTAATAAATTTTAATCACTTCTAAATTAACCTAATTATTAGGATTTGAAATAGCTTACAAAAAAATCAGAACTCTGATCTCCATTCTCAGAAAATTATAATTAAGGGAATTGAGTAAGGCATTTAACAAGGAGATGTTATCTGATTGCTCATTATATGATTATGTGTTCGGTAGAGTTAGGACAGAAGAAAAGGAATGGGAATTTGGACAAACTAATTGGTCTTCATAAAAATGTAAACTAATGAGCATTCAATGTGAAGAATGGAGAGAAAAAGAAAATTATTTATTGGATGCTATAAATAAAGAAGGTACCATTTGCCTTTCATTCTCTGGGCCAACAGTTATTTTTTCATGAGTCTGACATTTTACATTCTAAATGGAAGTGGGTGAAGATCAACATTTCATGGTTCCTGGAAGACTGACTCAGCTGCCTGGGGCTCCCTGTTCCTTCACAGTGATGATTCAGAGAAGTTGAACTCATGATATCATTTAAACATATGCGTATAGTCACCAACAGCTGCAATTCCGATCTTGAACTAAGTTCATACCCCTTCCCAGATACTTTTAATTAGAGTACAATCAGAAATTCCAAGGTTTTCATGTTAGAACTTATTTCACCAGCAGAATTACTTTCCCTGAGGAATGAGAAAATTAATCATTATTGGTTCATCATGTTTATGGTATGTTAGCTAATATTTGGAACCATAACACTTTTCTAGTTAGAAAGAAAGTTAACTGCTTTATAATATATCTCATGCCAAAATATTGTTAGATATATTGAGGACAGATTTTGTCTCCTTTTTCCGTGAGGAAAAAAAAAATATTTTGTGGAAAATTCCCATCCATGAGCTGACATTTTGTTCTCCTTTTCTCACACAAGCTAAGATAATCAGAAACAGAAATTTGAGAAGTCTCTAATAGATTTGTTTAAGCAGAAACGATATCTGGAACAGCAACAGACTTTGAGAGAAAATGAAGAAACTGACCTGACTTTAGCTATCGATCCTTGAGATAAAAAAGGTATTATTGATCTGAATTATATTAGCTATGAATCAAAGTTCTAATTTGAACTCTGTTAGGAAGATATCAACTGTCTTTCCACTTCTTTCCAAAGTTTATATACTTCCTGTCCATAGATATCACTCTCAGTATGAATTAATAGATTAATTATAATTAATAGATTAATTATATTACCAAGAGATAGATTAATAGATAGTAGATAGATGATAGACAGACAGACAGATAGACATACAATTAGAGAAGAACTGGTCCTCTAATACCATTTTCCTATCTTACTTTATAATGGGTGCTTAAGAAAAGCATATACAAAAAGCAGGGAAAATAGAAGCAGCCATAGATCTTTCTATATTATTATCTTTCTTAATATGGATAGTAAAGATAATAGAGAAAGATACAGTTAATATAGTCCATTCTTTTCTTTCTCCTCTCACCAAAATTTATTGTTTTCATTTGTATTTTTTCATTTCCTTTCATTTGGAATTATTGGCATTAGTAGTTGAGCAGAACTGGATTCTTAGGAAATTTCATTTCCATTTAGATATATAATACCACCTTTTATTTGTTTTGTTCCCCACCTTAAAGAAAATAAATGAAAAAAAAGCATGCTATGAAGAGCTTTACTTTTTAAACAAACTGGATTAGTATGGGAATCAGGATCATTGTGATGAGGAAAAATGAAATTATTCGAAGCAATAAATGCCACCTTCTTTTGAAAAAATGTCTTACAAATTTAACTGTAAAATCACCAAATAATTACACTGTTTTTCTAAAAAAAATTTTGCTAATTATGGGCAATTGTATAAGAAAGAATCTTTGAAATTATTTTCTTTGTTATGTATTTCTAGTTTATTTCCTTTTGTTCACTGTAATTTTATGTACATCATATTCTCTTTGGACCTATACATTTTTTAAATATGTCTACATATTTACATTTTTCCTATTCTCAAATTCTTAATTATCTACTTATCTCCCCCATACGCACTTATTTCGTAATTTTCTTCTCTATATCCCAGGCCTCCACTCTTCTCTCTTAACTAGCAATAAGAATATTTCCTGTTATTATTTAGAGAGAGATTACTTTTCCACTTCAAGAGTACAAACATAAATAATTTAAAAAATAATTGTTTAAGTTGATGAGTTTCCTGCCTTATTTGACTAATAGGACTTTGGCTCAAAACAGAGAATAAAAATTCTCTATAATTATGATTTGATGAAATGCTCATTTCTAGAGCTTGTAAGTAATCTTAAGTTCACTTTTAAAAAAAAAGAGGAAGGAGGAGGAGGAAAGGGGGAGGGGAAAAAGAAAGAAAAGAAAGAAAGAGAGAATGAGGAAGAAAGAAAGAAAGAAAGAAAGAAACAAAAGAAGAAAAAAGAAGAAAGAAGAAAGCCCAAGAAATCCCCCACCTCCAGCCCCACATCACCCCCCGATCACATCACCTCCAGCCACCATACCGCCCTACCGCCCGCCCTCCCTCCCCTCCCTCATCCCTCCTCTCTTTCTTTCCTTTCTTCCCCCTCCTTCCCTCCTCCTTCCCTGGCCTTCCTTCCTTCCTTCCTTCCCTTCCTCCTTCCTTCCTCCTTCCTTCCGTCCTTCCTTCCGTATCCTTCCTTCCTTCCCGTCTCTTTTTTGCCCTACGTGGGTCTTCAAGGCTTGAAGTTGCCCTTTTTTTTTTTAGTGGTGTCACAATTCCTGTGTTTGAGGTGAAGTAAATGGTAAGACTTTGGGGAAAAAAAATCCATTTCTGGACTTCAGTTTCCTCATTAAAAAAGTTAGGCGATTCCAGATACTTATCCTTATAGTTTCTTTTCTCTCCAGCAGTATACGACTGTAAACCTTGCCCTCCATTTCAGTTTTTGTATTTATTAAATAAATTTAGCTTACACATGTTGTATGCTATTTGATTGTAACATGAAGACATTCACTCTTTCTCCCTGGTATTGCCATTTTCTTCTGTGAGATTGTTTTTCACTTGTATTTTTCACATTATGAATTATAAGAAGTTAGGCCTATGCAGTGAACAGCTTTTAACATATTCCTAGAGAAAATTCTGGTGCTTTATAAAATCATAAATGACAACTACTTCTGTATCTAAAAGAGGGTAACCAATGTTTTTATCAATGAAATTGTCACAATCAAAAAAATGTTATGATATGATCTATGAACTAGCAGTAAGGAATTTCACATTGCGTAATTCCCCAGAAGTGTGACTTCTTCCACCAAGAGCCAAATCCAATAGATGTTTGCCTAGTGGATTTGCCAATCTTTTAATAAACATAACTGCAGTTAATAGTCTGTAATTATTTGGGGAGGTTTGGTTTTTGTTGTCGTTGTTGTTGTTTTTTTGGTTTTACTTTTAAACCAGTCTGTGTTTCTAATATTAATTTATTTATCAAGTACAGAATGTTTTACTTCATTGTTTGTCATATTTTATCTTTAAGTGTAATTTTAAAGTGTAATCTGAAAATGTGACTCTTTTATAGGAAAACATCAGGCATTATTTTAATGCGAAAACAGCTTTAATGATAAGAAAAAGAGGTTCTGACCTGGGCTTTGTAGTACTGATGCTACTTCCCCATCTTTCAAGCATCCCTGAATCAAAAATGTTGAAAAACATTGGTTAATAATCAGTTTAAGCAAAAAGAGAAAAATAACTCTTAGGTTATATTTGGCTACTTGTGGGACAAAACTGTAGCGCTATAGTAGCTTAAATACTGAGGCCATTTATCTTATACAAAGTACAGAGGTAGGATGTTTCAAGACTAATTGAGTTGGTCAATATGAATCAAGGTTTCTCCATCATTTTATTTCTTTCATTCACAGCAGGTCATCTTTTCTCAGGGTAGTTCTCCTCAAAAAGAATCTTTTTCAAAAGTATCATATCTCTATCCTTGGAAGATAGCATACTTTCTCTTTCATCTCTTTGGCCAAAGACTTATTATGTAAAAATAGCTAAACCAATCACTGAAATAAAATGGAATCACCATGATTATGTGGGCTGACATAAAGTTTGTTATTTACAAACTCTTTTTATTTCTTAGCTGGTCGTAGGCTATCCTTCCCTGAAAACTGGATTATGAATATTTTCATCTCATCTGCTATCAATGAAAAGTGGCAGAGAATGAATGGTTGTTGCATAAAACAAGATGACTGAAATAAAAAGTTGAAAAATATGACAAAAATACATCCGTAATCTCACTGACCTAATGTTTTTTTTCTTATTAAAACATTTTTCTTTATGAATACGAATTTTTGCTTAGTTGCTCTTTAAAGATATGTTTTTGTATACAGCTTGTACATTTCATATTACCATTATTATTCTCTATTTTATCATATAGTCATTATCATTACCAATTTAATTTTTTGAATATTATGTCTAGCAGGTCAATATGCTGCCATATCTAATAATTGTCATAATGTTGCACACCTACATTGTTTAAAAATATAGTATTTTTATGCTAAAATAAACAAATATTCATTTAGCGATTTTTATGCTTTTAAATTCTCAAGTGTGCAATCACTATCTTAAAATTTCATCTATACTTTTGAACTAAGAATGTACACATGTAGGAAAAATTATTAGTTGACAATAAACCATTTATATATTTCTTTATGCCAACATTCTTCAAAGTCCTGCATCTTTTTATGTTTTTTTTTTTCTATGCAGTTGATAAATTCCTGCTCTGAATCCTTTGAAAGTTTAATTTTTGTATATGAAGGGAGGGGGCACTGTATTTGAAGGTACAAATTACTATGAGTTTATAATTTAGCCTTCTAGTAGCCCAGAAGCGCTTTAATAAGAAATCTTCAATATCATGTATATTTTACCTAGAGAAAATGTCAAATTCTCACTTTTAAAAAAAATCCACAGTTTCTTGACATTTCGAACAGATAATCTCAACCTCTTCTTAACAGAGAAAATTGAATCACGGCAAGAAAAGCTTCACCTTTGTACCTGCTATTTAATAACTCCCTCACAAAGCACTTACATACACATCTAAAAATGTGCCTCATGCCCTCACCCCAATGCCCACCAAAGAAAATCTCTCATTTTAATAGAAGATATCCTTTTCTTCAGGCCAAAGTTAGGCTCTAGGCTCTCTTCACCTGCTCCCAGGATCTTATCCTCTATTCATTGTACTTTTCTTTTGTCTCTCTCTCTAGCAGCAGAAACACATTAAACTATACCTTCCACAAGAGTTTCCCTTCAAATGTTCTCTATTACTTTTCATTATAGATTTATAAAATGACATCCTAAATTGCTGTTTTCACAGCTTCTGTTCTAGTTCCTCAGCTTACTTGTTGCTGTCCTACCACTGTACCAAATCTTCTGCAATTTTGATGATGCCATTGTCACTAAACCCCATGCATGATTTTTAGCTTTGCCTTACACGAAGCTTCTATGCTTTAGATAATGTCAACTTGCAACAATTTAAGTACTTACTTTCTTCAGCGTCTGTGTCAGTACAGTCTCCCAGGTTTCTTCTGCTTCTCTATTTTTGACTTCTCTGACCTGTTTTCCTCATTCTCGTTCTGCTGAGTTCACTTCTAGGGTTTTCCTTCCCAATCTTCAGACTCATGACATAGAGTCACTATACTATAAGGATTACATGAATTAATATTTGTAAAGCACTTAGAAAAATGCCTACTCCATATCAAGTGCTACATAACTATGCTAAACAAATCGATATTATCTACTCCACAGACATAATTCTCATTCAAATATTCATTTTCACATCTCTGTCTCCAGCAGAGTAGTCTATGCTGAGCTCTATGTCTACATATTAGGCTTCTTTTTTTCATGGCTCCAATGAATGTCTCACAAATACTTCAAATTCAAATGGCCTCACATTGAATTCATCACCATTCTAAGGCAACTTGTTATATTTCTTACGTTCCCTACCTCACTGCTTTTGACCCTTTTGCTTAAGTCAGAAACAGTAGATGTCCTTGAATCTTCTGTCTTTCTTACCTGCAGTATCATATTTTAAATCACCCAATTCTCTTAAGTTTAATTTTTAATTTTCTCACAAATCTAGCCACCTTTCTCCAACCCCACTTCCAATATTATATTATATGTCATAGGCATCTCAAAATATCATTCCGTTTCTGGTTTTCCGATATTCCAGAATATATTTCAAATTCAACGTAAAAACTTTCATGTATATGTTTGGAGGAATTTTAGTTTTATGTTGTGTGTATGCATACTAAATATTTATGATGTTATGACAAGAAATATGGAAGGTATATATTTTTTATGATTTTTAAATATATGAAAGTATATTGCTTGGTTGGGTCACTTTATGCTTTAAAATCTGAAGAATATTGAATAATCCATCACTTATCTCTGTCTCTTATTTTATTTCTTCATGAAAGATCTATTCTTTCCTGCTAAAATAATTTATTATATAAGTAAAGCAGTTTTCCTTCACGCAGTTTACAAATATAAAATTTCTCACACATTTTGCTTCCTCTTTGGCCCAATTCCGTTCCCCATGCCCCCCCAATTTCAAAGGTTTTTATATATCCTAGGATGTATCTTCCAGATATTAACCCCTTCCTAGGTCTCTTCCAGATTTTAACCCATTCTAGTTTACAATGCTCATATTATTAAGAGCATTAATCATCTTATACTGAATATATAGCTCAACCTCTGATTTTGATTATAGTGTAATAGACAGTGTTTGTCTATTTTAATATGCTTTTTTTCTTTTTCAAAGAAGAGCCCTTATCTAACTCTTTTTGTTTAGCATCAAATTAAACTCAAACTATTAAGGGTTAGAAGTGAGGAAGATGATGATGGGGTAGCATTGATAATGTTGAAAATATCAGGAATTCTCTGAAAAGAATCAATTATTCAAAACATGATTATTTAGTTTGAGGATAATCTAAAATGTTTTCACACTTAATCCCAATCCTCTTCCATTTTTTCCCCTGTTGCCTGATTTGGGATAAGTCACATTTATCATTCTGAAAACGAATGGGACATTTTTTGTTGTTGTTGTATTTTAAGTTCTTTAATTACTCTCTCCAAACTTTAGGCTCTATACTAGAGACAGTTGCTACTTCTGTAGAAAATCACAAATATTGGAGTTTGCAGGAGTAGATTAAATTTTGCTAAGAAAAATCCTCTAAGGTTGCCTTCTAACTGCTCCATGATTTACACATATTATCTTTACTCATCATCAATAGCCTCATTTAACTTGAATCTTATAGATATTTAAAGCTTTTTTCTAGTAAACAAGTAGAAAGCACCAGACTGATGGTCAAACTATATCTTTCTTATTCCTTCCTATGTCCATCCTTTTCATTACATTTTACTATGCTATCTTGCCCTATGTATAAAATAACATCAGTGTATTTGATTGTTCTATCTCATCTCTTTTTAATCCTTAAATTATTTTGAAAGAAAAAATAGCATACAAGAGTAAATCCAGAACTTAATATTGCTGATTCTTACTTTGCATCCTTACTCTCTCTGTAAAATATTTCCCCAACTTCTATAATTCACAGACATTATATCCTCTACAATATCACTCACTTCATTTTTACTGAAATTAAAATGAACAATTGAAAAATTTTAAAAGAATATGCACACTCTTGCACACACATTTGTGGCCACACACAAAATTTAGGCAGAGGTACAAAGAAATAAACACTTATATGCTTATAAAAATGTGTATATTAGCTATATTGCTGAATGACAATTTTCAGGACATATCAATATTCTTAAAAATGTACAGACTTTGGCCCAATGATTCCTCTTCTGTGAATTTGTTATAAAAATACTTGTGGAAATTTTGAAATATTAAACTACAAATATATTTATTATACTGATGTTTGTAGCTGCAAAAAATAGAAATATTTTTCCCGTAGGTAAAATAAATTATAAAACATTCAAAAGGTAAAATATTATGAACCATTAAATGAGGTTATGTGGGCCTTTTCAGAGAGATATCTATATTCTTACGTTCAATGACAAAGGAAGTTACCAAACTACATATATACTTTGATTACTCCCATATGCTCATATAAATATTATCACACACATACAGACACTTACATATACAAATATTCACATACGTATAAAATCATATGCAGCAGTAATTTTTCTGAATGGGTATGTTGATGATTTTTCTATAATTTATTCTGCTTCTTTAGGTTTTATGATTTCTTAGAAATAAATATATATTACTTTCCCAACTTAAGAAGGCTATTTTAATTTTATAATGTTAAATGAATGACATCATAAATACATGGCATGGAAATAAATGAAATTCAGTATCAGTGAAATTTAATTTAAGAAATAAGAGCAGTTAGTTAGAAAATCACCAATCAATTAATACCTTTCTCCACCTTTGGATGAAAATATTTATTTAAACCTATTATAATTAATAATAATAGTCAAAGCAAAATTTTGCCCATGATCCATATTATTTCAACAATACCAAGGACAATGCTTACTTTCATTTTTATTGACATGTGATTGACATAAACCATGTGTAAGTTTAAGTTGTGCAATGTGCTGATTTAATACATTTATATTATTCAGTTTGATTACCATTGTAGTGTTAGTTAACACTTCTATCACCTCACATAATTATCTTTTCTATTTAGTGATGGGAACAATTAAGATCTAGTCTCTTAGCAACTTTACAATACAGTACTATTGTCTTATAATCATTATCCTTTGCTTTAGATCTCCAAAACTCATTTATCTACTGGTTGCAAGTTTGTACCCTTTAACAACATCTGCCCAATTCTCTTACCGGACCCCCACCCTCACGCCATTGGCCTCTGCTAAGCACAAAGAATGCTTACTTTAGATTTATACAGATATAGCACTTAGATGAAAACTAAGCTACATTTTTTCCCTAAATGGCATTAAATACAAATAAAATGGACAATTTCTAGATAGTTTGTTATTAAATTTTTTATTTTTTTCATTACAGAGGTTAGAAAAAATAAAATTTCTGGTTGACCTAGAACCTATAAGCTTATTATAGTCATAGAAGTTATATTGAAAGAGCAATATCACACATATTTTTGAATAAAATTTTTTAAATCAAATTATATAAATTTTTAAAAATCATTTCTACAAATACATTTACCTGTTACTGACATTTTTTACAACAATTATTAAAAGAAACTGACCACTGTCAATAAGATGTTGGTAACATATATCACACTTTAATTATGTGTCATGGGGCAGGATTAATTTAGATACACTAAACAACACATATAATAGGAACTTGAGGGCACAATTTAGAATTCCTTGATAGAATATGGAGTACTTTAGAGAACATACAATCATGAGTTAGGCCAGAGATTGAAATGTAAACACCTAAGATCCCCAGTGCAGACTCTACTGAACTCATTATTTGGCCCTCTCAGGACATCTGCACCACACCTCTTCCTGCGGATCAGCAATTGACCTGTCTCTACACAGGTTTCTACACCTGTCAAATCTTCAAAGTCAATGACTTAACTTTATCCATTCCATAGGATTTTGGGAGCAAATTTTTATGAGTAGAGAATATGAGCAGGTTTTCTGAGAAGTGAGAATGGAGGAAGGAATAAATAATTACTTGAATAATTATTGTATTCTCTGATACGGGATTAATTCATCATCAAAGTCTATTATGTTCACTTTCATTAATGCAGTTTTAAATAATTTTAGTGTCTATATGTATTTTAAATTTCTCCAGTGAGTTTTTATTTTCTGTAGCAATGCACTATTTATTTATTTATTTATTTATTTATTTATTTATCTATCTATTTATCTATCTATCTATCTATTTATTTATTTATTTTTACAGATCCCTTAATTCATTGTATTATTTCACAAACATTTATTGAACTCCTGTTAGGTATCAGAGAGAACAGAGATACTTCCTGCATTTAAGGACAGAGAAGATAGTAAGCAAATAAATATATAATGTGTTATGTAGGAATAAGTATAGTGAATTAAAAAAAGAAAGCATGAGAAGGAATAGAACATAATTATTGAGTTATTTTGTCTAGGGTGCGCTCAAGGAAGGATACTGAAAAGACATCATTTTAGCAGATATTTGATACAAGAACAATTTTCCATAGTGTTTAGGAGATTGAGTTAGAGTGTGATTCCAGGAATGGTGCAGTAAAAAGGACCGTAAGAGTAGAGATTTATCAAAGAACTTCCTCTCTGCTGCCATTGAGATGTCTCTACATCTTTTCCATAATAGTGAAAATGACTGCTCATTTTCCTAAAATCTTGTGGCAAATATTACGTACTTAAGATGTGGGACCTTAGAAATGTTTTGAAACAAACTTTATTATGCAAAATTATGAAAAAAAAATCTCCAATTTTAAAATGAAACTTCTGAGCAATTTCATAGTTAACCCACACGACAAACTAGCTGAGAGAAAATTATTCCCCAATTTCAAGTACAAGAATTGACATATAGGGAAGTGCCTTCTGCACTCTAACATATGATTTGTGATTACGGTTGAAGAATTAGGGAAGAGAAAGGATTAGGCAGTGAGGGCCTGTTTTACTTGCCAAAACTTTTCTTCTTATTGTAAACTTAAAAAGGAAACTTTCTTCTTAGAAGAGACTTATAGAAAACAATTATTTTCTAAGAATAGATATTCTCTCTTAGGAAACAACAGCAACAACAGAACAGAAATACTTAATTTTGGAGAACTGATGCTAAGTGTCCTTCTTAGATTAGTGATAACTACATTTCCTATAGGAATGTGGTAGACAATGGCCAGTCTTTCCTCAAGCTTAATAATGCAAAAAAACATAGAACATGGAAGCCTGTAGCTGTGCAGAAAGGAAATAATTAGCTTACATATTAAAAATAGACTCTAGAGCTCACATATATCCTCCCACAGCATAAAGATGAAAGGGAAGTAACCTTTGCTTCTGAGACATATTTACTAACCAAGTTTGAAGACATTTTCTTTAAAAACTAGTTCCTACTGTAGATTGAATCATATCCCCTCAAATTCATGTTTAAGCCTAAACCCCCAGTGTGATTGTATGTGGACCTAGGGCTGTTAGGAGGTAATTAAGGGTAAACAAGGTCATAAGGGTGATGTCCTAATCTGATAGGATTGGTGGCCTCATAATAAAAGGAAGAGAGATCTATCTATCTATCTATCTATCTATCTATCTATCTATCTATCTATCTACCTATCTATCTATCTATCTATCATCTATCATCTATCCATCCACACACACTGAGGAAAGGCCATGTGAGGAGATAGAAGAAGCCAGCAAGAGAGCTCTCACTAGGAACTGAATCAGCCAGCGCCTCAGTCTTGGAGTTCTCAGGCTCCAAAACTATGAGAAATGAATTTTTTTTTTTGAAGCCACCCAACCTGTGATATTTTGTTATGGTATCCCTAGTAGACTAAGATAGTTTCTGTGAGCTTCATTCACAAAATCACTTTTATCTTTACCTAGTGAAACTCCATTTTAAGCCTTCTTGGCTGATTTGACGTAAAGGAAAAGAAAAGCCACCTTTGACTGGGTCTAATTCATCCTTCTCACCAAACCTTAAACCTTAGTTCATTGAAGTTTGCCTATCTTAAACATTGTGGCTTTTTTTTTTTTTTTTTTACCAGCTGGCCTATCAATATAAATGTCATTTATATTATTGTATGCTCAGAGTTCCAGAAACCTTACCCTATCAGCAGGGCTGAGTACATAATTCCATTGTAAGATGGTGAATGCTTTAAATATATAGTGCTTTTTTCAAATCTTTATTTATAATTTTTATATAAAGGAATCATACTAATCAATCCACAATCAATGTGTAAATATGTTTTAATAATATTTAAATTTGCTTTCACTAACATTATTTTTTTTTTAATCTGACAATATGAAACAATGATTAAAGTAATTTGCTTCAGAGTCAGGTATACATATGTTGCCACTTATAAGCTGTTTTCTTGAAAAAGTTATTTTATCATTTTGAACCACTTATCCTCATCTATCAAATGATAGATAATGTTATTTTAGGATGAGTGTGAAATACAAATGAGAAAAAAATAATGAAGTTTCATTAATGGAAACTGCCATTTGCATTATGATTTATTATTATTAAAATAACAAACTCTAATTTAACCACCCCATGGTAAGAAAAATGTCTTAAAAGCAGGCATCCAGAGAGAAAATCTAAACAAAAACTTAATCTACAATATGAAAATTAACTCCAAGTAATTTAAGAGTTGGCTATAATGACATTTGAAATGGGACTTTTATGAAATAGGAATTTGCTCTTTTCAATTCTGGTCTTTAGCCAAGGTTTTTTTGTTTTTTTGTTTTTGCTTTTTGGTTTGTTTGGTTTGGTTTAATGTGGGTATATGGGATTTCTATTTCCGCTAATGTTTGGGGAAAAAAAGAAAACATGATACTTAGATTTTCAAGTATCACTTTTAAAGATGTTTCTTTGTATAGGCTTGTTTTAATCTATTCATTCAGGCTTTGACTGATGATTGAACTTCTGTGTCCTATTCCCAAATGTAAGAGGTAAAACCCAGATTTTCTAATGCTTATAAGATATGCCTTTCTCTAATATAGTTTGTTAAGGCTTGGGCCAAAAATTAACTTCCCATATATAGAGAAAGAATATTCTTTCTCTATATATGGAATATAGAACTACTTACACAGTAATAAATATAACCACTAATGAAGTATAGAGTTTAAGGCAGGAATAAAAAAAAAAATTTGGCAATTTGGTGAATAAAAAATTATAATGATCATGTTAAAAAGTTATATTAGTTAATGAGTTGTACTCGTAGGATTAGCCAACTAGAGAAATGAATTTTTACCCTGTAGTTCCTTTAGTGATGTTGCCTAATCATTTTCTTTAAGTCACAATAAAGGTAATATTTCAAAGAGAAATAAATATTGAATGACATAAGTAATTAATATATTTAATTATATTTTCCTGAGTTAGATTTTGTCTCTATTTCATAAGTCTTGTTTATTTAGAGGATGCTTTGGGAAAATCCAGGATCTAGTCCTGCCTATCCCTAACTAGCCATGTAGGCATATAATGTTGGAATATAAATCATGTATCTCTAACATCAGTTTGATATACCTGCTTCGCTGACTGCACAGCATTATTGTAAAGGTTCAGTAACCTAATAGATAAGTAGCCACTTCAAAAATAAGGTCATTACAAAAAACCATGTTTTATAATGATATATCTTTGTACTTTCTGTATAATTTCTTAATATAAATGCGGTTTATATACTGTAAAGCCAGAATCTCGTATTTGAACTTAATTTTAATGTTATGTTCTAGATAAATAATCCTAATGTCAAAATAATGCTTATAGTGATGACTCCGTGACCCAGGAATGTGGGACCCAGGGGAGGGACATTAATAAAGAGATAAAGAGGGCTCTGTAATGACATGTTAGAATTTGGTATGTTGCAAACATGCAGTTTCACAGCCTTAGACCTCTCTTGGGAAACTGCCCAAACATTTGCATTCTCATAATGTATTTATTCAGAAAATAATCTTTTCCTGAGAAAAATCGGGCTCTCAAACCTCTTACTAAGGTTATGCAAGTTAAGTAAGTCTCCATCCAGAAGCAGGTATGAAGTCTAGTAAGAAATGTTTTTAACAAAAAAAAACTATTTCCAGGCCCTAGTCGTTCAGAATATTTTGAAATTTTTAGTTGAAAATACCATTTATAAAAAGTAAACCTCAAAACATAAAAAGAAAATAGAAAACTATTAGAATCCTTATAGGCTATTTTGTCTCTCTCCTTCTACCATAGTTTTATTCTAACGTTCCCTTTCTTCATTCTTTATCTTTGGTATTAGCGTGCTGCAAACTCACCCAAAATGAGAAATGGCCAAGAAAGCACATTGGTGAGAGATAAAAACAGGCTTTGGGTTTCAGTGGGCAGAAGGGTAGGCCTCCTGGGGATCAGCCAAATTGAGTGGATGGAAGTAATAAATGCCAAGAGAATAACGTTAGCCACTGCTGAGCAGAAAATTGGAATTATTCTTTAAGTTATATTTTTTTCTCTTTTTCTGAATGTCAGGTTTTGTCTCTCCTGTTTTTCCTTAGTATACCATAAATAAAGAAGCAGCCCAAATGAAATTTATTTCTTTTAGACATGGTAAAGTATTCATTTTGCTTAGAGATTAATAGTAAAACTTTAAAAAAGTTTAACAATATGTTATAAATAAAGAAAATCTGAACTAGGAAATTTAAATTATATAAGCACTATGCTGATAATATATATGTTAACACAATATGTGATAATTCCACATTAAAGATAAAATAATGAGTGTACCCTAAAACTAAGGATAGAATAGATCAATAACTGTCTAATAGTTATATCATGCCTTTCCTAAAATGATGTACTAGTAATCTAATGCTGTATTTCCAGCCTAATACTTGTCTCTTCCATTCTCTAAGAGCTTTTTGCTAGCTGGATTCTGCCATAAATTCTCATTGATATCAATATCCATTTTCATTCCTTAGGAGTTCTCTTCCAGTCACCTGTGAAATTACCAAAATATTGCTAGCTCCAATGGACCTGCATCCATTTTCTATCTTGGGTTCCTGACTTTCTAGGATCATATAGACCAATTCTCTTTCTTTCACAAATTCCCTTGAGAATATTAATGTCATAAATAAATAGTAAAATAGTAAATAATGCCTTTTTATTAGAAATTCATTTAAAATGCTTGTCAGCCATATAAGAAGCTGCCTTTATTTTAATTTCTGGGAACCCATGCTTAGCATATTTACTTTATTTCTATCTTATGTTAATATTTATATTGACCAAAGCACACATCTCGCCAGAGAAATAAATTGCTATTTTGAAACATGAAAAACAGGTGAAAGTATAAAAATGTGAATAATTGTTATTGTGAGCATAGTAAGTACCACATGATTGTGTTAATAGGCAATTCACACTCTGTTATGTATCCTTCTTTCTTGCTTTCATAATCGTTGAAACGTTTTCAGATCATTAACCCTGCTAAATACTAATTAGAGAGAGAAAAAATAACTCTCTGATCTGACATAAATTTTCCCTTATCCCATCTCCAGACTCAAAACTACAGAATTTTCTAGGTGAAAATAATCTTTGTTTTTTTTCCCCTCTGAACCATATTTCAAATTCTTCCTAACCTCTACCTCCCCAAAACTCCACTAAATGCATATTTAAAAAAAATAAATTTATACCCTCTTCACCCATTTTCTCAACCCCTAACTCCCTACCTCTGACAACTATCAATCTGTTTTCTATATCTATGAGCTTAATTTTTTTTTTTGATTTTACATATAGGTGAGATCATATGACATTGTCTTTGTCTGACTTATTTCACTTATAATAATGTCCTCAAGTCCAGCTATGTTGTCACAAATGGCAAGATTTCATTCTTTTTCATGGTTGAATAAAACTAATTATACACACACACACACACACACACACGCACACACACACACACGCCACTTTTTCTTTATCTATTTATCTATCAGTGGACAATTAAGTTATTTCTATATTTTGTCTATTTTAAATAATGCTGCAATGAACATGGGGGCACATATATCTTTTCAAGTTAACATTTTTATTTTCTTCAGTAAATACTAAAAAGTTATATTTCTGGATCACATGGTAGTTCGATTTTTTTTTGAGGGACCTCCATACTATTTCTATAGTGGCTTCATCAATTCACATTTTCACCAACAGTGCACAAAGGTGCCCTTTTTTCCACATCCTTTCCGATCTGTATTTTTTCTTGTCTTTTTAAAAATGTTATTAGTAGTTTCAAGTATCCAGTACATTTATTAGACATTTATATAGTTTATGTAATGATCCCCCTGATTACTCTGTCTTCCTCTGGCTCTACACATAGCCATTACATTATTGTTGACTGCGTTCCCTGTGCTCACCATTCCTGAGACCATCTTTTTTTAATTTAAGCCATTCTAACAGGTATGAGGTGATATCTCATTGTGGTTTTAATTTGCATTTTCCTGATGATTAACGATATTGAGTATCAATTTCATGTACCGGTTAGCTAACTGTATGTCTTCTTTGGAAAAATGTCTGTTCAGATCTTCTGCCCATTTTTCTAATCAGATAATTTGTTTTTTAGCTATTGAGTTGTATGAGTTCTTTATGTATTTTGGATATTAGCCCCTTATCAGATACATGATTTGCAAATATTTTCTCTCATTCCATAGGTTACATTTTCATTTTGTTGGTTTCTTTTGCTGTGCAGAAGCTTGTTAGTATGATGTAATCTCATTTATTTTGTTTTGTTGCTTTTGCTTTTAGTGTCAGACTCAAAGAATCGATTGCCAAGACCTATGTCAAGAAAATTACCACTTATGTTTTCTTCTAGAAGGATTATAGTTTTAGGTTTTATGGTTTATGGTTTCTGTTCAAGTCTTTAATCAATTTTAAGTTAATTTCTGTGTGTGGTGTAAGACAGTGGTCCAGTTTTTCGAATGTCATTTATTGAAGATTGTCCTTTCCTCATGGTATAGTCTTGGCTTTTTTATTAAAAATTAATTGGCCATATATGTGTGAATTTATTTCTGGAATCTCTATTCTATTCCATCAATCTATGTGGCTGTTTTTATGCCAATATCATAGTGTTTTAATTATTATAGATCTGTAATATAGTTTGAAATCAGGGAGCATGACACCTCCAACTTTGTTCTTCTTTCTCAAGATTGCTTTAGCTATTTCGGGATTTTCATGGTTCCACATAAATTGTATGATTATTTGTTTAATTTCTTTTAAAAATTATACTAGAATTTTGCTAGTAATTGCACTGAATGTATAGATTGCTTTTGGAAGTATGGACATTTTAGCAATATTGATTCTTCCAATCAATGAGCACAGAATATCTTGCCATTTATGTGTGTCTTCTTCACTTTCTTTCATTAATGTCATAGTTCCCAATAGATAGGCCTTTTGCATCTTTGGTTAAGTTTATTTCTAGATACTTTATTCTTTTTGATGAAATTATAAATGGGATTGCTGTTTTTCTTTCTGATAGCTCGTTATTAGTGTGTAGAAGTACTACCAATTTTTGCGCATCAATTTTGCATTTTGCACCATTGCTGAATTTATTAGTTCTTACAGTTTTTTGATGGAATCTCTAGTGTTATCTATATATAATATGTCATCTGCAAAATATGATAGTTTTACTTTTTTTCTTTTTCAATATAAATGCCTTTTCTTTTTTTTTACCTAACTGCTCTGGCTAGATCTTCCAATACTATGCTGAATAGAAGTGGCAAGATTGGGCACTTGTATTGTTCTTGATCTAAGAAAAAAAAGCCTTTTGCCTTTTTACCATTGAGTATGATGTTAGCTGTGGGCTTGTCATAGATGGCCTTTATTATGTTGAGATGTGTTCCTTCTACTTTGTTGAGAGCTTCTAATTATAAATGGATGTTGAATTTTTTTAAATGACTTTTCTGCATCTATTAAGATAATCATATGATTTTTTAATCTTTTATTTTGTTAATGTATATATTATATTGACTGATTTGTAGATATTGAATTATCTTTGCATTCCTGGAATAAATCCCCCTTGATTATGGTGTATAATCCTTGTAATGTATTGTTGAATTCAGTTGGCTAATATTTTGTTGAGGATTTTTACATCTATAGTCATCAGTGATATTGGTGTCATAAAATGAATTTGGAAGAGTTCCATTCTCTTCTAATTTTTGGAATAGGATGAGAAGAAATGGTTTTAATTCCTTTTGAATGTTTGATAGAATTTACCAGTGAAACAATCTGGTTCTGGAATTTTGTTTTTTGGGAGGTTTTTGAATACTGATTCAATCCCCTCACTAGTAATTAGTTTGTTCATATTTTCTATTTCACCATGATTCAGTCTTGGTAGATTGTATTTTTTTAGAAATTTATCTATTTTTTTCTAGATTGTCCAATTTTTGCCAAGGATAGTATAGTTGTCAGAGCAATAAAGCATCAACCAAATGGAAAGAAAGTGAAATAGTAAAAATTATGATTCTGTAGAAAAAAGAATGTAGTAAATATATTTTAATACAGGAAAATATAGGTCGAACAGTAATGAAAATATTCCACTTATTCTTTTAAACAGGTAGACACTGAGATATTGACCTATTGGTTACACCCAGACAATGTGTTTCAAAGTTAGTGTATTTCCAAGCACATCATCATGATGAGATATAAGACCAAAACAGTAGCCACCAAAAACATCAACCAAGTGCTATCATTTCAGTTATTACTGTCTAAGGGGTGTAACAGCAGTGAGAGACTCATGGTGGTGCTCAGCATCCTGACTCAAGACATTTCTGAGATCCAGCTTCAAACCTGCCTTTCTAGTCCGAGATTGTTTCACCTTCTCTAGAATGAATGAGCGGATGACCTTTTGACTTAAACTGTCTGAGTTGGCATCTGATCCTTGCAATCAAGGAAAGTTTAAAATGACTAAAATTAGACAACATTCTAGGCCACCATTTTTAAAGAAAGTAAATATGAATTTAGAGCTCACATTCTCATCATGTTTTTCGGCAGGCACCCAACCTCAGCCTGCTGCCCTAAACATGCTGTATTTTACAACTAAGGTATAACAGAGTTGTATATCTCAAAGAATCAAATGGAAGAGTCTCTGAAAAATACTTCTCAAAAATAAGATAAAGACTCTTCAAAATTGTATATATGTATGCACATATATACATATATATTTGTGAATTCAAGTAGTTTATGGTATGATTTAGAAGGAATATGACACTGTTACCGACTAAAAATCAAATATGTATTAACATTCCAAAGCACTGAGGAAACAGGTCATACATTTCATTAGTTATTTTAATGAAGCTTAAAGCAAAATGGCATTTATTACTTTATTATTTATTATTAGGCTACCCACACCTGAATGGTGTATATTGCAGCTGCATTCACTACATACAAAAACAGAATTCTTCAACTTGTTTTTGATGGGATATCTGTTCCTGCATTTGTGAATGTTTCCTGATAAGCTTTCCCTTTTCTTCCTGACTGTGATATCATCAGTGGCTGAACATGTGCATATGTTCCTTTCTTTTCTTCTTCCCATAATGCTACGTGAACATTACACATTTCCTTCCACTTTTGATCTAAAGTAAAAATGGCCCTTTAAAAAGATTTTAAATGTGCTTTTCCATTTTTTTTTTTTTCTGCTATGGATCTTTAAACCATTTGAAACAGGAAACATCACTCTCCTGCTGAAATCCATTTCCTTTAGAATGTAAATGTATTGGTTTATCACTTAAAGTCACTTTTTTGTGAAACTCTTTTGAATTAGATAACTCCCTAACTTGAGAGTGGAAGACTGGGAAAAAGGACTGGCTAGAATGTCAGACATTTCTTTTTTCAGTAGTTCTATTATTTCATAGACTACCTGGTTAGGAACTTGGTTATAAAAACAGAGATATATTTTAAAGGAAACAAAGATGAAAATTTGTATAATGTGTTTCTTTTTAAAAGAAAGACCAGAGTGAAGGGAAAGATAAATCAGGAATTGAATGTTGCATTAATGAAATAATAGAATAAAGCAAGAAAAATATATTGAAACATAGTGCTGAGAAAAAATAATAGCTATGAGAAATATGTGGTAAATAGAACAGCATATGAAAATGGATCTTAATACATACCTAGCCATTTTGATCAGCTAGTTCAATTAGCTGATCAATTAGTTCCATTTTAATCTATATTTTCAAGGTTGAAATATGGTCTGTATACTTTAATGTTTTTAGATATAGTCACTGAATGTGTATCTGATGGAATTTGTGGACAGAGGTGTATGAGGTCATAAAAATTTGCATTTGGAGGCATGCATATGATTTTTACTAGTCTATAGATATTTCCACATTAACACTCTTTATTAACTATATCTGGGTTCTGTATTTTACAGATGATTTATGCAATGAAGAAAGCACAGATATTTTGGGCATCTGTATGTCTGTTGCTTAGTTGTGCCTCTGTCCCTCTCAATGCTGTTCCTGAGGATAATGAAGGACATAATGTTACAGGTAAAATAATAGAAGCATTTGACTTTTGTAGCTAGTCAAAACTCTTAATTTTAATCCAAAAAGTTAACAGTTTTTTCTCCATTGTATAGGAAAATTAGTTTTCAGCAAAGTGTCTTATATATAAAATGTGATGTGTAAAAAAACAAAACAAAACAAAACAAAACCCTTAGTCCAAAAGAAATCCAAAAATAAAATATTAACAATAAAACAATAGAACAAGGAGAAGACTGTACAGCGATTATTATTGTAGATTTCTTTCTTTCTTAAAAGTAATATTTTGTGGCAAATTAGTAGATGATTGATAAAAATCTTGCCATTGATAATGGTGAGAGAATATGAACACAGTAACAGCTTCTATTTGTATGTATGTTTATGAGGTACCAAAGATTTCCATAAACACATTCTTATTCATATCTCTAACAGTTCTTTAAAGTGACTTTGTTCCCTTTAATAAAGATTGAATGAATATATCTTATGTGTCTGAAATTGTGGTAGGTTCTAGGAAGCAGTGATGACTGACTCTGGGTTTTCAATAATCTCAGTTTCACATGGGAGACTGAATTGTAGACAGGTTATTCAATATAATATAGTAAATAAAGTGACAGAGGCATGTATAAGTGCTGCTGTTGATGCAAAGAGGAAGGGGACGCATCTAAGCTTGGTGATCTGAAAACTGTGCATAGGGCGGTGGCCAAGTGCTAAATGCTATATCACTTCAGCCTGTAGTCCCAAATGAGAAACTTTGAGCAGAGCTAAAGATCTGCACCAGCCAGACCCACAGCTTATAGAGCAGCCACCTACAAAGGCCAAGCCTAGATGAAGCCCAGGAACCAGCAGACAAGAAGCAAACCCAGCTAGGAGCAACAGGGCCACTCGCATCCTACCTATAGTAAAAAATAAAGACATTGTTATTTTTCATATATTTCTATCTCTATCTCCATCTCTATCTCTCTCTATGTCTATATCTACATCTATATCTAGAGATAGTTACACATATATCTATATCTCTATATAGTTACAATTTATTAAAGATGAAACATTTAATGAAGTAAAAACTATAATATGCCTTATAAAATTTAGGCAAATAATCCTTCATTTGGTTCATTTCTCAAAAAGGATGGCTAAAGATCTAATATTCTGAAGTTGGGTAGAGACAGGATGTGATGAATGAAATAAATCCCAACAGCTGAAAAGCAGGAAACCCCATCTTGGGAACTGGAAGGAGAAAGGGTCCAAGTGTTCTCAATATTCACCTAGTCCATTCTCCCCCGGTTAGGCTGAGAAAATGCATGCCAGTTAACCAGGAAGTCTTGAAATTGTTGCTGCTGCTACAGTCAGCCAAGAAACCAGAATTAACCTATCATGAACTAAGCCAGAGTTTCAAATCTCTGTGGAAATCCAGACCAAAACCAGCTGGATAAGAAAAAATTTTGATTTTCAAGCTAGACTTAGGTGAAGTCTTATCCAATTTTGGTTTTGTTTTATTTTTAATTAATTTTGCAATAGTATGATTCCACCTCTGAATCTACTCAGTTTTGGAGATACCATTTATCACATTATGGCAGAGTCATGCCACCATTTTATAGAATTATACCTTATCATTGAAATAGTGTACTATCATTTTATAGAAAAACATACAAGATTTTATTGCTTCTCTCACAAGTCAATAGTCAACTTTTTAAAAAATCAGTCCAACCTGCAGGTAGGATGAAATACAATAAGCTTCCTGAAAAGACAAAATGAATAATAAAAAACAGTGATGATAAGCTTTTTAAAGATTCCTTTGGACTGGGAGAGAGGCAACATTCAGAGAGAGGCAAGTATCTTTTAAAGATGTAGAACCAGACAGACTTAAGTTTGCATGTATGGTTTGCCACACAGTAGCCTTGCAAAATCAGATGAGTTATGTAAACTCTGTGACTCCCAGTGTCCTAACCTATAAATAAGTGATATAAATAACTGTGTTCATGTGGTTTATACAGCAACTGCAAAAAGCATCTGATACATTTTCTGACACAGAGAAAGTGAAGAGTACATGACAGTGTTCTTTCTTCCAGAGAAATTCAATCTTTTGGTCAGCGAGTGAAGCAATATGTAGACTTAGGTAGTAAGCTGCCTTAAAGCTCTAGGTTCCCAAACACATTCCAGGAGAATGAGGATTCTAACAAACAAGGACATGACACATCTCCAAATATTATCACGAGCTACCATCCGACATCCTAGGACAGGAAGAGGGGAGAGGGAGATGGTAATCCTCAGCATGTGAGACATAAAATACAAGAAATCAATGACAAAAATGGCTAACTATAAACCATACATCTATTTATCTAGCTGCCTCACATTGAATTCCTATTACACTGCCCTGTATGTGTTTTCCAATTTCATGGCCTTAGCTCGATCCTTATAATAGTCAAGCCTCTCTTCAAGTCTCAGTAGCAAGTCTCAGGAAGTTATCCCTGACACCCTTAGACAACCTCAAGTGTCTTATTACACAGTCGCACGGCACCCTGAATTCCTGAATATTTATAAGTCTTGAGTGCCTACCTGCACTATGAAAGAGGAGGGACGGCTGCCACCTCATGTACTACTATCATATCTGCCATGACAGAACAGTACCTGACAAATGATCACACACGACTGCTGACTTTCAAAAAGTTTTATCCAAAGTAAGAAATGAAAATAAGATAGACTTCCATCCCTTTTGGATGAATTTGCATGGCGTGGTGTCCACCAGGGCACACCTGATCACTTTCCTTCTTCAGGGATGCTATGTTCAAGTGTGACTCAAGTTCACCGCACAAAATTAAGGATTCATGGAAGCAATATATGATGTTAAATGGTAAAGTTGAATAATTAGCTAATAATTAATAAAATATAGTTTTAAAAAGTTAATGTTTTTCTTAGAAACATTTCCTAAGTTAATTCTTAGGAAATTGGTGTAAAACTATTACCTGTTTTCTTCATCAAAAGCTTTTTAGTTTCTATAAAGTGAATTTTAGAAAATAATTGAGTGGAAATTATATAATTAGTTCGTATGCTTCACCTAAGTGCCACTTTAGAAATTTTAGTCACATAGATCTGTAACAATAGCACTAAGAATGTGCAAGATATCAACTATAAAACCATGTGGGGGTCAATTTTAAAGTCATCACTTACAGTGTGAATTGAGCAATTAATTTCAGAAATGCCATTTTATAATTTGTAAAATGGAAATATTAATGCATAACTCAGAAGTTAGTTGTGATAATTAAATGATATAATTACAAAATGCCTGAGGCATAGTAATTACTCAGTGAAGAACATTAGCTGTTATTACTATTATAACTACAACTGGTGGTCTGGCTTTCATTTTTGTGATGCACTGCCTCCACCTGGTGGCAAAACTTCAAAATAGCAGGTTGAACTTGGGGTGAATATGTCAATACAGAAAATGTAAAATAAAAAATTTGGCATGATGATAAGAACTATGAAATATGTCAAGAGTAAAAAGTAGAGGAATCATCAATGAGAAAGAATCTTATATAAATTATTTATTTATAAGAAATAGTTTTCCTGATGTGGCAACTTGGATTTGGTGCTGCCTTTTATAGATAAAGATGTATGTATAATAACAAATCTCTTTTATTCTACCTTATTAAATTTTAGGTTTGCAAGTTTACTGTTCTATTATTTCTGTTATCTAAATTTATATCGATTGAAAAATTGGTTAATTTAGTTATCAAAGAAATCAAAATGGTGATATGCTATTCTGCAAATTATATATATATATTTTAAGCTGAATTAGTGGTTGAGATAAAATTGACATGTTCATGCAAAGTGTCGAATGAATTGAATAGTGTAATAATACCAAGATATGTGTAGAAAGCCATATTTTTAACCATTCCAAGATTGCAAGGCCTACTTATCACTTTAAGACTCATATAGAAAATTAAAAATAACATTTAAATTATTTTGTTATAGTTTTAACATTATTGAAATATGACTAATACTTGAAATTAATTCTATAGATCATTAGGATAACAAAATATGAAGGATATAGGAGTCTTGGTAAAATTACCTAATCCAATTTTTATGATACTTTCTCTTTCAAAAATTCACAGAAGTTTTGAAGCTACAGAAAAATTTATCATTGCTTTGTCTTCTAGAATATCATACTTTTACTAATTTATCTTTTATGTTTTTTAATATTTTATGTAAAAATATTAAAGTGACATTTATTCATGCCTTTTTTAAAAAAGTAAATTATTTTATAGTCCATTAAAACACTTTTTAAAAGATATTTATACTTACCAGTTTTAATTTAATAGGATATCTCTTCACCCTATAGGGCAAATTGATTTAATTTGAAGTTTCAATAGCCCCATAAGGGATCACAGTGAATATTGAATGGTATAGAAAAGGCAGCATTATATGGCATTCTTTGATCATTATTATTTTGGTTGTACCAATCACAATTTTCAGTGTATATCTTATTGGTAGATTCTGTAAGCAAATGTAATTTATTTAAAATTAGGCTTCCATTATTATTAGACTTAATAAAAATCAAATTTAAAAATTTTATTTGAGTTTTCTGTATGTACAAGTCCCTCCTCCCCAAGATAGAAAATTCTCCTGTAACTAAAATAAATGATTGACTATTTAGGGGAAAAGTTATAATTCCAGGTCAAGAGAATAGCCTCATTCTTTTTAAACATAAAAAGCATTTAATTTTTTCGATATTTTAAAAAAATAATCATGGTAAGTAAAAGAATTTATGATGAGATAGATGGATCAAACACTTACATTTTTATAATTAGGGAATAGTTTAATGCAGCATGATATATATATACATATATATATGATATATATATAGATATATACATATCTATATATATATATGAATACACTGCTGCTTTTAAAGATTTATTTTATGTGTAAAAGTGACACGATTATGGATTAGGGAGAGAAACTCAAATTAACATTTTCCCTTAAGAAATGCTGAATTAAAAAAGAGGTCTTTACTTATTTGTAATGTCAACAAAAAGGTTACCTTGCAACTACTGCTCAATGCCATATCGGTCAACTGGTACAGATTTAAGCAATATCTATCACAAGTCTATAAAAGTTAACCTATATTTTTCTTTAATCTCTACAAATAATCAACTATTCAAGTCTAATAGTTGATAAGACCTGTCTTTTGGTGAATTTATAAAATTTATTTACCTTTTTTGATAGCGTCAAATAACTTTTTATAGGTTTTTGTACTTTTTCTTAATTCTGGGATATATTAAAAATGAAATAAAAAGGAAATACAGGACATTATTACAATGTTGATGAAAGATGATATATCACATTTTTTATTTTTACTTTGTAGTTGCTGAGTTGCCGCCACTGAAACTTAAACATCCATTTTGTGGATTTAAAGCAGATGATGGCCCATGCAAAGCAATGCTAAAGAGATTTTTTTTCAACATTCACACTCAACAGTGTGAGGAATTTATATATGGAGGATGTGAAGGAAATCAGAATCGATTTGAAAGCCTGGAAGAGTGCAAAGAAAAATGTGCAAGAGGTACATTTCTGGCGGCATTTATCTCCCAGGAGCCTTTAGGGCTATTAGAACTAATCATAGACTTGATAATTTTAAGAAAAACATAAGTGCAAATTATTTTTATACTTGAAGGCATCTTTCTTTCACATTTTCCCACATTTTTGGTGTTTGTTTCCAACTATTTATTTTTTATTTTTTTCATATCAGTCTTTATAAAGTATATTAAGCCTCATTTATCACCCTGTACACTTTAAGTTGGCACAACAGGTTTTATATCTGCAATGAAGTGAGCGTAATTCGGTAGCTATTAGTTGGCAAGAAAGACATTGTTAGTCAGTGACTTAGACTTTATTAACACAATGATCTCACTGCTGTCCCCTGTGGAGGCAACGAGTCTGAGAATCTACTTTGAGGCTCTCACTAGCTACCAATTACAAAATTCCTTGCTGCATCAGAAACCAAAGACATGCATATAAAGTTAAAGCATTCCCATTGAAAACTTGAAATACTGTAGAAAATATCATCCATACTAACCCATGTAGACATCAATGACTTCAACTTTTCTTTTCATATTTTTACTAAGTAATAAGGTTTAAAAGTGCATCATATATTGTTATTCAACTTTACCAAACACTTTATTCTGCTTTGATCTAATTAAGTCTTTTTGCATATTTTACATATTGCAATATTGTACGTGGCTTTACCTTTTCTTATTGAGATAAATTCCAAATAATTAATGGTCAAAATTTTGAATGTTTTTATTTCAGTTTTAGTCTTCCGAATTGTGAGCATCTTGAGGGATGGAAGAAGCTGAGCTGTCTTCATTTCACCAGTTTATACCTCCAAATTTCCCCATGGCATATTCTTAGAGCTAGTTGAACTGAATTATAATACTATAAAGATGGTATTTTTAGCTTGTAATACTAGGTGTCTTTTTTTTTTTTTTTTTCAAGCAGGCAGCTCTGCATTCTCACTTTGATAAGGCTTTCTGAAGTAGCTTTACAAAACAGCCTTGGCACCATGATGATCTAGGCGTGTGGGAAAATCTCTATGTGGTGAAGAGAGGATTTTTCTCCTCTGTGACTCTGAAATGTTTTGTTGTATGCTCAGAGCTGACAGAAAAGAAATGTCATTGTATTTCTTTGTCCTCAGAGCACTAATTTCCCTACTTCCTCTCCATAGATGTGCTAAAAATGTTACTAACACAGATTAGCCAGTTCAGTGGTCTTCTGTGGTGCCTTTAGTTTCTGTGATTGCCTGGTCATTTTCCATTCATTACAGATTTCTATAAGCTGTTCTCTTCTGTACTGGGCCAAGTATCGTTTTGTGTTGAGTTGAATATCACTCAGGTTCAGCACCTTGGCTAGAGGCCTGGTGGCCTTATTCTTTGTAAGCCTCACTTTCCTGTTTAGCAGCCTACTTATTTTCATCAACTTATCTCTTCCCTGAATTACATACCTGTTTTTTTTCTTTTTTAATAATTTACAAATCTTTTATTTCACCATTGTGCAAAAGTTACCCTTTTTCTTTTGGAATTAATCAACTATAATCATTGTTTTTCAGCGACTGCCCCGCTTATAATGTCTTCTAAAAGATCATTACTGCCTAGCATGTAAGAGTCATGTCCCCATCTCATTCTCTCTCCAAAAGCCACCTGGCGTTATTGTTTGTATATTTGAGTGTTATACAGTAAGCTACTGTTAAAGATATAGCTCACATACAGAAAAAAAATATGGCTAGGCTCTTTAAAAAAAAAAAAAAAACACCTGGAAGGAGAATTTCATCATTGGCCATAAGCAATTGGATTTGAATCCTCTCTTCCAATATAAATAGCTACAAAACTGGACAAAGTATGTGAAGCAACTGTTTTCAGACATTGATCAAAAGACAGTACAGGATTTGATTTCTGAGAGGAAGAAAAAATGTGAGGCAAGCCATCTAATCCCCACCAATTTCTGTATGCTGGCACTTCTAGACCACAGTTAAGGGGCAGACACCCATGCACAGCATGAAGGTCCCTATGGTGGAGGATATGGAGATTGGAGATTAGGAGGTTGAGGTGACTGGGGTTTTAGAAAAAATATGAGGGAGAGGATGGGCTTATGTAGGAAAAAATTAGAAAAACCTGGATAGAAATTCTTTTGAGTTTGTTACCAAATAATAAAACTGCATGTATTTGGTGAATTTCTATGAGTTTAAAAAAATAATTATTAGGGCTTTGTAAGTGAAGCAATTCCAGAGCTCTCACATTACTAAAAGAAATTTAGCACTTAATTCAGTAATAGTACTGAATTAAACCTAAAAGGTTATTTTAGATTTGCCATAATAAAGCTTACAGAAAACATTAAAAGATCTAGCTGACCCACAAGTAGCTTAACTACCTGTCAAAAGGGACTTCAACATTCTTTAAAGGAAGACAATAAAATCTAGCAGCCAACAGCATGATATTTAAAAATATTCACAATTCCTCAGAAATACTAAATATTCAAAGAAAAAGCAAATTGTGTTCCACAACTTGGAGAAAAATTACTAAATTCTAACAGACCCAGAAATGAGAGAGTATAGAATTAGTAGACAAGAACTAAATACAATATATAAAATAAGAAATTCACCAGATGTATTTAAGAGCAGATTAGACATTATGAAAGAAAAGATCAGTAAACTTAAAGACAGAGCAATATAGGCAGAGCAAAATGAAGCATAATGGGGGTGGGGGGAGACTTAATAAGCAAACAAACAAACAAAATATAACCCAGTAACCAATAACATACTATCGAGATCCACCAAACTGTGTAATTGACATCCTAGGGGTAGAGCAGAAAAAATATGTGAATAAATCATGGTGAAAAACTTATCTACATTTCATAAAAACTAACTTATAAAACCAAGAGCCTTGACAAATTTAAAACACAATTAATGCACAAGAAAGAAAAACTACATAAATGAATATAATGATCAAATTGCTAAAAATCAGGATTAAAAAGTAAATTTTAAAGATTTAGAAAAAAGATACATTAGGTATAAGGGAACAAAGATCAACAGAATCACAAATTTCTCATCAAGAAATAATTCACAGGAGAAAATGGAATATCTTATTTAAAGAGCTGAAGGAAAAAATAAACTTCTGATTAGTAATCTAGATATATTAAAAATATCTTTAAAATGGAAATAAAATAAATACCTTTTTAGATTAAAAACATACCTGAGAAAATGTATTGCTAGCAGACTTGCACTGGAAGTAATACTAAAAGATTTAAAACTAATGCACAAGAAAGGAGTGGAAAAATATGATATTAGTGTATAAGGCTCTAGATCCTATAGGTGAAAGTTCTGTAAATTACCTGAAGCTAGGGTGTCATGAATTAAAGATGCCCAGGACACCTGCTAAAAATAAAAAAATTAAAAAAAAAGAGGAAGTATAGGAAATAGATAATTAATGAAAATGAAATCCTCATTTAAATAATCTTAAAGAGGATTGGGAAAGAGAGAAACAGGAACAAAGAGCAGATGAAAAGCAGAAAACAAATAGCTGGGGATTTTTACTGACCTATAATAATTACATTACTATTTAATGATGTACTCACTCCAATTAAAAGTCAGATAATAGACTTCATATAAAAAAAATTAAGAACTAACTGCATGTTGTCTACAGGAAAAACATTTTAAAAATAAAGACACGTGTTAAAAGTGAAGGAATAAAAAAAGTTATACCGTGCAAACACTAATAAGAATGATTAGTAAAAATATATTGTAGGATAAGAAATACTAACAGGAGAAAGAAAAAATATTGTATAAGAATAAGGGCTCATTGATCAAAAAGACATAACAAACCCCAATGTCTAAATAAATATATGCTTCAAATATAAAACTTCAAAATTTTCAAAGAAAAAAAACTGACAGAAATGAAAAGAGAAACAGATAATTCCTCAGTGTAGGTTACATATTTTGACCCATATTTTTTAGTAATTAATAAAACAAGTATTCAGAAAATCAGTATGGATAGAGAAGACCCAAAAGACATTATCTACCAACTTAAAATACTTTATAAACCAGAAATACTTGAATTATGAAAAATATTGTGAGCTGAATAAAAATAAAAACAGGGTAAAATCTGTGAGATATAGCTAAAGCAGTGCTTAGAGATAAATTTCTAACTATAAATATTTATTGGAAAAATTAAAAGTTTAAGATGAATTTTTAAGAGTCATCCTCAAGGAACTAGAAAAAGAAGAGTAAGTTAAACCCAGATGGCTTTTGCTTTATTTCTCTTCTGTACTTGGAAATAGTGATGCTTGTAATTGGGTTGAGACAATGAGGCAGGGAAAAGAATCAGGAAAAGAAATAGTTCTGGTTCTTTCCATCCCTATTCCTAATTCCCTGTAGAAGTTGTCTGTTTCTATAGGCAAAGTAAGCTGTTTGAGTTACTTTCATCTTTCGCATTATTTTATAAATAACTGTTTTGAACACAAGTATTTTGAACAGCAAACTTAGTTTACCATGAATTCTTATTTTTGTAAGTATGTTAGAACTTTTAACATAGTTTTTGATACATTATTATGTTAAAATGAAATGGCTTCATAATTAAAATTAAAATACTCTAATGTTTAGAGAAAATTAAAAAATGTAGCTATTGACATTCTTATAAAAATAATTTTAATAATAATAAATACATTACCCTAGTTTGTAAAATTGAAATTCATAGCATTATTTTATAAATTGATGTAAAACATAAACATATATTGTTTTCCTTGCAGATTATCCAAAGAAGACTGGTAGGAAAAAGACAACATTGCAAAAAGGTGAACATTTATTTGTGTGCTCATTAGTAAAATTCATGTAAGGCACTTACAAATTTAATTCTCAGGTTTTTTTGATATGGGATTCATTATCAATCCATGTGACCTTTGAAATGGTTTCTGTAGATGTAATGACAAATTAGAAAAAACATGTATAATGTTTGGTAGTGAAGGTTTCAAGTGCTATATTAACTCTCATTCTATCTTGCATTAGATCAGTAACAACCCAGGGCCACACACGTGCTACTTTAACATCTCCCAAATAGTAATTTAGACATTGCTTGTCTTTAGTTCTCTGATCTCTAATCCCTTGAAAAGCTCAGCATTGTGTGGCTTTAGCAAATTTCATCCAATATTACCCTGAATAGGTACATGTCTTTGAGCTATCAACAATCATGAGCAAAAGCAGAGGTATTTAACAATAAGCAATTGCTTTTGTCAATATTATTTAGTGTTTTAAATCAGATTCAATACGAATGTTACTTTATCTGAGGAATAAGGGTCATGGGCTTTGTTTTATTTTGTTTTGTTGTTTTGTAAGTTTAGTTTAAGGTAATTGCTTAAATATGCAGCCCCAAATAAGTGAGTAGTGAAAATCATGTAGCTTGTGTAAATTAGAGTGCAGCTAAAGTATGCATTCTATATTACTTAGTTTTAACTGGGCATCAATTTAGAGCAAGGATTGTGTATGCACATTCAATACGAATTTACTTTATTTATTTATTGAGGAATATGGGGCATGAATTTCTTGATTTGTAACCCTAAATATTTTAAACTATCGGCCTAAGCAGAAATATTTTGCAAGTGTGCAATTTCAACTTTGTCTCAAAATAAATTTATGTCCTAGAATGGGGTCTCATATAAATAATAGCAACTTCCAGACGTAGAATTTTTAATTGTACTTTTCAGCATAATTTCTTACTGTTTTATATTGTCTATGTGCAAGATTTTTACCTACTCCCTTTTGTTGAATGTAGAATTCTTATATCCTTTAAGATGATTTAAAATTTCATAAGAAGTATGTACTAAGACCAAAACAAATCCAAGTGATAATAACTGAATATATTTTTTCTCTTATAAGAGTATTATACAAATTAAATACTTGTTTTTTTTTTCTTGTTCCAATAATAAGTTTATCTACAAATTGTTATTATGGGAATAATAGTAACATTCATAATAAATTAACTTTCAAATCGGTACTTTGAGAAGTTATAGAAAATAGATATTTTACACTATATTAAAGTGGGTTGTTTTATTTGATAACGATTTTTCATCATTTTTTCTGCAGATTTATAATTGTTGCAGAAATTATCATTATTAAGTACATGCTTTTATTTTTTATAGTAAAACACTCGAGATAGAACAGCCAATTACTTTAAGATGTAAAAGGATACTACGGATCATTTTTGCCACTATGGTACCATAGTTGCTGGGAGAAAAATGAAGAAACTGAAGCTTCCCCCCTGGCCCCCAAAATCTAAGCTCAAAGTCTTGAGATCATAATGTTTTAAAAATAAGTTTAATTCTCTTATTTACAGAGTAGATGAAGCTTGTAATGTGGATCACAGTGGCACAACTTCTGTGACAGCTGTGTTTAGCCTTGTTTGGACCACTAACAAAGAATGAGTATTAGACTTTCTCAAAAGTCTCTCCGATCCCTGAATATGTATTTCCTTTCAGGCTTTGCACTGTTGGAATCACTCCAATAACTGAAAGAAAAATAAGAAACACAGTGGTGGGGATGTCATACCTTACACAGATACTAGTTCCAGCATAAGAATTCAGGAACTTCTAAGAATAGCCATGAAAAGCTTCTATACCCCTCAAAGTTTCTCCAATTTTTTTTTCATTGAAATTATTCTTATTGATAGAATACATTAATTACACTTTTCCCCTAATGAGACCCCCCACACCTAAAAATATGAAATATTTGTAAATCTTTCCTAACTGTAGATGCACGTAGCTTAATAAAAATAATTAAGTCAGATTTTTGTCATAATATTTTATCCTTCCAAACCTAGGGTAAAATAACCCAATGTCTTTTATTCTCTCAAATCATGAACCAGTCAATGCCCTAATTTATTACAAGAAATCTAGAACTTGAAATTCCATAGCAATGGTGTGTGATAATTGCATCTTTCCTATTCTAAATGTTATGATAGATATAATAAATAATTTTAATATCATACGGCTGTGGATAAAGATGTATTTTTACCTTTTACCTTTAACTTTTTCATGTTTACTTCTTAAATAACCATTTATAAATTTAATAAAAATAATGAAGCTATTTACAAAAAAGAATATTGCTTTCTAACACTTTTATAATTTCTAGAAAAGCCAGATTTCTGCTTTTTGGAAGAAGATCCTGGAATCTGTAGAGGTTATATTACTAGGTATTTTTATAACAATCAGTCAAGGCAGTGTGAACATTTCAAGTACGGTGGGTGTCTTGGCAATCTAAACAACTTTGAATCATTGGATGAATGTAAGAACACCTGTGAGGATACATGTAAGTTTATTTCTCTTCTCATTTTACTTCATTTATAGGCATTTTTTAAAAAATAAGGCATCTTAAAGGATGGTCAGGTTTACATACATTTTGTTTTAGACATACAAATGAAGGTACGTTTGTATTTATTAAATCTGATAGAAATTAGTCACTGTGTTTTTAAAAAGCAGATATTTAAGAAATCTAACTATAGTGAAAATTGTTTCCATAGATCTGACACTGTATTTTTCAGGTTCCATTATTTAATATTCCTTCCTGAGAACACTGTAGTATAATTTAGGTACAAGAGTAGGACTACTGAAATCCTTAAGTTTATAACAATTTGCAGGCAAATAGTTTTTGGGAACATACCACCTAAAATCAATCGGTTTTATCTGACCATAAAATTTATTAAAGGAGTGACTTAAACATTAACCATAATCCTTTTATTGATTAAAAACCACAAAGTTACTCATGGAAATATTACACACACATATATGTGTGTATGCGCATATGTAGTTGCTGTTCGCTAATTTAACATAGTAATGTGAATAAAATTTCTAGAAGTCTACTTGTCTTAACCAAACGACTATGCTTTGCTTTTGTATGTAATTATGAGCTTGGGACAGTGTCTCATATTTTACTTGGCTGCATATTTTCAGTGAATGATTTCCAGGTGGATGATTACAGAACCCAGCTTGATCCTGTGAATAATGACTCCTTGACTCTCCAGCCTACCAAACTTCCCAGCTTTTTGGGTAAGAGTCTCATTTTTAAAAAATTGCTTCCAGAAAAATATTATCAGGGAAACAATAGAAGTAGAATGTATATTAGAACTATGCTTCAAAGAAATTCTATCTGTTTTGTTATTTAATAATAGATGTGCTGAAATACTAAGATTCAAAAAGTGTAAGACATTTAATCCCATAAAATAGTTTTCCTAATCTATTTTAAAGTATGCTTTGAAGTAGGTTTTTGATTACATATCACATGAGATATTTAATGTGATATTTAACTCTATGCCAAATTTATTTTATAAAATAATGCTATGAATTTACTCTCAGCCTCAATGTCTGAGAGTAAATCACTATAATGGCAGCAGTTTGTCAAAGGCAGTCTGAAGTGCTCTTAAATTGAGCACGGCATTGGACAAGGTCTCTGATGTTAGTTACAAGACAATTAGAAATTTGTTGAATAACCATCTCCAGAAGTTATTTCACTCTGAAGAGAATTTTCTTTTGGACTTCTGTAGAACTCTTTTCTGGGCTTGACTTTGTAACATATTATTCAAATTTTAACAATCACATAGAAAATATGCCCACAAAATTACAGCTCAGGGAAAATAGTAAAAATACTGGAAAATATAAGCAGAAACCACAAATATCCTGGCAGTTAAAAACAACCTGAAAAACTAAAAGTTAACAGGATAATGTAAGGTTCTACATAAATTAAAAAAAAAAATCATGTATTTTCTTTCAGGAATTGGTGATTTTGCTTAGAAGTAGACCATGTGAAAGTGTTAGAAGTAAACTTGGCATGAGTTGAAAGCTTTCTGTGGCTATTAAAATTGCAATCTGTGGGTAAAAAAAGACATAGTGTCCAGGCTAGAGGTTCTCACCCTAGCCACGTGTTAGAATGAGATGGGGTTCAGAATCAAAATGTCTTTGAGCATTTCTCTTTACAAGCAGCAAATAAGCAAGCAAACAAACAGAAAACAAAACAAACCTCTGCCCAGGTGGATCTAAAGTACTGCCAATCGTTGACTATGACTTATTCTTAAATGAGGGATGTAAATGTCCAGCTCAGTCCCACACTGACCTGATTGTGTCAGTAAGATTTGCGTCAGTCCTGAAAGCCATAGCTTAGAAGTCACACAGAGAACTGGAAACATGTTTATAGAATGACTGGAAAGTGTAAGGAGACATGACAATCAAGAGCAAACATCGTATATGCTCTCGGTACTTCAAATGTTGTCATGTAAGGAGAATTAAGTTCTGTATAGACTTCACTTCTAATGTTATCACCCTCAGTCATCTCCATCTCAACCCTGACCGCACCCTGCATCTCAATCCTTTCTTCTCTTCCCCAGCTCAGCCTAAGAATCAGGATTAATGCATGTTATCTAAAGTATAAATTTCTTTCTTTAAAGTATTTATTTTTAATGCGAGATCTTAAAAAATGAATGGGTGCCTCAGGGATTAAATACTCTAAATTGTAGTTGTTTAAGCAGTGTTCGAATAGCACTCGAGATGTTATAAAGGGCATGCAAAATTTCAGTGGGAGTTGAACAATATAGCATATTCAAAATGTCTTGAGGTCCTTAGAATCTATAATGAGGGCAGTTAATTCAATGCCAGATGAATTTGACTTTAATTTTTAAACATGACTTTGTTTGTAATAATAATAATTATTATTATTAATAAGTATCTTTGTAGTTTTTATTTATCTATAAAATTAAGTAATCTCATTGCTTTGTTTCTTTGTGTCCTTTCAGCCCTGTGTTTTTCATTGACATTTTGTTTTATCCGGTTAAATATCACGTGTTGAAACGCATGCTAAATCTTATTGCTGTGAAAGATGTAAAGTTCAGAATGACAAACATATTAATGGGTTTAAAGTTACATGTGATACAGTATATTTACAAATAAAAGAAATATGAAATCAGCTTTCATTATGTTTCAATATTTTTTGTTTGGGTTACTTTGCTAATTCAAATGGAGAGCTTCAGTCTTTATCATTAAAATGAGTAGAATGGGTTAGGAAATAATTTTGCCTTGAAATTTTATAAAGCATTGTATAAAGATCATGATTTTTGGTGCAGGTGCACTACCAACATAGAAAGGGGGAAATAAAATAAGTGTGAGAAAATAAATGAGTTTTAAATACTAATAAATGCCACCTCTAAGTTCCTATGTGGATGCACACTAAAAGTGTAATAAATAAGTTAATGGTTATAAATGTAAATGATTAAGGAAGCAGTAAAAATTCACATTAATTTAAAAGGAAATAATATTAAGACAATTTTTATTTAAAATAATAGACATTCAAGGGATAATTCGTAGTAACTTTATATAAAATCAAAAATATGGTCTCCTTTATTTGTCTAGAACTATTTTATTTTTTATTATACATATTTGCCTTAAAACCTAAATTCCTCTAGTCAATTTAATCTTTTTCTCTTTTTCTGTATGCATATATTTTCCTTTGTTTTGTAATCTAATTTAAAACATGAAATAATATTGCAATAACTTCAATGAGAAGTTTGATTGGAAGGGGGGTTTAGAAGGTAAAAGGTGACAATAAAGCTTTGCCTCCATTCTTCCTAAAACCTTCAGGATTCCTTGTCTGCCCCATCCGAGGTGCAGAATTTAGGAATGAAGCTATCATTCTCTGCTATCTAAGACCCAGATGATGCCTTCTCAATCCTGTCAAGTGGCAGAACATAGGAAGGCCATTATGCCCCCACTCTTTCTATATCTAGATTAATCCTCTACTTCATCGAAGGGCTTTGGTCTATAAATGCACTTTTGATATTCCAGCTCTAAAATGATTACATCTGTCACTATGTACAATTACATTAATGTTCTAGTAAAATTAAAAAATACACAGTTCTATGTTTCTGTAAAACCTTGTTCTAAGTTTTAGTAAATGTGTAAGCTTCTCTGTGGATATTAGGTTATTTTTGGAATGATATAATCCTTTAAGGTTTTGATTGGTTTTCAGGAGTAATAACACAACCCAAATACAAAAAGAATAGCATTCATTTAATTTTTTCCATTAAATAATAATACTTATGTAGAGTACTTGAATAATTTGAATATTCCAAAAATATAGCTAAATTTTGTTACTAGTAAGTGAAATATCTATAAATATTTAATGTTTCTCTTTATTATGACACTAGAAAAGTCTTTAGCAGTTCTATTCAATGTTACTAGAAAATGGATTGGTAATTCTTTTTTAATTGCTATTTATTCTTAACTCCCATAATATTGCAAATGAGCTTGAGAAATTTTTTCCCAGTGAGCGCTCTTGACTCAAGATAGTTGAATGCTTATAAGCACAACTAAATTTTAATTTTCTCCTTTTATTTCCATGTTTTAATATTAATAGGCTACTTAGGTGACCTCAAAGATTGAGCCTCTTTCTTAAAGAGATTTTTGTAAAATGCTTTGTTAAGTATATCCTTGTATGCAGAAAAAAACAAATTATTTGAGTTGAGAATACTGGCATGCAGAGGTATCATGGGGATTCAAAGCCAAAAGAGTTTTATTTGTATAATTTTTCTTTATCTTCACATTTTCAGCTTTCCAAACTTTCATAATTTTGTCACTATTTTCTAAATTATTACAGAAGAGCACTTGGTAATCTCCTTTGATCACTTTTCTTCTAATGAGTCATTAAATTCTATTGCTTTTATCAATGAAATATCCATTTCTATCTCTTCAATTTTCAGTTGTACCTGTTTTGTTCAGATCATAATCCTTCATGTGGAGATTATCTCAATGATCATATGTAATCCAAACTGGAACACTAATAAAAATAAAAGAGGGATGCTAAAAAAAATCAGATTGTTTATCTACTTTATATATGTATATATTGCCAGAAATTGAGTTTGTAAAATTATATTAAAAATTAGATAAATCATATATATGTTGGGACATGTTGTGCCAAAAAAAAAAAATAAGCATGAACTAATTCTGGCTCAGGAAAAACAGGTGGCATAGGGATGGATGGCAGATAGAGAGATAATCAAGAGATCAGAAATAACTCAGATATTATGTGTAATACATAATAAATATAATATATATAGTTAGGTGCATGCCACGATTATTCACTAGCACTGTCAACAATTCCGAAAAGTCTCACTTTCTCAACAGTCCACTTCCATAGTCCCAGAGAAGTATCTTGCTTTTCATAATGTGCTCTCAGACCACAAGCACAGGAACTTCCCTTATAATCTACATATGTCCGCATGGTGAATCCGGTACTTCATATGCTGATTTTCTGACAAGTTGGCTTTCTAAAAATAGATAACAACTTGTGAAGAGGATTCATCAGACATTCTACTTCCTGGCAGGAGAGCTGGTGAGAAACAAAAATATAGCACTTCATTTCTGCCAAGATTGCTGCCATCCAAATACAGTCACCCTAGGTGACCACTGACTACTTTTGCTAATCTCTTCCTTCCTGGACCATATCTGATTTTAACAAGGGTAAATTTTTTGCCCCAGTCATAAGATTCCTCCAGATAAGTATTTCTAAAACTCAAATAATATACACGTACCTTAAAAAAAAATCCACAGACTTCTAATTTGTAAACCCAGTTATTTTGAATGACTAATTTTATATGAACATGTAAAATAGCAAGAATAAACTTTTATGACTGTGGCCATATACAACTATAAATCAAAAATTATCCACCAATGAATACAAATAAAAATAATAGGTTAATAATTCTAATTTGATGACATGTTTTTTGCTAAAAGAAATATTCCTATTATAATTTAAATTTGGTTTGACTACTACAAGGCAGTTTAGCAGTCAGGCAGGAATAGATTAGAAAGGCTCATGTGTGGTACTCTATGTTGTATATAATCCTACGACTGCCCTTTCTCTTCTGGAATACTGGAAAATCTTTGAAAGAATAAATTTGAGAAGCATTGCTATAAAGTGTGTTGATTAAGAAAATCCCAACGCTTTCTTTTCTAGGGATGCCTTTCTTTTCTGTCACATCTTAATGACATTAAATGGACCTGAATGGCCAGTACAAATGTAACCACAGAATGCATAAAAGCTAGGAACTTTCTCATCTGTTATTTCTAGAATCAGTCTAGGTTTAAAATGCTGTCCCAGTAATTCTTGCTTTCAAATATTTGAGTTCTCTGCATACTGTTTGGCTCAGCACTGTTACTCTTAAGACTTCTTTCCAGCCTCCTTGTTTGATGAGTTATTTTGATTACATATCTTTCTTCTGTTCAAACATGATAAATTCCAGCTTTATGTATATAACTAAGTATAAGAAGCATCTAAGACATTCTGAGCTACAAAGAAGAGAAAACTGAGGGATTGGATTGTGACAACTTCACTTTACCTGATAATTATTAAAATAACTTTGCTCAGTTATTTTTATTTTCTAGTTAGTTTTCAGATGACATATCATAGTAGTTAAGATTCTTGCCTTTATGGGCAGAAAGATGTGAGTTTAATATCCAGTTCGGCTATTTGGCTGACTCTCTCTGTGGCCTTATAGAACTCTCAGCCTCAGGTTCCTCATTTGTTATGTAAAATATTTGTGAAGATTGTGATGACATATACAAAAATTTTAACCTAGTGTTTAGAACAACCCAATAAACATCTACTAATTTTTCTTCTTTCTTTTCAATATGTCAAGGCTTCCCTGTCTAGGCATTTTTTCTTGTGGTCTATTCCCCTATGACGTTTTAGTTTCGTGTGCCCTAGTAGCCCACTTTCTACATGTCACACTCAGTGAAGTGGCCCCATACACAAACAAAAAGTTCCATAGTAATCATTTTTCAATTCCCTGCCCTCTTTTCTTTTCTACGTGAAATGTCAGTTTCTGCCCATTTAACACCACTTCTCCCTTTTTAATGAATGGAGATATATGCTTTTCCTGAAGTACAGGTTTACTACATGTAAACAGTCAATTTATAGGTGATAGGTTTACCACCCATTCCCAATCAGAAACAGATCTCAATGTCCAGCCTTTCCTTTATGACACCTGGACACTGGGATCACTATAAAAATATTTTTATTATATAGTATTACATAATTACTTAATAATATATTATTAATAATAAATTATTTCTAATATTATATAATACATTATATTATATAATTTGAGCATTATAATTACATACAATTTGAAAAAAACAGAAAAGTAGAAAAAATAAGAATATCAGTCACACTCTCATTACACAGAAATGATCACTGCCAACAATTTAGCATATTCATTTACTATTTATTTGCTTTTTAAAAATTTCTTTATTATTATTGTTTTCTAGATCATCACAAAGTAAATAAAATGCAAGACTGGAAGTAGCTTCTGGAGTATCCCTAACGGTGTAGAATAAGCTCAGCATAAAATAATGTATTTTGTAGAGCTGTAACCCAGCAAACTGTTAAGCTTGGTACCTGCTAAAATCACTTGTATAGTAATTATCTTTCCTTTTGATTGTATTCCCTCTCAGACTTTGGCCCAATAGATGGCATATACCATTTCTATTCCTATTTTTCTGTGTTTGTATGTGTATCTATGTGTTTGTATATGGATATGTGTGTATGCATGTGTTTAAGCTTGGTGTGTTGACACAAAAAGATAAATTATTATATTTTATTGATTCTAAGATGCATATTTTTGTACATTTAACATTATTTAAATCATGGTGAAGCTTACAACTGGTAGTGTGTAATAGTGCAGTGATGTGGATTTTTTCCCTTTCTTTACAAGCAGTGCATAAAATAACTGTGCATCTTAAAATCAGTAAAATTTAGATTCTACATAAATTGTATTTTGTAGATTTGAGAAGCTATGAGCAATTACTAGTTCTATATAGTACCCTTCTACTTTTGTGGGTAGGAGAAAAAAAAAGCAATAAATAGTAAAAATATACATTGCAGTAACTTCCATATTTTTTAAACAATATTTAGGCACTTTTAAATACCTATGTAGAAATATAAATTTATATAATTATAAAATAAAAATGTTTATATTTTTCTTCACTATGAAATGATGGGAAAAAAAGAATTTGGTATTTAAAGGAAAGATTTATTATTCAATTCCCTAAAATAGTCTCAGAACACAAAAAATAATTGACTTACCAGGTCATTAAGTGGTTCATAAAGCCTAATTAGATCAGTAACATAAAAACCTAAATAAGAATGTAAAATGGGAACATTAAGACAGCACAGTAAAGATTCAAAGTGAGTATAAGATTCAAAAGTTTACTGTATAAGTTTTAAAGAAAATTCATATAAGCCACTTCACATATAAAACTGACTTTGAAGCGCCACCTTACAGTTTAGCAGTCATACTAGATGATGGCAGTTCCGGGCAGAAAATAAGCGGATCCTGAATTTTGAAACCCATCATAAATCCTCTAGATGGAAATTGCCCAACTTATTATTAATGGCAAGATCAAGACAGAATGAATTTGGTTATTAAAGTCCCTTTGGAAAATGAACAGAAGTCAGGTTAGTGTTTTTTTTTTTTTTATTCTATCTTAAATTTCTGTGAATAATTATAATCTAGACCCCAAAACTCACATGTGCAACTACTTCAAACCTTATATTTTCTTTCATTGTAGATATACAAGTCTGGATTTTGAATAGGTGAGTGCCTATGTTTATCTAGAATAAATATATTACTTGAAAAGAGTTAAGCTTATCTCTTCAGTAGGGGCAAAAAATTTTAATTTTCTCACCTTTGAAGATTGGACAAGATGATAATTAAGGACTCAGAAAATTTTAGAGTTAAAATGTCCTTAAGTAACCATCTGCTTCATTATTTTACTTCTGCTGTTGTTTATGCTAGAGTAACTCAATAATAGTATTTTTGCTTAGAGTTAAAATGCTATGAGGAGAAATGGATTAGTTTACATATGTGGTATAATTCATGTTTTAAAGAGTAATGGCCTTATAAAGACTCTCCAACTGATGATAATTTATTGCTTTATTAGAACCTTTTAGATGTTAACTATATATAATACAACATCCTTAATAATTCATTTCAAATTTTAACCCACTATCGAAATATTATTTCTAGTGTTAGAAACCTCGATATTGATCTGGGTCAAAGGTGAGTTGTATTTGATGATCTGTGTAGGTAGTGATTAAAATCAGGGCAAAGTAAGATAGATGAACAGTCATGAATAGACATCCTCTGAGTAGAAGCAGGTATCTGGGATAATACAAGTCTGTGCACCAGATCCCATGCTGTCAGAAGTAGCATGCCAGATACTCTCTGATTCAAAAGTCACAAAAACAATTTCAGGTAGAAGCTGTCTAATGCCTGGAACAATTTAGTTGGTAGTGAAATTCTCTCTGATGGCATCTGTGCTTGTCAACTGTCTGTTTGCTCTCAAACAAATCCCCTGCCTTCTTTTTGCCCTGTTCCACATTATAGGGAAACTCTCTTGGGTTCTGAGTAGATCTGTTCAGCAGCAAAATTGTCAGAATACTGGGCAGCCCAAGGAAGACAGAATCTAAGGTACATCTCTCTGCCACCCACCATGGTATCGGAGAGCCCCATTTTTTTTCTAGGTTTTACCTGGTATTCCAGGCTCCTGACCTATATCAGAGGTTCATCCTTTGTTATTTTTAGTCAAGGAACTGTAGCCCCAGATGTACCAAACTAACTTGTCCTCACTTTGAAAAAGCCTTAATTTTGTAATGGGGTCAAGTTTACTATAGGTTGCATTTTATAGGAAAAGAAGGATGAATTTGCTCCCTCTCATCAGAAAACTCTGTTCAGAAATAAGTAACTGTAGACAGGACATTCTTATGAAGACATAACTAATATATGTAAAGAAGTGTATAACTTACAATTATGTCCACATTTATTATCTACAACTTACTATGGGCTAATATATTTTATGCACAAAATACTAAACTGAAATAGATATAAGAATCATGTTATTTCATCATACGCATTTGCTATGAAGCATCTGTAGGTACTTGCTGAGAATAAAAAAAAATAGCAATTTCTTCTGCCTTTTTTTCTGTTCTCAAGTAAGACTAATTGCTTATACGCTATTTCTTTTATTTCTGAATATAGGTGAGGACTTTGGAAGCTCATGGAGATAGCAGTGACAATTAATAACCATTTCATATCCTAGGCTGTGGGTTGATGACAATCCATAGCACATGCATTGGAAAAGTTTCCACAATAGTAGGGCTCAATTACAATATATCTCTCCTAGACTGTTAGAAAAATCCTCTAACATAAAACCATTGTTGGTAACGGGAGACTTTTTATATTTTCACAATGTTTATAGACCTAGTGAAGGACCTGAATAAAACTTAATATTCTTTATGTGATTACAGTTCTTGGATTTTGACACAGAATATCACTTTTCTAAAATGTCTTCTCATATATTCTTCCCATAGTATTCTCACGCTTTCTTTTATAATTTCTGGAACTTTTCTATTACATGAACCATTGTATCAAGACACTCTAATCTTTACTTAAATATCTGTAAGGCAGAAGTTCATAAAAATATATATATTGAGTTAAGATTTTTTTTCATTTTTTTTCAAATTGTTTTATTTTATTTTTTCATTTTACAATCTGTTCATTTGGGGTTCACTTGCCATCTGATAGCTTCTTGCTTTCTGCATAGCCTATTTGTCTTCATTGGTTACAGTATGCCTCAAAATTCTATTTTTGGTCAATGCTGAATGTTTAGTAAATCCTCTTTGCATTCGCTAACCCACATCTCAACCTTTGGCAAAGCCACTAAAGTTTTCTTATACTGATTCCTCAACAGCTACCAATGTACTTGCAATATTGGATTGCTAATATCAAGCAGTTTAGCTCTGCTACTAAAGAGTACCAGCATCCCCTCACTGACAAGAATTCCCAAAGTCACTAAATACTACCACTGGGTTGAATCTATTTTTCTGTTATGCCTTAAGGAAATGGGTGTCCCTTTTGTTTTCCTAGTTGCATTTTTATCTTCTGCTTTTGAAAGTATTTACTCTTAATGATAGACCAGCCTGTCTGGTTTAAACATGTAAGTATTTTATTTTCTGGTTTTTAGTAATATTTCTTCTTTTTCAAAAACTTCTAACTCATCTAGAACTCATGCTTCAATTTATGAGAAAACTTTATTACTAAGTCTAACTATCTTTTCTGGGCTTATTCTTTAAAGCTTAAAGTTATAATTTTTTAAATTTGAATTCCTGCACTTTAAATTGTGATTCTGTTACACCATTCAGAACTTTTTTAGTCAAGAAAAGAAACTCTTCCTCAGCTTTAGTATTTGTGTTGGACAACGAATAAGGATTTTATTCATCGGCACTTTTTTAAAAAGTTGAACATTCAGGAACAAATGATATGTAAACCACAGTCTTTTTTAATGTATATTGTTAACAGATTTTCAGAAGTTAAATTGTTAAATAGTGGTTGTTTTTTTTACCTACGAGTTTTCTCATATAAAGTGTAATCATAGCACTTTCCTTTAGCAAATGTATCTGCTTTTTTATTTATTGGAGAAAGGTCTCTGTATAGCATATGCTTGGAGATTGGTTAAGCATTTTTGTGGAACTGAAATATGTAAATTTTATCATGTACTACTTTTATTCATTCCGATTACGGTTTTACATAAACATACCCCAAGACTAACCTATAAACGATAATATGAAAGTCTCAGATTAACTATTACATATGACCTGCCATGTTTTCTTTATATTCTTAGACTATTACGGCCCCTCCTGGTGTCTGACCCCAGCAGACAGAGGACTATGTCATGCTGACGAGAGCAGATTCTACTACAATTCAGTTATTGGGAAATGCCGCCCATTTAAGTACAGTGGATGTGGAGGGAATGAGAACAATTTTACTTCTAAAAAAGCATGTCTTAAGGCTTGTAAAAAAGGTATAGAAGACATTCTTCCCATTAATTCACTAGTGTTTAAGAAAGTGATTATAATTATAAATGAATTTTAATCTATGAAAAATATTATGAAATGAGTTCTTTTTATTATAAGAAACAAAGTGTTATAATTTAGTTAATTAATGCTCCCTTTTCAACTACATTTAGATAATATTGCTGAATATATTAGTTGCAATTCCTCTTAATTTGTCTTCATAGGAAAATAATTTTAAACACATCATCAATTTATTCTTTTAATATTTACTAAGCTTTCATTTTAAGAGATTATACCAAAATATATTTAAGCTTTCTTATAATGCATTAAATTATGTATTAATTTTCTTCTGAATATGAAAATTATGTATGTTTACAGAATAGTGACATGTAAATAATAATCTATAATTCCACCAATCATATACAGCCAAATGTTTTTGATAAAAAATGATCATGAATTCCTTACTGAAAATAATAAAAATCAACATGTTTATCATTTTTGCTAACTCGTATGTGCAAAGTGACTTTCTTAGAAATGGGTTGTTCTGTACAAAGACATAAACAAATTAAAGGCTTTTAAACAAATCACTTTTGGGGTATTTTAAACATTAAAAGATAATTCAAGGAAATTTTAAATGAAATAACACAATAAAACATTTTATCATGCATAAACTTGTTTCTCTTCCTTTTACAGGTTTCATCCAAAGAATATCAAAAGGAGGGTTAATTAAAACCAAAAGAAAAAAAAAGAAGTCAGTGAAAATAGTATATGAAAAAATTTTTGTTAAAAAGATATAAATGTGTTATATTATTACAACATTCATTCTACTAAATATTTAGATGAAGCTTTTCACCAAGATTTTTTTATTTCCTAAAATTTTTTAAATTAATATTTTCATGAATGTTGTATGCATATATTACCTGCTATTAATACATTTGCATCAACGTTCCTTTTCCAATCTAGTAAAATTGCTTATTCTAGGGCTATGATTTATTAACTGATCACTATGAATTTACATATTCTCTTGATCCTTTCCTAACTATTTACCATTTCACTGCAAATTATCAGACTGCTAACCACATCAGATCAGTTTGTTTTTGCATTTGGTGATCATCTATTTGATAATATATAGTCACTCACTTCTTTTGATCACGTATATGATGATCTCCTTTATAGCTTACATCCAGATTTAAAAATACAGCTATTTAAAAACAAGCGCTTTGGGGATTTCACCTCTAAAATGGTGATAATCACCTTTTTCTGATAAAGATCACCCAATTGTGTATTTGGAAAGAGCTGAGAATAGGGAATTGTATCACGTGCCTCCCTCCCTAGGCACACTGTTTTTCCTTTCACATTAACCAGTTCTTCAATGGATCTTGAGCCAAACCATATTTGAACAAAGAATCAATTCTGTGTCATATGCCTGCCTGATTTTGCTGGATTTAACTTTTTTGTTTGTTTGCTAATAGTCTGTTATATCAATAAAGATGGTTGAATAATTGTGTGTTAAATACAGATCATGATAAGAAAACACTTGGTGTGAAAGGGAAATTTTTCATGACAATTTAAAGGAAATTCTGTTTATATATTTTCTAATCTTTTTGTTTGACAAAATTTTCTCTTACTAAAAACATCAAGATTATTTAAACCCCCTGAAATCTATTCATTTATCATTAGGCTTTGCATACAATGCAACTGGTAATTCATGCTTAAAAGGAAAAAAAGAAGAAAAAGACGTTATTTTTATAGAAGAGGAAAATAAAATTAACAGAAAGAAAGATTCTACTAGAAAATTCATGCACTGTTCACTGTCAGGGTTTTTAAACAACATTTCTCTGGAGTTAATCTACTGTGTCCAGATCTATATTTTTCCTTCTCAGTTGAGCCACGTGCAGTCTGACATTCAACAACCTCCTAGACATTTCAGTTTCTATACTGTTCACCTCAAATTTCACATTTTAAACTTGTCATCTGGAAACAACTAACCACTGCACCCATTTAGTTTAGCTTAATAACAACACTCTCTCTAGCAACAGTATTAAAATTCTCCTTGTTCCCTCATATACTACGTCTAATCAGTCTCCAAACACTATTGCTTCATTTTACGTGAAGTTCGTCCAACTCCCAGGCTTGTTGTTTCTACTGCAGTCTTCACTTCAGTATTGATAATTCCTAAGAATTAATTCAGTATATTTCTCTACCACTCGAAATCCTTCAAGGACTATTTGATACTTAACCCCACCTTGCTCCCTATAATTTCATATATATTTGGAGTATTTGGACTTACCTACACCACCCTCTTTCATGACTTTTTAAATTTGGTTAAAGGGTATTCACTATTCATTGACCATATCTTTAATTACTAAACTTATTCATGTTGATCTCCTATTTAAAAATCTGATCTCCTCCAGACCATTCATCTGAAGTCAGGGTCCAGCTGATGTGAGTAACATGATCACTATGCCTTAAGATAAAATATGAAAAGTCCTTACAGACAGTTACTAATTCTTTCCATCCTATGGCATAAAAATTATATCATTACAAAATAGTGTTAACTTGTTCACTTAAGAAAAATTTTACATCTTGATTTCAAATAGTAAATTGCATCTTTGCTCTGGAACTTGAAACTTTTGGAAATAAAATCCCTTGTGAACTATGTTCTCTTGCCATGTATACATGGATGGCAATGGCTTTAAGTAACAGAAAGGTCTCCTAAGATTGAGAGACAAGGTGTCATCAAGGATGTAAAAACAGGACATTGGTGAATTTACTAATTAATTGTTTTCCCAAATGACCATTATAGGTTCACTAATTAGTCAATAAGACATACTTTGAGATGGTTTACAATGTTTAATGCATGTGAATATTATTTTCACTGTGTTTTTAAATAATAATCCCTCTGGTGGTATTGTCTTGCTTTGTTTTGCATACTCGAATACATCTAGCTGTAAAATTATATAGAATTACATTACAGCACATATATGTATTTATTTAACTTTGTTTATTTTCTATTCAAAGTTAAAATATCATGCTGAAAACTGCTCAAATGATTTTATATGATTTTATGTTGAATAATAAAATATGATTATTGTACCTATGAAATTTCTCATACTTCAGAAAAATTTACTGTTCTTTAGTTATCATACAGATAAAAAGTCCAAACACAACTTGTACCTTCTTTAATTAAATTTGCTAATAATCCCCATTCAATTACAAATGTGCGTCCACGTATTATGATTTCTTATTAGTCAAATTAGTGTAGTCTTATTATTATATATTACATATATATATTCTACATTAACTCTATTTCTTATGCAATTCTACCAGTCATCTCTTATATAATTGTATAAATATGACATACGTATTAAATATATATCACATAACTATACCTTATATAAAAGACTTTCAATCCTGACTATTGAAGTGAGCCTGGCTCATCTCCATACCAAAAAAAAAGAAGAAAATGACACTAAAGTAGCCCTATTTAGGGGACTTATTGAATTTTTTTTAACTAGTTGCTTTCATATGATTTTTATGAAATTCGCATTCATATTTAGCTTTTTCAACTTTTGAATTTCAGTTCTTTCTCAAGAACTTTAGCATAGGTTCACCTTAATTGTTTTTCCTGTATTCTGCTATCCAGAACAGGAAACTGATCTTATCAGTTTCAGGCCCACTGTCTGAACTACTCTAAATAGCTGGTGTCTTAACTAGAATTATTCAGACCACTTTTAAAGGACGTAGTGATATCTTGTAATCCATTTCACGAGGGAGAGGGAAGAGGAAGGAGAGAAAAGGGAGGAGTTTGCAAGCATTTAATCATATGAAATACTTTGAAATAGAGCATTATGACAGTGAATATAATTTCATCATCAGTTTGCCCACAGATGAGAAAATATCAGACTCAAACAGTCTAAAACAAAATAGGGATATATTTGATCACAGAATTTGAAAAGGCCAGAGGTTTTCAACTTCAGTGTGAATAGATTCAGGATCTCATATTGTCACCAAAACTCATTTTATCTTCACCCTTGATTCTGTTTCCCAACATTTTCTGCTTTTATTAATTTCACGAGGTTTCAAGATACTTCTTGAATTTAAGGCACACTTCCTTTCAGGGGAATGTTTTCTAGAAAAGGTTGTACTTTCTTACCTCCAAGAATTGAAGACCTGGCCTCAGGCATAATCCATAATCCATGACAGAAATAATTGATTGGCAGGACTTCATTAAAAACTTCTGCTCTGCAAAAGGCAATATCAAAAGATTGGAAGACAAGCCACAGGTGGGGAGAGAATATTTGCAAAAGACACATCTTATAAAGGACTATTATCCAAAATATACAAGAAAAAAAAAACACTTAAAAGTCAATAATAAAAAAAAAAAAAACAAAGCTATTAAAAAGTGTGTTAAAGTCCTTAACAGGCACCTCACCAAAGAAGATACACAGATGGCAAATAAGCGTATGAAAAGATGCTCCAACCACATCATTTGTCAACAGGAAAATGCAAATTAAAACAACCAGTGCTGCTGCTACCACACACCTATTAGAATGTTTAAAATCAGGTACACTGACACCACAAATGCTGATGAAAATGTGAAGCAAGAGCAACTCATTTATTGCTGGTGGGAATGCGAAATGGTACAGCCACTTCGGAAGACGCTTTGGCAGTCTCTAGCAAAACTAAATATACCCTTACTATACCATCCAGCAATCACACTCCTTGGTATTTATCTGAAAGATTTGAAAGTTCATGTCTACACAAAAACCTGAATGTTTATAGCAACTTTATTCATAGTTGCCAAAACTTGGAAGCAAGCCAAATGTCCTTCGGTGAGTGAATGAGTAAATAAACTGATATATCTAGACAATGGAATATTATTCAGTGCCAAAAAGAAATGAGCTACCAAGCCATGAAAAGACATAGAATCTTAATGCACATTACTAACTGAAAGGAGCCAATTTGGAAAGGCTACATATTGTATGATTTCAACTATATGACATTCTAGAAAAGGCAAAGCTATGGAGACAATAAAAGACCAGTAATTGCCAAGGACTTGGGTGGAGGGAATAAATAAGTGAAACACAAAAGAGTTTCAGGGGCAGTGAAAATACTCAACATCATACTATGTTGCTGGATAAATGTCATACTTTTCCAGACCCATAGAGTGTACAACACCAAAGTGAACTCTAATGTAAACTTTGTGTGATCATGATGTGTCAATGTATGTTTATCAACTGTAGCAATTGTAGCACTCTAGTGGGAGATGTTGATAAGGAGAGAGGCTATACATATGTGTAATGTTAGAGGATATATGGGAAAAATCCATTCTTTCTCTTCAATTTACTATGAACCTAAACTGCTCTAAAAAAATTGTTATAATTTTTTTTAAAAAAATCCTGATCTCAATATAGGTGACCCAAACATCATGTTTTGAGAAATGTGACTTTTGGATTGACCAGTTTGATTCACAAGTACATTCCCAGATACACAGTTAGTATAAGCACTGTCTGAAATTTGTAAACTGGCTGGGCTGGGACTAGAGTGAGGCAAGTGAGGTATTTGCCTTGGGCACAAAATTTGAGGGGACATAAAAAATCTGAATAATTGAGGTAATATTGTACAGTACTATTTTTTTTATATCAGAAATAAAGCAAAATCCATAATGAAGAAAATTTCTCATTTTTACTCTTGAGACTTAAAAAGAATTCAGTTTTTAAAAAATTATTGTAACCCTTATAATTAGTATTTACAGAGAAAAAAAACAAGTACACTAGACAGAGGAAAACAGATGTTATAAAATAAACTTTTTTTTAAATGAAAAAGTAAAAGAAAAACTGAAGAAGCCTTTAAGCTATTGAAACAAAAAGCCACAGGGGAAAAAACTGGGGTGGGAAAAAAAAATAAGAAAATGAGGCAATCAGTTTAGGAGCCAAACTCTGAAATAATAGATGGTCCAAAAAAATAGAAGAAATAAAAGAGAAGGGAGGGAGATTTAATAGAACTTAAGACATAACTACAGATATAAGTTTATTGAAATGGCATATTGCACCCAATGAAGGAAAACTTACTCAATATATCCTCTACATGCACGCACACACACACACACATGCACTTTTAAATACTAGTGATGAAAAGAAAATTCGTAAACGACAGGGAAGAGTGCAGATGAACAAGTCACATACCACGAATAAAAATAAAAATGGAATTGTCTCAATGGCAAGAATGGAAAAAGCCAGAATAAAGTTGAACGCGGAAGTCTAAGAAATGGAGAATAGCTATTTACTTATTATAAGCCTTCAGTGCTAATTGAGCTTTCAATTATGTGACTGTAGTGCTTTGCTAAAATATAATAATTAAAATTATATAAAATATTTAACGCTTTCAGTTTCCATCACAGGTATTAGAGAATAGTTCTGGAGTGTGAGTTAAGAGATATTGTTTCATGTATCAATACTGAGACTGCTTGGTGGATGAACTTGTCATCTAATTTCTTTGGATCCACATTTACTTATATTTAGAATGAGTGTTTTGACTAGACTGCCTAGAAGAATTCTTACAGTTTTGGCAGATGAGAATGCTCTTTGGTTAAAAGCAACAAATAACAATATAGGGTAAGCCAAAAAATGTAAAGATATTTTGTGATTGAAAAACAAAAATCAATATTGGCTAGGCTCTTCACTTGGTAATAACCATGTCCCTCGTAGCATAAAGTGGTCATTTTCAGTGGTCTGTTACATTCCTTCCAATCTATCCTCTGTTGATGCAGCTTGCAATATCCAAGCTGACCACAGCTGTAACAGATTTCCTTCTTCAGTGCCTAATTCCCAAACATCAGAAGTTCCAAGTTAATACTTTGTAAGGGGCCCCATTCACTTTGGGCGATTTTATATGCCTTAAAATTTGGGTTTTGCTTCCCTCAATATTACACATATTCTAGAGAAAAATAATACACGTACTTCTGGTTTACACTGTCACCAAAGCATTTCAAACTCATGAAAAGTTTTGAAACAATTTCGAAAGTCTTCCACCTCTTTTTAAATTATTCTTGATAGAGATAGCAAAATTTAGTAAGGGATAAATTATTTCTAGTACCAAAATCTTTTCTTTCATTCTATAATTCATTCTAATAAGTTTCAAGCAAATCCTTAGTATCCTAAATCAATCTATTCCTGCCAACATCACTGATGATTTGCTTTACTCACTATGAGATAACATTGGTTAAGTGACTTATGAACCAGAGTGTCTTCTGGGTTGTTGTCCACATTTAATTTGGATTTTCACAAATGGTATAATTCTAATTATTAAACTCTCTTTTTAAAGCCGCAGGTTCTCTCAAGTTAGAAGCCAAAGGAAACTGCTCCTTCCTTCCTCTTAGTAAATTTTTGGAAACAGAAAGCAAAAATTTTGACTTTCCAATAATCTTACTTTTTTTTTTTTAAACATGTTCACCACTCTCAACAGAATGTTCCACAAAATTTGTAAATCGCTCTAGGGAAATCGCCAGAGTTTCAAAATGTGAACAGCTATGAGCTACCTAAATGATCCATCTCACCGAGATACTGCTACTCCAGAGATGAAATTAACAATTATCCTTTTTTTACTCAAAATATCTGCCACTGTTTAGTAAGAATGTCTTTAAAATTGTAAAGCTAAAAACATATTAGGAATTTTTTTTTTATTTTTGCATATTCCTTTTATTTTTCTTTTACAAGCTACACACACACACACACACACACACAAGATCATTTAATTAGGAAGAAAATCTTCAAATCCAGTACATTTCACAGCTTTTCTTACCTGTACTGGCAGTCAATAAACTGTCAGATACAAAGAACTTTTAAGGGTTGTGGAAGAATAAAACAAAACGCATAAATAAATATGATAATAAAGAACACAGGATATGGCTTCAGATCAAGTTGGATTTGAGCTCAGTCATCCTTGGCATCCTTAATCTTCTCTTCTTTGTGAAATGATAGTGAAGGTAAATGAGAGCACACATGTAAAATGCTTAGCACAGTGTTTGCTACATTGTAAGTATTCAACAAAATGGGAGCCGCTGGTATTACAATGTCAAATATTTACTATTTCAAGATTTTAGAATAAATTTTCTTTAGTTCGTGACAATTATTCAAATAAGTCAAGCAATTAAAAGTTAAAATAGAAACTTTTAGGTAAATTTGTGTGCTGAAGTAACAATTTTATAAAATGAGAAGTGAAAAGTATAAATAGGAAGTGGTTTTACTATTAACAAGATAAACTGAGGAAAATGTAAAAATTGCATATTTGATAATTTGAAAATGTTTTAATAATTTGTTTTTGCGATAATTGCCTAAGAGGTGCTACTATTTTTAATCTGGAAACTTCCATAACATGAATACAAAAGGGTGACATCAATGAATGTTCTTTCATTTTTTCTGATAACGTTAATACATAACTCATCTTAAAATATTTAAATATCTTACGTTTCTAAGAAATTTTAGGTTAAAAATGACAATTATTCCTTCTATCTTCTCAAATATTCAGCAACTTACACTATCATTCATGTATGAATAATATTGGAAATGTATGTTTTGAATAGAAATCAGAATACAAATAAATTTGAATAGAAAAATAGCTAAGTTAGTGCTTAATGTAATGTTTAATGTAAACTTCCTGAATATCACGCTATGTTTTCCTTCCTTGCAAATACTCACTATTTTTTCTCAATGTGGAATTATGTAACTTAAGCCCCAGTAACCAATATCATTTGACTTATATTCCATATAATTTTCTTCCAAAAATATCTGAAGTCGTTTGCCAGATTAAATATTTTGCAAATTACATTATAAAGAAGTCCAGTTTTAATAACCAGATAACTTAGGTTTCAAGTTTCAGTTCTACCAATTTCCAGTTGTATAAATCACTAAGATTCAGTTCCCTCATCTGAAAAATTGAAATAAAATCTTCTTCATAAAGTTAAAGAAAATATTTAAAAACATATTTATGGGAAAATTCCAGCCATTAATAATGTTACTTTTCTTTCTCAGCTTCCCCTAAAACAGGACACTCATCAGCACTACTAGATATTATTAAGTACTTAAAGAGAAACTAATCAATATAACCTCAAATTGTTTGTTTTTATGCTTCCTTACAATTAGTCAAAAAAAAGAAAACTCCCCAATTGTATTTTTATTTTCAGAATATCCACAAATACCATTGTTGCAGGAAGCGACACCCGAAGGAGGAAACTGGAAGCTCAGACAACTTTGTTAGAGGAAGGAGAATTTAATATCGGAGGAGAGCGTGGGACCCAAAGCATGATCTGCCCCTCGTTAGATTTTTCACAGCTTATATACCCTTGCAGTGTCCATGCAAGGGGCGCATGATTCCTTTGTCTGAGGTTTCATGTGTGCTTCATGATTCAGGATGGGAGGGGGAGCTTTGGGTGGGAGCTGCAAGGGGGGATGAATTTCCAGACCCCTGGTCTTGCAGGTTGTTTGTTTTGTAGAACACGTGACCTTGGCATTATCAGCACCATTATAGGATTCTTGAACAGAGAGACGGGACATTGAGGCTATAAGTAGGAAGCAACACTTATTAATGCCAAGCACCTGCTCAGCGGATTCCTATTCAAAGGCTGAGCACCGATTGTAACATACTTAACAAGCAGTTTTACAGTCTTGTTATCCTTGCACAGCTACAGAGATGAGGAAGAACATCAGCTGGTTGGCAAGCCAGGAATCAACAGATGTGAGCTGAAGAGTCCTTGAGGTGGGGGAGGTAGCTATGGGAAAACATGTTAGCTGGAGAGTCCTAGACGGGGAAGAGAGGGAAATTAGGAATGGGCTTTAACTGGCACAGCTGATCATGTCTGCAGGCTCTTTCCCCTGAACCCTTTCAGATGCTTCCTCTCCTCTCTCACCATGAGAAATAAAATTTAAGGATATCACATTTGAGGGGCTATGGTTAACACTCTGGAGATTATCTTCAACTAATAATTTTGCCAAAAGACATAGAAATATTTCCCAGAAAAAGCTTTTGTACTTGCCTCCTCATTCTAACCCTTTCACCCTAGCCCCACCCAGCCACACCAGAACAAAGCATAAAACTTGATTTGGATTTCATGCCCCAATGCAAACAGAGTGAAATGCAATTCCTTACCACAGTTTACATAGCCCTACATCGTAAATCCTGGTGCATTCTTGCTCTCTCTCTCCAGACTCTGCAAACAATCTAGGTGCAACACTTGAACAGGTTTGGCTTACTTGGAATAGTCTTCCCAGGAAACTGTTTTGGTGCCCCTCCCACACGCCCTTTATTGAGCTGGTGCACTCATTCCCCAGGTGCTGTGAGGACTGGCTGCTCATGGCTCCCAGCTGTATCTTTCAAACTGCTCTCAGCTGATGGTAGTTACTTTCTCTAGAAATAATGTTTCCCACTTCCAGAATGGTCACACAATGACTAACAAGGAGCTACTAAAAACAGATTCCCTTGCATCAGAGGACAACTCTAATATGCAATTTATACTCTGGATCCCTGTCCCTATGGATTAGGCCAAATCCAGATTTCACCTGAGATCACACGGTTGCTCACCTCATTCTTCCCAATCCTGTTTCATTCCATTCCTTAAACCCCTTTCCTAAAGACTAAAGAGCATTCTCTTAATAATCATGAGCACCCAAATCCTTCTCTCAAACTGTGCTTCTGGGAAGCCCTATCAAGGAAAGACTTGTTTCTAACTTATGGACACCTCATACTTCTAGGCTTTTAGACTCCAGAGTAATTATTACTTTCAGAGAAAATACTCTTCTAAAAAAAGTAGGTTATCCCTCCGTCCTGCCTTCCTATCTACTCAGTCATTATTTCTTTCAGTCACTGAACACATGGCTTCTTAGCAATCTAAATATTTGAACAATATAAGCAAATGTGAGCATTGTTTTCTAAATGTGTACCTGTGAGTAGAAAGTGAATTCCTTGAGAGGAGAAACAAGTCCTGATTATCAAACTTTGTATTCCTACTACCTACCCAAACACATGGCACATGGTATATGATCAAATAATGTGTGTTTGATGGATGGCTATGGTTCAGAAACTTTGCTTTCCGATAATATAAATGTTCATAGAGGTAGATCTTGGAGGTAATATGTGTCCAAATACTCCCTCTCTCAAATGGCAGCTGTGTTAAACTAAAGCAGAATTATAGCTAATTAATGATTGATTTTTTTCTAACATACAGTGAACAAATATTTTTTTTTTTCATGTTTGGGTGTAATGAGGACCTTGTTTATCAGGTGTGAAACACTTCTCAGTCTATTAAGAACTTTGGAAGATCCGACCAGATATATAAAAATTAGTCCACTTTAGTCAAGGTCTTCAGAATTGTCTAGATTTAGATCATTTCAAATATTTATGTATATATTGAAAGACAAAAAAAGTCATTTTAATTTGTAATTTTTAACATATGTTTTAACATTTATTTAATGATTGTTTGCCTTTGCATCTAAATATTTTCTGAAGCACATATTTCTTTACCATGTGTAAATTGATATTTTAATTATATAGTCTATAATCAGTATCTGCACATATAACTCCAATTATGTGCATCGAAATGTTTTCTTAGTAATCTTCACTAGTTGTTTGGATATTTTCCTTCATTCTGGAAAAAAAAAATTTATTATGATTACAGTTAGTGACTTTTTGTAATTTGATAATGTTCAACACTAGATGGCAGGATGAGACTTTAGATATCCAAATCCTCAAAGCTAAGTACAAAAAGCATCTGATACTTTCTCAAAGGCGTTAAGAATTCTTAAGCAAATATATTGTATTATATTTTAATATATGCATTATAGATAATTCTACATTCCTTTGTATTTAAAAACTTGCACTGTGTATAATAGTGATATTAAACATGAATGAATGAAGAGAAAAATAGAAATTGCTCATATTTTTTACAAATTATATAAATATGACAATAGGTGAATAAAATAGTCTATACTGGGAAAACATTTATACTATTTGCATCTTTAGAATTTAATGATTGAAATTTCAAGCAAAGTATGAGACAATCATTTAATCAAATGCTAGTTAGGTCAACATACAAAAACTCAAAAGTTTATTTCATAATCCAGATTGATATTCATCAAATAAGTATTTCAAAATAAATACATATTCAGAGATGAAAAGGGAATCTTTTTCAATGCCAACTAAAACTAGCCTAGAAATAGGAAGACTATTTTAAACTTTTCTGGGAAAGGAGATTTGAGTTTGCCAAATGAATTATTCACTCATTCTTAATGTTTATGTACCACTTGTGAGTGCAGTATGGATAAGTATGGCTAGAGTGACCTATGTAATTTTTTATCCAAACAAGGACATTTTTGAGTGTGGAAATATAAACTGGGACTGTCATAGCAAATTGGGGCATATGATCACTCTAATTAAGGGTTTTTTACTCTGAGGAAATTCATTTTGTACCTTCATTTAAGTGAGCATTTATAAATTTGTTGTATTTAGAAATTAATTTTTAATTAGTCCATGACATATCATATTTGCCAGTGATAGCTCTTCATAATTCTAGTAACATGTACTCCATTTGGGGGGCAGAGAGGCTGAAACACTTGTGAATATCTATAAGGAAATAATAAGTTCCTTGGAAAAGACAAATCTATGACTCAATATGAATCAATGAACAAAATAGACAAATTTTTAGCCAATAGTTTCTGATACGTTGTTTGACTCTTTGGGGGGGAACACATTATATAACACTAAAAGACATACTATAAAGAGGCTAGTAAAATAGTTTTATTCACCTATATATGGATCTGATATAATGTTACTTATTTCAAATTATTTTTCTGCTCTTTTCAAATTCATATTCATTGCAAATATTTTAAGATATTATGATTTCCCTCAAGGTGATAAATTATGTGCACGATTATAGTGAAAAATCAGCCCTTTTGTTTTAAAAATAGAAAATAGCACATTCACTCTCAACTAGATAGCAGGACACTTCATATTTTTTTTTAACTCCCACTATAACTAGTACAGTATCTAGCTCAAATTATAAACTTGATCACTACATATTAAATAATTGAAAGCGTTTTCAATCTGTTCTGGAAAAATATTATTATATACATGAAATACATAAGGCTGAATTAATGTATTGATTAATGCCACGCTGTCTGAGAATCGCCTCATTGATAATTAAAATATTTTTATTTTGTTTTATTGCATTTTCTCAAACATTTGCTTTCCAGTTTTACTGTGTACTTGGGGAGTTTGCATTGTCCATCTTTTCACTCATATCTCCAACACGGCGACTCCTGGAAGTCCTCATGCTGTTTATTTCATCTAGAGTTTATAAAATGGCAATTCTTAAGGACCTAATTAGTGGGATAAGGTTTGCCTGTTACTTATAAATAAAACTTATAGATGATGCTGATAACCATGTGCCTGATCAATAATTTTAATATAAATACTATAACTTCTCTAAGTTCTCCCAGTTAGTATTGTACTTAATTATGCTAAGACAGAACATCCATTTAAGATTTTAAGAATTTAATGACATAAAATTCAAAGCCGAGATTTATTTTTCATTCACTAGACTTTTCTATTGTTGGGCAAATGAAATCAGTCAATCTTTGGGAAAATATATTAACACTTTTGCAAACTTATTGAAAAGGTTGTAATTTTTCATAACTTAAATCCAAAAGCTATATATTGATCTTTTCCTAGGGGATCAGGTATCTTTCAGATATTATACCAAGCATGGGAAATGAAGATATGAACAGTGATGCTTCAGGTATTAAAATCTATTATTTTAAGAGGGGAACACCAAGACCTAAAATATTTTATAAAAGGTCACACTAGAAAGTATCGGAAGCAAGACTGGAATTTCATGTCCTGTGGTCCAATCCCAGTGCTTTCCACTTCCTTTTTAGTGGTTCCCTAAGCAGCGTGCTCCCTCCACAGCAGAATTTAGCAAAGCTTTCACTTGGGACTATCCACACTGGCATTCTGATTAAAGAGGCATTGTTTGTGGAGCCACTCATAATATGCATCATTGACTTTTCTTCTCATGTGGTGAAGGAAATAGCTCAAAATAAAGCACATCTCAGCAGCTTCCCAAGGCAAAGCAAAACAAGTTCTAACTGGGAATACAATATTCCATAACATGGCAGTTTAACTCCTTAGTAATTTTCTATCTCCTAGTAACCAAAGATATAACTCAGTTTCTTACAAGTCTTACCTATAATTAATAGAGAATGGTATATATCCTATTTTTTATATCTCTGTATTTTTATTGACTTTGATCTGATTGAGCTTAAAATCAAAGATTATGTAATAAGTTTCTTCCATGGATCCAGGTAATAAAAATGTCAACAGGAGCATAGTGCTTCAGAAAGGTGACATCTCTTTAATTTATGTTGCCTCGTCCCCGTTTGTTAGTCTACAAGGAATGTGAGCATCTCATTTTGCTCCAGAATTACAGTAACTTACCAATTTCTCAGTGCCACTGATCCTAATTTACTAAAAATGAATTATCACAATATCTTAATTATTTCTAAAGGTTACATAACTTGTTGACTCAAAGTCTTAGCGATATTAGTAATTTTATATATTATACGATCCATCTCTTTTAGTTTACAGATGAGACAATTGATGCTCAGATAAATTGATTTTTAATGCTGTTTAGTTATCAGGAATTAAAATCATTATTGTATCATCATGCATTTACCATATTATCAAAAAACAAGTGCATGTCGATTTTAAAACTTTCTTCCCTGATTATTTCCAATGATTTATTAAACACATAGAACATAAAATTATGGTTACTGTTGAATTGTACACCTGAAATTTACTGGATTTTGTTAACCAATGTCACCATAATAAAAATAAATAAATAGATAAATAAATAAATAAATAGATATATAGATAAAATTATGTTTTGTGGTAAAACTTTAAGAAATTAATGTATGTTTCATATTTTAAATTGCTATATAATACTATGTTAAGTAATTATATGTATTTTTGTTAAGGCCATTTTGAGGAATAAATATGTATAAATTACTTATTAATAGATCATAATTAAGTCAAATATTTACAAATATGTACAAATATTTTAAATTAATGAATATGCTCTCAAAACGTTTTTTCCTCTAATATATAGTTATATACAATGAAAAATAATTCTATATGTGTATAGTACACACACAATGATTTTGTTTATGAGAAATATATACTAATGTCATGAACAATTTCATTATTCCCCGGAAAACTGGTCAGAGAATAGCTCTGATTTATTAGGGCTCTAAATTAATGAGTTGTATCACATAATTAACTATGATGGATACATTTATTATTTTTCTATGTTAATTTATGAAGAAAGATATGTTCAATAAAAAATTTCCTTGGATACTTTGTAAAGTATGATTCAACACACACACACACACACACACACACACACTCCCCTAACTCCTTTAATTCTTTGAACAGAATATTGTATTCAGATTTCCTTCAAGTCACAGGCAGCTCTGTCTGGCAAGTTCTAACAGAACTCAGTCAAGGTGAAATCCAGCCAGCGTTTGTTGCTAACAATGTATTTATACAGCATATGATCTGTCTGTTCAGGCTGCTTCTTGCTCCTGTCTCAGAATAAGAAAGGAGTGCTGCTTTCCTAGGGTATGCTATTTGAGAAAGAAAGTAACTTAACACTAACTGCAGGCGGGGTCAGAGTGATGTAACAGGAAGCTCTGATGTTTCCCTTCTGCTGCTGAGCACATACAATGTGACAACACTTCCAATCTGCTCAGAACAATCCTTTCTCTCCAGCAGAGTGTCACCTCCTGCTTAAGGATCATCAAGCTCTGCTAACTGGACCTCACCCTGCCTACAGGATCACATTGCAAGGCTTAAACTCTTCCCCACTTTGCCAGGGGGTAAATCTCTTCTGCCGGAATCTTAGAAAATCAAATTCCACCCTAAGAATAAGTCACCAAGAATTTCCTTAGGAGCTGTGCTGGGTAAGTGCATTATTTAAAATAAATATATTTATTCTGAGTAGTATTCTCATGCAGTTTGACCATGTTTCTACTACAGAGTTTAGCGACATTTAAATAATCTTGAAATATATCCTCATTTATTTCACATTAGAGGAGCTACACAGTAGATTACCCCAAAATATATACAAAATCTTTTACTACTAGACAATATTATGTAAAGTGATAGTCTAGAAAATAAATCTAGCAAGTAATACAAATCTAAATGGATTAAAAGGCGTACTGCTGAACAAATATCTTAATCAGGAAACAATACCTTTTAAAATTAGCTCTACCATTAGCTAAGCTTGAGTTTTGACAGCTGGAAAACATTTTTCTCCCTGGGAAGGAAGGCTCTTTAAACTTTCATATAATCAGTATTCCACGAAAGAGGTGAAAGAATTACTGCTTATGGGGTCACAGAGTCTCACTCTGTAGTTGAACGCAATGGAGTACATAAAGAAAAGTAATCATTTTGGATTTATTATATTTGTCTTCTATTTGTCTTTCACCTCTGTTTATCTCTAACTATTGAACTAATGGAATTTTCATTGTTCGTTGTTGCCAGATGTGTTTAAACATCTCTTTTGCTAACTCTGAACTGTTTCCGCAGTATAGGATAATGGAGTTGGTTATAAAGGGAAAGAAACAACTAGATGTGATAATATATTGAGATTTCTATATTAACTCTAATTTCAAATCTCTGTGTTATTTCAATTTGTCTGGTATCCCTCTGCAATGTTTTAAGGGAATGATGTGATATTGAGATAACCGTCGATAAAGAAAAGTACAAAGTTTTCCCAAATGAGTGTGTCAGATTATTACACAGAGAAATTAAAGTGTATATTTTGAAAGAAAGAATTTTTAGGATAAAATTTACTGAAATGTAGAGATGAAACATCTGTTAATGAATGCTTCTTTCAACAGTACAGACTGTCCTGGACACTAAAAAACTATTGTCTACTTCATAAATTGTTGGTATAGAGATATAACTTTGTTGCTAAGAAAAAAATAGATGTCAGATGGGTTCAAGTATATTGGTTGACATAATTTGCATATATTTTCTTACCTAAGTGAAATTATACTCTGAAAAATGTCCTTCAGTGGAGAAATCCTGTACTAATCACACATAATCCAGCACATTAACAGTGGATTGACTACAAACTCATTCCGAGTAACACCTTGATAATTTCCTATTCATTTTTCCCCCAAAATTTCTCCAAATACTTTCTTAAATTAAGTCTTATTTTTGTGATTCTTTAAAAATACTGTGGCTGATTTTCCACCTCTTTTCTATTATTAATCATATTAAATTCCCAGGCACATGGGTAGAAATGGAAAAAGTGTTTTTAGAATGTGACCTTGTAAATTGCCATTAGATAATTACAGGAAATGGAAAGAATATATTAAATGCCTAATTAAATGCCTTGGGTTATTAACTAAAATTAAAATAGCATTATTTTTAATTTAGATTATTTTAAGAGATATTAATTAACATCATGTTTTATAATAAGAAACTCCCCAAACTTCTCTAATTTTTATTTAATTGCTAATCAAAACCCTATAATTTTCTTGCAAATTTTAATTAAATTTTTATAACTATTAATAGTATGGATTATCATCTTTATTTTTTAAAATACTATTGAAAAACACTAGCCAATGAATATTGAGAGTCATTAGGCGGAAGTTATTATTTGAGGTAATAATGTCTGAATTAACATTTCAAATGTTTGAAAGTTTGAAATAAAAATTCATACTATTATATTCTGGTGTTTGCTTTTTTTAATGAAAAGAGAATGTCAGAGCATCAATGCATGCTTTCAGCCATAAAGAATTAATTTTTTTTTTAGATGATATTCCCTTGTAGCATCATAAAATCAATGCACAGAGTCTAAGGCTAGTTCTAAAGATGTAAAATATTTACATAGAATTGAGAAATTATGTGAAAAATGTGAGCCACAGTATTCAATCATCTTTCAGAAATATGCTTTGGTTATTGCTACAAGTGCTAGATATATTTCTGAAAAAGAAATATATCTAGCACATACTAAAATGTTATTTTATTAGTTAAAATATGTAATTTTTTAGAATATATTAAAACCATTTACTTTGAAAAATAGAATAACAAAAATAAAAAGAAATTAAAACTGGGTCTGTAATTTAAAATATTATATTGAAGAATAACCAAGGTATATGTACTTTACTAACTGGTGATGAGGTTTAAATGGAGTCAACATCCTAGCCTACTTATGAGAACTTCTACATTCAGGTGTATTTTACCATTATTTTTTCATGCATAACAGAAGTTTGAATTCAGTAAAAAATTCAAAATAATATTATGACAAAAAGTTTACCTTATATGTTTTATGTTATGTGGAAAATTTCTTTAATAAGCATAAAAAACCTCACAAGACTTTAATTAATATTATTATTATATATTTCTAACTCAGATCAAATTATAACAATATATTATTTTCAATTTTTATCTACATGGTTAAAATTCGACAGTAACCAAATTTTTAAGTATTATCTTAGAATTTCCTATAAAATTAGCAAAATAATTTTTAAAAGATCAAAATATAAATTCACTAGGCAAAAGTCATACTCTGTATGACTTTGAATGCAATTTGAAAAAAATAATTGTTTTTAGAGATATAATGTTTGCGGTGTCACTTTTCAGAAAACAAATATATTTCAAGAATATTGTTTGAAGTCTTTGGCTTTATTCCTTATCTTTGTTTAGGATTCAGAGAAACTTTTAACTCATAAATGTATACTGTTCATTGTGATGGTGTTAAAGAAAGATGCTCCGAGAGTCAAGTTTGTAGCACCTCTTCTTGACTAAATCAGACTGTCAGAGAACACACTTAAAATGGAAAATCAGTACATAGCTATGTGAAACATTTGTTTGTGTCTGGTTTTGAAGTCCATCCGTGAACTCTAAATGTTTGCAATCTCTCAGGGAAGCTCTCTTTTCTACCAAAGTACTTCCACCATGCTGCACCATTAAATAATTTCAAGAAGTCCTTCCATTTAATGTCAGAAAATATTCTGATGCAATTAGGTGGAAAATAAAAATTTATCAGAAATAGAAGATCAAGTCTGCATACTAACCAGATATCTCAGTCATTTTTCTATTTAGCCAACATAGACAACCATTCTTGACCAAATGCTTTCATCAATAGGATGAAATTATGCAACTAAAATTATCTATATAGTTTTCACACTTTAATTTTAGTTTAGCTACTTATAAGTTGGTTTATAATTTTAAAGATATATAGTCTTAGTTTAAAGTATAAAACCAAAGAAATAATAAGTAAAATACATTTAATCGTAAAATGTGGAATATAAATATTGAGATAGAGTGATTTAGGAAAAAAACTTAAAAAGTAGATATGTGACAATTAAATCAACAAATCCATTTATATAATAGAAAATATATTTTTATACATTCCAATTTATCCAATTTAAATTATCCAATTTAAACAGAAAAGCCCTTAATAAAACCAGACAATTTTTATATCTAATTAGGATTATAATATTGTTTATGAAATCAGATTAGATCAAATAATCCCTGAATTTTCCCATATTTGAGAAATCTGAAAATCAAATTAATTTATTTTTTTAAATTTAATGAGTTATATGAAGAAAGAAGAAATGAATTTAATTTTTTTAAAACACAAGCCTTACTTTCTGTTATTAAAAAAATAAAATAGAGTCACTGGTAGTGAACTGAGTTAAATTCCATGTTTATGTTACTAGAATTATCAGACGATAAGTTGCAAATATTTTTCTAGAACATGTTTCTTCCTTTTTTCCTTAATTTATTTTGTTTATTTGAAAGAGACAGTATTATGCAAAACTAACCCACCAATATGTTATTGTTTTCTCACAACAGTGTATTCATTTTTAAAATATAAAACAAAGGTTATCATCTTATTCCTTCATGATTTTAAATTAAAGTACATTAAGTTTTTTACCTTACCACAATGAAAAGGACAAAGATCTGAAATCAACCCAACACAAATCTAAATAAATCAATAACGTCTATAGTATTGAGGCTGTAGCTCTATACCTTATGGAGGTAGTTATATGAAGCCTAATTTTCAGAGAAATCTTATTCCCCTTAACATGAAACATTTTTTTAATTTAAAAGTTAATATAGCATAAACTTTTATATAAAACTAGCTATTTCTCTATTAGTTCTAGGTTCACCTGAGCTCAATTGGGTTTCTCATGAAACCATAGTGACCCCTGAGCATATCATTTGGTGTGTTCAGTAGCAATCATATAGTTAAACAGCAACTAGATTGCTTATGAGTGCCTCTCTCCTTATTGTTTAGTCACGTTGAAGATGATTAGCATATTCATGAGCACACAGGCTTAGTTATATCAATCAAAACTAAGATAAATTGGTCTCCTATCCAAGTACTGATTTCATAAATTTTACAAATGACTATTAATGTGAACCCATATCCATTAATTAAACTGAGATCCATTGTTATGCAGATATTTTATGCATAAACCTCAATTTTGCCTCCCTTTGTAAGATAATTTGAAGGGCAAATTAAAACTCTGGTAAGTATTAGAGAAAAACAAATAATATAATAGAAAACGAGGAGGATTAAAACTATGAGAAGAGAAAGTCATCAATAGAAAACTGATTTTTTTTGGCGGGGGTTAATTCTATTGTTATTTTCAAATGTGAGGTAAAATAAGGGACCTGTTTTTACTTAGATAATGGAAACCTAATATCAGAGTAACAGGTTTAAATGTTTTATTAATCAATATACATATATCTTCTTTAAAAATTTACTTTCAATGAAAATTTTTTGTTTTAAATCTTCTTTAAAAACATGCCAATATACTTCATTAGCCAAGGCAAAAAATATAACTGATACATTTTTGTTATAGAAATTTAAGTATAATTATTTGAAGCAATGGAGTACACTTTAGACAGAACTCATGTCATATGCAGTAAAGACATTGCTACATTTTAAATGTGTTAAACACAGTTTTCTTAAACTCTCAGTAAACAAACTAAAATATCTGAGCATTTGTCAGATTTATTTGGATATACATATTTATCCTCAGATTTATCCACTGGGCCTTACATTATTAGATGAAGGGTGCATTATTGGACTTATATATCTTAATATATCTGAGGGACAAATAACTTTTTTTTTTTTTTTACCTCAAACAGGAGAGTTTGTCTTCCCTACTCAAGCTCTCTCTCCTAAAGTCAGAAGTAGGTGAAACTTCCACACTTACTCATACAAGAGAACCCCTTTTTAAAGGGTGACTTGCTGCTGCTGCAATTATTTAGCTTATTTCTTTGAAGGTTTGCCAAGTGCCATGTACATTATTGATTACTCATATATAATCTGATTTAAGCTTCCCCAAAGCATAGGAGTTATTATCATTATCTTTACAGTTGAGAGACTCCAAACTAAGGCACAGAGATCTTAAGTAATATGCCAAGGTCATATAGCTACCAAGTGACAGAGCCAGGACTTGAATCTTAGCCATCTGGCTCCAGAGCTCATGCTCCTAAGCACCCACTTCCCTTTCCAGTATCTAGTCATCCCTAGTGTGAATGGATGCTCTTCCCAGATCCCTAGGTTAAAGTACGGAAAGTGCCATTGTATTGAAACAATGATAAAGTAAATAATCTCAGGTTCCCAGGTTAGTCCAGGAGTTTATGTGCTCAGCAAGAATTTCTTTGTTTTTGTTTCCCATTTCTTTCTTATCAATTGCAAAAAAAGAAAAAACAAAACAAAACAAAACAAAACTAAAAACTAAAAAGGAAAAAGCAATTAAAAGTATAAACTATATTACCAAAGTGCATCTTAATGACTTTGGATTCAGGTCATCCACATATGAACCCTAAATTCACCACTTATTAGTTCCCCTTTCTCACCTACAAAATGGTAGTGATAATCAGAATGCTTTATAAGGTTTTGTGAGAAATTCATAAAATAATACATGGGAAATATTTGGCACAATGCTTGGCACTTGGTATTCAACAAATTTTAGTGCTTATTATAAATCTTTTATGAACAGGGTTGAGGACACGACTTGCTTCTATGCAAAAGCTCATTCCACAATCAGTGTACAGACAGACAATTAGAATACAATCTGTTCATAAGACAAGGAGAGTGAACAAGTGTGGTCTGTAACTAAAGCTTTTAGAGTGATCATACTTTTACCATCATGCAATATATACCAGATTCTAATAAAACTGGAATTGTTAATCACCATTTCTATAGAACTTGAGCATCTAAAAACTATTTTCATACTGCCAATTTAAAAAGGTATATTAAACATAAATTATTTTTTTATATTTTTACATATGAAATTAATGAAGTTCATGATGTGCCAAAGTCAAATAATTTCATTGACAGAGCTCTAATTTTAACTTATGTCTACCATGACTCTAAATCCTATTTATTGTACTATTGAATATATTACATATTAGACCCTTTATTACTGATACTGTACAAAGTTGAATAAGGATAATGATCTATCAAATATAAATTCATTTTTTAACACAAGATAATAACAGTAGGCTTATTTATGTTGTTTATTTGAAATTTGTAGAACACAGTACATTAAAGAGAAATTTAGATATGTCTAGAAATTTTTAGTTTTAACTACTATAACAGCTGCAGAACCTCAAAATTAAAGGAACATTAAAAATGATCAAATTAAACTCAATTTGTAGGGTACCAAAATTTTAGTGGCTGCTTTGTTTTTGCAAAAATGTCTTTATTATAAAGACTTCTTACTACTGCCTAATGGTAGATACTTATATTTTCTTACTTATTATATTTCGAAAATATGATAAAAGAGTACCCATACAACAAGATGGTAAACACCCATTTAGGTTTTGGTTTAAGATAATTGATTCTAAAATTTTGGTTTTGAACATTTTAGGAAGTAGGGCCCACACTTGGAATGTAATGAAAACTATAAACTCTTTCTCCAGAAAAATAAACACTATTTTGCATTTACAGAGTCACATTTGCATATAGCTGCATAAGTTTCATGGGATCTCCCTTTTTAATGGATCCATTAAGAGTTCCTAGGCTCTCATTTACGAACCTGTGCTAATTAATTTCAATAACTGTTATTCCTTTTAGAACGAGGTAAGTTATATGTATTTATTTTTCAGCTACCTCAGATACTTTGATAAGTATTTGAACTCAAATAACAGACATAGATATCAGAAACAAAGGCCTATAAAATTATTTTCATCAACCAGAGGGCAACACTGCAGAGCCCTGGGGAAAAACTACATAGAAGTAGAATCTGCAGTTGGTCATTTCCCACTTCCCTTTTTGTACTCTTCTCTTCCCACTAAATCCCCTCACCCACCAGTCCTCACCCTCACCTTCCTCCAAACCACACTCACAGGAACTCCTTTCTGGCCTCAGGTGGTCAAAGTAGTACATTTTCCACTGCGTAATCCACAAAGGACCTTCCAGAATTGCTCTTCCTTCTACCAAATCAAAATCTGGCGTCACTGTAGTATATTTTATTTGGGGAAATTTCTGTTCACATGAGAATTTAATCCTGTCAGAGAACAGTTGTATCTTGATTCATACAACTCTGCCATTATTGCTATTAGTGGGTGCTAGGGTTAAACAGCATGACCCTCAGTTTAGCATGTGCTCAAGATGCGCAAACCCTAAACTGGTGATAAAGGTAAGCAGGACAGGACCCTGCTCTGGACAACATCAGCCCCACCTCAGTGCAGGGTAAGACAGTGCCAATCAAAGTGTACTCTTATTTTATACTGCTGGCTGCTACTTGATTTTTCTTCTTGTCATGAGATCAAGACTGAGTGCTTTCACTAAAGTGTCTTCAAAAATTACAAAACCTGATAAATCAGATATTTTTATGAATATTTATTATATTTGGAAACCTTGAATTGTAGATAAAACAGAAAAAAACATGAAATAAAGAAAAATCTAGCAGATTCACTTAGGTCACAATTTTATGTGCTTTCGTTCAAATATTCTGAAATGCCATCTTTTCAACTGCTTCTGCTATAACTTTGGCCTGTCATAATTTAATAAAGATTCCCTGACATCTAAATTCATTGCAAATTTCATGCCTATGTATCAGAAATTGTTCAATTTTAAGAAAAAAAAATATGTAGTTAAAGAAAGTGATATTCTTAAGAAAAAAACATTGAAGAATGTTTGGTTTCATTAATTTAAGAAGGCTTTCAAATGAAATGTGAGCAAGTATTAAGGTCTAAAACAAACTGATAGGGGTGATATCATTAAATTATTTTCCTAAATATTGTTTAACATTTTTATTAATCGAATTTCTAACAATAGTTAACTTTCTTAATTATAGATTTTCCAAAAGGATTTCCTGTTCTGTATTCTATATTATCAGCTCAAAAATTATTAGAAAAGACATAAAGTCTTTTTGATCATAAAATTAATATGTCCAATTTGACGAACCAGATTCCGGCCTACTTCCTTGAAAATAAATATAACAAAATTAACAGCATTTGTATTTGACTTTTTATATAACTCAAACATCTTTTAAAAATTCATCAATTATGTAATTTTTCAAAGTAATCCTGAAAGCTAAGTTTGTTTACTGAGTTCTCAGCTGTCACGACTCCGGTACCATAAAAGTGTATGTATTCAGGATTTTAAGTTTTCACCTACCTCAATTCTAGTACCATATGTACAATAAAAGCTTACGTGTTCAAAACTTATAACATTTCATGTAGCTTCTGAAGGTAGAAGCCTAAAAAATGCTAAATATATGCAGTGGATTCTTAACTTAGACTCCAGTTCAATGTCTCTTTAGTGGATTTTAATAAGTCTATGATGTAGGTCTTGAAATAGTATGTGCTTTAAAAAAAAGGTTAGATTGTTACACTTAGGCAACACTTTGTTCCTAATTACTCAAAATTGTTCAGACTTTAAGGATTGTCCTATATCCTGGTCTATGTATTTCTTCCAGACATAATTCATAATGTTATAATCATGGAAGGAAAACAGCCTGTAAATACAACATATAAACTACAACATATAACTTTTCTATCTAAAGAGCTATCACCATATACCAGTTTCAATTTGAATGTCTTTGAAATTAAATTAAATTGTAATAAACAACAAAGATTGTATATATTACTTTATTGTCATAAGATTATAGTAGAAATTAATGAGGAAATTTTTATTTAAATGAATTAACTGAGTAACTTTCTAAGTTTATCATGTCTCCTTTTCTCTACTCTTCATCACGTATCCATCATTCTAGTGCCTAAATATGAAAAAAAAAAAAAGACTAATCTTTCTTATTTGTGAGCCTACAGTTCCTGGAGAACAGATTTTAGTGCCTTTCTTCCTTTTGTTGAGTCTTCCACCTCCAGACAAGTTTATTTTTTTTCTAGTACTTTTGATATCAATTGACATAAATTTAAAGGAAGGAACACACATTATCTAAAAGGATTAAAAATTATCTGTGGTTTTTTTTTTTCAAATAAGGATAGAGTGAGTGTTCTTCTCTCAGATATCCATATGCCCAAGTCCATCACCTTCTTGTAGTCTTTGCTCAGATACAAACTTTTATGGTGCTTATCTTAATCATTTTTTTCAAAACTTACACCTATATCATCACAATCTTCTTGCCCATACTCATCTCATTTAGTTTGTGCTAGCTTTTTCCTATAATACCAATCACCTTGCAACAAACCATCTACTATAATTGACATATCTTTTATGTTATGGTTTGTTTTCTGTCCATATCACTAATATATACTAAGCACCTAGATAAATGTCTGCACATGGTAAGTGCTTAAAATTTGCTTAATAAATGATTAAATGAATGAATATGTGTCTTTACATTAGTATCCATAGAAAACTGCATAGTGGCTTCATGCGATTTTCTATGCAGTACGCAATACATGCTAGAGCTGAATTGCTGAAGATGTTAGAAACACGTTGCCAAAGAGAAAACATTCAGAAACTAATTACCATTTTATTATCCTTAGGTCAACCTAATATTTATCTCTTCACTGTTTTTTTGTAAAGGAAAATAAATTAGTAAAGATGTCTTCTGTAATGTACTTAGTGTTCAGGTTTCACTGAATTCCAAGGAGTGACCTTTCAAACTACGGTAAATGAGAAGGTTGCTCAGTATTTTAACATAAAATGTTGAAGCATTTTCCCAAATGGCTAAACAACCGCTAAAATTGGCAGAATTTCTTGTTGAACCTGGCAGACTTGCCAACTGTTGTCTCCCAACAAAAGCCTTATTCCTCCTTATTGCCTTTTTGGACAATAGCACTAAAAAGACTATAGAAGGAGAAAAAAACAAGAAAACTTAGTAGTGAAATTGAAAGAAAGTAAATAAATCTTGTAAAAAAAAAACCAATATGGTAGAAGACAAATTCTGTATGATTGGCAAAAAATTATACAACTGTTTGTTAAGTGATGAAGTACATGTTTGGTAATCTATAATTTCTCAAGCTTTTTAAAGTGTTGGTTTATAAATATTTAATGATAATTCTAAAGATAATGCCAACTGTGTAAAGTCTTTCATCACTGTATAGTTTGAGAAGTTTTTCATACTTAAAGCCAAAGGACTATCTTATAAATTGAAACATATATTTGACATTAAATAAAATCATGAGATTTGAGAGACTCATGATGGAGTTTCACAAAATATTTCTTCCAAACTGACATAAATCACAAGTCATAACAATATTTTTCTTTTCTAATTTAGATTCTCAATATGTCTGAGACTCATATGGCTTACTTCATCTACTTTTAAAACAGAGTGCTAATTATTTATTCACCTAGAAATATCATAGTTGATTTACATTTTTTTTTTCCTTCTGAGCCCAGATATATATATATATCATTCAGGGAAACAAAATTTTCCATTGAGAAAAAAACTAATTCTTAAAATAGGTCCATTGTATTTAAGAAAGTATGTATATAAAATGTGTCAAAGTTGTAATTCTATTGTCCTTCAACATATTACATATTAACATGCTGACTGGGTTTTCAGCCGTAAGCAACAAACTAGTTGGATTAAACAACTCTCTGTCCTAAATGAAGTATTGCTCAAAACATAAAAGTAAATTATAGACTAGCTTCTTTAACATATGGAATTTATTTGATGTGGTCATTATTGAATAGTATACTTACAATAAAGTCACTATTACAAAACTCAAATGATAATAATACCCTAACAAAAACCGTATTTTATTTTAAGAATTAGTCTACATTTATTTTTTGTATATTTATATATAACATGGTACCGAATATTCACATTTTCTTTGTCCCAAGTAGCTTAAAATAAAATAAAGCTGAAACTAATAATAATTTTAAAAAGACTAAAGAGTAAAAATATCTAATCTAGATGGGCTTGCAAAAGTGCTGGAAAAGGCCCTCAAAGTTTACATAATAAAAGCCTTGACAGAATTTTAAATTTAAGTACTTTGCACTAAAAGTGGAGTGCAAAAATGACTAATTTCTCATATGAACAGAGACACTTCACACTTCTCAAGCTAGTATTAACACCAACAGTGACAAAACAGTTACTCCCAGTAGTTCCATTCAGAAAAAGGCAATGCCAAAATATTTGTTTACTCTCATCTACATTCAGCAGAAGCACCACATATTCTTGAGAGCCTTTTCTAGTAGAATGCTACTTGCAGGATGAAAAAGCCTGAAGTCTGAATAAAGGCCTGATACTAAATTAAGTATTAAAAAATTCCTGTCAACTTAAAAAAGTTTCACTAGTTAGTTATTATTACAATTGACTCTCCATTGCATAATGAATTTAAGGGTATAGAATAAAATTCATATCTGTTTTAGTAGTTCTTCAGCTCTTATATGAATAGAGACTATGTTAACTGTCTCTATTCCAAGAGATTGATAGGGTTCATCAGAGACGTAACTAGCTGGCTAGTTTACAACATAAAATATGACCATAGATGAATTTTGTAATTCGTGATACCTAGAAATTAATGTTATTAACAATTCTCTGATTAGTTCTATTTTACTAATTCCTCTTACTAACTAGGTCCTCACTTTGTTTCTAAAAGGGCAGATATGTTCTCTGTGTTTACATGTATAATATCTTTTAATTGCATATTTTTAAACATATAATTAAAATTTTTTACATACCCTAAACTTTTCTCCCTTGGGATAAAGTCAGAATACCTCGTTTTATTACAGATCTGGTGACAGAATCTTGGTAAATGGCAAGATGAATGTTTTGGAGATTCACCCAGAAGTTGATGAAACTAGAAATAAAAGGAACAAGCTTATGGAGTTGAGACCAATCAGGAAAACAGAGAACAGAGAACATTCAGAATAATTCCCATCTAGGGAACACATTTAACTATAAGAAATGTAATTGTTGCTTACTGAGTAAAAAGACTGATATAAAACCAGAGTGAGGAATGGGATTTGAAAGTAAAAGAAACCAGGAAAAAAAAAAAAAAAAGGGAGGGGGTGAACAAAATAAAGAGAGGAAAGGAGAGGAAAGATGAAAGGAGAGGCTACAAAAGATGATAAATGGTCCAACAAGACATATTTTATTGCCAGAAAGGCTAGGAAATAAAAACCTTACACTGAACTGCAGCAATTAAGATGTGGAGATACTTTGGCTCCAGGGACATGGACTACAAGTTAGTATGCAAATGCCTTCCAGCTGCTCAGCCTAACATGTGGGATAGGAAAACTTTATCTGCCCTTCTGTTTGGGGAATGGGGTTGAGTGCTAAGCCAATGGGTTATTCCTTCTGATAAGAGGTGAAGAGAGTTTATGAAGAAGTTGTGAGAAGCAAACACCACCTCCTGGATAGTTATCACGCACTAAGGTTTGGACCCAATTTGTCAAGATAATAACTTTAGAGTAAAGAGTTCATAGAGTCTGATGTACTGGCAAGTCTTTCTCTAGTACAGTTTCTTTAAATGTAGCCCAGAAATTGGGCTACACTGATCATACCACATTTAAGGCAGCAGAGCTATTTGGTGAAATGCAAATCCCTTTGCTCCTTTTAAATATACTAAATCAGTCAAAGGCTGCTCAGCATACAGAGGGAGGTGATACTGTAATGGTCCACGTGTACCCTGAAGACAGCTGTCTCTTGACTGAACTCTGGATGTTATGAAAATAAGACATAATGACATGATTAAGCTCAAATTTACAATAACAAAATAAAGGAACGAATAGGTATATGTTTAAATCAAGTGATTTTCTAAATAGTTAAATAATAAGCACAAATTCACACAGAACTGTAAATAAATAACAGGACATAAATATTACTTTCTTCTCTAATTCTGGCTTTGAGAATTATTAGTTTTATGATTTGGGGTCACATTTTCCACGTCTGACTCATCCTAACTTAAATCTTAGGAACTTGGTGAAAAAATAAGATATAACTTTATTGACTCCTATTTTATTGGATTCAGGGGTAAATTCTCTCTGTCTCTCTCTCTCTGTCTCTCTCTCTGTCTCTGTCTCTCTCTCTCTCTCTCTCTCTCACACACACACACACTCACACACACACACACATTGATTCACAGGTTGTTCATCATCGGTGTTCCACAATTTCCTCCATATAACTAGGAAAATAACCTATGTCAAATAGAATTTACACACCTAAACAATATTTGTAAAATTTTAAGAGTTTATAATTGTACATATGACTATGATTTAACTGTGAAATCTTAAAAGAGATCTAATCTTAATATTCTAACAAAAGTAAGTAAACTTTCAAACTGGATTGTTTTGTGTAGGGCAGCTTCATCTCCCACCCAACCATGCTGACCTATCCCAAATACACTGCATTTTGATATTTTGATTCATAAATACACAACAAATATGATTCCAGAGTAAGGAATAATATTCTTCATACAGTTCCAAAAAACTTTGTATACTTTAAAAAATCTAATGCATATAGATAATATATAGCATGAATATACTATTTAAATAAATAAATGTGTACCTAGAACCCTGCTTGTCCAACATGTTCCTCCCTGATTAAGTCACAGACACATCTCCAGAAGTAAATCATTATTGGAAACTTGTACTAATCATTTCCTTGCTTTACTTTATGGCCTTACCATACACATATGTATTTCTAAACAGTGTATTATTTAGTTTTGCTATTTTATTTTTACTCTTTTGAAGATGGAATCATCCTGAATATAGTCTTCTAGACTCGCTTCTTTCATTCAGCCTTATGTTTTGGAGATGCACCCCTGTTAATGTGTGTAGCTGTGGTTCTTTTCACTGTTGCAGCTTTTCATAATGAATGTAGCACAATGTATTCATCCTTTCTCCTGCTGAGAGACATTTGGATTGCTTCCACCCTTTTACTGTTACAACAATGAAGCACATGGAATATATATATATATTTATATATATATATATATATATATATATATATATATAAATATATATATATTTAACATATCTCCTGGTACACATGTGTCTGAGTTTCTTTACAAAATATACTTTTGAGTGGGACTTCAGGATCCTAGAATTTCAAAGCCCTTCTACCAATTCGTTTCCACCAACATTGTAGGAGGTTTCCATTACATCCTTTCTGATACTTTGTATTAAGACTTTAAAATTTTTTCTACTCATTGTGGTTTTAATTTGCATTGCCCTGATTATGAATCAAGCCAGACTTATGTGTAAAATTTATTAAAATTGTCCTCTGAAACATTTGTTTCTAATTGGGTAGCATTAACATGATTTTGTAGAATTATGATTAAGCCACTTTTTGCTTATAATTTTTTGAGAGAAAGATCTCTTTTTGGTTAGGTGGTCCAGGGAAAGGAGAGAATATGTTTTGTTCTCTTTTAGAACTGGGAATGTATGAATAGCATTCCTCATCATGAACAGGGACACAGATTGATAATGCTCAGAATTCTACCCCCAACTTTCCATTTCCCTTTATTCAAAAATTCCATCAAATACACATTGAAATCTCCTTTAAAAATAAAGAGGAAGAGAAGAGGGAATGTTGTTAGCATTAATAAGTGGAGGGCTAGGGAAGGGAGGGAGCAATTGGGGGGGTCATTTTATGAACATTATAGATGTCTTAATTAATGTACTATATACTTGAAACTAATTTAAATAAATAAATTTATTAAAAATAAAATAAAGAAGAAGAAAATTAATAATTACATTCAGGCACATGTGTGCTTTTAGAAATATATATACAGACTATTTTTCAGACCAGTTTTTGGTTCCCAGTAAAACAGAACACAAGAAACAATGATTTCCCATACCCCACTGTCCCCACACCCACCCCATTGTCCCTGTGCAGACTGAACTGTACTATGCACACCCCACTATTCCCACGCATGCACAGCCTTCCTCATTCATCAACACCCCACTCCAGAGCCATACACTTGTTACAACTGATGAACTTACATTGACACTTCATGATCATTCAAAATTCATAGTTTACATTAGTGTTCACCCTTGGTAGTGTACATTCTACAGGTTTGAACAAATGTATAATGACATGTATTATGTGTTTTTTTATAATCTTTGAAATATTTAAAATAATTTCTTAAGCTTATAAATCTCACGAAAGAGATAGTGTCTACTATGGTAAACACAGTTTGTGCCTTTTAGACAATCCCTCATTTTGGAAGTCACTTGAATGTCCTTACCCAGCAGCTGAATTTGACTAATATATATCTTGAAAGTTCTTATTTCTTCTTAATAAATAGACTTAGATTTGCAGTTTTTCCCTTTTAGCTTAATTGTTGTGCTTCTCCAAGGCAACATCATATCAAGGTTTATCTGTATTCTCATTTGTTGTATTTCTTTTCTGTGTTTTTAAGGTTTTGTTGATTTTGATTTTACTGTGTAATCACTTCAGCCAACAGTGCTACTTGAACAAAATTAGCTTTCTTTTTAGTTTTTTTTCCTAAGTATCTCTATTATTTTCATTAGGGCTTTATAATGTTTTTCTCATATCCTCTTTTCTTGAATATTAATCTATTTTTGATGTGTTCATCTATATGTAGATACTGATATTTTTTAGAGGAAAGTAAAAGACCACAGTGATATACACATTATTTTATTCATATGTGCAACACATACTAACCAAAATGAACTCTTCAACAATTTTCTGATAGCCAGAGTAACTATTGACATGTCTATTTTCTAATTATTCCAAATCACTGAAAGGCTGGGAAGATTTTCTCACCGAATTTTCAGCTGTGATGACAAATGAAATCTCTAGAACCATGTAGGAAAAAAAACAACATGTCATGTTATTCCTATTTCTAGCATTTTCTAGCAAGTTAGGAAAATACTCAAAATAAACTTCAACTTTGAACCTTCTGAAGTCCATATGTATGCCAGTAAAGACTGAGACCGACAAGAGATTTTTTTCTTCCAAAATAGCTTGTAGAAAATTCAGATTCTAAATATAATGCAGAGTGTCTGTGGATGTAAAAATACACATCTCTTTAATGTGACCAAATCATGATCCTAATTGTAACATATACTAGAAAATTTCTAATAATATGTAATAAATTATTAAAATACATGAATTTGTAAAATTTTACAAAGTAATTTTATACAGTAATTAAAAGCATTTTTTTGATTCACAAAATGTTTGATTGCAGAGATTGCTTTTAACACCACTTTCTAAAAGCTTTTGAGTTTTCACTTAAAGATCCCTGTTAACTTCATAGAACTCCTTGGCAATAGTTCAGAAGCAGCAGCAAACTGATAGTTCATAAGGGTAAGTTTAATTAAAAGCATCTCAAACTCTAATATGAGCTAATGAAGATAAATAATTTACACATGCAATTTAGACATTTTTGAAGTTCTGCGAGTCCAAGTACTGTGCAAATGCAAACCAAGATAAGCTATATCTTGCTTTCAACATTAGTGCAAGTCTGAAAAGATGCACGTAAAACATATTTATAAAGATGAAGTCTTTGTTTGGCAGTGGACAAATCTCACTTGTAGTAATGCCTTATACTTAAGGAGTGTTAAAAATCATTATCAACATAGTCTAGCCTCGGGTTCCTTCTTTTTGACAAAGTCTTTGTCACTCTTTCACCCTCATTCACTCCGCTTTGATCATGTGGGCCCTCTTCCTGTACTTTAAACCAACCATGTCATTTCCTCTTTAAATTCATTTAACCAAGACATCCCTTCTTCCAGGAACTATCCTGCTCTTGAACATGCAGGGCATCTACCTCTTACTAATGCTAAGATTTTGAACTACAGGGACCCTTCCTCCACGTTCGTACCCCTTACAATTCTTGCTCTTATAAAATAAGATTCCAAGAACAAAAGTCCTTGTTTACTTCCAGGTTAACATAGTGGCAACCTAAATGTGACATTTCCTGTTACATCTCCTCCAAACTTCCCAATAAAATGCAACATTTAAAATAAATATGTTTATGGTTTTAACAAGAAAAAGCACACACTAGTATATAATTATAAATTCTGTAAAATCCCGCTATCTACTAATAAATAACATTTTAACTAAATTTACAGGAATGTTCTCTTGTCATCCAGGGTACTACCATGATACACCAACCACTTGTGCTGCCACCTGTCAAAACTCTGGATGGTCCTACTTTCAGGTATTGCATATATTACAAAAGAACATTCATGACCTAATGAAAGTAACATGTTGGATTTCTAATGAAGTAGAGGATAATATGAACATGTTAATAATACTGAGAAAGATTTCACAGAATGGTATATAACTTTACTTCAAATAACTTCTGAATAAAGAAAAACTTTGAAAGGCAATCTAACAAAATACTGATAGAGATAGACTTACGGACATCTGTCAAACTTACAAAGTCATTTCCTTGGGATCTACAGGTATGGATTTAGCAACCATGTTTTATTCCATTGGCCAGAGGACTAGGAGTGTCAAATTAACTCGAATAGGTCCTATCAGATTTTGTAATTTGGTAATATTAGCCACAAACATCACATGCATGTGCAGATATGTATACACATATCTGTAATTTCTATGGCTAATCTTATTATAACTATAACTATGTATATGACTCTATGCATATGTTAAAGTAAATAATATTTCGTGTTATAAAATAATAGTGCTCAGTTGTTCATTTGAACTAAATTCCTTTCCTCTGTAGAGGTCTTTGTTTTCTGATTCACATAGTCACCATTATATTTCTATAAATGGTTGTGAACCTTTCCCATAGTTGAAACATTAGAGGATATCATTTATAAATAAGGGAACAGGAAAATGGGGGTTGAGCTCTTTTAAAGATTTAAGTTGCTCTAGATACTATTTTTAGAACTCTTTGGCAGAGCAGTTTCAATTTAAATCCTTGGCATTAATTAAAAGCTTCAGGGGCATTGGCGCTTTCAAAAAACATTGCTTTGTAGTTGAAGGTGTCTTCTTATTTAAATTTGGCATTATAGTTCCATGTTAGATATTAATTATGCATTATTCTTATATAGCAGAGCCCCCTTTTCTACAAAATTAAAGTAAATTTTCTGTCCTAACTTATTTTTAGACTCCTAAGTGCTTAACAATTCAATCGTATATTATCCTAATAAACTATAATAGCATTAATGAAAAACAAAGGCTACTAAACTATTTTATCTTAAATTCAAAGCTGAGTGACAGAATTCCTTCTTCTGATTTTTAAATTCCCAAATTATTGTGTTTGGCCCCAAAATAGACCATCTATAATTATTCTTGTCTCTTAGCATGTCTTTGGGAACTCATCATTGTTGTTCTGCCCTTTTATGTGTCAGCTTCCTTTGCACATTGCATTTCATATGACTCACTGTTCCTTAGAGCAAGGTTTGAATGTTCTAAATGCCTACTTATATCTGACAGCTGGGTTTCTCTTCCTGAACTTTTTTATGTGAAGTGGTGCCAGATCAATTTTTATAATGCCTCAATTGCTTAATGAGGACATATAGCAAAGAACACAAAATGAAAGAAAATTAATTGACTAGGTCTCCACTATCTGTGTATGCCAGTCATCTCCCTGTGCAAATTAAGAGAATTACACAATATTTTTTCTAAATATCTTTCCAACTTTTAAATTCTAATATACATTTGATAGTTTGAAGGAGATAAATTGGAAGTGGCTTTAAAATGAAAGGTTCAAATTTTAGCTGCTTTCTAGACTATAATTTCTTATTCATAGAGTATTGGTAAGATATTTTTGTGAGAAGTTAATTGCCCATTTTGTAATTTAAAAAATTTTATTTCTAAAAAGTAAAGTTTAAGGTGGATATATATTTAAATTTCAGAAAGAAAGAGATTGAAAAATTATCTCTGGGGAGATTAAAAAATATAACTGAAAACCAGGATTGCAGTTCACTATCATATTAGTTTGACTGATATGTAGTTAATTACTTTTTTTTATGGTGACATTGGTTAATGAAATCCAGTAGGTTTCAGGTGTACAATTTAACAGTAAGGCATATATATATGTATATATGCATATATATGTATATGTATATATAATATATATTTTGCATTGTGTGTTCTCCACTCATAGTTAGATTTCTTTCTGTCACCACATATTTGATCTCTTTTACTCTATCTACCTCTCCCCTCTCCACCACCCTCTAATAACCACTAGCCTATTGTCCATGTCCACGAGTCCCTGTTTGTTTGTCCTGTTTGTTTGTTAAGAAGCACAAAACTGAAACTTAGGAAAGGGAACTCCTAGTATTAGAGCATCTACCACTGCTGTGGGATATGAGGCAAATCACTAAACTCTCTCGAACTCCTACCTTCTAAATCTACAGAATGAGCAGTTTAGAGTATAAGACTTCCCAGGTCCATTCCAGGTCTAAGATTCTGAACTGGACTGTAACTACTCTGAATTAAAGATAAGGGCTAACAAATAATGCGATTTGTAATAGCTCAATTCCTCTCACTTAAAATATTTTTGCATTGTTTTATTTACATCAACATTCAGTAGATTCTGAAACTTGAAAGATGGATAAGAGTTGGGAAAGAAAAATAAATAAGGAGACTATCTCTGGCTAGACTGAATATTGACAATAGAAGGATCTGTTTCCAGTTATCACTAAAGTTTAATAATCTTACTGAAAATTCTTTCTGACTCCAAGACACTAAAAATTTTAACTTGTAAATTTTTAGTAATTTTAGTAGGTCCATATTCACAGTGAAATCATAATTCAACTAAAATTGAATCTCAGATACAAATTTTTTTCCAAAACTGATGGACAATTGTGTCAATATTTTTTATTAAATAGTTCATCTTTTCTATTATTGATTTGAAACTTTGCTAAATTGTTATATTTACTAAATTATGTTAACAAAATTATTTTCAGCCCTAGAGTCCATTTATCTTATTTTTTGTTGGTTTTCTTCAATTAAACTTTGGAATTATTCATTGCCTTGACTGCCTTACAATTATAAATCATTTGGGGGACAATTAATCATCTTTATACATCTTTAGTTTTGTATCCATTAATACAAATGTGCTTTTATTAAAAATTGTTTTGTCTATAAATATTTATTAGGTATGGGGTAATGTGACTAGATACTGCATGTATCACATGAAAATGAGCTCCTGGTGCTACTTGTAAGCAAATAAATATAAAACTTTGCAAACAATGGATTGGAAGATACCAAAAGGGCTTCTCTTGCTATTAAGGGTAATTATTATAAGGATGTTAAGAAAGGTCCTTTGTCACTTAGAGTGTATGTGTAATGATTTATATATGTAATTTATGACTATTAAAAAGTAGCTTACATTTATTTTTTGACAATGAAATTTCATTTTTGATAATGAAGAATATTATACATTCTCAAAAACAAAATGTTATTAGCTATGGGAAAACACAGTATTTTTACAAGATGCCCTGACTGACCTATATAATAAGCAATCAGCTAAACATGGACTGTTTATCTTGAAGGGGTTTTTATCATATTTGAAAAACCTGTTCAGTGAGATAAACCCATACTTATAATGAATTGATAATCAGACTCCTCAGGCCAAATCAGATGAACTCTAGAGTGTGGTCAATGTGGTATAGATTTCCCCTATGTGGAAAAACCCTACATTAAAAAAAAATAAAAAATAAAAAAAATAAAAAATAAAAAAAAAAGCACTGTTTCCAAAAAAAAATCTTGTTTCACTTAGATATTTTATTATTGTTTCATTTGTCCTCTATCTCCCCGGCCCTTCCTTAAGTATGCTTTCAAAGCAAATCAATTCTCTTTTTATGGATTATATCAATTTTGACAAAATCTTCCCTCGTCCCAAATATGCCGACCCTAGCATGAATGAGACAAACTGAAATTACCAATCAGGCTATGTCACAATAAATTTATACCTGCAAGGGTTATAAATCTGCTTTTTCTTAACTTCCAGCCAACCCTTCCTAAACTGCCTATATATGTACCTTTGTGAGATTATCTAATTTCCTGTCTATGTTACTCCATCAGTCATAATATTAATGGCCAGATGGGCAAGTCTTCCCACCTTGTGGCTTATACCAATAGTACATAGAGTCCTGTTAATATATTTAATGATACATTATTTATGTGTTTACTACTTATTAAAAACAAACAAAACTACATTTTCATTTATTCATTCTTGTTAAAGTGAGCAAATGTCTACCTAAAGTAGTAGAGAAATGAATAAAACCTAGAAAAAAAGAAAGGGTGTGGCATATGAGGAAAGCATCGTTTACTGTATTTTATGGGAAATTCCCACTGTAGCTAAAAGTTCTTTACTCACCCGGACTGCTGGAATCATAAGACAAAGTAAAACCCAACACAGATACTTGTAGTTTTTAATAGGATGCATCTAAAACATTCCTGAAGATGAGAAACAGACCATGGATTTAAAGGAAGCTAAAGGTATGATTCAATAAGCCTGACAAATAGACTTGGCAACAATTAGTTAACTCAGGCAAGACTTTAGACCCACTCTTATTGTTGTAAGCTGTTTTACATGACACCAAAAACTCAAGATGAAAGTTCAGCACTTTTGTCAAATGTTTTGTCTATATGACAACAGAGATCACCTTAGGAAAAATTTGAATAAACAATAAACATCAATTTCCATTGTAAAGGATTACTTCATTGGGCATATTCATGCTTTTTAAATTAAATGTGGCTATTGTTAATTAGGTCTAATGCAGGAGAACACCTATCTATGAAGAAAAAATTATGGTCATGCTGAATATATTATTTTTTTATTTTCTCAGATATAAATTTATTTTCACATTTACTATATAATTAGTAACAGACTCTTATCTTTAAATCATTTGGGATTCCATTTTATGGAGCATGCTAATCTTAGTTACTTATTTCCTGAAAAAATTTATTATTCCCTATTTCTTCTCAATTTTTCCCAAAGCCTTTGGATATTCGATAAAGGACCCAGAAAACAGTGCTGTGACACGTAAGCTGCCATATCACTGGAAACCATAATACATACATTTAATAAAATCACAAAATATTTTAGAATGAATTTGCCCATCCTAAGAGTAAGTTTTGTGAATCAAAGCAGACCTTAGAATTTGTCCTTACAGCCAGACCATAAAAATATTCATCAATAATAGTCTATTAAGATAGGTTATGTTTTCTTTGCAAGGGAAAAATAATATTGAGTGGTTTCATAAGATCTCAGATTCTATAAGACATTTGATAGCATTTTGGCAGAAAATTAAATATAAATACATACAAACTTATATACATTCACACGCAGGTGTACTTTGAAGCACATTTGTTAAACTTAAAATGCATTTTGGGAAAAAATCTAGTTAATAAAAATTAAGAGAGAGAAATACTTTTGTTCACATAGATGTATTAAGTTTAAAAGAATAAGATTATATTTTTCTGTTTCACATTTTGTTGTAGCTTGTTTGGAAAGGACTATGTCTTTGTAGCCAGAGCAATTCTATTACGTTCTATTATTACTGTCTATTAAGGTCTTTAACTGTCTTGAAGGTCAAATTTGTCATTGAAAAATTTTAGTAGTGAACAGGGTAAAGCCAATTTTTTTCTCTTATAAGTCTATTCTAAATATTGTAATGTTAATTGTAATTTTTATTCTAGAACAGCTCTTTGGAAGTCTTTGGTGTCACTCCTGGACACAAAGCTCTAAAAAGCCTTATATTCAATCTTCTAACATATTAGCTTTATAGCTTTGTAGAACTACAAGAATTAGTACAATTTTTCTATATAACCCCACGTATTTGAAACAAAAAATGGAGAAGTGACAAATAAAAATATATTAAAAGAAACAAAATAATAACCTAGTGTCATGACCAAAATTAGTATCTATTTCTCTTTAATATGCTTGTATTGATTATTGTATTAAATGGCCAAAACCACCAATCATGCCTCTTAGAAGATATGTATAAGCAATATTCCAATTCTTTGGATTAATTTAATTTTTCTCCACATTCTCTGGAGATTTTCTTTTATATCGAACTTGAAACTTAACAAAACATTCTCTGATACTTAATATTCTCACTATTAAACAGATTTGATGATCTCCAATGCTCACAAAAAAAATATATAGTCACAAACTTTTTAATCTAAATTTCAAGAAACCATCCCATTTTGGATTCATATTCAATCCAATGTCCACTATTGTGTCAAGTTATTTTCTAACTAACAGCACATAATATGCTGATGTATCTTACATTTCAGGATAGTTCTTATGACAAGATCTCTCTTGCAATTTTAGTACAACACCTGTTTAAATAAGCAGTATGATTGATAATTCTATTGGAGAAAAAATAGCCTTCTCATATAACTTTCTGAAATCACTTTCTGTATCCTGACATGTTGAGGGTGCCATTCAATTGACAAGAGAGCACACATATGCTTAGAGACTGTGGCCACTCTGTCTTTTTTGAGTTTCTCAATTGCCATTTTACTGTATTTTTCTCTCTTTATGTACCTAGTTGGACCTATTTAGCACCAAGGCCTTAAGAAAATGACTAGTCAGTAAGTTTTATATTGAAAAAGAACTGAAATAAATGTATTTTGTTACACAAGATGAAGCTGAACTCATGGCATCAGCTGACTTCAAACATTGGTGAAGTAGACAAAAAGACAAAGCACAGACTCTTCATTGAATGTAATTCTTTTTAGTCATTTACTCTTAAATCTGCCCAAATCCATATGTAAATACATATTTTATAAAAATGCTAATTTTCAATTGAAATCTCTGTAAGAAAGAACACCTATTTGTGGGTATAATTGTATGATGATACTTTATCTTGAGGATGCTGTTGGCTCATTTCACATGATTTTACACATCTAGTGTAAGTTTCCAAAGACAGCATAAGGTAACCCCAGGGATTTTTATTAGGGGACACATTACTAGTCTCTCTTCTACCTCTGGCCAGTTGCATGAATGTGGTCAAGACATTTCACTTCTTTGGTCCTAAACGTCCTCACTTACAAAGTAAAGGTTTTGTACTAAGATGATCTTATTGATACCATGAACAAATGATATTTAAACAAAATAATAAACAGAAAATGCATATAATTGGTTTTCCTCAAGTAAAAGCTATTATTACCACTATTAAGGAACTATTAGGTTCTTCTAATTTTAATTGTTGTAGATGGCATTGAGTTAAGTCTGGGGTTCTGATGTTCATTTCAAATGTTCTGTGTTTCTATCAGAATTGTATGCAAATATATGGGTATTTACTGTGTGTATAATTAATTTCAAGATAAAATACTAAGTAGAAAGTGTTTTCTATGATCGATTCTCCTAAACTGTCAACTGGTTCCATGTGCATGGCTTATCCAAGAGATGCCTTACTACACATCTTCCAAAAATCATTTTGTATACTATTTTGCTAATTCTAAAAAAGATACTTTTGGAGTCAGAAAGATCTCAAGTCTTACGTGATTACTCATAAAATGAGCAATTTCAAGAAGTTGCAAAATATTATTCAATGTGGTCCAATTTTTTTTTCCTGAAGAATACTTTAAATGCTCTTAATATAAACAAACAAACGAAAAACAAACTGAATGTAAAAGAACAGTGCGGTGTATTTATTTTAATATCTTCTTAGGATCTGGCATGGTGGTGGAATCAAAGTAAGCAAATGCTCCACAAAAAAAATATGGGCCTTTCTATGATGGTTTTGCTCTATGGGGGGTTGTGTTTCACCTAAACTTCAAAATACTACTGATAAACATCTATATAGCCAGTGACTCTTTAGGGGAGTGAAATACATCTGGGTCCAGAGATAGTTCTGGGTAAGGGTATATGTTTAGGAATTAGAGAGCCTCAGGTTGGAATTCTAGCTTGCTTACTTTATTAGTGAGATGACTTTGAGCTTGTTTCCTTATCTGGAAAAATAAAAGAGAGAATGTAATAATTCATTACTCTTAGAACAGAATGTGATTGCATACTTATACTGCCTAGGACAGTGTTCAGCACACAATAAACACTTAATGAATAGCATCTACCACTATTTAAATGATTTTTTCATTGTAATTTCAGTTCTTATGAATAACACCAAATTAAACTTTGGTTTATAATAATTTACACTATTTTTGATATTTTTGCAATAAATTTCTGAATGCTACCTTGATGAATTCCTGACAATTTCTGCTTTCCTTTTATTCATTAGTGGAAACAGGATGAGAACTTGGTCCAAATACTCCTCCTTTTTCCCATTTCCTATTACCCTCCCACTGACATCTATATGCTTGAAATAATATGCAAAAGAACTCTGAAAGTCACTGAAGAAGGAAATAGGAGGTGGTTTTGTTTTGTTTATTTTGTTTTGTGGGAACCTAACTTATAATGATGAGGACATAAAGACTCAGAGGGCAACATGATGCTTATATTTTACTGGACTTTTGAACTAGTTTGGACTTCTAAGGAGCTGAAGATGAAGGAGAGTTTCTTGAAAGAATTAGTAAACTCTAGACAGGACAAGTTAAAGGACACTTCCCACTGATTATGCACAGAATACAGCAAGACCTTGGTACCACAAAGAGTTGAAGACTTTGAGAGGATCAAGAGATAGTGTCTTTGTGATATAATTTTTAGGATAAAGGAGTAAGAAATGGCAAGAGGAAGGCCACTTCCAGTGCTTCTAGACAAAAGAAGTCAGAGTGCTGGGGAAAGAATACTATGCTTTGATTGTACTAAAGTGACTTGCTGGTGAAGCATTCTTTTGGAGGTGTCAAGAGAAACTTGGGACTTTATATATAGAGAGAATGCTGGAAGTCCTATGTACTAAGGTGCAGATAAAATCAGAAATTTGTAAGCTAGTGATAACATGATTTGATACCCAGACGCTTCTGGGCCTAAGGAGATTTCAGTCACAGGAATAATTATAGAAGAGTTTATTTAGATAAAATTAAGGTAAATATTTAAATAGTATGGAACCAAGAGTAGGTTTCAAAAGATATGAATTTATGAAAATAGTAAGTGAACTATGGGTTATTTAGCTGATTTAAAGTATCTTTTGCTTTCACATGAGTCACCTGGCAATAAGAAGGTACATGATATTTCCTAAAAAGTTATTTTTAGATGGGAAAAAGTGAATATAGTTACTTCCACATGGGAGGTCTTACTGCTAATTTATGTAATCCTAAACTATGGTTTACATAGTTCTACCTAGAACAGTGTTCAGCATACAATAAGCACTTGAAATATCTACCTAAGAAAGGAAACATGTAAATTCTTGTCAATCAGCTTTGACAGATAACCTTTACGGTTATCTAAGGGTTTTGAACCCCTTAATTCAATAATTTCTTAAAACCTAAGCAAAGCATTCAATATTCCCATACATTATCTACTTAAAAATAAACTCCTGGACATGTACTATTATTCTATGTATAAATAACCCAGCACTAGATATTAGAAATTTTCCTTCTTTCGTCTTCTTTCTGAACACTAGCCTTACCCCACACCTCTACTCTGATATTACTTACATTCACATGTCAAAATTCTCTTTTTCTTTTCACTCAAGGTACCACTCAAACACACATATTCCTGAAATGTAAATTTATGCTATTTCTCACTGAGTGTAGACTCCCATTTAAGTTGTAATTTACTTACTTTGGCCTGCCCTCAGCTTTATCATTGATAAAGGCAAATACGTGAACCCTGGCAAAGGCTTCATGCTCTACAGTGACCTTCACCAAACAGACAGTTGCCTCTCCCTTCTTTTCTCTTAAAAAAATCAAAAATCATTGCATGAAAATGATTTTTAATGTTCCTATCCTGAAAGCCGACTTACAAATGTTAGTATATATTTCGTTTTATAGATTTTGGAGTAATTTCTAATAAGAAGACACGGTTTGGTATAATAGTAGCAACTGAAGGTTCAATGATTTGTAGGGTAAACAGAGGTTAAGTTTGTATATAAGCCAGCCTCTGCTTCCAAAAAGATTAGCATGTGGCTCCAGAACTAATAATCATAGCATTTTTAAAATTGCTATATTTAATAGTTTAATATTATGTTATTCATCTTCATAATGCCATCAGATAGATATCATAGGTCCTTTAGAGGTAGATTTATACCCCTAGTTAAAAAAAAGATCTAAGGAAAGCCTTTTTAATACATTTAAATTTAACCTCACATGCAGTAAATATTTGCTTTAATTAAAATAAATTGCTCTTTTGCAAATTAAAATATATTTCTTTGTTTTAATTTTTAATAAATGAAATGGTTTATTTATTAATTAGAAAAAGTTTAATATGATATAATTTCTACAATATGATTTGCAAAATTTTGGGATATTTTCTCCAGGTGTGACTTTAGAGTCAAACTCTGAGACTCGACTCAACCCAGCACTATTAGTTTGCTAGGGCTGCCATAAAAAGAAAAAAACAACTACAGTCTAGGTGACTTAAACAACATAACTAAAATTTCTCACAGTTCTGGTGGTTTTGAGTCCATGATAGGGTGTTAGCAGGTTTGGTTTCTCTCGAGGCCTCTCTTCTCGGCTTGCAGATGTCCACCCTCTCCCTGTGTGCACACGTGGCCCTTTGTTCTGTGTGTAAGTATTCCTGGTGTCTCTTCCTCTTCTCATAAGGACATCGGTACTATTGGATTAGGGCCTCACACTTATGACCTCATTTAACCTTAATTATCTCTTTAAAGTTTCTTTCTCCAAATATAGTCTATTTGGGGGTTAGGAATTCAATATATGAATTTTGGGGGAAAATAACTAAATCCATAATCTATAATAACTTCTAAGAAATTATTTCAAAGAAGATGAAGTTGAAATAGGTAAGTTATTTGAAAAAATTAAAGTTATCGCAATTAATAATTGAGTTTGATTTCCTAAGTAAAAAAATAATCATTCATATCTTCCATAAGTCAGTAACTCCCAAATTTAAATTAGTAAGAGCTCCTTACATACCAGTCTTTCAGTAAGACTATTCCAATCAATATTTTATAAACAATTCATAATAAAAACCTGTTGTCTAGTTGAATGTCAAATTAATTTCAGAAATACCACCAGTGTCCTGTCACAAACACTATTAGATTATTAGATGTCACAGAAGATTATAAAAACTTTTCTATAGTAGTAAGTATATTTTTTGGATTTCTACTTTTTCTCAGATTCTCCCAAAGAATTTGTTTCTCTTTCTTTTGTGCTTCAACATTTTTCAAGCGTGCCTCTTTTCTTTCCTTCTTTTCTTTCTTTCTCTCTCTCTCTCTCTCTCTCTCTCTCTCTTTCTTTCTTTCTTTCTTTCTTCTCTCTCTCTCTTTCTTTTCTTTCTCTCTCTCTCTCTCTCTCTCTCTCTCTCCCTCTCTCTCTCTTTCTTTTTCTTTTTTTTCCTTTTCCTCTTTGTTTGCTGACTATGGCCTGAAGATAGATCTGCTAGCCGACAGACACATTTTGAGAACTGCCCTTGGCTATGTTCGCTGTTCTCTAAAGTTTCATCGAAACTCCTTTTCATGTCAAAAGTTCAAAGGTGAGCATATAAGCATAGCCTTTAGCCCAAAACCCGACATTTAGAAAGCATTTACCTAAACATTTATCTGGATTTTTCTAGTACTGAATTGTCTCATATTTTATAATCCCATATTCTAGCTTCTGGAGTTCTCACACTTTGACTAACAGAATGCATAAAAACCTCTTTTCCAAGAACTTCAGTATATTGCTACTAGGGCTCTTGCTACTTCATTCTTTTGGAGTAGGTTTGACTTGTGAGATTAACCCTCAAACAGAGAGATCACTGAGGCAGCACTAGTGTTTACCCCTAACCAAATCAATCAATCAACAAACAAAATGTGTTTCTTGTTTTAAGGGAAACAAAATTCCTGGATGATTTGGCAATAAGGTACAAAAAGAATAAACACATTTCTCTGCCTTAAAACAAAAACAAAAACACCTACATTTACTTATTTCCTGGTGAGCCCAGCTCTCAATCCTCTGCCCTTCAGAGAAAATAATAAATTTGGGCTAATGTGTGTATCAACTTTTTGTCTGTTGCATAAGCACTTGTTGTTTCTGAATCTAGCTCTATATTAATTGAAATGTCTCTGCAGACCTAGGAAAATCTGTTTTAAATGTTAAGGTTTCCATGGGTTTTTCTTCAACTTTTGTGCAGTCAATGTGTAGTTAGCATAAAGTCGGCAGATAACATACGTATAGTACATAGGTTGCCAGTTAGATGCCATTTTTAATCAAGATTTACATATGTACTTTTAGTTTAGGCATTATTTATTCTATTATGATAAAAGATTGTGTTTTAAATCTTTTACAGATTTAGCCACTAATAATTATGACCACTCAATGCAAAATGGATTTAAATGTGACCATTGTGACATGCTGCTGCCATTAATATATGAGCAGTGGGTTTAAAATGTGGTTATCTATTTAGAACTTTAACATTTAAAGTTACTTTTATATTTAAGGATGAATTATTCTTGAATAATAAAAAATTTGAAATTTCCTTGAATAAAAATAGACTAATTGACTTTCTTAAACAACTACAGTTATATGACTTTCCCATACGCACATTCTAAAAAATCATAGTAGAAAAGAGAACTCTCCTCCTATAAATAAAATTTTCACAAAAATAAAATATTTACTGCACTGATATCCCAACATAGATATGGCACTTTCCTCCCGTTAGGTGACAATAAATGATACTCAATATGAAATTTACATCATAATAAGTAACATTTATTGAGTGCTTTCTAATGTGCCAGAAAATGTTCTTAGCTTACTTCATACTAATTTTTCATGTAATGTGTCAGCCCTAAATATGATATAATTATCCCCATTTTTTTTTTTGTGGATATCAAGGTAAGAGGGATAAAATAATTTGCCCAAATTACATAGATACATTAATAGTATCAGTTTAAATCAGAGCTCAAGAAATATAGACTCGATCAGTGACTAACTCCATAAAAAATAACCTTTCTCACTTCTCCCAAGATATAAATGTGAGCAAAGCCACACTAGGTTGCCTTCTCTGGTATTTTATATCTATTGACATGTAAGTCACAGTTTTTTGTGTGTGTGTCAGCTCTAGTCAGCTCTAGTGCTGTCAACACACAACTTACAGTTTGAATAAAGAAGAATATTTAAGGTCAGGCCAATAAAAATTACTTTGGGGAGTTGTTTGGTTTTTTTTGTTTGTTTGGTTTTTTTTTTTTTTTAATCAAAATTGCCAAAGGAAAGAATAATTTTTATTATTTGCTGGACACTTAGTCTTCTCTAAACCTACTTTTGTCCTTTCAGTATGTGAATAACAATGTCTTAACATTATAGCCCTATAACATTCTCTTGTTTTCCTCATATAGGGGGAGAATATAAAATTTATTTAACTGGTAAAAAATATGATATAATATTTTTTGGTAGAGAAGCCATCAGATAGAGATAGCAATTATCTTATAAGATTTAAAATACAACAGCTGACAATTATCACATATAGTAATATATGATGTCAAGGAAAACAGAATGAATGTTTGAATATCTTTGAAACTTGAAAATTTGAGATGTAAATACTGTTACTTCTTTTTGCCCACGTTCCTTCTCCTGTATGAAGTTCTCTCCCTCTCTTTCTCCCCCTCTCTTTCCCCCTGTCTCTGACAGATGCTTTGATCACAGTAATATCTCCTTTGGTGGTGCAGAGAAAAATCCTGACACTGCACTAAGGTTATTTTCTGAATCAAAACAAATAAGTTTTAAAAATGATTCAATGGAGGGGAAAAATTACTTTAATGTTGTAAATACTTTCCCAGGGATTCCAGGATGTTATCCATCCTTAGTTGGTGAACAGAGTCAATTAAAGACATTCACATGTAAAACATTTCTTTACAAAAGAATTCACAGTGACCGCTAGTCCTGGGAGAAAACTGAAGGCAGGGAGAAAAAGAGGGAAGAAAGAAGACTTTAGACATTTAGCCAAGAGTAATTGTAAATATTTATGTGTTCCGAATTAATTTATTGGTGCTCTCATTAAAATGTAATTGCTACTTAATTTTTTTTAAAAAAGCAAATTCTATATGACCATGAAACATTTTAATTACAAAACTGTATAGAGCATAGAGGAAGAGAGAAAAGAATAAAAATGTTGAAGATAAACTGCGTTTGTAAATCTTATTTTTGTTTTGGTCTAGCTGTTCTTTTAGCTATCACTGAAGTATTTATTACATTCTACTATACAGTGATTAAGTTACCAAATTTACTAAAATTTTGTTGGTAGCTTTTTGAGATGGGAGAATTTGTATATAAATTACAAAGAGAAAATATGAAAGCCATTCTGAATTATCACAAGAGCAAAAACAGCACCATCTGCAGTAGTTATTAATTTTTAATTTGTATTGAACAAAGGACTCCAGGGCAAGGTTATAGTGAATTCATTTACTTATTTCTGTGGTAGGCATTTGGATATGTGTATCATCCTTACTTTAAAAGAAAGATACATAGTATATGATATAAAGTTGTTAATATGATATTAGACATCTTTGGGTTTTTTTTTCCCCCTAGATTCTCTATTTCTTAATGTTTTAAATAAACTTTAAAACATACTGTCATGCTTAAGAGTGTTGCCTTACTCAGTTATTAAGGCCTTTGGGAAAAGAAAAGAAACTCACTATAGCTAAAAAACAAAATTAAAAAATGTTTTCTTAATATATAAATAAATATTAAAATAGCATTATATTGCAAATTATATTTTATTGCATGTATATTTTAAATAAATGGGTGAATAAGTTTTTTTAAAATTTGGCCTTCAATATTTAAAATATTTGCATTAATGTATATGTTTTAGATATAATAACAATGATCTTTTTCCCTCTGAACAACAGAATTAATGAACAAAAAAGACCTTAAAAATCTACGCCAATATCCTTATTTTACAATTAAAAAAAAAAAAAGCTGAGATCACAAAGATAAATGGTTTTGCTCAAATTATATAGAGCTTGTTTAGTGAGGGAACCAAGACAATACGTACAGGTGGGAATATTAGAATACTTAATGCATTATGCACAAGAATCCTACATAATACCTGTTGCTATATTCAGCCTGGAGGTTTCCTCTGTGATCCCAGTTTTGGTTAAATTAAAACCCTGGGTTTATTCACATTCACTCTGATGCTATTTTCAAAATGCAACATTTTACCTAAGTATATGCTTATTGCTAAAGAAAGCTTTAATATCAAGCAGTATATATTTATATCTCACTGTATCTCAGTCCTTACTTTATGACCAAAGACTTCTCATTCTTTTGTTTTTAATGTGGATTTTTTTTCTTTTAGAATAAAAAGCTCAATGTCAGCACAGAGTTTCAGGATTAACAGGCAAAAATTGAGTACTAAAGTTTTGGATATGCACTATTTAAGAATTTAAAAATATAGTTCATTTGAAAATGTTTACAACTTTACGATTTTGGTTGCCATAGTATCACCTACCAATTTTTTTTAAATTTTCTATGAAAGTATGAGAAAACACTTTCTTTGACTAGTTTAAGTGTTTATTTTATAAGTGGAAGACAAACCATCTTAACTAAATACTCATTACTTTTGTTGTGATTAAATACTCATTTCCTTTTCCTAAACACTCATTAGTTTTGCTGTGATTAGTCCTTGTAAATCATTAAAACAATGTTAATTTTCATAACTGTGGACACATATTTTGTAATAGATAATCATTTTATTTATTTATTCATTTAAAAACTTAGTGACACACCACGCAATGCCCTGGGGACCTTAAGATTAGTAAGGCAACGCCCTCAAATGCTCTCAAATAGCACTCACATTTAGTGCAGAAGATAAAAAAAAAAAAAAAAAAACAGACTTAATTCTAGTGTGACCATGTGCAGTTTGAAGGAGCATTAATAAAGAGCATTCAGACTATTGGTAGTATAGAAATAATGTGGCGGGAACACTAAGGAAATAAGGAGTTCAGAGAAGGGTTCTTGAAGACAATAGGGCCAAAGTTAAGTTCTGAAAAGACAGAAATTAGATCCCTCACAAAGCATAATTAGCATTATTAGACAAAATAGTTCTATTTTTTCCAAAATTCTGCTCTTTCTCACATCTGATATTTAAATAATGTTGACTCTATCACTCCTTTCCTGAATAGGAAATAAACTGGAAAAACCGGTCCATTTCCATTTATCTTTCTCTCACATGTAATCGCATGCCCACACAAGCACACTCCGCAAAAGGGGACAAAATCACAAATTTTTTCAAACACTTATTAGTTGCTTATTTTAAGTACCAACCACAGAATTGCAAAGCAATGCTTAGTTAAAAAGACCATAGCTGTAAAGAAACTGATAATTAATGTTAAGTTCCCCAATACTTTCCTTTTGTTTTTACCAACTAGTATCCTCCATCATACAGAGGCAGAATCCTCCTGAGATATTTTTCATGATGAACATATTTAACAGAATTTATTTCTAATTTTTAAAAGTATGTGTTTCCTTACAAATAATTTTTATAAAATAGTTAAATAAAGATGTATTCAATTTTACAGTACAAGAAATTATTTTTGAGCTTAAAATCATTTTATTTTTTGATATTAAATTGTTTATTGATTACATGATAACAGATGATACACAAGCTTCATTTTCATCTATAATTTTATCTGGTACTATAATTCAATTTAGATATATTGCAGAGGATGTGCCAACAATCATTAATTACCAAGTACATTCCATGACTCTGCTTGAGTGACCCTTTTAATGGTAAACTCCAGGTCACAACACAGTAACTGTCAATTCAACTACACCAAGTTTTCTGAAGACAATGGCTTCTGTGCCCAAGCAAGCTGTGAATAAATTTCAAGTGGAACGTGGTAGCACACTGAAAGAAATCTAATTTCACACTATTAGAGTGATTAACCAAGATGGCTTCAGAGTACACTAATGTTACACAGCACATTTTTTTAAAAAAGACATTTATTTAATGTCATAATCAGACTATTACATTTAGCAATCAACAGCATGGGCGCAAAACAAAACAAAACAAAACAAAAAGAAAACACACACACACATTAAAACCCATCGTTGGAATGCTTACAGTTTCCACAGAACAGAAACTAAAATAACCTGTTATACATAGTCACAAAAACAGTCCTTGAGTCTTTTGCCCACATACACATGAGTATTGTCTAAATATGTCTTTCTTGTAGCAGTCGGGCCCTGCCACCACTGTGTGTGGCTGAGTTTACAAATCTGTTGTAACCTATAGCTTCCTTGTCACTTTTCTGTCTCTCCTCTCCTGCTAAGCTTTGTTTCCTGGCAGTAATTAAAGCTATCTACCACTGCCATAGCTACTGATGCTGCTGGAACTGCCATACCCACCTTGGTTTCATGGTTTGGCAAAATGTTGGCCCCCACCACTAGAGCCAAGGGCCAGAGTTTCTGCCTCCAAAATTTCCTCCTTTCATGGGCCCAAAATTTGAATGTTGATTATCATAATTGCCAAAATCATTACAGCTTCCACCACCTCCAAAATTGCTTCTATTAGAGACAAATCCATTAGAGACATTCCCACTGCCACCATATCCTCCACCAGCCTTGGCTGCCACCAAAGCCACCTCGACCACTGAAGTTTCTTCCACAACCAAAGTTGTCATTCCCACCAAAAGCACCTCCACGACCACCACTGACACTGACATTTCCAGAACCACTTCAGCCTCTTTTGCTGGATGAAGCACTAGCCATCTCTTGGTTAGATAGGGCTTTCCTTACTTCACAGTTGTGGCCATTCATAATATGATATTTCTGAATGGCAATCTTGTCTATAGAGTCATGATCATCAAAGGTTACAAAAGCAAAGCCTCTTTTTTTTTTTGCCGTTGCCTTGGTCAGTCATGATTTTAATCACTTCAACTTTCTCATATTGTTCAAAATAACCTTTTGGGTGCTCTTCTTCATTGTCTTCTTTAATACCACCAATAGAAAGCTTTTTCACAGTTAAGTGGGCACCAAGTCTTTGAGAATCTGCTCTTGAGAAAGTCCTCTTTGGTTCCACAACTCTCCCTTCCACTTTGTGTGGCCTTGCATTCATTGCTGCATCCATCTGCTCCACAGTGGCATATGTGACAGACCCAAAGCCTCTGGAGCACTTGGTGTTTGGGTCTCTCATCACCACAATTCTGTGAGCAGTTCCCCATTGCTCATGGGTCGTTTCAAAGCTCAAACCTCCAACGAAGAGCTTCCGCAGCTGTTAGGGCTCTTTGGGAGGCAGACCTGAGGACTGCCAGAGGGGCGACTTTAATGATGCTTACTCTGTGGTGTCTGCTGACAGAAAGCTAACATCACTTTAGAGGTTAAAGTTTTGTTTGTGTTTTCTTTGTCATGTATGAGCATATCAGCTGTTTTTTTTTTTTTCCTGAGATGATGGAAGAGTGGTCCAGAATCAAGTGTTGTGATAAAATCCAGCTGTTTCACAGCCCCATATTGGTACTAATTTATATTAAAAGGCAACATTATATTTTAAAACATAAATAATATTTTAATTATATTAATAACATTAACTTGTCTTGTTTTAATTATTTTGTGTTATATATATATTATATCTGTATGTATTATGTTTTGATTACTTTGAACAACAAAATAAGCCTGACCAATATCTGCTGCAGGCTTTTCTTTCTCCCTGAAACATTTACATTTTATATCCTTGCACCATTTTATCTCTAATTAATAACCCCCTGCTATTTCAGGATAATGTATCTGATACTTTCAGGTCTCACTGGTTTTCTTATTCCAGGAATTGATTAAGCAAGTCAAAACCAACAGTTGATAATGCAAATCCAGAAGTCTTCCAGAGTATGTGTGTGATAAAGGATAGAAGACTTCACCTCCTTAATAATACTGTCCTGGGGATCTAGAAAAGCTGAGAAAGACTTGAGCACTGAGATGAGAGAGAGAGAGAGAGAGAGAGAGAGAGAGAGAGAGAGAGAGAGAGAGAGAGAGAGAGTGTGTGTGTGTGTATAAGTGCATGTCAGCAGTGTTATGTACAGAGCAAAGTAATTTTAATAAGAGAACAAGTGATTTTGGAGACAGTGACCATTGTTACTTCCACTTGAATATGTTAAATCTCATATCTTTGATGGATGATAAAGTCCAGTTTTTCAGAAAGCTGAGAGAGCTGGCATTGTTAAATATTCATATGTAATTTTACTCAGCATTACAAGTCTTGTCACTGGGACCAAATTAAGCAAACCAAGGCATTCCCTTTGTGCTACAGGGGAGAGAGAGACCACTTTTCTTGAGTACTTATCATTTTCCAGTTTGTGATAGGTGATTATGTAGGTTATTACATTTAACCCCCACAATATATTTAAAATACATGTACCATGCCCATCTGAAAGCTACAGAAACCAAGGTAAATGTTGCAGGTTAGGTTTCTGCCTATATTCTCTTAGTAAATATAGCAGCTAGTATCCAAAACTGTTAGTGTAAAAAACTCTGTTCTCCATCCTGCACCTTGCTTTTTACTGTTTTCCTGTCCTTACTTTTCTTTTTCCAATACAAGTTCTCTACTGTTTTTTTTTTTTTTAATTGTCATTAGCCACTGCCAAAAGCAGCATACTGCTCAGATAGAAGTATTGATTCCTGCCCTAGAAAGCTATGCATTACTTTTCCTGCCATAACCTTCACCAAAGTGTCCATCAGGCTATGTTCATCTTTTATTTATTTTCATATTCTTCTCCCCCCTCCCCTGCCCTGAGATTGCCATTGTTAGTGATGCTCAGAGAGACTTTTGGTGGGAAAACACTTCCCAAAGGAAAGACAGACATACATAGTACTATTGCCTCAATTACAGTTTCAGAAACATGTCCCAACAATGCATGGGATTCATTTTGAAGTGACCAATATGAGCTCAGGATACTGTGATGCTTCTTTTAATCCAAAAAAAAAAAAAAAAAAAAAAAAAAAATCAGCTTATTAAGTACCAGGAAATCATTCCATATTAATTTGTTTTCTTGTAAATTATTCAACTTTAGAAAAAAAAAAACAGTCTTATTTTCTGTAGTGCCTTTTTTGCTCTTTATTAGAAAAAATCTACTTTAGTGAACAGATTTAAATTTTCAGATTTAAATGGTGACTTTTTTGGAGAGTGTCTATTCATTCGTTTCCTCAGGGTATTTTTATTTTCATGAAAATGCACTTTCTTAAGTTTCAGGGAGAGAGGAGACAGTTAGTTTAGGAAAATGTTTAACTGTTATTGTTAAGGCCTATTATACCATGACAAGCGTGACAGGGCATTTTTTCTTTAACATATCCTGGTCTAGTTAAGGCTGAGATTCAGAAAAAGTGCTTGGCACAACAATTTAGCAGGAAAGAAAGCTATTTAAAAATTTTTTTGGGAACATGTTTGTGAAACAGGAAAAAACATACAATTGAGTTGATAACAGCTCTCCATGAAGGTTAGACTCACTGAAATGGATTTGCCATGTCTTTTCACAGGGAACGTGTTGTTCTTCAAAGCAGTAATTCTCACTCAAGCACAGTTTAATTCAGCAAGGAGCATCTTCCTGTGCAACTTTTTTGCACTGGAAAATCTATTTTTAAATTACAATCTGGAATTACTCATAGGAGTAAATAATTAAAAATAAACTGCTTTGGATTGTACAAAATTAAAACAGTTTTTAGAGTACATTATAGGACTGTGTGCCTAGCAAATCTTTCAAGGCATTTATTTCTAGGTTTCCGCTTATTATTTCTCCAAAGAATCTCATTTCTCTCAGGCCTATACCTTTACCTTCATCACACGAGACTAGCTCATTTCTGTCCCCATGCCTATATGTTTCCAGTTTCTTGTTCCTAGAAAGCTCTACCTCAGTCCTCTATCAACACACATTCTTACTTATTTTGAATTCCTTAAACGCTAATGTTTTGAATTGGGCTCTAATTCACTTCACTTACACATAACTTAGAATATTCATTTCCCATTATATATAGTATTTCTATACAAAATGTCACCATTTAGTATTCTAATTTATGATGGTGGAGGTGAATTTTCTATTTCAAAGCATCCCCTTACCGATTTCCAGAACTATCTAGACAAACACGTCCAGAAACTTTCTTTTTCAAAATGTCCCATCTGTACTCAGATGTTTTCCCAGCACTTATTTTTTTTTTTCTGCTACATCGCATATATTAGTGTTTAGAACCTACCCAGAAACTCATATTAAAATTGAGGAATCTGCTTAAGTTTCTTAACACTCACTAAGTTCTCACATAGTCATAGATTAAACCTTTTTAATGTCTCTGACTTTTAGATATTCCTCTCCATTTCCACTGATTTTATTCTTAGTTCCAGGTTCCAGCTTTCATGATTTTCTTGTCTCACTTCCTTAGAAGTCACTGCAGTATTTTAATTTGTCTCTCTACAACTGTCCTCGTTACTACCTTTAATCATCTTACTTTCTAAATTAATGAAAATCTTATCATATCGCTTTACTGCTTAATTCTCCTTTAACTTTTATTCTTTTTTTTTTTTTTTTGTCTCTGATTGCTGTGGCTAAGACTTCCAATATGATGTTGAATAAAAATGACAAAAGTAGACATCCTTGTCTTGTTCCTGATTTAAGGAAAATATGTTTAGCTTTTTCTTGTTGAATATGGTATTAGCTATGTGTTTATCATGTATGACCTTTATTATAGTGAGATATCTTCCCTTTATCACACTTTACTGATTTTTTATTATAAATGAATGATGAATTTTGTCAAATGCTTTTTCTGCATCTATTGATGTGATCTTATGATTTATATACTTCGTTTTGTTTACGTAGTGTATCTGAATTGATTTGTGGCTATTGAACTAGTCTTGCATCCTAGTAATAAATCCTACTTGATCATAGGGTATGATCTCTTTAATGTATTGCTGAATTTGGTGTACTAATATTTTGTTGAAGACCTTTGCATCTGTGTTTATCAGGGACATTAGCCTATAATTTTTCTTTTTGTAACATCTTTCTCTGGTGTTTGTTGGTGTCAGGATAATGTTGGCCTCACTCAATTTTTTGGAACTGTTTGAGATAGGTAGCTGTTAATTCTTCTTTGGATGTTTGGTAAAATTCACTTGTGAAGTCATTTGGTCCAGGACTTTTGTTTGTCATAAATTTTTTGATTACTGATTCAATTTTGTTAGTAGTTATAGGTTTGTTCAGATTTTCTGTTTCTTCTTGACTCAGCCTTGGAAGATTGTATGTTTTAGGAATTCATCCATTTTTTCTAGGTTGTCCAATTTGTTGGCATATAATTGTTCATAGTATTTTCTTATAATCCTTTGTATTTCTATAGTGTCAGTTGTCATTTCGTTTTTGATTTTATTTGACTCTTTTCTCTTTTTTTCTTGATGAATCTGTTAACTGTTCATTAATTTTGTTTTTCTTTTCAAAGAAATTAGACCACTTTTTCACAATATTATAAAAGAATAAACTAAAAATGAATTAAAGACTTAAATGTAAGACCTGAAACCATAAAATTCCAAACAAAACAAAACAAAACAAACAAACAAACAAAACACAAGCAATGAACTCTCTGGCATTGCTCTTAGTAATATATATATATTTTTTGATATATTTCCTTGGGTAAGGAAAAAAAAGAAAAACATAAACAAATGGGACCAAATTAAACTAACAATTTTGCACAACAAATGATACCATCAACAAAATTAAAAGACATCCTATTGATTGAGAAAAGATATTCACCAATGATACATTTGTTAAAGGATTAATATCCAAAGTTTATAAAGAACTCCTACAACTTGATGCCAGAAAACCCAAACAATCCAATTAAAAAATGGGTAGAAGACCTAAATAGACATTTCTCCAAAGAAGACATGCAGCGGCTAATAGGCATATAAAAAGATGTTCAACCTTACTAATCATCAGATAAATACAAATCAAAACCATAATAAGATATCACCTCACACCCATCGGAATGGCTGTCATGAATATATCAACAAACAGCAAGTGCTGATGAGGATGTGGAGAAAAGAGAATCCTTGTGCATTGGTGGGATTGCGAACTGGTGCAACTACTACAGAAAACATGAAGGTTCCTCAAAAAATTAAAAATAGAACTACCTAAAAATAGATCTGGCAATTCCACTTCTGGATATTTATCTGAAGAAATCCAAAACACTAATTTAAAAAGTTATATGTACCCCTATGTTCATTGCAGCATTGTTTACAATAGCAGAGATATGAAAGCAATGTATATGCCCATCAATGAATGGGTGATTAGATAAATAAGAAGTGCTACATAGACAAAATGGAATATTACTTGGCCATAAAAAAAGAATGAAATCTTACCATTTGCAACAACATGGATGGACCTAGAGGGTGTTATGCTAAATTGTGTAAGTCAGACAGGGAAAGATAAATATCATATGATTTCAGTTATATGTGGAATCTAAACAACAGAATAAAGGAACACACAATTATTCTATCAGATAAATCAGACACTAAAAAATATTTACTAACTACCTATAACACTTTATTATCCATAATCAAACATGTCTTTTTTCCCCTCCCATGTTTTGATTATGTCGAAATGCAGAAATAATAGCATTTGGGATCAAGAGTATTTAACACAGCTTTTGGAATATAGACGGTTCTAAATAAATATATTTAAATGAGTACATAAATAAACATTAAAAATATTATGATAAAATTATGTTTAATGGTTGTAAGAAATACTGTAAAGAAATAAATTTTAGTATTATCAACATTCTGTTTCTTTATAAAAATAATGAAAAATAGGATTAATTTTATGTAATGTGTGTATTTACCCAAGACACACACACTGATTTTTCTTTCCCTCTTTCTTCCCTCCCTTTGTACTTCTCTTCCTTCCTTACCTTCATCCTTCCTTTCTTCCTGCCTGCCTATCTGCCTGCCTGTCTGCCTGTCTGCCTGTCTGCCTGCCTGCCTGTTTTCATCACTTTCTTCTCTCCACCCTTCCTTCATTTTTCTTTTACCTAGTAATAACTCCATAGAAGGGAAGTCATTAGGACATAAGATCTTTAACCTTGGTTAATTTCCAAGAATGAACTAAACTTCAATAATTTCTCCTTTTTGCTAATATTTCTATATAAATTTTTTGTGGTTATTGTTTGCAATAGCACAATTAAAATATGTCACAAATGGAACAAAAATATCTAATTTTTATATATAAGTTGTCTGTTTTTCACTCTATAAAAAATGAACTAAGACACTGTAGAAATGTAAAAAAAGAAATCACTTGCAGGAATAAAAGAGATCCTATTTCAACATAAGGGAAATTTTCTAAGTATACTACTATACCTTTTGCCTCAACTATAGATAATGGTTATATTTTTATAAACTAAAATTTATTTCTCAAAGGAAATATAATACTTTTCAATATGAGTTGAAAAGTAGGTTCAATAAGCAAATTTCAAGGAAAATGTACTTTTCCTTACAAATAAAAACTGTTTCAAACATAAAATAGCTACTATTTTGTTGTCATTGAGCATGAGATAATGCATTAAATTGAAAGAACAATTCAGGGTTTACATCCATGGCATGCTCTGTAAGCCAGGCAAGCTTTTTAGTCTAAATCTGTTTTGTTTTAAAATGTAGACATTATTTGTCTGATGACAAAGGTGAGAGAGAAAAAATTAGATGTTCTCCTTAGCATAAATTTTCCCTTAGATATACGTCCTTTTTTTTTCCCCTTTGCATTTACTTTTTTAAAAACAGATTTATTAAGATATAAATTACCTACCACTTAGCCTGCAAATTTAAAGTGTACAATTTAATGGCTTTAGTATATTCACAGAGTTGTACAATTATAACTACAATCTAAATTTAGAACATTTATACCACCATACAAAAAATCGCTATACCCATTAGCAACAACTCACCCAGCCCTAAGCAATCACTAATACGGTCTCCGTCTCTAAAGATTTTTTTTATTCTGGACAGTTCATATAATGGAATTGTACAATCTGTGTCTTTTGCGACTGCCTTCTTTTATAAGGTTTACAAGGTTTATCCATGTTGCACCATGTATTGGTACTACTTTTTTTTTTATTGCTAAATATTCCATTGTGTGGATATACCACATTTTGTCTGTTGATGGGCATTTGAGTTGTTCCTACTTTTTGACTTTTAAAAAATAATGCTTCTATAAACAGTCATACACAGTGTTTGTTGGGATGTATGTTTCCATTTCTGTTAGGTATATACCTAGAAATGGAATTGCTAAGTCATATGGTAACTCTATGTTTAACATTTGGAGGAACTGTTAATCTATTTTCCAAGCAGCTGCAACATTTTTTATTCTCACCAGCAAAGTATAAGGGTTACAATTTCACCATTGCCTTTCCTATATTTATTATTGTGTATCTTTTTTATTATAACTATCCTATTGGGTATGAAGTGCTATTTTATTGTAGTTTTGAATTTCTTTTCCTTGTGACTAATGATGTTTTTTTGTGTGCTTATTGGTTGTCTATATATTTTCTTTAGAGAAATGTCTGTACAGATCCTTTGCCTGTTTTTTAATGAAGTTGTTTATCTTTTTATTATCTAGTAGCAAAAATTTTTATACATTCTAGGTATAAGTCCTTTATCCAATATGTGAATTGCAAATATTTTCTTCCATTCTGAGTTGCCTCTTCATTTTCTTCATAGTATCATGTTGCACAAAGTTTCTAATTTTGATGTAGTTCTATTTAATCTATTTTTATATGTCACTTGTGCTTTTGAAACCATATCTAAAATTGTTTAACCAAAAAATTATCTAACCAAAATCACAAAAATTTATTCATATGTTTTCATCTAAGGGTTCTATTTACTTTTTGAGGTGGCTATAAAATCTTGCCACAGGCATGTAATAGTTATGGATTATCCAAATGCATATACTTCTAATTTTTTCAGTTTTTTTTTTTTAAACAATCACTTCATAAACTTTTGGAGGAGAAAAACTTTTCTGAACTCCTATTGGCTGGACTTAGAATATGCTTTGGGAATGAATAATACTGCTCTACTTTTGTAAAAAGGAAAATAATCTGTAGATATTTAGTTAACAAAATGTAAAGGAGATTGAAGTCATCTTATTTTTCATGTCAGGAAACAGGCCTGGCAAAGTAGTTAACCTAAGAATATTCAGGCGCTATAACCCAGGCAGACTAAAACATGGAACCTTAGCAATCTTTACACTACATCACGATTTCTCAAAGTTTTAGTCAGCAATGTTTTGGTTGCAAGAGACAAAATACCAAATCAGTCCTGTTTAGGCATAAAATGTAACTTAATGGTTATATTAATGAGCAAGTCCATTATTGTAGCCATTTCAGATGTGGCCAGATTCAAGGGCTCTAATGATGTCAGAGAATTCTCCACCAATGCTCAGCTCTCAACTGATAGCTTCTGCTTAACTTCATTTTTTAAAAAAACAGTTTCCTGCCATATGATAGAAAGGAAGCATGGGGATGGCCCAATAATCGTGCCCTACTTGCTTTGCAGAAAATGAAAATCTTCCCTGATAACTCTTATTGAAATGTTCCAGGGAGAATTATGATGGTGTAATTTAGACCACATTGCCATGCTTAAGTTAACCCAAATCAGAAGATTGTGCTAGTGTTACCAGGTTTAGTCACTTCCTACCCCAGTGACAAGGAAGGCAGTCTTGCTTGAACCAGAGGGAAGAGATTCTCTACTGGAAAGTGTTCATTTTATGAGAACAGAGAAAGTGTACTGGACTGAGAGTATCAAGAATATTCTTGTGCTTCCCAAATGCTGAGATTTGCTGATAGGTGCTGTACAAAATTTTTTTTGAGAAAGATTTAAAGTTCCAAATAACAAAAATATTATAACTTTGATGATGGACTACTATGTTAAATTAAAATTTCAGCAGAATTATATATTTTCTGATTCTATTGTCTATAGAAGAAAACACGTTTTCATGTAGAATTTGACTACTGACTTTGTGGAAAGAAAATAGGTGTAAAGCTCTTACACCAAAGAACTGGAAAGATATGTTTTGCTTCTATGCTCTTCGAGCAAGCAATTCTTTCCATATTAGACCTCCTGGAGAGAGTGTAACATCGAGTACATAGCATTTTTTTCCCAGGCTCCCTCCCATTATTTACTAATTGGGCTGAGATTTGGCCACTTGCTTTTTTCACATATCAAGATGGTGACCAAAATTACCGGAAAATGGCTAATTATGCTTACAATGGGAAAATCATTTCCGTGAGTAAGTACCTCAAAGTAGACAATCAAGTCCCAAATTTAATCACAATATTATCTCTGTTTAATAGTTATTCAGCATTCAGCCTTGAATGTTCATTAGATAAGTGAGTAAGTATAGAGTCAATATATACATATTTTTGGTTCCAATTTGGTGTTAGTAAAGGCTAGTAAAGTAACCTAAAATGAAAGTAAAATTGGGGAGGTTTTATAGCTTGATTTTAATTGGATTACATGTTATATTTTTTAAGATGTGACTGGTTATAATGTATACAATTTGCTAGATCTTTAATTTATATAAGCTCAGTATTAGGAAATATGTAATTATACTAACTCCATTGACATTATATTTGGAAAGAGACTTGTTATCATTCGCTTTCCTTGATATTTTCATAACTGACTTAAATTAAAAGAAAAAACATTCATATTGTTTCTTCAGAAAGTAAAACTCAAAAGGCATATGACCACCACCTTGAAATATAGGGTTAATTTCACTTGCAACAAAGCTATTGAAATAGTGGCAAACAACTTAAAACATATATAAACTTACTTATATTTCTAAAAATTTTAATGTGACATAATAATAATGATAACAATAGCTAACACTGAGTTCTAAAAAGTTTTGTACATTATTTCATTTATTTTCAGAATACCTTGCTAGTTTAGAAACTATTTTGCAAATGAGAAAAGTATTTTTACAAGAGTTGTTTAACTTGCAAGTGTAAGGCTGAGCTGTTTTTAAAACTTGGGAAGTCGAACTCATACTTGTAACCAGGACAAATACTGTCTCCACTTATTACGCATTATCCCTGCATTATGCTAATTATTAAATATCAGTTGGTTGCTACTTTACTTATTTTAATATCTCTCTGTTAAAAAGGAAAACTGTATCATTAATCAATGGGACAATATAAATGCTTTTGTAGTATGCGAAATTTAATAGAATTAAACTCAGGTGTCTCTTCAAAAAATAAAACTTTTTGGAGGTTTTTATGAGAATTTTAATTGACTATTTAAAATTGACTATTAGATGTACTTTTATATACTAGGTCATTCATAAGATTTTGATGAATTACATGTAATAATATTTCCTACTATTTTATTGATTACTTTTTTTAGTTTATACATTGTTGAATCATTTCTTAAGATGTCCTGTAATTTCTGACATTCTATAATTTTTAAATTTTTTACCTAGGTCATTTTTTGTTAAAAGCAAAAGAGATAAAAACCCATTGTAGCCAAAATTCAGAAATTGTTGGTTTCCAATCCCAGGAGCATTAGGGTTATTCCAGCGATGATGGGAATAAGTTTAGCTTGGCCTAGATGAACTGATCAGATTCCATTCTGAGAAGTCTGGCAAGGGGGCTTATGAAAAAGAAGTATGTTTGCTTTTCTAAGTTCTGTTTTCTTCAGTGGAGAAGAAAGAACTAGACTTTTCCTAAATGGCCTTTCAAAAGTAAAAATAGCTCTAAGAAGAGGCAGTATATGAAGGGATGGAATCAAGATATGATTTTTTTGGCCTAAATACCTCTTCTTTGATTTTTTCTGTAACAAAAGAAAAATCATCTAGCCAAATGGTCCACTTTCCACTGTCTTAAAATCAAATGCAATTGGTAGTAGGAAACCTAGGGAAAGTCTACCTGAGCCAGAAAAAAACAGTGTCAGGAATGATCTGATTTTAATGTTATGGCTTTATATATATATATATAAAATCATGTGATTTAACACTTAAAACAATCTGGCAAGATGAATTATGATAAAAATTCTAGGCAATATTGATTGAACCACTGCCTATACACCTGTTTTCAGGCCAGGAAATAGGTTTATTGAGTTTAAGTGTTGCAAGAACTGGACTTTGAAGCTATGTTTCTCTGACTCCAGGATACATTCTCTAATAAATATGTAATAGAAAACATGGAAGTTAAAGATCAAATTCAGTACTTATTTTCTAGTTGGGTAAACCAAGCAGAAAATAGTTGTATTGATTTTCTCAAATTTACACAGCAATTTAGGAAAAGCTAGAAAGAAATTCTGCTAGCTAATGTAATTGCCTTGCATTATAATAAAAATATTCTAAGGTTAAAAGGAAATACTGGCCAGTTGGGAAGGAAAAACTAACCACTTAAATTTGAAAAGAAAATGTAACTTTTGATCATGTAAGAATTTGTGTTCTTTTTCTATCACAGCTGTAATAAATTGCTGCAAATTTAATAGCTTAAAACAATATAAAAATACACATTTACTATCTCATTGTTCTATAGGTCAGAAGTCCTGTGAGGTTGGCTAGTTTTCAAGTCTCACCAAGGCCAAAATCAAGGTGTTGGCAGAGCTGTGTTCCCTTTCAAGGTTCCTGGAGAGAAACTACTTCCAGACTCATTCATGTTGCTGGCAGAATTCAATTATTGGAGGTTTTAGAGTTGAAGTTTTTATTTCTTTGCTGGCTATTAGCTTGAAGGCAACCTTTATCTCCCAGGGCTTATCCCTGGGCCATGATCAAGATGAACTAAATCTACATTTCTTGGAGTAGAATCCTTGTTTTTTTTAACAAGGTGTCAGGAAATTACATTATGCTTGTGAGGGTGAATAACAGCCCAAAGCGCCAGGTTTCCTCAACTTCATTAAATTCATTTTGTAAGTAATTTTCTCAAAACACACTTTCCATATACCCTCTTTATGTCCCCAATCTGCTAGGATTTGAAGTTACGAGATGAATATGATGCACATCTTATTCTTATTGTACTCACAGTTAAGTGGCACAAACACATATACAAAAGAATCATTACAACATTATATGATATGTTGTAAAATAGGTATTTGAATAACTTGTTCTGGGAGTTCTGAGACATTAATAGTCCCAAGGAACATTGCAGAGTATTTTCCTTGATTTATACTTGATAGTCTTTTTTAAAATTGTCTGGCCAGTACCTAGAGATAGAGGATAGATAAGAGTGTCCAGGTTTTGGTATGGCTCAGTGAGGATGATGTATTTATGTTGTACTTCTCAAATTTTAACAAGTGAAGAATTTCCTCAGGTCTTTACTAATAATGGAGATTCTCAAGTCCTTCTCCCAAAGATTCTGATTCAGAGTGTCTGTGGTGGGACCTGGACATTTGAACATGTTCAGCAAGTTCTAGTGGTGATTCTGACAGAGGTGATTCATGAACCCATGCTTTGAGGAACACTGGTTCATGCTACATCAGTGATTTGGTACCTGTTCATTCAATGAAAGTTCCAACCAATATTATAAAAAAAGATGTATAGTTTGAGTTTCTTACATCAGTAACAGATCTTTAGGAAAGAGAAGCCTATTTATATTTTGTTTTTCTTATTGTTTTATGTGTTGAAGTGTTAGGGGCATTCTAGACCATAATGGGGGTGGGGAATTAAAACGTGGACATTGGCATTTCTGTCTCAAAGATTCTATTGGTAGTAAAGACAGTACTTTGCAAGACTAGGTCCAGTATAAAGACAGATTTGCCAACAAATAAATAGTGAACAGAGAGTAAAAGGAAACCAGGATCATGTACTTTGACATTTTCCATAGTGGCACAATCTATTCTACACAGTGTAGAATGACAGAAGTTTCCATTTGCCATACAGGTGTGGAATATTGGGATTGGATAAGAGTATTTATTCTTTGTTTAGATTCAGGAGAAATGTAGTTGTTTAACATACTATAAACAAAGGCAAGAACTAGGTAGGGAATAGCCTCACCTTGCTCACACAAAGATTCAAGATACTTTATGACAAATTAGATAAGTATGGGAAATGCTTCTGTTAGCCAACTTCACAGAGACTGGATAAATAAATGGACAAAATAATATGGCTTAGGGCCTGTAAAAAGCCAAGATAGTTTGGAAATGGAGGAGTGGAAGGTAAAATTAGCACTGGTATGCATTTATATGGCATATGTTTTTGTGTTCTGATATGTTAGTATTTATTAAGTCACATTTATTTATAATTTTTATGTAGGATAAAACATGCTTTTACACTGAAGTGAGCCATGAATATCAGTTAAAATTTATGGACTTGGAAATGTAGATCTGTGAAAAATGTCTTGTGGTGAAGATCTATGACAATTAAAAAAAAATGAAGCCAGGATGATGTTACATAGAGCCCTGAATGACTAGGAAACTATATTTCAAAAGTTATCTGAGGTTTTAAGACATTCTTTCTCAAAGTTCTCTCTGTGATGAAGTAAATCATTTTTATTTTATGTTGGTGATTCTTTGGGCAAGAAGCACAAAGACTATTTAGAAATCAGTTATTTTTTTTTCCATGTGTCTAGTAAAGAACATCATTTTGTTTCTAGTAGTAGAATCAAATCTTCCAGTTTCATTTTGAGAAGAGAAAATAAAATAGTACTTATAGGATTTGTGAGGCTAACAGAAAGGGAGAATGCCAGTAACTACTAATACTACCATTATGATTACATATTCACTTATGAATTTAAATTAGAGCTTGTTCTGTTTCAAAGACCTTTTCTTACTAAACAAACCTAAGCACACCTGAAAAAATCCCCTGGAAGATTTAGCCATTTAACTTGACCTCCTTTAATTATATATTTGATCTCTTCTCAAAATTGAATGAGAACCACTATATTTCACAAGGTAACAGGTAATTCAGTTGTCAGTAAAGAATTTAACAAGATCTGAAAGATATTTACAATGATTTCCTTAACAGCTTTGGCCAGTTACTATCAAATGGATTTCAGTAAAAATAAATTTGGAATAAGTTAAATATAGAAGAAAGAATCACTTGCTGAACAAACATATTAGAGGCAGTAGGCAAAAACAAAAACAAAAACAAACAAACAAAAAAAAAAACAAGAGCTAAACTGAGGAATACAATTAAACACATCTTATAACAATCATGCCATCACATCTACCAATATGAGACTTAATATGAACTGACCTTCAGAGGTATCTGCAATGGCGTTATCTACATGTCCAGTCATGATCCCTCCGTTATGGACCTAGAGAACCTTGCTGAAAGGAGTGATTCCTCCATAACTATTGCTTACCACATATGTCTGCTGGCAGGGAAATTTGATAGCTTCTTTGTGGAGTAGATGACTCAAGTGAATTGGATCACCACATACAATGGATATTGCCAGATCTCACAGAGAGTACAGGTGTCCACCGTGTGTCTGAAACACTGCCACCCACACTTGCTGCAGCATCCTTGATAAACCCAGGGGCCATAGGCCAGCTCCCTTGATTAGGAGTGCTACAAGTTTGCACAGTGCAAAATACAATCTTGTTCCTAGGATCCCACTTTCTAGATTGCTAGGGAATAAGGTGAAGAAGGAAAGCAATAAAAACGTAATTCTTTGCATTGGTAAATATTTTGTGAGTTGAATAAAGTCCTCTTAAAATATTGGTGCCAGAATGATCTCCTAAACACTTAGAGATACTCCACTAAGATACTTTTTGGAATTCTGATTCTGAAGCCTGCTAGATAAGAAGTAAAAATAACCGCTAATGTTGGGTGAAAATTTTTTCAATATGTTGGGGTTGGGAAAACTCCAAACATGTTTTTGAAGTATTTAATACTGACTCATGTGTAAATCATTGAAGCATTGTTTCATAAAAACCTGATTTCAAAATCGAATATCTTTATATTCTTATTTGTATATTTCTGCATTATGTATATTCAATACAGAAAAATGTGAACTACTAATGTTTTAAATGTGGCTTAAGCTTTATCACTTCCAAAGTCAATACAATAAACTACACTTTGTTCATTATCCAAATAACCATAGAACTTGAAAATTGAAGAGTTTCAGGACTTTATTTTGTTAAGAAAGTAAATATGCTAATATAAAAACTTTTTTTCACCCAATTTTCATTGTCAATACAGATTCAAACACTATCTAAAGCCTTCTAATAGAAGAAATGACAGTTAATAGTTATGGTTAGTGTTCTTGATTTTAAGTTTTAAATCCTAAAGTACTTTATCACTTCATTTTTTCATTCATTTATTCATTCATTTATACAGCATAAATTAATTGCCAGTCACAAAGATTACAGAGATCAATCAGATATGGTTTCTGGCTTTGAGAAACCATACTGGCAAGGGAAATAGACATATGCAGCTAAGACTAGGAACACGACATTCCAATAAATGATTAGACAGAGAAAGTTATTCAAAGACAATTAAACTATAGCTTATTTTTAAACTCTTGTTACCATATTTTAGTTCTTTGAAATTTACATAGACAAAATATTCAGTTAGATTGTTCAGTATTCCAGGTATCCTTGATAAGTAAAAATTGGTTTCTCCATCTAATGGAAAACAATAAATGTGTGTGACAAAACCCAAACATATTGTAAGCAAAAGAGAATTTTAAAAATTGAAATAGCTTAATAAAAATATCATTTTAATAGTTCTTTTGAAAAACTTACTTTATCATGAAAATAATTTGGGCTCATTAAAATGATATATATTATTTTATTGTTCAATATTTCAGGTCATGACCCCAGGATTTCAGAAGTTCTTCAGGACAAAGTTGAATATGACCCAAGAGAAAATGTGATTTGAGTCTGGAGACAATTGTGCATGTAAGTATTGGAAAATTAGATTTTGTCATTGTAAAATGTAATAAAAACTAAAATATCAACTCATCGGTTACTGAATTGCAAAACCATTGATTAGTTTTTCCCTTTTATTACAACATGCATGATTTTTTAATATCTAAAATTAATACACTGTTTCTAATTTTTTGGTTATATTTCTCTTAAGATCAATTAATAATAGAAACCTAGTATAACAGATAGGAGAGAAGACATTATTCAGAAGATTTACAATTAAAAAGAAAAGCTGCATCCAGGGAGTCATTGGTGAGGGCAGGCAACGGCATAGATTCTATATCGTAGTAAATGGTGTGCTCTCATTGCATATGATAAACAATAAACAAAATATGTAGAAAAGGTTTTTATAATTCTTATTCTAACATTTGCCTTCTAATAAAAATCTTGACAAGTTTCCTAACAAAGTTAAGTCTAAGTTAGTAGTTCATTGGCAAATATCTATTCATTGTAATTTTCTTATCTCCTTTGAAAAACATATTTTACACATTCAGATAAATATTATATTTTATGACTATACAAGGATCATTCATATCTCATAAAAATACTGTCAAAGTAGATTGCTTGTGGACCTGATAGGGAGTAGGCATTGTCACTTTATCCTAGCAATGTTTGTCTCTTAGAACATTAAGAAATTAAGGGTTTTATTTATATATATGTGTGTGTATATATACATATACACATATACACATATATATGGTACATATAAAAACCTTTTATATATGGTGACATTTTAGAGGTCATTTTTAACTAGCTCAGAATTATATCTATCATTAGAAATATTTAACAGAAATATTTTTATTTGGTACTGTCCATCTTCTGTAACCTAATTTTAATAATATAAATGACTTAGAGGGATTTTTTAAAATTTTCTGGTTAAAAAACAATTGAATTGTCAATGAATAATAATCTCTATTAAATTATAAGGCCATTTTAATTAAATATGGATATTAATTCTCAATAAATTGGTCCAAGAGTAATTTTCTTTTTAAATTATTGAAAACTCAGAAAATTAACAATAAGATTGATATTTACAAGAAATAAAAGTAAGCTTTATAGTAAATATGCTATCAAAATTTGTGCTTTTATATTCTTGTAAAACTATGATACTTTAATCATTTTATCCCAATTTTGGTAAAGAAAAAGTTAATAAAATGTTTCTAATTACTAAAAATATATGTACAAGTTTGCCTGTTTGCAATACTAGTTAAATTAAATTTAAATGTATTTAATTAAGTCCTAGCATCTTAAGTCATGATGTTCTTAGTTTTATAATACTTAAGATTATTAATCAAATCCTTAAAGCAAAATTATTGAGTAGTTTTAAAGAAATTTTTTCTTGAGAACCATGTATATTTATTTCATAAATGTTAATAAATCATATTTTTTTCATTTTCTATTGCAGTTTGGTTAATATTACATAGCAAATTTCACTTTGGCATTAATGATGGAGAAAAAGCGTATGCTGTATTTTTTGTTTCTCTTACCTTTTTTTATGGTAAGCATAAACTTTTCGAACTTATCTCTCTATGTATGAGTATTTCTATTTTAACTTCCAATATATCTAGTTGATAAAAGTGAGTCACAGCTAGCTAACATGCAGTTATTTGATGCATAAATTAAGTACATTTTTATATCCAATTAACATGATAATTTATTTCTTTTCAGTTTATATTTTAAGTTTTTTTATCCCTTAGCAAGTACTATGGTGGTGCAGTTGGGAAGGGGGATGTCAAAGTGAAGAAGGTAAAAATACAAATATGCAAGACATCAGAGGAAAGTAATTATCAGTGTTTAAAAAGAAATAGAATGGCTCTATAGTATAGTCATACATAGTAGATAAAATATTTTCAACCAGACTTGATTCTGAGTTAGAACTATTAAAAATGGAGATTTTTCTCCCATTCTGCCAATTGATTGACTTATATTGATTAAAAAGCAATTCAGAACCATGCACTAAATTTTAAATTAATTTCTTCACTTATTTATTCAAATAAGTATCAAGCGTCCATTTTCTGGCAGACACTGATGCTAAGTTTGAGGCAAGTGTACACATGAGCATGTGCACTCATGCACATCTCTGTACATCTGTTCAGGGGATGTTGGGCTGGAGGTGGAGACTAAGGATGACTAAAATCAATTGCTATACTGAAGGGGACATATATCTTATACATTTCATTTTTATTTACAGAAATATTTTGCTCATATTTTTCTGTCTTACATTGAAACTGTAACTGTCTCTTTTTATATGTAAGAGAAACTGAGAGAAGTAATCTCATCTAATTCTGTGCCAGCAAATAATTTTCCTGTGGTGTTTTCCAAGCAAACCTCACAAAGATTCAAAGAAACTCAAGAAAAATATAGAAAACCTAAACTGCAAAAAAGCAAGGCTACATTCCTGTCAGCATTTGTATTTGAAAACATTCTCAAATCCAGGAGTGGTTCAAATTCTACACTTCTTAGATGTTATCTTGGGTAAACAGACTAGAATTCAAGAAACAGGACTCCTGTTTCTTTAGCTCACACTCTCTGCTGAGTGTGCCAATGAGCTGTACCAGCCAACATTGGTTTTCAGCAGGTAATTCTGTAACAGATTACCAATCCAATGATTGTGAGTTAAGAAACTGTGATTATTTCCCAGACAGTGTGTAAATCTGTGTTTATTTAAGAATAAAAAATGATATTGATTTTATGCATTTCTATAAATTTTATGAGTAAGAGAAAAATATTGTTTTGATGTTAAATTTTATTTATTACTTGTGCAGCACAACTGCTGCATAAATCTCTATTAGGAAATTCAAACCAAGCAAAGAATGGAAGAGTTAATTTTAAATAGTGGTCAGTTGATGGTGAAACTTGAGTGGTGCCACACACTGAGGGAATATTATTATATAGATTATACCAAATTTAATTACCTGCTGGAGAACAGAAAACCAAGAATATGGAGACAAAATAAGAGTAGAAAGACAACTACTTATGGAAAATAGCCAATAGAAATAATGCAAAAATGAAGAAATAAAGTTGTAGAGAGACTTATGCATGCTTCACACTTATAAAATGGGGAAAATGTCATATAAAAGTGGAAGTGAAGTTTAAGATAGTGTTACTAAATCAGAAGAAAATAAATATGTATCTTGTATTTGATGTGCATATCAAAACCTTTATCACATGCACACAATAAAATTTCTATTTACCTACACCACAAATGAACTTGTTATTATTTTATCAAAATAAAATTATAACAATGGCAACAATTTTGAGCATTATCAGGTGCCAGATACTCCCCTCTGTTATTGTGATACTATTTTATCCCATTTACAACATGAAAGCAGAGGCTTATGGGTTGAATATCTTGCCTACATTCACAGAGCAGTTAAAAAAGCAGTGGTAGATTTTGAATATAGCTCAGTCTGCATTCCACAACACACATGTAGGGCCAGCCTCTATAGAGAGCCAAGCGTCGACTGTTTTCCCTACTCTGCTATTGGCAATGTCTTATTGGTTGCTTAAAATCAAACAAGATAGGGGATATTTACTGCGGAAACTGGGAAACACTACCAATCAGGGATTTTCCCCTTGAGCCAGGTGAGCAGGCAAGACATCGCCACACTATTTTCCGCTGTGACAGATTGCCTACAACAGACGTTTTCACAATTCTAAGTTTTATTTTTTTCTAATCCCTTAGATTCTTGTCATAGCAGAATTAGAGGAGAACCCTTATCACCAATATCAGTTGACTTTTACTAGAAATAAAATCATGACGGCTCAATATGAATGTTACCAGCAAATTGTCCACAACTCCATTCAACAAACCGAAGGTAAATGATTTTAATTTTAAATGCATTTGATTTATCTTTAAAAGAAAGCTACCCCATTGCATCATTATGAGTTTCTTTGGCCCATTTTTAAAAATGAGTTAGTTGCTAATTTTTTTGGTATATGAGCAGTTTTAATGATATATTTTGAAGACTTTTATGGCATAATTTATCTTTTTTATAAAATTCTAATAAAAATATGTGCAACAGGGATGTTTTTATAACACTTTTATGGTATAAATATTTAAAATATCAACTATATGTCTTAAATTAAATAAGTGACAGTTGATCTTCAGTTTATGTAATTCTATTTTTTTTAACAAGCTGCTCGATAGGAGTTTGCATAAAAAAACGACAAACACAATGTATTTTTGCATAAACTATACTTTGAAAAGTACATTTAGTAGCAGAGCTAGTGAAATATAACTGTTCTGTTCACATTAAGATTTAGCAAAAACAAAAAAACAAAAACAAAAACAGGAACTGCATTTAATCTGGAAATCCTCAAGACAGGGTTATGTTCGCAATATAAAATGCAAAATTTACAATAAAACAAAACAAAAGGTAAACAGTTTAAATATTTCTAAATTTTTAAACTATCAGTAGAAACAAAGATCTTAACATTTTAAGAAAATATTTGATAGTATAATATATAATGTTTATGTAAATAAAATGTTAAAAGTAGATTACTTGTAATTGTCAAAATGAACTTGCTTGTGAGAATAGTATTCGTTGAATACTATTAAGATTCAGCTTCTCACTTAATTCCATAAAAATCTGTTATTAGCTTAAAACTATTGAATTAAACCCTTCCAGATCATCTGGATATATGTAAAAGTAGGTTTCAAATATAATTGTTGAACAGTAGGAATAGTTGCATGAGGGTATCATAATTTTTTGACAAATTTAGGATCACTGCGTAATAGATTTTCTTACTAGAACTTTGTAATTTTGATTATTCTAGGAAGTCTTGCAATAAAAATCTATATTTTATTGTAGTGTTTCCCAAGTCTATTTGACCACAGAAACTTTTTACTGAAACACTACTCATGTCTCACTCTAATGCTATATAACACAGTTCAAAAAATTCTGGACCTTGCAATTTATTATATTGCCAGCGTTGTCACTAATCAGATGGAATCTTCTGGAGCAGTAAATTAAAAGGACTTGTTGGAGAAGATTTCTAAAATATCAGAAAATTTTTCTCTGATAGGCTACAAAATGTATTTTATTTAGTAATTTGTGGAATGAAGTTATTTAAATAAGTGTTTGAAAATCACAGGAAAGAAAGGAGACTATCTGAAGTTTTTTTTTTTTTTTTTTTAAATTAGAATTATTTAGATATTTAGGCTAATCCTTATTTAGGTCAATATGGTCCATGAGGGCCAGATTAATTCTGAGATTGCTGTGCAAGTCTGTTCAAATAAACATCAAATGCAACATTCAGCTAAACTTTTCATGCATTTTTCAGATATTTCTAAATTTAATTTAGGAACTAATTATTCTAATAATTATTTGGTGAAAAATTCAATTAACTGCTGTATAGTCATGCACCTCATAATGGCATTCTAGTCAACGATGACCTGCATATATGAAGGTGTTATATCATGTAGCCTAGGGGTGTAGAAGGCTATATCATCTAGGTTTGTGTAAGTACTCTATGATGCTGGCACAAGACAAAATCACCTAACAATGCATCTCTCAGAACGTATCTTCATTGTTAAGCAATGCATGACTGGATTTTATATAATGTCTTTATTTTCAGTAGATAGTCTTTATTCCATGTCAGTGTGAACACATGAGTTTTTTTCTTCATGTATACCTAGAAGGAGTTAGCATCCTTAATTTTTTCTCTCCCCTAAGGCATTTACTGCAACAGAACCTGGGATGGCTGGCTGTGCTGGAATGATGTGCCAGCAGGTACAGAATCAATGCAGCATTGTCCTGATTACTTTAAGGACTTTGATCCTACAGGTAATAGCAGAAATTTACATATAATCACCTTTACATCTATTTAATAAACCTTAGAGTAACTAAATTACTGTTCTTTTTTTCCTTTTTAATTTTAAAGAAAAAGTTACAAAGATTTGTGACCAAAATGGAAACTGGTTTAGACATCCAGACAGCAACAAAACATGGACAAATTACACTCAGTGTAATGTTGACATTGAGGAGAAAATGCAGGTACTTAATAATTATAATTGAAATTTAATTTACACTATTTTAAAAGTTAGTTACCATTATTGGAGAAATTTTAGCTAGTGTTCCATTCTATTGTAAAGCCTTCTCATAATATACTTTGAGAAGAACAGTAAGCGAAATATCTTTGTAGAAATAATTATTATTGATTTTGTTGTTACACTGATGAAGTAATTCTGCTAGGTAATACTGTATTTACAAGCCAATGTCTCAGTACTGGAGTTCCAAATTTTCTACAGGGAAAAAAAAGCCACACACTTTAGAATTGTAAGAAAAAGGAAAATTTTTATTCATGGTGGACTTTCTAGAATTATGTTCAGGAAGTGTGCTCAAGTATACAAGAGTAAGACTAGTAGAGTTAAAACAGTTTTTATCTGTCCCTCAGCAGAAGGCTTTCATTCTGACTGGCTATTAGGTCACCCTTACTTGAAAGTCATGGTTACATTAAGTCAAGGTTAGTCACAAGTTGTCATAACCATAAATCTTTAATAGAAAATGCCTACATATATTTGCATTTGTCTATATAGAGGCAGTTTGTCATAGTGATTAAAACTGACTCCTGATATGATTTCATGTTTCTGTCCCTTACCAGCTATGTGACCTTAAGCAAGCCATAAATCCCTCGTGTATAAAATCAGGACCCAATAAACCCACCCTCAGGATTTTCATAAGTATTGACTTAATACAAGGAAAATACTCAGAAAACTCATGAGCATATAGCAAGCACTTGATAACTGTCAGCTATCATTATAATTATAAACCATATATTTTTTGGTTATTCCGAGTAGGGTTTGAAAAGAATGAAAAAATAAGCATTAAATGATAAATTACAAATAAAATATAGACAAATAAAAATCATTAAGAAAAAGTCAAAATAGGATAAAGTCAGAATATGTTTATACAGATTATAGGCTCTTATAAATTACTATATTGAGATTTGCCTCAGAGCCTCACATTTGTCAAAGGAAAAAGAGAACCCCAGTGAGAAAGAAAGCCTTATCTGGCATATAAGTAAACAACAATATGAAAATCATGAAATAGCATTTGATTTAAGGTGCACAAATTAAGAGTGAAAATTGTTAATGTCCTCCAAAATATAAAATTCTGGTTTCGTATGTTATACAACCTAGGTCAATCAAATTATTCCTTTATATAGTTAATATGTGAGTGCTAATTTCTTAAATAATAAAGGCATACAATTGATAAATTTGGTTGTTCTCGAATAAATTTGCATAGATATTCTTCATTCCAGATGTATTCAGGCATGTATTGGTTGGCAAGCTAAATGATAAGGCTAATAGATCATGTCTTAAAATATATAATTTATTCTATTGAATTGAATCTTCTACACTTGTAGTATTATAATATTGATATGAGCTTTAATTTTTTATTCATATAAATTATAGACTGCACATAATTTGTTTTACCTGGCTATAATTGGACATGGATTATCTCTTGCATCACTGCTTATCTCACTTGGCATATTCTTTTATTTCAAGTAAGTACATAGAAAATATTTTTTAAATTTACCATTGTCTTTGGTGAATGTAGTGTCATGTGTGTGTTTATATTATCAGCTGATAAAATATGTGAAATATAGATTTATAATGTTTAAAATAAATTGAATATTTAAAATAATTTGAAATATGCTAACCACATTTTGACTTTGTAAAATACTTAGAGAGGAGATTGATGATATATCTTAAGCCCAACTTTACAAAATTAGTAGACATATAAGAATGAAGTCTTGTTGCAAGAAGGGAGCCAAAATCAAGATGGAAACCTGTATTTGCTTTGGAAACACTGTCAAATATTATACACCTTCTTAATTTAATTTTTAACTTCTTGGTCAGTTTTAGTATCAGTATACATTGTACATGATAAGAATTGGTATTTTGTGTGAATGATAGCAATGGCATCTAATATATATATAACAATAATAATCTCAATATATTATGGCTAGGTTAGTTTTGCTGGTTAGATGTTGTCATTATTAAAATGGTTAAATTATACCTTGAATTTTACTTGAAATTACAATTCCTTTTTTGGGAAGAGGGAGAGTTAGCTCCAATTTCTTGATTCAATGAATACTTTTTTTTTTAATTGATAGGAAAGTAAATTCCAAAACCTTCATATATTATTTTATGCATTATCATGGTTTTTATAATTTTGATCACCACCAATAATTATATAATACAATGTGAAGAACAATTAGTTACATTTCCTTGAACCTGTATCACCGTTGCTTTCTTCCCCTTCTTCTTCCTCTTCTTCATTTCTCCTCCTCCCCCTCCCTCTTTTTCTCCCTCCTCTTCTCCTTCTCCTTCCTACCAAAAATCATCTTCGACCATTATTAACTTCAGAACCAAACAGAGTAATAGCACATCAAAACAATTTAAATCAAGAAATTATCAGGCAGTTCAATGTTAGGTACGTATGTAACTGGAACACCAGCTTTGGCTCATATTCCCTCAAATATTCAGAGTTCATCAAATAATATACGAACCAACAAACTGATATCTCTTATGTTCAGAATTGTGGGATTTAGAGATTGTATGAGAATTACTACTTTTTGGAAACCTACACCTTCTTAAGAATCTCCAACATTAGTTGTTTTGCAGATTCCACATGGGTACTTTTTAATGGCACTTTTTATGTATGGTATTATCTAGGGTTAGAAAGTGATTTTAAAGTGATTAAAAACTGCACTCTGAATAAAGTTAATTAAACAATTGTGTACATTTTTAAATGCAACATATTTTCATTAGTCAATTCTGTAAAAAGGGATCAAAATAAGTTGAAAATTTTTATCCTAAAATATGAAAAACAATCCTTAAAGATAAATTTACTATATTATATTTGACAAGTTACAAATAGTTATTGCTGAAAACAAACTGCCAGTTCTCAGTCATTGCTTTTATAATTAATTATGTTCTATCAGTCATTTCTATTTATTTTATTAAAACGTCACACCTATGCTTTTGAAAATACTCAGCTTATACAAGATTTTTGAAGTGAAAATTATCTTTGGAATAGGAAAAACTTTATTAAGATTGTTTAATAGATTAAAAATATCTGTTTTAAAAATGGAAAATTATTTAAATATTGTCACTTTAGAAAATAATTTAAGTCCTCAGGTCCAGTGATATATTATTTATGCTAGTTAATAAAAATTAAACAATGTTGCTGATGCTAAGAAACTTATTGGTAAAATATGGCAGTAAAACCGGGTTAATATTTAACTTAGCAAATTTTAAGGCACAAAATAAAATTAAAATTACAAATTCTCTCTTAGTATAATAAAATGACCAAACAGTTTAAGAAAGATATAGTTCATTTTTTTCCTTATTCCTGAAAATAAAATGTTTACAATTTAAAAATACAAAGTATCTAAATTTGAAAATATGACTCTCTTGGCTCTTAGAACTAAATTGATGCAACCAATTGCCCTAAAAATCTATGTAGTATGTTAGAACTCAGATTTTTTAGTTCATGAAAAATTACGCATCTACTACACATATAAACAAACTTAGAGAACTGATTTGTGTAACTAATATTAGCTAAGATTTTTTTACCATGAAGACTTTCACAACTATCACTGAATATAAAGTAGACCAGCCTCTACCCTAAAGCCATAAACAAAAAATCATGAGTTATTTAAGACTTCTTACAAATGTCTTGGAAAATGTTATAAGTTTTAAATATTTCTAATCTCAGAGAAAAAAAATTTTTCTAATTCTATTTCATATGTATGTTTTTACAGTTTTAATTGTAAAGTGCTAATTATTTTAACTATTTTTATAAGTTAGCATTATAAAATGGATACTTTTGTTGTCACTATAGAGTTTTAAAACAACTGTTTAATTGGCTAAATAATATTTTTTTAGTAAGTTGACAAAAGTTTATTAAATCGTTCCTCTATTTTTGAGCATTAACACTGCTTAAAATGTTTCCTATTAATATAAAACACTGCAGTGGACATTTTCAGACATACTTTTCCCTATATTTCACACTATTGTTTTTAGGCCACATTCCCAGAGACATGGGATATCTTGGTCAAAGGATATATATCTTTTTATGGCTCTTGAAATACATCATCTCAAAAGTATCTCAAAATTAACATATTCGTAACAAATTAAGACCATCTACTTCATCCTAACAGAAACCAATTTCTCTTCCAGAGTGACCCATCTTTACAAATAATTCCACCAGCAATCTAGTTGCATTAGCCAGACATTTAGGAGTAATCTGTGACATCTTCTCAGTTTTCTCCCTTATTATTCTTTTCTCATACCCTGTGGATTTAATTTCTTAATATCCCTCCAATCTATTCAGCTTGTTTCATCTTGACTGCCACCACTGCCAGTCTTGTCTTACCCAGCCTCAATAAGTCTACTTTCATCATCTTCATTCAACTCTAAACAATGTAGCCAGAATGTTTTCAAAGATTTAGATTAAATATAGATCTGATTTTGTCATCCTTTGCTTTAAAGATTTTAAACTTCCTATTGTGATTTATTTAAAAAACAAAACCATCAACATACCCTATAATTGAATATTCTGCCTATTCTCTCCCACTTCTTAAGCTCATTAAATGTAGTCATCTTTCAGATCCAAATTTTAGCATCATTTTCTCAGGTATATCTTCTTGAACTTTCTATTGCAGTATTTCTGAAACAGCAACTAGTTGCAGTAGACATGAAGTTAGACCACCATCTCTGCAGATTTAAAACTAATACAGCTAAGATGCTTCAGATAAAACAATCATTTATTTTGCATGTAGTAACCCAAACTATTCAAACATATTAAATTTCTGAAGGGTATGAAGCTAAGAAGTATAGCAATTGTATCTCATGCCAAAATTAGTAGTCAAAAAGAGAAAAATAGTCTCCTAGAATTCCAAGCTCTATTGAACCAAACAAATCTGAATTTAGCAAGGATATAAATACAGTCCTGAACTAATTCCATAAAGTCAAATGTAAAATTAACAAAGTTTCTTCATGAGTCTCTGATTAATTAAACAAATGCTTTCTGTGAACTAAGGCAATAGTAAGACTGCCAAGTGAAAACAATGCTACTAGGCAGTATATACAAATAAATATAAAGTATTCAATTCCAAATCTCTGATCAGGCCAGTCATTCACCCTGTCCACTATCGAGTGACTTCGTAAGAGGAAAAGGGGGGATATCATAAAAATCAGTATATCAGGATAGTAAAGAAATTAAAGAAAATAATGTTCACTGATCAGGGAATCAAGGTACCAAGAATGTTAAGCTAAAGGGGACATAATAGATGACTTCCACAATCCAAATGATTATAATTGGAAAAAGAATTTGTGTAACATAAAGAGAAAATACATCTGGCTTAATTAAGAAAAATAAAAGACTCTCACAGCTAAACAAAATAGAATGAACTACCAATTGACCAATTGACCTTCTTATCACTCAAGATTTTCAGACAGAAATTAGATGTCAACCTATCAGGAATGTGGAAATGGGTGATCCTTATACTGGGTTTACAGCTGGATCTAATGACCTATAATGCTATTGCCAAGCCCAAACCTATGAATGAGCAGTAATTTAATAAAGACAAATATACTGAAAGAATTCTTTAAAGTCAAAATGCATAATTTTAATTATCAGTTAAGTTAGCATTTGTGAAAGTATCTTACAAGCTAAAAGCAATCTGCACAGATAAACTGTATTTATTATTGATTAAGAATTGAAAGGTAATCTTGTTCAATATTTTTATAACTTCATTTATATTATATTTAAAAGAAAAAATACTCAACCAACACTCACGAGAAAATATAATATCTAATTGAAGGCTTAACATTTTAAATTTCAGAATTTATTTTCTCTATGAAAAAATACTTTTTAAAAATTGACATCATACATATATGCATACTAAGTACTTTAGTTTTAAAGATACACTCTACAGACTCACATCTCATTTTAAAAGAAGGGCTAAAAAATTGATTTCCCCAAATATTGTCAGGTTTCACATAGAAATAGTCCTGTTTTTGTTTTTTGTTTTTTCAGAACAAAAGCAGTTTTGGAAAAAACTAAGAGCACTGTACACAATAAATGCATGTATCTGTTTGCTAAATTCCATGCTTTAAAAAAGATGTGAAGCATGCATGGTACATGGACAAAACCTTGTTAAAGCAAATGAGCTCTTGTCAATATACAGAATTTGGTTCTTGGCCTCTACACAAGAGAAAAACTTAAAGTTTTCAAATAATTACATGGATTGTTGTTTTTAAATAACTTGCCCAGAGTCATATTGTTTGTAGAGCTACAAAGCACTATGGAAAGACAAAGGAAATCAAATTGGAAGGTTTCTCGAGTGATAATCTCATTGAAATATGTTGACGAATGGTTAGAATTTCAATAGGTAGATATTATAAACCATAGTAAATGAAGAAATTATCCAGCCCAATACCTAATTTTATGTATGTTCTATGTGGTTAATTAAGTGATTCAGGGCTTACTCCTGATCTGTGTTCTCTCTGTTTGGCTTAGTGATTAGTGATTTTATTGGACTTTGTCTTTTTTTTTTTTTGGTTTAAAAATGAAAATTTAAACAGAAAGAGGTAAAGCTACAAATTAATTTTTCTCTCTTATTACACATTCTCAGGCTTTAAGTAAAACATGAGAAACCCTCTTCAACTAAGACCTCGGTAGAGCACTAAGTATTTCCTTTTATATGTCTAGACAGTCTTCAATTTAGGAGAGGAGTGGTTGAGAGTATATTCTCTAAACAGGCACATCAGCTCTCAGATCCCACCTTTGTCACCTGCTGCAATACATGGAACTAGTTTTTTCATTTCTTAATCCTCAAGTTCACATCTTTAAAATTCAGATACAACTAGTATCTATATCATAGATTTGATATAAGGGCCAAGATAGTATATCTGCAGCTTTAAATATTGTCTAGTTTAGAAAACATTGTCTACTATTAACATAGTTATCGCTCTTCCTAATTAATTAGTCCATTAAAAGATTTTAGTAAATATTTAGCCCTGATAGACATCTTATACTAGTGGACTCTTTAAAAAAAAAATTAAAGAACATAATTTCCACTTTAGTATGTACCACATTTATAAATTGTTATAATGTTCATTTTGTTAATTGAGGATCATTTATCCATCCTAATAAAACCCAAGAATTATACAATAGTTAATTTGGGGTATGGTTTGTTATTTTTTTATTTAGAGAGAGAGAGAGAAAAAAAAGTCTACTGCTCATCCATGCTTTAAATTAGAAATAGAGAACATGAAACAGTATTTACCAACAGCACTTCAGTTTTACATTAGAGCCAATTAAAGGGTGGGAGATAGAAATGGAACTGAAAGGGAGAGGAAGAGAAAGAGGCAGAACTGGGATTTGCCAGCCCTGAGAGGCAGTGACTCTTGCTCCTAACAATCCTTGGAAAAATAAAGCAGAACCTTTTAGATAAAAAAACATAACTTTATTGGAATTAGTCATAAATCATGTTTTCATTGTTTAAAATCTGAGAGCATAGCAAATCTTGCTCTTACTTTCCACCCAAACAATGGGCTCCATCTTCTTGCACATAAAAGAGCACATAGAACATCTGATTTGTATGAGGAATGTGGTTTTTTTAAAACATCTATATTTGGTGACATTTCAGAAACTAATTCCAAACAATTTTAAAGCCATATTTAGAACTATCTAGACAATAATATCACTTCCATGTAGTCAGAATAAGGTCCTAAGTAAAATTCAGAAAAAAAAAAAAAATCCATCCAGTTGGTAGGCCAAAGTTTTCTCAATTTAATAATCCTCTAATACTTATATTTTTGCTTTTCAGGACAAGTGACACAAATTTTCACCTTTTTTTCTAAGATCGTATCTGAATATATTCAATCAATATTGTGAACTTCTATATCATTTCCAGTTTCTTCACATATCTCTTGAATTAGAACAATTATAGTTTTCCCCATCTACCCTTCTCCTCCCTACTACCCTTCATTAAGCTATAATTTTTCTCATAAAATCTATTCATGATTCAATCTTTAAATCCATTTCAAATTAAAGCTAGCCATTTAAAGAAATTCTGCATTGAGACATAGAGAACAAAGAATACTGTAGAAATCATTCCTTGATGTACCTGTTTTTGGCAAATCAGAACTTTCACTTAAGTTTTTTAAAATCTGGGAAATCTGCACTGTCAGAGGTTTGATAATGGCTAAGTTTAGAAATAGTTATCTAGGAGTCCCTGAATAACATATTTCTACTGAACCAGGTTCAGTCTTGCTTTTTCAAGTCTTGTGGTACATTTCATTCACTATAAGTTTACAGTTCTGTTTGTAAGCATTATAGTTCGGAGATATATCCTATTTCGTTGTACGTATCCCAGGCTCCTTCCAACTTAACATTGGGTACAATATAATTAACTATAGTTTTTCATATAATGTTTTCTTAGACTATATTCATTAGGCTTATTTCTAAATTAATGAATCTTAATATGTTTAAAAATTTATTCCCTTCAAACTGAATGTGTTGAGAGCTGAAAACATTCCTATTCAGTAATATGAGTCTTGGTTGGAAAACTTTTTAAATACGCCCACTGTAATTATGTAATGAAAGCACTGCATTTCCACATTAGAGTATCAGATTTGAATAATGACAGAGTGGTGCAAGAAGTAATGGATTTACTCTAGCAACAACAAGTTTTGCTAAAATGTAATTGCTATTATTGGTTTATGAAGAAGATCATATGTATGGAAATTTGAAGCAAATATCTAAATTAAAGAATTCAGAATGATTTTAAACATAAATTTATTATTAAAGCTATCGATATGTTAAAGATCACATATTTCTGTTATTATTTTTGATAAATATGAAACTTCTATATGTTTTTTTATCTATTTTGCTTGAGCAAGTTGAAACATAAGAGCTATTTAAGCATGAAATTTGAATGGATTAAAACCTTGTAATTTAAAATAGAGAACATAAATAATGTAACAGTTTTTTCTCCCCAATATATAAGAATATATATTGCAATCTGGTGTTCCACTCTTGTAGACAGTTTATTTTCCTAGACATTACCCAAAGGCATGACCATATACAAGGAGAAAGTCAAAGTAAACCTTGCCAACTATAACAGCTTTTTAGTAATTAGGAAAAAATAAAAATGAAGAATGATTGGATATTATGCTGTTAACAATTGCTGACGGAACATTAAGGTGTAACACAAAAGAGTGTGAGCTTCAGAATCAAAAAGTCATTCAGGAAATTTCGTGGAGTTTTCCTTTATGCTCTATTCATGTTATCTGCCCCCTTTTTCCCCTCAAAAACTTTAAGCTTTAAACTTTTTTTTTTTAAACTTTGACTTGATTGTTCTGTGCTCGGAGTGCTTTTTCTCTCTTTACTTCTCTGTTTCAGTTATATTTTGAATCTTTCTCTCACTCTGGCTATGGTCTTTATCTATTTCTCAATCTTTTTTTTTTTTTTAAATGCCTACAGCACCTGGTTTTCCTAAGTAGTCTCCCATCCAAGTACTAACCAGGCTCGACCCTGCTTAGCTTCCAAGATCAGACGATATCAGGCATGTTCAGGGTGGCATGGCCATAGACTCTATTTCTCAATCTTATTTTAATCTATAAAATCATATAACACTATCTGGAATTACATTATATAATTGACATGTCTATTTACTCTCCACTGTCACGAGTAACATGAGATCAGGATCTTGTTCTGTGTTATTCACAACTATTTTCCCAGTGTCTAGAAACAGTGCATTATTTATTACCTATTCATCAATAAATAGTTACAAGCAACTAAATGAATATTATAAGATACAAAAGTCTTATTACTTTCTTAAAAACTTCAACAGTCAAATTGAGTAGATCACTTAATAAGACTGTGACCTTGAGCAATCCACCTCAATTTTATTAAAGGATAACAATACTTTGAAGGTGTTTTTAAATGAGATAATGAACATAAAGTCTTATCTCTGTGCCTAGGATATTCTAAGGACCGAATAAATAGTGGCTGCTATTATTATGAATTTTATCTCTAAAAGGGTATTATTGGACTACAAGAATCCAAGCATTCAAAAAGCCTGACTGTTTCTTCTCTTGGTTTCCTGCCTGTTAGGAGATGAGAGATTTGCACTGGGGCAGTTCATACATGAGAGAAAACCAGTTGGCCACCCAAAATGAGCATATCTGTTCCTTATGCAACCTATACTTTTTTTCTATATTAAATGAGTAGCCCTGAAAGACAGAAGCAGGGGAGGAAGGAGCATGATGGAACAGAACAACCATTTCCTCTCCAGAGAGACTTTCATTGTGTATCTTAGTTTAAACACTTGTACTTTTTCTAATCTGGCCAAATGGATCAGCAGCCTTCAAAAGAGAACTATTGATGTAGGTTATTTACTCTTTGTATCATACATAACCAGGTGATCCCATCAACTCAAGTTTCCATCCAGTAGACAAAAGATACCCATACTACTCATGTCAAGTCTAATGGGAAACAAAGGCAAGTAATTTATCCATACTATGGCAGAACTTTGAATATAAAACAGCATAAACTTGAGGTCATAATAATAATAGAAGAGGTAATTTGGAGACAACTCTGGGAAGGATGAAATTCCTTGGGAAGTTAAAGTTGCTTAATCTATTACCCTTCATCATATGGAAACAGTTTTTCTAATATTAAATTCTTGTGTTTTATAACAAAAGATAACAATTGACTGTTTCTTTGCATTACTTAAAACATGGGCAGTTTTATATCACTGAAGCGAACTATGATGCTATTTTATTATTTGTGAAAATAAACCATTAGAGAACTTAATTAAAATCAGCCACATGATAATTATGTTAAAAAATAATAGTTAACTGAGTGTTCACTATATGTTAGATATTATACTATGCAATATGATTTATCTTATTTAAACTTACAGCCAAATCCATGAAGTAATATTGTTCTCCCTATACTATAGGTGAGAAAAGTGAGGATTAGAGTTTTTAAATAACTTTCCCAAAGTCATGCTGTTTGTAGGTAGCATAGTCCAGATTCACTTTCAAGTCAGGTTTCAAAACCCACTCCGAGTTACATGTACTGATTGATATTAACTTCTATTTGCTCCAAAGTAGAATCAAAAGACATAGTTACATTATGCATGAAGTGTAATGATTTTGTTGACACATTTACACCAACTGCCTCTATAGCTCTGCTTGTCAAAATTACATATTGAAATAATGTTCAAAAATAATTATATATAGAGAATACGAAATGGAAACTATCCAGACCCACTAAACACCTTTTCTGTTCTGTGGTTCTGCTAGGATAGAAAGGGATTAGAACATTTAAAGAAAGAAGAGTTCTTTTGTAAAACATCCTTTAAACCTATAAACAATTTTAAAAATATTTTAAGTAAAATAAGCACATTTAAAATTTTAAAGCAGGTAACATTGGTTGTAGGTGAACGTTTAAAAAATATTCAAATATTTTTAGGGGTTTTTTTTTCAGTGCATTTTCCATGTGTTTTTGTTTTCATTTACGAGTTGATTTTATTTGTACAAATGTACTTATATGTCTCAATGAATATGTTTAGAAGAAAACAACATACATCACTAGAAAAACCTGAGCTATTTTTACTACTACACATTGATAGAAAGCATATGTCAAAGAGCATCTGTCTGCATTTAAGTTGCACAGAACCTGGAGGGAAAAAATGGAAGAAACTAAAGCAATAACAATAAGCTAATTCTGTAAATAGTAGGACATATTTACACAACACAAAGTTAAATGATTTGGCAATAGTCTACTTTGTTACAACAATATGGACAGCTAACCTGAATACCACAGTTTCCAAAGCAGCAGTATTTGGTTTGAGTTACACAGGGCAAATTACTTAGGTTGACCATGTTATTTGGATACTTTTGCAAAACAATTGAAATATGCTTTATGTCTCTGTATTGAAATGATTTTATGTGAGCTCTTAAGTATTTGTTTGGTTTTGATGGCCAATATTTCATTTATAATAAGGTTTTATTCTATCATTCAAAATTTTGCCCATGATATGGCATTGTTTATATCTAACTGAGGGAAATGCAGTATATACTTTAATCACATAGCAGGAGAATTAGAAGTCATTTTTTGTGTGTGACACAATAATCATATCTTTAGAAGAGAATAGATATCAGCAGCTCATTTTTAAGTCTTTAACTTTCAAGCCAGACCAAAGTAGAGGAGCAGAGTCATCAGAAAAGAGGGAATTCTGAAAGAAAAAGAAATAGAAACCATCAAATAGAAGAGAAGGGAGTTTGAGTGTACGCAAGAAAATTAAAAATTATTTTTCTACTAGCTACAGGAAGCATTTTATTTTACTTATTTTCAATTTTCACATGTCAATATTATATCAACAATTATAAATGCTGTTTGTTTTATGTTCTTCAGTTCATTTTTCAGCTCTTCTATCATGAATTGCTTTTTTTGAAACCTTCTTTAAGTTTTTCCTCCATTCCAGCTTACTCTTTACAAATATTTCCGATTTGTTGTTTAAGCAAATCCTTCCCCATTTGGTCATAATTTGAAAACTATGAAATTTTATTGGATATAGATATATACATAAATATATATGTATAGACATATACAGACACAGATACACACACATAAATACATGTATATAACTAACAGATCTCAAAATAAATGTGTTCATCAGAAAAGGACAAAGTAGCTCAGTTAAGGAAAACATTTTATTTCTTCCTCATGATGATTATTATTTTACTAAAAAAATACATATTTGCAAGGATAAGCAGTTTTTCCCTAAATGATAGTTATACTCCATAGACACAGGATAAGCTCAAAGCAGGCATTTAAAAATGAAACCACGTGGACAATACTTTATGTCCATAATATTCATTATAGATGAGTGATAAATTATAAGAAATAAATAACACATAATGTAAATGATTTGAAAAGAATCTTCTTTACTAGACCTCATCTCATATTCATTAATTCTCTTTACTCCCAGTGAACTCAAAGTATTTGTGTCATTGTGGCATTTTATTGAAAATTGAGCCATTTTTGTCACAGTGTCGAATTTCCTTAAATAATAACAGGAATCATGGTACTCCTTTGTTTAAATGCTTTCAAAGATTTCTTCTTTTCTATATACATCTATACTCTGTGGCTTGATCCCTGCCTCTCTCTCACTACTCTCATGTACTGCAAAGTCTAGTCAAATTAAAGGCTCTCTAATATAAGAATACTAGTAGTTCTTTGCTGTTTCTATTTTGATGGACTCCAGCTGAGCTTCACATACTTGTCAGTTTATGACTGTTGTACAAGCAGTGATCGATCCAAGAGCCATCTGGTTCATGAAGCCTTTCCTAGAAATCTCCCCTGATAGTACCCACTTCTGTGGAAGGCATGTATTGAAAATCCATAAGTACTGATTTGTACTTGAATCATTTTCAGATCCTTTAAAACACTAGAGCTATATACAGAATCACAGACTTATAGCTGAAAGAAATTTCAAAGACAATATAGCCTAAACTTTGCATTTTTTAAATATAAAAGTCCTTGGCATCCTAGCCTTACCACAATATCCTGAGTTCATAGTCTATTTGGGATAAGGCGATGTAGTTATAAAATTAGGTTAAAATTTCCTTAAAATTGTCAAAAGTAGAAGTCAGTGGTTTGAGTTTTATAGAGTGAATTATCTATGGTGACCATATTAATTACATAAAGCTATAAAAACAAAATAAGCTTTTAAATCTCTGTGATGAAATGATTCCCATGTCTTCTTACATACATGTTTGCTCTGACATTAAGTATTTAGTCTCAAATGGATTGTGCTCTATTATTTTAAAACTTTGCCCGTAATAAGCTTTCAAGTAAATGCCTCATGAAGGAGGGAGTACGTAAGCTGGTCTTCGAGCATAGGTAAGGCAGCCACATATGCACAATCTTGTAGAATGGATATAGATTCAATCTGAAAAGGAGCATTGCTTGTCCTTAATGACCCCTTTTCCTGAAATAAGTTATTTTATTTTATTTTATACATGAGAACCTTCAGTAAAAGGTGATAATTTTCTTTTATCTTACCTCTGGCTGGGCCAATTAGAAAAATTCAGTAAAACTGAACAAACCTCACTGGTTGCTAAGTCTATGTTTTTATCAATTCATCTATTCTAAATACAGTGTTATCTTTCTGATGGTTGGTCTGAATAATCACCACTACCACACAGACACTATATAAACAGAACAACCAAAAACAGGCTATCTAAACAGAACAACCTGTGTGGTATTATGAAAAAAGCATCATCTGGGAATCTGAAACAAATCCAAAGTTTTCAGTTAATTAGCTGTATGAGTTTTTAAAATAAATTATCTAACTTCACTGAATCTTAGTTTCTGCATTTTCAAGATGAATTAAAATATTAATAATATTGAGAAACTAACAGAAGTTTATATTGAGGCCAGGTACAGACAAATTTTCTATCTCTACCTATGTCTACCTGTACTAAAACAACTCATTTATCTCTGTTTTAAGAAATTACAGGTTTTCCCTAATAAGATTTTATCATGAGCATATCTTGGAGAGAAAAATAACTCTTCCAAATTTAGAGCAGCTGCTATGAATTGTGACTGTATATTATTTGAATGATTTTTAATAAAAATATGGAAACATATCATGATGTCATTACATTTCGTTTTCTCTTGCCTCTTAGGAGTCTAAGTTGCCAAAGGATTACTTTGCACAAAAATCTGTTCTTCTCCTTCGTTTGTAACTCGGTTGTAATGATCATTAATTACACTGCAGTGGTCAACAACCAGGCCTTGGTGGCCACAAATCCTGTAAGTAAAACAAGATGTGCCCTTAGATTCAAAGGGTTAGCAGGAAAGTGTTGGGAGAGGTAAGGGGTCCTGATATATTTACTGTGTGTAATTAAGTACTCATATATGTATATTTTAAGGTCTGACATATAGAGTACATACAGCTATACATATACTATAATCTAGAAAGGTAAATATATCTCGACATTCCTCCAGTTACTATGATTGAGTATTAAAAGGAGGAATACTTTGTTTACTTGCCTCAATTATTTATATATGTTACACATCTTCACCTCATTTCATGAATAGAGTTTTTCTGCTGGTAGGAAATAAGAATCTATGACTACATAACATTTACTCAGTCAAATTAAAAAATCAATCAACTAACTGTGGTTAGAAAAAAGAAACAGAATTAAGAAAAACAAGAGTACATGAAAATAGAAAATTCAAATTATATTTTCTTTACTAGGCTGACTTTAAAAAGTTAATAAAACCAGAGAAAAATGAATTATACATCTCTTATATAATGTTCAGTTTTATTAACATAAAAATTTTTAAGTGCTCTACCAAGTCCTCATGTTTCAGTAAACATTTACAAATTGCTCCCTTACGATCCCTTTGGAAGCACAATTTTTAGGATGAATATCAAAAGGTACATAATAATAAGCAAAGAGATCGTCATAACATAAAGCTATGTTTTCAAAATATGAGTGAAAATCTACTTATACAAAAATAACAAACATATTCAAATTGTTTAAATCATCTGCTTTCATAATGTTTGTGACATCGATACTACAGTTTTGTATATGGACTTGTGGAGAAGTGTATATATATATATGCATACATATAGTGTTTTTTTAGAGATACAATACTCTTATATGGGTTTTATATGTGTGTTTTAGGGTAATTTCCAAAATTCTAAAATTCCCTTCATTGTTTGCACATGTGCATCCAGATTGTTTAATTTGTATATGTTCCACTCTAAAGTCACTGGATGAGGAAACACACTGGGGTATAATTAGCAATATAAAAAAATCGGCCAATGTCCTGACATTTTAGTGAATTTCTCTAGAGCAAGGAGAGTCAGTGTCCTTTTGTGAAGTTGCGGAGCAAGAGATTTTAAATCTTATATTTATGTCCAAGGATATTAACACAAAAATTGCAAACTATATAATTAGTTTTAATTTAGTGGAAAATTTAATAACGATCTTGGAAATTTTATTGTCTGTTTTTCTCATCAATGCCTGGCATAAAGATACTTTTCTGAAACTTACTCTAACTGATTTTTATCATAGATTAATTTTTTGAATATAATTAAGAATTAAAAGCTAAATTAGGTATGAATACAAAATATTATGTAAATAAAAATTTAAAGCTGAAGTCATTTCTATATGGTATAGTGAAATAATTCATTTTAGTCATTGAGAGGACTTTGCTAATACGTTATGTTTGACATCAAGGCATGTTATTTAAAATTTAATGTCATGCAATCTGAAAATATAGTTAATGAAAAAATAGATTTTATAAATGTTCAATTATAAGGAATTGTGTATCATCATAAAAACAAAATTGGAATTATAGGACTTGTGTTCAGGGTGTAACTGATTGATGTTGTATAAATATTAGCAAATTATTTAACTTCTTTAGTTCAGTTTTTATCTATAAAATATGTGTATATTAAAAATTCATGCCTCACAGAATTTTAAAGGTGAAATAAAACAACATTTATTAAAATATTTTTAGGCTAACTCATATGCAAATTTATTACTATTTTATGATAACCCAATATTTGTTTTCCAGTGTATTTCAATTCCAATTTTCTTTTTAGTGAAAAAAAGCATTTTTTTTTTCAAAAATGGTAATTGCCACTAAATACTTATTGAGTTCCAGATTGAAAATTGGAGCTAATGAAAATAATTGACCATGTATTTTTGGAAAAGTTTTAAATTTATTTCCCTTGTTGAGAGAGTAAGCTGTATCTCTTACTTTTTTGTGTTTTCTTTACCCTATATTTGAACCTCCGTTTTCCTGTCTCTTTAAGAATAGAGAAGAGAAAGTAGAGATCTCAAGAAAAGAGGAAGGAAAACAATAACTTTTTTTGTTTTTACCTACATGAAACCTTCAAATTCCATATGTGAATAAGATAAAGTTTGGGCTCATTAGATTATTATTTAATAAGTATTTATACTGGTCACCCATGAAATGTTAGATTTTATAAGTATTCGGCACATTTAATGAATTACTTTCATAATTAAGAAAATTATTAAGATTTTTTAACAGAATGAAACAATAAAAGACGTAACGATGACATAATTAAAATAAATGTAAGTAAATATAAAGTCATTCATGTGTGAAACTTTTATACTTAAAATAACATAATACCTAAAACACACTAGAAAAATACACATCTACTAAATGTAGTAAATTTAGAATATACACATTTTCTTGGATATATACCATTATAAATCTTTGGAGTCGATGGCTAAAAACTCGAGGGGCACCTCTAGAGGAGAATGAAGACTGGGATTTTCCAAATCTGAAACATTAGCGTGTAAAATTTTGTGTCGAGGAGAGAAAATTCCATGTTTCTATATAACTGAGCTAAACTAGATGTTGCTTTACATGTAAATTCATAAATAACTAAATATTGATTTATTTCTTTTTTTCCTCACAGGTTAGCTGTAAAATGTTCCAGTTTATTCATGTTTACCTGATGGGTTGTAACTACTTTTGGATGCTTTGTGAAGGTGTCTACCTACACACACTTATCGTGGTGGCTGTGTTTGCAGAGAAGCAACACTTAATGTGGTATTATTTTCTTGGCTGGGGTAAGTGCCATTATACATACCTGCTGATTCACCTTATTAAGAAAGCTTTTAGAGGATGCAGAGCTCCTTTGTAATAAAAATGCATTTATCATTAATCATTTTAAAACAATTTCAGGCGATTAACCTTTGCTTATTGCCGTAAATTGAAATATTTAAATAAAATATCACTGATTAGTTGCTTTCAGTAGTCACAGGTCAATTATTAAGACAATGTTCTTTTTCTATTTCATAATCTAACATGTATCCAGCTAAATACGTAGTAACTAAAAGAATACAATTAGAATCATGAATTAGGGATCTAGTCTTTGTACTATTCTGAATTTTCTTTTTCCTCATTTGCAAAATAAGGGTATTAGGTTTAACCAGCTTTGAAGTTCTATTTTAAGAATGTTTCTTTAAAAAAAAAAAAAAAACATCATCTTATCTAAGAGTAGAGGGATCAGTTATTACATAAGAACATGCAAAAGATTTATTTTTCCAAACAAAATCGTCTGACATGGCATTATTCACAAAGCAAACAGTATACACATCCAGCATATTAAAAAAAAAAAAAAAAAAAAAAAACGGGAATAATGCAAAATATTAAATGCCAAAAATAAATTTAGTAGGACTAGTTTCCAGAAACATAATTGAAATTATACTTTGTTTGTATGTCTATCTAGTCAGATAATATAAATATATACAATTATGTATACATGTATAATCATTAGTGCATTCGGGTTACCTTTATAAAATATTTCTTCATGTTTGGAAGATCTGATTTAGATTGCTCAAAACATGTAAAATTTCTGATCCATAAAACATCTCTATCTTCCTTCTCTTTTTCTTTACATAGTCAGTCTCAACTTTTTCCCACATGTAATCATCTACCAAATACTGGCCAATTACATCTTGCAGAAAATATATGAATACTAGATTTTTTCTAAGCTTTGGGGCTTAGGCGGCACATTATGGACTTAGACTCTGGAGTACACTGATTCAAAATGGCTTATATTAGAAGAAAATGTACACACACACCCACACACACGCACAAACCTGAAAATATAAATAAGCTAACAATTTACCATAATCAGTGCTTGACCATATGGATAATATTTACTCAATAAACATAGTGATGAATTATTTTTGCTTGTAGAGTATCTATCTCTGAGTTTCACATTTCATGACATATTTTAGGAGTTTCATATACAGAGAAACTTGCCTATTCATCTTTTTCTTTGATATTTGCAGGATTTCCAGTGATTCCTGCTTGTATATATGCCGTAGCCAGAAGCTTATATTTCAATGACAAGTAAGATAATATCTCTTTCTGATTTCTATTGGAACTAAGTGAAATGAAAATCTTCGACATAAATTCTGTTTTTCTCTCTAGCTGCTGGATCCGTTCTGATACCCATGTCCTCTACATTATCCACGGCCCAATTTGTGCTGCTTTACTGGTATGTAATTAAAATTCTCCTATTTCCATCATCATTCATATTTCAACTTCATTTCCTGAATCATCTGGCCTATGCTCTCCTTTAGGATCCCAGTGGACATAGACAATAGACAATGTGCTCACAGTGTTTAATTGTTAAGAGTTTGATGAAGGTGTTGTATTTGAGTTGTTAGCGGGAAGAGTGAAGAAACTAATTCACAAGGGATGTGAGGCACGAGGGACCAATAGTGGGAAGTTGTTATCATGGCTAGACCTGAAGAGAGGACAGAGCAGAGTTACTAAATTTGAGAGAGTGCTGGGAGGGGTCGTCTAACAGAGCTCTGGCCTCAGGCAGACAAACCACAGCCTGGAAGGGAAAAAGAAAGAGAAAGAAATACTCAAACTTCTCTCTCTTCCCATGCTCTGTTTTCTCAGTTCCGTCCATTGGTCAAATGCAGCAAATGTCAGAGGGCAAAAAAGTCTGGGTAATGACATAGTTCTCAGAGGTATCCGAGAGCCTCTTAGGGCACAGAGCAGAAGAGAAAAGAGCTGAGGATGAATCCAGTAAGTGGGGATGGCAAACAAGAAAAACCAAGACAGCTATGTTGGTAATAAGAGTAATATTCCAATAAAGAAAATATTTTAATTTGGAAAAAGAGAGCATCGTTTAAACTGTTGTTTTATTACTATAATGATCTATTACAATAGATTATTATTTTCACTATCACTACAAGTGCACTGCACATTTTTAAGTGTGGTTGCAAGGAAACAGGTCATATTTAATGCTTTCATTACATTATATCAATAGAGAAATGAATTAATCCAAATTAATATGCTTTCTATCATAGTGCATTAAAGAACAGAGAATATTTACAGTGCTAGAGACTAATTGTAGCTGATATATGATTATATATAAAAAGACAAAGGTGATATGTTTCTCAGCCAAGATTCAAAGCTTCCTAATCTTTGTTTTCAGATTCTTTTTTTTAGACAAATCTTCTATTATTTTACTATATTTGCTAGCTGTAATTTAGTATATGGTTATGTCTAAATATAGTTCAAGCCAGCTCAAATGTATTATTGTTATGCCATTCTCAAAAAGTGTGTCATAACTAAGAGGGTACATTCTGGAGGCTCATTGCCCGGGTTTAAAGTCTTCTTCTACCTCTTGCTCTGTGACCTTAGGCTACTGAATTAATCACTGTGCCTCAAGTCTCTCATTTGTAAAACAGAGAATGTATTAATAACAACTTTTAATTTTTAGCAAGGAATTAATAAATAAGTTAATATATAAAAAGTACTTAGCCTGGCATGTGTAAAGCATGTGGTAATTGTCAAATTTCTGGTTTGTGTCTGGCCATGCAAGACAGTTCAAAAAATCAACAAATGGAATTTATTATATCTCATAGAAATTTTAATATACCTTAATGTAGACTCTAGCAAAAATTTCAGAGGCAGAAGTATTTCCTTTTCTTGCTCCCTGCACATACTAAGGACATGTGTGACACACTGTGTTTAAGCTGTACCCTGAGATAGGCTAGCCTTGTATTCATTGTACTCAAAGAGCCAGAATTGAAACTTAGCTTTACCACTGCTGGCTGTGGATTTCAGGGCAAGTTCTGTTTTGTTTTGTTTTCTTTTTGTTTTGTTTTGTTTTCTGAGACTTTGTTTTCTCATCCTTGATTATGAAATAATAAGAATACCTCATGCGATGTTGTAATGATTAAATGACATGTATCCTATTAAATAATGAACACAGGGCCTAGAATATAATAAACTCTCAAAATGCTTTACAAAGTTTCTTGATTTGTACAATTTTTATATCATGATTCTGTTCTGAGGAGAACACAAAGATACATTGTTTGGGCTACGCAGGAGTTTCAAGAAAAAATATAGGGCAAAATTGCAAAATTGTATTATAAGAGTGGAATGTGATTTAATGCCTAAATCAGAGATTTTCAGGAAGAAGTAAAAACACATAGCAAATGAAAAATGTAACAGCAACACACATAATTTTTAGGAAAGCCTGTCTATATTAACTTTGGGAGGGAAGAGTAGATGGTGCTGCTAGGGTAAAATGTCATGTAGGAATAAAGTCCAAGTTGCTCCGTTAAAAGGGAAGTGCAAATCCACATTATTTGCATAAAACTGCTGTTGACCTTCTTGACCTGAAAAAAGATTAGAAGCCTATTTTTCTACCAAGATGAACTGTTCTGCTGTTAAGCTCCATGGGCCTCCTCACCAGTTCTGGACAATTTCAAGGTCTAGGTAGGGGCTCTAGCAATTGTTTATATGGTTACATGTTTTTGTACAATTTTTATAAGATATTTAAACTACAATCAGTTTCTTTCCACTCAGACTTCCTCTGCCCATTTCCTCTTGAATAGGGTGGTGGTATTGGAGAGGCTACAGCTTTTTTGAAATCCTGTTAAGGGGAAGTTTGATGGGATACATTTAATTTCAGTATAGTGAGAGATATTTATTTAGTCACTTCAGTGCATAGTTAATGACTGCTGGCTGCTCTAGGACAGGAATGTCTTCCAGGAATCCTCCTCCCACCACTGTGCTTGTTCGCTCTGCTTCCTGTCACGACCCTAGGGTGATATCACAATAGGAAAAATCCTACTGTGCCTATTTTCTTTGCAAACTTTATGGGTGTTGGTGTAAAACAGGGTTTTTTCTCTTCTTAGTTTTTGTCAAAGATAGATGAGATTCAGATACAGTTCATCTGAAATTTTAAATTCTTGTTCTATTTTTATTTAAAATAAATGGAATTATTTGCAGAAAATAAAGTAGGATGGCTTTCTAATTCCATGGTTTAAACCAGACTTGCCATTTGGGAGAGGTACTTTGCATTTAGAAATTTTCACATGATAGGTAGGTATCTAAATTGCAACATTCCTACTGATTTTTATAATTTATTATTTTTGCATATGAGGATTATACAATATTCAATTTATAAGCAGATAAAGGGCATTATTGTCTTTTTTTTTCCTATGGGATGATAGTAATTTTCATTTAGTCAAAACTTTAAAATGGCAATGAATGCTTAGGAAGGGAATATAGTGAGATGAGTGGAATGACAGCTGATGTGCTGATTTGTCCTGTCATTCTTACAGCTTTGAAATGGCTTATTCTGCTTTTGAATCTAGAAGAGGCATTCCTGTATCTGTAACCATGTTACTTTTCATAGATGTGTTTCCATCAGGATTGTAGTGAGCTGTATTTTTTTTTTTTGAAGCGTATGTTCCATTGAATTTTCTAAGAATAGTACTGGAATATTTTTATGCCCAGTTATTTCAATAACACATACCTTAAATCGGCAAATATCTGTTCTTTGTTATTTATTAAATGATACATTACCAATATTTTTCCAATTTATTAAATTATGTAGATATAAATTACATGTTGGTATGTAATATGAAATTTTTAGTTCATTAAAAAAGCACAGATGCTACAAGACAGGGTGAGAAAAAAAGGGAAAGACAATAGTATAACAGCATAAGAGCCCTAAGGTGCTTTTCTGGAGTTAATGCCTATAACCCCATGGAAGGCACAAGGAAGGAAAGGGCATGGAGAGAAGAGACAGAGTGAAAGATATTGATTGACTTGTATCAGAGAGAGAGAGAGAGAGAGAGAGATTTCAGCAGAACTTGTTTATTTTCTGAGTCACTTAGTTATCTACACTATATTTTTGAAGTTTTATTTCTCCCTTTCAAAGACAATGTTTTTTGGGGGAAAGTTGTTAACACACGTTAAGTACATAGTTACAGAAAGTAATGAACATAACAAGGTCTTTTGGGCGCGCTATGATTTTTTAATCTCTGGGTAAGGAAGGTTGAATATCAACTAGTTCAAGTGTGTGATTCAGTCTACTCACAAGGATAAAGAGGGTTACAGTACTATCTTGGAGGAGTTGTGAAGATTATTGTTATAAAAAGAAACAGAAAGATTAAACTAAAAAGATGAAAAGCTTATTATGATACAATATATATTTGGAAAGTACCTTAAATGGACACTGATACAGAGGAGGCACTTAAAACTTAGAATTTATTATAAACAAATCTTTTTTTTGTTTGAGCTACAAATATTTAAAAGCTTTAAATTTTGATCCAAAACTCAAAAAAAAATTTATAAGATAATGAGCTGAGAAAAGCAGATATTCCTCAACTGAATATGTTCTTCAATAATCCCACCACAATTTTATTTTTCAAAAACCTAAGCCCATTAAATTTTATGTACTTGTTAAATTAACAACTCACAGTTCCAAAAATACAAATTATATCTCAGGCAAAATTCTTTTTATTAGAATATATTCTGGTACATTGAAAATATTCTGACATTTATAAAATCAAAGATTCTTTAATAATACTTCTAAATAACAATATGATATAATTTTCACATGCCATTTTCTTTTCTTTTAGATTAATCTTTTTTTCCTGTTAAATATTGTGCGTGTTCTCATCACCAAGTTGAAGGTAACTCACCAGGCAGAATCTAATCTCTACATGAAAGCGGTAAGAGCTACACTGATCCTGGTGCCATTGCTGGGCATTGAATTTGTGCTGTTTCCATGGCGACCTGAAGGAAGAAGGATTGCAGAGGAGGTATACGACTACATCATGCACATTCTTATGCACTATCAGGTATGATATTCCTACATCCAGAAGCAGTTTGAGTAGTTCAGTATTAAATTTACATATAGCTTTGGTGTTATTTTTGGCTATATGCAGTAAATTGGTTACAAATAATGTACTCTATACCTTTCCCATTTGGAATCACATTATTCAATTTTTCTTCTACAGGGCCTTTTGGTCTCTACAATTTTCTGCTTCTTTAATGGAGAGGTATGGTGATTGATTTTATTCCTTTTATTATTTTATGTGAGCAATATTTTTTCCTTTAAAAAATGAGAGAAGAATTATGAATTCCTAGAAACAACTATTTCAGATTTGGTTTCTTTCAGAAAAGAGAACCATAGACTTTCTTTTCATAGATGCAACTCTTCTTCCCAAAAGCTCCAGCCATCTTGGAGTTCAAGGCTAGCGCAAATCCACCCTCACCTTAAAATCAGTAATTTTTATTCATCTGGTCTTTCAACTTGTCTTTTGAACTAATCAATCTACATACAGTACCAGGCAATCCTTAACCTCAAAGAACATACGTACATTCTAATATAAAAAAGAACCGGTTCATTTTCATTCCCTCAGCACCCCTTCCCCTCACCCCCAGCCCCCACTTATTTTTGGCCTGGTCCACAGTGTGGTCTTCAGAAACAGTTTTACAGTGGATTCTAAAGGACTTTCAAAAGTTAAACTTTCAGTTGTATAGGAGGAGACACAATGGGTTAGGAAATTTAGGAGAATGGAATGCTCTAATTTTAACAAGTTGATGTCATCTTGGATATTTCAAGATTTTTATCCAAGTATTCCCTAATTAAAAGGGTACCGATATTTTTTGAAAAATTGGTAGTACCATATTTCTTATGTGTACAAATAGTGTTATGCTCAGTGATTAGACCTATATGGATTTAGCTCTATATGTTTTTAATCTACTTGACAAATTTTAACCTATTGGACAATTTTGGAAAAATTCAACAAAGTTTAGAAAGCCAGACAGTAACTGAGAGTGGTATACTTGGAAACTATAAAGCTTATCACGAAGCTTCAGATGGAAAACACATGGAACCAGTTGGCATAACTTTATAGAACTCATTTCTATAAAACAAATCAACATTGGAAATCATGTACATATGAAAAACTATTAAATATTGCTTTCCCTTGCTTAAGTAATATTTTACTTCCTTCTTAGCAGATAATAAAATTTCATGTTTAATTTTTTTAATATCAAAATATATTTTAATATTAAGTATAGTTATTTATTTTACATATTTATTTATTAACAAGGATGTGGAGAACAGAAAAATATAGTAGACTATATTTAATATTTTTAAATGGTGATTCTTTTGCTATGCAGAGGATAAGAATGACTGTTTTTCGGAAGTCAAAGAGAAATATATAGAATGTAATTAGGAAGAATAAATATTTTGATAGTAAAACTGAAATAGAAATTGTTATGTACCTCTATAAACTATTATGTGTAAACTGAATTAGACAATTCTATTTACTGCTTAAATAGAATTTTACAATTAAATGTAGATAAGAGAGAAATGGACAACCCATGCCAAAGAACATGTGTGAAATGTGAATGATATACTTCTGCACTAGCAGAAACAGATTTTATTTTTATAAAAGGTAAATTGTAAATGTACAAAACATAATCACTAGTAAACTATTTTTTAATAGGAGGCGGCATATAAAGGCACTGATGTGGCAATGCATTTAAACCTCAAAGATTCCACTTTGTTCCTGTCTGTGATACCTTGGGCAATACTCTGAACCTTCTGGAGTCTGTCTACCTTTGTTAAAGAGAAACAAAAGCAAATTCCTTACACAAACCTTGCAAGAATTAATGTTAGCTAAGGATGTAAAGTTTTAAGCACCATGCTTCACCCTCAGTAGGTTATTTAGTACATTTTAGATTTGTTATTAGAGTTGTCAAATCACTCATTTTCCAAAATACATGTGCAAATGAGGACATTAACCATATTGGAATCAACTCTCAAATTGGCCCTTTAGTTTAGAAAAAGTGCCCAGGGAATATCTAAACAAATGCCTAACACTCTTGCTGCATTCTATCTGTGTAAGCAAAAGAGACACAGACCTTGATCTTCTGCCATGTCCTAAAATTGAGAAAATTTTGGCAGCGGAAAATTACAATAATACAAAATCTTTGAGCCAAGTTGTTGCCAAATCTTTTAATTCTTCACAGCATCTCCTATATCTGCCTCCTTTTCTTCATCTCTTGAGATATAAGCCCTGTTTGTGTATGATTCATTTCTCATTTTAAGAAATACTATAATCCCTTCCTTTATTATCTCTGCTTCTTTTTTTTTTTTACTCTCATAATGTAAAGACACAGCTGGCAATTCATTTTATGTGATTCAACTGTGTTATGTACTTCTTAAAATCATCTGCTCAGACTTAGTTTCCTTCTTGCTTTCCACATTAGGCCAAGCAGCTTGCCTTAGCTTAATATGTTTTTTCTTTTTTTCACTCACATTTTATTTATTTTATTTGTAGACAAAATATTTCTATTTACATTTCTAATTAAATAATTATGGCTTAACAAGTGCTCAGGCCACATTCATCTCATTTCTAGTCCATTTGGACAATAATGTGCACTATTTGGGGGCATTCTAGTCATCAGAAGTGCCTTACTCAGTCTAATGGGTATGTTTAACAACACTTGAGGGTATTTTTATAAGGCAAACAAAAGAATTTGTTGAGAATAAGGAAACCCACATTCTGTCATGAAAACTAGGTATAATATTTATAATATTTAATTTATTTTTTATTTTTATTTTTTTTAATTTTTTATTTTTTAAATTCTGCCCCCCTCCTCCCTTCTCCCCTCCCCTCTGGTAACCACTAGTGCATTTTCCATGTCCATGAGTCTCTGTTTGTTCTGTTCATTTGTTGCTTTTAGGTTATATCCCACATATAAGTGATATAATGTGATTTTCAACTTTTTCTGTCTGGCTTATTTCACTTAACATGATTATCTCAAGGTCAATCCATGAGTTTGAGGGAAATAGGTATTAAGTCTTCTTTAAATATTTGGTAGAATTCACTGGTGAAGTCACCTGGTCCTGACCTTTTACTTTTGGTAGGTTTTTGATGATTGTTTCAATTTCCATACTGATGATTCACCTATTTAGATTTTCCAGATCTTCTTGTTTAAGTCTAGGAAGGTTCTATTTTTCTAAGTACTGATCCATTTCTTCTAGGTTATTAAATTCGGTGTTATACACTTTTTCATAGTATTCTTGTATGAACCTTTATATTTCTGCAATGTCAGTCGTAATTTCTCCTCTTTCATCCCTGATTTTGTTTATTTGTGTATTTTCTCTTTTTTGCTTTAGTGATTCTAGCTAGGGGTCTGTCCATTTTATTAACCTTTTCAAAGAACCAGCTCTTTGTTTCATTTATTTTTTCTATTGATTTTTGTTTTCACTTCCATTTATTTCTGCTCTAGTTTTGATTCTTTCTTTCCTTCTGCTGATTTTAGGCTTCATTTGTGCTTCATTTTCTAATTATTTAAGATGAAGCGTTAAGTTGTTTATTTGTGCTCGTTCTTGAATTTGGAGGTATGCCTGTAATGATATGAGCTTTCCTCTTATGACCGCTTTTGCCATGTCCCAAAAGTTTTTATATATTGTACTATCATGATCATTCATTTCTATGTATCTCTTGATTTCTCTATTTCTTCTCTGACCCAGTTATTCCTCAGTAGTATTTGTTTAATCTCCATGTGTTTGTGGTACTTTTCATTTTCTTTCTACAGTCGATCTCTAATCTTAAAGCATTATGATTAAAGAATATGGCTGGTATGATTTCAACCCTCTTATGTTTGTTGAGGCTTTCTCTATGTCCCAATATGTGGTCAATTCTTGAGAATGTTCCATGTGCACTAGAGAAGAATATATAAGCAGCAGTTTGGAGATAAAAGGCTCTGTAAATGTCAATTATGTCCAGCTGGTCTAATGTATCATTTAAAGATGTTATTTCCTTATCGATTTTCCGTTTGGATGACCTGTCTATATCTGAAAGTAAGGTATTTGGGTCTCCTACTACAATAGTGTTTTGGTCTGTTTCTCCCTTTTGTTCTGTGAGTAATTGCTTTACATATTTTGGGGCTCCCTGATTGGGAGTACAGATATTAATAAATGTTATGTCTTCTTAGTGCATGTTTCCCTTTATAATTATGAAGTGTCCCTCAGTATCTTTCTTTACCTTTTATATTTTGAAGTCTATTTCATCCAATATTAGTAGCACTACACCTGCTTTTTTCTGAATGCCATTTCTTGAAATATCATTTTCCACCCTTTCACTTTGAGTCAGTATTTTTCTTTGAAGCTGAGATGTGTCTCCTAGAGGCAGCATTATCTTGGGTTTTGTTTTTTGATCCAATCTGCAACTCTGTGCCTTTTTATTGGTGAGTTCAGTCCATTTACATTTAGGGTGATTATTGAAATATGAGATCTTCTTATAGCCATTTTATCTCTTGCTTTCTGGTAGCTCAGTGTTTCTATTGCTTCCTTGTCCTTGTGTTTCTGTTTTCTTTATTTTGGTTGGCTTTTGTGAGTTTTTCCTCTGGTTCCTATTTCATATTATATACTTTGATTCTGAATCTTTGACATGTGGTTATCATTACGAATATATAAAGAATAGTTCTATATATATAGTCATCCATTTCCTACTTTCTCATAGTGAGTGACGGGGTCTGCATTAACTATTTTATAAAAACACATTTGTATGCTTTATTAAAGCTTTGACAATAAGGCATGGAAAGGAAAATATTAATGGAATCTAAATGTACAGAGTAATTATAATGAATTTCCTAATGTAAAGATGGTCCACCCAATTTAACTTCCTAAAATTAAGTAGAAAAAGAGAAATATTATTCACTGATAAATATTAATGCTATTTTAAAAGCTTTTCTACATAACTTATTTTATGGTACCATTAAATACAATATCTTCATTTCAAATAATGGATTGCTTTTGTCCTTTCTGTTTCTTTTTGATTATTACAGGTTCAAGCAATTCTTAGAAGAAACTGGAATCAATATAGAATTCAATTTGGAAACAGCTTTGCCCACACAGATGCTCTTCGTAGTGCATCTTACACAGTGTCAACAATCAGTGATAGTACAGGTTACAGTCATGACTGTCCAAGTGAACACTTAAATGGAAAAAGCATCCACGACAGTGAGAATATTGTCTTAAAACCGGAAAAATCATATGATTACATTATACAATAGAGGCAGTATTGCTTAACTATTTTGTACCACTCCTAATTCAAGTCTTTGGATCCATGTCTTTATAACCAGAAGACTTTAATATTAAATGAATTTCTCGATTGCCATGAAGAAAGCCCTCATATGAACTCAGTAGTGTGTTGATAAATATTTAACAATGAGCTCTATGGGGGGGCAGCGGGGGGAGGGAACCCCTAATTTGTAATGTTGGCCAGTTTTTACAGTGTGAATAGTCAGTCCTACCATGGCTGATTTCAAGCTGCCAACTTGACATCACTGTGGAATTAGAGAAAGATGACCACAATCAACTCTGTGGCTGCTGTAGGCCAATTCTAGCACATTACTGTAGGGATTCACAAATCAATGAGACTGTAAGAGTTCATATACAATTGGGCATGAATCTATTCTTTTTGCCTAAAGACCTAGTTAAGGCCTATAGATTTGGAGGGAGAATTAGCTTAACATTTATTTTTTTAAATCTCTATCTCATATTCACTGGTGCAGTTGATTTTTTTTCCCAGACAGTATTCCAGCCTTTTTTGTATTTACCTTTTTCAAATGGAATAGATAAAGAATTAATTATTCCTGTTGCCTAACCCTCTTCTTCCCAAGAAAGGCAAATGAACAGAATTGCTATTGGCTAATCGTTTGCTGATGACATCACAGTTATACCCTGTGTCATATCTGTTTTTGAGACTTGATGAATCATTATGTATGACATGCAATCCTACTTTGGTATCATTAGGGAGACATCTTGGTTGATACTACGAAACACCTTAATAGCTACTTTCCTATCTTACTGCACAAGTGAGAGGGAATCAGTGTTCCTGTGTCTGTAAATAGAAACTTTACCTCTTCCATTTCTACTGTGTAGACAATTTAGCAAGTATTTTACATGAAAAAAAAATAAACAAAAGGTTTCTTATTGCCTTAGCAGTTTGTAAAAAAAAAAAAAAATGTTGTGAAATGAGCTTGTAAATCCTCTGTTTTTCTACTTTATAGCCTCAAGTCAAATACATACGATCTAGGTAAGATTTTTAAAAACAAAAACAAATACATAATGTGACAATGTATGCATGTTAATATCTGATATTGTATCTGGGCCGATTTTATAATAAAATAGAGTCTAGAATTCTATATTTGGTAAATATTTTAAAGACGATCAGATGCCAGCATCGGAAGTTTAAAAACTGACAGAAATATCCATTTAAGATATATAATATTTATTAAGAGCAAACTCAAGGCCACTGTTTTATTGAAAATATTAGCTTTGATGTTTCATACCTTAAAAATAAGTATATTTGACATATTTCTTTTTTTATTTTGACGATGGACTTGCATACAAATCCAGAAAATTTAAGTGATTCCTACTGTACCAATCTACTACTCTTATGGTTTTTATCCCATTAAAAATATTAACTTTCTGACTTTTATCATATGAAAAAATGACTTTGGAAATGTTCCAGGCTGTTAAAAGAAATTATATGAACACAATATATGTCATATACATACAGTGTTTTCATATTTTAATAGTGTTACTGTATATGATAATACAAATCAGTGAAGGATTTGAATATAGCATTGAGGAAGGATTGTCAGAATGTTTATGGAATAATTAAATTAAGATAAAAAAAAGCCTTGCTAATAAATTAAAGTGACATTTAAATGGGATTAGTTTCCGTAATGTGAAATATCTGAAAAACAAAAATGCTATCAATTAGTAAAAGTCAATTTTGGGAGGCAAAGTCACTGTGTATACATACTTACACATTGTGTCAATCTGTGTAAAATGAATTAAACTATTCCCTTAGGATAGTCTGTTTCTTAAACCATCAAGAAATGGTGAGTTCAGAAGTCATTTGAAATTGTCCAGGAAAATTATCTAACTTAGTAAGAATTAACATATTAAATTGCTTGACAAATACATTTATAATTTACAAGTTTCCTATATACATCCACAGGTTTTATCAAATTTGTGGATTTCATAGCAAGCACAGCAAGCTCTTACAAAAAGGAAAATAGACTGTTCTGGACTTTCTACTACCTAAATATATATAAAAAATTTCTTTAAATAAACTCACTTTTTAGCTATTTATTATTCAAAGACACAGATTCAAATCCTTTGCTGATACTATTTACATATTTCACAATTCTTCCAGACAAATGGTCAAATCTCAGCCATAAATGACAGCAAAAAATGTCAAAATGTCAGTTAGCATTATATTAAAATAAACTGCAATTTTCAGGCATTTTTTTTTTAATGTGCTTTTGGATCAGGTTTTTTTTTATGGCCAGGATTGAACTATTGTATAGTCTTCAAGAGTAGGCAGTCCTTGATTAATCAGTGTGAGTTTTGCACCTATATTTTTTTAGAGGTTATAGTTTTAAATATTAGGCTTCTCTAAAGCAGAAGTGCTAATTAAGATCTCTTTTATATCTTACCCATGAAGAAAAGGTAAAATCAACATTTTTAAAAGTAAACTTCTTTTGTATCTAAAAGCTAATTGGGACATTTCTAACTTTTAAAATATAGATCTGCTATTTCTCTTCTAGTGCTTGTGAAAGTTACATTTTAATTTTTTAAAAATTCTAACCTATCATATTTTATTTTCTAAAGTTATTTTCTAGTACATTTATTCATAAAATATTCATTCTGGAATTTAGTGTTTGTACATAGAATTAGTGACAGCTGTAGTACTGTATTTATTGCTTAATAATTTTTTCAAAATAATGTGAACTTATTTTAATTTTCTCTTGGTTTTAATCTGATAAAATCTGACATTTCTTTTACTTGTAAAACATACCTAAGATATTCTGATCAATTATAACAACTCGTGTTATGCCTACTGAATGTGTATCGATCACTATTTTTTGATTGTACAAACATATTAAAGTTATGAGTTAAAGTTGATTTTCACTCATATTTACTTGAGTGTTAAATAATCTAACAATTCTTTGCAGCAATCAGTGGAATACTTCTGAAAATCAATGACTATCTCTCTACAATGTATGAAAATTCCTTCCTAAAATGAAAGAAAAGAATGCCCAGAAAGAGGAAAATGTACAGGGATTTGTCTCCTTTCTCTATTATATTCCATTGTGTAGTTTTGTATTAAATAGTAGAAAGAAAAAGAAGGAAAAAAACTATTTACAATTTTTTAAAAGGGCACAATTGTGATTCACATAAATACAAAATGAAAACATAGCAAGGATTTTGTTTAATCTATTCATTAATGAGGAAACCAGTAATATGCTGTTGCTATCATTTAAAGAAGAATTAAAAATGCCACACATACAGATAAATGCTGAAATGAATTCACAGTAGATGAAAAAGAGCTCTATCCAAGGGCAATAATCAGTTGCATTTCACTGAATTTAAGGGATTTGTATTTCTATAAAAGGAATTATTTACATCATTATCTGTTTTTACAATTTACATAGTTTTAGAATATCTCAAAAGCAAAACAAAACAACAACAAAAAAAAGGTAATCTGGAAGGTTGAACTAGAAGTGATACTCTCAATCTTTTCAAATGTTTAACCATTTTAAATCTCACAATTTTAACTCACAGAAATATATATAGAGAAAGAGGAACCATGTGGGGATATGAAGGCCAAATATAAGAAAGAAAATTTGTTAAACAACTGTTTTAAAAATCTACAAAATAAATATTATCCTTTTCTCCAGACATTTGCATGATGATAGAGTTTGTTTGCAACATGCAACACATCTTTCTTAGTTGGAGTTTTATTTCTCCTATTTTCTCTACTTTACCTCTTGATTTTCATGGAGTTATTAATGATGTATATACAAATATACATTTAAGTCTTAGAGTTTAAATAGCTCTAATATACCATATTCAGAATAAGAGAACCATATTCCTGTGAGACCTAGGTTGCATTTATAAGTTTGAAATATCAGAACGGGTGCTACTCATTGTATCTTCACTATCAGCTGTAAAGGTATGTCATTTGGTGAAAAATCACTAAGTGCGATATACATTAACGAATGCCATTGAATTCACAATATCAAGCTAATGTTATTTTAAAACAGATTATTAAATAAATTTAAATGAATAAAGTATATTGAGCATCTACTATTTAAAAAGCAAAATACTAGGAATACTGCAGTATAATATAGAATTCCTCCATAGAGATTTTACAATTTAAATGGTATTTTATAATCTAATACAGTTTGCCTTACTTTCAAACAGGCATTTCTGCACTAAAAATTTTGCATTGCATAATCTTTGTTTTGAATTTATAAAAACTAGAATTCGATCTACACAAATAATTTTGCAACATAGCTTGCAGATGAAGAATTAAAAAGAGTTGGATTAAATCTGGTATCATTGATCACAAGTGCAAAATAAAATTGTCTATATTCCACTTGGAGGCTATAATAAAAAGTCCCAGGCTTTGACCCAGAGACAACTCCCTAGGATTAATAGTCCTTCATTCTAAAAGGACTGTCAGCATTATGCTAAATAGTATGAAACATTTACCACAGTTTATAGCATACGAGAAACAAAGAATACAAATAGAACAAATAGGATGACAGAAAGTCACCTCTATCTCTTCTCTTGCCCATATGGAGCATGTGCTCTACATGCATGTGTTTAGCCAGAGCTCTACAGAATTAACAGTGGAACTGTATCTTTGCCCACTTCTGAGGGATTCACAAACATCGCATTTCTGTCTGGACATCCATGCTATACGAAAGCAGGATACACTCAGCAAACAAGCAATTTATTTCAACTCAAACACTAGAGGGATTGTCTTTATTTTTTTTCTTTCATTTTTATTCTTGTTTTTAAAAGTGTTATGGAATAATAGATAAAAACTTTGCCTAAACCCCAAATCTACCTAGGAATTCATTGTTGTTCAGCAAGTACATATTGTATAGGAAAAATCTTATTTTAGATGAAGTTATCAGGAAGTGTTCCCTGATGGGGTGATATTTGAATGAAGACATGAGAGAGTTATTGGGAATGGGAGGCATTACTGGCACCATGACCAGTAAGTACACAGGTTCTATGACAGGATTATGCTAAGAGCTTGAGCAACCTCAAGAGGCACAACGGGAATAGAAAGAGATGGGACCAGAGAGTCACCATAACATCTAGGGTCTTGAAAAGCAAGCTGTTGATTTTTAATTTAATTCTAAGGACAGGAGAGTTTGGAAAAAGAGAAGTGAAATAATCTCACATCTGATGTATTCTAAAAAGTTCACTCTGACTTACGAATGGAGAATAAACTATAAAGTGGTGAGGGTGAAAAAAGAATGAAAATAGGGTGGAATCAGGGTGACCATTAAGAGGCTATTGCAGCTGTCTAGGCAAGAGATGTTATTGGCAGCTTAAAATAGAATGTTAGCGGAGGTCGTGGGAAGTCAAAGGATTCTGAATATACGCAGAACTGGAGCCAACAGGATATGCTTTTTGATTGAACATAAATGGAAGAGTCAATGATGGTTTCAATTTTGTTTTATTTATTTGTTTGTTTGTTTGTTTGTTTTTCTGTTTCCTTGAGTATCGATGAGAATGGAGTCACATTCACTGTTTACTAAAAGAGGAAGGAATGAGAGAGGGCGCATCGGTTGGAAAAATCAAAGAGTTCAGTGTTAGTCATAATAAGATTTGGATTCTACTAGGTATCCAAGTGGAGATGCAGACTAGGCATCTTGGTTCGTTAGTCTGAAGACCAGGAGTAAGGTGTGGGTCTGAGATATTAACAAGGGAACTGTCAACATGTTGAAGGCAATGAAAATATTAAAAATGTATGAATTCGTTAAGGAAATAAAACTAAATACAGAAGAGAGGGAATTCAAGGCCTGAATTCCGGTTGTTGTTGTTGTTGTTGTTGTTGTTGTTGTTGTTGTTTTTACCCCAGTATTAAGTAGACAGGATATAGCAGAGAAGCTAGTAAAGAAGAATAAGGTAGAGCCTTCAGTAGGGTAGAAAGAACACCAGATGAGAATGTTGTCTCAGAAGCTAATTTAAAAAAAAAAAAAAGCTGTTTCAAATAGAGTAGCTAACCTTTTCACATGCTGCTGGGACTATACCCAAAGTGAAGCTGAAAATGTCAGTACTGTTTTTGGTAACAGGGAGGTCATCAGTGACATCGACCAAAGCCGTTGCAGGGGAGTTGTTAAGCCAAAATCCTGATTATAGTGGATTTCAGAAAAATTAATTATTTTAATACATTTTTAAACAACCATAGAAACAGAAAAAATGCCATAAAAACAATACAGTAGAATTAAACCCAATGCTACTGATATATATATAAGCATAAGGCTTAACTTACATATTAATAGATTTTTAAACTGGATTACAAGTAAAACCATCTTTTTGAGGTAGACAAAAGACAAACCTAAACATGTGATTCAGAAACTTTAAGAATACAAGGATGGGCAAGGGTAGGATGCCAGGCAAATCCGAATGAATGAAAAAGTAATGGTACTGATCCTAATATTAGGCAGGAAGAAATATAGGTTCTCTAAAAAAAGTATTAAACGAGAAAAAGAAGGAAATTTTACAGAGTAAAGGGCGTAAGTTCCAAAGAAAGCATAACACTTATGAATATCTGTGCAGTTGTGAATATATAGCAGAAATTACAGGAGACATAAGGGTAAGTAGACAAAAACACAAAAGCAGTAGGAGGCTTTATCTCTCCCAATGATTATAGACAAAAATGTCAGAAAAGAAACAAAAGACATAATTACCATATTTAGAAAAGCAAACCTTTTAACTTATTTTTATGAAGTGAGAATATCATCAGATTCACTGTCTAATATTGTATCAAGAAAAGGACACTATGTTAAGAATATTGATAAACAAAAAACTAAAGTAAAATATTGGCAGAATTCAATACATATTAAAAGGTACTTCATGACCAAGTGAAATATAAATATCAATATTTAAAAAATCTATTAATTTAATATATTACACTAATAGAATTAAGAATTAAAAAATCATAAATACAGAGAATAAACTGATAGTAGCCAGAGAGAAGGAGAGGGGGGGATGGGTAAAAAGGTGAAAGGAAATAAGAGGTAGAAACTTCCAATTATAAAATAAAGAAGTCATGGGGATGTACTGTACAAACAGGGAATATGATTAATAGTATCATAATAACTTTGTAGTGTGACAGATGGTTATTAGACCTGTCGTAGTGATCACATCATAGGCTATATAAATGTCAAATCACTATGTTGTATACCTGAAACTAATTATTGTGTGTCAACTATACATTAATTTAAAAATAATCAAAGTCATCTCCAAAGATAGTGGAAAAGCATAAAATTAGATAAAATTAAGTGACATATTTAATTTTCAAAAATAAAAACAAATAAGGAATTTACAGATACCTTATTGACATAATAAAAGATACCTCAGCCCCAAACTCAGCATTATGTCAGTAGAAAAATATTAGAAGCTTTGTCCCTAGCATTAGGACCAAGGTGTGAATGCTTAAATATCATCACTGTTATTTATTATTCAACTAAAATAATAGAGATATAAAATTTGGAAAGTAGGAGAAAATTCTCAGGATTTTCTGGTGATAAAGTGGACATATCTGGAGTGCTAATAATCTAAGCATCAGAGAATTCAGAAATTTACACAAATCAATATGTACCTATAACAACCAGGTAGAAGATAAAGTGGGGAAAAAAGGAACAAATTTATAATGGCATCGAGAGAGTATAAAATATATTGGAACAAATTAAATGAGAAATGAATTAAATACATTTAAATACTACAAGTCACAACAGAGGACAAATTCATGGAAAGACACACCATGTTCTTAAATAGGAAGATCGTCACAAAGATATTAATTTGTCCCTAAAGAAATTGTAAAGTATATATGCTCCAAATATAAATAATAGTAGATATTTATTTTGAAGCCAGACTTACTGATTCTAAATTTCATATGAAGAAATAAAGATAGTCACAAAGGCTATAAACAAGGGCCGTTGAGAGATAAGCCCTGACAGATATTATGTAACCCCGAAATTAAAACAGTAGTAATGGCACACGAATAGGACAGAGAGAACAAGGGGAGAGAAAGAATGTATGTAGACCTCTCTTTTGAAATATCTGTTGTAAACAGAGCAGAAATGGTAATCTGAGTGAAAGAAAATGCCATTATCATCCAGAGAATCATTTATTCTTTTTCTTTCTCACTTTTTTATTTTAAAAATGTGCCCCCTCTGAAATATCAGGGTAAGAAATGGACTTATTTACAAGCCCAAATATTTTTATCACATAATTTTGTTTTAAGTAATTTTTAAAATAATTTTGCTAATTCAATTTATCCTCTTCTTTTAGCTTGTAGGCAGCTGCCATCTCGCTGCATGCTCACAGGTCCTCTTTGGGCATGTGGAGGGTGAGTGAGCTATCTTGTATAGGGACACTAAACTTACAGATCAGGGCTCCACTTTTATGACCTCATTTACCCTTAATTTCTTTGGTGGAGGCCCCGCTCCAGATACAACTGCACTGGAGGTTAGGGCTTCAACATGTGCCTTTTGGGGGAATAGAAACATGGAATTCACAACACTCTATTATTTCTGTGTACTACCCATCACTTCATAATAATACAGATGAAACATAATAACAAAACTGAGATTTACATTTCTCCTTTAAATCAGATAGTACTTCTTTTTCTGAAATCAGAGTTCACCAAAAACTATCTTATTGCTTAGTCTATTCCCAGACAATTGCTGATAGCTGTCTTCTTGATCTTTCTTCAATAAGACATCAAGTTTGTTTACAAACTGCAAAATTTTCCCTCTGCGAAGTTTGTTTTGGCCACTTCAAACTTTTATTTCTTCATTTTCACATGGTAAATTCATCCAGACTTATTTTTTTCCTTTTGATTCTGTGTTCAGAAAGCTTGACCAGCTGTATTTGTCTCCTTTTTTTACTCTTAACTTACTCATGCAAATTTGGTAAAAGAATGTTCTTCATCTCCGAGGATATATGAAGAGTTCATTTTTACAAAAATAAAAATAAAAAAAAAATAAAAAAATAAAAAGAGAAAGAAAAGAAAAGAAAAAACCTGTTTGATTTAGGTCTACAAACCCAGGATACTCTTCCAGACTGTGGTTCACACTCCAGTGTGTGCTCCATAAATTTAGGGTAACCAGACTTTCCAGTTTGCTCAAGAGCCTAGGTTTGTTGTTTGTTGTCCTCGCATCAACTCCAGCTTAGCATTTACAGTACTGGCCTCAGATCCATGGAAAAAGGTCTATCTTCTTGTTTCCGCACTTTAGACCCCAACTCTGGCCTTGCTCTTCTTGACCTCTTTCCATGTGATGAGGAGTTATCTGAGCCGAGGAAACAAATCCACCTAGGTTATTCCTCCCCTTCTAACCATATCCAGGGCACATTGGGACCCCAGAGCTTTCAGTCCAAATGCCATATGCTCATAGTAAGGAGCCGCATGAGGCCTGGCTAAATTTCCCTTTCTGATGATGGACGATGACTCCTATGCTCAGTCCTAGTCTCAAGGAGTGACCATGAGATGGTTACTTACGCTGGGAAGTGGACAGAACTCAGATGTATAAATTGAAATGTGAACTTACCATCCTAATGAGAGGCATCAACAGTGTAGGGAACAGCTGGGAATAGGCTAAAAAAGGGCCTTCTGGGGGCCAGCGGCCAGCTCACCTCATAGCAGCGTGTTCCTGCACAAAATTCTAAGGATTCTGAGAATTCCGAGAAATCTAAATTTGAAACTAATCTTCTTGGATGTTTTGAATACTTATTCGTAACTATAGAAAAAGAAAGTTACTTAATGGTTTTGTGGCTTCCTGTATATACTCGAAATATGTCAAATACATGGGCTTCAATTTGTACTCTTGCTTTAGGCTCCACAGATAGTAGGAAAGAGCCTAAGCAATTTTTCTAGATAAACAATTCTTTGTTTGGATAATGAATTAATTATTTGTCCAATTATTCACTTCTACTCTAAAACTTCCCTGACCTCATTTAAAAAGTACATATTGTATGGTTAAGCCTTTCATTTTCTTTTTTTCCCCAAGATCTATTTCATGCTTTTATTATGCATACTAAACACCGTATATACCTGCTGTTTTCAATCAGTCACATCTTAATAATGCTTAGCAATAACCATAAAAACAGTGTGTTTTGCTAATATTATTCTAATAACTCTATCGATCAAATATTATCCCTACAGGGTCCTGTGAAGCCATTAGCTACTCCTAAAAGTAACTAACAATCTTTATCTTTGACTTCCTAAGTGGAATTGCATTAGGGTTTCTCTAGAAGTCATAAGCCTCTTCCACCGATACATTTTTAAAACCAGCTTTCTATTGTTCTAAAGATCATTTAAAAATCTTTATTTCCTGATATTAATGGGATAATAATTATCTGTTGCATTTCTAAGTACTAAATGAAGCATCAGAGTTTGTGGAACAGTTGCTCTTTCTCTGGTGACTGGTTCTCATGAAAAAGTTCTTGGCTCAAAGGATCCTACGCTTCCCTCCTGCACAGAGCTGTGTAAGTTTTTCTCCTCCGCTTTTGTTCAGTTCTCCAAATGCAGATATTATGCATGATAGAAACTAACAGAAAACACTGCTTTCTCTCCTCTTTCTCCTGTAAAAATGCAGTCAACTTTGTTCCACATTAGACAGATTTGCCATCTTCTACCTTTTCAAAATTTTCTATTTGTAGCTGCCTGCAGACATTTCTGTACCCCTAGAAAAAGTCAAAGGAGAAAACTCAGCATTTTGCATAACCAAATACTTTGGTCAATTCCTGCTACTACTGACTTTTTGCAGACACTTACACCCCACTAAGACGTTTATGGGTCCTTCCTGCCCTGTAGACTCTGTGTCACTGCCAGCCTCTGGCTCCCTGAACAGCTGTAACATCTGCAGAGACTCACTTTCTTTTTCTCTACTCCATCTGCTCAATTGGATATGTTATCTTCTTTCCTGTATTACACTGCTTCTTCTACATTATGAGAGCTTGACACATAGTAGGCGCTCAATAAATATCCATTCCTCTTCCCTCACCTACTAAAAATATATTTGAAACAGGAGGACAAATGTAATCCTCAACCGAGTAATAAAATTGAGCCTTTGAAAATTTATGTCAATGCCATACTGTTTCTAAATTATAAAGACTAAAAATTATGTCCGTGTTCAATATTAGAAACAGTATCAAACTATTCCTTCCAACAAGAGACATGGAAGGAAATATTTTGTAAGCCTCCTATAAGACCTTTTATTGTCCTTTAATAATTAGAATGTAGAAGAAGAATCTGTCAAATAAAAGGAGCTAATAATCAAAAACATGGTTTTAAAACGATGACTTTCAAAACAAAGAATTGGCAAAAATTCGTATTGTACAATGTCCCATCCGAAAAATAGAGACATTTCTTTTCTGTCTATTGTCTCTTCTGTCTCATGATGAAAGTAGATTCATCCTTTTATACTGATTATTTCCTGTTTGAATAGTTTGCCATCAATGACTGAAACAGAAAGAATCCTTATTTGTTTTGTTCTCCTGCTGATAGCGGCACTCAGCTATCTCAAATAATGTCCAGGTCAGGTTTCATTGACTCCCTGCCTCCGCAGCCATGGCCAGCAAGGCCAGAACATGAAACCAGAAATGTGGAACTGAGTGGGAGTTGTGGCCCTGAATTGTGCTCCAAGACTTCAACTTGTTTATGTGATCTTTAAATATCCATTTCCTCAAATGGGGCTTGCAGTGACAATATGAAGAAAAGAGTTGAAAGGTCACCATTTCTAAGAAGATCTGAAGAACTTTGTGGTGTCAATATGTAAAATGACAGGTAAAGACTTGCAAAGTATGCAGAAAAGAATTCTAAAATATAAATATGAAGGTCCTGTATGATTAAGCAGGAAAATATGCAGCACTGTTAGTAATTTCCAGTAAACTATCAGCCGTGCTTTAACTGTCACAGGTGTTAGACCACGAGGTGCCCTAGGGAAGAAAAATTTATTCTATGGCTTCCAGAACACATTTGATTCACATCCTGTCTCCTATGTTGTTTTACAATGGATAACAGTATCAGATGACTAGATAAGCATTTTTTAGGTGGGCTGAAAATCACCCATCTTGCAAGGCTTCTTTATCCCTAGGGGTGTGTGAGTAGAATTCAGGGAATCCATGAATTTAAAAACAAAGAAACTCATTAGTTTATTTTCATTAACTGCTGGCTGAAATTCATTATCTCTCTTAATTATGAATAAACAACAATAATATTAGTAATATCTGTGACTTTGTCACCAATATAAATTGTATAACACTGTGATTACTATAGATATCTGAAAATAACTTTTTTGATCACCAATATTTTATAATTGTAATAATTATTAGACTTCCCTCATGAATCTTGTTAATGAGTTAAAAAAGAAGCACATGTATTATTGTATCATAAATTTTTTTTTAATATTTGGATAACTGAATTTCAGTATTACCTATTTCCTTAGTAATCTATGTATTTCATTTTGGATATTTAAAAATATTATTCTGACAAAAGATCCATAAGCTTCACCACACTGCCAAAGGTCAAAGATACATGAAATAGTGAAAAGCCACAGTTTAGAAAAGCAGTGGTTCTCAAAACTGTGTGTGCCTCAGAATGCACTAGAGAACTTGTTAAAACACAGATTACTGACCCCCACTCCCAGAGTTTCTGATTCAGCCAGTCTAGGGAGACCTGAGAACCTACATTTTGTAAAAGTTCCCAGGTAATTATGATTCAACTGGTCTAGGGACTACACAATGCGACAGCATTACTTGGGCAAATGGACGGCTTTAAAAATCAAAACCTAGTATTGTTCTAAAAATATCATATGGATGTTAGCAAGTAATAGTTCAGAAGAACTTTAAGATCATAAAAACTAAAAAGACATGTTCAATAAATCTTTTATATCATAGCATAGCAAATCCACATTATGAAGGTTTATATCTTAAGCAGCTAGTCTCCTCTCATAATGATAACAATATAAATCAATAGAAACCATCACCACCATTATAAAAGATGAACACATTTTTACCTTGATTAAGGAAAGAAATCTGCAAGTAGTCAGGAGGCTGTATTCAAGAACAAAGCAGAGTAAATGTGTCTAGTTTTGATATTTTCCACTGTACAGCCTCAAAACTCAAATTCCACAAGTATACCATTCATGTGAGGTCTCGCTTCTGAGTGACAAATGATCCACTAAAATGTTAGAGAACTCATTCCATTCCTCTTATTCCTACTCAGGTCACTTTTCAGAAACCTGTCCAAGACAAGACTTTTTAAATTTCAATTATGTATATTTTGATATGAACCTATGAATAGTGAAGGAATTTTTTTTTTATTTATAATTGATTTGAATGCTGAAGGTTGATTTTTGCATTTGATATTGAGAATTAGCCTTTTTTCAAATTAGATTTGGAGCCTTTGGAGTCTCTAATTTCCTCCTAAGTATGTCTATTTCTTCTCAGGCAATAGTATTAAAAAACAAGCAAGCAAACAAACAAACAAAAAACTTGTATGGTGGTAAACTCTTGTTTTCCCATCTCTCTTCCTTGTGATTGTGGATGTTTTATTAACATTAGCTCCTGCGTTATATTTGTGAATGTTAATGGCTTATATACTTAGCAAGCCTTAGCAGAAAGAAGAGACAAGATACACCAAACAAAGCTGAAAAAAAAAAAGGTATGACTGAAACAACACACATGGTATTCTCTATATACTATGTAGAAATAGATGCCCAGTTCTGAGTTCTAACATTATTTCATTCTCTTGGACCCTTCTTTGCCTATACAACCATTCTAATCAAGCTTAGCCTATATTAAAAGGAGAATTTATATGAGAATAAAAGTAGTCAGAGTGAGACAAAGTATGCGGGACTAGCTTGAATGTGTATTAGGTAAAAAGAAATGTGTATACTCAAATGATAGTCCCAGGATGGTGGGCAGCTGTCAGAGAGGAGCAAAAATCATTACATATGTGGGAAAATCAGCAATCAAATAGGTTTAGTAAATTTAAATAATTTCTGCCAACTTTGACTAAAGGCACTCAGAATATGAGAAACAAAAAGCCACCTAGACTTCTCAAAAAATAAGGCCTGAGTCTTTTCACTGTAAACATTATTGATGCTTACATCTTAATAAATCCAATAAAAATTATTGTTACCCATCGAGGGACTTTATTGTACAGTGTCCCCATGTGAAACTGTAAGCTGAGGCTTCCCCAGTAACTGAGCTTGAAAACAAGCACATACTAAAGGAGTTTCAGAAAATCAATTGCCTTTTTGGTTATAATTTATGAGAAATGCAAAATATAAGAAAAGAAATTAAGTGAGAAGATGGAAGAAGTGAGAAGTTTTAAAGAAATAGGCTGAGTCATGTAACTTTTAGCGGTGCAGGAGCTAAGTAAGGCCAGTATGCAAATCTTAGTTCTGTCATGTTAGCCAAGTCACTTAACTTTTTTTTGTTTGCTTCTTTTTCTCCTCAGCAAGAAGGCAAAAGTAACAACATTTAGGACTCCATGCGAATTAAATCAGTTAAGATCATTATAATGTCCAGTAGGATACCAAGAAATAGAGGACATTTTAATAAACACAATTTTAGGATTAGGTTTGTTAAACAGCTGCAATGTAGTCTGTATTTTGCTAAATACTTTATATTATATTAATAATTATCATTTATGAAAATTCCATGAGCCAAACTTTTTATTAGCTCTTGTGCACAGTAATTCCTTTTCTCTTGATTCATAACTCCACAAGGCAGGTACTGTATATAATTCCTAGTTTGCCTACTGAGGAACTGAAGAGAAATTAAGTCATTTGTCTGAGAAGCATTCGACCATAAGTGAGAAAAGGAAGGATTACTTCTGGGGCCAGACTTTTATATCGTTTATAATTAGACATAGTGATAAATTCCAAAGTTCACTTATACAATTCCCATTTTATTCAGGAATTTTAGATAATGATGTGTGGCTGATCATAATATATGTGGTGGAGATGAATGGATGATTTTTCTATCAAATTGTTATTTCAAGTTACTAAATATTTAGTAATCATTTTGATAGAAATTCCTATTTCGTTCAAGTCTTTGATTCATTAAAAAGAGGTTATGAACCAGATGGGGATAGATTCCATGTAACTAAATTCACCTTTGACAGAAATATTATTCATAGGAATAGGATACGGTACAAAGCCTGAATGCCACCATAATGGTTTATTCATAATAGACTATTTTGCCTACAAAATCATTGATAGTATAGAAATCTTATTTCACTGAAATGTACATTGTGAGATATATATATATATATATATATATATATATATATATATATATATGGCCTATATATATAGACCCTAGCACACAGGAGACCTTTGAAAATGCTTATTGAATAAATGAATTAATGGATTAATATCTTTCACACCTACTGCTCTCTTCAAGGGCACTGATATCCTCCTAGCCCACAGCCTCTGAAGAACTTGCTGTTTGACAAGTTGACTATTATTTTTTCTCTATTAATTTTATGCACTGTTTCTAACCATCTCTTAAATGCAAGTTATTTTTACTGGTTGCTCTTGATTATCTTCTCTAATCACATTCACACTCTTGGGGTGATCACATTCAGTGTCACGGCTTCAGCAATCACATTTATATTGAAGAGACAGAAAGAAGAGGAAAGTAAGAAAGAGAAAGAAGACAAGAAAGAGAAAAAGAGAGGAAGAGGAGAGGAAAGAAGAAAGGGAGGGAGAAAGAGAAAATGGCTATCGGAATGTGGAGTTTATATTCCACAATCATCTCATATTAATAAGAACTACTGATCTTGTCTATTAATCCCGATCTTCCTTAGTATTCTGTATGTAATGAAATTGCCATCTTCTATCTTTGCTTAAGTTCAAATTTTAGGAATTCTCTAGAACACTCTTTTTCTGGCTATCTATGTTCCATCAATCTCCATTGCCTATTAATTTGTTCATATTATGTCTTAGAAATATCGTTGCCTTCCTCTTCCACTGCCTTAGTTCATTCCCCCCAATTTTTCACTTCCTATCTGACCTCCTGCTGCTGATCTCTCCTCTCTCTAGACAATTATCCATATGCTGCTCCCAACATTTAATATTATTTTCTTAATAATTTTTAAAATTTTTCAATTACAGTTGGCATACAACATTATATTAGTTTCAGGTGTACAACATAGTGATAAAACACATACCTTACAAAGTTTTCACCCCAATAAGTCTGGTACCCAACTGACACCATAGTTATTACAATATTATTGACTACATTCTCCATACTGTACCTTACATTCCCATGACGATTTTTATAACTCTCAATTTGTACTTCTTAAACCCCCTACCTATTTCACCTACCATCAATTTGTTCTCTGTATCTGTTTGTTTCTGTTTATTTATTTATTTATTTACTTATTTATTTTAGAATCCACATATAAATGAAATCATATGGTATTTATCTTTCTCTGTCTGACTTATTTCACTGAGCACAATACCGTCTAGGTTCATCTGTCTTGTTGCGGAAGGCAAGATTTCATATTCTCTACTCAGATCAAATTAAATCACTTCATTTTTCAACCTAAGACCTCTGCCGTACTATTACCTACAGTATAAAACTGAAAATCTGTACAGAATGTTGTCTTTCGTAACCAGGCCACGACTTATTTTTCTACCATTTACCCCCCTTTTCTATGGTCTTCGGCCAAGCACACTGACTTGCTTTCTCCTTGTTCCCTGAACACACAACATGCTTTCAGAACAATTTGCCTGGAATACCTTACTTCATTTTTTTCCTCTTGGCACACTCCCACTCATTATTTAGTGAGAGTTCAAATGCATCTCATGCATGGCCTTTCTTCACTTCCTCAGGCAAATAGTTGTTCTGGTTTTCTCTTAACGAAGAACTCATGTTCAGATAATGATTATATCAGTGGTTATATACTATAGCAGTAACTGGTTTTGGTATCTGTCTTCTCTAATATACTGTTTTATTCATCCGTGCCTCCATCCCTAATATAATAAATGTACAATAATTCAAATTTATGCATGGATAGATGAATATTTACATGACAATTTCAAACATCTTTTGAAAATTGTTTTACACTCCTTTCAGCTTAATGTGACAGTGGTCAGTATAATAATGATTTATACTAGTTCAAAAATTTGGTAAGTTTTAATGTAATTTTAATTGTTTAAGATAATTCATTTAAATATTTCATATTTTTTGAAATGATGAGCACTAATATAATTTTCATGCCACCTGATAGGCATGCGTTGATTCATCAGTATGAATCTCACCTCTTACTCTAGATTCGTTTCTTAATTTTAGTGCAGCAGGCCTTCATGGCAGGTATGTGGTATCGTTTCTCTTGCTATTGCTAAAACCTACAAATTACAATTTATTTCTGTATAAATTTTAAAATGTGATTTGGCTTAAAGATTATTAGTATGTTATAATCATGTTATAAATATCCTTCAAGGAAGAATCTGTTGACCTCTCTTGGAGAATAAATCTGGAACGTTAGTGATAAAGTTTTGTGAGAGGTATTTTAACTATTTGTTCTATTTCCATGCAAGTGTAAAGGCTTGTATTCAGGAGCACCCAAGTTTGCTAGAAACTACTATTATCAACTTTTATTTAATAGTAATCACAGTATCCTGCTTGATTAGAAATCATGTTTTCTTTTTCATTTACTCATTTATTTTACATATGTTTATTCAGTTCCTCTACTGTGAAAGGTACTGTGCAAAAGATGTAATCAGTGTTGAATTAAAAAACAATCAGTATACTATGTATAATGAAAAAGACAGAAGTTAGGAAATTTAATAGTTTAAATAGCTAATAAATCAGTGGGTTGTGAAAGTTTTAAAGGGTGTGTAGAAGGAGATTAGAAAAATATTATTTATGCACGTTGTCCACCTTGAAGAAAGCACAAATTTCACATATAAACTTGTACTAAAAATGTAGAAAAAGGAAATGGGCTTTCTTTTTTCTTATTCCTTAACACAAAATAATAAGCATTTCATGAGTGTGAATATTCATGTAAAACACATCCCAGGACTGTAAAACAGAAGCCCTTAAGCAAAAGTAGGCTTCACGTCAATCCCAATGAACATCCCAATGAACATGATCGTCATGCCCCTTCCCTCTATGGTTGATATTATCTTTTCTACTAATATGCATTTAGATATACAAATGAGAAAGAAGAGTGAGATTAAAAAACAAGGGTTCTTAATGTGGGCACCATGAATGGGCTTTAGGATATTAAATTATCTGCAGTGTTTTTTTAATAGAGAAAGAGTCAATAACATTCATTAGATTCCCCAAGGGACCTATAATTACCCAAAGTTTAAAACACAAAAAGTAGGGGAGTGCAGAGAGACACATACAGAGAGACAGGAGAGAGAGAGAGAGAGAGAGAGAGAGAGAGAGAGAGAGAGAGAGAGAGAGAGAGAGAGAACGAGCGAGCGCGAGTGCGAGCGCTGGGGTGTGAGGAAGGAAGGAGATCAGAAATGAAATAATAACTACTTTGGGGAGCTCAAGTTATTAAAAAAAAAAAAAGCTGATAGATTCTAAAACAGGGTATTTTTTTTAAATTAGCTTTCAAAAATATTGCTATTTTGTTCAGGATTTGAAACAAAGGAGCAATTATAAAAGAGAAACTTTTTCTTTCATTTAGATATTCTAGTGTTGGTTACAACTTGAGGGAAAGTATTTTTAGGCCTACAATTATCCAAATCATCTCAATCAAGACTTTCTTTCAGTTTATTCATATAAACTTTACATTCAATTCTGCTTTTAAGGATGCCTGAAATTGTAATTTGTATTCTATATTATCATTAAATTTACTATTTAAGAAAAATTATTTTAAAAAATATATATTCTTTGCTCTTTGGTTTTGCATATAGATTGATAAGATATTTCAGAAACAAAATCTATGAGATTAAAAATCAAATTTACCAATGTCATTGTGATCTTATTTTTCCAAATGATTAAAAACATGTTAGTCAAATTAAATGCAATGAACATCTACATATACATATTTTAAAAGTAGTTTTTGAATAGAGCATATGTACCATTCTCGGAGTTTTGAGAATAAATTACAGCTCTTCTTTACTGAAGTCACTTCCTGATAAACAGCCAACATGAAGAAATAAATAAATATAAGGCTGTTTGTGAATTCCAGGCTTCTTGGCTAGTCACAATTGGTGTGTTGTTATCTTGGCTTGAAGACGATAATCATAATTACTTTCCTCTAAACAGCTGAATTCAATTCAACTCAGGATGTCATAAGTTTATGTATCTGTTATAGTAAAAATTAAGATTAGCAAAGAAGACAAATGCCACTGGAATGATGTTTTTAAAACTTTCGTTCCCCCCCGCTCCCCTTTTTTGTTTCATCAAATTGGAATCACTCCTAATTTTAAAGGATTCACAGATTGTATTGTGCTTCCCCAGCCACTGTTTGTCCAGTGAGTTAAACACATATGTAGCCAAAAAACATCTTTCTGTTGTCTCTGTAGTTTTCATGTGTATTAAAATAATATCATTCTTGTGCTTAAAAACTGTGGTCATTACACCATTATAAATGTATCTATGTACATTTATACTGGGTAACCGTTTCTAAGATAAGTTTAAATGATGTTATAATGATTATGTCTCTATTTACAATTTACAAAATTTGAACAAATGAAAAATTGCTGGTCTTCATATCGATCAATTTTCAAAACAATATTATTACTTTAATAATATAAAGTATTTATATAATTTTTTATCTTTCAAAGTGCTCGATAATCCCAATGAATCTTAAAATTATTCAATCTGTTAACAGAAATTAAAGGAAAAGGAGGAAGGGGTATGTGCTAAAGTAGAAGAGAAAAGTCGTGTAGATAGAGAGGAATCTGAGGACCTTGAGGTCCTCAGCAATGAACTTCAAAGTTCAAGAATAAGAGAATCTGCAGGTTTAGTGGAGGATTTTTATTTTTTTTAAAAAAAAGAATATTTATTTGAAAGAAAAATTATGTGACTAAAACTTTTACCAGGGATTATACTTCTAGGACAGATAAAAGGATAAATATGAAATAAAATTTTTCCCAGAAGAAGAACAGGAATATTTTGCAAGATTTTAATTATAAAAACAGTGATAGAAGGAGGAGATGGGGAAGATTGAAATTTCATGCCCACGGGTCTGGAAAGATGATTGTTGAAGTCATACAAGAGAAGGGATAGTGAGAGAACATTTAAAGGAAAACAGATGGTCTAAGTTCAAACTTGATAATAGTCATAGTAGAGAAGTTATTAGTGCTAATTTTAAAATTATAACATGCATATAGTACATTTTGTGTCACCAGTGTTTTCATGTGCCTGTTACCTTGTTTGACTTGTTAGGGAAGAGGAATGGGACATGTACGAGCAAGAAGAAAAGCTGAGGTCAACCAAACAGTAAGTTATAATATGATCTATAGGAAATACGTAGAGAATAGTTAATACTATTTGTTTAGTGCTACCCTATGTACTCAACATGATATTATTTTCTAAATCTATTTTTTTATCCTTCACAATAGAATTTTCAAATGGTTTTATGTCTCTATTTTGCAGATGAAGAAACCGAGATTCACAGAGCTTTTGTAACTTGCCCAAGGTCACTAGTCAGGAAACAGCAGAGCTAGCATTCATCCGAGACATGACTAGCTAGAAACATTTACTATTTAAAAAAATCCTAGATCAATAAAAGCTGAGGCAATTTTCTGAAATAGTAATAAAAATCTAATTTCTTGATCACTTATTTGCTATTCAGCATGTACTCATCTAGGTAAAAAGTAAATAAATCAAAAATAATATATACATAATTGTAGTTAGAAAAAAATTATTGTAACTATGTACATTAACAGATATTAACTATTGTGGTGATCATTTCACAATATATACAAATAGCAAATCATTACACTATACATCAAAATCTAATATAATGTAATATTTCAATTATACTTCAATGAAAATAATCTATAAATTCTATGAACTAAGGAAAAATAAAGTTAGGTGAATTTTTTTTAATGTGTTCTACATATCAGGTACTCTTCTAAGTACTTTACAACATAATTGTCACAATTACCTTGCTATTACAAAAATTCCATTCCCTAACTTGTTCTCACATTACCCAAGGGCTCAACAACAGAAGTAGGATACATGGTCTACATATTTCTGTTCCCTCAGATGGAAGAGGAAAGTGAAAATAATAGTAGCAGCTAACATTTTTTGTTGTGCTTCTATATACCAGGGCCATTCTGAACACTTTACATACATTAATTCAGTCAATCCTCATAAGGGCATTCATCGTAAAGTGAGTACAATATTACAAGTCTCATGTTATTAATAAGTGAAAGAAGGTACAGAGTACTTCCAGAAGTTTCTAGAGATAAGGAAGCAACGGGAAGATGGTCTGGTCAAGATGGCAGAGTAGGTAAATACTGTGTTTCCCACCTCTCATGACTACATCAAAATTACAACTCAACTATAGAATAACCATAATGGAAAATCACCTGGAGTCTAAATGAGCTGAAGTCCTATAACTAAGGATATACAGAAGGAGCCACTTCTAGACTCATAGGAGGGATGGAGACATGAAATGGGCTGGCCCCACACCCTCTTGTGGTAGTTGAAAATCAGGAGAAATATCTAGACTATGGGAGATGGTGGGGGGAGTGAGGAGTCTCCCTGGAGGAGCAACAGGGCCTCTCCCAGAAAGCCCTGAGGCTGGCACACCCAGTGAGCAATTTTGGAACGAGCCGGAGCACCTCCCAGGCTATATCTGAGGATGTACACCCAAAGGGCAGATTAGGAAGGTACCGGAGCCCTACTAAAGTAAATCCAACTTCATAAAGTCCGCCCCTGCACAATAGCTTTTTCACTGCAGTCACTGGACTCTCTTTACAACCAATCAGCCAGGGGGGTCAATCCCTTCTATTGTCATTGTTATGTAAACAGCAATCAAGACTCAACTACAACAGGAGGGCACACACAACCCATACAAAGGACACAGCTGGAGTACCCAGCTCGGGTGATTATGGCACTGGGCTCCACAGGACACCTACTATATATAAGGTTACTTTACCAAGACTGGGAGACATAGCAGCCCTGCCTAATACATAGAATCAAACACAAGAAGGCAGCCAAAATGGGGAGATGAAGAAACATGTCATAAATGAAAGAACAGAATAAAGCTCCAGACAAAGAACTCAACAAAATGGAGACAAACAATCTACCAGATGCAGAGTTCAAACACTGATTATAAGCATGCTCAATGAACTTAGGGGAAGAGTAGATGAACTTCATGAGAACTTTAACAAAGAGATAAAAAACATAAAGAAGAACCAGTCAGAAATGAAGAATACAATAACTGAAATAAAGAAGATATTAGGAGGAATCAACAATAAATTAGATGAAGCGGAGGATTGAATCAGCTATTTTGAAGATAAGGTAGCAGAAAGCACCCAATCAGAAGAGCAACAACAAAGAAAGAATCCGAAAATTTGAGGATAGTTTAAGGAGCCTCTGAAACAACATCAAGCATACAAACATCCTCATCACAGGAGTACCAGAAAGAGAAGACAAAGCACAAGAAACTGAAAAACGATTTGAAAAAATACTGATGGAAAATTTCTCTATCCTAAAGAAGGAAATAGACATACAAGCCCAGGAAATGCAGAGTCACAAACAAGATGAACCCAAAGAGGCCCACACTGAGACACATTGTAATTAAAATGCTGAAGGTTAAGACAAAGAGAATCTTAACAGCTGTAGGAGAAAAGCAATTAGTTACCTACAAGGGAGCTCTCATGATATCGTCAGCTGATTTCTCAACAGAAACTTTGCAGACTAAAAGGCATTGGCATGAAATATTCAAAGCAATGAAAAGGACCTATAACCAAGATTACTGTACTAAGCAAAGCTATCATTTAGAATCAAGGAACAAATAAAGAGCTTTCCAGACAAGAAAAAGCTAAAGGGGTTCATCAGCACCTAACTGGTATTACAAGAAATGTTAGACTTCTTTAAGAAAAAGAAGAAAAAAGAAAAAAATCAAAAATATGAATAATAAAATGACAATAATTACATATCAAGAATTACTTTAGTCTACACCATGCCACCCTGAATGTGCCCAATCTCATCTGATCTCGGAAGCTAAGCAGGGTTGGGCCTGGTTAGTATTTGGATGGGAAACCGCCTAGGAATACCAGGTGCTGTAGGAGTTAAAAAAATAATTAATTTAGATGTAAATGGATTAAAAGCCCCAATCAAAGGATAGGGTAGCTGAACGGATAAGAAAACAAGAACCTTACATATGCTGCCTACAAGAGACTCACTTTGGTTCAAAAGACATATAGGCTGATAGTAAAGCAATGGTGTCAGTGCCACTAGATTTATCAGAGTGATGACTTTATGTTATATAAATGTCTAGTCACTATGTGGAACATGTGAAGCTAATATAAAATTAAATGCCAACTGTAACTGAAAAATAAAAACTATTATAAAAAAAAAAAAAGAAGCAACAGAATTTGAATGAAGTTCCTCTGCATCTAGAGCCTGTGCTATTAGTCGGTACATTGTACTGACTTTGTATAAGTCAACAAAGGACACTTAGTGCCCTCACCATAGTTCTAGAACCCTGAAAATACTCTGGTATTTTCCGGAGTACAGAAAAATATTCTGTAAAGTAAAATAATATTAAAGTAAAATAAAATAAAAACAGGATAAGGAGGCACGTCTCTGGTTGCAACCAGTCCCTTCCAATGTAACATAACACAAAATAACATAACATAGAGACAACTTACATATGTTTATATTTATATTTTATGATTTTTAAATTATATGGGAAGGGATTTTGCAAATATCAAAACAAAGGGCAGTTAAATTAAGAACACAGATAACTCCTGCTGATATTTTCATATCTAGCATTGAAATGCCAAGAAAGTCTGTAAGAATGTCTAATTTTAGAATTCAAAGGGTGAATATACCTAAATATTCAGGCAAACGGAAGAGGAAGAGAGGAAGATGCCCTTTTGTTCCCTGATACAGTCTGAAGAACAGTAGTTCTTGAAAATACAAATATTAATGAAATTAATACTAGCTATAAATAGCCAGGTAAAACCATCCCAGGATTCTTTTTCACATTCTGAAAACAAAGAGATATTTTATGCTTAACTCACTGCTTCTTTATAAAATTGATGCTCCTTCTTTGGGTTTCAATGATATAAAAATTTTGAATCACAATTTTATGTAGTTATAACTAAAAATTTTAAAAAGTGATATTATTATTTAAAAAGTTTCTGTTACATATAGATTTACAATTGAAACATGTTTGGTGCTTTATTCATAATTAAAATATGGTCAAAAGAAATGATGGATAAAATAATACTGTACACAATACTATGCAATTCTTCTCTGACTTAGATATAGTGAGAAATTCCTTTGAAGACACTGTAAGAAGTTCCTATGCCATTAACTCCATATTATACTTATCTCATTTTAGCAGTTACTAAATAGATACCATTTCCTATTTTTTGTACATGATCATACACAAAGCAAATTCTATAAATAACATTTTTATTCTCAACTATCTGTATTTAAGAAAAAATATTTTTATTAATGAAAACATGCCTTTCAAAGAAATACCAAAAAAAAAAAATTAGTCAAAATGCTGATAATAGTGTCTATGCTTTATGTGAAGGACAATTTGAACCTATATCTATAATCTATCTATCTATCTATCTATCTATCTATCTATCTAATCTAATCTATCTAATCTATCATCTATCTATCATCTATCTATATATCTAATCCATCTATCTATCTATCTATCTATCTATCTATCTATCTATCTATCTATCTATCTATCTATCTACCTATCTACCTATCTACCTATCTACCTATCTACCTACCTACCTACCTACCTACCTACCTACCTACCTACCTACTTACCTACTTACCTATCTCTATATCCTAAAATCTGCTATGGTTTTATAGATCTTACACTGTGTCAATACCAAATTTTGAAACAAATGCCAAAAAGGTCTCTCATATTCTCTGTTAAGATTCTAAAAAAATAAAATAATTTTTACCTAATTTAATTTCCAAATTAATTTATACTTTTAAACTTTATAAATAATTATTCTCAAGGTACTATTTGAAAACTATAATTTGTGGCCTAAATGAATGATTAAAACATATCCTTCGGGTATGTTTCATGCAGTTAATAATTCTATTAAAGATCCTAGAGAAAAAGTACAATTTTTCTAATATAATTATTGACTGACTACTCATGAATTAGGGCATATATCAATTTCTTGGAGCAATTTTCATTTATTTGATTACATATTAACAGTTTGTTTGTTTCTGTTAAAATATAGGCTCCTTAAGGTCAGGGACATATTCTGCCTTGCTGACTGCTATCTGTCTAGAGCTAGATCATCAATGATCAATTAATATTGCTTGAATAACAGAATTAATACAAATACCAATGATTAGTGATGATGATATGAAATATTTGTTTAATTTAGGTATCTGATATTATTCTAATTTTCCAGGTGACCATTATCATTTACCTATTATTCTCAATTTCACCAGTTACTGTAGTCAACTTGTAAAGATGTGCCAGCCATGTGTATAAGCATGAAACTGAAAATATGAAAGATTGTGTTATTCCAATGGTAAGATGAAAGTTGAATGTATTTATTCATTGACTAAAATATTTATTGAATACTTTAAGTCAGTCAGCTTACTAGGTTCTGTGGATACAGTATGAATAAGGTGGATAGAGACACAAAGAGTGTGTACTATCATGAAGCTTACAATTTGTTTGTGACGGGGTGGAATAGAACTACCAATAAAATAACTAAAATTGTATCATGTCTTATGAAAGGAGCAATATAAATGGTATCTTAACTAGCCTAGGAAAAGAATAAGGATCAATAAGCCCTCCCTGAGGAAGTCACATTTAGAGTGATCTCTAAGCAGCCAAACAAGCAGGTAAGAGACAGTAGGTAGATTGTTCCAGGAAGAATGACCAAATTTGGGAATTTATGTAAATTTGAAATCTACTTTACATATGACATACATTATATCTATATATTACATAAAATTTTTTTCTCTAAATATTTGTGTATAGACATAGTGTATTATAGAGAAATAAATCAATTTATCAGTAGTATCTTTTAATTATCCCAGAAAAGTAAAAATGTTTATAAGTATGACTTAAGAGTTCTTTTGACCTGATCATACTATGATGATTTTGTAGCCAAAGGATCACCTAATGGTATCATTTTAGAATATCCAGCATACATTTACAAACAGAACATCTCCACTCTTTTCAGAAATGAATCTATTTTTAATTTTCATGAAGAAAGACATTAAAACTTGGGATTCCCACAAAATTATAGCTAGAGAATCCTCATTAAAGATTGAACACTTTATCAAAATCGAACTCATAAAAGCCAAGGGTAAAATGGCATTTAGCAGAGGCTGTGCCACAGGTAAACTGGGTAGATATTGTTGAAGGGCACAAACTTACAACTAGTAGATAAATAAGCCCTGAAGAGCTAATGTATAGCATAATGATTATAGACAACATTATGATATAAACATATCGTAATGGTAAGAGTCTAGGTATTAATTGTTCCCACCATAAAAAAAAAATGATAATTATGTGAAGTGATAGATGTGATGGCTAACAGTACAATGGTAATTGTATTGTAATACATCAGTGTATCAAATCAACCTGTGTATATCTTAAACTTGCAATGTTATATGTCAATTGTAACTCTCTCTCTCTCTCTCTCTCTCTCTCTCTCTCTCTCTATATATATATATATATATATATATATTTTAAAGATAGAGTAGTTTATCATGAATACCCATTGGACAGAGATGATTTAGATGATTTAGTGTCTACTGATCATTTTATGTAAATGTCTTAACCAAATTGCCAGAAAAGGACAATGGCCTGAAGTATAATATAAATGGGTCATTTCTTTCCATTAGAATCTACTCCTCTTTTCATAACCAAATGATTCCAAGCAATCAGAAAGCTAATACTGGCTGCGGGAAACTTCTTTTTTCTCTCTGTTCAAGAAGAAACACTTTCAATAAAAAAAAATATTAAATATTTATAGAACAATATAATAGTTTTACTATTCCTTATTATGACTTAAAGTGAACAAATACATGCTCATTGAATACAAGTTAACATAGATTTTAAATGATTATTAACTCTCACTCTGAAGTATAGAGAAAAGTGAAGGTAAAACTTAAATTATGCATTTTAGGCAACTACATTAAAATATAGGATCATTCTTATCTAAAGAAATGTCAAATCTAAAAGTACACTGTGATTCAGTAAATACAGGTAACATTTTTCTAACACACGTGAGCATATTTCTTTTCAGTTTAAATGTGGTCAACATTTCAGCACAAGAAAACACAGAATTAATTCAAATATTTTAATAGCCAAAAATTTAATAAAAATTTTTATAAGGACAATATGATTCTTATAAGACAGAATTGCCCTATCCTCATTCATATGGATTGATTTATAAAGTATTGGCTACTTCAAATAGTCTCATATTTTTAATATGAAACAAAAACAAAAACCTTACCCTTTATCTAGATTCCTAGAGTATAGAAGGAAAATAAAATTAAGGATTAGTATAATTATAAGATATCCTTCACATTTTGTCCTTTTAAGATGATCTTGAAAAATGTCTGCAAATCACAGTTTTGAAAGGAAAAGTGCATACATTCTGCTAAAATGTGTGAGATAGAGTATTCTTCCCCTTGAGAACACTTTTGCTAGCTTATTTATTTTATCCTTTAGGATACACATAAATAGATACTTTATAACTTTTGTTTTTTCTCTTGGCTTAAAGTACTAGGGCACTTTGCAAAGATTTGCAGCTGGCAAATCTTTCCCTAGCTTAATGAATATTCATCACCATTTACAAAGATAGAATGACAAATAAAACTCTCAGTTCTTTTAATATATGACAGCATTTGGCCCACTCTTAATGATTGTTTCCTGTTTTGAACACTGAATTACACTAGTAGGGAATTAATGAAAGAAAATTCCTCTGTGAAGGGAGGAAGAAAAAGGGTTGGAAGGGTATGGACTGGTGCAATTATAAAAATCATTTAGTAAGTTTAATCTCAAAAAATTTTAGTTTCAAATAATATTCTGTTTGCTCTGGAATTGCATGTCACTCAGTAAATATAATTTACTGCCTTAATACTAGTAAGCATTCATCTTAAAATCACTTCAGTGAATTCTGAAGTATACTAAAGGAATGGTCACTTTGGACTTAAGCAGAAAAAAATTGCTTGAATACTCTTAATTATTGAAAATAAAATGTGCTTCATTGTCAATAATACCCTCAGATCTTAATGTCATTAAAGTGTTTATTTGCTTTGTTGAGTAGAATCTTGTCTGGATAAATTATTAGTATGAGATGAGAAGCTTTATTAAAAATCTCATGACATGGATACTATATCTAACATCATTCAGACTTCTGGTTAAAATATTTTTGAATTCAGAAAAGAAAACTCCAAAACCCTCTGTTACTGTAAAATTAAGTACAATCTCATTTAAAATAAAACAAAAAAGTAAAACAACAAAAAACAAGTACAACATAAGTCATTTCTCATTTTATCTCTACTTTTTCCCCATAAAATCTTTTTTCTCTTATATTTGAAAATTGCTAAAATTAAAAAATCATTACAAAATTGTATGACAAACAATAATGAGAAAAATTAAATGTAGACACATTTCCCAATGGAATGTTGGTTTACTTAAAACATACACAATGTGGTATACATTAAAAGGGAAAATATGAAATCTTTAAAGTTTATTTAAAATCTGACCATGTTATTATTATTAAAAGGTATTACATAAATGAAGCAAACTATGTTTAGCTGTTAATAGAAAAGACATTTAAATCAGATAACTATTATATCTAAGAACCAATATATTCCTTTTGCCCCTAACATCTCAAGCCATTGACTGATTCTGCTCTGTATAGCACTCTGCTATCTGGTGATTCTTTAGCAATGTTATAAGGTTGCTTGATGTTAAAACACACACACACACACGGTCTTTAGACTTCCCTGAATACTACAACAACAAACTATTTTTATTCAGACACTTTATATTGGAGAAAACTATTTTTAGAATGAATCACATCCTGGTCTTCAAAAACAATAGGATAAAACTGGGTACTAAATACAAAGACAATATTTCCACTGTGAAAAGGAAATGTGCGTGTGTGCGTGTGTGCGTGTGTGTGTGTGTGTGTGTGCGCGCGCGTGCGCGTGTTATGTGCGCGCGTGCGCGTGTTATGTGCACGACTCTCCAAAAAGCTATCGATGGTTGATTGAATCCTCTGTATATTTTGTAATCCACTTCATCACATGAATACTGTGCTTTCAAATTATTCCCTATTACTCATTTTTATTTGCTTTTCTGAGTTCTTCAATAAATAACATAACACTATAAGTGGTTGTATTTTGTTTTTAAAATAAAATTCTTATTACCACATAAAGTGTTATTACGTTTACTATTGTGTACCTATTTCTCTGTCTGAGTACCACGGAAATTTCTCTGCAAATTTAGAGAAATATGCCTTTTAACAAAGGAAAATGGAATTTCTATAAATCGAATGGTCCAGGGCAGCTTGCAAACAGATGGGAGAGTCCTGCTGCCTTTGAACTTTTGCAATGGGAAGTTAGTACACACAGAAAAACACTCTTCGATGGTCACTTGTGTTTTCTCTAAATGGAGCTGTTGTTGTCCAGATGCATATTCTAAGTGATTTTTTGCTTTAAAAAAAAAAAAAAATACAAAGAAGTCTTGCCAAATCAGAGCTCAAAAAATAACACACATTTGTAGTGAATGGATATCTGTTTCTAATATCAACATGACATCTGTAATATTTACCCATTTTTTCCTAGTAACAGAAAAAAATAAAAATTACTATAAAGATGTGAATGAAAATCTTGAGAATATTTTTCTTCCCTTGGGTCAATTTTTAAATTTCATTTAAATTTATTTTTCCTTGTTAAATATATATATTTCTGAAACTAAAAACCTGATTTTACTATATGATGCTCTATAGAAAACTTAGGAATCAAGCATAAAATATTTTAATTTCAGTTGGAAACATTTTCCCCAATGTTTAGATATGAGAAGTTGCAATTATAAGAAATATTTCTAGAATATATATATCCTTAATTATCAACTAAATTTTAGAGAAATAATGCTTGAACACTTTGTGATTAAACATGCATTTATAAATGTATTGTTATTAAAATTAAAAATAATTTTTTTTAAAATATGCAAATTTTGATTTTGTCAATTGAAAATCTTAATCACAGGGTCATTGTCCATATAATTACTAAGAGAATTACAAACTTAGTTAAAATAAAAATATTAGAAAGAAATTTTATTATGTACTACAATGATTACTTTCTTCGCAATCTCAGAACTTCATGTACAACAACAAAAACGAACCAAAATTTCCTTAGAACTACTGGTAAATCCATACTGTATTATGATATGCTTTTAAAATATGGATATTAAATTAGGCATTGGCCCCAGAGGTTTGTTTTTGATACCGAAGTAGTTAAATAATATGTTTCAGACAAGCCCTTCAATCATGATATTGGTATACGAACTCACTGTTAGGTCAGTTAAACTGAACAAAAGATTGGATAAAGTTTGTCTTCAGTGGTTAATTTTCATAATTGAGCAACATTGATGTTTGATCTTTATACTAATAAGATTTAGACATGCTGCATTACTGAGTACAATATACACTGATTAAATTTGAGATAAAAATGTAAACAAATATAATAATAATTAGAAAGCAAAGAATATGATTCAAATATATTTATCCAATTATTTATATTGTACCCAAGCCAAGGGGAAAAAATGTTTATGAGTAAAAAGGAAATGATAACAATTTAAACCGGTACAAGAAATTTTCTCTTCTTCCTATAGGGCCTCAGAAAAAGAAAGAACAGGAGAGAGATAAGAGGAGGAAAGATGAGTAAGAAAATGTTTGTAATGTGTATTTTTTAGAGTGGCTTCTGATTGTGCCCTTGTGCAAATGTGACTATAATGGCAGAAAATCTTAAATTTCTCTGCACTAGAAGTTTTCTGGCAGGCTTGTAGGGAAGATGAGGTCTCCTTTAAGAACAGGTCCAATTCAGAGAACACTTCTGCCATTACGAAAAGAAAATTGGGTTAATTTTAGCAGTAATGATCACCTCAGTTACTAATAGAGCGTGAACTACCATTCAATTGCAAAATTTTATGCTCTATGACAGTGCTAAAAATTTTACATCTATATTGGGATGAGTACTAATAGCATATTCATTTAACAAAAATTGCTTGGGAGCTAATTATGCTATCCTATCTGTATCCTTGAGCAGTTTAAACTTGGTAGGATATGGGAAGGCAGAAACAGGAGACATTTCAACCAAAATTTAATACAATATTTTTAATTATATAAAATGTTGTAAGTGCATGAAATAGAAAGAAGGCAATGCAACTACAGATGACTAAGTTATAAATAAATCATACTCGACTTTACATGCCATGCTACAACTTTGGGCCACTCTGAAGAGACACGAAAAGATTTGAGTTCCAACTAGACAAATCTGGTATCTTTGTTAGATCTCACACTGATTCTGGGCATAATAAAGCATCTTTAATGGGGAAAAATGCTATTCAAGACTTTGGAATCCATTCCCATGAACCCTTTAAAAAGCTATCACCATACATGGAGACTCTCGATCTGCCTCCTGATTCTGGCCTCCTGCTGCTCTCCTTTTGTTTCCGATACTTGGACTCTGCCTTTGCTTTCTAGATTGAAGTCTTATTGGCTCTGCCTCTTGTCAGTCTGACTTTCTCATGTTCATATTGGCTGGGATATCTGACAGAAGTCCTGACTCTTCCTTCTAGTAGTTCTTACTTTGGGTATTAGTTCCCTCAGGTGGTATCTAGTTATCTATACCACGGAAAATTGTTTCAAAGATTAAAATGTATGATGGAGGGTAAAAATAATACTGCTGTTCTTTTTTTTTTTTTTTTTTTTTTTAAATCTATTATATTGGCTACTCTCCCTGGGTACAAAGATGGTTGATTAGTTTCCTCAGTCTCCTACATTTCTTCGTTGCTACATGCTGCACCCATCCTCCAGAGTTCTTTCAGGCATAGTCCTTATCTCACCTTAGGCCATTTTGTCAAGTCCAGATTTCTGACCTGGGCTGCACTTTGCTGCCCTCTTCTGACTTACAGTTATCATGGTTTTGGTCTGGCAGAAATAAATCAATTTTTGGCTCTCTCTAGAATTAACTCTCTTCAAGAGCTACTATTGCCATCTTTTATCTCCATGCCTATAGTAATAATTGCTATCTCTATTACATTTACGAAGAGTGAATATATACAATTATAGGATTACCCATTGTAGTTGTCTACATTTAAATTAATGGTAGAAATAAAATTTATCCAATTTCTGTGATTATTTCAACTGCCAAATTTTAGAAATGATCCATAATTAAATAAAGATTCAAGATGAAAGCATAAATGGGTATATAATAACTATAATACATACATGTAAGTTTCTTATTTGGAAGTTTGCAAAAAAATTCTACTATGTCATGCACTCAAGAGATATTCATTTTTACTATGTACCCACTACTATGCTATAGAAGGGATAATTTATTCATTTATCCACATCAACAAAAATTTGCCTGCTACTATCCTGCAGTAGGAAAGGCACTGACTCAAAGAACACAGTCTAGTGGAACAGACACATTGGTCATGGAGAACTCAAAGAGTAAAATGAGAACTCAGAAAAAATGTCATTTCTGGATACTTGCAGTGCATTATTAAGGGAGAACAGGAGGCTAAAAAAAACAGTCAGAATATAAAAGCATTTGGGGCAGAAACAATGTCAAATTCAAAAACATAAAGGAATGTCATTGAAAGAAATTATTTCTTCATGACTATTACATACAAAAAAAAAAAATCCCAAGAGACATAGGAAGTAAGACTGAAAAGAAAGATATGAGTCAGATCATGAAGGTGATTGAATTCAATAAGCAGTAACTAAATGATTGTTAGAGGAGTAATGTAATCAAAATAATATTTTGGAACTGAATCTCTAACTACCTCTTTGCTGACCAGCTGAAGTGGAGGATGACAGTGGCAATTAAAACAGTAATGCAAAAGGCAGAACAGTGGAAACTTATTTAAGAGGTACATTAGTCTTAAATTAGGCAATGGAGAATGCAAAACAAGGTGAGAAACTAGAATTTCATATTTTGACCACAATGCAATATAACTAGAAGTTAATAAGAAAATAATAAACAAAAGACTCAGACGTTTTGAAAATATTCCATAGCAATACATATCTATGCTAGTTTTAAAAGTTTGAAGACACAAAGAAAATTTCAAATGTTTTTAAATCAGAAAATTTCCTTAAATCTTGTCTAATGCATGACAGTCAGATAATCAAAGTCTTCATACACTGCCCATTGTCTACTGGAATTCAGACTTTATTTTACTTGTACTACTTTTCCTCACATCTCTTAAGTCAGCCAAAGTGGATTTCATTTTCCCTTGAAAATCACTGTGCATGTCAGTCTTTCTCTTCCATCTCTATTAAATGACTTTTCATCATTTTTTTCCTGAACTATTTTAATTTTACTTTTTTATTAATTCTTTAGTTATTCCTGCATACGCTCTATCCCTTCCCAGTATTCTTAGACTAGTTTATTTATCCTCAGGTAAGATTCTTAACACGTTTAAGCTGTATAAACAGTTCTTTTGTGTTTGTCCAAACCCCCTACCCTTAGATAAATATATACTTGAATACATGGTTCATATAACACTTTTTTCTTTAACCATTTGAATTTGCTAGCATGGGTCTGTGTCTAAAAAAGTTTTCAGGAAATAATAACAAAGTGAAAACAAAAGACAAAAAAAAAAGGAGAGAGAGAGAGAGAAAAGGACAGAATGAGGCAAAATTATCATTTAATTTTAAAATAATTCTGAACAGTCATTTAATATATGGGATTAATTGAGAAAATAAATGTCTTCGTTGGCTGTAAGGTTTTATCATTTGATTCATATGACCTCATTAGGCAACTATTTTCTGGCAATTAAAATTTCATGTATTATGTGATTATGGTTGAGAAGAGTAAATGAAATTGAAGGTGAGTTACATAAGAAGAACACCTTGGAAGCAGAAACATAAACCCATATGTGTGTAGGAAGAGATAATTTATAACATATTCCATGAGAGCTTAATTTGAAAATTTGATGTTTCTGTTATGATAAAATGCAATAGCACCACCTTTGATGAAAGAACACAGAAGCACATTCTCATTCAAGAACAAGAAAGCCCTTGTTCATCAAGGGGTTCATCAAGTCAGACTGATGCACCATTCAATCCCTGTTTTCCTTAGTCCCATGATATCTATCTCCTGCATTCTTGAACAGCACTAGTAACAGAAGCTCATTTTGCTAAGATTTGTCTCTGGATAGTCCTCACTGAAGCTATTTTCTCTTTCCCTTTCCGACTATTTCTCCTTTTCCCTCTCTTCTTCAGCTATTCTTTGAGTACTATAATATTTTACTGGTCTTTTTTCCAGAGAGCAATATCCAATGTCTTATCAGTTCCTCATGTATACCTCCAAACCTAAGCTTGATAGGAATCAACTGTATTAGTTCAAGGTTATTTACAAACAAATTCTTTACAGTTTTAAGTTACTAAAATGTTAATTATGATACCCTTGTGTTACTTTATAACTTAGGGCACATTTGAACAGATGAAAAATATAACATATCCTCTAAGAAATAATACACCTATTTATCTGATTTTTATCTGACACAGCAAGTCATAAAAGGCTAAACTTTTGCTCAGTAGAAGATACAGCTGCATAATTCTTTTTTTAAAATGTGATTTAAATAGCACACATTTTGAAAAATTAACATCCTCATTTGTTAAACCTTGGGACTAAGCGTGGAATTTTAAGTGTAATATATGAAGATATATATATATAAAAATTACAAATTATAATTCTATAAATACATAAAAATTATAGTAACAGGCATGGGAATGATAAAAACCAAACTCATTTGTCACCTCCAGGAAAAGAAAATAGGAAAAAAATTGAGGAACTTTGAATTACATATTTTAATTCTTAAAAAATTAGAAATGTAAAGCAAATATGACCAAATATAAAGATGTGATAAAACGGAATGTTATGTATAATTAAACAGCTATTTATTAAATAATAACTACTACCATTAAGTTCTTTACATCTATTATCATAACATATAAGAAAAGAACCATATTATTTTATTTTATAGAATGAAAACTGAGTCAGGGAAATTAAGAAAGTCCATCTAAAATTGCACAGCAAATAAAGGTTGACCTGGTTTTGAACCCATGCATTTTGTCTCTTCAAGCCAAGCCATGTTCTTAACCATTACATTACATAATTTGTTTTATTTTGTTTTATTTTGCTTCTTCTTTTACTTTTCTGTGTGTTTGAAGTAGTTTATATTTTTTAACAAATACAAAAAGAGAAAAATCAGAATATAAGTGGTAGAAGAGCTGAATGAATTCCATGTTTTAATGTTTACACAGAAGTTTTAGCAACTTGTATTTTGATTGGTGAATATAGAGATTACTAACAGACATTTTTAATGACACTCATTCTCATGAAATAAGTTAGGCATTGTTTCACAAAAGTATATCTTTAAGAGAGATGAAAAATAGGACTTTATTTTCATAAGAAGTATCTGAATTCTGACGTTTCGATGCAGCCATCTTTTGGGCACAGAGCCGTAAGGTATGAGAGACACTGTAAGTCTCTTTTTAAAAAAAAACGGTTTGAGATTTTTCTCTAAAGTCAATGAAGGAGAGAGGACTATGAGATTTAGACATACAAAATCCAGAAAGAATCAGAAGACCGACATTTTGAAATATTTTAATAATGCCTAAATAGAAACATGTTCGAATACATTTTATTTTTTCCCCATATGATATGTGATAGATTTAAATATTTGGAACAAGTTACAGAACCAATGGTAGAATACTTCCTACTCTCAGTTTACCTGTTGTTTCTCTGTAAAATTTTCTTTAATCTGGTATTGCACCAATTTCAGTCATTTCAATAGCTGTAAATGACCAATCTCTGTTTTGTCAGCTCAGCGTGATGCCATGCTCTTATTAGACTCCCCATTTCTGTGCTGATATCCAGAAAGTGCCTCCAGGCAGAAAACTGTCTATTCTGAAGTTTATCTCATTTATTTCCTTTATCTTAGGTTTTGTAGTTTTTCATTTTTGTGTCCAAAATCTGAAATCAGTTATTTCATATATTTACTTCAGCTTTTGCATTATTTGTAGTGAGCTGCCATTTCAATTAGCTATTCAATTATTTTCAGAAGTAGAAGTTGCCATTACAGATTTGAAATGATCAAGAAAGACATGTTCTTGACATTCACCCACTATATGCACATGTATATGTAGCACTTATTAAATTAAAATTCAGAGAACGATTAATAGTTTACAATTTCACAACCACTGTCTAATCTTACTTTTATTAGCTTTTTTTCTTTTATTTATGGATTAAGATGCTTATCCTAAGGTAATTAAACCCCTTGCCCAAGGCCACACATACAGGATTGGACTGAAATATTTTAATGCTAATTTCTGTGTTCTTTCCAAAACATCTCCTTAGATAAATGATATAAAGAATCAGCCTGCATATTAAGGAACATCTTTCTGTTCATTCAAAGCTTAGGTAAGCTCAGCCTCAATATACATACTCATATTTCATCATCAGGCTTTAATTCTGACAGGATAGGCTACAGAAGTCATTTGGAAAAAGAAATTTCCCCACCCATGACTTCTTCCAATTAACTTTCATATGACCCATGTTAACGAATACCAGCTGTCTTGATTCCATATAACATTTAATTCCTATTTGTTTGCAGTAGTTTCTTGAAAGTACTTTAGAAAGAAAAGGGATTTGAATTAATTACTGACATGCTCATATATTGAATTACAATAATTAGTTGCTTTATTTTGATTTCTTTGGTGCCACTTGTATTCTTTTGTTTACGAAGGCTTAGAAACACTAGCTAAAATAATAATATTACAATGCATAATTGTAACAACTAAAGTTTAAGAAACATTTCTTATATATTATTAGAAATATACTGTAGTAAAATAGAGAAGTCATATACCAGAATCACTAAATAATGGACAATTTGTTTTCTCTTAGAATTTTATGTACTAGATTAGGAAAATAAGTTTTCGTCCCCTTGGTGTGTATTTGTAATGTTTTTTCAAACTGTTTATAACTGTTTCTTTGTCTGTAAAATGAGTGGGTTGAATCCTGAAATCTTTCTGGTTCTTCATAATTTATAATTCCATGGAGAAATATATTTGTATTGAAGGAAGTGTGTAGGCACCAATGAACCCCTCACCTGCCCTTTGATCTTTCCTCAGTAAACACGCAGAGTCTGGGATTTCTTTAGGAAAATTTGGATTGAAGTCCCTCTTCTTGTTTAGGTACCCTTTTACCCTTGAAAAGTTATTAAATATTATGGAAACACTATAAGGGAGATTATATATATTAGTTCCATCATTGGTAAAATGAAAATACTTTTATGTTTTAAGACAAAGTAAATGTACAAGAGAATACTTTGCAAACTGCAATTATACCAATGCAAGGAAGTAGATATAATAATAATTAAGCTCAAAGAAAGAGAGAAATAAAAGAAAAAGCTTTAGACTGACTACCCAGTGACATGAGCTTCTCTTACTGCTATTCAAAATTATGGAAAATAGAGTCAGGGAAATAAGAAAAATAGTGCATACCGATAAGACAGTGTTGTCTAGTAAAGAAATTATATTTAGAAGAGCATCTTTAATTTGAGTAATTTTGTGATAGGTGTCATTTTTCAAGACTTGCCCACCTTTTGCATGTATTTATTTTGTAGATAATTATCTTGCATGCTAAATAAATGAGTAAAATTGAAATATGAATATAACCACATGTCTCTCAAATTTTTAATGATGATATTGATTTCTGCAATTCCATTGGTGAGAGAGTGTTGTTTTTGGCTTATTATTTAGGTAAAAAAAGTCATTTTGAAGCTTTTTGCATGATCTTTTTATAACAGCTCTTATTCCATAGATCAGAAACTCGTCATTATTTCTAATATATCCAAATAGTCTTGTTAATAACAAATTCAAAGACTACTATCTAGGTTTTAGTACTACATGGACATATTTAAAGCTCAAAAGTGTTTTGTAGCTCTGGGTTATAACTAGCATAATCAGGTGATTACAGCTGCTGTTTGTAGTAAAGGAGACCTGATGGAGCCTAGTTGGCTGGAGATTCTAATAATAAAGGAATCTGCATTTCTTCAGGACTTTGTAGCCCTTTGTGGAGAAGTAAAAACCTTGCCGCAGAAAGGATTACCCTAAAATATACTGATCTTTCATACATAATGTGTTCTCAACAATGGCTGTTATCCACAAAAAATGAAGAAGTAAACTTTAGCAGAAGTCTAGTTCATGAGGTATGGGTCATTTTATAGGGATGTGAATTGATAAGTGGAAAAAGATTAGATGATCCAATATTGGTTACCTATAGAAGATTTTTTCCCTTTTTTTTTCTTGTATATTTATATATGACTTTAGGAAAGGTATTTTTCTCTGTTAGAAAATGAAGTCTTAAAAATAAAGGTGCTAGAAAGGATGGTCATAATGAAAATAAATCAGAACCCAGGCAGTTAAAACTCTGAAAAATAGAAAGATTTTAGAAGGAGGCAATGTTACTTCTCATGGGACTTTCCCCAAAGCCTTTAGGTTTAGGATATTCCTATGGAATTCACTATGAAGTTGAGAGAGCCTGTGACTTCTATAATATAATCAGCTTTATAAAGGAAGACTTCACCCAGTGTAATTTAACTCCACAAATTATGGCTTTTGGCTAACTGTCATGGACTGACTAGTATCCCAAAGAAGCAGAAACTAAGAAGACTTTAGAGGGTTTTTTTGTTTTTGTTTTTTGTTTTTTCTTATTGTTGGGGAGGGGAATGCTTGTTTTGCGTTACATGTTCTCTGTGTATCCTGTTCACTTCTCTTTCCAAATAACTCTGAGACTTAGCTGTGGTCTATCACTGACCAAAGCAAGAAAAGATCCAAATGTAATGGGCATTGGGCCCTAGTCATTTTTCATTGTTATAATGGAATTGGAATTTAAATAATACATTGCTATATTATCTTTGGTATATTCTAATTTATTTTGGTGTGGGAATATTTTTATGAAGCTGGTTATTCTTAAAATTTTGAAAGAGTGGAACACATAAGAAATGGGATTGAATGAATCGAATTCAGATGCACTGAAATGGTGACGCCTATTCCAGTGAGTGTGGCCCATTGTTGCAAATGCTGTAAAAGGAATTCGGACCACCCAGATATCTGAGTGAAAATCTTTTTGATATGAACAAAATAAGACCAAAAGAGAGAAGAGAGCAATGGTCCTTTTTTTTTTTTTCATTTTTCCTATTAAGTGATAAGAAGAATTGATTATAGTTTTCAGTTGAGACATTTAATGATCTATTTTTTCAAATGCTTTAAAAATGGGAGTTATCAGTACTGGTTTAGTTAAAAATACAGTGATAATTTGTTTTCTAATCACTATTATTCCTTGGGCTTCCCTTGTTTAGAAAGTGATATTAAGAGAGAGGAAACTGGCAAAGCAAGATTAATGCATGTCAAGCACCCGGCCAAATACTATTGAGTAGCATCAAACCACGCACGTATCAAACAGCTAATAGTGACGGATATTGTTAAGAATTCAAAGAAGATGAAAACTGAAGGTAAAACATGTTAAACCTTCAGAAACAGGTTTCAGTGGAGAAGTGGTACTAAAAGCCAAATTAAAGACATGTATGTGTAGGAAGTAGAAACATGTGACTGTAGACTATTAAGAGGCTTAGTCAAGAAAAAAGTTTACATAAAATGGTATTTTTTTTAATTTTATGGAGAAAAATGTTTTTATAGGATGAGAAACCCCCACAACACTTTTAGTATTAGAAGAGAGAGCTGGGCAGTGAGAAGTTGGACACTGATAAGGAGAAAACTGGTCTAATACATTCAGAAGAAAGTGGAATTGAAGAAATTAATGACAAGATTAAAGAAAATCAGAATATTAACATTGTTTTTTTCTATAAGACAGATGCAGAGAAGAAAAAAGACACAGGAGAATATTTAAGAAAATAATAGGCACCTCCTTTAACAGGGAATTACATGCTTAATGAAAAGAGTTTTAACTTATAGATGTGTTAACATAACCAAGTGTTATGAATCAAATATTTTTTATATATTATATTTATTCTGTTCTTATGAGAGGAAATATTGAAAGAGAAAGGCTTAGATCTTTATTGATCAAGTAAGTTTTAAGATACAAAGCAATAACTCATACTTATTATTCCAAATTTTGCTTGGAAACTTTCTAGCAGAGGAAAAGTAAGAGAAGGAAAGATATTCTGAGCTTGGGTTTTCACATTACCCTTCAGTTTAAATAAATTGCTTTGCTGTAATAGAAGCAAATTGATTAAAGATGGTAATAAAGTAGAATTAAGCTTATCGTCTTATAAACAAACATTGCATTATTCTCAGTAGTCATGTTTTTCAAGTTTTCTGTGCTTTGAAATAGCCTTGTGTAACATTTATTTTCTCCACACATCATGTATAAGCTATATGATTTCATTTATGATTTACACAAATCTAATTTATTTCAAGCAAAAGATATATATTCATTAACTTAGAATTTTGTGGAATACGAATTTACTTCTGCATGGTATTAAGTATGAAAGGTTCTCCCAATGCAAACTTAGTTGTATTACACCATTAACATTGGGTTGCTGATAACGAAACTGGAACTAAAAGGTTAAAAGTGATTCGAGTTAAGATCATGCACCTAATAATGTAAGATTGGTTACCTGAACTTGCTTTTGTGATTCTAAACTCAGCATAAATTCTACCCTACTATGTGTTTGTGATCACATGACAAAGAAAAATAGTTGACCTTCTATGGTCATTGTAATTACTGATGCAATTTCATGGTGATAATAAAACTAAGTAGGGATGCCTCCTCCTCCAAATGAGAACATTAAAAATTGTGTTTGCTCTTTGAGAAGTCAGAAGCATTGCTCTAAGATTTGAGGGATAGGTCCAGCTAGTCTCCTGGTTTGACTAAAATCTTATAGGATAATATCTGTCTCACACCATTTTGAATTTTAGTTATCATTATTTACTTGATTTTATATTATAAAGTAAAATGCTAGCTAATTAAACATGCTACCTTTGCAACTTAATACACTTTTTATTTTTGAGGATGGAAAACTATTTATCGTTCTTTATTTCTTGGTAAATTTCATATATAATTATCATAATTTTATCTTGAAAAAAAAAGAAATTCATTACACCCAATGTTAATTTTTAGATAGTATTTATACCTTTTATTTTGGGTACAAAATTAATAAATATTTCTCTCATCAGCATGTCAAAAGGACAATAGAACCTACTCATAAAATGTTAAGAAATATCACCAGTATGGTACAATTTCAAGTTCTGCTAATGACTCACTGAGAAAGTGAATTTCTACTTCTGTATTTTTTCCCCCATATATCAAGAACAACAATTGGTATTGGCATTCATTAGCCGAAATTTTTTACATAACTGGGAACTGATGATGGAGAAATTTACTCATAAAGCATTTCGAAATTCTCTGTTTCATATGTAAAAATATGAAAACAATGTTATCATTGCCACTAACATTGTAAATGTAAGATCAGTAATACTTTATGTATAAAGTATTAAAGCTATTTTAAGTGGAGGCCTTGATAGTTTAAAATCACAACGTATGCCCTAGTTTCTAATAGCCATTACATATTATGTTATGTTATGTTATGTTATGTTATGTTATGTTATAAGTATGCTTATTATATTATATTAATTATATTTCCAGTTAGGTGACAATAATGCATCTTAAAAGAGAAATATGAGACCCTTGCAAGTTAATAGTTTCAATAAGGTGAGCTCCTTCTGTAAGTCATACTTTCCTGTCTAATAAAGGAAAAATGTTAGCAATTAAGGAAAGAGGAAGAGTTTGGTAAACATTTTTTCTTTTCACAAGAAAATTTCATTTTATCTTTACCTTTTTATCACTCAGACTTAGAATATTAAATTACTAATTTTTAAAGTTGTACATTCTTTTCTCTAGAATAATAGAAAAAACATTATGTACTGTAATCTTCTGGAACACCAAGTGTTTGTAAAATGTGTTTTTCTATGTGGCCTTGTGTGCCACACCCGGTAACCTGAAATTTATACACTATGCTATCAACAGTAACTCTGATAGGAGTTTCTGAAAAACATTTTACTTTTGTCATTTTTTTATTATATAACAAACTACTAATTTCACTATTATGTAAATATATATTGTTAGAAACCAGAATGTTACCTTATAAGAAAAATTTAAAAATTATCTTCTGTAATACTGAAGGTAATTATCTCAAGTCTCTTTTTCAATTCCTTTTACAGATCCTCTGACATTCCATGTTGAGGGATAAAACTAGGATTCAAAACAAATGAATTTCCACAGCCAGTTACCATCTTTTCTTGCAAACCTGATAATTCAGTGGCTTGCTCCTCAGACAGGTAAAATCTGTAATGATGCACATGAGCTATTTTTCTATGTGAATTGATATATAGATGTAAAAATGAAACCAATTCTAAAGTGAATTTTTTCTAACTTTTTAAACTACTAAACTGCTACCTAATATAGAAATATATTTTATATGATGACCCAGAATTTATATCTTGTCTATCTATACATCTGAAACAAAATATTACCATATAATTTCTAGATTTTTTCATGTGAGATGAACTCTAATAGTTTCTATTCTTTTTCATAAAAATGTTAAATGAACATGTGAACCCTAAATTAACTTCAGAATTGATTAATGGGTAGCATCTCTATCAGAGTTCTATTCTTTCTTCGTATTCACATAATCGACACTTTGGGACTTAAATATTTTAAATATCATATTCTTTTGCAAAGTTTCTAAACTTTTTATATTATGCCATGCCTATTGCCATTCTTAACCTAATTTGGAAGTACAAATACAGAAGATTATTATTTTTAATTTCTTTTCATTTTTTTGTTTTTATTTATTGAATTTATTGGGGTAATATTATTTTTTTTAAATTATAGGTTTCAAATGTACAATTCAATAATACATCATCTGTATTTTGCATGTGTGTTTACCACCCAAAGTCAAATCTCCTTCCATCACCATATATTTAACCCCCTTTATCCTTATCTACCTCCCTCCTCCCCACTTTCCTTCTCATAACCACTACACTCTTGGCTGTGTCTGTGAGTTTTTGTTTTTCTTGTTTGTTTGTTGCTTTCAGTTTTATATCCCACATATGAGTGAAATCGTAATGGTTCTCAACTTCTTTTGTCTGATTTATTTTGCTTAGCATGATAATCTCGCGATCTGGCCATGTTGTATTAAATGACACTATTTCACCTCTTCCTCTAGCTAAGAATCCACTGTATAGAAATGACACATCTTCTTTAGCAAATCATCTATCAAAGGACACTTCAGTTGTTTCCATGCCTTGGTCATTGTGAATAATACTGCTATGAACATCAGGGTACATATATCTTTACAGATAAATGTTTTCAAATTTTGGGGGGTAGATAACCAGAAGAGGATGGCAGGGTCCTATGGTAATTCTTAATGTTTTAAGGAGCCTCCATACTGTTTTTAATAGTGACTGTATCAATTTACATTCCTACCAGCAGTGTATGAGGGTTCCTTTCTACCCACAACCTCTCCAATACTTACTATTACTTGTCCTGTTGATGACAGCCATTCTAACAGGTGTGAAATACTATCTAATTGTGGTTTTGATTTGCATTTCTCTAATAGCTAGTGAAGTTGAGCATCTTTTCATATGTCTATTGGCCATTTGTATGTACTCTTGAGAAGTGTCTGTTCAAGCCCTCTATATTTTTTAATTAGATTGCTTGGTTTTTTATTGTTGAGTTGTATGAGTTCTTTATATATTTTGAAAATTAGCCTCTTATCAGAGGCATTGTTTGCAAATATCTTCTATTCAGTTGCTTGCCTCTTTACTTTATTGATGGTTTCTTGTGCTGTGCAGAAACTTTTTAGTTTGATATAGACCCATTCATTCATTTTTGCTTTTGCTTCCTTTGCCTTTGAGGTCAAATATATAAAATCTCCTCAAAATCCAAGGTCCATGAGTTTACCATCTATGTTTTCTTCTATTCAATTTATTGTTTCGGGTCTTATAATTAGGTCTTTATTCAATTTGAGTTAATTTTGGTGTATGGTGACAGATAGCAGTATAGTTTTATTCTTTTGCATGTGGCTTTTCAATTTTCCCAGCACCATTTATTGAAGAGGCTTTCATTTCTCCATGTATGTTTTCGACCCTTTGTTAAAAACTATTTGGCCATATATATGGGTTTATTTCTGGGCTCTCAATTCTGTTCCATTGGTCTGTGTGTCTATCTGCCAATATCATGATGTTTTGATTATTTTGCTTTGTAGTATAATTTGAAGTAAGGCAGTAGGATACCTCTAATCTTGATCTTTTTTCTCAGGATTGCTTTAGCTATTTAGGATATTTTGTGATTCCAAAATATGATAATATTTTGTTCTATTTCTTTAAAAAATAAAGATTACATTCAATCTTCATATTGGTTTGGGTAATATGGCTATTTTAACTATGTTGATTCTTCCAAATGAACATGGAATAACTTTCATTTCTTTGTGCCATCTTAAATTTATTTTGCTGTCTTTTAATTTTCAGCGGATAGGTTCTTCACATCTTTTAAGTTTATTCCTAGGTGTTTTGTTGTTGTTATTGCCATTGCAAAAGGAATTGCTTTTTTTTCATTTCTTTTTCTGAAATTTTATTGTTAGTATATAAGGACATAATGGATTTTTGCATATTGATTTTGTATCCTGTAACTTTATTTATTGCCTCTAATAGTTTTTTGGTGGAGTCTTTAGGGTTTTCTGTATAATCATATAATCTGCAAAAGGTGACAATTTGACTTCTTCATTCCCAATTTAGATGACTTTTTTTTTTTTTTTTTCCTCTTGCCTGATCGTTCTAGCTAGGACTTGTAATACTATATTGAGTAAGAGTGGTGAGAGTGGATATCCTTGTCTTGTTTCTGATCTTAAGCTTTTAGTTTTTCACCAGCAAGTATGATATTAGCTGAGGGTTTATCATATATGGCCTTTATTATGTTGAGGCACTTTCCTTCTACATCCATTTTATTAAGTATTTTAATCATGAACGGATGCTGTATTTTGTCAGTCTTTTTCTGCATCTATTGATATGATCCTATGATTTTTATTCTTTATTTTTTTATGTGGTGTATCAATTTGATACCATCCCTGCACTCCTAGAATGAACCCACTTGATCTTTTTAATGTATTGTTATATTCATCTTGCTAGTATTTTGTTTAGGATTTCTGCAACTATATTCATCAAGGACATTGGTTTGTAGTTTTATTTATTTTTTGTTATCCTTATCAGGCTTTGGTATCAGGGTAATGTTAGCCTCCTAAAAAGAATTAGAAAGTATTGCCTCTTCTTCAACTTTTGGGGAAAGTTTGAGAAGGTAGGTATCAAATCTTTGAATGTTTGGTAGAATTCACTAGTGAAGTTATCTGGTCTTAGGCTTTTACTTTTAGAAATGTTTTTGATGATCGTTCCAATTTCCGTACTGTTGACCAATCTATTTAGATTTTCTGGTACTTTGTGATTCAGTCTAGCAAAGTTGTATATTTCTAAGAACTTGTTCATTTCTTCTAAGTTAGAAAAATCCCCAAATAAACAACCTAACATTACATCTTAAAAAACTAGAAAAAGAAGAACAAATGAAGCCCAATCAGCAGAAGGAAGGAAATAATAAAAATTAGAGCAAAATTAAATGAGATTGAGAACAAAAAGACAATAGAAAAAATTAATGAAACAAAGAGCTGGTTCTTTGAAAAGATCAATGAAATTGACAAACCCCTGGCTCAAAAAGAGAGAAGATATAAAGAAACAAAATCAGAAATGAAAGAGAAGTTATGATTGATACCACAAAAATACAAAGGACCATATGAGGATATTATGAAAGACTATATGCCACCAAATTCAATAATCTAGGAGATTATTTTTGTCATCAAAAATTTCCTATCTTATTTTCATGGATGGTTGATACCAAATACTATTTACTGTATTTACTATTTTTTTCCCAGGAAGACTGAAGTGACATAATACTCTGTTTTATAAAACTTCCTCAGGATGCTAATGAATTCTCAGATAGCCAGCACAGACAACATGTTTTCTGCAGACACAATATGAGTGAGGATGGTACAGTTGCATTATCCTATCCATTGCCTAATGGTACCCTTTTTTGGTTTCATTACTTACCGGAGAAAAGGAAACCTATTAGGTTCCTTTGTTCCCCTACTATTCTTCAAAATAAAATTTTTAATAAGGTAACAATAAATTCAAATAATACTCAACTTAATTCTCTTTATTATATATATGAAATAGTTATTAAGACCTTATCCTATGGGAACAATTGAATGTGAGTATTATGCTTTTTGACTATGTGATAGTCTTAGAAATTAATAATCACAAAGTTCATAGGAGTAGAAATCACTTCATTACATGGCATTGTTCAGTCAATAAAATATATGTTAAGGAGTTTTATGGAAAGTATGATTTAAAAATCCATTAGACATCTTTAGAAAACAAATTACCACTTAAAATGAAACTGTGTAGTCTAATTCGATCATCAAACATTTCTGTATGTAATTGTTTAATTATGGTACAAAAAATCTATTTAAGTTGTGTGTATGTACAATAAAGTTTATCAAAGTATATTACTAAGAACAATATGTACTTAATTCAAAACAGTAAAAATAATCTGAAAACTAATTTTAAATGTTTAATCGAATATGGTAAAATTTATTTTCTCCTATTGAACTGTTAAACTTACGACAATTTAACAGACTATACCTAGAAAAATCTAGCTACATGAATTATATAAACTGTTTATCTCATTAATTTTACTCTAATTCATATGAGTATTCTTTTAGGCTCTAAAGGAGGCAACTACAAACAAAAATAGCAAAGCATAAAAAGAAAACAGAGTACACTGATTATGGTTTCATTTTTTATACTGTACTAGGTAATGAGACATACTCTTCTTGATCATCTTTGTCTTTTATCTGACTATTTTCACCTATTTTAACTAAATATGCTCGTCGGCTTATGAGGAAATTACATCCTGATAAACCTATCATAAGTTGAAACTATTGTAAGTCGAAAATGCATTTAATACCCTTAACCTATGGAACAACATAGTTTTGCCTATCCTAACTTAAACATGCTCAGAACTTTTATATTAGCCTACAGATGGGCAAAATCACTTTGCTGCCAATATCAGTATCATGAGAGAGTATTATACCACATATTAATAGCCTAGGAAAAGATCAAAATTCAAAATTCAAAGTATGATTTCTACTAAATGTGTATCACTTTTGCACCATCGAAAAGTTTAAACAATTATAAAGTGAAACATCGTAAATCAAGGACAGTCTGTATTTTAATTCTGTTCTGATTTGTACTAAAAATTGTTCCTGACAGAGAGAGACATATAATGTAGTTAATATAAATGTACAGGTATAACAAAATAGGATTCATTCATGAAGGTTTCTACAGATTTGAAGTTATATAACTTAGCAACCTAAGAAAAGTTATAATAGGAGGCCAATTACATGAGATCAATTTTTAACAGAATTTTTTGCATATTAAAATCATTTTTTACTAGGTTTTACCCATATCTTAAACTCATCACACGGCAGATTCTTCACTATTAAAAACATACAATAAAAATGTCCATGCAACTAAGTTGAATGCCACTTCCTACCTGAGAATCTAAAGACAGTAATATTTTTCCAGGTTCTTTCCCCTCTTACCTGTGGGTTGAAAAAGCAAAAACCTTGCAAACCACATGTGTATTTAACCTGTGATACTCTTTTTCCCAAAAAGTCTCTTTTTAGGAATGTATCTTTTGGAAATACGAAGATATATGTACATAGATATATAAATACAGTAATCATTATAGCATTATTCATAAGGAAGAAAATTATAACAGCTTAATGAGGATCTTTACTCTATGGTAACCTCTTTCCAAATAAGTAACCATTATTTAGTAAAATAGGCAGTTTCTTAAATTGAACAGGAACTATTTATGTAAGTAGCATTTTCAAATGAAACTTGAAAACTGAGATGATTTTAGTTTAGTTTTTTCCAAGACTCAAGTCTCATTCACCTCTAAAAGTCTGTCTAGAAACTGGCCAAATTGAATTAGAACGGTTTGTTCCAATTTTATTTATTTATTCAACAAACATTTGTTGAGAATTTATTACCTCATGGGCACTGTGATAAATGTTAAGGATAAATAAATAAGAGTACTATTCTTTAGAGAAACAAGAATCTTGTGAGAGATTGCAATCGAAGTGATAAGAAGGGTGGGGATTTTATTTTTCTCAATTGTTTTTTATAGACATCTGATTATGGAATATTGTCACTCAGAATCACAGATACTTTCAAACAAATACATACATTATTAAAGAATTGCTTTATTTTTATACCGAAAAAAGGTTGTATTAAGTCCTATGACATATATCATGGTAAACTGTTGCCTACTCTCAAAAGCAAAACACCCATGATTAAAATTAAATAACTTAGCTGAATCTTCTAAAATAGTACAATAGAGTGTCTACATAGATAAGTTAACTTTCTTCATGATTTCTAACTGGCAATGACCTTTTTCACAGAATATTTTTATACTCTACTTGTTATTTTATAATGTTTATGCTATTATAAAATCTGTCTATTGTCATGCTTATATAAAATATTTCATTTTGCACATCACAGAATAACTCTTGCCTATTTTGCACACAAAATATTTCTTCCTAGTGTTGAAATTAATGTCTCATATTTTCTCAAGCTTTACTAGGGAATTGTGTCCTCTCCTTTAACTTCTTGAATTTATAGTATAACTTGAACTAGTAATTTGCTGAAGTATATATTAAAAATCAGGAAAAATCAGATCTACTAAATTCTTGCCAACGTTATAAGAAATGTCATCACTGAAATTTCAGGAAAGAAAGTGACCGAAGAGAAAGGTCCACTGATATGATCTCCACTCACCATTTCCACTCATACCCTCTCTTTCTCTAGAAACACTTTTATGCTTTTTCTTTGTCCTACCCACACCCCCAACTTAAAAAAAAAATAAGAATGCTTTCAGTGAACGAAGTATAATGTAGCTAGTACTAAAGGAACAAGGAGAACTGAGCTCTGTTCTATCACGGGGAAACAAATGTGAGAAAAGATAAGAAAATTCAATGAGAAAGCAACAGAAAACCACAGAAAAAAGTCTAAGCAACATAATTGCACAGGAAAAACATACACTTAATAGGAGGAAGCAGACAGAGCTCTTGAGAGATAATTAATAATAGAGGCCACCTACATTTCTGAACTTGGAAATGATACTTCACAGAACTTACAAGTATTTATTAAAATTTCTCTCAAAAATTTTCGCTATTCCTTCTATGATGCTAATTTCATCATAAATATTGCATTTAATCTGTACCTCATTAGTGAGTGCTGCCCACAACATTTACTTATCCCAGAGTCACAGTTTTTCTTTCAGCTACCCACCCCACAGCCACCAAAGAAGGATAGCCACACTGTGACTACATAAACACAGGGCCAGGAAAACTGTTTCAGCTGCAAATGCCTGCTCTCCAACCTAAGTTTAGTCAGTTTATTCAATGACTGACTTGCAGGACCCTCACTGCCTTATCCTTCCATCTGTGCTGAAATAACATCCTCTCCTATGTCCTTGGGGATTTTGTTCTATTAAGTATCCCTTGGCATCTGTTCATTTTTGCTGGCCCAGAATTTCATCTGCTTTTCTTCTTGTTATAGTACATTGATTACTCTTGGGGGGAATCACTCTTACTTCACTCTGTGTGGCTCAGCTGGGACCAACCCAATGCTTAGCACTGGGGGGATGGGGGGTGGACCCAACTGCTATGGCCAGGAAAATGGAATTTACTGACTTCACAAGCATAGATATTTAACCCTGAGGTCAATGAGATACAACACCAAATCTTCTGTTAGAACAATGGGAAAGAATTCTCTTTTTTGCTAGAAGGTGGCGTAAGCCTAGAGCTAAAGGAGAACCACTTCGTGGCAGGGGGTAGGAGCATGGTTACATAAGAATATTGTCCTCACAGAGGAAAACAGCCAGGAGAAGATGACATGGCTTGAGCTTCTGGATCCAGCCATTTCTACAGTCAGAACCACCTTGATGGTGTGGGAGCCAGTAAAGTTCTTTCTCTTTTTTTGAGAGAGAGAGAGAAAAAAAATATCGATTCTTTTTCCTTTCTTCCCTTTTTTCTTTTCTGTTCTTTCCTTTTTTTCTTTGTAACTGGGCTCTATTTCCTTTGAGTAAAACTCATTACCTATTTCTCATTAAGAAAAAATTAGCTCTTTTGGTTATATGATTTTCTATGACCATATTCTCACTTGTTTTCTTCCCTCATGATCAAGCTTCTTGAGTTTTCTGTATACATTGTCTATATTTTCTTTGCACCCTCATGTCTCTGCATTTTAGTTTGTGACTTCTTCCCCTGTCAAAGAAATTACTTTCTCTCAAATTGCCAGTGACCTGGATTTAACATGCAATGAACACATTTAATCCTTTCTCTCCTCTAATGACTCATGTTACTTGTGGTGCCATGAACGACAGCACCATGGAACCACCAATTCTTGATTTCCAAGACACTGTTCTCAATTATATTTCTTCCTGTTTTCCTGCTAGATACACCTCTTTTGTTTTTCCCCAGCATTCTTTAAAGACTTATGTTTCCCAATTCTATCTTTAGCTCTATTATGCTACTTACTCTCTCTCTGGCTTTAAGAAAGACCTGTGTACTGATAATTTTATATCTTTCTCTATAGCCCACAAATCTTTTTAGAAATTCATATGTCTCCAACTTCCTGCCAGACTTTAATAAGACTTGGAATTCACATAAGTGCTTAAATTCGACATGGCCGAGACTGAACTGGTCATCTTCATGCCTATTTTTCTTTCTAGTCTCATTATTTCAGGTAATTACATTGTCAAAGTACCTAAACTAGGAATGACCCTCAGTATATTCTTTATTAAATCCTTCCTCCAACACATTATTATTAAGCCCTGTAGATTTGGGCTCTTAATTATCTCTCAAACTGGACACTTCCTCTCCCCATTATTTCTCATTTGTATTATACTTCTGCTACCAGCTACCTGATTTTGATTTATCTGTCAATTTACTGTTATTATTTTTAAACAGCCTTGATGCTAAAAGTGAAACGGCATGGGCTTTTGTGTAAAATCATCCCAGGAGTTCCTACTAGTTATAAATTTACAATTTATTTAATGTTTCTGAGATTCTGTCTTCTCACATCCTTAATGGATAAGTACCCTCTTTACAAAGTTAAATTGTTCACACATGTAAGTGCCTACTCAATATTATTATTACTATGGTTATTGTTCTTATCATTAACTTTACTGCTGTTATTATGACTAACCTAAGCTTAATCAGATTCAAAGACTCTCTGTTATCATCAGGATTAAAATTAATCTTAAAATGGCTTTCAGAGTTCTCTATACTATAATCTAATTGTATGAACTTCTCTAGCCTCATCTTCCTATACTCTCTGATCGAAGTCTAGCTTTCAACCAGGTGCTTTTACTTCTCCTTCTTACAGAGTGAACTACTCACAGTCCTGTTGAAAACTCACTTCAAAAATTACTTATTCTAGGAGTACTGATGGAAAGAGGTCCACAAGGAAAGACTGCAAAAGGTCAAGAGAATTTGGTAGAATACTGAAAGTTCTATATTTTAATTGGGATGGAAGTTACACAGCTGTATAGATTTGTCAGAAGTCATCAACTTATTATATTAATTAATGCATACATTTCATTGTATATAAATTGTACTTCAATAAGTTGATTTTAAAAATTATTTCATATGGAGACTCTTCAGTAATTTCTCTCACCACGCTGAGATATTTGACCATATGAGAGCTTCCACAGCACATGCATACACTCTCTACATAGCACTTATACTATTCTCTTGCTAAGTACCTAACGCATTATGAATCTCCCTGTAAATTCTAGAACACTCATTTTTTTTTTATATTAGATATTTATACAATATCTAGTATAAGGGCCCAAGACAGAGCAGAACTTCAAAGAATATTTATGGAATCAATGAATGAATTAATTAATTACAAAGTAAGCTGATTATTTAGCAATTTTGTGGAATTTTGTGATTAAAGATTTTCAATTTTAATGAAGAGTTAGGAGCACATATAATACTGTGATGTGTCTTTATACAATCAAATATTAGAATGCCACACACAATTGCTACTAATAGCTATTTAACTTGATCACAAGAATATTGATGTTTACAGTAATGCTTTGGCATTAAATATTAAAATCAGAGTGCATACTGCATACAGGACTTAGTCTCATTTTGTGGGAAACAAAAAGTAAAGATCGATTAAGAACTTTCAACCATTCATCACAAAGAATTTCTGTGCAGCACTGAGTACCAAGAACACCTTGAAATGGAAAACTATTATGACAAAAATAAAACTTAGGTAAATAACACTGCCATTTCCAAATATACCAATAAAACCTGGACTAGAACGAACCATAATTCCCACTGGACAGAGGCACTTACAGGGGACGTTACTGATATATCCAACGATACAAAATACCAAGGATTGTGATCCTGTAAGAAATGCATGCCTGCCAACAGCAAGGCTTCTGAAGGTTATAGATGGTACTGGTAGTGGAGGGAGCACCTCATACAATGCAGGGTAGGATAAGATGACCTACCTGGTTTTCATGGAGCATATCAGAAGTCAATAGCACTAATAATTTATTTTAATAACCCACTCACATAAAGTATCCTTATTCTTGGACTAAAAAGAGATATGAAAGTCCAATATATTCTACCCTAATAGTTTATGTACATCATGTATAAATTAAGTGCCAAATAAGAAAACATAAGTGAAGAAATGATGCATATTGTAGCACAGTCCCTTAGTATTAGACAAGACAATCTTTTTTCTCACTTGTACCAGTTATTGTTCTTTCCAAGCCTAGTTTCTCCTTAAAGGAAAAAGCTCTAGTGCTCTCTCTCTCTCTGTCTCTCTCTCTCCCTCAAACTGTTAACCCATATTTAGACTCACATAACCTAGCTCTGCCATAGATTAAACTGAAAATTGGATATATGATTCAAGGGCAGCCAAGCCAGAGATTGAACAGTCATTTGTGATGTCTGGAAAGAAAGGTGGAATTGACCAATATGGTTGTCAGGTTTGACCTTAGGGTACCAAGTGAGTGTGTAAGGGCATTGACAGATGCAGAAACTGAACAGTCAGAGAGTGCATGTAGAGTAGAGTGAGTTGTAAAGGGCTTGAAAATTTATAAGGTTATTAAAATTATAAATAAGCAAAAGTAATGAGGAAGAGGAAAGATAAAAATAAGAGGATAAGGGAGCCAAATGGTAAAGATAGGAGTACTGTATAAAAATATGCAGCTGTGTCTCAATTATCAGAGAAAAAAAACCCCAAGCTGCTAGTTTAAAAATCTATGTATAGCTCAATTCTAACAAGTTTTTTTTTTGTGTGTATGTCCAGCTTTTCCTAGACTACATATATCTATCTATTCAACAAAACTATTATCTCCTAAATTAATTGAAATAGTTTCTTGAAACCAAAAATAAAAATAAAAAAAAATAACTAAAATGAATTTCCATATACTTTATAGCCATCAGAACACAGAGTTTCCAATTAATACTTTGTTTACACAAAATATAGGAAAATTATTAACACATAAACTAAAATATGTGTTTAGGAAATAACCAAATTTTACAGAAAGTGTCACTATTATCACTGTATACTATTCTTTCAACTAAGTCTTCAACTGAAAAAAGACGACAGCAAAACAAATTAACTCTCATTATGTCCTTCTTCAGAATGACATGGAAATCTGAAGGCACAACTTTACAAAAAGAAAGAGAAATAGTCACTTATTCCTTCATCCCAATAGGAAAAAAACAAAAGCTCTTGATATAGCTGGGGTGGGGTGGAGGGCTATGGATACCATTGTTCACCAAGAAAATGTTTACTTAAAGCACTAAGACAAAGACCAGACCGGTACAGCCAAAGTAATTCCTCAAATTTTGCCCTAACTTTGGAACAAAATTTCTAATATCACTTCGACCTAATATATCTTACATCAGATTAAATCTTTTTTCCAGTAATCTCTGTGTACATTTTGCTATGTGTACATAGCAAAATAAACATGAACTTCTATTGTTTATGTACTTGAAATAATCAAGAACGAATGCATTAAATACAAATTCCATTGTATACATATGTGGTATCACATTCCATGAAATAATTGGGTAAACTCCGAGAATGATACAAGAGATTGTAATTATTTTATCTGATTGTTCTCATTCACTGGGCCAATGTTTATTTGGTTCGTTTGTTTTTTTCCCATGAGAACTCACTATAGCAATTGAACACCAAAGCCCCCTTCTCTCCTGACTGAAATGCAAGGTATATGCGGTGTAGGACATAAGTTATCCCTGCCAAAGGAAAGAAACAAAGTTTATATCTTCCAGAGACATAAACAGTACAATGTTTCAGCCCAGCCACCGCATGACATAAACAGTAAAATGCTTCGTCCCAGCTACCACATCTGTGGTGCTTAGACGTTCTGCCCTCAATCAATTACTGATAGTTTGGTTAATCTTTCTAAAGCAGGGGTCCCCAGTCCCCGGGCCGCAGACCCTACCAGTCTGTGACCTGTTAGGAACCAGGCTGCACAGCAGGAGATGAGCGGCAGGTGAGTAAGCCAAGCTTCATCTCTATTTGCCGCTTCTCCCCAGTGCTAGCATCAGCTCCTCAGCTCCTCCTCAGATCATTAGGCATTAGGTTCTCATAGGAACTCCGGTCTCTGGTGCCAAAAAAGGTTGGAGACCACTGGTCTGAAGTATTAAGCCTGAACTATCCTAGATATCTGAAAGAAATGTTTCTTTAGCACAGGATTTACAACCAACCCCAGGGAAAGTTTATTTGAGCTGCTCTTCAACTTGCCCTTTTAGTCTCCTGATCCCACCTCGGGTAAATTGTAGATTCATTTTGTTTCCATGCTCTGCTATATCTCAGGAAAAGTCCTTGCTCATGCTTTTAAATCTTTAAAAATATCCTCTGTTTCTCAAAATTCCTCCTTTTCCATGCACGTTCTCCCAAAATACCAAGCACTTCCTTATATTTCATTATCTACTTGTTCTAAGGATGAAACTGTCAGGTCATGTGGGTTGTAGCAGCCACATTTTATGGATCTGGAGGACAAATATTTTGGAATTAACACATCCTCACATCCCCCAAATCACAGCGTACCTCAGGCCATTCCACCAAGCTTGAATAACTGAGACATTAAGGAAACAAAGGATAAAGAAGGAAAAGAAAATTATTTTCTGTCTTAGATTACACACCTATAAGCCTTGCTTGCTGTGATTGAGTCTGTATCTTACCTACGTTTTGAACCTACATAATCACTGGGACAGTGCTTAAACATCTCATTGGAAAATACTGAATGAATATAGGGAGCGCATCAGAGAACGAAAATTATTAAACATTCATGGCTATTATAATGGACATAAAAGTAAAATAATTATGGGTGATAAAAGGAGGAACATTATTATGTTTTTTGTCTACTTAAAAAGTATAACCAGCACATTAAAGTTGTGATTTCACAGATGTTATTTGCTTGTGACAATTTTAAAGTAGATTGTTCCCTCACCATATACATTTTCACAGTTGGTGTATATTATGGGAAAATGCTCTGATATAGCCCAGCGACATTTAAATCTGCAGGAATTAACCTTACATAGTTACTACCAGAAAATATAAATAATTATTAGATGGAATTCTAGTGCACAAATTGGTGAAAAATAAAATTCTAAATTCCACCAAAGAAGATGACCTCAAAATATTTGCCATTAAATTCTCTAAGGATTTTCAACCGTCAATCTAGAGATACGAATGAAAAAATTAAAGAAGAAATATAAAATACTGTTAACAAATAGGCTTCACAACTTGGTGGCCATTGCAAGTAAATGCAATGACTGGATAGTTGTACTTGATAAATCATGCCTTGATCATAAAAAATGGAAATTTTTATTGATGATTGAATCATAGGGTCATGCCATTAGCATAGATGGAATCTTATGTATTAAATGAAGAGCCCTAGGTAAGTCACTTTCATACAGAGCCTTTGTATTTCTGTGTTATCAATAGAAATGTCTTCTCTTTCATTTTTGATATTATATTTTTGAGTCTTCTTAACTTTCTTCATAGCGAGTCTAGCTGAAGAGAGGTCAGTTTTATTCACCTCTTCAAAAAACCAATTCCTATTTTTGTTGATATTTTCTATTGCTTTTCTAGTCTATATTTTATTTTTGCCCCGGTCTTTGTTACTTCCAAGAGGATGCCTCTTGGTCCTGGGTCCAGCTCGTGGGTCTGCTGGCACTGGCAATGGCACTGATGTCTCATGCACAGCTGCTCTTTCTGCAGCATCAGGAATGGTGTGTAAGGCACAGGCCCTGTGGAGAGACTTCAGAGCTAGGGTCCAGAGTATGGGCATATGTTGAGCAACAGCAGCTCCAGGTTTCAGGTTGCAGGCTGGCTCACTGTAGCTCCAATGTCTGAGGTGCAAGCACTCATAGGGTGACCATGGAACCAGGGTCTAGAAGTCAGGTGCTAATGAAATGGCTGTGCTCTGGTATCAGGTAGTGACTGGGGATGGGAGGAGGTCGACGGTCCCTGACCCAGGGTGGTGCAACTGCAGCTCCTTCTCAAGGGGAAAGCAGCAGCATCTCCCTTTCCAGAGATTTTTCAGCAGCGTATGTGTTGACTAGCTCAGTGGAGAAAGCTACCAGTACCCTCTGAGGAGCAGGCAACTCAGGTCCAGCCAATGACCTGGGGTCCTCCACTGTGAAAGCTGTGGGGTCCATGGCTGTTGTGGGGGTTGTTGAGGTCCTCAGCAGCAAAGGCAAACAGTTTCCTCCACAGAACAGATCACTGAGGACGGAAGTGGCATCCACTGCCACTACCTCCCCGACTCTCCCTTCTTTGTTGCTAGCCATCTCCAGATGATCGGCTATGATGCTGATCACCCAAGCAATCCTCTTTGAGTGGTTTTTCTTCATTTTTTGCTCCCTTGTATCACTGCAGGTTCTTATTTAGACTCTTGAGCCCACACAGGGCTATATTGCTCAAGAATAACTGTTTTTGTTTTGTTTTGTTTTGCTTTGCTTTGCTTTGCTTTGTTTTGTTTTTGTGGGAAGACAATGACTAGTATATCTTACCTTCCCATCTTGCTGATTTTACCTCCTAAGTAAATTTTTTACAAAAGTATTTTTTCATATGTTTCAGAAATTTATCCAAAGTACAGAACAGATAAAGAACCACTTCTATTACAAAATAAATGCCCTCTAATATGTCAAGAACATTTTTAAATATAAAAATCACATAAGAATTTATGTACTGTATGCTGTTAACTTAATCCCAGACTTCTAATTAGCTATAATTCTCTTTGAAATAAGAAAGAATTATAGCACTGTGCAAGATGGTATGAAATAGAGTTATAATTTGGATATAATTAGAGAATAAAGTATATAATATGCACAACAAATACTGTTGAATTCAATTAACTTTGAATCATCAGTGAATACTCCAGAATCAGAAATTGGTCTGAACTTTAGATAGCTGAATGATTTCATGTAGAAAAATAAAAAGGCAGGGCTCAAGTAAAGAAGGAAATGAAAAGGGAGGGCTGTCCAGAAAAGCTACCAAAAAAATAGAGTAAAAGAAATCACATTTTTAACCATTGCCCATAATTAAATTTTGTTACTTAAAAACTTTAGCTTTTAGAATTAGTTTTTAATAACAGAATAATACTGTTTAATTTAATAACTTCTCCAAAAGTCCTTGGACTAGAACTTTTATTTCTCTAATCTTGTATTGACATACAGGATTGAAATTTCATGATTTAAGAAGAGTCAATCTGTACTGAGTGTGATTTGTGAAGGATTTACAAAATATCCATCTATTGCATAAGAACTTTAAATTAAATCTCTTTAAACTTCTGGCCATGAATTTTTAAACTTGCAAAATCCTCCGATTTATATTAGTCAGTGATGCTGTTAAAAGTTTCTTGTAAAGTAACTGTGTTTCTATAGCACCACTTGATCACATTTTAGTTACAATTAAAGTCACATTAATATTCTCCCTGTGTCCACGTCTGCTGAAGCATTTAGAGTACAGAAGAGCCAGTCTTAAAGAAATCAAGGATCCAATCACCTTGGCAAAACGAGAGTCGGTCCAAGAACCAAGGATTGTACTTCCTTTTACCTGCTGTCTCAGATGCTGTGTAGCTTTGGAAAAGCTGACTCATTTGAATAGGTTGCATCTTTTTTTCACTGTGAATCTCATTATGGATTTTATCACAATGCATCTTTCTAATAGCTACTGGTTCATTAATCTAGTGCCAAGAGATTTTTATTATCAGATCACTTGAGTTTTAAGGACTGGCTTAGTTAAGTAAAAATATTTATTTCCCTCTGATTTTATATATAATTTTCCTCAGGCTCTATGGTACAAGAAAGCTTTTGAATGTAGAAAAATAACAACAAAAACAAGTTGGAATTCAAAAAGATCTGATACCTTACTTCTCTAGTATTCATTGACCTTAAATAAGAGTCAGAGGGTTTACTGCCATCATCTCAGGTCTATATTGGAGGCTCTATGTTATGCAGGTTTTAATGCACAAGGCTTGAAGAAACTTGCTTGAAGAAAATAGAGCTTATAAGGCTGGATTTAGCTGAAATTCTCCAAGACAGTAGGTTTCAAAGTGAGAAAGGGGACTTCTTTCAGCAGCTCAGGAAGCATTTTCTACTGCCAATAATATACAAAATATCATAACTTTTAAAACTGAAATATCTAGCTTTATGTCGGGGACATGATTTGATAGCTTTTTCAAGATTTTTATTTAAATATCCCATGAGAAATAATAATAATAAAAAAGACATCACAAAGTAATAATGTAATCATTTGTCTTCTACGTTTCATGAGGTGGTTAAAAATAACAATCAATTATAATGTTTTCTCCTTTTAACAAGAAGAGTAACTTCCTTAACATTTAAATATATATGTGTATCTATACTATATAAATTATATTTATGTTTTTAAAAATTATTTTTCTTTATTAGTCTTAGAAATACTGTAAAATAATCCACTATAATCCTCTCTTTACTGGGATATCACTACTACTTTTATAATTATTCACCTTTCAGAAAATGTTTTTAATCACTGCATTTCTTTCATTTTATTTCCAAATACATGGCATTAACCTTTTAATGGAAAGTCAATGTTCAAATGGAAAACAAGTAATTTTTCTCAAATACAAATTTGCGTCCTATCTCTAAGGGTTTCACTTTTTTCTTTCTTAAATTTATAAAAGTTATTACAATATTTTCTCTGTAAAGCAACTTTAAAAATAATATAAATTAACTAAAGGAACATTAAAAAATTCCTAACACCAGGTGCAAGACTTCAAATTTTGTTGTAAATTATTTATAGAAAAGAGTTGAGTTTAAGTAATTACTCAGAGGTGAAATTTAGTGGTTTGAAGATCAGGCATGAAAACTATAAGTAAATAAGAGCATTGAAGTATTTTTCATAGGCCTTAAAATTTTAAAGAATGTGAGTTTCAAAATTCTGAATTATTTAATCATACCGTATAAAGTATAAGGTCAAATCCTCATTAATTTAGGAAACAGAAGTATAATACAATCTTTTATAATTAAATTTTATTTATTTATTTGTTTGTTAGTTTGTTTATATTCTTAGGCAAGGCAAACCTTGGTTAACCTCACAGATTGCAAAGACCTTGTCAGTTTACAATCCCTTATTTTTTATTTTTCACACCTACAGCATCCAGTCTTCCTAGGTGGTTTCTTATCCAAGTACTAACTAGGCTGGCTCTGCTTAAAATTTTATTTTTTATAACTTCTTTATACTGATTCATGTAGTTATTGTGAATACAAACCTTTTTTAATATGGCACAATATATGACTTAAAATTTTCCATTTATTTAATCAACCAATATTTGTTGAGCACATGCTAGACATTAGACACTATGAAATGATAAAACAATGTTACTGTTCTTCCTTGAAAGAAATTAAATCAAGGTATGGAGATCAAATTTTACTAAATACCCTTAAGTCAAGATAGATTATAGCATTAAATGAAACTAGGTAAAATACTATACTAGTTAGAGAAAGAAGAGATTACCTCCAAATTAGAGATTGTCTATACAAATTAGAAATTGCCTCCAATTGGGAATCAGTTTTTGGGAAAGAGGTGACATTGAAGATGAATACTGAAGAAGAGACAAAAAAGTTGGGGAGGCAAATTGCCAAAACCATCTTGAAAAAAAGAATGAGGCTGAAGGCATCACTCTGTCTGACTTCAAATTATACTACAAAGCAACAGTAATCAAAATGGCATGGTATTGGCAGAAAAACAGACACACAGACCAGTGGAACAGAATCGAGAGTCCAGAAGTAAACTCATATGTATATGGGCAAATAATTTTCGACAAAGAAGCCAAAAACATGTAGTGGAGGAAGGAAAGCCTCTTCAATAAATGGTGCTGGGAAAACTGGAAAGCCACTTGCAAAAGAACGAAACTAAACTGTTGTCTATCGCCACACACCAAAATTAACTCAAAATGGATTAAGGACCTGAATATAAGACCTGAAACAATAAAGTACATAGAAGAAAACATAGGAACTAAACTCAAGGACCTTGAACTTAAAGAGCATTTTATGAATCTGACCTCAAAATCAAGGGAAGTAAAAGCTAAAATAAATGAATGGGACTACATCAAACTAAAAAGCTTCTGCTCACAAAAGGAACCATCAACAAGGTAGAGACAACCATCTGAATGGGAAAATATATTTGCAAGCAATGCCTCTGCTAAGAGCCTAATATCCAAAATATACAAAGAATTCTTACAACTCAATAACAACAAAAAACAAATGATCCAATCAAAAGATGGGCAGAGGACCTGAACAGACACTTCCCCCTAAAGAACATACAAATGGCCAAGAAATATATATAAAAAGATGCTCAACATTGCTAGGTATTAGGGAAATGCAAATCAAAACCACAATGAAATGCCATCTCACACCTGATCGAATAGCTATAATCAACAGGACAAGTAATAACATGTTAGAGAGGATGCAGAGAAAAAGAAACCCTCATACACTGCTAATGGGGCTGCAAATTGGTACAGCCACTATGGAAAACAGTCTGGAGTTCCCTCAAAAAACTAAGGATTGATCTGCCATATGATCCAGCAATCCCTCTACTGGATATTTACCCCAAGACTTGACAACCCATGTCCAAAAAGATATTTGTACACCGATGTTCATAGCAGCATTATTCACAGTGACCAGGACATGGAAGCAACCAAAGTATCCTATGACAGATGGTTAACTAAAGGAGTTGTGGTAAATATATACAATAAAATATTACTCAGCCATAAGAGGTAAAATACTAACATTTGTGACAACATGGATGGACCCTGAGATAATCATGCTAAGTGAAATAAGCCAGACGAGAAAAGTTGAAAATCACATGATATCACTTATATGTGGGATATGAACCTAAAAGCAACAAATAAGCAGGACAAACAAACAGAAACTCATAGACATGCACTATGGGCTAGAAGTTAGCAGAGGACTATAGACCAATGGTTACAAGTGGGGTGGTAGTCAAGGTAAAGAGGGTCAAATATAGGGTTTAGGGGGAGGGTGAAGTAGGTAAAGGGGATCAAATATATGGTAGCTGAAGGAAACTGGGCTTTGGGTGATAAACACACAATAGAATATACAGATGTCAAATGATAACGTACACATGAAAATTATATTATTGTACTAACCAATGTTACCCCAATAAACTTAATTAAAATTTTTTTTTTAATTGGGGAGTAAGATTTTTTTAGAGAGGACAAAAGAGCTCTATAAATAGAGGCACAAGAGGAGAAAAGACGAGGGAAAATACACAAGGAGCACAAAGCAATTAACTTTGGATTGAGAATGAATGCATTAAACACTCCAGTTTAAGATACAATTGGGAAAGCTGGCTGGAATTTGATCATGGATAGGATAACTGTATTCTTTCAATAGAGAAAGGCATATTACTAATAATTATGCCAGAAATACAGATATAAACCTAGATTGTCTCAGGTACATCAGGAAGTATAATCATGCTAGTTATAAGAGATCTTTAACATCAGGCTAATGTGTTTAAATTTAACTGCAGAGGCAATGGGTACTAAAGGAGTGTCCAGCATAGACAGGATACTTTATTTTTTTATTTATGTTTTTATTCACCTCCCATAGTTAGATTTCTTTCTGTTACCACATATTTGACCCCCTTTACCCAGTCTACCTCCCTCTAGATAGGGTACTTTAAAGTGAAAATTTGGAAGTGGTTTCATAGTGTAGCAGTTAGCACATCTGCTTTACATGCAGAAGGTCCTGGGTCCATGCCCCAGTGGAGCCATAATCCATGGTCTACAACTATGCCACCCTGAACAAACCCAGTGTCTGATCTCAGAAACTAAGCAGGGTCAGGCCTGGTTAGTACTTAGATGGGAGACCACTTAGGAAGACCAGGTGCTTTAGGCATAAATAATAAAAACAAAGTGAAAATGTTTATCTAGTAGGAAAACTAGCTAAGGCATAAAGAATAATTAAGAGTCTGTGGGAGGTAATCAACACTACGAATACAGCAAATTTATATGTTATATGACATTTATTTCATAGATTGTTTATTTTCCTTGTGTAACAACGAAGATAGATTAGTCTAGAGTTCAAGAAAGTGGGAATTTTTGACTGAAATCATTTATATCACCACATACATTTAAACTACAATACAGGCTATCCAGGATATGACCTCATTTTTATTGTCAGATGCTATTTTCAAATGAAGTAATTTCCTTATATTTTAGTTTTAACAATCTTTCTTGTCTTATATCATTGTTCAAAATTAAGAACATATCAGATTGATGAAGAAATTTATCACTACTTAACCTATGTATTTTGAAGGCTGATTTAAAAAATATATAATTAGCACCAATGCTTGAGCCAACTTTCTTATTTCTATGATGAATATTGTGTTTAGTTGATATATGTCATGTCCTTCAAAATTCTATGGCATTTGCACTACCAAAAAGAATCAATTTTGTCCCTTTATAAATTATGAAAGTTTAATGTAATTATTGACTTTTTCAAAAATAGCAACAAGAATAAAATTTGGAAAACTAGATACTATGTCTTATACAATATGGTAAGAGTTAATTTTATGATGTTTCAATCATTTGTGTGAGAACTTACAAAAATACTTTGTGTTTATAAAAATGTTTTGTATTTTGGTCACATTAACATCTTGAAGAAAAATAATCTTCAATTGTTATACAAAAATGTTTTCAAAGTTCTTGACCTATATAAGATTTACATAACACAATTAACATGATTGATCAGCAGACACGTATAGAATTCTCTACCTAACATCTAATCATTTGACTCAAACAAATTGGGAATATAAAGTTGATCAAGCATAGGGTATCAAAGAAGATTGAAAAAAATTCAGAGAATTGGTCATTTTACACAGAATCTGTTCTCTGCCCCCGTGCAATGGTTAGAATGCAATAATATCCAAGTAGAGAAATGACAAAGGAAAAAGGGCAAGTTAGTGGAGAAAGGATAGTCTTTTCAAAAAATGTTGGCAGCAAATCAAATATCCATATGCAAAAATTTAAAAAATCTAAACACTGACATTATACTCTTTACAAATCTAACAAAATGGATTATAGACCTAAACGTAAGCTGCAAAGCTATAAAAATTCTACAAGATTACAAAGGAGAAAATCTGGGTGACCTTGGATTTGGTGATGACTTTTTAGATACAACACTGAAAGCGTGGTCTGTGAAAGAAAAAAAATTGTAACTTGGACTTCATTAAAATTAAAAATGGCTCTAAGAAAGATATTACTAAGAGAATGAAAACACAAGCCACAGACTAGGAAAAATACTTGCAAAACACATAACTGAAAAAGGATTTCTATACAAAATTATCTAAAGAACTCAAAATTTAGCAATAGAAAAGACAAACAATTTAAAAGGGCAAAGGATCTGAACAGGCACCTCACCAAAGAAAATATACAGATGGCAAATTAGCACAAGATGCTCAACATCACGTCTTAGGGAACTGCAAATTAAAACAACAATGAGTTTGGACTATACACCCATTAGAATGACGAAAATGCAAAAACTGACAATACTAAATAATGGCAAGGATACAAAGCAACAAGAACTCTCATTCATTGCTGAGAAAAAAGCAAAATGGCACAACCACTTTGGAAGACAGTTTGGCAGTTTCTTAGAAAGCTAAACGTAGTTTTACCATACAATCCAGCTATTGCACTCTGAGGAATTTACCCAAATGAGTTGGAAACTATATCTATACAAAAACGTGCACATACGTTTTTATAGCAGCTGTATTCATAGTTCTCAAAAACCGGAAGAAACTAAGATGTCCTTCAAAAGGTGAATGGATAAAAAAACCATGGTACTTTCCAACAATAGAATATTATTCAGCTATATAAAGAAATGAGTTATTAAGCCACAAAAACATGGAAGAAATGTATGCCTATTATCAAGAGAAAGCTTGTACTTACTGCTAAGAACCTTATTCCTATTACTAAGAAAACCAATCTGAAAGGTTACATAATGTATAATTTCAACCACATGACATTTGGGAAAAGGTAAAACCACAGAGACAGTAAAAAGATCCTTGATTGTCAGAAGTTTGAGGAGAAAGACAGAAAGATTAATAGGTGGAACACAGAATTTTTAAGGCAGCGAAACTATTTTGTATGATGCTGTAATGGTGGATATGTGATATGAATTTGCCAAAATTCATAGAACTGTACAATACAAATGGTGAACTGTAATACAAACTATAAATTTTAGTTTTTTTAATAATGTGTCAGTATTGGTTCATTGATTGCAACAAATATGCAATGCTAATATAAGACCTTAATGGAGGAAACGAAAGCATTGCAGAGGAGAACGTGGGAACTCCCTGATTGCTCAATATTCTGTAAATCTAAAACTGCTCTAAAAAAGTTTTTTAATCAAAAACATTAATGTAGTATATAACATGCTTAATCAGATACATTGAAAATTTAATTTGTTAACCAGGATATAGTTCCCAATTTATGAACGAGTCACATTCAAAAAACGTTTTTAATTATTAGTCACATGAGACATTGCATACAATTTTATTTGTAAACCATGTAGCCAATTGCAATTTGTTTGTGATTAGCACAACAAACTCTATTTAATCTATAGTATACCAAAATAAAATTTTATTAGAAATGTTTAATCACTATGTGTATAAAACAAAATATACATAATGCTTAAATATAACTAATTCATTTATCTTAAAATATTTTATTAAAATGCATGTAAAATTAGAGACATTTGGATAATCTATTACAAACATAGTCTTACATTTTCTTCAATCTGATAGTAATTAGGGATGGTTTAGGATCTTGAGTTTCTCACTTTTGCTATTGCTCTAAACCAAACTAGGCAACTTCCACTGAACCTTCAGACACAGATCTTTCTTTCTCCACCAAGTTTCTGGGGAATACTGGGAGGAAGGAGGTAGGAAAGTGGGAAGATATACTAGTTTTCTAGCAGTCACAAACTCTTCACCTCTCCAGTTTCATTGGATGAGCTTCCCAGTTTCATAGAGGCCAGGCCACCTAATGGTGGCTTTTAGTGCAGCAAGACAAATAAGGTCATTGTATAACCTCTCCCTAACTAATGAAAAAAGAGATGAATCATTTACAATTTATTATTTTCTATAGTATAGGTATCATTTATGCGAAAGGTAATGATATTAATAGTGGAAGAATAGTCAACCAAGGCTTTCCTCATCACCTATTGACATTTACTTTGTTCTCACATATGGACACTCACAATTCAAAAGCACTTTGCACCCTCAACATAAATAAAATTGAAAAAAAAGGAAAAAATTCAAAATAACCAAAATTTTAGTAGACATTTTCCCACATGAATTTAGATACATCCTTTTTTAAACATTTTCAGATCTCAGACCTACAAATTAGTGTCTGAATTCAGAATTTCATAAAGCAGCATAACAAAAGTTTTTGCCTTATAACACATTAACATAGGCAAGATACTTTGTCATATATTATCTTATGGATTTCTTAGCACACCTCTGTAATGTACCGAGAATATATAAAATTATCTTAATTTTATAGAAAAGAAAATTGGCCTAATAATGTCCTAGAACTCAGAGTTGTATCTTTTAACTCTATATGTCAAGTTTGCATTCCGTGGCACTGCCTCCTTGCTAATGCTCTTTTAGAGAAAGAGAATATGGCTAAAGAATGTTTTCAGTGACTCCTTCATAACAGCTAGTGCTTTGGGTTTCTTTCAAAAGGAATCTGGAGAGTTCATTATTCATGCTTTCACAAATTACTATTCTATATACTTATATGTAGTTTAATATTATGGTCTAATAACATCATTTTTTTTTCATGATTCAAAAGACAAAAAAAAAAAAAAAGGTAAATTGTTCACTGATTATTCCTTTCCTTAGAGGTAATAACAATGCAAACTGTAATGACTAAATCCAGAATGTGTTGGTTTTCTATTTCTTCAAAGAGAAGAAATTTAGGAAAAACCAAATTAAGTGAAATCTCAAAAGTATACCATGTAACTATATTTGAATTAAAACACACTGAAATAATTACTCAAAACAGAAAAGTATGAATTACATATTTTAAAAAGTAATATAAATTGTATACAAGTGAGTGGGGTTTTTTTTTATTCATTTCCAAACTATTATACAAGATTTTATTTTTTTCAAGGTCAATTTTCATGGAATTAATTAGTGGGAACAAAGACTACTTAAAGCATAGGTGGCAGATATTCTGTAACAGGACAGAACTTCTAGAAGCCTGGAATATGAGTCAGGAGGGTGTTAGGTCATAGCACCGAGCAGAGTTGGGGGAGTTGAGACAAGTCAGCCATGTCTCAGGTTGACTTGGTTTTTTTTTTATGTGGATTTTCCTGCCTTTTTCTGTTTCCATGGTCATTTCCTCTGCCAGTTCTGAACTGTGCCTCCTTTCCTTTCTGTGAGAAAGACTCAACTGGCTATTGTTGGTTTTCAAGATGGAAGGGGACCATAAGCTAAGGAATTATAGGCAGCCTCTAGAAGGTGGGAAGACCAAGGAAAAAGATTCTCCCCTAGAAACTCTAGAAGGAACTCAGTCTGGCTGATGCCTTGATATTAGCCAGTGAGACCCATTTTAGACTTCTGACTTCCAGAACAGTAAGATAATAAATCTGTGCTTTTGCAAGCCACAAAATTTGTAGTAATTTTTTACAACAGCAATAGAAACTCATATTCATGGCTTCCTTATGTCTCTGAAATAAACCAGGTGGCTTAAAATAGCAGAAATTTATTCTCTCATAGTACTGGAGGCCAGAAGTATAAAATCCAAGTTTTGCCAATACTGCACTTCCCGTGAAGGTTCTAAGAAAGAATCCTTCTTTGTCTGGGGATCCAGGTGTTCCTCGGCTTAGAGCTATATAACTCCAATCTTTTCTTCTGTTCTTACATGGCCTTTTTTTCTTGTGTGTCCTTTCCCTTTCTGATCTCTCCTCATAAAAACGGTAGTCATTGTATTTAGGGCTCACTAACCCAGGATAATCTCGGTTCAAGATCTTTACCTTAATTATATCTGCAAAGACCGTTTTTCCTAATAAAGTCACATTCATGAGTTCTGGGCAGACAAATATTTTGGAAGAGCGGTGCCACCATTCAATCCACTACACCAGTTTTGTGTGTCTTTTTCTCTGCGTATTTTGTTTTCATCATTGAAATAAAGAGAGAAGTAAGAGGAGCTCATTTAGATGACCATTAAGATAGTTTTCAACTTTGATATATCATTGGTTTGCAAAAATTATAAAATCTGACAATAACTGGTACTGGTGAGATTTGGAAACACTGACTCGCATAGAATACTGGTGTGATTGTAAATTTATACAGTCAGTTTGGAAAATGGTTTGTTTTTACCTACTATGGTTGCAGGTGCATATTATATACAAGCCAGCAAGTCTATCCTAGGTAAACGATGAAAAGAAAATCTTGTACATAAAGCAGGAAGTATATACAAGAACATTCATCTTATTTATCAGCAGTAAGATGTACAGAAGTAAAAATGAACAGATATAGCTATATAGGACGAGTTGATGAATGTCACAAATATATGGAATGAAAAACAGCATTCATACTCCATGATTGCATATGTATAATATATAAAAATAGGCAAAATTAAGCCATATCTTTAATGTATCTATTCATGGTAGTAAAACTGCAAAGAAAAGTCACAAAATTGTTACAAAAAAACTATACTGCTGGATAACTTTAAGAAGGAAAGAGGGGTTTAAGGTTGCGGAGAGGCATCTGCAGTTTCTAGGATGCTTGGTAATGCCTCATTGTTAACTTGGGTGGTGACAACAGGGGTATTTTCTTTATAATTATTCTTCGAAGTGAACATTTATATTTTTTATACTTTTTGTTGAAGTAGTCTGTATCTCACAATAAAATTAATGATAAAGAATGAATGAAAGAATACCATATGATTTCACTTACATGCAAAATCTAAGAAACAAAAAGAACAAACTAATCAAAAACAAAGTCACAAACATAGACGACAATCTGGTGATGGCAAGAAGAGAGGGGGGAGGGGAGCTGGGAGAATAGGGTGAAGGGTTAAAGAAGTACAAATTATTAGCTGAGAGATGGTCACGGGGATGGAAAGCACAGCATGGGGAATGAAGTTAGCATTAATTTAATGTCTAAGTGCAGAGTCAGAGGAGAGAAAGCAATTAGGGGGATCATTTTATAAACTATATTAATGTCTAATCATTGTGCTGTATACTTGAAACTAATAATAAAATTTAAAAAAGAAGAATGAATGAAAGAAGAAGATGATAGTAGTCTATGCTCTGACAGCTTTTGAAGGTGATGAGGAGAGAAAAGGGCAGGAATTGAGAAAGGAACAAAACTTAGAGAAGTTTCATTTTTCTTAGTTTTCCGAGAATCGAACCATGTATCTAGTTTGCAATATAAAAGTTAAAAAAAGAGAGGGAAAATGGTGTTTTAATTTCAGTCGACTTCAGTTAAGAGTCTTATTAGTCCATCTACAATCTTCTAAGAATCAAAATGTGAAGAGATAGAGCACTGGAGTTGGGTTGCAGAACAGGCAAAAGGTTGGTAGAAGGGAATAACCACTATGAAGGGTTGAAGGGTTTCTCCCTCTTTCACTTTACTCAGAAATCCTGCCAGACCTTTGACATTGGACCCTTATCTACCATGCACTGAAATAGTGCTGAGATAAAGTGAAAAACAAGGGTTAAGTGTATTATGGATGGAAATTTGGGAGAATTGGAGAGACAGAGCACCACTGACTTTTGCTGTGAGCAAAAGGAGGAAATAGAGAAGAGGGAAGAAAATTCCAACTGGAGCAACAGGGACAAACGTAGTTCTTGTGGTCATATGGAAAGGAGAAATGTCAGATATAATTTAGAATAGGCTCCTGTACTTTCTACTCTTGCAAAATTGAAATATACTGCAGTCATTAGGCCATCGTTAAGCTATAATGAGGTTTAGAAATTTTAATGATATAACATTAGCTCAATTGAAAACAGAAGTGTTAATGTGAATGATAAATATTGCAATGAGAGATTAGTGTAACTTAGTTTTTAAATTGATATACAAATTCGGCCTCTGTCATATTGGGCCAACGTAGTTAATTCTCTTCTGAAAAATGAAATATCACAATTTCTGAAGCAATTGAAAGAAGATGCAGCAATCATGTTTTTTTTTTTTTTTAACTCATGGACCTGACAAAAAATTACTTTGATCTTATATTTTTTGATTATTGACATATGTGCTATCCCTAATATTGTTTTCTTTGGAAATATACTTGCATGGTCTCTGTTCAACTATAAAGTCCTTTAATGTAAGTGCCAAGTAGCAAGGCGGTGCATTTCTTTTATATATCATTTGTTCAACAAACATTTATTGGACATTACTTGCCAGGAACTTGTGAAAGTGTTAGAGATTCAAAGAAAAATGAGACATGATCTTATATGTGAGGGATAGTGGTGAGGAAAGGAGGTTGATTAGAGATGAGTACATCTTTCAATACAACATGTAAATATAATGATAAAAATAAAGAAGCACAGGTTAAGAACACCTCACCTAGGTTTAAAGGGGAGCGAGGTGATTGGGAAAGCTTTAGTAAGTGTGATCTTATTTTTAACAGGAGAATGTATAGTACTGGTTAGAGTGCAACAGGCAAAACAAAAGGCTATTCTAGGCACAACATGAATTTGAGTAAAGTGAAAGTGTATTGAAAAACACCAGGTTTTTTTTTTTTTTTTTTTTTTTGTAAGAGAAATACTCTAGCTGTTCAGTACTGCTGATACAAAAATATTGGGAAGGGGAAAAAAGATGATAAATTAGGTCATAGAGTTAGGCAGGGGTTTCAGCTTGTAGAGCTTCACTCAAGGTTAAAGTTATTGGCTTTTATTCTGTAGTCAGAAAAGCTATTTTAAGCAAGGTGATGAGGTGGTAAGATTTGTATGTTATGTAGGTCATTCTGAGAACTGTGTGGACAGAACTGATAAACAAAATTATAGCAGGGAAGAGGAGTAGGGAGGCTTCAGAGCAATCCATGAAAGAGATGATGAAATCCTAAACTAAAGTAGAAATGTTGGAGATGGAGAATCATGAGTGAGTCAGAAAACCCTAGTTCCAAGCAAAAGGGAACCCAACCCAAAATGCCACAAGTAAAAAAGAAATAAAAAGCCCAAGTGTAAGCACAAATTGATAAGGGGCACTAATGATGTCACCGTCATGCACTGCCTTGGTTCCATAGCTCAGCCATATTTCCCCCAACTTAGCTCGATTTTCAGTCATTTTTCTTTTCTCATAGTGACTAAGTGGCAACAATAGCTCCAGTCCCACAGTCTCATAATTCCAAACCTAGACAAAATAAGACCTTCTATTGTGTGTACAAATTTCACAAATATTTTGCAATTTTCTTTGGTTGTATCAACAAAAATCACATATATAACCCTGAAAAAATCACAGTGCTGATTATATACAATGAATCAAAGAAAGAAAATCAAGAGAGACTCAAGTTTTCTGGTACGAAAGATATATAGAGAATATCAAAAAAAGCAGTATGTGGAAATAAAAATATCAGTCCTAATGCCCTTGAGTAAGATAGTTCAATGAATATTTTAGGAAACTTTGGATACAGCTAATAAGATGGCCTTATATCCCTTCTTCTAAACAAACAGAAAATCTTACTGTTACTATTAATTTTTTTCTTGGCAGAAAAAAAAATATTGTGTTAATAAGGAAACAAAAATTTATAAATTAAAAATAATTTAATTTTATTTGAAAATGAATCTTAGAGATCTGGATCAGAGATATAAATTTGAATATTATAAAAATTTATATGGTATTAGACTTGTAATTACTCAGGAAAATGTATAAGATGAGAAGCATGGTGTTTTGAAGACAAAGTAAGTACTGGTATAATAATTAGTATTTACTTCACTATATTTTTGGTTCTCCTCCTGGACTATTTATTTATTTCCTACAATAACCCTGTGTGCTCTATGGTCAGTTGTGAAAAAAACCTAGGCCCAAAAAGATTTAAAATATTGCTCAAGTGTAGACAATTTGTAAATGCAGTTTCCAGAATGCAAGTACAAGTTATCTTTTATTATAACCTCTATGAATACCACCTGTCCAAAGAGGCTTACGTTGGTAAAACTATTGGTCCAACACTTTACTTACCAGTAAAAACACTGATACCAAGACACTGATCTTCCTGTTTAAAACGTTTGGCTACAGGGTAAAAACCTAGCTATAGGATGAGTCACATCAATAATCAGTACATTTTGCTGGTCTCCAGATCCTTGATATATTTTCCATTTTTGTTATTTTCTTGACCATGTCAATATTCATAAAAATATTAATGCTTAAATTATTAAGTTACTGGAGAAGGTGGAACGAGTCTCAGTTCATCTTATTTGCCACAACTCATTAAGACACAGAATCACCAATTCAAATTGTTAAGTAGATAATAGTTGGGCATGCATTAACACAGCAGTCAAAATTGTTGGCAGGCTTTTGGTTACTTGATTTAAAATTTTGTTTAATAAAATGAACATAAGTCAATGGCATCACCTCCCTTAACATTGGTAGAAGCTGCCAGTGATACTTAGACACACATAAACTATTTATTCCACAAGATCATTACCAATTCTTTTTATGAATGAAACATTAATGAAATATGAGAGTAGTCATGAACAGGCATAGAATCCCAGGAATGTGAAAAATAACTTTGTGAATTCATCTATCTTTCTTTAATTTTCTATCAAAAGTGTTATCTAATATAAGGTTTTGAAATTTTCACCATTTCCCAATTCATTGGCTTTTAGGAAAAAGAGTTACAAATTATACATTTTTCATTACTTACTTCTTTAGCATTCATGACATAGCAGGAGAAAATAAAATATGACCATATATAATGGTAATATTTTCCTCATAAAATACAGGAGCGTCGCACAGGGCATATTCATTAGATTTACAATTATTGAATATGAACTGACTTTAGCTAATTCTCACTGAAACAAATACCTTTTTGTTTTGGGGTTGAGAACTTGCTCTTTTTTCACTGCTGCTTTACATTCCCATCAAGGATGGACTTTTTGCTTTCCTTGAGACTGTGCTATCATTTTTATTTAGTTATGTTGAGGAGACAAATTATGCTGTGTACCTCCCCAATGGACTTCCATGACTCACTGTCACAAAAGTAGGCATTGAGTCAAGTGCTGCTAGAACATTCTTTCCTTCTCTGCATATTCTTTTTCTTCTCTACATGATATTTACTGTATAGAAGGGGGATTTAACTTGAGCTCTCCATATGAATATATACAGTTCAATATTCTGTCCTAGGACCATCCTCTTTCTTCTAGTATCGCTGCCCTGGAGACATGCTTGAAACTGCTGCTAAAGCCAGAGAAGTCCTCCCAAGTAGATATCATCCTATAAATTTAGGACATGATTTCCTTCATCAACCCATCTATGATTTCAAATGATTTTGAAAATTGTGGTCCACGGAACTTCTTTCCAATGTCATTTGTAACTTATTCTTCATAAGTTACACATTTTTTTCTTTTCGATCAAAGGATTTGGGGTAGGTAGGAAGGCAGGTTCACATTCTCATTCAGTCTGTGCTATTAATAATTAGGTATCCTTTTAAAGTGGGGGAAATTGAGGTATATAATAAAGTTTTTATTCAAGGTCAAAATGTAAGATTGCTGCCTAGGCTGACTAAAATATGAAACACCTGCCTCATAGTCCATTTTTCTGTCCACTACCATATGACTGCTTTTGGACATATATATTTTTTTCTGCACTTTTCCTGAAGGATTAGTGGCAATGTCTTTTATTAAATGTCAAGTGAGTAGATACAGAAATAATACGATTTTGTGTTTTAAGAACTTCCTTTATAATAGGATGTCAATGATTAAAAAAAAAAAGTTATTGTTCAATGTTTCCAGAGTTCTAGGCCATTTTGACAAAACCTAACGCTATATTAGAAAGTCACTAAAACTCCAGAGTGAATCAGTTCTCATTAGTAAATATCTTTAGCAATGTTTTTTTAACTCATAAGTTTAATAGAATAACAGAAACTTATTATTGGCTGAACATTTTAATTTTTATCTACAAGGAGCTTAACATGATCATTCTTTTCAACAAATTGACAGTCTTCATTTTCACTGTTCTTTAGTAAGAATAGCCGTAGTTAAATAATGCCAAACACTAACTTATTCTGATCACATATTCTTATTTTTAAACTTTATCATTATGATTTTCCTTCACAAGTGGAATGAACAGAATGAAATTAACTAATGGCAAGAGTAAACCATAAAATAATCTACATAGAAGAAATATAATTTTGTTAACTGCCAAGTATATAGTAACAATAATTTTCCTAAAGAGATGGTTATCAAATATCCATTTAAAATATCATAACACATTAGAAATTTTTTCAAAATATCTGTCTTACTATTGAATACACCAACTTAATATGTTTTCCTCTGGTATCTGTTGAGAACTTAGTATGTGAACTTTATTCTAATGTAGAACATATTAATTGCAGCATATTTCATATATATTAAATATAATACTAGAATTTTAGAAAAAAATTTATAAATGATAACAGTAACTAACATTTACTGATATTTTACGAAGTGCCAGACACTGGGATAGGCACCTTCTAATGTGTTATTTCAATTAGTCATCACAACAAAGGAGAGGTCCTATTTATTTTCCATGTTTGTAGTTCAGAGGTCAGATACCTTTCCCAAAGTCAAAGAGTTTGGACCTAGAAGAACTGAGATTTCAATAGCTACTGTCTTAAGGATAATAGTTTCCAGCTTTTCAACTTATTGCTTAACTAAGATTAATATAATTATTTTTCTTCACAAAAGGAAGTAATTAGTCATCATCATCATCACCACCATTAAATTAATGCATAGCACCACCTGTTGGGTACCTGAAGAATAAGAATAGGGTTCCTAATGCTTATCACTTAAAATTATGAAATTAAGACACATATGGCTTCTCAGGATTTTTAGAGCCTTGATTCATTTAAAACTGAATTATGACTAAAAAACTGGCGTATTTCTACACAAACTATTTCTCATATGTTAAGTCAAGTTTTCAAAGCCTGTAATGGTTAATTTTATACGTCAATTGTCAATTTAACTCGGCCATGGGGTACCCAGGTATTTAGTGAAACATTATTCTAAGTGTGTCTATCAGGATGTTTTGGGGTTGTTTTTTTTTTTTTTTTTTTTGAATAAATTAACATTTGAATCACTAGCCTGAGTAAAGCAGTCCTTCCCCTAATGTAGGCATTCCTCATCCAGTCAGTTGAAAGACCTAATAGAACAAAAATCTGACCATCCCCTGAATGAGAGGAAACTCCTACCTGATTGCTTGGTGCTAGGACATCAGTTTCTTCTGGATTTTCAACTCAAACTGAAACATCATATTTTGGTGCTCAAGTATTCTGGCTTTTGGACCGAAACTTACACCACTGCAGTCCTAGGTCTCCAGCTCGCTAACTGTGCACCTTGGAACTTCTCAGCATCTACAATGGCCTGAGTCATTTCTTTACAGCAAACCTCTCAGGTGTGTGTTCATCTATCTATATGTCTATCTATCTGTTTGTGTGTATATATAGATAGATAGATATAGATATATACATACATATATATGGATGGATGGGTAGATATAAATAGATAGATAGATAGATAGATAGATAGATAGATAGATAGATAAAGATAAGATCAATATCTCCTGTGGGTTCTGTTTCTCTAGGGAACCCTGACTAATGCGAAGCCCTTTCATTTATAACTCCAGTTTTCAGATCAGGTATATGTTTTAATGAAGGCTAGAAGACAAGGTTCTTAAATTTCTTTTTCAAAAAAATAGGCATGATCAATCCCTCTTAATGGCTAAGCTAGATAATCAGAATTGCTGTGGCCTAATAAACAGAGCAAAGAAGATCCAAGAACAAAAAGAGTCACAGGCTATTATTACTGACCTGCTGTGTAACCAAGTAACAGGTCCCTTCAAGTATGACCTCATTTTTAAAGAAAATTAATTCAGCGTAATGACCTCTAAGACTACCTCATCTCTAAAGGTCCATAAATTATCAATCATTTAATTCTACCCTGGTGCTTGAATCCTTTCTTACCATTCTCCCTTGTCATTTCACATCTCTTCCACCTCCACTACTTTCAGGGGTCTACAGTAGAGTTTTAAACCATTGCTACTTATAGAACTCTTCCGTGGACCAACAGCATCAGCACCACATGGGAACTGCTGAAATAACTTTCTAGGCCCAAGATAGAGCGACTCCTTCTCTGGGGCTGCCACCTAAGCAAACTGAAACTTAAAGAACTCCCATCCCCCATAATGTTCTGCTTGACCAGATATGCCATTTATCTAGGTAGCCAATCCCCAAAGCCAGGTCAGCTCTGGGCTCTATATTTATTTCTTTATTCCTTCTCACCCCAAGCAAGGTTGATTATGTGCCCCCAGGCAATCAGATATTTGTCTCTTCTTTGTTCTTTATTCTTTACCCTGTAAATGCTTTCTGACTTTTGCCCCATTTTGCAGTTCTGCTTCCTAAATTCTGCAGTTCTCTTCCTAAAGAGACAGTCTGCTTCGTAAAGTTTTGAAGTTTGTTTGTATCACCGAAATTGTCTTCTTTAATCATTTTTAATAGAATATGATTCAGATATGCAGAACATTAGGTCCTACTTTAGGTCTACTACTCAGAATCTGGATTATAACAAGGTCTGTCAGTGATTTATGTAGACATTAATATTTGAAAAGAATTATTCTAGCTCTGCTCAAAGCTAGTATGCTTGAGTGGAGGGAGTAAAGAAATTTATTCACATTAACTAATATTTGTGTTTTTACATTTTATGAAGACTTTTGGATCATGGACTCTTAAGAACACGCAGGTTTCGTATTCCAGCTTCACCAATTTTAGCTGTGAGACTTTAGTGGCTATCATTCACCTTTTTTAGATTCAGTTTCCTAATCTGTTAAGTAGGAATATAATAGAATTTAGTTTATAGAATCGATTTATATTAAACTGGTTAATACGGGTTAGAAGAGTATCCAATTCATGTGTAAGGTATGAGCCGTTATTTCACAAGCATTTTTTATCTCACTTAACTATGTGGTTGGTATCAAACTTTAGTTTTGAAGCCTCTTCTTTTTGAAAGAGAGTAACTCTAATTCATTAACATTCCCATAATGTCCAATGTCTCTTTTTTGGGGCTTCTCTGCCTTGATTTTCTTTTCCTTTTTCTTTTTTTCTTATCATTCTTTTCTCCCTCCATTCTCCTTTCCTCCCATTTTCCCCCCCTCTCTTCATTTTATAAAAGTTGCATGCCTTTTTGTCTTTCCTCTCCTTCTGTTCTCAAATATCCCTTATGGTGTAAACCTGAGGGATACTGCAGAAGAGATATGGAAACATTTGGCTCTTATTAATTCTGTTGTAAACCAAAGCTAAAAGCATAAGTGCTACAGCATCATCCCTGCCCCCGCCCCCAAATACTCAGTGGGTTAAATTTATTATTCCTTTTATAATGGACCCTCTTCATTGTAGAGCCTTTGGGGAGACAGCAGGGCAAAAACAATAAGGACCCAGATTATGGAGTTGGAAATTGGTTATGTATAGTCTCTTTATAAACCCTTTCTAGCCATGTAGCCAAGAACAAGCTTCCTAATCTTTTTGAATATTATTTTATTCATCTGTAAATTCTTATGGAGTTATTGCAAGTATCCAGGAGACGATACATATAGAGTACTTAGCAAATTTTTGAAATAGTAAATTCTTTGAAATGTTAGCTTTTATCATCACCATCTTTATTATTATAAACAGTATTAATCAATGATACAACCAGAGATAAATTATTTGTAGAAGTGCAAAGCACAAATAAATAACACAAACTAATCTTAAAATACTTAGATTTCCTCTGTCTTTTCCTCCTACGTTCTGATTCTCTCCTGAATTTCTCTTTTGAAACTCTCTATCTTGCACACCCTGGAGTGCTTTGCCTCATTTTTTCCTGTATTTCTCTCACTTGCTACTTTCTTCTCTCATTGCAATTCTTCCTTCCCTCCCTCCCTCCCTCCCTCCCTCCCTCCCTCCCTCCCTTCCTTCCTTCCTTCCTTCCTTCCTTCCTTCCTTCCTTCCTTCCTTCAATTTGTTATTCTTTCTTTCCGTCCAATGCTTTTAGTATTTTTGGGTTTTTTATTTTGTTTTGTTTTTATAGTCTAGAAAAAAAGAATTAACATTTTCATATTTTCCTAGGAAAAAAAAACCTAAAATGATTTTTACATATTGATGTGGGTCATTGTGTTCTCTTGTAAATGGTATTTCTGGAGACTGGCAATTCTGACATTTTAGTGATGTTTCAAATTTATCAGGTAACTAGTCTCTAGTCAAATGTGTCATTCATAACACTAATGACTGAGAAGTATTCATTTGTTCTTGAGTTAAGAATAATTTCTCTGTCTTAATGTTTTTGTGATTTAAATTTTGTTTTATACTTTCTGTGTGACAACATAATGTAGAAGTTAAAAAAAATGAGTATTTAAACACATTCAGTAGTCTTTCCAATAAGTAATTTTATTTTGTCTTCATATATTTCTATCTATTTGGTTTTATTTAAAGTACTTATATTTTACTATAATTATTTTCAGTTGTTTTTAAGAAACTGTGGTCTTATCCTTATGTAGATAATTCCATTTTTTTTCTATCAAGGATGAACTCTTATTCAAGAGTTTAAATAAATATCTATTTAAATGTTTAAGTGCTTAAATATTTCCTTTTAGCACTTGTTTGTATTTTAGTACTTACAGTGAAAATAAACGTTATGTTACTATAAAAGTAAAATATATGAGTCGACTTTCTATTTAAAATGTCATCTCTAATTACATTAATCCTTTATGATGAAAAAAAGGAATCTGTCATTTTTTCAATTTGTTTTTTCATTGCTAATAATTTTTTGAAACCCCAAAATTAAACCCAAATGGCTTCCTGAGCAGGAAAATGTGAACTAAGTAGTGTTGATATGAGCTGGTAAAACATGTACACAACAAAATGAAGGAAGAATTAGCCAAATTCTGTGTAGAAGTTCTTCCTCAAGCAATGAAATGTTTCTATGTAAATTAAGGGCAAATAGAAAAGCATTTAAATGGGGAGAAATTTAACTTTGTTGCTATGTAGATTTTGCTGTCTTGGCCTTTTTCATAAATAGCTGAAATCAAGATTCAGTTGAATGAGCCACAGCCTTATTCATAGAAAGTCATAATTTAATATTTAATCTCACATTTTTGTGTGATAATTTTTTAAAAACTTTAATAATAGCACTTAAAATAAAATTAGAAATTTCCCTATTTTAAAAATTATCCAGAATGTTTAGAAAGAAGAATTACCTCATAACTATTCTGTTTCCATGCTTGCTATTCCCCTAGCACACCACTTTTCAGGTAATCCTCTTTCACGATCACACAGTAACCATCTGCCAAAAGTCTTGGTTATTTTTCTTTCTCCTATTTTTCTGAAGCAAAATGTCATGGTAAGTATAGAGGCCCCAACTTAGCAACACTTCCCGTAAATAAAGGAAACGATGTCTCATCCCAAATATTTCAGAGCTCCTGTGAAGGCAGTGGAAAATCTGCAGAGGAAATCTTTTGAAATATAATCACCAGTAGCTTTGGGTGGAGCCCTGAAATAAGACCTTACCTTTCTATATTGATTTCTCAGTTAATAAACTTGAGATCAAATATCAACTAGTGTATTATAAAATGTTGCCCATACAAGCACACTTAGGTCTTACATGTTATAATTATTTGAAAAATATATAGATATAGATATAGATATAGATATATAGCTATAGATAGATATATAACATATATATATTTTTTCATCCTATGCCTCACGTTCCCAAACACTAACACAGAAAGTGGCAACACTAGATAATACTTACATTAAAACTAAAGAATATGATAGCATATTTTTATGTAAAATATTTAAATGGCTCATTTCTTCCCTATAGCCAAATCTTCCAAAGAAGAAAGAAAAAGATAATTTATTTATTCCATTATTAATAATGTGATTGAATGAATAAATATGGTCTTGACAAATTAAAAATCTGAGATAAAATTAGCATTTAAAATTAAACGTAAAATAATGTGATTTTTTTCCCTTAAATTTCAAATTGTATAACTTTCTGTCTGTTTTACATAATTTTTCAATTGCTTAATAGTGGTGAATATACTATATGTAGTGCTTCTGTTTTTAAATATACCATTTAAGTTATAATTTCTTTAAGGTTGCATTCATAAATAATATTTATATAACTCGGGATCATTTGTTAGAAAAATATATATATATATAATTCTATTTATGACAGTTGCCAAAGGGATATTGGTATAAATTTGGACTATAAGAAACTTCAAGTACAATACTACAAATCAACTACTGTGATATATGATGTTAAAAATTTAAAAATTCATATGATCATATCAATAGATGCAGAAAAAGCATTTGACAAAATCTCACATCCATTTATTATAAAAATTCTCAGCAAAGTGGGAATAGAGGGAAGATACTTCAACATCAGAAAAGTCATATGTAACAAACCTACAGCTAACATCACACTTAATGAGGAAAGTCTAAAAGCATTTTCCTTAAGATCAGGAAGACAAGAATGCCTACTATCACCACTCCTGTTCAACACTATATTTGAAGTCCTAGCTATAGCAATCAGACAAGAAAAAGAAATAAAAGTATCTGAATTGAAAAAAAAAGAAGTAAAACTCTCATTATTTGCAGGTGACACAATACTATATAGAGAGAATCTTAAAGATTCCACCAAAAAAAAACAGAACTAATCAATGAATTTAGCAAAGCAGCAGAATACAAAATTAATATTCAGCAGTCAGTTACATTTTTATACACCAATGATGAACGTTCAGAAAGAGAAATTAAGAAAACAATCCCATTTACAATTGTACCAAAAACAATAAAATACCTGGGAATCAAATTAACCAAGGAGGCAAAAGACCTGTTCTCAGAATATTATAGTCACTGAAAAAAGAAATTGAAAATACAGATAAATAGAAGTATATATACTGTGCTCATGGGTAGGAAGAATGATCATTAAAATGGCCATGCTACCCAAAGCAATCTATAGATTCAATAAATCTCTATCAAAATAACAATGACATTTTTCAGAGAGCTAGAATGAATAATTCTAAAATTTATATGGAACCATAAGACCCCGAACATCCATAACAATCTTAAGAAAGAAGAACAAAGTTGGAGTATTGCACTACCCAATATCAAGCTGTACTATAAGGTTACAGTAATCAAAACAGCATGGTGCTTGCATAAAAACAGATACATTGATTAATGGAACAGACTAGAGAGTCCAGAAACAAATCCGTGCTTATACACTCACTTAACATATGACAAAAGAGGCAAGAATATACAACAGGGTAAAGACAGTTTCTTTAATAAATGGTGCTGGTAAAATTGAACAGATACATGCAAAAAAATGAAACTGGACCACCTTCTCACACTGTATACAAGAATAGACTCAAAATGGATTAAAGACTTAAATGTATGACCCAAACCCATAAAAATTCTAGAAGAAAACATAGGTGATAATCTCTCTGATATTGCTACTAATAAATTTTTTTAGACATACCTCTTTGGGCAAGGGAAACAAAAAATAAGCAAATGGGACTAAATCAAGCTAATATTTTTTGCACAGCAAAGGAAACCATCAACAAAATGAAAAGAGAACCTCCTAAATGGGAGAAGATATGCACTTATGATACATCTGATAAGGGATTAATATTCAAAATATTTAAAGAACTCATCAACACCCCCTCAAAAAAATACAATTAAAAAATGGGCAGAATCTATGGCCATGCCACCCTGAACAAGCTCGATCCCATCTGATCTTGGAAGCTAAGCAGGGTCAAGCATGGTTAGTAGTTGGATGGTAGATCACCTAGGAAGATCAGATGTTATAGGAATAAAAAATAAAAAAATAAGGGATTGTAAGATGACAAGGTCCTTGCAATCTGTGCAGTAAACCAAGGGTTGCCTCGCCTAAAAAAAAAAAAAAATTGTAATTAATTAATTAATTAATTAAAAATAGGCAGAAGACCTGAATAGATATTTCTCCAAAGAGGATATACAGATGGCTAATAGACATATGAAAAGATGCTCAAGGTCACTAATCATCAGAGAAATGCAAATTAAAACCACAATGAGATATCACCTCACACCTTTCTATAAACCAGAGTTGTGAAAAATTACTAATAAAACTAAGCCTCATAGCAAAAAATTAAAGAAAACATTTTCAATCTAAAAAAAATGAAATATGAGCAATAAGTGAGACAGTTAAAAAGTAGAAGACCCACAGTTATAACAATTGAAATACCTCATTTATTCTTAACTTTACTAATACCTAGGTTTAAACATGCTCCTTCATCTTTCTGAGCTTTAGCTGTGGAGAGTAAAGTCGGACAATGCGATCTTTAAGAACTCATATATATTTAAATTTCAATGACTTCATAACATACAAAGGAACACTGTAGAAGCAACTTTATTGTCTTCAGCGAACACATGGAATATCTCAAATATTAGATGCAGTGAGAGCAACCAGGTTTAGATTTTTAGCATGCTTAAGATTTTGTGTAAAAACAAAATCACAAATCTAAAAATAAAATTTCTATTGGGTGCCAAATTTGGATTCTTGATTTGTAAAATTTGATTTTCTACGATTAGGGTATACTTGCCTGAGGATGTAGAATACTTGTGTTTAATAATCAAAGCACTGTGTTCACAGGCCATTATAGAAGCACACAAATCATTGGAAATACTCAACTCTTTTTTAAACTCATAATCAGAACATTTATAAGAAACAAATATTTACAGGCCCTTATTTTGCCCCTGGACTGTTATAATACTTTACTTTCAGGTTCATATGAATGGCTCCATTATATTTTCATAATCTATTATGCTGTTATTTTCATCATTATTTTTATTTTATAGAAGAGGAGAGTGAAGCACAAGGGATTGAAAATTTTGCCTAAGGTCATATAGAAAGGAAATAGCAAAAGCAGAATTTGAACCAAGTCAACGCAGTTACATAGCTCAACCCTTTTAAGCAGAGGTTTCCCCAGTTAAAGTCAATGATTTTCTTTGTCCTGACTTACTACTTTGTTTATTTTCCTAGCAGGATATTTGTTACTATCATAATATTTTAAGTTATGAATGTGTCTCTTCCCACTGTAGTAACTCCTATAGTTGCCAGGGCTTACATCTTATACATTTTGGGTTTCCCAAACATTTAGAACAACATCTCATTTATATTTTATATACCATCTTCATAATAGGTTTTCAATAAAAAATTTTACTGACTTTATGACTGCGTAAAATCTCAGTTATAGTTCAGTCATTCCTCACGTGCTCATTGTAACTGGTGTCTCTCAACCAAGCCTTCTTTCTATTGCTGGCATAGAAAGCCTATAAATACATTGCCTAGACTCCCTTTGCAGGTATGACTACTGGTAGTCATTTGCTATCAATGGAGGCATTGACAGAAGACTGAAAGGTGGAAAAAAGAAGAGGCCTTTTTCTCCAGCTCTGAGAGTGCCTTTAGCAGCGAATACAGTGGAAGTAGAAGCAGAAACAGCAGGCAAGTGCAGTTCCCTGGGCTCCTGCACAGGCAGCTCAGCTCCAGGAGTAACAGCCTCAGCGACACAGCGATCATGGGCTACCGATTATGGGTAGTGTTTTCCCTGTTGTCTCTCCAGTTTTAGGGAGCAGCACCATCCTGCTTTTCCTAATTTTTACCTCTTTATTTTTGCTTTTGAAACTGCTAACATCTTACCAACTTTTAGTATTAAGTTCCCTCTGTTTTCTTGTTTTGGTTAGATACTGACTTGATATACCTCCCAAAGGATATATACTGGTCCCCATGACTAGATTTAAGTAAGCTCTGATCTTCCTGATTTGATTTATGAAATCTGTCAATCTAAGATCTCCTCTTAGATTAGGGTGCTCCTGTAGATGACTAATCTCAACTACTATTTATTGATTTTTATTAGTTTAAATCTCAAAGGGCAACATGTTCTTGATGTTACACCTATATTCAGAGACCTCGCCTTAGTATGTTCCTCAATACATTAGCTACAGCACTCCACTGGCACCGAGATGGGATTCAGCTTCCCATATACAGGATACGTTTGCTCATTTATTCACTCACTCAACAATTGTTCATCACACTTTCACAATCCTAGATACCCCACACTCTTCAAGACTGTTGGAACAGAATGATGGACCAGAGAGAAAAATACTTTCATTCATGGATCTGATCTATTTTGTTTGGAGTTAGATATTAAATGAATAAATAAATTTATAAACAAAACTTTTTCTATCAATAATCTGTAATCTGTATAACATAATTTCAGATAATTACACAGAACAATTTCCCATAATGATGAACAGAAAGCAAAACTCTATCATCTGAAAATCACATTTTACTTCTGTGGTCATTCTCCCTAAAGTACAAAACCAGTCTAACTATGAGAAAAACACCAGACAAACCCAAATTGAGAGACATTCTACAAAATTTCTGGCCAGCACTCCTCAAAACTGTCAAGATCATCAAAAAATAAGAAAACTCACAGTCTAAAGGATCCTAACTCTATCACATGACTGCCCCAGTTTTACAAGGGTAAATTTATTACTTTAATAGGGCTTTAGCTGACATGTTAGTCCTTTTTCATGGATCCTGTATCCTTGACCAAAATAATAATAATAATAATAATAATAATAATAATAATTGAATCAATTCTTTTTACATTTTTTAAAAGACAGTATTTAATAATCAAATGCTTTCCACATTTAAGTCCTTTGAATCAGCACATTTCAAGGAGTAAAATCAATATCTGTAATCATTGCTTAATATTAAAGAACTTTTTTAATCAATTAAACTTATTAAATCTGGATACTCAATTCCTTTCAGCACATTATTTAACTCATTAATATTTAAATAATGTGTTTATAATTAATAGGGCCATTATATTACTTTTTCCAAATAACTCTTGTAGAGAAGTTTTACAAACCTATTTCTTAGGGGATAAGCTAGACCTTTATAAAGTATTTTCCACTGGGACAGGTAGTCAAAAAGAACAACAAAGAGGAAGTGACATTTGATCTGAAAAAAAGTGATGAGGAGCCTGGCATATGAAGAAATGGGGAAAGGAATTCCAAGCAGAAGGAAGAACAAGTTCACATAGAGAGTTAACTTACAATATTTATTTTCTAAGGACCCTTCACATATTTATTTATTAGTAGCTCACAGTGTCCTAGACACGAGACTATATCTTTGACCTGTTTTTGCCTGTACATATTGGAGTCACACTCATGAGCAGAAAGAGGCAAATCATAGAAATCACAGAGCCTTGCAGCATCCATGAAAGTCATGTAGTTCAATTTTCTTATTCTATAAATGAGACAAACAGGGACTAAAGTTACACAATCCCTGGCTTACAGAACCAGATTATTCTACCCTCTCATAAACAAAGTTCAAAATGGATCTACACGATTCAGTTTTAAAACTCTCACTTTGAGTTATTTAAAAGGCATTAGCCTAAAAAAAGTTGTGACACAATTTCATAATCAGTTTCATTTCCCAAATGAGTTTATCACCAGTGTGTAACCCCCATTAAACTTTGACATTTGAAAGAGGATTAAATAATGCTATGTTTTCATTCACTGGTAGATTCTAAGAAAGAATAAACAAACAAGTCTAATCTAAGGTTAGAATTTGGTCAAGGGTGAAAGCAGAAATAAGTAGATCATTACAACATGAAACCCAACTAAAGGTTAAACTAACACATAAACAGAGGCTAAAGTTATTTTATGAATAAAGCTGACTTTCTCACATGAAATAGCATTTATTAAATAACCAAAGAATATTATTTAGAAATTTTCTCCTGAAGATTTGAATAAGTGGTAATTCTAGTCATTATTCCTAGAGGAAGGAATGGTCTGAAACTATCACAAAGAAGTACACAATATCAAAGAGGAAACACTTTGTAGAAATTACAGTAATATTGAAGGAGTCTCTGCTCCCTGGGCACTTCCTACCATTGTCAAGATTAACTACTCAACTCCTCAGTAAATCAAGTGTGGTCAAATGTTATGATGAGACACATATCACTTTGAACACAGTTATTAGGTAATTGGTTTTTTCAGGCACATTTTTAATATAGAATATATTCTCAAAAATTTTTTTCCTAATAAAAACTTACTTGAAAAGTTAAAAGAACTTTCTTTACTGCATATATTAAATTATGTTTATTAGGGTGATATGAAAAAAATATATAAAATATTCATAGTTAAAGTTCCTAGGAAGTAGACTCTGAAAAAAATTTGTGTGAAAGTGAGTAATTGGGAAGTACTCTCAGGAACCACACTCACAAGGGGTAGGAAAAGAATTAAGTAAGGGAGATACTGAACTCCAATGCAGTTGCAAGGGAAAACTTGGCCAAATCCAGGGGAAGCTCTGAAGCTAGGGTGATCCTTCAGAAAAGTCCCAAATTGAACGAGGGTGGCCAGAAATTCATAGCCTCTTAGATGTAGGCTGTCCCTGTGGAGACAGCCATCTTTGATTAAGGATGATTCCCTAGGAGGGGTTCAGCTATCACCTATTGGGGTCACTCCTGGCAGTTGGAAGAATGAGTGCCTCAGTACTGAAGGGGAGAATCCGGTGGCACACCACCATTTCCATAATACTATAGTTCCTTCATTTTATGAGTGTTTCATTTTGCAAAAATACAATTTTTAAATTAACTTTATCAGGTTTGCTTCTGTTCTTGCGCTTACCTTATGGTGTACTTGTACAAAGGTTTTTTCTAGAAATGAGTCCAAAGATATTTTTACAACATAGTGCTCAATTGTTTTGAATAGTTGAACAAATTTTGACTCAACAGCAATTTTGATCTACACACATCCTCCAGCATTTGATATTGTCAGACTTCTTAAAAATTTCTCCATTTAGAAAGCATGAAATTATATCTTCCTGTGTCTTAATTTGCTTTTTCCGTGTAAGTGTTTTAGGCATAAAGGAATTAAAGTAGAAATGAGGCATTCCTAATAAAGATAGCTTCTAAAAATAATAAAAATGTCTTTTTAAAAAGCTAATTTAAAAGGACATGTGTTATAACTAGCTGAGTTTTAATCTGCTAAATAACTCTGGGAATCTGAGTAGAAGGGTACATGTTCTTCAAGTCTTTAAATGATTTGTATGTTTTTAATAATTACCTCAGCATAGGTTCTTATATGCCTATTTTGTTGTCTTTTAAAACATATCAGTACTTTATTTTTTAAAAGTTTCATTAAACATAGAATATAAAAAAGATTAGCATTTTTACTATTTAAGTTTGATTTGGGATAATGCTCTTGCTATAAATTATTAAAAATATATTTGGTTTCCATACTGAATCTCAATTAATATATGTTGACACAGAATATTGAAATTGATATTCAGGGAGCAGAGGCTTTTGCTTTCCTTTTTAGAAAACTAATTTTCCTTACTGACTAAAGCAGATTAAACTTCTATTCTTAAGTATAGGAGCAAGCTATTTATTTATGAAATAAAGCTGCTTTAGTGCAATATTTATGAACATCTCTGGGTGTCCTTTCATTAATTTATTCAACGAACATGTATTAACTTTTTTTTTCATTTCATGTGCTATGTGATGATTTGGGGTCACAAGAGAGTGTTCCTCTTCTACAAACAATAACTTCGTAAATGAGTGAATATTCCTCACACCTTCTTTGGCCCAAATGAGGTACAAGAGGATGAGCCAAGCATGCAATTTAGACAAGCCTCATATTCTATTATCCAATAAAAATTTTTATTTGGTATATACACATAGCGAACACTAATTGGCCATAGAAATCATGTACTCTTACTGAACTATTTCTAACAACTAATACGGTGTATGTATGATACATTAAGCTCATCACATTACTCACTCAAAAAACTCACCTCACAATACCTACATCCTCAACCCTATGATTTGCAATTGCTCATTGTGTTGCTTTCCTACATAACCCATCTGGAATTTGCATGAATACCATCCCTCAATCCCATCTCACTCTTCTGCCTGCCTTTCTCAACTAGCTCTTCAACCTTGAGAAACTCTATGAATTATATATTTTTTCTTCCAAAAAGAACATTCTCAATCCAATTTGCTAATTTAAGTCTTTGCTATTCTTCAAATCTACTTTTTCTTCTCCCTTACCCTTTCACCTCCAAGATTTTCTTTGGCTCATTTATCCTCTCTTCCTCAATTTTCAAGTGCTCTCCTCCCATCTACTTTTCCTCCCTTGCTCTACATTAGAACAGGTCTCTGGTTACTAATTTAAATATAAACATGGTAAATCCAAATTTATCAATGTTATAGGGTTCCAACATTTCATTCATCATTTGTTATATTCTACCTATAAACATTTTTTAACAGAACAACTCCAATCACGAAATGTATTTATTTATTAAGAGTATCATTTTACAATGGAAAAGATAGAGTCCTATGAAATGTAATATTTGAACCCTTCCTTTACCAAACATAATAATACATCTTTCTTTAAAATTTAAATTTGTTTGACTTTTTCTTTACTGGGTATATATTAATCTGCTATTGTGACAGAGAAAAAGCATTTACTCTTCATGCTTTGATAAGAGAATAATAACTCTCAAAGGAATTTCTTCCTTATACTGCCCATTTTAAGATTTAATGCAATAAACAGAAAAGTTATTTTCTATTGCCTCTGAAACAATTTTTAGCATTTAATATGCATATATTAAATATTAAATTTAGCAACTAAAAACAGAGCATACATAGTTAAATTTTAATTTTAGGTAAACAGCAAATAACATTTTAGTATAAATATGTCCCAAGCAATATTTGAAACATAGTTATACTGTAAATCATTCATCATTTACCTGAAATTCAAATGTAAGTGTGCATCCTATAACATACCTGGCAACCAAAAACATCTGTCAATATCTAAAAAAAAGCATAATTTTATTTGCTTATTTTAATAATATGATAAAGGAAAATCTCTGCCTAGTTAATCATCACCAAAAATTTCACTCATAAATATCTTTCAGATGATATAGGTTATTTAACATATTAGCACAACATTAGCTAAACTGAGGAGAAAAAGCTAATTCCAAAAGAAATTGCATGAAATATTGTGAAATTAAATTCATTTTTAATGAGGCTCTTTCCACTGGAGAACACCACTTTAAATGAATTTCATCATCTTCAACTTATAGTCATATTTCTCTTCTCTTGGGTTATTGGATTCATGAAAAACTCTCTATTTTCATGTTGCTATGGGCTTACTATTTGTTTTTAACACTGAATATTTCAGTAATTCCATTCCCGGGGGGGGGGGGGAACCTGTTTAGTCTATTTCATGCTAACTCTGGGAATAATTGCATTAATGATTTATATTTATTTATTTTTTTAAATTTACATTGAATATTCAGGACAGATAATGCAACACCCTTGATCTTTTCTGGGTTGTAGATACTTTTTACAAGCTGATAAACTAATGACTTTTTCTTAGAAAAATATATGTGTGCACAGATACACAATAGTTTTGATTAAAAGTTCAAGGAGTTTACAGATCTTCTGAAAGTTAACCATGAATCTCGGCTAAAAACGTAGGAAGTACTGCATTCTTTGCTACATCTACTGTGAGGCTGAAGACCATTCTCTGTGATCAGACTGTCAACATTCCAGCAAATGTGGACATCACTCTGAAGGGACACACAGTGACTGTGAAGGGCCCCAGAGGCACCCTGTGGAGGGACTTCAATCAAATGACTGTAGGACTCAGCCTCCTTGGAAAGAAAAAGAAGAGGCTCCAGGTTGGTAAGTGGTGAAGAAATAGAAGGAAACTGGCTACTGTTCGCACTATCTGTAGTCGGGTACAAAGCACTATCCAAGGGTGTTACACTGGCTTCTGTTACAAGATGAGGTCTGTGTATGCTCACTTCCCCATAAAAGTCGTTATTTAGGAGAATGGTTCTCTTGTTGAAATCTGAAGTTCTTTGAGTGAAAAATACATCTGAGGGGTTCAAATGAGGTCAAGTGTTGCTTGTTCAGTATCTCGTGCCCAGAAAGATGAGTTAATTCTTGAAGGAAATGACATTGAACTTGCATCGAATTCAGCTGCTTTGATTCAACAAGCCACAAGAGTTAAAAACAAGGACATCAAAATTTTTCGAATGGTGCCCGTTTCTGAAAAAGGAACAGTTTAGTAGACTAATGAATAAGGTCAAAGTTGTCTAGCTACAGAATCACCAAGATGTCAGATGATTCCTCAGACTTGTTATATTTTAAAAATGCAATAAAAGTTGTGTATAGAAAAAAAAACCTTAGAAAGTAGGTAATACATTTAATATTTAATTATGACTCACAAGGATTGAATATGTTTCAATTCTATTTTGAGCTTTTTTAAACCAATAAATGATTCTAAATATAAAGTAGTTAACATATTAAAATACACATATACCACACATGCACACATTTCTTTAGTTATTTTTTATTTTACCACTTAACAATTCACCTAACCTTTACAGGAGTGTCTCATAAGTAAGATGCTTTCTACTTTAGTCGTTATTAAAATATGCGTACTTTATCTATGTATATACACAAATTCTCTGAAGGCTGGAACAATATCTTACATGCCCTTAATTAGCATTGGCAAAATCATTCTAACTCGTTTATTGAAGTTGTTAGCCAAAATTTTGCTTTTCATAAATTACTGAATAATGAAAATATTTAACGTGACCCATTTGGCTACAACAACAGAACTAGTCTCATTAATACAACCTCATTCAAATCATTCTAAAATGTTTTTACATTGCTTTAAAATTTTTTAGTTGCAACTTTGGTTGAAGTTTTAAAAGTGGGTTAAAAAAATAAGTCAAATTCACAGGGGCATCGTTTGCCGTCCTTTGCCCTCACACCCCTCATCCCCGCAGCGGTCTGGCACGCCAGTGCCCCTTGTCAGGTATGCCCTCACCCATAAAAATTTTTTTTAAAAAAATAGCCAAATTCATGATATCAAAGACTAAGATGATGGTTGCAAGGGGATGGGGGAATAGGAAATGAAGCATTACTAATTAACAGCATAAAGTTTCAGTTATGCAAGATAAATAAGCTGGAGAGATCTGTGGAACAAACAACATTGTACCTCTAGTCAACAGTACTGCATTCTACACTTAAAATTTTAAGAGAGTGGCTCTCATGTTGTATTCTTACCTGAATAAAATAATATTTAAAATACAGAAAAAGCTTTTATTTTCTCATTGAAATATGGTTCTTAAATGTGATATTTCATATTTAATGTGCAGAATAAACCTTGGAAAATATTAAGCCACTATATTTAATGTAATGTATATATTTTTGCTACATAAAATTGCCTGTAATTTTATTAAAAATGTCATCATCATACACTAAACTTATGTTACAATGCACAACATCCAATGAAACTGAAATACTTGGAAAACTAAACATCAATGACCTTCAAATGAACTTGGTAAAGAAATCATGTTGTTAAGTCAGCATGAAAAGTTGATAACTGGATATTTATTTGCTGTGATGAATATAGAAAAAGATATTTAAATTGGAAATGTTATTTTTTAATACAAAAGGTCAAAATTTAATTTTCAATAGGATAACAATTGGTCTTCTATAGAACTGAAAAGGCTCTAACATTCAAAAACTGTATTTACGTAGCCCCTATACATATATGTGAGGTATATTAAAATATAGGTTTAAAATATGGTCTGTATATATGCTCTAATACAGTTACAAAAATTATGTTTACTTGCATTTAATCCAATGTTTAAGGACAATTTATGAACCTGAATTACCTAATGATAATTCAGGAAAATATAACTCTAGTTTACATTTTTATTACCATCGAAAGAAATCCTATTGAATATATATTTTCAAAGTTATGAAAGTAATCAAAGGTAAATTTCCAGATGTCTCTTATAGTTTTGAAAACCAAACACATGTTTTAAAATTTTGATAATTTATAGTCACATAATAACTTCACATATGTATACTCTGAGTTGTCTTTTTGTCGTTAATGAATCACTCTCTGTAATCTGGATAATTGTATAATACCAAGCATAATTGGGAAAACAAAGCCCATCACACAATAATACAGAAGCAGATGAGTAAAATAATTACAAAAAGTAAAACAGGAATTCTTAACAACACAGATAAAAGCTACTCCATAGAATATGGGATCAATTCTTATTTAATCTTTCCTTTCATTGCACAGTTGCCCATGGAAAATAGCTTTCATTCATAAGGATGTAGAACTATAAATCACAAGAAATAGGAAACATACTTTCACACAACTGAAACAATACATTTACAATAATAATCTTTTAAGAATGAATTATCCAGTCACTTTTATAGGTCATAAACAACTGAAAGCATTAATAGGCATTGTCTTCCTGCAGAATTTCCAGCTAAAATTCCAGCTGGCAGCTTTGAAAAATGATTAAGTTTGTCCCATTAGAGTGATTCCCTCTAATAGTCAAAAGACATAAAAAGGCCACTGTTGGATGTCTATATTTACAGAGAATATAGTCAAAAAGCACTGTCTCTTCAGTGCACCTGGCTGCTGCTTGTTTAATTTCCTTGCCACTGAATTATAAAAGGTAAACTAGATATCCTACAATAGTTCAATATATTCAAACATATTTAAACTGAATGAACTATTTTTCTCAAATCAAGTTCCTATCAGTCACATAAGTCAAAATCCTGACAGTAATGAGTTATTAATAAGAGAAATGACCACCCTATAATGATTTACCAAAAATAAATGCTACAATACTTAGAGCATGAACTAAGACCATTTCTACTTGTTTCACCCCCAGTAATTTTTTCATTTTTACTCACCCCTGTACACAATAAGTTGTAGTAGAAACACCTTAGATTTGGGAGTGAGATTTATATCCTTGGATTGCTATTTAATAGTTTTGTATTTTTGGCAAACTATTAAACCTTCCCAAGTTTTAATTTTCTTCCATATTTACTAGAAAAAAATATATAAATGTTTAAGCCTAATTAGAAATGTTTATAAACCACTTTGCAGAGCTGACACATAATAGGTGCTCATTAAATAGCAGTCATCTCTAGTATTAGTCCACCCAGGCATACTCCCCTGTCCCCTGGTAGCCAGGATGCTGTAGAAGCTTGGAGTTGCAAGTGGGATACATATGCATAATCAGAGGGTTACCTGTAAGCCTCGGATGTGAGTAGTATATGATCTGACTACATCAGGGTACTCATTTCATGCCATTGGTATATAGTAGTTCCCAGAGGAAACCTTCTAATAGCTGGAGCAACAAGTAAGGTACAAATTAGATTTGAAGTAGAAATGCTTTTGGGGGTAGAAAATATATTGTGTGATAAAATGATGAATCCATCACAGTCGTTTTTTTAAAATTTCATGACAAGAAATTTCTAATTGATCATGTTGTTTTTGGATTTTACTTATACTGAAAAAAAAAATTGATTCAATCCTACAATATATGGGCCACCATCCTATTGTAAAAGAACAACCATAGCCTTGTAGTTTTCCTGACTTCTGACCAACTTTGGAAATAGCTAAAGTCTTTTTATAGTATACAAGGGTCAAAGAAATAGTTCCCCAGGATATTAAGAAATATTGCTGTAATTTAAGTGTAGATTGCAGAAGCTTTTTTTTATTATTATTTTTTTAAATTTTTTTATGACTCCAGATGCCATGGCCACACCCTCAATCTCCAAAAACCATGCTTTACAATCTGCTGAGCATTTTCGAAGAGTGATTTAGTCCAGAACTGGTACTTTATTTAACTGACTTTACTGATATTTCTTCTTTTCTTTTCTTTTTTTTTTAAAATTATAACAGGGATTTCTTGAGTTAAACCAAATATTTTTCAAGCAAAATTTTAAGAACTAAATATAAATCATTGCAAATGTATTGAGACCATGATTTGAAAAATCACATAAAGGTTTTCCTGGAAGAAACATCTGAGGGATGTTTGACTAAAGTGAGCAGTTTTGTTTACTTTAAATGTATGAAATGATTTTATCCTGACAGCATATATGGTTTCACATAAAGGAAAGAAAGAAAAAAGGAACATACGGAAATGTAAAAAAAAGAACAATTGCACAATGAAGGTGGCTTCTTCAAAACTGTCAATGTCTCAAAAATTAGTAAAAGGCTGAAGAACTATTTCACAATAAAGGAGAGTAAATAAACCTAATAATAAGTAACAAGAATGATCTAAAAAAATTGTTTTTGGAAAAAGTATAGAAGCAAATAGTAACCAAGAATTGGTTTAGGATTTACCGTGATAAATACAGTAACAAATACAAAGGAAAAATGAAAACCCTGCCTTCGAAAACTTCCAATCTAGAAAATGAGCTAGATATACATAGAAAATTTATTTATAAACTTTTACCTTACTTTCTTCTATTTACAGTACTTGATCTTAACAATTATGCTTAGATCGCTCATAAAAGTTTCATATGACATTAAACAGCTAACCATCATCTTAACTTATCTCTCTTGCTAACGAATTCTGTAACAGAGATAACAAAACCTTATTTGACTTTTAGTAAACCTAGGTAAAAGTATACTTAATGCTAAGAAGTCTCAATATAGTCTCAATAAAGTAACAAACTTAAACTAGTTTTTATTTAATAAAGGTTATCCTAGAGCATATGAACTTGAAAATATTGAGGTTAGTTTCTATATTTCTGAAAGTATGCCTGATTTATATGAAAACTCATTACAAATTAATGTTGGCAATACCAACCAGAGGTAAAAACAAACAAACAAAACACGTATTTATAACACATACACTTAGACATAAACATACAGACAGAATTAAACAAAGGTCTTATAGCTTAAAAAAAAAATTAGACATGAGACAGGCATGATAATGCAAACTTTGTTAGTTTATAAAAGAACAGCTGGAACCAAACTTTGTTTCTGGCAGCTGGAATCAAGGTTACCTGCCGAGATGGCTTGAACATTTTACTAATATTTGTGGAAAAGAGTTTTAAGATTTGTCTAGTTTCCCACAGGCTTTTTCCTTTTTTTTTTTTTTTTCATGCTAAGAATTACCTCCACAAAGTTTACATTCTAAACAGATGATGGCCTAGATAAGAGTTTCCAGAGAACAAGTAGAACATTTACATCTCAAGGGCACAAGAAAAGAATACAAGTTCCTCCAAAAAGAACTTGTTTCCTAAGGCTAGAAGTTCTACAATACCTACAAGCTGTTTAAGATAAATAAGGGAGGTTTGGGGATTGGTAAAAAGGATAGAGGGGCTTTGAATTGCTTCCGGAACTGTATTTCTGTTCTTGTAAAGACGCAATTTATAAAACAAAAACAGTATTTTTTTTTTAATTCTTCAAAGACTTGGGTAGCAATCTGAATAAAATTAAGGATCTGACTCACCCATCCGACTACATTTCTTCAGTTTGTTTCTTTATATCAAGGAGAAAAATCTTTAACTAGGCTGGAAATCAAAAGATTCCTTGTTCTAGATTTTAAGATTTGTCTTTGGAATATTTCCCTTTCCCTCTGGATACAGTTAATTTAGAAGAGAAGGCATTTTTTTAAAAAAGTTTCCTTTAGGTTCTGGTAGGCAGCTAATCAAATAAGAGAAACAGGGGAACAAAGGAACAGGGGCCCAACCTAGAGACCCAAAGAACACCCTATTGGTAGTTAGAGAATCCCTCTTGCATCCCCAGAGACAAAGGACAAGAGGGCCTTAATCTTAGCTGGTTTAATCTGGCCACAGATACCTGCATAGAAGGTACTACCTTAAATCTGCCCACAATTCATGCTTCATTATAATACTATGTTTATGCCTGGACATTTACAAATTTAATTATAACAGATTGAATTCTGGGTTAGCACATGTGCAGTAGGCAAAGTTTCATATAGCAGCCAGCTGTCAGTCAAGGTAACCTCACATATGGATCATCTAGGCCCTCCCATCATGATCCAAATATAAACAGACCTTCCCATTTCTGCTTTGTTACAGCTCTCCTTGCTGAAAACCCATTCTTTCCTTGGGTCATACTCTATCTTATCTCTTTACCTACCAAATTCCACAAGGATGCTACCTTCCTTAGCTTGGCTCGGCTCCTTCTAAAACATACTTTCAACAAATCTTACTTTTTCTAAATCTTGCAGACCCGTAATTCTTTGCTGAGTCAGCCGAGAAGAACCAAATAACAATACACAGCACTACCATTCTCCCTCATGCCTCTGGGATGACACTGGATTTCACATCGCCCCAGCGGTAACAGTTCTAAATAGCAGCTTTCGGTTTGGCCAACTTCTGACCAGAGCTGCTTAAAAAATTATTTTAAAGATCTTGTCATGTTTCGTCTGGGACAAACAGCAAATATTCCTGGCAGCATTAAACAACTCCATGGACCCAAGAGGCATCCCCAAAGACAGTACAAATGATACTACCCTCCTTAAATCCAGAGGTATTCCCAAAAAGAGTCAAAAGGAAAAAATACTTAGATGAGTCTCTCTGAGAGCTAGAAACATTTGGTAGGACTCCTGCTGCAAATGGAGTGCACCCCACATTTCTGCCCAGCCGTATCTAGGTAACTTTTATTTTCTTAATTTTTTTATTAGGCTTTTATAATGAGTCTTTCAGGAAAGCTATTTTGGAATCGTAAAGCCTTTTACAGGCTTCCCCATGCCAATTAAAATAGGTATCCCATTCTGTTTCTTCAACTTGGGAGCCTTACTTTCAATTGTGCTTTTTAAATGAATGATCTTGTCTAATTAAAACTTCCCCCATAATAGTCATTGTAATTCCAGGTTGTCTTACTAAGATTTTGTCAATTTTGTGGAAATCTACAGTTTCTAGCACCACGGTTCTTAGACACAAAATAAGCAGATGTGCTGGAGAGTGGTACGCTCAATTCTTTGAAACTTGAGAATCCCATTTTTTGGCTAGTTCTTGGGTCTCTCTGAACCATATTAATCCCTAAGAGGGATGTGCTGCTGGGATGGGGATTTTGTGATGTTTTACAGTGTACCTCATTGAAATTTTCTTGAGATTTGTGGGTGACTACTATTATTTTTTTTAACCATCTGTAACCAACTTATCCTAGCATGGGAGACTTAGAGTTAGGTAACAAATGCTCTATCACCTCTTAAGTGTTCAACAAGTGCCCACAAATTTTACAATTTTGGCTTTCAAGATTCCCATTAGCAATAGATTTCTTATTCAAGAGTAGATTTCTTTATAGCAGTAGATATCACAATGGGTTAGAATAGTCCAACTTGTGCCCAGTTAGATTTTGAAGTGTCATTAGTCAAAAAGTCAGAATTTCTTATCTTAATTTTATTTCCTCAAGTCTCCCAGTAGTTTGTGCAATGGACTAACCTCAAGGCATTTTTGAGACCCCTAATGGCTGTCATCTTGCTTTCTTTAGAATGAGGGGTACCCATTACTTTCTCTTGAAATAATCCTTCTTAATTCAACCAGACTTACTGTTTCTGGTTGACTGTGTATAGTTCTTTACACCTGTCAGGATCTCCCAAAGGCACTTACCTTGCTGATGAGGTCAGCTACAGACTCAAATGTTGTGATCGACTAAGTCTCACTATGAAAATCTGGAGTCTCTCATGGCATAACTTTTCACCCAGTAGGACAGGACAAACAAACTTGAAGAAGTCAGAAGTAGAATAAGCAGAGCTCTAACCGAAAGAAGCTTACCAGAAATCCTGGAGAGCAGCCAAAGAAACAGTGAACTAAAAGAGCTCTGTGGCTACCTTCGCCTACATCTAGGAGCTGTCCTCAAAATCCTCAGCAGCTGTCTTCAACTGCTGAAGACACCTCACTGCCTGCATTGTCAAATGACAAAATTAAATAATTTAATAACGAGTTTGGTGTTCTTTAGTCAAGGGAAAACAATCCATGTATTGGAAAAGTATAGTGCCTCACAAGCTGTGGAACACTGTTTCCATTAATTGACTTTTATAAAAATTCACCAGACTATGTATCGAAAGCTCTATAGTACAATTAAAAGAGATATTTGAGAGAAAAGAAGTTGTATATCGTGAGTAATTTCAAAAAAAGTTTACTTTACACATCAAGAGTAAAAGTATGTGTGAACATAGAACATAGATTTAACTCATAATATATAGAGTGAGAAGAGTAAGTGAGGACATAAGAGCTGTTTCCTTGTCCTAACATGGTAAGATTTGAACAAGTGAGGAAGAAAGGGAAAATCGAGAAGAAAATGACTGATGTTTAAACACTGATAAGTCTCTGAAAATAACCGTAATGACCTAAACTATAGGCTCTGGCAGTTAACTGAGGCAATAGAAACCCTTATGCACTGATCTCTCCCTCATCTGGTTGAAAGAATATAGAGCAAAAGGAACTGAGCCTAGCATCCTAAATTGCTTAAGATACTGCAGTCTTACAGGTGGTTCATTTACACCATGATTCCTGAGCAGTAGAATGGAAAGGCTTAGAGAACCATAAGGGTAGAATAACCTCAAAGTGTTTTATGTTCTCTAGGGCAGCAAGGCAACAGTGGCTGGGATTTCCTGCTTCCCTGTCCGCCTCCCCCCTCAAAAAAGGCACAGAATAATGAGAAAGATAATGTGATCTAAAAATTTACATCACATCTAACATTTTTCATATATAATATATGACACTCAATAGAAAGAGGCAGCATGGGGGAAAAAAAAGAAAGAAAGAAAGAAAGAAAAGAATTGACTGAAAATGAAGAGAAAAATTACCTAACAGCAACATACATAGAAGAGATTCAGATATTGGAATTTGGAAAAAATAATTTCAAAATAACTGAGATAAATATGCACGAATATTAAATGACAAAATGAATAATTTTATCTAAGAACTAAAATTATATAAAAGACTCAAATAATAATTCTAGAATCAAAAAGTAAAAATAATTGAAATAGGTTTTCTAGAGGATTAGAAAGTTCTGAAGAGAGAAGCAGTGAACTGGAAGGTAGCTTGGAAAAACACAGTTTGAAGCAGAAAGAGCTAAAAGAATGGAAAATAAGAAAAATGTATAAAGATATATGATTCATAGTCAAAGGACCAACTAATAAGTTTTGGAATCCATAAAAAAGAGAAGAGGAAGAATGAGATAGTCAATATATTATTAGAAAATGGTTACGAATATTTAAAAACTGATAAATACTTCAGAAAGCACTACAAACTAAGCAGGACCATTCAGATAAAAACAGTTCTTGACACATCATGGTTAAATGGATGAAAATCAAATAACAAAGAAATGCCTAATTAAGATATAACACAAGTCGAAAAATAAAAATTAGTAATTATAACAAATGTAGCTTGATTGTATCATCCATTAAGGCCAAATCTGTCTGACTGTAGAAAAACAATCCTCTTACACATTCTATCAAACACACAGTTAAAAAAATGTTATGTAGAAAGTGGGAAGGGGGAAGCTATACCAGGGAAATACAAAAATAAAAATGAAACTGGAACTGCACAAATGATGTTTTTTAAAAAACAATTTAAGCAAAAAAAAAAAAATTGAAACTGGAAGTTACCGAGTTACAAAATAAGAGTTTTCAGTTCTTATTTGTGGGGTCCTGTTTAGTCACAGAGAAATTAAGCCAACGATTGTAATCTTAGAGAATTCTCAGCAAACATTGTAGTTTAAAAGAGAACACTGGCTTCATTCGTTTAAAAAAAATAAACAGATATTTCTGTTTTATTATTTAATACCTTCCTCATAGGTTTCCTGTGAGAATCAAATGAGTTAATACCTATAAAATACTTAAAACAGTGACTGTCATCTAACTTTTGTTCAATAAGTATTATGTATTGTTGTTTTTTGTTGTTGTTGTATTGTCCCCTGGAATAATATTTTCTAGACTAAACATTCACTTACAATGTCTTAACAATACTGAAATTAAGAATTTTTTAAATTTTATTTTATTGCAATTTAAGTTATTTCCATGTATTACAAAATGTGATGAGTTACTGAGTGTATTTCGATTTCATTCAGAATTGGAATGGAATACTAAATAAGATGGTCCTTCAAAATTAAATAATAGTTCTTAAAATACATCCTTTAAACCAGTAAGGCAGGTTTTACAATCTACATGTATAGTTAAATTCAAACTAAGAGAGATCAGGTGATTTGTCCTAAGTTCACCAAAAAAAATAAAGCAGGACCTGAACTGATGTCTTCTAAGTCAAGTGATCTTTACATATACCCTAGTATACTCAACTAAAATATAAGTCCTTAACTTAGAGCTAACTGGCTACAATAATTTATTATTCTATAGGAAGAATATCATAATATTCTGGTTATTTTTATATAAATTGGTTAATATAAACTAGTTATTTTTATATAAACTGGTTAATTTTATATAAATTCAATTAGAAACCAAAAACATTATAAATTAGATAGTTTCTACTTACAGGAAATATTTTGACATTCACTAGCTCATTTTATTTGATGGCATTTTAACACTTCCCATTTCCTCTTCTACCTTGCACATCTAGCATTTCCCTTGCCTGCACTGAAGTTTATACCATGTTCTCACCAATGATTCAGAAAACAAAGTTGGAGGCTCAGGGAGTATTTATCTGGAACATCACAATTAAAATGCATACGGGACTCACCCAGCATTGTCCCATGAGATTTTTCTCATATTTATTCTATCCTCAATATTTACATTACCTTTCTAACAGATCAGGTTGTTTTCAGTCTCCATTTCCTCAAATCGGTTTCATATTCCACTTCTAGATTAATATTCCCAAATTATCTTATTCCCTGCTGTCTGGCTAACAAAATACAGCTTCCTCAGCTTGGTTATCATGTTCTCTCCAAACTGTACTTCTCACCAAATCTCCATTGTGCCCCTAATATTTTAGATCCAAATACTTGGTTCTAAAAGGGAATTCCTACAAAAAATTAACCCTTCTGCTTGCTTCTACTTGGGCTACTCATTCTGACTAGAATGTTCACCTTAATCACACTTTCCTATAATAAAAGAGGAAGAAGATTTTACAGTTGTACTGTATTGGTCAGTGGTCAGTTGGAGAGACAAAAGTCTATCCAGCTAGTTTAAAACCAAGGAAATTTATTACAGTGTACTAAAATAGCTTAGCACATTCTTAGGACTATTGGAATAGAACACTAATCACCTCTTTGAAGTGAAGACCACAAGCTCCAGATGCACAATGCCACAGGGTACTACCGAAATCAAGAGAAGACTACTATCTAAAAGCCCATCACCACTGCTGCAGGCTTCAGCACCACACTGAGACTTCTAGAATCACAAATTTGATTCCAATGCTCTTTCTCTCAATAATCCTGAAGCCAGTGTCAAGACCCTTGGACCTCTGTCAACACAACCAAGGGAAGAGGAAGGGAGGAGAGCAGGGAGGATAATCACTTTGTGACTGAGCCTGGCAGCAGAAACAAAAAAATTGGGCATTCACTTCAGTTGTCTTCCAAATCTTAAATAAAAGTATACCATTGGTAAAGGTAAATTATACTAGGACCCTAGTTGCAAAAGCTTATGAGAAATGTAGTTTTTAGCTTTCCAGCTTCTTTATAACAGGAAGCATAATTGTAAGGGCATTGAATAGATGTTGAATGCTAAGCTACTATCTCCACTGCAATTCTCTCTCCACGGTGCCCATCAAAAAGCACTATGAATGGCCCCTTTCCTTCTCTGCACTCCTATATTCTTTAGTTTCAACATTTGCTCATGTTCTCTTTATTTCCAAGTATGTGCGTATTCTTCTACTGGATTATAAATTCCTTGAGAGCTAGATATTGTATCTTTCCGCAAATTTGTGGATTCCATAGTGCCTTTCAGAATACAGATGTTGTTTCTCTCTGAAACTTTGTATAATCACAATGGAGGTTTATTCAAATGTGCAGAATGGATGAATGAATGAATGAATGAATGAATGAATATGAATATACTTTGGACCTTGGAAGCAGAGAATAGGTTCCTAAAGAAAAATATGTGACAGTAATTTCTTAAAGGGAAATGGTAGCCATTAGACTGATGACTCTGGGTGAAAAAAATAATAGTCATAGGGTGATAGAACAACTAAGAGTGCAGAAAATTCACCACATGAAAAAAATTATCTGCATAAAAATTATTCTAGGATCAATTTTTTATATTAGGAATAAGACTTTTGGTTTTTGTTTTAATTTATTCAACAAGAAATAAACTAAACATAAAATGTCTCCTTTTCTGAGATTTTCTAAAAATGATCAAGAATTGAAAGAGTTATAAATTCTGCGGAATCTAACGCTCAACATGGTGACTACAGTTAATAATACTATAGCATATACTTGACATTTGCTAAGAGAGTAAATCTTAAGTGTTCTCGCCCTATCAAAACAAAATAGTCAAATGATGGACACATTAATTAACTTGATTGTGGTAATCATTTCACAATTAATACATATATCAATTTATCACATTGTATAACTTAAATACATACAATTTTATTGATCAATTTTACCTCAGCAAAGCTGGGAGGAAATTGAAAGATATAAATTAACAAATATCTGATGAGATTAGAAATTATGTGACAATCCTCTAAATAAAGAAGATCAGTGCAACCACACCTTCAGGTTATATTTCACCAACTGAAGAAACATAAGGAGGACTAATAGGTCATGTTATATAGGAAGTGGGTGGTGTAACACACTGTAGAAAGTATTGGTGATTAGAAGAGAGATGACATTTTGATTTGTGGGTCTGACGAGCTTAATATAAATATGCTCTTAATATAACTCTAGAATATTATATGAAATATACTGGTTGTCATGGACACCTTTATTTTCTTTATAAGCAAATCCAGCTGAGTTGTTTTACTGTAATTTATAGACAAGCTCTCATAGTTTCTCACTCTTTATTCTGTACTCTTAGGAATATGAAATTCTCAAATGCCACTTTTTTTTAAATTATTATTTTCATAAATAGACACCTGGGAGGCAGGAAAGACTTCTCAAAGTTTAACTTTTTTTCTTAATCTATTCTATTAATATGTAATTTTTAAAACTCTATCAGATCACCTTGTGAAAAATGTGTAATGATAGTGGATTATTACAAAGATTATATTTAACTTCTGAAAACATCTCAGTGATTTCTCTCCTTGTCATTATTTTAAGTTAATATTGCACTGTTCTTTGCCTTTTATTAATGAGACATTCTGGTTATTACTCATCCTATTGTTAGTTGAAATGGAAAGCTCTTCAAATTAACAGCTGGCATTTATCAACTTACCTCACATGAACTTTCATAGTCATTATTTTCATTCTCATAGTTGTGACTATAAATTAATGTCGCTAAATTTTTTAATGTATGTCTGTTGCAAAATCTGCTATTATTCACCAATGCCTTTCTTCCCTTCTTTTATAAGAGCCAAACCCCAGTTTTTAACTAGACATGTGATCAGCTAAACAGAATAAAGACAATATTTTCTAGCCTATCTGTCTGCTAGGTGTAGGCATGTGATTAACTTCTTGCTAATACAATGGAAATAGAAGTGATGTGTGTAACATCAAATCACACTCCTAAGATAAGGGCCATTTTGCTCTGACCAGAATGTGGTCCTGATAATGAGCCATCGTGACAACAGGGGTGATGGCAAAATACACATAATGCTCTGGTGGAGTTAAGCTAATGCCAAATTGACAAAGCTGGCTGCTAAATTATCAGGAATCTTGCAAGCCAGTGGTTAAATTATTGGTAGTTAAAAATTGCTATCATGGAGAATCTGCACCACAAAAATCAGCAAATATCACAAATCTGAAAATTTTTTTTCAGAGAACTGGTTTTTCTGCACATCTCTGGCAATATACAAGGGATAGGAAGAGCAACAAGACAGAAAGCATTTGGGTCCTTACATAATCATAGTACCAGATCTGGATTCCTTATGCCTAAACCACTACACGGATGAGAAATAAATTCCAAAACGTGTAAGCCACTGTTATTTTGTATTTGTTACAGATGGAGAACATACTACATAATGGAAATGACTATGATGCCTTCAATTATACATCTAAAAAGCACTGTTGTCTTCCGTGGGAGCTTACCTATTCTGACAAAGCTGCTATGTGTGTTTTACACTTAAAAGTGACTCGTTATGTGCTAATTATTGATACACAAATGCATAATTTCAAACATTTCACTTCTGGAAGCTTAAAATAAAAGATTATATTAAACATATGTAAAAAGTCTCTTTAAAAAGAAAACTGTAGGAAGAAGCAGTAGCAAATATATTTGCCATTGAGGCAGATATATAATTGATGTGATTCAGCAAGAGACTTAGCTTAAGCTTTCTAGGACTGTGTAATTATCATCTCACAAAAGATAAGATAGTATTTGCCAATGAGAAAGAAAAATTTCACCAGCGCTACATTCATAAGAATGATTTCATGAGTTCTTTCACAAGAGCAACTGAATAATTTTTAAAAAACAAATTATCAACATTTTAAAGAATTTTTATACACATTAAAATCCTAGAGACTATTAATAAAATATGTTTCAGTGAAGATATTTCTGAAGCTACCTCTCCAAAACTAGCTTCCTGGAAGACTAATTTGATTGAAGGATAGAATTCAAAATATACAATAAAATATATAAATTCATTATTTTATAATACTAGATTTTTAATAATAACTGCATTTTTAAATTTGGTGGCCCACATTTCACCAAATGGCTTAAATGAATATGTGTTTTTCTAAATAAAATCATTTGAGGATATATTTCTGGGACTAAATCACTGTTAACCTTTTGCCTGAAAGGTTAATTTCCTAAGGGGAGTAGTAGTAGGTTTGAAAAGTCATTAGAATTCCAATACATTTAAAATTGCATAAATAAATGATTTATAGCAACAGAAAAGTATTCCATGATTTTATTTCTGAAGAAAATATTGAATTTTATTTAAAATGTAAAACTTTACACATTTTAGTTTATTAGTAAATTTTATGAGCAAACTTGTTACACTAAATATTTTATTTCTAATATTCCTTTTTGTTTAAGGTAACCAACAGTGAGATTGGTGCAAATATTGGAGTTTGGTACTGGGTTGACCTGGAGAACTTTGCTTTTTAAATCATTATGAACTTCCTAGGTGGCTCCAACAAAATCACAGTGAAGTTAATTCTTTGAAAACCCAGGATAAAAATAGTCTCTGTCATTTACCTCTAAGAGCCATGCTTTCCAGAATATAGATTTCATTTAGGAATAGGAAAGCAGGTTCGGACGCTCTGATATTGCCAAAGGGCCAGCTATTGTGGTGGAATTACACTGAATCTGTCAGAAGTTTCTCACCAACAAAATGAAAAGACTGGCAAATACTGTCTAAGGCCACTTTTATATCTAAGTTATCCCATAGTATTACTGAAAGGTCCAATCGCATGGGATTTTAGGGTTATAACTACATGGCATTATCAGCACACGGAGACAAATGAGTCAGAGCCCGAGCAGAATGAAGACAGTGTTTAAATAAAAGGGTGCTTAGAGTCGGATATCAGAGCATGAATTAAGTAAAAAGGGTGGTTTTCTAGTGGGAATGTGAACGAGTACAGCTGCTATGGAAAAAGTTTGACAGTTTCTCAAAAGGTTAAACATAGAACTTCTATATGACCCACAGTTCCACTCTTAAGTACATATCCAAAAGAATTGGAAACAGGGACTTGAAAAGATTTGTATGCCAATGTTCATGGCAGCACTTTTCACAATAGCCAAAAGACCGAAATAATCCAGCATTAATTGTTAGATGAATGGACAAACAAAATGTGGTATATACATATGATGGAATATTACTCAGCCATAAAAGAAATAAAATTGTTGTATATACAACATGAATGGATTTCGAAAACATTATGTTTAATGAAATGTCAGACAAAGAAAGACAAATACTGTATGATTCCTCTTATATAAGGTATCTAGAATAGGCAAATTTATAGAACAAAAAGTAGAATAGAAGTTTCTGGAAACTGGGGGAATGATTGAAAAGTTTTGGGTATAGATAGTGGAGATGGTTATCCAATATTGTGAATAATAGTATTTGATGCCACTGAACTGTACACTTAGGAATGGTTAAAATGATAAATAGTATATAATTTTACAACAATAAAAAATGAGGGCACCTGGTTTTACTAATACATTTCTTGATCAAGAGCTAAAGACATGGGGATATACATATATATTACTTCCTCAAAATAAATCCACCTCTACAGTTATGATTCATGTTTTTTTAAGTATGTTATACTGTCATAAAATTCATATTAAAATAACAGAAAAAGTCAGTTTATCCTATTGATACATATATTTTCTATGGTAAATAACATAAACATGTGGTAAAAACTGAACTTTACTGAGTCATATGCTGGGTCCTTGGAAAGTTACATAAAATCTTATACTCAGTTCCTTAGGCCAAAAGGGCAATCATTTAACATAAAAATTCAAATGAGATGTTTGTATTGATGTATTAGTTTGCTGAGCCTACCATAACAAAGGACTACGAAGTGAGGTGCTTAACCAAAATTTATGTCTTACAGTTCTAGCTTCCAAAAGTCCAAGATCGGGTATCAGTGGGGTTGCTTCTTTCTGAGGACAATGAGAGAGAATCTTATCCACAACTCTCTCCTAGCTTACTGTTGTCTGCTAACAATTTTTGGCATTCCTTGGCCTCTTTACTTCAATTTCTGCTTTCATCGTCACACGGTATTCTCTCTATGTTCATGTATCTGTGTCCAAATCTCCCCTTTAAAAAGGACACCAATTACATTGGATAAGAGGCCCATTCTACTCCTATATAACCTCATCTTAACTCTGTCAGCAATGACCCTATTACCAAATAAGGTCATGTTTGAGGTACTAGGGTTTCAGACTTCAGCATATAAATTATGGGACAACAAAATTTAATTAATAACAATTATCTTGACTTTGAATTAGATTTATTTATTTATTTATTTATTTATTTATTTGTAAAGATCAAAAGGTAGACATGTTGGAGATTTTTAAGCTTATCAAGAGATTTTTCTTGGTAACACTGATATAGAAATCAGTGAAAAATGCAGGCACATCCCTGCATTTGGAGCATATTTTTACATGACATTGTACATTTTTCTGGGAGGTTAGCTCTAAGCTTTATCTTGTTTCAAATAATTATGAAGTGTGTATTTTATCACTCTTCAGTACACTGCCCAGATTTACTGGATTAGTAAATGATAAGTATTTAAAACTTAAAATAAATTTGAAAATTGACTCTCCTATGCTCTTCATTTTCATTTACTAGAAATTTCTTTATAAATGCCATGATAAAGGCATCTTTCTTTCCTAGGAATGTCAGAAATTACATGAAATGTTTTAATATATCTTTTGATAGTTACCTATACAGCCATCACCTTCAAGTAGAGCCAACTTTCCCAATGGTGGGAGTTGTCTCATTTGTTTTACTGCAGCAGCAGTTGAAAGCCTTTTTCAACATCAGTGTTGCAAAAAGATAACTTTCAATAACCACTGGAAACCATTCTGGCACATATGCTAAATACATTACTCAGCAGTAAAACTATTTAAAATTTTCATCTCTGGAAAGAAATCTAACAATTACAGAGGCATGTGGCACTTTCAGGATGAGTATGAAATCCTCTTTGATGTTAAGGCATATTGATAAAAATAATTAACTTCCCTACAAATATTGTGATTTTATTCTTTGAATCCTCTCCACAGAACACTTACTTTTTGATAACAGAGATCAGATTTTTGTTGAAGAGGATAATAGTAACCATCTGTTGCGTTGCATAACTACTTGGACATCACACTAAAATCAGAATAATCCCATATCTCAAACACATCAAAGGTAGATTTAGAGAGCACTAGCCTATTGTTGGAAAATCAGCAATAAAATAATGAAACAATTTTTCCTCTATTCTCTATCAGAAAATGGCATTTCAAAGCACAGAGTGTCCTTTACACCCCTCCCAGAATGAGGCCACTAGGGTTTATATTTCCTAAGGCCTGACAGAACATTTATAAGCAGATCTTCTCACTCTGTCTTTATAAGAATAGTCCGTAACTAGGGTCAACAGGGTAGAAAGCCACTAGTTCTGTTCAGAAAGTTAGAGGGGGTGAAAAGTGCTCTGTCTGGCCCCAAATAATTCTTAAACTTTGAGCCCAGAAAGCCTTAGCATTTTGAAGGCAAGGATTATTTCCAGGAAGCCACAGTGAAACAGGATTTGCCATGAAGTGTTAAAAAAGTAATAAAGCACTAACAAGGATTTGTTAGCCAAATTTTTAATGCAACTGTGGGAACTAAGGAAATGAGGCAGGGCAAGTATATCCTGATGGCTAATTAAGGAGGAAAAGTCCAAAGCACTCAGCACAAAGGACACACTGAGGGTGGTGCTGCAGAGGCAGATTCTGGATTCTGGAAACCTGAGGACATATGTGTGGGTGCTTGTAGAATACAGAGAGAGAGGCACAGGGATTTCTTCTATGGATTTCATGAAGCTCACTCTGTGTCCAGGCCAGAAAATTAAAAGAATAAAACCTGGAATTAATACACATAATCTCCAAAGAGCTTCTCACTTGCCATGTAAAGCATAATCACTTTGAACATAATGAAACAGAAGTTTCTATCAAATATCATGTTCTCAACTAAGGTGAAATGAAGGAACAAGAACTAGAAAGAAGAGACAGCCCCTGACATCCAGGAGCTGCTATGGCACTGACAAGGCCTTTGTTCTTTCTCGTTGAATGCAATTATTACATAGAACATCAACATCAGACAAGATCACTCTGTGACCATAATAGAGGAAATAAAAAACAAGACCACCTCACAACTGTGTCTGAAAAGACAAAACATAAACATTGTCCAAGCACAAAATCCCAAACATTCCTCACTCCCAGCCAATGTGAATGCTTTACCAATCACTGTATTAGCCTCACTCTTGTCTACCCTCCCTGAAAATAAGAGTTATTTAGAAGTCAGTTATAAAATTGGCCCCTCTTTCGTACAACAGCCAATCTATAGCAAACCCCCAATTCCTTGGACCCTTTACAAAATCAACCAAAGCCCAAATCTTGTAACCAGTCCTTTTTAATATCATAATACCAAGGTGCCCCACAGTCCCTCACTCTCCTTCACTGTAATGACTAATAAATCCAAGTTGCTCAGTGGCAGATGAGTCCCTAGTAGTCTTTGGCTACAACATTACAAGGATTACTGAGATTGTCCCAAAATAAAATTAGATCACCTTGGATAAGTTCTGCTTCTGAACTATGAAGCCTTACTTATTCTATCTCTATAATACTGGAGCAGTACCAACAGAGCTTTAATTTGGCCTTAAATAATTTATTCATCACCTCATTTCTCCCCTCTTTATATAAGCTGCATGGTAAACCAATTTTGACCTCTGAGAAGACAAATGGGTAACTTGTAAAGCAGTTAAAAAAGTTAATTATTTATACCATACTGGCTTCTGTTATAGAAAAGGAGACCAACAAGAGCAATTAGGTAAAAAATAGATTTAAAAAAAATGATTGTCAGAGAGTAGCTGTTTCTCTGAGTTATAAATTTATCTTTCTCCAATTTATAGAGTATTGAAGGATCCCTAGTGAACTGTGCCTTCAGTGTTCCTGACTCAGTGTAGTACCTTCCCATGTTCACTCTGGGCTTGGCCATGTATTTTGCTATTCCCAATTGGACATTAGCAAATGTTATGGATTAAACTGTGTCCTCTCCCAAAAATCACAGATTGAAGCCCTAAACCCCAATGTGGTTGTAGATAGAAATAGGGCCTCTAAGGAGGTAACTGAAGTTAAATGAGGTCATAAGGGTAGGGCCTAAGTCCAAAAGGACTGTGTCCTTATAAGAAGAAGAAGAGATATCAGGGATGTAGTACACAGAGAAAATGTCATTTAAGGACACAGTGAGAAGTTGGCCCTTAGCAAGCCAAGGGAAGAGTTCTCATGAGAAACCAAGTCTGCAAGTACTTTGATCTTAGATTTCTAGCCTCCACAGAAATGTGAGGAAAAAAATTCTGTTGTTTAAGCCACCCAGTCTGTGGCATTTTGTTACAGCAGCCCTCACAGCCTAATACAGCAAATACAAAATAGAGTATTGAGAAGTACTTACATATCGGAACCTTCTTGGGACCCTGAAACCACTATGCTGTGAAGAAGTATAAGTTTTTTCATCATAGTGATGAAAAACGAGAAACTCAGTTAACATTCAGAACAAAGGCCACAAATATATGGCCCCTATTAAAACATCATACCATCTGCCGGCCATTTAAACCACCCTAGCTGAGGTCCCAGAGAGCATGGAGCAGAGATTATACCCTATGTAAATTCTTGTCACACAAAATTATGAGCCACAAAAAAAGTATTGTTTTAACCTCCTAAATCTTAAGACATTTTGTTAACATAGCAATAAATAAATAAAACAGAAATTGGTACTAGAAATGAAATGCTACCGTAACAAAAACCTAAAACATGTAACATTGTTTTGGTGACCAGGGTATGGGTGTGAAGTCTTAAATTATTGTTCTCCATAGAAAGACAACCAATAGGACACACATGCACGCACACACACACACCATCTTTATGTCAGAGACAGAGAGATTTCAGGAAATTGTCTCATGTAATTGTAAGAGGCAGCAAGTTCTAAATCTGCAGAGCAGGCAGGCAGGTTGGGGACCAGGGAAGAGTTACTATTGCAGCTTTAGTCCCAAGGCAGTCTGGAAACAGATTCCCTCTTCATCAGAGGGCTTCAGTCTTTAAAGGCTTTCAACCGATTAGATGGCATCCACCTACATTGTGGATGGTAAACCACTTTACTCAAAATCTACTCATTTAAATGTTAATAGAACACACACATACACACACAAACACAAAAAGAGTAGGGGAAAAAAATAAAAGAATAGAGCATCCAAAAACTATGCAACAACATCATGTGGTCTATCATACATGTAGCTGACATCCCAGAATGAAAAGAGAGAAAAGAACAGAAAAAATATTTGAAAAAATTGCCTGAGAATTAAAAATATATATATATATAAAACAACAAACCAAAGATCAAAGAAGCCTAGAAAATATTCATGAAAACATTCTTTAAAAACTACAACTAGAAGAACAAACTATACCTTAAGCAAGCAGAAGAAATGAAATAATAAAGATGAGAGCCAAATTAGTGAGACTGTAAATAGTAAAGGAAATCAATAATCTAATATCTGTTTATTTGAAAAGACCAAAATAATTTAAATCTCTAGCCAAATTAGCCAAGAAAAAAAGATAGAAGACACAGTAATAAAAAAAAAAAAATCACTGCAGATACTCATACATTCAAAAGGATAATTCAGGAATATTTAAATAACTTTATGTCAATAAATTTGACTACCAGATTAGCAAGACGAATCTCTTGAAAGACACAAATTACAAAAGCTTGCTCAAGAAAAAAATTGCATAGCCCTGTATCAATGGTCACCAAATAGCCCTGTATCAATGGTCACCAAATGATCATCGAAGAACTACATAGTAATTATTTTAGACTTTGCAGATCATAGAATATCTGTTCCAATTACTCATCTCTGATGTTGTAGTATAAAAAAGAAAAAAAAAAAAAGCTATAGACCATACATAAACTAATAGCTATGGCTATTTTCCAATAACATTTTATTTACATAAATAGATGACTAGCCCTCAACCCAGAGTTTGCCTATATTTAAGAATTCAGTAAATGATTATGGAATGCTTATAACAGGTACCATGCTAAGTGCTGAAGACGCAACACTGAACAAAACAGATTCTCAGCTCTCAGAGAGTTTATGGTCTAGTCAGTGATACAAATAAACAAATAGACAATCAAAATATAATATGATGAGTTTAACAATGGAAGTAGTATGATATTCTGTACAAACACGTGGGAAAGACACCTAACCCAGATGAATCTCAGAAAAATTACCAGAAATAAATTATATCTAAGTTGAGAAATTCACCAGAAGGTGAAGAGGATATAGTAATATAAGAACAAAGAAAGAGAGAGCAGGTGAAAAATACATATCATAAACTATGGGGAATTCTAGAAACTGAAAAAAATCTCAGTATGAATGAAGCTTGGAAGGCAAGTTATAGAATAGCACAAAAGAAAAGGTCTAGCTATGCTAAACTGTTACTGTAATTTAGGAGAGAAATTATAGTGTTTAAAGTTGGCAGTATTGTGGGGATGGAAAGAAATGAGCAAGTTCAATAGATGAGTTTGATGTACATACAGGATAAAAGAGAGAAATGAGGATATAAGAACTAAAACATCCAGAGTTCTGGTTTGAGTAAGCTAGGTAGTGACATCCTTTCTCTGATATAAGGAACGCAGAAAGAAAAGTCAAACTACATGTCTAAAAATGTTAGGTAATACCAGTTATAAAATAAATAAGCCCTTGGGATGTAATATAGGTGCAGGGATCCCCAACCCCTGGGCTGTGGACTGGTACCGGTCCACGGCCTGTTAGGAACTGAGCTGCACAGCAAGAGGTGAGTGGTGGGAGAGCAAGTGAAGCTTCATCTGTATTTGCAGCCGCTCCCCAGCACAAGCATCACTGCCTCAGCACCACCTCAGATCACCAGGCATTAGATTCTCATAGGAGTACTAGCCCCTGGTGCCAAAAAGGTTGGGGACCACTGATGTATGACACAGTGACCATAATTAATACTGTATTGTATCTTTGAAAGTTGCTAAGAGAGTAGTTCTTAAAAGTTCTCATCACAAGAAAAAAATGGTAACTCTGTGTGGTGATAGCTATTAACTAGACTTACTGTGGCAATCATTTCACAATATATAAGTGTATTGAATCATTCATTATATGTATACCTGAAACTAATGTGTCAATTATATCTGAATAAAAAAAAATTTGTAACAGGAACTATGTTTCATATATATCAGCCCAGTTGACTGCCATCTGCCAAGTCCAATATATAGTTTGTGTTTGTCCTTTCTCTTCCAAGATCTAGAAATAGATGACTGCCAACTTCCATGATGAAAAACCACTGAAATAATATATACAGTTCCTGCGCAAATATATGCCATTTGCATAAAATTTTATAGTTTATATTTAAATCTTTTCAATTTCATTAGTCACATGGACATACAACTGGGTGAAGATATTTAGTATAGAAATGTGAAGGTCTGAGAAATCATATATCATCTAATCCAATACCTTCAGAACATAAACAGGGAATCTGAGGGTGACGTCAGTCGCAGTTGCCAAATGTTTATGTAGAAGAGACTTACAAAGGGGATGGGATTAGGAGACTAGCTCTGATGCTGCCTTTACATAATATCTTACATAAGACAAGGAAATGTTAATTGTTCACATTGATGAAGTCATCTCTCTAGGTATATGGGTGGGGTGGGTGGGAAGTGCCAGAGGAAATTAGGAAGACACCAAAATTCCCCTAGGCCCACCCTGACCTTCTATTGAGTGGCTTACTTCCTTCACTGGCTTCGTTTTAGAAAAACTGTTTCATTTTCATAGTGACCAGCTTTTAAATATCAGAAAACTTTTAGAATCAACTACGATATTAGTATTTTTACTCAAAGACAATTGAACCAAAATAATTTTCAAAACATATAAGGAGAATTTTAAGATCTGATTAAACTATAAGCAATGACTGAGATAAAGCTACAAATGCTGCAAATGTAGAAAGAGTTTGAGTTGGTTGAGTAATAAAAAGCGGACTTAGTTAAACAGACCTCTTAAAATATAGTTCAGGTACATAAAAACCAAGGAATTTTAATCTATTCTGTTAAAGCCAAAAAGGAAATAAGCCTTCCCCCTTTTATGCTATTGCTGAATGGATAATGGGTTTCAAGAATATAGCACCAAGTATTGAATGATGGGATAGGTCACAGAGGAATCAGAATACCACTGGCACTGACTGAATGGTTTTTACTGGCTCCGTGTGACCTTTAAAAGGTGATTCCTGCCACCAGAGTAAGCATAGCATAAGACATTTAAAACAAAGATAGAACAGCTGACTCTTTTAAATGGAGCAAATTGAGTCTCATGGAAAATTTGAGTACTCTAAAGGTATGCTCTTTTAAACAATCCCAGGCTATTCCTAAACCAAATAGAGGGAATGATTTAAAGTGTATTCCAGGATAACTTAGCTCCCTAGATAATTATTAAGAGAATATGAGTTCAATTTGAGAACCAACATTGATTATATTCACTCTAATACTAATTAGAATCTCTTACTTCACTAAGGCATAACTTTAATGCCATAACTAAAAACCAGAAAAACAAAAGAGCCTAAAATGAAATACATATACTAATATAGCAAGCACCTTGAAAGTGCTGTTGAGCTATGCTTCGAAATTTATAAGAAAAACATAAAAAGATAAAACCTAACCTCAAAATTAAGCTCTTAGTTGTAGAATATAGTAATAGGAGATAAACTCATTAATTGAAAGTTTTCAGAAACTGACTTTGACTGAAGGAAATGCTATTATGAATATAGAGCTCAATTAATTAAGAGTTAACTTGTTACTGAAGTTACCTTCTTGAGGGTGAATGAACCAAACCACCTGAACTGAAATTGGTTCTGGGATTTTAGTTTATTTTCAAATAATATTAACTTGAGAATTAGAAAATAATGTTTTTACAATTATATTCTCCCAAGGACCAAAAAATTTTATCCTGTTCTGCTATTAGTTAATTTGACATGCTTTAAATCACTTTTTATCTAGTATTTCACTTCATCATCACTTAGTCAAGGTGGCATGTTCAGATTCCATTTTTGAAATACCCAAGAAAGCAGACCGTTTTCTAGAATAGAAAACTATTGTTTTTAAAAAGTGCTCTATAAACAGAACCTTGTATTTAACTCTCTTTTAGACATGTAAACTTTCACCATAGTAAGAGATTCTTTGAGAGGTAAAGAATCAAAAAAAATTACATTGAGAGATTCTATCAAGCAGAATTGTAACATGTCTACCATAAATATAATTTCAAATTTTATAATTTATAATTTACAACAGATTCAAAAATTGCAACTATGCTTGGAAAAGTAATTAAAATTTCTTCTGATTGTTTGGCTAGGATTAGTCAACTACAATGGGAAAATTCACTGTTTATGTCTTGAAGAATCTCCTTACGAAGCAGAATTTGTTCTAGGAGGAGAAGGTAGAATTGGCTGACTGTCTAGGAAGAAAGCTCCTAACCCCAAATCTTTCCCATTTCTCACCATTAAAATCGTCAACTTCTTTTGGAGACGTCTAGTAAGAGGCGATAGGACATTGGGGGTGGGAGAGAAAGTTGTTCCTTACAATAGCCACAATTAATCTTTTATGGTAAAATAAGAACTGAGTATATATACATATCTCCTTCTAATCCTCACAACTACCTCACTTGTTAGTGTTTTGTTTCTCAACTTACATATGGGAAAATGAGGCTGGAGAAATAAAATCACCAGTCTAAATCTACACATTAACTGAAGGGTAGTGTTGTCACTCACAACAGAGTCTTTTTGAGTGTGATCTAATTAACTCATTACATGTCATGCCTTTATCCTAGGGGTATGAATAAAATTAAGGAAGGCATTTTAAAAAATAATGAGACACCACTAATAAGGAAATCAACATGGGCCATGATGTGAGAACAGCCAGCACAAGAACTGGGAGAAAGCATGCCTCAGAAAAACAGAAGGATAAAAACAAATTGCTCACTTCAGAAATTTATGTAGAAATCTTCTTAGCATAGAGTTAAAACACAGTCTTCAGTAAAAATTATGCATCTTGATAATTCATTTTTCAACTGGACAAATAATGTGAAGACAAATTTCTTCAATTTTTATTCATTTATACGGCAAATATTTATTGAGATAGATATGATTCTAATGTGATCTAGTAGTGAGAAGATATACAACATCCATTTATGAATAATTTAATTGGTTAAAGAAAGTCACAAAATGAACCCAAGTTTAAAAGGAAGAAATAGGACTAATGGAAAAAGCAGAAAAGATTTTGTGGCCACATTTTATCCAACACAATTTATTTTGGTATATCCTTATTACTTTTAATGTTTTCCTCATGCAATCTCTAGAAAGAAGTTAATTCTCTGGCAGCAACAGAGCCATTTGAAAACTAAATGGCTCTAGACTTGCTGACGCTACTATAAAGAAGCGTCTATGTTTAAATTATGTCTTCTACTAACTTATGTAAGTTAGTCAGGTCGAAACACAAAATAACTTGCCTTTTTTTGCAATATTCTTTGGAGATTATTTGTGATCACTAAAGCAACTAAGAAAAATTTTCCAAAATGGCTATCAAATAAGAATAACTACAGGTAATTTCTGTGTCATTATCTAACTGGGGCATCATCTAACTGGGGCATTATCTAACAGGATCTCCCAAGAATAATTTAATTCCCTAGAGTAGGTACTTTTGTTTGCTTTACTATTTACTCTTTGATTAAGGCTAAGAATTGGTGGTTACATGTTCACTTGTAGCTTTTCCCATTGAAGATGTAAATAATTTCTTTCCAGAAGAAAGGCAATCCCAAAAACTGTAATTTCATTGCCTTGTAGGAGGATACTAACCAGTTTCGTCCCCAAATTTGCAATCTAATTTCAGTATGTCTTTCTTAACGGGCTATATTAAATGCTCTTCTTTGAATGTTTTTTCAACTACCTTTACCTTACTGCTGATTCCCTCATTAATGATTTAAATAAATGTTTGGCACATGCTCACTTGATATTTGTTAAAAAAAAAAAAAGTCATGTTTTTAACTCTAAAAATTTATACTTTAACAGTACAATGGAAAAATCCGAAGTATAAAAAGTAAAAAGTAGTGGCATGGTTTGCTGATGGATAGGACCTAAGGACTAAGGAAAAGAAGAATATGAAATATAACCTTCAGATTTTCTCACACTTTGAAACAAGAATTCATGAAAATAACACACAAAACTTTAAAGTCTTCCAGGGTAAATTTTAAAGCTATGGATGAATTAATCTCTCCTACTTTAGATCAAAAGCAAAGAGGTTCTGATTTGTCTCAAATATCATCTAGTAAGTAACAGACAAACATTTAAAACATCATTCTAGTTTAACAAAATATCCCTGGGAAAATTATCTTTTAGCCATAAAAAAGTTGGTCAAAGTTCTTAAAGACAAAGAACACACTATTCACACTTTGGCTAGGAAACAGAAAGTAAAATAAAGTCTGTTTTTAAATTATGTATAGTACTACATTGAGTTTTATATGTCCAAAATCTAATCAGGTAAAAACTACTAAATCCAGAGATTATAGTACTAACTGGTTGATTCATACACCTTTATTCCTATTACTTTTCAAGAATCATTTCTCATTTTCTAAGGGAAAAGTTTTATTTGGATGAATAATAAGAAAGTTTTACAGCAATTTATTCTCTTTGTAATAACAGAAGATATATAACTTTTTAATTTTATTACCATTTTTATTTAAAATTTTATTTATGGAAAACAACAATGGTCATTGTACAAAGTTTAGGATGTATTTAAATATAAAGAAAAATTTAAATTGCCCACACTTATAAAGTTAAAATAACCAGGTACTATTTTCTTTATCTCCTCAAAAATGCTTTATTGTGCTTGAATGTATGGATACTTTTTTTTATTAAAATGTGTCTATAAGCTTTAGCTTTTGATGTATAACAAACTACTAAAATCTCAATAGCATCGCAATGAATATTTATGTCTTGTGTATTTCAGAGTTCGGTGGCCCACCTTTGTTCAGAGGCTGGACAGCTGTGCCAACCTCACCTTAGCTTTCTCATTCTACTAGAGGTCAGCTGAGGATCTTTGGATCTAGATTGAGTTCAGCTGGAGTAGTTTGCTCTGCTTTAAAAGGACCAGTGGTCTAGCCTGGGTATGTTTTTCTCATTGCAATGGCAGAGATTTAAGAGTGAGCAAGCAGAATTATGCAAAATTTCCAAAAAGGTATAAGAAGTTACCTGCTCTGGTAACTTCTTCAGGTCTACATTCTCTTTTGAAGGCTACCATGTACATGTAAAAATTTAATAAAATTTGTATGCTTCTCTCCTGTTAATCTGTCTTATGTCAGTTTAATTCTTAGGCCCAGCCAGAGACCCAAAAGAGTAGAGAATTCTTTCCTCTCCTATTGATACTTATTACTGCTTTGCCCTCTAATTAGTACCAATAATATTTCTACCAAAAAATAGGAGTTAGTTTTCTAATATTTATTTTATTTAAATGCTTTCATGACTATTCTAGACATTGTCATTTACTTTAATCTTTGTATATTTGATAAAAGCTAACTGGAATCATTTTATAGTAATTTCTTTGTTTACCTATGAAATTTAACCTTTTCTGATATGCTTATTATCACACCAAATTTTTTAATTTGTCTATCGCATCAGTAACCATGATTTTAGGCTAGGTTAGGAGTCAGCAAATATTCAGCGAATCTTCAGCTGAAATTGCATTGTATTTACTCATTGCCATCTTTTTCAATTTTTTTCATTTTATTTCCAAGATGTTCTTAATAGTTTGCAGGGATTTTTTTTCTGTGTTCATTTATATTCTAACTTTCTAAATTTTTGCTTACTGTTCTGTCTTTTAATCAAAAAGCCATTAATCAAATCCTCCCCACCCCATGCCTCAGCCATACTTATAAAAGCAACACTGTAAATTAGCCATTTTTTCTTAGTTTCATTATCGTCACTAAATAAATGTAATTTTCACATATTTATTATATGAGATGTTATTTCCTATAGCATAATAACATAGTAGAACCAAAAAGACAAACATGAAAAACGTTTTAAGGTAAATGAAAATGGAAGAGATATAGAGGTAAATTTTAAAGGGAAAACAAATAAGATTGCAGTTACATATATTAATATAAAATATAATGAAAGTAAGTCTTTGGATAAATGTTACGAATTGAGAAAATTAAGAAAAAAGAGAGGAAATAGAAATTTCAAATTCCAAGTGTAAAGCTGTTCTCTATAAGTCAAGATTTTTGGAAAGATTCCAAATATGACAATAAGACATAATATATTTTAAAAATAATACTACCTTTCAAAATCTCAAACTTTGTTTTCCATTAGAATCACTGGGGGAACTCAAAAAAGCAGATGTCCTGGAACCATGTTCAGAAATTCTGAAATAGTTGGTCACCCATGAATTTATATTTTAATAAATTCACTAGTAATTCAGATTCACAACAAAATTTGAGCTCCACTGTTTTAAAAGTTAACTCTACAAAGTCATGGTTACTTAAGGAGTGGCCTTTACACACAGAGAACAAGCTATTTAAGAGAATATCATACAAATGGCATAAAAAATCTTACATTTGGCTTCCCTTTATCTCCACAATTTTTTCTAAAGATTCCCCCTTCTTCATAGCATTTTTTATTTGTTTTTGAATTCTATCTTCAGTTGTTTGACTCCTTATACTAGAGTGAATACTGGCTACCCAAATATATCAAGTCATAACCCCTGAAATTTGTAAATGTTACCCTATTTGGAAAACGATCTTTACAGGTGTGATTAAATCAGGGTCTTAAAATGGAGAGATTATCCTGGATTATCCAGGTGAGCCCTACATATAATCACACATGTAGACACAAGCCAAGAGATGTTGGCAGCTTCCAGAAGCTGGAAGAGATGAGGAATATACTTTCCCTGAGAGACTCTGGAAGGAGCATGACCCTGCCATAAACTTGACTTTCAGCCTCCAGATTGTAAGAAAATGAAATTCTGTTTTTTAAGCTACCGCTTGTGGTAATTGTTCCACCAGCCACAGGAAATTAATATAGATCCCCATGATAAAGGAACTGTATCATTTTCATCTTGTAATCTCTGCTTAGAATATTGTTGGTTTTATTTTGTAAGCTCACTGCCTAGAGTATTGTTGGTTTAGAACTGAAATCTTGACCAAAATTTGGAATAACCCATAAAATTTAAAAATTGCTGATGAGCAGACCAAATCTTCCCACTACAAAAATTCTGATTTAATTGCTCTCAGGTGAGGTTTGGGTACTAGTTTTTTGTTTGTTTGTTTTTTCTCTTCTCTTCACTTCTCTTCACTTCTTTTCAAACCCTTCAGATTATTTAGTGTGTTGAGAACCATAGGCCTGGAGAATGACTGAATGAAAGGGGTGTTGTTTAGCAGAGTGTAGTAGATAAGTGCAACGGCTCTGGAATCTTACCACCAAGGGGGCCAGTCCCGGTTCTACCACGTGTTAGCTGTGGGAGGTAGGCCGGTTTACCTAACCTTCAGCCTCTTTCTTTCTTTCTTTCTTTTTTAAATAAGGTGATAAAATTATCTTCATCAGAGGGTTATTATGAGACTTAAATGAAATAACGTAGCTTTTAAAAAATATAGTGCCTAAGCCATTGTAAATCCTCAATGTTGGATTGCTATGTAAGAAAAAATTCTTTATTTCACAATTCCTTAATAAGTCATTATTTTAAATTTGGGTTAATTAGGAAGAACAAGAACTTTAATCAAAATAAATATTTAACATACATAAAACAAATCTTATATAAATGTCGGTTCAACTTTTTAAATTTACTGAGCTTCTGATATGCTTAAATATAAGTTTATTATCAATAACCCAGAGGTTTACTAAGCAACTTCTTTAAAATATTACAATTGAATTCCTTCTACAGATTCATACACTAAATTCTCTTCTAATGTAATTACATTAAAATTCCCTTGTTTAAGTAAAATTTGTATTTCTTTGGGTGGTAGAAAATGGAGCAACATTGTGTATACAGTAGAGCCATGCCAATCTTGACAAAGAAGTTATATTTCCCCTTTTTTTTTCCTTTCCCAAATCCCCATCTGTTTTGCTGATGTGCCAATATTTGGAGTCTGTTTTTCATAATGTCATTTTGTTTGTGAGGATGTCTGTTCCTGAGAGTTCACGAGCTGGCTGACAATGAAAAAGTGATCACAATGAGACCAGGAAATATCCTGAAAAATAAAACAAAATCCAAGAAAGCCGCTGAGCCCTACTGGCCAGTTGCAAAAAGAACGGGACAGCAGGGGCAGCAGTTTTGATGTTACACTGGAGGATCATCTTGGCGGCTAAAAAAACTCCAGAAAGGGGTCATTGAATAGAAGAGTTGCATCAGAGCTACTGAAGTTCCCTCCAGAAGACTTTAAACAAAATAACTGTGTGTGAAAAAGTGTTTTTACTTTACAAAGCAAACAAAAGATGACAAATAACATTTTATTTTTAATCCCTCTGAAACATCAGGAAAAATGGGGTTGGACAGAAGACAAAAATATGTAAATACTTCTATTAAGTATTCATTAGTTTTGTTTCCATATTTAAGTTAAAAAAAAAAACAGTCTGAGAACTGCCTAGAATATAAGTTTATGTCTCTCCTATTTATTTATATAACTAATAATTCTAACTTACTCGACACTATGTGGATAAATTAGTCAGAAAGGAGGATTTATTTTTCCTCTGTTCTAAAAAGCAGGCATCAAAAGTCTTAAGAATTCACTAGGCAACTTATCTTTGCTAGAATTTTACATACAATTTCCAGTATTACACATAGGTCAGGTTTGTATAATGGTCTATGTTGTAGATCATCTGTACATTAACATATGGCCTTTGAAGTTTTAGCTATATGTGAAAAATTGCTGATGAAAAACAAGTATATGTTAACAAGAGTAAATCTTTTCTTGCTGCAATAATAAAAAAGAAATCTTTAATCTTAAATCACTTCATTTTTATGCTGGATAGAAGGCATGGGTGTTAGACATCTATACTGCATTAGGTCATGGGTATTCCTTAATTTAAAGACTATTTTCATTCTGAGAGAAAATAGAATTCTTTCTCTCTTGGGTAATATGATAGTGTGATTTCCTTATAGGAGTTGGTGGATAGAGATGTGAAAAATGTCCACAAAGTAGCCTGTGCAACTTCCTATAACAGATTACTAGAAAAAATTTAGACTACTGTATTTTATTTTTTTTACCTCCATTTTATCAATAAATACTACAGAAAGAACACGTGAGTTTACAGTGTGCCCAAGAAATGCGCGAACACTCTAAAGCAGTCCAGCCCAGACTGTGTAATTGGCCATCAGCTCCACAGCTATTGAACAGGCTTCCATCTGGCAATAGGAAACCAAGAGGGAAAATAAAGAGTGTGATTTCCCTCCAGCGTGCTTCAGCTATTTTCAAATAAAGTAACTTAGAATACTGCGATATGTAAAAAGGTGGAGTAGAGAAAGACATTTCAAGAAAAATACAAACCTAATTTTGGAACTATTGCATTCCCTAGTTGGTTCTACGTCTATGTAGATTAAAGCATCTGTTCAAGGATTAGCTGTACGTTTCTAAAACTTTTTTGTAAAATTCCATTTTCAGTGAAGATGTCATGATGTGCTATATCCCTTTCCCCTCCCTCTGGCTTTAATTCAGGTGATAGACAGGAAAAGGAGAGTTCCAGAATCCCGCCTTTTCCCAGCTAGGCACAGCTTTTTCAGCTTGTGGTATAACAATTGTCGGAAATGGTAAATGATGGAAACATTTTCCTAGAAGGGGAGCCTGAAGCCTCAGAGAGCCACTCCTATTTGAGCCATAACTACTCACAGAGGCATGAATCGGAGGAAGCTTGCTACATTGAGAAGGCCTGAACGGACCAACTTGACAGAGGACTAGATTGTGATGGGCTTCCTGAAAGTGATGGACTAACACACTCCCAGGATGCACCTTCCCCTGACATTTCCTGAGCTTTGCCTCATTATTTATCTACTCCCAGGACTCAGTGGATGGGATTACAACCTACATTTTTTAAAAGAGTACATATAAAGGCAACTATTAATAATACTCTGAAGCAATAAACCACCTATATACTACTTTCCTTGTGTTAGCATTTCTCACAAGCCACGTTGCAAAGGAAACGACTTAAAGATGGCCTGCATTTTAAAATACCAAAAGAGAATTTAGCTGCGGAGAGACTGAAAAAAAGAAAAAAAAATCTGATTGTCGGTAGTCTAAAAACAAGGCATTTCCATTCCTCATAAATGGAATTTTCAGTGTCCAAATGAGAGCAAATCTTTTATTAGTTGCAGGATTTTCATTTCCCAAAAAAGTAAAAGTAAATTGTACTGTTTGCCTTCTTTTAGGTCTTTCTCTACAGTTATAGATAAGATATGAAAAGGGATTTAGATTGAAAATAACTTGAAAATTAATATTGTCATTGCTACATCACTAGGCAATGATGTCATAGGATGGAAGAAGGTAGAGTTTAAGTCACATTTTGTTTTAAACACCATTATAACAGATTAATATTGTCATATTTTACAAGTAGGAATTAATACATACATTTTATGAGGCATTTTAGGATTAAGTAATTTTTCCTCAGGAACATATTTTTAGGAGTGGGAGAAGTATATGGATATTAAGTCATAGAAAAAAGTTAGTTATTATTGCAGCCTCAATATTAATAATTAACAAAAGCTTAAGGAGGTAGTAGATTAAATTCAAGAAAGGAACTTTCAACTGAACAATGATGATGAGGATACAGGCATTTCCTGAGGGTTTATCTTTGATTAAGAGAAGTTGTTGAAAGCATTTGGCCTTTAATTCTAGCCAGTCCTTAATCCCCAGGAAGTATCCTTAGCTTGATTGCTATTTTAAGATACACTAAAAGCGTTCAGAGAGAAAATGATATATGATATTTCTTTCTTAAAGCATGATATAAATCAAAGATATTCAGATTGCTTTAACCATTTCTCAGTATTCCATACAATTTGTGTAGTGCACATGTAGTATTACATACAGTGCAAGATATCCAGCATAATGGTTAAGAATAGGCTTTCTTAGCCGTACTAAGTATCTTTGAATCTTGGTTGCAAAAATATTATGTGACTCTAAACAGTTTTCTCCAAGTAACCATTTCCTAAACTGTAGCATAGGGATAATACCATAATAATAAATGATTGTTAAATAAAATAATAAAATATTATGCAAAGTACTTAGTACAGCACCTGGTGCATATTTCAGTTTCTTTGCAGGTATTGCTAAGTTTTCCAAAATTTTTTAAACTCTGTAAAAGGAGGTAGATTAATATCTTCATTATTTAATAATTGCTTTCTTGTACATTTTTCCTCAACAACATTATGAAATGAAAATCTATCTATTCTTATATTAAAACTCTCAAATTTTGCATACATATTAAGAACTAGTCAGATTATTTTACAAATACAATTATATCTAGATAATTACAGAATGTACATGAAAATAATGTGTGGCTATCTCTAGGGTTTGCTGTATCCACCTTGCAATAATAAAAAAAAATCTCTATTTAAGGTCCAAGGCTACAGAAACTCTTTGCCTTACAGATCCAATTTTGGCTAAGAATAAAAATTTATTTTGATGTTGAGATAGTGTGTATAATATATAGTTTGCCAAAGCAAAATAAAGTCTGGCAAAATAATATGTTCTCTCTCTTACTTAAAAACCTAATTCACATATTATCTACATAGTAATTAGAGAGTATGAAGAAAGTAATTTTTAATTATTTCTAAATTTGCATGAATTAGAAGTGCTGAAGGGGCAAACTCCATCACCCTTAACAAAGTGAAGGACCAGACTGATAGACTTAAATCAAAGAAATAGAAAAAAATGAGCAACATACGGAGCCTCAACAGAGAAAATAAAGCAAAAGGTGATATAAACCATTCTTTCTTTTTTTTCTAAAAACATACAATGAACTTCTACTATAGGAACCAGGATGCATGTAGAGGAGGAGATAGTGTAAAGACTTAGAAAGATATATGATACCTTTGTCCTTGAATAACTAAAGTTTTGGCAAAGATGACAGATGCTCAAACAAATCAGCACATTATAATATAAAAATCATTATAACAAAAGGACTTACAAAGTGGGAAACTGCACAAAGGAGCAATAAACAAGCTGTAGAGAACATGAAAAACTTCATAGAATGGGGTTTCATTTATCCTGGACCTTGAGAAATAAGTGAGCATATTCTTAAAGGCAGAGAGAAGGGAAAGGACTTCCAGGAAGTACAAAAGAATGCATTTTTTTTTTTTTTTTTTTTGCACAGAGATATGAAAGAGCACAATGCGTAAAGAAAATTATAGGACACTCAGAAGAGTTGGAACGTAGAGTGTCTGAAGATTGAGATACATAATGAGGCCACAAGATAAAGTTGGGGCATAATATAAGGACCTTTTATGTCTTGCCAAGAAAGTTACACTTTTCCTGTGACCAATGAGAAGCTGCCAGAAAGCACTGAACTGAAGAGAGAAGTGTGTGGCAAGTGAATGGAGAGAGAAAGGCTAGTGAAGATATGATCATATTTGTTCAGAAAGACCTGCCACTAACATTTGTGGGACAGGGCAAGGGTATAAATGGAGGCCCCAGGCCATGCCCCTGTTCTCTTCTCTCCTCCAGCTCTCCCCTTCACCACAAGGGACTGCGGACCTAAAAACATCCACTACCATCACCACTCACGGCCATAATATCTAGAAAATAAAAACACTTGGCCATAACCCAGTCCTATGAGTTCTCTCTGAAATCCCTGGAACACAAGTCCAAGGAAGGAGCCCTTGAAAAGTCCTAGGTTTCTGGAGTGTAGTCTAGAAGGGTAGGAAACATGGGATCTAGGGCAGCATATTTCCCTTGGCTCCACAAATTTCTCATTAATGGGGTGTTGCTGGCAGAAGAAAAGAGGATATTCCTCTAAAGAGGACAGTCCAAATAGTGGTCCTCTCGCTTGGGTGATGCTTGTACAGAGATGAGATGATGTGAGCCCAAACTAACTCATTTACAGTGAGATAAAGAAGAAAGGCCAGTTTCTTCTGAGATTCAATCTCAACAATATAATGATAGACAATATTAAGTAAAAGTAGATGAGATGCCTATATATTTCACACATGAGAGAAATGAGTGAAGAAAGATATTGAAATTTCTGGGTTGGTAGATAAAGTAAATAGTGTCAATAATAATTATTATAATCACTACTACTACTATTGCTGCTATATTACTGTTTTGTTACTTAAGGCTTTAGTCACTTAAATATGGAACATAAGAGAGTGGAAAGGAATATGAAGGAATGCAAAAACACTAGGAGGATGAGTATGGCCTTAGCGCTGTGATTTTCGTTGATTTAAAAACATACCCCTAACTACATTCAGTAGGCTTTAAAAGGGTCAGTAGAATAAGCACACCTCTGAAGTAAGTCTAAATTAGTAACTAGTTACAAAAAATTATTTCATTTAAAACATGTAACAAAAAAAAAAACCATACACAGTCTAGTAACTAGACTTTACTTAGTCATGCATATCTTCACTCTTGAAAGAATTGATGTGACTTAAAACAATATATAATCTAAAATCAAAGCATGTGTAACTCATTCAGATATAAACATGAAATTACTTTATTTTCCAATAACGTTTACTAGCAATGTTCCATCAAATTATCAAGTCTGGCGAATAGAAGACTTCCTTTAGAGACCTGTTAGCTCAATTTTATAACTTTTGTTTTTAAAACAGGCTTATTTTAGTTGTATGGACTAAGTCCTCTTCATTTAAAAACTTTAATTTCATGTTCAATTCAAAAGAAAAAAGCATCTTACATGTTTACTGTTGGTGAAATTGTCATTTTCATTCTGATTATGACTAGTGATTTACTGCTTGCCCATAGAACCAGCATGGACAAATATCAAATATTCTCTATCAGTTTGAACCTCATAACATCTTCCTATACATACAAAAACTTGGTTTTCATTGAATGTCCTTCTTATTCAACTATTTGAATAAGATTTTTATTGATGCATTTTTCGATTATTAGAGGAAAATCTTTACAGAATCATTTTGATTTAATTCATCAAGTTAAATTTGATTCAATTATTCATCAATTCATTTGATTTCTCATTAGTTCATCTGAACTCTCATCATAATTGAGTATCCATATATATATTCATATATATAATCATGCATTTATATGCATAAATACATCCATGTTAGTTGGCCACAACATAAAACAGTATAAAACAGTCCTCTCCACACAGTCACAATATTATTACTAGATAAATTGAATCACATCAGATCTCTTATTTAAACTTTACAATGGTTTTACATAGCATAAAATAAAATCTAAACTCCTCACCAAACCTAACATCATCTAACCCAAACTACTTCATTGGCCCCTGTAGGGAAAACTCTTACCCAGGTTTTTACATGACTGGATTCTTCTCACCTGGCACTGATAAAATGTCAACCAAATAGCACCACATCCCAGTCACTTGCTTTTTCCTTCCTTAATTGCTATTACACTTATTGCTATTTAAAATTATATACTTATTTATTTATTTTTATTGTCAATCCCAGAAGAATGTAAACTTCAGCTGGAAAAATCTAGTCTTCTTCATCACAATATTTATCATATCTAGGGATGTGCCTCACATAAAGCAACTATCAGGCCCATAGTAAGCATTCAGTCTATCTGTTGGCTGAAAAATGTTTAAGAAATAAATGAACATTATATAGGATATGATTCATGCTACTTTAAATTGTTGAAACTGAGACACAGAAAGATTACACTTCAACTCTAAATATTCAACATCTGGTTAGTGGCAAAATCAAGATATAAAATCCTCTCCTTTCCTTATTAAAGCTGTTTTTACTGTTAATAATTCATGTCTTCAACTTAAAGGAATATAAGATGATAAATGAAAATAGTTAATATGATTTTATAAATTATAGAAAAAAGCACTTGACATATATGACAGAACTTTGAAAAATACTCTAAACCAATAAATGTTCTGATGCCTTAGCAGTCTATTTTAACAAAACTCTGCATTTGAGATAACAGCAGTCACACAATTATGTCTGAGGTATTGCCCACCAGAGTTCACAGTCAAGAATCGATGTCACATGTTCTTTATTCCTCATAAATGGTCCAAGTGTCTACAATTATTTACCAAATGTCTTCTCTGCCAAATTACTTGCCAAAAGGCCCTACAAAATTATTTTATTTGACCACAAATATAAATCTATTTGAATAACTAAAAGAAATACTTTAAATATCTAGAGAACTTATCTATTAAGCTTTTAAACATCCTTATTCTAAATTAAAGTTAATAATTATATTGACACATTCTAAAAAGCTGTAGTAAATGTGTCAGTTATTACTATTAATAAAAATTCAAAATAATACAGTTTTCCAGTCAGTTCAATATTCTTTCTTACCCTAAGCTCCAGAGGAAATTGTCAATAGAATTGACAAAAATCGACAATATTGGCAATATAAATACAAGTACTTGGGTACTTCTTCCTAGGTGGCTTTTAAAAATGTAATGCTTGTCTTTATAAAATAATTCCCAACTGCAACTTTAATGAAAGTTTCTAGTACTGCCACTGGGTATAAAAACAGTTTCCATGACTCAAAGCCCTTAAAATAGCATTTACTATTAGATATGATATATCACTAGAACATTTGATCAAAATTATATTTACATTTCATGTGGAAACAATAGATGTTTATAAAAAAAAGGTAGTTCTTGAACTTCTTAACTTTATCTTAGCAATGTTAACTATGAATATCATGCTACAAAAATATCTACCAGTTTTATCAAAATGATAAAATAAGATATTATTACTACTGACATGAAAACTTATTTTAAGCAAGTAAAGAATGTGTGTGTTTCTCCTCAGAGCATATCTTCTATACAAATGAGGTGGATTATTACAATAAATATTTGCCATTCGATAATCACATTTGAAAGGAATATAAATGTATTCCAACCTGAGACTATAAAACATTTGCAAAATTATATCATTTTTGTAATCAGAACATACAAATACTATACTTATAACATACCTCCATAATAAATAATTATACTTTAGGATAAAACAAATATTTAGGGAGATGTCTGTAGCTGATAACATTTCCAACTACCGAATACATTTTAAACACATAAATTCACTATGGAAATTTTCAATAAGAAAAAATACAGTGATTCTACATGTTCTATGCTATTTTCAGAATATAAAGCTTAAGTTAGTCCATCTGTTGAATATTGAAACAGCCAAAAGGAATCCCCAAAGACAGAGTCTGCTTTTTCAGACAGTAACTTTTCCTTTAGCCAAAGGTTTATAATCAGAGAAGTTCTACCCAGTCCAGGTGTGGCCTTGAATACCAAAGCACAGCTGCAAAGAAGTTGTTCTGATTGTTTTTTCTCTTTCTTTTCACTCCCTAAGCAATGTAGTAAATATTGCCTTTTCCTCTCATGAGGGGAATTCATGGATTTATATTTTGAAAGATTTTCCTCTTTCTGTTGCCCAGCAATCATGTTCTTGTGGTCAGATGAAAATGTATGCAAGTGAAAGCTAGGATAACTGAGAACATATAATATAGACAAACCTCAAGATAAAATAAATTCATTATCCATAGTATAGATTTATTATGACTTATCATTTTACCATACTTTTTAAAAAGACTTTGATAGTTTAGTGTAGAACTATGATTATGCATGAAAAGAAAATGTTTAGTACTTAAGAAAAAACATGCTAAAAGCTACACATTTTGAAAAACACATGAATTCTGGACTGCTCATAAACTAATAGTGAGCTCATTTAATGGAATAATGATGTGTTCATTGTGTTCTTTTTGAATATCTTAAAATACTGGCTTTATAAATAAAAGGGGAAGCATAAGCCTAGTGTGTGCCTTTATCAACAGACATTTATTTAACAAACATGTAATGACTATCTACCATGTTTCAGGTTCTGTGCTATGTGTTTGAAATGATGAGACAAATACCCTACCCCACCCCAATGTGTTCATAACCTACTGGGGAAATCAGGCATGTGAATAAATAAAATCCAGTAATGAGAGATAAACCAAGTTCTTTAAGAACTTGAAGACAGTTGTCAAGCTCCGTTTTAAGTATCTTCTATGATTCTTGTTAAAATAATCAGTTCTTAACCTAGAGTCAAAACCTACTGAATCATAATTTTGAGGGTTGACTAGGAACTTGTAGGTTTTTGCAAGCACCTAAGGTGATTTTTAATGTACAGACAATTAAGATTCACTGAAGAGAAATTCGCACTTTCTGAAGACACTGGAGAAGATTTTAAAGTAGTTGATTGTTGGAACTAAAAAAGGATACACCAAAATACTGCTTTTCTCAGTCAGAGTTCTGCAGGTTGCTAAAAAAAAATATCACATTTATTAATCAGTAGAGGTGTTTAATAATTATTTATTAAGCACCTATTCCTAATCTATGCTAGATACCTTATACATGCAGGAACAATAGGCTTAGTAATACTGAGCCTCAGGATTAAGATGAGCATAGGCTCTTTCATCATATGGCAGCAAGAAGAGGAGAAAATGTCCTCTCTTTAGGCCAGCTCCTAAGAAAATGACGTAAGGAAAAAGAACCATGCATGCCCAGTTCTTCCTCACCAAATCACCAATCTGAGAGTCCTTCCAAGTCTCCTGAGAAGAAAATTAAAGAAAGCACATAAAAATCATGCTTGTGCAGACTTTTGATAATTCAGACTTGAAGTCAACATGCATAGAAACCATTTTTCTTTCCCCTCAAGGTGACATTTGAAATGGGTCATGGAAATAGAACAAAAAAAATCATCAGATTTGTATGGAAGCACAAAAGACCATGGATCACCAAAGTCATCCTGAGAAAAAAGAACAAGGCTGGAGGCATCACTCTGCCCAATTTCAAATTATATTACAAAGCAACAGTAATCAAAACAGCATGGTATTGGCAGAAAAATAAACACACAGGCCAGTGGAAGAGAATCAAGAATCCAAAAGTAAACCCATATTTATATGGGCAAATAATTTTTGACAAAAGAGCCAAAAACATATAGTGGATAAAGGAAAGCCTCTTCAATAAATGAGAAAATGGGAAGCCTACCTGCCAAAGAATGAAACTAGACTGTTGTCTATCACCACACACCAAAATAACTCAAAATGGATTAAGGACCTAAATATAAGACCTGAAACAATAAATTGCATAGAAGAAAACATAAGAACTAAACTCACATAGCTTGGACTTAAAGAGCATTTTATGAATTTGACCTCGAAAGCAAGGGAAGTAAAAGCTAAAATAAATGAATGGGACTACATCAAACTAAAAGGCTTCTGCACAGCAAAAGTAACCATCAACAAGGTAAAGAGACAACCATCTGAATGGGAAAATATATTTGCAAGCAACACTTCTAATAAGGGCCTAATATCCAAAATATACAAAGAATTCTTACAACTCAACAACAACAGAAAACAAATGATCCAATCAAAAAATGGGCAGAGGACCTGAACAGACACTTCTCCCTAAAGGACATACAAAAGGCCAACAAATATATGAAAAGATGCTCAACATTGCTAGCTGTTAGGGAAATGCAAATCAAAACCACAATAAGATGCCATCTCACAACTGTTAGAATAGCTATAATCAACAGGACCAGTAATAATAAAAGTTGGAGAGGATGCAGAGAAAAAGGAACCCTTGTGCACTGCTGGTGGGACTGCAAATTGGTACAGCCACTATGGAAAACAGTATATAGCTTTCTTAAAAAACTAAGAATTGATCTACCATATGATCCAGCAACCCCTGTACTAAGTATTTACTCCAAAGACTTTAAAACTCATATCCAAAAAGATATTTTCACAACGATGTTCATAGCAGCATTATTCACGGTAACCAAGACATGGAAGCAACCAAAATGTCCTACAATAGGTAATTGGCTAAAGAAGCTGTGGTACATATATACAATGGAATATTACTCAGCCATAAGAAGAAATGAAATACTGCCATTTGTGACAACATGGATGGACATTGAGATAATCATGTTAAGCAAAATAAGCCAGACAGAAAATTTGAAAACCAGATGATATCACCTAAAAACAATAGTCAAACAGAATGAACAGAGACTCAAGGACATGGACTATAGACTAGTGGTTACCAGAGTGTAAGGGGGGAAAAAGGAAGGAAGATGGGGTAAAGGGGTCAAATATGTGGTGACAGAAAGAATTCTAACTGTGGTTGGTGAACACACAATGCAATATATATGTAACTGTGGAATTATACACTCGAAATTTACTGGATTTCATTAACTAATGTCACCATAATATGAATGAATGAATGAATGAATGAATGAATGAATGAATGAATGAATATAATGGGTCTTGAAGATAAGAGTTTTTCAGAACTTGGCATGTTGAGGTGAGAAAAAAAGCACAAATGGTAAACATAATCAAAGCCAAGCCTGATAAACACCAGAGCCCATGTTTGGAATTGTCACATGAGATGATGAAGAGTTTTCAGAAGCTTGCAAGTTAAAGTAAAGAAAGATCAGTTATGTCTATTTAAGAAGATGCCTCTGGGCTCAGTGTATGGTCTGGGATAGAAAAGGACTTGTATTAGTGAGACTGTTGGGAAGATGTTGCAATCATTCAAGATGGAAATTATAAAGCTCTGGATAAAGGCCATGGCAAAAGAAACAGAAAGCTGTAGACATTTTGTAGATAGTTCTATAAGATTATAGATGGGAATTGGTGACTAATTGAGTCTATAAGGGAGGTGAGAGAAAACAAGACTAAAGTTGAGTGTGGGATTCTAGTTAGATAGACTTGATATAACATAATATTATATCAAAACATAAAATTGATATGGGGATGAAAGATGAGTTCTGGTTTAGAAATTATTGGGCAATGATATGGCTAATACTCAGGACCCTAGACCTCATCTCAGGTTCCAGATGAAGCTGATTTGCTCCCTTCTTTTCAGCATCATTTAGAACTCAGATTCTTTTATTTTTCTCTCGGACAGTACTACAATCCTCTTTGTCTCTTGGGATTCCACTCTATTCAGTGCTAACTGTAAAAGCAGAACATATTCTTGTCAATATCCTCTTTCCTCAGTAATATAAAGCAAATAAACAAATGAAGAAAAACAAAAATACTCATTCTTTTTCATTTTAAGGATATTAAAGTGTATCAGTGTGAGCAAACTCCTTGGAGAATATCAGAGGTAATTAGCTAAGGAGGGATTTGAGTCATGACTCTATCCAAATGTCATTTTTTGAAGAGAAAAGTCCTGACAATATTCCTTTTTCGTAGCATTTACCACTATCTTTACAACACTTACCATCTTTATTTTTCTTATTTTTTCTTTTTTATTGTTTCTCTTCCACAAGGATGTAATCTATATAAGTGCGGACAATTTATTTTTATATTTGATCAGTACTATAACCTCAGAGTCTAGAATAGTGTTTAGAGTAGTCATTTAATAATATATAAAAAATAATTGAATGAATGACCATCAAAATCATATTATAAATTTCCATTTGCCAATGATACTATGCTAAAAACCTTACAAGCTAAACAGTTATCTCCTCTGTTCCTGAAACTTCAGAGCTGACTACTTTGCTTTCAATATTACTCTAATTATAGTCATGGTATCTTCTAAATGTGATTGCATTCCATGGTATGACTCCAATATCTACAGTTGATTGGACCTAAGGACTTCTGATCTAAAGGCTAAAAGAGATTTATGACATAGTCTGATGCCAAAAGAGTAGCTGAGCTAATCAAATCCTTTTTGGAAATTTAAAATGGAAATTCTAAAGGGAACAAGATGGCTATCAGCAGGAGCTAAAGCCAGGAGAAGATATGACATAGAGTTAAGGCCAAAAATATCGAGGTAGATATAGGAGGCTTGAAAGACTACAGCAGAAACTATGACAAACCAGAAGCCATGAAGAAAGGAAAAATTAAATTGATTGGAGGGAAAGAATTAGGAATCAGCCAGTGAGCAGCAACAGAAAATTAGAACAAATATAGAGAAAGAATGTTGCAGAAAAACAAGAAAAACAAAGATTATTGCCCATGAGACAGAGTTGCTTGTCTCATCCCTAAACCTGACAGTTTCTAATAATTTTTCAATTCTAGCCTTCATGTACCTTATAATAAATCTTTAATTAGCTTGAACCTGCAATAGCTGCAGTTATATATGGTCAGAATTAATTTGCACTACATTTTAAAGTATTATGAAACATTCAATTTCTTACAAAACACAACTTAGAGATCACTATTATAATTCCATTAAATGAACCTAGAATTATTTACAGTAACCTACAATGAAATGCAAAGGAAGACACCAAACTGCAACAAACTGAGACATACTCTTTCTGTGAGGTTATGTCATTAGTATTATTTTTTCTCTTTGAATTTCATCTCCCTAGTCTTCACTCTCACTGTTTCTTTCCTCTCCCACTGTCCAGGCTGCTGTAACAAAATAACCTAGAATGGGTAGCTTATGAAAAACAAAAATTTATTTCCCAGATTTCTGAAGATTGAAAAATCCAAAATCAGGGTAACAACATGGTTAGATAAAAGCTCTCTTTTGGGTCACAGGCTTCCTGTTGTATTCTCACATAGCAGAAGGGGCTGGGGAGCTTTGTGGAATTTCATTAGGAAAGCACTAATCCACCTCCACCCTCATGGCTTAATCACCTCCCAAAGGCCCCACCTTCTAACATCACCACATTGAGGGTTAGAACGCCAACATGTAAATTGGGGGGTAGACAAACATTCAAAACACACTACACTCCCCACAAACAATCAGATTAGGAAAAATGTTATTTATTATTTTTTAAGCACAGTACAAGAGATAAGGCGGCTGGCAGCGGGGGGCGGGGGAGGGGGACTAAGAAATTGAACTCAAAGTCATCTTTTTCCAGATTTATATTAGAATACCTTTTTTTCCAAAAATTACAGTCTAGGATTTAGACCTTAGTGCCTCCTTCATGAGACAGATCATTGCAAGTGGAAATTGCTAGTCAGAGTCACAGAATCAGAATACAGTTCTACAATGAGCCTGTTATATGTATTTCATTAGCTGTGGAATTTGATGTTCAAGTTTAGAATTAAATTAACCTCAGACTTGGAAAAAAAAAACAAACTTCTCTGAACCAAAAAATAATAAATTGCTTCATATTTGAGCCTTTGCAACAACTCATGGGAAATATAACTTAATCTACCTGATAAATTGTACAATCTACTAATCTTAAAAATTTCTAAATAAAAATCTTTGGGGATGATGACATCAGAGCAAACAAAATGGTACTGGGCTTTGATTTTAAGCTCACTGGGTCAAATAAGAAATAGAAATTAAGCTTATTATTGAATAGTCCTGTTTCTTCTAAATAGGCAAAATCCATCCATTAAAAACAAAATATAGCTAGGGTAAACAAAACCTAAAATGATGACCCTTATATTTTTGTGGAGTGATCTCCATACTCTTGAAGTTGTCTTGCTTTGTGTTCTTTCCTTTTTTTTTTTGAAATACAAGCATATCTTCTGATCACATAATCCTGAAAGTCTTTATGTGAAATGCGTAGGTAAGGGGGAATTTAGTGTGAAGAAAATTAAAATCAGAGTATTGTCAGGGGCCTAAAATTCTTTGTGAGTTTTTTAAATTAAAAGTTTTTGATGTACAAGTGTTAAAAATACAAAAAAAAAAAATCCATCGCTAGAAGGGAAAACTTTTTATAATAAAAAATAGAGACTGTGTGTTTTATTTTTTAGCCAAAGCTAAAATTACTAGCTTTCTTTTTTTAAAAATAACGATTAAGAAGAAAAAGATAAATACAGGCATGGTGTGTGTGTCACATCATTTTAATAAAAACTACAATTTTATTAAAGGCCTGAACTCTGATCATTAACAGTGAGGAGCTAAGCCATTGTTAACATTTGTCTGGATTTTCAGTTTTCCTCCTGATTTAATTATAAGCAGACTTCAATTTTACTGAGGCCAGTTGCAATTCATTGGTAGGAACACGGGTTATGTTGTCTGATGTGAAGCCCTGTGATTCTTTTCCATCTGTGTTTAGCTAAAACATCTGTACTGCTCATGAGTCTTTAATACCATAAACTAACCTATCCATGCAGAAATGAACTACAGTAAACTCACTGATGTCAGAGGTGAGCCTGGCTGATATTACTGAGTGTGACAAAGACATCTCTATTTGTAAAACTCTACATGACATTCTTTTATGAATACTGTGTGAATATAAGAACATTTTCCTAGTGCTGAATTTTTTTTCTGGGAGAAAATTTCAGAGAAAAAGTACAAGATACGCTCATAGAAGGTAGGCAAGTTCCTATCTGCTGGAGAAGGGAAGTAAATCCTCTTAATTGAACACACGTGCTTTATTTCTATTTCTTTGAATTTCTTAACTCTAACATCACTCATCTATTTATTTATTGAAAAACTATTTAATAAGTAAAAACTATGCACCAGATTATTACAGATAAAAGGCATGTTTGCTCACTTGACATTGGGGAAGACAAAAAGGTAAAATATCTCTTAAAAACTATTAGAAGGAGGATTACATAGAATGCTACAATTGCACTCACCCGCACCAAGTCTTGAAAAATGAGCTAGGGGAAGACTAGGTTAGCATTAAAAAAAGAAAAGTATAGGAAACAACACCTTATCCTGGAGTGAAGAAAGAACCGGGAAGATGTGAGAGGATGACAGAAGCAAATCTGATGAGATGCGGTAGTGGCCAAGGCGCAAAGTCTCTCGTTCACTAAGTTAAGGAATTTGTTTTATCCTGAAGTTGATGGACTTCAAAAAACTTGCAATTCTTGAGGACTGAGGTCACACATACTATCCTCTCCTCTCAGAAAATGAACTTTATTCGTCTCTAGAAATACTATTTTTCATTTCATATTTTTAATATTGTAATAAAACAATACCATAGACTTCAATGACTGTATTACTCCTAGACCATTTTAAATATTAACTACATATTTGTGTATTCTCCCTACAAAAACAACAAAAAACTACATCCTAGATTCCTTGAAGATATGAATCCCTTTCAGCTATTTAACAGCCTTAAGATACACTAGAATGATACTTTTTCTAATCCTTGCTCTTTCTTGTCTGTCATGGAGTTGGTATTGGCAGTGAGAAACTAGAAAATAAGTAAAGCTGGTTTCAAAGGGTTATCAGGACGGAGAACTGAAGCGATAAGCAATATCAAATGACAGTCTCCCATCGCTTCATACCATTTTCTCATTTTCCAAGAATTTCAACATCTTTTACATATAACATGACTGATACATTTTAAATTCAGTCAAATCACAGTCTTTATTACAAAAAACAAATGTTTACTTAGAAGTCAGACAACATGGGGGTAGGGAAACTACAACACTAAACTGATAAGTTTGGATTCTTTGGTATAAGTTCAGGTTCTGTCACTAAACATAATTCTTGAAGAATATAATTAGGAGATCTTAACATTCCATTTGTAGCCAATGCTTAGAGTTCTCTATTAGCTCTGAAAAATATGTAATTTCATAATTTGATATTGTGTCCAACAATTTCAGCCTAAACTTGAAACAAATATGAAATAACATAACATGTTTATGTAAGCCATACACATATATAAGCAAATACACCGCACATGAGAATAGGGTGTTTCTCAGACCTAGTAAGATGTCTAATGCTGAAATAATATAAAAGAGCTGTATTTTGACTAATTCTAATATTCTCGAGTCAATATTGGCTTAAACTGTACATTAGAGGTATGTTTCTTTTTCCACATGGAAAGACAAAACTTGTCTGCATTAACATATTTTTAAGTCTAGTACAAGAATTTATATTTAAATCATATTATGTATTGACATATAATTAGAATTTCTTTAAGAAGAGAAAATCCAGTAATGTGTATATATTTCAAAATAAACCAGTGATTCTGAGAAAGTTACCTTAAAATGATTAATTTTTCTTCTGATTAATATATTGCTTTAAATAAATGGATCTGATGCACATATGTTTTCATCTTTAATTTCTGATATCCAAAATGCAGTTCACTGGAAATATAAATGATCCAAAGGAACACTAAAGCAGGTTTTAGTTTTACATGACAGGAGTTAATTGTTTGGATAGTATCATTAAAAAAAATCTTTTCTTATAATAGGTAAAAAACGTTGTCTCATTTTTTTCTGGAGTTTTATTTTTATTTATTTTTTAAATTTATTATGATGATGGTTAACAAAATCCAATAAGTTTCAAGTGTACAATTAATATTCACAAAATAAAATTCACTGAAAAATTTCAAATCCATTTTTCACTTTTCTTAGTGTCATTTTTATCTCTCACTTGAAAATAAAAGGAAGTAATAAAAAAGAAACTGCATAAGAACATATATCTCATTAGAGAAACTGAGGATCATTAAAATGTATGTGTAAATAGTATTCTTTTATAGGATGTTTAAGGAAGAATTATTTTATAGGACATTTAAGGGAGACTATGTTTCTTTTTTTTTTTTTGTATTAAAAGATGTCATCCTGAGTTAAATGACCAGATTTCAGATACTGAAGATAGTAGAGACTGATTGTGTTGCAAAGTTCTTAAAGGTTATTGGGAAATAGCCAAAAATATAAAACTTGGCCATGTGAACATGCATAGTGTGCATATGGCCCACATTAATGGCAAAACTACTGATTTATAAAGAAAAGATAGAGGTGGAAGAACAGAAAGGAGATAATATGTTTAATAGTTGAGTAATTTAGAAATAAGATTAAATAATTTGTTTTTACTTATATTTCTATTTGCTTTTTTTAAAAATTCAAGCCCTCATAGCTTGATGTGTAACCAGTTTACTAAAGAGTTTCGGTCATCAGAGTATGTATATATATAATAATAATTTAAATTTTCCCAGTAATTGCCTTCCAGCTATGCTATGTTCCACTTGATGATATTTTGGCTAATTTCCATCCCTTTCTTGTTACATTTGGCTGTTATCACTGTCTCATTTTGTTTTTAAGACTCATTTCTGCTCTCAAAAAATTCATTCTCAAACTTGATTCCATTTTGTGATATCTAACCTCCATCTCAAGGAGTGGAACTGAGTTCTGCCTGCTAAGAATGACGGGGTGCATGGTTGGCCTAACTCAGTGACATGTCTTTTTGGGGGGTGGGGAGGCACTAGTTTCACTGATATTTAGGGCAAGAAGGAATATAGAGAAGACAAAGAGGTCTTACTGTTACTGCCCACATACTGATAAAAGGTGCTCCTCGAATCACTCTGATTTGTCTGTTCTGTCTGATGCTAATGTCCTGTTGATGAGGCATTCTTCTCAACACTGATGTATGTGGTTTTCTTGGGGCAGTGTGCAGCATCACCTCTGCCTTCCTTGCTGCTGGGCACAAGGACTCCCAGCTGAAGGGATTATTAGATGCTGAAATCCAGTCCCATTCACTTTCTCAAGACTGTCAAAAGCACCCAGCGTGCTTATTTTATCTAATTTGTACATAAGCCTAAAGCTAAGGACTCCTTCTGTGGATGTTTGTGTTTGTTTTTGATACACCTCTAATGCCTTTGCTAAATTGAATGTGTCATCAAGTGGCCCCTTGCCTTCTGCCCCTCATGTAACTTCTTGATTCTTTACATGAAACTAGAGGGAAGGAACTGAAAAGCAAAACACCCCATATCCCTATAATCCCAAAATCATTCCCCAAAGGACTCCCTCAGTACATACTCTGATGCTTGAGTGGCATCGAAGTGGATCTGTATGTTATAGCTTATCATGCTTCCAACTGGAAAGTTAGAAACCATTCTCTTTATTCGGATACCTCTAATCTTTATCTTCTGGGTTTTGTTTTGTTTTGTTTTTAATGTGACTTCATGCTATAAAAAAAACACCTACACCCTTAAAGGAGAGATAACAAACTTCCACTAAAATAATCTTCATCCCACAAGGCCAATGTCCTTCACCTCTCTCACTGTTCTTATGATGACTAGGAAGGAAGGTGGTGAAATACTAGTGGGGGTTTGGCCAATATTCAAGAGTCTAGCCAGAAGGTCATTATTTCCAATTGTATAATGACTGTTGTTTCTTTTAGAATGATAGATGTCATTCTTTTGTTTTCAGATTTGGACCTTAGCCAATTCAAGAATAATAGTAACTATTCTGTTTGTCATCCTAAAGCTGCCTTAATTGTTATAAGAGACTTGTAACTGAGCCATATTGTCAATTTCTAGCTTTTCTTATTCAAAGCACAAATTTATTCTTTCTCAAAGTTTTCATGTAAATTTATTGCAAAACTTTCCATTTATTTATAATAAACCTAGAATAAAGTCCAAATCTCTCAACATGTAGATTTAATCTTCCACAAAGTAGTCCCAACTTACCTTTTTTGCCTTACCTCAGCACATCCTCTGAAACCCCAATGGTTCTAATTTCCCATGTTACCCACCATCCTACCATTTCCCTCATCTGTTTTCCTGAATTTCTGTGATTTAGGTAGACTGTCCTTTCTCTTTTCTCTCTCCCAAAACCAACTTATTACAAGTTTTCACCTCTTTTAAAGACAAGCTGTAATTCTACCTTCATCATTAATGCTCATTATCCCTATAAAAATTAATCAGTATTTCATATGATTTCCCTTAATTAGCTTAAATCCCTACATAACTATTTCCAATGAATCTTTGCTGAACTAATGAATAAAACATCTTCTCCAATGGACTGGAAGATCCTTCAACCAGGAATTATATTACATTTGAATTCCTCTCAAAGAATAAAATAATGTGATCTAAATGTAAATATTCGGTATAACATTCCATGAATTAAATTGAAAACTAGAAGTGTCTAACAGAGAAGAAACCATAGGACAGTAAGAAAGTAACTAAGATATTAGTAAGTTCTCATTTTGCCTTCATTTGCATTGTTCTGCAAAAAAAAAAAAAAATAGTGCTTACGGCCTTTTGGAACACTGGGAGTAAAAATAGAGCTTTTTTTCAGATTCTTCATATGGTATAATGTGAATGCAGATGCATTTTCCATTTTCCTATAGACCACAGGGCAGCTTTAGCATCACGAAGATCCATTAAAGCCCAAGCAGTGATCAAGGAAACATAGGAAGCACAAGGTAGATTTCAGTGTATTAGCATCTGGGCAGTTGTGCCCAGGAGAATAAAGAGAAACCTAATGAATTCTGGTTAAAAACATTGCCACCCATTGGAGCTCTTGGAAACTGCTGTACTCTAAAAAATAAACTCACTGGTCAGGAAAAATTGAGTGTCACAATAGTAGCACAGTGACTCATTCCTCCACATATTTGGTTTACCTGATTGAGATTTCCAGAAGTCCTTGAGAGGCACTTAGTGTGAAGTCCTGTGTGAACGAGTGGGAACTCCTGCATGAGTTGCTGAGAGCCCATCAGTAGTCCCAATAAGATAAAGCAGAGGAAATTCTAGTTACCTGCCACCACCTAACCAAGAGCCAAATGATTAGAAATGAACTCCTAGTACCATCCTTCTGTTACTTGCTAAGCATAAATGTTGGAAATTTTAGTGGATCAAATAGAAACTGTTTTAAATAACCATACTTAGAGCATTGCTTACCAAATCTACATTTTAGACATTTTCTTTTTTAACAATGCAAGTTTGATGCTGAAAAACATGATCTTTATTTCATTAAATAGCCACAATTAATATTTTTATAAGAAATAAGCTCTTTGGGGGGGGAATTGATAAATGTATTTGCATTTTTTTTCCAAAAGGGACAGATTTTGTGGCCAGGTAGCATCATGCTTTTTAAATTATGTTTAGGTAAATATGTTATACCTGAAACACATTAAAATTCTAATTGTATTCTTGTCATTAAACATTAATCAGAGTTCTAAAAAGAACTTAAAAGAAAACATGTTATGTTTTCCATATTCATGCTATATTCTTAAAGTCATAATTCATGTAAATTTGAGCTACTGATAATTTATAAGAACCATAAATGACCAATTATATCTCAAGCATTATATATGCAATCAAATCACTAGATTAATGCATAGTAAATACAGATACTTTAAAGGTCAATTCCAAAATGATTTGGATTTTAATATTGTCACTAATCTTGAGGGGTTTAATTCAATGTGCATGTTTAGACACTAACATGTTGATCCTAAATCATATATAGAGTTGACTATAGAAATACAAAAAATTAAATAGTATTTAATCAGAGAATATCTATAAATTTAAAAACAATGTTTGTCTTATAGCTACTATTTATCTATTGATTCAAGACTTTATTTCTTGAAAAATTTACCTCTTCAAGAACTGTTAATTCCCTTATTGATTCCACTTCTGTGTCTAGGGTGATGCTAGTAGAACATCATCTAAAGAGATTCTGCTGTTTTTTGGAGGAGTTATTATTCTAAATTGCCTAAGACAATATAAGTGTGACCAGTTCATGACCAAGAAAAGAAGAGCCATATTCAAAGTCAGGAACACAGACCAGGAGGAAAAACTAAAGGATGAGAGTTGATGGTTAGTGGTAGAATAAAACATGCAGGCAAAAATGAGAACTGGGTATAAGTTCAGGGTAAAAAAAAATAAGATCAGAAGCATTTGGAAAGTGATAGAAAGAAAGAAGTTCTGTTTCAAAAATGCAGAGTAATCACTGCATGTGTCACCCTGGAGATTTAAAGGAAAAGGCTGTTCATGTAGGGCTGGAAAGCTTATGAACTCCACAATGAAAACAAAAATTGTACAACATAACTTGGAATATTATCGAGCAATAGTGGTTTTTTAAAAATCCAAGAACTTTATCTTTTTAAAATATGAAATTTTGGTCATTAATAAGTTGAACTCTAAAGACTTATTAAAACCTTCTAAACCATCATCCTTGCTCAGCTCTCTAGAAATTGGGTATTAATTGAGATTAATTGAATCTAAGAACAGTTTGGAGATTATGGATCAAAGGGCTAGACTTTCATGAGGAACATATTCCCCATCTAGGAGAAACCTAGATATATAATATAGACAATCTGTGTTCTGGGCAATGCTGCTTTGTCTTTCTTTCCTTGGACTTATTGTTCCTTACCTTCAAAGTAATAATTTTTAGTCTGTCACTTTAATGCTATGTATATAAAAGGAGAAATACCCTGAAGTGCTACTTGGTATTGCTAGTGGGATAGACTTTGGGCCAATAGTGCAAAGAGAACATTTGAATCTCTCCTGTTGTTTCCAGGTCTGTGCCCAATCCTTCTTTTACAAGAAACTGTTGAATATATTATGGCTGCTAAGAGTTACAACACTGTCCTGGTTTTTGCTCTTCTTAAAAATTAGTTGCTTAAATTTTTTTTGAATTCCATGAACTCAGTATCTATCCATTGGGTTTTAGATAAGATAACTTGAGTTACTATTGCTTTGTAACCAAAATGAGAATCTCCAAAGTGATTCTATCAATCACATTAAGGTCAGGCCTTCTACTTAGAAGTTTAAAGCAATTTTATTTATTGTGATAAACATGTTATTTGGTCTCTTCTTTTGACTCTGTGGTAAAGAAAAAGCAGTTCATGAATAAACCAAGAATACCAGCCATCTATGTAATAGGTCATGACAACAAATATAATTAATTTAGTATAAGTAATATAAGAAGAACACTTTTGAAAGCTTGTCAAAAGCAGCAGCAAATAAGCATGAACTGTACTCTTAACAGTATAGATTTTCTGAACTTCTTTGTTTAAAAGTATTCCTACTGCATCAGCAGATCTCTGAGAGAGAATTTATGTGAGGGAAATTGTAAAGAACATATTTCATATACATTCATTATCAAATAAGTTCTAAAACAAGATTCATTGTCTTTAAGTTGGAAGGTTCCTTAGAGAAGATTTAGTCTAGTCTTTTAATTCAAAAGAAAAAGAACTATACATTGAATGAATAAAGAAAGCATTTCCATTATACTAGTTACTATAGAGTTTATAACAATATAAAGATAATTCCTGACTCATGAAGATGACATCCTGTTAGGTAAAAGGAGAAATATATACAAACAACATTAGCAAGAATATTACACGCCTTAAAATAAATAAATGATGTACTAGAGTTTTAAAAAAGAACATATTTCAAAAAAAATAAAAATATTTACTTAAATAGAACTATAAGTACTTTTTAAAAGTTTATGGGTTTTCGTCCTTCAGCTATCTATTTAAAACAACAGCAGTTCTATGCCAAAATGACCTGTATATAAACTTCTCAATCAGACGGGAACTGCTTACTTTGAGGGTAGATAGAAAAGTTTAATTTGACAGCATTGACAGAACAGCCATTGCTTGGGTTTTTTGTTCTTCTTCTTCTTCTTTTCCTTCAAGATTGATGTATTTTTTCAGTCCTTTCTTTCCTTATATACTTTTCAAATGACTATAGAAATAAGTATGAGGAGCTCTTTGTAGCAATCCTCTATAGAACATCAGCTTAAACACTATTAACAACTGTGATCTATTTTCATCTTCTGAATTTAACTTTCTTCCAAACTATATCTACAATAACTGCATTTTTAAATGTATAAATTGCTTAGGGCAAACAATAGTAAATAATAGTATTATGAAGAGATTCTCATGATTTTGATAATCCCTGTTTCTTTAGTTCATTGCTGTTTTCCATGATTCTTGATTTACTCTGTACTTAGTAAAGTACCTAGTACATAGTGAGTAATCAGTAAACATTTGTTAACTAATTGAAAACCATCATCTGAGTAAGATAATCTTTCATCATACTTCACACATAGAAAGAGAATTATGAAGTAAAACAAAGTAAAAACAAAAATAATTTGTAATTTCTTTGGTTTTATTTCAAATTCGGGTTTTACTCCGTGTTTTACTATCTTTAATTTTCTCAAATAAAATGAATATGTTAAGAATTAATAGTAATTGTAGAAATTGAATGGTTGCCTATAATATTATATACTAATTCATCTGATTAATAATTAAATCTTAAAAAGAGAACATTAAAGTTGTTTCTACAACAGCATCAAATTGTTAACTAAAGTTATAACAATATTTTGATATCAGAAATTACTGTTCTGTATGCCTCTGTGCTTTGAGTTTCAATAAATAATTGGCATTTATTTTTTCCCTAGAGGCACTCTTCCACTGAGCAATGCAGAACATTGTTTTGTTTTGCTTCCTAAAAGGCATCTATTACTTTCTCCTTGTTCTCTGCTAGATGGAAATTATCAGGAAATGAAACATTGTCTCTCAGTAGTCATGCTGAAATCAGACCCAAATTTGTTAACACAACTCATATTTTGACTGTTGATTAACATTCATAACAATTTCTAAAATGCCTATAGTGCACTAGAGATCAAAAGGGATAAGTTCTGAGGAAGATAACAAAGATCAGATTTGTATATTTGGTAATGAAAGTTGAGATAAAAAGTCACAAAACCAAATTCTAGGGAAGGAACATAGCATCCATTAATTAGTTTAAAACATTGAAACATTATTTTCAATATATACATATATATATTTTTTAAAGCTATAGAATACTTTTATGAAACAGGATAACTGAAAAGAAATCGAAGATGTAAAAAAAAAATCAAGAAACAGAGTTTACAAGAAGAAAAAAACTATATAAATCAATTTTATATCTTTGCCTTCTTAATCTCATTATTTTACAAAATAATATTCACATAGTTGAGGAGGAAGAGGACAAAAAATGATAAAATTAAAATTGAGAATTTGGTTATTAACTGATAGAAAGCAATAGTAGCCTATAGCACTTAGAATTTTTTATTTCAATGACTACTGTTTTTCATTTAAAATATAATGTAACAAAAATATTAGAGCAGACATATAAACGTAAAAGTAAAATGTTTATATACATGAACTAAAATTAGATCACAGGTTTTCTGAAATTCTTGTAAACATCTCTTTGTACCCACCAATTGTTACTTATTTAAATCTTTTAATGTTAGCTTTAAAGTCAATTAGTGGGCATAGTTCTATTTAAAATATTTCTAATATGTTCCAAGGTTGTCAGAGTAAAATAACTCCTTTCTTAAATAATCTGCAATTATTTATGTTTTCAGTTACATAAACTGTAATAGCACCAGCTATCTTTAATTGGAAAAAATTCTCCAAAAATAAAAGAGAACTAAAAAATCAAATCCATTTAAATACAAATAAACAATTGTGCATTATTCTTGGTTTCCACATCCATTTTAGATTTATTGGTCACTTGGAAAAAGAAAAGAAAGTTATTGTCTTAGCCCCGTGCTGGGAAAAGCAAAGCCTAGTCACATTTTGTGCTATTGCTTTTATAAAAATCTAATAAAAGGATAAAATACTCTGCACCAGAGTACTAGTTGTACCTCTGGCTGTTCTAATTCTCTGACATGGAAAAGAAAAAGGAAAATAAAAAAGATAAACAATTATGTCTTTCGATAAATTTGTCAGACCTCTATTACACTTAGCTGATAGAATATTCAAAATGGATTTTGGCTCCTATCACCACTGTAATAATCTCTTATTAAAGGTGCCACAATCTTTTAGATGATAAATTCAGTGGATTCCTTTCAACCTTTACATTCCTAGATCTGAATACAGTATCTCATAATATTGACCACTCCTAATTCTTGGATATCTCTTTTACTCATAGCTTCCATAACACTACTTTTTCTTACTTTTTCCTACTGCCACAACTACTTTTCAGTGACATTTTCCTTTACTTTAACTTTTAATGTTATTCATAGTGCCAATTTTGAACATTTTCTGTTCTCAATACACACACTAATAATTTCAACTACCACATATTCTTCAATGACTTCCATAACTCTACTCAATAACTTGTTTTCTAGTCTAGAATCACATGCACAACTGTCTTCTAAATGTGTCCACCTCACCAGTGATTCCTGAAACATCTCAAGCTTGGTATGACAAAAGTTGAATTCATTACCTTCTCTATCAAATCTGCCTTCTCATTCTTCACTGCTTATTAAGGTTAATACCATGTTAATCCATCCATTAGCCTAAGCCAGGAATCTAGAGCGCTTCATTTTCTTCTTCACCTTCATGTTCTCAATTATTTGTCATTTACGTCCTAAACATCTTTTAAATCTGTATTCTTCTCTATTCCCATTACCAATCACATAGTACAGATTTTCATCAACTTCTAGTATAACTGTTAACTTAGACAAGTTCTAACCTCCAATTCCACACAGCTTCAACTAAGGTATACTGAATGAAACTAGTGCAATCTTTCTAAAAGAGAAAATCTGATTATATTTCTTAAAATCTGGCAATATCTGTTCCCAATATAAGAAAATCATCAAATTCCTTAAGTAAAGCAAATAAGGATTTAAGTGATCTTATTCCTTCTACCCACCTTTACAGTTTTATCTCTTTCTATCACTCTCAAACACACACACACACACACACACACACACACACACACACACACACACTCTCGACCAACCAACCCTATTCTTTGGCCAGGATGAATGATTCGCAGTTCTCAAAAAGCCTCGTGTTCTTCCTAGTTCCCAGTTATTGCACATGCTTAGACCCCTTTTTACATTTTCCTAAGCCAAAGACATATGCATCTTTAAAATACTATTAAATATGTCACTCTCCATGCAATTAAATGCATGCTCTTCTTTGTACCCATTATAACATGTATTATAGTTGTTTTCACTTCACTGAAATTATATGTTTAACTTCCTCCTCTCCAATCTATTTTATAGAGCAGGAGCTGTTTACATTCATCTTTGCATTTCAGTACCTAAAACAGTTCCTAACCTTATTTATTAGGTCTTCTATAAAAATCTGGTAACTGAATTAACAAAAAATGCTTTAAATCATAAAAGAATACAATTTATTTCAGTTTTATATTTTTGAGAAGATGCTGACATATTATTTGAGGATATTTTTTGATCTGAAGAGTTATTCAGTTATCTTGTTAGATAAAAGAGAGGATTTGAAAAATCTCAGTGAGAAAAGAAAAAATTTTTTCACTTCTTAAAGGATTTAGGAATTACCAAATAGCCAAACGTATTCACCATATGCCATTATCTAAAACACCAAAACATCACTCTTTTAATTTTTTGCTTTTCCCTATAGATTTAGAAGATTATCAGGAATATTGGTATAAATCATCACAGGAAGAGATTATACAATTCTCTGTAATCTCTACATCAAAAGATAAAAGCATAGGAAATATTCCCTAATTTAATCTATAAGGCCAGCATTACCCTAACACCAAAACTAAGGAATGCCATTACAAGAAAACTATAGACAAATAATGATCATGAACATAGATGCAAAATCCTAAACAAAACATCACAAATATAACAATGTATAAAAAAAATTATACACCATAACCAAATGAGATCGAACCCAAGTATGCAAAATTGACTCAGCATTCAAAAATCAATTAATGTAATCCATCACATCAATAGACTAAGAAGAAAAAAATCACTAGATATTATAAATGCCAAAAAAGCATACAAAATCCTGATAAAAACTCTCAGGAAGGTAGGGAAATCTTCAATTTTATAAAGAATATCTATAAAAGACCAATAGCTAACATCATACTTAATGGTGAGAAACCAGAAGCTTTCCTTCTAAGATCAGGAACAAGACAAAGTCTTCTCTCACCATTCTTTTTCAACATCAGACTGAAGTCCTAGCTAATACAATCAGACAAGAAAAGGAAATAAACTGTACTCTGATAGAGAAGAAGGAAATAAGCTGTCCTTGTTTACAGATGATATCATTGTCTATCTACAAAATCTGAAAGAATTAACAAAAACAACTTAAACTAATAAACAATTAAAGCAAGCTTGTAGGATATACAGTTAATATTCAAGATTCAAATGCTTTCCTATATGCCAACAAGGCACATGAAGAATTTGAAATTAAGAACAATACTATTTATATCAGCACACCTTAAAATGAAATACTTAGGTATAAAGCTTACAAAATATATACAAATCTATGTGAGGAAAAATACAAAACATGATATAAATAAATAAAGAAGATCTAAATAAATGGAGAGACATTTCATGTTCATGGATAGAGAGACTCAATATAATTAATATAATTCTTTGCAATTTGATCTATAGATTGAATGCAATTCTTAACAAAATCTCAGCAAGTTCTTTTGTGAATATCAACAAACAAATTCTAAAGTTTATACAGAGAGGTGAAAAACCTAAAATGGTTAACACAATATCGAAGGAGAAGAACAAAGAGGATTAAAATCATGTAACTTCAAGATTTACTATAAAGCTATAGTAATGAAGACAGTGTGGTATTGTTGAAAAGAAAAAGAAAAATAGGTCAGTGGAATAGAATAAAAATCCCAGAAATAAATTCAATATAGTCAACTGTCCTTTAACAAAGGAACAAAGGCAATACAATGGAGAAAAGAGTTTTTAACAAATAATGCTGGAACCAGTGGACAATCACATACAAAGTAATAAATCTAGACACAGACCTTACACCCATCACACACACACACAAAAACTAATTCAAGTGGATCACAGACCTAAATCCAAAATACAAAATTATAAAAATCCTAGAAGATAACATAAGATATAATATCAAAAGCATGATGCATGAAATAATTTAAAGCTTAATTTCATTAAAATTAAAAATTTCTGCTCTGTGAAAGTCACTGTTGAGAGAATAAAAAGACAAGCCACTGACCTGGTGAAATTATTTGCAAAGAACAAATCTAATAAAGGACTATTATCCAAAATATATAATGAACTCTTCGAATAGTAAGTAAACAACCAACCTAATTAAAAAATTAGACTTAACAGGCATCTTACCAAAGAAGACGTACTGATGGCAAATAGGCATATAAAAAGATGTTCCACATTATCTGTCATTAGGAAAATGCAAAGTAAAACAATAATAAGATACTACTATACACCTATTAGAATAGCTAGATACCAAAACACTGACAACACCAAATGCTTTTGAGAATGTGGACAACAGGAATTCTCATTCATTTTTGATGAGCATGCAAAATGGTACAGTCATTTTGGAAGACAGTTTGGAAGTTTCTTACAAAACTAAACATGCTCTAACCATACAATCATCTCCTTAATATTTTCCAAATGAATTTAAAACATATTGATCCCAAATCTGCACATATTTTATTTATAATAGTCAAAATTGAAATCAACCAATATATCCTTCAGTAGAAAATTGAAAAATAAACTGTACATCGAGACAATGGAATATTATTCAACACTAAAAAAAAATGAGCTATCAAGTCATGAAAAGACATGGAGGGAACTTAGATTCACATTACTAAATGAAGCAGCCAATCTGAAAAGGCTACATATTACACAGTTCTAACTTCATGACATTCTGGAAAAGGCAAAAGTATGAAGACAATAAAAATATCAGAGGCCACCAGAAGTTCAAGAAGAGGGAGAGATGACTAGGTAGAGAACAGTATTTTTAGGACAACGTAACTATTTTGTGTATTATAATGATGACTACATGTCATTAAAAATTTGTCCAAGCCTATCGAATGTACAATACCAAGAGTAAACCCTAATGTAAACTATGGACATTACATGATAATGATGTGTCAATGCAGGTTCATCAACCATAAAAAAAATGGATCAGCCAGCAGGAGATGCTGATAACAGGGGAAACTACACATATGTAAGGGCAGAGAGCATAGGGGAAATCTTTGAAACTTCTGTTCAATTTTGCTGTGAACCTAAAAGTGGTCTAAAAAATAAAGTCTGTTTTTTAAAAGAAGAAGAAAAACCACATGCATCTTATAGGAGAAATTGAGCTTCCCATACTTGCAAATTTAGAATGAATAAAGCTAGCATATTGCAAGTCAGATAAACTTGGAAAAATCCAAGTATGTTCTTGGAGAATGCACTACAGAAACATTTGTTAATATGGTGTTTATACTCAGGAGTGGTCTCAGTAGTCTTACAAAAGATTCTCTGAAGGATAGCAGAAGGATGAGGGCAAAAAATGAAAAAGGATGAGGAAAGGAAAGGAATAGTATGGGAAAATTCTCCCTTCCACACTACTCCACTCCCTTACTTGTGTCTCTTATCTGATTAAGTTATTTTTGTACTGGAAAAAAACAAAATAACAAATATTTATTGAGTGCTTATATTTCTGGAAAAATTAAAGTTTTGCTCAAGTCAGGAAATGGAGCTTAAAATATAAATCAGGACCAGGTACGAGGCACCACCATCCTTGCTCCATTTGGCATCAGAATAGGGTCCTAACATCACTGACAAAAGGTAGAACCAGATCAGAAACTAGAAAAGGAGGTGAAATCAAAATTCTTTTCAGGATTTAGGACATTTTCTACTCAAAAACAGAAACATGAGTTAAAATGTTTTTTGCTAAGCTTCCATCTGTTGGAATTCTATAGTCTGGAACTGGTGATTTAGATGTTTGATCCTTTTGAATAAATCAAGGTGTAAATTCCTAAGCTATGCATTTCATTAACTTGCAAATTGAGCTTTCAAATATATAAAGTCAGAGGAAAATCTTTCAAATTAAAAAGAAAACTTTTATCTTGTAAATGTTATACTTAGTATAAAGACACCAATATAAGACTATTTAATATTCATAAAAATGATAGAATTATTAATACATAAATATGAAGAGAAACTAAGAGGTAGAGCATGTCCAGCATCACTCCCAATACAGAAATTATTTCTACATTTTCAACCAAGTTATACAGTGTCTGCCTGATATATGCAGTGACAATGAGCTCAATCCTTTTATAAAAAGCTTAATATATTCATTTTTAATCATCTACAACAACAAACATTTCCTGTGAACTCACATTTGCCAGATCCAGATACAACTCTAGGTATTATAAATGTATTCCTTAAATTGGATTTAATTTCATCTCTCTTTAATGTCTATCCACTGCTCCTTATAGTACTACACAGAAGAGGACCTAGATCTTCCCTTTATCCAGTTAACCATTCCCAGCTATTTCAGCTATTCTTCATAGGACTGCTTTGCAGAACACACATTATCTCAACGGCTTCCATTTGTTCCTCTTACAGTATAATATCCTGGACTAAAAGCAATATTCAGATTGTACATGTACTTTAGAACAAGGTAGAATCAATACTTTCTTCACATGGAATATAGTTATTTCTAACATAGCTATAGTTGTTTTAATACTTAAAGAATTTTGTTAGCAATCTATTTCATGTATTCTAGTGTAGAATAGCAAATTAATATGATTTAAGTATTATTAAGTAGTAAGATGATTAATATCATCTTAATATTAAAGTAAATCTAAGATGAAAGTGTTTTAAAAGTTAAAAGCACTGTGTAATTATAAGGCAGCAGTCATTACTATTAGATTCCAATTTTGGCTTTATAATATTATAAGGATTGGATCAGAGCATGTCAGCATGGCCAGAACTAGAGATATAAATGCAGGAACATTTTTCATGTGGGTTACCTGAGTGTTAATAGTCTTTAACAGGAATAAATTTTGAGAGAAAAGAATGAAGGCAAATTACATTTATATGATTAGCTTGCTAAGGTAAATTAATCACTGCATTTAAAAAGTTGAATATGTATATAAAGAAAGCTTTGACTATAATTTCTTTCATTTTTTGTTATTCTGAATAAGAAAAATATGTACTTTGGCATGTTATTCTTTACCCAAACATTCTGCAAGGTCCTGAACTTCAGAAAGACTCTGTGACAGAGTTCTGTTTAATTGCCCAGGGATTCCTCTGGGGCACTTGAAAAATTATTGGATGGGGAATATTTTCACAAATGAGAATTCTATTCCACAAGGGACATGAAACATAATATTCTAATCAAATAGTAGAGAATCTCAACAAATGCTCATATTACTCCCATTTGCAATTTTCCCCAAAAGTGTCTTGGCATTTGTTAAAAGTCAGAGTTAAGATACAATAATAACGGCCAATTTGGCTGATCACAAAGTAGATTTTGCTAACTGCTAAGAAAGAGGGTGGTTCATCCATGAGAGTCCAAAATGATATACGTTGAGAATTTGTCAATATTTTCAAAAGCCAAGGAGGAAACATGTGTAGAACAGGCTTTCAAATATAAACAAGTAACAACGTATATTCAAAATGATAAGAATTAATTCATAAATATAAGAACAATGGATTAGAATATAATTACTTTAAGTATTGGTCTTTATGAATCACATTTCTCAAGAAGCTTTATTTTTTCTTTGCACATGTACCATAAAATCAATAAACAAAACAATGAGAGGACATTTTTGATTACTAATCAGATAGTTTGTGGCAATCAGATGGAAATGGAAAGGAGTAGTGGTAAATAATGCAAAAACAAATCCACTAATTCAAAAATCTTTTATGCTTTACTTTTGGTGTACTTTCACTCTAGAAAATTTCTGGTGTTCTTCAATATTATTCTAATTCTAATTCTATATGTATGGGAGTTTATAGAATTATAAACATACAAAAATGGAAAGAAATTAAGAGACGTTCCTTTAGGTGGCATCTCACCCCACACTGATTACACACTTGGCTCTGCCATGATTGTTCTCTGCTCAAACAAAAGCAAATCCCTGCCACATCTATATTGGGCTGATTTCCTATTGTCACTGAGATTTTGGTTTTGGGGGATCAGTGAAAAGAATAGTAAATTATTACATTCAGAATTTCTGAAATTTATTAAAGGAGAACATTGTTTAAATTAACAGCAAGGAAAGTGTGTACACAAAACATGTATTTCTTGTCTACTTTGTTAAACAATTAGACTATATCTATTGACAGATATTTTTGTTTGCTTATCTGTTTCCAAATTCTCCAGACTAATTTTTTCTTCTGTAAGGAATTCCAAAAACAATATTTTACTCTGAAATGCTGATAACTTATTAAATCAAATCCAAATACTCTTATGAGAAAAAAGGACTTCTGTAACAACACATAACCTCTTTATCCATATTCTATTTAAGTTCTAGTAACATGCTCTTTGTCCCAAAAAGCCAGATTTAGATAATTTAAGATCTATCACGGTTTCATTAATGAGTAGTTTCACTAGTTACAGCGGGAAAGACAAGTATACACTGTAACAAATATAAAAATAAAATTAGGTCTAGATGGCAAAACACTTAAACCATCTACAAGAGATAGGTCTTCTTATTGTTTGATTCATTCATTCTATAGATGTGCCTCAGTTGCCTGCTTTGTGCCAGATAATGATCTAGATGTTAGTAATATGCAAAGAACAAGAGGCACTCTCTATTTGAAAAGAGGTTTTTTTTGTTTGTTTGTTTTTTGTCATTTACATTAATGTTTACACATCCTGTTGAAGCCAAAGTTTCAGAAATATCTGACAAAAGAAAAATGAACCTCAAAGAAGCTATTGATTACCATTTGAGGTGTACACACAATTCTATAAGTTGCTATCTTAAACAAAGATTTTAACCTGGAGTTCAAATTCACAATTGCTCAAATAAACAAGGACATAAAAATTATACCTCCAAATTATTTTTCTCAGATTTTTTAATGTCCAATTTATATTTTTAATACACTTACTTCACAAGTTGAATTAGCAGTATATAATACTTAAAAATACATGCACACTCTATAATCTCACTTCTATGTGGAATCTAAAAAAGTCACATTCATAGAATTAAAGTAGAATGGTGGTTGCCAGGACTTGAGGGGAAGAGGAAAAGGGAAGAACGTTGGTCAAAGTATAAAAATTTTTCAATTATAAGATGAATAGATTCAAGGGATGTAATGTACAGCATGGTAAATTAAAAATACTGTATCATATACTTGAAATTTGGTAAGAGAGTAATCTTAAGTCTTCTCATGACACCAAAAAAAGGTAACCATGTGAGGTAATGGATATGTTAATTAGCTTGATTGTGGTAATTATTTTACAATGTATACATACATTAAATAATCACATTATACTTTAAATACATACATTTTTATTTGTCAATTATACCTCAATAAAGCTGGAGGGTAGGAGGAAACCTACATGCATTCTCAAGCAAATAAAAGAACAATTAAGTAAAATCGAATACGTTTTGATTACATCTTTTCTCATGGATAGTAAGCTAGCTATGGCACATTTCTCTTTGGCAGAGATTGCTCCAAACTTCTTTTAAAAGTTTCAGTATTACATATCAGTAATGTCTATTCAACAAGTGAAAAGTCACCCAAAATAAATTATGTTAGCCATCTGGATTTTTTCCACTTTAATCCCAAAATAATACTTGTGAAACACAGTAAAAGCATGACTGTCCACCTCAGCATTACACAATAGATATTGTTTGATTTGCAGTTTATGAAAGTATACCTCTTGAGAAATATTAGAAATAGTAAGAAAAACATTTGTAATAACACACAAGAAACAAATCGTAGTGCACTAGAGAATGCTATTTTCCTCTCTGAGTAAAATCTTTCTGACTTTGAAAATGGGTTGAGATGGGCTATAGTAAATTTTGCTTCATAATTGTATAAAATTTCCAATTTCTTGTTTTAATGGGTGACCAAAATTCTACTAGTTTTAAATTCATTCAAATAAAGGAAACAAGATATATTTTTTCTCACTATGTGACTTTTAGTTAGTATTGAGTATGAGTATGCCCTGCACTATTTAAAAATAAAGACACAGAAAACTTATATGTAAATATATAAAATAACAAATATATAAATGCCATCAATATCTATTTCAATTATCAGTCATATGTAAATATGATATATAAGCCACCAATATCTGTTTCAATTATCAAGGAAATTTAAAGACATGGATAAAGCCTTCACCTATTTTTGTTTAAAAATCTATTCACAGTTTAGTACATCTCAAGTGGTGTTCCTAAGACAACAGCATCGGAATTTACCTAGGATAACTGTTTGAAATATACATCTCATAGTCCTGTCTCAGACCTACTGAATCAGAAACTACAGAAATAGGAAATAAAATTCTACCTTTAAAAAAACATCCCTAAAGAATTTTTATATAGCATACAGAGTATTACCCTTGTTCTCCTTTCTTCTAGAAACACATCATGACAGCACCTCTTAAGTTCTGCATATTATAATCTTCTCAGAATAAATAACAAAGATTATTTTCCTGAAAAGCCTTAGCCGTGTCTCATATGAAATCACTTGAAAACTCTCAATAAAGATCATCGATTAAAAACATACATCAGTCCTTGCTCCCTCCATAAATCAGGTAGTCTAAAACTTACAAGTGTAAAAGTGAGTATTTTTCAAAGGCATAAATGATCAAAGATGAGGAAAATAAGAGAGGAGTTAATAAAATTTTAGTAATTCAAAAGCAGGTCAAGTGATAAATGACTTAGATGAGCTAAAAAATCTGAATCTTACTTCAGCAGTGAGGAAAAGCAAGAACGAACTTTATATGTACTGTAGAAAAGCCCCTAAATGTCTGGAATTCGTGGCAATAGTTACCTCTAAAAAGTAGAAAGTAAAAAGAAGGAAAAATTAATAGGATTTTTAAAAGTATTTTAAAAGCGATGGGGAGAGTATTGGTAGCCTAAAATAATGGCAGCTGCTTACATCTTTGTTCCCTTCCCCGTACATCCTTCTAAAAATAATATAGAACGAAAAGATGAACAGGTAAAACTATAAAACTATGTCCTTCACATAAACAGAAGGAAAAAAAGTCCAAACTTTATAATAACTATAAACATTTTTAAAGGAAAAATACACAAAATTCTGGTGAGTGATATACATGCTCCTGTCATAAGCCTCTGTGATAAACAAGGGCATTTGGGGGAAAAGTCCAGGAGCAGAGGAGGTGTGGAACTTGCAAGGAGCCTAAGAGTGATACAAAACCACTGTTGGAAAAAGAAAGTTCATGCCAAGTGTGAAACCATCAAAAAGTTATTCTAGTATCGTAAAAGTATTTGCAACAGAGAATGTTTAAATGTACATGATTTGAACTCTCAGTCTTTGAAACATATAGCTATTTTTTTTTTTAACTATAAGAAGGGAGAAGCATACTTTGTCAATTGAATAGTAAAGGAGAAAATAGTAAAAAATAGAAAATTTAGGGGATCTGCAAGACAAACTAAAGAACCCAGACAGACTCACTGCTTGTTTGTCTTATATTGGCTTCCATTACAGGCTATCTTTCAAGGATGTTTATATAGCAAATAGCCTTGGAAAACAAAGATAGCGTCTCTCTCAGGACAAAGAGCAGATTTGTTTCCTGACCAGTAAAATACAGATAACTCCTTATAAATAAATGGATGCATTTGAACATACTGACAGATATTTATACTTCTGGCAGTGTTTGGGGATGAGTTAATTAAAAATACATAGAAAATCAAAGCAAAATAAGATAATTAGTATTTCAAGGAAAACATTATGTTGCATTATACAGGAAATGTTATTCAATAAATACCTCGTTTGTAAATAATATTTACAAAATTATAATTTATAATAAGTACTGGCTTAAACAAATCAGTGTCTATTGTTTAAACAATATGTATGTACTCTTTTCATAAAAAAATTAAATAAAAGCAGTTTATTTATGGTAAATAGACATAGTAGATATAACCTAAAACTATTACACAAAAAGCAAACCTCCTTATCAAAGAAATTTCTCTAACTCACCACAAAGGATGAACTTGTTATTAAAACCAGATTTGCACATTTCTTTAAGTGACCTTCACTCCTATTCACAACAGTAATAGTATGTTAATATAATCTCCTGCCATCTGCTTATTACCAAAACTTTTGTTATTATTAATAACTTTGTTATTAGCAATAACTATTAGTAATAACTGTTATTGATAATAGTAAAAAAAAACTGGAAAAAAATCTCAGGGCAAAAGAATTAGGGAATACCTAATTAGAACTTACTTGATGAAACTCTATGGAATTGTTTAAATATGTAACTAAAACAATAAATTATATGAAATATGCTTGTGATATGATGCTATTTTAGAAATTTTTATTGTAACATTTCTTACCTTCTGGATAAAAAAATATATATGTAAGCTTTAAAAATAGCCCCTCTCCTAATGTACCATGTTTTCACTGTAACCTCTGTATCATATAATCTCTCCTGGTGATTAAAAAGATGATAAAATATAACATATTATTCATAATCAAATGAGATCCTGTATTATGAATTTTATTTGCCTGTACGTCATTGCTTAGAATAATCTCCCTTGATCTTTATTCTCCTGCTACTTAAGATTTCAGCTATAAACTTTTTAATTATAAATTCTTGTATCCTTATGTGCCACGGTGATATTTAAAAATCTTTTTTCAAATGTACAGCACATGACATATCACAATAAGGCCCTGACCAATTCTAGCAGATGATGGCTGTTGACAGTATGGCCATACTGATCCGTACTGGCTCATTATCAATCTAGCTGCTACATAGGACAATGTTCCTGCTTACCCAGGACAGTTCTAGTTTATACCTGTTCTCCTGGTATAATAGTGTACGATTTCATTCTCAAAAAATGCCCTAGCTCAAATGATAAATTATATTGTCACACTGACTTATATATACACTGACATAAATGATTGCTTTGGAATATCAACTACCATAGCTGTACTTCATTGAGTACTGGTACATGCCAAGTATCAAATTTTCTACTTTCATTAATATCAAAAATCCTGATGTGTATTCTTGACCATAGCAAAGATCATTCCACCTCTGCACACAAGTGCGCTATAGGAAAATTGACATGCAGGGCCTGCAAGAATCCTGGTATGATGTATTTTAATAAGGATGTGATTAAAGTGTTTTCTCTTCTGGACCAAAAGTATGAAGATATAACTTGCTTGGGGTTCTAAGGGCAGACATCATCAATCAGTTGTGCATCCTTCCTATAAGAAGTGACTCCTGGAGAACTTTGACTCGTGAGCCGGCAAGCCTCTCTATGAGCCCAGCAGATTGTATGATACATAAAATGCACTCCACAGGCAGCTGAAAGTGGAAGAAAGGCCCTGAGAAGGCATCACAAAAGCAGCAAAATTTGAGCCAGGGTTCCAAGTATAGACAAGGTGCACAGTGATTGGAGGGGAGTTTGCCAGGGGCAAGGCAGGCTGTCACCCAAAAGCCTCACAAGGCGATATTCTTTACCTGAGTAGATTCACTATGACCCACAAATTGGCCTGCAGCTTTACCTACCTAATAACTTGATCTTGCCAGCATTCCAAAAACCAATGTACTTCTCAAGAACAAGCTCACATTATCCAAGGTCCTGAGGTAGATAAATAAAACCAGAATGTGACTTAATTTACTATTGAAATAATTGTTACAGGGACTAAAGTGCTTGAAGCTCATATGAGCAACACATTTGTCCTTGTAGGCGCACACATGGAAAGACAAATAATAATCAGAAGGTTGTTTAATAAATGTGGAATCAAAACAAAAAAGTTAGATGAGTCCAGTTTTTAATGGTATTTAGCTCAGACTGCTGACTAATTCAGCTTAGGATAGGAACAGGCTTGCCAAGGGAATCAATATGCTCAAAGTCTGCTGGCTAAATGTCTTTTTCTCCTGGGCAGTGCTTGGATGGAAATTGCCAAATTTGCCTTCATGACTTCTTTTTTAAAGGCTCCCACGACTAATGTGAATCAAATTGAGGCATTCTTTCTTTAGATATCTTAATGCTCTATCTCAAATGCATTCAAGTTATATAGCCAGTAAAGACAAGTATCTTTTGTGATTTTTAATTAAAATAATGTTTAAAATTGTATAAATTATAATATACATGAATATTTTTAAAAGGAAAAACTCTTTTTAATCCCTTTAAAATTCCATTGCTCCTCACAGAAATGCACTCATGCATAGACACATATGGTCTATGGGTGAGTGCACTTAGGGGTATATGAAATTTTATGTTGATTGCTTTCCTTAAAATTAATTTAAAGTTAAAGTAAATCCTAATTCCATTTAGGCTAACAGGATATTTAATCCTGGTTACTGAGGCTCTTTTTCATCCCATTTTCCATCCCCAGGACTCTTGGCATCTTAGGTCTCTGCTGCCATAGTCATTTTTTCATTGTAATAACCCTGCGAGGAATGTCACATCTTCAGGAGTCTAAGAGGAAATTAATTGTGGATTCTCACAACCTTGCAAGCCACATTCCACCAGTTCACTAACGTTATGACAGCTAAAACATCACCAGTGATAGGAATTTTTAAGTTCCATTATAACCTTATGCGACCACCTATGTATATGTGATTCTTTGCTGACTGTGATTCGTTATTTGGCATGACTGTATTTTCACTTAAAAAAAATATAAAAATTTCAAATAGAAATTTCATATTTTCCACCATTAAATCTACCAACTTAAAAAGTCTTTAGGCCCAAACTATAAAAATTTATTTTATTAAAGTTGATAAAAAGCCCTTGTCCCTAGCTAAGGCCCAATGGTTCACCCGGGTATTTGTTCTCATTTCTCTTACAATCATAAACACTGCTTCTTGCCACCCTTCTCTCTCTCTTTCTTGCATCACCATCTTTTTCCTTCCTGTGGATCTTCCTCATCAAGAATATTATGCCCTGTTTCTTTTCTCCCATTTTCAACAACAACAAAAACATTATTTATATGCACTATTTTCATTTTTTCTTCTAGCCGCACCCTTTTACTGAAATAGTTGTTTGAGTTCACCAAAGTCCTAAACATATCCAGTATTCAGATCTCAGTCATCATCTAACTTGACATCTAGGTAACATTTGTATCAGCAGCACAGGTAATTCCCATTTTGGAATCCCCTCTCTTGTGCTTCCATGGCATTGTTTGCCTAGCCAACGGTCTACACCAATTGCTTCCCTGTCATTTTTCTTTGCTGGATCTTCCTGCTCTTCCTAACCACTGCATTTTAGAATACTCTAGAACTTTGTCCCCAACACACTTTTCTCCTTTTATATTCACTTTGTGGGCCATACCATCAGATCTCATGTTTTTAAAATTATATATTACGAGTCCTAAATTTTTATATCTAGCCTTATAATTGCTACTGAATTCCAGACTTATATTTAATTTAATATTTAATTTCTAACTCAGCATGCCTCTTGGATATCCATAGGTATCCCAAATGAAATATCCAGGATTGGATTTTTATTTTTCACACATATCTGTTCCACCGCAAGGAACTTAATCTTATCTTATTAAATAGTAATATCATTTGCCCAGATTTAGACCCAAAACCTTATAATCGTCTTTGATTCTTCTTCATATCAACATGTAATCCAAAAGCAAATTCTATCAGTTCTGTGTCAAAACATTTACTAAATGAAAGAACTTACCACCTTCACAAATATCTCCTTAGTTCAAGAAACAAAAATCTTGCCTAAATTACCGTAAGAAGCTGTAGGATTTTCTCTAACACCAGATTTGTTCCACTTCAGTGCCTTTGCAATCAATATTCCCTAATGAGGATGTTCTTTCTTCTCTTATGTTGGTATAGCTTATTCTCTTGTTGCATTCAACTTCTGAGTCTGATTTCACCTCCTCAGACAGATGTTCCTTGACAACTCTATCTATAATAAGTTTGTCATTCTCAATAAACTTAATGTTCTAGATAATTTTCAAAGATAGATACAATATTTCTCCTATATGCTCTTTAGTGACATATTTTTATCTCTTCATGGGAAGAGCAGCAAAACTGTCTCCTCCCTATAAATCTGGACTGATCTTATTACTTCGACAGTTATGGTGTGATTTGTGACTTCTAGGCCTGGCAATTAGAAACTTCTCTTTTGGTTCTCTTGGAAGTTAGTCACCATCATATAAAGCAGCTCAGGCTGGAATATTAGATGATGAAAGGCCACATGAAAAGAGGCCACATGGAAGATAACTGAGTTATCCTAGCCAAGAGTCCCAGATAACGTGTATGCGTGTGTGTGTTGGGTGGGGTGGTGGTGGCGCATGTTGGAAAGTTCAGTTCCAACAGAGATTTCTTATTGAGTATAGGCACACAAATGACCCCAGACATCTTAAGGGATTTTTCCCCCCCTGATTCCAGATCATGCTTAAACTATAAACAATTAGCCACTCTGTTCCCAAATAATTAAAATAAGATAATTTCCAAAGAGCCTTTGTTGAAGAGTTTTGATGTCTTTACTTACAGGATTGTAACACAGAGAGTGTATCGTGGGATATGAGTAATAAGAAACTATTTTCTTTCAGTAAACAAAACAATGCAGCCAAAGCTGTCAATCATTTCATTATCTTAGCAATAGAAGAAATAGAAAAGATTTTTACAAATATTATAGAGAGAAAAGCAAGTTTTCAAAATATAAAGTAATGATAGATCAAGTAAAAAAGAAAAGGACTATAAATACATTTTTAACTTTATTTTACATTATTTGAAATGAGATTTATATTTCATCAACTATCAACTAAAAACCTCACGAATGATCATATTGTTCAAAAAAAAAAGTGACTGTTTATGTATTTACAATACCATACTGTGAATTTTGTCCGTTCTTAAATTTCTATTGAAACGTAAATTTAGCCATAACCAATTACTGTCAATCCTGGAATTAAAAAAAAAAAAAAATCCACATGACTGAGTTTTTACTGAGAAAAACCATTTCAAAATTACTGAAACAGTGCATATTTTTTTCCATAAAATCTCACTATAGCTATTCAACTTATGTTAGAGTTGTAATTATAAGTTAATGCCATAACACCATAATTTCAATAATCCATTTTATGAATGTCTTCATAAGATTTTTTAAATTAAAATATTTCCTCCAACTTTTTATAGTAACACATACTTTAAGAATTTGTCCCTTGCTATTTTATTAGTATGAAATCTTTTCAAGCACATTGACTGTCTAGATTGGACTCCCCAGATAGCAGACTCTGAGACAAACTTTAGCACGCAAAATGTTTAATAAGACATGTTCCTGGAACCAATACTTGTGCTGAGGTGAAAGGGACACAGAAGGATTAGTCAGAGGAAGAAGTTGAGTTGCAATGCAATCCCAACAGCCACAGCTGATTCCACTTGGAGTTCTCAAACTATAAAGAACCTTCAAAAATAACTCATACTGGGCCAGAATGGAAGATCTTTATATCCATATATCTATTTATCATTATATGTAGGCCACAACATATATATGGGCTCACTCTCATACCTCCTTTGGTATAAAAGCAGGTCCTCTATAATTAGAATACATAAGAGAGTAACTTCTCTCTTACTAGCAGATTCTCTCTTTTTCTGGCTTTAATTGAAGGAGATTGCCATGTTGGAGAAGTCCTACTAGCAAGGAATGGAGGGTACTCCCACTCAAGCCAACAATGAACTGAGGCCCTCATTTCAACAACTCATGGGAAACAAAATTCTTCCAAAATGAGCTTAGAAATTAATCTATTCCCAGTTGAGCCTTCAGATGAATCTCTAGCCCTGAGCAATATTTGCATTCTCATAAAAAACTATGAAGAAGAAAACCGAACCATGCCCAGGTTTACTTTATTACCTCCCAGAAACTGTGAGGTAATAAAGTGTATTGTTTTATGCTGCTAAATTTCAGAGTGATTTGTTATGTAGCAAAAGATTACTAATACGTAATCCATGAACTAAATAAAATTTCAGTTTTAAAAATAAATAAAAAGCAGAAATTATACTTTATACAGGAGCATAAGCTATAATAGAGGATTTTTAATTTGTCTATAAGTTTTCAAAAGTCTCGAGGTTTTTTCTCTTAATTTGGTAGGAAATAGGGAGCCATCTAAGACTTTATGTGTGGGAAGTGCGGACATTTTTCCCCAGTCATTTAAAAGTTATTAGTTTGGCTTTAGTGTCTCAAAAGGATAAAGGTCAGAAGAGTTAGACTGGTGCCATGCTTTTACAGACAAGGGAAAATGAGGATTTGAGCCAAGGCATAGCAGTAAAAATGGGAGGAGAAAATCAATTAAATGAAAAGAGAAAATAAGTTAAAAGGGACAGATTGTCTCAACAATTTGTTGTTGGCAGTTTTAAATATGGGAGATTATGAAGGGGAAAAAGTTTACCTGATAAGGCATGGATGACTGGGAAATTGCTAGACCTCTAACGGAGTGAAGAAAGTAAGAAGAATTATTGGCTTAAAATCTTAAATATTACTTGGTTTTAAAGAACTAACAGATATAGTTGTTGTTGTTGTTTTAACCAGAAGTTTAGAAATGTGGATCTGGACCCTGGGAGACATTGATTTGGTAGACACAAATAAAGAAAAAAAAAATTGAAGGATAATCTGAGAGGAAGAAGAGTTTTGGTTAAGGAAGTAACTTTAAGAATTAATTCATATGGAAATACAAAAGATAAGATGTGAAAAAGGGAGTAATCTGAGAATAAGCAGGTTGTCTCACATGCAGGCTGCAGAGGAGGAAAGTCAAGAAGCTAAAACTTAGAAAAACTAAAGGTCATTTATCCTGGAATTTAAGAAATTACAAAAAGATTAATTTCAAAAGAACAGTAAAGAAAGTCCCTGAAATATAAGAGGTTAGGAATGAGTGGGAGGTAAAAAGTGGTGGCAGCAAATTTATTCCCTCTTTCAAAGAATAGTTTGATAGGTAACAGATCAAAAAAAAGAATGTGAGATGGGAGTCAGATAGGCAAAAGGAAGAGGAACTTCGAAGTCAGAGAATAGAAAGTTAGCATCATCCCTTGTCAGATGGCTCCTACTTCAAAGCCATAAAATACAAGAGATTGGGAAAGGCAAGGTTGGAGTTTAAGAAGGGTGGAAACATTTAAAATAGCCACTGTGATGAAAAAAAAAAAAAAAAAACACTGAGAACATCCTTAGTAGAACTGAGAATCTAGAATCTAGCTACGTTTAAATAGCACATGAAACTTGCTCAATTATAGCTGCAATCTCACCATTAGATGACCACATGCTCAAAATGAGTCCAGGAATGGAATAATTTAATTATTTCATCTGAGTCCCTTTTTGTTTTTTCAAAGTCCACTATCAATGGACACATGAGAATCCTTACTTTTTTTTTTTGTAATTCAGGAATATTTCATTATTTGTCCTTTCTGGCTCATATACCTCAATGCCCTCTGCTTATGCTACTCCTTCTACATGAAAAGAATCTGCCCCCATAATTTAGATCTTAGCTCAAATATGACATAATTTTTTAAAGTCTCTCTGCCACCTACTTCTTAAATACTAGAGAGTTGATCATATTCTCCATTACATAGTACCCTAGACTTGCATAATAAATATAAGATCTGCTAGAGAAATACCCTATTTTCGAATTAATATATTTTAGAAAATGTATACTAAAGTTATTTTTGGAAAAGTCAAACTGGCTGATAAAGTATAATAATGGAGACAATCCCAGATAAATAATATATAAGTAGCTCTAATTAACTCTCTTTTTAGATCAGTGGTTCTGAATCTCCAATAGATATTACAGTGTTTATTACATAGCTAAAAGTCAATTAGTCAATCAATTAAGGCTTTCAAGATTTTATATAGCTTTCCCTCAATTGATTGGACATAATGTCAATGGTCAAATGCATTTAGTAATTGACTTGAGTTTCCATTTTCTTTATAAGAATCATGGAAAAAAGAGTAAAGTTATTTGTGATTTTATTCAGTTTGTTCAACTGAAACCTAACTTTGTGCTGACTTATAATTAAACTCAGAATATACTGTGGTGAACCCAAAATATATATTCTGTACTTTCTAGAACTTCAAATTTAGTAAGGTAGAATCAGTATACAAATAAAACAAACAAAATCCAGCATTAAATGATAATTTTTTTTTAATATTAAGAAAAAACATAATGGGGCCTAAACTAGTTTAGATACTCAAAGAAAGCCTCTCTGAGTAGTTGACATTTAAGCTAAGATTTATAAGGAAAAAAATAAAAATAAAAAATTCATAAGGAAAAAAATTTAAAAATCAAAACACCCAGTTATAGAAGGAATGGGATAAAATCTTCGAGGCAGAAGTAAGAACGTATATAAACTTCTAAGGCAGAACAAAGTTTGGCATACGGGAAAGAAAACAATCATGGTTAAAGTTTGGAATATATTAGGTAGAGTGGTATGAGATGAAGGCATGCAGAGAGAGCCAAGAGCCATATAACTAAGGACTTTGTCTACCAAGATTAAAAATTTTTACTTTATTCCAAACAGATTAGGAAGATATTAAAGAGTTTCAACCAGGAAAATGACATGTTTTAATTTACACACACACACAAATTCTCCAGGTAGCTTTTGTTGGAGGGGCGAGAACAGAAACAGATGGAATGAGGAGAATATTACAAATGCCCAGGCAAAAGATGATGGTGATTTGGACCAGGGTCATAAAAAATAAAACGGTAGAGACATAGATATATGAGGTGTGCTGTCTAGAGAATGGAGGGGCTTGGGTAACAGACTGGGTAGGAGTTTAAGGGAAAGGAAGGTGTCAAGTTAGATCCTTTACTGTTAATCATTGTTCCCATCATGCCTTATGTAGGACTTGTGTCCCTGGCTTAACTACAGGTTGCGACAATAAATAGAGGGGGAAAAAAAAAATCAGGGTATATAGTCAATGCTTTTCTTAAAACAAAGGAGGATAAAAAGGTCCCACATCCACTTCCCTCCATGAAACTCTCAATCTTATAGTCAGGCACACTTGCTCTATAATTCTGACTCTTCCTTTACATGACATTACTTTAGCTAGGCAAGTTACTTAATTTCTGTTACTGAAATATCTCATCTGAAAACAAGTGCAATTACTTCACATGTGCAGGGATGTTGTCAAATTAAAGGAGAGAATATACGTGAAGAACATAATGTAGTACCTTGCATAAGTAAGTACTTATGATTTGTTTCAGTTGCAGACGTTTCTTTTAAAAGTCCTTTTGCATCATTATGTATGCTCATACTATGAATTTCATCTACCCCAGCAAGGCCACATAGCTCCCTGACAGTATGCTCAGAAAAATCTTGTAGTCAGTCCATTATTATGACTCGAAAAGCTAAAAGATATTGTGACAACTGCTTCAAATGATGATTTTATATTTTAAAGGCACCATAGATTATCAAGATACATACTGGCAGATTCTTCCATTGCATTGATTATTAAACGTGTCACAAGAGTATAAATGGCCTTGGAAATAAAATATTTCAATAAAATATCTTAAAAGACTGTTTCAGCTTTGTAGATATTTATTTTTTCTCTTTGCACATGAAATCGACAGTTTATAAATATTTCCATTGTACTTATATATTTCGTACTGTATTTGTTCTTTGGAATTGACAGAGGCTGAAAGAAACATCAATCTATGCCAGCACGTAGCACATAGTCCTAGCACCTATCGCAAAGGTAAAAAAGAAAAATGACAGCATTTACATTAGTAGGGACAGAAGCATTTTAGAATTTTTCATTGCTCTTAAAATCTTGACTAGAAATATACGAAACTGTCACACTTTCATGCAACACCTTAAAGATCTTTATGCTTTAGGATACCTGGGGTGTCGGTAAAATCAGAAGCATTATTATCACTGTGATCTGAAGAAATAACACATGGTAGCTTTCCACTTTCCTCTTCTGCAAAATTCAATTCTTGATTGAGAAAAAAATCAAAAGGTAACTGAAGAAAGATAAGGTATGATAAAATGATCAGGCTCACTTTCCATTTGAGCAAATAAGGTGAAAGTCTGGGTACTGATTCTGAGGGCAAGGCAAACAATGATTATTTGCTTTTCTCATTAACCTGTACCCTCAGTTGGACTATAAGTGATTGTATTTTCACTGCTACCCCAGATAGCTTCCTGATGAAAGGTTACAGCCTGGAACTGGGAGCCACTTCAGGCCAAATGAAGAGGGAGTTCAAAGGACTTAACTCTTCTACCCATTCATGTAATAATCATATTCTCAGTCAAATAGCAACCATTGTCAAACCTACATAAGGAATGCTGCATCCTTGATTCCTACTCCAGAGCTCAAACAATTAGACTGGGTGGTTTCCTTCAGAAATATTCAATTTAAAATTATATTACAATGAAAAGGAAACTGGTAGTTTTGAGCCAGGCGTCAATTTCAAATTTTAATACTGTTAATATGATCCTTGTATGTGACTGTAATCACATTTTTAAAATGATACCTTTCAAATGACCACTGTATACATGACAATATCTCTCTTCCACTATTATAAAAGTGCTTCTGAAATAGTGTTTCAAAATCTATTTGGGCAAATCAAGGTTGAATCTCTATTACAGGCTATAATTTCCTCATCTGTAAAATTAGATGATCAGATTACATGGTCTTGAAGGTCCAACCCAACCTTAAAGATTTATAAGTTTTATTTCCAAACATAGGAGTGAAGAAACCCAACCTCTGTCTCTGATCTCAGCGCTGAATTACCCTGTGTTCTTTTGGCTCTTTTCGTCCCCTAGAGGACCTAACTTTTAAAAGTGTCCATTGATATGTTATATGCTACTTATAGCACCAAAAAAAAAAAAAAGAAAGAAAATTATTAAGATGCTTAGTTGCTCAGTAGTATTTCAATCCATAGAGACTCAAAAACAAAGAGCTACCTTTATACTCAAAGGAATTAAACCCATTTAATGACAGCAATCAAAAACATACATATACACAAATTGGCACCTTTGCCTCTATGAAATCTCAGTATTCAAAGCACCGCACATATTGTTTAAAACTTGGCTCAGGAATGGTGAGGTGAGATATCCTTTGAGGAAATCTATGTGAACATATGATATGAACACATTTTTAATAAACCTAAGGCTATGGCAGAGCTCTTTCATGTTGCAGCTGGCCTTCTGCCACAGGCTGATCTAGAAATAAAGCAAACACTAAAACAAAATAGAATGAAATCTAAGAAGGCTAAAACAAGAAAGCATTTTTTTCTCTTAAATTTCTGAGACTTTTGAGAAAGCAAACTCTTGTTTTCTGATTCAACTATTACAAAAACAGTAATTTAGAAAACATTTCATTATTCATACAAATAAAGGTCCTGGCGATTTATATTCCCTGGTGACTTCATTGTGTTTCCAAATTCTTATGCAATTTGCACTAAGCTTTAACAAGTGTCAGAATTCACCTCATTTTAACTACTTCTGTCTGCCTTCGCGCTCTTGAAACTGGAGCTACTTACAAATGTGACAGAGCAAATAGAAGAGTCAAAAAAGATAGGAACAAAATAACAGCAATAATGTTATCCACTTCTACCTGGCCTCAAAGATCTCACTTATGAGCACCTAGTTAATTCCCCCAGCACCTAGCTCAGCAGCTAGTAAAATTCAGGTGTTCAACACATACATCATTAATTCCTGAGAGCAAACCCAGTTCATATATTGATTAAAGCAATAAAAACACTTAATATATTAAACAGTGCCTTAAACGAACTGGATACCAGCCTGCAGAATTTTCCCACCCAGATCTGCTTTTGCCTATGACTTAGAATCAGTTTTTACTCTAAACATCTGACTATATGACCTTTTTTGACACTAGAACCCTACATTGAATGTCAGAATTGATATTTTAATATTTTGCTTTATTTCTGCCAGTCACACCACTTTTAGAGCCTGGTTCTCATTTTCTGTAGCTTTAGCCCCTGGCTGTGCACTTATCAGGATCTACAAGTGTAACCACAGTAATAGGATATGGAAAAGGACTGTTTCTGTCTCAGTTTCTATGAAGGTCCAAGACAGTAGGTGTCAACTACTTTAACATTCCCATGTGAAATACTAAACCACCCAAGTAGCACTGCCAAAGAGCTGCCTGTTAATCGGTTTTAACTAACCTTAGATTTTCACTCACCTTTGGCTTTAAAAGAAGTTGGAGAGGAGCATTATATATTGGAAAATAGAAAGAGGATTTCTTTGGTGACAATTGCTAATGAGCTAGAGGAGGCATGTATTGATAATACATTAAGAAAGGAAGAAGAAAACTGTCAGGTTTGGGGGGTTGTTTTTATTTGTTTTGAATATTAGTAGCTGAAATCCTAAATATAGTTGAAGGAAAGGATAAAATTAATGTTTAAAGTGAGGTTTACAGATTATCTTTGTTGCATCTGATAATATACTTGGCCTACAAGTGTAAGATTGAAAAAAAAAATGAAATTCAACACTCTCATTTTTTGGTAAACTGATCCTATAAATATAAAAGTCCCAGCTTATATATAGATACACACACATATAAAATTATATTAATTGTAACAGTTTATACCATGGAAAAAAAAGAAAACAAATAACTACGACAGAGAACTAGAAACATGAATAGCCATCAATAAGGAATAGTTGAGTAAATCGTACTATATTAACGCTATGAAAATTTCAAAGCTATGGGGAAAAAAGAGGTTAGATTTATTAAACCAATTAACCTGGAATAAGGTCCATCTTACAGTTAAGTACAAAAGGCAGAGATAATATCATTTTTTGCAAACTTTAATTATAAGAACAATCACATGATCATATGTTTTGACTATCTTCATATTAAAATAGCAAAAGTAGAGAATGATGTGTGTGAACACTCTAGGAGCTGATGCTACAAGGAGAAAAGAAAAATTCCTAAATTCTTATACATATACATGTAGAAATGACCATTTACTCTTTTCGATTATTTTCATAGTTGAAAAAATCTAATAACATTAAATTTAAAGATATATGTGTATACATACTTCATTGATTTCCTGTTATTGCTGTAACAAATTATAACAAAATTAGTGGTCTAAAACAACAGAAATTTATTCTCTTACTGTTCCGATGATCAGAAGTCTGTGTAGGTGTTTTCTTCTGGAGGTTCTAAGAGAAAAACCATTTTCTTGTAGGTAATAGAAACTGCCAGCTATCTTTGGCTCATGGGCTCGTTACATCTTCAAAGCTAACAATGCCCTGTGCAATCAGTTCTTTCTCTTATGGCTTCATTCTAAAACTGTTGTGTTTTGCCTCCTGCTCCTTTTTTAAAGTTCTCTTGTGATTACATTGGGCCCATCTGTATAACCCAGGCTAAACTCCCAGCTTTAAAGTAAATTTATTGGCAACATTTGCTTGATAACTTCCCTTTGCCTTATAACAACCTATTCACAGGTTCTGGGAATTAGTCCATTTTTCAGCCTCCTTCATCGGCACCATCTCACCCCCCCACCACCACTCCTCGATGTACACGTGATATTGTTTCTCTGTTTCATGAAGTAAACATGGTAACTATCCTTAGAATGTCAGGTAATGCTTCAATGTGTTAGAAATGTACGTCTGACTTCCCTTTAATAATCTGCATGGACACCATTTGCCTAGGTAAACACTCTCTGAATTTTTTTCAACCTTCTTAAATGACAAATTTCATTGTTTTTATTCATATCCATGGGATAAGCTAAAAACAGCTTTTATTTATTCTAACATTTATTCCTACAAATAAAATAAATATGCTTCACAAGGAAATGAAATTTGTCTTTTTTCTTTAGTTTCTTCTCCTTTGAGTTTAATGAGAAATCTATATTCGGTAGTAGAATTAAACTCATCATATTTGCCACAAGTGGGTGCTTGTATTGAGTTTTCAGTGAAAAATTAAAAAGATGGTTAGCAAAGACTAGGTTCACTAGAAAATTAGAATGAAAGACAAAATCAGGTGTTGCAATTTTCCAGGGGTGAATTGTATATTAAAAATCTCTAAAGGATGGATGGCAATATTGGATGGTTTCGTCTATTTGTTTACTTTGTTTTTCTTCTATTTCTTTTTCTTTCTTTCTTTCTTTCTTTCTTTCTTTCTTTCTTTCTTTCTTTCTTTCTTTCTTTCTTTCTTTCTTTCTTTCCTTCTTTCTTTTTTTCCTCTTTCTTTTTCTTCCTTTAAATAGCATCCCCTAGAAGCAGGGCCTAAGATGGGAATTCAGGCACATATGACTTACTGTAAACATTCTCTTTAGGAAAAACCTATATGGGAGAGAGTGAAGGATAGGGAAACAAGGGCCAGCAAGGACATGACCTTATATAAAGGTTAGGTGGAGTTAAAACTACACTGACAGAATTGTATCACCTGGAAGCAAGAGGGCTGGGCTTTTGTACCAGGTATCAGGCAGACAACAGCTGACTAAGGGATGAGGAGCCATGTAGCCTCCCAAGTATTAGCAGATGAGAATCAGGTTAGTAAAGGACAAATCTCCAGAGTTAGTTCAATACTTGCACAGCTGGGGAATGGCTTCTGATGAAATAAAAGTGATCAGGGATAAACACCAACAATATCTCCTACATTCTTCCTTTTTCCTTTCCACTGTCCTTACTTTCTTCCTCTGTTCGATTGAATTCTTATTTTCCTCCACATTGCTAACTTTTCCAATAGCCAGGTCTTATTAGAAATATTCATATATAATCTTTAAGCAATGGAAAATTAAGTCTTTCTGCCTAAGCTGACTAACATGTTTCATGATATCTGCACAGAATCCTAATTGCACAATTACAATAATACACTTTGTTTCACTTGGTAAATACATATTTTTTTAAAAAAATTTGAATCAAGTGTTTAACATAACACCCTGAAATGTAGCCTATCCACTATGATTTCTGTCCTATCAATCTTCTGGATTCTAGCCGTCTCGAATCAATTGGGTTTTGCATTCTACTCATAATCAATTTACTTTTATTTAAGACCAGAAATTATTTTATTCTCCCCAAATGCCAATATTAAATAAAAACAAACTTCTACTTCAGTAAGGTATGTGAGTATGTATTTAAATTTTTATGCATTTCTTATGTTCATTGGAGCATTATGTACAATAGTCAAGATATGGAGGCAATCTTGATGTTCATCAATAGATGAATGAAGAAATAGTTGTACATATATAAAATGAAATATTACTCAGCCATAATTTTTTAAAATGAAATCTTGCCATATGCAATAACACGAATGGACCTAGAGAATATTGTGTTGAGTGGAATAAGTCTGACAGAAAAAGACAAATGGTGCATAATTTTACTTACATGTGGAATCTAAAAAAAAAAATAAACGAACAAAACAGAAAAAAACTCATAGATAAAGAAAACATTTTGATGGCAGCTAAAAGAGAAAAGGGTTGTGGGGGTGGGTGAAAAAGGGAAAGGGTTAAGAAGTACAGCTTAGTAGTTACAAAACAATCATGGGGATATAAAGTATAGCATAAGGGATATAGTTAATAATATTATAACAACTATACTGTGTCAGATGGGTACTAGATTTATTAGGGTGATAACTTTGTAAGTTATACAAATGTCTACTCACTATGCTGTATACTGAAAACTAATATAATATTGTATGCCAAATGTACTTGAAAAATAAAAAAATATTTTAAAAAATGTGTATGCATTTCTTAATATATACATAGAACAGGAATCTTCAGGCCTCATTGGCCAGAGAATAAAGATATAAGGTCACATTCTACTAATATTCAAACTATAATAACTCCAAGTGCTCACAATATAAATGCAAGAATATATTCATCTTTACAATGTCTCCTAGATGTTTTGAGTCCCTGAAGATACTTTCCTATTGTACTTAAGAACAGAAGCCACTCAAGCTCATTTGTTCCACCCTTTTCAAAAGCCATGACAAGAACCATTGTCTCTTGTTTTCAACAGCTGTGGGACTACTGACCTCCCTCAAGATGCTGCTGCTTTCACCATGCTGTTCGAATTTTCTGTAAGGTTGGATGATAGGGAGAAGGTAATGTTCTCTTTGCTGCTCAATTCTTTGGCATGCAACAGTAATTCAAAGACCAAGTTGCAACTTTAACAAGATTTTAACTGACTGTTGTGCTACAAAGGAAGCCAGACAACATAAAGAATAATTTAAATTGGTACCATGTATAATTATTCTTAGAGCTTACAGGTCAAGTTGTGTCCTCAGATTTCTTTAAAGACATTCCCTGTCTACTTTTCAGTTGACTTCCAATAGGTTTGAACTCTATCTCAAACTATATACAAAATTAATTTGACTTGAATTTTATGTTAAAATTATAACTATTTTTAATGAAAATATATATAATACCTTTACAAATCTGAAACTGGCAAAGACTTCTAAAGAGAACACAACTCAAATATTGAAGAAAAAAAGAAAATGGATTTTATCAAAATTTAAAATGTCTATTCATTAGAAAATACTATTAAGAAAATTAAAAATCCAGTTAGAAACCGGGAGAAAATATGTGTATTATAGATATCTGGCAAAAGAATTTATCAAAAATACATAAAGACCTCCTGTAACTAAGAAAAATTCAACAACCCGGTTTTTTAAATAGGCAAACTCTTAATAGACATTTCAAAAGGAACATATATGAATGAACAATAAACACATGAAAAGTTGCTCAATAGCATTAGTCAATAGAAAAATGTAAGTTAAAATCACAATGAGATAACACTTCACATATTACAGAATGGCTAAAATTTTAAAAATTTAAAATACAACTTTTGGTGAGAATGTGAAGCAACTGCAACTCTCATTCACACAGTGGTGAGTATCAAATTATTAAACATTTCAGGAAAATGCTTGGAAGCGTGTAATAAAGTTAAATATACAACTATTCAAGTTATCTAGCCATTTCACACCTAGATATTTACCCCAAGGAAATGAAAACATATTTTTTACAAATAAATGAATAAATAAATAAATAAAAACTCATACAAAATTGGTAATTACAAATTAGTCACAGGGTTGTGAAATACAGCATAGGGAATGTAATTGATAATATTGTATTAACCATGTATAGTGCCAGGTGGGTACTAGACTAATCAAGGTGTATCACTTCGTAAATTATATAAATGTCTAACCAATAGGCTACATACCTGTAACTAATATAAAATGATATTGAATGTCAACTGTAGATAAAAAAAATTTTTTTTTAAAGACTTATACAAAAATATTTATAGTAGCTTTATTCATCATAGCACCAAACTAGGAACCTCTTAAAGGTTCATCAACAAATGAATGGATAAAAAATTTTTGGTGGATTTATACATTGTAGTAGTATTTAGAAATAAAAAGGAACACACTATTTATACAACAATAATATGGATGAATGTCAAAAACATTTTGCTGAGCAAAAGAAGGTAATCAGGAATAGATACTATATTGTTGTTGCTACAGGTGAAATTAACCCAAAATTAAAAGAAATCAGAAGACTGAAGCTGTGGGAGTATTGACTAGAAAGAAGCATGAAGAGAATTTCTGGGGTGACAAATGTTATTTATCTTGACTGGAGCAGTAGCGAGACACATGTATAAATTTGTCAAAGCCCATTATACTATACTCTTAAATCTACATAGTATATTATTAGGTAAATTATATCTCAATTTAAAAATTGGGGGAAAGCACATATTATGTGCCAGATAATATAGAAATCGCTATAATGAATAATGGTAAATAATACAGATACGGTCTCCAATTTTATGCGACAAACTCAAGCTCAGTCAGGAAATTAGACCCAGTAAAAATCTGTTCATAACCCAAGTTCCAGGCACGACAATTTAACTCTTAGAGAAAAAAAAAGTTACTATAATAACCCCATAGTTTACGTTCTCCCTCCCCGTGCTTTATTTTTCTAGTTCAAAGTGAACCACTTCACTGAATGTTTAACTGCCTTCAGGGAAAAACCCAGAAGCCATTGGATATTCTTAGCCCTTTTATCCAATAGGAAGTTTATATCAGAACATAATTATCTAACATCAACACATGCAGTTAAATTGATTATAGGGAATACTACGAACAAGGGCTTCAGTAGTTCTGTACATATTGAGAAGTACCAAGTCCAGTCCAAATCCATGTCAGACTTTCACAGAGACCATGTCTCAACTCTTCATTTGTGAGCCCCAGTTTGCTTTTTAGTAAGGTATTACAAATGACAAATGACTCAGTGTCTGAGTTCAAATTTAAGGACTTACTTCTGACACAATTTGTCCTACCACTAGAACAAGGATATCTCTAATAGTTAGTAGCTCCTAAATGATCCACCTAGAATATGAAATGGCTTGGGAAGACTATGGTGTAAAATCTCGGCCATGCACAGGACAGCTTGTCCCCAACTGCTCTGAAATTCCATAATCTTCTGTAGTTTGTTTCATGCCCACTTTTCTGTTTGTCTTAATGTGTTCCCAGTAGAGTAGCTGCCTATCTTCAATATATTAGCTACAATACAACTTTAGCAATGCATTGTCAATACTTTGTCTAAGCAATTTGCATAAGCATTTAATGTGGCAGTATAACCTGTTTGCTCAATCTTGCATAATAATTATTTTATAAAAATTCTATAAAGAACCTCAGTTATTCTAGCTGCGACCAATTTTAGACTATCCCTCAGAGTGAACAGAAATATCACATCTCTGCACACACACACACACACACACAAAATTAAACCCTATAAAAAAAAAAGGAACTATTTTCCCAAAGAATCAACAACTCTAGAGTTGTGGCATTGACTTAAAAATACACTTGACAATTTATATTGTCATCAAATCTCTTAGCTTTCAGGCTAAAGTACATATGTATTCAAGTTACTTTAACCTTTTCCCACAAACTATGGTTCAGTTATACATTTGTTTAACCAAAGGGGCTCAGGAGAACTTTCCAGAAATAAACTTCACCTGAAAGGTATATTTAAGCTTTAACATCTTCTGTTGTTTGCAGTTTTTAAAAAGCAGTTGCTTTGAGGTTGGATTTTTCTGGATTGGTTTATATTTGTTTTTGTTTTGTTTTGTTTTGTTTTGTTCTTTTAACTTCACTCCATCAATGTTTGACAGGGAGAAAAAGAAAACAGGAAAAAAAATGAAGACCACATTTTTAGTTAATGCATCCTGTTAGAGAAAAATAAATAAATGAGATTCCTATGAAGAACATTTGGTTCTCTGCTGAAAAGTTTTCTATTTAATGGAAATTTCATTTTTAGTTTTCACATCAAAACTTTATATCAGCTGACAAAACAGAAAAAAAAAAGAAATGAAATCTTTGTCATATTTGTTTTGGCTTTTTTCTACTTATTAAAGAACAGTCACTCTCAGTATATCAAGTGGAGGAGGAACAATATTTTCTCATTTTAAATATTGCCACTGGGAAACAGCGTAGTGTATTGGTAAGAAGGGGTTTTAAAATGAGAAATGAATTCGAACTCTGAGCTTTCCCTTAATTAACTCTATTCCTGTCACATTCTATCACAGATCTCTCATTTGTTAAGTGGGGATAATTATACCTGATAGTCACTGTGATAAGAAGACTCAACTGAATACTGGTTCTGCCTCAGACAGGAACTAGCTTTCTTATAATAAATTTTTATTTATGGCCTTCCTACAATTTCATTTTTAATTTATAAATTTTTAGAATTTTTTAAACATTCAGCTCAAACAATTCCAAATTATGATATAGATAACTAATATTTTCATTAATATCTTTAGGATTCCACTGAAGGCTTACCCAGATAGCTATCTAGCTGACAGAATCATTTATTCTAACACTAAATTAAAAAATATTTTTATTTACAAGTTTTATATATCTTATAATGAAATCTAAAGCTATAAAATTCTAGAGATAAGAGCCGTAAATAAGAACTAAAACTCTTCTTGAAGGATTGAATGAGATCAGGACAGAAGAAGTTCAAATATATTATTTTTCAGATGCTTGGGGCAGGGGGCATGTAATAATTATTTAAACTAAACATTGAAGAGTTATGGCATTGTTCAAACTTCCCTGAATGACTTCTCCAGGCAAAATTGCAAGGATATAGTTTACTAAACAAATATTAATTGAATCTCAGGGACATATTATACAGTGAATTTTACTAAGTAAAGCACTGAATGCAATAGAAGGTTAGAAAACATTCTAGCAATTGCCAGATTTTACAAAATCTGACAAAACTCTCTTCCCATAGAAGTCATGTTGTATATTTATATGTAATAATGATTATTCGAGTTCTCTCTAACCAACTACCTGCATCTAAATCAGAACACTTTAGCCTTCCTCTGCTCTTCCTTCTGGTTTGCAGTACTCCCTGAGGCTCACAGTGCTCTCCTGTTTCAATAACGACTGTAATACTGATTCTGACATACACAAACCTTATAGTTCCTCAGATCAACACTTCAAACTGAGATATTTTCCCTGGGAGCCCATCCTTACTTCCCCATATAAAGAAACAGACTTCTTCACATTCCAATCACATAAAAAATAAAAATTAAAAAAAAAATCTTATGTTCTAATAATCTGGTGAAGTTAAACAAATTCTGTGATTTTCATCCTGGAAGAAGGAATAGAGAGAAAGAGAGGGTGGTTATACTACTTCACTTCACACACACACATATATACATATATGTGTATGTGTGTATATGTGTGTGTATATATATACACACACACATATACATGCGTATATATATGTACATATATATATATATACACTCAGGAAGAGTATGGCAGAAGGTTTAAAAGGCTATATTCAATACTAATATTTTAAAAAGTATATCCAATATTAGCTTAGTAAATATTTAAAATGTGTATTTAATACTAAAATTACTTATTTGGTAATGGCATTCATTTTTCTTGATATTGCAAATAACAGTAAAGGAAGAGAGTGTGACTTTTTAGTGTGAGAATATTGCACTAATGAAACGCCTAATGTCATATTTTTTTAATGAATAGTTAAAAAGTCAATAAATGGAGAGACTATGGACCAAGTTTTAGTACTCTAAAAGAGAAAAGCACTTTGCAAATATCTCCTTAACAAACAAAGTTTTTGGTACAAGACATAATTATTCATATAATATACCTAGCCCATTTTAAAATAAGCATAAATATATTTTATGTTAAATAGACACAATACACATTTAAAAGTACTATTAGTATAGCATTGAGAAAAAGTCTAGGTATACAGCTTTTAATTAGATCACCGTTTACTTTGGAGTGTCTACTTATAAAAATGTTATTTCAGAATATGTACAAATTATTAAGAAAAAATTATATAACTTATTGAAAAAATTAAATCTTTATTTAGTACATAGGGGAATCAGAATAATTATCGTCTGTCCTATAATATGAAATGCTCCAATATTGAGTTTATCAGCTCTGTATAGATTGTGAGACAATTTGCCCCAGATCGTTTAATGCTAAAGCAATGGAAAAGTCTAATTTTCAGATTCTGCTCCCCATTGTAAAATAGGTCACTTCAAGTTAGTTTAGTTTATAACTTCGAATTAGGTTTATTTAAAAAATAAAGATAAATCCATATTGATTCGGATTTTTCTAGGGTGAACTAGATAACACAACTATGTTATTTATTTCTTAGGAGCAAGTTGAATGCCTATAAAACTCTATTGCTGATTGTGGCTGTAGTATATGACATTATGCTTGGCTGATCTTTGGTGAAGAGTATCAGTCGAGTATTTAATATCTGGGAGGATTAAAAGGCAAAACTTCAAACCACTTGTGTTTTAACTTATTAAAAATGCTTCATGTCAATACAAGAAAAATTATCTTAAATCTATTTTAAAAAAGAATGGCAATGAAATGGGAATATTCAAATTAATCGTTGCTTCCAAATCAATCGTTAAGATAATTATAGATATAAAGCTACATTTTATTGATTTGTTTGTACTGTTTAAGTTCTGTTATCCCTAAATATTGCCTATGAAAGAGTTTATTTCTAGTAAGAAAAATGAAAAAAATATACATAATACAGTTTTTTATAATGAATAAAGTACATCCTTATAACCCGAAAGTATACTGGTTATACAGAACTCAACTGTAAATTCCTTGTGTGACCCTACGACCTAAAGAGAAAAAAAAAAAAAAGATAAACAGAAAATTAAAATACATTATGTTAAGTTAATCATCCATTCAGTAAACACTCATCAGCTTCATACCTTGTTCCTGGCCTTAAACTAGGTATACAAAAAGAAGATAGAATAACTGATCTCAAAAGCCTGCATGCAGGCTGAAGAGAGAAGAAATGAGTAACCAAGAACTAGAATGCAATGTGTAGTGTGTGAATTGTTCATTCCCACATCAACAGACATTTCTTGACAATTGCTTTGTGCCAGACAATGTGACAGTTGTTTGGGATATAGACTATAATTCATAATTCTTTCTCTAGTGTATTTTAATGTGACAGTTTCTGCAAAAGCACAAGGGCAAGAGAAAACATGGCATGGTCCAGAAACTATAAGTGGTAGAATTAAGAATGAGCATGGAGTACCTATAAACAGTAAAAATGTGATTGACATATAGAGACCAGATTTTGAGAGGGTTTATGCTAAAAGATCAATATATTTATATTCTCCAAATTCTATAAAGACTTCAAGAAATTTTTTTCTTACTGCACAACACAAATATTGTTTACTTTGTAATTTGTATAGCTATTGTGGGGTGTCAAGAAATGGAGTTTAGTCTTCCCCTGAAAGCAGAGCCTGTGTACAGGTAGTTTACTTGGAGACAATTCTGCAAGGAGCGCAAAAGAGGGACTAGGTAGAGTGAAACAGGAAAGGAGAAAAAGTCAAATTGAGGGTGCTTTATTAGGTACCTATACTATTAGCAGCTGGAGCTCATTACTTACCACCTGGACTTTTACTGAGGAGCATACAGAATACCTGAAAGAATTTTCTATGCAAGGACAGAGAAGGGGAAGCATTCACTGAGCAGCTCCCATGGCTCATTTTTAACAGGTGCTTAAACTTCAACACACATGTGCATGCACTCACAGGGACAGCCGTGCTCACACACACATGGAACAGAGCACGTATTGACACACAATAATGGCCGCGAGCACGCACACACGCACGCATGCACACACTCACTTGTCCTTGGTACCTGCACATGTGGCAAGCAGGCTTCCATTGACATCTCCTAGCACAGCTTCAGGGAGGCCCAGGGACAGAAAGCAAAGGACTGTATCAAAGGTGCGACATCACTGCAAAGTGGATTCTGGAATCCTGCAAGGAACCAACTGTCCCCCACGTTAAAGCTAGCATCAGATCTGAGGCTGAGAACAGTATGTGGAGGACCCAAGAAATTGTCTGAGGTACTCATTTTTTTCCTAACCGTATATTTCAAGTCCCACCAATAAGTGTGATCATGATTAAACATTAACCTCTCACCCTAAAAATTACTATTTGTCTTAAGGTTAACCTGTTTAGGTAGACACTTTAGAAAGATCTCTTAAATAGCAGGAGTAGCAGTCTTCAGTGTGAAAGAGATTGATGACCAGGAAACTGAAATGATTAGGGCTTACACTAAAGCAATGGCAAAACATAGAAAGGGGTACAGATCAGAAAGCTTCTTTAGGAGATAAAATTGACAAGCTAGAGAACATAGGAGAGAGACAACATATCCCAGGTCAATGTTTTTCAGACATTTTTTTTCCTATTATTCATCTGAAGAAGTGCGTTTCACACCAGGAAAACCCTCCCTCTCTCATGCCTGCCCATACACAGACGTTAACGTTACAAAAATGTTACAAGATACTACTTACCTTTACTATGTACAATGCTAATATTTTTTAATTTTATTGTGTCTGTTTTTAAATATTGGTAGCATAAACTTAATTATGTTACCAGTTTAAAGCTATTAATTTAAGATAACTCCCAGCTTTCTAGCTTGGCAACAAACAAAAATTAATGGATAGATTATCAAGATGAAGAGTATAGAAGAAGGAAGGAGGAGAAAGTTTTGAAGAGTTCAGCATACGTTCAGGATATGTTCGGGACTTTCACAAATACTGCTTCATTTAATCTTTATAACCACCTTAATAGGAAGTTGTTACTATAGTTTTAAAGATGAAGAAACTAAGGCCCATAAAAATTATGGTACTTTTCAAAAGTTTTACAGGCAGAAAAATGGAAAAATGTTTGAAACAATATTTTATTCTTCTGTTTAAATATTTTATAAGGATTTTCTTTAAATTAACCATGAATAACCTTGCTTTGTATTTGAAAAGCTGAAAAAACTACATACTGCATTAAACTTCAGGCTGACTCCGTAGTCTATTCGGAATAACGTTTTGCTAATTTAGTTTATGAAATAAATTATTTTCCTGTTCTTTATTCATGTAACAATCATTCTGCATAAGGAAAAACAAACTAAATTATAATTGTTTGTTCTCTGGATGAGGGTGCATGAGGGACCTGAACTGTTTTTCTCTGTATTGTCCATTTTCATAGAATTTTTAAACTGGAAGAGACTGTAGAGATCATCTAGTGGAAACATCCAACTCCTTTATTTCACATATGAAAAACTGAACTAATATGTTCATTGACAGAACTGGGTGTGTGGTAAACCCTAGTAAATCATATGTTCTCCCATTTGAAATTTGCAATTATTATTCAACTTCCTTCTCAGCTCCCCTTTGAAACATAATTGCTCTTTTCAGAAAAAAATGATCTCCCAGTGTCCAGATCACAAAATAGGACATAAAGATTTAAGCATAAGGAGGAAGAACGGGTAGAGTTATTAACGTCCTACTTCTTTGTCCAATGGATTAAAGTCTTTTCTGCACTCCCACTTCAGTACATGCAGACTGAACATGTGTGGAGGCCACAACATTTTATCTACAGATCCTACAGAAATTAGAAAATTATCTTTCTCTTCCCATGTTGATGATTGACATCTCAATTATTCACTTTACCCTTCGGTTTCTGTTTTCCTTTTCCCTTCCCACTCTATGAAATAGCCTTATATAAACTACTACATGTTCACATTCATCACAGCTCTATTTCTATCAGGACGGCCCTTCATAACAACGACCCGCCCGCCCCCGCCCCCACCTACTGTTCCCCTGTTCTTTGCCTCTATATGCAACGGAAGGGTCGAAAGCTATAGGGAGAGCGTCACATAGATGGATTTGACCGAGGCCCTAGGAAATCATTCAATTCACTTCATACCCCAAATATGAGCAACTCTTTTCCAATCTGCAATAAATATAGTTAAATTATTCATGGTATAGAAGCTATCCTGATCACCCAATATGTATGTCATATGTGTTTGCCAAGTTTGTATGTGTAGAATGTGTTAAAGACAGTTGGAAAATCCTGGTATTGGTGATCACTTAATTCAACTGGCTAATAGCCAGCTATGAGGGTTCTCCAGAGAAATAGAACCAGGAGAGTGGAGAAAAAGAGAAAAAAAGCAACTGAAAGAGAGAAAGAAATTAATTTTATGGAATTGGTCACATTATTGTGGGGGTTGGCAAGTCCAAAACTCATAAGGCAGACCAGCAGGCTGGAAATTCAGGTAGGATTTCTATGTTGCAGTCTGGAGAATTTCTTCTTCTTCAAGAATTGGATGAAACCCACCCCACGGATGCTTTACACAAAGCATACTAATTAAACATTAATTACATCTAAAATATGCTTTCATAGCAACATCTACACTGGTGTTTGGCCTAACAACCGAGCACCATAGTTTAGGCATGTTGACACATAAAATTAACCATCACACCAGCTAATCATAACTTTACTTCTCACAGGCAGGGTAATTGTTTAAAGTTACAATATAATGGAATTACATTGTTTTCGAAAGCATCACCACAGGGTAACACACACAGCCATTTTAACTGTTTTAAATGGCTAACTGTGGTAATATGTACCTAATTTTTATCAGTAATCAATTATATTTAAAATAAAAGAATAGCTGAGGAAGTTCTCGGTTTGGAAGTGTGTGTGAGAGAGAAAGACATACAGAGAGGGTGCTATTCTTGCAAAAACAAAAATTTTATTCTGTAAATTCAATCTAGCATTTATATTTTGGAACTCTCTAAGACAAATGTATATAGAGAAACCAGAAAATTTTAAGATTTAAATCCAGCATCAATATATTCCCTGAGGTACATGCTTTAAATTATACCAAATAAACTGGAAGAGAAAATAAAATTATCCATATGACTGTATATTAGTATGTGGTTTTCTAGGAAATAACATTTTTCACCTAAACATACTTGACAAAAATTCCCCCTCTTTCCCAGAGGAGAAAGGTAAGTCTAAAAATAAATAATAGCATAATGTGACTAATTTCTATAACAGGTTCATAGTTACATGAGTTTGTGGAGGGAATCCTCTAAATTCCTTTTCTTAAATTTCCTTTTCCTTTCTATAATTAGCAACAGCAGTAACTTCCCTCCCTCTCAGCTTTGCCCCCTCTACCTCTACATTTCCTTTGTGCGGTTCAGCCCAGGTGCACATGTAAAATTAGCAGTAATTTGAAACTCTTTGCTGGTCAACACTGGCTAATAGAACTGTTCACCACTCAGAACAAAATACATAGTAAGTGGCTATGCTTCTTTTTGTTCATCAGCTTTTCCATTCCACGGCTCCTCCCCTTGTTATAAAATATTTCCAACATGTAGAAATAGGTTTATACCCAATAACCAGATCTTGCAAATGTTAAATTTTTAACTGTTTCAGAAATTTCTGAAAAGAAATGAAAAATGGCATATACAGAATAAGCCCCTATCATACCTTCTCCAGTCTTTAATCTGAGTTACTCCTCTCCTTCTACCTCCCACCCTCCCTTTCTAGAGATAATCAGTATTTTAATAGATTGTACAGCCTTCCTATTTTGGCTTTTAGTACATTTTCCACATATATATTCAGCACCCTTGAAATTATAGGTATCATTTTACATTATTTTAAATTTTATATTATATATTTTTGCAGCTTAATCTTTAATTTAACCTTGCTTTCGAAATATACCAAAGTTGATACATATAGACCTAGTCCACTAATTTTAATCGCTAGATAGTAATCTATTTTTTAAAAATACCATAGTTGGCTTAATGATTTTTTTAATCGATAAATATGTAGATGGCTTCCCAGTTTTCTTCTTTTAACAACAGTGTTGCAAGGAGTAGTCTTTTCATGTACATACACAAGTTATTCTCTAGAGCATACTTAGAAGAGGAGATTCTGGAATATGTATCATACTCCTAGTTCGCTTTGCTTGATATTGCCTAAGTGTTTTCCAAAGTGGTTGATCAATTTACATTACCATCAACAGGGTATTAGAGTTTGTTCCCCCACACCTCCAAAAGCTGAATATTGTCAGATGTTTTATCAGAGGTCTGCCGATTGTGAATGTGAAACAATATTTCGTTTCCATACCCATTAGCATTTCCCCCTCAACTATTCAGATTAAAGATATTTTCTCCTCCTGTCTGCCATTCCAACTTCTTTTTTCATAAATTTTTTGGTTCCAATTGCCCACTTTTCAAATGAGTAATTTGTCTTATTCAGTTTGAGAAGATTTTTTACTGTAATTTTGTTTTTTATATATATCGTAAATTGTTTCTCTTGAGTTATTTTTATTAACTTTCTTCAGAGTATCTTATGATACAGAGCCTTGCATTTTAACAGGGTTATCAATGATTTTTTAAAAATCAGCTTTGTGCTTATTATGGTCTATTTAAAATAACATATTCTATATTTCCTTCTAAAAATTTTAAAGAATTTTTTCTCACATTTGGGTGTTTGGTCCATCTGGAATTTATTTTTAATGTGGTAAAAACTGGGAATTTTTTATTAAAATAATTAATTTTACCTATCACCATATATTAAAAACGCGTTCTTTCACAACTAATTAGTAATGCCACCACTACTGAGTTCTTGTATATGCATGCCTTTTTCTTGGGTCCTCATTCCTCTCCATTGATTGTTTCGTCTAGCCCTCTACAAAGAGTAAGATAGACTAATAGTTATAATTTTATGATTTGCCTTTATATCTGCAAAGAATTTTCTATTGAATTTCTTCAAAGAGGGTTAGATACTCCTGGCTCTTTCCTATTCCATAGGAATTTTATAATTAGCTTAACTGATATTGTAAATTTTGGGAGAATTTATATCCTAACAGTATTGTCTTCCCATCCATTAACATCCAGTTTCTCCAGCATTCTCTTATGTTCTCCAGCAAAAATATAGTTATCTTTTCAGTTTTATTCCTCTTATGATTTTGGTCTTCTTTTCTACAATAGTTTAAGCATGTTGAGAATGAAATAAGAATGTCAATGATTTTTCTATATTGACCTTGTATCCAGTAACCTGATGAAATCTTATTAGTTTAAATAATGTGTTCATATGTCATCTTATATAATTAAATATATATTTTATATATAATATATATTTACAACATCTACAAATAATGACCATTTGATTTCTTCCTTTCAAGTTCTCATTCCTCTTATTTATTTTCATGTTTTATTGTGCAGATTACAAACTCCTATAAGATTCTTGTCTGGCTCCCAGGATTAATGGAAACTTGCTAATTTTGGTAGGTATGCTTTGGTTAGTGGGCAATTTCCTTTCTACTCCCAGTTTATTAAATGTTTTCATCCTGAATGAGAGCTATATTTATTGCATGCTTTTTTTGCATTTATTGAATCAAATTTTTTCTTTAATCTATTAATATAGTTATACATTAAGATATTTTTAATTTTTAATGTTAATTCATCCTTGAAATCCTAGAATACACATTGATGATAATTATTTTACTACATTACTAAATATAGTTAGCTAATATATTTTACTTTGTAATTTAAACCTATACTAAGTAATACTGGAATAGAGTATTCCTTTTATGCACTGGCCTCTTCTGGTTTGGGTACCTTAAAAATTAAAAGAAAAAAATAGCTAACATTTATTTTGTACTTACTATGTGTTAGCCATTTCTCAACACTTCATTGTGTTGTTTTGTGTTTTGTTTTGTTTTGTTTTGTTTTGTTTGTCATTGGATTTTGACAATTTAATGAGGTAGGTACTTTGGTCATTATCCCCACCTACCAAATGAGAATTCTAGGCACTTATGTAGGAATAGAGAGCTAGTAAGTGGCTATACTGGGAGTAAGAGACTTTTCTTATTTTTTGTTCTCTAGAAAAATCTAAAAGTTAGTGGCTATCTATTCCCTAGTAGTCTGATAAAAGTATGTCAGTAACCAGGACTCCTACTTTGATTGTCTATTAAATCTATATTTTTATATTAAATTACAAATGAACAATTTACTATTAAATACTTTAATATGAAAATATAGATTGTTTATGTGTTTTTTAATTAATGTTGCTAGAGAGTTGTATACCTTTTTAATTTTTTCAGACTAAGCTTTATACTTTGCTGATTCTCATTGTTATGGCATGATTTTCTCTATTCATTACTGTTATCATTACTACTCCTTTTTACTTTTCTAAGATTTACTATTTTTCTAACTTCTTCAATTAAACATTTAGCTAATGATAAATAATAATAAATTTCTAATTTTTCCCTAATACAGTTATTTAAGGTTAAATTTTTTCTTCTAAGTGCAATATTTGCTGTAGTCTATCAGTTGTGCTTCTGCTGTTTTTCAGTTCTAAATAGTTTTTAGTTTTCAATATGATGTCTTTTTTGAGCTATAAAATATTTAGTAATGTATATTTTGATGTTATTCTTTAAATTTGTTATGTTCTCAGAGAACATGGTTTGTGTGTTATAAACTCTTAGAGACTATCTTTGTGGCTAAGTACATAAATAACTTTTAAATATATTCTCTGAATAGATTTCTGGTACCAGCCAAGAAGGAAAAAAAATCTTGTTAGAGCCTTTCTCTCTCACTGATTAAAGTTAAAAATCCTGGACAAAATATTAACACAACTATCTGAGGATGCTGAAAAGTAAATAATCACAAGAAGATTAAGAAAAGAGGTCAAACTCAAAAACCACCAGTATGGCAATGATGAATTTCCTGGGATTTTTTTTTTTTCCTCCAAAGTCTTCTGGTTTAAATTTAAGGATTGGCCAACAGGCACAGACAGCAAAACTTGGAGATAACCCTGTTCTGCTTAGCCATAGGACTGGGGCATGGTGGGGCGTCGGAGAAGGGCATCTTGATATATTTCTCCCTCTCTTTTTGTTTTCTGACTGCTCCAAACCCAGCTTCAGTGCCTTTAGAGGCAGCAACAGGGGTACATGGCCTTAAAACCCTGAGAAAGCCATCTCAGTGGATAGAAAAATCAGGAAAATGGATTTCTGTTGTGTAGAGTATGAGAGGAGTCCCCATTTTATTTTCCATCTTTCGCTACTTCTCCCCACGATATACCCAGTTCCCCAGATCTATGTAACAGTGTGGGAGATAACTTTGAGAGAAGCCTATCTTTCCAGTGAGAGGTCCTGGAAAGAGGGTCTCTGGGAACCCAACAATGTAAGGGTAAAATCCTAAAAAGAGAAGACTGAGGAAGGGGTTACCAGGCTCACCCCCAAACTCTGCATGCATGGAATATATCCAAAGAATCATAGCAAAGGCTTTGATAATTCATCATGAGCCAGCTCCAAAGTCCCTCACTAATCCCTAACTGGCTCAGATAACACAGTAAAAGCTTTAAAACCTGAACTGACATTGGAAACACCACATATTGGAGGCAAGATAGAACCTGTGGTCTGAATCTAATTGGTTTGATTGGTAAACAAAAGATTCAGCCTTCTTCAGATGATTTAAACAAGATGCAAAATCTCAGAATACATTACTCAAAATGTTGAAAATACAATCCAAAATTGTTCAATATACAAATAACCAGAAAAATTGGACCAGCTTTCCAAGGAAAGAATAATCAACACATCAAATCCAGATGACACAGATGTTGGAATGAAGGTTTTAAAGTAGCTATTTTAACCCTCCCCCATGAGGTAAATATGAACACTCTTGAAAAGAATAGCAATATAGACATTCTTAACAGAGAAATGAAACAATTAGATTTAAAAAACAACAACAACAACAACAAAATGGAAAATTTTAAACTGAAAATATAATACTTATAGGTTTTTAATTTCTTATATATACTCAAAAGAAGAATGAAGAAAATTAGGGAAAAGTCGGTGGACTTAAAGGTAAATAAATAAAAATTATCCAGTCTAAATAACAAAGAGAAAAAGATTGAAAACAAAAGTGATCAGAGCTTCTAGGGCCTCAGGAAAATATGATAATATCAAAAGATATAAATTTTTGTGTATGGATATATATGAAGTAAAGGAGAAAGAGGTTGGTACAGAAAAAATATTTGAAGACATAGTGGTTGAAAAAGTTTCCCGATTTCAGTGAAAAACATAAATTTGCAGAAAAATATTCAAGAATCTCAGCAAACCTCAAACAGTTTAAACTCGAATAAAAGACTTAAGGAAAATTATACCAGAGGGAAACTTGGAACTTTAGAAATAAAGAAAAAGAAAGAGAAATAGTAAATATCTAGTTAAACATACGTTACTATTTTTCTTCTCTCAGTTCATTAAAACATATATTTCTTTTGAGAGTAAAATTTGTTACATTTTCTGGAAAGGTTTCAATGTATGTACATGTAATACATATGACACAGCAAGCAGACAGAAAATAAGCAAGTACGTGACGACCTCAACAGTATTATCAGCCAACTTGATCTGATTGGCATTTGTAGAACACTCTACACAATGGTAGAATATACGTTCTTTTCAAATACACGTGGAACATTCGCCAAGACAGGTTATAAAACAAGCATTAACAAATTTAGAAGAATTCAAATTATATAAATTATGTTCTCAGTAACAAAAAAGTATCTGCAAAGTACCTAAATATTTGAAAATTAAATAACATATAGATCAAAAAGGAAATCTCAAGGAAACTTGGAAATATTTTGAAACGAATGAAAACCCAAATTAACAACGTAAGTAACATAAGGAGGAGACTACTATGGACTCCACAGGGATTAAAGAATAATAAAAGAATAATACAAAACTCTATACCCATAATTTCAACAACTTAAAGGAAATGGATCACTTTCTTGAAAAACAGATGACCAAAATGAATTCACTTATATGTGGAACCTAAAAAAATAAAAAAATAAAAAAAATAAACAAAGCTGAAACAGACCTATAGATATGGAGAAGTTGTTGGTTGCTAAATATATATGCACACATATATATTCAGGGTGGGGAGATAGATGAAAAGGAAAAATAATTAAACTTTAAAAAAGGACCAAGTGAAGAAAAAATAATGTCAGCTAGGTATAAATAAACACAAGTATATCAAAAATATCCACATTAATAATGATAAGTGATAAAAAAAAGTTAAAACATATGCCATCATATGTGGGTTGGAGCTTCAACATATGAATTTTGGGGCAACACAAACATTTAGTCCATAACGCATACACAATGCATAAGGATATATAAAAGGTGAATGTAAAGAGATTATCTTTTACATATCAGGCCAATATTAGGCATAATAAAGGTCAAGATTTGGGGAGAAAAAGAAAATTGGATTTATAGTTTAAAGCCTTCCAAATTTTAGAAAACTCAACGCTAGGTGGTTTCAGTGGTGAATTCTACCAAGAATTAACAAAGAAATAATACAGATACCATATAATCTCTTGTAGAAAATAGATGGGATTGGGAGAAACAGTACTTCTCAATTTATTTTGTGAAGCCTCCATTACCTTGATACTAACACCAGCCAAAAATATTATAAGAAAAGAAAACTACAGGGCACTGTCCCTCATGAACATAATGTAAAAAATCCTCAATGCTATAGCGTGACTACTTGTATCCCCCCAAAATTCATATGTTGAAATCTTAACTATCAAAGGTGATGATATTAAAAGGTGGAGGCATTTGGGAGGTGATAAGGTCGCGGAGGTAGAAAGCTCACAGATGGGATTAATGCTCTTATAAAAGTGTTTCATAGAACTTCCTATACCCTTCCACCATGATTTTAGGACACAGAGAGAAGACACCTCTATCAACAAGAAAAGTGGGCTCTCACCAGCCACCACACAGAATCTGCAGGCACCATGATCTTGAACTTCTCACTCAATGGAATTGTGAGAAATAAATTTCTATTGTTTATAAGCTACCCAATATGCTAGAGCAGCCCGAACAGACTACGACACTTAACAAATCGAATGCTGTAGTAAAAAAGATAATATAAAAATAAAGGTCAACATGAGAAACCAGTGCACATTTATTAAAATGCCTTTAAAAAAAAAAAACTGACTATAATAAGTACTAGCAAGAACAAGAACTCTTACATAGTAGGCCAAAATGTAAAATGGCACTGCCATTCTAGAAAATGATGCCTTATAAAGTTAAACATGCAGTTACTATAGCAATTACCCAGCAATTCCACAGTGAAATGAAAAACATATTCACAAAAATACTATGGTAATCTTAAACCAATTTTATTAGTATCACCAGAAACTGAAAACAACACAAATGTCCCTGAACTGGTGAATAGAGAAATAAATTGCACATCCATACAATGAAATACCACTCAGCAATAAGAAGGAATGAACTATTGATGCAAGTCAGAAATTGATGAATCTCAAATGCATTATGCTAAGAGAAAGAAGCCTTCTACCAAAGCCTATACAATATGTAATTCCATATACATTATTGTCTAGAAGAGGCAAAACGATAGGGGTAGAAAACCAATCAGTGATTTTAATAGTGGAAAGTATTTGACTCCAAAGTGTAGCATGAGTAATTTCTTCTGGAGTGTTAGAACTGTTTTGTTTCTTGATGGAGTAATGTTTTACAACAGTGTGCATATGTCAAAATCCACAGAACTCTACACTAAAAAGTACAAATTTTCCTGTATGTAAATTTTTAAAACAAATTTTAGAAATATTATAGGGGTGTTTAAAAATAATATTTCCCTTTTTGTTGAATGTAGGGTTTTATATGCATCCTAATGTTTGGTATATGTAATCTACCACTTTCTGGAAGAGTTACATCAAAATCTCCCACAATAATTGATATTTTTTTTAGTTTCATCTTTAATACCAATATTTGCTTTATGCATTTTTTGAGACGTTATCTTTATATATATATATATATATATATATATATATACACACATACATACATTCAAGGTTGTTGTGTCTCTCTAGTAAATGAATAATGGCATCCTTTCACCATAAACCCTTTTTTGGTTCAAAGTTTATTTTGCCTTTTACTAATATTATAAAAATAAAATTAGTTGGGTTCATTTTTGTTTGCATATGTTTTCAAATTTCAATATTTTGTGTTCATCATGTTTAGGTATGTTTCTTACAAACAGCATAAAATTGGAATTTTACAATCAGATTTGAAATTATCTTTTAAGAAGTAAATTTAGATTTAAATCTAAATTTAATTAGATTTCATTGGTTTTGCAGTTATTATTATAGACATGCACTGCTTAATGATGGAGATGGTTCTAAGAAATGCATCATCAGGCAAATATCATAAAGTGCAGTTATATAAACCTAGATGGTATAGTGCACTACACATCTAGGGTATGTGGTTTATGCCTTATATGCTCCTTATGTAGAGTAAAACAAATATATTAAATAAATTCATATATCCATATTTAACATCTTATTAATGATCTGAAATCAATGACATTGTTGAAATACTTTCAGATTTCAGACTCTGTTATAGTCTGAATATTTGTGTCTTCCCAGAATTTATATTTTGAAATCCTTATGCCTAATGTGATGGTGTGAAGAGGTGGGGTTTTGGGAGGTGCCGATATCATGAAGTGGGAGCCCTTATGAATAGGATTAGCACCCTATAAAGAAAATCCCACAGAGATCCCTTGCCCCTTCTATCATGTGAAGATACATTGAGAAGTCTGTGATCCAGAAGAGGGTCATCACCCAACGATGCTGGCACCTTGATCTTGGACTTCCAGCTTTCAGAACTGTGAGAAATAAATTTCCATTATTTATAAGGCACCCAGTCTATGATACTTTGTTATGGCAGCCCTAATAGACTAGGACAGGCTCTGTAGTCAATCTTAAATCAAATATTTATGATGGAAAATCCCACTCTGGTGTTAAATAAATTTTTTTTAATTTAAATATCACTTGTAACCCTATAAATACAGACATGCATATACACAGATAGACACACATAAACACAAAACTAAATTATAACTAGTTTTAAGTACACTCTGGTTGTTTCCAAGATTGGGTGTCTGCTCTCTTGCTACCCTTTGTTGAATTTCTTAACTAAAGAAAATGAGAAAAAGAACATTAGTAGCTAAAGCCATGTTGTGAACTAGCAGGTTTCAACTCCTGTTATTTCATCACTGGACTCTTCCCAAACAGAGTTTGGCAAGACTCATTCTGAAATCAACAAAGAAAGTTACAGAACAAATTAGGGTCATCTGACTCATTCTGTTTGTGTCTTAAAATGCCTTTGAACCCTCCTTTCCAGAGGGGACAGTTGGTTATAAAGTATCAAAAATCAACTAATGTCACTTGTTTCAGTTTCTTTTAAACTTTGAGCCGAAGAGGAGACAAACGCGTGGAAAAAGAAGAGAAAGGAGAATGAGTATTTTTAAATAGAACATTTCCAAATTGCTGGAAATAGTTGTTTTTACATCATAAATTTGGAAATAATTTTAAAGGATCATATCCGTAAGCTTTACTAAGTCATCTTTTTAATAACGTATTTAACTCATTTCTAAAATAAAAAAAAATGTTTTATTTATAAAAATTTCTTTTTTGATATTGGGTTTCTAGGTTCAAAATACTGCATACCTCCAGAAGCTTTAAACTAAACTATTAAACACTTAAACTCATTTATTCTTCTTTAGGTGGAACCTCATATTCTTAAGTTTTAGACAATTGTGTCATTGGAAGCTACGATTTTAATTATATCTATATTACACAAAAATATTGTAGTTAAAAGTAAAATATTCAATTAATCACTGATATAATTTACCTATTAACATCATGTGTTTCCAAGAATATGGTTAAAAAGTACTATCAAAAATTTCTACCTCATACTCAAAAGATCATTGATACCAGCAATTTGCGTCATATGAGACATAAAAGACAATCCAGCGAGGAACTGGAAAATGTTCTTCTCTGTATTTCCTACACTACAAAATCACTGGTGTAAACATGGAGGAGGGATAAGTTTTTGTTATTGAAACTGGTACCACTAAAAACATTAGTAGATCAATTCTATTTGTCCAATCTAGTCTTTACTTAAACTCTTTTCTCATGTTTACTTTTCTCATATTTAAACTTGTTGTCTCCTGATTCTATAATGAGTATTTCCTTTTATTCGTTTTGTCCTCTATATCTTTTCCTATTCAATCAATCAATTTGAAATCTAGCTTAAAGACCAACATATCATGGTGTTGTACTAGCAATCTCTTTTCTGACAGATTCTTTTTCTTTTGAAGAATGCACTTCCGCTAAATGACTAATAATGGATGTGTAAGTGCCACATCAGCTATGATTGGAGAAAAAGTAATTTTATTATTCACTTATGATGTATATATATCATTTTTTAATGAAACTATGTTTTATAGGTTCCGAAAAATAAAGTCTTCCAAGGCTAATCGAAATACTTTTTATAAAAATTTTGTTATGTATTCCCCTAAAGAGATTATAGGTGCACGTTAATAATACATTTATCTTAGCTTCACTGTAGTGTTCTCTAAATAGGCATTACAAATGCTTTTATTGATGGGCTAATAGTGACAACACATGAGATTGGGAGAAATTTCAACCAGATAAGCAGGTAGACATCTTTTTCTAGAGAAATGTCATTAATGACAATTGGGCCATTTATTGACTATTCTCCATATTCCAGGCTTTTTGCTGAATACATTACACACATTGCTGCAGTTCATCTTTCCAACCAACTTGCAACTTTGGGTATTTTTATCAAAATGTAATAGATGAGGAAACAGAGCCACACATATAGGTAATATCTCCACAATGACATTAGCAGTGAATGAAGATTCAAACACAAGTTGTCTGTCTCCAAAGACAATGCCCTTGACTGCCAGGTAAACCATCTATCAGCTAGAAAACAGAGAACTAAATCCAGTCGATAAAAAGAGAAAGAAAACAAAGCAATGCAAATCCAGATCACCCTGAAAATGGAAAACCAGAAAAATAAAGAAGCTTCAAAAATGCTGTAGAAATAATGTATCATTAAAATCTTGGCCAGTGGCAAAATAATTTGTGCATAAAACTAAAACATGAATAAATATTAGAATTCTTAAGGAAAACATACATTCTTTATTTCAAATGTTTTTCCTACATAATACAATGATCACATTTCTCCTTTTCTAATCCAAAAGCAAGATTTCTTACTAAAGCAGGAAATTTGGAAGGATTATTAAGTATTCATGACTTTAAACTCCAGTAACAGGCTTCTTCTATTCATTCCTTGCACAAGATTTCAAAAATAAGAGATTTATATGTAAGTTTAAAATCTCTAATTGTAAAAAATATAGAATTGCTAATCAAATGTTGCAGTTAATTTTACATTCTCCTATATTTTAATGTGCTTTTTAAGAAAAGTTAAGATAGTAACTTCACTAAGACAATTGCAAAATGTCCATGGGTGTTACTAACATGTCAAAAAAGGACTGATTTATTATCGTGTAAAATACACAAACTAATGAAAAGGAACATTTCCTATATATATTTATTTAACTACAATCTACAGGAGTCATTATTTGTACTTTATTGAGACTGAAACCATCCAGGGAACCTCAGAGTAACAATAGAAAGAATGGAACTCTTCCTTTAAAGATAATTTTCTCCCACCAGGAAATTAAATGTTTCTCCTGGCATCAAGTAAAGTACACAGAGGAATGTAAGCTCACACGTATACCTCTTCAAAGCTAATCACAAACCGGGGTTACCCAAGGTTCAGACTAAAGCGGGACAGGGACAGTCTCACCCCTAGATATTATTTGAACATATGAGCCAATTTAGAAGTATTAGCTGAAATATATTTGTTCTTCTAATAGGAATTTATGAAAGAATAAAATGCATTAAACTATAGCACCTTTATAATACTAAAGGAATATAACATGGCCCATGTTATATTTTGTGTGTTCAAAGTTGCATGAAATTTGCAACTTTTTTGACCCACAGTACATCAAAATACATGTGATACAGAATCATCTAAAAGCACTCATGTAGGCAAAGGAGGTTTTACGCTTAGGAAAAAGCGATGGATTTAGAATAAAAATCAGTGAATATGGGGTCCGTCACTAGTTACTATGTTAATTTATAGATGTTCTGTAACATTTGTGGGCCTCAGTTTCTTAAAGATAAAATAATACCTGGCTTACAAGATTGCTGTGAGGATAGAATGAAATAATATATGTGAGAGGGTTCTATAAATGTAAAATGGCATTCAGTCATATCTATAAGTCAGAAAGGGCCATAGCTAAAATTTAGCCGCATGGACACATGGAATCCAAGAGCAGATACGTTATAGAAAATGCCCTAGTCTCCTCAGGGCCAACACTGGGTAAATAAATATCTCCTTGCCCCTGGAATCCAGTGTACTCCAGGCTCTACTAGCCAATGTAGCAAAATGAGACTAGCACTAGAGAGACATCTAGTGTTTGAAACAGCGGGAGAGCAGATTAGGGGATTGAAATAACTTTAAAAGAATGAAATATTCTGTCCAAATAAAGCCATAAAAAATTCAATCAACATTATAATAATGTTCCTACAGCATTTCAAATTCTCCAAAAGTGGGAAAAATTTTTATTTGACGTTTCATTTCATAAATAGATGTTTTGAAGGAGAGCCAGTTGTCAAGGAAGGTAATTCCAGGAACCCCCTTTTTAAGACATTTACCACCTAACAAGTTTGGCACAAAGGGGAATGCAGATAGGTCTGGAGAGAGGATAAGTGGAGACAAAGGGAGGTTTTGTTAGGTTGAAATCAGTGACTGCAAAATAACTAGGGGCTGCTTCTGCAGAGAAAGTAAAAAGAGTCTGTAGGAGAAGAAAGACAAGAAGGTTCTACATTATTAGTAGAAAGGCATCCTGCTAAAAATGCAATTTGTTGACTATTATTTAATTATCCCTACATATGTAGTGATGCACTAAGAGTAATTCGGATTACAGATTTTAATGACATCAATAAGAAGCATATTGCACTTCCAATAGTTAACAGATATTTATTAAATGATTATAATGAGTCAGGAATATTGTAGATATTTGGAATGCATCAATTAAAGTAGATAAAAGACTCTGGCCTTGGAGCTTACATTCTAAATGAGAATAAAGATAATAAGTAATAAACAGAATAAGTAAAATATATAGCATTTTAAGAGAATTGGAAAAATAATAAAAATAATATGGAAAAATAAGTAAAGTAGTATAAAAGCGATAGAAAGTGTCTGGCAAGAGGAAAGAGGGAATGCAATTTTTGCTTAAGTTATACCTAATCTTATCCACCAAGAAATGAAAAATGAGAACATAACTGGGGCCATCTTTAAGACAAATGTTAGTTCTTTCCTCTACTACTGTCAATAAAATTTGATAGCCATAGTTCTATGTTAGCTATTTAAAGATTTTGGTTGGAATAAGTAGTTGAAGCAATATTATTTTTGTGTAATTCCTTATGGTTTTCCATGTCTCAAAGGTCTCACCTAAAACTTCTCTAATTGCCTACATTTCACTTCGTAAACCTATCTAAGTTCCCTGCCACTGTGAAGGTTCCATAAATGGTTTTCAGTGATAATAGTAACAATAAATGTGGAACCTCTTCTTCCTTTTTTATACATTTAGATAATGTCTCTAGATATATGTCTCTAAATATATGAACAAACTATAATATTAATCAATTTTCTCTTTCCTAAATTCTAAGAATCACTGAACTCTAGTACAGTTAAGGAATTAAATACTCCTGTCCTCAAGATTGAAAAAAAAATTTAAATAAATACATGTTTAAATGCAATGCAAATCAATTCTGATGTTTAGAAAATTCTTAGAAACATTTGTTGAAAACATATGTCATTGTTCTTTAGCATCCACCTACTGAATGAATAAGAGATGATATCTTTAAGGGATGTGTGTGTGTGTGTGTGGTGGATGGATGGATGGATGGATGGATGGATGGATGGATAGATAGATAGATAGATAGATAGATAGATAGATAGATAGATAGATCATTATTATACTTACCAAAACAGGCAAATATTTTTATAGAATGTTTATGGTGATAATTTTTCCCTGAAGCTTTTCTAATAATATCTCTTTATTTTTTGTTTGCCCCCACCATAATAGGGACTTTTTTTTCATATTGGTATTTATTCTATGTTATCTTTTTATAAATGTATGTTACTCTTTAATAGCTCTCAACTTTCAAAACCTAACAAATTATGTAATTCTGTTTTGCTACAAGTTTGGCATGAATTGTTTATTTTTCAGTACACTTGTGCTACCACAATTCTACAATAATTCCTAGGATATTTAAATTCTAATATCTAAAATTTCAGAACTCAGCATTTTTTGTAACTAAAATCTGCCAAAAAAAAGTTATTTTCATTATGATGAACTATACTAATATAACTTTAGTAAATATTAGAGTTTTCTCCCTAAAATTTCTATATGTATATACAAAAAAAAAAACTTTGGTATGCACCGAAGTTCATATAGCACCATATTCTTATTTTCCACAGAAACCAATTTTTTTTATTAAAAAATCCTTGACTGTATACATTGCTTACAGCCTTATATTGCTTGTTTTCCTCTGGTCTCTAGCCATTTAAGATTCAAAACCACAGTGAGACGCACCTTGTTCACTCTCATTCTGTCATTAATGACAATTATCATTAAATGTTTTAATTATTTTCACTCAACAGGGAAACCTAGTAATAATAATAATTTCAAAGCCTTTAGCAGAAACACAAATCAATACAGAGAGAGAGAGAGAGAGAGAAAGAGAGAGAGAGAGAGAGAGAGAGAGAGAGAGAGAGAGAGAGAGAGAGAGAGAAACCAGAACAGAAATTGTTGGAAAAGAAAGAGTATGTGGAAGTCTTTATAAATTCAGATTATTCATTTTTATTACTTATTCTGAAAGAGATTGATCTTGAATGTCACATTAGCTTTAGTTCTTGTTGAGTAAGGATGTCTTATAGAAATCCATACTTAATTTAAAAGGCGAACATCAATGAAATATTAATCTTTCTATGAATCTTGTTACTCTAAGACACTTATGATTTTACTCATTTTGCTATATAAGACTCTGAGATATCATAGCAAATGACTCATTTTCTATATGCCAGCCACATAATATCCACCTATAACATGGAAATGTGGAATTTTAAAAAGTTAGTCCTAAGATATAACATGACAGAATAGTGCTTTGGAGCCATCTCTGTCTTTCTAACAGTCTACCCAAATCCTGATATGAGTTTTCTATGATTTGTTTTATGCTGTTGGAATCCCAGTGAATAGTATAGAAACTTTCTGTATAGAGACTTTCTTAAAGCAAACTGAAGGATAGGAGGCATCTTCCCACAATCATGGAAGCTGATAATGCGAATGTACCCCTCATTTTGTAGTCTAATTCAACCTTATTCCTATGAAATGAGTCCACAGATAATCAGAAAGCTATGGTCATCTACAATTGTAATTTCAGCCCAAGACTATTTTTCACATAAAAATACCATTAATTGTAGCTATTTATCCATAATTGACTTCACGGTAAGATACTTACAGATTTGGCCACATTGGAAGATCAAAAAACTGAAAGTATAAATATGATTTTTCTGGCTTTAAGTTTAATCCTCACCATACCTCTTCGATGTAGATACAATTCCTTCTATAACAGATAAGGAAATTAAGATTTTGAGAATTTAAGTAGGTTTTCCAACTGAGTAATGTTGGCTGGAATTGATTCTAAGTCTGTAGTCTCCAAAGCCTACACTCTGCTTTACTTGTGTCTGGAAATGAAATCAACCTGAGTTTTTAAAGCACAATATCTAAAACTGGAAGAGGAAACTTAGCCTTCATCCTATGTTTATAAGAGGTAACAAAAGTTGGAAAACAAGTTACAGTGCAAACTGGAAAGTTTTATCACTAGGTTAAGAGCTCCTGGTGTTCAAGGATGCATATTTAAATTTTTTTTATTAGTTTCAAGTATACAGTACATTGGTTAGACATTTATGTAGTTTATAAAATGATCTCCCTAATTGCTCCTTCTCTCTGGTTTTCCACCTAGCCATTACATTAGTGCTGACTGTATTCCCTATGCTGTGTTCCCCATCCCCATGACCATCTATCAATTTCTAATTTGTACTTCTTTAACCTTTCACTCCATTTCCCCAGCCCCCAACCCCCATCAGCTCTGTCTGTCACCAAATTGTCCTCTATATGTGTGAGTTAGATTTTGATTAGTACTTTTTGTTTCAAGGATGAATATTTACAGTAGACAATAAGTGCCTAAAATATTGAATAAAATTATACAGCAAAAGGCAAATTGATATCCTCATAGTCTCAGGGGCAGTGGCACGGTATAAAGAGCACCACATATAAAGTCAGAAAAGCCTTTTCTCAGATCTACCACTTAACTGTGAGATCTTAGTCAAGGAACTTAATCTTTATTTGCCTCCATTTCTTCAGGGGATAATAAAATTTATTTCCTATTTTGTAGTGCAGATTAAGTGATACAATGTACATAAAGTTGCTGCACTCAGAAAGTGCTATGAGTCTTATTTCTAAAAATGACTTTCAAAAATCAATTACGTGGAAAAATTTTTATTCTAAAAATTAAACATTGAAAACATTGAATTTTGTAAAACAAAGTTTTTCTTTAGGCCATACATACTTTTTAACTCTTACATATATATACAATCTAGAATTGGGTTAGTGAATTTTCTCTTATCACATGTAATTTTAATAATGTTATGGCCACAACCTTAACAGGCTATGTTAGCAAACTAACATATAACTAAAAAGGGAAATATAGCTTAATGCTTATATTTGAACATATTTTCATATATATAGATAGCTATGATGATAAAAACTTATGAAATATTCACTTGAATGTCTGTACATTTACAATAATTTGGTTTCGAATATATCTTACCTTTAGAAAATTACTTTATGAAAACGTATGATCTGCTGATGTGTTTTCTGAACCACAAAATTTTCACCTATTCTGCATGTCAATCCAGAATCTCAATTATAAACTGAAGGTATTCCCTCAGTCCATTAGTCCATTCACCACATTGTTATAAAGAATGAAACATGGACCTGAGGTTAAGTAACTTCCCCAAGGTTTTATGTATTTCTGATTCTTGATCTAGAGTCATTTCCATCAAATAGGCTCCCTCCTTCTTTAGATGCCGTTTTTTATAACTTTTTATTTTGAAATAATACACTTACAGAAACTTTAAAAAATAATAGTCATGTGTATCCTTCACTCAGCTTTCCTAATGGTATATATATATAATTGTACAGAGAACAATGTCAAAACCAGAAAATTGATATGGGTACAATACCGTTAACTAGACTACAGATGTTATTCAGTTTCACCATGTTTATACGCATCTATTTCGGTGCATGTTGTATGGTGTAAGTGTGTAGCTCTACACAATTTTACCCCATGTATAGATGATGCTTTCACTAATGAATTCAATGGGATGAGGCAAGACAGCTAGATGATAGTGTTAGAAAGACTGGTCTGGTCATTCTTCCTGTTTTAAGTTATCATATCTCATAAATTCTTCTGGATTAGACATACTTCCTTTTCTCACTTGATTGGATAAGCCTGGGCAAATAACAAGGTTAATGAATTTGAATGTCCAGTTTCCATTCCATGAATAAAGAAATTAGAGCAAATGGAGCTGAGGTTAATGGTAGAAAATTGGTCACATTATTTGAGGCTATTATCTATATTATGCAAAAGGAAGCAATTAGATGACAGCATCTTCATACATGCTTACCCCTCGAGAGAGAGATCAGTGTTTCAGTTTTTTGTGGAAAGCACACTACACTAACTGCTTATGACCCAAGATCAGGGTCTGCTTTGTACAACAGGAAAGAACAAGATCAGTCTTGCATAGTACACTTAATACACTTGATATTTTCCCTTGTGTTTTCTTTCTTTCTGCAGATGTGTCATAAGGAGATTGAGTCAATCTATGTTTGGCTCTTGCTATAAATATCTAAGTTGATTTTATGAAAGCACATATTTGCAATAAAATATTCACTGCCTCCTATATGCAAAAGAAAAAATTAAAGAATTATTTTAAGAAATATATTTCCATAGATTTGACAAAATGTGTAAATAACAATATGTTTTGTTATTTGATAATATAAGAGTTTCTTGGATTTTCCTTTTCCAGACACATTTAGATTTTAGATGTATTAGAAGATATTTACTATGTTCATTGCTATAATGAATTAATAACCAAACTGAAGATTATAAATTTATACATAAATATATATATACATATTTCGATGTAAAAATAAGCTACTCGTAGTTTATAGCATCAAAGATTTAAGAACTACTTAACCACAATGGATAGAGTATAGGAAATTGTGAGGTTAAATCTCAAAGTCATTGATCTAAAACCACTTTTGAGACTTTATTTCTTTGAATTCTACTTTGAAGGTAGCTAATAAGAGTTACACAACTAGCTTATTAAAATATTACTTTTTACTGTTTTTTAATAACTGACAATTTTATTAATATCTAATTGATAATAAATTAAGGAAATACATGCAAAGTAAAAGCTTTAGAGAAGTTCATATTTTCACACAAAGGGAAAAATATGATAAATACATTTTTTCAAATAATTGATTTTCATTAACAAGGAATTTAACAAATGAATCAAAGAATTAATATACTAATCAGTGAGAAAAATGACTTCACCATAAAAAGTGTTTTCATCCATATTTTGTAATTTAGAATGGGAAGCTATTTCCAATTCTAATTTTTTTAAAAATTCTGTTTATTGCATATCTACTACAAGCCTGTCATTGGGCTGATTCAGAAGATATAGTGAAAAGAAGATAGAACTCTTCCCTCAAGAAACTTCAGTATAGTAGGGCAAGAATAAACTGAAGCAAGAACCCACAATAGAGATTTTGACAGCATTAAAATAAATATGTATTTTTGATTGGTTGTTAACATTTTTTTCAGATATTTGAGATTATTAATAGCCCATTTTTTCCAATTTTTTGGAATTTCTATACCTTTAAGTGCACAGTGCTTTAAGGAAGCTTTTATTTTCTTATGGTCTTGCAATACAAAAATTTCCATCACTTACTTCTTTTCGATATATGGTTATCAAAAAGAATTAACTGACTTTCAAGAATTTGAAGTATTTTTACACTATATGCCAAAAATGGCTTTAAGATACTAAAAGTCCATATACTTTTTGTTTATTATTTTCCAAAGACCCTATTTTCCCTGCACTTTTTCTGTTAATATTTGCTTAATAGCTGCAAGAAACTTCTTTTATAGGAAATTCCCCTCCATTTTATGTCTTCAACCTTTCTCTTCTGAAACAATTGTTTGAAAGTTTAGTCCATGTGTGGAGAGGGTCTGAACCCGTAGTAGAGACAGTGAAATCTGAAGTCATACATATTAAAAATGATATCAAAGACATAACCAAAGCAAATGCATATGAGGTTCATATTTAAATACTTGTTTTGGATTGTAAACCCATATACTTTGTTTTAGATCAGAGCTTCCACTGATAGTACCCATGACTTCACATCAGATGGGGAGAGGGTGAGAAATGGAGTGGTAAAATTAAACCATTAAACACGGAAAAAGCTTCCCATCACCATCTGACCTAACACATCTGTCTTGAGAACACTGACCCACTGCTATGTTACTCACCCAACTGGAAAGCGCATCCCTGCATTCAGACATGACTCTAATGACATAAGGATGGATGCACTTGGTCCTTCCACTTAACAGTGTTATACATTGAAATTTCTGCTCTGATAAGTTAAAGACAAAAGGTTTTAGACATCTGATACATTAACAAACCCCTACATCATCATGTTTCTTTTGACCTCAGAAAAATCTAAGGCTTTTTTTTTTTTTTGCCTGTGCTCTCATTGATAATGAATATTCAATCCTCTTTGCTATTTAATTTCTTACTTTTGTCTTCTAGTCAACCATCCAAATGTGGATTCTGGTTTTGTTATTTATTTTTGGAGCCTTTTCTTTCTACCCATTTCACCTTAAGTGTGAGTTCTATTTTAAGCATATACTTTCTTATTTATGATACTTTAGACCCTATTTTGTGCCATAAAGATGTATATTGCCTAACTGACTTTCTCTCTTGTATATTATCTTAACTGCCAACCTATGAATGGGATTGCTCTAAGTATGATACCAGAAATATTATCATGTCGTCGTCTGTGAAGTCACACAACACCAATAAACAGAATTCTGCCCTTAGATAGCTGCCAAGACATTATTGAAGATAAGTGGAAACTATAAAAGAAAATGTACTTTAAAATATAATTTCAAATAACATCTAAGTTCATCTGCAGAACACATATACTGACCACACAACTGGGGAAAAGGGAAGTTTATGTTAAATCAAAATATTTGTATTAGCTTGGGGTTAAAGAAGAGAATATAACATGTCTGAAGAAGAGCCGAAAATTATTTTTAGGCCATGAAAACTCTGAAGAAGTGTCGTTCATTGTGACTAATACTAATACTTTTCAACTTAGGACTTTGTAAATAAGATATTTTTAGTAATTTTTATTTCTTGCTAGAATGGGTCATGCTCTTTATGGGTTTTTTGTTTTTTGGTTTTTTTCCAATCAGGGTAATAAACATGAACTCTGATTCTTTCCTTAAACTTTAAAATTTGTCATTCTGCAAAAAAGGACTTCGAAGCCTGAACTACTCTTAATTTTCCAAACCACTAGGAAATAAAAGTATTTTTCCACAATGTTTAAAAATTAACATAATCGCCATTAGAGAATGAGGGAAAGGTGAGGGAATAGAGAGTGAGAGAGAATCCGGACTCTTAAGTCAAGGTAGTGAATGATTATGGGTTATCTGAACAACCATAGCATGTAAAAAATTAACTGGTAAAATTCAGTGCTTGTGATAATAATAGAAGATTTGATATCCTTTTAATAAAACTAGGTTTTTCTTGAACATTTCCTTTCTCCTATGTACTTTTTATACTGAATCCTTCTATTCCTCTTACTCTATCGCTAACTGACATTAACATCCCTGTCCTCCATCCTCACAAAATCCAAAATGGCAATTAAAGATAGAGAAGTTATTTAAAATAATTTACCCTCACTTAACTATCTCATTCAGTTGAAATATTTTTATCAGCTTACAAATTTCTAAAAACATACAAAACCACTACATTAATCTATGGAGAAAAGAGGAAGGGGTACGGAGCCATCGGCAAATGGAAAGAGGAGTCAGGCATGCATGTGAACTGTAATGTGTAATAACAGTGTCGATTTTATGTATTTTAATTTACCTGGAAAACTATCTGAGTGGGTACAACCCAGAGGGATAGGCCAGCCAGCTGAAATTAGGAAAGATGTACAGAAAGTTTTTCATGAACCCAAACTCTCCCATGGACACAGGCTATAAATTAAAATTATATTTGGATCGGTAGGTTCCTTTTCTATAACAAAATATTCTCCTGGAGGAATAATTCTACCAGTTATTCCCATTTTAATGTCAAACCTGGGAAATAACGGAATGATGAAATAGTGAGGAGAATGGTTATAATTGAGAATAGCTGATAGGAGAAGGAGAATATTAGTGATTAAAGTAGTAAATTCCAGAGAATTAAAGGACTTGGTAATTGGGGGGGGGGGGTGGATGACGTCTGGGAATAAAAAAATAAAATCTATAAGACAGGTCTAAAAAATAAGTGAGATCGTACCAAAGTCAAATTTTTCCAACATGCAGTTTTCCCTCGGGCCCTGGGGGCAGCCCTGTCAGTTTACCTGTCTCAAAAACCTCCAACTCTCTGCCCCAGCTGTTTATTCTCTAAGCATTTTTCCAACTATATCTCTTCCTCTTCTAAGAAATATTCACTATTAATTTTCATCTTTCGCGATACTACCATCTAATATTCATGAACTGTTGCCTTGACCACAAGTGGGAGCTGGGGCACTGGAATATCAAGGAAGGAAAACCAGGATCCTGGTAACGGTAGGGGAGGAGCACTCTTAGAGCCATAGGGCCCAAACCATGGTGACTAACGGCGAAGGTCCTGGAGAGAAGCTGAGCAAAGGCCAAGCAGACTATTGAAAAGACTCATTAATCCTAATGGAATGGACCGCAGAAGAAACTTCCTAAGTCAGTGAAAAGGAAATAGCCTTGGGCTTCTAAGGAAATCAAAGTTCATAGTGAAGAGATAGACCCTGAAATAGAGTTTACACAGTAAAAAGGGACACCTTGGTCTGGCCACTTAGTTACTGTTGCTTCAGTTTTTCCCTGCTTCTTCCATTAGAAGACTTCCAGAGAATATTCCACAGGAGTCTCATCGAAAAATCCTGCTGTTCTTTTCCCAACAGTGAGGAAGCAGAGACCGAGCAACATTCAGAAGCCACTAATACAGATGTTAAATCTAGAAAGGGAACAAACCAGGAATATAATCAGCATCAACCTTCCTCTGGCTTACTTTTCAGATTTAGAAATTTCTGCATTTTTAAATCATCTTTACTTCCAGAACCACAAAAATTAACCTTTTAGTAACAATAGAACTGCAAAAATCCATTGTTATATCGCTTTGCCTACTCTCAGCCCTCCCCACCTTCCCTTCTCCCCATCCAGGAAAATTTCACTACTCAATTGGATAAAAATTTCCCCTACAAGAATAAGACATAGTAGTTAAAAGACTCAGGCAAAACAAATAGGAGAAAAATCTCTAGGTGCAATCACTTAATGCAACCTGCTATTTACATAGGAAGAATTTAAGGGAAATTTAGGTGATTTTGTTAAACTGGACTCTAAATCTCTTGGAAATTGCATTAAAAATTTTTTTTGTCACTAAGAAGTTGTTTTAAAAATCTTAGTTATCAAAAAAATATTTTCACAAAATTATTTAAGAATATAAAGCAAAGAGATTGAGAAAATTTTCTTCAAAAATAGGGATAGAACCAATGGCATACTTCAATTGTTATTGCTCATTGCCTGCAAGAGAAAGCCAGGCTTCTCTTGCCTATGCCAACTGTTTGACTTCCTCTAAATCTACCTTTTGAATAAAGGGTGCGTCAAGAAAAGGGTAGAATTATTTGAGGTGAAATAATTTGGTGCAGGTAGATATAGCATTATATACATAGGTGCACATAGGTGTAGATGCAGCATCAAAATCTGCTACAAAGAAGGAGATACAACTGACAATTTCTACCTGAAAAAGTTATAAAAGTTCAGATTTACATACAACCTGCCTGTAGGAAAAGAGGGAGAAGAAAACCCTAGATTGGCCCACTCCACACCTGAGATGAAAGTGCAGTCATTCTTGTGAATTTTTTTTTTGCCCATTAGTTCACCATTGCACCTTTTCCTTGCATCTGGGATGAGTTTCAGCCCTGCATTGCTAAGGAGAGGTTTGTTTGCAGGATATGTGACTTCATACTTCCTACTGTTTGGTTTATCACACTCTTCCTCAAAGTACCTGCCAAGTATTTGAGCCTTCCCTGCAGACCCTTGAGGACAGAAACAACAGCCATCTTGCTCAAGATTACCGTTATTATGATTTACCAATATTTGTAGAGGAATTTACATTTCAAAATATGTACATATACATGGCAACAACGATATGATGGAAGCAGGGGAGAGATTTGTATCCCTACCTGACTGAGGAACAGACTGAGAAAGACTTTAATGTATCCAGGGGAACAATGGCTAACATGGGGAGCAACCAGAACCAGAACCAGAACACAGATAGCCCCCTTCTGATTCAGTACTTTACCTCTCCTGAGGCTAATCATAGATGCCCGTACTAAGACATAGAAATAGGTGCTGCTTATATTATATTAATATAATGTCACGCACAAAAAAAAAAAAAAAAAAAAAAAAAAAAAAAAACACCTAAAGGAAATCGATTGTTAGGAAAACCAGAGATGTTTCTTTGACCTTTTTTCTGAATGAATTCTAGAATTAAATTACTCACCTAGGTAGACTGATTTAAAACTTGCAGGGTGTTGCCCAACACTGAGTAATCCTATACAAAAAGGGGGCCCATAGAATGCTTTAGTTTATGCTGTTTTCCCAGTTTTCTCACCCCTACTTCTGGAGCAGACAGAACAACTTATGACAAGAAATGAAAAAATACTTTTGAACTTTACAAAATATTCTAAATCACTCCACTCCAAACTAGCTGCCTCCAAGTGTAAACGCCACAGTTATCTTAAGGATCCAGAATATCTGAAGAATATTAAAGGTCTGCTCAGCATTTCTTCCACCGTAGGAAACTGTAAAATTCCACAGACGCACCATACAATGTAGCTTTTATTTAGAAAAGGAAAAGAAACTGAAGGCATGAGACAATATATTATTTGTTTTTAGTGTTTCTTATACTCATATTATTTGACTTCAGGCTGCAAGAAGCAAAGAGAGATAACCCCATATGAAGCTCCTCCTAAACTTCAAAACTCTGTTAAGGGCTTGAAGACAGATGTAGGATGTCTGCTGGCTTTGATAAGAAACTGTAAAAGAAAGGACAGAGCCTTAGGAAGTGGAAAGAAACATAAAAGTGTATTCATTACCCGACTTAGTAAATTATCATAAAGAACAGTTGCACTGTTTGTGTGAGAAGAAAGTTAGCTAAAATTCTTAAAAACAGAGCATAAATCTTTGTTATAACAGCAATCTCAATAATAGGAGAAGTAGATATGCTTCTTTATAAAGATTTCTATCAAATTTGAAAAGTTATAAATCTTACTGCTATTAATATTACTGCTTAATCATGGAAGAATAAATCGTTTGTGGGACGAGCTATAAAAAATTCCATTTGAGTCTTTCTTTTACTAAAAAGACACATTTAAAAATAAATAAATAAACTCACCAGGGATTATGCCTTCAAAGCCTGTTTCTCTTTGATGGTAGCTAGAGGCAACTCATAACCCAATTGTTGAGAGTTCTTAAAATTCATTCCCAACCAATTTATTAATCCACTAAAAATATGTATTGAACAACTACTATGAATTCACAGTGATTATTTTATAAAGACTGAAAAATGTATTTCTCTCATAGTCCTAATCGCTAAAGCTTTCTCTACATTTGCTGTAGCTCTGAATTCCTGTTATACTTCACTCTTAATTGATAAGCAAGTAAGGAAGAAAGCAGCAGGATATATTTATCTGGAGAGCAGTTTTCTATCATATTTATAACTTATTTAAGGTAATAGCTTAAATTAAGTCAAGGTTTTGCCTTTCCTTCTATGTTTGATCTGTAGAAATAGTAAATTCACACTTATAAAATAAAACTGTTTAACCTTGGGAATTTTCTACTTGATTGTCTTAGAAGAATTGTACATGATTTTTTTTATTATACAGTAATTTACTTGCATTGCTTTGTATTTTTATTACTTATTTGAACTTTATGAATATCAGAAATTTTATGAATGTGAGACTTATGTACCCTTACTGCCTAAGAGCAAAATGAATGCTAAATATGTCATTAAGTACAGATAGGTCTAAATTTTTATTTTAAATTATAATTTTTTAAATTTATAAACTTTACAACTTTAAATTTATAACTTTAGTGGACAATTTTAAAATATAATTTAAAGTATAACTTTTAAGAAAAAGTTATGTGTATAGCTTAAGCTACTTGACTTTTCAGAATATGAACTAATTTCTTGGTTTAACTTAAATATTAAATCAGTTGTTCTAACTAAAATTGGTACAAAATTACGTTCCAACTTAAAAGTCTTAAAACATTGACCTAGGAATCAGGTTATTACTATTAACATGGAAATACATTTTAATATTAACTATTTAATCATATGTGTTTAGTTTAAAAGTTGTAAGTTAAACAATAGAATCACAAAAAAATTAGATTTGAATACTATAACTTATTTTTACTTGCTTTTTGAAAAGTGCATAATAGGAATATAGTCACGTTTCGGAGAAATGCATCATTAGGTAATTTCATCATTGTGCAACTATTATAGAGAGCACTTACATGAACGAAATGGTACAGCCTACTACACACCTAGGCTATATGGTATAGCCTATTGCTCTTAGGCTACCAACTTATACACCATGTAACTATACTGAATACTGCAAGCAAATGTAACACAATGGTAAGTATTTGTGTATCTAAACATATCTAAACATAGAAAAGGTACTGTAAAAATATGATATACAGGACTTTTATATGAGTGGCAGCATAATAGATATGTTTACCCTATCACCACCACAAACATGTGAGTAATGTGTCACAATGTTACAACAGCACTAGGTGATAGGAATTTTTCAGTTCCATTATAATCTTATAGGATTCCTGTCATATATCTGGTCATCAGTGACTGTAACATCATCATGTGATACATGACTATATAAAAATAATAGACTTTTAAAAGAGAAAGTCACTTTTGGATTAGTGAGACCAATAAATGTTTTAAGTTTCACCATTTTTATTCACATTTTCCTGATGGGTTCATTTTTCTTAAATGATCAGAAGAGAAGTATTATATATTTGGTTTAGAATAGGAAAGAGATGAGTCCTAGAATCATCAGTACATGACACTGGAAGGGAGATCAAACCATGGCCATAAACCTGGAGTCTTAAGATGACAGGAAAGACTTTTGTAATAAAGGCTTGTGTTTAAGAACTCTTGGAGATCAGTTACATGAAAGAGAAACTCCATAGGTTGGGCCCACTTTTTCTAGGGAAGTGAAATATGCTCACTCAGAGTTGTGCCAAAATAAGACTCCTGGTTTCTGATCCTGTATCGAGGCAGTTATGGTTCTCCTAAAGAATTTAGATTTCTCACTTATTCTCACACAGTGAGGACGCTTCAGTTGTGGTCTGAATCAGAGATGTGTCTATAATCTTTGATTTCCTTTTCTTGGAAAAGAAATCAGTTCCCAAAGAGATTGTCTAAAATTAAAAAAAAATAAAATTATTCACGTATTCTTGATCTTCTTCGACATGTAGTTGCCCCTTCTGCTTCTGACCCACCTAAGATGGGGACAGAAGCTTGAGGTGAAAGAGACCTAACATATAAAAATCAGCCTGATTGTCTGACATGCATGTCAATTGTCATGAACTTCAGCTCTCAGAGTTGTGCGGCTGATGGAATTAGTGAACATTTGAATTCATTTCAGTAGAAAACACTGAGAGGCTCTGCCCATATGCTCCATGTATTCACCTTCAGAAAGAAGATAGTTTGGAACAATAAAAATATAGGGCATAGAATGATCACCTTTTTGTGTTAGTTTTGTGGCAAAAGCTCTAACCTCTAATACCATCCTCCACATGAAGCCAAGATATATAAAGGAGGCACTCAACAATAAGCACAGTGTTTTGCACAAAATTTCGTTAATGTGTTTTGTTAATCATGTTATCAAAGCTAAAAGGTTTTCTCTGAGACATCTCTGTGTTAACTCCTAGATAAAAACATGTCTGTCTGTCTGTCTGTCTGTCTGTCTGTCTCCAGATAGATAATATAATTCAAAAAGAAAGGAAACTAATGACTAAATCAAAATACGAATACTGAGTATTTTAAAACTATAGTAAGAATATATTCCCAACTTGCATAACTTTAAAAGCATTGTGACAATCAGTGATAGCAATAGGTAAATTATTTTCAGGTTAATACATCTCAGGTGTATTTATGGTCCATCAGATCAATAAAAAATGTCCAATCTAAATAATCCTAAAGACAATTGTCAGTGGCATCCTAGATCATCTTTGAATACGTCATCTCAATAAGGATCTTAACATAATCTCAGTTTTTTAATATAAACTCGAAATTTGCCCTAATACTAAATTAGGTATTGAAAATCAGTTGGGAATTCTTTAAAGAATGAATACCTAAAGGCACTCTTATCCAGTCAGGGAAATTTACATGTTTCAGAAGTTTAAAAATAACCTAAACATTGAAATTCTCTTGTGCACAAGAACTATAAAGTATTTTGTTATACAGAGAAAAATTAAACATCTGCTTCAAAAAATAGTTCTAAAACAGTAATCTATAAACGATATTTTTAAAGAAATGTGTAGATGAATAACTGTATTTATAAATAGCAATTTAAATAAATGTTATTTTACATACAAAGTAATTGAAAGCATACCATTATGAGATGATTCTTTTATGCAATTTTGTATTTACATAGATAACTAATTATTTTTTTCCAAAAAAACATATGTATATGTAATGTGTAATTTACTAAGGATGTCAAATTCCTCTCAATTTATGGAACCAGACAAGTATGTGTTTGAAAGTTTATTATTTTATATGCAACCTTAAGAAAACTACGTAGATTATTTTAAAATGTTTCAATTATTAAATGAAAATACTATCTATTTCACAGGGTGGATTAAATAAGATAGCATATTAAGCATTTAGTACAGTATCTAGCCTATGGTACACTAAATAGCCATTAATATTAATAATTAGAGTTGTTAATATGATATGCTAACTACTAATTAGGCAGGAAGAATGGAAGACTTCTTGGAGGAGGTAGGAATTGAGCTGGACCTTTTAGGGCAGCAATACTACAAAAGCTGCCAAAGTTTGTGCATATAGAATATGCTAAATCAAAATTTTTAGATTGCTGGGTTAACCTATTGCTTTGTGAAGTAATCAAAAATCTTCACTAAAAGAAGCATGTCATAAAGAACCACATATTCTGTGATTCAATTGCATGAAACGTCCAGAATAGGCGAATCTACAGAGACAGAAAGTAATTAGTGGCTGCTTAGAACTGGAGGAGGGATAGGGAAGTAGGAGGATGATATCTGACAGGTATAAGCTTTCTTTTCGAGGTAATTAAATGTTCTAAATTTGATTATGGTGATTATTGCACAACTTTGTGAATATATTAAAAACTATTGAATTTTACACTTTGAGTGGATGAATTGTACTGTATATGAATTATAGGGCTCAACAAAGTTGCTACAAAAAAAACTGTTTAATAGATGATTTTACTTTCCTGGTTTTTTTTGTTGTTGTTTTTTTGTTTTTTTGTTTTTTTGGTTTTTTGTTTTTTGTAATATGGACAGAGTGTTTCTGAGTATGGGCTCTCCATCTGCACAATGTGGCTCAAGGAGGGGAAAAGAAGAATTAAGCTTCAGAATAACCATAGCACTTGTCCTTCTGCCCTGGAATTCTTTCTTCAATTGGCCCAAGAGTTTTTCTGAGCAACTGTAGTTAAAGTACACCTGCTCTAAACAAAATTCTTAAAATGCTAAAATATATTGATAGGAAAAGAAAAAGAAATTCTCCCTAGGAGATGTGATATGTTAAATCCTTTTGAAGAATTTACGTCATTTAAGTGGTCAATGGGTCTAGAGCCTAAGAAAAAATGTAACAAGATTAAAAGAAATAGTGAGCTGAAAAATAACAAGACTAGAAGATAAAATTTAATTCAAAGAATTCATTCAGTAGCTTTTAGGACTTAAAGTGCCTTCAGATGCATTAATCCTAAACTGTCAAAAATTCATTATGTGGCAGACTAGGAAGCTAAAACAAAATATGCCTATTTGCAGGCTGTGAAGAATGGTCACTTTTCACTTTTTCATTTAAATTCATTAAAACTGGTGGCTACTATATTGTCTGAGAACCATGAAACATAGATCAGAATATACGAAAACTCTGCTCTAGGAAGCTTAAAATCTAAGGGAAGGAAAACCTCCTAAAAGTCAATAAAAAATAATAGTATGCTAATAACAATAAAGCTGCATGCCTAACAGTATACTAGGCATGCATTTTAATGTTGAATCCTTTCAATATTAATGCCGAATCATTCCTGAGGAAGACACCTTCTAGTTGTGGGTCTAATGCAGAAAATTTCCATTGTTTTGGAGGAAAGCAACACAGTTTGACAGACAAGTGGCAAGTCATTCATAGACAAGAAATATGAGAGAATTTTCAGTGTTCGTTTGAAATAAAAAAATCCATTGAAAAAAAACCTTAAAAAATGAAAACCAGGAAAGGGTTTTTAGAAGAACATTCCCACTATTGTGGTTTCCTTGAGTACATAAATGTGTTCAGAACAAATAATAAATTGTTAGTTCCATTTCTTTAGCAAAGCTATTATCTTGCATTCAGTCCTGGCCCACAAAGCCACAGTTGTGTTGGGTTCAGCATAGCACATACATGTAGTTCCTCTTCAAACAAATTGCATGAAAGAATATCTGGAGTGAATATGTCATTTGCTGCTCTGTAGAAGGGGGAAACTCCTCCATGCTCATCAAGTTGTAAGCGTACACTATATGCATTATTGAAGTAAAACTGTTGCACATCTGGTTATGTCAGCTCTGGCACCAACAGCATGAATCATTAACTCTGGATCATATATCAAGGACTATATAAATGACATATTACATCTGGATCAGCCACCTTTCTCTTTCTTCTTCTTCTTATTTTTTTTTAAGTGACCAAAAGCAGTTCTTCATGATTTAGGAGAGAAGCTGCTTTTCCCACTCAAAGCAGAGAAACACTGAGTCCTTTAAATGCCCTTCCTTTCAAATCTGTTCTGGCTAAAACATTTCCAATTCCATGGACCTTTTCAAGTGTATGACTCTAAGATCAAAGTGGTGTCATAACTGATGAAATACCCTAAATAAAACCTTGAAACCTGATTACACAAACCGAAGCTGTCAATCAGGAAAACACAATTTTAGCCAATTAAATGTGAAACCTATCAAGTGTTAGGCAAAGATATGAAAGCACAAGACTGCTTAATCACTGATAACCAGTTATCACAATATCTCTAATTCTGCAACTTGTTTAAAACTGCACAGAAAATTCTTGAGAAGACCACAAAAATCTCATGCGAAAGACCCAGTAAATACAGCCACCTGTCGCACAGTGCAAACTAAATGGGGACTTTTTTTTTCAATTCATTTCTATCTTCATTTTAGATTTAGAAAAGTTTAATCCCACCCTAACCTTTTTCTCTCAATTTTATTTATACTCCCTATGGCCCCATATACAAAATTGCTCTAATCATTGGAAAGCTGTTATTGAACAACATTTTTAATATTAGACAAAAATTTATTAAGTTCTTACTACCTCCAAAAGCTTTTAAATAAGCTTTTTAGACAGCATCTGAGGTGTGAAAACGATAAGAAAATATCGATATTCCAAATTCAAAATGGACAGCTGGGACTTACTAAAGGATGTTAAAGGACACCAAATAAATGGGTGACTTATGCATATGTTGTTCTTGAAAGGAAGGCAGTAGCATATCAGTAGACTTTCTGAATCTCAACTCTATTTTCTACTTTAAAAGGCACTGCTTTGTTCTCGAATTTAACATATTGCTTTAAAAGTATCTTACTTATTTCACTATAATACAAGTAAACCAGGTTAAAGTACTTTGTAAAGTAAATAAAAAGTATTTTTAGATTCTGGGAAACATGGCAGAGTGAGAGACATCCTCAGATCTCTCCCTTTGAAACAACAATAAGCTGAACATCTAAAACTTAACAAAAAACACCCATACTGCTCACCAGCATGTCTGAGCACAGGATCTGCGCATAGGAACTACCACAGGTCAGAACCCCGGGTGTTGGGCTGTGGACTGGGAGAAATAAAGAAGCTGCCTCTCACAACCCCTGGAGCTCCTTGCAGGAGGAAGGAGAAGGGTGAAGGTGTGGTGACCTCCCTGAACAGCCGTGCCTGAGAGTGCTGTGAGTTCCATGTAGCTGGAGGCAGGGCCCACATCAGGGCAGAAAGCAGAGAAGTGGGACGGGACCGCAGAGAAACAACAGTTGATTTTTACCAGTCCTAGTTGCAAAACCAAGGCTGAGTCACAGCCTCCAACCACCAATCCAGAGGGCCCCTCCCCCCATGCCCTCCTAGACTGTTCACTTTGGAGCCCCAGGGTAATCAGAGCAAAATGCTGCTGAGACTATCGCTGACACTGACAGGGACTGAAACTGAGGATAGTGAGCATGATTAAATATCTACGAGAAAATAAAAAAGACATTATTTAAGTTTTATATAAAGCAGGGATCCAAGAGGCTTAGATGCCACCTGCTAGAAACCAAAAGATAAGCACCTTCTCTGTAGTAGGCTAAAGAAAGATCTTTATGTAACAAATCTTCTTTGTGGAAAAACAACAGAATACACTTCCATTAATGCCCAGGAGGAGAAATAGTCCATTAAACACGATGAACAACCAAGATGGCAAGGCATCTCAGAAAGAAAGAGGAAAATCTCCAGAAAATAAACTTACACACATAGAAATATGTGACTTAAATGACAGAGAATTCAAGATGGTACTTCTGAAAAAAGTCAGTGAGTTCCTAAACAAGTCATATCAACAATTTCAGGAATTGAAAAAAACAATTAGATGAGCAGAGCAAGGAGACTGAAACCCTCAAAAAGAACAGATCTTCTGGAGATAAAGAACACACTGCAAGAGTTGAAAAATGAAATAGCAAGCTTGGGAAATAGAGTCAACCAAATGGAGGAAAGGATCAATGTTATTGAAGATAGACATCTAGAAATAAATCAGAAGGAAGAAGAGAGAAACTGAAGAATAAAAAATAATGAAAGAGAAATACAAGAACTAGCTGATACCATCAGGAAAAGAAACATAAGAATAATGGACATTATTGAAGGTGAGGAAAAGGAGCATGACTAGAAAGCATTTTCAGTGGATGAGAATCTCCCAAATCTAAGAAATGAGCTTGGAATTCAAGAAGTCAAGAACAACCAATTACCTCAACCCAAAAAAAGCCTTCACCAAGACATATTGTATTAAAGTTATCAAAAATCAATAACAAAGATAGAATTCTCAGGGCGGCCAGAGAAAAGAAAACAGCAACATACAAAGGAAAACCTTTGTATTATCATCAGACTTCGCAGTGCAAACATTACATTCCAGAAAGAAATGGAATCAAATATTTAAACTATTAAGTGAAAAGAAGTACCAGCCTAGAATAATATACCCAGCTAAGCTTAGATATGAAGGAGAAATTAAAACCTTTTCAAATACAAAAATTGAGAGAATTCTCCACTATGAGGCCTGCACTATAGGAAATACTGAAAAGAGTCAGCTCACCTGAAACAAGTGCAAAAAAAAAAAAAAAAAAAAAAACCTAATTAGGAGTAAAGTGACTATTGGGCAAATAGAAGCAGAGGAGTCCAACCCTTACTAAGAACAGGGCACTATAAGCTTAAACAATAAGAAAATTGCTATAGCAGGATAGTAATGAATGTTCAGCATACATAGGGACAAATTGAGATAACAATGACTGAAAAGGGGAGGATCCAAAGGTCCAAATTTACGAAGGAGAATAGAGACAAAGCACAAGCAGAAGAAAGTGGATGACTGCGTGTGTGTGCGTATTTGTAATGGTAACCACACACCAAAGATTCAGAACTGAAGTATATAACAACAACAACGACAACAACAACAACAACAACAACAAACAAGAAGAGCCAGAGGGAAAATCCACAAAAGCCAACCAAAATAAAGAAAACAGAGACACGAGGACAAGGAAGCAATGGAAACACCAAGCTACCAGAAAGCAAAAGATAAAATGGCTATAGGAAGATCTCATATTTCAATAATCACCCTAAATGTAAATGGACTAAACTCACCAATAAAAAGGCACAGAGTTGCATATTGGATCAAAAAACAAAACCCAAGCATACGCTGCCTCCAGGAGACACATCTCAGCTCCAAAGACAATTATAGACTCAAAGTGAAAGAGTGGAAAATGATATTTCAAGCAAATGGCATTCAGAGAAAAGCAGGAGTAGTGGTACTAATATCGAACGAAATAGACTTCAAAATAAAAAATGTAAAGAAAGGTACGAAGGGACACTTCATAATGATAAAGGGAATCATGCACCAAGAAGACATAACACTTATTAATATCTATGCTCCCAATCGGGGAGCCCTGATATATGTAAAACCATTACAAACAGAACTAAAGGGAGAAACAGACCAAAACACTATTGTAGTAAGGGATCTAAATACCCACTGTCAGATATGGACAGATCATCCAAACAGAAAATCAATATGGAAACAACATCCTTAAATGACACATTAGACCAACTGGACATAATTGACATTTACAGAGCCTTCTAGCTCAAAACATCTGCTTATATATTCTTTTCTAGTGCATATGGAACATTCTCAAGAATCGACCACATACTGAGACACAGAGATAACCTCAACAAATATAAGAGAGTTAATATCATACCAACCAACCATAATCTCTGATCATAATGCTTTGAAACTAGAGATCAACTGCAGAAAGAAATCAGGAAGAACCACAAATACATAGAGATTAAACAATGTGATACTGAAAAATAACTGGGTCAGAGAAGAAATAAAAAGAGATATCAAGAGATACATAGAAATGAATGATAATGATAGTACAACATATCAAAACTTTTGAGACATGGCAAAAGTGATCATAAGAGGAAAGTTCATATCATTACAGGTCTATCTCCAAAAATAAGAATAAGCCCAAATAAATAACCTAATACTTCATCTTAAAAAACTAGAAAAAGAAGAACAAATGAGGACTAATGTCAGCAGAAGGAAAGAAATAATCAAAATTAGAGCAGAAATAAATGAAACTGAAAACAAACAAACAAACAAAAAACAATAGAAAAAATAAATACAACGAAGAGCTGGTTCTTTGAGAGGGTTAATAATATTGACAAACCCCTGGCTAGACTTACTAAAGAAACAAGAGAAAGGACACAAATAAATAAAATCAGGAATGAAAGAGGGGAAATTATTACTGACATTGCAGAAATACAAAGAATCATGCAAGAAAACTATGAAAAAGTACATAATACAAAATTTAATAACCTAGAAGAAATGGACCAGTACTTAGAAAAAATATAATCTTCTACACTGAATCAAGAAGAACTGGAAAATCTAAATAGAACTATTAGCAGTATTGAAATTAAAACAATCATCCAAAACCTACCAAAAGGTAAAAGTCCAGGACCAGATGGCTTTGCCAGTGAATTTTCCCAAACATTCAAAGATATTAAACCCATTCTCCTCAAACTATCGAAAAAATTGAAGAGGAGGCAATACTTCCTAACTCATTTTATTAGGCCAATATCACTCTGATACCAAAATCTGATAAAAATAATACACAAAAAGAAAATTACAGACCAATAGCTCTCATGAACACAGATGCAAAAATCCTGAATAAGATACTAGTGAATCGAATGCAACAACATACTAAAAAGATTATACACCATGATCCTGTTGGCTTCATTCCAGTGGCACAAGGATGGTTGAAATCACAAATCGCTTAACGTGATACACCACATAAACAAATTAAAAAATAAGAATCATATGATCATATCAAAGATGCAAAAAAAGCTTTTGACAAGATATGGCATCCATTTATGATCGAAACGCTTAACAAAATTGGTATAGAAGGAAAATACCTTAACATAATAAAGGCTATCTATGACAAACCTCAGCCAACATTATACTTAATGGTGAAAAACTAAAAACCTTCCCTCTAAGATCAGGAACAAGGCAAAGCTTTGTCCACTATTGCCACTGTTATTCCATATAACATTGGAGGTCTTAGCAAGTACAGTCAGACAAAAGAAAGATATAAAAGGTATCCAGATAGGAAACAAAGAAGTCAAACTGTCACTATTTACTAATGACATGATTCTCTATTATAGAAAACCCTAAAGACTCCATAAGAACACTACTAGAAACAATAAGCAAATACAGTAAAGTTTCTGGATACAAAATCAATGCTCAAAAATCCATAGTGTTCCTATACTCTAATAATGAAATGTCAGAAGAAGAAGTGAAAAAAATAATTCCTTTTGCAATTGCACCAAAAAGAACAAAATACCTAGGAATAAATTTAACAAAACATATGAAGGACCTATATAATGAAAACTACAAGACCCTATCAAAAGAAATCCAAGAAGATACAAAGAAATGGAAAGAGATTCCATTTTCTTGAATTGAAAGAATCAACATAGTTAAAATGACCATATTACCTAAAGCATTGTACAGATTTAATGCAATTCCCATCAAAATCCCACCGGCATTTTGTAAAGAAATAAAACAAAAAAGTCATCAGATTTGTATGGAAGCACAAAGACCCTGAATTGCCAAAGCCACCTGAGAAAAAAGAACGAGGCTGGAGGTATCAGTCTCCCGGATTCAAATTATACTACAAAGTGACAGTAATCAAAATGGCATGTTATTGGCAGTAAAACAGACACATGGACCAGTGGAACAGAATCAAGAGTCCAGAAGTAAACATATATTTATATGGGCAAATAATTTTTGACAAAAAAAAGCCAAAATATACGGTGGAGAAAGAAAAGCCTCTTCAAGAAATGGTGCTGGGAAAATTGGAAGGCCACCTGCAAAAGAATGAAATTAAACTGTTGACTATCACCACAAACTGAAATTAACTCAAAATGATTAAGGACCTGAATATAAGACCTGAAACAATAAATTGCATAGAAGAAAACACAAGAACTAAACTCAAGGCCTTGGACTCAAAGAAGATTTTATGAATTCGACCTCAAAGACAAGGGAAGTAAAAGCAAAAATAAATGAATGAGACTGCATCAAACTAAAAAGCTTCTGCTAAGCAAAAGAAATCATCAACAATGTAAAGAGACAACCATCCAAATGTGAAAATATATTTGCAAGCAACGCCTCCGATAAGGGTCTAATATCCAAAATATACAAAGAACTCATACACTCAATAACAACAAAAAAATGATTCAGTCAAAAAATGGGCAGAGGACCCAAACAGACACTTCTCTCTAGAGGACATAAAAATAGCCAACAAATATTTGAAAAGATGCTGAACATCGCTAGCTATTAGGGAAATGCAAATCAAAACCACAATGAGATACCATCTCACACCTGTTAGAATAGCTATAATCAACAGAACAAGTAATAATAAATGTTGAGAGGATGCGGAGATAAAGGAACCCTCATACACTGCTGGTGGGACTGCAAATTGGTACAGTCACTATGGGAAAACTGTATGCAGGTCCTCAAAAAACTAAGAATTGATCTACCATATGATCCAGCAATCCCTCTAATGGGTATTTACTCCAAAGATCTGAAAACCCATATCCGAAAAGATATTTGTACATTGATGTTCATAGCAGCATTATTCACAGTGGCTAGGACATGGAAGCAACCAAAGTGTCCTATGATAGATGATTAGCTAAAGAAGCTGTGGTGCATATATATAATGGAATATCACTCAGCCATTAGAAGAGATGATATACTGCCATTTGTGACAACATGAATGGACCTTGAAAAAATCATACTAAGCAAAATAAGCCAGACAGAAAACATTGAAAATCACATGATATCACTTATATGTGGGATATAAACCTAAAAGCAACAAAGCAACAGGACAAACAGACTCATGGACATGAACTATAGACTAGTGGTTACCAGAGGGTAGGGTGTGGGGGAGGAGGAGGATGTAAATAGGTAAAGACGGCCAAATATAGGAGGGTAGGGGGAGAACGAAGTGGGTAGAGAGGATCAAATATATGGTAGCTAAAAAAAACTGGATTTTGGGTGGTAAACACACAATAGAATATACAGATGTCAAATTTTAATTTATACCTGAAAATTATATAATTGTATTAATTGATGTTATCCCAATAAAGTTAATTTTTAAAAAGTATTTTTACCATTTTAAATATATTTTCTCATTAAAAACAGCAATACTAATAAATTATAAAGACTTCTTTCAGATTTTTTCATTATTAAAACCAAATCTGGTAAGAATATAGATCTGGAACATGAAATCCATTCAAATTGTGCCTTAATCCAAAAACTAGCACTTAAAAAAAGTCACAAAATAACATTATTTAAGCAAGAAAATCATTTCTGAACAGAGAAGTAGAAATCTATTATCTGCTTAGCTTCCACTTTCTTCTTAGAAATTCATAAACTCATCCAAGCAATAAACCTTAAAAGCTACAAATTGGTATGTGTGGGTGTGAACAATATATTGTATTCGTATACAAATAATAGTACTATAAAAGCAACCTCTTTTATCATTAGATATAGGATAAACACATGATTTCATTTAATAAATTTTTGAAAGAAAAGAACCTGAATCAAAAAAATTTTTAAAGAGTTTTCTCACTTTAAATAAAACCCAAATATACTTTTGAGGATAAATGGTAGAAATTCACTAGTTGTCTTATAGGTACTTATAGGATAATTTGTCCGTTTACCAGAAAAATGACAATTTTATTTTTCCTTATTGACAGAAAATGACCTATGTCTAATATAATATCTAGCAAACATTTTAAGATGGGAATTACTAGATAATAACAAATAAATACAATTTAGAATGTCACTAAGGGATTCATAAATGTAAATGAGGAAATTAAAATACAGAAATTAAAAGACATCTTAAAAGAAATTCAAAATCACACGAAAGAAGATGATGCTCAAAAATGCAGTAAATTTCAAAAGTATTTCAGTTCTGGCAAGTTAATTGGAGATGTCTAACAGATAACCAAGTAAGGAGTCAGTTAGATACATGTTTAGAGTTCAGGAAATGTTCTGGAGTAGGGAGAAATTTTTGATAGTCATCAGCACGTAGAAAGTAGTTAAAGCAATGAGAAAGCACAACATCCCCTAGGGAAAGAGAACAGATAAGAAAGCACAAGCCTGAGCGTTGAGCCATTTCAGTTTCTAAAGGTCCCACAGTTGATCAAGAACCAAGAAAGAGACTGAAAAGGAACAGCCAGTGAGTGACGCAGGAGAAAAAGCCAGGCAAGTGTGATGTGATGAAATCTGCAAAAGGAGCGTGCTTCAAAAGAGACGGAATGGTGATTTATGTCCAGTGCTGTGCACTGAATGCTGCCTCTGCCTGATGAAGACAAAGAAGAGTTGTTGGTTGCTGCTGACCTTGACATGGATAGTTTCAAAAGAATAGTGAGGCAGAGAGTTGCTGGATTATAGAATTGAACAGCATATATGGGGTGAGAAGTGTACATAGAGCATACAATTCTTTTGAGATATTTTGATGTAAAGAGAAGTATAGAAATTGAGAGGAATACGGACATAGTAAGGTAACTAAACTAATCAGTAAAATAGGAAAATAATAATAGCTAACATTTATTGAGGATTTACTAGGTCCCAGGCATTGTTCATACAATAACTCACTTAATCCTCCCAACAACTCCTTTTTTACAGATGAGGAAACTAAAGCACAAAGAGGTTAAGTAAATCAAGGTCACACCGCTCATAAATGGTAGAGCCAGAATTCAAACTCAAAGTAGCTCATCACTTAAATATGACTTCATACTGCCTCTCTATCACAATGCTGCCATTTTTGAGGATTAAACAAAATAATGCAGATACATAGCACATAGTAAGCCTTCTGAAGATGGAAGTTATGCTTATTGTCATATTGATAATTCAATCTTTCTTCTTAGCTCCAATACAAGATATTGATAATTCTGCATTTTTGTTTAATGCTAAAAGTAATCAATTGGGAATTGCTTACGATACATTTGTCCATAAAAAATTTAGTATTCATACTTGCATGGCATGAAAACTGTGCCCAGTTAATTCAGTTCAATTTTAAAAATTTAAATTAAAAACATAAGTTAAAGCACAGATTCATCCTGTGTTAGCAAACTTTTTCCCTTTTCTATAATGTAGCAATGTCAGAAAGTAGTCTCTTAATAACAGGTTGAATTTTGAGTTTTAGAAGTTTTAAAAGTTTTCAACTGACAAGCAGTACTGAAAAGTATAACTTCCCCTCTAAAATTATTATAAAGTCCTTCCAGAGGTGATTTCACTGATGGGTCAAAATTAGCAGGTTCATGTTATTCGAGGTAAGAGGTGGAATAATTATACTAGGATAGTGCATTGAGAAACAAGTGGGGCTGGAAGTGCAGCAGGAGAGTGCGTTCTTGGGCTACATTACCAAACTCCCTGGAGAAATCAAGTGATCCAATAGCCTCATCTAAGATAATTGCTGCACTGGAGTCTCTGCCCAGAAGAGTTTTATTCCCACACTCGCAGGGTGTGCCTTCTTGGAACAGAATATATGTAAGCAAATGGCAGAAATAGCACCAGGAATCCCTTTCACAAAAACTTCTATGGTAGGAAGGAAGACATGGAGGATGGACGTTTAAATCTCAAATTTAAACTCCTGACTGTATTAAGTAACTGCAACCAGATTATCAGTATAATTTCAGAGACTGAAAGCAAAACATTTCAAACTATTTTATATAACACAAAAAACACAGAGTAATCAATTATCGTATGAGCAATATATAAATAAATCCTCATATGGAAACAAGTTAATTGTAGATAAAAAGAATGAATAAGCTACTAGAAGAACTATATAGTTGTTTTAAGCTAAAGTCTTTAAAAACAGGGTTGTGCTTTTAAATAGTTCCATGTCACTTATCAAAATGTAAGGATTACAAATGCCAGGTTGGTTATATAGTCTTAATTAAAATTATTTAAAGCAAGTGGAGATATGCAGTTTGTAAGATAGAAAAGCAGGAAATTTTGATTGGAAAAATCGGTGGAGCAGAAGACACTTGGATTCTAAATGCAATTGTCCTTTAAAAGTCTACATCTCATCCTAAGCTACAAAGCATATTTTTCTCTTTACTTTTTGCCACTGAAAATGAACTAAATATTATCCTATGATTTTAATGCAAAATTCTAATTCAATAAACAAATTACAATGTAATAGTAGATGCTCGTTTTGAAGGCCAGAAAAGTTTCTGATGAATAATAAGCACCACTTAATAGTAAACTAAATAATAAATATCAGTTAATAAACTGTTGACTAAGTAGATGTATAAATGAATAACCGTTGGTCTCATTGCTGCCACTCCCCATTTAGCAATGTGCAGTCCAGCAAGATCAAAGGGCATCTAATTCTCCACACAATCCAAGCTGTTCCACCCTGAGGTTCCTTCCCCTTCTTTGTCTGGCTATCTCCCACGCCTCCTTTAATAAGTAGCTGGAACACTGGCTACTCCTAGAAGCTTTTCCCAAATCCTCCTCCATTCATCTGGACTTCCAAAATACCCTGTGAGAAGTCTTTAGAATTGAACCAAGGACTTGAAATTATTAATCATATTCCTATTCCCAGCACTTGTCTCAGGCTGAGCACAAAGAAGTTATCCAATAACCATCAGTAATTAATAAATGAATGAGTAATTCTAATTCAAATGTCATTTATCACTAAAGGTTAGAAATTGGCTTAAATGCCCAAAATCCATTTCTTCATAAAATTGCAGTATTCTATTTAACTGTGTAAATTCTAATTTAACATCTTTAAAAATAGGTCTCTAGGCTTTAACTTAGCACAACCAAATGTGAATCAAAGGTGTACCATTTCCATTTTGGTCAGTATTCTCTGAACAATCTATCTATGAGGTAATTATATCATTTAAAAAGAGATTGTTTTTAAAGTGCTAGAAAATAAATGCAATATATTAAGTAGTTATTGTTGCTATTACATATTTAATATATAAAAAATATTTGGATGTGATCTTTATTTAGCTACACTGATAAAATTATTCCAGTTACTAACCACTAATTAACCTAGAAACAGATTAAGATATACACAGAACACTACTAAATTGATTTGTTTGGATTCATATTGAAGTCTTTTAATTTTATAGTAAGCTAATAATGTTTGAAGTTCCTATATACATACAAATAAACATGCTATAGTGATAAGAAAAGACTGTATAGTGCGCTTTCATATGTATGAAAAAGAATATATGATTTTTCTAGTAAGCCTAAATTCAGTAGGAATTTCTTTCCTAAGTAGTCACCAAATGCATTAGTAAAGGAACTTTACTATATACTTAATAGACATATTTTTATCAATGGAAAGTTAAAGAGCATAAATGCATCTTGATACTTTTTTCAACATGCCTACTAACAAGGTTAAAGAAATAGTGCATCATTTAACCGGCTGAATTCATTTATCCAATGCTTCCTAACAAGTATTTTTGAGCACATATTACATACAAGGCACTGGAGAAAACACTGGAAATAGGAAAAATACAAAGATTATCTTTTAAAATTAGTTATGTTCCCAAAACTGTTTATAATTTATAGGAAGGTTATTTGTAGTCTGATCATATAAAAATTAATAGAGAATAAAGAATTTAAAATTTATTTTTCATGTACAAACTTTAAATCACAGATCACTTATGATTTAAATCACAGATCATTTGTGATTTAAATCACAGTTCAGCAAATATCTAGAGCAATGCGGAGACTTTTTGAAGGGAACAAGACCAATCAGGAGATTGTCTAGTTAAAGAATGAAGCAATGAGGACCTGTGGATATGGAATTAAATATTAAACATGGGAAGATTATGACCTATAAAACCCTTTTTACCATTGTGCCTTATTGAATAAGGCCAAAACCATTTTAATACCTCAGGAAAGACATTTTCTCTGGCAGGATTTTTTGTACCTGCAATAATCTGACTTTACCTGTATTGTAAACCTCAGGGTATTGTTTCAATTATATACTTATTTATCTACCTGCTCAGCTAGATCACAGCTTCCTCGAGATCATGAACTGCATCAAAATCATCTTTGAATCCCCAGTGCTTAACATGTGACTGTAAGGAAGTAGTAACTCATTATAAAAATGTTGTTGAAGGTATTATTTATTAATTTACAATATTATCTCTAGGAGAACCCAAAGGGGAAAACTATTTGCTCTCAATATCATAAATAGTGCTTTTCTAGAGAAATTGGATTATTTTTATCTTATAAAAGATAAAAAATTTTGTTTGTGTTTCCTTTTTGCTCATTGGCTGTTATAAAATGAAAAATAAATTTATACACATCAATAACAAGTGTATAGAATGACAGGGCATTTATTTTATATAAAATACTCCATTGCTGTTTTCATCTTATTTTTGGTTTCTTATTTCTATTTGCTTCATCTCTTCTACTAATTTCAAATTATTTTCTCTTCTCTAATTATTTACATTTATGTAAATCATCTTGAATTTGTTTTAAACCAAATATTAAAATGATTAAGCAAATGGCAGATGTTCAACAAATATTTTTCAGTAATTGAAGAATAAAATACGTTATTGAATTTAAAATTATATATTGAATTTATACATATATTTTCCTTTAAAAAATTTTTCTGCCTTACATTAGGTAAATTCTTTTGTATACTTTAACCCTCGATCATTAATACAAATTCAAAAATGTAAGTTTTAGATATAAAGAAGACTAAGTGCTAAAACTACTCTGTATTGCTATTCTATTCTACCTATAGTATAGTTTGTGTAATTAAACTTTTTCCAGAAGATAATTCTAGTAATTTAGCAATTCACTAAATAATATGAGATTTTTAGAATTGTACTATTAAAATAAAGTGTAACTTGTATTCTTCCATGTAAAATAGCTGTGGTCTAACAGCTCTGAGGTTACATATTTCAAGTCATTTCTTTAAAATTTGTATTACAAATGACTCTTAGTATTCATACTTTCATAAATTTAAGCCACAAAAGAGAGAGAGGGGAGGAAAAAAACCGTGGGAAACTTTAAGAGTAGTGGGTGGAGTGGCAAAGTACTGTGCTTCTCAGGATTCCCAGAAGTTTCCTTGGAATTGGTTGACATGTATAATAGCTAAGGCGTCAAAAACAGTAACAAGTATTTCTTTTGCAGTTCATAGTGTCTACTGTAAAATTAAACTTTAAATGTGAAAAGTAGGCAGCAAAATTTTTCAGATGGATTTAACTAGAAATGATATATAGCCTAAGCCTAAGTTTTTATTGAGTAGTTTTCATCAGTATTCCAAAGAACAAAATTTCTAGGCCTTTTAGAATCTGTATATTTAATCAAACATAAGAAAGAATTAACATATCGAGCTACATAACTTATATTAGTAAATATCTTGCCCTCCACATGTTTTCCTTGTGAGAATTTCAGATTGAGAAAAAAAATCTATAGCTTATATTAATCTTAAAAAATGTGTTGTAGCATCAGTTTATCACAATATCTGTCCTATATTCATAAAGCAATGCATACCTGGGTACTTTTATATCTAAGCAGGAAGAAGTAATTTGCAGGGTAAATTATATACCTTCTATCAAAGGATATAAAACCATGTGATCTTTTGAAGACAAAAAGATTATACAAATTTTTATTTCTTTTCAAAGGTCAGTAGTGTTGCACTTTCCACAGGAAATATTTTAAACTTTTACTCCAAAAACTACCTAATTATCTGTGAAATATCAAAGTACATGAAATGATTGAGTGCACATTAGCACATAGCTTCTTAAGAAAACAATAAAATCAGAAGAGAAAACAGCAAATTGTCATAGGTTACAGACATCCTAGGAAAGGAATTTCAGATTTTCCTCTAAATGATTATTTTCCACTTTTGCAACATATTTCATCATTGTATTGCATCATTGTTAAAAAAAAAATAACAACAGCTTTGCAATCACTTAAATGGTGATAATGATGGCTAACTCAGGCATATCAGTCAAATAGTATAAAAATTACATTCAGACCTTTTCAAAATGCAAAATGATCCTATATTAAACATAAAGATTCTAATACTTTTGTGAAGTTAGCTTTTATTGTTTGGATATAATGCCATCTTAGTTCAAAATTAAGAACTGATAAAGGAGTTCCTATATTAGGGAAAATAAAAATTATTTTATCATTAGGACTCCAGGGGATTCTTTTCATACAACATATCCTGGGAAAATTTTGAAAATATTTAATATTTAGCAGAGTTCTTACTCCCTCTTGTGACAGATAGATGAAATGTAAATGCTCCATAAGAGTTTCAATAGTGATTTTAATGAAATTCCCCAAACTTTGTTAGATTATAAATGTTCATTAGAATTCATTTATTGAATACTTTATACATCTAAAGAGAATTCACTAAAAGAAAAATTTATCATGACCTTGAAATGTGGCAATATCAAAATTTTAATTTTTTTTTTTATTTCAAGATGCATATTTTTAAATGTCTACATTTCTTGATAAATAAAACTAGAGTACAAGAAAAAGCCGGCCACAAAATTCTTCAGATGGAGTTAACTAGAAATCACTTTTAGACAAGGCACACATTTTTATTGAATAGTTTCCCCAGATATTTGTACTTTCCTATGGCCAAAGAGAGATGGCAGGAGTAAAGGATCTTTGTCCTGAAAACATCAAAGGGCCTAGACTCATAGAAATGTTCCAGTGTGCAGGGACCTCGAGCCTCAGTGTAACAGTTTTCTTTCAGTTTCTCAATGGCCTATTGAGACACACCAGTTAAAACTGCCCTCAGTTAAAATATAAGGAGGTTGAAGCTTGTTTTCGGTGCACTCTTCCCTGTTCAACAGCACTACTCCTAAGCCTTAACATTGAGCCTTCATTTTCCCTTTCTCAAGAATCCAAAGTTTTCTATGAGCCTTGGACCAAAATGTATGCTTTAACCTCCCCTTAATTAATGTCATATATTCTATACCTATCATATCAACCTTCATACATGTCAAAAGCCCATAAAACACCCTATCCATTTCTTTCACTACTGACTCATTATTCTATTACCTCAGAGATGAATATATATAAACACACGCAGTAATTAAAGCTAAAATGTAAAAGTTTGCCTCTCACATCCTGTAGTTGCATTTAATAGGAGATTCTTGGAGATATGATTCTTTAACTCAAAATAATATAGTATTTTAGGCATGATTGTAAAAGAAGGGAAAGTTTCGAGCACCTAATTTGGCAGGTACTATATTTGATACTTTATATACATTATCTTATTTAACCTTCATAATAGCCCCATGATACAAGCTTAATTATCTTCAATTTATAGATGTAAAAACAAAGACTTAAGAAGTAACTCACCCAAAGTACATGGTTCATAGTTGATCCAAGTTTCACACCCAGATCTCTCTAGTTCCAAAGTCTACATTGCTTACATTTAGCAAATAAAGACATATTTTTGGCCCAGGAGATTTTTCGGGTGATTTTAGGACGTCATAAAAGATTGTTGCCTTCTCTGTCCATGCCTAATTATCTTTCTGGTGAATCGTGACTCATGCTCAGCCCATTAAATATGAAAAACTCTCAACACTAAACATATAAGATCACTAACTTGATTTCCACTTGAGTCCCAGGATTTTCATTATTATTATTTATGGTCCTCTATTGAGTATTTTATTGTATTATGAAATTCTGTGACATTCAAGCCAAACTTTGTTATACATCATTAAAAGCATTTGAACATTCACTTGAATGTATCTATGTTTTAATCTATCGTCAAAACATGTTTTATATCATATATCATATCATATATTATTTTACATTACATTATAACCTTTTATAATAGTGAACATGATTGTCACATTCCCTGCCCTTATGATTTAGTGTGGAATACACATTTTTTTTAAAAAAAAAAAAAAAAAACAACTTCCAAAGCAATAGGATATATGCTTTGATAGAGGAAGCAGAGCAAGGTAGAATGAAGGAAACTAGAAAGTCACTAGTCACAAAGTTAGGGATGGCTTCCCATGGAAAATGATGCCCAACTGAACCAATGAACAAAAGGAGGAGAGAATGTTCTAGACAAAGGGAACAGCACTGAAAAGTGGAAAAATATTTAAGATTTGTAAGCAACGAGATTTTATGGGATGTGTGATATGAGGTAGCAGAGAAAACAGAGGACAAATTGTGGAGGGCCTTTAAGTTCAGAAATTTTTACTTCATCCTAAGGGTAAACCTGATAAACTGATAAGCAAAGGAGAGACACATTCTGAAAGGCATTGAGACACATCTCCTGGAGAACTGCTTGAAAGAGGCCAGAATGGAGGCAAGGAGACCTATTGGAGACTGTTTCAGCAATCAAGAAGAGAGTAACTCATTGTTTGATCTAAGGTTATAGCTGTAGCAATACTGAGAAGTGAACCACTTTTTTAAATATATAAGCCACAGTATTTTTGACATATTTGATTTAAGAAGGGAGAGAAAGAAGGATTCAGGGGTGATGTTGCTATTTCTGCCAATTGAATAATAATAATAATAATAACTATAAAGAAGAAAGTTCAGCCAGAGGGAGATAAAATGAGAGCATTTCTATTCAAGAGAAATGAAGTTAGTTTGAATTCTTAAATTCAGGTAGTTTGTAGTTTGAGAAAAGCAAAGCATATTTTAAATAAACATTGTGGAGAATGAGAGCATAAAATGACTAGCAGAATAAGAAAAGCTTGTCTGGCATCACTGAAAACTCAGGTACTATTGAAAAGGAAGAACCAGTGCTGGCAACTTCTTGACCTATGATGTAACTTTCACCATCAGGGCTCAGCTATCCATCTACTGAGGCACAGAGGGGGCCATTGGGATGATCCAAGATTGATACTATGCTGGGGGATGAAATAAAAGTCAGTTGGGCAAGGAAGGGGGGAAATGTGGGTTGGGGACAGCTAAGGGTTCACTCTTTCAAAAACAGCTGTAATGGAGTAACTGAATGGAAAGGTTAAAACTGTGGTTTTCAGATTTGGTGACATATTGGCATCACTTGAGGGGCTTTAAGAACTACTGATTCTAGGTTTGCACCTCTAGAGATTCCAGAAATTCTGATTTAATTAATCTGGGATGTGGCCTAACTTCAGCATCAGGATTTTAAAAATTTCTCCAGGTACGTCTAATGTGCAGCCAGTGCTGAGAACCATAGAGCTGTAAGAATATGAGAGTGAGAACTGGCTGTTTGACATTAACATTTAAAGGGGGAAGAAGTTAGAAGTAATGAGGGATAAAGAGGTCCAAGATTTGGCTAAAGAAATGGCTGGCTGAAGTACTGTGGAAGTATAGGTCACAAAGATGTGTAAATCAAGGAGCTGAGCAGAGTGCTGGATGGGTCATCCACACAGACACCAAGTTACCTAAGGAGACAGCGAAACTTGGAGTGGAGAAGGTTTTAAGTCAAATGTTTAATTTAAATTAATCTTAGATTTAAAATATAAGTATCAACCAGGTAGTAACAATTCACCTTACAAATGATACAATATAACTCCTGAAATAAACCTAAAAGTATTTTACATGTATTTATAAAATATTTATATAGTTCGAATTTTTAGGTATAAAATATAAATAAAATAATCTGTAACACTAAACATATGATATTAATAAAATAAATTCAGATGACTTTATTAACTTTTCCAGGAGAGGAAAACACATTATTGTATCATCTGTAAATTAACTGACTATTCCTCTTCCCTGATGTTTACCTAACTCAAGCCACTTGTCAAGGTTAGCATCAGGAAGGCAGAAAATTTTTAACAGTTTTTACCTGTTTCCAAAATAGTCTTCTAGTTACCACCAGTTGGTCCAAAGGAGAAAAATATATATAACACTATATATTATTTGAGTGTTATAATAGCAACTGCTCATAGTTAGATTAGAATATAACCTTTACAGGACCATTTCATTCAGCGAGACTATCACGATGACATTTTTAGACATTTCTGAAAATAAATTCCTTTGGTTAAGTTTCAAAATTGATTTATCTTACACCAAAATATTTATGTAGTTGACATAATTTGGGTGGGCTTTTTCTCTTTAAATTTTAAAGTGATATACTCTTTGGAATTATAGTACATAGATGATGTCAGCTTTTTCCCGCTAAACTACATGTTACATTTGTTTGCTGACATAATGTGAAAATTTTTCCATCTCTACAGAATTTTTTGATAGCTGCAAATCACTTGCTATAATTGAAGGACCTAATTCACCAAGTGTATTTTCACTGTGTAAATATGGTTGTGAAGAACTAAATCAATACAAATCTTCCCCTGCAGTGGTCAAATGCAACTTTTATTATGATATTCACTGCAAGTTGGAATATTATTTAACTAGAGTAAATGTATTTTTTAAAACACAAAGAAAAAAACCTATAAATTGTGGAGTATATCAGCAATGGAACAGGAAAGATAAATGCTGGCACTAGCCCATTTAAGCATTGTTGGGTAAAGTTTATTTCTATTGTAGAAATGCTGCTAAACCATCAGATCAAATATGTCACTTTTTCTGATTCCACGTGTACCAAGTACATTTCTGGTTATTTGTGGAAAAGAACACTTTGGCTGGAGGACAGGAGTGTTGGACTATGTTGGCTTTTCTATTTCTTATCATCAATTAACATGCTGCTTTCTGATTTATATACTTCAATCTCTTGTGAATTTAGTCAGTGTGAGTCATCCAACACATCTGACTTATTGTAGATATTGACAAGAGTGAGTCTCTGAATCTGTCAAGTACACTAGGGTGAAATCACCACTGTTGTAATTCTACTTGGTGTGGCCTCTTGGCCTCTTGAAATTTAACAAGCTGGCTTCCCCAACCTTAATACTTCCAAACTTCCACAAAACAGTTATTTTTTTTATAAGAAGAGTTTAGATATAGCCCAGTTAATAGATAGGCTCCTTCAAAGTGTCTATCTCAATGTAATTGACATATGAACATTATAACCAAACATTTACATCAAGATTTTCTCCTTCAATGATTTATTTATATAGAAAAAGTCAGAAGAAACTATCTTAATTGTATATTGATTTTTTATTGTAGTAATGCTTTTACAATAAACAAATATTATGTTTTCTAAAAAATAAAAGCATTTCAGTTGTGATGAAAAGGGGAAAGAATATAGTATATTTGAAACAAAGTTTTTAAGATATTTTAATGGTATTGTGGCATATTTTCAGAAATGGACAAACCCTGCACTGCATAGCATTTTTCCTCCCTTGGTAAGGAGGCAGAAAGAAGACATGGAAATCAACACAAGGACCAAGAGAAAGAGAATTAAATGATATTTTATTAATATCAGTGCAAGCACAGAGTCACTTAATATGGCACTCTAGTCATAAGATCAAGAATAAGACCTATGAGAAGCTATGGACAATGTACATTTCTCTACCTTCATCTTCATCCTCTACCCCCTCAACTCATGCAAACGTGAATGTAAAGTTTGGGATCTTACCACTTTCTGGACAACTGTATGGATAAAGAAAGTTGAGGAAGGAGAAGTGCCCTTGGGTGCAATTACTATACAACTTTACAAAGTGAGAAACAAGAAAGAGCAGAGTCTGGGCCGGCACCTTATGTGGAACAGGAACCCTCCCACACATAACTGTGTCCAAACAGAGTGTGGGAGTGAAAAGCGATCAAAGATGCTAGGTGGTTTAGAGCGAATGGCGCAAATGGTTAAGCTGAAAATTCCCCTAAGGCTTTGGTATCAGATAAACCTGAGGACATTATCAGTTCATAGCTAATTAGTTTTATGGTTTCTGCATGATCCTCAACTTTTAATTTGTGAAATGTGAATAGCAATTTCTATTAGGGATATTTTGAAGATTAAACAGATGACCACAAATAGTGACTGGTACAGAATGGATACTCAATAAATGATGGCTCCTATTATTGAATATTATGGGAAATTTTTGTGTAGACCACATCTACTTTGTTTAAAATAGAGTTTACTTAAATGATAAAGAGCCAGATCCCTTTATGCTTAGTAAACATTTATTTAGCATTTTCATCTATACTAAAAATATCTTTAAAATATTTCACTTAAGAATAATTTTATTTATATGACTTACTACCAAAATCATTCAAACTAATATGAATTTCATTTTCGATTGTCTAAAGACTGAATCGTTCTCTCACATACGTTTCTATCAATACCTCTGAGTTTCTGAGAACATTTGTTTGAGATAAATCTAGACATACTAAATGTATACTCATTTGGATAAATATTCTTAATCTTGGTCACTAGATCATTTATTCCCATGTCAGAGAAATATATTCAAGACTTTTTCATTTTCTAAAAATTAATTTTATTCAACATCACCATCTCCTGGGATTTAGTCATGCCAAAGTTTGCATAGCATCATATTATTTCATCATGGAATTGTGAAATGAAAAATTGTTCTGCCAGAGACTCTTGGTAGACAGTAAATGATGAAATTCAATATGCTCTTACTAAGGTACATCCTTAGTAGCTTGTTTTTAAGATAGTAGTGCAGAAGTTCACTATGTAATTAAACTTGAATTAACCTTAAGTCACAGTTAAATTTTACCTACCTTTTCTTTGTTTAAATTTATTTTTACTGAGATATAAGACACAAAAAAAATTGTGTAGTTTAAGGAGTACGACATATTGATTTGATACATTTATATATTGCAATATGATTACCATCATAGCATTAGCTAACACCTCTATTATGTCGCATAGATATCATTTCTTTTTTGTGGTGAAAGTAATTAAGATCCAATCTCTTAGCAACTTTGAGGTTATAATGCAATATTGTTGTCTTAATCACTATGCTGTGCATTAGATCCCCAGGACTTGTTTATCTACTCGTTCTTAATTTGTAACCTTAAAGAATATATCCCCTCTTTCGCAACCTCAGCCCCTGGTAGCCACCATTCTACTCTGTTTTTATGAGTTTGTCTTGTTTAGATTCTATATATGAGTGATATCATATGTATGTCTTTCTTTGTCTGACTTATTTCACTTAGCATAATGCCCTCAAGGTCTATCCATTTTGTCACAAATAGCAGGATTTCCTTCTTTCTCATGCCTGAATAATATTCCTTTATATATATACACATATATCCTTTGGAGATATACCCTGAAGTGGAATTGCTGGATAATATGATAGTTCTACTTTTAATTTTTTGAGAAACCTCTATAATGTTTTCCATAGTGAGTGGCTGTACCAATTTACAGGGTAATACTAGCCTCATAAAATCAGAAAGTGTTATGCCTCCAGCTTTGTTATTCTTATTCATGATTTCTTTGAGTATTTAGGGTATGTTGAGGTTCCATACACATTTTAGAATTGTTTTTCTATTACTGTGAAAAACATCATTGGAAATTCGATCAAAATTGCAATGAGTAGTATGGGTAGTATGAAAATTTTCACAATATTAATTTTTCTAATTCATAATCATGGATATCATTTCATTTATTTGTATTGTTTTCAGCTTCATTCATCAGTGTCTTTATAGTTTTCAGTATACAGATTTTTCACCTCCTTGATTAAATTTATTCTCAGGTATTTTATTATTTTGATGTGATAGTAAAAGGGTTTTTTTAAAATTTCTCTTTCTGATAATTCATTATTAGTAAATAGAAATGCAACAGGTTTGTGACATTGATTCCATGTCCTTCAACTTACCGAATTCATTTATTAGCTCTATCAGTTTTTTTTTTCTTTTTTGGAGTCTTTCAGGTTTTCTGTATATAATATCACGTCATCTACAAATAGTAACAGTTTTACTTCTTTCATTTTGATTTAGATGACTTTTCTTTCTTTTTTGTTCTTGCCTAATTGTTCTGGCTAGGACTTCTAGTACTATGTTGAATAAAAGTGGCAAAAGTGGGCATCTTTATCTTGTCTTGATCTCAGAAAAAAAGCTTTCAGCTTTAAACCATTTAGCATGATGCTGTCTGTGGGCTTGTCGTATATGGCCTTTATGATGTTGCGATACATTCTCATTATACTTTCCTTATTAAGAGTTTTTGTCATATACAAATGTTGAATTTTGTCAAATATTTTTTCTGTATCTATTGAGATGATCATATGATATTTATCCTTCAGTTTTTTAATGTGATCTACCACATTGATTGATTATCAAGTATTGAACCATACTTGCATCTCCAGAATAAATCACCCTTGATCATGGTGTATACTTCTTTTAATGTATTGCTGAATTCTATTTGCTAATATTTTGTTGGAGATTTTTGCATCGATGTCCCTCAGCAATATTGACCTATAATTTTCCTTTGTCTGGTTTTTGTAGCTGGATAATATTGGCCTTATAAAATGAGTTCGGAAGTATTTCCTCCTCTTTACTTTTTGGAAGAGTTTGAGAAGGATTAACATTAAGTCTTTGTTAAGTGTTCAGAAAAATTCAACATTAAAGCCATCCTGTCCTGGACTTTTGTTTGTTAGGAGGTTTTGATTACTAATTCAGTCTCCTTACTTGTAATTGATCTGTTCAGTCTTTTCTGTTTCTTCATGATTCAGTCTTAGTATGTTGTATGTTTCCAGGACTTTATCCATTTTTCTTATAATAATCTCATGACATTTTATATTTCTGTGGTATTATTTGTAATGCCTCTGCTTTCATTTCCGATTTTACTTGAGTTCTCTCTTTTCTTAATCAGTCTAGCTAAAGGTTTGTTTATCTTAAAAAAAAAAATAGCTCTGTATTTCAATGTTCTTTATCGTCTTTTTGGGGTCTCATTTATTTCTTCTCTGATCTTTATCTCCTTCCCTGTATTAACATTGGGCTTAGTTTGTTCTTTTTGGGTTTTTTTGCCGTGTAAAGTTAGGTTGTTTATTTTCTTTCTTTTCGGTAAGAATAAGTGCCTTACCTACTTTATTGCCACTTTTTAAATAAGAAAAAAAAATGGTCTATTTAAGGAAAACTCATATCAAATTAAAGCACAATTTTTGCTATTATTTCATCAATTTTCATCACTTAAAACTGTAATATTGGTCTTTGTTAGAGAGAGGATTGCTGTATCTCAAAGAGCTGAGAAAATGAGGAGAGTACCTCCAAAATACCATAACTTCTTTGAAGCATCTCTGTACCTAGCATTTACAAAGTGGTCAATAAATATTAGTTTAATGAAGGCTCATAAAAAGCTTAATGAATAAATGAAAGTGAATGTGCTTGGCTAATTGCATTTCACAAATCTACATACACAAATAGTCATTATATTTTTAAAAAGTCAAGAAGTAAACTGGTTTGGATGAATCTTTTTGACTCATCTGTTTCCCTTTTGGTTTGACATGAATAAATCCATGAAAAAATGAAAAGTTACCTTAAAGTACAGTTTTAAATGAGAATATATTATCACTAATGAAGTAAATTTTAGCTACCACTCTAAAAATATAATTATAGCGGTGACTTTTTCTATTTATCAGTGACAAAAATATATTAATACAACATGAATTGCTTGAATATGTAAAGCTTGGCTTATAGTTATAAAATTAGAATTCTGTTAGATTAAATCTTATCCCAGTAGTTTCATAAATATCATTGATGTTCCCGTTAAGTGTTTTATTATTCTTATTTCTGTATTCTACTCTTACTAATGAAAGACCTTGGGAATTCAATAGCATCATTGCATGTGAATTTTATATCTAATTGACAACTCTCTTCTTTAACTGGGAGGAGGACAAGGTTGGAGGAAGAGGAAAAGGAGGATGGAGAGCATGACAAAGGAGGACCAGGATGGGTTGGTTAGTAGACTCAGCAATAATAAAATATAATGTCTTTAGATCCACGAGGGCCTAGAATAATGAACAGTGTTCTTGGGAACCATGGTAACTACTCTAGCAAATTGTTCTTTGAACTTGTAAAATGAAGTTTGTCCTAAGGATCAAGTCCTTCTTGAAGTATGCTGAAATATGTGCTTTATAATTCAAAGAAAGTCAATGGCATGTATAATTAGGAGTGTTTCAAATGTATTGTTAAACAAAGAATGAAGTTTTTTACAATTATAACAATCAATGCTCTAATAAAGAATTTCTAAAACTTTAACTTTAAAAATTAACGTTGCAGAAATATAGAGTTCTTTAAATCGACAGTTAAGTTTCAGATTCTTCTTTGATCTAAAACTATTGATATAACATTTGTCATTACATTTAAAAACAAGTAAAATATTTTTCAAACTATCCTACAGCTACAAACTACAGTTACCCGGAAAATGCCGACGGAGGAGGAGGAGGAGGAAGAGGAGGAGGAGGAGGAGGAGGAGGAGGAGGAGGAGGAGGAGGAGGAGGAGCAGAAGCAGAAGCAGCAGCAGCAGCAGCAACAGCAGCAGCGGCAGCAGCAGCAGCAAGACCTGTTTTAATATTTAGGGTGAACAGATCAGGTTACCAACTAACTTCAAAGAATTACTTCCAAAGTTTCTCAAGATGGGGCGGAGAAGAAATAGTGTACCATTGACCGGCACCCATCAAACCTGTGAGCTCTAAGTAAAGGCACTCCACCCACACACAGCTGCATGGCCCAATTTAATTAAGCATGTGATCTTGAGAGGAAAAAAACAGAGCCAGAGATTGCACAATTCAGGAGATTTTTGCCAAAGTGCTCCCCAGCTTGCCTGAGACACCCTGGATCTGGCTCTTAGACAAGCTTAAAGGGCTTTCCTTGATCTCTACAAAGCCAGAAGCAGGGCTGCACTAGCAGCCAGCTGACTCCCCTGGGTCAGTTAGACCCAAGTTCAACAGCCTTGTAACATCTGGACTACAGCAGAGAAAGACTTTTTTTTTCTCTTTGTTGTGTCCAGCATCAGCCCAACACCAAACTAAACTAGTTAAATAATATTCTGTCTTTCTTTTGATATTTCCATGTGATTTTAAAGCTGTGGCTGTAGACTTCTCTTTTCTTGATATTGTGGTTTTTCACAAAAAAATTCTTGTGAAAAAAACATTAAATACATTTATTCAATAGTAAACTATTTGAAAACATGGCCATAAATAATAAAAATGGAATTCTTACATAGTAAAAACCTGATAAGATCAACAGAAAGAAATATAAATAGAATTTTTAAAAACATTTTTCTCATGAAGATAAAAATCATCCTTTATTCCATATCATGTACTCTATGGAAAAAAATACTGAATAGCTTCAGCATATTTATTTGTTTAAAATCCAGTTGTCAAATCTTCTTTAAATGGAAAGAGTTGGGGGAATGAGGAGAGAAAAAAGTAATAATTAGGAAGAAAAGTCTAAAGCAATAATAACATTCCCTTTTTTAGCATCAGAGGACGTGATAACAAGCACTCTCTGTTAAAGCATAGTATGCATTAGGACTCTTGTGTTTGGCACTTCATAAGCAATTGTCAGAGAAGACACTTAATCAATGTATAACTATTAGAATTGTCCTAGAGTCTTAAGAGGAAAAATGCACAACCGGCATAGTTTTACCAACACAAATAGGTATATAGCTATCACATATGGCCCTAGTATGGTTTGTAACACAACAAGACAGGAAAATGCACTTTAAGACACTTTTTTTTGGTACTATTTTTACTTATTAACCCTAGTATTGTCTCAAATATGAGGCCTTTTTTTTTCTGCATTTTGGCTGAGGACCAGCATTATTCTGCTCTAACTAATGCCTGTATGATAGATATTTTAAGCCTCTATTACAGTCTACAACCTCTTCCTGCCTGAATCCAAACTGGAAATGGTTCCTGTATTTATACAAAATTATGACACTTCCTATGCAATACTATTAACTATCTCCTGGAAACAGTTAACTTAATAATTTAATATTTAGTTACTTTATGCTCAGGACATGCATATTGCAACAGGTCCACTAAATCCAATAGTTAATCCACATGATGTGGGTCTGATTATAACCATAAAAAGACACAAGATATAGGGAGACTCTGTTCCTAAGGTATCCAGAATATTTGAAAGAATTCTATAAAGAAAGATACTTGTACATCCCATACAGTCATTCACTGAATAAATAAATTATGGATTGTTTAATCAATGAACCCTTATGCTGCCATTAAAAATGAAGATTATGAAGAATACAAGAAAAAAAACATGAAAATGTGTGTGATATAATATTAATGTTAAAAAGTGATATTCAACATTGTAAATATATATGGATTTGTATATCTGTGTGTTTACACATTTGGCAATCTGAAAATATATGGAAAAATATACGTGGAGAGAAAATGAATCAAAATATTCACAGGGGCTGTGTCAAAGTAGAAGACTATATTCTATGATTTTTGTTTCTCTTCTTCAGATGTTTTTATAATTCATTTTGTTTTTAACTCTTTTTTAAAAGAGAGATTTAGAAATCATTGTGTAAAGCTCTTCAAATCACTTTTTAAATAAATTCACCATAAAACTACATTGACACGTAAAACTACACTGGTAGATATCCCTATATTATATCCACCATTACTCAGGTAACTCTTTAAAACCAGATGCATACCTCAATTTAAATATGCAAAATGAAATCCCTGAATGAAATGAGTTCTTTAGTTTCCAAAAGGCACAAATCTTTTATTCATGACAAAACTTTAGCCACAAATAGAAATCCTCTTTTCTTTTGAAATAAGAGAATGCAATGGAATTTTTATCAAATAAAACAGAGGGGAACAATTTTTAAGTTAAGAAAATTTTTAATTGTAAGTTTTGAGAAACTGCGTTTTCTTGACATAACTTTTTAATCTATATCTGCCTATTTATAAAAAATGGGGTCATCATTCCATAAAATGGCTGCTTTTTATACAGTTTTTTAAATGTTTAAGGATTCTGAGTACTTTATGCTTAAATCTAATCACATATCTCTAGATCTGTCCGTAATATTATTAGCATAATATTCACTTAGCACAGCTCTACCAGCTTTTAACCTGCCTGACACTTTTCCTGTATTTGTGCTCTGTTTAACACAAGCAAGCCACAGCTTCCTGTGTGATGGTGATAACATATGCCTGGCTTTGTTGTTGGCAACTGGAGTGAAAGGGAAGACAATGCCCTTTAACCTGTGCAAACTAGTATAAAGCTTATCAGATCCTCCCCAGATATCATTAAAGGAAATGGGCTGAGAAGGCCACCTTTGGTAGGAAACATATATTTTAGAAAACTGTCACTGCTAATCTTTTTTGTTATGGCAATAGAAAATCACTTCTGCAAATTTCAGTCCTTCGAGACAATGAAACCATACCAAGATAAACTAAAGTAAGTAGCAAGAAAAGCATAACAGGCAATAAATTATCCTCTTAAAATTACTATGGCAAATGGTCTTTGCCAAAAAAAATGTACTCACTATGATTATTGGAAATTGAGTCTAAAATCCAGTAAGTGTTTTAAAAGGTAAGAACTAATGCAAAGTTTTAGAAACTAGTTTACATAATACAAACATATAACTTTACTTACATTTAAGTCGCAATAGGTTTATTCCTGTTTATTCAGTGTCTCAGGAGATTTTATTAGTCAGAATATTGATGGTCATACATTCAAACCTTCTTGCCACCTTTCCAACTTCAGTATCACACACACGTGAAAACTATAAAACCTAATAAACAAATTCAACAAAGTGGCAAGATACAAAATTAACATAAAAAATCATTTATTTCTATACACTAAACATAAGCAATCTGAAAGGAAGTTAAGAAAACAATTCTATTTATGATACTATCAAAAAGAATAAAAACTGAGAAATAAACTTAACCAAGAAGGCAAAAGACTTATATAGTGAAAACTATAAAACATTGCTGAATGAAATTAAAGGAGACATAAATAAATAGAAAGACATCCCATGTTTATGGATTGGAAGACAGAACATGGTTAAAATGTCCATACTACTCAAAGCAATCTGCGAAATCAATGCAATCCCTGTCAAAATTCCAATGGCATTTTTACAGAAGTAGAAAAAATTCTTAAATTTATATGGAACTACAAAGGACTCCAAAGAACCAAAACAATTTTGAGAAAGAAGAACAAATCTGGAGTGCTCGCTGATTTCAAAAAATATATTACGAAGCTGTCTGCATAAAGACAGACAAAAGATGTTGAGAAAACTGGATATCCATATACATAAGAATGAAATTGGACCCTTGTTTTATACCACTTCAACCCCAGATAAATTAAATACTTAAACATAAGGCCTAAATGGTAAAATTCCTAGAAGAAAACATAGGGGAATGCCTTCATGAACACCTTGGCAATGATTTCTTGAATATGACACCAAAAGCAAGAATAGACAAGTAGGATTATGCCAAAATAAAAAGCTTCTGCACAGCAAAGGAAACAATCAACAAAGTGAAATGGTAACCTATGAAATTGAAGAAAATGTTTGCAAACCATCTGTAAAAGGAACTCCTACAACTCAATAGCTAAAAGTAAATAAATAACTCGATTTTTTAATGGGCAAAATGCTTGAATAGATATTTCTCCCAAGAAGACATACAAAGGCCCAACAAGTGTATAAAAAGGTGCTCAACATCGCTGACCATCAGGGAATCGCAAATAAAAACCACAGTGAGATATCACTTCACACTGGAATGGCTATCAAAAAAAAAAAAAAAAGAACAGAAAAGAAAAAAGAAAGGGAAGAAAAGAATAAGTGTTAATGAGGACATGGAGATATTGAAACACTTGTGCACTATTGGTGGGAATGTAAAATGGTATAGCCGCTATGGAGGACAATAAGGAAATTCCTCAAAAATTTAAAAATAGAACTACCATATGTCCAGCAATCCTACTTCTGAGTATTTATGCAAAATAATTGAAATCAGGATTGCAAAGAGATATCTGTACTTTCATTTTCAATACAGCATTGTTCACAATAGCTAAGTGATGGAAACAATCTGTCTATCAGCAGATGAAGCAGTAAAGAAAATATGGTATATACATACAATGAAATATTATTCAGCCACAAAAAGAAGAAATTCTATCATATGCTACCACATGGATGGATCTTGAGACTTTGTCTAAGTTAATTAAGCCAATCACAGATACTGCATGGTTCTACTTACATGAGATGGATAGAGCAGAAAGTAGAATGGTGGTTGCCAGGGAAATGTGGAGTTGCTGTTCAATGGGTATAGAGTTTCAGTCATGCTAGAGGAAAAGTTCTAGAGGTCTTCTGTACAATGTTCTGCTTATTATAGTGATCAAGACTGTACTACACACATAAAACCTTGTTGAGGGTAAAAAAAAAAAATGTTTAGCACATAAATTGTTTTGCTTGATCATATGGCTGCAATCCAAAAATGTAATTCAAAGAATGATCATTAGCATAGCATTTGTACCAACTGGTCCGTTTTTTTCTTAAAAATAATTACTCAGAAGAAGATATAATTCTATTTGTCATGGAATGTATAGTGCTTGATATATTTTGACCATCCACTAGTGTCAGTGATAGTACAGCCCTTTTTTATTGGAAACCCCCTACAAATGACACACCACTACACTCCCAGCTCTTGGCTTCCAAAAGAATTTAAAATTCTGACCCCAAATCTGGCATACATTTATTCTCAGAATTTCTAGATTTACAACATGATCAGATTACTTATTTATCCTATTCTATCCATATTTGCACTGTTTCTGTAAATCATATCTTTTACCTTCAGACAGAGATAACTTTATTAAAACGCTACTTTTGCATGCTGTGTAAATAGCTTCAATAGCCTGTTGGTAAACCTCCTTGCAGTCTCAACTCTCAGGTCCTGGTTTCCACACATTTAGTAAAGGCTTTCTTGTGCGTGAAGAATAAACATAGCTCATGTAAAAAGGTGAAGATGAAGGTATACAGCGAATCTCACAGAACCCCAAAGCATGAGAAACACCCATTATGGAAAGCCAGACCTAGAAAAGTTCTTGAATGTCAGGTTGTGTTTCATATCTCTGCTTCTCTCATTGCTTAGCAATGTGGGCCCTTGTTTCACCATTTGCTAGCTGTACAACTTTGGATAAAATACTTAATATATCTAATTCTTATTTTCCCCATCAAAAAAGTAGGAACAAAAAGTACCTTTCTAATAAAATTATGGTGACATTTGAAATGTAAAGTTCTTAGAATAATACTTATATAATGCAGTAAGTTCTCCATGTGCATATGCTATCATCTTTTTATCTCTGATCTTTCTTTGTCTACACCGAATCACTTGGACTCAACATAGCTGCTGCCAAACACTACAGTCATCACCATCTGGTCCTTCTCCCCAGTTGGCTCATCATTGTCATCTCATTTGAGCCATGCTACACAAACAGAGATATGGCTAATATTTGGTCAACTGTCCTCCATGGTTTAAGTAATTGTTGCCCACAGCCAGGATTTTGAGACACAAAGGGTAGCCCTGTCTAGGAGATGTGAGCATGCTAAATTTACACAAGCAATGGAAATATCTAGGAAACTGTATAAACTATGTACTTCTGGTAAGTTACTGGTCACAGTTATAGTCATTTTTCTGCTGTTTTCAACAAATTGGTGACACATATATGGCTAGATCCAAAGTGTACTGATTTCCATTCAAGACCTTTTTCCTCTACCTTATACTTCTAAATAGCTATTTTATGCCAAGCAAGTTATTTCACATCTCTGATCACTGGTTTTCTCAATTACATAGTGTAATTTATATAGATCAGTGTTTCTCAAACTCTCTCTCCATGCAACCATGGCAGATGGCAGCTCACAGGCACAACACTTTCTCTGTAACTTCACGCCTTTTCCTCCAACTCAAAAAAAGTATATACATAGCAGTGGATAAATCAGGGCTTTTGAAACACCAAAATAAACAACTTCTGAAATCTCTTTTGTTCTAAGAGTTACAAATCTAAGAAAGTTCAAGGCAAATTCAAAAAAGATCCTTTAGATAATCCAAATAATGTAAATTTGTTACATTTCTCCAGTAATCGAGTAGCCTTTTTACATTAAATAGATAAAGATTTGGGTAAGTATTTTCACAAATGAGCATTTCATACATACTGGAAATGAAGAATGTAGTTGTCCCATAGGCAGGTTGAAGGACTAATAAAATCATATTCACAGAACTATTATCTATTAACATTTATAGAACTATTTTATGAAACAGTGACAAAGACATATAGAGTTTATTATTTAATCCCAAACCCAACCTACTTTCTTATTGTCCACACTAATATAAAATTCATAGAATAGCTTATATATATAAGAATAATTCATTTCTAACATCTTTCTAGTTTATTTTGAGGTTGTAATTGCATATGGCCACTTCCTTCAGTCAGAAAACTTCGGCCCTCTTTACAAAAGAGTTTGATATAAAATAGACTTAAATCTAAAATTATCTTCCTTCTAAATTATTAGTATAACAATGTTTTCTTAACAAAAACATTCTATAGTTTTATATTATCTTATCCCAATATTTCTGTAGGTCCAATTGCCCTCTCATGCTATTCCCAGTGGGCACATCCCTACATTAATGGCTGAGAGAACAATTCTTTAAGCACAGGATTTCTTGTTCAGTGGCCACAAAATTACAAAGATCTTGGTTTGGAATAATTTTGAGCCAAATACTTAATAGTAAGAAATAGTAGCACACATCTGACAGATTCTAGATTAAAATGTGGGTCTACCTAGAGAAATAATTTTCATTTATTTTCTATTTTGTTTTAAAGGCATTAATTTACATTCCTTCAATTATCCAACGTAAATGACGTATTCTAGTCTTTATTTTAAGATTATGTATGCCTAAATAATAAAATATATCAGTTGAGCAATTCTATATTAACCATTATGAAACTACAATAATGGGCAATATGGGCAGTATATTCCTATTAAAACTCATTAAATAGTCTGGTTAATTATTGCTTCCTTTTTAAAGAATAATCTGAAAATTATGCTTAAATTTGACTCTAGAAGAGGATTGCAATCCTTTAATCAGTAGACAGTATAGTTTTTACTGAAAAACATATTTTTCAGAACTGTTTATATAGTTCTGAAACTAGTCCAGAATATATTGGAGAAGGCCTAGTAAATGGATCCCAAGGCAAATCATGAAAGTATAGAATGTTCATCATTGACATGAACTGATAGGTTGGAATTCCTCAGGAAAATATTTAGGTTCAAATTTATTACTTGTACAAAAAGCAATTACTGTAGAAAATAATAGTGGAATTTTCTACTATAGTCTGAACTCTAAAACTGTGAGCCCCTATTCCAACTTGAACTGGTCTCTAAACTAGATGATACTTTCTCAGCAAGGAATGCCATGGACTGCAAATAATGTTATGAAATGACTTAAATAGCAAACACATTCAATTATCTTATATAATAAGTATTCTGAAGGTGGGCAGTTTTCAAGGTTTGTTGACAAGCTAATGATAAGTTTCTGGGACTTTATCTCTATCTACAGTTCTCTTGGCCTTTCCTCCATGTTTGTAAGAATGCTGCCATAGCTTCAAATATCATTTGTCTAAAGACAAGACTCTGGAAGGGGGTGGGAGCAACCAGTGGGACTAGAGTACGATAAACTTGTGTTGCTCCTTTCTTTTTATAAGAGAGAGAAAAATATTTCTATTTGTTCTCCAACAGATTTCTCCTTACTTCTTATTTGTCTGAATAGTTATATGGCCATTCCTGGGTGCAAAAGATTATGGGAAAGGTACTACTTGGCTAAGGAAAATGTGATTGCCATGTTTGGCTCAGAACACTTTTCAGTCTACACAAATAAATTTGGGGTTCCATTATCATTAAAAGGGGGTGAGTCAGCAAGAAAGAAAAGAAAAAAAGGAATAAACTACTGACATGCAACAACATGAATGAATCTCAAAAGCAGTATGCTAAGAAAAAAGCCACATTCAAAAGGCTACATGCTGTATGATTCAATTTATGACAGTCTTAAAACAGTAAAATTATAGGGACAGAACTCAGATCAGTGGTTTTCAGGGGCTGGAGTTAGGGGAAGGGAATTGACTATAAAGAGGCATGAAAGAGATCTTTCAGATAATAGAAATGTTCTCTTTCTTGATTGTGGTCATAGTTAAACTACCCTAAATTTGTCCAAATTCATAGAAGTATATACCTAAAAAGGATTACTTTTACTGTAAGTAAATTATATTTGAAAAAACAAACAAAGTAAATTTCTCTTGCAAAGACTGTTAACAATGTATATTATAACTTTCTCTAATACTATTTCTTCTTGAGACCCTTAGCATATTCTGAAACTCTATATGGACATCTAAAATAAAATCTTTTTTTTAAATACTATACCCCAAAAATAGCCTAAGCCTGGAAAATCACTTCAGTAGAGACTAATTAATTAAGGGAAAAAAGTCCAGGTGTACCAGAAAGTTCCTGGTATAATCATAGCGTTTGTTTTGGCAAAAATATGTTGCCCGCGGTGAGCAACAAAATCTGGAGCCAGCATTAGCCAGAAAATGCTCATCTGTACACTCTCTGTACACAGCATTCAGAGTCAAAGATGGCTAATTAATATAAAAATGTGATGATCAATTACACCTAATAGCAGTCACATTTCAGAATGAAAACATTTAGAAAACGTTAATTTATAAAATTTCTTTAAATGGAAATTTCTTACATGGAAAACTTTATTTCAATTTTAAGACGTTAGCCTCTTTATACTTCTTCGATTATATTTTTAATACCCTAGTTCAAGAAAGTAAGATATGAAACACTAAATATTTTCTTACACTAGTTAACCCCCAGAACTTAATCTTGTTAAAGGAGACATTATAGTTTCTCATTTTTGATGTAGACAATGTTTCTGAACTAACAACCAAAATTATATGGAATAAAATTCTAGATATATTTCTAAATGAGTATTAGCCATTGGTCTAATGCTTAAAAAAACAAACAAACAAACAAAAAAACAGTGTTAACACAATGAGAAATGAACAGAGCAGTCACTAAAGCCAGGCAACAGGCCTAAAAGGCTTATTATAAATGACATCCCCTACATATTGGTTTAGTTCACATGTCTGTGGTGTATTTACACAGTTACTAACATGTTAAATATACACAATAGGGAGTTTGAATAAAATCCAGATGTTTAAAGTTTCGTGGACCAATATTTAAATATTTGAATATTTCTTCTTCATTTCATCCAAATGTTTTGATTTTTTAGAAGAAAAATAGGAGTTACAAATAGTGGGACCATAATGAACCAAAGAGAATTTTTATTTTGAGTAAATTTTGAGAAACAGTTGATAGGCATTTGAATGAATATTTGTGCTCTTTGAAACGATGGACGATTCCAGTATCTATTCTAAAATTTGAAGTGTGATCTGCTACTACCTTGTATCCATTCTCAACGTGGTTAATCTTCAGAGATTGTTTAGAGATCAAGCGTACTCTCTTACTTTAGTTTTAAAATGTGCAGCAGTTCCCACCAAGTTTCCCAGGCTTGTCTTAAGTAGAATATTGTTTCCTGGTTGAAGAATCAAACATAATACCCTTATAAACAGCAGTTCTGCTGAGTAACCAAACTTGACCTCTCAAAACAAAGCGTTTCTATTAAAATAACGTGTTTGGCACATCATTAGGATTGTACTATTATTAGTTCCAGGCAAACAGATGTCTTCCTGGATGAAATCCAAGCCAGGCATCTTTTTTTTGGCATGTGGGTGTTGTACTAATTTATACTTTCCAGCTCAGTGAGTTTTTAGTATTAGAGATACAATCTTGCATTTTATTGGACTTGAATTTTTAATCTATTCTTTTACAGGAGATATAACTGTAATTTGATTCTCTACAAATCAAGATAGTAAATTTCATGTTTTCAAAAATGTAGATGTACTGACTAAAAGCAAATATTAATTTCAAAACTAAAATATTTATAATCCTTTTGAGAGCCTCCATATCCATTCTTTTAAAAATGAAAAATGCATTAATATTTCTAATATTTGCATAGTAATATCAAAAATTAAAGCATCCTTCAATAGTACCACCATTTGTTAAGGACTTTAAAATAGACTACATTTATACTGCTACTTTTTCTTTTAACATCGAAGCAGAAATCCTCTTTCTCATTTTCCCATATAAATAAAGACACATTTTAGCAATGTTTCCCATAGTAAAGGTAATTTTTATTTTATTTTGTAATTTAATTTTATTATTAGTTTCAAGTAAACAGTACATTGGTTAGACATATGAAGTGATTCCCCTGATTATTCTATCTGTCCTCTGGCTCTACACATAGTCATTATATTATGTCTGACTGCATTCCTTCCCGTACTCCCCACCTCCACAACCATCTATCAGCTACAATTTGCACTTCTTTAACCCTTCACCCCTTTCTCCCAGCATCCAAATCCCTCTTCCCTCTGACCATCACCAGATTGTCTTCGATGTTTGTGAGTCTGTTTTTGATTAGTTTGTTCTTTTTGTTCCTTAGATTCCTCATATAAGTGAAATCATGTGGTATAGTAAAGGTAATTTTTAAAATTTACTCTTATTTAATTTAGTACATCTAAAAGTTAAAAGAAGTGTTGCAGTGGCAACTAATTTTCCTATTATACAGTCTCACCTACATTCTTTTAGTGCTTATCCTATTCGATGCATCAATTTTTATAATATAGTTAATCAGTCTGATTATAATATGTCAAAATGTTTAGAGGTCATGTTATTTTATCTGCCAAAAATCTATGTAAGGGAATTTCCAATTCATGTGATTCAGATAGGGAAGGCTTTTCAACAGGTATACAAAGAATCCAGATCTGATTGCTCAGAATATTGCACTGTGCTGACCATCATGATTGTTTCATGGCTGGATACATGACCCATGGAAGGACCATAAAAGCCCTCCCAACGATTTTGTTAAAAATATCAGTATAAAGATCCATCTTCTCCTTCAGAGATTAAAGGCACTAAGTACCAACCAAGCTTGGATTCTTGAGGCTCCCTTAGCCACCAAATGGGGAAAATCTGCCTAAAAATAAATGCAACACGTAAGGAAACAATTCCAAGAGAGGAGAGAAAGGGTAGGGCGGAGGGGATATTGATGATATTATTAAAGCTCCTGCATCCAGCTGTGCTAAAGCTACATGTATCTGGGGCTCCCCACTTTTATAGGCCAATAAATTCCCACTTCTGGTTAAAACTAATTAAAGTCGAGTTTCTATAATCCGCAGTTAAATAACTCTTGACTAAAACTGTTAATTATAGTCATTTTAATTGACAGAAACATCATTAAGACTTTTCATCTAAAAATATTTCTCAACTTCAAAGTCATCCCATGTTCTCAAGAATGGCATTTGGAAATAATTGCTAGTCTTCTTATTTTACATGATCGTTCTAGTTTATTAAAAGCTAAATCTGTGACATTTTCAACACTATGACCCCATGTCTGAATAGTTTTAGCCCATTCTCTACTATCATCTAAACACACAAGTACTCTAATACATACTGCCATAAACAAATAATTTAATTATGGTATATAGATGTAATTTAATAACACTATAGTTTAAATTATATGGTTTTTTTTTTTGGTAATATGTAGCACTTTTATCCTTTCTTTTAGCTAATAAAAAAGATAGATTTATTGGAAGAGAACTTTAAACTGAATTTTATAAATACAAATATATAATTGGAACCTACTTTTGTTCCATTCTATATGGAACGAATAAATAATATATAACTTTAAATAGGCTTCATTAAAATTGACAACTCAAATCAGTTCCACTAAGTGAGTACTCAGGAGTCTTAGCTATCCCCAACCACTGTCAATTCATTCAGGAGTAAATATTATGCCGGGCAGGATCCTAAGCATTAGAGATAGTCACTTTCTTGTCATCAATACAAAATTGTTTTTTATTTGGTATCCCAGTGATTTTCACATTCTGGGGTGATGAACGCCAGACTGGATGTGAAATATGATTTTGTTTTCTAAAGTGAGAGAAGTATGGTTGCAAAAGGAAAGTGGGGAAAGAAGAGAAGCATGATGTTTTAACCAAAGTTCTCAGGTCACTTAATGTTAGGAAAAGTGAATATTGCAGTTGAGGATCTGGACATCGACTCTTTTTTAAAATTATTCCAAGCTCATGTCCTTTGTAATGTCTTTGTGGACTTCAAGTACAAATACTTCAGTTTGAAGATTGCTGATCCACGGTCCCATAAAATTCCACCTTTGGGTCAGCGGTTTCAACAAACATTGAGTGCCACATTCTTTTGCTCCCTTTCTTTGAATATCTGTATTCCATCAAAAGATCGTCTATAATCTATAATCACTCTTCACTTTCTCACCTCCTACTTACTTCTCAATCATACTGTAAACAGTATCATTCTCATAACTCCACTGAACCAGCTCATTTAAGAGTCACTATTTCTTAATTTACAAATCCATAAACTTCTTTTATTGCTCAAATGGCTGGACTGTTTACAGCATTTCACCCTGGTCACCGCTCCATTTTTCTTGATATTCACTACTCTCTATGTCTACCATTTTACTCCTTCCTTTCTGGCCTGCTTTCCAAGACCCTCTTTTACTGACGATCCTACAATGTTCTTCTGCAAGGTTTCTTCTATTGGCCTTTTTCTCTACTCGTTGAACATCTCTGCCAGATAATGTAATCCACTCCTCTGACTTTTCCTGCATCATGATAACTTCTGTATCTTCAGCTCAAACATTTCCACTTAATGCATGTGCTTTACAGGCAATGCTTGTAAGAAAGCTTTACTTTGCTGTCTGTTTACATTGCCTTAAAATGGCAAAATCTGAACTTATCTTTCCTGAGAAACTTGTGCCTCTTCCTGGAGTATCAAATGTTAATGAAAGCCACCATCAAGCCTTCGAAATAAGAAAACCCCAAGAATATTTCTAAATTTGTCAACCTTCTGCTTTCATAAGTGACCAAGTCTTATTAATCAATCCTCTTACATATATATTTTCTCTATTTACTTACCCTTTTAACATAGTTATTGCACATCTATTATGTTCCAGATACTGTTAGAATTATTAATAATGAATAGAAGATAAAGCTAGATTATTTCTTGTATTTTTAGATATGTGTGTATATTGATCCTCCATTTTAGAGTTGTATCATAAAATTTCTTCAATCTAAATTTTTAAAAGATTGTTTTGCAAAAAAAAAAAAAAAAAAAAAAAAGGCTTTTAGGGACATCAGTTTACCTAACATTTGTCTATATGCTTTCCCTCTAGTATGGAATAATTTAATATCACTAAATTTCTATAGTTTATATTATTTGATATTGGCTTTCCATTATGTAATTAATATTGTAAGTGAATTAACACTGAAAATAAGTCTTTTTATATGAAGAATAGCATGGAGGAGTGGAATTTCCTGTGAATTCTGAGGGAATTTTCCAGAGAAAAATTACAAGATTATAAACATAAATTAACTGATTAATGAGAGATTTATAATACTTCATTTAAAATCAGAATACATTGCCATTAAGAATCCCCTATCCCCTGTGGCTGAAAATTTTATTAAAATCTTGACCACATTAAAAACAAGTTCCCAAGACAGCACACTTTAATAAATTTTTATATTTTGTTATATGACAAATACGTCATCATGTCATTTTTTCTTTAAAATGTAGTAACAGTTGTATTGTGCAAAATGACAAAATTTTTGCATACTAAGGAAAATAGAACTCAGTGTGAAATAACTCACAAATATTTAGCTATTTTTGGCCTATAAAGATATGACCTAACACATATTTTCACTATTTAATGTAAGATGAAGTTGATGCTCAGATGAGTCAGGGTTAAGTCAACACAAAGGCAAAGCCCATGTGATACTACATTAGGTAGCAGAGGGGAAAAAAATAAGTTAAAAATATCTAACTTATGAATTACCCAACACATCTTCTTGACAAGAAAGTTTGTCAGTTAGTATGACACTGAGCTAGTCAATTATTGCTCATATCCTGTAAAGCATACTTATAAACAGATAACAGAAGGTGAAATGTTGTGTTTTTGATCTTCTCTATTAGCCAAATGTCTTTCATAACCTATCGAAGAAATAAGCCACTGACTGAAAACTCAAAATACAGATGCAGGAAATAACCCCTTTAATGTCATTCCTGTGTATGACTTTCTTTTTCTATTCTCTTGATGTAGATTAGCACCCAAGCTTAACTAATTTAAGCAGCAGATATTAATTTGAATAGGTAAAATAGAAATGAATATTTGAGAAGATAATAATCATTGTAATACATGAGCTGATTACATTATTAAATCTAAATTTCCTGTTATTATCCTTGAAAAGATAAACAAAAACATGTTTATGAATAAGCAATGATTTAGTAATTGTTCACCCAAGTATTTATGATGCTATGCTGACACCTAGTGGAATAAAACAGTATCCAGTGCTGTTTCTACATTTTTAAGCTTCTGACACTTAAGTTAACCTGTAGACTAAATACATGCGCATGCACACGCACACACACACGCGCGCACACACACACACAAGATACACATATCATAAATATACTCTAAAATACAATGTAGTCATGGGGCCAAGTTAGTAAGAAATTACGTGAAAGCGATTGACAGGTGCTATTGGATCTCAAATAATACCTCACTAAATTGTATAAAAATTAGAATATTTAAAAGTAGCTGTAAATTTTATTTAATAAAAATTTTAAAGGAACTTTTAAATAAATTTAGTTTCAAGAACTAATCTTTATTAGGATAAAAAAAAAATGGTCTCTGTTCCCCCTATACCCATTTCTCCTTCCCCAGAGGCAAATACTTTAAATTATTCTAGCCAGTTCCTTTCATTTTTATGTCTGTATCTTCAATAGATGTCTTATTTTTCTATTTACTTTCCACTAGGGAAATTAAGAGTTTAACTTTTTCTCGCCCTATCCAACCCCAAACATTTATCTTCCTCAATCTCTCATTCTCATAAAAGAGTTCAATCATATTTTTAGTTAGGTCACTATTCAATATGTTAAAATATCACAAATATATAAACATTAATTAGAGGAAAGCTATATAGTAAACTATGATTATGTTTTATATTTCTGTACAATATTTTTACTCCTAGAACTAATAATTGTTGAGGCAGTGTTTGGTTGCCTCTAAGCCTGGGTTCCCTACGAAACAGAACCTGAGGTAAAACTTGTAGGCCAGTATTTACTTGGGGGTGAAAACCCAGGACTCAGGAATAAAGGAAAGGAGAGAAGAGCAGGAAAATAGTGCAAACAAGTATGAGGGAATGAGTTACTGAACTGATCTGGGCTTGGTATCAAAGACACCTGACTGCTGCATCTTGCAGGACCATCTTTGGAGTCTGTTTCAGGACAGTTTGGAATGGAAGCAGGAAAACAACTTATCCACGAGTTATCATTCCCCAGGGATGTTAAATTTTCAACATTTTTGATCCTCAGTCGTGCTGGTTTGCCCATGGTTTTGCAGGTTTAGTATTGAAAATCCTGCTTCCTGGGCAGCCCCCTCAGGAAAACCAGGACAGTTGGTCATCTAAAGACATCTCATACGTAACAGCAACAGGTGAATTTTCTGTCCCTATCACTGATTCAAGAAGAAACTCTGAAAAACATACCAAAGAGTCCTTTTGAAACTTTTAGACACATCATATTCTATCAATTCCATCTTCTTTAAAAAGCAAATCTGGAGTCTTCTGAACTACTCCAGTCTGGACTATTTTTCGTGTAATCTTTGTGTACAGTTATTGTCCTGGGATTCCCTCCACCCATACCTCTTGTTAGATTGTATCCCGTGTCTTTCTTTTTCTTGGCTTACATCTGTGTTTTGGGAGAGCACATATTCCAGTAGCTTCCTGAGGACATTTTACTATCATGGGCCTTGGTACTGGGCCACCACATACAGCACCCCGATATACGCTGCACAACTCCTGTCATGTATACAGGCTGCCCTTGGAGTTGTTCAGCGTCTAACATATACACCCACCTCATCATAAGTGATACACTTGTTGAGCCCTTTTCAATTGGTCACCTCACGCCTTTCGGTTCCAGAAAAAATTTTGAATTATTTCATTAATGTTTTTTTCTTTCTTTGGTCTTTTTCTAGAACTTCTTTTAATTATTAGATCTCTTGTACTATCTATTATTTTCTCACTTAAATTCTCCTTGTTTTTTGTTGCCGGTGGTGATACTTAGGTGGTGGTAGCTTTGTTGTTGTTTCGTTAGGTTTATTTTATTCGGAGGGAAGATTTCCTCAGCTCTTAGAATCCTCTTGAGTTTTCTTGTGTTGTACTTTAAAAGTTCTTATCTGTTCTCTTAATATTTCTTACTTATAGCATTATGTTCTTTTTTGTGGTTTCAGTAAACTTATCTCTCTGAGATTATGCAAAATTTTTCATGTTTTCTTGTCCCTGCTGAGTCTTTGTTTCTTCTTCAAAGTTTTTTTACTTTCAGCTATTTGATCTCTATCTTTTATGTTAAAGGTCTTTTTAAGTTTCGAATTTTTGGTTACTAGCTCATATTTAAGAGTGGGTAATGGAAAACTCCAGTTGGAAACTCTGAGTATGCAGGTGAGACTTGCTGACTGAAAGCATCACTGCAAGTAACCTAGTCAGACATGTCATCCTCACTGGGGAGCCACTATTATTAACATAAAGGTTTTTCATCTTGGGCTGGGCAGATTCCCTAGAGAAAACTTTTCCTTTCTTCAGAAAAGAGAGTCACCAAGAAGTAGACACGGGTGTACAGTAGATTCCACCCTTTTTTCCTTTAGCTTACATATGCTAACATTGATTATACCTATCCAGAACTATACCAGTGAAGTTCAGGAAACAACTTTTAGAAATCAAAATGTGGGATGATATACACATAGATATTTGCTCCAAGGCATCATCTTACTTTTAGATTTCCCACAATGGTTAGGTCAAAGTACCATATTTTCTTGCTGAATCTGAAAACGCATATGCACACATAGATACACACACACATTTCTGTTCCCTTTTGCTTACGGAATATAATATTTTTCTATTGATAATATTATTGGCTCTACCCTGAGAATTTCAGGTGTTGATATTTGTTACAAAGACAATGTTCAAGTAATATATTCAATATTACTTGAATATATTATTTAATATAATATTGAATATATATATATTATTCAGTTCCTGTTACACAGTTAAGAATAGTGTTAAAATAACATCGGAAAAATCAGCATCTGAAGAATAAAGAGAAGAAATAGACTAAAGTATTTTCCAAGTTAATGATTAATCAATTAAAACAAAACAAGATAATACTTAAATATTAATTTATTTTTTCATTTATACAGACCATAATGTCAAATATTTACACTGGTGATATTATGGCCCATGAGGTCCACAAGAAAGATTCTCCAATGAATAAGATACTTATATTTATACACAGAATATTGGAATTTGTGTATATAGAGATCTCTCAAAATGTTTTCATATTGATTTTCTTTCAGTATAGTAACTTAATATTTTAATATATCATATATACAGGAAAGATACATGAATGTTACTGAAAATTATATCATAAATCTCCGATTAGATATGACTTCTATGGCAAGTGAACAGTGAAAGGCAACTAGTTTAAATAAGTTATAAAACAGCTTAAAGTTACATAATTGTACACTCAAAGCTAAAATGATAAATGAGGATATTTAGGACAATTTCTTACCCTTGTAAGAAAACTTTCCACAGTACACCTGAAATATGCCAATTCAGTGTGTCTTTAAATGGTTTCTGGGATGGGATTATCAAAATACCATAAGAAAACCCATTCATTTTTAGACAGCTGAAATTGTCCAAAAGTTCCTTCCTATAATGAGTCACTCCGCCTCTCTAGTACATCTAGTCCTTCAGAATGACATAGATCAAAATGTCACCCTTTCACATGTGTGCCTTTTGAAAAAGTATTGCTTCATAAGTGTTCTAAGAAACCCTCATAAGATGTAGTGTCCAGAGATATCCAAATGCAAGTGACAGCAAAAACAAAGGCATCTTACTCTGCTTGACTAGTTTACGGCATAAAGATTAAATAAAAGCAAAATAATAGGAGAAAATCTGGAACACTTCTCTGCACTATTTGCAGAGAACTGTGCCATAGGAGCCAGGAAGATACACCATTTAGACTGTGCTGATGATCAAGGAACAAGTCTATAAAAGTCAATGACTCTAACCTTGACTACATGAGCTGCAGCAACAGGAGAGACAGCAAAATTATTTCATCTCAAAATGATTGCATAGCTGTGTCAGGAGACCTAAAGACAAAGAAATCACACAAAATAATATATTAGTGGCATTAGGAAGAAGTTTCCCCCTTAAACATCAGGGTTCTTCTTTGATGCTGTGGGCAACAGACATAAAGGAACTTGGATCACAGTGGGTAAAGCCCCTAAAAAAATTGTTTCACAAAATATAAGAAGAAACCTCACAGAGATAAGTTCCTGTAATGGTATTGACCAAAGTCCTAGTTTCTTCCTCTTCCTGAATCACTGAACTATAAGCCACCTCATCAGCCTAAAGTATTATATGAGGAGTCTAACGATTCCAAATTGATATTGAGACAAAACAAGAAGATTCCACTTGTGCTATTAGGGGCCAATATCAAGTCTAGAAGATATTACCACCATTAAGGATGAATAAAAAGAACGAAGCAACTTAGAAAAGATCAACAAAAGAGGCATACTTCCCAAGAGGTAGAGGAATGATGTGCTTTTAAAAAAGGAAATTGTAAATGTTAGATAGCATCTGTTTTAATGCTTTGTAAAATTAACACTAAAACATGGTCTAATGGTTTTACAAAAAAAAAATAATAATAATAAAATTAAGATAACTTTCTGCAATCTTAGAAGTGGCTGAGATATAAGAACTGTTTGAAAAATGAAATATTTATGATGAAGAGAGAAGATATGAAAAGCTTTCCCAGAGGTAGAATGAAAGATTGAGAAAAAATGATAAAAGAGTAAATAGATAAGAACGATCAAAAACAAGCAAATAAAATCAGATATAGAATGCATATATTTTAGTTCCTTAAACAGAATCTGAAGCAATAGAACAGAAGCAATAATCCATAATGTCATTGACTAAAACACTGGGTTGACCAAGTGCCAGAAAATTTTAATAAAAAACTCATGAAACAATCTTTGTTGAACAAGTGTTGCATACTAAGAATTGTTAAGCTTCAGGAATAAAAATGTCACTATTACTTGAAAGATGAAAAGTTAGGCTGGTCTCAGACTTATACCCTCTATATCATGGATCACCTGCAGAATATATAATGATATCTTTAGAGTTGGAAGAGAAAGATTTTTATCCAAGTATTTTGTAACCAGCCAAATTGTCATTCACCTGTGAAAGCAATTTTAAAACAATTTTGATTAGAAATTACAGAAAGTATACTACTCACATTCTCTTCCTACACAAAGTATTTGAGAAGCTACTCAAACCAATTAATAAATCAATCAACTAAAGAGAATATAAAAGGACTGATGCTGATTAATAAGAACCATTTAAATATAAACAACAACAAAAAATACATAAATACAAAGTTAAACAACTGGTTTTGCTGATATATATCCTCTAGTGCCTTTACTGCATGAGATAAGCTTTCTACATTAGTTTGATAACAGCAAGATATAAGACACTAGTGTCAATGTCATTTTCTCTCAGAAGTTCTCCAAGTCTTTTAGCATCCCCTGACACAAATGAAAACTCTGGTGCTTATCTAATTTTTGACTCTTTGTACTTATTTTTTCATTCTGTAAACAGGTTTTTTTTTAATTCTCTTCAATGCTCTAAAATTTATTAATCACACATCTAGATATAGTATGAATCATCATTCATTGATCTTACTCAGCATTTAATAAGCTCTTTCCACTTGAATGTAAGTGTTCCTCTTTGTTATAGGAAGTTTTTATTTTCTATTATTTTTAAAATAATTTTCTCACCTTCATTCTGTCCCTTGGAAATCTTAATAGTCTGAATCGCCCATCTTAGATTAATCCTTTCGTTTCTTTCCTTTTAATATTTTTGCATCTTGCTCATTTTTTGCTCTATATTTTGGATCATTAACTTCGTCTTCTAAAACTTCCACTGAAATTTTTAATTTGACAATCATTTTTAAAACCAGAAAGCTCTTTCTTATTCTCTGATTGCTCATTTTGGCTAGCCAAATTATTTTTATCTCTCCCCTCTTACCCATTTTGGTAGTTCTCCAGTTCACTACCACCTTTCTGTACTTCCCTTTTTTTTTTTTTTTTTTTATCTCTAGATTGTAAATACATGGCTAGCTTTCGCCAAGACTTGAAAGGCAGAAGTTCTTGAGACCACATAGTCCAACTAGCAATTGCAGTTATAAAGTCTTTTGGTTTTTCTGCAGCAACAATAATGGAGGCACTGATGTCTAATCCCTAGCTTTTTGAGTGATTTAAAGGGATTTCCTCTGGAAAAATCTCAGGTATGAGCAAGCAGTTTTTCCTGAGCACCTCACTTTAGGGTCAAAGTTTGATACTGTGGCCTTTCTAGACCTTCTGTGAGCAAACATATCCTATAATAAATCCCTTTATTCTTAGAACCAGTCAGAGTGATTCTCTTGTCCAATCCAATGCTGACAGATAACAAGGAGTAAACTGCTCTGTGTTCATACCTTCACTTTTTCTCCCTTTCTTCGGCACTTTTCATCCATGTTTGTTCTGCTAGCAGTTTGTCGAAATTTGCCAACTGCCCCATATTCTATTACTGTGTAAATAATTACCACAAACTTAGTGGTTTAAAATCTTTCTATTAGCTCTCAGGTCTGTAGGTCAAAAGTTGAGGCAGGCCTGAACGGGTTTTTTGATCAAGGTATAAGGCTAAAATCAAGATATTAGATAGGCTGTACTCTCATCTGGAGCTCTGGGGAAGAATCTGATTTCAACCTTATTTAGGTTGCAGGCAAATCTAGTTCCTGTTGCTATAGGTCTAAGGCGTTCATTTCCTTTTTAGCTAGTAGCCAGAAGCTGCTCTCTTCTTCCAGAGGCCCTCAGAATTCCTAGTCAAATAGCCCCCTCCATCTTAAAGGTTAACAAGTGATTCATGCTTCAATTCTGACCTCTCCTATTGTCACCAGCCAAAGAAAATTCTGTTCGATTGATTAGTTGATTCCTTAAAAGGACTTGTACAATTACATTAGGATGACTCAAATTATCTCCTTTAACTGTTAGTAACATTAATTGCATCTGTAAAGTGTTTTGGCCATGTAACATGACATATTCACAGGGGAGGAAATTACACAAAGGCAAAGGTCATTGGGGTCATTCTTAGAATTCTGCCTATCTCAGCTCTCTCTAGTTCTCTTGAATATCAGAAGTTTTAAATTTTTGTTATTATTTTCATAGGCTCTTCAGATGAAAGAGGAGCTAACATATCTACTCTGGCATCTTAAACTAAATCACACTCATAAATCACTAAGGTGTTCTAATCGCACTCACAGTGGTGTGCAAATTTATTTATATTATACTTGGATGTGCAAAAAATTGAAGTATATTTGATCCAATCACCTTTTCTAGGCGCCACTTCCCTTGATCACAAGAAAGAGTGAGGAACAATTTAGTAAACTGTAAGTTTAATCTGATTTAATAATTAAAATATTTTTACATAAATGGTATCTATTGCCAAAGAAAAATTTCACTGGACAGAATTAAACAGGCAAGAAAGACTTCATTCAAGATGACTCCAGTAGGAAAGATTGATCTCAACTGCTGAAACAAAAGGTGGAAATTTTGAAGCCTGGGGAGGGCCAGTAGAAATATACTAGAGGACAATGTGATTAGGCCATCTGTGTTTGCTAACTGGTGATTATGAAAATTAAGCTCCACACTGCCACAAAGACTGGGAGATAGCGGCAATATTTTTCTTGATGACTCTATTTCAAATTCTTGAGAAAGACATTTCTAGGCTATAAAACTGCCAAGAGACTGGAAGAAGATTTACATCTCAAAGGGGCAGAGAAAAAATTTACAATCAAAAGTTTTTTAAAGTAAATGCTCTAAGAAAAGAGAGTTCAGGAACTTAAAATTGGAAGAAACCTGTCTAAAGTTGAGACAAGCTGAGAAGAATGTTAAGGCTGCCTTAGTCACTTAAAGTTAAGGTGCTTAGCATTTCATATTTCTACCCATCTGCTATTTCTCTGCAAAAAAGGTATTTGAGTGCATGAGGAAATTAAAGTTTAAAATAACCATACATCTGATGACAAAAGATGAGGACCCTGAATTTGCACAGTGCTCCCTGGATTCTTGCTGGTCACTTCTGCACTGTGGCCAGTCTGAAGTACTCCCTGTTGGTGACCACTGAGTGGTAACTGGCCCTATCTGATTTTTTTTTTTTTTTTTAATGGAAGGTGTCACGTTGCTGCCTCCCACTGGAGTCCTTGGTTCTGTTTCCTCCAGTCTTGAAGTCTGAGTTCTGCATTCTCTTTGTCAGACACATATTGCCTTACTTTCTTGACCATTCTCTAGAAGTAAACATAAACTCCTATATTTATTGGCTATCTTTGATCCCTGAGAATCGGAGTATTACATACAGTTCACTTACCTGTCTTTCTTCCACTGGACCTCTATGCACATTGCTTATCATGTGTTAGGGCACCAAGCCAAAAGTAAGAAATCTCCACACACACACACATACCCCAGGTGTTCTCAGTTTTCCCAAATCCATTTCTTTGTTTCAATCTATCTCTCCACAAACTCCCACCCTCGCTCCAATACACACTCACTCAAATTGAGATTGGCAGTTTACTTTTTCCACAGAGTTCAGCTGCTCTTCTTCCCACCTCCTCAGGCTATTCTTCCAGACAATTCCAAGGTCCAATAGTCTAGGCCCAGGTTTTATATCTTAATCTGAAACTATGGTAATTTGTTGATTCTTGTCTTTCACAACCAAATTTATTGCTAACGGGGCTAAAAGATAATTCATGAAATGCAAAGCTTATCAATGATTTGATTCTAGCTCTAACCACTTTCCTCTTCCCTAGGGCAATATGCTTCAAAATATAGCTCGGAGGGGAACATTGTGAATTTAAGAGAGAAATTTAATTCCCTAATTTAATATTTGCAAACTATTATCCCTGTCACACATTCTTAAGAGATGAAGGAGGCATGTGGGATAGTCGCCTGGCTATAATAATGTTTTTAAAGACTTAATTGACAGATATAAAAACAAATGTCTTACAGCTAGACTGAAGTTCTGTCTAGCAATCTGTGCTTTCTCTTTTTAATTTTCATGAAAGCATGAATATTGCTGCTTTTATTGTCCCCAAACTGGAAGTTATGAACCATATTAATTTACACACAGTTATTGTGTCTTAAACATGTGACCTTTCTGAAAATGATGTTTATCACTTACACATGGAGTATCATCATCTAATTATAAGTAAAACACAACAATTTTACAAATTATTTGCTTTTATTTGTTTTTCAAAGCTCTCTTCAAGCTAATTCTTAAAGAACTCCACATACTATATAATATAAATGGAGCTATATTATACATGGAGATATATGAGATATATATTATGTATACACATATGTATATACCCATATATGAAGAGAGAGGGAGGGAGGGAATGAATGGTGGTGAATAAAGTGCCTTGACTCTGAAACCTTACTCATCTTGTTATAAAGTGTAGATTGCCATTAATTTTGAGTTTTTAATTAAACTATTAAGTGAATTCAATGTATAATTTCTTCTGGTTTCAGTATGAGGTTTTTCCTAACGTATAAAGTCTTACTTTGTAAAGTTGGAAATATAGTAGTATACATGTTAGTTATTAGTCAGAATAGGAGAGCAGAAATAAAATTTAGTAAATTAAAATTTAGGACTAAGATTGGATTGTGTTTATTTGGATATCTCATATGTGAAAGCTGTCATCACTATCATTTTCTTTCATATCATGGCCTTTTAGCCATTTTCTCTCCCGCCCTTGACATACATAATCTAGTTGTGGCTTCCACCCATGACAAAACAGGACAAATAGCCTCCAACTTTATGTTACCAAGTGGCTATTTCCTGATTCCAATTTCTTAGAGAGATTCCAATCCAGCTTCTTTACTTGACTCATAATTTATTACAGTTCTCCCCCTAGAACATAGTAACAAAGCTCATCATACACAATTTGAAGTATCGGGACAGTATTGCATACCTTGAAAATCTTATTCCTTAAATAGCGATTTGTAAATTTGGAAGGCATAGAGTCAATGGGTTCCACGCCCTCCCCTCAACATCCATCCTTACCGAAACATGCAATTTAGAGATGCTCCTCTCACTTTAAGACACTCCAGCGCGCGCGCGCGCGCACACACACACACACACACTCTCTCTCTCTCTCACACACACACACACACACACACACACACACACATTCTGATTTAAGGATCTTGCTTCCTAGGTTAGATTCCTGTCTTCTACATCTTTGATCTTCTCCCCATCGAATCGCTCAAAATATGCACATAGTAAGCAATTGGGAAATGTTTGTAAAATATTGTTGAATGTCAACAATCACTCTTGGCTTTAAGATGAAAAAAAAAAGTTAAGAAACAGGATAATTTTAGCATCCAGAGCCCAAACTGAAATCAGGTTGTACGACTGTCCTAACACACCAGAATTCAGCCGCCCTGCCTGCGAGGAACCAGCTGTAGGAACGCGAGAGATTTGACAGCTATGCCTTCGGCCGCCAGTTTTTAAATCAGCCAGTTGGTTATTGGAAACACTCCTCAGTCACGGGCTGTGCCTCAACAAGGACTGAAGGCGGGTGCCAGCTGCGAAACCGACACTCGATCGCACCTTTGTCGCCAGCTCTAACTGCGCAAGGCACTCCGGGACACCGCAGATCTGTATCACTGTCACGATGGCAACCGGCTTGCACGCGGTTGTCATGGAGACCGGCTGGCGGCTCCGAGGGCCTCGTTGAGGGGCCGCCATTGCCCACACCCAGACAGGATGCTTCGCCGAGGCTCTAAGGCCTCTGAAAGGCGAAGACACTTGAGCGACCGCCTCAGCTGTCAACAAGACCAGGCGCTGAGCAGCAGCATCTACCTCTTAAGAGAGATAGGTCCTACCGGCTTCCTGCTGAGGGAGGAGGAGCCGGAAAACAAGGATTTCCGAGTAACTAGTGCCTCTGCTCCCGCATGGACGAAAACCCCTTGGTTTCCCGCCCCCACCCCCACCTCCGCCCCCACCCCCAGCACACACACACTTTATCTAGCCCCCATCGCAAACTCTGCGGCTACTCGCTGCCGCACCCTACCCTCAAGTGTTCCGATCTCTAAGGGTGTGCAAATTGCAGACAGAAATATTTGTTATAAAAGTTATACTACTGGATTTTAGGACCCCAAATTGCATCCAACTATTGTAAGATGATGGCCCTTTTATCCTTGGGCTCGAAAAAATGAGACGTTTTATAAGAATGTGTGGTTTACGTTACGTGCGTTCTTGGATCCGTTGTTAGCAGTCACTACCTTTGTAACTCAAACGAAATGAAAATTCTAGTGTGTTTACCGTACATATTTGCTTAATATATAAAATCGGTTTTTCTTTACTCTTTAGTCACTCTCACACTATAACAAGACTCTTTTATAAAGTATTGTTTAAATGGTGGTGACTTGGAAAGGTCTTAACAATTTCTTTTAAACTTTTGCTCAAAGACCAGATATTTCATATTTGCATATTCTACTTTCACCACTCAAAAATCAGCCATCGCACTACCTCTCTTGAATTGACTTGGGAATTTCTAATTCAGTGTCATGCATTTTAAATGCTGAATATAGATTACTAACTGTACTTATTTAAGACATCCCTCTTTTACTTTGTTGCTCACAACACTTACTGTATTTTAAAATAGTTTACACTTGATGGATAAAATTAGTCTTCTTAAATAAGATTGAATAAACTTACCAATTCAAGTGCACAAAACAAATAAAACTCCAAGATGAGCTACCTTACAAAAGGTCTTTAACTTTAGTGCAAGGCAAAATTTCCTTTTAGTAAAAAATTTACAGATACTTTTAAAGCTTTTAAAATTAGATTTCTTTTCACTTATCTGAATATAGGTCACTTAGAAACAATCATAATTGACAATACAAGTTGTTAACTAAGGCAAAGATATGGAAGTGAAAAACCATATGGGTGTCAAGAATTAAGAAGTTCCAGTAATTATACTCAAACTTTTGGAATCATCTAAACTAAATTACCTCTTGAAATCTCGTTTAATCTAATTACCTATCAATTTAGTTTTACTCTAAAAATTAACTGGAGTATTTTTTAAGTATGCATTTTTCTTTTAAAGGTTTTTCTAGGAAATCCTCATGTTTGTAACTGTTCCACATTTCAGAAAGGAGGGGAACTTTGTAAGCACATATGCTGGTAAGTGACTTTGTAATGGAGATCCTACACAAAAGAGCATCTTGTTATATTATATATTTTACCTTTTTGTGGTTTGAGTATTGCAAAACTAAAGAAATTTGGTTTGGTAAAATATCAAGATAAAATGGTCATTGCTTATCAATATACTTTTAGGTATTTTATTTCATTACAAAAATTAAGATTTAAGTTGGAAAACACTATCACCTCTACATGTTCTGAATGTTAATGTTTTTATAAGAAAAAAATCGAATTTTAGATTCTCATTATGTACAAATGTGAAATCGAACTATAACACAGGAGTGAAAAAAACTTCCTGATTCACATCATTGATCATTGATAACTATGTGGTTCATTATATATATATATATATATATATATATTTAAATTTATTGTTTTCTTTTCCAATAAACATTTGACAATGAGTCTTTCAAAATAAAAGTAGGGCTTTACTGAATATTACTTTTGTCAAATATGAAATTTTTCCTCTGGTGTCAGACTCTATTTGCAAGGGAATCCCAGAAATGAAAAAAAATTTTTTTGCATTTAGTTTAATTCAATTCATTTTGTTTACCAATAAATCATTAATTATAGAAAATTCATAATCAATATTTGAGGGGAAAATATCAAACAAGAAATTAAGAAAAGAGTATTATCTCATATTTCTAATATTTTTCTTTCCAGGTTAAAAAACTGTGCATCTGTTATTGTTAATGCTTTTATTTACTAAGTTTTTTGTTGTTTCGATCAGTTTTTATTGACCATCTACTAACATGTTATTTGCTCTAGTTAATGCAAAGATATAAAATATGATCCTCTCAAAACTCATGACGTGGTTTTATTATTGTACTTAAAATAGTTTTTTTCCATTTTTAATTTATGCCAGCATCCTCAGGGCAAGGGTATTATGTTCTGATTTTTATGTAACGTAATTCTATTTTACTGTTCATTAACTATAAAATACATGGAAACATAATCCAAATATTCAACATACTGAAGTATGCTTAATATATTTAGTAAAAATAATATATGTTTTCCATTCTAAAAATAGCCATATCCTATTTTAATTGGTGACATTTGAAAATATTCTTTCTGTCACACATTAAATTGGTACATATAGGAAAACAGTCATTTGTATTCAGAAAATTACTCCATTTCTAGGAGTGGAAAACTAACAGAAAAGTTAAAGTTCATGAATACCTAAATTTGCTCACTAACCTCGCTCTACGAAGACTTTATGTCATAAAGAAATGCATGGTCTCTCTTGCAAATCTCTTTACTGCAAATGTCAGTTGTTTCCATTTTTCATAATTTCTTTCACATATGCTTATTGTAAGACATAAATTTACCTACTATTATAAAAGAAAACTGGTAAGAGTTTTAAGTTTATCCCTACACATTCAGCAATATAAATTCTATAATGCCATTCCTATTCTAAAATTAAAATGAAATAATATATCTTTTGAAGTTATGTCAAAATAAATGTTTTGTTTTTTCACTTGTGAATATTAGGATCTTGTTGAAGAAATTCAAGCTTCCAAGGAATCATGAATGTAAGTTGTATGTTTTGTTTGTTTTGTTTTGTTTTTTACTAATACGAAGTTAACAAATTTAATAATTTTTTATTTAGACAAGTTCTAAATGTAGACAGTTATTTTTCTAGACAGTTTGACAACCATTTGTAGCCCAGTTTTTTACACTTAAGACAATTAGAACATGTTTTTTTCCTATTTAATAAAAAACAAATGTAACTTTATATATCATTTTCAGATTCAGAGACAATTAATAAAAAAAGAAGTGAAAATGGCTAGTTATGAAGTAGAAAAAATCTCTCATGTGTTCTAAGATATACAGTACTTTCTATATCTAAATTATTTTAATTATGAGAAAAAAAAACATGTAATTTTTTACAGCCGAGAACTAAACATTGACATGACACATAATTTCATTCAAAAATGCTTGTGGATGAAGTTTTTATGCCAAAAAAGTATATTTTTAGAGTACAATAGTTTTTAGGTCACTACTACAATTGAGTTTAAAGCCAGGAGTACAGTTGTGTAACTTTACATTCTAGAGTCCTCAGAAATAAAAGAGAAAGAAAAATAATCTATTACAGGTCATTTAGATTTGTACATTTTGTAATAAAGATGCTGTCATTATGGAAGTGTTCCCTGAAGAACAACAACAGCATCTTAAAATTTATTAATAAATGTTTGTAATATCCATAAAGAATCAAAGTGATAATTTTCCATTTTTTTTTTTAACTTCAAAGAGTATCAGTTCTATTTAGGTGAGTTCATTTCCCCCCGGCTATTATTTATAAATAAAATCATAGTACACATTTAAAAGTTATCCTAGATAATAAATTATTAGTAGTATTTCACAGGGATTTTTTTTACTCTTTTCTCACTCTATACATTCTCTCAGAAATGTCTCCCATTTTTTATGTCTCCAGCTGTTACCTCTATACTAGTGATTTCCACATCTTATCAACAGACCAGTATTTCCAGTTACCTTCTGGGAAGCTCAATTTTGGAGGTCCTACAGGCATTTTAAATACTAAATTTCCCCTATCTGTGCTCCCTTTTTGTATTCCTTACCTCAAATATTGGCTTTCCTTCTTCTTTAGTCTCCAAAGCTGGATATCTTGGGATTCTCTGTGATTTTTCCTGTCCCATTTTCTTCTCTCATACATTTATTACTTCTTTTATAAACAAATCCCGTTAATGTTGATGTCCTACCTACTTCTCAATAGTGTCCTTATCTCACCATCCTCATTCTCACTGTTATTCAACCTCATCAGCCCTTAGTACTATATTCTTTATGGCCCCCTTGTTTCTAGCACCTGACTTTGTTGCTTATTCTTTCACACTGTAGACAAAAATTTCTGAAATGTCACTTACTCTCTACTTTATCCTCTCTTCCAGTATCTTCATAAACAATGATTAGGCTGTATGATTTCATAGATGTTTGTTTTATCTATTGCTTCATTTTATCCACCTGAAGTGAATTTTTATGTCCCCATCAAAGTCTTAGTTGTTCTCTACATTATTTCCCATGTCATTTTCTCAAGCTTCTATATACTAGGGCTGTCCAACAAAAATATAACATGAGCCACATGTGTATTTTTCTAGTAACCATACTACAAAAAGTAAAAAGAAACAAGAAATAATTTTAATAATATATTTGAATTTAACACAACATATCAAAATATTATCACGTCAACATGTAACCAGTTTAAACCTTTTGAAATATTTTAATGTTTTTTCGCACTCTCTTCAAAATGTAGTCTGACAGTGTATCAACTCAGACATTATATTTTAATTGGAAATACTTGATCTGCATTTAGACTTTATAAAATATTTAGTTAAAAATTAGATTTTCATAATGCCCAAATGTTACAAACTTATAAATTTCCCAATAATTATAGATTATTGGTTTTCCATTTAAAATTAAATGAAGCAAAATTAAAAATTCAGTTTTTTAGTCCCACTAGCCTCATTTCAAGGGCTCAGTAGTCAGATATGGCTTAATGGCTACCATATTGTACAATGCAACTCTACCCAATTATTCAACAAATATTTATTATACTGTATATTAGTCAATTAGCTTTGCTAGGTCCTTTTTATAAATTGAATCATATGAATTGCTAATATCTGATTTTTTAATCTATGAAAATAGCAATTTCACATGAATCAATTATATTGTGTTGTCCTTTATACTTGGAGACAGAAACCATGTCTTGTTCTTTTTATAAATACCAGTGTACAGTAGGGAATTTTTTAAATGTTTAAAATTAACCCTATGTATGAATTTTTAAAATTTATACCTCCTACTAAAATACAAAATTTTCCATATCTTTTATGTTTAAATTAAGTTTTAATTAGTCAAAATTGAGAAAATAAATATTTGGAGAAAGTAGAAATCTTAATGACTTTGAAATTTATCATTTAAATGGAAGCTAGAACTAATGTGTGTGAAAATTAAAGTAATTCAAAGAAAGCTATAAATGATTATTTATTAGGATTATGTAAAGTATGTACATAAATTTGGAGGAGGTGATTACTAGTAATAAAAGAGGAGTGTGCAACAAATATTTTCCAGCAAAACATAGATTTATCACCTAATAGCTTCTTTTAAATGTCTAGTAAATGCCATCTGTTCCTTTTCTAAATTAAATATTTTATGAATAAAATAAAAGCCATATTAAAGGAAAGTTTTTAAAATTCCCACCACAAATATATAATAAGCTTTTTATTTTCTATTTTCCTTTTTGATTTTGTATTTATGTGTACCTAGTAGTCTGTGGGAATTTGTGTTCCATTTTTATCATAGTGACTTTATAAATGTTTTCAATGCTATGTAATCTCTGCAATTAAAGTCATCAATGACAAATATCGATATGTAAAATTATATTAATTTCAGATGTACAACATAAGGATTTGATATTTGTATATATTACAAAACGATTACTGCAATAAGTCTAGTTAATATCTATCACTAGACATAGTTACAGTTTTTTTCTTATGATTAGAATTTTTAAGATCTCTTTTAGCAACTTTCAAATATATAGTACGATATTATTTACTATAGTCACCATGCTGTAAATTATATCCCCATTACTTATTTATTTTATAATTTAAGTATTAATATGTCTATATTTGCCACCCACATATGTTTCCAACTTGGTCTTTAAAATACCTTGGCTGATTTACAATTTCAACAATATATCAGTTTTCTGCTACTTTTGTTTTTTGGATTCATGTTTTAGGTACATTTAATTATATGTTACTTAAGTATATAATGAAAAACATGAACAATATATTTGAAAACAATAAAGATATATAGAAATATTTTGAAATGGTAATAATATTTCTATACTACAAAATAAGACCAAGTCTCACAATGTAGGAAACACAAGATACAGAGTTCATAGTAATCTATTTATATCTAAAATAAGAAAATGGTTTCCATTCTCCCATACCTCTAACGTATCCTTAAAAGATCTAGAGTGCCTTGAAATAACTTTTTTAAATACAAAAAGAAATAACATAACCAAACAAAACATACATTCTATTTATTATTGTTTATTTATTAGGTTTTATTCTATGTCTGTACCCCATTCTTATTTTAACTCACCTTTCCTTGCCTTTTTTACTATTTGCACTTCGTGTGTAAATTGTGTGAACTTTAGTTATTTATATATTAGGATAAAACTACAAACTCTACCTAAATATAGGGATTTCCTCTCTTTGCAAATGTTTTCCTAATGTCATAATTCTTTTTATATGGCTTTATTAAATTTTATTTTTTATTAAATTGTATTAGAGATTTTTTGAGTTGTTAAATCTAACCATTTTTACCTTTCATGTGTATTGTTTCAATGCTTGTCTTTCTGCCATAGTATCGATGGTCTTTGGGAGGTTGTTTCTATTGTTTTTCTATTTTATTTTTATCCTTCAGTGTGGCATCCATGTGTGGTTGTGTTGGTATAAACAGGAGATTCATATTTGGTTTAAAGTAATTAAATTATCTCCATATTGCTACCAGTTCTTTCAATAACAGTTATCGAATAGTGGTTTTATTCATCCTTTATTTCATAATGGCTATTATTTAGTGAGTTCTGTTATTTAATTTTTTTGTAATACACCATGATATCTGATCAGACGAGCTGCCTTGCTCTTCTCTATAAAAGAATATTCTTTCATAGTCTCACACATTAATTTTTCCAAATTAATTTCAGAAGAGTTTTTTCTTCCCTTTTATTATCTGATTCATGTTATACTATATATGGCCAACTTTTCTTATGTTTATGTTCAACTGTTATGTTTCTGTATTTACCCCATCTTCGAGAATCTTTGATCTCAAAAGCACAATCTTTTGTTCTTCATTTTCCTCCTCATCTTTTTAGGGAGCAGCTGTTACTATGTCTCTTTGTCAAATAGCCCTCATCCTCCAAAGTAATGGTTAATTAAAATATACCATCCTACATTCACTCACCGCTCCACCTCAGACAAGGAACAAATTCCTATATTGAAATATAACTGATGTTTTCAGTATTTTTAGGGCTTAATTAAATTTCCAGGAAATTGAGCTTTTTATTTTCTTGCAAATAATTGTTTAATCTATATGTATTAACAAATATGTAAAATGAATATCAGAACTCAAGGGAACAAATAATATCTGGTATTTAAATTATGGCATATTAAGTAGAAGGAAAGGGAAAGAAGCATAGGGGTGGGCCAGGGAACAAAGGAATCTAGGATGCCCTAATCAAAACTATATGCACTTAGAATACAATTTCTTATAAAGACAGCAGGATTGAGAAAATTCAGAATTCAAAGACTGCACATCCCAAGGGTACAGGCGATATAGTTCCTAATAGATTGTCCAGAGGAATGTCTACCAAATCTGTGAATGATGTGGCTACCGAAACACTCTTATAGAAACAAGAAACAGACAGGAAAATAGGCACAAGTAATTGAATCTTGCTTTCTTATTCATTCATTCATTTAACCAATGTTAATTACATTACTCAAATATCCCTGCTTCATCTTTATGTATTCATGTCCCTTTTTAATATTCCTGCATATTGATCCTGCTGGCCTTATAAGTGAACAGATCAAAATGTGACACATTATTATAACACTAACCTAAGGATAAACACTATCATAAAATTAATTCAGAACTCTCATAATGCACTAGTTGCACTGACTCTTTTTAGTAAGAAAAAAGAGATAGTTTCCATTCTTTTTATAAATGACTCTTATCTGACTATTTTTCTCTGAAAGGGGTACCAAATAAGTGATAAAGGTCAGCGTAATAATTTAGCCAAAAGTGTCTTTCTGACATTTGAAATAATGTGCTATCTTTTAGCACAAGTTGTTACATTTCTGTATCTCTAATTTTGCCACTGAATTTTAATGCTTTGGGATTTTTCACTAGCTGCTTTGCAGTTAGGTCTCATGGAAGGAGAAATCAGTGACTTGCTTCGGGGGATATATCGAGTTCAAACTCCCCAAAAAGGAACAGATGATGACAATGTACATATTGAAGAAGACGGATACATTAAACAGAAGGAAATTGATTCAGATGATATCTGCCCTATTTGTCAAGAAGCACTTTTAGAGAAAAAGCTTCCTGTTACCTTTTGCAGGTGATTTTGGGGGACTGGGAGGGAAAAGGGTATCTAGAAACTTACAAAAAATTCTAGTTTAATATGTTTGTAACTGATTACGTTATGAGACATGTTGATAGAGAAACAATATCTATTTAAACAATTATATTTAAATTGACCTTCTTTTGTTTCCTAACATATATGTTGTGAGAGGTCCTGTTCTTATTCTGAATATATCTAGGCTACATTTTAAAGAATGAGAATTAAAATGTAACTCCATTTTATTCCCCTTATCACTCTAAGTTATTAAAATAGAATAATTTTCATATTTTTGTTTTAACATGAATAAATGCCATGATTTAGAGTAGCTACAAAGAGTTCTCTGAAAGTAAACATTATTTTACTTTAAAATGATAAAACTTCTTCGTTTCTATTTTTAAACCTAAATAACTCAAAATTTAACACATGTTTATTGAGAGTGTCAGTCAACTATTTTTAAAGGCTCTATAAAGTTGAACTTGGAAAATATGGAAAACCATTTGCTATGGAACTTTTTCATTCTTTTTTCTCCTGATTATTTCTCAAATTTTTCTAAAATCTACATTTTAGTTTTTCATAATGCTGTTTTTATCGAGTATTTTAAAATTATTAACTATTCCCCAAAACATTATTTTTCTCAGCAGGCATTTATTGAGTACTATCACATATTGAATGATTTCTAGAAAAATAAGGCGACATCCAAGCTCTCAGTGATGCTTTTAATTTAAAAAGTAATAATTATTGTTATAATTTTCCTTTTTATTAAATCTATATGCATTCTCACTCTACAAATGAAAATTACTTTAATGACGCAAAATCTTTTACCACCATTTCATTGGCATGGGGAAATTTGTTTGGAATTCTGATGTACTAAATTAAAGATGCTAGATTAAATGAATAACATAAAATAAGGTATGTACTTATGTATGTAATCAAGCTATATCTGGTAAATCAGAATCTATTTTTATGGGAAATAAATATGGTAGCAGAGAAAAATTTATTTATGTAGGTATATATAACTGCATGTTCATATGGTAACCTTGTATTTTATTTCAAACAGGTTTGGCTGTGGCAATAGTATTCATATAAAATGCATGAAGATCTTAGCTAATTATCAGGATACAATATCAAACACTTCCATGTTGAAATGTCCTCTGTGTAGGAAAGAATTTGCACCATTAAAACTTATTTTAGAGGAATTCAAGAACTCTAGCAAACTTGTGACTTCAGCTGAGAAAGAGAGACTGGACAAACACCTTGGAATTCCCTGTAATAACTGTAAACAATTTCCAATTGAGGGGAAGTGTTATAAGTAAGTATCATCAGGAAAATTAGGAATATGTATTCTAACTTTTTTTTTTAAGTTAGGAAACTTGGAGCGTTATGGTACCAGTCATCTAGACTGTGTTCTTTCTTTCCTCCTTTATATAGTGTATTTGCCTTAGTTGATGGCTGCTTGTTTAGAATTTACAGACTGGTGATCTATGTCAGCCTAGTACCTCAGAATTGCAAATGTTTTGTTTTCTTCACTTACACAAGGGAATTGACTTTGCACTCCAGTCTAGATTGAGTCTGAAGTAGCATCCTGTCCTGGAAGTTCTGGACATAGACTTTGTTGATTTGCCCTAGATGAGTTTCCAAGCTCAGAGCCCTTGCTAGATGGACTTCTACCCTCTCTAATTTTCTTTGAACCACTAGTGAATTCATTGCCCTAAACTCCCAGGATTGAGCTAAAGGGACATCGACTAGATTGACTGAATGTTTGAGTCCCCCAGATTGCAGTAAGTGCATGTTTTGTTTTCTTTTGTATCTTATACCTCAACAAGAAGATATTTATTAGAGAAAACAATTTCCATTACTTTTGTGACTAATCTTTAAACATAAAACATCAATTAATTTCTCTACTCAGGAAATTGCACTTTCTTAATTAAAATTTTAGGTTAAATGTATGTTAAGAAGAAAATGTTTTGTTTAATCTTAATTTTTTTTCTAGAATGCATAAGTTTACATTTCGGTCTTCCCAGAATTACACTGAGTTCAATTATTTTTTAAAACCCTCTTATAAAACCATAAAAATATTTTTTATCACCCCAAACAGTGAATGATGCCTTTCTCCTTTGAATTCTTTTAGTTCTTTCTTTATTCTATGTAACACCTAGAAGAAAATCAACTGTATCACCATTAGCAGAAGTCCTTATTGGAACACAGCTAACTTGAGAAGGCTACAAAGGAACATTTTCACTTGTGGAAGAAGGGCAGAATTTTTATTTAAGATTTGTATTAAAATATAGCTAACACACAGTATTGTATTAGTTTCAGGTACACACCATAGTTATTCAACATTTATATACCTAAAGAAATGATCACCATGATATGTCCAGCAATCATCTGACACTGTACAATGCTATCACATTATTATTAACTGTATTCCCTGTGCTGTACATTACATCCCCATATTTTATTTGTTTTATACCTAGAAATCTGAACTTCTTATTCCACTTCATCTTTCCCCCCCTTTTTAAGTTTTTCATTTACAATTAACATTTAATATTTTATATTAGTTTCGGGTGTAGAGCATAATGGTTAGAAATTTATGTAATTTATGAAGTAATTCCCCTGATTAGTACCCACCTGGTACCATATATAGTAATTATCATATTATTGACTATATTCCCTATGCTTTACTTTACATCCCCATGACTATTTTGTAACTACCAATTTGTACTTATTAATCAACAAAGGCATAATTTTTACAGAGGTTTAGCAGGAGGTATTCAGTTAGTTTTAGGAATGTTGGCTAAAGAGGGTTCTAAAAAAATGAAAGTCTTGGTATGTGGTATTAGCAGCCATTGTTTGCGCAATTGATATTTTTTCAAGAGGTTTGGATAAGAACAACAAGGGGCTAAGGTAACACGAGGAAAGGGGGGTTGTGAAGAACAGCTGTGGAGGACAAGGGTATATGAAAGCCACAGTGTAAAATTCTCGGTTCTTATAGTCATGGGTTCCTCACATGGTTAATATGTGGCTTTAGCAGATTATCTCAATTCTTGCTTTTAAGTATTTTGTTGATGACAGTATACTCCTCTGTCACTCTGAGCTTTCTGGCTGCTCTCTCGGTTTTCATGGATGCTGCTTCTTCTACCCCTCAATATAGACATTTCCCACTGTACTGCTCCCAGCCTGCTGCTCTGAACTCTCCTCTGAGAACAACTTCTCTTTGAATTTGGCTCACAATTATCCATGTCTCTATCAATCCTTTTTTAAAAATTAAAAAATGAATTTCTAACATTTATGACTTTCCCACCTTCCATTCCCTCAAATACTAACATTTCAGTCATTAGTTTAAAAAATTAATTCCAATAGTTTTTGGAAAAGATAGAGTAGAAAACAAGATAAACTTAGAAAACTTTTCAGTTTCTTAGAGTTTCACAATATAGCTACATATCTTTTTAAGTTAACTCTAAAAATAACATAATGTGTTAAAATATAAAAATGCTTAACTTTTGCTAGCCCAGCATAATTTGATGCACTGAATTAAGTGCATCACTGCTCTGATCGATTGATGTTAATTATTAAGAATCTTCTCTGTGTGTATAAATAGTAATAATAAATAAATTAGCACTTGCTGCTTCTAAGATGTCTTAAGGACATATTTTCTCAGATTTCTCATAGAAATAGTCTTCTAAATCTTAGATAACTTGACTAATAAAATAAATTTATTTGCTCAGAACATGATTTTATTGATGAGCATTGCTGCAAGAAAATTAAAATTCTTTGCTTGTGGCAAAATGTTCATAAATGATATAAGTTTGAGATTAAGCTTTTATGAAAAGTGAAGTTTGTTTTAAATTTGTCAATAGTTTTGATATATATATTTATATTGATATTTTATTGATATATATATATACATACCTTTTCCAATTTTGTGAGTAAAGAGAAGAAATAAAATATAATTCCTGTATTCAAGATGTATTTTTCTAAGTATAACTCTAACATTTATGAAACAATTTGAAAATACTGGATAATCAAATGATAGACTAATATAGGCTGTATATTCTAGGGGAATTTAGAGGAAAAGATAAATAAAAGCTAAAGTACTCCAGGAAGACATCATGGAAGGGATGTGTGGTAGGCAAAATAACACCCTCACAAATATGTCCATATCCTCATTCCTGGAACCACTATATCTGGGCTCAGTATAATCCCAAGGGTTCTTAAAGTAGAAGAGGAAAACAAAGAGAATCAGAGGGAAATGTGACCATGTAAAAAAGGCACAGAGAGATGCCACATTGCTTGCTTTTAGAATGGAGGAAAGGGTCACAAGCTAAGCTAAAGAAGGGGAGGACAACATGAGAAAGGCAAGGAAAGAGATCTTCTCAAGACCATCCAAAAAGAAATGCAGCATTGCAAACCTCTTCATTTGAGCCCATTGAGACCCATGTCCAGCTTCTGTCTTACAAAAACAATAAAATAATAAATAGTATTGTTTAAGATGTCAAATTTGATGTACCTTTTGACAGTAGAGGAAACTAATACAGGATAATAATTAACATGGGCCTCGTCATATATGTATAGTTCCCAGGGAAGTTTGGCCAGAAATTTTCATCAAAACACATCAAAATAATTTGATTTTTTTCTTGTATGTTTTGGTGTTTTGTATTTTTAGGTGTACCCAATGTATAGAATTTCACTTATGCCAGGAATGTTTTGATAGCTGCTGCCATCATTGTCACCCATTTACTTTTCGTGAGGTATAGTATCCATCTTGAATTTCGTATAGTGTTTGTATTTGTCCTATTGTAAATTTAAGTAAAATAAATATAAGAATAATAAGAATAAGTAACGTTCTGGAATAGAGTTAACTGAGTTTTAATAACAATCAAAGACCATAGTTTTTGAAGAACGCTTTTTCACAGGGACATACAAGACAATCCATTCTTACATTGGTAATTTATAAAATCCAACACAATAACAAACATCTGATAGCATTTTACATAAATCATAAGGACAGCCATCAACCCTTAAAATTCATTTTTAAAAAAGACATTACAAATTGACTTGCTACAGTATTATGTTATTGATATGCAGCCTATTAATTTTAATTCACAAAATAAAAATTTCCATGATTTACAAAGTAATATTTACTTTTTACCTATTGCAGAAGAGAAATCAAAGATGGAAATCACTAGAAAAAAGATCAGATGAACTTGTAAAATACATAGATGTTAAAAATGAGATAGAAGAAAAGATGCCACATTTTCAAGAAAAGCAAGGGTGAGATTCTCAGTAAAATTTACAGTTCTTGTATGACTTAGGAAACATAATTTTTTAGTTAGATAAATTTTATTCATTCCTTTATTCAATAAATATATATTGAAGACTTATTATATACTAGGTGACATTATATTATGCAAGTGAAGAACAAGGCTCTTGAGTCAGACTGCCTAAATCCAGTCCTAGTACTACCACAAGCTGGCTGTGTGACTTTGGGGCTAGTTTACTTCTCTCTGCCTCATTTTATCCAACTTTAAAATAGGAATAATTATAACACCAGCCTCACAGGAATTTTGTGAGTATGAAATGAATAAATACACACAGTAAATATTCAAATAATGTTATCTATAATTATTATCAATTCTACCAGAGATTATACTAGATAATAGGGATATAGCAATTTCCTCAGTAAGTAAATGATCATCTAAATAAATGTAAAACTAAAACTGACATAAATTATATTAAAAAAAATACAGGGTGATTTGAGATTTGCTTTGAAGTAATTGAGAAGGAAGAATGAAGTCTCTCTTGCCCCATTCCCCCCTTCTCCACACCAAGGAGGAAGAGTACTGAGCGAATCGATTGCATTTCAGAACACAGACTGGGCATTTACTAGTGGGCAGGCCTCTAGACCTTTTGTCGTACTCTTTGTAAATTAAAGAAAATTAAAGTTGCTGTTTATTATTAACATGTTAGGCATATTATAAAATATATATACAAAATATCATTTTTAAAGGATGGGCTAAAATTGAAATAAATTTTAAAAAATAGTTTTAGTAAATTAACCAAACAAAAATTGTGCTTGTTCATATGTATATGAACAAGCACTATATATATATATATATATATATATATATATATATATATATATATATGCATGTTACTATCCAACCCAGTGGATATTTAGCCTATGCCCTGTGGAGCTGTTGTGGAGCATTTTATACCTTATAGATATAAAAAGCCTATACAAAGACTCTTCACCTCCTTTTCTCTCGACCCTGGCTAGGTATCACACTTCAACCTATTAGAATGACAAATTGTATAACTAAGGGTTTAGGAGATTTGGCTGGGAGGCAAGATAACATTGGGGGTAGAAGGACATTCTAGGCAGAGAAAGTGTAACAAATAAAAGGAATTTCAAGATTTTAAGAGCATGGTTAACCTAAAAGAATAAAAATACTTGGTTTTTTTTTTTTTAGTGGACAATTACATGACCTTGATAAAAGCAGTTTTTGTAGCATGATGGAAGTACATCTGTGGAATAATGAGAAGTATGAGCTTTTCTGAAAAATATATATGAACTTTTTCTGAATGACTTTTGAACAATAGGAATGCATCTAATCTTTTGAGCAAGCTTTTGTTTTTAAATGTTTGTTTTCTCTGTCTTATCAGTTGCTAATGGCATCAAATAGCAGTTAATTTGCATTGTATGATCTTAATTATGGCAGTTGGTGCTTTTAGAGTCATAATAACATGGTCGAACAATACTGACAATGTAAGTATATACTGCAAGGGAAAATGAGTTTTTTCATGTATTATGATCAACCAATTTATCATAGTAGCCTGGAATATTTAATGTGGCTTGCTGTGAACTTTACTTCCTACAAGATGGCAGAGTAAATTGTGTTATATTTTTCTAAAAACAAGCCTAAGTGTTGGCTTAGACTAAAATAACTTGAATATATCAAAATTTTGTTCCGTTTCATTGACATTAAAAAATACGAATCAAAAAAAATTTCAGGTAAGTATTTTTATTTTAAATGACTAAATTTGTTGTGTTATGAAATCAATGTTCAGGATCAACATAGTAGTTTTTAAACATTATAATGTATGAGATTTATTATCTTTAGTTCAAGAAAACAGTGGGTTCCTTTGCATTATTTATATCGAGGTTTTTACCTACACTATTGATTACTTCCTGATCTGTAATCGCATATGAACATTCATGTCTCTGCTTGCTCCCATTCAGCCAGGTACACACCCCAAAACCCGTGGTAAAGTCACTGCCTCTCTTACTGATCACAAAGAATAGTAAGCTGCTTGCTCCAGGCTACCAGTGTCGCCTTTGTTTGAAGGAATTTTGTCTTGGTCAATACACAAGATTGCTACCATGTTCTCACAAGGTAGAAGTCATATTATTTTAGTTTGACTTTCTCTGTAGGGCCAGTTTTCACAAATGACATGACAATTTAGATCTCTCGTTTCACTTTTTAGTTATGTGCAGAAATGTTCACATTGAACAGTATATGCAGAGGAGCTGCAGCAGAAACTATTGAAAAGGCAGCTTTACCCCCTTAAGTGTGGATTCTTATTGATTAGAACTCATTTCTGTATATACCATCTAGGAAAGATAAAATGGCCCTTGAAGTTAGATGACTTTATCTAGTTATCTATAAAAAGAAAAAGCTTAAGAATACTAACTTTTTAATGTATTTTTGTGATTCTTTGGATGAGACATATGCTTAATTTGATATAGTCAATTATTATTTCAAATGAACTCACTGAAATCAAAGTCTAATATTATTTGATTACTATGTAGTTGGTAACAGGGTTTTTAATGAAATCAAGTAATCTCAATAAAAAAACATGTATAGTTTTAGAGTCACCCTTACTTAAAATTAAAATGTTTAATAGTTTTTCTTCTCAAGAATGTGATTTATTATTTTATATGCTACCCATCCTCAGATCAATTTTCAGTTCTATTTGGTTATGACTTTTTTTATCATTTATTTTTATTCATTAGCAATAATAAAATTAATAGTTTGAATAAGCAATTAGTTTTTAATGAAACTACAAAAATGATATCCATAGAAGATTTTCCATTTTAATGTTGAAAGTGGACATTAGTCCATAATCAATTAGATTTTTAATATTTCAAAATATTTTCATAAAACTTGGTAAATTATAATTACTTTCCATTTTTGCTAGCTTTAATAGTAATAATGAAACTTGAAAAATTTTGAATAGATAATATACATTATGCACAAGATATTCTTATCCCTGATTAATTTCTAACCCTTTTTGTTTTTAAGTTTCATAGGAAATGTATTGACAGTTGGTTATTCCACAAGTGCAATTCCTGCCCTGTTGATGGACAAGTTATATATAACCCATTAATCTGGAAAGATACAGCAGTGAATGGACATATACATCAGTCTGTTTCGAACACAGACACCATTCATCTGTCAAAACAGGAAGAACCAGGACTTTTTATTCCTGGTACTGGATTAATCTTAAAACAAAATAGGCCTGGAATTTTACCCAGCATACCTCATCATAATTCTGAAAAGTTGAATACACCTCAAAGTTCAACAGATACCTATCAAAATAAAACAACAGATGATCTCTGCTCTATCAATTTAGATGATTCAAATTCAAGAAAACTAATCTATGAATATAAAATTAGCCAACATTTCCCTAGGTATCTTCAAGATTTACCCACTGGATCCTTTGGAAAAATATCATCTCAAACATTTCTTCCTTCTATTGCTCACAAGAATATTATATGTCCCACTGGGATGGAAAGCCCATGTATCAATGAAAATTACCACACTGATCAAAGCCAGAAGATGACCAAAGGCTGTAAACCTATTAACCACAATCAAAAGAAGATTCTTGGTACTAAAATAAGAGAGGAAAACAGTAGATCAAATACTTTACTTCCAGAAGACTTAAACCTTATTGTGAATTGGGGTACAACAAAACTTAGTTTGTCTAAAAGGTATAATAACTGTATGGGGAAAATTAGGCAAAAAAATAGTCATCTATCAAGAAGGCCTATATCTCACCCTTTAAATACAAAAACTGAGCTATCTTTAATATTGAAAGGAGTTCAGTTATGAAAATATATTTTTGACTAATATTGGCACTTTTAAATATTTGGATATTGAACATAAAATGTTTTATTTGTAGAACATAAAAAACACTATATACTCTTGATAAATGTGTATCAAATTCTCTGTTCATTTTGCCTACTTGTCTATGAATAACTAACTACACTTAAAGGAAATTACCCTGACTCCTTATAAAACTGAAAGCATTATATGTCTTGAGGAGTATGTTCAGGATTTATGAATTATGAATAATTTCTAGAACTTTTATATCCTATTTTATACTGATTACAGTAATTATTAATTAAGGATTAAGATTTTTCTTGCATTGAATCACTGTTTTTAAACATTCCACTTGATAACATATAACATGCTGGGATTCTTTCTAAGTACTTGTGTGTTTTTTACATTAACTTATAGTGGTAATCACCACAAACCTACAAGAAAATCCTGGTGGTTTTCTTATTTCCTTAGTTTTCTTATACATAAAATGAAAATAAAATATATCTTTAATACTATAAGCTATGCCAAGTTTATAATGGTCGTACTGTTTTATTTTCAAGAAGAGTATAAGTGCTACCAAATTTCTTGATACAATCAGTAGTAGATGGATCTGTTTTTTAAACCAGTTATATTTCTAAAATGTTCATTTGAAAAATATAATGCTTAGATTCTGTTTATTTTTAAATTCTATGGCTCAGTAGCTTTTCAATTTTTTTTAAAACAGACATTGATGACTTTATTGGTTTTGTTATCTATAACAAGGGAAAAAACCTCACAATTTTTTCTTTGTCATGGTTGTAATAGAATACATGATTGTTCTATGAAACAAATCATGAAGACATCAAGCAGAGAAAGTTCTTGGAAAGTAACATTTGAACTTAAAGAAATGATTAATTAAAATTGAGGTTAATCACCAAAGAAAATAATTACTAAAATGTAGTTCAGAAACAGTAATTAAGAGTAAATTAGAACATGAGCTGCATTTTAAAAATGAATAGAAAGTTTGGCTTGTTTCCGCTATATAAATGGAGGGTCCAATATATTTGTCAGCAATTCAGGATTGTATCAGCCTTCTTTTTTGGCAGGGGGGGCAAAGTGGAGTGAAGAAAACTGCAAATTAATTTTCCAATTAATTGAATGTTACTTATCTTCTAATAGATACTGTGCTCTCCTTTTAAAAAGAATTCTTCAAAAAATAAGTATAGAAAATGCTTTAAAAAGCAAAACATGAAAGAGTTGTAAAAGAAAAATAATAAATTGGGCTACTGGTAGAGAGAAGTAATAATACTGTAAAATTTTATTTTTCAGTTTAAGATATTTAGATAGTATTTCTATACTAGTCAAACTTATTAATGACCATTCAGTAGTTATTTTAGTTTCACTATTGCAGTAGTATACTATATACAAAATATTCCACCCATTATTACAAAAGGAGAACAGATATCAACTGCTAGTATAACAATTTCTGAACAAGATTTGCCCAGAAAGAGTTGCGTATAGGTGACTCAGTATGGATGTGGTTAAATAGTTATTGGATTTGTTATTTATTAGACACATATCACAAAAAGTGCATGATTTCTAAAAATAAAGACCATTCTGTTTATGAGGAAGAAGAAATGGCCTGAGATTGGAAAAATACAGATTCGAGGGCAGTGGTGAGTGGCCTGTGAGGCTGGTCAGGGGCCTAAAAGAAGAAAAATTGAAAAATTGCAGACAAACAGGTTAGGTGTGGATGGACGTATAGAAAGGTACTGCAAAAAGCTTCACCCACTGGGAGAATTTTTTCTCACCGCCATCTTTCAAGGCTGCTCCTAGTGAGGCTACACAAGAGTTAGCCATCCATTTTTAATTTACACCCATATACACATCTGACACATCCAGAAACCAAACTCAGGTTTTTTCCATCAGATGGTCATAGGTATAAGCCAAAGGAGGTGCAATATTTTAACATTACCCAACTTTAACAGATAACTTGGAGGTCTGGGCTCTCTGCTCATGAACCTTACCTTTTGATACTGCTGTTTTGATACATGCTGTTGGATATGCCAATTCCATATTATGATGAATTGCTGCTGGGCCTAACCAACTTTATGACACGATGGATCTGATAGACTCCAGTTCTTGATAGACATTTATGGATATGTGATCAATTAATTGGTGTCCCATGGTTAGGGGCTTCATTTCTACCATGGCAGGCCATGAGTTGTTTTTCCAAAGGTGAATTTCATCTTCCAAAACCTCAAGAACATACATGCGATTCTCCCACTTGGGCTTGCCACAACATCCACATGTCACCTTTATCCATCACCAATACCTCTAATACCATAGGGTCTTGCAGAGTTGCTTACACCACAGTCTAGACCTCTGACAGAGCTCTCTTCTGCTCTGGGTCCCACCAAAGCTGGCAGCCATTAATGTCATTCAGTATGTAGGCCACAACAGTATTCTCAGGTGTGGAACAGGGAAATATGCTGCCTCTAAGCCTCGAAGTACCAACCAGGTAGTAAGCTGCCTTTTTTATTGTGGAAAGTGCAAGATGTGATAATTTGTCTCTTATTTTGGAGTGGATATCTTGGCCACAGGAAACTAAAAATTTTACTAATGATAAGTTCCTGAATCTTTGTGAGTTTATCTCCCATCCTTGTGGAGCACACGTGTTTTACCAAGGAGCATGATAGCAATCTCTTGCTTACCTGACCCAAGTAACATAACAGCATTAATATAGTGAATCAAAGTAACATTCTGTAGGATGTTCAAATGGTCCAGCAGGCAGGAGAGTTAACATAGCCCAGGTGCAAAAATATAAATATATATTATTGCCTATATTGTGTGAAAGAACTCTTTTGGATCCTCTTTTCTCACTGAAATAGAAAGGATGCATTCACCATATCAATGGCTTTATATCATGTACCTGAGGACTTGTTAATGATCTCTAGCAAAAATATCACATCTGACACAGTCACTGCAATTGAGATTACTATTTCATTGAGTTTGTGGTTGCAGTAGTCTGCTGTCATATTTCCAAGATCCTTCTGGTTTTTGCAAGGGCCATAATGGTGAATTAAAGGAAAATTTGATAGGGACCAACACCTCTGCGTAGTCTAGATTCTTAAGGGTGATGCTAATTTCTATCATCTTCCTTGAGATGTACCATTGGTTTAGATTTGTTTCTTGTCTGAATTTGGGGAATCAGTTGAGAAGCTTCCATGTGGGTGTGATTATGCTTATCCCACAGGCCACAGATCTCACTACGGGACTTGTACTAATTAGTCAGTATTTATTCTCAATTATCCTTTCAGAGACTGGAGAATAACTACTGGATGTGGAGCATCACAGGCCAAATGTTTCTCGGGACTCTATTTATTACCTATCCTCCATATGCCCCAATTCTAATAGTGCTTCAAGTTTCTGGGTATTGCTATACATTCAGACAGTGTTCAACAGTCCTTGAAATGTTTAGGTATTTCCCTTTCCCCAATCTACAGTACTGGGGTGGCCAACTCATTCTAATTAACTCAGGACTTTCCAATTAAAAAATTAAAAAAAGTCCCATGTTCCAAGAAGCCTCTGAGTTCTGAGAAAACTGGGACGATTGCCCACTCTACTAGTTACCAAGTAAATGACTTTTGGGGAAAGAGTGGGAAAATCATTACTGGGTGTGCTGTGGTATTGCTATTTCCTTCCTATTAGGGACTTAGTCACCTCTTCAGTCAGTGAATTCTGGGTTGGAAGACTACCTCAGATCCAGAAACTTAGCACTGGATTGTGACTTTTAATTAGGATGATTGGCCTTGGCCTTCTGGTCATCCATTCTCCATTCTTATGATGATAATGCAAGCTGATCAGAATACCTTTATTGGATTCCCATCTATTATGCTCCTAAGTGACATTCTAAGTAACCATCTCCATCTCTCAGTTTGGACCTCCTGGCTGCTACTCTGACCCTGCCACTTATTACTATAATTTCATCTACCTGGATTTTGACAATTAAATGCTGACACCTGGTCTTTATTTGGGTCCAATCATGCCCATGGCTATCACTGAGACTAATAATAAGATCCTCTCCTCCTGTCAGCCCTGGGTTATAGGAAAGAGCCACCACTAAATTTCCAGTGATTTTAGCGCCCCACAGCAGAACATTGTTTATAGCTTTGGTAAGTGGTTTATTTTACAGGCCTTCCCATGGGACATATTCATCTGGTGGGGCTCTTGGCTTTACAAAGTACACTTATTCCAGCATGCTGGCTTTCACTGGGCTTTGTTGATCCCTTGGTTTACAGTCTGCTATGGAATTCTGGTATTTCAACTTCACTTAGCATTGGCCATTGTTTATCCATGCCTCTAGGAATAATGTCAATAGTAAGTATACACCATAATCTGGAGGGACCTCACCATCCATTTTCTCACCCGCTGTTAAATCCAATATCATTAGATTGCTCCCAAGTCAAAAACTCACCTCTGACCTGGTTCCCTTAATTAAGCACTCTCAGAATTCAAACCCATCGAGTTCTTCTTGAGTATCTACCAAAACCCAATGAGTATGTCTTGCAGCTTCCTTAGCAGGAGCCCACAGACCAGTACCAGTCTGTGGCCTATTAGGAACTGGGCTGCATAACAGGAGGTGAGTGGAGGGCGAATGAGCGAAGCTTCATCTGTATTTGCAATTGCTCCCCAGCACTAGCATCACTACCTCAGCTCTACCTCATATCATTAGATTCTCATAGGAGCACTGGTCCATGGTGCCATAAAGGTTCTGGACCACTGTTTTTTTAGGATATTAGGCCTTATTTGCACCAGCCTATCCTTAGCTGACTTACGCTGTGACTTAACCTAATTATATACCTAGTGGTCATAACAGAAGGTAAAGGCAGACCCTCAAGGAGGGCACATGATATTTTGTGGGGAGAGGACTTTGCAGTAGCTGCAAGCAAGGGGGGATGGGCAGACTAGCCCTTAAAAGAAAGTGTTGACTCGCTTCTGCATTTTCAGAGTTCAGAAGTGTCTGAGAGTTCAAACTGTTCAGTCATATACCCAGATGTTCTCTTCCCAAAAATGAAGATCCCATTTTTTTCCAAACAGGCCTGATCTCATCATAACTAATCTGCCTCAGTTGGGCATTTAACCTTAACTGGAGCTCTACCACTCCATTACCTCCTGATCTTCAGCTTCCTCTGCCTTCTTGCTGCAGGAGAGCGGTTTTACAAGCTACCAGGAAGGTCTGTTGGCTTTCCTGCTTAGTGTTCAGTTGCCCACGCCTTTTCATCATCTTTTTCTAGGGTAGTAATATGCTTAACAATATCCATCCATTGACATTGTCCTTATAGTTATCTTCCCCAGTACTTCTCAAATGTCCGATACTTTACACCAGCTGATGCATACTCCCCTCCCCCAGTGGTATTCCAACATAACTCACCGACGAAGAGAGTTTTAGTAATTGGATATACATGTTATACCCATGGGTGTCTGTTTCACTTACCAATGACAAGGTCTCAATGACTCCTGGACTGAAAGTGATCCACCTTCCAAACCCTAATTTGTCACCTACTTTCTCAGACCCCTCCATTACCAACAGGCATGGATTATTTCTTTCAAAAGCAAATGTTTAAATAGAATTTGATGTGCAAGGTATTTATTAAGCATTAACACCTGTGAAAAAGAAGCCCCTGATCCTGTCTTTATTTAAATTTTGGCATTTTGTTCATCATTTCTCCTTACTCGATTCCCTTCCCTGGGGTAAGAAAAGCAAATTTGGCAGGAGAAGTAGAACTGTAAAGCCTTGGTCATACTCCTGTCACAATCAATCATGGGTTGTAGGCCACTCTAGGGAGAGTGTGCCATCAGCCTAGGTAGTGCTCTGCAGCTGAGGCAGACTCTGAAGAAGCTGAGAGCAGCAGGCTGCCCGCTGATCACACTCCCAGCAGCCACAGCCACAAGTTCTTCCATGAAGGCTGATCTGGGCCACACGTTTCCTGTTTACTATAAGTATAGATGGAGAAAATTATTGAATTAAAGGAACACCGAAAAGGTAATTGGTAAGAGAAAGGAGGGAAAAAGAAGTCTAAAATAATTATTTTTGTAGTAGATATTACTTGGATGAAGGAACCAATACCTGTTTTTTGTTTGTTTGTTCGTTTGTTTGTTTCTGGATATTTGGGAAACTACAATTCCCAGCCCCACTGTAGTTAGGCAAAGCTCTGTGACGCTCATGAATGTAAATGGGAGGTAAGCACTTAAATGTTAAGCTTTGAGCTTAGAAGAGGTTCGAGGTGAAAATATAAATTTAGGGGTCATACCATATTGATAAATATTATGACCTATTAATGAATAGGTGGATAATATCCGCCAAGGAGTAAGTACAGAGAAAATGGGGTGTTTTGGCCAGAGCTTTGAAGAGCTCAAATATTTAAAACTTGGGAGAAGATGCTAGTGAAGGAGGCCAAAAAAGGACGAAAAATGTTCTACTTTGGGATTTAACAATATTTAACTATTCTATCTTCAAAACTCTTTCTTGAAGACTAAACGAAATTATTTAATCTGTTAAAATGTAAGGTACTTAGGGGTACAGACTTTGCTGTCTTGTCATTGCTAAATGCTCAGCATACGGTGGTTGTCATATGTGTTGAATAATTGAATTATAAAGACAAGTGGCCAGATAGGAGGGGGAAGATTTTTTTTTTTAATGTGGCATTACAAAATTAAAGAAAGAAAACGTAATCAATGTATAGGGATTAGTTAAATAAGATCATGACTGAAGAATGCAATTTTGCTTTAGCAATATGAAAAGCATTTATGACCTAAGCTAAGAGAGTTTTAGTGGAGGGGTGGGAGCAAAGCCCAGATTGCATTGAGGAGAGAATGCAGGTGAAGACATTAAAACAAGGAGCATGCAATACTCCAGAAGGGAGATTATAAAGGAAAAGAGAGAAAAGTAGAAGAGGTTTGTTTCAGAGATTTTTAAAAACCAAGACTTGAACACATTTAAATATAATTGAAAGCTGGTGTGTGTGATAATTGATAACAGAATGATCTAGAGCACATGTGCCAAGATGTCCTGTTAGTAGGATGCAAGGACTTATCCACTATAACATAAGGAAGAAAGGGGGAGTAGTATAGGTGTGGGCAGGTTTGAATTTTTGCTGACAGGAGATGAAGTTGTAGTCAGACTGGTAGAGAATTACAAGGCTCGAGGTCATGGAAATGGATTAAATCAACTTTTATTCTCTTCAGAAAAATGGAAAGTGAACTTGGTAGTGAAACAGAAAATTCAGGGAGTTTGAAGGACTGCTTAAGTTTGTTGACTCTGAATTTATATGTCATTAATCTGAGTTATTGGGTAATTTCTAGCTACACGAAGTAATCTATGTGCAGCCATAGAGAACTTGGAGATTTGAATTCACCTATGGTAAGCAATTATAATTAAAGGAAAATGAACAAGAAAGTTTGATGCCTCAACAGTGAGAGATTAAAGAGATAGACTTAAAGCCTAAACGAGATCAGAAGAGAATATAGGAGAAGCCCGACTCAAGGTAAAATAAATGAGTACATAAATTAAAAGATAAAGATTAGTCAAACAAGGGTACTTAGACAAGAAGTTTGGATCAGGAAAAGTAATGGCTAAAGAAGAGATTTCAGAGGTGGTTTAACCTCATGGACATTCACATCCCTCTTGACAACAGGAATTTGTGAGGAAAGAAAGTTGGTAAAGCTGTTGCCAGAAATCCTCAGGAAAGGAGAGCCTACAAGGTCTACCGAGAAGTGGGGCTTAAGGGGGGAAGCATGAAGAAATGGAAAACCTTTCGAGGGAACTGGCATTGTTATAAAATGGTTGGCAGCTGTGACGTAAAAATGGCAACAAGTAGAGAGAAAACTGATCCCAACTCTCAATCCTGCTGCAGGACAGTATGAAAAAACAAGTATGCTGGGAAGTGGAGTCTCTGAGGAGGAGCACAGGTTAGGGCGAGAAGGTAAGCAGCAAAATAGTTTATGGAAAGGTCACAGGTGGAGCGAGCTCTTGGTAGTGGAATCAGAAGTTGAGAGAAAAAACGTAGGATTTGGAAAGAGGAGTGAGTTGTTAGGAGAGAAGAAAGGAATACTAAGTATTATGAAGATAAGAATGAGTGGAAAGAAGATGGGGCTTAATTTGAGATCAAGAAATGTAAGTTTGAGGCAGAGTGAACAGTCATTTCAGTGACTGTTCAGAGCTTTGGTCCTGCTCAATTGTGGCCCGGTGGAGAGCCCCATCAAGTGGATGGATGTGAGCTTTAGCATTTTATGCTCTTTACCCTTAATTTTTCAGTAGCAAATTTATGAGGCCCAGCTGTATTACATAAAATTCTGTTATCTTCATTTCCCTTAGCACTTCCTCAGAGCCAGTTTAAGAGATGAAAGAATTTTTGGAGATCCTGTTTTCTTTATGAGAAAAACGAAGTGCAAGGGGTTTTAATGTCTCACCCAAGATGAGGAGCCAAAATTAGAGGAAAATAATATGCTTTTTATCACTCCAAGTCTAATGCTCTTTCTCTCTCTTCCCCCTGCTTCAATCTCAATCTCCCTCCTGCCTACTCCCCACTTATCTACCTCCATCTGTCTGTCTCTTTCTCAAACCCTCTCTGTCTCTCTATTGGGGGAGTATTATATTATCCGATTTTAAACTCATCTTATGACTAGAGAATGTTTTCTGGAGTTTGCAAAGGCAGAATATTCTTAAGAATGGCGTGTAGTTAATGTTTAAGAGTCTATTATACTGAGCAAATACCATCATGAGTACTATCATGATTAATTTCTACATATATAATATGTGTCACTTGTACATACGGTAATAAATATTTTATTCGAAGCAGCCATTATAATAAAATATTTAGAGGTACATATTTGCAGAAACATTTCCAAAAGCAATTAGAAGATTAAAAACTGTTGGAACTGCTTTTTTTCTAAGTGGTGACTGCTGTGAAACAAGTTTTACCTTAATGTGTTCTTTGAAAAATATGACTTTTAAGTTAAAATATCATTTTATTGGAAAATTGATCTCTCTGGGGCAGAGTGAGCATTTTTCAAGCTTGAATTGGAGACACTGATTCAAATAAAAGAAAGTTTGGCATATCACAAAGGTTTAAATTATTGGAGAGGTTCTAGTGTTTGAAAGTTGGATTTCAGTTTGTAAATAAATTGTACCGTTTTATGGCCATCTGTTTCATAATCAAAACATGTTTCCAAGATGTATGCTTGTTCAAATATTTAACTCCTGAGAGTAAGTACTGGAAGATGTAACATTAAAGATCAAATTATGTTTAGACACAATTTTAATATAGTACTTATAGTACTTATATATACGAGTGTATTATTCCTATATTATAAGATAGCAAAGAAAATTAAATATTTTAAGTAGTTGCTTTTATTTGAAAAACATCAATAATGGAATAGTGGTATGTTTCAGTGATATTTTAATGATATCCGAATGAGACAAGGTATACTGATAAAAATTCCTCTTTTCCAAAAAATACTACTTATGAGTTATGACTTTAGGAAAAACATGTACAAGCTAGAAATAATAATAGGTTTTCTATCATGTTTTTCTCCCTTAAGTTTTGTGTCTCAGCTCTGGATTTTTGTTTTGTGAGTATATCATTAGGTTTGTGGAAAATGTCTCATAGATAAAATACCTTCTTATAGCATATTATCTTCATTTATTTATACAAGTTCCATCCTTTTACTTCTACCCTTTTACGTTTTTGTTGTCAAATTGAAGTAACTATATTTATTTGTAAAGCTTTTTTCTCTTGAACCTTTGTCATAATTAAGTCTTTAAACACCCTATTCTGAAATGGAGTTAAAATTTTCTGCTTCTATTATACTCAAAGTTATGTGTACTTTTGTCTTTTTATTTCAGATAGAATTTACCTTTCAACATTTTTTATGAAAGTTATTGGGGTGACATTGGTTAATAAAATCACATAGGTTTCAAGTGTGCAATTCTTAATACATCATATGGATATGGCATTGTGTTCACCACCCAAAGTTAAATTTTCTTTTATCAACATTTCTTGTAATAGAGGTCTTATGGATGTAAATTCCTTCGAATTCTGTTTGTCTGTGAAAGCCTTTATTTCTCCTTCAGATATAAAGAATAACTTTGCTGGATATATTATTCTTGGCTAGTCATTTCCATCTTTTGATATTTTGAATATATCACTTTACTCTTACCTGGCCTGTGGCGTTTCTGCTGAGAAATCTGATAATAACCTTATAGGGTTTCCCTTGTAGGTTATTGTCTTTTTTCCCTGGCTACCTTGAGAATTCTTTTTTATTAACTTTGACAGTTTTAACATAATATGACTTAAAGAAGGTCTTTCTGCATTGAGATAATTAAATGTTATGTTAGCTTTTTGAACTTGAATGACCAGTTCCTTATCTAGGTTTGAGAAGTTCTCATTGATTATTTCTTTGAAAAGGTTCTCTGTTCCTTTCTTCCTCTCTTCTCCGTAGAGGACACCTATTATACTTATGTTGTCCTTTCTAAAGGGGTCAGATAATTCTCGTAGTTCTTTCATGTTTTTTAAATCTTAGTTGTCTCTCCTCTTCCACCTGAATCATTTCTTTATTTCTATCTTTAAGCTCACTAATTCTTCCATATGGTCTGCTCTAATTCCACTGGTTTCTAACAGAGGCTTCATATCAATTATTGAGTTCTTCAGCTCCAGAATTTCTGTTTGTTTCTTTTTTATAGTTCAGTCTCTTTGATGAAGTATTACTTTTGTCATTAATTTTATTCCTGAGCTCATTTAATTTTCTTTCTGAGTTTACTTGTATCTTGAGTTTCTTCGTGATTGCTATTTTGAATTCTTTATCATTTAGATCACAATCTTCCATGACTTTGAGTTTGGTTTCTGGAGAATTGTCACTTTATTTCTATGTGACTGTGTTATCTTGGTTGTTCATGGTGCTTGATGGGTTGTAGCACTGGTGGCTCATTTGAAGTAGCAAACGCCTTTCTTTCAGGTTAACATTTTGATTTAAAAAATTTAGCAGGTCGATAATTAGGTATTTTATTTTCCGATAGGTGGTGCTATGCCCAAGCTTTTGCTTTTTCTTACCTGTGCTACTTGCATCTCCAGGGTTGCGGTGGACGGGATCCTCACTGTAGGTGGAAGTAACCAGCTGGGTGATCAACATGGTAGATGCCACCACTGCATCTGAGTCATCTGTGTCTCAGATGCTACCACCGTGGTGCAGAGATATGGCCTGAGGAAGGGGAGCCAAGCTCACAAGCCTGCTACACTGCTACCTGGTTCCCTATAGCTGCTGACTTTGTGGGAGTCTGTAGATGCATCTCTGCTGCTGCTACCGGGCTCCACCACAATTGGGGAAGAAAGTTAGATTCTTGGGCACTGATGCTGCTGCTCCTCTTACCTTCTCCTGGCCGTGGTGTGGGTGCTGCACCCTGACCCCTTCATCACTACTACATTTGCTGGAGCCAAAGGCAGCTAGGGTACTGCATCTGCAGGCATTGTCCCTGTCTTTTGTATTATCCTGCCTTCCCACATTGCCATTCCAATATGCTCACCTTCAGATGTACCAATGTGTGGATCTCTCAGGCACCCTAATGTGTTGTGCAGAGGAATCCATGAGGATTATAGATGTTCGACTAATTGTATATTTATGGGGGGATACAAAGGGTTTTTCTCACTTTACTGTGATGCTAACATCACTCCGAGATATCCATATATTTCAAAATCTTTACTTCAGGCTTTCAGGAAAGTGTTAGTTTCAAGAAATAAATGAATGACTACAGAAACAATTGAAATTTGATACAATAGTTCAGAAAACCAATTAGCTATGCACAATATTATTGAATCTCTATTCCAAAGGACAGAGTCCTCATCCTCAAGAAGTTTAATATCTTCTAGGGAAGGGAATTAAGCAGGCAACCTAGATACTTTCAGATAATGAAAATGAATCAAAAAATAAAGGCAGAATAATATGATAGGAAATGCCTAGGGATCAGAGGTCAGAAGGCTACTTAGATGGGGTAAGAGGTCTCAGGAATTCAAAAGCAACCTGAATAACAATTATCAAAAACAAACATTCCAAAAAGGGAAGGGCAATATAAGATTCAAAGGCTGAAAATGTCTTGGAAGTTTGAAGGAATTAAAAAAGAAAAAAAATACAGTCAGCCTAGAATATACTGTTCCAGTGTAGGGAACAATGGTAGAAACACATTTACATTAGAAAGATATTAGGTATTAGGTTTCCAAATCTAGCTCATCATCAAAATCATCTACTTATAAATGTGCTCTTTTTGGGCCCACTCACTCAGAATTTCTGGAAATATGACCCAAGGACATTAAAAAACAAAACAAACAAACACAAAAAAAAACCTTTTTAAGTGGCATAGCTACCAAGTTTTAAAAAGGGACCAACGAAACACTACAGACAGAGACAATGGAATATGAAGTGTTAGCTTTAAAATAAAAAGCTGAAATGAAAGGCAACAAGTGTTTATTGGAGACTAAAGAATAGTTATTTGGAAAATACTGATTCAGACATAAACCCAAATAGTGTTCTAATCATGGAGTGAAGGCAAGGGGTTTCATGAAAAAGGGAAGGAAAATAATTCCGAATAGAAGGAAGGAATTATTATAGGTGCTAATCAGCCAAGGAAGGAATTCGTATAGGTACTAATAGCAAAGCTATTCTTTAGCTGTATGTGGTGGTGCTAATTCTAAAGAATGTCTTTAATTTTCAGTCCTGTAGTCCGAAGGTCTCCTTTCCTGTTAGCTTTACAAACAGTTGTTTAGATGACGATGCTGTTCTAGCCAAGTTCAAGGGTTATTCTGCCCACTTCCAGCATTCAAAAAGTTCAAGGAGTAAGGTATGCAGTGCAAGTGCAATTCCTCTGGAATGGTTGCCTTGACTCCATTTTAAAATGGCTCCACTTAGGCCAACTCGTCACAGATGATAAGCATGAAGCTATCTATAAGCATAACTCTATAAATATAAGCTGGTGCCACTCCCTTGTTTAGAACAATGTTTTACTGCTATAGACTTCAGAAAATATTTTCTAGCTATAATCAACCAAAGATTGCATAATCTATGGATTTAAAGGTCAAAAGAGAAAGAGTTCCAATAACTGAGGGGAGGGGGGCGAAGAATAAACTAGACTTGAACTTGGGAAATTTGATTCCTGTCAGATTTCAGCTTCTAATTGGCTTTGTGCTCTAGAGTGAGCCACTGACACTCTCACCCACATTTCCTTTTAAGATTTCTGAAGTTTCTGTAAATTCTAGGCCTCACTGCTAAAGGAGGAATTTTTATGCCCAGCTCACCTGGTGACATCACATCACCATTTCCCCCAGTCCTTTCTGCCCACATGCGCAGGACAGGGCAGCATTCCTACCATGGAAAGAGATGTCTGTCTCCCATTATTACAGATGCCTCAAACTTTACCAGTGGCCCTCTTATCCCCCAACCCAAACTTCTGGGAGGAGCACTAGTAAAATGCTCTCTATACAACCACCACACGAGGTGAGTTGAGGGGATAGCTCCTTTCATAAACCGTTTTCCCAGGTAGGGGACTTATCTGCTTCCTAGTCGTCTTCTTACTTTAATGAGATGGAGTTGAGGTTGGACTGGAGACTAATACCAATTCTGCTGAAAGGGAAGCTCTCACCAAACCCTTCCAAGAGATGGCTGGCCTGATAACTGAGGGTTCTCTTGACTTAAAACATATGTTTTTGTTCTTTTCCTATGGATCTGAGTTTTCAGGCAACAGGAAACCTCCTAGTCAAATTTTGGTCAGTTCTCTTACTAGTTTTAGAATACGTTCAAAATATCAGTGATCAAGAAAAAAATAAAAGTTTTCTAGAAATGTTTTTTTTTTTCCTGAAGGAAAATGTATAATTAAATACTTGGAAATTGTAAAACTTATACCTTAGATTAATAAAAATTTAGAAAAAAAACTACTAAGGGGATGTATAAAATAACCTAGTTTTCCTTTCATGAATCACTGGATAACAGGCCCATAAAACACTTCTTTTGCATGCTTCTTCAACAATTGTTGCTAAATCATTCCAGAGAGCAGTCGTTGAGTTATATGTGACTTAATATAAAGTATAGGAGCAAACTATGCTTGAGAGCAGATGAGCAGTACTACCCCAATCCTCGAAATCCCCTAAATAATTTTAGAGATGCTCTTCTTTCACCAGTACCTAATGGTCCTAAGAAAAAAGCACAGTAGTAGTTATGAGGATAACTGGCATCTAGAGGCTACCCTATAATACTTGACTTTCAGTGATATAGGTGTTAGTTTGCAGAGATAATAATCAGATTTTAATTGGAGATAATCCCATTGGTTAACAACGTTAATTCACAAAAGTGACCCTTTGTGATTTCATTAACTTCATCAAATGTAGTGTCATAGAACAATAATATTTACCTAGCCTGTGCTTTTTCTTCTATATCACCTTAAGTCTCACATTGGCCATGTAAGGGAAGTATTATGACCATTATCAGTGCAAGTGCAATTCCTCTGGAATGGTTGCCTTGACTCCATTTCATTTCCTTGACTCCAAGGAAATGAAAGTTTACTAGAAATGTGAAATGCTCCCATTTGTCAAATAGTTATTGAAAATCCATGTCATGAAAATGCAATACAGGAAAAATAATTCAGTAATGAGAAAGAAATTGACATAAAAATTCTTTACCATTTATTTTAGAATAAGATTCTACTTACGAAAATTGAATTTATACCTGAGTTGTAAGAGAAGGTCATATGTATAAAATTTAAAAGGACACACCGTAGTTACCCTTTTATTCTTTCAACTTAAATATGTATATTAGCTTGTTTGTAAAACTTGATACTCAAATGGAATTGATATTTTACTTATATTTTAAGTTATTTATTACACAAACAATGTAATGACATCCTACGTATTCTTCGGATCATCTCTCCTTCACCCGAAGCTTCAAACAACAATTTGGAATTACCCCCAAACTCTACTGCCTGCATCAGCCCTAACATCTGAAGTTATCATAATAACTAACCTAAGAATGATTCAAGATGTCCCATCAATCTTTATAATCTGAAATTTCCAAAAGAAAATGACAGGTCTCCTCTCAAACCTTCCTCTGATCACCCAGTTACTCCAATAATCAGTAATAAACACTGAATTAAAATGTTAAGAATAAAATATCTGTAAATTAATAATAAAACATTTATGTATTTAATAGTCAAAAATCTTTCAAAAGTTATCTAAATTACAAAATCAAGTTTTCAAAATAGTATTTATTACAGAATGCTAGAGATGTGAGATAAATTAAGCTGAATAAATTTACTTAAAAAAAACTTTCTTTGTAAAACTAATTTTCTAGACTGAAATATGGAAATATATAGAATAAAAATTATTTTAAGATATATACTCTACGTTGCTTAATAGCCACAATTATGCTTTTCAATATAGTACTGAGGAAAGGTTTTTAACTAAGCAGTTAAAGTGTAATAAGCCCTGAGTCTCCTGGGAATGTATTTACCTGGTTTGTTTTGAATTAGACTGTCTGTGGTTAGTCTAGTGTTTTAATAAGGTCTACAAGGATTAGAACCAGTCAACACTTGAATTATGAAACTTTTAGTCAATCTGAAGGAGGGAAAAAAAGATGAAATCATGTGGAAAATTAGAGTATCCCTATAGGACTGTGAAATATTATTTGACAATAGCAAGCATAGGTTTTAAAACCAGGAAATACAGGGTTCAACCAGGAAGGGTTTTGTTAACAAAAGAAAAAAAACACACACACAAACTTTTCAATATATGAGCTTTCCCAATAGAAATAGGAAGATATTCATTTACTATAGCAAAGTGGAAAAAAGTTATTTCTACAATGTTTTGTAGGTGTGATCTTTAAGCTTAGCTATTTTAGAAAGAAAATAGTTATCACAATTTTTTCCTAAGAGACTTGCTATTTAATGAAAGTGTTCCCTCATCATTAGTAACTGAGTTTATTAATTTTGGTATTTGACATAAATTACATTTGATTTCTAGATTTTTTCCCCCTCAAAATCTGAAACTATTTTTATAAAAAATATTTAACTCGATGAACATAAGTCCATAGTCTCAAACAGAGGCTCAAATTTAAAAAGTCAAGGAAATAACGTTTATTTTGATGGAGCAAACAAATGCAAATCTAAGACATTAGGGCAGATTTCTTAATCCCACAAATGACTTAGAACTTACTGATGGAATTAAGCTGTCTTACTGTATGTTTGTATACAGTGTACTTATATAAAAAGGCCAAAGGGTGATTTTACAAAGTCTAGATAAAGCAACATTGTGGAATAGTTTAACAATTTTTTAGCATATAGTTCAAGGGAAGGGTCCCTGATTAGCTGTCACAATTATCAAGTACTAATAGGTAAATCACTGTTGATAAACTCATTAAAATACCTCCTAACTCCACCCAACTACCTTATAATTCTTAATATATCAGTCTTCTCATACTTCCCTTCTGAGAAAAGAATGTGATGACTAGCTCATGAATATCATCTGTTTGGCAGCTAAGTTTCTGATTGTGATTTATGAAATATAATCTATTACAAGTTCCATGTGCATTTGGGTCTGGCATGACTCTTCCAGAGTCTGTATCATTTCTGTTAAGACTCTAGACTCTCCTATATGGAGACCAGGCCCTGAAACAAAAGCAGCCACAACCTAGTTCTACGCAGTAGGGATCCAAATGGAAGTGTCTAATTCAATGAGTCAGTATTGGGGATCAGAATTCCCACTGTATTTGTGAGTAGATGCAGAGCCCAATTCCCTTTAGAACTGACCAAAGGTATTTCTAGTACCATTTAAATTTGTTATACAAAATGTCTAAAACCATGGCAGCCAGGATTATAGTTCTAAAGATTTTCTAAAGTTCAAAATACAAATTGGCTGAACTTAAGTATTGTCCAATTCATGGAGCAGAGGGGTACTTGAAGATCTACATTCTAAATGTAAACAGGTTTTGTTATTATTTAGTCTTAGGTTCAAAGTTCAAAGAATTTTTTAAAGGTGGGAAGGAGATATTGTATCATTTTCTCACTTAGGTATTTTAAGAATTGCAATTTATTTCACAGTCTATGAGTTTTCTCATGGGAAGAAAAATAATTTGTCTATACTCAGCTTTAATAAATAGTAAAAATGTGAACTTTGGAGAACATGACACACAAAAAGAGATCAAGTTTATTATTAAAACAAAGTCTATTCAAACATATAATGTTTATTTTACTATAGAGAGTATAGTAAAAAAAAAAGTAATATTTACTGAATTAAATGAGAATTTAGAGAGGACTACTATCTAAAATTAAACAATGCATCAAATACAGCTTGATTTATTTTTATTATCTTTAATGAACTATGTTTAACATTTTACAAATTTTGAGATTGTTACAGTTTCAGCAGTAAATGCAGTAATGACAATAAATATACACTGAAATGTGAGATTCCTCTGATGAAACAACACAAAAAACAAAAACGCTTGGAAACAAGAGGGCAAAATGTCAACTCTAGGTCTAAAATGGAAATTAATATGATCAAATTCTTTACAAAGATAGTACATGAGGAAATGAGTAACTCATCCCCTATAAATTAATATGTAACTTTGAGCTTCACCTTTCTGGGAAGTTTTGAGGGACATTATTTGACCCACAGATGCCTAAAACTCTCTAATATGCATTGATACCAGAGCATCAAACACAGAGAAAGTGATCTGAAAATGATTGCCAAAGCAAAGAAGTGCTTTTATTTCTCAACCTTTGTGACCTTCGTGGTATACTGTGCATTATAAAACGGTGTAATCCCCATACACCTGCATAAATGTCATAAAAATGGATTTTATAAAGTCTCAAGATCTTAATATGTATTCAAAAATGCATATAGCTGTGCTTTAGTAAATGAATCCATCAGTTAATTGAGATAATTTTGCTTTTAAGATATATCCGAAGTATATACAAAGGATCCACAAATGTTAATAATTTGCGACCAAAATTCTCTAGGTTTACATTTGCAAAAAAACTGGGTTGGTTTTCAATTTAAAAATTTAAGAAAGCTGTGAATACTGTAGGTTCATTATCACTTGAGTTAAGAAAAAGTTGATGGCTTCAGCTTTTTAACAGGAAATTTGTGAACTCACAAATGAGAAGTTACACATTTTTAATCATTAGAAAAGATAAATTGACTATACCTCCCAATTGAGAACAGAATGTGCAGTGTATAAAAAATAAGGTTTTATTCTGAAACCCAAAAATGTATTTCTAGAAAAGCCCTTGGGATACAGCCTCTCATTTCTTTTACACAAGAATGAGTGAGTGGCATACCTGAATGGTATCCCCTTATTTCAACATGTGCATTCCATTACTAAGCCGAGATGAAACATTTTTACTTAAAGGCGGGAGAAATATACACTTGAAATATTGAAGAAATATATTTTACTGTATAGTTTCTAACTTCATTCCAACATAATATATCAATATAAACTGGATTCAAAAAAGAGATAAATGTTACTTGCATGCAAAATTCATTGTTCCAACATGAAACACTAAGTCTATATTTTTATTAAAAACTGCACATCTGCTTAATTTGGCTAACAGAAAGAAAATGCACATTTAAGAAAGATGTTATCATATCCTTCTAACAAAGCAAGTCTATATCAAAGGCACTTCAGCAGAGCACTAACTCCTTAACATTTTCCAAGTCATTTTCATTTATGCCTCTTCTAATGCATCTTTCTGTATAAGACCATTAAGAAGCCTCCTCTAATTTTGGGCTTTATCATTTACCCTCCCCCTGCAAAGAAAGTAAACCTAGGTATTACCCAAAACATTTATCTCTTCTATGGACTGGAGTAAAATATAACAAACTTTTGCCTTGGTCTTTAAGTTCTTTGGGTTAATACATAAAGGTAGCAGTGTTATCTGATATTATATGCTTCAGAAGGGGTTACAGGAAAAAAAAATGGCTGAAGTCTTCTATCTTGGGAAAAATGTTGTCTTTCATTATACATCCCTCTATAATTTGACTAAAGCTAACAGAGCTAATTGTTTATTTCAACTTGTTTATGTGCTCCCATATTGATTAGTAAGGGATGAGTAATAAAGCAATTTAGTTTCATTTTTCTCCCCTGGGAAAGGGGAAGCTGCTTCAGACATTTGCCTTCATGGAAATTTTAAGAAAAATAGGATGAATCGATTACAATTAACAAATAGCTTTATTTTTAGGACATATGAATGATAATTCAGGATTGAAGACACTTAAAATTAAAAACAGCTGTTGAATGTGTTCACACTGAATTTTTTCCTATGAAAATGATATGAATACATTACTCACAAAACTTGGGGTGGGGGTTAGGGGGGTGGAATGTTGTAAAGCCTGTAAGTGATTTAAGAAAAAAACTTACTTTTCCCATGAAACTGAAACTGTTTTTCTTAAACATCTTTTATGACTGTTAAAAGACTTTATGGGGAAAAAATTTGTAGATTTACCTAACATCCTGAAGGTATTTTTGAGTCTCAGAGAATTGGCATTTATTTTTTAGCTCAATGACATTTCAGAAAAAAATTGAAATGTTTATTTCCTTTAGCTCCATATATTTTGTTATTTTTTTTAGTGTTCATAAGACGCTTTCAACTCACCGATTTTTTTAAAAATCAAGTCTAATAGCATTTAAGTGCCAGGATTTTTTTAATAGAAGAAATATCTTAAAATTGATTTTAGCTTATATGTATCAGTGGGTCTTTAACAAAAGGTATGGGTGGGTTTCTTCAGATGGTTTAAATTTTCCTTGACAGCTAAGCTCATGTCACTTTTGAGGAAGAAGAAAAAAAAAATAAAAAATTCAGTATCATTTATTTTTCAGATTCCTAAATAACCAATTAACACCTTACCATTTACTCTGTAAGATTATATCTCAAAACAATCAAATTGCCGGAGTTTCCCTCTAACAACGAAGTAGCTCTCGCCCATCTTATATAAGTATGGGATTTACTTTGGGGTTGATACAATACACATGCTATTTATTACAGAAAAAAAAAATGTTGTTTGGCCTTTAAACTCTAGAATTACATCAATCCAGGACATTTATCAAGTTATTTTCGAGTATAGGCAGTGGAGAACATAATAGTATCATTTCACAAAAATATGCCTCATTTCTAAATGTTTCATCAAAGCACAGGCAACATTTTTGGAAGCAAATGTACGAGTTCAGTTTTGACAATGTGATTCTTAATAGAAGGCCAAATTGGCTGACTGAGCAACATTTTCAGATAACTAACATCTTGAAGCTATTTTACATTTTGTGCTCTTGGATACTTCAAATTCATCACCTAAAAATAAACAATAGGTCAGAAAAAGTATTCCTTAGTATCTTTTTCATTTACCGAATTACCATTTTACTATTTACTCTGCTTGAGACACATCCAGGGGCCATGAGATTGCTCAGTCTCACCTTCTTAAGAAGTCCATACTGTAATTTACAAGAAGCAAGAATAAACTGCAAGAGACGGCAAAGACATAACTATCCTTGGTGTTAATTTATAGGGATCAGTGGGCGTTCCTCTCGCTTCTTCCAGATATTAGTTTTGCTATCTCTTTTGGCTAGAGGTGGTCTGCCCCTTTTTTTGGTAGGGGACGTATTGGCTTCAAAATCTTCACCAGTGCTTTTTCTTCCTGGAGACTCTTCCCCAGGGTGCTCCATGATAGCGCCACTCCCTCCATCTAGAATGTGCCTTAAAGCTGGGTCCTCAGGGGAACAAACAGTGGTTCCACTCTCACTACTGCTCAAGTCTAAATCTTCTAAGTAAAGAATCTTAGGCTGATGCATGCTTTTGATGAAAGTTTTCTCCCTCTCGAGTTTTCTACTTGAGTGATGCTCATTCATGTCCACCCCAGAGTCCAGACTCGTGTCATTGCTCTGGGTTCTCTTGCCCTTTTTCAGGTCTATAAAGGAATGCCTCACTTGTGCAACTGGCTTTCCATCAAGAGACACAAACCAGGCTCTGGGATGAGGGGAGGGCTTTCCCTTGGACAGCTCCAGGAGGGTCTGTTCTGAAATTCCTTGAAGCTCTGATGAAAAGGGGGTCATTACAACAGCTTCATTTAGTGTTCCAGGAACAGAAACAGATTCTAGTAAGCTGTTTGAATACCGGCTCCAATCTGAAGTTTGAGACGGCAAGCTCTGTTGACCTTCGAGTGGGATATCCTCTTCCCTGGCATCTGGGGGCTGTGCGTGAGAATGCATTGGCATTTTGGGCAATGTCTGTGTAAAGTTCTCTCTATTTACTGGTTCCATCAATTGGCCATAGACTAACTGTCCCTTTCTTGGCAAAGTAGCCGACTTAGCAGTGTGTAACTGCTCTGGAGTAGAGAAAAGGTCAGATGTTTGAAGGATGGCAATGGGCTGGCTGTAGATATGCATAAGCTGTTCAGGAATGTGAGAATGTCCATATACCTCTTCATTACCTGTGAGATACCTCTTTTCCTCTTGAGCATCACCTAGAGACGAAGATAGATTGTTAATATGTTTAGGTTGCTTGGACCCTACATTGGACTCCAAGGACTGTGGTGGGTTTCTTGAGTAATTATTTTGATTGGTTGACAGAAACGAAATCTCTTCATTGTAGATTTTAAAATTGTCCCGAGTTTTTACCATGGAAACTCTTTCTTCTGCTTCTGCTTTTGATGAGTCCTTCTTCTGAGGGCTATAGGAAGTGTTTTTGGCATTGAATAACTGTGACTTGTCTTCAGCCTTTAGTGCTACTTTGACTGAACTGATGTGATTTATGTGTGTTGTTGAAGTTGTCTGGTCTCTTTTGAGGACCTCAAGTTTAGTGATATTTCTTTCTCTCTTCTGTGGAGTACCACACTTATCCCTAGAGTAAAAGAGAAGGCAAAAAAAATGTGTCAAGCTCATAATCTAGAAGGTTCATTTAAAAATATCATCCCACAATATGTGCATTATAAAGGCAATGCTGTTGGAATATATCCCTTTTTGTTTTAATCTACATATTTTAAAGGTCAAACTGTTGTTTCTACAAATAAATTTGTAATACACAGAACATATTGATATGATACTATAGTTTGATAGTTTTCAGGGTTTTCACCCATTGATTAATATTATCTTACCTGCAGTAACAAAGAAGTACAGTAAAAAATCCAATGACAATGACTATTGTTCCTCCTAATATGGCTGTAAGAAACACTGTGTGGTAGGCAGTTATGTCCTTTGAGTCTCCATTTATACCTGAACCTAAATAGTTCAATAGAAACAAAACAAAGAGAAAAAATACTTTTTTCTTTTTGCATTTAGATAAGTATAGTTGGTATATAATCTTATATTGGTTATATGAGTTTTAGAAGTACATATGGTGATTTGACATTCTTATACCTTATAACCTTATAGTGTTATCACTTCACTAATCCTAGTAATCATCTGTCACCATGTAAACTTATCACAATATTTACTATATTCCCCTTTCCACCCATTACCCCTCTTTGCTCTGGTAACCGTCCCTTAGATCTCTATTTCTATGCATCTGATCTTGTTTTGTTTTTAGATTCCACATATAATTGAAACCATACTGTATTTGTCTTTTTTTGCCTGACTTATGTCACTTAGCATAATACCCACTAGATCCATCTGTACCCACTAGATCCATCTGTATTGTCACAAATGCCATTTTTTACTACTGCATAATATATTCTGTTATATGTACATACCATATCTTTATCCAGTTATCTATCAAAGGACACCTAGGTTCCTTCCATATCTTGGCTACTGTAAATAATGCTGCAATGAACAGAGGGGTGCATATATCTTGAAAAAATATATAATTTTAGATCTAATATTCAACTCTGTCCTTTCTTGGGTGAGGCAGATTGAATATATGGACACATTTGTATTTGTTTGGTCCCCTCTCATTGCAGGCTTCCTTATGGATGGAGAATACCTTCTCTACCCTTTGAGCTTAACCAACTGACTTGCTCTGCCCACTGAAATGAGGCTTCATGAAATCCCCTGCTCTCTTGCTAAGGTGCTCTATACTATGTGAATAGTATAGCCCAGAGAGTTGCTATTCCTTCAACCTAGGTTCTGGAATGAGAAAGAAAGGCTGAACTGAACCAAGCCAAGCCCATCAGTCATGAAATGTAAGCAACAAATAAATGTTTGCTATTGTTAGCCACTGAGATGATAGGTTTGTTTGTTACTGCAGCAATGGCTGACTATTATAGACATTGGTACCAAGATTCTGAAATACTGATATAACAAAACCCTAAAATACAAGACACTGGCTTCCAGGCTAGACAGAAGCAGTGATAAAATTGTTTCAGTAGGCAGTAAAACTGGTGACCCAAGTTACATTAAGCAAAATATTTCTAATTAATTTGAGCTTTGTGCAAAGAGGTTTTGAGATAGAGTATCAATAGTGTGGACTGTTACTAGCTGCATAAAATTTAAAAAATTGTAAAGATAAATTCCAAAAAGAATTTGCCAAAGTAAACAAGAATGAAAAGACTAGAGAGAATCCAAAAATTCTAGGACATGAAGAGTTAAAAGTTGCAACTTCTTCAGCCTGGGCTCTGTAATAAGATGCTATGATCCCAACAGCTAAACCCAGCAGAGGCACAGATAACCCATCTTTCCTTATGAGAGAGCATATAGATATAATGCTGCTGTGCAGTAAAAGTTGATTAATACACTAAAATGGCAAGTACAAGCTATTAAGACTCTGTGTGAAAATTAATGTTATTGGGCAACTAATCTTAAGGTAATCTGTTTCAGTATCATTAAGGCTTCATTTTGTTCAAGAATGGATGTAACGTCTACTGATCAGTATCAACTAGATTCTAGTATGCAATGAGGGTGACGAGGCGGTGAGAGTGGTGAGACAATTGGTTTTCTGGTAATCTCTAGCAAGAGAAAACATCCAGAATGGAGCTCTCACTTTCGCCAAGGACACTAGAAGAGACCAAGGGCCACAAAGTCTTTAGATTTATACTTTACTTTTATTAAATTAAATGATGCAAAATTTAAAGTAACAGTAATCATAAAGAATTTGGAGAAGGAGTATTGTTGATATGCATATAGACTTTGAGGCCAGGGTAAGTAAGTACCTGAAATGAAATCCTGGCCTCACCGTTTGGTTCTATGTGGTCTTGGGCAAGTTTCATTTCTTTGTGTCTCAGTCCATAGCTGTTATTCTTAACCCATGTGGGTTGTTACAAGAATTAAATGAGGCAATACTTAAAACATTTAAAACAGTGCTTAGCACAAAAGCATTCTGTAAGTGCTAGCTATAGTATACTGTTGTTTAAGCGTCAAGGTCACATAAGAATAGGGACTCTAGTACTGGCTATACATTCATATATGGTAACAAATAATAAAGTGTTTATGATATCTAATAGGTGACTAAATACAGTATTACACAATACATTTCTTCAAACAATAAAAAAAATAAGAGTAACAATTTTATCTGCAGATTCTTATCAGGTTTCAGAGCTGCAAGAAAGTTTGATTATAACTAGGAAATTCAACTTCTAAGGATGTGAACGTATATGTGATGCTAACAATTTTCAATCTACAAGATTTCAATGAAACTCACTTTTGGAAATAGGAATTTGATATTGTTAGGTTTGCCCCAAACCCTGTATATATGACAATAGCAAAAACTTATGCATCTGCATATGTGTGTGTATGCCTACAAGGAGTTAAAAAGGTAGAAAATTATAATATATTTTCATTGAAGTTGATTGAAATGCATGTTTAAAAACATTAATAAGCACTTGTTTATTAAAGACTATACTCAGCTGCATACTTTCCTAGAACAATCTATGAAAAACTAATTTCCAGCACTTAATATTGCTTTCAAGGAACTCTAGAATTTTATTTAAGATTTATTTTAAAAAGATATATTAACCAAATTACAACTAAAGTAGCTCTAGCACAGTAAGTAGCCCCATTATAGGATCAATTTTGATTTTACAACACCCACATCCTAAAATGTTTTGGGATATTAGGGATCATCATATCAAACTCCCACAATTTGGGAACAAGAAAACTAATACCCAGATGGGAAAGTATCTGTTTCAAACTCAGTTACTGGTAAAGCCAGGGCTACAGTTAAGTAGTGTTCCTTAGACTATGAAATGCTTGCAGAATAAAAACATCACTAGAAGGTATCTAATTCAAACTAAATGGGAATCCCACACTTCTATTTTAGTACTCTGATTCACACAAAATATTTTCCAACATATAAGCTGAACCAAATCTTTAACCTAATTTAGAAAATTATTGAGTTTTTATAATTCCTAAAGTCATTTTACATAAATTAGTTGTTTCAGTTATGTGTTTAGTGGAAGGTGCTCTTTAAGCTATTTTTATTAGAAGTGAAATAACTTGGATTTAGTTGAGTTAAAGTATTAAATATTGATTGTTCTTTTTCATCAATATTTCATTATAGTTGCAAATCTATAATGTGATAAGGCCAGACAGGTGGCAAGACCGCATGATATTTTGCATCATGAAGAACAAAAGTAACCACCCTCTGGTTCTGGATAAATAATTTCATAAGCACTAAGTTCAAATAGAAACAGAGAGAGCATCCCTCTTGATGACATATGGTTAATGCCTCATATTTCCTTTACTGGAATACTAAATTTTGGCTTCATTGAAAAAAAAAATGTTACCTTACATGGTTTAAAATTCAAAGAGTGTCATGTAAAATGAAAATTAAAAACTATTTAAAAAAATATTTTCAGGAAAAATTCTTAGACCCTTCACATTATTAATAGACAGCCATAACAAAACTAGATGATAGAATACTATAGAGCAATGCATGTTAGATGTCATCCACATCCTCAACAGCATGTGTACTGGGACTATTCCTGACCAAACTGAAACAGCCTCTCAGTTGGGAGCCATGCCACTTGAAAAACCAAAAGAATTATCTCTGACACACGATTAAAGATGAAGGAATGACATATGCATTCAACTTTCATGCTCTCCCAAAACTACACTAAAATTGCACTGAAAATTTTGCTTTGTTTTGTTTTTATAAATATACAAACCCACAGGTTAAAGGCAGATGATAAAAGATCAACAAGATGCTGAAGGATGGAAAGTTGACTTAGCAAAGCCGACAGCAAGGAAAGCCAAGAAGCATCTCAATTTATACCAGTGAACACCCAAAAAGCCCAGAAAGTGGTAGCATGCCCATGGTGCAACCAGTCTATACTACAGCAGGTTAAAAGAGTTTTCTTTTAAGAAGATTTAATGGATAAAACATGGACTGTTTGAGTATTTTGAGAGATTCACACAATTCCAGATATAGAATTTCCTTAGATACAAATGATATAATTTGATACCATGTTAAAACTAGAAAAAAAAATGAAAATTCATTTTTCCTAGAATATGAACAGATCATTCCTAGTGGACAGTTCTTGGTTTTGTGTACTCTGGTCATATGTCAGGCCAATCTTCCTTTGGGGTATCACTTGTCTTCTCTTCAGAACAGTCTGGAGGTTTTATCATTCAACAGCCCTCCCTCCACACCACCATCCACAACCCCGACCGAGGAGTGTGTTCATGACCCAAGCCTAGACCAAACAAATTCTTCATCCCTAGAATGATGAGGAACAGTGTGAGGAAAAGACTGCAAAGAGTTGGAGTCAGCCACCATGCAGCAATAATCTTAAGACTCTCACGTAGGCCTGGTGGACTCTCTGGGATATCTGCCTTTTAGAATCTGGTTCTTCAGCCAGCCCTAGGATCCTGTGAACTCCGTATATCCTAACATTATTTTAATTATCCAAAATCTGTTCCTGCTGCTTGCAACCAATAGCTCTAACTGATCTGGGTAGAATTTATCCACAAAAAGTAAACTAAGAAAATATTTCATTTGAACAAACTTCATATTTCACAGATTCATCAGACATTATAGGTATAATAGACCTTAGAGTTCATGGAGCTTAAGATTTTCTTATATACATGAAAAAAGTAAGGTGAAATCAAGAGACTAGAAGATTTTTCTAGTGTCATACAGCAGTTAAGTGGCAATGCTCAGAATAAAACTGAGATCTCTTTATATCAATTCCAGTATGATTATTTGTATTTTTAAAATTTTTTGTGTCATTTTTACAAACCTCTAGTTCCTGGAAGTGGAGCTGCTATCCAGTAGCCCAAATATGGTGCATCATATGTCCAAATTAAATGATTATTATATTCCTTGACCAGTCCCCGACCATGATTTATCCAAGTACCTAAGAAGGAAAGTAAGGAAAAAGTACCAGTGGGTTATAGTTTATCTCTATTTAGAGCCGACAGAAGTTTGCTAATAATCATGCATAGAATATTTTGCAGGGTTTTTCAAAGATCACAAAAACTGTAGCAATATATATAGGATTATGTATATATACAGATATATATTACATGGTAATAGAGTACATATAATATGTAAAATAAATAATGTGATTTGTTATGACTACAAGAGATAAAATCATTATAAAGAAAGATGTAGGTATATGTAAGGAAATCATGAGTATCCAAATAATGTTGAAATCGTGCATATTGAGCTATACCTTGAGGATGTGAGTAGTGAAATCTAACTTTATCAATAGGTTGTTATTTGTCACGTGTTCTAGGATTCTAATTAAACATATGATAGTGCACAGAGTGTATAAGTGTTGCATATGCAATAAATCAATTCAGTAATTTTGTCATTGGAAGGTACATTAGAAACAAAGACCTTTGCAAGAAGGAACAATCAAAAATAAGGACTCGAAGTAGATATTCCTTTTTAAAGTGTTTTAAAATAGCTCACTCATTCAACATATTAGGAAACAGGCCCAAATAGTGATTCGTTCAAAATCGCACTACCGGTGAATGGACTAGAATCCAGGTCTCAGAGCTCTTAATTCAATGATTTAGAATAACATATTACTGTGATACCGTAATTTATAAGAAATACATATTTGGTCCCAGTCTTGACACAGATCTCCTAAAATCTTTGGAATTTTCTAAGTAACAAGATCCATAAAGATGAAAGAGTGTCTTTTGTTATGCAAAATAAGCAGCCTTCAACCCCACTTGCTTTTATGTTAATGAGGTGATTTTTCAAAAGGCCCTAAGCTGTGGTTCCATAACGCAGTGGTTAGGACATCTGCTTTACACGCAGAAGGACCTCGGTTTGCGCCCCAGTGGAGCCACGGTCCATGGTCTACAGCCATGCCACCCTGAACAAGCCCGATATCTAATGTCAAAAGCTAAGCAGGGTCGGGCCTGGTTAGTACTTGGATGGGAGGACACCTAGGAAGACCAGGTGCTGTAGGCATACATAATAATAAATAATAAAAAGGCCTTAAAGATAAAGGTTTGGTTTCCAGGGAAACAACCAAATGATTGAGAGATTGGAACCTTCAGCTCCACCTACCACATACCTCCAGAAAAGGAATAGGGACTGGTGGTTTGAGAGTAATCACCAATAGTCCATGATTAATCCATCGTACCTACATAATGAAGCCTCCACAAAAATCCCGGAAGTCCAGGGTTCAGAGACCAGAGATGGTGAACACATGGAGACGCTGGAAGGTGGAGTACTCAGGAGAGAGCATGGAAGCTCCAGGCCCCTTCTCCCATACCTTATCCTATGCATCTTTTCTATCTGGCTGTTCCTTAGTTATATCCTTTTATAATAATCTGATAAGTAACTGTTTTCCTATGAGCTATGCTAGCAAAGACTCAAAGTAGAAGAAAGGGTCATGGGAACTTCCAATTTATAGCCAGTTGGTAAGAAGTACAGGTGACAAAGTGGACTCTGGGAGGAAGGGTAGTCTTGGGGTACTAAGCCCTTAACTTGTGGGATCTGATGCTAACTCCAGAGAGTGTCTGATTTATAGAGCACCCAGCTGCTGACAGAAAACTGCTTGGTGCAAGGGGTACAGACTCCCGTATATCTGATCAGAAGTGAATTAATGAGCACAGAATGGAATGTTGAGAATAAAAAACGTTTTCCCTGTTGACAAAAAGAGATGCTGTACTAAATCATAAATTTGTAACTGGACAGGCCATGGTGGATAATTACTCCTTAGGTCTACAACTTCTTTAGTGAAAGGTATTTAAGTCAGCTCTGTCCATTGTTCTCGTACATCTAGATTAAATACACCTTTGCAATGCCAGTTACCACTGGAAGGCCTAACCACCCTCAAGAAAGGATGTAATCTTGTAATTCAATCACTACTTTGCTTGCTCTCACTCTCATTTAACCTTATTTTCCCTCATTGACACTTCCTTAGTGCAGGATTCCAAAGAAATTCATCAGGACCACCCTGGAGACCTGAACCCAGTGCTAGGTACAAGCAACAGCCCATTGTGCACCATCACTTCCTGCTTCTCATAGGATGAACTATGGAGAGTCTTCTCGGCATTCAGGGCCTCTTTGCTTTAAGTAGCAGATCATGACTTTATGTAAGCTGTTCTTAAAAAATCCTCAAGGTGGACAAGGGTTGAGCTAAACAGGGAAAGAATAAAAATGGGTGGCTACTTTTAATTGGATTGCTTAGTAGGAGTCTGAGTTAAAACCTTTGCTGATTAAGAGACTGAACTCTCTCTAGCAATGAAAGAGAAAGGACACTTGTTTCCCTAACCCAAATAGCCAATGGGGTGACAATAGTTGTTCAGATTCCCAAATATCTTCAAATTCCCCAGATCTGGAATAGTGGAGATGGGTGACATGAGGCGTCCAAGTGCAGTAACACAGATGACCACCGAGAAGCCAGTGGGAGCCCCAGGGAGAGGAGCAGGGCACCTCGGAATGGGTTCACTCCCAGAGAGGGGCCTATGCCTTTGAAAACATCGTGGTTCTGGTGGCATCTGCTAAGCTCTTGCTGTCCCTTGCTTGCGTATTCTTAGGTGACTAAGAATTTGGGGTGGAGGGTTTGCTGAGCAGAACTTCCTCTAAGGCGTGAAGCAGTCCTATGAGTATATTCACTGCATTTGGCACATCTAGAGATGTGCACATGTGCACGTGAAGGCTGCCTTTCCCTAAAGTTTGTCTAGACTCTGCAGATCTAAAAGTTAACATGGGAAATCATGCCTCTGAGGCCTCCAAGCCCCATGACAGTCTCCCATTTTTTATAACTGAGAGGGCCGAGATGATGAAACTTTGATACTTCTAAATTAATCTTTTGTGTGCACAGTTAGGAATGTCCTGCTGTAAAGTTAGGCAGACTGAATGGAAAACATTTAATTAGTCTCCTGAAGCTTTAACAAAGGATTTAGATAAATAGATCAACCTATGACGTCATTTAAGTGTCAACCCACTTCTTTGAGCTATTAAAAATGGCTGTCCTCATTTTAAAAGGGAGAAGGTAAGCCATTTGGAACTTGACAGACATAAATTGTAAATGCCTCCAAAACAACTCAGATCCAGCTGTTCTCCGTGCATGTCTGTATGTCTACACTATTCTACCTCTGGACGATATCAAAATTAACTTACAGGCAAGCACTTGTAAGGATTGAGTAGTCTAAAATTCTCAGAAATATAGAAACTAACTCAAAATGCTTTTCGAGTTCACGTGATCTGAGACTAATCCTTAGTAAATAAACCTAGTTTAAGTTTGATAAGTCCATGTTAATAATTGACTTTGATGTCTATAAATCTCCAAGCTAAAGAATGCTAATTGCTTACTTCTTAGTTTTTGTTAGAAATTGAGATTGTAAGAGTCAAAATCTCAACATGTGTGGAAATAACTCTGTGGTGTTCCAGAAGGGCCTCTGAAACATCTCAAAATTATCTTAAGGAGAAGGGAGAACATTGTAAAATAAGTGATGGAAAACCTTTTAGGGTGTATCATATGGGTGAACAATGGTTGTAAATTAAACTGTCAGGGATATGAGAAATCTAACATGGCCACTTAGTTTTTTCCCAGCTCCCTGGCAAAACCACTTTTTTTTTTTTTTTTTTTTTTTTTTTTTGCTGTTTTTGTATTTCTTCATGCATCATAGTGCATTTAAGCTGGACTTAAATTAGATGAAGGAACTAACTTATGAGCTGATGCTATTGAAAGGAGACATCTTACCCTATTGCCGAGGTTTGGCAGAGTCACTTCAAGAAAATGCCAAATAGATGACTTTTTCCCTTCACAGCAAGCTCTCAAGGGGAAAAGACTTTAAAGATTATTGACTGCCACCTGAAGATTTTGTTTACTGGAAAGGAACTCAAATTAAAGACACTCTCCAACCTCTTCAGAAGGGACCTTTGTCAGGTCCCTAACCATGAATGGACATCTAACCCATTTCTGACAGTCACCTCCACCTACAATGTACAGCAAAGACTCCTCTAGGATGAGAAGTTGCTGACATCACAGGTAGACAGCTCTATCACCACCTGTATGTCTACGATTGATGTTTGACTCAAATCAGTTGTTAAATTATCTACCTGTCTGTTAATGATATTGGTCATAATAGTATTCTTTGGGTTTTTCTATGTAGTCCATCTATTTATACATTTAAAATTGAGGGAATATAAGGGAGATTACATGAAGATGAGAAAAAGCAAGACAGGGACAGGATTATAGGGTAGTTAAGATTGCATGCTTTCTTGAGGGTGGTCATGCTTTAAAAGGAAAGGTCTGAAAGGGGGCACTTCAAAGGTGCATTAACGTAGATGCACAGAAACAATGGACATGGTTTCCTTGAGGCAAAGATAAACCTTTTACTAAAATAGTTATATGCCTGGGCTGTGACTACTCACCATGACCTGCCTCATTAGGAATTTAAGATCACACCACTCTGTGAAATTAATTTCCTTAGAACCCTTTTTTTTTTCTTTTTTTTTGTCCACAGTTCTCCCTTTTGGTCATAAATCCATCCAAAGGATGCACCGATGACCATATTTTTGGTTGGATAGTGTGGTCTCATAACACTCTAAAGTCTCATTCCTAGGAAGTCTCAGTATGGACGTTGTCTTGTTAACCATTGGGGAGGGTCAGTGCTGTAACCTTGGGATGTGAGCTGAGGCCACATTTTCCCCCAAAAGGCAAGTAAATTGAAGACAGTCAGGTCTATGGTTGTCATTTCAAAAAAAAACAAAAAAAAAACAAAAACAAAAAAAACAAAAAACAACAACGAAAAACCAACAAAACGAACCAAAACAAACAAAAAAACCACTCCAGATCATTTGTATCCTATGAATTATCATGATCCAAGTTTTGCCTTCTGTCTCATTTTTCTGTATGTAGCAGCTAGTATAAATTTACATAAGCCATGAAAAGAGTATTAAGTTTTCTTATGCATGTTCAGTAATCATAAAGGGGCTACACAGAAAAACACAAGAACAGCTATTATTATGACTAATACAATTAGCAGCCAGGTACAGACAGACAAAATTAATTCTGAGCTCAACATCAGTCTGTAGATATACAGGCCTTGTTGATGTATTGGTCGAACTGTCTACCTCTGATATTAGCAGCTTCTCATCCTAGAGGAGTCTTTGCCATCCACTGTAGGTGGAGGTGACTGTCTTAAGTTAGTTCCTTCATCTAATTTAAGTCCAGCTTAAATGCACTATGATGCATGAAGAAATACAAAAACAGCAAAAAAAAAAAAAAAAAAAAAAAAGAGTGGTTTTGTCAGGGAGCTGGGAAAAAACTAAGTGGCCATGTTAGATTTCTCATATCCCTGACAGTTTAATTTACAACCATTGTTCACCCATATGATACACCCTAAAAGGTTTTCCATCACTTATTTTACAATGTTCTCCCTTCTCCTTAAGATAATTTTGAGATGTTTCAGAGGCCCTTCTGGAACACCACAGAGTTATTTCCACACATGTTGAGATTTTGACTCTTACAATCTCAATTTCTAACAAAAACTAAGAAGTAAGCAATTAGCATTCTTTAGCTTGGAGATTTATAGACATCAAAGTCAATTATTAACATGGACTTATCAAACTTAAACTAGGTTTATTTACTAAGGATTAGTCTCAGATCACGTGAACTCGAAAAGCATTTTGAGTTAGTTTCTATATTTCTGAGAATTTTAGACTACTCAATCCTTACAAGTGCTTGCCTGTAAGTTAATTTTGATATCGTCCAGAGGTAGAATAGTGTAGACATACAGACATGCACGGAGAACAGCTGGATCTGAGTTGTTTTGGAGGCATTTACAATTTATGTCTGTCAAGTTCCAAATGGCTTACCTTCTCCCTTTTAAAATGAGGACAGCCATTTTTAATAGCTCAAAGAAGTGGGTTGACACCTAAATGACGTCATAGGTTGATCTATTTATCTAAATCCTTTGTTAAAGCTTCAGGAGACTAATTAAATGTTTTCCATTCAGTCTGCCTAACTTTACAGCAGGACATTCCTAACTGTGCACACAAAAGATTAATTTAGAAGTATCAAAGTTTCATCATCTCGGCCCTCTCAGTTATAAAAAATGGGAGACTGTCATGGGGCTTGGAGGCCTCAGAGGCATGATTTCCCATGTTAACTTTTAGATCTGCAGAGTCTAGACAAACTTTAGGGAAAGGCAGCCTTTACGTGCACATGTGCACATCTCTAGATGTGCCAAATGCAGTGAATATACTCATAGGACTGCTTCATGCCTTAGAGGAAGTTCTGCTCAGCAAACCCTCCACCCCAAATTCTTAGTCACCTAAGAATACGCAAGCAAGGGACAGCAAGAGCTTAGCAGATGCCACCAGAACCACGATGTTTTCAAAGGCATAGGCCCCTCTCTGGGAGTGAACCCATTCCGAGGTGTCCTGCTCCTCTCCCTGGGGCTCCCACTGGCTTCTCGGTGGTCATCTGTGTTACTGCACTTGGACGCCTCATGTCACCCATCTCCACTATTCCAGATCTGGGGAATTTGAAGATATTTGGGAATCTGAACAACTATTGTCACCCCATTGGCTATTTGGGTTAGGGAAACAAGTGTCCTTTCTCTTTCATTGCTAAAGAGAGTTCAGTCTCTTAATCAGCAAAGGTTTTAACTCAGACTCCTACTAAGCAATCCAATTAAAAGTAGCCACCGATTTTTATTCTTTCCCTGTTTAGCTCAACCCTTGTCCACCTTGAGGATTTTTTAAGAACAGGTTACATAAAGTCATGATCCGCTATTAAAAGCAAGGAGGCCCCGAATTCAAGAGAATACTCACCAAAGTTCTCAGATGTGAAGCAGGGAGCTAGTGGAACACAATGGGCCCTTGGTTGTCCTAGAACCAGGTTTGGGTCCCAAGGGTGTTCCTGAGTGAGAATCCTGCCATAACTATGCCAAGTCAATGTTGATGTAAGAAATGTCCAACCCTGCAGAAAATTTGTATAAGTTATTGGAACCAAACTGATGACATGCTGGGAAGCAATACCTCCAATGGTCTGGAGGATAATGATTTTGCAACCTCTTTTATGCATTTGAAATTAAGAGGGAATGTAAGGAAAATTACATGGAGGTAGGAGAAAGTAAGAAGTGACTCAAAACAGAGGATAGTTAAGATTATGTGCTCTCTTGAGGATGGTCATGCTTTACGGAGGGTGTCTGAAAGGGCCTTTTGAAGATGTGTTAACCTATATGCACAGAAAGAATGCACAGGGCTTGTTTAAGGCAAAGATAAACCTTTACTATGATAAATGCCTGGGCCATGACTACTCACCATGATCTGCCCGATTTGGGATTTATTATCACATCACTCTGTGAGGTTACTTTCCATGGAACCCCTTTTTTGTCTACACTACCTACCTTTCCAGTTACAGTGAAATCTTATTCCAAATCTCCTTTGAAGATTGACTGCTTCCTAATCTCAATCTTCACGAGTAACTTTGGGCTCTATCCCCACCTCTAACACATGACCTAAATAAGTCTGTACATTTCACTCACTGGTCGCAAATACCTCTGGTTCCTGAGGTGGGGATGCAAACTCAGTTTATAACTGCAGTTAATCTAAGGACTTGTGTAATAACTACTAGAAAAAGAATCTCTTTCCATTGGATTTCAGCCTGGGCAGGTATAAAATTAGATCACCTACAACCTTCTTGCTAAAGGAAATCCTATCCCAGAAAAGAAGTAACACCGAAGAAACAGATGAGAACAGAAATCAAGTCCTGTGTAACTATCTAGCTCTGCACTGTGACTCACCCAAGATAATTCTACCCCTGGCCTTTTCCTTTTTTCTCGAAAGGGGAGGGTTCACTTTAAGACTCCCACCTTATTTATGTTGGAACACAAAAACCACCAAGGGAAGCAGAGGAGGAAAAAGTAATTCCAGCAGCCATTTAGGAGGCTAAACTCAGGGAACAAAATTGGTACCCAATACTTTTTAAAAAATAATCACTCTATCCCTTAATAATACAGTTATCAATTTTCTTTTTACATTTCTCAATTGCTTAAACCAAGCTTTTAGATAAAAGTTCTATTTCCTATCAAAAAAAAAAAACATGAAAGCAGACATACTTTAAAAATATTTCTGCTCAAAATGTTAGGGTATATTAAACCATAGGAATGTGAGTAAATAATGCTATTTTTAGTATAATATATTGGCATCATTTTCCCTCTCAGTTGTATTATATTAATCAAAGTGGGTCCAGTTTTGGTAGTTGACAAAGTGCTTAAAATTTTAACATTTATTTAGTGCTCTACTAAAGATAAAACACTCAAATATAAATGATACATTTTAATATATTTTAAATAAGGCATATTAAATTTTATTCTATTACAAATATAGAAATATTGTCAATTGTCCTTCCATAAACCCAAAACAAACAAACAAACAAACTTATTTCTAAGATCAAACATTCAAAAGAAAAATATTCAGAATATTTTTACCTAACTCACATACCTGTGTTCATATCAAATGTCCAGGCAGGTATGTGATCCCCTGCACTTACATCATTTGTATGTAGAAGGGGGAGAGAAACTTGAATAGAGCCATCCACCTTTAATTCTTTTCCTCCAGAATATATTTTCACACATATTGCAGCAAGAGGAATCAATTCAATGCTTTCAAAACCTAAAAGAGAAGATAGTTTATTAAAATCTTACATAAGACAGAGGTTGTGGTTACATATTAATAGCAAATTAATATAGGCCTACAATAACTAGTTCTTCTACTTTACCCGGAGCTATCCATTTTAATAGCAAATAGATACTGAATCCTCATTAAGGATTTTTAAAGTATAATTTAAAAATATGTGTTATATACCAGTATAGGCTATACATATGTAAAATCAAAAAATCAATTCACTCAGAGTCATCTGATTTAAGGTCAATGGAATCTAATTCAGTGTCTTTGAAAACCTACAAAACCAACAACCAAAAAAAATACGTCTTATCAGTATTGTACCCAAGTAAAGGTTCTGCCATACCACATCATCAATGCAGACAAGGGTCTAAAACATCTTTCTCCTTTTCCAAGACCATCTGTTTCAAGTACTAGAACCAATAGATTCAGCTGTACTTCTTAAAGTTACCTTATATAAAAAGCACTCTGATTCAAAATGCAATTTTTAATATATAGTTTCAGCAAACAAAATCACAATGTAATATTGTTAGCTGATAGAATTAATAGGCCTTGATAGATATTTGATTAATAATGCTGTATTTAAAGGAATATAAACTTAGCCTTCAAAATTAGTATTACAATATTATTTAGATTTCAAAGCTTGAAAACTAGCAGAAAGGAGTTTAATATAAGAATTCATTATGCTGTTTTGCCTAAGGTTTTAAAAATTTGATTATATAACTTATACCTTAAATATCAGGAGCTACCTATATTTTTCTATTACTCAGTGGGAAAAGCAAAAGAGGTCTTTGTTTTGTTTTTGAAATATCAGCAATGCCAAAGTTATAATATTCACCAAAATATTTACAGTGAATGAAATAATGTGGTTATAGATGTTAAAACTATAAATTTTCTACAAATAATTTGATAATTTTAGATTTTCCAAGTAATTTACTACACATTAGAAATAGTGAATAAAGTATACTTATTACATATTATTTACTCTTTGTGGCTAACTTTTAAATCTTTGGCTTAAAAGCTAGAGTTTTGATCATTTAGAAAATATTTACATCCCCTGAATCTTTGGCTTAAAAGCTAAAGTTTTGTTCATTTGTTTACCAAATATTTTCACAAATATTTACATCTCCTCCTGGCACCATGCAGTTGTCTAGGCCCCAAAGATACAGTGAGTACACGATCTCTTACATTGCCTGCAATATTTTTTCCCACAATCCTCATTATTATCAAAAATCCTTTTTTTTCCTTTCTTTTTTTATTGTCAGTATTTTCTCCATGCATGATAGAAGGTACCTTATCAGTATTTAAGGAAAATCTAGAAAGGCAATGTAATTGGGTAGTTAGAAAAGATACTTCACTGAAGAGGGGATGTTGGAGCTGTGGCCAAATGAGAAGTTGCCATCCATGCAAAGACCTCAGAAAAGAGCTTTCCAGGCAGGAGAGAGAGAGAAAGCAGGCCATGGAGCTGGAGGGCAGAGAGAGATGGGACCTTGGAGGCTATGGAAAGGAATTTTCATTATTGCCACTACATCATCTGGTGTTATCAGTTATCAGACAGGGCAAATACTGGTTTACTGAAAAGTTTCGGTGAAATAAAAGATCTATCTCTTAAAAACTGCCTGAAACACAGATCATAGATGAGTAAAGTAATGTCCTATGAATGGTGTTAGACTGGTATAGTAGTAAGTATTCCAATATAAGCACAAAGAAAGTAGTATGTAATTCGTAAGTAGGTATAATCTCCTTTATCAACTATTTAGTAAAGCCAGCTGGTTTTCTGAAGTGACTGCTCTCAACCCCACTCCCCCCAGCTCTATGAGTCAGATACTCAATGCAGCTGAAACTGCTGAGATTAATACGCCACTCCTTGAGTTAAGACCAATTCAAAGAACAAAAACAAGGAAGAATGGTACAAGGGGGGAAAAAAAAGATTGAAAGACATGAGGAGGAGGAAATTTATTTAAAAAAAAAAAAAACTTTCATACTCACAGAACTCTAGAATTGTGCACTCCAAAAGAGTAGCCACCCACAGTGTGTCACAATTTAAATTTAAGTGACATTAGAAGGGTAGTTCCTCAGTGCACTAGTCAAATTTTAAGAACTCAATAGCCACAAGTAGCTAGTGACTACCATATTAGAGCAGAAGAACATTCCCTTTTGATAGCATTGCTCTAGAACTTTAAAAATGTTAGCATTCTCAGAATACTTGAAACATTGAATAATCTCAAAAGCAGGTGATAGTGAATGTTGGAGGGCACAGCATTATGATCCTTTCCCACTAAATCTAATGAGTATTGTCCACAAAAACCCTCTAGTGCAAACATGAGCTTCATTGGTGATGGAGTATATTTGCACCATTCTGGTCCATGTTTTTGTTTTGAGCATCCTATAATTGACATCTGGAAAATCGTGGCAGGTTTCTCAGATTGGTTCCTTCAAGAAGCAGATCCTGAGATAAGCACTGCTGAGGGGGTAGAGGAATAATGAAGAAAGAAAGCAGAAAGCCAGCATAGGATGTATTAAGGAAGTTATCCCTGTGACAACTCCAGCTCATTCTCACTGGACAGAATCTGGCTCAGAGTTGTCCTAGCCAAGGCAAAGAAATTAGAGTATTTATGTGCTCTTATTTGTCATTGGTTGAGAGCTTGCCCCACGTGAAGGCCAAGCCTGCTTCCCCTACCAGGGAATGCCCTCCGCCAGTCATTGGTGTGTGCAATAGGAAACATAGCCCTGTAACAGAAGGGTGAGGCTCATCTGGCTAGGGCACTGATAGCAGCAGCCACAGCAGGTTAAAAACAACAACAAACATCTAACCAAAACATCCAATTACCCTTATTACTCTAATTTATGGCTGTTTTCTAAATGAAACAAACCAAAAATTTGATACAACTGAAACCATCAAAATCACAGATTGTATGAGGTGATACTAAACAGTGGAGTTTCAGTTACATTGCAACAAGCAGTAGACATAATGGAATGACACAGAAGGAATGTAGAGTTCTTATGGGGGTTATTCATAGGCGTACTGTCAAACGTGAAATTCCATCATTCCCTTAACCTTGAGGTCATGACAGCCTTATATAAATGTACTGGTGCTGCTGAATCTGGCATAGATATATTTTGCTTATACAGAATACCAAATACATACAAAAAGAAAAATTTACAATTGCTTACTCCAATCTATTAACTTTTTTATATTTAACCATTACATATAATCATTTATATATAATTTTTATATATCTATATATCCATTTATATATAACCATTTATGCAGAAATGGTTATATATAACCATTTTATATTTATATTGGTTTTATATTTAACTATTTTATATATAACCATTATTAACACTTCTGATCAATTTTATAAAAGTGAATAAAAGGTTAAATTATAAAAAGTTATGTGTAAACTTCTTTAAATTGAATTTCCATTTTTAAATGTATTTAATTTGCAAAGTTATACAATAATTAAGACTATTTTCAATACCTTTTTTACTTCTTTTGGATAAAAGTATCCTGCAAATGAAATTTCCATGAATTTGAAATAATGTATGTAGAGGACTCTGTTATAATCTTTCTTTCATTAGATAAAAGGGAATTAATTGCTTATAAACATTTTAATAACTAGATTTGCTTCAATAGTGACATGTATCCTCCAAAATCTGAATATCAAATATCTAAATAACAGTATTTGATGGGATTTATGTACTGTTTCTTATACATACATTATGTAAAAATTAGATAATACCTGACTTATCGAGAGTAATTCCAGATGTATACAGAAAATTGTCCACTTTCAAAAACTGTTGCAGAACTGTAAGATAGCCTGTAACGTTGCTAATGTGATGGTTGTCGGGTAGTTTAATTAAGGCTTTTGAAAACTGAACACTTGGTTGAGATTTGGCATCTGGAAAAAGGAAACCTCATTACAAACAGATGAAATAAATCCATATTAAACACAGTAAGATTAAGCACAATACACTGTACTTAAAGGAAGCAGTTGTAATTATTTCTAAACATTACTAATATTTCCTCATATAATTATTTTAAATTTGGAACTGAATAAGAAATTTCCCTTTCTTTAGATCACACAAGGCTCCTTTAGCCCAGACTGCTTGATTCCATTGCCCAGGATTTCTTCACCCTTTTTTGAGTTTCACACTAGGGAAGCACATACTGACCATTTTTAGCCCATATGGTTCACCTGGCATTTCATTTCTGTAACAGGAGTTAACGGTGTGTGCCAGGATGGGTTAAAACCAATAAAAAGCATTTCATTATTCTCTTGGCAACATTGATTTGTTCAATGATGGGGGCCTGTAACAACCAGTTAAGGAGATGCAATGTGAATTTTGCTTGGCTTTGTAAGGAAAAAAGACTTGCTTCTTCCTCACTAGATTTTATATGGTCAGGTGTATGTCCAGGAGTAGCAAAAACCATTTTGTGACCCAAAATGAGAGCTGGTTTGAAATTTGAGACTATATTTAAAAGGAAGAGAATTGAGAAATGGAGAGAGAAAACTAGTTCTCAATGATCTCAACAAAAGCCCCGATCATGCCGTGTTTAAAATGGGTCCAGCTCCTATACTTATCAGTTATTTGAGCAATAAATACATGTCTCCTTTGGGTTTTCAGCACATTGCAACAGAAAGCACCTTTGCTAATATTCAGCCATATATTTAAGTGGGCAGGTTCTCTATCAGAAAACGAAACATGCACTAAGTCTTCCAAATGCCATGCACTCGGTTTATAAATATTATCTCACATTAATCCCTTTGAAGTGACTATCCTCTAATATAATATATGGAGTAAGAACTCAGTGGTGATATTGATATTTCTATAATCAACATCTTATTTAACAATTCAAGGGGCAACTCTTAAGTCATTAAAACTGAAAATTATCAGACATTAGCTTTTGCTTTGGACTTTTTAAAGATCGTTGATAAAGACAGAGGCAATCAGTTAAAATTATTTGGATAAAAAAAGAAGTATCAGTTTTTAAGGAGTTACATGACAATAAATGATAAAAGAATGTAAGATAATTCTTGAAATCACTGTAGAGTTTACTTTTTATATATGAAGGTAGAAAAATAATACCTGGAAAATAAATAGTTAAGGGATATAAAGAACAACAACACATTTATAATATATTATTCTTGTTGGTTAAGTTATTTGAGAGTACAATCTGATACCTTCTGATAACTTAGATACTACCTACAACGTTTTTTTAGAGTCCACACACAACTGAAAACATGTATACTAAGGAAGTGTCTAGCTGAGCTTCTCTAAGGTTTTGTACATTCCTTAAGTCTCCAACTTCTCCTACTCCTGTTACCGCAAATGTATTCACACATGTTCACTATACACACTGAACACCTTCCTGATCCAATCTTGGAAGGAAAAAATAGAAACATTTTTTACAGAAGTTAACAAGTGAGGATGTGTTCAGAAACATCCATCCTCTCCTGTTTGGCCTCACTGAAAGGGTCAACTCTCAAGGAAATAAAGATGTAAAAGGCAGTGATCTGAGAATTCAAAAGGGCTCACGGTGCTCTCATGGATGTGTTCCAAGGCCTGAGCAGTCCTACTCAGACAAACGAGAGCTCACCACTGCTTGGTATAGTGGCAAAGGAGTGGCACATGGACATGTTCGTGCAAATCCATTTCACGTATTCTAGCAGAAATGGGGTTTGAAGAGGTCAGTAAGGAACAGGAATGTGTCAAAACAAAACCAAAACATTAAAGAGGAACTGGAGAATCTGTTTTGTCACAAAAGCCCCAGCAGCAGAAAATGTAGCTTCTTTCTGCATGTATCTAGTTCCTATTTATTTTTCATCCTTCTATACAAAACTTCACAGCCACCCAATCTGCCATATATCAGCAAAGTCAGTGAATCAAAATTCTCCAAATGCCTTAGCATTTCAAAAGTAAGAGATTCTACTGCCTCATTCAGTAAACTACTCCAAGATTAACCAAACCCTTGTTTAATTTTTCCGCAAATAATAGTATAAGATTTTGTAATTCTAAGATAGCTTCTGAGAATGAAGAGAACTTTCAAAAACAATTATTTTTACCAAAACTCTCATAAATTCTACTTTGAGAATTCTCTGCCTTTACCAATTATTTCCATTATGCCTTAGTCCTAAATATGAATTCCCTAATACAAAAGAAGTAAATAGAAAACTAAATTATTGTGATGGACTAGTTAGGGGAGGCAAGGAAGCAAGGTAAGAATGGAACCATCATCCAACTGGTTCGTAAGGCCAAACTGGATGACACAGCTTGAAAAAGACCCAAAATTAGGCTTCTCCTGTCCTTCCACTTGGGATATGTGAGTGGGCCAATCATGTCTGCTGGGCAGATAACTACCCAGTGCAGGCTTTTCCCACACAGGCAGCAAGATTAACGCCAGAGGCAGGAATGGAAGTGACCTGAAAATTAGCCCCAAAGGGCTGAGCCCTTTTTCCACTTTAACCAACCACTAAAGTTCAGTGAGAGATATGATTTGGAATGAAGTTCAGAAGCTCTTTCTAGTATTTCCAAAAGTCCAATGTTCTCATCTGGGAGGCTAAAATAGTAAAAGAGAGAATAATTCCCACTACACAGACACTAAAGAACCATACTATAGTTTGATAGTGAAATAAGAATCAGTTCAAATCAACTTATAGTCAGTACTAATCATCCTTGATCAATTTAGATTTTTCCCACATTATAATCAACATTAATTCATTAGAAGAAGTACACTTACATAAAAACCACTTTAAGTGTTTACTTATCAGCTGAGTAAAAAGTGTCGTACTTACCAGCTAATTTTCCAGTAATTAAAACAGTGTCTTCAAATAGCCATATATTTGCTTGGCTTTGCGGAAACAGTGAAAGTGTAACTGATGAATATACTGTGAAATATAGCACAATTAAAATATTTTATTAAACATGGGGGAAAACAGACAAATATAGTTCTGTTTCATCAGGCCCTAAAAAGTGGGAAAAGACTAATAGAAAAAGCGACTTAAAACAAAGGAAGGATGAATGTAAAATATGATGGAGAAAAAAAGAAGGATCACAATAAAGAGAGTGGGCATCCCCATTTTATTTTACTAATCTTTTCTATTTCATACAGTAGTTTGTCCCAAAGTGACTAATGATGTTCTCTAACAACCCAAGATATATTTGGTCAAGTTAAATACTTGAACAACCTTCTGCTATTTTCTCCATATAACTGTTACTTCCCTCTTATAATTTTTTAAAACGTTTTTCTTGGCTCCATGATTTAAGGTTCTCTAAAATAGGGATACATCCACTCTTCTTTTTTAACTTCCCATGTAAGGTTGCAGCGCTCTTCTTCACACAGTATAGTCTGCCACACAGACTCTGAGTTGGTAAATGAGGAAATAGTTTAACACACAAAATGATTCATAGGTGACCATCAGTAGTAACTCAGAATGGCGCTGTAACAGCCTGAAATAACTGGAGTAAGTGCAGAGTACCAGGAAGACAATTATTTCAAGATCAGAAGCAAGAAGCTGGAACAACAGACCATTGTTTTATAAGCAAGAACAAATCAAATAAGCTTACCAATACTGCAAAAGAAAAATAAGTTCTGAGGAGTAACCCAAAGCATGAGTTCTTTCTCATTTGATATCACTCCTGTATGCTAAGTATTTAAAATTAATAGACATAACATAATATCCCTAAATCACTTAAGAGATCACTTACATCACTTAATCGCATGGGAATATTTTTAATAATTTGAGGTATTTCCAAGAGCTATAATGGAAAAGATAGGATAAAATACAAAAACTATGCAATGATGATGCATGGGTGGACTTAAAATGAAATATACTTTTCTTCTACAATAGGAAAGGAGAACTACAAACTAAATAAAAGTGTAATTTCAGTTCAGAATACATTAACATTTAGACTGATTAACGGTTTCATTAGATTGGAAAGGAGGTAATAGGTTGTAGCTAGGACCTGGAGATGATTCTCATTAGGGCACTATTCCATATTTGATACTTTCTTGGTCATGGGCAGCTTAAAAGAGACAGCTTTTTGAGGCTATTAAACCTGAGGGGAATCTTTCTGAACCGTACTATAACTTATATTCAGATTTCTTTTCTGAAAATGTTTCTGATTATAAAAGGGATGTTTCCGATTATTAAAGGGATGTTTATTCACTGTGGAAAGGCTAAGAAATACAGAAAAGGGTAAGAAGAAAATGATGGTCTCATTATAATACCAGAACTGAGACAACCACTATTAATTTAACATAGCTCTTCCTAGAGCTATGTGATTTTTTAAAATGGGGGTATGATATTGCATACAGAATGTTTTTACTCTGCTTTTTCACCAAATATCATAAGCATTTCTGTCCCTCAATAGAAACTTTTCATAACATTTTCAGGTCACATATTTCATTTCTTGAAGTATCAAGAGTTACTTAACCACTACACTAATACTATATATTTAGATTGTTTCCATCTTCACTATTACAACAAAAATAATATTCGAATCAACATCCTTCAACTTTATTTGTATGTCTGTTTTTAGGAAAGATTCTTAACAGTGGAATACTGGGTCAGAGGTCATAAAGATTTTGAAAACATTGATACACAAATTTCAAAATTTTTAACTAGATAATTTTGCTGATTTGTACTCCTACCAACAGAGTTTGAGAATTCTGATCATATGTCATTCTGTTAATATTGAATACATTCACTTTTCAAAAACTTTTCTAAAATGAAAAATCTAAGGAATATGTATTTCTTTGGTGTATAAATCTTAGACCATTAGAAGACAAAGCATTCTGTCACATTTACTAATCATTGGTATTTCCTGTTTTGGAAATTGCTAGATCCTGATTTTGTCCATTCCCTTATTTAGCAGGGCCTTGGTGTTTTCTAACTGGTTTGTGTGAGTTCTTTGTATATTAAGGATATTACTCCTTGTTGTTTCACAAATTTTTCCTACCTTCTTGTTTGCTTTTATGTTTTTGATGTATAGTGTTTTTTTAAATATGGTCAAATCTACCTTTTATAACATCTTTCATTGCTTTTAAGTTTAAACAAATCATCATAATACAAATCAGATCATTTATTATTTTCTTATATTTAGTATGATTTGTTTTTCACATTTGAACTTTAAACAATATATTTCAGAATATGGATCCAAAATTAATTTACTTCAAGTAGTTATCCGAAATATCCTAATACTACCTATTGAATACTCAGCCTTTTCTCAATGAGTTATAATGGTACTTTATAGATTATATTTTTTTATATGTACTAGTATCTGATTTTTACCAGATACATTTTTTTAATGTTATAGCTATATTTTAGTTTTAAATTCGTAGGTATATAATATTTTAGTTATCTGGAATGGCAAATTACTGCTAGAAAATTTTCTTTAAAATAAGATTCCCAGGTATTTTTACATTTATTCTTCAAAAAAGTTTTTTTTAAATTTGGACCTATTCACATTCATAAGTTATTTTGCCAAGTTATTTTTTTAATGTGTTAAATCTATAAATTAATTTGGGAAGAACTGAAATCTTTACAACATTCAGGTTTGCTAAGAAGAAATATAATGTCTTTCCAGTTATCCAGGGTTTTAATTCATTAATTCATTTATTTATTTTTAGGTTTGGTAGTTCTATTTGTCCCCACATAGTTATTTCACATATTTTTTTAGGTTTCCTTGCACATTTTTTGTTCTTGTTGTTCTGAGAGGGATCACTTTTTGTTATTTTCCTAACTGGTTATTACTTCTGGTATGTTAGAACATGTATTTATTATATGAATGTTAATTTTTTTACAATCAGTAACTGTTGAATTTCCATTATTACTGTCCACTAGGAGCACAACCACGGCTTCACAGCCAGGCCCTCTAATCCATTTTAGCCCTGCTATAGGCCTATTCATTATATATGCCACTAAGTAAATTCAGTTTCCAAACAACTTACATTCACTGCGCTCAAGAATCTACAGTAACCGCCTTATTATTCAGCACATAAACCTAAATTGTTTTTCTCACCTTTTGAGAACATCCTTTCATCATCTGGCCCCACTTTACCTGGCCCACCCTGCATCATTCTCAAACCTTTGGGTGTGCCAAGCCCCTCACTGCCACCTGCAGACAAGATTTGTACCACAGCAGAGCTCTTACTCAATTCTTTTAAGCCTCTGTAGAAGGAAACCTCATATTGACTTCACATATTCTCATTTCCAGATTTACCAGACTAAGAGATTCCCAAAGTAGAGGAAAAAATCATTTACACTCAATGAAGGCAAATCACTACTTAAGTGCTTACTTGGCATTCTTCCAGTCTTCCAAGGCAGAGGTGTCAACACATAGCCATCTTTGTAAGCAATAATGGTTAGGCTGAGTCCTAATTTATATGGGACTTTTATCAACACTGCTCCATTGCTTTTAGTCACTGTGGAATTTGTTTTTGTGTAGTTTACAAATACTTCTACCACTGCTTGACTCAGGTACTGACGACTGATGATGTCATTCACCTGGACTTTCAGCATAAATACAGACACTGGAAGAAAAAAAGCCAGAAATGGCAGTACGTTAGATCCTAGAATACATATCACTATACTTTATAATGTAATTCAGACACTTGAATAACAGCATAAAATATTGTTGATAAATAAGGAAATACATATGTATGGATTGATAGAAAGAGGTGTAAAAACATTCCACATTCATTATTCTTCCTAAAACTGAATACATTTGCATCTATTAATAAGCTGTGGTATTACTACTCTATTTGTTCCTGCCAATTAAAAGAAAGGAGAGCAGTGAATAACGGAGACAGGTTCTCCCTTCAGAAAAATACATTGTTATTTTGTCTCATAATTCTAATGCCATCAAGTTACATTTAGTTAACACTAAATCAGAATTCAGTCAAACTTAGAATAAAATGTTATCCAAACAAATCTATTAGTGCATGGCTAGCTTCTTTCTTTTGTTCTGTTGTCTGGAAAGCATGGGGGTGCTTATCAGTTCCAAATATACAAAATATAAAACAAAAATCTTTCTCTAAAATGTCAAAAAGCATTATCCATTAAATATATGAGAAAATATACAAACATAATAAATTAAGAAAAATGAGAAGTTAAAGCTTCTTTCTACTTAAACCTCCAGCCTGACTGTTTGAGTACAAATCTTAACAGAGTGTTCATGGGTTTACCAATGATAATGTCTAGCTTTAATAAAGAACTTGTATCACCATGGAAATGCCTTTGCAAAGCCTGTTTCACAACACCTTTGCCAAAGATAACTTCTCTTCCACTAAAAATGAGCTTTGGAGTCAGTCGGTCAAGGTCTATCTCTCTGCCATCTTCTAGATGTGTAGCCCTGTAAGTTACTTCTCTAAGTTCATTTGCTCATCTGTAAAATTGAGAGCATAGTGACTCCTTTTCAAAGTAAGTGAAATAATGCAAATAATGTGCTAAGTACAGTATTTGCTTGTCATTTATTATTAATAAGGAAAATTATTTCACATTTAAAGACAACTTCATAAACAGAGTACAACAGTCAGAAATGCCTCATAAGGATTATAGTGCTATGCATTTGCATAAAAACATTTTTACTCAATTTTTTTAGTCAGAACATGTCAGAACACAACAACTTCCAAATTGTTGTATGCCTTATCTAGTTTAACTTTGTTAAAATAAGCTAGGCTTTAAACTGCATTTGGAACATAAGAAAAATATTTTAAAAACAAAGAGAACCACTGTAATAATCGCCCAACCCTAGGAACAAACAATTTAGCAAGTTAGAAAAGAGCTCTGATCCTTTTAAGAATCTGAAAATGAGGTTAAATGTTACCCAAACATGATTCATTATACATTCAGACACAAACATATTTTTAATGTATTTTATATGTGATAACAATTAAAACCACAATAAGAACTAAAATGTGTTGTAGCATGCTGTTAATTTTTAAGTACATCATTCCATTTACTCTTCAAAACCATCATTACAGAGATATTATTCCTTTCTTCATTTTATATATTAATAAGTGCAGGTTAGAGAGGTTTATAAATCAGCCATGGCCAACCCACAAAAGATAGAGGAAACAGGACACAGACTTGGGACTATCTCTCCACAAAGCTTGTGCTCTTAAACTGTTGCACTACAAGATTCTGTTTATACTCTTAAAAGCAACTCTAGTCCCAGTTTAGAGTGTGGGAAGAATTAACTGGGAAAAGGGAGGAAAGGGGAAGATTGTATCCTGGACAGTCATACCTTAAAATGAGATTCTATTAGTTTGTCTGAAAACTGTTAATTTCCAGAACAACAATCTCATATATATTCAAATGTAAATATGGAGAATAGATTACAAGGCAAAATAGAGATAACTGAAGTTTATCCCCACCTCTGCTTTCTCAGCATTTTAACAGACAGCCTTGTGAAAGGTTAAATTATTTGTGAGTAGTCATTACTATTGTTACTTTTAATTGGTAAAATTCCAGAGCATCAGACATTAAAAGGTCAACTGAGTCTTGGCCTTAATTCCACTGTTCTTCACATTATTTAACTACTTACCCCTCACGTCATCGGTTCAGCTCATTTCTAAGATCTCACTCTAAAATAAAATCATGCTTGTAACCATTTAAAATGAAAAAGGGCTAGGAATAAATATATGTTTCTGGTGCCAAGCCTTGTATGTATATTATCACCATAAAGACCTCAACCCACCTTTGTATAATATGGACTATCAATAGTCCATTTACCAGTGAAGAAATGAGAATTCAGACAGGTGATACAAACTGCCCCAAATCTCACAAATATAAAGAGGCTGTGTCAGCCTTCAAGTGTGCCTGTGAATGACTCCAAAGCCATTTTTACACCATGTTACAGTGAGTCTTGCAGTTACACTACTAAAATTAATTCAAGGAATATATGATTACAATCATCACTGAGAACTTAAATTCTTATATAATAATAGCAATTAAAAAGGATTTAAAAAATGTTCCCATACATACATGCTGATGCCAAACCATGAGTTCAAACTCAAATGCGAAATAACAACTTGAGTAAAAAAATAAAAAGTTGTAATGTATATGACATGATGGGCTCCTAAACCAAATGTACTTGAGTAGGTCTACTCAGGACAGAAAATAATTTATGTGTATTGGATGAGTAACTGCTGCTTAATTCAAAATAGTTTCTGCAGCAACTTGCCCCTAATTTCCTAGATAAAATTCACTGAGTCACTGGCATAAAGCATCTAATGTGGGACAGATAAATTTTGCCAAGACCTCAAAATGTGAATAAAGATACACAGAGGCTAATAATAAAAAATGAAAACAAACCAAAAAAGCACAACAAAAATAATAATACAGATGCACAGAGGCTAATGGCTGCTGGAGCTGAACCACCTTAGAATGTCTATGAGGCCCTACCCATTGGGCTTTCCAGCATTTCCCTGGTCACTCTCCTTCCAGAAGCTGGGTTATGCAGCCCACCTACTGATCTGTGTGACCTATATTATAATCCCTCTAAAGATCCTTTATTTCTTATAGCCAGAGCTGCTCTTTTATAAGAGAAGACAAATGAAGGATAATGTTATATATCAGAATATGATAAACCATATTGATGAAGGAAATTAGGATTCCATTAAAATCTGGTAACTGGTCTTATTCAAACTAAGTGTACTTAAATGGCTTCTTTAAAAGAATATGGGACTCAATAGGGAATTTTTATTAATTCATTTGCTGTAAAGATTAATATCAGAAATTTTCTCTGGCCATTGGATTTCTGGACAAATTCTAACGTGTAATAACATCTTAAGCTAAATTCATTTTTTAAAAATCTCTGCATATCCCATCTGTTTCTTCCTTGTAAAAGCACAGTTGCCAAAATAAGACACACTAAAACCTCCTGACATTCTAAAGCTGGATTTGATTCATAAAATGTTTTTAAAAAACATTTTCTAATCCAGAATGGATGATTTTATTTTTTCACATATAATAATGTTAATATAACAAATTCGATGAGGAAATGAATATCAAATTCAGAATAAAAGATTTGCAAAAGTCAAATCTTGGCCCCCAAAATCAGTTTCCCTTTCTGAGGAGATCCCCTATATCTATGTACCCTAGATAGCCTTATAGACTTAGGACATAATGAAGCCTGAACAGGAGCGTCCTCTCAGCTCAAATTAGAAAACACTATTGATATTTGTGTGATACATGCCCCCATCCCCAACAGACACACACACCCAGGTCTAGGGCTGGAAACTTTACACAACAATACAACAATGAAGTTGTCTAGTTTCATCCTAATACAAACCTGTAGACATTTCTCCCATTTTAAGGCAGGGAAATAGAGGCTAAAATTTCAGTTAAGAAGGGTATCGGCAAGATTAAGAGACGGATTCATCTGACTCCAGGACCCAAGAATTTTAGTACACACATCTCACATTGAAAAGCCTTAGGAATCTGGTTTTTGTCATTATTTACTAGCTAGCTTACTTATTCCCTTCCAACCAGTGCTAAGTGTTTTTTGCTGACCTGCTGAGCCTCTCACTCTCATCCCCAGCACAAGCAGCAGCAAAAACAGCATTAAAAACAAAACAGAAGCAAAGAACTTTGCTAAAAGCCTCACCAAAATAATTAAAGAGAACAAATAACTCTTTTTCCTCCAAATAAGAGGAAAAGTTATAAAGAATTACTTGTCCATGACTTAAAATAGGATGTTTCTGACTTCAGTGATGGAAAAAGTTTGAAGAGGTAAACAAAGCTGGCAGCCAGAAGCAATATATATCCATAACAGTCCCCCTTACTGGTTTTCTCCTCCAACAAAAACATGTTAGCATTTAGATTAAGTGGATTCTATGATTAAATATGAGTTTTCAACCAGAAGTGCTTTGTCTCCATTAGTCTACCTACTCTTCTCTATTGTATTTTCAGCTTTCCATGCACATATTATTTTCTGTGTCACATAATTATAATCATTATATGTTGCCTATATAATCTTCTTTTCAATATGTCACTATTAGTTTAAAAATGGTTCAGTATCAAAAGATTTCAACTTCGCCCTTAGAAAACATATAATCTAAATGTTGAGAGAAATAAGTAAAAATAAAATATACATCAATGAGCAAGGTCCTGAAGTTGCTGAAAAAAAATTTAACTATTTAGTGCCTAATTAGAAGTGCTGTTAAGCAGTGAGAATTACTGAAATCAAAAGGTAATAATAAATAGGTATAAAAAAATGTTCTTGAAAAAGCTTATCAGAACCAACACTATATTATGGTTTTACCACAGGATCCGGATAGTTAACTGAAAGTCCAGAAAGAGTTAAAAAAAAAAATACTGCTACCTATTTATTTGGGTGATATCTAGAGCTTGAAGTTGGGTGGGCTGATAATTACAATTCACTTCTTTTCAAGAGGACTTGACATCATCTTATTATGCAGCTACCATTATGCAGGTTTCAATTGTGCCATGGAGAAACCACCGTATTTTAAGAGTTCTCCAGTACAGAAACTAGCCTTCTTTCTCATTGTGTTTCAAGCACCTACAATTATTTCATTTTATATACAATAAATTTTTTCTTCTCTAAGGATATAATGCTAAAAATATACTAGGTGAAAACAAAACAAAGGGAAAAAGAACAAAAACAAAAAAATACAGAAATATACTAGATACACAAAGCTTCTATAAATAGGTCACAGGTCCAATTTTTTTAAAAAAAAATATTTTAAAAATAAAATAAAATTTTCAAGACTTAACTAAAATTTATGCATTTTAATGAGAACTAGAAAAAAATGAAGAGCACAAAAATATAGTGGAATGAAATAATTGGTTGGGAACAATTAGAAATGTTCACCTATATTAATTCACCTAACAAATGTTTATTGACTGCTTATTTTTGGCCAGATCTGCTCTAACTAGATATTGGGGATACAAACATTAATAAGACACGTTCTTGCCTTGAGGAAGCTTATTCTGAGGAAACGTGAAAAAAATAGCACTGCAGAACTATCTGATATTACCACAAAAGAAGTTTTAAAAAAGCAATATCGAAACACAAACAAGAGAACTTTCTATAGTACCAAATATAGTCTCCCGTGAAATTATGTAGAAATTCAGAATCAAATGTATAATAATTTGTATAAGTATCAATCTCAAAGAGAGCTATCCACACTCCCATGTTCATTGTAGCATTTTTTTTTTTTTTGCAATAGCCAAGATATGGAAACAACCTAAATGTCCATCAGTGGATGAATAAGAAAAATGTGATATATACATACAGTGGACTATTTTTCAGCCTTAAAAAAGAAGGAAATCTTGACATTTGTAACAACATGGATGTACCTGGAGGACATTACGCTAAGTGCAATAAGCCACACACAGGAAGACAAATAATATATGATCTCACTTATACGTGAAATTTAAAATAGTCAAACTCATGGAAGTGGACAGTAGAGTTGGGATAGGGGAAATAGGGAGATGATAGTCAAAGAGAATAAAGTTTGTTATGCAACACGAGTAAGTACTAGCGATCCATGCGGCATACGGCCTATTGCTAACAACGCTGTGTTACCTACTTAAAATTTCCTAAGAGAGTAGATCTTTAAGTGTTCTTACCACAAAATAATAATAAAAATAATAGGGACAGGAGGAAACTTTGGGAGGTGGGATATGTCTATGGCCTTGATGGTGGTGATGTCACAGGTGTATACTTATTTCCAAACTCATCAAGTTACATATATTAAGTATGTACAGCTTTTTATATGTCAATCATATGTCAACAAAGTCAGTTTTAAAAAAATAAGTATCCAAAATGTGGATCTAATATCTACATTGGAATCAGTTCACACAATCAGTTTTTGAAAACACTATCATTGTTTTGAGCTCAGATCTCCAAGGTTCCTGCTCATTCATTTTCTCCTATTTTTCATGATCTGACTTTTTGGTCCATTATAATAGAGACTTTATGGTGAGAATCCCAAAGATGCCAAACTTCTAGCTATGACCCAAATCAGGCTTTACTATGGGCATTCAGAGGCCTAGTTTGCTCTTTACCCATTGTTTTTATATGATATTCGGTCACAGAAATCTTAAAGCTAACTATACAAATATTTAAAAATGTAAACAGAAAAGAACTAATTCTAAATTTAAATGGTTATTTAAAACCTTTATCAACGTCATAACAATCGTGGTTTCACTAAAGAGAATATCAATTAATTCCTAACTCTTTAGTCTAGCATTCAAAATCTGAGATCTGGCCACCACCTCCATTTCCAGCCTTATCTAATCATGCTCTTTTATTAGGGATTGGCAAACTATAGCCTGCTGGCCAATTATGACCCATTGCCTATTTTTGTAAATAAAGTTTTATTGGAACATTGCCACTTTATTCATTTAAGTATTGCCCATACTGCTTTTGCTTTAACAGCAGTGTTGATAGTTGTATCAGAAGCCATATGGCCTTCAAAGACAAATATTTACTACCTGGCACTTCAAAGAAAAAGTTTGCTGACCTCTGTTCTATACCAGCACATAAAGAGGTCACTGGTCATGATCTAAAACCAATCCACTTTCCTGCTATAGTATTCATTTCTTTCGTCTATATGGAAAGCTCTTTTTTCATCCCTGTCAAAATCCTAATCCATCCTTCAAAGCTTAAGTCAAAAGCCTCCTCTTCAAATAAATTTGCCCTTATCCCAGTCAGCTGAGTGAGGTCTTCTCTTCTGTACTGAATGCTCTAATGGCACAGGATATATTCTGGTGTGTGTATTACTCTTCTATGTATTTGTCTCCTCTCTCTACAAGAGTCAGCTTTTTGATAGCCAATATTGCTTCAAACTCAGCCTTGTGTTTTGCCAGAGCTTAATAAGAGGGTTAGCATGTGGATACTAGATGAAAGAGTGGTGGGGAGAAAAAGATGAGTATAGGAGAGAGAAGTAAAGAAAGTTAGTGAAAGGATAGAGATCAGAAGTGGCTAAGCATTCCTGGAAAAAATGATAACAGTAGGATATACACAGAAGCCACTGAAAATTGCAGCCAGCTTTCTAGCCCCAGTAGTCAATGAAATTTTGAGCTTAATCTCACAGTTGCCAGTGAGAAATATTTTTATTATTATCACAACAATCACAACAACAAATAAGTATTAAGATTCCTTTTCCTTTTGGAAATTAATATGATTTTTCCTTCTTCTTCATAAGAATATTTAATTTGGAAATTTTCACTAAAGAATACATAAATAGCAAAACTTGCTAAATAAATGTAATGCAAATATATTACAAAAAATGTTAAATTTTAAAAATTTACTTTTATTATTACAAAACAATACCAACAAAGTCATTTTATAATTCTTTCTCCCAGGGTAGCAGCACAATTTCTCTATTTAATTGGAAGGAAGGTGGAAAGTTTAGAAAAGGCTGAGGACAACAAAGGAGCTTGAAAAGAGAAAGGGACATATTATTCTGCATTCTGTAAAGCAAATGGAAAGGGCTTCAATAGTTTAATCTTTACAGCATTTCAAACATGGACACATAGGGTCCTTCTTTTAAAGGAACAAAAGGGTGCTGAAGTAAAGAAAAAAAAAACTTAGTAAAGTAGAAAAGCCTCCTTTTCATTGCTTAAGCTTTGGAGTTTGAAAGAAAAAAAATATCTGTGCCTATTTGAAACAAAAACAAATTTGTAGTACATTAATATTCATCACAAAGAAAACGTCAAAGTAAGAAGACATTAAAGAGATAAAATAAGGACATGATCTCCAAAGGTGAAAAATGTTATGGGGCAAATATAATACCCATTTTCTCCATTAGGACTAAAGGCTTAAATGAGTGTGATTCACCAAAACTAATGAAATGAATAACACAAAGAGTCCTTGTAATGTAATGAGAACATTGCAGACTGAATAGGGAACAAATGAGAGAGCTGAGCCTTTAGTATTTGCACTCAGTTCCTTCTTGCCTACCCGAAGGGTCTTTTTCTTCAATGGGAATAAATCAGACTTGAGCTCCTAAAACATATTGTTCGAGCTCGCTCCACAGGCATTTATTGTCCTGACTTTTATCATTTCTTCCCAGTTTTTTATACTGCCTTGAAATCACTTAGAATTATTCATTTACTCACTCACAAATTCATTCAACATGCATGTATTGAGCACTCTATATATGTAGGCATTAAATATGGAGACATAAGAGCATATAGCCCAGTGAGGAAAAATTAGAGATCCCTTTTTTACTTATGAGTTTGAAATAGTATTGGTCCTGGCTGCCATTGACATACTAGGCGCCTGACTCAGACTAAGGTAGAAGAGGAGAATTTTGCGGAGGCAAAATCAGAACTGAGTTTTGACAAAGGGATGGGGTGTGGAGGTGAATAATACAGGCCCTAAAACCAAGAATTCAATCACTGACACATCCTTAAGATTCAGCTCAGCTATCACCTCCACAATGAGGCCTTCTCTGGGTCACCACGCCTAGTTCCAGGACACAGGGATATGTTGGGGAATAAAAGGGACTAGTTTTCCTCTTCCTTTGTACTGATACATCACAACTCAACTCTGTGTTATCAGGGTCATGTCTGGCATCACAGACGAAAAAAGTCTGAAAGATTTTCCCTGAGGGAACTCTACAAATTTTTTTAAAAATTGAGGAAAGAACAAGAATGAGGTTAAGAAGACTATACCAAGACTCTGCCCAAAATAGAAGTTATCTGAGAAAACATGAGAAATATATTTCTCCTTGGAGGAGACACGGGAATTTAGCAAATCGTCGAGGGAACATGTGCTGATGGACACCACCTTGCACCCTCAAGAATGTCCTTGTCTGATGATGTGTCCCACTGTATCTCTGAGCTCACTCCCTCTTCTATCCTCACTCCTTCTGATCCACATTGGCCCCTTGAGCATGCCAGGCATGTTCCCACCTCCAGGGTCTTTGCACAGGTGTTTCTTTTGCCTAGAATTCTCTTCCCCCAGGTATCCGTAGCTTACTCCCTCACCTCTTTAAAGTCTTTGTCAAAATTACACTTCTGGTAACTCCAACCCAACCATTCCCGCTTACCCTGTTTCAGGGGTCCCAAGACCATTTATAAGTTCAGTGACTCACCAGAAGGACTCACACCACTCAATGACAGGTCACACTCACAACTAAGATTTATTACGGCAAAGGATGAAGAGTAAAAACAGGAAAAATAAATGCATCGGTCAAGTCCAAAGAGGTCAGGCACGGGCTTCCAAGTCCTTTCTCTGCTGGAACTACACAGTACAAAAATTCTCTCTTAGTTGTGAACTGCGGAGATGCATGTAAGTTGTTTCTCCTCAGGGAAGGCCAGTGGAGTCCTATGGTCTAAGGCTGGCATGAGGACACTGGTCACATAGACACTTTCCTCTTGGGTAACCAGCCATGATAGCTAAAGCACAGAACCCCACCATAGATACACCAGAACCCTACCATGGATACCCAAGATAGATACCATGAATTTGTGAAAACACTCTTGACAAGCTAAAACAGCATGCCCCATTGTTTGGGCATATAAAATCTCATTCATCAGTGATATAAAGAATGAGGTAGTTAAGCCTTCGAATGGAGAGTGGGACAAGAAAAAGATGTGTAAGCAATCATTTCTGTGCAGAGAATATTTGTAACTTATGTACTTTAAGAAAAGTACAAATTCTTTGACTATCACTTCTTCCTTCAGTTTCTTCTGCAACAGATACGTTTTTCTTGTGATATTGAGAAAGAACTTCCAAAAACAAGATTAGGGCAACCACTGTTGTTTTCCTTAGAAAAGCAATTATATACATGAAGACAAAGTTCTACCAAAAATTACCCAAGTTTAAATAATCAGAAAAACACTCTGGGATATATCATCAAGGAACCAAAATTGGAGTTCCAGTTCCAATAAAAATGGAAACAAGTAATACAGGCTACGACACAGACTGCTGTAAGAGAAAAAGCCCCATGTTGGAAAATAAATTTTAAAATACAAACTTGTTATAAAATATATTGCACACAGACCTAGAATTCTTATTAAATTGCTATTTAAAAGGAGCAATCTATTAGGAATCTTTGAGCAGTACGTGTTTTTCCCCTAGATGTTTATATGTATTGATGATGGTATATAAGACAAGACTACCTTTGGAGAACTGTCACTGAATCTTCCCTTTCATGAATGTAACGATCGAAATTACTTTAGGTGTTAGCCAGGGTATGACACCCACTTGGGGGATAAATTACTTGAATTGGACACAGAATACTCTAGACTCCTTTACAACTTACTGACACATTGTCCTTAAGTATTACTAATTCAGCATAATTGATGGATGAGTCTGGAGAACATTGTCATCCAGGCCAAAAGGAGAATCAAGCCATTGCTTCTTATATAATATCCTGAAAAGGATTTAGCATACTAAACTGAAAAATGTCCCTCCAAAATTATCTCCCAAAAACATTTTCCACCAAGTTTCTAGAAAGGCTATATCCCCAAATAATTGCAAAGTGTGATGAATATTTTGAGCTGCACAACTCTAAGCTAGGGTCCCTGAGTGAGAGAGAACTCATTGCTGGAGTCCATGTTAGCACAGTTCTCCAGAAAGGGCTTTAAGGTATGGTCAATACTCTACCAATAGAGGTGGCCAACGGCCTCTACCTCCTGCCAAGAGACCTGCCCAGCACTGCCCAAAGACCATAGTCATCTCTAAGCCTAGTCCTCTTTATCCTGCAGCAGGGAAGTTTTCTTCAGCATTTTTTGTACAATGTGTTCAAATTTCAAAAACATCTCAGAATGGAAGATTATGGTACTATAAAGTACTTTTAGTAATATTGCCTCGAATCTAGTTAACTGCCTTTTTTTAAGTACCTATTTTTAGTGATTGTACATCTTAATGCTGCCAAGAATAGTGTGACTAGTCTTCTGTTAGAAGGTGTGCATAGGTTTAGCAATTGAATATTTAAAACCAATGACATAACTAACAAATACTACATAAACACATCCTTTAAAATACCTAAAACAGAAAAACATCAAAAGCCCAAGATTTGCGGCCAAAGTTCTCAAACTGTGCTAGAAGCCATCAAAAGTGATATAACAAACTCACAGGGATGCCAGAAGATATTCTAAATTTTCATGCAGGCATACAATTAGTGACATCTGTTGGATACCACACAAACTCGAGAGTCCATAATTCGATGTACTACACTCTAATCAGTGACATTACATCTTCTGAGGTTGGGTGTTCAGTGATTACTCTGATAAAAAGCAAACACTGCATGAAAATAAATGTTGAACAGGAAATGAGGATAGCAGTGTTCATTTTCCTTTCAAAGTCTGAGAAGTTGTACAGCGTCTAATAGACAAATATATCCCATTAGGTAATTAGCAAATATGTATTATTATTCTTTTAATGACTACCAAGTTGTTAGAAATCATTAAATTCTTTGGCCACAAAAAAATTTACTGAGACACTCTAAAGGGACTGTGAACTGAGGGAGTCTGGGAACCTCTGCATTTGGGCAATTATTTATGTTACACATTTTTATTAAGAACCTACTATATGCAAGAGCTGTACTAGTCACTCAGATACACAAAGAAATTAGTTGCCTTCAAATACATACATAAAAAAGTCAAATAGAAAGAGTGACAGTACCAAGAAAAGTACATATAAAGTATATGAGATTCAGGGAGCTATATAATTAAAATATTCTGCTTAACAATGTTAAGGAACAAATAAGTTATATCTGAATTCTGAGTGTACATCTTTCTAAAAAGTGCCTGATCACTTTATTGTCTGTGTAAGAATATTTCAGAAAGCAATTTTTCTTTAAAATATATATATATATTTAGTATTGTAAACAAACATGTTTTTTAAATGCATGACCAATTGCTTGAATGAACAAATAATTTAAATATTAAATGAAAATCATACAAAACCTCAAGATTACCGATTTCTTAATGTGTTAACTTTTCCAGTATGCTCAATGCTCTTGGCCTAGAACAACAGTTCTCAACCTCGTGTAGACATTAAAATCACCTAGGAAACTTTTGTTATATTCCCAGGTCTCACTCCAGCCCAATTAAGTCAGAGTCACTACAGATGGGGTCCAGGGAATTGCATTTTGAAAAAGTCCTAGGTGGTTCTAATGCACAGCCAAGGTTGAGAATCACTGACCTATGATTTATATACATATATATATATATATATATATATATCCCAAAGGAAATAGGAATATGACCTAAAGCCAACCTCTTTAGTTTAATTGTTCTGTTTCTTTTGATACAAAAGAATTTAAAGTACTTATCTTTGATTGAAATGGGCACATACATTTATTGCATGGCTTGCTCTGGTTCCTCTTTTTCATTCCCTTAGAGGCACAAGCACCAGAGAATCAAAGATACAGAATACTGACAAGAAAGAAAGTTGACCTTGGGGGCTGTCACTATTGATAGTTATTATCAGTTAGTCTTTTTTTCTTTTTTTAATCACTGATCTCTGCCATTTTCTGGTCTTTTATTTCTGTGTCCTTCTCAGGTTTAAAATACTCAGTTAACTCAAGGTTTGGCTTCACTCAATATTTTTCATTAGTTTTTTTAAGTTTCTATATAGAAAATTTAGAAAATGCAAAAAATAGAGGAAAATAAATATTTCCTAATCCAATTTTGCAGAAGTAACATGGATTCCATCCAGTACTTTTAAAAGCATATTGAAAAAAAGATTTATAAAATTAAGATCATATTGTGTATATGTATATAACTGTGTAAATGTTTATATAAACATGAGGCAAGGTGTGAAAGAAACTCACCAAATTGTTAATATTGACTCTGTCGATTGGGTCATGGGGGAGGGGCCTATCACTTGACTTGCCATAAGGTGTAGAGTGAACATGTGTTATAGGTAGGAAGGAAAAAATAAGCCAATAAAAAATGTTATATGCTGTTGTTTTCCAGTTAAGATTATATTGTGAACATATATCTATGGTATTAAATATTTTTCAAAATTACCATATTTTATTATTGAAAAACATTCTATGGTTATTCATTTAACTATTCTATTAGTGTATGTTTAGTCCTTTCCAATTTTTCACATTTGCAAACAATGCTTTAATTAAAAATCCATGTACATATACCTTCATCTGCACTTTCAATTACTATTTACATGGGAGGACAAATAATAGGTCAAAGGTATAAATTGTTTAAAGCTTCTTGATATGTATTACATTAAAATGCTTTCCACAATGTGATACCAATTTATACTATAAACAGGAGAATATTCATATTTATTTTACTGTAGTCGATATAGCAACATGTTATTAACTCTCCCTAGGGAGTTAATATAAAAAAGAATATTCAATAAAGTTTTGAAATCATTCTATTTCCCTTTAACTTTACTTTTCATTCCCACCATTGTTAGTTTTTTTTTTTTTTTTCACACTCTCTTGATTGGTTGAGAGAGCCTCTTATGAAGAAAACTAAATACACAAACAATATCCTGACAAAGAGCACAATACATACTATTTTGTTGTTTTGGGATTACACTGGTAAACTCATAGACTTTATTCAAAGAAAAAGTGGAAAGAGCTTACAAAACATCCGTTTTCCTTTTTATAGAAGGCTTTCTCTCCTTGTTTTTTTCTACATGCAAAGAATGTTTAAATCAATGAAGAGAAAATGAGATTTATTTAGAACCCGCCAGACACATGCTTCAGCATGTCTTTTAGAGAGGGTTTGAAACCTACTGTCAGCATTTTGTTTAAACAGATAAAACCCACCCCACTTGGAGAGTGATTAGATTTAAACAGAATAAGTCCCAGCATTTTCTCCAATGCTTCTCTGACACCTTAATAAAATGTAGCATTTTCCCCTGTAATTAGACATTTGAAAGGAATACTGACCAGTAAATAGAAAATTCAGGTGCTATGAGAACATCAAATGCCTAACGCATTAATTAGCACAGTGTCAATACCAAAGCATGAATTGGATGCAGTCTAGTATTGGGTAGCTAACATATTGCCTGGCCTGGGAACTTTAAGTAAAATGAATCATTCACTAATTTATTTTTTCAGTGAAAAAATTACATGAAATTGAAAGAACTTAAAGGACAAAAGCAGATATGACAATGCATATGCAGTACACATTTTGTATGATAGAAAGGTTCATATTGCATTATTTTTAAAAATTCAGATATCCATTAAATTCATGTAAGTAAACATTTATTGAATACTGACCAGGCATTAGGTAAAGTACCAGGTTCAATGGAAGCATATATCATAAATTTTATTTATTTGACACCTTCTTTGTATCGGAAACTATATGATGCTAAATTCTTATGTATGTTATTATATTAATATTACCCAGTTAGAAGTCTGAAGTAGTTCAAAATCTAGTGGGAAAGGTACACAAAAATGATGTGAACAAAGTATTATAGGTATATAGAGAAGGAAAATATGGATTATAAATGAAAGATTTCAGGATATTTTCAAGTAGGAATTAATTGAAGCTGAGGTAGAAAGAATAGGTAAATTTTAAAATACAGAGTTGAGGCAGGATACTTCAGGAAGAAGTAAGTGCATGAGGAAGGGCACCATATTTTTTTAAAAAAAGGAAATAAATGCCATATTAAAGGAATGACAGACAGTTGTAGCAAGAAAGAAAAAGAATCTGGGAACAATGGGAGATGACTAAATTTGACTTCACTGTCTGCATAATGAAAGGTTAAACAGCGCGTGACAAGACCTTTTAAGAGAGGTATAAAAAGACCTCTCTGGAAGCAATTTGTAAAGTGTACTTGGATAGTGAGAAACTGGAGGCATCTATTGAAATAGTTTAGGATCAAGGAAAGAAAGTCAAAATTAGAGCAGAGGCAAGGGCAAAGAAAGATCACAAGCATAAGCATTGAGGATCTGGCATTGACATGATATTGACATTGAGCGAAATTTAAAATTATGTGAAATATTTGAGCTTCAACTAGGAGGACAGAAATAATGTTCTTTCATTTAACATTTACTTTTGAGTACCAGATAATGCCTGACCAAGACGATAGGCAGTGACAATCAGCCAAACAAAACAAGATCGCATAATCCCTCCTCTGCAGACAGCAAAGACTAGGCCGCAGACAAATCAACAGGCTATTTCAACGGAGAGCTGAAAGCAAGAATGCTTTTGTATATCCAGTTATAAAGTTTATAGAAACCCAGAGCAGGGACACCAAGCCAGACCTGTAGGGTCCAGAATTCCTGACAGAGGCGAAAGTTAAGCTGACACCAGCAAGCTCCTCTCACCTTAACAAGCAGAAGCTAACCAGACAGGAGAGAATTCTAGGCATAGTGAACAAAGAGCTGAGACCTAAGACAGCAGAGAGCAGGAACTGCAGACAAGGGAGCCTGATAAGAGCACGGAATGGAGAGAAGAAAGAGTGGCATATGAACAGAGGCACCCACTGTAGTAGACTTGCCTACCTACCCTCCTTCTGGAGTGAAACACACTGTCAGAGTTACTCCATCCTGGTAATTCAATGACATAACTCAGGTGAAAAGATCTCCCCTCTTTATGGCAGCAATTCTTTAATTTTTAATCCCTTTAAGAATCTGATGAATCTATAATCTCTCTTCACCTCTATCCCCCCCCCAAAATTGTGTGTAACCACAAATGCACATAAATATTCCACATAATTTCATTGAGGTTAGAGATTCCCATAAATGAGTGTTTCTAAATATTGCTAAAGACATCAGCATGTTTGCTGCTTCACGTTTTTGTTTTCCATTTTTTTTTTGTTTTTAATGTAAATGACTGTTTATCACTGTTAATTTCAAAAATGTGTTGTAACATATTTTAAGAGCCAAACAGCCAGGGTTACAATCCTAGTTCTATCTTTTACTACTTATGTGATTGTGGCAAGTTATATAGCCAATTTATGCCTAAAATTTACCTGTGCAATGAGAACAATGATAGCACCTAATAGATATACCTCATAAGGTTACTGTGGGATTAAATGTAATAATAAATAGAATGCTTAGAATAGCTCCTGGCCCCAAGTACTAGTAATGTTTGGTATTATAACTCCATATTTATAAATATTTCTTTAGCTTCTGAACATGTTTCCTCTGATATTTTTGAATTTACCAAGATCTCCCTCAGAAAAATTAGCATATATTTTACACACAGCTCATAATTTGGCCTTTCCGAAATTTTTTTCACTCTAATAATTTATAAGAAGGCTGTTTATTTCTATGAAACTAAACCTCAAAAATACTTTTGCACGAAACAAGTTATATATATACATGTGCTAATTAATATTTACTAAAGTCTTAGAGCAAATTTTGATAAGTGATCCACATTTGAGAGTTAGCAATTAGAAAAATATTTTTGAATTGTTTTAGTATTTCTGTTAGGCAAAGATATTAATCATACATTTTAACCTTCATTTAATTTATTCAAAATGAACTGACTAGAAAAGGAAGTCTGGTTCAAATAAGAAATTTTCTATATTTAACAAATATTAAGCAAAAAAATCACACTGGGATGGATAATAACACTTTTGCCTACTGAGTTACAGTGTTTTAAGTGTCTTGTATATATTAGCTCATCTCATGTCTCACAAACCCATTTTACTCTTCCCAATTAAAAATGAAGAAACAGGATTCAAAGATGAATTTCCTTAAGGTCTCGCTGCTAGAAAATAGTGAAGTTAGTGTGTTGCTCAACTGAAAATGTTAATCATTCTCAAGTAGAAAAACTGAGGCATCCAATGATGTGACATTAGCCATTATGGAGGATTCTAGAACATCAGATGGATTTGTATGTAATTCTTTTCCCTATATCAAACAATGCCAAAAGATATATTGAGGCAAATTTATTGTAGAACCAGAAATATTGCTTTTTTCTACCCACAACTGTGAATACAGGTTTCTCTGAAGAAGGTATATAAAAACCCAATTTCTGAAGAAGTCAACTTGGAAAACAACTGTACATGTAAGAATAAAATAAATTTTCACACTCCTAAGACAGGCTGTTCTGTAACCATGGTAATAAGTGGCCACAGGAACAGACTTTACACATGTTTAATTAACATGTGACAGTTCTATAGACTTAGAACTGCAGAACTGGTTTGAAACTTCTTTAACTAATCAATCATTGGCTACTTGCCTCAGTGAACTCTCCTCTGTAAGGCAACCAATCAGTGACCAACACTCTCAAGCATCAGCCAATAGTAAATGGACTCACTCCAATGATAGTGGTTCTGTGTCAACCAAGCAGCCAGGTGCCAGCTTCTATCGCTAATATCATCTCACCACCACCTCTGAAAGTCCGCTAACCCCTGAATGCCACACTTCCCCAAAACTCTTTGTATGGTCAGTTTCTTGCTCTGCTGAGAAAACTGTGCCTTACCAGCATAGCTCACCCTGTCAAGAAGGCAGTATATTCAGCATTTTGGTTTTGCAGATACCGAATGGTGGTCTCATCCATGACACAAAGCATGTGTTTCAAACCTTAGCAGATACTGAACACAATATTTTCTACATTAATAATTTTCCCTACATTCTTCCAAGCCTATTACTGCATCCTTCACGCCAATACTACGTATGACATGACATCATTTTCCATATGGGTGGTTTTCATTTTGAATGGTTTGAAAGCAATATTACTTCATTAATAAGATAACAGAATACATATTTAAATAAAAATTATGATGCACCAAATATAAATAATGATAAATATTGAATAAAAAGTATAGGTGCTTTTAAAATTTTCTAATATTTCTTAAAGCTTATTGAGAACTAAAAAAAGAAAGGATGAATATATACAGCCTTTGAAGGATTTTTTTCAACATTTAAATTATTTTATTTCTCATCTCTCACACCTTACACCAGAATAAATTTCATATAAATTAAACATGTATGAATAGAAAAACTTTAGAATTAAATAGGTTTTTACAAATTATATCAGATGTGGGAAGAAATTCTTAAACCAGATTCATAAATGTGATGATTAATAAATCTTGCTACATTAAAATATAAAATATTTTTCCACAAAAGATTCCAAAAAATCAATGTTAAAGGATAAGCCAGACACTGGAAAAAGGAATCTGCAAAACATATAAACTATAGAGATTACTATTTAGAAAATATAAAAAACTAAAAACATCAATAAGAAAAAAAAAAAAACACCCAAGAGAAAAATAGACAATGCATATAAAATGACAACTCACAGAAAAGAAAAGCAGAATAGAAAAAAATATGAAAAAATGTTGAGCACTGTGGAGGAGAAAAAATATATTTTTTATTTTTCTGAATATCTTTTTCTGGGTATTTCTAAGTTCTTCTGGGTCTTTATCCAAAAAAAAATTCAAAACACTAATTCAAAGACATACACACTCCTATGTTCACTGCAGCATTATTATAATAGCCAAGATAGAGAAGCAGTCTAAGTGCCCATCAATAGATGACCATGAATAAAGAAGATGTGGTACATATATACAATGATATATTACTCAGCAGGAAGGAAGGAAGGAAAGGAAGGAAGGAAGGAAGGAGAAGGAAGGAGGAATGATTAATGAGGGTGGAGGGAGGGATTGGAGGTGGGATGCTTCTTCTTGCTTCCATTTTCTTTCTTCCTTCCCCCGCCCTCTCCTCTCTCGCCCCTCGCCCCATCTCCTCCTCCCTCCCTCCCTCCCTCCCTCCCTCCCTCCCTCCCTCTCTCTCTCTCTCTCTCTCTCTCTCTCTCTCTCTCTCTCTTCCTTCCTCCTTCCTTCCTTCCTTCCTTCCTACTTCCTTCCTTCCTTCCTTCCTTCCTTCCTTCCTTCATTACTTGCCGCTCCCTCTCTCTCTGCCCTCCCTCCTCCCTCTCTACCCACCTTTCTCCTCTCTCCCTCCCTCCTCCCTCCCCTCCCTCCCCTCACTCCCTGCACCTCCCTCGCCTCCCTCCCTCCCTCCCTCCCTCCCTCCCCTCCCTCCCTCCCTCCACTCCCTCCCTCCCTCCCGCCCTCCCTCTCCCTTCCTGTCTTTCTTTCTTCCTTCCTTAAGGACGACATCAAGAAACATAATAATAAGAAACAAAAACCTTGCCATTTGCAATAACATGTATGGACCTAGAGGGTATTATGCTAAGTTAAATAAGTCAGACAGGGAAAGACAAATACCATGTAATTTTACTTACATATGGAATCTTAAAAATCAAAATAAACAATCAAACAAAAAAGAAACTCATAGATACAGAGAAGAAACTGATGGTTGCCAGATAGGAAGGAGGTTTGGGGACTGGGTGAAAAGGGCGAAGAAACGAAGAAATACAAATTAGTAGTTACAAAACAGTCACAGGTACGGAGAATACAACATAGGAAATATAGTCAATATTATTGTAACAGCCACATGTAGAGCCAGATGGGTGCTACATTGATTGGGTGGATTGCTTCATAAATTATGTAAATGTCTAACCACTATACTTGAAACTAATATAAAATAAAAACTCTTTTGAAAGGAGAAGGGATTAAAATGTACAAATTGCCAGTTATAAAAACAGTCACAGGGATATAATATACAGGATAGAGAGTATAGTAATAATATTATAGTAACTATGTATGGTGCCAGGCAGGTACTAGACATAGTGGGGTGGTTACTTCATAGGTTATATAGATGTCTAATCACTATGTTGTACACCTGAAACTAATATAATATTGAATATCAACTGTAATTGAAAAATAAAATTTTTAATATAAAGTCCTTCCGGATGGACTAATAAAATTATGAAAGGCAGACTAATAAGAGAAAATCAAGGAAAGTCCCCCAAATATGATGTTGAATGAAAAAAAAATCAAACTGCAAAAGGTCATGTATAATATGTATGTACATCTATTGCAGTTTTTTAAACAGAAAGATTGACAACAATTTCATGATAGTGATTAATTATGATGGAAAGGGATGAGAGTAGGGCTTGATTTTATCTTTAATTTTTATTTCTTAAAGAGGGAGAGAAATTTGAAGCAAATAAAGCAAAAAGCTAATATTTGATTAATTTCAGTGATGAGTACATGGGTACCCATTACATTTAGACTGTATTTCTATATGTTTGGAAATTTTCAAAATTAACATTTTAAAAATAAAAACAGAATAGAAGTGGGAGACTTTATTCCTACAGTGAATACATGAGTAAATATAAAAATACAAACCAAAATCTTAGATTCTATTTCCTGCCTTAAGTTCTACCAGCTAGCCTTCCATTTAGAGACAATTGGCAAAAAAAAAAACCCAAAACATTCTCCTTATTTCTTTCCTGCCACCTTCTTTTATGTTGGTTCTAAAACCTACACGGTGGTGATCAAAAACCAGGTAATTAAGTCATATAAGCAGTCAGGAAATCGGCACGTTAATAAATGAAGGTTTCTTTTTCCTTCTCTCGGGTTCTCACAGCACTTTGAAACTCTAATGTGCATATTATGATATCTTGCCTTATATTATATTTATATGTTTATGCTCTCTCCTCCCGTAAATGCTGGGTATCTTGAGAGCAGAGAACTTGCTCTTCAAAGTCCGTTCAAAACGTCAGAGGCTCCGCATGGTCAATGTTCACCTGTACTTGCTGTACTGAATTTGACTGTTACATTACATACCTATCTCTCTAGACTGTTTGAATAATTTTCCATCTTTGAATTTCACTATATTATATTTAATTTTTAATTATGAGATGTTATATACTAAGAAATTACCACCTCAAAAATAAATTTTTCTAATTCTTTCTAGTATGGCAAAGACTAAGATAATAGCATAAGCTGCTTCAGATTAAGCACTGAGTGATAGAGGTCAAATCTTATATTCAGTTGGCCATCAATTTAGACACAGCTGTCTTATTAGCCTTTGCCACACCTGTCAATCAATTCTGCCTAACCAATTGAGAAGCAAACATTTATCCATCAATCCAACCATTCAGTAAGCTATTACGATAAACTCAACCTAAATCCAGGGTTGAGACTGCCTTCCTGCAATGCTTTAAAAGTACAGAGAGCAAAAAGGATCAGTTCGACATGGCTGAATCCTTTGTTTTCGGTTACTTTCAAAGTGGACTAAAAATAATTCCTAAACTACTTGTTCTTATTTATTTTTGTCCTACCAACTTTCTACACTTTCATCTGTTGTGTTTTTTTTTTACTTTAATTTGGAAACAACCTATATATAACATGACTAGTAATTTTTAGTAAACTCCTGATAAATTCTTTGACCTTTCTAATTTATAACTTTCTCCTGCTTCCTACTTAAAGAAATAAGAGTGGCAAATAATCTCCAGTCTTAATGTGTAGTTTATAATTCTTTTCCATTTTTTTATCCCATCTTTTAATGAAAACTCCTTAATATGCTGTTTTACTTGTAAATACTGTTAACATTAGAAATTTTTCAAGTGGTTAGATGCAAGCGCCACAACAATTTGAGAATTCAAATGGCCTCGAATTTCACAGAACACAATCTCCTAGATCCAATCAATATGTTAATCAATCAGCTTCCTCCATTAAAATGTGAATGCCCTTTTCAGCTGTAGAGTAGTAACCGCAATTCTAGAGAGAAACATAATTTACTACTCCTCTGAGGCATATATTTAAAAAAAGGATTTCATCTGCTTTGCAGCAGAATTGTTCCTAGAGTTTCAAGACACAGCATTTTAATGGACAAATAATACTCAACAACACAGTAACAAGGCCAAGACTACCAAAGAGAAGGGAGAGCTGCAAAACATTCTTGTTCTTTCCATAAAGAAGAAACACTATCTTTTCAATACAAAATTTTCTAAAAGGACCATAGCCAATGTTTGTTGGCTTATTTGTATGCTGAGAATATTCTAGCTCATGTTAAGAATTTCCGGACCAAAAAAAAAAAATTAGTAAAAACTAATGTTTGAATTCAGCCTTTCTTAAGAACCAATTTGTCTTCTCAGCAAAACAAAAGGAATCAATATAATAAAGAAAAATTGGAGCTCCAGATGAATACCACACTCTGATTTTTGGCTTTCAAATATATTTTGCTTGCTTGCTTTAGATAATGTTCCAAAGACAATGTTGTTTCTAGGTTGTTTTAAAAGAAAAACAGTAATTTTATTCCAGAAGATGCCTTAATACTTCTTACAACAGAAACTTTTATATACTCTTAGAGCCAATTTATAGAAAATACAACAAAACAATGAAAAGAAATCCACCCTAATTTACTAGAAAACTGTTAAACTGGTGTGTTACCTTTTCTGTCTACCTATTCAACCCTTGCTAATCTAATAGAATATAAATCAAGACTATCAATCAAGACAAAATATTCATACTTCTGAAATATTTAACTTACCAAAAAGCATCTCTAACAATAACAGTAATTGATTAAGTTCTAGTATTTCACATACATCAACTTAACAACTCTACAAGTTAAGTCTTATTTTCTCTATCTCAGAGTAAGTGTAATTAGTGTGCCCAAGAACACTCCTAAGAAGACGCAGAGCAGAAATTGAACTTCAGTTGCCCAAACTGCAAAGCCCCGTGCTCGAGCCACCAATCTTGCTACCCTAGAATGATCCCTCCCTGGAAAAGACATTAACCACAGAAGCACATGTCAATGTGCTGAAACCAAAGCCTGGCTTCTGACCTGACCAACCACACCTGAGCTCTGCTTCCCTTTATGACCCCATCCCACAGTGCCCTCACCACACTCCAGGACCACTATGGTGGTCTTCTTACATGTCTAAGTTGCCAAAGCCTGTCCTCTTCAATCATGAACAAATATTCAGCTAGTCACCCAGTTTTTTTAACGTGCCAGGAAAATAGATTAATGACTATCTTCATTTATTATGCATTTTGTGGCAGGGAACTTTTATTTGATAATTATTGAGAACTGATTGTTTGCAATGCAGATTTAGAAATGTGTTTTTATTAGTCAGAAGCCCTAAGGCAGTATTTTGAGCAGAAAAAAAGATTCCTGTTTGAAATCCTGAGGACATCTAAATTAGTACTGTGAAGTGAAAGGAATATTGAAGGTGAGAAAAGGAGGGGAGCATGAGTGAGAGGCATGAGATTATCATCATGGACCAAAAAGTGATAAAACTAAGTGCTAATAAGAGACAGAGACAGAGAGAGAGAGAGAGAGATTGAGAGAGAGAGAGAGAGAGAGAGAGAGAAATGGAAAGAAACAAACAAAAAAAATAGAAAAGGGAAAGAAGATGGTTCTAAAAAGTGCTCCAGGTTTAAGAATTATCTTTTGGTATATTAATATAATGACCGACTGACGGTTCTCAATTTTAAAGCATTATATGGCATTATTCAATTCAATATCTTCCAATTCATTTTCATGCCATCAGCTCTTGCCCCTAAATTCATAAATTTAAGAACAACTTTTAATTACTATGAACTGTGGAGTACCTACTATGTGCCCAGTACAGTGATAAGCATGAGGATTAAATACATAAATAACACAAGATACTTAGTTCCTTAGATATTTCTCTCAATACACACAATTATAAAGTATAATGAATCAATATACTTTTACTGAGGGCTTATTGAGAGTTAGGCATTCTGGACTGTAAAATGGTGAATGAATATACCCATGCTCTGAAAGAATTCAGACACTCATGAGAGACACAAAATAAATGTACCAAAAGAATTAGAGATTAATTTAAAATAACACTATCAAGTACTGAAATAGAGATTATAAGTGATCTAGTAAGAAAAAAATAATTGTGGACTGGAAAAGCTTCATGGAGAAAGTAGAGCTAAGCTGGTTTCTGCTGGACTTAGGAACAGACAGAGGTAGGGCAGTTCTAATGGGGAGAGAAAAGTGTCTGCAGATTTAAAATGTGTGTGCTTGGAGTTAGGACTTAGTTTGGGAAATAACATACTGAGCAAGTTAAGGCTTTGCATTTAACAGAAATCCATCCAGAATTTTCTGAGGCAAAAATGGAAATTTATCACCTCATGAAATACAAGAGAAGGTTGTACAAGCAAACCACAGGGATAACAATGGGTTTTGGGAATGACTGGAATCTGGAACTCCATCTCTGTACTGGCTTCATCCTTTCTGCTCAAAGGCTACTGGCTTTTCCCATATGGTGGGGAACAATGGCCAAAGACAACTCTCATGTTTTACATCTTCCCATTTCCACCATCAGCTATGGATGGATGAGGGTGGCATAAGCAAAAGAAAGGGCAGAGGAGGTACCAGACAGATCATTCTACACACATTTACCATAAAAGTTACATGTTAAGAGATAACCAAAGGGAAATGACTCAAGATTGGTAGGAAATGACCAAAGAACAAAATAAATTGAAAGCCTGGCAAAACCTCCCATTATGGACAGCAATGTACCTAAAATGCTACCTTTATACAAAACTCAGTCCTACCACGAGCTGGTGGACAAGTAGATAAATAAAATGTGATTTGTATAAACATAAGCCAGTCAAAAAGAAACCGTAAGAATTTGCCACATACAATCTATAAAATTCATTTATTCATTCATTACTTGAAGTTCTATACCCTTTCCTCGTTTTTAGATAGTTCATTAATAAGTTGTAATTGTTTACTATTTCAAAAAAATTACTTGCCCACTGAAAGTTACCTAGATCGTGAGAGGTATGTAGCAGCTTGTAGGAATGAAAAGTCAAGATGCAAAGAACATTTAAACTGGTTCTGCAATACCGTGTGTGTATGGGTGTGTGTGTGTGTGCGCGCGCGCACTCACATGCGTATGTACAGAAAGATAATGATAGAGATAAAGCAAATGTGATAAAATTTTAACACTGGTGCATCTCGGTGAAGGATATATGAATATTCATTATACTATCATTTTTCAATGTATTTCAAAGTAATCATTATAAAAGGTGGGAGAGAAGTATAAGCCTGACAGAAGATTTCAAATTTTAATGACAATACCAAAGCTTAAGAAAAGCAGTGTTTCAGGAAGATGAATGCAGTAAGGGTGTGGTTTGCGTTAGAGGAAGGAAAAAATAGGGAGATTTAATAGGTTAGTGTAACAATCCAAACAGATGGAGTGGGGGCCTGGATAGAGACAGGGGCTGTGAAAATAAAACAGAAGGAATGAACTAAAGACTAAAGACACGGTAATGGATACTTAAAAGAACCCAGTGAGTGACAGGTGAATGTGGGAGAGGGAGAAGACAGAATCAATGATCGCAGGTTCTCCAGGTCAGATGATGAGAGAAAGGATAGAAATAAAGCCTAAAATGGAAACAGACCTTTTGGGTTAAGACAATGCCTTTCATTAAATAGATTTACATATTGCCTCTTCCATGTAAACACAGTTCACATTCTCAATGGTGGTGTATGCAGTTTAATCTCCTTAGTCTCTGAGGGCGCAAAAGGCAACATAGCACTCAAGTACCCTGAGAGGCAAACACACTGGGGCTAGAGCCCGAGGAAGAACAGCCAGTCAGCCCATATGCTTCCCCTGTTAAGCCACCTGTTTCAGTGTCTCAGTTCCTCTAGCCTGGAAGATTTACAGAATTTCAGAGATTTTTTAGAAAAGTGCAAAAACTACATGACAGGGTGCTTTAAGTGGAAAGAGCAAACTTCGACTCTATCCACAAAACTACATCAATGTATGCAGCTTAAAGTAAAGGTGATACGCTTTTCTCATGCTCTGGTAATTTTTAGCTAACTGGCCACTTGATATGAGCACATCTCTAGATTAACCTTAATGGAGAAAAACTTCATAAAATATATAACATTTCCATTCGTTTTCACAAACTTTTTGATTTAGCAGAAGACCAGGCAAGTGCTATATGCAATGACATATTTTAGAAGTCTCAATTCAGATGGTACAACCACAATCATTAACAAAATATATTTTAAATCACTCACTGCCATGTGGTGGGGTGTGGAAATGAAATCTGGGGTCGCTGAAGGAGAAAGAAGAGAAGCCAGGTTGTTTCCATGATAGACTGGGAAAATACTCAGCAGGCTGGCACAGATAGGGGGCGGAGGAGGAAGGTTACAGGAGACATCAAGACACCCCTGGTCTATGTTGTCTTCATGTCGAGGACTGATATGTTAAGGAAACAACACAATTTGGTCAAAGTGGTGTATCACACTGTTTTAATGGCACAGGAAAAGGAAAGTATTTCTGCTACATATCAAGGTAAAGGTAAAAAAGTACCAATTGCTAGCTCAGAATATTTCTAAACTGATAAAAAATGGGACTTACGTTTGCATACTGACTTCAATTCCTTTATTTAAGAAAGGAGGGTGTATTGTCAGTTTGGTGTCTCCAAGAAATGTGGGCATCTTGGAAGAGGCTACATTTTTTTTCTTTTCTAACAATATGGAATGATGAGCCATAAAAGTAAAAAAAATACAAAGAACTGTAGAGAAGACTTATGCTAAAAGGGAAAAGAATATGATATTGTTATCACAGAAAGAAATGGAAAAAATAGATCTAAATAAAAAATAATTATTTCCTTCGAGTTTTCTACATCACTTCGAAACTCATTTTAAGTGTGCTTTCTTCTAGAAAACAGGCCAGATTACTTTCCTCTAAACCCGTGTTTCCACAGTATCTTATACACACCTCTAATATAGTACTTATCACACTGTTATCATCTGCAATCTCTTTATCTACATTTACAGTGGGTATTCTCTGTGATCAGTGATGCTGAAGTGCCTGGCAAATTGTAGATACTCAATTAATTTTGTTTAAAACAAGAAAAAAAAAATGAATGAAATCAGTCACTGTGGAACTCCTGTATGTTATCTCCAGCCCCATATATAAATCGCCATATGTTGTGTTGAATTTGAATACCAGTTTCTCTTTCCTGCCTAAAGCAGACATTACTCTTGATCCAAAACCTGTATACTTTAGCCATTTCACTCCAAAAGTCCTACAGCATTTTCCCTACATAATATCCGTTTTATTTATATACTCTCTAGATAAGCCAGCAGAAGATATTCAATTGCACAAATATTTATCTATATTAAGCCATTTATTTATGTTCAGTAATTTTTTATATAGAAATTCAGCTTCAAGCAAAACTATTATTGCACCTAGCCTCATCTAGCTTTCTATTTACAGAAGATAAATAGGGAAATATGGAAGGGGTGCCTACCTATAGATCAATTAGATACTTTGAGCAGGAGGTACTTATGAGAATACATAATAGAGGAACCTAGCTCATATTGGAAGTCAAAGACACATTTATAAAAGAAGTTTATAAAAGAAGTTTATACATACATAAGCAGGAGGTACTTATGAGAATACATAATACAGGGACCTGGAAAGTCAAAGACACATTTATGAAAGAAGTTTCACGTAAGCTAATATCTGAAGTTTGAATGCAATTAACCAAGTGAATGGTGTGTGTGTGTGTGTGTGTGTGTGTGTGTGTGTGTGTGTGTGAGAGTTGGATCATGGAAGTGTTGCAAGCAGAGAAATCTATGTAAAGACCCTGAGGTACAAAACTTGTCACATTCAAGGTAAGAGAACTGGAGCATAATGATGTAGACAGACAGAAGCTAGAGCTGAGACTGGAGTGATAAATCACACAAGCCTTATGGCTCATGTTAAGACCTTAAACTTGGTTCTCAATGTCATGGGAAACCTGATTAGATTTGTACTGACAAATAATCACTGTTGGGGGAGGTGGATAATCCCTATAGTTGCTCTGGGGAGTATGGATTTTAGAGTTAATATCGATAACCTGAACTAGAGCATAAGAGTAACATGAGCAAGGGCACTGAAAATGGAGAAAAAATAACAGATGAGGACAACTTAAGAGATAGACTTGATGTGCTTTGGTAATTGAACAGATGGTGAGGGAGGTAGAGCAAGTGGCAAGGACAGCACTCTCAACTCTCCTTTGTTGGCAAGTGGGGAACTTTACTGGTTTTTATTAGCAATAAGGAAGGAGTCTTTATATTGGAAGGGATGGTGAGAAATCAAGAATCCAGTTTTAGACATGCTTAAACTGAGGTACCTGTGATATAGTCACATGAAGATGTCAAAATAATTGGTGAATATACTCAGGAATGAGCTCTGGGGAATCTTAGCATACAGATGGTATTTAAAGCAATTGGAATAGATGAGATCACCTCATGAGAGGTGAGAGTGAGAAGAGTCAGAGAATGTTAAATTAAACAGAAAAATAAACTACTTTTCCTACTTTTAAGTTTTAGAATATAGAGATTTTAATGACCTATATATTACACTATCAAACATTTTATGGTCGTAACAAGTTTTAAATATAATTATTACAAAGCAAATTATTCAAAATTATAGGCTTGATACTGTATTGCTGATAAGAATATTGATAGGAAAGAAAGGGCAGTAAATTGGGTAGCCATATTTTCATCTGCCTTTGTCATCTCTATCTCTAAGCTGCTGTATCCATGATGGGCCCTACGTACAGTTACTGCATCGAGTTTAAGTCTGTGAGCTAGTCCTTACATAGAGGAAGCACAAGAGTCACAGTAAGACTTGGATTTGTTAAGAGTGCCTACATTTTTTAACCTCCATATCTGTGCCCCACACTATTCTCTGAAGCTGCAGCTTTCCAAGTCTCAACATATGCTATTATTTATCTTTGGAACATCAGATATGTTGAAATACAAATTTCTCCATTAATATTTTCAAATAAGAGAACAATTCTACAAGATAAAGCTATTTCTCAAAATGAAGAAATTCTTCACTTTGCTATTTGCTTTTTCAGTGTAATCAGTTATTAGTGAACCAGGAGAGGTATGACTCAAAAAGGAAAAAATGGGTTTCACTGAGTTTGGAGATAAAGTCTAGAATACCACTGGTGACAAAAATAGTAAGTTCAAAGGTAGATTTAAGTTGCTGTAGGCTGAAATTACTATTTTGCCCCCAAAACTGTTTAAAGACCAAAGATTAAGACTTGTTTCAGCAGGTAAATGAAGGCTTAAGTTTTCATATATGCCTTCTTTGAGAATTAATAACAACCAGGGTAGGCCCTTATCTGCTAAGATCAACTGAGGTTTCTAATCAGACCTGGAGGGATTAGATGACTCACAAAGTCATCAGAGCCTTTATTAAGATTATTAACTTAATCTCAGTGACACTATCCTTCAATGAAATAGCTAAGAGCCAAGATGCAGAGATTCTGAGTTGACTGCCAAAGATTTCTGAACAGAGAGTTTTTTCAGGTATAAGGTATCTCTCTAGTTTATTATATAATAAAACCTGAATATAAAACAATTTGAAGTCATGAAATTTATCAAAAGATATTGGTTATGTATTGGTGGCCATTTTATAAACAGAATAAAAAAGACAAAGAATGAAAGAATTGACCAAGGGGCACACTAAGCAATTAATTCTTTGAAGGGTTGCCTGCCGGCAGGATTGGTTATACTACTATTATTTTTACCCATCACATGTGCACAATAACAAAAAAACTTCACATGTTAAGAAAATACAAAAATGTTATTTGAGTTTGAATGTTCCCTTTGTTCTTTTCTTATTGAGTCCACTTACAAAGGCCTAATTAACCAAAGCAGGTTTTATTAACCATTTGGCGGGGGGGGGGGGGGGGGATCACGGACTCCTTTGAGAATCTTACAAATGCTCTGACCGCTAGATAACTGGAGATTGTATAATTAATTTCAGGATGCCCATGAACTGTGTACATCCTTCCATTGGCTCTCTAGAACCTCGGCCGTATAAGGGATGATGAGTTCCTTAGATGTCCAGGTAGAGAAAAAGATTTACCACCTGTGAGTACTTTGCTCTTCCGTGAACCTGTTTGACCCTCTCTGATACTTGTCACAGCAAGTTATTATAACTCTCTCTTCTTTTCTTGTGAGCCTCCAAATTTTCACCTCCTACATCTTTACATTCTACATTTATTAAGCTTTATTGGTTGATAAGACTCCTTCCCTATTAGAAATACTAAGATACAGAAGCAATTTTAAAATACACCTTCTTTTAACTCTTCTGATTGACAAACTTGAATCAGTTCATACAGAAAATTTAGACTATAAAAAAGATCTCTCATCATAGTTAACTGTGCTGTGAAGGAAATCCTCAAATAAGCCTTAAATAACAGTTTCATCAGATGTTGTAACTGCCAGGTGGTACTACTTATTTTTATGATGTCGATGTGTTCTAGCTTATGTCATATACTTTTTAAACACTGCAAGAGCAAAGCACTTAGGAGAAGGTCATTTCTATCTAATTTTTCATAAACCTATGATTCAAAAAGGCTTATCATTATATTCTGTGAAGTGAAAAATTTTGAATTATTATATATTTTAATTGATATTAGACATTGCTTCATTATAAATAGCATTAGAAGATTGGATATGTTGTTTCATACATTACTATAAAATATTTTTCTTGCATATGATTATGAATGAGAGTTAAGCTCTGATTAATATAAAGAAACACTGAAATTTTTGACAAGTATTAGGTAATAATTTTTCTGCTAAAAGTCCAGAATCTAATAGCACAACTATAATGTAAAATGTACTTTGGGAAATTCTTATTTTATGAAAATAGGTTGTTTTAAACGCAAATATCTGGAACACACCAATTTAAATATAAATGAGTAGATATATTTTGTAACTTCAGGTACACTAACTGAATTAATCATAATCCATATTTCATGACACACTCATTGATCCATGCATGGTTCATTTTACTTAGTAAAATTGTTAAATAAATCCTACTACTATACCCATTGGTCTTGGTGACATTTTTCCCTTTGACAAAAAGTGTGATCTCGTTCTGATTTTATAGTAAATGGATATTTTTCTGGTAATCTTGCCTCTTTTGTCAAAAGAATCTTGTCAATTCTTTTGGTAATCCATATATTTATAAACAAACCCTACTCATGCAAATATGAAAGAACATGAGTAGCATGCTTAAAGTTTTCAAAAAACCTAATCTACTTAATTATATAGAGCCACATTTTGAACCTTAATTTCTATACACGAAGAGCAAGCAATGGCAGAATGAGTAGCAAAATCTAGTAAGTGACAAAATCCAGGATGCTTGAAGCTGAAATTTAATTCCTCATTATAGTTAACCTATTAGGAAAAACAAATCATCCATCTACCCATCCTGTTTCTGTTTGTCCCATTCTTATTACAAAAAAAATCAAAGGAATAAATAAGTAAGAATAAAACCATGGGCACTAGTTTTATTTTGGGAAGGCCAAAGGATATGGAATTCTATAAGCTCCCTGGAGTACTTACCCCAGAAATAAGCCAGGGGGCGCACAGCATGAGCCCAAGGTTGAAGCTGGGCATCTCTCCACCCTTCCAACTAACTGGTCTCCTAAAACTCAATTAGCACATAGGTCCACAGAAATGAACTGCTATTGGCTTAGCTATCTAAATGTTTTAAATTTTAGCAGAGCTAACAAGTGAATTAAAACTATATAGTTTATAAATAATATTTCTTTACTGAACAGGAACAAAAATAAACTAAGTACAAGAACTGATAATACTGATGAATGTTTAAATCTTAAATTATTCCCTAAATTGTTATAATATAGAACCATACTTGAGAGCAGAAGCATATTAAATAAATAAAAACTGAAATCTCACCCACATGTAAATGAAAGTAATTTTAAATCTTAATTTCTGTGCAAGACATAGAACCTTAATACAGAGAGCTTAACAGGCATCAAAATTCAAAGGTTCAGAGATGTGTAATACATTTCTCAGACATTTTAGAGTCTTGGTTCACTAGGTCACTGAGTCAGATTTGACATGTTAGTGAAGATTACCATTTCAAAAAAAAAAAAAAAAGATCATTTCCTTGACACCCTCCATACTACGTGGAATGACACTCAGAATCACTCACTTATTTCAGGCCTAAATGAACTGGCCTTTATACTCACAGACATCATCGACAAGTATTTAAGAATACTGCCTAGACCTGATGACACAGACTGTCACGAAAGAACTTAAGCACAAAATCTGATATGTCTTAGACATATGGATTGTGCTTACACAAAAGGCCAATTAAAGAGATATCTCCAAATAGATTCTTCAAAGCAAACAGAAGCTGTTTTCTTAAGTTTATGATATATTTCACTACAATGCATAGCTTTCATAGTTTTAGAACATTCCAGGTAAATATTCCAAAGCACATTTTTACCAATAGCAGATGGAAAATGCTATATCCATTTCCTAACTAAGGCAATTTGGACAAAAGGAAATTTTAAGACACATTACACTAAGCCAAGTGAATGAATGACAACAATGCTGCAGTTAACTTAAACAGAATGTTGAAAGATAATCAAGTTCAATATTTATATACTTTGGAGAAAGAGTTTTGTTTCAGAAAAATATTTGGTAGTTTCTGTTCTGTCACATTAAGAACACTGAAAAATTACAACTAAAACAAACTGGACTCAAATTCAACACAATGGCATGTGTTTTTCAACCTGTAATCAACACCAAGGAACAGCTCCCTTTAGTTATTAAAATCTTTGGAAAGAAATCATAATTATCCCATCTGGGAATATGGCCTTTTAAGCATGAGTACTTTAGATAGATGAGATTTCCAATCCCACTTCTCTTATTGATTTTCAAATTCCTTGAACAAAAAGAGCAAATAAAAAATGCTTTCATGGATGGAAGATTTCAATCAGGTTTGTTTAAATCAAGTTATCTGAATTTAATTAAAAAACATGCAGTAATAATATATATAAAGTTAATTAGGTTAAATTTTATTAAGTGAGGCAGGTTCTAGCTACAAAAAATATGAAAAAATATTTTTTTTACTTCAAAAGTACACCACTTGACCCAGCAATTCCACTCCTCTAAAAAGGAACTCTAGTTCCACTCAAGAGATATGAAGACATGTCCACACAAAAATTTGTATGAAAATATAGCAGCTCCATATACAATACCTAAAACTGGAAGCAGCCCAAATATCCATCAACAGAAGTGATAAACCAGACAGTGGTAATTCGTACAATAAAACACTACTAAGTAGTAAAAAGGAGTAAACTACTGAACGTGTAACAACATAGAAGAAACCCTATGGAAATTAGAATAAGCTAAAGAAGCTAGACAAAGAGAGTACCTGCTATATGATTTCATGAAGATCTAGAAAATTCAAAATGATGAAAACAATTGGAATAGTAGTTGCCTGGGTAAGGGGCAAGAATTGCCTGGGAAGGAAGCATAAGGGCACTTTCTAGGGTGATATAAATGTTCTACATCTTGATAGGGATGATGGTTACGTGGGCATATCCATTTGTCAAAACAGTACAGTTAAGGCATGCACATTTCAATGTACGTACACTTTACCTCAAAGAAATAAAAGAAGCCTGCATAGTGGAAATGGGTAGAGGTGTGGATGAAACAATTACAGCAGAATTTGATCATTGTTAAAGCTGAGTGATGGATATGGACTTTTCAAATGCTATATTTACTTTCTATATATTTGACATTTTCCAAAATAAAAAGTTTAAAAATATATATCAGTGAAATACACTATCAAAAATTTTATACCATGAAAATATGCCTCTAAAAAGCCTTTTCTGTATACAGGAGACATTTATTAAAATCAGTGGAGGTCCCCTGTGTCTACACTTCACGTGGAGAATTTGAAATGGAGCTCATTATTTTCTCCAGCTCCCATCACCCCCACCCCCAGCATGCCTCCCATCTAATGGCCCATCAGAATAAATCTGATATGCTTGTCTCAGCTACCATCAGTCCTCGAGTTAATTCTTCTCTGACCCCTCAAATATTTATTTCTAACAAACACTGGGACAGATGGAGAAATCAGAGCTGCTGCATACACGGGAAAAAAACAACTGATTTGACAGATCTGAACCTTAGTCTTTATTCTCAATACTCTCTGAAGATGGTGTTTTATAAGTTAATGAGAAAAAGTAAATTTACTGTTTTTAAATCCTGATTTTTAAAATCTCATATTTAACTTTACCCTCGTGTTATTTCTCAGTAATACAAAGAGACGTAAATCTTCAGAATAAAATGCAGAGAATATTAACAAAGGTCAATGATCAATTTCTCTACTGTGTACTGAAATGCTTTGCACACACTAGTCACTAAACACATTTATTAGTTTTCTAGATTTTTCCTGAGAAAAGTCCTATAGTTTTTCATATAATATGTCCAAAGAATCAGAAACACCATACAGAGGCAAAGAATGAACTCAGGCTCAATCACAGCTATTTAAAGATATGTTAATATCTTCCTAGGTCATAAGAGGATTACAAGTACACTTGGGTAGAAAATCTTCATGACAGAACCTAATAATTGGACTCTGATGTTGGTATCAATCATTTCTCTATAGTAGGTATTAAATAAACACTGAAATTAGCTAATATTAAAGATCCAAAATTTATATACTCTATAACCTCTATTTACAAATAGTTCTACCTAACATTTTTTTTTATTTTGTATACATCCCCTGCTAAATTTCAATAAAGAATTTCACAAGATGTTATAGAACAAATATTCAGAAAGTGAAAATGATCCTTGATGCTAGCATTTTTGTTCATTCATTCATTCAACAAACCTATGGGTGCTTATGCATAACAGGTGATCTTCTAGATATTAGAACCATATAATTTAATATAACAGTGAACAAAACAAAATTTATGCCCTCATAGAGCTTACATTCTAGTAAGGGGAGACAGGCTTATAAGAAGGGATGAGAATACTAGGTGCCATGGAAGGGAATCACTGTGGAAGGGCATTGCAAATGACTAATTAATTTCATGTAGCTGGTCAGGAAAGGCTTCCCTGTTCCAGTGAGCAAACCTGAAGGATGTGAAGTTCCAGAATTCTAGGCAGAGAAAATGATAAGTGCAAAGGCCCCATACTAGAGCCTACTTGCAAACTAAGGAAACAGAGAGCCAGTGTGGCTACCATAGAATGAGGATCAGAGCTGTGAGAGATGGGAAAGGGAGGGGCAGACAGGCCATTTTCAGGATCTGGGCATCTAGTGTGAGAAGGATGGGAAGCCATTGGAGGACTGTGAGAAGAAATGATTCTATTTAATGTTTTTTAAAAGATCACTTGCTATATAAGGAGAATAGACAATAGAGGAACAAGGTTAAAGCAGGAAGACCAAGTTCAATCTAGAAATCACAATGCAGTCAAAGGAATATTTTAACTTCATTTGTTTATAGGTTATGTTTCATTATACAATTAGATTTTCCAATATCTAAACAAGATTTTCCAATAAACAGCAATCAACTGATTGTTCTCTTAATTGCCACTGGCTTGAGGAGCTAGAGTTTTTGAGAGAAAGAGTCATATATGTTTCTTTTCAGGCTGTAAGCTGATCGATCTATTGGATAGCGGTTCCTTTATCTCAATTAATCTAATAGGTAAATAAGAAAAAAACTTAGTTTCCCAAAAACCATCCTTTTAAAAAATATCCCCTCACAAATATCAGCAAATACTTTAATGTTCACACTATATACATATTAGATTTCATATTATTGCACTTATTCATAACCCTCATTACAATGTTGTCTATAGTGTAATGAAAACCATTTAATATTCTTGAAAGATGATACATAGAAATAAAAATATATTGCAAACCATAAAATCCATCAACACCGACTTCTGTTTTTTAATTAATTTATGAAATCCCTGTCATATGAAGACAGGCTCTCAATCACTCTGCATCTCTAATTTCCTTAAGTTTAGCAGCAGCAGCATATGTCTAAAAGCAGCCTCGCCTAAACCACGTTGTTAGCACTTTCGGTTATAAAAACCTAGGTAGGAAAACCACCACACACCACACAGACTTTTTAGGATTTGTAGCCATATATGAGTGTTGTTAATTATTTTAAGAGAGTGGCAGAAACACATGCTTTCCTGCACACTTTAGTGACTTCATTCTTTGCTCAGAGCGCTCTGATAAATTAAATCATCCTGGCTATGTCATGAATTGCAGCTGGCATGTCTGAGTATTGCTCTTTGATGATGAGCAAGCAATACAAAATAAGATGCTGATTCCACTCTTTAAAATCTCATTTTCAGCATCTTGTAAAATCCTCCAGGCGGGACTTTAGAACAAAAACAAATGTTATAATTCATGTTGGTTTTGCAGAAACCTAAGCTCATTAGGCAACAAACTGATGGTTTTTTTTTTTTTTCCCCGCCCCCCCCCCCCCAATAGCAGGCCAGCATCGACATTAGGGAAGGGAACTGGGATGAGGGGTGGGAAGAGGCTATTAAAATGGATAATCTGGCTTTTTGGCTTTTTGCTTACCCGTGAGCTTTTAATGGGAGTAGAATGTGGCATGGACTGAGCGACCATAATATACTATAGCGTACTTCCTCACCCTCACAGAACAGTGTCAAGAATCTGCCTCATTAAGTTCCACTAACAAGTAGGGAGATTCCCATCTCTGGGGGGCAGGCTTTGCTGTACTAACATCACTGCTCTGACTTCATCTTTCCCCCTCTCCTTTTCCTTCAATTACAAACTCCTTTTCCATTTTGTATTGTTACATCTTATTATACTGAAGGCATTCTTGCAAACTGCCTTAAATCCTTCCCAGGATAAGAAGAGGTAAAAATAAATAATAAATCAAGATTTCTTTCTCCACATCTAATTTTAAATATAGCAGGCAGGCGGGGTGAGATGGTGAAAAGGGGTGTGTGGGTGTATATTGCAAGATTTTTCAGTCTTTAGAAAAGATAAAAAAAAACAATACTTAAGGGATTTGAGAACCGTGTGTGTGTGTGTGTGTGTGTGTGTGTGTGTGTGTGTGTGTGTGTGTGTGTGTGTTGTCGGGGCAGAGGGAAGAATTCAGGAAGAAGTAACAAGAAAAATATCAGTCGAGGCAGTCACTCACCCCTATCCCTCCCGCCCCCTCCTCATCCTACTGCAGTGCTCGGTGCTTCTCAGAAACCTTCTCACCCATAGGGCAGATTCCCGAAATCAAAACAGAGCCCGAGTCCTGGGCTGCGAAATTGGGGAGATGGAAATGGGTGGGATAGGCCATGGGAAGCACTTTAGCTAGGGAAGGGGCGAGGAAGCCAGAGACTCCAGATAAGATGGCCAGCGGAGATGGAAATGCAGGGCCCAGCTGCCGTGACCTACCTGGAACAGTGCGGGTGGAGGATGCCCCAGGCACCTCTGGCTTCTGCTCCTCAGCCTCCTCCCGCTGCCTTTGCTGCTGTTGCTGCTGCTGCTGCTGGATGAGGCTGAGATCCGAGCGGCTGAGCTCTGCTCTGGCGGCCGCGGGGACCAGCCGCGCCTTCAGCAGCACCGCGGCCAGGCCAAGGAGCAGGGTGCAAGGGACGCGCCGAATGAGCCTCGCCATGGCCGAGAGCCAGAGGGCCGCGGCGGCATATTGCGGGGCTCCGGTCGGCGGCGGGCGCCAGGGCTGCGGGCTCCGGCAGCGCCCGCTAGCTGCTCCCCCTCGCCGTCTGCCTCTCACACTCTCTCACCAGCAGCAGGAGGAGGCCGGGAAGCCGGGGGGAGGGAGGCGGCGGGGAGAAGAAGAAGGAGGGGGGAAGTTAGCATCCTCGCGCACGTGATGCACGGGGAGGGGCGGGGCGACCTGGGAGCGCCCAGGCTGCTGCTCTGCTGTCACCTGCGTCCCGGCTGCTCCTAGCGGACGTGCTAGGCTCTGTGCTGGGCGCTGTACGCTTTGATGGCCTCCGAGGGTAAACAAGAAAGGGAAGTCTGCGAGCTGATAGACCTTCATATTCTCCAGCTCCTACCAAGGCCCCGGGAAATTTTGCAGAAGGTGGAATAAAATTACCCCCACCTGATCCCAAAGTAGAGGAGAAGGTGGTATATTGATCCTCCTCCTACTATACTTAACGCAGTACTGGGTGATCAAAAAACCAGGGTCTCTTAACCATATATAGACTATGCTGCCTCACGGCCATCACTGATTAGAAATTAAACTGCGGTTCTCCAGGATTTTACTAAACTTTCTTTTTCTGTTCAAGTGCGAATTTCTATATTATAAAATATCCTAAATTACATATTGTCTAATTGTAGCCTACACTTGATTTGTTCAAAAAATATTTTGCTAAATGAGTACTAGGTGCTAATCATGTGCCAGCATTTAGTCAGGTGTCAGAATGAGCAAGATACAAGCCTTGTATTCTAGGAGTTCACTACCTGTCAGGGGAGAGGCACATGAAAGCATATTATAATCCAGTGTGGTGGCCGCCACTGGAGAAACACTACAATGTGCACAGGTCGCACTGAACTGGGAGACGTTAACTGTGTGGTGTATAGAACCAAGCTATGAAATACTGGGAGAGGTGGGGTTTATAGAAGGATACGTGCTCCACACATAGATAGGAGTCGACGAAAAGGTGTGTGTGTGTGTATATGTGTGTGTGTGTGTGTGTGCGCACACGCACACACACACACACAAAGCCCAAATGTGTTTAAAGCACAATGTTTTTGGAAAACTGTGAACAATGATTGTGATAGAGTTTTAGACTGAAAGGAAGTGGAGATCAGGCCATTAAAAAAAAATAACAGCAAACACTTCTGTAGTATTTACTGTGTGCCAGGCACTGTTTAAGTGCTTTATATATGTTAACTCCTGTAATAATCTTGGATTCTATATAAGGAAATTGAAATTTACACTGCAAGTGCTTATGAAATAGTGAAATTCATCAGGGGAGTTGCTACCAGACTGCATTTTAGAAGGATTTCTTTGCTATCAGTATAGAGGATGGATTACAGAGGGATAGATGAGAGAAGAGGCCAATGTAGAGGTGTTTGCCAAAGCCCATGAGGTGATGCGGTAAGTGTGTGAGACTGAAGAGAGAAGTGGGAGATTCAGTGTTTAGGACTAGAATCAACAGAGATGTGACTGATCGTTGGGCAGGGAAGGAAGGAGAAAGATGGGCATGCCAATGTGACACCCAAACTGACAGACGAAATCATTGGTGGCTGCTTATGACATTGTCAAGATTAAATGATAATACAGAATGCAGAATAAGTGATAAGCCATGGTTTGTCCAGTTGTAATCTCTTTGCATTAGGAGTGCTCCTGTGAGATCTCACAGTATAATATAAATGTGATATGATTATGATATCACATCATTTACCATCATAGTTGATTTAGCTGATTTGACTAACTAGACAGTCCCTTTCCACTATCACCATTCTTTTTCTTTTTAATTATTTTTTATTTATTATTATGTATGCCTACAGAACCTGGTCTTCCTAGGTGGTCTCCCATTCAAGTACTAACCAGACATCAGGCTTGTTCAGGGTGGTATGGCCATAGGTCATGGACCACTGCTCCACTGGGGTGCAAACCCAGGACCTTCTGCATGTAAAGCCAACATGCTGACTGCTTCACTATGGAACCATGTCCCCACTGTCACTATTCTTATGTGTGCTCCTCCCAATGTATCCTCAGAGCAATCTTATAAATTAGCTTTCATCTTATATCAAATGGACACAATAAAGATCAGAGAGGCTACTGACTTGCCCAAAGATACACTAATTATGGGTAACTTTACCTTTCTGCGCCATTTGGATAATTTTTACCATGAGCTCGTATCGCTTTTTTTTTTTTTTTTTTTTTTTAGGCCCATTGAACTACATACATGGGCACAGAATTATTTGAAAAATAAATGCCAAAGTGAGAGCTCCACATTAAGCACCATTGTTCTGTCACCGCTTTGCTTCCCTGTGTGAGCAGGAACTATTGAGGAAAAGCTGAATACAGAGCCTTCGTTAGTTTCATCAAGCGGTTTTTGTTGTATTTTCTCCCAATTTATCCCCACTCCTGGAGACAAGAAAGGAAAAAATGAAAATGGCTCTAAAAACCTGACTGGCAGATCAAGAGGAATAGGATGCTGCCCGGATTTTTGTCATCCTGTCTTATGGTGGTCCAGTCATCGTTAGTATATTAGAAGCTGACCTTGAAGACAAACCACTGATTCTATAACCCCCAGTAGAGGATGAACATCAAATCTCTCAATACTGGGGACTGTTGAGAGAGATTTTTGTCTGTCTATATGGTTTTTAGATGATTTTTAAATGACCCTTTGCTCAAATAGCTTATGCTTAACTTCTGTGCAACATACACAAGTCATATTATCTTATACAATCCAGGCTAGTAGTTGGTGAATCAAAAAAGTTAGTAAGAGACATAAAAATTAATATATCTTAAATGTATTTTACACTGCTTATTTTTCCTTAAATAAGTAAATGTATATTCACTTACCAATCTTTTGATGTACGGCCAAGAATTTTTTTACTCTCTAACCACATCCTAGGGTTTGAATCATAAACAATTATAATGCATCCCTATGATTTGCAGTTTTAGTTTAAGTGGAAGTTCTTAAAGATTTTGACAAGCAATGAGTGTCAAATTCTTCATTTTTGATTATTTTTACAATTTAACCCACTTAGTATTAAACTTAGTTTTCATAGGAAAGTACCTTTTAGAATTTATATTTCATCCTTTCTTATAACACATAAATTGGCAAAAAAAAATTTGTGAGCAAACAAAACTGACTTTTAGCACACCCATAAACCATCTTGTGGGGGCAAAATCAAGCAGACATTCAGGAAGATGTGTCCTGTTCGCTGCATGTGCCTTAGTGGCTGTCAGTGTAGTTTACAAAGGAATGGAAGATGCCAGTTAATCCAGGAAGTTATTTTCAAATTCATAATCCATGCTACTGTTGACACTTAATACAATGTAAAGCGGAGGGGAGACAGAGAGACAGAGAGAGACAGAGACAGAGACAGAGACAGAGACAGAGACTGAGATTGAGAGATTGAGATTTCTTTTATTCCTTAAAGTAGACTTATTTGGGTTGCTCTAGAGCTACTTTCACATGTTGATTTCCTCTGCCTGGAACTCTGCTCCCTTACCTCTTTAACTGGCAAGCTCCCATATAGTCTGAGGGTTAACTTAGGTATTACTTTCTCAGGTATACATTTCCTGACACCCCTAGTTTTGATTAGGTGCCCTGCTATGAGGTTGCATAACACCTATTTTCTCTTAGTACTCTGTTAAAATGGGCATTTACTTGCCTGTATCCTCACTAGTGTAGGTTCCACAAGGGCCAGAGCTATCATGTTCAGTCATTGTCTCCAACTCCTACTACAAGTCTAACACTGATTGCTAACTTGATTGATTAAATCAACAAATCAATTTAATCATTTTTAAAAAGCAGAACTGTTTGTTCTTAAGGAGGGCTCTGGAATCAGACTGCTCTGGTACCCACCAGCACTCACAGCTGTATGATTTGCACAAGACTCTAGACCTCAGTTTTTTCAACTGTATAGTAGGAGAATTCATAGCGCTTAAAGGAGGTAACAAAATGAGATCATGTAAAATACTTGAGTTTCTTGCTATAGAAACTGTTCAGTAAATGTCAGCTCCTTCTTTTGTTAATGTTATATATGATTATTGTTTTATTTATATAACTATATAAAATGTCATGTCATATGTAGTCAATTCTCATTTTTCTTGGTAGTTAAGTTCTAAAAGTCACTGTAAACACTAAATTAGCAAACACCGTACCTTTGCTCCTAGGAGAAATACAGCATTAGGCTTCTCTGAGCCTCTCTGGTCACAGCATTTTCATCAACCCATCAATACGTAACCTTGCTTTATATGTGTTGGTTTAAAGACACCTTATTCATTTTACATTGTTGGTTCATTAACATTGAGCTCATAGCCAACATAACTCATGCCTGAAAGCATCTTATCTAACACATGTATTTTCTCTGTGGGCTTAGGAATGAATACTAGACAACGCTTCACTCCTATAAAATTAGGGGTCATTTTAAACAACAAAGTCACCAATGAAAAGCGAAAAAAGGGAGGAGGGGAGAACTGGCATTAAACAGACCGCAAAAAGGACACTGTATCTAGAAGGAGAGCTGAAAAAATACAGAAGAGATTACCTTGTTTGAACTCAGTTGGGGATGTGCATGTTGGCAACTCAAATTTCTCACTGCTCTGCACATTCTGGGAATAACTGAAAGTACTGATTCAGGGATTACAAATATATTTTAGCAAATAGGCAAATTCAGAAATATGGAATCATGAATAATGAGCAACAACAGTGTGTGTGTGTGTGTGTGTGTGTGTGTGTGTGTGTGTGTGTGTGTTCCTTTTAGGGTAAGACTTGATTTAAAAAAATCACAGAGAAGCCAAATAACTCTGGAAAAAATATGAATGCTATCAAGAATCAAGAACCTACCCCTGTGGTTCAGGCTTCAGGCCTGCCCCAGTGCCAGACTGGCCCCCCAAGGCACCAGGCACCAGGCCAGCACCTTCAGACCCAGCCTCCAGGCCAACCCCCATGGCCCCAAACTCTTGGCCTGCCCCTGCACCAGACCAGGCCCTGTGGCTCTAGTCTCCAGGCCCACCCCAGCACCAGGCCAGTGCCCATGGATGCAGGCTCCAGTGGATCCACAGTCCAGCCCTGCAGCTCCATGGATTCAGGCTCCAGGCCGACCCTACCAAAATCCATCAATATCTGCATATCAATCAATGTGATACACCACAGTAAAAAATGAAGGATAAATATGTGATAAATATGCAAAAAAAATTGACAAAATTCAACACCCTTTCATGATTTAAAAAAAAAAAAACACTCAATGAATCAGGTGTTAAAGGAATGTACCTCAGCATAATAAAGGCCATATGTAAGATGTCCATAGCTAACATCACACTCAATGATGAAAGCTGAAAACTTTTCTTCTAAGATCAGGAACAAGACAAAGATACCTACTTTCACCACTTTTGTTAAACATGGTGCCAGAAATGCCAGACAAAGTGATTGGGATAAATAAGTAAATTAATAAAATATAGTAAATAAAATAAAAATAAAAATAATAAAAGCATCCAAAGAGGAAGAAGTTAAATTGTTCATTTGTAGATGATATGATCTTATATATAGAAAATCTTAAATGACTCCACCAAAACTATTAGAATAAACAAATTTAGCAAAATTGCAGGATACTAAATTAACATACAAAAAGTATTGTTTTTACACACTAGCAATGAATTATGTGAAAAAGAAATTTAAAAAATATATTCCATTTAAAATAGAATTAAAAAAAAATATCCTGGAAAAAAAAAACAAACCCTGAGGAATAAATTTAACCAAAGACAGGAAAGATCTGTACACTAAAAACTGCAAAACACCAATGAAAAAAATTAAAGAAGATACAAATCAATGGAAAAATATCTTGTTAATGGATTGGAAGAATTAATATTATTAAAATGTCCATACTCCTCAAAGCCATTCAGTGTAATCCCTATCAAAATTCCAAAGGCATTTTTCAGAAATAGGAACCAACAATCCTAAAAGTCATAGAACAGCCAAAGCACTCTTGAGCAGAAAGAACAAAACTGGAGATACTGTACTATCTGATTTCAAAATATATTACAAAGTTCTAGTAGTCAAAAAAGCATAATACTGGTACAAAAAGAAAAATATTGCCTAATGGAACAGAATAGGGAGCCCAGAAATAAACCTATACATTTATGGTCAATTGATATTTGGCAGTTACTGGAGAGCCACAAGTTTCTTTTGAATTTTATATCAGCAGCAGCACTGCCAACTTGGGTCTAAAAGAACAGAATACAAAATGAGAAAGTATATTGGACCCACAAAATTTTACCAATACTCAGCTGCAAACATGTGCTACACTTCACAGGGGCAAAAATAAGAGGACCTAGTGTAGAGCCATAAGCTACAGAGAATTATTCAGACTTGGAAACCAAATGGAGTTGTCTAGTTGGATTTTGACATTGCTTGGGACCAATGACTTTTTTCCTTCTTTGAATCAGAATGTCTACAATTGTTATATGCCTATCTCACCATGTTATGTTGGGAGTAGATAACTTATTTCTTCAGTTTCATAGTTCCACATATAGAGAGGCATTGTTCTCCAAGATGAATCCAACCTTATCCATACCTATTTTGCTGATATAGATGATTAGGTTTAGGCATTCAAACCAGTGAGGTAAACCTCTTCCAACGTATGGTTTTCAGCAGTTTGACCAGATGTGCATAAACAGTGTTTTCTGTGATTGTCCTGTTTGGGGTTCACTAAGCTTCTGAAATTATAGGCTGCTATTTTTGATCAAATTCGGGAGCTTTTTGGCTTCTAATACTTTTGTCTGACCCATTTTCTCTCTCTTCTAAGACTCCTGTTATACCTAGTTAGATTGTTCCACAGGTCATAGAGACTGTTTATTTTCATTCATTCATTCATTCATTCCCTCTGCTTCAGTTTGGATGAATTTGATTGATCTAACACAATTCTTTTGTTAGCTTTTTTCAGATAACTAATACTTTTAAGAATTCAAACATTTAGAGAGGTGTGTCACCTCACTGAAGTTATACTTTCAGTGCATTATTGCTTGCTTATGTAAACAAAAAACAAAAAAAAAATCAGAGAGGAAAAACAGTCTATATACAAACGTGGCACAATATGCTCAAGTTTATTGTATAGTCACAAGTTACACATTGGAAACTAAGAACACTGTACCAGTTTTCACAAATTCAGATTAAGTTAGCAAATGACAAATTTTAGAAGATTTTATGTTTCACCCAATGTGGGTGATCACAAGAGAAACTAAATAAAGAAAATAACTTTCTATGTTATTTAAGTAGCAAACTAATTTGATATAAACAGGTACCAAGTTACTTTAAGACATTTCAAAGCATTTCAAAACTAGTAGGGGATACTTCACGTCCAGCCTGAAATAAAATGTAAAATGAACCTTTTAGGGGTAAAGAACTTAATTTGTATACCCACAGCAGAATCACTTCTTCTTGCTAACAAAAATATTAATAAATCTTCATTTAAATTAGGTTTACTAAATTAATAATGACTGAAATTATCTGAGTTTGGTTACATTGTTATATTGCACTTGAGAACAATGACAACAAAAATGAAAGATTCAGTACCTCTCCCAAAAAATTCATTAGGTATCAGAAATTAAAATGGAATAAAAGCATATATGTGTGCTGCACGTCCATAGGTTCATCATTCACAATAGCCCACCAAGTTAAAAGGGAAACTCTCCAAAAACACTGAGTAGTAAGTCATTTCATTCACCATTTTTGATACTTGATTTTCAAATTGCATATTTTTTTCTTATTAAACTACCACATATACAAGCTATTCAAAACTATAAACAAGGTGACACTGAAATAGGCAATGGTCATACACAGGTATTCAAAGAATGACTTATTCTTCCCCAAGCTGTGACAAAGGGATGGACATCTATCAACTTAAAATTCTATTTGCCTTATAAAAACAGCTGATCTCTTATATACTATACTTTTGCCACATAAATCTCTCTCTTAGGGTCATGGTTCACTATTAATCTTTCATAGCCCTCTTAAAGAAGCCAGTATAGTCTCTGTTACTAATACTTAAATTTTTTCTTTATATAAATATAAAGTGTTAATGAACATTTATTATGAATAAGTAGTTTTCATAACATAGGTAGAACTGCGGTACTAATATTTTGATTAATTGCTTTACATTTCAGAATTATGAAAACTTCATCAGAATTATAATAAATCGCAAGAGAAAGATAAAGGGAAGAAAAGGAAAGAATGTCTTTCACACAAATGTTTTTCAAAATACGAATTCTGAAATAAATGCCTGTATAAGAAATCAACAATAGTATCGATATTTCTTACCAGTTTCAAATGCTTTAAATATTCTCTACCTCATATGTTTTTAAACTGAATCATATTATAAGAATTTTATACTCGAAATGGATTTTAATTCTCAATAAATCATACAGTAGTATTTAAAATATTTGAAAATTAAAATAGTTTTCATAGGATTATTTTTTGATGTTTTAACCAAATATATTCACATGCTACTTTAGAGTAAAAAGAGTCCCAACATTTTTCCAAACATTTTCCTTAAAGAGTAGGTTTTTAAATTAAACTGCTACCACATTTTTTAGAGATACAAATTTTCATTTTTAAATGAAAATACTATTGCCTGAGACTACACATCATAAAGGAAATTTAAAACATCTAGTTAATTTCCAATGACAATATCTTTCAATCTCCTATACAATATTATACCTTGAAATAGAGGCTGTAAAAGGACTAGATTGTGCAAAAGCAATAAAAACTTTTTTTTCAAAGAGTAAATTTCTATCCAAAATATATTTTCAGGAATGACTGTTATTAGGTGGGAAAACAGGTAAGGTGAAAAGCTGTTCTAGAACAACTTGGTGACTGTCTGGTGGCAGGCCGTAAGATAAAAATATTTTTTCTTTAAAAAAATTACATTTATTGGTAATAAAAATACTTATTGCATATGACTGAGATCTCTTAAGCTACTAACAAAATCTATATTATAAAACCTATTAAATTTGAAATTCGCTAAAGCTAAATATAGGGTCTTGTCAACGTTCTACCTTATATAACTCACCTACATGTGCCTCTATTTTATGACTACGGCAACTTGTGTAAGAAATTACAACACGAGACAAGGCAAGATCAATTTCAATTATTTTTAAAACATAGAAAAATATTCAATTATTTAAGGGAATATTTACCATTGCCTAATGAAGACAGCAGTTAAAAAGCTATTAAACCCTCAATTTCTAATGAATATCATGATACGATTGCACAAAAATAGGTGTAATTAATAGTCATCCCCAGGCTTCGAGGAACTGTGAATAAATCACATATTTCTCCAGAAAATTCATCGCCTTACAGACATATAAAACTACAACTTGCCACCTGTGAAGCTTTTTTTTTAAAAGTCCTAGAAAAGTAATTTATGGTAATAAACCTAAGAAAGTTTTAAAAAGCTTCCACTAACTTGAATTGTTTATAAAAGTACCTTTTATAAGTCCTTGTGATAGCTGAGACTGGTTTTATACATTAGACCTTGCTCAAAATGAGGTAACATCTACATGAGCAGCATCATGCTATCACTAGAAACAAACCGGTGAGCTACTTTAAGAATCTCAGCTCCAAGCGTTTCTCATGGGGTTGAGGGGTTGGGTGCAGGGTTCTTGCAAGTTGCATAAAGATTCCTCATTGATCCTGACCTGTTCTCAGTAACCGTTTTGCAAATATAAGAAACAAATACATATATAGGAGGAAAATAAATTAATCCCAGCTAAAAACTCTTGCTCTAATCTAAGAACATACTATTAAATAAGCAATGCTATCTAAATACTACCAACATAGTTTTTAAATTTAAATTCTTTTCTTTTTTTTGTATTGTAAATGGCCAGACTAATACAATGGAATATATGTACCTTGGAAATAATTTCCAACTCCATACGGCTTTTAGCATCACGATGTTTAGCTGAAATTAAACTATTACACAAGAGGCATTTTTGATTACAGAACTAATTTTAGTATAGGTTGGTTTAAAGGATTTAAAATACAACTTAAACTTACATAAATCAAAATGTAATAAAATGGATTATGGATTAAATATAAACAAAAATTAATAGCATGTACCTAATTTTTATATTAAAACAAACTACTGTACCTATGCTATTATAGGAAAGAATTTTGATGGGGTCATGGTTTTTTGATTTTTTTTTTTTTTAGTTTACCATGTAGGTAATATTAAAATCTAAGTTAATGCATTTATAAAGTCTTTAGTCACTTGAAAACTCAACTGTAGTGTAATGTGTATTAACATTAAAGTACCTGTACAAAAGATGTGGATGCTAAGGTCCAAATCTAGATTGCTTTAGAACAATAACAACAACAACAAACAACAAAATCCAACGTACAAATCAGAAACAGTAACTGTAGGAAGTACTATTTTACATAAAGTGGTAATTCAGGCAATTCCTGTCTTATGTACATTGAAGAACTATCACTTGAGATTTTATTATTTTAAATAACTAAAAACACAAGTCAGTGAATATGTATTAAATGTATGTCTAAACTTATAACAAAAAGGTTGACAGATATTGCTCTCATTTTGTGGTTAATACCAACGGGCACCATCAGCAGTCAAGTCTTGGAATTTTATTCCTCATGAAGGAAACTGAAACCTATAATGACGCTGGTAATTCTAATGGGTCAGGAAGGAGCATAATTTAAAAAAAATCACAGTTAAGTTTCTGAGTTTCCTTCACCATTTTCATGAGGTTGAAGCTGTTCCCTTTCTTGTTCTTCTTGAGGTGGCCGAACACGTTTAAAAAATCCCATCTGTCAATTGAAGAAAAATTAACATCACTGCCATGTCAATAAAGAATATTCAAAGTATTCTGAGTATATTATCACCAAGAAAATTTAAATGGCACTTAGTAAAATCTTTCTTCAAATACTATCTCATGCTCATCCTGCATCATTAAAGGTCCCTTTACTCCTTCCCTTCCTTCTTTTCCATTTCTCCTTCCCTTTCTCCCTCCCCTTTTTCTTCTGCTTCCCCACTCCCTCCCTCTCCTCCTAAGTCCATTACTTACTCTGTACATCACAAATACCAAAACAGCCAATAACAACAATCCTGCTAGAACTGCTAAAATAATCACCCACACAGGCACAGGCATCGGTGTTGGCTGAATGCCCCAGGTGACATTAGTGGTAACCTGTCAGTGGAAAAAAGTTTTTGAGTTTTAAAAATAGTTCACTGACTTATTCAACAACTATCCGAATCCCTACTACATTTTATTTTAATAGTATTCATATTTCTTTCTTTACTTGTGTATGGTAATTTGTAATTCTATATCTGATATTGATAGCAGACACATAACACACGTGAAACTCCCAACAACAGGTGAACTTATGATAGCTTCTGAAATGATTTTTAGATAATCCAACCAAGTTTATGATGCACTAGTCCCATTTTTAATCTTCAAATTAAAGCTCTTTAAAATTCCTTCACTCCTTGCAGTTAATTTCCAACTTTCCAACTTTACAGGGAGAAATTCCCAAAATTTTCCCCATGAAATTTAGTATATACTAAGAATCTCTTACATGGGACAAAATGCTAAAGTAAAAGGTCTACCTTTAATAAATCTGGGGTGGAGGAGAAAAATAGTAATATTAAACTAAGTTATAGTCCTATCAAATAACTTAATTACTTTAAATTATCAAAAGTTAAAATGTCATTATTTAAAATAAAAATATCTATGACATTAAACTGAGTGCACTTACTCCAGTTCCCCACATAATGACTTACTAATGTGGAGTTGAAGATATCCTCAATTGGAAGGTTCTTATAAGGAAACTCGATGACATTAAAAGAAGCAGATGACTTCAGAGAGTATGAATGATTCTGGTTTTCCTTCTATATGGGAAAAACAATGAAATGACTTCCTAGATGTCAGACATTTTTATTTCTTTGAAAAGTGGTTAAGTTTGCTAAATGCTGCATCTATCCACTTACATTCATAAAGGTCTCAGTCCACAGCAGAGATTTTACATACAGGATTGCACTCTTTCCTCTGTCTAGTCGCCCAACCTGGCAGACAATCTTCAAGCATTCAGCAATTCCACACCCCTGCAAAAACAAGATGTTTACTTACAAGAAAAGGTCATTCTATCATCTCTTTGACGTTTGAAAATCAGACATTTTACTTGTTTCATGTGAAGGCCAGAGATATTTAAAATGGACAAGCTAATATTAGAGTCTACAAATGCTTTTTGTTAGAAGAGATGGTTTTAAAGTAATTTGTTTATAGAAAAATATCAATAATATTTAAAAGATTTATTTTTACGGCTAGAACTTAACATTCTTCTGAGAATCTATGGCTAGACCCAACATTCTGAGCAAACCCAGAGTACGGTGATTTTAGTTAAGACATGAAAATCCAATCACAATACCCCTGTGGAAAAGAAAAAGAAACAGTAAATCTTGAATAGTTATTCCATGTCACTGTAAAAATCAAGTGACATATGGATGTACTTTGCCACATTCAATGTTTTTATCAATAACTTGAAGGCAAGCAGCCAAAGGTAACAAATATTCAGATCTTCTATGGGCTGGCCAAACTGCATTAGGCATTTCACATGCATATACTTCATAACAATGCCAACAAGTAAATGGTGTCTCTATTTGCTAAGCAGGAATAGAAACCACCTTTCTTGATATGATAAAGGCATCTTTGGAAAGTCCAAAGCTAACATTATGTTTAATGATAAAAGAATGGATGCTTTCCCCCAAGATGAGGAACAAGATAAAGCCGCCCACTCACAACACTTCTTTTCAACATTGTTCAAAAGGTTCTAGCAAGTGATTAAAAAAGAAATTTAAATAAAAGCTCTCTATTCACAGATGACGGGATCTTATATATACAAAAAAAAAAAACCCTCAAAAAACTAAAGGATCCACACAAAAAAAATATTAGCACTAATAAACAAGTACAGGAAAGGTGCAGAATACAAGATTAATATACAAATATAAGTTCCATTTCTACACACTAGCAATAAAAAATCTGAAAATAAAATTAAATAATTTAAATTAATTCAAAATTAGGAAATCTATTTAAAATTGCATCAAAAAGAAAAAAATACATAGAAGTAATTTAATCATGAAGTACAAGACTCATACACTGAAAATTACAAAATGTTTTTGAAAGAAATTAAAAGAACCCTAAGATATCAAGAACTGAAAGACAATATTAAGATGAGAATACTCCTAAACTGATAAACAAATCCAATAAACCTCTATGAAAATTCCAGCTACCTTTTTCATAGAAATGGACAAGTTGATCCTAAAATTTATATAAAATGTTATAGGAATGCAAATTTTAAAAGCAGCCCACATAGCCAAAACATTTTGGAAAAAAAAAAAAAAGAAAATGCTGGAGGACACACACTTCTAATTTCCAAAACTGCTGCAGAACTAAAAAATTCAAACAGTTTGGTATTGGCATAAGGATACATGTATAGATCAGTGGAAAAGAACTGAAAGTCCAGAAATAAACTCATACATTTATGGTCAATTCATTTTCAACAAGGCTGCCAAGACCACTTAAAGGGGAAAAATCGTCTTTTCAACAAATGATGCTGGAACAACTGGAAAGCCACATGCCAAAGAAGGAATCTGGGCCCCTACTTCACACTACATTAAAAAAAAAAAATTAATATGGTATAGAGATGTAAATATAAGAGCTAAAAGTAAAAAACTTAGAAAATCAGAAAACGAGTCAAGCATGATGCCTGGGTTTTAGATAGAGAATGAAGTTGATATTTACTACAATGTGGAACACTGCAGAAAGAGCAGAGTTGGGAAAACTCAAGCGTATGCTCTTAGAATTAAGTTTAAGATTCTTATTAAATTCTTAAGAAGAGTTGCAGTAGGAGGTTGAAAAATGAAGTCTGGAGCTCAGTGTAGAGAATCAGGTTGGAAATATAAATCAAAGTCATCTGCACAGAGGTGGTATTTACAGCCACAAGAGTAAGATCATTTAGTGCAGCGCTGCCTGACAGAACTTTCTCCAGTGATGGAATCATCAATATGGAGATATTTGCACTTCCCAAAGTAGTAGCCACTAGCTGCATGTGGCTTTTTTTTTTTAATTAGTTTCAAGTATACAGTACATTGGTTAGATATTTATATAGTTTATAAAAAGATCCCCCTAATTGCTCCTTTTCTCCTCTGGTTTTCCACCTAGCCAGAGTATTATGCTAACTGCATTCCCTATGCCATGCTCCCATCCCTGTTACCCTCTATCAACTACTGATTTGTACTTTTTAACCCTTCACCCCATTCTCCCAGACCCCCAACTCCCCTCTCCTCTGTCCCTCACCAAATATTCCACTATATTTGTGACTGTTTTTGATTAGTTTGTTCTTTTTGTTCCTTAGATTCCACATATAAGTGAAATCATATGGTATTTATCTTTCTCTATCTGACTTATTTCACTCAGCATAATCACCTCTAGGTCCATCCATGTCATTGCAAATGGTAAGATTTCATTTTTTTAATGGCTAATAGTCCAATGTATATATGAACCGTAACTTCTTTATCCAATCGTCTGTTGATGGGCACTTAGGTTGCTTCTGTATCTTGGCTATTGTAAATTGGGCTGTCTTTTTATAAATTATTATTTTGGTTTTCTTTGGATAAATACCCAGAAGTGCAATTGCTGGGTCAAAAGGTATGTCCATTTTTAATTTTTTGAGAAACCTCCAGACTGTTTTCCATAGCGACTATACCAATTTGCAATCCCAACAACGTATGAGGGTTCCCTTTTCTCTGCATCCTCAACAACACTTGTTCTTTGATTTATTGATGATAGCCATTTTGACAGGTGTGAAGTGGTATCACATTGTGGTTTTAATTTGCACTTCTCTGGTGATTTGTGACCTTGAGCATCTTTTCACATGTCCATCCGCATGTGGCTTTTTAAAAACAAACTTAATTATACAAACTTTTTTTAAGATTTATTTTTGTTTTTATTTTTAATTAAAAATTTCTTAAAATTACAGTTGACATTCAATATTATTTTATATTAGTTTCAGGTGTACAACATAGTGGTTAGACATTTATATAATTTACAGAATGATGCCCACAATAAGTCTAGTACTGCTTGGCACCACACAGTTATTAACGTATTACTGACTATATTCCCTATGCTGTACTTTACATCCCTATGACTATTTTGTAACTACCAGTTTATACTTCTTAATCCCTTCATCTTTTTCACCCATCCCCCAAACCCCCACCCATCTGGCAACCATCACTTTGTTCTCTGTATGAGTCTGTTTCTATTTTGTTCATTTATTTTATTCTTTAGATTCCACATGTAAGTGAAACCATATGGTATTTGCCTTTCGCTGTCTGACTTATTTCACTTAGCATAATACCCTCTAGGTCTATCAATGTTGTTATATGCACGTGGCTATCAGACACTAGAAATGTGGCTGGTGTCTGCAATATTAAAAAGCAAAGATCTAATGAATGTAGGTGGAGCAGACCAAAAATCCGAGCCTTGAGCCCTGAGCCCTGGAATACTCTCTATAGTTTCAAGGTCTGGAAATGGAGATCAAGAAGTAGCCAGTTGTGGCAGGTGAAGAACCAGAGGAGAGTAGTGCCCTAGAAGTGAATGAGGAGTGTTTCATAAAGGAGGAGGTGATTTATTGTGCCAAAACCCGCTGAGCAGTTCAATTGACGAGAACTAAGAAGGGCATGGAATTTGGTGATGTGAAAGTAACCTGAGGTCATCAATGAACATAATAAACACTATACCAGGTTCTCTGCCAGCTGATGGTTTGCAGAACTGTTAAATTTCAAAACCTTAACTGATAAGCTCCTTTATAACATTACTGTCATTACATAGGCTGACTCAACAAGAGTTAATCATAATGCTAATTATTCTTATATCCTTGTTGAGGCCTTCTGGGTTTTTTCTGCAGTACTGCACTAAAGCCTCAAAGATTAGGGTGAGGTCAAGAAAGAGGTCCGTTAATGGAGTACAGTCAGACCAAAAAGTTGGAACATAGAATATTTTTATTAACAATCTATAAAGATAAACCATTTGAAGAAACTATGGCATTAATTTGACTAGGAACAAGAAAAGTAAGAAGACTGAATAGTATAAAAATATATGTAGTTCTTTCAAGTACAGCTGTTGTTATTTTTAAAATGTTCTTTGGCATAAGTTCTATAATCACATATTTTTAAATGCTTAAAGTGCTTGTTGTCGAAATGGCACTTACCAAAGTGTGAATATCTCCTTCACTCTGGGTGAGATCCCGCTTAGTGATGAGATGGTTCCGGTCACCTTGCCCAAAACCTGTGTCATTCTTTTCAGTTGCTTGTGAATTTGAGACCTAGGATTATATTAATAGACTGGTGATAAATAATAATGGAAAACATTTTACATTGACATTTGGGTGTAAACTGTTAAACATGATTAAAACATAATGACTGAAAATTTAGCATGACAGAAAATTTACTACTTAATATATACGGTCAAAAGCACAGAAAATATTAGAGTTCAGAATATGTAGAAAAAAGTTACCTCTGCCTAGCCGTGATTTTTCTCCCCTTGCATAGCCTAGAGGGGAAACTGATAAAACACACTGAAAAAGCCTGAGATTTCACAGTGTACATCTGTGAGAAATGGCAATCATAAGTATATGTTTTTTGTTTTGTTTTTTAACTTTCCTTAGTCTAAATTGTGCAACAGCATCTTATCCAAATATATGTGCTAGGACAGAGATGACTACATCCCAAAGTATATAGAATTCCATAAAATGACATTTTTCTAGGTTACTGAAGAGAGCCAGCAGTAAATGTATCTTATTCTAAAGACAAAAATTTCAACAACAAAATACCTTCGACACAACAGTATATGTGGATAAGTCACAATGCAGTGGAATCAAAGTCAATTTGGGTCACTCAAGAACATCTCCTGAGGTTCACTGAACACTATATAAATACACAGTTCGCTAGGACTTCAAAGAATTAATCCTTACTCATTACACAAATAAACAATTGAATCCTCAGTATAGTGGTTATAAATTCAAATATTTTTACAAGATGGGTTTGTGAATTAAAATAGTTGTTTTATTTCTTGCATTTCTTTTGTCAGTTTAGAAAAAAGGCAATAAAATATCATCATAAGGAAGAGCTGCTATGAAACACATTACCTTAATTCTCAAAGGGTTGATCTCCATATCTGAAGTGCAGTTCATTGGTCCGTCAATATCATATTGGAGGATGTACAACAAAGTGTTATTGTTATATTTATAAGGCCACTGAAGATTTAACATTGCCTTGCTGAATGAACTTGGACCATTGTTCCTCAGCTAATGAGAAAAAGAAAATATAAATGCCTTGGGAAAAAATCTTTTCTACAATCATTCTACGTCAACTATAGGAATCATTAGCAAGAGGATTTGAAACAACAGAGTTTCCATAGTTAGTCTACTATTACAATATGACTGTTATTATGCAAAAAATATCAAACTCGGTATTTGCCTCAAGTATAAGGCAGTATGTGTCAAGACTAAAATAGAAACAAAAGAGGAAAATACAAAAAACTTACTGATGAAAGATGACATAGAAAATTTTCCTACAGATACAGAATTTTGATGATCTGCTACAGGCATTTGTTAATTTTTAATCAGAACTGCAAAAATAGTCAATGATCTATTGCTTTCATTAAGGTAGAACTAATTGGTTTTAAAGAATAATTTGTTCTAAAACTGCTTTCTTTAACCACTTGAAGCTACTTGTATAATAAAAATGAACCTAAGAATAATAGGGAAAACGTTGAAAGACATCTCTGATACATACCTAAACTATGCAGAGTTTACATAAAAATAGACTTTTTTTTAAGGTAGTCTATCTGTTCCTCTCTTTGTTAGTTCTCTACCAGGTATTAGTTAAATCTAATAACTGCAAACCTCATAGATATGTTGAATAACTGGCCCAACATCTTCTTCAGTCTCAGGGTTCTCCTTGTGCTCCCAATTTGGAATTGGAAGAAAGATATGATCAGGACTTGAGACTCTAAACAATGACCAAAGAAAACCTACCATGAATATCAAAACGAAACGGTCAGTTCATTTTCAAAAATAATCTGTACCTAAATGAATAAAATCAGAACTAATAATTTTTAAAAAGTACTATGTATTTAAAAGAAGAAAAAAACCTATATATGTATGTGTATAAACACACACACACACACACACACACAAACTACTCTTTATTTAATTTAATCTAACAGGTGAATTGATGTCAATTTGCATAAAAGTTCAAGACACTTATTTTGTGCCTGCTGTTGCCATATCTGGTTTTTATCTAGAAGATTACCAAATAAAATTTGGAGCTCTGAAACACACACCTAAGATCTTTCTACAGAAGCTATAGCTCTAGTAAAACTGCCACTAAACGTGGAGTGCCTACTATACAAAAGAAGCTTTTAAAAAGTAACTACTTTAAGTCATGAGAATAAGATACTCAACTTGGTAATCATACTGACCCTCTTATCTCAACAGCAGTTAAAACAGCAAGGTCAACTCTGTAAGATACAACTGGGCTTACTTTGTCGAAAAGATTGGAGCTGAAAAAGAAAAAAATACATTTAAGACTGAATTGTGCATAATCATCATAAAATCATACAAAGGCAAATGTAATAACACTAAAAATGAGCAAATTAAAAGCAACAAAGCAATGAAAAACATATAAATCAAAATAATTATTTTCAGTAGCATTTAACTCCAAGAAGATGATCAAATTTTATTAACTTTGTTTTGTTTTACAAATTCGAAACAGAATAATTTGTATGATATAAATATTGATTTAAAAAATGGTACAATCAAATACTTAAATTTTAGCTGTCTATTCTATAATATTTAAAATATATAATAAATTTGTTTTAAAAAATTTCCTTAATAGTTATTATAAACTGAAGAAGTTCTTATACCTTTGGATTTGTAAATCAAATTTCACAGAAGTATCCATCTCTGATTGCTGGTGTACACTGAAACGGAGACCGGCTAAGAGCTGAAGGAGGAAGAAAAGATGGTAATTAAATATCAGTTAAAACTATGTCTAATTAGTGAAATTTCAAATCCAATGTCCAAATAAAAAGAATGACACATTAAAAAGTCATTTCTGGGGGACTTCACCAAATTGCCTCCCACTTTACAAAGCATGGAGTTGGCCATTTTAAATAAGGCGGAATGATCTATAGTGAATGAGCTGTGAGTAGGAAAGCTAGAGAGAATGAGAATTTGAAATATGAAAAAATAAAGAGTATGTTCACTTGTTAATGAAACGCTGTATTAAATATATGTGAAAAAATGCAATTCAAGGTATTTTGGTCAAGCCCTCTTACCTAAGAGATCACATGTCTAAAAATAATGAATTTTAATAGAAAATATACTTAAAAAGATATAAAATATTTAACTTTTATTTGAAATGCATTTGATATATAACATTGTGCAAATTTAAGGTATATATAACATGTTGATCTGATACATGTATAAATTGTAATCACTGCCATTGTAACGATAGTTAGCACCTCCATTATAGCACACAATTATCATTTATTTTTTGTGGTTTAAATAATTAAGACTGAGTCTCTTAGTAGGTTTGATGATTATAATACAATATTACTGTCTATGCTCACTATGCTATGCATTAGATCTCCAGGACTTATTTACCACTAGTTGTAAGTTTGTACCCTTTAACAACATCTAATAGGAGAGATGTTTAAGAATAAATATGGAATATTTAGCCCCATATTATCAGAGATCTTCAAATTACCAATATCTCCATCTATTGAAAAGGTAACACAAAATACACTGCCAATTTTCCTTGATACGAGGAATTTTACAAAATATATATTTTTTACTTTTTAGAGGATTTGGGAAGAGACCCATCAGCCATATAGTTTTCAAGTTAATGAGATAATTCTTTCTCACCTAAGAATGACAGTCTTGACGTTTGTCAAGAAGAGCTCATTAAAGCATTAGTTTAAAATATCAAAGATATCATTTCAGTCTTTAGTTTAAACCATGTTCTCATCCATTCATTAAACTGAAGGCAGTATAAAGATCAGCTTATTGAATACAGTATCACAGCACAACCATTATTTTAGTATTTTAGTCAAAACTAAACTCTGTTAATCATTATACTCTAAATCAAAACCAATTTAAAGACACTAATTTGAAGTACTTACTAAAAAAAATTACTATTAAAACACACACACACACACACACACACACACACACACACACACACACAAACCGTGCTATTTTCTTTAGAAAAAAAAAATTAATTTATTAAAATGTCTTACTTGAGTTCCAGCTTTCATTGGGTTTCCAAGGTCGCATACCACCTGGCGGGTTTGGTTTTCTGTCTTAAATGCACAAGAAAGTCTTGCTAAGGCCTTTTTGATAGACAAAGAAAAAGAATTGAAAGAAAAATAAATTAATGACCATAAAAAAAAGCAGAAGCCATAAAGCTTTAAAGTTCTTAAGACAATATCATATAGTTGGATATTTAATTTTCTTATTTTACAAAGCAAATATATCTATTTGAGTAAATAAGGAGTAAGGGAAAAGCCAGAATTATGTACAATGCCACAAATAAATGTAAAAATATTTCTGAAAGATCCCCTGAGGACTTAGATACATAACCACATTACCTCTGACAAATTATGTGATAGACAGGCTTAGCCACTTTATCTAGCTGACCTTGTTTCAGGCACTTAGCTAGCAATTCCAAAAATGTCATATCGATGCATTACACAAAGTATTAGGCTTGAAAGGAATTATGTAAGCTAGGCACTCTATTGCCCAACAGTTTAGCCTTAGGTAGAATGGCTAAGCTTGCACTACACTAAATAGGGGAGTAGTTCATAAATGTTAATGAGACCTATGAGTGCATTTCAATATTTAAAGAGGCAGTTTGCTTACTTCACTGTTACGGACAACCCCAATGAAATCAGCCTGCGGTGGGATGGAAACGATGAGCTCAGCTTCATAGGCACCTTCTCCTTGGTTCTGAGCCTTAACGATCAATGTCAGAGGGTTGTCGTCCCCAATATAGATCTTCTTCTGATCTCTGTAAGTTAATACAAATCGAAACGATGAAAAAAGACTGCATGGGGAGAACACGACTGTTCAAAAAAACAAGAGATAAATATACAGATGACATGTTCAACGGTGTGTCAGGGTATTTTAAGACTACTTTACAGCTCAATTGAAAACCAGAAATGTAACAGTGGGTGCAAATCCAGTGCTTCTCTAAGTAAAAGACAACACTGATGCCACTAGTATAACACTATCGCTCATATCTATTACTAAAGTAATTTTATAACTGTTAGTATATACTTACTAATTCTCTGATTTTAGTAATTCTGACTTTTTCCAAAAAGCTGAATTAATCATTTGTCATGATTCTCACAATATTCTTGGTAATTTATATGTCATCTAAATAGTAATCAGATTCCTTTAGTTAGGAGTATATCAACAGTGAAATGTATCTTTAAGAGGAAATAATATGATACTACTCAAAGCTGAATGGGACTATATCTTTCAAGCCAGACAACTAGTGCAAACGTACTGCATATTTTTTTAAGCTTAATATTGATAGTTTTACTATCATAAAAAATCATGTCTATAACTAATTCTCATTAAAATACACTATTACTTTTAATAGAAAAATATGCTCTTCCCTTTAAATTTATTACACTATTTATCATTTGGAGCAAAACTTACCTATCTACAGAAACTTCCAGTTTGGGTTTACAGATGTTATCATCACCACAGTCAAGTAGAATATGAGCCTAGGGAAAAAAAAAAATTTTTTTCTACATGAAAAAAATACCAACATGGGTCGCACATATAGCGTATATTAATATATATGTGAAGTATGTGAATATACATATGTATACATGCATATATTTATATAGATTAATCATTAACTTATTTGCATACCTGAGTAGAACGGATCATGGCTAAATACTTTTAAACAGGTCGGTGAACAGTCAAGAATGAAAAAGTAGAAAAAGAGTCATAGGACACTGTATCTCAAATTAAGCTGTTATGATTTTGGAATGAAGTGTGATATAGAAGAAAAGTAATAGTCAAGAATGAGGAATCAGCTGCTGCTACCTAAGTTGTATGATCCTGGGAAAAATAAACTTTCTTCTGGAATTTCTTGTTACAGATGATGCCTCTGCCAACATCATGAAAATATGGCTACAGTGTGTAAAAGAATAAGGAACTGTGGATTTAGAGCAACAATTCAGATAGGCAATTCAAAGTGAACAGAAATTGGACAAAATGAATCCAGCATAAGCATGGCCACATGAAAAAGGATGAAGGAAAAAAGAACTAGATGCATTAAAGTCAGTCTATCCAAGACAGAGGAAGTAATCAAAAACCTGAATTTCTCCCTCTAGATCCGGCTATGAGAGTGTGCCAGCTAGAGCAGTATGGACCCAAAAGAGAGAAAATAGTGGTAGAAAGCAAAAGTTGGGGAGGATTTGAAAGAAGGAATATAAAAACTAAAAAAAGAAGAAAGAAAAAGAAGATAAAGCCATTTTTGGTTTATTTATTGTTAACATCCAAAGGGCTTTAAGACTCGAAAGCAGACAAAAAGAGAGAAAAAGAATTAAAGAAGGAAAATAATGAAAGTGTTCCTTAAAAAAAAAATAATGATGATTGAATGCTTCCAAGTCACAAGGGATATGCAGCTACCCAGAATAAAATTATATGATAGACATCTTAACTGTAAATTTAATTGAGATGAAACTCAACAATATATGTAAAGTAATTCAATTACCTAGGTGGTAGGCAGTTGTTACATACTTCAAGAAGGAGTGGGGTCGGCGAGAAAGGCCAGAACCAACGGAAGAACTTAGTGGTGATTCCATAAGTCATACCAAATACAATCACTACTAAAGTAGTTCAGGAATAAAAGAGTGGATTTTGCAGATAATAAATTTGTTAGCGACGTGTATGTAACAGAGTCCAAGTTAGAATGATGTGTATCTGAAGTCTGGGATGAGAAATATGTATGAAATATTAAAAACCTGTGGTAAAGGCAGATTTGCCTAACTACAACACTACACTGCAGAAAAAAGGACTTAGCTGGCATTCGTATTAAAATTGGCTATTAGGAAAGAGAGTTTCAAAAATGAAAAAGCACAGAGCAATGTCTTCCATTCACAGAGAAGTAAATCTCTACAGTTATGTACTTAACATCTTGCACAGAGTAAGAACTTAATATATATTTTAATAAATACATGGAGAGTGGGAGAAAAAAAGCTACTTTTTCTGTAGAAAGCACTAAATCTCTAACTCCAAAGAATAAAGATGCAGAAAGGGAAACTCTTAAGCTGCCCTGTCCAATACAGTAGCCACCGTGAGCCACATGTGGTTTCTGAGCACTTGAAATGTGCCGTGTGACTGAGGAATTGATTTTAAATTTTAGCATTTGAATTGAGATGTGCTGTAAGTGTAAAATACATTTGCGATTTTGAAGACAAAAATAGAATGTAAAATATTTCAGATAACTTTTAAATCAATTACATATTGAAATTATATCAGTTCATTGTTATGAACTGATTTGTGTTCCTCCCAAAATTCCTATGAAGTCCATAGTGTGACTTTATTTGGAGATATGGTCTTTAAAGAGGTAATTAAGTTAAAATGATATCATCAGGGTGGGCCCTAACACAATATGACTGCTTCCTTATAAGGAGATTGGGACACAGACACGAATAAAAGGGAGACCATGTGAAGATACAAGAAGACGGATGGCCATTTTCAAGCCAAGGAGAGAGGCTTAGAGAAAACCAACCCTGCTGGCATCTTGATCTCTAACTTCAAGCCTCCAGAACTATGAGAAAAGAAGTTTCTATCGTTTAAGCCAACCATTCTGTGGCACTCAGCAAACTAATACAGATGTATTATTAAAATTAATTTTACCTGTTTTCTACCTTTAAAAAAAATGTTGCTGACCAGAAAATTTTAAATTACAAATGCAGCTCACGTTATATTTCTGTTGGATAGCAGGACTCTACAGAGGGTGCAATAAACAAGCTTGTAATATGATCAGTGAAATGAAGGACCCATTTTAAAAAGAAATAAGAATAGTGGGTAGGTAATTAACACAGAAATGAGAGTAAATAATGAAGCTCCAAATGCAGAAGGAAAGATGCCTACATGTAAATAATGTTATTGTTGAAACAAATGTAGGATACAAAGGAAGAAAAAATTCAAACAGTGAAGAACAAGAGCAGGAGAAGGGAAAAAAGGAATCTATATATTATTAAAGTTAATATTTCCCTCAAAAGGTTTCAAAAGTTAGTCTACTTAACTTGGTTAGCTGGCTTTAAAATTATATTCACATTAATGGGATTGCTGATCTTGGTAAGATAATCAAAAGTAATGTTAATACTAATTATAGTGTCCCCAAAATTTTTAAACCATAAAGAGAAAATAATTATAATCTCTACATTAGAACATACAATATTAAAGGTCAAGTAACAATTAACTTTTTTAAAGACTATAAAATTGAATGACAGACTCTAAGAGGCTCAGGGGCTCATTATTAAATTATTAATCAACATTATTGAGTCCACTAAAAATAAAAAATATAAAGAATATGAACTAATATAGAACTATGTTTACAAGTTTTATATTAATGGGTAGTAGAAAGTGGCATATATGATTATTCATGTGCAAAATAAAATAAAATAAATTGTTAAAATATAAAAATTACAAAAGACTTTGAAATATATTTTATTTTGCCTTATACTGTTACCATATATAGTCTTCTCAAATTATAAAAAAGTGTTTATGAAATCTTAGAAAGTTAGATAAAGAAGAAATAACCTAAGTTAGGGTAAAGCATTCTCTAAGAGAAGAAATATTAATCCAAAAATGTAAATATGTAATAAAAAAGTGGAAAAAATATGAAAATACACACATAATATTTGAATACATGGGTTTTACACAGGAATTTCTAAAAATATTATAATACAGTCTATGAAATATTATGTTGTTTTATTTGGTTTTATGAAAAATGAGTTGTTACAAATATGCATATATATGTGTATATATTATTTTTACAATTGAAATGTAAATCAAAGATAACAGATATAAAACTTGTTTAGCAAAATATTAAATCACTAGGTAAATAAATTGGTGTTTTGTTGTTTTCCTTGAATTATTTAACTGTTTTATGAAACATGACCTCGTCTTTCTCTCCATATCATTAAATTCTGAGGGGCTTTAAATAACTGACCCAAAAATCCAGATCCCTTCCCCTATAACGTCTTTGCTTAAAAACACAACATTATAAAAGCAATCCCTTATGATATTTTAAAATACAAATTGCAAGACTTTAAAAAAGATCAGAGTATAAAAGATCAGAATAATAAACTGAGAAAGAACAGCACCTGTCGACTAACGTTGGCAGGAGTGAATTGGTTAAGAATGGGTTGCAAGCCTGTGGCATCAGCAGCTGTTCTATAATCCAACCGATACTCCATAAAAATAGTAATCGGAGTGAGTTTGTCTCTAAATTCAGATTCATCCTAAAAATAGAAAAGCTTCAAATTAATCATGTCAGCCTATGACATCAAACTATCTGAAGAAATCGATAAGTGCAAAATACAAAGCCAGCTGTATCCATCTTCTGATCCAATTCTACTAAAACTCTCCTAAAACTACATCTATATAAAGAATAGAATATCCTTTAAGATTATCGTTATTCAGTGACAACTCTTGACAGATTTGTTTTATAACGTAGTATTTGATTCACACGAAAACATACGAGGCATGTTAATATGAGGCTCAAATGCACACCTACTATTATAACTAGAACATTACTGATAATTGCTGATTTTGCCTAAGCTACCCACGTGCTCCTTTCTCTTCTCATCCCTCTGCGTTCCTTCTCAGAGGTAACCACTATCCTGAATTTTAAGTTCTCCATTCCCTTGCTTGCTTTCAGTAGTTTTATAATAGTGTATATGTCCGTAAACAATGTATTCTTCAGTTTGCTTTTCCTGTTTGTTCATTTAAAAATGAGATTCTATGTATTCTTCTGTAATTTGCTTTCTATACAACACCCTTGTTAAGATTCAACCACACTATTGCATGTAGCAGAGGTTAATTTTTACTGTTGAGTAATATTTCATCATAGAATAAATCCACAATCTGGTCATTCATTCTCCTATCAAGGGTTATGTAGGCTGTTTTGAGCTTTTTGTTTTGGCTATTACCAAAAACAACAACAACAATAAAAAACAAAAACAAACAAAAACCAGCTGTAATGATTACTCTTCTGTATAATAGCAATTAGTTTCTCAGCTCTATAATACCATATTATCTTCCATTCTTCATATAATAAGTAAAAAGAAAAGATAATGGAGCAGAAACGTATCTCTTACCCGCAGATACGCTATCAGCTCCTCACACTGCATCTGTCCCCCTCGGGAAATAGTCATGTTCTTAGAGTGACTTGGGGACCTGTTATGGAGAAATAGTGCTCGTCGAATTGCTCCTTTTTGCTTGAGTTTATCCAAAAGAAGCTCCACCTGGAAGTCTATACAAACCAAAGGATTTATAACCAACATCATCTTTATGGACACTTCTGTCCTAAATATCTAGAGATATTGAGTCCCTAAGAAGTAATTTGCTTCTAATTCATTAAAAATTGTCTATACATTGCAGTAGGACCACGAAAAATTAATTCTGAATAAATATTTAATAATTAAGTAATCCAACTATCTCCAAAGTAATGTCATATGATAATGATGGTAGTAAAACAGCTATCAGGTAGAGTAGAAAATTACTCTTTTAATTTAAGCTAAGAGAAGAAAGTTCAGAGCACAAAATATATGTAAATAAAGACTTCCACTATTGATGAAAGTAAGAGTACTCTAGTTGATTGTGATTATGAAATACTTACTAATATGTACCCATACTATCATAGTAAACACTATAATTAATGTACAGTTTGCATCATTTGCCACTCCTACTTCTACTGAGGCAACCATATCATAGTGCCAGATAAATATGTCCCTCATGCAGCTAGTGACCATATATAGTGGTTTGGGTCAAGAATCATCTTAAAATGAACATACACTCAATAGGCTGAAGCACAGTTGCTAGGATTACTGCTTCTAAGATGCAGGTCTGTAAGTAGTTTCTTTCAAGGAGGTAAGTACAGATCTTTAAAACTATAAATCCCTTTCCAAGTTTCTCTAAGTGCTGAACTTCGTGCCAAATGGGGGTGAAAACCCAGGGCTACTTTACTTCCAGTTCTGTTCCACCCACCTACACTGCTCTCCTTGTTTCTCAAACACACTAAGCATGCTCTTCCCTCAGGCTTCTTGAAATTGCCATTTCCTCTGTGCAAAATACTTCTCTAGACATCCCCTAGCTCCTGCCTTTCTTTCAGGTCTTCATTTGTTTTCTCCCAGTGACACCTTGCCTTGCTACCCTATGTGAACTTCCATGCACTCACACACACCCCCAATGGATTCAGTCCTCTTCTCTTGTTTTATTATTACTCCTTAGCATTTGTCACTAACATAATGACAAATCCTGGCAACAATTACTTAACTCTCTTACCTTGCTCTGAGGACCACATATACCATGTTTAAGAAATGAAGAGTCAAGTTTGAGTTTGGGTTAAATTTACTGGCCAACACTTTTTCTACTTCTTGTCACTGTTTCTAAACTATCTCCACTCCAGAGATTGCTGAGGACTTCTCCAAGACATAAAATATAAACTTCTCAGTTGATCATCTACTTGTAAACTATGATACTCATTTCCCCTCCAGTTCATTTATCTCACTTTGGTAACTGTTTAACTTTGTGAAGATCATATTTACCATTCAGTGGACTATTCTGTTCACAATGTCAGTAAATAATTGTTTTATTTCTGAATTGGCTTACTGAGTTTCCAAAGTAATAATGTTGTGATTTTAAATGGCTTTACCTATAAATATTCAAACAAAAAATGGTAACAACAACTATTTGAGTAACTATTATAACCTAAATATCCTAATAGTCACTAAATATTCTGAAACATTTTTAAGTGCTGTGTAGGCAGTATCATTAGAATAATACGATTTTTCCATAGAACACTTACTAAGTTTCGTGGGAAGTGCTCCTTTGCCATCTGCCTTTAAGCAGAACCTGACATTAAAACTGTAGGAAAATAAAAATATGTATAAATCCTATAATTCAGTTTAGACACATTTTTTAATATCTTACATTTCTAATATGTAGTTCACACCATGAAGTTTCATATCCTTCTTCATGCCTTAACACATGAAACTAACACAGAATAATCTAATTCATCCTTCGATAATTTAAGCACATTTTCTTTCAAAGTACCTTGATAAAAAAAAGGAAGGAAAGGAAAAGGATTTCCTAAGTTCCTCTCAAATTTATAGAACGTGTTGATATATCTAAATGAGGTAAACAACAGTACAAAATCAAAATAATGTTTCATTTAATAAAAAGCCCAACCAAAGTTTCCTTTAACTAGCAAACTCCTCCAGAACAGTGTTTTCTGCAATTTATTAATAGGTCCTAAATCAGTTTAATGGGTCGTGTCTAGCATCTTAAAAAAATAAGTTAAATAAATAAAACTGGCAAGCACTGAGGGTAAGATTTCATAGAACTTTTGTTTTAATTACATACATGCGTTTGCTAGATTACGATGCAAAATTTTTTTTGTAGTGTGTCATAATTGAAAACATATGAAAGCTACTGCTTTAGCATATTCAAAGTATTCAAATCATTAGCATAATTATAAGCATATCATTAGCAACTAGCAACTTCACAGGGACATGCAGGACGACTGTAGGAAGAAAGGCAGTAAAACTTACAGTCAAAAATCCTGAAAACAACTTCCACTACTAACTGACAAAAATGAAAACCAAATATTACTGAATTTCAATGCAATCCAAAGAAATAAAATTTTGAAAAATGATTTCAATAACAATGATAATTAAAAACCAAAATCAGACAAAATATCTTTTCATTAGCTCTTCTGAAATAAAATTTTCCCAAATTCCAATCATTCTACCTTTTGTCCATTAGTTCCCTGACTTTTCTGTTTCTGCCAGGAACGTGAACAGTGTTTCCAAGGTGTGGGATCCTCACCTTGTGACTTTAATACCATATGGGTCCAGATTTTTCATTATTAATTTAATATTTATTTTGACATGTATGATAAAAATAATGGTTTCTCCATTTTATTTTAAAATATTTTAAAGGAAAATATAGTAAATTTCAAGAAAAATCTTAAGAAAATTATAAATACAGGTAAAACAAAAATATAGCAAAAAGCATACAAGAGAGCAAAGAGTAGCAAAAAATAATGGAGACTTGAGAAACACTGGACTAGAGAATTCAGATATTAAATTTATAAAGTATTTTTTTTCTTTAGAAACTAGTTAAGGAACAACTGGAAGACCAGCATACTATAACAAAATAATAATCTTCCTATGGCTATTCAGATATTAAATCTGTAAAAGATATATTTTAAAAATTAAAATGTTCATGGGCCTTTTTAGAATTAAAATGAATGAGTTCTGAGATCTTATTAGCTTTTCCTTCATTTATCATTTAAAAAAATTTTTATGGTAGTTCTTAGCACATTTCTAAAGCCTTCTATATATCTTCTTTGGAACAATATTTTTAAAATCTAATCTATGACATGAAAATAAAGTATACCTATAGAAACTGCTTTAGCAATATTTCAGACCTCCCACCTTCCTTTTCAATTGCTTTTACAATAATTGAACCAATAATCACAATAAAAACTATTATTAAATAGATACTCTTACCAGGAAACTTTAAGATCTGTCCCAGGCAGTGGACAGGTTTTACTGTCTTGATTGAGAATGCTAGGGTACACTTCAAGGCCAGCATTTACTGTGATAACTGGTCGGGCCCTGATAATATTAAAACAAAAGTAAAGAAAGAAAAAGAAAACTGTTACTTAAAATGTTAGATTGATATAAGCATTTTAGGTTCACATTCACTGTATATACAGTACAATATTTACTGGAGCACTGTTTACAATAGCAAAAAGAATAGAAACAACTTAAACACAAAATGACCAATTGTCCCAATTTGCCCAAGACTGTCCTGATTTAGCACTGAAAGTCCCATATCCTGGTAAATCTCTCAGTTCCTGGCAAAATGGGACAACTAGCCAACACATCTGAACTCAGTCCATTAAAGTGGAATGGTTAAACAAGTTGTGAACATCTACCTAATGCAATGAAATACGGTGGGGGAAATGAATGCAGTAAATCCATCTGCATTAATATGGATGACCTGTGAGATACAGCCAAGAGATAACTTTAGAATGAGAGGGAAAAAAAGATCTACCATGTACAAAAGATGCACACACACACAATTCAATTTTTTAATGCATAAAATATTTCTGGTATGATATACTAATAAACTAATAACCAGTAAGAGGAAGTATATTCTTTTACTGTATGCCCTTTTTATATTATTTGAATTTTTGCTACATGCATGTATTATTTCATTAACAGCAATTTTAAAAACTGAAAAAATAAATAAATAGTATTCCAAAGTTCAGAAGCACAGCTTTAAACTTTATACAAAAATACAGTAGGCTCAGGTCAGTGCTCGTGTACATCATGATACTTCCTGGAATCTATATGGACACATGTCACCACTCTGAGAGGCACAATCAGGCTGACCCATCACAAACTCCCTTACACAGTACCAATGTTAGTTTTCCTGCCATGTGTAAATGTGGCCCACTGAAGAGTAAGCATCTTAATCTACTTGGGGTACCAGATGATATTTTAAGGAATGAGTGACTGAAACCCAGAGAATAACTGGGAACATGTATAAAGTTGGGAAATACAGATATATGGACTTACACTACATTCTAATAAAAATATTCATTTTGGAAGTCATTACATACTATCTTTCTGGTCACAGAATGTTGTGGCATAAACACCACGTTAATTTCTTGTCTCTCAGAGGAAAACATGAACTCACATAATTTGAAAGGAAGAATCAAAATATACGAGAATATTTCTGAATATAATTCAAAGAACAAAGAGGGAAAATTCTGAATGCTTTTTCAAATAAAATACCTACAGCTGTCTTTACTTTGGGATCTCCTCGTATAAATATTACTTGCCAGTAACAAATATTAAATATAAAGAAGATACAAATTTTATCATTACTTTAAGCAAATTAAGCTGAAATTCAAATACTGGAACTTAACTATAAAACATTCAAATATATCAGAATATTCCTATACTACAGGATATAAAAAACATGCTCACCTGTATAACACAGCTCTATCTACACCAAAAGCTCCTACAATTAAGTCTTAAAAGAAAGTAGAAAAAAAATGTTAATAATAATAATGATTTTTTAAATTCACATACTATTCTATAAAACTTTATGCTTACAATAAAGATTTAGACACAGTCTCAACACTACTCTTCATTAAGTGGTTGTAAAATAACACCTAAAAGGCTAAAATATGAAAAGTAAGCTATCATCAATGGCAAACACTCATCATAAAACTAGTCTTTCATTCAGGTAGCCAAGAATCTTTTTAAAAGATACTTAGTAAAAATCAGCAACAACAGGGGAGAATATCCCTCGAACACACATACTTCTCAAAGGAAAAGCTTTACAGATACCTGTGGATTTTATAATTGTTATAAAAATTTTTTTCATCTTTTTTATTAAAAAAAAAAACCAAAAGACATAGTATATGTACTGAAAATACTTAGAATAATAGCAGATAGCATTCAAACCAACAAAAATAGAATGCGTTAGTTTTTTTCTCCTACAAATGTGGAGTTTATTTCCACAAAATGTGAAAAGAATATTGGACTGAAGGTCCTTGCTCATCATGGGATGTGTTGATCAAATTCTCAATAAGACAAGTGAAGGCTGCTTTGTGAATGAGATGAAGAACCAATATGGCAATCTCAGCTCAAGCCAAGTCTCAGTCAATACATCACTTATACTCCTCCTGCCTCAGTAACCTTGCATGTGTAATGGGCTGTGGAAAGATCAGATTGCTCACGTTCTGTTATATGTAACCAGTAAAACTGGTTCACAATTAGAAAAAACTAAATCAAAGCTCTATTTCATAGTGTGCCCAAGCTAAGTTTGAGGATCCTTTCTAGGCAGAAAAGTACAAGAGAAAACCACAGAAACAAGTAAATTGGACTACATAAAAATTAAGAACTTTATGCTCAAAAAGCAAGTGTGAAAAACTGAGAAATATACCTAAGAGTTAATAGCCTTAGTATTTAAGGCACCACGAGCTTAAAAAAAATGAATGAAATAAAAACAACATCCCAATAGAAATGAAGAAAAAAAGATATAACAAAATGCACAAAAGTGCACATATATGTAAATAAACAAAAATGCTTACCCTTACTAATAATCAAAAACGGTAAATTAAGACAAGATAACATGTTCCACCTATTGCATAGTTTAAATTTACTGAAAAACATTCTGCTGTATTTTCTCAAAGTTCTATAATTATGTTGCATTTGTAACAAAAAAATTTTTGGAATAACTAACAGATAAGAATCAGTTTCATGTCCTATTTCTAAAAGCACTGCAACATACTTGTATATTGAGCTCATATTAACTGTTTTCAATAATAGTAGTCTAAATTTTATGCACTATATTTCATTTAAAGAATAGAGTCATGATCTTAGATTAATTATAATACTCTAAAATATATAAGAGCCAAGAAAAAACCTCACTTTCTATACTGGCTCAAACAAATGGGCAACCTTAGGCAAATTACCTTTCTCATTCTCTTTTCTCATCCAGAAAATGGTATAATAATGAGCTGAGCTAGCTTATAATCTTCACAAGATAATGAAATAATATATTTTAAAAAAATCACAATAATTAGTCAAGTCCACAAAAATGTTAGTTTATTGAAAACCAAAAAAAGATGGCTGGCATTCAAAAACTTAGAGTGAGCATTTAGCTCACTCTATGATATTTTATATATTTGTATATATATTTTATATATTTATATATATATTTTATTCTATGATATATCATAGAATCTCAGTCTATGAGATTCTATCATATTTTCAAGACAATAAAAGAAACTCAGAGTATATGTTTTATAATGGAAGCTCCCAGGAAATAAAGCTGTCTTTATTTCATATCCTTTTCAGTAATGACATCAATGCCTTAATACTTCAACAATATTTGAAACACTGAATTGAAATAATCTATAACATAAATCAAGAGCACAGTAACTAACAGTATTTATTATTAGGATCAAAAAATCTAAGCTCTATGTATTTCTAGGAAAGCACCTGGATAGCCATTTTTGTCTATATCTGTGGCTCCTTTCATTGAATAGCCAAAGCTTGGTGGCATGCTTTGAGCAGCCCACTTCCCTTCAAGGATTTGAGATGGTACTGCATTCAAGCCTGTTGATCTTCCATTGAAAATATAAACAATTCCTTTTTTATCTTCACCTCCATATGGAGCAGCAATTGCAATATCTGTAGGGAAAAAGGGAAGAAGATGGAAATGGAGAAAAGGTGGAAAAGAAGGGAACGGAGGAGGAAGAAAGAAGGAAAAGAAAGGGAAAGGAAGAGGGAAAGAAGTCTTATTATTTATCACTATTTATATGGATATCTTAATATATATTCATAGAACCCATTTATCAAAAGATAAATATTGATTCAAAGTTCAGTAACATATTCTTTATTCAAAAGCGACTATCTAATTTAAGGAAATTCAAAAGAAACTGTATGGAAATTACACTGATTTAGAGCCAAATAACCTTGAATAAATCAGTTAACCTTTCTGGATCTCGAATATGTCATGCTTTAAAGGGAGGAGAGTGACATGTCAGAAGATTCATCTAAGCTTCATTCTAGTTAATTTAGTCGGGCATGGTTTGGAGCTTTTTGGAAGCAAAAGTTAATCTGGCTCAGAAACTTTGAAGTTAAAACTTCATCTTGATCTTGCTCAATTTATATTGAAAAAAACATAAACAAATAAAAAGTTTGAAATTCTTTTAAAACACCAAAACCAAAACACCAAATTGTCACTATGACTTTTCTTAACTCTAAAATATTTTAGAAATATGTCTACTTTCTACTATATCTGCTGGTACCACCCTAGACAAGCATTCTCATTCTTTGCCTGGACTCCTAACACAGCGTAAGGGGCCTGCCACTTCTACCCTCGTCCCTATAATCCATTCTCCTCAAAACTATCAAATGTTAACACCATGTCACATTCCTTCTTAAAATCCTTCAATTATTTCCCAAAGCTTTAAATGCTACCTTGTTTTTCCATTCATTCCTGCCTCTCCCCACCCCCAATTCTAACCTTCTCTCACTCTTCCTACCAACCCAGCCCTTTTTCTTTCTTAAACAGGCTCTGTGTTCATACTTGCTGTTTCCTTCTGCGTCACAGCTCTTGCTCCAGAGCTTTAAAAGGTTTGTTCCTTCTGTTTGTCCAAATCATAGATCAAATGCCATCCTGTCAGAGGGGTCTTCCCTGGCCATACTGTGAGGCAATGTGCTCTCCACTCTCATCCACACTCTATCTAGGCACTCTCTATCACATCACTATGCTTTTTGTTTTAAGCCCACAGCCTTATCACTATCTGAATTTACTGTTTACTCTATGCACTCTTCACAAAACATAAGCTTTATGAGAGTAAGGATATGTCCATTTTGCCTCTGACAGTCCCTATGTACCAGCCCTTGCAAACTGTTTGAATTTCCTAAATATACTCTGTTTCAGCCTCCTTATGCCACATTCCGAGATACCAAGGACACCTTGATCTTTCATCTCTTATATAAGACCATTATGTCCAGGAATATCCCAAACACTGTGATGATTATATATTAGAACTTACTTGTTTATATAAGTTGCCCATGTTGATGCTAAATCCCTGAAAGACACTGATGGGCTCTAATTTAGCCTCCCATTTTTGGCAACTAGGACAATGCTTGGCTTGAAGTAAGTACCAAGTAAGAATTTATTATCCTTAAAAAAAAAGTAGTATTTAAATTCTGTAAGAGTCTTTCTTTTATCCTTTTTCAAGTTTCAAAAGATAAGTATAACTTCTAAATTGATATATACATTAAGTATTTATTAAAATATAATTTCCCAATAGACAATGGCCCTAATGTTGAGAGATTATTTAATAAAAATAAACTTTAACTTTTCTAAACCTTTTATTATCTTATACATTCTAATCATCTCTTTTGGCTGCCATCTGTTAGTCTGGAGAATCCTTTCTCATGAAATCATTTTCCTTTGATCATTTTAGTTGTTCTTTTCTTCGTTTTCTTCCTTCTGCCTTTCTGGAGGGGTATAGACAAGAACTGCACATAACTGTGTAACAAAATTGTACTGTTTTGTTTTCAGTATCCCTCTTGATGATATCTAAGGTTTTCCTGGTGGGTATGGGTGGAAAAAGAGAAATATAGAACAACAGCATAACTAAGGGCTAGTGTCATCAGGTCTGAACAAAGGAAAGACCCAGGTTATAATATAATATATATAATACAATATATAATATATATAATATAAGTTTGTTTTCATATATAAACTATATATACATGTACTATAAATATATGTACATATAAACTATATAAATAAAACTCAGGTCATTTTCCACTAAAGACACTGTTGTTCACAATTTACTATTTGGCACAATAAAACCCCAAGAGAAACTTTGGGAGAACAAAACTATCCTCTATGGTCTCTATCTCTAAAAATAAAATCTCTTTGCAAAATAGTTGTAAAACTTCAATATTTTTTAGCCATTTTTGTTTATAATTGCTGTGTTTGCAGATAATATATTTTATTTATTTTTAAACATTTTAATACACATATAAAAAGCATGATGAGATTTTGGGCAGATCATTATATTAAGGAAGTGTTCTTTAAAGTGGCTGGAATATCCTCAAGACAAGGTGAGAGCAAATACATCCAGGTTCTCCTAGAGATAGAGGCCCAGCTATAGCAAAGAGCTCTTTAAATTTATTCAAGGTACAACCTCAAATTTGGCTCTATGTTTTCTAGGTAGCTTTTGTTATCAATAAGTAATGGTTCGGTCTGTTTGAGTAGTTTTTCACTAACATTGAAAACTTCTAGGGTTAACCTTAGAGATGATAATTCCAAGAGCATGACATAAAACCAGCTATAAGATAGAAGTCTCGAGGCCAAACCAATGTCTGCCTTTTCCACTACAACTTAGGACATATAGGAGTCATCTGTATTTTTGAAGTTTTCTTCTTAATTTATAACTTTCTTTAATTGTTAAGGGGCATATCTCTACATCTTGCTGATTATACAAGCGAAGCAATAGTTCAGCTCTCATTCACAATCTCTAGAAAGGTTTGATTTTTTTTGTAGTTACTTTCTTTATTACTCACTATAAGTAATGGTTGGTACAAGAAAGCTGAAAATAACTACTATTTTTAGTGTATTTATTAAAAAGATATATAGTGTGGAAATTTTGTTAAACATGAAAAAAATATAAGCAAACAATAGAGAATGACTTAGGAGATATGAATCATCTGTATTTTTGAAGTTTTCTTCTTAATTAATAATTTTCTTTTTAAGGGGCATATCCCTACATTTTGATTTTTGAAAATATTTATAGCTATTAATTAAATAATTAAATGGGATTATTAGAAGACAATGAGCTTATACCTCTTGTCCCATGGAGATATAACCTCCTTCAGAATATTTTGAACAGTCACGACAAAGTTATAGCTTTAAAAAATATTAATGGCGAATCATACATTTAAGATACGCATTAGTCAGCACTGCCTTGAAGATGTGCCTGGAAGCATTTCTTACACTTGCACACGCATAGACAGTAGAGGGCACCACTGCTAAGCAGGAGACACAGAAAGTTACCAGCTCACACTGGGTTCCATGCCAATGCAAGATCCTTTCAGAAATTAACCATTACAACACTCTAACTTGAGGCTGCATGAGTTATGACTCATGAAAATCACTTTTTGAAAAATCTGCTCTTATTTTTAAGGGAAAAAAGCAACTTGTCTAACCTAGTGTGTCACTCACAGTCCCTAAAATTCTTCTTTCCAGGAAGGTGGTTTGCTCATAGGGATACAGGACTTCTCCAGGTGGATACAGATAATCAGGGACCCATAGATGCTGGACTCTGATCTTACCATTGAAGCCGTCCTGGTCCAGATCTCCCAGAGGTGCTATGGCACTGCCAAACCTCGCAAAGACCTCAAACCCATTCAATCTGGTCGTCTGGAAGTCTCCTGAAGCTCTTTGCAGAGACACTGAGACCTGCCCCACCTCTTGGAGTTTGCCATCAGAACCACGATCCATAAAGAGAGGTGCTCCAATAAACACATCTGCATAACTAAAAGAACGGAATTTCTGTTCACCACAGATCAAGTTCCATCTATGAACAATCATTTTCTGATTAAAACTCTGTTCCCTCTTTCCACATCTTTTCATAGTCACACTGATGCATAAAATGATCATTTCAAATTCAAATATTCTTTCAACTCTTTTAAGAAATGATGAGCAATTCACAAAATTACTTTCTTCTTTCAGAATGTAAAATCCATTGAAAGAAATTATGAAAAACATAGAGGTTTTCTAGTATTCATGAACAAGTTGCTTCAAATTGATTCCCTAAACAGAAAAATTAGCAGGAAAGGGAAAGAGACACAAAGAAGGAAATGTCTAGTTTTAGCAAAGCATTCATAAACACGAGAGGAAAATGGTTTCTGGAAACATTTTTTTAAACTTACTCATCTCCATTAATGTCAGTGGCAGCGACAGAAAATCCAAAATATGCAGCCATCTGGATAACAAGATGAAAATAAAATGTTTACATTTCATCTAACTAGTTTAACAATTAATATTTGTAGTATACTTATCAAATGGAAAGCGTTATTGTTTCCCCTGAATACAGTGCTTCAATCTAAATTTTTTTTGTTTATCCTACCAACGCGATCAAGTAATGAAGCTTTTTTATTTTCTTAGATTTAAAACATACATATATCATTTCAGTGACTTCAATGCATGCCATTTAGTCCAAGTACAATCAATGCTCCTTCTCAGGCCTAACCTATTATCTCCTTTCCTCTCCACTACCCGAAACACACCAGACACAAATACACTATCAGAAAGACATGCAGTCTCAAACAGACATTTTAGTTGAATCCAAGAAGTTATAAATGGATGTCTACGCAGTAAGATAATAGATATGAATTATTACTAGGTCATGATTGGCTCTCCCTATGTGAAATTATTACAACTTTAAAGAAATAACTGCTTGGAAAGATATGAAATGGAGTTCATTTTTGTCTCACATCTCAATTAATTACATGCCAGTGTTTTCACTTTTGAATTACACCCAGTTTGAGTTTATCATCGGCTTATTATACAGAGGGAGAAGGAATGTGCTCTTCACTATAGAAGACTGTTAGCCGTCACAGACAGGGAGCAGTCTCGCTGGAAATATCTGTGAAAAAGGCAAGTTCTAAAGAGACCCCAACATGCAAAGCAAAACTAGGAGAGATGACAAATTATAGATGAACTAAGGTGAAGAATGAATCAAAACAAAAATGTCAGTGAAGTTTCCCAAGTTTGATTAGCAGAGATATAAGGAGGGAATGAATGATAAGAAAGATTCCTATGTTTTTGGAGTTGACACAGTGTAAAGGAAGAAATGAAAGATGTTCCGTATTCAATTACAAGATCAGAGGCTGTATAATACAGTATATTGTATCTGGGGTATCATGTTATGTGATGACTGGAAATTAACAGAATACTATACTTGAGCCTTATTCTCTCAAGGTGCTTGGCCTAGAAGTATAAAGAAAGAATCTGAGACAAGTTTTGTGTCCTGGGCACTATGATTTAAATGTTTCATTTTGATTCTCATCATACCCCTATGAGAAATTTTCAAAAATCCCCATTTTTACACATGAACCACCAGATTTACAGTAGTAAAACCCTTGTCCAATGTAATACGACTAAGTGTGAAGAACCCAGATCTCTCCTAATGCAAAGCCCAAGATTTCCCCCACAAAATATCTAGGAGGAATAATGAAAACATCATGGACTGCAGACAACATGACCCAGACACACACAAGGGCTCGACAGGAAAAGCTGCTTGAGATGAAGAAGTCATAACAGCTCAAAGGGATAACAACTGCTGCCACAACCCTCAACTGCTGCCACAACCCTAACGGCCTGTTAACTGCACGCCATTTCATGCTGTGCATCAACCCTCACTGCTGCACAAATAGGAAGAAGTTGCTGGGGACCTTGGATCCAATTGCTCCTCCTAGCAATCCTCTCACAAAGCCCAACCATCTCGAGTGAACAAGAAGTGGGCTTGAATCCCAGATCTGCAAACTAGATGTTTTTTCCCTACCTACCGATTAACTTTTCCTTTATCATTACCAAGTTACCATTTAATTCTGAGGAAAAAATACAAAATAGGAAATGCCTGTACCTACAGAGAATGTCTAATACTTATAAGTACCATTTTTTAACTGAATACTGTTTAATTTCATGTAGTACAAATGAAGTTTACTTGTAATATATGTAACACACATGGCTGTACCATGCTTTGTTTTGCATCTAATAAAATTAAATAGCACAAATCATTCTTTAAAGAAGAAATTAATGCCATCAGCAAAGAAAAGGAGTTTTTGGTTTTATGTGTATACGATTTGATTTTTTATTTCCTTAAGAAGAAAAAAAGCCATAGTATGAAATTACAAAAGCCCCTGCTTAAACAAATTACTTTGGTTAAAATAAAGGTAAAATATTTAAAGCCCACTTTATATCTATAATACTGAATATTATACCAATATTCATTATGTATTAAATATTAAACCATTAAGATATTGCCAAGAAAAGTTTTAAGACTTTAGAAAATGCTGATGTTAAAAAGTTAAGTCAAAAACATTTTAAAAGCATACCTGCTCACCAGTAAAATTGTATAAGGAGGACATGTTCTTCCCATCATAAATATAAACCTATGCAAAAATAAAAACACAAAAATATATGAAATATTAGAAAATATAAAACAACCCAGAGATTTTTCAAAAAAATACCTTTTAACTTTCCTACCATTCCCAAAGTCCTTGCTGCTCTTGGAACTCCTGAAACAAAGTCTGAAAAGAAAAAACTTAATTACTAATTTTTAAGACCAATATTGGACATTGCAGAAAGAGGTGGGTATGTCAAAAAGCTTTAAGTTTTGTTATTTCAGTAGACAATAAGAGATTTTTAAAAATTGGTTCTCCATAATAAATGACCCCAGCATTTTTTAACCACAAAATCGAAACTTAGAAAGATAGGTTCTTGGTTTCAAATCTCTCTAACTACTGAAAATTTTCAAAGCTACTTGTTCAAATGCTTAACCTAAATTTTTTAAAAAAAGGATTAAATGTAGTTTAAATGCATCATACCATCTATGCCGTCACCATTGAAATCTCCAACAGCCACCGAGTAACCTAAACAGGGAACCGAAGGTGAAACACCATCAGTCAGGGCTGGACTGGTTATCTTCAGCATACTTGCTGACTAAGCTTTCTTTGACAACATCTTCCAGTAATTCTTTTAATTAAGAAATATTTTGTCCTCTAGGGATAATAGATTCATGTATGTATGATAAACAAATCTTAAAGGAAATAATTGAGTCAAACACTCAAATATAGTATCTCTATTAGAAAAATTAAGCAGATTTTATCAACTTTACAAAGGAGCCAGTTAAAAACAGGGCCAATTTGCAATTTGTCATAAAGTAGCAACAAATAACAGATTTTCACAATTAGCTTAGTACTATTTCTGTCATGTGTACTTGGTTTAATGAATACAAGAAATTTAAAAAGAGAGAAGAAAGTTAATAAATCCTAAAGACCAAAATTGAAGTTTAACATAGTGAATAATAAAAGTTCAAGTCGGTTTCAATCAGAATAGCAAGTTATAAGTGAGTGATTTCAGGGAAGTTATTTTGTCTCTCTGTGCTGGAGTTTCTTTCTATAAAACAGGAATGATAACAGTACATTTCACAGACTTCTTGTGTGACTTAATACAGATTAAGCACTCAGAACAATACCCAGAATTTAGTAAGCATATCGTAAAGGTTATCTATTATTATTATTATATATAAATAATCACACTCTTAAATTTCAGTTACTGAAATATAACATAACTTAAGTACTCTAATTTGAAATTATATGTTTCTTATATTTTAAAAAAATAACCTTAATGTATTTCACATAAAAGATTTTCCTCGTTAAGGCAGCATATGCAAATACAGGACAAATCTACCCCAATTCCAGAAAATGAACCTACAGCTCGGTTTTACCTACCCAAATAACTGTCATCAAAAACAGCTTGTGCAGTCCGAGTTGCTAACTGGTTATTATACTTGACACTGTACACCTTGGGGTCATATTTAGATACAATTTCTGCCACTTGATCTGAAATCAGTTGACCTGAAAAAATATATATAAAATAAGGGTAACTTTCTAATGGGAATTTTATGATGTAGATGATGGATGTCACCTACATAAAAGGAAATAGGATTAGGTATTAATATTTCTAATTATTAACCTTAAATAATTCTTCATAATAATAAATCTGAAATTTGATATTATTTTAAGTCAATTATTTCTATTCATGCAAGTACTTAAAATTAGTCTCTGCTAATAAACAAAAATTTATGAATACAGAATTTGTCTTAATTCACTAAAAAAAATCAGCATTAAATAAATGGAATAATAAAATCAAGAGTTGTTTGAGAATGAGAATCACAAAATCTATTTTTGTTTCCCATACATGTTAATCAGACACTTTTCCCTCCTCCACTGAATGACACATGTAGCAGTAAAGAAAAAAAGCTCGTGAAAGTATTAATATATGTTTAGAAAGTATTAATATATATTTCCTCATTAGCAATTAGAATCATTTTTGTTTTCATTGTAGAACTATAAAACAAGTACAATTTTCCTAAATCATTTCATTTTCCATTATATGTATAAGTCACGGAAATTCAAAATTTGCACTTTTAGTTACTCTGTCTCTCACTCTGATTTTTCTTTTTGCCATTCTCTCCTTTGCCATCCTTTCAACTTCTCAGTTATTCCCACTTCTCATTCCTTATTTCCTTCCATCCTATTTTCCTTCAGTAAATATCTCTCTTTAACTTCCTTTTCTCTAAAGTGAAAGCATGGGTTTTCCTAAAAAGAAGCAAGTAAGGAAACCACAGTGTAGAATATAGAAGTAAAATTTAGCATCGGAAAGTACTTGCAAAATACAGTCAGAGGTTTTCCAGTTCTTCCAAATACTGGCAATGCTTGAAGAGCATAATGCCGATAAACAAGCATTTTGACCTTGTAAATGGCATCTTTTAGCAGAAAATAAGCATGTGAATATACTAACTAAATAAATGTGTGTATCTAAAGATAAATAAAATGTAAAGTAAGCAAATAAGCAGATTTAGTTATCTATTTTCAAACTGTCAGCAAATAATGATCTGTTATACATTTGTTGAAGTGGTAATTTTATTAGGTCTCCCAGAATGACTAAAGAATGTAATTTTACCTTTACATCGATCATCAATGCCAGTTTAATTATATTCTTTTGAAATTTAATAAGATGTTTTATTTTAAAAAACTCCCCAAAGACAAAGAAATCATTCTGGAAGTCAGTGATTAATGAGAAAATAACCATTTACGTATTCTAATGGGCATATACAAATACTTTTAAAACCATGAACTTTCAGAATACCACCATTTACCTATTACATATCGGTTCCACATATTTCCTAATGCTTACATTATGACCCTTAGAATACAGAGATAGAAAAGTACATACAATAAACAATGAAAATAAATTATTTTAATCACTTTATAAATTTACTTTATAATTTACTTTTAAAATACTCAGGTTATTTTTTACTAGGACTATATATATGTATATGTTATAATATGTCATGTATGTCTAGTTATATATAGCTATACATATTTTGTTATAGTCCTTTTTAATGTTTTGCATTTTATATCAAACATATTATATACATTGTTAGAGTCCTTTTAAAAAATATTATAAAATGGATAGTGATTTTACAGCTAAATTGTATTTTTCCATTTCTTTAAAATAATTTGAAAAATCTCATAGGCACATAAGACAGGACAGTCTGAAACAGTCATTATTAGTTAACAATATTAACCTACCTTGCCAATAAAAGCTACCAGGACCACCAAGAAGTACTCTGTCAGCCTAGATTAAAACAGTAAGAAAAGACATATATTTAAAAACAGGTAGCTTTAAAAATTGAAAGCAATGTAATAAACATAAAAGCTACATATACATGTATATATATATAACATATACATATATATTAAAGAAAACAAAATCATATATCTCAAACTCATCTAACTCAGTTTTAATAATTTTCATTTGTAACTTTTCTAAAATGTAATAAAATACAATAAAAATTAAAAAGGAAAGTTATATTCATTAATATAGGAAAATATACAAAGACATATCTACATATAGATTCTGGCTAATTGACAAACTTGGTATGAAGCAGTTCCTGCAAATTATTACTGGGTTACATTAAGGAAAAAAATCACTCCTTAATATTGTATTTACATTTGCGGCTACATAGACAAACTTCCTTTTTAACAAACACTAAAAATTTGGGAGCTAAATAAAAATTTCTGGTGTCTTACAGATCTAAACAGAAGTGAAGTTAGAAGGTAAATTTTCAGGGCATATTGTATATATGCATTACTCTTGACTAGCATTACTTATATCTGTACCAACTATAAGTATCTAATTCAAGGTATTTGGTGTTTGAACATAATATTTTGGAAATTTCTTCTTGATGGAGATTAGAGAAATCAATATCCCCTCCAAATTTTCAATTAGCTCTTTCAAACTTTCAGGAGACAATTTCCAATTCTAGCTATGTAAAAGATACTTCTAAGTTGTTTGCTTCAAAATGAGTTAAAGAAACTGAATAGTTAATTTAGAAATCACTATTCACCATATGAGAATATCTCTAAGGTTAGAGTTGTATAGGCATAAGTACAGAAAACACAGATAACTTTTTTTTTAATACAACACCTATTTGAAAATATATCACACAAGTTTAAAGTTAATATTTATCAATATACTTTATATCTTCCTTTTGTTTCCTTAAATTTTGAATTATGAGTAAATTTTGAATTATGAATTACAAATTAGGTAAATTAAAATCAGTAATTTAGTAAGCAGAGCTAACTATAATTATCAGTACATAATCTAGAAAAAATTTTAATAAAATACAAATCAAAAAAATAAGAAAATGCTTTATTAGTTCTTCTGAATAATACTTTCTATTGTTTTAATAAATTTAAGGCATTCTTTGCTCACATTTTCTAAGAAAGTCATATTAGGCTTTCTAAGAAAGCTCTACTTTTAATCAGTCAACGTATTTTTGAGACTTCTCTGTGAGCACTTAACATTCTCAATTTGATACTGAAAATGTTCACCTATTCCATCAAAAAAAAAATCACATACAAAATTAAAGTGCTTAAGAAAAATTTACTTTGAAAATATAAATGGAATTATTTTAGGATAAAAACTATCAACTCGAAAAAGCATATAAGCATATAAAAATACATAGAGTTCTAAGTATGAGATTTCTTAAAATAATTAAATTGCTTCAGCTTTTCTTGGTGCCTGTAGGCACATAATAAGCAGCAAAAATGCATTTTTTCTCAGCTTTTATGTAACTACACTCTAATTTTGTAATAAAGCTCCCGATGATAGCTTTTGTGAAAAATCAATTTCAATCAAAAACAGAAAAATTTAATATTCTAGAAATTTTTCTAACTGGAAATTTTAATTTTAAGTCAATAGTTATCTATCATCTACTGAGTTTCTCATTTTATGTCAATTTCAAATAAGCAATGTCTACTAGGGAGAGAATAATAAAAAGCAACGAATATCAAAATGCATGGGTCATTTTTATTAGCTGTTCTCATAAAACAGGTAATAGTCATAGAGAAGTTGAAGTACTGACCAATTAATTTTTACCCGTGGTTTAGATAGTAAGGTAGATCTGAATCTCATTCAGTCTTAAATGAGAACTTACTTTAGTAAAATCAATGCTGAATCCTCCTTGACAAAATCCCTGTCCATCAGCATCAATATTTTCTAAAATAAAAAGATTGGAAATATACACAAATCCAAAAATCAAATAAATATACAAAATGAAACAAGAGAAAAATCTGATATCAATGTAATCATAAGATAATGTACTAGCTTCTTAGAATGTTCATTCAATCAGGCATTTAATGAGTTATCACATTCTTTAAAAGTTAGTATGTATATTTATCGGCACCATTTCTTCAACTATGGCAATAGAAAGAGATTAAAGTACTCAGACCAATCACTAGAGAATGAAAAAATAACCTAAAATGGTGGATTTCAAACTTCTTATTTTTAACCATGAACCACAGCAAGATTATATTTTATATCACAGTCCACACAATCTAACATACATTATGTGCATGTATAACAGGTACATAAATAATTTCACAAAACAATTATCACTATTATTATGTAAAATATACTCTAATATTGTCTATTTTATTATATTCCATTCCCTTTCTAAAATTACTGGTTATGACTCACTACTTTGATTTCATAAAACAATAATGAGTTGTGGTCTGCAAGTTAAAATTTCTAGTCTGAAATTCTTATTTCTTACTATTATTACCCTACAGTTGCTAGGTCTTTGCACTATTAAAGAGATACATACATTCCTAATACACACATTTCCTATACATATTTTATGGCTAACAACAAAAAATAAGTATCTATAGGAAATTCAGTTTGGAATTTTGGGACATAGTCAGACTCTAACTTAAAGTTTTGTGAAGAACAAAATATGAAACTATCCTCACAACACGTTTGTGCTGGGGTCTAATAAAAGTAGATGTCTTTAAACATGACACTTTCGAATATTTTCCAAATTATAATAGACTCAACAGTTTCACTCTCTTGTAGTTATCCCTTTTTTTGTAGTTCTTACAAAAGGGCACAATTTCTAGGCAATTAATCAATTTAAATTAACTTTAATTATGAGTAATACTGTACCTAGAATAAAAGTAACAATGAACCTGAAGACTCTCCCTTGTTCTTTTTGAAGGTAACAAGAAACAATGAAAAATGCCATTCTTCAGTTATCAAGGAATTCTTGTAGCTAGTGTTACAATATAGAAATAATTATGCTATGGTATTACTGTATTTGCCAACCAAATACAGGAACCAAAATGTCTATATGTCTATTTTCAGTCATTAGCACAACTTCCAAAAAATTTTTATCAAATACTCCCATCAAAAATTTTGAACCCATTAAAAAAACTTGGGAACTGCCCCAAGATTACATACTTACTATCTAAATTTAGATTTTTTTTTTTTTTTTTTTTTTTTAAAGAAAATAGCCTCAAGAGTGTACTGCTATCCCAACGTAAAATTTTCTTACCAGAAGGGACTGCAAAAATGTTGGGCTGGGGTTTCCAGTGTCTAGTGAATTCATGCTAAAGAATTCTGCTCTGACCTCAAACCAGCTATTTATTTCCTTTATTCGAGTTGCATCTGGGGAACAACTTCAGGCTATTTATAAAGACATTCGTTTTTGATTATCATACTGTACAATTATCTGCTTTATTTGGTTTCCAAGAACATCCAGCTAGAAAACATGAGTGTTCCTTAAAATTTTCTTAACAGGTACATATTAAACTGAGTGTTTATGGCAATGTAAAGAATTTTATGTTGACTATAACTTATTTCAGTGAAGGTTTTCATTATTTCTATGAACAATTAATACTGCTTCCATTGTTAGGTCTGACAATATTATAAATTATAATATTACTGATTAGAATAATAAAAGCACCTAATGTTTATTAAGCCCTTACTGTGAGCCACTATTACACTAAAGCATTGTTCTTGGCATTATCTTTTTAAATCTTTACAACAATCCTATGAAAGATAATGTTATTATTCACAATTTACAGATAAGGAAACTAAGGCTTAAGGAAATTCAATAATTTGACCATGGTCAACCAGCTAGTAAATAAGACTAGATCTGAGCTCAGCTGTTTCTACCAGGAGGCTGTACTACCTCAAATCAACAATGTATTTGCAATTCCCCAAGTAACAATCAAGGAAAGAAAAAGCCAACCAGGAACAAAAGACTTAGTCTTAGCATGGAACTGAAAGAGTATTTAAGTCATACGATTTGTGGCTTAGGCACTTTCATATCAGAAAGACATTTGGCCTATTGTGCAATGCTAAAAAGGATCATAGATACAGTAATAAAAAGCTAAAAGTGAAAGTAATTAGTAATAAGGTAGGTTTTTTACAGATGGTGAAGTTCCATGCCTAGGGTGTCTACAAAGGTCACGTTAAAAACAAGCAACAACAAAAATCTACAAATTACCACCATCAAAACAAAGTTACAAAGAAGTTAGCAATGTAGCCCTACAAAGCTGGCATTCCCATGTAAACAATCACTGGATTGCATAATTTACTGAAGTATGAAGAAGATAGAAAATAATAAAATTATACCTCTGAAGTCTCTTGTCCAAAACAGTGTTTTACCAACGGTGAAACAAAGGCCTGATTGGTTGGGTGAATCGCCCACAGCTACAGGCATGTTGTCAGCAAAACATGAAAATATAACCCAAGTCTCAGATTCCTACACATGAGCATTTTTTTTTTTTAATCTGGGCAGGCTGCCTTTCATAATTGGGGATTGTAGGTATCTTAATATTTCAAAATTTGAGTGGAAAAACATGTACAATGATCAAGGGATACAGACAGTCAGATTTATTAGGAAGAGAGGCATTCATTTTGCTTTTTTAGGGTTGTTCTTTGTGCTTTTTCTAAGATTTGAGTTTTTACTATTTAGATCAGGGATCAGTAAATTACTCCTGTAAAGGGCCAGACAGTAAATATTTCAGACTTAGGGGCTATAAGGTCCTGTGACAACTATCAACTCTCCCTTTATAGACAACAAGTAATCAGATGGGTGTAGCTATACTCCAATAAAACTTTATTTACAAAAAGAGGCTCATAAGCCATAGCTTGCTGATCTGATTTGGATGTTAAATATTTTAGAAAGTACACTTCAAACTTACTGGATTTCATTAACCAATGTCACCATAATAAACAAATAAATCAATCGATCAATAAGTAAAAATACTTTAGAAAATAAAGTTTAAAAATATTTTATAATTTCTGTGCCTAAATCAAATAAATATGAAAGCATTACGTAATGGATGCATCATGTAAACACTGCCTTAATCCTTTAAATATATGCTGAGAAAAGAAGTATTCATTACCAAAGAGGCAAAATGACAAAAACTACTAGTCTAACATGACAATATATCCACACAGGATTATCAAAAGAATGTTCATTTTTGGAAAGGTTCCATGTACTCTCACACATCAAGAATTATCCAGACCTATACTTGTGAAAGCGAGAAATATTCTTTGTAGAAAAACTGCTTAATACAGAGAAAACTGAAATGGAAAACATTTTCTATTGTTAGTAATACAGGGGAAAGATTCTGTTGGAATAAGACAAATTTGATTCAAAGCCTCATTAGACCACCCAATACCTAAAGCATAAGAAAAAATTATTTCAGTAACTGTCCAAATCTCAGTTCTCACATCTATCGTATAAGCATAAGGTGATGTTGTTTATCTGTTGTATAGATAAGTTACAAAGCTGGCACATGAGAGTTAGCTCACTCTTTATAGCTATCAAATTATCTTCTCATGATGGGAACATTTTTGCAATACAGAAATTAAAAACACGTATTTCATCCTTACATTTTCCACACATCACAAAGATGACAGTACTATGACCAAAATATCAACATAAGGGTGGTGATACAGATGGTATCAAGAACTAACGACAAAGTGATCAACTTGCTGTCCTATGTAAGGTGTGCTTTCTGGCCTAGCCTAATAAACATTCTTTTGATGTTTATCACTCATTTACAACAAGTAGAGTCAAGGTGGTAGGCTAAGAAATACATGTTTAATAAAATCATTTGTAGCTTCTCGGAGGTTCAACTGCTTAGAATTTTAAGGACTGAGTGGTTCCTTTGACCCAGTGTCATAAGTCATTAAACATAGGGAAAGAAAAAAATCTAGCAGTAAGAGTCTTACATGTTGTGCTTATCTGGCAACCAGTGGTACACAAAAAAGTAATGGCCTAAAAAGTGCTCTAGGTATAAACGCCATGTTGCGTTTCAATAAGTTGTTTTTACGTTTCTGGTATAAAGAGAATTTGGAGTGGTAGCCAATTTAACAAAGGTGGGAAAGCAAAAGGACTTTAATCTCCAAGGGAAAATTTCAACTAAGATTTCAAATGTTATTAGAGAACAGTGCAAGATTTTTTTGGATCATCAAAAGAGGAGTAAGCTTGATGACAGACTGACAAAGAAATTCTGATAAAAACAGAAATTCAGATGCAGACTTTTGAGCTCAGTGTTTCACCTTCCTATATAAACTATGCCTCTTTAAGACGTAAATTTTTGTTTTTAGCATCATTATTAATATAAAGCTATAGTTCTCAATTTAGTATCCATCAAAATTACCTTGTAGGGTTTGTTAAAAATGCAGGTACCCAGGCCTGACCTTGACCTACTGAATCAGAATCTCTAACATCTCTCTGTTAGAGAAGCTCAATGGAACATCTTTTGACTAACAGAGACTAAAAATACAGGTATCCAAAATCACACATTAATTATTACTAACCAAGTAATGTGAAAATTAGTCCTTAGGGAGACAAGATAAGCTTCTTGATTTTACATGTATAATTTCTTTACATTAATAGTATTATTTTCATTTTGCTACATTCAAATATTACAATAAATCTATAAATTTTAACACACATATACACACATTTTTAACAAACGAGGCTTCCCAACCCTCTTCTTAAAAGCTGGTATAACTTCCTATACATACTTGATCTACATGGAGCATACTCGACAGTCTTTGTTCCATCCTGAAGAAAGCATGTTCCAACAGGCTCTCTCTCCTGTTTCATTTCAGTCCTCCAGTGGTACAGTGGGGCACAGGCCTGAAATCAAAGGAGGCAGCCCATGACATACAAATTCTCTGCAAAAAATTAGTGTTGCAGAAAATCTATACTACCTCGGAGATACAGATTTGAGGATTATGATGTATATATAGATTGTATTTATGACCATAGAACAGGATAGAAGCAGACAGATAAAAGGTGTAGATAGCGCAGATGGGGCCCAGAACAGAACCCAGGGACACTCCCAACATTTAGAAACTGAGTAGAAGAGGAACCATTAAAGGAGATTGCAAAGGAGCAGCCAGCAAGAGGGGAGAAAACCAGGAAAGTACAGTGTCCCAAAAGCCAAGGGAAGAAAATTATTTTAAAAAAGAATGGGTCAACTGACCTTGCTGAATGGTGCTGAGGGGCAAGAAAAATAAGAATAAGTACCAGTGGATTTCAGTGACCTGAAGGCAAGGATGACCTTGGCTGTGCCTACTTGAGCCTGACTATTGAATGTTAAGTGAAGAAGTGGAGATGGTTACTACAGAAAACACATGCTGAATTTTTTTTCAAAAGAGGAACAAAGGAATGGGGCCATAGCAGAAGGAAAGATGAGGCAAAGAGAAGCTGCTTTATTTTTAGAGAGGCAGTATAGGGCATTTGATTAATCAAAGGTACACTATTCTTAAATCTGTCTGGACAGAAACAAGTCAATGGGACCTATCAGGCGAGGAGGGAGAAATGAAAACATAGGAATGAAGGTAGAAACTAGCAGAAGCCAAGTCTATAAAGGGCAAGAAAGATGGTATTCTTAGATGAGGTGACCTTCGGTGAGAGCTACCTTATCTCATTATATATACCCAGTACTTCTGGGCACCCTGAGTTTTACTATCAGATTTTAACCCTAAAACTTGTGTTTTCACATAAATTGACTAAACTCACTCATGAGTAAATATCCAAAAGACTTACCAAGATTTTATCCTGCTTTGACCTCACAGATGCCCCAAACCACTGGTGGGACTTAAACTCCAAAGGATCATCCTTGGCATAATCTCGATTGCCTTAAAAAAAAAATATTATGAGGGGTGAGAAACAAAATATCTATGCTTAGTATAACGAGAGTATATTTCAATGCAGCCAGGTTTATGAATGGTATGCCTCTGATTAATCAAATACCACATTGCCTGTTTATCTCATATACCTTATATGCATTAGGGACTTTCAACTAATCGGAAAAATAAAAACAGGATGACTTAGAAATGTCTCAGAGTTGTTATTAACCCCATCAATAAAAATAATTAGATGTGAAAAAGTAACATAAGTGAAGTTTTCCAGTTGCTAAATTGTAAGATAATTACCTATTAAATAAATACTTAGGATTACCTTCTGTAATTCCAGAAGTTCTTTCTGTGGCATAAAGATATTTATTGAAATATCTTTGTAAAACACCAGTAGTAAAAGGATAAAATAAAAGACTGAGACAGTAACAGTGTAATAAAAGAGTTAGAATCTAAGAGATATGATTTGGCTAATAGGAAAAAGAATTAGATTCGGCACACTACATGTAAACATTTATTTTTCAGGCTGCATTATTGAGAAAATTACTCCCAGAGTATCATATAAAGCACTGTAATTTAAAAAAAAAAAAAAAAGATAAAAATCCTTTCCATGGAAAAGCTCTTGATTGGGTCAAGAAAAAAAATTACAGAAACATATGCATAAAGTATTTTGGTAAGGAAAGACTAAAGTCCAGTTTGTTTCTCTTAAAATCTATTTACAACAATCATTCATTATAAGCATATATTTCAATAACTGTATAGGACAAATACAGCAGAAAAGTGTCAATTTTAAGAATGCCAGCCAATGTGTAAGTGTCATCAAAAGGTTCAGTTAAATCTGTTCCCCAAATCTCACCTATCTAAGCTAGTACTTATGGTTATTTAATTCCATTTTGAAGACAATGCCAATTGAAGAGTTATAAATAATTGAGAATTTCAAGAACACCAGGTATCTTATAAGCAAGATGAATGGTGTAACCTTGTTCACTGTAATCTTCTTTTAACTTTTCATTGTTTTAAATTTTATTTTAATGTATCAATCTCCCAAGGTCTCTCTATCTGTAATCTAAACATTATTGTTATTTGTCAGTGGCCAAGGCACCATTTTATAAGTAGAAAGAAAGAGGTGGAGAAATGGAATTAGCTAGTATATACCCTTCATCGTGAAAAACAAGGTTTCCCAATGGTTGGCTTGCCTCTGAAGCCTGTGGTCACCATGCTGTTCCCACTGTAAACAACGCACATCAGTGACCTACCGATCACCAAATAGTCCACGGACTCCCTGACGTTTCCCATCCTCTCACAGTCAGGTTAAAGTCACATAACTAGTTCTTGCCAATAAGCTAAGAGCACAAGTGGCAGGTATTGTTTCAAGACAGTTAAGAGTGGATATGAGTTAATGAACAATCGTGGATCGGCAAATCAAAACCACATAAGATATCATCTCACACCAGTTAGGGTGGCTATTATTAAAAAAAAAAAAGTGTTGGTGGGGATGTGGAGAAAAGGGAACCCTTGTACACTGTTGGTGGGAATGTAAATTGGTATAGCCATTACGGAAAAGGATATAGAAGTTACTCAAGATCTCAAGATATTAAACATAGAGCTATTGTATGATATAGCAATCTCACTTCTGGATATATATCTCTGAAAACAAAATCATTATCTCGAAGGGCTATCCGTACTCCTGAGTTCATTGCAGCATTATTCACAATAGCCAAAATATGGAAGCAACCTAAATGTATATTGCTAGATGAACAAAAAAGAAAATGTGGTGTGTGTGTGTGTGTAATGGAATATTATTCAGCCATAAAAAAGAAGACAATCCTGTCAGCTGAGAAAACATTGATGGATCAGGAAGACATCATGCTAAGTGAAATAAGCCAGGCACAGAAAGACAAATACTTCATTTTATCAGTTAAATGTGGAATCTAAAATAGTCAATTCATTAAAAAACAAACAAACAGTGGATATGAGTTTTCCATGTTTTCTTTCTCCCATCTATGAGGCAAGAGGAATAGATGGTGAAATCACTTGATGGAAACAGCCTCAGTCCAAGCTTCTAAACCACAAAAACAGCCAAATAACCCACACTAGATGATGACATGAGTAAGAAAGAATCTCGTTTTAAAATGAGTGACACTTGGGGATTTGTTTGTAAATAAAGTATGTTGTTACTGAAGTACAGCCTCACACAACTTGAGTAATATATACTCTAAAATTCTAATGCTATTTCCGAAAGGGCCTGACCACAACTACAAGGAAGTTTAACTGGAAGAACTGGATTCGACTGATCATTTTTCAAGGACTTTAACCATAAAATTTATGATTATAGTTATTTAATAGGAGTTTTTTTTATTCCACTGCAAGCTAACTGTGTTCTCTTACTGTGTTGCTGGCTTTCCATCCTATTCCTTTCTATCAAGGAAATGAAGGCATTCTCCCCCTTCATCAATGAGCAGCAGAAATTCACTATGACTGCTAAAGAAACAGCTGGTGCTTGCAAGGTTCACTCCTACTCACCGTCTCTTGACTCATAACTCAGGTAATCTCAGCCTGAGGGAACTGAGTTTATGAGCTAATGTATTTGAACCAAAAGTGCAACATCCTTACAACTGCTACTTCCTGCTTCTGCTTTCATTTAAAACAAAGCCTTTTCAGAAAGAGCCTAAAGATGTCCAAGCAGAAGCAAAGATTTTCTACTGGAGAAAATCTTAAGTTAAACAGAAGTACCACATCAGAGAGGTCCAAATTAAGCCTCCATACATTTTCTCATCATCTCTAAAACTTTAAATTTCAAAAACAAAATGATGCAGAACCAACAGAACCAACATCACTATATTCTCAGTAATACGAGTATTCCTGCCTACAGGACACCTGATATGAATGCCTCAAAAATGTCACGAAAGACAAAAATACATATATATATATACATATATATAGTTATATATATATATTTTGTATATATATAACAAGATATATATATTTTTGTTATATATATATTTTGTTATAAATATATTGTTATCAACATATATTTATAACAATTCCGTATATATAGAATTGTTAAAAGAGAACAGTAAGGCACAGCAGCCAATACAAGATACGATCATTGAATTTGTTTCTAAAACATTCTTTAAGTTACAAAGGACTTTATTAGGATAACTGTGGAAATTTAAATATGGACTGTATAGTAGACAACAGTACTTTAATGATGACACATTTGTAGTCTTTGATGATAGTGTTGTGCTATTTAAGGGAAGGTCTTAGTTCTTAGAAGACATATGCTTAAGTATTTAGGGGTAGAGTTTCACAATGTCTGCAACAATGGGTGAATCTAGATTAAGGATGTACTGTTATTCATTGTTATTAGAGTTTCACAAATTTTATGTTTAAAATTTTTCAAAATAAAAGTACAGCAATCAATAAGTACATACTACAACAAGCCCAACAACAGGATATCTTTTATTCATATTTGACCTCTTCGTTGTATATACTGATAAAACATTACCAACAAAAACACACAACATGAAACATAGCCTTATGTAAAGATAAATCTAAATGCCGCAATCCCACCATAAAGAAAGGACCTTTGCTAACATTTTGGTATCTATCCTCAAGGCTTTGTGAATATATGCATGCCTTTTTATATGTAAAATAGATACTTTAAGCCAATATTTAAAGAATATTCAAGTTATTATATTATATATAAATACATGTATCCTTTTTTCCTGTAACGATATGTCAATAAAGTTAGACCTACGGCTTCATTTTTACAATTGTGTAGGACATCACTATAGAGCCATACAGCAGTCTATTTCACCAATCCCCTGTATCTCCTTCAGTTTCAATTTAGGAGTATTTCTATTCTGCTTTAAGAGACCCACGTGTTACGTCAAGTCGCATCTATTTCTTTTTCTGGTATATACAAGAACCTTAGCATATGGCTATTGGGGTCTGAGCCATGGGCTCAGGTGCTAAATTAAGGTGCTAAAACCTCTAGAACATGGTATCTAATCTAGAACATTATTCTAGATTATTCTTGATAAATTTTTACCAAGACTCCAAGATATATTTATTTTTACCTGTAAGAGTTCCCTTACCCTCAGCCTCTAGTCCATAAAATAAGTCATGCTCATTCCCAGCTGCAGGCCTTTGTACCCAAGGCCCTATAACTTGGAAAACTTCATTCCTTCCATTCTTGATTCAAGCCCTACCTGAAAATTCAGTTATAGTTGTCCATTCATGACCCTAATGCATGATGAAATGTTAGTTTGCCCCCGAAGGAAATACCTAACTCAAGAGACAATCACGGAAACAAGCCATTACAGTGGTCTGCAGGTAGAGGGATGTGTGAAGAGGAGGCAGAGTATAAGGGAGGGAATACTTCCTGATCCAAGACAAAACCCTGTGCAAAGAAACCAAAGAGTGGATATTCTTGGATTCTTTAGAGAACTGTGAGTTGTTCACTGTGATTAGAAAGAACGGTCAGGAGGAGAGTGGAGGTCAAGAGCTTTCATGCCATGCGAGGAATGAGCCTCATGTGGTTTCTGAATTGCCCTCTACGCTAAGCAGTTTTTCTTTCATTATATTCCTAAAGGTTGAAGAGAAATTTCTTCCTTATAAAACGTCATCCAGTTCGCTTCCTATCACTTTGAAAAATTATCTCCATGATTTTATTTTTTCCTGAATAAACAGACTTTTCTCTAAATTTGCATGTGGTGCCACAGGATGCTGCTATGCCCTGTCAAGCAGCATATGCTTCTCATTGCTACCATGTTCTATTTCCTATAAGGGTTGAAAACATCCTCTGCCATAATAATTACGGATATCTGCCTTTGTGGACATCCGGTTTAACTTAAGCTAGACATGTCATGGAAAATAAGTACAAATTTTACATATCTTTTTATTTCACTTGTATCGCCAAGTATTGTGGAGCAAAAAAATCCAAGCTCTTTCTATATATCAAGCTATTTACAACAGTATTTAATGAAAATGAAGGAGCCCCAGTCAAAAGTGATAAAACATGAAGCGACATGGCTCTTTCTGATAAAAAAAGAAAAAAAAAGTACATTTAAAAACCTAGAGCTTTACTAAAACTTAGGTATGCTCAAAATAATAGCTATGCCTTAAAGCATATGATGAATTGTTTTCAATTATACTACCAAACAAAAAGAGTCAAATATATTTGGATATAATACATCGGCATACATTAGAATCCAAAACTTAGTCAACAGTCTTCAAAAAACAGAGGTATGACCCATTGCTTTGAATGCCTTTAGCTTTAACAGGGTCATAAACTCAAATTACCATATTTTCAAGAAGTTTGCTCAACAGGAAGTTTGGTTTTTGTTTTTGTTTTTTTTTAACATTCAGACCTTTCTTCCAGAGACCAAGTCTTAAAATACTTGATACAACACCAGGCAGAAGTTTCACTTAGAGGAAGTATGAATAGAAGTGGGTGGAGAGAAAGAAAAGGAAAGCCTGCTCTCCAAACTGACAAGAAGTTCATTCATGACCTGGCTGTAACTGGCAGCTAATTTGGGGCGTATGAGTAAAGTAAATATTTTGAGTCACAGCCCTGAAGTCACCACATGGAGTGAGGCTGGAACTCCACAGGCTGCTTGGACCATGCCACCAACCTTGAAAGGGAAATCGGACACAGACAACTGCAGAAATTCCAGGACTGGAGGAAATGCTTCCTCAGGCAACAGTCAAGAAAGAACAAATTTCTACCCCTAATTCTGTAAAACACCTTGGAACATTAGCTCTGATCTTCTAAATAAATTAAAGAGAAAAGAGTATTGCACACAATGGTAAAAATAAGAAATGTCCAGTATTACATAAATTAACATAAGACTATACTATCACTTTCAAAAATACACAGAGAATGTTACTAGAGAACCTTGAAGTCAATTGCACTTTATCAAACTCCCATGATTTAAGGCTTCAGGACAGAAGCCTATTGAGCAAAGCAAATTGTCATAGCTTTAGATTATGTCACCTTGTTTGAAAAGTCCAAAGTTCAAAAGGATATCAAAGCATTAGAGAAGCAAGACAATACACTGCTATTTAGAAGTTATCTGCGTTTTTAACCATTCCATTCGGTTCCTATTTATTACTATATGACTCTATGAATAATGAAATGATTTAGGTCATCGGAGAGCTTATTATTTGCCACTCCCCCAAAGTGGCTATTAAAATAATGTAATGTACAACATGGTGACTATAGTTAATATCACTGTATCACATATTTGAAAATTCCTAAAAATTAATCTTAAAAGTTTTCATCACAAGAAAAAATTTTGTAACTATACATGGTGATAGATATTAACTAAGCATATTCTGGTGATCATATTATAATATGTACAAATATCAAATCATTGTGTCGTATACCTGAAACTAATATAATAGTATATGTCACTTATGCCTCAATAAAAATAATGTCACCCCACATTCATCCTGTAATAAAATAGACAATTTGCAGGCTTCCTTAGGCAGCTTTTTACCTCAACCATTACTTTTGGTTAGTTACACTTATTGTTTGCCTGAGAGAAAAATCTCCCAATATTGCTTCTTTATTTGTGTTAAAATTAACAGGTTACGGGAAGAAATTTATTTGAGCATTCATTTAAATAAATCATGAGTACCTCCAATGTCTAAATGCAAGGAATACAGCAGCAGGTGAGACAGATAATGTCCCTGCTATCAAGGGAGAAAAAGAATATTTATATTAGATGTTTTAAGAGAGTCAAAATGCCATAAAAAGAGATTGGAGAGAAAATGATGACACGGTAGTCAGACAGCTACTGGTATCATGTTTTTGCAACCTAATGCTATTATGAAATAATGTATTTCTTTGATTTGAAGACACAAATATTCAGTTATTAACATCTTTGAAATATGAATGTTTAATACAGTTGATAGTGACCTATAATTAGCATATGTTTAGTAGTACATAAATAGTACATTTTAACATCAACAGCACCCTTACATTTACAGTGAACTGATTACTGACAAAGATGCCAAAAAAATTTAAGTCCTCAACAAATAGTGCTGGGACAATTGGACATACCTATGCAAAAAAATTAATTTGGAACCCTATCTCAAATCATGCAAAAAGGAAGGAAGGAAGGAAGGAAGGAAGGAAGGAAGGAAGGAAGGAAGGAAGGAAGGAAGGAAGGACGGACTTAAATATAAAAGTTAAAATGATAAAACGTATTTAAGAGAACAGGAATAAACCTTTATGATCTTAGGTTAGACAACAATTTAGGAAACTAAAAGTACAAGAGGTAAAAGGCTGATAAATTGGATTCAATTAAAATTAAAAACTTTTGTGCTTCAGAAAACACCATAAGAATATGTGAAACGACAACCCTCAGAATGGGGGAAAATGTATGCAAAGCATATATTCCACAGGAAACTTGTACCCAAAATGAATATAGACAGACAGACAAAGAGACACACACACACCCACACACACACACACACATATCTCCCTTTTATAACTCAAAAATTTGTAAAAATTAAAAATAGGCGAAGAACTTGAATATATATTTCTCCAAAGGAGGTATACAGATACCTAACAAGTACATGAAAGATACTCAACTTCATCTGCCATCAGGTAAGTACACAACAAAACCACAATGAAATACCATTTCACATTCACCAGGATGGTTATAATAAAAAAATAAAAATAAAAAAGGAAGACAGAAAATAAGTGTCCATAAGGATGTGGAGAAACTGGGACCCTCATATATTACTAGTAGAAATAGAAGATGGTATGGCCACTTTTAAATAATTTGGCACTGTCTTAAAAAGTTAAACATATGACCCAGAAATTCCATTCCTAGGTATCTATCCAACAAAAATGAAAACATATGTCCATACGAAGGCTTGCATATAAATGTTCGTAGCAGCATTATTCATAATAACAAAAAGTGGAAACAACCCAAATGTGCATTTACCGATGAATGGATGAACAAGAGTTATGGAACACCACTGAACAATAAAAAAGGAACAGAGCGCTGACCCTGTGTGAATGAACTGCTAGACACAAAATACCACATATTGTGTAATTCCATTTATATGAATATTCAAAAAAGGAAACTATATAGGCATAGGAAGTAGATTTGTGATTGCTTAGAGTTGAGGGTGCAAATGGGGAGTAGCCGACAATGAACATGAAGTTACTTTTTAGAGTATGGAAATGCTCTGGAATTAGATTTATGGTAAGTTTTATCTCGATAAAGCTTAAAAAAAAATGACAAACTTGTCAGGTGGAAAGGTAGCTGCAACACTGAACAGAAATATATGTATATAATAAAGACTGTTGCTCAATATTAAGAGAAAATAAACAAATGCATCAGTAGGGTAATAGATCAAGTATAATACAAAACAAAATAAACCAGAAAAAGCTAATGAGAAAAGACTTAACCTCACTCAGAAATGCAAATTAAAGGAAGATAAATGTTTTACCTGTCAGAAAGATAATATTAAGTTTGATTTGGAAATAGGTTGTATCATTGTCTTCCTACATATACGTAGCAAATACATATCAAAAGTAGGTTAAAAACACATCCCTTTGACTTTAAAAATTCATTTTTAGAAATTAATCCTAAATAAGTAATTAAAAACATTAACAATGACTTAATCAGCAGTTCAAAGCACTGTTATGTTTTTTTTAAAAAAAAAAAAACTTATAAATGCTCAACATAATAGAAAACAGAGTAAATTATAATTTTATGTATTTATACAGACACACACACTGTATACACAGGCCACAAGGTACATACACAAATGTTATATGCACACATACAAATATATCCTACAGCCACTGGTTTCCTAGATGGTGGGATTTGGGAGATTTTTATTTTCCTTTTGCCTCTCAGTGTTTTCTCATTTCTTCAATCAATGAATATGCATTGTTTGTATAATGTTTTAAAAGGTGAGAGAAAAGTACTGTAGATATGTATCCATTAATCTTCACATACAAATTAGGAGTTTCCATATCCCCTCTTAATTAACTTTATATTTACATTTCGACTCCCACACATAGTTTTAGTTCATAAAATTCTAAAACATTTAAATTGAGCAAGCTCCTCCTAGCAATTTTTATAAGCATTATCCTTCAGATCTTTCTATTCTGTCTTAGAGTCCAATTATTACAGAAGGATATTGTAAAAAATAATTCATTAAAAACTCAAAATTCCAGATATTACTGGAAAAATAGAGGGTAATAATTTCTTTGACTTAATAAAAGTTTCTTAATTTATGAAACTCTGATAAACAATAAGTAGTAGTTAGTTTTAATGAAAGGATGATTTACTTGATAAACTTTAAAGTGTCTTTAAATGTTTCTAGAAGCATAACTGTACTGACTTAAACTGACAAGCAATAAAGGTCCCCAAATCTGAAGTAACTGGAGCTGAGACTAATGAAAAACTAATCATTTGTGAATATAAAAATCTAAAATATAATCTATGAACATGAGAAATGATTACTAATTTACATAGAGCTGTCCAGAAACACTTTCATATAAAATTAGATATAAATGTTTTCTAAAGCAAATAAGATGAGTCAGAAAAGCAGAGCCGAAAGAAAACATGATGGAGCTTGTTTCACTGGGTTTGGTACTTACTTTCTGAGTTATCACTATGACAGGGAACAGAGAATCAAAACCTCCTTCTCCTTCCATGAGCAAGTGTGATAACTCTGCTGAAGCCAGCACAAAGAATACAGGCCCTTTGAAAACACCCACTGCTTTATCAATGCTAGTTTGTTTCCTCTTACTGAAGAGAAGGAAATGATCCTGAAAGCATCGAACATTTTAAAACAAAAACTCTTTACTGAAGATCAAAAAAAAAAAAGAAAGAAAGAAAGAAAGAAAAAAAGCCAAGTCAATGTTAATTCTTCAAATAATTGGTATGAGTCAGGTCTAAGTGTCCAGGAAAGGAGATGGGCTTTAAAGGATCTTATGAATTTAGTTTTGGTAAAATATTAAAAGTGTTAAAATACTAACTGCACGAGTGTTACACAACTAGTAAAATAATTGGATTAACTGATTTCTAGGTTCATTACCAGCTCTCTATTCTGTACCAGGGGATGACAGATTATATCTGGAGAAATTTATTCAAAAAAGAAAAAAATAATAATAATTCCCTAGTACAGAATAATTTTATTTTGTATTAACAAGAGAAGGGAGACTTTTTGTTTTTAAATTTCTAATATGCAGGACTATCGTAACTGTACAGCTATCTAGACACAACTATGAAAGACAGAAAATACACCAAAAGGACAAAGTCGAACTTGAGAGGCTATTTTTGAATCTACCTGATTATTATAACTGCAATGAGAAGCTACAGAGAAGTTAACCGTTTTCTATTTGCTATTAAATATAAAGTGTTGTAATATCCAGAAAACACTCCACAGCATTTTTCCTGACTAGATAACTGGCCAGGCTTTGCCCACAGCCTACAGCCAAATCCTTCTGGGAACAAGTGATAAGTATCCCAGCAAGTGGTTTGGGGTGGGAAGGTTTGACTTCTGACCTTCTCTAGGATAGATATTATTGGGGAGAGGTAATAACTATTCCCTGAATTTAGAATATAAACATAGAAGCGTCTCCTTTTTTTTAAGGGACATATTTAATAATCATGCAGGCAGCTCATTTTTCTAAACAAAGAGACTTTGCTGGGGCCAGGTGTTACATTTTCTCCTCCCTCAGTGCAGATCATCAGCCTTATCTTTTTGGAAAAACTTAGTATTGAGAAAACTGGGCAATGGTCAGTTTGTTAGTAACATCTGCTTCCTAGGAAAGGAAAGCATGTTGCAAGGACAGGATTTTCCGAAATGTCTCCACAAGAGAGGTTAAAATGTAAACCAAGATATTATTCATTTTAGAATATCCACAATTATGCTTATTTTTTTCCTTTTCCAAAATTATTCACTTCTCCACAGCTATAGTATGGATGTGATCTACACAATCTTCTTTTTCATTTGTATACTACTTCATTGTTTACCAAGTACCTTAATAGACATCATCTTATCTGACCCACAAGACAACCCTGAGGGGTAGGTACCATGCTTATGTGATAGATGGGAAAAATTGAAGCTGGCAAACTTAAGTCATTTGACCAGGTCACACCTACTAAGTGTCAGAGGCTGAACCTGAGCCTATATCTAAATCTAATTCGCATTCCTCATAACCCACAGAGCCAAAGCAAAGAGAAAGAGAGAGGGAACAAGGCCTACTTACATAAGCACGGTTCTTGCCCTAAAGTAGCATGCAGTATAACCAGTATCAAACAACAAAATACATAAAAGAACACTGAGGTAACAGAATAATGCACCCTTCCCCCAATCTGCCTGCTGCCCAAAGCCGCCCAAGTCCTAATCCCCAGAGCCTTAATTACATGTGACTAGGTGACCTTACATGGCAAAAGGGGGACTTGGCATATGTGATTAAATTAAGGATCTTGAAGTAGAAGATTACTCCAAATTATCTCTGTAGGCCCAATGTAATCACAACAGCAAGGCAGAAGATTTAGTGTCAGATGATGGAGCCTAAGACTGGGCTAGTCACTGCCGGGTTTTAAGACAGAGGAAGGGACATAAGCCAAGTAGTGCGTATGGTCTCCAGAAGTTGGAAAAGGCATGAAAACAGTCTCCCTTAGAGCCTCCAGAAGAAATGCAACACTGCAGACACCTTGATTTTAGCCCAGTGAGACCCACTTTTGACATCTGACCTACAGAACTGAAAATAATAAATTCGTGGTTTTTAAGCTGCAAGTTTATAGTAACTTGTAATAGCAATAAGAAACTAATTCAGGCATGAAGATAAAATTGAAATAACAGACCATCCTTTGCCTGCTACATGAATATTCTTGATATTATTTTGCATCCTGACAATATAGTTTGGAATATTTTTATTTTCTATAATATATAGATCATTAACCCCCAAACTAAATATGTTAATCTTTGCGTAAGTTCTTCTTTTCCATGTCCACATTCAGATAGATACACTAAGTGCGCTTTTTATATATCGATCCTCTTAGTGTAAACAAATCATATCCCAAAATGATCTTTTCATTTTCGCTAATTTCACAATTCTTCAAAGGTTATATGATTCTGTCCATTTAAGGAAACTGGTTTTTGGCCATCATGTAGATCTTAGTTAAAGCCTCCAAACTGGGTGGAGTCACTAGATGAATGAGTTTAAAAATCCAAGAGGGCTACTACTATATCAATGCAAATTGTAATATTTTAATCATTATACACACTTGTAAAATAGACGATAGACTTTCCATAGCATTTTTCTCAGTCTGTTGAGATTTTACTTCCAGGGGTATCCTCTGTTTCACTCAAATGAATTTTTAAAAAATGTTTTTAAAAAGTAGGCTTTCCTTTTTACATCCTACATATGGCTTTGTATACATATTATGTCAAGAAAATCAGCAAGAAAAAGAAAAATAAAGAAGACAAGCAAGAGTCAATAGCTTGAAAGAAAATTAATAGAGATCATGTCTCAGAGCTAAATTTCACAGATTCAAAAGATAACGATTTTTTACTTTATTTTATTCCTTTCGCCCAAGATAACAAATTTTAGACTGAGGTTTCTTTTTGTCCCTCCAGGCTCACTAATACATATCAAAAAATCAAAGCAGTAGGTAAGCTTGCCATCTTGGATTGAATTTTCTACTAAATTCAACTTTTCATCACAGAACTCTACATTTTCACTTAAGTGTTTAAAAGAGATGTCTACAATATTTTTACCCAGATAATGATGTTGTATAATTCTACCAAAAATAATGAACAAGAAAATTAATAGACTACATACTGAAAGTGTTATTTTCTCTGGAATGTTCACATCAAACCTCCGTTGCATGGCAAGGAACCAAAGACCCAAAACCTCCCCACCTTAGCCCTAGTTCTTTTTATTTTTAATACAATGCTCTATGTGTGTTAGGCTTTATGCTGATTTTATTTGGTCAGATTGATAGTTTAGAGTATCTTTTTAAAATTCATTTAGAACCTCCCTCAGCTAACTTCCAGCTTCATTTCTTATCATACTCTCAACACTTTACCATCTTCTCCATACACACAAAAACCTTTTACAGCAAGTCCTTGATGTTGTCAATAGGTTCTGCAATTAAGCGAAACTATGTATAATGAAGCCAATTTTACAACATGTAACGAAACCAATTTTACCAAAAGCTAACTGATATAAACAAGAGTTAAGTTCCTACAGCATCTCATCGATGTTAAAACAAAACAATACTAAATAAAATGACATTATGATCAAGGACCTGCTTGATATTTAGATGCATATATTTAGGTCCTATGGAATGACTTGATTTTCATTCATAAATGTCTTTTACTAATCTATGCAAAAACTATTTCCTTTACCTGGCCCCTCTTCCACATCTAGAGAATTCCATTTCATTTTGTATTAGCTCATATGTCACTAACTGATCTGGGAAGCTTTCTTCAAAGGCCCCAGAGTTAGAGACTTTCCAGTTACGCCTTCTTTATTTTGGTATAAATCTATTAGTCTCTACTACTCGGAGTTAAAGTGAAATAAATTCAGATTGATTTTCCAAGCATATTTTTGAAATCTTCCTTTCTCCCCCAACTACCCAAAATCATGTCCTTGGGTAGCAAGAAAAGCACACTAAAACACTAAAACTATTCATCTTTCTTCAAGAGCTAAGAAACTAAGTATTATGCTACTTTAAAACCAAAATCTGGACTTTCTTCCTTAGCTACTACTACATGTCTTAATGCATATGATGAGCCATAGTGAAATTGCCTTCTAATAAATTATACACTGTCTAATATCCAAGTACATCTTTGGTAAATATTAAAAGTAAAATTAGTCCATGAATTATTAATCAGTAAAACATACACACAGTATTCATAAGAAATGTTTTCTTTCTATAACCTGGTTTTCCAATCAAAAAGAAAAAAAAAGGGGAGCCCTATTATTCTATTTATTTTTTTTCTTTGAAGGACCCTATATAAGCTCATAATCTATCATTTCTTTGTTTTATGAGGTAAGAGGCTTTCCTTGACTTTCAAAGGCATAAGACCTAGACTTAACCAATCAGATACTTCCATAAAAGCTTCGAGTCTAGCACGTGATGCAGAAGGGCAGGGATCACTAAGAATTTGTTCTGTGATGTCCCATAGTCAGCAACAGCAATCCCAGCAGCAGTAAAACCCAGCACTAATGGTTCCTCTCTCTGTTAGCTTCTTTTGGTTCCTGGCCATTTTTCACAAAACTGTTGAGTTACCAATATAGTTCTAGTAAATTCCTGTTCAGTTAAATTTAGCCAGTCTATTTCTATTGCTTTTCATTAAAAACACAACACGCATGTAACATACACACATATGCGACCTACCATATGCTAGGCATTTCTCTATACACTAGCACACAATGGTGAACAGAAATAAATTTGTACCCTGCTTCGGAGCGTTTACAATCTAGATAGAAAAACAAACATATCATAAGATAAGCAGAAGAAAAACAACATAAATTGCAGCAGCTTAATGAAGAAGAGCTGTACTAGGTGCACTAAAATTGCCTGTAGAAAAGAACGTGACCTCAAAGGAAGATGAGGGAAATGGAAAAGGATTATTCATAATATTTAACAACAAGCATTTAAAAACATCTTACTATAAAAATTTTTATTGTGATTCTGGAGCTAGCTGAGGTTCGTTCTTTTTACAGGAATGGATAACATATTCTATTTTTTTCTAAGGAGAAACAACTCAAAAAACAAATGACCCAAAAATATTTCATATAGTTACGAACTTCAAATAGTGACCCAACGATCATCAGTGGGGCATCTTGGGGCTTAACTAAAGTTTCAGACTCACAAAACTACCAAAGGCCGCATGTAGCAGCAGTCCATTTAGAAGATGTAGGAGAGAATAGAATCAGATATACCTCCTTGATAAGGGTCCTTATATGAACTTCCCTGTGCAGCAGTACACACAGCTGTCCAGAGCTCTCCTCTCTGCCGCACCAGATGACAGCTTAGATAAGAAACAAGATCTGGTGTGTATAGGAGCTTCCCTGGCTTCAAAGCCTCACACCCCATAAGAATGGAATTTCTTGTAATGACTCTGTAGCTATAGCTTTCAGGGTTCCTGCAAAGAACATGCCAGTGATAAAAGTCACTATACTCAGGGAATCCCAAAGCTACAGCATCCCCATTAGCTACTTGTTTATTTATAGTTTCTCCTAGTCTAAATGCAATTTACCAATCAGGGGCCATTTCTGGCATAAGCAATACTACCTAGTTGCTTAGCCACCCAGGACCCGGTAAAATAGAACAAGAAATGTAACAGAAGATCATACTGGCATGTAGACTAGCAAAGAATTCTAATAATGTTCCTATATATGTATTACTGGGTTAGGCTCCATTATACTAATAGGAAGCATCCCCAAAATCTATCAGCCAAAAATAGCAAAGGATTATTTTGTACATATAAATTGTAGGTGAGTAAGAGTCTGTGCTTCATATCCTCCTCGCTCAGGGACCCAGGCCGATGGAGACTCTTACTATTTAAACTATCACTCCTCACTGAGGCATATGAAAGGAGAGAGACAGAATAATGCCCCAACTTCTAAACCCTTCTGTCCACAAATGACACACTTCTGTTGTTTACTGGCAAAAAAAGTGACATGGGCATACAAGGGTTTCCCTAGAAGTTTTTAGAAACATGACACTGATGAATAGTTGTAATATCTGCCACATCATATAAATCAGAGCTAATTTAAATAAAATAATTTTAAATTTTATTTCCCAAATTTAAGAAAAAAAAAACCTTTTGAAGTCTCTTGTAGACTCAGAAATACAACAAAGTAAAGCAGATAAACTAATCTGAATTCTTCATGATCACTCCAGGAATGTAGCACAGAACATGGAAAGGTAAGTAATTTTCCCAAAATAACATTGGAAAAATGACAGAGCCTTGATCTCAACCCAAGTCTCTCTAACTAAGGCCTATTTCCTTTCCATGACACCATGATGAAGAGAAGGTACCGAGTAAGCAAAGAGTCAAAAGGCAAAGTCTATAAGGGTATCAAGAAGGTTAGGAGGAATAAGGGGACATAACAGTTTCTGACAAAGAGCAGAGACTTTAAATAAGGAAGGAGTGGTCAATGGGGTGAACTGTAAAAGAAAGATTAAATAAGCTGAGGGATCAGAAGTGTTCATGCAGCAGGATGCCACTAAAGATTTCAATGCAGGTCACTGCTGGTTTGGGGTAAGTGGCAGCCAGATTGAAATAGATAAACATGGAAAGTAATGAAGGGAGGTACAGCATTCAATGTCCTGGATGTGAACGAAAGGAGAAAGGAAAATGACTAAGAGAAGAATATGTTCAAGACAAAACCATTTTGATTAGTTTTTCAGGTAGGAAAAAAAATTAAGAAAGAAAGTTTAAAAAAAAAAAGGCAAATATATAACAAGTACATAGAGATAAAAGAAGGAAGAGGCAGGGCCTGAGAAGGCAGTGATACCCATAAAAAACAGCTTACATTTACTGAGCCCTTGCAAGGTGCTGTCTATGTACTAAGCACTTCACAGGTCTTAACTGATAAATAAATTACCTCATTCCGTTTAAGGCATACCTATGCAACACTACCTCAGGGAGATTGTAGTAACCTGATAGTATTAAGCAGTGAAAGTTAAACATTGGTGAAGGGCAGAGCCAAGGTTTGAGCCCCAGGCAGTTTACTTCTAGAAACTACACTTATCCACAGATCTAGATCTGAAGACCCAGAAAGGGGAAAGAAAGAGAAAAGCCACTATCTCTTAAGATAATGGAAAAGAGAAGAGCTAAAAGTGCTGTGGTGCAGAGATGTTTCTGTGTTTGGGCCAAGATGCGTGATGGTTCCTAGAGACAGAGGTGTGAGGAAGGTTCAGGATGACGCCGTAAGTTTTAAGCATTTCTTCCATAAAGTCTAGACGCAGTCGAATGGTGCTATTTCTAGATATACATTTTCAACACTAGGTTATTGAGATCTATATTGTCCTTTTTAAAAATCTGAACACTATCTGAATAAAAATTCTAATGTAAAAAACAAAGTCTTAATTTATTCTTTTTTTTTATAAGAGAAGTCTCAGAAGTTATACAAAGTAATTACAGAATATCATAAGGGAGGACAGAGGAGAACAGATCAAAAATACATATTTATACATGTATAACTGAAGAACTTTAGTTATTTCTTCACCATAGAAAAAGTTCTTATAATTAAAATTTATTCATTCATCTATTCAATTTATTGGGCACCAACATGTGCCAGGCACCAGGCATTGTTCTAGGCTAAAGGATTTCATAAGTGAACAAAACAGATGAAAAACTATCCTCATGGAATGTATATCCTATTTGAGAAAGAGACATTAACTAAAAATAAATAACATATAGCAAGGTAGGTAGTACAGTGGAAAATAAAACAGAGAAGACGGAAGCACTAAGTGTTGGAAAGAGGGAACTGCAATTTTAAATGAGACAGTCAGAACACTACTGAGATGACACTTCAGTAATTTCAAAGGTGGTGATGAGATGGGACCCAGTCAGTGCACATTTGGGAAACAATGCTCCAGTCAGAGGACAATAGCCCAGGCAAAGGTGAAGTGGGAATGTGCCTACTGTTTACAAGTCACTGCAAAGAGACCCAATGAGGCCAGAAAAAAGTGAGCGGGGGAGGAGTAGAAGATGAAGATACATAGTGGGCTGGAATATTCAAGAGTCCTCTTAGCCTCTATAACACATTAGTGAAATCTGAGCAGGAATGTTGTGATCTGAGTATTTGTAAAGGATCACTCTGGCTGCTGGAGAGAACAATCAAGGGTAGCCAGGGCAGAAGTGAAAAAAACAGTGAGGTAAGCTGGCTCTCTCCCAACTGCCCTAAGGTCTCCTCTCCACCATTCTCCACCCTGCTCTCAGTCCAGGATGCTGACCAGCAGGAACTCATGGACTCCTGGCTTGTCGGCTCCCAACTGGATTCAGCCAGCAGGGCACATGTTCAGAGGATCAAAAGAAGGAAGAAGAGTAAGGTCAGGATTTGATTCCCCTGCTCCTCCCTTCCCGTCCCTCTGGGCTGGCTATTGCCCTGTGACAAAAGCCATAACTCTTGTCACGAGGCTCTGTCCACCTATTCCCCTGTATAGATCCAGCAATTGCTCTCTCCTTGTCTCCCTTCAGGCCTAGAGGCCACATTTTAGTGTCTAGGCACTAAACTATCCATGAGACACTCCACAATCCTTCGTAAATAGTCCTTTTACTAAAAGCTCCTCAAACTATCCCAATTTAAGTGTGCCATCTACTTCTTGGCAGCATCTTTATGAATTTGGGAGTGGAGGGCAACAGTCCAAGTAAGAGACAATGGTGGCTTGGACCAGATGTTAGCAGCGGAATGACGAGAAGCAGTTAGATTCTGACTTGCCAACAGACTTAATGTCAAGTGTGACCCCAGATTTTGACCTAGGCAACTAAAAGGATGGAGGACTGTCAACTGAGATCCTTTTTTTAAATTTATAAATCATTTTTTAAACTCAGAGAATATATGCAAATATATTAAAAGTAGCTCACAGGAAAAGGAATACTATGACAAAAACAAAGATGCCTAGTCTTACCATTAAAGGAATGCAAATTAATATACCAACATAAGACAATATAATAACATAACTTTATTAGAGGTTATATATATGTAATATGTATATATAATATTATATACATATAATAATGCTATAAAATTGGTAAAGACAAAAATATAGTGATAAATGGTATTGGCATCAGAGTGTCAGAAAACAGAGGGGTATAAACCTTTGTGAAGAATAATTTGCAGTATGTATCAAAAGTTTAAATATACATATATGATGATCTAAAAACCTCACTAGGAATTTATCCTACAGACATCACAGATATATTCACACATTTGCACAAATACCTGTGTATAAGCGCTTCAAAGCAGTGTTTATAGTAATAATAGACTAGAAACATCCTAAGCATCCATCAATAGAAAATATGACTAAAATAACTTGGGCTACATGGGACAACCGAATACTATCAGTATTCGGTAAATGAGGTAAATGAATATATGTTGATATTGAAAGATCTATAAGAGATTTATATAGTTAAGTATGGGACAGGGGTGGGGCAATACAGGTGCATAAAAGTATATTTAGTATACTCCTGTTTGTGAGCTGCCTTTTTTTTTTTGGTAGGAGTAAGAAAATTCTAGAAGGAACAAAGAAATTGTTTAGAGTGATTGCTTCTGAGCAAGCTGATTGAGAGAGTTCTATTTTTCACTGTATCCCTTTCAGGCTGTATGAAATTTATTCTACCAAGTGCATATATTACTTTTTCAATGAACAAAATATTATTTATAAAAACAAATTTCAAAAAAGATCAGTAATAAATTATCTTGCACTGCACAAAAACTTATGGTGTTGAACACAGAAACATATCTGAACAATTTATTCTATTAAAACTGAATTACAATTTCATTTTATCAGTATCACTATTTTATTAGAAGATACAAATGCTCCAACCCATAAAATTCTGTGTCACAGGTATTTCTCCACTTGCGGTAAACCTGAGCCTATAAACATCTCTTGGGGTTTTCCAAATGTCAGCCATATATGGAAAAAATGACAGATGACTTCAAATGGAAAAAAACAAAACAAAACATATGACTTGATTCCTATTAAGAGCTGGTTTAATGAATGACACTCATTTTGACACTGGTCACGATGTCAAATGGAACAGTCCACATCATGACTCCTGTTTCACTGATATTTTAATTTCCAGAATGAATAGATTTTAGAACAAGCAGGAAATAAAAATATGGAAAAAGGATTAATTTTATTTAGGCTTAGCTTAAAATACTCTATCGAAGCCAACAAACTGAAATCATTTTTAAAAATTGTAAAACTTTTATGACCAGGAGAATGTCGCACTATTTCTCTAAGGATTCTCTAAGCTTTCACAAATATATATGAATATACCAATACAAATGTGTACAGGATTATATATATTTCACGGATGTAAATATAAAACTTCTTTCTTATTTCTCACTTTCCTTATGCTATTTTTCTTCTTCCTACCACAGTCCTGACACTGAAATTTGTTTGTACAAATTTCTAATGTTATCAGAACCATAACACATAAACACATAAATAAATTTTAGATGAGAATTTTTTTTAACTCAACCAAATCTACTGGAATAAAAAAAAAAAAAAAAATCCTCAACTGGCTTTTGTAGAACACCAGGCTTGGATGTACTTATACTTAGAGAGTTGATATTCTACAGTTGTCAGTGAGTCATGCTTCAATTTTGCCAACAGAGAAAGGATAAAAAGCCTTGTTGTATCTACAAGCTCCCTCTTCTCAGAAGAAAAGCAGAAACATTTCATTACATTTTCCCAGATTTCTGCGGATTGACACTATCTGTTTAAAGCTGAAGTCATCCTTACAAAATAGTCATGGAGATATAAAGTATAGCACAGGGAATATAGTCAATAATATTGTGATATCTATGTATGCTGTCAGATGGGTACTAGACTGATTAATCACTTCATAAGTTACATAAATATCTAATCACTATGTTGTGCACCTGAAAATAACATAATATTTTATGTCAACTGTAATTGAAAAATTTCAAAAAATAAAAAAATAAAATAAAGTAAAAAAAAAAAAATTGAAGACGTTGAAAGCAATAGAAAGGCAATGTGTTTTTAATACTTTTATATATGCTCCAAAGTTGTAGGGGGAAAAAATCATATAACAAATCATTTATCTTCATATAACCTTTTCTGGGGACTGAAGTGCTTACATACATTATTTTATTAAATTTTTACATTTAAGCTAAAGCAAGTGCTTTCAAGAACAAAATGATATTAAAAATCAAATGACATAAATTAAGAAAAGAGTCCTGCATCAACACTTACCTGTTGCATCAAATTCAATTGGCTGGCATCCGCGGTGGGAAGACCAATCACACTTGAGGACTTGCCCTCCTTCCACAATCCCAGGCTGAGTAGTGTTTGCTTTGGGTGCTCCCACAAGAAGAAACATCCTGCTAAAATACAAAGGGGAAGACAGACTTTAAATGGCACAAAGCATAAACAGTGTCTTACGATTCTGAAAGAGCAATCATTTTTTTTAATATTATTTCCAATTTTTAAAAAAACTATTAACTGAGGCCATAATCTTCATTATTCATTTGGTGCCCTCTTACATATATGTCACGGAATATAGTTTATCCATCTGAAGTATGGTAGTTCTAAATATTATCAATTTTCCATTTGGAAAACTTATCTTGTTTTAGAACTACTGTGTACTTTAAATTTCTTTTTAAATAGTGACTGACAAATTTACTTTCACAAAATTAACCTAATCAATCCCTGGCCAAATAGGATCATTATTTACTTTCTTACCAGGGTAAAATTTAAAGAAGACAAAAAAATCAGAAGTAAAATTTTTAAGTGAAAGAAATCTTGTCTTTAATTCTTTACTACTGTGGATAAAAAGAGGATTCTATGATTTGACAAGTCCAGTGACCAATAGTAACCTCACAGGGTATTCTAATCATACATCTCTAACTGGGCAGGTCAAGATACATAGTCACGCCCCAGGCACACAACTTCTTTGATGTAAGGTTTATCTTTCTCTTAAGCAAGCCCTGATCATTGTTGTATATTTTTGTTTATTTCTTTGTTTGTTTGTTTTTTGTATCTCAGTTAATACACCTTTGAAATGCCTCTTTTTAGACCCCTCAGAAATGAAATCACTCTCAAGGGAGCACATAACCTTGTTAACTATACTGTAATCCAATTTCTGCTTTGCTTTCTCCCACTTTCACATAATTATCCTTGCTTCCCTCCTTACTTCAAAATTCATAGATGAAGCTGCCAACTGCCATTCTAGGATGGATTTTACTCAGTCTGTTGAGATCTTGCTTCCAGACATATCCTCTGTTTGGCTCGAACAAATATTTATAAAAATTCTCTACAGGTTTGGATAGTCTTATGTCAACAGCCTTAAATATGGAATGCATTCATTTTAACTTCTATTTGTCCATTTCAATTTCATTTCAGGTGGGTGGTATGTGAAATCATATTTAAACTTTCAGGAGCTGGTTACATGAACTGCTGTATTACAGGAATCCTGCTCTCTGACCCTAATCTGGAAACTCCGCACTCAAAGACAAAACTCCCAAGCAAACCACACCCTATTTAATAAAACTTTATGCTGTCATATTTGGCACCAGTAAAACACCAATGCTGGCACTCTCGTATCACAGCCAAACGACTCTGGGTAAGAAATCAATTTAGTTTTCATTCAGCAAGATCCTTTTATAAGAAAAGAAATTAGGCTATGGATAAGAGGGCTCTTACTCCTGCCCCCCCCCACCAGAATAAGAAGAGTAACTCAATGTCCTCAAGCTCCTTTCCTACAGCAGAGATGGTTAATAGCTTAATTCTGTACATATATGATATTTTTCAAGTCAACAGGTAAAAAAACCGACCACGAAACTTCCCCCTTTTCATCTGAATTAACTTATTTTTGAGTGCATGATGGGGAAAAAGACCATTTCAGACAAGTGTAGTTTTCAGAGTCTACACCTGAAAAGGAGTGGGGACATTCCTACAATAGTCCTAATAAGTGTAATAGAAGCACAGGTATTCATACGATTTTAGTGTTGGGGATAATGACCGGGTTCTAGGAGATCAGGACAGGAGAGCTGGTTCTCACGATCTGCCTAAAAACCTACAAGTGAAATTCATTTCTGGCCTGTCATCACATATCACTTTAAACAATTTTTATAATTTTTGTCAATGCTATTCTTCCCACGTTACGATAAATTACTTCTTTGAATGTAAGGGACTCTAATTCATCTTTGTACCTGCCACATAATAAGTACTTAAGAAAAGTTTTTTAAACTGATAGCTGAGTAGCAAGTAAATTTGATAGCTATAGGTCTTAAATTTAAAATGGCCATTATAAATATGCCATTTCCACTATCCCCTACCCCTCCAAAAGGTGGAAATGATCTCCTATTAAATATCCAATTATTTAAATTATCTGTAAAATAATTTTCTTAATTTGGATTGCTGATGCTTTCTTTACTGGGGACTGTAAGACTGAGGGCTGGGAAGTTATCAGAGGACTGAACTCTAAATGCAAACTACATTCTATTGGCAGCACATAGTTTGAGCTCCTTGAATAAGACCAATAACAAGACTGCTGTTTTTCATCAGACCATTTGCACATTATAGGCATGAAATGATGGTAATTAGGTGTACTAATATGGGTGTTCATCAAGTTTTCCTAAGCATAATTTCATGCACAGTCCTGCACATTGGTGAAATACTATAGAAACAGTAGAATAATATAAAAGGAATGCATAAGCACTGTCAGTTCCTAAATGCTAGGTTAATGGAGAACAGAAGCTAAGGAACAAAGTTCTTTGTCTAAAATGCCAACATGTTATTTTAGTTACTTTAAAAAGCATTATAAACAGTTTTTAAAAGAGAAAAATGATGAGATGGAGAAAGTAAAATTGCCTTAGACAAATGTTAAAGTGTTAAGAGGTGGTTGTGTAGAGAAAAATTAAATATTTGTATAGAATAAAGGGTACAAGATAGTAAAAGATGCTGAGAAAAGTAAGGAATATAAAAGCAACACCTATTACAGAAAAGAAAAGCTTATTAATGTGTTGGAAGGGTGAATTTTATGTCATTTTTTTGGCCACAAAAACAAAACAAAAAAAGCCTATTAATGAAATACTTTATAAAAAAATGAAATAATTGTTACTTGAAGTTAAACTAAGAATGTCTAATGAATGTCTACAGCAACTTAATTAGGATAAGAGGAGTGACAGACCAGAAAAAAAAATGTCTGCAATACAAGCAGCATTGTCTAACAAACAAGGATTGGGACTAAAGGTTACAATCACTATATAAATCAAGTGAGAAAGTCATTTCAATCTGAGTCTGCTTCCTTTTCTATTGAACAGAGATAACAATGTCCACCATAATTACCTAAACATTTTTTTGAATGTAAATAGTAGATAAAAGCAAACTAGAAAATCTGAATGCAATATAAAAATACAAGATGATAGCATCAGAACTAAAAACAATTAATGAAAACCTCCCTAATAAAGTAGGAAATATAAAAGTTAAAATATGTTTCTAAAAGGACTTTCCTTTGTTTTCTTAAAGGGCCATTAACTCAAATGAAAGGTTTCAAGGAAAAAAAAAAAAGAAGAAGGGTAGGCAAGAGTTAGCTTGCAACATTTCCTGACAATGGTGAAGAGCTAGAGAACATACACCGGGTTACTTGAGGCTGACAGAGATTTCACTGATTAGCAGCAAAAAATCTGATGCCTGCAATATTCTCCTGACGGTCTGCACGTTCTTCTGGAAAGCTTGCCCCAAAACAGTATCAGGATCCCCATCCTCGTCATTTCTTTTTAAGTGATGTGAGACATTTCCATTAGATGATTCCAAAATGAAGGTGTACATACATGAGCAGGCTGTTAATATCATGCCAAGAAATTCTAAAAGATAAAGGGCAAAGTGTGTGCTGGTGGGGCGGGGGGAAGGGGTAGGAGTAGCAGACAGAGAGAAAAAGGGAATGAGGGGAAAATGAAGAGAGAGAGAGAGGGGCAGAAGGATGGAGGGTAAGGGAGAGAAGGGGAGACAAAGGATTAGAGAAATTAACCAGGAGGATGCCCTTAGGATACACTTCCTATTACTTTAAGGGCAGTTGCTTCAGGGAATGTGACCTTAACTACCAAGGGGAGGCAACCAGCCAAACAATGACAAGTACATTTTTTAAATCCTCCAAATGAACTAAGTTTTTTGGCTGCTTTCAGCACTGACTTCTCTCTCCAAGATAAAGCATGTTTAATATATTTGGCCGACTCTGGGTTTACCAATGAGCCTTCACCAAAAAGGAACTTCTGAAAAATTATCATATACGTATATAGAAAAAAATGTGTATAAAATTTCAGCGCTGAATGTTATTTCAGAGTTATAATTCCAGTCTCGGACTTGCTTTTCATTAAAACAGAAAGTGCTACAGAGTCAAAATTTTTATGATGTAAAACAGACACGGTATCTATAAATACTATATATTTCCCTTCACTTTTATAACATCCTGTAAAACATGGGCCTTAATCAGGGGTAATCTATGTAGGATTTGCTTTCTAAATAATAAGACTATTGTCTATGCATGTATATTATTTATAACAAGAAAATAGAACCAATATAGAGAAAGTCTCACTGAAGTTCAAGAAAATACACTGGCATAATTTTGTAGAGATAGTTACACTCGTGAGGAGAGAAATGGGACACGAACTTTTTTAAGTAGATGCTGATTGGGACAGACTAAAAGAGGCTTTCATCCAGGTTAGCAGTTTGGGCCCTCTCTGGCCATGGTAGCACTGTTGAGTTAAAATTAGCAGCAGAATACCAGGATCGAAAAGATGCTGCAAAAAGATAAAACTATCAGAAATGTGTAAGACGATTTGCAGGTTTAAAAGCCCAATGGTGGGCAAAGGGATGTGGACACGAGGGCCACAGTCCACACTTGTGATGACTGGCGGAAATAAGGGGGTCGCAATAGAAGTGGAAAGCAGAGATGGAAGAAACTTTAACAAGGAAGTTTCTAGGACCTTCTGCCTGGTGACTAATCACTGACTAATATTAGGGGAGTGCAAAGTTATAGAGACAAAGAAAAATAGAAAATGAGAGGGAGGAATATGAAATTATTTCCAGGGCAACAGAGTAAATGATGATACCATTAATAGAAACAGTGCTGGAACTGACATCTCTTGGTAAAAAGGAGTTCATTTTTAGTCAGATTGAGGTAAAATTGGCTAATCAAGGAGAAATGATCCACAGACTATTGGAATAAGAAGTCAGAGCTCTATGTTTACATCTAAAATGCAGCCAGGGCCACAGTTTTATTTTAAAAGCTTACCAGGTGTTACAAACAGGAAGCTAGGATTAGAACGACTAAATATTCTGCAGGACCTTGTGTCCAGGGCACGCTCACCCACACTTTGTCTCTGGGGTCACAGGAACACGAAGTAGTTGTAAATAAGGTTCAATTAGTGTTTAACAGTGAAAAAGGCAACAATCCTCATCCAGTATCCCTCATTATAGCATTATTTAAAAATAAACATATGTAAAATAAGAACTGTGTAACTTATAGTAGAAGAATAAGAAAACTGTTCAATTACTTTCCTCTTAAAATTTTTAATTTTTTTATATAAGAACTAGATGGAATTTGAATTTCATAGCATCTTCTTTTAATCCCACCTTGCCCTCCGCCCCATACTAACTTACTAAAATAACCAAAAGACTAAAATTTCTTCTGACCTCAGTTTCCTCATCTGTAAGAATGAGGTTATCTGCTTCCGTACTTCCCCTGGTGGTTTGTACTATACAGTGAAATAAGATATCATAAGTAAAAGTGCTTTGTAAATTACAAAATATCATTACTATAGTTAAATGAAAAATATCATTATGATAACTAAACCTAGGGTGCAATTTTTAATTTCTCCAATTATTCTCCACAAGAAAAACATGACCTTACTTCTTGGACTGTGTATGATGTTTAAATTTTATATAAGTTTGGCAAAATGGCCACCACAAATTAATGCATACAAAAAAATATGGAATGCTAACTTTTTAGTTTTCATAATTTTTAAATCACTATTTTTGTGACTTTTTACTTCATATCTAAGACTCTTCTGAAGGAATTTTCTTGAGGAATTACCTAAATATTTTTGATTAATGCTTTATTTTTCCTTCTGTAACAAACATTGATTCATTAGTTTTCACGACAAGATGGAAATAATTCAATAACATTTTCTATAACAAGAAAAATTGACATAAAATGACCCTATAGTTTTCTGTAAGTATTTGGACACCTATAGAAACTGGAAGCAGCAGGAGGAGACTTTATTATTGCTGCTTCCTCATTAATCCAGGCATTCTTTCAGAAGAAAGGAATCTTTAATTAGCAAACACTTTTTTATTATGTGGATTTTTTTTTCCCTTTAGAAGTTTATAATACACAAAATAACTAAAATAATAAATGAAGCTGATAGTATTATAAATGACATCCCATGTGCCTGGGATTCTGACGCTTGTTAAATTTAAAACTGCCTTTTTACAAAATTAAGCATAATTTTTGTATTAATCGTTGTTAAATCTGAAAAGCCCAACAAGTAGAAACCTTTGTTTATATATATTTTGTTTTAAAAAAAAAATCTCGAAGTTGATTTCTATTTTTTAATTTAGGCTATACCTGGAGCTCACTAGTCTATCAGTAACAAAGTTACTGATGATTTCAAAATATTTTATGAAAACAAACCACGTTCAATTTTACCTTACCCTTACCCTTGAAGGCCCATGTGGGAAGTCATATAACCCAGTGAGGTCATAGCATATTCAATGACTACAATGACCAGTCAAAGGTTAGCCATCAAGCCTCATAACCCAAAACAGTAAATATTTAATGCCAATGGTTCAATATTGCAACATTTTCCATAGTAAAAACACTTCAAGTTGATCATCTTGTCTCATATCTTTACCTTATTAAACTCAGAGGGTTGCCACAGAATTAAGAGCAACATTTGTAAAACACTCCATCAACTTTGAAGTACATAAGTGCTCTAATCTTGCTAATTTAAGTACTAACTCTTGACAAAAGACGACATATATTTTCAAAATTATTAGAATTTCTGTACTAATTAAATCTTAAAGAGCACCCTTGGGATCAACTAAAATCTTAAGTACCATAAAAGCATACACTTAAAAATATCTGGAAACAAAAAAAAAAATTGCAAATAACAGATAAAGCTGACAAATGACTAAATCAAATGAGAAGGTAGTAGATGTTGCATAAAGTTAAAAATTACTTTTATCATTCTGGAAAATCTGTGCTCAGGTCTCATAGAAAGCACTGAAGCTGGAAATAACAAACAAAATTGAGTTCACTACATAAAACAATGTCTAGTTTCCACTAACTGCTTACAAACTATTTACTGCTGCAATGGTTGTAACCAAAATGACTGATACTCAGCAACATCCTGGAAGAGGATAAGAATAAATCCTACTGAATGTTCAAACGGTCATGGAAAAATATTTACACCATCCTCACATCAGGCATGTATGAATTGGAAAAATGGTTATAAGTACTGACCATCAAAATTATCATCCTTCCTCCCCCCCCCAAAACACAATATTTTAAAATATAAATAAAATTTAAAAACAAAAATATGCTGTTAAAATTTCTGAGCTTAGAAAGAACCATAAAAACAGTTCTCCCTCTTGAAAACAAGATTTTCAGAAGACATCCAGTGAACACTTACTAAATCAGTATTTCTAACGCTAATATGGGGGTAGGGTGGTGAGAATGATGTCAGCGTTTGGTAAAGTCAGAGACAAATCTCAGTCCAATAATGACAATAACTCTGTTAAAAATTCTGATGGTCTTTGCTTGAGAAACGTTGGCAATTTGGAAACACAAACTGTATCCTTAAATACTGCAGTATTCAAATGACCTGTAGCGAGTGAAAACTCAGCAAACACTCTTGTTCTTTCTGAACAATGACCTAAATAATGAATCACTATAAAAAGAACAGATGACACATTCAATTCATCTGTTCACCTTCAAATAGGCAAAGGTCTGACAGTCACAGAGATAAGACACAATGAATTTACTATGGCAATATGGTCACTTTAGTCATTAGAGTGTCTGGAAAAGGAGTAAATGAGGAGGAATAGAATCAGCTGAAAGGCGGAAAGAGTGGGGGGAGGGCTTGTTTGGAAAGAGCGAAAAGGACTGGGCGTTTTAGTCTATGAAGAAGAAAACGACTACAGAGAAAAAGAAGTTTGGAGATGAAACTGACTAGATCCCGGACACTAGCAGAAGCTGCGCGGAGTCCGGCGGGACCAGCCTTTGTTGATGTCTCACTTTCCCCAAGTTTTAAGCTCAAGTCTATTCCAAAGCTCTTCCTCTCAGAAGAGGGAGAGGAGAGGAGGAAACTGGGTGGTGGGTGCCGCGAGGGTTCATCTTTCCAATATTTCATCCAGCCCAAACCTAAAGCACCCCGTGGGGCGGCGGGGGGTGGGGGCGGACAGACAGACAGCGGGATCTCTCCCAGACGTCTCTCCCTCCGGGGTTTGAAACGTAGGGTGGGTGCGCGCGGTGAGGGAGGGGGCCGACCCCTCCTTCGAAGTGTGGCCACTTACGAAGACGCGCTGGGCACGAAGAAATCCACCGCGAAGCCAAAGTAACTTCCCTCGGGGCCGGAGTACTCGGCGGGACTGTCCACGTCCAGGTTGAAGGCGCCGCACATAGGCAGCAGGAATCCGGCGAGAAGGAGCAGGAGGCGGCGGGGACGAAGGCGCAGCCATCGCGGCGGCGGAGAAGCCATCGCCGAAGCGCGCGCGGGGCGTCGAGCCCGGAGCCGCGGCCACCACCCCCGAGCGCACGGTGCCCGTGGCCCGCCGCCTGCGCGCGCCGAGACTCGCCGGCCGCCCACTTTCCGGCGAGTGCGGGACAACTGCGGGGGACGCAGGAGGGCTGAGCAGTGGGGCGCCCGGCGCGCGGGGCGGGGCGCAGCAGCAGCAGCAGCACTGGAGGCCCCGCAGCTCCCTCGGGCTCAGGACTGCGGGGGTGAGCGCCGCACCCCCCGCGGGAGTGCTGCGACGGCCGGGGGAGGAGACAGAGGAGGAGGAGGAGCCGGCCGGGGAAGCCGAGCCGCGGTGCAGGAGGAAGTGGAGGAGGAGAGTCGTCCTCTATTGGGGCGAGCTCGATCGCACTTCCGTGCGCACTGTCGCTTCTTATCCCGGGACCAGGGCGTCTGTACCCAGGCCCCAGACCCTCAGGGTCCCCGTTAGCGGCAGCGCTCGGACAGGGGCCTCAGACCCAGCACTAAGGGGAATGATAGCGAGGCAGCGGGAAGATCGATGGTCCCAGCGCGCCTTCGTCCATCGGAGCACCAAAGGCGCCCCACGTTCCCCAGTCCCGCCAGGGATTCCCGTGCGACTTTTGTTTTAAAATGAGGGAAGCTTTATCCGCTTCTCGTGTTTCTGCTACTTAAAACCTAGCAGGCTCTCAGAAACGAAACTCCGTAATTAGCGGTCATTTCCCTCCCCACTCCATCCCACATACAAACAATGACCTTAATTATAAACTTCCAGAATGCTAGCACAGCCTCTTTCACGGCGAGTTGTATTAAAGCCGAACTTCAGTCGAGGATTGGGAAGGCAAAGAATTGGCAGTAATCGGTTTAAATTAAATCACAATAGTCAAACTTCATTCTTAGTTTGTTAGCTGAAGTTATTAATTTGTTGTACTCCTTGATATAGGGCATTTGGATAGAAACATAATTTTAGAGTTGGAAGAAGGGATATTCACCTTTTTTTTATGAAATAAGTCACCTCGTGGCTTGCTTGGTGGTGGTACGTTGCACCAGGCCAAGAGGCTGAAAAACTTCCTCGAGGTCAGGAACCTTGACCTTTTCCTTTATATTTTCAAATCCTAGCACCTTGCTAAGCACATAGTAAGCAATCAATAAAATGTTGAATGAATGAATGAAGATAAAATGATGAGTAAACTTGCCCAGAGAAGTGACTGTCTCTATTGTGTGTCACAAGCCAAAGAATTTGGTGACCAAGACAGAGTATAAATGCATTATGTGAACCTTAAAAAATCTGTAAAGACTAGAACAGTAATTTCCTATTTTTCCAAAGCAACTATTATAACTGTGGACCAATGCTAATTGGCCCCAATTCAATCAATGGCAACAGGAATCCACAGTTTGGGGTGCAGTGAAGAAGGAAACTTTATTCAGTGCAAACAGCTCAATTGTGATACAGCACAGCTGTGAGAATAGTATGGGTGTGCAACAATTCAATAGTGTTACAGCTCAATTATGAAACAACACAGCTATGAAACAGCATGGCTGTGAGGCATCCCTGGGATGTGGCAGCTCTGGAGTGAGGCCCCTCTTCCTCTAGACAGCTCTGCTCCACTCTGGCCTGGCAAGAGATCTCTGGTGTTTCAGTTCCACCTGGGGAAACCAAGTCTTAAATCTTTTATGGAAAGGAAAAGTGTGTCTGTGAGCCAGAGGGAAGCTGACTTGTAGAAAGAGAAGTCCCTGCCCCTGGTCCCTGATTGGTCTGTCCTCACGCAAATGAGAACTTCAAATCCTTGCGATTTTCTTTGTCCAAAAGGCACTGTCCTGATTAGTCAGAATGGGGCCTCTCTTACTGGTCGAAAAGATGCTGATGGGATTATAGCTGCACAACTTCCATCACAGGGTGAAATCTTCAGTCCTATTGGTTGAAATACAATTCCAGGAACTCTTTTAACAAGACCTGGATCAGGTGGCAGGAGTACACTGCAGGAAGACACAGTTCAGTGCAGGTTTCTCCTAAAGTGTGGTGGGTGTGCATGAGAGGCCCCTTTTAGAAATGGCTGCTTAGCTTTGCTTTTAAATTTGAGCTCAGTTAGCTAATAGTTCTTCATCTCGTGAAGGGATATGTATATAAATCGAAACAAAATATCTGATTTGAATTTATAGTACTAAATTGCATTATATAGTTTGATTTTTAAATTTGACTATAAGATGCAGCAAAACTTTGGACATATTTTGCAAGCCATAGTCCAGCACTTGCCTAAAGAAAATTACCACGTGAGACAGGCCTTCCTACACAAATACTTACACATAAAATACAGATGTGCCTTTCTCCTCAGAATGTTCCTTAGTACCCCCAGGAGGTCATGGGTATGTATGCATAAACCCAAAGGGTCTTCTGTGCATTAAAACCTTGAGAATCAATCCCCAGGGAATCCCTCACCTTGAAATCCATCCTGATAGGAAATGCAGAAAAGTGTGGAGGCCTACACTCTGGCTGAACCCAGTAAGCCCTTCCATTCCCCAACTTCTGATCCAGGACAGAGGTCCAACAGACCAGAGGAGGGGCAGGAAGAAATGAGAAGACCAGGAAAGGGAAGAAACCAAAGCAATGGCAATAGCCGTGTACCTCCTGAAACTTGAGTGAATCAGGACCACGTTTCTACTAGTGGACAGTGACTCAGACTAACCTAGTGCTTATTCAGAATCCACAATGTGCTGGGTACAGTGTGCATGGCAGAGGGAAAAGCATATTTTATTTTATTGAAGAAAAGTTATACCTTCTCTCCCCATTCGCATGGCATGACTCCCTAAACTATACTATAATGATTGTCCTAGGTAAAAGAACAGCATAATCTATCTACATTAAGTATAACCACTTTCTTACAGAGAAAATAAAAGATAGTAAAAAGAATTTTGACTTTGAATTTTACCTTCTACCCCTCTACCCTTTAGTTAAAACCTTGATTCATTGGTTTCCATAAAGTCAAATGCCTGAGTTTAACTCCTGGCTTCGTTAAGTACTAGTTAGTTGTGTGACCCTGAGCAATCACTCCAAATGTTCTGTGCCTTAGTTTTTTTAATCTACAAAATGGGAATGATGATGGCACCTGCCCTATATAATTGAATAGTTTTTTTCCTGTTAATACTTCTATGACTATTAGTTTTGTGCAGTAGTAATAGTAAATTTGTATGACTATTATTATACTCTCTTAGTTCTCATAGCACCTATCCAACAGTTCCTTTAATAACCATAATCAAGCCCGAGTTCCACTTGGCTTCGTCTCTACACACTAAAGAGCTCAGTCCAGTTGGCCCCAAATGATTTAAGAGTAATTTCAATTTTTTTATCTCTCAAAGAACATCAAGGAGGATTCAGTTCATGGCCCAATGAAATCCTTCTGAAACACTCCTCTTCCACTCTCCATTTCTCCAGAGCCTTTTATCCGCTAAACTCAACTCTACCGCCTTTGTCCCTGTTACTTTTTTGTCTGACTCTCTTGCCTCTCCTCTCCCAGCTACGTATTATGGAAATTGATTTGGCCCTTCTGGCTTCACCCCCATACCCACCAACAGTGAGTGCTGCCTTTTCCTTTCTGATCTCTATTACAAAAGATCCCTAGCACCAGTGGTCCGTCAGTGGATGGAAGAGTAGAGAAGGAAGGCAGGAAACTTGTTTCCTCTCTGGGCTTTGCTTTCTAATGCATGCCTTCACTATTAGGATTGTGAAGGTCTCTATCCTCAACTCGCTGCGTTTCTCATTCTACACATCTCCACCATGATTTTATTCACTGTTATGCTCTCAGCTCTCATCTCTTACCATATGCCACCACACAAACTAGTTTTAGCAATATTAAATTACTTGCAGTTTCCTCAGAATGCTTTGTTCACAGGGCTGTCTCTTCCTAGAAAACATTAGCCCTCCTCCTTAACTACTTCCCCCAGTCGTCATCCTTCTGCCACATACGGACCTACACAATGTCCTCTACCTAGCTATTTCCTACTCTTCTTTCAAGGTGTGTATCAGGCATCGTCATATCCTCTAGGAAGCCTTCTCTCAGGAACCGTGCCTTATTGTTTTTGTATCTTCTGAGCTCAACACTGAGCTCAATGATAGAATTAATTTCATGTCTGGAGACTTAATAATAACTAAAATTTTTATAAAGCTTACTCATTATGTGTTGTATGCTGTGCTAAGCATTTTATGTGTATAAGTCATTTATTAGCCATAAAACCCTACATATATTCAAAGCGATCTGAAAATCTACTTAACAAATTATCTTTACCCTCAATCCATCTCAACTTCTTATGTTTCCAATAAAATATTTTAATCAAACTTTATTATCAGTTGCATTCATCAGATAAGTTCAACCAAATTGGAAAGGTTTGTCTAAGACATAATTATGAAATAGAAACTGAACGATGATTTTAGGAAAGACTAAAATGGTCTTAAAACTGAAGTTTTACTATGAAGAAAATAGTCGTAAGTGAATATTTTGTGAGATTAATCTGAAAGAGAAGAGACATTTTGCGTGTATATTTCCTCTGCCAATCTCTTCACATCTCCTGATCTGCATATCCTTGTGGGCAAGGAAAAGAGCTAGTAATGATTCCCAAGGCCTTTTCCACTCCTGAGATCCTGATAGCCCCCATGAAATGAAGTCACCTGTTCTCATTCAACTATCTTTCCCCCACACTAAGCCAAATAATGATGTCCACTGAGGATAAACTGGCTCACATCCATGAACATCAGGAATTAAAGGGGGAAATATCGATTGGCAATATATTTATATTTTCAAAACAGTAGGAAATCAATCATTTTGTGGCCTTAAGCTCACACATGTACTAGAAAAAATTAGTTACAAAGTTAAGAAGTTTCAGATAAATGTTGGTAAAAATGTGGAAATATCTTAGTTTCCTTATTTAAAGAACAAAACACAGATAACATCTCTTGACATTTCAAAAACCAAAATGCAACCCTCTTTTTTTTTTTTAATGGGTTTAACTTAAATAACTATTGCTTAATAGAAATATTTACTATCCAAGAAATTTCTTTTGATTTTCTCCCTCAGGACTGAATAGGTTGAGAAGCCAAATAAAATGTGTACTGTCTTTTATCTCTAGCTTAATTCATTGGTAACATTTCATCATTTGAATATCTCCTTTTTCTATGATATGCAGTTTACTCATTTTACTTACACAATCTGGTTTTAAAATTTTTCATCTTTTTTTTTTTTTTTTTTTAATACTATGGGGCTGGAAATTCATTCAAACTGAAAAGACCATCTTGATCACTTTTGTACAAAACTCCTAAGACAACTTTCATACCTGGGAATATAAAAACAAGCACTGGAATTCTGTGCTTGAAGGGAGCAGAGCATCTGGGCAGGAAGCTTCTGTAAGGTAAGCACCTGTACTCGTCTCCACAAGCCTTATAAATATGCCACACTAGCGACTTCCTCTGTGCCTCTGTTCCTGAGGTTTTTTTCCTCAACCTGGAATATTATTCTTTCACCTGCTCTTCTATCCCAGTTTCACCCAAACTTCAGCATTCAGCTCAAGACTCTTCTCCAAGAAGTGTTACATGGCTTCATTTTCTCCCTTCACTTTGAAATGGCTACGTTCCTAAATCTAATATTCTCATAACTTAGTATTTAATTATTGTCTTTATTTCCTAGTGTTTTTGACAGCATTCGAATATATTCTATTTGACATTAATTCTTGATATTTTTAGGCATCTTAGTATTTTTCCCCTTGTGAAATGATCAGTTACTTAAAAATAGGAGCTATGTTTTCTTAATTTATGTATTCCCCTATAACGTTAAATAAAATGTTGAATTTATATTTCAAAAAATTACAAAGAATTTGTTGATAGATTGTCCATAATTTCCATGAGAGAAGTGAACGTGTTAATCTTCCCCCCAACCCCCGCACACACATACGACTTCACTGAAGTAAAATTGACAAATAGAATTGTAATGAACATGTTGGCCTTATCCATTAGTAAATGTACAGTGCCTAGCACAGTTCTTACTGAACAGCAGTAACCCAAGAAATATTTGTTGAAGGACAAATGAATTAATGTATGGATAAAAAAGCAATTGTTACTTTTATAAATTGAACACATGAAGGTAATTCTTGAACAAATAAATGAATTTGTACTTTTCAAGTAGAAAAGCCCAAGAATATCTAGTAGATTCATTTCATTTTATAACTGGTAAAGAAACAGAATTAAACTATTAACTTCATCTAGAATAGTGTTTCTAAGCTTTTGTAGCAGTTTTTCATTCTTTGTTGCAATTTGGGAATAAGGTTTGTAGTTTAAGAAGGAATTAAAAATTATTCATGATAGTAAGAAACATCCTGTGCACTCCTGAGTTCTCTGCGTCTCAGTGTGAAAAAGCACTGTGTCCTCAAATAGGAACTCTTTACTTCAAGCACATGCCTGGTAGTTTTCAGAATTTCTCTTCAAATGATTATCTTGTTATAAAAATGGAAAAAAAAATATATATGTCTGTCATTTCATTGAAGATAATTAAAGATTACAGCATCCTCTTACATTATAACTACTAAAGGCTTAAAGTGTTGATATATGCTCTAATGTGCTAGAAATAGATCACATTTCTCAGCACAACACTTACACCACAAGAAAAATCCATGTTTTGAAGAGGGTAACGCTGTCTAAGTTATTCTTCTATCGCCAAAAAATCAAATGAGAGGCTTACATAGTGAAAGCAAAATACCTGTGGTATATTCAGAACTAGCAAACATTTCAAAATATAATACATCAAAATAACATAAAATTTTTAAAAATCAGTTTTATTTATGTCATGAGTCATAAAAGAAATCACAAGGGGCATAATTTAAAATGTTTCTGGAATTGATACATAATTGCTAATACTTTCTTCTTTCTAATTATTTTGTGTTAATGTAGCCTTCCTGTAACTAGAGATTATAAACCAAAACCTCTAATTGTTTTTTTCTTCAGATTTATGATAAATATAAATATCTATAACCAGAAGACCTTTAAAAACTATAGTCTACATAGTTACACATATATTTATTTTCCGTGGGAAAAATGGCAAGATAATGTGTTATTAATGACAAAACACCATTTATATATACATATGTATGTATAGTTTCTGAAATTCTTTTCCTTAGATACATGCTTTAATTCTATTATTTAATCATATGTCATCAAAATGATTATTGAAATATTTTCTTCAGTGATAAAAATAATCTCCATGTCTCAAAAAGACATAGCTCAATATCCATCTACAAAATACAACTTTTCAGAAGCACTTTTATTATCAGGAACATAAGAAGGTGATCTTATAACAGCATTGTATACTAATAAATACTATTAGTTAAATTATATAACTTAGCACACTAGTATGTACTTTTTCATGCCCTATTATATAAGGAGCTGTAAAAATTCGATTTTTAACACAAATAAGACATAAATTTATTCACATGCCTATTGCACAGTTTTTCTTTCCACTTACAAGAATATTCCACTTAACTGGTCATATTAAAGAATATGTTAATCATCCATTTATCCATCAAATGTTTATTATGTCCCTTCTAAATGCCCAACACTTCAATTGGGGCTTGAATTACCAACAAATATCAGACAATCCCTGCCAAAAACCTACAGTTTAATTAAATGAATAAGTAAATAATATATTAGCTGACATTTATTAAGGGGCATATTTTACTATATGCCAAGTGCTTTATATGTATTATGCCTCTTCATAATAATATAATTACAACTGCATGTGGATAACTTTACCCATTTTTTAGATGAGAACAATAAGTGTGGGGATGTTAAAATACGCTCCCTTCAAGAGGTGGAGCCTAATTCCTCACCTCTTGAGTGTGAGCTAGATTTCTTGAATTGCTTTTAATGAATAAAATAAAGAGAAAGTGTCTGTACAACTTTATTGATTGGATCAAAAAAGGCACTATGGCTTCCTTTTGCTCTCTCTTGGATGGGTAGCCAGCTGCCATGTGATGAGAACATACAAGTTGCCCTATGGAGAGGTCCCCATGGGCTTCCTTCCTGAGGCCTCTTTCCAACAGCATGCAAGTCATCTTTGAAGTAGATCCTTCTACCCAGTCAGGCCTTCATATGATAGCAGCCCCTGCCAAAATCTATCGAAGCTGTCTATCTAAGCTGCTCTTCAATTACTGACCCACAGAAATTGTGAGATAAAAATGTTTGTTACTTTGAGCCAATGCATCTAGGGGATAATTTGTGATTCAGTGATAGATAACTAATCCAATGAATTTAGAAAAATTATGTAATTTGCTGAAGTCACAGAGCTAGGAACTAATAGAGATGCATTAGCTAGTCTGCTATAGCTAAAGAGACCATATAATTTATTGAGCAACTGGGTCACTTTAACAAGTAATAGGGATATTGATAATAATTCTATTGGTACAAAACTATGCACTGAAACTATCTAGGGCAAACTGAGACATAGAATCACTATAACTACAGGCTCTGCTCTTTACTGCTACACAGTTCTGTTCCTATATAAATAAATGCAGGCAATGTGACCAGTCCAATGGTGGAAATATAGCACAAGGAAGGGATAAGCCACCTGCTCTAACAGAGACTGAAGCTACTACCCAATATTCATTGTCTCCTTTCTGTTTGGTAATAAACCCCCTATATTTCATGGTGGAAAACATATGTCTAGCTTGAAACAAAAACAAAAACAAAAACAACTGTATATATCCTTGTTCACTTATAGATGACCAAAAGATGTCAGTCGATGTTGTCAGGTAGAGCTACTTAAAAAGCTCTTAGAAGGGAGTTAGCTTAACAATCAGGTCCCTTTTTCCTCTGCAACTGCTTTATAGCTGATATCTGAGATATGGATGGGATTGTTGGTGCTTCAGTAGCCTCCCTTGATAATAGAGGTCATTATCTAAGAATTACAGGGCTGAAAGTCTGGGTTTCTGATAACCATGGACCCATCATTCCTGTCTTGCACTGTAAACCTGCAGACTATATTATCTGAGAGAAGAATATGCCTCTTTGTTTAAGCAGATATTACTAGGGTTTTCAGTTATACCTTAACTAAACTAATCTTGATATGCCCAATTGAGTCCTCAAAGATTTGAATTCTTACTCTATTTTGATAGAAATTATTCTAGATATATTGTCATTTTTCCTACATTATTATTATTATTATTATTATTATTATTATTATTATTTAGGCGAGGCAAACCTTGGTTGACCTCACAGATTGCAAGGACCCTGTTAGGTTACGATCCCTTATTTTTTTTATTTTTTACACCTACAGTACTGGGTCTTCCTAGGTGGTCTCCTATCCAAGTACTAACCAGGCCCAACCCTGCTTAGCTTCCGAGATCAGACAGGGTCGGGCTTTTTCAGGTTAGCATGGCCATAGACTCTTCCTACTTTTTAAGTAGCTGAAAAAGAAGAATTGTCTGACAGTTTTCTTGATCATACAAAGTTTTTATTGTTTACAGGAAGTAAAGTTGTTTTGCTTTTTAGTGCCTAATAGAGTTTTATATGTCCTATGAAAGCTCACTCAATTGCTGATATTAATAAAGGAAGTATGAATTAAGTTCTTGTGAGCAGTACTATTTTAGATAGGTTGGTGCCTTCACCAATTTTGTCCCTTTTAAATGATTCACTTAGGGGTTTTTCTAAAGTCTCCAGTCATACTTCCTCTAAAAACTTCAAGACTAATTAAAGATTTCCACTTTTCAGTCATTATGGAAATACGCCAGGGGATTTTCATGAAATTTGGACTTGAAATGATTATATTAGAAAATGATTATATTAACTAAGTGGTTAGATACAGAGCTCTTAATCACATAATTGCATTAGGTTTAGCTCATGGAAAATATAAAAGAGTTAAATAAAAGGTTTGGTTCATGTTCGGCATTTTTGTGAAGCATAAAGGTATTTTTACAGTCAGTTTTCTTTTGAGATTTGAAAAAATAATTACTGTTAAGGAGATCATTTAATTAATGCTCTTCTTTAGGCATAAGTGAGATTCTTTAAGAAACTGAGTTAATTTTTTATTCTATTTCAGGTTACTCTATTTTAGTTTAGAATATCTTTATCATTAACAAATTTTTAAATAGTTACTGTAATAAAATGCTCCCTATAGAGGGACTAAGTCTTTCCATATATCTAAACAATCTAGAATAACTATATGGAAAAAAACTTAAAGGACAACCTAACAATTATGTCTGGCCCAAAATGCAATAGAAAATGACATTCATTAAAAAGAATTCAAGCTAAGGTTGAATGATCATTTGATAGATCAGTGTTGTAGAATAGAACTTTCCATCATGAACTTTCTACTCTTTATTTCAGCAACCAAAATTTCACAAGCAGCTCCTGAAAGGGGACATTTCTGAGTAGAAGTTATAATACTGTATTAGAAATTGCAGTTTTTAGCACAAGTGATTTAACATAAACTGCACTGTGGCAAAGAATATGCAGGATCAAACATCACCAAATGTCCTGGTGATAGTAGTTGTTGAAGGGTTTCTGGTCATCATTACCTCCTGAGGGCAAAAAGAGAACCACGAGAAGACTGATTTTTCATCTACCACTGAGAAAGCCATCTCAAACTAAAATAACACTCGTTTGGTAATTAATCTTTCTCTTCAATTAAATAACATTTCCTTCATGCTTTAACTCATTGTTTTTCAAATATTTCTCGGTAGTGCAACCCTCCCTTCCGATGACATCTCAGAAGATTTCACATATATAAGACAGATAAAAGCAGGATCCAGAAGTTCCAAGGGTCTCCACCAAGCACCACCAAAGTCAAGGCTTTAAACACTTCAAACCAGCTTAGTTTTATGAATTACCTATCGTAGGGATCATGAAAGTATACATATAAGTATAAAACTCATCATTTCTCTCAAGCAGACTCACCTTCATTTTTCTATGGTTTCAGAATATTCACCAGTAGTTCATATTGTTCTCCAAATAAACCCCCCTGAGCATCTACCTTCCCTATTCTCCTGTCTCCTCCTTTCACAATGCTCAAAAAATCTGCACATTCTTTTTTTGCATCTGCATCAACTCTACTGCATTTTTTTAAACATTGACCTCTTCAAGACTTTAGCCCACATCAATGTCGTTCAAAATCCCTTAACAAATCTTGTTTCTCCAGGAAGCCAGTGCTACTACTGCTTTCCCAATTAATCTATATTGGGCAAATGGAGAAGAATAAAAATCACCTTTTAATTACTATTTTATAAGTAAACACAATAAAAATTTTTAAAATTATTTTTTCTATCTTTTCACACAAACATTAAAAACAGAGGTTCTACAATGTAATATATACACAACATATTGTTGAACTCTATACTTGAAACTTATTTGATCTTATTAATCAATGTCACACCAATAATTTTTAATTTAAAAAAAGGGAGAAAAAAACAGAGGCTCTATCTACACCTGAACATGGCATATGGTGACACAAATGTGCACTGTACAACTCCAGGAGCACCACAGGCAGGTGCGACACACTATTATGTGTCTATTTGCCTCAGGCCTGCTCTGTGCTAAAGGAAATCTCACTAGGAAGTGTTTCTCAAAGGATTATCTGAGAATCACCTCCTTCTGGGGTCCTTGTGTGAAAAGTGTGATCCCAAGCCAGACTTACTAAAATCAGAATTTCTGGGGTGGGGACCTGGGATCTGCCTTCTTAACAATTTCCTTTGAGGAGTTTTAGTTTCCTATTGCTAAGTAACAATTATCCCCTGGTCCCCCAAACATAGTGGCTTAAAGCAATGATTTATTATTTGTCATGTTTCTATGTGGGTTGACTAGCAGTTTCTCCTGGGCTCCCTCGGCCAGCATCATTCTGGTTAAAGGCATGGTTAGACTGCAAGGTCCAAAATGGCCTCATTCACATACTTGTCAGCTGGTGCTGGCTGTCAGTGGAGTGTTTCAGTTCTCCTTTTCGGGCCTTTTCGTCCTCTACAAAATCAGGAGCGACTTCCTTACATGGCATTCCCGAGGCACTATTCCAAGAAGGCAAAGGTAGAAGCTGCGCACTCTCCTGAGGCCTAGGTTTTACTTGCACATCGTCATTTCTGCCACATTCTGTTGGTCAAAACACGTTATAAGGTCAGACCAGGTTCAAAGTATGGGAACAGACTCCATGTCTTGATGGAGTCAGCTGCAAAACATTTGTGTGTGTATTCCCCCACACGCCACAGTGCATTGCTAAGAATATATTAGGTGTTTAATGCTTTTAGCCTTCATCATCATGTCTGCAGGGATTGAAGTGGTGATGAAACTTCTGGAATATGGTATTCGTAGGCTTTGCTTTTAAATGGAAGTTCCTTTTCATATTTGTTAGAAACAAGTTAGTTTGTTATCAGGTCCTGAAACTATGATTATCAATATCATGACTCATTAAATATATAAGTCGAACATCAACAGAAAAGATTCAGAAGCTCACTAAAAAAGTAGGTAGCTACATTTCTATTTTCAATCTACTCAAAAGCAACTGTGCAATTATATTTTTAAAAATATAACAGGATTGCATAGTTTTCACGACTATTTTATTCAGATTTCCTGATCAAAATTTTTCCAAATAAAAAAAAAGTCAGAATTGGCTAGGTAAATTTAGCTTCCTCTTCTAATACAGTTGATCCTTCGGTGATTTGATAACAGCAAGAGATCTTATTTGAAATGGTAAAATGGTGGGATAGAATAAAGAGGGATTGAAAGCAAATCTGAAGAGTTAGGTACAGATTATAAAATCAAACAATCATTCTAGGAGGAAGGACTGAGATATCAGATTTGCCTATAGTTACAAAGCCTGTTGTTAATCAATGACAAAGGGAGGGTGGCCATCAAAACCATACCCACATTTCTGCTCCAAGAATTTCCCACTTTATTTGCAAACTACATACAATATCAAAAAAATGGATCTAAAATATATTCTTGGAAAGTGGCCTCTGATGGGGCTTAAATAGCAGTAATTCTTAAGAAAAATACCAGGTTCTGAGTGCAACAGTGGAACAAATTAAGAAAATGTCTTTTTAATCAACTAATAGAAAACATGTGATTACAAGCCCTTGCATTTGCCTGCCTGCTGCCTCAAGTTAGTGTTTTAAATATACTGTGCTCTACTTAATATTTGCTTTGAAAACTTTTTTCTTTTGGTTTAGGCTGAAGGAAAAATTTGCCAAGGTTTATGTCTTCCTGAGTCAGCAAGTAAATTTCCCATTACTCTCCCGTTGGGTGACTCACCAGCCCTGCTTAGGAGAGTCTGAGAGTTCTGGCTGTCTAGGCAGGATGAGAAACAATATCACAGTCAATCAGTCTAGACAGCTTAAGGGGCAGCGACTTGGCCATTTATGGTATCATTTCCCTTTTTTGTAATGGGAGAGCCTAGAGAGAGCAAGGACACTCTCCTGGGAATTTATGTAGGGTTTCCAGATTTAGCAAATAAAAACACAGGATGCCGGGTTAAATTTGGATTTCAGATAAACGATGAATACTTATTTAGTATGTGTGTGTTTCGTGCAATATTTATAACACACTTACTACAAATAATAATAATAATCACTTACCTGAAATTTACATTTAACTAAGCATCCTATATTATCTGGCAACCTTACACATATGGATCTCACTTCAAATTATCCACCTTTTATTACTCTGCAGAATGTCAGATGAAAGTCTCTTTTCCTGAGTTTCAGAGAACAAAAGTAGAGACATTTTTTATGATCTTTTATTATCATGTAATTGCCATCCAAAATCAAAGAAAGAAAAAATTATCAACTACAAGAATTCTTTAGAGTAGTGCTTCCCAGACTTTAATATGCATATAAACCACATAGAGATTTGGCAAAATTCAGATTCTAATTCAGTAGTGTAGGTGGAGACTGACATTCTGCATCTCTAACAAGCTCCCAGCTGACAGCAATGCTGTTGGTTCATGGCCACACTTCAGTAACAAGTTTTTCAGTGTTTCTCAAACTTTACTGCATATTAGAATCACCTGGGGAGCTTTAAAATTTTCTGATGCCTTCTATGGCCACGCTACCTTGAACAAGCCCAATCCCATCTGATCTCAAAAGGTAAGCAGGGTTGGGCCTGGTTAGTGCTTGGATGGGAGACCACCTAGGAACACCAGGTGCTGTAGATGTAAAAAAAAACCCAAAAAACAAAAAATAAGGGATTGTAAACTGATAAGGTCCTTGCAATCTGTGAGGTCAGCTAAGAGTTGCCTTGCTAAAAAATAAATAAATAAAAATATAAAACACAGTGGAAAATAAAAATAAATAAGTAAATAAATAAATTTTCCAATGCCCAAGCCGCCATTCATCTAAATTAAATCCGAAATGCTGGAGGTGGGTGCCAGGAGTATTTTTTAAAGCACTTAAGGTACTTCCAGTGTGCAGCCAATGTTAAGATCAGCTGTTTTTGACTAATTTAATTTGGTGCTGGTTAATGCTTATTATCACCTGGCTGGGAGGCAAAACCTTTAAAAAGCAAAAGTGGCATGGTGGTTATTATATATTAACTGTAGATCTTGAGAGACTGAACTGTGAAGGATTTGCCACCATGGTCTTTGCAATGTGTCTACTTTCAGTTACGCTTTCTAAGTACTTACAAGCCCTTGCATTTGCCTGCTGCCTCAAGTTAGATGAAAAAAGCAATAGATTTTATTATTTTAAATATTAGATCACTAAATATTTTCCAAATTTGGAGATTTAATATTTGTAACATACTTTTTTTTTCATGAGTCTAAAATAATTTATTTATCCTAATGTTTCTAATGGAAATCAAACAGCCACCACCTCAGAGGCAGTCCAGCTTGTGTAAAGACTGGAATTTATTGTCTGTTACTCTTTGTGAGGCTTGGCTAGGATCAAGGAATGTGACCTAGGAGGAAAATCAAATATTTAAGTTCTTATTTTCACATAAAGATGTATCAATGTAGATAAAAGTGTGTCTTAAAAGTTACTGGTAAGAATGTATATGACACATACTTAACAAGAAACAGACAGATATTGACTTAAAATTAGCTGTGAGAAACTTCCACAAAAGCCTTGTTTCTTAACCAAAAACCTTCCTCTTTTTTTTTTTCTAATTTTGTTACTTTAGTCATCAATTTTATTACCATCTTCCTTAAATCGCAGTCTTTTATGCAGAATTCTTCACCATGAAGAATGCTTTTTGCATTACTGGAGTGCTATCCCACAGAATATTTTTTCTTTTTATTTATCCTTTTTTTAAAATCCATTTCATCATGCATCTTTGTCTCTTCTCTCATTCATGCCTAGCCTACACCGTCCATCACTCCTCTGCTCAGTTCCCACCTTGTGCCCAAACATTCTAGAACCTGGGACTAGATCTTTTATGTGACTTGCCTCCTTCACCAACTCTAGCATTAGTTACTGTGCCCTGGGCAACAACCTTAAGAAGCCCAAACATGCCCCTGACCCTGGGTGGCCCCATCAGCAGGTTGAAAGGCTGCCAAATTGAAACGTTGGCTCAAAAGAGGTACAACCAGACCATTAGAGGGTGGGTGGCAAATTGTTGTGCAAACATTTAGCTGTGAGTTCCAAGTTAGCTGGGGAGGGAAGGTTGGGGGGTGGGGCGCAAAGTAGAAAGTGGCTCTCAGGCAGCAGAAGACTCCCATGATAAGGAGGAAGTGAACCAATCTCTCTTGCATGCAAAGTAGCTACCTAAAAGTGTTTTATTTTAAATAATGGTATTTTACTCGTCCTACCATGAGAGAGACTTATACATATTTTCCTAAAACTTAGTCCACAATGCAGCAATGCAGTGTACAATATGACAACAAAACAGTAGCTAAGCTAATATATATTAAACACTACGTGTTTTTATATGCATTAGACCATTAAATCTTTGTAACTACTCCAAGTACTATTGCTACTTGCATTTTAAAGATGAGGAAACCGGAGCTTAGAGAATTGTGACTTGCCCATGGTCACACAGATAAATGGGTAGTAAAGCCAAGATGTGAATCCCAACAAATCAAGGTAGAGGCGAAACCCTGAGTATTAGTTTAACTGCCATGCATTTGAATGTATCCGGGGCCTCCACTATGCCACACTACCTCTTATAGTACTTATAGGGAATAACAGGACCCTGAAGGACCTTCATTTTAAATATTAATGATAGTAAATACATTAACTGTAGTAGTTTTCTCCCAACTGAACCAGTGGTTAAAGAGGTTATTTAAAGTGTTACATAAGTGAATCACAGTAAGAATTTTATTCACTTTTTCATTTTCTTTCAGTCATTCTGATTATAACAAAAGTCAGATTCAGGTTGGTACTGATTTGTGTTAACATTCCTACTCACATTTGCTAATCTTCCTCTTTGACAGAAAGAAACAGGCCTTAGACTGGGAATCTTTAGCAGACAATAATATCTACTGAAAATTTAGTAACATAATTTTAAATTCATTTCTAAGGTTACCTTATATTTATGGCAAATTATTCTATTTTGTTTTGTTATGTTTTCCATTTATGGTAGGACTATATATCCTCTTAAAATAAAATTTAAATATTTTTTTTAAGTACATAGTAAAATTGATATACAGATACATCAAAAATCATGCAAATTAGGGTTAAAGTTCAAAGTTAAACTTTGAAGGTTAAAGTCTAGAATACTGTAAGCAAAACAATAAGGGGAAGAAAACTACCATCTTATTTCCACTAGCTGTATAAAAATATTTGAATTAGAGAAGAAATGAAAAATCCAGTTCTAAAGATAACAGAATTTTAACTGCTTTGAAGTCCTTAGGCTCTAGATGAGAAGATTCTAGACTATTGGAAAATTAATTATTCCTCTTTCTCTGCTATGAGGCTGTATTGCATCATATAGAAAGAGCTCTTAGTTCACTTTCACAGGGTGAAGGTTAGATCCAAACTCTGCTACTACTAACCTCACAAAGATCCTAGTATCTTTCTTGAGTTCAGTTTCTCTATCAAGAAATAAAGAATTAAAATGTTTCTCATAGCCTCTTACACTGTTATTCCACACTCAGTGTATCACCTCAATGGTCTGCACATTTATCGTCCTTCCAATATGCTAATTAGGTGAAGCTTTTCTAGATCTGTAGAAGTAACATGGTTTTTTTTTTGACAGAATATAAGCGATAGTAATGCTTTGTTGTGTAAAGTTCTGTTTTTGTTATCAAAGGTTACCAAACTTAAAGTCTCATTGACTTCAAGAGCACTATTACAGGTCAGTTCCTGTTACAACCTGATATTATTCTGGGTCAAAGAGAAGCTTTCCTTCCCTTACGCCAAAGAAACTAGCCTAAATTCCAGGAATACCTGTGGCATTTACCAAACACTGCACTGTCCTGTGTTTGTTTGTTTTTACACTGGGCACAATGTATAATTAATTACCACTGGTCACTAGAATAGAATGTAATTATGGCCTGAAAGGATGACCAAACTACCTTTCCTTGTTGAATGACTGACTGCAGAGAGCCACTTTTCCAGAGCTGCTTACCTGCATGACCAACTCAGCACTGCTGCTAGAGTGAACAGATGGCCCAATTTCAGTGCCTGTAAATATTCCAGGTTCTGCTTGCCTGACAAAAATTAAAATCAAATTCCACAGTGAAAGCACAGAATCAGAAAACACAAGATCAGTCCTTGTTAGCTGTATAAGACCATTTAAACTCCTACTTGCCTGGTTCAGATTTTCATAAACACCTTTTTGTAAGTTCTTGCATATTTGGAGGAGAAGAGACACAATGTGTCCTGTAATCAGGCACTGGTAAGAAAGAAGAATGTATCATGTTCATTTCATTACAGTTTACCACCTGGTATCAACTACATAATTCATAATTTTAGTAATATGCTCCCTCTAAAGAGATTTTTGCCAAGCAAAAAGAATAAGGTTTTCCTTTGGAATTCATTAGCTTAGATAATATTCTTTTTATTGTTCACTAACAGTTTGAATGCTTTATGGATAAGGTGGCATGAAAAGTGTGGAAAGAACAGTATAAGGCATTTATTGTATTGACTCCCTGGGAATGAAGCAATAAACACCCACAAAATAATGATAACCTATGAAAAGGCCAATATAATGAGTTTTTCATTAACAATAACCTTTATAGGTTCTTACACTGGAGACTATATTAACTGAAAACAATGTTGTATTTGTTAAATGTCCAATACAACAAATCTCATGCAAAAAGTGTGATATAAAAATCTAGCTCCATGACCTGCAGTGTTTCTGTGATTTGGTTATTGACAGTCCTCTAGAGCAATAAATCTGAGCAAACTCTCAGCTGCCATCGCTGTTCAGTTTGGAGTAATTATCTATAAATTACCTGTCTGTCAGTATTGGTAGAATAGTTAGGGAGAAGCAGAGAGCTAACCGGAGCAGAATCTGGACTTTCTAGAACAGTAGATATCCTTGGACTCAATGACCTATCTCCACCCAGTGTTCTCACCCAGACTCCTACTCCACTCATGCAAATAACCACACACGACAAATGACACACCATTCAGAAGCTTAGAGGAAAATAGATGAATTGTGCCATTCATTGTTAAAGCCGCTGATGGATCCATTCATTTAGTGATTTGTAAAAATTTCCTGTTCGCCTTAGCAATTTCGGGACTTTTTAGTTGTTGTTGTGAATTGTTAATTCCCTAAGAAGAGCAGGGGTTTATGTTTGTTTTACTTCAAGCCTCCGTGAGTAATTCTTAGTAATATGCTCACTCTAAAGAAATTTTGCCAAGTTAAAAGAGTGAGGTTTGCCTGTGTAATTCATTAGCTTAGATTTTGATATGCAGGGAGTTAGTGTGGTTTGATGTTTAGAAGATAGCATGGGACAGATAAAGGTGAGTTTTGAGCTCTGATTCTGCTATTTTAGCTGAGTGACCTCAAGCAAGTTATTTAACATCCCAATGACCATATTTTTCTTTTCCAGATATTCTTTCTGGTCCTTTTTCAAATCTACCTGTTCTGTTTTTCACTTGTTTTTTTTTTTTGTCACCTAATGTTTTTCTTCTTTCACATGTTTACTTATTTTCAAAATATACTTTTGTAGGCCATTTCATATTATTCTGTTTTCTCACATTCACAGAGGTGTTAGCCCCTCCATTTATAGTATCTGTTGACTCTCACTCATAACAAAGTATTTTCTTATGCATCTTAGAATTCATCGGGAGTTGCTTTTTCTGTGGAAACTTCCCGTGGCTCTATTTACAGAAATGCTCCTCCTAATGCTCTTTCATTTGTTTCTATCAAGTATTGCTGACCATCACTGGTCCAGAATCAGATTGTCCAAGGCAGAGGTAAGGTTCCTTGAGTCTTCTGGGGGCTTATTTTTCTAGTTTTCCTTTAACCAAGGGAGAGAATCTTTGGGGGTCTTGGCTCATATAGGGGTTTGGGCTTCAAATCGCTACCTCATTTCCTAGTTCTGTTGAATGTTAAGGTTCAGATCTCTCTGGTCTTTAAGGCCCATTTCAAACTTACAACCACCCTGGTGTAGGCATAAAGTGTCAGCTCACTTTAGCACACGAAGTTTTAGTTCCCTCTCAATATCTGGTGGCTTCCCATTTTTTGTTTGCAAGCTCACCTAGTTATTTAAAATGTAATTTATTTTGCCTTAACAGTTCTAGGTGTTGGTAGGAAGGGCTCTCTATCAGTTTAGTCCATCATGCCCCCAAAACCATTTTCTTACCTCTTGAATCTTGGACATCTGCATATGTGAAATAGGGATAATGATGACGTGTACCCCATATGGTTTTGATAAAGATGATATAAGATCAGGATTAAAGTGGTTAGGGATGTTCCAGGTGTAGCTGCTGTTCCAGCTCCAGCCACCCTGTGGTATTGTGATTTATAATAAGAAATATTTGTTTGGTTTTTATTCTGGTTTCTGGCACAGAACTACCGAAACCTTTGGAATTTCCTAAGTGACAGAGAGGGATAAAGGTGTTTTTTGTTACTCATAAAAAACACCTTTCAACAACACAGGAGTTTATGTTAATGAGACGGCTTTTGGAAAGCTTCTAAAGATGGGGGCTGGTTGCCAAGGCAACCAACGTGTGAGTAGGTGCTGGGTGAGAGGCTCACCTGGAATGAAGCTCTGAGTCCCTTCCCACATACCTTGTCATTGCATCTCTTTCATCTGGCTGTTCCCGAGTTATGTCCTTTCTTAATAATCTGGAAATCTAGTAAGTGTACTATTTTCCTGAGTCTGTGAGCCAGTCCGGCAAATTAATTGAATCAAAAGAGGGGTTTCTGGGAACCTCTGATTTGTAGCTGTCTGTCAGAAGCACAACTGGTAATCTAGACTTGCACAACTGGTGTCTGAAGTGGCAGGGAAGGGCATACTTGTAGATTGAAACTTTAGCCTGGAGATAATATCAGAATTGAGTTACATTTTAGGACACTCAAATCTGGTGTTGTAGAATTGCTCCTCGGTCTGAGGAAAATCCACACATCTGGTGTCAGAGTGTTGTAAAAGTGTTCCGAGTGAGTGTAGGTAAAGTATTGAGAGTAGACAGACACAAGAAAGGGAGATAGGAATATGTATTTTTTCTTTATATACCTTATCTATAATCTAGTCAGTAGAAAACAAAAAGAGATATGAAAGAAAAAGAGGCAAACAGCCCACACTAGTTGGCTTTTCAGTAAGTTTTCTGAAAATTTCCATAAAACATTGTGTTTATATCTCATTTGTCAGAACTTTGTCATATAGACACACCTGGCTTCCAAGGAAGCCGATAAATATAGTATTTTTAGCTAGATGCATTAATAATTCAAATAAAATCAGGATTTAGCACCAAGAAAGAAGGGACCAGTGGACATTGGCTAGGCAATTGGCAGTCTTTGCCACTCCTATACAGTGTGATAGCAACTATATAATTTTAAAATAGAACAAGTCCTGGGGGATGAGACAGACATAAGGAAATACATATTTTGATTGGGACTCAGAGTTTGAGAAAGGGTAAGGAAGGGCCGGCTTAGGGCATATGTGTGAGTAGGTCATGGTAGAGTATGGGCATTCAGTGTGGAAGACTTAAAAATGTTGAGAAGTTGAGAATAAGAAAGAAAATAACGAAAGAGTGTGTTTCAGTTTAAATAAATGTGGGGGTTGAGGGCCTGAACAAATGTTTTCCAAACATATATCTTTTTTGTTCCTTTAGCTTTTGCCTAGCCTCCCTCACTGGGCCACTTCTCCTATTATAGGCTCTCATAGATGTGACCATCCGTCTCTTTTTCTCCACACTTACCTTAATTGTAAGTCAACAGTTATTTGTGCGATATACAGATTGATAGTGTAAATTCCATTAAGGAAGGCACACTGCCCTTTTTTTTTTGCAATGATTATATCCCTACAACAGGCATGGTACCCAGTACATAATAAACAAGCAACAAATATTTTCTCAATTAATGAAATAAATATGTAGACAACAATTTGAAGAAAAGAATGCTGATAGAATAGTAACTACAAAAAGTTTCTGGAATGAGGCTTGTTCAAATAAAAGAAACATGAATTTGCAAGGCCTCACATCTTTCCAGAACAGTATTTGCTATGAACAATTGCAAATTACATCAGTTTCCTTGTAATTATACATTATCATTCTGTTCTTTTTCACCCTAGATAAATCTTACATACATTCTTTTATCTTATCTCTACATAACTGAATCATCTGGTTTCTGCCTGATCCTGAGCTCCTTCTCCCCTGCCCCTACCCAGTCCTGTAGAAATATATAAATTATCAATATCAGACTGGAGTCCTAAAAAAGCATTATCAAGATTCACAGGAGGATGTGATATTCCTTTCCATCTTGTGATACTGCTACTTATTGGTTGTATGACCTTGGGAAATTTATTCAACTGACCTATGCCTTAGTTTTCCTGATCTGTAAAGTGGAGATAATATTAAACTCACAGGTCAGGGTTGTTGAGAGGATCGTATGAAGTCATCTACATAAAGCTCTTAGCAGTGACTCTCTCTTGGTGCGCATTTGACATGTGTTAACCATTCTTATTCGCTCACAGAACAGAACTCTAGGAGATGATGCCCACACTTACCATGGGGAGGTAAGACCCTTCTTCCAGGATGGCTACACGAGAGAACTGCTGAGAGGAAGGACTGCAGCAGGCAGCAGTGAGAAAAGAGGAGAGGGTGGAGGTTGGGAGAGAGTTTTTCAAGGTCTCACAGCTAGTAAGTGGCAGTACCATGAGGTGGGATGGTGGGAGAGGGTGATAGAGCCCACCCATACTGGCTCTTGGGTCACTTCCAGGATCAAGTGGGTGGCAGAGAAATTCTGCCTTGTGAGGGAGCTACAACCCTGGCTGTAGCCATGTGAGTCATAGGTTCTGGAAAAGAAACAGCACTGACTCAATGGAGTTGAGAGAAAGGGAGTTTCCTTAAGAACTAGCTCCTGAATTAGCCATTGTTTGCTTAAGATAAAATATAACACATTTGTAAGTTGTGTTGGGTAAAAACGAAAACACAAAAAATTCTCAAGAGTAACCTGGCATAAGAAAGGAATATACTGGCTCACATAACTGAAAAATCCAGGGGCAGGAAACTCTTGCTTCTGTCTGTTTTTTAACTTGACTCCAATCTCCATGTGAGGATCCATGCTCGGGCTTCATTCCAATGCTCCCTGTTGTAATGAGAGAGCTGCAGCAGCCCTGGCCTCACAACCCTTCCGGTCAGAGTCCAGCAGAAAGGAGTCTGCCACCTCGATGATACCAGCAAAAGTCTGAGAGTCCCATTAGCATGGTCAGCTCGCCTGTGAACGAGTAATGGGCACCACGTAAAATGATGCTCTGGACAAGTATGGGTCACATAACATCGTCCAGAGGCGATAGTGGAACTACCCGCACAGGAACCGCATGGGATGAGAGTGAGGAGAGGTCAATCCCAAATATGAATTGTGGGCTCTTACCAGAAGTAGGGTATTTAGATGTTGGGCAGCCAGAATAAAATGTTTACCACACTTTCCAGTAATCTTGCCATATGTTTCAAGCACTGAAATGCTACTGTATTATGCACATTAGGAATCCTGAGAAAACACACTCCTGCTTTGGCATTAGGTGTGAAATTCCCTTAAGGATGAATCGTTCTACACTCCAGTTTAGACAGTCTTAACATTACAGGGCTATCCTACTCATTGGCAAATATTTTTTAGTGTTCATCATTATATATATATACACACACATATATACACAGACACAGACAGACAGACAGGTGGACAGGCAGACAGACACACACACACATATCCATCCTGTCTTCTCGTTATTTTGCAAGCTTCTAAAAGGCAAGAGTCTAGTCGGGTACCCTACATAATGTCAGTATTAATAAATGATTTTGTTCAATGATTCATTCACTTAAGGGCTCTGTTTCCAGTCAGATCTGACACAGTCAGAAGCATTTGCGCTTCTGTTGGATCCAAAAGAGGAATTATAATTCTTTTCGGCAAGTGTGAAATCACTGTAACTCATGTTCTTTAGGAATACGCTCTGAACAACATCCTGCTGACTGGAAAGACATAAACCATCCCTCGACAAAGCAATTGCTCATTCAACACAATGTGTTAAAGGGAAACAAAAGATCAAGTTATTAATTTTGATCATTACTAGTCTGTTTTTAGAAGATAGGCCCATACTATTATTCTTTTGAACACACGATTTTTCTAGAGTAAGTTCATTTCTTACTCCTCATTTTGTAACTAAGGTATAAACACGTCGGTTTAAGGATTGAGAAGTATCCATTTAAATCTGAACCTAAGCTCTGATCCTGGGAGTAGGAGTGTGTGTGTGTGTGTGCATTGTGTGTGTGTGTATGTTTGAGAGACAGAGAGACAGAGACAAGGGGAGACAGAGAATGATGGAAATTGACCAATAGTTTGGAGGACATGGAGTTCAGGGTGATACAAGACAGTACCAAGAAGCAAAATCAGAGTCCAACCAACACTTACTATGAAGTAAGTTCTACTTACGTGCTTCCCACAGGAACATGTATTCTCCTCTAGGTTACACTACAGGTTTCATGAAGATAGAGACCATGTTTATTTTATGTAGGCCCCTTGCTTAGTAAATATTTTAAAACACTAACGACACTGGATTTGCCAAAAGAAAGCAAGTAGGATAATGCATGGAGGCTCGGAGGCAGATGCCGAGATGGTCCCTGAGTAGCTAACTGAAGTTGCTGATGCTTCCTATGGGGCGTCCAAGGCCTTGAAGGCTGAGGAGGAGCTGTTCAAGTGTGGTAAGGCATATCAGACTTTACCCAGATTTTGTACATGTTCCAAAGATAATTTAAACCTTGCTTTTCATTCAAGTAACGAACAACAGCTGAATGACTATGGCACAATAAAAATCGGTCCATGTGTATTGCTCTCTTCACCTTATCCTGCTTTCCCTCCCTACCTTACCATACTCAAACATCCCAGAGTATTCTGAGAATCACTTCTCTGCTTGCAGTAATGCTAGGCAGGGTTTATTATGTGGTGTTAGGCTTGTGTGGGGGTATCTTTCTGCAATTTTGTACTGGTAAGAATGTAGGAGGAAGCTGTCCTCAGTAACTAATGCTGTGTATACCAACTTCTTTTCATAACACATTGCTCTTGATTAGTGCTAACTCAGCGTGTCCCAAGAGACAATCATTTCAGCTTGCCAGGTCTGTATTTAATTGGCAAGGAATTTTTCATTCTCATGCAACCTTCATGCTACACAGCTTCTACCATGTTTTCTTAGTTAAGCAAAATGTCTTAGTAGTACACTGAGCCTTTTAAAAGGAAAAAACCCCAGCACATTCATGAGCTAGGAAATGGGAGTGAGAAAGGACAGAAGGCATCTCTAGACAGGAGACTCTATCACTCAAATATACATTTTATAATGGAAAAGCAAGTCATTTGAAAAATAGAACAACTGGAGGGTGCTCTTTGGTACTTGTAGTAGGCCAAGTAAATTCTGAAAAGCAGTCTGGGGTTTCGTTAGTGATACACAACCAGATAATGGTTTAATCACACAGTAATAGACATTTCTTCATTTGCAGGCTATTAAACCAATGATATCCTATTTGTAACAAAGAGAAATCTTGAATTATTAAATTGCTGGGAGTGGAGAAGTAGAGTGTGAGTTGGGGAGGTTTAAATAACAAAGCAGTATGAAAAGGGTCATTAATATTTTTCACCTTATAAACAGTTGGGTTCTGGAGGGAGACTATTTGAACCCCAGCTCTACTACTTACAGGTTGTGTGAACTTAGATTTTTAATCTCTGTGTATCCTGGTTTCTTTGTAAAGTGGAGATAATATTAGTATAGGCTTCATAAAGTAATTGAGATGATAACTGAGTTGATACAATGAAAAAACTTGGAACAATGCCTTAACTTATTATAAAATTCAGTCTATATCGCCACCAGCACTATCATTATTATTACATTCATTTATATTTCTAAATTCTTCTATGTTAAATCTCTTTTCTTCTATTCCTTGTTCCATAAATCTGGTTGGGTATTAATTGAAGACAGACTGTCCTTTCATATTTTATTATCTCGATCAAGGCTAACCCTCATGTTTCCATGTGGAGGGACTTCAGGTACACTAATACCTCAGTTCTCTGTTCTGTTACTCATTTCTTGCCCTGCCGAGTTTGAGAGAAGGACCTGGGCTGTGTGGTCAGTGAATGTGTCATTGTACCAACTAGATATATTCTGGTCTGGCTCTCCACGACACAAACAGGACTGGCCCTGTGGGGGAACACTTGAACTTGTCTAGCACTTCCATGACAGAATAGATGATAAGCCCACTTTTTTTAGAGGTATAATATCAAGTCATTTGGTCATATTTTTCAACACAGTTTTTATCAGTAATAAAGTAATATTTCTCCACCAATATTGCTTCGATGTCTTTTTCTCAGTTGGTTTTGACTCAGACAGACTGTAATACTATGTATTGGATCTCCAAATTCTCAATATTTATTATACATCATGTTCTGGGAGGTTGATGGAGGTGGTATGTTGATGACTAAGATAACTTCCTTAGGAAGTTTGAAATCTAGTAAAAGAAACAACAACTTTTAATAAATAACTATAACACAAGATGAATAAAATAAGAAGCAAATTTTATGGGAAATTCACAGAGGGAGAAATCACTTCCATCTGGAGACATCAAGAAAACCCTTATGGAAGAGATAGTATTTAAAACAGTTATTACTTTGACAGATTGAACTACAGTGGGAGAGAGCATTTTAAGCAAACCGTAATGCCAGGAAGGCAGAGAAGCATGAGTATGTATGTCAGGAGAGGAAGGGTGAAGAGGTGATATCTGTAGAGAAACAACTAATTCAGTCTGGCTGAAGTTTAGGGTATAAGTAAGGAAGTAGGGAAAGAGGCTGGATGTGTTTGTGCCATAGAGTGGAAGCCCCTGAAAAGTTTTTGAACAGGGCACTAAATGCAGAGTAGCACTTACTGAAGATTAATTAGGCAATGATATGTAAGGCAGATTCAATTCAGAGGTTGGGGAGCGGGAGTAACTGGGGTAGAGCCGAGATTCAGTTCCCTGTTTGATTCTGAGTCTTCGTTTATCAGACTAAAGCATATAGAAAAGATTTCCTTTGGAGGGATATAACAGTGAGTTCAGACTTGGATACTGAGTTTGAGATGCCACTGGAACATTCCAGTGAACCAGCTCTGGTCACTCCTGGCTGCATTCCATCCTTCAGTCAGTAGGGAAATAGACTCCATCTCTTTATGGCAGAAACCGCAGAGAAATTGTTGCCACTTTTAATCTACTGTGCCACTTTTGTGATTTATTAGCTCTATAACCTAGGGCTTTTTACTTAACCTTTCTCAGTCTTAGTTTCCTAACATGTCAGAACAAAACCTTCATAGACTTCTGAAAGTTAGGTAGCATATGTATCTATCTTGCACAGGTCTTAGCATGTGTAGGTGCTAAGAAATGATAGCTACCACTATCTGCATAGTCCTCACTGAGTCAGGTTCAAGTACTGGCTTTGTCATTACTAGTCGTATGATTATTTAACCTCTTTAAACCTTGGTTTGTTCATCTTTAAAATAAGGATAATAAAAATACTTACAACTACAGTTGTTGTAAAGATTTACGAGATGATCTGTGCACAGAATTTCTTAAGAGGATAGTATTAATAGCTCCCAAACAGAATTGTTGTGAGGCATACAGTAAAGCCTTTAAATATTAGCTATTATTATTATAATTACTACTACTACTACTACTACTATTGTATTAGATAGATAAGAATCACCTTTCCATTTATTGTGGTTTTTTAAAAGAATCTTCTCAATACCTATTTACTTAGAAAATTATATATATAAACAGATAGACGGATGTTTGAAAATATAAACCAAAGACATCTTGAGGACATTTTGCTCTGTGTATTAGTAACTTCGGGGTGTTTGGGCTTCAGGTATGGATTCTAGAATCATATGCATAGAGATAATACTTGAGAACCCTGAGGGAGCACAGGGAGAAAGGTGGGGTAATGAACCTTACTAGGTGTTTGCTTATAGCAGATGGGAGGGAAAAGAGAGGCCAGGAAAGGACACATAAGGAAAGCTTAGCGATCCAGAAGTAAAATGATAGTCACAGTCCCAAGAAAGAAGAAAATTGCAGGAAGAAGGGGGATGCTCAACATTGTTAAATGGTACACAAAAGCCTGAGAAAAATTTCAGTCTTTGCTAGTTATGGGGTAATTGGTGACTCGAGAGGACAGTTTTAGAAAGAGAACCAAGGGTGAAATCGAGATTCTGAGGAACTGAGGAGTATGTGGGTGTAGGAAAAATGGAAGTTATGATGTAGCTTACTTTTTAAAGATGTTTTCCAAAGAAGAGAAAAAAAAAATACACAGGACAGTAACTATGTCTGTAGTAAGGTCAAGGGAGAGATATTTATAAGGAGGGAGAATCTTCGTGGGAATTCAAACAGGGAAAGCAAATGAAAACACCATCAAGAGAGGTCCTTGGTGGAATAAGAACCCAGAGGAAACAGGAAAGAATGGGAATAGAGGATACTTTGAGTTTTATAAAGGTAGAGATGCACATCTTTCTTAGAGGCAAGAGTAAAGCAAAGGAGTGGGCAAATTAAAGCTACCAGAAGATACTGAGATAGAACAAATGGAATTGCATGAGGTCTCCATCAGATAGTTTGAATCTTACTGGTAAACAAAAAGGTGACTACTGTAATCTCAGAGATTTCCGGGAGCTGAGTGGGAACTGAAGGACGAGAGGAACCTTGCAGAAGAGCTGCTGCATTGTAGCTGAATACAGTAATTCTGTGCAGTAATGGGAGCTTAGTTGAAATTAGACACTGAAAATAGATCTCCTCTACTGACTTTTCCTAGAAATGTCTAATGTCCAGGAAGTAAGAGCAGAGAAAGCATATTTTGCATTATAGTAAGCTTGATAATGCTGAAGTGGGAATGAGAGAAGAAAAAAATTGCAAGAGATGCCATGTAGTGGTTAATGGTATATTACTGACATGGCTTGGTATATTACTGACATAACGAACGAACCCAGAAAAGAGGATATGTTAAAAGAAAGAGTTCAAGACACAAATGGATACCATTAGGATTAAAAACAAGTTTAGTAATCATGAAAAAATGAAAGAACTTGAAGTTAAGGTAAGAATGTGTATTTTCAGGGGTCAAGATCTTAGAAGTAGAAAAACATCAAGTGAAATGAGGCCTAGGGAGGCCTCATTGGGGGGCAGCCTGGTGGGGTGGCGCTCCGCTTCAGGAAGTCCAGGAAGCCATGAGGAAAGGCTGTGTAGGAGTAAGATACAGTGGGCCAGTCAGAGAGGCCTGGCTCCGAGCCTGGCTCTACTACTCTCCAATTAGGGGAGCCTATGTGAGTTACTAAACCTTTCCACATATTTTCTATCTGTAAAATGGAGGTCATATTAGTTCCCAACCTTTAGAGTTGTTGTGGGGACTAAATGTGATAATGTATGTAAAGTATCTCACATTTGATACTTAATAAGGGCTCAAAGGATAGTTTTATTAATATTTAGTGTTAACTTTTGGTATTTTCATGAATCATACCTCTCTGTCCTTGGGAGGATGGCACAGTTTAAGGTGGAGAGGAAGACTGTGGGTGGAGTAGTAAAGTCAATGAAGAAGATATCAGGTTTTAGAGGTCAGTGGATGATTGGGCAAGGACTGTTAGAAAGCCTAACTAAAAATGCCTTCAACAATAGACACTGACTTCCTCAAAATAAGTAAGCCCTAGCAGAACTGCTCCAAAGTTTGGTACCACTGGCCTAATGATATACTGAAAGACCCACATTCTGTCTTTGTCTTTTTAGGCTATTTCTCATCATGGCCCTAATACTGTGTCTGCAGTTTCAGGTATCCTTAGGCACTGAGTTTGGGGGTTCCTTAGCAGATCTCTCTAGAATGTGAGGGGGTTAGCACCCATTGATTTCAGTTTGGGGAATAAGAAAACAGAGAAATACCATTTAATATTTGTTATACAAGTGATGCTTCAGTAAGCACCCTTGTAGATGCCTCATTATGCATATGTGAAGCATTTTCTAGGGTGAATAGGGAAATATGAAATTTCTCCGACAGAAGGCACATTTTAAATGTTGTGGAATCTTACAATTGGTTTTATCATTTTATGCTCTCATTAGCACTAGTATATAAAAAAAATAAAGATTGTCCTACTTCCTATCCAAATTTTGATAAAATCAAACCTTTAAACATTTGCTATTCTGGCAGATGAAAATGTATCTCATTGCTCTTTCAATGTGCATTGTCCTGGTTGCAAATGAAACTGACCATCTTTTCAAATCTGTGGGTCATTTGCATTTAATTTTCTGAGCTTCTTTTTGATAACTTTTGCTTGCCCTTCTGTTGGATTGTTTGTGTTTCCTTAATTCTTCATGTAGTCTGCCTACTAATTCTTTTATTGCTATCTATGTCTATCATTTCTCTTTTAGCTTTGTTGAAGGTGTCTATTATGGGCAAAGATTTTTCATTGGCACAGAAATTTTTGCACACTTTGGTTCTTAGGCTGTTTTACTGGAAGTAATTAGTTGTTTGATCTCCAGGGTCAACCCTGCCCAAAGCCAACTATACGAACCAGTTTCACAAAGGATAAGGAGAGAAAGTCTCAAGTGCTTAAATATGTTTCAACTCATAAGTCTGATGTCATGACTGAAATTTGTATGAGTCATTCCTAAGGGACTTTCTGGCAACTTGGACTTTAACTAGGTGAAGGATGTTATTATCTTGCTAAGACAGGATATTAGCCTATTAACACATTAACAATGATTGTGTTCTCTGATTAAATGTTTTGTCATTCATTTTTATTGGAGAAAATGAGATGGACAGGTAAAGTAAAGAACGTTTGAAACATAGTGCATGGCCTGTGTTCTTGAAGAACTTTTATGGAGGGCTTTGGGTAGCAAGGAGGCAGCTTCAGTGCAAATTTTCTCTTTGTTGGGAAGGAAGAGAGGAGAAAGACAAAAAGGGAATACTCTCAAACAAACTTTGATTTTTTTTCTCCTCTCAGCCTGGAGTTCTTGCAGTCCTCTAATACTTGGGACACTTGCATAAGTCAATATCAAACCATGATAGTTTTTCACTGAAATTAGATGCTGTTTTGATGATTCCTTTATTAAGGCAACCTTAAATAAGCAGTCCTATGCTATGATTCAACAGATACTTTCAAACATTCTTCACAAGAGTCCTGTGATAGAGACAGTCATTTGAGATTGAAAATGAGAGGATTAAAAAGAAAGAGGCATAAAAGCCTTGTCTTTTGTCATGTGTTAGGTTGGGAGAATTTGTTCTATCCTTGTAAATAGTTTTTAGCCTGTAAGAGAAAAATATTTAAAGAAAGCAGATGTTGATGAGTCACATTTAAACTCTTATAGTTTGAAACATGTTTTTTATTTGTATATGAAGCTGTTGTCTGGAAGTTGGCTGGCTAAAGCCCTTGACTAAAAAACCCCTAAATGGTGAATTTCCCTATCATCAAATACCAAAGAAGTAGGACTAGATAATCTGTAAGAACACTGCCAACTTTTTTTTAATGAGTTTTATCCCTTTTTTGCCCCAGTCATGTAGCCACTAGATGATAAAGTCCTCAGTCCCCTTTCTCTTTCTCCTCTTCTTTAAGTCACTGTCCACCCACTAACAGTGAATGAGTTAGGAAGGAGAAAATTTCCAAAGTGTGAGAATGGGAGCAATATTTATTCATTGTTTAATAAATAGTTATAGATCGCTTGTCATGTATTAGACTAACCATAAATAGACAGACAAACCAAATAATCATAAGCATGATTACTGCTGAAGGTAAATGCTGTGAAGCTCTTCCGTGACAATGGACAGAATACCTGATTGAGGAGTTTAAAAAAGAAAAAAGAAAAAAAAAAAAAAAACTTCTCTCAGGAAGAACTAACTCCTGAGCTGAGATCTGAAGGAGGATGAGAGTTAACAAAGTGAAAGAGTCAGTAGGTTGACTGTGGTAAGAGCATTTCAGGCAGAACAAGCATTCACAGGAGTCCTACAACAGGAAGGAGCACAGTGTGTTCCGGAAACTCAGAGGCAAGGAGATGCATGCCCTGGGAAATTAAGAGGAAATAGATAGGACAGTTCTGCAGACAGTTCTCCCTCAGATTCCTTGCTACTCTCTTCCTCCTTCTTTCTCTCCTAGAAGATAACAACCCCTTCAGCTAGGCATTGTTTTAAGCACTTAACACATACTAACTCAACCCTAATTCAACAATAACTCAATGAGTATAGTAGAATGTATGAACTCAGAACCCTACCTGAAAATCTCTGCTTTGCCTTTTTAGGCTCCTCATATACTGAGCTAGCCTTAAAATAGTAGACATGTTTTGCAGGGATAAGCCCAAGGTTATTTGAGAAAGAAAGGAGGGAAAAAAAGGAAAGAGGTATTCAAATGTGTTTTAGTCATGCTAAGTCCAAAGCCATTGGGCTTAGGAAGAAAACTACAATCCATTCATGCATTATTTATTGGATTATGGTGTGTAGATATATTGAGTGCACATTGTGCCAATTACTGTTCTGAACATTTTATATATTAGCTTATTGAATCTTCACACCCACTCCTATTATGATGCCCATTTTACAAATGAGAAAACCAAAAGAAATCTCTAAGGACATACAGCTAATAGCAGTGACAGGAGGTGGGAGCTGAGCCTGCATGGTCTATACTCAGAGACCACACTCTTAAGCACTAGATGTCACTTGCTTATTTGTATGACTACAAAATGCCCTGTTTCCTAAAGCTGTTTTCTTCTTCCTTTCTCTAACAGACTCTCTTATGATACATTAGGAAAGAAAGACCCTCGTGACAAACGTGATGTAGTCACTGGATTTCAAACAGGAAAGAGAAATTTTGGTGGAACTCTCTAAGGACAACTACTGAAACTGCCCTTTCTTCAACGAATAAGAATATGGAAGCAATTTTGTGGCCCATGAACATAGAAGACTTAAAATATTCAGCAAGCCGCCATGTAACTCTAGATTCCTGAAACTGGTAGTATGAAAACAGCTCTAAGGCTGCTTTGGAGCAGGGATTAAAATCAATCCTACACCACTAAAGTAATTACAGCAGAAAAAAAAAGAAAGACCATTTTCAACAAAGTTGCAGAATTTCTCTGATTTGCATTAAGTATTTGTCACTTTTTTGGCATATGTTTCTCCTTTCATCATTGAACTATGTGAGAGATCACGTGTTTCAAGTTTGTCTCATTCTCCTTTGAATCGAAATCAAATTTCACAGTATTCTTTGGATGAAGGAGTTTCCCTGAAGTTAAATGGAGTTTCCTCCACTATTTTTGAGATCTAAAGAAGCAGGATTTCAGTTCCTCATTCATCACTCATCACTTTAATCACGCTGTTATAGATACCCTCAGCTTTCCTGCTACTTTCTTTCCCCATCTTACTTTCTTAGCAGATAGTAAAGCACTTTTATCATCTTTTCTATGTGTCAATCACTGTTCTAAGCACTATTTACCTACTCACTCCCAGGCCAGATGGAGGTCGGCTGGGAGATGGGTAGTGGAAGCATGCAAAGATCTCCGAAATGCATCTAGTTTCTCTGTAAATGAGAAATATGAGGAACCTGGAGTCCAGCAAGCTGTTTGTTGAAGATTGCACAGTTGTAAAGTGGCGTATGCCTGATTTAAATCTAAGCAGTCTGACTCCAGAGTCTGTACCCTCAGCCTTCATGCACAAGAGCAAAATTCCTCCCTGGTTAAATTCAACTCTGTACTTCCCCTACCTGTACGTGAGAAGCCGAACACAGATGAAGAAAAACGACCAAGATAAATGTTCTCCCTTCAAATTTATGCCTTGAAAGCCTACTCCACTTTCCAATTCAGTTCATTTGTTGATTATTTCACACCTTTTGTCTCTTCAAACCTTAGCTGCCAGTTCTATAATCTTCACTCTGCTGTTGGTTTATTTCCCATTTCATAAAAAAAATAGAAAACCAGAAGAGAATATCTCCTGACCTACTTGCATGGGGCCCCATCTATGCTACCTGATATTTTACCATGGATCAACGGCTATGCTCCTGTCTAAATCCAATGGGCTCTTATTGTGCACTAGATCCTATCCCCTAACTTACTCCAGGATCTCTCTTTCAAATTTATTCTCCCTTCTATATCATCAATTCTTCTACCCTGGCTAACTAATTGCCATCAGTATGTGGATAAACTGTAATATCTCCTGACTTAAAAACAAAAACAGACTTCTGGTCTGGTTTTCTGGTCTTTCATGTAAGAAGCTTGGCGGTTATACTTCTGCACTAACAACAAACAAAAAGATGAACAATTAAAAAAATCGACAACTTTTCTAGATCCATCAGAGAAGTGAGGTCACATGCAAACCACTTTCCCCCACATTAGAGAGACAGACAGGTGAATATAGAGGATCACATCTACCAGAGCAGAAATCTGCATGAGAACCAGTGCTGAGCTAGGAGAACTTAAATTGTAATTGCCAAATTGCTGGGGGCTTAGTGTAGACAAGTCTGAGCATTTAAAACTCTGGGGGAATCCAGTCATAAGGGCCCCATGATTTTGTGAGTTTTACCTCCAGGAGCTCTACCTGGTTATCACAGTGAATATCAGAGAAAAATCCACTTGTGCTTCTGGTAGAGGGAGGAGTAAAGAAATCATTTCGAAATATGCAAGAGCATTCTTTTTTTTCATAAGACCTGCCCATCAGAGAAACTATTTTACTAGAGCCTAAACTATTAAGATTTTATTAGAGCCGAACCAACCTGGGAAAAGGGAAATACCCAACACCAGCTAGCTCTAGCCTTCTACATGGAAGAAGAGAAATATTCAATTCCTATCCCTTTAGCCTTTCACTGGAGAAAGAGAAATAGCTAACTCCAACCCCCTTCAGCTATCCTGTCTCACCCAAGTAGGAGGCAAAAACTGAGAAGCACTTGTGAAGTTCACAGTCCAGAGGCACAGGCTCTCTAAAAGACTTGAGATCTAATTAGAGGACTACAGAATGCTTTCCCTTTCTCTACACCTTACTATCACATTACTATCGGCCTCATTATGGCAGTTCCTTTTACCTAGTATATCATGTCCTGCTATCAAGAAATAATTAAAAAGCATACTAAAAGGCAAAAAAAAAAAAAAAATGGTCGAAGAGATAACAGCCATCAGAATTGGTCTCAGATATTGCAGGAATGTTAAAATTATCCAACCAGGAATTTAAAACAACTATGATTAATATGCTAAGAGTAATATGCTAAAGTTGACAGCATGTAAGAATGGTTGGGCAATGTCAGCAGAGAGGTGGAAATTTAAGGAAGAATAAAAAAGAAAAACTAGAGTTCAAAAAACACTGTAATAGTAAAGAAGAATGCCTCAATGGGCTTCTTGCTAGACTAGACACAACTTAGAAAAGAATCTCTGAGCTTAAGGGTATCTTACTAGAAACCGCAAAAAACTGAAAAGCAAACAAACAAAAAAGACTGGGGTGAGGAGGGTGGGGGGAACCAACAACCCAGAATAGAATAGCTATGAACCACGGGACAACTATGAAAGGTGTAGCATACACATAATAGGAATACCTGAAGGAGAATAAAAAAAAAAAAAAAAAAAAAAATGAAAGAGGGGACATCACTACAGATCCATGTGCATTTAAAGGATAATTATACCTTTTGCAAAAATTAATTCAAAATGGATAATAGTCCAAAAATGCAAAATTATAAAACTCTTAGAAGATAACAGAAAAGAACTTAGATAATCTTGGGTATAGTGATGACTTTTAGATACAACACCAAGTCCACGAAAGAAAGATAAAGTGTATTTCATTGCAACCAAGGACTTCTACTCTGCAAAAGACAATGTCAAGAGAATGAGAGAATAAGCCTCAGAGTAGGAGAAAATACTTGCAAAAGATTTTCTGTATCTGATTAACAATTGTTATCCAAAATATACAAAGAACTCTTAAAACCCAACAATAAGAAAACCAACAACTGCATTAAAAATGAACCAAAGATCTGAACAGACACTCTAGCAAAGAAAATATACTGAAAGCAAATAAGCATATGAAAAGATGTTCATTAAGGAATTGAAAATTAAAATAATGAGATACTACTACATACCTATTAGAATGGACAAAATCCAAAATACTACAACACTAATCACTGAGCTCAGTCTTTGGTCTTTTTTTCTGTATCTACACTCACATTTTTGGTGATCTTATCCAGACTCAAGGTTTTAAATGCTGTCAATAACTGAGGATGCATCAAGCCAAAACACCCCGTTTTCGGAGCTGTTGTAAGGATTAAATGAGTTAATATATACGAGGCACTTAAAACTGTGTCTGGAACAAAGTACTCTATAAAAATCGGCTATAAATTCGTTAGCTGTCTAATAGGCATTACAAACATCACATATTCAATACCAAACTTCCAATTTTTCTCCCTTAGTTTCCCCCACTTGCAGCCTTTTCTAACATCCTCTTTGTTTGCTACCATATTCCCCATCTAGTCCATGAGAAAACCCTGGTTTTCCTACCTTCCAAATATATTCAGATTCCAAATCTTCTCAATATTTCATCACTATATCCTCATCTAAAGTAAATCCATCTTCCACCTGCTCTATTGCAAATACGCAGATCAGTCTGATCCCTTTTATTTCTCCTTTGTCTAGTTCAACACAGCAACCAGAGTAATCCCTTTAAAATGTAAGTAAGATCATGCCATTCTTTTGTTCTACATCCACCTGTGGCTATCCATCTTACTCAGTTAAAAGCCAATCAATATCCATGCAATAGCTTACAAGGCCCTAGATTAATTAGCCTTTGCTCCTTCTCCTATTTTATTTCCTACTCTGTGTGGTTCACTCTGCTTTAGCACACTAGCCTCCTTGTTGATTCTCAAATATTCCAAATATATTCCTTCCTTTATTACTTTTGCATGTGATCTCCCTCTCCCTGGAATGTCCTTCCCCCAGATAATCTGCTGAAATGCCTCTCCTTACCCGCCTTCGCTTCTTCAATATCTCTCTCAAAAGTTTTCCTCTCTCTCTTGCATCATCAGGGATACTAAGGGAGGAACTAGTCTGTAGATTAAGTCAAAACTTCAAACCCAGGTTCTTGATAACATCCTTTGAGCATCTAGATCAAGCCATGCCTAATAACAGCCCTACCCTTGGACTATTATGTGAGGCAATCATGCCCTTTAGAGTTTATTACGATATCTGTCAAACAACTTGGAAGGCATTATACATGAAAGATATCATTATCATTAGTATATTTTAATCATAATTTATTATTGTTCATTTTCTAATGTAATTAAATTGTATACTGATGAGTATTAACAGAGAGAAAATTGTAATTTGTGTAAATAAAGAATGGAGAAATGTATTGTTTAACGTTTTGTTCTGGGGACATTATTATATTGTACAATGTGAAGAGAAGAGAGAGAGGGGAAGGAGCCAAAGGGAAAGGAGTTGACAGTTATAAACTGTCAGGCTTTGTGCTAAGTGCTTCACATGCATTTTCTTCTTCAAAACTCAGCAACTCCAGGGTGAATTTTTTTCTCCACATTTTACAAATGAGGAAGGTCAGAAGATTAAGGTCATCTAGCTATCAAGAGGAATAGTTAGGATCTGTGACTAGGGCTGTGTTCCTCTAAAACCTATCCTCTTGCCAGTTTCAACATGCTGGGTTTGGTCTTTAAATCTTTCTACAATAAATAAGTACTGTTTATTGAGTAAGTGAGTGAAGCCAGAAACCAAGTGGAAAAAAGAATTCTTTTCAGTCCACAAATGTCAAGAGTGATAATATGTAGCTGTGTTCTTACCATTAAGCTTAAAATCTTGCAACTCAGGCTTTTGTAGAAACATGAGAGAAAAAAAGATTTACCATCAGCATATTTATTGAATTAAAGAACGATAAAATATTACTGCACATAGAGACAATATTCCACCTATTTCCTGGAACCTATTCTATGACAAGGAAGGATATGAATCAACTATAAATAGGTTATATTAGCTCATCCGTTGTTACCAGATGCAGCAAAATTTAGTGTCCAGGATAAGAGTCAGTTTAAGCATTGCCCTGAACTTACTTTTTACGGAGCAAAACATTTTAAATAGTATATGTGTAAGAAATTCTGATTGTTAACTTTTACATTGTGGTTTAAAGTATATTACAATAGAAACATTTAAAGAAATAATTTTACGCTTGTCTCGAGAGACAAACTACAGTAAAAAAAAATCTGGTTAATTCACTCAAGTGAACATTATTTATTAAGTGCCTATTTGTGCTTTGAACTCTGTTGGATACTATGTACAAAGAGAGCATGGTGTACTCAAACTAGTCCATAGCCTTGGGAAATCCTTGAGGGACCCTTCTTCTTTTGTGGGTTCCCAGGCAATGCAAAAGCTATTTGGGATGAGCTATATCCTGGATACAAAGCAGCAATTGAAGTTGGCCAGCTCACCTTCTTCACAGAGCAGGGAGAACTGAAAAAAGGCAGGGTATTTTCTCAATCCTTTGCAGAACCAACCTACTTTTAATCCTCTAAATGTCTTCTAAATTAATCTGTCTTGCACATTATTTTTATTGCTATTCTTTGAACACCAAAACACTTAACATATTCCCAGTATTGAGATACTAAGAAAATAGCTAAAAAAATTTTCTTAGAGGTTTTCATTGGGACAGCTGTCCCTACAAAGATTCATTGTTGATATTCTACCTATACCAGTTTGATATCCACTTTTCTTTTTAGATTCAATGTTCAGTTCATTTGTTGAAGATATCCTCACCCTCATTAATATTTTGTGCTGTGCCAATTAAAACAATATTTTAATCTATATAACAAGGAAGTTGTTCGCGGTGTTATATCATACAGTTAAAAGACTCCAAGAAAAAGTTTATTCAAATCCAAGTTAGCTACACCTTTCAATACACATATACAGCTGTGTCTGTACATGGGTGGGAAGAACACTTGGCAAACAAGACTATAATACAGCTGTGGGAGGAGGAGGGATGACACACTGGCTATGAATTTTTACTTCTGAGGCCAAGAGGGCCTTTATGCCTGCACTTCTGTGCTCTCCAATCCAACTTGGGCTTCTGAGGGTCCAGATTCAAGAAACCCTTGTTAGTACTGGCAGCCATGCCTTGCTTGTATGGTTTCTGGAGATTGGGTGAGGTGTCCATGATAGTTGTGAATGTGTTCAGACATGAGGTAATTTTCAGGGACCCTGAGAAGCAAGGAATCCTAACTTCTAGGTAATTTTATTCTTTCTTCTTTATCTAGTATGGAATAGACAATTTTTGAAAATTTGTGATCTGTGTATAATAAGTTTGGGTGCAAGGATGAAGGAGCGTAAGGAGAGAGAAACATTTCTATGTTCAAATGTGGAACTCTGAAACATATCTATAGTAACACCTTTCAATTTAATGAAAAATATTAATCTTCAACATGTCATTTTGCTATTTTTCAGAAAGAAATACATAAGGTAATGGTTGAAAGACCTATACGGTTGATAGAAATTAACTTGAAATTGGGAGAAACTCTGGAAATAGATTTTTTTCATTTTAATGTTGAATATGTGAAATAATTCAAGAATAAATTGTGATTATTAATACTGGACCTGTATAATAATCATTTTGAAATTTTCATTTATTATGTTAATCAAAGGAAGTTGGGGTGGGTGGGATATGCAAGTTAAGGGGGAAATCTACCTTTTGGAGACCGAAATTTGGTCCTTTTGGATGGGATAACATAATAGAATTAACTTGGCCACCCTATGGGTTTGACAAAACTGACTGCTAAAGAAGATTACCATCTCTGGTAACACTCCGCACTCAGTAGGTAGCAAGGGCTTTTCAGCCATTTTAAGAAGCAGGAGCTGATTCCTCTTTGCCATGTGGGCTCTTTCTCAAATCATCTCAGGAATGATCCTCATTCATTCTCCTTCCTGCACAAGCCACCTCTCAGAACTTCAAATCTCACTTTCTAGCCTAATCTAAAGGCCAGAACACTAATTTACTTAAGTCCTTAAAATCCTTAAAAGAATCTAAGAATTCTATCATTTTGGAAAGAGTACCAAGCCTACAAAATTCCTTTACTTATAGTAACATTATTTTTACTGTGAAAGCTTACTTTTGGATTTTTAGGATCCTAAACCTTAATTATGAATTCCTTAATGCCTAGAACATTTTCAACCATGATATCAAAAATCTCTCATAACTCCTCCTCTCTTCATGTTCCAATTATACTGAACTATGAGCCACACTTGCTCACACTTCCGTACTTCTGCACTTCAAGATTTAGTTATGTCACCTTTGGGGCTGATTGGCATTCGGGTGTTGCCCCAACGGTAGCAGGAGGGAGAGGAGTAAAGATGGTGCAGATGTGCCATCTTTTTTCTGTTTTTCCTCAAATGACCAGTGAAGACTCACAGGTCATTGAGATTTAATAGTTTTATTAAAAGTATATTTTAGGGGGTGATTCCATAGTGTAGTGGTTAGTCCATCTGCTTTGCATGCAGAAGGTCCTGGATTCACACCCCAGGTGGAGCCATGGACCATACTCTGGATGTGCCAGGCCCCGAGTGCACAATGCAAGTGCGTGGGAGGAAATGCCCCATCTTCAGAGATCCAGTTCTTAAGGGGAAATGGCAACATCTATGGGTCAGGGGTGAAAGTGTGTGTGGGGGGGGGGGAATTAAAGAAGGGAAAAGAAAAAGTACATTTTAGAAAGACAAAGAATGTCCTAAGAGGCACATGGAAAAAGACAAAGTATACTCCAAGAAGGCACATGGTCCCAGCGTGGAGAGCTGCTACAGAGTGCTATAACAACCACCACAACAACACGGCAAAAAGAAAGGTCCAGAAGTGGTAATGTCTGCCATATATTCAGGCTGTGATGGGTGGTTCCAAAGGCATTCTGAGGTGATTGGCAAGTGAGGTCACTTTGATTGACACCTAGCTGCTATATAATTGCCTAGTGTGCATGTGCTTACCCAGAATATAGTTAAAGCATTATTATACAAAGATATCTGGGATACTTCCTGACATTCCCTGTTTGAATTACATGATCCTCTTACATGCTCTCATAGCACATGTGCATAGCTGTATTACACTGTATTAAAATTATACATTCACTTTTCCATCTTCCGCATTAGTCTGGGGCTTTGTGGAGACAGCTGTTTTTAGGTTTTGTTTTTTAATTTAACTTCTGTTATCTCCAAAACCTACTATATTGCTTGTACACAGTAGTTGCACAAGTGTTTGTTAAATAAATGAAAAAGTTGAGATGCTTAACAAAGAAACAAAACTGTTAAGATCCACCACTTTTTTTCCTCCACGTTTGACTGAACTAAAGTTGTTGGTAAGTAGACCCAGCAGCCAAATGGCCAGTTTCCATACTGATCCCTTCTCCTATAATGATTTCAATAAATTACTCTATGGCAGCAAGTCGTCAATGTGAAGCAAGAGCATTGGCTTCACACAATTAATGCTATGAATAATGGTAGTACATTATTAATGGGGGTATTTTGGTCATTCTAATTAAAAAGCTCTAGTAATAAGGACTATTGTAAGGATAATGTCACACTGAGAAAGAAATGATTAGATCTAAGAATGGAACAAATGGATTCATTAAATGGCTAAGCTTTGCTTTAGGAGTTCATGGGTATCACTGCACAATCATTGGGGTCCCAGGGTTCAGTATTCATTCTGAATGGATCCACTATGCCTTAGCCCAATTAATGCAGCTTGAAGATCCATTGCCCAGAAGAGAGTAGTTGAATAGACTCAGATATTCTTCTGATTAAATCATAGTAATGTTGATTTTTCTATTGGTAATCACAATAGCCCCACAGTATATTAGCTAAGGTTAAGAATAAAGAACTATTCATAAAATAATGCCCTTAAAGCTGACTGAGATTTGATCTGCTTCTGATACATACTTGCTATCTGACCTGGGGACATTTTCTTAACTTCTCTGGAATTCATTTACGTTTTATGCAACATGGGAAAAATAGTACTCAGCTCACAGGGTTGTTGTGAGGGATATATGAGATGAGCCTGATGCCTGGGACACAGTAAGTACTCAAAAAATATGAAATTCTACCACCACCATCATCATCATTACTAATGCTTCTACATAGGAATGTTGCTCCTTCTCAATTCTATAGAGTCTGAACACCAAGTAAAGAAACATCAAGTCTAAAAATTAACAAAATCCAAATAGGTAAAAAGGAAAAAAATTTCTTCAAAAATACTTCCATTTAAGTATCCAGTAATTAATTCTATTATCTTCAGTTTAAATACTTACAATATATTTATAATAACATATAAATTTAAATATATTTATATGTTAAGTAAATATTTTAGAAATTTAGGCATAATCTCATGAAAAGGAAACCTTTTTCCTGCCATTAAACCTATTAAGATGTTGTATATATAGTTTTCAAGACAAGAAAATACTTATGCTACAATGTTAGATAATGGAGAAAAAATATTAACTGAGTATTTATGAGTTGTAGGAGTTAGATGATTTTCTTTATACTTTCTATATTTTCTAAATTTTCTAGAATAAATATATTTTAATGTTAAGACATTTATTTTTAGGTGGTAAAGTTATTCATCTTGTCAATCATATATATGCATATATAAACACATAGTTGTTTTTTTTTTAGATTTTAGAATACACAATCCTTGTAAAAATGATATAAACAAAACAGACATGTATAAAACAGAAAGCGAACTCAATATAAGAAAATCAATATAATATAGCACATTAACAGATTGAAGCACAAAAACTACATGATAATGTTAATTGATGCAGAAAAAGCATTTGACAAAATTCAACACCCTTTCATGATAAAACCACTCAACAAATGAGAAATGAAGAAAAGCATCTCAACATAATAAAAGCCATATTCGAAAACTCCACAATTAGCATCATACTCAAAGGTGAAAGATTGAAAGATTTTCCTCTAAGATCAAGAATAATGTGAGGGTGTCCACTCTTGTCATTACTATTCAATATAGTGCTGGAGGTCTAGCCAGAGCAATCGGACAAGAAAAAGAAATGAAAGGCATCCGAATTGAAAAAGAAAAAGTAAAATTATCAGTGTTCACACATGATATGATCTTATATGTAGAAAACTCTAAATATTACACACACACACACACACACACACACACACACATACACATGCAAAACCTATTAAAAACCAATAAATGATTTCAGCAAAGTTGCAGGACACAAAATCAACATGCAAAACTCAGTTCCATTTCTATACACTAATAATGACTAATTTAAAGAGGAATTAAGAAAAAAATCCCATTTACTAGAGCATCAAATAGGATAAAATCTTAGGAATCAACTAAGGAGGTGAAAGACTTACACATTGAAAACTACAAAACATTGCTAAATGAATTGAACATTTTAATAATATTAAGTCTTCCAACCCCAAAGAATTCAAAGCAGGATCACAAAGAGGTATTTATATACCCATGTTTATTGCAGCATTATTCATAATAGCCAGGAGATGAAGCAATCCAAATGTCCATTGACAGATGAATGGATAAAGAAAATCTGTTTTTTACATAAAATGGAATATTATGCAGCCTTGAAAAAAAAAACCGAAATCTTGTCATGTGCTACAACATCAATGAACCTGGAGGACATTATGCTAAATGAAATAAGCCAAACACAAAAAGACAAATACTCTATGATTCTACTCATATGAAGTATCTAGAGCAGTTAACATCGTAAAAAAGTAGACAGATGGTTGCCTCGGGCTTAGGGAAGGGGGATGGGAGAAGAGGAAACTACTTGTTTAATGGATATAGAGTTTCAATTTTATAAGATGACAACATTCTACAGATTTGTTGTACAGCACTGTAAATATACTTAATACTACTAAACTGCTACACTTAAAAATGATTAAAATGATGAATTTAATATATCTTAGTAGTAAGTGATGTGGGCTACTGAAGTGTCTACATCCTTTGTCACTCACTTTCCTGTTCATTAATATATGTATAAAAAATGTTATTGTTTTCCTACATAACTTGCCATAGCCTATCTAGCTGAGGGTTCGTTATTCTACACTATCAGTGATGGCATGAAGACTAAAGAACAGAATTAAAGTCTATATTATTAGTGCATTCAGAACTGTGTAGTATATTGACAAGGCACTAGTGTTCACGTGTGAGAGCCCATGACACTGTTTCATTTATACAGAGATGTAAATCTCACCCAGGAAAGACCAGATATGCCTTAAACATTAAAAAAGGCATTTGAATTTTTAATTTCAAGCCTGTTTTGATGAATGAGAAAAAAAGTGTATTTAAAATTCTTACATTTTGTAAGGCAAATTCATATTCTTTTGCCCTTAAAATGAAGCCACATGAAAGCCCTTTAAAGGTAAAACTTCATTTAATGGTCCAAGAAGTTGAAATTAAATAGCAGGAGTACCTGTATGCTTTTAAAACTTGTCTCTTTTAAAAACTTTTTTTGATGTTTCAGTAAGTACCAATTAACATATATAATTTACTATAAGTCTAACTGAAAAAAGTTACTTTGCAATTATGTAACAATATTTTCTTTCATTTAACAAAATTCACCTCTTGGAGGAAAAAGTTTTAAAACAGACCACATATTTCTCCACATATCTGAGAACAAATGGGACAGACCACTGGAGTTGTGTTAAATTTATGGAGAAAATAGAGCAGGATAATGAATCTTTTCAAACAATTTCAATATGTAGTGCAGTAACTTCTGGTAAAACTCTCTGAAAAGCAGACAATGTGTTTTTAATATCTGCTTGGAAGATAAATATATATGTATCCAGTTAAGAATTCAGATTCTTTGCCGATATTGTGAAATAAATTCAGGCACTGTGGAAATCTCCAATATGCAGAGTTTATTACTCATCGATGCAAACAATTTTTTCCAGGTAGGCAGTGGGTCTTTCAAATGTAAAACTGAAAATTTTTAACATGCTCCTGATGGTAATGTATATTCAGTAATAAGTTGTAAATGGTCAACAAATGACTGGCTAGAATCTAGCTAGATATTAATTGTTGTTTGATATTATTAATGGTCTCATCTTTTTTTTTTAATGAAATACCATATTCATGTCATTTAAAAAATTCTATAAACGGTTTTTGGCAGTACGTTTAATAAAGTATTAGCCTATGCAGATGTTGAGCAGTTTTTTTCTCCCCAGGATGATAATGCAGCTAAATGATTATGTCAATGATATGTTCAGAGGTTAAGGCAAAATAAATTGTCATTTTGTATGTTCCCTGAATTCCTAGCACCTAATTTTTAAAGTTGAGATCTTGAACCGGTCATTATTATCACATCAAATGTTTCCCCCACTTTTAGTGTGGCATTAACTTCAGTCTTCACATCAATATATGGGCAAGTAAATGAACCAAGAAAACAAAAGTGGTCAAATGTGTCCAAGTATTTCTTGAGTTTTAAAAGCCAATTAAAAGCAGCAGCTTTTAATCTAAACAGATGGAAATAAAAACAAGGCATAAAGATATATTTGCATCTTCTCTGAGGTCATCCACTAAATATTTTAGATTCTATAAAGTTCTGTAGTTTTAAATAACTTGTTATTAGTTATTGTAGCTTTAAAATAAACAGCCTTGGGAAAAAGAAAGCTGCAATTTGGGGACATCTCTTTGGTTTCATAGAATTACTTTAAATATAGATACATCTTCTTAACAGGGAATCCAAGGAACCATGTACTATAACAAGATCGTTCTGTCAATTACTCAAGAGACCCCTTTATTAATTTTCCCTGAAGTTTTTGACTTTTATTTCATTATACCTGTTTTCATGAGATTTTAATACTTCATAGTATATTCACATATAGTTTCTATTCAAATGCTTAACCATTAAAAAAGAATCTTAATAGAAAAAATGAGATCAATCTTTTCGAATATGAACACTTTTAATATCAGCCAAGAAATTTATGTCAGGTAGATTTTTATTAGTATTGACTAAAAACATAAGTTCCCTGGGTAAACATAAGAATCTGTGGTGAAGAATTAACTTAGAGTTTGATACTTTGTGACTAAATCTGTTCCCAAGTAACTTAACCACATATAAAACAAAGCTCAAGAATATGTACAAAAAAACCCCAAAATATCCAGCACTCAACAAGGTAAAGTTCAAAATGTCTATATCCAATCAAAACTTATCAGACAAAATAAACAGAAAAATATAACCTGTTAATGAAAAAAATAAAAATGAAGTATTGCTAAGAGAGGCCTTAAAATAGTCAGGAGGCTATTAAGGAAGTAGGGCCTATGCATATCTTGTGCCTTAGTTCTCAGAGCTATTAAGTTGCTAAACCTGTTGCTAACCGCATAAACATCCTGGATTAAAAAACATTCTAGAATAACAACTGCTACATAAACACATATGGACTTCTTTCCTTAGAGTCTTCACCTTCCTCATTTGCATATTGGAACTAACCAACCCCTGTTAACTCAGCTAGGATCCTTCATTTGCATGAACGAATTACATTTGTGATTTTTGCCTATCTAAACCCTGCTTTTCTTTGCTCTCTCCAGAGCACAGTTTGAGTTGCTACCTAAATCTGTCTCTTAGATTGTAATCCTTTTGCTCGAATAAATGTTTCTTGTTCTTGACAACAGCCTGAACCTCTTCTTTGGTTAACAAATCCGTGAGGAGAATACTCAATCAAAACTGATACAGACTATAGCTAATAAGTGAAAAAGACAAAATGAAATCATACAAAATACTCAATCCAAAAACAAGGTAGTAATAGAAAAATGGGGACACAAAGAACTAATAGAACAAATAGAAAATGACAGCAAGATGGCATACTTTAACCTAATCATATAATCACATTATATATAAATGGTCTAAACATCCTAATTAAAAGGCAATGTTTATTACATTGAATAAAGGTTTCTTTTAGCTGTCTAAAAGAAACTCATTTTAAATATAAAGGCGCAGATAGCTTAAATGTAAAAGAGTAGAAAAAGATATGCCACGCCAGCACTTATCAGGAAGGATGCAACAAGACTAAAAATCACTAATTACTAATATGACCTAAGAAACATTTATAGAACATATTCACCAACAACAGCAGACATGCACATGGGACATTCTCCAAGATGAACCATATTCTGAGCCACAAAACAAGTTTCAATAATTTTAAAAGGATCCAAGTTATAAAAAATATATTCTCTGCCACAATAGAATTAAGAATTGATAACATATATTCCTGAAAACTTTCCAAATATTTGTGAAATAACACATTTCAAAATAACCCATTGGTCAAAGGGAAACTAAAATGTAGTCTTATCTGAATAAAAATAAAAATTTATGAGATATAACCTATCAAAACTTATGTAAAAGATTCAGTTAAAGCAGTAATTAGAGGAAAATTTATAGCATTCAATGCCTATATTAGAAAAGTATCAAATCAGTAACTTTAGTTGTCATGTTAAGAAAATAAATGATGGCAAATTAAACCCTAAGTAAGCAGAAAAAAAATAATAAAGATCAGAGTGGATATCAATGAAACAGAAAACAGTAAAATTACAGAGAAAAATCAATAAAAAAAAAAAAAACTTGTTCCTTGAGATAATCAAAAGTTGATAAACTTCTAGCAAGACTGGTCAGTAAAAAGAAAAAAATATTAAAATTATGCACAACTTCATAGTAATGCACTGAAAACTTATACAAAATGAACAAATTCCTTGAAAGACAAACACTAACAAAGCTCACACAAGAAGGAATACTCCAAGTAGACCTATGTCTATTAGAAAATATTGAACATTTAATTAAAAACCTTCTCCTAACAAGACCTACAGGTCCAGATGGTTTCACTAGTGAATTCTATCAAATATTTAAGGTAAATATACTACAGTATATGACATCTTACAGAAAATGAAATACTTCTCAACTCATTCTATGAGGACACTACTACCCTGATCCAAAAACCAAAGACATTACAAGAAAATTATAGACTAAGTCATCAGTTATGAAAATAGATGTAAGTATTCTAAATAAAATGTTATCAACCCAAATTTAACAATACATTAAAAAAAAAAATCAGGATCAAGTAGGGTTATCCCAGGAATTCAAAGCTGATTTCACCAAGTTAACACATTAAAAAATTTTTAAAAAGCTATATGATCACTTACATAGACAAAGAACATTTGACAAAATCTAACATTCATTCCTGATTAAAACAAAACAAAAAACCCCAACTCTCAATAAACTAGGAATAGAAGGGAACTTGCTCAATCTCATATAAGGAATCTATGAAAAATCTACAGCTAAAGTCATAACTTAATGGTGAAAGACTGAATCCTTTTCACCCAAGATCATGAACAAGGCAAGATTGTTTGTTCTTATCACTTCTATCCATTATCTTACTCAAGGTCCAAGCCAGTGCAGTAAGGCAGAGTTTGATCAATTTTGTTGTTGTTGTTGGTAAGGAAGAGATACTAAGTCAGGCTCTGTGGAGCCATTCAGTCTTTGTCACAACAACTCGACTCTGCCACTGTAGCATGAAAGCACACAAGACAATACATAAACAAATGTTTGGATAAAACTATACTTATAAATACAGGTTTGCTGACTTATATTATAATGCAAGAAAAAAAAGTATCTGGATTGAAAAGGAAGAAAACTCTCTTTATTCACTGATGTCTGTCAGATGATGGTATATGTAGACTATAAAATCTACAAAAAAGATACTTGAATGAGTTTAGCTAGGTTGCAGAATACAATCCAAATTCAAATATTCATTGTATTTCTATATACTAGCAATGAACAATAGTAAATTAAAAAAAAAAGAAATAATAAATATGACCAAAGATGTGAGATGTCAATTCTTTCCAAACGTGATCTACGGATTTAATGCAGGGCCAATCAAAATTCCAAGATTTTTCTTGGAAAAATGGACAAGCTAATTCTGAAATGCACATGGAAATGCAAAGAATCTAGAATAGCCAACGCAACTTTGTAAAAGGCAAAGTCGCAGAATTTATTCTACCATTCAAGACTTTATAAGTATAAAGCTACTGTCATCAAGAAAGTATGGTGTTGATACAAAGACAGACAAGGAGATAAATGAATCAGAGAAGTTTTTTTAAAAATTGAATCAATGGTCAATTGATTTTTAACACATGTGCACAGGCATTCGGTGTAGGGATAAGTCCTTTTAATAAATGACGTTGAAACAATTACATTGTTCACAATGGCAAAAAGGTGAATTTTTATCCAAACTTTGAACAATTTTTAAAAAATTAGCCCCAAATGGATAATAGACCTAAATTAAAACTGACTACATCAATGTTAGTGAGGATGTGGAGCAACTGCAGCTTTTATAAACTGTTGATAAGGATATAAAATGGTATCACCACTTTGGAAAACATTGTGAAAATTTCGTAAAGTTACACATATGAACCAGACATTCCACTTTTATGCATTTACCCAAATGAAACCACATGTTCATACAAAAACTTGTATGTGAATGTTCACTAACTTTATAAAAGCCTCAAACTGAAAACAACCCCAAAGTCCATCAACCAGTGAATGAACTGTTATATCCATACAAACGAATACTACTTAGCAACAAAAAAGGATGCACTAGTAATACATGCAAATGACATGAATAAATCTCCAAATAATTACACCGAATGAAAGTAAAAGAGGACATATTATGTGATGCTATTTAAGTAAAATTATAAAACGTAAACTAATCTACGGTGATGAGTACTTGCTTGGGGAGGAAGGATTACAAAGGACAAGAGGAATCTTTTCGTGGAGATGATTATGTACACTGTATCTTGTGATTATGGTTTCACAGATATATACATTTGTCAAACATCAAATTGTACACTTTAAATATATATAGATTATTGCATCAATTCTATCTCAATAAAGCTGTTTTAAAAAGTTTAGTAAAGATCTATGAAAGTCATTTAGTTTTGTCAGACATTTCTATTAATTTACCTCTGAAATCTGGCTTAATTTACACATTTAAATAACTCACTATTTAAGTTCATATCCTGAAAAATTTCATTTAAAACTGTGGCAAAAAACCTCTACATAAAAGCCATTCCACAGAAAATTCCTAAATATTGTTATATTTCTCATAGGACTCATTTTCAGTTCTACATGCAAGTATGATAACTCATATGTATGTAATTAAATCAGATATTAAAATGTCAGTACAAGATTAAACCTGTTAGCAGCCTAAGTTTGTTGTCAAAACCTCTGAAATCATAGCTCACTTTATTTTGCCTATGCTTTTATTGTTTGCCTCTGAACAAGTTCTAACAGTCAATTTTACATTTGGTCTCCTGATCTTCAACTATCAAAGGGAAGAAAAGATGAAAAAGATGGACGAGCTTTTGAAAACTGTTAGCACCATGCAATTCTGTTCAAGAAGAATGAGTAGTGATACATCACATTATACATGCAAAAACCTAACTAAAATCTAAAAAAAAGAAATCTATCTATGCTTATTTTCATTAGTTTCACTTCAAATAAGCTGATAGAGTTCTAGACAGCATGTAAAGCTCCTATTAAGTTTGATTGGTGCTTTTTCTAATAAAAACGAAGTAGTAACTTAACGAAGCTTAAGATGATTGGCTTTATTGTGTCAATTATATCTCTTAATTTTAAAATGCTAACTGGCTAAAATCATTCAGGAAAACTTAAAATTCCATTTTTGCTGTTTCTACTCCATGAATGGCATTTGAGGTGGTGGTGGTTAAATAGCTACCACTGCCTCTCTCCCCCCACAGTCACTACTGTAATTAAAATTTCCAGAAATGATTTGAAAACCATCCTTTGAAGATACACTCTGCAAACACTTAAAAGATTGTTTTAAAGAAAAGGTAGATGTTTTCTGAACATAATAAAAACATATCCAAATGTGAACTTTCATAGAACTTCCAGTTTTTCATGAAAAATTTTAGGGTGCTTACTTTATAAAGCATTTTGGTATGGCTATTTTACTATTCTGAAATTTTTTCTTCAGAAAACTCAATTATTTCCAAACATCAGTAGAATAGTATCTGGTATTTTCTCTTCAAGGAATGTTCATCTTATTTTATCTTCTACTTCTTTGAATAACTATGTTTACATAAACTGTTTATGTGGGGGGTAGGACATAACAGAAACATCTAAACAAGGTACACTTGATTCTTCCAATACTGAGAATTTTCTTTGTAATAGTTTATCTCTCAGTAGAGATAGCTGATTGAAATTATTGTCAAATGTCTCTGGGAATGTCCCCAAATTTGAAACATGGAGGACAAGGAACTGTGTTTCCTACTTACAGTGTTAATAGTTTGCATTACTGAATTACATTTTAAGAGAATGCATCAGATGGACTTCAACATGCTCATTGGTATTAATCAAGATTGTTTCATAATGTTTTAGAATCTTTTGAAGGGATTTAATTTCATCCTTTTATATTTATGAATCACATGTAAAGTGAAAAGTACTATGTTCTTGAATAGATGAAATCTTTGATTTTGTGCAAATGTATTATGAAGAGAATTTATCATAAACCATTTTTGCCCTTTTAAAGGATATTTTTGTACAGTAGCATGTTATTTTTACATAGTAGCATGCTGTGTATGGACACAGAGGTTTATGATTAGCATAAGACTTTTGTCCCTGTGAATGTCTTCCCAGCCTTCCATTGTCTTTTTATAGACAACTCACCTCTGTTGATACTTTCGTCACTTGTAATAAACCTAAAAATTAAATCTTTATTTAGTTCTCTCTAATGTTGAATGATTAATAATTAAAAATAATTATTTGCTGTTAAAAATCTTCCTGGGAGAGAACAGGGGTGGGGTGGTTGTCAAGGGAGAGGTAGGGTCTCCTATACATAAGCCATTCCATATATCTAAGGGTTCCTGAAGGCTGCATATTAAGACAGCTGACCGTTTGACTTCTCTGAGAACAAAAAGACCAATAAAAAAAATGGAAATGATTAGCTCAAACTAGAGCACATAATTCTTTTTAGTCTTTTTTTATTGTAGATAAATAGGCTAAAACTATTAGTGATTAATTTCCCCTCCCCTACAGAGGTGGAAGATAGATCTGAAATATAAAGGTTCATTAAATATTTATTTACCTTTCCTTCTATTTTGGGTAATCAGAGTAAGAGGTGTAGAAATACTTAATAATTTTTAGTATGTTAGAAGAAAATGGTGGTCCATGGAGTGAACCACCAATGTGGTTAGTTCATTAGGTTATAAACAGTTAAATGACAGCTGGTTTGGTTATACATCTCTACAAATTAACTGGCTTCTCAATTACATATTCACAAAATTATCAAAAGGATTTTGTTATGAAAGTCTTTATTTTCACTATTGAATGAGTAAACATTCAAGGATGAAATTCCTACTAATGCAATGGATTCTACTTCTACCACATTAAATCTTTCTAAATTTAAGTGCAATATTTACAATATACAGTTGACCTTAGAACACCACAGATTTGGACTGAGCAGGTCCACTTATTTGTGGGAGAAAAAAATTTGCATATAAGGTGGATCCACAGAGTTCAAACACATTGTTCAAGGGTCAATGTATTTTTAATCTGCATTTGTGGAGGCTGGGATGTAGTTATTCAGATTTTCAACTTGGGTGGGATGGGGGCGTGTCACGTCTAACCTCTATTCTTCAAGGGTCAACAGTATACAATAATGCACAATCATGAAACGACCCAATTAGTGTATTATTGTATACTATACTTCTAACTTGAAAGGTTTCAGTTACTCGCTTGTACATTGAAACATTTATACACATGATGTAAAGTTATGAACAAGACTGCTCAAAATAAATAGCTACCTATTAAAAATAGTAGTAACATCGTGACAAAATTCTTAAACCATGTATAGCAGTAAAAGTGGTACTGATGACCTTTGTCACTGAAAGAATTCCCTAAGACTTAGATAAAAATAAAGGATTCACAGGTAGAAACATAGCCTCATATATAAAATGAAACTGACATATTCCTTTGAAAACACTGGTACACACTAAAGATTAACTGCCAAAAAATGGTAAGTATTCATTGTCTTTTTCAATTACAGCATGATGCTAACTAGATAGGGCTAAGGAAACTAAGTCCTCATGCTTTAAGTCTCCAAAGATGTTTCTTTTACATATATTCATCTGTTTGCAAATCAGATTGGCTGTCACAGAAATTTATGTCTCTGGGTACCAGGTATAAAATAACCACCTTTGCCTAAAAACGAACATCTCACAGTATTTTCACAAAGGACATTTGAATAAAAAAGAAAATCTAAATACTCAATATTTGAATACAAAATAATTAAAAAGCTCGCCTATAGTTTAATTGAAAAGGCATTCCTATTAATGGTTAGGCACTTATCTCAGTTTCATGTTTTATAGCCTTACCTATGTGTGATTTTCCCCTTCTAAATTGTATTCTCAAATAAGGCAGAGAATGTCTTAAACTACGTCATATAGTTCATGTTACCTACAATGCCTAAATAAGTGACTTACTTGTGAAAAGGCACACAAATGTTAATTAAATGAATGAAAACTAATCATTTCTCTTCTCTGCATTTTAACAGAAAGCAATTAACAATATAAGAGTAAACATACAACATTAAAATAGGGGTATAAAATGCATTTTGTACTAATGTTTCATTCAGGTTTGTTTCTGAATATACTATGAAATTTTACAGATGTTGCTAAATTCTAGTTTAGAGTTCAAATGCTGTGAACTTCTAATTTCTGCCTCTGTAAGTATTGAGAAACAAAATATTATCTTTTTTTTCAGAAAACACTGCCGTTACTAGTAGGATACACACTTAAAAATATATGAAAACCCAAAACACAAGTTTGGTAATTCATCCTTCATCTGGTATTCCTTGAGATATATTCATTGCAACATGTGTATGAGTTCATACAGTACAAGCACAGTGTTTAAGTATCCGGAAGCATTAACATAATAGTATAATATATATCAGAATCACAGTAATAAACTCAATATAGAGGATTAGTCTGTAGTCTGTGATTCTGAAAGTTTTTTATACAAACTTCAATGCTTAGAATATGAAATAGAAATTAAATATCATAAATCATCTGTATGAACTTCTGTCACAAATTCCATCTGTTCACTTTGTTAAAAACTGAGGATGATGTGATATTTTAATGATCTACTACACCTGTAGTTTCATAACTCTTAACATTCTAAATCACTTAATGATTAATTGACTAATTAAATATTAAAAATATATGGTACAATCATACAATTTTATCAGTCTATCCATGGTGGGTTTACAATAACATATGTGATTTGTGCAACAATAAGGAAAAATTTATAATTTAACTATTCTGAACTAGAAAGATTTTGGCAAACATGAGCTCATTATAGGCTATAATTGTTACTGAGTATAAAATAAAAAGTATAGGCTGATGTAACCTCATAGATATTAAAGAGAAAATGAAATGTTCTTACATTTGGGGAAATTATCTCATTTTACAGACTATAAGGAAACAGGTGCAAAACCATAGTTCCTCTTCTGTGGAAGGCTTACATTATAAGATTCGTTATAAGATTTTTAAATTTTTAAACCACAGATTTTAAAATGAAGCTAAATTATTTAATTTACATTGGATTATAGAGATCTATCTTAACGATGGGAATTATATAGAAGTAATTTGTAAGAAAAAAACTACTTAAAATTAAACTTATGTGTAAACAGGTTTTTAAAAGCCAATTTTGGTTTACTGTATTAATATAGGGTAATTGTACTGTAAACAATACATAAATTATACCTACTGGCCTGTGAAATGTACTACTGTTACTGTGGAAGTGAATTTAATTTTGCATTTTGATATTCTCAGATTAAAATGCTTTTGCATTCTCTGAGCATATGTTTTATTTGTAATAAAAGAAACCTAAGGGCAAGGCAGATGAAGGCTGACTTAAATTTAAAGAACTATAGGTATCAAAAGTTACCTCCACACTGTAGCATTTTCCCTTTGACTCACTTTTTAAAGAAAATTTGGTTTTCAAAATCACACATCTGTTTGTAAGGTTGTATACTTTTGTTTACACAGCGCTACCTTATATACATTAAAAAAAAACACTTAAGGTGTAAAATAAATAGATTTTAACTTCTATGAGAATTCTTAGGTTCTAAAAATGGAAAAAAACTTCTTGGCTTATAGCTTTAGAAAGATTTAAGCTCATCAGAGTATTTTAAATGTTTCATTAAAAATGCAATAAATAATATTTAAAACATTTTTTATAAAAAGAACAGAACAATCTTTCATAGATACAAACTTTAAAACTCAGGCAGTCTTTTTAACAAAAAGTACCCTTTCATTGTAGATGGGAAAATAAACTTGGCTAATGATGTTCTACATTTGAAAAATGCCAATTATAGTACTAGTATTGAGGAGCTAGGAAGTCAATTTCTTTATTGATTTTGATTTTTTCATTTAACAAGATTTACAATCCTGTTTTTCTTAGGCTTTATGATTCAGAAGCACTTTAACTTCTATATGCAGATGAAGAAGCTAAGATTCAAGGATTTGAAAATAATGCCAACTTATCTGAAGCAGAAATAAGAGTAGGATCCAAGTCACCAGACATTTCAGTGCTATTATCTTAGCTGCCTTAAAACCCATTTATATTTGCAAATAACAAAGAAAGCACAGTATCAATATTTAAAAACACTTTATAAAAATAATCAAAGGTATAATTAGTACTAAATATGTCATTAGCAAATTATGCCCATTTTAAATATATTTTATTTTTCAGGGGATCTCAATGTCAAAGGCCCTCAGCCCAGTTGTCTAGTGGATCTGTTTACACTCTCAAAAAAATTCAAACTCTAGTATGTACTATTATAACACCATGGATCTCCACACCGATGCTTAAATAGTATTTGGTTCAATTGTAGGTAGTATTTAATTAGGTTGATAATCTATCAATTCAGGAACAACCCTTTCATATAACATCACCTATAGTCTCCTTTTGAGGATTAGTATTAGTGTTACTAAGGTCATAGCAGCACTGTCAGTACTCTATATAGTTCTGTAATCGGTTTTAAGAAAATTCTTTAAATGTCTATGTTTTCTGTGCTAGTTAACTATAACAGATATTTAGTTAAAATCCTCAAGTTGTAAGTGCTAAGAAAACTTTCATAGAAAACTTTAAAAAAAAGGGTCCATATTTGAATTTTAATGTATGATGGTCTTTATTTACAACTTTATTGGCAAAAAAGAAGAAGAAAAAGTTTAAAACAGTTTAACACAGGGCATTGTAACTGATCCTGTCAGATTGAAGGTTTCATTTTAAATGTCCATCTAATTGTTCAAAGAATTACAATACTGAATCTGCATATGCAGTTTCCTTTGTGATGTACAGCACTCATATTTTAGGCAGTCTTTTAAACATATATAAATACAAAAGAAATAAAATCATTCATTAAAAACTGAATTAAATAAAGGATATTTTAAATTTTTGTTGTCCTTGTAATAACACATGCCCAATGAAAATCAAAAGCTGGAAAAGCAGTTACACTTCCTACTTGAGTGGACAGTTACAACAATCAATCATTTTCTGCAATGACCATTATATTTTCAATTTATCATGAACTACTCTGAACTTACTATGAGATGTAGCCAAAGTCAGAAGACAAAACGTAGGGAGAATATTCCTTTTCTGGAGGAGAGTTTAAGCCCTCCAGAATACCAGCATGGGAAACAAACATCCTGAAGAAGTCTAGGTGGAAAAAAATTAATGTAGTCAATTTCAACTCATGCTGAGTCAGCTTAATTTTTTCATTGACTTGTTTGGTGTCATTCTTCTAAATCAAGTGTGTTTAATTCTTCTTCTAGTTCATCCAAATCTTCCCCAGTAAAAAGATTTTCATCAACAGGAACAGCATCGATGGATCCATTTTCCTGTCCCTCCCCTTCGTTGTCCTCTTCTAAATCGCTTCTTTCACCATTTTCAGCCCTACCTCCGGAAGCTTCACTTAATTTGTTTTCTAAAAATAAAAATTGAAATCAATAAGGCCTAGAAACAGAAAATACTATTCCATTAGTAACTGATGGTCAGAGACTAATATGACACTTCCTCTTTTTCTTTTCCCATGAAAGCCTTCTCTAAGATTACACCAACAAAAACTGATCTTTCTTTTTCTGAGTTATTTGTAACAATTATCTATACCTCATATAAAACGTCTTCCACTATAGACATTTGACTGCTTAATGGTTCATACATTTTATTTTACTTGAATAAATGGTTATAGAATCAAAAATGTTTGATATAAGCAGCTACTTAGCTTTTGGCTTTGCACATAGTTAAACCACACTAGTTGTAATGCTGTAAATGAGTGTGAATCATTTCGTTTTGTCATAAAAATGTGAAAAAAGAACCAAGGGCTATATATCTACTTTTCCTTATAGGCTATAAATGATTAACAAAAATGCTGCCTTTTCTTGTTCAATGACATCAACAGTTACACAGAGATAGTTTTAATAGCCTAGTTTATATTTTAGATATTTCAAACATCTCCGATGTCAAAGTCTTGGGGATTTTAATCTCTTAAGTGTTTGTAATTGTGCCTACTATCACCCAAAGCCCTATCTCTAAAAGGAACATATTGGTCTGCAGGTTGATATTAAGACAATAGTCTGACAGTAGCAGGAGGACAGGCCAGTTTTTCAGGTTATAACTTGTATTCTTTTATTGTAAAATTCAGGTTTAGCTTTTTCTCTCTCAACTTGTGCCTTGATTATTATTCTTGCTACCTTTTTCTCTCATAGCAACCATGCCAAACTTATTTCTCTCTCTGCTGACCACTCACTCAAGGTACAATTAAATATAAGTTATTACAACAATCTTATTTTCAAACACATTTAGCCAGCCTTCTCCATTTTCACTTTTAATTGATCTCATTATATATACTTCTAGATCTTGCTTCTATAATTAATATCCTTTCATCTTCAGTTTTTCTTCCTCTCCCAAATCCTTTTTCTCTGGCCTACAGACATACTTAGATTTCCCATATCCTAAAAAGGCCTTCCCATGACCAGGATCCTCTCCCTAGGTCTTAAGAGTGAGTGGTCTGTACTCATTTTTCTCCTCATTCTTCATATCATTGCAGTCCTGGCGGACTCTGGAACCCCATTCCTACAACTCCTTCCCTAACTGCAGCTAAACAACTATTTCCAATTTACCTTATTCAATTTTTCTCAAATGTTTCTTAATTTTTCTCTGTCCTTAGTATATTTTTCAATCTTTTCTTCTTTAGACTAATCTCAAATAGTAATATTTGCAGTATACTCTAGAATGTTCTCATCCTATGTATTGCACCTGGGTGAATTCATTGTCAGCAATGCGAAGATCTTCATACTTTTTCTCCTGCCAATCTCTAAGCAGAATCATAGACAATGCCACTTTTGACAGCTAAAACATCTCAACCTTTTGAGGTTCCAAACTGAATTCATTAGCTACATGTCCAAACTCATTTTTGTCCCTTTCTAGTTTCAGTTAATGACTTCGACAGCCTCCCGGCCACCCATTTCTAAAGTTTCTATTACTTGCTACTTCTATATATAGTCAAACCACACATTTATGTTATCAGTCTGGTACCTACTGGCATCTAAGTTTGCTCAGCCTGCTCTAACCCCCTTTAGATAGCTTCCTAGTTCTTAGAATTACACAAAAATGCATACTTACCGTCTTTTTCTGAAGTATATGTGCTGAATCTTTCAAGACTGGCTACAGTAATACCCGTCTCATCTACATCTCTTGGGATGTACAGGCTTAAATCTATATCATTTACACTCATTGAATCATCGACCTTTAAAAACACATGGAAAGAAAGTTACTACTAATAAGAACAATTTTCATAAATTACTTGGCTTTTACTTCTGACGTTGATCTTAATGAATCAAAATTATTGCTAGTGACAAGTGGAAACAAATGACTATCACCAAAATACACTTCTTTTTCTAAACTTCTTGAAAAAATAGCAATCCCATAGTTGAAGCTTCTTCCTGAGATCACATTTTACATACAGAATACAATATTCTTATCTTCCAACTCTAAGACAAAAGTCAGAACTTTATAGCTATACAAAAAATAGCTATCTGCAATTACTAAGGTTGTCTACAACCAAATGCTCTTTTTAGTGTCTCTGAACCATGATTTTTTCTATAAACTATTATACAGAAAACAAATTTTCCTTTTCAAGAGAGAATGAAACAAATACTTTTTACAGCTAATACATATAAGCACTTAAAACTATATACCAGGCAGCAAACTAAGTTCCAAAAAGAACTATAAATAAGTATAAATTAATTCATTTAATTCTCACAAGTACCTTGCGATACAGGGACTGTCCTTATATCCATAATACGGATAAGGGTGGAGGCCTAGAGTATAGGTAATTTCCAAGGTCAGAATTTGAACCAAGGCCCCAGAGTTGGCACTCTTGACCATACTGCTCTACTGTCACTCTCTATCCTCTCTCTCAATCAACATGAGGAGATGAGGTATCAAAGCTTCCTCTTACCTCATCAGCACCTATTCCCTGGGTGTACCGGGTATCATCTGCTTCCTCATCATCATCATCAACCAGTTCAGGACGAAATTCAAACACTTCACGACCACTGATCTATTCAGATACACAAATATTTCAAGTCAGGATAAAATTCAAATGTTTCTTGGTCGTTGATTTTAGACATATATGTTAAATAAGGATAAAATCTTGCATGACACAGAAATTATAAAATTAAAGAAAGAATAAAGCATCTATTTGGGTGCATTTGCGACATACCACTAATGCTTTCCCTGCTTTAAAGTCTGCTTTCCTTCTTTCCATATCTTGCTCAAGTTTATCAATCTTTTCTTGTCTTTTCCTTTTCTTCCACGCAAGAAAAGATTCTAGAGTAATTTTGGTAACATTTGGACCTAGGGCAGAACGCTGCAAAATAAAAGAGTTAATGTTTTTCTCCAAGTCACCTGTAATAGTATGTAACAGTTTTCTCTTAAGTCCTTGCCTGTGACTATTATGAAGACATTACTTTTAGAATAACCTGATTTTTTTTTTAACATGGCAATGGCAATGGGCAAAACGAGTGTCCAGAGATTACCAACATTTCTAAACATAATGAAATATATTATTCTGAACTAGATTTCTTTTCAAAATTGAAGGTGAGTAAAACTTGCCATAAGAAATTGTTTTAAATAAGTGAACTGATGAAAACAACAAATATGAAAAGCACCAACAATATACAAGTCTCATTTGTGTTCTTCAGTAGAGGAGAAAAAAAGTACGTGAAAAACACCACCTGCTTCTCAGGTCAATAATCAAGTAATAAATAGATAGAAAAATAATACTTGCTGTCTACAGCCATGCCACCCTGAACAAGCCCGATCCCGTCTGATCTTGGAAACTAATCAGGGTCGGGCCTGGTTAGTATTTGGATGAGAGACCCCCTAGGAAGACCAGGTGCTGTAGGTATAAAAAATAAAAAATAAGGAATTGTAAACTGACAAGGTCTTTGCAATCTGTGAGGTCAACCAAGGGTTGCCCCACCTTAAACAAGTAAGTAAATAAAAACAAAAAAACAAACAAAAATATTTGCTGAACATCTGTCAAATATTGTTAATGCTCATACAGATATGCTAATACACTGATCTTCACGAATGACCAAACAGAGGGCGATGGGAAATCTACCAAAGGTTAACAACTAATATGCAGAACTAGAATACGAACATTCCCTAAGTCTACATTTTCTATTGCACTATATTACCTCCAGCGCGAGACACTAAACAATATATCCATTTAAGAACAAATGTACATAATTCTAACATTAGACATTTACACAACATATTTAGATTATCCAAGGCATGGCAAAATGGATATACTTTGAAATGGACACACTCTGAAATGTACAACCTTAAATCTAGTATTTCCAATATCTTAACATTTTTGTATCACTCCCGCAAGCCGTACCTGCTAAATCTGTACCCCTATCTGCTAACTCATAGAATAAACTCTTCTGTTTATTCAGAGATGAGTAGCTAAAGATTCTTCTCAGTGAGACTCATTTTCCTTTTGAGTCCAAGGATGATAGTAAAACATGTAACTGAAAAAACTGTGGTAGAGTTGTCTCCTTCCAAACAGCATTAATGATTAGTAAAGTTATGAAAAAAATAAAAGACATGAGGAAAACATCTAAAACTTCAAGTTCAATTAATCTGAATAATGACTAAGCATTTTAATGAACTGATATACTAGTATATCAACCATAGAGACACAATTTATTTGATAAACCAGTGGCTAGTACTTAAAAAAAAGTTTCATGATCCTAAATTTAACATTTTAATTGGCCAATGATTATAGCTAGGTTTACATTTTAGATATACAAGAATAATTAAAGAAAAAGCAAGGCAATTTTGGGAAAGGGTCATAATATTTTTTTCCCCTTTCATAACATACTATTGCCCCCAAGTGGTAAATATTCAAATTTTACAATAAATACTGTTTTGGTTTTCTTCTACCAGTAGGAAAAAGATACTAGTTACCTCTCTTTCAATTAGATCTTCTAATGAAATTTCATCTTCTTTCTCTTCTTTCTTTTTATCTTTTTTCAATACGAATCCAGGAGGAAGTGCATGACGATACATGCAGATATCACCTCCTCCAGGGCATACCCAAAACCAGCCATATTTGTTGTTTTCAATAGCTTCAAGGAAATGCTTGCACACCTAGAGAGACAATATTATTCAGAAGTAGTTGTTCGGTATAGTCCATTTCAAGATAAATGCTTAAGTATATAGAATGAGTATATTTTTATTCATATACTTTAAATAATCATTCCGTACAGAGAATTCTTTGTGCAGAAATGTACAAATAAATTAATTTTAAAATATTTATTACAATGATAAATTCTTTTCAGAGAAGATCTATATAAAATTTCTGTTTTCGACCTTGTGCTAAATTCTGAATTATACAGAAAGGACTTTTTTCAGTTTAGCATTTCTAAGTGTAATCTGAAAATCTGATTTTTAAATAAGAGAAAATATAAATAGTTATAAAACTAAAACCAATTAGTTTATTTAAGTTTGATCTTTCCCCAAAACTAATCACATGCAGATGTAAACATTATTTGAATTATTTGAAATTATAGGCAATTTCTTATATCTAAGAAGGAAGCAAGGTAGAAAAGGAACACAAAACATGAATGGGGGCAAGATGAAATTGTACTGAAGCCTCAGGTAATAAAGTCTGCGATTAAGAGAAAAATTCACAATAAAGAATATTCTTTTCCTGAGGAAATAGAACAGATGTAAGAAAAACTAATATTTTGAATTTTTCTAACACACACAAGGTTTTCCACTGTAACTGTGCTATAAATAAAGGTTATGAACGTGAATGCAGGGTCTGAGAAATAAGGCATCAATTTTTAAAAGTATACTTCCTGGAATACTAAAGCTGTTACCTACCAAAAACTCATTCTGCAATTCGTATATAATAATTTTCACCTTTGTGATTTAAAAACCCTCCCTACCATTAAAACAGAATAAATTATTATTAAGTGGGTTAGTTTAATAGTTCTCTTGCCGTTCATTTGGCACAAAAAAATGAAAGAATTCTTATCTGAATATGTGATTCTGTTCATTCACATCTGAGAAAGTAAGATCACCTCAGAAAATAGCATTAGGACTAGTCACATGGTTTTCAAATGTTACTTTTAAACACAAATCTAATTTTGTATAACTTATACTTGTAAATTCCAAAAAACAAAATTCGATGCACCTTATCTTTATGGAGAGATCCAATAACTTAAAGAATAATCCAGTATAAGAGGGCAGCAATACCTTGCCACATAATTGTCCCTAATGATAAATACCACTCAATTCAAGAAAAGAACATACTATTTGAGTTTTTGGTTTTTTCTTTTCCGCCTCACCGTGCTTCTTGTTCACTACTTCTTCCAGTTTTTTCTCATCCCAATTATCCATAGTATCTAAATAAAGAGAAATGAAGACTAAATATTGTAGTTTTATCTACCGTTCCAAAAATACATTCACTGCATACCTGCTTTTAGACAGGACACCTGTATTATAAGACTCGTGACTTAACACATTTTCTTTAAAACACCAAAGATAAGAATAAACAGTGTTGTGAGATTTTTCACTAAAATCCTAAGTAGTTTAGGAAATGGAAAAGTAGTACGATAAGAAATGGTGAGAGAGAAATCCAAAATAGGTCACTGGTTTTTAAAAACTTCATTTATGGCATAATGTAGTAAATTCAGACTTTATGAAAAACAACATTACTTTTTACAAACCCTATCCTACCAAGAGTGAAATATTCAAGTTACTAAATATCTTTGTAACAATGAACAAAAATAGACACCTATCTATAAGAAGGTGTTTTTAAAAAAAATACCTTTTTCAAGTTCTTCATCTCTTGCATCAATGTAAACACTTCGCTTTTCACACTTTCTCTCCAGAGTCAGGTCATGAGAGAACTTACACTTATCTCCTTTAGTACACTGACCTTGCTTGAAGAATGCACATACCACAGATTTGGGATCTGCACCTATGTCAAAAGGCATATGGCATTTTGTATCTCACTCTGCCAGACCATAAAATACAGCTTCAGAGATTAATAACTTTTGATTAACTTGTTATTTTCCATTCACCGACATGAGAGAAAAATACCACTTATAGGTGTTAGTAAGACACTACAAGTTCTTTCTATAACATTTTATATCTATTTTTGTTTCTTTTATTCTTACCAAAGAAGGGGACAGGAGATAGGAAACTGAACAAAAATGTAAGTTATTCTGTAGTCAGTCATTTGTCTAGTAGCAGTTAATGAGGCAGGAGGCAAAAGAGAAATATAAATGGAGGTATACTGTCGAGACTTTGGGACTTACAGTTTATATGACCCTAGGATTGCCTTGGCTACTACCGAAGATTAGATGTTATATATCTAGTAGTGAACTATCTAAATCCTTAATTTTGCCTTAAGTGGTGAGGCTAATGGCTGGACTTAAAACCCGAACAATGACATTGTTGTACATATATATAGAGAGAGGAATCATAAAAAAGTCATTGATACAGATAATTTTGACAAAGGGAGCACCATTTTCATAGCAGACATAATTAGCATATGATATGAAGAACATATATATAAAAATTAAGAGTTTTTAAACATGAATCACATTTGATAGAAATAATACTTCTGAAATTTAAAGTTTACCTTTGCTTATTTTTTGAGCTGCAACTACAGGTTTGAATAGTTCATTTAGCTCTTGCAATTCTTTCTTCTTGTCATCTTTCTTCAATTTCTTCTCAGCTTCACTCTGTGCTACCTATAATATTCCCAGATATAATATAAAAATTTGATTTCATACAGTAAAATTGTTTTCACTATACAGTAATATATATAACACTAACATAACAAAGATATTTGCATATTTTTACACATTTATATATATACACACACACATACATCCATAGTCCTTACCTCTTAATATCGGTTTTACAATGGCCTTTCAGTATATATTAAATGGCATGGTTAAACTATTAAACAAAACTGCTAAATCTTGTGGCAGTTACTTAAAAAAAAATCTTTAATGGTACCATGCTAAGTTAAAAGCATATTCAAAAGCTTATAGTAATAAGCATTTATTAAGCATTTGCTACATGCCCAGCATTTTTAGCAAATAGTTTTCGCCTAGGATTTTCTTCTTGTAACAACCCACGCCCTAGAAATGCGTAGGTATGTTTTAAAGATCAGAGATGCAAATAGCCTGAAATGCACAGTCTCACATGATAAAGAATTGTACCACCCAAAACACCTATAGTAGCCTTGTGGAAAAATAAAGGGCCAAGTTCAACATGGGAGAGTAAACAAAACAAACATGACATAGTTTCAGGCACACAATTTACATACCTAATATGATTAGAGGATTCATCCAAATATTTATATGTCAGGTCCTATGTTAGATGACAGGGAATATAAAGATGAAAAGACAAAGACGCTTATTTAAAGAAGCTCAGAATCTAGTGTGAAGACAGACATGTCAACAACTATAATATAACACATGGTACTCTGGGAACAAGGAATTCCTAAATGCCTAAGAAAATCAGAATGACCTAATATTTTATGGATGAATTCTTCTGATGGACAACAAGAGGAATGCAGAGAGAGCCAGCCAAGGCAAGATATAGGGACCAAAAGAAATAATGTACAAGAAACACTGATCAGAAGTTTGGACTGTATCAGTAGGCAACAGAGTAAGACTCATGGGTTTAAAGTAAGCTAGTGACACAATTAGATTGTATTTTATAAAGATCGCGATGGCAACTCTATGAAAGGTGGACTAGAAGAAGCCCACAAATAAAGGCAAAGACAATTAGGAGGCTAATGCAATTGTTGTAGGCAAAAAATAGTGTTTATAATAGGCATTAGTAGCAAGGATGGAGAAAAACAGCGAGAGCGTGCTTTTAAGAAGGTAGAACTGACAGGACTAACTGACTGGACATGAGGTATAAGGGAGAGGGAAAAAAGGAGAGGGAAGTCTAGGAGGATGATCACATGTATGGTTAGTACTGTTAAACAAGACAGGGAATACAGGAGGTTTCAAGGTAGACGGTGGAGATGAGCTCAGTTTTAGACATACTGGGTATGAGATGCTTATATAGAGTATCTGGGTGAAGCATAGAAGGCAGCTACATGAATCCTGACTTCTAGAGAGAGGGTCTGCTTTGAGATAAAGATTTTAGAAATAGCCGTTTACAGAAAATTGATTTGAGGTGTATGTGAGATTACTCAAGGACGGCATAAAAACTGACAAGAACAGAGGACAATTCCCTGTAAATGAGTCAACAGAACCTTAAAGCCCATTGAAGGGACCGAGAAACATGAAAGAAATAGACAGAAATCCAGGACAAAAAAGTATTCAAAAAAGAGGAAATTTTAAGAAAGGAATGGTCAGATGCTATAATTAAGTTAAAGACCTTCCAAATCCTGACTTTGATCATGTGATAAATGTGTTTAAACAGAAAAATATTAAGAAAAAATTTTAAAGTCATTTTATTTTTAGTAAAAGTATCCTTTGCTCATTAGGCCCATTTCAAACATTTGTGGGGCCCAGAGCAAGAGTACAACAGAAACCTACAGATGATTTTTGTAATATTTTTAAGTTAGAAAAAAACTATTATTAAATAAAACATGGTGTGTACCCCTACTTGACAAATATACCTAAAGACCTGGAAAGAGAGGTTAAAATTTAAAATGCTCAGGCCCCATGAAGTTCTACACTGGAGCATGTCAGTAAAACAACTCTACTGGCTCCTCCTCTCACCACCTTGAATTTCATTCTACCAAGTGTCTGCAGGAAGGTGGAAGGTGCAGGGGAGGACATGGTATGGATCCAGGCTCTGAACACATTCCTAGCACACATCCTGCCTTTGATTACTTCAGGCATACTGGCAATGCAGTATACTCTTAAGATGGACGTGGGGTTAACATGACCTCTGCAGGCCCCAAGGCGTTGTGGGGAGGGTGGTGCACACTCTGGGTGGGTACATATCCTTGGCCTCATCGACTCCTTGCCTGTGAGGAGAGCTATGTCTAGAGGTGACAGAATCGAGTCACCCTGGATAGCAGAAGGCCCAGGGAGAAGCATCTCTTGCCTAGCTTTGAAACCAGAACAGTTGTTCATTTCCAATGTTAAATACGTAGTTAGGTACTTCATGTTTGCAGATAAAGGGCCATATACCCCCAAAATCATAAAATATACTGAATATACTACCAAACCTAACTACCGCCACCAATTTTACAGCTTTCTCAGGTCTATGACATTTAAAATTATCCCTCAACCTTTCCACTAGGGGGAAAAAAAAATAGAGGGAGGGTGGAGAGGTTGAATAAGGGAAGAAAGTGAATTCTTCTTACATACCTGTATTATGACTTAAGATTTACATTATATTTTCATTTAACCACCAGAGGAACCTTGCAAAGGGTAACTGCCCTTCCACTATGCAGGTAAAGAACAATGTCACTAAATAATTTAAGATCATGTAACAAATAAGTTAGGCAATTCACACCTAAGTTGACCTGACTCCAAGGACTGAGCATATATTTTTCTTAAACCAGGTGTAGAAGGATCAATAGCTTTTGGTTCTACAAATCAAGCTGTGTGTAAGAAAAAGATAAGTGCTGAAGGTACTGATTTGTAGACAGCATGTGTGACAGATATTTATTTCAGATAGGGGTTAACGATCTCACAAATATGTACTGATATTCTCAGAAGAAAAAAAGTGTTTTCAAAAGTTAAGTAAAAGGAGATAGTATGGTGAAAAAGTTCTTTTTAAAATAAAAATCTGTGTCTATAAAATCTTAAACTCTAATAAAGTCAAAGATCTAAAGAACTTGAAGAAAATGCAGATAAACTTTTTTTGAATGAGTTGCTAACAAATAATTTCAAAATTCATATGAAAGAATAAATGCCTGAGAAAAAGCCAAGAAAAATAGAAAAGAAGTAACATTTGGGGAAAAGACTTTCCTTAATAGCTAATGGAATGTTACTAGGCCACTACAATCAAAATCGATGTAAAAGTGGCTGAGGGGTACACAATAAATAGAATTTATTTACTCTATTAAACAGAAATCCAGAAACAGATCCTAACATACCTGAGACTTTAATATATGTCAATAGTAGTATTTCAATTCAGTGGGATAAATGATGCTAATATAAGTAGTTATTCATTTGAAAGAAAATAAACTTAGTGACATAAATTTTTAAGACAAATACAGACTGAAAATAATTATTAAAAAATCTAGGAAAAACAAATATCTAGTGGCAGTTACCATATATAAATATATCTATATAAATATCTAACCATATATAAAAAAACCTAAACATATCTGACAACACAAAAATTAAAAATTGTACAGCAAAATGTAAAAGAAACATCACAGATTATCTGTAATAGACACAAAAGTTGTCTCATAAACTGACAAGAGAAAGAAAAAAAGCAAAGGATCTGAATAAGCAAGTCAGAGCAGTACAAACCCAAATACCTAACAAGCATTTAAGAATAAACTCAATAGTAGTGAGGGAAATAAAGTAAAAATAAGGTATTATTTTATACTATCACAATGATAACATTAAAAAGAACTTTAGTACTTATAACTCATGCACTGTAAATGAAAATGTGAAATATTACAATCGCTATGGAAAGTGATCAAATTTATTAAAATTAGAAATCCACTTCCCATGGTATAGAAATGTGCCGCCAGATCATTTATGCCACAAAAAGAAAAGCACAATGCATGCAAGAGCACATGTATAAGGATATTTCTTATAGTACTATTCTTAGAGCCAGAAAGTTGAAAACAAAGCGATCACTTATAAACAGTGAAATGGATGCATATAGTACACCCACATAAAAGAATAGTCTGCGGACATTAGAATAAATTAAGAGCTATAACAAAGTGGCTGGAGAAATACCATCTAAAAGGTACTGCTGAGTAACAAAGGCAAGATACAGAAAAGTTTGTAGAGTAGGATTCCAATTTGAAATACGATTACAATACCAAATACTTTTCATATGTAACATACTATTATTACATCCATATGAAGAAAATGCAGAAATTTTATCTACCTGACGTGGATTTTGTTGACCAAATTTAACTTGATGAGTGACAGCCTTGATAAACTTCTGTTGCTTTGCTCCTTTCTTATTCTTTAGACCAAAAGTCTTGTCCTAAGTAAGAAAAAATATAAAAATATCTTAGCAATTTATATTAATTTCTTATCTATATTTTTCAGTCCTACTTAAAAATCATTCTTTCATTTACTTGTTGGTAAGAAAATTATTCTTTCTTATACTACATACGGCCATGGAAAACACTAAAAAATCAAATCAAGGCAACTTATGACCTCAAAACATCACCCAGAATTCTTTACAATTCAATACATACTTACTACAGATCATTAAGCTTGACATTCTATGATACTTTTTTCCAGTGTTTTGGAACATCATCAGCTCCACAGGATTGCAGAATTGTTGTACTAGGATATGTAGTCAAATGAATTTAGTAAAATGCTTGGTTAACAGCATTTTTAAAATTTTAAGCACCAGATATCTTAGAGCCTATACCAGAAGGGAGCAATTCCAAATCTTATACTACCTCAGAATGCATTTATCTTGGAGTAGCCTGAGGGATTAAATACCACTGAATATGTTTTGGGGAATACTGCATAAGACAACACATTAAGTTCTGGACTGGTTTTTGGGGTAGAGTTATCCTCTCAAAATAATTAAATTTAAAGAACTTAAACTACTGAAAAGTTTACATTCCTAGCTGTTGCTAAATTGCAAATATTAAAATTGAACTACACCTAACTAGAAAGCAAAATGTTATTTAAACTTGGAATGTTAAAATACAATGTGGGAAAGTTATATATTAATATAATAGCAGTTGTCACTTATAGAATGCTTATATGTTCAAAGCACTAATTGTAATCTCTGGCTATTCCTATTTAATAATTATACAGTACAGAAACATTTAGAAGCCATTGCAAAGTGTGTGTGTTTGGGAGCTGTAGTAGGTTGAAAATAGCATACTCCCAAAATACATGTCTGTCTAGAACTTCAGAATGTGACTTTATTTGGAAATAGGGCTTTGCAGATATAATAAATTAAGATAAGTTTGGATTGGATTGGATTAGGGTGGGCCCTAAATCCTATAACTGGTATCTTTATAAGGAGAGGAAAGGACACAGAAAGAAGGCAATGTGAAAGAGGGAGAGACTGGAGTGCTGCAGCTATAAGTCAAGGAATACCAACAATGCAGGAAAGAACCAGAAACCAGGAAGGGACAAGGAGAGATCTTCCCTAGAGCCTTCAGAGGGGGTATAGCTCTGCCTACACCTTAGTTTTAGACTTCTAGCCTCCACATTGGTGAGAGAATAAATTTCTGTTGTTTTCAGATTCCCAGTTTGTGGTAATTTGTTACAGCACCCCTGGGAAATGAATACAGGAGGTTTGACTAGTGGGCTTCACCCTAAGGTGAATGGGTGGCAAAGAAGTCAAATATTAATATCTGAAGTTTTTTCCTGTCTTTTCTGTTTCTAGGGAGAAGGATCCTTTAGCTGGGAAAGCAATAAACCTGTTTGAAGAACCAGAGGAGAGAGCAGGAAGGGGAGGGCATCTCTTGGTTTACGGCACAGACTCCTTAGTGGTCATTTTCAGGCTCACATTTTAACCACCCCCCTCCCTATACCTCCTTTGTGCTTAAAGTTCCAGAAGCAGAGAGGCCTCTTAACAATCCTACAATATACTATTATCTCACTTTGTAAATATGGATACTGAAATTCAGAAATGTTCAATTCTTTTGAAGTAACATTGTTAATAAGGGGCAGGCTGTACAGAGTAATGATTTAAGTGTATAAACTCTGGAGTGAGATGGCCCAAGTTTTTTTTGTTTTTTTGTTTTTTTTAAATTTTTTTCTGCCTGCAGCACCTGGTCTTCCTATGTGGTCTCCCACCCAAGTACTAACCAGGTCTGACTGTGCTTAGCTTCCAAGATCAGATGAGATCAGGCATGGTCAGGGTGGCATGGCCATAGTGAGACTGCCCAAATTCTAATCTCAAATAGAAATGGGCGATTCGCCGCCTTTGCCAGTTTTGTTATTTGTAAAGTGGGTCTCACTAACCTCTTGGGATTGTTGTGAAAGTTAAAAGGCTTACTACAAAAAGACAGTACAGGATAGTGGTTAATAGCAAGGACTCCATAGTCAAATTTCCACGGTTTGAATCCTAGCTCCGCCACTTCCTATTTTAGTAATCTTAGGCAGGTTATTTAACTGCTGTTTTCTTAATTGTAAAAAGGGTAATAATACTTATCCCACTGAGAGAACTAAAGGAGCTGTGTAGCTGTGTAAAGTTATCACTTGCAGGTGGCTTGTTTCTCTTCTCTCCAGTTCCCCAAAACAACAAGAATTGTGTCTGGCCCATGAAGTGTTAACTATTAAGTGACCCAGATGATATATGAACCAAGGTACATTTGACTCCTAGCAAAGTCCTTGTTCTTTTCGCCATGAAAAACTACTTTCCAGAGAAACCTACTTAGGTTATTGGGCCCTTTGGTACACAAAAAGCTTTCTGAATACCAGACTATGGATCTGGGATACCAACAATACCTCTTGAAAACAGATGGTTTGCAATCTGGAATACTTCAAAAGGGCTTCCTCCCTGTTTCTTTAGGACAGACCCTTACCTAAGGATTAATCTGAATTTGGAGGAGAGAGGATATGAAGTGGGAAGACTAGAAGTTATAATCAACTTCAAATCATGGTTAAGATAAAACTAGGGATATAAAATTCCAAAGGTTAGGTTATACGGAAGAAACAGTGTGTGTGTTTCAGACTTGGGAAATTGAATACAAAGGAGTTTAGAAAACAAGTAGTAATGCTAAGAAAAGGATGGCCCTCTGAGGCTCCAAAAGCCTTAATTAAACCCTCGGTGAATTCCAGATTTCACTTAAAATTGACCCTTTCTTCCTCACCTTTACCCCCATATGTAATCCTGCTTCTTTTACAGGCTGGTCTCCACTCTTAGAAGATGTTTGAAAAAAGGAAGGGACAGGAGGGCAGGTCAATATTGAACAGTGCTCCAGGATAACTGGGGGGGTCTACCTTTTGGAACACCAGGGTAAACAAAGCCTAACACTGTTTTAACTCATTAGTTTTCCCCCCACATATGCACTGTCTAATGTGTTTTTGTTGTCCATCCATGCAATGGATACTGCAGCTGATTAATCCAGTGTCAAGTAACCAACAATTGACCTTGGCTGTTTTTCATTGTCACTAATCATTTCTCTTTCTCCATCCTTTATACACCTCCCAACTCTGTTGTTCTGTATTACTACTTTCTTGCTACTACAAACCTTGCTGGATATCTTGTCCCATTTCCTTGCCCTAAACCCAAAGATTATTTCCCTCTTCCCATAACCAAAGGTCCCATTTCAAAAAGCTAACATCAATTTATCAAAATTTAGCTACAAGTAAAGCAAATAGTATATACTGTTCCGGACAACTGGGTGAATGTCTAACAGAATCATAGCTCTTTTGATATCCTTGTTTCAGAAAGAAAATACTTAATGCAAATTAACTCATGAAATTTTGAAGAATGTAAAGAAGGAAAGGGAAAATGCAGACAATATAAATTATTTCAAGGGACAGAAAGTAAGCCCTGTATAGACAGTGCCGGTCAGTCTGATTCTTTCCCCTAACTAGTTCTTATTTATGATATTAATAGCAGCTGCCATTTATTGAGTATATACCATATATCAGATACTTTATATAAGTCATCTCATTTAATCCACAGCTCTGTAATAGTAATTTAGTTCCATTTTGCTAATGAGAAACTGTGGTTCAGATAGGTCATGTAATATGCCTAAAACTAGTTTTTGAAATTTTAATTTGAAATATGGGACTCAAACCCAGGTCTATCTGACCCCAAAGCTGGTGCTTTTTCACTAAATTATGCTGCCTCTCTTGCCTCTTTTTACTTCCTTTGCTTAGAATTCTCAAAAGTTACATGTTTTTCTATAGTAAGCACTTGTGGTGGTGGAAGTAGACCAATAGAGGTACAGAAGAGGGCATAGGTAGGTAGGGCTATCACTTATTTAAAGTTTACTGAAAAATGCTGCTCAAAAGCGTATGTTCTACTTAATTAACAGTTCTGACCAACTTAGAATTTCTGGTCTTATTTCTACAAAATCTCCCAAAATTAACCAGACTCTAAAATAAGTATTAGTCTTACAAGTCAAAATAGACTAAGAAAAAAAATTTTTTCCACAAAAGTTATGATAGAGATCAATAACCAGTATTTACCCAGTTTGAATTAAGTTCATTTTCAGTTGGTCATAAAATATATTTTAACTTTAAATCCCCCTGTAACAGCCATTGAGACCTACTAGGGCGTTATAGAAGTTTTTAAAAATCACTTATAGTATTTAATAAAGTGGAATATATTGTTTTCTCACCAGGCCGGATAACAAAAATATTCTCTATAAATCTCGTTTCATGACAAATGATATAATTTAACACTACAATTCACAATATTGTACCAATCCCGTGGCACCAAACGTCCATGCAACACACTTGAATGTACAAACCTTACTACTATTTTTTAAAAAAGCACTCATCATGTATATTAAATGTGGGGAAAAAATACAGGCTTAATGTCACCACTCAGTTAAGACAGTTACTGTCAATTAAAGAATGCAGCTACCTTATTTTGCATTTTTCTTTGGTAAAGTCTTTATTAATGAAACTGAAGTTGCTTTCTCCTTAGTTAAAATTAACTTTGTTATAAGATTAATGGAGCCATAATATACCTATCATTTTCAGTTGAGGGATACTATAAATAACTTTCTTGTACAATTCCTTAAAACGAAAATACCAGTTTTACCAATTAAAAGTAAAATAATTGTATATAAAGTAGTCCACCTTCTCTGCAGTTGCTTACCATGTTTTCAGTCACCCACAGTCAATTGCTATTGGAAAATATTCAATAGAAAATTCCAGAAATAAACAATTCATTAAGTTTTAAATTGTGAGCTATTCTGAGTAGTATGATGGAATCTCCTGCCTTACCACTTGGGATGCCAGTCATTCCTTTATGTTGCATATACACACTGTACATGCTATCTGCCAGTCATTTAGCAGCCCTGTCAGTCACTTGGTAACCATCTAGGTTATTAGATTGATTATCAGAGAGAAAGAGACCACATTTGCATAACTTTTATTACAGTATGTTACTATAATTGTTCTATTATTGTTATGCTCTTACTGTACCTAATTTGTAAACTTTATCATAAGTATGTACATACAAGGAAAACATACATAAAAGGTTTGGTGCTACCCCAAGGTTTCAGGTATAACCTGGTGGTCTTAGAGGTATCTCCTACTGATAAAGAGGAACTACTGTAGTTAAAAGTCAATAAGGCATAAAGTATACTTTAAATTGTCATATAACATTTAATTTCACATCTGTACAAGAGTTTTACTTTGTATCATGGTCTACCATGTTAATTCAAGCTCAGTAAAGGAAAATGACAAAACGTCATCCCTAAAATGCCCTTGGTTTACACAGTACTGAACACCATCAGATCCCCATCCCCAGAGATCTACCTAAGTGCCAGGAATCCAAATTGTCCAAAATGTGATGCCAGACATAGGTGTGAAGGTATCAATCAGTCTATTTTTAAACTTCTGGCTATGCTACTTCATGAGTTCTAAATAGTACAAATTGGCAGTAACAATATTGGCCAAGATTACTAGAAGTCTTGACAAGCATGTTAATTAAACCAAACAGTAGAGTTTATTAAAAATAATCAGTTATAAATAAACATCTCATTTCAAAACATCCGACGTGCACTTCGGTCACAATCTAATTAAAACTATTCCACAAAAGGCCGTCCATTACGCAGATACACTGTATGCAGGAAAATGGTCATGGCTTTTTCCAGTTACATCCAAAGTGCTAGAAACTATTGATTTTAATTATGAGAACGACAGGAACCAAGGGAAGAAAAACCTTGTTGGGGGCTATTATGATACGTTTATGGAATCTCAACTATGGTTCTCTTAAGGAAACGCATTAATACAGTAGTTGAAAGACATAAAACATTTAAGAACAGTCACTGTGTTCCTTGGCTATTAAAGAGCTATAGGTTCAATATACTAAAGAATATATGTGTATCTATGTCTATCTATATCTAGATATATAAAACAAAATCGGGTACAGCACTTGACACAGTAACACTGAAACCCAATCTCTTTTAAAGCGTTATTCTATTTAATTCAGAGTATATATATCAAGCGCCATGTACAAGACTGTGAATTGAGACCTGAAAGAAGCCTCCACTCTTTAAGGAACTTGAAATAGTTTAGAGATAAATCGAAAAAGCCAATGAAGTAGTAATTTGCTGGCTCACAAAAGTAGTCTTAGGTGATGGGTAAATAAAAAACGAACACAAGGCTCGTCAAGAGTTGGCCTTCCTAAGAGTCTGGCTCGAGGTGGTGCGGCGGATTTTTTTAAACAAAAACCCAGAAACGTCTTCAATTTTGAGAACTAGCAAAGGACAAAACCCTGTGGCAGGCACCGGTCCAGGGGATGGGGGGTGGGGGGGGGAACCTCGTTTCGCAGTGGGGTCGGTGAAGACAGGCGTGTGGGAGAAGCAAAGGCTGGGTGCGGGGGCGACAGCAGCGTCACTATAGTGATGAGACGCAGAGAGCGTCATCAGGGGGTTGGAAAAGGGGCAGTGGGCCACAGAGAGCCAAAGGGAGGGACACGTGGCCCCGGAAAACGCGAGCAGCAGCTGAGGAGCAGGGAACCGGGAGGCTGCTTCCCCGAGGGCTCGCGGCGTTGAGTGGGGGGAGGGGACTGGTACTCACTTCTATAATCTTCTCCTTCTTTTTCTGCTCCGCCTTTTTGCTGCCCCCGGCCTGAGCCTGTTTCTTGGGGGGCATTGCGGAGACTGGTGGCACCGGCCAGACTTAAGCGCACCTGGATACCGTCAGGGTATCTGGCCCTGCGGCAGGAGGAGTCGGAAGACGCGGGCCGCCGTCGCTGCCGCACCGCACGGAAAGCTGGGCGCTCACTCGCCGCCGAAACGCGGCCTTTGCGACAGGTCGGTGTCGCACAGCATTGTGGGTAGTGAGGACCGGCGCCCGGAAGCGGAGCTGTGCGTGCGCTTGTGCTGCGGCCGGCCGGGAGGGGTCAGGGACGAGACGTGGGAAAATGACTATGCGTAACACGTGACGTCGCTCAGCCACCTGGCCCTTTCTAGGACGCAACAAGCTGGAGGATGGATCCGGGAGAGTGGGTTGTGTCTTCCCTCTACGTTCTCTTTCTCTGAGGTTAGGCTGCTCTGGTCCATTTTCGCCTTGGGTGGAGTTTGTCTAGCACTGGTTTAATGGTCTCCTGAGTGACCACCGAGCATCTGCAGCATCTCAGGGCTGCTTAGAGGACAAGGGTACCCAAGTTACCTTATGCTCAGGTTTCTGCGAAGGTTTATGAAGAAATGGAAAAAGTTTCCTTTTATTTGAAGAGGCCAGGGATAACCGCCCAGAGAAGGAGGCACTTGAACTCCTTTAACGAATTATATTTATCAAGTTATTTTCAGATTTCAGAAAATGCCTAAATGATTCCTAAGATCTCCTTTATAATGGGAATTTAACCAAACCTAGTTTGAGGGTGGAGAGCACATTCCAACAGCTTATATTAAGTGCTTGATAAGTCCAGAAACTAATTGGCATATTACACACAGTATCATTTAGTTATCAGTGACATTGAGGTAGGAGTTGTTACTCTTTGCATCTTCTAGATGAAGCGCAGAAAGGAACAAACATGCCCAAGGTTACATTAAAAGGTGAGCCAGGGATTCCGACCTTGGCAGTCTGACTTAAAAGTGTAAACGTCTATCACATTACGAAAGTAGATCCTGTTAGAAAAAGTGATGAGGGAATGAATGAGTCCTGTTAATACTTGTACAGATATTTGTAACTAACAAATATTTGTTAATATTTGGTACAAACCAAAATACTATCTTTAAAAAATGTACAATTCTCAGCAATTACTTTTGTTCCATGATTATTGTTTAAACTGTTACATTTAGGTGCCAAGAATTCTTTCCAGAAAGTATTTTGAATCTTTTTCATTAATTTGCTTAATGAGAAAGCTGTAAGTCTCCTTAATTAGTACAATTATTTGCTTAGTAACTTTCTGCATAAGATAATGCCAAAGAATCTCAAGTAAGCATATGTGTGTGTCTATATCTATATCTGCATATGAGTTTTACTTCATTTTGCTCCTATCCCAGGTTGATGGACTCCCCTGTCTTATTTACTTCCTTTTTAATCTTTTGTTATTTTTGTAGTTGTTCTTGCAGAAGACAGACCCAGCCTGCTTCCCTCTTTACTCAATACTATAATCCATTGACTTCTTTTGGAATCCTCTCCTTTAAGACTTCCGGTAGGGGTAGAATGTATTCGCTGTAACTTCCTCTTTTTAGTGCCCCTAAAGATACACTTTGGGTTCCTTGTTTTTGTTTTTGTTTTTGTTTTTTGAAAAATCTTATTAGTAATCCTTCTTATTAAACTGAGGAATTGTAAGTAACTACAGGGAAATCACAAAGAATCTAGAATCTCATAGTGGTGGCCCCAGGGTCATAGTTGTATAGCCCTTCTACCTCTGACTTTTGCTTTTGCCTAAGGTTTTTAATCTCAAGAGAATGAGACAAGACTTCAGGAAGAGTTCTGGAGTATTTCAGGACATTAGAAGAATACGAGAATACGTGTATTACAAGTCCAGTACTGGTAGGCCAGTTGCAGCATCTGCACTAGACTTTAATTACACTGTCTGCTATTATGTCATAGCCTGCCTTTTCAGGCTTCCCAAGACTCTGGATTGCCTAAGATTCCCAGGGATTTCTTAGATTCTGTGAGCAATATTTCTAATAAATTCTTTTTTTACTTAAGTTAGGCTTGATATTAATTATTTGCAACCAAGGACCCTGTTTTTGGATGAATCCTTTCCCCACCTCTCCCCCAAATTCATATGTTGAAGCACTAATATTCAGTACTTCAGAATGTGGAGGAGATAGGGCCTTTAAAGAGGTGATTACGTTAAAATGGTATCCTTATAAGAAGAAGAAATTTGCACACAGAGACATTAGAGATAACTGCGCACAAAGGCGATAACCACGTGAGGACACAGCAAGAAAGCAGCCATCTGCAAGCCAAGGAGAGAGGCCTCAGAAGAAACCAACCCTGCCAACCTTGTCCTTGAGCTTGAACTTCTAGCCTCTAGAACTATAAAAATATAAATTTCTATTGTGTCGATGTAAGAACATTGAAGCTTGTAGAGAATTTTTATAAAAATTTATTTGAGCAAAGACATGCCTGAAAGCAAGATCTCAACAGACTGAGGAAAATCCTCCTCAGCGTCAGTTTCAGCTTCTCTCAGGCATTTGGAATTAAGGAGAGAACATTAGGAAGATTACCTGAAGGTGGGACAAACAAGGTGAGGTTTGGATTATAGGGTAGTTAACTACATTATGTGCTTTCTTGAGGTTGGTTTTGATTCTGTGGGGTCTGAAAAGAGCCATTTCAAAGACATATTAATCTAAGTGCACAAAAACAATGGACAGGGTTTGCTTAAGACAAAGATAAACCTGTTGTGAAAGAAGTTATATGCCTGGAGTGTTACTACCTACCATGACCTACCTAGTTAGGAATTTATGATCAGATCAGGGGTTCTGCAGAAAGTAGGTTACTTTCCATTGAACTCTTTTGTCGTTCACAATTGTTTAAGTCACTCAGGTGGTGATTTTTGTTATGGTGGCCCTAGCAAACTCATACAGACCCTGACTGATTGATGACCAAACTATGCTGTGGGTGTTGCTATTACGGTGACTAAAACCAAGACTACTAGTTAATCTAAGTAAATTCTTATAAAGATGAGACAAATTTGGGCATATAAGTTGCTGATCCAATTTATGGGTTGAGGCAATATATATTAGAAAATATTTTGAATTAAATATTGAATGCCTCAGAATGCTTCTGGTATGTAGGCAGTTTCCTTTAAGGCATTTTTTTTTTCCCTCTCCAAAACAGTAAACTATCACAAAAGATTTGCCAATGATTCAGTAGAGCATATAAAATCTAACTTGTCAGTTTGCGTTTCAATTCTGTAATTCACTTCAATTTACACTGACATAAAATTTTCTTAAATGAGTGACTTACATGTGTTACATGTGGCTTATGTGCTTCTATTTGAAATATTTTCTTGGTGCTATTATGATGATAGTTGTTATGGTATTTGTTAAGAAATCAAGGTATACAATTTTCAAATATTTTTTGCCTCATCGAAGCTAAAATGATTTCCCATGATTCCCATCAATCACATCCTTTCCCTAGTAATAGCTTTCTGATGGTTACCGTATCCCTTTAAATTCAATACAAGGAATTCCATACTTTCTTTGTTTTAGCCGCCAGCCCCCGAAAGACACACAAACCACCAGAACTCAGTGAGTTGAGTTATAGGAAACACACTCTTTATTCAGCCAGCTGGGTCTGCCAGGGGTACGCAGACCCCGAATTAAGCAGCCCTGAAATGTAAGAGGTACAGGGTTTTTAAGTCCCAAATCCCATTCTTCATTCTGTCTAAACACAAAGGTCTGTTTTTCTTCTATTCACTACCTGTTGACCCACAGGTCTGGTGTGCAAGCAAAAGTACAGAAGCAGGAAGCTTATTGTTAGAATGTTATGTTCCTATGGGCAATAGCCTATGTTCTCATGGCGATAGCCATGTTTCCACGGGTGATAGCCAAATAGTAATTTCCTGCAAGTAATAAATTTCTAGCAGTCATTTTTCAGCCACCACATCTTCAGCACAATAATGTCTGCTTTTTATATTATGCTATTTCAGTTTATACTCTCCATTTTAGGCTTGGCCTATCCTCCACCTCCACACCCTGCCTACCACTCTCTACTGCCTTAAGGCTTTTCATAAATAGTCTTAACATATATAGTCCCAAACAAAAACTAGTCTAACTTCTATCTCGGTACCATGAATAGGAACTTCGGTGAGTCATCTTTGATTTCTTCTTTAACCTCCAAATCCAGTCAAGTCCTAATGACTCCACTTCTTAAATTTCTTTCAAATTGTGCCCTTCCTATCTAACTACTCATTTCAGGTCTACTTCTCTTGCTTGAGCCTTTGCAATAACCTCTTGTTCTTAATTTCAAGAAGCTGCAGATTCGAGGTTCCATGGTAAGGGGTAGTTGAAAGAAAATATGGGAAGTCCTAGGCAAATGCAACATAGCTCTTTATTCCAGCAAGGGCACAGCCTAACGCACAGGGCCACAGGGCAGTGGTGCCTTTTTATACACAAGTTAAACAATAGTCTCACCCTATCAGATGATGGAAGTCTGTGCATGCCCACCAGGCACACGGCTACATAAGGGGAGAAGTGTTGAGTCACTTCCATTTGGAAGTTAGCTAAGGGTGTCAAGAGAGAGCCTGGTTACTGCCATTTTTCTTTCTCCACTCACTTCCTCACATTTGTCCTTTAAAAGTCGGTAGGTTGCTAGCATTTTTTAGCTAGCAGATCATCAAATAAATGAACAAAGAAGAAACAAGCAGAAATGGATAAAACATTTCATGTGAGTAAAAAATGCTTTATAGACATTCCAAATAACGTGGGAATATTTATGTAAAATATAATCTTAAATCAAGTTAAATGCTTAATTTTCTGTTGTGAAAGCTCATTTACTACTTATTTCTATGATAAAGTAATTAAAAAATTAGATTTTGGCATCAGAAATACGCGAGTTAAATATCGCTTTCACTTTTGTGACTATAGGCAAATAGCTGAATACCTCTTAAGCTTCAGTTTCCTTATATATAAAAACGATACTTATACTGTTTGCAACTCATAAGGCTGTTGGAAGAATGAAATGATATAATGCATATGAATAACTCAGAATGGTACATGGTAAGCACATACTTTATATTACTATATAGTCCAAGTCGTAGTGTAAAGACAGAATAGTGTTGACATTAATTTCTAAGGAACTCACTCCAAGAAACATTAAGAATGTAAAATTGGGAGGTTGGGTGACTAAATGTGGGAGCTAAGGGGGAAAAGAGTCAGAAAAAAAGGAGAGGACTTTCAGATGTTAAGCATGGGCAGATGGTCAGAGATGGTGCTAGGTAGGTTACATTGGCAATGTATGGAGTGTGGGAGCAGGGAAGGGAGTAATGGATCCAGTTTTGGTTGTGTTGAATTTAGGATGTTAGTGGGACATCCATGTGGAGAAATCCAATGGCATATGGGTATTTGACTTGCAAACTCAAGAGAGACTTTGAAACATATAGTGTCAATGGGAATGAACAAATTTGAGGAGGAACAAAAAAAATGGCATGTGAAGAAGAACATTTAGCAGACAAATATTAAAAAAAAAGCAGCTTGGAGAAAACAAAAGAGGCAACTGTGACAGGGATGCTTATGGGAAGAACCTTTCTGGTAGTGTAAGTTTGACTTTTGAGTTGGCTTAAACATTTAGCTACTCATTCAGAGTGACTGGGGTACTTACTGTATTTAGGGCAGGGATCCCCAACCCTCAGACCACAGACCGGTACCACTCTGTGTCCTGTTAGGAATTGGGACACACAGCAGGAGGTGAGTGGTGGATGAGCAAGCGAAACTTCATCTTTATTTGCAGCTGCTCCCCGGTGCTAGCTCCGCCTCTGCTCCACCTCAGATCATCAGGCATTAGATTCTCATAGGTGCACCAGTCCCTGGTGCTGAAAACGTTGGAGACCGCTGATTTAAGGTATGGTTGTTCTTGTTACCTCTTTGGGATATGTTCTCCTAGACCCCATATAGCTGGTTCATTTTTATCCCAGAGGTCTTAGCTCAAATGCCAATTCCTCCAAATGACTATCTCTTACTATTCCATCTAAAGGGCCTCTATCCCCCACTCCCAGTTAACCACTATCTCATCATTGTCTTAATTTATTAGATAGCATTTATCACAATTTGTAACTTTGTGTTTTTGTTTACTTCTTAATTGGTGTCTTTTTCCCCCAGAATGTTAGCTTCATAGGAGTAGGGATTCTAACTCTCTTGTTTATCACTGTATTAATAGCGCTTAATGCAACCTGTTTCTTAGAAGGAACTCAATATGTTTAAAAAAAAAAATGATGGCTGAGAACTAAGTTGAGAGCTGAGAGTTTTTTTCCCATTTTCTCTGTAAGGGTGTATTTAGTTTTGATATTTTGGTGTTTATCTTATCTATTGAAAATGAATTAATAAAAGCCTCTGTGCCAAGATGTTATGAGCACTCAGCTTCATCTGGGGAATTTTCCAGTAATGATAGGGCTGCGCTATATGTCACTAAATGCCAAGCTTCTACAATAAAAGGACAAAATTAATAGATGAGACTTCTAAGGATAAGGGTCTTTAATTAGGTGTATAGACACATTTGCGGGCTTCCTTTCTTCCAATTCTGATGACACCTCAGCTGCTTGTTAGGAATGTGACTTTCTACTGGTATGTTGGGGATTGCAGTGAATGGGAAATGAACAACATGGAGAGGGGTGTAAATGTTGGTAAAATATTTACTTGCGCCCTGGGCTTGAAATTACGCATTGTCATCTTCAATGATGCATGTTTGCAACATAAAATCAGAAGAGATTCCAAAAATTCTGCAAGAGACAGGTTAGTTTCTTCCTGTAATAGCTTATTCTGGAATTCCTGGAGGGGACAAATAGTGTCACTAGCAACCATATTTTCTGAAATAAAAAATAGTGGGAAACATAGTTTGGCAAATTTTTGTGCATGTTCTTATGAGGATCTAAAGACAGAACAGTTGAAATTGAAACAACCCTAAAAAGATCTATGACATATAGGTGAAAAATATATGTCTTCAGTATATGCAAGATGATATGGAACAATAGTAGATAAAAGTGATTTCTCACCTATGGAAGTCAAAGAGAGGAGCTTAGAGGAGGTGCTATTTGAACTCTGAATATAGGAGTTTACCAAGCAGAGTAAGGAGTAGTGGATATTCCAGGCAGAGAAAATAGCATGTGCAAATATATGACTGAAAATACATGACATTTTGGGGGAATAACAATGATTTGGTGAAGCAATGTTGAGACAGTGACAAGAAATGCAGCTAGAAACAAATCAGGATCAGTTTTTAAAGGACCTTATATATCATTTTAAAGGACTTGGGCTTTAAACTGAAGTTATTAGTGAGCCATTCAAGGTTTTTATAGAGATATATCATTCAGATATATATTTTACCCAAGATAAATCTGACAAAAGATAAATTAGAAAGAGGAGAGACTATACATAGGGATCAATTATTAGGCTACTGCAGTAGTCTTAGAAATAATGACAATCTGTATAAAGGTAGTGATGAGGAAAAGGGGAAATAAGTTGAGGATTGTTTAGGAGGTATATTGATAAATCTATATCAAAGGATATGAGTGGTGGGGAGAGGTAGAAATTGAATATGATTTTTTATTTTCTATCTTAGACAACTAACTTAAAGATATGGAAGAAAGAACCAAATTGGAAGCGAGGAAGAAGAAAACAAGAATTTGATTTTGGTCAGGCTGAGTTGGCTTTCTAGGTGATATATGACAGTATAAAAGACAAATATGAAGTTTGGAAGAGAGGTCAGGACTAGAATAATGAATCAAATAATAATTTGTGATTCAATATAGATGACTGTATTCAACAATATAGATGGCACTTAGAAATGTGGGAGTAGTCGAGATTGCCGAAGAAAAGTGAACAGAGTGAGATGGTAAAAGGACTGAGGTAAGACCCCTTAAGTAATGGTAACATTCAAGAAATGATATGTAGAAATCTGTGGTAACATATAAGTATGCCCTTAAATTAATTGATACTCTTATAGAGGTAGAGTAATTCTCTTCTTGAATGTTGAGCTGAACTTAGTGGCTTACTTCCAACAAATAGAATTAAAGTTGAAGAGACAGTGTACGATTTCAGAGAATGAGGAATAAAAGGTATCACAACTTTTCCGTCTGTTTCTCTCTCTTTATTTGATCTGGGGTAGTTGTCTACCATGTCGTGAAGACACTCAGGCCACCTATGGAGAGACCCATGTAGTGAGGAACTGAGGCTTCTAGTAAACAGCCAGTGAGAAACTGAAACATCTATAAAAAGGTAAAGAGGAAGTGAGGCCATCTGCCAATAGCCATGGGTGAACTATTCATGGAAGTAGATCCTCCTGCTTCATTCAAGTCTTCGGATCACTGTAGTCCCCATCAAGGCCTTCACTGCAACCTCATTAGAGACCTCGAGCCAGAACACCCCTGTCCTCCAACCCCAAGCTGCTCCAATTTCTGACCAATAGACACTTTAAGAAAATTAATGTTTGTTGTTTCGAGCCACTAGATTTTCAGGTAATTCGTTACACAGTAATAAATAACTAATAAATAGTGCAAAGATATTTTTAAAAACACAAGGAATGATTTGAGAAGTAGAAAGGAAAGAAGGAAAGAGTAGTGTTGAAAAGATCAAGAAAGGAGGGTTCTTAGGGGAAGGAATTGTGTCAAATGCTATAGATAATAGTACTACTATTGAAAAAAGTCCATTGGTTCTGGTTGGAATGGCATTGATGATGTAAATGAGATCAATCTTATTAGAGTTGATAACAATGAAAGCTACATTATAATGTGTAGAAAATTTAATAGAAAGTAGGAAACCGTAAACAAAAGTGACTCAAGGATATTGGTAGTAAAAGAAATGAAAGTAGATTGAGGGACTAATAAAAATAGGGAAAGATATGTTTGAGATTCTGGGAAAGCTTGAATGTATTTCTAGACTGAAAGATCACCAATAGCCTAGATGCAGGAGTTATAAATGGATTAATGATGTAGCAAAATCAGGGAGGCTGACTACAATTAGAGAATGTAGGAAGAGATTTTCTCCTTGAGAAGGTGGAGAAAGTACCAGTTTCTATGAAATAAGAAGTAGAATATGAATAGACACAAAAATAATTACTTGGAGGTAGAGATAAGAACAGATGAGTTTCTTCCTTTTATTTCACTTTTTTTTTTTTTTTTTTGAAGTGATCATGGCTAAAAGGAAGGGAAGCAGGGTGATTAGGCAGATAACTCATGAACTCACTGGAAAGCATTCTGAGCCCATTCTAGATTAGTTTTTCCTTCCTTGATTTAGCCATCTTTCCACAAGTCATCTTTTCTTTCCAGTTTATCTACTATTAGTACTGCTGGAGAAAATTATGTTAATTGGTTTTTTTTAATGTATTTAAAATATATTCTTATGTATTCTTGTGGAGAAAGGATTTTTTTTTAAACAAAATGAATATGCTACTTAACTTCTATTAGAGGAAGAATATGTTAGTTGCTTTGAGACCTACAGAACAGTGTGAATGAAGTGACATGTTGATTCACTATCAGTTGTCTTATTAAATACTATTAGCCTAATTGTGCAGCTTTCTGACTCCTAGTAAATCACAGTTTTCATTATCTAACTTACCCTCAGGTTTGGTTTTTTTTGTTTTTGTTTTTGTTTTTTTAACTAACTACAATAAACCTACTAGTAAATTAGAGGGAGAATTGGGATATATTAATTCAAACATCAAGTGCAAATAAAACACAAAAATACACAGAGCAAATGGTATCCTTCAGTAAATGGACTCCTTTTCATATTGTAAGGCGAAGGTAACACACACAGCTTTGAAAAAGCCATTGTGTAATAGAAAGCAAAGTAAATGAAGCAAACCTTATTTCATGGCTTTGTTCAAGTTATTAATTTCCTAAGGAAATGCAACAGATTCTCTAAATCAGGGAAATTTTTCCAACATTTACATGTGAATCCAATATGTAATTCATGTTTCATTTCCATAAGTCAAGGCTAAAAATCAAAATATGCTTTTTTGGTCAGTTAAATAGAAAGTAGGTTTTTAAATTGCTGTAATCTGAAAATTAGACTTAGTGACTGTGATCTGATAGCCTTGCTTGAATAGCTGTAAGAATTGTATAGTGATTTAAACATTTCCAGAGTGCTTTCACATATGTTACTGAATATGAGCTCAAAAAAAATCTGGTTTTAAACATATAGTTACGATAATTTCTGACTTTCAAATAAGAAAACTTAGGCTTATGTGAAATACATTAAATACATTAGTTGTCTTAAATCACTTATTAAGTAGAAGAAACTCTTTATTTAGAGTGCAGGCTTTTAAGTAGTTAGATGGTACAGATTTTACTGGTGTTTAGTTTTCAGTTCAACCCATATATTTATTGGCTTTTTGGTACTGTGCTTTTATCTTGGTAAAAAAAAAAATGGGTTTAAAAAAAAGTGATTAAATTATATCAGCTCAAATTTTCATTTTGTGGTTTTAAATATCTTGGGAAATTATGTACCTCTTTGTTCATCTTATCAATCAAATATCATCTTCCCTTATTTTACCTGCATGGGTCTCTGCTTTTCTCCATATGCTTTTTTCTTTGAAGAGATCTTATTCTCTCTCATGCCCTTATCTATTAACTGCATGTAGGTGTCTTGACAATAATTACATGAAGTCTTCTTGGTTTGATTTCTGGAAGTAGCAGCTTCACCTGAATCAATCCCATTTGCCAGAGTCTTAATGTGCTCAAGCTTTATAATCTAGCTCAAATGGTGCTCAGCGAAGCCATCTCAAATAGAGTTAGTTATTTTCTTTATTATAATCCCACATAATATTTAGTTATTATTTATGTCTACAGCACCTGGTCTTCGTAGGTGGTCTCCCATCCAAGAACTAACGAGGCCTGACCTCGCTTAGCTTCCGACATCAGATATCAGGCTTGTTCAGGGTGGCATGCCCATAGACCATGGACTGTGGCTCCACTGGGGCACAAACCCAGGACCTTCTGTGTGTAAAGTAGACATGCTAACCACTACACTATGGAACCACGTCCAATCCCACATAATTTTGTCTATTATCTCCATTATAGGTATTGTGTATTATCTATTTACCTATTTATCTCCCTTACTAGATTGATTTCTTGAGGACAAGACCCACAGTCACATTTGCTTCTGTTCTTCTTGGTACAGTAACTGGCATAGAGACATTCAATATATATTCACTCACTAAATAAATGAATGTTGACCAACTGTTCCCATCTGTATTAGTCCTCAATGTCGGTGTAATGAATTACTCCAACACTCAGTGGCTTAACATAACAAACATTTCATTTTATATGTTCTGCTTGTCATAAACCTGAGTGTGGCTTACAGGGTACCCTGGCTAAAGTCAAGGGGTTGCCAAAGCAGTAATTTTATTTGAAGGTTCAAATAGGGAAGGATCTCCTTCCAAGCTCACCGGAGTGGCTGTTGACAGGATTTATATCCCTGTGTGCTGTTTGACTGAATGCCTCAATTTCTCACAAACTATGATTGGAAACCTCCCTCAGATCCTTAGAAAGTGGGTTTTTCCACTGGACAGTCACAAAATGAAAGCTGGTTTCTATCAGAGTGAACAGGTAAGAGAAGAAAGGGCAAGCAAGTTGAATGTCAAAGTCTTGTAACCTAATCTCAGAAGTGCTAGCCTGCCATTTTTTGTTGTGTAGTGGACCCTTGAACAACGTGGGTTTGAACTGTGTGGTGTGGGTCCACTTATATATGGTTTTTTCAATAAATAGATAAATGTATTTTTTTCTTCCTTATGATTTTCTTAATAACATTTTCTTTTCTCTAGTTTACTTTATTGCCTGAATACCATATATAAAATATATGTTAATAGACTATATTATCAGTAAGGCTTCCAGTCAACAGTAGGCTATAAGTTATTAAGTTTTGGGAGAGTCAAAGTTGTATATGGATTTTCAACTGTGCAGTGTGGGGGTCAGCACCTTTTCCCTCCTGCATTGTTCAAAGGTCAACTGTATTCTATTTGTAAAGCAAATCACTAAGTCCAGCCCACGCTCAAGAGGAGGGGATTACATAAAGGCATGACTACCAGGACAGAGATCCTAGGATCACTGAGAGTCATGTTAGAAAGTACTTACTACACAATCTGTATTGATTAATTTAACAGCAGTAATTTCAAAAATTAATGTGTGAACCAATTCACATTACCCTCTACTAAATAAGCATTTACTTTTTTTTTTTTTTACATGTTAACCAAGATTAAAAATGCTAAGATTTCAGTGTTATCTTTTGAGTCATGCCTGGGATTCTTCATATCACAGTAATAGAGAAAGAAGAGTTACTAGCAAAGTGGTGGGACAGAAATTTTATAATTTGTCAGTTTATTAGCATCCTATCTTATCTTTAAAAGCAAAAACAAAGCTCAAATCTAAAAACAAAAAGGTATCTAAAATCAAAGGTCTTAGAATACTGCTTTATACAGTAGTGAAAGTTCAGTGAATGTTAGTTATTATTGTTATCATTATTATTTCTATTCTTTTCCAGTGGTTCTTCCTAATTCTACTTTTCTCCTATTAGTACTACCAACCTTGGACTTGAGAAATCTTCTTTTACTTCATCTCTACCACATTTCTCCAAAGCTAAGGTATTATTGAGATATTTACTTTTCCTATACCTCTTAAATTGGTTCATATCTTTCCTTTTTTTTTTTTTTTAATTGTGTTTTACTACCCTAGTTTCAAGTTATTATTACACTGTGATTGTAAATGCCCTCCTGCTGGTCTTCCTTTTCTAATCTGTTTGACAGAAACTTGATATTTGCATCCTTCTTAGTCTGAAGGTCTGTTTCTAGTTTAGGATTAGTACCTAAAGTTGAAGCTATTTGGTACTGAGGTGCCCATTTCTGCCAAGACGTAAGTGGGAGAACTGTGCCAATTCCTTGTTTCCCAGGGCTCCAGCATTGTAGATTAGACACTCTCAAATTGAACGTAGGGAGTCTCCAGTATCTTTTCAGGGTGCCCATGATGTCAAATTATTTTCATAATAAAGTTGAGAGTTTATTTTGCTTTTACAGGTGTTAACATTTGCACTGATAATGCAAAAGCAATGGTGGGTAACACGACTGGCACCTTAGAACATATCAAAGCAGGGGCACCTAACAGCACTAGTAGTCATTGTATTTTTCATTGCCATATACTCATCGAAAAAAAGCAAGTGTCACTTAAGAAGGTACTTAATAAAGCAGTATAAACTACCGATTTTATTAAACTTTGACTCAAGTATGCCTTTGTAGCACTCTGACAAAATCAAGAGTATTTATAAGGCTTTTCTAGTCCATGTGGAAATATAATGGTGGTCTTAAAAAACAGCATGTGGTCAAATAAATGGTTGGGTTGGAAGCTAAATTAGTTGCTTTTCTTATGAATCAGAATTTTTACTTGAATTATGGTTATTCAGATGGGTACTTGGCAAATATTTTCTTGAAAAAAAAAAAAAAACTAAGTAAGACTATCACTTCAAAGAAAACCATCAACATTATTTACTGCCAATGATAAAATTCAATCTTGCAAGCAAAATTTAGAGTTTTGAAAAACTCGTATTTGTCACTGTAGGCTTGCTGTGACTTGACTGCTTCACGATACCCATAGATTTTTCTCATGACATGGGTGGTGGTAAATACAAATGTGATTTTTAAATCATTTTGATAGATAGATAGATAGATAGATAGATAGGTAGATAGATAGATAGATATAGTGAGGTAACCCTTGGTTGCGAGGACCTTGTCAGTTTACAGTCTCTTATTTTTAATTCTTTATGCCTACAGCACTTGGACTTCCTAGGCGGTCTCCCATCCAAGTACTAACCAGGCCTGACCCTGCTTAGCTTTCGAGATCAGACAGGATCCAGCTTATTCAAGGTGGCATGGCCCTAGACAAACTAATATTTTTCATAAGACCAACAAGTGAGTTAAAATTATATGTAAATAAAAGATCTAGGCAAATGAGAAGACAGGATATTTTAATGTACCATTTGTTGAGTTTGGTTTATTATCAAAGAATGCTTTTTGTAATTATTTGAAAAATATTAAAATATATTTCTCTTTAACAATATATCTGTGCGAGACTAGATTTTCATCATATATGTCAATCAAGAAGCAGATATGAGCATCCAATCATCTTCTAGTGGCAGATGTGAAAAGAGATTTGCAAAAATGTAAAGCAATACTACTCTTTTTTTTGTTCTGGAAGATATAGTTATTTTTTATAAAAATATGCTATTTATGTTAAGTGTAATATGTTTATTATTGTTAATTTAAAATGAATAAATATTAAATAAATATATCAGTACTAATTTCTAATATGCTAAATATCAAGAGATTAACCCTCATAAACGAAAGCTCTTTGGTTTTCCAGTATTTTTAAGAGCACAAAGTGGTCAAGAGACCAACTAATTTGAGAACTGTTGTGCACGGTGGTAAAAAACAAAAATCAGCTGTGTAAATTTGAGGATCTAATTGGCTTTATTAGGCAATTCATGAATAAGGCTGCATCCCATCAAGTAACTAGAAAGGTACTCTGAGGGGTTGTATAAAATTGAAGATTTTTATAGTAAAAAGGGTGCAGTAGGGTAGTTACTGGCAAAAGAAAAAAAAAGGATTATTTTCAGACCAGGACATGACTTTCAGAGGTGGCGGGGAGAGACGGGGAGGGAATGACAAGTTTTATCATGCAGATTGCCTCTTCTTTCTTTGGGAGATGGGGAGGAAGGAGAAGGCTCATGTAATAGTAAACACCAATGAGGTAATCTGAGACATTCCAAACTGGTTGATTAGGATTGCATTTCTGGCAAAGGTAGAAACTGCAGTTAGGTCAGGTAGTAAGTAGGGTTTTGGTGTCATGAGCCACTAACACCATTTTGGAACTGTGGTATTCTTTTTAACAATGGTAACCAATAAGGCAGGTCTTGTAGAAAACTGAATGTTCACAGTTGAACAGACCAAGTTTCTGTCTGTCTTGAAGGAATAAAATACACCTTGTGTCTGTTACCCTGTTTAGCAGAGGCTGAGTCAATTTTCATTACATAGAGTTCCCATCAGCGTCAGGCCTTGGGTCTTTCATTGTGCAGCAAGGAAGGCAGCTACCAAAGTAACACCCTTGGACTTGTTTGTGTCTTTCCAGAATGCCTGGTTTATTGAGGGGAACTTTCTTAGATGAACCAATCAGGTATCCATGGAGGTTTACACACAGAATGCAGAAAGGGAAGGGGGAATGAGCTAGAGGCTTATGAGACAGCAAAAGAATGAAAGTCACCGGCATTCCTGAAGCAAGCTCTGGAACTGGCATCCTGGATATCCTCCCCGCCATTCCAAGCCAGTGGGTACGACAGGAAGAAGAGTTGAGGTCTTAAGAACCTAGGTTGAACTTCCTGCTGGCATGTCAGATGGGAGCTTGGAGCTGGAATTAATTTGATGTAGAAGAAATAATGGAATTTGACATTTCTTATACATTGTTTGTAGTTGAAAATATGGCACATACCTACTAGATTAGTGAGAGTTCTCCAAAGAACATGTTTGTGTGTGGTGTGTTGTTATAAGAAATTGACTTGTGATTTTTGGGAGTTAGCAAGCCCGAAATATGTACGGCAAGCTGACAGGCCAGCAACTCAAGCAAGAGTCAATGTTGTAGTCTTGGACCACCTTGAGTCCGAATTCCTTCTTCTTTGGGACACTTCAGTTTTGCTCTATGAATCATTAATCCCTACACTTACTTGTATGTTTGCTTTTTTCACCATAAAATAAAAAGGATATCAAAATATCCATAAGAAAAATGCAGAGAGAAGAAAAATATCAAGTACTTTTATAGTGGCAATTCTAACGTAAATTAAAATTCCTTAAAAACAGATTAATTCTTGGAAATTAGCACCCATGAACACACGTTTTTTTCTTGTCATATTTTATAGAAATATGTCTGTTTCATGTGCAGTAAATATAATTTATTCCCTTTCCTCTTGTTCCCCCAATATTTTTTGGAAATACTAAAAATAGTTGGTATTTAAAAAGGCTTTCAACAATCAGAAAATAATAATTCTTATATACAATAAAATAACACTATTATATTTTGAATGAAGTTGGAAGTAAAAATTATGTGAATTTATTGGTATTACAAAGGGACATAAAATAGATTATTTATGGTGCCTTCTTCCTCTAGCCTTCCCAAGGTCCTATTGTTCTTCAGTATAAAGCAAAAGTAAAAGTTTAATCAATAGGAATGAGTATAGTTTCAAGATTAGAGTTAACCTTGGATTCAAATGAGTCTATTGATTTGGCTTTTTGAACCCAAGGCAGGATTGTATCTAAGGATTGGGGTGTGCTTTAGTTTAAAACGAGTGCTTCTTAAATTGTTGGCAAATAGACTGCAATTGCCAATAAACTTGTTTGAGACAGGCTCAAACAATAGCTCAGCTCATAAGAGATAATAACTCAGATAAGCATAGGAGTCACAAAGTGTTCACTTGAAAAGCAGTTCTACAGTATAATTATCAAAATAAATGTCAATAGTAATGAAAAGTGATGCTAACCAAAATACCTCAAGGGTACTGATGACCTTCAATGTAGAAAACTGGAGCATAGTTTCAATCTTTCTCTTTTTCTTAAGAACTATGTCTTTTTCACCTGCTCTCTTTCTTCTTCTACAAACCACAACTTCAGTTTCACCTACAGAAAAGTCACACTTTTAGCAATTACAGACTTATCAAAGAGGTTCTGGCTCTGAGATGTGTGGGAGCTGGAGAGGAGACCTAAGAGTTGGAACCTCATGCTTACTCTTCCCTCACCTTCCCCCTTCCCCATAGGTTCAACCAACTGAAATCAGCTAATTGCAGAGGGATAGGAAGTTTAGTATTAGTGATAATACAAGCTTGTCTTAAACATTTTAATTAAGCTAAATTAGGTGGTGTGTTTTGTTGCCTTTTTGAGATTAGGGATGCCATGTTGAGCAAGGCATGGCCCCTGTTTTTAGTTTAATGGTGGATATAGACATTAAGTAGTTACAACATGGCAAATTCTGGAGTGGAAGTCTGCAGAGTGTTCTGAAACTATAGTACTAAGAACCATTAATTCCATCCTAGAGTGACAAGAAATGTAATATGGTATAGAAGTAGATCTAATTGTATTTTGGAATTGTGTTGACATAGTAAAAGAGTAGATTAAGAAACAAAGCCTTCTAAGAATCAGAAGTTAAAATACAAAGATAGTGAGAAAACAGACTTTTTGGCTTAATGCCAGCAGATATTAGCGAGCTATAACAAGAAGGGGGATAGGTAGCTCCCTGTATTATAATAACATGCAAATGGGAGAAACCAAGGCCCGGGTCTAATCACAATCCCAAGGGAAGTGGTCAAGAGAGGAAACAAAGGGAAAAGTATTTTTTGTATAAGAGTGTATATCCAAGCGCACTTGAGAACTTTTTTTACCAACCTACAGCTTCACTCATTGACTCTGATGAAATCAATGTAGAGATGATAAATCACAAAATTGCCACACCATGTTGTCACACTTGTTCTCCTAGTTGGCCTCACTGAACAGAAGAAACCTTTAACTGGGAAAAAGCAAAAGCTATCCTGGAAGTCAAAAGAAGGTAATGGGAAAAGTTCACAGGAGAGGTGACCTTTTCCCAGCATGGAAGCAAAAGAAAATTAATTACAGGAAAAGCAAAATGTGTCTGCAAAGGCTCAAGAGTATAGAAAAGTTATAAGCTTGATGAATACTAAGTTAAGAGGGGAAATTCGACAGCCACCACTTTCAGAATTGTTTGTAAGCTGCAGAGCACAGCCCTTCGTGTGCCACTATTCTTTGAGCTAATCTTCAATTTGAGGAATTGACCCATAGGTCAAGACTATGGTATACATTTCAGTAATTCAAGGCAGCAGAGCGGAAGGTCTCTCATAGAGGAAATTTTAAATCATTAGGAGTTCTGTTTAGGGGTCACAACTCTCCATGAACCCTGGATTTCCCTTTACTAGCACCCATTTTCTTCACCATTAGAAGTCTAGAGAAATTCACTACCAAAAGAGCACAAAATGATGAGGAAAAAAGAATGTATCACTGCTTTAAATTTAAAAAAGCTCTGAATTGGGGCTACTATGATTTACATAGTCGCACAGCTCTACTCAGAGTTTTCTATTAGACTTTATATAATTTCCTTGTATTTATTTCTGTTTCCATTGTATATGCTATGATAAAGTACATGTGACAATAAAGTTATAAAGTATGTTCTATAATAAAGATGATTTTCATTGCTGATTTTGATGATTACATCTTAGGTGAAAAAGAAAAAACCTCATGAACTATATTAGCAATACAATAACACAAAAAGTAAAATAAAAAATGGCTCGAAGGCATAATGTATTAGTTTTCTACTGTTGCATAACAAATTATCACAAACTTTGTAGTTTAAAACAACAATATTTATTGTCTTGCAGTTTCCGTGGGTCAGGCAGGAGTCCAGGCACAGCTTAGCTGGGGCCTCTGTCTCAGAGTCTCCAGGAGGCTGCATTGAAGCTGTCAGACAGAGCTGCAGGTCGTCTGAAGTTTGAGTCCTCGTCCAGGCTCACAGGTTATTGGTAGAATTTGGTTTCTCCTAGCCGAAGATCTGAGGCCCTCAGTCCCTAGAATGACTGTTATTCTTTGCTATGACTCTCTAAGCCAACAGGATAGTTTCTATTGCTGCTTTGAGACTCTTTTAAGGGTGCCTCTGATTAGGGCAGACCCCACCCAGAGTAATCTCCTTTTTGATTAACTCAATGTCAACTAATTAAGGACCTTAATTACATATGCAAAAATCTCTTCATTTTTGTCATATATTGTACCCTAATCAAGGGAATGATATCTCATCGTATTCATGGATCATGCCCATACTCAAGGTAGGGAGAAATCACACAAGTATGGGGATCATTGGCAGTCATCTTAAAATTCTGCCTACTAACATATATCTTAAATTACAAATATTCTTCCAATTTTCACGAGCTGAGAAATTTTATACCTTTATAATATCTAAGGCTTAGATGTTATTTATGTGGCTCATATTTGTATTTATATTTCTATTAGAAATATAACTTAAAAATTTTTAGTACCCACATAAGTGAATAGAAATGTGACATTAATTTTAACAATACAGTTTGTTTAACAGACATATTCAGAATATTATCATTTCAATGTGTAATCAATATAGAACATTACCAGTGAGATATAATGCATTTCTTTTTTCCATATTAAGTCTTTGAACATACATCTCAATTTAGGTTAGCCATTTTAGAAGTGTTTGATAGCTACAGGTGGCTTAGTGGCTGCTTGTATTGGAAGCAAGTGGCTATTACTTGCCTTTTCAACAATATCCACCAGGTGTCACAATGAGTTTACAACTAAGCCAGAGGTACCAACAAATTTCTTCTCTCTTGGTAACAACTGTTGAGATTCGATTTTTATTTTCACGTATTTTTGACTTCTCATGTGTTTGCACCTTCACTTGAGGTTTTTGCCTACGTAAGAAAGATGACAAGCAATATGAATTTTACTTAAACAAATGAATTTGAATTCAAAATGATTTGTATATTAGACTCACCATTCCTTAATTTTTCTGTTAGCTCATCCTAGATGATCTTGGTGAGAGCAAATGATTATGAATTCAAGTATATGCCATACTTAACGACATAACAGAAATTACTTTAAAGTTAGATCATTTCGAATACCCAAACAATTTTTACAACCTGATAGGCCGTTAAATGATGCTCTTTTTACCTTCTCAAATTGTTTAATAGGACACATTAAATATAGAAAACCAAAGTTTTAAAAAGTGACAAAATGTTCTTTTATTTTCATGCCATTTGCAATTTACTGATTGGCAATTAAGATTTCTACTTTTCACACAGCTCAATGGAATTATGATGTTTGAGCTTATTAACATATTACTTTGAAAAGCTTAAGAATTTTTATTTAATTATTTGAATGCTGTTATAGGTTTTCTTTTTAAATAACAGATAAACAGTTTTTGTTGTAATATTCTGTTGTTTCAATTTTTATAGTCTCACACTTTAAAGATTTCCTAAGTAAAACTAAATATATGGAGATCATGGTATCTCAAGTACTTTCTCCTTAATTTATAGAAAGTATTAATTTATACAATATTTTAAAAAATATTTGAACGGATGCCATACAGAAGCAATCATGCATGGTGAAGAAATTAAAATGTGAATTTTTGTCATTAACTACTATAAAATGAGTATAGTTTACCTGGATTGTAGTTTTATACCAATAATTAAGCCTTCTCTTTGTCCTGTTAGTCTCATTGTATTATGTCCACATAATAAAAACAAACTTGATTGTAATTATTATCATATATAAATATTACATATTATATAAAAATGATTTATATTTTGAGGATTCACATTAATAACTAACTTCAGAAGGACTGATCCAGGCTTGGCAACTTATGAATTCATTAGAAGTGACTAGTTTTATAGCCATAACTATGTTATAAGATGGAAGACTCAGAAAGTGGGAGTGTGCAACTAGTAAATAAAAACGTAAAGTTTAAAGTTAGGATAATGTACACTCTTTTTTTTTTTTTTTTTTTTTTTGGCCACTTGTTTGAATAAACCTCTTTTCAACACATTCAGGGAAATTTAACCACATGTATAAATGTTTTATAAGTAAGCTTTTTAGTGAGATAATCAAGTACATATAAATAATGTCACAACTTTCTTGTCTTTTTTGAAGAAATTATAGCAATGTTAAAGGCTGAAATTCTAATTTGTTTGTTTTATGAAAATACAATTCTCAGACAGTCCAAGAGATGGCAGCCAACACCTTTTGTAAAATGAATGAATTATGTTGACATGGTAATCTTCATGTGATTTCTTTAATAACATCAGCACCGAAGCAATCACTAAAAGAATAAAAACTACAGAAATTCTAAATGTGGCTATCTCATTGTGTAAGTGTGCTTTAAAGAGATTTTTCAGAATATTTTACAAGGCAAACTGAATGGATTACTCTCTCTCTCCTCATATCCCCCTGCTTCAGAGCAGTGGTTTCTGCCAGAATATTAACCTAGAATTACTTATAGAGCAGTAGGATTAACCAATAAAATGTAATATTAAAGAATATTTCAGAGATATTAAAAATTAAACATGTAAAATACTAATAATATCATCTAGAAAGTATGTCAGAACTGTTAGCTGGGTTTTTTTTGAATAACACTTTTAAAATTCATAATTGAAATTAACTAATTTTTATGGCAGATAGGAGAGATTCTTCATAAGCAAGAAAAGAGGACCAATATAGTGAAGATTTTACTCATGTATTTGTTTTAAGAAGCCATTTTAAACTGGATCTATTACTTTGTCTAACATTAAGCTACTTTTGTTATAGGATTTAGCAGAGTAAGGAAAGGCATCGCCCTATTTTCTGACCATCAGTCAATTACAGCTATGGACTTGGGAACTCAGCTTCCCTGAGTTCCAGCATTCAAATAAGAAACTCTTTATATCAGTGTGTTAGTTTTTTAATGCCGTCCAACAAATTACCACAAACGTAGTGGCTTTAAAAAAAACACTCATTTATTAACTCACAGTTCTACAAGTCATAAGTCTGGGCATAGCGCAACTCTGTTCTCAGTTCAAGGTACTGGTTAGCTGTGTTCTTATCTGGAATTCATATGGGTGTGGCAAGATTCAGATTCTTGTGGTTGTTTGGCTGAGAGTGTTCTCAACTCTTAGAAGCCATTGAAATTCCTTGCTATGCATGTAAAGTCAGGAGTAGAGAGTCTTCCTCACACAAATTTTCCTCATGTTTAAAATTTCTTTTCCAGGAAGAACTTGGTTTCTTTTAAGGGCTCACCTGATTAGGTCAGACTCACAGAGGATAATTTCTTCATTATGTCAAATGACTTAGGACCTTAATTATTATTATTATATTTTTTAGGACTTTAATTATATCTACAAAATGCCTTCACCCTAGCACTTAGATTATCGTTTGATTAAATAATTAAGAGAAGGTATGTGTGCATGATAGGGGCCAGGAATCTCGATGGCCATTTTAGAATTCTTCTTACTAGAACAGACTGTATTTATTGTTCTTACAAACACCATCTTACATAGAGTATGCACATGAAAGTGGTTAATTCGCTGCTAGCAAGGATCTTCAATTTATTAATGCTAATGTGACATTTCTTTTTTTAATTTTTATTTTTCAATTATAGTTGACATTCAATATTATTTTATTTCACTTATTTCGCAGTAAACTTATTTATACAAATAACTCATCAAAGAAAAGATTGATAACAAAGAAAGTTATTTGGAATAATCCATAGAAATTACTTATAAACAGCAAAGGTGAGGCTTTGAGATTCCATATCTTTCAGATAACCAGCTTTATTTTTATTTTCTGGTAACACTTCTGATCCATGAGGAATCTATTTAAAAAATAAAAATAACAACCCAAACAAAAAAAGATCTCCAATACTTTTCCTCCATAGCCAGATTTAAGAACAACTGTCCCAGGGAAACTATTTACCTTATTCAAGGCCCCTGTTACTTAGTGGCGCAGCCATAACTAAAATTTGCATTCTAGATGCTCATGTCTAATTCTTCTCATTTGCCTTCCATGCCTTATCTCTTATCAGTGGAAAAAGATAAAGGAAACATAAAGTCTAATACTTGAAAAATTGCTATAAATAGATAGACTGAAGGGCTAGTCAATTGTTATGACTGTCTGGTGTATTTTAACTGGAGATGCTCTTAACTAGAAATCTGTATAAGCTATCTATTAACACAACAATGCTGTGAAATAAGCAACCACAAAGCCTCAGTGACATGAAAAACACACTTATTTTTTACATATGAATTTGTTGGTAAGCTGGTCTTATCTCCTGTACTGGGCCGGGTTTGACTGATGTCACCTGGGCTCACTCATGGGGCTGAGGTCAGTTGGGGGCCCACTGGGGACTGGTTAGGCTACCGTGACCTTGTCTGGGATGATTTAGCTGTGTTTCTTATGGTTGCTCATCCTAGTCAAGGCTTATTCTCATGGTGATGGTAGGGTTCTAAAAGGTAGTGGAAGTGCACAAGAATTCTTGGATCTTAGGCTTGGAACTGGCACATTATGACTTCCAGAACATGTTAATTGGCCAAGGCTTTGAGGGTTGGGGAAATAGATTTTACTTCTTGGTGAGAACTGTTATAAAATCATGTTGCAAAGGGCGTTGATACCCTTTGCAATCAATCTACCACAAATGTCATAGCCTATATTGTCTGTTTTTGTTTTTGTTTTTTGTTTTTTGTTTTTTTCTGTTCCTCAAAAATTGCCACTAAGGGAAACAGTATGAAGGGTCCTAAAAGATTAAAAATATGATCCAGCAACCCCACTTCTAGGTATATATCTAAAGAAAACAAAATCACTATATTGAAGAGGTATCTTTATTCCTATGTTCATTGAAACATTATTTATAATAGCTAAGAACACGGCAACAAACTAAGTGGCAATTGATGGTTGAATATATTTATACATAAATATATTTTTTAAAATGGCATACTATTCAGCTTTAAAAAAGAAGAAAATCCTGCCATTTGTGACAGCATAGACAAAGCTAGAGGGCATTATACTAGTGGAAATAGGCCAGACAGGAAAGACAAATTAAGCATGGTTTCATTTACATGATAAATATAATATACAAATAGTCAAGCTCACAGAAATAGATAGTAGAATGGTGATTGCCAGGGCCTGAGGGCTGGAGAAATTGGGAGAGGCTATTAAAAAGGCCAACCTTATAACTGAAAAATTTGCTAAGAGAGTGGGACTTAAATGTTTTCACATATATACAGAAAAATAGGTAAATATGTGAGGTAATGGATATGTTAATTAACTCTATGGTGGGAATCCTTTCACAATGTATCTGTGAATTATAACTCAATGAAGCTGATAAAATAGATTTAGCTCATAATACTCTTCACCTTTGCTCTTTTCTGTTATTAACATTTTTGGGGGGGGTCTTTTTGGTTATTTTCTACTTTTAAATATATCATGCTTCATCAAATGTTTTTAGAAAGATAACATTGATAATAATCTAATTAAAATATTTTATAGAGTATGTTACCTATATTTCTACTTGCCATATGCTAATTAAATATATATAATCACTTCATTTGATCTTCGTAACAACTCTAGAAGGTATTTTCAACTTAATTTTACAGATGAAGAAATAGGATCAGAGATAATAAGTAATTTTCTTAAGACACATATAATAATAAGTGGTAGAGCATTATCTAAAGCCCATGAACCCAATTCATAGTTATTTTGAATGTATTGTTCTTTATCACACCCATCTCCACATCTACAAGAAATCAAATTCTGTAAAAGTAGATCTTCTGATAAATTCTCGCTATATTTTGCTCACAGTCTCATCTCTCAAAAGGTCAAAAGAGACTACAGGGAATAGCTATTCTGTAGTTAATTCTAAATATGAAAGAATTGATTGATGATGTGGAATGAATGTCACTTGAGAGAAAAATCTATGGGACACTGAGCATAGTCAAGTACATACAGTGGATTTTAGAAAAGAAAATTTCAGAACTTCAGGAAAAAAGAGGCATGAAACTATGACTAGAGATGGAAATGTGGCTCAAGATAGTTGAGAAGTTAAATTAAATGTGAATGTACAATGTATTCTACTAAAAATGAATAGGGGTCTGCAATAGAAGAAATCACAGTAAATAAAATGCCGAAGGGAGACTTTACAGGCTACATATAGAAGATGGGAAGAAAATAAAAACCAAGAGTGGTATGGGCCTATAAATGCAGTAATTAGGATAACTAAGTTCACAATGAATTCACTTTTTGAAGTATGCTACAAATAATTAAAAAATGAAATTGAAACATATTTTCAAGCAAGAAAAAGGAGGAGGAGAATGAAGTAGGGGCAGGCTTGCTGTTTGGAGCTGTTGGTACAGTGTTAACAGATGTTAAGAAAAAGCCCTATTATCAATATGTATTTGTTCTCATTTTACCTATTAAAATAGAATGAGCTTTAAATTATGAAGCAAACATAAAAGACTGGTAAGATGAAATTAAAAAGTATAGTCACTTAGTGAATTTATCTCCTTGGGCTGGTCGAATTATATTTTTAAAAAATACATAAATACTACCTTAAAATACGTGATCAAAGAACTGTAAAAAACTTTTGAGGAATCCTAAAGAACATGAGATAAACAACTTTAATTTTTAAATAAACAACTGGAGCAAAACAGTTTTAATTTTTAGGAAGAGAAAAAGTGAATCCTAAAAATTGCTGTCTAAAAATGGATTCTGAGTAAATGTCGAAGAAACTGTTAAACAAGTCATGAAGAGAAAGCATTATTTGTGGCAAGATCAATTCATGCCAAATTAGTCTTTCTTTTGTTCCCCCAACTTGCTTTTCCATGTTGAAAATATATTTGATGCAAAGTGAATATAGCGAGGTGTATAAAAGGATCCTGACAAAGTCAAAACTAGTCTCTCCAAAACTGAAAAAATAGAAGTAACATAATAACTATAGGTTTTGATTGTGTGTAAGCATGACAATGATAATCATCTTCAAGTTTAATTTGGAGATACCCTCATGATCACGTATTCTTATCATGGAGCCTTTTCAGAGAAGAGCAAGTATTTAATATAACAATCCCTTAATGATGTATCTGTTCTTATCTTACATTGACTTATTTATTCCACATATCTTTATTAAATTTTATTTCCTATGTGCCAGAGTGTGCTACATGCTCAGAATACAAAGATGAATAGAGACCCAAACCGTGAAGGTTTGATATCTAGTAGTGGGGATAAAAACATAAATAATTATGACAATATTATAAGTATTATAGGATAATACTATAATTAATATACTAAATTAATAAAAACATACTATAAATATTATAATAAAACTATGAGGGATAATGAAAATACAGAAGAGGCAATAATTAACTTTCCCTTGATAATTCAGAAATTTTAGAAAAGAAAATTTCAAAAACTTTAGAAAAGAAGATAGGCATGAAACAATGTGGGGATATTTATATTGAGTCTTGAAGCAAAAATGGTAAAAGAAAATCTATAACTGTAAGAAAAAGAACTAGTCTATGAAGTCACAACTTGAGAAAAAATTGTGTCCTCAGGTATTGGCAAGTGGCTTAGTATTGCTAGAAAATAATGTGTATGTGATGGGAAAAGGGTGATGAGAGTTTTGTCTGGAAAACAGGTACCGACCAAGAAAAAATATCTGACAAGAAGTATGTTAATAAATTGTTGGTCTGGAGAAACGATTACGGTAAAATAGGATTACTGTCTCTGAAGGCAAGCTACTAGAAGGGCCTTGTATCCTAAAGATCTTATATTTTAAGAAATAAGGAACTATTCTCCAGAAAAGAACAAAATAGAGACAAGCAATCTACCAGATGCAGAGTCCAAAACAATGGCTATGAGGAAGCTTTGTGATCTCAGTGAGAATGTCAACAAAGGGATAGGAAACCTAAAAATGGAGATAGAAAACATAAAGAACCAGTTAGAAATGAAAAAATGCAATAACTGAAATGAAGAATACATTAGAGGGAATCAACACTATTAGATTAGATGAAGGAGAGGGTTGAATCTGCAATTTGAGAGATACAGTAGCTGAAACCATTCGATCAGAACAGCAACAAGAAAAAAAAATCCACCCTCTCCCTAAAAAAATAAGGATAGTTTAAGGGTCTCTAAGGCAACATCAGGCATACCAACATTTGTACTGTAGGTGTACCAGAAGGAAAAGAGAGAGAATGAAGACTGGAAAGCCTATGTGAAAAAATGATGGTGGAAAACTTCTCTAACCTGGTGAAGGAAACAGACATACAAGCCTAGAAAGTGCAGAGAATCCCAAACATGGTGAACCCCTAAAGGCCCACACATTACGACACATCATAATTAAAATATCAAAAGTTAAAGACAGAAGAATTTTAAAAACAGTAAAAAGAAAACAGTTATTACCTACAAGAGTGTACCCATAAGACTATAAGCTAATTTCTCAACAGAAACTTTGCACGCCAGAAGGGATTGACATGAAATATTCTAGGCGATGGAAAGCAAGGACCTACAACCAAGATTACTCTACCCAGTAAGGCTATTGTTTAGAATCGAAGGACAGAAAAAAGAGCTTCCTAGAGAAGAAAAAGCTAAAGGAGTTCATTTCTATCAAACCAATATTACAAAAAATGTTAAAGGGTCTTCTCTAAGTAGGAGAAAAAGATAAAAAATATGAATAATAAAATAGCAATAACTACATATCTATCAACAATTACTTTAAATGTAAACAAACTAAATACTCCAATCAAAGACATAGGGTGGCTGAATGGATAAGAACAAAAACCTTTACATAAGCTGCCTGTGAGAGACTCACTTCAAATTAAAAGACACGTACAGACTGAAAAGTAAAGGATTGAAAAAATTTCATGAATATGGAAAAAGAAAAGCTGTAGTAGTAATGCTTATATAAGACAAAATAGACTTTAAAACAAAGGTTATAACAAGAGACAAAGAAGGACCCAGTAATTCTATTTTTGATATTTATCTGAAGAAACTCAAAACTCTACTTTAGAGGAACATGTACATTCTTATGCTCATTACAGCATTATTAACAGTCGCCAAGATATGGAGCCAACCTGGGTGTTCATCAGTGAATGAATGGATAAAAAAGAGGTGGTCCATGTATACCACGGAATATTACTAAGTCACGATAAAGAATGAGACCTTGCCATCTGCAACAACATGGATAGACCTAGAGGGTATTGTGCTGCGTGGAGTAAATCAGAGAAAGACAAATATTATGATTTCACTTACATGTGGAAGCTAAAGAACGAAGTGAATAAACAAACAAAACAGAAATAAACGTGTAGATACAGAGAACATTTTGAGAGTTGCCAAATGAGAGGATGGTTGGGGGAATGGGTGAAAAGGGATTTAGAAGTACAATTGATAGTTACAAAATAGTCATGGGGATATAAAGTATAGCATAGGGAATATAGTCAATAATATAATAACAATGTATGGTGTCAGATGGGTATTAGATTTATCAGAGTGAACCCTTCATAAGTTATATAAGTATCTAATCACTATGTTATACACCTCAAACAATATAATATTGTATGTCAACTGTATTTGAAAAATAAAACATAATAAAAAATAAAAAATAAAATACTTTAAAAATAAGAAAGGAACTATTAAAGATTTTAAACTAGAAGAAAAATATCCTTTGATATCTTTTATAGGAACATAACTCTGACAGCAGAAAAGAGTTTGGATTACAGGGAACCAAAATGGGAGGTCGCAGGGCTTCTAAACTTTTATAAGAGATCGGTTGAACAAAGGCAGTGGAAGGTGAATAAAAAAGAGGAGAGGGTAAGTTTAATTTGGAAGACCCATTTGTTTTATTAACTAATTGGAAATAATATATGATGGAGAGGAAGGGATCTAGGATATCTTCTAGGTTCCTGGCTCAGGTGACTGGTTAGATCGTGATGCCACTGACCGGGTACGATACATAAAAGATAATTCTATTTTTCAGAATAAGATAATAAGTTTATCTTGAAAATGTTGCATTTGAGCAATTTGTGGGGAATTCAGTACAAGCGGTGGATCTGGAACTGAAAACAAACTTAGGAGTTATCCTTGCGTAAGTGGTTATTGAAACTGGAAACGCTCCCCTCCTTAGAGGTCCTGTACAGTATAAAAATCAAGGTTAGAATCGAGGTGAATGTCTCCATTTGTTTCACAATAATATTCTAAAGCCTAACACAAGTGTTTTAAATATGTATGTCGCATTTTGGATCTGTACTATTTTTTCTTTAATATAGAGCTAACTACTTTAAATAGTAAAAAAATTTACTTTGAAAAAGTATCCATATGTGAATAATATAATCTTTGTTTAAAGACATTTTATAACTATAAATAGAAAAGTGTACTTTAAAACAATTTGTGGATAAAATGATCATATAACGTTTTCTTAATTTGATAAAAGGCCAGGTTGTACCCTGTGAAGTCTTAATATCTAAGCAGTATTGTACAGAATTTCATGATGCATAAAAACATTTCTAAGAGGAGTACTTCAAATTAATTTTACATAATGCACTTAGAATTTTATTTAATAAATAACCTCACATTGTTAAATAGTAAAACTGGTAGATAACTTCATTTATTTTCTTCTTAAAGATTCCTGTTTCTCTTCAGACTGGGTTAAGCAAATACCTTTTCTCCAGCTTCTATACAACCCTGAATATTATTTTATCATAGCACTTACATTACAATTAATGCTCTCTTTATCTATCACCAAACATCCCCCTCCTCCCTCAAATGCTACCCCAGTCTATGAGATATTCTAGACACAACAGTAGCTTTCAAATCTTTTTGCCTTCAACCATAGTAAGAAATACATTTTATATGAGTTATGCATAAAATTCAAATTAAATTTCATGGAGCAATATTTATATATACTATGGGAAATGTACTCTGATAATTTCCATTCCATTCCATTTCTTTAGAAACATTACTGTAACCCAATATATTGATTTAACAAATCTCTAATTGATCTCAAGCTGTGGTTTGAAAAACAATTACTCTGAGGCATGTCTTCCTGGTGCTGAGGATCTGGCACTGTTGGTGGAATATAGACCTACAGAATCATTTTAGATAGCACAGCAGATGTAAATTCTAATATAGAAAAAAAAAATGCTTCCATTGTGCTCAGCATAAGATTTTCTAAATTCATATCTTAAGAGGTAGCATATGCCATGAGCCATGAGTTGTGTTAAAAACAAAAGGCTTATTGTATTGCATTTTTGTGATTTTACTAATACCAGTGTGACTTATCCACATGTATCCAGGGGTAATATACTGACAAATTCTCAATTAATACAAGCATTTCTATGCTTCCAGTAGGCAGTTCCAGTGTATTAAAAGCTTTATCACTTTCAGTGTGGAAAGAGCATAAGAGCTAAATGACTTGAGTATATAAGGGAGCTCAAATTTTTGTTTATACTACTTAAATGTGAGGAAAAGTTGTACACTTAAAATGACTACTCAGAGTTAAACTAATTAACCAACAGAAGATTATCCTTTTTTAAAATTATGAGCTTTTTAAAAAATTAAATTTATTGTAGTGACATCAGTTTAAAAAAATTATATAGGTTTCCAATGTACAATTCAATAATATATCCTTTTTCAATATGAACACCTTCAAAACTAATGAAAATGTTGAATAAATTTTGAAAACTTAATAAGTACTTGTATTTACAGTGTTTTTATGAACTTGAGTACACATAGGTAAATGAATAATTTAATTATGGAATTCATAACACAGACATTTACATGTATTTTTTTCTAGCAACCTCCCTCATTCCTTTTTCACTTTCACAGCTAAATTTCTAAATTTCAACCTACTTCAGTCAAGCTTTGTCCCAGTTATATCACTGAAAATGCTCTTGCTCCAACTGCCAATCATCTCATCATTGTCCATTTCAAAGGACACTTTAAGACTTATCTTTCTTGCCAAATCTGTTCAATTTGATACTGTGGTCAGTCTTGCAATTTTCTTCTTCCTTGGCTTCCTTGACATCATTCTCTCCTAGTTTTCCTTTTACTTTTTATTTGCTGTTTCATAACTTTCTCTACAGGTTCTCTCCACTTACACCTTCAGTGTTTGTATCTACTCTTAATTTTAAACAGTCTTCCTAGGAAGTCTAATCTAGCTTCAAATATTGCTGGAACTCATATGACCTCTAAATCTATGTAATCAGCCCAAACATCTTTTCTGAAGTGCAGACTCATATATTTATCAAACTGCCTCCTAAATATAATTCCTATCTAGGTGTCCTAGGTGTCCTGGACTCTCATCAAACTTAACATAAACAAAAGAGAATTATCTCCCTCTCCTGTCCTTCACTTCAACTTGAACAAATATGCTGTATGCGTGTGTGTGTGTGTGTGTGTGTGTGTGTATTTATTTATTTATCTATTTCACCTATTTTACTTGTTATAGATTTTTTCACCTTTCACTTCCCCTTCCATCCTATTAGGCCAAGGGAAATTTTACTAGATATTAAATATTTCTTGAATATCTCCACATCTTTATTTTTACATCATCTATAACAGCTAGTGTGGTCAGGAAAACAAAAACCATTTCAGGTGAAAGGTATTTGATACAAAAAATTAGACACAACACTTGAAGTCTGAGAGACTGGAGATCAGAAGAAAGTGTTTCTGGTATTTAGAAAATTTATAAATGCAAGAATCACAGGAAAGTCAATGCCAATGATCTCTATTTTCTGCAGTGCTGAAGCAAGACCTAAGAGCTCTGTCTTCTTGGCTCATCCTGAACATCTCCTGAGACTTTATAGGATCAATTTTTATACATTCAGAAGCTATGCCCCTCTGTATGAGGGTTTTATCTGGCTATAAGGGCACTGCACGTAGACCAGGCCATAAGGGCCAGGGAGTGAATGCTATAGGTGCAACTCTAAACTACTGAGAGTCAGCAAGTTCCTTGCCTTAAATGGAACAATTCTGAAATATGTTCTACGTAGTCTCTCGGAGTTATCTTCAGCAGGCATGAGTTCTCTTTGACTACAGTTGTAATAATCCACATGTGAATGTCTTTTTATTGGCCTTCTTTCCTTCCCTATTTTATTTCTCCACTCTTTTTCTCCTGCTCCTGGATCAATTCCAAAACAAGGTATTTGTACTCAAAGACTTGTTCATGGTCAAGACACAGGTTTTACCCATTACTTTGGAGGAGAATAATACTTCTCTTTCTCTTCGACCTTTCACATGCTATGAGAGTGCTTCTCTTTGACAGAATTTAGACCAGAAAATTGCTTGCAAAAGTACCAATGAAATGTAGATTTTAGACTCTTAGTATTTGTGGTACTGGGGGAATATTTGTTTAGAAAGGCAAGGATTATGTTGACTATCTTTAATCACATTCTCATGTATTAATAATGCATGTTTAGAAATATAATATGTATTATATTCATATGGTCCTGGAGCTTATATATTATTCTATCGAGTATCAATACACACTATCTAACACAGTTCGCACCATCCAAATTTGAATTATATACAATTAGGCAATAGTGACTATACCATGCAGCATAACACAGCTATCTCTTATATATAAAAATGTGCTATCTCCCCTAAAATGGAAGACACCAAGTATTTCTTATAGCAGATATTAATTTCTCTTCTGGTTTACTCACAATCTCATCAGTATGTCCTGTAAATACTAAATTGAAACACCACATTTTGTTAGATGTTTATGTTGAAAAAAAAAGCTTTCAAGGTCTTGCATATCCTCTTCCTACCCCAATTTTCCATTCTCATCACACACTGTGCTTTCCTTCTCACTATTTCAGCTATACAGGTTTTCGATGACTCTATTGTATTCCCCAAGCTTGTTCCCACCTAGGCGTTGCGTGTGTTCTTCCTGATGTTCCAAACGAATGTAACCATCTTCTTCTTCTTTTAATTAACTCATGCTAATCTTTCAGATCTTAACCGAAGTGTCATTTTCTCATGAGACCTCCTCTGACCTTGTGACTAAGCAAAAGTCTTTGTGTGTTTGTGTGTGTGTGTGCGTTAGTGGATACACACATGTATATACACATGAAGCATATTTATAATTTCATAGTTCCTATTTCCTGTTTATTCATAATTAATTAATTATTGATATGTTTCCTCAATTAGAGTGGTTGCGCCATGATGTTATAATTATTTCTGGTATTGTTGTGCTCACCATTAGACTTCTAGCATGTAATGTAGTGCTTAAAACATGTAAGACCTTCAAAATAAATTTTTCATAAAGGCAAAGAATTGCTTATAAAATGAGTAATGAAGATTACCGAAATTTCTATCATAACTCTATCGTGCTATTATTACATTTTATATTCCTCCTGGAATTCTCTTTTCCCCAAATGTTTTTTAGTTGTAATTCTCAGTAATTTCAAGAAGGATATTTTCATCTCTTATTTGTGATTTCTAAATTGCTGCTACTCTTGATTTTAAATTAAAAATCACAATATTTTGATGTCATGTTATCAATGATTTATCAATTTGGGGTTGCTCATTTAATCCAATAGTATTCAGCAATGTATACTTTCATTAACAAAAATATTGCAATATTATAGACTTAAGGCACAGATGGATTCTACTTTAAAATAATTTATTTCTCTCTTGCTAAAGATAGTTAATGCATAGTGTTCTGAAAATTTGTAAGTCGAGAGAAAGATTGACTGTGGGTCATGTGTCAGTTAAATTGGCTTCATTCAGAATATTTGAGAACAATTTCAGTTTTGGAGTTTAAGTTTTGTCGCGTTTATCTCTGTATTCCCAAAACCTAGTACAAGTCTGGGCATTTACTAACAGATTTAAAAGGCTGGTTGACGTTTATGGATTTGTACACATTGTGAATCTTATTTGGCTTATGTAGCTTTCTCGTTGATTTTCTGATGAATCAGCAGTCAGAAACGCAAAGGTTATATGCCACCAGATGGGCATATATAAATAGATATAGTTTTTACAAATTTCCAGTTTTTCATAGAGATATGTCCTTGGTCTGATGATCGATGTAGTAGCCACAGTGTTAGAATGTAGACAAGAAACCAAGGGAGAGACTGCATCAGCTAGGGAAGTGGTCAGGCCAGCACTCAATGTTCTACCTACTGCCTTATAAGGCAATGGCTCAATCCACACCCAAGTTCTATTTTTTTTTTTTTTGTATGTCAGGCCAGGCTATAACATATGATGATTTCCTTAAATTTCATACAAGGTGTAGCTTGTGTAGCCGAATAGATTTGGGTAGAGTTTTCTGTAGTTTAAATGATCAGATAAAGGGCACTTCAGAAACAGATGGCAAGGATCTATCATAATTTCATCATGGTGCTGGATTGAAAATACAATATTGGTGAAACAGTTCTATGGAGCTTAACACTTTTTTTTCTTTTTTTTGGCACACAATGTCATATGGGTCAAATTAATTTGTTTTTATTCTTTTTAATTTTATTTTAATGCTCTATATTGCCTGTTCTTAAGGAATGCAAGAAAATTGAGCAAGACATGCTGTTATTTTTTCTCTCTGGATCAAACTTTGAGACATTGTATTTAAAGTAAGAGAAGATTGCCATTTGTATCTACCTTTTGTGCCCCTTCACAAATGGTCTGGTCTAGAAGTGTTAGTTAATGTTTTTAGCAACCTTTGGTAAATCATTTATTTAGAAAATATCCACTAAAGAAGATATTGGAGTAGTCATTACATACATTTTGATTTTGAGCCTCTATACAGCAAAGAGAACATAAAGAACATCTTTGCAATTTTAGGGTCAAAGATTTCTTAGACAAGACACAGAAAGCTCAAACCGTAAAAGAATAAGATGAAAAATTAGACTACATAAAAATTGGAAACTTTAAAATAATTTATTTCTCTCTTGCTAAAGATAGTTAATACATAGTGTTCTGAAAATTTGTAAGTCGAGAGTCAGAAAGATTGACTGTGGGTCATGTGTCAGTTAAATTGGCTTTTTTTCAGAATATTTGAGAACTACTTATTTAAAAAAATAACCTATCAGAATATGAAAAGAGTTCCTAAAACCCAATAATAATAGCTTTTGTGTTTAGATCTATCATCCTTCTCAAATTAGTTTTTGAGTATTGTGAGAGACACCTAAAGTTAATTTTTTTTCACACAGATATCGTTTTTCCAATACTCTTTGTTGAAATGACTTTCCTTTCTCCATTGAAGTATTTTGATGCCTTTGTAAAAATCAATTGACCATATAACTGTGCGTCTACTTCTGTACTCTCTATTCTATTCTGAGGCAGGGTAGTCTATGGGCATTCTCTCAGCCTCCAAGATGTGGTTCTAGAATTTTTTCCTCAGTCCCTTCTTCAGTCCTCTCCCTGCCATACTGAAATTCCAACCTCTTCCCTAACTCAGCCCTCTCTCTGTTTTGATTTCAAGTGTGAGACCCCAGCAGGAGAAAGAAGCCAAGGTGAGGAGACTGGATAGATGGCCTTGGGCTGCCTCCCCCTCTCCAGGTTACATAGAAACAGGCCAAGACCAGGAGGCAGGCTGGATAGCCTTGAGACACCCCCAAGAAAACAAAAGCCCACGATTCAGACAGCTTGGGGCAGACTCTCTCTCTGAGCTTCCTGCACTTCTTTTAAGGGTGTACTTTCACTTTATTAAAATTAGCGCTTTTCCTGCTTGCTGTTTGTTGAATCCTTGAATTCTTTTTTGTGGCAAAAGACAAAAACCTAGTCACCGGAGCTTCCGGTTGGGGTCACTCTGGACTCCTGCCCAGACAAGCTCTCAAGCATCAAATACATTGATCTATCTGTCTATTCTTAAGCCAATACCACAGTGTCTTGATTACTGTAATTTTTATAGTAAGTTTTGAAAGCAGGTAATGTGAATCCTCCAACTTTGTTTTTATTTTTCAAGATCATTTTGGCTATTCTGTATCTTTTTCACTCACATATAAAGTGTAAACAGCTTTGTCAATTTCTACAAAGAGGAAGGAGCCTGCTATGTTTGTTTTACCTGGGCTCCACATCTTTGTGCAGTGGTTTGGGAAGTGCCTCCAGACCAAAAGTCTGGGTTATTGTGGGAATCACATTGGTTTCCCTTCTCGTGAATTGCAGTTCTGTGCTACCTGCCATCAAAAATGGAACATTTTGATCCATATATTATGTTTAGTTGTATAGTGTTTAAAAGTAGGATAGTTAATCCAGTACCAGTTACTCAATATTGCAAAGCAAAAATCTTAGATAAAATTTTAACCTAGAATTCAGCACAAAATATAGGACAATATTATATGGAAAATGTAGCCATTCTTATTTTCTAACTACAAAAGTGCAGAAATGTAGATTAGAGCATAGGCTATAATACTATGTAGACAGATAAATACTATATTAACAGAAGTTTTAAAAAATTGAGTGAACTCATTTGAATAAACTGATATTGTCTTGCACAATTAGGTTTTTATTTTTTGTTTCCTGATCATTTGAATAGGTTAAGTGAGTTTGATAATTTCTCTTTAATTTATTAATGAATTAAAGGTAAACAATTTCCTTTTTTGGAAAATTTTTAAAATGAGTGTGGTATTTTGGCTAAAAGTTTATTTTGAATCTACTTTACATAAATGTTCTGTTTTTTCCTTGTATTGTGTTTAACACCAATGGCATGAGGCAATTATTTAGCAAATCCACCAGTTTGAGCATGTAATGAATAGGCAAACTGGATTACAGTTTGTCCTTTACTTGTGTAAACATAGAGAAAATCTTTCACTTGGGATAGAAATTTGATTCTGTCATTTGAAGCCATGAAATTAGATGTTTCCTATACATCATTTACGATTCTGTTATCTTAAAATAAAATTGTGTAGAGTACTCTGGGATTTGCCCCTACTTAAGTTTTTAATGACATTAGTTCTTTCAACAATAGAATATATTTAATGGTGTTTGACACACATATAAATGTACAAACACACAAAGTCAAAGAGTTATGATGAGCTAGCAAACATTAGAAATTTATTAAAATGGCAAGTGATTTGACTTGGTCAAAAATGTGTTGTTTGATGGTTCCTAAAGACATGGTAGTGTAGTTAACTTAGAGAAATGATGAAAGTCAGACACATTAGAATAACTAAACATAAAATGTAATTGTATATCCAGCTACTAGATAATCCAGAACTTTCTATGGGCCACAAAAATACCATGTTGAGGTTCTAATGATCATTTTATTGCTCATTTAGTTTTGATAGTCAAATACAGAATCTATCCAAGTGTCAGTGTTCAGGCATTAAGCCTTTTCTTCTCTGTCCTAACTCTCATATAATATTAAAAAATATCAAAAACTTTATTTGTTTGTTTGTTTGTTTTTACATCCCTTGCTTAGAGAATTTTGCATTCCTTTGCATCCAAGTTTTCTGGCAAGGCAGTGAAAATGGGGGAAAGAAGGAAGAATGGGTTGAGGAGACAATTTGAAAGAAAAGAAATAGAAACTTGTGACCAATTTAATGTTGAGAGAAGGAAGGAGAAAGAGGTAAAAGAGATAGTGCATTCAAACTTTTGTTAATTTACTAATTCATTTATTCAACAAACACTGAATTCCTAGTATGTCTCATTTAGCAGACTCAAGTACTCGGAATAAAAGACAAGCAAGATTCCTTTCCCTAGGAAGGTCACAGTATGAGAGAAGAGGTGAAAATACATCCAGTGAATACAATGTAATATCTTATGTTTTACTATTCTACTACTGATGTATTTAACATACTGAGGGAAGACAGATGAATGAACAACTAACTATGCTGGAGAAAGCATCTGTGAATACTCCAGAAAAGAGAAAACAATGTTTATCTTAAATATTTTTAAAAAATGATCTTTTCAGAGAAATGTGGCAAAGAACGTTTGGGCAGAGGAAGGGAATAAACAAAGGTAAAAGTGTGAAATGAAAGTGCTGGTTGTAAAAGAAGAAATACTTCGGTATGAGTGAATTTAAAAGCATATGCCGGTGGAGTCGTAGGGGATGAATCTGAAAAGCTGAATTGTGACTAGGTTGCAATGATTTCTGTAAGCAAAGATTGTTGAATTTAATCTTGTAGGCTACTGACAAACATTTGAGATTTTTAAAAGGAGAGCGATAGGAACAATTCATATGTTAATTAGATAACTCTGAAGATAGGATAGATTAGGGAGAATATTCAATAATATAGGCAAGATGGTGGGGAAATAGGGAGAAGCATGGATAGATTTAAGAGACAATTTGAAAATAGAGTAAATAGAACCTGGTGCTTAACTACATGATCTGGGGTGGGGAGAGGAGAGACCAAGGGATGAGATTGAGTGGAGAGTGACACTATGAACTGAAGTGCAGGACAGTTGTGGTTATTCAGAGTTTGATTTTTTTTTTTTGCAAGGCATTTGTATGGACATTTTTAGTGGTCTAGAGGAAGCACAGTTCTGAAGCTCAAAGGTGAAATTTGGGCTGAGGATAGATAGAGGTTTGAAAATACTGGTGTTAATGAAAGTCAGGAAGAAAATTGTGGCGACCAGGGAGAAATAATAACAAAAAAGAGAAGAGGGCTGAGGACTGACATCTTGAGAAAAGAAATATTTATCAGGTTAGCAGAAGAAGAGGACTCAGAAGAGAGAAAGTCATCCAAGACGGGTTGTGAGTAAAAAAAAGATTTATGTCATGAAGTTTAGCAGAGGATTACTCAGCAATGTCATAACATACTTCAGAGAGTTAAAGAAAGGGGTATATGGAGAAAACTATTGGACTTGGGAGTTATAAGATTTGGGTGACTTTAAGAACAACATGTATAACATGGTTGGCACAAACCATACTGCAGTAAGTAGGTTGAGGAGTGAATGGGAGGGGAGAAAACTAGGAAGGAGAGAAATCAGACAATAGCTTGAGGGACATTTCTGGGAGAGGCAGGAAGAAGAAAACTCGAAGGATGAGGTTCATTGGCGGCACCATGCAGCCTGATTCACGCTGATTGTTTCATGGAAATGCTAATTTCTGTTTCTTTGTATGAGTCGGTTTTATAGTTCTTGCACAAAGTCAGGGATTGCTTCTCATAATAGCAACAACTCTTTGTTGCACTGGCCTAGTCATACATGCATAATAAATGCCTCTGTAACCTCTAGCAAGTAAGAGAGGCACAGTGAATTTAGCAATATATTGTCTGGATTTAAAACAACAGTAAGAATTGGAATGGCTGTTGTCATTGCAGCAAAGCTTGTCAACCCCAGAGAGGCAAGGGAGTAGGAAAGAAGTTCATTTTAAGTATCATCCAAATAACAGGAGTGTCTAGAGGGGAAAATACATGATACTTTGATGAGATATCTCTCTGAACTAAAAATCTGGATTTGTACAAAGGCCAACTTCCTATAGCAAAGGGCAAGGTGGAGGTGTCATTCTAGGCTTTTAAAATAGTACGTGTGTGTTTATGAATGTGTGTTTAATTACATAAAACACTCGTCTCTCTGGATCTAATAGTGGCAAAACCTAGGAAACAAGTGCTATAGTGTTCACTCTTTCACTCTTCTAACCCACATATATCATCTGTTTTGGAAATTATTATCTATACTTGCATTTAATAATAATAATATATAATGATATATATATGTGTATATATATATATATCCTTTTTCTCTACATGTGCTTAAATTATCACTTGGAAATACCTCTTAGACTGAAACATTCTAAGAAAAATGAAGAAACATTCAAAAAAATTTTCAGGTGTGAAATAGATTCAATGTTCTAGAGGCATCTCTCAATAGTTACACACAAATCTGAATGATTGAGGTGATGCTTTCCTGAAATAAACATGTTAACAGGCTTTTAGCTACATTGAAATGTGTGTTGTCCAGATGCTTTCAGGCATAATTGTGATAATATTGGGATCTTATTTTGAATTGGCAATGTACAGGAATTATTTTTTAACTAAGCAGCATTTAATTGATTTGAGAATTATTCCTATGATATTTGTATGAGATCAATAAATACCTCTTATCCAGAATAATATTTTAATAAAAATTTCACATGCAGAGTGTTCTGTGATGCCAAATGTTGCTCTTATTTATTTTCCACAAGGGAACATAATTATGATAGTTCCATCAGTAAAATTATGTTAATTTTTTTTAATAAAAGTTTGTTTATGTCAATTCAGCTGAAAAGAAACTTTATTGATATATTGTAAAAATATTTCACCATTCAGTGTTTCCACAGAGAAATTACCAAATAAAGCGACGTCAGTGAAGACTATTTTGGGCAATGAAGTTCAGAATATACCTATGCACACTTTCCTTTTTCTTTTTCTTTTGTGTGTATTTCGTTGTCAGTTTAATTTATTACTGTTCAACATTTATTACTAGTGACTATACATACTTTTCAATAAATATTAATGCCATTATGATAACCACAATGATTTATTAAGGACGTAACCGCACACAAACTTCATTTCTTTAATATAGTTTTTTTCTTTGATTCAAGGTGGTTTTGCCCAGATAATGGCCTTGTGACTCACTTGCTTCTTTCTGCTCTTGTCCTCTATGTGCCTGTTCCTTTATCATTAAGTCTCAGGACTTAAGCTTACCAAGCCTCAGGTCTATAATCATCAGGACATTAGGTTTCAGTTGGACTTTAGGTTAAGGATGACATCTTGACTTTAGATATGTTCAGCCTCAGGCCCATCAAGGCAGGACAACAACTACACTGGCTGCAGGACCAGAGGGAATGGCACCATGGCTGATTCCGGAACTGGGCACAATGATCAACTACCTCATCCCCTCCAATCATTCAATCAGTAGCACCCACAACCCCAACTCCCTTAGTTTCCATGCCTACTGATTTTCCCCTTAGAATCTGTCCTCTGGAGACACCTGGGGGCCAGGCCTTTGAATAGTAGCTTGCCTGTGTCTCTCAGACTTGCAACTCTTTAATAAACCTTACTTTCTTTGTTGCGAAAACCCGCACATATCCCTTCATTGGCTTAGATGCACACAGGCAGATGGATCCCTTTTTGTCTCTATAATAAGGATAAATTTTTTAAAAATGGTGTTCGGGAAAGAGACTGGAATAAGACAGGAAAATATTAGTTCCAGTCCTAAATCTGTTGTTTATTAGTGTGATCTTGGAGTAAGTCGCTTAACATCTTTATTTTTAGTTCTAGCACAAGTACCTTGAAGTTAAAAACCTCCTTTATAATTGTATTGTGAAAATTAAATGAGCTAATGTATGAAATAATTCTAGTATAAGGTCTGGAAATATTAGGTATCCAGTAAATATTCATTTTAATTTCTAAATTTTCTCCAATGCAAAGTTTATTAGATAATGGGTAAATCTAAGACAATATGTTGCAACAAGAAAAAATTGTGTGTAATTGTGTGCTGAGGCATGTCAGCTGTGCAATTTTGCCAATGGATGTAGTTTGGTTAGGACTAAGGAGTATCTCTAAACCAAAGTTTATCGTGTGTGACTTCTTGACCAATTTTATTATAAGAATTCCTTATTTAGGGGAAACCATTATATAAAATATTAAATTTAAAGTAGAGACCAAATGGTAGACAGCATACTAATAATAGTAAAAAAGAAAAAACTGAATGCCTTTATATGAGATTGGCAATTCTCCTTAGCTCCCAGGATTCTCTGTTTTAGTGGTCAGCTTCCCTTCTTTATATTACCCGAACGGCTCCTGCAAATATTTATTTATTGTCTGTGATCTCAAGCATCAAAATAAGCCTCCATCCTAAAGATGTATTATGAGGCAAGACTATTTCCCTTTCCTAAGTTATGAGTGGAATGTGGAAATTGCCTACTAGAGAGTTGGCAATAGTAATACAAACTTAGGTACTTGTGTTCATCTTCTATTTTAAAAAGTGAAAGAACCAGCAGCAACAACAAAAATAATAACTGATTTTATGAAAACAGAAAATAACAAATCAACTTTGACCTATATAGTTAAAAATGATTTTTTTTTTTTTTAGCTTCAGTATGGTAGTACACTTCCTAAAGCCCTTCTGTAAAAAGTGTTATTTTCACTGCAGCCAATTTTGTAACATCCTTATACTCTAATAAATCAGAAAATTTTAAAACATCTTAAAAAATTAACAGTTTCAACTCCAGGTCTTCTGAAAACTAATAGATTTCTGTTGAATTTTTACTGTCAGTTTTGGAGATTGTACCTTCAATGGCAGGGCCAGCTGTTCTTACGATTCTTTTCTTTCTCTTCAATTTGAAAATAATATGTACTCCAAATGCTTTGATTTCTTATTTGAACTGCCATTACACATTTTAAAATATATTATATGCCTACATATGAACTTAAAATTTGATTTTATTTGTTTTGCAAAATTGGTGTATATTATTTAATCTGATTGTTGAATTTATAGTAAATATTTGCTCAAGGTTAAATATGCCATAATTGGAGGATGTTCTAATAAAATAATGTTAAGCATTACATTATATCCAGTCTCTTCAGACTTTATTTTCATGTTTACTTTAATGTACTTGGGTTTTTAAAATTTTGCCTTTTTATCTTATGTGTACCTTCAAATAAGAAGATAAATTGTGGATAATTAAGTGAAGAGAATACAGTTGCTTTAGTAATATAAAGAGCATTAGATGCCACTAACTTAAAAACAATTTCATAATTTCAGATCAAATAGGTAGGATAAAGTTTAAAAGTGCTGACATGTTATCTAATCATCAGAGTTATGAAACAGCAGTTACCAGAGTAGTTCTAGAGATTCACTTATGTTGACACTTTTAGGACATTGGGGAAAAGTGTGACTGTCAGTTATTTCATTCTGTTACTTTTGTAAAAGATCTGCTGATTTTATTTTACGTGCAGCTCATGAATCATTCTAAGTTTTTCCTGGCTCCAAACATCCCTTGCATCATGCAAGCACCTCCAACTACACCGTTTCCTTTACTCTCTATTTATATACTTCCCTCCCCACCCCCCGGATCCTTCAGGTTTCCTTATCGTTAGTCAGTAAAAACATTCATATATAAACATGAAATAATTTTATTCCTTCATTTACACAAAACCTGTGTGTTAAACATTTTTTTATTTTCTGAAGCAGGCACTGGGGATGCAAAGTCTAATAAAATATGGTCCACAGGCAATTAAATGTTCAAGGCAAGAAGTTCTGATGATGAGGGAAATGATACGGAGTTGTAGCAGGAGGGATTCATATCATCCAGGGCAGTAGTTCTCTACTTTAGGTGCACATTAGATTTGCCTGCTAAAAATCCCTCTTCCCAGGTGACACCCTAGACTAATTAAACCAGAATCTCCAAAGGTGGGTCCTAGGCCTCAGTTTTATTTTTATAGCTTCCTAGGTGATTCTAATATGTAGCCAAGTTTGAGAACCACAGGTCCGGATTTTGAGAGATGGGGTCCAGAAGAGTTGAGACTTGAATTTTATTTAGATGTATGAGGGAATAGGGGTGCCATAATAGGAAGGAAGGGTATCTTTTGAAGAGGCAAAAGATTATGAAATAACATGACGGATTTATGCAACTCAAAAGCTATTCAGGATGGCAGAAGGAAAATAGTAAATGGACTGTTTTAAGGTTTAAGGGGGAGGAAATTAGAGAACTAATCATAAAGGACCTTGACCTATTTCCAATAGAAATGACTGTCATAGTCAGTGACAAACTGGGCATAAGAAAGGGACAGTGAATTTAGAATGGTGCAGAAGAACAAAAACAGAAGACTAGGAGTGGGTGGTGATGACGAAGAAAAAAAAAATCAGATGAGTAGGCTAGCATTCTCTGGAAGGAACCACTAGCTCAAATAATCAAAGGCAGAGGGACTAGTTGAAGCATTGGGGAAGAAAAAAATTTGATTAATGCATGTCAGCTTTGATATTTAGTGTTGAAACTAGATTTAGAATTAATGTTTCTAGGCAATTATTACCTCTCGTGGACATTCATAGTGGATCAGGGGGATAGTGCCTGGAATAGGGGGTGGAAGAAACTAGGTAAGGCCTGGCCACGTACTCTCTTTGCTGGCTGGAAGAATCAGAACACAGCTTTTCAGACATGGAGAATCAGAGACCTGGGCTGAGCAGCAGGTAGTAAGGTTGCTACTTAATGCTCACTTTATATATCCGGGGATTGAGTTTCCTCCTTTCCACACTTCTCTGCTCCTCCCTACCCTGCCTTCTCTTATCTCCGGTACATCAGGCTGAGTATAGGGAGGGACCAGTCCCCTATTTCTAACCCTCATTTATTACCACAGAAGAAACTCTTAACTTAGTGTTGGTTAAACAAGACTTTCTCTCATGCAGGGAGTGGATGCAGCTGAGTCTATACGAAACGGGCTATAGTTACTAAAAGATGGAGGAACATGGAGATTGATAGTGATAGATTCTCACTAATCCATTTACTTTTATTATGAGATTTCATAATGAGTCCTCTGGTTTGCATTTGCTCAACGGCATCTCTTTCACATGGAATGTAGTTTTTAGCCATGGAACATAGATAATTGATGAGCTATAGATGGTTATATATAGGCCACATCCTCAGGTCAATTTGCATGGAACTAAATGGAGAGAATAATTGATTAGCCACAGACAAGTATTAGTAAATATGCTAGCACCCAGAAAATAAGTATTTTAATTTTCAGTTGTACCAAGAAATTTAGGACCTTCCTGTATCTATAACCACATACCTTGCTTTACCACTTGTTACCATGCACCCATTCTCTCTGCTTTTACTAGAAACAGTACTCTGGGAGAAAGCAGTGAAGAGGTAAAGAAGTACAAATCAGTAGTTGATAGATGGTCACGTGGATGGGGAGCATGGCATAGGGAATGCAGTTAGCATGAACGTAAAGGCTAGGTGCAGAGCCAGAGCTAAGAAAGAGCAATCAGGGGGATCGTTCCATAAACTATACAAATGTCTAACCACTGTACTGTATACTTGAAACTGATAGTTAAAAAAAGAAACAACACCTATACCTGTAAACTGGCTCTTACCCTATTAAAAGAATTTGGTTCTATAATCATTTCCTTTCTGTTATTAAGAATTTCCTTTTCCCCATTGGACCATTGCTTACAACATGCCAATATATTTGCCACCTTTAAAATAGCCCTCTCTGACCTCCCCTACAGGTACCAATCTTATTTTTCTTACCCTTTTTGTCTTAATTCATTTATAAATTCCATTTTTTCTTAACCCTTTTGGGAGAGCTTGTCCCTATTCACTTTTTCTTCAGTTTCTCTTGAACACACTGAACAGGCTTTTCATTTTCTCTATTCCTCTAGAGTCACTCTTGCTATGGTCATTAATGGCTTTTGAATTGCCCGAATCAATGGCCAGATCTCAGTTCTCATCTTTACTGACTTTATTAACATCACTTAGCAACAATTAGTCCTCATATCTTGAATACTTTTTTTCCTGACATAGGGTACTATTTCCTTCTGGTTTTACCCACACCTCACTGGTCACATTGTAATCTCCTGTGCTTTTATTTCCTCTTAAGTTCTCTATTTTCCTCCATTCCTTCTCTAGCTACATGCATTCCCAGGTCATTTCATCTAGTCCCATGATTTCGAGTTCCATCAATGCACTGACTCATATTTATATCTCCATCTATTCTTATGAGTTTTAGACTCATTTATCAAACTGTCATTTTGAAATTCTCCTTCTGGAGTTGAAATAGATATCTTGTGCCTCAAACAGAAATCCTTCATCCAAACCTACTTCTTTTTTTGCCCTCAATAAGAGAATTAGAATTTTTGTAATTGATAGAACTTATGTGATTTTCTCTTGGCTAGCCCTTTGACATATCCTTTTTGCTGCTCTTCTTCTTGATCAGTATGATATACTAACCATACTGATCTCCTTGCTGTCTTTGAACATGCCAGGCATACTCCTTTCTCAGGGCCTTTGCACTTGCTGCTCCTACTCCTTGGAATGTGTTTACCCCAGATATTCCTGAGACTCATTCTTTTACTTTATTCGGGCCTCTGCTCCAATGTCATCTCTTCAGACAAGCTTTTCTTACCCCCCAAAGTTAAAGCTTTCCTACATAATTCTGTATTCCATTCTTGTCTTATTTCTCTTCGAAGAACTTCTCTCCACTTCAATTTGTCTATTTACTTTTTGCTTGTCTTTCCTACTAGAAGAAAAGCTCTAGGAGGGCAGGGACTTTTGTCTGCATGGTTCCAAGCTGTATTATTAGCACCTAGAATAGTATCTAGCATGCGGTAAATATTTGTTAACTGATCAAATAAATGAACTACCTGTTGATGAAATTAGATTCTCTGGAGGTAAGAATCATTTTATGTCAGAATGATCTGATATATTTTCTTGATTATTAGAAAACCTGTAAACTATGATATGAAAAAGTCATTATTTTTAGGCTTGCACCTAGTGTTGTTTTTGATATGCCCTCTAAGTGAATTTCTAAGCAATGTGGCAAATTGTTCTTTATCTTATTCTAATAATCTGATATTTGAAATCAAATAGGAAACATTAATTTCCCTTTGTTTTCTCAGAGTTTGACTTCATAATATACCCAACAGTTCTTCTCCTTCCCTTTTTTTTTCTACGTCCCCTTCATCATAATGATACATAAAATACAAAGGAGAGAGTGGGAACAATTCGTTAGTCTAGTGACACATTCTATGTTCTGCATCAATTAATAAGTTTTAAATGGAACACAAGATGAGCTGTATTCCTCTAAAACTGACTAACAAGTTGAGCTAATCTGAGAAAAATGGTTCAGCATGCACTGTAAAGGTTAGCTGACAAAGCAGATGGTTGAAATGTTTTTTTTTTCATATTAAGATGGTGCTTTTAAAATTAATACTATACATAATAAAATTCTGGTTGGGAGGCTTATCTTTTTCATGAAAATCTGAAACCTGAGCGATTTATTTCTACAAGTGTAAACATAAATCGCCATGGCACATATGTTAGAAATTAGTAATGGCTCTTTGAGTAAGTGCTCATGCATCAATAGCCTTTGAGGAATGTGTTAATTCTGTTTTCCCTGATAAAGAGGCAAAGTGAGAAGGAAAACTAAAAACATGAAAGTGAGCAAAACCTAAAAAATAGTAAATATATTTATACTAGGAAAACAATGACTTGTTATGTTGTATTTATATTTCTATAGTTTGTAATTTCAGATTTATGAGGGTAAAATTTTATTTCCAAATTAAACAGCAGACATCAAGTCATGTAATATAAAATCGATTTCATTCATCAGCCTAACTGGGAAATATTAGAGCTGCCACATTGATATATAGCATCTAATCAAAAGAAAAGCACCCAGTTGCTGATTTCAATGGCTCATATGATAATAAATCCTCAATCCATGCTAGAATTCTTTGATGTTCCTAAGCAACGGTAGACCTCTAGTGACTTCATTATGATCACGTTAATGTGTGTTTTTTTCTCAAGGGTAGTTTAAGAAGCAAACTATAACTATTATGAATACGGGATTTTAAGGAAAAATCCCAAATATCACATTATTTTGATATTATAAATAGTTCTATGCATAACAACAAAGTAGATGAGGTTTACATAATATCTAGGGCTCTGGGGCTTTTTCGTATAGTAATTCACGAGCTTTCTAACCTGAGGCTGGGGACATATTTGTAATTTACTTCATTTCTTGTAATTCATTTCAGGGTAGAAAGACTCTCAGGTTACACTTTCAAGGTTTCACAGGTATAATAACTTGTGATGTGTTTGTGACTCTGGTGATGACTTTAAATATTAAAACTGCAACTCATGTTTACACTGGATCTGGCACTGACAACTACATAGCGAATGGCTGCTGCCTGCTTATGAAAACTCTTCCTACAATTTCGTAGCGATATCCATTTCAAAATCCAATCTTAAAACATCAATGCCTATGAAAAGCTCCTTATTTCCTAGTGATGAAACCCACAAATAGTAAAATGTGATTTAGTTTAAATATAATTTAGTTTAAACTTCAACAAAGTGAGAGAATTTAGAAACATCAGAACTTCTATATTCAAGTGAGCGTTATCTTCAAGGGTGTTATCTTAGCTCGTAAACTTATTTCAGTAACTGTAAACTTATTTCAGTGACTACCATTGCTCAAAATATATTTGCCCCAACTAGGAAAATTCTTTTTTCACTTTCTTTTTTTTTTTTTTTATTGTGGTAAAAAAAAACATAACATGAGAGCTATCTTCTTAACCTTTTAAGTATTCAGTACAGTATTGTTAGCTATAAGCACAAGTTTTGTACCAGAGCTCTAGAACTTTTTACTTTGTATCACTGAAACTTTATATCCATTGAACTGTATATTAGTTAGGGCTCTCCAGAGAAAAAGAAAGAATAGGTTGTATATATACTGATTAATTATATATATAATAAAGATATTTATTATAATAAATTGGCTCAGGCAACTATGAAGACTGAGAAGGCTCAAGATTTGCAGTTGTCAGGTTGGAGACCAGGAAAGCTGATTGTAGTTCCTGTCTAAAGGCTTGAAAACTCAAAAATTAATATTTTCTTGTTATGGTTTTAGGTAACCACAAAGGCAGGAAATGTCTGATTATGCTAAGATTAAATAATACTTGTCAAGAATTCCTGGATAATTATTTTCAGTCAGTATGTTTCCAGTTACTGATATTTAAAATGAACATACAATACCAGTTATATATTAGTTTCTAGATAGTATGGCTAATTTCTAGACCGTAATAATGAGAAATTATTTTTTTCAAAATCCAATAATAGATGGCTAGGAAGATTATGGAATCAAGTTTAAGTTAAATTGTTTATCTGTAATCTCCTAGTCATGAGAAATTATAGTTTTTAATAAATATTTTAGTGATATTTGCTAACCCTCAGTACATTTAGTTTATGTGACCTGGGCTAGCTCAGAATAGAAATAGTATATCTTCAGTGCCCATCCATAAGGGGTCGGAGCTTGCTACTGTACATCAAACTTGTTCTGTGAGTCATTGTAGAGCTTCAAGCCCTCAAAGAATCTATGTCTTTGCTTGAACATATTAACCAGCATGGGTATTTACTAATCAGCAGCAGAAGAATTCTACTTTTCGAATGTAAAATGTCAAATGAAATTAAGGGAAATAAGAGCAAGAAGAAAATGAAAAAAGTACCTAGAATTAGGAAGTGGTACCAGCAGTTTTCTTTATGACTCTGGAAGTCTTAATATATAGTAGGGCAATCAGTACATCTTTATTTGTTAATTTTATAGTTCAAATTGAAGGAAAATAAGGAAAGAACATAGAGATATAGATGCAATCTGATAAAAAAAAGTCTAGAGTGAAAATTTTAGAGAATGATCAGTAACTGAAACACTTAAGTAACACAAAAGTGAATTAGCTTCTCAATTATACAAAAAAAACCCACTATTATTTAAAAACTTTGATATAGATTATTTTATTATTTTTAAACAAATTGTTTTTATTCTTTTGGGTCTTAAATTATCAAATAAAGTTTGTCTTCTTCAGATTTTTATTGCATGAAAGTTTTGTTCATGATTTCAGCCTGTCATTCCTTAAACCAATTTTCTTAAATATATTGCCAGATTTTTAAAAAGAACTAATCATGCAGAATAAATTGTTGCCTGTGGGGAATCACAAGTCATGCATATGATGTATCGAATTATGAAATTCAAACTTCTTATTAAGAGACAAACATTTCATGAAAAAGTGAATAGGATGTAAGAAATATACTTAGGCAGGTAGTTGATATAGAGTCAAATAATTTCAATACTAAAATATTTCATTCTCCTTTTTTTATAAATTGTCAATGTTTTTCAAAATTAGTAGTGAAGCTTAGTATTATTATCTTCATTAAACATTCTGCTGCACATTTCTCAGACTCAGTTAGTGTATACCAGCAAGCACTTGGGCTAGCATTACTCAGAGTTTGTTGACTACACATTCAGAATTTGTTGGTTATTACTTTCACAGGACATAATTGTTCACAAAGAATATTAGCAATATCAAATTAATTTTCAAGCTCTAGAGTTCAACCAATTCATTTTTCTTTTCTCTTGTTCTCAAATAAACTCATGCTATCTATTTATTTTGTTGTTCAGAGAAGGAAAAAATAGCTAAGTTTTACTTTGAGTACATATTGTTTGTAATACTACACTGTGCTAGAAGCTTTACATACAAACTATTTTTTATAACACACTTAACCAGGCAGCATTAAACTCGAGTCTGCCTGATTTCAAGCCCATGCACTTCTGACTAAATGCATCATCTTCCTTGTTAAATGTCACAGAACTCAAGATAGTTGATATTAAACAATATTTAGCAGTAAATCCTTTTGCTCTTACAAAGCATTTTTCTTGCAGTTGCCAAAGTAATGGTATAGTAACAGCCCTTGTATCACTTTATGGTTTTATTTAAAATCCTCTAGCCTCTCATTTCCTTCATGGTATACAGTCAGGAGTCTTACTGTCAGATTATTGCCCAACATATGCAGATTCTTCTTCTGTATGCCCACACTTACTTTCTGCGCTGTCCAAAAAATCTACTTTAGTTCTCTGAATTTATTTGAGTTCTTCTCTGTTCCCCTATACATTTGTTTGCCCAGAATACTATTATTACCTCTTAATACTATGACAAATTTCTACCCTTTTGTATTCTGGGTTCTCCAGAGAAACAGAACCAATAGAAGATATACATATAAATAAATTTATTCTAAGAAATTGGCTTATGTGGTTATGGAGGCTGAGAAGCTCTAGGACCTAAAGTTGACAAACTGGTGACCCAGGAGAGTATAGTTCTAGTCTAAGTCTAAAGACCTGAGGACCAGGAGAAATAATGGTATAAATTCCAGCCTGAGTCCAAAGGCAGGACAAAATTGATGTCCAAGTTGAGGACAGGCAGAGAGAGTGAATTCTCTCTTACTCTACTATGTTGTTCTGTTCATGCCTTCAGTGAATTGGATGTGGCCCACCTACATTGGGGAGGGAAGTCTACTCACTCTGTAGATTCAAAAGTCAGTGTCATCCAGAAACACCCTCACAGACACACTCAGAACATTTAACCAAATATCTGGGCGTCTGTGTCCCAGTCAAGTTGACATAAAATTAACTATCACTCCTTCCTTCAACATTTAACCTAAAGGACATCGATGTTTTCAAGCCTTTCCTCAGCATTCCAGGCTGAATTAATTGCTTCCCATAGCACCTGTGACAGAGATTGCTAACTGTTTAACCAATTCATTTTCTTTTCCTGCTGTGCACACAACTAGACTACATTACCCAAACTCCCCTGTGCTTTAGTGTGGCCATGTAGCCTTACACTTAAATTTCTTCCGTGCAATCTGTTCTTCCCTCTTCCTGTCTGTTAGTTGTTTGCTTATATAGACAAGTTATCTTTAGAAGTCATATGTTGAAATGCCAGAGCCTGTTGACCAGGTTCCAGACTCACTGAAGGAACACATCTGCCACTCTTCCAACCTGTCTCAGCCCCACTGTCCTATTGATTGGATTTTCTGTGAGAAAAAATTTTATTGTATTAAACCATAGAGATTCGGGGCTTTATCTGCAACAATAGTAAGTCTTATCTGACCTAATGCATACATTGTAATAAGCGTTCTTTTTAAAAATTTATTTTCTAATTTTTTAATTTTTTCGATTACAGTTGACAGTCAATATTTTATATTAGTTTAAAGTGTACAGCATAGTGGTTAGACATTTACATAATTTACTAAGTGATCCCACAATAAGTCTAGTACCCACTTGGTACCATACTGTAATAGATGTTCTTAATGTCCCTTCCCATATTATTACATGCCCAACTTTGAGCTACTTGCACATGGAGTAGGGAGTATCTGGTACACTGACCACTTTTCATCTTAAGCATCTGCATCTCTCTGCTTCACTGTCTGAGTACTTTCTCTGGCACCACAGAAACTTGCCATGTACAATGAGTGTTCTCACTTAAATAAGCATTTCTTTATAGATAATTTGTCTTTATGGCTTTCTTTCAAGATTTTTATTTATTAGATGTTATATAACAACATGTCTAGAATTTTTTTTTAAAGTAGTATTTGAATTTAGCTTTTAATCTGAGAATTATGGTCTTTAATTCTTGAAAATTATTACTCTCTCTTTTTTTTTAACCAGCTTTATTGAGGTATAAATGACAAAATTATAATATATTTAAAGTGTACATTGTTATGATTTGATGTATGTATACATTGTAAAAGGATTCTCACCCTTGAGTTAAGAAACATATCTGTTACCCTATGTACATTTTTATTTTTTAGTGAGAACATTTGAGTTCTACTCTTAGGAAATTTCAGTTACACAATTCAGTTATTAACGATAGTTACCTTGTTATATATTAGATGCTCACACCTCATGTCATTGATCTTATAACTGAAAGTTTGTAGTCTTCTATTAACCTCTCCCTATTTCCACTCTGGCTGCTCCCAGCCATGGGAAACTTTACTCTCTGTTTCTGTGAGTTCAACAAAACAAACATTTAAAAATAAACAATCCACTATCATTTAGTACATTCACAATGGTGTGTAATCACCCTTTTTATCTAGTTCCAAATCTCCAAAATAAAACCCTATACCCATTAATCATTTTCTCCCCTTTCCTTTCTCCCTGGCAACCATCAATCTGCTTTCTGCCTCTATGGATTTAGCTTTTTTTGGATATTTTATGTAAATGGAATCACACCAACATGTGACTTTTTGTATCTGGCTTCTTTTACTTAGCATTATGTTTTTAAGTTTCATCATGTCGTATCATGTATCAATATTTCATTTTTTTTTAGGTCTAAGTAGTATTCCATTGTATGTACGTACCATGGTTTATCTATTCATCCCTTGATGTATGGGCTGTCTCCACCCTTTAGCTATTGCAAATAGTACTGCTGTGAACAAGCATGTATGTGCATTTGCTTATCTTTTTTCAATTCAGAGTGTGACAGTTTTTTCAGTTCAATACACTGTTATTTTAGATTTGCAGAAAATAGGTGAGGGTTGTACAAAAATTTCTATATAGACCACATTTAACTTCTATTACTAATATTTTACATTTTATGGCACATCTGTTACAATTAATAATTCTATATCAATACATTACTATAAACTGAAGTCCAAACTTTATTCATAATTTCTTAGTTTTTACCTAATGCTCTTACTCTGATCCAGAATCCTATTTAGGATACCACATTATATTTAGTTATTATGTCTCCTTAGGCTACTTTAAGCTGTGACAAATTTTCCTTTTTTTGAAGACTTTGGCAATTTCGTGGGGTATTGTTCAGATACCTTATAGGATGCCCCTTGGTTGGGATTTGTCTGATGTTTTTCTTATGATTAGAATGAGGTTACATGTTTTTGGAAGGAAAACACATAACAGAGAGATAAAGTGCCACTTTCATTACATCGTATCAAGAGGACATACTGTCAAGATGATTATTACCTTTGATGTTGACCTTGATGATTGGAGGGAGATAGTATTTTACCAGGTTTCTAATTTATTCTCCCCCCACTCCTTTCTATACTGTATTCTTTGAAAGGAAGTCACTATGTGCAGCCTACACTTAAACAGTGAGGAGTTATGCTCCATCTCCTTGACAGCAGAATATCCACATAAATTATTTGGAACAACTCTCTGTGGGAGGTTAGTCTCTTCTTCCCCATTTATTTATTTGTCCATTTGTTAAATAAATAAACTCATGATATTTATTTCAGACCTTGGGTGACAAACCAGTATTACTTTACTTTGTTATTCAAATTGTTTCCTTGCACTGCACTTGTTTTTATCTCAGAAATGGTGAATTGAGACATGAATCAAGTCTCCTTCTTTGCCTTGGCTTCCAGAAAGCTTAGAGCTATATCTGTGGCCTTGCTAAAATTGCTTGGGAATTGATGCATAGACTGCCCACTCTATTCTCTGTCTGTATCCTCGTTTCTCATTCCTGCCCCCCTTCTTCTAATTCATGTTATCTTGCTATGTTTTATAAAGGTGCCTATATAAGCCACTTTAAATTATTTCTGGGGGTTGGGGGGGGGGCGGGGAAGACCAGAAGTAGCTACCTACACTTACTTGGCTCCTTCTTTCTACCAAGCACCATCTGCCTCTTCCATCCCTTCCCACTTATTAACTGACCACTGCTAATTCTCTGTCTGGGATCCCAATGCCAGGGCTCTCTTTCTGGCAGCTATTGGGCCTTGGTTTGCTATGAACTGGCCCTGCCAAAATGCACCAGCCGCTGGACATCTCCTTACCTAGACTTCACATCTGGCAGGTCTCTTTCTGGCTGGTCTCTTGCTGGCAGGACCAAGGATGCAAGAGTGAGATCTTATTTGCAATTAGGTCCTTGGGGTTCATTCCCCTTTTTCCTTGTTCTTTTTTTTTTTAACCACTTTATCGAGGTATCCTTGACATACAAAAAGCTGCACATATTTAATTTATACAAGCTGAATTTGGAGATAAGCATATACCTATGAAACCATCACCACAATTAAGGCCTTAAATTTATCCATCCTTTCAATGTTTCTTCCTATCTCCCCTCCCTTTTTAAAAAAATTCTTTTTCTTTTGTGGTAAGACTTACTCTCAGCAAAATTTTAAGCATATAATTTAATATTGCTAAGATAGGTCCTATGTTGTATGGTAGATTTCCAGAATTTACTCATCTTGCATAACTGAAATGTGTACCCTTTGGATGACATTTCCCCATTTCTCCCTTCCATCAGCCCCTGGTAACCACCATTCTCCTTTCAGCTTCTGTGAGTTTGATTTTAAATTCCTCATAAATGTGGGATCATGCAGTATTTGTTATTCTATGTCTGGCTTATTTCACTTGCTTAGCTTATGTTCTCCAGGCTCAATCGTGCTGTTGCAAATGGGTGGATTTCCTACTTTTAATGGCTGGATAAAATTCCAACGTATGTATATATACTACATTTTATCCATTCATCAATTGAAAGACACTCGATTGTTTCCATGTCTTATCTATTATATATAATGCTGCAATAAACATAGGGATACAGTCTTCATAAGATAATGATTTCAACTCCTTCAGCTATATACTCAAAAGTGGGATGGCTGAGTCATATGGTAATTCTATTTTAATTTTTGAAGAACCTTATAGATCTCAATTTCTTTAGGGTCAGTTACTGGGGCTTTGTTTCATTTAGTGGTGTCCTGTTAACCTGATTTCTTTTTGATCCTAGTATCCTCGTCTTTGTTTCTGTGCATTTGCGTAAGCACTCTCTTCTTCCAGGAAAAACCTTTATCAGTCAGCTCCGTTTGGAGTACTGGGCAAGTCAGCTGGTAGCATCTGGTAGGTGGGGATTGCTCCTGGGTCTTTTGGATCTTTAAATGGGTGAGGTCACTGCCTGCACTCTGAGGCGGGTGACCGGGATCCCGCTGGTTAGGCTAGGAGGCCGGGTGGGCCTGCTGTCTGTGCTCTGTGGTAAATTGAGGCAATGACCTCTGGTAGGCGCAAGGTCACAGGTGTGCTCTTTGGCAGTGTAGTATGGCTGGCTGGATCTCGCGATAGGGAAGGGTGGCCGGCTGAGCTCTGCAGTCGCTCCTGGTTGGATAGGGGCTCAGGCTCTACTCCCTGATTGGATGGTACCTGTGGCGGGACTCTGGGTTCAGGAGGGGCCAGAAGCCCAGGTTCACAATTGGATGGGTGCTCGGGCTGTCCTCTGACATCAGGGCAGGAATGCAGACTGTACCCCCGAGTTGTGCAGCGCTACAGGGTTGGCTTCTGGGTAGGTAGGCATTGGCTATGCTGTGCTGGTGGATGTGGTCACTGCCCAGGCTCCTTGGTCAAACGCGGGAGGGGGGAGGTGGCGGAACTCCAGCTGTATCCTGCAGTTGGTTGGACTAGAGACTGGGTTCTACGGCCAGTCGCAATAGTTGTTTTGGCTTTATTGTGGGGTGTGGCCGCAGGCTATCTTCTGCAGTTGGGCGGTGTCACAGGCTGGGCTGTTTTGGTGAAGCCGCGGACTGAGTTCAGCAGACAGGGCCCAGTGCTGGGTACTGCTGCTGAGTGTGGCTGTAGGCTGGGCTCTGAGGCTGCTCAGGGTCACTGTTCTGGCTCCCTGGTTCAGTGGGGCTAGAGATGCTCAACAGATGGGCATGGTTGCTGGCTTGTCTCCCTACCATAATGGAGTTTCTTAGGGTCAGCAATCCTGGAATGGCTTAGGTGGGTTGTTCTTGCCCAGGGTCTTTCGTGAGGCTGCATTCAACATGGCAGGAGGGCCTGCAGTTTCTGAAGGCTTGGCTGAGGTTGGTGGATCTGCTTGAAGAAGGCTGGCTCATATGGCCATGTTGTTAGAAGGTCTGATTTCCTCCCCATGTGGCCTTTCTACAGGGCTTCTCACAACATGGTAGCAGACCTTCCCTAGAGCAAGCAAGAGAGGTAATGGAAGGTCTTAAATGACATTTTCTGTCTTTTTTCCCTATGTGTTTTCCCTCTTTATGCAGAGTGGTTTGCAAGTGCTCTACCTGGCTCCTCTGTCCCAAAGCAGGGACCAAGTTTATATTATGAGGTTGGAACCCCTCCCCCCCTTTTTTTTTCCTTTTGTCATATTGAGGATATTAAAGATCAGTTATACAACATGTGGCTGGCTTAACTCAGTAGTAGTCAACAGGCTATCCTCATCCTCTTTTTCCTAATATCACAGTGTCACATAAGCCTTAGGCTCAGCTAGTGATTGGAATCCACTCTTTTTCAGCTTCATTTTATGAACAAGAGAATCTCATCTAAGTCTCTTGTTTTCCGTCAGGAATTTTAGCTATACCGCCCCACTTAATGTTAAATTCTGATGCACCCATGTGCTCTTTGGCCTTATGCATCAGTCATTCTCTGTGTTTGGAAAACTGCTTTCTAGAATTTCACATGACTTTTTTTGCTTTACCTCTTTAGAGAAGCCTTTCTTGACTGATACATTTAAGGTAAAACACTGCTCCCGTTCTCCCATCAAAGTATAAATTACATGAGACGGGGACTTTGTTGGGTTTGTGTACAGCTCTGTTGCCAAGTACAATGCAAAGAAACTGATACATAGTGTGTACTCAATACTTTTAAAAATAAATTAATGAATTAATCTCTGGCATTATATGTAGTGAGGTTGTATGTGCTTGAAAAGGGAGAAAGGAGGAAGGAGAGAAGTTAATATTGGTTGACAAACTATTATGTGCCAAGTACTAGACTGGGTACTTCGAGTACATTATCATGTTTAATCTTCATGTACATATGAGGTCAAGATCAAAGGTATACTGCGAATTAGTGACAGAGGTGGATTTCAAGGTCTGAGTATACTGAATTTATGTATCAAATAACTAAGTACTCAGGGACCACTGATTACTTAAAGTAATAGGAAGCAATACATTCTCTTGTGTTGTAAATAATATGAACTATAATTGCAAACTGTAAACGTAATCTTTTTTTTAGTTTTCAATGTTCAACTACCAATAAATAGAATCTTGGAAATGTAGCTGGCATGTGGAGCCCTTGCTGGGATAAATTTTTGCCCTCATTATATATATATTTTTCCCCATAGAACCAATCGTGGAATCCATAAACAGCCCTTCAGGGCTGAAAAATTCTTTTGATCAAGTGAATTACTGCTGCCTTGAATTTACCTTCTTTGTAATAAATGAAGAAATGGATTAGATATCCCATCTTATAAATAGCCATCAAAAGTCCTGGTAGGATTCCCATTATTCTCTGAGCATTAAGACTTTAAAAGTATCAATGTTTAAGTGTTTAGGGTTAGTAATAAACTTGCTTTGAAAATATATCAAAATGAAGTTGTCAGAGGTCTCTCAAAATCGCTGGTGAGCGAATAATCCTCCAAGACTGTCAGAGTCTAAAAGAATTTTTATTTAGCCTAGGGAGTTATCTTGTTGACAAGGAGCTTACTAAACACTGAATAGAAGAAAACCCATTTACAAGAAATGGGCCAGTTGGTGTATCAAATCAGTGGTTAATCTAAACCTGGCAGAGAAACACATTCATTGTGTTAGCTTAGTAGAATGCTCATGGGTCATATATTTTCTTTCTCATTTGTTTCAATCACAAACCAATTCAGCTTTGTGGGGCTGTGTACTGGAGTCTGTCCATGAATGCACTAAGAGAAATTGAGAAACAGTGTGCAGAAAATTTAGATTATATAATCAATTTAGGGAGAAACTTAAATATAGCAAATTGTAATCAAACTTTCTACACTGCTCGAGCAATGTCAATATAGATTCATTTTCTTTATGAAAAATTATGAAAGCCTCAACTATCCGTGTATTATTTTCAGCGATCTGAAAGAATAATGATTTAATTTGAAATTTAAAAAAAATTTGTAAAAAACTGAGAATATGGTAATTATTCAAATCCGAAATAATAATTAAATATTTTAGAAAGGCAACACAAATCTTATTCAAGCATTATTCCACTAATAAGCAACCGTACATGGAGAAACTGTAGCCTGGAGTCAGGAGAGCATAAGTATGAGATTGAGGAACCCTGAGTTCCGGCCCTGATTTTCTCAAACTCTTTCTATTACTTTAAGTAATCAGTGGTCCCTCAGTACTTAGTTATTTGATACATAAATTCAGTATACTCAGGCCTTGAAATCTACCTTTGTCACTAATTGGCAGTATACTTTTCATCTTGACCTCATATCTGGGTTAAGTCATTTTATTTTCCGGGACTCAATCTCCTTATCTGTGAATGGGGATTTATACTGGATTTAGAATACAGGTTTTTAGGTTTCAGATCTTTCTTCAAAATATTTCTTAAAGCATTATGTCTACATCTAAAATAGATAACATATTCTCTTTGAATCAGATTTCCATTTTGGCAAATATTTATTGAGCTACTACTATATACCTGAGGTTGTTTAGGTGCTAGAGATAGAGAAGTGAATGAACAAAGAAGCAAACGAACAATTTATTTTTTCTTAACTGGAGCTGCATTTAGTGAGGAATGATAGAACAGAAAAATAAACAAATAAATACATCATATACCAGATGATAAGTACTATAAAGAAAGATAAATGTGTGACAGGGCTGAGCTTCTGGATAGGAGGCTGTATTATTAGCTGTATTATTATTTTATATAGGGTGGTCAGGGAAGTCCTCACTGAAGATAGAACACAGAATGCAGACACTCTGAGGTAGAGGCATGCTCGGCATGTCCATAAACAAGCAAAGAGGCTGATGTGGCTTGGTTGGACTGGGCAAAGGGAAGGGTGATAGGAGATAACATTATAGAGATCTTTGGGAGTGGGACAGTGGAGAGACGATGCAGATCATGTATGACTTCTAGGCCATTGTAAGGGCTTTAGATTTTATTGTAAGCGAAGTGAGAAGTCATGGGAGGGTTTTGAGCAGAGAAGTAATATTATATAACTTTGTAAAATAGTTTGCCCTGGCTATTGTGTTGAGACTAACTTTTCAGAGGACAAGTATGGAAGAAGAGAAATTAGTTTAGAGATTAAGAGAACAACCTGGGTAAGATGTGTAATGACTTAGACTAAGAGTTGTGGTGAGATGGTGAAAAATTGTTAGTTTCTGGATGTTTTGAATAAAGCCAACAGGATATATTGATGAATTGGATATGTGGTATGTGAGAAAGAAAGGAATCAAGGATGATTCCAACTTTTTTAGCTGAGTAGTTGGAATAGTGAAGTTGCCATTTAGTGAGATGGAGAACCCTGCAGAGGAACAGATTTGGAAATAAGATGATCCAGAGCTATGCTTCAGGTCTATGCTTATTAGATACTCCAGTGAATGTTGAGTAAATAGAGATATCTCTGTCTGTCCTTCTGTCTGTCTTATTTATCATCTGTCTATCTATCATCTATGTCTTGAGTTCAGGCAAGAGCTCTGGGTTGATTATTAATTTGAGAGCAGTAAGCATATAGATCATATTTGAAGCTATCACCCATGGTATGCATGTAAATTGAGAGGAGGCCAAATACTGACCATTCCAATTATTAAGGCAGTAGAGAAATAAACAAACAAAGGAGAATGGAAAGAATGGTTTGTGATATAGAAGTGGAATCAAGAGAAAGCACATGGAAGCCAATTATGGAGAGGGTTTTGACAACAAGCAAGTGATTAATTGGTTCACATGCTGTGGATATGTTAAGTAAGCTGAAGTCTGAGATGGAGGAGGAGATCATTGGTGACGACAAGACTTTAAAGTAGTGTGATTAAGATTTTGATTGAATTGTATTCAATAGAAGAAAAAGTATCAGGGAGTATAATAATTTTTTTGATGAGTTTTGCTATAAGAGTGAACAGAGTGAAGGTGATGCATGGTAACAAAAAGTTATATATAAGACAGAGTATGTTACTCCACGTTCATGTGGTAATGTGGAATGATCTCGTGGAGATGGAGATATTTGATGAAGCCATAAAGAAAGGAGAGTTCCTAGAACAATGCTGTTGAGTAGATAGAGGATGATGAGATCTAGGGCACAAGTGGAGGTGTCATTCTAAGATAGAAGGAGAGAAGGTGGGTTATTTTGGCATGGATGCAGGTATGTGCATAGGTGTGGTGAGGGGAGCTTGTGGTAGCTTTCTTCTGATTGCTTCAAGTGTCTTAGTGAAATGAGAACCAAGTCATAATCTGGGGTTGGAGATGTTAAAGATTTGAGGACAGTGAAAAAGCTGCGAAATACTCAAAAAGAAAGTCAATGAATAAGGTCTGAAAATATACTATAATTGCTTGGAAAGCATTAAAGGCCTATTTGAGGATAATGCTCTTGGATTTAAAGTGAGACGAGCCAGCATGGTTGTGTGTTTTTCTCTAGCTACTTGTACTTGCATGAATGAAGATGCAAAGAAAGTATGGGGTTGAATGTAATCATATTGGGGAAGATGATTGAGGATGAGATTATGAAAATGGACCATAGCATCTAAGTTGCATAAAGAAGATTAGAACATAATGGGGGACAGTAAACTGTGGGGAAAAAAAACCCTCAAAGATTATAGGTTCAAATGGTAGAAGAAAATCTGGTACCAGAGGGAATGAGGAAACATATAGTAAGGGATGGTCCTAAAAAAGTAATGTTTAAAATTGAACTTGTGAAGGAAATATAGTTTAAGACAGTGTGTTGCCTAAGAGGGATGGAGATTAAAGTTACTGAGAGAGGAGAGGTCAAGGAACTACACTAATATTAAAATGAAGAATTATGACAGAAGTAGAGTTGAAGAAAGTGATAGCGACTATATCTCGATTACATAATGAACATGTATTTTAGTTAAACATTCAGAGTACTTAGAAGGACAAATATCTATATTATAGCATAATTTTCACTTTAAGAATAGCTAAAAATACTGGTCAAATGCTATATATTTTTTTTTAAAAAGTGATATCCCTCAGAATTGTTCACGTGTAAATATTTAATAGGAATGCTTGGCATACATATTCCTTTATAGCTCCTCCATCTTTGTGCTTGGCCATTACTTACCTCCCAAACCATAAAAAGTTACAGAATCCTGTTGTGCAAAATACAACAGGATTTAAGGAGCAAGTTCTACTAATAAGCCATTTAGTTTGTTATTCTAAATAGACATACTTCAAGTTTATTTTTATTGTAAACTAAGTATATCATACCCATGAAAACTTTTATTTTTTAGAATTAGATATTGTAATCTGAACAATGATGTATTGTTCACACACACACACACACACACACACACACATAAACTCTGTATTTTTTATGTATAATTTTCCAAACAGCGTTGTAATTGGACCGACAAGTAGAGGATGGATGTCTTTGGTGGTCTGTTCAGCTTAGCCCTTGTGACAACAGTACAAACATTTAAACTTTGACTTTCCTTTTTCAGCACATTCAAGAGTGAAAAGAAAGATCATTTTAGATTTTGGCACACTGACAAAAATGGAAAGATATCACTGGGAGAAAACTCACTGTCCCAAGAAATTACCTGTTATGCAACTTGGAAAAATTGCATTCAGCATCTGTCTTTGGCAATAAAGATTATACACTAAATTGGCCCCCAATAAAAGTAATAAGCACACCACATCTTGTGGTCTTATCTATTTCTCCTACAATTAGTGTCATTGTCTCACTTTTAATTTGTCTCAATTAATGTCATTATTTCACCTTCAAGTTGGAGAACATTCCGGGCTGTAGTTTTTTTATTTCAAAGCATTTTTTACCTGAAAGTGATCCTAGAATTTAACTCAAATCACCTCATTTTACCAATAAGAAAATTGAAGACCAGGAAAGTACAATAGTTCGTTCAAGTTCACATTATTATTGGAAATTTGTAATTTTAAACTAAATTTCCTATACATAGGTAATATATGCCACTACCATTTAAATATTAATTACAGGAAGTGGGTTCCATAGTGTCGCGGTTAGCATGTCTGCTTTACACACAGAAGTTTCCGCGTTCACGCCCTAGTGGAGTCACAGTCCATGGTCTATGGCCATGCCACCCTGAACAAGCCTGATGCCTGATCTCGGGAAGCTAAGAAGGGTTGGACTTGGTTAGTACTTGGATGGGAGACCACCCAGTAAGACGAGGTGCTGTAGACATAAATAATAATAATAAAAAATAAATAAATATTAGTTGTAAATGAAATTTAGCAAGTTAACACTTCATACTTGACAATGTTAATGATTCTTTAAAGAGCTTTCTTGATTAAGACAAATATTCTGCTCTGTTACCACAGTACTATGGAAGCATAATTGGAATCTAGGGGAACCTAAGCATTAACATCTACAACAGCGGCATTTCTCAATAAAATCTGATTACCAGCTTCTAATAATGATTACCATACAACATTGCTGCTAGAAATATGTAACGTCCTTTTTCTAAAGCATATTTTTCTATTCTAGATTCTGAAACCATGAGAAGATACATTACTGCTTTTAAAAATTCACATATAAGGTTTTAAGTAGTAGCAATACTATATCCAAAGGTGGAGAAGTATATTTCTTTGTAAAAAAACAAAGAGAAGAAAACTGTATTGTGAATTTCTTGATTAACTTTTGTCCTATTTTCTACAAACAAACTCTGATGTTAAAACCTAATTTTAAAGGAATATTTTTTAAAAAAGTTTTCAGGTTTTATTTAGGTATAATTGATAAAATTGTAAGTACGTAAGGTGTACAGTATGTTTTAATATAGTATACATTGTGAAGTGTTAACCACAATCAAATTAATTAACATGTCCATCACCTCTCATAGTTACCATTTTTTCCTGTGTATGGTGAGAACACAAGATCTACTTTCTTAGCTCATTTCAAGTATACAACACAGTATCATTAACTATAGTCACCACTGATGCTGCACATCAGATCTCTAGAACGTAATTCGTCCTGCAAAAGTGAAAGTTTATACCCTTTAACCCACATCCCTCCATTTTTACCATTCTACTTTCTGCCTTTATGTGTTCCACATTTTTAGATTCCACACATAAGTGAGATCATGTAGCATTTGTCTTTCTGAATTTTGCTTATTTCACCTAGCATAATGTCCTCCAGGTTTATTCATGTTGTTGCAAATGGTAGGATTTCCTTCTTATTTAAGGCTAAATAATATTCCTCTGCACATGTGTGTATAAAGAAAATATATTTATTATTTTCTTTATTCCTCTGTCAATGGTTTTTTCATATGTAGCTTGACTATTGTGAATAATCCTGCAATGAATATGGGAGTACATTTCTTGAAGATAAATGTACTCCCATATTCTTATCTTCAAGATAAATGTACTCCCATATTCTTTCCTTTGGATATATCCCAGAAGTGAGATTGCTATATCAGATGGTAGTTCTATTTTTAATTTTTTTAGGAAACTTCATACTGATTTTTATAGTGCCTACACCAATTTACATTCACACCAACAGTATACAGAGGTTCCCTCTTCTCTACAAAAACGCCAATACTTGTTATTTCTTGTCTTTGTGATAATAGCCATTCTAACAGGTGTGAGGTGACATCTGATTGCGGTTTTGATTTGCTTTTCCCCGGTGATTTGTGATTTGAGCATCTTCATGCACCTTCATTGTCCTGAATGACTTGGTGATTTTGTCCACATGCAGCTTGTTATACCCAGTTATAAAAAAAAATGATATATTTATTAGTAACTTATAGTCAGTATGCTTCGACAGTACAGCAATGATAATTTAGGTAGGCATAGCTTTTCTATTTGCCACTCTACTTATTCAATGGGATTCATCCATAAATATTCATTAATGATGTTTTGCTACATGGTAAAGTAATAAAAAAATCTTTCCTTTTTTTCTATAGATGTATTCTTATCACCTACCCCAGTTGCAATATATGTTTATTGAAATAAATTAAACCCTTTACTTCTAAAGTCTTAAAGGGATTTACTTTCTTGGGACAACCTTTTTCCCCAGTGGCCTACTAAATTTTACACTGCATCTGCCCAGTGCCCAGGTCGCCTCTACCTTGTTTGTTCATTACATTTGTTAGCACATAGCTGCTTTTTTGATTTGGTATTCTCTGCTTATTATCCCAACAATTTTGTTTTTATCCTTCACACTCTACATATTAGCAGAAAGGACTGCGGAGTTCCATTTACAATTTGCTCTTTACACGATTTGCTGATCTAACAGTAACCAGCCAAAAGAAGATATCACCCTGGCTGAAGTGGTTAAACTCAGCGCAGCGACTGCTCTTGTGGAGAAGTTCTTGGTGCCATCACTAGAGCTTCTCTTACCTCATATTCTAACTACAAAACCATCCAACCAAAGGATAAAAAAAAGAAAAACATAACAAGAAACAAACAAAACAGCCATAAAAAAAGCATGAACTATTATCATTGATCTATGAAGGATGATTAATATATCCCTTCAATTGCTTTTCAGGTTTTGTTCCCCCAAGTGTTCAAATTACATCATCCAGTGTCTATAAGATCACTTGAATTATTTTATATCTTGCGATTATATGGTATTGGCAACATACTACTAAAATTAAGTAAAATTATTCTGTAGAAAGAGGAGGAGCCTGGGACGTAGTAGGAAGTCAGTAAATATCTGGGTTGAATATGAGATTTTTCATATTCTAGTAATTGAACAAATAATTTTTACGATATATGTTTATAACTATAACTATAACAGTTGTTTTGGAATGTAGTAATAATAATAGTAATAATACCACTTACAGGGTCCTCACATGCTGAACAGAGTGCTAAACACTTTCATGTTTATTCTCTTTTGAACTTTAGGACAGCTTCGTGACAGAGTTTTTGTAATCTCTTCTATTGCAATCTAAGAGAAATTTCACCTACAGACCTCAAGCAAAGATACTCATGAATGCTGCAAAGAATGTCCTCAAAGCATTCCTGTTCTAAGTTAGACTGTGCTTAGGGACTGACCTGTTATCTTTACCTGACTGAGAAAAAAGAAGAGGATAAGTTAAACTTTAGTTATTTTTTCTATTCTTCACAATTTTGTTGTTAAGAATTGAGATGATTCTGGGATAATCCTCAGGATTTTTTCTACGCTATTAACATTTTCCTTATTTCCCTTCAAATCTAGGAGAGTTAACCAGGAAGAATTTTGAACACTGTGAGGAGATAATCCTCTTTGTAATGTGTTGCCATATTTGTGATGAAAGGGAAAATTTGGAAAAGGCGCTTCTGCTATACTTTTGTGTAGAGTAAAGTATCAGAACATGCCTGCAGACCTAAGTCTCTTGAAGTGCACCTGTACGAGTAATCAGTGTGTATGTAGCATCTGACTAGGGAAAGGGACATTTCTGTAGCTCTTCTAATATTACAAAAAATCACTTTTATATTTATTGAGCACAGAGTATTCAGTTCAACAAATATATACTGCACAATAACTATAAGGGAAACTGTAAAATTAAATAATTCAGCATATAAGGCGATGATTACATACTATGTCTTCAAAAAGCTAACAGTTGGAGATGACAAGCAAGCAAATCAGGTAGCTGTTTCTGTGTTATATTCAGATTTTATAGGTTTTTTTTTTTTTTTTTCTCTGTATGAGTTGGTTTGGTGAGTTGCTCTGTCAGTATTGACAGAAGTACGGATTAGTTTATTTTATGCTTAATTATCAAATTTCTTGGAAGGCCAGTGTCTGGCTTACCATCTTTGTAGGGCATCCAGTTCCTCATAGACATATAGAATGTAAACATGAACTCAATTTCTTTAAATAAATAAATGCCCAAGTATAATATACCTAAGGGTATATGTTTGAGTAAATATCATTTCAAAGCTTTGTATTTGGTCATATGTATATACATATGTGAAGGTATGTGTGTTTAAGGATCACTGTGTGTTTAAGGATCCCATACCAGTGGGATCAGGGTTAGAGCAAGGCAAAATTGCTTTGTTGAAGAAATCCTCCAGCCAGAATATTTGATTCTCTGAAATTTTATAAAAGACAGAATCTAGATTATACAGTATTATCTGTTTATTCACCAAATAAGATGTTTTGGAAGTTAATACCTTAACCATATTATGCTTAAGTATAAGTTGATCTGAGCTGCTTTATATGTTTATAACAAAATACATAGTCATCAGTTACTCTCAATAACTACTAACTGAAATCACTTTGTCTTCTGACATTATGTTCCTTTTTCACATGTTTTAAATAGAAATGCTTTCTCTGTTGTGCCTGGCAGCTGAGAGACAGAAAATTGGTCTACTAGATCCTGCTATTTCATGTCTTTTTATTTAAATTACAATTTAAACTTTTCCTTTATCTTCAATAGCCTTTTTATTAAAATAGAGGCAAATTAAGGGTGGGAATGGATGTTATTTTCTAGAATTACTAAACTTATTCATATGGATTTATTTCCGAGGAAGCTACAAATTACATTTTGTTAACTGCCTTTGCAGGCTTTTTTCTCTATGTAATATTTTTGTCTTTCCTCACATTCAAAAACTTCTGGAGGGAAGATTGCTCTTGGATTTGCTGGAGAATATAGAATAAGCAGAAGTCTGTGGGTATGTGTGACTGTGAATGTGTGTGTATGTGTTTGTGTGCATTGAAAAGGGCAAACATTTAAAATTATTTTATATAGAAATGTATATAACATCTTGAAGTTGCTATCCAAGATATATTGGTTTTCTTCTTTTAATCTTCAAGAAAAGATTACTTTTTCTGTATTCCATAGCTTGTAATATGTTAGACTTGTGGCCCTCTGCCATTTCTAAAAATCTGGGGTTTGGACCAGATTCAGAAAAGATTGATAGGCTACCGAGCAATCCATATACTGACAGTAAGTCAGTCTTCAGTGACTGCCAGACGTTAATCAATGTGTAATGTTGGACACTTTGGCAAGAAAACAATAAAGAAGGAAGAAACATGGGAAAAGGACTGAAAAAAGAAACATGTGTTATGATCTGTGATCTCTGAGTGTCTAATGTTACAGCTGAAGTCAAAGGCTAAGAACTCAGGCTTATTGAGCTGAACCCCTGAATTTTTTTTTTTTTGCTGTTGAAAGTTTGATATACTTAATTTTAGTCTAGTTATAAAATTTTCAATATAGAATATAGAAGAAATAATCTAATAATAATGACAATTTCAACATAAGGAAATTAAGATCCCGAATGGCTGTTTTTCTCAAGATAACTTAGCTATTTAGTGACAAATTCTTAGTTAAAAAGCAGGTTTCCAGACTCCCACTGCATGCACTTACCATTAATTCAGGCACAGAAAGTTGTTTTTTTACCCTGATTTTTCCCTTACTGTAATTAATAGATATAATAATTGTATAATATTTGAGATAAGCTAATTTACAGTTTCTCTAATTTATAGTTTTTCTAATGAAGTTTTTTCTGGCTATTACTTCCTCTGAATGTTTACTCCAATTCTGAGCCAGTACTCAATATCATTATGACTTCTGTGTTCTATCCTTATATTCTTTTATTGACTGCCCCCACTCTACCCTTCTGTTTTCTTAATCTAGGCAATCTCACCTGTTCTTATAGGGAACATGAGAAAAGTTAGGTGAGTATCAGGTACAAAGTCAATTCAATTTCCAAGTACCGCTTAGAAGTTACCTTCTCTGATGCCTAATCAGAGAATCTGTAGAGGTGCCCATAGACAGAGGCAAAGAGGATGAGAAGCAACAGGAATCAGGTAACACTGATTTATTTACACTGAATGACTACTGGGTCAGTGGCAGCACTGACAGGTTTGCAGACCTGACAGGGTCTAAGAAAGATACCTGGATTTACAGATGCAAATCATCCTCCTCCTTCATTGTTCCCTTTTTTGTCTCCACAAGGTTTCATCCCATTTATCCTAGGAACAGTATATGCCACTTCCTGGAGAGTCCTCCAAGTGCTGCTTATTTTGTGCCACTATTAGGTTTGAACATCTACTTTATTATTTTACTACTGTCATGTCAGTAATATAGGAAGGGGTTTGGGGTTCCAGGCTGCCATGTTTGGTAACTGTGCAGTCCTTTCTCGATTATGTAAAGGCACTGAAGTCAGTCCTTCATGATCCCGGTTGGTTTCCTTCCAAACATTTTGAAACAGTATTATGCTTCTTTTACCTTAATTGTGCAAAACAAACAAATAAATAAAAATATCTCAAGCTATTTATATGTTTATCTTGCAGACATCGATAAATATTAAGTTGATTTATTTTTTTTTAAGTGTCTTTGTTTTTTGGTTCTGTTTTTGATGTAGGCTGTTATTCCTTAGACGATTAAACCTACTTATTTCTAAAATGTTATCTGGACTTGAACCTATTTCTATATTGTATTTTTACCCTCATAATATTACTTTCGAGTTTTCTAAATGGTCTTTGCCTTATAATTTACATTTCTGGACTGTTCCAGAATTCAAGGTAATTTAAATTATTTATGCCCTTTTTGATATATAAAGTATTGCTAATACAAACCCACATATTATACTGGGTTGGTCTTCAAGTCATTAGAAACAATGAGGAGAGTCAGAATTTTTTTTTTCACTGTGATCCCTCCTATTTAATTATTTCATTTATTTTTTATACCTTAACAGTAAGACATATATATATTTACACTGTGTGTTCACCTCCCATAGTTAAATTTCTTTCTGTCACCACATATTTGGAGTGTCAGATTTTACACTAAAAATCCTTATAGTTTCCCTAGGAGGCTGGGATTAGGGTGAGGTTTTTTTTTCTATCAAATTGTGACTTCCTGAAGATAAGGTTTATTTTATCTTTAGTTGCCTATATGGATGATCCAAGTTGTGAAACAGGTACACTCTGTATATGGTTAATTTCAACTCCAACATAGATAATTTGTCTTTGAATTATGAGCATTTATCTTCATTTGAAGTAGAAATCTATTTAATGAGTACAAGACAAATTTACAGGTATGACTGAAGGGTCTAGACCTCCTTAAGCAGGGCATACACAGTATCTATCATGTATTATGAAGACTAAGAATGAGAGAATAAATTGCAGAAGAAAATTTGAAAGAAAATAATGGTGAATATTTAAGCAAAAGCAGTAGAAGAAAATGTAGATTTATTTATATAGGTGATATGGGAAGAAGGACAAACTAGTTCAAGGATAATACTGAAGTTACTAATATTAAAGTTAACTGGGGCCTGAGGTGAGGGAAAATATATGCTCCAGTACCATAAAATAGTAATAAGCAGAATATTTTGTTATATATGCTTCATCAGGCTTAAAAGTAAGAATACTGTTGCTTTCTTTGAACTTGCCTGTCATGTTTTATCTAGTGATGAATTACACAAGATTACCTTTATAAACAGCACATAAACTGTGGGAGCTGCTTTTCTCTGGTTCTTTGGAAAGATGAACAACTCTGCATGCTCTGAGATAAATGATGCTTGTAATTCCAAGTTTTTAATTGTTGAATTGTAATCACAGGTACAGATGATATATTTGTTTAATTAAGAAAGTCTGATATTCATGAGGAAATAATATGTGTTGCAGTGACATACCAGAGTCAACACCAAGAGCTAAGTTTCTCACAACTGAGGTATTTTTGACATACAATTAAATACAATTCATCTATTATGTCTTATTTAGGGAGACAGTTTAAAATACTTTTTATGTTTATGAACTTATAATTTACTTGATATTTATCTGAGCCCCTAATAAACTTGGCTTGAATTTTTGATTGTCTATTTTATCAGGAGCTTAATTTTATTTTATTTTTTTGATTTTTGAATCCATTTTAGTATTTAAATTTAAAATGAATTCAATTAAAGGGAAAATAAGCAATGATAGAAATAGAATAGAAGTGAAAGTGAATTGTTACCATTTGATGGAAGAAGTGAAATAGAAGTCAGATCACATAAATTCTAACCTGAGGCTGATTGCCACTCTCTATGTGACCTTTACCTGGACTGCCAAAGCCTTCTATGTAAATCAAAGCAGACAAATTAGAGGACCCTGGGGCATAAACTGGATAGTTTTTTTTAACAAATAGATCCCTTTCTTTCTTGACATACAGCCTCCTTTGCATTTTGAGGTCCCCATGTGACTGAATTATGACCAATGAAATCTGATATAAGTGACGTACATAATTTTCAGTCCTGGGCCATAAAAATTCCCACAGGCAAATATCTCTTTCTTTATCCATCTGCTGAATGGAGAAGACTAAAACTCCCTGGGCAAGGGATTTCACAAAATAGGATAATCTGGGGCCCTGAATGACTGTATGGAACAGAACTCCTTTTGCTGGCTTGCATTGGGCTATTGCCTGAGTAAGAAATAAACCTTTATTAAGCTACTGAAAATTTGAGATTATTACTAAAGTGATGAGCCTATCTCACTAATACAATGGACAAGTTTCTTTCTAGTTTTAAAATCTGTGATTTGCTAGAAATCATTAAGAATGGGTTAAGAAATATAAAAACACTTTCAAAAGTAAAAATATAAAATTTTTCTAATAGTTAAGGTAGACATCCAGGTGAATTAAAAATTAATATTATTTTAATAAGGCAATTCTTTGCACAATTCTAATATGCATGATCTTTAGTTACCATGGTTTAATTAAATGATACCAGTTTCTCAACAACACAGTTTGAATTTTTAACTGAGCATAAAATAGAGACTTCATTACTATCTCTTCAGTCCACAAATAACAGGTACACATTATGATTAGTGACCAATCATGTCACTTCTTTCAAAGACTTTGGTGATTTTCTCAGTGTGCATATAATTTCAACTCATGAAAAGTATGAAGTTGTATAGTTCTTTGTCACCCATTCATAAACCCATGTGGTATTTTACACAAATGGATAAGTTACGCAAATGGAAAGTGTAACAAAGAAACAAAAAATAATAGTGTTGGAAGTGAAATTTCAATTGAATATAAATGTAGTTATGGAAGGAATAGCTGATTGCGGCAATGTTAACCCTGGTGCCATTGGGAGACTCTAGTTATGCAGCCAGAGGAGCTTAGTAAAGATGAACTTATTAACATAAATAAGGAAAGTAGTTGTAATGAAAAGTAGGAAGATGTCTCAGAGAAAGTGATACTTAACATTAAAAGAACATTTGAAAATATTTTATGACATTGAAAATATAAGGATAAAATGGTAAAATCTGATCCAAACAGGAATATGACAATTTTCAAGGCACAGAAAAAAATGTTTGGTTTATATATTACAGAAGTAGAAGGAAGCACTAGTCACACTACTCTTGATAAGATTTTTTAAACAAAGAATTAAAACACTTTAATTCTCAATGTTTTACTGTTTCAAATTACTGTATATTGAATAAATACCAGTTTTACTATTTTTAAAATTTCCTGTATATTTATAGCCAACAGAGTTTTAAATGTTTTGACAACAAATTGTAAAAATCACAAAAATTTATAATTTTTCTAATTGATTATTATGATCATTTTGCATGATTTCAGCTTGCCCAGTTGTTTTATATGAATGGATCTTTTCTACAGTTCCATTGATCTAAACATCTAACCTAATACCAAAATTATACTGTTTTGATTACTGGAGATTTATAGTAAGTATTCAAATAAGGTAGTGTAAGCCTCCAACTTTATTGTTTTTCAAAAAATATTGGCTATTCTATGTTCTTTGCATTTCCTTATAATTTTAAAAATCAACTTTCAACTTCTACAAAAAATATTGAGAAACTCCTGGAATTTTGATTGGCATATTGTTCAATCTGTAGCTCAACTTTGGAAAAATTGATACCTTATAGTTTTAAGTTTTCTGGAAGTTGAAGATAGTGTATCTCTTCACATATTTTGGTCTTCTTTAATTTCCCTCAGCAATAGCTATAATTTTCATTCTACAGATCTTGAATATTGTGTTATTATCTCTGTTTCTTTTTAATTATATTAGTGCATATTTATATGTTCAATTCTTTGGGTAAATACCTAGGAGTGAAATTTTTAGGTCATTTGGTAAGTGTAAGTTTAAACTTGTGAGAAAGTGCCAGCCACAAACTCTCTTCCAAAGCGGTTATATCCTCAAAGTAGTTTTTAGTTGTATCTTATGGTTTGATTTATTTTCATTAATTTCAAAATATTTTTAAATTTCCTTTGTGATTTTCTCTTTAAATCATGGGTCATTTAGAAGTATATTATTTAATTTCTTAAAAAATGGGGATTACTCAGACTTCTTTCTCTTATTGTTTATAGTTTATTTCCATAAAAAGTTTTGATCAAAAATATTCTGTATGATTTTAACGTTTTTAAATTTATCGAGACTTGTTTTATGGCTCAGTATGTGGTTTCTTTTGTTACTATTCCAGCATGTTGTTCAAATCTCCTATATATTTTGTATTTGATTCTTTTATCTTTTTATTCTACCAATTGTCAAGAAAGCAGCATCGAAATCTCCAACTATTTTGTGGGTTTATTTGTTTTTTATTTTGGTTCTATCAGTTTTTGCTTAATGTATTTTTCAAGCTCTGTTTTAGGGTACATATATATTAGGATTTTTTTTTTCTGTCTTCTTGATAAATTGACCCTCTTTTCATTATATAATTGTTCTTTATTCCTAACAATATTCCTTGTTTTGAAGGCTATTTTGTCTATAGTCATTCCAAATTATTTTTGGTTAGTGTTAACATATTGTACCTTTTTCCATTTGTTTACTTTTAATCTGTCTTTTTATTTAAAGTGGGCTTTGTATAGGTACCATATAGTTGTGTGTTACTACTTCTAATCAGTCTGACAACTGTATTTTTCAGTTGGAGTCCTTAGACAATTTACATTCAGACATTTAGTGTATTGATATTATTATGTTTAAATTTACCCTCTTGATCTTTGTTTTCCACTTGTTCCATATATTTTTGTTTCATGTTTCCTCTTTTACTGTATTTTTTGATTAATAGAGTTTAAAAAGATAGTTTTATTTTTATCTCTACGTTTCACTTATTAGTTATATCACTTTTTCTTAAAATTTTAGTGGTTGGTCTAGCATTTACAATATACATTTTTAGTTTTTAAAGGGCACCTTCAGATAATATACTACTACTAAAAATGTAATGAAATAAGTTTACAACACAGTATTTCTATTCCTCTGTCCTTAGTGGTATTATTGTCACGTATTTACTTTACATGTTATAAATGTCATAATATATTGTTATTATTTTTGTTTGAACAATGAATTATCTTTATGAAATTAAGAAATAAAAAACTGTCTTTTATAATCATCTACAAATTTACAACTTCCATCTGTTATCATTTTATTTCCACCCGAAGAACTTTATTTTTTTAACATTTATTTTATTCCAGGTTGGTGGCATTTCAATGAAGCCTCCTAGTTTCTGTTTGTTTCGGAAAGTCTCTATTTCATTTTCATTTTTTGAAAGATACTTTTGAGTCTAGAATTCTATTAAAGCAGCATATATAGATAAACGTAGCCTATATACATGAAAATCAGGGGTTACATTCAAAATACTTAACAACCAGTATGGCACAGCATCAGACAAAAAAGAAGCTGACCATAAACAAAAGGCAAGTCAGACTCTAATCTTAAGGGATGAAGAAAAGTAAAAACAATGATCATTCCTTACTGTTTGTGGTCCTGCTTTTTCATTTGATAGCCATGCTTCTCAAACATGCGTTTGAATCAACTAGGAATCTTGTTAAATGAAGATCCTGATACAGTAAGTGTAGAGATGGTTATAAAATTTTGCTACTTAAAGTGTGGTCCTCAATCCATCAAAAATGACATCATCTGAAAGTTTGTTAGTGGTTACATGTTTCAAATATTACTGATTTTTGTGTATATATACATATGTTTATGTCATTTTTAATAAACTGCCAGATTTACATTTACCAGGTATTTAAGCTCATAATAACAAAATTTTTTCTTTGTTGGTAGCAGATTTTATTTTATTTGCTTTTTTTCTAAACACAAGTAGACTATATTTATTACTATTAAATCATCATCAGATAATTAATAAGCATTGCATGGTTTATATAATTACATCCTAGTATTTATCATAATTCTCTTTCATCGGCCACTGCTTAAGGCAGTCTAATTTCCTTAGAACATTAGAGAAAAGTATCAACTAAGTGATGAGGAATTTGATTGCATCTCTGTGTGCTCAACACTCTTAGAAGTTCTTGGCTTTAATTTTTGCTTTCAATGTTCAAGATTTTTCAGTTTCTTCACTTTCTTTTTTAAGAAATAAAGAATAAACATATCATGGAGTATGATGGAAATATTTGTTGAAAAATAGTATAGTAATTTCAAATATCATTGAAAGACCTAGGCACATCTTAAGAAACCTTGACATTAACAGAAAAGAGATTTTTTGATTCTTGAGGATTATTTAAAACACTAAGATAAAAATGTAATTTTAAAGCAGGGCACATTTAAAAAAATAAGGAACCTTAGATATACTTTACTTGCCTAAATTGTATTATTTTCTTTAGATATTCTTTTCTCTCCAGAGGAAAACATTTTTTTTTAAAATAATTTTTATTCTCCTCTTTACATGCTATTACATGTTTATAAACAGCATATATGTGTTTGTGTATGCGTGTTTAAACTTTATTTAAATAGTATTATACTTGTAGCTATCACTATGAACCATGCCTTTTCTTCATTCCATGAAGAAATATCCATGTCGTTATATGTAGCGCTAGTTTATTTATTTTACCTGCTGATTAATATTCCATTATAAGTATATCACAACATACATCTTTCCATTTTCCTGTTGAAGAACATTTACGATGTTTGTAAATTTTGCTTTTTTAGAGTATGTTACAACAGTCAGGCCCATTACCCCTTGGAATATATTTGAGAATTTCTCTATTGTAAATACATAGAGGTGGAATTGTATCTTATCTACGGTATTTTCAACTTTATTAAATGATGCAAAATTGCTCTCTGAGGTGATTTTAACATTTATGAATCCAGCAGTTGTGTGTAAGTTCTTGTTTTTCCTCACTTTAGTTTAAGATTACTATTATTTATTTTTTAAATAAAGTTAAGACAACTGGCATGAAAAACTACTGTCTGGGTATGTTCTCTTCAAAGAAGAGAGAGACTTTGAGAGATGATTAATTTATTTACTGTGTATTGCTAAATCTCATTCTTCTTGAGTCAACTTGGTAATCTCTATCTTTCCAGAAAATAAAGTTTCAAAATTGCCAACAATCTTGTAACATATGTTTTTTGTTTCGCTTTTCATTCCCAATATTGCTTAATCTCAGCTTTTCTTTTTTCTCTAAGTGTTGTTGGAGATATGTTGCTTTTATTAAAATTTCTTTTTGTGTTTTTGTTTCTCTTTGTTTTCTGTATAGTAATGTCTTAGTTCTCATTTTTAAATCCATCTTACCCTCATATTGTAGATTTAGTTTCTTGTTCTTATTCTAGCATGTTGAATTCAATATAACTCATTTATTTTTAATCTCTTGTTTTATAATGTATGTATTTATGGCTGTAAATTAAACTCTGATACCACGTCAACCATATCCCATGTGTAGTGCTCGCATTGTTTAATTCTTAATATTTTGTTATTGCTATCAAACATATATATAGGGGCTGTTTTTACTTGCTGATTTCTAATTAAATTTTGTGAGTAGAGAATACTACATGTGATGCAAGTATTTGACATCTTTGACTCTTCATTTTTACCTTTATGAGGTCATTTTTATATATGTCCCATATACATCTGAAAAAGAAGTCTAGTATTTATATCTCTCAGATCACATTTGCTAATTTTGTTTTATAAAACTTGATATACTCAATAAATTTGTCTTGATTTATCAATATTTGGCATTTATGCATTAAAATTTTCTTCAGATGACTGAAGGCTTTTCAAATTCTCCTTGTATTTGAACCCATTTTTGCTATGTGTATATATATCTCAAATTTGGATGGTAATATTCATAATTGTGATTGCGTTGTTTTCTTGAGCTGTTTCTGTTATTATTGTATAAGGCCTAGGGGATTTATTCCTGTGATTATTTTCTTTTTTACTTTAAGTTCTACTTAGACTGATACTGATATTACCTCAGCCAATTTTGGTTTATATAGTTTGCATATCTTTTGTTCATTTCTTTTGTGATCTTGCCTTTTGGAGGTAGTCAGGCTAACAGATCCAGTTGTAGGGTTAGTGTGCACCTTGGTACATTCTCAGTTACAAGGCTTGTGCTTGTGATCTCTACCTGCTAAGGGAGCCAGCTGGCAAGAAGCAAGCACTCTGCCTGTCTGGTCCCTGAATCAATTCTGAATCTTTCTGTTGGAACCTCTGCTTTAGACAGACTGTATTTGATATTAACCTTTCTTTTCTTAAAAAAAAAGTTTTTTTTCTGTACTCCTAGTAGATTTTTAGAATTTCTTTAGGCTCTTTTCCACTTCCTTCTGTAGAGCTCCACTATTTATTTTAGAATGGTGCTTCACAAACTGTGTATTGAATTTACCTGCAGAGCTTTAAAAAATTAGTAGAGTCTGGGTTGTCCTCCGTACCCCCAAAATTATGATTTCATAAGGTGATGATAAACCTGGGTATGGGATTTGTAAATACTTCCTAGGTGATTCTAATGTGTGGCATTAATGAGAATAACTATCTAGCCCTGGGTGCTCTCCCTAGGTGATCTTCTTTCTGCTAAAGCCGTTATTGATTCTGGCTCAACAAGGAGAGAAGAGAATAAAGGGTCTTTTGGTTTAGCTGTAGAGTTATGAAGTTCTTTATTTACTTCAGGGCCCCTTACTTCTCTTTGTATATATTGTTTCTGAGATTTGGATGGCTCCAAAATTGCCCTTTTTGTATAGTTTTATCCTGCATTCATTTGGCTGTGCATTGTCTTTGTGTTTTTTTGTTAATTTATTTTCGTGGAATGACCTAAATATTTGATCCGTTGATACCACTATTTATTTATTTTTTAAGTACTATAATATGTTAATAATATATAATACACACACATGCACACATACACATATACACATATACACATATATACATATATACATATATTCTGTTTTATTCCAGAGGACTAAAAGGGGTGGTAGATGAATTTGCTCAGACTCTTTCTTGAGCTAATCTTTGCCTCTTTATTAAACTATCTCTTAAACCATTGTATAAACTAATTGAGTCATTTTGTGGTTCCTCATAAGCCATATTCTACTCTCCAGAAAGCCCTGTACTGGCAACTTGCCTCCTTTCTGACATGACCCCACAGATTAGTTATAGTTTCCCTGGACTTTCCTCCCTGGGATATTGGACCAGAATAAGTCCTGAGAAATTTGAGAAGAGCGAGAACAGATAATTTCCATGGCTCCTGAGGTCAGTCACATTGAATTCTATACTCAGAAGGGCATTAGATAAATGCTTTACATAAAGAGGAAAGCTCTAAAAAAGCTTAATGTATCATTTTAAACAACCAATTTAATGTTTTAGTTCAAAAGAAAAATCTTCAATTATGTAATTTTAGGCATTAAGTAAGATGCCAATTACAAGGCGAAATTACTCAAGTAAACTTATTCCTTAGGCAGGCTTAGATGTCTTGTCGATGTGACAGTATTAAATTGGAGTGAAAATATACTTGTAAAGTAATAAATACATTTTACCTAAGTATATGCCTAGGGCTAATGTATTTTATTATATTTCATATTATATATTTTTGGTCTGATCTTTTATTTTTCATTTTCTGTTGCCTTAAAAACCTAATTTACTACTTATTGTGCTTATAGAATATATTTAATCCCAGGGTCCCAGGGAATGTATTTTGATCAGTATGGGGAACCATATGATGACAGTTTTATGGATTAATATTGGGAAATAATAAATATTTACTAGATGAAATACACAAAACAGTTGACTAGATTTTGCTCAATATTCCTTACAGTCATCACCAAGAGACCAGTTGAAAAATATCAGCACTGAAGTATTACTTTTTGAGAAATTTATAACAATTGAAAGCAGAACTTTTAAGATGAAGTTGCCAGCACAATCTTATAGTATCATCCCTAGGTACTGTCAGTAAGATTGAAATTTTCGATCTCCGTCATTTTTTTCTACCTAGCGCACTCACAGACAGAGCACAGGTAAATAATGTTGTTCAATGAGTTCAGTTCATAGTGCTAGTGTCTTGAAAGGCACTTTACATCAGAGCTTCCTATCATATATCAACAGGGGATTACTAGTCTCAGCTCTTCTGATTGAGTTCTGAAAACTGGTGTTTCTCTTAATTCTTTCTCTTTTCTCTTACCAAAAAAATATCTATTTCATATCATTTAGGCAATTTTGCCTTGGCATTTTCTTTGGAGATTACAATTTCTTTTATATCCGCTGAGGTCTTTCATAATAACTTATGTTAAGGAATTAGGGATTCTAACTGTTGATTTGTGTGTGTGCTAGTCTAATCTTGCAGAAGTTCTTTCATAGTCCTAAGAAACACATCAAGATTCACCTTTCCTAATTGTGTGGTCACCTCTTATATAATTGAATTCTACCAATTAACAGCTGGTAAATGACATTACTAAGACAAAAAAATCATTTACTTTGATTTGGTAGGAGGAAGCAGTAAAACAATCCTATATTGGAAAATTTTCTAACGGGGAAACAGCCTACCAACTATTAAAAGAAGCAAAGTGGAATTCAAATTTGACTATAAAGGCACAATTATCTTTTATAGCATGAATGTCATAGTGAATTTATTTATTTTTGTGCTCTAGTGATCAAAAAAGTTTAATTATAAAATAAAATATTTATTTCTCCATAAAATGACCTATTTTTAAACTAATAATTTTATTATGACAACTTGATACGGATAGTTTAAATTATCTTGTTTGTTCTGCCATGGAACCAAATCCAATTTTTGCCTCACTTTATTCAGGTTACCCTTAAGGCACAGCTATGGTTTGTTTTTTTGATATCTCATTTGTCTCTTTTCTCCCTTTGTTCTTATTTCATGGTATTGATTCTTGTCAGGAACTTAAAATTCTTATGTTCTCTGTTCTTTTTTCTTCTCAGAACCATCACCACTTCTTCCGAGGCTGGAAACTACATTTTTAAGAATGCTTTGTCTTCAATGATTCCAGGTTAGAGTTTTCCAAATTCCACTGGGCCTCCTTTGCCAATGGAAGCAGTTCTTCCTCCATTGTCTAAGATTAGCCTTCCCTCACACGAAGAACCAATGATGAGTACTCCTGAAGTAATCATTTTTCTGAAAAATGCTGATCATCCCCAAAATTTAGTTCCACTTTCTCTCCTTTCTTCTAGACCTATAATTAGACTTAAAGCCTTATAACCCACAGGAAGATGAATATAAAGTGTGGCTTAGGCAGAGATACCAAACTTGCCCCAAATGATAAGATTTTGCCAATTTATATTAAAGAAACCTGAGGATGATATGAGAATATATCATTAAATATATATCACTAACCAAAGACTCTAGATTCAGTGTATTATATTGAACACCTGGGAAAAACTCTATTAATTTGCTCAGTTGGTTGACTAAAACCTGAACCCAATAGTGACTATTGTCAGGGTCTGGGATTTTATTTTATTTTCTTTACAAGCTAATAAGTTAGCTTGTTATAGTTTTATGGAATATATAAGACTCTTGGGGTCAGATATAAAGGACTTTATTACTACTGCATAGCGTACAATTTAGACATAATGCTTGCATCATTTCTTCTGTTCCCTAAGTCTCAGAAGGATAATCCAGAGGGCCCAGGCATGTGATGTGCATGCTGTGGGTTTGTGTTGTCGATGAGGAACAGTGAACTTGAGGAAGCTACCTATTTTATAGCAAGTATATACTTTGAATGATAGAGACATTACCTCACACCTGAAGGTTGGTCACTGAAAACATGGCCATGAGAAATGGTAAAAAGCAATCAGGGCCTCATATTCATGGAATACCTGACAATAACTAATAATTTTACTTGGAGTCCATGATGGAATGCCTTCCCATAAATCTATTTCTTGGCCCTAAATGTTCTTGGCAAAACTCAAATTTTCACGCTTGTGTGCAGTCCATTGATCATTCTGATTAATTTGAAGAATTGAGGCTGAGACCAAATCTGTTCCGTTTATTTCATACGACATTAAATAAGGATACTATCAACAAGATTTTAAGCATCAAGGTGAGGCCAGCCTGCAATGTTGACCTCATCAATGCCTCCTAAGGTCCTGGACTCAGTCGCCTGTGAGCAAGTCCTAGGAGAATCAGTAGGTCTTATTTCAGATAGGAAGGATGTAATCTAAAGTCCAGTCTGTTATTCATTATGATATTTTCAAAGGAGTTTAGACTGACATACTGACCTTTGGTTTCACTGTCTATATTTACAGGGGCCATAGATGGTACAAAAAACCAATCCTCATTCCCTGTGGAGAAACATTTTGTGGCCCACTCTCCTCCACCAACAAACAAAAAACTTGAGCACAGGTAACTGCAGTTTGGGATTTGTTGGTAAACTTGACTTAGATGACTATTACATTGGTTTGGTTTAGCCACATGCATAGTATATTTAAGCAGTTATAGTCTTGATTACTACTGTACATAACATAAACCAAGGCTGTTAGGGTGTCAGAAGAGGCATATGAATTTGTCTTAGTTGTATTGAAACATGGTTGTGTCAGTCTTTATATTTGTATACATATGAGGGGGAATCCTTGCATTGAAGCTGATGTTAATGGCATTGGGCACAACAACATAGTTCAGGATCAGTCATGTCCAAATGGGTTTTTCTGTTTTCATAGCACATAGATAGGGACGACAAACTTGGCGGTAAGTTAGATTGCCAAGTGCAGCTGCTACTTGACTCAGAACACAATAGTCATTAGAATGGACTCAGCAATTAGTGCATGTACTCGTATTGGTTTCTTGGTCTATTGAGTGGCAGATTGAAGGCCCCGATTATGCTTCTTCTTGCCATAATAGTGAACAAACGCAATACAGCTTTCCTGGAGGGATTTCAGACATTTTTGGCATCATCAAATACTTGAAAGCAGTAGGAATGGTGATTCATATTACATCCCTAATAAAGCTGTGTATTTATCTTGTGCAAAAGACAGACAATACTTAGAGAACAGAGAAGTTTCATCATAGTGACTTCATTTATAGGTAGTGTTCTGGATATGATTTCTTCACTTGAGCAAATTAATTTTGTCCATGGTTCCTGGTATACAGCTACTGATTAGGCAGCTTTTTCTTTATACCTATTAATAAAGACAAATCAGAAGCAGTTGAATAACAAGAAAAAGTTGACAAGTCAAAGTTCAGAGGAGAGTACAGTCAAGCAGAGACCAGTTAGTACTGCGGCTATAGACTGAGGTGAGGTGAAGAGTGACAAGGGATGAGGTCTAAAAAGTAGGCTAGAGCTTGATGGTGTAAGGCTTTTTAGGAAAGAAATCAAGTGAAACATTTTAGATTTTATTTTATGTATAGAGGGCAAAGCATTGCTATGATTCAATTTATGTTTTAGAAGATTCCTTTAGCTGTTATGTGGATAGTGGATTGAAGCAGGGAAAGAAGCAATTAGAAGGCTATTTCATAGTGCAAATGAGAGATGATGTAGGTGTGGACTGAGGTAGTAGTAGTGGAGATGGGGCAAAATGAATGGATTAGGGAAATATTTTCGAAAGCAGAGTTAATAGTGTTTGATGATGGATTGAGAGTGAGAAATCAAGGATGGCCCTAGGTGTTTTGTTTGAGCAACTGAATGGTTAATACTGCAGTTTACTTATGGAGGGGAGATGTGAGATGAAGAATGCAGGAAGATGATATGGTAAAGTGGGAAGACTGAGAATTCTCTTTTGAGCATGTATGTTTGAGCTCAATAGAGATGTATGTTTGAGCATGTCGACAGAGATGTCTACTACACAGTTAGATATAAAAGTCTAGCATTCAAGGGATGGTGCCAAATAGGTATAGATTTTTAGAACTGTTGACTTTAAGATGGTATTTAAAGCTTTAGAATATCCTGGAGATAAGGAGACTAAAGAGATGAGACTTAGGTCCATAGCTAACACTGGAACACTCCCAACATTTAGAGATTAAGTAGAGAGAAAGAGACAAAAAAGGAGTCTGACGACTGAAGTAGAAGAAAAACAGGAAAAAGTTGGTTTATAGAAGCCAAGAAAAAGCATTCAAAAAGGAAGAAATGATCAAGTATTTAATTTAATTTAATTTTTAAAAACTACTTTATTGAGGTATGACTGACATACAATAAGCTGTACATATTTATTTTTTTATTTATGCCTACAGCACCTGGTCTTCCTAGGTGGTCTCCCATTCAAGTACTAACCAGGCCTGACCCTGCTTAGCTTCCAAGATCAGCCTTTGGGCTTGTTCAGGGTGGCATGACCATAGACCATGGACTGTGGCTCCACTGGAGCATGAACTCATGTAAAGCACACGTGCTAACTGCTACACTATGGAACCACGTCCAAGCTGTACATGTTTAAAGTATACAACTTGATGAGTTTGGCATTAAGTGTACATCCATGAAACCATCACCAAAATTTATGCCATAAACATATTCATTACCTCCGTAAGTTTCCTCCCACCTATTTATTTTTTTGTAAGAACACAAAACATAGATCTACCCCTCTTAGCAAATTTTAAAGTATACAGTACAGCATTGCTAACTGTAGGCACTGTGACATACAGATCTCTAGGACTTATTCATCATGTGTAACTAAAACTTAGCATCCTGTGATGAATACCTCCCTGTGTTTCCCTGCTTCCAGCCTCCGGCGATTACCTTTCTACTCTCCTTTTCTATGAGTTTGACTATTTTAGATTACTTATATGAGTGGTGTCATGTAGTATTTGTCTTTATGTGTCTGGCTTACTTTGTTATCCTGTCTTCCAGGTTGATCCATGTTGTTGTAAATGGCAAAATTTCCTTCTTTTTTTTAAGACTAAATAATATTTTATTGTATATAAATGCACTGCATTTTCTTTATTCATCTGTCGATGGAAATTTAGGTCGCATTGCTTCCGTGTTTTGGCTCGCGTGAATAATGCTGCAATGAACATGGGAGTGCAGATACCTGTACAAGATCCTGATTTAAGTTCCTTTGGATATATAACTTGATGTTAGATTGTTAGGTCATATGGTAGTTCTATTTTTAATTTTTTAGGATAGCTCCATACTGTTTTAATAGTGGCTGCACCAGTTAACCTTCCCACCAACAAAAGCACAAGGGTTTGCTTCTCCATATCCTTGCCAACACTGTTATTTCTTTTTCTTTCTTTCTTTCTTTCTTTCTTTCTTTCTTTCTTTCTTTCTTTCTTTCTTTCTTTCTTTCTTTCTTTCTTTCTTTCTTTCTTTCTTTCTTCTTTTGATGCTAGCTATTCTAACAGGTGAGGTGATATCTCATTGTTGTTCGACTTGCATTTCCCTGATGATTAGTAATGTTGAGCACTGTTTTATGTACCTATTGGACATTTGTATGTCTCCTTTGGAGAAATGGTTTATTCAGGTCCTTTGCTCATTTTTAAGTCAGATGGTTAATTGATTGATTGATTGCCATTGAGTTGTAGGAGTAACTTATATATTTTTAATATTAACCCTTTGTTAGATATATGGTTTGCAAATATTTTCTTCTATTCTATGGGTTGTCTCTTCATTTTGTCAATAGATTGAGACAAAAACTGCCGCAAGAGACAAAGAAGGTCATTACATATTAATAAAAGGGTCAATTTAACAGGAATATATAATGCTTATAAATATATATATTTATCCTATATATATTCAGAGCACCTGAATATATAAAGGAAACATTGACATATATGGAAGGAGAAATAGACAGCAGTACAATAATAGGAGACTTTAGCACCTCACTTTGGATAATGGATCCAGACAGAAAATCCGTAAGGAAATAGCAGGCTTAACACTTGGATCAAGTGTTTTGAGTGCAGCTAAAATTCAAATACAGTAAAGACAGAGAAGTGATCTTTGGCACTTAGTAAAAAAGAGATTATAGTAACCTTAACAGAGTCTCAAAGGCGTTGTAGGAATAGAAGTGGTTGAGACTGGCGTGAATTAAGGAGAAAATAAGAGGAACTTAAGGACATACATATATAGAACTTAACAAAAAAAAAAAGAGGAATATACAACAGCCTAACAACAAGAACAAAACAAAAACAGAATTTAGAAAGAAATAGCCTCCCGAAGCCAAAATTTAAAACTTTTCTTCACATTAAATACATGAGCCATGTTCTTTCTGAGTTTCCTTTTAACACTTCTTTTCCACTAAAAGTAATCTAGCCTCTCAATTTTACCTCCACGTGACTCTAAATTCTACCTCTGCCATTCCAGTAAGCTGCTTTTTCCTCAATCAGTGACTACATAATTATATTTCATTCTCCTCTTAAATCTTTCTCCTCTTTTGTTATCCACAACCTTCTATTACATTGTTCCTCCTTTCTAGCATGTTCTTTTACGTGTTGTCTGCCTTCTTTCCTTTCCCAAAATCTATTTGATGATTTTTTTCCATCAGTTTTTATACATTCTTTCACACTAATTGTCCCACTCTCATCGCTTCCGTGACTCCAATTATCTCTTCATTGTGAGTGATTCATACATTTAAATCTTAATAAACTTTCATTTCCAAGCTCTACACCCACATCTCTAACTTTCTTATCACATCTCCACTTAGATAGACTGCAAACAGCATATTGCCAACCTACTGTTCTTTAAAACTTTCCATGCGATGAAGAAAGCAAGCTCTTATAAAGATAAGATTTTGCATAGAGTTGGAAATTGTTCCAGGGTCAAAGTAAATTTAATAGGAATAAGAACTCTTTTGAAAATTTATGTATTTTAGGTCTTTAATGTTTAAATGTAAGATAGCTATTAGTAGAAATATTTTACTCCTGGAAAATGATGAGAGCTATGTAGAAAGCATGCTTTTATAGAGCAATTAATCAAATGTTCAGTAAGGCATTAATGGCCCAAGGAGAGATTATCAATATGAATTTTAATTAGTGACAGCATATTTTAGACCAGAATGGAAACACAGTTTCGAATGGCTGATTAAACTATTGAACCGAACATTTAGGGCACAGCATTTTCATTGTGTTCATGTGTAAGACACCATAATATATACATATGTATACAGCAGGTAAGTCAATGATCATGATTTTAATGAATTAATTATATTTACCTCAAACATTTAACGTTACATAACTAATGGTTATTCAAGGTATTTTTGTTAATAAGTTGAGTTTTGAATTGGCAAAAGGTTTTATTCATAATAAGTTAAAGACATCTTAATGCAAGGAGAGCTTATGGGCTTTAAAATTAATTTATGTTTTTTATTTATAATACCAAATGGAATATGAGCCATATAATGAAAAAAGTGCTTGAGATGAATTTATTTAAATATTAGGAATGCTATTTTAACAAGAGAAAATCCATTCAGCTTCTCTATTACATAAACCTATTGAGTTCAAGGCTTTAGAGGTCCTTTTTTGCATAGTATGCAAAGATGAATTTAAAGCTATTAATGGTTATTTAAAAGAGGGAGAGTTAACCTAAAAATGTGGAATCAGAAACTGTTTTTAGGAGAAAGTGATATTTAAAAAGGCATTGAAACACAAGAGGACATGGGAAAAGGGGTTTTCAGGTAAAGAAAATTAGGATTGAAATGGAAATTTAGACAATCTGCATAGATTGATTGATTATCTGTATGATAAAGATGAAGATAAATTTAGGAAAATATTGTGAATGGATGAATACCTGGCTCTGACATTTGGACTTAGGGAGATAGTTGACAACCATAACATTTCCACCATAGTAGGAATTTGAAGGTACCCAAGCTATAGAAAATATAATCTGACAGTGGTGTGTAAAATGCATTGGTGGGTGGAGAGGGAGGAGATTGGTGTTTGGTTTCCCTGCAGTTGTCACCTATTTGTGTAAATAGGGTACCATGGCATTGTTGTGTTCCACGTGGTGGAAATGGCTGTACTTTGCTCAGACCTGGGCGTCTCTTCATTTGTGAATCCTATGTGAGCCCAATCATGTGTCACATTTTCTCTGTCAGGCCCTTCATAGAGAAATTGTTTTACTTTGTGCATGTTTAACTTCTTGTTAAATGGCAAACCGACACTGCCTTCATTGATTGGTTTTAATTCTCTCCTGGGAAGTATACCACCCTATTTTTATGTTTTAGACTAGTGCATAAAATGTTAATTTTCTGGGTATTTTTTTTTTCTTTATATGGGTTAAAAAGACAATTTCTTTCTTTAAACTCTTCTTAGGTGATCTCTTTAATGCCCACAATTTCACTGTGTGAAAAAAGATGTTTCTGTTTTTGTTTAGCAGAATCTGTCTTCTTTAGTTTGTTATCCATTTTTTCCACAACTGAATGTACACTCCCAGATATTATGCAAATATTCGAAACTCAAAATGTCCAAAACTTAGTGTATTATCTTCTTTCCTTTCTTGTGTATTTCCTCTTAAGTTCCCAGTAAGTGCTGCCGGTATTAACCGACTTTTCCAAGTTAGTTGGAATTTTTCTAGATGTTTCCCTTTACCTGACATTCTGCTTCTGATTAATCATCACCTTCAAAATTATTTTCAGTATGCTTTTTTCTTTTTTTTTTCTGAAAGGGCTGTAGTTCAGGCCCTCTTTGCATAGATTATTGTAGTATTTTTCTGACATGTTTACATGCATCTTATCTTTTTCCTTTGCAAATTCTTCTAGAGTCATTTTTCTAAAAATAATCCCCATATCCAGTAGGGTAAAGCTCAAACTTCTTATCTTGATATACAAGGCCACTAGACCTTGCCTGCTTCTTTGGTCTCATCTATTTCACTAAAATGTCGTATATCTCAGGGTGCAATAGTAAAACTTTTTTTGCAGAAATTATTTTTTCTGTTTAGCATATACTTCTTTATCTTCTGTTATGGAAAAATCCCAGACTCAGTCCAGTGAAAAACCAAGCAGTATCTCAGAGAGAAAGAGAACTCAGTTTTATTATGTGCAGTCCCAGAGGAACCAGTGCTCTGAAATCTGGGGACAATTTTTCTTTTATATTCACACCATCACAGTTAGCTGATTGGTTGATTTGTTCTCAGCTGGATACAGACCTCGGGAGTTGCTATGGGCTAGGGGAAGTTTAAACAGGGACTTAGGCAATACTTCTGTTATCTAGACAGAACAATCCAAGGGGAGGGTGTGTCTTCAGTTAATTTTGAGACCACTCTGCCCTTTGCCCTATGCAGCAAGCGTGTTTACAGAAGCAGAACAAAGAGCTGATTATGAAGTTAGTCATTTGAGTGGAAAATTCCTCCTCAGTCCTCAGGTTTCTACACATCCTTTAAACTCTCAGCTCAAAAATCAACTCATTACTATTCATAAATTATTATTATCAACTATATGCCAGGCACTGTGTTAGTCAATTCTTTGTGAATAATTCCTTGACAATTTCTTGGCACTTCTCATTCTTCCCTCTGCACATCTCTATTAGCAAATTGAATTGTTAAGATTTGAATATTTATCTACCTCTTTTACTGAACCATGTGCTTCCAGAGCACAAGGAATTTATCTTATGCATATAAGTGTCATTAGTTCTTGACATAGTCGTAGATAATCATTAAATGTTGAACAAATAAGTGAATGGTTACTTTAAGCAAAATGTTATTACAATTCTTAGAGAGATTTGGAAAAACGTCATTTTCCCTGAGCTTAATAGAACACAAATACCGTTTCCTGACATTCTAAACCTACTGGAACACCTCAACATTCTAGTTAATTGGCATGAATAATTTCTGACAGAAGGTTGAGTATCAAATAGCTAGCTACTTTGCCTCTCTTTTGTATTATATGTATCATATATATTTTTATAGAAATTAGCAGTAAACCAAAGAGATGTTTACTCACAGATACCATTGCTTTCCATTTGGGTGTGGATAATGAACACTAAGAAGACAGGTAGAGCTTCCAGGGGAGTAACCGATGTTGATGTGTTGTGCTATCATGTGGTTATTCTAAAAAAAAAAAAAAAAACTATCATTACATGCCCAATAGTTACAAGCAAGGGCCATGCAGATCAATGATTCTTTAAAGAAATGCTGTGTAGCACACACTGTCATTATCTTATTCTTACAAATAAAGAACAAGAATGAACTGTTTTATTGAATTCATGGGCAAGGAGGGTCATCAGGATTGTGTAACTCTAACTCTTTTAGTAAATGAGAGAATTGGAGGCCAAAGATGTTACAGTATTAACTTGAGGTGACAAAGTTTAACTCGTGTTAGAGGAAGGACAGAAGTCAAACATTCTAACTAAAATTTTTCCCAATTGTTTTAAGTTCTGGCAGAAGATCACACTCAGGAACCACATGGAAGGAAGATTGATATTATATTCATTTTAAACAGGTGATTTTAGTCACTAATTTTATGCATATATTTATTGTTCATATGGTTAATACTTATGTGTCAGGTAGCTCATATTTTATATTAATTTTATATCATAAGATAAGATTTCACAGATTTTATTTTTCATTTGTTAGTTCTTAAATAAAATCAAGACAATATCAGTTTTCCCTTCAACTCTATGAATTGTCAAATCTAGACTCCAGGCTTTATATTTCTGTTGGATTTCCCATATTTCCTTGGAAAGTTGTTAGGAGTTTGTAACTGATAGTCAGGTCCCCAGAAACTCTGGATCAGAACTTGCCAGGAAAATAATGTGATAAGAAGACTGCTGATGGTCCGAGAGTAGACAAAGTGTGAGAGGAAGAAAGAAAGGAAAGGGAAGCAGTAGAACAGAGGAACTAAAGAAAAAAAAGGCAAAGATAGTATACTAGGAAGTAAGGAGAATGTAAGGCAGGAAAGTTAGGCCTGGACAGGTTTATTGAATTCCTGTTCGTTAGGGTAAAATATTGTGCTAGAAAATTTCAGTTATCTCATTTAATCCCCACAACTTCAGAACGTATCCCATTTTGCAGGTGAGGAAATGACACACAGTGAAGTTAAGCCATGAGCACAAGTTAAGTGTCTTTAGCCATATATTTCATGTCAGGCCTAGGATTCAGACCCAGACGTGGTAGCTTCTCTGGAGGCAGGAGGCAAAGCTCATTAAATGCATTTCAGAATGTTGGTTCATGGCTGGTGAGGACTGCCTCGAAAATGTAATCCTTCTCACTAAGTTGATTCAAATGACCCTGTCGTGCCTGCCTTTAGGAACTTCAATGGGTTTCTTAGTAGAGAACTCTGAAAAACTGAGGCCGGTTTATAACTCCTTACGGGTCTGATTACTGAAGATTGTCTGAAAGATGGGAGACAATTCTTTCATTAGCGTTAGCAGGAGCACAAGAATGAGAAACTTGAATTAGTACAAAGGATAATAATATAGAACCTCCGAGACATTAGGGCATAATGGTTTTTCTTCTTTGGCTACATAAATTGTTCATATAAACAGAATGGAAACTAGTTCCCAAATGGGGAGGAAAGAAAGATTATGTGTGTATGTATATGGTGGCTGTGGCAGTTTGCCTATGCATAAAAGTGGGCAGGGTTTGAAACCCTATATGATTAAGATACTAATTACACCTTAGCTGTTGCCCAAATCCAAATATATGATGTAACTTGGGAACAAGTTACTAGCAGATTATTGCATTATACACATTTCAGCACATCCAAATACCTAACACCTGCATTAAAATATTTTTCAAATTGCAACTTGCAGTTTTTTAAAAAGAATAATGTATTTATTATTTATCTAAAAGTGGAACCATTTCATTACACATAAAGAACTAACTATGGAAAATTATAAATAAGGTAAAAAATCAGCTGAGATTTATATGACAAAATAATAACGTTAAATGTTTGCTGAATAGCATTTAAAATATCTCTTTGTGTGTATTTGGCTCTTACATTTCACAGCCTTTTCAGTAACAAAAGAGAAACTTTGGTTTCCTGTCTGCCTACTCTTTTTGATTAGGGGTTCTCAAGACACCTAATGTTGGATGTTCTATAAATGTTTGTCCATGAATATTTGGCTCAGGATAAGATTAATTCAGGGATGAGACCTTTCCGAATGTATTGCCACTCCTGTGATTTTTCATGCTTGTAAAAGAATAGAAGAGTGAAGGTTTCATGAGAGGTTGGGAAGTAACAATGGCAGTAGGGATACATCAGTGGAGGATGTGTGCAGGCAGAAACCCATTTGCCCAGTCTGGATGATTCTGCACAGACAGAGTCAAAAGAAGCCTTGAGGGCAGCTTCATATCTGACAGTAAAGATGTCTGCAGCCGGAACAGACAGGGATGAATCATGGAGTCAATGGGCTTGGAGTCAGGAAACACAGGTTCAGGAATATCATGCAGCTGTAAAAAGAAAGTGGAAACTCTATATATACTGATATGAAACAATCTTCAATATATAGGTAAATAAGAAAAGTGCAGAATAATGTGTATACTGTAAAAAAAAAAAAAAGAAAAACCTTTTCCTTATATAAGCATAAACCACCCCTGGCTGGATGAATAAATAAGAATTTATAATATTGGTTGCTTTCATGGTGACTAGAGAGCAGAAAGTAGGAGGAAGACTTCTTACTGGATACTCTCTTGTATCTTTTGAATTTTAAACCACAGGAGTGTATTATCTAGTTCAGCAATGACAGACACATTAAATGATTTAAAAAAATGTGTAGATAGGTAAAAATAATGTTGGAGCAGATGGGATAATATTCTACGTGCAATATTTAATTAAAATTTAACATTTAATAGAGATTTAATAAAAAAAACCTGTAACTGAAGTAATTTCTTAACTTCAGACTTTATTTTGTCACAAAGACATATTAGACCTTGGAATATTTTTCTAGAATTAAAAAATTCTAAAAATTTAAGAGATTGAGTCTATATTTTTTAACTATATTTTTCCAACATCAGAAGTAGCTACAGATTTTCAGCAATGAATAAAGACATTAGCATACTTATATTCTTCCTTGTTCCTTTTCTACCAGTTTCTTTAGATATTCCTGAGCTAATTTTATTTTTGTCTAATTTTTCTTAAAAACTTTAAATTTCTGCTATTTTGCTCTATTTTATATATTTTTGCAAGCAACAGTAGGAACAAGGCATAATATAGACAAATTACAGATAAATATAAAATATTGGAAGATATTCAACATGTTGATAATCCTGACTCATGATTTATCAGTAATTTTTCTGTGTGCAATAGTATGTGTAAAGGTTACTTCTAAATTATATATTAATTATTGAAGACACAATTGAGAACAACACGGTGTCTCTCTTAAAATCAGTATTCACCTATACACTAATTAGTATCTTCATGTCTTCAATTTGCCATTTATAAGCAGTAGAAATAATTTGCATTGCTTCGGTATGGAAATGGTGTGTTCTAGTATAGTGAGGCCATGAGGGAGTGGCTCCTGACTTACTATTTTTTAAATTATAGGTTGTTTAATAAGATCTGCCAGGATCAGGTTGAAATGAGTTATTTTTCACATATCAAAATCCAAGTCGAAACATTGGCTTACTTGTTAAGATTAATTAACTAGAGGTAATACTTGCACGTTGGCTCATTAACAGAAGAAAATAGGCCCATTCTAATTACAGAATTTTAGGAGAAAAGTTAGTGATGAATGTAAGCAAACCTCTTATAAATACAACCCTTTTACTGTTATTTTTCTTCCTCCAAGGTGGAGATAATTACCTAGCATGCAATTCTTCTGCAGCTGTTTTCTCTTTTCCATATGACCACTTGCTCCTTCCTAGTGTTACAAATTACAAACTTAATTATTTCTGATCTTGTGTAGTTGACCAGTATTGGATGTCAAAACAATAGTGGAATTGGACACACAGTGGTTCTGTCATAAGTAAATTTGAACTTAGACAAGTTTCTTAGTCTTATGAGCTTTAATTTCATCTGAAAAAATGGTAGAGGCGAACAAGTATGTCTCTAAGTGCCTTCTATTTGTAAAATTTTTATTCCTAACTGAGCTATATAGAAAATACAAGAGTGCCCCCTTGTTTTTTTTCTGGTGTTGAGTTGCATTGCAATACATAGTAATTCCACATTTTTATACCTTACAATATGATCACCCACTAATTCTAGTAATCATCTGTCACTGTGCAAACTTATCACAATTTGTTTGGCTATATTCACCTTCACCTCTTTCATCACCACTTTCCACCCATCCCTTTGGTCTCTGTATCTTTGAGTTTGTTTTTTGTTTTGTTTTGTTTGTTTGTCTTAGATTCCACATATAAATGAAACGATACAGTATTTATCTTTCTCTGAGTTATTTCATTTAGCATAATACCCTCTAGATCCATCCATGTTGTTGCTAATGACAAGATTTCATTCTTTTTTATTGCTGCATAATATTCTATTATATATATATTTAGTAGACATTGTATATATTATATATATTATATATACATATATGCCTCATCTTCTTTATCCATGCATCTATCAATGGACTCAAAACATTCTTGAAACAAGAATATATTAGCTTTCTTTAACTTAAACATTAAGTGGTTTTGCGAACTAAAATAACTATAATTGAGTATCCAGTCTCAGCACAAGGCCATCACTGATTATGTTTCTGGGATCAGCACCACATGCATCTCTGAAGCCCTGTAGTACTTCAGTCTATTGGATGAATGGTTAACCTTTTCAATTTCCACTATGGTGGCCATTTCTGAGTATTTGGAGATAGTAAACTACTAATTTTGGTAAATGATGCAATCTAGTCATCTCATAAAACAATAACCACATACCTTCCCACTTTCTGGTCAGTGCAAATCCTGGAACTTACAGCCAGGGTACCAAACCAACAAGACCAAGTGTTTTCTACCAACTTCTAGTAAATTATGTTGTCATTGCTTACTTTGTTAGCAATAATAAAGAATTTGTCAAGTTTTGATTATGGTTATTAAGTACTATGTCCTATAGTTTGTAAAATCTCTTTATAGGTTGAATGTAAATGTAAGTTTTCAGTGTTGTTTTCACATATATTCTTTATCTTCATAAATATTTAAGTGAGAATGTTGTATTAGGTTTTTCTTGTTAGATGTTATATGTGTAGAAAACTGTGCTAGAATTTTCTAGTCCTATCTTAATCAGAAAATTGAGTGCATGAGTCTTACTTTCTCCTATTAGGTAGAAAATGTCAGACTAAATCATCTTTAAGGCTCCTTAATTTCAAATTACTGTTATTTCTTTAACTTGTGCTCAGAGTTATTGAGCCATCCCTATTTTTCTCAGTAATAATGCTACTCATTCTGAGTTTATCCATACTGGATAGGCACACTACATTCGTAAGATTACTTTAGAGATGGTAGTACATTGATACAATTAGATGTAAACTATTTAAAATGATTGAAAATTACATATAGTTAAGTCATCATTAGAAGAATAGACTCTGAAAGTTCATTCATCGTCTTCTGAGTTTAGCAGCCACAGTTATTGTGTCTTAGATATCAGTTTTGAATTTGAGTTCTTTAATTCAGTGCTTATCATGCGATTGAATATTAGGCCCAACAGGAGTCATGTGTTTGTTTTTTCACCACAAAGCTGTGACAGCTTTTTTTTTGGCAATCAGTACAAAGTGATTTCCAAGTAATGTTTAGTCTGGAAGCTGTTGTTTTCCCCTGCCTGGTGAGTGATGAAATTTGGGCATGTTGCTTCCTGCTGTTGCATTGCTTCCAAACAGCATCGTAATTGTAAATAAAAGAAGGATTAATGAAAATGGTAATATCTGCATCTCATTTTAGGGATTACTTTCTCAAACCCTACTTGGTTCCAGAAGCTTAATTCTTTTTCCTGGTTCTATCCTTTTGTTGACAGAGCAGTAGTATATGGCATAGTAAAAAAAAACATAAGCAGCTTTGAGTCCCCCATAAAACTACCTATTAGTTTTTGGAAAATTATTTTCTCCTTTTGTAAAATTTCCTCAATTTGTAAAATTTTGTAATATACATAATATTTTTGAAAGATGGCATAGCACTTTTGAAAGAGGTTTCTTAGGTTAGACAGGCTGATTTTGAATTTTGGCTCCAACGCTTAAGAGTTATGTGATTTCTCGCTATCTACTTAAGTCTAAGATTCGGTTATTTCAATAGTATAAATGGGGTTACTAGTACTTTGTGGGCTTATTCGGAACATTAAATGAGATAATCCATGTAAAACATTTGACACTGTGCCTGGCACAAATACATACTTATTAACCATTGGAAATTATTATTAACTCTTACTAAATATAATGCAGACCCATGTATAAAGCCCTCAAACTATTATTGTGGAGCATGTAGGAGACTCAGTAAGGTATGCACTTAAGCAGTAGTTGTAGTTAGTCTCTTTTCTTTGTGCATCTTTTATCTAATATGCTCTGAGAAGATACTGCTGATAGACATCTATTCAGGCATTCAGTTATGATGGCGATGACTCATGTCTGGCCTGTTTTGCTTTTCCACTTCACTGTATGCTGCATGATTATCCTCAAATTGATTTGTCCTTTTTATTTCCAACTGCACACCAGGTCACTGTCTAGTGCCAGTATTTCTTAACTGAGAAGTATCCAATTAGTCTTTGTTCTGATGAAAGAGCGTCCTTAAAATTGTATAGCAGGTCTTTTATTTGGGATATTTAACGAGTTCTATGTTTTTTCTAATTGCAAGGGATATATGATACTGATTTCATTATTAGTACAGATCTGAGAAACAGCTATAATACAATAAATAGTGCATTTCCTTTTTTTTTCTAGAAAGTGAATGCAGTTTAAAGAAAAACTTTTCCTTAAATGATAGGTGATTTCAGTTATTTAAAGGAAATATTTTTTCCATGGAATATACATATTAGTAACCAGTAATATAAGTAAATAACTTTACAATGTTGCTTATATATTTCATAGAGTAATAGATTTTTTTCAAAAGAAAATGTGGTATAATATGCTTTGGAAGGAATATTTATCAAAACCAGTTCCTCTTATTGTCATATTAATGTGCTAATTGAAATAAATTTTATTTTTGCTAAGCAAAGAGGATTAAATTTTGCATAGTATACATGTATGATATACACAATACACTATAAAACATGAGGATTTGATTTTTAAAATGTTTCATTATCCATTTTTTCAGTTACCGTAATCACAGAATATTATATGTACTATTACTACAATATACTGTAGCACAGAGATTGATAGTATTTTGAGTAACTGATTAGAGATACAAATAATCAAATTTCTTGATCTATGTACACACATACACATACATACACACTCACATATTTATATATATAAAATTTTCTTTAGCTCATTTTTTTTTTTTTTTTTTTTTTTTTTTTTGGTAAAAGTCCTTATTCATTAATCCAATGAGAGAGGCAAACTTGTTAAGAGAGTTTGCTTGAATTTGGGACTGCCAATCCCAGTTTTATACTTGAGTTATCTCCTTCATCTTCTGCCCTTCAACTAATCCTCTTTCTTTGGGAAGATGTATAAGTTTATGAGATATGGGCAGGTAGAAGAGCATTTTATCATGATGATAGAATTTCTCCCAAACCTTGATTCAGTTGCGTAGTGAGCTAGGTGGTGAGGATTCTTTATACCTAAAGGAGATAGATCTCATCTTAGAAAAAAGTAGTCTTCTATATTATGTTTACCTTAACCCCAAACTAGCCCTGGTTTTTCTAATTCACCCTTACCTGGTAAGAAAAGCCCAGGCTCACCTGAAGTGTGATGACTAGTTAAAAAAAGTAGAGCTGCTGAGTCAATATGGTACATTGTTGCTTGGAGCCAAATTGGCTTAGCTGCTTTACTAGAGATCATTTTAGGGTGCTGCAGTGACAGTGGATTCTTCTCTTGCAAATTCACAGGAATAGATACTCAGAGGCTCTAAAAGGGAGCTGGGAAGAGAATACCCAGACAGACCCAGACCTTTAACTTCCAGACTCATGACTATGAATATTACAACCTATAATACTAAGATCTATCAAAATGTGCTTGCTCATCACAACAGTCCTTCCTGGAGCGGGGACTAAGAAAGGGAAGGGGCAAAGAGAGGATCTTAAGATCCTTTTTGAGATCAGTAAGCCTCTGACATCTTTTTATGTATTCTTTTTTGTTTGGTAACTCTAGAGATTTCCTATCTAAATGCTCTCTTAAAAGTCTAATGGCATATTTGATATCATAGATTTATTATTATGGCTTTAACATATAAAAGTGAGCTTTTAGAGACTTTATTATTAAGATAAATAATTTCATGGAAAAAAGGGAAAAAGAGAGTAGTCCTTTATTCTCTCTTGACAGTGTAGATTTGTTCACCTATTCCCTTACTTCTGATATTATAAAAGTGAGAAGATCCAGCATTGTTCACACTAATCTCATGGTTTCTCTTGTGACCTAGATTCTAGAATAAAATTTATCTTCGGTTTTAGATACAAACAGAGATATCTCTCTGGTCTTGGAATGTATTGCTATTTCTCAGGGCAATGAATCAAAGAAGCTGACTGAAACCTCTAAAATAACTAAATTATCAAGTTGTTGAACCATTAACAAGCATATGCAGTTCATCACTTAAACGATACAAGCCACAATGGGTAAGAGTTTGTCAATGATTTGCTATTGTCCTCATTTTATTTATTTTTAGTGTTATCAAAGTAAGTCAATAGAGACTGCAAAGAGGAGGATATAGGGAAAAAATAAGGAAAAAAAGCTTTATACTTTACTGATTTCGGAGGATAACAACTTGTTATTTATAGAGCTAGAAGGAGGTAGTCAAGCTTCAGCTCTTTATGTTACAGTACCGTGACTATGCTAAGGATATTGTTTAACCAAGGGTCAAGAAGAAAATTTTTAACTGCTTTGAATTAAACATGTATAAAGTCTGTTTTGGTACATTAAAAAGATTCACGTAAGCGCATTGTTCTTAAACTTTAATTTACATATATATATATATCAATCCAAGGCTGTTTAAAATTCAGATTCTCAGGTTCTCTCTTAAGATTTTGATTTCTGGAGTAGGCTCCAGAAGTTGCATTTTAAACTAGCCTCCTATGAGGTTTAGATAGGGGTGGTTGGCACATTTCTCCTCCGATTTCTGTCAGAACTTTGGAACCGTTGAAAATGGTTACTCTTAACTAAATATAAGTAATAACTGTAAAACAGTATCAATTTTGAGCTTGGTACCACCTCCCACCCCCTCACTGTTAAAACTGATGTTGTGACTGCTTTCGTAACTTTGATGGCATCCTTTTTGAGGCATCTTGCTATTGTTGTTTGAGTTAGGGAGTTTGTCTTTGCTGCTTAGAAACAGAAATCAATTTCAGTTATGATTAATTTAGGCAAAAAGAAAACCTGTTCAATATCACTTTTAAGCTCACAGAATTGTTGAGAATCTGAAGGACCAATGTTGGAAAAGGAGTAGGACAGTTGGGGCTGGGGAGACCTGGCAGGAAGAATCGCTTGTAAGTTTGCCCTGCCTGCAAGAAGGGTTTGGGCCATGTCTTGCTGCTGTTGCCCATGCCATTGAGAAGACCACCACTGCAAATATCCCTGTCTCACTTGCTCAAGAGTCAAAGTTTCAGGGAGAGTGTTTACTATTTGTTCTATTTCCCATTCGTGGCTGGTGATAAAGACAGGAGAGAAATCCTAAAAGCAGATTTCTGAAACTGTTTTGAATCCTTACATCAGGCACCAGAGAGTTCCTGATCACTGCAGGCTTTTTTTTTTTTTTATATATATAGTGATGAGAAAGCATAGATATCAATTTTATGATTTATTATTCACTCTGACTAGTTTAGTCAGTGGAAAAAGCATAAGGCCATCTTGTGTTCAGATGCTCAAATTTAATATTCTTTATGACATAATTCAAACATAATATTCCTTCTGTTTTAATATATATATAATTTATGGATGTTCTTTTCATTCTATTCTATATTATATCCATGTTGTTTTGATATCCATATAATGCTTAAATGATTTATTTTCAAAGAAAAGGAATACATCACTAGAGTGAGACATATTTATTCTATTATTTCATATACTTCTTTGGATTTTACTGAATATATTTATCTTAGTTAGAGAAGCATCACCTTATGGTATCTACTAAAAATGTGTGGCCACTTATTTAAAAAATTTTGCTTTTTATTCATTATGTTTAAAAAACGAATCAACTTATGAAATAGGGCACTTAACATAAAGTTTGTTATTCATTTGTTAAACATAAAATCTTTTTAAAAATTTTAAGCCTCGTTAAAATTTTAAAAGAAATATTTCTTGACTTAGACAATATTAGATACATGAAATAATTGAATATTTTTTGGTTAATTAAAAGTTAGAAGTTACTTAAGATCCCCGTTTAACTGTCCTGAAGGGAATTTAGAGTTACCGCATAAGCACATGAGGAGGAAAATGAATCTCATCCAGTTCCTTTAACTCCTTTCTCCTCAACTGATTGTCTTATACCTAAAATCTAGGTATTCGATTTATGACATTATCTTAAGTACCCAGAAAAGACAAATTTATAAGATAGATAGTAAATGAGTGGTTTCCAGGGACTGGGGGTGGGACAGGGATTAACTGTACATGGTTATAAGGGATCATTTGAGGAGAATGAAAATGCACGCAAAATACTTTATGATGATGGTTGCACCACTTGCTAAAGTTACTAAAAATGTTGAATTGTAAACTTGAAACAGGTAAAATTTACTTTATATGAAATATACCTTCATAAAGTTGTTAAAAAAGTAAATGCTGAAAGTAAAATCCTGTTACAGAGAAAGATAAAAAAATCTGTCAGATTTGGGAGAATCTGACAGTGTAGTTCAATATATCAGTCTTGTAAATCACAAACTGTCTTAATTAACAGTTTTATCTTAAGATAATTTGGTCTAATTACATTATTGTATGCTCTAATTTTATACTGGGAATGATTTTCTTTAATTAATTGAAAAATGTTTATGTAAAATTAAAACTACATTAAATGAAAACTGTCTTTCCCACTTCAAATAAACAATGATAAAGATATAGTAATTTGCTAATTGTGAAAGTAGATCAGTTTGAGAAAAACTATAATGGGTATAACTAGGATTCAATATTTAAGTTTTACAAATGAGAGACATTTGATATGTCATGATATACAATGGATTGAATAAATGATCTGGGAGTGTTCCAAATGCGGTACAAATGGCATGTATTTGAAACCTACACTGAGAGGCTATTCTGCGTTGTTGATCATAAATTGGATTGGTTAAGTAATTAAACTGAATTTTTGAAGGTCAAAGGCATAGTTTCCTTGGCATGTTTTACTTGTACAGTTCTGTATGTATTTAATAATAGTACATTCCTGAGCCAAATTCTTAAAGTAATTCAATTACAGTAAATTATACTCAATTAAGAGAGTCATTAATCACTTTTAATCTATCTTTTGCAGGCATAAACTTTGTAATGATTTAGTTTTAGGGAATAATGTACAAATATTTTTAGTCTTAGTTCATGAAATACTAAAATATTGAGTAACTTTTAATCAGACCCACCATAAATTTACTGACTAGAAATATATAGCATCGATTCACTTATTGTAAGACTAAAATTTTTTAATAAGCTAAATATTTGAAATGAATAATTTTTCATTCAGTATTAGAATCTGTATTGCTCGAGAGAAGCCTGTTGCTGTTGCCCTCCTCTCTGTTACTTCTCCATTCATCTCTGGTAGCAAAAATACTTTTTTGTAGAACCGGGAAATTTTTCCCCCTATTCTTATGCTTGCTATATCATCATCATCATTATTATCATTATTTATTGTTGTTATTATTTTGTTTATGCCATTACAGAATATTGATTTCATTTTAGTGTTTTTTTTTCCTGTTCTCCCTCTTTCTCAGGAAAGTTTGAAATAGGTACCAAACACCTCATTTCCTAGGCCTTCAAATGGCTTTCCTTACTTTCTTTAGGGTCAAGGAAGAAGCAATGGCAGGATTGCTCATGTTAATTGTCTTTACTCCTCAGTCTGCCTGGACTAATTTATTCTGCCTTCTAATGCTAAATGTTTGAGAGGAACTAGAGTTTGGTAACATAATAAATTGCATGGCTGCATATATACACATGAAAAGTTATCAGTTCATGATTACTTGCATGGTTTGCTGGGTGTTTATGGGCTTTTCTAGTTTTTTATTCTTTGTTTAGGAATATTTAGACCTCCGGTAGACTTTAAATAAATCTTCATTATGGGCATAGTTATCTCCAATCAAGTGTGTTGGAGGGTAAAATCGTTCAATAAAAAATTAAGAGATCCTTTGTTATATGGCTAGTTAAAAAAGAAAACAATTGAGCTGAAATATAGGAAAATTTTTGAGGTCCAGAAGGAATATTTCAAATCTTTGTTTGAAACATTTTAAATCTGAAAGCCATATTTGCTCAGACATATGAGGGAAACATTGATTATATGGGAAATCTTCAGAATATAGTGTATATAAAGACAGCATAGAAGGCCAAATCTAAAACTAAAGTTCAAATTGAACCTTTTGAAAAACTTGTTTTAAAGATCCTTTCTTTAAGAAACTGTAGAAAAAAGAAATAGAAGAATTAGTAATAGCATAGCAAGGTCAAATTTGAGGACATTGTGATAGTTTATAAGCCCAGGTGAACTTATATAATATGTAGGCAGCCTGGCAAAACTTGAAGAAAGATCTGAGTCTAACATGATGGTTGCAGAAGATATTTGGGGAACCATGAAAGTAGAAGGGATACCAGAAGTAGCTACCTACACTTACTTGGCTCCTTCTTTCTACCAATCACCATCTGCCTCTTCCATCCCTTCCCACTTATTAACTGACCACTGCTAATTCTCTGTCTGGGATCCCAATGCCAGGGCTCTCTTTCTGGCAGCTATTGGGCCTTGGTTTGCTATGAACTGGCCCTGCCAAAATGCACCAGCCACTGGACATCTCCTTACCTAGACTTCACATCTGGCAGGTCTCTTTCTGGCTGGTCTCTTGCTGGCAGGACCAAGGATGCAAGAGTGAGATCTTATTTGCAATTAGGTCCTTGGGGTTCATTCCCCTTTTTCCTTGTTCTTTTTTTTTTTTTTTTTAACCACTTTATCGAGGTATCTTTGGGCAGGGGAAAGCAGGAGCTGGAAAGAGACTTTAGAAAATGGAAAAGGAGGTAAAGACTTTTACGGTAGATCTTAGGAAGCTTTTTAAGAGCAGTCTAATTCAGTAATACAGGAGTTATGCAAGTATGACCATAGGGAAGGAGTCTTCTAAAGGAAGGAGGAGCAAGGCTGAAGCATTTCCTGGGCAGACGATAATGACAGGAATTGGGATGACAGAAATACGAACTAAAAAAATGAATGCGTGGCACACAAAAAGAGGAGGAGGCAATGGGAAGTGTGAGGAGGGTGATTCTGTGACTGATTTTTAGACAGCTAATTATCATTATTGCGGAAGAATCTCCCTCAGAAAGAGAGCAGCAGCTGTATCCAAACAATTGAAAAGGATTGTTTCAAGACCCAGAAAAACCTGAAATCGTGATGCTTTTCTCTTTTTCTTAGATTTTTGTTCATTAAGCTAAGTCTGCGATCTGTCAATGAAACAGTCTGTTATTGCATTAGAAAATTGGTGTGTGATTTGTAAAATACCATAATGTTTATTTGATTCTTGGATTTGATTCTATTTTTATCTTTACTGATATACTAATTATGAACCTGGTATTGCCATTTGTGCCTTGATATCAACCTTTCGTCTATTCTAAAATTTTTTCAGTTAGGTGTTTAGGAAACAACAGGTAAGAGTTCTCCACATTTGACTTAGGTCCAGGATCCATATCTAAAGTGAAAGATTAGTGCCTAGTTTGGTTGGAAGTGTGATGATTTTATTGAAAACCCCCTCAGGTCAAAGCTGCTCCATAAGGAGCTTAAGATCTGATCAGATTCTGGAATGAAAGGCCTCTGGCTTTGACTAAGCTATGAAAGAGGAAGGGAGAGGACTTTGATTTATCTGAATTCATCTACGGGAACAAAGGATTTAGAGTATTGTTTTATTCACAAAGAAAAAAAAGATTTAGTGCCCTAAATGTCAAAGAAAAGAACTGAAAAGATAAACGAACACATCTTGGCCAGCTTTCTCTATTGCCCTTGGATCCCGTTGGTAAGAAGAGTGAGGCTATTATAACAGGTCTCTTCTTTGGAGTTTTTCCTTTGTTTTTGCTTTCTTGAATTATTAAAATGTTAAATAACGTATTAAAGAGTGTACTCCACCATCTCTCAATTTCCTCTCATCGAATACAACAGAGCTCAGTGGCCAATACAAAAACAAGCAAGCAAACATTTACATGTCACAAACCTTTAGAAAATAGGAAACACTATACCCTGCCTTTTCATTATATGGATTAAGCGATGATTTTTAAATCACATCATTGGTTTGTACCTTCTTTCGGAAGAACATTAAGATCTTAGTAAAACTCCCCCATTTGTAACGTAGTCTGCTCAACCTACTCAATCTATTTAGAGCAAGAGAGTAGAGCTAACTCAAAATTCCCCTCTGGCTAAATACACTCTCTCTATATTCCTTTGCTCTGTCACTTAAAATTAAATACTACATAGTTAGCTAAATAATTTTAACAAGATAAAAATTATGCTCTTAAATAGAGATTTAAGTTAAGCATTTAGATTAAGAGTTATCCTTCCTGGTACTGGAGGATGACACCTTTGTAAATGGAAATTTCCTTTATAAATATAAATTCCCTTTACAAAAGAGAAATTAATCTGTTTTTAGAGTTTATCCTTCATAGCCTTCAATTCAAAGTAATCTTTATGCCAAAGAATCTTACTTTGAGGTAGCATATTATGGATAGCAAATATAATTATATATACTTATATGAATATACATATATGTGGTATCATTTGTATGATGCATCTATGCAACCTATGTATAATCAATTCATTTGAATCATAAAGAAAGTAAATTATTGATTGAATATGCTTTTCGAGCTTTATTTCATTTATTTTGGGTAGAGATTTTAAGAAATCTCAAGGTAGGTTTTGTCAAAGCAAAAATTGCACTGGACAAAGATAAACAGGCAAAGACAACATTAATTAAGGCTATTGCAGAGAACAGAGCTAAATGAACTCAACTCCACTGAAACAAAGGGGAGAAGGACTTTTGATCAGTGACGTAAGCTACTGGAAAAGTCCTGGAGGATATTACTGGGGAGATTGATCAGTGGGGTATGTTGAGCCCATTCAGTTATTTCCTGAGTTTGCAAATATTTTTTTCTCTGCTAGTAGGGCATCTGTGTTTGCTGTTGATACCAGAGAAATTAGGCTCCTACCCTCCTAGAGACTGAGAGATAGGAGCATTATCTTCCTTGATGGTTATATTTCAAAAGGATGGCTCCCAGATCCCTGAGAAAGGTATTCCTGGGTTATAAAACTGGCAAGAGGCCTTTAAAAAGATTTAAGTTTCAAATCAGTAGAGAAAGAATTTACAATTACAAGTTTAAAAAAATGCTCTAGCAGAGGCCAAAGGCGTACAGTCAGGAAGAAACCTAAGTTTAGTCAGGCTGAGGGAATTAAGGCTCTCCTGGTGAGTTTATTTGATTAGAATCCTTTGCTTGTAAACCTGAAGTTCCTAATTATAGAGATAATACTTTGATATTGAAGAAGAATATGGATGGCGTTTTGATCTTCAGTAAGTTTTCTTGTGCTAGACTGCAAGATGTAAAACGTAATCAGGTGATAATTAGTGCTAATACAGATAACAGAGGATCACTTTATGTGAGCATGTTTTGTAATGAAAATTTTTTTAGACCACTCCTACAATGAGTTCTTAATGTTTTAATTGATGAGGGTATTTTTTTTTTGCCTTTCTAATTTTTTTGAGAAATTTTTTTCAAGTTTCATCAATCAAATATTTTTATTAGTATCTAGTTTAATTCCTTTCTAATTGTCATTGAAATAAGTAGGTTGCTTTGATGTGAGAACTATTGAATTTCCTTTTATTAACCTAAACAGATAGATTTAGTTAAGACTAAAAGTTCTGAATTCTCCGAGCTTTTCAAACTTCCCAACATCCAGTTTATAGTGCCTTAGTTCTATAATGTTTGTCCTTGCTAGGACAAGAACATGGTATTTTCTCCATTTTTTAATAGACAAGAAATATTTTCAGTCTTTGTCTGATTGTTTTGTTTTGTTCGGTCTTCTCATTATAGCTTTTTCTTTCTCCTCAACTCCACTTTATAACAAAAATTATTTGAAAGATTAATATATCTGAATCTTTCTTGGGAAAAGTGAAATCTCTTGTCTACCTGGTGAATCTTCTCCACAAAATGTAGATAAAGTTTAAACACTTTTATTTTGTAAAAATCATTAAACCAGACTGTGATGTGCATCATAGGCTAAATGCTAAAGAGATTGCAAATGCAAAAAGAAATCCTAGTCTTTTTGCATAACCAAGAAGACATACTCTATTATATACACATTACTTGTCTTTATCTAAAGAAAAAGAAAATGTTGCTTATCTTCTTGACAAGTAGGAAGTTACAACTTTCAGCCTGGTATCTCCACCAAAGTCCCACAGAGACAGGGAGACAAAGAGACAGGGTATCAACCTCCCTGATGTTCACATTTCAAAGGGATGGCTCTGAGGCCCAAAGGAAGACCTTCCTGAGATGCAAAACTGGTAAGAGGATAATTAAGCTTTTAAAAAGATTTACATACATCTCAAAGAGACAAAGAAGCATTTATAATTTCAAGTCTTCTAGAAATGTTGAAGATGACAAGGTGGGCGACTGGAGAAGTTCTCTTTTTCCTTTCACAGTATGAAAATGTTTAAATTTAATTTTTTAGATTTGTGTTCACTCATAAGCTTTGCAATATTCTTTTTGACTCCTCTCCCCAACTTTTAAACATTTAAAAATAAAGCTAAGGTGATATATTTAACCATATTTTAATAGGTATAACAGATAAAACTCCTGAACAAGAGCTTTTTTGACAAAAGGCATCCTCTTTGAATTAATGAGAACACCTTACATTTCACTAGAAATTATTTTTAAAATCTCACAAAATCTGATTCTTTAAAACACAATACAAGAACTTAGGTAGATATCTGGAATCTTGTATTGATTTCAAGTGAATGAGATTTAATAAATAAATAGTAGTTAGAACTTTTTCTTTTGCCATAGGACTCTCTTTACTCTCTTTATTCTAGCTATACCCAAAATTTCAGAGGTAGAATTTCAAAGCCTCACTTTTATTTATGAAATGGGAAAATTCTAATGGGCATATTTTTTCCCAAACAGAATCATGTGTAGATGCCATAGATTTATTCTTTCGTTCATTCAAAAATTATTTATTGAAGGTCTACTGTATATAAATCACTCTTCTGGGACTGGAAAAAGATTTAGTGAACAAAAAGACTAGATGTTTAAAGGTGCTAATGTTTATCATGATCTTAGAATTTTCAGAGTGTCAGGAAGAAAATAATATTTGCATTTATATAATGTATTGGAAAGAAATATGCATTCCTTAAGAAAAATGTTAATAGATATTCATACATTTCCATATTTTAAGATACTTCTCTTTGCAAGTTTTCCACATATATCTCCCCGAGGTGATCATTTGCCGTGTTGCTGAGGCATAGATCTGAATTTAAGGTGCTGCAAAACAGCAGAGCTGGAACAAGTAAATTATCTCTTAAGTGAAGTTAGCTAACCGCTGGGAAACACATCACAATTTGACTCTGTAATTCTCTACTTATTTTTAAGTATGTAAGAAATAATTCTTGTGAAGTTATTTAGTTTTTGAATTTTGGAGTAAATTTATATATACTGTTTACACATTTAAGAGAGTTTTAGAATATATCATTTTGTAAACTGAGATTTTTAAAATGCTTTTTGTGAATCATTGCTTCCTTTTTACTTTCACTTAGCATTTTGTAAAGCCTTTTTGAAATTTAAATGCTGGGAGTGCAAGAATAAGATTACCCATCGAAGGGTTTTGAATTTGTTTGTGAGTCATAGCTGTAAGAAGTAGGGAGTAACAATGGTACTGGGGATACTAACAGAATAAAGGGATCCAAAAGAGAAGATCTAACAGAAGGAACAGGAATCATTTGGCCTCTTGTCAACCATCCTGTTCAAAGAAAGATGATCCACCTACAGATAAAAGAATTGGAACTTCTTTTTCTTTTGTTTCTTATTGACGTTAACAAAGGAGATCATTTCTCATATAGATAAAATATACAGGATTTTATCATTCTGAAAAAAAAGCTATATAACTTTAAAATGGTTTTATTCCGTTCAATAAGTTGTTGAAGTTTACATAAGAAAAGAAAGATTGAATTACTTATTAAAATATTGGTCGTAAAAGAGTTCAGAGTAGGCTTCCCCAAGATGTGCTACGTTGGCATGAGGATTATTTCTCTTGTGGGCTCAAGAGAAACTTTTAAAGAATTTCCCTTAGAGAATTTAAATGGGAGGCCTTGTCCATAGTAAGTTATTACTAGAAATAAACTTTTATGACCTATCTAAACAATAGGGAAACCATCTAATTACTGAATATCTACTCTTATCATCCTGTGAATTTCTCTCCTCTCTTCTGGATCCCCAGACCCCTATCTCGTTCCTTGTCTCAAGATGCATGTACACCTCATTTTTCCTGGATGTCTTGAAACCTCTTACATATGTGGGGTTCCTGTACATACACAAATTTGCTTTTCTCTGGTTAAATTGAACAACCAAAATGACTCCATCTTAGGTATAAGACTCCATCTTAAGCACAGGCCAGTTCCCGGAAAAGCTGCAGATAGCAAGACGATCACCCCACCCTAGACTCAGCCAATCAGAGCAACTGTGGAAAGTAACTCTCCAAATTCCCCGCCTTGTTCCTTGGCGCCATCACCCAGCCAATCCTGCTAAGTGACAAGCTCGTTGTACCAATCCTGTAACGCCAAGACATCGCTCCCCATGCTTACGATTTTTCCCTTCAAATACCCCTGAAGCCCCATGTTCGGGACCACCTCCTACTCACTGCTGCGTTGGTGTGTGGAGTGCGGTCCAGACTCGAGTCTGAAATAAACTCCCTCTTGCTCTTGCATCGGTGTCGGCTTCTTGGTGGTTCGTGGAGATACGAGTCAGGGCATAACAAAATTTGCTTTTCTCTGATTTCTCTGTCTCAAGTTAATTTGATTATTAGACCAGTCGAAAAGATCTTTATAGGGTAGAGGAAAATTCTTCCTTCTTCTCAACAATTGTCACTCTTTGGTTTCAGATCCTTCAATTATTTTTCACTGCTTTTATAATAAAGTCTAATGTCCTCACTGCTGTTATAATAAGGTCTAATGTCCTCAATGTGGAATGAAAAGCCTTCCTTGGGGTAGCCCGTCACAGTGTCTCTAGACCTATGTTTCCCAATTTACAATTCTCACCCTCTACCTGGCAGACTTACTGAACTTTCTGCAGTTCTCTATGTCCCACTGTTTTAGGCCACTGTGATTTTGCTTATTCTTTCCCTCTCCTGCCTTCTTGGGAGTGAGCCAGACAGGAAGAGTTTCCTGAGTGCAGAAAAGTAGTTCAAACAAATGTTTCTCAGACATTTTTACTTTACTGTGCTTCAGACTCTTCTAGCAAGCTAGCTTGCTAAACAGATTCCTAGGCTTCCAGCCGTTACTGTTGAAGGTGATCTAAACGTATTGTTGCCCCGGTGGTGCTAAGGGGGCCTTGGTTTTTTTGCTGATGCAGTAAAGAATTACATATCAGCGAAATGTAGGAAAAGTAAAATTTATTAAAGTGTGTTTCAAGAGAGAGACAGGCTATGCCAGACATGGCTGCAGAGCCTTAGAAATGGGGATGTCTGCATTATATTTGGGCCATGATGGGAGGTTACAAGGGTGGTGCTAGATGATGGGCGTGTGAGGTCATTTTGGTTGACAGTTGGCTTTTAGATAACCCTTTGTCTACTGTTCATGTGGCTACCTAAAATTCAGGCTGTTATAATTAGATTCATGAACTTCTAGGTGTGTGTATGATATTATAATGCTGGTATAATGAGGCCAAGATCAAGGAAGGACAGTATGTATAGTAACTGTGCAAGCATTTGTGGCTGGACTAAACCAGCAGTTGTTTCTGTGCTTTTTACTTCCTTGTAATAGTAATTTTTAACTGTAAAATGGGTATATCACGGAAGTCCTAAGGGAGGTCTCTGGGTTGGGCCTTCATTTCCCCATCACTCATGTCTACCTAACTGCCTAACACAGAGAATTTTAGATTCAGCAAGCCTGGGAGACAAATCCTAGGAACCCACATTTTAAGAAATGTTCTAGAGGAATAGATACAGATGATTCATGGTCAAAGTTGAGAAACCCTCTCTTAAAGGATGAGTAGCTCTTGGCTAGGCAAGAAGTTGGCTAGAGAACTGAATAAGATGGATTTCACTTGAGCAAAGGCATAAAGGCAGTAGTGTGCTAGAGCCAGCTCATAGTGGCTTGCAAGAGTTGCTTGTTAAATTTTTAGGAATTTTGTGAGCTGCTTGTTAAACACAGCTATTATTAAAATTAGATTATATCAACTTGCAATTAAATAAATTTTATTAAAAGCAAAGGCAATAAATATTGAAAACTCATTACTTCTTAATTATTTCATTATATTTTACTATTATCTATTGTCAATGTAAGAAATGTCTGAACCTGTAGAGAATATTAATGAGTTTATTCGAGGGAAACGGACAACAATTTCTGGGAACGAAATCTCAACGGATTAAGAAAATGCTCCAGAGATTGGAAGTTTTGCAACTTATTTTATTTGTTAGAATCAAAGGAAGAGACGTTAAGGAGGGATCATTGGTGGTAGATTATGGGGGTGGGAGAAAGCAAAGTGGGGAAATCTCTGAGATTGAATAAAAAGTAAAAGAGAGAGACACATATTCTTTTACAGTGGTAGGTACAGGATAGTGAATAATTAACATTTATAGCACATATGCATGGTACAAGGTAACTGTGAGGGATTCTGTGGTCTCCTGCTCTAGTGTGGTGGGCCGTATCGCGGGGGGCACAGAAAAGAAGGGATTACTCTGACATTCCAAGGATATGTTATTTTAGATGCAAAAAGACAATAAACAGTCTTACTTAAGATAAAGACTGACCTTTGTCAAGAAAGGTGCAGGCCTACGATGTGACTACCTGCCATGACCTGCTTTTAGTTAGGAATTTTTATGATCAGACCATCCTATGTAGTTAATTTCAGTCTCTGAGTTTGTAAGGTCCACCATGCTAGCCTCCCCTGAGCTTGTCAGGTTTAGTATGTGGCCTTTTTTTTTTTTTTTTTTTCCATACGTACTATGCTCTTAAACGTATCTATGCTCTTAAGGCTATGTTTATTGTGCCTGTGTGGTGGAACTGCTATATAATTATGTGCCACTGTGCATCCCTTCCCATCTCCATGTTCAGTGATGCTATGTTAATAACTTAAAATTGGTCATGGTAGGAGTATTTGGAACATAGAAATTTTAAAATGTTAAAATGTAGACTCCAATTATATCCCCTTTCAGGGGATACTTCTGGAAGTAGCTAAATATGATGAGACTTAAGAAATAGGTATTAGCCATGTCATGGAGTGCTTTGTGACCAAGTTTTGTTAAGCATAGACTTTATTCTAGTGATGATGAGAAATGATTATGGCAGTTAAGGCTATAAAGTGCTACGATTAGAATTATGTTTAGAAAGGTGGTACTGTGAAGGATAATTTTGAAGCTGATGAAACTTAAGACCAGAGGACCATTTAGGAAGCCATATTCTATGATAATGAGGTAGATTATAGTAGTAGAGGTATAGATGGAAAAGAGCAGACTAATTGGGGGAAATATTTAGAAGTTAAATTTGACAGTGTTAAGAAAGGCGATGAGAGAGAGGAGGGGTCGTGTGTAATTCATATTTCTAACCTAGATGACTGAGTGGGTGGTGATGCAAGCCAATGAGATGGAGAATAAGAGTAAGAGCAAGTTTAGAAGAAGAAAATAATGTACATAATAGAGATTTGTTGTTGTACATATATATCTTTTTTATAATGCTTCTCAAAGTTTTTCATGTTATGACGCCAATAGAGAATAATAATGTGGCATATAAGATAAAAGGAAGAGGCTGCCCAAGGTCAAAGACAACTAATTTCTGGATTTCTAGTCATTTCAGCTCATGCTCCACTTGCCTCGAAGTCTGGGGAGATCAATATCATGGCCTACATGTTACTTGTTGGAGGCATAGCATTTCAGAAACTTTCATATTCTATTCACTATCCTCTTCTATCTATGAATTCATAAGAGATGTTAAGGGAAGAGGGGTGAAGATATTACATAATATTACACATTACATAATTTATTACATATTATATAATATAATGCATTCAGAGCTCAGTTAGGCAACACATTTAATGTTCATGTGACTTATTGGAAGGTAGAAGAGTTGAGAATGAGACAAATAAAATTTTAGAGCTTAGGATTTTCTCTTCAAAGAAGAGAAATAGCGATCACTCTGATTGTGGGCTGTGTCATTACTACTGTAGTCTAGTGTTTCTTTATTATCACTGAAAAGAAGAGGTAGGAAACTGTAATTGAGAATTGAGTTCCTTAAGTCTAATTGGACGCACCAAAGAAGCAAGTTAATGTCTTTTTTCCCCCAGATGATCTTAACTGGCAATGGTAGTAAAAAGAAATTAAATATTTTTAGTATAAATTGTGAGAGAAGCCTGCCCTAGTCATGGCCTATAGCCAGAAGACTAACAATAAGGAATACCTAAATTTCTATTTCTTTTTCAAGCTTGATAAAGTTGTTATTTTTATTTATTACAAAGTACTGTAGCGTATAATTTTATTTTCTTTTTTAGACCCATATTCAGTTAAATCTGTTTATTTTGGAACTAGCTAACATTTTTTTATACTAAAAATGAAGAGGTATCATCTCTAAAATATTATTCTGTACTTATAGTAATGAGATAAACTATATGATAAAATCAGGATTGTCCTTAAAAATCCAGGTTGTATAGAAATGGTATCCACGTGGCTATATATTGAACATATTATGTAGAGATTAAAAACCATTTTGTCCTTTAGGAGCTCACAGTCAGAAAGCAGAGTCTAGAGGAGAAAACAAGCACACAGTACAATTCTGGTAGTCACAGTCTGAAGGAGACATATTTCACTGAGTCTGGAAGAAAAGGGAGATGGAAGGGCCCGGGAAGAAGTGTGAGTTGTAACTGAGTATTCCAGACACATGAGGGCATCAGAGAACACTGCTCCTGTGAAATTTCAAGTGGTACTGTATTATTAGGCTTTATTCTGAGATGATGGGAAATGAGGTTGGATAGGCAAGCAAGGACCACAGCATGAAAGGCATGAGAAATTGCTGAAACATTTTGATTTTATTCTGAAAGCGATTGAGAGCCATTGGTGGATTTTGTAAGGGGACCAATATGAATAATTTTGAATTTTAGAAAGATTACTTTCTGGCATGAGAGTGGAAAACAGAGAGGAGCAGGGCTGACAGAGGAAGCAGAGAGTAAGACCAGGTAAGAAACTTGATCCAAGTGAAAAGTACTGTAAATCTGAATTAAAGTAGTGGTCATGTAGATACTGAAGAAGGGCCAGATTCAGACCTGTTCAGGAAGGGGAATTTAGGGACTGATTGTGGTGAAGGAATGAGAGGAAAGAAGAAATTGAGATTCATTTGGTCTAACCTATTGGGTACATGACAGGAACAGTGAGAAGAGAACATTTATGAGAAAAAATACGTATATAACTTGTAGTGACAAAGTTGTTACCTCTGCATGTAATTTTATTTTTGTTGCTACAATTTCTGGCAGTAGAAATGACCAAATAAAAAGTAAGTTAACATAATGAGGTGTTCAATCAGTTAGACCAATTTAGTTATATAAAGAATACATGTTCAAATAAACCAACATACCAGAATGGGTAGGTTTTAGTTAACATAATGCAATTGGGAGAAATAAAACTATTTTCACTTGTAATTTTGAAATCTATATGCACTTTGGTCTTTTAGTATTTGTGATGCATTGGACAGCTTTTGGCCATTGATGGTGATTACTAAGGAATTAAATAAATCTCAACATTACTGTGAAAAGTTTGGATATTTAGTTAAAAAATTGAGAAAACATGTAAATCATTATAGATATACTGTGTCTATAATGCATAACCTAATATATTAGGCCTGTGGAACATTTCTTCTATTTGTGATCTCATTTAAAATATGCACATGGAAGTTATTGGAGTAAACCCATTGTTCATAGTAGGAACCAATCAATGAGGAATAAAAGCAACTTTTTTTGTTGTTTCTAATCATTGCGTATCCTTCTTAATGGGTCTTTTAAAATATTATGAATATGAAAGAGTAAATACTCTTTTCCTAAAATGATCACTTTTACTTTTAATTTTGGACCTAAACATTTTTTAAATTAACATTGATTTAGAAATTAGGATATTCTTTATTAATTTTGAGAAAGTGTCAGAACTTTTATATTTTAAAAATTAGTTATAATTGTCTAAGTCAATGCAAAAACATAAGGAAAATTAACAAGAAAAGTTATGCTAAAAACTTACACAGGAGCTGTGAAAACCTGAAGTTTAATGATATTTTAGTGTGTTCTTATAACAAACCAGCACAGAATGCCTTTAAAGCAATGGAATGTTGGTACGAAGTAATTACTGAGAAGCTAGTTGAGGTGTTAAGTTTAATGTATTGTGGTCTTCTCTATCTGTTGCAATTTGCCTCCATGGTAACCGTTGCTACTTCTCCAGCCTGATTACCTACCATTCAGCTCTCAGCATTTTCTTTTAATGAAAGATACTCTTTTATTGGTTGCAATTTCATTTACCCATTTAGCTGGATTTTTTAAAATAATAACTGAACACTTAATTATATAAATTATTGCTCTTCAGAGTATTGATCTACAGAGAAATTCAGGTTTAGACTTAAGTTTCTGCCCCCTTTCACTTTTTTTACTTTACTGGAATATTAGTTTATTTATTTAATTAAAAAAATTCATATTGCTTCTAGGCCTTTTGGGTAAGGCCAAGTGTAAAAAAAAATAGCTTTGAACATTTTAGAGAAAACAGCTACCTAAGGGTCATGTCATAGACATTATGAGTCACTGATTCCAAACTTTGCCTTCAGAAAGCAGAGAGGGAAAAGGGCCATGAAGAATATTACATTAATTTTTCATATAAATAAGCTCGATGTTTTTCTCCTTTAATATTACTAAAGTATTTTTAAAATTAATTTATAATTTTCTCATACTTTTCTAGATATTAAAAAATAATTAGCATGCCTTCTTCTGTGAGAAGAACCTGGACTTTAGAGGCAGATAGATGGTGGCGGGCAGTGGGGTGGGTGGTGGTGGTGGATATGAATCTTGCCTTTGCCAGACTCTGATTAAGTTGCGCAACCTCTCTGTTCTTCATTTTCCTCCTCTGCACTGTTTTGGATGTTCAATCAAATAATGTGTGACAGTTTGTAGCACAAAGCAAGAACCAAGTACATGTTACATAAAATGTAGCTTTATTTTTGTTCAAAGGACAGGGAGCAAATTTATATCCAGAGGTCTTCAAAAATCATGTATTATATTGCATTTTACATTTTTACTTAATTTTGTATACAACCAAATAATTTGAAATCATTTATGAACACATTACAATAATGACAAATATTTAAAAGTTTTTAACTAGAGTTTAAGTCATACTTTCAAGGTCTTACATGTTTTTCAGAAAGAGTATTCTGTGACACAGCTCAACAGAAAATAAAATTGATGCATGCAATATTCAATTCTGAAAAAAATTTTTCTTAGAAGATATAAAATCATGTATTTGAGTATTTTTATTACCATTACTAAAAGTAAAATGTGCTATATGATGCAAAAACGAATTGAGAATGCTCATTGCCAATGCTTGTATGATCGAAAGAGAAATGACATTTAAATCTAGATTAATGTGAAGGGAATTTCAATTCTGTACAAGTCAAGAAGAAAAGTGTTTTACACCGGCTGAAAAACTCCAGACAGGAAATTTAAAAAGATTCTATTTTTTTTTTTCACAGTAATTGAATGGCCATGTAATTTCAGTTTTACCTTATAACTAACTGCATAAGTGAACCTTGGTTATGAGATGGAGAAAATGGAACTTATTTAAGCTTCATTTTTTCTATTTTCTCCTTATCCAGACAATAATATACATATTTTTTTATGTTGCTGTGGAGGAAAATACAATATTAAATTTTTTGCATATTAAAATTTAATCTTTATTCAATGCATTAGTATACAATACTTATATCTAATTATGCTAATTTAATTAAAATAGAAAACTTTTTATGTATACTATATAATAAAATTTTTGAAGGAGTTAGAAAGTAGAGGAGAAAAACCCATTAATGTTTGTTAGTGAAAAGTAGTCTAGGTAAGTGAAAAGAGGAAATAAATATATTGACATCTGCTCTTTCATATCCTAGAGTGATTAAGGTACCCATACTACACTCTTGGTCTTCTTGACAAAAATTCATCTCCTTCAGTTTTTTTCTATTTTAAACGGAAACACCATTCATTTGTTTGCTTAAACCTGAAATCTGTAAGTCATCTTTAATCTCTTTCCCTCACCTCTCATACTGCATCAGTCAAGTTGTTGATTATACATAGACTTTCCTAATCCTATCCACTTCTCTCATTTCTATTGCCACTGCCATAGTTCGATTCTACATTTTTGCTATTATGAACAATGCTATTATCAACATTCATGTACACATTTTTGCATGGACATTGATTTCATTCCTTTTAGTTATATACTTAAGGGTAGAATTGCTTTGTCATATGGTAAGTCTGTGTTGGGCATTTTAAAGAACTGTTAAACAGTTTTCTAAAGAGATTTTATATTTCTACCAGCAATGAATGAGGATTCCCATTTCTCCATATTATCACCAACACTTGTTACTGTCTTTCTGATTATAGTTATCCTTAAAGATGTGCAGTGGTATCTCTTTGTGATGTTACTTTTGTTTCTCTAATAATTAATGATGATGAGCATCTTTTCATGTGCTTATCGGACACCTGTTTATTTGTCTATTTAGGTCTTAATTCTTAAATATAAACATTCAATCAAGGTATAGAGAAAAACCTAATCCACAAGAATTGAGATAAACATAAAAAAATGACTGTAGGAAAAGAGTAATAATTCAGGGGAAAGAAATAAACAAAGAAAACTCACTCTGATAAGCAGCCTCAGAGATACGTGAGATCTCCTGCAGTCACAAAAGAGGATGCTCTGGAAAAGAAAGTTTGAGCAACAAAGACTTTCTAGTTGTGTAGTCCTAAATCTCTTAGATATACCTTTTTTTTTTTTTTTTTCTAACGATTCATCTGTCGAGGGGTACTTAAGTTGTTTCCATTTCTTGGCTATTATAAATAATGCTGCAATGACCATGGGAGTGCAAATATCTTTTTGAGTTAGCAATTTTGTTTCCTTTGGATATATACCCAGAAGTGGAATTGCTGGATTGTGTGATAATTCCGTTTTTAATGTTTTGGGAATCTCCATATTGTTTTCTCGGTGGCTGTACCAGGGCACATTCCCACCAACAGTGCACAAAGGTTCTCATATTCTCTACATTCTTGCCCACACTTCTTTCCTTCTTCTTTCTACTCTTTCTCCAGATTGTCTACTTGCATGGGCATAAAGGGTGGCCATTGAGAAATACTGAACACTTTTTAACACCATTAAAATTTTTTTCTAGACTATGGCAAAGATCTTGGATATCCTTCATTATAAATTGTTAAATCTTCTATTATTAATTATTTGATGAGTAAAACTAAAATTTAGGTTTTCTATTGCAAAATGACAAATATTATGCCTAGATAACAAAGGTTCTTTTTTATTGTCCAAATAACTTATTAACTGTACTTCTGGCAAATTTTTGAGACATTTTGAAGTAATCCTTATTTTTATGTTATATTCCTAAAAATAAGATTTATTACTATGTTTTAAAATAGTGTTTATATTAATAATTATATCTTGTGTTAAAAATATACTTATATTCATGTCTTAATGTCACATGACAATTCTCTTTACTTTTTCTCTCTTATCACACCCTAAATTCTGAATAATAAAATGTTAAAATGTCTTTTATGCTTGAATTATTTATCTGTTTTCTGGAATGTCCACTATGTAGCACAAAGATTTGCTCTTTCATCTTATAAAATTGGAAGATAATAGAAATAATTAATGTTTTTGTCTTCTCTAAATGCAATTAATTCAAAAACAATTATGATTGCAAAATTCGAGATAAAAGAAATACTGATGAATCTAAAGAAGTCATTTTAGTTTAATTATGTGTATGTAAAGAAGATTAATGTAAATATACTTTAGTAGTGTTTTTTTTTTTTAAGTTAAAGGAAGCATACTTGTGTTCATGCATAAATATTAATACAGTATCTCGAAAGTAATCTTTCTAGGTTTCATCAATCAGGGATAATCATAGTACTATATAATATAAATCAAAATTCCCAACAGTTTTTCAGGGTTCACACTGTTCATAACATGTTCTTACTCTTAAGATAATCTTAAATACATCCTTATGAAATAACTGTGATGTAACTCTTATTAAGAGGGGATCTACTCTTCCTTTCCGCTAGTGCTGATTAACATAATGTGTTAGCTGGAGGTGTTGGTTTTATTACCACAGTGGGGCTAAATTGGCTACATTTTTAAACCAGCACTGATGAGAAAACTTTAAAGGTACAGGATGTTACTTGTTTTATTTACCTACAACATAATGCTGGTAAAACTATAAAATTTCTGTGAGGACTTGAACCATCTGAGGAGGCCCTTTTGAGCACCTCCAAATGCATTTTATACAATTGTCTTCGACAGTGAGATACAACACTACTTTTGTTGTTGTGTGCTTATAATCAGGATGGAGTAAAGCTTTCCCTATTTGAAAGCCAGAGTTTTCACAGTAGAAAAAATGTTGCTTGCCTTGTGATTCCCATCTGGTGAATGCCTACCTACCTCTCTAGGGATTGTAGAATTCATTTTATTGTCACGATCGTTAAAGAATGCTGTTGAGTTTTATCTATTATCCAGAAACTACATTGTGTTTACCACCCATAATCTTATGGAAAAAGTGAAAGGAAAAAAAGCATCTAATATGTAGGCTTGACAGATTCATCAAAGAGCTTTAACTGTCATGACCCTAAATGCTCCCCTTAGTCTTAATGATAATTAAATCTGCTCCTTCAGGATCACACATTGTTATCTCCACACAAGCTTGTGACAGCTCTCTGAATGAGATGAGCTCAGCTTCCATGGTAGATTTCACTCTAGTCTGTGTAGACATAACTAAATTTTGCCATGGTAATAGTCTCAGAATTATCATCAACATAAAGGAAACTAAAAATATTTATAATGGAATGAAAATGAAAGTATAATATTTGTGGAATAATGTTAAAATGGTGCTTACAGGTAGATTTAGGACCACAATTATATTTACTAAAACGCAGAAAAAAAGCTATGTGTTGTCAAAAATCTAGAAAAGGACAACAGAGTAACCAACAAAAAAGTAGGAGTAAAGCAAAATAAAGATAGGAGTAAAAAAATTAACTTGAAATATTGGAAATTACAAATTAAAAAACCCAAAAGACAGTTATTCAAAAAAGTAATCGTGCATAAATCCTTAGCAAGAATATCAAAGAATGAAGAGAAAAAGCACAAATAAATAATAGTTACAGCAAAAAAACAGTAACATGATCTGAAATATATTAAGATTTAAAAACATCTTAGAAGTCTACGAACAATTTTATGCCTATACATTTCAGAACTTAAAGATAATTTTGTAGCAAATGTAAGTGAAGAAATTTGAATAAAATATAGAAATCCCAGTAACTGAATAAAAAGTAAATAAATGGAATCAGTAATAAAAACTTACTCAACAAAGGACCCCATACTTTGATGGTCTTCCAAATAAATTTCATCGAACTTCCCAGAAAAAGATACTTCATATATATTTTTTAATTGAGCTATACTTGACATTTAACATGTGTAAGTTTAAGGTGTACAATGTATTGATTTGGTACATGTATATATTATACTGATTACTATTGTGTTGTTAGCTAACACCTCCATTATGTCACGTAATTATCATTTCTTTTTCGTGATGAAAAAATTTAAAGTCTAGTCTAGTAGCAATTTTCAAGTATATAATACAGTACTGTTAATAAGCATAATGCTATATATTAGATCCCCAGAACTTATTCATTTTTTAACTGTATGTTTGAAAAAGTATTTCTGAGATTTTTATTATGATTATATATATATGTAGGTGTATATATTCTTTTCATACAGTAGAAACAGAGCTAATGTTATTTAAATTATTTAATGAGGCTACTATGACTTGGATACAAAAACCAAATAACTATAGTTCAGGAAAAAACATTATAGAACAGTCTCTTTAATGAACTGAAATAGCCAGATTCTAAGTTATGTACCCACAAATAAAATTCAACATTATGTAAAAATCAATAATTTCTCAACCCAATAATACATACCAGAAATGCAAGAAATTTTTAACATCATTAGATTGAAGAAGATGAGGGATCACTTCTGAAGATGCAGAAAAGGAATTGATAAGTTTACTATTAATCAGGGAAAAACTATTAGCAAATTAAGATCAGTTAGAAATTTTATTAACCTGAAAAAATATATCTAAAAAGTTTTGATATCAGGCATACCAGTGGTGAAACTGTACAGGCATTCTCAGTAAAGTCAAGAGCAAGACAAAATGCTATCATTTCTCATTTATTTCTTCATAACCAATGCAGTAAGAAGCAAATGGGATATAATATTGGAACTAAAATGTGTCCACCTCTTTTATTCAGATGCTATAATTTTCTACATAGAAAATCCTATAGATCGATTAGAACCGAGTTTAGCAATTTCCTGAAGACAAGAATAGTACAAGAAAAATCAATGAAATCTCTTTACACCAATAATAGCTGACTGGACTATATAATGTGCAAGAAAATGTTTAAAAGCACATAAAATTTATAAGATATCTAGGACTAAATCTAACAAATAATATTCAAGACCTGTAATGGAGAAACATATAAAACCACATCGAAGGGCGTAAAAGAAGAATAAACAATGTTTAACCAGTATTTTAAATAACATTTCTTCTCAATTTATAATAAAATATGAAGTTTCTCCATGAAAGATGACAAGCTGTTCCTAATTAACACAGAAGAGAAAAGAGTCAAGAATAGACAAATGATTCTGGAGGGGGCTAATATCAGGAATCTTTCTCTACAAATTACCAAATAAATAGACAAAACTATAGAAATTAAAATTGTATGTTGTAGTCGTAAGAGTAATTATAAAAATCCAATAAAGAGAGACAAGAATCAGCATTATGCGAAAATTTGTATAAGTAGATATAGAAATAGATCTGAATATAGTAGCATAAGTGGAACTATATAAATGAGTGGAAAGGAGATCACGTAATCATATTTGGTGTCTGAATACTTGATCACTCATGTTTAAAAAATCGAGTGACACAGTTATCTCAAGCTGTAACAAAGAAATTTGTCAGGTGAATTAAAAATCTCAATGTGAATATTTTGTTTTTCTTTACAATTTTTAAGGAAAATATAGGCAAATATCTTTTTGACATCAAATTCTGGAGAGTGGTTATTTCTGGGATAGATGGACGCAAAAGTTTATGTGAAGAAGCATATAGATTATTTCATCTATGTTAATAGCCATACTTTAAACATATTTTTAAGCTGATATAGTATCTAAAATCAAATTATAGGTCAAGCTATAATTAAGTGAGTATAATTAAGTGAGGTATATTTAAGACTAAAGGTGAACTAGGTGGAAACTGTGGCTTTAAAATAGTCAACTTTTTTTTTTTCTCAGAACAAATAGTTATATGTTGTATAATAAGCTTTAAGGAAATAGCAGCATTGCCCCATTATCTGTCTTTCATTTAAAATATAACCTTTTATTATATATTGAATAGACACAAGAAATATTGAAAATCAGAGAAAGGTAAATGTTTGGAAGGAAATTGGAGCAGATAAAATTGAAATATGAGAACTACTTTACAATTCTTAGCTCATAAATTATGTAGGCTCTTTAGCCTATGAATTGTAACTTCATGAATACATTAATGTTCTGTCTTTTCACTCACAAATTTAAAGTGAAATAATATTTTGTTCAGTGTAAATTATATGTGCATGATAGGAATGTTAATTTTCTTTCCAACCATTTCCTCTGAGTGGATCATAAAATCTACCTCATGATTTTTCTCTTTAAAAAGTATTTCTGTGGATCAAAATGTAGACATTAAATATCTCAGATAAACACTATTCAAATAACAGTTTATCAGACATTATTTTTTAGTGCAATTTTAATTTTGGGGGGATATTTATAAGCAGAATATTGGTAAAGATAGATAAAATTTAGGGTAATAATTACATTCCAAAAATAATGATAGTTATTCTATCATTTTTGTGTTTTCAAATTGAATGTGCCAGAAGGACTTTATAGGTACAGCAAACAATTGTGAGGACTCTGGGTTCCCTTTCCATTGGCTAGATGTCTAGTCTAGTATACTTTATGTGTTTTTGTCAGTTTATTTTTTGCCTTTTGCATAAACAACCTTTTCTGACTTGTCACCTATGAAATGTAGAATGGTTTATATTCATTTTCTATTGCTATGTAACAAAGTACACATATTTAGTGGCTTAAAACAACACAAATTTACTATTTCATTCTGTGTTGGGAATTCAGGATGGTCTCACAAGGCTAAAATCAAAATGTCAGCTGGGACTGAGTTCTCATCTGAAACTCAGGGTCATCTTCCAAGCTCATTCATATTATGGACATAATTGAAATCATTGCAGTTGCAGCAACTTGTTTTCTTCAAGGCCAGCAGGAGAATTGAGACTTTCATCCTTTAAGATGTAGTCTCCTGTAGCCTAATCAAAGAAGTAACTGTTTTATCATATTCACAAGTTCTACTCACACTCAGGGAAAGAAATACTATAGAGTGTGGACACCAGGGAAGGAATCTTGGGGACAATCTTAGCATTCTGTCTACTGTTTTGTGTTTTATATTCTAATACTTACTTTAATGAAAAACAAAAATACTAATTAGCTAACAGTCTTTCTCTCTTTGGGTTAATATTGTTCTTGAGCAAATTAAAGGAATGTTTTCTGACAGTAACTTGCATGGATAGTCATATGTGTATTTCTGATTTTTTGAATTAAATTTGGAGAAGCAGGTACCTAGCTCACTGCTACACTGCTACGTAAGAACTGTGAAAGGGTTTCTGTAGTTAAGAGGTGCAGGAAATGCTGTGAACCTCATCTGTCAAGAAAAATAAATCACTTGATAGGAACTAGTATTTATTAAAGTGAATAAAATTTGATATATTGTTAGTGATTATATTTGAAGAGCAAAATTAGTAGAATAAAATTGACAGTATATAATCCTGGAGTTATATAAAAAATAGACTAAATTTTTATGAACTATTATATTGAAAAGCTTGGGGAAAATTCTTATTGTTAGACTAGATACCACAAAAATTCTATGTTCTTCTTACCTTCTTAAGTGATAACAACCTTTGATTTTTAAAACATGATTGTGAATTGAATTAGTCATGGAAACGTGATACCTGTGTCATTTTTCTCCTGTGTCGAAGAGCAGAGAATCGAAAGTTTTGTTTTCTAAAGTAGAACTATTTTAGCTAATGGTAAAGTTGCTTGAGATCACAAAATAGAAATGGATAAATAAAAATTTTATATTTTGTATTGTTTGACACTTTTAGGACCTGGTAAATTAATGGAAAGATACTTCAAAAAAAAAGATACTAAATACATTCAAGGCTATATGAAGTATATAAAGATCCTTCAGACCTTATCCTGTAATAGATTAGAAATATTGTCAGAAGAAATGGATTAAGAAAAGGAAAAAAAAATGTTTAGACTTAACCTTTGAAGTACAGGGAACCTAAATACCAAGTCTTTTCAATCTGGGAACTTATTTATTTATGTCACATTATTGGGCCCGTCCAATGCAACTAGTGTGAAGTCTTCACACTTTTAATCTCTATGCTCTCCTCTTCTCATTCCCAGGAGGGAATTAAAAGAGAAGTTCAAATAAGAAATTCTAACTGTAGTTCTACTGTCTTTTAGTATTTGCTTCAACTGATAGATTTTGTAGTTAGTCCTGGCAGATTTCTTCAAGTGTGAGATTAATGAATAACAATTCCCAGTGCTTTTGAAAACAACATAAAGAACTTTACGGAATAATTGTGGAGCCATTTTCTGGAATTTTTCCAAATTATATTTTTGTATGAGAAAGTTTAAACACATGAAAATTATGTGGACTTTTACAATTTGAGGCAGTTGTAATTGATTATATTAATTATTAATTCTCTAATGCAGATGCTATTACATTTAATGTCCTCTCCTGTAATGCAAATTGTTTTTCATCTGAATGCTTTTCATTTTGAACTAGTATTTATACTTAAGCTGACATGATTTTACAAAGGTTTCAGATTTAACTAACTTCCAAATTTTATAATTTATTTTTTGTAAACAATGGAAGAAATATCCTTTATCAATGATGACACAAAAAAGAGACAGTATCCAAAAAGGAGATGAAGGGACAATGGATAATTCCACCCAAACAAATTTTTGAGACTTTGAGAAATGCTTATGTCTTAATAAGACTGGAAAATGTTGAGATTCTTTTAACACTTTTTATAATGGATGTTATGTATTTAGACCTTTTTTCCTACAAAAATTTAGACATTGGATTATATGTGATGACTGTATATGTTTTTACTTTTCATGGTACAAAACTCGAATCAGAACTTTACTTAGGTACATTATTATAATTTTTTTGGTACTTATTAAGCTAAATATTTTAGTTAATAGGTAATAGAGAACCGATTGTAAACATATTTAAAATTATCTTGATGAAAATAAAGATAAGTCCATGATTATATGAAAAATCATGTCACTTCTTGCACTATGTTGAAATGGCATTTAAGTCATTTACCAGAAATGCAGTAGGTATTATTTATAGAATTCAGTCAATTATAAGCAATTGAGTTTTATTTTTGTAACAATGACATTTATTAAGTGTAAATATATTTCAAGGAATTAGAAAAAATGTCTTAAATTTAAACCACATTCTTTTGAGGTATACTATGTTAACAAGGAGACAGAATTAATGTTTGAAATAAAATGAACATGTTAAAATGTGCAAAGCTGAGTTTCAATAAAAAGTAGAAAAAAAAGAAAGCAACTGTTTTCCTATATATTGACTATCTTCAGCAACTAAAACTAATTAGCAATAAACAAGCTAATAACTAGTTTAAAGATAGAGTATAGGAATGCAGGTTATTGCTTGAGTTCTTTTCAAGTAATGAGCGGTATTCTATTTTACCTTTTTCATTTCCAAAAGGAAATATGCAACCTATTTATGTATGATTAATTAATCTAAATTCAAAACTAATCGAGCTTTTATTTTCCCTTTCTAGCATAGTCAGTTGTTAAGTATAAATGACTGGAGTAGATTTTTAAAAGTCTTGGAATTAATAGGAAGAAGCAGAGAAGTATTAATGTTAGTACAGTTGACTATGGGGCAAAAATTCAGAAAATAGCAAGGCTCTGAATTAAGCACTATAAATAGAATGTTTATATTAGCAAAGTATAATCATTCAGAAACATGTGGACTCAAGCAAAGTATCTGTGAATTAAGATGTCAGCTTTTAAAATAGCAATATAAATTATTTCTGTCTGCATTCTCCATTCCACTGCCAGCTTTGTTAGTTATATTTGACCTTGCTTAACCCAATAAAGCAACTTAGTCTCCAATTTTTATCTTTATTTCATATTTACAGTGGTACATTGATTGACAAAGAAGATACATTCCACTAAATTTTGTTGTAAGAATTTTTTTTATATGAAGAGTTTTATATATTTCTCATTCTGCCGTTATTTTCTACAAGATATTCAGGGAAAGTCTCTGGTGAGATGACATTTGAGCTGAAATCTGATGATGAAAAGGAGCCAGTTCTACACAGATGAGGAGAAAACAGTTACAAGGAGAATAAGAGAAAATGCAAAGTTAAGAATGAACTGAGAGTGTTAAAAGAACAGAAAGTGTTGTGATGATTAGAGTATAGAGAACTTGGGAGAGTTCAGGATGAGATACAGGTGAAATAGGAAGCAGGGGCTGAATCATATTGGCTTTTGTGCATCAAAGTTGGAATTCTGAATTTTATTCTTAGAGTAATGAGATGGGCAACTACTGAAAATTTAATATATATATATTTTTACATTGTGAAGTGCATCATACACACTAGAGAGTATCTACCACTTAGCTTAAGAAATAGAATGTTACCTGCATTACCAAATAAAACTGAAGCCTGCTTATTTCTTTCCTAAAAGGATTCCCTTCATCTCTTCCTCAGGAGCCTAAATTTTATATTTCTCATTCCCTAGACTTTCTTGTTCTTTCATATGCTACAAATTCATGGTTTGGTTTTCCCTCTTTTGAATATTTAATTCATATTGTACATATTCTTTTGTGACTTATTTTTTTGCTTAATGTTATATATTTGTATTTCATTCATTTTTCCTAATGGATAGTATTTTGTTATATTACTGACCCATTATATTTTTTATTGATATTTGATTTATTCTTCTCTTTTTTTTTGCTTTGAAGAAAAATGAATAAACTATGACTAAACTATGCACTGTGCATATATAAAAGTTTCTCTAGAGAATTGTTGGATGTAGGACATGTGCATCTCCAAATTTAGAAAAGAAAACCAAATGGTTTATCAAGTGATTTACATGTGTACCAGCAGAGGGTAGAAGTCCCAGTTCTCCATGTTCTCTCCAACCCTTGGTATTGTCAGATTTTAATTTTTGAAAATAAACTCATGAACCTTGGTTTTGGAGAGAATTTTATGAATTTCACCTCAAAGGTAAGGGAAGTAAAAGCAAAAATAAATGAATGGGACTATATCAAACTAAAAAGCTTCCGGTTCCATAGAGTGGTGGTTAGCATGTCTACTTTACATGCGACTGTCCTGGGTTTGAGCTCCAGCAGAGCCATGGCCCAGGCCCCTTGGGTGCGCCAGGCCCCAGGTGTGCGCCACGAGTGCATGGGAGGAGATGCCCCGTCTTCAGAGATCTAGTTCTTAAAGGGGGACGGCAACATCCGTAGGTCAGGGGTGGAAATGGTGGGGGTGAGGGGAGGGGGAATTTAAAAAAAAAAAAAAAGCTTCTGCACATCAAAAGAAACCATCAACAAAACAGAGGCAACCAACCAAATGGGAGAAGATATTTGCAAACAACACATCCAGTAAGGGACTAATGTCCAAAATATATAAAGAACTCATGCAACTCAACAAGAGAAAAATAATCCAATTAAAACATAGGCAGACATTTCTCCCAAGAAGACATACAAATGACCAACAGACACATAAAAAGATGCTCAAATTTACTAGCTATTAGGGAAATGCAAGTCAAGACCACAATGGCTGTCATCAATAAGACACATAATAACAGTGTTGGAGTGGTTGTGGAGAAAAAGGAATACTTACTTGTACACTGCTGATGGGAATGTAAATTGATACCGCCACTATGGAAAACAATATGGAGGTTCCTCAAAAAATTACAAGTAAATTACCATATGACCCAGCAATCCATCTTCTGGGTATCTACCGCTGAAACTTGAGAACATTTATCTGTAAAGATATATTCATCCCGATGTTCATTGCAGCATTATCACAGTGGCCAAGACATGGAAACAACCGAAATGTCTTAGATACAGAAGATATGGTACATATATACAATAAAATATTAGCCATAAAAGATGAAATACTGCCATTTGTGGCAACATGGATGGATCTTGAGATTATCCTGCTAAGTGAAATAAGTCAGAAAAAGTTGAGAACCATATCATTTCACTGAAACAAATGAACATGGCAAACAATTAGGGACTCATAGACAGGGACAACAGTTTAGCGGTTACCAGCAGAAAAAGGGGGAAAGGGAGAAGTAAATGATGATGGAAGGAAATTTAACTTTGGTAATATACATATGAGATGTTATTGAATTGTATACTTAAAACCTATATAATTTTATTAACCAATGTCACCCCAATAAATTTAATAACAAAGAAAAGAAAAAAAGCAAACCAACGAAGTAAAATATTAACTTTATTATTTTACACTGGATTTCTCTGAATGTCAGCAAGGTCAGGCATATTTTAATTTTAATTTTATCTATCTATCTATTTATTTGTTTATTTTTAACATTTTATTTTTTTACTTTTCCCCCTCCTCCTTTCCCACTTGGGTAACCACTAGCCCATTTTCCATGTCCATGAGGCTCTGCCCTGTTCATTTGTTGCTTTTAGGTTTATATCTCACATATAAGTGTTATCATGTGATTTTCAACCTTTTCTGTATGGCTTATTTCACTTAGTATGAGTATTTCAAGGTCCATCCATGTTGTTGCAAATGGCAGTATTTCATCTCTTCTATGGCTGAATAATTCCATTGTATATATATATATATATACCACAGCTTCTTTAGCCAGTCATCTATCGTAGGACATTTAGGTTGATTCCATGTCCTGGCCACTGTGAATAATGATGCTAGGAACATCAGTGTGCAAATATCTTTTCGAATATGAGTTCAGGAATATTTTTATACTTTCTTCTTAGTTGTCTTTTTTAAAAATGGAATTTATTGTCTTTTTCTTATTTGTTGGTATGTATGGTTTTAAGCAACATTCTAAATATGAGCCTTTCTAGTTTTATTGTTGCAGATATCTTAAATTCTGTAGCTCTTTTAATTCTCTCAATAATGTCTTTTGGTGAACATAAATTTTTAACTTTAAAAAAAATAATTTTCTGATTACAGTTGACATACACTATTACATTAGTTTTAGGTGTAAAAGATGATGATTAGATATTTATATACCTTAAAAAGTGAAAAAGTGATCACCCCAATAAGTTTAGTGCTCATCAGACACCATACATAGTTATTACAATATTATTGACTAAATTTCCTATGCTGTACTTTATATCGCTATAACTAGATAAATTCCTAATTTTACTATACCCTAATAGTGAACCATTTTTTTAATAGTTAATGCTTTTGTAATCTTGTTGAAAAAGACTTTTAATACTCCCAAGTTATAAAATTTATTGTCCTATATTACCTTCTAAAATTATTTTGCCTTTTATACATATTTACAATTACCGTGAATACATTTTAGTGTTTTGTATGAGATTAACTTTCTTTTTTTCTCACATTGATCTATAAGAAAATAGGTTATTTTCTTGTATGTTTAATGGTATAGATGTCCCTTGACTTATGATGGGGTTATGTCTGGATAAATCCATCATAAGTTGAAAGTATAATTGAAAATTAATTTAATCCAGTTAACCTACTGAACATCATTGTTTAGCTGAGTCTACCTTAAATGTGCTCAGAATATTTACATTAGTCTACAGCTGGGCAAAATCATCTCTCTGCTGCTGCCTAGCATCACGAGATTATTGTACTACATGTCACTAGCCTGGGAAAAGATCAACATTTGAAATTTGAAGTACAGTTTCTACTGAATGTGCATTGCTTTCACACCATTATAAGGTTGAAAAATTAAGTTGAACCATCATTAAGTCAGAGACCAGCTGTATGTTTAATTGGAAAAAAATCATCCCTTAGTCAATACTCTGTTTTGCTATATTTGTTGTAAATGAAGAGTCCACATACCTACTAATTGTTACTGTTTTGTAAATATCTCTCTTTTTTCTCTGTTTATTTTTCAGCCTTTGCTTTTCTGAACTTTCATTTCAAAATGTTATATGTGTGTTTCCTTCTTTTGGAGAGAGATTTGGGATGGGTTCTCTGAGACTCAAAAATGGCTTCTTATATCAATTTTGGACAACTTTTGGTCATTATCTCTTTACATACTACTTTCTATCATTCTGTCTATCATCTACTTCTCCATCCTCCATTTGGACAATCTCACTTGATCTTCCATATTTTCTAAACTGAACTGTCTTCAAATTTTCATCTCTTTGTCTCTTGGTGAATTCATTCAGATTTGTATTCCAGTTTACTAGTTTTCTTTCCAAGTATAACTAATCTGGTTAATTCAAACACTGAGTTTCTAATATCTATTATAATTTTTTTTTGATTTCTAGATATATACACTTAGTTATTTTACTAATAGGTCTGGTATATATCGATAATCTTTTCTTTCTTTTTTTTTTTTTTTCCTGTGGATTTCTGTGGTAGGCAAATGATAGCCTCTGAAGACATGCATGTTCTAATCCCTGGAACTGTGAATATATTACCTTACATGGCCAGAGGACTTTATAGAGATATGATTAACATGAACCTTGAGTCGGAGGGTTATCCTGGGTTATTAGGGTGGGCCACAGCTAATCACATTTATAAACTGAAGAGAAAGGCAGAAGAAAAGGCGTGAGAAGTGAGATATAAGGAAGGGTAAACCTACCATTACTGGCTTTTAAAATGAAAGGAACCATTACCAAAGGACTGCCACTGGCCTCTAGAAGCTGAGAATGAACATCAGCTAACTGCATCAAGAATAATATTACCCTGATTTTGTGTTTATATTTACTTGAGTTTTTAAAAGAAATATTTATTATATATTTTATCAACAATAAATTGGTTTAGGTCTGTTTTGTTTTTAATTTTTAAGAAAAGAATATCAGATTTACAGTTTCTGCTTGGACATGTAAAGAATTTGGAAGACATCACTTTCATCTTCACAATAAGAAAAACATAGAACAAACTAAAAATCAACAACTCTCCTTAGCTTCAACAGAGAATTGACGTTAAGTGGCCAATTTCTACCCTGTAAATTGGAGAGACAGGAGAATATAGAGAATCACAGCTTATGTAGAGGAAAAACCACAATCACCCACAACTGATAGGAATACATAAAGAATAATTATGGAGACTAACTTCAGTAAAAAAACTCCTGGGTCCCAGTCTTAGGGTGACCTCCACACTTTTGTGAGTTTTATTTCCAGGAGCCCTTTCAGGTGCTCAAGATGAAAATCTGAGACAAATTCCTCCTGCTTCTGGCAAATGGAGGTAAAAAGTAACCATTTTGAAATATGCCCAGAAAGTTCTTTTCTCTGTAACAAAGACCTGTTATAATAGAAAATATTTTCCCAGAATCTGACATGGGAAGAGGTAAATACCCAATAACTCTAGCCCTATCTAGCCATCCTGACTCAATGAATAGGGGAAAAATCACAAAGAAGCACTTGTCCCAGGGGCACAGGCCTACTGAAATGATGAAACTTAATCATACAACTATAGAACCTTTTCTCCTCTCCCCACCATTTACCACCACATCAACAGGGCTTCTCTATAATTACAGAGAATTATAGCTAAGAGAACTGCAAAGCCCAGACTCCATTTAAGACTAGAATATACATATTTCTTAAGCTTACATGGAACAACGATGAAGATAGCCCACATTCTACACCATAAAACACACCTAAAAAATATAAAAGGAGAGAAACTATACAAAGGACGTTCTAGACCATAATGAAATTAAAGTAGAAATCAATAACAAACGGACAATTGGAAACTCCAAAGATATTTGCAGATTAAACGACACACTTCTAAATTATACAAAGGTCAAAGGAGGAATTTCAGGAGAAATTTAAAAATATTTTGAACTAGGTAAAAATGATAATACAACTTAAAAATTTGTTGGATGCAGTGAGTGGTGCTTAGAAATTTATAGAATTGAATGCATATATTACAAAAAAAGGAAGATCTAAAAAATCAATAATTTAAGCTTCCACTTTAGAAAACTAAATAAAGAACAAATTAAATCCAAAGCAAGCAGGAGAGAAATAATTTAACTAGAGCAGAAATCAATGAAATAGGAAACAGGAAATTAATAGGGACAATCAATGAAAACAAAAGCTTGTTATATGAAAAAAAATCTATAAAATTAATAAACCTAGCTTAGTTAATCAAAAAAAACAAAAGAGAGAGAGAGAGTGAAAATACCAATTGCTAATGTCAGAAATGAAAGAGGAGCCATCACTAATCCCATGAACATAAAAAGGATAATAAAGGAATATTATGAACAACTCTGTGTCCATACATTTTTTAACCTACATGAAATGAACTAGTTCCTTGAAAGACAAAATTTATCAAAACTCATGCAATGAGATTTAGATAATCTGAATAGGCTATATCTGTTAAATAAATTGAATCAATAATTAATAACTTTTTTAAAAAGAAAGCACCAGGTCCACATGGTTTCACTGGTTAATTTTACCAAACATTTAAGGAATGCTTCCTTCTGGAAAATAGTAGCAGAGGGAATGCTTCCTAACTAATTTATGAGGACAGCTATATCCTGTACCAAAACCATGTAAAAGGCATTACAAGAAAAGCTACAGAACAATATCTTTCATGAACAATGTAAAAATCCTCAACAAATATTAGCAAATTGAATTCAACAATATATATATAAAAAAGTAATATGTTCTGACTAAGTGGGATTTATCCCAAGTATGCAAAGCTGGTTCAACATTTGAAAATCAATTAATATAATTTATCACATAAACAGGGTAGAGGAAAAACACATCTGATTTTCTTAATAGATGCAGAAAAGGAATTTGACAAATAGATCAGTGGAATAGAGTAGAGAGCACAGAAATAGATTCACACATTAATAAATTGATCTTTGATAAAGGAGCTAAGGCAATTTAATGGAGAAAGAATAATTTTTCCATATATGGTGTTAAACTGATTTCTGCATTGATCTCACCCCCAAATTTTTAACCTTTCACAAAAATTATTTTAAAATGGATCATAGACTTAAATATAAAACACAACACTTTACAACTTCTACGAAATAACAGAAAATCTAGATGACTTTGGGTTTGGTGATAAATTTTTAGGTACAACACCAAAAGCAAGATCGCTGAAAGAAAAAATTGAAGTTAAAAACTTCTGCTTTACAAGAGACACTTTCAAGAAAATGAAAATACAAGCCCTAGACTTGGGGAAAATATTTGCAAAATACTTATCTGACAAAGGATATGTATCCATATTTACAAAGAATTCTCAGCAACAGAAAACAATTCAATTCAAAAATAGTTTGCCAAAGATGTGAATCTCACAAAAGGAGATATAATGATAGCAAAGAAGCATATAAAAAGATACTCGGCATTATCTGTCGTTAGGGAGTTGTACATGAAAACCGACAACTTTATATACCTATTGGGAAGGCTAAAACCCTTACAGCTGCCAGTACAAAATGCTGGTAATGATGTGAAACAATAGCAACTCTCGTTTATGATGGTGAAAATACAAAATTGTATAGCTACTTTGCAAGATAGTTTAGCAGCATCTTACAAAGGTAAACATAATCTTACCATATGATCCAGTGATGCACTCTTATGTATACACCCAAAACATGTCAATGCACGCATTTACATATGAATGCTTATGGAAGTTTTATTCATAATTGTCCAAAGCTGAAAGCAACCAAAATGTCCTTCAATCGATGAATGGATAAACAAAACTGTGGTAATCTATGCAGTGGAATATTATACAGCAATAAAAAGAAAAGAGCTATCAAGCCATGAGAAATGTGGGAGAACTATAAATGCATATTGCTAAGTGAAAGAAGGCAGTCTGAAAGGCTACATAGTGTATGGAAAGACAAAACTGTAGAGACAGTAAAAAGATTAGTAGTTGCCATGGATTCAAGGGGAAGAGAGGAAAGTAGAGGGAGAAAAGGATGAATAGAGTGCGGGATTTTTAGGGTAGAGAAACTATTCTCTACCCTATGGTACTATAATGGTGGATACATGATATGTGTCTTTTTCGAAACCCACAGAACTATACAACACAAACAGTGAACCTTAATGTATTCTTGGACTTTAGTCAATAACAATGTATCAATATCCATTCATTAATTATAACAAATATGCCCTACTAATGCATGATGTTAATAAGGGAAACTGTGGGAATGAGGAGATATGTAAAAACTCTCTGCACTCATATCTGCTGAATTTTTCTCTAAATCTAAAACTGTTCTACAAAATAAAGTCTTGTAATAAAAGAAGGCAAAAAAGTTATCAGACTATATCTTCTAGAGTTATTTTGACTCCATATTTTACATATGAAAACATTTCATTTTGGACTGTTATATAATATTTTACTTGAAAGTAGACCACAATTTATTCATTCTTCTGTCAGCGTCCTTTTGAATTGTTTCTAGTCTTTTTATTTTGAGTAGTGCTGCTGTAAACATTCTTGTACGTGTCTCCTGGTCCATTCTGGTAGGAGTTACTCATTGAGTTGACTTTCTGGAGTGCTATCCTAATTTATACTTCTACCGGCCAAGTATAAGAAATACTATCTTCAATACCTGTAGTGTTAGGGGTCTTAATTTTTTCCAATCAAATGATAAAAATGGTTTTGTTACATTTCCGTGTCAACTAGTGAAAATAACAATCACCATAAAATGCTTTTTTCTCTTTTGTGAAATGCCTGTTCCATTCATTTATGTCTTTTCTTAATTTTTCATTAGGTTGTCTTAAAATATTGTTTTGTTTTCAATATGTCCTCAATACTAATTTTTCATATTTGTTTTAAATATGTTTTCTTAGTTTTTAAGAGTGTCTCTACGTTAATAGTTCTTACTTTTCAATAGTTAAATTTATATATCATTTTTTGTATAGTTAGTTCTCCTTTCTATCATGTGTAATATCTCCCTACCACAAAACCGCAAAACATATTTATTTATACTTTCTGCTAATAGCTTTAAAGTTTTGTTTTTGACATATAAGTAATAGATTCATCTGGAAATTTTTTGTTTATAAGGTAGGGATCAAATTTTATGTTTTTATTATTTATTTTCAGCCTCATTTATTTAATAAATCCTTTTTTCTTCACTAGTTTGGTAGACCATCTCAGTAATATATCAAAGTGCCATATATGGACATGTCTGCTTCTGGGTCTTTTATTGCATTGTTCAATTTGTGCCTGAAGTAGTTAGTATACTTATCTCAGTTACTATAGTTTTAAAAGAAAGCCCAAATTAAATTCCATCAGGGTTATTCCCCCTTTCTGCTTTTCTTCAAACTCCTTTGCTATCTTTGGCTTTTTACATGTCTTTATAATTTAAAAATCATTTTTATCAGATCCAATTAAAAAATACCCTGTTAGAATTCAGATAGGAATTGCATTGTGGTTATAGATCAGTCTGGGGATAATTGACAACTTTGTATTATTTATCCATGAAGACTCCGTAGCTTTCTTTAATTTTTTTCAGTTTTATATTTTTTCCCACAGAGCTTAAAAACATCTTTGGTTAGATTTAGTCATTCCTATTTGATATTATTATAAATGCTGTCTTGTTTTTATTTGTCTTCTAGCTGATTCTTGCTTGTATTTAGAGATGCAATTGACTTTTGTGTTTTGATCATATGTCTAGCCATTATGCTAAATTTCATATGTACTATATTGTGTATAAATATGAAGGAAAAAGTGTACATAGAATGGGAAGCACAGTAGAGAGAATTCAAGTTTTTAGATGAGACTTTTAAAAACATTTTTAAATTCTAAAAAGAAGACAAGCTTATAAAAATTTAGACTATAGAGAAGCACATAAAGGAAAGGGAGGCTCTGTTCTACCACTTCACTCTGTGGAAATAATGATTATTTGCAATATATACTTCTAACACTTGTTCTTTTCCTCTCTCTTACTACAACCTTTGTGTATATATAGGTTTTTACTAAACTGGAATAAAAATTGACATTATTTTATTTCAAATAGCTACTTTGGATTGTCAAAATGTCAAATTGATATATATATTTTTATTATGCCTCTCAACTATAATCTTTCCCTCATTGGAAAGCACTCTAGTTTAAGAATCGTAAGTTTTATTATTATCCATATGATTCATGATATCTTACATTATCTACTCTAGTTTCTACTTATCCAATAAAAAAGGAAAATGCTTTGGACAGCTGCACCAATCTCCTGTCTGAAATGATATTTTGGACACAACTCACCACAGTATTATGAACCATTTTATTTCAAGCCCAAACATTTTTTTAATGCTATGTTCAGAGTCACCTTACTAAAAATATAAAGTGTTATCCTAATTCCTGCTTCGGCCCTTACTGAACATGGCTTTTGGTGTTAAAAATTCTCATTACGTTTATTTCTCACCCGATTTGCATCTACCATAATGAAACTGCTCATCGAAGCCCAAAAGCTTTTCCTTTTCATTAGTATTTTCCCTTTTCAAAACTGAATTTGTCTCACTCTAGAATTTCTATTTCCTACTGTTTTATATTTCATATAGAAATTTTTCCTGCTTCAGTCTACTCCTTTCAGTTTGGTTTAATTTTTTTGGTATGGTTTTCCTTATGATCATTGAATATAATCTTGTCTGAGTTTGCTTTTATTTAAACTAGATGTGATTTTTAAAGATTTTTTAAAATAAAAAGCACCAAATTGTGCCTTTTTAATTGTTCCAAAATTACTACAATAATTCATTCCCCAAAATTGGTTTTCAAATATAAACATTAAAAATATTAATTATGGAATTATTTTCAAATTTTTTCTGATTGAAGCAAAGATACGAAGATCTTAATTTCTTTTTTTTTTCATAAAAGAAGAGATCTTTTAAAAAGTTATCTATGTTTGTATTTAGCAATATATGTAAACTTTTATTTCAAAAGACACTGTTTCCTTTTTCCTGGTAAATATCAAGAAGTGCATTGAGAAATTTAGAGAAAAATGAATTATTTGTTCATGTGAGACATTTATCTTTGTTTTACTTAGATTTTTCAATTCTTGATTTATAAGAAGCTTGGATGATTTGGGAATTTACCACACCGCCCTTCTGTTAATTAATAACTAATTTTCTAATGCTTTATAGATAATATAATTTTTGTTTTAGTCTGCGATCTCGTGATAATTTGCTGGGGGAAATTGTAGACTCAGTCACATACACATTACTGATTCAGTGCAAGTTTAAACAGTTTTGTGTTGACAAAATATTTCATCATTTTGCAATTTTACTGTAAATTCAGTAATATGTGACAGCGGCAACTCTTCTCTCCCTGTCCAGATCCTAAAATTTATACATTATTGCTGAGTAAAAAAGAGCAGTGTTTCTTTTCTCCATTCCCAATGATAAGATAATTACTATATAAAAGAGGAAAATGATATTTAATAGAATTGTGTGGAAAAGTATTTTTCCCCTCTGCTCACCTTTTAATTGTTGGTATTTTGTGTGGCTTTTTTTGGGGAACCTCTTCATAATTTCTTTGGGTAATATCACCATTCCTGAGGCTTCAATAAATATCTCTCCATATGCTGATGACTCCAGTTACATATAGCTCTTAACTCCTTCCCAAGTTCAAAATCTATATTTACAAAGTATTATTGATTAGCCCATCTGAAAATGTTGTAAACAACTCAAACTCAACATATTAAAAGTTGTTTGTTATATTTCTTGGTCAAATACACAGTTCCTCTTTTAATTCTGTTTGGTTAATAGCATTGCTACTTACATAATCTCATAAGCAGAATCTTCACTGGTCCAGAAATGAGTAGCCTGGCCATATCTGAACTTTGGGAACAGAGTATCTGCTCTCCTTACTATCAAAACTTATTAACCTAACAACTCTGCAATTCTTTTACTTCCATATCCTTAGTCATCAGGTAGGAAGCCCTTTCTGTCTTTCCTAATCCCTCCGTTATAGTTAACTATTGATGTTTACAAACTAACTCACAGCTTAATGGTTCAGAGCAACAGTATGTTATTAGCTCTCAGGTTTCTCTGGGTTAATGGACTCAGCTGAGCAGTTCTTTCTTTGACACTCTCAATGCACTTCCAGCCAGATTTTGGATTGGATTGAAGTCATCTGAAAGATGGACTGGCCTGGACACTTGAAATGGCTCTATCACATGGTTGATGTTCATCTGGAACTATTAAACAGAGCACCTTACATGTGGTCTATCCAGGTAACTTGGACTTCTCACGGCATGGTACTTGTCATATTATATTGGTCAAAGTAGTCATAAGATGTTGAAAAATAAACTCGGTTCCTCAGTGGGGACAAGATTGCTTTTTAGAAGAACATAGAAGATGGGAGATATTTTTGTGGATAGCTTCAGAAAACACAATATTCCACAACTTAAAGATCTTAGGCTCCAGATGAATTTATCAAAACCTTAGTGATCTGTATTTTATTTACCACATTTACTAATTTAAATTGATCACTTTATAGCTGATTTATTTAAATCATTTAAAAACTTTACAGTAATACTCAAGGGGTCATTGACAGATTTTGAGGACTTTAGAAATCTAAGATTCTGAAGCCTTCACACTCTTCCCCTAGCCTTCAGTCTTACCTTTTAATGTCCTCCTCCAACATCTTCCACTGGTCTTCCTCTATACTTCTCTTCTTTTCCTATCTCTTCTGCTTATTTCTCTTATCTCTCAGCCTGCATGCAGTCTGTCCTTCCTTGCAGCTGCAAGCTATTGGTTCTCTTTTCCATCTTTCTCCCAGCAGCTACTCATCTTTTTTTTTTTTTTTTTTTTTTTTTTACATAGCATTCTTATGGTACTTATCACATTGCTTATTTATATTATTTACTGTTTTGTTTTGTTTTGTTTTTACTAGACAGAGCAACTGGAGGTCAAAGACAGTGTTGATGTTCATTAAGTTAGAATTTAGTGGGATTCCTATCTATTTTACTTGTAGGAACATAATGCTCAATTAGTCAATGCTATTGGTCTCCACAAATGAGATGATTCCAATTGCTGCTTTGGCTCTGCTGTCTGCATGGTAACCTCATCCACTGTATTATTGATTGTTAAGTGTTGCCACTTGGCTCCTCCTACCCTGGGATTCAACTTCTCTCACTGTATTAAGATTTCTCAATATTGTGGCTGTACTTCCCACTGTAAAGTTTGGCTTACAGAGAAAAGCAATCACAGAGCTCTTCAAGGATGCTGGGGCTCCCCACACAAATGCATTTCTCACAATAGCGGTGAAAGATATATGTTCTTGACCCTCCCAGTGTGGCTGAATAGATCTTCAATGATAAATCCACTCCACCATTCTAATCTCCCTCGCCTTTGAATTCCTTTCTCTACATTAAACCAAAACAAGTCTGGCATTTCTGACTTGCTGACTGTGGGCAAACTTTTGGTTCTATTTCAGCCAATCAATCAACTGTTAGATCCCTTTTTTACTCCCCAAGCTGCAACATTAAATGCAGAATCTCTGCTTAGTGAGCCGTTATCAGTAAATGCAGCCTGATTTGACTTGATGTTCCTCCCACCATTATAGCACTCCCTTATGTCAATTCTTACCCCTGTACTCTGGATTCTGTCTGTATAAATTAGAAAACTTGAGCAATTATTTTGGATTGCAGCACACCTTCTCATTTTGTACCTCACAAAAGCTGATAGTGTAGTTCTAGTCTGAATACCACCAAACTTGAGACCCAGTGTTTCAGCTTGAGTCTGAAGGCAAGAAAAATGGTCTGATTCAATGCTAGAAAGAGGTGAAGGATAGAATTTGAAGTGAGACAGATTTCAGTCTAGGGTTTGGAAAACCTTTGGAGAGTTAGAGTGGTTAACACACAAAATATATTTCTTTAAGACTCATTTTACTTTTATAGAAAGTATCCAGAGGATATAGACAGGCCTGAGATTGTTCAGATGGATATCTATGTTCGCTCATCATTGTTTCCTCTACCAAACATTTATCCAGAAATATGTGCCAGACATACATTATAATAAAACATGTGTTTTTCATCATCATTGCTTTTCATAGTTTTGAGGAACACAGCCCAGAGGTTCATATAAAAATGAAAACATGAAAAGTAATGTAAAAGAGTCAAGAACAGAGGAGGGACTAGTAAGAGCACTGCATTAGAAGATGAACTAGATGATCTCTAACATTCTTTCAAATCCTGAGGGACTTCGATTCTTAAAAAATGATGTAGGAATGCAAACACATTTGTTCTTTTTAATTCCCTTGGCTAGTTTCTTAATTCTTTATAGGTTAACACTTTAAGACATACTTACTTACTTTTGCAACAAAATACTGATTTACTTATGAATGCTAAAAGGAACATGTTGCATTTATAAAAATATCCATTCGTCCTTTAGGCATAACTTCTGGTATATCTTAGAGTATTCATGTATTTTCTTTTTCAGACAAAAACTATGAGACTTCTTCTTTCTTTCAGGTTTACTAATTAAACAAAAATACATTAACTGAAAAAAGAGGCCTGGGATGTGAGTGATCTAAAAAAAAAAAAAAAAAGTGTATATCTCCACCACATTGGGTTATTCTAGTATGTTGCATCATTTGAAAATGGAAGATAAATATTCAAATATTTCTTTAGTATTTATGAATTAGAGCTGGCCAGTCTGATAGAAACCTATTAACTAAGATTGGGAACTGGATTCTGTAACATCAATGATTGGAAATATTAAACTTCTAGGTTAGAATGGTGGCATAATGAAGAGCTGATTTGCCCTTCTTGACCTTTGACTGGAATACTAATAAAAACATAGAGAATTAGAACCTACATGGGAACTGGAAGAAAAAGGACAAGAGTTTACTAAAAGAAAGACAGAGATTGGTAATCCCATGTTCTTTAAAACTGATGAGGGTAGCTTAAGAAACACAATAAAAAGCTCCATCTTCTGAACCAAAACAAATACTTTTTGTAGAATAGTTGAGAAATTTTTGTGACCATCTCCATAGCTTTAAATGAGGGATAAAGAATGCATCTTGGTAACAGGTAGATAATCCAAATTGAAAACTTAAGAATTGAAAGTTATGACCTGAGAGGACTTGTGGTAGGTGAAATCTTAAAGCAAAAAGAGACAGAACTACAGAAGTAATAAATAAACAAACAGAGGCAGAGATTTTTAACATATCCCTTTGAAAATTTGATACTAAGAAAGAAATAAACAAATTGTTTGAAAAATACAGGTAATATGCCCACCAAGGAAAGAAATAGTCTTCCTAAGTACACATGAAATATTTGTAATAATCTACAATAAACTAGCTCATAAAGATTCAATAAATCTTCCAAATCATTTCCACAGAGAGTGTATTGTGTCACCAAGCTCACTGCTACTAAACAACCCTTGCTTTAAAAAGAACCTGAGAAAGAAGGATTATAAAATTCTTAGAAAAGCGAGACATAACTAAGTCGGCTATATAGTTAGGATTTGTGCACTTTCTGTGTATGTGTTATACCACAATAAACATTTATTTAAAGAACTAGAGATAACCCAAATTTTTAAAAAGCAAAATGAAATTCCATTGGCATTTTCGTGGGGATTTCATTTAACCTTGCAAGTAATTTGTAGAGGACGAACATGCTTAAAAATTAGCATTGAATTTTATTTAGAAAAAGTCAATCTTTTGGCAGAAAATAGCTATTCTAAGACATAGAGCATATACAAACTATTAGAATGACATTCTTAGTAATCATGTAACTTGATTATTTTGAATTTTCTTGGTATTGGATCATTTAAAAGTTTTGGTTAATGCAATTGTTTAGATAGATCATGAGACATATGTGTTTAATGTAGCTTTTATTGATCCATTTGAACTCTCATAAATTATATGAATAAGTCAATATTAACATTTTATTTACCTAATATATTCGAATGAAATTGCTAATAGACTGTACACATTATATCTGAAGACAAACCTTATATTATATTTAATGTATTTCTTACATGGAGGGAAAGTTAATTTTATTGTCAACTAGATAATGGCCCATATCTTTATAGTTTGCTAATTTTACTACTGTATTCTTAAAGGATATTTCAAGTTTTCTATATGTAAAATATATATAGTAGGTATATCTGTTCTATAAGACTCATTTATTCCTTTGCATAGGAAACATTTTTGAAAGTGACATTAGAAATCTGAGTAATAAAGCCGTAACAATATAAAAAACAACTAGCATAGCTTTTATAGATTAGGTAAGGAAATTAATCATTTGCTTATCTCTGTCACTTTTAAGAGTATATTTTTTTATGACTTCAGAAATATATTTAGTATGTAATCCTGATTGTAATAGTAAATTCCTATTATAATGGTTTATGCATCATTTAAGGGATAATTACATACTACTTATAGCTTGTTTCTTTGGTTAAATTTGATTTGCAATTTTAGATAACATAAATGTCTTAATTTCTAAATGCAAAGAAGAATATGACCTTATTCTTTAATATATTTTCTGTTAAAAATGTTTATAGACTCTTCTCTACAGCTATCTATTTTGACTCAGTAACAAGACTGCAAAGAGCTGTTATTATGAAGAGATATACTAGCTGATCCAGATGATAGAATAAATTAAGTATAATTTTATTAATAAATTTATCTGGTTTATTGTTATTTAAACCACTTTAAATCACCCTGATCTACACATTTTTTCTTCCTAAGATTAAATACTCTTTTTAAAATGTGTGACTAGAATTGATAATGCTCATTGTTGCATTGCATTCATGACCAAACAAACAGATATTAATTCAATTACACTTAATTTTTTAAACCTCTACTTTTACAATAGTTGCTGATTTGAAATTAAGTGTGCTTTAGTCTTTGCTTAGAATTTTCTAGTGTTGATTATTTAATTGATTTATGATAAGTATATGTGGTACTTTTCATCTTTTCTAGAGAGGTATAAGAAAACCATCTTGAAATTACTAAAGTCATCCTTACCCTATTGTCTGGGGGAAAGGGTCATAATATAAATATGTAAATTTATATATATATATAATCTACCTTATACCAGGCTCAATCTTCATGGGAGAGATTGAGATTCTGCGTCCCTGAGGTTGCTATCACCAGAACCAGTTTAAACCCGTTGTTTCTCTGGGGTGGCTGTCTGCACTAGTAGAGAGTTACATGATGGAATGAGAGTTTAGCACTAAGGGTAGAGCACTTAGAGCATCCTCAGGGACCATGGAGCTTTGAGAGGGACGTGCTCTTAGGAAAAAAGTCTGAGAGGAAAGGCGAGTCATTAACGTTAGGTCCTTCCTTCTCTCAGAGTCAAGTTTCTCTCATTGCTCACTAAAAATAGCCTAAAGATATTGTTGAAATTTTCTCTTTTTCATAGTTTTCTTCAATTGTCAGAGAACTTCCCAGTAGATGAAATTTTCATAGACGATGCTTAAAACCAGGCTTGTTAATTGTATCAAGTAAATTTCTAAGGTCAGTTAATTTTGCATTTAATCTGTGTCTTAAATTAGTTTTGAAGAGATAAGTATCAGCTCTCTATTATATTTTGTTCGAAAAAATGTATATTGGAATTTTGATGACATATGTTTAAAGATAATGCTCTTCTGATTCAGGAATATTTGGTATAGTATCTTTATGCAAAAAAGGCATGTTTTAATGAGTGACCAGAAAAGAAGTTGAACATGGTTTCAAAGCAGTGGTTCAAACATCAATATTTCAGCCAACCAGAAGATGTCACTATTGTGTATAGAATATATGAAAGAAGAAGAAGAAAAGGAGCCAATAACTTTTGTATAGTTCCATTGTGCCTCTCCTAATCTTGCTAAATTTCCCCTGGAGCTCTTTGAAAGAAAACACTGGGGCGAAACATTGTCTTCAAGCTGACAGGCACTGAAAAATTACATTCATTGGGCGGGCATGCCAGTCAGTCAGACTCCTACGTCTTTTCATTTGGAAAAAAAGAAATTAAAGCACACTGGCAGAAAAATTCTACCTCAATTAATAATTTTGTATGGTGCTAACTGGGAATTAATAACCACACACTATATATGTTTTACCTCTAGCAAAAGAGAGTGTCTGTCATAAGTAAATTTAGCAGACATTAATTAAGAAAAATCAAACTTTTGCAAATGCCTGTGATTAAAGTAATAGTTCACTTAAAGCAGAGAAAATAAGCTGCCAAAATATACATTTTAACTGGAGATTAATGGATATCACTAATAGAATATGTTTTTAAACAATACATTAATCTGTTAAAGAGTTTTTAATAATAAAAATGATGTTGACATCCTTGTACTTGGTGCTCAGGACATTACAAAAGAAGTTTACTTAAATCCTTGCAAAGTTATTTTCCTTTTTAGTCAAGGAGCTAAGATTGGTAGGGGAGCTTGTTTGATGCTGAAGAATTTTCCTGGGCCATATTTATTCTAGGAGCAAATGTTAGGAGAAGACAGGTAGACGTGAACTGGATCCCGGTTGCTTGAGAGGCTTATCAAGGTGATGTGGTCCTAACATATGGACTTACTTTGGGTTATTGGTAGGTTTGACAGGCAGGATAGCAAAGGCGAGGTGATTAGTTAGGCAGCATCAGGAATGTTTCCCACTGAGTTATTTATTTTTTTTCGTGAAATATTTTGTTATTTTACCCTTTTCTTCAGTTAGCCCCAAATCAAAGTCTACTTTTAATACATGTCTTTATGCATTAAAAGTTGAGAGTGAATGATTTATATTTTTAAATTTATAAGTGTTACCTTTTCTGGTTTAGTTAGCAAAAGCAACTAAAAAATATATTTTTAAATAAAAGTATAAGACTTTAATTTGTAGATAATTTATATTTAGCTAAAGCTTGTCAGGTGATTACCTGTATCAGGTATTATTCCAAATATTTTACATACAGTATCTCCTAACAAATCTGTGAGGTAAATTCTATTATTATTAAAACACAAAGAGACTTAGTAAATTATCCAATGTTACTATGCTAAAGAGAGGCAGAGTTGGCCTTCAAACCCAGATAATTTGGCATTAGAAACCAGTTTCATAATGTAATAGAAGAGCAGGTACTTCTTCAAAACTAACTCAAAACACAGATTAAATGAAAAATTAACTGACATTAGAAATTTACTTGATATGATTAACAAGCCTGGTTTTAAGCATCATCTATGAAAATTTCATTTACTAGGATAATTGGAGAAATCTATAAAAAAGAGAAAAATTCAACAAGACAGTATTTTCATATTATTTGTAGTGAGCCATGAGATACTTGGGGAGTCAGAGAAGGAAGGACCTAATGTTAATTACGCCATTTCATATTGCTTCTCTGACATGTGACATGTACCATTTAGTTGAGATTATCTCTTGTGAAATTTGTTGCAATTTTCTGCCGAGATTTAAGAGCGAGTAGAAGAAGGTTTTCATAATCTTCCCTAATCTATCAACACAGATGGAAATAACTGATTTTATTAAAATCTAGGCACTGATTTTATTTTTTCTATTCATCTTAACCTATCTTTAATAGTTAGAAGAGCCAGAGGACATTTAATCTTTCTTCAGTAAATAATTTTTATTCTTAAAAGATGGCAATTTTGAGTGAAGGATCATTAGAACCCTAAGGTCTTTGAATTGTGTTTTTTAAGAAGGGAAGGAATTTGAGCTGTTTTTTGCCTTATGAACAACAGTGTCCATTTGAAAGACTGGGATTAGGGTAAAATTTAGCCCTAGAGATTTACAAAATTCATTGCCTCATATCGGGACCTAACATAACAAATGGGTACTTTATCAGTTTAAAGCCAAATTTAAAACAATGTGCATGCTAAATGTACTTCTACAAATAATTTTTATTGTAATTTATTGTTGATATTTTATAGTTTATTGACTCTAAGAAAAACTTGAGGATCTTTTGAGATGTCTTAATTGAAATGAAAAGTGATGAGTTATTTATTACCCTGAGGCCAAAAGGATTGAAAAATATAATAGAAATTTCCAATTCACTTGAGCTACTACTGCCTTTTTATTTTTTATTGAGATATAATTGACATATAACATTGTGTAAATTTAAAGTATACAAGATGTTGTTTGGATACGTTTATGTATTGCAGTATTATTACCACTATAGCATTTGTTAAGATCTCTGTCATGTCACATAATTATCATTTCTATTTTTTGGTGTGAGAAAATTTATAATCTTGTCTCAGTATAGAAGAGTAGAATACAGTATTGTTGACCATAATTATTGTGCTGTGCATTATATCTCCAGACTTTATTCATCTTCTAATTGCAAATTCGTACCCTCAAACAATATCTCCCCAATTCTCTTGCTCCCCAGCCCCTGGTATCCAGTGCTCTACTCTGGGTTTCTATGAGTTTGGCTCTTTTAGATTCCAAGTGATATCATACAATATTTGTCTTTTTCTGTCTGACTTACTTCATTTAGCATAATTCCCTGAAGGTCTATCCATGTGGTTGCAAACTACAAGATTTCCTTCTTTCTCATGGCTGAATTATATTCCATTATATAGATACTGCACATCTTTATCAATTCCATCATTGATGGATGCTTAAGTTATTTCCATATTTTGACTATTTTGAATAATGCTACAATAAACAGTGTCAGAAATCTTTTTACTACCTTATTTTCATTTTCTTTGAATATATACCCAGAAGCAAGATTGCTGGATTATATGGTAGTTCTTGTTTTGATTTTTTCAGGAACTTCTTTCTATATTATTTTTCATAGTACTGAACCAATTTATATTCCAGCAAACAGTGCACAAGAGTTCCCTTTTCTCCACATTTTAGCCAACACGTGTTACCTCTTGTCTTCTTGATGATAACCATTTTAATACATGAGGTGATATTTCATTGTAGTTTTGACTTGCATTTCCCTGATGATAAATGATGTCACATGTACTCTTCAAGAGCTCATCTGGTAGAGTGCAAGACTGTAGCCTAGACATGTGTGAGTTATTTTTTTAATCATGTACACAGCTTCAGAATATGGCAGGAATATCCCAATTCAGAATGCCTTAGTTCTTAAGAAATTTATACACTGAGGGAGTAATGCCATTTTGAATAAACAGATCAATTTACCAAATATTTATTAGTTACTTTATTATCAGGTCAAATAACTTAATGAAGTTAATGAAGACTATATGACAGGAAAAGTCCTGCTCTTTTAAACTGAAATTGAAAGAAGGGTAAGGATTGTGTTTATTTCTACCTTGATGTTTACAGGGTATATAATTCCTCTTACTGGTTTTTTTTTTTTTTATGTCTTTAGAGTAGATAGTCTTGGCTTAGGAGTCTGGTTCTTTATAGAACTTTTGTTCTAGTTGGAGAAAAGAGTCATAGCCAAATATCCATATATCTATAGATATGTGAGAGTATAACTAATTAAGAGAAAGGAAGATAAATTATATAGACAATCGGATCTAGATGCGTTCAGGGAAAGGAGAGCTTCCTATAGACTGAGGAAAGCAGGGAAGACTTCATGGGTGCTACGAAGCTTAAGCTGGGCCTTGCAAAATTGGTAAGGTTTAGAAAGAAGAAATAGCCAAAGATGCCTTTCAGAAAGATGCAAATGTAGACAGGCAGAGTTGAGTAGGGAATGGTATTTATTAGATGAGTCTGGTAAAGTCAAAAGTTTCTGGGACATAACTTTTGGTTGAATCAATATAAACCAATTTCTATTGTTAGAAATTCCCCTTAGAGTACACATCATGTTGGTAGCTAAGGTCTAAGATTGCATTGAGTTAAAAAAAATTCATATTAATTCCAATTCAATAGTACTGAAGGGGGAAAATTCTCTTTTTATTTTATTATGCCATAGGAAAAAAGTGTATTCTATCAATTAAATTATGCCGGTAATTTAATTTTATGTGTGTGCTCAATAGTATATAGCTCTGATATTTCTGGGATTAAATTTGGGATAAAATTGGCTCTGAAATAGAAGCCACTAGAACGATTGTGGCTTAGGAATTGATAAGGCTAATGCTCTTTCCCCTGCGTCAAAGATACTGTTTGAACAGTGTCTTCCTGGAACTAGAAGAGACATTAGAGTATAAAGTATGAAGATATTTATGAAGTTGTACTGAAAAATGGGATTCTATTGATCTAATGCCCTCCCTTAAATACTATAACGACAGAATAATAACGTTCTCTGAATGAGAGAGCAATCGATATAAAAATAAAATTAATCTAAGAAGTAGACAAGTTTTCTACTCTAATGTGAAATTTAATATTTATTTTATTTTCTGTCAGGGAACAGTTCCAGTTTTATTTCACAGCCTTCATATTTCATATAATTAGAAATATATATGGAGGAAAAAATTTTGATAAATAACGTGTAGTACATATTATGGGTCAGTTACACATACTGAATATTAACTAAATTTTGATAGTCACTGATAAATTGAAATGATTTAAAAATAGGTGATTATATTACAATATTTTTTTGTTAAAGTAATTAAAAATCAGTTTTTTTTGATAGAATAAAAAATGTGTGTATATCAGACTTTAGCAAACTATTTCTCTTCAATAGCATTCAATAAAATTTAGTTAGGTGCTTAGATAAGGGCTGAGATGAAGTTTACACAAAATGCCCCATTTTGAGAAATTGGCTAGTTTATCATAATTTAAGTATGTAATAAGCAAGCGTGAGTTAAGATATATTTTTCTTAGCTAAATCCCGATAGATATTTAAATTTTTAAGAACTTATCAACACTCAGTCAATAAAGTTCTTTTTAAATTTATACTTAGCTTTAAGGTAGTTGCTGTGATGTCACAGAACCAGTCCTGTCAAATTATACTCCACTTAGGGCATTACGATGGCCATTAAACATTAGCAGCTCTTGCGTTTATAGAAAGTATCCTTTGGTATTTCAGGGACCATTATAGTCCTTGATGTTCAACAGTCACAGAAACAGTGACTGTATAACCAGAAATGGAAATCAGATCACCATTTGCTCTCTGATGGAAAATATAAAAAGGGTTTTAGGAATCTTGTCTATTATGATAGTATTACAGGTTTAAGAACACCCTCAATATGAATACAGTAGTTATTCTTCTCAATTGTAGCTTATTCTACCCTCAACTGAAATCTTTGTAATTTTGAGATCTGGCCAAATATTTTGCATCTTCTGAACTTTTTGACCATATTGACTCTCTTCTCCATCACACTTGGATGGTGTTGGATGTATGGCCTATGTTTCTATCAATTCTCATATTTAATTATTTTTCTTAATCACATGGCTATTTATTTTATGTCCTTGGTATATCAGATTTTCAGTGAAAGTTATTGAATTTACTTTCTGTTGATAGTTCCCTGGGGAAAAAAATAATCATATATACCAGCATATAAACATTTCCTTCTCTTATGAAATGGTTTATCAAATTTCGATTAAAAATAAAAATTAAGACCATTTTAATCTTAGTAGAAGTTGGCATTTCCTAGTAATTTCCACAATATTTAAGTAGGAATATTGCAACATATATCTCTGATAGGGAGAAACCTTCAGATCCCTGGCCTTTTGTTTCTATGTGGAAGGACTTCATGGAGTGTAACTTTCCAATTTCTTTCTTCATACTTTGTTTATTCTCTGAGAAGGAATGACTCAACCTGGCGAGTTTAGGAGAAGAAACTAAGCAACATGATTCTTTTTCTCACTCCGCCTCTTGTGTACTTCAGTCTTACGGCCTCAAAGTGCTTGAATTTGGGTCTCTTTTAGCCTGCTGTTGGTCAGAAGCCTCTGAAACAGTCCTGCATTGCCTTCGCCTGAAGGTATGTCTATTCAGGGTAAAGTATTAAGGTGATGGGCAGAATTGCAGGTCTGAAAAGCATATTCTCCCATTGGTTTCATTAGAAATAAAGGTGATATTTGGTACAAAACTTGAGTCAATCTCTTAGTTGTTTTCAAACCTGGGAGGTAGAAAAGCAAGTATTATTTATTTGAATCTTGAAATCCCCAACAATCATAACATACTTCCCCCACTTTTTTTATTTCATGCAATAACCACTCAAGTTCTTATTTTCAACTCACTGGGGAAAATGTTTCATTCTCTCAGCACTTTATCCCTGGCTCTAAATGATAAATTTAACTTAGTAGAAATGAAGTACTATAAAATCTTTAATGTTTTGCCTTGGTAAATGAAGCAATTCCAAAAGAATCACATTTTAGTTTTATTCATTACCAAGTAAACAAAGAACGACTCTTTAAAAGTGATTTAAATCTTTTAGGATGTTATTAATATTTTATATTTAATATTAGCTTAACTCACAAATTGTAGCAAAAATTGTGCATGTACTTTTACAAAAGATTTTAGATCTTGCACAAATTGAAAACTGACTTGATGAATTAGAATATTATCCATTCTTTTATAATTATTTTTTATTTTTCTTTCTGCATTTCTGCCCATATTTATCTTATGGCCAGAGATTTGAGGAATCAAAATAACAAAAGTGATCCCATTTCTGCACTTGTACTCATGTGAATTCTTTCAGCAGTTATTAAGAAAAATTTTTTTTTTTCAGTAAGAAACGAAGTCACATGGCATTTTAACACAGAAGACTTTAAGTTGTTTAATTAACCTTGACTTTAAATTGCTAGGAAAATACATGGATTATTGGTGAAGTGTGCTACTTTAAGTATAGCATAGTACTGAGAAAAGAGTAGTGGAACAAGTGAATGTATAAATGATATTTTTTAAAGAGAATATCATTTTTATCTCAACTTCATTTAAACATTCCATGGTAGTTCAAATAGAGAGAAGTTTTTGGAGAATCAGTTCATCATGTGACCCATCATGGCCTTCCAAACTCAAAAGAACCAACAATATCATATATGTATGTGTGTATGTGTTTACCATGTTTATATCATTAGATGTTGCTCAAAGATTGTCTTTATATGTAATGACTTGAATCAATTCATTATTAGTAAATTCTTGAATAAATACATAATAAATTATTTTTAATGATTACTTTTGATGTTAAATATTTTGATATCTTCTGTGAAGTAGAGTAGTTTACTGTAGTTTAGTAGTTCAAGTTTACTGTTGAAAAAAGCCATGATAAAAATAACGTTGAATGAAGTCCTATTAGCTCAAAGTCAAAGAAGTCAGTTCAATAACTAAACCCATCAATGACAATTTAACATTAGAAAAATTTCAATCTATCAAATCTATTGTTTTTAAGTTTAGTTTTAATATTAATTTTAAAATTTGTACTTTTAACAGTTTATATTTTAATTTATATAGATGTATTTAAGACTCATGATGATGAAATTGTCAACAAGATTTAATAAATATTATTTTCTTTGGGAAGAGTTTATTATATTGTGGATGATTTAATAAACGATACTCTGAAAGATATAAGATAGCCTCTTAATAGATCTGACATATGTAAATTAGAGGTATATGAATTATAAGATTTTGTCTTTTAAGGTAAAGGTGTCACACTGCTTAAATCTGAATCTTAGTTTATCACCCAACTAGTTGTATAGACTTCATTAAATTATATAACTTCCGTTAATCTCATTTTTTTATCTAGAAAATGTGACTCTCTCATCAAGCTGTTCAAAAGATTGAATACGGCATGTATGCAGAACACTCACCACGGTACCTGGCATACAGAAAGAGCTGTATAAATGACAGTTATTATCATTTTATTAGTAATAATAACTTTTTTAATTTATATCTCTGGGTTATGATACTTTTTCCATGTTTTTATGACTGTTTTGATCACCTCCTCTTCACCCCATTAGTGAGGGAATTCTTTCCCTAGGGTTATGGGGAAGGCCAAACACATGATACCCAACACTGGACTAATGAGATTGACAGCAGTTTATTACTCACGTGTACTCACAGCATGAGGGAGGAGGATACTGCACATCATGTGCCACGTAAGAGTTGATCTTGGGAAACATGACCAGGCAAGGGCCTATGGGAGGCAGGCTTTGTAGTAACAAGAAGATGAGATGACCTTGGGTTCTTGTGTGGGAAGATGTGATTGGCTTGTTCAAATAATTCTGTAGGCTGGCAGTGAACTGAAGCCCCAAATCAGGGATAAACAGGCATTGTGCCTAGTTTCCATGATGGGGATTATTTGGCTGGGGCCCTGATCCCTGAAAGCAGAGTAGAGAAGGGAACACTGGTTAGGCCATTTGATGCTCTCACACATTCAGGTGTCAAGCTAGCACATAATATTTATTTTGGTCCTTAAATCACAGTAACATTGGATTAATGCCAGAGCTGGATATTAAGAGGATTTAGGTTATTAGTATAATTCACATTATAGCTAACATCAAACAATATGAACAATAAGCTGCTTCCAGACAGGTCTTCCAGTTTGAGTTTATATTGTTGGCTTTTTTTTTTTTCAGGGGTGGATGTAGGAGTTGCTTCAGTTCATACAATTCATGTTGTAAGATGTACTATGTTTCAACCAGTTTCTATGGACTCAGGTGGCAGATTGGCTTGAAATAAAATTTCTCTCAAATTTACCAAGGTTATTGTACCTTTTAAAAAATAGTTCAGTTACTCTTTACATTTTGTGTTTTTAATCCTCGAGCTGATGTAGCCATTGTATATTTTATAGGTTAAGTGATTCTTGGTGTGATTATAAGAAAATACATTATACCAATGTTCTATAATCTAAGTAAATATCAACTTGCTGAATTAAATTTAAGATGGATATTTTAGTTCCTTAAGTAGTATTTATTTATCTGTTTTATGTACTTGCATTACAGTTATCATATAATATAGATGGTGTGGTAAAATAAAAACTTAACACTATTTTTTGGTAATTGTTGCTTCTTTTAATTTAATATAGCTCTAGGTTATCGACTTAGAAAAGGTTTAACATATAGAATGCCAATTTTAAGCTCTTCCAGTAAATGTTTAAAGTTTTTTCATTGTGAGATATTGATTCTTAAATTTCTAATTTCTAAATTACTTTCTCTGTTGAGTTTAGAAAACTGAGCTAAATCTCTTAATTATTGGAATATAATTTTGGTAAGAGTTAGTGAAACTCCATAAAATACCTAACTTAACTTCAGTTGATAAAATCCTTTATAACTGACAGTGACAAATAGCATACTTAACAAAATTAAAAATATAATGTATGAACTAATATATAATACTTTGAACTAATAAAGTGGTGTGAGGTTTACAAAATCCACAATGATGCTATACAATTATGTAATTAGTAAGCATGAGTATTCACTGGTAATTTATCATATGTCTTCCAACTGCTAAATTGCTTTGCTTGGATTTGAAAATAAATGTTACAAAAAGAAGTAGGAGTAGCATTAAAATTCTTGATCTGTCTGTGGGGCAGAAGCTGCTTGCTACCTGCTCAATATATTTATTCTCCCTGTTTTCTTTGTTAATAGAACCCTGGTTGTTTGTTTAACAAACGTGCAAATCTTCCCATATTCCTTTGCAACTAGTGGTGGCTAAAAGTCTAGCATAGAGTTTACCAAACTTACTTAGTTCCTGAGTTCTTAATGCCCCAGTAATTTTTCAACAGTGACTTTAAACCAAAAGAAATACCTAAAACTTTTGTTAAATGATTCCATTCAACTTAACAAATATCTATGTTCTAACAATGTAATAACCATTTGAAAAAGTAATATATTAAGTAAAAGAAAAACTATTTTTATTCCATTTTGACCAACTCAAATTATGTATAAATGGGACGTTTGTACCTTGAATGCTGCACAGCTTTTCAAATCTTAGAATCATATTGGACCTTGTTACCCTCACTTCCTCTTCCATATTTATTTTCTTTCTTTCTTTCTTTCTTTCTTTCTTTCTTTCTTTCTTTCTTTCTTTCTTTCTTTCTTTCTTTCTTTCTTTCTTTCTTTCTCTTTCTTTCTTTCTTTCTTTCTTTCTTTCTTTCTTTCTTTCTATTTTTTTAACAGTAGAACTGTCAAAGTTTAAGCTTTTCAAAGATATATCATTTCAATAGAGCAAATCAAGTATTGAAAATGAATTTGCTCAAGTTAGTAGTTCATTCACCATCTGATAGATATTGCTTTTCTCAAAAATTTATGATATCCTGCCCCCATGAATTTTCTATGACGCCCTGAGGTAGTTTGGCACAAAGTTTAGGAACTATGAGTACAAGGCAAATTGTTGGAAGGAACTTCAGTGAGCATTTGGAAACAGACCAAACTCAGCTGGGATGTACTTTTGCCCTCCATCTTCCCGCTTCTTCCTCTTAGGAATACAGATGCAGGGTTTCAACATGGAGTATCCATCTTACAATCATGAACATAAAAGCTATACCCTAAAGATCACACAACAGTAAGAAGGAAACTGGGTCCTAGATAACTCTTCTGTCAGTCCTGTAAGTCCTTGATTGCTCACCAATGGACCTTTTGTTATCTGTGAACCACGCTGTGGTAAGGTTTCTACTGAATGCAGTTGACTGCAATCTGAACTGACTTCATCTAAGTTTTTAACTGTTCCCATCAAGTATCAACCTGAACCTGACATTTCCATATATGTGATGGCCATTTAAAAAGACCAATCAATATTTGAAAGAATAGGAGATATGTGAATGCCAGAACAAATTTATTGAGGGTGATGCTTTTAATATTCTCCAGGAAAAGAAAATGCTTCAGCTTTCCCAATCTTTGCAGTGAGTTGGCAAAACTGTGAGGTATTGCTGCAAAAAGATCTGAATTTAGTAGCTGAGCTTAGAAAAGTTTGTTTAGAGAAATGCATGTTTAATGGACAATCTGACTAACCCTGTTTACAACAACCTTTCCAAACTTTCATTATGTAAGACATGAAATTGCAAAGACATTGGGCTGTTACCATTGAAATAAATGAATATGCCAGTATCCATCCACTCAATATTAGCTATCCTGCTTGTTTTCAGTTTCATTTTATGTCCTCCTTCCATGCTCTTGCTGTCACCTACTATTAAAGATCCAAGGACAAAGGCTTTCACTGTAATTTTTAATGGAGGCTTGAGTTGGACTTACAAATTAATTTAAAAAGAACACTTAACTTATTTGCAGGCAACAAAGAATCTTTTTGGGACTGTGGGTGGTAAGAGAATAAGAGTCAACTATTTCAAACACAAAAACTCTATTCATATTTTATAAAACTATTTGAATATTAAAGATGTATAGAAATGCTTAAATTCTTTCTTTTCAAACTCTAGATTCCACAAAGAGCACTTTATACACTTACCCCATACCTGCCTCTCCCACCTCTTTCCTCCCTCTTCCTCAGTCCAGACAAATAGATGCATATAATTTCATTTACAAGGAATAGAGAAGGAACTTTGTTGCCCAAATTCAGAAAGTTTTTGATATGTGTGACTTAAATATCTACTATTACTTGAACTTAAATGGAGAGCAATAATCCTCACAAGTTAAGAAAAGAAATTAATATTTACTGATACCTATTATGCATCAAGTTCTAGAAAGTGCTTTTACATATATTATACTTAATATATCAGTTATTTCAGGATAAAGATGGGAATATGTAGGGCAAGGTGGTATGGCAGAAGGCTTGGGATTTTATCAGACTGGGTTTGCTTCCCAGTTTGTCATTTAGGAGCCGGTTGACGCTTAATACCTAAATGGAAGTATTACATGTTAAAGTTAGAGAGACCGAGTCACAGGGGGATTTATATTCTTAATTTTTATTCTTTAATAGATGAGCTAAACCTTTTAGGAAAACAGCCTCAATGGCTCTGAGCACTCAAACACTTCATGAACACCTGCAGCCTAACACAGTCTTTTGTACTACAGGTTTTCTGATTTTATAAGACTTCCAAATGAATGCTGAAATTCTTTTCTTAACATTGAGAATTGAGACCACTTGCATCCACATTACTGAACAATTGGAAGTGAGAAACTGAGATTACTTGTGTCAGCTCAACTCAATATTTGTTTCAGGAAATTCATGCCTGGAAAGAAAGAGATTGGACATGTGGGCAAAGAGCAAGTGTATCAAAAACTGTTCACTTATGAAGATGTGCTTGATCTTCATATGAAGAAATAGCATAATATATTCCTCATGCATGTACCAATCCTAAACTATTATATTATGAACTTTGTTCAATCTTATTAGTTTCCTGCCTTGAAAGACCAGCCTTAAACTACTTTGTCTTAGACCCCCAAACTCTCTACAATAGTATTTCCCTTTGTCCTCCTCTTCCTGAGACACTACTATGACTTTGTTGATGGTGATGTTCTCCCTCATTGCAGCAGGTTTAAAAAAATTTAGCTTTTTTGTTTGTTTGTTTTGTTTTCTGGTGGTCTTTTGAGGAATTGTCAGTCAACACTAGTAATAATTGTAAGTTTTATTTTATACTCTATCATTTAAAAAATGCTGTGTAGTAAAGAATTTACCTAATCCACAGAGAGATTTGGTCTTCGCTTTCGGCTTCTAGGAGGTGACCTCAAAGCCCTTGGATTGACCTACCCGATAAGAGTTACTTTGTTTACCTCAGGGTCTTGAGACACACTGCATAATCTATTAATGTGATTTGTGGTATGGGCTTTGGATCAACACAGTATCAGCTCAGCCTTCGGAGGGTCTGGAAACTATAGGTTAGTCATGTAGGAGGTCAGTCATATTTATGTGCCCAAGTTCCAATAAAGACTCTGGATACCAAGACTTCTGTGAACTTCCCTGGTTGGCCATACTCCATGAATATTGGAGTATGTCACAGATTATTGCCTGGAAAAGTTAGCATCATTATGCATAATGACATCATTATGGTATCATACAGAATATTTTCACTGCCTGGAAATTCTCTAAGCTCTACCTGTTCATTCCCTTACCCCCAACTGCTGACCTTTCTACTGTCTTCATACTCTTCCTAGCAGGGAGTTCCCTTTTTGCATGGAACAAAGCTGCCTTGGGGGATGGGTCGATGCAGGTAAAATGAAGCCCTTCTTCCTTCCCTTTCTGTGTATTTATTCTCAAGTACCATTCTGTTGACATTTCTTAAATGGAATCCGGAGATCTCCCAGAGCAGTTTTTGTTCATAGATAGCTATTTAATTGTTGATCTTTATGGAGGTCAAGGAGCTGGAGTTTTCTACTCTACCCTCTTGTTGACATCGCTCTTAAATAATATGATTTGATTTGCATTTAAATTCATCAATTATACACTATTATTTCAAGTTTATGTGTCTCTGATTCTGAGACTTCCTAGGTACTGGACTGGAGAAATCCAGCCATTATTTTTTAGACAATCTCTTCCTTTGTCTGTGTTGAATCTTGGGCTGATTTATCCATCTATTAATCCCTTACTAAAATTCCATTTGTTTCTAATATTCCTGAAATTCTAAAATCACTGTGGTTGATAGAGGTTCATCCTCACTGTATATATACATGTATGTGTGCATGCATGCACATATGTGTATTTTACAGATAGTAGATAACATAAAAATAATTTTTACATTTCTTTGTTTAATTTAATGATAGTTTAGAGGTGGAAGGAATAATTCTAAATGGCCCAACTCACTCAAGCATTTTCTTAAAACCACTAAATAGAATTTCACACAGGGGAATAACATCTACAGTATTTAGAAGAATATATAAGTACTGTGTTGTCTCAGGGGCTTTATTTTACAACCTTTTAATGAACACTGTTTCTCTGATCCACTTCCAAATCTCCTACATGCATCATATTTTAAGGTTATAAATTATCCGTAATACTTTGGCACTTATTTTTTAGCTTTGAGAAATAACTGTACCAAATGCTTGGAAACAATTTTCTTCATGTAAACAGCCTAAATTTGTCCCAGTTGGGCTTACTGTTTAGATTTCAGCTAGATTGACCACATTTAAAAGAATGGCATGTGTAGCCTTTAATGATCCACTGGTAACTTTAATGTCAAATTAAGGACCTACAAATCCAGTCATCTGTGATAGTGACTTTAATCACCTCTTGGAGAAATTTACCAGGAATCTAAACTCTCCTAAGGGAAAATGGTTGATAATGAGGAAGGAAACCTTAAGACTATGCCATGTCTGTGTTTTCTTATCAGAAATCGGATAAGGGGTATGATTTATTTTCAATTAATTAAAAAAAAACTTATAAAGTAACAAAAACTAAATGGAATACAGTTTATTCATAAATGTTTTTCAATAAATTTTTATTTTAATCCAGTGGTATGGAATGATTAAGATAAATAATAATGCTGATATAAAATGTGTATTCTCCCTTTTTAAAAAGTAAATTACATTATTTTTGTTTAGTCTTTCTGTTTATTCACCCCCTTCCTCTCCCTCTTTTCCCCTCTCTCTTTCTCCTTCTCTGTCCTTCCTCTATCTTTTTCTCTCTTTCTCTGGCATAGATGAAACTTCATGATACATACAAAAACAAAACTATTACTGGTTATTATAATAAGAACTAGTATTTATTGAGTGTTTATTATGTGCCAGGCTCTATCTTAAGTATTGTAGAAATATTATATGAATTAATACTTAAAGCAATTCTATGAGATAGTATTTATCATCATTCCAATTTTTAGATAAAGAATCGGAGGCTTAGAAATGCTCACTTTTTTGCTGATGACCCCAAAATTAGTTAAGTTTTGGAATCTTGGTATCAGAAAGCCATACTCTTAAGATTTATTTTCCAAGAATATTTATTTTGCATGGTCTTTGGAATACAAAGATAAAACTATATTGCATCTATCCTCAAGTAACGTGTAGTCCATTTTAGTAGAAGATGATTGTTTTGTAGGGGTAATCTGGTTAAACCAAAGTATGAGCACAAAAGTCTACCTAAAGCAGTTTATGAAGATTCTACAGAATAGGTAGAATTTGAGCTGAATCTTCTAGAATGAGTTTGAATATTTCTATTACTACAGCAAGGGTTAGTGTTCAGGTTGAAGAAATAGTGGGTGAAATTTTAAAGGCTTATGAGAGTACTGCATTATCTAAGAAAGAAAGAAAAATAGATTTTAAAATTTAGGAGATGTCTTCTTAAAAAATAAATCCTGTAATTGTGACCTCTCTCTGTGTCTCTCTGTTTCTATCTTGCCTTTCTTTCTCTTAATTTTACTCAGATACGGATTTACATTACCTGAGAAAAAATATGTTCCAGTGTCCTATATTACTGAGAAATGACACCTATTTTTTCCACTGTTGACAGCTTTACATTATTTTTTTCTCTTTCTGTTTAACAAAATAAGTTTTGCATATTCAATTATCCATCAAGCAAGCATTAAGCATTAACTATATCAGACACTGAAGCTTTGTTTCTATCATTAAGGAATTTAGTATATGAGGGAATATGACAAATATATAAGGATACGACAAGTTAGTGATTGTGTAGGTGTATGTGTTTGTGTATGTATATGTATATGCATAGGAGTGACAAATTTTGCCTGGAGATTCACTAATGGCTTCCCATCAAAGATGGTGTTTAAGCTGATACTTAATGAAAGAGTATTCACAAGTTGAACGAGGGATCTGTTCTTTTTCTCCCCTCCTTTTTCTTTTTGTCTCAGCTCTTCTCACCTTCCCCATTTCCACTCTGGCATATGCTTTGCCCTTCATGTATTCTTCTCTCTGGTCTCTTCCCCCAGACTTCTGCAAACCTATAGGTACCTTTGTACACTTTTTTTTTTTTTAAAAAGATTTCCCTTTCTTGGAGTATGCAACCTTGTACCAAGATGCAGGGGATTAGTGAATAAATCAGGGTTTTGTCTCCAGTCCCCACTACCTGGGGACCCTGAGTAGGGCACAGACTGTCCCACTTGATGAGATGAGGTGGCTCTAGACTCTTCGTGATGCAAGTGTCTTCTGCTCCTATAATTTCTTGAGATATCTTCCATTTCTTGTGTCTTTCTTTATTCTTGTCTCTCTAATTCTTTTTTGGTTACTCTTTTTCTTTTTTACCTTTACATCTTCTATTGATTTAATAGAAAACTCAAGTAGACATTTAAAGATTTTTATTTACTTTATGAAAAAAAAAGGGATTCTATGCTTTTATTCCACACATAAAAAGTACATAGGTAAATTTGCTTTTGTATGTGTGTGTGAAAAAAATTTTTTTCTTATAATGCTTTTCTTTAGAAAAATACTTCCCCCATCTGTATGTTTTGATACTTGACAGAAAATGTGCTGCTGTTTGTTGGGAGCAATGGAAAGAAAATCTGCAAGCAGTGGTGTTGAATCAGTGGAAACGCTTTCTTTCAGACTGCTAGAATCATCAAAGTGAAACCTGCAATGCTTGTCAAATAAGCTCTGAGATAACATTTTCTAAGTTAAGTCAGCACTGAAATGCTTTGTTGCAAAAGTAGGAAATGATCTAGGTAGGACTTTTTAGGCAGTTGGACACTAGAATGGGAACAACTGAAAAATCAGTTATCTGATAGCAAAAATGTAGTGTCTTTGTAAGTGTCCTACAAAACGGTGATTAAAATGATCAAATAACGTATTCTCTTATCAATAAAAAAAATTGCATGAAACTCTGGGCATGGGACAGTAAATAAAAAGTTTGGAAGGATACTGTCAGAGTGTAGAAATCCATAGTAAATTATATGTTGGAATTGGGGGTTATAACTCAATTGCGACTGCACATTAGAATTTCTGGGAGTGCTTTTTAAAAAAATACCAGTGTCAGTGAGGGGCTTGGACAAGGTTTATTCTGTTATGTTTTGTTTGCCCCCCAAGTGATTCTGATGTTCTCTTGGATTGAGAACCACATATTACGTGGCTTTTTCACAAAATTCTTTGTGCAGTTTTTTTTTAAGCAAAAATTACTAGATTAACTTCTTTTAATTATCTTTTATAAAACTGGAATTAACAGGGAAATAAACAAAAAAAACACTAACATTTAACTACAATGCTCCTCACCCCTCCCAAGCTTCATTATTTTATAACCAGAAATGGAAAGAGTTGTGGAATCTTTTTCTCTGAATCATACTAATGGCTATAGGAGAATTACTGTTTTTCTTTATTTGATGGCATTTAAGGTGGTATTGTAAAAAATATTAGTAACATGTACCTCTAAAAGTCATATTCCTTAAAAAAAACCTTAAAATCTTCAGCTATCAAAATATTGCCTTGAGGAATCGCATATGGGGTAAACATACATAAAAGTTGTGAATGATGTGAGAGATTACAAAATCAAACTTGTAATTGTCTTGTGCCAATGTTCATATTGGTTGTCTCATCTCAGCAAAAGGGAGAGACATTCTCTGTCTTGTTCATTGTCAGAGTCATGTATAGCTCCACCTGGGACCAAGCAGGTATTCTGTAAATGTTTGTTGAATGAAAGAAGTTTATTAGAACAGAAGGGAGAAGCTGATGGTAGGAAATCTATTAAGAGACGACATCAAGTGCCAAACATGGTCAAGGCTATTGAAGAGGGGAAATCCTTGTTTCTGATGTAACAGTCTTTGGTGTCTTATAGAATTAGATCCTCGATTTTGGTGAGAAAAGAGAGACATTACCAGGGCTGAATGAGTCTTGGTAATGGGTGTATGTATTGTTTGGAGAGTCAGGCCAATGCCTGATATAACTGTTTGGATTCCAGCTTCCAAGAAAGCAAGAGAAGCTAGGGCCCAGGAACAAGCAATCCTGATATGAGAGCAGTCACTATTATTTCATCATTTTAATATAGTATTCATTTTAAGGTAGATATACCCCATTGGAATACTCTGACTTATAATTAAGGGCAAAAGATTTAGGGCAAAGGGGAAATTTAAATTGTTCATTAGAGCATTTTTTTAAGACCAATAGTTTCATGAAATCTCTGTGACTTGGTTAGGATAGATTTGGATAAGCTTTTTCTGTTTTTCCTTAATTCTCACAGTTAAGTTAAAGAAATACCTATAACCACACATTACCTAGAGAAATAATACCCTCACGTCTTTCATACATTACATATGTTACATTATTTTATGTTAGACTATCTTACATTAATTGTTATTTGCATTAACTTATAATTTGATTTATACTATTCATTCTTATCTGATTTTATTTTATTTTATTTTTTTAAAAAGATTTTCTCTCTTTAGTCGCACAGGGTAGAAATAAACAGGAATGTCAGCAACGGACTTTTAACAAAAGTTATTGAGCAAACACTACCCAAAATCTGACAATATAAATAAAAAAATGAAAAGTAACAAGATAAATTAAAAAGACAAACAAACAACAACATTTTTATCACAAGGCCTGATCATATTAAACATCAACTTTCCAAATTTACAGATGTATAATTTCCCATATTTGTTGGAAACTTAGATTTTCCTGCCATATAGCTGATAGATGACATCACTTCAACATTTAAAAAAAAATTCTGATGAAACTTTTTTCAAATATGAAAATTTAAAAAGAAAATTATTAAACTGTAATAGGAACTTGTATTACAGAAAAATAAATATTAATGTTAAAGAGTTTAAGCTTAGCCAAATCAGCCAGCATTATAACTCAATAAGTCCAGTTTAGTCTAGATATAGAATAGTAGAGACACAAAGGAAAATCTATGTATTTTGGAGGGGATGTGGGGGAAGTCTTTCCCCTAATTTGAACTCATTTGAACTCATTTGATTCAAATATAAAATCTCAGAAAATTCAGGCCAACAGAAATTATACTTCTTTCTTGGCCAACAGAGTAGCACTGTGGAACAGCTGAAAACCACATTTTCATGTGTTTATAATTTAATTCTCTTCTACCACCTGCATGTGACAAACAGTTCCCTCACAGTTGCCATCTGTAGCTTTGCCAGCTGTTGAACAAAATGCAAAATAAATTTAACTCTTTAAAAACATTTGATTCACTGATTATGTTTACATGTCAATCATATATATTCTGGCTGTCATTCTCCTTGGTATTCTAGAATTTTGACATTACATAAGTGGAGTAGGTATTGTTGGCTCAGCCAGTTGACACCGTAAAAGGATAATTGATATTTGAAACTGTTAATCAAAGCTGTTGAAACTAAAGGAAAAGGATAAGTAAACCTGTCTTAAGTTTTTCTGTGTATCTGAAAAGCTGAGTCCGTTATGGTAAAGGGAATAGTTCAATTGCACAAGTGAATAAACTGTAGAGTTCTATATACTCAGATTCAAATCCTGCTTCCTCTTTTTTAGCATTGTGGCTTGGAAGCAAGTATAATTATCTCTTTAAGTTACAGTCTGTATATCTGTAATATAGTGATATATTTGCACCTTAAATATTTATCGAGTCTCTACTATATACTAGATACTGGATAAATGCTAGGGGTATAATGGTCAGCAAAGCTATGGTTGTTGTCTTACTGGCACTTATAGCATAGGAAGGGTGACAAGCAGTAAGAGTAGCCACATATTTCAAATTGGAAAATTCATTATTTCGAATTGGGAAACTGCTGTGAAGGAAAATATTGTAAACTATGACAAATTATAACATGAGAATGTAGTTTAGATTGAATAGTTAGTAAAGTCTTCTCTGAAGAAGTTCTGCTTATTTGAGATTAGAACAATGCATAGGAGATAATTTGTAAAAGGGTAGGGGCAAGGGAGGAAAAATATGCAATTTAGTAATAAGAAACAGCATGTTCAAAAGTCTAGGAACTGAATATAAAAAGAGGAGTGAAAATGTTGAAAATTAAGAGATAGAGATCATAGAGGGACTTGACCACATTAAAAATTTGAAATTTCATCTTAAATATGAATATATTGAACAAGGGTAAAAGAAGAATAATGGTAAAATCATATTTGAATTTTTAAAAGGACATGTCATGTACAATTTTGAGAATGGACTGAGGAAGGAAGACAGAGCAGATGGAGAATGGCATGAGTTCGGTGGGCTTAGCTGTGGTCTTGGGAAAATATGAAGGTAGCTTTCAATATGGTTGAGAAGGAAAGAAAAGATGAAATTCATAGATAGTTAAAGAAAACGTCATTGGACGGTGATGATAGATGTAAAGGAAGGAGTGGTAAAAAGGAAAGAGTTGTCAATGTTGACTCTTGTTTAGTCATGAAGAACTGGATATATTGCTGTATCATTCAATAAACAAGGAAATTTCAAAGAAAAATAGCTTTGGAGGAAAGACTTCTGGGATATGTTGAGTTGGAAATTACTTTGTTACCTTTCATACATCAAGGAGACCTTTGGATATTTAGATCTGAAGCTGTAGAAGTCAAAAACAATGATATAAAATTAGGAATTATCAGTGATTGGATATTTATTGACATCGTAGATGTGGATTAGATTCCTTGCAGAGAAAGTAAAATATAAGAGAAAAAGAGGCCCAATAACAGCCTTTAGAAATATCAATATGTGTAGTCTAAGTAAAACAAATATAGGTGTGGGTGACTGAAGATTTAAGAGGAATGTGTTATCATTGGGAGGTATATATTTCACTCAGAAATTACTAAACTCTTTTGAGAGTAGCTGTATCATTTTCCATTTCTACAATTTGGCAAACTGAGTTCCAGTTTCTCTACAATCTTGACAACACTGCATAGTGTCAGTTTTTAGCCTTAAAAAGGCCCCCTCCCCCTTGCATTTTATTAGGTATGTAAAATGGTATCTCATTGTGACTTTAAGTTGCCATCTAATGGCTAACAAAGTTAAGACTTTTTTCATGTGCTTATTGTCTGTATATCTTCTTTGGTAAAGCATTTATTCAAATATTTTGCTCATTTTAAAAACTATTATTTTCTTATTGTTGAGTTTTGAGAGTTCTTTACATATTTTGGATATAAGATCTTTGTTGGATATGTGATTTACAAGTACTTTTTTCCAGCCTATATAGCTATTCTTTTCCTTCTCCTCATAACAAATTCTTTAACAGAAGAAAAGTTTTTGATTTTGATAACGTCCAATTTATAATTTTTGTCTTTTATAATGTTTTTAAAAATTTATTTTAGTTAGTTTCAAGTATACAGTACATTACTCCTTTTCTCTTCTGGTTTTCCACTTAGCCAATATGTTAATGCTAACTACATTCTCTATGCCATGCTCCCCATTCCCATGACCATCTATCAACTACTAATTTGTACTTCTTTAACCCTTCAACCCCATTATCCCAGCCCCCCAACCCCACTTCCCCTCTGTCCATCCCCGAATTGTCCACTATATTTGTGAGTCTGTTTTTGATTAGTTTGTTCTTTTTGTTCCTTAGATTCCGCATATAAGTGAAATCATATGGTATTTATTTTTTCTTTGTCTGACTTATTTCACTCAGCATAATAACCTCTAGGTCCATCCAGTTTCACTCAGCATAATAACCTAGAGGTCCATCCATGTCAGTGCAGAAGGTAGGATTTCATTATTTTAAATGGCTGAGTAATATTCCATTGTATATATGAACCATAACTTCTTTATCTAATCATCTGTTGATGGGCATTTAGGTTGCTTCCATATCTTGGCTATTATAAGTGGGACTGCCATGAATATTGGGGTGAATAGATCTTTACTAATTATTGTTTTAGTTTTCTTGGATAAATACCTGGAAGTGCAATTGCTGGGTCAAAGGTATATCCATTTTTAATTTTTTGAGAGACCTCCAGACTGTTTTCCATAGTGGCTGTACCAATTTGCAATCCCACCAACAATGTATGAAGGCTCCCTTTTCTCTGCATCCTCGCCAACGTTTGTTGTTCTGATTTATTTATGATAGGCATTCTGACAGATGTGAAGTGATATCTCATTGTGGTTTTAATTTGCATTTCTCTGATGATTAGTGACCTTGAGCATCTTTTCATAAGTCTGTTAGCCATCTGTATTTCCTCTTTGGAGAAGTATCTATTTAGATCTTTGCCCATTTTTTAAATTGGATTGTTTTTTTGTTGTTGAGTTCTATGAATTCTTTATATACTTTGGATATTAACCTGTTATCAGATGTATCATTAGCAAATAACTTCTCTCAATCAGTTGGTTATCTTTTTTTTTTTTTTTACTGTTGATGGTTTCCTTTTCTATACAAAACCTTTTTAGTTTGATGTAGTCCCATTTGTTTATTTTTTCTTTTGTATCCCTTACCTGGGGAGATACATCCAAAAAGAAATTACTGTTAGTAATATCGGAGAGTTTACTGCCTATGTTTTCTTTTAAAAGTTTTATGGTTTCGGGTCTCACATTTAAGTCTTTAATCCATTTTGAGTCTATTCTTATATATGGTGTAAGAAGGGGTCCAGTTTATTTTCTGTGCATGTTTCTGTCCAATTTTCCCAACACTATTCATTGAAGAGACTATCTTTACCCTATTGTATATTCTTACCTCCTTTGTCACATATTTAGTGAGCATATAGTCATGGATTTATTTCTGGGCTCTCTATTCTGTTCCATACATCTGTTTTTATGCCAGTACCTTGCTGTTTTGATTACCGTAGCCTTGTAGTATAGTTTGACATCAGATAGTGTGATACCTCCAACTTTGTTCTTTCTCAAGATTGCTGTGTCTATTCAGGGTTTTTCATGGCTCCATATAAATTTTAGGATTATATTCTAGCTCTCTGAAAAATCCCATTGGTATTTTGATAGGGATTGCATTAAACCTATAGATCGCTTTAGGTAGTATGGCCATTTTAATGATGTTGATTCTTCCTACTCATGAGTACAGTATATGCTTCCATTTATTTGTATCTTCTTCAACTTCCTTTTTCAATGATTTCTAATTTTCTGAGAACAGGTCTTTTACCTTCTTGGTTAATTGGATTCTCAGGCATTTTAATGTTTTAGATTTTAATGTAATTATAAATAGGGTTGTTTTCTTAATTTCTCTTTCTAGAAGTCCATCATTAGTGTATAAAAATGCCACTGACTTTTGCATGCTTATTTTGTAACCTGCTACTTTACTAAATTCCTTGATCAATTCTAATGGTTTCTTGCTGGAATCTTTAGGGTTCTCTCTATATAATCCCTCCCACTGCAGTGTCAGTTTACATGCCAGTGCTGTCTCTGTGGCTCTCTGTACAAGTTTCCAATTGTAGCAAGGCCAGCTGCTGCCCACCTTGGGCCTGCAAACACCCAAGCTCTGTTTAAGAATTACTGAAGCTCACGGGCATGAATGTGTGTCCCTCCACAAGATGCTTCTGGAGGGGCTGCATGAACTGAGTGCTATTGTTTGCTGTTGAATTCATGACCCAAGGAAAGCACAGGATGGGACTGGGTTGCCTGGGATCAGGCTTGCCACTGGTAATTGTGAGTTAGGTAGGGTGTCGTCTCAATGAGGTACAGGGCTGTCAGGCCTACACAGCCCCAGATTTGCTGCCAGCTCTGGGACCGTGGGCTCTCACCAAAGTCAGATATCACTGCACCACCTGCTATTGTCTTTGATGGGCCCACAAAACCCCTGTGATTTGTCCAAGCAATACTGTACCTCATGCTGCACAGTCCCACAGAACCCTGTGATCCCCCCCAAGAGAAATTGCAACTCATACAGGCAGCAGTGGTCTGCTCACAACTGTTTTCCCTGAAATGCGCTCACTGTGCTAGCCAAGGTCTATTGCCTGTGCAGATTATGCAACCCCAGAGAAAAGCAGGGCAGGGGAGGCTGCGTGTCAGTGGGCTTGGGGTAGAGGGATCTGAGGGAGAGAAGGGCCGTCAGGTCAATACAGCTTCAGAATTGCTACAACTTCTGTGCCTGGGTGTTCCTGCTGTAGTCACAGATCACAGCAAGACCAGCTGCCCTCTGAGGCGGTCCCACAGGACCCTGTGCTCCCTGGACACAATATTGCGACTCTTGCAAGCAGCAGAGGTCCGCTTGCCGCTGATTTCCATGCAGTGCCCACCATGCGCTAGCTAGTTTGTTGCCTGTGAATATTGGGAGACCCAATAGGCTGCCTGAGGCAATTTGTAGGTTAAGTAGGGTGGGTGTGTGTGTGGGGTCTCAGGGAGACAGTGGCCTCAGATCAAGACAGCCTCAGCCTTCCTGAAACTTCTGTATCCTTTTGTGCATTCCCATGAAAATCTCAGATCACAGCAAGACCAAGTGCTGTCTGGGACTGGTCCATAGATCCCTGAGATCCTCCTAAGTTACTGTTGGCTTGAAACTGTCTCCAAAATGCTAGCTCCCAGTGCTGGCTGCCAGCTGGGAATGTGTCCCCGAATAGGTGCAGGGTGTTGCAGCCATCCAGCAGCAAATGCCCTGGGCAATCTGCAGGGGCGGGGCGGAGGGCGGGGCTGATCTCCTCAGGCCGGCAGCTTCTTAATAGGCCTGTGGGAGGGGTCTGCACAGTCTAGTTTGCGAGGTCTATAGATTTACCTGTAGTGGAGTATACTAAGGCGCAAAGGTGGCTGCCCTTCGGGTAATGCAGACTTTGATGGCGTGAATCCCGTGGGAGCCTATGACCCACCGTTGGTGTCCTGAGTGAGTGTCCACAGGTCAGAAAACTTTGCATGGGTCCTTCAAAGGGGAGTCTAGGGTTTCAGTCTCCTTCCATCTCACCCAGACAGCCGGAATCCCGTCTGTTTTTATTGACAGAGTTATTAGAATCTCCTCTTCCCTGGGCTGGGGAACCACCAAATGAGTCCAGGACCCCCTCTCCTTCAGTATAGCCTCTACAGCAGCACTTTATCTCACCGTGATCAGGTTCAGTCTGATTCTGGACTTTGCCCCTCCTACTGGCTTCAGTTTATCTCTTTTATATTATCAGAAGTAGGTGTTACAATCAGCTGGACTTCAGGAGATTCTCCATGTTATTTTAAACTTGGTTGTAATTTCAATGCGGACCTGGGAGGAGACGAACCCTGCGTTTACCTAGTCCGCCATCTTCCTCCTTCCCTCTTTTATAATATTTTAAATGTTTTATCTAAGAACTCTTTGGAATGGCAATAATTTCTGCATTAAATTTCCTTTGTACCTTTGTAAAAATTAATTATCCATATATATATATGGATCAATTTTTAGATTCTCTTCTGTTTAATAAATCTGTTTATTGATTTTGAGTTCAATACAGTGTCACTTTATAGACTTTGAAAGCAGGTAGGGTTACTCTTCCAATTTTGTTCTCCATTATTAAAATGTCTTGGCTATTCTAGGTCCTTGCCATTTCCATATTAATTTTTAGAATCAACTTGCCAATTTTCGCATAAAGCCTGCTGAGATTTTGTGTGGGATTAGGTTTAATCTCAAGAACAATTTGGGGAGAAATGATGCAGAAAAAGTATGAATGATGGAAGAAATAAAATTTGTGTTTTGTCTTCAATAGTTATGCTATTGAGTGTCATCGGTGTTTGGACCTGTGGGTGGAAGGAAATATGGAGTGTGCTAAAAAAAATTCTTGGAGAAGAGTTAGAAGACAGAAAAAGAATGTTTGACTACTACAAATGAAAATCCTGGTAGGATTAGATGATTATTAATTATTTTGGATTCAATATAGATGCAAGAGACGTTGTAAGATATTGAGCAATTTAAATTTGAGAGAAGAGTATACTATATTCTGACAACAGTAACATTCAAGACTTAGTGATTGTCCTGATGGATGCAAAGCAATGTTTTTATTTTAATGGGAAGGGAATAGATTATACCAGAAGAGTTGAACTGAATTTTTGAGCACCGTGATTTCTATCTTAAATGAAATAACAGTAACCACTGTGATGCTATCCATTTTCCCAACTCAAAAGTCTGTAATTAAGCAACTGAATTTATCCATTCTTACTTATTATGAATTTCAGAGTTTTTAAACCTTAATAGCTTTCACAATGCTCCTCAACTGAGCAAAATTTAGCAGAATAGACTAAAAATGTCTCAGAGATATCCAGGAGCTAATGAATAGATGGCTTATTTCCTTGCTCTCTATGTCTTTATTAATAGATACAAAGAGAGCTATTTACGTGATTTTCCTCTTTGGCTTTAAAGTTTCTACTTTCTTACTATATTTATTTCTTTTATTACTTTAGTACTGAGTACTATTCTAAATGCTTAGAGAAGTGCCTTAAGAGGTATGTAGATACAGAGAGCAAGAAATAAGAGTATGGTCAAAGATTAGGGTAGTAAAATGCCCATCAGGGCTGGGTATACAAACAAAGCTTTTCCCTTATATAACATGAAAATATTTCAAAGCAGGTTTTGTTGACTTATCAAAACCTCTGCCTTGTGCAATCACAAAATAGAAGTTAACATTGCAAATGTTTAGTTTGTAAAAATACGGATGGCTAAGGTCAGATCTGACTCTGGAAGAACACTAATTGCTTTGTTTCCCTGCGTTTCTCAGGGTTAATGTGGTTATGTGTAATAGTTAAAATCGAGGCTTGAGGTGAAGTATAGTCTATACTTTGCAACAATCATTCTCAAAATATGTCATTTTGCTGAAAGGAAAATTTGAAAGGTCTGACATCAATTTTTAATCAAGGGCTTAAAATTTTGTGGAAAAGCTATAAACTTTTATGGTAGATAATTTGATATTACTTCTTAGGGAGTAGATCTTGTACGCCATCCATTTAACATCTATGATAAGTCAGGACCAGGCTCTGAGGTGTTCCTTAAGTGTTTGTTGAATATATTAAATAAATGATAAAACTGGAACTAGGATACTAGTTTTATTAATTATTAGTTCTCTATTCTAATTACTTTAAAAGTAAAATTTAACTTCTAATGAATTAGACATGGTAAATAAATCCCCCTTCAAGAATCTGGTTTATAAGCACTAAAAAAACAAACAAGCACCCCTCCCCAAAACAACCATTTAACCAAAAAGCTTTAAGTCTTACATCCTTAAGAGTTTGGGAAAGTAGTTTAAGATATTCTGCTAAGGCTCCAACAACTGACAAGTTTCTTTCCTCTTATTTACAATTGCTTCTGCATTGACTCATTCTGACTCTGATATTGTATTAGCTTGCTTTACAAACAAGTAATGGAGAGATAAGGGGATTAAAATTTTGGAGACATATTTGGCAATAAACAATATTAAATCTTTCACTAGGCTACCAACAGCATTTGGACAACATACAGATCAAATCTTGAGGCATTTTGAGTCCTAGGATTGAATTAAAGGGGACAAGAGGCAATGTAAAATGAAACTGTGGGTTTCAACACACCTGGGACTTTTTGATATCTAAACATACATCTCCACTTTTTTGCAGTACAAAAACACTTTTAAATGTCAGCATCAAGGCAATCTGGGAGTCTCAAATGATAGAATTAGTTATATAGCACAGGCACTCATCAAAGGGAATATGTGAAAGAGTTTTCTGAATTTTATTTTGGTCTGTGTTTTCGCAAATTCTCAAAGGTCTTCAGGATGATATCTGTCATCATAATGCTCAAGAGATGATAAATAGAGTCTTTTTTTAAAAAATAAAATTGTGGAGTGTTATTCATATGCTATGAGATTATCACATTCATTCAGGCAATGGCGAGTTTTTTGTAGGGTTGTTGCATATATACTTTTAAAAATGTTTCAATTAAATAAATACTTAATTATAGTTTAAAATGTCAAATAATGTGAAATGTTATTAAAAATGGTCACACCTGCCTCCTACCTCACAATATCTTCTAGTGTTTTGGTTGTTTCTTCTGGCATTTACCTTCATGTATCTAAACAAATAATGCAATATTTTGCTTTGTCATTTTTGGACAAAAATTGACTTCCTCCTGTGGTAATTGCAGATTTTACCTCTCCTATGTCCCTCTTTTCTGCTTCTTTAACTGATTTTGTGGAATCCATAGTCACTCTTTTTATTAATATGATTATGTAAAAAAGGCTAACTGCCAAGCCAAGTACTATACCTCATTTACATTTCTGTTCTTGTGCAACATTTAATTTTTTGGCTAAGAATCATTACATATTTTTCTGTTTTGATAATTATCTCATTTTCTTTTTTTTTCTTTCATTTGTTTAGTTTTTCTTAATCTATGACACTTTGGTTCTTTTATCTCTAAGAGCTCAATAAAATGCCTTTCGTTACAATTTTCCATAAAGTCAATCTTATCAGTTTCATATCTCTAGTTAATAAAACCAATTTTGGTTTTCTTTGATAAACTCATAAATCTGACACATTTCTTTCTGTTCAGCTCTGATTATTTGCTAAGATCTGCAGAAGTGCTACTTTGGGAATTCCTTTTGCTATTCCCCTTGGATCTCTAGTTTCCCAAATTCCACATCCACTCTTCCTTGCTGTATTTCCTCTGGTAGCTTCATGATATTGAATGCATTAGATAAAATTTTGACATTCTGAATGTCAGAAAATGTTTTTTTGTTCTACTTTTTGATTAATAATTTTGATAGGTACACACATTTAGGTCAGAAATAATTTGGCCTTAGAAATAAGGGACAATGTTTCACTGCCTTCTAGCCTTCATGATGGTGTGGCTTTTAGGAAGACTGATGATGATGTTATTTAATTCTTTTTATATGACCTAATTCTTTCAATATTATCTCTTTTTCCTGTTCTGAAATTGTCTAAGGATATGCCTTGCTGTAGATCTTTTTACATCTATTTTGCTAGTACTGTTTAAAGGAAACTTGCTTCTTTCTGTTTTAGGAAATCTTGTAGTTTTTGTTTCCTTTTTCCATTTTCTCTGTTCTTTTCTCTCTGGAAATCCACCCCCTGCGGCCCCTCCCTCACTTTATTATGATATAGTTGATGGACAACGTTATGTAAGTTTAAGGTGTACAATGTGATGATTTGATATCCATATATATACTGAGAAGTGAGTTCCATGATAGACTTTCTGGAAATTCTCTCACCTCTAGATTTCCTTGTCCTATCCCTCAGTTCTTTCATTTCTTTCTCTCTTTCTTCTCCTGCCTCTCTCCCTTCTTTCCTTGTCCTCTCTCTTTCTTTCTTCATTTCTTTCTTTCCCTCTCTCCCTTCTTGCCTTCTCTCTCCTCCTGGCGTTGCTTTCCCTCTTTCATTGCTTTCTAGGAGAGATATTTAACTTTATCATCTAACTTTTCTTTACAGATTTAAAAAAAACTTAATCTTTCATATTTTTAATTCCTAACCTTTTTTTTTGCTCTATAATAGTTTTGATTCTCATAGTCTTTTTCTTTAATAAATGCATTATCTTTTATTTTACTGAGAATATTATTTATAGTTTATTGTAAAGTTTCTTCTCTTCCTTCTATTGTTTCTGAGTCCCTTTGTTTTCTTCTTGTTGGTTTTGGTATGTATTTCCATATGGAGATTGTGCCTGTGTATTTGATATTTCTTGTCTTTACATTCATTTTAAGAGCAAGTTACTAAAACACTACTGGAAGTTATATGCTTTGATGAGCTCTATTGAATTATGGGCTTTTCTTAGAGTCATTAGGGAGCTATTAATATTCTTTTTCTTTCTTTTTTGAACTTTTGAATCCTCAGAAGTTATTATATAAAACCAGAAATTGAATAAGTTTTTCTGTAAAGGATTCAATAGTAAATATTTTAGGCTTTATGGGGCTATACAGTTATTGTCACAACTACTCTACTCTGCCCTTGTAGCAAAAGAAGCCATAGATAATATGTAAATGAATGGGTATGGCTGTGTTCCAATAAAACTTATAAAAAATAAAGGTGAGCTAAATTTGGGCTCAAGATGGTAGTTTGCTGACCCTTGTCTGAAAACATTACTTGTAGGGGTTCAATTTCTTTAGAGATGATTTTTCCAGATTTTTACCATGAGTTGAGGGTAAGGTAGGAAATGAGTCTGCTGGTGTTCTAGAGCTGGGTAAAGGAAAGTATCTGAGGGTTGTGCCATTTAATATGACAATCCTCTCTTAGTATACCTAGTATCTCATTTTTACGCCTCTCCTGCTTTATATCCACAAACCCTGTGCTCCTGTAGTTCAGTTTTTTGATAATAGTGTTTCTCAAACTAATGTGCTTATGTTATAGCTGAGGATCTTATTAAAATGCAAGTTCAGATTTATTAGCTCTAAAGTTGGGCCTGAGAATCTATATTTCTTATAAGCTTCTGCATGATGTTGTTGGTCCTCAGAGAGCACTTAAGTAGGGGAATAAATACCACATCTCCTGTGGGTCTAAGAGAGAAGATAGTCCATTTTTCTCTTTAGAGACTTTCAAACAATCTCAATGTTTCCAGCCCCATTTCTCACCCCTACCTTTCTAAGATCTCTGAGTCTTTCCAGTCTTCTAGGGGTAAATGGACTAGCTGTTTGTTAGTATCTTCTGTTGGCAGCTGGATTTTAAATTCCTCTTAAGTCATATTTAATTTTTAAAATTCATTTTTCAATTTTATATATTATATTCAAACCTACTTTCTTTGGATTTTTAAAAAGCATTTAGAGAAATTTTAAGATGAAAAGGAGAATATATTTGAAATTGAAATTGAATTAGAAAGTGAGCCATCATAAAATATTTTCTCAAACTGTGTTGGGGTAATCAGACATAAATCAAATTGTATTATATTCACCCAGAAATAGCAAAGGAATATAAATGTACATATATTAGTAACAATGATCACTTTTGGAATAATACTTCAAAATGTTTGCTGAGGCAGAGCCAATCATTGTTATTAATTTTCGGACTTTAAATTTTTGTTAGTTTTGAATTTGCTATGGAAAGGATTATTTAAAAAAGTTTCATTCCTTTCATTTCCATTATATGTGTTTACCACCTTGAAATATTTTTATTAATAATAAAATGGATTAGAAAAATAAAAGCACCATTCTGTCGTGGAATTACTCATGGCCAACCTGAGGCAAAAATGGGTGAGTAGATTATATTTGTTTTCATTATCCTAATTCCAAATAAGGATGTCCATGTAAGAAATGTCCAGACTTATGGAGAATTTTTATGAGTTTTTTGAGACAAATTGACCACAGATCTCAGATGCTCCAGAGAATGCCAGTTTTGCAATTTCTTTTATACATTTAGAATTAAAGAGAGAATGTAAGGAAAATTACATGAAAGTAGGAGAGCAAGGTACAGGATAGTTAACAAGACTGTGCACTCCTCTGAGGGCGATTACACCTTCTAGGGGTCTGAAAAAGAGAATTAGTTCTAGCATTGCAAGTGTGTGTTAACCTACACACACAAGAACAATGGGCAGGACTTGCTTAAGGCAAAGATTAACCTTCTACAAAAGAAATTGTATGCCTAAGGTGAGACCAGCCACCACTACCTGCCCAGCTAGAAATCCATGGTCATATCACCTTCTGAGGTTTTCTTAGTCACCGATTTATTTCAAAGACCCTTTTTTTGTCCACAAGGATATCATGCCTTGACTTATCTATGAAGGTTAGAACAGTTGCCTGAAAAGCTTCTCTTCTATCTTATGACTCAGGGTTTCATGTCCTAGATTTTTTCTACCATCTTATGACTCAGGGTTTCATGTCCTAGATTTTTTCTACCATTCTTTTGTGTCTTTGCTCATAAGCAGTACCAGTACACTCTGAATTGTAATTTAATTTACTAGTTTAATATATTGTGGCTAGCACATTGTTAATATAAAATAATGGATCTCTACATGGTATTTGAGGGGTTATAATAATCTCAAAGTAGGCATATCATTATTCTGCCAGTCTAGAATTATTATATGAATGCTTCAAATCATAACACATAATGTACTCTATCTAAAAGACTATTGGAATGGAAGTCATAAAGATTGCCACAAACAACAAGACATTGGATAAGTTACTAAATTTCTTTATAGTAGTGATTGAGTTGCATTCATTTTGAATATAGATGTTATTCTAACATTGTGTTCTTCTAAATATCATATTGTATTAGTCATGTTAAGGATTAATATATCTTTAACCTTTGTACTTGGAAGAATGAAAATCAAATTGAATTTATATGCAAACTCTTCCTGAAGAATATGTGATTTTTGTGTATAAGGTCAGAAAATATCTTAAAAATTACACTTTATGTGCAGAAATTTCATATAAAGTGTTTCTAGTTTAAAATATTTTATTTTAATGAAATAAGGCTATAGAGAAGTGAGATTACTTGCAATACATTTCATAGTATACAGTAAATAAGATTCCTTATTTACTCAGATTATCTTTATTATTTCTTCAGATAATCAAATTAATGTGTTCTTACAAAAATTTCAACAATATGGATGATAATTGCAGTGTCAAACCTATTTTTCCAGTTTTACGCAAATAAATGTATACATTTATTTACTTTAATATCAAAGAATAACACCACACATAGTATTCTATAATTTGATTTCATAGTTCTTTGAATTATAGGTAATAATGAATTCTACAGAAGGCAATAAAATGTTTTATACTATAGAATCTGATTTCATAGCCATATCCATTAAACTTTCGTAGTTATAGAAATGTTCACACTAATGAGTAAAAGGGATACCTAATAAATTTTGTCATTGAACCTCTAATTTATCTATTTTGACAAGCATATTTAATTTTAATCATTTATGAATTTGTTTAATAGCAAGCTAGTGAATGTGAATTCAATTTCATAAAACTTATTGCCTTAATATTGTGAGATCTTATAATTGTGCTGTTTTTGATGAAATATATGAAGGTGACTGGTGAAATTATTATACTATAGAGTAGTAAAAGATCATTAGATATATGAGCACTAACAGAATTCTAAAGTTCAAAAAGGGATGTCTCTAGATCTTTGTGCAAAAGAATTACTTTTTATTTTACCAAAGACTTGAGCTCCTTGGGATGAAAAATTGAAAACTGAGAATGAGCAATGAAGGAGGCGGTTATGCTACCTGTGCATCATCTCATTGGTTGGGAATCCCAGGAATCTAGAGAAAATTGTGAAATTATCCAGGAAACCCCAATCTCCTGTTTGGGTTCATGTTGAATGGACTGGTGATAAAGGTTCAATCTTTTCTGCCTTTGCTTCTTTAGGAATATTCCTTTTTTTAAGAGTTAGGAGAGTATGTTTGAGAAAACACAAAGATGTATGTGAAAATTTAAGCCTTTTTGAAACATCTGGAAAATATTTCTGAGTTGCTAGTTTCTTTTACTTCCTCCATCCAGATCTTCCTCTACCAGACTCCATCCTTAGCAAAGATAAAGGGTAGTGTTTACAGGGAGTCAGTTTCTCAAGGAACTGATGGCATGTCTTTATGGCAGTGTTACCTACTAGAAATACCATGGCTACAGAGTTGACTCTAAGATTTGGCTTCATGTTATCTTTAATAACTTTCTTCATGATGACCTTCTGACCAAGTGCATGGCTCAGAGGGGCTACTGCACTACCTGCAGACATTTCTAAACATTTGCTGATGATGTATGAATTGATCTCTTTGGATCTTTATAGCTTCTAGTTCTACTCACTCGGCAGGACTTCATGGCAGGAGAGTTATTCATATAAACCAATGGAAAGTCCAAGTCAGGGTTGGCAGTTATGAGCACTCACACTTCTAGGCTGAACTCCTGAACCCATGCCAGGTACTCCTAATCCACCATGGCGCTCTTGCAAACTGGGCTTAAATGTGACCTCAGAATTCTTTTCTATAGAGTGTTCAAGAATCTGGTATGAATATTTTGAAGTTTGTATATAAAATGAAAATGAATTTGGTCTTATGTTCAAGCTAAAGAGCCATTACTCAAAATAAGATCAATTCCTTTGAGATCAGCCACTTAAATATGAGCTTTTAATTGTCTTCTCTTTCCTGTGTCTTGATGTTGTCCTTATGATCTCAGCCCCAGATGCTTTGGACTTTCGAATTTCATGTGCTTTTTCCCTCTTATTTTTGCTTATTCCATTGATCTAAGCATGCCTATTTAGTAGAGGTGTACTATAGTAGTAGTTCAAAAATGGTTTAATAGGTTCAAGTCTTGGCTCTGCCCCTTAACAAGCTATGTTATTTAAACCTGTTAAGTCCTGGTTTCCTCTTTTCCAAAATAAATGCTCTTATACATGATATATGAACTAGTCTGTGGGAAAACATGTTTCAACTTAACATTACGTAAATGTTGAGTGTGTTTATGACTAATGAGGATTCCACTTTCATATTCAACTAAAAGTGGAAACTGTGTACATTATATTAAAAATTGTGAAATTATAGTCATCAGAATACTGAGTGCACCTGTTGGTCGAGTAGATTAAATCTGAGATTCTGCACCAGAATATGATAGTTGGATTACATCAAGTAGTATAAAGCTACATAAATACATACTAAACTTGCTCAGTGAACTCAGTAAATCATGAACTTCTGCTTAAACAGCTATAGATGTATAGAGGCAATCTTCTGAATTCTTAGCCCTAATTGCCACATGATGAGGAATATATGTTCACTTAAGAGTGGTACTGAAGTCTGGATAAAACAGATGTGAAGAACGTATTAAAGGTGCTGACGGGGTACCTCGAAATGTCCTGGCTCGCTATTTTCCCTTTTCTGTTTCATTAGGGAATTATCATGACTTAATAATGTATTTTTAAAAAATTGTTATCCAGAAAGGGTAGTTTATTTTCTGTAAATAGTAAAGATCAGGAATTGAAAATAGTAGGTATGTTACATTTAGGATAGTTCTAAGAATATGTTGCAATTTTGTTTTACTTTATATTGCAAAAATATCTAAAAAGGGAAACAGGCTTCTGTAAAAGCATGCACACATATACATAAGCAGCTATCACGAGGTATATTCTGGCTGCAATACTAGTGATGTGCATATATTTATATTTTTCTACATCTTGGACGTGATTTAAAATATGCTAAGCACTGTAGTTTGGAAACGTAAATTGTTCTGTCTTTCCTAAAGATAGCTTATCTTTTCTAAAATCCTTCATTCACAATATTTATTACTGATTTTATCACATCTGATTTATGTTATTTTCATAAATTGTTTCTTGGGGTAAAATTGTACTCAGTTAAATAGTAATTTAAAATCTGTCTTCCAAGACTATAACAAAACTGTGCTGCATGACATATTTTTAAAAGTATGTTTTACTTGAGGACTATCATATTTCTGAACTGGCAGTTCTAAATGAAATAACTATTTAAACTGCTTGCCAGTAGAGAGTTTACCTGGTAAGAAAAATATTGGAACTAGCCAAGCAGAAAGGTGTTTTAATTTATATTTCATTACAGCTACAAAAATGTGTTTTGCTCTCTCAGGAATATTTCTTTTTCTGTTTTGCCTTCTCTGAAGTTGGAGTCACTTGCTTTATGGAGACATAACCCTATGGATTTTTTTTTTTTTTTTGCCATTTAATTTTCTATAACTTAGAAAATTTCGATGAAAAGTAAGAAAAATGCACCGACTTTTTGAAATTATACATTAGTTGATTTTTTTTTTTTAAGTCAGGAAAAACCTCAAATGTAATATTTTGGAAACTGTCACCCTAACATAGGTGATAGAATAACAATATAGTAATTTTGCTTTTATTTTTACCTGTATATAACAAAAAGTCAGGAAAGAAAGAATTAACCCAACTCTATAACTAATGTGGCAAAGAAATTTAATGACGTTATTTGACTAAAGAACACATGTTTTTACCAAGTGGAAACAGTTCCTATTTGACTTTGAGAAGTGATGGACGACACAGTTGTTTAAGAATCTAGATTCTATTTTGGTTAAATATTTTTTAATAAAGTTTATATCAGGCCAATACACTTTGCTTATAATATTTTAAATCATTTGATTAATCATGGAAGGATGGTTCTTTGTCAACATAGAGAAGCTATTTCTTATATAGTTTCTGCTGTATTTTGTTATATTTCTTGGTAATGTCAACTAGAAGAAAGAAGATACCTACTAAAAAGGACTTCTGGTGGTTAACTGGGCTCAAATTTAAAAACAGAGCCTAGCAGTCCTTTCTAAACAGGGGCCTTTCATCAAGCTGCAATTTAGAGAGGAGTCTGCGCTGAATTGCCTGCCTGCATTCTGTTCCTACCATCTGAACCAATCCTTGTAAGGGTATTCCTGGAATTGAATTTCAACCACTAGGTCTGAGATTTTTCCCATCCAATTGGCACTGTGCAGCTATATCCCTCTATTAGCATCTTCACTGACCAATTAGAGTGGCCTCACTCCAACCAATCAAGACGGTGCTTTTTGGATTCATCGAACTACAAGAATTTAGAGTCCTCACTTGCATGAGGAAAGACCAATCAGTGATGAAGGGTGGGGACTTATCTCTATATAAGTCAACTCTCCTCAAGCTCTGGAAGTGCACTTTCCCTTTCCATTGAAAGTGTTCTTCTCCCAGCTGGAGCTGAAACACCAAAGACGTTTGCCAGAGCAGAGCACTAGCGAGCAGCCTCACCTGAAGGCTGGTGCACAACTGCGATGTTTCATAATTGAGCTGTAACACTCCTGAGCTGTATCACAGTTGAGCTATTTGCATTGAATAAAGTTTCCTTCTTCCCCACACCCCAAATAGGGGATTCCTGTTGGTGTCGAATTGGTGCCAATGACCATTGATTGACAGTAATGACGTTACAAAAGTCCTTTCAAATTTAGGAGCTTTTTAGAGATACTGTGGAGTGCTGCTGATGAATATAATCTACTGTGAGTTCTGTTTTCCCCACCTTTGATGCAGATCTTATTACCAATTTGTGATTATGAAGAAACAGAATAGCTGTTTTGTATAAAGGTTATAGTTTATTAAATCCTTAGAACAAATTATATAATTCGATCATTACAAATACTTGTTGAAATGGTGGATGGTATGTTCCTACAAGCTGAATAATGAACAATTACATAGTCTCCCTACAAATTTGGGTTCATAAAACTAGAACAAATCCTGTATCTTGGATTCAGGTGCAATGTTTTTTTTCCTAGTTCGTGCCCCTTAACAAGGAATAAAAGCACGTTCCAGTGTAGTACTACTTGTTTTCTTGGCTTGAGAGTAATGTGAACAAAAAAATGAATCAGAGACTCTCCAAAACAAAAGATGTTTTCAATGCCATTGAATACAGGAAAGAGGAATGCAATACAAACCATTTTTAGATCATTTCTAGTTGATCAAGATCAAGACATAAAAGCCCCACATCATTACATAAGATTTAAATGTCTTATGCACAACAGCAGACATTTGACTAAATATCAAAATTGTGTGGATAACCTTTAATATTTTGGAACTTTGATACTTTATGAGTAAAATTCTGAGAATTAATTACTGTTACCACTTCTATAATTAATCCTAAATGGGAGAATATGTAGGAGTCAGGTAGGTTAAAGTTTCCTTTTTATCAAGCACAGTTCTTTATTTGCCATAAATATGTTCCTTTTGTTATGAGGCAAAAAAGTATCTTGAACAAGAATCCTGCTTCTTGATGAATTAGAGCATTTATTCAAGAGAAGCAGTTCCAAGAAAAGGTTCTGAGAGAAATTTATTTTTAGAGAACTCATCTCACTGTTAAGAAGAAGAATAAAATGAGTGACTCTCATAATGCAATTGGAGCCTGGTTTTGGCAATTGTGCAGCCATTTACCCCTCAGTGACAAGTTGGGAGCGAGAGCTTCAGCACATTCTGGGTGTCGATTTCCTACAGGGACATGTTTATGTTGTAGATGAAGCACAGGCTGCTTGGAAGGCTTCCGATGGTTCTATTCGGTTGAGGATTAATGAGGTTAAATTAACTCAGTCATTTAATGCACATTTTATTGAAGTTCAAGCTGTTCAGACTGTTGCACTTAATATGAGTAACCCAGAATGTTGCCAGTTAAATGTAAGTTACACATCAGGGATGCCAGGGTCATTACTGACAGGAAAAAAGTAATTTTATTTGGTCATGACACTTATCATAAAGGAATTCTCATGTTTTAAAGATTATATATACATACATTATGTAGTGTGTGTGTGTGTGTGTGTGTGTGTGTGTGTGTGTATGTGTGTATTCTCTCCCAAATGTCATTCATTTAGGGGTTTGATTGTTACCTAGGGCGGGATTATGACTTTAGCTTTTTAGCTCCAACTACTTTTGTCCTGATTTTAGAGAGCAAAATGCTGACTTAAGAAAGATAAGTGAAATGAAAAAATTGCATCCATAGAAAAGAACTAACCAACTCTCTCCCTCCCCCTCTCCTCCTCTTCCCCTCCCCTCCCCTCCCCTCCCCTCCCCTCCCCTCTCCTTTCTCCTCTCAATAAAAGGCTTATGGCAAGGCTTCAGGAGTCTCCATTCACATTTGCCTGGTACAACTGATGCACCCCATGTTGCCACTTCTCTTCACCCCCAGCCCAGTACTCCCCTGCTTTGCAAGCATTGTCTCGCCATCTGTACTGAGAACAGGGCACTGAGAAGTGCTTACTGGAGGGAAGAAACATTTTAGTTGCCAACCATCACTACAGTTTTATTGTTCTCCTTGCCATTTCCCTACAGTTATTTTCTGATAACTCTCCAGCTGAAAGTCACAAATAGTATTTATTTAATACAACAGATTTTTATCTGTTGCCAAGTGCAACAGATATCCAACTCTGTCCCTTTAGGCATTTTGGGATGGAGAGAAGAAAAAGAGATAAAGGACAAATAAAATCATAGTGGTACCGAGAAGTATTTAGTGAGATAGCCAAGACACACATATATCATAGCCTCTCGTTCATAGGTACACAATACATTTTAATTTCTTCTTTGCCAGTCTTCCATATCTGCTTGAAATAGGTCTGGTATATATAGAACTTTGAAAACAGCCAAAGGGCTTTGTCTTTAATTTGGTTGGGTATCAGAAAGTACTAAAATTTATTTCCCACAAGAAAATAAAAGCACAAATTCATAAATTAACTATAACTATGAATTTTTTTTGGTCCCAAATATTGACTCTTTATTTAGCAAGTGAGGCAGGAAAAAAAAAACAAACGTAGCATTATCCAACTATCCTTGTCTTAATTATGAAGTTTTTTTGATATATGAACTCAAATTTAAAATATGCCTAGAAAAGTTTAATGTTGAATCTTTTTTTGGCATGTATGTATCTTAAGGTTATAATGTAAGGTTAATATCTCTAGATGGGTTATTCATTAAGAATGAAAAAGTATATATTATTCAAAGTATAAAATATTTACAGAGTAAAAACATTACAAAGTATAAAAAATTTATAAAAAATAAAGCTCACATTGTTGGGGGATCAGAGGCAGTGTATGGTTTGAGGATTAAGGATACCAGTGAAGGGAGAATAGAGAGTGAAAGAGAAATTGGTTTTATGATGACATTGTTTTGAACCAATGATTAGCTTGAATCCAGACCTGCTACTGGAGTCTTATTTACATGAATTAAAATTTGTCTTTTATTGTTTAAGACAGCTTAATTTAAGTTACAAAATGTTGAGTCCTAACTATTATGTTATTCTTCTGTAATTGATGTTAAGTTGTACATTTAAATGTATGTCTCCAGAAAGGTGAGAGTAGGGGTAGGTGTTAAGGAGAGAGTTTGTTGTTGGGTAAGGTGAAAGGTCAAATATTATGTCTTATGCATTTTCCATACAGTTGGAGATTGAGGAAGGAGCCTGTGATTTAAAAAATCTTCAAATAAAAAGTATTTGAAAAGACTAAGATGTAATCCTCTGACAATCATGCAGAAATATAGCAAGTCTGATGTACAAAGTTATTCAATTGGCATCTTGGAGATCCGGCTCATTATCAGATCATTACTTTCATCTTATTTTATTCATTTCTACAGCTATTAACTTCACGTCTAGTATCTTACTGTCTTTTCTTTTGATATTTAACCAGTCTGATTTATTTGGAAATTTAAAAATATTTTCTAGGTCCTACCAGAGCATTCATTCCTGCTTATCTTACATTTCCCTGAATAGGTGTGATTTTTGAAAATTGGACTGGGGGATCTGCATCATGAATCTATTTACCTTGCATTAGATGCTTCCAACCACTGTCTTAGATACATGTGACCACTGGTAATGAAAGTGCAAGGTTTATTTCCTGTTCTGTGCATCTTATATTTCAAGATATGTATGAACCTTATTATGATGCTTTTGATAGATGCCACACTCAGGCTGGGTAGTTAAGGAAAATGTAATAAAGAAAATATTTACAAATTTAGGGAAAGCAAAAAGTGTGCGATACAACGCCCTGAAGCTAGTAGCAGCAGAGAGCCTTTACTAACCCTGGGCTTAAAGGTACCAGGAGAGGGAGTGTGGAGGATTATCTGATGGATGTTAGATGGAAATATCAGCCTTCAAGAGCACAGAGAAGACAAGAACTGCATAGAGTGAACTGAAGGGGCAAATAGAAGAGCGAGATGATAATGAAAAGAGATATGTAACGTGGAAAAGGAAACTAGGATTCTCATTTCCAAAATGTTTCTTTAACTGATATATTATTGACTTTTCTTCTTTCTCTTTCTCACATCTTCATTTCTATATCTTACTAATGGAGATCTCTTCCCAAATAAACCACTTCACTTAAATTCTATCTGAGATCAAAGTTTGCCCCGCCCTCCACCCCCTGCCCAGTAGAATTCATTACAAGGATTTTTTTTCCCTCACAACTGTTGTAGATCATGATACAAAATAAGAATCTGGTCATGTTCTTCTCTTTTTTAAGTTTCCTGGGAATGAGAGAATTCTGGGCAATCTACTTATTTGGAGTGGAGGAACTGGTTCTGATTTGATGATGCATAATGCATATGGGTTTAGAATAAAGAGCTGCATTTACTTGTTGGACTGGTCAGATTTTTAGTGTTTTACACTAAAATAATGGTGAAGTCTATTAGGAATGTTGAACACTTTACATTTAATACGTATATTTAACATGTAGAATGTATTAAAACTGGGAATCTTCATCACTTGAAGTGAATATAAGGGAACCACTTTCCAAACCAAGACAAATAAGTACTATTTGATTATGAAACCAGATTTCTTTAATTGAGAGAGAGGGAGTGTGTGTAGGGGGAGAGAGAGAGGGAGAGAGAGAGAGAGAGAGAGAGCACGAGAGTGCGCGCAGGGGTGTGGGGAAGGGAGAGGAGAGAGAGAAAAAAAGAAACAATTTTGATTCATGTATCTTGAAATGCTTTGGTATTATGGGCATATATTATTTCAAAATGTGTTAATATGAAGAGAATGTCATTTATTTGTGCAACAGTGTGTTTTATGTTATATTCGAGCTTAGTCCCACTTGGTTTACCCAAAGTTGAACTTTGAGAACCTTAAGTGTAAAAACAAATTCTGTTCTCTTTTTTCCTCTTTTAGTATTTTGCAATATTTATTTCTGCTGGGTTATCTAATTGCACCATGTTTGTGTGTTGGTTTTTATGAAATTCAACATTTTGTGTGCTTCTTTTTAGCTATTTAGTGCATGGCATCTTTTTCAGATTCTGGAGAGTATTGCAAAGGCCCCTCTTCAGCCAACATTCTGGACGTGATTTTTTTTCACTTCTATTTAAAAAAACATAAATTCATGTTTCTTCCATTTCATATAGCATACTTCATTCAAGTCCTGCTCTCCATAAAAAAATATATATTATTCTCCCAAGAACTATCTAAAAACAGTATGTGCCAAGGCCTGAGTGAAGTGTTGGTAATACAAAGACATATTCACTGTCAAAATGGAAAAAAAAACACCTCGTATTAAAGAATGTGTATTTCTAGAATGATCTATTTTAAACCATAATGTATTAAGCCTATTTGTAGCAGAAACTGTCAGTGCCCTGCTCATATCCCTTCAGTCTACCTGAGAGGTCACATGCAAACTAACATGCTAATTATTGATACTTATTGAGTTCTTCTACCCAGGAGGTGGGGAGCTAACATGACATGGAGTGACATGTAATCAAGAAGGAAAGGGGGGAATGAGAACTGGTGAATAAAATGCCTCAGTACCTCAGTAGGCAAATTCGGAGGTGCATTCTACATGTTCCTCAGAGAGAGGAACGACATTAGAAAATAATATTCTTTATTGAATTTCTTCTTTCTCTTTTGCACTTGCTCATCCTTATACCTTGCTACCTGGGATCACTTCCTAAATAAACCGTTTGCACTTAACTCCTGTCTAAGGGTCTGCTTTTGGGAACTCACACTAAGATATGACTTAAACAGTTACAAAGTTTTAGGTATTCCTATTTTCAAGTGTTCCTTATTTTGACTACTTTTTTTTTTTTTTTACCAGAACAATTTAGAAATGAGAAATTTCGTTGGCTGTCTTTGAAAAAATATTTTTTATTATCTGACTCAAGGCTTCTTCCTGCTTTCGGCAAATTGAAAAATGACTGCACCAAAGGGCCAACAATAACTCAAGATAAATTACCACTTAACATTTTGTTGCCCCACCATATTTCTGCCTCAGGCAAGTGCCAGAATGGAAGGGACAACATTCATGATTTCTGAAATAGTGAAGCCGACATCGTTATTTTATAAGATTATGTACTATGTGTGGATTTGTTTTTCTAGACCCTGCTTACTATTCCCCTTTGGTTTTATTCTAGTAGTGGACTTCCTTTGATACCAAGGATTTCATCCTTATTTGTTCTTTTTTAGGAGTATTTGACTCATTCGAAGGGACACTTAAGACATTTTTATTTGTTCTCCATAAAAAAAGAAAATGTGATATATACTAGTGGCAAAATATATTTTATTTAAACCCTTTCAAAATTTTATATATGAGTTTATAGTCTTATAAATATATATACGTACATGTCTCCACACATATGTAATGGAAAGGAATAAGAGTAAGAAAGATTATAGAAATATGAAGATATCACAATTTTAGTTTTAGTTTTCTGTCATTGATGCTTGCAGGTAGAACTGTCCTCAAGTATAATGGAGTATCCTGTTATTGGAGGAATATTAAAATGCCTATTTTAAACTAAAATATCTTCTTCCATTATTCTTCCAAGTTGCTTAAAATTTTCATGATTGTTTTATATTTTTGGAAGTTATTAAAAAAGAGTATCTGATAAAGTACAAAGAAAATTAACTTCCTTATATTTTCTCAAAAGTTGTTCTAACAAAATAATTTGACTATATTAAATTACATATGTGTAACATTTTAAAATACATTCTAATGAATGTAATTTCATTGTCTGCAATTTCATGGTCTGATGTTCAGGATCAGCTAGTTAATGTGTTAGCATGAGCAAAACAAAGGAACTCTCTAGCTCCTATTTCAGCTCTCAGAGGTCAGGGCCCTCCTAGGAGGCAGCCCAGGAAGGCAGAGGAAATGTCAGGAGCTTAGGACAGGCCAGGACAGTATGCTGTGGGGTTGAAGATAGTTGAATGAGGGACATAATTCTGAGATTCAGGAAAACTGAAAAGAATGGAAGGTAAAAATAGAACAAATTATTGAAAAAATATCTGTTTCAGATTTGTTTCCAGAACCAAGCCTGATGAGAGAGTAATTATTTTCTGAGGGGTGATTATAGTGAAGAAAAGGAAATGTGAAATGTTGGAACTCATGATTGATATAGAAAATCCTTTGTTTTATTTTTTCAAAGTTTATTTTCTTCCTACCTATTATCTATTATCTTTTGTCTTCTTCCTCATTCCATCCGACTTCCCTCTTCCCCTCTCCTTTCCTTCTTTCCTCTGTTCCCTCCTCCTTCTTTTTCTCTTTTTCTTTCTTTCATATTTGTAAACTTTTAAATATATTCATATATTAAGTTCTTCCATCTATAAAAGGGAATGGGGACAACTGGAAATTTAAAAATGCTATGTGCCTATAAAAGATGTGATGCAATTTTATATAACTCATTGTCTAATAGTTATTCCCACCTTCAGTGTAAGAACTTAAGAAGTGACATATAATATTAAACATTAAACAAAGAAAATCCCAAAATTTACAGTCAGCTATAACAAGATTTTGGGAGGAATTGTCATTAATGGCATGACCAGTGGGATTTCTCTATGCTATCCGTCTTTTACTCCCAAGACAGAGCAAATTTGCCAGTTCAAAGGAAGTTGGGAATGTGCTTATTTCTGATACTTATAGAAAAATCCAGAGTTTATACCAAATGAAATTTTCTTTCTTCTGCAAGAATGTTATTTTTTTGAGATAGAAAACTAAAAACTGTGGTGCCCCATTTGATATTAACACTCTGCCTCTTCCCCCCTCCCCACCCCCTTTATATGTTGTCAAAGACACAAAAGTTTCAGAGAAGACTATAGGAAACAGGGATATATGAAAACAGCAATGATTTATAGATTATTGGTAGTTAGGTCTCCCTAAGTAATGTGCAACAGGTGGAAGCTGAGATTTAGAATTGTATCTCTTCATGTACCTTGTTTATTTTGTGTCAGATAACCAGCACGTGGGTATAGGAGATGATCCCAAATTAGAGCTGCGTCATCACTCTTAGTGAATGCTCCAAGACATAGTGGAATTTGTGTTGAAGGTTGAACATATCAGTTTTCCATCCTGCTGTACATTGTGGAATATGTTTCACCTAGACCTCAAATTATTCAGTGATCAAGGCCAAAAACAATGCATATACTCTTCATTAGCAAACCCTGAATATAAATAGAAATTTCCTCATTCAAGGCACATAAAAATGTACTGCTATCTGCTTTGGTTATATATTGTCATATTGCGAACCATCACAAAATCTTAATAGTTTAAAAAAAATAATTTTATTATTTCTTGAGGTCTACTGTTGACTAGACTCAGTGCCATGTATGTTGACTAAGGCTGATGCCATCTAGATGCTTGACTGGGCTGGTTTGCTCACATGGTTGGCAATCGATACTACTTTCTCTCCTATTGTATAGTAATTCTAAGATTTTGATGGCTTGATCCCACCCCAGGGTCTATAGGAGGACCCGTCTCCCTTGCTAATGATTAGTTTAGGCCAAAGCCAGTTAATGCCTATTGATTATGGTGATTAGTTGAGGGATGGTGTAATAAAAATGACTTTGGTACTTTCACTTGATGATTGTAGAAAACAACCTTCTCTACCTTTCCTTGTATGAGCCTTGTTTGCTGATCGTAACATCTAACAAACACAAGGGAAGCCAGACTAAGTACAGAGTTAACCAAGAGACAAGTATAGAACTGAAGCCCTGATAAAAAAAAAAAAAACAAAACAGTGCCCAAATCTGCCCTTTCTCCAAGTACTTCAAGAACTGAGCCACTAAATACACTTTACTGTTTAAGCTAGTGTGGGTTAAGTTTTCTGATACTTGCAGTCGAAGGCATTCAAATTATTAGACACAGCTAAAACAAATGACAAAAAAAAAAAAAAAAAGGAGCAGGTGAAATAATAGGATGGGCATAGTGGTAGTTACTTAAGGGAGAAAAGAATAAATAAATAAACCTTTGGAAATGTAAATCAATGAATCAACGATAAATAGAGAAAACTGCTAAGAGTGATAGGATAAATACAGAAGCATTTGTGTCTTGGGAAAGGATAATATAGTAGTAACAATAATAAAGACTGAGTGCATACCGTGCTAGTCTAAGAGTTTTGCATATTTTAGCTTTTTAAGCCTTTATTAAGAACATTATAAAGTAAGTAATGCTTATTTTAATGATTAAAAGAAGTTTAGTAACATGTTAGTTATGGCAAGAGAACCCATATTTCCTTGTGTGTAATTTAGTGAAACTACTTTGAAATTCTTGATGAATGAAGAAATGTTCTTGGATTATTCATGTTACCAAAATCGATTCAAGAAGAAAGGGAAAATACTGAAGTGTTATTTCCAGAAAAAGACTATGGGATCAGATGATTTTATTCTTGAGTTATTATAAAATACAGATAATCCATTTACAAAGTCACTTGATTTATGTTATAATGTTTTAATCCTTTTGTGAAAAGCTGACATCATACAATGATAGATTATTTCATAAATATAGCCACAAGCATCTTAAATGAAATATTTTAAAATTATATTCAACTTTCCATTTAAATAAATTGCTAGTACCAAATGGTAAACTTTCCTTTATCTAGGCCATGTCGATACCATATTTTATTTTATTATTATTTTTTATTAAACTAGATTTCCAGTCTTAAGATCATCTGCTTACATTTTTGAAATGTCATTGGTGCCTCCCACTACAGTAACTATGTTCAATCAATTCATAATAAAAGCAACATATTTGAAGACATAATACAAAGGGAAATGTAACAACAAAGGGAAAATGATCTTTCCTGGCAAGTAATTCCACAGTTCCCTACTGATCTAAGAGTAGTGTCCTTATTTTGAATTTCACTACATAGTATGATTCCAATGGAGATGGACTGGAAAATGAGAAAAAGTGCACATTCTATGAATATCATTATATCTGATGTGAATAACTCAGAAACAGTCTCCAAGGGCTACCAAAAGAAATGACATTATTCAAAATGTTATAATTTAATTAGAAATTTTCTTTGTGTATGGGGCTTTTTAACATGCAAATGTTTGAAAATGCCATGTGTTTTAATATTTGAGTCACCAATAAAAATATTTTCTAGGGAAATACCTAGGTAGTTTCCTTAGTAGACATTACCTCACAGAGTAATCTCTGAACTATAAGCAATCACTAATTACTCCTCCAAGATTATAGTCTAAACCATAATTTACTATCTTGTTTATGAGTATGTTATGAGAGTCACAGTCAAAGCCTTGTGAAGCCAAGATATATGACTTCATTTGTTCCCCCACATTTATGAGGCTGTCGCTCGGTGAAGGGGAATTCGATTGGACTGACATGATTTGTTGTTCACCAGCTCATGCTGGTTATTACCCTGCCTCTTGTACTTTCCAGAGCTTTGCAAATTGCTTGCTGGAGGATTTGTCCCAATATCAAGAAAGAAATTGAAGTTAAAGCAAACTGATCTCTAATTTCAAACGTGCCTCACTCTTCATCCGCTCACCTTCCAACCCCCTCAGCCTCTTTGAAAGGAAGAGGTATATTTCATCTGTTATAGTGTCAGGTTATTTGGCTATGGTACCTCAAAACATATTTAGCTTATAGCTGTTAAAATTTTAATAAAGTCCTTAGTTAACCTAAGTCATGTCTCATCAATAGTTGATCGATATTTCGAAGTATCTGGCTTTTTGAAGTAATTCTGGACCATATTCCTCTGTACTTTATTACATCACAGGTATTTGGCACAAATTTCAGTCTTTTGAGGATTGTGATTATTTATTTATTTTGGAAGTGCACTTGAAAATCTTTCTAAAATTTAAGACTATATGAAAATAAGTGTTTGTTGTTACAATCCCACCCACCCACCTTGGCTTGAAGAAGTGATCATACGCAAAATCATTAAAAGTAGCACTGTTTTCAGATGCAAAGATGAGCATTCTTGTTCTCTGGTTGTTCTTTTTTTTTTTTTTTTAATTCTTGGAACTTGTCCTAATGCCTTACCTGAATTTTCATTCTCCTTCTACTGTTTCTGTCTCCTGTTTGTCTTCCCTCTTCTCCACTTCCTTCCTCTCTTTCTCCACCTCCTCTTTTCTCTTCTTATGTTATGATTGTTAGTATTTCCGTTATTTTTCATTATAAATTTTCATCTTCACTGTGCCGTATTTAGTAAATTTGTCATTTTGCACATTCTATATCTATGAAATATAATAGAGCTTTTGGTACCTCTATGTGTTTTTTTGTGTTAAATTTAGTTATGGTAATTTTTATTATTCTCATATTAAATTTGTCTTAAATTTGTTTCATCTGTAAATGTATATTTTAATTTTTTTCTTATTTTCTACTGATTAATCAGTGGAATAATTGGAGTATTTAACTTTGTTTGATAAGACATGGAGATAATTTATTTCTCTTAACAGTTTACAATATATATGTAAGAGGAATTTATAATAGAATTATGAATTTAGTAAGTTACCGATACTCTGGGTAAGAGCATTAAATAATGCAGGTACATAGACTATTGAGTGAGCTAATATGAAGTAAGGCTAGAAAAGAAAATTTTATGTAAAATATTGTTCAAAATGATTAGATATGTAAAGAATTGACTCAGAAAACTGTAGCAAGAGAAATGGCATTGTCTCATGAATGAAGCTGTCTGCTGTGTAGCAGTTTCTGCTTACTATCTAACTGTATTGGAATCCAAAGCAGCTTGGAGCTTATGAGTGGTTGTGAAGATAAATAAGACAATAAAGATAATATTTATATCTACACTTGACCCTTGAACAATACAAGTTTGAACTGTGTGGGCCCACTTATATGCAGCTTTTTTTCCCCGATAAATACCTGTACTGTTTTCAATCTGTAGTTGGGCACCTACATACAGAGGGCCAACTGTATATGTTGATCTGTACCATTTTATATAAGGGACTTGAGTATCTGCAGACTTTTATATTCCTGTGGGTTCTGGAACTAATCTTCTGCAAATACCAAGGGACAACTAGTATAGTTAAGTTTCGGGGAAGTCAAAAAATATATGTGGATTTTCGACTGTGCAGGGGGTTGGTGCTTCTCCCCACTGTGTTATGCAAGAGTCACCTGTATATCTTATATCAGATATATCCTGCATATATCTGTATAATCTGTCCTATATAATCTTTTTCTAAATATAAACCAACGTATACTGAAACTCCATACCACCGTAATTCTGTTAAGGAATGGGTTTAGGAATCAGACAGACTCTATTTGCAGTTAGTGCCATCCACTGCCAGCAGATAAGAAGGAGCCGTTCACAGGGAGTGTGGTGACTTCAATAAAGTAAACAAGAAACAGAAAAGAGTCAGGTGCTTCTTGCACATTAAGATTAGGAATGCTGCTTCAAATGAAGCAGGGATAATTTATAGTAATATGAGGAAGATGTTTTCCTCATATAAGAACTGTCTACAGTATCTCTGGAAAAACAAAGTGCTTATCATTTTGTCTAGATGTGCTTTCTTCATAGGTGATCAGTGGGGAAGGTGACTACTGCTTACTGGCCAGGCAGCTGAACTAGGACCAGAGCCAACCAATATATGACATCAAAATCTGTAATATGCCTTCCTTGTGTGTATTAGAAAATGACTTTAAGAGTAAGCTCCTCTCTCTCTTTTTTCCCTACATAATACCTTTCCTCTGGGAGAATTTCTGGACCCATCAGTAAGTAAAAGCAGTAAATATAACTTCATCGGACACCACTGTCTTAGGAAAGAATAGAGGTAGAACCTACAAGGAAGATAATGGCAGTTACTTTCTTATCATCATGTAGGGGCCGGCATTTCTAAACTCACATATCTAGGCATTCTCTACTGCTATCTAACTGTGACTTGGGCTGGCAGAAATAGAAAGGGAATAACTTTCCTGGAAAGGGAATTAGTAATGTTATCGATCACACTTGGAACTGGCTTATTTCACTTAGCATAATGTTTTCAAAGTTCATCCATGCTGTAGCAAATGGCAGAATTTTTTGAGGCTAAATAATATTCCACTGTATTTATATATACCACCTTTTGTTTATCCATTCATCTGTGAACGGGCACTTGGGTTTCTTTCACCTTTTGATTCTTATGAATAATACTGTGTGAACGTGGGTGTACAAATGTCCCTGTGAGATCCTGGTTTTTATTCACAGGTAGAAATTGCTGGGTCTTATGGTAATTCTATTTTTAATTCATTTTTTTAGGAACCCTCACACTGTTTTCCATAATGGCTGCACCATTTTATGTTCCCACCAATAGTGCAAAAGTGTTCCAATTTCTCTATATCCTTGACAACATTTGTTATTTTCTGTTTTTATGAAAGTGTATGATTAATATATGCAGCCTAAATTTTATTTAGGCTCTTGCATATCTTTTAGCTATGCATATATATTTTTATTTGTATTGTAGCCATGTTGGTCAATTAAAAATAAAATGATTTGGATTCGTGACTGACTTAGAAAGGAAAGTTTGTACTAACTTCAGGATAAAAAAAAACCCTCATATTTTTAACTATAATTTTTCACTGAATGCAAAATTCAGTTGATAATTCTTTTTATTCTTTTTTTAGCACTTGAAAATACTCTGCCACTCCATTTTGGCCTCCAATGTTTCTGATGAGGGATTATGTTTTCCTTTTAGATTAGGTGCTTTTTCTCTCTTTCACTCCTTTCAAGACTCTTCCATGTATTTAGTTTTCTGAAAGTTTGACTATGATGCACATTGGCATGAATTTCTTTGAATTTATCCTGTTTGGATTTTGCCCACCTTCTTGAACCTGTAGGTTTATGTCTTTTGACAAATTTAGGAATTTTTTAGTCATTTTTTCCCCATTTTTTACAGCTTTATCGAAATATAATAGACAATTTGTTGCTTATATTTACAGTGTACAATTCAATGAGATTTTTTTTGAATTATAGATGGCATACAATAATATATTAGTTTCAGTTGTACAGCATAGTGATTAGAGATCTATATAACTCACAAAGTGATCACCCCAGTAATTTAGTAACCTCTGCCCTCTTACATTTTATTACAATGTTACTGACAATATTCCTTATGCTATACTTTATATCTCCATGACTATTTTGTTATAACTATCATTTGTACTTAATCCCTTTGTCCTTTTTCACAGGCCCCCCAGCTCCCGCTGCAACCTCTCTCCCATCTAGTGGCCCTCAAAATATACTCTATATCTATGAGTTTGTTTCTATTTTTGTTGTTGTCAGCCATTATTTTTTTTTGATACTTTTTAGCCCCACTCTTTTCTTTCTCTCCTTTTGGGACTCCTCTAATGGAAATGTTAGATATTCTGTTATAACCCCACAAGTCCTTGAGGCTCTGTTCATTCCCTCAACCCCTTCCCCCATTTATTTTCTCTCTGTTTTTCATACTGGGTAATTTCCATTTCTTCATGTTCAAGTTCACTGATTCTTTTCTCTGTCCCCTACATACTGTTGTGAGCTCATTTGTCGAAGTTTTTTTTTAATAGTTATTGTATTATTATTATTATTATTATTTGCCGAATTCAACTTTTTATTAAACATGTTACAAAAGAAGTTTAGTCAAAAAGACCAATACCCATGCCATCATTGAACTCCTCAGATTCTTCTTTCTTACCTTCTCCTCAGGTGGGGCAGCAGCAGTGGAGGGGCAGGACCCCTGCAGGTGAAGCGCCAGCTGTTGAGGCAAGTCCACCAGCCCCTATATTGCAAATGCGGCTCCCAGTGTTGACATTGGCCAGAGCCGTTACAAACAAGGCTGGCCGGAAAGGTTCAGCATTTCCACCAGCTGCCTTAATGAGGGTGTTGATTTTATTCTTCACGACTGTCACATCATCCTCGTGCAGGATGAGGGCTGAGTAGATGCAAGTGAGCTCCAAGAGGGAGGCCATGGTGCAGGCGAGTGCTGGGTAGGCCCTGCCATGCCCACTGCTAGTAGCCAGGTGACATGAGGGCCTCACCCCAATGCTACCCTAGCTTCTCTGGGAGGACTGGGCACCTAACCGCAGCTGAGGAAAGGGCTGATTATTGTATTTTTGAATTCAAAAATTTTTCATTTGAGTTTTCTTTGCCAAAACTTTCTGTTTCTTTGCTAAGACTTTCTATTTTTTTTTCCAGTTGTTTCAAGTGTCTTCGTAATTTCTTGTTCAAGCATTTTTGTGACGAGTGCTTTAAAATCATTGTCAGATAATTCTAACATCTGTGTCATCTGATCGTTGGTGTCTGTTGATTGTGTTTTTTGATTCAAGTAGAGATTTTTTCTGGTCGTTGGTACAACAAGTGATTTTTGATAAAAACCTGGACATCTGGGGTATTGAGTTTTCAGAATTTGGATCTTATTGGGTTTTTAGACTCTTGACCTTCTGTTTTAGCAGGTCTCCCCTGACATCACTCTGATGGGGAATGAGGGGTGGCACCTTATTATTGCCAGGTAGAAGTAGAAATTAAGGTTTCCCACATCACCTTGGTTGATTCCTAGGATGCAGGGGCTATACTCTTTATTATTATTGGGTAAAGGTAAAAAAGTAAGACTTTTTAATAGGCTTTCACTGCTACCGGTCTGGCCGGGAAGGGCAGAGTGCCTCGTTACTGGTCTCCATGCAGCCCGCACTGACACTGGCATGTGGTGGTGCGGGGGGAATGGCATGGCATCGTCACTGCTGAGTGGTGGTGAAAGTCCTGACTTTCCCCTGGGCCTTCTCTGAGTGGAAAGTGTGGCGTGAGAGGTCTACCTTATTAAATAAACCAAATAAAGCGGGGCTTTTTATTTAGTTTTTACTGACACCACCATGAGATTAGTGTTCCTCCTACCTGCCGCTCTGTGACACCATCCCAGGTCCTTCCTTTGGCCTCCCAAGGGTGGAAATCTGGATCCACACTAAGCCTTTGCTGATGTGGGTAAGTGTGGGGGGGTCACAGTTTTTTCCCCCCCTGTGTGGTGTTTGGCTAGAATAGAGTGGTTATTGGCTAAAAATTTTCTGTTTTGCTAGGAAGCCCCTTTCACGTCCTTTGGATAGAGAAAAGAAACTTTTCTTAGCACTGTTTTGGTCTATGCTTGTTGGCATTTCCAGGTCCTTTACTTCTCTAGCACTTAGTCTGGGATATATGAGGCAAAAACAAAGACAAAACCCAGGAATGTCATTGCCACAACCCTCTTTGGGTCCTGAGGCCTAGCCTATCTGTCTTCTCCCCACCTTTCAGCATCCTATACTTGTTTTATACTTCAGTTCCAAGTTACATAGCTGTTCATAATGAGAGTAACAGAAAAAAGTACAGATGATTCTTGTCATTTCTGGTCATTATGTTCTATAAAGTCATTGCAAACACTGAATTAGCAAATACTGAACCACTATTCCTATAGGAAATACAGAGTTAGGGTCCTGTGAACCTCTGGTCTCAATATTTTCATCAATTGATCAATATATTAGCTTGTTTTATGCTTAGAGTCACTTTACTTAATATGTATTGTTGATTCATTAACATTTAGTTTATGTCCCACAGCACTATAACTCATTCCTGAACAGACCTTATCCAACATATGTTTTCTCTGTTAGGTACATCGTAACTTCCTTGAATTTAAGAACACTAGACAATGTTTAATACTTGGGGGCTATTTTAAATAGCAAAATTACCAATGAAAAGCATAAACTGCAAAAAAAAAAAGTCTAAAGAGACTGTAAGGATGATATTTGTTTGCAGAATAAGAACTAAAACAATTAGACAGTGTCATTTTGTTTGCTGTCAGCTGGGTATATGTACATTGGGTGACTCAAATATTTGTTTACTCTGCACATGTCTGCAAATGACTGCAAAAGCACCATGAATATTGATTTCAGGGTTGCAAATCATTTTTAGAGAGTAGCCCAATTCATAAACATAAAATTGGCAAATATGTGAGTTGATTGTATATCTATTCCATTTCCAGATGTCGAAGTCAGCTATCACTTTTATAATTTTATATTTATATTTAACTTTTTATTTATTTTGTTTTCTGAGTTATACTGAGTATTTATTAAACACCTTTAATGTTCAGGTCAGTGTTAAATATCAACTCATCAGGACAGGTTATATAGCTGGGAAGATACATTTCCTAATATGGGAAGGTTAGTGTACCACTAAAATACTTCCCAGCCAACTGATTCACCATCTCCTGTTTATAATACGGAATTAAACAGTCTGGACCATTTATTTTAATTTCTCATTATAAGTAGTCATGAACAATGCTAAATAAGAGATCCAAGTTCAAGTACTTTCTTCTTTCCACATTATTATTCTTATTTTCATTTCTCATGTAAAAATTAACCTCCCAAATTTAAGATTATAAGTTACTATAAAGTACTACAGTCACCATGACCTTTTATAGTTGAAAATATCTGAAAAAATATATAATTATATATTTTGTAAATGCATAGTCTGAAGTCTTTTGTGAAATCCCTTGTGAAATTCAACTGTTGACTGTGATTAGAATACATTCAAAAGTATAATTAGATTGCATCATCACCATCACTTGCTTAGATGTAGTGATGAAACGTGTTTACGTGTCTGAAACTGGCTTATTGTATTACATTCTTCTGTGGGCTTGCCAGAAACAGTAGTCACTATTTTGCAGTTGGTTTCAGATTCAGTTGCTACAATACAAGTATAGAAGCAATGGCTTATCCTAATTATATTGATCCAGTTTAATCTTTCCATTTATAGTATATTACATATTGGGTTGAATTAAAGACTATGGATTGGTTTCAACATATAAGCGATTTCAAAATCACACATTTATGATCCTCCTCTACAACTTGATAATCATATTTTATCATTGTATCCATCCCAAAGGTGTTTTTAGATCTCTAAACTCGCACTGAATCTTATTTCCAAAAAGGCAGGAAAAATTGTTCTTAAAAAACATTTTTTTAAAAAATAAAACAAAAGTTATGTCATCTCCAAAGATACTTTTTGACTTTACTTATTTTAAAATTCAATTTATTTAAACTAAGAAATAAGAACAAAACAAAAAGTACCCTAAAACAGTTCACCTACTTCTGCTACCTCCCTATCAGCACCTCTGGTAACAGAGAGCATTTTGGTAGCTCTTTAAATCATTGGAATTTTTTTTAATATCGTGATTTTAACTTTATTTTTTTCTATAGAGAGCCAGTTGACTCAACACTTTATAATGAAGTCATTTATGACAACCATTTCAAGTTGTTCTTTTTGTTCTCACTTTTTTCTTTAGTAGAAGTTCCATTTTTAGTTGACCATATAGCTGCTTAGTGTATGACTACATTTCTCAGTCTTTTGATTAAAATACTGTTGAATATAAGCAGAAATTTTGTATTTACCTTTTTAGACGTTTACTTAAAATAGGAATGGATCCTTCTTAGTCTGATCCTTTTTTTATTAAAAAATTATTGGGTGACATTGATTAATAAAGTCAAATAAATTTGTTCCTTTATTCTCCTCGCAGAAATGCCTGTGTGTTTTTGGAGCTCTAGGGTCTGTGAGTGAGAAGCACATACTGAGCACAGCTGAGCAGCAAAATATCCTGCCTGATTTGATGAAGATCCTGTGTAATATTCCGATTGTCTTCCTCCAAATTTCTTTTATGTATAAGAAAAATTAGCTTTTATCTCATTAAAACTAGATTTTTGTTTTTGTTTTTTTTGGTTTTATCAGTTGTAGCAAACCTAAACTGACAGTAGATCCTGTATGTAATGATTAAAAACAAAACAAACAGAATTTTTTTAATTTCTAAACTTCACAACATATATGTGGTAGTTTCCAAACTTTCTATACTGTTATATTCATAATTTTGTAAATGTCTTCATAAACCTGATACTGCTTAAGATTCTTTATATTTACAGCATATTTAAATATCTGGTGGGGTATAATTTACATAATAACCTTTCTCGACATTTTCTTGGCTAGACTTGTGAATTTTCTTTTCATAAATTTTAGAATCTATTTGACTAATTTTCAGGAGATGACCATGTTTTCACCTAAAACATGAGGGAGATGAAATTTTGGTTAGATTATATTGAATTTACTCTAAATTTATATATTTCGCAATTAAAAATTTTCTCATTTAATAAGTATACTACTTTATTTATTGGGGTCTTCCTTTTTGCCTTTCAGTAAAGCTTTATAGATTTCTTTATGTAGATTTTATACAATCTTAATCAGGTTTCTTAGGTATTCTTTAGTTTTGAGTGATGCTGGCATGGGGTGCTTTCCCCATGATCCTTTCTAATTATGTATTTACGGAGCATAAGCCAGCTGTCAGTTTTTGTGTGTTGAATATGTATCTGGGAATCTTGTTTCATTTTTTTATTTACTCTAGGACTTATTAATTTATGTTTCAAATATAAACAGTGACTATCTTGTTCCTTTCAAGTATTTACATTTTGTTTATTTTTCTGGAGCTGAAACATCGAGTGGGTTATCTTTTCGATATTTTCAGTGTGCAGTTCTTAAACTAATTACTCAATAAAATTATCTCACTTAATCTTAACATGCACCTGAAGTAGAAGCCACGATTATGTCTGTTGTGCTAATGAGGAAATAGAGGGGACTGGTTTAGAAAGAGACATTTTGTATATGTCACAGTAGGCATGTGAAGGTGAAATTTTTTTATATATTAGTTTCCAGTATATAATACAATGGTTAGACGTTTATATAGTTTATGAGGAGATCTCGCAATTACTCTAGTACCCATCTGGTACTCTACATAGCCATTACAATAATATTGACTATATATCCTATACTGTGCTCTATACCTCCTGTTTTGTAACTACTAATTCGTAATTCTTCATCTCTTCACTTTTGTACCCATACCCCCAACTCTGCTACCCTCTGGCAATCACATTCGTTCTCTATATCTGTGAGTCTGTTTTCATTTAGTTCATTTCTTCAGTTTTTTAGATTCTACATATAAGTGAAATCATATGGTATTTGTCTTTCTCTGACTTAGTTCACTCAGTATAATACCCTCTAGGTCCATCCATGTTGTTGCAGATGGTAAGATTTCTCTCTCTCTCTCTTTTTTTATGGCTGAGTAATATTCCATTGTATATATTTACCATAACTTCTTTAATCAGTCATCTGTTGATGGGCATTTCAGTTGCTTCCATATCTTGGCTATTATGAAAAGCACTGGAGTGAAAATACAGGTGCATAAATCTTTAAGAATTAGTGTTTTGTTTTTCTTTGGATAAATACCCAGAAGTGGAACTTCTGGATCAAACAAAAGGTAGTTCTATTTTTAATTTTTTTTGAGAAATCTCCAATCTGTTTTCTATAGTGGCTATACCAATTTGCAGTCCCCTCACAATTTTATTATTATGAGAGTTCTCTTTTTTTTTCACATTCTCACCAGCCCTTGTCGTTTGTTGATTTATTGGTGATAGCCATTCTGACAAGTGTGATGTCTCACTGTACTTTTAATTTGCATTTCTCTGATAATTAGTGATCTTGAGAATCTTTTTATATGTCTATTGACCATCTATATTTCCTCTTTAAAGAATTATCTATTCAGGTCTTTTACCCATTTTTTAATTGCATTATTTATTCTTTTAGTGTTGAGTTATACTGGTTCTTTATAATTTGGATATTAACCCCTTATTAGATGTATCATAGGCAAATATCTTCTCCTATTCAGTAGGTTGTCTTTCTTTGTTGTTGATGGTTTTCTTTGCTGTGCATAAACTTTATAGCTTGATATAATCCCATTTGTTTATTTTTTCTTTTGTTTCTCTTGCCCGAAGAGATATATCAGAAAAAAAAAAAATTACTAATAGCAATGTCAGAGAGTTTACTGCCTCTGTGTTCTTTTAGGAGTTTTATGCTTTCATGTCTGACATTTAAGCCTTTAATCCATTCTGAGTTCACTCATGTATATGGTATAGGAAGGTGGTCCAGTGTCAATTTTTCTTTTTTTCTTTTTGCATATATCTCTCCAGTTTTCTCAACACCATTGATTGAATAGACTGTCTTGCCTCCTTTGTCATATATTAAATGAATGTATAGGCATGTATTTCTTTCTGAGTTCTCTATTTTGTTCCATTGATCTATGTATCTGTTTTTATGCTAGTACCAAGTTATTTTGATAACTATGGCCTTGTAGTATAATTTGATATCAGGGAGTGTGATACCTCCAACTTTGTTCTTCTTTCTCAAGATTGCCATGACTATTCAGGAATTTTTATGTTCCATATAAATTTTTGCAATATACTCTAGTTCTCTGAAAAATGCCATAAGTATTTTGATAGGAATTGCATTGAATCTACAGTGTGCTTTGGGTAGTATGGACATTTTAACAGTATTAATTCTTCCTATTCATGAGCATGGTATATCCTCCTATTTATTTGTATCTTCTTCAGTTTCTTTTATCAATGATGTAATTTTCCGAGTATAGGTCTTTTACCTCCTCGTTTAAATTGATTCCTAAGTAACTTATTTTTTTTTATGCAATTATAAATGGGATTGTTTTCTAAATTTCTCTTTCTGATAGTTTCTTATTGGTTTATAAAAATGCAACTGACTTCTGAATATTAATTTTGTATCCTGCTACTTTACTGAATTCATTGATTAGTTCTAATAGTTTTTTGGTGGAATCTTTAGGGTTCTCTATATATAGTATGATGTCATCTTCAAATAATGACAGTTTTACTTCTTCCTTCTCAATTTGGATGACTTTATTTCTCTTTCTTGTCTGATTGCTGTAGCTAGGATTTACAATACTATGTCGAATAGAAGTAGTAAAAGCAGACATCCTTGTAACTGAACTTGAATAATTAACATAAAGCAGGAGTAGCCATTTAGCTTCTCACTTTAATGGATTTGTGTGAATGTTTCTCTATATATCTGGAAATTGCAGCAAATACAAATGCTTAACTTCAATATGCTTCACTAAACTTCTCTAAAAAAAAAGTCTAAAGGAGCATAAGATCTGATTTTTGCATATTTGATGAGTGTAATGTGTTATCTCTTGTTATTTTGATTTACATTTTTTGATTCCTAGTGAATATCTTTTCATAATCTGCTTAGCGTTTTGGTTTCTTCTGTGAGTTTCCAGTTTATATATTTGACCTATTTTTTTCTAGTCGAGTTTTCTTTTTAATGCCAATTTGTAGATATTCTTTGTTCTAAACTATAAATTCTTGTCACTTTTAGATATTGCAGATATTTTTTTCACGTTGTTACCTGGCTGTTAAACTTATTTATAACAGCTATTCTCAAACTCATTGCTCTCACAGTTGCTTTACAGTCTAAAAAGTATTCGGTACTCCAAAATTTTTTGTTTGTGGGTTTTATTTATAAATACAAACTTACCATAGTAGAAATTTATATGAAAATATTTACTTATTAATTCATTTAAAAATAAATTATGTTAGCATTTTTATAAAAAGTAACTATACTTTCCAAAGCAAACAAAAATCATTGAGCGTTGCATTGTTTTATATTTTTGTAAATTGCGACTTGACTTAATAAATAACAGCTGGATTATTTTATCTTACTCTGTATTTAATATAATGCCATATGGCAATTTAGTTAAAGTATCTGAGTAAAGTTTGGCTTCACATGAATATGTAGTTGCAAAAGGGTGGACTATTACATAGTTTTCAGGTAATTATCAATAATACTTTAGATACTCTACTAAAGCTCGACAATGTGTTTTCTTAAAGGTCAGTTGCAATGTGGTATTTAAAACCATACTAAGAGACATTTTGTAATCTATTTTATTAGAATCCCTTGATTTATCTTGTACTTAGAATCAGTTTTTTTTACCCATTCACGATTTTGCGACATAGTTTATTGACCACTTGCAAAATATTGGTACACTGAATTATGTGAGTCTTTCAGCTATTGATCTGTTCATTATAAAATATCCCAAAATTGATTTTGTTAATATCACTACTGATCTTATTGGAAATCTAACTTTTGCTCAAAATCTTGTATTTTATTTTATTATTAGTATTTTATTGTTAGTTATTTTTCTTGAAGTGCAGGCTTACTTGTTTCACTTTTGAGGCGATATCTGACAAATACTGAAGTTAGAATAGCTATAGTTATTATTTTTCCATGAAAAGAACAGTAATTCAGGTCACAACTTTCACATAAATACTTTTTCTCGAGACTAGCTTATATTTAGGCATGTAGCAGAAGTGCTTTATAGGTACTTTCCTATTTAGTCACGAGGAATATTTAGAAGAGGTGTACACAGGTGGGTAGGATTTAAAGAAAAGCTTAGAATTCTTATTTTTAAGTCTTACTCTTGTTATTTTCTGGGTTTTTTTTTTTTTGGTATATGTTGAATAGTAGGACTATGGAAATCAATCTACATGTCTTTCCTTGAGATTTTTCATTTCTACAGATTAAGTTTTCAATATTCCATTCCCCACAATTCTTTGCAGACTGGGCTTAAAATATGGTATTGTTTAAGGTAGCTTTTTTTGCTCAGTGAAATTACTGCATTTAAATGATTATCATTACCAGTGGTCCTGATTTCTTAACCATATAAGCTTTTCTCATTCCCAGTTTTAAAAAAGCTACTCTTAGCTAAAGCTTAATTGCACCTTGAAAAATAAGGGGCATTTATGTAATGTCTTTGGGGAGGTGGTTGTGAATTAAAAGTAAACAAATAATGCTGTTAAATAATGTAAACATACATTTATTTCTTTTATTTGTATAAAAACTTGAGTTCAATTTGTATATTGTTCAACTCTAATTCTCAGAAAATACTCAAAAGATAGAACTTTTCATTTTTAATTTCTAGGGGAACAAATGTGAGAATGGAAATTGTAAAGCATTTTATTCCCCACTAAAGAGATCATCAGTGACCTCTACACTGCCCAAGGCAGTGGATTTGTCTTCATCTTTTTCTTACTAGATCATTCTGTCACAATGAGTTTTACTGCTAATTTATTGAGACACTCTTCCCCCTCAGCTTTTGTGTAACTGTTATTTTAAATAACACTTTTCTCATAATTTCTTATTTGTATTCTTTGTATCTTTTTTTTTTTTTTTAATTATCCTTTTAACCATCTATATTCTTGTGGCCTCTGCCCCTGGCATTATGCTGCTTTGGATCTATGTACTCTTCCTATGTGGCCTCATTTTGAACATGTTTTCAATGACTTACTACATGATGTTATTTCTCATGTTTATTTCTCCCGTCCAGAACACCTGACCATCCCCCAGCCACTTTCTGAATGTCTGCGTGTGATCATCCCACAGGTGTCTCGCATTTCTCAGTTTTCAAACTAAACTAAACTTATCTCCAGCTAAACTTGCTCATCCCTTTGTGTTTCCTGTGAATGAGGTGGGGGTTCACCAGCTGCCAAGGCAGAACACTGATGGTAGTTCTAAACCTTGTTTCAACCAAATTCAAAGGGTCACCGAGTCCTTTCGGTTCCACATCTTTAATCCCTCCATTCTCACTAATGCTGTCTTTTTCCTGCTCACATTAATTAGCAGCTAGAGTACTATTGTTAATACTCTCATAATAACCATGGTATTTACTGAACAATAACTGTATTTGGAAGACTTTACATGTATTATTTCATTTTACTTTCACAATTACCTCCTGGTGTAGGTACTATTAATATTACCATTTTCCAATGAAAAAAGCTGAGCCTCAAAGCAGTTATATACTCTGTCCTAGGTCACACAAGTAAGTTTGTCAAGTAAGTGGCAAACCCAAGATTTCATGTTGGGTTTGTAAATACATCGAGATCCAAGTTCTTAAGTATCTTAGTAGTTTGCATCTTGCTTCTCTATCATAACAAAGTCTAAGCTACCCTTTACCCTACTTCACAGAGAAACTTCTAAAATCTGATGAAATCTGATGAAAAGATATCACAGCATTAGTAAAACCTCCAAAGAGTTCCATTGCTCTCTAGATAAAGTTCAAACATAATCTCTCATAACATGATACCTGTGCATGTATGTAATATTACCTTCAGTTAGTCATTGTCTCATACATTTTCCTCCAGACATACTGAGTCCTAAAGGATCTTGGAATGTGCAATGCCATTTTACATTTCCCTTCCCCATTCTAACCTGTTATATTCTTTCCTCTCCTATAATATTCTTTTCTTGTAGACTAGGTAATGTCTTTCTTCAAAGCTCAGCTCACATACCACTTTTTTGACCTATCATTTTAATTTAGATACTTCTACTGTCTTTTTTCGGTATATTCATAGCATTTACTATGTTGTATATAATAATTGATAGACAAGATCCTTAAGGATAGAAATCAGATTTATTTTACATTTACCACTAGGGCTTAGTACACTACTCAAGGTACTAAAATATTTTTTGAATGAATGAATGAGTTTATCTCAGAATTCACTAGTTTAACTTATCTATACATATTTTGACCAAATTTCATGATGTATTTTAAAGAATTGAATTAGATCTGCAGTTAAAATCCTTTACATTTTTATTTGTAAACTTATTCCTCTGCTTTGCTCTTCATTTCATTTTAAACAATTGTTTCATAAAGAAAATGTAAATGCAAGTGCAAATGTAAAGCAATGCTAAAAGTACAAGTTAGGGGGATACAGAGATGGGTCGAGGCCAGTGGATAGCAAGTAATATCACATAAGATAATTTTTCAAAATTGGATATTGTTGAACTTTTCCTCGAAAATATCTGTCACAGTGTTCTTAAGAGTAAATAATATTTTATTGTAAGAGAAGACTAAAATGTATGCAATAAATCTAGGTTTCTTTCAGATTTTAGGTTAGATATCTGAAAACTTTGTGATTTCTCACAGAGAAGTAATTTTAAGAGTGTATTGAACAAAACAATAAATAAACTCGCAGAAATAAATAAATAAATATATATTTTATTTGCTTAGTACACAGAGTACAGTAAATTTATAAAAATTTGACTTTGTCACTATAAAGTAGAAAATGCAAGAAAGTGATCTTTCCCTTTAATTCTATTGAAAGATGTATAAATTGTCATCTTGAGGCCTGAATTGACCCTCAGCTCATGACTTGTTGGCTAGCACAATGTTTAAAACCCAGTTTATAATGAAGGCATTATGACTGTGCATGGACCCTCCAATTCAACCATAGATAACATCCCTTTATGTTACTCTTAGACTTTTCCACACATTTATTTTACGTGCCTGATCATTAAGGATATTTGACTAAATAACTGGCTCTCTGCTGTGAAAACAAAATCCTTAATTAGCTTGACATAGATTGAACTGTAAGATGGTGGTAAGAATTTGTGTTTGCTTGGTTTTGTACCAAAGGGCCAGGGTTTAGGTCTGGCTTTTCCATACCCAAAATGAATGATCTTGCTAGACACTTTAACTGCTCTATGACTCAATTTTTAAATATTTATTGTGAAGAGTGTAATTCTTCATAGATAATTAGGAAAAAACAGTTATATAGCTACTGTATTATAAACTGTAAAATATTTTTAAATTGGGAGCTGTTTCAAGGTCTGAAGTAATTCTTAGAACTAAGTGCTTAATAACTGTTGAAATAAATTATATATAAATGAAAATCCTTTTTCACTCCCTAATATAAATTCTCTGACCAAAGTTGTATCATTCATAAAGAGCAACTTCATCTTCATTATCTGGGTTACTTCACCGATTTGCTAGGGCTGCCATATAGAATACCACAGATGGGATGACTTAAACAACAGGAATTTTTTCACAATTCTGGAGATAGAAGTCCAAAATCAAAGTGATAGTAGGTTTGGTTTCTCCCGAGGTCTCTCTTTCTCCTTGGCTTGCAGATGGCCATCTTTTCATTGTGTCTCCACATTGTCCTTTCTCCTCGTATTCACATTTTTGGTGTCTCTTTCTCTTCTTATAAGGACATTAGTCCTGTAGGATGAAGACCAAACCCTCTGACCACATTTAACTTTAATTACTTCTTTAAAGGTCCTGTCTTCAAATATAATCATCTTGGGAATTAGATCTCAAACATGAATTTTGCAAGGACACATTCAGTCCATAACAGTTACTATAATTTAATGCATGTGTAAGGGGTGATAAAAGAGTCCAAAGACAATGTGAACTCTGCAAATTCCTGAGATGAGGGAGAGAGTTTGAGGTATAAATACCAAAATATGCCATTTTTTTTCCTCCAGGATTTTTTAGCAATATTATGAAACTAAATCAATCTTTTTTCTTCCCAAATAATAGTTTTCTGAAAGAGAGACATAGTTTAATTCTTCATTTGTGAAGTGAGAAAGATGTAATTATGATAAGCTCTAGCCCCAGACCCAAAGCACCTTCTCATTCAGTCACACCATTTGCCAAACTCTTCATGCCCTCTCATAATTCTTTGCTATTGTCTCAGCTGAAATGTTTGTCTCTGTTCCTGCTTCATCAACTCTGCTTAAACTATAATACTTAACTCAAATTTAACCTAAATTACTCTCTCTGGGATCCTCTCTATCTTGTTTATAACTCTATCAATGTATGTACCACATTGCTTAGTAATTTTTCTTCTTGACTATCTCTTCATCCTGAGGCTGGGATTGTGTTCCATTCATTGTTTATAATGGTCTCGTGTATTATACCTTATTCATGAAAATGCTCAATTAACATTGTCAAACATATGGATGAACTGTAATGAGTTGGAAATCCCTCTCAAGAACACCAGGGAGCTTGTCTTTCCAGGGCAGTTTTTTTTATGGGCTTTGCCTAAAGCCAGAATTTTGGAGTAGGTGATGCAGAAAGGGAACTCTCATGAGCACCAAAAAGACAAGTGAAGAGTGTTGCGAACTAAGCCCAACACAATGAGAAGGGAAAGTGTTAGCCTGTGAGCATGATGAATGTGTGTACAGTACCCACACTGGTGGCCTGTAGTCCATGGGGTGGGAGGTGCAGCAGCTTGACAGATAAAGGGTACAGAAGAAAGGAAATGCTAAATTTATAAGATTGTGAAAGGAACAGAAAGTAAGCTTTTAATGATACATAGCTGGAGCCCTGGAACTGGAAATAGAATGAATACAAAATGTTTGAATACATTGTAAAAAATACAAAATTATATGAAAAGAAAACAAACAAAAAAGACAATTGAAAACTCTAAGGAAGATTCATCATGACTCTAGGAAGTCATTAATCCTTTTGTCAATATATGTGGATTAAGTGCCTCTTAGGTGCCAGACAGTTTTGTACTTTATGAAGATATGGTGGTGAAAATGACAGACAAGATTCGTACTCTAGTTGAGTCTACAGTACAGTTGTGTTAGGCAGATAGTAAACAATGCAAAAGAAAATGGTTTCTAAATGTTGAGCTTCAATAGCCTTCCTTTTAAATTTTACTCATTGGACAGATTTCATCTCTCTGAAGCATCATAAAATATATATTACTTCTCTCCATCCCAACAATGCTCATCCTCATAGCAGACTTCCTAATTAATATCTGATTACTCTTTTATATTTGATTTCATCTCTTATTTATAAAGCTATATAAAGTTTTCTTAAACTTTGTTTTCCTTCTCTTTCCACAACACTGAAATCTTTGCTCACAATAAAAATTTATTGTTGTAGTTTGTTTTACTTTTATATATTTTTTGGACCAGCCTTCTAGTACTTTCTCCCCCAAAGCCACACTTTATAAATACTTAGAGTACTGCAGTCAGTGTTTAGTGCTATCCTTTAAAAGGGATGTAAATAAAATAAAATGGTCATAAAGTAACAACTAGTTTAAAAAGTGATGGGGAATCACTTTTGATGAGGAAACTAGAAATATTTAGCTAGGAGTAGGAAAGACTGAGGCAGACCCCAAAAGGTCTCTTTAAATATTGGGTCAACTGTCACATAGGAAAAAAAAAATTATTAAATGTGTTTCAGAACCTATCAGCACCCCTACCAATCTGTGTGTTTGGAAGGGAGAGGAGACTTGAAAATATTGATGAATATTGTAAGGTTTGTAAAGATGGTTAGGCACGTGATCAGGAGCTTAGCATTGACCCAAAGGATGGGGCAGATTAGAGAGATTAGAGAATGGAAATAAGGTAGCCAAGTTTAAGATTTAGTTAGTATTTGTGTTTGAGTTGTATTTGAATTAGAAGAAAAGTCATGTAATGTGGTAAAATGATTTTATTTTATTTATTTTTAATAGATTTGTAATCATACACAGACCTTTTTATTTAATAAGTCATGTGAAATACCCATTGTGTGTATCTTCTGGTATCACAACCACAAAATCCCTTCAAAGGAATAAGAAACTTCTGTATTTTTTTATTCTATTATCAAATGCTTGTTTGTGCCAGGCTGAATGTAAACAGCCTGAATAACTTTATGATAAAGTCACAGTCTTTCTGTTGCTCTAAGTCTATCACACACAGCTCTGTTTTCAAATTTGTATACCGTAACAAAACCGAAAACTGCATACACAGAGCAGTCACTGTGAGAATGGAATGAACAATTGTACTTGCTAAATGCATAATGTGGTAAAGTGATTTTAGCCTGGCTAGGATAATATGCCTTGAGTTGTGGAGCTAAACAAAAGGCTCAGCTGAATTACATATAAAGAAACAGGCACAGAGTCTGAGTAATGTGCCCAAGGGTAAACAATTTTAGTATGTTGAGTTGGGATTTGATCTTAGGTGGCTGACTCCAAATCTAGACTCTTAAAAGTTTCACTGTGCAAAAAATAAAAACAGTATATCTGCAAGTAAAAAATTATATATATCAAGTTTTAAAAACTAAGATCTAACTTTTATTAATAAATTCCATGTGTATGTCTGAATAAATTGGTATGAGATATTGCCAACAATGGTAACAGTAATGATCTGGGCAGTTTGACTTGGGGCATTTAAAAAAATTCATCTTTGTGCTTTTTATTTTACAAAAAAAATTGAGTTAAAAAAAATCTGTTAGGTGCTGAATGAAAATACTTGCCTACCTAGAATTATCTACTAAGAAAAAATATCTTATGAGAATGAGAACAAAATAAAGATATTTCCAGAAATGTAAAAACAAAGTTTGTTACCGATAGACCCTCATAAATCAAAATTTTAAAGCTTATATATATCAGACAGAATTTAAGTGATACTCGATAGAAATTATGGGTTTCCACAAGTAAGGAACAAAAAGTGGTAAATTATGGATAAATTTAAAGAAACATTAACTCTATAAAACAGCAATATCTGTGAGGTTCAGAGGAGGAAACTTAGAAGAAAACTTTTAAAATCTAATGTTATTTACAAAATGTGAGAATAATATAAGTGAAATCTAAAAATATTATCCATAAATAGGAAGACATGATGTAAAGATATCCATTTCATTTCATATGATCCCTAGTATTATTATTCAGTTCCCAATCAAAATATGGATGTATTTGACATTTGGAAAGCTGATTCTACTTTAATAAAAATGGAAAAGGACACTCTTGAACTAGGACAGTGTGTTAGGATTTGCCCTAGCAGATATTCAAATTTATTATAAAGCTATAGTTTTAAATCGTGTGATATTGGCATGAGAATAGTCAGATACACCAAGGGACAGAATCAAAAGCTTGGAAACAGACATCTGCATAACCAGAGACTTCTGTGGTTACACCTGTCTGTGATAAATGAGGGCAGCTTTTTAAAATATATGGTTCTGGCACAATGGGTTATCTAAATGGGGAAAAAATTGGATTCATAGCTCACATCATATAGGAAAAAATTAATCGTAGAGATATTATTAATCTAAAAGTGAAAAGCAAAATTATAAAAAAATTAGAAGATAAAGAGAATATTGCCATGACCTTGGGGGGACAGAAAGATTTAATTTGGACATAGAATGAAAAATGAAAACATGAGATACATTCAACTATATTAATATTCAGAACTTATATTCTTAAAAATACATTATAAAGAGAATGGAAAAAGCATGCCCGGCCATAGAGCTCTTTGCCATACATATTTAACCAAGGAATAGTGTCCACTATATATAAACATTGCTAAAATTCAATTTAAAAAAGACAATTTACCTAACTTGAAAAATATGATGACAACTTAGTACACAGAGATAGAAAATCAAATGGTCAAGAAATACATGAAAAGACACTCAATTTTAGTCAGAATCAGGTGAGTAGTTAGGAATTTAACCTTGCCCCTCCCCTCCCCGCCCGACTCCCAACTCCTTTACACCCAAAAGGCTTAGACTTTGCCCTCAGCTTCTGGGAATTAATCTCTAAGCTACTGGAATGTTATGCTTGGTAGAAGTGTCTTTGTTTGCCTAGGGACCTCGTGGTAGTCCCATGGTGGGATCTGGAGTGGGAGCTGGCTAAACCAAGTTATAGCAATGTGATTAAAGACTATATGCCAACCTGAGTGATAACAGTATGATTTAGCGTGGGACTCTGAGTCATGAAGCTTAACCTTTGGAGGAGTGGAATCTGAGATCAGCCAGTGGAAAGGCAATCCCTTCTCTGTGATGAGCTCCAATAAAGATTCTAGACACCAGGCTTTAGTGTGTTTACTCGGTTGGCAGTGTTCCATGCTCATTACCAGATGTCAGCACCAGGGAATAACGCTGTCCTGACTCCGCGGAGAGAGGACAACAGAAGCTCTGCATTTGGTACCTTTTCTGGATTTTTTCCCATGTGCTTCTTCTCTTGGCTGATTTTAATTCATATCTTTTTGCCGTCATAAGCCGTAACCATGAGTGTAACACCTTCAGTGAGTTCTGTGATTCCTTCTAGAGCATCGCCAAACCTGATATAGTTTTGGAACCTGCAACTGGTGTCAGAAGTGAGGACAGTCTTGTGTGGACTAATTCCACAGTTGTTTAACCTACGAATTATAAAACTGACTTTTAAAAGCCACCTGAATATTTATTATGCATCTACTTGATTGGTGAAAATTTGCAATACAAACTTTTGTTGAAAATTGATATTAATTTGAAAAACAGTATGAAAAAGTTAGGATTGTGATTACAACTATAGCAGAAGAAGGTGGTTGCACAATGTCTGGGAGTAATACACAAGGAATATGTTTTATGCACGTTTTTCTTTAGGTATATTTTATATCATAATGTAAAGATAAAAATTTAAATAAAATTTAAAAACAGGGTAGATAATAATACCATAATATTAACAGTGAAGTATTAGATCATTTAAAAACCTTTCTTTGTGATTTTCAATATTTCACCACTGAATTGTATTATTTTTATAATAAAAAATAATAGGAAGTGTTTTTCTTAAGAAACAAAAAGTGTGAGATAAATGTGGTGCAAGAGTTAAAAAGTTTTGACACAACAAGGTCAGAGAAGATATAGAACTGGCTACTCATAGTGTCCAGTTGAAAGAACAATGGTCCAAGGGCTGGTCTGTAGATTTTGGGCCTAGAAAAAATAGTTTTGTGAATGTTTTCGAAGACGACCTCCTGGTTGGAGACATGAGTAACCCGAACAAATCTTAGAATTCCAATTTGTTTACTTATAATTGGGACTGTTTTCTTCCTTTGACACCTATTGGAACACTTCCTTCACTGCTTAGGGAATATGGGCAGCTGAAGTGATCAACAGAAGGTACGATCTGGAAGAAGCTTTGGAATTCATTCTGTCTGATCATCAAGTTCTCTCTAAACAGGGACCTCCAGATATAGGTTGTCACTGCTTTGGAGAATCCTGGATGATCGCTGGCAAAAATACTTCCTTCCTGGATCCACTTTCTAAGGCCTTATGTGGAATCCCCTTAGTCACAAGTGACTTTTTCTCTCCCTTTTTCTTTTAGGTATCTTCCTTCCATTGATTAAATTAACCTCATCTTTCAAATCTTATTAAGCATAATCAGATTTGTAGGCTTACGTCTTCCTATTTTGTCTCAGGCAACATGCCTTCTTGAGAGGAGACTCCTGGACAGGTTAATCTCATTCATTATGTATTGATTTCAGGAGTTTAACTCTCAAAGGGCTAGGTCCTGTTCAATTCTCTGTTAAGCACTCTCTCTGCTTACTATACATGATATGTGATATTTAAAAAATTTTTATTTAGCAAGGTAGGATAAAGCACTTGCTTGTTAAAATACCTTCTCCCTAAATGGGATTTATTACTGAATGAGAAAAATGGGTCTGTTATCATTTATGACCCACGTTCTTGTAAAGAACATTTTTCTCTTGTGTTACCAATATATATATACAAAGCTTGGTTTTATGGCAGCATTTTTTTTTTTTTTTACCACCAAAATATTTTCTTGCCTATACTAATATAAAGATTTTTCTTTCAGCTGTTTACAGAAATGGTGCTTCTGAGCATATATTTTCGTTTTTACTACTGAAAGGAAACCATGGGAACCCAGCATCCAATTCTGTTTGATAGGATCCTGGTTAGCAGACCACATGTAGTGTGTTTTTGTTTTGTTCTACAGTTGTTTCCACTGTGTCATGTAATTCATCACAAGGAATTGAGAATGGAAAATGTCACAAACCAAATATACAAAATTAATGAGTAGTTTACTCCATTGCAAAGGGCAGATAGTGAACAATGAAGCAGAACAAAAGCAACAAGAATCCCTGGGCATTCGCTGTTGTATCTAATGACGTTCAGGTTTCTGTGAGTAATATGAAGTTGTCACGGCGCTGATAATTATATTGCTTAAGTTTTAAATTTGTGAAAGTCATAAATAATTACCTTTGTATTCACTTTACATAACTTAACAGTGAAGGATAATCACATGTTTAAAGGAACTAGGAAAAACAACATTAAATACACTCTCAGTATTTTCAGAGCAATTTTAGAATGAACTTGTCACTAGCACCCAGATTCATTTTCAGTGAGTCCTGTGTGCCTGTGACGACATATAAAATATGGAGCCCAGGTTTGTTTACATATACTTTTGGAGCCAATAGTGTCATTATTTATTTATTTATTTTTATAAAATAGTGAGGGGGCTTAGTTATATACTTCTCTCACATAGCTCATTTTGATCAAAACATATAAACAAAAGGAGAGAAATAATAACCAGAGAACCTTGAACTCCACACTCCTGCCCCTTCACTAATTATAACATTTCACAATTCTCTCCCAGTTTCATCACCCTTCCATTACCAAGACAACTATAGGCATTTCTAAGGTGAAGTTAGCTTATCTATGAGTTGTGTACTTTGAATTCAAAAATATTTGAACACCAAGATCTTTTCCTATACAGAGCTTTTTGATTTCTTCTGACTTAAAGCTACCATCTATAAACAGTGAAAGATTTGAGCTTTAGCTATTTACCTTGGCACCAAAGATATCTCTTGAGCCTTTCTTCATGTCCAGAATCAACAGATTATATTAAAACCTAATTCTTAAAATCCTACATATAATTATAAAATGATGAAACATTTAAGACAAGAGGAGCACAGAACATCACATCTGTTGAAAAGCTAAGGAAATCCAGGATGACATATGGGCCAAATATCTTCATTTCCCTTTTAGTCCACCCCCCAGTCTCTGTCCTTTAGATTTTCTGCCTTCATACTTCCAGATTGGTTTGGCTATGGTGAGTTTTAGCAGGAAATGGGTAAGAATGAAGAGTGAGATCTAAGCATTTATTCTCCTGCATCCTCCGCTAGGGTTTGGCATATACCTAAACAGAGATTTTGTTCCTTTCCAGGTCTCCTTTTTCTGCATGAATTTCTCTTCTTTCAGATTTTGGTAACTTCTTCCATTATTTCTTGAGGCCAGGCTCTGCTGCTGATAGCCCCAGGGTCTCTGCTGTCCCCTGCAGTTCCCTGTGTCGTAGCACACTTTGATAATCAGTTTATTTTTAGTAAACTCTTCTTGAGTTATCTCGTTTCCAGTATGCAGTCCTTTTACTGTTGAGACATTGACTGAAACAACAAAAATAGTAAAAAAAAAAAAAAAAAAGCCTAATTCTGAAGAACAAAATAAAAGAAGTAATAATAAAAACAGACCAAAGTCCAAACTCTTTTTTCTCCCCTTTTCCTGTTTAGGAAAAAAAAAAAAAATACAGCTCACGTAGAAATGCATTTTCTAGGATTTGACATTTTAGCGATAAAACTAGTAAAAACAGAATGCTATAAATAGAATGATGTCATTTGTTTCCAAAAACTATTGATCTACTAGAGCAATGCAAAAATTATAATAATTATAATACTTGGGGGTAAGTTTAGGACTGTAATCCACGAGTTATCTTGAGGCAAACAGGAAAAGGGTTCATAGGAAATCCAAAATATTACCTCCAATTCCACCAAGACCTACCCTTAACTGGACAAGTAAAAAACAGTGAAAACAAAAAAAAGTGAAGGATGGATGTGGTTCCATAGTGTAGCAGTTAGCACGTCTGCTTTACACGCGGTTGTTCCTGGATTCACACCCCAGTGGAGTCGCAGTTTATTGTCTAAGGCCATGCCACCCTGAACAAGCCCTGATGTCTGATCTCAGCTGCTAAGCAGGATAGTGCCTGGATAGTACTTGGATGGGAGACCACCTAGGAAGACCAAATGCTGTTGGCATTAAAACAAAAAGTGAAGATTAACCCACCAAAATTTATAAATGTTCAGAGTTCCTCTTTTCTCAGAACTTTCTCTCCCAGCACTGTGTATTTTCCTGTTCAAAACTGGACCCAGTGCTTCCAGCCCCCTGCACAGATGCTACCCCAGAGTTTGGCCTTCACTGCTTTTTCTGAGTGGACCCACTGCTTCCTACATTTTATGTCTTCAGTCTTTTAGTAGTTTTGCTTTGTTTTCTTTAGTTGTGACACAGATTTTCTGAGATTCTGGAAAGGTTTTCTGAGACTCTGGAAAGTAGCAGGCGGCAGTATTTTTCAGGAACACTGGACACTGACCCCTTCCTCTGAGGGAAAAAAAATACCTTTCAAATATTTAGTTTGGATCAAAATCTAGGAAAGCTAGCTTTTCTAAAGACTTCCTTGAACAGAAATATATATGAGTGGTGAGGTTAAGGTCTGGGATTGAATTAAAAATCATAGTATAAAAGAACAGTGGCTTAGCAGGAATTTTGAGTTTTACCCGTAGCTGTGTGCCCCATAGAGATACAGCCTCTAGGGAAAAGCCACATAAAAAGATACACTGCATCTTCTCTGCATGAACACTTCTGTTAAATTCTGTTTCCTTTGCCACCAATAGAAAAACTTACAGGTAGGTTGAATCCGTGCTTTATTTCTGTTGATCCTTAACCCAGCCTTCAATGCTGTTATAATATCCACGCTTCCTAAGGAACTTTTAAAAAAAGGTGTATGGAAAATTAACTTATTGAGCCTTTGCACATCTGAAAATGCCTTCACCCTTGATGGATATATAAACTAAACACTATGTTTTAAGTTTTTCCTATGTATTATGTCTCTCAGTCTGATTCTCATTCTTTTGTAGGAATTATTAGAATATTTTATTTTTAGTATGATCCAAAATTTTATGGGAAAGTATCGTTTTTTTTTTTTTTTCTTTATAGCTCATTTTAGTCTGAAGGCTTATCTTTCTTTAGTGCTGGAAAATAATCCTCTGTTATTTCTTTATTTTCTTCTATCCATTCTCTCTCTTTTTGGATTCCTATAAAATGAATGTTGAACTCCCTGAATTAATTTTGTATGTAATTTTCGTCATGTTTTCTATCTCTTTGTCTTTTTGATCTATATTCTAAAGGATTTCTTTGGATTTTTTTTCTAGCCCCCTTCTGACGTTTATGATTTTAACTACCATACTTTCACTTTCTCTAGATTCTTTCTTATTATGATAGTTGCTTATTCTAAGTATCCCATTCTTGTTTTCTGTAAATAATATTTTCTCAAACTTCTCTAGAATGTTATACTGTATTCTTATTCACTCTCTCTCCCCTTCCCTAAGAATTAGTTTTTCACTATGTTTGGCTTCGTCTTTGTCTTGCATGCTGTTTGTTCTTCTCATACACTAAGATTCATCCTTATCCATTCATGTTCCAAAAAGAAAGAAGGGAAGGATTTACTTTCTCCCTGTGTGTACACATATATACACTCTATATTTAGGTTTTATATTAGTTTTATTCCCTGATTTTGGGTTATGACTGTGAACTCTATGTATGTGACTTCCTTGGGGCATGAGGGGCATGAGATCAAATATGGATCCCAAATGCTAGAATGAGCAGAGCTTTAACTTTAGGTTGCCAATATTTATATTAGAATCATTAGAGTTCCCTGGATGATTTTCTGCATGTCTTTAAAGATGAGTCCTTCATCCTTTGCCTGGTGGTAGAACGCTGATGTTGGGAATGCTGAGAGGTGGGAAAGCTTTTTCTTTCTATGTGTCCCGATGTCTCCACAGTGCCCCCACCCTAAGCCTAGGCTAGATGATTCCTCAGCATTTATATTTCCAGATGCAGTTATTGCATTCTATTGTTGTTTATCTATTAATATGTCTTCTACATTAGTATATGAGCTTTTGAAGGTGAAGGGCCATGTGTTATTAATCTATCACCTATTTTTCTATCACTGTAACATTAGAAAGAGGGAAGTTCAGTGACATTAAAATTATTTTTTATTGTTGTTCAGATAGATACTTTACCATATCAATTAATATTTAGTAAGACGCTCAATTTATGTTTTATTGCCTTATTGATTCTTCTTATACTTTGTTTTCAGAATTCAGCATCTTAGATAAAACAAGTATTCTTTGATTTTATAGATATCTTTCCTGTATGTGATTTTCTTTGTCAAATGAGTCACTTTTATATGGCTCTTTTGGCGCATTTCCCTGGTGATCACCTTTAGGGGGAAATCATATGAAATATAACTTTCCTCAGTTTTTTTCTTTTTTTTTTTCACAACAAAAGAAAAGAAGAAATTTTCTTCATAACGTAAAACTTATACATTACAGTCCAATGATTCCTTTGGGGAACTGATTTCTGGTTTTGGTGTTGAAGACATAAGGGTACACTGACCAGATTCACTTTCAAAATGAGACTTATTGCTCAGATGTGGGGGTGCAGTGAGGAGGCAGCCTCTGTCACTTCTTCAGGATCCGCCTGGGCTGCAGAGAGCTACCATGCTCTACCTGAGGTTATGCACTTCCTGGGCATCCCACATCCCTTGACTAAGACAGAGGTAGAAAAGCCCTGGTCATTTCAGGCTGTCATGGGACTCTTATGGCAGTACTTGATGCAGGCTGGGTTGGCTGAGGCTTTGCAGCATATACATTGTAGTTTAGCTTCTTCTGCCCAATGCTGCTTTCTCTCCTTTCCTTTTGTAGGTGTTAATCCCTCATATATCATCTTCATTTACAATTTTATTTCAGCACTTGCTTCTGGAGAACACAACCCGTGATATTTACACTATATTTCTTTCTATTGTAAAATGATGAGGTTAGATTTTACTTTTAATTTTATAAACTTATTATGGTAATCATTTTCAATTTTTCATATATTTTAGGTAAAAAAAAATCAAAATATAGTTTTCTGTTTGTAAACATGATGGACTGCTTGGATCCTTGTCCTGTTAACATTCTAGCTAACCGCCATGTGTGGGTCCTACCTGTGTGTCGGCCTAGCAGCCCAGTTCTGCTCATGACCAAGAGGACAATAAAGAACACAGTCTTAGTCACTGCCTAGTCACAGCTTAACTCAAAATTAGCTTCTTTGTGGTTTTCTTTGTGTAATTTGTTGTCAAATTCAACATTTTATTTGTGTCTCTTTATTTCCCTTTCACCAACTGCTATTGCAATCTTTCCCGGGCTCCAGCTTTATCAGTCTGTCTTGTCTCTGAAGTCAGGTTCAATTAAACAAAGCTAATAGACTGACTAAATTAGTTAATTTTTTTTTATCATGATGCTGATGCATATACTAAAATTGGTCATTTTCTTTTTAGTAGGAGTTTTTTTGCTTCTTATAATTCTTAAAACTTACACAGACACAGAAAATTTTTGTCAAATTTTTATGCATGAGGAAAAGCCTGTAAAAGTCTGACAGAAAGCCTATATATCTCAAAAGAACTAACAAATTGCAAAGTGCCTGCAAAGAATAACTTCCCCTCCATCCTCAATTCCCTAAGCACGACTGTGATGGGGATTCTGTTTCTCTGTAATCCATCCATGTCCTTATGCTTGAATTCCTGAGACTTAAATAGAATTCAAGAGATAAAATAAAATCTTCCGTGTGTGTGTGTGTTTTTTTTTTCTCTTTTGTGCTTTTGCTCTGTCTCTTGATTTATTTTGTGGTGTATGTGGTTTTTTAAACAAAAAGAGAACAAAATACCCCAATTTTTTTTTAACAAAAGCCAAGTCTCATGAAAGTAATTTGTTGTCAAATTCAACATTTTCTTTATGAAAAATAGTTTATATAATTGTGATATTAAGGATTACAATATAGCTATAAATAGGTAAAATTACTTTTCTACTTTATTGAAATAAAAACAATGCAAGTGAATCTTTATCAGTTTATCAGCTGACTAATGTCTAGACATTTTTACTAAAAAGATAAGTGGGAATGCTAAATATCCCATTGTTGTAATACAGAAGCATTATAAAGGACATACTTTATATATTAAATAAAATTTAGACTTAAACATTTTTATGGATCATAAAATATGATCCTTGAGTAAAAAATGAGGGTCCTACCTGCTCAACCAAAATATTTTAATGTTGAACCACTTCACTTATAAGTTTTTTCTATTCTACTCATGTTAAAGATTACCTTTTCTTCCTAGCCATGAAACCTGTTATTCCCCAATGGTAGGGAAAATGACAACTTATTAGTTCCAGTACAAGTGTATACAACGGCACAAGTTTTTTCTTCACATTAGCATATCTATCCTTTTTATATATATATTATCCTACAGAGAAGTCATCATCAGGAATTTGAGATACCAATAAAAAAAAAAGAAGTATAGTAGTTCATCTAAAATCACAGCAAAGATAGAAAACTAAAGGGATCTTGGATACATAATTAGGTAACTTACTGCAACTATTTACCTTTGAAGTTTTAGTTTAAAGAAGTTACAGCTCTGGAATGCCTTAGGTTCCTCTGTATTTCAATAAACAAAATTTAACACTCCCATAAGGTAGCAAATGAGTATGACAGAGCCTAGGAAACTTGTTCTTTGCCTTCACCAGCACTCCTAGAAAATTGGTTGGTTATCTAATGCCTGGAAAAGACTATGACGGAGTTCTGTGAGGGAGTATTTAACACCTTCCCCAATGTTCGAACCTTAAGCACTGGGAAGAAAGGAGGATTAGGCTGTAATCAGGGAAAGGGAGTTTAATTGGTTAGATATGTACTTTAGGAGGCTGATTCATTTATATTTGATTATATTCCCAACAGTTCAGGTACTACTACCAATGAAAATGGTGATACCAAGTGATAGAACAAAGAAGAGATGTTTAAATTTTCTTCCCTTATTGCCATCATATAAATATGAATATAACATTGTTTTTTATAGGTACATCAAGTTATAACTACAGATATTAGCCACTGAGTCATAAAGTATAAGGTTTAGGAAGACTGTTAGAGATCTAGTACAGCTTGCTATTCAATATGGGAAATTCTTCTTCCTCTCTGATGGATGTTTAGTAGATAGTCACTCAGCACCAACTTAGTGAAAAAATAAATATAAATAAGGCCTGGTGTCCTCTCTTTTAGAACACAAAACTTAGTGAGGCTTGCAAGATGCAGAAGATAACAATTTGGACTCCGAAAATTATGTTTTTATTTCTATTTTTTGCTATATGAGTTATACTCTTAGATATTGCTGTTTAACTCTATTCACCCTGAAGTTCAGATTTGGCTTACTTAGGGAGCTGACAGCATTAGTGTGAAAATATATCAGGCTAATGTAGTCTTCTACTTTCAGAAAAAGGCATTCGCGGTACATCACCTTGGCTAAGTAAAACTTTTTGTTCTTTTCAAACTTTAATGTACTAACAAATCAGCGAGGATCTTAGTAAAATGTAATTTCTAATTTAGTTAGTTGGAGTGGGGCCTCAAGCTCTGCATTTCTGATGAGCCCCTTAGATGCCAATGGTACTCTTCAGAGGGCCATTTGAATAGCAGGGCTGGTGCGCTTTTCTCATTCTCATAATTATGTTGAATCAATATTTTCAAAAGTAAGGGTCATGATAAAATTTTAATTGCATCGCTGATTTCTCCAATTAGGGCAAGTCAGATCTGACTCTAGTATTCTAATCAGTTGTATTATTGCTTATAAAGTTCTATAATTGATTTATAACTTGTGGAAACACTTTAAATTTACTTTCATATGTTCTGGTCTTTTAACATCTCAAACGCTGAATTTCCAGTTCAGTGTTCTGTAAAAGGCAAATAATTTCTTATATACATGTTTTTAAAAGAATAAATCTTTGGTATTTAAAAGCTTAGACACTTTTAACAAGGAGGTTTTTAACACATGGATATTGATTTTAAAAAATGATTTTTAATATGAGAAACATGCATTAAAAATTAATTTTTTTCTGCCTTAGACATTTCATTGGTATCAAACAAGCCTTTAATATGGTATTAATCATTTTTATATTTACCTATGCTTTTGAATTGTTACACACATTGAAATGAAAAGAGCACCTGCTTTTTAGGTAGAGAATGAATTTCTCTGCAACTTCCAATGTAAAGAGAGGTCCATTTGGATAAACCTACGCCTTCTCTCTGTACCATCACTCATCATTCCTCTTCTAGGAAGAATGAGAATCTTACTTCATTGATAATTTAGGATAAATAATTGGCTGTAAGCCCAGTCTTTTCCTCTTTCTTCCTCCTTGTTAGCCCGCTTTTAATACAGAGGATATAATATGCTTTGTCTTTTTATGCAGTGAGATTTACAGAGCCATGATCTCCTTCCTACTATAGAGAAGCAACTGGATGGAAACTTGTCTAATTGTGGAGATCAGCATCAGAGAACTTACTCGGCCACAGATATGGGTTATGTCCTCCAACCTTGGCTGATTGGTAATGAAGGTAATAACTTAATTTTCATATGTTCATTACTTTGACTCTCAATTGGTTCAGACTTAGGTGAAAAGAGAGGAATAATTTTTTTATTTTGTCATATGTAATATTACTATGTGCCTTTCATTTATGTAAGGCATGTATAAATAAAAATGCAATACAAGACAAAAATCATTGCTATTAGACAAGAATAAGAGCTAACTTCTGGATAGGGGAAGAATTAATGGACAACTGAATTGGGCCTTAAAATAGTTTTTAATAGTTTTACAAGGTGGTAATAAAATTTCCTAATATTTCGAAAGAGATAATTACATGAGTAATCACAGATATATAAAATTAAAGACTTAATTTAGAGAATTATTGCCTGATTTGGCTAGAAGATAAATTATATGCATGATTGTGTGTGTGTGTGTGTGTGTGTATGTGTGTGGGTGTGAAGAGTAAATTCTTGAGAAAGAACAATTGTATTTAAGTTTTGAGGTATCTTGAAAGTCTGCTAAAACTTTTTTTTGAAGAACCATTGAATATTTGAATAAGAAAATGATTTGATCTGAGCAGTATTTGTAGGAAATAAGAACTTTGGGTAAGCGGAAATAAACTTGAGGGAGGGAGGGACAGAAAAGACAAATTAGAACTAAGAATTAGAACCGGTAAAGTGTAATTGAAATCTGAGCCAAGACTATGGAAGTGGAAATGTAGAGGAAGGAATGTTCATGAGAGACATTGAAAGAAGTACATTCTTTATTGCTTAGCAATTTAATGAATGTGGGAGAAATGGGGAAAAATAATGACCATAAATAAAATTATATGCCTAGTGATGAATGAGACTGTAATGAAATTTTATACAAATGAGACTTCAGAAAAACTTGCAAGTTTAATGGAAAAGATAAGTTTAGTTTTAGATATGCTGAGTTTTTATTACTTTTGAGACATGTAGGGCAATCCAGAGAATGAAAACTGAATTTGAGGTGGTAGTCAATTTATACTTTGAACCTTTGGATTTGAGAATTATTGGTAGTAATGTTTGAGGTCGTTATTTATAAATGGAGAATATATTAACAAAATATTAGAAAGAATAGCTGTGGAAAAAAGCTTAGGAAATATATTTATTTGAGAGATTTGACTGGGAAGAGAGATGCATAAGCATGTAGAAATGAGCTTTGCATATACTGATTAAAGTAATTTAAGGTTGGTGTTCATATTGTCTTCTAAGCGTTACTCAAACTTTATCAATTATTAGATATTTCGGGATGGTGGAAGAGACCAGCTCTTAATATCTTAACCAAAAATGCTGAATCCATTGCTTGACAAGCAAAGGGAAGCTATACTTGGAAGGTTCAGTTTGCTTCCCAAAATTAACAGCCGATCTTATATGGGGCTTGAGAAAGTGTGGCTTTATGGAGAAAATAAAAAGCAGGAGCATTTATTGATTGATTTTCAATATTTTCAGTTTTGAGATTATGATGACTTGAGTGAAAATATTGCTAATTGATAATTTTAGAAGTGTGATTGCTGTAGGCTACACTGGCGACTTGCTTTTATGGGTATGGGGATTGATACAAAATGGTCACTGATTGCTTGAGGATATCTGAAATTGATTCTAGATTATTGCCAAATAGTAATCAATATTGCCTTCTGGAATTTTGAGAAAAGAACCTTTTGTTCTAAAATATAAAACATCACCATCTACCTTAACCTTTTGTTTAACCTTTTGTATAACCTTTTGTTTCAAGATACTCTTTTTTAAGGAATTGAAATAGTGATGGTTGACTAAATCCAAATCTCTTCAGATTTCTTTCAAAAACTTTAGAGAGCAACAGAAACAACAACCAAACCACCCAAATATTTCTATAAAATTCAAGTTCTCACAAGTATAAAAACCCTACAATTCCCATCAGAACTACATCTAAGATCACACGTCAAAGTCTTGAAAGAGCTAGGAAGTACAGAAAACGTCAGTGGAAGAGAGAATAAGATATTGAGACTAAAATTAACCCCAGAAAAGAAAATCAACTTGGAATGTAAGATACTAAAAAAGAGTTCAGAAAGATCAGGGTGACAACTATAAGAAAGAGATTTAAAAGAGTATGTAGAGGGTGTGACGTCAGTGTTATGACTAAATAAGATGTTCTTTGTTGTCTCCCCCTGGATAACAGCAATTTAGCATCCATCTACAGACAACAGTGCCTTCATGGGAGCTGTGGGGCCTAGCACCACATGCCATGGTACCTGAGAGGAGTCTTGCAAACTCTCGTGTTGCATGACAGACAGACAGATGTTGGTGCTGGCTGTGGACTCTGCAGCGGCCTGTGAAGCAGCTCCACCTCCTCTCAGCCATGGTTCAGTAGCCTCTGGAAAATACTGGAAGAGAGAGCCTTTGTGGAAGGCCGGTTTCTAGCAGAGGGGTTTCAGAACACTATTGAAGTAAAAAAAAAAAAAAAAAAATTGGACTCATTGGAGAGAGTAAGAAGAGAAATAGTTAGACTTTACCAGCATTACTCCTCCCCCAGGGTGGCACGGCTTAGAGCCAAGAGAGATTTTCTTGGACCATGATTTTTCTCCTGTGGGGAAAAGCGAGAACATGTGAATGAACTCCCAGCTTCTCAAGCTGTGAAGAACACTGACAAAGAGACTCATTTCTATCTTGCCCCACCCAGAGTATTGAATTTTCAACTGCATTACTTGGGGCAGCGATATGTGGGGTGGAGGATGTAGCTTGGGTAATGACAGACAGGACTCTCAGAAGACATCAAAAGGGTACAGATCCTATTAACTATATCAAGGACTCCATCAAAAAGCCCACCAAGGAGGCTGAGAATGCGTCCTCTGTAGATCTCACCAACTACCTATAGGCACACCATGTTTTCTGTACGCCTCACCTACATACAGCCCCATCTGGTGGCCAGCTCCTAGTGATGGTGGTGAGTGTGGTCTTTGGCAGACAGCTAATGAGCACACACAGAATGCCAGCCCAAATCTGTAGGCTGGGACAGACCACAAACATGAGTTTCAGCACCACTTTCAGGAAAACAAAAGGGAGACTGTCAGCACTCAGCTTGTGGGACTGCGAGGAGGACTGACTTTATAAAAGAAGCCATAGGCATAAGTCTACAAGAGCTGAACAAGGGCTGATGAGGACAGGCCACTGTGGACATTACTTATTCATACGGTTGCTAGGAGTTGGAGACAGTTTAGTAACACGAAATACACATTTACAATTCTGTCACAAGAGGGAGCAAGAATTGAGGGTTGAGTATGTTCATAGAAGATCTGAGAGTGCATCAGAATACCTAGCAGGGTCTATGGAAGGTATTTCTCTCCTCCGGCAGTTAGTAGAGATTGGAGGAGGTGACTGCTGCTTCAAATGTGGAGAGAGCAATACAAAACCTCGAGGAACAGGCAAAATCAAGAAAACATGGCACCACCAAAGGATCACAATAATCTTCCAGTAACCAGTCCTAAAGACATGGAAATCTGTCTTTAGGACTTTACCCAGTAAAGTATTCAAAACAGCTATTTTAAGGAAACTCAGTGAGCTCCAAGACACAGAAAGATATCTTAATGAAATTGGGAATACAATAACAAATGAGAAATTTAACAAAGAGAAATTATTAAAATAAAAATTCTAGAGTTGAAGAATAAGGTGAATGAAATAAAAAGTGCAATAGAAAACATTAATATCAGAATGGATCAAGCAGAAGAAAAAAATTTGTGAGTTTGAAGACAGAAGCTTTGAAATTATCCAGTCAGAGAACAAGAAGAAAGAATGAAAAGCTTTGAGTTTTTCACCATTCAGTATGATATTAGCAGAGAGTTTGTCATATATGGCCTTTATGATGTTGAGGTACTTTCCTTCTATATTAATTTTATTAAGTGTTTTAATCATAAATGGATGCCGTATCTTGTCAAATACTTTTTATGCATCTATTGATATGATCACATGATTTTTATCCCTTTGTTATGTGGCATATCACATTGATCTATTTGTATATGTTGAACCATCCTCGTGCCCCTGGGATGAGGCGCACTTGTTCATGATATATAATCTTTTTAATGTGCTGTTTTATTCAATTTGCATTTTGTTTAGGATTTTTGCATCTATATTCATCAGAAATATTGTTCTGTACTTTTCTTTTTTTGTGTTATCTTTACCAGGTTTTGGCATCAGAATAATGTTGGCCTCATAAAATGAGTTAGGAAGTATTGCTTCTTCTTCAGTTTTTTTAGAAGAGTTTGAGAAAAACAGGAACAAGACAAGGATGCCTGTTCTTACCACTCTTATTCAATACAGTATTGGAAGTCCTAGCTGGAGCAATTAGGCAAGAAAAGAAAGAAAAGTCATCCAAACTGGGCATGAAGAAATCAAATTTTCACTTTTTGCAGATGGTATGATTTTTTATATAGAAAACTCTAAAGACTCTACAAAAAAAAATGATTGAAAACAATAAACAAATACAGTAAAGTTGCAGAATACAAAATCAACGCAGAAAAATCCATTGCATTCTTATAAACTAACAATGAAATTTCAGAAAAAAGTGAAAAAACAATTCCTTTTATAATTGCAACAAAAAATTAATTTCTAAATAAGAATATGGAAGAATTCTTGCCACCTTATTAATTTTCTCCAAAGAGACAGCAGCCAGTTTTAATTCATCAGAAGGAGGTTCTTCAGAATCAGGGAATCTCAAAGCTCTGGGGCGGGGGCGGGGGAGGGGAGAAGATTTTCAAAAGAAAACCAATTTTGATATTCGAAAGAATTTTGTTCAGTTTTACTGGGTCACATAATCTTCATCAATATATCTTTCATTGTCAATATATGACAAGAAAACTGCTTTCCCCTTCTTTTAAGGGATTTTAGAGCAAATTATATTTATATATCTTTTATAAACTGCCTGTTTCCCCTCTCTCCCTCTTCCTTCCTCCCTCCCTCCCTCCTTTTATTTTCCCTCCCCTCCCCTCCCCTCTCAGCTTCCCGTCACTTCTCTTCTTTTCCTTTTGTTGAATGTAAGCCTCCAAAATATTTCTTATGTTTGGAAGGAAGGGGTTGCTACACAAAGAATGCAGTATTGTGTATTTTCTGATTTTAAAAAGGAAAGTAATCACATTACATTGATGCCAGTAGATAATGCCAATACAAATGCTGCAACCACACAATGTTAATAAGCTTTTTCTGATGAACATAAAGGTTCTTTTACTTCGAAGCAGCATTGTCATAAAAACTCACAAGCAAAATAAAAATGATCAGACTAGCACTTAGCTGAGTTCTACATAATGAGCGACAATATTAGAAAATAGTACAAGTCACAATGTGAGAATAATAATGCTTAATTACAGTAGTCCCCCTTCATCTGCAGGAGATACATTCCAAGACCCCCAGTTGATGCCTGAAATCATGGAGAGTGCTGAACCTGAGGTACACTATGTTTTTTCTATACCTTTTCACTTAAGCAATTTATGGATTCTCTTGGCATACTTGAATTGCCTGTGTGGTTGCTCTTGCACTTTGAGGTCATCATTAGGTAAAATAAGGGTTACTTGAACTTAAGCACTGTGGCACTGCAAAACAGTCTATTCGATAGCCAAGATGGATACTCAGTTACTGATTGGCAGGGAGTGTATACGGAGGCCCTGGACAAAGGCGTGATTCCTGTCCTGTGTGGTCAGGATAGAGGAGGACGGTGAGAGATTTCATCATGCTACCCAGGATGGCACACTATTTTAAACTTATGAATTGTTTATTTCTGAAAATTTCCATTACTATTTGCAGACTAAGGTTGCTTGCAGATAACTGAAACCACAGAAAGTGAAACTGCAGATAAAAGAAGACAACTGTATATATTTCTAGAAATTTCTCAATCTGTCCTTTCCGGAAGAAGTTGAAATACTGGACTCTTCAGTTAAAAAATAGATAATTGCTAATCTCTGAATGGGCCATATTTGCTGAGGATTTTGATGATTAAGATCTGGAGTTTAAAGGAGCTCTGACGTCACTAACTGGCTCCTTCCTCAACTTACTAAATGAATTCTGCTCACATACTGTTCACATTTCCTACTTTGCTGTACAAATGGCGTAGTCATCTGCTTTAAACTTGAGAAAACATCAGAAAGAACACTAATCCTACGTGGCTTTCTGAATTTGGTCAGGGTCCATCTGGCATAATTTATGAATGGATAGGTTTCCACATATTGGCTATAATATTTGTGAAAGCCATCCTGTAGATGATCTTACAGTCAGCAGATGGAAAATTTAATCATTGCCACCTGTTCTTATCTATAGCAGGATTCTTAATGAAATATTTTTCTCAATACTTGAGAGACTTTTTTTTTGCTTTTATTTAATGTTTATTTACATTAATGTACCATTGTTTTTATTCCAAGAGAAATATTTCATTAACAGCATAACAATAAGTTTTCTCTCATTTATGCTATTAGTTAATCATATACAATTTAAATATATATTTTTAAAATAATTGCAGCAGCATGTCCTCAGCATATTTAAAAATTAGATGAGAAACCATCTCGATTCTCTTTGTTAATGTGAACTACATTTAAAAAAATTTTCTAGAACTGATAATTTTTTTATTTTATATTTCCCAATGAATTTTATTTATTTAATTATTTATTATTTTTTAAAATTAATTTCAAGTATACAGTACATCGGTTAGACATCTATATAGTTAGTAAAATGATCCCCCCAATTGCTCCCTCCCTCCCCTGACCCTCCACCTAGCCATTGTATTAATGCTAACTGCATTCCCTATTCCATGCTCCCCATCCCTGTAACCATCTATCAGCTACTAATTTGTGCTTCTTTAACCCTTCACCCCATTCCCCCAGCCACCCAAAACCCCTTCCCCTCTGTGCATCACCAAATTGTCTACTATATCTGAGTCTGTTTTTGATTAGTTTGTTCTTTTTAGTCCTTAAGTTCTACATATAAATGAAATCATATAGTGTTTCTCTGTCTGACTTAAACACCTTCTATCTTCATCACAGCAATATCTTTTTTCATTCTCTTTCTTTTCATGTGTGGGCGTCTTGTTTTCTTATCCTTTTTTCCACTCCATCCCTTGGTAGGAGCACTTTAATTTTTCCATTTAAGGTACTTATTGACAGGAATGTAGTTGTTACCATTCATTATTCCTGTTTTTGATACATGTTTTTTCTTCTTAAAGAAGTCCCTCCAACATTACCTGTAATTCTGGCTTGGTGGTTATAAATTACTTTAGTTTATCTTTGTCTGGGAAGCTCTTTATCTGTCCTTCAACTCTAAATAATAGCTTTGCTGGATAAATTATTCTTGGTTGTAGATCCTGGGTCTTCATCCTGTCAAATATTTTTTGCCAAGCCTTTCTGTCCTGCACAGTCTCTCGAGAAATTTGCTGCCAGTAGTATGGGTGTTCCCTTATATGTAATTATTTGTTTTTCTCTTGCTGCTTTTAGAATTTTTTCTTTATATTTAACCTTTGGCATTTTAATTATGCTGTGTCTTGGTGTGGACCTCTTTGGAGCATTGATTTTTGGAAATCTTTGAGCTTCCTGGGATTTTATGTCCATTTCCTTCACCAGGTTAGGGAAGTTTTCCATCATTATTTCTTCAAACAGATATTCAGCATCTTGATTTTCTTCAGTTACACTGAAGAAAATATTTGTTATACTTCAGACGAATATTTGGAGCCTTAATAGTGTTCCATATCCTCCTTAAATCTTTATAGTCTTGACCTCTTTTTTCTTGCTATTCTGTTGGAGTTTCCTGATTGGCTTTCCTGTCCTCTAGATAGGGCATGTGATCTTCTTCTTTATTCGCTTTGTTTATTCCATTTAATATACTTCTCAGACAATATGTTCTCCATTTCAGAGTGGTTCCCTCTTATAATGTCCATCTCCATTTTTATCTCTTTGCTGAATTTCTCTGCTTTTCCCAAAGTTCATTGAGCATCTTCATAACTGGTGTTTTGAACTCTGCATCTGTTAGATTATTTGACTCCATTATATCTGGATCTCTGTTCTGTTCTGTCATATGGTTTCTGCTTCTTTGTCTTCCCATTTTGGCTGCCTTTCCGTGTCTGTTTCTATGTACTAAGCAAAGCTCCTAAGTCTCCCGGTCTTAGTGTGGATTTGTGAAATAGGTGTTCAGTGGCATAGTCCTGAGAGGGGTTCAGCTGCAGGCCAAACTTAGCCTAAGCTTCTACCCATCCAGGGCCATCTGTTAAGATTCAGCAAGCAATCCACAGATGCTGTGCTTATAGTTGCCTCAAAAGATTACACCAGAAACTGAGGCCAACTGCCTCCAGTGTGAGTCTAGGTACTGCTCAGCAAGGCACATCTGACTCACTGAGGGTACACCTGGATGTGGCTTGGGTGGGGCCTGAGTTGGGGGAGGTGGGGTTTCAGGGAATCCTTTGGATGGTGTGACCTCTCTTATCCAGTTCGATGTTGTCAGAGCAGTGGCGGCGCTGTGTCTACGCACTGGGAGGTGGGAGGGCTCAACAGGGAACAATGGATACCTCTGGCACTTATGTATCGAGTGAGTCTCACTTTGACCTTCACTCAGACAATCTCCGCCTGTAAGTCCATCTTGCCCCCTGAGTGCAGCTGATCGGGCACTGGTGCTCAGAGAGAGCAGGTCCGTCACCATGAAAATCTGCTCGTGGATGTGGCCCTTTAAAGAGGCACCTGCTGCTGCTGCTGCCACAGCCTCCGTCTCACTCAGTTGCTCGGGACTAGGCAGCCCCGTGTCCTTGTCCCATCCTACCTTTTGCCGTTGCAGGGTGCTTTCTTGGATTTCTCTTTAGTTGTATGGTCTGTTCATCTAGATCCCAGGCAATTTGCTGCTGTTCCTTGTTTCCATCACAACTTTGTTTGGGTCGCCAGAGGGATGAACAGAGCCTCTATCATCTATACCAATTTTTTGTCCTCTGAACAACTGATAATTTATTCAGGATTGCAATTAAGTAAATATTGGTATTTAGAGAGTGAAAGTGCATTTTATAGCATACTTAGTAGTGTCTGTTATCAATAAAATGCATTTACAATTTTCCCCCTAGTATACAACAGAATGTGTTTCCAGCTACTTTTTTAAAATGTAGAACATTATATTTTAAAGTAGTATTCAAAAGGTAAGTATATAAAATAGATGAGCGAAACAGTTTTCTTTGCCCAGGATCTTTCCCACTTATTCCAGATGTTACCTCCATGGCCACTTGTAGGCACTACCATGATATTTCTAATGTTCAGTGGAGTGTTAGTTTAAAATTATGGCACAAGATCAGGGTGAGAAATGGAGATTATTTCACCATGTTGCGTCAGTGTAGTGTTTTAGAGTATGATAATTTCAAGTTACATTTTCAGGATCCTCCTTGAGTATCTTGAATGTTCTAAGAAATGTAGAGCTTCTGGAAAGTAGCTTAGGGATTAGGTTATACACAGGAGCCTAGAATGTTGGGAAAGACATAACTGTAATGTGGAGAATCACAGCCCCATTGACAAGAAACAACAGCATTTATGGGGGAAGCGGACAGCAATGCCGAAGTCATAGGGAATTCCAGCTCGAGCTGCTCAGTCTTGGTTAGAGTGAGCTATTCCAGATATTAAGGTAATTTATGGAGTTAAAATATTTAAACGGATAATACCGAAGTCTCTGTTCATCTGGCATATGAGAAATCAAGTTGCATTATAATTCCTAACGACTGAGGAAAAGATTGTCTTGTGGATAATTCACAGTAATAGAAAATACCTCAGTGTGGGAGGCCAGAGATTTAAAGGTTTTAATTTTGTAATCATTAAACCATTTACCAATAAATAGTGAAATAATCCAGTAGCAAAATCCTATAGATGAAGGTTTGAATAACTTGCTGTTACCGTTGGGGCCGATTAGAGTTTGGTGTTGCCCCACTGGCAGCGGGGAGGGAGAGGGAGAGGCAACACATTTTTCCTTGGTTCTTTGTCATTGACGCAGTGAAGAATAACAGGTCAGTGAGATTTATTAAAAGCATATTTCATCAAGACAAAGCATGCTGGAGGTACATGGTTTCAGTGATGAGACCTGCAGCAGAGCGCTGTAATAGCAGCCGCAACAACCACAAGAGGGCAGACAGGACCCCCGGAAGTGGGAATGTCTGCATTATATTTGGGCCATTATAATTGGTTCCAAAGACATTCCTGGGTGATTGGCAAGTGAGGTCATTTTGATTGACATTTGGCTGCTATATAATTTAGTGCACATGTGTGTACCCAGATTCTACTTCCATTGGGGTGTTCTTTGGCCAGTCTCTAGGCTGGGCCCCTATTTCTTTGCTCCCCTTGTCGCTCATGTCTGACTAGCTATTTAACATTACTATCACTCTCCCACTATTCATCTTCTCATATATTTATTTTCTTGACTAGCCATTTCTGTTTGTGTCCAGGATCATACATTTATTCTGTGTTCTGCTTTCAGATTGTGATTTAAACAAAAAAGTTTAAAAAGCAGTTGTTATTTTGATGTAATTTCAATATTTAAAATTTTTTGTTAAGTTGCTTTGGCGATCTCTTAATTGCATAAAAATTCTTCTCTTCCTAGCTAGGAGAATGTTTGCTTTCCTCTTTTTTTCCCCCTGCTCCTAGATAGAGCAGAGGAATAGATCAACTATGAGAATGCTGAGTTCCTTTTATTTCCCACCACACATTCCTTCATATCATTCCTGTTCTGAGAGCTATGTTAACTGTGCCAGACAGGCAAGGGAGACAAGGCAAGCTTAAGAAGATATTGATTTTTGCCTAGGTACTCTTCAAGCAGTGCTTCAGACCATTTGGCATCCAACACACACCTTACAGCAGTTATATTATTGCATTGTGAATATTCAGGCAGCTGTAAACTGTGCCTTTTGGGGGACTGTAATAAACACCGTAGTAAGTCATCTGCAGTTCTAGTCAATTAAGTTTCCTGAAATCTTTCTGTATTATGTTCTCCATCGTGAATCATATATTATGTCACAAAGCTATCTAGTGTAGTTTCTAATCTTGGAATAACCACTGAACAAAACTGTAGAGTTCCTTGTTATGAATCACAGAAATGATTTCTTGCCCAAAGATAGCACTCCTTGTAAGGTAAGACGTGTTGTTAAATAATATTAAAACTGTGAGGTAATTGATGATGGGGAAGATTTGCTATTTGATGTTTTCAGGCAAGATCTTATTTTGTTTATTTGTAAGGATTATGAGTTTAACATTATTCTAGATTTCAATGTTTTTGTCTAAAAATGTAAAATATTAATATGATGACTAATATTTAAGAATAGTATTTATCAAAATTTGAGACCATATCGGTATTTAAAAACCAAACTTCCATATTTATAACAATTAAAAAATATGCAAGGTGTACAATTACTAAGAGTATCAGATATTTCTATTAACATATACTGCCACAGAAAGATGTCACAATAGAAAATGGCCTCAAAATTTGTCATTCATTTATTTATTCATTTATTTATTCATTTACTCATTAACTTAGGAAATAGTTACAATATAGTATTAAAATCTGAGACAAAGTATTGATAAAGTCACAGCAGTGAATTTTGAAGGAGGGAAATACTGTGAATAATATAGTAGTCACCTGCATTTCTTCTTAACTAAAGAAAAAGTGTTAAAGAAAGCAGCCGATTCACTATTTACAAATCTACATTCTTATGATGTGAGCTGTATTTTTAAATGTAAATTTAAATTGCTCATATCTGTGAACTCTATTGATGATGCTGAAACACACAGTATGATAGAAGAAAAAAAGTAGTACCAGTGATGATAACAAACTTTGGCTTTCATCTTAAGGGGTGTTGTAGTATTACACAGTGTCAAGAGTGGATTTAAAAAAGAAAGTTAGACCAGTGGGGGATATTGTCTAGTCTGCTGGTGAGTGCTAGTGAATGTAAGTAGACAGATGAACTTTTATAATTTTGTAGTCCCATCCATGTTCTTTTTTGAAAAATGGCTACCACTTTCTTTGAATTCTAGTCAAACCAAAAGGTCCTTTTCGTTGAAACATAAAATTTCAAAATTGGCAAAAGGACCTTGGAGACTATCTAGTAAACCCTGTTAAGGCAAATATTGCACTGGCCAATGACAAACAGGCAAAAATGACTTTGTTCAAGGCTATCACAATAGGGAAGAGAGACCAAAATGTAGTCCGAATTCAAATTTGCTAAAACAAAGGGCAGGAGAATTTGAATGTTTGCTGATTGGCTTTATTCAAAAGAAAAATAAACTTTCTCATATCTTTGTTGACAGGAGGTAGTTTTATAACTTGGAACAAGGCTCCCATCAAGTTCGGCTCTTACTCTTCCATAGAGATGGAAAGAGATAGGGGCCCTGCTCGGTTCCTTTCTTGCAAAGGGATGACTCCCAGGTCCTTGAGAAGACTTTCCTGGGCTACAAAAAGGCAAGAGGCTTTTAAAAAGATTTGCATCCCAAAGGAGGAGAGAAAGAATTTTTACAATTACAAATTTTCTAAAGTAAATTCTTTAAGAAAAGGGAGGAGGAGACCTCTGAGGCTAGGCCATCTGGGTTCTCTCAAGGCTGGGGTGAGACGAAGGTGGAGGAAATTAGAGGCAGGAGGAATCCTGTCTAAAGTTTGGTAAAGCTGAGGGAAGACTTAAGGCCATCTTGGTCAGTTTTCTTAATTTTCAGGGTAAAAATGAGAACTAAAGTGGGCGGGGTGGGGTGGGGTGTGGGGGTCTTGGTCATGTCATCCAACAATTGGTATAAAAAACAGAAGCTAAACCCAAAGCCTCTAGTGTAGTGCTGGTGGGACTCAGCTGATTTTAAAATATAGTATATAAAGTTTAAGAAAAGGAAAAAAAATCAATTTACTTTTTAGAATTATGAAATCAGAATGGGAAGGTGTCTTGAATATTCTTCTAATTTAGCAAGATTACACCTAAACAAGTCTAGAGACAGATGTTTCTACTTCTTTAAAAATAATTGAAGAAATGAGATTTCAAAGTTTTCTTTACAATCTACATCTCAATTCACAAAAACTATTTTGCATTAAATTTAACCTTGATTGTTTTGTGCTGAAGATTAAACTCTTTCTTTTTTTTTACTCCTAACAAAAATAGAAAATACTCAATGATCTATAGTTATATAACTTTAGATTTCAAATAAGCCATTTTATCTACCAAGTAACTGAATGGAAAAAATAGGTGAATTTTCTAAATTTGCACGGTGAATTATGAATAGAGAGATGATTGAAAGCAGGTGTGCTACTTTATAAACATAGTTTTAATAATTCTCTCTCAGAGCCTTTCCCATGAATGAGTTGAGTCAGGCAATATTAAGCAGTTGAGAAGCAAGGTAAAAAATGAACTCTGAACTTATCCTAAGTATTCTCCATTGTTAACTATAGGAACTAAAATAAACACAATCCATTATTATGCAAACCAAACTATCTGACATATATACTACTTCCCTTAGCCAACATAATTCGTTGATCAACAGAGGAGCTTATTTGGAGCTACCCTTACATTACTCTAGTAGGTATTTAAATAACTGGATTGCAAGTGACATCATTTTAGCGTCTGGTTGTAGCTGAAAAAAATATATTAGACAGTTCTTGAGAACATGCTTCTAATAATTGTGTAGTTTTAAAACCATACTTTTAGACGTGCCTTTGAAAATGATTTACATGGCAATGCCGCAGGCCCATAGGCACTATGGGTTATATTTGGTGAAGGTCTTACAACTCAATTATAGTAGGGGGAAAAAATGAAACTAATATGAAATTATCCCATAGTTGCTGGACAGGATCAACTTTGTGATAAAAATGAGCAAATAATATTTACAAACAGCATTGAAACATTCATCTTTGACTTTTATGTCCTCATAAGTGGGTTTAGGTGGGCATCGAGATGCAAATTCATATAGCAGCTATGACTTCTGTGTTTTTCTATGGAGAGGCAATTTAAGCAACTGGAAAATTCCTTGGCTAGTTCTCTCCAAAATTCCATCTTAAAAGATATTTGATCACTAACAAGCATTGTTCTTTCAACCTAGCCTTGTTTGAAAGCTGTTAGGTAAACTCTCCAAGGCCGAGATAAGCTTCTTTGTACAACTACTTTGTACCTAAAGACTAAAGGAAAAGCCATTATACATGAAAAAGCCTGGATGTTCATGATTTGCTCATAACTGAAGCCAAAGTTTCACTGTTGCAGTAGAAGCTTGAATGGGTGTTAAAAAACGTTCAAAGGCATTTTGAGAAATTCTTTGAATTATATAGAATAGACTTGCTTATGGGGCAGAGAAAAAAGTCTGAACACTAATGCCTTTGTAAAACAAAGATTTATTTCTCACTCCTGTAAAGTCTAATAAAGGTTGGCTGGCCCTTTGCTATCTTGCAGCCAGGCCATCTGGAACACATGGACTCCAAAGTCACCATAGTAAGATAAGAGGAAATTGTAAGATTATTCAAGAGATTCTCAATTGCCAGAACTTGGAAATGATTTACTTCATTTCATCCATCATTCTGTGGGCCAGAACTGAGACCCCGACTCAGTCTTCTTGGAAAGAAAGTTAGGAAATTTTTGGTCTTTCTAAATGCTTAGGACAAGATTACAATGTATTGAATTCCTATCACTGAATCTGCCCTAATCTGGCATGATAGTATTCTTCTCTAATTTCACTGCCCAAATTGTGTCAAAAATCAGAACTCATTAAACTCTTCATGTATTTGTGTGAATATGTTCATTACTTTGACTTGGAAAACAATATTTTACAGTAGTTACAATATGTTCATATATTCTGTGTATTTATAATATATAATTTATTGAATTTTTTTTCCAGCACTACTGCCAAACTAATTAGTAAATCAGCCTTTCACCTAAATATCATATTCTCCAATAAGCTATTCCAAACACCCAGCTTCATTCAATTCATGTTTAAACTCAAAGATGACTGCTATAAGAATACTGGGTTATTATTTAAAAATAAGTTAATGTCTACATACCATATATGCAGATTGTAAGAATGACATGCTCTTATGATGGCATGCTAACTCTAACAGTGGTCCATCCAGTATGTTATGAGTTGAGCTCCATTTTCCATGTAAGAATAATTTCCAGTTATAGGTTCTAGTGATTAACTTCCAAATATGTAATTTCTGTACATGTGAAATATAATTCTCTCAAAAATATAATAATTGCCCTCTGGAATAAAGTGTGACTCTCACATTTAAAAGCCATTCTTTAGGGGCAGATTATGCACTTACATAACTTGTGAATAATTTATTTTCTTCCTTCATATCTAGTTCCAGGAATAACTCACTGTATGGCCTGCATAGTTAGTACAAGTCCAAAATCTCTTATTCAGTACTCTTGGGGACAGATGTGATTAGGAATTCAGAATTTTTATTTTTTACTTTTTGAGGGGCTCTCTCTATGTATTGAATCTGTCCTATCCACTGTTTTGCCTTTTACTTAAATGTCAAACTCTGGGTGTTTCGGGCATTGTAAGCATAAGTATTTTTATTCTTATATGAATAACCAGGCAAGGATAAATTTTGTGCTACTTTGGGAATAAATTTATAGATAGCATGAACCTATCATATTATAGACTACTTTGGTAAAATACTGTAAGTTACCTTTAACATTTTACTTTTATGTTATTTTGATTGTGTCACACAAGGCAGTGCAAATGCAGCACGAGGTTCTTTAAATTATTTTCTTAACTCAAGCTGCATGAAATGAAGTGACTTAATAACAATAATTCTCAATGTCATCCTTCTTTTGGGATTTGGATTTAGTAGGTAGACCTAAAATACACCACATAGACCTAATTATTAAACTGAATAATGTCCAAAGTGGATGCTGTGGTTTCCTAGATACCTGTTCCATGGCTATATGTCTCCCTCTTCTTTTCCCTGCTTTTTCATGCATGCATGCTTTGACAGGCTTCATGGGAATCACCAGCACAGCAGATGGGTATATATGCATGGTTCCCTCAAGCATGAAACAACATTTCGATATTTGTTGTCAGTGCCTTAAATTGCACACTGCTCTTTCTGATTATTTTCAAATCCTGGATTTACTGTAAGAAGTCAAATGAAACTATTTGCATAATAGAATTGAGAGTACAGCTGAATTAAAGGAGCAAAAATTTGTGTTGAAACTAAAGCTTATGTAAAAGTTACTTATTCTGTTCTTTTTCTTTGTTTTCTTTTGCTTATCACTGATATTTTCCTATGACCTCTGCTAATGTTAGGCAGTGCTTGAAGTATGCTAACTTATTAAACCGAAAAAATAAATATGATGGCTTATTTTTCTTTTCCTAAGTAGACTAACACACTCAAGTGCAAATATCTGTCTTCTAATCTTAAAGTTCGTGTGATTCATGAGATAACAAGAAGTAATTAAAACTGATGAAAAACGATAGTACTTAAGATGATATTTTATCTACTTATTATAGTAATTTGTACACACATTTGTTATGAATTACTTCTACCCAGATATTGAGAGAGTCGCAGGGCTAGGTGTGTGATATTTGTTGAGCTTCAAATTCAAAGGAAACGGTCTACAAAACTTTGAAAGAAAGGTATGTAAGCCTGTTGGGTTTAAAAAGATCATTTAATTTAGATTTTCTACTTTGCTCTTGATTTCTAGCCTTTAACTTCTCACTCTCTCAGAGTACTTTGAAATGGAGTAATGTGTTAAACATGTAGAGCAATTAGAAATTTGGCTCCAGCAAAGAAATTATTTCCAGGGGAAAAGAAAAGTTGTGAAGAGAATGTTTTAGAAAAGAGGAGAACAGCATGTAATGGGAATGGGGAAAGTGAGCATCTGAGTTCTCATTACCACATGAATTTTAATCCTGGCCTGAATAGCCCTCCTCTAAGTGCAAGGCCACACTCCATCAAAGGACTTAGTTTTCTGAGTCATCGCCCTGTAACTGGAGCATGTGGGAATTACCACAGCAAAACACATGGCTTTATGAGTCCTTATTGGGTTTTTCACATTACTGAGACCCGTTTCAAACTTTTGAAATTTCACTAGGGATGTGATGGAAGAAAAGATTTCCAGCTTAATTGATCATATGGGTTTCACAGAAACAGTTTTGAGTAGTAATGGGGAAGTCCACATAAAAGTAGGTGAATGGTCATTAGTTCAGTGTAAAAGAACACCTAAGAAAATAAGGAAAGAATAGTTCTATAAGTCTTTTTTTTTTTTTAAGTTGGATAAATTTGACATGTAACATTGTATAAATTTAAGATGTACAACATGTTGCTTTGATATATTTATATATTATAATGCGGTGGCCATTGTAATGATGCTTATTACATACTTACAGCACAATATTATTGTCTAAGTTCAATAAGCTATCATTAAATCTCCATTGTTATTTTAGTCCTTGTTACAAGTTTGTACCCTTAAACACTTATCATTATTATCCCCCTACTCTCCATCCCATGGTAGTTACTGTTTTACTCTCTCTCTTTTTTTTTTTAACATGTTTGATATTTTTTAGTTTCCACATTTAACTGATGTCAAAAAATACTTGCCTTTCTTTACCTGATTATTTTGCTTAGCATAATGTGCTCCAGGTCTATCCATGTTGTTGCAAATGACAGGATACCCTCCTTTCCCATGGCTGAATAATACTTTGTGTGTGTGTGTGTGTGTGTATGTATGTGTATATATATACACACACATATACATTATGTATATATAATCTCATATATTTTTTAGCCATTTATTCTTCGATGGCCATTTAGGTTCTTTCCATATCTTGGCTATTGTGAATAGTGTTGCAATAAACATAGGGGCGCATATATAGCATCAAATTCCTGTTCTCATTTCCTTTGGATGTATTTCCAGAAGTAGAATAGTGGTAGACCGATTTCAATTTTTTTGAGGAACCTCCATATCGTTTTCCATAGTTGTTGGAGTAATTTACATTCCCACCAATGGTATATAATGGTTTCATTGTCACCACACCCTTGCCAGTGCCTGTTTTCTCTTGTCTTCTTGATAATAGTCATTCTAAAGGATACGAGTTGATATCTCACTGTAATTTTTATTTGCATCTGCCTGATGATTAGTGCTGTTGAACATCTTCTCATGTGCATGTTGATCATTTTGATGTCTTCTTTGGAAATATGTCTATTCTTCTGCCCATTTTTTAATCTTATTGTTAGTTTTTTTTCTTTTGTTATTAAGTTTTGCTTCTTCTTTTAGATTTTGAATATTAAACCCTTGTTCAATATTTGGTTTGAAAAAATTTTCTTCCATTCTTTAGGCTGACTTTTCATTTTGTTGTTTCTTTTCCTGTGCATAAGCTTTTAAGCTTGATTTAGTCATATTTGCGGGATTTTGCTTTTGTTGTTTGTGTTTTTAGCGTAATGTCCAAAAAGTCATTGCCAAGAGCAGTATCAATGAGCTTCTTCTCTTTGTTTTCTTCCAGGAGTTCTATTGTATTTTATGTTTAAATCTTTGACTTATTTCAAATTAATTTTTGAGTGTTGTGAGATAGGGGTTCAATTTTATTGTTCTGCATGTATTTCTCTAGTTTTCCCAGCACCATTTGTTGAAGAGACTATCCTCAACTATTTGTTGTGTGTACTTGGCTTACTTTTTGAATATTAGTAGACCATTTATGCCAGGATTTAATTATATGCTCTCTATTACATTCCATTGGTCTATGTGTCTATTTTTTTGTGTGTGTGTGCCAGTATCATACTGTGTTTTATTACTATGACTTTGTAGTATAGTTTCTGTGAGGTATTTCTGTGAAGAATGCCTTTTGGTATTTTGATGAGGTTTGCATCAAATCTATAGATGACTTTGGGTAGTAAGGCCATTTTAACACTAAAAGTTCTTTTGATCCATGAACACAAAATGTCTTTTGATTTGTTTGAGTTGCCTTTCATTTCTTTCAGCAAAGTTTTATAGTTTTCATTGTACAGATCTCTGACTTCCTTGGTTAAATTTATTTCTATGTATTTTATTGATTTTGATGTAATTGTGAATTGGATAGTTTATTTATTTTTCCGATGGTTCCTCATTAGTTTAAAGGTATACCATTGATATCTGTAAGCTAATTTTGTAACCTGCCACTTTTCTAAAATCATCGATTAATTACAACAATTTTTTTGATTGACTCGGGATTTTCCATATATGAGATTACATCATCAGTGAATATTGATAATTTTACTTGTTTCTTCCTTACTTGAGTTCTTTTTATTTCTTTGTCTTATCTGACAATTCACTTCTACCAGTTAGTTTTTACATTTTAATTCTTCTTTGTTGATTTCTAATTATATTCAGTCAAAGTTGAATTGGATATTTATTGTCTGTGCTGTCCAATACACTAGCCTGTAGCAATATGTGACTATTTACTTTTATTATTTGAATAAAAATTAGAAGTTATAAATTTTTTTTTCTTACACTAGTCATGTTTCATGTGCACAGTAGTCCCATGTGTCTAGTGACTACCATACTGGAAAATTCAGAATAAATATTTTTATCATCACAGAAAATTCTATTGAACAGTGCTAGTCTAGATGCCAAATACTGAAGATTTGTTCTTCTGAAGAAAGAAATATCTGAATATTTCATAGTTCTACTTACTATGGAACTCATGAAGTATAATCTTGGAAGAAATATTATTATAAAATTTATATTAGATGGCATTGATTTTTAAAATATTCTAATAGTGTACCAAGTTAGTTTAAATGGGTCAGCTCTTTTGCTGATAAACATTTGTTACAATATCATCATTGACTGAAGTAGAGCCCTTGCTAGTACTTGTGGGATGGTAAAATGATGTGCGTTCTAAAGAAATTCTCAGATGACTTAAAAGCAGAGTAACTAGGAACAGTTTTAAGCTATTCATCTGTCTAATTCTTCCCTCACTTAATAGATTTCGTGCACAACTAGGAAACATATAAGGATCTTGTACAGTGGATGGATTTAAAGATGAATTTATTTGTATTCTTTTGTTTCTTCTCCTACTTACGTTCAGTGAGGAAATAAGATTTTCTATCATCATTAAAATGTTTGAACTACCCAAAGCAATCTATAGATTCAGTGCAATCCCTATCAAAATACTGATGGCATTTTTCACAGAATTAGAATAAATAATCCTAAAATTTATATGGAACCACAAAGGACCCCAAATAGCCACAGCAATCTTGAGAAAGAAGAATAAAGTTAGAGCTATCATGCTACCTGATATCAAACTATACTAAAAGCCTACAGTAATCAAAACAGCACAGTACTGACATAAAAACAAATATGTAGACTAATGGAACAGAATAGCAAGCTCAGAAATAAACCCATGCCTATATGATCAATTAATCTATGACAAATGAGGCAAAAATATACAATGGGGTAAAGACAGTCTATTCAATCAATGGTGTTGGGAAAACTGGACAGATACATGCCAAAAAAAAAAAAAAAAAGTGAAACTGGACTACTTTCTTACACCCTATACATTCGTAAACTCAAAATGGATTAAATGTTTAAATGTCAGACCTGAAACCATAAAATTACCAAAAGAAAACAGAAGCAGTAAACTCTCTGACATTGCTATTAGTAATTTTTTTTTTCTCTAATATACCTCCTCTGGCAAGAGAAACAAGAGAAAAAATAAACAAATGGGACTACATCAGGCTACAAAGTTTATGCACAGCAAAAGAAACCATTAACACGACAATAAGACATCCTACTGAATGGGAGAAGATATTTGGCAATGATACATTCGATGCAAGGTTAATATCCAAAATTTATAAAGAACTCATGCAACTTAATACTAAAAAAAAAAAAAAATTCTTTTAAAAAATGGACAGGGGACCCGAATAAATATTTCTCCAAAGAGGACATACAGATGGCCAATGAACATAGGAAAAGATGCTCAATGTCACTAATCATCAGAGAAATGCAAGTTAAAACCATGATGAGCTACCACCTTGCACCTGTCAGAATGGTTATCATCGATAAATCAACAAACAACAAGAGTTGGCTAGAATGTGGAGAAAAGAGAACCCTCACGCACTGTTGGTGGGATTGCAAATTGATGCAGCTACTATAGAAAACACTATAGGGATTCCTCAAAAAATTAAAAGTAGATCTATCTTATGACCTAGCAACTCCACTTTTGGATATTTATCGGAAGAAATCCAAAACACTGATTTGAAAAGATAAATGCACTCCTGTGTTCATTGCAGTGTTATTTACAATAATCAAGATATGGAAGCAACCTAAGTGTCTATCAATAAATGCCTGGATAAAGAAGTTGTTGTATGTATGTGTGTGTGTGTATGTATATATATATATGTATGTATATATATATACATATATATATGTATGTATATATATACACATATATATGTGTGTGTGTATGTATATCTATGTATGTATATATATACATACATACATACATATATGTATATGCATATATATATACACACACACACAATGGAATATCACTTGGCCATAATAAGAAAGAAATCTTACCATTTGCAACTACATAAATGGACCTAGAGAACATTATGCTAAGTGAAATATGTCAGAGAAAAACAAATACCATTTGATCTCACTTATATGTGGACTCTAAAGAACAAAATAAATGAATAGAAAAAACAGAAACAGACATAAATACAAAGAATAAACTGATGATTTCCAGATGGATGGGAGGTTTGGAGGGGCTGTGTAAAAAAGGTGAAGGGGTTAAGAAATCAAATTAGTAGTTACAAAATAGTTATGGGGATGTGAGGTACAGCATGGGAATGCAGTCAATAATATTGTAATAACTGCATATTGTTAAGTGGATACTAGACTAATCAGGGGGATTATTTTATAAATAAATGTCTAACCACTATGCTGTATACCTGAAACTAATATAAAATAAGATTGCATGTCAATTGTAAATGAACAAAAAAGAAATAAAATTTTTAGTTAGAAAACTAAAAATGTAAAACATCTACTCATTTACCATTTAACTGCTATTTTATTTCTCTCATTGTTTTTCCAGCCTTGTGATTTACCTCTAGAGTTGCCATTAAATATTCTAGTATGGTTGTAATAACTTCAGCTTTGTTTTTTAACAATAGTATGCATGCTTATAATAAGCCTAATTTGCTCACATAAAATGTACAAGTCTAAATCCTCAGCATGGAATTCAAGGGTCTCCATCAAATGACCTATCTCTTTAGCTAACTTCTTCACAATGCCCCCAAACAATTCTTTATCCTAATGTTATTGTTTAAATTATCATTTTTCTACAATAATACTCAAGTCTGATGAGTGCCAAAGTCTAAAGAAAGTCCATATCGATGTGGAGAAATCCTTATACTCCTTGCTGGTTCACTGTGTCATTTTCTATTCTCTAATGTCTGGTGGGCTGCAGCCTTATTTGGTCACTACTCACTGGAAATTACTGTACAAACTCAAAGTTTGAGAATCAACATCTGTTTCTTGGACAGATTCTGATAAAGGGCGTGGAATAAGCATTGGCCTCACTGGAAGGTTATGTTAGGTATGTGCTGCTATTTGATGGAGGAGTTAGAGCATAAAACATTTTCTGCTCAGTGATATATTCTTTATAGAGCTCATATTCTGACTATTATTATTTCAAAAATGTGTGGAAAATACCAACTGTTGCTTTTATGTTTTTTCTACTTTTTTTTTATTTTTGTAGATTAAGATATTTTTAGATGCATACAAGAAAATAAAGAGAATAATAAAACTAACCCAGCGCTATCAAAATTTAATAATGTTTTCATTACTGGCCTCTGTTTTTGGTTTTCCATTTTTTTTCTTGTTTTTGTCTTCTTCTTTTTTTTTTTTTTTTGATAATACAGTATTACAGATACAGTTGAAGCTTCCCCACTGCCGACCATAAACTTTTCTAATACCTTTTCTCTTCATCTCCAGAAATAAGCCCTAGTTTCGGTTTGGCATTTTATCAGTTTAGGCCTCATTTGAATAGGTGACACTAAGCCAGAACTTTAAGGAGATTTTTGTTGCTACTGTATATAAAAACTTTATTCCTATAAATTTTCTGAGGTCTCTTATCTTACAGCAGAACCTCATATTTAATTAATCTTTTCATGAAAGTCTATTAGTGTCATAATTTTGCTCCTGCTTTTAAATGGTATGTTATCCAAGTATAGAATTTTGCACTGATACGTTTTCCCCTTGATAATTTGAAGTTATTATTTTATAGCTTTATTGCTTTTAACAACAGATGAAAATATTTTTTTTTCTTATTATATTGATTGCTATATTATTTTTAGAACAAACTTTCTCTTTGGTAGTTTATAATATTTGTTATACATCTTTAATAATTTGTAGATTCACTATAGTGTAACTACAAAGGACTTGGTACTTGTTTATTTACTCTGCTTGATACTGAGAATATATTTTTTATCTGCTAATCACATACATATTTGTGCAAAATTCTCAACTATTGCCCATTATTCCTTCACTTTTTTTTGTAAAATCTATTAAATATCCATTTGTTTCTTAATTTTATGACATTTATGTTTCTATGCTGTTTTGAATGATTTCTTCAGTTCTATTTTTGCTTTTTAGATTTTTTTATTGTCATGTCTATGTTTTATTTTTAAATTGGGCTTTTCATTTTAGTGATTCTATTTTCTAACTTCCACACTATCTTTTTTCTATATTTCTTGTTTCATTTCATTTTACTTTGCAATTTGTTTCATTTTCTTTCATAATTTATAAGCTTTCATTTATTGAATTGAGTATCCAAAATATTTATGTTAAAGTCTTTGCTAGAGTGCTCCACGAAGTCAAATTTCTTCTGGCATGCATAACTATTTCAATGTTGATGTTTGACTGCTGCCTTTCTTGGCAATGAACTTTTCTTTTCTTTTTTTCTTTTCTTTCTTTTTCTTTTTCTTTTTCTTTTTCTTTTTTTTTTTTTTTTTTTGAATTACTGAGTTTCGTAGTTGCCTGAATCCAACACTTTGGCAAACAATTCATATGATCTGGGTCTTGAGCTAATCTCTAAGAGCAGAGAATTTTCTTAGCTCAGTTTTTGGTCATGTGGTTTAATTTTGGCTGTCTTTTTACCTATAGCTTTTCATTTGTCATAGTTACATTCAAAAGATTGAAAATAGTTGGATTAGCCTTGTTTATTGAGTATGCTGGTCCAGTTATGAACCTCTCCACCTCCTAGCATCAGGTTATGAGCTTAATTCCAGTCTGTCTCTTTTGGAGTAAATATCAATGTTGATTACCACACCAGGGCCAAACTTGAGACATTGCCTATCTCGAGATTTACAGTGTAGCACACCTGCTGCTTCAGCTCCACCAGCCAGTTAGGTATTATTTGTTTCTGGCTCTCAAAAATATCTGTCTTGTATTTGAGCCTGGTTATGACACTTTGAGTATTGAATAACAGATAGTACCGGACCATGATCCCTGACAGAAAGGAAATAAACAAACAAACAAAAACAAGCCTTATAATTGTTGCAATTCTCAATTAATGGAAGCAATTTCCAAGTCACAGAGCAGGAAGGGAAACCAAAATATAATCCAATAGTTTCCTTGAATCGAAGAGACAGAATAGAATTTGGGAATGTGACAGCATTTATGAGTAGAGGACCAGAAAGATGGTAGCTGTATAGAGAGATATATAGAGGTGGTATGTAGAGGGATCCTCTTCGTGTTTTTCTGAGTACTAATCTGCATATGCTTTAGAAAAATCCCAAGACCAGGTTCAAAAAAAAAAAAAAAAAAAAAACAAAACAGTGGTAAACAGTAGATTGAACAATTGCCAGTGCTCACAGAGCTAGAAATAAAGTTACCACCAGCCAGAGAAGATCTTGTAATGTGTATTGGGTAGAGTCTTTGAAGGTAATAAATTAGCACTAGGGTAACAGCTGCTCCAAAGCCAACCCCCAAAATCTTTAAAAAATAGCCAGATACAACAAATTCTATGTAACTTAACTGGACAACTAAACAAACGCAAAGCATTTAAAGAAATATCAAAATATAGCACCAAACAATGTAATACTCACAATATTTAGGATTGATTAAAAAAATGAAAAAGCAATAAAGACTGTAATGTGTTTAATATTGAGAACATTAAAAATTCTCAGATTTTATCCTGCTTTTGTACAAACAAGTTAGCCTACTACAGTTTCATAGATGCTAGAAGACACAGTACTCCTGGATCAGAGACAAAGGACTTTACTATTCATGCAGTGAGCTTTAAGTTCACATTACTTCCCTTACCCCTAAGACCCAAAGAAGTTGATGAAGAAGTGAATCCAAGTAGAGATGCTGCACATATGATGGGTTTGTGTCATATATCTGAGGAATCCAGGTTTTAGGAGAGTCCCAGTCTCATAAGGTGCTGTTAGCAAACCTTCCTAATCTTTGTTCCAGAGAGCGACATTGTCTTTATTGTAATGATCAAGAAACATATCTGTCGTCTTCCTTGGAGGGAGGTATCATCTTTATCTTCTGAGGAGGCTGTTTGCTCTATAAACATTCTTTAAAAGGTACTTTGGAACCAAAGCTGATACCAGAAGTATAGAAATGCCATGAATTTTCTCTCAACGTCCTGGACATAACAGATAGTAAAAAAAAAAAAAAAAAAAAGTTAGTTCACATATCCCTAATATATATTTTCCTGTATTCCTATATGTATCTTCTACACATTTATATGTATTTTTTTTCTAACATGGAATTGAAATACTTTATCTGAAAAAAAAAACATTCAGTGAAAGTGACATAAATTATATGTTTGTAATAAAATATAAGGAACTTTTATTCTTGATACTATTTGGCTTAGGTGCTGAGACAGGATGAATGAATTCCATTAATGGTAGCCTCTATTACTGCTCTAGTGGAAATTTGGAAATGATAATATGGTAAGACTGTGACATTTGTATTTAGTCAGAATAACCAAATGTAAGTTTAAAATTGTTATAAATATATATAAATCAAACATAATTTAAAAATAAATATTTTCTCAATGAATAATTATAACAGAAATGTGGCAAAATTATGTTGGATGTCATCTATCTTACTAATTAAGACAGGTTTTCAAGATGAAATTTGTAAAAACCTACAAGTCTGAGTTTGCAGAATAAAAACTATAATAGATTATATAATAAAACTTTTTAGTTGTGCTCAAATTATTAATTGATGATTACTGCTCAAATAAATAGTTAAAGTCTCTCATTTATTGTGTTATATTCCATTAGCATAGCTTAAAATTATCTTGTTTATATAGGTATATACCATCCTAGGTCAAGCATGGAAATGAGTCTCAGGCATGATTAACAAGTAGAAATAATAACGGTTATTATTCACAAAAATAGAAATGTTATTTTTATCATTTATATTTTCATCATTATACTTTTTTTGTATAAACTTATTATACATATTCTTTATCTCATAATAATAACAGAACATCTTCAAAGTGGGAGATATAATCTCCTTTTAATAGATGATGAAACATTTATTTACTTATTTTTAGGCGAGGCAAACTTCAGTTGACCTCACAGATTGCAAGGACCTTGTCAGCTTACAATCCCTTATTTTTTTTAATTTTTATTTATTTATTTATTTTTTATGCCTACAGCTCCTGATTCTCCTAGGTGAGCTCCCATCCAAGTATTAACCAGGCCTGGCCCTGCTTAGCTTCCGAGATCAGATGGGATCAGGCTTGTTCAGGGTGTCATGGCCTCAGACTGACACAGATTTAAACAAATATTATGATTGACCCCATATTGTGTAAATTGCCAAAGCCAGAATTTGAACACGTGTTGGCTTGATTTCAACAACCATGACCTCTTTCCTATGCCAGTGCACCTCCTATATGTTAATATTGAGTTTAGAACAGGGGTTAGAAAACTATGTCCATGGGTCAAATCTGGGACACCACAATTAAAAACATTTTTAAAATAAATTTTGGCTGTTATACAGCCACGGTCATTCATTTTCGACTGTGTGCTTCATTGTCAGAGTAAAGTAGTAGTAGAATTGAGTAATTGTGACAGAAACAATATGGCCCATGCTGCCAAAAATATCTACTAGCCAGTCCTTCATAGAAAGTTTGTTAACCTCTGGTTTAGAAAAATTAGTTACCCAAGTCCATGGTTAAGTAAATTTATCCATGGCAAAATAAATTTGTTCCATAAAACGAGGATGAATATGGTCAATTTTTCTTCATTATTCTTTGGAGCATAAAATTCAAAAGACATTATTTTGAAGGAAAAAAAATCTATGAGTGCCCTACTTGGGATTTATGCATAAAGAGCTGAAACCCTAGAGAACTGGACAGCAGCTCCCCTTATAAAAGGGGAAGTGTTCTTGAATGATCCAGAGTACGGTAAGGACTAAGAAAAGTCACATTGGTGATAGTCTGCAGGGCTAACTTCTGATATGACAAGTGATGTGAAATGAACACATCGGGCACTTGACCGAGAGAGAAGAAAGGGTTGGCAAAAGGTAGTGGGTACATATAAAAGTTTAGCTACTTGATAATCTTGGTATAAATAGTTCTAATTTTGATTTTCATATTGAGTCAGACAGCATCTGCTTATTTAAACCGAGAAATATTTCAGTAAAAGATAAGAACTGATGACTTTTTAAGAATAACCAAAGAACTGACTCAGAAATAGTTTTCTACTGGCTTCCTAAGAAACAGTATTAGTTTGCCAAGATGGAAAACATCTGAGAAAGTCTATAAATATATTTGATGCCTAATATTCTTCAGCTAGTGTGTATCTTACCTGAATAGCACAAAATCTGTGTTAAACTTAAATTTTTATCAGTTTATAAACTCAGGTATTAAAAGTTTTAGTACCCTCCTTCCTTCACCTCAGAGTAATGGGAAAACTAAAGGAGTAATATGAAATCTTACCATTATATCTTATAGTAAAGAAGTTAACCCTAAGGTAATTAAAATGGCACACTAATTCATAAAGAAATTAAATGACATGTCACAGTTATGCTTTTTTATCCCTCTAATAAAGCAAATAAATGAAGATGCTGTAATTCTAATCCCTTACACCTCTGAAAAAAAACAGACTTTCAAAACCATGAAAAAAAAAAAAAGAATTCCTTCTAGCAATTCTCATTCTTCTTTCTTGAGATATTCTCAGTGGACCAAGAAGTCGTTGCTATTTCTCATTGTGAAACATTTATTCATTCCTTCCCTCACTTATAGATAGAAGATCTAGGAAAGATGGGGACTGGGTAAGTAGGAAAGGTTATAAATGAAAAATTTTTGAAGAGATTATAACCTTTCCCACATTTCTGGTACCTTTCCATCTTAGAAGATGTCTCATTTGTGCTGCCAGAAAAGGCTAAATTTCTACATATAATACAGAGGTAGCTGGATAATCAAGTAAGAAATGAGAGGGATTGCTGATTAGCCAGAGGTAGAATTTATACTATTTTAGGCAGAAAAGAGTTAGAAAAGAGATGAGAGCAGTTGTACTGTTGAGTGAATTTTTAGGGGGATAGTTGCAACAAGTAGATTTCTTTTTATAAATTTTGCAGTGTAACATTAGTGCTATTCTCAATACTCAGTAATGCTTCTGGGTCAGAAATTTTACTTAGTTGTATCATCATGGACAGATATTACTTGGAGCAATAACAAAATAAGTATTGAATTAAAAGCTATGATAAAAATCTAAGAAGACTTAAGTAGAGTACTGTGACAGCATAATTGAAATGATGATATGGGTGGTATCATTGAAGAAATGAAATCTAAAACCATTTGAAGGCTGAGTAGGGATCTTTTAAGTGAAAGATTGGAAGTAGGAGAAGATATATTGGGTATAATGGCAAAGGTAGAACCCAGATGGAAAGTGAGTGCAGATTCAATGTTGGTTCAGGAGATGAAGTAGTGTATTAAAAAAGATTTAAAAAACCCTTCCAATAAATTTGGCTTGAAAAGAGTGAGGAAGTATAAAAGCATATGGAAAGGAATTGAAGGAGACAAGTGTTTCCCTTTACTGTGAGAGATACCAGAGAATGTTTAAATGCTAATGGACAATGATATAGCCTAATGTTTAAATGCTAATGGATAACGGTATAGCCTAATAGGAGAAGAGGAATTCTAACCTCTATGCCCATTATAACAAGAATGAAGGAAGGAAGGATTGGTGCAGCAGAATCAGGTTAAGTTTGCAGTTCAGTGATGAGAAGAATTCTTGTCTAATGACTTCAAGATTCTTTACAAAGTGGTGATTGAGATCACTGGCTGAAAGTGAGAAAAAGATACAGGGAGTGAGTGGTTCAATTAGTGTAGAGAATGCATTGAAAAAGTCATTATTATGAATATTATAGCAACCCTATTGAAAATTCAGTAAGATTGATGGGCAATGTTGACTATCCAATTAGTACAGGTAACCATGAATATAGAGTGTTGCCAATCTATGTGATTTTATCTAGCAATCTTCAGCTGTTAGGGTGCAAGCTCAAAAGAAATCAGCAGGATTTTGATGAGCATGTGTGAAGGATAGAGAGGGAGATTGAAATGGAAGATATAGGCAATGAAATTATTTTAATGAGTGTCTCTTGAATTTAAGCAGGATACGAAGAAAAGTGAAGACACCTGAGGCTTATGGATAAAGTGAAAAGTCAGTGCATGGAAGTTCTCAATGTAAGTATTGCAATTAGGAAGGTTGCTTCAGTAAGCTGGGAAGGGAGAAAGAGTGAATCAGAGAGGGTGTAATGGTTAGTATTATGTGTCAGCTGGGCGATGGGATGCCCCAATAACTGGTAAACATTATTTTCTGGGTGTTATCTGTAGGGTGCTTCTGGAAGAGATTAGCATTTTTTTCAGTAGAATGAGTAACGAAGATTTGCCTTCACCAGTGTGGGTAGGCATCATTCGATTTGTTGAGGGCTCCTTGAATAGAAAAAGGGTGAATTCCCTGTCTCTCTTCTTGAGCTGGGATGTCTGTCTGTCTTCTCTTGCGCTCCGACATAGAGGTGCTGGTTCTTGGGCTTTCAGACTCTGAGACTTATACCAGTGGCCTTCCATTTCTCAGGCTTTGGCCTAGGACTGAGAGTTAAACCAGGCTGCTCTGATTTGCAGGCCTGTGAACTCAGACTTATTAAACCAGCAGCTTTCCTGGTTCTCCAACTGGTGGATGGGAGATAGTGGGACTTCTCAGCCTCCAAAACCACGTGAGCCAATCCCTACAATAAATCCATTCTTATGCATATCTATATATATCCCATTGGTTCTATTTCTCTGGATAATGCTGACTAACACAGAAGGGGATGTTGAAAATTTGGTAATGATGACAGTTTGGGGCCACATTATAAAAAATGGAGGAGAAAATAAATGTCATTAAAGCTGAGGTTCTGGGCACAGAAACATTTAGTAACAAAAGCTGAAGAGGCTCATAGGTGACTATGACTTTCTGCTGTGAAGGAATCTAGACTTTAATTTTCTCCACGTGTTCATGCTCTGGAATAGTCTCATACAATACATAGCTCACCTTGTAATTGTAGCAACAATGACTATTAAGTTATATTGCAACTAAAACATACAATGATAACACATCCTGAAATCAATAATGTAGAACAGTAGAGGTAGTACACATAGTGACTATCTTTATAAGCAAATGGAAATCTTCTACTTTTATAGTGGGTTTAAATGCATTTTTTATTGCTTTGTATTTGTTTTTAAAAGATATCATTTTCTTCCACCTTTTGACCTCTCTATTATTTTTTCTCATTGAAATGTATTTGTCATATAACATTGTATGAATTTAGGTACATGACATATTAATTTGATACATTTATACACTGTAATATGATTGCCACTGTAATGATAGTTAGCCCTTCTATCACATTATATAATTATCCTTTCTGTAGTGGTAGAAATAAAGGTCTAATTTTTGCCAAGTTTAATAATTATAATACAGTAATATTGTCTATATTCACTATACTGTCCATTAGCTCTCTACAGCTTATTTACTACTCATTTTAAGTTTGCACCCTTAAGCAACATCTATCTTATGCCCCATCCTCCATCCTCTGGTAACCACCATTTTACTCTCTGTTTTTGAAAGTTTAGCTTTTTAAGGTATCATACAATACTTGTCTTTTTCTGTCAGACTTATTTCACGTAGCCTAATGTGCTCAAGATCCATTCATGTTGTTGTAAATGGCAGAATCTCCTCCTTTCTCACTGCTGAATAACATTCCATTGTGCATATACACACCATATCTTCTTTATCCACTCACCCACTGATGGGCATTTAGGTTGTTTCCATATCTTGGGTATTGTGAATAATGCTGCAATAAACATGGGAGTGCATATATTTTTTGAAATCCTGTTTTATTTTCTTTGGTTATATGCTCAGAAGTAGAATTGCTGAATCATACAGCCAATTTTTAATATTTTGAACAACCTACAATTTTTTAAGTTGTTGAAAACAATGAACAACATTTGAACTATGATACAAACCCAAGGAAGGTAAGGCTCATTTTTGATGAAAGCATAAAAATGAAGATGCTTTCTGAATTCCTTGAAAAACTAGTGTTGTGAAGGTAGTTCATATTTTAAATGCTTTATTATGAAAATAAAGGATTAAAACATTATAAACCACATGATTTTAGACCTCTGACATGCGTGGATGTGCTGTTTTCTGATTCATGCATGAGGACAAATGTTAAGTGATTTGAATTTATAATTCATTACTGTAGTGACTGAAATAGAATTCAACTATTTCTATGTCCCAGTTTACCAATGTTTTTATATTAGGCAATATTATGACCACGTGACACATGATGTGCATTTCTGGGCTAGCTTTTAATTTTGGATTAAAAAAGAATGGAACCCTGATACAGACTTCATGTATCATGAACCAATGATAGATCTGAAATTAGAATTTATGGCAGATATCACTTCTCCAAGCACTTATAGCCATTTAAACATGAGAAGTATTTTTTTTTCTGACCATAGATTTTTTTTTAATCTATTATATCTAGCATTCTTGGTGAATGTGAATTTTTATCGTATTACAGAATTAAAGTGGATAAAATGTAGTAGCAGATCCAAATGATTGAAAGTATACCAAAAAAAAAAAAAAGAAAGAAAGTATTATTGTTTAGATACCTACTAATATTACAAGAACTATTCCAGGTGCATTTGTTTCCATTATATTATATAATGATCATGATATCTCTTTTTTGCAGATGATACTATAGAGATTCAGATAGGTCAGTTATCTAAATCCATCACCTTATAAGCATCAAGAATGTAATTTGAATACAAATTTTGAAATTCCAAATATAGTGTGTTTTCAATGATTTCACAGACTATATATATATATGTATATATATATGTGTATATATACATATATATATATATTTCCCAAACTTTATATCCAAATTTGTAGTACATGATAAAGGATATCCCTAATACATATACTGACCTGCCTAATTTACCAAATTATTGTGAAGATAAACTCTATAAAAACTGTATAAATGAGTTTTTATAGAGAGGCAGTAATGAGTTAAATGCCAAATTTTTATTGTAACTTGAAAAGTTACAATTGTGGACACCTGCATCCTATATTTCAAGTCAAATTTGGTAGTAATATCTCTGGTAATGAAATTTGAAAATGTAGTCTCTCCATTAAGTATTGACATGTTTTTTTTAAACAGCTGCACAAGAATTCTCATCCAAGCAGAGAGAAAATAACAGCGTTACAAACTGGAAGCTGAATAGCAGAAAGAAGAAAAACACTTCACATAAAGTAGGCAGGCATGCTTTCAGGACTGAATAAGTGTTATGTGGGAACAATACAGGAAAGATGATAGTATCTGGAAATGTACTTTCTGGTATCATAATTGGTTTTTGGGTATTATGAAATAAAAAAAGGATACAGAGATCCAAAATGGTAAAAATGAAAGACTACATGCTTAACTTGGCAGCTAGTAGCCACAATGATACATGAGGCATTACTAAGAATGGAGACAGAACTACGTGGTTTTGGATAGCATTTGTTAAAGGATAGTTCAAATCAGACCTGTTCCTAAAGATTTTTTTTTTTTAATTAAAAAAGAAAGTTTATTAGAAAAGGGGTAACACTCCACAGAGTTTGGTCTCCACTCAGAGGCAGAGAGTGAGAAGGACTAAGATTTTTTAAATCTTTCATTATAATCTTATTGGACCACCGCTGTATACATGGTCTGTCCTTGACCAAACATCATTATGTGGTGCGTTGCTTGATGTCAGAAACATGGCAGAGTGAGAGATATCTTCAGGTCTCTCCCCTTGAAACGACAATAAGCTGAACATCTAAAACTCAACAAATAACACCTAAACTGCACACCAGCATGTCTGAGTGTGGGATCTACGCATAAGAGCTATCATAGGTCAGAACCCTGGGTGTCGGGCAGTGGACTGAGAGAAACAAAGAAACCGCCTCTTGCAGCCCCTGGAGCTCCCTGTAGGAGGAGGGAGAGGGCAGAAGGTGCAGCGAGTTCCTCGAATAGCCCTGCCTGGACAGTTAGTTGTGAGTTCCACGCAGCCAGTGGTAGGGCCCAGTCATCAAGGCAGAAAGCAGAGAAACAGGGATGGCAGAAAAGCAGGGATGGCAGAGGAACAGCAGTTGATTTTTATGAGCCACGGATGCAAACAGAGGCTGATCCACAACCCCTATGCCCCAACCCAGAGGGCCCCTTCCCCCAGACCCTCCATAATGGAATGCCGCAGAGCCCCAGGGGAATCTAAGAAAATGCTACTGAAACTGTCGCTAATACTGACAGGAACTGAGACTGAGGATAGTGAGCAGGATTAAATATCTATAAGAAAAAAAAGACATTATTAAGAATTTATATAAAGCAGAGATCCAAGAGGCTTAGATGCTACCTACTGGAAACCAAAAGAAAAATGCCTTCTTTGCAACAGGCTAGAGACCATTATATAATAAATCTTCTTTCTGGAAAAAAAAAAAATCAGACTATACTGCCATTAATGCCCAGGCAGAAAATAGTCCATTAAACACCATGAACAGCCAATGTGATGAGGCATCTTAGAAAGAGAAAAAGTTCCAGAAAATAAGCTTATAAACAGAAATATGTGACTTAAATGAGAGAGAATTCAGGATGATACTTCTAAAAAAAACTCAGTGAGATCTGAATTGAATCATATCAGTAATTTCAGAATTTGAAAAACCAACTAGATGAGCAGGATGAATTCTTTAGCAAGGAGATTGAAACCCTCAGAAAGAACCAAATAGACCTTCTGGAGATAAAGAACACATAGCAAGAGTTGAAAAATGAAATAAAAAGCTTGGGAAATAGAGTTGACCAAATGGAGGAAAGGATCAGTGCTATCGAAGACAGAAATCTAGCCATAAATCAGGAGGAAGAGAGAAACTGATGAATGAAAAATAATGAAAGAGAAATACAAGAACTAGCTGATGCCATCAGGAGAGGAAACAAGACTAATGGGCATTCTTGAAGATGAGGAAAAGGAGCAGGGATTAGAAAACATGTTCAGACAATAGTTGATGAGAATTTCCCAAATCTAATGAATGAGCTGGAGCTTGGAACTCAAGAAGTCAACAGAACACCCAATTATCTCAACCCAAAAAGGCCTTCGCCAAGACAGATTGTATTAAAATTATCAAAAATCAATGACAAAGGCAGAATTCTTAGGGCAGCCATGAAAAAGAAGATGGTAGCCTATAAAGGAAAACTCATTAGATTATCGTCAGACTTCTCAGCACAAACCTTACAAGCCAGAAAGGAGTGGAATCAATATTCAAACTATTAACTGAAAGGAACTGCCAGCCAAGAATAATGTATCCAACTAAGCGCTCCTTTACATATGAAGGAGAAATTAAGACCTTTCCAGATACCCCAAAATTGAAGGAATTCTCCATGAGGCTTGAACTTTAAGAAATACTGAAAGGAGTCAGCTCACCTAAAACAAAATGACAAAATAAAAAAAACCCCACAAAACATAATTAGGAGTAAGGTGACTAGCAGGCTGATAGAAGCAGAAGAGTGCAACATTTACTGGGAACAGATAATAAGAAGAGAGTTCCAAAGACAAATATAGACTCAAAGTGAAAGGGTGGAAAATGATATTTCAAGCAAATGGCATTCAGAGAAAAGCAGGAGTAGCGGTACTAATATCAGAAGAAATGGACTTCAAAATAAAAAATGTAAGAAAGATACTGAGGGACACTTCATAGTAATAAAGGGAATCATGCACCAAGAAGATAAAACACTTAATATATATGCTCCCAATCAGGGAGCCCTGAAATATGTAAAGCAATTACTAACAGAATTAAAGGGAGAAACAGACCAAAACACTATCACAGTAGGGGACCTAAATACCCCACTGTAGGATATGGACAGATCATCCAAACAGAAAATCAGTATGGAGATAACATCCTTAAATGACATATTAGAGCAATTAGACATAATTGACATTTACAGAGCCCTTTATCCCCAAACAGCTGCGTATACATTCTTTTCTAGTGCACATGGAACATTCTCAAGGATTGACCACATACTGAAACACAGAGATAGCCTCAACAAATATAAGAGGGTTGGAATCATACCGACCATATTCTCTGATCAAAATGCTTTGAAATTAGAGATCAACTTCAAAAGAAAGCAGAAAGAACCACAAATACATGGAGATTAAACAACATATTATGGAAGAATAACTAGGTCAGAGAAGAAATAAATAGATCAAGAGATACATAGAAACGAATGATAATAATGGTTCAACATATACAGATTTAATGCGATCCCCATCAAAATTCCATCAGCATTTTTTACAGAAATGGAACAAAGAATCATCAGATTTGTGTGGAAGCACAAAAGACCCCGAATTGCCAAAGCCATCCTAAGAAAAAAAGAACAAGGCTGGAGGCATCACTCTGCCTGACTTCAAATTATACTACAAAGCAACAGTAATCAAAACGGCATGGTATTGGCAGAGAAACAGAAACATGGAGGAGTGGAACAGAATTGAGAGTTCAGAAGTAAACCCATATTTATATGGGCAAATAATTTTCAACAAAAATGCCAAAAACATACAGTAGAGAAAGGAAATCCTCTTCAATAGATGCTGAATGGAAAACTGGAAAGTCACCTATAAAAGAATGAAACTAGACTGTTGTCTATCACAACATACCAAAATTAACTCAAAATGGATTAAGGACCTGAATATAAGACCTGAAACAATAATATGCATAGAAGAAAACATAGGAACTAAACTAAAAGACCTTAGACTTAAAGAGGATTTTATGTATTTGACCTCGAAAGCGAGAGAAGTAAAAGCAAAAATAAATAAATGGGACTACATCAAACTAAAAAGCTTCTGCTCAGCAAAAGAAACCATCAACAAGGTAAAGAGACAACCATTCAAATGGGAAAATATATTTGCAAGCAACACCTCCAATAAGGGCCTAATGTCCAAAATATACAAAGAACTCATATAACTCAATAACAATAAAAAACAAATGATCCAATAAAAAAATGGGCAGATGACCTGAACAGACACTTCTTCCTAGAATATATAGAAAATGGCCAACACGTATGTGAAAAAATATACAATATCACTAGCTATTAGGGAAATGCAAATCAAAACCAAAATGAGATGTCATCTCACACCTATTAGAATAGCTATAATCAACAGGACAAATAATAATAAATGTTGGAGAGGATGAGGAGAAAAAGGAACCCTTATAAACTCCTGGTGGGACTGCAAATTGGTACAGCCACTATGGAAACCAACATGAAGTTTCTTCCAAAAACTAAGAATTAATCTACTATACGATCCAGCAATCCTACTAGGTGTTTACCCCAAAGACTTGAAAACTCATATCCAAAAAGATATTTGCACATCGATGTTCACAGCAGCATTGTTCACAGCGGCCAGGACATGGAAGCAACTGACGTGTCCTACGATAGATGATTGGCTAAAGAAGCAGTGGTACATATATACAATGGAATATTGCTCAGCCATAGAAAAGATGAAATACTGTCATCTGCAACAACATTGACAGATCTTGAAATAATGATACTAAGCAAAATAAGCCAGACAGAAAAGGCTGAAAATCACATGATGTATGATATAAAAGCAACAAATGAACAGGACGAACAGAAACTCATGAACTTGGATAGTGGACTAATAGTTACCAGAAGGTAGAGGGGAGCGGGGAGGTAGATGAGAAGAAAAAATTTAAATCATTTCTTCAATTAAAAAATAAATTAATTTAAAAAATAAATAAATGATAACATTCAAAAAATAAAATCCTTCATTGCCTATCAAGTTAAGTACATCCTTTTTCAAGGCCTTCCATAATAGGCTTCAAACCAACTCTCTGATGTTTCCGTTTAAATTTTATGACACCTATCTTGCTGAAATTGCTGTAATTATTTGAACATATTTTGTATTTAATGCTTTCTTTATACCTTTTTACATAAACACTCCTTTGACTTTTTTTCTTTGTCAGTCATTCAAGGTTCATTTCAAAATCCAAGGTACCATTTGTATAGTCTTTTTTTGAACCATCTCTAACTGAATATGCTATTCCTTTTCTTAGCCTCTTTAGAACCTTGTGTCTTTTTCGTCATGTATTTAGTGAATATTTAGCATCTACAGTGAGAAACTGCAGACAACAATTATAAATAAACCCTTAGAGAGTTAAAGTTTAAAATTAAGGAATCAGTGCAGAATTAGAAGGGCACCCAAAGAAGAAGAAATAGTTCCCAGTTCTAAAAGACTTGATCATAATCTGATTGAGTGCATTACTATATTGAAAGAATGAATAAGACAATCATATTAAATTAGACTTGGATGAAATATGAAGAGCAGTCTCAGGCATTCAATGGCATCCAATGGCATCCAATGGGAGTGTGAGAAGAGAAAGCTTAAGGATCAATATTTGCACATTTTAGCAAGCAATTATATTTCTAGGGTGTTTATGCATCTGTGAAGCTAAAGGACTTTAAGTATTATAAGGACTCTATTGGAAAAATCATCTAGGCAGTGTGATTCTTGATGCTAAATGCATATATGTACCTACATTTTCTCCTTCTTTCTCCTGCTGTCCTGCTTTAATAGAGAAAGTGTCTCTTAGCTAAATCAAATCTTTGCACCTGTGCTCTGGATCCTATCCCCTTTCTGTATTCTCATACGTTGGATCCTACTTATTATTCCTGAATCCCTATAGATGTTTAAGTGTTCAATTACAGAAATCAGAAAAGTAAACTACACCACTGAGGTTTCAGTTTAGCATCATCCAAAGGTAGTCTATAAGAAAAGAACTGAAGAGCAAGGAGTTTATTTACGAATTTCAAAGAACACCAGTAGAGGAACAGAAAAGTGATACAGGTTAGGGAAAGCAGCCAATAAAGAGTGGTATTTAAATCTGTGACCCCTGTGGGCAACCAGATCTTGATCAGAAAATGGTTTAAAACACATGCCTCAGAATTATCTCACTTAGAGGAGGTACTTCCATCATGATAGTGTGAGCAGTTTTGTGGATTCACTCCCCAGAGAAAGTGGTGAAAATGACAAAAACAAACAAACAAGCGAACAAACAAAAACTCCTAAGACTTTTAAGTCCATGTAAACAGTCCCAAGGACATACAGAAAATTAAACAAACAAACAAACAAACAAACAAACAAATGAACATTTACTCAAGAAAATCTACAAAAATTCAGTAAGAACAGGAAGAGTCAGTAGTACTTGAACTGAGGTCCACTTTCTTTCCTCCACCCCTTCAGTTAGAAACTGTACTACTGTTGCTGTCAAGAACAGAGGGCTCCCTCTTCCCTGAGCTCCCAGTCAGAGGATTTTCTTCCCAGAGGAAGCAGGATAACTCATCTTTCTCAAAGTTACCAGTTGTTAAACCTATTTTGGGGCTGAGAATAGCTGAGAGGTGCTCCGTTTTTCTGCTTACCTGTACTTATGGTATGGTGTGAAAACACTGAGAATACTAGGGCCTCAGCTGTCCTTGTTGGAGCCCGTAAAATTTCATGCTAGCAGCAGTACTCTTGAGAAGATGTGAGGCTACTACCCTGCTCCTCCCCCACAACTGGAGTGTCGGCTGTAAATAAAAATTTTTGCTGGTAGACCAATCTTATAAGAAATACTAAAGAAGTTTTTTCAGACTGAATTCAAGTGACTTCAGATAGTAATATGAATCCACATTATAAAACAAAGATCATTAGTAAAGGTAATTATGCAATTATTAAAGATAGTATATATATGCATATTGTCTACTTATATGAATTGTTTAAAAGCAATTGTATGAAACTATGCATATAATGTATAAGTATGCCAATAATATATAGAAATGCAATGTTTTCTAATAACAGCACAAAGGAGATGAGTGAGAGGAAACATGAACAGAGGTTAAAAAAATGATACCAGGTGATAACTTGAATTCACAAGAACAAGTGAAGAAATGATAAGATTAATAGAACAAAAACTGTAACTATAAACTTGTTCCTTTCTCTCAACTTCTTGAAAAAAATGTGAAGTTACATAAATTAATAACTTGGTATTGTTGATTTTATAATATTTATGAATGTAATATGTATAATAATAATACCACAAAAAGAGGAAAAGTAAATAGAACTATGTAGGAGTAACATGTCTATATCTCACTAGAATTAACTTAGTACATTTCTGAAGTCGATTCTGATAAGTTAAGATGTAAGGCATAGAGCAATCACTAAGGAAATAATCCAAAAAAAAGTTGTGAAAATAGCATTAAATAAATTTAAATACTACATGAGAAATTATTCAGTTAATGCAAAATAAAGCAACAATGTAGGAATAGAGGAACAAAAAACATGAGAAAATGGAAACAAATAAAATGGCAGGCAGATAAATATTATAAATCAGAAAAAGGAATGAAATTCCAGTACATAGTATAACATGGATGAACCTTGAAAACATTACGCTAAGTGAAAGAAGCCAGTCATAAAACCCATATGATGTGATTCTGTTTATACAAAATGTCTAGAATAGAAGATTTATAGAGACAGAAAGTAAATTAGTGTTGCTTAGGGCTGGGATAGGGGTGGGGCATAGCAGTATGATAGCTAACCAGTACAGTGTTTCATTTTGAGGTGTTGAAAATGTTCTAAGATTGAGTGAAGTAATGGTTTGTACATATCAATGAATATTATGAAAACAATTATGGAATTGTACATTTCAAGGTTTTACACTTTAAACAAGCAAATTTTATCTCTATAGTAAATAGGTCTGTGAATTACATTTTCATGAAGTTGTTTTGTGTGTGTGTGTGTGTGTGTGTGTGTGTGTGTGTGTGTGTGTGTGTGTTAATATATCTATAAAACATTACCCCACCTGTGTGGTGAGGATGATGAGACATTTAACCCCTGAGGTAGGGACACACCCAGCTTTCACAAAAGGGCAGAGCAGCCTCCTACACTTTCAGAAACAGGATTTCATCACAGAAACAAAGACATTTTAAGCTGAAATATGTCTAGAGCACACTGATTATGGTCAGGTCTGAGGTAAGTGGAGCCCAGAGAACATCCACTATAGTCCACTCCTTATACCACTCAGATTTACTCATATTTTACATATTCACTACACCTTGCGACTGCTTCTTCAAGGTGGTGTCTGGTTATACTTTATCATTATTATTATTTTTAAATCAAAAACCTTAACTCTAGAAGGTTAATAGGAAAAACCTACAGCATTCTTCTTCTGTAGTTGGCGGTAAGGCTGCCATGGAAACTCTCTCTTCCACCTGATCTAGACTCCTGTCACTTCTAGGAAGCACTCGTGCTGTTTTGGATTTGCTTCTTTGTTTGGGTAATATTACCCTCATTAGTGACTGTCTGAACTCCTGGTTATCATTCTTTTCAAGTTGCAGTGGCTGCAAGTCCCTGTCTAGAGTTAACACTGGTTATAGAAACAACAAAAAGCCCCCCAGTAAATCTTCTTGGATCCACACATTCTCATTCCTGTCGCCTGTTCTGTAACAATAGCCCTACCTATTACATATTCAGGGGCTCCTAGGAATGCTGTTATCTGTTATCCACCACCAAGAATTTATGTGAGTCCTAGCTCACTGACCATTTGAATTTTCTTGTTTTATGGTAATTATGTCCATTTTCTCTCTGATATTACCTGCCTCCCAAAGATTCCAGCTACTTCAAATCCTATTATATACCAGTCCTATTAAGTAGCTCAGTTCCATCATAGTCTTTCCTACTGGCAACCACTGTCTCTAAAAGACAGCCACAACTGAGCTTCTCACCCATGCCAGTGCCATTCTCACTAAATCATTTCTTATTGTTTTGTTGAAGCATCCTCTGGGACTTAAAGTCAACGGGTGGATTCCATGGCGATATATATGAATTTATTTGAGCATCCCCACCTCTCTTTTCCCTTCCCCAATACTCCATAATGCAGTTCTGGCATCTCTGCCATAAAAAAAAATACATATATATATACACACACACACACTCACACATATAAATAAAGCTAGCATTTAAAATGGTCTGCATTCTTATTTCCATGTAGCTGAATTTGGGGTAATAAATTCCATATTTAGGGTTAACTTTTAGTTATCTCCATAGCAGATTTTAGATGCAAGTTTCTAGCCTCCTGCCAAGGAGCAGATGGCGTCTGGACCACTTTCTTCTTTTTCAGTCGATAGTTTTTGGAATATAAAATCGTGCTTACATTAACCTTCACAGTGGGTGTGGATGGCCATTTAATGCACATAGATATTTGACACAAAGGTATTAATTCCTAAACTTCAAAGTTAAATATGATTAATATTTAAATGTTCTACTAATTTAAAACATCTGTGAATGCATTCCTAATTTCTCCGTTGGAACATGTCAATGGAAGTCAACTATTACATTTATAGTGCAACTTTTTTCCAGTGCTTAAATTGTCATTTATAAATCTTCTATTTGTGTAGGAAATAATAACATGCCCCAGCATCACAAGTTTTAAAAGAAGTGCTATAACTGGTCACAAATCTCTCAGGACACATGGTGTTTAACATACCAGTCAGTATGTGTTCTTAGTTTCTTTTGGCCAATTGGTTCCTCACAGGAGGTTAACTTGTAGATCAGCAGGCAGTGTGCAATGTCAGGCTATTGTGTTGATTCCTTTTTGTCTAGAAAGAAGTAACCTGCCTGTGTTCGTTCAAAGTCTTGAGAGGTTTGATTTTGACATTATGGCTTTCTTTTGGTGTCAGGTGAAATAAAAAGCTGTGCAGAAGTCATAGAATTGAATGATAAATATTTAAGGGCACTGTTAATTAAAAAAAATTTAAAGAACCCCCAAACCAAAAAAAAAAAAAAAGTGTGTGTGTGTGTGTGTGTGTGTGTGTGTGTATTCTGCTCTAATTGAATGCAAATGTCGATTTTAGAAGATTTAAAAGCCATGTTTTATGGCCTGTTGTCAAAGTAGCACTTGCTAAAGTTAGGGATAAAGCTTCACAGGAGTGATACAAATTTAAATTTTAGAAACCAGTTTAGACTTCAAAAGCAAGATTTATAAAAGGAATTGTTCATAATGAAGAATAACAATTTTTTAAAGGTAGTTTAAAAATTTTTATTTTTTAAAGTTTCATTTTTCAATTAAGGTTGATATCCAATATTATTTTATATTAGTTGCAGGTGTACAGCATAGTGGCCAGACATCCATACAATTTACAAAGTGATCACCCCAACCAGTCCAGCACCCACCCGCACCACCTGCAGTCATCACAATACCACTGACCATATTCCTTGTGCTTTGCCCTATGTCCTTGTGGCTGTTTTGTAACTACCAACTTGTACTTCTTAATCCCTTCACCTTTTCCACTCAGCTCCCAATCCCCCTCCCCCTCTCCACTATCTGGCAATCAGTAGTTTGTTCTCTGTATCTGTGAGTCTTTTTTGGATAAAGATGTTGTATATATAAAGTGGAATATTACTCAGCCATAAAAAATATGGAATTTACCATTTGCAACAACAGGGATGGACCTGGAGGATATTATGCTAAGTGAAATAACTCAGGTAAAGAAAGACAAATACCATATAATCTCACTTATGTGTGGAATCTAAGAAAAAAAATAAAACAAAAGGAATAGCATAATTTTTAAAAGTCTATAGATAACACATGAAACTCAAAAGCCAGTTAATAGTTTTCTGAGATTAAATGGAACACTTAAAACTTAAAAGTGCCAAGATCATTTTATATGTACAAGATGCTTATTTTAAAAACACAAGAGAAGGGCCAAATGAAAACTATTTTTGTGGCTTAAGGTTTTTAATACCTAATTCACTGTTATATTCATTAAATATGAATGAAATTAAAGTAGAACAGCAAGTTAAACTTCAGAAAAAATACTATATTTCAAATATTCAGATAGGCCAACATTTAAGGTAATGGTCAGCTATTTCTGCAAATGAATGAGGATTTTGAAAGAGCTTAAAATTCTGGTTAATTTGGCGATCTGTTCAAATTTGCACTGAACCTAACTGCTGTTAAATAAACTTTTTATAAAATGAAAGGTGATGCATATGAAAATCAAAGATTTGATCAGATTTACCCACTTACCCACTTTTGTCTTTATCCTTTATGTTACCAACTAGAATAACAAAGCAGAAACCGGTGTGAATTTATACAAAGCTGTGATTAACTGTCTTTTAAAAGGTTATTATATCTAATTCGCACATGTAAATTTAAGATGTTTCTGACTGGCTGGCCAAAAACAAACTTATAAACAAAATAAATTCTGTAATCTGGAATTTGATATACAAAATTCTAATATCAGGAATTTAAAATTTACTGTTATCTATATAACAGTATCACACATTTGTAAGTTAAAAATAAATTATACTAAAATAGCAATTTCATTTTTCGCTTTCATTCTTATTATTTCATTCAGACTCTTAAACTGAGTAATTTTTTGTTACTGCATAGATTTGTAATTATTATTAACAAAGGCTGTATAATATTTTATAACATGAATGTTTAATAATTTACTTAACAATTTTCCTGTCATTGTGTTTAATCTGAATCCTCTAACTGGTTGTTATAAATGTACCTCTAACCAGTATATATGTATACATATATAATTGCAGCAAATTCTTTAAGTAATTGCTTTAAATGACTCAGTTTTCTGTGTCTATATCCTTGCTTAACTGCCTGTTCACATGGGGCTCTCGGTTCGGCCATGTGACTTTCTTTGGTGAATGAAATGTCAGTGAACATGACGCAAATAGGAGCTTGAAAAATGCTCGTGCATTGGGGCTTGCTCTCTTGAGAGGATGCCACTGTGTGAAGAAGTCCAGGCTAGTCTACTGGAGACACATCTCAGCCAACCACCAACAGCAGCCTCTACATGTGTGGGAAAGGGCCTCTTAGACCATCTAAGTACAGCAGATCCATCAGCTTGATGCAGCCACATGGCTCTAGTACAGGCAGTAGCAGAATCACCCACTTAAACGCAGACAAACTGGTAACCCATAGTTATAGATAAATAAAACATCGTTGTTTATGCCACTACTTTTTGAAGGTAGCAGTAGAAAACTGACAAAAACAATTGTCTGACTGCATCTTTCAGGCCCAAGTTAGTAGAGGGGGAAATCTCAGGATTATTGCTTATACTGCCCGCAGGAGTTTGACATGAGCCTGGCTGATAGCAGCAGATACTGGAAATTGATGTAGTAGCCTTAGGAAGAAAGACACAAAACCAAAGTCATGCAAATGCACTCAAGGATTAAGAAGTAAAAGGATTTGTGCAGGGAAAAGTTGGTGAAACCCCTAAGGCAGTGGATGAAGTAAGAGAAGTCTTTTTCTGGAACATCGGTGCTTTAGCTTGTAGGAAACTTCAGATATTAAATGACTATGCCTTGGTACTTTTTTGGGGTTGAGCCATGATAATGATAGTACAGGTCAGAAACATTTATTATTTTTGATATACAATATGTAATTCTTGGTTATTAGTAAATATATTTAATTAAAAGTTTTTCAAACATATAAAAACTAACCTAGTAAATATCCATGTACTTACCATATTAATGCTTTGGCTTTGGCTTCATACCCTCTGTATAGTCTCTCTTCCTTTATTGGTCACATGAATTACAAACAAGGGTTATAATTAAAATAATTAATACTGGTTTGCTAAGAGTGACTTGAGGCCCTCTGGTGGATCATGCATAAGTCAGAGAGCTCCTGAAAGGGCTAGATGACCAGGAGAAGGGGTCTTAGTGGAGCCCAGAGCAGCTTCTATTAACCCTAACTGTTCCTGCATTATTTTAAATATAGCTATGACTTTCCCAGAGCATACTGGCTGAGATTAGCCTTAATTATAAATATGATCTTTTAGTCTGGTTGCCATTTTGTTTTTATAATGGTGTGTTTGATACATTTATTTTGATTTGGGAGTATAGAAGGTTTTATATTTAATGACATCAAATGTGTCCATCTTTTCCTTTATAATCAGTGCCTCTTCTATCTTGGTTAAGAAATCTTTTGTTAAACAAAATATTTCCTTCTTAAGTATAGTAGTGCTCTTCATTTTTATATCTTTAATCCATGAAAAATTTACTTATTTTTGTATGAGGTACAGATTTAATTTTATCCTTTACTATGTAGATATGCTAACTCTACTTATTATCAGTATGTCCAAATTAGTGAATCTCTTGAACAATTGTTCCCATCAAGGAAATGAGAGTAATAATAGTGTTTAGTTCATAAATTATTGAAGAGATTAAATGAAATAATAGGTGTCAAATATCTGTAACAGTGCCTGCTATAAAATGACCACTCTGTAATTTTTAGCTCATAAATCTAGCTACTAGTTCACCATTCATTGAGTAGCCCATCCTTCACCTACCTATTAATTTGACATGCCTCATGTACATGTATGTGGGTTTCATTTCTAGACTCTCTATTCTGTTTTTTGATATATTTATCTCCCTTTTCACTAATATTTAAACTTTTGATTGCCAAAATTTCATAGCAATTTTTGGTATCTGGTGTAGTGAGTGCTTCCTAAGTAGTATTCAAAATTGCCTGGGTCTTGTATATGAATTTTATGTCAAATTGTTGATTTCTGTGAAAACTACTGTTGGAATTTTGATGAGCGTTGCACTGAGTCTACAAGTTGTTTCAGGGAAAATGGATTTTTCTTATAAATAAACATAATATATTGCTCTATTTAGATCTTCTTTTATTTGTTATTTCAAAGCCTATTCATATTAACTAATTATAGCAAGAAGATACGAAACTTTAAATTCTAGGGTAAGCTCCTCACACCCCACACTCCAAGAGGCTAGGAGGCATGATTGCCATAATTAGAATTGTTGGCATGTCTTCTCCTTGCTTAAAATTTTTCCATAGTTCCTACAACTCATCGGATTGTCAAACTCTTTGATGTGATACAGTATTTTAACAAATTAAAAAATTTGAAGAATAGATTAAGAAATTTATTTGTAACATACATGGCAAACAAAAATAGGCAAATGGCTCCTAGGCTAATTTCAGTTGGCCTCTTTTAATTCTCATTTATCTTTATGAATCAAACCGATTAAGTATTTGGAAACTTTAAAAAGAAAAAAAATGTCTATGGGAATGCAGTTATTTAATAACAAGTGAAAAAATGTAAGTGTCAATCCTAATTTTCTTACTCCTAATGTCAGAGTGAAATATTTTCTTTAGTTTTTTATAAATTTTAATTTTTCAATTAGAGTTGCCATTCAATATTATTAGTTTCAGGTGTACAGCATAGTGGTTAGACATTTATATAATTTATGAAGTGATCCCCCCATTAGTCTAGTACCCACCTGGCACTATATGTAGTTACTCAGCCATAAAAAAATGAAATCTTACCATTCGCAACAACATGGATGGACCTAAGGGTATTATGCTAAGTAAAATAGTGAGACAGAGAGAGACAAATACCATATGATTTCACTTATATATGGAATCTAAGGAGCAACAAAACAAAAACAGACTCATAGCTATGGAGTGAAATATTGTCATTGTTCAGTATTTTTTTCCTTGGAATCTATATTGCCTATGATGGTGTTACTTGGTTGTCCCAGACACTGTATAAGCTTCTCATTTTTCTTATTTTTATGTAGTCAGTAGAATATGATTGATTCTCAGATCATCATTTAAATATAGTCAATATAAAGCAACTGTAGAAGAAAAAGGTTATGTCATTTTAAGATATTTTATAATGTGATCTACCCCGATTCACCTCCCTAGCACTTTTATGCTAAAGTATGATTAGGCCTTTCCTGGTTCTTTTTTTTTTAACATAGCTGTTTGAGAAGTGTGTATATGCATGTGTGTGGAGAGTGTGCCTTTGTGTGTGTGTGTATGTGTGTGTGTGTGTGTGTGTGTGTCTATTGGGGAATCTAGGGGTGCTGTTATTAGGGTAAAAAGGCCTGATTTCCTTTTGCTTATTATTGTTTTTCTTATGAGAACCTATTAGAGCAGTGGAACCGTACTTAAAATTGGCTCAACTTTCTAAAAATATTCTTTGGATGAGAACTTTAATAGCCACAATCTTCTGACTCGTTGATGTTGACATGTACACAGATATCTTTTCTTCATGAGACAGCATAGGTCTAGACATGCTCACTATCTGATACTTACATGTTTGTGTTGCTTTTGCTTCTCTTTTCCAATGGAAGAAAAATCAATAATATTCCATGTGAGGAATTTCTCATACAAAGCCTGACACTAGCTTTGTTTTTGTATCACAAATCCATGAATTTTGGTAATCAAAAACATAACTTTTAAAGAACTAAAATAAACCTTATCTTTCAGTGTTTGTTCAGGAGAGTTGTATTATTATTTTAATTAATATTGCTATTTTCTGTTATTTTATTGTTAAAGAAGAGCCTCTTCAGACCAGAAGTTTGCCAAAAGTCAGAATGCTTCATCTCATTTTCAGTTCACCTGGGGAAAAATTGAATCCACTTATTGGTAGAAAAAGATCAGCAGCATACATTAATATGCATTGCTCTTAGTCAAATCTAAGAAGATATTTATTTACTTTAGTTATATTAGACTCATGTACTAACTGAGTCTGTCTCATTTGACTAGTTTTATGATACTTACATGAGGAAAAGTACATGAAAACTAATTTCCAAAATGCACTGATGGCACTGAGCTTTCCAGCTCTCCTTCCTGTGTCATTCCATTTAATAGTTTTATGTTTGGGATCCATGCTTAGACTAGTCTATGCTACTTCCATCCCACTCTCTCCTTTATACTTTCTTTCCACTCTTTTCTCGGAGAATCCATCTCAGAATGAATTCTATCTTCTAGAAATAGAGGTAGAGGATAAAATTAATTATGAAGTGGGTAAGCGACAGTTTTCAAGCTGCTTGAAAGAAATGAAAGAGATAACCAATTTTATTGTTACAGATTTTGCTTTTATCTGCCCAGGACAAATTGGAGTACTGAAGAAAATATATTTCTAAAATTAATTTTGGCCAGCAACTTTCTTCAGTTTCTGGCTAATACAGTGATTGATCTCAGCCAATTTATCAGATCTCAGCCAATTTATCATATCTTGGTGTAAATTTCTCACAGATTATCACTGTCAATTGATTTTAGGTCTGAGTTTTTGAGTTGGTGAGAAGTCTTTTTTTTTTTTTTTTAATCGCGATCCATTGTATTTTGCATCATTCCCAGATTCTGCATCAGGGACAATTCTTGGGAGAGTTCATATTTTAAAACAAAATGAATTCTGGTTTTCTGACAATACATTTTTGAAAACTGACTTTTCTTTATACTACCCCAACTTTATATTTCTTTCTTATGTTCCCCCCAAGGGCCTAATTATGAGTTCCTACTAGGCTCCTTCTGAGCACTAATGATGTTTGAATTTCAGTGAGTTCTTTGTTAATGTTTTTCCCCACTGGCTGAAAAAAAGCTGCTTACTTCTTCATTTGTGTCTTCTTACTTCACCTGTCTGGAATAAATCATATTTAGTTTTTTTCCCTTTCTTTAGTAAAACATATAGAATTCTGGGCTTTAACTGAAACTACTTAATTGAGCTAATTTTTAAGTGCTTTTAGATTTAATATTCTCTTTATGGTTTGTTAATATTGCCCAATTAAAATTTGTAAAGCTTAACATAGAACTAGAGGTATAATCTTGATATATATTTATCTGCTAGAAGCTAAGGTGTGCATTGCAGTGACAGAAAATTTCAATGACAATAAACAGAATCTTTATTCTTATTCTCAGTTTTTCTAGTCAGCCTCACTGTGCTCTACTCAAGGGGCATGATACTCAGAAACAAAAGGACTAAAACATCTAGAAAATCCCAATGGGATTTGATATTCGATATGTAAAGGTTGCTGGAAATTGAAGAGTTTCTAAATATGGTAGTTCTATATTGTTGGTGTGCATGTGTGTTTTTCTTCTTGGGAAGGTGCAGGGCAAGGAGAAATAAATAATTCTATATAGTGGCCTGACTCTGCTGAGCATGGGATTTCATACTGAGGGAAGACTAAGAATAGCAGCTAGTCTAGAAAGCTTCCACTGTCCCAAGCAGTTCTTCCCCACAGAGAACCACTTCTGCCCACTACTTTCCCACAAAGAGCCACACTTTGACTGCTACACTGCACATCTTGCTCAGAAGTGTAGTAACTTTATTATTCTATTATCCTTTTTTTAAAAATTTTTTTCACGTGTTTGACCCGCCTGTCAAAACTGCTGTGGGAATGAGAAATACTTTGTGCACATTCAGCCTCTCATTGTACTTCTCACGGGTGAGGGGCCTCCTTCTGAGTGAAGTCATGGCTAATATGCTCTGCCTTAGAAATAATAGACAAATCGCCTATGCTCATTGTGAACTTCTGGTACAGCACAAAGCAAACTGAAGGAGCAATGAAACCCCTTATTTAAAAATTTAATATCTTTTACAGCCTGCTGTCTAAGGCAGTTCCTCTATGAATCTGCTGACATTTTGTATTCTACTTTAAAAATTTCCTATTTCAAATATTCACACTATTCAGAATTTTATGTAAAGTTATCCTCTCCACGCACTATCAGTGTTAAAGTTCTTCCTCTTTTTCCTGTGCCATTCTAAGTCACTTCAGTAACCAGCTCCCTCAAGAGAAAGCCAGTAAATCTTGCTGCTTATCCGGCGGCCCCAAATCTTACCATAGTGCTTGTCAAAGAATGAGAAATATTATCAGTGTAAGCTCCTGCAAGTTTCACAAGCTTACTAGATTGTACTTTCTAGCTAATAGGAAAGGAAAGAAAACAGCAGAAGCCCCTAGAGAACCTTCTGGCAGAAAGCAGATAACAGAAAATAAAATCACTGTTTTATTTTATTAAGGACCTTTGTGAAGGTTCATTTGAAACAATTTGGTCTGTCTAACATAATTAAGTCACTAAGCAGCATTAGATAGTAGCCAGTTACAACCTTGGATTAATAATGTTTAATTCATTTATAATCACTCTAGTACATGTCTAGGAACCATACACAGATTTTATAAAATGCAATATGATGAGTAAGGACAGTTGAATGATGAATCATAAAATAGATTAAATTGTATTCATTATAGCTGCTATTTGAAATTTATGGCTGCCAGGTGGCAACCAGAGGTTTTTTTTTTTTTTTTTTAATTAAATTAAATAAGTTTAATAAAGCTATCCAGATAGGAAATCTGGAACTGAAATATAAGAATTGTTTCTTTTTAGCCATCATCATCAGAGACGAAGCTTTTGGGATAGGAACACTGAAGAATGTTTAGGCAGGGTCACTATGGAAAGAATACTGTGTCCAGCAAAATCCACTATGGTAAATTCCCAACCTTGTAGCTCCCAATAATTGATATTCCCAAGTTAGATTGAACTGAGCTTGATCAAGAGAGTAGAAGAGCGAGAAGGACAAGGGTCAGACTTAGACAGAAAATTTTTGCTGCCGTGCAGATCTAAAATGATTAGGGTTTAAAATGAGATTGTTAAAGGGGTTAAGAAACATTGTGGGTGACTATATGATGTAAATTTTAGTTGTAGCCTCATTTCTGGATTTGTTTGCACTTCATAAAATTCATGAAATTTAAAGATTTTTTCCTCCAAAATTTGGGTGAGAAGGCCTTGTTTGAGCAGAGTGGAATCTTACACCTTTTGTGATGAGAGAGAAGGCAAATTAGGTCACTGTAACTATTAATTGACTAGATTCAAGGTTAAATTTCAAGGTAGTTCTAGCATCTGAAAATCTATAATCTCTAAATTTCAGAAACTGTATAGTTAGAGCAATTTTTGGATTGTTGAACTTTTATTGACATACTCAGCAAGAATGAATTTATTAATAAACACCATCTACTTATCTGGATTCTGCATTATAGTTGTTGGTTTAAATTGTTTAAGTGTCTTTTATGATAAATTGTTATAAACATGGCATAGATGTTACATATTTTTTCAGATTACATACATTTGAATTTGATTTATTTACCTATACAGTAGTGCCCCCTTACCCAAGGGGGATACATTCCAAGACTCTCAGTGGATGCCTGAAACCACAGATAGTACTGAGTCATATATATATACTATGCTTTTTCCTATACATACATACTCTTGCTGAAGTCTTCACATACCTCAGTGCTTTCTGGTGTAACACACAGTCATCATTTGGGACGTGTTTTCAGTTTATGCCTTCTACCCACAAATTTAATGCCCTTTCCATCTTAACTAAGCACTTAGCACACACTGTGGTTGTAAATTTTGCAGTAATTATCACAGATGTCTTTTCTTTACAATTTTACAGATGGAAGATTGGTTCTTACCATAGATTTTAGCAACCTCCACGTATGATTTTTTTGCTTTCCTAATGAAGTAGAGAACTTTCACCTTTGCATTTAAAGGAAGCACTTCATGCCTCTCTTTGGCATATCCCAATTGCCAGCATTACTACTCTTGTGCTTAGGGGCCATTTTAAGTAAAATAAGAGTTACTTGAACACAAACACTATGATAGTGGGACAGTTGATCTGATAACCTGGTCACTGAGAAGGCTGCTACTAACTGACTGATGGGTGGAGGGTGTATGCAGCATGGATAGGCAAGACAAGGAATGACTCAAATCAAGGCCAAGATGGAATAGGACAGTGCCAGCTTTTATCATGCTACTCAGAAGGGTGAGCAGTTTAAACTTATGAATTGTTTATTTCTGGAATTTTTCATTTAATAATTTTGGACCGTTGTTGACTATGGGTAAGTGAAACTGAGAAAAGCAAATATAAGAGAGGACCACTGTACATTTTTTTTTTTTTTTTTTTGTCCCTGGAACTCTGAGACCTAAAATCTGGCAGTATAAGGGCCTGCAGTTATGTAGCATGTTATAAGATAAGGAAATATAAAACAAAATAGAACACTGAAAATTATTTTATTGTTATAAGTGACAGAAGTCTGGAAGATACTACTATTACTGATTATGTGAAAATTGGAAAGAGTCAAAGACTTCTGAGAAGAAATAATACTGGGGTTTAGATATATTTTGATAAAGGAAACATGGAGATTAACTACATAAAGAAGTTATATGATTGCTTCGAGTTACAAATTTCATTATTTCATTCAAAAAATTTTATTATGCTGACAATGTGCAAGGTACTGATTTAGTACTGAAATATGGCAATGAAATAATAAAGGCTCTGCCCTTATTTACACTGAAACTGAGAACAGATGACGCCTTGCCAGATAGTGTCACGATTGATGGAGAAAAGAATGCAAGGCCTAAAATGCCAATACTCGTAAAGGAACTGAAATTTACTCTGAGACTGAATTAATTTTGGGAAGCATATGGATACATAATTTATATTTGCTGGATTCAACTAGTGTTTATGACATCATGCAAGGATCCATTTATACGGATCCATGGGAGAAAAATTCTCAGGACGCTGACAGGATTCTCTTGCTTCTCTTAAGTAAATATATTCTTTTGCTTATAAGCACTATAAATTTCATTTTCCATTTTTGCATTGGCTGCTAAGAATATCGGTCATAAATTTGAGGGCCAACATCTAGAAATCCAATGGGAAATGAATGTGTGTTTTTGTTATTACCTATACTTCAGTTTCATATCTATTTTTAGAAAGAAATAAGGCATTGAATAAACAGATAGGAATCAATAACAGTCACATCGAGGTTCCATTTGTATATCCAACTGAAGCTCTTCAGAGCACTGGTAACATACCAGTCTTTTCAGTGGGTAGTAGGAGCTAAGCAGTGCTCCCACACTGCTGTAGAGCAGTGTCCTCTGTGTTTCATGAAAACCCTTCCTTATTAGTATCAGCCTCCAGGTCCCAGAAGAACATGTATTCCTGTCATCGAATAAAATCAGTTTAAAGCACAATCTGTCAATGTTACTTTTGCAGTAGCAGACAAAGGCAAAAACCGTGGGAAGATGATTCTGTTGAAGGACTTCTTGAGGGAGAATTTCAATTGAAGCAAAAAGGAGCACTGGAAACCCAGAAGCAGAAAACCAGCCAGTCATCATCCCAAACATCCCCAAACTGCAGATATCAATTGTTGCCACCTCGTTTATGTAGCATGGAAAGAAATGATCTTGGTTATGATATATTTGGATGAAGGTAACAAATGGAGATTGACAACATAGAGAAGTAACGTGATTGCTCTGAGATACAGATGTCATTTATTCATGCAACAAATAGCATCACAAATATCTATGACTGGTGTTATCATTTTATTTAGAATCAAAATATAATGGTAGAATTTAGAAATGTATTGAGTGTTTTTTTAATGTACATGAGAGTCTCAGTGGTAGGAAGTAGAGTTAAAAATAATTTTTTCCTCAGTGGGGAATTCTACTCCGAGGTGAGCACAGAGAGAAGTAAATAGAAATTTTCTGCATCTTATACATATTTTTATTCATTGTGTTTGAGTTAAAAAAAATAAAGAAAAAAATAAAGAAAATACTTTCCTATATAACACGATTAACTTTTTTAAAAAGAATTCAATGGACACTGCAGTTTATCAATACCACGATTAGGCTGAAGCCTCTATTCCCCACGTTTAGTATGTGCCTTGTACCTAGGACATTTTTTCAGTCAATGATAGTTTCAGTTAGGATTTTTCTCGGGTGGAAACTTACAGAAGCAGCAGCTGGTGGCTGAGGTGGTGATCGTACTGCCGCCTCTCTTGCTGTCAACTGGGATGGAAAGCAGAGGACAGAAGAGCTAGTCTGCATTCTCTGGCAATTTACCAGTATCTTAGAAGCAGCCCCTTAGCCAGCTCTGAGTAATGTTTACTGCTAGCTAACGTAGATTTAGAATGAGTGTACTTATCAGCTTTTATAAAGAGTATCAAATGATAAATAGAATAATCAGATCTCCTGAATTGCTTACTGTGGCGAAACATGGATTAAATGTGTAGTAAAAATATAGGTTAATTTGTCCAAGGAGTTAGATGTGTTCATTTGCTTTTTGGGGGGATCCAGCTAAGTTGTCTCATTGAAAAAGAAAGGAAAAGGGAAATGATGTCCTAATTATTTATGTGTTTATAAGTGTTCTTTTTCCTTAGGCTGCCATTAAACATCTCACTCCATATACTCAGTGCCATAGTAATTTAATATTTCATTAAAAAAACATTAATGATGATTCCAGTGCATTTCTCCCTTTCAGCCTCCACAATGATAGCAATTCAAATCAGTGTCGATTTCTGAGTGATGCACATGATACCAAGGCTAAACAAAAGGACAGTTAGAGTGCTGCCCATATTCACTGCATCTTGAGGTAAAGTTGGCGAGCTGGGTGCTAGGTGGCACCTTCTAATTTAGATGGATGAGAGAAGAGGATCTCAGTTAATAATAAATGAGTTACTCATAGTGAATGTGTCACATTTATACTCAATCTCTTGATTCTAAATTGAACAATTGCTGTAATGCTAGCTCTTTTGGAACCATTTCCAAAGGCAGCATGTCTCTGCCTCTGGTTTTAATTTTAAAACAAAATCAAAACTGACTTCACAAGAAAACATATTTTTGCCTTTGAAACATTTGATTATTTACCTAATGAAACAATAGCTATTTATTAAATGCCTATTGTGTGTTTTTAAGTTAAGTTACTCTCTTTCAAAGGAGAGGAAGAGTTCTTGTTCTTAAAGATATGTTTTTTTTTTTTTTTTTTTAATTTGAGGAGAAAAGAAGAATAAAAATGAAAACATAAATACCAATAAAAAGCTTTAAGGATGAGGATCAAATGATTGATTCTCCTAAGAAATCAGGTTTGTGTATATAAAGGTGATTTATCTTTAGCTAATATAATTAAGAAATTTATGTAGCAATTTAAAATAATTTAAAATTTAAGTTTAAAATAATTCCAAAATGTAATTTTGAAAGTGGAAGGAGTATAGAGAGAACAGGTTCTATTTAATGGAGCAGAATTAGAGGTGCAAAAAAATGTTAAAAGCATGTTGCACAGGTCACTTGAATTTTAACTTCTAGGTGGTTAATTTTATTACACTAATCACACAAAGCAGCATTATAGAAATAATGTAAGATTTAAAAATAAAATAAAAATAATAACTTGTCCCTTCATCCTTCTCTCAAGTAAATGATCTATTTTTATTTTTCTGTGTTTTTTCTTACTGAAGATTTTGAACAGTAACTGACATGATGGAAAGTATGTTGTAGGCCTTTTGGGAAGATTAGTCTATCAATAGTAAGCAAGATGGAGAGATGAAAAGAAGTGTTTGAAACCTGGAAACCTAGACGAGAATTATAATTCTATTGAAGTAGTTCAAGTGAGAAGTGATAAGGGGCCTGAACAGAAATGGAAAAAAATGAGAAGTTGTAAGAGGCATTGAAATGGAAAAATCACTGATTGCATATGAGACATTAGAAAAAAGGTGATTGTTAGAGATGACTGGAACCTGAGTTAATAGCAGCAGTTTCAGATAGAAAGCAGAAGTAGAATTACATTCTACTTCTGGCTATGGAAAATGATTTGTATATATTTTTTGTTATATTACATTTTAAAAAATATGGTTAAACAAAAATGATGCTAATATATTTAAATATGAAAAATTGGTATATATACGCATATTTCTAATCCTGAGATCTTTCCCAAATTCCATTCCTCTTTAATCATATAAAAAATGAAGATAGTTGAAACAATAGGCATGAGTTAAATCTGGTGTGCTAAGGAAGTAGAGGAGATTATTAATAACTATTTTGAGAGGAGGAAAACTATTCAGGGAGGAAAGGAATGGTCGGTGAAGTAGATTCTCAAAAATAGGAGAGCAAGAAAAAGAGAATGAGAAAATTGAAAAGGAAAAACATATTTAAAGTAGTACTGTTGGAAGAACAGGAGGATGAGGAGAAAAGTGCTTTATAATTCACAACTAAGGTCATTGTTAGCACTTCAGGAATCAGTGAACAATTAATACATGTTAAACCATTGTCTAAAAGGTTAATTAATGTATAGAAATGCTACTGATTTCTTATATTGATTTTGTATCTTGTGGTTACCAAATTTATTGGTTCCAACCATTTTTTGCTGGAATCCTTAGTATTTTCTATACACAACATCATGTCACCTGCAAAGAGAGACAGTTTTACTTCTTCCTCTTTAATTTAGTTGCCTTTTCTCCCTCTCTCAGTTCCTCCCTTCCTCTCTCTCTCTTGTCTTTCTTTTCTTTTTCCCCCAAATGGCTCTAGCTAGGACTTTAAGTACTATGTTGAATAGGAGTGGTGAGAGTATGCACCCTTCTGTTCTAGCTCTCAGTGGAAAAGCTTTTAACCTTATACTGTTTAGTATGATGTTAGCTGTAGTTTGTTATATATGACCTTTGTCATGGTGAGGTATGTTCCTTCTATACCTAATTTGTTGAGAACTTTTATTATGAAAGGGTGTTGAATTTTGTCCAGTGTATTTTCTGAGAGGATCACATGATTTTTATCTTTTTTATGAATGTGGCGTATCATGTTTATTGATTTGTGTATGTTGAACCATTCTTGCATCCTGGAGGTAAATTCTGTTGTTCACGGTGTATGATTCTTTTAATGCTGTTGAATTTGGTTTGCTAATATTTTATTGCAAATTTTTGGGTCTATGTTAATCAGGGATTTTGGTCAGTAGTTTTCTTGTAGTGTCCTTATCTAGCTCTGGTATCAGGGTAATGCTGCCTTGTAGAATGTGTTTGGGTGTATTTGCTCCTTTTTAATTTTTTGCAACAGTTTGAAAAGGAGTGACATTAATTTGTTTTTAAATGTTTATGTTACCAATAAACCCATCTGATCCTGGGCTTTACTTTCTTGGAAGGTTTTTGATTCTTATTTCAATCTTGTTTAGTTGTTATTCATCTACTTACATTTTCTGTTTCTTCACAATTCACTCTCAGTAGGTCACATGTCTCTAGGAATTTATCCATTTCTTCTAGGTTATCCTATTTATTGGCATGCAATTGTGCATGGTAGCCACTAATGAGTCTTTGTATTTCTGTGTTATCGATTGTATTGCCTCCTCTTTTATTTTTAATTTTGAGTCCATTCTCTTGTTTTTCTTGGATAGTCTATCTAAAAGTTTGCCAATTTTGTTAATATTTTCTAAAAATCAGCTCTTAGTGCCATTAATTTTTTTCTATTGTGTTTCTTCTAGTCTATATTTCATTTATTTCTGCTCTAATCTTTATTACTTCTATTTTTTCTGCTAATTTTGGGTTTAGTTTGATCTTTTTAAAACTTCTTGAGGTGTAAAGTTATTTTAGATCTTTTTTCTTAATGTAGCATTTATTACTGTAAATGTTCCTCTTAGAACTGCTTTGCTGCCTCCCATACATTTTGATATATTGTATGTTTGTTTATATTTGTCTCAAGACATTTTCTGATTTACTTTTCAGTTTCCTCTTTAATCTGTTGTTTGTTTAGGATCATGTTTTTAATTTCCATATATTTGTGAATTTTCCAGCTTATTCCTGTTAATGATTTCTAGTTTCATATGGTTGGAAAAGACACTTGATATGATTTCAGTAATTATTTTTTAAAAATATTCTCAGCATTGTTCTAAATACAGGGATTACAGTGGCAAACAAAAGAGATGTATTTGTGATATTTGCTAGAAAGTCATGAGGGAGGTAATAATAGCGAGTGGGATATGGGATAATCGAGAAGTTTCCTGAGAATTTAACATAAAGATGAAGGATGAGAAGAAGCTTCTCTGCGAAGATCAAAAGGAGGAAAAGGAAAAAAGCAAAAACATTTCAGAAACAGAAAACTCCAGGAAGAGAGGCTCTGGGTCAACATTTCCTTCTGTTTTGTTATTAGCATGTTCTTTATAATTTATTCATATTGTCATAGTGCTCTTTGTGATTAAAATATAATAAGATTAAGGAAATGGCCACATGGTCTCATTAATATGCTATAAGTAGTATATTAATATTTTTTTAACCACTTAAAAATATTTTTAGTATTATTTTTTATTATAAACTATTTCAAGAATTGAAATCTTCAGTTCCATTTCTGTTTTTTAACTTGCTTATTTTGCAAAAAAGTAAAAAATTAATTGAGTATTTTTGGCTCGTGCAAGAAATTTTATTTTAGTTAAAAAATGTGTGTTTAAAAATTTTATTTTTTTTTACATGAATATATCTAAAAATATAGGAGCTGCACAATTGTCTAATTTTTTTTTCCTCTTGGAGGCTGTATATAGATATTACTATATCCTAAAAAAAGATGACTACTACTTTTAAAATACTTCATACTTTTTATACAAAGCAAAGTGAAATTATATTAAACGATTGATTTGGTGCATCTTGACCTTGCATCAGCTCTTGAAAGGGAATGAAAATAGAAGCATTCATTACTAAGAATAAACTTTTTACCTGATGTTGAGAGAAAAATAAAAGCCCTGATAAATCTGACAGTTAGAAGTTCTCATTTTTGGAGTAAAAATGTGTCCACACAGCTGAGGGCAAAAAATCTTAGAGGCAGAGACTGCTACAGAGAACCTTGCTAGACCTACTGAGTTTGTTATTTACTTTATTCTCAGTCTGCCTCCTTCATCTCATATTTTAGGGCTGTGGATGCTTTTATTAATTTTTAGTTGTTAAATTTGTTACCTTTAAGTTGGACCTATGTGAAACTATTCCTTGTGGAGAAGCATTTTATTGAGTAGTGTTTGAACATTAGAACTTGAAAGGAAAAATAGTCGTATCCTTAGTTCGCTTGTCTGATGGTAGAATACAGAAAGTTTCAACATTTCACTATTTACTTATTTGATAAGGCTTGAATTAACAACAAAATCTGTCAATTAGTGGCCTTAATGAAACTAAATAATTACCAGAGTAGATCTTGTCAAGGGAGAGTCTCATATCCATATTAGTAATTTTATAAAAGTGTCTTCAACTAGAGGCAGCAAACATGTCTTGGAGCCCTAGAGAACAGCTCTACCAGCTAGAAGTGTGTGGGATGCCATGGTTATCAGTTTATTATGATAACTAATAAACAGCTAGATGAGAAAAACAGAAGGTTTATGAGGAAATAAAAATTATTCTCTTTTAAGGAGAAGTGTGGTAGAGGAAATGAAAAAGAGAAACTGAAAAGTGTTATATTTATTTACTTTAAACTTTCTTGTATGGTTTGACCTTTTTTTCCTCTAAATAAAGATATTACTATAGAAAAAAGAGGAAGCGTATAAATACTATTGGGTGAGCATTTTAGGAATAACTCTTTTCCCCGCGAGGTCTTTTTCCTCCAAGTTTTTATATATCTTGCTTTTATAATCTAAATATCTGTAAAATAAAATAAAAAAGTGGTAGCTTCCAGATAACACAGTTTATTTCAAATAGACGTGCAAGTTACTACAAAAAACTGATATACTCTTTATAAGGCCAAGTTGCTCATTTATGTATGTTAAGTACCTATGATATAGATGCAGTGTAACTATTGATGACAGTTTTTAATATTTTAAGTTCTGACTTAAGGCTTGTGCATCACAGATAATATGACAATTCCAAAAATTAAGCTGTAAAAAAAAAGTGCTCTGTTACTACATAGAAAATCACTTGATAGAATTAAATGAGTAACTCAACCACGCTACACAAATTTATAGCCATTATGTGTGGAAAAATAGAGTTAGCACTGACATTAAATGTACCATTTGATTCTTTTTATTATAAATTTTATGTTCTGCTCAAATTCTTTAACCTATACCATACGATTTCATTATGTTTGTTGCCATTTGTTATGCCCAATAAGTTAAAACTTTATTATCTATCGATTTACTGCTGCGAATGCCTGAAAACCTTTGTGCTCTCAGCACCATCATTGATCAGGTATCAATTGTTTTTTACTCTCAGACCTCAGAACATATTAAACTGATTCTGAATATATCTGGTACATGCTAAAGGGCATGACCCCAATTTTTCTGTTAAAGGCCTTTTAGCTTCAATTTTAAGAGCAATTTTGTTTCTTACAATATTGTGGTGCTCTTGACTAGGAATCCCACTTTGTCACTTATTTGGCAGATAATTTGTAGAGATTTTGTGGCTGCTGTTCTTGATTCAATCAATTTCAATAAAAATGATTTAGAAACATCTTATTTGGAAAATGAGTTGTACAAGTGGTTATAAATTAAAGTGATTTTTAAAAAATATACCAGCAAAAAGGAATGGATGTTTGTATCTCATTCTAGATTCTGTTACATGGGATATCAATGTGCCTCAACTTGTGAGATAAGCATTGTCTGAAGAATGACAAAATACACCTGAATTTGCAAGATATTTTTTTGATTCTTTTCTATTTTTCTATTTGCTTTGACACACATGTTCAATTACTAACAAGTAATTGAAAATAAAATGTGCTGCTCTAAATTTAGAAACTCTAAAATAATGTATAAATATTTTAAAACCTAACAATTATGAGGCATAGAACATAAAGTTAACTATATAACTAAATTGATATAAATATTTTCTGAAACATAGATTTGGTAAATCTGAGTGTTAAGATTTTTCTAAGCATTATTTTCTGTTAAGTTGATATTTTAGCCTACATATGAATGAAATAGATGGACATAATAAACTTTTATACAAATATTCAATTTTATGCTATATGAAAATTAGAAGTGTTGGAAGTATTTTGTCAGTCTAAACTCTGAAGCAGGCTAACTTGATTTTGAAACAAAATTTTATGTGAACTATTTATTGAGGAACATTGCTGTCCTCGTCTGAATTGAGGATTAAATGAGATTATGGCTGTATATGAAAAGTTACTTGTACATAATACATAATAAAAGAAAAATTGTCAATTATTTTATGAGATTGATTTACATTGATTCTGTAAGTATCTCAACTCATCTACCTTCCTGAATTAGCTGACTAATAGATAAAAATTACCTGATATACCAAGACAATAAAGTTTTCTTATTTAGAAATGATAACCCAGAAATTGCCACATACTGTTTTGAAGTTATTAAATTAGATTTCTTTTTAGCTATTTTTTAAAATATTGATTTCAGTTGCCTTTATGGCAATGCTTCTCAAACTTTTTGCATATGAATCACTTGGAAATATGCAAAAATTTATATTCTGGGTCACTAGGGGTTCTGAATTTCTAAAAGTTTACTGGTGATACCAAGCTATTTGTATTATGGTGTGTGTGTGTGTGTGTGTGTGTGTGTGTACTTGGAGTAGAAAGGTTGTAGGTTATAAATGCTACATAATACATCCTCCTGCTCTTTCTTATGCTCCCCTAGCACTCTGAATATGTGCTCTCAAAATTATTTGGTTTTAGTGTTACAATCTTTTCAGTCTTGTACTTACTTCAATATATGACAAGCTGCTTAAAGTTTGTCTTATTTTACTCACTGCTCTGTCCCCAGAACTACACAGTGCCCGGAACTTGGTGATGAGTGCTTATTTGCTTATTGTTCATGACCTTAGGGCAAAAGTGAAGTCCATGGTTGAAAAATAATAGGAAGCCACAGATTGAAAGCTTCTGCATAACAGCTGGGTTACAAACTAGTTTTACAAAATGGACTACTTTTGCATACTCATTGACTTAGTTTAATTTCCTCAGCAAGGAAATGTGTCTATGTGTGTGTTTCTAGTGGGCCTGGTCAGAATTGCTGCTTGAACAAGTTATTGTATCATTCTGGTAATTAGATATAATATAACTAAATTTATTATCTTGTAAATGTACTTGGATATTGATTTAAGAAGCAGCATTTGAAAGGAGTAACTGAAAACAAAGTCAAATGAGGGCTAGGACACTAAGTTTCTCTAGAGCCAAGATATTGCCAGTTAGAACAGTTGAGAAGGCATAATACTGTATTGTATACTGGAAATTTGCTAAGAGAGTAGATCTTAAGTGTTCTTAGCATCCCCTCCAAATGAATGTATCAATGTAAGTTGATGGATGTGTGAATTAACTTGGTTGTGGTAATCATTTTACAATGTATACATACCTATATCAAACATCAGGGTTTGTATGCCTTAAATATGTAACATTTTTATTTATCAATTATACCTCAATTAAAGCATGAGAACAAAAGAAGTAGGATTAGCTGCAGAAGATGCCTGGATGCAACTGCCCCAGACATTGTGAGGCACTGTATGACCATGTGATGTTAAAGAATACAGGTGAGCACTGTTTACATTCCTGGCTCTATTGCGCAAGCTCCAAATTTCTCATAGACCTAAATGTAGTATACTTAGAGTAACGTTAAATTTTAAGTCACTGTTGTGGTCGGTCATTTATGATCCTTATAGAGTAAGATGAAGGCAGCATTTCGATAATGGAACATTTTACTTTAACATCATCATTTCTTTACAGGAACTCATTAATATACTCATCTTTGTTTTCTTATGGTCCTCACTGTGACATTCCCATTAGTATGAGGCTTCTCCTCCCTTAATTACATATTCAGTTTTTAATAAAAGTATTGTGGTGAAGAGTCAGATACCTAAATGCATGTTTCTGTGTTAATTAACAAGTGTAGAGGAAGATAATTACAATGTTTAACTTCAGGCAGTGAATAGAATTGAGACTTGCAGGCCAGGATCAATTTGATGTTTTTCACATTATACCCATATAATCTTCTGCATTCAGATGAACCTGATTTAGAACATAAAATAGTTCCTTGGTTAAAAATTTGTTATCCTTTATGTCTGAAGAACAATATAGGGCAAAAATATAAATATAATGAAATAACACTCATCAATAAATGTAAATCCACAGAGTCGAAATAAAATTTCTTTGTTTTTATGGAAAATGGGAGTAGTATGTAATTATTGGTCTATTGTATGTTTTCTACTGTTGTTATACATAACCCCTCAGTCACAACTCTAAAACTCTACATATTTACCACAAAACTACTCTCTTAAGCTTTAGTTGTACATTAAAAAAATTAATACACTTTATTTTTTAGAGCAGTTTTAGATTTACAGAAAAACTGAGCAGGAAATAGAGTTCCCATGTGTCCTTTCTTTCATACCCATATCCCTAGTTTCCTTATTATTAACATCTTACATTAGTTATAATTTGTAACAATTTATAAATTAATTGTTATAATTAATGAACCAATATTGACACATTATTAAATTAAAAAACTAATTTTTTTTAGAAAAGCTCTTTTTGTTTTTATTTTAACATTTTTATTGAAGGATAATCGATATAAACTCATTTTTATTTTTATTAAATGTATTGGGATGATACTAATTCATAATTTTATATAGGTTTACATGTACAATTCAATAATACATCCTGTATATTTCATTGTGTGTTCAGCATCCAAAGTCAAATCTTTCTGCCCTTTTTTAAAGTGTAAAATGTAATGACCTTGACATGTACATACCAGTAAAACTGTAATCACAATCATCCCGAAAGTTTCTAGTGCCCTCTATAATCTCTCCTGCCTATCCTTCCTCGTTCTCCCTCTCCATCTCCAGCAACCACTGATCTGATTAATTTTTATTTTTTGGAATTTAATGTACATTTTTGGAGGGAGGAGTCTGACTTCTTTCAGCAAAATTATTTTGATTCATCCATGTTGTGGTTTATCAGTGGTTCATTCTTTCTTAAAAGGAGAATTGCATTTAATGAAGGGAAATGTTGAAATTTGAAGTTGATACTCTCCAGGCATTTCTTTCTCATGAGGATGTATAGAAAAATAAAATTTATAAGCTATAAGTTCTTATGTGTTGTTATATAGGGTGAAGAAATTAGTGACAAATATAAAATTTTGCCTTTCTAGTACGTCACAAGCTGACTTTTAATTATTATTTTATATATAGGTATTAAAAATGTCCATTCATTTTAATTGAAAATAGCACACACAGTAGTATTCATATAAGCTAATATTAGCCTGTCTGGTCTCATTAACTCATATTCTTAGCAGGTCCTTAGAGGCAACAGGGAATTCATGGGGTCTGGTATTGAGAATATTAGTGCTGATCTGCAGCTCCTGGACTTTTCTCCTTGTGCAGTTCTTCATAAAAGGTTAATTTGTATGTTATGCATGGAGAGACATGTATAGAAAGACAGACAGAAATCTTAGGTTGTTCTCATCCATTATATCAGACTCGTGCTTTGAACTACCTCAGTTTTCTTGTTCTCACTGACTCTGGGACTTTTCCAACATCAGTTCACACTGTAGAAACTGAGTATGTGTGACCCTGCTCAGCTTCTGGCAAACACACAGGACCAAGGAGTCTGGATCAGGGAGATAAACATATACAAAATTCTAATGGTACTGTTTTCAGTAAAATCTCAAATATTGCACACAGTAACATGGAATTAACAATGACAGGAAAGTATAAAAGAATAAAATCTGAAATTCGAGTAGAGCTTTCTTAAAATCTCTTCCATGACTATTATGAAATTTATTAGTTTATAAATTCACAAGATAAAATAGAAATATTCCTAAATTTTACATGGCAAAATTTTTAACTTATAGTTTATTTGATAATTACATTATGAAGCAAAAGCGTATACATACATATATATATACATTTACATATAAATATATTAATAAAATTTTAAGGTGTTTTTGAAACTTATACTGAGAACTGAAGACTTTTGAGTTTGAGATGTTTGTTTTTGTTGTTATTGTTATTTTCGTTGATTGACTTCTCATCTCAGGTGTCTGAAGAGAATGTCAGATGTAGAGAATTGATTGTGTTTCACATATTAAAGGTGAAGAAACCCCAGTAACTCAGAAGTTTTTGCTATTACTTTTATTGCTTTTAGATAGACAGGGAGTATGAAGGTTAGATATCCTTAGTTAATCTTGGGGAATTAAATCTATCAGAGTAAAACCAATTGGAAAGGATTTTTTGTTTTGGGCTTTGGGCCTTTGTTCTGCAATAAGTGCAGCCATTTAAAGGAAATTGTCCATTAAAGTACCATTCTGGCTTTTGACAAATTGCATCAAACTGTTTTCTTCCTCCAGGGAAACACAAACCTGAGAACGGTGGTTTTATTTTTTCTGCTTGACATATAGGTTGCCTGAACCAGTGGGCTAAAATGCTCTTAGGTGCTCTATAAGGCAACCCAAAGAGGTTATATATATATGGTCCAGTAGAGCCCAAGTGAAGACGTTGAATACTAGCCACTTATCTTGTGTAATGACAAATAATTGGTCATGCTCTTATATTATTTTGAAGACAATTCTAACTTTTTAATCATGTAATGTAAGCGCAATGCAACAAAAGTGACAATATCTATAAATTCTATTTTTTGGTTAAAGAGCCATCAAACTATATAAAAATGATTCAGATAACTGGCAAGGTACAAATTCCAAGCTCTGCTGTAATTAGCCATCTTACTTTTAAGCTGACAAAAGTTCAAGTTGCCAATTATAATTTAGTAAAAAATCAATTTTGATGGAAACAGTCTTTTAAAGGTACATTAACTATAGCCTGATTCAAAAATAACTATATGCCTGTGGTTTATATATTAATCAAATGAAATATGCTGTTTTTAAACAGATTATCTTAGCTATGTGAAAACAGTATCTGAATTGTTAATAATAGTAGTAGTAAAAATAATTATAATATTTTATCTTCACAGTGTATAGTAAGAAAACAAAAATAAACATTGCCTGTGTTTCTAAAACAAAGCCATTCACTTTAGATTTGATTATTAATATATTGTGGTCATATAATTCTTAGTAAAAAAATTTGATTGTGCACTGAAAATTCTCATTTACCACCATGAAAAGATGGGCACTATGCTCAAATAACTAAAAGTTGCTTAAATGCTTTGATTTTAGGTATCATTTTTTCGATCTGCAACATTTTGTAGTGAGTATGAATTTCATTATTTCCTATTGGATCAACAACAGTCTGGAAAGTTCTAAGTAGTGTCAATTTCCTTTATATTCACAATTTTGATACTTTGGGAAATAAGTTTGTTATTTCGTAGACTATCCCTGAATTTGAGTTTGTCTGATGTTTCCTATTGATTAGAGCAGTTATGCACATTTATAAAGAATATCACAGAAATGAGGCTATATACCTATCAGAAGGCACATAATTTTGATTTGCCTCATATTCATAATGTTAATTTTGATTATGTATTTAAGGTCATGTTTTCCAGACTTCTCCACTGTAAAATTACTCACTTTACTTTTATAATGAATACAAATTTTGTGGAGAGATACTTTAAGACTATATAAACATTCTACTCTTTACTAAACTTTTAATTAATTCATTTATTTGTTTAGATTAGTAAATTTTACTTTGATGCCCAAATTGCCCCGCATTTAACTGGAGGTAAACTCTTCAATCTGGCTTCTGTGTCCTTTTGTTTAAATACTTAACTTCTTTCTGATTCAATAAGATTTTCCAGGCCCACTTTCTACTTTCCCTGACCCAGTCAGCTATTTATCCAAAGATCCTCTATTTTTCTTAGAGAAGGATAATGTTTAGAAACCAAGATTTGCTAGCTCTTTTTAAGGTGCACTTATTTCTATAAGAGTGTCACCGTTCACAGGCCTGCTAATAAATACGTGTATGGACATACATGCATGTATACGTACGTTTACATTTATATTAATTCTGTATTTCTGCACACACATTTGTATCTATTTCTCTGTCTCTGTCTGTTTCTCTCTCTCCATATATTAAAATATATGAGTTGATATCAATACCTTCAATTCTACTACAACACTTAAGATTCATCCTTTTCTCTGTTTCCATATGTCCTTCTCTGAATACGAGAAACTGGAGTCTCACTGGTTTTAATATACGTACTTATTTGCTCAGTTGCTCTGCATGTAACCAATCTCCTGTTGCCATCACTACCCCCATTCCCACATAGATGCCTCCCTCATCCTGCTTAGGCTCAAATGCATGGTGCTAAGTCATCTTTCTGCATAGACGCTGCATTAACTACTCATGCTCCAAGAGCCCAGGTGGAGTCACCTCCTCTCCTCCACAGGGACGCTCTCTCATACAAGTTGGTCTCTGCAGTGTGCCCTAGTGGCTTTCCCTTACCCTCATGACAACATATTTCCTCTTTTCCCCTGATATATCACAGTACTGTCCCTTGATTTTCTCTATCTTTATTTCATTTACTATTTTTCTGTTCTTGCTGCTTTCTAAAAGTTCAAGTTCACTGGCACCTATTCTTCACTGACAATGAGATGTCAAATAGTCTCATGGTTTTAAGTGTCTTTTACATGTCGATAACTCCTAATTAAGTATCTCCTGAGTTCAAAGCTGATACACATAGCTACCTACTTGACATCTACACCTGGATCTCATGCATTCAAATATAAGATGGACAAATGAGAACTCTTGATTCTTCTCGTCCCCCTCTTCTTCCAATAAATGAAACCACTATAATGTAAGCCAGACTATAGGAATAGTCTTTGATTTATCTGTTTTCTTTACCCACAGACATGAAATATTTCAGCTAATCCAGCTGGTATTTTCTTTAAAGCGTTTCCCTTATTGGTTGATTTCCACTCATCTCCATTGCTGCCACCTTAGTGCAAGCCATACTCATATCTTACATCGACTATCATAGTAGTCTCCTATTTTTCCTATTTTTATTTTTGCCTGTACAATCTGTAATCTATTCCTTCAAAGAAGGTAATATTCTTTTAAAAATTAGATCAGACAATGTCATTTTTTAACACAAATCCTTTCTGTTTTCTATTGCACTTGAGTGAAGGGCAAACTTCTTGCCCTGGCCCCTCTGTGATCTGGCCTCAGCTTATCTCTGTCATGCCATGCTGTCTTTTACCACTTTTCTCCTTTGGCTTCCTAAGATCTACCTTGTCATTTTCATCCTGCAACAAGCCAAGTTTTTCTCAACATGAGCACTTGGATTTGCTCTCCAAATCTTTATTTAGCTGATGCCTTCTCATTTGGATCTCACTGAAATATCCCCTTCTCTGAAAGATAAAAGTAATTGACCAGTTTATTAGGAAACTTCTCAAATGTTTTGTGAAGTTACGAATTTAGCAAGGCACTTGGTGATCAATTATAAGTGGCTAAGAGAGACCTGAGAAAGTGGTTTGGAGTTTGTCCCACAGAGGTTGCAGCTGAGAAATCATGAATCGTGAGAGGGTGCAAGAGTGTTGAGAGGACCCATGGAACAGATGAAGTCAGGAGCCAGAAGATGGAGAACTTCTGATAGATATGTGGTGTTTGACCTTAATAGCCTAGACTCTAGACTTCACCAGTGATCTCTAGTACCCAGCAGAATAAGGTAAAATCATCTATTGCTCAAGAGGCACTAAGGTCAGACAGCTAGGAACTCAAGCTATGCAGCAATCCACCTTAGAGCCTTCTGAAACACCTGGAGGAGAACTCCCAGATGTGAAGTCCTTTCTCAGTCGTCAGGAAGACCTACAAATGTCTCCATACATATAACTCCAGGTATCATCTTGCAGGAGGGGCTGGTGGTGAGAGAGTGCTGAAAAACTTATCACTTGCTTTAAAGAAACTGTGGTAACTTGAAAAAAAATATATAACTGGAAGAGATTCAGTTTATTTTTATTTGGAAAGTTAAATAATTTTAAGCCCACCCAAGTTTCCCAGTGGACTAAGGGTAAAGAGGTCATATGAACATGTGTTTTTGTGTGTATAGCACATGTACGTGTTGTTTGAAAATTATTTTTAACTGCACAGTCATAAATTATTGACAACACTAAGGAATTTATGCCTATTTGTATGCATGGATTTATAAACTTTCAAAGACTAAAAATAAATCAATACTGCCTGAAGGCAAGGACATATTTTAGAGCAATTGTTTTCATCTTTGGCTGCTTATTTTATTCAGTTGGGAAGCTTTAAAAAAAGCTAATGTCTAAGACTACCCCCAAAAGATTCTGATTTAATTGGCCTGGAGTGTGGTCTGAGCACTGATTTTTAAAAATCCTTCCGGGTGCTTCTAATGTGCAGGCAAGTTTGACAAGTTGAGACTAGGATAATCTCTTTCTATATACATTTCCAGCCGCATTTCCTATAAGTTAATATCTCTTGATATAAGTGAGATTTAGCCCCATCCCACCTAGTCTAAGAAACACAACTGGTCAATACAAGATTAGTGGGGCTCAGGAGAGCACTGTGGTAAAGTCTGTTAACACAGCAGTCTTTTGAAATATGCCACGATATCGGCAGCAATGACATCTTCATAATAAGTTTCATGAGAATATATATTGAGTCTAATGAACTTTTCTTAGATCTGCTGTTTCTCACTTCGTTGCTTTTGCAGCTGCTAAAATGGGAAAGATTGAAATCAGCAAGTTTCTGACTGTGAGTAAGCTAAAAGAGGCTCTTGAATAATTTTTTTCCGCCTACTTAACAAATTTCTCTTGTGACAATTGGATGTTATTTGGGGTTCCTTACTAAGGGGAAGAAGCACAAGCAAATTTCAGTCATTTTCAAGAATAAATACTGTCTGTGTATATATTTGTAGCTGTTATTTTTTTCTATTTGAGGTTTATGATTGATCCTCGGCATGTGGCCCCTTGTGTACTGCTCTTCTGAAAACAACCTAATTTTGTTTCCAAGAGTTAGTTACAATTCTGTTTTTTCCCCTCACTTGAGTATATCTTCAGAGAACTAGCATAACAAAGGAGTAGATACAAACACATACAAATTGCCTATGAGGAGATCTCCGAATTAGCTTAGTGAAAGCACATTTAAGGTAATTTCTACTGAAAAATTTAATCAAATTTATTAATCATGTCTCTCTGCTTACTGGTGTTAAAAAATGTAAAAGGTAGCAATCAATAAACAGACATAAAACTTCTCAAGAATAAGTGAAAGGAAGTAATAAAAAGACTCACTAAGCTGAAGTGCCTGCTATCAACAGCAGCTGATAAAATATTAAAAGATTTGCGTTGTGTAATGCCTCTGGAGAGCTGTCTTGCTGATGTACTAGATCATGATTGACAACTTTGAGACCTTGCCGGAAACCACAAAAGTATATCTATAATATTATACTCAGTTGCGTAGGTCTTTCTTCCTAAATGGGGCTGGAAATAGCATACCACTGAGTTAGCTTTTAAGAAATTGAACATTATCCTCAGTTCTAGCTGGTTTAATTTGCTTAGAATTAGATATTATGTGGTACCTGGAATGCAAAGACAAAAACCAAAACAAAGCACTGTACCCAAGAACATGTGAAATTGTTTTTGAGAAGAAATCACTGGAGGAAATTTTATGGATGCTGGAAGCGGGTTATGGTTGCAATGTCAGAATAAATAATTAGTAATATTTACTGACACATTTTACGTGCCTGGTACTAAGTGGTACACATGCATTACCTTAATTAAGCATCACACACAAAAAACCTCATTGAAACTCAGAATAGTTAAGTAACTTGCCCACCGGCATAGTAAATAAGTGTTTTCACGTGAATTTGAACCCAGATCAACCTAACTCCAAAAGGCATAATGCACTGAAATTGACTATGAGGCTGACGACACCCTAGCCATCTATTCACAAGAGTGATACAATAACTTTAAGTCCAAAACGTTGGATGGAGGGGACACCTACTAGAGGGATAAAACCAGAAAATACGAGGCAACGTTACTTATTTTCCTGCCTAGTTCCAGGAAGTTGGTCTAATAATGGGGAGGACCAAAATAGATAGAAGCCTGAAAACACTTTGAAATTTAGGTATAAGTTGTATGACTTTAGAGAGCAGGCCGCACAGAGTTTAAGAGTTTATTTAGGCATCAGCATGGTTTGTCAGTGCAGCAAGAACTGGGGTATCCTGAGAGTTAGGGCTTTATTAGCACCTGGCAAGTAGCTGATTATCTTTTACAGAAAGTATAAGAAGTGATGATAGTAAAGTACCTCCTTTCAGTGACTTTCAATGACAGACATTATATAGGATCTGGAATATGAAAAACTGAAAAGAGAAAACAGAAACATAAAACAGGACAAATAGAAAACAGCATGACAATAAATTTAAAGCTCAAAATATTGATAATATACTATATATAAATGGTCTAAATATTCCTATTAAGACACAAATTGTTTTTGCTGTATAAAGAAAGATTCTGCCATATGTTGTTGACAAGAAATTTATTTTAAATACTAAGATACAGATATATTAAAAATAAAAGGATGGATAAGGCTAAATCATGCCAAAACTCATCAAAAGAAAGTAAGAATGGGTTTGGTAATATAAGACAAGTTAGATTTTAGAACAGGGAATATTACCAGTGATAAATATGGATATTTCATAATTATGAAGGTTAATTCAAGAAGACATAACAACCCTAAATTTACATGAATCAAATAAAAGAACTTAAAAATACATAAAGCAAAAATCACATAGAACTGCAAGGAGAAATCTATAATATACAGCCAAATTTATAATTGTAGTTTAAAGGGAGGAAAGTAAAACCAAGTATTATGTAATGTTTTAAGGTTTTGTTGTAACAATGGATATTGATACTATAAGCAGGTTCTCAGTATTTTGTTTTCTCATACTACTATATACCATGAAATTTCTAGAATGGATATAAAAATAGCTGAAATGTAATTTTTATTCTCAGAATTTATCATGTAATAAAATTACTTTTTTTCAAAGTTTCATAATAAAAATTTTCAAATACAGGGAAGCTAATAATATATTTATATGGTTGCCTAAATATCCACAAAGTAGATTTTAAAATATTAACATTTTTACAAATTTGAAAGTAAATTTTAGATACCAAAATATCACTAAACAATTTAAAATTCATCTCCTATAATTAAGGATACGATATTAAAGACCTCATAAAAATTTTAACTTAATTTCCAATATTTTCTAAATTCAGTTAATATTTGAAATTCTCTAATTGTCTCCCAAATTTCTTCATAGCTGGAAGTTATAAATTGTGATTCCTCATAGCTATTTTTGTCAGACTAAGATCAAATCAACTTTTAAGCATTGCATTTGTCATTATATCCCAGTCAAATGACCAAAGTAAAACAATTTAGTAATAAGTTCGATGTCCATTATTCAAGAAAAAAACAGTCTATCGATTGGGGCAATACAGTTCCTCAAAAGTACTGGAGCACTCTTCTGGAGGGATTTTAGGCCAGGTAGAGTTTTATAGAGCTTAGAAGCTGCAACTCAGAAACAGAGCATCATTAACTAAGTTGGAGATTTCTTGGTAACTAGTAGGTTCTACTTTTGAGGGTAAGGTAAACTAGTTAAAACTGAGTTGGAAGATTAAGTTTCTTTGACAGAAAAGCATTTCCCATAAATTCAGGCTGACTTAGATTTCAATTGTGATATGGGCTGGGCCACTTGGTCAGCTTTAATTTTGTGGGTCCCAATATATGAATTAGCTTTATCAAGTGTAAACCATATATATATTTTTTTATTCTTTGCTCATAGTATTGTTTATAGTATACTTATATCTCCTATATTCCTTGAACTGACTATTTTGTATAAAATCTTGCTTCGATCCAGGATAAACTTCTTTACATGAATACTTACTTCATTGGTAATGTGGAATACTCTCTATTACATCAAATCAGGAGTCATAGTATCAATTACATGATGCCATAAGATTTCTCCACTGTTAAGATACACTTTCAAATTACTTTTCAATGTCTCCTATTTTCTGAGCTTTCCCTGTGAATTACATTACTGTCTTAAAATACCCACTGATCTAGTGTTCTCTTTTTTCTTTTCCATTGTATGCAATCTTGTCTTAGGAAGGAAAGGCTCTGTTATCACTCATAAAACATTTGGGATGGATCTTTTTAATTATGCCTTTTAAAGCGAAATGGAAAGCATGGCCTCTGATCAAAGTAAATTTAAGGGGAGAGTTGAGGAGGTGATTTTGGATATTTCCTGATATATAAACTGTGGTTTTCACCATCAAAATTAACTTGATGCTATTTTTGATAATTTTTGCTACTTATGTGGAAATTAGTGAATGCTCATTTTGTGATTAAGAATTTTTATTTGTTACATTGTATAAATATTTATATTAATATAAACTGTCAAGTCCCCAGGTATCATTTATTAAGGACACAAAATTATGTTTATGCCTATAGTTAGAGTTTGATTGTATTTTAGTTACTATATTCTGAAATAGAAACTGACTGCTCCATTCCCATAAAATCTCCAGGATTTAACTTCCCCCAAACTGTTGCACATGTGCTTAAGTATAATGCTCTGATTTTGTTTCACTTATCAAGAATGATGGGGAAGAATATGTCAAAGAAAAATAACAAATAGAATCGCAAAGAAAATAATTTGACTAGATGTGATGGAATATACAGCAAGAAAACATTTTCACTGAGAAATCCCACAAAAGTAAACAAATTTCTTAAGACCGTAAAGAAAAGGAAATTTACGAAGCTTCAATTTTGGTCAAAGGAGAAAGGTTTAAGATTTTGATGCATTGTTCCAAAATATTCAATAGTCAGGATTATAGAAATTGCAAATAAGCTTCATACATTGGTTAGGAATATGTTTTATCTGTTTCCTCTCGTCCTTGATAATGAAAAATCACAAGTACTGCAAGAGGATTTGCTGTGACCTTAATGACTAACCTGGTTGTAGATATTTACATCCAAATAGTTTTAACCGTTAAGTTATGAACAGTGATCTAAATACACAAACCTGGATCTACTGAAACTGTATTAATAATTACTCATTCTGTTCTTTATTATCCTTTTGGTTTTTCCTTTTCTACTTTTGGTTTTATTTATTACATACTTGTGGGAAAAAATACATTCTGTCATGTGGTCAAAAACCGAGATTTAAGAAGACAAAGCTCTGCCCCCCTTTTTTCTGAATTCTAAGTGACCAAAGAACAGTCACGATGTTGTTAGTAAATTTCCTAAATGTTGCTTCTTGTTTATATGTATGGTCTTCATAATGCTTATGCCTTTTCATCATCATGTATCATCAAAAGACATCTAGTATAGTGCACCAAGGTGTCAGATAAATGCTGCACTAACTGAATGCATCACTTGTATCTGGCTTCCTGGAATTAAGTTCTTAGTCATTTTTCTTATTTAATTTTTTAAATCTTGAGTTATTTGATACAATTATATATTCATTAAATTGTCTCTTTATGTTATAAGAGAAATCCGATATGGTGAAATAATTAACAAGTGTTATTCATCATCGCAAGGAAAAGGGCACATTTTTCAGAAACTGTATAGGTTTGAATAACAGGCTTATTGAGTGTCAATAAAAAAGGAATTAACTTTGCAAATTCTGCAAAAGCAATTTATATAAAGACCTCAAGGCTCTTTGGAAACCAGAAAAAGAAAGAGCAAATCTGCTGGAAACAGGGTTGATGAACTTATGATGCTTGTAATTTTAAAAATGAGAACACATCTACTGGTAACTCAATTTGGGAAATAATTTTTAACCAGTATTTCATATTTTTACTTTCTATAATCAATTTCCAGTGATGTTTAGGCTTACCTCAGCAAAGTATTATAAATGCTAGAACTTTCTCTTTACAATTTGAGATTATTACATCTCTGCCTGTAGAGCCTATTTTAAAAAATATCTTTTTGCAACTTACTTTTTAAAAAAATGTACTTTTTTTCTTTTAGAGCAGTTTCAGCTTCACAGAAAAATTGAACAGAAAGTACACAGTTCCCATATACCCCATGTCCCCGCACATGCACAGCCTCCCCAACTATCAATATGCCACAATGGAGTGGTACATTTGTTATAATTAACATGCATTAACACATCATTATCATCCAAAGTCCATAGTTTACATTAGGGTTTACTCTTAGTGTTGTGTATTCTATGGATTTTGACAAATGTATAATGACATGTACCACTACTGTATCATACAGAATAGTTTTGCTGCCCCCCAAATCCTATATGCTCCACCTATTCGTCTTTCCCCTTCTGCCCTCAGAGCCCTGGCAACCGCTGATCTTTTTAGCATCTCTATAGTTTTGCCTTCTCCAGAATGCCATATAGTCAGAATCATACAATATGTATTTTTTTCTACTGACTTCTTTCACTTAGTAATATGCTTTTAGGTTTCCTCTATGGCGTTTCGCAGCTAAATAGCTAATTTCTTTTTAGTGTTGAATAACAGATCATTGTCTGAATGTGCCATGGTTCATTCATTCACCTACTGAAGACTTCTTGGTTACTTCCAAGTTTTGACAGTTGTGAATAAAGATTCTGTAAACATCCATGTGCAGGAGTTCGTATGGATATGTTTTCAACATCTTTTGGTAAATACCAAGGAACACAATTGCTAGATTACAAGATAAGAGTATGTTTGTTTTGTAAGAAACTACCAAAATGCCTTTCGAGATGGCTATACTATTTTGTATTCCCACCAACTCTATTTTTAAAAATCTCAAAATAAGAAATATCCAGAGAATAAAAGGTTATTCCATGGAATATGCAATCTTCCAAAAGAGACTTTCCTTGGGGCTCCAGTTTTATATGTGCAGTATTTTTCCTAAGATATCTCACGTCTGCCTCCGAGTAGCATAGCTAAAACAGAACTCTTGATACCCTCATACTTTTACCACATAACTGGTCCTCACACATGATTCACTATCTCAATAAATATAGTCATCTATCCAGATTTCTACCTTGCTGTCAACATTCACATTCCATCTATCTGAAAATATAGTTATCTTTTTAAAATATCTCATATCCATCTATTTTTCTTTAATGGTATTCAGTATATTCAGTTTTATTAATCAGCATACTAATATTTTCTTTTTTATTAACAAACTGATGCTAGGAGGACAGAGATCTTATTTTTTCCTGTTTTCAGTTTTATTTTCTATGCCTAATACACAGTGCCTGGAATATGGTAGGTATTCAATAAATATTTACTTAATAAAATAAATGATCGATGTATTAGACATTGTTGGATGCTCACATAGCATTCAGCAGAATATCCTCATCTCCCATTCCTTTCATGCAGAATTCTCATTCTGTTCAGCTAATACACTCTCCTTCACAAAACCCCATGATTCATGTAACCAATCAAAATAATGCCTCATTTCCTTTGCTAATAATGCTTTCTGAATAGCCATATTCTTTATTTTATTTAAATATTTTTACCTGTCTGAACAGAGATTCTGGACTTACATACATGTCTTCTTTAAAAACACCTTTGGGCCTACTTTCAGGGACATATAAGACCTTTGAGAATTTTGCTATCTTTTGAGTTATGTTCTGAAGTGATCAAACTTTTTGCATTTATTGCCACTTCAAAACTAATATTTCCTATGATCCATCTATCATACACCTAGAAACTTAGACATTCTCTGAATGAATTTTTCTCTAATGTTTTCTCCATTGAATACCTTTAATGGAAGTGAATTATGGCCTAAAATTTTTGTTCTAGGGACTTTTCTATATCAATTCATATCATTTAAAATCTTCTAAACTAGCTATTTTTAAATGGTTGCTTCAAAGTAACAAAAATTCATAGTTAGCAAGAATGAGAGAAGAAAAATAAATGGTAAAGCTATTATTATTTGTCCTATGATTTAGAGTATGCTAAATGATTTTTATTGGATGATCTGTGCTTGCTGTTAAATTTAATAAACATTATGTCACCTTGTTTCCCTAATATAATTAAGTGATCCAAGAAAAAAATGAGTCATTGAATCACAAAAACACTCCCAAAAGATTAGGTGAAACACCTATTTGCTTTCTTGGAAAGTGGATTGAAATGATTTGCAACAGCTGAATCGCTAACACTACCAAAATTAGATACGAATAGATGAGCAAGTATAGAGAAATATACTGGCATTAAGGGAATGTCTTTTGGGCCAGTGAGACAATATGGGACTGGAATGAGAGGTTATTTTTGGAGGTTTTAAAGTAACTCTTTGGGACTAAGTAGGGTAAGGAAGGCATCAGAAAGTCAAAGTGTAAAGTTCACTAATTCATTTATTCAACATATAGTTACTAAGTGCTTACCATGTAATAAATGTAGAGTATAGTGGAGGAAGAAGGAACGGAAATATATAGAGAAAAATTGTTGCATGCTAGGTTCTGATAAATGCTATGGAATAAAAAGAGCAGGGTAGATTCTGAGTTTAGGGTACAGGGTATGCACATTGAGTTGCAGATTACGATTGCTTGGTATTTAGCATGATTTTTCTGAAATATGTGAAATAGAGTTATAAACTGTTTTGAGGATTATAATTATATGGCACCACGCAATTACCACATAGGATCTGACAACCAGAAAAGGTATATTTTGTTTGTAAATTGTAAGAAAGCAATGATGTTAAATTCATTTTTCATAAATAGTTTGCATGTGTTTTTTCTAATTAATCTTTTTCTAACATACTTGGTAATCATGTCATATATGTGATGCAGGACATAAAAATTAAGAATTGGAGTCTATGTCTTATTCTGATAAGATGTACTGATCAAAAATTATTGATGAGAGAAATGCATAGGGTGTGAGATGAAATGTTTATCAAGATAGATAGTGTAAGATGCAACTAGAGAAGAATCTGACCCTATAGAGCATTAAAACAATGTCAAAAAGTTTCACATTTGCCTTAAAAGCAAAAGAAAGTCATTGATCAGGAGTTTGGCTTAATCAGATTTAAATTTCACAATATCTTTCCATCTGTGATCTTAAAATAAATTTAAAAGAGATGCAATTAGGAGATGGAGAACTACTTAGATGAGAGGTTAGAACGCCAGGGGTCTGTGGGCTGAATGCAACCTGCTGCCTGTTCTTTGTTTGTTTCATTGCCATCGTTTTTGTTTTTTATATGGCACATGAGTTAAAATTGATTTTTGCATTTTTAAATATTTGAAGTCAAAAGAAAAATAAAATTTCATGTTGCATGAAAATTATATGAAGTTCAAATTCCAGTGTCCATAAATAAAGTTTTATTGGAACACAGCCATGCTCATTCATTTATGTATGGTTCATGCTGCTGTTGTTACTCCAATCTCAGAATCAGTAGTTGTGACAAGACCATAAAGATCAAAAAGCCTAAAATATTTATTATATGTCTCTTTATAGAAAGAGTTTACCAACTCTTGATTTCAGCTATTACAGTGGTTGAGAAAAGAGCTGATGGCAGTTTACAAAGATAAAGAGATATAGTTGAATCCAAGAGGTACAATTGTATCCCCATTTTATATCACAGTGGGTTTGGAATTAAAGGACAGTGTAATGTTAAAAGTGGCTGTCGAATTTCTGAGTTTCATGTGCACGTTGACAGCGTTCACTCAGTTAATGTTGGAAGAGGATCACACTGGGGAGTGCAAGGGGAAATAAGGAACTCAGTTTTGTACATGCTGAGTTTCAGATGCCTTTGAAATTTATTAGTAGGTATGTCAAGTTGACAGTTGGATATAATTTGGGCTCCGATGGGTGATTCAGGCTGGAGATATAAAGATGTAAGTAATCAACGGGCCACAGATGATAGCTAGATTCATTAGCATGGATGAGGCTTCCAAGAATGAGAGTGCAAAATGATGTCAGAAGAGATCCTAGGACCAAAACTTAAGGAATTGCAGTATTATTGCTCAGGTAAAATAGGATGGGCCTCTGAAGAAGAGAGAAAAAGAGGGGCAAGAGAGGAAAGAGAAAAACAGGAGACTATTTTCATGGAAAGCAAAGAAAGAATTTCAAGAAAGGAGAGCTCAACCATGTACATGCTGCCAAGAAACAAGAAAGATGACTGACCAAATCTCCATTTAGTTATGCTTTTTAAAAAGATATTTCTATGTTATCTTTAATAAATATTCTGAATAGTTACCAAACTAAATAAGTCAATTAAAAAAACTGATAATTTGGATCACACAAATATTTAAAACTGACAACTAAAAGGCAAGTAGCAAATCAAAGAAAAATAAAAAATTTGGAAAATATTGCATTATGTATGATAAAGATATCATACACTATTATTACAAATCAATGAGAAAATACTGACTAATGCAACAGAAAAATGGAACAAAAACTTGAATAAACAGTTCAGAAAAACAGAAATGCATATGATTGATAAACTTGAAAAAACTACTTGCAAATGAACTTTTTATTTCTGTGCCTCTAAGGCCGAAAGCTAGATCCTGCGATATAGTGACTCCTCCTCATCTAGAAGATACACTTCTACTTTCTGGCTCCCAAACCAATACTAGTTATTTAACTGTACATTCAGTTTTTATACATTGATTGAAATTTATAAACAGTGATCACAGTTGTCTGAAAGGGAGAAATTTTTGAGTGAGCAAACTTAGTTAAAAAAAATTATTGAATAGCCATGAAAGCATATAAATGCTTTGTAATTCATGGTTATAAAGTGCAAGGAAAAGAAATAATATCTCTTCTACTTACCAACCAGAAGGAAAGTGTGACTTTTATATTATACAAAATATAGGCGAATATTTTTAAATAGAAGCATAAGTGGAGATGGGTGGCCTATGAGTTGAGAGCCTTGTGTGGTCCTAGTCTTGTAGATTACATCTCTGTGCATTTCATAATATTAAGAGAATTGGTATGAGGTATAAATAAGTTAATTAATGGAGAATAATCATTACACATTTATGTTTTTTCTCTGGGATCAAATTGTATACTGGTCAACAGGTTACTTACATATTGCTAATTTTTAGTACTCTCTTCTGATGTACATGGAGATATAAACAGAATATCTGCAATAACATTTAAAATGCATTATCTTTCTCAATAGAAGTTTATGCTATTTTAGTAATGTCAGAATGATGAATAGCATATAAATCAAAGAAAAATGGCCCAGAGCAGATAGACAGAATTTACATAGGATGTATTTATCTGGCAATACATCAAATGAAAATTTCAGTATTATGGTTTTAACATTTCCAGAAGCTAATCCTAACTTACAATTCATTTGCATGGTTTTTGCATGGATTATTTTGAACCTTTCATTTAACTTCAAATTGTCATCTTTACTTAAGTGACCATCATTTCTGTATTATTAAGCAGTTAAAATTTTCTAATGTATAATATTGACAGGTATTTTTGAGATTGAGATAAACGGATTTTTCTAAAAGAAATAGTTTGCTATGATTTTAGTTTTCTATTTACCTCCTATGCATTCAATACTTTTAAACAGCTCAAATATTCGATGCATTTCTTTGAAAGCATGCTTAAGTCTAATATGGATATGCATGTCCAATATAATTAATGAAATCCAAAATTCCTTGAGTACTGGATTGCTATCTTCTTAATAAATGAATGAATGAATGCATAAAATATTTTTTTTTCCAATACATGGTATAGTTCAACCTTGACTGAGCATCAGAATAATCTGAAGCTTAAAAAAATATATATGTTGAAAAAGGCCAGCATGCCCATTCATTCCCACTTAGTCTCAAGCTAAGTCCGAATCTCCTGGGACAAGCCCTGTCGTTTTTATTTTGAAAAATGTTCATAGATGATAGTGAGACTGAATTAAGACTCATTAATTTATAGATTTAAAAAATACCCACTTGAGCTATAGTACAAGGGGAACTTATTTTAAGGATTCTGAAATCTCTCATAGAAACAGTGTAAGGATGTGCAAAGCCCAGGAATGGACTAGAAGTAGGGCCTGGGAGCATAGAAAGGTGCCCCACAGGCAGCTTCTTTGCAGTCTGCTTTCAATTCCTTTTTGTCTTTGAACATTACCTTCATTTGTCTCTGAAGTTACAGCAAGCATCCATTCTTTCTCAGCTTTCGAGTTTATATTTTCTGCTTTTTAAGAAAGCTGTCAGAGTGATTCTTGAATCATTTAGTTCTGATTGTAAGTTACTCAGAGGAAGGATTCATTTGCTGAGTTTCAGTCAAGTTCTACGTCTTAGTCCAGGGCCATATCATGCAATCATTGCTGCTCCCACATGAATGGTGTGAGGGAGCTGGCCAGACACATTTACAAGGTCCGATTAAAGATGTGGCTAGGGTTTGAGATCACTGTATAATTTGTTTAAACAGCAGACGTTTACAAGCCCCTAAAAGGTGTCTGCCAGGGCTGGGAACACAAAATTAAATAGATATGGTTTCTGTTTACAAGATGCTTAATATTCTGTTTAATTTAGAAAATTACGTTCAGTTAGAGACTGAGTGACTGAAATACTAGTGAAAACAGATGTTGAGAAGGAGGTTTGGAGGTGTTGGCAAAACTTGATCTTTACATGATAAAAAATGAAATTGGACTCTTATCTTACACCATACACAAAAATTAACTCAAAATTCATTATGCTTAAACATAAGACCTGAAACTATGAAACTCCTAGAAGGAAACATAGGGGAAATTCTTCATGAATAAAAGATGAAATCAGAATTTGAAGAAATATTAACACTCCCACATTCATTGCAACACTGTTCACAATACCGAACATTTGGAAACAACCTAAATGTCTATCAGATAAATGGGTAAAGAAAATATGGTATATGCATACAATAGAATGCTATCTGACCTTAAAAAAAAAAAAAAGGAAATTCTACAACATGCAGAAACATGGATGGATTTTAAGAATATTAACCTAAGTAAAATGGACCATACACTTAATTATATAGTACTATGATAAGTAGTACTATATAATTTTACTTATATGAGGTATTTAAAATAGTCAAATTCATAAAATCGAAGACTGAAATGTTAGTTACAGAGGCTAATGGAGGAGAAAATAGGGAGTTATTAATCCACAGGAATAAAGTTTCAATTAAGTAAGATGAATATGTTTTAGATATCTTCTGCACAGCATTGTACCTGTAATAAATAGTAATGTATTGCACACTTAGAATATCTAAGAGGATATATCTGATGTTAAGTGTTCTTACCACAAGAAAATAAGAAAACATCACAGGAAAAAAGTTAGATACCATTATCCCTTATGATTACAGATTCAAAAATCTTCAACCCAATACTAGCAAACCAAATTTAATAGCACATTACCAAGGTTATATATCATAACTAATTGGATTGCATGGATGGTTCAATATAAGAAAATAATTTAATATATCACATTACTATAATGGAGGAAAAAAATATTTGATTATCTCAATTGATACAGAAACTGCATTTGAAAAACTCCAGCACATTTTGATAAAAAAAAAAAAAAAGGTATTAGAGAACTAGAAATAGAAAGAAAATCCCTCAACATGGTAAAAGGCACTTATAAAAAACCCATAGCTAACACTCTTAATGGTGAAAAAGGAAACTTTCCCTTCAAGTTTGGGAACAGGTTAAGGAGGCCTGCTTTCACTAGTGCTATTCGACATTGTACTGAAAGTCTAGACACAGCAATTAGATGAGAAAAAAGAAATAAAAGGCATTCGAAATAGAAAAGAAGTAACACTCTCTACTCACAGATGACATAATTCCAAAATAGAAAATGCTGAAGAATTCATGAAAAAGCTAGTAGAAGTAATGCACACATTAATTAAAGTTGCAGGGTTCCAGGTTAACACACAACAATCAGTCATGTCTCTATCAGTAATGAACAGTCAGAAAAAGAAATTAAGAAAATAATTCCATTTACAATAACATATTAAAGAAAAAGATACTGAGGATACATTTAACCATGCAAATGAAAGAAATGTATACTAACAATTATAAAACATTGCTGAAAGAAAGAAGCCCTGAATAGATGGAAAGACATCTTGTGTTCGTGGCTAGGAATACTTCATATTGCCGAGATGTCAGTTCTACATAAAATGATCTACAGAATCAACACACTTCATATCACAATTTCAATATCTTTGGAAACTGATCCTCAAATTTAAATGAAACTGCAAGTTGCCCAAAATAGACAAAACAATCTTGAAAAGGAAGAACAATGTTGGAGGACACATACTTCCCGATCTCAAAACTTGCTACGAAGCTACAGTGTGATACTGGCATGAATATAGGCATACATTTTAGTGAAATATAATCGAAGATTCATAAATAAACCCATTCATCTATGGTCATTTAATTTTTGACAAGGACACCAAGTTCACCGAATTAAGAAAGAAAAATCTCTCCAAAACGTCGTGCTGGGACAATGGGATTTCTACATACAAAAGAATAGAGTGGAACCCTTGAATCACACCATATGCAAAAAATTAACTCGGAATGATTAACAACCTAAATATAGAGCTAAAACCACAAAATTCTTAGAAGAACACATAGAAATAAATCTTCATGACCTTGGATTTGGCAATAGATTCTTAAATAAACCAAAAGCAGGAACAACAACAAAAGAAGATAAATTGTACTACATCAAAATTTAACAATTTGTACATCAAAGAACAACATCAAGAACATGTAAAGACAACCTATAGGAGAAAATATTTGCAATTATATATCTGATAAGGATGCAATAGCTAGAATATATAAAAAAACTCATAAGTTAACAACAAAATGACAAGCAAAACAATTTAAAAATGGGCAAAGATCTTGAATATGCATTTTTCCAAAGACATACAAATGTCCAAGGAGCATATAAAAAGATGCTCAATATCATTATCCAAAACCAGTGAGACTCCTTCACACCTACTAGAATGGATATCATTAGAGAGAGAGAGAGAGAGAGAGAGAAAGAGAGAGAGAGAGAGAGACAGAGAGACAGAGAGAGAGAGAGAGAGAGAGAGAGAGAGATTGAGATTAAGCATTTGCCAAAATATGAAGAAATTAGAACCTTGTTACATTGCTGTGGGAATGTGAAATGATGATGCAGCTGCTATGGAAAACACTTTGGTGATTCATCAGAAAAAAATTAAATATAAAGTTGCCACATAACTCAGCAATTCTACTCCTAGGTCTATATCCAAAGCTATTGAAAACAGGTACTTGAACAAATATCTGTACTTCACTGTTCATTGCAGCATTATTAGCAATAGCCAAAGAGGAAAAACAAATCAATATTCATCAACATATTAATGGATAAGTAAAATATAGTATATACATAAAATGAAATAATTTTCATCCATGAAAAGGAAAGAAGTTCTAACATATACTACAATGTGTATGAACCTTGACAACATTATGATAAATGAAATAAACCAGGCACAAAGGACAAATATTGCATAATTTCATTTATATGAAATATCTAAATAGGCAAATTTATACAGACAGAATTCATAATAAATTAGAGGTTACCACTGGCTGGGAAAGGAGGATATGCAGTTATTATTTAATGGTTACAGAGTTTCTATTTGGGGTGATAACATTTTAGAAATAGTGTTGATAGTTATACAACACTGTGAATGTAATTAATGTCACTGAATTTTTTGTACACAAATGGCTTAAATGGTAAATTTTGTTATATATATTTTACTGTATTTTAAAAAATGTAATGTACGTAAACCATTGAATTCTATACTTTAAATGGGTGAGTCGTATGGTATGTGACATATCTCAACAAAGCTATTTTATATTTTTTTTAAAGTTAGCATTAAAAAGAAATGGTTAAACTCTGTTTTGTTTTATCACTTAGCTCACAGATTGAAAAACTTACCTGAGCACTCTAAAGCTTCAGTGTCTTCCTCTGTAAAATAGGGTAAAATTATGCCAAATTTCCAGAGGTATTACGAGAAGCAATTAGGTAGTGACTATAAAATAACAAACCTGGAATACAGTTAGAAATCAATAACCAGTGGTGATAGTGGTGATGATGATGAAGTTGGCTAGGGTGGCGTGGAATAGCAGAGAGATTAAGAGAGGAAGATGCTGATCAGGATATGAACCGAGATGTGGATTGAGATGGTACACTTACAGTCAGAAGATCCAGTTAGAATCCTAATCCTACCAATTCTATGTAGCTGATATGTTTCTTAACTGTCTTATTTTCCTTATCTGAAAAGTGGCCAAAACTGGAAAATAATAATAAGTACCCCATAAGATTATGTTCCCACAGTGCTGTTGGCAAGCCTGTTATCAGTGTTCTTTATCAATGATAATTAACATTTACTAAGGTTCTACTATGTGTACTATGAGGCAGGTCCAAGTCATTTTGTGAGTTCTACAGATGAAGAAATTAAAACAGAGCAAGTTTAAAAAACTTATTCATGAACACGTAGCTATAAATGGCAGACCTGGGATTCAACCCCAAGCCATGTGGTTCCAAAGCCTTCTCATTTATCCACTTGCTTAATTACTAGGCAGTGATTTAATAACAAAACTTAGAAACTCAGCAGTTGGTAATAGCAACACTGTAATATTCTTTTCTGCTATTGCAAACTAATAATTTTTTTTTTTAATATGGGATTTGTGGTTGCATAAACCGCTAATTTCAAACTTGTAGGATTTCCATTTATTTCCTTTTTGGGGGAGATGGCAGAGGAATTGATTGCATACCTTCACTGTTCCATTGATCTCATTAGGAAAATCATTTTAGCTCTGAAAATAAAATCTCCTAGAATAGTTTCCAAGGCAACTTGTATTAAACCAATACTACATAGTCAAAGGATTATAATACAATACTATTAATTAATATTACTTCTTTTGCACATTTATTTCATTAACTTATTTTATATGGTATTCATAGATGATGATTCTGATAATTTAATGTCTAAATCTACTCAACACTAGGTTGTATAAATAAAAGGTAAAAACTAACCACTTTTGTGTCTCGATTGTTCAGGATCTAGGTTATATTTTGGTTAATACAAGTATCTGACACAAAAAGAATTGAAAGATGAAAGGAGCTGCTTTCTCTTATTAATTCTCTCATTCTGAAAACTGCTTTCTGAATCCCTATTACTTTTTTGTATATATTCTTTTGATACTAAAGGGCTTTTAAAAAGAGGTGAAGTGCACCTATACAGATTGCTGCCTGTTGAAATTACTGTCTTAGGAAGCCTGAGTTTATTTTTGTTTCAGAGCTTTAGGTTAACATGCCTCAAAAAATTATCTTTTACTTTTTACTTGTTAGTTTTAAAAGCTTTTTAATCTTTTATTTCAAGTTACAATGTCTTCAAATATTAAGTTAAAAGTGAAGATGGAAAAGAAGATTTAAAGAAGATTTAAGTATAATGGATTTATAAAAAAATAAGGCCAGATACAGAATAAATAAAACTCTGAAAGAAAGAATTAAAACAAAATTCTTAAAGGGTGTACTAATCTTGTATTGGTTCTACAGATTGCTTGTTGGTAAATTATTTTCCCAACAGTATTATTTACCCTTAAAAAAAAAAAAGTCTCCCAAGGTATATTACCAAGTTATATGTAAAAGAATTAGGCCATGTCAACATTGCTTTTCAGTTTATCAAAAACAGAGCTAATCAATTTTACATAAATTCCAGTTATTTTGACTACCCAAGTCTATTAATTTAAATATATTATTATATTTTTGGAGGCACTTACCATTTATGAAATATCATCTAGATGCATAAGGATGCTGTATACAGTCCTTCATTCCTACCTTTGCTAGAGCCTTTATAACACTAAATTGTAGATATCGTTTTACATGATCTTAAAGGTAGGGCACTTTTAAATTATATTTTTTAACAAGGATTTGGAACAATTCTGTCATTAAGCAGAAGATAAAATATATTTATTAAATGACTAAACAGTTCATTTAGGTAACTCAGTTCTTAAGAAGAGAATAGGTAAGCCCTGAAAGAAGAATGCCTTAGAATTTTAGGAAGTCAAGTGGGACTATCTTATATATAAAACGTGAATTGAATATAATAGAGTTTGTGATATCTCAAACAGTTCAATATTAAACATTTTTGTTAATATGTTTTAAAAAGAATTTCTAATTTATTGTCTTTTCAATAATATATGAGTTTTCCAGGGCAATAGATTTCAAGTTTTATTTTTATATTTACTGTCAAGGTATTTAGATGCTCTTATATATTTGCTTATTAGGAAAATATTAGAAAACTAACACTTTTAGATACCAAGAGCATTTAGAATTTTGAGAGCCCAGATCAGTTGCAAAAGCTTAATTATCACTCCATTAAAGCAGCCCTGAGATTAAAACTTGCTGAATTTCATTAACCAATGTCACCATAATAAAAATAAAAAATTAAAATAAATGAATAAATAGCAAACAAAGGTAGCTATAGCTTTTGGATAACACTTCCTGTTGTTTTTATTTTATTCATTCTCTAAGGCTATGCTTTCTGATAAGGTAGCCACTTACACACATGTGGCCATTAAGAATGTGAAACATGGCAAGTCCAAACTGAGATGTGTTATAAGTTTAAATATGCACTAAATTTTGAAGTTCATACAAAATGAAATATCTAGGGATTTTTAAAACATTAAGATATAAAAAGTATGTTAAATAATAATCTGATAAGAAAATTACTATAAAATAACAATTTTATATATTTATTATATGTTGAAATGGTAATATTTTGTATACAATGGGTTAAATGAAATATGACATTTTACCTTTTGCTTTTCAGTTTTTTAAATGAGGCTACTAGAACATGTAAAATTATATGTGGCTCACATTCCTAGGTGACAGAGTTGCCCTAAGGCAGGAGTCAGCAAACCACAGCCTGCTGACCAAATGTAGCCCGGTTATTTAACAGTCACAAGGATGCCTTTCCACATTATCTCTGGCTCCATTCAGTCTCCAGTTGCAGAGTTAAGAAGTTGCTATAGACTTACCTGCGGCCTGTGAGGCCCAAAATATTTACTCTCTGACTCTACAAAAAAGACTTGCCAACCTCTGCTCTAGAGTATAAGGAGTAATAGGGCAGATTTACTTAACATTAACCTTCAGCTTTTTTTCCCATCCCACAAGAGGAATCTGTGGGTGCAAATAGAAGCCGGCAAGTGGAAAGGTAGCATATTCTAATAAAGGGAACTAACTACTCATCATTTAAGAAAATGAACACACTCCAGTGTCTGAAATTACAGTTACTTTACTTAAAGAAAAAGATAACAAAATAATAAAAATATCAACCAAAAAACTTTAGTAATCTATACTTGATTAATTCCTATTTCTAGGCTAGGATAATTATGTACCAACTTCCTGCTCTAACATGCTGTCTCTATATTTTCTTGCAGCTAAATTCATTGCCGCCACTTTTAAGATAGGTAGATTATAAACTTTTATTGGCTACAGGGTAAGCAAGTGAGCTAGTGCTTTCAGTGGTGGTTGTAGTTATTATATAGAGTAGAAAAATTTAAGACAGAAAGTAAAAGTAAGTTGAGAGTTTGGAGAGAAAGGAGTAAATTTGAGATGGAAGATAGCAATATGTTTCTGTTTTCCGAGTGGTCTCTTATTCAGTTATTTTTTGATTGTATACAATGTGTTACATTAACAGGGACCATTTTCTTGTAGATATCTTATCCCCAAAAAAGAAAAAAACTAATTTTAAAACCTTTAAAATGATAATGCTCTATTTCAGTCCATTTCATTGGCTCCTGCTTAATCTGCATTTCATGGGCTATGAACCTGAAGCCATGCTCAGTGAGGCTTTGGGGGTCTTTAGAGAAGGGGATGAGTTTACTTTCCATGTATTAGGGATGTGAATTACCGAGACCTGAGAGCAGAGTTTGGAGGATTGCTTTTTTTCTTTTCTATTTTGTTTTATTTTATTTTATTTTATTTAAAATAATTAATTAATTAGTTTTTATGGTGATATTGGTTAATGAAATCCAGTAAGTTTCAGCAGTACCTTTTTTCAAATTAATTTATTTTTTTACGGTGACATTGGTTAATGAAATCTGATAAGCCGCAGTTGTACATTTTAACAATCAGGTATTTACATTGTGTGTTCACCTCTCATTGTTAGATTTCTTTCTGTCACCACATATTTGACTCCCTTTACCCTGCCTACCTCCCCCCTCCTTCCCCACCCTCAGGTAACCACTAGTCTGTTGTCCATGTCCATGAGTCTCTGTTTGTTTGTTATGTTCATTTGTTGCTTTTAGGTTTATATCCCACATATAAGTGATATCATGTGATTTTCAACTTTTTCTGTCTGGCTTATTTCGCTTAGCATGATTATCTTGAGGTCCATCCATGTTGTCGCAAATGGCAGTATTTCATCAATTCTTATGGCTGAGTAATATTCCATTGTATATATGGACCACAGCTTCTTTAGCCAGTCATCTATGTCAGCTGTACATTTTAACAGTAAGGCATATATATTTACATTGTGTGTTCACCTCCCATAGTTAGATTTCTTTGGATTGTTTTAGAAAGTTGTGTGAAACAGTTCCTATTATTGTCCTCTGTATTGTGATTTTCTGCTCCTCCCATCAAGACTTGGAGTTTATTACCTCACTCTTTGAATACCAAGTTACTTTCTGACTTGCTTTCACCTATGGATGTGATCTAGTGATGTTATTTGGCTTCAGAGGCTATACCTAAGAGACCTTGTAGCTTCCACTTTTATTCCCTTGGATTGCTTCCTTGAGGCTACTCTGAGAAAAGCAATGTGTTAGTTATCTATTGCTGCAAAACAACATTACCACAAATTTGGCTTAAAACCATAAACATTTATTTTATCACAATTTCTTTTGTTCAGGAGTCTAGGCACAGCTTAGCTCAGTGTTCCAATGAGGGTCTCACAAAGCTGCATTCAAAGTGTTGGCTGGGGCCGCAGTCTCTTGTGAAGTTTGACTGAGTAAAGATGCACGTCTAGCTCATTAGGTTGTTGAAAGAATTTGGTCCTTTGCTTCTAGAGGCTTACTGTATTCCTTGCCATGTGGGGCTCCTTTGTATGACTGTTTGCTACCTTAAAGTGGAATGCAGTTCCTCATTTCCTAGTTCCTCATTTTCACTGAGACTTTATGAGAATGACCTTTACCATCCACATTTTTTATTCTGTTCTCAACCATTTAGGTATTCTCTAAGAAGGCAGAATGTCTGTGTAGGTCTCTTCTTCTGAGTCCTCACTCAGAGAATCCTCACCCAAATCACTTTTATGGTCTGTTCATACCAATAGAGGCTTTTCCTAACATGCACCACAAAACTTACCCAGCCTCTGTCCACTGCCCAGTTTTCAAAGCTGTTTTCACACTTTTAGGTATTTATTATAGCAGCACCCCCACTTCTAGCTACTAAGTTTTGTTTTAGTCTATTCAGGCTATTCTAACAAGATGTCACAGACTGGATAGCTTATAAATAGCCGAAATTTATCATTCACAGTTCTGGAGGCTGGAAGTCTGAGATCAGGCAGTGATGAACCTTGCTAGGTGTATGCCTAGGTTCCCTTGCAGTTAGCCATATGACAGTTCCTGCCAATTAGACTAAGCAGAAATGTTTGGCATTCGGGGAAATCTTCACTTTCCTCAGATAGGTTATACAAATGTTTTTATTGTTTTTACCTAAAATAGGAACCCAGGGCATAAAATTATCTCCTGATTTGTTATGAAAAAGAAATAAATCTCTAAATTCCTCATTTTTTAAAATTTAACTATACTGGGAATTCTATTATATGCTGTCAAATTCAAATCTCTAATATGCATACATTAAGAAAGAGATGTAGTGAAGTTCAACTGAAATACTTAAAGACCTGGAAAATAAAGAGAAAGTAATTTTCACCTCTTTTAATTTTGGAAAACTTTTTTAAAAAGCTAAAAATATTGATTGTTTATAGGCATATAAAAAAAAGCATTGTCATAAATCTCAAATATTTTAGTAAGTAATATAAATTGGCCAAAACAATTTAAAAACATTTAAGATGAAATAAATTAGATCCATAATTATAAGAATACTCAAGCAATATTTACATGGGTATGTTTATCTATTATATATTGGTAACAACACATGTCATGTAATAACAAAATTTTACAATAGAAATGGAAGAAAATATTTCATGTATATAAAATACAAAATATCATAAACTATTAATAAATAATACCAACAACACTGAAAGACAACTGAACATATTTAACATTCATCTGTAAGGTATTGTTCTAAGAGCTTTACATATATTATCTTGCTGAATATAATTAGCATCCTATGAGTCAGAAAACATTATCTGCATTTTATGTATTAGGAAATTGGGCTTTGAAAGATTTATATAATTTGATCCTAAATGACACAGTCAATATGTAGTAGAATTTGAATGGAGTGTTTATGATTACAAAGACTGTGCTATTGGATATGTTAACAAAATTTTAGATAGATTTAGTTATACAGATATTGTATATATATTTAATTAAAAAGTCATTTCATAGTTTCTAAAGCATAATCTAGTAATATAAACTGAGAGAGAGAGAGAAAGAGAGAGAGGGAGAGAGAAAGGCAGACAGGCATAGATACATAGAATGACATTTAGAGGAAAACCATGAACTGTTAACAACAACAGTTATCTTTTACAGGTGATTTTAAGGGGGACTTTCACTTAGAGCAATATAGTGAGTCGAAATTGTTGGAATTTGTAATTCTATTAGTTTATATACAAAGAAAATAGCCAATAATATTAAAATTCAGTGAAACAGAAGCATTACTGTAGGGATTAAGAAATAATACACATAATAATTTAGAACTTCAATACATTTACTCAATCATAGTCTCTTAGTATTTATATTATGATGTTATGTGGGAGATACAGGTTCCTACTTTGCTGCTGAGGGTGAAGTTGACATTCAAAGTGACAGGTGATTCCTAGCACACATATCTGGTGACACGAGAGATTTCTTTAAGCCTGATTGTACTTTAAAATCAACATGGCAAATACCAAGCTCATCTTTGTTCAGCAAATATTTTATTTCCTCAATCAGATTGTAAGTTCATTATAGGCATGCTGCTAAGCATAAAATAAATAACAACAAATAAAGATTAAGTTTTTATTTATTATTTAGAATACTTGTAGTTTCTTCCATTCACTATGTAATTAAAGTATTATTGGTGAAAATTTGGGAAATATCTTTATAAATTTTGAAAGTATCATCTTAAAAAATTTTAATTTTCTTACCCAGAGATAAAATTAACATTATGCTTTATTTGCCAGATTTAAAATTTTTAAAAATTTGGTTGCAGTCATACTATATCCTATTTTTTTGTCATTTAACATTATTTTGGTATGCCATTAGAAGTCTTTCATAAATGTAATTTTAATATTTGCATAATGTTCTCTTAAAATAGTGTGATATAATTGGAGTACTCGTTGCTTTTTCAGTTATTTACTCTTTTAAAGAAGACTAATTGTTTGTTTGTTTATTTCTTGGGTGTGCATGTCTGATTATTTTCCTAGATAAGCTCTTTTAAAGTTAAATTATATCTAAGGTTGTAATTGCTCTAAACTTAAGAAACTACTCATTTACCAGGATACTATTCAACACCATTTATTGTTATTTGAAAAGAAAAGAAAATACTTTGATAACCTGATAGGTTAAATTGTGCTTCATTATTGTTTTTATTTGAATAATTTCTCTTTTAATGATGAAGAACACATTTTTTCTTTGACTTTTCAAAATATTGTCTACCTCACAGCTAGATTCAAATCTTGGTAGCTTTGTGTTAAGGGAAATGATGACTTTAATGGTTGTTATGATTTTCATAACCATGGCCATCATCATCATCATCATCATCATCATCATCATCATCATCTTATCATCATCATGATATCAAAAGTCTGAGAACCCAATTCCTGAATGATAATATTTTACTTTTCTTTTTCATTCTATACTAATTTAATCACATTCTCTGCAGACCGTCTTTGACCATTATCGAACTAGTTCACGGCCTAATAAAATCAACACAGAAAATTAACCATGACAATATCTTTTTATTGAGTGATTACATTTTATAAATTGATTTTCTCAGGATCCCCCTGCCTTTTTTAAAAAACTACAGGTGGAAAAGTTGAAGAATACATCTTCATTCTCTAGCACACACAATTGGTCATTAAGCAATTTTGTCATAGCCTATTTAATACTTGTACTAGTCAGGGTTCTCCAGAGAAATAGAACTAATAGGATGTTTGTTCATTTGTTTGTTTGTTTATTATGAGGAATTGGCTCATGTAGTTATGGAGGCTGACGAGTCCCAAGATCTGCAGGGCGAGCTGGCAAGGTGGAGTCCTAGGATACCTGATGATGTAGGTTTAGTCTGAGGATCTGTAGCCTCAAGGCTTAGGAAATTCTAATTTTTTCAGTTTAATTTTAAAGTAAGAAAAAAGTCAATGTCACATTTTGAAGGTAGTCAGTCAGGAGGAATTCTCCATTACTAAAGGGAGCGTCAGCCTTTTTATTCTAGTCAAGCCTCATTGACTGGATGAGGCCCATCCATATGAGGGAGGGCAATTTGCCCTACCCAGTTTACCAATGCCAGTGTTAACATCATCCAAATAAGAAACATCCTGACCATGTTTGACCAGGTATCTGAGTAGGTCATGGCCTAGTCAAATTAACACAGAAAATTAACCATGACAATACTCTTTTATTGAGTGATTACTATGTAACGGTTACAGGCATATCTTGTTTTATTGTGCTTCGCTTTATTGTGCTTCATGGGTGTTGCATTTTTCACAAATTGAAGGCATGACTCTCCAGCGGCAAAAGGATTACGACTTGCTTTACTGTGATTCTCACTTTATTGTGGTGGTCTAGAACTGGACCAGCAATACACCTGTACTTTTCTCAGTATTTTACATGTATTTACTTATTGAATATTCATAACAACTTGTGAGTTCCTATTACTTTTTTTCCCCTCCAATTTTGGAGATGAGAGCAAGTAAAAAATTTGCTTGAGAGCAAAAAGCTGAAAAAGGGTGGAATTAAGATTTCAATTTTCTGGTGATAAAACTGGCACTCCTAATCACAATTCAATACTGCCTCCTTAGATTGGACAATTTGGATTATAAATGCAGTTGTCAAAAATTATCATTTATATCTGGACACTTTTGAGAGTGAAAGGATGTGCTAACAATTATGCTTCAACAATAGGAATAATTGAGACTAAAACCTGGCTGTACGATCTTTGCAAAATAAAATTTTAGTAAAAGAGCTATTGAATAACTATATAAGATTGTGGGCATATTTTTCCTCCCCTTTCCTGCTTCTTGTAATGAGAGTAGGAATAAAAACTCTCATTTGTCCCTGCATGCAGGCATGACACAGCTGACTAAAAAAATATGATTAGTCTGCAGAAGGACCTGCAGGGCAGAGCAAACAGATAACAGCCATTCCCAAGGTTAACAAGTATAGCAGATAGCTGGTATTTTGTAGAACACATTAGAAATAGACTCTGCTTTGAAAATGAACTGCTAAAGATCCAGTGCTTAAGATGTACTTGCAGCATTGAAGGCAGTCAGCCAAGAGGCTAAAACTTAATAGTTAAGGGCATTGAAACTAATAAGTGGAATTTTTAAATTCCACTGATGATATGGAGAAATTAAAAAAATATTAATTTCACAAGAGAAAACCAGTGAAAATGAGCAATGTATATCATAGAAACCAGAGCAGAAAAATATCCTCTCGAAAAGGCTGCTAGGTTTACTTTTCAGTTGCTTCGTGGAATACCTAAGATACTGGTAGCGGAACCATAGCCTATATGTCTTATAATTCTTTTATTCACTCTAGATGTACTATATTTGTTATACATTGTGCCACAAATTAGTCCAAAATTTAGCAGCTTAAAACTTCAAACATTATCTCACAATTCTTGTAGATCATGAGTTTAGGAGCAGCTTGAAGGGATAATTTTGATTCAAGGTCTCTCATGACTGTGATCAAACTTTGAGCGGGACCTGTATTCTCATCTGAAGGTTTGACTAGAGTAGAAATTTGCTTCCAAAGGCACGCACAGATTTTTGTCAAATCTCAGTGCCTTGTGGTCTATTGGACTGAGGGTCTGAATTCATCCCTGGATCTTGGCATCTCTGTGTGGATCTTGCTATAGGAAACTTTGCAACATGGCATCATGGCTTCACTCAGAGCAAGTGCTCTAAGAGGGAGTAAGAATGCAACTCAGATGTTTATAACCTAATCTCAGAAGCGATATATTATTACTTATATTGTATTTATTAGAAGTGAGTCACTAAATCCAGCTTGGGAGGAAGAGAGTATATTTTGTGTATGGGAGGGATGTGAATCATCAGGGGGCCAGTGGGCAGTCCGTGGAAGCCAGCATCCGATATGGCCTGCAATTTGCCCAAAAAGTCTCATTCCATTATTATATAAGCTCAAAATCCGTAATCTTGTCTTTTAAATCAGGTCCAGGCATGGGTGAGGTGCCTCAGGTGTAGTTTCTTAAGTATAGTTCTTTGAACACAGTTCATTTTGATCTGTGACACTGAGCAGATGAGTTGTGTGCTCCCCACACACCTAACATACAATGATGTACAGGATATCAGACAACCGCTATAGACACTTCTGTTGGAACTGTGGGAAATGGGAGGCTCAAGTGAATATCACTGGTTCATAGAACTTCTGAAATTCATACAGAATAATATTGGAAGTTTCTCAAATGGTCTGAAGGCTTGGGAATAATTCTCCAAGGCTCTGAGCTCTTCCTTCTGGGCTCTTTTTAGTCATATTTCCTTTTTCAGGAAGTTCGCAGCTGAGCGGGTCGGTCATCCTGCTTCGAGTTTTTCATATTCATTGGAATCTGTCCTCTAACCCTACTGTTAGACTCTCATTCCTTTGCCGTCAATGCCCTAACTTTAACAAGAGATCCACAAGTTTAGGAGTTCAATTTGTTTGTTTTGGTTTTCAGAAATATTGGCCCCGTGACTGAAGGAAGGAGATGTTCTTGCAGGGAAGTCACAGAGGCTTTCATCCCTCTTATTCAAAGAATTTAAAGCTCTGAATTCATAATTTTTTTTCCTTCAAGACTTCCAGTGCAGTTATAAGCAACCAACCAACCATCTGCATTATTCTATTTATGGTCACTAAAATATTCTATGGGAGCAAATATATGATCACCCAGAAACTTGCCTTTTATAGACACTCAATTACAAGCATCTTAGCATGATAATTTGAGTAACCGCTTTCCAGGGGATGTCATAGAGTATCAGCACCTTTTTTACTATTAGAAACAGAGTCATTAATGCTTTTATACCTAATTAGATTATAGCTCTCATTCAAGAAATCCTAGAACCAATTCAGAGAACTTATCCTTAGCAGTCTCTTTCTCTGGAGTCACTCTCAGTGCCAAATTCCATCAGAGTTCACTCAGAGAAGTGGAACCAATAGTAGATAACAGAGGACCCTCCTTGGACCACTATAATTTGCCAACACATCATTTTTCTTCAAGGTCTACACAAAATTTTTCCCAAGTCATTAAGCTGTGTGAAGAGCTTTATGTCCTTTTGGTAAAGCTGCATCATAATTCTGACTCTCTTCTCTCATGGTCAGTCAATTAATGTCAGTTATGATGGTAAATTATAGTAAATGATTCCTTGATCAAGGATACCCAAATCCATCTGGCAGATTTTGAGAACCATGAACCTTTGCAAGAGGGAGATTGTGTTCGATCAGCTTCCTTGCTCACTCTCACCACCAGGAAGACTTCTGATTTTCTTATATAAATAGGTCCATTCCCTTTCAATCTCTGAATTACGAGACATACTTCGGTCATGCTAAGTTGAGGATTTTTTCTTTTTGTTTTTGCAGAAAGTGTATATTTTATTTAAATTTGTGTAAATTTATAGCTTCTCAAAGGTCTCTAAATAATAAAGATCTGCCTCCCCCGCAACTGCCAACCTGGTTCTTATTCTTTTTCCTATTCTTTTCTACTCACGTTCCTCACCCACCCCCAATCCATGAAATCTGTCCAACATAGTAAATATTATTCTGTTTTCCTCTATACACATGCGACAAGCATATATATGTAAATATACCTAACCTTATACCTATATACACATATACATATGAAGGAGGTTTTTTATTAATTCATAGAAATGATTCTTACTCTACACACATTTCTTTATTTTATTTTTCTCACTATTAAATCACAAAAATACTCTTCAATCAGATAAATTATTCCTTTAGTGGTCGCATAGTAGTTCACTATACAAATGGACTATTTTTACATAAGCATTTTCCTAGTGATAGTTATTTATTTATTTTACTGTTTTGTCTCTAAGAACAAGACAAATAAAACAGTAACCTTTTGAAAATAATTTAATTGATAAGCTATGTTAATTAAGTTGCTTTAAAAAAAAAAAAAAGATCTGTTTCTAGGTGATTTTTTCTTTCTACTTATATAGGGAAGTTGCAAGAAGTTCCTCCAAATTGAGAAAGAGGAAAGGACTTCATTATGTTTAGTGCAGCAGAGGAGGAAAATATTCCTGCTTTCCTGGTCTTAATATTATTAAAACTTTGCCTAGTTTTTATAGTTCCTCCATAGTTTTTATACGATAGCTTTCCTGTCATTGTTAATACACTAGAAACTGATATTAGAACCACTATATCATTTATTATTCCAGATATTTATTCTAAAGCTTTTTATTATTAATAAACCCTGCCACATTCATAAAATTTGAGTAAAAGTCTACTTCAGATAATGCTATACAGAGAAATTTGAACCTGCCAAAACAATAGCGCCCAGAGTAGATAAAACCAATATGAAGGCCTGCTTAAGAAAGATTTCTCAATCTAGTTACTAGAAAAACCTACAGGATACATGGAGGGTTCTAATACTTGTTAATAATAAATATATTTTGATAATAAGGTATATAATTTTATAATTTACATATATGCATATATGTAATATATGTGTCTATATATAAATATGTGCATATGTGTGTGTATTCCCTTGAAAGAGTGAATTCATACTTTTATCACATTCTATAAAGCATCTGTGAGCCCAAAAATGATTAAAACCTACCGATGTAGAGAATTCTGTCTTGGCTGAGCTTATTTTACAACTTCAAATATATTTCATTATATATTGTATATAATATTGTATATAATATATAATATTGTATATTTCTGGCTATTAATTATATGACATGAAGTCTGAATTATAAATGGGTGATGGCAACAAATGACAGTATTTCAAAGAGACCTGGCAACAATAGAGTCTGAAATTGTGAAACACATTTGATGAATGATGTGAAGGAAACACAGGACCTATAGATATTTGGTGTGGTGCACACTCCTCTGGGAAGCAAGCTAGAGTTTTTCAACTTTTATTTGAATTGATTTCTGTCTTTCTCCCTAAAATATAAATACAATCTAAAATTTAAAAAAAAAAAACAGAAAAATATTAGATTAGATCAAAGAAGAATTATTGGTTTGTAAGCATGTTTTTAAAACTACAAAATAAAATGGAAAAGAGTAATCTTATAGAGACTTACCTAGTAATTTTTAAGTCATCATAAGTGAAAAAAAGTTTAAACAGATGATGCATTGACTTAAGCTCCAGTTTAGCCTTTAGTTATAGTTATGGGCAAAAATCATTCTCAAGCAGTAAAGTCATAGATGCAGACCACTGAGCTGCATGATTAGACCTTGATAGATGACAGTAAGTTGCCTTTTTGAAACTGACTTTAAAACATCAAGAAAATACTGTGCATTGATATTTTGTTTTATTTTAGTTTCAGTGAGATGGCAAACCAGCATATTCATTTAAGAAAGAGAAACATTTTTATCTTTTTATTATTTATGTATTGCTATCTAAGATCTCAAATCATACATGTTTTCTTTGAGTTTTTTCCTTTTAATCTCAATTTTAAATTTATTTTAGAGGACTTATATTTCATATTGAAATTTCAGTTACCAGAAATGTAGTTTGAACTTTTAATATTCTTATTGTATTTATTTATTAGGCATTTAATACTGTCTAAAATATCAAATATATTTAGAAAGTGAAATAATACCCAAAAGCCTAATTTTTCAGATATATGCCCATAGATGTATATGCTCTTATTAATTATTGAAGTATAATTTACATGTAAGAAAACCAACAAATGTAATTATATATTTGACAAGCTTTGTCAAATCAAGATATAAAGCATTCTAATCATCTCAGAAGTTTATGTTTTTTTCCTATTTCACCCCTGAAAACTACCCCAAAGCAGTCACTGTTTGAACTTTTAGCATCTTGCTGATTTTAGAAATGCGTGTAAATGCAGTTATATACAATGTGCTCCATTTTATCTAGATTCTTATGCAGAACACAATGTTTTCCAGATTTATCTATGCTGTTTCATGCATAGGTAATTTACTCAGTTTTATATCCAAGAAATATTCCATTATATGAATATACTTTAAATGTTTTATCCATTAACCTGTTGATGGACATTTGGGATTGTTCAGATGCTAAAAAATCAATTTTACTGAGATATAGTTTACATAAATTTTAAAAAATCAGATTTTAAGAATACAATTTAATGAGTTTTGACAAATTTATACACTGTGGAACCACAATCTCAATCAAGATAAACATTACTTCTACAATCATTGAAAACTTCTCTTGATCCTTTGCCTTCAACACCCTTCCATCTGGGTACCCACTAATCTGATTTTTATCACCATAGCTTTAATTTTCCTATTCTGGAATTGCATATAAATTGAATCATAAAATTTTTTTCATCTGGCTTCTTTTACAAAACAGTGTTTTGGTTTTTTGAAAAGTTCATCCATGTTAATTTTTAATATTCTATGGTGGTGTACAAATCAGTTATGTCATTTATTACTAGTTTCACAATATAAAGATATACCAAAATTTTCATATTCATTATCCTGTCAATGGGCGTTTGTGTTGTTTCCAATTTTTAGCTATTGTGAATAAAAATGCTATGAATATCATTTTATAAATCTTTTTATGCTCATATATATTCTGCACACTTGGGTATACACCTATTAGTTTCCATTGCTGGGTCATAGTATAAATGTATATTTAATCATATAATAGTTTCCCAAAGGAGTCATATCTTTTTACACTCTCACCTGAAGTAAAAGAATTATAGTTGTTCCAGGTCTGCCTGCACTGAGTATAGTCAGTCTTTTGTATTTCAGACATTTTAGTGTGTATGAAGTGCTATGTTAGTGCGGTTTTTATTTGTATTTCCTTTATAACTAACAATTGGTGAACACTTATAAAGTGCCAGGCATTTTAAACAGTGATTTGCTCGTATTTTATAATCAAAATAACCGATAATCATAGAGAGTTACTTCATTTTTAAGAATCTCCATAAGCTGTGTATCATCTTCAACTCTTCCCACAAAGGTAAATTTTGGGCGTTTTTCAGGGAATTTATTGAAGTACTTATGTATTTCTTAATCATTAACATGTAAAACTGTATTATTACTTTTACTAGGTTCCTATCTTGTTGTTTTTTAAATGTGTCGCTGACAATTTTTGAATATGTGCCTATAAGCCTACTTACCAATAATTCTTGTGAATGTTGTCATGTTGCACAGCACAATTATTTATAGTTACATCCATGTCTCATTATAGCAGAACTTACTATATCTTTTTACTTTGCTGATTTAAAAAAAAAATTATTTTCCAACAATTTTACTATGATAACATAAGTAGTTTTTATCATATTTTTTCAGTTTGGTGTTCACAGTTCTTATAGAATGCATAGATTGTGTTATTTCATTAGTATTATAAATTCTTAACCATAAATTCTTCAAATATTTCTTCTGCTTCACTCTCTCTCCTCTTTTTAACACTTCATTTATACTTTATGTTGCACTTTCCCACCATATCATGTGTACTTACATTTTTTTTTCTGTATTTCTCTTTCTTCTCTGTGCTTCCATTAGGATACTCATTTGTGACCTCTATGCTTGTTCAATAATTCTCTTTTTAGCTATGCCTATTTTACTTTTAAATCATGAATTTTTTTCTTGATATTTCTTAATTCTAGAATTTTTCTATGCAGTCAATCCTATGGCCTCCATCTCACATACAAATGTCCATCCCAAAGTATATATATCCAAGGATATATACCCCTGTCTTAGTATATTTTGAATATTGTTGTAGAAAAATTTGATATAAGCCGGATGTCTTTTTTCTGAAATACATGAGTTGATCTTTTGGCTTAATAACTAAAAATTATTATTTTACTTTTAAAATCCATATATTTCTCTATTTTGAGACATTGGGTAGGGAGAAGCAGCCATGGCTCTTGGAATACCTGTGAACTCTATATCTTATCCCCAGTGAAAGAATGGCTTCCCTAATACTGAGTATCGCATGCCCTTAAATGAAAGCAATAAATTTGTATATTCTCCCAAACTTCCACCCTCTACTGGGATGGAAACTTGAATGAGTAAAGACCTAAAGCCAGTAATATCTGACTTTTTCAAATCTGGTTGGACACTATTGGGCTTAAGCAGCATTACTACTAGCAGCCTTGCATCTCTTAGGTAACAAAGGCCAGGAGAAAGCCCCATCAATCCCTTCCTGTGTTGCTCTTAATTCTTCTTCAATATTTTTGAATCTTTAACTATGAAGGTAAGAAGTTGGCATGCTCATGGTCTCCTATTAATCCCATTCATTACTCATACAAAGCAGTGCAGTCCATGTGGCATATTTGGGACACAGCACTGCAGAAAATTGTGTGAGCAAAAAGGCAGTTTCTGAGCCTGGTCCTTCACTTGAATAATCCTCACATTTTTTCCTTCCTGGATTAGTTATGATGATCCCCTAAATAATTTATTTCCTTACTACTGTCTCCTTTTCTCCATGTGGCTCAATTACAGATGGAGATAGAACTTATGGCTCCTAACTCATGTCTTATTTACCTTTAAATGAACACAAAGTGCTTATAGCTTTTGAGTTTTTGTTTTATATTATTTCATTTTGTTTTTAAGTCGTTTTTATATTCAAGATATGTCAGAATGCAGAGAGTAAATCCCAAGACACAATGTTTCTCTTCAGATGTTTAAAAAAATAGTTTCAACTGTTTAATATGATTTATTCTCGCATCATACCTTACGCCCCTAGAATCTTTAATTCTTAGTCCCTCAAATTATTTTTAAGGATTTTAGTTTTATTTTTTGGTTAAGAATACAGATAATAAATAAATACATATATTAATGATGACAAATGTTAAATACTGTCTTCCCCAAAATACCATAGGAACAACTTTTTAATGAGACAAAAGCAAGATTATATATTTCTGTGATACGAGAGTAGTACATAGAGTCTTAGCAAGCCAGAGCAGAGAAGCCAGACTTGTGAAATTTATGAAGTTTTCAATATGATAGTTTGATTAAGATTGGGTAAAGGTCATGAGATAATAGTTCAGCCTGGTGGATACAGACAACAAAGTGAGAGTTTTGAGGAAAGATTTTAGAAGAGTCTAAGAGAGAAAACAATAATATGAAATCATTGATTGAAGAGCTTAATAGAGCTTCCTGAGGTTTTTTTAATGAAATTTTAAAATGAATAATAAAGTTATTTGTAACTTTACTTGGGCAAGAATTTCCTGGAAAACACAAGAAAAAACTCAAAAGCCATAACCACTTTAGGTCTACTTAGTTGTGTTGATGAAGATAGTGGCAAACTAAAAGTCATATTAATGTAGACTGTAAGCTGTGTGGGTTTATCGTAAATGGTTTCAATTTTCACATGTCTTATGAAGAAAAATAAGGAGAGAGTGCCAGAGGTGGGGCATGTGTGCTGCAGTTTTAAACAGGGAAATTCATGGAAGGCTTTGCTGAAAATACAAGTGAAACATGAAGGAGAGAAAGTGATTGCTTCTCTATGGTGAATTATCTTCACAAAACTGCTAAGACAATCTATTGATTGCTTTGGTGTTGTCAGATAACAATAAAGCCACAGATGCTTCAATCTGAGCAATATAAACTCTTTATCTTTGCTAGATAGTCTTTACGTTTTGAGACAGAAATTCAAAACCTGATATTTTCAATGTCAGGCAGTAAACAGCTGTCCATAAAATCTGATAAGTGTCTCCATTTACTCTTAGTTTGGCTATTATTTCAACATTACATTCTATTTTCTTTAAAAAGAAAAAAAGAAAGCATTTAATACTTTTGTGGAAAGCCCATTTCTTTTAAAGTGCAAATAAAATTGTGGTGTTATTAAGCTCACTTTTTGTCATTCCAATTTCTTTTCTCTTCATCAAGTTTGAAATACATTTTCTTCCTTCTGTTCTTGGACTAGTATAGGAATATGTTTTTCTTGTGTAGGAAAAATGTTTCTTACTTGGAAGTAGGAAAATGCTAAATGTTTGCTTTTAATTTTCTGATTCAATGGAAAGGAAACATGAAAGACCTTTTTTATAATAACTCATAGAAATTTTATGAATGAAAACTTGTAGAATATGTTTCTTTAACTCATTTTAATACAGTAAAATTTCTCTTATTTTTCATAGCTGATCTGTTGCACAGTCCAGAAATGTGACTCTCATATGCTCAGGGTCTAGGATTTAGGCTTGTGGGCTTGAGATTAATACACAAAGTTCAAGAAATTCAATTTTTTTTATACCCCAGTTTGAACTAGGGACTGATAATTCACCCTAATAACACACACACTAGTTAGAAATATATGAACCAGTAGGTTAACTTAATTTACATTAATAAATGGCATAGCAATTAGATTAACATCAAATGGGTTTGGTCAACATGTGTTCTTTATTAAAAATTATATATTTATAATATCTATAATAATAACTCGATTCTTATCTTAGGTTTTCAAATCTCCTGACAACTTTTGATATTTATCTTTCTAAAATAAAATTCTAAATATAAAATGATATAAAAATTTTAGAATATGTTTTGCACTGAAAATTATCTCTGAGATATTTCAGAGAGACTCTGGAAATTCACAAAAACTTGTTCTTACACTTTATAAAAAGAGAGGTGCTAGAAATAATTATGTTTACCTGCCATGTTACTATTGATGAATTGCGTGGTAAGAGTGTCAAATCAGAAAAGATGATTAGAGTTTCTCTAGGTTAAATTTGTAAGGGTAAAACATTATTAATGTAAATATTTTAGAAGTTATATGCTATATGGGAAGTTCCTAAAGATTTGTCAATGCCTAGCTTCCATAATATGTTTCTATTTGTCAGAATCCTGGTGGCTGCATTGCCTTATAGCAGACATCAACAACCTATTATCAGACATAATTTCAGCTATTTTAAAAATGTTAATTTGATTGCTACTTTATTTCTTTAGTATGAATTTTGCATTTTCTAGGCTGGTGGTTTACATTTTTAGATTCATATCATTTACTTACTGAGCTTTGTTAATATATATAAGATTATATGGACAAGGTTATAAAAGACATTAAGTAAGATAATGAATGTAGGCATTTTTTCCTATAGGCAGTGGAGAATTGATGACTCTTTAGATAAATCACATGAAGCTGCTTTTAAAAGAATAAGTAAGCAGCATTATGCTGGGATAATTCAAAGGAGAGAAGCCGGTGGTGGAGAGTATAGTTAGAGAATTATTACAATATTTCATAAATAACTACATGTTAATTTTGTTGTGAGAAAGGACAAAAAAATGGATATTTATGGAACATTTACAGTATGTAACATATTATGTTATGTCTTTTTTGGAAAATTGTGGTCATTTAACACACCGCTTGGCAGCTTATATTTGAATATAATGAGCAGAGGCACAGTGTTACCTGGTTAGACCTTTGTGTCACAGATAAGCTGTATTAAAAGCACCTAGAGGTTATTATGCAGAGTGAAATAAGTTAGAGAAAGATAAATACCATATGATTTCACTTATATGCAGAATCTAAGGAATAAAAAGAACAAACTAATCAAAAACAGACTCACAAATATAGAAGACAATCTGGTGATGGGTAGAGGGGACGGGTGTTAGAAGGCTGGGAGAAAGGGCCGAAGTATTAGAAAAGTACAAATTAGTAGTTCATAGATGGTCACGAGGATGGGGAGCACAATATAGGGAATGCAGTTAGCATTAATGTAATGGCTGGATATAGAGCCAGAGGAGAGAAAGAACAATCAGGGGTATCGTTTCATAAACTATATAAATGTCTAAACAATGTACACTTGAAACTAATAATAAAATAAAATTTTAAAAAAATTAAATAAAATAAATAAAATTAAATAAATAAATTAAATGAAAATAAAATAAATAAAAAGTAAAAGTTAACCTAAAAAAAATCTAATATTTCTGGATATAAAAATTATAAACCTAACTTTATCAACAATTCACTATTTTATTTATATAACTAGATATGTAAAAAGAGTGTATGTCTTTGCTAGGTTAAAAGGGTTTACAAAATGTTTAATTAAGCTTAAGCAATGCAGTTAATAATTTTGTGGTTAACTCAGAATGCAGTGGTTAACATGATTTAATTTGTTAAAGTCCTATTAAAGAGAGAAGTACAGCCTTTCGTAGTATACTAAATGAATTTTCTCCAGTATGGTCCTTATGGTATAAGGCTTATATAAAAATCTGCACAATACAGTTGGTGGGAGGGAAAGCCTATACATTTTTAGCAACAATAATCAAAACATACTGGTTTGTTGGCAAAAGAAAAAAAATTATTGTAAACATTTATGCATTTTCCTATTTAGGTTAATTTAAAGTTAAATGGAAATTAATAGATACTTTGAAGCAGCCTTGCAAACATATTAGTAAGTTTGACTGATTGGTAGGATCAAATGAAAATTCATGTAAAAATTATTGAATGTATCTTTGATGCTGAATTCTCTGGAATAGGAAGAAGAGAACATTTTTGTAGCAAATCGTGCTTTAAAATAATGAAATGGTGATATGAAAAAATATGTAACACTACATAAAGAATCATGTATGTCAGTATTTTCAACTGTACAGAATATAGATTCTTTGTGCAAGTAGCGGTAACTAAATTTAAATAGTCAAGAAAGTCGTAATGGTACAGATGGGGTCTGTTCTGGGACATTAAAGACTTTTAATAAGTGGAATCACCAGAAGATGTCATGTTATATACACGAGTTGAACAAAGATGCTAAAGTGGTACCTTAAATACATAGAAAGTACTCAATGATTAGTAATTTGAGTTATCTTTAAATATCTTTAATTATTAAAGCATATAATCTATTATTAAAGCACATGTCAACTTCTTAAGAATAAGAATTTTCTGTTTTACTTACCCTTTGTATTCCAGTAGTATTTTTTATACTTTAACTTATTAATTACTTAATAATTTTTTGATGAATTTATATTGGATGTGGAGATTGTTTCGATCAAAGTTATAGTAGCTAAATAAACTTGTGTTTATTGTATCTTTTAGTAAAATTCATTAAAATTTTACTTAAATATATTTCTTCAGGTTCTACTCTATGATTCCTTATCCAGCTAATGAAGTTGCAAGTGTCCAATGATACCTCTGTATTAAGTTTTTGTATTATAAATGTGGACCAAAAGAGATGACGAGTACATTTTGACTGTTTATAAATGCATTTACTTAAATCTAAAAAAAATTTAATATGTATTATAAAATTGAGATTCTAGAATTTAAAGAGTATGACTATTTATAAGAACTCTATGCTCTTTTGAATCTGTTACAGAGATAAACTATTAAAGGAAACTTTGCTTTTAGCCATGTAGAACTATATATTGCTCTCTCTTGAGAATTGTATCATCAAACACATTAAGTGGTGTATCTGAGAAGAATAAGAGTTCTAATTATGTTTATAATGAAAAATAATATATAAATAAAATGTGTTGCTATCATAGTAATGAATATTAAGAACATTAAGAATGATCTGTGCTATGCTTATTATAGCAAGTCTTATTAATTTGCATCAAAATTTTAATTTTCACCTGTAGTCTAGTGAGGAATACATTTTAATAATGTAAAATAGATACAGAAAGGAAGTTAGATGACATTGTATTTCTTATATTTAAGAATTATTGCTGAATTTTTGTCTTTTAATGAAAAAATTACTATCTGATAAAAAACCAATTGGCCAAGATATTTCTCCACATTACTAATTAATAATTTATATTTTCCTAGAGAAAGTAGTTTTGAAAGCTTATTTTCTTCTGCATACTACTAATCTTTAACAAACGACCGTACATAAAACATTGCAAATTCTAGATTCCATCAAAGCCCTATAGAGAGTTTTTCTCAGAAATTGGCAAGCTGATTCTAGAATTGATACAAAAATATGAAGGGTCTAGAGAAGCCAAAAGACTTTTAAAAATGAAGAGCAAAGTTGAAGGATTTTTTAAAATCTTTTAAAGTTGTAGGATTTAAACTGCCTGATTTCAAGATTTACCATAAAGCTATACTATTTAAGATAGTGTAGTATTACATTGGTATAGGCATATATATTGGTGGCATTAAATAGAGAGTTTAGAAATAAACCTACATAAATATGTTGATTCAGTTTTGGTAAAGGTACCAAAGAAATTTGGCAGGGGAAGTGATAGTCTTCTAAAGAAACGGTGATGGGAAAGTTGAATATCCACAGTGGAAAATATCAATCCTAAAAACTTAATTTATACTGTTTATAATACTTAATTCAGACCTGATCACTGACTTAAATGTAAAAAGTAAAACTGTAAAACTTCTAGAAGAAAACAAAGGAAAAAATCTTGACAAAAATCATAAATTATAAAATCCAAAAATGTTAAATGGGACTTCATCAAAATTAAAATTATGGTTATCTTCAATAGTCGCTGTAAGAAAATAAAAAAAAGAATATCATAGAATAGAAAGATTTTCAAAAAATATATCTGATAATGGACTTGTACACAGATATATAATGAACACTTAAAACTCAATAATAACATAATCTAATAAAAAATGAGAAAATGATTATTTCTTGTTAATATTGAATTTTAAAAATACTTTCTTCCAATCTATGGCTTGACTTATGATTTATCTACTGCTGAGCACAGAGTTACCTGAAGTTTAGCAACTAAAAACAAGAAACATTTATTACTTCACAGTGCCTGTAGGCCAAGATTCTGGGGGAAGTTAGCTAAATTTTTCTACTTCAGAGTCTCTCATAAGATTGCAGTCAACCTGATATTAGAATGACATTTCATTGCTTCTGTCTTATTCTATTCATTAAAAGTGAGTCAGTAAGTTCAGCACATATACAAGGTGAAGCTATTACACAAGAGTGTGATTACCAGGAGGCAAAAAAATGTTGAGGGCCTTCATAGAGTCACCAATGTTAGCACACCCTCTGGTCCCCTATGATTCATGTCCTTCCTGCATGCAAAATATCCAGAGTCTCCCAAAGTTGGGTTTTATTTATTTGTTTCTTTGGCAGACAGGTTTTTTTTTTTTAATTGAGGTTTAATTGACATATAAGATTAGTTTCAGATGTACAACATAATGATTCACTATATGTATGTATTGCAAATGATCACTGCAATAAGGCTAATAAACATTCATCACGATGCATAGTTACAAAAACGCTTTCCAGTCTATGGCCATGCTACCCTGAGCAAGCCCTATCTGCTCTGATCTCAGAACCTAAGCAGGGTCAGGCCTGGTTAGTACTTGGATGGGAGATCACCTAGGAAGATCCACTTCTGTAGGCATAAAAAATAAAAAATCATAAGCTGACAAGGTCCTTGCAGTCTGTGAGATCAACCAAGTATTGCCTCACCTAAAGAACCAAAAAACAAAAACAACAACTCTTTCTTTGTATCAGGAACTGTTAAGATCTATTACTCTCTTAGCAACTTTCAGATATAATAAAGTCTTATTAACTATAGTAGCAATGCTGTGCATTACACCCCTATGAGTTACTCATTTTATAACTGGAAGTTTGTATCTTTTGGCCCCCTTCATCCATTTTGCCCACATCAACCCCCCCACCTATGGAAAACATCAATAATTATCTGTATCTATGAACTTTTTTGTTTGTTTTTGATTTCACATATACGTAAGGTCATACTGTATTTGTCTTTCTCTGTGTGACTTATTTCACCTAGCATAATGCTCCTAAGTTCCATCTGCATTGTCACCGATGATAAGAATCATTCTTTATTATGGCTGAATAATATTCCAGTGTGAACATTTGTGTGTGTGTGTGTGTATCACATCTTCTTCATCTATTTATCTATTCATCAATGGACACATATGATATCTTTGCTATTGTAAATAATGTTGCAGTAAACATGGGGTATCTATATATTTGTTTAAGTGTTTTTGTTTTCTTCAGATAAATACCCAGAAGTGGAATTGTTGGATCATAGAGTAATTCTATTTTTAATTTTTGAAAATCCTCCATACTGTTTTCCATAGTGACTGTACCAATTTACAGTCCAACCAACATAGCACAAGGATTGCCTTTCCTCCATATCTTCACCAATGCTTATTGCTTGTCTTTTTTATAATAGCCATTATAACAGGTATGAAGCGATACCTAATTGTGGTTCTGATTTATATTTACCTGATATTGACAATCTTTTCATGTACCTGTTAGCCATCTGTATGTCTTCTTTGGAAAAATGTCTATTCAGATCCTCTGCCCATTTTTAACCAGATTGTGGTGTTTGTGGTGTTTTTGCTACTGAGTTGTGTGTTAACCCATTATTAGATATATCATTTGCAAATATTTTCTCCCATTCGGTAGGTTACCTTTCCATTCTGTTGGTATTTTCCTTGGCTATGCAGAAAGTTTTTTAGCTCAATGTACTCGCACTTGTTTATTTTGCTTTTGTTGTATTTGCTTTTGGTGTCATATGATGATTATATGATTTTTTCTTCATTTTGTTAATCAGTGTATCACACTGATTGTTTTTCAGATACAGAACCATCCTTATATCCCTAGATTAAATCTCACTTGATCGTGGAATATGATCCCTTTATGTATTGTTGAATTTGATTTACTAATATTTTGTTGAGAATTTTTGTGTCTATTTCATCAGGAATATTGGCCTACTGGTTTGTTCTTTTTTTTTTTTATTTAAATAAAGTGCATTATGATGGTGTGTTATATCTACTATAGTCCCATTTATAAATTTACTTTAAAGAAAGCTTCAAAGCTCAGTCAAAATTGGCTCGAATAGGAAGTTCTTTTTGTCTCTTTATTCTTAAAAATATCTCTATAATAACACATTATACAAACATATACTTTTAAGGAGAAATGCCCTTTCACTTTGCTATCTATCTTTTATTTCCCTTTTATTTCTAAATAAAACACTAAAGTTTTTTAATGTACGGTCATAATTTCTAAGTAACCCTTCTTTAAAATTGCTCCACATAATCTTTATTTAGATTTTCCATTAAATCTACTCTGAATCAGATTGCCACTTCTAACATTTGAGAAATTTGGAATTGATATCATTTTGCGGTATAACATTAAAACTACTATTTTTCAAACTTCGGAAGAAATTATGTTTAAGAATACCAGTGGACGTTCATTTATGTATCATTTGATTTTTTCTGACTTGAATTAAAAATGATCTTTTTTATATTTTAAAGAGTTATAAGAAATTTACATTTCTTTCCATATGCTTTTTGCAAACTTTTTTCCATCTCAAAACAATTTTATTCTCTGATATACATCATATCTCTTTTCTTAGCTCTTTATATCATTACTGAATCAGCTGAAAGTCTAGAATCTCATCATCTAAATCAAATCCCTATAGGGATGAAGCCCTTTAAATGTGTTTTTTAAGAACCACTTTTTAATTATAGTTCCTCTCAGACTGTAGAACCTGGTCACCAAAAAGACTTGCTATCTGAATAGAGTAACTGCCATAGACATTTTAGTTTAAAAAAACTGTGCATGAGACAGGAAGTCACTTATCCTTGAGAATTCTAAAATCTATCCAAATGTTGGAAGCTCCTTGATTATAGATCAAGGCCCAAGAATAATTTTCCGTGGCACTTACATCTGCTCTCTGGGCACTTGTTTCACCTTATTTATCATTTTCACCCTCAGTGTCATTTTTCCTTTTGCATGAAAGGCAGCAGTTTTTTTTGCAGCTAACTAGATATAGTAGTCTGCTTCCTGCAAATAGAATTCAGGAGGTCCAACGGCCTTTTCTCATTTGGTAGTTTCTTAATTTTAGCATTAGTTGCTGCATGGATAGGCTGAAGATTTTTTTAAAACATCAAGTTCTCACTCTTTTTAAGTCTTTTAATTTATCTATTTTCTCTTGCATTTCACTGTTGACAACAGGAAGAAACCAGGCCACAGTTTCAAAACTTTCCTTAGACATTTCTTTAGGGAGATAACCCAGTTAGTCAGGCACATTTTCTACTTTATGCAAAATCCAGTTTAGTGTTGTTAATCTTTTTGCCACTAAGTAACAAGGATTCCTTTTGTTCCAATTTTCAAAGAGATGTTCCTCACTTTCCTGAAAATCCTCACCCACAGCACACTCCAAGCCCAAATTTTTACAAACAGCATATTCAAGGCACTTTAAGTTTTAACCAACACTTGCTTCAAAGTCTAGTGCTCAATTTCAAATTATTCCCACAATTTTGTTTTTGTAATGGCAATCTCCATATTCAGGCACCAAAATCTGTGTCAGTAATCTTAATTTATTGCTGCTTAATAAATTAATCCAAGACTTAGTGGTTGAAAACAGCAAACATTTATTATTTCAATTTCTATTGGTTAGGAAGCCAGGCACAGAGTTTCAGGGTGTTTCTGCCTAAGGTCTCTCAAGAGACAGCAATTAAGGTGTCAGCTTGGACTACAGTTGTCTCGTATTTCAGGTAGTGTAGGATTCACTTCCAAGCTTACTCTTATGATTCTTGGTATGCTTCAGAAGCTCTGCTTCTAGGCATAGTGATGGACTCTCTAAAGGGCTGCCTTATGACATGTGAGCTGGTGTCCTTCTGAGTGGCCAGTCCGAGACAGAGGAAGAGAGAGTGCTCAAGACAAAGGCTACAATCTTTAATGGCCTAACATCAGAAGCAACATCTCTTCATGTCTGCTATATTCTATTCAACAGAAAATTCAAGGATAGGCTATTACACAAGGGCTTGAATACCAGCAAGCAGGGATTACTGGGGTTATGGACTATAGGGGATTGGGGTAGGGAGCATCTTCAAGTCTTCATACTGCAATAACTTTGTATAAATACATACCATTAGTGATTTGGAATTGTCCATAATATTGAGTTAAATATTGCCCCTAATCTCAAGATTTTAACAAAAAATCATGTACTTGATGTCTTGAGAGGAGAATCACAAACCTTGAATGGATGGAAAATGTCCTCAGTGTATCTTTTAAGTTATAATTTAGCAGACTCTCATTATATATAGGGAAATTACCTTTTTTTGTACTTCCTAGTTCTTGTTTTGTGTATATATGCACTGTGAAAAAGAGAACCATTACTTAACACATCATGACTTTGATAAACATGTTTTTTATTGCCTCCAATATAAAAATTTCAATAAAGCTTGACTTATGCTCTCACACTGCTACATCTTTCACATAATGTCTTCACAATGTTTATATTTATACATTAAAGGTTCTTGATGCATGAAAACTTAGACCACTCCACCCCTAGTTCAGAGACAACATCCTGTATCAGTCAGGGTCCAGCAAAACAAAAAAACCCCAAAGATTTAATACAGGCAGCTGTTTTGATAAGTGAAGTCTAAAAGAGGATAAAAGTGATGCTAATAGAAGCCAGAGAAACAAAGCTAAATAAAGCACCCACCAGCCTTTGAGCAAGGAAACTAAAGGAAAGAGGTGACATTACCTGAACCTAGGGGAGGAGACATCTGCAGCTGGTGCTCAGACCTCTGAGGAGGGGCTGTAGTTTGATGATACTCTGACTGTAGAGGAAAGGTGGATGCAACTTGGTGATTTTGAAACTCTAACTCTTGAGTGTGTGTTTCTAGGCTGTTTTATTCACATCCCAGAGAGCTGCTGCGTGTGTCAAAAAAGCCAGATTCTAAATTTAGCTGTCCTAACCAGAGAGAGATCAACCAGACCAGGAAGCTAGAAGCTCTTTTCCTCATTCCCGGCCTTCTGATCTTCCACCAGTGATTACCACCAGGAGTGATTAACTCTCAGCTGGTAAGGGAGTTGGCTAAATGTAGTTTGCAAATTTCCAACGCCAGCATCACTGAGAGGAATATAGATGGGTAAGCTTGAATCTAAGAGACTCAAGGTAAGTGCTCCCTAAGAGAATGTTGTAATGTTTTTAGGTTACTAAAGAGCTGATGATATATTAAGTTCTGTGAGTTCTTAAAAATGTCATCCATATGTATTTTCAGATTGATATTAAAAGCCTTGATTCACATAGTACTGGTTTAACCAAGTTGTCACAGGCCAGGTTCCCAATCAGCAAGTGCCGAGAAAGAATTGGGCAGCGAGATATTTATTGGAATTAAAATGGTTTCAGATGAGAAGGGAGAGGACGAAAAATTGAGGAGAGTGGTCTCAAATGTCAGCGTCCATCAGAATCACCCAGAAGTTACTGATACGCACTCCCAGAATATCTGATTCAGTAGTTATGAGATGGGCTGAGAGGTTTGCATTTATAAAAATATCCCAGTTGCTGCTGCTGTTTGTAGTATGGGCTTTCAGTAGAAGAATACTCAAACTGTAATGCAGGCTCAAGAAAAGCCTTGGTTAGCTTGGCAGAGAGCTGTCAACAGAGTGCTGCTCATTATATGATACCCTGCTGGGTCAAAAGAATCAGGCCCTTGTCCCCTCATCTCTCTCAGTCACTAGATAAGGTTGCCCTGGGATGGGCATGAAGCTGGGGGAGGTCAGCTCTCTGCCACTGAGGCAGACTCTGAAGAAGTTACAAGCTAGATGCTAGGCAGTAAGCCTTCCTGATAGGAGATTGGGTGGTATATCTCTACATCTTCCAAAAATTTTGAAATAAAGCTTCTTCACTTAGGGACTACTGTAAGTTATTTTTAAAAAAAAATCAAATAATTTAATGTAGTATCCACTATTCAAATAAAATACAAAATACAGAACTACAGTTAGTTCCCTACACAACCATGAAACACAATGAAAACAAAAATATGCTTATAAAATGAATATGATATCTGTGTCTTCATATTGTTTTGAAATAATTATGTAATACATCTATAAAACAAAGCTATTTTACAAAAATAATGCAGGATGCAATTAAGGATGTTAGAGCTCATCCGAAAGACATAAAGTCCAGGTATAATGGGTAAAATTTATGATTTAATTACGCAAAATACTCACTTTCTTGGTTGCAAACATAAACTATGTTCAAACTATGCTTGGTCTAATTATGAATTCATACTGAAACCAAAAATAAACTCGTTGATGAGTTATAACATATTTCAACATTAATATTAAAGAACATTTAAATACACTACCTTCAGATTAATTTCTGAAATCTCCATATATTTTAAAGCATTAAAGCTTTATGATTATATATATCCAGAACCACAAAAATGTATTTTTTATTTAGAAGGTAACTAGCAGGAGGTTTTTATTCTGAGAAATGACTCAACTATGTACTACATAAAATTGTGTCTTGTATTTTAAAATCTAATCTTAACAGAATGAGTTAGATTTTTGTTTGTTTCATTTTGCAAATCCCGTTGTTGCTCTCAGTTGCTATTTCATAATGGTCATTCAGAGCTATTTGTTTCCAACTCTATGACTTAGTAATAAGTTTGTTTAGACTTTACAACAAAATCTCTGATGGCCAGATTAAAACATGCAAAGTCTAAAATAATCATAAAAATGGCTGAAATAGGCAACGAGAGCTAAGGAAACGTATTATACAAAAATCTTCCATTCTCTATGACATTCACTTAAGGACTAAAGGTGACTCCTTAAAGATCTGGAGAAAACTTCACCCAAGAAATGATGTATTTTAAACAAAACAGAACAGATATGCTATATAGTTGCCAATCCCTCAAGAATTCATGTGAATATTTCATACTGTAACACTTAATGTAGCAATTCAATTGTTATGTTTCAATATTATTTATATATGTCACATATATATTTAAAGCATCAGAATACATTAATATGGCAAGATTATTTTAGAATATAACTGCTCTCCAGTTATATTTATATATGTATATGTAAATGTGAGTCTATGCACACTTTTGGATATATGAGTCTTTGTATGGGTATGTATGAATAGTTTAAATATAATATAAGAGTGACTGGATGTGAGATGAAAGAAAGTGGGAGGTGTCTATGAATGGCTCGGTAGTTGATATATTTATTTTTAATGCTATCTTCATACCTATAATTATTCATATTTATGCATGTGTATACAGGCAAGTGCTTAAATGGGTGCATTTTTTTAAACCAAAATATGTAACATTAATACTTTGGTTTAGATTCTATTTAACAGATTTAATGGCAAATTTTAAAATCACTGTGCTTATCTATCTGTTTGTCTGAAACACTTAAAGGGATTTTTAAAATTAGGGTGATTTGTTAGATGTAAAAGCGTTTTTTAAACATTAGAAAGCTGGCTACATTTGGACATAGCTGTTTCAAATGGTTGAGAAAACAGGTTAAATTTTTAGATGTAGTCTGAAATGTCTTGGGAGCTGATAAAATCATGTTCGCAAACACTGTTAAATGTTTGGGAAAATTTAGTCATCAAAATGAAAATTAATTGAGCATTAAATGTGATTCCACTTATATAAGGGATCTAAAATAATTAAACTCATAGAAACAAAATATAGACTATTGGATACCAGCAGCTGGGTGTGGGGAAAATAGGGAGTTGTTGTTCAGTGGATACAACATTCCAGGTATGCTAGGTGAATAAATTCTAGAGTGCTGCTGTATAACGTGGCATCTATGATTAACAATAAGGTATGGTACGCTTCAAAATTTGTTAAGAAGGCTGATCTCCTATAAGTGTTCTTACTAAATATTAAGAAACAATAACAAAGGAACACAAGGAGACTTGGGAAAGTATTGGATATGTCTGTTACCTTGGTTGAGATAATAGTGTCACGATGTTCAGGTTCATCAAATAATATACATTAAGTGTATGTAGTGCTTTGAATATAAACCATATCTCAATAAAGTTTTTAATAAATATTCCAAATAAAGGTATTTAATGATAACCCACATTACTATATTTATAATTGCATCTACCAGATTATGAACTGTTTCCGTGAATTTAAAAGCGATTACTAAATTTGTAAACTGAATAAATTGAACACTAAAGAAAATGCAAGCAGTCGTAAAGGTTCTTGCCAACCACAGAAGCTGTACTTTCCCCCATACCCAAATCTCCAGTAACAAACCTGTAGAGGTCCTAGAAAATTCTCAACCACATACATATGCAGATGGAAGGTGATTTTCTTTCTTTCTTTTTTTTTTTTTTGCCTATAAATGGTTTCTTTTTTCTCTTAGGCCCTCCTCACCCCTTATCCTGAAAAGAAAATGAAATCAACAGAAAAGCTAGATTTAATATAGAAAATAAACGACTTCAAGAATCTTTCAAGGAAATATTCAATCTCTAGGTAAAAACGCTTAGTCTCTTAGGCTTCTCAGATTTCATCTACAAATGGCAAGAGGTATTTGGAAATATAGCTTATGGGATCTCTTATTAAGGTGTGGAGGCAGGATGTTTCAGGCCCTCTGCCCATTCTTTGACCAGGTAGACTTTGTAGCCAAAGTCATTGCTCAGCTGAAAATACTTCGTGATTTTCATTCCATTACTATGTCTTTGTTTCTTGGAACAAATTAAGAATACATTGAAATGTACTTGACACTCCGGTTCCTTCTGTCAAATACATTTTTCTATTTCTCCATGTGGCTTTTCCCCTCTCTTCTTTCAGGTCTCTGCTGAATGGTTAGTCAAAGAGTTCTTCCTGGACTATTCTACATAGAACTTCTCTCTGCACTGTTATGTTTAGCTGTTACTTTGCCCTATTCTTATTGAGAGCAACTATAAGCCAGAGACTGTCTATTTTGTTTACTGCTGTATCCCCAGTGTTTAAAACAGTGACTGGAAAGTATTAGCCACTCAATACTTATTTTATGTGAATAATATATTTACAGCTAACTTTAAAGAGATATTAACCTAGGTAGTAGATGTTAATGTTAAACAGTTTAAATATATGACACATAATCATGACAAGAATCCTACGTTATAGAGAGAAGTGACCAGTTTAATAATGGCAGAGATAGGACTTAACCTTAGGCAGTTTGATATCAGAGACTATACTGTTAATCGTCATATCAAATTATCAGATTCCTTTAGTATGTAAAGTAAAACATTACTTTCTCTTTGAGGTTTTGATGTTTTTCATTCTCTTAAATAAATAGTGCAAATGCAATTAACATTTATTTTTACACTGGCCAAAAGACAAAGTTTTGTTTGTTCTTCAATCAGTAATTTTATTAATTCCTTGGAATATATGCCTTCTCTAATGTGCTGTTACAAGTTTGTGGGTTTTTTTTTTCCAGAAAAAAATATGGTGAATTAAACTTATAATTTGCCTTTAGGATTTCAGATCTGCTGATCTTGTATTATTTGTGATTTGTTTGCATTCACTGTCCTCTGGGAAACTCTAGGCTTTGATTTTTCCTCTTCAGTGTTTTATAGTACATTCATGCTTATTGCACTTAATTTTGTGCTTTGCGAACACTTTTCCTATTTTACGACATAATTTTTAGTTCTAATTATATATGACATGTTAGTGTTACTTTCAATTCTACATTTAAACTCTAGTTTTCAGAAAACGATGAAAAAGAATATATATCACTTGGGCTGTATTCAGAAACTGACAGTATAATTTGGTCATAAAATTCTGTGCTCATGTTTTATTGCTTTTTCACTGAGACTGAATATACAAATGGTTGGTAGCCAGACCATATATAAAATCGAATTGTGACCCTCAACCTGCAGCAAGCAGTCTAAGGAAACTGAACAGCAGTCTCAGTAGCTATTGGCCAAAACAGGCAGGACTTGATCAATAACTGACAGCTTCCCTAATTTTTTCCCATGCTTTCAATGTAGAACTAACCAGAGAAAGCCAAATATGCACCTCTAACCAATCATCGAGGATGCCCTGCTTCCAGTTAGCCCACTTTCAGCTTCTCCATGGCAACAGCCTCCAATCACAGGATACTTGAAGCCATTCCTTTTTTTTCCTATTAAGCTTTTCCATTCTTCTGCCTGCCTTTGAGTCTGTGCCAAATAAAAGAGCCGATGGTGACTCTCTTGCCAATGCTAGCTCTGAATAAATAGCCTTTGCTCATTCTCTTTTGGGTAGTCCGTGTATTTCCACAGTTCTCTTATCGGTACACTGATAATTTAAATTTATTCTAATTGCTTCTAGATTACATATTCATAATATATTAAAATGTAGACTTTCACTTATTAATTCATGAGCTCCAATTTTTAAGAGTTTAAGTATGGAAGAAGGGGTAGTCGAGGACACAGCCTCCCGCCCCAGTGCTAGCCATGCTTGTATCAGCATTCCTAGCCCAGGTACCTCCATTCAGAGACCACAACAGCTGAAACCTCTTTGCTAAGAAACTTTTCCCCACTTTGACTCAGCACTTTCTTACTCTTAACAATTCCCCTCCCCCTCCTCATGGCCACCTGAGTCAATAAAAGGCAGGACTTTTTCCCCCCAGGATCCTCAGCCATGAGATGATTCTCTCCACTGCGCTGTATATCAATCTGACTGACTCTGTCTCATTACCATTCCATGGGGATAAAGGAGCATTGGCAAGCCTGTAATTTCTTTTTCTTTGACTCTTACCTGTACTATCAGTTTGACGTGCTGAATTGTGACCCTGCACAATGCATATGTTGAAGTCCTAACCCCCAGTACTTCAGAATGTGACTGTATTTGGAAATACTTTAAAGAGGTAACTAAAGTTAAATGAAGTCATGGAATGGGCCCTAATCCAATATGATTGGTGTCCTTATAAGAAGAGGAATTTAGGATAGAGACACACAGAGGGAAGGAGGCCATGTGAGGATATAGGGAGAAGATGCCCATCTAAATCCCAGAAGAGGAGCCTCAGAAGAACAACCCCACTGACACCTGATCTCGGATGTCTAGCCCAGGAACTGTTGGTTTAAACCAGCCAGTATGTGGTACTTTTGTTATGGCAGTCTTCACAAACTAGTACATAAGGTAAGTAAAGACAGGCTTGATTGTTGTTTTTGCTTAGGCTCATTGTCCTAATTTATCACCTTAACGCTGTGTAGCTTAACAGCTTTTTTTTTTTTTTTTTTTTTTTTTGTATAAATGGTATTGTTTGAAGAAAAATTTTCATGGTCTCAATTTATATTTTTTTCTTTTATAGTTCATGTTTTGTTTAGCTTGTCTAAAATATCTTTGCAAGATCACAAACTGTTTTTTTGCAAAGAAATTTTATAGTTTCTAGTTGAACATTTAGGTATGTGTTTCATTTTGAGTTAATTTTTATGCATAGTGTAGGGGGAATGCTCAGTCTTTATGCATGCACATTAAATTTAATTGCTTCGGCACCTTTGTCAAACACGAACTGACACTGTATATGTGGGCCTACTTCTGAATATTCCATTTTGTTATATTGATCTATATGTCTACTTTTTCATTGATATCAAACAGTTTTGTTTTTTGTAGCTCTATTCTTGAAGTTAGGTAAAATAAATCTTCCAACTTTTTCTTTTTATTCAGTTATTTTTAGAATCAGCTTGTCAATTTAAATAATTGGAATTACATCAAATGAATAGTTCAAATGGTGGGGGGTTGTTTTAGTCCATGAATATTTTTTTTCTCTTTGTTTAGTTAGGTCTTTTTAAAATTTTCTCTCATTAATGATTTGCAGTTTACATTGTAGAGATATTATAGAGATATTTCCCTTGATATTTTATTTTTTGTACTGGGTAAATGGAAATTTGAATGTTTTATTTTATAATTGTTGCCGACCAGTTAATAAAAATAGAACTGATTTTGCTATTTTAACCTTTTATCCTTGAAATTTGCCATATTCATTTATAAATTTTAGTAATTTTTTGCAGATTCCATGGATTTTTTAATTTAAACTATTATACTCTCTGTAAAAGGTATACTTTTTACTTTCTTGTCTTTATGTCTTTTATTTATTTTTTGCCTTATTGCAAAGGCCAGGACCTTCAGAACAATGTTCAATAGGAGTGTTAAAAGTGGGAATCATTACCATTTTCGTGATTACACTGGGAAATTATTCATGTTTTCTTCATTAAAGATCTAGGCTGTAGATTTTTTCTTAGATTCATTTTATCAGATAGAAGAATGTCCCTATTATTTTTTAACAGCTTTATTGAGGTACATTTTATCTACAAAGAACTGAGCATATTTAATGTGTACAATTTGATGATTTTGGACATGCAAATACTTGTGATACCATCACCACAAAGTATTAATCGTATTTAACACTTCCCAGAGTTTTTGTGTTCCTTTTTTACTTTTTTATTTTGTGATAAAAACATTTAACATAAGATCTACTCTTTTAACCAAATCTGTGTGCACAGTACCATACTGTTAACTATAGGTACTATATTGTACAGCAGATATTCTAGAATTTATGCGTCAAGTATAATTAAAACCTTATACACACTGAATAGCAATTCTCCTTTTTCCCCACCTCACAGCCCTGGCAAACACTATTTAATTTTCTGCTTTTATGAATTAAACTATTTTAGAGATCTCATATAAGTTGAGTCATGTAATAGTTGTCCTTCTGTCACTGGTTTATTTTATTTATAATATCCTCCAGGTCCATTTTTGTTATTGCAAATGTCAGAATTTCTTCCTTTTTTAATTTCATTGTGTGTATATTCCATATTTTTCTTTATCCATTTATTCGTACATGGACACATGAGTTGATGAAATCCCATTTGTCTGTTTATGGCATTTGTTGCTTGTGCTTCTGGTGTTATATCAAGAAATTGTTTTAAAGACCAATGTTGAGAAGTTTTTTTTTTTTCTTTGAAGAGTTTTATAGTTTCAGGTCTTTGGACATATGCAAAAAAAAAAAAAGTCATGTTTAAGACTTTTATCCATTTTGAGTTTTGTGTATGTTTATCGGGGTTATTGGCCTGTAATTTTCTTTTCCTATAATGTCCTTGTCTGGTGAGAATATCAGGATAATGCTGACTTCTTAAAATGAATGTGGAAGTGTTTGAGAAGGATAAGTATTTTTTGGAAGAGTTTGATAAGGATAAGTATTAATTCTTCTGTAAGTTTTTGGTAAATTTCACCAGCGAAATCAACTGGTCTTGGACTTTTCTTTGTTGAAAAGTTTTTGAGTACTGATTCAATCTCCTGACTAATAATTGGTCTGTTCAGATTTTCTTTCTTCATTATTCAGTCTTGGTAGGTTGGTTGTTTCTAGGAGTTTATTCTTGATTTTCTGATTTGTTAGTGCGTAATGGTTCATAGTAGTCTCTTAATGATCCTTTGCATTTGTGTGATATCAGTGGTAATGTCTTTTCTTTCATTTCTAATTTTTATTTATTTGAGTTCTCTCCATTTTTCTTGTTAAGTTTGATTAAAGGTTCATCAATTTTGTGTATCTTTTCAAAAAAAAACAGTTCCCACTTTCATCTTTTCTACTGTCTTTATAATCTGTATTATATTTATTTCTGCACTGATCTTTATTTTCTTTCTTCTACTAACTTTAGGCTTAGTGTGTACTTTTTTTTAGTTCATTGAGATGTAAAGTTAGGTTATCTATTTGAAATATTTCTTGTTTTTTAATGTAGATGTTTATCATTATAAATTTTTCTCTTAGAACTGGTTTTGATACATCCCATAAATTTTGGTGAATTGTGGTTTAATATTTATCTCAATATAGTTACTGATTTCCCTTTTTAATTGTTCTTTGACTCATTGGTTGTTTATGAGTATGTTGTTTAATTTCCACATGTTTGTGAATTTTTCAATTTTGAACATTATCAGAAGTGTTTACATGTTTTTACTTCTACTTCAAAATATACTGTTCCTGATATAGATAACTTTCAGATACTCACTAATAATTATTATGACCCTAAAAAGAAAGTTCATTACTTATAATGATAAACTGTCAAATTAAATAACAAATTTTTGACCCACATCATTAATATTAACTTTTATTTCCCAGTAAATTGATAGTTTATCAATTTTTGAAAGATATTCAGTAGAAAATATCCTAAAACTCTTAATTAGTAGACTTGGTATATTAATGTTATAACAATGGCTTTATTTTGACAGTTATTTTGTGGACTTTACCCTTTTCACAGTCTAGCAAACACAGAAATTGCAAATGGTTAGGTTATTATTTACTTTTCTGTAATTACCAGTCTTTTCTCAAATGAGGCAATAATTCTTCCCATATCTATCTTACATAGTTATTAAATATATTAATATATACAAAAATATAATGTGAACAGTAAGGCGATACACAAATATAAGCAATAAATATTTCAATAAAATGTGAATACAATACTATTGCTTGGTTGTAGTGTGTAAATTCAAGACACGTACTTGGAGCCATGAATAGATGATGCCTTGATTGCTAATATCCAAATAGTGTGAGAATGATTACATATTGAAAATTGGGTAGTCGTTGGTTTCTCCAGTCACTAATGACACTAGAAAACTCAGTTTAACCATAGATCTTTATAGATTTAGTGGTTGCTAGAAAAAATAATTAATTCTGAAGTACTTTGGGAAACTTAAATTTTGTTATAGTAGTCTAACTTGTGATAGTTGATAACCAGGGGAAGTGTGTGTGTGTGAAATGATGAATTATCTGAGAACTTCGTATTGGAACATGCTCTATTTCCACAACCTCTAGCCATTCTAGAAACATAATCATCTTTGGAGATGTAACATAATTTTTATTTTTATTTTTTGCATTAATCTTATAGATTTAGTACATTTCTTCTCATTTATCATTAAAGAGCACTCTGTACTCTGCGTACAATGGGAAATGGAAGTTAATTGCTCTGCGATAACGGCAATGGACTGCATTATGTCACTTGAATGATATCAGTAACCAAGTGAAATGAGAGTTTCTTAGTAGGGAATTCAAAAGGAAAGCTCTTAAATGTTTTCCACAAGAATTTTAGTATGCCCTTGTCAGTATAATATAGCTGATATAGTGACAACCTAATTTCTCAGTAAGTATTTGCTTTAGCCATACCAGATGGTAGGCTCTACCAATAGCTACAGCTTTGATATTAAATAGATAGTCTTTTTTGTAAAGAAGTAAATTGCTTTATTTATTACTGATGTTGTCTCATTTATTGAAACACTTTGTCACAGCTGGAGAATGCAGCTGCTTTCTTTTTTCTTACAATAAAAAAAAAACATGAGAAATACATTAGAAAGTAAACCAGTTTATTCAGTGTTTAAAATAGGCTGTCAGCAAGTTAGAAATATATAATTTTCAGACAATGAATATATAATTTAAAACAAAACATATTGATAATGATCAATTTTTCTAATTGTGTTATAGTATTATTTTGAAACTTTTATTTCTTAGTTAAGACAAACAAAATACCCATATTTCAAACTTTTAAAGAAAATTGAAGCTTGTGAAATTTGGAATCCTTTGTGTAATCATCTACAAAAGATGATTAGATGTAAAATTTTCATAAATATATTTAATTACATCAGAGTAAGCTGACATATATTAGCAACTTGAAAACACAAAATATAATTGTTTCTGAATTATATGATGAACCAGTTTAGAACATCAAAAAATAATTTATTTAAACTGTACTTTTGAAGACAATAAAAAAAATTAAACTCATATACTCTTGTTTTCTAAGATTAGGTATATTTAGGCTTAGTGGTTCGAACTCAGAGAAAATTAGTGTGTACTACTGGTAGTGTATACAAAACTCTCTTGATTGTGACTGAACTTATAAAATCCAACTGAATAAATATTTGAACTAGAAAATCCTTAATACATAAAATAATTTAATATACCAGCTGATTAGAACCCGATAGAAAGTTTCCAGCTAAAATTACCTAAATGTATACTAGTAAAATAATTAAGAAGTAAGAAGAGCAAAATTAAATAGTAACTTCTCTTTCTATTCATTACAGAATAATGAACTAGATTTGTCCTCTATCCCTAAGTAAAAACAAAATCTAAAGGCAAACAAAAATATATGAAATAATTGTTTTCAGTTGGAAAAAATGCAGTGTAAGTCTGTGATAACTTTGAGAAAAAAAATAAAAACAGACAAACAAGATTTGTTTTGTGAATTTTCCCAAATTATTACCTGGAAACACTTTTCTCACTGCAGGGCAAGAAGGGTTTCTGGGTGTGGAGTGAGAATAGGTGAGGTTTTCATCTTCTTATGTTTTTATAGGATATCTACACAAGACTCAGTGGAGTGAACATTTCTGGCCTGTGAAGAAACATTAAGGGATTGTTCTAAATTATGGGACTGAGTATATTTGATCTGAATGAAAAATATTTATGAATTATACAAGTCTTTATTTATTTTAGAAAAAAATGGTATTATTTAAATTCGACTAAAGTCCATTGGCAAAATAACTGCTATTTAGAATAAATAGTTGTAAACCAGGCTTTAAATTTAACAATCAATGACCTTGGAGAAGTCCATTAACTTTTCTGGATCTCAGTTTTCTCATCTGTAAAATGAAATTGCTAAACATCTGTAGTTGAAAATAATTGAAAGTAATAAGAACAGTCATTGAGCATCATCTATGTGTCTTTAATTCTTCACATCTATTTGAAATAAGAATTCTTACTTTCCATTTTACAGTGAGAGTAAGTAACCTGTCCAAGGTAAAATAGCTAGTAGATGACAAAGTGAATATGTACCCTGGTATATTTGTTTCCCAAGTCTGTGTTATTATTCACATTATAATGCTTAGATATGAATTAACCAAAAAACATGTATTTGAATATGCACTTCATAATAGAAGGAATACACTATAGCAGGTGACTAATGTAAATGATAAAGGAAGATCAATATAGTTATACTAAATATTTACAAAGTCAAATTCTAAAAACAAAAAGACAGTCTGATCTTTGGGCCAAGATATTCTGACAGTCTAATAAACTTTAGTTATGATGATGCTACTTTGCCCAGTAAGAACAAGTTCATGTTTTAGTGGAACTGATTTAGGCAACTGGGTGATAATTTATTTAAACTTAGAGATTAGAAATTAACCATGTTTTAATCTTTTCTATTTAAAATTGTAGCATAATGCACATCCTGTACAAAAATCTTTTTATATATTTTATCAAATTTTTGTTATAATTCATACAAAATATTCCATTGAAAATATAAAATTCTATGAAGTTTGAGCAATAATATACTTGTGGAGTCATTACCACAATTAAGAAAAAGACCACATCTAACATGCCAAGAAAAGAGCCTTTATGCAGCTTTGCAGCCCAACCCTTTATCTGCCCCTGGCTGCAGACAATCCCTGATCTATTCCTTATGACTTATATACATTCCCGTTTTCTGGAATTTTACCTAAGTGGAATCATGTAGTATATAGTTGTTTTGTTTATTTTATTTTACAGAAGAAAATTATTTTTAGATTCATTCATGTCATTGCATGCATCAGCATTGTAGAGTGGTATACCATTGTATATACCATCATTTTTAACCTGCTTATCCGCTGAACATCTTTATGTGCTTATTAGCCATCTATAATTTTTTTTTGTAAAGTGTCTGTTAAAATATTTTGCCTTTTTCTAAAGAAATCTTTTCTTAACTAGATGGCAAATAATTTTTCAAATATTTTCTTTCAGAAATTTTACAGTATTAGTTTTTACATTGAGATCTATGATCCATTTAGAAGAGTAAATTTTTGTATACTGTGTCAGGTAAGAGTTTATGTTCATTCTTTTTTTTTTTTTTTTGGCATATGGATGTCCATAGAGAATAAATTTAAGTATAGATTTCGTGAAATCAATTCTTTTTATTTTTCTGTTGTCACACATGTCTGCCGGCTTCATCCAATTTCTAACTATTATAAACCGTGGTGGTGGCAAATGTAGCTCCAAATAAAGAAGTTCCCATTTTGTTATGTTCTTTTATACCTTTAACTCCTGAGTAATAATACAGTGGCTGGTCCCCACAAACAAGAAAATACTTTCCCAAAACTCATTTGGCCTTGTGTTTGGATTCTTTTTCCATCATTTTTGCTCTGTGTTTATAAAACTATGTGGTGGGTGGTAGAAAGTGGTTCTTTCTCACTCACAATTCTTTTCATCTCTGCTCAAGTTAGATGAGTTTTTGCAGCACTATTTCAAGCAGCATTATGATGCTATTTTAGAGGGAATTGGTAGTTGGCCATCATTTAATTCATTGCTTGTATTCATTTAAGGTCATCTTGGGAGGTTGTTGCCACTGTTTAGTTTCGGCATATGTTTAGGTTTTCTTTGAGTAAAATTTCTTTGGCTATTTTGTCAAGTGTCAGCAGGTAAGGGAGGAGGAAAAGTAGTTAGCACTTGGTCACTTGCTACCATCTTTCTAGATTTTGGGTATCTTTTCTTGCTAATAAAATTATTCAGAAAAACCTTCAAAGCTTTCTTAATGTCTTTCCTAGTGTTTAATATTTAGCATTATAAAAAGTCTTTATAAATATTCTTCATAAAAATTTTACTTGCACTGCTGTTTTTGAGATCTATTTTTCTATATATTTCACTTTTTCCCCCCTTGTCCAAGTCATAATGGAATAATATCGTCGTTTCGGTTAATTAGCTTTTCAACTTGATAAGGTCACTTAAATTTTTAACAGTTATCATATGCTAACATTATGAAAGGGTCCAGAAGAGGTATTTAGCAATGTCATTTGAATGAATTAATAGATTCTCAGTCATCAGATAAACAATTATTGCATAACAGGTCTTATTCCTTAATCATATGGTGCTTAATTCATATAATATTTGACTAAATTGAATGAGACCATGTTGCTTACACTTCTCACATTTGATTGTTACAAGGTTTTGAGAATGTGTTGCCTTTGCTTATTTATTAAGAATTCATTAGAAAAGGGTTTTGAAACATTATCTGCACTTGTAAAATGATTGAAATTGAGGATAGACAATGTCTTTTTGTTCTTATGTGAAAATTTCATTTCGTTTAAATATTGACCTCACTTTCAGTAAAATGCAATAATTTGTTTTGTATAAATGAGCTAAAAATATTGACTAGTGTGCTATAGTAATCATGAGAACAATGTACTTATTACCTAATATTGTTATTAATAATTAAACATGGACTCCCAGCTTATTCAAAACATAACATAGAAGCATAATGTTCAGCAATTCCCAAATATGTTTGAAATGTGACTACTTGAGGAAGCATACCTAAAATACTCAGTGGATACTTGTGAGCAAATTAAAAATTATTTTGTTTTCTTTTCTTGTTTATTCTATTGAGAAAATGAATCAATAAAATCCTGACCGTAAAGCTGGAAATGTGTAAGAGAATCTGATCATTATTTCATATCATGTGATTATATAATCTACTATAGTGAGGAGATATGCAACTGAGAAACTAAGCACTTCTGTGGAAGCCAGAAAATTAAAGTGAAATTCATATTCAGAACTTTCCTACTCAAATGCGTTTGATATAGTAAGAGAAAGAAGGCTTGTAAGTATGCATTGTTATATAATTCCTTCTCTAACATTGCTAAATTAATAATTATTTCAAGCATTTGGTGGTTAAAAGTGCTTGAAAAAATGTGATGTCAAAATATAAAAGAAGTGATTTTTAATGTTAAAATTGATATTAAACAAATAATGAATATTTGAATTCTACAATGTATTTAATTTTACATATTAATTTTAACCTCAAGAATATTTTTTATTTAAAGAAAAATAGAATGCTACTCAGAGCTAATACCACTGTTTCAATTTTCCATATCACCTTATAGACTTCTACTGATATGCATACATATTCATGTCTCTTAATGCGTTTTTATATCTGACTTCCAGATTCTTTTCTATGTTGCTATAACAGCATTCTTTATTGTTATTTCCATTAGTTGCATGTTCATTTTTTTTATTACAAAAGATATTTGTATTTTCATTTTTAGCAAATTGATTTATAATTCCTACAGAATGGAAAGTTCAGTAACTTAAAAATTATGTGATTTGGTACATTTAGATTTGTTTTTCATCTTTCTTTTATGTTCTGCTTACATTAGCCATAGCACTTATTATATAGTATTTTGGTTACTATCAATTAATATTTATTCCTTGTATAATATATTGAGCCACAATCTCCAGCTGTTTTTCTTATTCTTGTATTCCTCAGTGCCTGAGACATAGTAGAAGCTTAGTAAATATTTAATGCAATCCCCTTCACGGTATTCAACAGCATCAGATTTAAATCTAAAATCTGTTCTGCTTGCAGGCAGTGTTGCGGGGATAGCTCAACAAAGGAACAATGGTGCCTGCCAGCACTTTATTCTCAAGAGAGAGCTGACCCCTTTAGTCCTTAATCTAAAACCAGACAATTCAGTTTCTCCCTGTATGTCCATGGCACTTTTCATTGGTCTCTAGCAATCCTCCATCTCAGTGGACACAATTCCTACTGATTGTCATAGCCAGATGTTATGATTACTCTTTCCTGCACTGAAAAGTACTTTCCTGAAAGTACTTTCCTAGAGTACTTTCCAGCACTCTAGGCTGGGGAGCTGGATATGGGGCTGGGACCCCTCACACCTCAGGAGGGACTTCCACAGCTGAGCTATTCTTCCCAATTTTTAACTGCAACGAATGGGTGTGAGACCCACCTATTTTGCATCTCTGCCCCTCCCACCAGTCTTACCTTGGCTTCTTTATATCCTTAGTTATAGGAGTTCTATTCAGCTAGTCTTCAGATGGTTCTCAAAGATGATTGTTCTATAATTTAGTTGTAATTTTGATTTGGTCATGGGATGTGAGCACCGTGTTTACCTATTATTCCATCTTTACTGTAAGTATTCCTGAAAATAGTTTTGTACTGGACTGCCAGTCAATTCTCCTCAATTGTCATTGTTGTAAAGGCCTCCATCTATAAGTTGTATGATTTTGTATGGTCTTTGAGATCAAATAATTTATGAGATTATTATGAAAAGACTAACTTACTAATTGAATAATGTAATTATCATTGGAATGTAAACATTCTATATAATCATCTTTTTCTCTGGAGCTCCCTGTCATAACCTCACTAAATTTACAAAAGGAAATTCAATTATATAAAACAAAATTTTCTCAGGTGCTCCTGCTCTAGCACTGGCTTTTGTCAAGAAAATTTTGGATAAAACAGAATATATTATATTTTTCAAGATTCATGAGTCAGTATTAGGGTAAATAGTGACGATAACTGACATTCTTTGGTGTTTGGTCCACCCTTTTGGACCTTTGAAGGAAGATCCTTATTAAATTCCAGAGGCAAACATGCTGAAGTTGGATTCATATCACAAAGTAGCAAGTAAACAGATTTTGAAAAGTTTATCACTGAACTTACTATCTTGTTAAAATTCTCTTCTTTACTTTTTGTTTTTACAAAAAGTCTTGATATCTTTTGTCTCATTAAAATATTTATATAAAGGTTTGAATAACTTTAACCAATGCCTTACTTATTGATGGTATTTTACACAGAAAGGTACATTGTCTGGAAAGGGTTTTTTTAGTCATGAGGGTCATTTCATGCATATCTAGTATTTTATGGACAATAATTATTTACTTCTATATGGTGATTTAGGCATAGTTAGAGCTATGCTTGGATGGATGATTATTATAAAATTTTATCTGCCGGTGAGAAAAACTGATTTATTATATCTTTTATAAATACTTTTATTTGAACATACAAATATACCTTTAACAGTGAACCAATTCGTTTCATACTGTATCATAGACTCTAGCTTGAGTTTAATCTGAATTGCTAACTATTTTGGTAAAAATATCCTCTAAAAATTTAACAGAAAAAAATACGAGTTCATTTTCTAGTGGTGTGAGGGCTGACTGGTTTACTAGGTATGCTTTTTGTCTCTTCATCCTCATGGCACACTGCTAGCATGCAGCATCTTCACACCAAATGCCTATCAAAAGCAATCAAACCCTTCTCTTATCCAGGCCTCTATTTTACTTTCTTTTGTTCTTAATTTCTTGCTCAATATTATATGAATCATTTTATAGAACACCATGTTGTTATGCTTTAAAAACCATTTTATTTTCCATGGAAAATAACATAGTTATATCAGGTATAAAAGCTTCAGTACTTGTCCTTGTAAGATGGTGATGAAGATTTGGAAATGCTTGTGTTACTTCGAGAAAACACTTTTGAGAGAGCTGAAGATACCTTTGCCAGCATTTTAGATCCTTGTTTGGAAATGGTGGGGTTGGAAGTTTCTGTGGATATAGCAAAAAAGTAATATAGATGTTTATTAGACATGTTAATATTACAATCATACTATAGCATTGATGACTTAGAATTTAGAAATTGACATTTATAAACTACTTTATGGGTTTAAAAAACATTCACAAAGATTCTTTTGATTTGATCCAACACTCCTCTAAAGAGAACAAACAAATGATGGCTCTCCATTTTTAGACACTGAATCTTGGTGAGGTCAAATCCCTTGCCTAATAACACATGAGTAGCAAGAGGCCAAGTAGGGAATACGGTCTAGCTTTCTGATTCTTTTGGCATCAATATACCTATTGCACACTGATGCTCTTCTAGTTAGGTGTGCAAAGAATGCCTTTCTTTTTGTAGCAGAAACCTCTGTGAAAAAGCCTGATGAGCTACAAACTCACATGGTAAAGTAACTTTCAACTCTCTAAAGTGAGGATGTTTACTTCAGAGTGCTCAGGTGAAAATAGAAGTGCATTAAAACGGCTAAGATTTCTCACCTACTTGGGGTACATTTTTAGTTGATTAACTTCAAGTGATTTTTTTTGGTTATGAGAGATGAGTCCCTGAATTCATTTTTCTGTACCACTTATTCAACATGTGGGCTCTTAGAGAATATATTTTAATTTAACAAAATTATTTTATATGGAAAGACAGAAGTGAACATTTATGTGCTTTTCTGAAACTTTGATAGGATGTGAAAGGACATGAAAATACACAGTAAAAGCCCATATTTTCTTAAGTGTAGTACATGCCCAAAATCATGACTGTACCTCTTTCAGTTGCCTAGATTTATCTTTTCTAGCAAGATAATCTAAAGTTAAAGCTAAAATAGCTGACAGCAAATTTAACCATAAATAAAGAACAAAAAAGTCTGTGTAAGTTTTTTGTTTAACCTGTGCTATTATTTTTTCAAATGACATAAGAATTAAAAAGGAATAGGTCACAACCTACAACAAATAAGACAAAAGCATGGCTGAAAGAGAAGATGGACAGTGTTAAAAAGTAAGATATGTTTTACTAGCACGAGTCTTGCAAGGCATTGTTGCAAGACTTCTGAAATTCTCATTGGAGAAGTAAAGAGTGTCTGTTCTTGAAATATGGCTGTCTGTTTAAAATGCAGATTTCTGGGCATTCTTGCTCAGAGTTGCTAGCTTATGCAGTATAGAGAAGGTCCTGAAATCTGCATCGTTAAATGTATCCTGGGTAGCTCTCATGCAAAGAAATTCCTGGAAACACACTGAGACACTGCTCCAAATCTGCATTCACTATTAGATTCCTGCATCTTATTCAAAACTGGTGGGTGGCCAATGTTCCAGGATAATGGCATACATGAAGCCCATCCCCAGAGAGAACAGCAAATCTTTATGTTCATCAATTAATAGCTCTTTTCACAGCAAAACTGTAGGCTATCATTGTCATTACCCAAGTGTACTTTATCCTGGGAAGCAATGATAGCTATATGGAACCACCATATGGAAGGAAGAAATAATGTAAAATCAAAATCAGAAGATCTGTTTTTGAGCCCTAAAAGCTGTATATATTTGGACCGTGTAACCTCAGGCAGTTGTAAACCTTTAGTTTCTCTTTTGTAAATTAAGACTTTAAGATTTGCGAAAGGGGAATAATAGGGTGTAGGAGATATGTACAAGGTTTTTTTTTTTTTTTTTTTTTTTTTTTTTCCTCTTTTGGTCCATGAAATGTTTCACAAAAGCTTTGAAATATTTGATGTTAGGAATTTTCACATAAAACTTCTATCTCTGGCTTCTTTTGAAAAATGCTAAAACCTGCATTGGAAGACCTTGCAGATCTAAGCATAAAGAAATTGTGAATAGAGGAATGTTTCTTGATGCCTCTGAGATTGCTCTACCCAGTCTCTGATTTGGCCTTGGAAACTGGTTTATGTTCGCCTAGACTCCATATATACCAGTTAGAGTCTATTGAAAAAATATTTAACTTAATACTGTTTGAATACTCTGGGTTTTGTTCCTGAGAACTTCCTGTGACAGCGGGGAAAGGAAAAATAGTATTTTTTTTTTTTCCTAAGGCATAAACAGCATTGACTCAAACCTGATTTTATTTTCACCAAAAAGTCAGAGAATTTGGGCAGATAGAAGAAATTAGTTTTAATGTATAAACAAAGGGAACAAAACTGAAATAGGTGAGATTCCTAGAATTTTGGAGCATGTCTTAGCCGTTCATTTAGGAATTATGAAAGATGAAGTGCAATGTGGGAGAAGCAGACCCTGTAGCTTAGTAGTTATGCACCTGTGCACAAGCACACAATTGCTGTGGGCCTATTTGTTTACGTGTAAATGAGAAGTTACCCCAGGCCCTGTCCAGCTCTAACACTCTGATTCTACATAGCTAATTAAAAGTGGATAATTCAAACAGAAGAAGGTACTAGTTATATGAAATACTTTGAAAACCTGGAGAATTTTGAGGGAATACCAAGAGAAAGTCTGGTGGAGTTCTACAGAACTAGAAGTCGTCTTAGTTCCAAGGGAGGATAATATGCCAGTAAAAAAAAGAAAATCAGGCCAAGGAGGTAGAAATGATACAGTGAGAAAAAAGTTTCACAAAGACCCACAACTAGAGAGGAAGTTAATATGTTAGGGAGTCAGAAACCCGAGTTTGAGTCTTAGCTTCACTACATAGAGCTGTGTGAATATTAGCAAATTAACTCTAACTTCTCTTTCAGTTTCCTCATATGTAGAATGTGAATGAAACTATCTTCCCTGCTTGCCTCGCAAGAGAACTCAGTGAGGTGTCTTATATGTAAAAACTATGTATTTTGTAGTCAGGTCATCAAGAGCCAACACAAGCGCTCACTCTCTAAATTAGCCTTTGGGCCAATGTAGATTCTAGGAAAAAAAAAAAGTGGTAGTAAAACCTCAGTTAACTCATATATGAGAGCGACTGGTTATTTGACCTGACAAAATTGATAAAATTTCATTGTTGATAATCTTTCTAAAGTGTCTGACTCTATACACATGTAATTGAACTGATTCAGACATCCTATTGATTGTGCAACACATCAACTTGAATATCTAATGGATACCTCAATCTCAATATAACCCAAACAGAATTTTTATGTCCTCTTTCCCTGCTAGTTACTCCCATGGTCTCTCCTAGTTTATTAAATGCCTTGTTCTATTATATGCTCATTTAGGCTCTTGGAAATACAACTGTGATCTTCGTGGAGAGAGAAAGTGAAAAAACAATTAACAGTCAGATAATCATAAGTGCCAGGGTGAAAAACAAACAGAGAAGTGGATTAGTTAGTAACATGGTGGGAATGAAGACCTCATTGAGAAGGAGACATTAAAGATCCGAAGGTGAGGAATGAGCAGCGCAGATATAGAAGGAAAAGCACTGCAGGAGGATCAGCAAGTTCTAGAGCCCTGGATGCCTGGAATGTCTAAGGAGCAGCAAGGAGGTCAGTGACGCTGGAGCAGAGTGAGCCAGGAGGGGAAATAAAGGAGGTGCTTAGAGATACTAGGGGTTTGGGGTAATGTCCAGGTGATGTAGGGTTTTGCAAGCCATTGTAATTTCTTTCGTTTTTGGCACAGGTAACAAGGGAAACACTTATTATCTGAAATTGTCTTGTTTATGTCCTTACCCGTTGACTCCCTGCCCTAAGTTACAATGTAAATGCTATGAAATCAAGGACTTTGTCAGACTTGTTCTCTCACATGGGATGTGACACAAAGGAGATGATCAGTAAATCTTTGAATGAATAAATAAATGATTTAATTGGACGACTGCAATATTATCGAAGGATATAAGAATTAAGCATGATCTTTGCAACAAAGTTGGAAAAAACAAAACAAATAATAGCCTGTGATTTCATAATATAGGTATTATATGATTATTGTGACACCTTCTGGTTATGGTATGTTCATAGAATTCTGGCATATTTATTGCTATATTATGAATTATCTTAATGAAAATGATTTCCACTTCCATTTTCCATAAGAGAATATGTTTCTCAACTCACTCCTGGAGTAGATTAACAGTAAACACAGCACTCTATCTCTTGTACTTACTATTATTGTAACCACATTGATCTGCTTTGGATTCAACAGAGAACCAAAAAGTCCTCACAAATGTTTGAAGGAGTCCGTACTAAAAGATTAAACAGTGAAGTCCACACTAGTCAGAATTTAATGTGAACAAATAAATTTAGCTTTAAAAGCCGTGTGCGTGTGCGTGTGTGTGTGTGTGTGTGTGCGTGTGCGCGCACATGCGCTCGCACGCGTGCGTATTTGTATGTGTGGGTGTATTTAGGTAGGGCTAAGCGCTAAGGAGACTAACCTCTCAAAAAATTATTAAATCCTAATATCACTTGTTCTGGCTTAGAAACTATCATATGATACATCTTTATTTTGTCGTATTTCTCACAGGAGCACGGTACATGTAAATTTATATCATACCACATTTTTGAACATTTTAATGGCAATTCAGATAAGTCAAACTAGTTGACTCATTTTAACACTTTAGTGATGTAGGACTGGATCATTTCCTAAAGTAGATAAGCTAACAGGGGGGGAAAGAACAGTATTAATTTTAGGTTTGATAACTTAAAAAATTATTGAAGCAGTAAACAGTCTTCTTTTGAATATTTTCTAATTAAAATTAAAAGTAATAAATCCAACCTTGTGATATACTAGCATGTGTGCCTGGGGTACAATCTGCAGTCTCACTAAAACAAAAGAAAAGAGTATTTAATTTTCTGTGTATTCGATGAATAAAGGAATTACCAGTTAAGCAAAAAACAACCTGTCAGTCATTCTCCACATAGAAGTAAACTTGGAATAGTATATCCTTGAATTTCCAAATTAAATAAAAATTGACTTTTTTATCCACTTTAAAAATTTTGGTTAAATATATAACATAAAATTTACCATTTTAAACTAGTTTAAGTGTACAGTTTTGTGCTTTGAGTACATTCACATTGTTGTGCAACCATTACCACCATCCATCTCCAGAACCTTTTCATCTCCCCCAACTGCAGCTCAATACCCATCAGTTACTAACACACCATTTCCCTTTCTCTTTATCCCCTGGAACCAGTATTCTGCTGTCTGCTTCTGATTTGGCTACTCTAGGTGTCTCATATAAATGAAATCTATAATATTTGTATTTAATGTTTTGAGAAACTGTTATACTATTTTCCACAGAAACTGAACCATTTTAAATTTCCAACAGCAACATAAACGAGTTTCAATAATAAGTGATAACACTTGTTATTTTCTGGTATTTTAAAAATAATTATCCTAATGAGTGTGAATAGCATCTCACTGTGGTTTTGATTTGCATTTCCCTAATGAATAGTGATATTGAAATCTTTTTTATGTACTTATTCCCATTCGTGTATCTTCTCTGGAGAAATATCTATTCAAAGTTCTTTGCCCAGGTCTTAATTTTTTTTTCTTCTTTTTTTTTTGGGGGGGGGGGGGGTGGTGTTGGTGAGTTATAGGAGTACTTCGTACATTCTAGATATATCAGATATATGATTTTCAAATCTTTTCTCCCATTTACTGGTTTGACTTTTCACCCTATCCTTTGAAGCACAAAATATTTTAATTTTGGTTAAGTCCAATCAATTTATATTTTATTTTGTTGCTTGTGCTTTTAGTGTCATATCCAAGAACTTATTGCCAAATCCAATTGTGTGTCATTATACAGTTTTCCCAACACCATTTGTTACAAAAGACCGTTCTTTTCCCATTAAATGGTCTTGGCATGCTTATAAAAAATATTTTAATCATATATGGTCTACATGTCTGTCTTTAAGTCAGTACACCCCTGTGGTTTTTTTGTTCAATTTATTGGGCTGATGTTGGTTAATAAAATCATAGAGCTTTTAAATGTGCAATTCAATAATACATTATCTATATATTGCGTTGTGTGTTCACCATCCAATGTCAAATCTCCCGTCACCATATATTTGATCCTCTTTACCTTTATCTACCTTACCCCACCCTCATTTCCTTCTGGTAACCAATAAACTATTGTCTGTGTCTATAGTATATCTGTGAATTTTTGTTTGTCTTATTCATTTGTTACTTTCAATTTTATATCCCACATATGACTGAAATCATATGGTTCTAAACTTTTTTGTTTGACTTATTTCACTTAGAATGATTATCTCAAGATCCATCCATGTTGTCACAAATGGCAGTATTTCACCTTTTCTTATGGCTGAGCACTAGTTCATTGTATACATGTACCATATCCTCTTTATCCAGTCATCTATAAAAATACATTTTGATTGTTTCTATGTCTTGGCCACCATGAATAGTGCTGCAGTGAACATCAGACTGCATGTATCTTTATGGATAAGTGTTTTCAAATTTTGGGGGTAGATATCCAGACTAGGATGGCTAGGTCATATGGTAACTCTATTTTTAATTCTTTGAGAAACCTCTATACTGTTTTCCAGAGTGGCTGTAGCAATTTACATTACCACCAGCAGTGTATGAGGGTTCCTTCACTCCTCCAACCCCTCCAACACTTGTTATTACTTGTCTTGTTGATAATAACTATTCTAACAGGTGTAAGGTATCTCATTGTGATTTTAATTTATATTTCACTAATAGCTGATGAAGTTGAGAATCTTTTCATATATCTCTTAGTCTTCTTGGGAGAAGTGTTCAAGTGTCCTGCTCAGTTTTTAATTGGATTTTTTTTTGTTGTTGAGTTGTATGAGCTCTTTATATATTTTGGCTATTAGCCTGTTATCACATTGTTTGCAAATATCTTCTCCCATTCAGTTGGTTATCTCTTTGTTTTGCTGATGCTTTCTTTTGTTGTGCAGAAGCTTTTTAGTTGGATATACTCTCATTCATTTATTTTGCCTTTATCTTTCTTATTTGCTTTGAGGTCAAAATCTTCTCTAAAACCAAGTTGCATGAGTTTAGGAACTATGTTTTTTTCTATGAAATTTATGGTTGCACGTCTAATATTTAGATCTTTGATCCATTTTGAGTTAATTTTGCTGTATGACAGCAGTCTAGTTTCATTCTGTTGCATGTAACTTTCCAATTTTCCAAGCACCATTTATTGAAGAGTCTTTCCCTTCTCCATTGTATTTTTGGGCTCCTTTGTCAAAAATTATTTGCCCATACACAGGGGCATTTATTTCCGGGCTCTCAGTTCTGTCCCATTGGTCTATGTGTCTGTTTTTCTGCTAATGCCATGCTGTTTTGATTATTGTCACTTTATAGTATAATTTGAAGTTAGGCAGTGTGATGCCTCTGGACTTGTTCTTTTTTCTCAGGATCGCTTTGGCTATTCAGGGTCTTTCGTGATTCTATACAAATAGTACCACCTTGTTTTAATCACCGTGCCTTTGCAGTAAATTTTGAAAGCAGGAAATCTGACTTGTTCTTCCTTTTCAAGATTGTTTTGGCTACTAGGAGTCGCTTGAGATACCTATAGATTTTAGAATGATTTTTTTCCTATTTCTGCAAAATATGTCAGCATTTTTATAAGGATTGCATTTGTTATGTCAAATACTTTGCATAATATTGATTTTCAAACAATTTAAGTCTTCTACTCTATGAACATGAATGTTTTTCCATTAGTTTGTGTCTCCTTTAATTTCCTTCAGGAATATTTTGTAGATTTTAGTATACAAGTCTTTAGCCTCCTGGTTAAGTTTATTCCTAAGTATTTTATTTTGTTTAATAGTAGTGTAAATCACATTTTTTAAAAAAAATATAGTTTCCTTTTTATATTGTTCATTGTTAGTGTATATAAATGCAAGTGATTTTTCTGTGTTGATTTTGTATCCAGCAACTTTGGTGAATTCATTTATTAGTTCTAAAAGGTCTTTTGTTTGTTTGTTTCTCTTTGTGTTGAATCTTTAGAGTTCTCTACATTAAAGATGTCATCTGTGAACAGAGATCACTTTACTTCCTCTCTTCCAATTTAGGTGCCTTTTGTTTTCTGCTTAATTGCTCTGGCTAGTACTTCCAGTACTATGTTTAATAAAAGTGGTAAGAGTGGCACCCTTGACATGTTCCTGAGTACAATGCCAGTTGCAGGGATTTTCTATATATGAGTTTTATTATATTGAGGTAATCTTCTTCCTAGTTTGTTAAGTGTTATCTTGAAAATTTTGTCAAATGGTTTCTCTGCATTAATTTAGATGAGTATGTGTGTGTATATGTTTTTCCTTCTTCTTGTTAATGCGTTGTACTACATTGATCCATTTTTATACATTGAATTTCTCTTGTAATCTTGGTATAAACCATACTTAGTCATAATGCATAATCCATGTAATGTGCTGTTAAATTCTGTTTGCTGGTATTTTGTTAAAAGACTTTTTCATCTATATTCGTTAGGGATATTTGTCTATAGTTTTCTTTTAGTGTCTTACAACTGTAAGTTTCCCTCTTAGCACTAATTTCACTGTATCTCATAAGTTTTAGTGTATTGTGTTTTTGTTTTCATTTGTCTTAAATATTTTCTAATTTCCCTTATGATTTCTTGTTTGACTCATTGGTTGTTTAAGAATGTGTTATTTAATTTCTACATATTTGTGAATTTTCCAGTTTTCCTTCAGCTATTTAATTTTAATTTCATTTCATAGTTGAGTAGAAGAGATAGCTTATATTATTTCAATCTTTTAAAGTTTATCAAGGCTTTTTTAGTGGTCTACATATATGGTCTATCCTGGAGACTGTGTCATGTACATTTGAGAAAAACATATATTCTGCTTTGTTGAGTGGAGTGTTATGTATATATCTGTTAGTTCTTTTGGTATATAGTGTTGTTTAAGTTCACCACATCTGTCTGATTATTCTATCCACTATTGAAAGTTGTTTATTTGTAATTGTTATATCTTTGGTGAATTGACCCTTTTATCATTATATAATAATGTTCTCCATCTCTTATAATAGCTTGCTGTTTAAAGTGCATTTTGTTTGTTATTTGTCTAGCTGCCCTTTCTCTCTTTTGGTTTATATTTTCATGAGATATCTTTTCCAATCCTTTCACTTTTGACTTGTGTGTATCCTTATATCTGAAGTGAGTCTCTTACAGACAATATGTAGTTGGAACCTGTTTTTAAAGCCAAGTCAATCTTTTTCTTTTATATACATACACACACACTCATCTAAATTACATATATACACATACTCTCGTCTAAATCAATGCAGAGAAACCATTTGGCAAACCATTGGAGTGTTAATCAATTTACACTTAACATAATTATTAATAGGAAAGCAATTACTTTTGCCATTTTGTTATTTTTCTGTAAGACTTTTACTTTTTTTCATCCCTCATTTCCTCCACTACTGCCTTCTTTTACAGAGACATTTTTATTCCCTTTTCACTTTTTATGCATATTCTATAGATATTTTCTTTGTTATTGCATGGATTACATATAATATCCTAAAGTTTTGACAATCTATCTTAAATTGACAGCAACTTAACTTTAATACAGAAATTCTACTCCTTTATGGATTAACCTCCATCTCCTTTATGTTATTAATGTCCCAAATTATGACTTTATGTATTCTGTACCCATCAACAGATTTATAATTATTTTTATGTATTTGTATTTTTATATCCTATAGAAAAAAAAGTAGAGTTATGAACCAAAATTATAACTGTTTTTTTTTTCAGCTTTATTAAAATGTAATAGATAATTAGTTGTTCGTTTTTACATTTTACAATTCAATGAGTTTTTTCATTTATAGTTGGCATACAGTAATATATTGGTTTCAGATGCATAATATAGTGATTAGAGATCTATATAACTCACAAAGTGATCACTAAATCTAGTACCTCTCTTCCCCCTTACATATTTAGTACAATGTTTTTAACTATTTTCCTTATGCTGCATTTATATGTCCATGTCTATTTTGTAACTTTCCATTTGTACTTCTTAATCCCTTTGTCCTTTTTCACCAACCCCCAACAACCCTCCCCTCTAGTAGCCCTCAAAATATTCTCTGTATCTATAAGTTTATCTCCATTTTTGTTTACTTTGTTCTTTAGATTCAACACATATGTGAAATCATGTGATATTTGTCTTTCTCTATCTGACTTATTTCATTCAGCACAATATCCACTAGGTCTATCAAGGCGATGTCTTTTTCCATCCCCTTCCTTTTTGTCTGTGTGTGTCTTTTAATCTGAAGTGAGTCTCTCATAGGCAGCATATGTAGGGGTCTTATTTTCTTATCCATTGAGCCACCCTACCTTTTGGTTGGCACACTTAATTCTTTTCCATTTGAGGTACTTGATAGGAATATGATTATTACCATTCTTTATTCATGTTTTAATACATGTTTTTTTTTTTTTTCTTCTTAAAGAAGTCATTCCAACATTTCCTGTAGTACTGGTTTGATGACAATAAATTCCTTTAGCTTATTTTTGTCTGAGGAGCTCTTTATCTTCCTTCGACTCTAAATGATAGCTTTTCTGGATAAAGTATTCTTGATTGTAGATCTTGGGTTTTCATCACATTGAATAGTTTGTGCCAAGACCTTCTGCACGGTTTCTTTTGAGAAATCAGCTGCCAGTTTTATAGATGCTCCCTTGTAACTAACTAACTGCTCTTCTCTTGCTGTTTTAAGATTCTCTCTTTGTATTTAACCTTTGGCATTTTAATTATGATGTTTTGGTGTGGTCCTCTTTAGGTTCCTGGTTTTTGGGATTCTCTGAGCTTGCTGGGGTTTTATGTCTATTTCCTTTATGAGGTGAGGGAAGTTTTCAATCATTATTTCTTCAAACAGCTCTTCAATATCTTGCTTTCCTTCAGGTACCCACATGACACAGATATTTTTACATTTAATTGTGTCCCATAGGCTCCTTATTTTATTATTATAGTCTTGCTTTTTTTCTTGCCATTCTGATTGAGTGTTCTCGGGTTCTCCATCCTCTGTATTGGTGGTTCAATCCTTTTCTTTATCCACTCTGTTTATTCCACCTAATATACTCTTTATCTCAGATAATATGTTCTTCATTTCTGACCGGTTCCCTTTTTTAATTTCCATTTTCATTTTTATGTTTTTTACCTATTTTTTAGAGTTCTCACTGAATTCATCTACTCTTTCCCTAAGTTCATTGAGCATCTTTATAACCAATGTTTTGAACTCAGCATCTGTTAGATTGCTTGACTCCATTATCCCTGGATCTCTGTTCTGTTCTGTCATATGATTTCTGCTTCTTTGTCTTTCCATTTTGGCTGTCTTTCTGTGTCTGTTTCTATGTACTAAGAGAAGTTCCTAAGTCTCTTGGTCCTTTTAGTGTGACTTTGTATAGTAGATGTTTAGCAGCACAGTCTTGAGAGGGGTTCAGCTGCAGGCCAAGTTTAGCCCCAGCCAATTCCCCTCTGGGGCCACCTGTTAAGATTCAGCAAGCAATTTACAGATGCTGTGCTTTTAGTTGTTTCAAGCAGCCATGCCAGAAACTGCAGTCAGATGCCACCAGTGTGAGTTTTGGAGCTGGGTCAGCAAGGAGCCCCGGACTTGCAGAGAACACAACTGGATATGGCTTGGGTGTGTCCGTGAATTGGGGGACGTGGAGTTTCAGGGAATCTTCTGGGCAGAGGGACCTCTGTTACCCAACTCGATGAGGTTTCAGCTATGGCAGTGGCTGAGTTCACACTGAGAGTGAGGAGAGCTCAACAGAGGAACAATGGATACTGCTGGCTCATCTGCCCAGGAGAAAGCCTCACCTCCGGCTCTCACTCTGACAACTCAGCATCCTCCTGCAAGTCCCTGGTGTCCCCCTACCCCTAGCAGCTGACTCGGCTCTGGTGCTCAGAGCAAGGAGGTCTGTTGCCGAGGAAGGCCACATGGAGATATGGCTCCTCTAAGAGGCTTCTACAGCTGCCGGCTGCTACTGTAGCCACTGGCCCACTCAGCTGCTCGGGATCAGGCAGCCTTGTGTCTTTGCCCCACTTCCACCTTTTATTGTTGCAGGGTGATTTCTTATTTATCTCCCTGGTTGTAGTGCTTCTGGTTCATCTAGATCCCAGGTGACTTAGCCTGCTGTTTGCTCCATGTTTCTGTCACAACTTTGATTTGGTTGCAAAGCTTCTATCATCTATGCCATTTTTTCCCCTTCTTGGTAATACTGGTTTTTATATTTGCCCATGTTTTTATCTTCTAGAGAACTTTATATGTTCATATGATTTGAGTTACTGTTTAACATCCTTTCATTTCAACTTGAAGGACTCTTTCTCGTATTTCTTGTAAGCTATGTTTAGTGGTAATGAATGTCTTCAACTTCGTGTGTGTGTGTGTGTGTGTGTGTGTGTGTGTGTGTGTACAATAGCTTAACTTCTCATACCCATTGCTTTTCTCATAATAGAAAATGCTACTTCTCCCAGGTTATACAAATTCTTATAAACCTAAGGACAATTTTGATAAGTTTTAACTATTCTACATATAGTTATTGATTAGATTCCAAGTCTATGGCATACTTTGGTCTCTCTGTCCTCTATAAATGCCACACAGTCCAGACTCTGCTTCTATACTCATTCAAACTTGTACTGTCTTCTCTTCATGTTAGTACTGTCCATACTTACAGTCCCACATAAAACTACATTGTTTTCTAGAATTAATCTCTGAATGCACCAACTTGCACTGCTCCCTCTCTCCTTTGGATTCTTTCTACAGGCAGTTATACCACTAGAACAATTAGCTACTTCAGAGATTTGAACAGGAACTCTTAGGGAGGGTGGTACAGATACCTATTGTCACATAGTGCTTATCTCCTGGGTTGAAAACAAATTAAAACATGCTAGTAAATTCTTGATCCAAGACACTGCTATACTAGAAAGGATGTAAAGGGTAGAAAAATAAAAATGGGAGACCAAGTAGAAAGGAGCGGCCTTAGGAAGTATCCACAGTGGGGAGCTAAAAAGGAAAGGAAAAGAAGGAATGAGGGAAGGTTTAGAACTGAGTACTTGCCTACTCGTAGTTTTACCTGGGACCCCATTTTTCCCATAAGCATCACTTCTACCTCAGATTTCTACTAGTATATTGCTTTAATTTTATGTACCCGGCAGATGAACTCAGATCTTCTTGGTTGTATGAAGATGAACTCATAACTCTGTGTATGAAGTAATGTGTTGGTTCAGTAATAAGATTTTCTTCTTCTTTCTGGAAAAGCAAAAACCAAGTATTATGTAGAGTTTGATATGTACTTTCTCACTTTATTGGAATAGTATACATTCTAAAATATAATGAGGAAAACATTTTAAAATTATTTGAAAGATGGATGAACTCAATAATTCTAATTAAAATGTCCCTTTTCTATATAATTCTTTGGAAATGACTTAGTGAAGATGATATTTATTATATTAATCTATTGTAAAGATAAACCTAGCACAATGTTTGAAGAATACAGTTATCCATTTCTGCACTTTACTGATATTTTTAATCATACTTTACTGAGTTCAAAAGTAAAAAGAACAGATATAACTCTAGCCAATTCAGAAGTTTTTCAGGTCAGTCATCATAACCTGAACTCTAATCCCTTTGTCAGGAAGTCATATATAATTTCATCGTCATATCTTTTATGAGAATACCATTATTTCGATGTCAGCTAGAATCTCAAAGTCTTCTATTATCATGGTTCACATAATCCATTAGACTTTCCTTAATATTATATTATAACATTTCCTTTTTCTTAATTATTATTATGTAAAGTTCAAGTACGACATTATAATTCAATATTTGTATACACTAAAAAGTGATCACCTTCTAAAGTCTAGTTACTATCCATCACCATCTAATTAACCTCTTTTCCCCCTTTCATATCGCCCAACCCTTACCCTCTGCTAACCACTGATCTATTCTCTGTATCTTTGAGTTTGTTTTTCTGTCTACTTTTGATTTCCACAAATGAGTAAAATCATATGGTATTTTTCTTTTACTTTTTGACTTATTTCATTTAGCATTACACCCTTAAGGTCGATTTATTTAGTCACAAATTGTAACATTTCATTCTTTGATATGGCTGAGGAGATTCCATTATATATATATATATATATATATATATATATATATATATATATATATATTACCACAATTTCTTTATCCATTCTTTCATTGATGGACATTTAGATTGTTTCTATATCTTGGCTATTTTAAATAATGCTGCATAAATATTGGAGTGCATTTATCTTTTTGAATTTGAGTTTTCATATTCTTCACATAAATACCAAAAAGTGGAATAGATCATGTGGTAGTTCTCTTCTTAATTTTATGAGGAAATTCCACTGTTTTCCATAATATAGAGCCAAGAACTGCATCAATTTAGGGTTTCAGCAACAGTATACGAAAGTTCCTTTTTTTCCCACATCCTCACCAACACTTATTTCTCGTCTTTTTGAGAATAGCCTTCTAACAGATGTGTAGTTTTGATTTGAAACTCCCTAATAATGATTCAAACATCTTTTTATGTATCTATTGGTCATCTGTATATCTTCTTTGGAAAAATGTCTACTCTGATCTTCTGCCCAATTTTTAATCAGGTTCTTCTTGCTGTTGAGTTGTATGAGTTATATAGATAGATGATAGATGATAGATGATAGATAGATAGATAGATAGATATAGATATATTTAGATATTAACCCTTTATTGGATGTGTGATTTGCAAATATCTTCTTCCATTCAATAGGTTGTCTTTTTATTTTAATGATAGTTTTATTCATCGTGCAGAAACTTTTAGTTTGATGTAGTCCTATTTGTTTAATTTTGCTTTTATTTTTGTTTTGTTTCCCTTGCGTTTGTAGTCAGATCCACAAAAACATCAAGACCTGTGTCAAGGAACTTGCTGCTTATGTTTTCTAGGAATTTTATTATTTCAGGTCTTACATTCAAGTTTTTAATCCATTTTGTGTTAATTTTGTGCATGATGCAAGATACTAGTCTAATTTCATTCTTTTAAATGTGGCTGCCCAGTTTTCCCAGCACCATTTATTGAAGAGACTGTCCTTTCTCCATTATGTGTTCTTGACTCCTTTGTCATAAATTAATTGCCCGACATATGTGTGTTTATTTCTGGCCTCTCAATTACATTCATTGGTCTGTGTGTCTGTTTATGTGCCAATACCATACCATTTCAATTACTATAGCTTTGTAGTATAGCTTAAAATCAGGGAACATAACCTCAGCTTTGATTTTTTCTCAAGATTGCTTTGGACATTTGGAATCATTTGTGGTTTCATTCAAATTTTAGAATGATTTGTTAGTTTTGTAAAATTTTGTTAAAGATAGCATGGAATCCATAGGTTGTTTTGCATAGTATCAACATTTTTAACAACACAAATTTTTCCAATTTATGACCAGGGAGTATCTTTCCATTTTTTGTGTCTTCAATTTCTTTCAGTAGTGTCTTATAGTTTTCAGTGTGTAGATCTTTCACCCCCTTGGTTAATTTATTCCTTATTTCTTCATTTCTTTCATAGTTATTAGAATATAGAAATTACACAGATTTCCATATATCGATTTTTTTATCTACAACTTTATTTATTTGAACAGTTTTTCTGGTGAAGTCTTCAGGGTTTTCTATCTATAGTATCATATCAACTGCAAATAGTGATAGTTTTATGTTTTCCTTTCTGATTTAGATGCATTTTATTTCTTTTCATTGCCTAATTGCTGTGGATAGGACTATGCTGAATGAATATGATGACAGTAGGCATCCTTGTCTTAGTTTTGATCTTAGAGGAAAAGCTTTCAGCTTTATACTATTGAGCATGGTGTTTGCTGTGGGCTTGCTATATATGGCTTTTATTATATTTCCTCTATACCCATTTCGTTGAGATTGTTTATCATAAATGTTTAATTTTATCAAATACTTTTTCTGTGTCTATTGAAAGGATCATATTAGCTTTAGATTATCCTTCATTATGTTAATGTGGTGTGTCATGATTAATTTGCAGATGTTGAAACTTCCTTGCATCCCTGAATAAATCCTACTTGTGGTGTATAACCCTTTTGTTGTATTGTTAAATTCAGTTTGCTAATATTTTGTTGAGAATTTTCACATCCTCATTCATCCAAGATATTGGCCTATAACTTTCTTTTTATGGTGTATCATCCGGCCTTGTAAAATGTGTTTGCAAGCATTTCTTCCTCTTCAATATTTGGGAAGCTTTTGAGAAGGATAAGATTTAAATTGTCTTTGAATATTTAGAAGCATTCACTAGTGAAACCATCTGATCCTGGACTTTCATTTGTTAGGAGGTTTTGATTACTTATTCAATCTTTTTACTAATTGATCTATTCAGGTTTTCTATTTTTTCATGGTTCAGTCTTAGAAGGTGGTATGTGTCTAGTGAATTATCTATTCAAGGTTGTCCAATTTGTTGGTGTATTAATTCTTTGTAGCTTCTTGTGGCGTGTTACATATTTGTTGTATCAGTTGTAACTTCTCTTTTATTTTTGATTTTATTTGAGTCCTCTCTCTTTTTTTCTTGGACAGTCAAGGTTTGTTGATTTTATCTCTTTAAAGAAAAAGTTCTTAGTTTCATTGGTGTTTTCTATTGTCTTTTAAGGCTCTTTTTCATTTATTACTGCTTTGGTATTTATTATTTCCTTTCTTGTACCAACTTTTGGCTTCATTTTTCTAGTTAATGTAGATATAAAGTTAGATTTTTCTTATTTCTTGAGGTAGGCCTGTTTTGCTATGAACTTTCCTCTTAGTACTGCTTTTAATGCATCCCATACATTTTGGTATGTTTATTTCTGTTCATTTCGAGGCATTTTCTTTGACTTTTTTTTTATGACTCATTGATTGTTCGGTAACATGATTAATCACCATGTTTTTGTGGTTTTTCCAGTTTTTTTCTTGTAATTGATTTCTAGTTTTATATCATTGTAGTCAGAAAAGATGCTTGATATAATTTCAGTCTTGAATTTATTGACCTCTGTTTTCTAGCATCACATGTGATTTATCCTGGACAGTGCTCATTGTGCACTGTCCTTGTATATTTTGTTGCTTTTGGATGAAATGTGTCTGTCTGTATGTCCATCTAGTTCATCTGGTCTAATGTGTCATTTAAAGCTGATGTTTCCTTATTGATTTTGTCTCTATGACCTATCCATTGATGTAAGTGGATGTTAAAGTCCCGTTATTATTGTACTGCTGTTAGTTTCTCCCTTTAGGTCCATTAATATTGCTTTTACATATTTTGTTGCTTCTATGTTGAGTGCATATATTTTTATATGTTATAATATCTTGCTTGGTTGACCCTATTTATCATTATGGTCCTTGTTTTAATGTCTATTTTGTCTGATCTGAGTATAGCTATACAGCTTTTAGTTTCCGTTTTCATGGAATATTTTTTTCCATCCTTTACATTCAACCTGTGTGTGTGTAGAAGGTAGCACATAGATGGGTCTTGTTTTTTTATTCATTCAGCCATTCTGTATCTTTCGATTGGTGGATTTAGTCCACTTCCGTTTCAAGTGGTTATTAACATTACTTGTTATCTGGATGTTAACATTCTGTTCCTTTCTTCTCTCTGCTCCTTTCTTCTCTCTTTCTTCCCTGTGGTTTGATAGCTTTGTTTAGTGTTATGTTTAGGTTCCTTTCTCACTTTCTTTTGTGTGTTTTCTATAGATTTTTCCTTTGTGGTTACTGTGAAGTTCACATATAACATCCTAAATATATAACAGTTTATTTAAGTTGATAGCAACTTAAATTTGAACGCATTCCAATCATTTACATTTTTACTCCCCTTTTGTTTTATATTTTCGATGACACATTTTACATTTACATTTATTTTATGCTTCCCTTAACTAATTATTGTGATTTTAGTCCATTTTACTTCTTTTGTTTTTAACCTTTGTACTTGCTTTATAAATGATCCACTATCTTTGCTATATATTTATGTTTTCCAGTGAGATTTTACTTTCATATGTTTTCTTATTAATGAGCACATTTTCTTTCAAGCTTAGAAAAGTCCCTTTAATGTTTTTTTTTTTTTTGTAAGACCAGTTTAGTAATGATGAATTTTAGCTTTTGATTACTTGGAAAATTTGATAACTCCTTCAATTCTGAATAACTTACCAGGTAGAAAACTCTTGGCTGGAATTTTTTTTTTCTTCAGCATTTGGAATCTGACATGACACTCCCTTCTCATCTGTAAAGTTTTTGCAAAAACTTCTGATATACTTATGGAGTTTCCCTTGTATGTAACAAATTGTTTTTTTCCTGCTGCTTTTAAGATTCTCTTTATCATTATTATTATTATTATTATTATTATTGTTTATTTTTAAAAACTATTTCAGTTATAATGTATATTGATGTGGTTCTCTCTGGAGTCTTCTTATTTGGAACTCTCTGGACTGGATGTGTACTTACTTTCCCAGATTAGGGAAATTTTCAGCCATTATTTCTTCAAATAATTTTCAATTCAAACCTGGACAATTTGAATTTGTGTGGACTTTTTTACTTCTTTCTACCTTGGCCCAACTTCTGATCATAGTCTACCTGCATAAGGCTTCTCTACACAGAATGTTCAATGGATATTTACTAGCCAAAATACAAAAAGGATGGAATATTTTAACTAATAGATATAATTAGCTTTCATTTCTCTCATATGGTTTCCTTTTCTTATTTTCCTTGGGGTTCTAAAGAATCTAGGTCTCTTTCCATTATCTGCTTTCCCTCAACTGAGTTTTATGGCTTTATCTGTTATTTCTCTTATTTTATAAATATTACCAGGCTTAGGAGAAGACCAGAACCATTTTAGTATGCCTTTCTTCCTAATTAAGGTATATTTTCAACAGAATTTCTGAAGATCTCTACTCTTTCCATAGATATATGGTCACCGACAGTCATGTTTTTCACTCACCTTATACTGTGGCTTTTTCTCCCAAGAGTCTGTTACAGCCTTGGTTGTTGAGCGGGTAGTCATGTGAAGCTCAGCAACAGCTCTTTCAACTTGTCTCTCCTTACGTTCTATTGTGTGATTTGAGGTTGCTTCAATACTTTCAATATTTGCACTGGATGTGGGCTGACAACATTTACTTATTGATAAAAATTTTTTTAGGCTGTTTGTGCTTACTGTTGGCTTGGGAGAAACAACTTTGCTTTTTATTGGCTTTGTGGCTACTTTCACTTGATCTTCATGTTGTTCTTCTAAACATTCTTCTTGGATAACCTCTCTTATAACTAATTCATTTTCATCAGACATTAGTCCCTCTTGTGAGTCACTTTCAATATCATGAGCTACTAATCTGACGATGAGATCATTTTTGTTCTCAACATCTTTTAAAAGCTCCACCTTGGTGATATCAGGCTTTCTTATATTCTGAAATGAATTTCTGCAAACAGCCTGGAATTGAAGATACAATGAATATATTAAAAACAAATGCCTCGATCACTTTTCCTATGGTTATGTTGTAATATAGCTATGTTAAAATGATTTCTAATTTCAGTTTATGTAGTCTTACCTTCACACACTACTTACTTGTATTTTAGCAATATTTTAAGAAGAAGAAACAAATGAAAATTGTATGACATATTTGGCATCTATCATTTCTTTTACATTCAGAGATCATATAAATCTACCACAACTTATTGCAAAGTATAGAAGATCTAACATAGATCCTTTTCCCTTAAACTTTGTATTTTGTCACATCATAATTTACTTTTTTTCTCATTTACTTCTAAAGTTTTAGGACAAAAATACACAGGATAATCTATTTTTCTAAAATCCTAGTAAGGGATCATAGAGAAACCCAGTATTTTTAATTAAAAAAAAAATTAAGTTATAATCTAATCTTGATTTTTGAAAGATGAATAACCAAAATTGTAAAGGTCTTTGACACTATAATCCCCATCCTTCCATTCCTGATCCTTTGGACATATTTTTCAAAAGAATCTTCATAGCACAAATCTTGTTTCTCCCATCCCTAATCAAATCTCAGTTTGCATTTTCAGTATCTAAAGACAGATCAAAGAAAACTGTAATTAAATAACAGAATTCTTCCACTTTTGTGGCCTTTGACAATGCCATGGAACCTCCAAATAGACTTAAGAATTGTAGATCTCAACATGACTGTACCATTGTAAGCCAGTTTTCAGAGAATAGTGCCCTAAAAGAATGTCTTCTGTGTAAACAAAATATATCAACTGCCTCCTTGAGAAATTAAAAAACAATCAATTTTAACTTTCTGTGTTAGTGGAAGGAATTAATGGTTTAGAAAATCCAAAATTATTCTATAGGGCTTTGGAATTTATTACTATATATGTTTTAATAATATATATTCCTAGTATATTGGGAATTTATGCTACCTCAGAACAGAAAATAAAGTTCTAAGGTGGAGCCAACAAGTGTCTGGGTTCTCTGATCTAATCTACTGTTTTGCATCTTCTCTGTGTCTAGGCTGGAGACAGAAAGCATTCGTACCCAGGTTGGTACTAATCACATGTCTTAACAGAGTTCTCTGTCTGCTTCATATATATATATATGAAAAAAAAATATATATAAATATATATATGAAAAATATATATATATAAATATATATATATATATTTTTTTGTAGGAGGGCTTTTTTTCCCCTTAAGATGACAGGGGTAATTATTTGGTTTAAATATTCTCTTCCTGCTTTCGGTGGTCTACAAATGACTTAAGCAAAGAAAGATGGTAACAAAGAGTAAGATCTGTGACAGACATTTTCACTGATATTAAAAATTGATTGTTGAGTAATGTTTTACTATAGTCTGTTCACACAAATTTTACTCCCAAGGGATTACTTCTATGGAAATGGAGACTACCAGGTAATATGCTAATGCAATAATGAGAACTCATATGGAAGAGGAAAGTTTTTAGCTAAAAAGACCTTTATCTGATTCAAAAAATTTAGGACAAAAGAGATGAAATGAGTGCCTCAGCCCATGATAATCTCAGTTTTGGGGGATGGAAACATAAAGCACTTATTAACATATTTACCAGCCCTGAGACTTAGTTCATTGGGCTGCAGGACACTGCTAGAGAAAATTCAAGTTTATGCTCAATGGTTGAATGGTTCTATAAAATTTTTCTCATTGTCTAGGCCTCAGATTATGTCCCTAAACACACTTAGTTTTGTTATGAGTGAACATCATCAGTACCAGGGGCTTTGATGAAAATCAAAATGTATACTGGATCAGTGTCCAGATAATCCCTTTGTTTTCAGTGGTATAGTTTCCTTGTAACAAGAACATCATTTTGATATTTTAAAATCCCAATTTGTTTAATATATTTGGGCCCTCAGCATGAAGCTGCAGAACAGAGTTAGGTCTATAGTAAGAGGAAATGGGTTCATAAAAATGGTAGTATTAGGGCTGCTGGATCTAGAAAAAGGATAGAAGAGGAAAACATCTTGAGAGTATAGAATAAATTGAGAAAGGCTAATATAAAGTGGAGTAGTAAGAAACAAGTATAATCTAAGAGTTTTTAGTCTAATGTCTATTGATAAATGTTGCTAAAAGTAAAAAAAAGTACCACTACTGTGGAGCCTGAATTTTCAGAAATTAAAACTGTTATAGACAGTTTTGAAACTTCATATATCCTGACATTCTAACTGGCTCTTTTAGACACCTGTAGATATTCACGGTAAAGCCAGTTTAAACTGATTGTCTTGGGAACACTAGCCTGAGACCTTTAGAGCGAGCCACAGATCTGATATGACAAGTCCCAGTCGATCATATGACTATATGGATGAACTGGTATAACTAATTCTCCCATTGGGCTGGGCAATAGCAATAGAAAAATTCATTCCTATTTGGGGAAGGGAATCACAGAACCACCATATCTCATTATTCATCTGTTTTTCTGCTGTTGTTTTTGCACTTACCTCTAAGGGTTTTATATCCAGTCGTCCTGTCCTACTCAATGAAGTACGTCTTTCTTTCTTTGCCTGTCTTACAGTAGATGTGTCTAATGAGGAATAACTTCTCCCATCTATTGATGCTCTTCTCACTTCTGCTATGCTATGTCCAGTTTTTTTTAAACACTCCATCTTAAGTTTCTCAAGAGATTGAGTTTTTATAGAAATTACTGCTAAGTGTTCTGAAATAATGCCTGGGTCTATTTTGATTGGTTTATTCCCAACATGTGGAACTATTTTAATTGGCATTTCCTCTCCAATTGAATCTTTATCTGACTCTTCTTTCTCTGTTTCAGGGATCATGCTAACAGCATGCTCTTGTGCCTTTTGAACAATTCTATTAATGTCTAGATCTCTAAAGAGATCAGCATTTGAAATCTTTGAGCCATCTGTACCTAATGAAAAATTTGAAACTCCACTAATAATTAAACTAGCCACTTTTGTAGGGAAGACTCTGTTTGTACCTTTTATATCATAATAAAGGTCTTTATCAGTTCCAGATTGTTGCAATACATTACTGTAAACAGAGTCAATAACCCGAGAAACCATTTCTATACTTTCTGGATTTAAAAAGTGTTCTTCAGGAGCAGCAGCAACAAGATTAATATTACTTTTAGATATTTCAGCTGTCACAGACTTTGTCAATTGAGATGCAATTTTCTTTAATTCAGGCTTTGATAAATTTTTTGCATCTTTGCTTGATGCATGTGGCAACCTTACTAGTTTAGCCAAGAACAAAGCCAATGCTTCCTCTAAAAATGTGGCATCTAACATAGAAACTTTTTTGGATGAAGACTTTTCCTGGGATTTAAATTCTTCAACAATTTTGACCACTTTTTCCATAATTTTGACAGCTTCCAGAACTAATTCTGAACTTGATACATCTTCCTCTACTTGAGGTTGAAATTCAGAATTGGAAATTTCCTTCACCATTAAAAAACCTATTATATCAGAGAGTACGTTGCTCTTACCCATTAAATCTTTGAATATAGATGTATGTGAGCCAGACTGCTTTAAAACACTACTGTAAACAGAATTGACTACTTTTTCAATAGTTTCATTGTCAGCTAAAGGTACAGTAGGCAACTCCTTGGCTGGTGGTGTAAGTTTAATCTTACTTTTGGAGATAAATTCTTGTATTGAATTTAATATTTTTGATATTATATTTTGCATTTTGGTTTCTTGAGATTTTGTTTTTTCTTTATCCACTTTTGGAAATGGAAATAAAAGCTTTGATAAAAATTTTACAGCAATTTCTTCTAATATGTTATAAGGCAGCATATGAGCATGTGATGGTTGAGGCAAGGGAGCATCGGTAGTTTGGATAACATCTTTAAGAATATTTTCAACAACACTGTCAACTTCTGCACACTGATGTGGAGTTAGCTCTCCAGAAAAGTAGTTCTGCAACTGATTGCCACTGACTTCTCGTAGAACTAAATCAACTATGGTTTCTGAAAGGATTCTGCATCCACTGGCTACACAATTTTGTATAATCTCTTGTGATCCAAACTGTAACAAGAGATTATTATAAATAGAATGAACCACTAATTGAATAATTTCATCATCATTGGGATGCAAGGATTCCACATACTGAATAATCATATCTTCATCTTTAGAGATCTCTGAGGTGACTGTACTTAGTAATTTCATTTGAAGGAAATCCAGTTCTGTAAGCCAATTGCTCTCAGATATTTCTGCTTTGGTTTTGGTTACTGTTGAGAAAATTTTAGATAACAGAGCAGAAATCACATTCTCTAAAAATTCATGAGGCAGCATAATGTTATATGGCGATGACGTTTGACATTCTTTACTGGATGTCTGAGCTACCTTTTGGATCTTTTTAACAACATCCTTAGATTCCAGAGGCAAACATGCAGAAGCTGGAACCTCTTCACAATATATCAAATTAAGTTGATGTTGAAAAATTTCATTTATCACTGCACTAGTTAGTCTTCTTGCTAAATTTTCCCCATTACTCTCTATATTCTTACAAATGGAGTCTTGAGATCTGTATTCCTTCAAAATACTGCATACAGAGGAGTGGACAACTTTGTTAACTAATGTTTTATCAATCGCTGGTATTTTATCTAAGAAAGGTGTCTTATTTAGAGAGAGTTTTTTAGTCACTTTGTGTATATGTGTCATTTTATCCACAGTTATTTTCTTAATGCTAGATGATGCTTCATCTGTAGTCAATTCTTTATGGCTGAGAGATACTTTAGAAACTGATGACACCTTATCTACAGGTGGAAAAAACTGATTTTCCTTATCTGGCCTAAAAACCTTAATTTGAGCCTCTGAAAACTCCTTTAACAGTGAATCAATAAGTTTCATAGCTGTGTCATAGAGTTCAGTGTGATTTTCATTATCACTTACATTTTGACATTTATCACACGTTTGTGTTTCTGGTCTGGTAGAAAAGATCAACTTGTTAACCATTTCAGTTATAACATCTTCTAAAAATTTAGCAGGAAAAATTCCAGGTTTACTTTTTGATGGATAATGAGGACCGTCTTGTTTACTAAGTTCATTTTTAATCTCCTTAACTTTCGCTTTTTCTTTCTCTATTTTTTTCTCACTTTCTTCATCTTTCTGTTTCTCTTGCTCTCTCTCTCTTCCTTTCTCTTTCTCTTTTTCTTCTTTCTTCTCTTCGGCAGGGAGATTTTTGTTAATCGAATGAGATAAATCCTGTGTTGAAAGAGACTGTGTAAAATCCTTACCAACCTCTTGAATTACATGAAATGTATCACTTGGAGGATGTGGGAAATTTGAATAAAGTGATGATTCTCGAGAAATACCTGTTTCTAAAATATCATAAATATTATCAATGACATTTTGAACACTTTCATAGTCTGAGAATTGTCGCTGATTCTTGTTTATTAGAGGTGGAACATCTTTTCTTTCCTTAACGTTTGGCTTTTGGGTTATTATTTCCTCAATTTTATTTGTTGTGGTCCCAGTATTTCTTTCTTTGGATGTTAAAGAAGATAACTGAGTAAGCTTGTCTTCTTTTTTAAATGAATTCTCTCTTGGTTTGTCAATCTTCTTTTCATTGTTTGTTTCAAAATCTAGTCCAGGTATTTCCTCCTCATAATCTGTATCATCAGGAGGTACTTCTGAAGCTGATTTGCTTTTCTTCTCAACTTCATTATTTTTAAGTGTTTTCCTCAAATCTGGCTTCTGAGTATCTTTACTTTGCACACTAGTTGTTGGATAAGTAACTTTTGGTACATTCCCCTTATACATTTGAATTGAAATTCCCATTTTATTTTCATTCTCTTTCTTTTCATTTGCTGTGCCCGTAGCTGACCCTGCTAACAGTTTAATTCTAGTTACAGAGGTAACTTCCAGATCTTGGACATCACCATTTTTAATTGGTGTCTCCCCAGTTTGGAAACTTTCCTTTCTGCTAATTTTATCTCCTTCTGTTTCTAAAGTGTTTAACAAATTTTTCTGTTCTGAGGTTAGAGACGTGTGTTTATGTGATTGTTCTGGTGAAGTAAGTTGGTTTTCTTTTAAGCATCTATTTATCTCTGTAGAGGTTTTCTGTGGTAGGTGTTGAACCCTTTGGGTGATGTGATCTGGATTTAAAAATGAAAAGAAGGCCGAAGACCAGTCCCCTGAAAAAAGTGGTTGAATCTTGAAAGCAGAAATTGCCTGCTGGGCTAAACCAGCAATCATTTCTATCACAATGTTACTTTTATCACCCTTCTGAATTTCAGTAGACTCATACTTTCGTATGAACTGATCATACACAAAATTAGATATCTTATCAACTGTTTCTTTATCAACCGGTGGAAATGAAAACATCTCTTCAGCATTTGGTAGAACTTTAATTTCACTTTTCCTAAATTCTCCAATCAGAGAGTCTGCAAACTTCATAGCCAAACCCATAATATCCGTCTCTGTCATTTCTTTTTTCTTAGAATCTTTAGTAATACTTGGAAGAGAATAAAATTTGCAAACAAGGTCAACGATTACATCTTCCAAAAATGTGGCTGAGTATAGAGACGACTGTATCTTTTCTTTATCAGGTGTAGTAAGTACAGATGAGTGATCGTAATCATGGGAAGGTGATCCTTCACCACGTAAAAATGGCTGCAGATGATGGTCCATGATTTCCTTCATAATGAAACCAGCTATTTTACTGAGGAATGAGCCTCCTTTTTTGTCTGCGTGTTTTTGCACTTCAGCTTGAAATTCAGATCTTTTCATAATATTATTACATATAGTGTCAACCAAATTCTCAATTGCTTCTAATTGTACACTTTCTGCATTCTCCTCTGCCGTGGCAAGACGGATTTCATGTTCATAAATTTCTTTGATAATTTCATCGGTCAGTTTTGAAGCTGCATCCACAAATTCATAATCTGGTGTGACCTCTTCCTTTTTTTGTTCACTTTTAGCGTCAGTTGAAGGGAAGATATGCACTATAAGCTTGTAAATCATATCTTCTAAAAGAGACCGATGCAGCACAGTAATACATGATGGCAAGGTGTGACTATCCTTCATGATGACACTGAGCACATTTCTGATGATATTATCAGCTTGAAGGGAAGAATAAGATGATGATGCTAATTCTCCAGAAACTAACGATTGTACCTGATAATCATAAATTTCTTCCAAAAGCAAATGATATATTTTCCTTCCAAAACAAACTGGGTCACTTTGTATAGCCCTATAAACTTGAATCAGAGATTTATATTCGTCTAATATTTTTTCATAAATTAAGTTGACTGTTTTTTGAACCATTTCTTTATATTCTTCTGAAAAACACATATCATCATCAATGTAATCTGCAACTAAAATCTCTGATGTGGTGAACTCCAGAACAATTGATTTTACTAATGTTGTAAGTATGTCAGTAATTTTGGCTTTTACTATATCTGGGTTTTCAGCAGCCAAGGCATTATTTGAAAATGCATAAAGGAGTTTGCATAAAAGCTTAGAAATTACTTCCTCCAAAAAGACAGCTGAGTTTACAATGAAAGACAGCTCTCTTTGTTTAGTATCTGTTGCTTTCTGTTTATAATTTTGATCAACCACAGCTGAAGGGAAAGTTTTATCTCCAGATAAAAATGACTGAAGGTGATGGTTAAATATTTCTTTTATTATAAAACTTGCTATTTTTGATACAGGTATGTTACTGATTCCTTTTTCATCTTTTGTAAGAGACTGGTATACATTTGAATATGAAAGATCAGCATAAATGGAATCAACCATAGACTGGATATCTTTTTCTGAAATCATACTTTGTTTTTCATTGCCATGTTTAATAATACATATCGCATGTTTTGAAATTATCGACATGATTTCATTTATCAGTTTTATAACTGTATTACTTAAGTCTGATTGAGAAGTAGGTGGGTGTTCTGCTCTGGAGGCCAGTGGATTCATCTGAGATATAAGCTGAGTGACAATCTTTTCCAAATGGGTATGTGATAACATAGTAGTATATATTGTCGATGCCTGTCTTCGGAGTCTTGATTTAGTAATGTCACATTGAACCCTCTTTACCAAAACGTTAGTATTTAGTTTGGAGTGTGACTTAAAAGGAAGCTTTTCTATAAGATTTGGATGAATTTGGAAATCGAAAATTTGGATCAGGATAATTTTAGTTATCCTTGCAGCCAATGTCTTCGTATCATTTAGAAAATCAATATCGGGCATTATCACCATTTCATATTCTTGCAAAAAATTGCTGTACACCATGTCAATAATGTTTTCCACTACATCTCTCTCCACTGGAGGCAAACGCAGTTGCTCCTCAGCGTTCTCTAGAATGGTAACTTGGGCTTTTGAGAATTCTTCCACAATGAGATGTATGAGTTTTTCAGCTTTATCAGACAGTTCGTCTTCTGAATCTGTTACTGATTTTGTTTGTACAATGCCTAACACTCTGTGGAATATTTTGCTTAAAATCCCAGAGACCACATCTTCCAAAAAAGTTGAGGAATAAACACTGGCATAAAAACACTGCCTTCTCTCACTGTCGAGATATGTGTTTGATGAAGAAGGCAGTGATTTTCCATTCAAGAATGGCTTAAGATGTTGTTTACAGATATGTTTAATGATAAATCCTGCTATTCTATCAATAAGAACATCATTACCGCTTGTGATATTTTGCTCAACTGATTCTTGAGACTCAGAGTTTTGTGAAATATTTTCGAATACTGAGTCAACAAGATGCTGAACATCATCTTCTGAATAAACCAACTTGGTTTCTTCTTCATATTTTGAAAATAGAATTTCATGTTGAGAAATTTTCCTCCTAATGTCAGTGATTATATTTGAAGCAATTTCATTGAAATTCACTCTTGATCTATCTTTTGGAGTTTCTCTGTCTGCAACACTGTTAGATGCAGAAGGAAAGATTCTAGACAATAGTACTCTAATCATGTCTTCTAAAAACGCATATGGCAACAAGGTGTTATAAGGCAGTAAGCTCTGACTTGTCTTGCCAGATTTACTGATATTACTAATGATGTCCTGAACAATATTCTTGGCCGTGGAAATAGAATAGGAAGATGATGACAAGTCTCCAGAAAACAGTGGATGAAGAAGGTAATCTGAAATAGCCGCTACAATTAAATTGGTAATATTTTCCACAAAAATTTCACTGTCTTCAGACTCTTTATCAACCTCAGGGTCTAACTCATGCTGTTTTAAAACATTTCTATAAACTGAGGTGACGAGTTCATCCACCATGTCTGTATCTAAAGAGGGGTAAGACTGCTCTTTGTCCTCACATGGAATGTGAATTTTAGCTTTGTCAAAATGGTTACTTATTGAGTTTACTATTTTTTGTGTCATGTTTTCCAGCTCAGCTTCAGTGTTATGCTTTGGACTGAAAATCTTCGATAAAAGTCTGGAAACAACTTCCCCTACTAATTTATCAGGGTAAATACCTAAGGGTGATGGTGTTCCGGATCTGTTTGACTCTATGACTTCACTGAGAACCTGTTTTACCATGTCTGATATTTCATCCAATGGAGTATTTGGACGAGGCAAACCTTCACACAAAAATGGTTGAAGATGATTTTCAATAATCTCTTCAATAATAAAACTGGCTATTCGGTCAACCATAATTGGGTTTCGGCTGGCTATACTTCTCTGTATTGAAACAAGAGAGCCAGACGTTTGCACAATATTACTGTAAACAGAATCTACCATTTTCTGTAGGTTTTTTCCTGTACATAGATGTTGATTATCATATATAGTGAACCATATTTTATGTTTTGAAATGGCTGATATAACCTTATTTATTATACAGGTAGACACTTCATTAAAATCTGAACTCATACAATATTTTTTTCCCAAAGAGGAAGCCTTACTTGATGGAGAAATGAGTTGAGATAAAAGTCTTTTGATGATATCTTCTAAAAATGAATGTGAAAACATGGTGCTATACCCTGTTAGAGACCTGGGTTTGGAAGTAAATTCTCTCAGGTTATTTTGAAGTTTCTGCAGTATATTTTCAGCTTTGAGAGGGTAATATGAATTAGGTATGAGCTTTTCCCTGAAGCCAGGTGGGAGCTGATAGTCTAAAATTTCTAACAATATGCCGTTAGTTATTTGTTCTGTTATTGAGGTATTGTCGCATGCCAGATTAGCTCCGCCAGTCACTTTTAATTTATATTTCTGAAAAACATCATAATAAACAGAGTCAGCAATCCTACTAACAGTCTCTCTATGGACTGGTGGAAAACATAGCCTTTCTTCAGCATTCCGTAAAACAGTGATTTGCGCGTTATTAAACTCATTCACTACATTGTTGACAAATAATATATTCTTCTCATTAAGTTGGCCCTCGGTAATGTTTTCATTTTTTCCCAACAGTGAAACAGAGAGATTAAAAAACAGTTCTGAAATTATTTCCTCCAGAAATGTGGCTGAATAAACACCTGTATTTATATCCCCTGTATAAGGCTTATTGTGGATGGTGATTATATCCATATCTTTTGTACCTTGTCTTTTAAGAGGTGACACAGAAGAGGAATTTGCTGAACACTTCTTGCCAAATGGTGCTTGTATTTTGGAGTTAACCACACTGGGATTATTCAGGGATCTTGTCGAAACATTACTGTCATAATTCATGAATCCTAAAGAATGTTTACCTTGTCCTAATTCTGCTAATTCTGGCTTTTTTGCTTTTATGAAACTAGATAATATGTCTCTTGTTCTATACTTTAAACATTTGTTTACAAAAGGTGGACTTTGCGGGACTTGCATACTGTGACATAGTTTGTCCATCAATGATTTAACCAAGCTGTGGGAAATAACATTAAGCATGGTGTCAGATGACAATAAATCTTGATCCATTTCTGCCAGATTTTCCAAAAGATCTGACATATAATCTCCTTGAAATTGTTCACAGTCCATTGCTCCCTTACAATAATCAAATTCTTCATCTTCTACACTTTGAAGTATTTTTAGAAGTTGACATTCTTCTGCTGATATTTCATCAGAAAGAGGGCCATTATCAAGGAAGACAGTCTTTGTGCATTTTTCCAAAAGTGTTCTAATAAGTTTCTCACACACAACATTGAGAAGAAAAACTGACTTTGGGGTGAGCCCTAAATTATTTCCAATTATGCTATTAATTTGCTGATCATTCGAGGATGAGAAAAATGTTCTTGCTTTTTTGTCAGAATGCGTAGCCTCACCTGGGTGCTCATCTGGTAAAAATAAATCTAAAACAATATTAAAAACTTTATTAACTACTTCTTTTGATTCACGAGTTTTTAGGTTATCAACCAGATGGTCTAACTTCTGTGCCAGATAATTTAATTTATTTTTTTGAATGAGATGATCAATTTGATGAGTAGATGACTTCAAATCTCTGCCATCTATCTGTCTTTCCATTATATTTGTTTTGTTGCAGATGGACACACTATTGCTTTTAAGCATGGAAAATGATTTATTTCTTCCATTGCTTTCAAGATGATGAGTTATCCCTATTTCATTTGACAATACATGAATTACTCCTATTAAGAGATCCTGAAAGAGATTATCAAAGTCAGCAGCAGCTACTTCTGGGCAGTAAATGTACTTTGTTTTTAAAGAAAACATTTGCTGTGTGATGTCAGTCTCTATAATGTTACTATTAAAAAGGATCTCAGTAATGATTTCAGAAATACTTAAAGCAAGTCCTCCAATTGAAATTGACCTGTTCTCAAACACTTGAGAATCAATTGAAATAATTTTGTCAAATGCTGCATTTTGGCTTTCCCATGCTTTCTCCTTTTCTCTACCATCTTTGGTGCTATCAGAAATGCTTCTAGTTAAATGGCAAATGACAGACTCAGTGAGATGTTCACAAAATTGATAAAGTGAAGAATCATTGTATATGCTTCTTAGAGGCTGTTTTAATTCATATTTTTTCTTTGACAGTGTTGAACTGATAGACACCTTCTCACTGGGAACTTAAAAAAAAAATTACCATTACTATTTTTAGCATGCATTAAGGAAATATGGAAAATTCAACATATTGTTAACTATTTACATATGAATTTCATATTTGGAACACTTCACTAAAGTAAAAGAAAAACCTAGTCAAGAAAGAAATTAAGTTTTCTCATATTATTTCCCACATTGTGGAATCTTAATTTTAGCCAGAATGTTGAGAAACTAACCCTGACGAATTCAAATTTCTAAAGTCAAGCACTGATAATCTGTCCTGTTTAGATGGTTAAGGGCTCTAAGAACTTAGAAATCCTGGAGCAAAAAAAAAAAAAAAAATGATTGTTACATCTTAGCATGTCTGGAGTAGTCTATAGCAGCTTCATATACTTATTTAAAAATAGTCAAAATATTTAATGTTGTGCTATGTATTATTTTTAGGAAGCTAAGGAGTTGTCAACTTGACTGAAATAAAAGTGTGCTAACTCCACAAAGGTCAGGGATAAATGACAATGTCCATAGTACTTTAACTCCTAGATGACAGTTTGTCACAAAATTTGTCCCCAAACCAGCCACACTTAGGAATCTATTCTATTCAACATAATATTTACTGCATACATCATATACCTGCTTGGGATGGCCAACTTCTGTGCATGGTAGCCATAGAAATAGACTCTTTTTTTCAAAACTTCTTCCGAACCTAATCATTTATTATTTCTGTACATGTGGAATCAGACAAGTCTTTGTGGAGATGGGAGGCATTTATCTGAGCTTTGACTGCTTAATGGGATTTGGCCATATTGAGATGAAGGGAATGAGGAAAGAATGTTCTGCGTGGAAGAAGGAAATGAGTGAAATCACTGAAAGGCTTTGGAGATATCTGAGAATAGAATTGATTTGATAAGAGAGCCAAGTACCAATGGGATGGAATCATGGATATTCTCTTGCTTGTTTTTCTTTATTGATTCTTTAAGTTCAATTAGGCTATCTTCAGAGAAATTCTATTTATGAGCTTGCAATTGCAGACATATACTTGTCCTCCTTGAAAAAATACCAGTTTTAAAAATGGGAAATGACATCCTCCTGAACATGTCAGAACTGGTAGTATGTGATCTGCTATTTGAATGTTGGGCCAGTGATACATCTGGACTGGTAATGTAGCAACTATTCACTGGTAACTAGAATTATTGATCCAGTTCAGGGCTATTATAGTATTATTAGATTCAATGTTATGAAGTAGCCAATAATTAAAAGACTTGGGCATAAAAAAATGGCTATTACATATGGTTCGACCTAACACATACAGATAAGCCTTCTTAGAAAGAGAGTGAAAACGTCTTTGTAGAAATAAGTTTAGGGTATTACATCTAAAAGGAATTTAATACTGCAATGCAAACAAAACAAGATGTTTCATACCACTGTTCTTAAAAACTGTGACTACTAATGGCAAAGACTTCAACCATACACCTTGAAAAGATAAATCACCAACCTTCAGTCAATTAACTGTGTATTTGGCAATGATTATAAAGTCATACACAAGAATTTTAAAAACTCCTTGGAACTCATACCTCATGCTCAGTCAATCCCTTGCTTTAATGTCCCATTTTCTCTTATATACAGATGTGGGAAATTAAGCAACAGACCCCTTTAAGATTCAAATAATGTTAATGTTTAACATTTTTTTCTAGTATCCTGATATATTAAGTAGTACTAAATACCTCACCCTCCAAGGCTATTTTTAGAAAAACAGTAAATGTAGCTTCTTGGACAGGAGATATTTAAACATATCTGAATTTGTTTTCTAAATTATGCCAACTTTTAAAGTAACTTATCTTTTGCTTACCTCTAGTTTTGAAGTTCTTGAGGTATGTGACCACAGATGTGGTTACATGTCTTGCTACCAAGTTAATTTCATTTGGACCCAGTTCATGATCAGCAAAAGCAATGACTTCAAATTCCTTCAGAGTCGTTATCTTTGGGTACCTCCTGTTTTCCCATTTTTGCAATAAAGAAAAATCTCCCTTGCTGGCTTCAAGATTTTTTTCTTCTTCAGGTATACAGCTGATTCTTTTATTCCACATTCTAAGCAAACTTATCTCCTCATCCTGTTGTCCTTCAGGGTTTTGCTTTGATATGAAAAATGGTTTCATTGTTTCTATGCTTTCATTATTATGTGTTTGACTTGGAAAACCATAACTTGACAACACAGTATTGACAATATTTTCTGCAGCTAAACATATTTTGAGTGGAGAAACGGTCGTGTGAGTTTGGTTTGGCTCAACAACTGGTTTTGGGATCTCATAATGAAGCACTCTTGGATTTTCACCTTTTTCCATTTCTATGAATGACATGACTTGCTTTAAAGCTACTTCTGAAGATTCATTTGCTTTCTTAAACAGTTTTTGTAAGACACTGCCTTCAGGAAGGGAGCTATTTCCTTTCATGGTTTGATCAAAATGGCCAGAATCAGATTCCCTTAGGCTGTAGTCTTGTACTTTGTTTATAGAACATGATGATATATTTTCTGAATCAGGCCTTTCCATTGGCTCTGTGCTTTTAATTGTGTTTTCTACAGAGGGTGTAGCATATGGGGATAAATTTGATGAAGCCTTGTACTTATTTTTCATATCCTCCTCAGAATAAAACACCAAACCAGGTACACTGATTTGTGGAAGATTATTCTCAAGACTAACTTCCTTTAACTTTGACGTGTGCATTTTCATATTAGTTGCGATTTCAACCTGATTAACGATGCACGTATTTTCAATTCCTTGGAACAAACTCTCCGATGGAAGGTTTTTGATCAGAGACTCATTGAAATAAGTACACTGGTTTATCAGTGTGCCAATGATCTCACTTGCTACAATGTTCTCATTTGATATGCTAATTGAAGATGTTTCTACTTGGCTTATTTCTTTGTCTAGCTTGTTCTTAATTATTCCAAGCATGTCACTGATGATATTAACAGCATATGTAAATAATTCTGAATGGAATAAATGGACCTGTAGAAGAGTATTTTGTGCATTTTCCTTGGAAATAATAGTACGTGACTTGGATTCATCAGAAAACTTTTTCAGCGGTTGTAATTTTGGCAACATCTTTTTACTTAATAGTCTCTGTTGAATAGGAAAAAGATTTTCTATAGGCATTTTCACTATTTCGGAAAACTCATATTTAGAGATATGTTTAAACTGCAAGTCTACAAATGACTCTAACATGTTTAAAACCCTTTCTATAATTTCTCGAACAATTTGCTTGCTGGAGCTCAAAGAAATTTGGTCTTTTGTCTTCATGTTATAGGTTGGCATACTGCTGAGGATGTCCTTCATTGGAAAACCATATTTACCTTTAGTAGAAATATGTTCTTTCCTACTTGCTAGAGTTTCTTTACTTTCTGGAGGGGGCATCTGAGACAGAAAGCACAGCTGTAATTTTTCAAATAGCATTTCAACAATTTCTGTTCCAAACATATTAATTTGTGTTTTGGTATCTTCAGCTCTAGAAGTTCCTTTAACACGACTATGGAACTTGTTTTCACAATCCTTAAGATGTGGCAAATTTAAAAGTGAAAGAGAATATTCTAATTGTTTTGCTTTTATTGAAATTTCAGTCAAAACATTTTCAGCTATCATCAGCAGCTTAGATTTTTCACTTTCCATGTCATTTGATTCTGTTTGCCATTTGTCAAACATTTTTTTAAATATACTGTCTTTAGGAAAAATCTGTTCTAGCTGTGAAGAAACATTTTCCAAATAAAAACATGCTTGTGTTTTCGCAAGAGAACCTGTACCTGTATTCCCCTGTGAAAGTTTGAGATCATCCAAATGTGAGAATTTGATTGGATTAACCAAATTGTGCTTGTTTGTAGCATATAAGCCTCGCAGAACTGTTAGAACTATATTATTTGCTATCATAACTTGATTGGATGGTAAAGCTTTCACATTTACCATTTCTCTAGTTTGCTTCACCTTTTCAAATTCTTTCACAATTGTTTCCAGGATATTGATTATTATATCCTTGGCATACATATTCATTTCTGAAGTGGGAAATTTCATTTCCAGTAGGCTTTTGGCATCTCCTGTTGACAGGATTTGTGGCAGCCCAATGGCAGTCTTAGACTGCCTGTCTTTAAGAGTCTTTTCTCCAGCACCTAACTTGGTCTTGCTTTTGGCCTTAGCACCACTAGATCCGAGGTGTAGTTTTGTTCTAAATTTAGGCAAAGGAGTTACTTTCGATCTTGCTTTTAAACTCGTTTTTAAGCCTGGCTGAGGGCTGCCCTTAGGGCTCACTTTAAAACTATGTAGCTTTAGAGGTCGTAACTCATCAGAACCACCTTCAGGGGCTGAGGTCTCGTCTAGATAAACCGAGGCAAAATTTGCGATATTATTGAGAACTATTTGGACTAACTCCTCCCCTACTTGCAGTGGTGAATATTGCATAAAACTATTTTCCAATAGAGAGTCATCTTGCTTGCCTGCATAAGAATAAACGTGTGGCATCACAAATCTAGGGGATTCACTTCCTTTTCTTGCTTGATTAGTTTCTCTGGCACATGATGGCTTCTTCGGTAAGGTATTGTTGTCAGATGCTTCTTTTTTATTGCTTTTGCATAATGATGTCACAACGACAGAGTATATTTTCTCCAAAACTCTTTCAACTATGTCATTTGCTACACTGTTAATATGTGATTGTGTCACATCTGATGTTTTGATTTTAGAATTAGATATAAAGGAAGGGATTTCATTAAATGAAGGCAAATGGCCTCTGGTTTCCATTATTCTTTGATACACTTTATTTAAAACTTCTTCTACTGCACCAAGCAATGCAGTTTTTTCTTTTTGTTTTGATTCTCCATTTCTCAAAAATATTTCTTCCAAAACAATTCTCTGGCTTTCCTTTTTTGCTGCCATTTGATTTTGTTCTAACGGATACTTTGAAAACGGAGATAGTTTGGTATTTTCTTCCTCCTCTGTTTGTCCCGGCAATATTTCATTTGATACAGTTAGTTGTGCAAATAAGTTAGGATTGTCTTTTGCGTAAAAACTGATTTTCTTTACAGGTATTTTATCATATAAAATCTTTAAGATACTGTTAACAATTTCACTCACAATGATGTTTTCTTGGAATAAAATGTTGTTTGGATACAGACACATCTTTTGGATTTCTAGGTCTAAGTCATTTTTAATAAGTTTCAAAATGACACTGGCAATGATGTCAGCATATTCCTTAAGACTAGTTTGTGGTAGATGAATTGTGGGTCCAAATTTTTCTCTGTAACTGGAAAAAGTGGAATCTGTGAACTCTTGGCTGGGAATATTTTCAGTTGATACTTTCAGGACATCCATGTTTGATTCCATTTGGCTTGATTCATGAAAGATGCTGTCATCTTGTTTAGGATTTTTCAGTTCTGGGCAAACAAATGACTTTTCTTTAGGCTGGAAATCTAGAGTAATTAATGAATCTATTCTTTCTGTGGCAAAAGATTCTAACCGGTTAAAAATACTATTAGTAATAAAGTTAGCATTTTCCTCAAAAGGATCAGAAACAGGTTTCTTGGTGTCTTCTTTCTCTACTACAGTTATATGACTATCATCAGCATAAACTGATTTCAGATTTGAAGATGAAAAACACTCTGTTCTTCTTTCACTTTTTGACCCCATAAAAGGAGACTGTTGACCCTCTGTTTGTGGCAACGTATCACAAAAGGTAAGGGGCAATCGTGCTGAAGTAGGATCTTCTGCATTTATGCCAAGCATAACAGCAGAACTGAGATTATGAAGAACAATATCCACTAAATCACTGGATATCAAAATGACATCTGATTTAGGAACCGAAGGTTTTGGAATAATCTTATGTGCACCGTTAGCATACATTTCAGAATTTGCTCCAGAATGTTTACTAGCTACATTGCATTTTAGAGTGGGTGTAGCAAATGAAAGATTATTTTGATACAGTATTTTTTCATAAATATCACATAAAATATCTTCAATGGTATCTTGTACTTGAAACTGAAGTACTTTTCGGTATTCATTCTTATTAAACATCTTTTCAATAATACTTTCTTGCTGATCTGAATTAATCTCTTTGTCAGAATTATTTTTGTCATATTTGCCTTTAGATGATACAATATCTAACACTGTGTTAACAATTTGGCTTGCAATACCTTCAGAAACCACAATGTTATGAGTTATGAAAGGACTTTCCCTTTCTTTGTCTAACTCGTGTTTGATTCTTTGTAAAATTTTTCTAGCCACTTCTGTTGCATATGTATTTAATTTATTTAAAGGGAGTTGAGATGAGCTGGACTTTTCTGATGCAATACGATCCACTGAGCAGCTAGAAAATTGATTATCAAAATACAAATCATTGGCTAAAGTCCCTGGAACTGTGAAATTGATTTGGGGACAAAAAAGGGATTTTACTTTGTAGGTAGCAAAAGTTTCTAGATTTGTTAATATTGCCTGTACAATATCTTCAATTACATTTACTTTGACCTGTTGATTAACATCGAATCTGGACTGAACAGTAGTACATGGATTCTTGTCCAGCACAGTAACAGAGGACTTTTCTCCATAGGTGTGTTCATGAAACGAAACATTTGCTGAAAAGGTGATGGTTTTATACCTGTTTTTACCCTCTGTCATGGCAGCTGAATAAAGTTTATGAAATACAGTTCTAATAACATCATTTGCCACTGTGTTTACATCTGCTTCAGACACCAAAGGACCCATCATTTTATCTATAAATTGAATAGATGTTTGAGCAATTGGATCATCAACATTGTGAGGGATGCCACTTAAATGAGAATGGGAGAGAGAAAGCACATTTAATTGATTGACCAAAGCATCTTGAAAAATTTCATTTAAAATATTTCTTATAATAGGAACAATTGGAGATTTCTGTGGTTCTTTGAGTTTCACTTCGATTTTGTTTAAGGTTCTTTCTAGAACCCATTGTTTAAGAGAATCTGATTTAGCTTCTTCTCTTAGTGATGCTCTCTCTCCAGTGAATTCTTTCTCTGTATGGGCGGCATCTTCTAGAAATGAATCTGATTCAGCTCCTCCAGGAAGAAAATTTCCATAGGTTGGCCTGTATCGATAAGTTTCAATACCTCTCTCTTCAGATTCAGTTTCATTAAACATATCTAAGGATACTGCATCTAAAATTAAATTGACTATATTCTTAAGCATTCGTTTCTCAGATGGTGGGGGTTTTATATTTGTACACATATCTAATGAGTTCATATTTAATTCTGTTTGAATAGCTTTCAAAATAGTATTTGCTACCTTCTTTGCATGCATGTATAAAGTAGACTGTAATAGTTCTTCATGTGTGTCTGTAAAAACACTGGGACTTTCACATTTTACATCCATCTTATTGCTTTTTTTATTTCCATCATTAATAGAATCCAGAGTTTCTAAATTTCCATTGGCAAATCCTTCCAATTTAGCAAAAACCACATTAAGAATGTCTGAAGCCACTGATTTCAGCTTATCTAAATGTATTTCTTTTGTGTTCCCTGTGTTTGCAGACACCGGAGCAGCAGTATTTGCCTTGCTTTTACTTGCCGCTTTATTACCATCCTGAACCACCATCCTGGAAACTATGCTGGAGATTATGTCAGCGCATTTGGCCATTTCCTCAATAATCGAAGCAAATGACAGGTTGTCAATATTAAGAGACTCTGAGACACCTTTATTTCCAGAACTTGTAAAACTGGTATCCATGTCAATACTACATAATTTTGCAAGTATATATTCCAAAATTGTTTTGGAAACGAGCTGAATATTAGAATGTAATTCAGTAGCTCTTTGCTTCTTCTCATTCGTCTTCTCTCTGTTTAGCTTACTACAAGATGGATTACAGTCAGAATGAGCTCCTATGAGCTTACATAACATGTCATACAGTGTTTCTCCAATACTATCTAGTGCTTGCAATCTGATATTCTCTTTGAGATCTTTTCCATTAAAGACACTATGGATAGCACATGGAGTAGACAAATCATCATGAAAAGATTTTTTATCCTGCCGACTTAGCAAAGTATTTTGTTTTTCAATATTGTCAGATCGATAAGAAGATGTAGGCCTTGATTTATCTGAAGGGAGTAAAATACTGCTTTGATTTGAATGTCCACTTGACAATATTTCACAAATATAAGTTAATAATGGAGATGTCATAATGTCATCATTGAGACTTGAGACAAGTGACTCCAACTTACCAGTGTCAGCAAAAAATCCTTTACCTTTGAGGGATTTAGTGTGGTCTTCTTCCCAGAAGTTTAGGTCTTTCTTATTGAGATCCAATTCATTCTGGATAGCACTCAAAACAATGTTTACTACTTTTGTTGTATAAGCACTAAGTTGAGATTGTAGTGAAGATTGCTCTGCAGATGAAGGTTTGAAGCCCATTTGGAATTTTGGATAAATGAGTAATTTCAGCCTTTTAAAAACCGTATTAATGATCTTATCAGTAATGTCATCTACAGGTTTAGGTTTACTTTCTTCAGATTTTAGCAGGGAAGGTTTTGCAGGTTCTAAGTTGAGTGAAGATAAATATTTCACTTTCCTTTCACTATCAAACCATATTTTTAATGGCTCTTTAATTGATGCTTCTTTGACCATGTGGGGAGTATCAGAACTATCGAGAGAAGTTTGATAAACTGATGATGAAGTGGAACTTTTGCTGGTATTGGGAATGCAGCTTGATGCCTTATGAAGTATATTTAACACGGCATCCATTATTTCTTGAGCCACTGTATTAATTTCTGAGACAGAGAACATCTGGTCCATCCATTCTTGAGGTGACAGTCCTTGAGATTTTTCTGAAACAAGAACTGAAGCTTTTTTACCAGTTTTATGACCTAAATGACCAGGAGGAACAGAAGTTAGGTCCTTGAGCATTTCTGTTAAAATACTTTTAACTATGTTTTCTGAAGCCTTTTGTATTTTATGCTTTTGATCTTGGCTGAAAATCAAAATGTCTTCATCCAAACAGGGGTTTTTCTTTAAAATTTCTTTATTATTTAAACATGGTAACTCAGTCTTTAATTCCTGATCACAAAATGCAACTTTGCTTCTTTGAGAAGGAGGCTTTATAGGTGGTTTGCTGTTTCTTTTGTATTCAAAACAAGCCTTTCCTTTTGTAAACCAATGCTCAGGATTCTGTTCTTGTGATTTTACCTTTTCATCTTGAAAAGATGAATCGAGCACATTTTTCACAATTTTATCTATTTCTTCATTATCATCTTCAGAATAAAGGACCATGCCAGGAACATTAATAGGTGAAAATGGTTTTCTAGACCTCGGACCACTAGATAATCTAGTACCAGTTAGTCTGTACTTTTCTTCAGTGTCAGAAAGATTTCTCAGTTTAGAGTGTCTACATTTTTTAACATCTGCTTTTATTGGCTCTTGATGTAGCTGAGTGAAGATATCATCAAGTAGCTTAAGGAATGCTACTGTTTCTTCAGATGCAATAAGTCTCTCATTATTAAGTTCAGTTTGTACATATCCTAGAATAGTGCTGATTGCTTCCTCTATATAGCCAACCAAAGTAGACTGGGAAAAAATATTTGATATTAGTTTTTGTATCTCTTCTTTAGCAGCTAAATTAGCTTCATCAGGTTCAAGGTTACATTTCTTTTTGTCAGCTTCTTTAAGGAATGTATATGTTGGGTCTGTCATACGGTGCTGATGGGAATGTTTAGTTGCCTCTTCGAGATGAGGAAGTTCATCTTGCTTACAAGATGCAAGAGTCATCAGCTTTTGTAAAATGGCATGCACCATATCCTCTGCAATACCACACATAGGTTCCACAGTATAAGGCTTTGAAGCTTTTAAAGTTTTTCCATTTGATGGAGTGGGATATTCTTCCTTGGGTGTTAAACTTGGTTTTATATTGACTAACAAATCTTCTTGTGAAAATATTTCAACACATTTTTTTTCAACTGCAGAATGTAGCTTCTCAAGCATATTTTCCACTATCTCTGAAGCTGCTGAGGAGATATCAACATTGGAGAGCAAGTCTCTTTTTTCAGGCTCATTTTGGTCAAGAAAAACCTCAGCAGTAACAGAAGAGATAGAGGGAATGGCCTGTGTTAAATCAGACATTATTTCTTGAAAAATTCTTTCTAAAATCAATTCAGTTTCTCCTTTTAAGTGACATTTAAAGTTAACAAAAATCTTCTTTAAATTCTTCATTTCACTCCTGGCTTTTTCTTTTTGATCAGAAAACTGTGGACTCTCTAAGCTTTCTGTTTCAGTGGTAGCATCCTTAGATTTTCTTGTGCTTGTTTCAAGTGATGCTAAAAGGTGACTATCAGATTTACAACTTCTGAGCTTAGGATATGCATATATCATTTTATCATATTTGAGTTCAGATGTTGTAATTTGTTCTTTCCTGTGACGTGGTTTATCGACTGCTCTTTTCACATGGGTCAAAGGTGATTTTAAATGTGTGGGTGGTTGCCTTACTGATATGTCAACTGCAAATGCACAGGGCTCTCCCTGAAATGTTTTAGTTGTTGCAGATGTGTAACTTCCATATGTAAACTCTTCACTGCAAGTGCTACAGAAACTTGAACTATCTGAAGAGAGGACAGAGTCATCAGACACTGGGTGTGCATTATTTTGCAACCTTTCTTCATACTTTGTGATGGCTGGGTATAATATACTGGTTACTGTAGCCACAACCCAGGTCATTATATTCTGAATTATATTATTCAGTTCTTCAGAAGTTACCTGGAAAGAAGGCAAGCAGGAACAAAAAGAAAATCATGTAACAACTTACTCTATTCTAGGACAGAAGGTAATATTTATTTTTTCACATCAAACAATGCATAGCTGGATGCCATCTATGTAGAATTTCAGATTAATTTCAAGTCAGTTTATTCTGTAATACAGTAAAGGATTTTTATATAAGTTGCCATTGATTCACATTCCTTTAGAAGTTTTTTTTCTGCCCCTCAACTTTTATTGCTAAGATATAAAGCTTCGATAAAAAAGAAAAAAAAAATCATCAAATTGATGTCTAGAATCATGTGTTTCGGCAAGAAGGAACAGTGTCTATGACCAAGCAAAATTATTTAAAAAATACAGCAGATTATTTCTAACAAAGTATTTCTCAAAATAGATAATGGTTAAAACATTTGGGTACTTTGAGAGGCATCTGTCCTGCTAAAATATAAACATGGAAAATAAGCCATTTCTCCTCCCTATTCCCAGATGTAGAGATGAGCCTGTGATCTATATGTATGGAAATGACTACAGCTAATTGACAACAGTCAAAAATTATTTGATAGGCAACAAAGAAGTTAATGCTTTGTGGAGATGGAATAGCTGTGTATCCTTAGAGCATTGGGATAAAATGTCTTAGATAGGAAGGCTGAGAAAAGATAGTGCAGTGTAGGAACCAATTGGTTAGATGGAAAATAAGGACCAATCTAGAACTCTATCTTAAAGAGTCAGGAGGGCTGAGCAAGAGTATGGAAGCTAGAAAATTCTTTAATTGGAGCTGAAAAAGAAAACCGAGGGACCAAATTTGCTTAGTGGTCAATAGTATTGTCACAGATTAAACTGGACCAAGAGTAAACACCGAATGCATCTGTAGAATTGTACATACTTCTGCTTACTGAAAATCTGTTTTGGGCTTACAAAAATTCTGTTGCCTACAATAAACTAGGTAGTTTGTTTTAAAATTGTTATTACTCTTCAGACAGACATTAAGGCAGTAAACAGTAATTGACAGCAAAGCCTATAAGGTTTGTTTGTAGGTACCAGGGTAAACAATAGGATTCTTGTAATGGGACTGTTCACATCTTGAATACTGTTTTAAGTTAACATGGCATTATTCATGTTTCAGGCCAATGTTCACAAAAAGTTAATACCTATGTAGTATACTTTCTTCTGACACATTTGATAGTATTTGGGAGAAGCCTAGGGAAAGCTTTAATCACCAAATCTCTTAAAGATAAATATTTTTTTTACTTACTGTATAGACAATTATACAACATATTTTGGATGACAGCATATATTGTATAATACTTGTCTTATATAATCACATCCTAAATCAAAAAATTTAAGAATAAAACCTCAATTTTAACAAAGTTTTTGTTCTAATCTGATACTATACATATAAACTACAGCATTCAAAATATATTATTTTTCTTATAATCAGAGATAATAAACAACAGACAATTATTCCTAGGTTAGGTGAGAGAAAGTGTTTCCAATCTTGATATGTGAAAAAAGAGATATTTCTAAAGTTTTCTATGTTGTGAAATATGGTATATAGAACCTAGTTTTCAGTTGCTTTCCATTATAATATTAAACTGAGAAATATTCCCTTACATCAATGCTTTTACATTTGTGACATTCTATGAGTTGAGTAGGTGTCCATGTAAAAATGTATATTAGAATATGTGTTGTGTTCCAACCACTTTCTCTTCCCTGGCTGGTATGACTAGATCCAGAGTTGGGACTTACAAATATAACCTCTTATCTGTCTCTTTCAAGTCTCAGCTCATAGGTGACCAGGTACCTTTTTACATGACCTTCATTTCATGGGTGACCAGGTACCTTACTATGAAAATGGCTAGGGACGAACCCAGGCATCCCAGCTTACTAGCCAAGTCTGCAAAGCCATGTCACTTAATGGCTTCCTAGATTAGGATGGGTTTGTGGCATCTTATGCTTTTCTTATGGTGGCTGGGTCCCTTAATGCCCCCTCCACCTTCTATTCTCATGAATACCCCTTCCTGAAAGGCCAACATTATCTTTTGATAAGAACTTTATACCACTGCTAAATCTAAGAAATAATTAAAAGTAAAAGTTAAAGAAGAAAACGGCAAATATCAATAGATGACTACTCATTCATTATCTGATTCACAAATTTTTTTCTATTATGACACATTAGAAAAAAATCATTAATACGTTGCTTTATCAATGGATTTTAGATACATACTTTTTCTTGAAAGCAATTTTGTAGAAGATTCTGTTGTCTGTAAAGTCAGGAAAAGTTGATATATAGTTATTATATAGGGCCAAGATATTAGTTATTACTTAGGGTCAAGAATTTAACTTTTTTCCAAAATTTCTAATCATTAAATCAGTTTCTTCTTTTTATATCTGAGAATTTTTCTACAGAAGTTCAAAAGGAAGAATAAACTTTATTTTGGTTCAACTCCCCCACCCACCCATTCTTTACTGACTCACATGCTTTATTGCCAGAGGAGCAGAATTGTAGCTATTGCAAAAAAACAGATATCTATTTGAAAATTCTATTTCTGACCAACCTTATCCATGCTTGCTTTGTGGGGCCCTGAGGAAGGCGTAGAATTGGAGGGAGAGGGTAGGTTAGTCCTTTCTGTCTTCTGAAAGACATGAGGTAGCAAGGCATCTGACCAGAGCTTTCTGATAATCCTTTACTTAACTCAAATCCCATAGTCCCACCCACATTTTCGTCATATAGTAGGAAGGGAATATGGATAGTTATTCAGTAACTATGGTTAAAATCAGCTTTCTAGCCATTTTCAATACCAATCGATGTGTAGTTCTTTTCTATGTGTGATAAAAATCTCTGGTGTGTTCTAGTTCATATCACTAATTTGTATTTGTCATCACAAATTAATGATGTGAAAAACATAGTTTTCGGAATTGTAACAAATAAAAGAACAACTCATTAATGAAAAATTATAGAATAACAGAACAAATAGTTAATAAGACCCAAGACTGTATTTCTGATTTATTTTTATACATGTCAAATGTAAAGTATTTATTTTTATATGTTTTAACATGGGCCCTTATCTTCTTCCCACTTAAAAGAAAATTGACACTCCTTTTTCATGGTTTTTAGGACTGTACTTTACATTATAAAATTTGATTTTCTCAAAGCCTAAAATTCAATTATGAGAAATATTAAGGCTGAAAATTGTTTCCTAAATTTTGGTAGAAAAAGAAAACCTCACTGATTTCAGCTCAGAAGTTGGGCTTGATAGCAACAGTCCATACTTAGATGAGTGTTTTTACAATATGGAAGCCGATGTCAGTTATGTGTGCACTATCTTTGGCCTCACTTATTTTTTCAGAATCTAGTTTCTTAGGTTAACCTTCTTTTAGATAGCCTGTGACCTAACTCTCCCATATTCATTTTTCTGTTCTCTTTACATTACAGTATAGACATCAAATGAAACTCAAGGAGTTTAATGTATTGATGGATACTTTTCTCCAACAGGCTCTTTGCCTTAAAGTTATACATATAGATCCAAACAAAGAGCAAAGACCTAAGAATAAAATTAACCAAATAACTAAGAAAGCTTCAGTGAAGACCACTGAAAAACAACCATAATAACCAGATTTTAAAAATCAGTAAAACCAGCAGGGTAAGAAACTTCTCCATAAAAGTAATGGGTAAACTGGAAAAGAAATAGCTATTTTCCTTATAATTTTATAAGAAATATTTTTCTTAGTAAATTTTTTTGTGATTTGCAAAACCATGAAAGTTAATGAAAGGCTTTTGGCATTCTAGAAAATGTTTATTCAAGACAAATGACTGAACGATGAGATTCATGTTATTTAAATAGCTCTATTTCCAACCCATTTCTCTAGCTGCATGATGTCCTTGAAAAAAAATCTTACCATCACAGGTGCATATTTGTTCCTCATGGTATCTGCCTAATCTCTAGCATTATTCTTTAAATATAGTAGGTTCTCATTAAATGTTTGATAAATAAGTTTTCGTTTATAAAGTTTTTTGGACTGGGCCTACTCTCTATTCCAAAATGAAGTCTTTTTACAGGCCACCGGACCTCTAGAACTGGTTCCTAGCTTCTTGCATTTGATTTTTTCTTATATATTGCTGCCAGAGTTATCCATCACGTATGCTAATTCGACCATAATAACTCCCCTCCAAACTATGTCAATAAATGACAATTTATTAATGTCACCCAAAAAATAAACTTTGAATTTCTGACTATGTTCTATGGCACAACTCTGTTACTCTTTACACTTTCCATTCCTATAATACAAACTTACTTGTTATTGAAGTGCATTGACTAACTTTTGCAACTCTTGTTTATTCCCACTGCTGTCATATTTGCTTTGTCTTCGTTCTTTTGGTCTTGAATTTCCATGTTTATTTTATAAAGCTTTCTGTATATGTCTTTTTTATTAACATTAGAAAAATTAGAATTAAGCAACAGAGGAGTAGGATATGGATGGTAGAACAGATGTGATGATTCTACCGTAAAGTCTTATGAAATCTGGAGTTGAATTAGAAGAATAATTTGGTATACGTATGATGGATAGTTAGACCAGAAAGTATTGTTAGTTGTGTTTTGTTTGTAGTCTGGCCTGATGTTAGGATGCCTGAGTTTAGCTAAAAGTAATGTCAATTTGGGAAAGAATAATGAAGAAGCTCCAGGTCATGCATAGTAATTTATCTTAGCTAAGATTTTTAATGAAAGAGTATCCAAAGTATTTGCTATGACATATTCATGTGACTCTGTAGTTCTGTAATATTGGGCGGGGGAGAATAAAGAGGCAGGATTTAAGACATTATTATGAGCCTCCTCTAATTTTTTTTTAAAAGAAGAAGGTATTTATCTTTTCACTAAATAAAAAATTATGTTCAGTAAATTTTTAAAAAGGTCATTTTGCGCACATGCTCACCATTCTCCCACCTTGTTCTATTACTTTAAACTGGACCAGTCAGTTTCCTCCCTTCTGCATCTATTATAATGCAATGTATCCAACAAACTCTCAATCAGTCAGTCAAATTGATATCCATCAATCCTCAAGTCAAAATCTTTCCTCCAAGGAATCTTGGTCTGAATATGTCAACACATTTTTATCATCCTACACCACTTAACTTTACCCAACCATTTTCATAAGACTTTGGGGCTTGTAAAGTCTGTCCTAAACTTTTTTTTTTTTTTTTTTTGGTATATTGATTTTGTTTTTAAGGTGATGGTATTAGGTCTAAAATAATAGTCTCTTTCATGTAAAGTTGAGAAGACCATACACCAATAGAATAGGTAACCACCAAGGTTTGAGGAATGATAGATCCTCAGGCCCCCCAAAATTTATTTTCCAAAGACTAGTAATTTCCATTATTTTAGATTATACTACAAATACCGTTTAGAAGAGGAATAACTGATTAAGTCATCAATACTTACAGTAACCTCACTGACCATCCTTAGGAAGCCACTAATCTCAAAAAACCTAAGGACTAGTATATGTCAAAGGAATGAAAGGCAAAAAGACAAGTCTAGATCCTGAAAAGTCATCTAAAAAGGAGAGGTCTTGGTAGAACATACTTGAACGTGACATGAAGACTGAATATAGGGGAAATGTAGAACCAGAATGAAGATAAGAAAATAGAGAAGAACAACATTCACTTTATTGTCTACCTTACAATTTAGGCTTAGTGCTGAGAGTTTTCAAAAGATATAATTTTCACTGAATCCAAGTAGAACTACAAGATGGGGGATCCCAGATAACCATTCACTGTTGAGTAGAACTCATGTAATTATTAAAATATTAATTTATAATTACCAATTAATTTTCTCATATACTTACGGATTTGAGAAAACACGAGCAGGAAAAGTACCCTGGGCTGTGGCAGGAGCCTGATGTGCTATTTATCAGAAAAAGAAAATTATAATTAGTCTGTATCCTTTCCCAGCAGTTGTAAAATTGTAATTAAGATCCTCTAGTAGGTTTATTCTCTGTTTTCACTGCTGTGTTTAAAAGTATCTAGAAACTCTAACATAAAGTCCAAATTTCTAAGCAAGACATAAGATACACATATAGTTGATGTTCTCCCCTACCTGTCCAGTGACTTCTCTGGCTAGTCTTTCATATGTATTCTATGATCCAGACACACAGAATAACTTATAATTTCTTAAATATACCATGTTTTCCATAACTCTGGACCCTTGCTGTTTCCTTTGTCTAGAACTCCCCATTCCTTTTTTAAACTTAAAAAAAAAAAAAAAAAAAGATCAACTCATAGAGACAGAGAGTAGACAGGTGGTTGCCAGGGACTGGGGGCATGTAAAAATACAGAGAAATTGGTAGACGGTCAACCTTTTAGTTATAAGATGAATAAAGTCTGAGGATCTAATGTATAAGATAGTAACTATAGTTGATAATATTATATTGCATAACTAGAATTTGCTGATAGGTTATAACTTGTTTCCCACAAAAGAAATAGAAGAAAAAAGAAATATCTTTATTAACATAGGCTAGGAAAACATTCTTCCACAGGACACATAGATCATTAATCAGAAATCAAACATAATTTGAATGATAACTGATTCTTCAAAATCTTCAATTAAAGAGACAAAAAGAAAGGCATATAGTGAGAATATAATCACATCCTATACCCAACAAAGGATTCATTATTTAGAATACAACAAAACTTGCTAAAAAATCAATAAAAAACAGAGACACAATATGATAGAAAAGTGCATAAGAGACTTAAAACCTTCAAAAAACGTCCAAAGAGCCAATAATTATGTGCAACTTCACTACTAATAAGAGAAAATGTTAATTTAAACCTCGATGAGATACCAACTTGCCAGAATGGCAGAAATTAAAGACTAGAATACCAAAGTGTTCAAAAGGATATGAAATCACAAGAACTCTCACTAACTTTAGCTGATAAAAGTTTATGATGAGACCCCTTTGGAAAATTCTCGAGCATTATCCACTAACATTAAACACGTACATACATACCTAATGGCTCATGTCCATAGACCGATCTCCCACCCTTGCACCCTTTCCTGCTCCAGCTCTCTCACATACACGTGTACTAGAAAGTTCATAAAGAATTTCTCATATATGGAAAAATCCAAATATTCATGATCAGTGGAATAAATTACTGTATAATTCATAAACTATACAACAACAGTGAAAATGAATTACGACTACACACAAAGATAGTGATGAATCTCAGAAATATAGTATTGAGAGAAGCAGCAGAAACATAACACAATGATTCCATTAAACAGGCAATACTAATCTATTATAGTAGAAATCAAGAGAATGATTACCTTGAGAAGGAGGCAGGATATTTTGATTTCCAAGGGAAAGAATTGGGACTTTTGCACTGTGGATTATTTTATATTTGGTGTTCATATCTGAGGTTACATAGATTTGTATGCTTTGTGATTATCTATTCAGTACAAAACTGCATTTTTCTGAATTTTTTAATTTTAACTAAAATGTTAAAATATTAGTATAGGAAAGGTGTTCAGTGTTCAAAGAAAGAGAACAAATAATATTTTAAAATGTCAATTTTCTCAAATTAAAACAGGAAATTCCTTCTTATTCTTTAAGTCTTAAGCATGTCTATTCTCCAAAGGCTTCCCTGACTACCTTAGGTAGACCTAAGCGCCATCTTCTCTATACTTGCTCTGATTTGTAAGCACACCTTTTGTCTTTGTTGCACTTATATTGGGTTGTGGTTATTGGCATGACTATCTCTTCACTTTGCTATAACATCCCTGGGTAAGAACCATGGATTTTCTTTGTTCAATATTAATCACTATACCTGGCATGAAGCAGGAGCTCAATAAATGTTAGTTGAAAGAATAAATTAAAAGATTGTATTATTTATTCAGCAGCTCTTCCTGATGTTTACCTGATTGATAGTGGTAGTTTGATTTCTTATTTTGTCTTTCACCACAGTCATTATGTATCTCCTTCTGTATAATTCAAACAAAACAAACATATTCAAAATATTTTTTCCCAGAATTTGAACATCAACTATTATATATATTATATATAATATGTATATATGTATATATTTATGTGTATGTATGTATAAAATATAGAAATTTAAGATTTTGAGAACTTTCTTAAATGAAATTTTTGAGTAGTACATACTTTTTGTGATATTTATATTACATCTATTATTTATAGAATTCAAAACTTCATAGTTGTGTCCTAGGAGGTCCACAAGACTATTCACACATTTGGTGATTCATTGACTTATGGGACTCAGAATACATTTGTACTCACATCTAAGATTCATTACAATAAAAAGATACACTCTAGGATAAGTAAGGGGAAAGATGCAGGCTGAGTCTGGAAAAATCACAGTCTTCCTTATGCTCTCTCCCTCCTGTGAGAAGATGTGCTTGAGCATGCTCTTTTCTCTAGCAATTTGAAATGCAGGAAGACGTGGGCAATGTGTTTGCCAGGGGAAATCTATTAGAATCTTACCACTCAAAGTTTTTATTAAAGGCTGGTCATGAAGATATTCCATACCTTAGTGTATACCAAAATTCCAGCCTCCCCAAAGGAAATCAGATGTTTAGCAAAAATTACATCATTTGCAAAGTCTAGGTATATTGCCCCACTCATTTAGTTAGAAAAATTACATATCCATTAGGGAATGTTAGAAAAGCCAAGTTCCCAAACACTGGCCAAAAGCCAACTTTGCAAGCAGGACCTTCTAAAGACAGCAGTCTCAAGCCTGCTTTGTTAACTCTTTTGTGCACAATTGTATGTACCAGTATTCTAAAATTAACTATTTGTGGAGTACACTCATTAGTAAGGAAGTTAATCAACTCAATGGGACAAAAGAATAGTTTTTTTTTTTAAATCAAAGCAAACAAAATAGAAAAGTTTAAGTAGAGCTGGAAGACAGAGAATGGGTTTTCTGAATACATAGGGATATAGCTCTCTAGACTTGTCCAAGGACTCAACCTGTTCAGGGAGGTAAATCCAGTGCAATAGACTTCTCTTTTCTTCCCAGATCTGAGAGGTGATCATAGGCCACCAGAAATACATTTTCTGACAATGGTAGCCTGTATACAACATGTTAGAAACAGGATGAATACTTATCATAATAAAATGGTGTTTCTCTTAATGAATTAGATATTTGCAGACATTTGATACTCATTTGAGATCAATGTGGATGGAAAATTTTATAAGACACAAATTACCCAAAAAAAGGTCAATAATAAAATTTAGACACTGTTTTTAAAGTTTTCTTTTGTTTTTATTTGTTTGTTTTTAGTAAAGGACATAGCCTTTGAGATCTGTTTGGAAATATGAGAACTTTAAATGTGGAAGCTGTTAAATTCTTTTTCTGACCCAGCATACTTAATGCAGATATTGACAAGAACACTGAAATGTAAAATGTTTGTAATGAAACTCTACTACAGAGAGGCATATTATGGTAAACATACTACATTTTAGGAGTTATGCATAATGCAGTCTGCCATATATTATGCATTAAAGCAGGGGTCCCCAACCCCTGGACCACAGACTGGTACCCATCCATGGCTTGTTAGGAACTGCACCACACAGCAGGAGGTGAGCAGCAGGCTAGACAGCCTGTTTCATCTCTATTTACAGCCACTCCCAGCACTAGCATCACCAAAGCAGCTCCACCTCAGATCTTCAGGCATTAGATTCTCATAAGAGCACTGGTCCCTGGTGGTAAAAAGGTTGGGGACCACTGCAGTAGAGGACACTTTCTACTCTAATTAAGTAAAATTCATTTGGAAAGAAATTAGTAAATTTCCAGTTTATTGAAATCTATTTAAAACCATGTTAACTTTTTAGGCACAGTTGAATCAATTAATACTGTGCTACTAATAGAATGGAAGATGCGATTTTGACTTTTATAATAACAAGTTGGCAAGCCATAGAGAAAGAAAATATGTTATATCCAGAAACTGTACTCTGAATCCTTGCTGGCAACTTTCCAATAGCAAGTAACTGATCACAGGTCAAAAGGGAATGGGGAGAGATAGTCTGGCTCTCTCTGAACAATCTATGAGTACTAGTCAAAGCCCAATCAAAGAAACCCAATTTGATACTTCCTCTTAGGGCTGCAGGTACATACAGTGAACTACCATGTCATAGCCTATATTTAGGAAGACTATCCTAGGGCTATTAAAATACTATTAGGCATGATTAATTTCAAGGAATAAAGCTGTTGTGTATGGTCACTTTATAAATGAAATTTTTTTATATATCAGTGATGATCATAAGATGGTACTTCATTTATTCTGTTTGCATTTGGGCCAAAATAAATATTATATACCTCATCTTTTGTATGACATATAGAAGAATGTGAACATCTAGGAAAATTTCTTGTGGGTGAAATTGAAGGTGAAATAACTGAATCTTGAGCTGAGGTGTTCATAGCTCCTAGAGAAAAAAGAAATTCTTTTAAATGTGAGATGATAATATTGTTGGAACAAGAGTGAATATTAATGAATAGAATTGATCCCATATTCTACCTGCTGAGCTGCCACAATCACTGGATTACCATCATAAAGGATTTATTTGAGCTAAGGAAGTATCTAAAAGAACAGCATGACCTTTTTTGATGTCCATTCCTACAAATTTCCAGTGGTTCACCTCTCAAGAAGTCTGAAACCCTTAACCTCTGATCCTAATTTATTTAATATTATGCCAGCTTAATCCTTGTAACTGACCACAGACCATGGCCACAATTAACTGACTACATTTTGTTCAGTCTACAGTGGAAAACCTCTAACAACTTGAATCGAGGAATAACCAAAGCTGTGTTTTAGGGAGATTGCTTTTGCAGCAAATGTGCGGTGGATTAAAAAAAGAAAATGGGATCGGAGGAGGGGTACTGAAATAGTAAAGGATGGAGGAAACAAAGGCAGAAGCTGTGGGCATGGAGAAGAGGAGAGAGCAAGATAAATTAAGAAGGTAGATTAGACAGTTGTAGCAGCTTTTGAATGCTGACAGAAGAGAGGAAGAGTCAAAAATAACTCATTTTTTGTTCCTGGATAAAAATAAAAGGATCAGGAAGATGATGAATTTGATTTTATATTAAATTTGTGGTGGTCATTGACCACAACAGTCTGGTATTTTTCATGTGCTTATGTAGGGTACACATGAGAGTTTTTTAGTGACTTCCAACAAGGCTCATAAAACTTAAGTCAGTGAACATTCCATTCAAAGGTATATGAGAAACAGGAAGTATTGTCTATGGGGAACTGATGGCAGTATTTCCCATAGGGACATTCTTGGGGACAGATCTCTTTACTGTAATGTACTGAACTATAATGTCAGTAATTTACTCTACTTATCACTATACACAGCCACAGCATGTACCTTAACTTTTCCACAGTTTGCAAATTTCAGAAGCCATACTCATCAAGTAATCACTCAAATATTTGGGCTAATTATAATATCTGTATTCATAAACAGTTTTATACCACATTTTATTTTCTAAAATAACTATGATTTTTATAATTAGGTAAAACAAATAGCTTGAAAAACTATGATGAAACCATAATTATGTACTTAATAACAAAATAATTATGAATATCTTTCATTTCCTTACCTCTATCATTGTAAGTACTTGATTTTTTAGTCATCACTCCATCCTTCTACATAGCAATACATTAAAGGAAAAAACAATCATTGGTAGCTGTACTTCTGAAAAAGATTTTGCCTTCTATCAACCAAATACAGATTTATTTTTCCCTTTTCCTCCTAACTCTCTCCTGAAGATGGTCTCCTAAGATACCTTTCATGGGTACCTCAAATTTAACTAGTCTAAAATTAAGTTCAATATATAGCAATGTACAAACTCGTTCCTCTTCCACTATTCCATATTTGTCTAAAGCATGAAATCCATTCAATGGTTTGTCCTAAAAGTTTAATGTCATTCAATTTGTCTCAGGGAAATATAATCCAATCCAATCCAATCCAATCTAATGCTTAATGAATGCATTGTTTAGAATCAAAATAAAATTTATCACCCCATACTCTCATTTTATTGTAACATGTTACTACGCCTGTCTGGCACATTATACAAGTCCTCAAGTGATTTTGTCTTATTCATCTTTGTACACTATATGATCCAATTTCCTCCATTTTCCTTCCTTCTGGCATAGCACAGGGCTTGGCCAATAGTAGATGATCAATAAATACAGCTCTTATTATAATTTCTAAATGTTCGTTTGGATTAGTTTCTGCTAAATTACATAGTGAGTTTAGCACAAAAGTAACAACTCTTTCAGAGAAAGGGATCGGTTCTCATGAATAGACCCTAATATCCCTACCCAATTACTACCACGCTAGCAGTGAAAGCGATAGTTGACAAAAGGGAAAATTAACTAGATAAATTAATAATCACCACACAAAAGTTTGAGACAATTTTATACCTTTTGTTCAGTACCATTATCATGTACATCTGATTGAAAAACAGGAGCTGCTGATTTTTTGACATTCTTTGAACCACCTAGAGACAGATGAACAGCATTTGCTGCAGGGTCTAGAAGTAAATGAAAGAGAAACATTATAGTTTTTATAAACAAACAACTTATTGAAGTACAATTGAAGTACAATGAACTGTACTTATTAAATTGAAAGGTTTTATCAATTTTAAATATCTACAACTGTGAAACCATCACTGCAATCCAAATAACATTTTCAATACACTCAAAGTTTTCTCATCCACTTTTGTAATTCATCTATTCCTCACCTCCCATCCCTTAATAACACTGCTCTGTACCTCTCACACAACATTAACTTGAATTCTATCTCTCTCTCTCTCTCTCTCTCTCTTTTATTTTTATTTTTTATTTTTTGGCCTGGCTTCTTCCATTCAACATAATGTCACATGTATTAATAATTTGTTTCTTTTAATTCCTGAGAAGTATTTATTGTATGGATATGTCACAATTTGTTATCCACTCACCTGTTTGGGTTGCTTCCGTTTTTGGCCTCTTGCAATTAAACCTTTATGAATGTTCATGCATAACTGTTTGCATGGACATATTTTCTCATTTCTATTGGGTAAATACCTAGTAGTGAAATGACCGGATCATATAGTAGGTATGTATTTAACTTTTGGGAAATGCCATACTGTTTCCCAAAGTGGTTTTACCATTTTATATACCATTCAGCATTGCATCAGCATTTCATTTCTTCTACATCTTGTTAATACTTAGTAACCAAAACAAAGGAAAAGATAAAACAGTAAAAATCAAAGAAATAGAAAAACCAGAGAGAATGAAACTAACAGCTGGATCTTTGAAGAGTTCAAAAAGAGATAAGCCAGATCGATTAGGAAAAAGAGAAGAAACAAATTTCTATGTAACAGTACAACTGAGTTTTTAGATACTAAACTATAATAATATTAAATATACTAAAAATAATAAGAAAGGAATAGTATGAAAAATGTATGGTAATAATTTTTTTTAAATTACATGCAAGGGACAAATTCCTAGAGTAACACAAACTACCAAATTTCATTCATGGGTAGAAAGATAATATGAAGATCCTCATAATTATTAAAGAAATTAAAAATGTAGTTAAAAAAAGTTCCACAAAGCAAACTCCAGTCTCAGTGACTTCACTTCTGAAGTATATCAAATATCTAAAACAAAATTACACTGATTCTACACAAACTCTTCCGAAAAATTGAAGAGGAGCGAAAGCCTCTCTCAAATCATATTTTAAGACTAAGATCACTCTAATACCAAAATCATTACAAGTTATTATAAGAAAAGAAAATCTCAATATTTTCTGTGTATAAAGGTATAAAAATTATTGAAAAATAAGCTGAAACTAATAATTTATATTAAAGATAATTAATAATGAATAAGTGAGGTTTATCCTAAGAATGCAGGGTTGGTTTAACATTTAAAAATAAATCAAAGTAGTTCGCCACAAAAAGAGGGGAAAAAAGGAGAAAATTTAGATTATCTCAAAGATACAGGAAAAAATACAATAAAATTCAATACCCATTCATGATAGAACCTCTTAGTAAACTATGGATATGAGGGTGTGTCCTTTCTTTGATGAAAGCCATCTTCAAATGTCTAGAGCCAATATTATATGAATCCCTTTCCGTTAAGTTTTGGAACAAGATTAGGATGTACTCAATCACCATTTTGCACAGCACCATCCTGGAGTTCCTAGCCAGCAAAGAAATGAAATGAAAGGTGAATCCAAATAAAATCCCAGCAGACTTGTGTTGTAGAAATTGCTGCTTTGAAAATTTCTATGGAAATGCAAAGGCCTTCATATAATTAAGTCAACCTAGAAGAATAACATATGTTGGAGAACTCAAACTGCCAAATTTCAAGACTAATTATAAACCTACAGTAATCAAGATAATACGGTATTTACATAAGGACAAACAGATCAATAAAACAGAATTTCCAGAATTAGGTCCATCAATATATGGTCACTTTATCTTTTCAAAGATGCCAGTAAAACTCAATAGTGTTAAAACAACTGCAAGTGCACAAGATAAGCTTGGATAATCCTGCCTTCCCAGATAGCAAGGAAACCATCAAAAATCACTAGGGTTACATCACAACAACTCAGAGTTATCTGGAAGGGATTCCCACTGGCCAAAGCTGTCACAATTTCAGCATTAAGAAACACAATAGCAGAAATATATCAAAACGCATCATATTTATTTAAATCCATGAATCTATAATAACACAAATCTAATTGCTCACTGTTGGAAGATGCTCCTGAACCTATTTATTATATTAAAAACTGATAAATGATGCTAAAATGTTAAGCGTCAGTCTGCTTTTCCTAAGTATACTATATCATATTGTAACAAAATAGTAGTTGGGGGGAAGTTTCTCTTTATAGAGGCATTCCAGCTCATCTATGATGAATGATAGAATTAAAATATCCCAATTTTGCAACCCCTAATTAATTCATAGATCTAGGCCTTGCACATAAATGGCTGCTACGATCACAAAGAGAAAAATGAGATATTATATCCCTCCTGATGGAAAGACATACCACCATCTATGAATCCATTTTGTTAAAATATTTAAACTTAAAAGTGTATCAATCTAACCAATATTTTATAAGAAATACAGAAGAAATAACATATATGACTATAGTATATAGATGCAATCAGCAAAAGTTTACTCTGTGAAGAACTCAATGGATAAGCAACTCAGTTTCTTCAACAAATAAACTGTAATTTAAAAAAGGAGAGAGACAAGGTGGGAGGTAGATGGATATATAGAAAGAGAATCTATAGATTAAAAGAGTTTGAAAAGACAAACTATTGCAATGTGCATTATTGTGAGTTCAAATGAACATCAAAATGTTTTTGTGACATTCATGATACTGAAAAGTTAAATGGTGATCAAATATTTTATTACATTAAAGAATTACTAATTGGTGCAATGTGATAATGATGTGGTTATATATTAAAAAATAACTTCTCTTTTAGATACATACTGATATATTGATGGATGAAATGATATTATGTGTGGGATGTGATTTAAAACAATGTGGCAGCAGGAAGAGATCAAGGGCATAGACAAAACAATTTTCCATGAGTTATTGTTGAAGTCGAATGATAGACACACAAGGGTTCTGTTGGTTTTGTTTATGTTTGAAATGTTTAATACGCTAAAAAATGTCATTCACAAAACCATGGAAATATTTGCCTCATAAATAAGACAAAATATTAATGCCTTTGCCTTATCAAAGAGAACTCATACAAACTGACCTCAAATAAAAAGTAACAAAATATGCAAACCATGAATAAAATATGTATAATTTATTTCAAAGAACTTCTGTACATCCAATGATAAAAATAAAGAATAAAAACAAATCACAAGTTGGAAGAAATTTGCTATACAATATATATTTATATAATAATGAATGTTTAATATGATTAGAAAAATCTTTCAAATCAATAATAAAAACAACCCAGTAGGAAAATGAACAAACAATTTGAAAATATAATTTCTCAGAAGAGGAAACATGACTTAGAAATCCTATATTTAGGGATATAACCCCTAGAGAATCTCTTTTCCACAAGTGCATATATATATGTACAAGAGTTATATATGTACAAAAATGTTCAGTGAAAGATTATTTAAATAATAGACACTTCCATCAACAGAAAAACAGATGTATAAATTGTGGTATATTCAAATAATGGGGTAGGATCAGTAATGGAATGAAGTGTCAAGCAGCACATAGATAAAACTTCTGAAACAAAGCTAAGTGTATAAAACAAGTCACATAAGACTGGATACAATAGCATATCAGTTACATTAAGATATCTTAATAATGGCATGTATATATATGTATATATGTAGTTTAAAAATATACACTCATGTAGTAAATATATTTTTAAAATAATGGTTATGACAATCATCAGATTTGAATAGTAGTTCTCTCTGTGGAGGAAGGAGATCTGCTTAAGGGAAATTTGACAAAAGATAAAACAGTTAAAGAAACCCAGTGGATGTTAAAGGGAGGTAAAACAAAAACAAAGAAATATACCCCAAGATACATATCATAGTCAAACTGCTGAAAACTGTCTCCTCACACACACAAAAATCTTAACCACCAGAGAAAAATGTCACATTATTAATAAAGCCTCAACAATTCAAATACTGCAGATATCTCATCAAAACACAATGACATGGAGCAAAATTTTTAAAGATCGGGGAGGGAGGAATCCCTGTCAACTTACAATTCTATATTTTACTTTCAGGAATAAAGACAGTCTTAGATGAAAGAAAATTAAGATAATTCAGTGCCAGAAAATCTGTTCTAAAAGAGATGTTACGGGAAGTTCCGAAGACTGAAGAAAGAAAGGAACAGAAAGAAATCTGGGACATCAAGAATTAAAGAGCAACCAATGTGATAACTATTCGAATAGATATAAAGACTATTCTTCCTATGTTTAGTTATTTAAAATAAAATTTATTATATTCTCTAAGCAGTTGTTTGAGATAGATAGATAGATAGATAGATAGATAGATAGATAGATAGATAGATAGATATAATACTTAACACAACTATAACAAAGGTGAGAGGGATTAAGGAGACATATAGTAGTAAGGTTTCCACATTCCACTGAAAGACATAAAATATTAATTCATGATTGTGAAGAGCTAACTAAGTACATTGTTATGTAGAACAATTCACTAAATCTGTACAAAGAGACATAAAAGCAATAGACATGGACAATTAGAAACCAAGTTTTAAAAATACCATGTATGACATTACTAAAAATGAAGTAGTTATATATAAATATAACAGACCGTATATAAGATCTTTGCTGAAATCTACAAAAGATGTATGAAAGAAATCAAGGACGACCAAAATAAATAGAGATAACCTGTTTATGGATTAGAAGATCCTGTATAGTAAAGATTTCTTTTTCTCCTAAAATTGATCTATAGATTGATTTGATGTACTCCATTCAAAAATCCCAGCATAATTTTTATAAACAAGCTGATTATAAAATTTATATAAAAAAGGCAAATGAATTAAAATAGCCATACATTTTTAAAGAAGAAAAATAAAGTTAGTGGAATTATACTTGGTTTAAAGACAATAAAAATCTATAATAATCAAGACAGTGCAGAGGATAAACACATAGATTGATCAATGAAACAGAAAATGAAAAGGCAAGTCACAGACTGACATAAAATGTTTGCAAATCACATATCTGAAAAAGACTTGTATACAAAATATATAAATAACTCCCCAAACTCAACAGTAGGAAAGCTATCTAATTAAAAATAAGCAAAAATCTTCAACAGATACTTCATCAAGCAGTATTTAGGAAAGGCAAACAGCATATTCATATTAATAGATATTCATCATCATTAGTCATCAAGGAAATGCAAATGAAAGCCACAATGAGATACCACTACATCTACTAGAATGGCTAAAACAAAAGTTGCTGATAATACCAATGGTTGCAAGAATGGATAGCAAATGGATTACAGATGGGAATGCAAAATGTTATAGCCACTCTGGAAAACAGTTGGGCAGTTCTTTATAAACTTTAGCATACACTTCTCATATGACCCAACAATCCCTTGTTCACACAGAATACCTAATACAAATACTGCTCATATTTCTATTCATAATCACCAAAACCTGGAAATGACCCAAACTTCTTCTAGCTGGTGACTGAATAAACAAACCTGGTGCATACATACAATGGAATACTACTCAGCAATAAAAAGAAGTACACTACTGACACATACAATAACCTGAATAAATTTCAAAAGTATTATGCTTAGTAAAATAAACTATTATCTAAAGGTCAAACACCATATAATTTCATTTATAAGACATTTTCTAAAGGGGTGGGGGGAACTATAATGATGGAGAATATGTCAGTGGTACCTGGGGTTATTAGTGGGAGGGAGGGAGATATGGTTGCAAAAGGAATTTATAATATGTTGGAACAGTTCTTATGTAATTATGGTAAAGGTAACACAAATCCATACATATGTTAAAATTCATGCAATTGTACAAAAAAAAATTATTTACTTTTAGTGTAATTTAAAAAACAAAATAAATACTTCAGGATATTTTTTTGAGAATGAAAAAGTACAGAGAAAAAATTAGAAGCAGATATTATAGGAAATTTAGGGCCTTGAACATGGCTTGAGAGTTACTAACTACAAAATGTAGAGCAAACTGCCCATAAAAGAGTAAAAGCTGTGACACTGTATAGAGCTCATACTCAAGGTAAATGGAAACTAGGAAGTTTTGATGACAATGAATGAGAAAGAGGAGAACTTATAATACATAACGTGATGCCACTACTGAACATTTCTAAAATTCACAAAAAAGAAATGACTTACACACTACTCTCTTAGAGTGGAGGGTAGATATAGATATAATCCTCCTTCCCTCTACATATCAATATAGTTTCAGAATTCATCTTTTAACAGAATATGTTTTCCAACTATGCTTAAATGTAAAGGTCTGATCTCTGGATAATTGTCACAGATAGACTGCTAACCTGGTGAGGCTGAAAACAATATTTTACATCTACCCTCCTTTCTACCCATACCACTGAGGTTTTTTGACATCAATAAGACCAGTCTGTGCTGCATTAAACATTAGAGTTTTAGAAGATTATTCTGTGATCTTCTGTGATAACTGATTTAGAAACTAGGAATTTAGTTTTATTGTCTACATTTTAGTAGATGTGGGGCTGGTGTTGTCATGATTTGTGTGTCGTAAGAACCCTTTAGTGTGTTATACAAAAATCTTTGGACTTTAAAAATAGGATCCATAAAGTTTATAGTTGAATGAACTCAACCTCACTGGTCCTGAGAGTGAAAGACAGCTTCAGCTAAGTCAACCCTGTCCCTCCCCAGGTTTCTGTTCTTTGATAAGACTGACTGACTAAATTACACATTCATGTAGGAGGGATTTTGGACTTTCTCTCTTTAGATTTTAACTGATAAGGACAAAGGGATTTAATATACATACTTTAATTTTTCCCTGAACATTTAATAAGAGGAGGAGTTTCATATTGTTCAACTTTAAATAGGCTTACACTTTTGCTAGTATAATATTTGGAGGATTTTTATGCTATCATTTGAGTTTCTTGTTTAATCCAGTGAGCTCTAATAGATAATATGAAGTAACACAGTATGAGATAATATGTGATAAAGAATAAAGTGATAATTTCAATAGGGCTCATGGTGATTTTAGAGTTAACATACTTTCTGACCTACTTGAGTTTTCTAAAACCATTATGAACATTATAAAATTATTTTGCAATTTGTAAGTTTTCATGTACTACTCATTTAATAAAAATAGACCCTTCATTTAATTTTTCTAAAATGATGATACAATGTTAAGTTTAAAGTGCTATATCAATAACTAGAGATCAAATTCTGAAAGCAATAGAAGTTGCATTACTGTTGTTAAGCATCACTCTTAATCGATCATTTATTAACAGAAATAAAAGAGACTGTCTAAACTCAGTTTTTTCCTAAATTTTATTTAGCATTCCTTATTACAATATTCAATTACCGTGTACTCCTTTATTTGCTTTCTGGTCACCAACAGGATAAATTAATTTTATATCATCATAAATCTTCTTTTTCTTCTTTAGAGAAGTATCTTAAAGAAATGTAATAAAACATTTTTTTTAATAATGGTGATGACAGAACTACCCAATATAGACTATCTTTTCATGCCTGAGAAGAATTATGCCATATGTTAATTTGTATGTGGGACTGCGGGAAGTATTAGAGAAGATGGAGAGATGTGAAATAGAAAGAAAGATACTTCCTCTTGAAATATTATCCCTTTAAGTTAAACAATATTCTTGAAGGGACAGAATTTTCTTCTGGCAGAGAGAAAAAGCTACATCCAGCTCTACTGTAAAATGTCATTTTCTGTCTGTGGGGATGCATACCAACATAGCTACTGGCTTGGTGTACCAGCCAACAGTGACTATTACAATTCTTGGATGTGTCCTACAGCCTAGCATAATCAATCAAATTCATATCCCTCCTTTGTGATAGAGGTGATTGTATAGTTCATATTTCTAACCATTTAGGAGGTAAAATATCCTCACGCATGTGTGCTGAATGATTTTTCATTAGAGATGTAAAATGTGAGAAAGTGGTCTATCTCCCCACTGGAACAGATTCACTTGATAGTCCCTTCCTCTCATTCTCTCTGTGTTCTCTTGGAAGCCATGTGCTCCATGGAAGATGACAACATTACTATGGAAGTATAATTCAATTTCATTTATGAAATAGATGTCTGTATTCTTCCGTTAATTGACAATGCAAATTAAATTCATTTACATTCTATTTCTTCAAAGTAGAGTGATTTCAGGTAACAAATATTCAAAATATCTACTTGTAATTCTTTTCCTAGTAAATGAGAAAGTTAACAGTTGAAGATATATATAGTTACTGAAGTGATTTCTGAAGCATGAGATTGCTGTCATTATCTCAGCGAGCTGAATAGATTGAATTAGCTCTCTCAGCAAGCATATATTTAGTCTGTACATACATACATACATGCACGCATGCATACATACGTACATATATACAGTACTAGGTGCTCTGTGAAACATGAAAGTGGTAGTTAAAAATATTATGGGTGGAAGTATGTAATAAATGTATTAAGAATGGCACAAAGTACTATAGGGATTCAAAGGAGAGAATTAGGGTTACTAAGAAAGACTTGGTGGAGTTCCATTTACAGAAGAGCTTAAAGAATTGTCAGATTTTATTTTATATTTTTTTAGGCGAGGCAACCTGTGGTTGACCTCACAGATTGCAAGGACCCTGTCAGTTTATAATCCCTAATTTTTAAATTTGTTATGCTTACGGCACCTGGTCTTCCTAGGTGGTCCCCCATCCAAGTACTAACCAGGCTCAATCCTGCTTAACTTCTGAGATTAGATAGGATTGGACTTGTTCAGGGTGGCATAGCCATAGAGCAAGAATTGTCAGATTTAGATAGATGGACAGTGAACATGTCGTTCCAGGGTAAGAAAATTAAATAAAGGGAGGCATAAAAGTACGAAAGGTAATTTTTGTGTTAAGAATGGTCAGTAGTCTCATTTAATTGGACAATGAATAAATTGAGTACTTACTATGGGCTAGAATTTTAGGCTCTTTATGGGAATTATTTAGGAATATTATCTTTGTTTTCCGATGATGAAACTGTGACTCAGGGAGGTTACATATTTTGCCTAAGCTGTTTACATGGCTAGAAAATGGTAAAGCGGGACTTGGGCTTTAGCAATTTGGAGCAAGAGTGTGTGCACATCACCCCTAGATTATAGCTGTTTTTATTCAAGGAGGTAGTATGAAATAAAGTCAAAAAGGTAGGTCTGGGTTGAACTCTAGATGGAATGAATCATCGCCTAAGAAGTCTGAGCTTCAGATATTATTTAAATTTTTGGTCTAGGAGAAAAAACCATCAGAACAGTTTTAAGCGTAATTAGGTAGCAGTTTAAAAAATATATTTGTGGTAAGTAAAAATAAGAGCCCGTGGAGATGAGCTGATAATCTCTTGGAGTGAAATGTGTAGGTTCTTTCCTAGAAGCAGGATTAATGGGACAGGGATAGGACCGATGGGATCCTGTGATAATAACTGCATGGAAAATGATCATGTTTTTTCTTGATAGTACATAGTCACAGATAATTAACACAAGTCTATATTTTTGTATTCCAGCCATGAACTTTTACTTACTATCATTAATTTAATTTAATAAAGCCCACTATAATCTTATAATGTTATAAAGAAAAAGAAACTGGTAGACATTGAGCAGCAAATTCATGACTTGATATTCCTCTTTTAAACTGTCTTCATTTCCTTCATTTCTTTCTTTTTTCCTTCTTCCTTACTTTTCCTCCTATAACTCCTCTCTTTCTTCTTCATTTTGTTTTTCTCTGGTACCAACTATTCTTTCTGGCTGTCTACATAGCAGAATACTGTGTTGGTATATAATAGCAATTATATTCCACACAACTTTTTAAAGAGTTAGTAGCTAAAAATCCATTTTTTTAAATATAGGGAAGTTGGTTAAAATTGCAGTATAGGTAAGCTTGTCTACTGAACAACTCAATAGAATTATTTTAGCTTGTTTTAATTTTTACATAGATGTTTATTTTTCAACTTGAACTATAATAAGGAAATACCTAGAACTGTGCCTGATACAAAGCTGGTAGTAAGTGTAAACAAAGTTTCATAAGAGAATTTTTTTTTATAAATACATAGATAAGCACTTTCAACATTGCTATATCAGCTTCTAATGTTCTTACATTCACTATGTGTTCTGTCTTGTTCTCTGTAATCAAATGTATTTTTTTCCATCTCTTCTTTTTTAAAGCCATTTTCCTGCATTTTTTGTAAATGATAAGCCATTCTTTTCTCTAGAAAGGCTTGTTTCTGAAATATTAAAGAAAATATATTGGTTAACATCAACTTGCTATTTAGAAATGCATTCAAATATTTATAATATGATACTATATTGGAAATGAACAGTCATTCCTGCCTTGTGACTTTGTAAGGTTATACTGGGCAGAAATTTCCATTTGTGGTCAAACATGAAGACTATATTTAATACATAATGCAATTTACTTCACTGCACACATTTGGAGAATGTCTAGTTTCAGATCAGAAAGGGTCTCTACATTCATAGCTATCCTGGTGAGTTTAGAGAATTTCTAAATCATCTTCAGTTGGAGGATTCCTGAGTGACTGAACCATAAGTCACTCGGGCCTACTATACGCAAACATAGTACAATACATGAAATGTGACTTCCCTTTGTGAATCCCTGGGCTCACATTGTTCTTGGATGTACCAGAATGCATTTGTTTGCATAGAGAAAGAACCCCAGAAATTCTCAGATGTTTCCCTACAGTATTCAGCAACAGAATTGATCAGTACATGCACGCTACCCAAGGTCACAGAACAGACCATCTTAAAGGATTAGAGAGAATAGTGCTCAGCACTGACCTATCTTGTCTATTCTCACCAGCCACTCTGGAAAAATTTCATAAGTCACAGGGCATTGGATAGAATACTAAAGTGGGTATTGTTTCAGTAGTAAAGAATAATTAGTCCAAGATTAAACATAGCTCTGGCCCCATCTAACAAATCTTAAAAAGCAAGACCTTCTTTAACTAAATTCAGTAAGTTTTAGGTATACGATTCAACAGTAAGGAGCACATTTATTGCAACTATATATGGTGATAGATGGTTTCTAGACTTATCATGGTGATCACGTCATAAGATATTTAATATCTAATTATTACATGATATACCAGAAATTGATATAATATTGTATGTCAGCTATCATTAAAAAATAAAATTTACAAAAAAGAAAAACAAAAATTATATATCAATTAAAAAAAAGGCAAGACCGTCTATGGCCATGCTACCTTGAATAAGCCCAATCTCATCTGATCTCAGAAGCTAAGCAGGGTCGGGCCTGGTTAGTACTTGGATGGGAGACTACCTAGTAAGACTAAATGCTGTAGGTGTAAAAAATAAAAAATAAGGGACTGTAAATGGACAAGGCCCTTGCAATCTGTGAGGTCAACCATAGGTTGCCTTGCTGAAAAAATAAAATTAATTAATTAATTTAAAAAAGCAGGACCTATAACAATCAAACTGTTTCCAAACAAATTATCTACATCAAGAAAAAAACAAAAATATTTATAAGAATATAAAAATATTCAGTACTCAAAAATTAAAATTCATGATATCTGGCATCCAATGAAAAAACACAAAGCATATAAAGAAGCAGAGGAATATGATTCATACAATGAAAAAATTAATCAATGTAAACTGACTCAGAAATGACACAAATGATAGAATTAAAGAACATTAAAAGAGATAATATAATTGCATTCTACATATTTACAAGGTAAAGAAGAGACATTAAAGATATAAAGAAGACCAAAATCAATTTCTTAAATGTGTTAATTGAGTAATACGATGGATACATTAATGGTAGAGTAGACATTGCAAAGAAATTAATGTCTATTCAGGAACAGAAACCATCCAAAAGGAAAACACTGAGAGAAAAAAAATTACAAAACGAAAAGAGTATCTGTGAGTGTAGGAAAATATTAAGCAGCCTAATATGTTTGCAGAGAGGAGAGAGGGGACAAATGAAATATTTGATAATAATGTTCACTATCACTGCTTCTACTCTACATTATACCAGAGGTTCTAGTCAGTGCAGTCAGGCAAAGAAGGAACTAAAAGGAGAAGAAAGAGAAGAGATTTTGAAGAGAAGAAATCAAACTACCTTTATTTACAGACAATATGATCATTTGTGTAGAATATCAATTGGTATCTGGAAAAAAAACTAGAACTATTAAGTGGTTTTAACAATGCAGGATACAAGATAAGTATAAAAATTACTTTTCTATATACTAATATCAAATAATCAGAATTCAAAATAAAAAATATATAAATTATAATAGAATAAAAGTTATGAAAAATTTAGGGATGAATTTATCAAAAAGACATATAAGAACCTGTAATTGCAAACAATGTGACATTGATCAGGAAAGTTAAGGAAACCTAAATAAATGGAGAGACATATTTGGTTCATGAATTAGAAAACAATATTATCAAGACAATAATTGTGCTTAAACTGATCTATAAACACAATTCTAATAAAAATTTCAGCACAATTTCTTGGTAGAAATTAATAAGCTGATTCTGAAATTTATATGGAAATGTTAAAAGGCTTAGATTAGCAAAACGACTTCGAAAATAAAGACCAAACTGAGAAGACTAGTATTACTGATTTAAAGAATTATTAAAGATACTTTAATCAATACAGTAAGGTAGACGAATAGTTCAAAGAACACAAAAAGAGTCCAAAATAGAATGATAGAACTGAGTTTTGACAGAAAAGCAAAGGTAAAATCTTTTAAAGATTTTTATAACAGTAACTTAAGCTAACGATTTAAGTAAAAATACATAAAATGTCAAATCTGAAAAAAAAAAGATAAAAACAATTAAGAAACACACACAAAGGCATTGAAAACCTCTTGTATTAAAACATGATTTTAAGAAGGATAATTTAGAATGACTCCATTGGAAATATCAGTACTTCAAATAGCTCTGCCATTAACATGGTTTAGGCAGCTTCTGGTGCTACCATGCCTCCCATCCGTTGTCATGTCTAACGGGCACTTCCAGTGCCCAAATTTAATCCATTGTACTAGTTGCCACTAAAATTGCCAGTATTCATTGAATAGTTATTGGCATCAGGCAAAAATTAAGAAGAAACCTGGGCTACTTTGTTGCTCTCCAGAAACAAAGATATTTTCAGAGATGTCTGCAAGCAAAAAAGGCCAACTTGTAGAGAACCCCGAGTGAAGAACAGTGGTGAAAAATTAAATATTAGAAAATAATAATTACAGAAAATTAGAATAAGCTGAGCTTACCATATAAGCAGTGAGTACCTGACATTATTAAAAGGCACATGTAACAAAAGTCGAATAAAAAATTAACATACATATTTCAATATCTAATATTTTAAAAACTTGCTATATAGCAGCACATATAAATATAATCGAATTATGTAAATCTTAACACATACATCTAGGTTTGTCAGAAATAAACTAACTAGGATGATTATTTCGAATTTTAGACCAATATATATTGATATATAAAGTTGTCAATGTTATTTTATTAAATGAAAAAGCAATCCACAAAATAGTATATGAAATATAATAACGTGACTTTACTTAGTTCTCGGAATAATAAACATTCATAGGAATATTATGCAAGTGTATGTATGTGTGCATATGTGTACCAATAAGTTAATAGGGTGATGCTGGGGTTATAAATGATTTTCTCTTTATACCGATTTAGACATATATCATAAAATATTATATATTACATAAAATTAAAAGCAGTAAATTTAAAAAATTAACTGGTGGGGAAAAATTGAGAACTTTTTCAAAGAAATTCTGATTGTAAGGAAAAAATAAGTTATGTCATCTTTTTCTATAGGAATTATAAGTATAGTTTATGGTGTAAGATAAAATCAAAAGTAGTTATAAAATAGGGCACTACTTTTTATAGCCAGAGTATAATATGGTCAAAATATAGTAAAAAATTTAATAACTTTTAGTTTTGGATAAAGTATATCATTTGAGATAACTGGTCCATCATCATCTTATATAGTATACTTTCAAAAATCCAAACTATCAGAAGCTTTAGCACTAACATCCTAAATTAGAGGTTAATGTTAAACCTACCTTCTTGTCACTCTCTTCTCTGCTTCTACGTCGTTGTTCCTCTACCCTAGCTTCTCTTTTAACATCTTCTCCAATCTTTGTCAAAAGTAACAACTCTTTTGTCTTCCATTCCTAGAGAGCAAGATATTACTATACTTAGTGTTTACAATAAACTTTTGTATTTTGTCCACCACCATCAAACAAATTAGAAGTGGAGGGCCTAACAGAAATAAGGTCAAGCATAATGACAGTCATACATTGGCTTTTGAATGGGCTTTCCTTGCTACACTCCTATTAGGAATGTAGGCATGGTTATTTTTTACTAAGGCTAAGTTTAAAATAATTGACCTTTTCACACTGAGGGCTATAGGGGAGTTAGTGTCTGGTAACTTTCATAATCTTCTCTTTAAGAGTAAATTTTAACTTCTATATATGATCTGTGGTGTCAGCTTCATTATTTTACGTAACTTATGTAGTATAGCTGTGAAGTAAGATTAATGTGGGTAAATTATGTAGATCTGGAATGACTTCAAGAAATACGATGGACACAAACATGACAAACAAACAAGACTCATAGACATGGACTGTGGATTAGTGGTTACTAGAGAGAAGTGGGGGAAGGAGGAGGTAGATAGGGGTAAAAGGAGTTAAAATTTGATGACAGAAGGAAATATAACTTTGGGAGGTGAACACACAATGCAATATATATATGACATATGGTTCAACTGTGCATTTGAACCTTATTTTATTAAGTAATGTCACCTCAATAATTTTTAATAAGAAAGCATGGCAGACAGCAAAAATTATTTACAAATGAAACAACTGCACACAATTTTTCTCTGAATGTTTTATGTTTATCTCTCACCTCTTCGATTTTTCTACGAAGGTTTAGTTTTCTTCTTGTGTCTTCCCGCTGTCGTCTTTCTTCTCTGTCCATCTGGAGTAGATGTTGCTCTTCTGCGTTGCGCTCACGTTGTTCTAATTCCCTACTTATCATATCCAAATATCTAATTAAAAGTGCAAATGCAAGTGAAGGTGAATTGGGTGTTTCCCTTATAATGACATTACCTGCTTTGATATGCTCCAACCACCTCCTTGCTTGCTTTTTATTTCTTGAATTACGGGAAGTTTATCATTTCTATCAGCTCTGTTTATGGACCTGTAAGCTAACTCTCACCATGTTTTACTTGTTATATGTTTTACTTGTTATACAGATCTCCCTACCATGTAAGTACAATGGTAATAATGTGGAGCAGACTCATTAAAAACATTTTGCACTATAAGTATTAATACATCAGTAGGTTTAGAAATATGAGTTTGCAAAGAAAATTGAAATAACTAAAACATTGACTTCAAATGTAGAAAAAAAAGATTTGAATTTCTAAGAAAAAGTTGTATACTGAGTCCTGTGTAATTTACGAAGTCTTGAACAAATCTACCTGTAGTCTGGGTCTCTGGTGTGTAAATGTACATTATGGAGCTACCGGACAATGAAACCATGGAATATAAAAGTCAGCCTTGTGCAGCCTGATCCCTCACCTTAATGAATGAAAAAGAACTATAATATATCACTTCGCCGCCTAAGAAATGGCCTTGACCACAGAATGATAATGATTGAACATAAGTAGGTAATATCTGAAGAGCTTACACATTTTCTTTTAGGGACAATGCATATTTATATTGGCATTAGATAAAGTTATGCCAAACCTTCATTTTTTACTTTGCACTAAGTTCCTCAAACAATGCTGTTAGCCCTTAAGAAGAATCATGAAAAGCTACTGCTAGAGGCTTGTGCTAAAAGATATTTTCCCTTCATCTCCAACTATAAGAAAGATGTTGGATCTGATTCACTCTTCAGTTATCAGTTTGGAGTACCTTCTGGTCTACCAGCAACCCTGTATGTTCTAGTAGAAATTGCTCTTTTTAGCCTTGGCACCAAAATTCCCTATTCCTATACCTGTTGGTCTCCCTTTCTGTCTATACTGAGGGCAATAGTGGAGTTAAATAGTGTCTAGGACTTAAAAAAAATCCTAACTTCAATTCTTTTTAGTTTTTTTCAACATATTTGGGTCCACATATATACATAAAATATGCATTAATTTTAAGCTTACCTGTGCCTTATTAATCGTTCCTGGTCCTTAACAGATTGAGTGCCCTCCTGTAACAACCAGTTTTGGAACTGTGCAACATCAGAATGTCCAGGTATTTGTTTGTTTTCATGTAGTTTATTTACTTGTTTTGCAAGCATTTTCTATTTAAAAAAAGAAAGCGGGCATCATATATATGCATATAAATATATGTATATGTGCATATATACATATACTGTTTTTACATTTCCCAGAAATGAAACTGTCCTTTGATATGACTTTTAATTTAGTGTTTAGAAAAGTCTCTTATTTTGTAAATAGCTAATTCTGTTTAACTGAATTTAAATCTATTTTGAATCCGTTACAGACATGGATGACTGAACTAAAATAAAGATTTCTCTCTCTGAAAATAAAAAATAAAATTTTATCATACACTCCTACTCATTCAGAAAAAAAAATAAATGAAAATATGGAAGAAGGGGAGGGGAAACTAGGCACAGATAAAAAAAAATGGAAAATATAGAACACTTAAAGGTATTGGGAAGTCAGTCTCATTTCCATATAACTCTCTCAACCTTAGAACATAAATTTGTGAAAATACACATACACATATCTTTCTCACTTTTGTTCAACTTTCTGGACCCTAAAACCTGAATTTACTCAGGCACCTGTGTGTGTGTGACACACATATATTCTTTCATACAACCTTTGAGCCAAAAATTGAAAAGTACTTAAAATTTACTATTTATACCCACTTATGCTACACTCAATCATTCCATTTCACCTTTAGAATATTATATTTTACTGGATGAACACAGCTGCATGTGTGTGGATACAAACATATAGTGTACATTTTCTTTGAGTGACCACGGGACATTATAAGTATTCATACTATTCCTCCTGTTACTCAAGCAGGAATCCTGTTTTGGGTTCCATCTTAAGAATCTTGCTGCCACAATAGACTCTTTCTATTGGCCCCGGTTCAGGTAGAAGGTACATATTGTAGTAGCAATTTAATTACTAAATTATGCCAGCTACCACTAGCCTATTAACAGATGACCTGGTCTCTTTCCCTCTCTTGGCCCAATATTACAGCCTCAAAATATTATTTATTCTTGCTTTAAATTTTCATTTGGAAAAAAAATATTTAATTATTTTGTCAAAATTAAAGTTAAAAATTTATAAGAAAATACTTTGCATACAAATAAAACTTTCTTCTAAACCTTATGTAAGAAACCAAATTTAAGTATTTAACTTACTTGTTCTCTTATATAGTTTCTTTCAAAGTCTAATTTTAAACTGGTAAGATATTCTCTGTACTTATTCAATTCCCTCAAGTTACATACAATCTAAAAAAAACAAAACAACAATAGCAAAAATATATATATAAATGCAAAATTTAAACATCATAGCAATCACTTTCAAGAAGAAAAATAGTGAATAATATGCAATTTGATAACATTTTTGTATTCAGGGTAATAATTTGCTAACAATTTTGTAAGCAGAATATCTCTACAATTGTTAAAATACAGGAATTTCTATTTAAATCTTATTACCTTATTAATATGACATGCTATAATAAGGAATTTAGTACACAATAAATTTAATGACACAATTATAGTTATTAGAATACCAATATAATAATTATGTTAATACAAATTAGAATATAAGACTATTCTTATGTTCTATGAGGATTCTATCAGGCTGATTGTTCTAGGTTCCAATTTTGCCCCAAGTTTTTAAAAAGTGTATGGTATATAATCCTTGGCAAGGATACAGTGCCATTAGAAACAGAAAAATAGGACTATAATACAGTTGGGAAATTATCTTTACGTCCTCAAATTATTTGATAATCATCTTTTGATATTACAAGGAAAAAGATATAAGAGGTGGTATCATTTATAAATAACTGTTGTCCAATTTCCATTGATTCAAATACTTATAATTTATGAAATTTTTCATTATCTCTCATGACCCAGTTAAAGGTGATACTCTACTCACACCACAGTGATTGGAAAGAAGTAATCTTTAACCCACTTTATTATTGCCGGTGATGTAGCCACCTTTCTTTAATCTCCTCAGGATATCCTTGCGCTTATAGTATGCTCTTAAATGTGGATCATGGAGACTTTTATATTGGTTTTCCAAAAGTCGACAATAAGGATCAGTCAGGTTAAAACCATAAGAAGGTCGAAAAAGCTGCAAACACAGATTTAAAAATATGACAAATGTAAAATTAATGAATTTCGCTTTTGAGTTTTAGCCTATTAAAATCACTAGAATGTTCATTTAAAATAAATCATGCAAGAATAATTCGAAGTGAGTAAAAACAAGTGACAAAAAGATTTGGATTGAGCAGCATTAATTGCTTATTCCTAGCTTTTTTCTCCACTGACCTGAATTATTTTTATAACCCACCCTCACTCAATTAATTCCTCCCCTGATTTCCATCAGTCATTGGCCCTGAGCCAGAGTAGAAAGGAAGAGAGGAAAAGAAAGAGAATAGGATAAAATTTGTTTTAATATATAAAACTAATACTAAGATTCTCCATTTCCTTCTCTCCCTGGTCAAAGTACTACATTCAAAGGATAAAGGGATAATATTAATTATGACTATCATATGCTAATAATCTGAAAATGAAAATAGAAAACCTTTCACCAAGATTCATGGAAATAACTTTATAAACAAAAATAGTATGATTCAGATGTTAAAGATGATGGATTAAAGAGTTATTGTATCTTGGGGTCTTATCTAATACAAGAAACCCAACAATTTCTGAGTGCTAGTCAGGATAAAATTGAAGAAGTATATTATAAAGTTCAGTATATTGAAGAACCAGTTATAAAGGATATTGATAGGAATTGAAATTTCTCCATATGTGTAAAGACCAAATACAACCTTATACAATAGCCATTAATGTATACAAGAGGGAAAGTATCAGCTAATAGTCATGTTTCTATATCTGTTACTTTAGAGTAAACAGCTCAGTTATTTAATTTTATTTGTAAATTAAAACATTACCAAAGTGAGGGCTTTTTTTTTTTTTTTTTTTTTTAACGGGAGTTTTTAGTCCATTTTTCCATAGCAGGATGGTATTAATGCATTATGGGAGAACCTCAGAAAGAGAAAAAGTGGAGGACAGAAGTAGGTGTAGAAGTTGTCCTAATGTCTTTATAGTCTTTTTAAAATTATTATTATTATTTATTATTATTATTATTATTATTATTATTATTATTTTATTATTATTCTTGGCCAGAACAACAGAGTTTTAGTCTAAAATAATGTCAAACAGGAACTGGCTTAAGCGAAGGGCAACCGAAATGCGCGGGAGATGCAGCAAACCTGAGAGTACATGCCCTGTTTGCAGGCACCTGATTCAGTTTAGGAGACTCCACAATCCTGACTTGTCTGCAGGTACCAACTTGTGACCTCTATGTTGTTCTGTCTGGCAGCAGCCATTTCAGGCAGATTTTAAACCCTAAGGAGCTTGGCTGGGTGGAATCCTAAAATAACTCCCTCAAGGTGTGTGGGAGGAGCAGATTGGTGGAACCTGATAGGGTGCTAGCTTTCCTTTCCATTTAAAGCATCCTTGGTAAATTTCTGTTCTTACTTAATACCAGACTTTAATCTCAGGGGGACTAAATCATAAAGTGTAATTTCTTAATTATCAATTTTTCCCTGAAAGGACAAAGAGTGAAATTCTATGAGAATTCAGTGAGACCAGATATGAAGCCCATATCTTCCCTGTAAAGAAAACAACCAGCATTCATGAGTCAAGGATTGGACTGATAGTTTCTTTTGGATGTTGACATATAGCTGTCAACTTCTTTTATATATTGACTTTTAGCTGTGATCAGATGTTTCTCAAGACCAAACCTGGGCTACTGACTTATGAACAACATCTTTTAAACAAATCCGTTTAGGAGCCAGGGTAACCCTTCTGTCATCAATAAAAATAATTATTTTCCTTTAAAAAAATTTTCAAAAAACTGAAAGTGTACAACTGAGGTGCTTGTACTGAAAGAAAAAGTAAGCTCTTAATTAATTCAGTCTTCGAGGAAATAGTGTGGTACCTAATTATAATTAAACGAAGACAGTTTGGGAAAAATTAATGTAATATAGATAGAACATTTTTTTAAAAAGTAGTAGACAAGTGAATTAATATTTGACAGAGGAAACAGTAATACAGCAAACACTATATATGAGGACACAGACAAAAGAAAGACAAGGCTAAGTTTATATACAAAAGAAGAATGATATAAGTTTCAAGCATGCTTAGGAAAGACCCAGTTACATTATGTAAAGTTGACATAGTTTTAGTTAGTTCCCTCTATTCTAGTAAAACAGATTTGTTTTTTAAAATAATTTTCCAGAAACAAACTTTAAGAAATCATATTTATTAGGCAAGTATCAAATTCCAAGGGGCCCTACTCATTTCTGATGATATCATAGACAGTAGAAGGGTAAGGGAGTCACTCAGAATTCTTCCTTGTAGAATTTTTTGTAATGTTAATTATAGCAACCACTCAAAAAGAATGTAGTGAACGTCCTTCAGTGTCACTGAGTTAAGGACTGGAGAGGTTCGAGGGTGGGGGTAGTAGCACTGGGAACTAAAAACATGAAAGGGATTGAGGGGAGTATACACTGTTACCCAGTATGATTTAAGTTATAAAATTATAATTATAGAATTACAGTGTTGAGTAAAATTATACAAACCAAGGGCAATGAAAATTCTAAGGAAATACAAGCTAATAGGGGGTATGATAGTTAAGAAAATATCTTGAAAGAAAACACCTTGAAATTCATAGACCGAAGAGGAGAGGAGAGGGGATAGGTTTGGGAGGCAAGATGAACAAAGGCACAGAAGCGTTAAGGTAGTATGTGTGAGCAAGTATAAAAGATCCTAACTGGAGGAAATTGAGGCTCTGGGTTGGGAAAAAAAGACTGAGAAGGAAGGTTGGGGGCAAATTATGAAGTCTCTTCAGGGAGGGAGAGCCTTCTTCCATTAAAGTGAGGTTAAAGTACTAAACATGTTAACTCATTTCAACTCTACCTTTTTCTCACTTTTGTGTGTGAAATAAAATTAGGCTCAAAACAAAATCATTGAGAAGTGTTCTGTAATGAGAGTTCTGTCCAAGTTATTATTGGTTAAAGTCATAATATATAATTAAATGTCAGCTGACACCGATAACCTTATACCTTTCACACATATTTCTAAGTAAATAAAATATTACTAAATAGGTATATACCAAGTGTTATTTAAAGAAAAATTAATGCGCTTTCATAAATTACAAATTAAGACAGAACTAAGAATCTAAACTATCTAGCCCTTGATTCTGTCCAGACCATACTAGATAAAATTGCTTGGTATGCATTCTAAACAATACCTTTGTTCAGATGTAAGTTTAATTTTTTTTCCCGTGAATGTTAGTGAAAATTAATAGACTTTGTATAATGCAGCACCAGATTTTAACAGCAAGTAGAAAAATGGAAAGACAACCAACGTTAATACAAAAAAATTGCTTTACCTTTTCACTTAACTTTGTAGTGTAGTATAAAGCACTGCTTCCTGGGATCATAGGCAGCTTAACCCCAAGAGGCAGATCCAGTAGTTGAGCCGCTCCAATCCCTGGAAAGTGGGTTTTGTGCGCACCCTGTCAGACACAATTGGTGAGTTTTGTCTTTCCTTTTAGGCGTTATTCATTTAGGCTAATCTACTCTTAACTTTAACCTAAGGAACCGAAGGGTATTACAGTCAGAATCGAAGGGGCTCGCCCTGCTAGACAGCCCTGAAGACCTCCCGGTTCCAAATCACTAGCCAGTTGCAGCCACCGCCACCCGCTGTGCCGCACGAGGGCACCAGAAGAGCAACGGTTACGTGGAGCGATGGTTAGGGAGCGCGCGACTTGTCTGTGGCTCTCTCTGCCTCGCCCCACCAGGCTGGTGGCCCGGCGGAGGACAGTGATACTAGCCCTCTAGCCACTCACATCTCCACACTGCTGGGTGTCAGTTGCCAGGCTGCTGGTGGCTGTCCTGGTGGCAGCAACATTGGCAGCCTTGGAACAGGCGCTGAGGTACAACTCCATAGTCTGCCTGGGTCCCTGTATCCCCTGCCGCCCGTCCCTCTCGACTTTGTTTGCACCCCTTCCCCTTTGTGGTCCCTCGATCCCAACCGGACTGGAATGGCCAGTATGCTGCGTTCTCAAGGCTCCACCCTCACAACGTTCCAGGCCCGATCATAGGGGCCCAGAAGGGCGGAGCCCTCACAGGGCTGACCCCTTGTGCTTGAGGCTTGGGCTCCCAGAGATGGAGAAATCAGTCCTAGGGGCCTGGCCTAAGACAGCCGCAGTCGAAATATCATTTCTCTCTGAAACCAACACCCCTCAGTCAAACCAAACCCAGATCACAATATATGAAGCTTTGCTGACACATGGCTGGCTAATTTCTCCTGGAATCCAAGGAGCTATGGTTAAAAATAAATTCCAGGAGTGATTCTACAGCTCATTCTAGGACCAGAGACATGGACCCTTCATAGACACTATGACCACACCCTGTCCCAGGCTCCCAAAACCGCTTCCCGCTCCACATCTCACATAACATTCATAGGCTTCCTTATGGGCTCTCTGCCTTCCTCCTGTCCATCTCCCTATAGTCTTCCTCTTCTCTAGCTCACTTCTTCTCTCTTCCACTCTCTTCTCTTCCTCCCTTGGTTTCTCCTATATCCCTCTTTCTCCTTCTCTCTACTATCCAGCCCAAATTTATAAAATACCCGGCTCTTTTGGGCCATTCATTGAGTTGGGCACTGGGGATTCAGCAGGGAGTAAACTATGATTCCTTTCTTCAAGGAGCTAAGTAGACTGTGAGTATATTAAGGGTGGAGACTATACTTGATTTCAGGAATTTGGACTTAGCCTTCAGATTCCTTGACCCACTATCGTTCTCTGTTATTTCTGGGCATTTAGTAATAATGCATAACATTTATTGAGAATTTACTAATTCCGGATACTGTACTAAATACTCACTAAATTTAATTTTTATAACAACCTTGCCAATAATTAGTCTTTAAAAAAAAATAAAATATTAAGGAATGATAATCATTATTAAATAGTGTCCCCAGGGGCAGTTTCTTAATCAATACACGCTACTTTTACATCTGCTTTATTTGTTGTGATGCTGCTCATATGCTTAGGACTCCTAAATCTGAAACCTAACCATGGGATATATTCCACTGCCAGCTCTCCGTGTGGATGTCCCACAATCATCTCAAATTCAATGTACTCAAATTTCAACCCATCCCCTTCACCAAAACAGGACAAACCAAAGGTCCTATTCTTCTTTCTGTATTTCCCATCTCAGTGGCAATACCACTATTTACCCAAGCTGGAAATGAGAAATACTCCTAGATACTTCCCTTTCCACTTATTCCCCACATTCATTTGTTCCCTACTGATTTTATTAGTGAAATTTTTGGTTCTCTCCTATTTATCTATCTCTGCAGTACACTCAATCCTCCCAGTTAAACCACTCTTTTTGGGGGGCGGGGGGAGTCTATGTGATTACAATACTTTATAACATCTCCCTGCCACCATTCATCCCAACAATTTTTCTTTTAGCTAATTTATCTTTGATGCCATTTCCCTACCCTACATTAAACCCCTCATTGCCCCCAGGAAGACGTAGCACAAAGTATATAACAGCCTCTGTGACCTGGTTCCCATATTCATTTCTTATTGCTGCTATGTCATTACCATAATCTTAGCGGCTTAAAACAATACAAATGTATTATCATCACAATAATTGAGGTCAGTAGTCTGAACTGAATCTTATTGTGCTGAAATCAAGGTGTTGGCAAGACTGAATTTTTCTGGAGGCTATAGGGTACAATCTATGTCCTTTCCCTTTCTGACTACTAGAAGCTTCCCTTTTCTCCCACTGCAAATCCAGTCTGTAGCATCTTCAAATCTCTCTCTGACTCAGACCTCTCCCTCCCTCTTTCATAATTAAAAACCTTTGATTACCCTGGGCCCATCTCGATGACCTAGGATAGATAGTTTTTTATTTCAAGGTCAGTTGATTAGCCAGCCACCTTAATTCCATCAGATATCTTAATTCTCCGTAGCTATGAAGCATAACATTCACAGCTCTTAGAAATTAAGATAGAGACGTCTACCTTTGGGGAATAGCGTAAAACTGACCACAGCCTTTTTCTCCCTTTCTAAGACTTTCCTATACCACCTCTCAAAAGTAAACCTGGAATGATGCAGAACTGATTGCAGTTAGTTCCCTACATGGAGTCTGCTGATTTGAGTCTCTGTGTCTTTGCTGTGCTGTTCTTCCTGCCTGGCAGCCCTTAGCACATCATTGCTTAGCTAATTTTAATCAACTAAAGAAAGGCTTTCTGATATTCTAAGCTTTTGCCAAATTCTCTTCCTCTGTGCTTTCCTCCATATAGGACTTTTCACGTTACGTCAAAAATATATCTTTACCTGTCAGTCTTTCTTTAACAGAATGGAAATTCTTTGAGAGCAGGTATTGGTTCATTCAACTTCATATGCACAACAGTTAACATAGTGCTTAGGAAGCATTTAATGAATCTTAAGTATATTTTTGTTGTCCTTAGCTAAGTAGACCTGAATGAGAACCCGTTGAAAGATTTTAATTTTGGAAGATAACTCTGGTGACAATATGGAGGATGGATTTTTAGGGGAGAAACTGAAGGCCTAGAAGACTTCATAATATGTAGCTGCATAAGCAAGAAACAATCAATCACTGAAATAATGAGTCAAAGGCAATTGGAATGAAGAAGAAAAAATGTATTTGAGGCCATGTTGTCATAACTTTGGGTTCTTCCTCATTTCACCTACTTTAAAAACAATGGAGTTGGAGGAAATGATTGCTATTGTGAAGCTGACAAGGTTAGGTGACAAGCTTGGATTTTGGACAGAACAGTTAAGCCAGAAAAAGAAATGATTTTCCTATAACATGCACACACGCATGTGCATGCACACACATGCATGCACGTGCGCGCGCGCGCGCACACACACACACACACACACACTCACCCCCAGCCCCCCAAATAAGTGAGTTCTTTTTATAAGGGAAGCAGTTGGAAAATGGGACTAGAAAGGCAGGAATCTGTGATATTTATGTGTAAAGAAGTGCTTGCTGCATTCTTGGAAATGTTAAAAGAGTATATGTTTAAAGTTTTATGAAGTTTGAGATTTTTTAGAGACTATATTTATTGGTATTTGCTTCATAACAAACCATTCATAAAGTTTAATGGCTTTAAACAATTCTTATTTCTCACAACTCTCTGTGATGGCTGGCATTTCTTTTGGCCGGGCTGACTCAGCAAGGGTTGGATTATATAGGATGGCTTCTGCTGGGATGGCTGGACTGGTTGGACTGGCTAGACTACTCTCTACTGATGTTCTTTTATTTTCCAGGTGGTTAGAGCATGCTTTATTACATGGAAGTCTCAGGGTTCCCAGAATCAAGAGACAGTAAACATTAATGTGCTTTTGTGCTTTTGAAATCTTTTCTAGCATCACATTTTCTGTTATCTGATTGGCCAAAGCAAGTTACACAGTTAAGCTCAGAGTCAGAAATGGGGGGAACTACCCAAGGGTTTGGATACTGTATGGTTTGCTTCCTTGGGGGAGCCATTGCTACAAAAATCATTACAGTTCATTTTCTGGCCTCTGTGATTCATTTCCTACCACATTAAAAACTAAACAAAACAAAACAAAGCCTACCTCTCTTAAGACTAACAACAGTTTTATTAATCTATGTTATCAGCTTCTGATCTATAGTCATGTATCGGAGCAGCTCCTTAAACACTGCCTTTGTTTAGTACATTGTCTGTGTACTAAAAACTAAGTATTAATTATAGCTGGGTAACACATTTTCCAAAAACTTTATGCTTAAAACAACAATAAACACATACGTAGTGGTTTCTGTTGTTTAGGGGTTCAGAAAAGGCACAGAGGGATCAGCTTGTCTCTACTCTGTGACTGTCAGAAAGGACAAGAATAGTCCAAGGTTAATTTTCTCCTCAATCCTGAGGTAAGATCTTCCTGTGTATTCTGTGCAGTGCCTGGTGGGAACAGGCACTACTATTTCAAGCTCCATTGTGAGTGCCTAGCACTAAAATCCTTTTGAGTGGTTCCTTTGGTAGCTCCCTCACACATGTATGCTGACCAATAGGCAAGAAATACTCAAAGAAGACCTTTTGCACATCTTGGGATTTTTGTTCTCTGCATCTTTTGTCTCCCTAATTCTATGTCTCACATACCTTAGCTATTTGGTCTCCCTGGGTTTGGGAGATATTGTGGTTTGGAAACTCTCTTAAGTCAATGAGTGGGGCCATAGGATCCCTCATTTCCTTTGTTTATTGTATCTGAGATCATTGTCCTGCATTTCCTAATGATGGTAGAATGAAAAACTGTTGCTTCATATATTTTGTCTGCTAATAGAGATGCTCAATCAATGATATTTTTATTATTTGCATTATTTGAGTGACAATAATAGGGACATGATTCGTTTAAATAGTGAGTAGTGTGCTTCACTTCTGGCCACTGTACCATAACTTCTAGCTTTTAATTATGGAGACATTAAAGAACTGGACTTTTTGGTTATTACAGATTTATTTATTTTTCTTTTAATTGTTGGAATTCGTCACCCCCACAGTCCCAATCACCGTTATTAATGGGAGGATGCTGTGTTCATTTGGTATGTTTGAAAAAAAAATTTGCGGATATCCAGCAAAATTAGTATTTTTGCTGTAGGTATTAATAAGTAACTACAATTTGTCTTTAAAATATCAGCCCTGGCCAATAGCTTGATTGCAACCTTGAGAGACCTTGAGCCTTGATATACGCTGCTAAGTTGTGCCCAGATTCCTGAGGTACAGGAACTGTGTTATATTAAATATTTGTCACTTTAAGCTGTTAAATTTTGGGATAATTCATTACATAGTGGTAGATAACTAATGCTTACTATGTACCATTCATTGTATTAGGCAGCTAGCAGGGTGTATATCATTAAATCTTTTCAGTAACACTATGAGACAGCTATTACAGTTTCCATTTTACAAACAGGAAATATGGGTTAGAGAAATTAACTTGCCTGTCCCTATAAAGCTCAAAATTGGCTTAGTTCTAAGGGATCCTTTATAAGCAATTATCCTTTTTCCTCATCGTTTTTCAAATAAATATATTGCATCTTCATTCGTTTTTCCAATTTTATTGATATATAATTGATATAAAGTACTGTACAAATTTAAGGTCTGCAGCATAATGGTTTTACTTACATATATTGAGAAATGATTACTGCATTAAATTTAATTTCATCCATTATCTCATATAGATTCATTAAGAAGAAAAAGCATAAAAAGGAAAAAAAAATTCCTTGCAATGAGAACTGTTAGGATTTGCTCTCTTAATGACTTTTATATACATCATATGGCAGTGTTAACTCTAGTCGCCATGCTGCACATCGCATCCCTAGTACAAATTTATCTTATAACTGGTAGTTTATACCTTTTGACAATCTTGCTCCCATACCCTCTCTCCTAAGTGTTAACAAACTGTGTATAGCTGTGCTTTGTATGTTGGATTCACTGGTATTAAATTAGGGAAAATAATAGAAAATCAGCAATAAAACCACCACGTGGGTATAGTTTCATCATCAATGCTGTGCACTGTTATATGATCCTGACAGAGACTGAAAGAAGCATGAGAGGCAAGTCATAAAAGGATTGATGTACTGATTACTCTCCTTGATTCTGTCTCAGATTTCAAAGATGCAATCTCTCCATTATTTGACATACTTCGACAATTCACTATGATCCCATTCATCTATTTACCAAAATCTATTTTTTGTATTTTCATTCAACATAATAATTTTTCATGCTTAAAACAACAGAACAAAAATTCACTACATTGTGAATTAAATATTAAATTTTTCTGGTCCTTTATAGTTAACTACTTCTCTCCTTTTTCTAATGTAAGTATATTTGATCAACATGGCCATAGTAGCACATCTTCGTCATCTAAAATGGAATAAGTTAAGTTGCAGGTCTTCAATACAATCTCTTTCTTAACTGGGGATGCTTCAGTAAAAGAAATAATACAACTGACCCTAGCTAATCCCCTTATAAACATACTAGCAACAATAACAACAACAAAGGTTTTTGCTAGCAAAAAGAACATTTTTCTATGGAATGCTTTTAGCAGGATGTGCCTAAGTCTCTATAATGTCTTATGGTAAATAAACTGGAATATATGGATTTATGGATAATGGCTGGTTGGAAAATGTCACAAAATCTATGTAACCCTCTCGGTATGAAATATAAATGTCCTAACCAGCTCCTTCTGTGAAAGTGAGGTAATTGCATACCTTAGAGAAAGAAGAGAAGGCCATCTACAAGTGAAGGGGACTTGCAAAACTACACTAGAGATCCTGGACCTCTCTTTATTTTACCTGTGTCTCGTGATTCCATGTACCCTTGAAATTATTAGTAAAACTTGATACTGGGTAAGGGCTCTGAGTCATGTGAGTCTGAATCATCAATTTGACTCAATATTATATTAAATTCCAAGATCTGTTGATTTCTCTGATAGTCCTTCTCAAACATTATTCTATTAATAAGTTTAGTGTCCCTCAGAGGCACAGAATTGTCTATTGGTTAAGTAATAACATATGTAGGTAAAAATCTAAACAATAAAATGTAAAATAATTCATACTTATTTCCAGATCATAAGATGCTCAGTCAGAAGCAAAGAACAGTAGTCCATGTATCATTATATATACATAAACATACCTTATGACATATTTAGTGTTGAGTTCCATGTGTTAACATTTTTCATTGAGCAATATATTTTGAAGATCATTCCATATGAGCTTACTATAATTTAATTTAGTTTTAAACTACACATTATGATATTTAATGCTGTAATTACCATAATTTTTAACTAGTATTCTATCTATGAGCCTTTAGATTTCTTTCTGTTACAAAAATTGTATAATAAATAATCTTTTACATCGATTATGGGATTAAAGGGTATATTTATTTTAATGATTTTTTTTCTTACCAGTTATCTTTACACAAATGGAGGGAGACTTAATAAGGTACATGCCTGCCGTTAGCATCTTCTTTCTACATTGGATAGATATTTCTCATAGGTTGAAGTTTCAAGTAATGGCTAAACTAGTTTTTCTAACTTTTTTTGTTTGTTTATTTTGGAGACAAAAGAGATTCTTTTCCTTAAATTTTCACTCTTTGTATTTTTTTTATTTTGAAAACTTTGCTCTGCTAACTTTAAGCAAAATAACTGGATAGTTTTCTGTTATTTTAAAAATAGTATAAGTTTAGGGAATGAGTAAAAAGAAACAGTGGCTAAGTTACTTATTATGAAATAACCTGCACAATATTATAATTTTTGTATCCTTTAAAAATCAAAGCAATATTTAATAATCAAAATAAGTATGTATGTGTACACACACACACACACACACATATTTCTCTTAAAATGTATCACAAATAAAAAATCTTGAACTTGTCTACCTGAATGCCCTAAAGAGTTAAAACAGTAGGCCTGAGACTATCTTTCAAAAAAGCTTGCTTGCAAGGTTCTCTTCTAGGCTGTCATCTAGGAACTTAGCAGTTGAGCCATTCACAAATGGATAATACTGGCTAATTGTACCTAGACTGTAAAAACAATGTGGTTTATGCTGAACATATGCTTTCTATTTGGGAGTTTGGAATTGTTATGGGCTAGATTGTGTCCACCTAAAAATCACATATTGAAATCCTAACCTACAGTATCTCAGAATGTGACAATATTTGGAGAGAGGGTCCTTAAAGAGATACTTACTTTAAAATTAGGTCATTAAGGTGGCCCCTAATCTAATGTGACTGGTATACTTATGAGGAGATTAAAACAGACAGGCAATGGAAAGAGCATGTGAAGACATGAAGAGAAGGCCATCTACAAGTGAAGGGGAAAGTCCTCAGAATAAACTAACCCTGCCGATAACTGATCCCTAACTTCTGGCCTACAGAATTATGAAGATGTAAATTTCTGCTGTAAAGCCACCCAGTCTGTGGTACTTTGTTATGGCAGTCCTAGAAAACTAAATCTAACTAAACTAATGCTCTGAGTCTTTAATGGGCACCTTGGCAGAAATGTTGCATACATTTTACTGCTGAGGAAAAGAGCATGTTTGGTGTATATTCTTCTGCGAGGCAGACAGCATACGACTGACGTCTGTACGTGAATTTCTCCAGGTTCTACTTGAGTCTTTATTGCTTGCAGATACTGTTGTGTGTCCTTTCACTGTAATAAACCTTAGAAGTGAGCACAACTATAAGGTCCAGGTGATCTTACAGGTCCCAGAGACACTCACCCAGCCAGCATGTTCTAATGAATCAGTTTTGAAATCTGAGTAGTGTTTTTACATTTTTTTGGCTAATAATCACTCTTTTTTATTTTTGGCAGAAATCCTGCATGTCTAGATCTTGGTTGTTCAGCCTTACTTTTAATTGAAACCAAAGTTGGGACTCTGCATAGAGTTGTATTAGTCAGTCTCAACTTGTCGCATCACAGTAAAATGAAAGTTCTTTAGGGAAGATTTTTGTCTGTCTTGTTCAATGTACTACCCTCCAATAACTAGAACAGTGCCCAGTAATTATTATTAAATATAAAGGACTCAATAGTAAGCATTCAGTAAATACCACTTCAGTAAAGGAAAGAATCAATTATTTATTTATTTATTTATTTATTTAACCATTTATCTTTTAACTTTGATCCTATTAATTGACACTGGCTTTTTTTAGATAGTATCTCACATTTTTAACCCCTAAGTTATTGTTTTCCTACCAAATGTTAAGAACATGAGCTATGGAATCGTAAAAAATTTATGGCTTCTCATTCCTTTCTCTCATCTATTTATTTGCTTAATGAATATATACATCACTAAATCTGTAGTATTCATTTTTTTGACTGCAACAGAATATTTAAATTGTGACTGTTCAGCTTTTATACACACCAAATATTGTAAAATCTATTAGTATCTGCAGATTAAACCTGGTACAGGACTTACTGATCTACATAAAGATGTAGTTATTTTGTTAAATGGAGGATCAAGTAAATGTTAGTAACTTGTGAAATTAACTCAGTGGATCGACAGCAGTGTTTTTAAAGGTAAAGCAAAAGAGAAAGGAGAGAAAATAATGTCTTTCACATTTAGCAAGAATATTGCTTTATACAAATTTGTTTTAGTTATAGCTGTATAATTTACATATTTTGATTTTTTAAATATATGATATATTTAGATATATTATAAGATATATAATGTGTATTATAAGTTTAAGGAAGGAAGGATTGAAAGTGACACAGGATAATGGATTATGAGTGTTTATATTTTAATAAAAGTTTCATAATAATAAAGACCTTTCAACATTGTAGAACAAAAAATATTATTGAACTTCATTTTAAAGAACACATTTATATTACAAATAAGGATATAAAGAATCAGTAAAATAAAATTATCTTCTGGAATTTCACATTAGATCAGTGGGGGATTTAAGGTTACAATTTAAGTCTTCTGTCAATTTTCCATCAAATCATAGAGCTTACGAGAATATAATACTTTATGTTGTCCAAGCGTGTAACTTTGGATCTATTCTACTCATTACACTGAGATTGACATCGAGTTAGGAGTATTTTTCAATAAACACATTTGTTATAGTAAGTACAATCACTATAGAAATGTATTCTTTCAATTTTTTTTAAAGAATGGCCATTCATTTAAGTGATTGATAAACCTTAAGTAAATATTTATTAAATTTATCAATAAACATTAAATAAAGTGCCTCTAATTGTATATATGCTATATAATCACTTTTTTCTCCTAATATTGAAGTAAGGGAAATTTGTTTTTGCTACCATGGAATAATTGTCACCTTTTCATGTGGTTGCTATTATTACTATTTTAATATAAGTGTTCAAAATAAGCACCAATGGGAAATATTACTATATCATTATCATCTTCTGCCAGATGGTCATTTATATTAATGTTGCAGGTAATCGCAGAGTTACTTCAGGAAGCAGCTTATTAGTTAGGGTTTTTTTAATTTGGTTAGTTGGTTAATTTTTCACCTAATTATTACACAGTCTGAGAAAAATTTCAAAAGTAATGAAGGTGAAAATAAAAAAAAAAAAAGACTTAGAAGACATTCTACAGACATTTCTCCCTTATTGGAGGCTTTTCTGTCTGAATTCCACCTTGTCTGATACCAGGATCTCAGTCCTGTTGTACCAATGTTTGCATGTATTTGTCATATCATTGCCTATCTCTTTATTTTCAATCCTTTTGAATCACTCTTTTTCAATCCTTTTGAATCAGCTCCTACATACAGAAAACAATTGGGTTTCATTTTGTGGGGCAATTTGAAATCTTTCTAAAATTTAATAGATTAACCCATATAATCCATTGACATTTAAAGTGATTATTGATAAGTACATAAGTACTGCCATTTTATTATTTGTATTTGTTATTTCTCTTTTACCACTTCTCTTCTTACAGAACTCCCTTTAATATTTCTTGTAATACTGGCTTGTTGATGATGAATTCCTTAAACTTTTTCCTGTCTGGGAAGCTCTTTATCTCACTTTCCATTTTAATCAGAAGCCTTGCTGGGCAGAGTATTCATGGTTGTAGATTCTTGTTTTTCATAACTTTTAATATTTCTTGTCATTCTTTTCTGGCCTGCAAAGTTTTCATTGAAAATTAGCAGACATTCTTATGGGGGTACCCTTGTAAGTAACTAGTTGCCTTTCTCTCTTTGTCTTTGAGCTTTGGTATTTTAATTATGATGTGTCTTGGTATAGGTCTGTTTGAATTCCTCTTGTTTGGGACTTTTTGTGCTTCCTGAACTTCTATGTCTAATTCCTTTGCCAGGTTAGGAAAATTTTCTGTCATTATTTCTTCAAATAGATTCTCAATCTCTTGCTCTCTCCTCCTTTGGGCACTCCTATGATTCAGATATTGTTACGCTTCATGTTGTCTCAGAGATCTTTTAAACTACCCTCATATTTTAAAACTCTTTTTTCTTTTTATTGCTCTGATTGGGTGTATTCTATTACCTTGTCTTGTAGTTCATCAATTTGATCTTCTTCAAATCAGGTTTGTCCAATCTACTGTCAAATCCTTCTAGTGTATTCTTCATTTCAATTATTGTAGTCTTCATTTCTGTCTAGTTCTTTTTTATGGTTTCTATGTCTTTTTTACTATCTCTCTGTTGAAGTTCTCATTGTGCTCATTCATTCTCCCACTAACTCTGTCGAGCATCCTTATAACCATTATTTTGAACTCTAGTAGGTTACTTGCCTCCATTTCATTTAGCTTATTTTCTGTGGTTTTCTCCTGTTGTTTCATTTGTGGCATATTTTTTTTTTGTTTTCTTATTTTATTAGCCTCTCTGTGTTTCATCTATCAGCCTTGGGCAGATGGCTTTATGTGGAAGATGTCCTGTGTGGCCCAATGGCACACTTTTCCTGATCCCCTGTGCCAGGGCCTCTGGATGTGATCTTTGTGTGGGTTGTGTGTGATTTTATTTTGTTGCTAAGCCTTTATTGGTGTTAGTAGATCAGTGGATGGGATTAATGTTCAGGCTAATTGTGGGAATTGGCTGAGCCCACAAGGTAAGAATTGCTACTGTGTGGGGGCTGACCCCACTTAGTGGGATTTGCCCTAGCAGGCTTGTATACTTGTTTCGACTACCCTTTGTGTGTACTGCTTATGGGGCTAGTCAGGAGTAGTTCTGTTGTAGTCTAGTGCCAGCCTCTAGGTGCTTTGGTTTCATAGCCCCTTGCAAATGGCTCCCCAGTAGGCCAAATTCAGCTGCTGCCTTTGATTGCTCAGAGCTACCTAGTGAGAGCTACAAAGTGATCTGCAAATGGTTGTTACCAATGCCGTATCCATTGGTAAGTGGAAGAGACAACACTGTAGGTAGAGATCCAGTTATCCACCATCACTGACCTAGGGCAGTTTAGCAAAGGGACCAGTGTTTCTCAGGGCCTGACACTACTTATCAGTTGCCCACGAATCTCTGAGTTTGGAGGAGCCTCTGAGTGATATGCATGTTGGGTGGTTCAGGGACCCCAGGAGTCTCCTGGATCTACAGAGTAAATCCCCTCCTGCCACTGCCATGTCAGTTTACATGCCAGTGGTGTCTCTGTCATAGCAAGTGCTTCTTAAATAATCCTTGAAATTATTAAGAAGGTTTTATACTGGATTAGATCTCTGAATCATGTAATTCTGATTTAAAAATGGAATCCCTTGTGTCATCTCAGCATTAATATCTTGTTCAAGCTTACAGAATTAGAAGTAATTCCTGTCTCACTCCAGAGTTATTATATATTAGTGTGTTTGTAAAATAATTTACTTGTTCACACAGAAAAAAGAAATCCCAACAGGCTTTTTATACAAGATAATCCTAAATTTACCTTTCCTCTATCTGCTCTTAGCTGAATGAGTTGTGAACCTCATTTTCTTAATTCATAAAGTGGTAATAATAACAATAATGTTTATTTTAAATCATAATAGTAAGAAGATAAAATAGCATATGTGAAGGAGCTGTGCAATGATTTATAGATAACCCAAAATAAGTGTTATTTTCCTCCTCCTTTATGTATTTTTTCTTTTTTTCTCTATGGAAGCAAGAATTTTTATTAGGTCTTAAATATACAATGCCTACGTGTGACCAAAAGATTCAAATACATATTCAATTTCTTTGGATGTCTTTCACTTTTCCATTAATGTTTTACTCAAATAATATAATTTTTGAGTTTTATAAAATTTTATTAAAAATTACTTGATAGATAATATTTTCATCACATCTACCAGACTATTTTACTACTAAGTAGGAAACTCTTACCACTTAATATTTGGCTGTCCAAAGATGTTTAGATAATACATTTAAATTTCTACCTTATTTGCAGCTAATTATAAACGAGAACAATTTTTTTAACTCTGATGATAGACATCATTCTAACATTACAAAATGCTAACTTTGCACACTTTTAATATCTATAACTATTATGCTTCATAATATTTTTTGAAATTATTAACAATGACTATTCTGTTACCTTTGTAAAGTACAAGAATTACAAAACATTTATTATAGCAAATATTTCAAATTTGTTCATTACCCGGTGAAGTTTGTGCAAGCTTTTAGAGTAATAAAGGGAGCAACCTCACCTTTAAAATTAAGAAGTTTGTTTCATTATTAATTGCTTCTATTGATGGAATCTAAGTTGTCATAAAGAATATAGAAAATATTCTTTCTGTGCTAATATATGTGCATTGTGCTTATTATAAGTTAGATCTCTTTAAATTACTTTGAAGTATTTAAATCATCTGTCAAGTTATCTTGTTTTTTTTTTAAATTAGTTTCAAGTATATAGTACATTGGTTAGACATTTATATAGTTTATGAAACAGTCCCCCTGAATACTCTGTCTTCCCTCTGGCTCTCCATCTAGCCATTACCTTACTGCTGTCTGCATTACTTATGCTGTGTTCCCTATCCTGGTGCCCTCTATCAACTACATATTTGTACTTTATTAACCCTTCACCCCTTTATTCTAGCTTCCTAACTTCCTCCCCTCTGGCTGTCACCTGATTGTCCTCTATATTTGTAGGTCTGTTTTAGATTCTTTTGTTATCTCTATTCCTTAGATTCTACATGTCAGTGAAGTCATGTGGTATTTATTTTTCTCTGTTTGACTTATTTTGCTCAGCTCAATCACTTCTCGGTTCATCCACATTGTTGCAAATGATAGGATTTCAATTTTTTTTAAGGCTGATAATAAAGAAGTTTGTGAGTGTGGCAACAAAGTTAGAAAACTTCAGTTTGTGAAATAACTGCTCCTCAGTTGACAAAAATGAGCCATTAAAATTTTAGAGGAGTGAGGGGTTTCAAAAAAAGAATTAGAGCTTCCACAAAAGCAAGAAGAACTAGTATGAACATCTGGAATGCCACAGCTAGATGATCAGTAAAACAATAACAACTTCAACCTAAAGCACTGGAGAGAGGAGAAAAGGTGATTTTCAAAGGAAAGTCTGATAATGGGATGTGTTTAGCCATAAAGTGGGAACATGAAGAGGGAGCTAATAGAGTTCTGCAAAGTCTACGACAGTGGGAAGGTGTGAGGTTGTAAAGTCATCTGCAGTCACTCTGATTAAGGCACTGTGACCAATCTGCAAAAATAACAACTTTTGCTTCACTTCTGCCTTCTATATCACACACAAATTACTTTCATTGGCAAATTTTAACCTGGAGTCATACCAGGAAGAAAATGGCAGAAATAATAATTCTTATCCTTATCAAGATTTATGGTAATGACAAATACACAAGAGATAATCTAGCACTGTTATATTTTCTTTATATTTGAAAAAATAAGCATTTATAATCTTATTTTAAGAACAAATTGTTATATGTATTCATATTATAATGTAATGAAATGTAGACAAACAATAAATGATCAGAACTTTAACATGACACTATGTTAGAAATTCCTTTCCGACTTTTTCCCCTGGATTTTATCTTGGTTATAAAAAGTCAGTCCAGCTTATAATATCTCTTTGAGTACAAATATGCTGATTTTAAAACTAAGACATAAAAATTTTTTAAATATTTTCTTAGTTTAAGTGTTGGGCATCACACATTGCCATCAATATGCATTTCACATTTTAATATTTGTTTTTAAAAGTATTATAGCAGTTTCTTTAACTTATTAAAATAAGTAGAAGATTTCTACAGGCTTAGTGCTGTCAATGTTCCCTGAGTCACAAATTGTAATGAAGCTGACCAAACTGTATATGAGTTGGGGCTTGATTTCTTATAGCTCATTTAATCTTTTTTATTGAACCATAATCTACATCCACTAAAATGCACAAATATTAAGCATCTATCTCTGCGAATTTCACAAAATGAATTCACCTGTTCATCAATTATCTAAATCAAGATCTGAAACATTATCAGTATGTCAGAAGTCTATAAATGATGTCTACGTGGATGAACCTTAAGGGTATTAGCTAAGTGAAGTAAATCAGACAGGTAAAGACAAATACGGTGTGATCTCACTCATACATAGAATCTAATACAGTTCAACTAATAGAAACAGAGTTAGATTGATGGTTGTCAGTGGCTGAGGGGTAGAGAAATGGGAGATGTTGGTCAAACAGTATAAACTTTCAGTTATAAGATAAATAAATTCTGGGGATTTAATATACAGCATTGTGACTATGGTTAACAATACTGTATTGTATATTTAAAATATGCTGAGAGTATATCTTAAATGTTCTTACCACATATAGCAAATGGTAACTAGATGAGGTGATGTTTGTGTTAACTGACCTTATTATGGTAAATACTTTGCTGTATATGTATGCATACGAAATCATCTTATTGTGCTTCTTAAAGTTACACATGTCAATGTGTCGAAGATGGTGGCAGGGGAAAGAAATTGATGAATAGAGTCAATGATATTTAGTAGTTTCTTGTAGAAGTCTTGTACATATTTTCTTAGAATTATTTCTAGATGTTGGAATGTTTTTTATTGTATTGTCAATAGTGACTATACAAAATTTATATATTATGCAGGAAAGGTTCAACTCAGCATCCCAAGGCTGCTCAAGCCGAGCATATTCCCAAGGGAGAAAACAATTTTCAAGATTGACCCTTGTCTAATTCTTGGGAACTGAGCTTTTGGAAGGTTTTTCCTAAGAATGTTTTTGCATGCCTGGGTCCTTGAGACATGCTGTACTAGTTCGTTTAGATAGTTTATGATATCAATATGATTTGTGGTGAATACCAGCTTTTCCTCTGGAAATTTAGAGCTTGAGCATGAGCCCTAGACACCTAAGCCCTGGTTATCTTCCTTGTTTAGCAACACTTTGCATATATTATCATATACTGTTGTTAGATGAATTGATCATATCTTATGTGACTCCACTGGGAGGAGACAAAAGAAAATATATGCCTGTTTTCCTCTAGACCTCAATCCATGCTTTAGCTTTTGCTGATTTTATCCTGTATCCTTTTGCTGTAATAAGCTATAAGCATGAGTATAAAGACTTCTAAGTCTTATGTGTTTTTCTAGAAAATCACTGAGTCTGAGGATGGTTATCGGGACCACCACCACAGCTGGTGTCAGAAATGGAATTTGCTAGAATGACCCTGACTCCTGAACTATGTTGAAAGCATTTTGGGGGAGGAAAAGGCAGGTTGAACAGTTAAGGGATAACAAACTTTTGATGACTGGATGGCTACTGAATTATATAAGACCCATTCACCCTTGAAAGGAGTGTCCTGAGGTCACACCTTTTATCACAACTGTAAGAAAGAAAATTGTGAGGAGAGTCCCAGCATCCTTGAACAGTTCTGTGGTCACTCTTCTCTTTAGGTCAAAAATTATAGTGGCAACTTCTACAATCAAACTGTGATCCCTAAATGCAATGGAAATAATAGGATCCTGAGTGTCAGGGTTCATATAGGGGAACTTAATTGCCAAATACAAGGCTGGTATGATTACCGTAATATTAAACTGGTATAATTTAGAATAGTAATCAAAATAGTGTGGCTCATAAAAATCTATGACATTGGCTATTTGATCAATTGTGATGTCCCTAGAAAAATTAGACATGAGCAGCTATTAAATTTTTACTTGATCTGTATAAGTAGAAGAGTGCTAGGTCTTGTTAGTAGAAGTCTAACTTAAATCACCAAAATAGAGCCATGGCCCCTTTGTCAACTTTTACACGTGAACAGTTTACATACTAAGAATCTCTTGAATGAAGGGGGGACTGCCAAAATTTGGACTGTTAATTTTCTTTCACTGTTCCCCAAAGGAATTCTGTGGACAATTCTCTATGAAAAGACAAAACATCTGAAACTATTTGTGTCCCATCTGAATGCTTGCCAAAGGATGACCTGAACTGTGGATACCAGTCAAGCTTTTTCTTTAGTCATTTCTTTCATTGCCCAATGGACTCAAGATCAAAATGGCCATGGTGGCAAGGAAGGATGTTTTGCATGGCCTCAGTATCTTGGGCTTCCATTTAGCAAGACCAACATAGAAATAGCCACTGTTGTATGCTCTACCCAGTAAAATCAGAGATCTACACTGTGTCTCTAGAGTGGCACCATTCTTGGGGGTTATCAGCCAGCTATAATCTGGTAGCAGATTAATTACATTGAAACATTTTCATCATGGAAGAAGCAGCACTTTATTCTTACTATAATATATACTAATGTTGGATATGGATATGCCTTCCCTGCGTACTATGCTTATGTTAAAACTACCATCCATAGATTTGCAGAACTCATTATCCACTATCACGATATCCGTACGGCATTGTTTCTGATCAAGGAAGTAACTTCAAAATGGATGATGTGGCAATGATCCCATATTCGCTGGATTCACAGATCTCACTATGTTTCCCAACATCCTGACATAGCTGGCTTGATAGAATGGTGAAATGGTCTTTTGGAGACTCAGTTCCAGTGACAGTTAGGGGACAATACCTTACAGACTAGGGAAATGCCCTCTAGCATATGGTATATGTCCTAACTCAGTGTCCAATATATGGTGCTCTTTCTTCCATAACAAGGATCTATGAGTCTAGTAATCAATGGGTAGAAATGAAAGTAGTTTCATTTAATGTTACTACTAATGATCATCAGTAGCAAAATTGTTTCTTCCTTTCTCTGCAATCTTAGGCTGTATAGGTCTAACAGTCTTATTTCCAAAGAGAGGAATGCATTTTCACTAGGGCACATAACAATGATTTCATTGAACTGTAAGTTGAGATGGCATGGAGGAATGGGTCTTTCACACAGTGGTCCTCCCACAAATAAGGTATTAACAACTTTGGGGGAAAACAAAACAAAACACTACCTGAGGCTCTGTAGCTTAAAAAGTGTAGGCTTTTTTTTTTTGGTGGAGAGACAAAATAGAAGAATCGATGACATGGAATGATTCTCACCAAAGCTGCAAAAGTAGCAGCTCTGTATTAGGACTTGAATTTCCCCGCATCCTCTTCAATACTTATTTTTTGTTTTTATTTTTTCATAATAGCTGTGCTAGTGAGCATGGAGTGCTATCTCATTGTGGTTTTACAGTGTCCCTAAATGACTAATTATGAGCATTATTTATGTGCTTGTTGGCCCTTAGTTTATCTTTGAAGAAATGTCTATTTAATTCCCTTGCCCATTTTTTTTTATTTTGTAAAACATTTCTTAGAGTTTTTCTTTAAATGTCAAGTTTCTTTATGAAATTTTAATAATTGGATAACTTTTGTAAGAGATCAATTATTTTATGAATCAAGATAGCAATGTATGTTATCAAAATAAATACAATTAAATCGACAAGATAAAATACAGTTTTTTAAAAAGAAATAAATGAGAACTTTGTAACTAGATGAGCAGAACTATTTTTTAAAAAAAGCATTCTATGCACTGAAAAAATAATATATAGGTATGGGGATCTGAAACCAACATAAAAATTCTCAGTGTGGAATTTGGTAGGAAACTCTTGCCCATTTTTAAAAAATTAATAGATTTTATTTTTTTATAGCAAATATAGGCATACAGAACAGAAAAAAGTTGAGTGGAAAGTACAGAGAGTTCTCAGAAACATTCTAACTTGCTCCATTGCCCTTATTATAAACATCTTGCATTACTGTGATACATTCGTTCATATAGATAACCCAATATTGATACATTATTATTAACTAAAGTTCATAATTCACAATAGGCCTCACTCTGTTAGGCTTTAAATGGGTTTTGACAAATGTATCTACCATTACAGTCTCACACAGAATAGATTCAATAACCTAAAAATAACCTGTGTTCCACTTGTTTCTCTTCTCCACTCTCTAAACCCCTGGAACCACTGATATTTTTCATGGAATCAATAGTTTTGCCTTTTCCCTAATGTCATATAATTGGAAACATGTAGCCTTTTCAGACTGGCTTGTTTCACTTAGCAATATGCATTTACGATTCCTCCATGCCTTTTCATTTCTTTTTATGAAGAAAAATATTACATTTTCTGAATATACTGTAGTTTGGTTATCCATTCATCTACTGAAGTTCCCAAGTTTTGGCAAATCATGAATAAACCTTCTGTAAATATTTGTATGCAGGCTTTTATGAAGACATAAATTTTTAGTTTATTTAAGTCAAATAAATAACAAGCAACAAAATTGCTGGATTATATAACAGTTTGTTTGGTTTTGTAAGAAACTGTCAAAGTGTCCTCCACTGCAGGGAATGAAAGTTTCTGTTGCTCCACATTCTCACCATGATCTAATGTCAGTGTTTTGGATTTTAGCCACTCTAATACCTGTGTAATGGTATCTCATTATTTTAATTTGCCATTCCCTAATGATATGCTTTGTTGATGTAGATCTATTCATATGCTTATTTACCATCCATATATCTTCTTGAGTGAAATATTTGTTCAGATCTTTTGCCCATTTTGTTTGGCTGTTTTCTTATTGTTGAGGTGTTTTACGCGCGCGCGCTTGTGTGTGTGTATGTATATTTTGTATACTATTGAATTTTTCACCTATTTTGGATACCAGTACTATATCAGATATGCATTTTCACCCGGTTTGTGGCTTGATTTTTTAAACAATGTTTTCTGCAGTAGAGAAGTGTTTAATTTTATTAAATTTCAACATATCTTTTTTTTCTTTCACGGATCATGCTTGGTGTTGTACCTAAGAAATCAGCACAAACCCGATGTTAGCTCGATTTTTAGCTATGTTATGTCTGAGGAATTTTATAGCTTCGTATTTTACATTTATGTCTGTGATTCATTTTGAGTTAGTTTTGTGAAGGTTGTATTCACAAATTTTTAAAAATGAAATGAATTCTACTTTAATAGTTTTGAAAATGTTTAGTAAATGCATACACAAGCACATTTACCATATATTAACACTTGATTCTATTGCACAAAATACCTCAACTTTAATAAAAACAGTTACTAGCATAAATAGACACATACCTAAAAGTTGCAATTGTGCAGGAGTAAAAAAGACATATAATAAAATCCATAAATACAAACATGATAAACTCACTTCATTGATCAAGTCTGTATGGATATATGCTCAGAAAAATATTTTTATTTATGGTTAATACATTTTAATTATAGATTAAAATAACCTAGAAAGAAAAATAAATGTCTATAGCTGCAGTGTTTAACATTATTTAAGTAGGAGTAATATAAGAAACCTCTGAGAGGCTCCTAAAATAAGAAAAATGATATAAACTTAAAGAATAGCAATGTAAAGCTGAAAAGTGGATGGATTTGAGTGATGCAGAAGTCTCATTGATTAGTTATTTAAATGTTGAGAGTTAGGAAAAAGAAGTCAAGAATAATTTCCACATTTCTGTCTTCTACAACTGATTAGAAGGTGGGATCATAAAAAATAACAGAGGAGCTAAAGTTTCCACAAGAAAACTACTAAAAACAATAAACGAATATAGTGATATAAAATCACTATATTATATCTCTGGATATAAAATCAACATTCAAAAATCCATACCTTTCCTATGCTCTAATAATGAATGAAGTGTCAGAAAAAGAAGTGGAAAAAATAATTCCTTTTGCAATTGCAACAAAAGGATTAAAATACCTAGAAATAAATTTAATGAAACAAGTGAAGGACCTATATAATGAAAACTATAAGACCCTATTTAAAAAAATTGAAGAAGATACAAAAAAAAGAAATGGAAAGCTATTTCATCTTCTTAGATTGGAAGAATCAACATAGTTAAAATGACCATGTTATCTAAAGCATTATACAGATTTAATGCAATCCCCATCAAAATCTCATTAGCATTTTTTAAAGAAATAGAACAAAAAATCATCAGATTTGTATGGAAGCACAAAAGACTTCGAATTTCCAAAGCCATCCTGAGAAAAAAGAATGAGGCTGGAGGCATCACTCTGCCCTACTTCAAATTATACTACAAAGTGACAGTAACCAAACAGCATTGTATTGGCAGCAAAACAGACACACCGACCAGTGGAACAGAATCGAGAGTCCAGAAGTAAACCCATATTTATACAGGCAAATAATTTTCAACAAAAAAAAAAAGCCAAAAACATACAGTGGAGAAAGGAAAGCCTCCTCAATAAATGGTGCTGGGAAAACTGGAAAGCCACCTGCAGAAGAATAAAACGAAAACACAGAAAGACAAAAAGACAGAAGAACCTAAATTGGAAAGAATGAGGCAAGATATCAGAAGTAAGTCTGAGTAAACCACTTATTACATATGCTCAGCGGAGATAACCTATGTGGAGATAGAGTGAGGTGAGGGTGGAGGGGAAGATAAGGATTCTTAGATGGATTTTTAAAAAAATAACTATGTGTGAGGACAGAAGGCATATGGGAAGTCTCTGTACCTTCCCCTCAATTTTTCAGTGAACATTAAACTACTCTAAAATACAGTCTCACTTAAAAAACACTAACTATAACATGCAATTTTTTATGTGCCACACAAAAACCAAATTAAACTAAACATTTATGGTTTAAAGAAGACTTGTCAAAAGGAGAAACTAAAGAAGTCACAATATTGGACAATGAAAAAGTCATGACATAAATATATAAATAGAACATAGTCATTATATTTCCACAGAGAGTTTAACAGAACTCAGAATTCCAGAATCAGAATGTAAGGGGAAAATCTTGTATGGTCAATATAGTGACTCGTCCTTTGGATATATTTGATCTATTTTGGTAATAGCTGGGAATAAGAAGATTAAACAAATTGGCAAGATGCTAATAACCCAAACTAGATCATATGTGAAGTCAGAGAGTGGGCCTCATCATTTCCTAGTTCTGGTTTCCTTCCTAGAAGCAATGCCAAGATAGAAGATGTCAATGTACAGATTTCTTAATATTCAGCTTATTTACACTGTCAGTTGAGAGAACTATGGGTTTGTGATGTTCCAAACATGCTTTAATGCATTCTCATCATTGTATAATCTACTTAAAACCCAAGTCCACACCATCTTAGTCCTATCCCTTTGTTTATGAAATGATACCCTCTAGAACTTTATCTTAATTTCTCCTTTAAATGGAGCTAGGTAAATTATATGCTGATGCCCATAATTATTGTTTATTTTTTGCCCATTATGTTTCTCATCTTCATATAAAAGAGAAAAAATGATAAAGCTTTAAAATAATTAAAATTAATAATAAGAAACAACTATATATTATTAGAGAGGGCAAAATCTTCCTAACAAAGACTGCAAAGACAGAAATTAAAAATAAACAAACAAACAAATAAATAAAAAATGATAACCTCTAGGTCCATCCATGTTGTTGCAAATGGTAGAATTTCATTTTTTTTTTAATGGCTGACTTATATGTTGAGTGAAATAAGTTAGACAGAGAAAGGTAAATACCATATGATTTTTCTTACATGCAGAATCTAAGGAACAAAAAGAACAAACTAATTGAAAACATACAAATATAGAGGACAATCTGGTGACGGCCAGAGGGGAAGGAAGTTAGAAAGAGGTGAAGGGTTAAAGAAGTACAAATTAGTGGTCAAAGGGTTGGGGAGCACATAGGGAATGCAGTTGGCAGTAATGGAATAGCTGGTGTAGAGCCAGAAGAGAGAAAGAGCAATTGGGGGTGGGGGAGACTGTTTCATAAACTATATAAATGTGTAACCAATGTACTATGTACTTGAAACTAATAATAAAATATAAAAAATTATAAATGGAAATTTATTTGAATTTTTAAAAATGTGTGGTCAAAACAAACAATGAAAAATAAAGGTAAAAAGCAAATGAGCATCTAATTCAAGATGCAGAGCACATAATTTACTGTTTCTCCTTCATAAAACCTAACTGAAGTGCAAGCTGGTATATACAAAATAGTAATAACAAAAGCTATGGATTTATACTCGTATCAAAATAAGAAATAGAATCATCAGTAGAAGGGAAATGTTGACAAATTTCTGGAGAGAGAGAACACAATTTATTGACAGATATCTGAGGAGAAAAATGTATAACTCTAATTTTAAGTAGAAAATATAGTAGAGAATCTGAATGCAATGATGGGCTATTGGAGAAGAAATCATGGTAATGAATTGAAGAGCTGTTTTTGAAAATGTATACATTCTGTCTACAAGGAGCAACTGACTGTAGCAATTGTCCTTACCTAAACTTGAGAAATACTTTCTAACCACTCCACAGAAGGGAACTAGTGTGGAAATTGGAGAGCAGAGTTTAAGACAATATTCAGTCCTCAAATTAAACAAGGTTAAACAAACAAACAAGCAAAGGAATTCAGTGCCACTCAGTTTTGAAATAAATATTAAATATACCAACCCCAGAGCACCATCCTTATTATTATAGTGAGCTGGAGGGCCGTAAGCATCTCTCTAGCCATATACTTTAAATGGAGGACTGCCTCTTCTTAGAACCTGCTCATTTTTTTCAGAGCTTAGGTTTATCCCTTACATAATGCACAACAAACTACATTCTTTGCAGATTTCCACCATTGTAAAATAAAGAAATGCCGATACCAATATAAATCAACATTCTTCATTTATAATATTAAATACTAATCAGGATTAACAGATATTTGAAGAAAGAAAGCAGAAGAAAAAGAAAGATCAGGATATAAAAACCTAATCAGAGATTATGTAACAAAAAGGCAAAGTGAAGAATGGAAGAGACTAATTAATATTCCTTTAAAGGATTAAAAGTACAATATATCTAGTTTTTTAAGGAACTAAAAAAATAAAACCAAAAAAAAAAAACCCAAAAGGGTTAAATAACAGAAATATTATCATAGGAAAAATTATCATATGCCTTACATTACTTAAAATATTTGGAAACTACTATTATAATTTGTTGAATAAAGTGAGAAATTTAACAGAAGTCGTACATGTTCATTTCATACAGTATCAAAACATCAAGCAATAAATTAAGTTTGAATTTATTAAGCAGTAATATTTGAGAAAATAATCAAATAACATATTGAATTAGAACATAATGTAGTCATGTGATATTGGTGTTATAAAAAGTTATGTTATGATGATGGTAAAGAGGCAGCATGCTTCAGTGGAAAGAGGATTAGACTGGACATTATGGGCCTTGGGTTTTAATTTTGGTCCTGCTTTACATTTGTAGTGTGGCTTGGTATACCATTTTCATCACCGATGACAGTTTTGCTCCTCTATAAATTTAGTTACCGTCACATTTGAGTTTCTATATTATTATTATACAATTTACAACAATAATCGTGTCACAACTACAGTGTATTTAAATACACAAAATTTGCTTATCTAGATGTCTAAGAGAGTACGTTTTAAATTTTGCCGTCTATGAATTTTTAGGCCTTTTTAGTTTTCTTTTGCTTTTGCTTCTTTCATCTCTGAGTATTTTTCCGGTACAGTATCTGTAGTTTACATTTTTGTATTTCATAATTCTTTCTGGCTACTGCACCTTATTTACCTTCATGCAGCAGTCAGCTCTTCTGCATCTACAGCTCTCACAGGGGTGATGGGCTCGAAAGAATGGGTGAAGTGCCTGATTGTAGCCTTGGCACACTCAGACAAGCAAGCTTCCCATATTCTTTTGTTTGGTTAATAAATCATGTACAACAAATTAAAGCAGCAGGCCAGACATACCTCAGCACTCCCCCAGAGTGCAGTCCCCGTATTCACACATGTGCACACGCTCCATTGTGACCCTTTTACAGTTTGTCTAATGACTTATCGTTTCACTTATCTTATACGCCAGATGTGCTCTAAGCATTTATGACCAATTACAATTCCTTTCAGAAGATAAACTGATGTACTCCAAAATAATCCAACTTTCAATATTCATTTTCTCTCTTAATACAGGGGAAGATAAAAGAGTAAATTTTTACCCTCCAAATTTTGATTTCAACTATTCATGCTGGAAGACAAATTCAACGAGCCACAGAGAGTGTATTTATTTAATTATGTGCAGGAGGCATTTAATAAGTATTTATTACAAATTAACAAGCCATCAAAGTATCTCACATTCAGAACGCACTAATCATTTTTTTAAATTAAGTTTATTGAGGTAACATTGGTTAATACAATTATATAATTTTCATGTGTACATTATAATTTGACATCTATATATTCTACTGTGTGTTTACCACCCAAAGTCCAGTTTCCTTCAGCTACTATATATTTGATACCTTTTACCCACTTCACCCTTCCCCTACCCCCCTAAATTTGACCCTCTTTAACGGTCTCCCTCCCCCCTCCTCCCCCACCTTCTACCATCTGGTAACACTAGCCTGCAGTCCATGTCCATGAGTCTCTGTTGGTCGTCCTGTTCATTCGTTGCTTTTAGGTTTATATCCCACATAGAAGTGATATCATGTGATTTTCAACTTTTTCTGTCTGGCTTATTTCTCTTAGCATGATTATCTCGAGGTCCATCTATGTTGTCATAAATGGCAGTATTTCATTTCTTCTTATGGCTGAGTAATATTTCATTGTATATATGTACTACAGCTTTAACCAATCATCTATCGTAGGACACTTTGATTGTTCCCATGTCCTGGCCACTGGGAATGCACTAATCATTTTGAATTGATTTATCATTTAAGCAATTGATAATCAAACCTCTTTCCTAGATAATGATGTTTTTGGCTCATTAAATAGTCCTTAGGATAAAAGAAAGAAGTCATAAGAACAATTAAACCATTATTTTCATTGTCTATAGAAATAATATTTTAAAAATCTACCTTTAATTATGAAGTATATTTTAACACTGAATTTCTAGAATCTACCATATTTTTTAAAATGACACTGACTTACTTTCTTATGTCATTGAAATATAAATAAAAAACATAAAAGACTTATTGGAATAATTTCTCTATTAAGTATTTGAAAGAAAAAATGTTTTTCTGCATCTATTGGATAACAGATACTTTATAAATCAATTTCATATTAAATATGAAATAACTGAGAGTTGATGAAGAATCAAATGAAATAAACTCTCTTTCCTTTAAAGTCAGTTTGAACTAACTTATCTGTAGTAGAATACTTTTGTTTCTATTGGACCATATCCCCAGATCAGTGCTACTTAAATTCTAGTGTGCCTAATAATCAGCTGGGGATCTTGTTAAATATGTAGATTCCCAAAGACTCAGGTAGGTCTTTCATCTCATCAGAAAGAATTAATTGTCTCTCTCTAGAAATATTTAAACCCCTTTCTCATCAGCAGCACTTTTTTCACAAAGATAAATCCTTGCTCACTTTTATGTGGAAGACAATGTATCTTAAAACAATGGCTTTAAAATATTTTGAAATCTGACATGGCAATCATAATTTTTACCTCATAAAGCCAGTAAAGAAAACTCCAGGGGTATAAAAAACCCACACATTTCTATTTTTTCTAAAATCTATATCTGATTCAAAACTGGAATCGCATCTTGCATCTATATTTTTGGAATTTATTTTTTTTCTAGTAATTGGTTGATTTTCTTTATTTTTATCTCAGACCTATATTGAATATTTTATACTTTAGCATGTCTCATTGCTTTTAGGCAAATTGTGATCTGTCCCTAATAACTATATCAAATACTTTTTTCTACTATTATTATTAATAATAATTATTATTTCTAAGAACAATAAGTAGTTATGCTAAAATATATTTTTTTCCTTAGTATTACTTCTCAATTTAGTAGGTCTGGACTGGGTACCAGTATACTTCATTTCTTAATAAGATATAGATATAAACTTGTCTTCAAAAACTTTCAACTGCTCGGTTTGTACTATGGTAATTCAAATCTGTATTCTTTATAGAGATGCTTGTCATATAGGAATTTTATAGTGTATCCTTGTGCTTCTTCATTTATTCCTTCCACCTTGTCTCCATTGTACATCTATCCTCAGTTAAAGCAACCTCTATGTGGTTTTGTATTTGGGAAACTTTCATATATTTTTTACTTTATATCTGTTTCTTAATAAAATACAGTTTTATATTTTAAAAATACATCACATATTATCCATTTAAAATAAAATGTTTTCAAATAAGGATGCATAAAAGCTAGAGTATTCAAATGACCTAGGAAATCCCATCTGACCACATATTCAACACCTGGTTTGCTGTATGTGCTAGATAAAGATACAACTTCAAAAAGAAAACAACTTTGTGAAGTATTGAAATATGGTGGGTCCTTGGAGCAGGAACAAGGAAATGCACAAAAGCATAGTCTAAGGATTAAGACATGCAAAACCATTTTACTGAATATAGTGTAATCAGTCCCATGATTAGGATGAAAGCAATAAAAGGTCAATGTGTTTATTATTCGCCTGACAACTGTTGTACAGAATATTTAAAAAGCCATTAATTTCTAAATGTAACACTAATGCATAGTCTTAGTCAACATTTGAAATTGCTTCTCACAAGGCTATCATTACTTTATATGAGCACAAACAAGAAAAGTCAAGTTAAAATTAAATCTATAGTTACCAATGTATATATTCTTATAATCAGGAAACATTCTCTTTATCTTTGTTTTCATTTGTTATTTTATACGTGAGAAATACAGATACTTTGGTATCCATCCATCATTCTTAAAACACTTTGAAGTTTGCCATGACACTTGGTTGTTTTTGTTTTTAATTCAGGATGAATAACTCTTCATAGGATTTGGTGTGAGATCATTTTTTAACTACATTTTTCTCATAGTGATTTCCTCTTTTTCAAATGTAATGTGAACATATTGAACAAAATAAATAATGGCAATAATTTCCTAATTTTTGCATGATCTATCTTTAGATTTCTAAGTTCAATATCATTGCATCATTTATTTAAAGTCATATTTGATAGTAGTAGAAGCAATCTATGAATGAAAACTATGAACATAAAGACTAACATATTATCTACAATTTATTTGGTATGAAAGAAATTCTTTTATTTGAAGCCTAAAGCTATATATGCTATACCATCTTTTTGCCATGGATCTCTCTTGATTTTTCCTAATTAAATGTTTTCATCTTTAAAAAAAAGTGATGAATAATTTATAATATGTAATTTTATATGCTCTCTTTTTTGGGGATTGCAGCAGTAATCATTTGTCAATTCATGATATCTAGTAAACTTGAGCATATATTCTCAAATACATGTTAATTGATCTAATTATCCCAGAAACTCAGGTATTGCCTTAGAAGAAATCAGCCAATTATTGCTTTTCTTTGGCAGATAAGAAGATATATCAGTAGTATTAAATAATTTCTTACCTTTTTTACAGCATAAAATATTCTTTTCCTGTATTTTGGTTGCTCTAAACTATTATGTTTGACAAATAAAATGGATTGAAAAGAAAAAAATGAATAGAGAAAATTTACAGAATGAATATATGTAGAGTTTTCATAATTGCTTGTTAATTATCAAATAGAAAAAGGTGACCCCGATTTTCTTGACATCATCATATTTTGTGACAGTTCAAAATTATTCCAAATGTGTGTTCTGTTATTTGCGTGCTTATATATCTAGTTAGTTCATGGTGCGACTGTTTATAAAATAGTTTTTAATTCAAGCTACAAAATCATTTGTGTTTAATTTAAGAAAACTAGCTTGCATCTGTCAGTCTATTAAAGTAGCAACCAAGCAAAGTAATATGACAACTGTATTATTCAACATAATTTCTGACAATTCCTAAAATGACATAAGGAGGACCATAAGGAATAACAAACGAGATTTGTTTTTTCAAAAGTTGGCCATCATAATTCTGTGAACAGTCCATTTGCTTACACAGCTGTAAATTAGGCATATTATGATAATTTAATATTCAATTGAGTAAATGTATGCAAATGAACACAGAAAAGGGATGTTTCTGTCTCATGTTTCTATGTGAGATGATCCTGAGTGTGTCACATATCTAGAGACAATGCTGTACAATATACAACTTTTAAATTGAGTCCACATCATACCTTTTTTTTCTTTTTAGTATTCCTACAGGTTTCCTTCAAAAGCTTTTATAATTTATTTCTAAAATATGTAGTTAAATTACTAAAATTCACAGTATAAATGGAAATAAATCAAATTAAATAATTTTAAAGGAGATAACTGTTTGTAAAACATACAAACACTAGAGTTTATTTTACTTTTTAAAAACTCTGCGATGTACCACACGAGCATATATTTGCAATGAAATAAAGCCATATTGATACAAAGGAGTTGATCCTTTGGTATTAGATTAGATATTATGAGATATAACACATGTCTGAGTGTGGCAATGCAGGTTATACTTTTTAAAATGAATTAGATCTTATAGCAGGGGAGAGAAGAGTAGGTATAAGAGCAATGACTTTTCATGGAGATTCGTTAAACCTGTGGTAGGATCATGAACTGTGAGGTGTCTGAAATTTTACCCAACCTGTAAGTTAACTTAATTTCATGGATATTGGAAGACAGCTTGAAACTCCTTAGTCAGAGATGAAAGATTTATTACTCATAGCACAGAAGGTAATATGAACTTTACATTTGTATTAGTTTACTTTGACCACCCTTCCCCCTCCCCTGCCCCCCACCCAATCTCACAAGTGGAGTGGGAAAGGACACAAGCGGATGCTGAATACATGATAGGTATGCATTACAACTGAGTAACCCTGAACTTGGAAACCCAAATTGTAAGTTCTGCAAGCAAGCCTACCCACCCTTTCCCCTGGACAAGCAAACAAGTCTGACCTTTATTGCAGTGGGAGATACTATCTCTACTTTTCAAGGTTATTTGCTATACAAACATCCTTGAAAAGATTTGAATGAAAACTGTTTGTGCTCATAAAACATGCAGGAATGCAAGAGACCCCTGGAGAAATGTCTGTCAACATATCCACTTCTCATTTCTACAGTTTTGGCCTCGTGAATCTTCCATGTGTATGTCACTCTATTGGCCACTCTGATTAATCTGACCAGCAAGAGTTGGGACCAAATCTATTTGTTTCATACAGCATATAAATTAAGGCCACTATTAACAGGACTAGAACTAACATATGAGTCAACCATAATTACTGATCTCAACCTTGTCCACCAGAGTCCCAGTTTCGATTTACTGAACAAATCCTATAAACTACAGGTTTCAACTTACAGAGTCAGGTGATTGATTATCTTTTTAAATTTCTGTATTGGTATTTTCACTTGGAACTACTATAATATCTACTTTGTGCAGGGAGCTGAAGCTAACCTGAATATTGTCTGTCTAAGATAGTATCAATAACCAAGATAGTATCATTGATTTCAGCTTAAAATCAAAGAAAAATTTTGTGCCCAATTTCCTGTTGAATCATTCCTGTTGCTGGGAAAATTTCTTGCACATGCACATAAATAAGGACAACCTCATTTTGGAGAAATCTCCCAGGTCATCTGAGAGTTATGTAATCTACTTATAAGTAGTTCATGAGCATCCCTGAAGTGAAAGTTCAGACGATAGTCTAATTTATGGCTTGATTCCACATAAGATGTGCAATTCTGGGAACACATAATACCCATGGAAAGAAAGTAGTATTTATAATTACCGCCCCGCTCCCAATGGGGCCTGACCAGAGAGGTGTCATGGTTGCAAAGTGTATCTAAGGTGATCCTGAAGTAGAGTGATAAGCTTTAGGGTCCCCAGTTCAGGTTAAATAATTGAGTATAATCTTTGTTTTTGGTTTATTGCTTGAGGACATTTAATCTAATGTTCCCTATTTGTCCATGCCACCAACTAGGTGGCCTCCTTCCCACACCTGTGGAATAACTGAGAGCAAAGGTGTAAAAGATATCTATCTAGAAATGATTTGCCCAAGAAGCACAAGAGCTAGAGATAGTTCCTGCATTTTTTTGATATTCCTTTCAGTAAAGTTATGGGAAAAGCAAGCTAGTCATGGCCAGAATTATCTGAAGAAGCACTGCAGACATAGCAGTCAGTTAAATTTATGATGCGTGCAAGTTTGGAAGTGCAGCCCGGGAGAGACCTATCAGCGTTTCTCTTCATGAAGAAGGCTGCAGGGGTAGTTCTAAAATGCAGAAGATCGTTAATGCTTCTCTTTCTTTTATTCTGTCCGTGATCTAAGGTGTCCTTCCTCAATGGCGCATTGTTTCTCTCCCTATAGATCCACAGATTTGTATACCACATTAGGGTAGTTATAACTTGATCTTTTGTCCAATTATCTCCTACTGACAGACCTTTTATTTAGTAGACTCAGGTGCAGGAGGATACAGACATTTATACAGAACTTAACTAAGTGTTCTGGGATGTGGAAATATGTATAACGACTTTTCACCTCTGAGAATGTCGAATAGTGCAGCCATTCAGATGACCAGTCTGACACTACTTAGTCTAATTAATTATACCTCTACCCTGTTTCCTAGCAATTGTGCTCCTACCTATATATTTCACCCTTTACTCTCCTCTACCATCAATCTTTCACAAAGTTCAATACAGGACATTCCTTACAATGTTTATTAAAGTACTATATGTGGTGCCAATGAAAGGGAGACAATATCAGTGTCTGTTTTTGGGTGAGAGAATAGGTAAGTGTGGCATATTGTACCATGACGTTCATAGGTTCCAAATAGAAACAATAGATTAGATAAACATAGGAACATGGAAGACTATTTTTTAAAGTTTATATATAAAAATATTTTTATAGATTTTTAGTTATATGTTCTATATTATATATAGTTATACATATAGTTATGTTATATATATAGTGATCTAATAGTACACCAAAATACTCTTTCCATAAATCAAAATATATACACATAAAACAGGGAAAATTGGAAACAATTTTAGGAGTATCTAAATCTAAGCTGGATATAAGATATAGCAGGGTGGAAGAGGAGAATGTAAATCAACAATGAAATGATTTTCAAAGAACAAGATAGGTTTTGTCTACTCATTAATTCATATTCCACTTAATTCTTAATAAAAATGAGAATGATGTAAATGATTTTTCTAAATGCACTCTAAAGACCTTGGGCAGTTCGATTGTTCCTCCTCCTTTGTGGATCCTAAACTGACATTCTAAGATTTGTTTTCTAATCTTAATATAAAGTATAAATTCTATTATTTTGTGGACAATACAGGTATGAAAGTGGTTAATAAAAGGATAAAATTTGTTGGGATTATATTTAATGTGCATTTAACGTATTCAAACAATTTTCAAACCTCCTATACGTGGTAAACAGAACTCATCTATTGCTTGAATTCAGTCCTTGCCAATCTTTGCAACCACTGACAATCAAAACAAGGAAAGTATTATTTTATTGATATGGGATGGGGTGGTTATTTGAGCCAACAAGAGAAATTGAAGTGCTTAAAATAATCTCTGACTGCTACAAAACCAGACTTGTTAAAAATGAGGAAAAAAAAATATTTTGAAATTAAAAATATCAAAAGAGAAGATACTCTAAAAACTTCAGAAAAATAATGAAAGAATTGAGATTGAACTGCTCCACAAAACTTAATGTATTCGTTTTCTATACTGTGTAATGAATTGCTACAAACTTACTGCTTTAGTTTCCCAGCACTGCCAAAACAAAGTACCACAAACCAAGTAGCTTAAAACAGCGTAAATTTATTGTCCCATTATTCTGAAGGCTAGACATCTGAAATCAAGGCGCCAAGTAGAGCCATTATCTCTGAAACTCATAGAGTGGTTAACTGCAGTTTTGTAACTTTACTCTAGTTCTTTCCTCTATTTGCAACCTCCTGCCTCAGATCTCTGCATAGAATGGTTATAATGCTGTTTTATATTTCAAGTGAGAGGTGTGGTGGCTGAGAAAGATTGTTGTGTAGGTGAGAATAAGTGGTAGAATTCTGGATATATATTTGGTTAAAGTCAATGGATTCCTGATTAATCTGATATAAGGTAAGAGAAAAATAAAGGAGTTATGGATGACATCAAAGATTCTGACCAGATACGTGAAAAAAAAAAATGGAATTACCATAACTTTGATGGCAAATGTGAAGGGAAAAGTTTATGTTTGGATATACTGAGTTTTTTATGTCTAATTGACATCCAGCTGAGGATGTATTCAGGTGGTAATAACAAATATTTTTGTGTAAGAGATCTGGAATGAAGGATACAAATCATATCTCAAAGCCATGAAGCCAGACGATCATTTCCATAACAGCAATATCACTAATGTGGCAGTATGAGCATTGCTCCCCCATTATAGTTTCAGGAACTTTTATAGCAACTTTACATTTTAACATGTGCCTCTGAGTTTTGCATATTCAATCTTTTTATTTATGCACTGAAGAGAGCTATAATGACTTATTAATATAGTCTTTCTCTAGAATTATTTCCATTTTGCCCTTCTATTCAAACATTGCAATTTTGCTAGCTCTGATCCATTTTAGCATCTTGTTCAAAATTGTCCTCTCTGATTTTAAAACTCCCCTTTGCTCTAGTTCTTTCTGTTTCCTAACCCCGGGTTCCCATTATTTTTCCATTTTTCCATATAATTTATTAACTTTTTAAAATACTATTTCAGAGAAAAGAAGGTTAGAAACACATGCCAGATTCAGAGTAAATTTTAATGACCCAGATGGAATACAGAGTTACATAAACATTCCAGATGCATATATGAGTTTTATTTCAGAAAATGAATGCAAATATGTGAATAATACCCTGGTGATTTTTTAAAAAGAAAATAAACCAAAAACAAAAAAGAATGAAAATACATTTTGACTTTCTATCATTCTGAGTTGTTACAAAAAAATGCAATAAAAATAAATATTATTTCTGCTGAACAATTTCCCTTAATCGGGTAATTTAAAAATGTATTTAAATATAAACTAATCTTAAGAAATTACAATAAAATATGTCCTATCTGTTCACACGTAGAAAAAATAATATGTGACTAAATTATGTTGTAGAGCTGAAAAACTCTACTGAGGAATAGGGAATAGTTAATTAGACATTGAGCATTATTAAAATAAAAACATGACATTGAATGTTATTTTAAAAAGAATATGTTTGTTTTCCTATCCTTTTTGGGGAAGAAGAGATAGATGTAAGATGAATACTAATAAAATTTGGTCCTATTGCAGCTATTTATTAGTGCATTCACATCTCTATAGTTTATTTAATAAACTATATATGTGTATATAGAATACATATACCATATATATTTTTATATATGTATGTATAGATGGATAGATATAGATATAAAACCAAACTCATCATCTAATACTTTAGATATACACTGTTCACTTTTCTTCTTTTATATCAATTTTTTGGACACTATTCCCATTGAAAAGGGAGGGGAATCTATTTTCACTATTCTTGAAACTGTATATTTTGTAACATTTTCAATGGATAAAATGTAGCAAATGTAACAATATGTGATTTCTCAGGCTAGTTCATAAATAACAAAGCAATTTTATAAGAGTTCTTGCTTTTGAATCTTCTAACCACCAAGTAAGAAGTCTGACTTCTCTGAGCCAGTCGTGCTGTGAAAGAGCTTAATATACCCCAATGTGAAGGAGTCCTACAATTATATAATTATAGAGAGATGCTCAGTTAGTCCCCAGCTCTTCTATCCCCCACTGTTCCAGTTTTAGTCACTATCTGACCACACTGACATGAGTGCATGAGACACACAGTTCAGAAAAACTTTTCTAAATTGTTCACCTAAAGAAACTATAATCAATAATAAAATGATTTTTATTTTAAGATACCAGTTTTGAGTGTATCTGGTTATAAAACAATAGCTAATGAGAACAAACATGAAATCTCTTTCATCAAGGTCAATGTAGCTACTGCTATTACTAAACACTCAATGTGCCTGTAGCAGGACATGATACTGAGCTCTCGATACACCACCTTTTCTCAACTAGCTAGCCATTTGGTGGCAGTTTGATTACATTTGATCTCTTTTCACCTTGGAGGGGGCTACAACTCCTTCTTATTGGAACTGACATTGGAACTCACACGTAATTTTGTCATTCCTTCCTAGAGTGCCTCTACCAGCACCATGGTTTTAAGGACTTGCAAATGGCATGATGAACCAGCATGATATCCTTCAATAAGATGTGTAATTTCATTGCAAAGATGGTGTGACAATAGGCACATAAACAAATGATCTGCTATTGTTTGCATATATACTACATCAACTAGATGCAGCTAACTCTGTAGTATAACAGTAGGGCTTTGGCTAAACTGTCAACTCAGAATGACAACCTCTGGGGTGATGTACTAAAACTATGACTGATATACATGGTGCTATGCACCCTACAGAGAGAATGCATAGCTTTTTTCATCAAAGAATAACCTTTTGTTATCACTTCTAACCACCAGTGTTAGAAATTTATGCTTGCTATCTACTCGGTTTTATACTGTGTCGGATTAGAGGGCCTGGCTCCTAAAAGGGGCATGTTTCTGCTAAGGGAAACTGTAAAGACATGTTATTTTCTAATAGCACCAAATTCAAAACAGACTCCCACTCCCTTAATCTCTCCCAAATCACTCAGCACAAGCCCATGTTCCATAATGAGATTATCTTACTTCCATTGTTAGTATTCACTCTTCCTATAGCAAGTTCATAAATCTAACTTTGATTTCATATGTATTCTTAATAGTCTTCAGCTGTGGAGATCATCAGTATACTTGAGACCTTAACTCAAAATAAGCTGATAAAGTGGAAGGCAATGTTGCCTAGACAGTCCTTTGGAAATCTTCAGATTGCATCATTTGAATTAATAATTATTTTACCTGTAATAAAAAACATACTATTATTTCTGGATAGTTTAAATCTGTAAATTGCACTCTGTACCAATTAATACAAATGTTATTGCTAGTACTATACTTACATTGTAGTGTAAACTTTGACAGTTGCTTTCTTTTATTATTTATTTATTTATGTGATTCGAGTGCCTTAATTAAGCATTGATTGCCATGACATCTGCCCCTCCCCCCCCCCACCAAGCTTTCAGACTCCTTTGTTTTAAAGATCTTGACTTCCATATCTGACCACTTAGGATGCTTGTTTTTTCTCTTTATATGCTTTAAATTTCCACTTTTATGTTTTAAATTCACCAATAAAGAGTGAGCCCCAAAACCCTAGGCCCCCACCCTTCACCTCAATAAAAGCAGAATCCAGGCTCAGGTTCGCGCTGGTGCACTTTTCTACCCGCCTCCCACGGCCCACCCCTTGACTGCCTGTACGGCTCTAGGTGTTCCATGAGCTTTCCAGGATCTGTTCGTTAGAAATCTTTTTTTTTTTTTTAAGTTTTTTTATGGTCACTGCTGAAGGGTATTTTGCAATAATAAGAACCACAGTACTGGTCAGCCACAGCATTGGTTATTAATAAGCTGGCACACAAAACACACATGATCTAGAAAAATGGCGTTTGTAGGTTAAGTATTTTTAATTAATAGAATTTGAAGAATAACCAACATACATTACATATAAATTGTACTTTTAGTTTGTGAAAAGTCGACATAAGTGGAGCCATTTTAAAATGGAGTAACACCAGCCATTTGAGAGAAACTGCCTTGCACATTTTATTCCTTGAAACTTCGAAACGTTAGACCTAGGCAAAATAACCTTTGAACTGGACCAAACCAACATTGTCTTACAAATAACTATTTGTAACAGGAAAGCAGATACCCTGATCTCAAGGATTGATAATTATGGATGACAGTCTTTAGAATCAGTAACCAGCCATGTATAACTAAAGAGAAACTAAACTTCCTAGCACCACTGAAAAATTTTTAAATTCTATTCATGTAATTATTTTCCTTCTTTCTCCATGTAAAAAGCCCTGGCCTTCACTCTGCAATGGGATACAATGGGTTTCTGATTGAATCTGTGTCCCTTGATTACAATTCTTTGAACTCAAATAAACACTAGTTGCCTCTCACTTTGGCTTTTTATTTGTGGGTTAACAAGTTTAAACCAGTTTTTATGCCATCTGTCTTTCTTGTTGTTGCAAGACTAAATGGTATTATATGAGCAGTTTCTTCCACAGAAACAAGAAAAGAACAACAGTAATGGAAGCAGCAAGATCAAAATTTCAATTTTTTTGAAATTTATCTCAGATTTTTTCCTTATGGTCTGAAACTCCCGGGAGTAACTGTTTTGGAAGGTAGCTGGGGTACTAAGAACCCTGCTGAAATTTTGTAAGTGTTTGAATAGACCGTATAATTCATAAAATCTATAATGTTACTATATTAAAAGCCCCTCTGATAAAAGATGAAAAATTCACAATAAATCAAATTTGAAGAATATTTTAGGGAGTGTTAAAATTTGTAATATAAGATTTCAGAAAAATGGAAAAGTCAAATGAATACCTTTTTTAGATTTAAAACAAATCATGAAGAACCTCTTAATTAAAACTAGACAATGAAATGTACACATTGCCCCTTCATATTGATTTGTAACTAAGAGTTTATATTATTGACAAATAATTGGTTCCAAAATGTGAATGTATGTTTACCCATTTTACTGTTTTCCTTTATCAATTAGGAAGCTCAGTCAAATCCGTAAGAAGTCAGCAGGTTTTAAGAAAATAAGTACAATAATAACCTGTGTAGATATCTGCAACGAATATGAGTTTGCTCTCTCTTTACATATCTGCACTATAGGCCTTTCAAGTACTGTGATAAATAAAATTATAATAAAAATATCAAAAAAGTAATTTAGAAATCCTCTTTTGTCTCCACGTCTGTCACAATCAAAATGAAATTCAGACATCATTATTGCAGTCTCATTAAAAATATATTTATATTTTCTAATATAGCAGATAAAAATCCCTGTTGAGAATTTAATTTTGATCTTTTACAGTGACAGTAAAAACAATGTACTCTGAGAATGTTCAATTGTCTGTGACTGTTCAGACAACACATTAAGTTCGTACCAAGTGTTATCCCTCCGGGAATCAAATGTCATGTTATGGAACTGGCATATAGCGATGACATAAATGGAGCACATAATAATAAATGTTGACTTTTTAAAAATGTATTTATGTCCTTTTAATAATATTCTGATTTCTACACCTAAATCAAGCACTGAATTATTCTGTCAGGATATATTATAAATATATAATCTATGTCAATTTATATTCTGATTAAAGAAACCATTTTCCTAATGAATAAGGACTTAGTCTTTGAGCAGTGACTATATGGGTTTAAAATAAAAATAGACAGTGCACCAAGAAATTAATTCCATCCATCCCTCTTCACCGTACAAAAGCTTATCATTACTTTTAAGGTTATTAAATGCTTCTTAGAAATGATGTAATGTTGTCAATGAAAATATGAGTTCCTTCAGTGTTTTTAACAGAAATATATTTCAATCATTATTATGGTCTGTTAATTTATTAATTGGCAATGACTTGTGCACAGATAAAAACTTTATAAGAGTACACAGGAAAATACTCTAAAACCTTGCATATGCTATGCTAAGAAATAGAGTTATTTTGTAAACAGATCAACTTATCTATAAGTGTTTATATAATACAAGGTTTATAAGCAAGGGGACAAGATATATTTAGAACTGAAGGCACTAAGGTTAAAATAAAATGGTTAATTACTAATAATGAGTTTCAATTAAGATGTGAATATTTAATTATTAATTCTTTGGTTAACAGAGGGATTTTTAAAAACAACTATTTTTCAATGTCTCCATTTGGTCAGAGACTTAACTTCACTTTTTAACTCCATGGAATTTTTGATTGTATTAAGGTGATTAAAAATAATATCTTTCTTTTAATCCCTGAAACAAGATTTTTCTCTCACTTTGGATAGATTTTTTCTAGTATTCTACTTTTGTGCCCATTTGTAAATGAGTCAGTAGTTCTTGCTAAATAATCACTATTTGGTAAATTATAATAGGTATGTGTTAATGTTTTTACCTCATTTTGGGGATATCTTTGTAACAATACTGCCAGCTTGGAGTTATATCCAGCAGCCATACAAATGAAACTTGGAGATGGAATATTAGAACCAAGAGTCAACTGAGCGATTCTTTATCATGTGTTTATCGCCACTCAAGAACTTAACTGAGTAATAATTTAGGCACTGAGTTTCTTTATAAATAGTATATTTCATTGGACAAATAGCTAGAAAAATAATCTCAAGACCAGATGTCTCCTTGTCACTTCATAGTACAATTCTATCCACTTTGAGGGGCTCCAAAAATTCTTCACCAATAATGAAATTGGAACACATAAGTCTCATTTGACCTCTGACACTTCCTGGGCTTTGCATACATTTGTTCAAAATTTTGGACCCAGGTAAATCTATGATTATGCTCATCCTTGTCACTATCAACCACTCTCTGAAATGCAAATCCCTTGTTAATTTCGGTCTATATTATTACATAATTTCATATATGACCCTATATTCCTCTGTATGTCTCCCTTCTTCATTCCATTACAAACATTCCATTTCTTGTGTCCTCTATAAATTAATACTCATACTCCCCTTCAGGATTAGTTCACAAAACAACCTTTATCCTTACTTCCATGACAAACCTGGTTCCCCCAAGAGAATGGTATTTTCTGAGAAATACCCTTATTTGTTCATAGAACCTGCATCCAATATCTTGTTTCACCACTTTAGGACACTGAGGATGCCTTAATTCCTGCTATGGTTTTTAAGCTCATATTTCTCCACTACATAAAAACTCCTCTTCATTTTATAGTTATTTTTGGTTCTATCATTTTCTTTATTATTCTTTGTTGATACCATCTGTTTGCTTTCTACCCCCCATGCCCACACTTTCTTCCACCAATAAAGACATTTAGAACCAAATTGTTAGTTTTTCTCTCACTTTCGAGTAAATCTTTCTTTCCAGAAAAATGTAACATTTGTGTAAGTGATCTGTCCAGTGGGCTCGGTCACATTCTTTTTCTCATTTGGATTCCTTCTTCTAGTGTTGTAACGGTGTGCCCATTTGTGAGCAAGTTGACAGTCCGTGCTTAATAAGCATTACTACTCTGATTAGGCTACGATTAGACTATGCCTTCATGTTACTTCATTCATCTACTCCTACAAATGTGTTTTTAACAAATTTATTAACATTAATAAACCCTTTATCTCATTGAACCTACTCTTCTAACTCTAGCCACCAGATTCTTATTTTATTTCATTCCCTATGTAGCCTTAATTCCTCGTATGAGACTGTAAACGAGTTCTTACCAGCATCCTTAACATTCTAAATCCCTTGCATTTCCACTCACCTGCTTTATACCAGAAGCCTGGAAGAAATGCAAGTACCTACCTTCCTTGCTTAATAAAAGAATTGCTACCAGCTAGAAACTTAAACATTTCTTAGGCTCTATTTGCAAAATTTTTCCAAAATTACTTAGCTATTTATAATTATTGAACATTTTTTGGAATGTTATTTTCTCTCTGACTACTTCGCTTTGTGTCAATAATATTTTCAAGTATTTTATTTGATTATTGATTTATCTTCTAACATGGATTCTCTACTTAACTCACTCTGCCAGGTTTTTTCATAGATACAGTACTGTAAGCTGGCTCTAATTTGTTTGTAAATTCAGCTACTAGGCTGACCATAATTTTAGTTAGGTGAAAGCTCTGTACATTTCAGTTGTTAATCATATTGTATTATTCACCACCACACCATAACAATTTTTAAAATATCATTTTAACTTAAGGATGTTCTTGATAAAGCAGTAAAAATTTGTGTTAAATCTTGACCCAAGAGTAAAATTCTAGGTTGTGTGACAAAAAGGGAAATATGAATGAAGCATTATGCTTTCCATAGAAATATGGTCATTTCCCTGAATAAAAGAATTTGATTGAGTTGTGAGCATAACTGGTTGTTTTGTCATGGAACAGAATTTTTACTAGGGAAACTATTTAGGTTGCAAAAATAAATAGAGTGAGGCTGCCACTTCAAGGAAAATAATGAAAATATTTTACCAATGATAAAATGTAAAATTCAGCTAAAATTAGAACTTTGGAAAACATGTTCAGCATTATGACTTTGACAACTTTCTAATACATAAACAGACTTTTCTGATGAGAACAGTAGTGATATTAATGAATGTAATTTTTTTACATTGTGTAATGAAATATATTAACTGGAAGATCTTCATTATTCAGTGAACCAATATTTTTGAAATAATCAATGTACGGTGCTGCAAAATCATTCATGGCCAAAAGTTCTATTCAAATTATAAGATAGGCTAGTGGATTTTAATGTAACATTGATATGGTTTCAGATCCTGCACTGTGAATATCCTTTAGGAAATCACCACTTATTGAGTTTGGAAGTAATATTTACATAATCTGAAAAGACTATTTAAATACTCTCCTTTATTCTTCTGTTTATCAGTTTGAGGCTGGACTGTCTTCATCTATTTCAAATGAAACAAGGTATTTGCAAAATATTGAATGCAGGGCTGATAAAGAATCCAGCTGTTTTTTTTCTAATTTAGATATCAAAGAAATTTTCAAAAATGTAGCACAATGCCCCTCTTTTCACTTTTTTTTACACTGTAGTCATTTTCCATAAAATTATGTTATTTAAATGAACGTTTTTGGTGTATAATTTTAGTTTTAAAATAAATATTCAAAAACCCTTGTAATTTCCAATACACTAAATATTAGTAGATATAGCCCACACAAATGAAAGCTCTTTATTGTCTTCAATATTTTTATGAAAGTAAAGGGACCTTTTGGAGAAAGAATTTAAGAACCGAAGTGTCATTGAAGATTAAAGAATATCTCAGGATTTAAAGGGGAATTTAGAAGTTATTAGTCTAAAATTCATACATTGTCTAAAGAAAAGTACATCTGAATACCTATAAAGAAAAAAATAAAGGATTAAATGAGCTAATTTTATATTCGTGAATATGTATATTTACATATACTGAACATTATATGTATTATACTCTATATATCAATTAATATATTACATTAAATAATCAAAACAAAACCTCTGAGATAGATATTTTTATCTAATTTCATGAGTTAACTGAATTCTACAGTAGTTATTTGATTTGTAAAATTTTATAGCATAAATATCTTATGTCCCAGACACTCACCAGTTATTACCACACGAAAGTTTGTTAATTAAACATTTTATATAACATTACACTTAATAAAATATAAAATTTTCAAAAGGTTTTGAAACATTGTAAGAAAACCTTTTTGATATGTGGACATTGAAGTGATCAAGAAAGGTTTGGTTCACTTGTGTAATTTGAGGGTTGAGGGAGAGTGGAGCTCGGGAAAAAGCCTGTAAGAAGCTCTTCTGATGTTTGATAAAAACTTAGAGAGATCCAAATATACTCAGGGTTGTCTTCCTAAAGGCATACATATGTATGCATTGATATCTAAAAAATACATAGGAAGGGTATGTGAAAGAGAGGAGATTAGAGGTAGAGCACAGGCAAAGAACATCACCAAGAAATCAGGGAACCGTAAGTAATCAGCAAGAGTGGAGTCTAGACAGCAGAAGATAGAATGGCTGTTGAGAAGGTTGCAGAGGTGATTATTATACAGATCTTAAATGTTGTTGTAAGTCAAATCCAAAGGGCAGTGGGAAACCAATTTATATGTTTAAGGTGGATTTTAAATGGAAACTCGCTCTTACTATACTGTGGATGGAGCTCATCCTGAATTTCAGGAGATCTGTGAGGGATTAATAATTCAGAAAGATCTGGACTGAACCAGGTAGTTACAATAGAGACATAAATTTCTGAGATATCCGTAAGTTCTTAAGAAGGAGATTTTCATAGACTCAATGAGTGATTAGGTATGAATAATAAAGGAAAGGAGTGGAATATTGCTGAAGTCCAATATTCAAAGAAAATCAGAATCACAGACTGTTTAAGCACAGTGGGGTATATTAATAGCAGAGAGAATCCATATGAAAGGAAAACGAGAATCTTGGTATAAAAGAATTAGAATGGATTTTTTAGGTGATTTGAGAAAGGGTTCAAAGATTTAGTATTGTCAAATGTGGAGGCAATGGAACGACTGTAGATCTTAATAATTTATATGTAGGAGGTAGGAGTAAAGACATGGAGCTAGAGCTGTCATTGGTAAAGAAATAGTCATTCATTTTTGGTGAGAAGTGAAACTATTTGATTATTTTTGTGGAAGCATAGAATCCTTCTGTTTGTATTACACTCAAACGTGATTACAGAATGAGCTTGTTCCACTACAGTCACAAAATAACCTTGTCTAATTTTTCTAATTGTTCAGTAGAGAATATCGTAGCCTATTTGATAACTGCTTTCAGATCCATTTCATTTTCCTTGTATTCGTTAATGTAAGAAATATTCAAACCTGTAGAAAAATTTTGTGTGTTTGTTAGAGTTTATTTGAGAAATTTCCTTCTCAGAATGACAGTTTTCAGTTTCTTTTATACATTTGGAATTAAGGAGGTAGCAAGAGAAAATTACATGAACATGGGAGAAAGCAAAGCTGGTAAATCTCTATGGCTGGATTATAAGATGTTAACAAAATGGTGTGCTCTTTTGAGGGTGGTTATGCTTCTGAAAATTCTGGAATGTAAAGCTCTTTTTTTAAAAAAATTAAAGGATAGTTTACATACAATATTGTTTTAGTTTCAGGTGTACAACATAGTGATTCAACATTTATATACTTTACAAAGTGATCAGCATAAGTCTAGCAACCACCTGTCACCATACAAAGTTATTGCATTATTGACTTTATTCCCGATTCTGTATATTACAACCCTATGGCATTTATGTTATAACTTGAGGTTTCTACCTCTTAATCCCCTACAACTTTTTTGCCTATTTCCCCAATCAACCCTATGGTAACTCTCAGTTTATTCTTTGTATAAGTCTATTTCTGTTTTGTTTTCTTCTGTTTGTTCACTTGTTTTGTGTTTTAGATTCCACATATAAGTGAAATCATGTGGTATTTATCTTTCTCAGATTTATTTCACCTAGCATAATGCCCTCTATGTCCATCCACGTTGTTTCAAATCACAAGATTTCATTCTTTTTACAGCTAAATAATATTTCATTATATATATGTATTCCATTTTATTATATACATATACATATATATTCCATCATATATATGTAGATATATCATATCTTCTTTATCCATTTATCTATCAATAGACATCTAAGTTTCTTCCAAATCATGGCTATTGTAAAAGATACATTTCAAAGGTGCATTAACCTAGATGCACAAAAAACACGACAGGGCTTGTTTAAAGTGAAGATAAACCTCTTACGTGCCTGGGGCATGACTGCTCCCCATGACTTATCCAGTTAGGAATTTGTGATTAGCTTATCCTGTACGGTTACTTTTGGTTAGATTTATTACAGAGCTACTTTTTTGTCCACATATTTTTTCCTTTCTCTGTCTCCTGCATTTTGTTCAAGGGCAGATAAAGCCAGGCCATAGTATATCAATCTTGTGATCCACTGCCAAGATTTTGTTGATTAGAAGGTTGTCTGGAAAATGTTAATTATAGTTAGATTAGAGCTGTTTTCACCTGTTCAGTTGTGTTAAACCATCTGATATGATAATGGTTGTGAGATAGTACTTAAGATTTTCCTATGAACTCATCATTCAACTATAACTTAGGCAATTTCCAGAAAAAAAATGATTGTTAGTACCCGTAATTAGATTTGTGTCAAGGACCTAACCGAGGCCATAAAAATGTTTCCCAAATCTATCTGGATCTCTTTTAGTAAAAGTAAAAGAGGATAAAGAATCAGGCCATGATTTTTGTTTGTTTGTTTGTTTGTTTGTTTGTTTTTGTTTTTTGTGAGTCTTATATTCTAGGCAAGGGAGGTTTTACTTTGTCTATAGACAATGGGAAGTCTTTAGAGAATTTTCTCATGGATTGTGACATTTTTGGTTTAGCATTTATGGAAAAAAAAATCACTTGGGGCTTAATGTGAAGAGTGGATATGAGCATAAGAGCTGGCAAAGATTTGAATTAAGGCAGTATGTGAATTAGAGAAATTATTTTATATAAAGTCAGTGGTGGGAAGCAAGGAACCAGCTCAATTTTAGGTGCCAAAGATGTGAGAGAAATAGATTTATGAAGTTTGACTCCTAGATATTTGACTTAGCTGGTTTGGAAGGTGGCAGTGTCATGAGACTGTGGATGCAGAAAGACAAACATATTTAATAGAGAAGAATTTGATTGAAATAATAAAAATGATAAGTTTGAGGTATTGTTGAAGCCACAAGTGGTGATATCTGGTAAAGAATAGAAGATACATGTTATGTTTTGAGAGATAATTGTTTGACTAAATCACATACCTCCACAACCAATAAAAACAATGAAGATCACACGTCATGTAGAACTTCTTTCATCTATAAAAATACTCAGTATAATTACTAACAGATGCAGTTAGAAGAGTCATATGTTGGAAATATTCATGAACAATACTAATGTTTTTCTATTGTGATATATTTTCCCCAAATTTCTCTGTTTAAATAGACATATGTTAATTCAAATCAGGAAAGTATTTGGAGCATATTAATTTAAGATACAATTAAGATTTATAAAATTATTGCCAGCTAGAAGAGCTTCAAGAGATTTAAAACCGACCTCTTCATTATATTAAGCAAATAAATAAACATATGGACAGATTAACTAACTACAGAAGTGATCATTTCTTTCAATTTATGTATTGTCCTTGTTTGCAATAGTAATACATTCTTTGTGTTCTAATGATTGTTAAACTACCCTAAGGTAAAAATATTTTGAAATATTTTAGAACAATACTCTTGTTTGTTTGTTTGTTTGTTTTTTACATTTTGTTACATTAGAATTAACTTATGTGCTTTATAAATTTCCACTATCACTGTTTTCTGAGTAGAAGTATAATTTTATAGTGTCAGAATTAAAAGTATTTAGAAAAATTCCTAACTTGAATAAGATTTATTTGTTGAAAAATAAAGAGTATATGTTTTTATGATGGTACACAGTGACATCTAATAACAGATTATCTGCTTCTTAATATAAAGAAATTATAAATTCTCTACATTTAATTTCATAGTTAAACAAAGAAAATAAAATCGTGAATACATCTGTCAATTTTCTTTAATGCACATTTAAAAAATGCCCAGCTAAAGTATATCAGAAGAGAGAGGAGAGAATGACAAGAAAACTAAAATTTACTTAGCAACCACTGTGTCATAGAGGATATCCTAGTCACAATGGGCATTTAAAGCCATTTAATACCCTGACATTATTCCATGGGGTGGAAATTAATACTCTTATTCTTCTCATACAGCACTTAAATTTTTATGAAATTGTGTTTCAAATTCTATTCCAATTAAAGCATATATCTGATTGACTACATTGGACTTTAGATTACAAATCACACAAATAGTATAACAATAGGAGCTTTTAGGATCTGTGTTTGTTGGCTATCATTAATTTTGTAAAATTTCAGCCATTATCTCTTCAAATTTTTTATCTACTTCATTCTATCTTTCTCCTTTAAAGATTTAAACTATACATATGTTATACATAATTTCTGTTGATCTGTCTGTCTTCAATTTAACTGATTCTTCCTATGATCATTCTGCAGATGAGCCCATTAAGGGGATTCTTTATCTCTTATATCATGATTTCCCTCTTAACATTTCCACTTGATTATTTTTATACTTTTCATCTTTGCTCAAATTCCCTATTAATTCACTCTGCTGTAATATTTACCATGCTAGCCTATTATTTGTTGATTAGCCTAAGGATATTTCTGCCTCAGAACCTTCACACTTTTTGCTCCCAGTATCTAGAATACTTTTCCTCCATCTCTTTCACTTAGGTCTGTGTGCAGATATCTTTGCATTGAAATTTCCCCTAACTATCCTAGATAAAATATTTTTTATTCCCTCTCTGCCACCAGAACTCTTTATTTCTGTCTTCTGCTTATCTCTCAACATAATATTTATTACAACTAACAGTACATTGCGTATTTATTTATTTCTTGTTTTATTTCCCTGATATAATGTAAGTTAATACAACAAGTACTCTGTCTTTCCCCCCACTATTGAGTCCCTAATAAGTATAACAGTTTGTGTTGCATAGTAAATGCTTAGTATTTGTTGAATGAATAAATTCAACAAATTTATGAATGAATGAATGAGCTTTGGCTGTTCCTTGACATAATGAATTGCCACGGAGTTGGGAGGATTTCCTCCCAACATGACTCAGAGCACTAAGATACACAGTGATGATTCTATGCTATTTTTAAATAGAATAACTCTTCACTCTTAGAGACTATGCTTCCCTTAAGAAGACCCCATTGTTTACATATTCCTGCCTATTTACCATTTCACTGTGTATCTTCTTAAGGGAAGCATAGTCTCTAAGAGTGAAGAGTTATTCTATTTAAAAATAGCATAGAATCATTTTATTGTAATATACAGATAATGGAAATACTTGGGCCTTGACACTTGAAACTTTCCAAATTATGAAGCCCAAAATCAGCAGAAGGAAGGAAATAATACAAATTAGGGCAGAATTAAATGAAATTGAGAACAAAAAGACAATAGAAAAAAAATAATGCAACAAAGAGCTGATTCTTTGTAAAGATCAATAAAATTGACAACCCCCTTGCCAGACTCACTAAGGAAAAAAAGAGAAAAGAAAAAAATAAACAAAATCAAAAATGAAAGAGAAGTTATGATAGATACCACAGAAATAAAGAGTATCATACGAGAATACTATGATAGATTATATGCCACTAAATTCAATAACCTAGAAGAAATGGACAAGTTCTTAGATATATACAATTTTCCTAGACTGAATTAGGAAGAACAATCTTCAAAAACTTCTCCAAAAGCCTAGGACTAGATGGCTTTGCTAGTGAATTCTACCAAACATCCAAAGAAGATTTAATACCTTTCTTCGTAAACTTTTCCAAAAAAAACTGAAGAAAAGGCAATGTTTCCTAACTCACTTTATGAGGCCAACATTACTCTGATAGCAAAACCTGGTAAAGATAACACAAAAAAAGAAAACTATAAACCAATATCTCTGATGAATACAGATGCAAAAATCCTAAAGAAAATACTAGCAAATCAAATACCACAATGAATTAAAAAGATTATACATCATAGCCAAATAGGGTTCATTCCAGGGGCACAAGGATGATTTAACATATGCAAATAGGTTAAGATGGTGTACATCATACAAACAATAAAGGATAAAAATCATATGATCATATCAATGGATGCAGAAAAGCATTTGACAGGATGCGGCATCCATTTATGATTAAAACAATAAAATGTGTATAGAAGAAAAGTGCCTCAATATAATAAAGGCTATTTATGACAAACCCTCAGCTAATACCATACCTAATGGTCAAACACTAAAAGCTTTCCCTTTAAAATCAGGAACAAGAAAAGATTGTCCAATATCACCACTCTAATTCAATGTAGTATTGGAAGGCCTAGCTAGAGCATTCAGGCAAGAGAAGGAAATAAAAGGCATCCAAATAGTGAATGAGAAAGTCAAATTGTCACTTTTTGCAAATGATATGATTCTCTATATAGAAAACCCTTACAACTCTACTGGAAAACTATTAGAAGCAATAAACAAATACGGTAATGTTTCAGGTTACAAAATCAACGTGTGAAAATCTGTAGGATTTCTATACACTAACAATGAAATTTCAGAAAAAGAAATGAAAAAAAATTCCTTTGGTAATTACAACAAAAATAATAAAATACCTAGAATAAACTTAACAGAGCATGTGAAGGATCTATATACTGAAAACTGTAAGACATTATTAAAAGAAATTGAAGAAGACAATGAAATGGAAAGATATTTTGTGTTCATGGATTGGAAGAATCAACATAATTAAAATAGCCTTATTACCCAAAACAATATACAGATTGAATGTAATCCCCATCAAAATCCCAATGGCATTTTTTTAAAGAAATGGAACAACAAAAAAATCATCAGATTTGTATGGAATCACAAAAGACTTTGAATAGCCAAAGCAATTCCTGAGAAAAAAGACCAAGGCTGAAGGTCACTCTGCCTGACTTCAAATTATACTACAAAGTGACAATAATCAAAGGTACTGGCAAACAAACAGACATACAGGTCAATGGAGCAGAACTGAGAGCCCAGGAATAAACCCGTTTATGTTTGGGCAAATAATTTTTGACAAAAGAGGCAGAAACACAGTGGAGCAAAGAAAGCCTCTCCAATAAATGATGCTGGAAATATAGGAAAGCCACATGCAAAAGAATGAAACTAGACTGCTACCTGTCACCAAAATGAGACGTGCATAAGTGAAAATAAGTTCTAAAAAGAGTGAAAATGCAAGGAAGGAAGGAAGGAAAGGAAGGAAGAAAGGAAGGAAGGAAGGAAGGAACAAAGGAAGGAAGGAAGGAAGGAAGGAAGGAAGGAAGGAAGGAAGGAAGGAAGGAAGGAAGGAAGGAAAGAAGGAAAATCAGAATTTACCACTTGATAAGTGATCGTCTTGGAACTAGAGTTTTGTTTTCTTTGAACTGGACTTGCAACAGCAGCAGATTCAGGTCATTTTGAAAGATTTCATATGCCTTTTCAAATAGTGACAGTATATAAAATCCAATTCTTCACAAGTGAGAAAAGAATAATTACATGCAAACATCCAAAATACCCCATACACTTAATATAGGATTCTTGGTTCTCTTGAATATCACCAACAAATGGAAAAATTGCAAATATTTATGTTACCACATCTTTTATTTGTGTGAAAGGATTTCCCTTAGTGTCTTCATTGTTTTTTATTTTCTTGTTTAATAAAAAAATTCTTTGAGCCTGTGGATCCCAAGCTGACTTTGAAAGTGTTCAATTTCTAATATTATACAGATAAGCTTTTTTTTCCTTTTTCTTTTGAAAGCAAATAGTGGACATGTTTTGTGCTGCAGCTGTTGTGTATGAACAACATTTGGTTTGGCATCATGAGACCTCCATTCAAATGGTAACTGTCCATATTGCTGCTAGTCATGTGATCTTGGTCAAAACACAAATTCCTGTACCCATGAGCTTCATTTTCCTTCTTCAGAAAATGAGCTAAACTTTCACAGAGTTAATGGGAAACATGAATGTGATAAAGTATTTCGAAGCATACAATATATTTTCTATCTCTTTGTAGATACTCTGTAATAGTTAAAATGCTTTTTGTCAACATCGAAAAGTTACTTTACACTCTAAAATTCCTCATCTTTTTTAATTTAAGATTTCAGGGTACTAAAGAAAGCTCTCTTCAGTACAACCATCTTTTATGTTCTCAAAAATGTTTCTCTTAACTTTATCTAAAATCAACCCAACATTCTGAAGTGTTTTAATATATCAAAATAAAATAAACCCAGACTTAAATAAGGAATTGCTACTTTGAAAATACTACTTTAGAGAGAGTGCTCTGACCTATGAGTGTCTCAGAGTAAAGAAAGGAGATTCCTTCTTTTATAGGGAAAGCAAATCAAGGCTAGAAATAGCTAGGTGTGGAGGAGTGGTGTGAGCAAGTGGCGTGATCAAATAACTAAACAGAAACTAGTTTTCTTTGTGGTCAGCTAATTTTCAAAAGATGCCATTAACAGAACATTGTAGAGCATTGTTCCGCATTTCAGTGCTTAACATCAATGATGGGACAAAGTTCAAGGTCTGAGAAAAGGAGAGAAGCCTGACTAAAGTTTGGTCAAGTCAAGTTAGCAGATATTTGGTGAACAATTGTCAAACACCAGAATAACTAGCTAAACATTAAATAATAGTCTTTTTCATAATATTGAATGGCTTAACTAGGGCTGCTATGATAGAATATCATGGACTGGGTGGCTTAAACACAAATATTTATTTGTCACGATTCTGGAGGTTGGAAGTCTAAGATAAGACTGACAGAATGGTTGGATTCTTGGTGAATGTCTCCTTTCTGGTTCACAGGTGGCCATCTTCTCATGTCCTCACATGGTGGAGAGAGAGGTTATCTCTTACTGCTCCTTCTTGTAAAGGTACTAACCTCATCAGAAGAGTTTCACTCTCATGGTCTAATTATCTCAGAGTCTCTACCTCCTAATATCATCACATGGGGGGTTAGAATTTCAACATATGATGTTGAGAGGATGTCAGTATATCATTTGATATACAATTTTCTCCTTTTGAAATGGTTAATATTGTATAAAATATAAGAAACATAAAGCAATGAACAGTTATGTATAATCTAATTTCAAAACGTTCTAAGAATAGATGTAGTCATGTTAGATGGTATAATAAAAGGTTTTAAAGGCAGTATGGGGATTCTAGAAACTGGCAACATAGATGTGCCTTACCACCAATTCCTGCAAACCCTATTTGAGTCATCTTCCGCTCTTGGTCCAAGCAGCTGTTTATGCCACTATACAGGCCAAATCTGGAGAATGTAATTGAGAGAAACCCTGCAGGATACGTTTTCCTCTGGTCCTATGACAGATTGAAGAATAGGGTAGGAGATCAAAAAGACTAGAATTGGATAGTAGTAAATCTTAGGGAGAACTAGAAAGGTCTCAAAAACTTTGGGAAAACTCAACAGTGGCTTCTCTTGGATGTACTATTCTCCCTGGCTCTCAAAGATTTATATATACATGTATGCTTTTATATATATAATATATATTATATATATTATATATGTATATATACACACATATGTATATGTATGCATATATATATACATATATATATAATCATTTTATCAGAGCCCGTGATCTTGATTATCTATAATTATGCTTAAGAACAATCAAGTATGGTAATGAATAAGAATGTTATGTTTACATTATGAATAATATCATTAGTTTTTTATTTGACATACACTATGCTCCTGGTTTTCATTTGTATTTATGATTAGAATTTTTACTACATATTTTCCTCTTAGATTATACGTATTTTTAATCTAAAAATATAATAATTATAATTATATATACAGGAATAAAATTATTTGTTTTTGGTTCAGGCAAAGAGGATATTGTGCATGCACTTGTCTGGTGTATAACTTGTAAAAATTATAGATCCACCTGGAGCTCTTTTGAAATAGTAACACACTAATTAAACTAAGATACTTTTTTGTTAAAATGTTTATCCAAGCTCCTTTTTTAAATCTGAGCTTTTATGGAAAACTTTCCCATTGTGAACTTTACTTATCTTTAGGTTGAATGTTTATGTACAAGCTTCCTGACATTACATGTAATGCTGAAACTCTTCTTGCTGAAGTCAGCAATAACACCCACTATTGCTAGAGGCAATGACCTATTTTTTCACTTGTCCTTCATCTTTCTAACAGTTAATACTGTTTACTCACTTTTTCTTCCTGAAGTTTTTCTCTCCTAGGGTTCTGTGAAACTCACCATACTGGAAATTCCTTCTCAGTGTTTATATGCTCATTTTTATCCTTTTCTGCTTTATGTGGATAACTCTTATAAATTTGCTCTGGGTCCTCTATTTTTCATACTTTCTTTTGATAGAGTTTACATACTTGCACAGCTTCAGGAGCTATCATCAGTTTTTGTTGTAGAGAAAGAGCTTGTATTTAGGAAAATATGGTTAATACTTGGGATAAAAGATGAGTCCTTAGATGGAGACACACAGACATATAGACAGACACACGTACATATATATATACACACACAAAATATTATTAGATTTCTAGTTTACAGGACAAAGAGGAAACTAAGGGAGTTGGGAGAATAGAAGAAAGAAGAGAGAATGAGGAGAGCGTGAGACAAAACAAGGACAACATAGAAGAATAGTTCAATTCTCAAGGATAAAGATGTGTAATATTTGATTAATGTTCATTTTGTTTTGAGTAACTCTCTCTTCTCTTTCTCCTCTCTTTACCCAGTTACAATGCTTCAAATTCGGGATTAGACTGACAGTTATGTTTTAGTTTAGTTTAGTTTTGTAAGAAGTAATTTAAAGAAAGGAACTGAGTTCCACATTTGTGTCATTGAAAAAATTAACACTTGCAAGTTGCTGAACAAAGAAATGAGTCATGGCATTGGCACTAGAAATGATAATGTAAATGTTATTCCCTAGGAAATGTGCAAACACTCGCAGAAAGAATTGCATTCTTTCCCCAAAGCCCTCCCTTTATTTATACCTTTACTGTAATATTAATCACTCTCTCTAGAAACTCATCGTCTCTCTGGACTCCAAACTACTTTAGCCATGCCTTTTGATACTAAAATAATAATGCACTTCTAACAGGTGCTTAAAATGAGCGACTGAAGGAATAGAGGTCCTATTGTTGGCTGTCATAAGTATACTGGGCTTAAGGGAGAAGACAAGAAGTAGAGCCAGTCATGTTGATCTAGTTAAAGAACTGGACCCTGTGAGGTAACCTTCAGTCCAAATTACCATGTTCAAGAAATTATGAAAAACCTAGTTTTCTCTCAGTCAGTGTGATAGAGTTAAAGGCACCTTTTTGGGGAGTTATTCAGATTTGTGTTTGAGCACTGGCTCTATTATTTACTGGCTGAGTAAATTGTTGCCACTTATTTAGCTTATCTGAATTAAAATTTAGCTCATTTTAATTCACAGAGTTATGGGGAGGCTTAAATTATTTAACACATGCAAAATGAGTTAATGTTCAACTAAGGTAAATTTAATGCCTGGAATGTTTTTACAGAAGTGGAAAAATATTATAGCAATGACACAAATTTTGCTTACTGTACATTTTCACCTGGAGCCAGTAATGCCATGAGGCAGTCACTTTTTATTTATGTCTGAAAAGAGTATTGCTGAAAAACTGGAATCAAATTTTACTTTTGTTTAAAGAACCCAGCTTTTGCTGCTGAAGGCATACAGCCGAAGCAAGTAGGTAGGTGGGAATGGGGGTGATTATGTTTCCTGCCTGCGTTTGGTGAGACCAGGGGATTCTATGAAGTGAGCAACTTCAGTTTGAGCAGAAATGGGCCTATCCCTCAGGACTTCTTAAAATCAACTATTCATGAGGAGAAATAGAATGGGGAAAACAAGTTAATTCATTTTCTTAAAAACATTTACTTTGTATTACCTTACCTTCTAATTTATGGGAGATAGTGCAAAGAAATCTAAAATTTGCCTGAACTGCAGTGTTTAACTGTTGTTCACATAAGAGGAAATATATCTGTAGCTCATTTTGTAAAGCCCATTTCCTATTACTTGCTACAGAACTAGCTGCTACATCTAATTGTGTTTGTGTGGTTCCTTAATTTGTATGAACGAAGATAACATAAATGAAAAACTCAGGAGAAAGAATAATTCAGATTACTAGCCTAGGCAAGCTAATTTGTTATTCATTAAATGCTAATGAACCCAGCACCAATGTTTTATTTGTTTCACTCTATTTGAGATTTGAAAGGTCTTGTAACATAGTTAAAATCTACAATAAACAGGTATGTGAAATTAAAGCATTGTTTTCTCTAGTTTCTGTTTGGTAGATATACAATTATTTCTGGATTAGGAAAACCAAGTAAATCAAAATGGAAAAGTAAATGTTCTTTTTGTTAAAAAAAAAACAGATTTAATCAAGCTAAACTCGTGTGTATGTTGTCTTCAATATTCTTAGGATCTAGACATTCTATATAATAGACTATTTATTATAAATCTAAAAATGAGGTGGAGTGTAAGTGAAGTGATATGTTTATAGATACTGCTTTCTCTATATTTTCAAGTCTGTTGCAAAAGAAATTTAGAAAAACAATTCTCCACATATGGAAAAGTTGAACATTAACTTTTAATGTGACTGAAACATTTTCTCTTAAAGAAACTTAGGAAAACTACTTAAGAAATGTTAAAGAGGTAATGGAGCACATTAAGTCATATTATTCACTCTATAATTTGAAGGATTCGAAATGGGCCATTACTTATAATTTGACAATGATCTTCTGAGTGGGGGGGAAAAACACAAATGTTACTACAAAGCTTGATACTATAATTCTTTTAGAATATATAGTTATCACACTAATAAAGACATTTAAAAGGCTTTTCCTTTTGGCTTTGGAATTTAATTATATATGGCATCCTTTGTAAAAAATTTTCAGTTAGAGCTTTTAGGCAATTGGTGCTTTTAATCCAATACAATCCATTTATAACATCGATTTTCTGTTATCAAAGTTATATTACTAATCGAAAATTATAGATATTCAGTTTTAATTGCTTAAGGAATGAAAAACTCATGATTTTAGAGTCTACTTCTACCAGGTTTGAACCCAAAATAAAGTTATCATTTGTAACTATAGTGAAGTCTATTTTGTCAGAACCCATCTAAACAATAATTTAATTAGATTATTTCAGCAATTCGCTCACTATTAAGGGAAACGTAGCTTTATAGAAAATGAACATTATAAATTTAGATATTAAAAAATTATTTTAATGATATTCCAGCATAGGTTAAACTCTATTTTATAGGTATAAATAATGATAAAAATGATTTACACATATAAAAAAATTATTATTCAGTCTATAGGTTGATCCAATAAAATTACTTTCAAGCTGATGACTGTGAGTTAGTCATTTTGGTAGATATGTAGTGCATTACATTATTTTAATTTGATTTCTCTAATTACTATGAGATTGAACACCTTTTTATACATTTATTAGTCATTTGCATATATTCTTTTGTGATATACTCATTCAAAGTTTTATACAATTTTCTATACAATTTTCTGTCTTTTTAAAAAACCAATGTGATATATATTCTAGGTATAAGTCATTTATACCTTATATGATCTCTAAATACCTTTTTAAAGTTTGTAACTTTCTCCTTCACTCTCAGTGCTATTTTCTTGATCACTAGAAATTTCATTTTTTTTATTATGGTTAATCCTCTGTGTGCTCTATTTTAAAAACTGTATTTGCCTACCTCAGGTTTAGGAAGATATTCTCCTATATTGCCATCTAGAAGTGTTATTATTGTGTTGTAGTACTCCACTCTGTAATGCTTTATCAAGATATATGGGAGGCAATAAGGAAACCAAAAAAACTCGATATTGTGCCATTTATTATGTCTGGAGGTTCCTAGGTTAAATTTCTTCTTCTTTCTCCCTATCATAGTCTTCCTAAGCTTATTTGTAGCCAGAGTATTTTAGTTACACAGAGGAAGGTCTGGAAGGAATACTCTATCTTGGTGGAATCAGAAATTCTTCAGTAATTTTGAAAATTCTATTTTTTTTAATGTTCTATTTGTACCTATGTCACTGAGATTTTGAGAGTTGTAACTCGAACTGTTTTATAAAGGAAGTGTCTTGCCATATATTTCTTATTCATTTATTTCAAATTATGGTTTTCTTGTATTGAACTTAATTTTTAAGTGTAGAATCAGTATAACTCTGCTTTCTTAGACTCTTGTGGTATATATGCATACGATTTTTAGAATTAATTTGCATTGAATACAATACGTTATAATTTAACATTCCTATTCTATGGGATGTAAAAAGATAAATTGTCATTTTGTATAAAGAAATGTAATTCAGTGAGCATCTGTAGTATGAAAATTTTGTAAGATTAATCTTTATATATTTAATATGAGCACTACCAATTTTTCTACTACTAAGCTGAATTGTTGAAAGCAAAACAACACTGAGAATAGATGTTTCAGTACTCATAAAAAATTGACTATTTAATTGCTATTTGGCCAAAAAAAAAAAAAGCTGAATACTTGACTGTTTCTTTTCTCCAGGGGATGTAACCACTAAGTATCGGAAAAAGGCTACAAACTTAATGATATATCAGTAAAAACTGGAGAATCAGATTATTTTTATTTAAATATAAAAATCCGTTTTATTATGTAATAACACAGTGGTTATTAATACAGGATTTACTTTATGGGTGACACTTTATATTGATAAAATTCCTCCACATTAATACTCAGTGCCAGAGAATTCTACCTGACTGCATGCTGTTTTCAAATCAATGCAATATAATTTACTGATAAGAATTTTTAAACAGAAAATCCAGTTGTTTTACATTGCCCTTTTAGATCAAAATTTAAATTACCATATTATACATCTACATAATTACATTCTTTTTCACTGTAGTGTAACTTTGTAAATAGTAGAATTTTAAGTAATAAGATGATATTCGAGCTATTTACAGAAAGTTTTTCTTAATACTAGAATATCACAACATAAACAAAACAGTGGCACAGATTGAAATCTAAGGGAATCCAATTTTAGATTAGTCAGAACTACTGTAGACATTAATAACAACTAATACCTGGAAGTAATTTGACAACGAAGGGAAGTTTCACCCGTCATGATGGTAATATCTGCAGACAACCAGCTATGCCTGGGCAGTATGTCATATATTTGGTGTTATCCGTGCTTGCGTTTAGCATATAAATGTGTAACAATATTTGGGAAATTATTCTCACTGTTCTTATGAGTATGTATAGTACACAACTCTTTCTTTGAAAGAATTTTCCATGACATACAGGTAATAAAGATTTAATTCATTTGGGTCATTTACTTATCTATTTACTTAAAGTTGTATTATAGAGATCTCCCAAGATGTGATATATTTGACCACATACTGTCTACATATGACTAACTTTGTATTCCAAGGTCACAAATAGATTAAATGTGCAAAAGTGGAAAATTTATTCCATTCAAATAGCAACAAAAAGACAGGAAGAGTGGCTATACTAATATCAGATAAAATGGACTTTAAGTAAAAAAACTGTTATTAGAAACCACGTCATATATTACTTACTGATAAAAGGGTCAATTCATCCAGAAGATATAACATTACAAACATATATACAGCAGAGCTCCAAAATATATGAAGCAAACAGCAACAGATTTGAAAGGAGAAACAGTTATACAATAATAGTTAGAATTTTCAATATCTAAATTTCAGTAATCGATAGAACATCTAGACAGAAGACAGAGAAATAGTTCTATGATAATAGTTAGAATTTTCAATATCTAAGTTTTAGTAACGGATAGAACATCCAGACAGAAGATTGGTAATGAAATACAGGACTTGTATACTAAACATGTATAGAACATTTCACCCAACAAAAGTAGAATACACATTGTTTTCAAGTGCATAAAGAACATGCACCAGGACACATCATACTTTAGGCCATAAAACAAGTCTCAATAATTTTAGAAAAATTAGTCATACAAAGTAATTTTTCAGAGAACAATGAAATGATTTGAAAAACATTTCTTCTAAAAAGCAATACCAATAACCAATAAACACATGAAAATATAGTCAGTATCATAATTCATTATGGAAATGCAAATCAAAACTATAATGAGAGACAATGTTATACCCACCATGATGGCTATAATCAAAATGACAGAGTATAATCGTTTTTTATTAGGATGTAGAGAATTTGAAACTCTCATTTAAAATATGGTGGGGATTTAAAATAGTGCAACTGCTTTCAAAAGTAATTTAGGAATCCCCTAAAATGTTAAACATAGAACTACTACAGATCCAGCAATATTATTTCTACATGTATACTCAAGAGAAATGAAAATCTTTGTCCATATAAAAGCTTTTAGATGAATGTCACAGCAGCATTATTAATAAAAGCAAAAAAAAAAGTGGCAATAATTCAAATGCTTATCAACTGCTGCATGAATAAATAACACAATATATCCATACAGTGGAATAGTATTTGGCCATAAAAAGTAATGAGATAGTGATTCATGCCACAAGTGTGAACCTTAAAAACATTATGCTAAGTAAAAAAAAAAGTCACAAAAACTACATAGTGTATTCTAAATAAATAGAATTTACTTTCTATTTGTTTATTCTAGACTTTTTAAAATGTCTAGAATAAACAAATAGAAAGTAAATCACTAGTTACCTAGGCCTCGGGTGTGGGGAGGAGGAATGGAGAATGGTTGCAAATCAGTATGGTGTTTCTTTGGAGATGAGGAAGATGTTCTAAAAATAGATTGTGATGATGTGTGCCAAACTCTACGAATCTACTAAAACCCTAAATTGTACAACTTAAGTAGATGGATTTTATAGCATGTAAATTATATCTCAATACAGCTGTTAGAAAATGAAACAACAATATTAAGAATTAAATCATGAAAATGAATTTGACTAATTATCAGTTAAATGTTATTTTTCTTTGTGTGAGGTATAAAAAAGGAATTTTACCTATAACTGCTGATTAGATGAAAGGGTCTGCAAAAAACAGTTGTTCAAGGTATGGCTGTGCTCTACTGCTTGATGTCCAGAATTTGTGGTGATTGCTTAACACTTTCAAACTTTCTTGTTTATGTATTCCAAGTTATTCATTGGAGTGAACTGAACTGACCTCATCAATGCTATCTGTCTTATTGGATTATCACTCGTTGATGGTAAATATTTATACTTAACTAGGTCATTCCTCATAGAATTAATTAACATATTTTCTTCCACACTATATAAATTACTTTGGGTACCTCTGGGATCTTGAAAATTCTCTTTTCTCTATTCATCTGCAAATGTCTGAAATGTGTCTAGCTGAATCTTGAAATATGAAGATATAAAAATAGATAAAATTGTTTACTAGAACAAGTAACTCATTATCTCTATCTACCTTTGATTATAGTCCTTGAAAAAGTAGATGAATGAATTATTTAATATGAATTTATATATCTAAGATTTAGCTTTGTTATCAAGATAAAAGATGTTAAGAAACATTAGTATTAAATGAATAATGAAAGCATAAATAACTAGACATACTTAGTATCTTTTTAATTTAAATATAACATTTTTGTTTCTTTTATTAAAAAAAAAAGAATCTTTATATTTTGTTTGGCACCAAATATGTGGCTCAAAAGTACCCTACAAATTAAGTAAAACAGGACAATTCTCTAAAAGAACAAAACAGATTTTTTATTTGACCAATAAATTTATAAAACAATTAATTAACCTTCCTTTCTCGTGAAGATTTAGCCATGAGATGGCAGTATCATATTACCATTTTCATAATTATTTTCTTTTTGTGTGTGTTTGTGTAAACTAATAAAACTCTTAGTTTGCTCTTAGTTTGAAAATACCTAATGCAGATTAAATTCTATATGCATATTAAGTTTTTATTTATCATTACACCACTTGTAAATGGCTATTTCATGCTGATTATGGTCACAAATAGACAAGGAATAAACTTCATTGTCATTGTAGGAATAAATATAAAAAATGATCAACTTTAAAGATATCTGTTAGGAAATACTCCTATAAATCAGTGTACAGTAAAATTCATTTAAAGTTTTACACATAATTACACAATTTTGTTTGTTTACTTTGGTAATTTATTACAATTCTTGTTTTTGAAAAATTTAAGAGGCAGGTGTCACATTTACTCCACCAAAAATATCCTCTCTTTCCCCTCCTCTTTCTCTTTATTTCCAAAAAATAAAATCTAGAAAAGTCATATTATAATTCTAGATATAAGTTATATTGATATAAAATAAATATTACTGTTATGGATAGTATTTTCATGAATTCTACAAGTTCATGTATAGTTATGATGTCTAATCTTATAATTTTTGCATATATTTTGGAGAATTGGACAAGAAGATATAACAGAACTTCTGCAGAAGCTTTCTAAACTGTTCAGCACTCTCTTATTTTGCTATGTCAAATGAGACAAGTTTTGGGATATAGTTTGAAAATTTACACACTTTGAAAGCATATCCCTGTTGCGGTCCACTGACGTGGATGAACTGTGATAAACTAAAGATCTTTTGTTTTCTATTTCATACTTGTGTTTCTATAGCAAATCGTTCTTAGGATTTGAAATAGTATTAATAGTATCCTTAATATTCACAAACAAGACAGTGAAATAAGGATTATAATCCCCATTTTATTCATGTGGAAACTGGGACTCAGGAAGTTGAATAATTAGCTTTCTCTCATTCTTTATATTCCTCTTTCCTCTTTTCCTTTACTTTTTTCTTTCTTTTTTCTTCCTCTATTTCTTTTTCTTTCTCTTTTCTCTATCCCTTGTCTCCTCCCTTTTCTTTCCTTCTTTCCATCCTATTGAACACTTAAAATTTTCCAGGCACTAGTCTGATGCCTTTTCAGACTTTCTTCCTTTCATCTTCAAATCTAGCTTTTGAAGAGGCATCGCTGTTAAGTCTACCCATAGATATACTGACTCAAAGAAAGTTTAGGGACTTGGTCTAGGTCATAGATAGATTTAGTGCATGGCAGGTAGAGATGATATTAATCATCTCTTTTGTTCATCAGTAACTTTGGTCAGACTCCAGAGCCTATGGTTTTTAGTACTTTTTCTTCTAGCAATTTTACAGTATTAGCTTTACGATTCATTTCTAATTATTTTTTTGTTGCAGGGTAAGGCTTGAATTTTATATTTTTCCTATAGAAACAGTAGTTTTGGCGTCATCTATTTATATTAATATCCTTTTCTAGTTAAAATTCAATCAGCCATATATATATATGACTTTATGTTTCAATTCTTTATTCTGATCCATTGATCTATATTTCTATTTTTATGCAAATATAACAATGTCTTGATTACTGTAACTTTAGAGTAAGAGTAGAAATGAGGTCATTGGAGCCCTCAAATAGTGCTTGCCCTTTTCAAACTTTTCTTGTTTATTATAGGCTCTTTAATTTCCATACTAATTTTAAAATCAGGTTACCTATGTCTATAGAAAGACTTGCTGGTGTGTGTATTGAGATTGCCTTGAACTTACAAATCAATTTGACAATAACTATAATCTTTATAATATTGAGTCTTTCAAAATGTAAACAAGCTATAGCTTCAATTCATTTAGGCATTTTATTTTTTCTTAGTGATTTTGTAGTTTTTCAATACACACAATTGGAAATACTTTTTAAAACTTTTCTGAATATTTTGTTTTTTTTAATGCTCTTCAAAATTGTATTTATGTTCTTGAATTTTATTTCTAATATGTACCTGTTATATAGAAACATACATATATTTTATATGTAGATTTTTCATCCTGAACCATGCAAAATTGACCTTTTAATACTTATAGCTTGTTTGTAGATTTCTTTAGTAACAATTTTTACCTGTTGTCATGTCATATGCAAATGAAGAGATTTTCTTCTTTCTTACCAATCAGTATGCTTTTTATTTCTTTTTGTCATTTTCACTGTCCTGATTCTTTGGCTAAGAATTTTGGTACAATGTTGGATATTAGTAGTAAGATCACATATTTCTGTCTTCTGATTTTTGGAAGAAAACAGTCATTCTCAATTAAGCATACTGTTTATAGCTATATTTTTCACAAATACCTTTTATCAAGCTAAGAAAACTCACTTTTTTTTTCTAATTCACTGAGATATTTTATCATAAATGACTCCAGAATTGTCATTTGCTTTTCTCTGTACATATTGAGATGGTTATATTGTTTATTTTCTTTATTCTGTCTACATGGATTTTTTAAATATTAAATCAAACTCAGATTTTTGGGAAAAACTCCATTTTGTCATCATTTGTTATTATTCTTATGTATTACTATATTCTATTTATTAATATGTGCTTAAACACATTTATATTTGTGTTAGAGATATTGATTTGTATTTTTGTAATACATATGTGTATATAAATGAAAATTAGGTTGGTTTAATAAAATGAATCAGGAAATATTACCTCGTATTATATTTTCTGAAACATTTTATGCAGGATTGATATTACTTTTATTTTTAAATGTTTGAGAGAAGCGGTCAATGGAAGCATTTTGGCTTGGGATTTGTTTTGTAAGATTTAAATTATGACTTCAAATTCTTTGATATGATCAAATTTATTGGCATATTATTGTTCTAATGTTCTCTTTGTGTGCTTTTAATTATTTATAGTATTGCTTCTTTTTAATCCTGATAGTTTAAACTTGTCTTTATGCTTTTTTTGTTTAATTAATTTTAACCCTTATCTTTATTTACTATCTTCCTACTTACTTTGGGTTATATTTACTTTTCTTTATTCTAGTTTTTTTTTTTTTTTTGGTAGAAGCTTAAATATTGATTTGAGGCTTTTTTGTCTCTTTAAATATTTAGGGATATAAATTATTTTCTAAGCACTGCTTTATCAGTATTTCACAAAATTTCATATTATGTTTTTATTTTCATATATTCAACACAATTTTCTAATTTTACTCCAGATTTATTTTTGACACACGATATTTAATAGTGTATTTTTTATTTTGTAGACATTTGAATATTTTTTACATTTAAATTTGGCTTTGATTTCTAGTTTAATTTTGTGGTCATCTGATATATTCTGTATGATTCTAGTTCTTTAAAATGCACTGAACCATCTGTTGAATCTATTAAATAAAGGGGATTTTTAAAGCATTTACTAACCTATTTATAATTTGCATTACTCTCCTTTCCTTTGTTAAGATCCATGTTTTCATTTGATATTATTGTTTTTTGGTTTGAGGGAACTTGCTACAACATTTCTCATAGTGCTTGTCTGATAGTAATGAAATCTATCAGCTTTTTTTTTTTTGACTTGTGGTTAAAAATATCTTTAATTTTCTTTTATTTTAGCAGAGTATTTTCTGTGAACATAGAACTATAGAATGCTTTCTTATTCCCTGTTTTAAATTCTTTAATGATTTTATTTCATAGTCTTCTTGGTTACAATTGTATTTAAGAAGTATGTGGTATTTTTCTTCACTTCTCTATATGCAATGTGACTTTTTCTCAGCCTACTTTAAAGATATACTTTTATACTGAATCGGTATTCAAAAACCTCTCAACAAATTAAAAGCCCAGGACTATATGGTTTCACTGGTGAATTCTACCAAACATTTAAAGAATTAATGCCAATCATTCTCAAATGTTTCCAAAAATCGAAGAGGAGGGAATGCTTCCAAATTCATTTTATGAAGCCACCATTATTACCCAGATACCAAGCCAGAAAAAAAAATAACAAAAGAAAATGAAACAATAATATTGCTGATGAATGTAGATGCAAAAATCTTCAAGATATTACTAAAAAATTCAACAGCACATTAAAAACATTATACGCCATGACCAAATGAGTTTTATCTGTAGGATAAATGATGATTCAACACACACAAATTAATGTGACATTAAAAGAACTAAGTTTAAAAATCATAATATTATCTCTATAGATGAAGAAAAAAGTATTTAACAAAAGGTAAATCCCTTTCATGATAAAAAATATTCAACAAACTAGGAATAAGAGTAAATTACCTCAACATAATAAAGGCCATATATGAAAAAACCCACAGCTAACATCACAGTCAGCAATGAAAGACTAAAAGTTTTTCCTCTAAGATCAGGGAAAAGGCAAAGATATGCACTCTTGCCCCTTCCATTCAATATAGTACTATAAATTCCAGTAGAGCAATTAGGCAAGAAAAAGAAACGAAAGGCATCTAAATTAGAAGAGGAACTAAAATTACTATTGTTTGCTGATGATATAATTTCATATAGTGAAAACCCTAAGGCTTCCTCCCAAAAACCCACAAAACTTTTAGAATTAATAAATGAATTCAATAAAGTGGCAGGATATAAAATCAATATACAAAACTCAGTTTTGTGTTCATACACTAACAATAAATGATCCAAAAAGAAAATAAGAAAATCGCATTCACCCTAGTATCAAAAAGAATAAAATACATAGGAATATAAAATCAAGGAGGTGAAAGATTTATATACTGAAAGATGCAAAACATTGCCGAGACACAAATAAATTGAAACCTATGTTCATGGACTAGAACACCTAATACTGTTAATATGACCAAATTTATCTGCAGATTCAATGCAATCTCTATCAAAATTCCAATAGAATTTTTACACACAAATATGAAAGATAATTCTAAAATTCACACAGAACCCCAAAAATTAAAACAGCAGACACCAAGAATCAAAATGATCTTGAGAAAGAGTAACAAAGTTAGAGGTCTCACACTTTCTGATTTTAAAACATACAAAACTAAAATAATCAGAATAGTAAGGTACTAAGATAAAGAAAAACATATAGATCAATGGAACAGAAGAGAGAATCCAGAAATAAATCTGTTAAGCAGTTAGGTAGACATGATCGATGGGGGAATGAAGGCCCAACCCAGAGACCTCCCTTAGGATCTCCTTGAAACAACCATTTTTATGGTTAAAAATTACCTATACATCCTGAACTACGAGGAAGTAAGAACTGCAAAAACAACCGCTGGTTTGACCTGGCCACAGTGTGTGCACAGTTAGTACATACACCGACCTTTCTTGACCAGAGCCTCATTATACCAGCATTATAATATAATGCAAATGCATGGAAGTTCATGAATCTAATTATAACAGACTGAATTCTGGGTAACCTTAGTAAATAAGGGGTTATATAACAGCATAATGTCAATCAAAATGACCTCACATGCCAATTATCTAACACTGCCCCTATAACCACCCATCATAGCTATAATACAAGTTATACTTCCTAGATCTACAGGGCTATAGCCATTTCCAGCATAGCCCATCTCTCTCTTGAAATGTACTTTAATAAGTCTTACTTATCCTAAATTTCACTGATCTGTAATTCTTTTCTGCATCAGTGCAAAGAACAGAGAGCCATCTCAGAGTTCCTGATGCCTTGGGAACAGTAACAAATTCATGTATATCCAGTTAACTGATATTCAACAAAGAACACGCAAGAACACACAGTGGACAGTAGTAGATAAGATAGTCTCTTCAACGAATGATATTGGGAATACTGCAAATCTATATGCAAAAAAAAATGGAATTGGACCCTTATCTTACACCATGCACACATATACAAATCCTCAAAATGGGTTAAAACTTAAGCGTAAGATCTGAAACTGTAAAATTACTAGAAGAAAACATGAGAAAAAACTTCATGTCATTGGTCTTGGCAATGATTCTTGGATATGAAAGCAAATGCACAGGCAACAGAAGCAGAAATGGACACATGGGATTACATCATGCTAAAAAGCTTTTGCAAAACAAAAGAAAAAAATCAAAAGAATGAAAAGACAACCTCAGAATAGGAGAAAATATTTGCAAACCACTTATCTGACAAGAGGTTAATATCCAAAACATAAAAAACAGCCCAATTTAAAAAGGACAAAGGACTTGAATGGGCACTTCTCTAAAGAAGACACACAAATGGCTATTAGGTATATGAAAAAGTCACTAATCCTCAAAGAGATGCAAATCGAAACCACAATGTGATATCACTTCACATCTGTTAGGATAGCCAATAACAAAAGCAAAAACAAAGTAAGTGTTGAAGAGGATGTGGAGAAATTGAAACTCTTAAACACAATTTGTGGAAATGTAAAATGATATAGTCACTATCAAAAACGATATAGAAATTACCTCCAAAATCCTAAATATGAGTCTTACTTCTGAGTATTTATCCGAAAGAATTGAAATTAGTATCTCCAAGAGCTATTTGCATTCCCATGTTAATTGCGGCATTATTGACACTAGCCAAGAGCTGGAAGCAATCAAAATGTTCATTGACAGATGAATGGATAAAGAAGATGTGGTATGTGTATTATGTGTATATATACAACAGAAGACTATTCAATCTTTTAAAGAAAGGAAATCCTGCAGTGTGCAACAACTTGGATGACCTGGGGGATATTATGCTAAATGGAATCAGCCATCACAGAAGGATAAATACGGCATGATTCCACTTATAAGATGTATCTAAATTAGTTCAACTAATCAAAGCAGAAATTAGAATTGTGGTTGCTAGGGGTGGAGGAATGGTGAAAATTTTGAGTTACTGTTCAATGGGTATGACATTTCAATAATGTAAAATGGAACTAGAGATCTACTATACAACATGTGCATATGGTTAAAAATACCTTACTGTTCACTTAGAGATTTTTAAGAAGGTAGACTTCATGGATTTTTTTTTTTTTTTACCACAGTAAAAAGAAAAAAAAAAACATCTTATATTCACATGCACACATACACACACACACTTTCAAGGGAGGTTGGCCTTCAGCATCCTTTCTTGCTTTGGTATAGGAGTACACCGTTTGACTTGGTACATCACAGTTTGTGACTGGCAATGGGGCTTGTGCTAGTGGGCATCTGATATGGCTTCAATGACTCCCACATCCAGGTTTTCCTCACTGAGCCTCATGACTTCTAACAAGTAGGATATAACAAAGGTGATGGGATTTACTTCCATGATTACTCTATTAGTAAATTGACTTTACTAATCTCTCTGTTGCTGGCATTCTCTCTTACCCTTTCATTTCATCACTCTGATGAAGGTAGGTGCTATGTTGTAAAACATTCTATGGAGATGGAAAGAATCAAGGGAGACTTCTAGCCAATGACTCTTGAAGAACTATTTAATACCCTGTGATAAACTGAATTCTGTCAACTATCTCTGAGTGAACTTAAAATGAGATCCATCTCTTGCTGAACCTTGAGATAACCATGTCCCTAGCCTACCCTTGTGTAGCCTTGTGAGAGAGCCTGAAGAAATTGACTCAGCTTTGCTCTATCTGGATTCCTGACCACAGAAACTATAAGATCATAAATGTTTTTTATTTTGAGTTGCTAAACTTTGGACTATTGATTATGTGGTAACAGATAATTCATATAGGGCTATATCCTTGTTCTTCAGAATATGAAATTAATTTTTCTTATTTTAGTGTTTTAATGCAGTGTTTATAGTTTTTGGAGAGGGCAGTAAATATAAATATTTTTTTAAACCAAAAATAAGTCTTTTTAAATTTGAAATAAGAATATTATTTGTGTCAACAAATGAAAACATTCTTTGACTAGTCACAGTAAAATGTTAAATATCATGGTATAATGGACCCTAGACTAAAAATTTCTGAAGTTGAATTTCATTTATAATGACTTAAAATATCAATAGCTACTCTATCCATGTTCAGCACACCTGACATGCAAATAAACTAGAAAACCAATGTTTTATAGAAGTTTTACAGCATATCATTGAACAGAACATCAAGAGCAAACTGTAGAAATGGAAAATCCCATTAAAGTATATTAATTTGATTGGCATAATAAGTCCTACAAAATATTTTTTGCATAATAACCATATTATATACTCTTGTGATCTTTGTTTTTTCTCTAGTAGGAAGCGAAATATGTACCATATGAGAAAGCTTAATTATAAACCCTTCTTTATTTTTATAGGAATTTAAAACTGATGTTTGCCTTGCTTAAATTACCAATGATTCTATATTTATACTTAGGAGATACATAAGTATTTTAGCATTTTTAACAAACATAGAAGGTGTTTATCCAAACCTTTTGATCTCACAGTTTTCTTTATGAAATTGCCTTTGACTCCATAGGAAACATAAAGAAATGACATTTAAAGAATTAGAAGTATTCAAATATTTGATGAGATTAATATTTTATTAACTTGAAAGTTTTGAATTCTACACAACATGTTAAAATATATATTTTTGCTAAGTTTACAATGTAGATATTAAACCCATTTCCTTTTTAGAAAAGTGGCTAAAATCTGTAGTCAAAAGGAAGTTATTAAGACTTATGCATGGGTATTAAGGAATTAAACTGCTCTGTGGCCATAGTAAATGCTTTTGAAATTTGCTTCAAGCATAGAATTTATCAAGTCTCTTTTTATTAAAAAATAGATTTCCTGTTGGATTTAGGTTCTCATTCAGACTCTTGGCAGCCTTTTGCTTTTAATAAAGAAAGAAAGAAAAAAAGATCTTCAATCAGAGATTTTTATTGCACTTGATTAAATTCCTTTAATAAAAGTTAAAAGACACTAAAATTGTGCATAAGTAATATTAAAACTCACTCAAGCACAAGCATACATGAGAAAATAAATGAAATAACCTTGTCGAAACAAATTACAGCTATGCAGTTTCAATGAGGGTCTAAAAATCTTTAAAAGTATCTAAGTTTTAACATTTGTTTGCTATTAATAAGTTTATTCTTTCTGTGAATTTAAAATGTAATCTTACATTGACTATTATTTTACAAACGATTGTGTCTAGGGGTTAGCAAGGTAACTGCTTGCAGGTTGTCACATAAAGTAGATGAAAAAGATAATCAACTTATAATGGAGAGCATCTGTTTCTGAGATGCAGTCATTTTGTTAAAAAAATTGTTTTATAGAGCTTTATTTTAAAAAATTTGAGGTAAAATTTTCTCTTGTAAAATCCAAATATTTTTGTGATGATTATAATTGCAGATTTGTCTCTTTCTCCAAGTTCTATCAGTTTTTGCTTCATGTACTTCAAAGCTCTGTGATTAAGGACATAATTATTTAAGATTGTTAGAATCTCTTTATCAATTGACTGCTTTATCATTATGAAATAAAATTCTTTAGTCTAATTTAAATATATTTTAAGTCTAAAATGTATTTTTTTGGTTTAAATTCATTTTTTTTTTTATTAACGTAGCTACTCCAGTTTACTTTTGTTTAGAGTTAACATGGTACACATTTTTTCATGTTACTTTTTACCTATTTGTGTTTTTATATATAAAATGTGATTTCTTATGTAGCAAGTCATAAAGCTTGCTATTTTATCCAATTTAATAATACTTGCCTTTTAAATTGAGATATATAGGCTATTTCAATTTAATGTAATTCTTGATATGGTTAAAGTCATTTTGCTATTTGTTTCCAATTTGTTTCCATGTTTTCTTTGTTCTTCTCTTACTTTTCTGACTTCTTTAAGATTGATTAAATATTTATTTTATAATTCTATTTATCTCTTCCATTTTCTTATTAGCTAACTCCTTGTTCTATTTTACTGATTTCTTTACAGTTCAGAATATCTGTATAGTTGATAGTATTCTTTATAGTTATATGTAACTATAATGTGTAAAGAACTGTGAAGAGACTGATTTTATCCTACTTGTAAACTAACAACTTCATTTGTCATGTTTTCATGGATGCTGGAAGAAAGCAAGAGACCCTTGGGTCAAAAGAAAAGGACTTTATTGCTCATAGTACAGCAAGCAGCATGAATTGTATGTTATTGTTTCCCTTTGCTAAGTCCCACAAAGGAAATGTGCAGAAATTCATGTGGATGTAGCACGTGTAGTAGGTATAGGCATTATATCTGAAAAAAAAAAAAAAAAAAACAGCAAATTAAAAAACCCAAATCTCATGCTTCTTTATAGTCAGAACTTCTCTTCACACCTGATCTCCAGGAAGCCACTAATTTGTTTTCTACTGGTATAATTTACTTTGTCCTTTTTTAGAATTTAGAAATGAAACTTTATACCATATCACTTTTTGTGTCTGGCTTCTTTTAGTCAGCATGACATTTTTGAGATTTATTTTGTAGTTGTATGTTTCAACATTGTAGTTGTAGTCCTTTCCATTGCTAAATAATATTTCAATATGCAGATATACCATGATTTGTTTATCCATTCACCAGTTGATGAATATTTAGATTGTTTATAATTTGAGCTACTTGAACATTTGTTTACACACATCTGTGTGCATATTTTGTTTAATTTATCCTAGATAAATATCCTAGGAACTCAGCTGAGTTGGGAGAGTTGAATTCCAGGTGTCTGAGTAGCTGATTATAGCAAGAAGCCAAAAATAAGAGTGTAGCCTTGAATCACTTATTGTGATGGCATATGCAAGAAGCTAAAACCAGAGAAAGTGCCATCTCTCTACTGTTTCATTTTCCCTTTGGAATGGTACAAGGGTCAGTGCAGATGTGGGGACAGTTTCACTGTGAAAGAAACTCCAAACAAAAGGTTCTGGCAGATTTGTGGATCCTGGGATAAGAAGGAAAATAAGAGGCAGGACTAGTAGTGGAAAAGTACTGAGTCAGAGTAGGGAAAAGTGTTTCACAGCTTCTTTTTCTTCCTCTTGATAAGGAGGTCTTGGCAGTGGTACCTGAAGACCTCTGACCAAGGCCTCAGAGAAAGAGACTTAGAGATGAAATTGCCTGGACTAGGTATGCAAATATGTGATGAGCATGACTGGCCAGAGATGTCTGAGACCTTGACTGCAAATTTCTTTAGAGACTGCAGTGCATTGGCTGTGAACCAAGTCTGGTGTGAGGAGCAGAGCTTTCTCCTGGGAGGCCTGCCAGGTAAAGCCTTTGTAATTGCCTATAGTCAGGCCTGAAAAATCACAAATAAGTTTTTAGCCAGAAACTGGACTCTTCACCTAGGAATAATATTGCTTAGATGTAGAGCAGAGAAGGCATCCAGTATTTCACTATTACTTATGCTATCCAATGTAGATTTTTGTAGATGACTTTCTCAGATTGAGGAAGTTCCTTCCTTTCCATTCTTAGTTTGCCAGAAGTTTTTATCGTAAATAGTGTATGGTTTTGTCAATTACTTTTTCTTCAGCAATTGAGATGATCACATTTTTCTCCTTTATTCTTGTAATATAGCTAATTACATTGATTTGCATCTGAGCATCAAAATATTCTTGCATTCTTGTACAAACTTGTTCATAATGCATGCTGTTTTATATACTTTCATATTCATTTGCTAATATTTGGTTAGTGACTTTTGCATCACTGTTCATGAGGAATATTTGGTCCATATTTTGCTAGTAATCTTTTTGATTATATTTAGTACCAGAGTGATACTGTCCTCATGAATAATTTGGGAATTATTTTTCTTCTATTTTCTAAAATAATTCTTACTGCTTTGGTTTTTCATTAAATGTTATATACCATTCACAGGTGAATTCCTCAAGTCCTGGAGTTTGCTTCATGGGAGATTTTCATTTACGAATTTAATTTCTCTGTTAAATAATAGGTTATCAAGATTTCTTATTTTTTCTTGTGGCATATTTAATAGCATTTGTCTTTCAAATTATTTGTCAGTTTTATTGGAATAAAGAGTTATATGTGCCCACTTTTTTTCTTTTAATATATGTATAATTTGTACTATTACAGCATTTTTTCTCTCTCTCTTTTTTACCTATATAATGTGTACTGGTGACCCCTTTTTCATTTCTGATTTTGGCAATTTTTATTCTCTCTTTAAGATCAGTTTACCTATAGAGTTTTGAAAATTTTTACTTTATGGTGACAAGAATACCTAAAATGAGGTCTACCCTCTTAGCAAATTTTTATGTGTACAATACAGTATTGTTAATTATAGGCACATTCTGTACAGCAAATCTCTTGAACTTATTCAGTTTGCATTATTGAAACATTATTTCCAAAGATTAGCAATTTCCCATTTTTCCCTCCACATCCCCAGTCCTTGGTAACTACCATTCTTTTCCTTAATACGGTGAGTTTGATATTTTAGATACCTCAAAGAAGTGGAATCATGTAGTATTGATTCTGCGACTGACAGTGCATTTTGCCTAATGTTTTCCAGTTTCATTTATGTTTTTGCATATTACAGAATTTCCTTTTTTTTTAAGTGTGGAATAATGTTCCATTGTATGTATAAATCACATTTTCTTTATTTTTGCGTCAATGAACATTACGGTTGTTTTCACATCTTGACTATTGTGAATAGTGCTGCAATGATATTGGAGTATTAACACTTCTTCAAGGTGTAGATCTCAACTCTTCTGGATAAATATTCAAAGTGAGATTGCTGAACCATGTGGTAGTTTTTAATTTTTTATGAGCCTCTATACTGTTTTCTATAGTGACTGCATCATTTTACTTCTCTGCTAACAGTATGTAGGGGTCCCAATTCCTCCACATCCCCTCTAACTGTTATTTTCTTTGTTTTTGTTATTTAATTTCCTTTTTGTTTCTGTTATTTTGCTAATGGGCATCCTAACAAGTATGAGGTAATATTGTAGCTTTGATTGCATCTCCCTGATAATTGTGACATTTAGCATCTTTTTATGTACCCATTGGCTATTTTTATGTTTTCTTGGAGAAATGTCTATTCATGTCTTTGAGTCCATTTTCAGCTTGGTTTCTAAATTATTATTTTTTTCTGTTGAGTTATAGGTATTCTTTATATATTTTGTGTATTAACCACTCATTAGATATGTGGTTTGCAAATATTTCCTGCCATTTCCTAGGTAGCCTTTTGACTCTGTTGATTGTTTTCTGTGCAGAAGCATTTAGTTTGATCTAGTCCCACTTGTCTATTTATGTTTTTGTTGACAGTGCTTTTTGTGCCATATTCATACAAATATCTAAGTCCCAGATCATGAAGATTTCCCCTGTGTTTTCTTTTAAGGGTTTACAGTTTCAGGTCTTATTTTAAGTCTTTAATATATTTCAGTTGATTTTCCTGTATGGTGTAAAATACAGGTCCAAATTCATTTGCATGTGGCTATACAGTTTTTCCAACATTTGTTAAAAAGACTGTTTTTTCCCTACCTCTAGTTCTTGGCACCCTTGTCAAAGATCAATTGACCTTAAAGGTAAGGGTTTATTTCCAAGTTTTCTATTCTGTTCTATTGCTCTATGTATTTGTCTTTATGCTAGTACCCTATTGTTTTAATTATTATTACTTTGTGGTATGTTCGGTCACAAAGAGTAAAGCTTCCAGCTTTGTTCTTTTCCAAGATCGTTTTGGTTATTCAGGTTCTTTTGTGTTTCTATATTATTTTTTTTCTATTTCTGTGAAAAAACACCTTTGAGTTTTTTATAAGAATTGCATTGATTAATTCTCTAGATCACTTTAAATAGTATGGACACTTTCAATTCTCATAAGTCTTCTAATCTATGAATATGTGGTTTCTTTCCATTTGTGTATTCTTTCATTTTTTTAAATCCGTGGCTTATAGTTTTCCCTCTACAGTATTTCACCTCCTTCAAGTTACATTTACTATTAAATATTTTGTTCTTTTTTTTTTTTTTTGCTATTTCTCTGCCATTTTAATTAGTTTTCTTTCTCTTTTAAATAATTCTAAATTTTCACAAAATGTAAAAAATAGTACATAATATACCAACATATCTATTCTCATTACCTTTGGTCAACAAATGTTACTAATTCCCTAGCTTGGTTAAAAACTAAATTCAACCACTTGATACTTTCCTTTAGCCATGGAGATTTTGTCAAGTATTTTATTCTTTTCGATGCTATTATAAGGGATTTTTTTCTTTAGTTTCTTTTCAGGTAGAACATCATATATACAAATGCAAGTGAGTTTTATATGTTGATTTTGTATCCTGCCACTTTACCGAATTTGTTTGTCTAATATATATATATTTTTTGATAAAATTGTTTGGATTTTTTTACATAGAAGAGGATGTCATCTGCAAATGGATATAATTTTACTTCTTTCTTTCTGATTTGGATGCTTTTTATTTCTATTTCTTGCTTAACTTCTTGTTCTCACTAGGAATTTCAGTATCACATTGACTAAAAGTTAAGAGTAGGCACTCTTATCTTGATCCCGATATTAAAAGAAAAGCTTTCAATTTTGCATTGCTGAGTGTGATATTAGCTATAGAATTTTCATCTATATTCTTTATTTCATTGAGGCAATTTACTTCTATTCCTAGTTTTTTGAGTATTTTTATCGTGGAAGGGTGCTGAATTTTGTCAAATACTTTTTCTGCATCTGTTCAAATGATACTGTGATTTTTAACCTTTGTTCTGTTAATAAGGTGTACCACATTGAGTGATTAACTAATGCTGAATCTTTCATCTGATAAATAAAACCAACTTGATCATGGAGTATGAGCCTTTTCAGGTGCTGTTGAATTTGGTTAGTATTTTGTTGAGGATGTTTGCATCTGTATTCATCAGAAATAATGTTTTTGAGTTTTCTTTTTTTGTAACGTCTTTGTCTAGTTTTGATGTTGTATGAGGCTAACGCTGACCTCATAAAATGAGTTCGGAGTTGTTCCCTCCTCTTCAGTTTTTTGCAAGAGGTTGATAGGATTGCCATTGTTTCTCTTTTAAGTGTTTGATATACTTCACCAGTGAAGACATCTAGTACAGGGATTTTCTTTGTTGAGAGGTTTTGAATTACTGTTTCAATCTCCTTATTAATTATAGGTCTGTTCAGATTTTCTTTATGGTTCAGTCTTCGTAAGTTATGTTTCTAGAAAGTTATCTATTCTAGTTTATCCAGTTTATTGGCAAATAATTATTCATAGTAATTTCTCTTATCCCTTTTATTTCTGTGGTATCAGTTATAATATCTCTCTTTTCATTTATTTATTTATTTGAATCTCCCCTTTCTCTCTTTATCAATCTAGCTAAAAGTTTGTCAGATTTGTTTGTATTTTTTAAAATGTTTTACTATTGTTTACTTCGTTTATTTCTGCTCTGCTTTTTATTTCTTTTACTCTGATAACTTTTGACTTAGTTTTTCTTCTTTTTCTAGTTCCTTGAGGTGTAAAGTTAGGTAGTTTATCTGATATATCTCTTTTTTATATTTAGATTTTTTTTTTTTTTTTTTTTGCTATAAACCTCACTTAGGACAGCTTTTGCAGAATCTTATAAGTTTTGGAATGTATTTTCATTTTCATTTGTCTGATGATATTTTCTACCATGTCTTTTTATTTCTTCTTTCATCTATTGGTTGTTCAAAGTGTGTTGTGTGATCTTACATATTTCGATATTTCTAGTTTTATTTTATTGTAGTTAAAAAAATACTTGGTATGATTTTAATATTTTAAAATTTGTTAATACATGTATTTTATCTTAACCTGTGATCTATCCTGGGGAAGATTTCACATGCACTTGAGAATGTATATTCTACTTCTATTAAGTGGAATGTCCTATTATATGTATTAGATTAATTTTATCTAAAGTGTTGTTCAAGTTCCTTTTTTCTTTATTGATTTTCTGTTTGTTTGATCTGCCCATTATTGAAAATGAGTCCTCTACTATTAGTGTGTTTATGTCTGTTTCTTTCTTCAGTTCTGTCAATATTTGCTTTATATATTTAAGTGCTGTGATGTTGGGTGCATCTGTCCTTATAATTGATATATCTTCCTATTGAATTAATCTTTTTAACATTGTATAATACTCTTTTTTCCTCTTGTGACAGTTTTTAGCTTAAAGTATTTTTTTGTCTCACATAATTATAGCCACCTCTGCTTTCTTTTGGTTGCCATTGCACACAATACCGTTTTCTACCCATTCACTTTCAGCTTAAATTTAAAGTGATTTTTTTTATATATATATATAGACAGCATATATTTGGATCTTAGGTTTAAATTTTTACCTTTGTTTTAGTTTTCCATAGTGGAAGCCTATATCTTTGATTTTAAAACTTTCTTTCTTAATTTACACTAAAGCTATAAATTTTCTTTTAACCACAGCTTAAGATATATCTCTGAAGTTTTAGTAAATTGTGATTTTATTATCTCTGATTTTCTACCATTTTCTAACATCCTTTGCAAATTCTTTACCAATTGACCATCTAGAATTATTTATTTTCACATATTCACTGCCTTTATAGAAGCCTTATTGATGTTTATTTCTAATTTAATTGCATTCCGATCAAAGAGCATATCTATGTTTCCATTCTTAAAATCAATGATTTTAATTTTTGTCAATTTTTCAAAGAAATTGAGAATAAATGTTATTTGATAAGTATGATAGTTTACCATTAAGGAACATAGATTATAATTCATGTATGAAACTAATTCCCTCCAAGCCTGCCCAGCAAATCTCTATGATGTCTGTTTAATGGTTTAAAGGAATCGACTATTTCACATAATAGAGAATGTCACTTTCTGTCAGGTCAAGAATCTTAGACATTTTGTGAGACACAAAGAGAGAAGTTTCAGCCTCATTTATAAACAGTGCAGGTAAAATGTGGTGGAGATAAATTTCTTAGTTTTAATTTCTTAATCTCTAAAATAATAAAGCAAATAAAAGTGATAGTGCTAATAAAGAAAAGATTCCTGGACTGAAGCAGGTTATCTAAAATGCCTTCCCAGTATGTTTATTAAAGCTCCAAAGTGGAGTTACTTCTTTGACATTAATAGCTGTTCAACTCCATGAAGACAAGGAGGCATACATGTGATAACACCTCACATTGCACTTATTTAAAAAAATTCAGGCTAACTACAGTGAGACCAGTCTTTTTGTGTGTGATCAAAAATATTCGGAGATTATTTGTGCTCATAAAAATTACTGTTAAAAAATTTGTCTAAGAACTAGTAATAGGCAAGAAGAATTATGGGGTGTTCCTTCAGAATCTATCTATGAGGTGTGTCTAACAGGCTCATCTGGGATTTTCTGATTCTCTACATGTGTGAGAATCTTAGATTTACTCTTTACTACTAATTGTGCATTTTACAATGCTGTAAGGGTAGATATTATCTTGTAGAAAGCTGATATTTATGAAAATGTTTTGTATTAAAGCAAAAAACAAAAAACAAACTAATATTGCCTGTTAGAGATATTAATAATTTCTGAGATTTGTCCAGTATGGAAAATTACAACCTCAAACCAATGTTTTTATTTTAAATGCAAATTAGGAATCTCATTTGACTATTTTTTCCCTGAACTTCTGTAAATATAGATTTTTCTTTATCTAGTTCCCGTTGAAGCAGCTTCACTATTCTGCTGGATCCTTTATATATTAGTTAAGTGAAATTTTTGACAGAAGTTTATTCCAAACAAACAAAAAATATGATATTTGACAAATAATAGATGGAGAATCCTAAAAGTAATTTAAAGGAATAGCAGATAGATTTTAGGCAAATGGATACAAGCTTAATTTACTAGATAACAATTAAAATATCAGAATCAATTATAATACTTTTTAATAACATATTTTAAAAGCTAAGCTTTTAAAGAAAATGCTTAATGTTTATAACTGCTATTTTAGATGTGTGATTTTGAATGCTTATTTTTATTTTTTTTCTTTTCTAGAATTTCTAAATTTTCTGTTATAAGAATATATTCTGTACCTATTCAGAAAATAATGTTTTAAATAAAGTAAGCGTGGGAAAATGGCCATAACAAAACATGACATAATGAAAGATCTATTTATCATTGAGATTTTTATTCTATAATATCATATATTTATTTAAATAGCAATGTAGAAAGGTATCTATAGGACTTATGAAGTAATCTTCTACTATAATTACTATTAATCAGGCCTTTATTGAAATTTTATTGTCATAATGGACAACTTAGAAACCTATAAGAAGATTGAAAATGATTGATTAAAAGTTAGGAAAAGAAGCTCTCTGAGGAGACATAGTTTGTAGTTTGACATGATAAATGTTTTAAATAAATACTGCCTTGTATTCAATATCACAGCTATCTATCTTATCCATGTACCTTTTCTGAGCCTATTTTATAGATGAAGAGACTGTATCTTAGAGGCATCTTAAGCTAAAGTCATACAGTAAATGAGGGGACAGTTTGTATCATTTTTGTGAAGGATATTTGACTAAAATAGAAATAAGTTCTCGTTTACATTTAACTTCAAATGAAAGCTATACATTGCATGATTTTTGAACCATTTTACTGGCCAGCAAGTCTCTGATGAAATCTAAATTATCTTCTGAAATTCCAGTAAGCATAGCAGCTCCCACCCTCACCTGGCTCTGTCGGCATTGCTATTGGACAAGGGTGGGGGCAAGCTATGAAATGTTTCAATTGCTTTGCTGTTTGTTGCTATCAGGAGAGGCTTCCCTGATGTGGAGCATTGTCATTTAAAGTAGTGGTCTTTGTGGCAAGTGAACGGGAGGGCTACACACTCCACTAGCCTGAGGTTATGCTTCTGTTTGACTAAAGCACTGAAATAAATGGTGGATTTAGGGAATTTAAGAGGAATTTCTAGGAATGAGATAGCCATTGAAAAAAATGATGTTATTCTCTTATCCTAGATTGACCAGAAACTGCATACACACAGCAGAGACTAGAGGAGACACAAGTGATACATTCTGGGCCAATAGATACTGTATGTATACACAAAAATATGAGAAGGAGGACCCATGGAAAATTAAAACTCATTCAGACATGAGAATGACAAGTCAGTCTGTTTTTCAAATTATATATAGTAAAATGTTTCTATAATGTGTATTGTCTATTCTGAAATTAGGTTGGGAATATTTTGCTTTCTTGAAGGGTTACATTTGACATGATTATGGATGATAAAATTAATCCTTAGAAACTATCTGTTTTTCCTGGACTTGAAATGAAGGTGGTGGGTGTGTTAATTATATAATAAAAAATGTTAACTATTAAAATAGGGTGTATCTATACACCTTAGCTTCCTTTACGCTGCTTTAACTTTTTACATTAAATGTTAAGTTGATATGAAGTCACCCTTGGCAGACAGTCCAAAAAATACCACTCACAACAATTTCATTAACTCTCATAAGAAAGAACACGTCTGTTGTAAAAGTTGTACCATTTATATATTACATTATTGAACATCTATTTTAAGGGGCATCTACGATTCAAACTGTAGTTGGAGGTCACTGGTGTTAAAGAAAAACTGGGATGGGAGAACCTAACAAGTTTTACTAGAATCAATAGTAAAACAAAAAGAGAATTGTGGAGGTGTTGGTTAGATTACAAGCAACGTGCAAATAAGAATAATGCATTTTTCACATTTACATTTGTTCTACTTTCTAATGCATAGGCCAGTGCCTTCCCAGATTGATGATGTCTATCTGGAATCTAACTGCAGAAATCTTCACTGCCTCATGATGCTTATTTGCATAGATAGAATCGGTGGGACACCACAGGGTTCTTCAATTTTCATTCTTATTAGTGCAACATTTTACCTGGATTTTCTTTAAGAAGTTTCATTATTTTAGTGTTTTGATATGAAATTGCAAAAATAATATATTTAAAGTGATACAATAGGAGAATAAATTAATAGAACAGAAAAATAGTAGACAGTGGAAAATACTTAGACAGATAACCAAGCACTTTTTGCCACATGCACATATTGCATAAGAAGAAAAATGACACGGATTTTCCTTAATCTGGATCAAATCTTAAATTGCCTCCATTAGCATCATCACTTCCGATATTTCTTCCAATCATCATACTGATCTCTTAATTAACTGTAATAAATGTAAGCCCTACTGTGGTATATAGTTGAGGAATACCAGATGAATATTAACTCTAATGTTGATTAAAAAGTTGTAAGAGCAGAAGCAGGGTTTGTCAGTTTGTCAGCATACGAGTATGATAACTTTACCTATGTCAGTCCAGATCCAATAATGAAATTTAGCCATAAGTGCCGTATAGATCACCAAACTGCCAACCATTTGTTCTATGAATTAAAGAAATGCATGGATGAAGAGATGCCAAGAAAAACCACGGTTGCAGTTACTTTCTTATTTATGACTAATCCATTATTGGTATATAGACAACAAAATGTAAACAGCAAAACTAAGGCAATGAGATAAATGTACTGAAGTATTATTCTAGACTATAGTTTGAATATAGGTTTCATCTGAGAGTAGAGCTTCCCTATCAAACCTTTTGTAATCCAAAATGGCATAAAGTGAAGAAACAATTATCTTAGGACATATCTTGCAAATGGATGCAAAACATAAATTGAGATAAAGCACAGATAATTACACATAATTCGAAACTACAGAGGCTTGATGTTGAGATGCTGTATTCTTCCCGGGGAAGGGGCTTTGCAGGGCCATTCTTACTGCTTGGTGCACAAGCTGCCTCTGTAATGTTTTATTACAAACAAACATTGAATGCTATTTTCACCATTTTTGTAAAAGTGAAAATCCTCTTTGACTTTCTGTTGATTAATGCAAAAATGATACTAATGTAGGTCTTTTGTAAAAGCAAAGTGGTGTAATGTGAACTTAAAAAGCAGTGGATATCTCTATGAACGTACACTTTTCTGGAAGTGAAAAGCTGTTTTATAAATAAGAGAAGGGTAAAAAATATTTGAAGTCACAAGTATTTCAAGCTTCATTTAGTATATTGCTGGAATGCTTTGTCAGGTAGATTTTGTTTGCTTTTTAATGAAAGGAAATATGTGAACAGTAGAGTCTTTGATTATGAATGCCAGAAGCATTTTGCCACATAGCAGAATATTCCAAAGAGACATTATGTTAATCTGTCCAGGAAGCCATAACAGAAGGATAGTGCACGTATATAATTCAAGCAGTAGTCATATTCTAAAGTTGTCATGGCCTTTACACAATATATTTTCTCACTCTAAGATGAAATAAGATAAGATCATCTATTATATCAGCTTTGTATTATAATATTTGAAGTCTCTGGTAACTTGTTTACATTATGACAATAAACATTGAAAACATTTTGTAGTTATTACCAAATATATTACTTTACATTGAGTTTGCAGTGATAGCATTTAATATCTATAGGTCCAGTGTTCTTAGCCTCTAAAAAAGAAAAGGAAAGTTTAAGTAAAACGTACAAGGATTTTTCTTTTCTGACTCCAGCAATTATTTTTATTATACAAAATTTTTGAAGTCTAAATAATTTTAACTATTCTATTAAATCATCATAACTCTTAAAAATTGCAGTCCTTTAATTCTTCTCTAACATACAATTATATCTATCTCATCTTGATGCTTTTTGAACCTCTGGATCTAGATGTCACATCTCTCTCCGGTTCCACCTTCTGTTTCCACCTTCTGTTTGCTGGTTTATTTCCTTGTTTTCTATAGCATATGGTAAAAGAATTTCCTAGTAAATGTTTATGAGTATTAAGTTTCTGCATGCTGAAGTCTTTATCCCATTGTCACACTTGATTAGTAATTTATCTGAGAAAACAATTAAAGATGAAAATAATTTTTAAATTTACATGATATTTAGAGAGCCCTCTCTATACAAATGTTTTCTCTAGCTGTAAGAAATTTGTCCGTATTGTCTTTTTAAAATCTTGCTTCACTCTCTTTTCTCTATTTTCTTTTTTTAGATAGATCCTCTATCCTTTCATTTCCTTTGTTCGAATCTGTTTTGTTTTGTTTTGGTTTTTTTGGTCCATTCTGTGAGAATATCTTTGGATTTTCTGTTGTTGACTTCTATTGTATTTTAAGTAAACAATAATTGGTGCTATCTAAATTTATTTATTCTATTTCTAGTTCATTTCTTATATAATTCTGCTTTTTTATGGTTGCAGTATCTTCTTAAAATATCAGATAATTAATTTATTTTTAATTACACTTCTGTTGCCAAAATACTTCCTTCCTCACTTTTTTTAAACTGCATTTTTAATCTTATATGTGGGTTTTCTCAAATTTCTGATGATCTTTCTCTATTTTCTTGTACAACTATGATACTGCTGTAAAAAGCTTGGAATTCTATGTATGTACGGAGACAGTTGACCAAAGAAGCTGGCTTCTTTATAAGCTGCTGAGGGCTCTTTTAAACCGCGGGATTCCTGGATGCTCATATGTAGATTTATTTTTTCTAGACCACCAGTAGCATCACTTTTAGTCTTAGGTTTCATAGAGCAAGTTACGTAAACATTTTGATTTTAACCCTCAAACTCTGAGTCTAGGGCAAGGGTCAGCACTATATGGCATACAGGTCAAGCCTGGCCAAACACCTGTTTTTGTCTATAACTGCTTTCATGCTACCACAACTGGGTTGAGTAGTTGCAGACTGCATGTATGTCTCACGAAACCTAAATATTTTTATTTCACCTTTTATTTCTGCCAACCCCTGGTCTAAGGGAAAAAATGCCTTTTTGCTAGGATTTCTATGCTTAGTTTGTAAAGAACAAAGGTCATAGGAAACAATGTTTTGCTAATTAGAGATTGGGCTAACCCCTGATCTTATATCTAACTCTCCTTTCTTTAAGTATCCAAGTTGGATTTACAGGGAAGATCAATTCCCTTATTATTTAGAATTCACTCAGGGTAGTGTAGGATGAGTTTTCCTTGTATTTTTCAAGTTCAATGTTCATCAGCTATGACAAAAGTACTGTAAGCATAGCATACATTAGGTCCTCTCTATATTGCCTCACTGGCTTGAGGAACAAGAACTCACAGAAAAATGCTTATGTTCACACTGCTTGTTTAGTCAAGAGTAACAAAAAGCTATTTATCTCCGGCCCAAGTCTTGTGTCTTCTGCAAACATCTATAAAACAATAATAGGATAACATTAACTTTGAAGCAGAGTAAAATCTCTGAAACTGCCAGTTGTGGTGCTGAGGATAGGCTTCAGACAGAGACATGGCTTTCTGGAAAAGAAAACAGGAAGAATTCCACAGGACAGATGGAGGCGGAGCTGATCTGGTAGTAAATGCTCTCACTCACAGGGTGCTACTCACTTTTCTACCTCTTAATGAGCCTGAGCAGCCAGAGGTAAAATTGAATTCAGTTACCAAAATGATCCTTAGGTTACTTCTCAGTCTCCTCTGGGTAGTAGAAGGAAGAAATATTGTCATGACAGTGGGTCAGCAAGCCCCACATTTCCATCTGACAGGCAATATGACTGTGGCTTCTGAGTCAAGAGGTCTCTAATGATAAAATAGATGATGTCAGCAACAAAGACTTTGGTAGAGGCATAACTAAGAGATATTGTAGGTTTGTTTCCAAAACACAGCAGAAAAGTGAATATCACAATAAAATAAATCACACAGTTTTTTGTTTCCAAGTGCATATCAAAGTTATGTTTACACTATACTGTAATCTATCAAGTGTGCAATAGCATTATGTCTAAAAACAATGTACATATCTTAATTTAAACAAACAAACCAAAACTGCTGACTGATCTCATGATTAATGTTAATGAATGGTGGAACCTGAAAATTGGGGTGGCTGTGGCAATTTTTTAAAATAAGACAACAATGAAGTTTGCAACTCTGACTGAATCTTCTTTTTACAAAAAATTTCTCTGTGTCATGTGATGATGTTTGATAGGTTTTCACCCACAGTAGTCTTTCTTTAAAAATTGAAGTCAATCTTCTCAAACCCTGCCCGCTGCTCTATCAACTCTAATAATATTCTAATATTCTAAATTTTTTGTTGCCATTTCAAGAATCTTTACATCTTCACCAAGAATAGATTCCATATCAAGAAACCAGATTCTTTGCTCATCCGTAAGAAGCAGCTCCTCATTCATTAACATTAATCTTGAGATTGCAGCAATTCAGTCACATCTTCAGCATTCACTTCTAAATAATAAGAATAAATAATGATGATAATAATGTTGCGCTCAATTACAATAGTAACATCAAAGATCACTAATCACAGATCACCATAACAAATATAAAAATAATGAAAAATTTTAAATAGCATGAGAATTACCAAAATGTGTCATAAAGACATGAAGTGAGCAAATGCCATTGAAAAAATGATGCTGATAAACTTGCTCCATGCAGGATTGCCACATACCTTCAGTTCTAAAGCTGCGGTCTCTGCAAAGAAACATAATAAAACAAGATATGCCTGTATATGAAGTAGAATTTTGAGTGAACCAAAAACCTCGCAAATTCATTTGGTTAAAGCCAGTTATGGCTGCTAGAAATGAAAAGTAAATTCAAGGCCTTGCTTACTGGCATGGAACTGATTTCTCCTTACACGTCTGTTTATCTTTGTTTTAGTTTTGGTTTGTTCGTTTAAGATTTCACATTAAATGTGAATTCCATGAGGCTGAAGATTTATATCTGTTACATTTACTGCTATATTTTTAAGACCTAAAATTGTGTCTGGAACAAAGTAAAAAATCTGTATTGACTATAAATAATGTTATTAATAAATAAGACTAATGAAGGATTATTTTAAAAAAGAAGACTGGACTCAAATTGCTGATCACAATAACAGAAAATTAATAGGGAGCAGGAAGAAAATTGAATTAAAGAGTTCAGTTGGACTTAATCAGCTGAGAAGGCTGATAGGGTATTAATTTATTAATTTTGGGCTTTGCTAATATAAGTCTACAAGTAAAAATTAAGAGAGTATTACTAACTCAACAAATATAAGGGGTAAAACTCCTACAGCAGGAAAAGGAATAGAGAAAATAGACCAATTCTAGAGAAGAAAAGAAAGAACATTTAAAAAACAAACAAAATAAATATAATATATGAAAAACAAAACAAAAAACAAATTATGTAAATAAATCCAAATGTATCTGTAATCATAATATATGCAAATGAAATTAATTATATTAAAAGATAGCAACACTAACCTTGTATAAATAAAAAAATTTAAAACAAATAAGAGGAACAGCATCAAAAACAAACAAAATGAGTCTAAGTGTATGTTGTTACATGAGGCACACATACCACTAAATAACACACAAAGTTTGAAGAAAGATAAATTAGGCATATATAACTAAAATGTAGCTTGCATGGTAGTGTTTCTATCAACTAAATTTAAAAGTAGAGCAAAAACTTCTATAATGGTAATAGTATTCATTAAATAATAAAAAGTATAGCTACCCTATTGGAATATATAATAATCCTGAATCTGTACCTCCTGATTACATGATAAAATATAATTACTAACTAACTTTAAAAAATCAAACATACTTATTATTTAAGGATACTGTGACATACAAACTACAATATGAAAAAGACTATGAGAAAATAAAATTATAGATCCATCTAATAAGTACAAAAGTCTCAAATAAAGCATTAGCAGTTGGAACAATAAACTCCACAAGTACAGCTTACCCAGAAAATTAAAATAAGGTTCAAGATAGTAAATTTATCAATGTAATTTCTTAACAAATAACATAAGAAAAAAAGTTTTATACATATCTCTTAATACATGCAGAAAAAAATATATTTGATTAAATTCATACCTTTGCAGAAGAAATGGACATGAAATGTACTGAAATATTGTAACTCTGGTTAAACTTGTATAATTGAGAATTTTATTAAATTTTACAAACGTATCTAAGATCTAATGCTTTGCTCATTATAGAATGATGAATTGGTTTTAAAATGGCATTATTATTCGTTTAATTCAACCAAGTATGTGAAAATGGTTATTTCTGGCATTTTGGAATATGATTTTACTGATAAAGGCTGACATGAACTCTAAAGTTTAACAATTTTTTTTTTAGTTTGCGTGCTTCTTTGTATAGAAATAGAACATCGCAGGCATATTTAGCCAGAGAGTAACATATAGCATTTGAATATATTCTATTTTTATTTATTCCATTGCTATAATGACGTAACATTAAAAGCCATTTACTGATAACAAGGAATGTTATCTTTCAGAAGAAGTTGCTTAAAGAAAGTAGAAAAAAATTTAAATTTGCATTCTACTTTATATTCCTTGATCCAACAGAAGATAGTCTTTTTTATTGTTCTATGAGAAATTTTCAGCTTGGAGAAATTTGTTTTTCCTCAAATTGGCATGGCTATCATGGCTAAGTGATATCAGTGTGAAATGTGAATTCAGATGCTTAGTATTGAGTATAAAACTCAAATCTGAGTTTGATTTTTAAAATATTCCAAAGTGGAAATATTTTCTTAGAGCAATTAACCATTCTCTAAAAAACATTTTTGATAACAATACTTTAACTTAAAATGTGAACGAGATAAATAACACATATATCTCTTCCTAGTCTACATGATTTTATTGTTAATATTACTAATATTTGGTCAGATAATCATACTTCTTCATTTCATACTTCTTCATATTTCTTTCATTATTAATGTATATTCAGCTTTTTTTATTATATTGGAACTGTCAAACAAACTCTAATGAATTATCAATTCTTATGTCCACTGAGCTCTGCTTTAGCTCTGGCTGTCATAACAAAACACTATAGACTAAATTAGGTGGCTCAAGCAACAGAAATTTATTGCCCAAAGCTCTGGAGGCTGGGAAGTTTAAGATTAAGTTCCAGCATGGTCAGTCTCCAGCGATAATTAATTAATGAATCAGCTCTAATGATTCTATTTTAAAACTATAGCTACAATTGCTTTTCTCTTTTAGTGCATGGTGCCATAATGCATTAAATTACCATTCAGAAAAAAAAAAATGAGTCATTATAGAATTCTCTTTTCCTCAACCCATATATTGGCAGTGACCCAAGTAGGTTACATTGCTTCCATCTACTGATTTCCATTCCTACTGCTACTGCTTACTGGATTTTTGAAATAAGATATGAATTGTTATTTCTTCTTTTGCTTTTAATGCCATTGCATGTTCTAATTAATTGTTAGAGTAATACTTCTCAAGTGTATATCAGATCATGTCAGCCATTCAGTTTAAAATACTTTAGTATTTCCCTTACATAACAATATAAAATTAAAAATTCTTTAGAATGACATATAATTATACCCAATTTCAGCCTTTTTCCCCTCTTTCAAATGTGTGTATCTGTATGTAATATGAATCTATGCCTTTTTATATGCGATATCATTTACTCTCTCTCTTGCTGGGAAAATTATATTCATTATTCTTATTTTCTTAAATATCTTTTTTTCCTGCAATACTTTACGCATTTCTTTCATAATACGCTCTCTGTTTATACCTAATTATATATGTTCACATATATTTTTGGTTAGAATTAATCTAGTTTGTCTAACAAAATGCATTTGAATTGCTGATTAGCAAAAATGAATGCTGCTACTCATGTAAATACTAAAACAATTAAATAATTTGTGTCATACTTCCCTGTCTAATTAAAATTATTGTCAAAAAACATTGTCAGATATTACTATTGGTACTAAATATAGCATAGAAATTATACTTCCTTAAAATTGTAAAACTATCCAATCATTTTTCTTATTTTGTGATTATGTGATTATTATCATAGCCTTATAATATTTAGTGAATGATATTTAAAGTAATTTTTTAAAACTATATTTAAGAAATATTTTTCAGATCATGACATAAACCTAATTTATAAGTTAATCATCTTTTAAGATTAGATATTTTGGATGCTAAATTTATTTCAAATAGATTTTCAAACAGTAAAGCTTTTCTTTATGTCTTTTGTGTTTGGTGTTACCATGAGATCAAAACTACTAAATTATATATAGAATAGATTTTAAAACTCTCTCAAATATTTCAAGATTTTGATGATTGTAACAAATGTGAATTTGTAGATTGTGCTGGGAACTGAGCCAGTTACTGATGATACAAAGATTAATAGAATACATGTAAAAGAGAATATGGGATGGAATATGCTATTATAGAAGTAAAACATGATAGAATATAAGCAAAATAAGACAATATTCAAAGCTACCTGTCGAAGTTACTGAGAGATTTACACATAGCATGATAAATAGAGTAGACCTTGAATGTATAAAGGGAAAATGAAAGTGTCTTAAGTGGAAGGAAACACACATACACCCCTCTTAACTACAACTTTAAGTTTGCCAATGATAAAGTAGCTTATATTGAACTAACTCTTCTTCTGAAGCAATTAAAAGTATTGAACGGACAACAAAAATACTCTTTAAAGACATTGAAAAGAATTAATTTAGGAAGAGCCCAAGAGATTACGATACTTGAAAAGGAAATACAAGGAGAGATAATACTCTTTTGGGTTTTTGTTTGTTTGTTTGTTTATTTGTTTGTTGAGGACAATTTTTTTACAGTTCCAGGTTTACTGAAAAAGACCAAGGATTACATGACAGTATATTTGGACAGAGTAACCCAGGTCAGAGTTTGGGCTGAAAAATGGTAGGAACTTAGAAAAGTGAGTCACACAATTTCCAAAATATTATCCTCGATTTATTGGCTGACTTCTAAGCTGTCCATGCACAGGGGTGACCCCAAGAAACACAACAGAAAATAGTCTCTGAGAGGCTAAATACTGTATTTGAAGAAAATATTTGCAGGTTAGATTTTCAATTTTGTAAGAATTCCTGAACATGATAGATAATTGCCAAAAGGAAGCCCCAACCCATCCTATATTAAATAAGTAATTTATAGCAAATAATGTCAAAGGCAAAATTATAATCACATAAATTTACAGAAAATATATAATTTGGGATTCATGTGAATCTTCACATTTAAGATGGAAACAAAGTGGAATTTCTAAAAGAAAGCCTTGAACCTCAAGAGTTCTCAAATCATCTCTGACCTTTTCTTCCACCTTAAAAGATATACAAGGGAAACTGCAGGTTTTGCTCCATGGAGTTGTAACAAAATTGACCTCAAGGAGAATAATCTGTGTTCAATGAAAAAAAGTCTATAGAGAAAATATTGTCAAGAGGTGGAGACCTAATTTATTTATACAAGAAATGGCATGCCAGTGTTGCTAGAAGGTCAGAAAGACATTATGATGAAAAAAATGTGTATAACAATTAGAGCAAAGGAGATAGTCTGTGATCGTTGCCTGTATTTTAGGCAAAGATGAAAGGCACAAATGGAATGAATTGTCACTGTACACTCTTGTTCTATGCTAGAATGTGGGAAGGAGGCTAAGCATTGCCAGGGCTAGATTTCCATGGTTTGTAGTTATATAGGAATTTCCTTTATCAATTATTTGCTTCTTATTTCTTATTCTGGTATTTTTTATTACATATGGAATGAGGGTGTTTCAATAAAACAGTTTCAAATGACTATTATTTCCTTTACCTAAATTATAATGTGTGTATAACTTATTTTTTGTGATTCGATTTAGTTTGACTCCATTGACATTGCTTGCTTTATTTTGGATGCTGTATAGCCCCAAATCATTCAAATAAATGTGTATAGCTGGGTTGTCAGGGAACAAATGATTGGCATGAGCCATCAATGTTCATTAAGATGAAGCTTTGGCATGCCTTATATTAGAAAAAGCCAAATTTAATAAATGTCATGTAGCCTGCCAGATGTTTCATTGTAAAATATGATAGATTTTACCAGAATAATGTTTTATAAGCAAGGTCAGTTGTAGTCTATTAAATTGTCTTCATATGCTCTTAATGTCAATTTATAACAAGAACAAATTTTTTGGTAATTTTGAAACTATAATTTTATTCTTCTATTTGTAATTTTCAACTTCCAATTAAAGACAACCTTAGTAAAATGGAAGTTCAATATAATCAATTTAAGAAATAAATGTACTTTAGTATTAGTTTTTTTAGGAAGTATCCCTGGAATGTAGAAATAGTTTTTTTCTTCTCCACATTATGTTGTTAGTTCTTATATTCCCTGCTCCTACAAAAAAAAAAAAAAAAAAAAAAAAAAAAAGAGAGAGAGAGAGAGAGAGAGAGAATAAAAAGGAAATATTTTTTCTGCTTTAAATCACTTTGTTAATAGCTGTAAGACAAAATTGACCATCAATGTATAGGCTCTGTTTTAGATTTTTTTTTTCAAAATCTACTGGTTAACTCTGTAAGTAATTCTATCAAATTATGTCTTACAGTTGTGTAGGAATGCAGAATATAGGTTAAATAAGAATGCTATGTGTAATACTTTTACATATATACATGTTATATGCACATATATGCACATAATCTACATACTTAGTATAAAGTATTTCAGAGTGATGATCAATTCACCGACTGAAAGAGTGAATGAATGGGAAAAGTAATTTTGACTTTAATGATCATATACTAATTGGATATTTATAAGTAGAAACTAAAAGTTAAAAGGAATAATGAAAAATATATTGTGAGAAGCTCAAAATTATTAAGAAATAGGAGACATTTTCTTAAAAAAAAAAAAAAGAAAAATCTACTGTGTTGATTTATGGAACACCAGTTTCCATTCAAAAATTACTTGAATTTAGGGTTTTTGCACTCAATTTCTCATCATTACTTTGTTGGAAATAAATATTATAAACTAGCCAACAATAGAATCAGGAAAAACAAGGCAACAAAAATAACAATCGCAAGCAAAAACTTAAATTTACAGATTCTGGAAATTTAGTCAGATGGTCTGACTTTAAAGGCTTGTCAATTTATAAAACAATAAGATGTTAAGCAAGTCACACAGGAGTTGACTTATAATCGCCTCTTAATCCCTTACTTTACGACCACTCTTTGTCAGAGACCACACATGCCCTCCTAATTGTCAAAACCCTGCTGCATCTTACTTGACCTTGCTTCAGCATTTTACTGTGCAATCCGCCACGAATTGTTTGCATTCATCTACTTCTTCCATCAGTCAACTTCCTCCCCCTGTTCATTAAAAGATCTTTACGAAGACTAAATTTTATCTCTACATATTCTTATTCCCCAGTATTCCTTACCACCTCTTCTGCCAGCATCTTTTACTCATAACTTTCAGTCTCTAAGACCCAAGTTAGGTTGTCAGCTTCCTAATTAGAGAGATGACTTGAGTATTCTAGAATTACCATAAACTCAGTCTGTTTAAAACCCAAGCTAGCCCTCATCTTTCCTCACCATCTCTTATTTAACATGACCTTTTTTTTTTTTTTTTTTTTTTTTTTTTTTGGTCCAATTCATTTTCCTATGGCTACCCTGGCCACTATGCTCAAAGTAAATGTTTTTCTAACTTCGTATCTTTTGTACTTCAATCTTGTTCTGCTATTATGGCAATTACACAATGCTTTTTTAAATTCTAACTACTTTCCTATTAAAGCATTTCTTTTTAAGTCATGACCCATATCTTATATGAACTTACATGAAACATTTATCACAGTGTTTGTAACATATTGAGAATCATTTAAATTTTTTAATATTATCAAATGCATATAAATAACTTATCAAATGGAGAAAAATTTATAATACCTCCATCATTTAAAAATTCACAAAATAAACTTTTAACTATTATTGTATATAACAGAAAATTCACTGAAGAAACATTTAGGTCCTTCTTGTATTTCAAATCATAAAGTAATAAGTCCATGAGGTAGTATCCTGAATAAAGTGTGAGCCAAGGAAATTGCCAATTATAGTAATCACCATTTCCTTTCCAACAAATTTAATATTTAAATGTCCACACAATAATTAAACTAATAACATAGTTCATGAGTCAGTCATGAAAGACTTTGTCGTTGCTGTAATATGAACGCTGTGCAGATAGATGAACTGAGACAGTATTGAGTGGTAGAGTAAGTACGGTAGAATTGAGATTTAATGTCTAGTTGTATACTGCTGCGCATTATGATGGCATCCAATATTTTCATATTTTGCATACATTATTACTTAGCATTCCTTGTGCAGCTTCAAAATTAGTCTCTAAATATCCACTCTAGCCTTGGATTCAATCCCTAAATTAAAATGATTATTGTCAATTATATATATATATACGTATATATATATATAATACTTTTGTATACTATGAGTCTAACCCATTAAATAAAATAACCAGTAGGTTATATCACAATTTTAAACTAAAAGCCCAGAAAAGTAGGTTATTAAAGGTTAATAAGATTTTTTTTACTCTGTAGAAATATAATTCTCTAAGCTCTTGTCACTTTTATTCTGATCCTGACATGCAGTTATTGAATAAATAGATTTGAGATTATCACACAGTATACATTCATGGGTAAAATGAAATTCCTATTCAAGTTCATTGCTTCAATTGAGATATGCTTTGTAGTATTTCCTGTAAAGAACCCTGCTGTGGTCTGTCATGATTCACTGAAGACATGCTTTACTCTTGCAGTTTACTCTTCAGTGCCTGGGGTGTGTGTCATTAATTTTATCTTGTTTATTTATTCATTTTTGGTTATGATTTGCCGTGTCTTGACAGAAATGCCACCAAATGTAGCACTACTCAGTGATTACACTAAAGGTAATCTATAATATTCTTACACTAGTAATACTATTATTTAAAAGTAGAAAACAATAGCATAGACAAATGTGTTTGTGCTGCTGCAAGAAATAGTTATATTTATAAGAACAATCTTCTATTCTATATTCTTATAGTAAGAATTTCACTGAGAATAATTTTGATTTTAAGAATTTACCCTAGACACATTTTAATCGTAGTTTGATTAGAGACTATATCATCATCACAAAGAATAAGAGATTATATTCAACTTGGACCAGTGTTTAGATTTATAATATTTCCCCTCATCTGATCCCTCTCTTTTCTTTTTAAATTTGGACCTCTATTATCACTTATCTCACTTGTGGAAAACATTTTAAGTAATTTCCCTGATGTCAGTGATTAACATTATTTTCATTTTTTCCCCTTTATATTGAAACTAAAGTATTCTTTTTGAAATAAAATTCTGAGAATATCATCCTACTGCTAAAAATGTTCAATGGCTTCTCAATATCTGTGGCCACAATTCACCCATTCATTAACTTTGTATCTGTGCTGAGTTATCAAGATAGAAGAAGAAAAAAAATTGTAAAAAAGAACAATTCAAAATAGTCTTTGAGAGAGTTTTTTTTTTTTCTTTTCTTTTCATAAAATTTATCTCTCGTGGGGAAAAATAGAGCTATACAAAATAATCTTAAAGATCTATTAGTTTTCAGGGGCAATATTTGGAGAGAATAGGGCTGATAATACACCCAAAGAGAAAAAATATCATACCCATTTCAAAGATCCTCGTATGCTTACAATTTCTAAGAGCAATAGACATGACGACAAATACACTAAACGAGTCATGACACTGTTAAAAATCAGTGTCGCCAGAGTCATATTACAGTCTAACTTCAGAGGAACAATAAGAATGTCCCTCTTTGAAAATGTGATGGGAGCCAGAAGATGATAAAATGATACAGTTGAACTAAATGTCAAAAATAAAACACAAGCTTTCAGAGGAAAAAGGGAGGTAATATAGCTTTATGATTTGATATAAACAATAAAAACTTAATTTGAAATAAGAAATAAAAATGATAAAGATAAATGAAAGGTAAAACGGGATACATTAAAATGAAAAAAAACTCTACTCAAAGGATTCATATCTAGAATATAAAATTTCTAGAAATTAGTAATAAAAAGGCACACAATCCAATAGATTAGGTGCTTCACAGAAATGAGTATCCAAACAGTTAAAATTTTTTTTTGAAAAAAGTGCTAAATTTTTAAATAGTCATCAGACCAATAAAAAGTAAAACTTAAATTTTACATTACTGTAACTCTACCATAAAGTTTAAAATGAAGAGGCTGGCAAGTATTTTGAGCAATTTGAGCTCTTATACATTGCTGATAGAAATATAAATGTGTACAAACATGAAGGGAACCTACTTGTGTTTGCAAAACTGAATGTAGTGCCACACTTAAACCTGGGCAAGCAATACTCCTGCAATGAGCCCTGAGCCTCAGGGGACACTATGCTTTAGAGAATATACCTTATATTTTCAAGTATGACTTCTGTTCCTGGCATTCGGCATGATTAAGCATCGCCATAGGAATCATCAGCTCTGGTAAAGACACAATCACTCACTGGTTAAAGGAGAAACTCAAATAAACAGTGGCATAAGATGAGAGTAAAGTTGTTGAAACTTTCACCAATGATGAACTGGGATGGTATGTTATACTGGTGAAAGGAAACGCATTGGCAAGTGTAAAATCTCAGACTTCTGAGAGGTCTAGGAGAAGTAATAATTATTATGAAAAAAGGAATAGGAAGACTATTGTTGAAAGGTAATAAATGGCTAAGGGTGACTAATTACCAAATCAAATTAAATCAAAGAGCAAAAACCAGATAGCCTCCTTGCCAAGGTATGGACACTGCTATCTCTTTTAGATGGAGAGCAGAAAGAGCTGGGAGAAGGTCTGGAATGTATTGTGATAGCAGTGCTCCAATGAAAGTTGAATCATCATTCCAAACAAGTTGGCAAAGCCAAGAATGCCTTCCCTGGTCGGGAAGGAATAAGCCCCTGAGACTTGGCATGTGGACATCTGGGAATGACACACTCAAAAACCTTGAATCACTTCTCTCCTAAAGACCTGTGCTTTCTTCCCTTCTTGAAATTGATACAGATGTCTCTGTCTTGCAAGAGAACATGTGCCTGCTCAGGATCTAAACCCTATTTCTACTATTGGCCACCAGATCAATAACTATTGTTGACTTATAACATAACTCAGCCAGGGATGTTCTGAGACTGCTAAGAAAAAGACTATAGATCAAAAAAGCTATCCGACTTGGAACTATCTGACTTAGACTATACTTGCTTTAAAAAAAGTTATATATATTTGTATCATATATTATTTCATTTTATGTTAAATATATTACACGTATATATTATATATTATATATATAACTTTTTTCTTGGAAGTGAATATAGTTATGTCAGAATCCTGAGTGTGCTGAACCAACATATGTGTGGGGAGAGGTGAAATGCAAATTTGTTTAATGATCAGGTTTTTTTTTTGACATGGAAGCACTTAACCATGACATGGAATTTAACAGCTTGTCAAACATACCAAGATGTGCTAATATGCTACTTAGAAGGACCTTGGTAACTAGAAGAGAGTGGCAATCTATACTGAAGTAAAATTGCCCAAACTGCCATGGTACACAATGGAAAAAGGAATCTAAAATTTTACACGATCAGGGCTCCTGGAGTAGATATATTGCTTGAGGCTGGAGACCTCACTAGCACACTATGTTCTGCAGTAAGGCTCAGAAAACACAATGGCATTTTTATAAGCAATAATACAGTAAGAATGAAGGATATCCAGAGGTTTTGAGGACTGTCAGACACAGGTCTGAGTTGTGATCGCAGTCCTTATATTAGCGTCCAGCTGTTATAGAGGAGTCCCGGCCAATGTTTGGCTCACAATGGTCAACTATGTCCACACCCGATCTTAATTTCCACAGTCTCCAAATATATAACTGGATGGAACATACCTAGAAATTTTAGGAACTTTCCTACATTAGTTCATAGGCCTTGAGATTAAAGCTATGATAGTAGAAAGTCTTTCAACAGTCCCTCTACCCTTTCATGAAAGTAAAACCAAAACAATATAAGTCTCAGAGTGAATGCAAAAATTATGCCATCAATAAGAATCTAAAGGATGCAAGGGTGGTGAAACACAACATATCGCTATTCATTTTTTCAGTCTAGGTCCTACAGAAATGTTATAAATTGTGCAGGAGAGAGGCGCACTACCCTAAATTCAAGGTGTAACAATAATTGCGACTACTGTGCCAGATGAGATATCTTTGCCAGAGCATATTAACATTACTTTAGATATACAGCTCTTTAGCTGGCTAATGCATTATTTTTCATTACTGATGACAAAGAGGACCAGAAGCAGTTCTCATCACAGAGGATGCACAGTAGTATACAATAAATAGTTTTGCCTGAAGGTTACATTAACTCGTGCTCTGTCATAATATAAGAAGATCTGGACTGGCTGGATATTCAGCAGAACATCACATTTGTCTACTATTTTGATAATATATAGCTAATCTGATTAATGAGCAGGAAGGGGCCCTGGAAAGACATGCTAGCTTGAGAAGGTGGGAGATAAATCCAATGAAGTCTAGGATCTCACACATCAGCAAAATATTTGCCACCCAACTGTCATGGCCTTGCTAGGATGACTTATTCAAAATAAAGTACAAATTATTGCATCTTGCATCTTCTACCCTCAAGAAAGAAGCAAGAGAATTGGTAAACCTCTTTGAGTTTTATAGTTACTTTATTTCACACTTGTGTGTACTTCCCTAGTCCATTTATGGAATATTGTAGAAAGTGGCTAGCTCTGATTAGGAACCAGAACAAGAAAATATATCATGACCCAGAAATTCTAGTTTTATGTATATGTCCACCTATAATGGGTGCATATATCTATCAAAGTATATACACAGAATATTTATTTCAAGGTCTTCAAAAATGCTAAATATGGGAATAACCTCAATGTCTATTAAGTGTAGAATATATAAGTAAATTCTAGAATCTTCAAATAGTAGTATATTCTACACCACTGAAAAAAGAGTGATTTGTTGCTACATGAAGCAAGTATGATGAATCTCAGAAACCTATGGGTGAATGAAAGATTTAGACAGAAAATAACACATATCACATAATTCCATTTATTTGAAGTTTAATGCTAGGCAAAAGTAATCTATGGTGATATAAAAATACTGGTATCTTTGGGCAGGGGAGGATAGTCACTGGAAAGTGGTAATGAGAGAACTTTCAGAGTTGCTGGAAATATTGTGCATCTTGTGGAGTAACAGTTATATAAAAGCGTCATATGTAAAAGTTAATTGAAGTAAATTTAAGATTTGTGCACTTTATTGTGTAGTACTGAAAGATATTTTAAATTAAATAAATATAAATAATTTGTGCATAGAACATGATCTAATTATTCTCTGTTGCTTTTTGTAAAAGCTTGAAACATCAGACTTTAAAATTATCATCATTCTTCAAATGCCATATGTTCTTTTAGCATAAATCCTCATTTAAAATATATTGTTTTTCAACTGGATGCTGTTGTTGATTTAATTTACATAAATATATAAAATAATTTGAATGAAATATAACATTAAATGATGTCAAATATATATAGGATTCTGAAATAACTTGGTTCAAAATTCCTAAAGAATATTTTTATGTCACTGACAAAATAACCACCAAATACTGCATTAGTTCTCTCAGGATTACAAAAAATACTAGTGCTAGGATATTAACTTTATTTTGATTATGTTCTTCACACTCTGCTGTTTCATATCTATGTAGTCTTTCCCAGTAGAAATATAGTCTGATAATGACTTCATGTAAAAATACAAATCATCCACGTTGAGAGTTTATAAGTATAATATAAGCATCCCTGATGGTGCTAAGCAAATTTTACATAAAATAGCTACAAGGTCATTCAAACTCTTAAATGGTCATTTTGAATCATTATATTAATCATGCTATTTAGCCAGTGGGCCAGGTATGACAGCATGGAAACAGAAAACTCAGAAAATAGAATAACGCAATAAATTTTCATGCGTGATTTACTGAGCCTGTCATCATTCACATAGTTGAATTTCCTGGAAATACTCTCACAGTGGCAAAATTAGTGGACACATCTACATAGGATGATGTTTAATCTCAGCTTAATTCACATAAATTGGCACTAAATAAACTTTATATAAAACTTTTATTTAGAATCTTAAGGTTAGATAACGTCTACATTTTTATTTTTATCTAATGCACTTTAAAAAGGTCATCTAAAGATCTGCTCTCTCTCTTAAACTATCATCCACATACTTCTTTTTCCTTCCTTTGCACTAATCCATTTCCGTAAATAATACCAATCCACTTCAATTTCTTTTTATTAAATCCTCTGGCACGATAGAAAGTTATTTTGGCCCACTTGACTTTTCAAACATTTTTAACCTCAACTCGATTTAGGAATTACATTTTACATCATTACTAGTTTAAATACTAATGTAATTGGAAAAAAAATCTTGAATAATACTTATCGTAGGCACATCAATTCAATTCTATCATTCTACGTATATGTTGCCTATTTCTCAGTAAATTGATTTGATAATCTTGTCATACATTGTGGAAAAAGCAATTAGAAAGATACTTCTCAAGTTTGCTAAAATAGAAATTTCAAATACAACCTTATTTCACTGATTTTTTTTTTTTTTTTTGCTTACCTTCATTGAAAATTGACTTTCAGTTGGAAAGAAGAGGAAATATCACTCCCAAACCACAAGTGTCCATTTTTTTTTTAAGCAATATATAACTCATAATCCAAACACTTACTATTTCATCTGCCTCCATTCATTTCCCCACATTCATTAAGAAAACCATACCTGGTTTGCTGCTTTCACTCCTGTTAAACATGTTTCATCATCTTGCATGTCTTCAGGGTCTATATGGTCATCATATTCAGTGCTTTATTCTACAATTCTCTGACATCGACTTCAGTGATTTCTCCTCCATTTTAATTGCTTGAAATGCACAACTCTTGAAAATTCTTTGCTCTTTTACTTATATCTTTTGATATAACATGAAATTTAAAGAAAAAAACATTAATAGTACAAAGAAGACCCATACATCTTTCAACCAAATTCCCCAATTTTTAATTTTTTACCAAGTTTAATATAAATTTAAAATATTTGGTCCTCTAAACCAGCAGTCCCCAACCTTTTTGGCACCAGGGACTGTTGCTTCTATGAGAATCTAATGCCTGATAATCTGAGGTGGAGCTGAGGCAGTGATTCTAGTGCTTGGGAGAGGCCGCAAATACAGATAAAGCTTCACTCACTTGCCTGCCACTTACCTCCTACTCCACGGCTCGGTTTCCAAAAGGCCGGTACCAGTTCATGACCCGGGAGGCTGGGGACCCCTGCTCTACATATTAGAGAAAATTATTAAAGAAAACACTTAATTGCAAGTTAGAATATTGGCTTTTATGAGTTTATAAGCATAAATAAATAGAATCAAAACAAATATGAATTTTACAACATCTATAGATGGAGATTGCAAATCAATAACAAAAATTAACATAAATATTAAATATAAGCAAAAGTTTAAGTTTCTCTTAAATAGGATGAAATAAAATGAACAAATGAAAAATCTAATATAGTCATGATTCCATTGTTATATTTTGTTAGATTTACATAATTTAATAAGCAAAACTACCTATAATATGTTTCTTGATTCCTAAATCATGGATTCGCAGTTGAGAAGACAGAAACACTGTGAGGGTATCTTGAAGTGTTTATGTAAGACACATTTTTGGAATAAATGAAACCAGAGGAAATATTGAAAAGACATTAGAGCTTGTAAAAAATCAAAACAAAACAAAACAAAAAAACCTCAGGAACTGCATTAGAGCTTGTAAAAAATACTCAAGAATAGCATAGTCTTACGTTTTTATTCATCCTCAAGAGAATTTATTAGTCTAAGAATCAAGGTGGCATGGTTTCACTAAATGAAACAAAGCTAACTTGAGGGCCGAGGCAATAAATATATTCAAATTGCTTAAAATTCACTGTAGTGCGATAGTTATTATTGCTGATTCAGTTTTCTAAATATTATCCAAAAAATCAATGCGAGTGGGAAAACAAATTGAACTTGTACTGAGATTTGAAGGATTCCAATACTGTTTCTCTTAAGCTGTAGCCCCTTAGGCGTCACATAAAATGAAACACATAATCAGCTTTCAGTATATATTTGCCTTCATTAATCATAAACTGTAGGCAAATTCTGAGCTTGCAAATTTAGATTCCTTATTGTTGTTTCATATTAATGATTATTGTTGTTTATTCCCCTTTGGGTTTAACATTTTCAGCAACTATAGAGTACAGATGGTAGTAAGCCCTTGCAGAAATGTAATCAGCAAATGTGAACATGTTGTATTCAGAACACATGAAAAAGGAAAATACCGAATTACTCCCTACCCTAGATAATAAATCAAAATGCTATAATATAAATATATATATAGCAGAGCAGTCGCAATTTCATTTTATCACTGGAAACACTGGATATGTATGTATTACAAATTCAGACATTAATGCCCACTAAGTGGTTACATTAGACAAAAATATATACTATAATCTCCATGTACCAATTGGTGAAAACATTAATGGGATGAGCTTACACCATCCATAAATATATGATTAACAATAAAAACATCTAAAAAATTGTTCAAAAACAGCAGTACTTCATTAATGTTAGCATTCTCTAAAACTATATATATCTACAAAACCATTTTAAGCTCATAAAATTTACAACCATAGTCAGAACTTTAGTTGCGTGCAAACAGCAGTCAAGTAAGAACACCAATAATTTTTAAAATATTTTTTTAAAAATTAAAATATTTAAAACATATAAAATTGACCAGTTTTGCCATTTTTCATGCAAAGAAAATAATACACAGCCTTGAAAACCAACCCTTGGTCGAGTTGCTAATAATAAAATGATACCAATTTAGAGGAAGTTATGGCTGATTAATTATCAATCTTCTTCAGGACTCTTTCAAACATAATAACAACAAGCAGTCCATTCCCAATCACAGTTCTTTATATAGTGATAGGTGATAGATAGATGATAGATAGATAGGTAGATAGATAGAAAGATGACAGATAAATAGATAGATAGATAGATAGATAGATAGATAGATAGATAGATAATAGATATAGCTATGAGATTTAGGAAGAAGAAATTAATATCTTCCTATGAACAACTAGATTGGAATCCCAATGACATTTTTGAATTAGTGGTGCTTAATGATATTACTTTAACTGATAGTTTAACAAGTTTGCTTTATAACATAAAAAAAGGTACTTAACTGAAAATAGCTGAATTTCTATTGTTTTCTACTCTTTCTCAAAGAGATATTGCTTGCATCTGAATTACCCATTCTGCTAGATAGATATAAAGATTCTTGTTTCCATCTAAGTTGCATTAAATTAAAATATCTGAGACTAATTTTTTTGGCTTTCAAACTCACTGAGATAGTTTTTTAAATTGTTTGTAGTAATCTCATAAACCCACAAATTTAGCCAATTTTCCAAATTTTTCATAGTTGATCACAAACTATAGACGTTACTTTAGCATTTCTTGGAGTGGCTTGGCATACAGATTGGTAAATTGTTTCTTCTTTTTTCTGGATGTACTGTATTGTTGATTCATTAACATTGAATACACAACCAACAACACTATAATGTGTGCCTAAAGGAAGCTTATCTAAATCACATTTATTTTCCATAATGCCCATCATAGTTTTCTTACAGGACAGTACATCAGCACTATGTTTGGGGGCATTTTTAATAGCAAAATGTACTTCAGTATGATGTACAAAAATACAAAAAAATATGACACTAAATTAAGCTTAAAAGGGACACTTGTTTATAGCATGACCCCTGAAACAAGGAAGCAGAATGTCACCTATATCAACATTAGTTGGGAATATGTGTATTTGGCAACTCTAAATTGTTTTCTGTCTGTACTCATCTGTGAATGAATGCAAATGTACCTAGAGCATTGATTTTGGGTTTAGACATAAAATTTTAGGATTGAATATAAATATTTTTATCATTAGCAGGAAAGTAACATAACTATGTGATGAATGGTTATTGCTATGTTATATTTCACAAGGACACAATGACAGCATGCATCCTTTGCTCTCATAGTTTGTGAGTTGACCATGGGGCATAGATATTAAAAGACATATAAGATTTAGTCATATCTACTGACAATTTAAATTCAAAAGGAATTTATTGATATTTTAATAATAAACTACTTATTGAGGAACACTCCCAGGGGAAAGAAAGGCAGGCAGGTGATCCAGCCTAATTTTATTTTAAAAAATTGATAATTCGAACTGTAGACTAATGGACTAATGTTATTTACTAAGAGAAGAATTCTTATCAATGAAATGCTTTGAATAGACTATTCCCAATGTCTTAATTTGGGCTACTCTAACAATTACAATAGACTGAATGGCTTAAACAACAAGTCTTTAGTTCTCATAGTTCCTGAGGCTCAAAGTCTAAGACTAGGGTCACAGGACAGTTAGGTTTTTCATGAAGGCCCTCTTCCTGGTTTATAGATGGCCACCTCCTTATTGTATTCTCACATGGCAGAGAGAGTGCAAATTTAATCTTTTTTTTTTTTCTTATAAGGACACTAATCCCATCATGGGGGCTCCATTTCCATGACCTCATCTAAATCTAATTACCTCCCAAAGGTCCCACCCCCTAATATCATCCCATTGGGAAGTAGGATTTCACATAAGAATTTTGAGAAAATACAAGCATGCAGTCTATAACAGTTTAGGATTTCTTATGGTAAACACACTTATAGGCTATGGAATATAAAGCGTGACCCCCAGGAAAATTTCAACTAAACTATATGTGTTTCTGACCTAAAAATGGAGATGTTTCATAACTTAAGTGCTCCCAGCTGTGTGAGATAATGATCTACTGAATTAGGGAACTTATCTTCTAATAAAGCATATTAAGCACATATGTGTCTAGATGTGTCCACAGGAAGGAAAGGCTTAGGTAACCCTGTGGAAAGGCCTCCTCCTGCTTCACCCATACTTTTTGATTGCCTGCGTCTTTGAAATTATTAGGAATGTATGATATGGAGTCAGATCTCTAATTTGTGTGAGTTTGACAATTAGTGTTTCATGTTAGTTTGTACTGGTGCTATGGATAATATTGCCATCTGGACCCACAAAGCATTAGCGAAGGCAAATTTATCAAGATGAAAAGGGAATTATGAAGGACGAGTGTCACCAGTGGTATTTGAAGAAAACAGATTTAGACCCATAAGGAAACTAAGTAGAATATTAGAGAACAATGACCTGAGAAGGAGAAAGAACTAACTTGGAAGGTCTATTACTCAATAACCTGAGTAAAAAGTCTACTGATATTTGCTAAAAGGAAGATAGCTTATCCTTAAAATATACTTAGTGAATGTCCCTGGCCTAGGTTATCTACTAGAACTCAGGATCTATAAGACATGGTTCCCTGGAGAATATCAGGGCTATACAAGTCTCTGGAGCATAAAACAAACATCTTTCATAATTTGACTGCTGTATGAGATGAGCCCTTGAATTCCATTTAGGGACCTCATCTTTTCTGGGCGAGAGGAGCAAGTCTGGCCTTAGAAAGACCTGAGGAATAACTCCTGAAAAAGCAGGTTTCTCTTTGCTTCGTCCAAGCCTTGTGGTTGCTTATTTTTTTCACACTATTTAGTAAAACTTGATATTGATCAGTGTGTTTGACTATCTCATTCTGTGCATTAGGTCAATAGAATAAAATTCTATTTCCTGGTAGTTGCTAGTAGTAGCGGTAATAATGGGGCCCTTAAAAGATGAGGAAATACTGTCAAACTCTTTTTTCTTATTATTGGACAGCCTACTTTTTCTTCTATGCTACCTGGAGATATGCCCTATTTATTCAAAAATTAAGATAAATAAGGTCTATAATAATAGGAAATTCTATAGTTGTAGGCCAACATGAAATGACTACTGAAGCCTAAGGATATTCTTTTAAAGTACTTGAGTAGTTCACAGAGAAATGCCAGCAGAAGCCTGGACTACTTAAGTGTGGATATGGAAATTCAATGATTGGGCATATACATTTCTAACTGCAGGTTCTACATGAAAAAAAAAAAAATGGAGTAGGACCTCCAGTAACTAGGTGGTTGCAAACTTCTATGAGCAGATGCTCCTGAATTTATATGACAGCTAATCTCTTGCATAAAGAGAGGCTATGATAAACCTATCTTGAGAAGAGTTACTTTTCCACATTCTCCCCATCTACAAATGGGGTACTCCTTTTAAAGGGGTTGGACTGCTATAAGTATTAGACTTTACACTGGTTTATTGATGACCAAAGAGAAAAGCCTAATTTAAGGTTATCGACATGAATGATGATAGACATGGTCCTTGGGGGCAGAGGTTGTCACTTACTTTGCATCATTTATGAATGCCAAGAAAATATTCTGGAGGCATTAACTAGCCTACTGAATCGGTTTTGTGTATAGGGTGTAAGATATGTGGATCTAGAGCACACAAATGAAAGTGTGCATTGAAGAGAAAAGTAAAAATATATAGAGAAATTAATAACTGGCCTAAGCAAGAACTTTAGAGACTAACAGGGTTATACAGATTTTGGCAAAATCATATTCTGTATCTTTTCCTTACAGTCTCACAATGTCTCACCCCTGCTTCTGTTTCCTGGAATCATCTCTCTAAAACTGGGTGATGAACACACAATGCAATGTGTATATATACCTTACTGTTGAATTGTACACCTGGAACTTACTGGATTTCATTAACCACTGTTACCATTAAAAAAAAAAAAAGTGAAGATTTTTTTCAGAAAAAAAGTGTTACTTGCACTAATGCTACTCAGGTTTTGCTTCAGAGAAGACTCAAAGTAAGAAAAAGAAGTTGACTAACACTCACAAAGACCTATCATTTACTCATATTAATCTTAGGTTTGTTTTATATAATCTAATTTCATTCCAGATGTCACTCAAAATAAAAAATTAAAATTGTAGCTAAAACTCAAATATTATCAGTAATTATATAAAATGTAAACTAACTAAATACTACAATTAAAAGATTATAATTCTCTGTACGGCCATGCCACCCTGAGCAAGCCCAATCCCATATGATCTTGGAAGCCAAGCAGGGTCAGGCCTGGTTAGTACTTGGATGGGAGATCACCTAGGAAGACTAGGTGCTGTAGGTGTAAAAAATAAAAAATAAGGGATTGTAAACTGAAAAAATCTTTGCAATCTGTGAGGTCAACCAAGGGTTGCCTCGCCTAAAGAAAAAAAATAAAAATAAAAAAGATTATAATTCTGACATTGAATTTAGGGGAGAAATGTCTACAAGACACATAAAAGACATGTTAAACATAAAGACAAAAAAGATTGGAAGTGAAACAATGAAAAAAAAATTTTTTATGTCAATACTAACCAAAATACATTGTAGAAAAACTTAATGTAAGTCAAAAATATGTACTAGAGATAAAAAGAGACATTTTATAATCAGAAAAATGTCAATTTACCTGGGATATTAAAGATTTTGCATTTCTATTCAATTTTTAACATAGCTTTAAAACATCTATCACATATTTTAAGGCTTTTCTTTATAAAAAATTTCTCAAAGTAAATAGTCTCTTATATAAATGGAGTATATTATAAATCTTACAAAAATTATATAATTAAATATATGACCCTATATAAAATTGACTATATAAAACAATCTACAAAATGTAGAAAGGGTGCAAATATGTAAACATTTTGGACCATCTTTATGAAACATCTCACATGCTTAATTGGTCATTTTACTTTTTAGTCTTATATTCTTATAGTTTTATAGATTTTTAACATATGTGAGAACATGTTTATAATTTTCCATACGGTATTTATAATGCCTTATATAGATTAAGTAATTAATTAATAGTTGTAAGTGATAAAGTGAATATTATTTGGTTTGTGAATACATTTGTGATGCTGGCACTTATTCTTCCACATTTAATAGAAATATATTTATTGATTGATATGTCTTATTGCATTTATTTCATTCATATTATTGAGTCATGCTCCCTGCCCTCCCTACTTTCATAGATTTCAAGAATAAGTAATGGAAAAAAGTTTCAGAAAGAATCTCTAGGAGAACTTTAGTTACTTTAGGTTGAGTCAAATGAATTAGTGATTATATACACTTTCCAGAGCATAATTCGTTTTAAGATTTTTTTACTGAAAGAAAATATTGCAAAACCATTTAGTTGTCAAGTTAAAAAGCTTGATAATTTCTTCCCACAATCAAATAATCAGAAATACTGCAAGTTTATTTTGTAATCGTTTCTTAATTTCATTTTTTGCAGTCCATCTCCCAAATTATTTCCCCATCACATATCAGGTCTCCATCATATATCACATGAACAAATTCAAATGCTTCTTAAGCGGTATTACTCCTGGAATACTCCCCTAAAATCAGTCCTTTAGTCATCAAAGTATCTTGTTTAATGTTAAAATAAAACTATGTCTTTTCTTTTGCTTAATGAAACTCTCATCACATTTGAAATGGAGACAAGATGAAAGTCCAAATGTTGTGTAGAATATGATGTCTTCCACGATCTCATTCCTACCTATTTCTCTAGCATATCTCTTGTTACTTTGTAATTTTTACTTCAAACTCCAACAATTACTCAGATAATATATTTTTCAGAGCGTGGTATCAATTTGTTGACACTGCATCTTTTCTTTTTCTGTCCCATTGCCAAGAATGATTTACCATTTTCTAGCTGATTTACCTAGCCAGCTCCTACTTACCTTTTAAATCTCTGTATATTCTCTTTTCCAGAAAGACTTTCTGACTCTATATTATATATACTATGTACCATTACTCTCCTTAACAATCTATAAGAATAAATTTTGAAGGCTGCAGTATAATAATGTATTAATGCATATTAATATTTATTTGTACTTACCATTAGATTAAGAGTCCCTAAAAATCAGAAAGTATCTCATTCAGCTTTGTATTTTTAGTGTTTAACATAACACCTTGCAAATTGTAACCTCTCAATAATTTGTTATGGAAAGAATGAAAAACAATTTTGCAAAATTAATGCTACATAAGCTTGATAGTATTTGGCAGTTTCTCTAAAATAGTATGCTTTCTTATGCTGTGACAGTACTTACTGTAAATGTGAAAGATTTCAGAAGTATCTGATCACAGTTCCATACCTTGGCAGCTTTCTTAGGTTTATTATGAAACAGACACTAAATTACATTGTCTGCTGGCTCCCATCTTCTTTCAGCAATGCAAAAAGCAAAGTTATCTGGTGAAATAATAAAAAGCAAATTTTAAGAAATTCTAAATAACTTGGAGAAATATTTTTAAGACAGTCTTTCAGAAAGATCAATAACAATGAATTATAGTCACGATTTAAGCTACTTCTTATGAGTATAAATAACCCAAACTCAATTTCAATATTAAAGTGTGGTGGTTTTTTTTTTGGAATATGCACATGTAAATTTTAAAAATATTTTCTTATGATGCTTTATTTTAGAAATGGTAAAGATATCTTATGCAATTTGTTAAATGTACTGAAACTTTCAGAAGTGATGAGAAAAATGTCAATAAGGTAGAATGACTAAAAAAGAACAAAAAATGTGCATCAGCCATGAAAATAAAAACAAAAATTAAAAACACACTGGTACATGATATTGTTCTAAGGAAATGAGAACTCTTAAGATTATAAACTAGAATGCTTTTATATTACTTTAAAATGATTAAAGTTAATTTTATTATTAATTCATAGAAGTTCTATTTTTATTGTCATCATTTTGCAATACAGATCTGTTTTATTTTAATTACATACTATGAATTGTAATTTGAAATTAAGGGTAGATCCTATCCTTTAGAAAAACAAAATAACTTTTCCGAAAGTCTTAATATCATGACTTTTAAATCTGTAGAAAGGTAATTGAAAGGTCTTTGTCCTTGGATAACAAATACAATACGAAAGACAAGCCATTTTTATTTACTAGAACTGTTGTAAACTCCTTAGTATTTCTGTTTAAAATTTGATATACATGTTTTAAGGTGTTAAAAAATACTTAATAGTGCTTGTTATTCACTTATTCATAAAATTGTAGCATTAATATTTTCATATTTTTTACATAACACTTTAAAAAGGGAAATTACGAAAAAACAGTGTAGCAGTCCTAAAGCTGAGAGAGGTTCAGAATAAGTTAACAATTCCTCTATTCCTAATATATGTTCAGGTCATTTTTGTTTTACCCATGTACGCAAAATAGTTGATTTAACATTTTAGTACCAATTAGAGAAAATGCTAGAATATTAAACAATGGAAAAAGTAGTTTTTAAGATTGAAAAAGAGAGTAATTTTGCCTGTTTCTGACCTTTGAATAAAAGTAATAGTACAGGTAAACTCTTTTATGTTTGGCTCCTTTCACCTAACCTGATGCTTGTGATCCACATTGATGTATATACGAACAGTGAGCTCTTTTTTCATTACTATATAGTATCATCTTATAGGAATGTGTTATAATTGATCGATTTTCCTGTTGACTAGATGACACTGAATATATCTGTTTTGTTAAATCATGTTTGGATGTAAACCTAGAATTGTAATGCCAAATCACTTTTAAAAGTGATTGTACGTGCATTTGCAGTTGCTGCCTCTGGAGTAGCAGTCACTCATGGCACTGGCAGTGCCTCTACCTCTGTGAGTTAAAGGCAAATTAGAGTGGGGTAAGCAAACAGTACTTTATACTATGGACCACAATGTAGGGAAAGTGCTTTGATGTTGTAGTAAAAATGGTAAAAGAGTAAGGGTCCCTGTTTGGGTTAGACTATAATTGGCCCACATGACATTGCCAATGAAGCCTTAATTAAAAAGTTTTCTTTGCTCGCAAAAAACAAACAAACAAACAAGGAAAACAGAAAAAAGAAAAAGAAAACAAAAACAAAAACAACCCGGCCTACAAAGCAATTTGCTGCAAAAACTCTTTGCAAGGGTTTGTCTAGTACTGGAAAGATGAAGATTCTTACTGTGCCATATACTGTACAATACAATGAAACACAATCATATCAGACATTATCAGAATTTCCTCAAACTCCAGATTTGTAAACTCCCTTTGCACCATTTGATGTCAAAAATTGTACAGGTCTTCAAAATACATCTGTGCTTCCTGAATGCAGCTATTGATGATGTTTAGGAACAATTAAAGCCCAATAGTCTCACCCGTTTGAAGGTGTCTACCCGCTTTCTAGTCATGCAAAATGTATAACGATTATGCAAAAAAACTTCAGCAGCATGCCACATAGTGCTTAATGTTCAGTTTGATGAGAAACATCACTTTTCTTTTGAAAAAAATTGATTATCATTTTTCTTTTCGGTAGTTTCGAATACTAGATATTTTTTCTCCATTGAAATGAAACTACCTAATGTATAATAGCAAAAGGAAATATAGTGCCCAAAATCAGATTTTTATAAGATTTCTTTTGTTATATTTATTTGTGTAAATATTTAGCAAAAATGTAGACATAAAATCTAAATCAAAACATTTTGTTGAACAAATATTAACAGTTGAAACAATTATAAATAAACCTTGACATTTTCTGCATTTGGAAGTTTACAGAAGCAAGTTTACTGACATTAGCTAAATGGTGTTCATGGTCTTTTTTAAAAAAACATAATAGATAATATGCATTGACTGCATTTTTTGAAATAAATTATTCTACATGCAAGAACACATTTTTAATATTATCTTTCCTATGCAGTTGCTAGTAAAATGTATTCAACTATCTTTAACAGATGATGCTAATTTACATTCCCACCATGTGAGTGCTATTGACTTCACAACCTCACATATATTTAGTTTATATTTGGTTCGGTCTCTTCTTTTTTTAGATTTTGGTTATTATAATGGGTACATAATGGTGTCTAATGGTTTGGAGTTTCATTCTTTGATGATTGATTTTTGTGCTTATTGGCTCAATATACTCTTGTTTCGAAATGCCCGTTTAACTTTTAAGAGCTATGTATGTATTTTGGTAAGAGTCTTCTGTTTGACATACAGACTGTAAATATATTCAAGTTCCTGGCTTGACTATACTCTTAATATTGTCTTTCGTTAAACACATTTTTAATTTTAATGAAGATGACACTATCATATTTCTTTTTACTGTTAGTGCTTTTTGTGTCTCATTTACATTATTATTTGGTTCCTTAAGGCCATAGAGACATTTTTTTATTTATATTATAAAGTTTTATTGCTATTATATGGTCCATCTACTATTATTTTAGTGTATTTGTAAGTGGTAATTATTTTTTCCACATGAATATCCAATTAAGCAAACACCATTAATTAAACAAACCATTCTTTCTTCATTGAATTTCAGTGAAAGATTGGAGTGGTGATTGAGATCATGTGAGTATGTGAGTTTGTGTCTGCTTCTGTACTCTTTATTGTGATGTATTATTTTATTTGTTATGTTTACTGATAGATCACTATTGTTGTTTCATAGCTCTTGATGTCTAACACAATCACATTTTTTATTTTTCCCTCAAGAGTGACTTGCTATTTCTATTTTGTATTGCCTAATACATTTTTAATTATCTTGATAATTTCCTCCAAAAACATTTTGCTAAAATTTTGATTGAGAGTGCATTAAACTTACAGATAAATTTGAGAACTAATATCTATAAACATGCTGCTTCCCTTTTCTTAAATATAATATATATTTTAATTTATTTAGATGAAGTCCAAAAAGCAAAAACTATATAAAATAAAAGATAAATTGGATTTCGACAAAATTAAAACCTTCTATTTTTCTAAAAACACAGTAGAAAAAAGACCATAAAGAAAATTAAAAGCAAACCACAGACTAGGAGAAATATTTTCAATACATATGCCTGATGAAAGACTTGTAACCAGATTATATAAAATCTTAACAATTCGATAATATGAAGAAAAATAACTAGAAGTCTGTGATTTTTATCAGGACCTCTCTTATTTATCTGCAGCCTGGATAAATGCCTCAAAGAAAAATTATAAAATGATGGTGTTCATTTTCTCAGCTTCTCTCTCTCCCTCTTTTTTGAAAAGCATATTTACCCTTCAATTCTGTTACATGGTGGCCCTAAATGTGAAGTTACAAGCCGTGCATGGCAAGAAAGCCAGTATAGGTTTTCTTTTATTATTCTGTCCATCTGGACAAGGAATAAGAAAAAATGAGACTAAAGTTGAATTGTGAACATTGGAAAGTTGGGAAATTATGAAAAAGTAAATAGCCAATCTAATAGAGTTATTAAGATCAAAGTAAATTTAGCTGACAGACCCTGAGTGTGTGGGGGTCCTCCAGAGTACCATTGAATGTGTTTTAGAAGAGAAATAGTCGATTTTAAACATCAACCAAACCTAGATATTGTGAACATGTTATTATTGTACCAATAAAAAATAAAAGTTATGTCCATTCTTTTCTCTCTCCTCTATCCTATATACACGGATATTTCATAGTAAAGAATACCAGATCAAAATATCTCATAAGCCTGTAAAGCATAACACTCTCTAATTTCAGTAGAAATTTCTTTTCTATATATACTTTATTCCTATGAATAAGCCAAAATAATCATAAAACTGCTTAAGTATTAGTAGTTTTACATTTTAGGTAGATTTTTAAAACTCCTTTTTAATAAAATGAAAGATAATTTTGAGATAATACACTTCTATTATGTTACAATGAGAGAGTTCCTCTAGCTCTTCTAAGTTAAATATCAAGGGAATATTTTTAAAATCTAGAAAGAGTAAACCCAACGTAAATTCATTTATAGAAAAAACAATAATTGAATCAATTTTATTGTATCTGCATGTTAAATTTAAAATTTATTAGTGAACATATTATTATTCTTTGACTTTCATTATCATGTTATGCTTGCGAAGCAATATAAATTGTTTAAGTATATTCCCTCAAAATTTCCATAGATTAAGAATATACTGACTATACAAACACTGGCTTTGGTTAGTTCTGTTTTTAATAATCCCTAGAAATCACAGTTTAAAAGTGAGAAAGTTGTTTTAAATTAATAATTATACTCCTTGAACTTCTGCAATCTGAGGTTTCACAAAACTTGTTAACTTTTATAACTTTAAAGTTTCTTATATTTTATATAAGTCTGCATTTCCTAAGTTCCAAAAAAGAAGTGAAATCATTAGAAGATTGCTCTAAATGTATTTCTAGCCTGAAGGGAAGCAGCAATCACCAGAAATCTAATAATAAAGCTAGTATTTAAGAGGTTAGGTTTCTAGGAAATTTTTGCAGACCTAAGATGTTTGGAGAGTTTTAATAAGCAGTCAAAGTTTGGGATACTTATAAAACTTTCACAATATTTGAGTGTTTTTCATGACTCAATATCTTATAGTTACCATTTGATCCTGTGCAGAGGCATATCTGTGGACTCAGAGCAAAATTTCCCAAACCGTGTTCCGCAGAACATTAGTTCTACAGTATGTTTATAAACGCCTCTCTCAGATCTCTCTCTCTCTCTCTCTCTCTCTCTCTCTCTCTCTCTCTCTCTCACACACACACGCACGCACACACACACACACACACACACAAAATGAGTGCTTGCTATCGTGATATAATTTTGCGAGTGGTTCGGTTTAAAATTTTTTGACTAGTTTTTATTCAGAATTTACTATATATAAATGATTATTCTTCAAATGAATAATGTATGTGTAATATTTTCATAATTTATTTGAGTACAGAACCCTTTTTCTGGAACATCTTAAATAACTAGCATTTAGCAGAGCATATTTTAGGAAACCTTCTCTTAACAGTTAACATGGCTGAGATGATGGATTATATTTCTGTATTAATCACATAATATCTTTCTTTATAGAAGAAAGTAATATTTCTTTCTCTTTAAAAATTATAACATGCTTGGATGTGTGTAATCTAGGAAAAAAACTTTCTACTGTTTGAGGTTAATGCCACTAAATTGATAATATTAATGCCTAATGTTCCATATACGTCTGGATACTCTTTCTAATTTTTTACCTACATTAATTTTTTAATGTCACAACAATATCATGGGGAAAGTAATGGTACTGCCTCAATTTACAGGAGAGAAAACTGAAGGACAATTAAGATATTATGAGTGAAATTATACAGTTATTACAATTCACAGCTGAGAATCAATTTGAGTACTATGACACCAACGACCTGTATTGTTTACCACTATTCTATACTGCCATTTGATGTTCGACATGTTATATTTAATAATTCACAGGTAAAATATACAAACACTAATGGCAAGGGTAATATTTTACACAATCTCAATCTCTGTGACTGAATTACTTAAGGAAGAAAACTAAACAATCAGAAGGCTATCTTAACTATAAATCTATGAAAGAAACCAGTGTGCCAACTCATTAAAACTAATACCTTAGGTTTGTTGCTTGAATACTGCTTAAGGTAATATGATTACAGCACGACTTATGGAAATAAGTATGCATTTTAGAAGAAATGTATGGTCTTTGAGAAAATAATGATATTTATAGAATGTACATTACTATTTATAAAGACTTTCTTCAAAATGTCAACTCACATCGAAGTCTTCTGTGGTAAACTGATAAACAGAATCAGTGATGTCATCTGTTTATAATTGTCTAATACTTTAACATATGTAAATTCTATCTGTCTCAGAAGATAATAAGCTATTTTAGAGCATGCTTACTTTTTCTTATGCTTATTTTGTTGTTAATCAACCATTTTGTTTAATGAAATACCAAATATAGAAATGTTAAAAAAAAAACACTTCTTCAAACCAGTAATGTATGTAATCATGGCCAGAAGCAAAAGTTGACATAAATAAAAAATATTTGACAGGTAGCATATAGAAATGGATCAATGGATTTAGTGTTTGAAAATATTTTTTAACCTATAATAATTTACAAAATTATGTTGATCCTTGAAATAATGAAATATTATGTGATATACAAATCAAAAATAGTGATATTTTCTAGAAAAATTATCCAATGTAATCTAATTTAGGTTGAAAGTAAATAAAGGAACTATATGAAATGGTTGAAAAATAATTAAAATTCTGAAGAAAAGCGATGGCCAAAAACTTAGAATTTTTAGTAGAAAACAACAAAAATAAATTTGCTACAGTGTAAGGAAGATGCTACTACACTTGCTAATAGTTAGTAACTCTCAGGTTACCAGGTTGGCAGAACTATACATTCACTGCTTTCACAGCATGTACTTTTCTATTTGCCTCCTTCAGATTTCCAGTTTATCCAATGACTGATTAAAATATATCAAATATTTTATCTAGTTGAACTCTATTTTTGTGCATTTTTAGAATTAAGGCAGAATGTGAAATACACAAATTAGTTGGTATTGAATTAAAAATGTATTGTTTAAATGTCCTTCACATGCTTTGTTTTCTGTAATACAGTTTTACAATAACCATTTAAGAATTGAAAGTCAATTTAAATGACTTATAATTTAAGTATTATTTCTTTTGTCTTACTGAATTAGGTCACTACTATGTGATTTTGTATGAAAAATAACAATTTGAAGGCTCCGTAGTTCTGTATCAACTGCATGGTCAGTGAAAAAATAAGTTACCTTCCTCCGATATCCTGAGGAATAATGCCAATAATAAGAATGTAACATTCTGTTATTCTAACAGAAGAAAATAAAAACAGTTTTAGTTTTTCTATACTAATTAATGTTATATGAAGATAAATTTTATTATCTATTAAACTCATTAATAATCTAGTGTTTTGCACTACCCTGAATGGCAACTGAAATTGAATCTTTGTGTGGTATAATTTACTTGGATAATCATAAAGTTATTGAAAGCAATTTAAAAGCAAGAATATAGAATATAACCTTGATTTTAACTTAGGCAGCACAACTTGGCAGTGGTTATGGTGGGGCTGAAGTTCTCCAGATGTTTTTAATGAGAGCTATTAATTCTCTATTCTCTAATGACATTAATTGTTCAATGCAGAGCACAAAGGATATGCCCTCTGAGAAAGAAGATTCGAAGTTTAGTGTTAGAGATCAGATTTCTTTCTGCAATTTAAAAATGAGAACTATTGTGATATAAGTATCTTTGGAAATGGTGTTCAAAAGGAAATTAGCAAGTTGTTTGGTCCCCATTTAGATAATGAGAAAGTTATTCATTTTCATATCTCTTGTTATGTGTTTTACATTAAATTGTTCTTAACCTGTAAGCACACATATAGTAAACAGATAGCTTTTATGACTTCTATTTTAAAAAGATAGAAGTGACTGAAGGGTTTTAAGGCTTTAAATTGTGTTTATTTGTACTGTAAGATTAATATCTATGACTGTCTAATGACACTATTTTCAGGCAAAACTTTTCAATTATTTTTTATTCTACACTACAGTTAAGTATATATTTATTTCTCCTGAATGTACTTTTGACCTAATAATTTCCCTTGCCTGAGACAATACAGATATCTCAAGAAGTTATTTTTAAGCATACACACACATAAAAGAGGAGAATAAATTAGCATTTATTAAGATTTAAGTAGTGCCACATATATAAAGTACAATTTTATTTCATTTATTAAATACTATTTTAGGAAGCTCTTGATTTCTAATTTTTTATAAGACAAATCCAATAGTGTTAAATATTTTTCCCATACAGTAAGTAGAGGAGATGAGATTTGAAATCCAGTGTTTGATAGGAGAGTCTATGCCTTTTCCTTTACAGCATTCTTTTTTTCTTTCCACAATTTTCTACTAATTTGGAAATGCATAAAATAAGAATTACATTTGCTAGTGAATCATATTCTCTGACTTATAGGATACATATTCTGTGCCTATGATGTGCCAAGCCCTATTTTAAAGGACAAGAAAAAATATATATATACAAGAGGACTCTGATATATATTGAGTCAGGTTTAAGTGTAGTTAAAGAATGACTTTTAGTTAGAAACGACTCTCTGGAGTACTGACGCTGTACTGTGACCTGGGTCGCAAACAGAAAATATGAGGACAGTGCATTTCAGGCAGAGGAAACATAAAATGAAAGGTCCTAAAGGGGAACTATTGCAGCTCACATACTAATGGAAGGAAGGCTGGTATGATTACAGCACAAGAATCAGTAGGATGAGTGCTTCAAATGTAGAAGGAGAGTCAGCAAAAGCAAATAATGTAAGGTCCTGTAGGTCATAATATGCATATTGAATTTTTATAGGTGAAAAGTTTTAAATAGTGAGATTTGTAATTTTATGTTATCATTTTGGTTAGTGTGAGGAGAACAGATTGCAGGTGTCAAGAATGGAAGAACAGATCCCAAATCAGGAGAATTTCCCCTATAATCCAGGTGAGAAACGATGTGGCTTGCCAAAGGAAGTTGGCAACGGGATGAATCAAGAATGTCTTCTAGGTTTTCAACTTGAATAACTTAGTCGTGCCATTTATTGATTTGGAAACACTACAGGAGGAAAAGGAGGAAAAGTAAACTACGGGAGGAAGCAACCATATGTCTGATAGGTCTAATTTTTAATCCCATATAACCCAAGAAATAAAATTTCACAGACATTTATTACAAACTCAAGTTATAGTTAGAACCATAATTTTGAAACCAAAGTTTCAGATGCATTTTCTAATTTTTTTTTTTACCTCTCTTTATGTTGTGTATCAGTGCAATAGTGTAATACAGCTAGATAGCGTACCACAGTTACAGCTACACAGACATTTGTCCCTAGTCTCTGTAATAAGAGGCGATCATACAGTTAAGGGTTTCATAAATATTAATAAATGTTTTCTGAGGCCCTCAATAGAATTTTTACACTGTCTGACAAATTTTTTGAAATCTCCAAATTATGTAGTATATAATCATTTAAAAATTTTCCGCTGCAAAAATTTTTTTTAGAGAATAGTTTCTTACATGGTTTTAATTTACCACCTTGGCAGCTATCCAAGTAAGAACTCATAATTTTAAGACACTTTAAAGCTCCTAAACAGAAGTAGGTCAAATGAAGGTGCAAAGGGGGGTTTATAGATGCAATCATTTTACTTAATAGAGATATTGCTTTTCAATGGTCAACGTTGTGATTTTTTGTGTTAAACCATGACAAACATTTACTCAATATAGACATACTTTGAGTAAAATATATTTGGTTCATAAAGCTAATATAGTAGTTTCTATACATAAATAAAATGATGAGAGTTAAAATTTGTTGACTCATGTGACACCATATGCATTATATGATTATTTGGTTGTGTATTATAGAACTCCTTTTTATTTGCATACATATGCTATATACACATATATTTTAACTATATTATCTTTTGAGAAAATATATTTGGCTATAAAATAAAAATCTGTGGCTACATAATAGAAATAATGATTATTATGTACAATAAATATATTTTCATTGGGAAGCAGAAATTTTTGTGCTAATGGAATCAGCATTTTTTCTCTAGCTAATTAAACATATGTTATATTTGTAGTCTGCTAAAAATTGTCATCTCTTTAAATGTGGGCAGATCTAGAGTTCTCTTACTTTAGTCATTTTAATTTATTCCAATTTTATCCTTTGACTATTTTGTCAGCATCAACTAGGAAAAATAAGTATTAGATTAGAAAGTGTATTTTGAAATTTTAATTACTTATCAAGACATATTTTAATGTTTGTTTATTAGAATTTGGAATATTTTACAAGCCAAATAACAACTGAGCATATATAATTATGTTAATCTTTCACTTGGACCTAGATCACTCTTCATAAATAACACCCCTTCTATCCTTCCATTTACAGCTAAGATTCTTGAAAGAGCAATCGGGCAGTCTCCACTTTTTCTCATTTTATTCTTCCTAACACTCAAACTTTTTTTTTTTTTTTTTTGCTTCCACTACTTCATTAAAATTGATCTTGCCAAAGTCTCCAAAGAGCTTACTTTTGCTAAATCTATTGTTTAACTGTCAGATTTTTAGATTTAAATCAGTATTTGTTACAGTAAATCACTCCCTCTTTTTAAAGTACAAGCCTTCCTTTGGTTTCCAAGACATCATATTCTCATAGGTTTCTCTACTATCTCACAAAATTCTTTATTCCTCGTTTGCTGGTCCCTCCTTATTTCCACATCTATTAAGGTCTCAATTTCTGTTTCTTTTCTTTTTTATCTATGTGCATTCTCTCAGGGAACTTTTCCATTTGCATGACTTTAAATTACTTTTATAAGATTACAACACTCAAATGTGTGTCTCCAACCTGTACTTCTCTTCACTCCTGTTAATTGTCTAATCAGCATGTTTATCTCTACGTGTTAGAAACCATGGCCTAGGTACATAGCCAAACCTGAGCTTCTGATCTCTACCCTGAAATAAAAACAAACAAAAAACCCACTTTTCCTGCGTTGGTCCCCTTAGTTAATGGTTATTCTATCTTTTCATTTGTTCAAGTCAAAAACTTAGTGTCATACTAGGCTTCCATATTTCTTTAGCAACATAAAGATGTATTTAGGTTAAGAAGGAATAAGCACTTTCTTTCATTGTATTAAAATTTTAAATATTGATACATGTTTATTGAAAGCATATATACTGATGATAATATAGAAAATTACTATTAAACCTATAATTTTTTTCTCAGTACATAGTAATAACTCACTGTAGAGAAACTCATCTCATGGAAATATGTTGATGAGAATGGAAAAAATATATTTATAGCAATTTCATCAAACAAGGAATATTCTTTTTTTTTTCCAAAGTGAAGCAAGTGAGGTTGTATTTGCAAAAATTATATTTATTTCTTTTATTTCTGTCAGTAGCCAAGCTAACAACTTATCCTGTGAATGATTATTTAAATTTAAATTAATTTTGATAAAACAAATTAATTACAGCATTTATATACATTTTTAGACTTTTTTTGATGGAAGATAAATTTCAAAATATACTTTCAAACAAATTAATTTGATGTTTTTAAATAAAATCACACATATATAATATATTATTACCTTCTTCATTGATAATTGTTATTGTAGAGCATATCAAAACAATTCGTAGACACTATCTTTTTTGAAGATTATGATTTTTATTTTTCCTTCAATCTTATGTGATATATAAAAGCAAGTTGCATTTGTTCCTTTCATGGACAGTATTAAATTCATTAAAATATTATCTTATTATTTAATGTTTAATCATTAAATGTTTAGAGAAGTGTATGTTTAATATTTCATATTTAAACATTAATAGGTTTGTATTGATGTCTTCTAAATAGCACTAGGGATTGCAATGGCTAAAGAATCATGTTTTAAGACTATAATAAAAAGTTGCATTAAAGTTATTTATTTGACAATATTTGGTGAATCAATGGAAAAAAGAGTAATTCAGATACCACTTTCTATTAATACCATGATTTGAAATATTCAGTGTTTAGTTGGTAATTTATGGAAGATCATCTGATAGAATAAATTAAACTATCAAAGTATTTTTTATTGCAACTTGATGAATGTACTGATATTTTTGATGATACAATTTTTTAGGATATAAGAAATTTGAGTATGATGGTGATATGAAGAAATAATTACTTTTAGAATCATTTTTGACAAATATTACTAGTTCTGAATTGCACCAATTATGATTATTACACTACCTTCATTTACCTATAAATATAACCATCTATCAATTCATATTCTATTTTATTCATTTTGAAGGAGCTTATACATATCAACATACTTTACTCCTAAACATGTTATTGCACATTTCATTAAAATTAGAACTTAATAATCTTATATATTTTTGATGAAATACATTTTATATACAGTGAAATGTATCAATTTTAAGTGTGTCTTTTAATGAGCTTTGACAAATGCATCTTTTTTCCATAATGAAAAAATAGAACTTTATCATCACTCCTTTTCTGTTAATCATTGACTCACTTTTCACCATAGTTAGTTTTATCTATTCTAGAACTCCACATAAATAAAATTATAAAATGTGTATTTTTGTATGTTTCTTTCAATCAAAATCTCAATTAAAAAACAATCCATGTTTTACATATGTCAGTGTCAGTAACACTCCTTTTAATTACTGAGTAATATACCATTATATGAATTTTAAGATATAGGATTATATGGAGAGAAGCATCACTATATAAAAATCATAAGCAAACTGGATAAAAATAGATTGACTCCAGGAAAGGACCAATAAGACTGACAGATGAGTTTTCAACAGAAACTGTAAAAGCCAGACAATGGAATGACATCATCAAAGGGTTGATATACATTTTTTAAAAAGAAAAAATGAAAAGAAACCACCAACCTAAATTCTATTTTTACTGAAAAGTATCCTATAAATATAAAGGCAAAATATGATTTTAGAAAACTAAAAAATTGAGAGATTTTATTACCAGCAGATATGGAAATTCCGGACACACTAATGTAGTTCTTCCAGTTGAAAGAAAGGAATCTCAGAAGAAAATGAGCTGATATGGAAACATAGAAATTTGGAAAATAATGAGAGTCATGGAAAAGATATCATGTGGATATTTATTTTAAAAAAACTATTAACTATTTAAAGAAACAATAATAAAATGTCTTGAAGGGCTATAACAAATATAGAATTCAAATATATAAAAATGATAACATTAATTTAAATTATTTATGACTTCATGTTTTTAAAGCAGTTTTAGTATTATAGCAAAATTGAGAGAAAGGTTACAGAGATTTCTCATATATCCCTTTCCCTGTATATGCATAGCATCCCCCATTATCAGTATCACCCACCAGAATGATACATTTTTGACCTAGGTAGACAAACAATGGCACATCATAATTAACCCAAATTCATCGATTACCTTAGTATTCACTTTGTGTTATATTAGGCTCCCATATTTCTTTAACAACATAAAGACATATTTAGGTAAAAGAAGAAGCAGTTTCTTTTGCTGCATTAAAAATTTTGGATAAATGTATAATGATATATACAAATGGAAAAAGGAGCTAGTGGAATTTCTTTTATAACAGCACTAATCCCATTGAAGTCTCCACCCTTATGACCTAAACACCTCCTAGAGGCCCCACCTATTAATACCATCACCATTAGAGGCTAGGGTTTCACCATATGAATTTTGTTGGGACACAAACATTCAGACTACAGCTATCCATGTGCAGGCTTTCATGAGTACATAAGTTGTCAGCTTCTTTGGGTAAATACCAAGTAGTGCAATTTCTGGATCTCATGGTAGAATATGTTTAGTTTCTAAGAAAATGCCAAACTGTCTTCCAAAGTGGCTGTACCATTTTTTGTTCCCACCAGCAATGAATGAGCATTCCCATTGGTTCACATTCTCATCAGCATATTGTTCTGTTGGTGTTCTGGATTTTGGCCATTTTAATAGGTGTGCAGTGATATCTCATTTTTCTTTTAAATTGTACTTCCCTGATGACATGATATGAAATATCTTTTCATGTCTTTATTTACCATTTGTGTATGTACTCTTTAGTGAGTTGTCTTTTTAAGTTCTATGGTCCATTTTTAAGATTTAATTGTTTTCTTATTATTGAGCTTTAAGAGTTCTTTGAATATTTAAATAACAGTCCCTTATGAGATATCTTTTACAAATATTTTCTGTGACTTGTGTGACATGAACAAAACCTGTGACTTATCCTTAAATTTTCTTGGTATTGTCTTTCACAGAGCAAAATTTTTAATTTTACTGAGTCCAGTTTATCAATGATTTCTTTCATGGATTATTTGTTTGGTGTTGTATCTAAAAAGGCATTACCATACCCAAGGTCATTTAGGTTTTCTACAAAGTTATCTTGCAGAATTTTTATACTTTCGTACTTTACATTTAAGGGTATAATGCACTTTGAGTTATTATTTTTTGTGTGTGTGTGAAGGGTATAAAGTTTGTGTTTAGATTTTTTTTTTTTTTTTGCATATGGGTGTCCAATTATTCCAGCACTATTTGTCGAAGAGACTCTGCTCCATTGTATTGCCTTTGCTTCTTTCAGAGATGACTTCTCTATATTAATGGGGTCTACTTCTGGGTTCTCTTTCCTGTTGCATTGATCTACTTATCTCTTTAACCAATACCACACTGTCTTGATTACTGAAGCTTTATAGCAAGTCTTGAAAATGATAGAGTCAGTTCTTCAACTTGTTTTCTTTCAGTATTTTTGGCTCTCTGGGTCTTTTGCCTCTTCATGTAAAATAAAGGGAAAAGAACAGCAAAAATATTTGGGGCAATAAAATATAATGAGATTGTGGATTTAAACTCAACTATATCAGTCATTATAGTAAATAAAGATGGAATGATCTCATGAATCAAAATATAAAGATTGCCAGAATGGTAAGAATACACAAAATAACAAACCCAACTGTATGCTATTAAAAAAGAGATACACTTTAAAAACAGAATAACAGATGGGCTGAAAATAAATGAATAGAAGAAAATCTGTAATTAAAATAATAAGTAAAAATAGTGAAGGTGGTTATAGTAATATAAAATAAAGTAGAATTTAATGCAAAAATATTACTAGAGATTAAGGAAAACATTTCAGAATGATGAAATACTGAAACAAATGCATAATAGTCCTTCAAAATATAAAAATAAAAATAGACAAAACTAACAGAACAGATAAATTATTTTCATATTTGGAGATTTTTATATGTGTCTAATTAAGTAATAGAAGCAGCAAACATAATTCAGTAAAAAATGTAGAAAATTAAGCAACTCTATTATAAACTTAACCTACACTTAACCTCCTAAATACATTATTTTCAAGTGCACATGGTTCATTTACCATACCTAATGCTTGGAGTAGGTAAGACCTACTGTTTCATAGTTCATTGTTCACTGTATATTAGCGCAAGTCTAAAAAGTAAAAACAAACCAAAAAACAAAAAACAACTAACTAAAAAATGAACAAAATATTTGAAAAGGCAGTTCACAAAAAATGATATCCAAGTGGACAATTAGTTAATGAAAAATACGTTCAAATTAATTATTTTCATGTAAATGCAAATTAAAACTGCCATGAAAGAACATTGAACTCATGCCAATAGAGTTAAAATTAAGATTGGGAATGCAAAGTAATGGCAAAATATTAAACAAGTATAATTCCCATACTTTGCTGATGATAGATAAATTTTTACAACTAGTCTAGACATCTCTTTGTTAGAATCTCCTAAAGTTTAACATATTTCTACCTCTATGACTTAGGCACCCCACCGCTATGATATAAATTCAGGAGAACTGCATGCACATAACTATGATAATACAAACTCATTGCATTTTATTCATAGTTAGCAAAACTGGACACAACTCAAAACCCATTAACAAAAGAAAGGCTAACTAAATTGTAGCATACAAATACAATGCAATAAGACATAACAATGAAAAACAATCCACTAAAGTACTCAAGAATGTGGATAAAGCTCACATATTATATATTGAGTCAAAGAATCCAGATAGACCTGATTCCATACAGTATGATTCCTTGAATATGCTGGAAATTAAATTTTACAACAAGCAAAATTCATGGTAGTGGAAGTCAAAAGAGAGGATATTTACTTACTGGAAAGCAACACCATAGAGCCTTCCAAGATATTGGAAATGTTCTATATCTGATCTGTATAGTTTTGCACATGTGCATATTGATTAAAACATAATTGAGCTGTTTATTAAAAAATATATAAATTTATGTTTTTTATATTAACCCTAATAAAAAGTGAATATAGTTAAACCTCAATCTTTATTGATATTTCTGTTTTCATTCTTTTTCTCTATCATGTTTATCTAAATATTATCTATAAAAATGAAGTATACGATCAACTTTTGTATATGTTCAATGGGCAGAATAATATTGTCTGGAGGTTTATTGACATTCTTTACTTAAATTCGTTATTTCTAAGAGTTTCAGTATTACATATTAAAATACCAATATGTATGTATATTTGCAGGAATTTTATTATTTGAGGTTTATCACTCTTGTTAATGTTAATGAATTGGATCTTGGTTATTACATAATGTTATTTGCTACACTTGGTATGTTAGTACATCGATCCTTGCTCTAACCCGTGATATTCATTTGTCATTTTTTTTTTTCCCATGGATAGCTTTCCAAATTTTTATTTTCAACTACTTTGTCATTTTGCATTGTGATTTTAGTAAAAGTACATTTCTGTTTTCTTTTTTTAACTCAACCTGAAAATTCTGTTGTATTTAATCTCCTTTACTACTCTCAGCCTAATAACTTCAATATGTAATTCAAGTTTTTTAACTTACTTTAGCTCTTACTTATGTTGCTCTTTCTCTTTTACTTTCTCCCCTATTTTTGCATGCTTAAACAAGTTGCAATTCAGTTTTCCACCTGCTGATATATAAGTTCCTCTGCATTTTCTATTACGTTAATGGTTGCCATTACTTCCTGCCCAACAAATGAATTTCACTCTACTCATAATAAAAAATAAGGTAGCGTCTCTTTTCTCTACAGACTGTTTTATACAGCAGTGCTCATTTTTCTTCCAAACATTTTTCTGCATAATGAGATCCGTTCTATTGTTTTACTGGTATCCAACTGTCACATCAATTCCCAGTTACACCTAATTACCCTCTTGATCCCAGTGCCTATTTGCTTCAGGTGAAAAGAGTCATTTGAAAGAAGGAATCATGAGGAAGAGATCAGTCAGGTTTTATCTTTCCAGAGGACGCATTTGCAAGGTAGTTTTCAATTTGAATTTGAAATTTTGATTATATTTTCTCTCAGTCTTAAACTTTCCAGTTTGAAATATTTCCCATGGCATTTTTGAGATGGAGAAAAAGTTTAGAGTGGAGAGAAGGCTACACTGTTTCACTATTTGTGTGATAAAATGAAATGGGGGTGGAAAGGATGTTCAGAGTAGGTAAGAATTAATGTTTTGTAGTTCGTTGTCCACTGTATACTAGCACAGGTCAAAAAAAGCTACCTAACTTCCTTTATTTACGTGTTGTTACATAGGGATGATAAATCCTAAAATAAGGGTGATGAGCTAGTTTCGAGAATTAAATGTGTTACAATCTATGAAAGGGTATTTTAAATTGTAAAGCGACATCATAAAATGTTAGATATTATCTTTAAAGATGTATATTATTTTGTATGTCAGTATCAGAGTTTTCTTAGTTTTTTAAAGTCAAAATTGTTATGAAATGATTTATATGGTTTCCTATGTTCTTTTCTTGGGGTATAAATAAATTTTATAAGCTATCATTTTATTTGTAACTTTTAAAATATTTCTCAATGAATTACTTTGCATTTACTTACATTTAGCTTGTATTTTGCCCTTTTGATTATAGTTGTTAGTAAGATTTTTTTCTCTTTCTATTATCTTGGAAGGATTAGAATCATTTGCTAATGTGACAATTTTATCCTGAAATGTTATTGTTTGTTTGTTTTTTTTTTCACTCTGAAGATCTGAGATTGGTATAAGCGTGGTAATTGTAAACTTACATGATAACCCAGCTACTATTAATAGGAATTAGAGTGTGGCCAGGTGAATTTACCAGTGTGTGATAGGTATATGTTATGACTTAGAAATTGAATTTAGGAACTAAATCTTTGATCCAATCAGTCTCAGAGTTTAATGCCACATAGTATATGTGATGGTGTTTGCGAATTATTTAAGACTATGTGAACAGAACCAAAGGTGGGAGTGTATTAAAATTCCCTCTGAAAGTTATGAGGCTCTTACTCCTATAGTTGATAATACCAGAAGCTGAAGATTAGATTAGTTTAACTAAATAACCCTCAATGCTGCTATGTCTATGTCTTCTGCTCCCTTTGGCCACTTATATGGAGGAAACCGTAATTGTCGTTTGTATCTGTTGGCATCTTTCCATCACTCATGTCAATATCTCATTATAATCACCATTTCAACGATAACAATCTAGAAAGAGCAGAGTTCCAACAAAAAGATGTCTTCAGTAACTCTTGATCTGATCAAAGGCTTGGTTGGCATCATGAAGATATTTATTTTTGACCCTATGATGTTTTCACTTTAGCTATTTTATATGAGTTTTGTCTTTTATATGACTAGCTTTCCTGAGATAATTTGCATGTTAAATGTAGCATATTGCATATGATATGTTCAATAAATATTTGTATTTACTTGGACTAATCATATCATGTGCCTTAAAAAGTTAAAGAATAATTATTCTTTTCTCTGGAGTTTGTCAGGTGTTAATTTTCCCAACATGTTACCTAATGGAAAAACTCAGGTGTTTCAAAGGAATTTATGTACATTTTGAATTTAATTTTTGGAAAATTCAATAGCAACTCTGATGACTCTTATGTTCCAGGCAATATCTTTGATGTACATATATTAGGATGCTTTTTCAAATATTTGCCAATTGTTCTAATCAGATATTTTCTTCTTTTTGAGAGTTATTTTACAGTAGTGATTTATTACCAAAAAGTATTACTTGGCAATGTTTTGAAAACTAATATAAATTTTCAATCACTGATTTTTAAGTAATGTATTTGTGCTTCCTTTCATATTCTAGATTATATTTATCCTCTAATCATATATGTTTAAATCTATTTATATTTGATTAAAACTCAGCCTATATCTCTTAGGCTCCCTATATAGTGTTGATGTTGTCTTGCCTATTAAAAAATAGATTAAAATGTTATTTCTTCTAATACAAGGGAGATTTAATAACATATTTCAAAAATGTTAAGAATTACATTTTTTAAATGATTCTTTCTAATGTTTTCCTGAGTATGTTAATATTTATATGCTGGTTATTAAAACCTAAAATATTTAGGTAGAATTTTTTAGGAAGAATTTATTCATAATTTTTATGACAATTTTTTTTCTTATACATGACTGCTTGTTGTGTTCTTAGAAACACATATTTTACATTAAAATAAATTTTTAAAAACTTATTTTTAAAATTCTCTTTTTTCTCTCATTATGGGTTTGATCAATTGATCAGCCTGTAGGGAAAGTATGGAGCTCTAGGCACCTAATGAGGAGCTTTTCCTTTTGTAGAAGATATGAATGATTTAGTGGAAAATTACCTCTCAACATGCCTAGAAGTTAACTTGTGCATGGCATGGCCAAATTTCTAAAATGAGTGTGTCCATGCTCTCAGAACTCCAAGGTGAAAGGGATTCTAAGAAATATCCTGAAAATTTGCCTTTTTTCTAACTTCTTAGGTTGTCTGCAGGCCAAACAAGCTACTTTCCTCAAAGGTTATATCCTATAGATCGACTCACACGCATACAGCTGTGATAGCACACAAAAAGTTATACCACCTTCCAGATAGTGACTACTTTTCTTTGTATAATTTACTTCATGTAAAAATAGTGAATAAATATATTTTGACATTACAGTTTTGGGCAAAGATATCTTTACTATTACACTTAGCAATATTTTCTTTTTCTTTCTTTCAACTCTTGGTTGACCTTACAATCTCTTATTTTTTATTTATTTTATTTTTTTACACCTACAGCACCTGGGTTCCTATGGGGTCGCCCATCCAAATACTAACCAGGCGTGACCCTGCTTAGCTTCTGAGATCAAAATAAGATCAGGCTTGTTCAGGGTAGCATGACTGTAGACTCAACAATATTTTCTAATCAGACTATACGTAGAGAATAAATTTGAACTGCGCAACTTGCTTTGTGAACCTATCCAAGCTGTACATATCCATCTTTATAACCTCAAAGTATATTTTTAGCCCATTTGCTTTTTCCATGAGGCTAGAAACGCATTTGCCTTAGCAATTTGTTTTACTTAAAGGATGATTTTCTGTGTCATAGCTTTTAAAGTACAACTTTAATGAAAGGTAATGGGGAACCCCCAAAGTTTTGAAATATTAGTGAAGAAATGCTACAGAAAGATTTCCTTTCCAATGTATCACTCATTCATAATGCCCCTCTACCAACAACCAACTTCCTCTCGTTTTTTGGAGGATATAATAAATTTTTATTACATTAAATTGTATGTATAATCATAAACATTTAAATTATTTTTTATTATTTTCTTACACTTGTTTTCATTTTCAAATGGTATGTTTTTTCCCCTATCTATGGAAATTGTTTACATATCTTGATTTGAGATTAAACACTTAATTTTTTAAAATTAAAACTAATGGAATTCTTAACACTTTTTTTTTATTTAGAAGGAAATCGAAATTGTTGTGAGGGGTAGATATATGTGGACATCATTTAGTCAGGATCATATTATTTATAAGAAATTTTGTGATTTCTAAGATATGTATGGCTGTCAGATTTTTATGTGAAATCTTTCAACTTCTAAATGTTAGAAAAAAGTTTAATAAAAAATCTGGCATCCAAGGTTCAGATATAGCATAAAATTCAATGCTATTTTCTTATCAAAAAATTTTCAAAATTGTGATGATGACGACTTTATAGTTTTTTAAAGTTTGTATATTAGAGATTCCAATCATTCGTATACTACCTATCACTGAAAAATGCTAGTTTTTGTGTTGTGAAGCATATAGGTAAAGCTTAATTTCAGGATACCATTGTTGTAATTCTCTATCTGATAACTTAGGACTGCAGCAGGCTGATGTTTCTGGACCTCATTTAACTCTTTGCTTTACTGTTTTATATGGATTTCTATCTAATGTACCACAATGAGGAATTTCCTATACCTCTAAATATATTTATATCAGTGTTTATTTTCATTAATCTTATGATATACCATAATTAATTTGATTTGCCACTTTTAGGAAGTTCCTAATTTTTCATTGTAACAAATCATGCTGTAATAAACATTTTTATAAATATATTAGTTTGCACCTATCTGACTATTTCCTTAGATTGAAATCTTGAATATTGAATTGGTGGGTCAAAGCGGATGAGTTTTAGCCATCTTGCTTTATACTCTAAACTTTACCTCCCAGAATTAGAATACTCATTTTTGGCCAATTTAATATGTTAGAAATGGTGCATTCAAAGGTAAGTGCCAAGTCTGAGTAGATAGAGAAAATTTAGAGATATCAAGATTCATCTTGATTCCTAATTTCCAGTGTGCCAACGGCCCCAGTTCTTATTTTCCACATCTTGAAATGACCATCTATTTTTAGATGTGCGATGTCAGAATATAAAGTAGGATTTAGGCCTTCCTTCCCTCTAGCTCATTCTGTTTCTTACTTCCAAGGAGAGGGGGATAGAACACCATAGTCAATTCAATCACCTTGTTGCATAATAGAGATTGAAATGGACTTTTTCTTAGGGCAGTTTTAAGTAATAATGGAGGGGCTCCATAGATTTGTCTGGAGTTTATCAAAATGTAGGAGAATAAAATGACTGCCAACAAAAAATACTTTTTTTTTTTTTTTTTTTTTTTTTTTTTACCTGTCACAAATATTTTTAATCACAAATGTTCCCTTTTTGGGGTCACAAATTACTTGCTTTTGAGAAACATCTCACTGGGGCTCTACACACAAAACAGCTGCTCTGAGAAGCGGCGACACACACAGAGGGCACCATACTTGAGTTTGCTTGATGCTGTGCTTGAGAGACAAACTGCCCATGCTGTTCAGGCTGCTGATGCTGCCATGGGATGGTGTGGAGCGGAAGCTGTCTTTGGGTGGGGTGCTGGCAGGCAGGACAGGCACAGTGCCTGGGAACACTTTCTTTCTCTTGCAAGGTGGGATGAGGGACGGGGGCAGGACGGAGGGCACAGGCTGCTTCTCGAGGGCTCGGTACACCAACAGAACTTCATTTTTCTCTTGATCTTTGCTTCTTAATGACATAGATGAGGAGATAAAACTACTTTGCAGACATCTTCAGGCTGAGCACAAAATATGTCTTTCTGTCACAGTTATTAAAGTCAACATGTAGGGTTTTGAAGCCAAGAAACATATATTTTCTCTTTTTATTATAAGGTCCTAGAGTAATGCTGGGCATATATTCTGGGGATGAATGAATAAGTCAATTTACTATTTTACTTTTTATTATTTATATACCATCTCCTTTAAGTACATTTGATTAATAGCATACAAACTAACTTAAACCTTCAATTTTCCCTCCATTTACTCATCAAATGCTGAGTTCCATCTATATATCAAAATCTATATTGCAATATTTGGCTATCTTAAATAATCTTTCAGCTGTATTTGCACTTCGGCATTCATTAGCTACTTTACTTTTTATTTAATTTTTTTCTTTGTATGTTTATTGAATATACAGAATTCTTCTGTATATTCAATAAACATAATCTTTTGCATGTCACATGATCAGATAGCACCATTAAGACAATGTTTGCCTAGGTTAGAATTGATTCCTTCTTAGCAAAGGATATGAATTATCATTTAGAGAAAGGTCATATAAAATTTTTAATAATTTATAATTGAAAAACTTAAAGGCAAGTTAGTCTACAGAGAAGTCTTTCTTTCAAGAAGATATTTTAAACAACTAATATTGAACCTCCTTTCTGGTCATTTATTATAGCGATATCTCTAAGGAATATCCCTCAATATATATATATACAAGATTAGCTCAACTGGTGTTGAGCTAATGTTGAGATTTTTCATCTCTTTATTCAAAAATGGCAAGAAAAATGTATTACATAATTTACTAAATAAAAAGTCATGAAGGAAAAGATACTTGCATGTTTCTTTTCCTCTTAAATATTTATCACCTAGAATGATGCCTTGCATATTATACTTATTGAACAAATATCTCTTTCGATATAATATTATTATAACTATTCATAATTATACATTATATTAATAAATGCAACAATAATGGTATTTTGCATTTTAATGTCCTTTATGTTTCAGGAAATATGTTCACATACATTAATTTTTACATTGGGAATTCTATTAGATTTATAAGATGGATAGTTACCATTTTAAAATAGTAAAACATTTTTAATTTGTTTATGATCATAGAGCTATTGTTTTCATAAATAGACCCAGGGGGCAATTGTTTTTACTTGTAGTTTAATATTCTTCCCTCTGTGCTTCTGTATCTCTTTTGTGGTAACTTCTTATTTCCATCTGTTATTATAAATGTCTTTTATGCTGTTTACTACAAAATCAGCCCCAACACTTAATCTTCACAGATGCATTTGCTACTCATTGCATTTAGAACTCTCTCCATGATTTCAACTTAGTTCAATCAGGTTGAATTCAATAAAATTTACATATATGGTGCATCTGCTAGATACTAAGCCCTCTGCTATGAACTAAGAGATCCATCATATTTGAAGAGGCATTTTCTACACACATCTGAAAATTTACCATTGTATTAGGAGACTAATATAAATGTAAATGACTCTAGTATGTGGAAGTCTTTGTCGAGTGCTGGAAAATAGCTGTGAATGAAGTCCTATAGCGAAAGGAACAATTGACTAAGAGGAACATCCAAGGCCTCATTTTGAGATGACATGTGAAATGAGTATAACAATATGCCATATATCATGCATATGAAAATATTTTTTTCAATAGCTATAGTTAAATCCTTTCTAAAATCCCAATATACCATCCAGTATTCCCAGTGTGAATATTTTAACTTGATAATTTTTGAATAAACTAAGTTACTTCATTACTTTTTGAATTAATTTAAAGTTTTCCCCTCTAGTTTTTTGGATTTGCATTTATGTTGGAGATACTTATTAGTTTCAAGGCATGCATGGGAAAGATGTGATGAAAAAGCAGAATCCCACCAAAAGTCATTATATGGCATCAAATAAGATTTACATTATATCATATAATTTGTGGTAACTATTCTCCCTCCAAGAGGGCATCTGCTGAGACATCTATGTTCCCTTTGTGTTGCATTTACTAGTATATACAATTATTTAGATTGGAAAAAGTCCTCTGGTCCTGCTTTCTTACAGAGTTCTCCCATGTACTCTTATGCATTCTTTGGATTTGCAGAAAACTTAGTAGAGCTGGTTGACCCTTCCATGCAACTTCTCTTTGATCTCTGTCCCACTTATGCTGGAAGTTCAAAGCATGCTGAGGCTCCTGCCGGCCAGAGTTCAAGATAGGACAGAACAAAAGCGGCACCTACTCACAGATCTTTCAGTTTATCTGCGTGCTTCATCTCCTGTCCCCCTTCCTCGTGGTAATCCTAGTGATGAATGGGGTACGACACTCAAACCCGTACCTCACTCTACTGCTCCCTTCCTAATGCTCTCTTCCTCTTAAGTGTTAGTATGACAGACTCAGAAATTTTACAATATATTGCTTATTATAAAACCTGCACTACAGAATTGGTTTCACTGAGTCAACTCCTAGAGTCAGCGAACAAGTCATATCTATCTGGCTAAATGGCAGTATTAGCAGGTATGCAATGAAAGAAGAATGATGGCTAATATGTTACAATATTATATTATTACCCATATAAGTTGCCCTTGAAGAATGTTTTTATTTCCTCAGATAAATAAGAGGAAGTTCAATTTCAGCATAGGTGACATCATACACAAAAATATGGAGATGTGAAAATACACTGCACATTTAAATAATAGTCTGTACAAATACTTCGTCCTGGCTTACATTTTAATCATCTACCTGAAAATTTTACATGAAAGTATTTCTTCTCTTCAAAATATGACTGAAAATTCATGCCATGAAGGAAGCAGCTTTCAAATATTGTGTTGAGTCTCGCTATTAATCATTTCCAGAAATCTCACCTCTATCAGTGACCAAATGTAGCACTGTAAAGGAACTGTGTTTACTCTAATTTTCTCTTGCCTCAGAACATGGCTTACTTATAGCACAAAGGGGAACACAGTAAATCTTGACTGGCTATTTCGGGTTTAAACATTAGGAAAACAGTTTTGTAAAACATAAATGTGGTGAAATTGCACTGCCAGTCTTGGATTATTTATGTCTTTTTCGTTGTTGTAGTTGTTGTTGATTTGTTTTGTTATTTGACACAGGCAGCAAAAAAAAGAAAGGAGCTATTTGTCCTGGGCAGTCTGTGGGAGAAAATCATTAGGCCTGTGCACTGGTTTGTTTCTGAGTCAGATGAGAATGTGGAGGAGGTAATTTGTTATATTACTTTTCCATTATTGTTAAATTTTTATTAGAAACAGTGATTTACTTATTTGTTTTGTGTCTCTTCATTAAGATTGCTCCATTTTCTTTAGGTGAATGTTATTTTAAACAACTTGGCAATTCTTCATGGCAGAGCATCTACTCTTCTTAAGTATGGTACCAATCATTAAATGAATGATTCACTTCTTACAATAATACCCTTTAAAAGTCAAATGTTTGTTAAATGAATAATTTTGTCATGAAAAGAATATGTCCTCATGATTTGATAGTTCAGTTGCTAACTATAAAATCACATGTTTAGTTAATTATTTCAATATTTTCAATGCTTGAAACCAATTGCTCTGCAGAAGGCCAAGGAAGCACCAAATCATTTTCTTTGGAAGAATCATAAGACAAAAGCATCTGGCTCTATCATCCCCTTCTCCCATGATTCAATTTACTATTTATTTATAAATTACTTTTAACTTAAAATAGCTCCATAGGAAACAGTGATTAATTTTGACAAAGATACTAGAATCAATAAAAAATAAGATAATATACTAAATTATATGTATAAACACATAGAACAAATTTAAATAAAGTTAAATATATATTTATGTATTTCTATTATTATCAGATTTACATTAGTAAAACAGTTTGCTTTTCTGTATATATTATATCTATTTTAGTTATCAATGTCTTATTTTGTAAATATTAAATATTAAAATGTGTGTTTTTTTCACATAGAAGTTTTTTCTAATGGAGTTCAATCTCTTTAGTAGCATTACCCTATGCAGTTTTTCCTGTGCATTTTTTTTTCCAGGAAAAACACTCATTCATTATGGCTCTATATTATGACTAATCTAGTTGACCATGCATTAATGAAACTGAAATTGCCCTGTTAAAACTAATCTTATTAATGTTACTGCTGTTAAAATACTTTTCATATTAATGCCATATTAATACTGAAAGAAATAACTTAGCAGAGATAAATCATTTTTCATGAAATGGTACTAAAATTTAAGTTAGATTGAGATGGCTTTGGCATTAAAATAATAAAGAATATCTTTCAGTCTTATGGTTTATATTTTATTTAAATGTAGATCAATTTAATAAACCACCATAATGAAAAGGATTCAATTTTATTTTGTGGAGACTTAGTCATAAAAGGGTAGTCTTATAAGAATAGAATTTTATATGAATTCATCAGGAAAGTAAAAATGAAGAATCCTATTATGAAACTTTGAAAAAGTTTAGGAAAATTTGCTTCAAGCAAATAGTCTGATAGACATTATTCCTGGTGAAGCAACACTATTAAAGTTAAGTCATTTCAGTAAATGGCATAATCAATACCATATTTGTTTGCTAAGCACCAAAGATTTTATTAAAGTTTTGAAAGAATTAAAAGAATGTTTTGACATTCACTAAAAAACAATTAAAAATAATTTAAAAAAAAAACACTTTTCTACTAAGTATATTGTTGCTTTGGAACAACAAATTATAGTGTCCAAATAAATTCATAATTCTGAAGTCAATCGTTCCCTTCATCCAGAGAATGGGAGGTATTATAAATCCACCAAGTAAACTCACTGTGTACTTCTCAGTATATAGAATATGTAGGCGTTAAAGCTGCATACAAAATTATTACACTGAGTTGGATATATAAATAGACACTGTGGGCTCAATAAGATCATAAATAACAATATATAGTTGAAGCTTTATTTAAAACACATTTGTATTAATCAAAATATACACTGCATCCACAGTAGCATAAGAAAGGTTTATCTTTGGTAGCCAAATACACACACACACACTCACACATTACCTTTAAATAAAATATTGAGTATTTTTTGACTAATGTACACTTTATAGATGAAAAATATTAATTATAAGAGGACACAATAAGTTCTATAAAGAAGATTAGAAGTAATATTTTAGTTGTTTTGACATCAGTAAGGAGTTTACCTATTTTAAAGAAATAAATATGTCAATGTGAACCCATCACTTTCCATGGCCCACGTGATTTTTAATTAGATTGAATCTCAATGTATCACATGGTCAACTTGGAAGTGCAAAGATGAAATTAATATGTACCTAATTACATATGTGATCTTACATGTGCAATAAAAAAGTAAGAGAGAAAATTTATTGATGAATACTGTAATACTTAGTCTGGAAAATGTGTCTGTTAAAACTTGGAACACCGATGCAATTTAGACGTAATGGCATCTTTTGTGCAGTTTCTATGTAAGTAACAGCCTTACTAAGATGTAAAATATGGTAAGCTTTATCAACTCTCTGGTTCTTACAGCACATAGCAAAATAAATTAGAAGCTGGATAAACTTCAGTTTATCTCATTTTTTATTTCGAATTTTTATCATCACTAATACCACTAGGAATTACACTCATAATGTCATGGAGATCACTACCCTAAGATTGTCATGCCATTAAATGCTCATTAAATATGGTATTACAACTATAAAGACCAATTTGTAAAATATTATATTTGTGTGTAATTCAGTGAACTGTACTCAACTAGCTAAAACCATCCATTAATCAACATAATGCAATTTTTACAAAGCTTCATCAAGGGAAAATAAATTAATAAATTTTTGTCTGGAAATGGTTCTTTCTGTAGTATTTTTAATGCTGTTACTCAATATTATAAGTTTTATCATTTAAATACAGATTTTATTTTACCTTTTACATAGTCTCGGTCTACTTTAATGTGTCTTATACCTTAGTTTTTTGACTATATGTGTGTGTGTGTGTGTGTGTGTGTGTGAATATTGATAGAATCAATTTCTGGGTCTGATTAATATATTTCCAAAATGTGTTTATTTCTCTTCTCAGCACTGAAGCTCACTGCATAAAAATTGCCAAAGCTATGCCCTGACACTATTGCATGATTATGTATAACTAATGTTAAGTAGAGATAATAATATTAAGTTAAGGTCAGTATGAAAACCTGAAGGGGGATTTTAGATAGAAAGTGACGTCATTTTTTTATGGTGGAAGGGCACTGTATTAATAAAGAAAGATAATGTTAAAAAATCAGATTGTTTGCGAGATACATAAACAGATCAAAGCAGATGAAGCAAGAGAAAACATTTTGAAACCTTAGAAAATGATTTTTCAAATTTTAATTTATATTCATGGGCAAATTTATTTATTTGTCATTGTCATAAAATTGGCAAATTTATATATATCTTGCCCTGAGAGTGATGTCATGTCTAAAGGGCATATTAATTTGTTTTAAATGAGTAAAGTCATTTGAATGATGAACTTTGCAACATAGACATATTAGTGCATTGTTATTAATAATATAAACAGATGTAATGTAAGGTGAAAACAATTTGACATATTGTAACAAGAGCATAAACTGTTTTGACCCTTTAAAGCAGTAGTAAACTTGTTAGAGATCAATTCTTGACAATTGGAAATTTGATAATGTTTTAAGTGAAAACATACTTAACACAATGTTTTTATTGAAAAAAAATAGAAATTGGAGAAAAAACAGAATGCAGTAAAACCATTATACCATGTAGAAGTAAATGTTAAAAATATATAATCCTAAAATAAATTTAATGATATAGGAAAATCCTTACCAAAAACATTAGGAGAAAAAAAAAAACAAAGGACATAACACTTGATAATGTACAGTAGCATGTAAAATTTTGTTATTTCACATACACACATGTGTAGTAGAAAATGTGCTGGGAATCATAGATAAAATAATGGCATGGTAGTCCCACATAAGTTCATTTGATTGGTCTTAATTAACCATTCTGACCCTCCGTGACATCTTTGGGATTCATTTTTAATTTCCTTTTAGTGATAGTACTTTAAAATTTTATGACTCTACTCACAGTTTCTCTCTTCCTTTACACAAATATTTATTTTATGTCTTTTATGTTTTGGAAACATTTCTAGTCCTATTATAGTGGCGAACAAGACAGATAAATTATGTGCCATCATAAAACAAGAGCAAGGGTCGATAAGTATAATTTTCTGTAAGGGCCAGATAGTAAATATCTCTGCTGTATAACCTTCTTTGTATTTTTTTATTTTCTTTAAACTCTTTACAAATGTAAAAACCATTTTTAGCTCATAGGCCATACAAAACAGGTTAAGTTTGGTACACAGGACATAGTTCTCCAACCCCTCTTTCAGTTCAGTGGTATACCAGTGGTTGTTTTGGTTGTCATTATAAGTATTGGGAGTCTATTAGCAAAGGGAAACATGTTAGACATCCTACAAATAACAGGAGAGCCTGAAAAAATCTTGATTAGTCCTGAGTGTCCAATAAAACAAAAGCATCCATCAATCATGCAGGTCAAATACTTGGTCATAGTGGCCTGGATCTAAAACCAAACTTCATCTTACAAATAAACACAAATTATGTTTGTAAGATTGTAATGGTCACTAAAGTTTTGAGAATAAAGCTAGTATATTTTTTAAAAAAGGAGGATAATACTTTTTATTGTTGCTGCTGAGAGTCATTAATAAAAATTGTTCATCAGAAACCCTGCACATAAGAATTGAATTACACATACAATACAATTATATTGGTCTGTGTTTATAACTATCACATTCACTGTCATTGTTCATTAAGAGCAAAAATCTATTTCTTTGTCTTATAGTACAGTCAAGTAATCATATAATTATAAACCCATTCATACACACATGTGTAATTATAAGTGTGTTATGTCATATGTAAATATCATTTCACAATAGGTTTAATTATTTTAATATAAATCAGAATCTATCCTGGTTATACTTTATTCTAAAATAAATGGCATTGGTAGAGTCAAAAGGAAGAAAATGGGTGAATTTCTACTTATGTTTATCCTACAAATATATATTTAAGAGATTATTTTTTAACAGTTACATAGAACTGATTATAATTTCAATTGTTTACCCAATAAATTTGCCCATTAGAATCAGAAACAAAAAGTGATCTTCTAATATTTATTTAACAATAAGGCCTCAAAAATATTTTGTTTATCCTTATTGTAAGCTAATTTTCCTGAACCTTATCAGTATTAAGTCTCTTTTCTCATTTTATCTATTCACTTATTTAAAATTTATTCACTTTCTTCCTGGCATTTGTAAAACAAACATACAATTGTAATGCTTTATATATTAGGGACACTATCATAAAATTTGTCATTTTAGAATCATGTTTACTTGGGATCTTTCTTCAATTAAAACATTTCTAATAGACGACAGATACTTTGAGATTGAGAATAAAAGTCATCAATTTTGATATGTAAGTGGTTACTTTAACATTCTTTTTATCTTTAACTTTAAAACAAAAAACACGGCTACTTCACTGAGCCAGAAAAAAAATACAATCATCTAACTGTAAGTTTAAGCTTCTTTCTTTCTACCTCAATATTTTATTACTTAGTTGGATACTTCCACCTAAAATCATGGGGTTTGGGTTGAGATTAGCTTAATATCCTAGTCTGAAGCCTTCTGGTAACCTCAAGAGAGATGAAATTACAAGAAAGTTCAGATATAAAGAGCCATTAGGTGAGAAAGGATATCAGCTAACGAGTCTCATGTGGTTGAACAATACCTACTACCATGAAATTTATAAGGTTAGATTCTTTCTAGAATTCTTTTCTATTTCAGTTCAAACTGAAAAGAAAATAGTACAGTTCAAGGTATTCTTGAAACTATCCTTGTGACTCAATTTTTAAAAGAAGTGAATTTAATACTCATTTCAAAAACGAAAATCATGTTTTTTTCTAACAATTCTGTGTCAAACATTTCCCTAGGTCCCAGTTATACATCAGGGAACAAGAAAAATAGGTTTTTGATCTTTTAAGACACATTTGAGTGTACTTAGTAGGAGATGAGAATGAGGAGATGTTTAATAAAATACAATTGAAAAATTTAGTTTAACATTATATGCTTAAAAAAAAAAGGTAATTATGAGCATTTGGAAGGCCTGGTAATTGATCAGGGAAGGTTTCATTGACCAGTGATGACTGGGCTTAGACATGAAACTGACAATGCCAAGGTCCCAGGACCAAACTGACGTTAAATGTAGCACCTTCATGCTTTTTCTCCATGATTTCATTGAAAAGCTGGATATCACTATATGTTATAGACAAACTAAGAATATGTGGTAGAGTAAATATAGAAACACATGTTTCAAAGCAAAGCAAACCAGATTTCTTATTAAAATTGAAGAACTAACTTGGTTGGGAAGAAATAGTACAGTAGAAAAAAAAAAAAAGGTCTGAAGTAAGAGGCCGTAAAATATGAATGTTTTCTGAGTCCTTCCCTAGCATTTATTTCCACCAAAATGTTATTGGTTTCTATTTCCAAAAGTCAATTCTTTTCCACTGTATAGAATTCGGAGTAAGTATTCAGCCGAGAGTGAGGATTGGTGCTGAACTTCCTCAGAGCTACATTGGTTAGTCCCAATTGGGAGGAGAAAATAACTTCTTCAACATTCTGGCCATAATAATCATTTCAATTAAGGACAAGTGACCCAATTTAGCTCAATGAAAGTGAAGAAATCCCACTATTTGCACAGAAATACTAGAAATATTATCTCTTATCTTTTGGATATGAAAGAAGTATATGCCTATTAGCTGAGGCAGCCTTAAGATAAAGTAAAAAAAAAAAATCATAGAAAGGAGTGCAGAGATGTACAGAAATTCTTCCTCTTTAATATCTTTTAGCAACTGTGTCATAATTATCAAGATCATCCTCTTGTGTAATTTCATAGCAGTTTATATCTTGATTTAATTAGGTTTCTGCTACTAAATGCATTGTAACTTATACTGAATTTTAGAGAAGAAATAGAGAGTGATAATCTCTCTCTATGAGATATATCTTCCTATATATAGATATGTATTATATATATATGGATCTATTATCTATCTATCTATCTATCATCTATCATATATCTATCTAGAGAAGGGTATGAGAAAAAAAATCTCTGGGTTATATGTGAGGGAATAAGATAGATATAATAATGCAATAGAAAAGAAACGTGAAAAGTAGAAAGATATAGTGAAATCAAGAGTTTAAAACCCATCATGAGAGATACAAGAAAGATAAACGTAGAATATAATAAAGGGAGTTAGGATATTTTACAAAGAATATAGAAAATGACAATCCTTTTGTATATGTACTTCTTGGAACAATTGGACTAGATCTTCCTCAAAGACTCCTTTATTTATATGAAAAAATCCTTATCTAATTGTTCTTCCATCTTTTTCAATGTTCGAGGTAGTTAGATATTTATTTTCAATTATCTTAAAATAAAGAATGAAACATACCTTCAAAGTCTAAAATTATTCAAAACTTTTATTGTAATTACTTTGAAGCATTATTACACATTCAATAAATATGACTTGTTCATCAAGGTATGATGTCAAAAGAAATTGTTTCCTTAAAACTTCTCAAAGTAACAACAACAACTATACCTCTTCTTGAGTTGGTATGCTCCCTATTACAAGAAGTCTGATGATGAGTAGAAATATAATGATATATACATATATATCAGTTTAATTGTATATTATAGTAGTCCTGGAATATAGTTGCCTGCAAAATTTTATTCTTGATTAAAAATACTAAAATAAATAGAAGTGGCCTTCACCACTGTTCTATTCTAAGAATTAACTGACACCATTTTCCACATCAATAATAAATTTAGTGCAAAGTGCCATATTTTCCACATGTAAAAGATAACAAGGATTAGTCCAGAGCACTAGTAAGTTCTTTACTTTAGCAAAATCAGCGGGAGTGTCAGCCAAGAGCACCGAGGCTAGTTAAAAGTGTAAATGTTTCTAGAAAAGAACATATTTTGAAGTGAGATATAGTAGTTCAACATGCTGCAAAATTTAATTATTTTGAAAATTTTAAATTATGGACATAAGTAAGGCTTGGCTTTAGAGATTACTAAATAGAACATGACATGGGGATTGGGGACCTTGTATATGTAAGGAAGTTATTAATGACACCAGTTGAAGTCATTCTGTCAAGGGAGTCATATCTCACGTAGTACAGGTGTTACAGTTCAAGAAATGTGGTATCTTGATCTAAATTAGAGTTAGCCTTTTGATTATAAAAAGTATATTTTATGTGAGGAATCTTTATAACATATGTGCATAATATATATATACATAAATATATACTATTTACTCTTATATTGTACTTTTTATTTTTATAATGTTTAATAATTAAGAATTCTCTCTGTAGACTATTTAACTCACCATTTAATCCTACAAGAGTTCTAATGATCATATATGTCCTTAATACTATATTTGTCCCTTAATACTATATTTATTACTTAAATCAGATTTGAGTAATTCTAGATTCTACTGTCATATATCACTATATTCAATTAAAATTTTCTAGTTATAGCTCTTATATTGCTCTTAACTTCATCACTTTTTCTGTAGTAACTACTGCTATATTATTCATCCTTCCACTAAATGTTTTTTATTAATAAAAATGTCCAAAATTTATAATGGATAAAACATAACATAACTTCTTTCCTAGATAAAAGATGAAAATAGTTGTTCTGGATTAGCACATATTTTTTCTTCAAGCTTTCTTTTGAGTTTCCAAACTCCTTACATTTTTCCTCTCTGTCATTTACAACTGGCTTTCAAGGAGACTGTTCTCATTTATATCACACTCATGGAAATGGAAAGAATATAAAAAGTCATTTGTGAAACACTTTTAGTGGAAATAACCAGAAGTGGCAAATGCTATTTCAGCTCACATGTAAAAACTGGTAACTACATAAACATCTCTGGGCTTGGAAACCATAATTTCTTACCTGTAGATTTTAAACATAAAAGAAAGATAAAATATTAAACCAGAGCTGATGTAATAAACTAGCTAAGCTTTGTATAGGAGGCAAGGAATCATGGTCAGAAGTAAGGTTTATTTGGAGAAAAGGGAATTACAAATGTCTATTTTTAGATGGAAAACCAGAGCAAGTTTCATTGATGATGCTAGGAGCATAAACGAGGTTCTTCCACTCATTAAAAAGTCTTTTTTCTTTTCTTTTTTTTTTTTTTTTACTTTTTACTATTATTGATATCTCCTGAGATTACATCTTAAATTCAAAATTGTTGGCCGCAGAAGGCATAGACAAAAAATTCGACCTCATTACTAGAAATTAAACAAAAGTACCTATACTCACTGCCTCTTTGATTGTTTCTCCATGCCCTTAACAACTCATGGAAAGATTAATTCTTAACTATTAAAAGGGCATAATTTTGGACCAGAGATCAATAGAACAGGTGGAAGCAATGATGAAATGAATGAAAAACGAAGAGTGAGTGAATAGAAGGAGAAGAGGAAGAGAAAAATTGAGATCTTTTGACTCAAAATAATAAGCAAACCAAATAAAATGTAGGAACATATCTAATATTAAACTACTGAGCCAATAATATCAATAATTAGAACAGGAAGTACTTTTATGAAAAATTTACATAACATCTGAAAAGATATTTTATTTTTATTTTTTTTGATGTAATTTATATATAATATTATATAAGTTTAAGTATATATTAGCTTAAGACACTTATATATTGTGAGATGATTACTCCATCACCTCACGTAATTATTATTTCGTTTTTGTGGTGAAAACATTTAAGATCTACTTAGCAACTTTTAAGTATATAGTACAATAGTGTTAACCATAATCACCATACTGTATATTAGATTGCCCAAATTTATTCATTTTATACTGAAAAGTTGTACCCTCTGACCAACTCCTTATTTCCCCCAGCTCATAGCTCCTAGTAACCAGCATTCTATTCTCTATGTATGAGTTAGGTTTTTTTAGATTCCACATATAAGTGATACCATGCAGTATTTGTCTTTGTCTGATTTATTTCACTTAGCATAATGCCCTCAAATTTTATTTATGTGGTTGCAGATGGCAGGATTTCCTTCTTCCTCATGGCTAAATAATATTTCACTGTATCTACATCCACGTCTCCTTTATCCATTCAACTGTTGAGATACATTTAGGTTGTTTCTATATCTTGGCTATTGTGAATAATGCTGCAATGAAGATGAGAGTACAGATATCTCTTTGAGATCCTGATTTCATTTCCTTTGGATATATACCCAGGAGTGATTTTGTTGGATCTAAAGTTTTTAAAACTTACATGTTGAATATATTTAAAGAGTTAAAAAGAGTCAATTATGAGGCTTAAAAAAATGGTCTCTGAAATTAAAATTGCAACACATGGGATGACGTATAGCTTGGAAGAATTAAAGTTGAAGAATTCACCTATTGCAGTTAAGAGGTACAAAAATAATAAATAAGCAGTTAAAGGACATGGATATAAAATTTTGAGACTCCAATATTTGTTTTTATTCTTTTTGCAATAACAGCAATGCTGATGTGAATATTCTTATGCATATCTTGCTGTTTGCTTTGTGAGAATTTGTCAAGGGTTTATATTTACAAATGAAATCCATGTTATAATAATTGCATTGTTTTCAAATTTTACACATTTTTAAATTGGCCTTTAATATGTACACACTAAGTTTACATCTTCACGAACCGTAAGATTTTTTTCTACACTTTAGCAACAATTATTAATATGAGAGTTATAATTTCTACCTTTAGCATGTGAATGAATTTAAAGTGGATTCTCATGGCTTTATTTTACAGAGTTCATATATGGACCATTGATGAGAATGTGTCATGAATCGAAAAATATAATTATTGCAATTCGTTGTGCTTGAGGCCCAAAATATAAGTGAACGATGAACATTTTCAACACAAGAATCTAGGAAAAAGTAATCACTTATATCTGAATATGTTGAAGGAAAAAAACAAAAAACACTAATTGAAAAGGAACGAGGACACAAAACCAAGAGCTTATTTACTGAAAAGACTAATAAAATTAATAAACACTCGAGAGACTGATAATGTAAAAAAGCAGAGAAAAAACAAAATATTATAAATAAAATACTAAAAGAAGAGTAGGAATTAAAAAGAAATTTGTAAACATTTTGAGCTAATTTATGCAAATGAATTTCCAGTAATTGGATGATGAAAGTCACTAGCCTCAATCTAATTTTTACTAAACTTTCACAGAATAATCAATTTAAAAGTTTCAGAAAGTAGAAAAAAATAAAAATACTGGTACATGCCAATTTATAGCAGCCTGTGAAAACACGGGGCTTTCAGAAGACTTATCAGGTAAAACTTGGATCAACCATTCAAAAATGAACAGAAACACCAATTTCACTGATTAGTCATCAGATCTTCCTTCTAAGTGTTTTTGTAGCAAATAAAAAAGACAATTATAAGCATGGGCATATTTGCTATCTCTATTAGATGCTCAATAAAATGCCTATTTCTTATTCACTTTTGTTATTTTTTAATATTCGGCACAGAGTAAGACTTCCAAAAAATGCATGTCGCATGAATTAATTGATGCTATCAGACAAAATAATTATAAAAATAAAGATTACAACTTTTATTTTATAAACATTTTCACAAATTTTATTCAGTTAGGCATTTTCTATAGGACCACACTGGCAATACTACTGAGAATTCTATTCAAATACAAGGGTGATGAGTACACAGGTGTAATCAATTGTCAGACTTCATAGAAAATAACTCTGGTACATTTTACTTTATGTTACCTATACCTCAATTTCAAAAATAATTAACAGATTTCTATTCTAGGCCAGATTTGCGTACCCTAAGGTAGTATGTGACATGTGTCATATGGAAGGAAATCTGGATTGCATGAAAAAAGATGTGCCAATGAATAGAAAGGAAACTTTACATAGGCCTGTCAGCATTTATGAACCCTCATGTTAAAAAGCTAGTTTAGAATCAGGTCCCATGTAGTTTGAGAGTTGTAATTTTGCCTATGTTTTGATAAGGTATACAGCAAATTCTGATTCTGACAAATTCATTGCATATTCAACGAAGCTGCTTGTTAACATCGAGCGCTTCTGGGATATCAGGGAAGAGAGGGCCCAAGTCTGCTCTCATACAGGTATGTGGGCTACCTGGACAGAGATGCAGCTCTGAGGGGGCTTAATCACTCTTGATTTTGAACACTAGTGCATAGATCTAAAAGAGGAAGTACACTATGACTTATTTCTCTTTTTCAATCTACAAAAATGCTTAATAAAAGTGGCAGTTGACATTTTAATTATCTTGTAGTTTTAGACATTTATTGAAAGCATTTGATGACTTGAAAAGCAGTGACTATTTTCTTAGCTTTGTATGAGAGCTGATTGATGTTCAACAAACTGTTTTTCTATGGTGAAATCAACATTAATTTTCTCTTCATAGACTATTTACCTGTCACAGTGAACAAATATTCTATCTAATGATTGCATCACTTTTTATTTCAATCTTAGTGGAAATAATATATTGTTGTGCGATAAAGTGGGAAAAAAACATAAAACATAACTATCTTCAACAAAGAGGCCTTGACTGAATATATAATCCCGTTACGTGCTTGATCTTTTCAATCATATATCAACTACACTTTCAGTCACTTTAAGTTCTTTATCTCATATCTTATTTCTGGAATGAGTTAAAGGGCAGTGAATAGATATATGAGAGAGGAATAATCATCAGTTGAAATTATTTTCATAACTAAAAGCAAAATGACTGACATATAGTAACCACTACAAATTTTATAAAATTATATCATAAAAAATGCATGCATATAGGAAATTACACATATATGCATGCGTATGTATATAGGCACACATAAGTACATACAGTTATGGATCTAGTCCACATCCGTAGTCCATTTTAGTGTATATATGTACATACATGAATAGCACATACAATACATGTATGTGCATCATATATATGTGTATGTATATATATATGATGGATACTAATGTGTGTAGACATATGCTATACACATGCTTGCAAATGTTCAGAAATAGTATTAGCTATTTTCTGATCGATTAAAAATTGCTATTAACGATCATTTAAATATAAATGGTATTACTATTAAGAATGATTTTAAGCATAAAATTCATCACTGATATTCTCTCTGAACATTGAAAATTACCTATATAAATTTATAAACTTCCTGTGAGACATATATTATTCATATTATGTAGAATGTGTATGACAATTACTCATTTATTTAATTTCCTAAAACATCATATTTCCCTATCTTCTTAAATAGCAAAGTTTAATGTACCCACAGATTTAATAGATACACTCGTCTTCAGTCAAAATTTAATGCAGAGCTAGTCATGACTAGTTGCTCTAGAAATAGTAACAGGGTAAAAATATGTAATGCTGCAAGAGTTAGTGGTTGAAGAAATTACATTTTGGAATGGAAATTTGATTTTAAAGTAAATGCTAAAATCCTTGCTATGACAGATGGACTCAGCAGCTTCAGAGTTGGCCCCTGCTGTTTCTCTTACACTCTTGGCTGCCTCGTGTAGGCTCCAGCCCTTAAAGCAATAATAGTTTCTATGGAGGCAGAGGGATATGCACACCTCAAATAGTTATAAATTGTATGAGCCCAACTAATTAGTATGTACTCTCAGATTCTTAATCACTAGCAATTTACCCAAAAGTTATGCCAACTATTAAAGAAAAAAAGAAAAGAAAACTTGGATAGGCTACAGTAGAATGCCATGTGAAAAACATTTTTTTCTGTAACTTTTATACATATATTACATCTTTAAGTAGACTCCCCCTCTCTAGCTTTCTATCTTTATCAGTAGTGCTTCCATTCTTGATAAATACTAGTTCTTCAAAACAGTAAAATGAAACCATAGTTATGTTTGGAAAACAGGAACAATTTTATCTGTATATTTCTGGGGATAAAAAGAGGGTTAGAATACATAGACTAAAGAGAACCATGTTGTGTTTTGGAGAATTTTAAACCTCATTTCACATTTCCAATCATATTTACTGTCTATAATACGGACTTACTACCTGGCATGTTCATGATAACTGAAATTGTATATATTCAATGTCAAAACTATTTGCCCATCAGTAGAAAAGGGACAACCAAAATAAAACAAATTAGGATTTTTGGCATCTTTATAGACAAAATAAATAGTGCATGGATAAAATTTATCATGTTACAAAATAGTCGCCTACCATCATGATGATGTGAAGGCAAGTTTCAGGGAAAAAAATTAGCCTCTCTTTTATACAAATATTTAATAGTACTTTAATTGATCTTTTTTCACTTTTACTATTTTAATCAATGATGGTATAATGTAGTTATAATAGGTACCTAGAACAAAAACAAAAGATACATATAGTGGGTAAATATTAGTCACAACTCAGATACAGTGGTCTAAGCACTGATACCATGTGCAAGTCAGAGACCCCTCAGTCCTCCCAGTTTCCCACAGAGAAGCGTCCTGGGGGCATATGCAGCGAGCAAGCAGATGTGTATTCTAGTGGTACAAATTCTGAGCTCTCTTCCTCTGCCTCCTATAGGGCATTCATATATTCATACAAGGCATTCATGAGAACCAGGCAATGTGCATTTAGATGCTAATTGTTTATGGTAGTTGTCCAAAAAACTTCCGGTACCCAAGCACCTGGAAGATTCAATGTATATGAAAAACAGTTCAAATGAAAATTTTCTTCACGAGGAGAAGACAGAAGCCCCTCGTACCAGTTAATTTATTGTCCAGACAACCAAGAGTGAGCTTCCAAGGTCAATTTCAGACAATATACCACAGAAGTGGGTAATCAATTTAAACAGTTTAAGCAATGGCATCTTTGCCACTCATAATTCTACACTACCAATTAAACAAACCATTCCCTTGAACTACCTCCAACATTATCCACTTTATGATTCTTTACTTTTATGCATGATTGTATTACTATAAAAATTAAAATATGAGAGCTCATATGATATTTTAAGTTAGTTCATTTATCTATTATCTCATTTATTTTCTTTTATGTATGTTTATCAGTATTGCTATCTCTATAATGGCAATACTCTCATTACATGTTAATTAAATTATTTTATTTGTTAATAAAATAATTACTATTTAATTATTTTCCCATTTCAAAATTTTAAAAAGTAGAAATGTTAAAGAATAAAATAAGCTTGGAACCCTGAAGAAATAAATAAATATTTCTTACCAGATAATGCTAAAAAAGGAAAAAATACAAAATGTTCCTTATGTGATTTCTCTATTCTTTTGTCTGATACATGAAAAATAAAAAAATATTATATAAAAGTGAAGAGATAAAATAAAGTGAGATTGACTAACTTTACAACAAAATAAACATAGTAAATTTATTAATATCTCATATAAACTGTTTGATATTTAAAAACACAAAACTGAAGTGTCATTATGTTTATATTTTCAAGAAGAAAATATTAAAACCCACAAATATTTTCAAGACATTATCATTTCATTCTCTGCACCATGCATTGCTGATGGAGATAATTTGGGGTTCTGCGACCCAAAGTATACTTCTTACCTCTTGCTTTACATAAAATTAACCTTTTTTTTTTTTCAAATAAACTTATGCAACATCCATTGTTGGTCAAAGACCAGCCACATACCTTGAGAGTTTCTTTCAAATCAATTGATTGATTGGTTGGTTGATTAAAACTTGACTATAAAGGGAACAACTGTTTTTAAAGTACCAAAGACAGGACTTAATTTTAAGAAATTATGAGGCCAAAATCTACAAGAAAGCAGAACCAAAGAGAAACCAACCAGATATAAACTGAGCAATATAAATTTATTTTGCCATAAGGGGTATTTTCGATCATCTTGCACTTGATCTTTTATTTCATAGACTCTTTCTTGTAAAGAAGAAAGAATAAAACTGCATGCAAGCCTAAGGACAACTTGAAAAAGTAATATAGAAGCCCACGATTTATAAAGCAGAGAACACAATGAACAGCACCTTAAGAGAAAAGGTAAAACGGAAGAAGCCCCTTTCCCACCCACAAGAAGATGAAAGTCATCTTATCACTAAGAGGAAGAAGTAACTCATCCTGAGATTTTTAAATCAGAAACAAGAGTTAATACAGAGTTACAGCCTAAGTTCAAATTCCCTGTATGAACCCCCTTCCTCTAAAAATCAGTTTTAAAACTATGAATTTTGTTTAAAATTGACAGGGAATAACATGAAAGAAATTATTGTCTTATTAATAAGGATTGAGGATATAATGAATTAACAAAGAATCCTGAAAAATTGGTATATAGACATATAACTATATAATATATTTAAATATAATCTCTGCATATATGTCACATGTATATAATAAATAGCATATCCAAAATAGGAAAACATAACAATATCAAAAACTGTGGATTTCATAAGACACTCAATTAAGAATTGTCAAACTGAGAGTAGATATTAAGAAACTTAATAAAAATAGAACATGAAAAAATGTAAAAATGCAGCAGCACAGAGTGAAAACTTTTACCTTCTAGCTAATCAAAATGCAAGAAAGAGAAGGAAAAAAGAAAAAGAGACAAGACAATGCTCACTGAATTGTCACAGGTTGGCAGCACCGAGGGTGATAGCAAACAATATTCAAAAGACTAATTATAAAATAGTTGTGATTGTTTAATTTTAAACTTAAGGTTATCTTGCATGGCCAAGGAAAAGATAACAGTTTATTTAAGGAATAAATTTATCTGATATGGTAAATGAGAGTGCTAAAATATTTTTAACTGTGTTAAGTGAATAGTTATTATATGATCTCGAATAGGGAAGCTAATAGAATAAAAGTCAGTGGGTTCTGCTTTAGGACATTATGCTAACAAAAATAAGTCAGAGAAAGACAAATATAGTAATATATCAGTTATATGTGAAAACTAAAAAAGTCAAACAAAGACATAAAGTGGTGGTTCCTAGGGCCAGTGATGGGTGGGAGAAATGGGAGATACTGGTCAAAGGGTACAGACTTTCAGCTAAAAGCTTAATAAATTTAAAGATCTAATGTGCAACATGGGACATGGTGATTAGCAAGGTGCTTAAAGCTGATAATACTATATTATATACTTAAATGTTGCTAAAGATCTTAAATATTATAATCACTTTATAATTTATAAATGTATCAAATGAACACATTATACATTGCAAGCTTATTAAATGTTATGTATCATTTATAGCTCAATAAAACTGAAAAAAAACAAATGGGTGCTGAAGTTATGGGTAACTCATGATTTCTTCTGAGGATATGGTCATACTAATTAGTTTATCATTTTATAATTTTTAAGAGTAACTATAATTTATATCTTGATAATTCTTGCAGGGTTTTAGAAATAATAATTATATCAAATTTATCGAATATGTTAATGTATGCTATGATAATGTACATGATATGTGTTTCCTTTCCCATGTTGTTAAAATGTAGAGACTAATACCTGATATTTTATCTATTAATCTATGTATCTATAATACATATATACCAAGAGGTGATTCATAATTTCTCTAATGTTATTGAGACATAGCTATCTTGTCCTAATGCCAATATAAACAGTAACACCATAAATAAATCTTAATATCAGATCAAGCTATTTTAAGAAATATATTCAGCAAAATTCAAATTGAATTTGAAAAAGTGACCAATCTAAAATATATTTTGTGATAACTTTCTCCAATGTATGCAATTACAGAATTTTGAGAATTTTGTACAATTACTTGCACTTATTGATTTATGCAGCAATAATAATTTTAGTGTGGGGTTAGTAGTGCAGGCAGATAAACAGATGAGCAAGAAAAATTTTTACTGATTGTGAAGAGAATAAGCTTCAAAGGACTTTAAAGAAAAGACTATAACACAAAGTGACTTTGAGCATAGTCCATCTGTCCTTCAGGTCATTATTGCTGAAAGACTCCCCAAAACAGGATTTACAATTTTAAAGAAGAAAAAATTTGTATAAAACTATACTTTGTGTACCTTTTTTATTTCGAGGTTTTTTCTCTCTTTAATAATACCAAAATTTTAGTAGTAGAATTGAATAGTAAGTTTCAGAGGAACAAAACTACATCAAAAGGATGCTGCTTTCAGTTTCTTCATTTGCTCTCACCAGAAAGCATGTATGGAATTAATGAGTAGCATAGAAAATTAACAGTTAAATAAGAATATGTGATACTTGCTTTGAAATTTGAGAGAATAATATTTGTAACATTTATAAGCTTCTAAAACTTTAAATAATGGTAAAACTTTATCAAATTGATTTGAAATGTTTTATTGTTTTGCCAATAAAATAAAATTATGCTTAAAATTAAATATTCAAATAATTGAAAATTTTAGGCAACTAGTTAGATAACTGAGAGTTTATAAGAGAACTTACTAATAGATTGCCCATATACTCAAAATTCCTCTACATAAAAAGAGTTCATTAAGAAGTTAATTGTTTAGAACACATATCTAAGATTCATAATGAAACTGTTTTCTAATTTAAGAGCACTTTTCTTATAATTTTTATATAAGCTAATTTTGTGACTTTATGCAATAAGAATTACAATTCACTGATTGTTAGTTTCTCTGTAGCAATAACAAAATAATTGAACTGAAAATTGCAAAATAAATTAATTCTCACTTGAGTAATAAAAATCTTAGTGAAAAATCTAATAATCCAATTATATTTTAAAGTGAGAACTAATTGAGAGGCATACAATAACTCTTTTAAATTTTAATTTCTATGTTAAAGTTGATGTCTTTAGTAAAATTAATCTTTTTTTTTTTTTAAAGAGCAATGCAATCTTTCTAAATGCAGTGGAACAAGATAAAGATATCAATAGGTTCTCCTTGATCATTATCCACTGATATACTGGTGAGATAACAAATATATACTAACTAGATATGTTTTGTTTTTTCCATTACTTTCACTATGTTCAAAAAATCATTTACATCCAACTATTTATCTACTTATCTGTGCGTCTATAATACATTTATACCAACAGTTTTAAAAATCTTTTTTTCTTTTATAATAAAATATATTTGTATGTCTTCTTTGGAAAAAATGTCTATTTGGGTCTTTTGGCCATTTTTAAATCAGGTTATTTATACTTTTTTTATTGAGTTATATGAATTCTTCATATATTTTGGTTATTAATCCTTTATCAGATATATGGCTTTCAAATACTTTCTCCCATTCCATAAATTGCCTTTTTATTTAGTCGATTGCTTCCTTTTCTGTGCAGAAGCCTTTTGGTTTTAAGCCACCCCACTTGTATATTTTGCTTTTGTTACCATTGGTGTCATATCCAAAAAAAAAAAATCAGTGCAACACTAATGCCAAGGAACATATATCTATGTTTTCTTCAAGAAGTTTTATGGTTTCAGGTCTTACATTTAAGCCCTTAATCTATTTTGAGTTAATTTTTGTGGCATTTTAACAATATTCTTCCAATTCATGAACATGAAATATCTTTCCATTTATTTGTGTATTCTTCAATTTCTTTTGTCAATGTCATAGTTTTCAGCATCCAAATCTTTCATCTCCTTGGTTAAATTTATTCCTAAGTATTTTATTGTTTTTGATGTTATTGTTAATGGTATTTTTTTCTTTATTTCTTTTTCAAATAGTTTGTTGTTAATGTATAGGAACACAACTGATTATGGTTACTTGATATAGTCATTAGGATTTTCCATAGGATTACAAAGGACTAATTTAACTTCTTCCTTATTGATTAGGATGCCATTTATCATCTATCTATCTATCTATCTATCTATCATCTATCATCTATTATCTATCATCTATCTATCATCTATCTATCATCTATCTACCTATCTATCTATGCTTAATTTCTCTGGCTAAGACGTCCAATACTATGTTGGATAGAAATGGTGAGAGTAAGCAACCCTTATCTTGTTCTTGATCTTAGAGGAAAGGCTTTCATCTTTTTACCATTGAGTATGAGGTGGCCAATATTATTTTCATTTTTTATTTTACTGAAAAGAAGTCAGGAAAAGATAAAATAGGAACAATTAAAGATTGGAAAATAGAAAATAAATAACGGTAAAATTAAACCAAAACATATCAAAAGTTATATTGAAATGTTCTAAATACTTTAATACAAATTGTCAAACTGGATAAAAAATAAGAGAAGTATATGTTTCCCTATAAATAATATGATAAGAAAGTAATACACTGTTAATTTTAATCATAAGAAAGTTGGAGTAACAATATTATCATCAGTCAAAATAGACTGCAGGAAAGACACATTAAAATATATTAATAGATATATTTTATAGTGATTATTTCAAAATTAAAAAAGACATAATAATCATAAATGTGTTTCACATACTACCAGAGCATAGATTATATGAAGGAAACATGACAAAACTAAAAGAATAAATCACAAATGCACCATATGAGTTAGGGAGTTCATCACTTCACTCTGAGGTTTTTAAAGGCCAAAAATTCAGTAAATGTATAAAACGTATAAAGGACATTATCAATTATCTTGAATTAATTGATATTTATATAATATAATTATTTATATTGTCTATATTAACCAATAAGAGTAGGCATTCTTTTCACCAAAAGCAGAATGCACATGGAAATAACCAACACTGCATCAAAAACATTTAGATGAATTAAAACTACACAGAGTATGTTCTTTGTCCATAAATTTAAATTAGAAAACAATGATAAAAAGACTTTTGGAAAATTTGCAAATATTTTTTAATTAAACAGTTTACTTCTAAGTAAAACATGCATCAAAGAAGAAAATTAACAGACTATTAAAAATACTTTGAAATGAGTTATACTGAAATATGGCATACTAACAAATGTGGAATTTCATGGTTTAAATGTTTATATTAGAAAATAATTAAGGTATAAAAGCAATAAGCTAGGGTTCCAATTTAAGAAAGTAAAAAATGAAGGACAAGTTACATTCAAGAAGAAAGAAAAATAATAAAATTAAGAACAGAAACTATAGAAATAGAAAACAAATAATATAGAAAAGTAATGAAATCTAAAGCTGGATCTTTGAAATATTCGATGATTAACAGAATTCTAGCCAATCTGATTAAAAATCAGAGAAAAAAATAAATTATCAGTTTCAGAAATAATAGACATGAACTCACTGCAGACCCTATGAATATTAAGAGATAAAAGTATACTATTAATAAGTTTATGGCAATAAATACGAAAGATTTAATGAAATAATCACATTCCTAGAAATACACACTTTACCATATCAAAATAAAATGAGATAGAAAACTAGAATTTGGAGCTCTTCTCAACTCATTTTATGAAGTCATACGAAATCAGTATTAACCTGATTCTAAAAATAAACTAAGATACAAGAAAAAAGGTAAACAGACACACATCATTCATACAATATGTATGGAAGTCCTTAAAATAGTACTAAGCAGAATCTAGTAATATATAAAGGATAGTACTTAATGACTAAAGCTGAACTAGCTCAGGAATGCAGTATTGGTTTAACCTTTGAAAAGCAATCATAGTAATTGATTATATTAACAGAATAGTGGAGAAATCATATGTTTGAGTATCTTTGTGTGTGAGGGTATATGCATGCGTATTGAACTATTTTTCAAGATTTCCCTTTTGATTTTGATCCTCTTTCATTTTAGAATCCTTTACAATGGTTTCATTTTATTGATTTTGTTTCCTTCCTAACCCGTTGTTTTGATTCCTAACTATTTGACTAAACTATTCTAAGAACATAACAACAGACTAAATGGAATTTGGTCTTGACATATATTTTAAGTAGTTTCTATTAAGGTCTAGTCATAAAAGAACATTCTAATAGTATTTTTTAAACATAATTTTTATTTATTAATTGTCAACAATAGCTTGAATATCACAGCCTATTGCTTTCAACTTAGACACATCTCCATTTTTGGAGCCCACTTTAAAATATTTTTAGCTTTTGAAATGGTGGTGTGCTCCAAAGAAACACTAAACAACGTATGCAAACCTTTCACACACACACACACACACACACACACACACACACACACACACACACATCGTAGGGGTTTGTCTTTATTTCACTAATACTAGATTTTTAACATCTCAAACATCCGTTTATGTGCAGATCTGTATTTTGCTACTGCCAGATTAAGAAAAAACTCTTAGATTTAATATTTTGAGCAACCACAAAATATTCATTGAATATCTTGGTAATTAGAAAAAATCAAGACAGAATCTTTAAATAAATCTGACATAATGAGCACAATAAACCTACAATTGAGATAAGAAAAAATGATGTGTAAAATCAATTACCTATTTTTGGTTGGACAAAATCTGAAATTCAATTAATCATCTCCATAAATACATATTATTTAGCATAGTATTAGAAATATGGTTTAAAATGGTAGACTTGTAGGTATCCTTAAAGTTCATTTTCACTACTGTAGAAATTTACATTTAAGACTTCTGTCCTTCCCCATGCAATCATGACCACCAGTCCCTGTTTCCTACCTAAACTCCTCACTGCCATGATACCTACCATACAGTGCAGATAATATATCTATAAGGATTCAGGAACTTTGGTTGTTATTGTTGGTAATGTTGTTTTGTTGTTTTTACCTTAGCCTTTATGGGGCTTTCCATATAGATAAGAGAAATCAAGATGGTAAATAAAATAATTACACTGGAAGGATTTATATTGTAAAAGACAACAATGATTGCCAAAGAAATAGATTTCACAGAAGAGAGGGTTAGATAATTAAAGTCTGAATTATCTAAAACAGTGCATTTAATAGAGTTGAGAGGAAGTTTATAAGAAAGGGAAAAATACTTAAGAAGTAGGTGCCAGACTTGTAAATGATGTCAAAAAGATCAGGGTAGAGGAGAGGATTTTTATGAAATTATTCTTGTTTCCTGTTGTTTCTTCTGCAGACTTGTAAATATTTCAATTGCTTTCTAAATATGTAGATCCATAGTTATCTATTTCCCTTTTCTATGTCTAAGAAGTATTTCTTTAAGTGACTCAGTTTAGAAACTACCTTTTTAAAATTTTATTTTATTAGTTTCAGTATACAGTACATTGGTTAGACATTTATATAGTTTATAAAACAATCCCCTTAATTGCTTTCTCTTCATCTAACCATTACCTTAATGCTAACTGGATTCCCTATGCTGTGCTCCCCATCCCCATGACCAATTATCAACTTCTAATTTGTACTTCTTTAGCCCTTTACCCCATTCTCCCAGTCCCCCAGCCTCCCTCCTGTCTGGCTGTCACCAGATTGTCCTCTACATTTCTGAGTCTGTTTTTGATTAGTTTGTACTTTTTGTTTCTTAGATTCCTCATATAAGTGAAATCATATGGTGTTTATCTTTCTCTATCTGACTTAGTTCACTCAACATAATAACCTCTAGGTCCATCAGTATCATTGCAAATGGTAGGATTTTATTTTTTTAATGGCTGAGTAATATTCCATTTTATACATGAACCATAGCCTTTTTTTTTTGAATTTACATTTTAATAGGGAGTCGTCTTGCCAATTTTTTTTTCTGCAAATTTTAAAAAGAATTAGGAAATAAGGAAAATGAAACCCAGAGAGGACAAGTAACTTGGATTTAAGATCACTCTGCTTGAGAAGGATGGAGCTGGAGCTAGAACAGAAGCTTTCTAACCCCTTGTTTTACCTCTATTTGATACTTTTTAATACCACTGAAGCTACATAGGAGAACAGATATATAATCAATATAATCAGTGCTTTTATATATGTATTTCATTTCCAGTAGTATTCTTCTATAAAATGTTACCTCTTTCATGTGAGAAGTCATTCTTAGATACTGGGCATTAAGTAATGAATACAAAACAGACAATATTTTTATTGGTAGGGAAATTACATGCAGTTAGCAAGGATCAGAAATAAGCGATAATATTTAAAAATATAATTCCAGACAGATAAGAGAGATGAAGGCAAAAAATTTGTAATGTGAAAATTTTGGGAGAGAGATGAGTCATTGTAATAGGATCTAGGGCGATCTTATTTAAAGAAGTGATATTTTAGCTGGATAAAGAATTCTAAACAGAAGTCCTGAGAAAGGAGCTAACTTAGCTAATCAAAGGAAACTAAAGAAAGCCAAGAGAATAAAGGTATCAGGAGTTGGGGTGAAATATATGGGCAGTGGAAATAATAATGTAGGACATAAGGACATTACAGCTATGATAAATAATGTGCATTGCAAAGCTAGAAAAGGGTTCTAGGTGAGGAAATTATGTGATTTTATTTATGATTTAAAAGTTCTACTATTGTAAATTGAATTGTTTTTGGTTGGAGTTAAATTGGAAGCAAGGAGATGGACTATTGTATTACTTCAGAAAAGAGAGATCGCAACATGGCTAGGATGATAGAATTGAGAAAAACAAACTGAGGTGGACAGATTAAAATAGACTTTGAAGGTAGAATTGATATGATGTAGTAATTTACTGGATGTGAAATATGAGGAAAATGGAAGAGTCGAGGCTAAGAAGAAAATTTTTAGTTCATTTATTTCAAAGATGTGCTTTTTTTACTGAGATGTAGTCAACTAAGTGAAAAGCATTTTTGAGTTTAGTGTGAGAACCAACAATATTATTTTGCATGTGTTAAGTCTGATGTTTATTAGAGATCAAACTGGAGATATCAGATAGGCAGACATTTGGACTCACCATAGAGTTCTAGACAAGGTTTAAATATCTGGTGACTCAAGTATATACCCAGAGGCACGCGTGCATGTGTGCGCACACACACAGACACATGATATAATGTTGTAAAGCATTAAACAGGCTGTAATTACCAAGAGTGTTTGATGAATAAGAAAGTCCGAGGGAGTGCAAGTCTTGGGGCACTCCAGTGTTTAGAGGTCAGAGTAAAAGAGACTAATTTGAAAAAGACAACTTTAAAAATCAGACAGTGATTTTAAAAAAAATCAAACAAGGACATCAATAGAGTGTGAGATCACAGAAGCTTCTTTATGTCAGTAAAGAGGGAGAAAAGGAGACAATGGAAAACATATGATTAATTTTTTAAATTATTCTGTAGCTATTGATTGTAAATTGTTTTAGTTACATGGATTATCTTTGCAGTACAACTAGTACAAATGCAAAGGCTGTTGTACAGAATTTTATTCATCTATTCATTCATTAGGACACCATTCATTAAAACATGTGTTGACTCCATATCAAATACAGGTAATATGAGCACACTCACTGTAACAAGCCTAGAAAATAAAAGTTCATTAATACACATTTACAAAAAAGTGTAATAAATAACATGATAGAAATATGTAAAAGACAGTTAATACAGTTTAAGATTTAGAGATACTTCTAGATGAAATCTAATGAGTGAAGAGAATAGTGGAATGCATTTATTCCAAGTGAAAATAATATTACACAAAATGATTAAAAGCACAGCAGTTTGTTCTTGCAAATAGTATGCACTGTAAAGTGAATCAAGAACCAAAATTGCTATGATTGCTATGTCAATAGAGGGGTTACCATGGCAAAGTTTTTGGGTTTTATCTGACAGTTGATTAAGAGACATCAATATTTGAGATTAATAATGACTTGCTTATATTTGATTAAAGATAAACCAAACTTGTGATTACAGTAAGAATAGACTGAAGAATATCTGAACAAAGGCAAAAGCACATTATAAGCATTATTTGCAATAATTCTAGTAGGAGAACATAAGGTCCAAGATCAAGGTAACAATAAGTGATATGTGGACAAGGCAGAAATATTAGAAAACTGTTTAGAATGAAAATTTTTAAGAAACTTCTGTTTGCCTATAAAGACAATAAAAGAAGTCAGTGATGATTTTTAGCTTGAGTGACTGAATGATATAATTAATAGTTCCCATTGGGGAAATGTAAACTAGATGGGTAGTAATGTCTACTGCATAGTACCAAGATTGCAAAGAAAATTATAACCAATTATCATTAAAAAAGGTGTTATCCAGATAAAATCATTTGAATTAATAGGTATAGATATAGACAAATTGTTTTATGTGAAACCTACTGAAAATTGATGCCACTACACATCTCACTTAAATCATGAATAGGTTAGATTGAGTTTTGCAAATACTATTAGTTTATTACTTAACTGTATTACTTACCTGCCTTTCCTAAGCTAGAAAAGACTGCCTCCAAAAATAGAAGCTAAAAATTCTCAATTCTCACCCTCTAATCATCCCTTGCTTCTAAATTAGTCATGAGATTTGGAGCAATAAGAAGCAAAAAGTCTTTGTGCATGTGAGGGAAACTGGTAAAAATTTCCTCCAGATAAAAATAGAAAGATACCTGAGAAGCACTCTCTTACCAATTAGGCTACCCTTCCTCTTTCATTCCTTTCTATAGTATTATGTAAGGACATTATTTGTAACTAAGTGTTATTCTTTTTAAAAAATTTATTATGATGGCATTGATTAACAAAATCCAACAAGTTTCAAGTCTACAATTCAACATAAGTCATATATATATTGCATTGTCTGTTCATCGCCCATAGTTAGATTTCTTTCTGTCACCACATATTTGACCCTTTTAACCTCATTTACCTTCTTCCTCCACCCTCCACCCCTAATCTGGTAACCACTAGTCTACTGTCCATGTCCATGAGTCTCTGTTCATTTGTCATGTTTGTTTCTTGCTTTTAGGTTTATATCCCACATATAAGTGATATCATGTGATTTTCAACGTTTTCTGTCTGGCTTATTTCGTTGAGCATGATCTTGAGGTCCATCCATGTTGTAGCAAATGGTAGTATTTCACCTCTTCTTACAGCTGAGTAATATTCCATTGTATAAATGTATCACATCTCCTTTATCCAGTCATCTATATCTAATCACGTAGGACACTTCAGTTGCTTCCATGTCCTGGTTACTGTTAATAATCCTGCTATGAATATCAGTATGCACATATCTTTTTGGATAAATGTTTTCAAGTCTTTTTAGTAAATACCCCATAGAGGAATTGCTGTATTTTATGGTAGATCAACTTTTAGTTTTTTGAGAAAACTCCATTATGTTTTCCATAGTGGTTGTACTAATTTGTGGTCCCACCAGCAGTGTATGAGAGTTCCTTTTTTCTCCACTTCCTCTCCAACACTTGTTATTACTTGTTCTGTTGATAATAATCATTCTAACACATGTGAGATGGTATTTCGTGGTGGTTTTGATTTGCATTTCCCTACTAGCTAGTGAAATTGAGCATCCTTTCATATGTTTGTTGGCCATTTGTATGTCTTCTCTGGAGAATTGACTGTTGAGGTCCTCTGCTCATTTTTCAATTGGATTATTTGTTTTTGTTGTTATCGAGTTGTATGAGTTCTTTGTATATTTTGGATATTGGGCCCTTATAGGAGGTGTGGCTCGAAATATGTTTTCCCATTTGGATGGTTCTCTCTTTGCCCTGATAACAGTTCTTTTGCTGTGCAGAATCTTTTTAGTTTGATGTAGTCCCATTCATTTACTTTTGCTTTTATTTCCATTGCTTTTGAGGTCAAATTCATAAACTCCTTTGAACATAAAAATCTTTATATTCAAGATCCATGAGTTTAGTTCTTATGTTTTCTTCTATGTTGAATATATTGTTTCAGGCCATATATTCAGGTCTTAATCCATTTTGAGTTAATTGCAGTTTATGGTGATAGACAACAGTCTAGTTTCATTCTTTTACAAGTAACTTTCCAGTTTTCCCAGTACCATTTATTGAAGAGGCTTTCCTTTCTCCACTGTATGTTTTTGGCTCCTTTATAGAAAATTATTTGCCCTTATAAATGGGCTTAACACTTATTAAAATAGGTATAGAAGGAAAGGACCTCAATGTAATAAAGGCCATATACAACAAACCCTCAGCTAACATTATAAACAGTGAAAAACTAAAAAGCGTTTCTCTAAGCTCTAAGATCAGTAACAAATCAAGACTGTCCACTATCGCTGTTATTCAGTATTGCATTAGGGTCCTAATGATTGCAATCAGGCAAAAGAAAGAAATAAAAGGCATTCAAATAGGAAATGAAATCAAACTGTCACTATTTTCATATGACATGTTTGTCTATAGAGAAAACCATAAATGCTCCACAAGAATACTACTAGAAACAATACATAAATACAGTAAAGTCTGTGGAAACATAACCAATGTTCAAAAACCCATAGTATTTCTATACTCTAATAATGAATTGTCAGAAAAAGAAATGATTTTTTTTTTTTTTGCGATTGCAACAAAAAGAATAAAATAGCTAGGAATAAACCTAACAAAACATGTGAAGGACCTATATAATGAAAACTACAAGACTCTATTAAAAGAAATTGAAAACACTAAGAAATGAAAAGATATTCTGTGTTCTTGGATTGGAAGAATCGGCATAGTTAAAATCACCTTATTACCTGATTTAATACAAATTTAATGCAATTCCCATCAAAATCCCATCAGCATTTTGATGAACAAAAATCATCAGATTTGTATGGACACACAAAAGACCCCGAATCTCCAAAGCCATCCTGAGAAAAAAGAACAAGCCTGAAGGTATCACTCTGCGCTACTTCACATTATACTATAAAGCAACAATAATCAAAATGGCATGGTATTGGCAGAAAATCAGACACGCAGACCAGTGAAACAGAATTGAGAGTCCAGAAGTAAACTACATGCTTATTCTTGATTAAGCCATGATGAATCATGCAGTCTTCCATTTTTTTTTAAACCATCTTAGTTTAATATAACTACTAACAGTCTTACATGAGTAGAGTATAAACAAATAATAATTATAATGTTCCTCAACTCTATATTCAACCATAATGTATTGAATATACCAGGAATATCTTAGGCTGACCCAGAGATCTATTGTGTCTTAGAGTATTTATAAAGTTCAGTTCAATTTACTTTATAACTTCAATTTTATATTTATTTAGCCCTAATTTTCCCCATCCTATCCTTATTTGCCTCACTCATCACCCCATAACAAATGCCAGACTTTGAGAATAAGTACTCGTGCTAGGGAGCTGGACAGTGTGGACTGGTCTTTTGCTCCTGCTCCTCTCCTTCCAACAATCTAGAGGTGAGGCCTAGACAAGCAACATGTTAAAGTGCAAAGGCATTTTTCACTTAGCTGGGTTTGAAAATGTGATCCTCCATCCTTTTATGCTACCATCTCTTTGTTAATATCCTCTGTGAGAGCGGGAAGTGTGTTCTTCTGAGTGCCCTGAAAAGCTTCTCTCCATTGCAAGGGAAAGCAGCTTTTCCAGAACAATTGTTGGGTGTTTCAAGTAAAAACAAGTTCAGACTTAGATAAAGAGAGTTCAATTGGAAAAATATATATATTGCAATACAGGGAATCTTTCAAATTCAAGAAGTATCTCAAAATCAAACAGAAAAAATAATATATTTTCTTTTATAGGAAGGAATAAGCAGAAGTACCGGGAAGTTGGGCAAACAAGGGGAAATGACCCAGGGTGTAACAGAAAACCATCTGGCTCCATCAACCAGTTCTCAGGATAGCTAATAAGGAAGCATGCATGCTCATGTTTTTAGTGTTTGCTCAGCCTTTGAGGTAAGCAGAGTTCAGGGGCCTATAGAGATGAGAGAAGGCTGACTAAAGTTTGATCGAGAGAAAGTAGAAGGTACTAAGTGGGCAATTAAACACTTGGTCAGGTGACATAGCAGTCAGGGAACCATAGAGAGTGGTTTGCTTAGTTCTCTTTCGGTTTACTCCTTTTGTCTGAAGTAATTATTAATAGTGACACGTTTTGCTCTCAAAACTGTTCTGTGTAGGACAATGAATTATCGTCATCCAAGATATCAGCAAGTTTGCTGATGCCATGCTGCTAGTAGCTCTGCTTACTCGATTAACTGGAAACAGTCTGGCCAAAGCAGATGCTGGGAGTGGACTCAGATTCATTATAGCTCTTTCTTTTTCCCTGTTCTCTCTCTCTAAATTTCCATTTCCTTGATCAAATAGGCATGTGGCTAGTCAATAATTTTGTCTTGTAAGCAGGCAGACATCTAACTCAGGAATGACATACTATTGTTTCTTTTGTGTCAGTTTCTCCAATTTGTATTATTAATTTTTTGTTGTTTTTGTCTTTGTTTTTTTGTTTTATCTTTTTACACCTTTTTGACACCCTACTCTTTGAGGAATTCTAATATTTCTAGTCCATCCTTCTCTAGAACTCTAGGTATACAACTTCAGGGTGCTGTGTGGAGATAGGAATGAAATTTATAGATAACGGAGCCTGTGTCACTGCGTATTATGTAACCCCATTCAACAGGTCTGGCTTCCAGTTTTTTAATCCTCTTTTTGGTGTACATATAGGTTTTTATCCTCCTTGATTCAGGCTCTAGTTTCAATTCAAATTAATAGAAAATATAATTCAAAATTACATAAAAATATAGTAGTTATTAGATACAGATTTTTCAAATAATTTATTTTAGCATTATTTTTAAAGATATATTAGATATTGAAAATTAAACATATAATTAGCAACAAATAGAAAATCAGCATTAAATGTATTCTATGCTAATAATTTTAACTAGAAAATTTAACCAATGGAAATAATATGTGTTTGTGTATGTGATTGTGTGCATGTCTGTGTGTGAGTTTGTGCATGAGTGTGTTTGTACTTTAAGGGAAAATCAATTAGTAACTACTAATCATGTATATATCCAAGTATTATCATTCTCGTTGCAAGCTAAACAATGACTACTAGTTTAGGTACTAGTACTAATTTAATCACAAACATTAATTATAATGTTTAATTGCTAAAACAAAATCAATGTTTGCAACACATTATTCCAGTTGCTTTAAGAAATGTTAACCAAGAATAAGAAATTGGCATAACATTATAATAGATGCTAATTATAACTCTCTGAGCATATTTTATATTCCTGACAGGTTCAAGCAATAAAATATCCTCAAACAAGATGAGTTAAGACAGAAGCAAAGCAAATAGTATCTTCTAGGGGTACCCATTCATCAGCCATTAACAGGAGACAACCAGCTGCTAAACAAATCCAGATCTCTCCTTATGTTCTTCAGAAACCCACAAGGGAAAGTGTACAGAAAACTATTCGAGAAGTAAAGAGCAGACTCAGCACTAGCAGCTGAGTTAGGCAACTTATCAGGTACCTAGGAAAATCCTGAGTGGTATAAATTTATAAAAGGTTTCTAAATTTATTGTGGTAAATAGAAAAGATCCCAGTGGCCAAATCCAATCTAATTAGGATAAAGACATTTTCCTCCTTAACTGCCAGCTTTTGTATGAAAAATTACTTCTCAAATTCAGTCAATTTTAAAATGTCTACTAGCTGGGTTTGCCCAGCAGGATGCTAAAGGGTCTATTACGCTGACAGATGCTCTCTGCTTTGTGTACAGAATTTAAATAACTTTTATTTTCTGTTTGTAGCCATTTGAATTGAATTAATATGAGACTAAAACTTAAACTTTGCCATTTAAAACTTGGCTTTTTAGATAGTATTTCAAATGATTGCAGACATTACTAGTAGTCTATATTTTGTTAATATGCCAAGTTATATTTTTCTGTTTTATATTTGTAAAACACTTAAAAATATTAATCATTAATATTTCTTACAAATTTATATTTTACACACTTCTGAAAAATATATCATTTTGCATTATTGTTATGACAATCAATGAAGTGGATAGGCAAGTATAATTATATGCAATTAATTTGTGAGGAAAAATAGTTTATTTATGAATTTTTAGTTCATTATTCTTGTTTCAACATTAAGTGGTAGAGCCTTTAACTATTACCCAGAATCTTTTTCATCTCTTTCAGAGTACATCATATTAAACTCTGCTGCCATTATATAAATTAGAAAACATTCATTATGTTGCATGTTCCTAAATTAAATACAATGAAAAATTTGGAGCAATTGTCCACACACCTGGCAACAAAACTTAGCCTTTTTTTTAGGGGCGGGGGTGGGAGGGAGGGTATAGAAAGTATTGGATATCTTCATAAATCATTTAAATACAATCTTCTAATTTACTGTTCTTTATCCATGTTTTATTAACCTTCTGTGTTAGTTTGCCAGGACTATTGTAACAAAGTACCAGAACCTGGATGGCTTAAACAGCAGAAAATTATTGTCTCACAGTTCTGGAGGCCAGAAGTCCAAAATCAAGATGTGGGCAATGTTGGTTCCTTTTGAGGGCCTAGGGAAGCATCTGTTTCAGGCCTCTCTCCTTGGCATATAGATGGCTGTCTTCTCCCTTCGTGTCTTCACATCATTTTCCCTGTATGGTATGGTTCTCTGTCTAGATTTTCCCTTTTTATAAGGATAACAGTCATATTGGGTTAAGAATTACTCTAATGATCTCACTTTAATTTTATTTCCTCTGTAAAGACTGTATCTCCAAATAAGATCACATTCTGAGGTACTAAGGATTAGAAGATATTTAAGGAAGAAGTATCTTAACCCTAATCTTCATTCCCTAAAATACCATTTTTTTCTTTTTTTTCTTTTTATAGTCCAGTAATAAGTTGTCCCTGTTCTTACTAAAGGCCATCTTCACAGTGACCTTGATTCCATCACTTAACTGTGCTTTTTATAATATTCAAATTTTCTTTTTCAAGTTTCATGCGTTTTGACATTGTCTTGTTTTTTTTTTTTTTAAGTTCTTAATCTCAAGTTATTCACTAACCATTGTCCTACTATCTCTGCCATTCTTAACAGTTGAGCTTCTTGAAAGTAAAGAAGGTCTATGCTCACTAACTCTCTTAGTCATCTCTCTCATTTACCCTTCATCTTAAAGCCATTCGATTCATTCTGGCCTTCATAGTTCCTATTGAGAAATCAACCAGCAGTTTTATGGGAGCTTCCTTGTAGATATCTAATTGTTTTTTCTTGGTGCTTTTAAGATTCCCTCTTTGTCTTTAACCTTTGGCATTTTAATTATGATGTGTCTTGTTGTGAGCCTCTTTGGGTTCATCTTGTTTGGGACTCTCTAAGCTTCCTGGTGTTGTATGCTTGAAAATTTATATCTGATGGAAAATTCTACATTAAATGTTCCAATATGCTCATTACCTTTGCTTTCACATAACTAAATTAATGAACATTGGACATCTAACTTCAGGAAATGACATGGGATATATTTGCATATAGGAAATACATAAATATTATAAGTACTTGCAAGTTGCATTGAGAACTTTCCAAAAGGTATAAGGAGACCTGGAAAGCCACCATAAAGTCACAGCTTGCTGATGATAGGCTGATTGAATATAGTTGTGCACCTATAGGAACTGTTTTAATCAGATATAAAAGACAGTTTCAAAAGTGGCTTCACCCACAGGAACTTTAAGAGTATCCATCAAAACCCTGGCCAGGGGAAAATGAGGTCTTAGCAATTGTCTTCAAAGTATGCTGCTCCAATAGTCTAAACTAAGCAAGAGTGTATTTGTATGGATACCATTAAACCTTTATTGATCTACTTAGTTTGCTTTACTTTTATTCTATGCCACATAAAACTTTAGGAATAGTAAATCAGCTTTTTATGTAACCTAGCTACAGAAAATGATTGCACTGACTAGCGAGAATATTCTGATAGCTTTTAATAGAAAATAAAAAGATTAACATGTCGATTAATCAAGCAACCTCATGAATTTTAGTTTTTTTGAGTCTGTGCTGACAGGTCTTACCATGTCAGGCTTCTGAGTGTGCAAGCTAGAACAACGAAATTCTGAGTTATGGGAATTTAACAAAATAATAAATTTCAGTTTGTAAGATCTCCTGCCAGTCTACCCACATGTTACTGATGTTAAGAGAGGTTTCTTTTTCTTTTTCTTTTTTTTTGTTTTAAATTTTGTAGAAAAATAGAGAATGCTCAGTTCAACATTTTGCAAAACACTGACAAGTTTCTTTTGCATGGAAAGCACTTCCTCTAGACTCCGTATTTTAGAATATTTAACTCCAATTTATCATCATCTTTGTTTAGATAACAATATTAAAACTTCCATAAAAAAAAGGAATCCAATAAAAAAGACAAAAGTAAAACAGAGAAACTTGATTTTAGGACCATTTCTTGACTCACTGTCTTTTGTGCTTTTATGAATTCATGATGTTTATTTCTCTTGAGCTGATGGTTATAAATACTGTTATCTTTTAACAGCACCTTAAATATTTCTTTAAAAAGTTTACAAGTATTGTGACTTAGGAAAAAATTGTATTGTAACAATTTCTCCTTCAAACCACATTAAATTAAGAAATAACAGGTATATAATTCTCACTCTTTATAAGTATTCAAATCTCACAGCTAGTTTACATTTACAATAATTTATACTAAGCAACATACAGGTATAACAATGTAAAAAGACTAAAATATCAATATTGAAGAAATTATGAATGTTTATATCTGACCTCTCATTATTATCCTGAAATGAATCTTATATAAATTCATTAATTCTCACAACATATATTTACTGATTAAAAATCTATTATCTGTCTGTCTGCCTATCTACCTATCTATCTATTCATCTATCCAGCTCTCTCTCTATCTATCATCTACCTATCACATTAAAATAAAATGACTGCCTGAATCAGACAAAACAGTGATGTGATATTTTTGTTTAACTCTGTTAAAGTTCAAAAGAGAAGGCAATCAATAAGCATTTGTTGCATTGTATGAAAAAATTTCATGAGACCATCAAAATAATCCATCCAATTCTGCCATAATGCTGGTCACAAATCCAGTGGTGGATTTGAACAGAATTATTTGTTCAATGTTAGATATATGTTCTTACTTAGAACCAGTGATTTTAAAAAAATTTAACTTGTTTAAACAATAAACAATAATCTTGAAGTTTGTAGGTAGTATTGACCAAGGAATTTAATTTTTATCCATAGTCACAGATGGCATCACTAACCATTTCCCACCCCACATATACATACACCAATATCTTACAAATATGAAACAGCCTGGACAATAAAATTGGAAAAGAAAACACAAATTTATCAATAGAAACCCACTGTAAACTTCAGAAAAAAATTTAATTATATATTTACTGAGTGAACAAAAATCAATATTTTTTCTTGCAAGAAATTAATTTATTTGATAGCCCGTCATACTATATACTCATGAAATTTTCATATTATCCTTAAAACTTGATGAAAGGCATGGATTTAAACATTTAAAATTTTGCAACAAAATCAGAAATAGTTCATAATTGTGTTGTCAAGTTTTCTTTGTCATTTATTCTTTGATAACAAAATGCTAGCATTTCAATGTCGACTTTTGTTATAACCATTGAAAATTGATATTTAAATAATCACTCAGGAATTATATCAGTTCTAAAGTTCAAAAACGTATACACATTGTAACTTTAAAAATAGCAATACTCCTACTAACCTTCTAAGAGATAGCAGGGAAAATAGGAGCACAAACAGGAAATTTTTGTCATTGAATGATTTCGAGCCCTTGAAAGGAGATGATGCATACTACTAGTTTTTAAATTAGACTTTCTCACAAAATTCCCTGTGTGATAAATGTTCCAAGCTACCCTATTACACATTATTCTTATAGCATAATTAATTTTCTCAATTATAGATGTGATAGGACTTTTAAATACCAACTACCTGCTTTAGCATAAAATTACTTTTTAAGTATGAGAATTAATCTTTTGTTTTTCTAATCAGCAACTTCTTCTTACTTTGCTATAATCCCATGTTGCAAATGTAGAATCGCATTTATGGGCTTCTTGTAGGTGTTTTGAAACCATTTAAATTTTCTAGGACAAGAGTAGATTTTATTGCTTGTCTGCTTCACACTAGCGCTGAAGGTGTCACATACACATAGAGATTAAGCACAATAGTGGCATTGCTGCAGCCGACAGCTGTGCGTATTGCGCAGCATTCATGGTGACATCTGCACAATTGCTGCCTCATCTAGTCCTCAATTAATGTAACCAAGAAGGTGCACAACTCCCAATGCACAAATCACTGAGATTTTAACTTTTATCTGTCTCTTCCTTGCCTAAAATTAATAGTGTGCTCTTCAAAAATTCAAGAGATTTGCATAAATTTCCATAGTATATATTCTCTGTAGTTGCTTTTCTGTCATCTTCCCTAAGAGGGTGGATATAAATGCCTTCGCCTTATTGAAATTAGCCGTGTTTGTTTTAAAATATTTTTTTTATTCTAGAATAAATTAATTTTACCACTTACTAGTATCCTTCACATTATATGTACTTAATGAGGATTCCAATAATTAGTAGCACATAACAAAGCAATAAGTGTTATTATGTGGTTGTAAACTGTAACTTTTATATTTACTCACCGAGATTTCCCTTTTTCAGTTTCAGTTATTTCTTCACATCGCACTTGATCTTAAAAAATGAAGAGTGAATATTCTTTGTATAGTCTGAAATATCTGGTAATTATTCCAAGATTCCTCCAATTTATTTTCAAATTTAAAAAAAAAGTCTAAAATTGCTCCTGTTAAAATGTGCTACTAATTCTAATTTGGAGATGATATACTTATTTATTATTTTTATTATTAGTTTTGAAAAGTCTTTGAAAAATCTTAAGTCTAAGGTGAAAAAACAAATTTTGTCTTTTGTTCTTAACACCGAACATAGCAACTTAACACAGGCCACTTAGTTAGCTTCCTTTTCTGTACTTGAACTGATAAAAGTCAATTGGAAGTAGAGAGTAAACAAGGATATGAAACAAGAGTTATAGGTTTTTTAAACTATAGTTTCAGGGTTAGAAAAATAAAATAACATATTTATTTTTCTGAATTTAATCTCCTTTATTCTTTGCTTCTTTGGTAGGTGGTGAAGGGTAGGGAACTAAGGTAAAAATAGAAGAGGACAATTGGAAGAGAAGGAGGGTCTATGAACGCAATCTTTGGAAAATGGAATTAAAACTAAGAGAAAAATAAATTTTATGTCATAATCTCATGAATATTTGTATCTCAAGAAATGGAAGAAAGAATTTTAAAAATTTACATATATTGTTGTTTTTTAGGATTAAAACATAATAGTATGGTTAACAGAAAAAAATCAACTGACAATACCCACAATTTCAAATTCATTGATTATAAAATGTATTTTTGAAGAATGTAAGTAATTTTCTGATAAGAATAAAAATAAAAGACCATATATTTAAAAATATATTCTTCTAAAAAAAAAGGCAGTCATTTGATATTGGAGAGAGAGAAATGACCAAGAAACTAATTAAATTACCTCAAAATGTACCCAAGGTAATTATTTCATGTGTTAATTTTTATTATTCAGATAATCAAAACTAAGATGTTTTCATAATGCTTTATTATATGGAGATATATGTTAAATTTATTTTTTTTTAAGAAAGGAACTTTTTATTTTAGAGTTATTTATACTTGCAGAAAATTTTCAGATACTAAAAAGAGTTCCTGTATATTCCTCACCTATTATCATGGTTAATTTTATATGTCATTTAACTCATCTGTGATACTTAGTTGTTTGGTCAAACATTAGTCCAAATGTTGCTGTGAAGATATTTTGTAAATGTGATTAACATGTGCAACAGTTGACTTTGAGTAAAGCAAATTATCCTACATAGTGTGTAAGTTGGTAAAAATCCAAACTACTAACAACAGCAAATGCTGGTGGAGATGTAGAGCAGCAGGAACTCTCATTCATTGCTGGTGAGAATTCAAAATGGTACAGCCACTTAGGGAGATATTTAGCTGTTTCTTACAAAATGAAACATACTCTTACTGTATGACTGCTTGGTATTTACCCAAATAAGCTGAAGACTTATTATGTTCACTCAAAAAAGCTGCACACAAAGGTTTATAGCAGCTTTATACATAATTGCAAAAAAGTGTAAACAAAATATCTTTCAGTAGGTTAATGTATAAAACTATAGTATATCCATAAAATTCAATATTATTTAATGTTAAATGAAATGAGCTATTGTATCATGAAAACACATGAAGGAACCATACATGTATATTACTAAGTGAAAGCAATAGATTTTTAAAAAAATTTTTCTCTCTCAATCAACATTCCTTTTACTCATTTTTATTTTCTTATTATATGAACTAGACTTCCAGTCTGATATTTAATAGCAGTTGTGGAAGGGGCATCCTTGCCATGTTCCCATTCTCAAGGGGCAATCTTTAAGTTTCTTACCATTAATCATGATGTTAACTGTAGGTTTTTTACAGATGTTCTTTATCAAGTTGTAGAGGTTCCACTTTATTTCTAACTTGTTTTTCCTTTAGATTGTAAATCTGTGTGTGTTTTGTAAAACTTTTTTTTTTTTTTGTATCTATCGATATGGTCATATGACTTTTTGTTATTGACTCATTGACATATATATTAAACAAGAAAAAATATTCAGCACTGTGTTTTCAATTAAAATAAGCTAAAATAAGCTATTACTTGTATTAAAATTTATTTAGGGTTTATTTCTATTGAATAGTTACTGGAGTCTTCTATTGGCTATACAGTGAGTCATTCTATTACTAAAATTAATGCTTTTAGCTAAACTGATCCTTCATTAAACAGTATTTTATTAATATTATAATTTTCACAAAACAATTTAATTGCTTTTCAAAATTATTTCTAACAAGTGGCTCAATGCCCTAATAAATCATACTGAAGCTCTTTACATATTTAGACTTTCAAGACTTTGATGTAATCATTTATGTAAATAGCATGTATCTTGGGTATTCTTTAATATATTGTTTTACTACGCATAAAATATGTATTTACTTAGATTTAATTGAGGAGTAAAAATATTTTTAAAAGCTACATACTTTTGTAATGACAGAAATTTTGCCTAAAATGAATTTTTAAAAAACCTCATATTACGTAGCATTAGAACCCACATAAGGCTGATTTCAACCTCAATTATTCAGTTCCTCAAGACCAGAGCAGTAGCCTATGAAACATAGTTTCTAACAGTAAAAAACTAATGAGCAACAGAAAAAGCATTTTGAAGTATAGTAAATAATAACTGGACATGGTATAAAATTGTATCACTCTGTATCATTAGTACATTTTGACTATTTTACCCAAATATCCTGATTAAAATACTGTTTTTGTACCGTCATGGTTAATAAAGCACTCTACTATATTCTTTGAATCTTGTGCTTTTAGTACTATATAGTTTTGGTGTGAGAATCTGCTTTAAACCTCCATTCAATTTCTTTGTATCTAAATATTTGTCGTATGCCTAGCATTTTCACATTGTTTGAACATTGTATCACTGTTGCTTTAATTCATTTTCTTTATATCAGCTCACTATTATATGAGATATTTTAGCTTAATTTGAGGAGAATTGTCACATTTACATTACATTTATTAATCATGAACATTTAAAGTTTTCTTAATTTTTCTTAGTAGTTTTCAGTGTAGAAGTTTGTAGCACTTTTGACATTTTGTTCATTTGTTCATGGGAATTTTATATTTTGTTTATGCTATTGCACTTGATATGCTTTTAAAGTTTATTTACTATTTCTTTCTACTGTAAAGAAATACAACTACTTTCTCTGTATAGATATTGTAATATAGATATATAAATGTCATGAATTGCATTAGATTCACTTTTAAACCTTAAATAAAGGCTCATGCTCATTATAATTTAGAATCCTTTTCTATATTGCCAGACTCTATTTGCCAATATTTTTAGCATATATAAACAAATTTAAGTAAATACAAAATTTTTGCATTAATTTTCCCAAGAAAATTATGTAACTCTCCTCCCTTGTAATGTTCTTTTCAGGTTATTCAAGCATATGAGGTGATCCATAGTTTTCTATTCCCTAGAAAAGATTGTGTAAGTTTGGCATTAACTTTTTTTTTACTATTTGAAAGACTATATTGATAAAATCAATTTTGATACGTGTGCATTATTTTTAAATAAAAATAAAATTTCCCTTAATATTTATATTTTTTCTTCTTTTGAAAACTTTGATAAGTTGTAGTTTTGAAGAAATTCATCCACATTTTTATATATATATGGCTATAAAGTTGTTTACAATGTCATCTTGTTCATTTGTTTTAATGTCTATGTGATCTATATTGATATCTCCTTTTTCATTCTCTTGACTGGAAATGTGTTTTTTCTTTTTTATTGGCCAGTTTGATAGGAGTCTATACATTGTTTCAACACCAAATTTGATTTTGTTGTTCTCTATTTCATTGTTTTCTATTTCATTAAATTCTACCAATTATATTACCTCCATTCCATTACCTTTAAGTTTGATTTTTCTTTTTCTAATTTCTCTAGGTGGGAGGGTAAATTGCTTATATATATACTTTTTTATTCTTTCTAATATAAATATTTCAATCTACACATTTCCTCCTAAACTGATATTTTTACATTATTTTTCTCTTCAAAATATATTCTAATTCACACTTCAATAATTTTTTCTTTCAATTTTAGATTATTACAAATGTATTGTTTAAATAATAGCAAGTGGTGATTCTCTTGCTGTTATTGATCTTTAGCCTAATTTCATTGTTCTTGGAAAATATACTCAGAGTGATTTTAAATTTTTGAAGTTTATGAGAATTTCTCTATGGCTCTAAATGCTTTGGTAAACCTTTTAAGCACATTTGGAAAGATTGTGAGTTGGATTCGTTTGTGCTACAGGATCTAACATATGTCAGTTAGGTCAAATTTGTGATTTGTGTTTTACTATTTTTCTATATTTTTACTAATATTTTTATCATTGAATGGTTTTTTTTCTGTATTGACAAATGCACTCTCTCAATTTATTTATTGGTGATTTGTATGTTTGTCCTTTTGTTTTTTTCAATTTTTATATCTTTTGTAGCTAGATTACTTGGATTTAGGATTTAGGAGAATAATAGATTACTGTTAGATTATATACTTATACATTTTTGATTATAGTTGTTAATCATATATTATTTTACTATTTTTTCCGTGTTTGTAACATGAAACTTTGTCTTAATATGTTCTAAAATAATCCTTCTTTATTATCATTTTTAGTACGCAATTTTACTTTACATATCTTAAACTCCAGAAGAGAATAAAATTAGTTATTTGTACAATCAATATTCATTACTTTAACACATATTTGCCTTTTTGGTTTTTTTTTTTATTCTACTATTAATTTTTATGTTTCTATCTAAATATTTTTCTTCAACCTGAATATTTCACTTTAGTATTTCCTTTAGTGCAAGACTGCTTAGTGACAAATTCTATTGTAATTTCATTGACTGAAAATTTATTTTATTTTAGTTTTTGACAGACACTTTTTTCTTTGTATAAATGCTAGATTGAAAATTCTTTTTATTTGTTTCCTTTTTGCTTTTCTTGTCCTGTTAAAAATTGTCATTCTGTTGGCTCTGGCTTTCATCATCTCTTTTGAAAAGATTAAAATAATCAGCTCCTAATATTAACATTTCCTAGACTTGTAAAGAAATTTGTCTTTTTTTTACCCAGGACACTTTTAATATATTGCGTTTTTTTTTTTTTTTTTTTTCTTTCATTCTCAAGAATTTCATTAAAATTTAGCTTTGTTTTTCTTTGAATTTATCATATTAATTTACTCAGCTTCTTGGATCTTTGTGCATATATATTTTAAAAATCATTTTTGTATTTATTTTTCCTATATACTATATTATTATTTCTTGGGAGATGGCTTTGATATCCTGCGATAAGGGGAGATTTTAAGACACTGTGTGCTTCGAAGAGATAGACGCCAACAGTTTTAAATGCAATATTTGTTTGGAAAAAATCTTATAGGATTGGGTGATATGTTGGTGCTTTGTCATCAGATCGATTAGCAGATTCAGGCAAAACCCAGATTACAGTAGTTGGAGTAATTGGTAAGTGGGAAGACATAGGAAATGTGTACAAATAACTCATGCATGGCGTTAGGCTGTGAAGAAGAGAAATGCAGTAAATAAAAGGGAGAATGAGTAGAACAAAATGTCTCAAAATATGAAAATAACAACTATATTTAAAAGTTAGTATGAGAGGGAGGAGTTGAAGTTATAAATGTGAAGGAGAATAATTGATCATGAAACTTCCTAGGGAATGAAATAGAGACAATGATAGAGTATACAGTTAGATCAGCATTTAGAATGCAATAGAATTTTCTTTATAAAATGAAGAAATTAAGAACTGTATATAATATATATAAAACATAAATAAGACATATCTATAATGTATATGTGTGTATAGGTACATATAATTTTTTTTTCAGATTTGATGACAGAAAGTTGTGTTAGCAAACATCAGATGACAGATTTTCTCTGAAATAAAAGGCAGTCATTTCCTAAAATCCATTGGGAATGTTGGGGTTGCAGAAGTTTTCAGAGAGGCTAATATTTTTAAACGATTGTTATGAAAAATGTAAAACACTTGAATGAGATAAGGGTAAAAGATTTCTAGGTATTGTTTAGTCACCAGATGAGATTTCTGACAGTGTCACTACAACCATCTGGGTGATTTTATCCAAAACATTCAGCAGTTTTATTATGCGGAGGAAACAGTGAATAGTTATATTTGTAAAGTGTAGAGATTTAAGAATGGAAAGCTTAAAATACAGGAATGAATAGGGTAAAAGAATGGACCGTGGTTCAAGATGAGCAGAGCGAGGGGATAGCTTATATACAAGGAGAGAGTAAGGGCTTTGAGGGAGTGGAGGTAGAGTCAGTGTATAAGAAAATAATTTTCTGGGGAAAGAAAGAAGAATATGCGAACACTAGAGATGTAAAGTTGAGCTTCTTTCTGCTCCCAGAGTGAGGGAGAAACATTTGTTAAATATTTGTGAAAGAAAATACATGAACATGGCATTTGAGCAAAATCAATCCAATGACAGGTAGCATAACAGTTACAGATTTAATATCCTTGAAAAATTTAAAGGAATTTCTCATTAAATAAGCTTTTAACAACAGAATTCACACCAGCTGGAAAAAGTATAGTTTAAAATTCTGTCTAGGTCTTAGTAATAACAGCAACATACTATATTAAGAAATTTCATTTAGTTGAGATTATATTTTAATAAATGTACAGGAAGCAAAGTACTGAGAATTTTGCCTAGACTTTTCTGTGAGATGTTTAGCTTTGCGAAAAAGACAAGATTAAGACCGAGATATCCATTGCTTCTGTCCAGTTGTTACCATAACTCTAGTAGTTCTTTGGTGCTTCTTTCCATACTCGATCCAAGTATCTTTAATGAGCCTTACAATCCTGCCTCTTAATCTCACCATCCAATCATTATTTTTTCTGTGCCCACGTGTTAAGAGGCTGCTCTAATTTCCAATGGACCCCCAGTCACGATGATCTTCCCTGCCTATGTGGCTTACCAGTGATGGAGTGCTGAGAGCAGTCTGACTCTGATATAGACAACAAAAAAAAATAGATTTTCTTTAAAGAATTTAAAAACAATAAAGATCCAAATAAAATACAGCATTGGCAATCCTAAATAGTGTTGATGATAAAATATTTCTCCCTGAGAAATAATTGTTGGCCTGAGTTCTAAACAATTGCTGCAGTTGTATTTTTTAATATAAACAGTTCTTACTTTGCATATTTCTGATATACACAAATTTCAGTTGTCACTTTAATAAAGTAACATCAATGACCCAACGACACAGTTCAAATTTCAGACATCACACTATATTTAGTGTGAGTAGTTTCATAAAGTATAAATTTCATTGGTAGATCTTCAGCCCACAAATCATTATGTAAATAATGGATGTACAGCATGATCAGTGACCGTTATGTCACTTCTTTCAAAGTCTGTCAGTGATTGGTCACTGCACATCTTTTATTCGGTTCATAACAGACAGCAAAGCCTGTCGTTCTGCTGACTCATCTCACAATGATAGGCCATATAGCATCTACAAAATTGGATATTAAAATGAAGTAACTGGTCAACCGAGTGCAGCAAGAAATGGCAATTGATAATGCTGAAAAAGAGGGAAATCTAAATCAAATTTAAATGCAGATATTGAAGAAATAGCTGACAATGGAAATGCTGATTCTGCTAGCATTCTAGAGATTCTATATATGAAGCCGGAAATTTTAGTGAAGGCAAATTTAGAGATATATAGAAGAAAGTAGTTGCAACTGAGAAGATACAGATTCCTCAGAGAAAGTAACTCTGGCAAAATCCTTTAAAGGATTAAAGGAACCCTTTGGAGATATTTAACAATATTGAAGGAACAAAGATTAAAATATTTAAAGCTAATCCAAAAGTAGAATGAAAGATAATAATTCCTCAATCTATAGAAAAGATGCTCACTTCATAGCATATTATATGACAAGAAGGCAAGTATTTTTCTAAGAAATAAAATTCTTTAATTTTAATATTTTAAATTACAGTTGAATAAAACAGTTTTACTATTTTTTACTGCCCTTTACATTTACAAGTAACAGTAAGAGAAGTTTTATATTTTGCCAAAAAATTGTAAAGGTCATGAAACAGTTGTAAATTTTCCCATTAATTATTAAAATCACTTTGCTCAATTTCCACTTGTAAGGTCTTTTTTTTTTTTTCTATCTCACTACTGTGCAAAGTGAGGATGTTTTACTATACAGACAACTCTCAAATTAGCACATACTATTACTTATACCTTAGTAAATATTGTATATTATATGGACATCCATTTGGAAAATTCCCAACTATATAGTAAACATGTCGACTCAGGTACACGTGTTCTTTAAAACTGAAAATATATAATTTTAAACTAAATTTGTTTCTCAAACACTGATGACCTTGCTTATTTCTGAATTTAAAAAGTAAATATGAATATTTAACAGTTATAGTACTCTGTTACTTCAACTTTGTGCTTTTTTGTGATCACTTTTAGTTCCTATTTGTGTTAAACATTGTTTAAATTGAACAAATTAAACCTAAGATTTTAATTTTTGTTACCCTAACAGAATATTATATTGGTATAAATTTTATCTGTATTTCTAAAAAATATATTAATACATTTAACAACTGTTACTTCTTTACTTATTTGTTCCTATATGTATTAATTATATTAATACATAATTTTTCACAATTACTTCCATTCTGGCTTTTAACTCCATCTTTTTTTTTTTGTAAAAAGCTTCAGATAATATTTCTAATATCTACCCTGTCTCTGCATCTAAGCATCCTTCTAGTTAATTTTTCTGATATCTGTTTCACTCCCTGTAAAACATCTCATTCAAAAAGGAGCAACTAGTTTTTGTATCAAATCTTGTTTGCAAGTTTCTTTTAGTTCTGCACAAACATCCAAAATGCCCCAAATTGGCAATTATATATTTCCATATAATGATATCTCTTAGATGATGAATTACCTTTTTCTTCTTATATAAAGCATCCAACTCTGCCATTTTCTACTGTATTATTTTTCATACCCTTCTCTACTCTGTAGCATTGTCCCTTTTTATGCTTTAATATGAATATTGCCCTAATTAGCAATTTTGAGGATAATACATTGTCACTGCCAGACTTGGCTTCCTTCTAAGATCTGCAACTGGGTTTGGGTCCCATTTTCTTCTACGAGCATCTTCCTTCCAGACTGAAATGTGCTTAGTCTCCTGTTCCTATTACAGTGAAACAGGACATGCCTTGCTGGGTCCTGAGAAATGGTTATGCCTATTTATTAAAAATAAACTTCTGTTATAAATCTATATCATAGATATATATTATCATGAAATGTCATATCAATTGTGACTGAGCCCACATAAATTATTACCAACAAAGGCCAAGGATCAAATATACATTATAATAGACTGCAGAAATATTTTAGTCAATTCACTTTAATTTTGTATTATACTTTTACATTATTAACTAATATTTATATTAGGAATTTAGAAATAAAAAAGATAAAAGGGAAATTATTTCTTAAAGCAATACCTCAATAAATTGGTTAAAAAAATACATAGACATACACATTTATATATTTTTAAGTTATAGTTTTAATTTCTATAAAGTTTAATGTCAAATGTGATATTATTATTGTTAATTTCTACTTAAGATTATATTCTATGAACATAGAATATTTTATGTTAAAATTTTTCTATTATTGGACATTAAAATTACATCCAATTAGAAAACCCATCTTAATGCTAAAAATTTAATTTCAACTCTTAATAGCAAAACTAACTGCTTTAAACTTTATCGTCACTTCTTTTCTGTGCTTCTTTAGTTTTCCTATAATAAAAAGTAATAACTAATAAAAATTAAGGTGTGAATGTATTACATAATTTATAAATTAATTAGTATATAAAGAGTTAACAAGTTGATGGCAAAAAAATTTTATTCAAATAATTTTATTATAAAGAGACTGTGAGTTTAGTACCTTTACTTGTATTTTCTAAGTGAATACAGTGACATAATAAAAGTCTCCAAAATTATCAAATAGTACATTAATTCTTACAAAAAAATAACAAAAAAAGAATATTTCCTAGATTATCTCAGTTTTCCAAATCAAAGATAAAATTAAATTTTCTAGAGAGTATATTAGTGTAAGTCTGCTAACATATGAACATATATGTGAGGCAAGAAAGATGGAGTTTACTTGAATATTCCTTTTATGAGGTTGAGAGAAACAGCATATTTTTTATAATAGAGCGGACTTCCAAAATTTATATTGGTTGCTTGTAGTTTCAGAGTGTCATTTATTTTTTAGTGCAACACATACATGTTTATATCAGATCAAATTATATAATTAATGTAGCCTGGAAAACATGACTTTTCTACAGTACACTGGAATAATATGAAGAGATTAATAAAGAATCAAAATAAACCAAAATCAGAGGAAAGAACATTATCAGGGAATACGTGAGATTAACTCAACTGTAATATCCAGTTAGGACTAGATTGGATGGCTGCCAGTCACATTGGCACATGATTGATGCCTCTAAAAGTTTTGCCCCAAGATTTAGCCAGATATACTGACACAGGCATTGAATATATTGCATTCTATTCTTCAACTGGATTCTAGTTATAATGAACATAAGAAAGCAAGATTTGATGTCAGATTATATATATCTAAGGATTTTGTATGTGCATCTTTATCTTTAATATTATAGAAACAATTAACATAACTTTATAGCGATACAGAAGAAATGTGGAAGAATAAGAAACTAAAATTATTATTAACAACATTAAAAAGAAAGCCTGGAGGATTTCTGTCATGTCAGTAGACCCCAGTTCCAACAAGATAAAAGTAATTGGCATGTGCAGTTGTATGTATATAGATGGAATTCTAAGTGATTTGATTAGTAAGGTAGTTAGATCTCTGCTTCCTAAACATAATCTATTTTGTCCTGGAACTAAAACATTCATCTAGATCATAGGGTTGTTTGCCACACTGCACATAAATTGCTTTCAATATTCGAAACACATTCATGCATTTACTGATTTTATTCCTTAAAAAATATATATACAGTTAGCCTATGAAATGATTCATAATCAAGTCTCTAGATGAAAGTACTGAAAATTGAACCATAATGATAACACTATAGTGACTGTATCACATTAAAGAAAGAATTACTTAGCCTTTTACTATTTAAATGATGTAAGTAATCTAACTTGTAAGAATTGGCATTGTTTAATGAGAATTAGTAATGCTGATTTATTTTTTAAATACAATATTTTTTATGATTTCACCACTTTGCAAAAACAAATGACAAATCAATATTAAAATTGACAAAATAAGTTACTTACCAATAAACTACTTGTGCCATTAATTTTTTTCCATTTTTTATTCTCAGATGAAGTCCCATAACTTGGACTCATTGTATTACACCTCCATTTTTGTTACTTTATTGTATATGTTATTTTTCCAGCCTTGTTTTTATCTGTGTACATACTCAGTGATGTCTATTGATGTACGAAGATTCCATGTTAAAGTAACTTGAATTAAAAGACATAGCCATCTACTAAATAACCTATCACTAAATCAGAAGAAATGTCACTGAATACAAGGCTATAGAAAATAGAAGGTACTGTCCTGAAAATAATTTGTCTTTCTCTAGAAAGTACATATTTGAGGGTTTTCCATTATAAACTAACCTCATATTTCCCTGTGAACATCATTTACTTAATAAAAATTGGAGCTATATACATTTAAACGTCTGAGAATTTCAGTGTAGAAAATGTATATTATCTGTTTTTGCAGTCCTTTTGTTATTAAGGGGGATTGGGCCCTGAACTGCAAGGAACTGGAAGACTGTGTGATACAAAAATGCAGCTAAAGCTGAAATATAGTAATTGGTTAAGAAAAGAAAGTCACTCAATATGATTTAACAGCAGAAACCCACTATTTCAGTGTTAGTGTGCAAACTCCAATGACCCAACACTGGAAAGGGAGAGAGGTCAGATTTGGAAAACTGCGTATTTGGAAAATTCATTTCCTTTGTTCTCTGCATTTACAAAATGGATTGTGTCTTTTCTCCAACTTCAAGCACTTTAGCACTGCTTGGTGATTTTATTTTTTAATTTCCCTAGGACTTTCTCCAAAGCACTTTTTTTCTTTAAATACTTTCTTTAAATCCTTCTGTATCTTACATCTTATATTAACTATGATAATATATGAATTAATTAATATTTAAGACCTTGCTATGGGTCTGGAATCAGACTGATGTTTAGAGGCAAAACTCATGAATATATTTAATATTTAATGTGGTTTATTCTCATACATCTCCCTATCATACACTTTTTTACCAATCCCCTCTTTTTCTGCCTTGTTTAACTCCCACTTCAGACAGAACATTCAATTGACCCAGTAGTGCTCTGGATATAACTCAATCATGTCCCTTTTCTTACAGGAATGACATTCACATGAGTAATTAATTAATTTAATAGTCTTATCCCTAGCCCCTTCTTTGTTTTCTGTAGCTAGCATTCCAACCTAAACTATTGAGCTGCTCCTCTTAAATATCACTACTGGTTTTCTACTAGCTAAATTTTAAAAAAAGCTACTCAAACTCCCACATTTATTTAACTTAATTAGTCATCAGTTTTTCATTATACTATGTATTTTATCTTCCTGATTTTTTCCTTATGTCTCATGTTTATTTGCCTGTTTGCATTCTTTCTCTGTCCTTTAATTACAACAATCACCAATACTCCCTATTAACTTTTTATAATTTTTTTTAGAAAGATTTGTCTTAACTGTCAACTTTTACTTCCTAGTAGTGTCCTTTTGAAAATCTCTTATGTATATTGATAAAACACAGTATATAGAGTTTCCTAGTTTCCCTGTTTGAGCGACTTTGATGAATTTCTCTCATTTATTTATCATATTTATCCAAATGTAACTTTTTTCATATTCATGCTTCTAGTTAATTTTGTTTATGTAACTGACTGCTAGTTGAGATCTTAGTCATGTTATACCTGCTGACTGGATATTTTTCTCTCCCTGTGTCTATCTATCTATTCTATGTGTCATGATTCAGGATAATGATTAGCAAATATGGCAATGCTACTTAAAAAGAGGTAATTTTACTTAACCTCTCTGAGTCTCGATTTGCAAAATGGAGATAATATCTATATCATAAAATTTTTTATATTAAATAATTGATGTATATAAAATACTTTGAAAATTATCTAGCATATATTAAGTATTCAATATGTGATTCTAGGTAGTTTTGCCATATATATCTTTCCCACAAACATTTTTACTAAAAGCATTTTTGCTAGAAACATATTTGTTGCATAACTAATTATCTATAAGGCAATTATGCCATAAAAGATAAAATAACTGGTTGACAGGTTTCATTTTTTTCTATTGACAGCATTCTTATAGTAATCCCAATTTTTAAATATTACATAAACCTTAGCCCTCATAATGGTGTATACAGTAACAAGTAGACTTGATGGTCTTAAAATAATAGTGGATGATAATAACTACATATAAAGCCAGAGTGCCACTATACTAAAAATGATAATATATCAATGTTTCCAAATGCTTCAGTGAACACAGTCATTCCTTCCACCCATCAAAACCAAAAGTTTACCAAGCTATGGCTAATATAAAAGAGGTGGCTACTAATGCACACCAGGAGTATTGGAGGGCATTAATTATCATTTCTTTAGCTAGAAACAGATACCTCTCTTAATCAAGGAAAAAATTTTAGCAAAAAAAAAAAAAAAGTGCGATGCCCAATGAGGAGTTTTTCTCGTGTTGCTCTGTATTTCTATCAGTCCTATCACAATAGTTGTATTTGTAATGTGATAAATATTTATCTGTTAGTTATAAAAAATATTATCAGTGGCAGAGCTGGTTGACTAAATAAAACAAAAATAGAAGTTTCCATTGGAAATTTATACTGGGGCTTCTTTCCCCTTTTGTAGTGATTAACCTTTATCTCCAATTATTCGTAAATTAAAAGCTAGGGTTGACAATTGCAATACTTTAATTGAAATATTCTATGTGTCAGCATATTTAAACTTCTGCACAATCTAATAATATGTGGCTAAATTAACTTAGCACATTAAAAATAAGCCATTCAATATAAAGGAAGAAATTTGAAGCCTTTAGGAGTTGACAACACAGCCTCATTAACACAGACTTAAATGAAAGACATTTTATTTTTAAATATGCCTCAAGACAAAAACCATGAAGACTCATTGAAACAAAAAATGTTTCCTTGATTTCTAGAATTGATAAATATCTCGAAAGACAGACTAAAATAAAAAGACACATGCAACATACCAAAGTCAGAAATAAAACAAAGGATATAGCTATACATTTCATAGCCCCCCCCCCAAAAAAAGGTAAGAGAAAGCTATGAACAACTCTACTCACATAAATTCAACAACTTAGATGAAATGGACCAGTTCTTCAAAAAATATCGCAAACTACCAAATCATCCCATATAAAATAGAAGTTTAACTCACAATTAAAAGTCTCAGATGGTTTTATTGAAAAAACAGGTCTTTATGATTTTATTAGAGAATTGTACAAAACATTTAGAAGAAAAATTAGCACCAATTCTATATGATGTCTCCTAGAAGAAGAAGAAAAGAAATACTTCCTGACTCACTTTATGAAGTCTGTAATTACTCTGATAACAAAACCAGATAAAGACATCACAGAAAAAAAGGAAACTACAAGCCCATGTCTCTCATTAACTTATATAAAAAACTCTTAATATAATACTAGAAAATCAAATTCAGCAATGTATAAGTATAATTATACACTATGATTAAGTGCTGTTTATTCTAAAAATGCAAGGCTGCTTTGATATTTAAAAACCCATAGTGTCAATAGAATTAAAAAGAAAAAAAGCACATGATCTTATCAAATGATACAGAAAAAAACATTTTGTTTGGCAAAATCCAACAACACCAATGATTAAAACTCCCAGCAAACTAGGAATAGAGAAAAACTTTAATTTGATAAATAGTATCCTCAGAAAATGTATAGTTCACTTATGTTTATTCATCTTACAGCTAGCTTGTTCCCCTACCACAGTACTTAATGATAAAAGACTGAATTATTTTCCCCTAAGACAGGGAACAAGACAAGGATGCCCGCTCTCACCTCTTGCAACATAGTACTGGAATTCTTAACCAGCATAATAAGGAAAGAAGAAAAAAAAAAGAAAGATATACAATTTAAAAAGGAAAAAATAAAACTCTCCCAGGTTATCTACATAGAAAATCCTAAGTAATCTGCAAAAATTATGTGGAACTAAGTAGGATTTCAAGGTCACAGCATATAAGATCAAAAACAAACAAACAAAATAATCATATTCTACATAGTAGCCATGAATGTGTGGAAACTGAAATTTAAAGCAATATCATTTGTAATCCATGTTTCTAGTTTGATATTATACTACATGCATATAAGATATGGCCCTTAGGGAAGTTGGCTGAAGGGTAAATGGTACCCCACATACTACAAATGAAAAGCTTCCAATATGCTTTTTTTAAAGAACTTTCGCCTCTCTCCAGCATTCTACCTAACTCATTGTAGTACTCCACACTCTTCCAAGTTGTTGGTAACAATTTGATGAAACTTGGCCTAGGAATATTACTATGAGATGAAATAGAATTCATTAGAAACAAAAGAATTATTTTTCATAACCTGTGTGTAGAAAGTTTCATTGTGACAGATTTTAAATTCTTACCTACAGAGTGACAGTATTTATTAAGTGGTATAACCACAAGTCAGAATGATGTTCACTTTGCAGCAAAGCCTTGGCTGCAGGAGCCCCATTCTGTGCCAGTCTTTATCCCTGCTTATTGCTGAATTGAAAGAAAGAAAGAAATTTGGAGAGAGATGTCTGAGAAAAGGGAGGCACTCAGTTCACTCAATCTCAGTGATCTGACAACTTGTACACAATGATTTCAATAATATTGCAACCAGCATATCTATATGGATGCACACTAGCTGATATGGGCTCATATTGTATCTGACTTTATCAATGAAGGTCAGTTGTTTCTCCTTTCTTTCCATTTTACTGAGGGAGATATGTGATTTGGTAGTTATGGCATTGTCTTTGGAAAAGATAATTAAGATACTATAATATTCTTTGGACAAAATGTTCACTTCTAGTACTATCAGTACATTCTCTGAAATAAATTGGTTTTGAAAAAAAAAAATGATTGGTGATTCTATATTAAGATATTTAAACCCAAAAACTTTGCTTGAGCTTTTCTTTTTAATGACATTTTTAGACATACTGTAAGCCTATGAACAAATGATTTTTAAAGTAAAATCATACTATAATTTTTATTAACATTTTATGAACTATTTAAGCTATAGGTTTTGATAACTTGTATGTATAGCTTATAAATTTTACTATGCTTTTATTTCTCTAGAATCTTTAACTTCACACACCTAGACTCCTAGTTCTATTAGAAATAAACTATTTGTCTTTAGGTCATTTCATTCTCAGGAATTATAGTATATTAAAGTGGCTACACTCTGAAAAATATTTACGGAGACAGAGATTGAGAACTTTCTCTTTCTCAGAACTAAAACCAACCGAACAAAAACTGAATAGTGTCTTCATTTTATACAAAGACTCCCAGCTCTAGTTATAAAAATATAGATACATAAAGACAATTTTTCTTTCATTGTCAATACAAGTGGATACGATGATTTCATTTAAAAAGTGACACATACATATTTTATTTCCCTTTTGACCATTTTGCCTTTTGATTGACAAAACATCATGCTTACGACATATTTTAATGAATTTTTAGCTGCTTCCATGTGCTATCACAATCTTGGTAACCTGCCTTGATTATTTTATTTATTTCAAATACTTATGCTTTTCAAATAAATGTATAGAAACATGTTGAAATGAAAAAAAATCCACTGGATTTATAAAAAAGTTAAGAATAAAAATTGTAAATGTGCACAAGATTGCATAAATGAATCAAAATTTTCAATTACATCATCAGTATTATTAGAACTTTGAGTATACTCTTAAATTTAAGTTGTTAATTTACAGTGTGTTATTTTGCTAAACATCTAAAGGAGATCAATCAATGTTTTACTAAATCTTATTTTTGTTTGGTGTATTCTCAAAATTCAATATTGTATTATTTTACTAAAACATTAAGATTCTAATCCTTAGAAATGGAGATGTTTGTCTATGTCATTGTAGGATCACTTCTCTAGCTAAGTTATAATTCTACCTAACCCATCACTATGTTTCTATCAAATGAAACAGTTAACATAGATAATTAAAAAAGAGAAAGAGTATAATTTGTGGTAGTTAAATAAGAAATGGCATGAATCACTACTATATTTAATCTTAAACCCCTGTCCCAATGCAGAAGATGCTAAACATAGATTTTTCTCCTTACGGTTGCTTTGATTGCATGAGTATAATACTAGGCTCTTATTTCTAGTTACTTGATTTATTCTCACAGGATTTGTTAACAGGAAAATATTTATGCCAGGAAAAAGAAGTGAAGAAATATGTACATTACATTGAAAATCATCAGGGTATATTAATATAAAAGTCAGTGAATTCATGAAATGTAGAGAGTACATCAAGACATGCTAAAAAACTGATATAAAGGAGAAATTACAAAATATTTACATATTTGCAAATATCATTGTGAGATGAGAGAAACTTAAGAGGACTTTGTTCTCTTAAACCAAAGTGGAGATAGGAAATAGGGCTTTCATCTCACACTACTGACTTTATACTGAGAAACATACTTGCAAATGAAGTAGACATACGGCCAATTTTGATCCTAGAAATAGTACTAGGGAGGAAACTAGGTGGTGTTTCCTTATAGTAGAATAAGATTTAGATCACAAGGGAGAACATTTAATTTAGATATAAAAATATTACTTGGAATCTGCAGGCTCCAGAGAGCTTGAGTACTGACGATTTCTTCAGTCACTGACTATACTTAAATCAGTGCCAATAATACATCTTATAGTTGCATATTCATGTTATCTTATGTGTTCTGCTGTCTGTTATCTCTGACTGAAAATAAAACAGGGTCTCTGAAAAAGTACAGTTATTCCCCCTTCCTTGAAATTTTGCTTTCTCAAGTTTCAGTTAACCCATGATCAACCACAGTTCAAAATACTAAATGGAAAATTCCAGATATTTTGAGAGAAACAGCATTCACATAATTTTTATTACAGTGTATTGTTACAACTGTTCTATTTTATTATTAGTTTTTGTTAATCTCTTACTGTGCTAACTTATAAATAAAACTTTCTCATAGGTATGTATGTATAGGGGAAAAAACAGCATAAATAGGGTTCAGTACCATCTACATTTTCAGGCATCCACTGGGGATCTAAGAACATATCTCTTGAGGATGGACGGGGGCGCTACTATATAGCTTTCTACCTCGCTGCCCTGTGTAACTAAGCCTTAGAGCTGAGCAATCCAAGTCTGTAACTTAACAGACTCTTCTTGTCCACCATCAGCCGGGAGGTTTGTTCATTTCCAGATGGAGAAACAGAATAGGAGTCAATAGGGGCAGTCAGAGGATGCTAAGTAGAGAATAAAATATCAACCATATAAGCAAGATGCACACATGGAAAAGGAAGAGATTTCTCTCTTCTCTGCCACCAACTCGTATTTGTCATACAAGATAGGAAGGGAGAGAGACATTTGTTTTAAGATGTGAATGGTGGATTAAGAAAGTAAATGTCAGTGAATGAATTAAAACTATCTTTTAGTAGGAAGATACTACAAATCCAGATATTTTTCTGGCTAGACTGTTCAGATCAAAACTGAATTTTACCTGACCTCTTGTATATATTAAGTTAAAATATACTTACTACTTATATCATGGAAAAAATATTAACTCTATTTTCAGTTTTCCTTTGTAGTAGAGGGGGGTGCATAATGACATATACTGTCTGACAGTCATAGTCTTTTCTAGTTATAAACCAGAATTAAGTAAATACAAAGATTTCTTTAAGAATTTTCTCTACCTACATATATTTCAAAGAGATTATTTGAGGTGAGCTAAGGCAGTTATTTTCTAGTGAATATTTACAAACATAGTGTCACCTAGGAATTTATTTACGACAATATGAAAATTCAAAAGTAAATTGAATATACAAACACAAGAATCTATTTGAGTGATCAAATTATTTGTGTATAGAACAATCTGTTGATAGAATGTTCCAATTTTCATTTCAGTGGAGGAAAGATCTTTTTGAATCTTCAAATTCTCTAAAACTCCATAGCTCAAGTCAGTTGGGAGCTATTGTGGATCAGTAGCTAAGCAACAGATTTAAAGTCCAGAGGCTATACTCCTATGTTTCCTCTGCCAATAACTTAGCATGAGGTGGTGAGCAAACCATTTAACCTTCCAATTTTACTATTTCTCATCTTTTCAATGGGGAGATAATATAGCTTACTTCTCACAGCTTGGTGAAATATCTCTTAAATAATTCTTCAAATACAATGAAAAAGATGCTCTACTGTATTGTCATAAAGTAAAAATGGATCCACTTCCTGCTTTTTCCACATTAGGTCCAAACCATTAGAGCCAGTATTTCCTAATAGAGAAATATTCCCTCATGCTTTGAGGTTTTCTAAATAACCTGTTATAATTTGCTTACATTTCATCAGCTACCAAAACATAGAAATGTTCATAATTGAGCCTAGATTTATTTAATTTATTTTTATATTTATGGGTATATATAGAATTTGTTTAACTGTCCTTAATATTTGAAGGTCATTTCTTACTAAGAGTAAACACAAGAAAACAGTGAATTTGAATTCTGTGTTGACATAGATATAAAATGAATGCCTTTTTTTTTTTACCTCCTATTAAAACCTTAGATCTGCCTGTGATCCTAGATTTTTACTGAAGTACTTGCTCAAAACAAAAAGTAAAAAGAAACATATGAGATTAAGTATCAGCAAACAGCTCTATCTCAAATATTTCCTCAGTAAAAGTAACCTTTGTTTCCTTGGTCATAGAGCTGATTCTAAAATACACATGAACTGTGCAGGGAGGGAGGTCAGAGAATAATAATGGTGGCAGGAAGGTATGCTTTCAGAGTCTAAATGACAAGGTTTTTGTGTACAGAGAAATGATGATTTTATATAATTCCTAAGTCAGTCTCTGTTTCTTTTTTACTTTGTCTTAGTAGAAGAATGTACAAAGATATTTGTTTATACATTTACGCATAGAAAATTTCAATTTTCTTATTTGGAATAAATAAGAAATGTTTGAAGACTATCAAAGTAAACTTATATGCCTTTCAATTAAGATATGCATATTCAGCAGAGGTTTATTCATCAGCTGCTGGGCCAAAGATAATACCGCAGAAATTATTCTGTGCATTTCTATTACATGACAAATCTGCAGTTTGTGTTTTGTGTTTATTTCATTTGTTTTTATTTTGCATTTAAAGAATCTGCTAAACAAGTGAAAATACTAAGGAATGTAGATAGAATGTAATTTTCCATTTGAAATTTAGCCTAACTATCCTAAGAGCCCAAGAAAGTTAATGACTGTTCAATTATTAAAAACCCTTTAGAATTATATTACTATACCAGATATTCTAGAATTTGGACACATTTTAATAGCTATCATTAGTTGCTGCTATGGCAGTGTGTCAACAAAAAGATGATCTAAACAAATTGAGACTGAGACAATATCCCTGCATAAACCAAGTCTTTAGAAAACTAACACCAAAGCAAAAAAGTAAAGCTCATTTGCATTCCAAGTACATTTGCATTTTCTTAATAATGACGCTGAAAACACCTTTAAAAAACTAACCAATATTTCTGTTGTAATTTACATCACTTCCTCTTTTCTTGTTCAAGATTTCTGTCACTATAAAGCACATCGTCTGCCCTTAAAAGACACTTAATTCTTTTCAAAAATTTAAATATGTATATTTATTCAACTATGTTCCTGAAAGACTGAAGTATGTAATAACCTTCTTTTTCTGATGATGTGAGATATAAAATATCTATTACTTTATATTTATGTAATTGCCCATATGACAGTGGCAGAATATTTTCTAAAGCAAAAGACCATTTGCAGTATTATGGAAAAGTATGCACTATCATTCTGAAACTTAAAATGTTCCATGAAAATGTGAAAGTAATCTCTCTCCTTTAAAACAAAATAAAGAGCAAATAACCAATTGGTGACTCTGGATAACTCCCATTCTATTTTTTAAAAAACTTCAGATATTTAAGATATTTAAGGAACTTAGATTCTGAGGCAAGATGTGTCAATTTATGGTTAAGGTATGACTAGGCACATCAGTAGGACTAGAATGTATTTTTAAAACCAGGTAGTTTTCTAAAGAAAGAAATCAGCCATAGACTAGAGAGGATATAATTAAGTTGAATTGAAGATAATTGACCAATGTCTGAGAGGGAGAATAATTCAAAATAAAATATAATTTCTGTCACTCAAATTGTGCTCTGACTAGCCATTTTGGAGTTATGGTTCTAGGGTAAGTAGCTTCGCTAAGAGACCAAAAATAAGCAAACACACAAACATTACTTTAACATACAGCATTTAACAACATTAATGGAAATAGTGTCTAAAGTATGTTAGGAGATGGTGCTGCAGTTGCACTAACAGTGGCAGAACAATGCCTGAGGAGCAAACATCAACACTATTGACACTGAACAGAAGCAGCTTCAGTATGGACATGCACAGGAGCCAGCCCATGTGGTTCTAGTGGCATGCACTAACCCTACTGGCATTAGATTAGTAATTGGTTAAGCCTACTTTTGTCATCTAATCTTTCCAAACTTTAACATGCATATGAATCACCTAGGGATTAATTAAAATAGAAAATTCTGGTTCAGTAGGTCTAGGGTAGGGCTTGACATTCTGCATATGAAAATGTTTTTATATGATATTGATGCTGCCAGTCCATAAATCAAACTTTGAATTGCAAGACTCTAAAGCATCTAGAGTTAGCCAAAGTGAACTTGATCAGGGGAAAAGAAAATTGTTAAGTGTTATGGGATGAAATCCCTGGTAACTGCTAAATGATTTAGAAGAAATTTAAAGTGGTCTCAAGTTCCAACAAGCAGTTGGAGGCAACTTTTCTTATAATGTTCTGACTTCTGTTAGGCTAGTTAGGCCAAGAATATCTGTTACATATGATAAATATCTAATCTTAAAGTATAGCACATCTTTTTCCCACTTGAGCTTGATGTTAAAAAAAAAGGTACTTTAAATTGCAGATACAAATGATTGTATTGCTGTCTCTTTTTGTACTGTTTTTCTGGGCTCAGGACACAGAGTAAACTCTAAAAATATTTACTATAGTTTTAAAGAAAGAATTCCAATTGCCAAATATATGTTTTGTTGTCTAAATACTCTTAATTGAAAAGGTCATGATCATTAGTCATGACTTAACCACAGCTCATGTGAGCTAAGTGAACTAAATTATATCACATAATAGTACACTTAAGAAAAGATAGATGGGTAATGATGTGGATAAATATAGAAATCATAAGAGAACAAAAGGACTTTATTAAGCTCTCTATATGCTTTTGTTTTGATTGATTTTGTATCAGAATTCTCCATCATGTAGTAGTGAGAAGATTCTTGAAATGGGTCAGAATTCAACCACTTATTGGTTTCTTGCTGGTGACTATAATCCTGGCAGAGGAACCAACATCTAGTACAGCACTAAAGCAACAGAGCATCAGTGACATCAGGGGATCCGAGAAGGCTCACAGGTCTATGGACCACCGGGTTGCATAGGGAAGCGAGCCAAGATTCTCTGTTCTAAATTTTTAAAAAGCTTGACTGAATGTAGTTGGACTGAAAAGGTCCTTGAAGTTCTGGCAAGAAGGACTCAAGGTTTGAAGATTATTAAGCAAATGCAATAGCTGGACCAGTATCTGAGTTCTCTGGGATTGAGGCCAATTGAGGGACAATGAGGATTATACACCACAGTGGAAGAAATTCAACATGAAATTTCCATATACTCCTATGACATATGAAAGCAACCATCCCCAATGAACATAGATGTCATTTCAAGAAAAAGAGGGTGAAGAAACTGAATCTTTATTAGATGAAGTTTAAATCCTGAATTGATTTAGTAAGTCCCAAAATAACCAAGGAAATACAGAAATGATGAGTTAACTATGAAATGGCTAGAATCTAGTTTGATTGCATCTAGAATGGGATGAAAGTGTAGGGATAAGCATAAACAGAAAAAATAATTTACTCTTTTTTGTTCACCCAAGTTCTGATTATGAAATTTGTCTCCCTACTATTATGTTTTTTTTCATGAACAATCCATTTCGTGTTTTTTTTAAATTTTTAATCCTCTTTGATGAGAACATTTAGAAATAGAATTTTGCACCTGATACTTCCATTTTATGTGCTTTTGAAATTTATTTTTTCTCACCTCTTACCTCTATTATCTTCGAATTTAGATTATCCCATCTACAGTTAGTTTCCTATTGGTAAAATACTAACTATGATCTAGTTTTTATGTGAAGTGCTTTCATATTTTCCCTTTGTAAAGTCCCATTATTAGGTATTATTGAGGTTCTGATGTTATATAGAGCAAATCTTAATAATATGCTTCAGTCAAATCATTAGAAAGCGGAGAATATAATATTTGAGTTTCATTCTAGAGCCTGAGCCATTACTGTCACTTAATACTTCTCTCAAAGTAAAAACTAGTAACTATAGATATCTTATGGCAAATCTGAGAAGTAAAATTAGAGTTAATGTTAATTTCCCATTTCCAGTCTTGCCAGAGAGGTAGCAGCATTGACATTTTGACGTCTGCCTCTCCAACATAAAATCTATTTCATGTGGAAAAGACCTGTATGTTTAATGTGGAGACTTTCTCTCCTTATCTATTTAACTCCAAGTCAATGCATTTCAGATGACAGAGGACTGGCCCAGGAGTGAAGCATGTGATCCCAGCCTAATCCCATATGTATGTCACATCCACACAGGGCTCATTTCCCGTTTTAGCCATTAAAAAGTTATGGGATTTGTCTTGGACTTCTAGAACAGAGTTAAATGATTTTCCTTATTATATGTGAATTTAAGGGCAAGTAAGAGCAAGAGCTCTCTCAAGCATTTTGCTAAGAGAGAATATGTGAGCCAAAAAGCAAGTAGTCACATTGTCTGGTGTCTGCTTCAACTACAGTTTTCATCTTTATTATTTTCTTTACATGAACTTTTCATTATGTGGTTCAAGAATACTTTATTTGATTCGATTAAATTAATTTTGTCTTTGTTACTTGCTTCTAACTGATATGGACTGTAAGAGAAATCTGAAGTGAGGCCATTTGATTTCAAATTAACCCTACAGTGGTGGGTAACACTAATTAAAACACTGAAATAGCCTTCTGGTTCCCGGTCAGCATATACCAGACTGCACTGCTTATGGCATGCATCCATTCACATGCAGCAGTGTATGAGTCCAGGAGATGGGACAGCTAGCTTCTCTTTCGTAATCTTTATTCCATTTTATTGTTTGGAGATATTGCCAGCATAGTTTCACAGATGCTATTTTCTTCCCAACTAAAACTTCTTTACTGATTCTTATGTTTTATTTATTGTTTCCTAACTTTTCTCATCCTTTTACAGTTTGAACCAAACTTTCATTTACATGTCGGCATTTAAAAACATGAACTCTACACATTTAGTCTAATAAGAATGGAGTAAAAGTTTAAGCAAACCAGTAGTGCAGCAGTGTTTAAAGCATACCGCTTTGGATAGTATTTAAATTATTCTGCTATACACATCAGACACTTATCACACTTTTAAGTTCTTTATCTTTTATAGAAAAAGGTTAAATATATCTACATGAGAAGGCTGTTCATATAAAACATGAGAATTATCTTAAGGCTTTTAAAATGCTAATGCAAACAAGATAGAACATGCCAATAATATCTTGTTTTTTTCTTACAATGAGCAGCTGAACTGTAAAAAATGTATATTCCAGAATCTTAGCTGTTTGTTCTAACAGCTAAGCTTCAGGGCTTCCTCTGCAATTTATATAATCCAGTAGCTCTTAAAATAAAATAATCTTATATTACGAACATAATGCATTTCTGTATGGCTTCTTTTGTGGTCCACTTAAGATTTTTTCTCCATTATTTTTGAAGCTCACAAATACTCCTAGAGAAGTGACAATTTATTATTCTAGATCTTATGTGTCTGGACCTTTGACATTGCCCCTGCCAAACATAGTGTTCATATCCTTGCAAATGACATATCACCTCAGCAATATACTCACCTTATAAAATCAAAGATTTTCAAATTGAGACAGACACCTACTTTAGGCAGAGAGGTAGGAGAACCTCAACTTTGGATTAATGTTTCTGACCACCACATGGAAAACACTAAGAGCAGTAGGGGCAGCATAGGAGTGTGTGGGTGTGTGTGTGTGTGTGTGTGTGTGTGTGTCTGTGTGTTTGTGTGTGTGTGATGCATTCTAAGTGGTCACACTAAATGTGCAAATTTAGCAGGCCCTCCTAAATTTCCTCCATAGCTTTCTCTTCAAGGGATGATTACATAGCCAATCACTGCTCAAGAAATGTGCAGATTATTTGTATTGCCATCCAAGTCCTTTCATAATAGGAGTCTCAAGCCATATTAGCAAGTCTTTCTCCTATTGCATTACTATTGATGTCCAATATTCTAGAGCAGCAGCCTGCAAACTTTTTCAGTAAAGTGCCAGATTATAAATGTCTGGGGATTTGCAGGGAACAAACACTGTTCTCCTCCTCCTCCTCTTGCAATTCTTTAAAAATGTAAGAAATAAAAAGGAAAGACAATTCTTGGCTTACAGCTCATACAAAAGCAGGATCAAATTTGGCCCTTTTGGTATTGTGAAACATCCACAAGGGTTTCCTTAATGTGAAGGTCTTTGCGGGTGTTACTTGGGCTCAAACATCTTTATCTTTTTCATTGCAATTACTTTTCTCATTGCATCTTTAAATTTGTCTTTCCCATGATCCTCTGGTTGCATATGTAGAGTCTTTAGAATAGTGACTATATTTAGAAATATAACTATATTTCTTCCATATTTTCCTTTACATTCAGTTCAGATATCCCTTTTTTCAGTATTACCACTTTTTATTCTTTGCTTTATTTTTACTTTTGTTAATCATTACATCATTACATTATCAATTTTTGTAAATGCCACTGTGAGACAGAGAATCAGCACAATTACAAGCTTTGCTGTCTGAATAACAGTGACCAACCACTGACAGACTTTGAAAGAAGTGATACGATTGGTCACCGACCATGATGTGCATCTGTCATTTACATAATGATTTGTGAACTGAAGGGCTGCTAGTGAACTTTATACTTTATATAATGACATACTTAATATAGCATGATAACTAAAATTTGAACTATGTTGTTGGGACATTGGTATTATTTTACTAAAATGTGGTAACTGAACTTTGAAAATTAAAAGTTAAAAAAAAAATAAGCAATGCAGGTACATGATTTTATTTGGTCTCTCTCACAATCTCACTCTCTTACTTCTCAAAGGTAATGTCTCTTTGCTTCCCTCCAGGTCCTTTTCAGTGAATTTAAAACATGTGAACATATAAATAGATTAATTTTTTTTTCATTTCTGTTCAAAATATATGGGATACTAGAGCATAGAACTGCACCTGGAACATACTATAAGTGCTATAGATACTTGCTGGAAATAGATATTTGTCTACTATTTGCTGCTCTTTTTACTGGAGTGTAATTCTTAAATTTCACTATTGTAAATATAGAGTTGCTCAATTCATTATAATGGCTGTATAATATTACATAGTATCAATAAAATTATACTTTATATATTATTTCCCTGTTAATGGACATTAATTTTACTTCTATATTTCTGCTATTGTAAAAGAATCAGCAAACACCCTTATTTATATATGTTATGTGTTTATGGGACATTTCTCTAAAATAGTTCATTGCCATATTTTTTTTCCTTTCCCTAACCTATCTTTCATCATTTAACCTGGTTTAAAGTTTTGATTATCATAAATAAATTTTTGACTTATGTAGTTGGATAACTTACACAGTTAAATAGAACATGTCAAATTTGAAGATCTTTTCTTATCAGTAAATTGATATGATAACAAAATGTACAGTACATGCTGATTGTGAGTCCTATATGAAATGGTCTACCAAGGTTATTTAATTTGCAATAAATTATTTTACAGATTTAAGTAAAAATCTAAAAATTTAAGGGAAATTTTATGTTAAAACACTCTCTTATACAGATAACCACCTTTGATTTGAATCAATATTTTTATCAGCAGTAACATTATAATCGCTCTAAAAATTTATCTGTTTAATAATAGTGTTACTGCCTTTTGGAATTATAATATCACTAAATTTTTATAATCTTTTTTATTAAGATTTTAAGATATCTTCATCCAAATTTTTAAAATACATTTGCTTAATTTTAGTATTACTAACAACAATCTTCATCCTACATCTTTATTCTCTTTGTTCTGTGATATTCTAAAATCATGATTCCTTTCATATTTTTGAAGAACTGTATTAAAAATATTTAAAGCTTATGAAAAGCAACATGTAAGGTTCTAACAGCTCTCAAAAATTTTCCTCAGGATAAAAGATGTTTGTAATCATCCCGAATGTTTGGGAGTTAAAGCATAAAGTAAAATAATAAGAAGAAATTTTTACTTATTTTACATTTATAATTAGACTTGGTTCCGGGTTTTTAAAGCCATTTTAGAAGAGCTATAAAAGGAAAAAAGATAAAGGACATAGGTATATATAATCCATATCATAACTATTTTGAAAATAATTTATTTTTGCTCTTGAACTGTCATCTTACCTGACACTGGGAAGAAAGAATTCTCCTAACCAAATACTGCTTCACCTCTTGGTTCCCAAAGGCCAGTTCAGTCTAAACTAAGCTGTGGTAGTGAAGTGTCTGAAAAGGGGCAAAGGTTATGATTTCTGCTGAAGCAGCCACAGGAGTCCAGTCAGTTTTATCTTCCAGTAGACAAGGTCTAAGACTGATTTGCCCCATATAGAAATGTTTTAGTAATAAATTCATAGAATCCCTAGAATACATAACTATAATTTTGAGTTTTATTGATAAATATATTACCAGAGCACACTTCAAAATGGCTTTATAGTCATTTTATGTGTTTATATGTATTGATATTTTTTAGGATCAAAAATATTGAATGCTCATGACTTCATATGGTTCAAATCAACATGAGTAAAATTGAACTTTATGTATTTCCTTATAAATTGAAATCAAAGTTCCGAGGACTTCTAAGAAAATATTTTTAAAGAAAAATATTACCCTAATTCATTTCCTATATTGAGCCAAATAATAATCAGTAGAATCAAAACAATAAATTAAAAAATATTTAAGTATCATTAAATAAAGGTTATTAATTCAAATCCCTCTTTCAATATTGAAATTTAACTTCTTGAAGGTATTATTACTTTTTTTTTCAAAAAATTATTATTTGGATTCATTTCTTCAGCATGACCTAGGAAATAAGATTTCCTCAAGCCATCAAATAAATTATTTTGTAGTGCTTTGTGATTATAAAAAATGTGGAAATTATTAATTACTTCTGATAAAAATTTACCTATTACATATTTATTATTCACATAATGTTATCGTGTCCTTAAAATGATTCTTGGGAAATATGTAACTTTTAGTACAAATTATAAGGAGGTCAAAATAAGAAGCAACCAGTTGAAAACATCCATTCATTACATAAAATGACATGACTATTCTGATCATAGTATTTTTCTGGCTTGTTTGGTAAGCTCTAAAAAGATATCTTATCTAATCATGAAGATTAATTTATTTTTGTTTTATTATTATTACTTTTTTTTTTTGCTCTCATCTTCCCAGGAACCATGGGGACATGATTACAGAGGAACCTATATAGAGATTTTTCATTTACCAATTGCCTCTTTTTCTGATTCTTGTTCAGTCATTACTGCTATCTGGCTAATATAAGGATTAAGAGTTTAACTGGTACATGTTATGTGTGAGTGCGTGTGTTTGTGTGTGTGTGTGTGTGTGTGTGTGTTGAGCACACATTCTGAATTTTGTTAAAATTTGATATTCTTTTTCCTCCCCAAACCTCATGCTGTATAGGAAGGTTGCTTAATGAAGGACCACAATATAATCTTAATATTTCATTTTAACTGTTTTTTTATTTACAAATTCCAGAGTCTCTACTGATGTAATTTTATGATCAAAGCATTTTATAATTTTCTCTACTCAATCTGTGTACTCAGAGCTTTTAAACTATAGCTTCTAACTTATCATAGTTTTTCTTTAAAAAATTCATTTATTAGTCTAAAAATGAAAAGTAGATATGTAAGCTTTCTTGTATGAAAGCACTCCATTGTATGGTTATCTGTTTATATGCAAGAAATAAATAGTCATTTCCTTCAGATAATATATCTACATTCTTAGAAATGCTTAATTTCCTCTGACAACCAATTTGCTTTTGAAATATTACCTTACATAATAATCACAAAATATAATTGCTACAGCGAAATACAAATAGCTGAGCATATTAACTGGTAAACAACTTTACACTGTTGGGATTTTTGTTTTCTGAAATAAGAATCTCAAAACTACAGCTCTTTGACTCAACAAATTATGAAAGTAAGGTTTCTCAGGTTGTGTCCTTCTGTTTCTGGTCTCAAATGTGCATATACTGTATATTGTTTTATTTTCTTTGTGCTAGCATGAACAGGAGAGCCAGTGTGAACTCAAGAGCAATGGCTTAATATTGAAGTAGAAAATATTTTATTATGTACCAGCTGTAGCATCTGGGAGATGTTGAGGATTCCCAGTGTGCACAATTAGGCTTCTAGGATTTATGCCAGAAATAATAGGAATTCTGGTTAATCCAGATGACTCCTAAAAGCAACTAACATAATGTAATATTCCGCTTCACTTAAATTTTTTTTTCTCTACCTGCGTTTTCATTTACTTTGACAAGGATGTGTAAGAATTTGTGTATGTTTGCGATATGCTATGATAGTTTAAATGTCAGTTAAATCAATAACTGTGACAGGATTTTAGAATAAGAACCACTTTGAGGTCTAATTCTTCCATCAATATAAATTTCAACTGACAGGAACATGAATAAGAATTACAGCCCTGTACCAAGGAATAGATTCCTATGGATTGCGTCCTGACTGAGAAATATTTATAATCAGCATGTCTTATTATTTCACCCAGGTAACTATTGTTTGAGTGCATGCTTGGAAATATCAAAACAAACAAAGAGAGTGTAGAGAAATGGTAATCATTAAAGAGAAAGGCAATGTTGTTCATTTTGCTTGAAGGTTTTATTGATAATATACACTAGAGGGTACTGGCAGTTTGCAAAGACTGCTGTAATAATATTATCCTAACAATCTGCCAAACTCCTTCTCTAAAACAAGCTTTGAAACCCGGGATTCTTATTTGAAGACTAAAAGTGAAGTCATGCACCTGCTTTTTATAATATTTTGTAATCCATTTTGAGCTGATATTTGTTATCGGTTCTGATATTTTATAGATTATTTCATACCACTTGTGTGTTGAAATTAGGATATGAGAGAGAGTTAAGAAAGTTTATATTTTTTACCACATTGGTTTGCATCCAAATGGATTTGAATACTGTTTTCTGATTAATGTGGTCATTTACACTTCATTGGTTGTGTAGGGAAATTAGCCATTTCTTACAAATGCACAAATACAATTAAATTGAAGATGTTTCATCTAAAAAACAAAACAGGCAGCTTAGCAAAAAATAAACTGCTTGTGAACTCAGAAAAATATTTAGCACATTTACTGCAGTGAACATCCTAGAACATTAAATTTACAAATCTAAATACTCTAAGGTTAGGAACTAGAAAGTGTAGAAACATTAAAAAACATTTATTCTTTTATTCTTTTTTTTTTTTTGATAGTGTTATTCCTTGTTTCTTGCTGTCTTCCAATGTTTAGATCCTATAGAACTCTTAATGGTCTTAAGAGTATTTTCTTCCCATGTGTATGTTTTCTTTGTCTTCTAATATTCCTAGATTTCTAGAATTTCGAACTTAAAAAAAGAAACTACATGTGTAAAATAGATTCTCGTTGACATGTTATTAACTCAACCTCGAACGACTTGGACAAAAAAACCTAATTGAAGTAATGATATAATCAGTGAATACCCTAGAATCAGAAAAGTAAGATATTAGCCTCAATATATCATAATTCTACTAATAAAATGATAAGACCACAGCTATAGATGTACAAAGATGGAAAAGTATAAAAGTGATCACTTTGTCAAATGTTTTTATACATAAGACATTTATATCAGTCTGGTTTTTATCACTAAACAGATGGCGTACTTAAAAGGGGCGACTGAGGAAAGTTTAAAGAAGAGAACATTTGCCAAAACGCAAGCGGGAAAAGTAAAACACCTGTGGCTAGGAATAACCACTACACACCTAGACCTGAGGGAGCAAAGAGGGCCTGAAGGAGAAAACTGCATTCTGGACCTAGCAAGAGTTGCAGTTCAAGGAGGCAACTCAGAGATTTGTTACTCCCTCCTCTGTCCCTTTCGCATTTCTACCCATTCCTATAGGTAACAAAATTCTAAAATTTCTTATTTACCATTCCTGTGGCTTTATTTTACAAAAATTAGTAGATACCTGCATATTTTTATGTCCCTCTTTTTCCATAAATTATAATATAGTATAGATATTCTGGTTCATTGTTTTTTCACGTGACAAAATATCCAAGAAATTACTACATATCAATTTATTAATATATACTTATTTTAAAATACAGCTACTTAGTACAGAATTGTGTGGATGGACCACAGTTTATTCAACTTGTACAAGAGCATTTAAATAATTTTCAGACTGTTATGATTACAAATAATGCTGCAATGAATATTCCCATGCAGATCTATTTTAACATTATTGTAAATGTAGCTTCAGGGTACATTCTTAGAAAGTGGATTTGCTGGGTCAAGAGGTAAATTCCTATGTAATTTTTAGAGTTGTACAATCTTATATTCCCAACATCAATATATGACAGTGTTTGTTTCATGATAGCCTTTCTAAAAAATGTATATCGTTAGGCTTTTTGAATTTTGCCAACTGATCATTGAGATACTGTATTGTTGTCTAGTTTTATTTTGCATTTCTTTTATTCACTTACATTAAGTAAAAATGAACACCTTTCTACATGTTTACAGGTCATTTTTTATACCTTTTTATAAAGTTTTTTCCATCAAATTTATTCCCATGTTTTCCAATTTTAAGGGATGATTATATATTAGGGAATGTTTGATCTTTGTGATTTATTTCACTTTTTTTCATTGCTCATCTGACTTTGATTTTCCTTATGATGATATAGACCCATATTGTCTTTCAGTGTTTGTATGGTTTTATTTTTTGTATTTAGATCTCTAATCTGGTTGGAGTTTATTCTTACATGTGATAATAGGTATGGTTCTACTTTTTTTTGAAATGGGTATACAGTTATCTCTGCTTTTTTATTTTAAAAGAGAATAATTCTATTCTCTTATGATTTTATATGCCAGTTTTGGTCACTTACTAGATACTACTATATACTTGGATATACCTATACTTGGATATAACACTTTTTATGTTATGTACCAATCTGTTTGCCCATATATGAGCTAGAACTATATTGGTTTAATTATGCTTATATATGTTTTAATACCTGTCAGGGAATTATCCTTTCTTACAGTTTCCTCTTTAGGAATTTCCTGGCTAATTTTGCATATTAATTTTCCATGTGAACTTGAATATCAACATATCTTGGTCCGTTGAATAAAAGAAAAATAAAAAAAGAACCCCCTAAGTACCTCTAAACCCTTAATTGTTAGGATTATTTTAAATCGATAACTATCAGCCTAGAAACTTAGAACTGACCTCTGTAATGACCCCTTTCTATTTTGTTTCACTTGACTTTTAGTACATTTAGCAGTGTTCAAAAGTTTTCCTCATATTGATTTCCACATACCTTTATTATTGTTATTACTGAAACTCTTTGTTGTCATTATTTTGTGCATTTTAATCATTTTAGTTCATAATATTATAGTTGTTATATAAAAATTGAAATATTTCCTAAATTTATTATGCTATGAAACAGTTCTGTGGAATGAGATTATCTTGTCTTTCAAAATTTGGTTGAACTCAGTTGTGACAAAGTTGGGGTGTGGTGCTTTGTTTTAAGAGTCCATCCAGTGAGTATGAAATCAGACTTTCTGGTATGCAGTGTTGATAGGGATAGGTCACCTTCGTTCAGTCTGGGACTGTGTTGACTTGGGACTGAGCATAATACTTCCTTAGGATTGTTTGCTTATCTCACTCTAGGATGTAGCCTTTCTGGAATTTTAGCTGCAAGGACCTTTCTTTTTTGTAGGCTCATTGGCTTCTGCCTTTTTCTGCTCGAGTTCTCAGACTCTCTATTCTATGCCAGTTATGAATCAGCAAATGTCTCAAGGGAAAAGTGACATAGGGATTAGGCTTGTGTTTTCCTTACCTGGGGATCTTTGTGTCTAAAGTTTTCAGTACTATGATAACTTTATAATGTCTTCAAATAAATGTTTGAATGCTCTCCAGATTTTTAAAGTGATTTCAGTGAGAACAAGAAAGACTAGTAACAAGTTACTTTCCTATTAGCAGCTACAAAAACATGAACTTCAATAATAATAAAGTGTTTATATAAGAACAGGCTTGCAATTCTCACTATGATTTTATCAATACATTATTAACTGTCATTTATTTTTAATATGACCTACAAAAATCAGTCTAGAATAAAATGACTAAAAAATTCTATAACATTCTTATCTTTCTTCTAACAAAAGATTGGATATATAACCTATTCTGTTCCTTTCTTTGCCTTGGCTACTTAAAAGCTCATAGACTGACTTAGTAGAAATAATCAATCCCTTTTTGGGAGTATATTACTTTCCTAAGGCTACTGTAACAAAATAGTACAAACTGGGTTGCTTAAACAATAGAAATTTATTGTCTCACAATTCTGGAGGCTATCATACTCAAGGTGTGGACAGGGTTGGTTTCTTCTGAGATCTGTAAGAAAAGAATCTATGCCAGTCTTGCCTCCTTGGCTTATGGTTGGCTGTCTCCTCCCTATATCTCTTTACGTCATCTTCCCTCTATGTGTGTCTGTCTCTGTGTCTAAATGTTCACCTTTTCTATAAGGTTCCCAATCATACTGCATTGTGGTCCACCTTATAACCTAATTTTAACTTTATTACTGCCATAAAGACCCATATCTTCAAATAAAGTTAACATTCTGAGGTACTGGGGGTTAAACCTCCAACAAACCTTTTTGAGTGGGGGGATAAATTCAACCGATAATAAGAAGTAAATATAACATTAAATAAAATACACATATGTATAAACAAATTCTTTGAAAAATAGTTATATTTAAAAAAATTAATAATGTTTGGATTTGTGATGAGTGAAAAGATTAACTTAAGGGAACCAGTTCACAGTAAGCAGCCTAAAGCAGCAAAAAGTTTTGGTAAATGTCAGTCTTTCAGATTTTCCTAACAAAACAACCAAACAGTATAATATTAGCTCTTCCTAAGGAAATTTGGTTTATAATTGTATTAATAATGTGAGAACATCCATGAACCTATTGATTCAGCTTTTCTCAATTGTGAAGATTTAAATAAATATTTTTGAATCTCTTACCATAAAGCCAAGAACACTGTCATGGGTCATTTAGACCATTCTGTATATTAGAATTACTACATAAAAAAAACTAATAATATCAGAAAATCTACTAGAAAATCTGCTTATAAACAAATATAAAAACTCTTATTAATCAGGCATCCTCTGCAGTGACAAGTTGGTGCCCTTTAAAGCAAATGTTTTCAATTTGATAAAGTTCAACATATCAGTTTCTTTCTTTTGTTGTTTTTGCTTTTGGTGTCATATCTAAGAAGGCTTACCTAATCAATGTCATGAATATTACTCCTATGTTTTCTTCTAAGACTTTTATAGCTTTAGCTCTTATATTTAGGTTTATGGTCTATTATGGGTTATTTTCAAATACTGAGTAAGGAAAGGGTTAACTTCTTTTTTTTTTTTTTTTTTTTTTTTGCATATCGATATCCAGTTGTCCCAACATCATTTGTTGAAAAGCCTATTTTTTTCTCTCATTAAATTGTCTTAAAATGCTTGTCAAAATATTTGACCGTAAAAATTCTTGTCAAAAAAAAAATTGACTGTAGGGAGCATTTGAGATCTTGCTTTCAGGCATGTTATCAATTTTGTTCAATTTTTTTTTTTTTTAAAAAAGTATAATGTTGCATTTCTAGACTCTCTATTTTTTTTTATTGATCTATATTTTTATATTTCTATTCTATGCCAGAATCACATTGTCTTAATGATTTCATCTTTGTTGTAATTTTGAAATGGAGATATGTGAATCCTTCTTTTCCATGATTGTCTTAACCATTCTTTTATTGATTTTTATATGCAACATTTTTCCTCCTGGTTCAGTCCATTAAGTAGCTCTTTTGGGAAAATCTGCAAATATAAGTTTATATTTCATTATTTGAAAACCTTAAGGTTATCATGTTTATTTTTAATTTAAGAGCTTTTAGTTTTAAATTTATGAAGATTCAGTAATATGTGTAAATATTCACACTAAGTGAGAAGAATAACTGCTATAAAAGCTTTACATCATTTCAGATAAAATTTCACTGCCAAATGGATTGCTTAAAATATTTGGAATTCAGGAATACACTTTCATCCTGAGTTCTTCATCTTTTGAAGTGATAGCTGGTGACCTCACCCCTAGTTGATTATGTTCCTTAGATTTAATCAAGTTCTACCAAACAATATGAGCTCTAACAGCATCTAATTATCTTGTAAATGTAATGAAAATACTAATTGTATAATTAATTGTTTATTGTCTGTCACAATCACTAGATTTTAACTCTATGAATTCAGAAGCTAGCTTTTCTTGACTACTACTAGATTTTCAGGATTTTTAGAATGTCCCATAAATAGTTATTTCTCACTACAGGAATCTTGTATTTTCTTGTGTTTACTTGTGTCTCTGGCTAGAAGTCTTATACCATTCTTGATATAACTAGTTTTCTTTTATTCTTGTGTCCTAGTTTAAACACTATTTCCTCCACTATCCAGAATAGGACTCTTCTTATATTATTCATCACAATATCAATTTTCTTTCATATCACAAAAAGCAGCCCATAATTAATTTAAACATATATGAATAATATTTATGACCCCAATAAACCTTGCCTCCTGGTATTTAGGACTTCATATATTTCTCTCCCACACTGTGTCAGGTCTGGCCCTATTAATCAGTTTAAACAATAACATGACATGGAAGGGATGCTGTGCTCATTGCAGTCCTAAGTCTTAAGAAGACCTAATAGATGCTTATTTTCCACTTTGGGAGCTCTGACCTGCCATGTAAAAGATTTTCTACCCTATTGAAGAGACCATGTGGGAATGATATGTGGAAAGGGCAAATCCCTAAGACTATAGAGATATAGAAGTTCTGTCATCTCAGTGTCTCAGATGATTGGCTTTCCAGCTGTTCATAGTAAGGTTTCAGACATATGAATAAGCCATCTTAGATATACCAGCTGCTATGGACTAAATTGTGTCCCCCATAACATTCATATATTGAAGCCTTAACTCCCCAGTGTGAGGGTATCTAATTTAAATGTTAATCACATCTAAAAAAAAAAATACCTTTACAGCAAATACTTTTACATAGTAGACTGTGTTTGATCAAAAATGTAGGCACCATAACCTAGCCAGATTGACACATAAAATTAACCACATTAAAGCAAAATTTACTTCTCTGGGGAAGAAAAGGCACTAATTTCTGCTGTGCAGCATATTGTATTATTAAATTGGTTACCTAGTAAATAAGACAGTTCGTCAAGTTTAAATTTATGTAAGGCCTTTCTTACAGTCAGAAACTAGTCCACTTTGGATGTTACAGTCAGATTTTAATGATGAGAGCAGTCTGAATCTAAGAAATTTTGATTCTGTACAATTAAAAACTGTGTTATTTAATAAGCTGAACTATGTAGGTTGATGAAAAATATAACAGACAGTATGTGGGAAAAAGTTTTTGAAGCGCCTGTGGCAATTTCTATTGTTGTTATGTCTTAAAAAAAAATGGGATTTTTTTTTAACAATATGAAACAATTATTAAACTTCATAGCCTTATCTTCTTGAGGCTAAAAGAAATCATTTCTGTTAAATTTATGTTTATGAATCTTCTTTCAAACCATTGTAGCTATTATTTGACATTTATGCACTGAATACAGGTGTGCAAAACTCTAATAAATTCTGGTGGGTACTTGTTAAGACTTCATTTACCTATTTGTAAACATTTTATTTGCCAATTTTAAAAATATCTAGTGTGTTTCCAATATGAGAATATATGTTTAAATGCCCTTTCCAGGAATAGCATAACGTATGTACGTATCTGTATGTGTATGTTTATATATGTCAGTATGTTTTATTGTCCACCCATCAATACTGAAACTATAACTGAGTTTACAATATGCTACAAAATTCAAGGAGTTTTTTGTTCACTATGAGACTTGTGAAAATATAGTAAACTTTCTTGATTACCTTCTGTCTGTGTAAATTACTGAACCCAAAGGCCATAGCACCAGAAACTCAAAGCACATTCATTTACACCCACACACCACCCTCGCCACCCCCTGCCATGCCACACACATAGCCTCACACACATTCACATCCTATAACAGTGATGTTTTAATGATGTTAGACCTCTCTTGGCTTGGCCTAAAATGACTGAGAAAGGCCCATCAATTAGAGGACGACAAAATAAAATTAAAGTCTTATTGTCAGTATTGTCAAATTGAAAGGAAGAATTGAGAAGCTATTCTGCCTTGTTTTTAATTACATTCTGTTCTACTTATTATGCTTGGTTGAATTGACTGTTGAGCTATTTTAACCATGAGGACTGTTAACTTGGTTTGAAGGCAAACTACAGAGTAGTTTTTACTCCCAAAGAATATAAATCTGCCCATGGAGATATCTAGACTATCAAAATCTAGACTATCGTAACCAATGAAGAAATGCAGCTTTATTAGAGATAAACTTTAATTGTGATATTAGGGTTGCAAATATTCTATAATGAATATAATTGTTGTTTTACATTTTAGATGAGTGTATGTGTGCATTTTCAAGAGGTTGTAGATTCTGGTAATTCTACAAAAGTTGGGACAGTGGGGTTCCTTCAGAAAAATGAAGCAAAGTTCTCATTTTCCTCTTGCAAAAATAGAAGAAACACCAAGATGAGGAGAACATATTCAGCATATTTGTTTTCAATGGTGGACTCAGAACATCTTCATATTCTCTAAAAGTGAATGTAGCAGTTAAGAAAATGGGCTCTGGAAACAAACTGGGACAGCTTCTTACTAGCCCTAAGATGTGCAGATTACCTACGCTCTATTAACATTAGCTACTATTATCCTAAATAATTTGGGTTAGGGAAGAGAAGTCTGAACAATTTGTTGTTGTTGTTGTTGTTGTTGTTGTTGTTGTTGTTGTTTTTAACTAAATGCGCAGGGTAGGAAACAGTAAAATTGCTTTGAAAACAATACAAGAAGAAGGAAGCACCAATATATTAAGAATGCAAAGGAATTTCTTTGGTTAAATACTGGTTATAGTGATTTCATCTTTTGTTTAATATACCAATATCCAACTTGAATGGTTTTTAGTGGTTGTGCCAAAGAATATCACTCTTTACCCTGCATTATTGGACATTTTAATTGATAAAATGAAGAAGCCACCTATGTCAGATATCTTCCATTTGTTTCTCCAGATGCATTCCATGCTATTTATTCTGCTCTCTGCTGGGGAAACTGACATATGTTCCCATGCCCTTTGGCTTGTGTTTGGTCAATGGAGAGCTCCCACAGATCAAATGGAGGAAAAAGCATAAGTTTCAGCTCCTTCCCTGCAAGCCAGAACATGAACACCATAAGAAATTAAAAAAAAAAAAAGTTCAAATAGAAAATATCAGATAAATAAAAAGCTGGAGAATAATTTCTGAGATAACCTTAAAAACCAGTGTCTCCATGTAGTTTTCCTTTCATTACTCTTTGCTATTAAGCATAAGAGAAAAAACACACCTACAGATTCCTCTCTTTCTCCCTAATAGCCAATACTAAGTTTTCAACGATCCTATGATAGTACAGAAAGGAGTCAATTACAAAATGGGAGAGAATAGAAAAGTGACTAGTAAATATAATCATACGTTATTTACATTTATTGTGTGTATACTTGTTTTATGAATGTAATAATAGCTACCACATTGTTTTTAGGAAGATTACATTAATCAAGTTCATAAAGCACTTTCAAGTATTCATGGCACACTGGTATTTTGAAAGAATTGGTAGCTTGGAGGCAGGTTGTCCTTAAAGAAGGCAGCCATCAATCCCATCCCTCTTTGTACAAGCGTGCTGTTCCAACCATCTATGAGATGTAATCTATCTTTCCACAACATTCCTAACTGAATGTATATTTCAAACTGAACCATGGCCACTTTTATTCATTTACTGACCTTTACTAAAAATTAGGAATTATTCCATTGATATTAGCTATAACATAAACTTATTAGATCATTTTACAATAAAAGAGCATGTTACATTCTACTTCCACCAACAATAGGTCATTAATCTGTGTTGACACAGATAAGCAAAAAGAATGAAAGATACATTGGCTATAGCTCTGTTTACAATGGTGAAGCTCTAGGAATCACTGAGCTCCTCTAGTTAGGGTAGCAAGTAAACCTCCTGCTGGCTAAGGAGTGGTTGGAAGTTAGGATTACTCTTAGGAGACAGCTAAGAGTAAGACACCTAAAGGTAAGCATCTATTTTACAGTGTACCCAAATAACGTACCAGGTGCCTCTTAATTAAGCACAGACAGTGTTGGCCTGAAGCTAGAAGTAGAATCAATGGGGATACACTATTTGTTAACACACACCTAAAGCCAACACAATTTGAACATTTTATTTTTTAATAGTATTCGATCTATAATACACTCAAACCTAAACAAAGCAAACTCAACTCTATGAATTGTTACAGAAAGTTGAATTTACCCAGGTGTGACAAACTATATCAGGAATTTTCAAAGATTCCAATAAAAATGTGTAATAAACACTGGACAAAATTACAACAAAATATTTACAGTGGTTTGATTGTGAAAGATTACTTATCTCTTGATACCTATGTGTTTTCTTTAGAGTCTTTAAATAACATTTACCCTTTCTTAATTAAAAAAAAAAAAAAGCCACACGAAGAAGCTGAAAGTAACACCACTATAGTTACAAAAATAAAAACTAAATAGAGTCTATGTTGATTTATTATTATTTTGTCTTTCTTGGATCATTACATTATAAATATTTGAGTATGTGTATTATTTATACATACATTTGATTACAGTTGTTTATTTTTGTAACCTAATGTTATTTTCTTATAGTTAACTAGAAAAAATTGCTTAGGAGAAAACAAAGTCGAACAAGAATGAGCTCGAGGTGTAACGTTGTGTAACAACAAGATAAAACAAATTTAATTATTTACTTCTTGGTCTCAAAGAGAAATTTGATGGGGGCAGAAAAGCGGGTAGTGAATTCCAGGAGAAACACATATCCATCTCTTACAGCAACAAAAAAACTAGGTTTTTCTTTTTCATTAACAATTTCAAATCCCAAAGTTGTAAACTTCCTTTATAAATGTTAATAAATACATTTGTTGTCAAAATAACGAACTTACTGATAACTGTTAATTTATTCAGATCTATTCCTCAGTTGAGAAACAAACAAAAAAAGTATATGAATATCTTATTTTGTTTTATAATTTTTCAATTTACAATTACTTCTGACAATTTTATAAATTATTGACAGAAAACAAAGATAAATCTGTAACATTAATTCTTTCTCTTTAGTTTCCCTGATTCTATTCTGATATATGTACTAGGGATTATGGTATATATTTGTATTGCCACTGAGTGACAAACTAACCTTGACCTATTTGTAATAAAATGTGTTGTCACTCAGGCTCAAGAAGTCATTAAAGCTTGACAGCATTGCCTCCTGTCAGCTTTTCCCAAATCCCAATTGAACAAAACATCTACCAGAATTATGACTTTGTTTCACTGTTTTGTTTTTTTTTTTAATGACATCTTAACTAATTAAAAGTAACCTGTTGGATTTCAGTTCTGGTTCTCCACAAGGTAAAGGTCAGCTCATTAAGGATTTTCTTATTGACAGGGAGCTTTGCTTCTATGGATATATCTTCATAGCAAAATATGATAGTTGAGGGGAAAAAAAAAAAAACCAGTTTATCATAAACCCTGAACTTTTCCTAAGTATTTTTTTTTTCCTGAGCTTGCAGTTTTTTTAAATATGAAGGAAAAGACAACCCATGACACGAATCTAGAAAAAAGTTTTCAGGTAATTTAATTATGTTTATAACACATTCTAAAATTGTATGCTTTCATAATTACAATCAAAACACAATACTGTAAGCTTGATCTTGAATCTAAATTTTAGAAGATATTTAAGTATATAAACAAGATCTGTATGTCAAAAAGGAAAAGTCAAAAGGTTAAAATGAATTTCAAAAAGAGCATTTTAACTAAATTTGCCATTCTTAAGGATCAAAGAGAGATAAAGTAGGTCACACTGAGTGGTTGGGAATCATAAGCAAAGCTATAATTTTCACCTATTAGCTAGTTTCATATTTTTAAACATAAAAGAACTAGAATGAGAAACAAAGGGTATTCAAATTAATTCCCAAGAAGCACTTTATGATAATAAGGCTCCTGAGGAGACTTCGAATTTAACTTAATATTATCTGTGACTGGCCTATGAATATGGCTAATTGGTACAAATAAAATAAAAGACAGAAAAATTAAAAAAGAAAGCCATCAAAACTTTTAAATGCATTCTTTCGAAAATAGCTGTGTAATGTAGACTATATTAATGATTTATAAATTTTAAAAATCTACAAACTATTGTATTATATCAGCATTCCATTTTAATGTAGTGGAGGGGATATTTTAAATAGTACCATTATTGGCAAGAGATAATAACATCACTAAATAAAAATTAACTTGGATAGAAAATTAAAGAGAAAAAAGAATGTCTTTGATGACAAATATGCAATTATTGTAGCCTTGGCAACTGCTTGTGAATGTGATTCTAAATCCTCACCAAACCTAACAATGAGATAAAACTTTTAGATGATTGCTTACTGTGAGTTTTATCTTTTTAATAGCCAAGATTTTTCAGAGGTCCCCTCAGTCCATGCTAGTTCTTGATCTTCACAAAATGTTTGTGTTATCCAATTACATGCCTAACAACGTGCACCTTTCTGGTAGCTAAAGATACCTCCAATGCCACCTTATAAACTATTCCTATGCCACAGGTGTTGTACTGGACACAGAGAGTACCCACATGGGAAAGACCTAGTTCGGACAGCCACTGAAGGATCAACAAAATCTGATAGAGTTAGGAAAGCAATTTTGGTTACTAGAGAAAAATTACGTAATAGTGCAGGATTCAAAGTAGGAAAATCAATTAGGATACTGCTGGAGAAAATGTCAAAATTCAGTCATTAACTGGTTGTGTAAAGTAGGAGGGAGGGAAAATGAGTCAACAATAACTAACTTTCATTGTTTCAAGATTGAGTGTGTTATAATTCACGAGGTGAAGTAAAAAAGGGAAGGGAAGGGAAGTAATCAGAGATTTAATAGTACTGGTTTCAGTTTTCAGATTTTTGAATTTGCAGTGTCTTCAGAATATTCCAGCAAATAAGGCATTATGAAGAAAGTAAGCATATAACGATGCTATCTGCCTATCAACATATGAACACAAATTGTATTGGACATGTGGGCCTAAGTACTTCTTGAGGTATAGAGTTTTCACCAGAAATTGCAATCATTATTTTAGAGAAACTTAGGTTTTAAGTATAGGTTAATAGCAACCCTTTTTTTTTTCTATAAAATCAGTTAATTCAGCCAGCACCTACATTCATGAAAAAATGTATCAACTTAATGGAGGCCAGAGATATATTATGTTCACTTAAATTTCAAAAAGGATACCTCATAAGAAAAGGGTCAACTGATCTTGGAAATCAGTATGCCCCATGCATGTCATTTTCAATATTATTATATCTTCAGTTTTTCATATCTTTTAGCAAAATTCTGTACACATATTATGATGTGCTTAACAAATACTAGTTTATAGTTTAAAGCAGGAATAGGCACTACTTAGGGATTTATTTTTGTTGTTGTTGATGTTTTAACATTTTATTATTTTTATTTTCTCCCTCCTCCTTATCCTTCCCCCCACCCCACTTAGGGATTTAAAATAAAACTTGCTATTGGTTTTAACAAAAGGGTTGATATCAGTGTTTGAAAAACAAGTAGCCTTTTTTAAGCAGAAGAGAAAGTGATACGTGGGGAGAAGTAGACGTTTATTTTAAGCAGAAGGAAGATCATATCCAAAAACATGAAATGGCATTGCACATTTTGGAATATTATACATGTCATAATTGTTATATAGGGTGCAAAAGTAAATAATAAGTCCCCCAAAAGTAATCAAGTGGTCATTTTGTAGAGGATTTCATATTTTACCCTTAGGGATTTGCACTTTGGATGTTTATTCTTTAGTTGATGGAGAGCAAATGGTGGCATTATATTTTCAGAGGAATTAAATGATCTGATTTGCTTTTTTTAGAAGTTAACACTTCTGACCGTGTGAAAAATGAATGTGTGCATAAAAGAGAGCAGTTAGCAATGGGAAATGAGATGAGAAGAGCTAATGTAAGGACAGTGAATTGGGAAAAAAGAAGAAATACAGAAAATATTTGTAAGGTATCTAAATTAAACATGAGTTTAAAAACCTTTATATTGATGTCCTCACTATACCATACACTAAAAGTATTATAATCGATTAAATATTTAATATAAAATATAAAATTCAATTAAATTTTGAAGATAGGAGATACTGTTAGTGAAACTATAGCTAACTATAGAATAAGAAATTATTTTTTAAGGGTTAAAAAATACTCCAAACTAAAAAATGATGGGCTAATTATGTAAAGTAAAAACATCTCAAAAGTTGAGCATTATATAGATAGTTAAACTGGTAAATGGTAACTAGTAAAGAGGTAAAAGGAAATTAAATATCCCTCAGTTACCCCAGCAAAATAATTTATAAAATATATATATACATTTTGTAAACTATTTGTCATATTTTAGAAAGATAATCTTTCATGATAAGAGTATTGTATATATATCTTCAAATAAGCATTATTAAATCATTATTTGGTAATATTCACATACAGTTTGTGGAGGATATGTATCTTCCAAGGCCTCTAGTGGATGCCTGAAACTGTGGATAGTACCAAATGCTACGTTTTTTCCTATATGTACATACCTATAATAAAGTTTAATTTATAATTAAGCACAGTAAGAGATTAACAACAATAACTAATAATAAAGCAGAAAATTATAACAAATATACTACAATAAAAGTTATGTGAATGTGGTTCTCTCTCCCTTTCTCTCTCTCTTTCTTTCTCTCTCTCACTCTCTAAATATTTTATTGTACTATCCAATAGTTTCAGGATAAGAGAGAACTACTATAAATGTTGTATTTTAAAAAACAGTATAAAATAATTTAAACTGCAACTTCTTTTCATATATATCAGTGTTTAATCAGATAGTTATGTATAAAGGCTTCTAAAGACTGTACAAATCAAAAGTTGCAATTTTAATGCAGACTAACCAGAAATGACCTTTATATTTGATCCTACTTTTGACTGAACTTACCATAAATTGATAAAATGTATAGCACAGGCAGTAGTCTTGCCTTATTCAAGGTTTTGCTTTTTGTGGTTTCAGTCACCCATGGCTAACCTCAGTCTGAAAATATTGAATGGAAAATTTCAGAAAGAAAAAATTCATAAGTTTTAAAATGTGTGCCATTCTGAGTAGCATGATGATATCTCGAGTCATCCCCAGGACACTGTCCTGGCCAGGACATGAATTATCCTTTTGTTCGGTGTATCCACACTATATACATTACCTGCCTGTTAGTCGCTTAGTAGCTGTCTTTGTTTCAGATATATTGTGATAGTATCACAATGCCTGTGTTCAAGTAACATCTATTTTACTTAATAATGGCCCAAAAGTGTAAAAGTAATGATTTTGGCAGTTCAGATATGCCAAAGAATCTATAAACTGTTTCCCTTAAGTGAAAAGAAGGTATATTTAGGAAAAAAACATAGTATATGTAGGATTAAGTACTGTGGTTTCAGGCATCCATTGGTGGAGGAATCTTGGAATGTGTCTTCTATGAATAAGGGGTGACTACTGTGCGTATTTTCAGTCAAATGCTTTCATATGTTATTCAAGTTACTTTTACAAAAGACCGTTATCTTATAACTTTATTAGTTTAAAGATAACTTATACTAATTACCTCACTTGGCTTTTGCCAAATCAGTATTTAGCTTCAGCAAAACAACAGAATCTCAATGATCACATTCTAAAAAGAAACCAAAACTACCAACCACTTTAAAAATGCTCTTTTTTATTGGACTTAAAAATTCACATATTTTTCCAAATCATGCATCAAAAATTTAGATATTTATTCTAATAAAGTCATCCAAGTACTCAAAACACATACTTCCTTTTTTCAGTCCACCTGGATTTCATGAATAGACAAAGAATTAAGTTTAATTTATCTTGCTAACTGAGCTTTATAAGTGAATTAGGGTAAATGAATCAGGATTAATAACAAATGCAATCTACAAACTTAATATTTGGTCAATGGTTCTTGAACATTTTCTATTTTTATCAGATATTTTGTTTTAATTGGTTATATTCCTGGTCAAGTAGGAGGTAGTGGAGAAACTGGTAAGCAAGTAGTATTTTATTAAAAATTCATGACAACTTATTTGAGAAAAATTACTGACCTCTGTTCTGTTCTCCATCAGTTATATTTAGTTACTCATCTATTTGTGTTTATTATTTTATGGTTCTCATCATACTACATTATAATTATGTATTAACATTTCTAATTCCTATAACTAGAATAGAAGTCAATGCTCTTCTGCTTCCTTTAATTGAGTATGACAAATGGATAAAATAGAACAATAAGTGAACATACATGAAATTCATAACTATTTTTGATAGATTCACTAACTCACAGATGAAATACTTCAAAGAATGTCTGTGGATCCAATTTTGCATATATTTAAACCAAATACAAGTTTGGACAAAAGTTAACATCCTAATAAATAGTATACTTTTAGATCAATTAAACCTTTTGTCTTTGGTACATCCTATTGATAAAATGGTTTGTTCATCCAAGATCAAAAATATCCTCTTCTGATGAAAATATGATGGGAAAAATAAATAATCAAGGAGGAGATAATTAAATCAGATAGATTATATTATTAAATGAACCATGAAATTGGTGTATGGCACTCATTCAGTTGGAAACGTCCTTGAAAATGCCTCCCTTTTCACTTCATTAAATGCTCACTATTCATACACATTGTCCAGGTTTGATCCAAACATCTGCAACTATGTTCTGTCTTGCCTACTCTTACTTTTTCAGGCTCTGAGGGTAAATTGCCTGGGTTAGAAGCCAGGCTCCACCACCTTCTAAAAAGGTGACTTGTGAAAAGTTTCTCAACCTTTCTAAAGTTTCAATTTCCTCATCTTTAAAACCTAAATAGAAAGTCCATATTTACTATCAATTATTTTCATAATGACATCAATCTAACTGTTTAACACCAAGTCTGGCTACTAGTAATTGCTTGTTGAGAGTCGTCATTTTTTTTGTTTAGTTTGGAGATTTTGTTTTTATGGAGCTTACTAATTTGCCCTACAAAAAGCAAAGATGACCACAACAAAAAGATTATAGTAAAATTCCTTTAAGGAAGGTATATGGAAGATATGTACTTGCATGTATGAATGTAACTTTGCAATTAATAAAATCCTTTGACTATTACATTTCTAGGTTAACTAAATTCCAAATCAGTTTTGATAACAGATTCGCCAAGACAAAAGACAAGATACGATAGAATCAAGAAGTCATCTGCCACTCCTCCAGATTTAAAATGGCTCCCCCTGCCTTGAGAATCACTATATTTATTCTATGTAATTATGTGCATAAACATACACTACACACACACACATGCATATCAAGCCAGAAGGTGGCATTTCAAAATACACATGGATTTAATTTAAACTGTATTCATTTTCTTATACATAGTGTATATCATAGTACCTAACACCCATATAAACAATATATAAATGAAGAAATAAATCAAGGAATCCAGCCGAATTCTTCCCGTTTCTTTAGTTCATGCAATGAAAAATGATTGAGATTGTACCCTAAGTTAAGATTTTATTTATTATTAAAATTGCTATTGCTGTTTTGGAGACAGATAAAAATAGAAACAAAGAATCATAGCTAATGTAGGGTTACACTCTTCATGTTAGGGCTGCTATAAGCTTCTATGGAAACATGCTTTAAATTAGATGTATTACAATTCTTATTCTAATTCTGATGTGTGGACTTTTTTCCCTGCACCACTAAGCAATTCTCCAGCACTGGCTGGGTGTCCTACAATTCAGTTTAATTCTGACACTATCTACTTGAAGATGGCATCCGATTCTACAGGTTAAGGGGTCGGGCCCATAAGACTATCCACCCCAACACACACACTTTGGACAACAGTCACATACCCAGGCTGTTAGCTGTGCTTTTGATATACTAGCTATAAATGAGAGGTTTAAAGACCTCTTCCTTGGGTTTAATTAATTTGCTAGAGTGGCTAACAGAATCAGAGAAACATTTCAGTTACTAGACTACCAGTTTATTTAAAAAGAGATAACTCAGGAAGTCAGAAGGACAAGATGTGTAGAGCAAGAAATGAGGAAAGGCTGGCATCTTCCATCTCCATTCTGGGTGTGCCACTCTGCAAATTTCCGCTTGTTTACCAACTTGGAAGCTCTTTGAACCTTGTCCTTTTGGGCTTTTGTGGAAGCTTCATTACATAAGCTTCATTACAAATCATTGAACACTGAGGATTGATTTGATCTCTAGCCCTTCTCACCTCCTCAGAGATCAGGGGGCTGACATTGAAGGTTCCCACCTTCTGGTAATATTGTTGGTTCTGGCAAGCAGCCTACAACCTTAGGCGTGGTCCAAAAGTCACCTAATTAATATAATGAAAGACACCTTTGTCACTCATATCACAAAATTCTAAGGGTTTTGGGAGCCCTGTGTTAAAAACGGGAACAAAGACCAAGTATATATTTATTATTATAGATCACAATATTGCATGGCTACAGTTCACAGATGATCCAGATGAAATTATCACAGTATGGAAAAAGATTCTTTACATAGAGATCCAAGATATGTTTCTAAGTACAGTAACTGAGGAGATTTTGAATTAATTTCTTGGGAAACGTAACGAAGGTTAGATATGAGGTACAGAAAAGGACATTTTATAAAGTGAGAGGTAGAACCTCCTGCATTTACTATTGAAAATGAAAATTTGAGATACTTTATTTTGTTTAGCTTGCCCCTCATGCATGAGAACATAACCAATTGAAGCCTCATTCAATCAAAGCACTAACTGTAGGATTTTACTAAGGAGCCAGAAAGACAAAGTAGAAACAACAAAGGATTAATTCCTCAAGTTGCAAGGACAAGAAGTGTTTGGGCTTCAGCACTGGTGCCCGGGAGCTTGGGTTGGCAAGGACGGCATAAACCCTAGCTGTTAGTTTTGTGTCAATAGCAATAGAATCCTTAATATATCTGTGAGCCTGCCTGCGATCTAGCGACATTCACCCCATCCATTTTAAGGCTTTTTCTTTACTCTTCAAGTAAATTCTGTGAACTTTACTATTATTTTTCAATATGTATTTTATGTTTAATTCATTCATTGTTAATTTCTAATCCTTGCAAAAAAGAAGACAACTGGAATCAATGTGTAATTATTTTCCCTTTATTATCAATCTTGTCAAACATTTATCATGTTTTAAATAGAATATTTTATTAATCCTATTTTAATTTTTCAAATTAATTTTGTTTTTATTTCATTTCTCTTTATTTGTTTAGATTTAACAGTTTAATTATTTTCTAGTTTTTTAATATAAACAGTTACTGCCTTTATTTACATTTTTTTTTTTACTAATGAAAATATTAAAATCAATCTCTCTCTCTCTCTCAATATCCCTCAATAATAGCCACTTTGGGAATTTAGTCTATAAATTTGAAATGTATTCCTTTTAATATCTTTTGCTTTAAATATTTTGTAACTTCACATGTTTTTCTGTATAATCCATGAATTATTTACAAATATGACTTCTGCATATTTACACATTAACATAGACTGGAAACTATTATCTTTCTGTTTATGAGTTTAATTTCTTTATAATCATTGGATAGAATGATTATGTGGATTTATTGAGATTATATTTGTTTCTTATACGATATTTTTACTTTTAATGTCAATGTTAATATTCTATGTGACCAAGATGACTATATATATTTTGTATCTCTCACGAGAACTGTTATTTTTCTTCAACATTTGGTATAATCATTATCTTCTTTCATCAAGTGTTTTAGAGAGATAGCTGAAATGTAATTCTTAATTTTTGTAAGGTGCATTTTGCCTGTAGAACAGTTATTTTCAGTTTGAATTTTTAGAATTATCATTAGGCCCCATCACATAAAATCTAATGCATTTTTTTTTTCAGTGCATCCTTTGAAACAGTATTTCTAAAATTCCCTAAGTGATTCTGATATGAAGCTATGCACATAAAACAATGCATGGAAACCATTAATATTGTTTCTGCCTTTTACAACAGTTATGTTACTTTTTTCTTACGTATCCTAACAAGCCCATTTTATGCTTTTTCATAAGAGGTCTTTGGACTTTCCTCAGACTTATGAAAATGTCATTCTGCAAACATCACTTTGCCTTTATTCACTCTTTTTCTTTTTTTAGGCTGAGCTCACAATAGTTAGATACTGTTATATTTAGTTTTGTCTTGACCTTTGACCGAGAGCTCTTTCTTGATATTAGACTTACTTGCTCTTTGAAAATCTGAAATTCTCAAAGTAAGTATATTCTGGTTCCTTTACTTCAATTTTTTTTTTTTCCTTTTAGTTTATCTTTCTTCTCCTACTTACATTTTAATGTAAGCAACAAGAGGTTTGCAACACTACAGTATGGAAACTACTTAACCACCCAGTTCATTAGTTACCTTTTTTTCTTTTAATGTTATTTCAGCAACAGTGTTGCTACCTCTACATCACAAAATTCTCAACTATAAACTCTTCCATCAAAATCATCCTCATTTTTCTTCAGATCTTTACTTTCAATTTCATCTGGCTTTTGCCAACATTATGCTCAGAGCTCTTTAAACTCTGATGAAAACTCCCCCTCAAAACTTTCACTAATTGGCTTAAGTGGATGGTTTTAGCCTGTGATCTCTTATGACACTACAGTCAAGGTATTGGCTAGGTTGCCATCATCTCAAGATTGGCTGGGAATGGAGAATATGCCTTCCACGCGACTGATGTCAATCACTCACATGGTTGATGAAGTGATACAGATTGTTAGGGGAAAGACACTCCCTTCCACAGGAATTCTTAAATATGCTCATGATATGGAAGTTAAATTTTCTCTAGAATGAGCAACTCAAGAGACCAAGGCAGAAAGCACAATGCTTCAGAAGCCATATTTCATCACTTCTACCACATTTTACTGGTCACACAGACAAACCTGGATTTAATATGAAAGGGAACTACACCAGAAAGTAAATATCAAAAGGTGAGGCCTATTGAAGAATATTTTGGAAAATGGTTATCATATTTCTAAGAATAATATTTTCCACATGATTATCAGTACAGCAGCAAATGACAACATAGGTGTAATTCAGCTTTCTTTATTCATTTAAAAAGTAAAATTCATGTCACTTGAGCAAATAACTGAGAGCTTTAAACCTCCCTATTCATAATCCCATAGTAACACATACTCTGTTCTTATGCCAAGCATAGTGTTAATTGCTTTACCTGCAACCTTATTTTCATAACACAATTGAGTGCTTGCATGCCTACAAAGATATATATTTCTTGCCAAAAATAAAATATTAGTTTGTAATCTAACACTTATGAATGCATTCTGACACCAGTTCTTCAATATCAAGTGGGTATTCTTTAATTTAGTTCAATTCTGTCATTAAATATCTAGAGTTAGCATCAGGTCCCATAAGTTAAAGGGCCAGGTCTCCAATAAGACCATTCTTACTTCAGACTTTAGTCACAACTGGGGTTCCCAGCTACTTCCACTTCTTTCCAAAATGACCACAAATTCTTGGGTTTACATAACGCCCCTTTGAGTTACATAATTTGCTAGAAAAACTCATAGAACTCAATAAAAGTACTACACTTATGACTACAGTTTTATAATAATAAATAAAGTATACCACTTATTTAGAAACTCACCACTCAGGAACAGCCAAACAGAAGACATCAATAAGGCCAAATTTCAAGAGAGGAGGATGGTGCCGAACATTCATGCTCTTTCCTTGCAGAATACAGGCATGCCATCTGCTCAACAGTTCAGTGTGTTTAGCAACCCAACCCTTCACTGAGCTTCAGTGTGCAAAGTTTTTATCTGGGTTTCATTAGTAGGAATGATTGATGAAATAATGGGCTATGGGATTTGAACTTAATCTCTAGGTTTACCCTTCTTCCTGGAGTTTGTGTGATGGGTCTATTCATTTCAACCTTCTAGTCAAACACTTGGTCTTTCTGGTACAACCAGCTTCTCCCTCGAAACTAAGTCACCTCATTGTCTAAATAGGCTCATTATGAATAACAAAGGATACTCCTATCACTTAGGACTTTCCAAGAGATATTCGAAGCTCTGTGAATTATGACCTCAAAAATTCCAGTTTTCTTAAATACTCTGCTTTTGAATAGTATTTTATAAAAAAAAATCAAATAATTACAATTAATCAATCAGTATAATGCTATTAAGTCTTTGTTCTACTGTTCTGAATACAGACCGTAAAGACATTATGTGACTAGGCATTCATTTCCTTTATAACCCTCCATTTAAAAAAATGAATTACATAGGTATATTTGAAGCTTGTTCATTTTACTTTACCTTAATATAAAACTACAAATTTGAGTAAAATGTCCCTTTTATGAAGAACAGCTGACATAATTCATTTTTTTAAAAAAGCATGATGAAAATGTGATATTTAGGTGATTAGTTATACTTTATCAATAATGGACCACATCTAAGAAAATATCTTAACTTTATATCAAAGGGAAATTTATCATAGCATAGTGAATTGGTAAAAATGTTAGATGGTAACCTGACTTTTTTATATTTTTTGATGTTGGAATTTTTTTGGATAAGGCAGAATATAAAAATAGCTCAAAAGCTATTTTAAAGTAGCCAAAGGTTTTTTATTTTTAAAAAGTCATTTCTTGACTTCTCCTGGACTTCAATTCACAATGATCTTCTTTTAACTTGGAGTCAGTCCTGCATAATGCAGGAGTTGAATATGCCCTTTAAAAACACTTCCAAACCTGAAGTTCTTTGATTTTAAAATATGAATGTAGTGTTATTCAGTGTTAGAGCTGCTTGTTGTCTTCTACTTGCCCTGTCTTAAAAGGAATACCAATTTAACCCTTATGCAAGAACCCAGCGCCATAAAAATCTCATTCAAATTCTAGCTCTTTGAAAGGAGCCTTCCTTTATTTCTTCTCTGGCTCTAAATCCACTTAGCTCTGCTGTTCATCTCATCTAGCACTTGCGTTTTAAACTCTCAGAGGCTGGGTTTTGTGTCATTTGTAGCTGAAGTCTGAATTTCACGCCCCCTAATTGCATGGCCCTGATTCTATGTTTTCTCATTCCTCTTACATGGTAAAATCACCTACCAACTCAGAATATGATAAAGTCACAATTCTATTAGGACATTTATTTTGTCTTCATTTAGGAAATCACCATTATATTAACAGTTCACATGTCCTCTGTATGTCAAATTTACTTCTCTTTTGTTTAATTCCTTCCAGTATTACTTCTGCCTGTGACTGAATTGACATAATCAACTTGGGCTTTGCTTTTTTCATCTTGGTTTATGATACTAACTGTTCTACTAATTCTTTCCCTTCAGTCTCATCTCTTGTTTTGTTCTACTGTTTATATGTGTCAGTATGTTTTACTTTATTGTGCAGTGCTGAACTGATTACATATATATAGTGACATAAAAATGCCCATATTTTAATAGATGGCACATTTTTTTCTCCAATTCTGCATTTTTCTTTCATGTGGAAAGTATTCCATTCATAACAACTTTTTCAGAGGAGAAGGAACACCTTTTCTGATTGGTGAATGTGGGAGAATTCAGCTTGCATTGGTCAGTCTCCTTTTCCCTTTCCTCTTTATTTGGAGGGAGAGGGTGTATACCTTTCTGCAGCAAGGACATTCTCAGGGTTACTTTAGTTCTTTTTGGGGAAAGGAAGAAAAGCTTTCTTTGTCTGATTCGATTGTGACTGATTATTTAATGAAATATTCACATCTTTCGCATTTGGTTGCCAAACAAATCTCAATCCTCCATTTGTCTCATGTTTTAGGTAGCTAGTATGACATGGATGTCAGGGGAAACAAAGGCATAGGGATCCAGCCTAGAGACCACTCAAAGAACACCCTATAGGTAGTTAGAGAATCCCTCCTGCATCCCCAGAAGCAAAGGACAGGAGGGCCATAGCCTTAGCTGGCCTAACGTGGCTACAGACACCTGCACAGAAGGTACTACTCTAATTTGCCTACAATATAAGCTTTATTATAACACTATGTTTATGCCTGGAAGTTCATGAATCTAATTGTAACAGGCTGCATCCTGGGTAAGCACATGTGTGCTAGCAGAGTTATATAGCAGCCAAGTGTCAATCAAAATGACCTCACTTGCCAGTCACCTAAGAACGCTTTTGTAACCACTCATCATAGCCCTAATATAAAGCGTATCTCTTCTTCCCCTGGGGTTACAGCTCTCTATCTTCCCTGGCTGTAACCCTTGCCTTAATAAATTAATATTTCTCACAATTTACTGAGTCGAAATTCATTTATTCATCAGTGATAAGAACTTAGAGATGTGTGCTACTGGAACTCTGATCTCCACAACAATGACAGTGTAAAGGAAGTTTCTCACATCACCAATAAAATAATTTCTTTAAAACAGTGACTATGCTTCTCCTTCTGCCTTTTTCACAGAAAATCTTTCAGAAATTGAAACCCTCTGATAAATGCTTTCTTTCAATTATACTTTACATTTTGTAAAATGGTTCTATCCTTCTCAATTTGCAAATAAGATTCAAAGAGTGTATATAGTTAAGTGGATTATCTAGGATATTGTACCAGATATGAAAATGCCATAGCCTACTGAATCCCACTATGGTAAGGAATCCTTCTGCTAAGCTTGGTTTATGCCAGCTCCCTGCACTTATTCATCAAGTCATTTTAGGCAACTATTGAATTTATTTGCTACTTTTTTCCTCCTCTATAAATAATGAACAACAAAATCTGTCCTGTATAAGTTTTAAAGTTGTATATGCTTTAGAAAATACCTAAAGTTATTTTTATATGTGATCAATGACATTTAAAAATTCAATCGAACTCATTCAAAAAATTATGTACATTTTAAAAAATGTCTTGGAATAAATAGTGTTAGTTTATCAAGAGGATTATAGGTTATATAAACTCCTAAATGAATTTGCTATGAAAATCAAACAGTGGTTATACCAGGAGTTTTTAACTTAAGGGTCTACCTATAAAATTCAGCTGGCCTGTAAAACTGGATGTGAATAAGATATTTTGTTTTTCTTAACTTTGAACTTAAAATTAGCATTTACTTCAATTATGAAAAATAAAAGAAAAACCACAATAGTATAAACAGTAACTGTGACTTCTTTTTATATAATCACTGATATATTCATATTTTTACCATAGTTATAAAATTTTGAAAGTTTTATATATTAGTTTTAGGGTTTATCTTTTGAATTTTTTAGCCTAGGTTCCTATCAGGAAGTGGTATCTAAGACCAAGGCTTGCTATGCAGATTTGTTTGGGGAAACGATCTCAGGGAACAAGAGTTGGGAACTGGGGAGAGTGAAATAAGGAATAAAGCAACGTATTCAATTCTACCAAGATATTCTGAAATTGCACCTAGTGGCACTCAGCTCTTATTGGTCAAGCAGCTGCTTCATGGTGCATTAGCCATTAACCCTGAACACTTCAGCTTCTGCGATTTGCTAGGAGTCCCAACCTGTTGAGATTTTAAGTAAAGTACTCCATAATATTGCTGCCTCAGCATCGATTTCTTGTGGCCAAGAGGCCTGCAGGAGACTTAAACTGACGTTACTCCCTCCCATATGCCCTAGAGGACATATTCTAGATAATAGCTGGCAGAGTTACAAGTAAATGCAAGTTCCCGATGTGACTTCCCCAATGCACCTGGTAATAACCAGTTTCCCCACCTCCCAGCTTTTTTCCTTCCCCTTGTGTATCCCTTAGATAAGGCCCCCACTGAGTTTACCAAAATTCAGCTAATTTTGTTTTGGATTACCCAATCTGCCCTTACTGGGAATCTCAAATTACTCCATGCAGAAGTACTAATGCAGGCATGGGCTCCATGTCCTGCTGCGAGCTCTCTGTCTGCACCCTGCTTTGACCTCTCTATGTGGCCCCTTGAGGCCTGCCATGTATCTCCTCCAGGGACTGTGAGTAATAAACCTCTATTTCACTTTCTCTTGCAGTCTTTGTTGAGCTTTGGCTCACCATCTAGCAACCTTACACTCTACTTAACAAATGTGGGTTTAACAAAAATCTCAACACAACCATAGATCTCAGAGAAAGTGCTTGAATAGAAAGAAATAGTTGAGACGGTGAAGTTAGGCCCTGTCTGGTTATAACTACATGGAACTAGTAGTCACGGCAATGGCTAGAGTAAAATATAGGCTCAGACCGTGTAAAATAAGGCAAGAGAGATGCTTAATATAACTTTAGACTTAGGATTTTATATAATATATCTACTCCCTCCTTTTTTATTTACAATAGCTATCAGATCCTTGCTGTAAGAACAGTACAATTAATTAGCTTTACCTCCTAACTTTGGTTACTAGAATTATCTTTCTTAAGAGTTTACTTTTGTATTCTTGAGTAAGCCTAGATTTTTTTTTCTACTTGTTTTGTCACCTTTGGCTCATAGTTATTATAGATGAGACAGACGTTAACCATTTTTATTTTTCTTTTCCCTGTTTTTCTCCCACTTTCTTTTAGATTTTTAATTTCTACAGTATCAGGGTGTGTAATGTCTGCATTCCATTGTCATCCTTATCTCATTTTGGTTTTAGAATCAAGGATCTTTAATTAAATATGTTAAATGCTCAATGGCATCTCTTTTGCAAAAATTTCCACAATTTCACTTGAATGATTGGTAATATTCCTCTTGTGTTTTTTAGAAGGGCTTATGTTAACAATATCCCCTATGTTATTACATATGCAAGTGATTTGTCTGTAGTTATTGCACGTAAAAGACAAATTGCCTGGATATATTTTTTTTATTTCCATGAGAATGTTGTAAATGTCACTCCACTAATTTTGGTCATTAAGTGTTGCTGGATCCATTAGCATTTACTTCATAACAAATCACCTCAAAATCTCAGATGCAGGCAACATCAAATAGTCATTTTTCTTGGTTCTGCTGATCAGCTGAGAGTATCCTGAGCTAGTCTGAGCTCAGCCAGGCAGCTCTGATGATTTAGGTTGAGATTATTTTCATATTCATGAGATGACTCAGGTCCCTAAACTAGGTTAGGCCTGGATGGAGTAGCCCCATTCCACATATCTCTATCCACCCATGAGGATCCACTCAGCCCTGGAGAGATCAGGCTGCTAGCCCACTCATGTCCTCTTCATGGTGATAGGGTAAGTTCAAGAGCAAGTAAGTGTAATTATTAGGTAGTTAGGTAGTCATGAGTGATGAGAGCAAAGGCCCAGCTCTGTAACCATAGAAATGACAACATTGTTATGGCCCAACACAAAAGGCCACCCCTAGGACCTCCCAGAAAAAAAAAAACAAAAAACTAATTTTTAAGATAACAATACCCCTACATCCTAGAATACAATGGAAATAAATATCCATGACATAGCAATCAGTTTAGGTTAGCCTCAGACTCTCGTGCATTAAGGAGTACTTTGACTTTCTTTTTACCACAGCCTCATTATACTATCATTATGATGTCATGCATATGCCCAGACTGAATTATGGGAAGGTACATGCACAGTTGATGATAATTTATATAGCAGCCAACTGTTAATCAAAATGACCTCACACATCAATCAGCTAGCACCATCCTTATAATCTCCTATCACGGTCCAGATATAAGACAGACTTCCCCACCTCTATGAGGCTATAGCTCTCTCTGGTGTAGCCCATTTCTCTCTTGAAATGTACTTTAATAAATCTTACTTTTCCTAATCTTCACTGATCTGTAATTCTTTACCGTGTTGGCAGAAAGGACCAAAGCCCCCCAGTACCACTTGGGTAATGACAGACTTAGATTATCCCCAACAGTACACAATCATAGGGACAGAACATTTTTAAAGTGTAGGGTCTAAAAAAAAAAAACTTTTCTTCTCATCTTCTAAGTTCTCCTAGTTGTGCTAATAATCAAATTAACAGAAACAGATTAAGAAGGGAGCATGTACAAAGTTTATTATGGATGTACATTCTGGGGGTATCATAAACTATTAGACTCAAAATGCATTGAGCAGTTGAGGCTTATATGCTACTATGAACAAAGATGAAAGGGGACAGGGGTCTGAGATTTCAAAGAAAATGGGTAATTAATAGGTAGCTAAGGAAGAGCTCAACACATGTAGCAGGTAAATTCTTGCTAGGCAACCAGAAAAAAAAAAATGCAGCATGGTAAGGGATGTGGGGGTCTAGCTACCAGGTTCCTGACTGGATAGCCTTCCTATCTAAAGTGAATATCTTAAGATTCTCTTTTTGGAGCAGGCCTTTCCATCTGAATCTCTTAGGCAGGAAAAGGGGAAGTACAAAGTTTTTGAGTCTTCTGTTTCTCAATAACAAGTTTAAAATTAATATCCCAAAAGGTATAGTTTGGGAGGTGGCAAAGCTTCAGTCCTGTTTAGAAGATTTTAGTCACATCACACCAGTAACATTCTTTGGCAAAAGAAAGACATGTAGCTTAATCCCAATTCAAGTGTTAGGGAAATAAATTCCAGTGTTTTATTGCAAAATCATATGATAAAGAATCTAAATACAGGGGAGGATAAAGAATTGGACCAATACTGAAATCTACATCAATGTAGGAAAAATGTTCTACTACAGCCTGATTTTATTTTCCTAAAAAAAAAAAAAAAAAAAAATATTTGGCTGCTCAAAGTATTGTTTCTTTGTCTTTAAAACCCACAATTATACTAAAATACGTACTATCTAGGTCAACTTTTTTTGGACTATTATTACTACTTTTTTAAATGTATTTTAATTTCAGGAAAATCTCATTTAATTTCAGGGAAATGTTTTTGAATTTGTCAAAGCAAAAATTACATTGGATAAGATTAAATAAGCAAGTGAGGATTTCTTTGAGGCTATTATAAAAAAAAAAAAAAAAAAAAAAAGACCAGAACTCAGTCTGTGCTCACCCCTGATGAAAGAAGGGTAGAAAGTTGTTGAGAGCTGGAGTTGGGTGAGGGGATGGAAGAACATTTGTGTTTGCTAATTGGCTTTATTCAAAGAAAAAGCAAACTTTCTCACATTTTTATGGCAGAGGTAGTTTTACAACTTGGAGCTAGGTGCCCGAGAAAATTAAGCTCCAACCCTTTCACAGGAAACTGGAAAATAGGCTGTTATCTTCCTTGATGATTGCATTTCAAAGAGATGGTTCTCAGGTCATTGAGAAAGTCATTCTTGGACTGTAAAACTATCAAGAAGCTTTTAAAAAGATTTACAACTCAAAAGAGCAGAGGAAGAATTTTTCAATTACACATTTTCTAAAGTAAATGGTCTTAAGTAAATGCTCTAGGTCAGGGGCCTAGAGTCTTGAAGTAGGCTGCCTAGAGTTTACTCAAACTGAGGGAAACCTTAAAGCCTTCCTGGACAAATTACATTTTAAAATATTTGTTCTGTTCTAGTTACTTCAGTTCTAGAAGTAACTAGATCTCCTTCATCCTGCACGTCGAGTTCTTCCGAGTTTAAAAGAATAGGTTTTTCTACATTTAAAAAGAGATTCCAAAGCTAGTAAGACCTTTTCTAATTATGAAAGAAAATTAACCAGCCTTTTTGTTATTTACTTTTAGAATACAATACTGAGATAACGTTAAGAAGAAGGTAGGTATTTTTGGAATTAGCACTTTGGGTCAAGACTAACTGCTTAAACTTTGAATCTTATAGTTAGATTTCAGATAAATATTTTTCAATCTAATTATAAATAATTTTAATTCCTTCCATCCTCTCTCACACCCTTATGATCCATTCCCATGCATTTTCCAGGTTTTTGTTAGTATAAACTGGCAAAATCATTTAGTTCTTTTGATATGTATCACATCTCCTCCTGGCTTGCACTTTGTATCTTACTCTGTGGAACCTGCTGATTCTTGAGCCTAGTTATGGTTCAAGAAGGATGAAGAGGAGCCAGAGATAGGTCCTGAGGAAGACCAGCAATTCTCTGTAAAATGGCCATCTCAAGAGAGGCCATTGAAGTCTTTATTGAAGAGGAGACTGAACTCCTCAAGCAAGGGTGAAAGAGCTTCTTCTAATAGTATGCAGAGATTTTTCGGGTACATGTCTCCGGCTTCATCAGAATCTATCTTATGCCCAATCAAATTTTCAGGATTCCATTTTCTTCTCAATAAATATTCTCATTTCGATAAAAGAGACTTTCTGTCGTCTTCAGAATCAATTTTGGTTGTAATTCAGCCACCTACTAGATTAAATTTTGGATTCGGTTCTCAGAAATTCAGACTCTGTGGCTACTAAAGAGTTTCTTTAATGGAGGTCATTTATGCTTTATGTTCCTTATACGTAGATTTAGATAGGAATTTAAAGCATTGAACTCAACCTTTTTTATTCCCCAAGTTCTCAGAACACTTAGAAACCACTAACCCACACCTTTATATTTCTTATTTTTACAAATATATATATATTCTATGGCAGCAACTGCTTGGTTACCCAGAGCCTTGCCATCTATAAAAACTTAGTTATAGATATCGACACATAATTAATACAACTGTTTTGTTTCTGTAAGCTGTGGACCTCAGTGTTTCTTTTAAAATTAAAACTAAAAATGTGGGTATTCATGCTTTCAAATCTATAAGATCAGAGACCCAATTACAGGTAACATAGAATCAGTTCAGAGAAACAATACTTAAGAGCATGTTTCTTTGGACCTGTTACAGTTAGAGTGATCTAAAATCCATCATCGCCCTGGTAGTGCTGAGGCGCCCTCTGTTCTCTCCACTAACACAGTACAGAATTACAGATCAGCAAGATTTAGAAAAAGTAAGATTTGTTAAAGTACATTTGAAGAGAGAAATAGCTATGCCAAAGAAGGCCTCATGGAAGTGGGAGGTCTGTATTATACTAGGGCCTTAATGGGATGTTATGAGGATGGTGCTAGATGATTGACATATGAGGTCATTTTGATTGACATTCGGTTTTTATATAACCCTTTGCCTACTGAACATGCAGTTACCCAGAATTCAGACAGTTATAATTAGATTCATGAACTTCATGCATAGGCATGATATTAAAATGATGGCATAACGAGGATAAGGATACACTGAGGTTAGGATAGTACCATGCAAGCGCTTATGGCTGGACCAAACCAGCCATTATTTTATGGCTCTTTACTCCTTCGGAACTCAGGATGTAGGAATAATTTATAACCATAAAATGGGAGTCCCTGGGAGGTCCTAAGGGAGGTCTTTGGGGGAAATTTCATTCCTCAATCTCTCATGTCTACCTAACCCACCTAACAGAATCACTTTTGATATCAAATTCTGTTTCAGTTAAGTTTTAATCAGAGAAACAGAATTGCTAATGTTCCTACTAAATACGTGTATATTTACAGGAATTTGTTTCAGGGATTTGATCTCACACAATTCTGAGAGATATTTAAACAGTATAATACTTCCTTATTTTATATGTACTTAATTTCCACAGTGCAGGAAGTCAAGAATTGAAAATGGATGTAATGTGAGTGAAAGCAAGGATAAGCTGGAACCCCCAAATGGAAGAAGAAACCATGAGAACAGAACGGAACTCAAATAAATTCTCACCGCTTTCATTCAAGATGAAGAGCATATTCTATAGGAGAAACCAATGTCTTTGGTCAGGTAGCTAAAAGTACACAAGGGCCAGAAGCAGAAAATCTAAACGAAGATTCAGGGACAAACGGATTTAGTTGCAGGCCAAATAGCTGCCACATGCCAATAAAGAAAATCAACAAAGAAGCAAAGAGATTTGTGATCAACGAGATTCTCTGTACTGACCTCCTGAGTGTAAAAGTAAAATGGCTTCTGCTTCACTCTGTCCTTCAAATCCTATGAAAAAATACTTCCTGTGGCTTGTCCAGAACCGCCTAAGAAATGGAATTCTGGGAAACAGTTGGTCAAGCCAAGTTGACAGATTGCAAAGCTATCTGAAATAATAATATTTGTGTAATAAAATATGATTATCTACAAGTGGCATACACTAAAACTCTAAATAGGCTCCATTTAATTTGTTGTAGGTTTTGCCATTAAAAGATTTGAATTAATCTGGCAGAAAAACATGCAGTTTTTAAAGATTTTTGTATTTTATAATTGTCATAACGTTTAGGACTTGTATATTTTCTCTCATATTTTCAGGTAGAACAAACTTAAAGACATAGTTTTGGGCAAAAAAGAATGTGAATGAAAATTGATAATCAAGAAAACTATTGTTGTGCAATAATATCCAATAAAGCATATACTCTTCTTTACTCTAAATAGTGACTTTTGATTAATCTTTTTTTGTGTGTAGACAATAACATATATGAACAACAAACTAAATATCCTTAGGACACAAATATCCTTTGGACCATCATTTTTTGTCTAATCACATTTAAAAAAAAAAAAATCTGACAATGAAAAGAATCTCTATCCAAACCTAAAAATACAGTTATTTGACAGAATTTTCCCAAATGGTATAGAAAATAAGTATATGATTGCTGTGACCAGGAGAATGTGTAGCAAATGAAACTCCGATGGCAGCAAATGTTACTAACTAAGGTTCCAAATTATTGCACTCTGAAATCTATTACCATGTTTGTGCCTAGACTAAACTTCTTATAGGCCATTCCAAGCCAATGACTGAGAATGGTAGGAATACCAGGGTAGACTTGTCCCAGGAAAACTTGGAAATCCTTTTGTAAATGATTTTGACTCTAAATTCCCTGTTAGCCTTGCCAAAATTGCTTTAGAACATCTCAGCAGGTAAAGATGCCTGCACCCAGACTTCCATCTTTTTTTCCTTCCTGTATTGAGATCAGACTTACATCTCAGAATGATGGCTCTCCAAGCCTCCTCCTTTTTTTTCCCGCAGTCATTTTCTCTAATAAATTTTTGTACATTTAACCTTATTTTGATATTCGTTTCTTGAAGGAACTGGCATAATAACACAATTTTGTGTGTTGTGTGTGTGTGTGTGTGTGCGCGTATGCCCATTAAGACATATACAAATAAAAATAAGAGGCTTAATTCTCTTTAGTGTAAATAAGGGAAGAGACTTTTTTCATTCTTTTTTCTCTTGTCATAAGTATATGAGAAATTTATCTTTCCTTTAAATAAAACCAATTAATTGCCTAACACAGATGGTTACTTCAATTACCAAATGAATTAAGAGTCAACTATGTGTGATGGATGGTGCTGTTAAATCCTCTTACTTGAGAACTATTATTTATTTGGAAAACACACATGTAATAGGTTGAATATGCTTGGCTGTATAAAAGGGTGAGATTCTTTCTGTCTTCACATCTCTTAGTGGATTGCCCATGATATACATCATATTTTGGCTTAATTAATGGTTTTTCAAATAAAGAAAAACGTTTTTTTCTCTTCCACCTATGTAGAAGCAATTTTCTGGTTTGAGAGGAGTTTTTATTTTTAAATATATGTCCCCAATATTGTGTGTGTGCATGTGTGTGTGTGTGTGTGTGTGTATGTATGTGTATGTATAAAAATATATACATACGTGCTAAAGAAACCTTCAGAGAACATTGTATTTCATAAATGTCACATAGTATTAATTTCAGTTGTTTTAAAGATATTCAAAGGTAATATTTTCTTCAAAAATCAACAACTAATTCTGAGATATTTGACAAGTTGTTAGCTATTTTTTGCTTTTGTAAAACATAATCAAACACTGTAACAAATATATATAGAAAAATATGACCAGGTATATTTTGTAACAAAATATGAAATGAATAAGATAACTATGTCTATAAAATTTTGGAAGATTTCATAGGGAAAACTTCTTGGCTTTATTATCAAAATATATTTAGTACCACTATTGTCATCTTCCCCATCCCATCTGAAATCTTTTCTTTTTGGGGGGGGGGGGGGGCGGTGCGTTGGGAGACTTCTTGATTATGCCAATAATTTGCGAACTTCTCATACCCTCCCTACTTTTAACTGGCTCCCTTTCCCCAAGCTTCATGCAAAAGCCTGTATAATCCTTTAATATATAACTCTGATAACTTCACTCCTTTGTACAAAACTGTGCATTTGCCACCATTTCACTCATGGGCCTGTAGGATTTGCACTCTCACCTCTCCGGCTTCCTCTTTCAATACCCTAATGAACCAACTTAATTCCAGACTCACTGAGCTCAATGCCATTTCTTGCACGTGACAAAAATGCTCCCTCCTCATGCCCTTTGACCTAGGTAAGTCTCAGCTCTCTCTGTGACTAACCTTCTCATTTTCTTCTGTATTTTATTCAACTGTCTCATTTAAAATGAGGTCTTCCCCGAACAGCCTCCCTCCCCCCCTCAGCACTCCTTCCTTTACTTATACTTTTCCCTTAAAAAAAATAAAAGTCCAAAAAATTTTTACCTTCTCAGCAACTATGATTTATCATGCCGATTGTTCATTCTCTGACTACTTTAGCCTAAATATAAGCTCTTGGCATGCAGATATCTTCGGCAATTTTGCTCACCAACATATATAAATTTCAACCATTTAAAACGATGCCTGAGGCATAGTTGACACTTGTATATGATGGATGAATGCATGTATGTAAAGAAGAAACCATGTAAGATGGCAAGTGAAGGCAAAATGGATTTAGTTGGCCAATGTAGGGATTTTTTTTTTTTTAATTATTGTGTACTGAAAAAAAGAAGCAAATCTGGGAATTGAACAGTATGTTTGTATACATAGAATAATGCAGAAAAGAATTGAATTTAAGGACATTAAAGAAATATGTGCCGAAAAAGTAAGTTGCTGCTATATATTTTTTTTCCTAACTAGTTATTTCTACTTAGGTTTTGAGTCACTGGAGAACCACTAAGCATCTACAACACCCAGTGGCACAATGAGCACTGTTTCAGATTATAGTATACAAAATGGGCTATAGAGAGAAAAAACATTTGGAAACTGCTGCAATCATCCTTCAATAATCTTAACGGGGATAGTTTGAATAAAATGCCATGAAATTCAAATATCACTGGTCCTAATATTGTGATAATTGTCAATTTCTGTATCACTAGTATGATTCTTTGTCTAGCTGTTTTGCATCTCTGTTATCTGATGAGTCCTTCCTATAATTTTTATAAAATTTTTATAAAAGGTACCTGCCTGTCAATTCCAACACTAAATTTATTTTTTATAGTCACCATCTGAGGAGAGAAACAGAACAGAATTTATGCAAGTTAAAATGTAAACCTTGATTTAGTTCTTTAAAAATTGTATTAGTTAAGGTTTTGTAAATTATTTAAATGTAATATTTAGAAAATGACTATTCAATTTTATTTTAAATGTCTAATTATTTTGGTTAAGTACATCATAATAATATTTTAGATACCTATGAAGAAAAAGCATACAACATGCAAACAGAAATATTGAGAATATGTACTATGGGTACATCTTTACATAAAATGCAGTAATAACTGTTTATATTATGAGGAAAATGGTAGCTTCATTTGATGAGACTTGAAAACTCATTTTTGTACTTGAGCATGAGTACTTGGAATATGAGAAATAATGTATATATTTCATGTAGACCAAACTAATAGGTGCTTGGAATTTTTTTTACTGGTATTTGCTTATCTGTAAAAACCATATCATACAGAAATTAGAGAGAATCATCTTTTAGACTGATGCAAAGCACACATTTAAGAGAATTGAGCTAGCCATTACCTGTCATCAAACAGACATAGTTAAATGCTTTGCTTTAAAGTAGTTTTGCTTAGATTGCAGGATGAATGAAACAAATAAATAGCACATAACTAATAAAAAGCCCCACTTAAACCCAATAAATTCGAAGTACAAATAATTTCAAAAATAGAATGTCCTGATGATAATTTTCTTGTAGAAAACTTGGAAATAATAATTGCTCAGAAATAGGACATTATGTTATACTTCAGTAGTCTAACTTATAATGAGCATTTAAATGTTAAAACCTTTTTAAGCACATAATTTAGTGCCAAGGTCAATCTAATAAGGATCCAAGGAATTTTTTCTAGACTTTATGGATTAACTTAATAAACTCAAACTTTCAATTCAGGAATCATATAGTACTTGGAATAAAACTTTTGCTGTTAATAATTTATTAAAATATTATTACTTTAATATATTTTATGCTACTCAAACTATAGTTAACATTTACATTTGAAATTACTTATCTCAGAAACACTGATTGATAACCTCTAATTTTATCCACAATATTATTTATTGAATTATTGAATATTTAACATTGAAATATACAAACATATTAATATTTCAAAAAATCTACCATCATTAATTCTGATGCTGCAAATAGGTTTTTATATGTGCTGCCAGATTAAAAGCAATTTTAAAATGCCATCACTTGTAATATTCACTGCTATTTTAAGTAAAAGAAATGTGAAAAAATATAACTCTGAAAGTGACAAACTAGAGTAATATACAGACGATGGTAAATTTGGGAAAGGACCTCCTGAAGACAAGATCTATATCTAAAAATAATAAGTATCACAAAATTTCTAAAGTTTTGGAGAGAGAAAATGATGAAAATCAGTACAAGTAACATTTTGATAAAGTAATTTTATGCTTTTTCATTACATTCATTTAGTACTGCTTTTATGCTTATAACTATTAAATTACTCAATTTTTTTCACATTATCAACCAAGTTGCTATTTTATGTAGTTCTTATCATTGCAAACATGCAGTATATTTTAGAAAAGGTTATACTTTATTACTAGTGATAAGTTTAAGCATTTATAATAATGGGTCAAGATATTTCTCAGGGTAAATTTCTTTAAAATCCTTGAGTACTGAAAGCTTAATGTCTGCATTAAGATGACTGCACTATTCAACACTCTGCATTAATATTTTTTTACTCTTCCAGGAAATTCTTACCCAGATAGAAAGTTACAAAAAACTTTGTTCCAGAAACTTTTTGAAAATCCAGATACCCAGACAATAGAATATATAACTGGCTCTCCTGAAATATTACTTCCATTCTGCTTAGCTGAACTCATTGAAGCTCCCACTTCACTAAGTCCCCCACAGATAAATTACTATTCCACAAATTTGACCCAGTTTCAGATACACCATCTCACTGAAGGGCCAACCTTTAACTGGACTGTCAGAATCTTACAAACATCTCGTCCTTGACCTTCCTGTTCCAAGGAATTTCCAAGATTGTCAAGATTGTTCATTCTCTTAGTATAGTAAGCAGTAAACCTCTCTCTACTTAATGAATGGGTTATTTTGGTAGTCTTTCTGAAGAGGTGGAAGGAGAAACCCTCAGTACTTAAAAAATGTTTAATTAATTGTTTGTTTATTTATTTACTATGAGATTTTTATAAAATAGAGCATTAGCATTACTGTTTTGTTATACTCGGTAGCTTGCCATATGGTAAACATATATTCAAAGACAATTAAGGGTGAAAAGGAACTGCTTTTCTTACATAACACAATTATATAGTGTGAAAACATTCAGGAAGTGTTTATGAACTCAGTGGATGCTGAAACAAGCTATTTCTTCATAAGACATAAAGAATTTTGCAAGGAAAGTATAAACAGTATTTTAGTTCTTTTTTAGAAATCTAATTAGTGTGCCTTTTAAAGAAAAACTGTCTAAGATTTAAATTATTTTCATGTGAATTATAATCATGTGAAATCTTGAGATTTTAAGTCAGTCATAAATCTTATCTCTTGATACTCTCTCTATAGTTATGAAGAGCTCTTCTGTTTATATAACTGTCTCTAAATGTCTAATGTCAGTGAATATAATTGGTGCTCATTTAGCTCAGATGAGCTATGTATTGCCCATATTATTTAAGAGATGCACATCCTCAAGAAATAACTGAGAGCCTGAAGTGCCTAACAAATAACATGGCATTTAATGGCAAGGGTTGTAGGCCTACTTAAAGCTGACACACTTGAGTAATTTTGAATACGGCTTCTAGTGGAGGAATCTCTGTCTCAGGCAGAAGGAACAATAGTTGCATCTTGAAGTCTTTGGTATATGCATAGTAGTAAAGTCACTGGGGAAATGTAGGTGGCAAAAGAGTGTAATCCATGTAAAAAAAATCTTACTTCGCAATTTCAAGAAGCTGATTCGACCACTATATTTTGATCAAAGTCTCTTTTAAGGCTCATAAATAGATTGTGAGAGATAATTTAGATGAATAAGCCTTTTAAAAAGTTTGAGTTATCAGAACAGTCTCTAGACCTAATGTTCACCTGCATTGTAACCTAGATGTGTTCTGAGAGCCTGCTCAAGTGTCAGAACTATCCTAGTCTCTGATCCATTAAGGTGGGGAGAGGCAGACTGGTTATAGAGTATGTGGTCTTCCACGGCCATGTAATCTGTTCACTGAGACTATAAAACGTGGATGATAACAAGGCATTTTGGAGGTTCCTGGTGGTTACAGAAGTATAATCATGCAAAGGAAAGATGATTAAGTAATAATTTCAATGAGATAATGTTTATGTGTGACTTTATTAATGATATCAAGAAATCACAGATTTTTTGATATGTGATTAACTATTTCCTAAGTTTGATATGCATGTCATTAAAAGTTCAAACTCAATGTACTCTTTTAATTCTTTCTTCATATGTTTGTTATTTGTGGAGTTGGCTTATCGAGATTTCTATTGATGAGTAAATATATTCAACAATCTGTTTTTGAGAAGCAATATGGAAATATTCATAAGAAACATAAGTTCTATAATAACAACTATGTCCCTATAATTTATGATGAGGAATAGCTCTATTTTGCTCTAGATTTCATTGCAGGTGTATTTGGTTTAAGCAATATTATTCTTAATTCTAAGATGTTGATACTTCTGCACATCTGAATAGCTTTCGTAGATAGAAAGCATCAGAGCCTGACATCGTTTTGTTTGCCCTATTTGTTGCCCTTTTTCAAAAATGATTAGTATATGCATTGCATTTTTCCTTCTTGAGGATTTGATCTATTTTAAGTAAAATATTGTTTAAATCTAGCAGTGCTGCGTCTGGAGCTTTGTGCTAATAGTTTCTTACATATCAGTGTTTTCTCACATAGCAATGTTGATGTTAAATTATTTTCTATGTGCCCTTTAAGCAAAACCTGATGCATCTAATGTACAGATATCTCCATTTTTCTTATTTTTTTTATAACAGTTTGAAATTCCTTTTTATTGCTATCAAATTGAGCTAATGCACAGAGGGACTTGGCTGATCATGGCCTGTGTATTATTCATAAGGAAGAGTATATCATACCCCTGAACACATATGCAGTTGGGAGATGTCACAAGAGACGTTATCATTTTTTCTAGTGAAATTTACTTCTTCATTGATGTGAGCTATACCTAATGGAGAAATTATTTCCCCTTTTTCCCTTTTTTTTTGCTACATTTATCACTTCCAAGCATAGCAAAGTGTTGCACAGTAATGTTTAAAAACACAACTTCATCTTACAGACTAAACTACTAAGCATCTCCCCAATTTAATACTGTGTCAAATTTCCATTAAAATTAGTGAGCCCTTCTTCACAACAAACCCAGTGGTAGGTAGTTTATGTATTTTATGTCATTGAATTTTCCCTACAAGTCTCAAAATTAATATATTGTAATTTAGCCCATATTACAAATAAAAATTCTGAAGCTTAGAGAGATTAAGTCATTCGTTCAAAACCACAGAAATGGAAAATTTGGGGCAAGGATTAAACACCAAGTCACCAAACTTCAGACATCTTGGTTGTAATCATTGTATTCATTACACTGAGTCAAACAAGTTTCTTCAGAAGTTATGACACTACCTTTATTCCAGTCTGTGAACTGCTAATATGTACCTTTTTAGGTAACATAAAAGTTTAAGTAAACATTTTTTATTATCCTCTGAAAATTGTGTACTTCCTGCTCACACATAGATATAATCCTATTTTCATTTGCTTTATGTCTTGGTCAGTACTTCTCTCCTTAAATTCCTTTTCTAATTATCTCTACCTAATATTAGTCTTCCTAAGTTTATACTACTTAGTCATTCTTAAAAATATTCAGTATATTGTTATTTTAATTTCAGTTAGCTCTCTAGTAATTTCATATAGATTTTTACAGCTTTATTGAGTTATAATTAGCATTAAATAAAATGCACAGATGCAAAGTACCCACACACATACACATACGTGCATGTATCTAATATGTATGTTAAATATATACACATAAGCATGTGTGTGTATTCTAGATGAGTAATTAAATGATTGTATTACTGGCACAATATGACTAAATGTTCTGTTTTTCTTTAGAGAGTAAAACTACTAAAAATGTACTCACATATCAGTTTTCAGAGTAACAACTTTATGATCACATCTAATGCTGTTTTGTGATGTTATTTCCTTAGATACTGACATTGCAATATGAGATTTTCATTTTTCATAGGACTTACAACATTGTATCTCAAGTGGACTTGTGTAATTTTAACATTTTCCACCGTTTTAAATTTGATTGAACATACTGTTTAAAAATGAGAAATTTCTTACACATTTTCAAATAAAAGCAATAAATATCTCCATAATTAAAAAGGTGGCTATTTAAGGCCCCATTCCAGGTCAAATTTATAGCAAGCTCTAGAGGGAATTAAAAACAAACATCAGAAAAGAGAAATATAAGATGATGGGAAATATGTGGATATATCTTAGATATCATGGTATAGTTCTTAAGTAAATTAAGATTACAGAAAAAAAAACATTACAAAAATAAATGAAGATTTCAGAGAATTACATAAGGTAGAAGAAACGTAAAATGTAAAATACTACTTGCAAATGTAAAATTTGGAGAAATATGTGAGGAAATAACTAAACATAGAAATTAATTATATAAACATATTTGGTCAATATTAATATTATTAATAAAACACACATTTGTGACCTAAGGCTACAGTTCAAAAGGCAGAAAATATATGTGTACCAGTAATTTTCCTATTGAAGGAAGTTAATATTTCTCCTTGTAATCTTGAGGTTTATTATCAATGATTTCAATATTGAAAAGGAAAAAATAAAAATAAAAATAGAAGAACAGCATTTTTTAAACAGCTTTTTATGACTTAGAAGTCTATTGCTCATCTGTTATTTCTCCTGTATGGCTAATAATCTAAATTTAAATTTGACGACATCTCTTCTAAATGTCACAGATAGAGAAAAGAATGTCTTAAACAATAAAATTGGTTCATATTATTAAGAGAACTTTGGATTCTGGATGAATACAATTCATTTTAATTAGATCCAAGAAATTATAGTAAAGTCTGTAATATTATCAATGAATATTAAAAAATTCTAATTAACTTCATCTAATATGATTCCTATCTAAAGATAATAAACCTAAACCTTTCAGGTTAGATTTTTTTTTTTTTTTGGTGGGTTTGCAAAGACAATAGTCATTTATTTTTTAAACTAATTAATTAATTATGTTTTTAAATTGAAGAAATGATTTAAATTCCTGTCCCCCCCTTTTCCCTCCAATGCTTCACAACTCATTTAATGTTATTTTGGAAATTATAAGATTACAATGTATAGAAACTTCTCTATGTGACGTTATCATATGTATATGTATATACATATGTATGTGTGTCACATTCTATGATATTAATAAATTGCATTCTTTGAATTTACTTATGAAGTTTCTTACACATGAGTTATATTTTCATGGTCAACTCAAAAAATCAAAGCTAAAAAAATAGTTATACCATTTTCTGTAATCTCATTTTATATCAGGAAACTAAAATCCTGAGAAATTAAATTGTATGTAGAAACTTACAGAACTGTTTAGCTGGTAAATAGGGAGAATGCAGATTTTCCTGCCTCCCAGTCCAGAACTCAACCACCAGCATATATGTCCTGTGCTTGTACACAGAATACAGTGTTCTCTGCAGAAAGCCTGGATTCCTGGAGTCTTTCCCTTTCTCTCTCTCTTCATCTAACTGGAAAGGCAGAGCCTGAGAAGATTTTGAATAAATGTTTCCTGCTGGAACTACACTTATCTTGACTTTCAAAAGAACTAGCAGTCAATGATGTGAGGAGGAAGGGGTCACTGAGAAATTGGGAACCATAATCCATGTTATTCAAAATACTTAACATTTTCTGGTCGCTGGGTCAGGGAATGAGTCTTACTATGAATATGGTTTTATAACTTCTATTCACAGATTTCTGTCCATATTTTTTACACCATGTAATTAGAAATTGATCATTCATATAAAACAATATAGTCTAGTGAACCTAAAATTTTATGGGATTATTAGGAGGAAATAACCCTCAAATACCAATATATGTGATTGTGGTCCCTGGGGAATTATCAAAATTTACAGATTATGAGCAAAATGGAAAGTACTGATTGCTTCAACCATATTAAATATGTCCAAGACTTAGATCCTATTCACTTCTCTTAGCACAATTTTGAGAATACAGTAGTTGCTCAAAAAATAGATGTGGTCTATGCATTTACATAAACTGTACAATTTATTTTTTGTTTATTATTTTTAATTTAGCCATTCTAAGAACTTGTATAATAATGTTTTAACTGTGAATTATTCTTTAAAAATTTGCTGTCTTCTGTTGTTTCAGGATCACAAATACATTTATCCAATTACTTTTTAAATTCACATATATTTACAGAAACTCTCCAAGCTATTATTCTACCTTTTCTTTATTTTCCTGCTAAGCACTTACTGTCTAATACAAAAAAGTTTTCTGTAAAATAACAGTAATATTTAGTCTTTACAGACTGTATATTATCTGTTGCAACAATGCAACTTGGCCACTGTAATGCAAAAGCAGTCATAGACAATATGTAATAAACGAGCCTTACTGTGTCCCAAAAAACTTTATAAAACCTAAAACTTAAATTTTTAAAAATTTTCACACGCCATGAAATATTATTCTGTTTGTGTTTTTTTCTAATCAGCCAATTTATAACAATGACTTTCACATCTTTTCCATTTGGAACCCACAATGAAAAAGATATTTTATTTTATGACCAAGTATACATTTATATATCTATATTTATCTGTATCTATATGTATTAGTATAAGAATTTCATGAAACGATTTTTGAAACATTAAGTGTAAACCATTTCTGTTCTGTTCTATTCTGTTTTGTTCCATTCTTTTCTGTTCTGTTCTATTCTATTTTATTGTGTATTTTTAAAATGATCATGACTACTAAGTTGACTTCAGAACCCGCTAATAGCTGGTGAACTACAGCCTGAAATATTGTGCCTTACAATAACCAGTGCTTTGCAGCTTGGATTAAAAGTGTAATTTATAACTTAATGCTGACCTTTCTTTCCATTGCCGTAGAATGTAGACTATCGCCTCAAACACTGACTGTAATCAACTGTGCAGTATCCCACTTATTTAACGCGTATACTTATATTTCAAACAATGGTTTTATCTTTAAACCAGAAAAAGAGGATGTTACCATATTTACTTGTGTAGGTAATAATATTATACATAGATATGGAACAGTAAAGAGATATAGTACTTTAGAGTCATGTTTTGGTTTATTCCGGTAACATATCTTCTTCCACATTCTTCACTTTGAATGTATTCTATCTTTTTCTTACCTGTTCACTGCTGAATCTTGGATTGATTTAATCAAGTTCCAAGAAAATCCCTTTGGAATTTTGATTGGAATAGATTTATAATCAAATACAATGCAATCAAAATCAGAACAATATAACTTACAAGGGAGAAGAGAAATTTTAAGTAATTTATTATAACACTTCATTTTTATATATCACATTTTTGTATATTTTTGACAGATAAAATATTTTACTCATATAATTACTTTTTAAAAATATACTTTTATTTTATGTTTTCTCGTGTATCAGAAACATATTGATTTTATCTATGCTTATTAAACTGAAAGTAGGCTGTATAATTTTCAGGTTTTTCTTAATAAAACACTTTATTTTATGACTTTGAACTTACTATTTAAAAGTGGAAGTAACATGTACTTGTTTTCTGTTGTTGTTGACATGTTTTATATCTGTAAAATACAGACTTCTTAGTGCACAGTTCTATGAGTTCTTGACAAACACATTCAAGACATAAAATGATTCCAATATCCATCCCTCCCCCCAAATCTTCTTATGCCTATTTAGTCAAATGTTCTCTCCACTGATCCATTTCCAGAATGTCATTTAAATTATATCACAGAGTATGTATTCTTTTCAACCTGACTTCTTTTACTTAACATGTTGTATTGGGGATTTATCTGTTATTGTTTATATTGTTAATATTGTTTATATATTATTTATATATCTTCCTTTTATTGCCTAGTAATAGTGAATGGATGTGCCACTGTTTGTTACCTATTCACCAGTTGATTCTTTCCACTTTTGGCTGATAATGAATGAAGATAATATAAACATTTGTTCACAAGCTTTTGTATGTACATAAGTTTTGTTTTGTTTTGTTTTTTTGAGAAAATACCTAGGAGGAGGACTGCTGAATCACATACTAAGTGTATGTTTATTTTAATAAGAAATACCAATACGAACATTAAAATAACTGTACCATGTTAGATTTTAACCAGTCATTTATGAGCATTCTAGTTGCTCTGCATCCTTACTGGCACATGATATCATCAGTTTTTATCTTCTTTTCATTTTCATTTTTATGGTGGTATTTTAATGTCAAGGCACGTGTGTGTATGTTATTTGGAAACAACTCATATATCATAAATTTCACCCTTTTAAAGTGTACACCTCAATGACTTTTAATATATTCATAAAATTGTGCAATGATCACCAACATATAATTCCAGAATATTTTTATAACTCTAAAATAAAACCTCATTATAATGAATTAGCCATCACTCCTCATTGCTCCCCCCATTCTCAAACACTAATATACTTCTGGTGTTTGTGGATTTGCCTAACTAAGCATTTTACATAAATGTAATCATACAATATGTGATATTTTTTGTGACTATTTCACTTATCATAATGTTCTTTAAGCTTCGTCTTTACTATAGCATGTAACAGTACTTAATTGTTTTTTATGACTAGATAGTATTTTCCCACATCGTGTTTATATATTCATCAATTGATGGACATTTAGGTAGTTTCCACCTTTTGACTATGATAAATAATGCTGTTATGAATGTTCTTGTACATGTTTATGTGTGAATATATGTATTTAATCCTCTTGGGTGTACAACTAGGTGTGGGATGGCCAGGTTATACAGTAATCCTATGCATAAATATTTAAGGAACTATCAAACTTTGTTTAAAGTGGCTGTTCCATTTTAAATTCTCACTTGCAAACACTTGTTATTTCTGATCTTTTAATTAGAGCTATAGTACTAAATTTAAAATGGTATCCATTATAGTTTTAATGTGCATTGCCCTAATAACTAATGATATTAAGCAACTTTTCATATGCTTATTTACCACTTATTTATCTTCTTTGGAGAAAAAACTATTCAAATCTTTTCTATATTCTTATTGGGGTATTTTTCTTTTTATTGTTGTGTTGTAAGAGTACTTTACTTGTTATTGACACAAATTCCTTACCACATATATGACTGGCAACTAGTTTCTTTCATGATGTGGCTAACTTCACATTTTCTTAATAGTATAATTCAAAGCACGATTTTTCAAAATTTTGATGAAGTCTAATTTATCTATATTTTTTTGTTCTGCTTTTGGTTTCATATCTATGAAACCACTGCCTAACTCAAGGTTACAAAGATTTATATTTCTAATTTCTTTTACTAATTATATAATTTTAGATCTTACATTTATGAATTTGATCTGTGTGTAGTATTTTTTGTATATGTTATGAGGTATGCATCCAAATTCATTCTTTTTGTATGTGAATATCCAGTTGGTATGACATCATTTATTGAGAGTCTATGCTTCCCCTTGAATTTTTTTCATATCATCATTAAAATCAATTGACCATACATGTAAGGATCTGTTTCTGAAATCTCAATAATATTCATTAATATATGTTCATCTATATAAAATTACTATATATTCTTGATTACTGTATATAATAGCTTTATAATAATCTTGAAATAAACTAGTGTGAGTTCTTAAACTTTCTTCTTCTTTTAAAAAATTGTTCTGGCTATTCTAGTTTCTTCGCCTTTTGAGAAAAATTGTAGATTTAGTTTGTCAACTTCTGCAAAAAAAGCCTGTGGAGTTTTTGAGAGTTTTAGTTTTAATGAAAAAAAAATGTTTATTTTTGCAGAGGTTATATACACATTATCAGCATGAAGTTTTAAACAAGTATTTATATTCATTAATTTACAGATACTGTACAAAGTAACTACCTATCTAATAAATTGTAGAGATGAGACTCATAATTTTAATATATGCATATTTCTCTTTCTTGACTTTCACAGTAAATACTTTTTTAAATGGATGGAGTGGTATAGTTGTTTAATTATTGATCAATTGTACATACACTTGTATTCAAAATAATATATTCTTGAATCCTTTTCAAAAGCAATTTTTGCCAGCTGCAGCTAATTTATCTGTTAGTACATTAGAAATAAAAGTAAACACAATTTTCAGTTAGCTAAACTAATGTGCCAAATCTCATTCTTATGTACCTCCCCCATACACACACTCACACTCATACGGGCACACAACTCAAATACAGATGTCAAGGATTAAACATATAGATATTATACGAGATAATGATTGCTTATTCTTGAGGAATAAAGACTTTTTTAGTCAAGTACAAGATCAAAATGCTGATGTGATCTGGTAGCTGAACTAATTAATACCTTATTCCCATCTTAAAATTTTTATTCTGTTTTGCTGAATGACATAGGAATTAGTCATTGAAAAATCTGCATCACTAAATCTTTTTAAGTGGTTTTAATCCCAGTTCTTAATTGACTATATTTTTAGCACTGATTCTTCAGACTTAATTAACAGTTCATATCTAATGAGACCTGGCTAGTCAAAGCCAGTTCTAAAGATTTTACCAATGAAAGAATGTAAAATTTTGTGCACATACACCAATATTATGAGATAGTAATTGCAAACAGGAAACCTAAAAACTTAGTTAAGGTCATCTAAAAATCTTTATACTGTTGTTTTCTTTTATAATTGACAGTCTATTCTTTATTGCTGAACTGTAGTCTATTACTTATATAACACAATTTGTTTATATTTCAGATCTCTTGTCCAAATATCTAGATATGCAATTGTTATATTAGAATATATGTAAATGTTTAATATCATGAAACAACTTCTAAACCATTTTCTAAACTAGTGGCACCATTTTTCAATCCACCAGCAATATCCTCACTAGGTTTTGATGTTGCTAACTTTTACTTTTGCCTGTCTACTATACATGCAGTGTGTCGGGAGCTCAACTGGATTGAGGGAGAGAGCTGAGCTCTCAGATGTTACATTAGACAACTAAAGCAACAAGCTAAAAACAGAGTTAAGCCTTTAGTCACTTGCTGTGATGGTGTAAGCAAGAAGCTAAAATCAGAGAATGCACCCCAAGTTTCCCTGTTACATCTCCCTCCATGGAACTGTGCACTGGTTGAGGGGCACATGGTTCAACAAAGATATCAGGATTTTCTTACTCGAGAGAGCCTGAATGAAAGGCTGCAGTAGTTTTATGGATTCTGGGGAGGGGAGTAGGCAAGGGCTAGGAGTGGGAAAATACTCTCAGATCTTCGCAGAACGATCCCAACTCACATGCTACTGTTGAATACCATGGACCTTTTAAGGCATAATTCTCTGAGGTAGCATTAACCAGTCTTTACTTTTTGTTATCAAAGAAATTAGGACATGTTCTTGCTTTAAAATGTATATTTTTGTTTCTATTTAAAGACAAAAATTAGAGAGGTCAGGAAAAGAATTGATGTAAAATAATTTAAAATGCTAGGATCTGTGTAGGTATTTGTTCTCTAGTTATGATCTTGCCAACTTACTTTATTATCTCTGCAAGTCCATTTCTCATCTGGAAATGAAAGGTAGCTCCCACTACAGAGTCGTGAACGTCATCTGACCTAAAGGATATAAAACACCTAAAACAGGAGCACAGCAAACTCATGGTAAATGTTATTGCAATGTTTCAGAAACACACTAGGTGTCCCCACTTTCTAACACATATTTTTCCGGGTGCAATTAAGCAGACTCTTCAACATTTACTTCAGTGATAACTGGCTAGTGCAATTAAGCAGACTTTAACATTTACTTCAATGATAACTGATAAGTCAAAAGTTATTTAAATGACATTTGATTATATCTGCAGTGGCCAACATAAAGCATTCAGTCTTACTGAATTATTGCTGGATTGTCAAGTATAAATTATTTCAAAGAGGGCTCAAATTGGAACTCATAATCACCAATCATTTTGTCTTGATTTCTGAATATGGCCAGCAATTGATTCAAGGTATAAGGTGAAATACTGCTAATGCATACACATAAATAAGGTTGGGAAAACAATCATAAAAATTTAATTGCATTTTCACATTTATTTATAAAATATTTCAAAACTTGCTATGCGAGAACTTTTAAAGTAATTCTGTTCCATGAACACTGCCGTAAATACAATTATTTAAAAAAATGACTGAAAAAATTGACAGGTTAGTTACATATGCAAAATTAGGGAAAAGTATCACACCTGTTGAATGGTGAAGAGAAAAAGGAGAAAACTGTTCTATACTCTCACGAAACTTCGTAAATAAAATTTTACTTTAACACACATATAAATATCACTTTGGTTTATAAATTTGCTTAATGCTTCTTGGAAAATAATGGGAGTAATGTTTTCTAAAAGTGAATCAAAGGATTGACAAATTATTAGTGTTCTTATATCAAGGTTTAGACTGAGTGATGTTTAATTTAAAAATCAATATTAATTTTCTAATAATGCAAAACATAATACATCTTTGTTCCTTAAAAAACAGTTATTACATTTAATTATTTTGTGAGCTGCTATTAGGTTCAAAATGAAAGGAAACTATGCAAAAGGTAAAGCTCAATTGCAGGTAGGATTTTCCCTCAACTATAGACCATAATTGGGAAATATTCCTTTAGAGTAGAATGGTAGCCATTGTCTACTGGGTTATACTGAAGCACAGTTCAGAGTAAAACTACAATAGTTATTTTAGATGCTCCCTTCATCTCAAGTGAACACGATTAAAGATGAAGACAACACTAAAAATTGTTCAATGGGCTTTAAAAGTAAATAGAACAAATCTACTGATAATATAAAGCAGGTAATTTCTGCCATCATACGGATCACTCCTGTTAAGCAGGATCTATTGATTATGGGCACATATTTGGAGATTATCTTTAAAAGTAGATTAGAAAAAGTAATTTCTTAAACTTGAGCATTTTATGGGGAAAACATATTACTAGTAATCTTATTGCTTTATTTTCAAGTTTTCTTTCTGTATAGTTTAACTAATGATAAGAAGGATATCTAATTTAGGGAAACTTTTTTTAACTTTTTTAAAAATTAAGTTTATTGGGGTAACATTGGTTAATATAATTATATACTTTTCAGGCGTACATTATAATTTGACATCTGTATATTCTATTGTGTGTTTATCACCCAAAGTCCAGTTTCCTTAAGCTACCATATATTTGATCCCCTTTACCCACTTCACTCTCCCCTTACCCACTATATTTGACCTCTAACCCATTCACCTCCCCTCTCCTCCCCCATCCCCTATAACCATTAGTCTCTAGTACATGCTAGGGGAATATTTTTTAGTAAAACTATCTTTTCTAATTCCTCAAGTCATGTTTTCTCAAGAAGATTTGTTAAAGTCACTAAAACATGAATAAAATCAAAGACATGGTAAAGATTTGGACATATTTAAAAATAGCCAATGCACATTCTTAAGTCCAAATGTTGATTTTCGTTTTTCACCAGGACAAAATCTTCTCATTTTGCTCTTATCATCTCATTTCAGGGCCCTGGGAAGAATATCAGTTCTCGTAATGATTGTACTGATTTCTTTTTTCACATTTCACTTCATATATTTAACAACCAATGGTGTACAAATATAAACAAATATAATTAAAATTGACCTAATGAACCTGATCCTCAGAAAATTTTCACCATGTTTATAACTCATTCATATGCTGATGCTTAATTATATTGTTATCTCTAGTATTGTTACTTTTGTGATTATTTAACTTATGTTTGCCCAATTTGGCTCCCTGTAGCAGAATGTAAGTTAGCTTAGCACCTGTAGCAGATGATATCAGTGTTCTGCCAGGAACCCCTTGGATGTTTACCTTTTCATGTCCATTGGCTCCTGATGTACTTTCTTTCCCTATAGCCAGCACTTGAATCTCTTTTTCAGAAGGCTTCCCTAAGGCTAGGAGAGCTCAGATACGGAGTATGGGAATTACTCTTTCCAGTAAGCTGCCCAGGACCAAAGACCTGTGGGTATGGGAATATAAATATTTCTGCTCTCTTGCCCCAAACAAGACAATGACATTACCCTATCATTGACACAAAAGTTCTCGTAGAGGACCGAGTCAAAAGTATTCACTGAGGTACTAGACTGAATGTTGTACTCTGTTTGGCTTCTTGCTTTTTCTTTTTTTGTCTTGCATGCTATCTCTATTAGATTTCCACATAAAACTTCCATGTCTGAATCTATGGAACACAATTTAAAATAATACTCAATACCAACTTCTCTTTTCCTCAATTTTACAAACAGAGTTTGTCAAAGCTAAATGCTCAATTTTCCCTACTTTTTAAAAATAGATCAGTTAATGTAGAAACTCTTAGAACACTGGACTTGACTTATTGAGCCTCTGAAACAAACAAAGCAGCAACCTAACTATGGTTTTTGTTTTATGAGGCATATGAACTTTCAACTGTTTTATTTTAGCTGGGTATTCTAATATTTCCAAAGAAATTATGGTTTTGGGAGGGAAGGCACCATATTTTCTACCTTTACATGTCTTTTTATTGCTCTCTGAAATGTAAAAAAAATATTTTTACATAGAGAGAAAGAATATTATACATAATTATTATATATTACATGTTGATAAATGAAAAGCACTTTATGTGTTATAATATATTATTTATCGATCTTATATATGTATAGTTTCTTTCTCTTTTCACCAGAATATAAACTCAATGAGAGAAAAAAAAATATTTTTATCACTTTGTCCTAGAAAAATATTTAATGCAGAGTAGAAATGCAATAAAACTTGCTTATTTAATTAAATAAATTTAAAAATAAAATATATGCATAAATTGTAAATTATATCATATTTTCAGAACTTCCAGGGTAACATTGTGTATATTTTTTTATTCCACAAACAAAACTTAGAACGTATACTGATAGAATATTATATCTAATATGCTGCCTAAATATGTTTTATGGATAGGAGTCTACCTATTATATGGTTACGTAAGTAAATAGATGAATGGATGAATGCAAGAATGAATAAGAACCAGTCACTTTTACTTTAGTGCCTAAAAAAGGATTAATTATGAGTTTATGAGAAACATGTATACACTAAGTGTTATTTCAAAATGCAAGTTTCTTGCCTTGTTTTGTTTTGTTTTTTAACTTGCAAGAGTTGTCGGGAAAACAAGCAGCAGGGGAGTAGCCATATAAGGTATAATCGAAAGTGCCCTGAACCCAAATCATACAATCTCAGTTTTACTACTCATTAACTATGTAATCTTGAATATTTGAAATCTCTTTTACAGGATAAGTGTGACCTTACAATGCTACCCTGCCATCCACTAGTAGTTACCGTTTGCCGCTCATGCTCTATTGCTACCAAATAGATATTCCTAAGACATCTTCTATTAGCTTGAACTGTATGAATTTACTGCTTTTATAAATTAAAAAAAGATCAGAATATTGGCAATTCATAGTTCTACTTTTTTAGATAAAAAATATTTTAGAAGGTGGAAAAATTTACAAGATTCTACCCTACTGCTAAAGTTCTATTGAAAGATGTAGTGACCAAATGTAAAATTACCTGAATGGTAAAATAAATCATGCAATTGACTAAAGCTCTGTTCAGAGTCATATACTGTTGAAGCTGGCTTACAGTAAAGATTATTAAATGCAACACTGGAGGACCTAGTTGTATTTTTGTTATTTATGATCATTGATACCTTTCTTCCAGTTTGGTGATTTTAGATTAATATATGCTCATATACGTGTGTGCGTGTGTGTGTGTGTGTGTGTGTGTGTTAAAAGTGCATACTTCTAACACAAAATATATTGACCTCTCCATTTTTATAATAATCTTATGATACAATGGCAATCGAATATTCAGCCCTATGTCTTAGGCTCTCAACAGATGACCAACAGGTCTTTGGAACGGATTGGAGAGAGGTCACTTAGTTACCCCATTACCAACATAATGAGACAATACTGTCTTTTCTTAATTAAGTGAAAATTGCTTTGAGGCATTTTTACTCATAATCTCAGCTAACTTCATAATTTTAATATATTGCTATTTAATTGCTTTAGGATACTTTATCAAATGAATTAATTCAGCAGGAAATACACCCTTGAGGGAACTCCTTGTGCATGGTTTTCTGAATATTCTTTTACCTAACACAACTAAATTATTAATGATATTTTTTATAAAAAAATTCTTACATTTTACTTTAATTACATCAAATATCAAAAATAACCCATATGTACCATACATGACTAATGCATAAAAGCTAAAGGAAAAAGAAAATAAAATTTCCTTTTAAGTTCTCTTGAGGAGAAAGCAGTTGTCAGTTCAATTACCTTTATTTTTTTACATTTATAAAATAGATCCATGAAATTAGACACTATTTCTTGCCATGTTTCAGGTGAGCTTTATATTTATGTGAGCTTCTAAAACCACATTTTTAAAAATTGAGTGTGGGTAGAGGACTTAAAGGTTATGTACTCTAGACATATAAAGAAACCATTCTGTGAGGTTTAATGATTAATCAAAGACTGCACAGTTATTTAAAGGTAGACACAATATTTGAATATAAGGGAATGAGTAAGAGGATAGTCAAGGAAGATGTGTCTGGCTGCAAATTGCTGAAAGAGTTATCAGGAGGCAAAGATGATTTTCTGAAGAATAAAAAGCCAACTTTTAGATATATTTGAAATCGAAATGCCCAGCAGGCACTTAAGAGACACAAGATTGAAATTTAAGTAGAGAGATTAGAGCTGGAGATGTGGATTTTAGGATCAGTCTCAGAAAGGTAATTGTTAGGCACTAGGCTCCATGAATTCTCTGAGGAGGTTTACAACTAAAGACTAAATGTTCAATAAGCATATAGAAGAGGTATAAGAAAGGACAGCTATAAAGTGACTGCAGGAAACTTTCTTGTCTCACTCTCACCAATGGATTTAATGGTAATTTCCAACATTATTTAAAACGTTTTAAGAATCTACCGTCTTAAATACAAAAGTAAATGAAGCCCCATCTCTTTTCCCCAAACACATATGTAAGTTTACCTCTACCCATTGTTTCCAGATACCTTTCTTGAAGGATTATGTACTGTCTCCATTCCCTTATATTCCTGAGCTCCCTGCTCCTTTGAACCCTTCTCCCCAGCCTTTTTTTTTTTTTTTTACCAACTCACAATCTGCTTTTAGCTCCCACTGCTCTACTCAGTCAGCTTTATAATGGCTCCTTGTAGTAACTACAATGAGCGCACTTCAGTGCTTATCCTTCTTGGAATTCCAGGATAGACTTCTCGTAATGAAGCAATCGCCACTTTCTTCTACAATATTCTCTTTCCTATGCTCTATGCCAAACTCTTTAACTAATTCTTTTCAGGCACCTCTTTATTTTTATTTTTTTCCTTTCTTTTTTTTTTGTGTTAGTGTTCCCTGTATTCTGCAGAAGTTGTGTTAAGTAGCATAGAGATCACCTAAAAAACACCCTTTTGGTGATTAGAGAACCCTTCCTGCATCCCCAGAGACAAAGGACAGGAGAGTCATAATCTTAGCTGGTTTAATCTAGCTACAGACACTGTGCAGAAGGTACTACCCTAATTTGCCTACAATTTAAGCTTCATTATAGTACTATATTTATGCCTGGAAGTTCATGAATCTACTTGTGACAGACTGAATTCAGGGTAAGCACATGCACACTAGGCAAAGAGTTATATAGCAGGCAAGTGTCAATCAAAATGACCTCTCTTTCTAATTGCTGAGGAAAGCCTTTGGAATCACCCATCATGGCCCAAATATAAGGTAGACATTCGCACTTCTAGGTGCTTTTTGCCCTTTTGTGGCGCTTTTGGCCCTTTTTTTGGTTATTGTGGTTACAGTGCTGGGACCGTGTGCCTCTTTGGGGTATGCATTGTCTTTCTAAAATATATTTTTAATAATTTTTTTCTAAATCTCATTGACATGTGATTCTTCACTGTTTCAATGAGGAAGAACAGAGGAAAAATGCTAACTACACTTCTGAGCAGTTGTTATCCCTCTCCCTCCCCCGCCATTGGGGCGACATTGAACTCTAATTGGCCACAATGGTAATAGTTGTACCTCATTTCTCACTCTAGGACTATACCTTGACAATTTTACTTATGGCCTTTTGTTTAAATTAATTAACATCTATAAGGCATTTAGAATAATGCCTAATACAGAGTAAATGCTGTACACATATATTTTTTAAAGTATTATGTCACCTGTGTGTTAATCATTATTTTCTCTGGGATTTTGTACTTCTGCAAACAAAAATTCCCAACAATGCAAAATTCCTACATATCGTATGAACAAAGATGAAAGCTCTAACATACCTATATTGAACCTACACACATCAGTTGGTACTATAGATTCAACATGCTTAAAACTGACCTGAGCACTAAACCCTTTCTTTCTGCCTGCTCTCTGTGTTGAACGCTGATCTCTATGTATAGACACGTATATGTGTAATTACCTCGTTTTTTACATTGTAAAGTGCTTAGAATTTCACAGTTAAAAGATTAAATAAGGAAAATTCCTTATTGATTTGTGAATAAGGCTGACATGAGTGCTTCAGCACCAATTGACATATTAAAGGCAACTGTCCTTTTCTAAATCAAGTCATAAACATCTTGATGTAAAAACAGTAAATTGTAAAGTATAGAGAATAAACAAATCTAAATTTAGAATATAATCTTTATTATTTTCTCATGTGAGGTTGAGCAGAGAAACAGATATATAAATTTACCAGGTATATTATCATCATATTCAAGTTTCAATGTTGATATTTTTATCTTTCACAATCTAACTCAACAGAAATGCTTAAGTTAGAAACCAATTGTATCTGCATACATATCTATTTCTCCAACTACAAGGTAAAGTCCCAATGAGGCTTTAAAGTGAGGCACTTAATCTCTGATGTGTGAAGGAAAACTAGGAGTTACAACATTATGGATACTTTTTTTTTTCTAGCAGGGTAGTCAGTGACTCAAAGAACAGAGGAAAAAATTAGGAAGTAACCACTGAACTTTAACATAAAAGGTTCAATTAAATGGTGTGATATGTATTATAGTAGAATGAAAGAAAAGATAAATAGTTATGAAATTATGCTAAAGAGAAGGTATTATTGAAGTAAGTGTGATATTAATCATGATAGGCTATATAATACAAAAAATAACAAAAGTACTCTCTGTGACTTCTTATATCAAAAGTTGCGTTGCTTCTTATGGTTGTTGGGGGTTGCGCTATACACATAGTCTCTCAGGGAGCCAGCTGACATAGACTTCAACATTTTGTAGCTGTAACGTACTTTATGTTTTTACATTGGAACATACTGCTCCTTAATATTTGTAGCAGAAGGGAGCTGAAGAACCACATATGGACTTTCCCTGTATCCCTTTGGGAACTTTTAAACTGCAGATCACAAGTTAGAACTAGTCACATGGGTCTGCCTCACCAAGTAGTCGTCTAGAATATTTGGTGAGCATTTACTGTAAATTCCATAGGTACCAAATTCAGAGAAACTTGACAGAACTAAATTCAGTTTCACCTTTCAAAATGTATGGTAAATCTAGAATAAAAATGGCTTAGAAAATTATAATTGTAAAAAAAGAAAAAAGAAAAGAAAGAAGGGAAAAGAAAAAAAGAGAAAGAAAAGAGAGTGATTACAATCAATATTTGAAATATGACAAAGTTTTTGGCTTAGCCACAGCTTGCTATCTGCTTTTTTATTTTCATTTCCTCTCCCCACTACCCTCATCTTTCTCTTTTTATATTTTTCTTTTTATAAATTTATCTCTCCAATTTCTGGTTGCTCCAATCATTTCTGGTTATTGTCCTGATTTTCTGCCTTTTTTTTTTTTAAACACTTTGTCCTTTATTCCATATTTCTCTATGTCCTTCCTAAGACCAGGATTTAAATTACCTTTAAATTACCTTTCTGATAAAAGACTTTTTAAACTTTATCAATATTTTTTCTCTATAAGCTGCCTCAATAAACAACCCAAGTAGACTACAAATAAAAGCAAAACATAAGAAATCAATATTTGGCTGGAAATAGCAGGATCAGACTACACAGAAACAGTTTCAGATTTTTAATCCACTGTGTTAGGTTGATCTGATCTACAGTCAGTCATACCTGTTGTATGACATACTCCTTTTAAATTCTAGGAAATAGATATGAAACAATAACGTTGCTTCAAAAGTCTCATTTTTTATTATTCCAGTTTCTTAAGATAATAAACTTAATTGTTATCCATTTGGTTCTTTTTTCTTTCTTTTCTTTTCTTTTAGTATGAACCCAGGTCATGAAAAATAAAGTATTTTACAGTATGATTTATATTAAAAAACAAAGAATAAAAAAAGTCAAAAAATAAAAAATACATATCAATCAAAAAATAGTCACCTCTGAGTAAAATAGGAAGAGAATGTGACTAGGATTAGGATTTAACTCTATCTATTTTTATAAGAAAGAGATGGAACATGATTTTGACAGAATGTCATTTTTACTTTTAACTGGTATGCACACATTACTATCATGTTTTCATTTGTGTTTTTATAATTGAGTTTAAAAATAACAAATATAATTTTAAAAATATTCAGTACTTTAAGCTATCACTAACTTTTCTTGTTAAGTAATGTTCTATACAACTTTGAAAGGATAGTTTGTTTAAGGTAATTTATTAAAGTAATAGAAGCAGGGACTCTTAACTCTGTATAAATGGTTAAAATAGGGAGTCTTGAAAAGTCGATTTCAAAGTGACATACAATGCAAATTATGTACATTTGGTTTATTACATTTCTTTCTTTATAAAAAAATTATTAAATTTAATGGGCTTCTTTGTTCTCTAGAGAATGTAGTCACATACTCACTTTAGAAAGTATTTCTTACACTTTATTTGCAGTATTTGCCTATATGAGATGTTTTAAAATGTTATAATGAAGTTAAAAAGATTATACATACTACTTGATAAATCACTTATTTCCCAACTTTAAAACAGTTATTCAAACAGGTAAGAGAGATAAACTGTCTTTTTAAGTCAAATTTAAGTCACTATCCTGAGTATTCAATGCCTCTAATTGTTAAATTCTTTTTCTCATAGAAAACAATAACATTTACTTATAGGATGTTCATCCAGTCACGTTTTGGCTTTTCCAGTTGGTTTCACACAGACTAGAAAAGAGCAGAAACAGTTTTTGTTGTTGTTGGTTTGATAACTTGACTTTTTTAAATTTCAAAGACAATTGGAAGAAAATAGCATGAGAATTGAGTTACAGTGACAGCAACATCATAGAAACTAGGAATGAAAGGGAATCCTAGATGTTACTATTTCATTCTTTTATTCAGTAGAATATTTTTTACAACATTGCTAACAAGTGGCAATTCCTTTCACTTTCAACCCTTCCAGAAAAAAAGAGAAATCACTATTTCTAGAAAATAGTGTTTGTTTAATGCATCTATATGCCTTAAATCATTAATACACTTTCTCTTAATTTTCATTTATTAATCCAACTAACACCTGGAATCAAATGTGCAACAAATAACCCTGACATTTGTATGAAGCAGCTTAATATCTAATATTGGGTAAGATCTAGCCAAATTCATAAAACATTCACATCTAAATGAGTCTTAAGTTTACCCTTTTTCTCTGAGGTCATGTCAAAACTCTTATGCTGAGCCAAGGTATAAGTTTGGATAAGGGAAGAGGAAAGATGTGATTGTCATCACTCACCCCAAAATTGCTTATGTAGCATGCTTAGGAAATGAGAACTGCTGAGGTGGGTCATCCCATACCATGTGTCTGACACATTAGATGATCTTCTCTGGAGCCTCTCACTTCTCAGAAATGATGCCAATCAGTGGAGTCTGGGTCCTCATTGCTCCCAGACTCACACATTTCTTTCTCTCCTTACCTGTATTTTCCCCAAACTATTGGATAAGGAACTGTTGTTAGACCTCACGATTTTCCAAGACCTTTTTCTATTATCTCTCTCATTTTTACACACCCTCTAATATCATCCAAGGATTTGAGATTTTGGAATAAAAAAGTGAGAAAAATAGTGAAATCTATGTGTGCTTTTTGTCCTGCCACATACTCTCTCTAATGAGAAATACTGAATTTGTAGAATTTAAGGGATGAGTAATTGAGGAATAAAAACAAAATCAAAAATAAATATCCCAAATTAGCATCAACTACATGAGCAGTCCCGGTACTATATATTGTCTGTTCCTACACACAAACATATTACTCATATGTACTCCACAGTCGTCTTTTATCACCTTAGATATTTCAGTGTCTGAAGTAATTTTCTGTCCTGCTTTGTAATCTATATTCTGATACACGTTCATAAATCAATATCCAATTTTAAATGAGTCCCCCTCCCTGAATATAGCATTCCTGATAAGATGTGACAGCTGAACATTACAAAAGGCTAGACGCCATATTTGTGCATGATTGCACTGTCATAATGATGCAAAATTGTATCTTAAATTTGTCATCACTAAAACCAAATAATCTCTTTTTACATTAACAAATGTTAAGATCTATATTCCATATATCCATACATGTACCGCTGTGTATTCCTTAATTTAAGCAAAGAACTTCTCATTTATCTCTATTAAATTCGTTGATTTCAGTTATTCATTTTAGCATCTTAGTATGTATGTTTTTGAGAAGTAGTACAAGAGACTTCCTATGATATCACACCTTGTGTATTTCTCATGCAGCAAAAATTCATCAGTTTGGACCATGCTATTCTTTAAAAGATTTTTCCATTAATATATTAGAAAAGAAACTGTTAACAATTATTGGAAATTCATGGATATTACTTAGTCTATCAGTTGAGTAGACACCTATTTTAAATATACATTATTATGTTTTTTTCTTAGTAAATTTATACCAATCTTTCATCATTCCTTTTTCTAAGAATCTATAAATATAATCATGTTCTAGAATATTTTGGAATAAATTGTAAGGGCTATTAGTCTATAATTTTGAAACTTTGTTTATATAAATAAGGCAATATTTGACAGTCTCGACTTAAAGGCCTCTTGCATTATCCATTAGTGACTACTTTTATATGCATAACACATAATACAATTCCTATTATATAATAGTTGCTTAAAAATTGTTAAGATTGAAGAAGAGAGGAAGAAAGAAATTATATTCAAATAAATAATTTGGAAGAAATCCTTCAAATGCTATGTTTTCTAGGATTAAGAAATATAAAACAGTATTTGAAAGACAGTGACAGAGTCTCTCTTTAAGACTAAATAATGAAGAATTATCTATCTCATTTCAAAAGAACTTGGAATGTTTCCAAATTAAAGAACAATGTAGCATTTCAGTCCTCACTGATTTAGTTATATGAGTGTCACTTCTCTATCACCATTATCTATGTTGTGTTTATTTAAATAAACTTAACACAGTTTAAAACTGTTTAACTTTTTCAGTCAATGGTTTCAATTTTGTGAGTATTGGACTGTGCAATCATAAAGGCACAAAGACATACAACCTGTAATTTATAATATATATTTGTAAAATAAATGAGTATGATCTATGAATAACTTTTTCATAAAATAACACTATCAACTCAAGCAAGTCACTTAATATTTTAATATCTCTGATTCTTTGCTGAAAAGAGAGTATAAAAATACATACTTCATATAATTTTTGTGAGGATCTAACTAAAGCATATGAAAGAAACAAAATAAGTTTAAAAGATTATTTTTCACAATTTTTGTTGTAAGATAATACCACTCTATATCTTTTCTAGCCAGATTTCTTGAATGAATTGTCTAAATTTGTTGTCATTTATACCTCGACCCACCAAAATTTATTTTTTTCTAAATTATTTTGTTTAATTTCTTTGTAAGCAGCTTATTGTCAGCCTATCCCTGAAGTAATGGTATCCTGTAGATACCATGTCTATTATCCCCATTTCTATTATATATAAAAATAAAAATAAAATGTATTATTGGACAATCTTATCTATTTTTATAACATTAACTATCTTTCATGGTATGATTATACAAAGTATACCTCTACAGTTCAGGCATTTCTGAGGTAAGGCTGATCATCTTTTATCTGTTGGAAATCTCTAAATTGATGTTGTATGGCATTATCACACAGAATATGTAAACACTGAATTCATTCTATGAAACCGGGAATTAGAGATAATTGAGATATTTGAAAGGTGTAGAAAAGAAATTGTTTTATGTGCTCAAAAACATGAGAAGATTAAAATCTTAAGATGAGAAAAGAGAATTGTGACCTATTCGAACAAGAATTAAATAGAAATTTTAGAAATGAAAGATATAACTATTGAAATATGAGACAGCTACCTTTAATAAATGGATTAAGTGATAAATTTCACTCATGAATATAGAATGACAAATTTGAAAATACATTGGATGAACTCACTCAAAATGCAACATAGAAGTATAAAATATTGGATATATATGTGAATATACATGCATGTATGTATATGTGCATATATGTATTTATAAATTTATAAGTATTTGTAATATCTATAATATGTAATGTATCAATTAAATATATATTAGACAGAGGTAGAATATAAACATCTATCAAATATGTAATAGAGTTTTGTAGAGAAAAAATAGAAATAATTCAGCAGAGAAATCTTTGAAAGATATTGGCAGAGTGATTTCTGTTGCTGTCATAATGAAGTCATTAATATTGAACTTATTCTCCTAATACAAACAATTTTAATACAGACAAAATATGTAAAGCAACTTGTTTTAGAAATTTATACTTAGGCAACTCAAGACAGTGATCCTGAGAATAAGGAAGAGAAAATGAATTCCACATTCATTATATTCAACTTCTGGGCCCTTTCCAGACAAAAGTGCAGGAAGGTGGAATCCTAGTGGACTCACTGAGATGTGGAGGCACAAACCAGAACTTTGGGTTGTTGAAGTGGTTGGTCAGGACACTGGAGAGAGACATTTGTGAAGGAACATGACTCAAATATTTGCATAGTGGGTCCTTCATGTCCTCGGCCAAGAACCTGGAAGAAAATTCACAGGGCAGAAGTCCAAGGGGCCCAGAAGAGAGTAGCTTCTTTGGGGCTATGAGTTGAACATCAATGCTGTAGGATGGGCAAGACTGGTAGACATTGGAATTGCAGTCCAGTCAGATTTGAGAGACCTCACTGAGCAATTTAGTCATTCAATTGATCTCTCAAAAATTCACGCTTCATGAAGTACTGCCTAAATTGTGTCATGGTTTACAGCAATGGACAGAAACCAAGTATTCCAGCCCTTAAAAAGAATCCAAGCCTGGTAGAGTCAAGAGAGTAAGATAGCAATTTAACTGCTTATCAGAAAAGAAGTTAACACCAGATCCCTTACATTCATTCCCAAAGTCAATCATACAATAAAAATTAATAACAAAGAAGCCAAGGTTGGAAATAGTGGATAAATAATTTAGAACAACAATTATAAATATGTTCAAGCCTTAAAGAAAAATATTGATACAATGAGTGAACAAATTTAAATCTTAATAAAATAGATTTGTAAAAATAAACCAAATAGAAATGCAAAAACAAAAACTATAATAGCTGAATTATAATTAAAAATATAATCCTTCTAGTGTTGGCAAGGCTTGGAAAAAACTAAAACTCTCATGCACTATAGATAAGAAGTTAATTAGTGCACCACTTTGGAAAACGGTTTGGCAGTTTTTTAAAAAAGTTAATCCCATACCTACATATTACCCAGCAATTCCACTTGTAGATATTTTCTCAAATAAAGAAAATGCATTTATACGCAGAGACTTGTTTTATCTGAAATAGCTCCAGACTGGAAGCAATCTTAATGTCTATTAAAACTGAATGAATAAACAAATCCTGCTATATCAATAAAATACAATAATATGCATCGATAAAACTGGAATTAACTATTGATACACACAACAGCTTATTCATTCTCAAAATTATTATGTTTGGGTCTAATGCAAGATCGACAAGTAAATAACTTTAGCTTCTAATTGATCTATTCTCATAGCTATAAAATTGTATTTACTGATCAGATCTAGCTTCAGAATAACGTAATTTATGTCTTCTGTTTCAGAATAACGTAATTTATGTTCTACTAAAATTATTTTATTCTTTAAATATTACTGTAGTTAGCAATTGAAGCAAGTCATTTAAATGTTAAGAAATGTTCTGTGGTTAATCACATTTTTTACAAACAAGTTTACAAAATTCAAAGCCCTCCCAGTAATCAACCCGCAAAATTAACTCCCCCAAAACAATGTTAAAAATCAGAACACTTTCATATATATTTTTCCAAGTTACTAGTCTTTTAGCATAATGTTCACATCATTTGTCAAATTTTTTTTAATCTAATTTTTATAAACTGATCTCTCTGATGCCAGTTTTGGATGACTGGACATTATATATCTTTGTCTTTCTTACTTTTGGGTAGAAGTATTTTTTAACACATTAAGGAGGATATTAATGAGGTGGGTATCCATAATTTAAGTTTTCATTATCAGATTTATTTCCAATTATAAATTCATGTAGGGGAGCAAAATTTGCCATGACAAAAAAAAATATTCATTAATGAACTGACCACAGTAAAACCTAGTTTCTATGCAAATACATCTTATTTAACATTAGTGCTTTTTTTCATCCTTCTAGGCAATTAAAAAAAATCAGTATCCTGTCATATGAAAAAAATGCAAATCAATTACAAACTGAAATAGTTTATTTTTCAGCAGATGAAACATTTCGTAAAGTCAATCACAGTGTTTTTGAAAATATACTCAGATACAAACCCAGAGCTGATAATCAACTGATATGTTTTGGTTTAAGATCTACTCAGATGCTGCATCTCTGTGCTATTCCAGCTGTAAATATTTTGCATAAAACCATATCAAAGCCCTTGGAAACTCAAGATCTGGCAGAGATAGATTAGTTACCAATTTAAAATGAGAAAATTGGACAAATATGATAATAGGTGATAACTTCAAAAGAAAATGATTATCATATCAGAAGATTAAGAGTGGTTCTTGCAAAGTGTTAAAGCCTCAGATAGTTTTACATAAATGACCTATTTAGGGATCATGTTTTGAGAGCCTCCTGTAAAGATAATTCATTTTATAATTATACTATTTTGTCTAAAATATTATCCACAAAAATCAACTCTTTTATTCATTTATTTATCTATTTGATATGTAATTGCAATTTGAAGAATCATTTTTTAAGGTATATAAATTCACTAAAATGATTTTCATCACATTTAATTTCATTTAATTTTATCCTGTTCGATTTATTATTTTATTATAAAACTTTGACCCCAGGCAAAGGATTTAAGTGGATTTTTCAAAAAACAATTTTTTATAATTGATAAGAAACTTCTCAAATGGCATACTGTGATAAATACTAAAGAAAATATTAAGAATTCATGGAGAGGAATTTTAGGGCAGTGAAACTACTCTGTGTGATATAGTGGCAGTTTGTATACATCATAAATTAGTCCAAACCCACAGAATGTATGACATTCAGAGTGAACCCTAATGTAAACTATGGCCTTTGGGTGATAACAATGTGTCAATGTAGGTTTATCAATTGCAAAAAATGTAGCACTCTGGTTGGAGATATGGAGACTATGCATGTGTAAGTTTAGAGGGAATATGGGAAATTTCTGTACCTTCTGCTCAATTTTGCTGTGAAACTAAAATGACTCTTCAAAAGAAATTTTAATTAAAAAAAAAAAAAGGATTCATAGATGCCTCCAACAGAATAACATCTTCTAATCATGGAGGATTGGGAGACCTCATTAAGAACATTTTTGATTACACTAAAATATGTACATTGAATAAAACAGGAGTCAGGCTCAGGAAGATGCAGCATGCTTCTCAGAGAGAGAGAGGAGCTTGTAAGAGAGCCTATTGGTAGGACTAAGCACAATGCATTTAGGAATTGAAGGAAAAGAAAAACAACAACCTGGCCATAGCACATAAACCAAGAAATGTGATAGAAAGAATCAAGAGAAATACAGAGAAACCTGGTTGGAAGGAGTCTTGTAAGTTATATCTTAAAAGTTATCGTATTAGTTGGGGTCTCTAGAGAAAATGGAATCAATTCTAGACATAGATACAGGTATAAATATATTGATATCAATAGATATAAACATAAATAGAGAGATTTAAGGTATTGGCTCAACATGATTTTGGGGCTAGCAAGTCTGATCCACAGGGCAAGCTGGTAGGCAGACCCACAGAGGAACTGATGTTTCAGTCTTGAGTATAAAGCATTCTGGAGGCAGAATTCCTTCTTTCTTTCAAAGGATCTCATTCTTTTTCTCTGACGCCTTCGGCTGACTGGCTCAGGTCCGCCCATGTTATGGAGGGTAATCACTTTATTCAAGGTATTCTGATATAAATGTTAATCACATCTGAAAAACACCTTCATAACAACATCAACATCTAGATTGATGTTTGACAGAACATCTGGTCACCATAGCCTAGGCAGGTTGACACATAAAATTAACATTACAACAAATAATGGAGAACAGGAGCTATAACATGATCATATAGGTCTGTAATCTCAAGTCTGAATCCTTGAGCTATATAAATTTAGAAATTTAGATTGAAAGGGTAGTGATTTAGACAGATAATCAGTTACATATATTGCATATTTTATTGCATTTGGTATAGAATCCAGGCATAAAAACTCATACATATTCAAACAAAAAGGGATAAATAAATAGCATGTCAGTTAAGAAAGTTCCATTGCTAATGGGTTTTGGCAACAAACTTATAAAAGATGTGCCAAATCAAGATCATAAACAAAACCCATAGTATAGATTGGGCACCTCTTTTCCTTCCCTCTCTTTTCCCTTCAAATGTGTTTCTTCTCTGCTCTGTCCCATATTATGACCATAAATATTGAATTTTACATAGCCATTTCTCTACCTCTTTGAACTCTTGACATCAATCAGCATTTGGCAATTAAGTTCTTTCTAATTATAGCTGATCTATGTCTTGCTTTGCCCCGTGGAGTACTGTTTTACAATTGTACCCTTTTTCACCTTTATGTATTATATAGTGACACAATTACTAAGTCAAACAATTAATCAAAACATTTTTTCCCAAATAATGGCATTTTTTTTTTAAGTAAAATTCTAGTTCTATTGATATAGTAATTCGGTTTTCTCCTCTTTATCAAAGTGGCTGGAGTAGCTGGTAGTGGAGATAGAAATTAGATAAGTATTTGCAATGTGAAATGTGGAGGACCTGGTTAAAACTGAAGGTGCCGTAGTTAAAAGGGAAGCAAATTCTTTCCTTTTCAAATAATTGAGGATGACCAGGGAATTTGCCCCAGCTGAGAGCCCCAAAGCTCTATTTGTCCCTTTCAACATAACTCCAATAAATCCTTTCATAATCTTAGTGAACTCAACCCGCTCTGCTGGAGCTTCTTCTTTTAACAGGAAATATATAATGTTGCTTAAGATACAAGAGAACATCTGCTCCAATAGTCTAATAGTAAAGGGCTACAAGAGTTTCTTGTGTTTTTTTTTTTTGTCAAGTTAGAAATAAAAGATGTGTTCTTAGTATGTAAAGTTGAATAGTAAATGCAATTTCCCAATTATTTATTCAACAAATATTTTTAAACACCTTACTCTAGGGCAACAGGGTTCATTCCTGCTTATGTGCCACTTAACCACTTATATGGTAGTAGGGAGAAAGAGACAAGAAATACTATACACAAGAAATATGTAAACTGTATAGTACTTAAGAAGGGAATAAGTACAATATAAATTAAAAAGTCCAAAAATAATCTTACTCAGAGTGGCAACAGGAAAAAAAATAATGCACTCAGAAATGTGATTAAAAAGCAATTTTAAAATAGACCATTACAAAGAACGGACATAGTTATGGAAGCATGTAGGGCCTAGCAATACTGGAAAGCCTTTGTCACATTCAGACCTGATGTGGCAAGGGAAAGATAGTATGTGGTGGGCACTGTAGCCATGGGAGTATATAGTTGCCCAAGAGAAACTAGAGACCTACAGAAAGAAAAGTGTCTCTGCCAAACTAAGGCTTAGCAAGAAAGGAACCACAGGAATGAATATTCTGACCTCTAATTCCAACTTCCTGAGAGTGCCACACAATAGCTATTCTCAAATGAAGCCACAGACAACGGGAGCCTGAAAAGCAGGCTATAAAGATCATCTTTCCAAGCACAAGGCAAGTCAGAGAAGGGTGAAGGACAAAAGAGGAGGCCCCATCAATTCAGAGTTATTGAGAGTTAATCACTGTGGTATGGGTAGATGGCAAGTTTAATGTTAGTACAGGTTTATCTTATTATTGAATATGTTGGTCATGTTCTTCTAAAGCATTGTTAGTAAAATACTTCACATTAAGTAATATATATTTGTGTGGTCTACCATAAAATTTAATAAACAAAAAATGTTTCTATTGGGTAATAATTTCTGATTATCAAGCAACCTGTGTATACACAAATTATTTATCATAAGCCATTAATAAGTTGGATATTTACTTAAGTACTGGAATCAGATCATAAATTTATTTTTTGGCACGCTATCAAATAAATGATGCTTTTAAATTTTTTAATTCACACAATATAATTATGTAGTTTTGTGAAAGTTCTGCTAGCTTCAAGAGTTAATATATAAAGCAAGAAATATTTACACAATTGTCCTATATTAGATGTGACTATGTAGCCCATCATAGATAAGAAACAGATATCTTTCTTCCTCATTTTCAGGCTTTACTACCTTAAATTCAAAAATATTGTTTTATTTTTGATAGTCATATACTGACCATACTAATCTGACCAATTAAAAATCTATAATTTTGTGATACAATGAAGCACATTTTTAAAATTAAAATTAAATTATTGTTTATACAGAATGTTCTACATTTATTCAGTAAATGTTGGAATCTTGAAGAAATACATTTAATACCAAAATATTGAGAATGTTAGAGTGGGATGATATAATGAGTCTCTATCTTTGGTGATTTGAATAATTCCCTGAAACCAACTTTGAACTCTTGCCTCCAGAAATATTTCATGAGACAAATACCTTTTTCATTCAGACATTTTACTTGCATATTCTACAACTTTAAATTGATGACAACACTAATGAATATAACCAACTTAGTCTAATAGAACCAAGGTACATAAAAAGAGATAGAGATAAAATGCATATACTAATTTAAGATATAAGGTCGTGGTACTATAAATGTGCTAAAGATGGTACTAAAGCTTGAATTTTGAAAAGAAAGAGAATTTCGTATTAAAATTATGTTAGAACTGAGTTAGTTAAACTGGTGGAAAACAATAACATTTCAGGGAAAAGAAACAACTTGAACAAAGCAAGGAAGATAAAAACCCAATTATGTGTAGGGGATCCAACCAAGCATTTATAAGCCTGGAGTACTAAGCAAAGGTAAGATCACAGAGGGTATTTTATACCCTGTTAAGTGGCACAAATTTTATCCTATGGGACTTTGGAACTACCAAATATATTTTTTTAATAAATGACTTTGATCAGTTACCTGTATTTAACAGGTGGATGGAATAAAAAGATCTCAGAATGAAAAAGAGAAAATATTTCAAAGAAACATGAGAAAAATTAGGAGAGTTTAGTTACATAGCAGTCATTTGATCCAGGGAGTTTCAATAATAAAAGGAATAACCATTCTTAAATTTTTATATATCACTTTTTAGTTGTATATTTCTTGTGTACTTGCATTTTCTAATGGGTTTTGAAATCTAGACCTATTACATATTAAAATTAGAGTTCTATTATCAAAAAGTTTAAAAGATCTTTACAAATAAATAATAATTACCTAAGTATAAAAGACCAAGTGTAATGAATTTTTTTTAGCCCATTTTTATTATTTTGGAATTTGAAAATAGCTTGGCATATACTAAGTGAATAACTTATCTGTCTAATATTATTGTAGATATAAGGGGTGCTAGCCTTTCCAAACATCATTTTGCGAATGTATTCTAGTTAGTATGCTTGTGATGAACAATGATTTTATAGTGCTGCATTGTGTATGAAGTTTATTTGAATATATAATAAATATAATCTCGATTACATAGAATTAAACTGTATGGCTTCTTTTTTACGTTTTTGATGTCACAATTTTTTATGTTGTAATTTCATTATCAAGTTGTAGTAACTGTAGTTGTTTTTAATTATTTTTTCCTTTAACCATTAAGCAATAGTTAAGAGTTTAATACTATTCTAAAAAAGTTACAATGTTCTAATTCTGATTATCACATAATCAGAGTTGTATGTACTTTTGCCTTTTTGTTTCAGTTTGAAAATCTCCTTTTAACATTTCTTGAAGGGAAGATCTAGTGGGGCTGAATTTCCTCAGTTTTTTTTGCCTGGAAAATATTTCATTTCTCTTTCATAGTTGAAAGATAACTTTTCTGGATAGAATATTGTTGATTGGAAGATTTTATATTTCAATATTTTGAATATGGCCTACCTTTCTCTTCTAGCCAATAGAGTTTCTGCTGAGAGATCTACTAATACCCTAATGATGGTGTCTTTGTAGGCGACTTTCTTTTTTTCCTTGGCTGACTATAAAGTCCTTCCTTTATTATTGACTTTTAACAGTTTTAATATATTGTATCTCTGTATTTTGGAGAAGTTCTTTTTTATCTTGAAATAAAAAGATGTTCTATTAGCTTCATGGACTTTTATATCTAGTTTTTTCCTCAGGTTTGAGTTTTCAGCTATTATTTCTTGAAATATGTTATTTGCTCCATTCTCCCTCTCATTATTCTGAGATACTCATTCTTATGGCTTGTTTTCCAATGGAGTCAGATAGGTCTTTTAGGGTTTTTTTTAACTTTTATAAAATCTTCATTTTCTCTCCTCTTTTACATGAGTCATTTAAATATATCTACTCTCAAGCTTGCTAATTCTCTCTTTCATGTGATCTGCTCTCTTTCACATGCATTGTAATGCATACTTCATCTCATTTAATGAGTTTTTCAGCTGCAGAATTTCTGTTTGGTTCTCTTTTTAGAATTTCAATCCCTTTAGTAAAGTACTTTTCCCGTTCATTAATTTTATCCCTGAGACCATTGTATTGTTGTTCCTAGTTTTCTTGAAGTTCTTGAATTTCTTTATAACAGATACTTTAAATTCTTTATCAGTTAGATTACATATTTCATGTTTTGGGGTTCAGTTGCTGAAAATTTGTCTATTTTCATGTGTGTGTGATACCATGTTACTGTGATTCCACACAGTGTTTAGTGAGAAGTACCTCTGTCTCCATAGTTGAAATACTGAACACCTTTCCTATTTAGGCAAGCCTTTTTCACTTTGATTCTAACAGTTCAATAGGTTTTTAGTTAGGGACCATTTTGTAGTTTTCCAGAAGGTGACATTATAGCAGTTTTTTTGATTTCTCTACTGGTACTTACTCACTAATACAATTGGAAGGGCAAGATAAAAATAAATAAATGAAAGCAACAAGCAACAGCAGAGCAGGGGGTTTGTACTTAGCATTTGGAGCTTTGTGTGTGCCCAAGGCCCAGTAGTGGGGAATCCTCAGATGGAGGAAGGGTCTCAAAGGTCCATGAGTCATCTTCTTGCTTCCTGAGAGAGACAATAAGAAATGCTTCCTTCAATTCTCTTTGTCTGCCTACTCCCTTTTCATTTCCCTCCTTCTGGTCACCATGGTCTCTCTTCAGAGAGCAATTAGGCCCTCCAGCAGCAATGTATGTGCCAAAAAGACTTTGACTTACCCTCTTCACCCTTCATCTCCTTTGCCAGAAAGGTTGTACTGGCTCATTACCTAGCCGCCGCCCCATGAGCTACAATGGTCCAATCCACCCACTTTTGGGTGCATAGATAGATGAGTCTCTTGGGTGTCCTGGTATGTCTGATTAGTTGTAAATCAAAGGGGACAGGAAAAAGGAACGACTCACACTGAGATGATGCTAACCTAAACATTACTTTTAAAAATTGAGGTTCAAAATACAATAATCAATTAGATTGATTATTAGGATGATAAAATACTCACATAGATACATAATACATTCTTAAGTACAAAAATTATAAAAGAGGAATCTATAGAAAAACACAATTTGGAAAGTTGAAAAGCACATGGATTAGTAGAAACTTTTTAGCAAATTTAAGAAACATAATATTTGAGCTATATTGGAAGAAGCCCCCAGATAACATGATTTCCCCTGCAGAAGTCATAAAAACCTCAGAAGTTGGTAGCTCTAAATATGGGGCAGAGTTGGTTTGAAAACAAAAAAGGTTTGTTGACTTGTTGAGCTCTTTTTTTTTTTTTTTTTAAGTGCGTAGCTCTTTAGAATCTTCTTTTACACTAGCAGAAAACTGAAAATTTGGTCTTTGGAGAGGGTGATCCAGAGGTATCTGTGTGGAACACACCAGAAACATCTAACTTTAGGAGTACAGTACTGAAAACAAAAGGATAAGTTGATAAGTTGAAAATCCATACAGTAACTAACAAAATTTCCAGGCCCATTCCCATCCTCTCTCTCTCTCTCTCTCTCTCTCTCTCTCTCTCTCTCTCTCTCTCTCTCTCTCTCTCTCTCCCACACACACACACACACACACACACATTTCACCCTTATAGTGGAGCTTGATGAAATGATAATGAAGACTCTATGTTACAGTGGAGGAACAATCAGCACCATGGCCCCTGACAGCACCTAGGTGCATCCTTTTTGGTCCTTGTCTCTTATTGCAGCCAGACTTATAGCTCTTGGCAGGGAAGAGAAATATTTTTTATCTGAGTGTTATAACCAGCCTGAAATAAATTTCTGAAGATGCTGCCAAATTATCTATTTGAAGTCTTTACTTGACAAGCCTTGCCTAAAGACGCCAAGCTTCTGCTCAACATTTTAGCTCCTCTTTCTTAAATATGAGTGCACAGCCATGAATCCTTAAAATTTAAGGACCATCCCTAAAAATGAAATAAGATACTGAGATGAACCTGCAGAAGAAATAAGCTTGAATGACCAATACAATTTCCTCAGAAAGATGAGAAAGATAAAATGCTATGAAAAAGTATTTAGAGGACAAAACAAGTTGTTTGAATTAGACATATATAGCAGAACTTATTTTTTAAGTTAATAATTTTTAGAAGTTGACAACATTTTCTTAAAAAGAAAGAAAAAAAATGGTAAGTAAAGAGAAATGAGATAATGAAATTTGAGGAACACTTCAGGTGTCTAATAACAAATATTAAAATTCCAGAAATAGAGACAAATGAATATTTGCAAGACTGCATATATCCTACTATTATCTGGTTGCAAGTTTTCCCCAAAAAACCTCTAATTTATATCTGCATTTCTTGGTGCAATGACAATTTGTCTGTGACCGCTCTACATGCCATCACTTTAATGGTTATGACTTAGAAGCCTAGCCATTATCATTTATTTATCCTCTTTTTTTTTATACATAATATTCATTCAAATTTGCCAAGTCCTTTTGGTTTTACCATCTTCTAAAATTTCTCAATTCTATCTTCATGAATTCTATCATCACTTTCATGTTTGATTAAGATTTACTTGTTTCTTGTCTTATTGCAATGGCTTCCAGAAATATACAATCTAATGTATAACCTTTAAAATGAATAGCAATTTATTCTTATTACTGGGTCACTTTGGAAAAACATTTGACTTCATACTCTTGTTTTTAACTGTGTGAAAGTATTTTATCCGAGTGATTTTAGTACTCAGAACTGTTTGCTTTCTGCTTCCTTCTATAAGAAATGGTATGTGTGTGGGGGTTTCCTCTTATTTAGACCAGTAAAAGAGGTCAGATAGAAAGTAATATTTTTTAAAAAATTAAGCTTCACAGAAGTCTTATATTTATTTTATCACATAAAATTGCTTCTATCTTGAACTTTATCAGTCAGTGTATAATGGAGGGAACAAAAAAATATACAGTTGAAAGTTGGAGCAAAAGACCTTTCAAAAATGTGTTGTATGCTATTGTTCTGCAGTCAAGTGTTATCAGCATAAATACAGAGGGAACTTTAAGACATTGCAAGTATAAAATTCCTTGTTGACTTCTCCTCAAACAAAGATTTATCTGACTTTAGCAGAAAAGCAACAGCACTGGGCTTTTGAAATCAAGTAGAGAGGGCGTTTGGACATGCCCCTTAAAGGATCAATACCTGAACCTATAATGAGAAATAGAATCTGTTTCAAGAAGTTCAGTACCAAAAATCATAGATTACAAGTTCTGTGATATTTAAACTTTCAAACTGAAACAGAAGGGCTAAAGAATTCATAAGAAAACAAGAGAGAATTAATGGTCTTTAGTAAATCACCCTATGACTTTTTCCACCACCAACTGTTCAATTACAAAGACTAAATTAAGGTATAGGTTTCACAGCTTATTTTGAAGGTGTTTTTAGGGGAAAGAGCTGAGGCAGTCAATTTTCCTCTTAAAGAAGTGACACAGGCAACTACTTATATGCCAAAAAGCTTGAATATCTTCCTGGATAAAACTGTCCTTGAGGCAAGAAAAATCAAATGAAAATCTGTCTTGAGCTTTAATAAGTCTTGATCTTTTAAACTTTTATCTCTTAAGCTTGAGCAAGGTTTTGTGAAGTTTTCAGTATATTTAGGGTATTTTAACTATAAGCAATGTATCTTGTGTCTATAAATGCCACCTTATTTTTACATTAACTTTAATTATCTTTTCTAATACTAATCTAATAGAGTGTTAGCTTCTGCTGTTTTTCTGAATCTGGATTTCTTTTTTGGATTTTAAGCCATGAACTGTTTCCCTGTTCAGTTCTAATTATATTTCTCCCCCAAATTCTTACATTAGTTTCTAAATATGATAAAATATTCTAAGCAGCTAGGGATTATCATAGGCTTATGTAGGATACTGGGATTCAATATAAATATCGGTGATCCAAGCTGTTTCAAGAAAGAAATAGGATCCTTTTGTCTAATTTACATTTCAAGGTTATATAATTGTATTCTTTAAAAATACCTATTTAAGCAGCTTTCCACCTTATTACCAAGATGAATGTAAGCACACACACATGTCCATACACACATATACACATACGTGCACACATGTATGCATATGGTTATATATTTTTGATTAATAGATGATTTAAAACTAAACAATCATTGATAGATACTGTATTTATGACTACTGTACACATACTATTTGCCTAAGAATCCCTTTAACTTGAAGTAGTAATGTCAAATAGTGAGTCAGTGACTATTTTCCAGACTCATAAATTTAAGTTCCAGAGGTAATCTTATTTTTCTTTTGCATGCCGAACTGGTTTGTGATGAAAAGTATATAGATTTATCAATTTTTTTAAATTTGTGGCTGGAAATTAGAATTATTACTGTGGTATTAACCTATTTATTTTCTGCCTGAAAATTTTATAAAAGGTGCTATTTATTCTTTAGTAATTTATTTTCAATACTTTTGCACCTCCATTTGTGCCCTAACCTTAGCTAAATTTCTTTCACTCTGGCTCAATTTCCTCTTCTGTAAAATTAAGGAGTAGAAATGAATTGTCATTAAGTCCCCCTCCATCTCTAGAATTCTAGATTCCATATTTAAAATTAATGGTCATCTGATAATATGTTATAGTAATATGCATAAAAGCTATTACTTTCTAAGTATTTAACTGTCAGACACTGGGATAAGCACGTTGTATTATCCTATTATTCTTGATAACAATCATATAAGCTATTAAACAAATTAGATCGTTTAGGGGGAAAAAGGTTAAGAAATATGTTCAAACACATAAACAATATAATACTTGGAAGACCGATGTTTGATAAGAAGACCAGGCACTTTAACACTATCCTATACTAAAATTTTTGCTTCTTTTCTATGGACATATTGTGCTTCAAAACTCAACGTGTGGAAGAGTCACATCTCCTCCTATAACCTTCATAATCTTGAGGTACAAATATGAGTAAAATGTTTCATTTTTTTCTCTCTTTTATTCAATGATGCAAGATTCCCAGTCTCCATTATAAGTACCTAACCCCTAACAAATCTGGAGTCAATTGACAACCCACTATCGGGAAACATCTGGGAAACTCTGGATTCCAGACATAATACTTCTTGTCTTCTTTGTGTGGCAGATTGAAAGCCAATTTCCACTTGATGCTTGAAATCAGTCACCACAGCCATTGTAGCAACCCCCTTCTTTATCCTATTTTATTGGCATGAGATGCCCCAAATAGCCAAACAATAAATTTCACCTTCCAATTCAATATGGATATTATATCCTTGGATGAAAACATTCTTCTCAACCAGATTCAGTGTTTTAGACAGAAGAGAAAAAATTATTTCAGTGAATTTTAGGTTTATTAGTGAAAAGGGCCACTCCCACATCTTGATTCTCAGATGTATATGTTCTGACTGTAGAAAAATGGGGTGCATATATAGTAGCCTCTCCTTCAAAGTTTAGGGCATATTTTGCAAAAGACCATACCAAGCTTTCAGGGTATCGTCTCCCAAATGATATAAGAAATATTAGCAAGTATTTTTCAAAATGATAATGATTTATATAACTCAATAATTTTTAACTGGCTCATGAAATTTCCAAGTTACATCTGAACTAGTAGAGCTAATGCTATTAAAGCCACCTCATATGTTGATGTCATTTGGCTTTTATGGCACAGATATGGGTTAGTTATACAATATGAACTAAAATACTGTACGCTCAATGAAACCATCACGTGGTCATGTCCCACCCCAGTCTGGGTGTGCCATAAAGTCTTCTGAAAAGTGTTCTCGCTGAATTGGGTAATGATGGTCATTGGTAGAATGAGGCAACCGTATCACCCCTGTGTCCTCAAAGTAACCAGGTTTCAATGTCACTTTCCTTAAAGGCATTCCATCTTATTTATTATATTCAAGTGCAAATATTTATTATATGAAAGTGCAAATCAAATGATACCTCAGGTATGTGGTAGCAATCTGCTACCCATCATACACGGACAGCTGTCTTAGCAATGTCTCATCTTAATTCATAACCACCAAGCTATAGATGACTGGTCAACAATTTTCACCCTATACAAATCAAAGATGATCTCTCTTTCATTCAGATTATCAGAAAAATAAACAAGTTAGTAAATATAGCCCAGGATTTGGGTACCAAATATTAGTTCTAATTTGCTACCTATCAGTTGAATGATTATGGGATTCTGTGTCAAATCTTTTCTCCAGATTATTCAGATTCAATCTATATGCCAAGCCCATAAATCTTCAGGAGCCCTGTTTCCTTTCTATCAGCATCAGCTGTCCAGTGGCCACAGACTGGGAGAAAAGCTAAAGTATTACTTTCTTACTCTGGAACACTGAAGTAAAGTTACTCCATTTTTTCTATTTCCCAGCTGGTTATAAACTATGCCTTGTGCCTTCTTCCTACTCACTATAATCTCTTCCCATGTCCACTTATTACTTATTTTAAACCAATGACTTCCTCCCTGGTAGCACTTACCAGCTTAGAGAATAGATGTGCATCAGTTTCACCAAGGGCTTCCTCTTTGGCCTCAGCTTAGGAATGTGGGATGTGGGGAAGTAATAGAGATCTGATACTGCAATCTAGTACCATGCTCATATTCAAATTTAACTCTAATTTAACGATATGGAGAAGTCCTAGTCTACCCTGATAACACCCTAGGAGTACATATATACAAATTCAGTGGTATGGATACTACGTCCTCTGAATTGATATCTCTCTTTCTAACAGTAATGGATCAAGTGAGAGAAAGTATTGGGAGATGAAAGAGTTAAAGTTGTGTTGTGCGGTTGCAGTATTCCACACCGCCCCACATTCCCAATTCTAAGAATATTTCCAGGGGAATCTCTCTTATATTGCCTTTCATTTGTGAAAACACTCATTTCGTCAACTTAGGCAGCCATTTTTATACCACTTATATTAAATCACAACTGTTTGTTTCATTTTCAATGAGACCAATGAAACTGGTGTTCTGAGGGTGATTAAGACTGTGATATTTTTTATGTACTATTATGTTTCCTTGCTTATGTACACTATTTGCCTTTGTAACTAGTAATAACAACTACATACTTTGATCTCTGGAAATATATGCCTGTAAGCAAATCGATGAACTTTAACATGGCAATCCTTTGATTATGCTCCCTATGGTTGGTTCTGTTATGGCTGGTTCAGAGCAAGGAAAACCTAGAATTAAAATAGTTGTCAATACAAGTCAACACCCATTTGGAGTTCCCCCAGGGCTATTAGTAGGGTCCAGTGTAGTCTACTTGCCAGCAATTAACAGCCACTTTTTCTCCTGGAATGAAGCCTACTGCCTGCAATCTTCAGGCAATTTCTTCCTGCTGATAAGGAAGTATAGTCGTTATCCCGCATTTGTTACTTCGACATGTGGAAGCAGATGTCATCATTTGAACAATCTTTGCATTGCTTAAGTTTACTTATTTCATGAACCCAGATCTGAAGATCTGAACGCAGTTTTAGGGATCTAACTTAGGCAGTCTGAATATTCCAATCCACTTCTGAGCTGGCTGCCAGATTCTGTTGCTGCGAGTCTTCATGAGTAACCATTTTTTCTTCTAAATTCCCAGAGATATTTCCAGAACTGAGTGTACGTATGTGTGGATATTTTATTGCATAACCATCGTGGGTCCATTTACCTAATCATACCACCAGCATGATAATGGCACTAGCATCTGTAAATATCAAAAAAACTCCTCTGAGAACACATACCTCATTCTTTTAGTGTTACTAAAATAGTGGCTCTCTGCCCTAATAATGACATAGATTTGCCCTTATTTTATTCCATTATTCATTCTTCCTCCAGAGTTTTAGAGTCTGTAAGATATTTTATATCCCCTTTTCAAACAAGAATATTATTCTCAATTAAAACAAAAGGAAACAAATGAAAACAATAAATCATGCATCTTGTATTTCTTTGGCTTAAGGGAATTATAGAATTCAAATCACATAGTGATGGCTGTGGGAAGATCCTTGGAGGAATCTATCATTAATATACAGCCAGAAAAGCATACTGCATATGTTTGGGTTGAACTCCCTGAGCTTATCTGAACTCCACACATTGCATTCTTCTGTTTATATCATTTTTGGTTATTGAGTGAGATCTGTTGAGCAACTCCTTTTATATCTATGCTTCTTTTGCATTAACAAAGACACAATAGCCATTTCTGGGTTGTTGAATACCTGATGTGTAATATAGTATAGTCTCAAGTAATATCTAATACCAAGTTAACAATTGTCTTTTTTGAAAGGGCTCAGTAGTTTTGAAAGGGCTGCATCACGTAGTTTTGTCAAAAATTCCAATTATCATTGTCTGTATACTAGCTGTAGACACTTCTAAAATCATTTGAGAAATTAAATTAAATGAGTTAAATGGTGCTGCCTGAGCAATGGCAGCTGGTGAAATCTTTTTTTTTTTTTTAAATTACTTAAAAAACTTTAATGGGACATGATTTACATGCAATAAACCACACATACCCAAAGTGTGCAATATTATACATTTGATATTTAGTAGACACCTGAGAAGCCAATACTGTAATGACTATAATAACCATATCAATTATCTTCAAAAGTTATCTTGTGCTCTTTTATAAATTATCTCTGCCAATCCTCCCTACTACTTTCCACCCTACACAATCACTGATCTGCTTTCTGTCATGATAGATTCATTTGAGATTCATATAATTTTATATAAATAAAACCATAAAGTGAATATTCACTTTGGTTTGCATAAACACAATTATTTAGTGATTCCTCCATGTAGTATTAATCAAAAGTTTACTACCTTTTATTGACAACTAGTATTTCATTAAATGTGTGTATCACAATTTTATCCATCCAACTTGTTTATAGGTTTTGGTGATTATCAATAAAACTACTATCAGCATTCATGTCAAGGCTTTTGTGTGAACACAAATTAACACTGCATTGAGAACAGGATTACAGAGCCATATAACTGTCTGTTTATAAGAAACTGCTAAACTGTTTTCTAAAGTAGTCAAATGATGTTGCATTCATACCAGCAATGTTTGAGGAATTTATTTCCTCCATATCTTTGTAACATTGGTATAGTCAGTCTTTTTTTTAATTGCAGCCATTCTAAGAGATGTGTTGTGGTTTTACATTGTAATTTAAATTTCTATTTTCCTGATGACATTTCATGTATTTTATTTGTCATCTTCATATATTCTTTGGTTAAATGTATGTTCAAAAACTTTACCAGTTTAAAATGTATTATTGAGTTTGAGAATTTTTTTTACATTTTGTAAAAAAGACCTTTATTAGGTATACTATAATTTTAAATGTTTTCTCTTTGTATCTTATCATTTTATTCCTTTAACGATATCTTTAAAGAGCAGATTTTAATTTTGCTGAGGTTTAATTTATTAATTTAGTCTTTTACAGATTATGCTTTTAGTGCTATCTCTGCAAAATATTTGAAATATGTGCCTACCTAAGGTCACACAGGTTTTCTCTTATGTATTCTTTTAGAAATTTTATAGCATTGTGTTTTACAATTTGGTTTGCAATCCAAAGTTTCAGTTAATATTTGTCCAGTGTTATGAGATGTAGATTAAAACTTGTTTTTTTCCACATATGGCTAATTGTTTTAGTAACTTTTGTTGAAAAGACTATCACTTCTCAATTGAATTTGCACTTTGGTTGAATGTGATTTTTCACTTAGTCTTGGCCTATTTCTGGATTCTTCATTGTGCTGATTGATTAGGTTGTCTATCATTATGCCAATACCTCTTTGTCTTGATTTTTCTAGCTTTATAGTGACTCTACAAAACAGTATTTCTCCACCAGTCCTTTTCTTTTTCAAAGTGGTTTTGGGTAGTTCCTTTGTATTTCCCTATAAATTTTAGAATGAGTTTTTCTTTTTTTGAATTTTAAGTTTTATTTCAGTTATAATTGACATTCAATATTATTTTATATGAGTTTCAGTTTACAGCATAGTGGTTAGACATAGGATCAGTTTTTAAATTTTGATGAAGATGGTATTGAAAGTAGATCTATTTGAAAGAATTGACATCTTAACAACATTGAGTATATCAGTCATTGAGCATGGTGTATCTCATCATTTATTTAGGGCTCCTTTAATTGAAGTCATCAATACTTTGTAATTTTCCATGTATAAGTCTTTTGCATGTTTTGTCAGATTTATCCCTAAATTTTTCAATAGGTGTTGATACTAATGTAACATTTATTTTAATTTTAAGTTACATTTATTTGTTGCCTATAAGTAGAAATACAATTGATTTTTATACATTAATCTTTATCTTATAATTTTGCTGAATTAATTAATTAATTTCAGAGCTTTTTAGTAGATTACATCAGACTTTCTACATAGACAATAATGTCACCTGTGAATGCTTTTCCTTTTTTAAACAAAACCTTTTTTCCCCCTTATCTCATTGAACTTGTTAGAACCTTCAGTATAACGTTGAAATTGGGAGGGCAGAAATCCTTGTCTATTCCTGATTTTAGGAGAAAATATTCAGTTTTTTGCAATTAAGTGTAACATAACTATAGTTTTCCTATAATTTGCTAGAATTTAATTGAGAAATTCCTTTTTCCTAGTTTTCTGAGAGATTTTTTTCAGGAGGTATGTTAAAGTTTCTTAAAACCTTTTTCTTTGTCTACTGTGGTGATGATATGGTTTCACTTTTTTAATTTGCTTGATATGATGAGTTACATTAATTAATTTTCATATTTAAAACCAATTGTACTCGGAGTAAACAACAGTTGGTCTTGGTGTATTATCATTTTAATATGTTGTTAGATTCAGTTTGCAAAACCTTTTGTAATTTTACAACTTTCTTTAAGGGGAACATTCTTTTCTTTTGAGGTCTTTGGTTTTATTATCGATCTCATAGAATGAGTTAGGAAATATTCTTTAATTTCTTATTTTTCTAAAAATTTAATTATTATTTGTATTCTTTCTTCCCTAAAGGTTTGATAACCTACCTGTAGTGTCATCTAGTCCTAGAGTTTTCTATGTGGAAAGATTTTTAATTACAGATAAGATTTCTTAACAGATATAGTGCTAATTAGTTTTGTAGAATCTATACAGATGTCATCTTTTACCCGAAATTTATCATTTGTGCACACACTCTCTCTCTGTGTCTTTTTTATTTTGCTGGCCAAAGTTTATCAATTATTCTGGTCTTCTCAAAGAATCAGCTTTTTTTTTTCCATTGATTTTATCTGTAGATTTTGTCTTATGTTTCATTGACTTCCACTCTGATCTTTATTACTTCCTCAATTATACATTAGGTTTTATTTGCTCTTTGTTTCTTAGTGCTTTAAAGTGGAAACTTTGGCCACTGATTAAATCATACTTTCTTCTATTCCACTATAATTTATGTATTCTGTAAATGCCTCCTAGAGTGATGTAATGGCATCTAGCATATTCTGATATGGTGAGATTTTATTTTCATTCTGTATAAAATATACCTTAAATTTTTTTTGAGTTCATGTTTGATCAAAAGATTATTTAGAAAAGTATTATTTAGTTACCTAATTTTTTAGAGATTTTCCCCCCAAATATACCTTAATGTGATTTTACTTTAATTTTATTGCTATCAGAGAATAAAATTAAATGACTTTATTGCTTTAAAAATATTAAGACTATATTTATGGACAAAATGTGGTCTATCTTGGGAAATATTTTATATGCATTTGAAATAAATGTATGTTCTGCTACTATTGTTGCTTTATCTTAACATTTAATTCGGTCAAGTTAGTTGTCAGTATCTTTTGAATATTCCATACCATTATTGAATTTTTCTCTTTTATTCTATTAATTTGAGGGAAAGAAACATTAAAATCTCTAAATTATAGTTATGGATTTGCCTGTTTTCATATTCAGTTTTGATTGTTTTTTGCTTTATTTTGAAATTATGTTATAAGATGGGAGCATTTCAGATTATGTTTTCTTGAAGAATTGATTCCTTTGCTGTCATGAAATGGTATTTTTACCATTGGTAATACCCTTTGCTCTGAAACCAGCTTTTGATTTTCTGTACTGTTTTTCTTCTCTCAATATCATTAATTTGCTTTAATCTGTATTTTTTTCTTTTGCTAGCTTTTTGTTGAATTTGCTCATCTTTCTTTAGTCTTTTGAGGGGAAAACACAGGTTGCTTATTGTTGCTATTTCTTGTTATAAATTTCCCTTTAAGCCTTACTTTAGCTATTTTGGCAGAAATTATTGTAGTTTCTCTAGGTCTCTTTTGTTTAGAGTTTGCCAAAAGGTTTCTGATTCCTCTTTTGACAGCTTGTGTGGACTAATTTGCCAAGCAAGTTTTCTCAATATCTTCTCCCCACTTGCCTTCAGGTCTTCCTACTTGTCCTTGCATTTTTTCTTTACACTATTTCCCAAATAGAATGTTTTACAGCATTCCGGATGCATCTTTTTCACTGCTAGTTTTATTTGATAATTGTTAGCATTGTGGTGTGGGATGGGGAAGGCAGCATTCCCTGATACTCTGATTAAGACTCAGTATTAGTCAAGGACTGTACATCTCTGTCTCTGGGGTCTCTTCCAGATATAGCTTTGAGTCTAACAGTATTCTTAGCACTCTTGCACTAGTAAACTTTTTTTTTCCTGTCTCTTGTCTCTAATTTTTATTGCTCCACTGGTTCTCTAGGATATAGCTTTTATTGCTCCTCCACCTGCAGATTAAGACATTTGTTTTGTAGGAGAGGTAAAAGAGGTGGGTTTGAGTGGATTTTTCTATAGTAGCTGCGATTCCCTTCTTTGGCCTGCAATAATTTTCCACCAGTTTATTCAACTTATAGTTACTATTTTCTCAGAAACAAAGGGTTTGGTCAGTAGAAGAGACATGAGAAATGATTCTTGATGGAGTTCAGAGGTGGCTGAACCAAGAACCAGTAGGGTATTTTTCTTCTCTGTGGATGTCCAATGGGTTTTCTGGAGAAAAATCCTGCATATTGTTGTGAATATATGTCTGTAGCCCCAAGAGATTGACGTTCTCATGCTAGACTAAGGAATTTGTTAAAAAATGAGTAGTGAATATATTTAGTGGCTTATATGAATGAGTCAGCCTCCTCTTTCCCCCTCTCATCTTCCTGTTCACTTCCCATCCATGATAATCAAATATTTGGGTCCTATTTTTTTTTTCCTCCATGTGACTCTCTCTCCGTATTTTATTTTAGGTTAGTTGTTTGACCTGATACCTACTTCTCTAACATGTTCAAAACAATCCTTAATTTATAGTTTGCTCAGATTTTATTTTAAGTGTAGGAACATCTTTCCAGCTTTTAAATCTCTAACCTGAACTGTAGTCCCTTTCTGACCTAATTATTTTTACTATTTTTATGATTAATTTTCTTAGCTTTTCTTATTTCTATATACATGTATATTTCCCACTATATTTGCCACATAATTAATTCTCCATTAAAATCCCTATATTTTTATCTTTAATTTTGTTTTAATTCTTATCTGTATTATATCATGTTTTCTCATATTTATTTTCACATATCTTTCTTGAATTCTTATAATGTATGTGTGTTTTTCCTACACATTGGCAATTACCTTCTTTTTTGATATTTCAATTTTAACAAAATGCTTCAACACTATCTTTCCTACTCAGTGGCAATATTTTTCTTATAAATTCTTTCCTTTTGGTCAGTGGGTTTCTGCTGTTTATTTCCATTATATTATTTACCAAATCTATTTATTGACCTATGCCAGTTTTTTCTTTCTTTTTATTCGTCTGTAAATGAACTAGAGTTTTTAGGACATGTTATTTGCAGGAAATTTCTGACACAGGTGTATCAGGGTGAGTAGCATTATGGTTTTCCAGACCAGCTAATTTTCACACTCCAAAGGTTCTCTTTTTACTCTACTGACATAAGGATATACTTTTTCTTGCAAATACAGCTCAACTTTTTTAAACCAAGCAAGATCCAGGGAAGCCATAGTTATCAGCCCTTCTAAACTCAGTTCCTAATCCCATTGTTATGATAAAGGTAATTGCATTGCTTATATACTCCTGTTGCCTTTGCTGGTTTCTGCCAGTAATGGGCCCTTTCTATATTCTCTGTGCTTCTACTTTTTACTTTCTTGTCTGTGATTTCTACTTGATGCTTTGGAAAATTCTTCCATGTATTTTGAAGTTTTAAAAAAACTTTGTCTCTAGTTATGTTCGTAAATGTGTATTGATGTATGGATATAAATGTGTGTTTATATCTATCTTTCTGTGATAAAACAAAAAAGATTTACACATATTTATACAACTAGTAACTACAAATACTTTTATGTAGGCACAGGTTCATTATAAAGCTAAAGGTAGGTGTTACTTTCCATTAACTATAGATACATCATATGTTTTAGATGACCATATATACCCTTGTGATATGGAGGTGGCATTATTTATGTGGGAGAAATTGCATATGGATCATTATATCTACCTGTCTCATATTTTATAATATATTTAACATCACATGGCAAAGTGATGAAAAATAACTATTTTAATCTAGATAAGATTCATTTAAAATGTTTGGACCTAGAAGGTAAAGGGAAAATAATCATTTCAATGCTATCATACTTCTGTTAGTAAATATCTCTTATTGTGCATATATTCCACCAAATTCTAATTCTAAATATCATGAAAATAGTTATTAAGAACCATTGTTAATAAACTGTGAATATTGTTATCTTGGGCTGTGGATAACATATTTATCCACATTTTATTTACTGAAAACTTTCAGGATGTAATCTTGTTTACATCAGATTGCTTCAAATTAAAACTTGGCTCATGGGTTTAAGTTTTTATGCATATTTTATTTACAAATTATTTAAATTCATATGTCTGACTTTGATTTAGAGATCAATAAAGTGAAACCTCATGGCTTTAGTCGATTTTTAGTATTCTCTAGATAGAACCTGGTTTGTGGAAAACACAATTTTGTAAGTATTTAGGTTTTAATGTTGGTATATTGAAGTAAAAGTGCCTAAAAATCTGTTCATACTTTTAAACATCAAAATTTATTGCCAAACATATGCAATAGATAATTTTATTTTTTTTCTCTCAAATCAGCATTGGCAGCATATTAGAATCCTGTAATGGCATCATTAACCAGATTATTTTCCCAGTTTCACATTTTGAATATTCCTAAATACACTAACTACATACAAGATATTTAAATATGTAGATACAGGGATATATTGAATTTAAAACAAAAGTCATAACAATTTAACAGCATAAATCACATGTATTAAAAATCAAACATTGCTATATCACATATAATATGATTTTTAAAGAGTGGAATATATTGTGTTAATATGTAGATGTACTTTCTTCTACAGTGTTTCAGAAGCTATACACTGTATATGTGACTATTTATAGCCATGTTTTTTGAGAGATTCACATTTATATTGGCAGAAGAAAACCCACACTTTTTGCCTTTCCTTATAATTTGGAATGACTCTCCTGTAAATATTTTCTACACTGTAGCATATCCCTGGCCTTTCTTTACCCCTCTATGCTGGCTTCAGCTGGTCTTTGGCTTCAGGTGAAGAATAGATGGAGTACAGCACTGCACTCTCTAGTCCGTAGAGGGAGAAAACTTCACGAGTTGTTGGCTATCACTGGCTTGCTACCTCAAAGATGTTCCATGAATACAACTTATAAAGAAAGTAGCAATGACATAAACTCTTATTTCATTCTCTTTTAGCCATTTATTTTTAGATTTAATAGAAAATTATATTGATTTTATTTCAGTGTTAGGCTCATTTACTTTGTAATACAAAAAAATAATGTTTCCTTATGGGGGTTTTCTGTAATAAAACATGGGGATATACTGATATAATGAGAATGAGGTCAACATGGGGATATACTTGAGGCATAGGGAACTTTATTATACTATTGAGAAAGCCGATTCCCAAATTGCCCTCACTTCTTGATAGTAGTCAATCTAGAATTGGCCCCCACTTTCATAATTTCTCCTAAGAATCATCTGTAGAAAACCAAATTCTTTAAGAAGACTCTTCTTCCTCTAATTGCATGGGTCCTAAAGTTTCCCTTGGGTACTTTCTTCTTTACTTCAACAAGCTAAATAAATCTATTTTTCTTCTTTATCTAGAAATATGTTCTTGGTGGTCTTTGTTGGTGTCTTTGGCAATCTTGGAGTTTTCCCTAAGATTTTGTCAAGACCCTTGTTGCCACAGACTAAGTCCTCTTGACTAAGATATAGTGTGCTTGCCTCCTTCCTAAACCTTCTAGAGGCAAATATGCTGATGATAGTAAGAAAAGTTGATACTGAATGTATGCTACAAATATTTTATTGAGACATTCAAGATCCTTTTTTGTTGCCTCTTTAAGAATGAAATCCCCAAAACTTCTTTTTTATCTGATCTATTTGTACTAATTTTCCTCAGTGAAGGCCTGACAAATCATTGATTGGCAGTACACCATCCTTCGTTTTTGTTTGTTTGTTTTTTGGTGCTGTTGTATTTATTACAGGAAGTTAAAGACCACTATAGGTCTAATAAATGTGTTTTCAACTGAACTTAAAAAAATAAAAGCTCTCCTTAGACATTATCTTTTTCTGAGGACAAACTTTGTGTCATTAATCAACAAAATGTCAATACTTTCCTCAGTCTTGTATCTTGTTTATGTGTATGAAGTTAGCTTTTAAAGATATTTTCTCCTCACAAATTTCACTTGCCATGAGAACTGCTGAATTCTCAGGTTAGTAAGCAGAAGCAGTTTGACTTTTAAGTTGAGGATCAAAGATGTGCAAAAGAGATACTTTCAATTTCGATTTCGACTGTCCTACAGCCTCTAAAGTATTGTCTGCTGGTAAATTTGTTACCTCCTGGCACTTGCTTTTGTATTATCTTTCTTGCCTTTATCCGTCTACAGGGCATGACTATACCAAACAATTGCAGTAATCACTTTGGAGAACTTTAGATATAACCAAAATTGTGTATTTGAGATGCATATTGGAACAAAATGTACAACGACAAAATACAAAAAACTCGAAGGGAAAGTCTTGTTTATATAAAAGGGAGATTACTTTGTTTAATAGAGAAGAATGGTTTCTTTCTTTTTCTGTATTGTGAGGATTAATCAGTATCAAATTTTAATCATGAAATCTTGATAAAATTGTCAAGGACTCAAATTACTGTTTAAAACAGCTGCAGTGACAATCTCCCTTATTAAAATTAATTTTGCTTCATATATGCCTTCTTCCTATCTTGCAAAGGGAACAGGATTAGCCTCTAATATTTAACTATATAAAGTTATAGAGTTAAATAACTGACTATAGAGTTAAATAAATGACTATAGCTGGCTCACTTCAATTTCCATTTTTTCTTCCTCTTCCTCTCTTTTTTTACCTTTCACTTTGAAAATTAATTCATCATAAAAATGTACACATTCTAAGAATATCTGCTGTAGATAAATAGATCTAACATAAAGGGAGCAAATTATAGGATAACATTTTCTTCAGTCTCATAGTGTGAGCTTTTATAATAGGCTTTTATGAACAATTTTGATATTTTAAAGATTTACATACATTTTAGAATAGAAACTCAAGATTTTATAATAAAAAGCATCTGTATTCTTTAATTTTGTTCGTTCTAAGGAAGTAGCTCTACAAAAGAAAAGTAATCAATATTTTTATCATATTTTAAAACCGTGAGTGTAAAACAAAAAGCAGGACACTCAGTTTTAAAATATGATCTAAAGATTTTTTAAAATATAACTTTTAAATAGAGATTTGTGAAATATTTCTATTAGAATTAATATTTATGTATTATTGTATTGTAAACTAATTTAAACGGTTTTAAGGAAAGATTTATGTCTTCTTGATTTTAACTACCAAAGAATAAAAATATTTTATTTTTATACAGTACAAAACTACAATATTTTAGTTTGTGCAATATTAAGGTTTATTCACTGGAGAATTAACTTTGCAAACTTCTTATATTGATTTCAAAGGTAAAGAAAATTGCAATCGATTCTATAAATTGTTTAAAATTGTAAAATCATAAAATTATGTATATTGAAAGAAATTGTAATACAAGAAGTCTTTTACAAGAGTTTAAAGTTCCAAAACTCTTTCAATCTTACAAATCATAAGACTTAATATGTGAACTTTATATTGCAATTTCCAGATCTTTGATTCCCTTTAAGATTTTAAATAATATAGTTAATAGTAATAATATTGTATTTCTGTACAACATAACTTTAATGTACTGTGCTGTTTTAAACATATCATTGAATAGCTATCAATTAAAAGTTGAAGAAGGATGCATAAACATTAACATCAATGCTATATATTTTTTTAAAAATGTAAAATAAGATGTATAACAATATAGCAGATGTTTATGTAAAATCATAGATATGTTTCTATTTATCAAAGAAGCATTTTGCCTATAAAGGAAATCTTTCTGTCATGTCAGGAAATTAAAAATAATAATAATAAAAGGCGAATTTGCAAGTATACATTAAATAAACTTGATTATCCTTTCATATAATGTAAATAAGTAATGAGTTTGAGGAGAACAATGAAATATGTTTAAATGATACAACTGGTTAAATGTGTTAGTGTTCATAAAAAAGAAAAGCATAAGGAGCTTTTGTTGCAATTTTTTATTTAGATGATATACAGAAGAATAAAATGAAACATTTAATTTTATTTATTTTAAAATGACAAAAGATTCTGTCCAGCTGTCTTTTTATCATCAAAATGTTAAGTTGTTTTGTTATGTTTTTGACATAATCTTAAATCTTTAAATTTGTCAGTTGTTTAAGAAAAATATTAAGTTTGGGGATATAATTGACATTCATTGCTGAATTTAAATTGTCTCCAATTTTCCTTGGAAACTTATGACTTGTGTTCTCATCTTTTCCTCTCTGTAAATGTTTCTTAATTTCATATTAAAATAACTTTTACATCAAAACTATTTTTAGGTTAAATAAAAAGTAATTGAATAATAAGATTTGATCTTTCACATTATAAAAAGGATAGCAAGAATAATTTTGTCTGTAAATCTCTAAATTTTAATTAACTTACAAATATTTTGAGAGATATTTTGTTTACCTGCTTTAAAGTCCAAAACAAAAATCTGATAAATCAAAGGGTAAATTTAGCCTACATAGATTAATTACTTCAAAACATATATCAATGATTGTGCACTTTTCAGTTTAAAACAGTATACCCATGTCTATTTACAGAAGAACATAAACTTTGGCAACAAATTAATTAGTCAAAAAATAAGACTCTGTTGCAACGAAATAGGTTTCTATATTATGTAAATTTGTGCTATTTATAATGTATTTATGAGCTAAATTAAAAACCTAGAGATTTGTTAATATCTTCACTGTTCATATTTATTCATGCTCTCAGAATATTTAAAGAAGAAATATATTTATTGTGTGTTAAAACACAAGGGAAGAGTTTACTATCTTCTATTATGGTTAATATTAAAAAAAAAAAATTCTGAACTATTCAGTGTTTCCCCAGTTAGTGCTGACTGTCTTTTCTTGCCAGGGAAGCACTACATGTTCCTAAATTAGGATGCTGGGGTATTTGATAGGATCTTCAGAAAAGCACTGCATTTAAAAATCATTGGAGAAGGTCTTACTAGTCTTATTAATTGATATCACAGCAGTAAAATTTCAAGAGATTAATTTTTAATGCTTTTTCCTGCAAAAACAACAGTGTTTGGTGCCCATCAATAATAATTAAAAATTCTACAGTATGGGAGACTGAAACAGGATTCTTAAGAATCCTTCAAGAGCATATAATTGTAGTAGAGAGACTGCTAACCTAAGTCATTTTAATTAAGCAGATGGCAATAAGAAATAGAAAGCTTTCATCCAAGACAAGAGAAGAATTACTTACCTGAGAACTTTTAATTTTTCTAGATTTGTTTGTTTGTTTGTTTGCTTACTTATATTTTTATTTTTCAACTAGAGTTCACATTCAATATTATTTTGTATTAGTTTCTGTAGCTTTGTTTTCAGTCATCTGTGCTGTGGTTTTACTCATACCCTCCCATAACATTTCTACAGCCTCAGAACACATTTCATTTTTCCCTTACATTTGATTGCTAAATTGGTCACCTGCTCCACATGATCATATTGACAAAATATTAATAAGTGTTTTCTTAAGAACTACAGAACATAGATAGTCTTCCATTAGTTTTTTCTGCTACTGATTTTTTTTTTTTTTTACCTTAAAGGGCAAAAAAATTGAACATATCATTTTAAAAAAGAACAATGACACTAAGACAATGAAATACTTCCACTGAAATCATCACATTGTTGTCATTGCTACCATGTTCATCAGGAATTAAAACACTACTGCTGCTATACTGCGACAGTTGCCAATCTGTTTTGCTCAGTTTCCAGCCTGTTTGCAGGAATTACTCAATTCAACATAGGGAAGCTTTCTATCTCAAGAGACCGAGAATCAGTAGGAATCATATGGAAATTTAGAAGCAGTTTGTTTTAATTTTTAAAATAAAAGTATACATTTACTTTCTTGCCCAGAGCTATGTGTACTTTCCTGTACTCTGTCAATTTTGTCTCTAGGAACTTTTGTCACTGTGAAATACTAAGGATCTATAATGTTGATATATTTTATTTTTGACATTGTATTTGTACAATTGAGCAGAAAGTAGAAAAGCCTCCTACATTCCTTGTTAAGATGTATATGTACAAGATAAATCTTGCTGGCAGGTCTGGTTTGGGGCATACATAAATAACTCGTTTGAAGTGAAATACAAAATAATGCACTTTATACCGCTCACCTAAGAATAGAACAAAAAACACATAGTGGCCTCTTTGAATTCCAGAGATAACAGATATCATATTTGCTTTAACCTTTATACTAGTAACTCTTAGGGCTGCCAGTTTCAAGTGATTCCTAGAGTAGGAAGTGGGTTTGCATCACTGGCTCTAGTACAATCTTACCTGTAACTTAACTTTATTACCCAGCAGACTAATGGAATCAGAAATGTCTCTGGCAGACAGAAATGATGCACTGATCCTCAGAGAAACCCCACTGTGCCAGAAAACCTCAGCTAGATTACCAAGATTTGGGAGAAATCTATGCTACTCTCTGCTGAAAATCATTGAAAAGTAGTTTGGGATTATTGCTAGGCCCTTGTAGAGATTACGAACTTGACCATGTGACCATTGAATAATAATATTGGACTTGCACTTATCATTCCATTATAAGAGAGAAGTCATATACACTAGACTAGGCTGAATTGCTCAGAATCTTTATAAACTGTAACTCTACATGTTTACTGCTTTTCCCTCAATACCCAACTATTTTTAGTGAATTTGATATGATTACTTAATAAATGAAAAGTGCAGGTTGAGTCGTGATTGAGTCTGTATAACGGGCCACAACCAATCAAGACAAATGGCTTCTATAACTATAACCTCAGCCAAGAGTGATTTTCAAGACACATAAAATAAAATCCTCTCTGTGGGAGGTCTCTGGGTAGTGCCTTTAGATGTCTACTTCATATGGCCTGCTGTATGGTTCTAAAATGACTTGTGGGTTGTAGCTGAGGGGTTGGTTTGCTACTCAGTGACTTTAGAAGAGCAAAATTGGAATAAATGATGGCAACAGGATGTGGGTGAGCCTTCTAGAATGCACGGCGTATGAAGATTTTTGTGTCTTTTGTAACTGCTCACCAGATAGCATCAATGGAGAAAATGTTATTAATATTTAGACAAAAAAGGTGGTCTGCCCTCAGAATATTTATCGATCTTTTTCTCAGTTCTTTTAGTGTTTACTCAGTGAGAACACACATAGTGTAGCCATGGTGAAAGTGATGTCGGCTAAGCATAGGTTAAACACTTGTTTTTCCCAGGACACAGCTAATCTGGCTATTCCTGCCGATAAGTGCTAATATGGTACTATTTCCTGGTGGGTCAGAGAGCTACTTGGTAGCAGATAAATTTTATTATGCTGCTCTTATAATGGAGTAGGCCAACTTGTATCCTCTTAGAATTAGCCACATATTCCTAATACGAATTGGCATTCTCTGATCAGAATGCTCTGCCAACTTTATTATTAATAAGTTTATTGAATACTTCATTCAACATGGTGGCATTGTATATAACATTGCCTCTGTCCAAGGGACAAAGATGAACTGGTAACAAAGAAAATCCTCGCGTGACTACGAAAAGCGGAAGCTGCTTGTGAAGAAGTTTAAATCATAATATCAAGACTGTGACCAAAATGTAGGTACTTTTAGGATAATCCATAAGCAGACAATCTTAGGGAATTCATTGTTAAGAACTGATATCTACTAATACCCTAAATTTATCTTAGCAAGGAGTCATCTGTCAGAATTAAGTAGCAATAAGTAACATTTACATTACCACATTATAGAATACTTTTTCACATATGTGGTTTTGTGTAAACCTTAAACAATCTATGATGTAGGTAGTAAGCAATATTAAGTTAATAATATTAAGTTATTATTTTATCACCCTTTACTAATGTGGAAATTAAAGATAAAAAGCTTAAAGGAGCACCAGATATATCTAACAAATAGGTAAATTGAGCTGAAGCTAAAATTAAGATCCTGAGAAACCAGCTTTTAGGTTGTTTTTCATAGTATTATGCTTTTTCATGTGAAGTTTTTATGTTTTTTTAGAAGTACAATAAGAACTAAATGGATGATAAATATGACTTTGAATTACATTTTTAGGATATCCTCTAATTACACTAAAATTAATCCTAAGCATCATCTAATTTATTCAAACTGTATTAGCATGTCATGAACATAAATTCATGTTTTCTCATATAAATAAGCAATTAATTTTTGACTTAGATGTGGTCTGGGTACAATGCAATTTAGTTTAATGTCAAGAATTTCATACAGCATAAACTTATGAGATCGCTCTAAACCGAATGAAAAAAAACTCACAAAGCCACAAAACACTACATTGCATAGTGGCAGATGCATTTTTAGTTACTTTTCAATTAAACAGACAGGATTGGATTTGAAGATTTGACTTTACCTAAATAATCAAAGTTATTAGTTCATAACTAGAGGCATAGTTGTGAATTTAGAACACAATCAGTGGCATCAGTCAAGCATAACAGGAACAGTTCTGTTCACATATGTTCTGTTTTAAAATGGAACATCCATAACAGCTCAGTGGAGCTCAAAATTACAGCTGAGAAGTGATCAGTTAACCACCCCCTAAAAATTGCATATGGGAAATAGACTGAAAAATTAGTTTCTTAACACTTACATATTACTGCAACATTATATTCATGAAAATATCTAAAGAATATTCTCTCAAAATAAATAGTATAAATAGTAATTACATATACATTTTAATACATATTAAAACTTTAAAGGAAATTTTTTAAATTTGAAATAAGCATATATTTTTAAGATCCCATTTTTAAAAACAAATTCTAAAACCAATGCTAAAAAGATAACCTAAGAAAATGTATAGTGTCTTACTTATCATTATGACAGGTACTGAGGGCAAGGAAGATCATCTAGGAAATGGTTCCATTTTACAAGAAAAAAATCATTCATATATGTTTACATCTTGAAGTTGATTGTGTATTGATTTTCCAAAAAATAATTAGATGTACATAGCAGTATAGAAACAGTTATGTGCCAAGAAAAGAAACTGTCACATGATCTCACACTTTAAAATAATTTTTCCTCATGGAAGGCATCTTAATAGCAGTGCTGGTTCAGGCTAGTACTAGTTGGTGTTCCAATTAATTGAAAGGTACACAATCTGTAGGGAAAAGCAAATGAGAGTAGAAATGAGGACCAATGGTCTAGCAACCTATTTTTGTAATTGCCAATCAACAGCAACAAAAATGACTTAGGAAATAAATTTGCATGGCAGAGAGGTAGTATAGTAAATTGGTCAAGAACACAGACTCTACAGTCGGTATTCAACTGTCCGAGTTTAAATCCTAGATAATCCATTTACTGTGTGACTATGAACAGGCTAAGTACTTATCTGTGCTCCAGGTTCCCATTTAGGACAATAATAGTATCTGATTCATAGAGCTGGTATAAGAATCAAATACTGGTTAACAGATAAAACGTGTTACGAACAATGCTTGCATCATTGTAAGTATCATGTATGTGTTAGTGTATTATTAATATTGTTATTCCATTAAAATACACACCTCCAAACAGCTAACGCTTTTCTTTAACAGAAATCTCAAGTGACCCACTCACAACGAAATGGGCTCAAATTGAGGCACAACTCGTATTCTGAGTCAGGAATTGGTCGCCCCACTCATAGATCCCAGAGCAAAGGCCTCACATTATAGCAGCAAGTGCCTAGGAACAAAGTTCCTAGGATAGCCCTGCCTATGGCCTTGGCTAATTAATGTTCTATTAGATATCTAAATCATTAATTCCTGCCATTTTTTCCCTTCCTCAGCTCTAGAATCAATCTTCCCCTCTACCACCAAACCCTGGTTTACTGAGTGGAGAATGGCACGTAGATGTGCTCACTGCCATGAGTCTGTCATTGCTTCTACTCAGACTTTGATCCAATACCATATGCTGCAATCTAGACTTTTTATTTTCTATATTTGTAACTACTTTCTATAACAGTAAGAAACCTGACGGACTTTTACTTTACTTGATATATTTATTCATTTGTTCAAACCCAGGATGTACAGATATTAGTTTAATAATTTCCACTCTATATTACTACAAAAATCAAAGTTTTAGGTAGAGTTCAATATTGATTTACAGTTCGATTATTTAGGTAAAATTTAATTTGTACACAGAGAAATGTATAAATATTAAGAATACAATTTGATGTTTTTTATGAATATATACATTCACTGAACCATGAATGCATTAATATACACCCTCAAAAAGTTTATATCCTCTAAAAGTTTTCTCCTGTTCCCCAGTCAATTCCCTCAAGCAGCAATCATTTCTTTAAAAAATATTTTTTTCATGATTAGATTTTTTTCTATTCTAGAACCACAGATAAATGAAATCATGTGGCATGCACTGTTCTGAGTCTTCATTCTGTCACTCAGCATCATGTTCAGCAGACATATCACTGAACGCACTATTTCAAAGGTTGCATTATTCACAAAATGTGTGCCAAAGAGGCCATGCTCTGTGTCCATCTTGGAGGAGTTACACTGTAAAAGCACTTCCTGAGGCAGACAGTGTTTCCACTGGCTCACCTGCCCTCTTTCCCCTTTGTACTATGTCTACCCGTCTTCCACACAGAAAATCAGCAGCTTAAACCCTTTGATATTTCTTCTGTGTTAAGCACATACATTTGTTAACCTGGCTTCATACTGTTTGTCTTGCTAATGACAAGCCTTGGTATTCTAAGACATCTTGTAGCTATAGAGGATGAAAATATTTTCTTTAAAGACTATTAATAACATCAATCTAGTGAAGTAGCACGCAGTAATGCAATGAAATGTAACTAATATTATTTCATAGTAGGCATTTCAGACAATGTTTTACTTTCAAGGATATAATAATATGAGTGATATCCTTAAAAAGACAGACAATTAAAAACCAGGAAAATGAATTAATTTTGAACGTTTCATGTATGAGGGAAGAGTATGGAATATAATAGCAACACAGAAATGCTTTAAAAATTTGAAGAGGAAAATGACAATTTGAGAGCTTACTGAAATTAATGAAGACCTTAAAAAAGCAATATTTGAGAACCTGAAAGAAGTAGATGAAACTCAGTGTTTATGTGGCCATCTTTGGGTTTCAGAATCTGAGGTCCCTACAAATAGCAATTATAATTTTTGAAGCAATTGCTTTCAATTTCATTAAATCATCCTTACCAATATATCCAGTTAAAATTAAATGTTTTCTGACTCTGTATCTATTTCTTCTGTCAGTAAATAAGAAGATAATAAAAGTATTATTAAGAAATGAAAGAGAGATTATTACCTTCATAATATTAATGCTGCTATAAATTTTGGGACTGTAAGATTTAAAATATTAAAGGTTGAGTATCCTAGTTCAAGCTGGGCCAATCTTTGAGTTTCAAAAATTCATAAAAATGATTTAAAATGACATGTTAGAACAAGCTGAGGCTACTGATCATAATTGCTAAATCTCTGAAGACAATTGATTATACAAAGCCCTATATGGTACTATGTTTGTTTTTCACTCTTTGAACAATTTATCTTCAAAATTACTTCTTTCTTTGACTGACACCCTGTAGGACACTGAATCCAGATTAATAATATTTCCTGTTATATTACTAAATTTTCCTCTTTTGGAGACTGTTTTTATAAACTTTCAACATTTAATTATGCTGATATTTTTAATATCTGCAATTTATTCTTACATTTTAAATATGATAAAAACCATTTACATGCAAACACAAATAGTGTAATTGTAATTATTTCTCAAATAATGTTAATGCACAATCCCTTATGTCTGGAATGCATATCCACTGCTTTTATGTATAGCAAACTTTGAAATAGTGGTATTCAGAATGTCTAAGAGATCTTCAAACAGGTCTCAATGAAAAGATAAAAAAGCTTGATCTAGAAAGTTAATCTACAATGAAACTAAACACATGGTTTAATTGGCCTCCCTTTTTTTTGCAGCAAGACTTTTTCATATAGAAAATAGTGCATTAATTCCCACACTGGGACAAGCTCCTGAACTTGTCACAGACTGGCACTATAAATAGTATTTCTCTAAACCAGGGTTCAGCAAACTTTTTACTGGAAAGGGCCAGGAAGTAAACATTTTAGATGTGTGTGCCTTACAATTTCTGCTGCACATACCCAACTCTGCTGTGTAGCATAAAAGCAGACAATATGTAAGTGGACATGTCTGGCTGTGTTCTAATAAATCTTTTTTAATGGACAATGATATCTGAATATCATAATTTTTTACATTTCACAAAATGTTATTCTTTTATTTTTCACCTAACCATTTAAACATGTAAAAATTATGCTTAACTTGTGAGCTATAGAAAAATAGTTAGCTAACTCCTGCTCTAAACCACCTTTAAGTATCAGTTAAATTGCCACTTGTAATGTAAAACTTTTTCTAACTTAAACTCATGTTTACAATTTCTTCTTTAGAATTCATATACCTATAAAGGTTTATTGTATTTTATTTGCATAGCAATCATTTTTTCCTCCAGAAAATTAAAGTATCTTATCTAAGGCTCTACATTTACTAAGTGTGTTTGGGATTTGAACCCAAGAGTCTTGGAGCAGAGAGTGTGTGTTATTAGTTACAATAACAAATGTCAATTCTTAAAGTATCTCTCTGCTATCTAGTACAAAGTAGGGGCTGCAGAACAGAACTCGATAGCTGGAGAAGTATATTTTGGGGATTTAGCGAGCACATTTTAGGCTATCAATGCATATAATGACTTTGCTAGACCCTGGACAAGTTAGTTAGTTTTTGAGTTTCTCTTCTTCAACTGGAAATATGAAGGCTATGATGAGATATTCTCTAAGTTTCTCTCATTTCCTCCCTTTTAATGATTCGAGGGTACCAGGCACTATAGAAAGAGGAAATAGTTTATACACTGAGTATCGAAAATACACAGATTTGCATATTGAAAGGATAAGAGAATGTTAAAGAGATTACACAAAAAAACTATTTTTTAGTGGTTCATTAATCAATATGAGTATTGGAAATAATTCAGTAAACATCTTAGCATATGTTACATTGGTTTTATCATAAAATTAATAAAGCTGGAGTCTGGTCCGGTGCTGGATAACAGCATTTACAGATACAGCCTCTGCAAATTTGTGAATTATCCATGCGCCAACCTCAGCACCTTCAGACAAAATCTGCAATCACATGATGATCTGCCTAAGCTAATCTATAGCATCAAGAGACCAGAACAACAAATTCTAGTTTTGCCAGACCTCTGACACTAAGTCCTATGATTACAAATTTACATTATTATCAATAGTGTTACTCTATCAGAATTCTATTTGAACACTGAAGTCCATTTACCACATCTTAACTAATATTTCTATAATATTGAGTCACAAATTACACACAATAAAAGCCTCCTCAATTTTTATTCTCATGTTCATGACACTGTTGATTTATCTAAACCAAATTCTCCACTAGCTTCCTCCAAAACTTGTCTACTGGGGTCTCTGTGTTCCTTGGTTTAATAGTCATTTAGGATCTCAAACCATTCAAAGAAAACCTAGCAATAAATGAATCCTGAATTTCCTCAACTGGAAGAGTAAAAGCTGCCAAATTTCCCAGCTACTGTATTCTTTAAGAAGGGAGATAAAATTGATGTCTTTCTTATTCTCCAAAAATCCACTCTCCCAGATTACTTTTCTGGGATAGTAATCCCAGACAATTTTTTTTTTTTTTTAACATTCTAACTATTTCACTTTATCACACTCCTCATATGTCATATATTGTTTTCTAAGCATGGAGACATTCTCCACTGATTTTAATACTTGATTAATCCTTTTTTCCTACTCCATTTGCTGTAGACCAAATAAATCATTGGAATGATATTATATGATACTGTCTCTGTAGTAAGTAGAATACGTGGCTTTCCAGAATTATAGAATAAACAGAACACCCAGTTAAATTTGGGCTTCAGATAGAGAGAAATTTTTTAATGAATAAGTATTCTTGCAATATTGGGGATATACTTACACCAAAATAAGTATTTGCTGGTTATCTAAAATTCAAATTGTATTGTGATTTTTGTTCTATAGAACAACCCTAATAGATGTCATATCAGGCATATTATAAACTAAAATAAATGTTTCGAATAAAGAAAATTAGTTATATGGATGTGTGTATGCGTATTTTGAGAACGATTTTGATGCCACTTTTATTCCCCATTCCCAAATGAAGTGGTAGTGTTGCTGGAGCTGATCAATTAATGCCAGGTGCTGGGGTTTCACTGTCATGGAAACGAGCACTGTACCTGATATGAAGTTCAGCAAGCAAAGCTTTATTGAGGGAGAGCTAGTGCACCGGGGGAACCAGCCAGAAGGAAGGAGCTGGCTGGTTCACAAACAGGATCCTGTGGGTGGTTTTTGTGGGCAATTCGGGGAGGGAGAGGGGACTGAGGAGGGGAAGCTGGTGGGCTGTCTCATGCTGCTGTGGTCAGCAGTGTCTCTCTTGGTCAGCAGATGTCTATTCAATCCTGTCTCATGATAGGGATTTTTGAGTTTATGTAAAGACAAACTTACATAGGAGTTTTATCCTTTTTTTTTTTTTTTTTTTTTTTTTTTTTTTTTTTTTTTTTACAAACAACGATTAACCTTATGAGAACGAGACATGCTGGTTGTTATTACAATGCCTGCTGATTGCCTGTGTTCTCCTCCCTTCTTAGTTATGTATGGAAGTATGCGGTTTATCAATGTCTCGGGTTTTTTTCTTTTTTATTCCTGACCTTAAATCTAGTTTAAAAATGGAATTTCCCTTGTTATCCCTATTCTAGTCCAGTAGGACAAATGGATTTCATTGGCTTATATACCTGTTGCCACAATTCCTGTATTATAGAGTGAGTTTCTTAGTCTAAAGCAACACTATGTAGAAAACAACATTAATAAATAACTACATTGTGAGACCTTAAATAGCGATGCTGATAGAAGTCCTGTTGGTAAGGGGAAAAATTCACACTCAGAATACATGTTAATTCTGATAAGGATAAATTATTGTCTTTTCTTGGATGAAATGGGTATTAAGGTATCAACTCAATATAGAGTAGCTCATGGCATCCATGACAGGTCAAAGTATATAGGACTTCAGAGGCAGTAGTGCCCACTGCTGAGAGGTTGGATATTTAGCATTTCTAGTGGCTATATCAGCTTTAATGAGAAAGAGGCCTTGCGGTTTGTTGTATGTACAGTCTCCATATCTGTCACCATGGCTCCTCCTTTTATGTGCAACAAATGAAATGGTGGAAGGCAGAGGCTAGTTGTTATCTATTCCATATCATCCTTACTGCCTACTTATTGAGTGCTTCTTGTGCATTCACGGATGCTGTATTGGATGTTACAAAGATCCTCACATTTTGTGTTCACTCCTATAGGTACTTTCAAATACCTCTTTTTCAGACCTCCTTGTTTATGAACTTCTGATATCTCTTATCCCAAGTTCCTGACCAAAACATTTATTACCTCCCATGGTCTATGTATGTTCTTATTTCAGGCCATTCTATCTCACACAGGTGCACAGCCAGATGCATAACCCAAACCTCTGTCTCAGGAATATTTCTCTTACTACAGTTTTCCAAGAAAACCTGAGAGGGAATGAGTGAATCAACAGTAGAATTTTGGGTCACAAAATATACTAAATTAACCAATTAATTCAATATGCATAGCCCCCTCCCCTCCCCAGTTGAGTATCTATCTGCAAGGCAAAACATGAACTCATAGGTATATGCTGAAGGAGAAGCATTAGCAAAACAGAGATGAGATCTTGGGAGTGTTTAGGGGGTGAAATTAAAATTTCAGGCAGTTCTGGTTCGGCACATATGTGGTGCATATGGCTCTAGCAGCCTTTCAAAAAAGAGTTGTAAGTGCTGGCTATTGAAAGCAAAAGAAACAGAAACCAGAAGAGGGGTGCACAGAAAGGGTAAAATGAATCTGAGGGACCAGAGTGGAGAATTAACAGTGTCTGCACATTTTGTAGACCTGTTCTTCCTTAACATCTGTTCAGCAGCTCATCAACACAAATTTTAATAAGTCTTCTAACCTATTTAGCTAAGCAAATTGGAGAAAATTCACTGAACTATCTAGATAGATGTCATTACAATTCAATGGTCTCAAAACTCACCTGGGTTTTCCGTGTGACTATTTTTGGTCAGCAGTCACATAATAAACATTCCAAATCCACAGTCATTACCTTGACTCCTGCCTCCATCGTTCCCAAAAGATCACTTAAAATGGAGGTGATCATGAGTGTTCTTCTCAGCTTGCTGTTCCCAAGATCAAACATTATTTCTATCCATGACTTTACTCACTGCCTTTCTTCTGGGCTCAGATGATGAGATCATCCTTTTGCTCAGGATTAACCCCTCTATGTGTATCATGTCATTTACCTATTAGTCATAACTTCTTGACCTCTCTTTTCTATTTTCTTAAACCAAACTTATAAATATATCTTTTTATTAAGGGAAAAAAATCCTGGATGCTGCAAGTGTTATAATGACTAATACTCCTATATATTTTTACATTAAAACTTGTCAAGGAGAATCCTAAAAAATCATTATATCTACTTTGTTGCATTACACTCCCCAATATCTTATAGTCTGAGTTACTTCTCTTTGAGGACCTAAAGCTACCATGGCTAAATCTTCAGTGATTTATTAGCCAAATGAAGAATGTGTTTCAGTGACTGTCTACCTGGATATGTCCTAACCATTATCACAATGAAACACCTTCTCCTAGATGTAGGCACTCCTTCTTTAAATTTGATACTGCATTGTCTTTGATGCTCCTCCCCTGTTTAGACAATGTATTTTTCATACCTTCTCTTTCCTGCCAAAGAGATGCTACAAATTCTTTCCTGTTGATCCCATTTACTCTCTAAGGATCTTAAATACCACTGATATTTGTATTTCAGACTTGTGAGTTTCAGGTTCACATATCTGACTTCCTCTTGTATACATCTACTTTGTACTCATAACACACTGCTAATAACTGAAACCATAATCTATCTAGTTATCTGCCCTACTAACCAAGAGGTCATCCTTGACTTCTCTAATTCCACTACCCATATTCGTTTTCTATAGCTATATTCAATTAATCATCAAATCCTGTTTCTATGTTGCTCCAAATGCATCCTCAACTTTTACCTGACTAATAATCACCGTTCATGATAAAGGCAAAAAACTGTCTTCCAGAATGCCAAACTGGAAACCCCCATAGCTAGGTGGGTACTTTTTAAAAAAATCTTTCAATACTATTGCTGCAGTCTTGTAATATGCTTTTTCCCCAACATATAATTATAGTAGTTTCATCTGTACTTGTTTCTTTTACCTCTACTTAACTTTGATCTTCTTGAGAAACAAAAGTCTGTATCTCCTATTTACTAATTTTTTTTTTCAGTCCTAGTATATGGCTAAGTGTCTGACATAGAAAATTGTTCATACTTATTGTATAAAACATTAACTTCTTTGTGTCTCATATATAGAAGAGTGATTCAATCTGAGCAAGTCACTTTTTACAGCACAATGGGCCCATAACTCAAAGGCATATTAATTTTCTGTGTGAAATTTTTTATAGTTTTGGTTCCATTTATGTCAAAATATCTTTCCTATATTCAGTTCTAAAATAAAGTATGCATTGTATAAACATTTCAAGTGTTCACCTAAGATATAGGAGTAAATCAATGCTACTTTAGCTGTCATAAAAAATGTATTGAAAGCAGATTTCTACACTACTTATTGGCCCACTGTTAGATGAAGTGACACCGGAAGATAAAATGTAGAATTTGAATACCTGTGGCACATTATCATTAATTTTCTTGTATTGAAGAGAATTCTTTCAGCTTAATTTCCCAGATATCTATTTTGCTGAATTCTTTCTAATAGCACTTTCCGAGTGAAGAGCTTTATTCTTCATGTATGATGGATATGCAAGCATTAAGTTTAACTCATATCTTAAGGAAAGCCTATTCTTTTGCTTGAAGCACTTTGGAAGACCAATACTGCACTTCCCAAGGTCTCTGCCAAATAATAATTCTATCTTAATACCTGAGTACAATTTCACTGAAGATTCATAGATACTAACTGAATAAAAATACACATTGCCAAATGATTACAGACCATAAAATATTTTTGAAATATATGTTAGTTATTATAAGAAGTTTATAAAAATAAGATAATTTAAGAAAATGACAGCAAAGTGGCTAGAAGCTTTTTGTATAAAATGTGCAGTGGCCAGGTAGAACATATATCAATAACATATAACAGGAAGAAAGTGGCTTCTCCTCATTTTACTTCTCTTGCCAGCCAGTAAAATGATGTTTCTCATATTATTCCAATCTCTAGTCTTTGTTTTTTCTGTCGAGATCTGACAGATGGGAGCTCAGCAGCAGCCACACAGAATGTTGCTGAATGTGACGTGTGTATAGATCAGATAATATCTTTATTCCCCTGGGAGTTTCCCTTAGTCCTCCTCAGCACCTTTGGCTCACTTTATCCAATATATCCCCACAACAACAAAATTACTAGTCATTTGTGGAATTTTATGTCATTTAAAATTGTCCATGCATTGTAGTGATTTTTTTTTTCTGGATCCCTTTAGTAACTATAACTAGGAAACACATTTTCCCACATAAACATTATAGTAATTTTTTTTTAAGTTTAGTATTTATGATAATTTTCCTTTAAATGTTATCACTTAAAAATCTAACTCTATAAGGCCTTTTGGGCTTGTATTTGATGACAGAAATACTAATTTAATTTAACTAGTTAAATTAAAAAATATTTTAAATGATACTGACTGAATCATCTTAGGTTAAGTTTTAAAATTTTAATAATCATTAATATTGGTCTATATTAAACTCACCAACAAAACAATAGTGATTTTAAAAAACATTCAAATGGCTGGTTTGAAATATAATTTGGATAGCAATCTGTAATGTTTCTTCTTTCAACTTCTTATTAAAATGAAAACATAGGAAAACAAAATGAAACACAGACAAAAGACACATAACACCGAAAATCAAGACTGACAGAAAGCATTATGACAGAATTGACAGTAATTTAAAGTAATCAAAGAGGAGCTTAGAAAAGCTTAAGTAGGGTTAACAAATTATGGATTCACACCATGAAAAATACAGCCCGTAAAAAGGTAGTTAATGTTTTGTGTGTTCCTGTAATTTCCTCTGAAACAACAAATCAAGACTTACCATAAAGAGACACAGAAACTCCCACTCCACTGCTGACCTGCTGCTTTGTTCCACACTAGGAGCGATGAGTTTCCTCACCATTTTTCTTCTCTGCTACCCTTATAAATCCAGGGCAGAGACAGAAAACACCAGAAAATTCTGGCAAATTATAAAGGCACATGATTCTCTTCATTTAATGGGGTAGGGTGAAAAGAAATGTACCCCTTCAGAAGAAAGTCAAGAAACTAATCAGAGAAGTAATAATAAAACATTATTTCATGAAATAATACTACTTCGTCCTCCCTTGATAGATACAAACATCAAAGATTAGACAAAATACGTAAGTTTCCCAAGACCTGACTGTAATACTGAAATACGAGTTCCTCATAAAGTCTAATTTCAGAGGGTAGAGCCTTAAAAACAACAGTAATAGACACAGTTAAATTAATAGTAATAGGAGTTAATAGTTAGTTAGTACTTATCCTGTGCCATGCATTGTGATTTTTTTCCTTTTTTTTTTTTTTTTTTGGTAACAGATTTATTGAGATATAATTTAAATACCATACAATTCACTCATTTAAAGTGTACAATTGAATGTTTTTTGGTGTATTACAAAGTTGTATGACCATCAGCACAATCAATTTTAGAACACATTATGACTCCAGAAAGAAACCTTATACTGATTAGCTATAATCCCCACCCAATTCCATAATTGCCTCCAGTTTTAGGCTAACACTAATCTACTTCCTTGTTCTATTTTTTTTAAATAAAAATTGTATATATTTAAGATGTCCAGCATAATGATTTGATTTACGTAGTGACATCATTACTGTAGTCAAACTAATTAATATATCATCTTCTCACATAGTTGCCATTTTTTAATGTTTTGAGAGCATCTGAAATCTACCCTGCTAGCAAATTTCCAGTGTGCAATATAGTGTTACCAACTGTAGTCATCACACTGTTCATTATATCTCTAGACCTACTCATTCAACATAACTGAAACTTCAGACCCTTTGACCATTTCATCTCCCTATTTCCCCATCTTCCTGGCCCTGATAACCACCGTTCTTAATTTCTGCTTCCATATATTTGACGTTTTTTATATATTCACACAAAAATGATATCACAAAGCTTTTTTCCCCCCCTTTTGTGTCTGGTTTATTTTACTTAGCCTAATAGCCTTGAGATCCTTCCATATTGTTGCAAATAATAGGGTTTTCTTTTCTCGTGCTTAAATAACATAATAGTTTATTATGTATATGTATATCTTCTTGATTGTTTTTATCATTTTGGATATATATTTAGAAGAGTATATGCTGGATCATAAAGTAGTTCTATTTTTAATTTTTGTAAGGAACCATGTTTTGTAGTGGCCAAAAAAATTTACATTCATACCAACAGTACAGAAGGGTTTACTTTTCTCTCCATCCTTACCAATACTTGTTATTTCTTGTCTTTTTGATAATAGCCATTCTAACAGATTTGAACTGATCTTTCATTGTGATTTTGATTTGGCTTTCCCTGATGATTATAGATATTGAGCATCTTTTCATATACCTGTTTGCCATTTTTATGTCTTCTCAGGAACAATGCTTATTCAGGTCCTTTGCTCAAGTCTTTACAAGAATAATCTCATTAGGTCTTCTTAACAACCATATAAAGAATGATCATGATTCTTATTTTATCAGTCAGAAAAAAGGCTGGCAAATATAAATGACTTGTCCAATTTTATACCTCTGCTCTCGACTCTGTGACACAATTGATTCAAATTTCATACCTCTGCCCCAGAGTCTGTCACAGAATGGATTCAAACTCTTGTGGAAACTTTATCTAGGTTGAGCCATTCTGAGTTCTTTCTTTAGAATTCTGAACTGCATAACAAAACTAGTTTTTATATATATATATATTTATATATATATATATTACACACATATATATATGTAAAAAAACAAACCAAATGTTGGCTATTATTTTGAGATGAGATTTGTTGATTCATATTTTCTTGTTTATTCTGTATTGTAGTTTCTAAAATTCTGCTCTAATAAAGTAAATCAAGCATTATAACAAATAATTTACTACTTTAGTTGATAAATACATATTTAAGTATATGTTAAAATTAAAGATTTATAAAACCTAGTTAACAGTGATAGAGAAATTCTGAACTCAAATAAGTCTTTATAACACAAGCTTTGCAGAAATGTTTATTGAACATTTATTTTAATCTTTTTAGTGTATATTTGTTTTCAAGAGACCCTTTAGAAATAAATATTTCTGTGTAAAATATGTATATGTACACACATGTACATATAATGCACATTCAACTTTAATTGAAAAACATAATTGTTTTAAAATATTTATTTTATTTCTTAAATAAAAAGTCAAAAAACTCATAAAAGAGATGCAAAAAGGTGATACTCTAATATTAGTGGGTGATCAGGAAATACAATGAATGGGTAGTTTTATGTCTAGACATATCTAAATCTGAACCAAATAATATCCAATAAATGTCTAGTGTAAAGTAGTAAACTTATTGAAATATTCTACTTTTATATTCTTAACTATTAAAAATCAAGCATAACTCTTAAAGTTTTAATTTAGAATCTTACAATAATGCAATAATCAGCCTAAGTCTAGTGTATAACGTTAATTTTTTTAATAAGTAGAGAACACATATTTACTATATTAGTGAAAAAATGTAATTCTTGGAATTAATACATTTTCAAGACAGAACAATTATCTATTCCAATTTCCAGGCTCCCATTATTTAGCATCTCCAGAGTCAAGACGTTAAAAGGCAAAATCTTAATGAACTGGTTGCAGCGATATTCATAAAGAGTAACCAATACATCCTTTTAGAATACAAGCTGCATGTTATTATAATTTTTAATCACAACAAAAAGGAATAAAATGCCTTACTTTTTACCTATCTGAAAGTATCTATTTCAAGTATATCAATATTTCCTATGTAAATTTTCAAATTTGATCTTTTTTAAAACATTCTTTTATATACCTGAATCTCGTTTCTTAATGAATAGCTAGTGCAAGTTTAAAATCCACTGCATGTCAAATTTTCTTTCAACAAATTTATTGGCATTCTTTTACATGTTCTCAATCAACAATTTCAAAGTGAGACACTATGTTTTCGTTTACTTTTCACTTGTCATTAGAAATATGATTCAGGCAGAATGGCTCCTGGTTACCATGATATGAATCATAGCAAGATCATCAGTTCTGTTCCATGTGAGCCAATTAACTTCACATAGAAAAACACCTATTTCCTCCCTTGGAGTAATGCTCTATTTCTACTGACATTGAAAAAAATCATATGTCATTAGGTTCAAAATGTAAATGGTTCAAATACCATCTCTGAGTGCCTGAGAGTGTATCATCTATTTTTTAAGTTCAGTCTAATGATTCATCATGTGGTAAAGGCACACACCAACAAGTTAAGAGGGTTGCAAACCTCACTTATGAAGGCTCAGATTCTCAAGTCATCTGAGGCTGTTAGGATTTGTATTGACCAAGGTTCCTTTTAAAACTTAACTGTTTTTTTTTCCCCCTAGAGAAAGAAATTGTCGCTTCTACTTCTAGAAAGAAAACATTTTCGTTTACATATAGAAGATAACACAGACTGTATGATAACATAAAATACGCTTAAGCCCATATTATGTTATTTGAGAAAAACTATTAAGTCAATAAATTACATTTGTTTATTTGTATAAAATGTAAGAGAACCTATATTAAGCTTTGATATCTGAAATTCTACTTAATTTTTAAAATTAAAAAAGTTATACCCCATATAACTAGACTGTAAGTGCAAATTAAACTCAGTTTAAGAAAAAGAGAATGACATAGGAGCAATTACAAGCAGGAATAAATGAAATCGTAAACAGAAAAGCTATAAAATCAAAAGCTTGTTCTTGAAAACAAACATTAAAATTTATAAACTTCTGGTGAGATGGATAAGGGAAAAAAAAAGACAATTTACCAATACAAGAATGAAAGAAGGAAATCACAACAGATTTTATAGGCGATAACAGGATAATAAGAAGACATTTTGAACAACTTTATGCCAATCATTTTGATATGTTATATAAAGCAGATGCATTCTTTGAAAGATAAAAATTACCAATTGTATCTTAAGGAGAAAAAGATAATCTAAATTGTACTGTAGCTATTGATATTAAGTTCATAGTCAAAAACCTTCCAGCAATCTAAGCTCCATGCCTAGATGGCTTCACAAGAGAAATATACCAAGCAAAATAAATACTAATTTCACAAAAGTATTTCCAGAAAATAAAAGAGGAGAGGCATTTTCTAACCCATTTTAAGGGTCTGTATAATGCAGACACCAAAACTAGAAACAAACTTTACAAAAAAAACAAAAAACAAAAAGCTATTGCCCTGATGGGTATGAAAAAATTATCACCAAATTATCTTCTTTCTTTTCTTCCTTCCTCTCTCCTTCATTCCTTCTTACTCTTTCTTGGCTCTTTGTCTCAAATCTTATTAGAGTATTATTTATCTTAAGAGATTTGTTCAGCTTTCATGAATTAATTTATGTAATATAGGCTAAAAATAATTTTAAAAAACAACAAATTCATTTTCATAAATGCAGCAATACATTTGGCAAACTTCAGAATTCATATATAATAAAAATATCTGCATGAACTAATAATAGTATAACTTCCTCAACTTAATAAGGGGCATCTCATAAAAGACCTAAGGTAACATAATATTACATGCTCAAAGATTGAATGTGTTTCCCCTAAGATAGAAACAAGGCAAAGATATCTACTCTTACAACTCCTTTTCAAAGTTGTACTGCTTGCCAGTAAGATCAGGAAAGAAAATGAAATGAAAGACAATTATTTTGGAAAGGAAGAAATAAACTATGTTCACAGATGTCCTAATTGTCTATATAGAAAATCTAAAATAATCTCAAATGAGCTACCAGATCTAATAGGCATATGTAGTGAGGTCACATAATGTAAGGTCAATATATAAAATCAATTGTTTCTATGTAGTAGCAATCAACAATAGCACACTGGAATTTTAAATAGAACTTCTTTAATAATACTAATAAGTTAAAAATATTTATTCATTATTCTATCAAAATATGTGGAAGATTTTTATACTGGAAATCATAAAATGTTTGGTGAGACAATTTAAATAAGATAAAAAATTATGGACAAATATATACATTTCTGAGTTGGAAGATAAAAGAAAATGCCAAAATAGCAATTTTCCTCCAAATGATCTATAGAAACAAGGTAATCTCAATCAAACTACAGCAGACATTTCTGTGTAGAAATTTAAAAAGCTGATTCTAAAATTTAAATAAGAAACAATGGATCTAGAATGGCAAAGATAATTTTGAAAAGAAAGAGCAAATTTACACTATTTGATTATAAGAATGGCTATAAAGCAACAATAATCAAGGTAGTGTGATATTGCCAAAGTATAAGTACACAGATAGAATTTTAAAAATATGCAGAAATAGACACATACAGACCTGGTTATTTGATGCTTGATAAAACTGTCAAAGGAATTATACTAAGAATATAGCCTTCTCAGTAAATGAAGCTGGACAGCAGAATCTCTACATGCAAAAAAAAAAAAAGTGCATCTCTACCCCTAATTACATTATATACAAAAATTAGCTCAAAATAGATCATAGACATAAAATTATAAAATTTCTAGAAAACATAAAGAAAAACAGATCTTTGTGACCTTGGGTTAGGCAAAGATTTATTATTATATAAGATATATACACACACATAAAAAAAACAAGAGCAAAAATAAAATATTGATAAATTACACTTCATTAAAGTTAAAAATTTTTACTCTTTCAAACATCTATGAAAGAAAAAAAAAGAAATGACACAAACTGGAAAATGTAATTAAAACCACAGTAAGATACTACTACACATCTACTGGATTGTTTCAAATAAGACTTGATAATACTAGACATCATCAGGAATATGGTTCAATTGGAATTTTCATATATTCCTGGTGTGGGTGCAAAATAGTACACATCCATTTTTAAAAAGGTGTAAGGCAATTTCATATCAAGGTTACAAATTTACCATGTGGCCCATACTTCTACTCCTAGGTATTTACCAAAGGAAAATGAAGACATGTTCAAATGATACTTGTATGAATATTTATAGCAGATTTATTCATAATCACCGAAAGCTTGAAACAACTCAAATATTCATCAATTGGTGGATGGTTTATAAAATCGTAATTTATACATATAATGGCATATAACTTAGTGAAAGGATGAACTGCTGATACATGCAACAGTAAGAATGACTCTTAGAGGTGTTATGCTGAGTGAAGCAAGTCTGTCTTGAAAGGCCATACACCAAAGTGTCATTCCACTTAAATGACACTTTGAAACTATAGTGACAGAACATGCAAGGATAGAAATCCAATCAACAGTTACCAAGAGTTTGGGGTGGTATAAGGGAATTGTCCATAAAGTAATGAACTTTTAAGGATGATGGGAATATTCTATATCTTAATCATGGTAATGGTGATACTCACTGTTTCAATTTGTCAAAATTCATAAAATAGTACTCCTGAAAAGATGAATTTTGTAAATTATTAGACATCTTTATGTAAATTATACTTCAACAACCAACAGCCAAACAACAAGACTAAGAAAGAAATAGAGCATGGCACATTAAGAGAAAAAAAAAATCAATATGTGGGCTCTCTCTTCTTTCATACAAGTCTTTGGCTTGATAAACTGCTCATTGTCCAATATTTGCCCCAAATTTTACTCTGTCTCTACATGATCTCTCAAATTCACAAGCCCTCCTCTCAGGCCTCATTTTTTCTTTTGAAAGCATCACGATAACCAATGGTATGCCTAGAATATACGCTTGTCAGATACTTTCATAAATACCAATTGCTAATTTGGTGGAATGTGGATGTTGTTTTATCCACCAATGTGGTGCCAAGCTGACCACATTTACCACGTCTGCTTTTGTCTGGCTGAACAACTTTTCATTCTCTAAAGCTCTGATTAGTCTACATTAGTAGTAGTGTCTGGGATCCATGTCCTTTTAAATTCTGATTTGTCAACCTGCCAAATAAAGCCTGAGTGTTTTTATTTTCCAGATTATTATTAATTCTAAAGGCAAGTTATTGATTTTTTTCTTCTACAGCATCCTTTGTTTCTGTGATTCTCATTCAATAGTACATAGTAATATAATCTATGCAGTTTCTTATTAATGCAGATGCAAAGCTCTATACCAAACCTACAAAATTAGAAGCCATGAGTAGAATCTCTGGAAAGTGTATATTTTAATATGAATAAACAATTCTAATATTTATTTTTGTTCTCAGTTTTGTGAGTGACCAGTTTGTTTCACATAACATAACTTATACTAATATTTGTAGTATGTTACTAAATTGGGAATTTAGATTTTTTTGGTTCTAAGTAACTGCATCAGCGAGACTACAAAAAGGTAGATCAGATTACAACTAGACATGTATTTACATCTAGGCTGAAATATGTGCAACATATAAAAATGTCAAATCAATTTTCCTCTACATTATTAAAGACAACATAAATAATCTGCCTTGTGCTACTGAGACTGACATTTTATAGTTGAAATTCTTTCTATTCGTTTTAAAATGTAAACTTAAATATCTTTTTTTCCTTACATCATGTATGCATGTGTATGTATTAACTGCTAATTTTATATGCCAATTTAGCTGGTCAATGATCCAGATATTTGATCAAACATGATTGAATGCAGCTATGAAGGCATTTTTTAGATAAGATTAACATTTAAATCAATAGTATTTGAGCAAAGAGATAACTCTCCATAATATGGGTGGTCATCGTCTAATCTTCGAAGGCCTTAAGAAAATGACTGACCTTCTCTGAGGAAAAGGAAATTTTACTAGCAGACTGCCTTTCAACTTTGAATTACAATATCATCTCTTCCCTGAGTCTTTAGTTGCCTTGACTACACTGCAGATTTTGGACTTGCCAGCTTCCACAATCAAATGAGCCAATTGCCTAAAATAAACATCTTTCTTTCATTTTATACACACACACACACACACACACACACACACACACGTATATATACACATATATGTATGTGTATATATACACACATATGTTAAGAATATGTATGTTCTTAATATATATATTAATTAAGAATAAGTACTTCAGTTTTTGAATTTTTATGGTCAAACTTCTTGAATATTTAATTTCTTTGAGGCGTATGGAATAGAAATATCTTCAGAATAGCAGTTTATTGGGAAGAAAAAATAATTTTTCCTCTACTATTCTAGGTTCTTGGCTGAGACTCCCACCTCCTGTCAACCCTATAATAAAAGACAGACTAACAGGAGAAACATAAAAATAAAAGTTTAATAACATATACACCTCCTCCTATATACATGAGGGATAGCCATAAAAACTGTGTAACTCCCTGAAATGGCCCAAATCACCACCTTAAATATCATCTCCAGATAAAGACAAAAGAAGATGTTGGGGGTGGAGAGAGCCAGTTATGGGAGGTTATCTGGCAAAGCTCAGTAAAAGTGGGTTCTTTTTTTTGCCTTCACTGATAAATTTCTAGAGATTTAGTCATCCTCCTCTTCTTGGTACAAGAAGGGAGACACCTTACATGGAGATTTTTCTTCTAAATATAAATTTATCTTACAAAAGGGCAACTTCTACAGGTTATCAGAGCTTTCCCTATGTCTGCAGTTTCTTAAAAAGAGCCAGCTCGACATAACCCTTATGTCAAAAAGGCATATTTTGGGGTAGCAAATTCTCCTCCCCTTGAAGTTCATATGTAATTATAGTACTTTTGAGCAAGGTAACAGCTAGCTCCCTTTAAGGTTTCCTGATGGAAATTTCTACCAACCCTGAATGTCTTCTAAGATTGTCATCAAATATTCTTGCCTGTCCCCAAAACTGCCACTGGTAATAAGGCACAGTCCTAACTGCTGGGCTTGGAACTGAGCATAGCTAGAAATAGGCTTTAAATGATGCCAAATTTTCTGAGCTACAAGGTCATAAGTAGCTCTGAAATTTAAAATGTTAAAATTAGATATTGAACTATGTTTTGGTTTCCAGTACTAAGATCTTATGTGACATTTATCAGTATGTATCAATATATCTAATCTACACAGTTTTCACTGGATGCTCTTTGATAAGCCTATGATTAATTTATATAAGTCAAAATGGGTTCTCAGTTCTTAGCAACCCATATGACACATTGTCGGCAAAGTTTTTATCTAGTTTAATTGCACTAAAATTTTAATAATGATGAGGCAATCTCCCCTGCCATCAGTACACTTTAGAATGTTGGATTTTAGAATGGAACTCTGGACATGAGCAGAGAAATCTTATTCAGCCTCTCACTGGATGCACACTTTTAGGGAAGGCAAATAATCTGAGCTTGTTTTGCTGCTTATTTCAATGAGTTGCAAATACTTATCAAAATCTTATTATAGCTTTTTCCAAAGCTTATATATTATGCCTCAATCCTCTAATGATTAATTTAAAAAAAATAGCACTAACATGACATTTTTATGCTAAAGAGTAAGTCATCCTGTGTTTGACTCATTGGCGACTTTTATTTTATATAAAATATGTTTGGCATTTGTACTTATTTTTGTAGAACAATCATGAAAATATAAAATTAACTCAGAAAGTAGATATTGGTTTCTTGTGCATAAGAAAGAAAATAGATAAGATGTGTTGGTCTTTGGTGCATAGAAATTGGTAAAATTGGTGCTGATTTTGATATTATTGGGGAGAAATTTTGATTAGATTTCATTTAGTGGGGAAAATTGGACCCTGCTACAAACTCTATAGTATTCCATGCTCCAGACAGGCTTACAGACCTCTCCATCTGTCAAATATCATGCTCTTTGGTTTGGAACATATTCCTTGGTTTGGAGCATTATGTCTGAACAGATGGAGTGGCCTGTTTGTAGATAAAATTAACAATGCATTTCTGTATATATTAGTTCGTTCTAGTTTTCATAATTTTTTTCCCCTGTGGTATTTAAAACCCAAATTACTTGTGTTGTCTAAAAGAGAGTATGAAAATGCTGAGCTTGAGCAACTCAAAATAACTCTGCTGTAATTCTGGCCAACAGTAAAGGTTTTGAAAAATCACTTGACATATAGAGGGTATATTTTGGATACTTTAAAAAATATTATATAGCAAAAATTCTCTTCTAAATATCTAAAACTGTATAAATTAGAATTATACAATTACATGATCAATGTGATTTGATACTTTCTATTAAAATGTCATTTTCAGATATTGTAAACAATCATTGCTCTAAGAATATAGAGAATAGAAGAACTTTTATGGTCAATAGAAATGAATAATATTAGGAATGAAAATTATTTTTCTCATGACAAATGTATGAATAGCTAAAAGTCATAATTATCTGTTGCTTAATTTTAATTATCTTTATATTTTTATTGATTTCAAAATGTATTTACAGATGCAAATATTCTGTCAATGAAATTCCAAAAGTTTTGTTATCCTGGTGTCTTTTTAATAACATTATATGCGTGTATATTTTATACATAATAGCAAAATAGCAATAAATGATCATAACTATCTCTTCTTTTTTATAGTTTCTATTCCTTTTAACATTCCATAAGATGGCATAAGTATTATGGTAGAATTCTATTTTATTCCACCAGTTTTATATTTTCAGGATAAATGTTTCATCATGACTAGTCTATCTCACATTTACTTATTTTTTCTAGATGATTTTTGAACTTACATTGTTAAATTTTTTCATTGTTCTTAGGTCATGTTTCATATACTTATAAAATTAACAGAAAATTGTTGACCTTATCACACTACTGAGATTTCCAGTTCAGAAACAAAACATATTTTCCATTTATTTGATGTTTTTTCTTTAAATCTAAATAGAAAATCTACTCTTTAGATTTTTGAGGGATCAGTTCATGAGAGAACTATTGCTGTTTAATAGATATTTTTAATTGAACAATTTACTTTAAAAATTACTTTTATTAGGTTCTTGGGGTTTTCTGAATATTTTCAAATAATCATGTCATGTATGAACAATCATTTTATAAATAGATTTACTTTCCTTCTTTTTTCTCTCAAATCTTACAATTTTTCTAGAAATTGAAAAAAGTTATATACCAACTATAATAAACTTTTTCTTTATTGAGAATGTCTCTAGTATAAGATATAAACTAATGATTCATATATATATCTAACTATATTAAAAGTTTCATAATTCTTATTTGGGAGAAATCGGATGAACTGTTTTCCAATATCCACATTTTTTTTTTTTTTGTCTTCATATGAGCTAGGGCTAGGTAACTGTCACATAAGTGCAATCATATATATGGCCTAGAGCAAAGGTGATTAAAATTAGATGTGTCTTTTCTCTCTCTCTTTCCCTGAATGTCATCTGGATGTAGGAGATCAAATTGAAGGCTGGAGAGAAGCCACTAAATAGAATATTTGTATAAATAGAAACAATGATTTTTCAAATAATTTTGTGGAGCTGAAACTCTGCTTGGTAATACAGCACCTCATTGAACAAACTGAAGAAGGAATAACACATTTTGTTTTAAGCTTCTGATAGTTGCAGATTATTTGTTAAAATAGGTTTATACTCTGACTAATACACTTAGGTTTTTGAAAAAAAAAATGAAGAATTGATGTAGAATGGATTATTTGGAGTTGATTTTTGAGGTTATATTGTATTTTTTGTATTATTTAAACTGTAGTTGTGACAAATTATAGTAAGTTTTTTTATCACTGAACAGCTTTTGATACTAGAATATCTCTACTTAATCATAATGAGTCATTTTTATTCCAGTAGAGTCCACATGTTAATATTTTTTGAAATTTTCCATTATATTAAAATTATGACAAATAAATAGTCAAATAAAATTTCAATATTACATTTGTAAAATATCAATAAATTGTATGGCATGAGTCAAAGCTAGAAATCAGCTAAGTGTATTGTTTATAATTTATTTAATTCTTTCCATTATGATTTATAGAATTGCAACCAAACTTTTATTTAAGCATTCCCATTTCTATTTAAAGTATGATAGCCTTTAGAAAAAATGTCAAGCATAATTACCTGCATACTAGATATTCATTTCTTATTTGTATATGGAGTAAACAAGCTTGTTAGACCTATAATACACTAATCAATGAACATCAACATTCAAATAGTGGACAATACATAAAATATTGAATTGGTACCCATAACAACTTCTCAGTTTACATAATATCTAATAATAACAAAATCTGCTATAATGACTACAAATACCACAATGTGTCCAATATTTTTAATAAAAATTTACATATGTAGCATGAAATAAATTATTTATCTAAGGAATATATATGTAATTTTTTATTGTGCATCTTCTTTTTTATGTTTTTTAGGTTTATTGAACTCACATCATAAAAGGTTAGAGCTTAGATTCAAAATATAAGCAAAATGACATAAATGGTATGGACAGCTCATTAGATTAAAAGTTATCATCATGTACTAGTATCTTTCTTATTATATAATGACAATAATATCATCTGATGGCTTACAATACAATCTCTAAATAGGTTGGTTGATTAATTATTTAATTATTCAGTTAACATACAATTATTTACAAAGGCTTTTTTTGTGAAGAAATCATGGTGACTTTTACACAATATGTAATATTAATCTTTATTATCTCTAGTATAAATCAGATACATTAAATATTTGTATTTAAAAATAATCAACCTTTTAAAATATTTCTACCAAATAGCATTCTATAATTTATACATCATAAGAGAAAAGATACTTATGAAGAAAAAAACTTCTTGAATTCCATGTATCTACTTGCATCTATGTTTTTCATATTTCAAAATCATGTTTAGCAGGTTGATCTCTTGTTCTTTGAAGCAGTAAGACAACCTGATATAAACAAATTTGATGTTTTTTTTTAACATTTTTTTGAATGACAGACATTACAAATTAAATGAGTTTTTATCATCATGTAAACTAAATGTTTGTCAGTTACTCTATTCAAAAACTGCTTGAGAAATTAAATGTGTAGTCCAAAGAAATGATAAATATCCAATGAGATAACTACCTCCATTTTTAAAAAACTTGCTACCAAAGACAATCTCAGTGGCAAAACAGAAACAAATTTAAATGATTTACCAAGTGTCCATCATTTCTGCTTTCAGAAAAAGAATCTTCCCCAATGACAGAACATTCTGCTCTAAAATACCTGATGTGAGCAGCCAACCAATGAATCTTCTTGAGAGAAAAGCCAGATAAACTGATCATCTTAGTATAAAATCCATTCATCAATGCTTCCTATAACAACAGTTTCTCCTAATCTAATTCATTCTATGAGGAAGTACTTCAATGCTATAAAACTAAAAAATGTCAATCTGCCATTTTTTCCTTTTGTTTTGTTTATTAAAAATTTTTCATGTGAGGCAATTGAATACTGAGGCCCTGGGACATGCAGAGATGCCCAAGTTTACATTTTCATTGTGGTTCTTTAAGAATTGACTTTGGTATTTTATAAAGCAGATTTGACTTTGACAATATTAAGCCATCATTTTAGTTTAAAAATACTTTATAATCAGACTATATCACAAACATCATGGTTTTTGGCTCTCTGTCTCTCTTTTCTCCTCTATCTGTAAATCTACACATAGGTGGTAGGGTATGTAATTAATGATTCATATCATGGTTTCTGAAATCAAATCCAGCTCTCCTTCTTCCCAAACATGTGACCTTGGCTAAATTAATTAAATTCTTCATGGCTCAGTTCCCTAATCTGTAAAACAGTGATAATAATAATTGATCAAATATTTTGAGACTTAATACATGTAAATCACTTAGAACAGTGTAAGCATATATTGAGTATTTGATAAATGTTAGCATAAACATTTTAAATGGAAGATTCTATTGGAAAAATTATAAGGAAAAGTAAAAAAATTAAAATAGGAAAGGCTTTATAGAATATATTGATTATATTAGAACAGATATCATTAAATATAAGGTAGTATCCATGATTTTCTGTGTTATGTTTGCTTTCACTTAGTATGCCTTTAAAGACATGTTCAGTCTTTTACATAAGTATTTTTAAGGTATTTCGATATCTTCTTTTATGTAAATAAGATGACTCTAATAATATCTGGTAGTTGGCCTTTCTAGTGATGTACTTATTAAGGCTTCAACATTTGTCTAAAATTTTGACAGCAAAAATGCAAAATCCAACTCAAGGACAAGGAAATATAATTTGCCTAAGATGCAGTATGCATCTGTTTAATAAGATGATATAAAGTAGATATATGTTATTTTGGTAATCCCACTTCCCTTATTAAAGATTTTGTGAAAGCAACACATTTTCCAACTTTGGGAGTGAACTACAGTATTCCTTGTCCTTTCTTTCTAAGAGTTAACTTGTGGGCATTTTTAATAGTTTTGGCCAGTTGGAACTTTGGTATTTAAATAGAAAGTAATTGATCAAAAAAATCAGGAATGTCAACTACAACTCAGAGCATGGGTGAAGTTCATTGTCCAGGAACAACACAATGAGTGTGCAGATGTGACACTAAACCATCCTATCAAATTATTCCTGTGGTCTATCACAGTTGTATTTTCTGCTGCTTGTTTTACAGAAGCTGTCGCTTTAGGTATCTTTTGATTCTGTAATCTTTCCAATATACTTCCAATAAATTCGGTCTTGTTATTTCTATGTTTATAGAAGTAAACTAGCTCATTTTGTTGTTTGTATGAATGCCTTAACTAATTCTCAGGTGACAGCTATTGTGACAATGATGACCATTTTAGAGGAGGTCTCCTATGGGAATGGTTAGGTTCACAGCTCAGAACCAAAGGATTCAGTACAGTGTCTACAGTAGCATTGATGGAGTAGGACAATATTTAAAAGTTAAATTTAATTTTTTGTTCACAAACATATATAACCTGAAAATTAATGAAGGGGCCTGGTAGAATGTCATGAGTACTGTGCACAGAGTCAGAAGACTGGTACTCGAACCCTGGCTATTTCACGTACCATGAGACTTTGCAATCCCCGAAATCAGTTATATATAGATATAGACTGAGCTTGATCAATGGTTTGAAATGCATGGTCAAGAGAGACTTAGACAGTGGACTCAGCAGAGCATCACAAGTGGGAGAAACTGAAAAAAGGAAAGCAGAATGGGACTTTGGTAGCTTTCTTCAACTAGTTAAGTTCTATCTATAGATCACACACACACACACACACACACACACACACACATTCTTTAACATCTAAATTGATATGAAAAAGGTTAAAATGATGAAACATTTTAAAAATCACCAAAATACTTTCTCTCAAGGTCTCTAGTCACTAGAATATATATACATTTTTTAGTAATTTTTTTCTCAAATGACCTTATAAATGGATGTTGGAGTAAACATTTGATTTACTTATCCTATATCACACAACTTCAAAAAGAATATTTTTAAATCAGTTTGTCTGGATACATAGTTCATTTCAAATTAAATTTCTCTTTTTATTTGAAAAATATTTATGCATAAGTTAATTTAAATCATGGCAATGAACACAGGACAAATAATTATTTTCAGTGGTAAAGATTTGATAATTTATATTAAAACAATTGTGTTTTCTATGCTATTTTAAACAATGTATCTACTTTTCATAATTAATAAATAAAAAGAAATGTCAAAGTGAGAGTTTAATGATTTCCATAACATCCTTCAAAAATACATGCTCAACTATAGAATTATAATTTTGTATCTTGAGATTTCATGTGCTTTTCTTCATTTGACTTAATCCATTGCCTTTAAAACACACACTTTTCTATCACTGTTGCTGCACATTCAAACATAATGACATTTGACAGTAAATACATAGGCTCATCAAATCACTTATCTCCCTATGCTTCTGTAGTAATATTGAGAGAATCTGGATAAATCACATCGCAAAGGGTACAGCTGCTCTCAAACAGCATAACTAATGAATTGCCTTGATGGAAGACAGAAAGCAATGTCTTGCATTCATAATCTGAGACAGCTGACAGCCCAGTGCTTCATCTGAATTAGTCACCATATCTAATTATAACTTAAAAAATTATTGCCATTTTTAAACTAATAATTAGTAAACACCTAATATCAACTCCTTAGAAAAAAAAATAGATTGCTGTACAGTTTACAGAATGATAAAATATAATTTGTGCTAATGTACATGGTCATGTTTTTGTTTTATTTTTGCCTTTTTCCTTTTTAAAATCAAAATTAGAGTTGTCTAGTTACTATTTTGAAACATTATTGATAATATAAGAATATAGAAGAGAGTAGATTTCAGGTCTCTCATCACACACAAAAAAGTGGTAATTATGTGAGATAATATATTAATTAGCCTGACTGTAGTAATTATTTCATTATATATGTATATCAAAACATCATGTACACCTTAAATATGTACACTTTTTATTTTAAAATATAGAAATGAAAAAGAACAAACTAATAATATAATGAAATAAAAATAAAAATTAAAAACTACAATAAAGGAAAAATAGCTATACATTTAACTTTTATTTCAATCGAGTGTATATATTTATACAAATTGTATAATAGTTTGGTGTCCTCCCAATGTTATAAGGTAGGATTTGTGGTTATTATCAACTAAAGCAAATTCCTGCTTGATAGATTCAAGAACAGTTTTCAAAATATGAGAATTTCTATATTTTTAGAACATTTGACTGATATATAAATTTTATAACCATGTAATTTATTACATAGTTAAGTTATCAAGGTCATAGGTAAAGTTTATATTTGAAGAATATAAAGTAGTCAAGAGTAAATAACTTTCTTATATAGTCACAAGAATTAGAAGCACATTGTTTCAAAAAAGAAAATGGATTAGAATAGAGAGAAAGAAATTTTTCAACCTTACTGAATCAAAGAAATATGAAATAAAATCACAATTAGGTGAAATATAACAAAATTTGTTTTTTTAAAAAAAAATACTGGTAAAAGTGTAAGCTGCTAAATAATTGTAATGAAAACATTCCATTCATTTAATCTCTCCTCCCATAAAAGCTAATGATAAATGCTCAATTGGTAATTTAATTTCTGTGAATTTTTATAAAAGAAGTGGCATATAAAAAAACATTTTTTAGCAATGAAAATATTGTAGCAACAGGAAAATGCAAGGTAAAAGCATTTTATGAGATAAAAGCAAAGAGTGAAATAGGTGAAGATGGTCATAAGATACAATCTTCCAGTTATAAAATAAGTTGAGTCTTGGAGTTGTAATATACAGCATGGTGACTACTTAATGATACTATATTATATATTTCAAAGAGAGTAGATCTTAAAAGTTCTCATTGCAAGAAAAAAATTTCTATGTGTAGTGATAGATGTTAACTGGACTTACTATGGTGATGACTTTGCTATATATACAAATACTGAATCACCATGGAGTACACCTAAAACTAATATAATATTGTCTGTTTATTATATCCCAATATAAAATGTGTTAATCTTATGAAGATAAAAGATTACTCAGTGCCAAGAACAATTCATCATACACTTTCCTCTTCTTATAGTTATTAACAGATGTTTCATGTTGAACGTATACTTCAATTTTATAATTAAGATATATATAATACAAATAATTAATACATTTATATATTACCCAATATAAAAAATATGGAAGCTCAAATATCAACTTAACATATTTAAAGTGTAAAATAGAAACTATGCCACTTTTTACATTATGAATCAGTCATATAATGCAGAGAGTATTTCTGGAATTTAAAAATTAGTATTGTTTATCTTATATTTTCAGCAACTTCTAAAAGATATGAATATCACATTGTTAATATTTAACAATTTGTTTTTACCATACATTGATTAAAAAAATGTCAGAATCCCATACAAAAACCCTAGAAAAAAGAAAAATGTACTCAGTTTCAAGCATAAAATTGTTCACTTATCTATCTTTTATTATTCATAATTTTTAGAGATTTTTGGTTTAAATAAAACGTGTGAGTTATTGAAAAAAGAACAAACATTGTAGACACAAAATAATTATTATGGCAGAATCAGATATGACAGAGATATTGGAACAATCAGTCAGGGAATTTAAAATAAAATAACTATGACAAATATTTTGAAAGCTCTAAGACAAAAGTTAGACAACACTTATAACCAGATAGATATTTTCAACAGAGAAATAAATTATAAGAAATAAGAAAATTAAAATGTTTAAAATCAAAGCACAACAATAGAAATGAAGAAGCCCTCAACAGCCTCATTGGTAGACTTAATAGAGTTGAGAAAAAAAAAATCAATATACTTGAGGGTAGGTTAATAGAGGTTAACAGAGAATACCCAAACCAAAATGTAAAGAAAAAAAAAGATTTAAAAAATAGAACATAGCATACATGAGATAGAGGACAGTATCAAATTCCCTGATATACATATAATCATTATCATACAACAGAGACAAAATGAGGCACAAGAGATATTTGAAGAAATAATGTCAGAAAAATTGCCAAAATTACAGACATATCAAACCACAATTCCAAAAATTTTAGAGAATAAAAAGCAAGGTTAATATTAAAGAGAAGGCCATTTATATTATATTCAAATTGTTGGAAGAGATACAGAGAAAATCTTGAGTAAACCAAAGAAAAAGTCATCATATACAAAAAAACAAGCATAAAATTTAGCAGACTTTTTCTCAGAAACCAAGTAAGAAATAAGACACTGGATAAAATTGTTAAAATGCTGAGTAAAGAAAAAAGTCATAATCTTAATGAATATTCTATACAAATATCTTTTAAAAGTCAATCAGAAATAAAACTTACTCAGAAGAATAAAAACCAAGGAAATTGTCAGTAGGCATACTCTATTAGAAATGTTAAAGGCAGTTCTGTAGGTAGAAGAATATGATATAGATCACAGAAGCCAAGAGCTAAAAAGCACTTAAAATGAGTCAAATAAAAAATAAAACTATTTTCATGGTGTTAATTTCTCTAAGAGATAATTGAAAGCTTAAAGCAAAAAAATCATAACAATTATTATCTCTTTATAGTATATGTAAAAGTAAACATATGACAAGGTTTAGAAGGGAGGAATTGGGAATTATTGTTATAAGATGTTTACACTGTTTTTCAAGTGGTATCATAATCTTTGATGGTAAACTCAAATATAAATATATTTATATTATGAATATATATGTATTGTATGTATATATTATATGTATGCATATTATAGATCTATTATATATGCATTATACATATTTTATCTATGTATTATGCAGTTATACATATATATGTTATACATGTATTATATTTAACACATATATATGTATAATAAAACTAAGGTAACTAGTAAGTTTTTTAAAAAGAAGTATAAATAATTGTGGAAATTAAATAGAATCATGAAACTTGCTCTGTTTAACCCAAGAAAGAACATATTCTGTTAAAACCAAGTAAGGTAGAAATGAAAGGTAAAATACAAATGAACAAATAAAACATTTGAAAAAAGATAAGAAAATGACATATTTTGATCCAACCATATCATCAATTCCCTTAAATATGAAATTCTACATCAGTTAAAAGACAGAGGTTGTCAGATTTATTGTTAGAGTAAGAAAATAAAACCTAAATATATGTTGTCTTTAAGGTAAAAATCATTCTTCAAGGAGATCTTCAAGGAATCCTTGTATCAAACTTCCTTACTTTTTATTTCCATAATAGCACTCTACTTTTTGAAATATTCAGCAAGTTGCAAATTACTTAAAAATTATGTTCTACTTTACATCAGAAATAATGTTTTTCTCATCTCTAAAATCATCCTAGTATCTATCATAATGCTGAACAAATGCCCCTTATAAAGCTCTCAGTATCTTTAAACAAATCATAATTTTATAATTTATACAAAATTGATAATATGAGAAGAATTTTCTGATAATATCTCCCAGTCGAGCTGGAAAGAGTATACTAAACATGTATTTACGTGCATTTAAACCTCTTCATTAATTTTTTATGAAAACAATTATTTAAATATAGCATAAGATATGCTATAATTCTTCTTGATGGACAAATAAATAAAAAGTAAAATTATCATTATATAAAAAGCATCTGAAAAAACACGGTAACATTTGAGTTTATATGACAAAGATAATACTGTTTATCTCTGGATGTTAATGTGAAGAATGTATTTAATGACATTTAAAGTTGTGTTTATGATACTTTATAATATTTGGGAAAACAAATATGATTTCAGATAATAAGTAGAAGAAATATGCTAATGGATTTTCAGTTGATGAAGTCTAAATTAAATATAAAAACGGAACCAAATCAAGAAGAATTACTCAAAAACTGGTCTGATAGATGGCAGAAACAAAATTTATATAATAAAATTTTATTATCCCCTCAAAATAGTTTATGATTCTGATCTATTTTTTGTTTTACATATTTAATTTTTATATTTTTCTCTTAATATCACAATCCTGACATTTTGACTTATTAAATCTTTGTTTTCTATAAATTCATATAAATCATGACTTTCTTGTTTCGCACAAGTTCTAATTTTAAACACAATAATTTTATTTCTTTGAAGGCTTAATTATCAAAGAAAATTCACATAAAATATTCAACCATGCACCACTTGAAATCATGTAATGTTCCAAAGTCATTAATAAAAGAACATTAAATGGCAGAATAAAAAGCTAACTAAATTATAATTTAAAAGAACATCAATAGAAGGCAAAATACAATCACCCCCAATATAGACAATAATATAAATACTGTAAAAGTAAATATTTTAAGAGAAAACAGGTGATGCTATAAAGAACTAATAGAAAACACATACACATTTTATCTGAAAACTTAAGGCAATTAAGTGCATTGATTTCTCCACACAAAAAAAATTAGTCTGTAACAGTGAGAGAACATTACCTATATACTATGCAAGTTACATTAAAAAAAAAAAAAGAACAAAAGTGCAAATCAGGATATGCAACCACCGATGATGTATAGGACAAAAATCAAATCATGGTAATTATGTGCTGTAGCCTAAATTTATTTCATTATGTGTTGAGCAATAGTTGATTTGATGGTTTTACTAGAAGATGAAAGCAGAGCAATTTATTGTTCTTTCTTAGATCTGCTTTAAGTGGTTTTTCAGTCACGTATAGTAAAAGGTATTCAGTTTAATATTTACATGTATCAGAAACTATGTATCGTTTCATTTCAGAGCAATGTGCTATATTTAAAATGCCAATGTTTATCCAATTATATTAATGTTCGAGCCAGGGAATGCCTCCAAATTATGCACATACCATCATCCCATTTTCTTAATCAACATTGATTGCAAAATTCTTGCTAATTGACTCAATTGTGTTACGCCTGTCTTGACTCATCCAAATCAAACAGGGTTCATTAAAATTCAAGTTTCCTGTAATAACATCAGATTATACATTGATATGATCCATTTGTTTAGAGACAAACTGGATCGAATTGCAATATTTTATACATGCAAATAAGTGAATTTTGTCAATGGGCATAGAATTTTTTAGTGTAGAATTAAAGATATTAGAAATGACATTTTTATTGTATTCATAGTTCTAGTTATTCTTGGGATTATGTGAGAAAAAACTACATGTGATCAATAATGAAAAGAATTGAAATTATATATTTAAATATTTTAGTAGTTAAAAGGAAAATAAAAATATATTTTTTAAAAAAATAAGACTTTTGGCGTGATTTATTTATATGTTGAAATTGCATCAAATAACACGGCTGATTGTAAATACTAATGTATTTTTGATAACTAAAAATAGCAACTCGAAAAGTCAAGAATTACCCATATCCCAAATATACCTTTTAAAAAGTTTTGTTTTGGTTAATTTTTAAAATTCTAATACTTTAAAATGAACTTCGATTTTAATTTGTGTACAATTTTATGAATTTTAACACATACACAATTTCATATAATCACCAACATAATACTAAGAGAACATTTCTATTACCTCAGAAAAGTTCTTCATGCTATCTCCTTATAGTCACATCCTCCCATGACTTCTGGCAACCACTAATCTGTTTTCCTCACTATAGGTTTTTTTTTTTTTTTTTTTTTTCCAAGAATGTCATTATATGATTTGGAAGAATATAGTATGTATCTTTCTGAAAATGATTTTATTCACTTAGTAGAATACCTTTGAAATTCAAGTCATTGCAGATGTCAATATATTTAAGTTTTCGCAAGTATTGATGACTATTATTCTATTATATGGGTGTAACCCATTTTGTTTATCCACTCACCTACGGAAAGATCTTTTCCTTTAGGAATTGCAAAATACATTCATAACTATGCAATGTTTATTTAGAATTCATATAGTATCATTTCAGTTGGAATGTAGAAAACTTTTCATCTGACAGTTTCATTTAGTGTCCTCTTTTTAGCTATAGTTATCTTATCTTTTGCCTCTATATACATTGAAATCCCCGCGAGGCAATGTATTTGTTTTCAACTTTTAAAAATATTTAAAGAACTCAAGAGGAGAAGTAGTATATATTATATTTGCTGTATATTTACAGTTTACCTTCTACTTTATTCCTGATTTTCTATTTCTTTCCAATATCATTTCTTTTCTGACTGAAGAATTTCTTTTAACAATTATTTTAGAGCATCTAGCAGGCTCTAAAATACTTTAGTTTTATTTCATCTGAGATTCTTAAAATTTTTTTTTCAATTACAATTGACATACATTATATTAGTTTCAGGTGTACAACATAGTAATTAGATATTTATACAACTTATGAAATGATTATCTCTATAAGTCTAGTACCCATCTGACACCATACATAGTTATTACAATATTATTGACTATATTCTCCATACTGTACTTTATATCACTGTAGCTGCTTTTATAACTAGCAATTTGCACATCGTAATCCTTTGTCCTTTTTCACCCATGCCCCCAACCCCTTGCCATCTGGAAAACACCAGTTTGTTCCTGTATCTATGAGTTTGTTTCTGTTTTGTTCATTTATTGTTTTTTAGATTCTACATATAAGTGAAATCATATAGTATTTGTCTTTCTCTATTTGCCATATTTTCACTTAGTATAATACTACTCTCTAGGTCCATTCACATCATTACAAATGGTATGATTTTATTTCTCTTTATGGCTGAGTAATATTCCATTGCATATATGTACCACTTCTCTATCTATTCTTTAGTCAATGTGCCTTTATGTTGCTTCCATTATAAATAAAAATTATAAATAAAGCTGCAATGAACATAGGAATGTATATATCTTTTTGAATTTGTGCTTTGTATTGTTTCAGGCAAATTCTTAGAAGTGGAATTGCTACGTCACATGGTAATTGTATTTTTAATTTTTTGACAAATGTCCATACTGTTTTCCATAGTGGCTGCAACGTTTGCAATCCCACTAACATTGCATTGGAGTTCTCTTTTCTCCATGTCCTCGCCAGCACTCATTTTGTGTTGATTCATTGTTGATGGCCATTCTGACAGGTGTAAGGTGATATCTCATAGTGGTTTTAATTTGCACTTCCCTAATAATTAGTGATGAATATTTTTCACATGTCTATTGGCCATCTGTATGTCCTCTTTGAAGAAATATCTATTCAGGTCCTCTGCCCATTTTTAAATGGATTTTTTTGTATGTATGTTAAGTTGCATGAGTTCCTTTTATATTTGGATACTAACCCCTTATTGAATGTAGCATTGGTGAATAACTTCTCCCATTCAGTAGGTTGTCTTTTGTTTTGTTGATGATTTCCTTCACTGTGCAAAAACTCTTTAGTGTGATATAATCTCATTTATTTTTTGTTTGTTTTTTTGTTTTCCTTGTCCGAAGAGAACATATTCAAAACACTATTACTGAGATCTACCAAAGAATTTACTGCCATTTTTTTCTTCTGCAAGTTTTATTGCTTCAGTTCTTACAGTTAAGTCTTTAATCATCTGAGAATATCCTTATTTTACCATCATCCTGAAGGATATTTCTACTTATAATAGAATTCTGGCTTGGCAGCTCTTTTTTTTTTTTTTCACCACTCCAAAAATGCTATATTTTTATTCTAGCTTCTCTGGTTTGCAGTGAGAAATCTTTAGTAATTCAAATCATTGTTCTCCTATAGATAATGAGCCATTTTTTCTATGGCTACTTTTAAGATTTTTATTTGTTATTAGTTTTCAGTAGTTTCGATTACAATATATTTGGACACAGATTTATTTGTGTTTATTCTGTTTGGAATTCATTCAGCTTCATGAATCTGTACATTTATGTCTTTTTTCAAATATGAAACTATCAGTCTATTATTTCTTCAAATCTTTTTCAACATCACATCATTTCCTCTCTTTATAGAACTTCAAAGTTGTGACCTTCTGTTGTTGTCCCATAGGTCTTTGAAACTCTATTCATTAGTTTTTAAAAATATATATATTTTCTTCTCCCAGATGTTCAGATTGAATAAACACTGTTTATCTTCAAGTTCACTGATTCTTTTTCATTTCCCTTCTGGTACTGAGTTTGTGAGTTTTTTTTTTTTTTTAATTCTAAAGTTATTGTTTGATTTCTCTTTATCCTATGTATTCTCTCTGTACTTTATATTTTAAATTTTAACATTTGTTTCAAAAGTGTTTGAACATTTTTAAAATAGCTGCTTCCAACATTTCTGTCAACTTTTATATATTTTTATTCAAGCATATTAATATTGCCATGGTTCATCATACACAGTAATTTTGCAGGAAATTTGAGTAATTTTGGTTACTCATAAATTTTGTAATTTTGAATAAATTTGGATAATCTTAGACATTTTGAATTTTACATATTGAGATATTGAGTTTTGTTTAATTCTTACGGAGAATGTCAAAGTTTCTGTTTTAGTATGCAATTCACCTGATTACTTTCAGGCTGCAAGATCTAACCTGCATTCTCTGGGTTGTGGTTCCAACGTCAATTCATTTTTCTACCCTTTGTAGTACTATACTGTTCTTTCACCAAGGTTTAGTGAAAGACTTGGGTAGAGATCTATTATCTCAGTTCTTTAAGGATTTTACATGCTAATTTGGATTAGATCCTTATATGCATAGGCCATCGGTGGGCCCAGAAAAGCTTACACTACTTTATGGTGTTGATTTTCCAAGCTTCTTCTCCAAAATCTCACCAATTTTCTGATCTCTTGGGCCCCCTTTTTAAAGGCAGAAAGCAACTTCTTTTGCTACTGAGCCATGTGTGGGACCAAGAAGTAAGAGCATATAGAAATAGAGAGAGTAGACAGCTGGGCTTTGGCCTCAACCTCTGAATCTAACTCCAGAGAATCAAAAGAAAGGTTCCCATTCCTTACACTCTTGGCTTCTACACCCCTGCCATCATTGCAGCTGTTACTCTATCACTACCACCATCTCCACAGGATTGCTTAAAGTCTATAGTATGACGGGAGAGATTAAAAAAAGAGAAAAAATGTTTCTTCCTCTCTCTCACTATGAACTTAGTAATTCACCTTCCTACTTCTCAGGCTAGACTACACAACTTTTCTTGGAGCTTGCGTTATTTTTGTTGTTGTTGTTGTTGTTGTTGTTGCTGTTGCTGCCTTAAGGTGTCCAGTCTGAGGTTCCCAACAGGCCAGGAGATACTAAAGGATACATCAGTTTGGCAGTACTTTGATTTGCAGTGTTCTATTTCAATCTACCTGTTACTGTTTACATTTCAGAGTACTCAAATAGCTGTGCCATGCATTCTATCAAGGTTTTATAGTATTCCATGAAAAAGAAAGGGGTATATATACCTCATCTTACTGCAAACTGGAAACTCCCCATTTATATGTTTTTAAAATCAGATAAATCTTATGCTACGGAGTAATATATGTGGAATTGGCAAGAGTTTTGTAACTTTACTGGATTTTGTTTTTTATATCAAATCTACAGATAAAATGCAGCATTGATTTCCCCACATGTTAATGTTCTCTACATTAAAACATTTTTTATGTTTTTACTGACATTTGTGTAACATAAACACATACTAAGATATACTTTTATACCAGATAAAGATATTAAAGGTTTATACATATAGAAAATAGTTTATGTAAACTACAAATTATTGTAAATAACAAATATCCAAAAGAACACAGCCACCCACATTTATGTAAATAATAATTTTGTTATACTTTCAGACTGTTAGCTCACCAAATATCACTTGGGGTAAATAGTAATTCATTTCTCCTATTCCTTTTTTGAAATGTTAATTTCTAATTATTCCATAAGAAAGTTGACAAATCAAATAATTCCATATTAGCTTGAGATATTGAAACTAAACTAAAAGTATGACTTCAGAGTGTAAGAATTGAAACCAGACCCTGTTCCTGTAGTCTCAAAGTATATGAATCTAGCATCTACCTGTGCTACATATTAAACCAAAGTACTATACTTTACATGTATGTACTTTGTCAGGTGATTGTTTGCTATTTGAAATTTATCAAATATTCAGAGATAAAACATCTGTTTTTCCATAAATATAATTTATAGCATTTTTGCAGATGGAGCAATTGTCAGTTCTTTGAGACTCTAAATATTTATGAATGCCATTATACAAGGATATAAAAATCTTTAAAGAAAATACTATTTTAAAATGACATTAAGAATGGCATCTTTTATATTTTCAGTTTGTACAAAGTAATTTTTTAAATTATTACAAAGAGATTTCAAGTCTATAAATGATCTTGTACTCAAATGGCGCTATTTTTAGCTTAAGAAAGGGTTGCTTGTAACCTAGGAACTGCAGTAACTTTCACAACTGAAACTGTGCTGCTTTATCATTTTTGGCAAAGATCATGTATTATCATTTAGACAAATCAGGTACTTACATTGCCACTATCATATCATTTAAATTGTCATTATTTAAGATGAAAATGTCAGAGTATGAATCAGAAACTGAATTTTAGTTAAGTGGAAAGATTCATTCATATGTTAGTGGATTGATAGGAGATAGACAACATTTTAGAAATGTTATGATCACCTTTTTCTTTCTTGGTTAACTAACATTTACAATTGAATGTTTAGGTCTCTTGTTTTTCCAGAGTATTCCCTTAGGTCTCTTCCTCAAATAACACTCTTGGCTGAAGTTTTAAATTTAATGGATATGAAATTATTTCAAAACAAAATATTGAATATGTACGTGTGTTTTTACTTGTGCAAATACAATGAATGATTATATTATTAAATTTTAAATGAGAAAATGTGACATCCAGCTTTACATATTACTGAGTTTTATAGACTTAGTAGCCAGAAATATTCTTCTGCCATCAGGCTTAATATGGGTATACTAAGAAAGCTACTTTCTGTAATTAAAAATATTAGGAATAGAAGTTGTACTTTGTAAAGCTCATTTATGACACCATAGTTTTTAAAAATTGTTCGCAAGAATGGATTTGCCTCTTAGACTTTGCTTCTCTAATCAGAAGCTCATTTTCTTTCTATAATATTTTCTCTATATATATCCTTTTAAACATATACAAACACACACACATGTGTGTGTGTGTGTGTGTGTGTATGTTTGTTGTAGTAATACATACATATAGGTAAATAATATTGAATGACAAATAAAAAGCAAGGGTACTTACCTGCAGCTCATCCTTCCAGTCTTACCTGTCAGTTCTATACCCTGAACCTCAGGCAACCACCAATGCCTTCTGAAGTCCTTTCTTCAATTAGTTCTCCCACCACTTTAAAATTTTATAGTTAATAATATTTTCTCAACTTTAGACATTATCCATTCATTTTCTTTTGTGACAGTCAAGATCCTTAGATCACCATTCAACATCTTCACACCACCACTATATTCCTTGGCATTGTGGAGAAGTTCACTGCCTCTTGGGGAGGAGGATAGAGGAAGCAACTGCACGTCTTCCTCAAGGTTGCATGTCTTCCTCAATGAATAATTCCAGACTATGAGGATCCACTTTTACTTGAGCCTTATGTTTTCAAATATGAAGTGTTATTTTTAATGTTTCTTGGTATTAAAATTGGTTCGAATTGATTTATTTCTACTGAATCCTGGACATGGTGCCTGGACCAAAAATATTTGTTACTTGAAACCACCCTGTTTTCAGTTTTAGTCTCAGTTTGAGTTTCAATTACTAATTTTCAATTCCAAGAAGTAAAGTTGATCACAATACCTTGTGAAAATAATTTTATCATAAAATTTTAATCAATAATTAAAATTTTCACCACTTTGAAATTATTAGTCAATGTCATGCCAAACATTATTCAATAATGAAAATTCCATATTGTTGTTTTCCATCCATTAACTTTTAAAATTTTTATTTTATCGTAGTAAGAATACTATATATAAGATCTACTTTTTTAACAAATTTTTAAGCATATGACACAATATCATTACATAGAGGCACAAGGTTGCATAGCAGATCTCTCATTATTAATTTTTTTTACTTGTGTGTTTTGGTAACTATACAGCTTAACTATTTTTTAAAAGGCTCTCTCTACAAAACTATTTTCCTTAGACATTTCTGCCCACATCCAACCTTTCCCTCAAGTCTACTAGCTTTTTAGCAATGCTACTGTGATGGCATCAAGTTTGGACACAGAATGGCTCTACACTTTTTTGTCCACTGTCCTCTTTCCTTTCCCTTTGGTTGTTTATGTTGGTGATGGTGATCATGAGAGTGTTGATATTCTTATTGCAAGAGTATGTTTGTATGTGCTTCCCAAAGAACTCATGGGAAATATGTTGTTTATTTTTCCTTGTTTATTTTTCCTATGTCTAAAACATAGTTTTATTCTGTTCTCAAAAATAATTGATAATCTGGTTGAGTATTGAATTCTAGTATAGAACTAATTACTCCTCAGAAATTTGAAAACAAAGAAACATTTTTCCCTTGTCTTTTAGTATCCATAATTGACTTTGACAAATCTAATACTATTATTTTTATTCCTCTTATATGAGAGCATCATACCCCTCACTCACACCCAGAAAACCATTAAACTTTTTCTGCTTATACTTTGTCATTTGAAAATGTAGCATCTTGGTGAGAGATTTTGTCCATTCTTAATTCTGAGAACCCAGAAGGCTACTTCAATTTGTAATTTCTCTAAGTTCTAGGAAGTTTTATTTTATTATTTATTTAATTTTTTTCTATTTATTTTTCCTTTCTCTTTTTCAGCTTTTTTCCCCTATAACTCCAGGATTGATCCTGTTATTTCCTTATGCTTTGTTTTTCTCAACATTTTTTTCTTCTTATTTCAACTGATTAAATCCAATAAATGCTTCTTATACCTATTTTTTTTAGAAAATCCACAGATCACATATTTTTCAAATGTGTGATCCCTACGAAACACTGCATGAAATGCATTCTGTGTCAAATAACATTGAGTGATGTGGCATGCTGTATTTCTTTTCTCCACAGCTCTAGTAAAGAAAACAGTATTTAAAACAGTATTTCTTGAAATGTGACAGAGTAAGAGACATCCCCAGATCTCTCCCCTTGAAACAATGTTGAACATCTAAAACTCAACAGCAACAACGATCCAAATTGCACACCAGCATGTCTGAACGTGGCATCTGAGCATAAAAGCTCGAGTCGATAATTTCAGGAATTGAAAAAACAACTAGATGAACAGAGCAAGGAGATTGAACACCTCAAGAAGAACCAAGTAAAACTTCTGGAAATGAAGAACACTGCAAGAGTTGAAAAATGAAATAGCAAGCTTTAGAAATAAAGTCAACCAAATGGAGAAAAGAATCAGTGATATCAATGACAGAAATCTAGAAATAAATCAGAAGAAAGAAGGGAGAAACCAAAGAATAAAAAATAATGAAAGAGAAATTCAAGAACTAGCTGATACCATCAGGAGAGGAAACAAAAGAATAATGGGCATTGTCGAAGGTGAGGAAAAGGGACAAGAATTAGAAAGCATTTTCAGACAAATAATGGATGAGAATTTCCCAAATATAAGGAATGAATTGGAGCTTAGAAGTCAAGAAGTCAACAGAATAGCCAATTATCTCAACCCGAAATGGCCTTCACCAAGACATATTGTATTAAAATGATTAAAAATCAACAACGAAGACAGAATTCTCAAGGCAGCCAGGGAGTAAAAAACAGTAACATATAAAGGTAAACCCATTAGATTATCTTCAGACTTCTTAGGGCAAACCTTACAAGCCAGAAAGAAATGAAATCAAATATATAAACTATTAAGTGAAAGGAACTACTAGCCTAGAATAATGTATGCATCTAAGCTCTCATTTAGATATGAAGGAGAAATTAAGTCTTTTCCAGATATACAAAAATTGATGGAATTATCCACTATGAAGCCTGCACTACAGGAAATACTGAAAGGATTCAGTTTACCTAAAACAAAATGACAAAAAAAAATTTTTTTTAAATAATTAAGAGTAAAGTGACTATCAGGTAAATAGAAGCAAAGCAGTGCAACTCTTACTAAGAACAGGGCATTATAAGTTTAAATAAGAAGAGAATTGTTATAACAAGACAGTAATGAATGTTCAACATACACAGGAACAAATTGAGATAACAATGACTGAAAAGGGGTGATTCAAAGATCCAAATTGGCAAAGGGGAGTGGAGGTAAGACACATGCAGAAGAAAATGGACAACTGTATACACACACACACACACACATACATACACACACACACACACACATATATATATATATACACATACACACACACATACACATGTAACGGTCCTTTACATATTCATAATGGTAATCACTTGCCAAAGATTCAGAACCATTGTATATAACAAAAAACAAGAAGGACCAAAGGGAAAGCCCACAAAAGCCAACCAAAATAAAGAAACAGAAACACAAGGACAAGGAAGCAACGGAAACATTGAGCTACCAGAAAGCAAAAGATAAAATGTCTATAAGATGAACTCATATTTAAATAATCACCCTAAAATGTAACGTAACAGATTTGGAAACAAAGCACACTTGAAAAACAGCAAATAATTTTTTTCAATAATAAATACAGTTATTGAAAACAGGATCTGAACTGGAAGATTCAACAGAGGATCAGTCACAGCTTTCTTTCTGATACCACTGTCTTCCCTAATTTGCTATCTGTTATAGAATTAAATTGTGCCACAATGTTTAAGCTTGATATATTGATAAACAGTTAATGGCTATTGCACTCATGCATGAAAATTAAAGAAATCTATTTTATGTATCTAAAATAATTTATCCTGATATTTTTGTTTCATATTCCCCAGTCAGTGATTGAATTTGATTATTACTATGGGCCAAAGGATCTTTCTAATGTTTAGATTATACTAAATAATAAAAATATTTATTTTTCCCATGTTAAAAGAATTTCTTTTTCAACCATCAATAAAATACTTATTATTATTTGCGTATATTATTAGTTTATATGTTGACCAACTTCCACATAACCATATATTTCAAGTCATCACTGGATGCTTGCTGACATTCTAAATAGCATTAAACAACAAGCTTACATGAAGTAAATGGACTGCTCTGTCTTCCTGGTTTCCTGATCAATAGCCTTTTGAATTATTCTTTCTTATTTGAGCACGTTTACTGATTTAAGAATGCCTTAATGAATGAATTAAAGAAAGCCTCAACACACCTATAAAATCATAAATAGATAGCCACTTTGAAAAGTAGAATCTGCAGCCACTGTAATCATGTTTCAAATTCTTGTATTAAAGTCTTGAGTCACCTTCAGAAATCTTGTTGGGGTCCTTTTAGGCAGTGACCTTAAAGCACTTTTTTCTAACAAGCTATAATCTATTTTTAAATAATTTGTCAGTAAACTACAAATATGTCGTCCTATGAAATTATTCTTTTTACTTGATCATAGATGAAAAGATTATTGTCTCCTTCCTTTTTTATGTCTATATTATCAACTCTTCATGATAATGTTAATTTTATATCTTCCAATAGCAATTCTATGCAAACCATATTTAGTGAAGTCTGCACTAAAATCAGTTGTCTAATCCATTAGTTCTATGTCATGCTCCTCCTTAGGCTAGAGATACTATAAATAACCCTCTTCTCTAAGGACTCTTTTTCTCTAAAACTTCTTTCTAGTCCTAATCAAATTTCAAATTCTTTTCCTTTTCAAATTTTTATAATTTTGTAAAATGGATTTTTTTTTACACAGCTGTTTATTTTTAGTTTTTCCATTTCTTATCTACCCTCCCTCCTTTACTTACAATTTAAAATAGTCACTTTTAATAGCTTTCCACTCAACTCTCCCGTATTCACTTTATAGCTTCCAATATTCTATATAATACTTAAGCACTCTAGGATGATACTTACATGTGTATATGAATACTAAAATTATGTGAAAACAAATGAATTCTCCGGTCTTCTTTCAATATGTATTTGTGAGAAATATGCTGATTTGTTATTTTTCTGACATTCACTTAGATGACACTCCAAGGTTAAAGTAAATAGAGATCAATAACTTTAATAGACAATAACTTCAGTTTGTGTTTTTAAATAATTTCATTTCCCTTTCTACTATCTTAATACAATTAACAAAATATATGTTAATATGTGAATATCACTTTTTATATTATTTCAAAACAGAAAAATGACAAATTCCATCACATTTGCCTCATATTTCATACGAAGCTTCTGCTTTTGTTATCATTTCCAGCACTGATCTTTGCATATACTTAAATAAGGCCCTCTGCTGCCTCAAGAAAGACAGTTTCAATAAGCAGAAACTTACTGCCACTTTACATGATATCCTGGCAAGTTTTCTTGTTTATTTTTATTGAAAGACCTTAGAAAAGTAACAACTATGCTTTGATTTTGAGCATATAAAATGCCAAGCTATTATGTTGTCTTTTTGGTGCGGTTACATCTATTAGATTCATAAAAACGCTCTCTAATGTCAATGTCACCAATTTTGACATTGATTGTTTGCTATATGGACATATTTTAAACTAAACACATTATCTTATTATGTGTCATTTGTATTGAGATGATATTTTAAAATAAATTTTCAAAACATTGTGTTTATCTGATTTAAATATATAAATGTTACAGAGACACACAAACATGGGGTTCCTCAAATAACATTAAAATTGATGAGTTTTCCTTTAGGATACATTGAAAACAAATATGGAAAACAAGTTATGTGTACTACATATTAAGTAACTAATTATATGACAAACTGAGCATTTTTGTTTTTATTAAAAAAGAGGACAGGAGTGATCCTGGGGGGAAAATGCAAATACCAGACACTAAGAGATGTTCCTTTTGTTTTTGTCACAAACAGGCCCCAAATCATATTTAATTCCACTGACAGTAGGATAATATAATTGTCAGGCCAGGTTTATATCACTTTTATTTTCAAGATATCTCTCTCAAATTATATTGTACATATTGAAAATCGCTAATTCAATTTGTTGGGATTTTTTAAAAATAAAATTTAACAAAATAATAAAATTTCGAAGTTTAATTATTGATGAAAGAAAACTGGGATTTGACAGTTGATACCAAATTCACTAAGTTATTCAAAGCAGATTACCCACAGACTCTATTTTATTTATTATACACATATTACTTTGGAGTCATATTTACCTACCATTTAAAAAAAAGAAAAAGAAAAGAAAATTGTGAATTACCATGTTGTGGTATGTGGAAAATATGGGATAATAGAGATTTCTTTTTTAGTAGATATGCAAAACTCATTAATGAAATCTTTCACAATGATCTTCTCTAAAGGATTATTCTTATAGATTTCCCACCACTTCAAAAGCTAATTGACTCTGAACTTAATTTTCTACTCATAGCAATAACTAAAACTTATGAAAACACGATAAATCTAAATAGTAACTGTCAATTTCTACTACCTAAAAAATTTGGTTTGATTGATCAGTTTGTGATATGCAAATAAACCATCACTGTAACAGTTTCAAATGAGTATGCCATTATTTTAAAGGGAAATTTAATTCATTTGAAGCGACACTTGTGAAATACTAATGAAAGTCATAAAATATTATTTCTATATTATTAAGTATAATTACTTAGAATAAGTTATAATTATATAAAAAGTAAACACTCTCAGTGGACACGTGTTTCCTTGAGCACTATTTATTAGATTAAGGAGTGAAGTTAGTATGGTACAGACACTCGCAGAAGTGCTATGTTACAAGATGAGAATGGACAAATTGAAATGACGCAGGTTTCCACTTAGGTCCTAGTCAAGAAAATTGGAATCTGCAGGTGTTGTGCTGAAAAAATCCAGTTTCTATGGAATGTAACTCCAAATCAGAGGCAATAAAAAAATTAAAAAGGTATACATTTTTCAAGGTACATTAGCAAAAGGCATATTATTATTTCTCAAATAAAAACAAAAATCCTTATTTTTTGGCTGTGATGGAGCCATTTTATAGCATTTCCCAAAGAAATTTGTAACAGAAACAAACAAGTTCTTCCTGATAGACATGATCAATTAAAAAATACTCATTGCACAAAGAATGGATAATTATGTGATGTGATAGGGATGCTAAGTATCTGTGCAGTGGCAATCATATTACAATATGTGCATGTATTAAATCAATGTTATACACTTTAAATTTATATATTATAAATCAAATGTATTTTTAAATTAATTAATTAATTTTTATGGCGACATAGACAAGGTAAAGTAAAATGCATTTTTTAAACAAATATACATAAATAAAAACTACTTGTTGAATAAATAAAATAAACCATAAAATATCATCTTATCTTCTCCATCATTTTCCAACTAAGTAAATATTCATGTGCAGTGATTCACTAAGAAGCAGAGGTAGGTCATCAGTAAGGCCAAGTCCTAACTTAATTTTTCATTCTTCCTCTAATACTTTGCCTAATATATTTGAAATAACTAATTTATCACACTATCACTTTTTTTTATTAGCTATTGTTTATCACCTGAAGTGTTCTTTGTAGTTAAGAATATTTTAATAATGTTGAATGCATTGTGAAAAACATCCAATTTGTATAAATACTAAATCTTTGAAGAGTAGACAGAAATCTCTCTCTTCTATGGACATTTATACTTAGAAAAATCTTATTTCTGCTATTCCAGCACAATCAGGAGCGTGGTCCAGTCTCTTGTCTTCAGCATTTATCAATTCATTATTAAATGTAACTCGAAAGTAAGACAAACCATTGTCTCACACTGGAGATTTAAGTGCTAAAATATATCTTTTCTCCATAAGAAAAACCTTACCATAATTTATTATTATTTGGAAGGATAGAGCATTCTTAAAATGGGTCACTCTATTGCCAGCATGTTTTGAATTAGCTGACAGTAGAGAAAAAATAATTTGGAATTTAGCCATGTTCATTTTAACTAATGGATCACATTTGAACAAATTTTTGACATGCAAAGAAAAATAATCCAATTCCCAAGTCAAGTTACTGTGCATTTAACATCTTGTTCAGCTAATGAAATTATCTTACTCTGGAATACATCTTTCTGAATTTTACATGCAAATAGCAGTATTAATTTTTTTTTTTTGTCTGTATCACAGCAAACTGCTTCGACACTAACACTGAGAATGAGCAGGGAGGATAGTGAAAAAAGGTAATGGCTTATATTTAATAACTAGAGACTGTATGGGGCATTCCCTTATTAAATATTTACCATCTGCTAGAAAACCAGATGGCCAAGTTCTTTGATAATATGGTTCACAATAATATGTTAGTTTTCCTCTGGTATAAACAATTTTTTTTAAAAAAAAAGTAAAAGAAAAGAAAAACCATCACTTAATCAGTTTATACATCATAAATTTAACCATTAAAACTAATATTTTAAAACCTAAATTTATCATGGTTAGTTACCAGGATTCATTTTCTTTAAAAAGCTACAAATTTTTTTGAATAAGAACAATTGAGTCAAAATGACCATGGTTGCACAGTTAGGTACATTAAAATCATCTAAGGACTTTACTAAATGGTGAATCCTCAGATATTATAAATTTGTTGAGACTATTTGAGACCCAGGAAATTGTGTCTATTTAACCCACCAACTCAATAAAGAAAGGCAAAAAACCAAAAATTTCTTTTGGTTATTACCTGAAACTACTGGGTAGTAAGCATAGCAATAAGCATAGCAAATGTCTGATAAATTTGAGAATATAGTACACACGAAGCATATGCTTTAAATAGATTACTATTCACTTTACCTGCCTAGAAATAAATGATTTTTTTTCAACTTTGGATAATGAAGAATATATTGTGTAATAGTATGTTTAAGTAATTTTGAATTGTCTGCTCAGTGCTGAACTTATGTGGGTCTATGTAAATCAAAATGCAATGAAATTCAGTCAGATCATGGTAGCATTCATAATTTGTCACTGGAATAAACCAAAATAAACCTAGAGGACAAAACCCATTTCTTTATAGAAACATAAAATTTTATCAGTCTTGCACAAAAATAAAAATAGATGGCACATGTAAAACCATGATTAATTTGCATAGTTTGGAAGTAATTTGTTACCTTTTAAATGCCCTCCCTTTGTTACACTTTGAAATTCACTTTATATAGTAAGTTTTACAATGTACATACTTAAAACTTAGCAATTCCATTTCTGAGTTTGCAAAGTCAAGAAGATTTTGCACATATCCAGGAAAAGATAGATACCAAGACAAGACTATAGCAGAATTCTTTGTGATAGCAAAACGCAGAAACCTAATCAAATGTCCATCGATATCAGAATAAATGAGTAAAGTTCTTGGTTTATTCATCCTATGGAATACCAGCAGTGGAAATGTATAAACTACAATTACATGCAATAACATACATATATTTCAGACACATAATGTTAAATGCAAAAGCAAGGCATAAAAACATATATGTAGTATGGTTCCAAATAATTTTGCAGAGAACAAAAATCTAGAATATATTATGTCTGTATATGAAATATATGATAAATCCGTAAAAAAAAACAGAAAAAATATTAAATATTAAGAAAACAAAATATTGCTTACTTCTTAGGTGAGAGAAAGGGAACGGAATCAAAGAAGTTTTCACAAGTGTCAGATTCAAAGTGGATACTTAAAAAAAACCTCTAAGATATAAAGGTATTACTTGTTTTTAATTCATTTAACCTAAACATATATACTTCATAAACATTCTATTATATCTAGTAAATATTAAATATAAAGAATTTTAAATGTTATAGTACCAATAACAAAAGAATATCTCATAATAAAATATGTACTGAGACTTACACAGTTCTTTTTTTCTCTTCATCTATATTTCCAGGAGGAGTATTCAATGTGCATTTGCATAGCAAGTCACCATAGTTTAGTTAGTAAATATAGACAAACTAAAGCATTAACTTCAAAATATAATTATAGCAGAACATAATTAGACTTTATAGTTCATGTGCTAATCATGGATCCTGACACACCGTGAAGAGTTCTCTGTGATTCCAGTCACCTTACTTATTATCTTCCTATGGGGTCATCTCTATAAGCCATAGGACCCGCATCTCACAATTAAAGATGATTAAATATCAGTAAGACAGGTGACCCAAGCTAAATTAAGATGTTTAGTCATTATGATATTGTACTCTGTGAAAACATAGTTGGAATATTATAGATTTTTATTCTCGGGAAGATGAATTAAGAAATATAAAGTTAATCAGTCAGCAAGAGTTGAAAGTGAAAAACATCTGTGAGCTAAAAGATACCACGGTGTGTCAATTTTAGCTGGTTATAATAAAACAAAAACAAACAAACAAACAAACAAACAAAAAACAAGCTAAGAATAGAGTACCTATGAGGAATGAAAAGTTATAAAAGAAAAAAAAATCACCTGCTAGGAAAGCTGAAATGGACACCAATAGAGTAAATTGTGCATATTAGTGATAGAAAACTAAAGCTTAAATTATGGACTCATTCTCTGAGACCTCCAAAATGCCTTACATTTAGGAACACTCTCCTGTTCCTGAAGCTATGAGATTCTTTGATCTTTCCTGGCTTCTTATACATAGGCAATTTTGCCATATAGATCACTTTTCTTGTGTTAACTTTAATCAAATTTAGCAGTGCTGAGAGCTTAAACACTAAAATAGTATTTGTTAAATTTCTACCCAAACTACAATTTAAATGTGAGACAAAGGATATCAATCATGTGAGCATGTGTATGTGCGTTATATATGTTATATACATATATATGTACACACGGATACAAAAAATTAGATTTAATCTGAAATATGTGTACTAATATGATTAATCCTATTAATCGCACTTGTTGCCAAATAAATAAAAACTCTACGATGTCTTATGCTGATGATGGTGCCTGCTTTTTCTGAATTTTTGAATGATGGACCATAATGCAAAGAATAGTTCACTTTATACTATTTATTAAAAAGCTATTGCTTAGAATGCAAGATCTGAACCCCCCCTTTCTTCAACAAAAAATCTACCTGTGCCAAGTCCTACATTAAGAATATGAATTATGTGACAGCAGCTGTAGTTATGTTCAAGTGGATGTATATTCTGGCAAGCACTTTACATCAACCCGGATCTGCCTGACATAAGAGTAGGCATATTTATACTCTCTTTGTTGAATACTGGTAATGTAACATTTATAGTGTAAAAGACATGCCTTTATTCTGGTTCACATTACATTTATTAATTACATTTGCATACAGAGAAAGGTGAAAAGATTGATGATCCTGGTTGGCATTCTTCTCTTATTATTTTATATGGTAAAGCTTCATTTAAATTTACTCCTAATATCCTAAATCCTACCTAAATCATTTTGAGTTATTGAAAAAAATATAAAAAACTAATTGTCACACTTTTTTATAATAAAATCTTCCTAGAATTTAGACATTGTAAAAAGAATACAAAGTGTATGTATTTTCTCTGTTCTTACTATCATTTTTTACCATACTTTTTAAATTAAAAAAACTAGGGAAAGGAATAAACCCAAATATTTAAAATAGAGCTTTAAAAACATATGTCCTCCATGCAGTAACTGCTCAGTGTGTAATCTTATAGAAATTGTGAATGTTTTGTTTTCATTTTGTAAAGAGTGTTCTTAATAGTATATGGTGACTTTCGAATCACTACTTCAGCAACACATTTTTATTTACAACTGATGTGTATAATCCACAGTGATGTGGATGAATTTCTCATAGACTACTAAAATTTATAGATGAATACAAGAGACATTTTGTAGCTCATATTTCTAAAACTATGTTTCACAGCTATTATTTCTTGGGATGTTATCAGTTTTTTTTTTATATAAAACCAAGAACCATGGTCAAAACTGAAGGAGAATACTGTGTTATAAACAAAATCAGAGTTTTCTTTATTTTAAAATTCTTCATAACAGCTGATATGTATGGTGCATAGCTAAGAGAAGAATGCCCTATGTAGGGTTTCAAATTTATTTGACGACTATTTGTATATTTTTTAAAACCAGAGTAAGTAGTCTACTTAAAATTAAGTCTTAAATATACTTTTCTATCAATTATACCTTTCGGAATGGTTATTTTTGCAGTATGGGTTAATTGAAAATTATTTAGAAATGAATGTTTTTTGCTTACAATTAAACTTCAAATTCTAATATAAGAATTTATAAATGAATAGTTACCACACATTACAACAATGTAAGACTTTCAGCATAAAGTCTTAGCTGTACCATTTCTGTTTTTTTTAATGTAGATTTTAGATTCAAAGACATTCAAGAAAATCCTAGTACAGGTTCTTTTTAGATGGTTTTGATTTGTTTGTCATTTATAAGTGTTGCACAATTCTTTCTTGGTCTTTTCTTAAATCATGACAACATAAACCATATTTTTTTCCATAAGAAAATATAACCATTTTTTGACATTATATTATTATTTTAAGTGCATTTTATCCTATTATGTAATTTCAATACTGAATGCAATGTGTATAAACAGAGAGTAAATAAAAGCATGTTTTGATTTTTGGTAAACATACATCTCAGATGGTAGATGTAGATGTGTATAGGTGTGCATCTTGTAAATTTACTAGCCACAAATCTTCAGTATGCAATGGACATTGCACAGAATGTTTTACATTAAAAAAAGAAACATTCGATAATCTGATAAATCCATTAGTTAGAAGTTTAGAGAGAGTCTCTTATACATTAGTTTACCATTTTGCTTTGGTGTATCTTAGTTGAAAAACAAAGAATCTAAAGATCAACAAGAAATAAGCAGCAACATTACCTTCCAAGGTATCAGGAATAAAGGTAAACTAAAACCCAGTGGATAGTAAACTCTGCATGGAATGATAATGGTGCTTGGCTATCAGTAAACAATTACTATTTGTTGAGTCACTGAATAAGTGAATAATTGGACAAATATTGATAGTTTATTAATTTTATAACACAAAGGATAGATGCTCATCACATGCAAGGCCCACCTTAATATTCACTGATCTAGCTATTATAAGGGAAGGAATTTAGAGGTGTAATCAAGTGCAGTTATCAACTAGTGTAGCAATAGGATGAACCTACCTGTTGATATCAAATATTTGGGGAAGCCTATTCCATCCAGGTAACTTAAAAAAAAAAAAAAAAAAAAACCCGTAACATTGTAAACTGTAACTTCTCTGAAGACATGGAAAACTAGAAAGCTGATTTGTGGAAAGGCATGTTGAAACAGCCTAGCAATAGTATTGAAATTTTATGTATATCATCAAAGCAAAATCAGGGCCATGACCATGGGTAAATTATTCATCATTTAAACAAAAAATTCTTGGCAGAAAAACATCAGGATTCTAAATCTAAGGTCAAGAACCGATTATTGCAATGTAAAGACAATGCAGGAACAGTAATTTTGTTTCAGAAAGTTTGAGATAGTATCTTTAGGAGTCGTTGTCATTGGCAAGTCTATTGAAATAGCAGGAGCCTGCAACTGTGGAAACTCCTGGGTCCGTCCAACGGCACAGCTCATTGTTCCTGCCCCTAGTACATCTGCTCTAAACCATTTCTCACTTCAAAGGTAACACGTTTTCTTCAAATAATACTTCCATTCTTGTTGAAATTCTATCCTAAATTTCTGTTCACTGAAAAGAATCTCTCAAACCAGTGGAAAAAAAAGTTTAAAACTGCGCTTACATAGCTTTCAATTCAGAACTGAATTTTAAAGTCTCTTTTCCTAAATCTATTTTCATCTGGTTTAAAATAAATGCTTTATACTGCACTTCTCCATCTCTTTTAACATTCAGTGACAATAGAGCAAACTGAGTACCACACTTAGGTAAAGTAGTGGAATCAGAAGGTGAAGTGGTTGCCTAGCAACATCACCTGTGAGTAATTAAGCATCACTTGAGAATTGCTGAATTTGGCTTTAGATTCCGGTCTTGTTATAAACAACTATTAAGACTAGTTGGACTCTGCCTAACTATTGCATTAAAGATTGTAATTTCCAAGGTGGACAACCCAGTAAGAAGGTCTTATCACCAATTTTTTTTCTTTTTTTTTTTCTTTTTTTTTGGACAAGGCTCATGTCTTACTCCTTTCCTTCAGTCAGCCTTAGGCACATACCAGGTTAAGTACAGATGTCTGTGACTGTCACAGATAAAAACCTACATCCCCTCTAAGGAATATACAATACAATACTATTTTCTGATTCCTAGTTGTCCTTTGTCTTATTCTGCCTTAGGTCAGTGCTAAAAATATGTGGAAAAATTGAGTTCATGAGCTCTGACAGTAAAGCAAAGCATCCACACATGAATAAGGTGGGTTTGAATACCTAAAGAATGTTAGATACTAAGTCAGTATTCATCGAAATCTGAAGACTTACAAATTATTTCAAGTTACAAGACGCATATGATATGGAATGTGATCACATTTTATGACTCTTCAAGCATCATGCTTTTAGGCAACTTTTCAGGAAATCCCTTTTCCCAAAGAAGAAGATTTTCATCAAAAAGCACACTCTGAAACATGCCATGAGAACAAAGGCTTGTAATACTCTCAATTTAATAAAGATGCCTAAAATATTTGTATAAAGCTATATATGACTTGTGAGACTTCATATATGTCAAAATACTCTGAACTCTGGTATTTAAATAAGGTCAACATAAAAAGTAAAACAACCTATATTTCACTTATAATGTCAATAACTTTATAGTTAAAATAATAATGATGTAAAGGTTAAGATGATTCAACAGATTAATGAAATAAAGAGCAAAATTAGGTGAGGTAATGGCCAGGCTGCAAATTTAATAAAAGAAGATTGCAAGGAAAGAGTTTTAAATGTCTTTACTTTTAATAGAAAAAAGATACCTTACTATCAATGATAGGACATATCAATCTACAAGGAACAAATGCTTCATTATTAGCTTTTTAGAAAAGATAAATAGAATGCTAAAAAATAATCATGTTAATAGAAATTTTCAATTTTAATATATGGAAATATACTCATTTGTAAAAAGAGAAGCACAGTGTTATCTTAGAACAAGATGGATAGGTGAAGTGTATATTTCAGAAAGATTCAATAGTATGAACTGTCAGTATCCAGTAAGTCTTGGAGAGCTTTGCCATCAAGGGAGACAAAAAGATTTTGAAAGTAATGAAATATATCATCATTTCCAGAAGAATCAGCCTGTCTCTGGTTGTCAATGTCAAGAATAGGTAAGTTACTAAGGAAACCGATAAAGCTTAATGGTAACTTGATTATTTACAAGACATTCTTGGTGGTTTCTGTGACTTGCATCTTTTGACAGATACCCAGAGAACACATTTTAAATCTTGAACAGAGATTTAGAATAGAATAGTGTTGCATTCTATTAATTTTCGTATAAATACAATCTCACATATTCCTTTGAAAAGACAAGGATTCCAGTTTTAGAGAATGACAGAGAAATGTGAGGAAAAGGAACAGAATTTAGCATTTTTAGTTTCAACCTGTACCTAAACCTTCTTAAATTTGTTATTTTTTGGGGTAATTTTAAAGATCTTAACCTGAAATTTATAATTTACCAATGCACTGTAATGTATGATTCATAAAAGTCTGATCTGTATCTCTATATGTCTATATATCTGATTCTACTTATTGTATATTATGTAATCAGGGAATGAATGTTGTTAGCAATATGTTATCTAATATTCCTTGAACAAAATTTTTTAAACCTAACTCTATGATGAATGCCTGTAATGAATACAGTGTTAGGCTCTAGGATCAAAAGGGTAGGCAACATAGATGTGTTCTCAAGATACATCTATTTAGTGTGAAGTTATTGTAGACATGAATATAAATGTAAAATTACAAATTCTAATAATTGGTTACTGTGAAGAAAAACACAATGTGTTTTGAAAGGAAATAAGGGTATCACCAATTTTGATTACAGAGGAAGAGAGAAGCAGTGGAACTATTTTCAGTAAGTGGCCTTTTAAGCAGTGTCAAGAAGGATGATCAAATGTAGCACGCACACACAAAAAAGCCATTCAACAGAAGAAATGAACATGATTGAGAATAAGAAAAAGATGGGGGGTGGGGAGAGTTGTAAAACATACATAGAAAGACAACAGTGGCAGAAGGTGGTGAAAAAAGGAGCAGCTTTAAAAACACATTAGAAGACCTACAAGAGGGGGGACAAGGCAATAATTAGCCTTGAAGACTTTTAGCAAGTCTGGCATTACTTTTATTAGTCAGGTTTGCTTGCTTGAAGGAATTTTCTACCTGCATTTGGTAGACCAATTAGGGGAGTAAGACTGGAATCATGGAAGCCAGTAAGAATGTTTTCTTCTAATTTCCACATTTAAAGGTGTACGTGGAATATATATTACTTTAAGCCTTGAATAAAATAAGAGTACGATTATACGATTATCTCCATTGTAGTTTCCCATAGAATACATATTACGTTAAGACTTGAGTAAAATAAGGGTACATTTATAATAATCTGATCAAAGATAATGAGGTTATGTGCAATAGTAGCAGTAGAGATGTAAGAGAGAGACTATGTATAAGAGATATTTAGAAAGGTAAAACAACAGAATATAATAATGGACTAGAAGGTACTTATTATCTCGCTAATTTAATCTCCCTCTGCTCTGCAGCTCCTTCACTCTGTTCCAGCCAAGCTGGTTGGCCCCACTCTGTAGTTATGTCCCATCTTTGAGCAATTGCCTGAAATGCCCATCACCAGCTATTTCCAATGGCTACCTCTATATCTTTCAATTCTTTGTTCAAATGACAATTCTACCTATCTCCCTCTACAAGAACATAAACTACATGAAGTCAAAAATATTTAATGTTTACTCATTCTTAGTTGTTATTACTTTTTTAAGTGATTTATTTCAAGTGCCAAAAAGTGACTAGGTCTTCTAGGTATTCAATAAATCGTTGATTTGTTGTCATCGATGGGGTACATATGAAAGGAAAGTTTTTTGAAAAGAACATTATGATGAAGGTTGAATTATTAATCAGGGTAAGATCTAGGACTCTAGAGTCATGTGGAATACAGATATGATTTGTGTAGGAGTTAGGCAATAACAGTCAGGTGTTAGTTAACCCATTGGCATAAAAATGCAATCAAAGGTATTGTATAGATACTAAAAAGTTAAAATTACCAAAGAGAAACACATTATTTTTAGAGCAAAGGTATTTCATTGGCAGCACATTTTAATAAGTGCCTGGCTTAACTGTATCTTAAAGGTAGAAAAGCATTCTCTATCCTATTTTGTGCTGCTTCTTATACATATGTAATACGCTTGATTTTTTTACTCTTCAATAGATGCTACCAAGACTTGCCACTCTGAGCAAGGTTCAGACATTGTCACTGTCTTCCAGCAACTATGTGAGACTTATTGGTTACTTCAAGTTATAGCCTGTTTTATGGAGTTGGCAATCTTAATTTCAAGTGAAAAGCTACTAGAGGTCCTGTTATGCATTTCGAACTGAGCTATGAATTCTGTCAATCTATTAGAATTCTACTCAAACATTAATGAAGTGGTACTTCTTCCCATTTGTCTTTTGTTACCTGTTTTTATACTTTATTTCTGAACTTCAGAAGTGAGGATAGGATAGTGATAAAATGGTTGTACCCAATTCGATCTTTGAACCCAGCTTTCAATTCATGTTTACAAATTATCTGCAAAGGAACATTTTTTTCTTTTTATACTCGAGAAATTATTATTAATATTATAATAATTAAAAGTAAAATAAACACTTCTCTACTCAAAAACAAATAAAATTGGTAGTATAAAATGTTTTTTATTATAGACAAATTAAGCCAGGGATAAATAATAATAATAATAATAATAATAATAATAATAATAATACCACATCGTGATGTTTTTTTTTTTTTTTAGGCAAGGCAACCCTTAGTTGACCTCACAAATTGCAATGAACCTGTCAGCTTACAGTCCCTTATTTTTCATTTTTTACACCTACAGCACCTGGTCTTCCTAGGTGGCCTCCCATCGAAGTACTAACTAGGCCGGACCCTGCTTAGCTTCTGAGATCAGACAAAATAGGGTTTGTTCAGAGTGGCGTGGTTGTAGCTCATCATAAAATAATTGATGAGAAATAACTTTAATAAGAGATGATATATACTGAAAGAGATAGAAACTTTTTTTTAATAATAGCAATATCAGAGTACATGTTGAATATTTCAAAATATTTATAGTGCTACGTTGTATGAGTTAAACATTTTTGGAAAAATATGACAGAAAGAAAATATTTAAACAAAAATACTTATTTTATAGATATACTTGTTTTAATACAACATTTTTTATTATAATCTTCTATTAGACTATTGACATAGTGTTGCCAATAGCATAATTTTGTACTTCAAATGTGTTAGAGAGTATGTTTCTTTTTATAATGGGTACTAACTGTTTAGTAGTTACACATTTAAACACACACTTTCCTATTGCTAGAAAACTCACAAATTCAATTAGATGACTCTTACATATCTATAAAGGTCTTTTACATGTTTACATTAAAGGGATAAATATGTTTTTTAAGTTTATTAATGTAAATATTTCTCTTTCAAATGAAATAACATACATTTACTTGTATTCAGTTGTGAAAATTTTCAAAAAATGAGATAATGAATCTCCAGTTAGCTATCACCATTTTAAAAGATCAACATTTTTATCAATATTGTTTCATGTATCTTGCTTGCATATATTTGTTTGTGTGTTTGTCATTCACTAAAGCATTATAAAGCAATGCCCAGAAAACACATTATTTTAACTATAAATACTTCAGAATGTATTTCCAATAGATAAGGATTGATTTAAAAAAATAATCACCATGCCATTATCACATCTTACACAATTCATAAAATGTTTATAACGTCCAAGACACAGTCCATGCTAAAATTTCCCCGATGTCTCCAAAGATTGTTTTTTTAATAGCAGATTTATTTGATTCGAACTCATATGTTCCACTCTGTGATCTTTACATTGCAGCACAGGGGACTACACTGCATTTTCTAAAACTAAATCCAGTCTTGAAAGGTGAGACTTGCTTCTCGTTTCTTCGGGAAAAATTGAAATTATCTTGTTACATTGTATATGAATATCTTTAGAAGGTTACAAAGTCTCTGAGAATGTACATATCATTCATTTCACAGTCATATCTGTGGTGGCTTGGCTTGTTTCCTAAACTGTGACCTCCATCAGGAGTTTGCACCATTCTAGTGGCAACTGCCACTACCTTCTCTATAGATCTAGAAAACTTCTCTAGAAGCTGCAGATGCTCCAGCTTACTAGGGGCTGCCTAAAAAGTTGTTACAAAATGCAGAAGGGAAGAGGAGAGAATATCCAATGGGACATCAAAAAAAGTTGTAGCACTTAAGCTACCATATATCAAGAGTAATTCAAAGTGATTTGGTATAATCTGTGTCTATTAGTGCAAATATAGACAAATAGACAAATACAACAGAATAGAAAGTCCAGAAATAATCTTAAGCATATATGGTCACTTAATTTATTATAAAAAATGTCAATAAAACTCAATGGGAAAAAACTTTTATCTTTAACTTTTATGGCAAACACAAAATTAATAAAAAATGGGTCATAATGGTAAGATAAAATAACAAAGCTTCCAGGATAAAAAAATAGGACTATATCTTTATAACCTTAGATAAGAAATATATTTTTCTCTTTGCAAGCACTACACAAAATTTGCCAAATCTAAAGAAAAGGATTGTTGAATTGAATTACATTAGGATTCATATATAATTTTATGAATCAATGTCACCCCAATAAATTTAATAAAAATATTATAAAACAAAATTAATGTAAATATCCAGAAATAAAAGGCCAATTATTATATATTTTTAAAAGATTAGGAAATATTGCAGTAAAACCAAAGTTATAAAATGGGGAAGATACTTTAGAAAGTACTAATAAGGAACTTACATCCAGAATTTATAAAGAACTTCTAAAAATCAATAATAAAAAGACAGAGAATATGAAAGAGAAATGTGTAAGCAGACTTTAATAAGCACATTACAAAAAGAGTATTTTCAAATGTCCAAAAATATGAAAATACATTCAAATTTAATATTTATAGTAAAGATGTAAATTCAAACCACAACATGTTAGTTTTATCCCCACAGAAATTGTTGAAAATTTTAAATCAATAATACAAAGTGTTAGTGAAGATTTGAAGAAGCTCAGATTCCTATTTGTTACTGGTAGGATATAAATTTGTATATCCACTTTGGAAAACTCTCTAATACTATCTGCTAAAGGGGAATATGAACATAATACATAACCCAAAATTTTACTCTGGAATGTGATATATATATATATATATATTTACATAGTTATATATATATACATACATATAACAAAAAATAAAATATTTCAAAGTAGCATTATATTTTTGCAACCAAAACTTTCAAGAAACCCAAATATCCATCGACGGTAGAATGATACATGAATTGTGGAATAGTCATAAAATGGAATTATATGCCATAAGAAGAAAATTAAAGACTATTGCTAATGGATAAAACTCAAAATGCTGATTATGAAATAGACCCAAAATAATACATAGTGATTCAATCTATTTACAGAAACATTTAAAACAGACAAAATTAAGCAATGATTTTAGAAGTAGGAATATCACTCCCCTTTAGGGAAGATGGTTGGGTTAGTGACTGGGATTGAGAAGTAAAGTGATTTTCTGATATTATTCCATTTATTGATCTTTTTGGTAGTATAGTAGTGTGCTTCCTTTGTGATGATAAATAGAATTTATACTTAGGATTTTTCAACTGTATTATTTATATGTTAGATAGAAACAAAATGTTTACAGAAAAAGATTTTAAATAATTTACCTGTTAAATTGTTTTAAATCCTACTTACATAATCTTTGACTGGAATTACAGGAAAATGAGTTGTCTTTCTCCTGTATTTTCACCACTACCCCAAGGCATAAAATGAGTGAAGAATTTTCAAAAGCTTTTAAAAATATAACTGCAAATTTTCCAAGAAGCATTCCTTTGAAACAAATGCTCTTAACTTGAAGATTCATAGACTTTTTGCTTTTTACCAGAACTTAATTTTATGAGTTGAAAGTATTCTTCTCAGCCTATATGTGTCACTTTAGACATTGTCACAAATGACACTCCAACATTGTTGTGCCCTCTCCCATTTGGGGTACATGACACGACTCCACTTCTCTGGATTCATTGGTTGCCTCATCCAGTGATAAATCTGTGAGTTAAACTGAGGTCTACATATATCATTTTTATAAAATCTGACCTAATGTATTTCCTTCCCAGGATTTTTCAGAATGAATCTATTTAAAAGTCTTTATAATTAAAGACTACCAACTTAATTATTCATCCACAGGTAAATAAACCCATGTTAACTTCAATTTCTCAATTTTCTTATCAGTTCCATAGTTCTTAGATGCTAGAGGTGAGTGGTGAAATTGACTTTTAATTCCAAACAAGATTCACATACATGAAAATAAAGTTTATATAAGAAATTTATAGTGGTACAAAGATATGTAAGTCAAGAGAAGCCCACTAAAATAGACATGTATTTTCAATTAGATTGGTAACTCAAGCACTCGGTATCTTCACCAGATTTTTGAAGGAACATTTTTAATTGATTTCTCAGCTGTATCATTCCCATGTTGTAAAACTTTTCTAGAATGCAGATTTAATATTTTAAATTATTTAAAAATGTTTTCCTTGAATATGAAAACAAAAATTTTTAACATAGTAAATTACTAAAATCTTTACTTATTTTTCTAACATAGAAGGGAGTGCTAAAAATGATTCTATATAAAAATCAAATATGCTAGGTATGCTACTGAAACACGTAGCACATTTAAAATTACATTAAATGTACTAAGTCCAAAAATAATATTAAACATGTATAAAACCTTATGAATAGGGATAAAGAGTATTCACTAAAACCAGAAACACATTTTTGCTCATGAATAAGAAGACTGTATAGCTTTAAGATGTTAAATCTCCCCAAAGTACACTTTTTAACATGATTCCAATTAAAATACAGTCTGTGGAGAGTGGATTGGCCCACATTGTTTGATTTACTACAACTCTAGAAATAAGTGGTTCATATTCTCTTGGGTTCTACATTTTTCTCTATGTATTTCCTTTCTTTATCCTATATATAAAAAATGATCTCAGTTCCTCAGTATTCAATGAAGAGTTCCTTGGAAATTATTGATTTGACCATAAGCCACTATCAGAGAGTCTTTTATCATTTCTTCTCTAACAATGTAGCACTTGCTTTATCAAGCAAATCATAAACGAATGGTTTGTGAATAGAAATTAAAACATACAGAGAACTGTGTCATTGTATTCATTAGTTGTTCAAATTCTTAAGTCTTTAGCATTTCAGAATTTTATTTTTCTTTCGATGTTTTAAAAAATTTGTTTGGTTTTATATAATTTATGATCCACAACTTTCTGGTGTCTGTCTTATTTCTGTTTTTTGTTTGTTTGTTTGTTTTTGGTTTTTTGGTTTTCTTTTTTTGCTTTTTCTTCTTTCAATCTTACTATTAAATACAATGCTACGTAATGTAAATATAGATCTTTACTTTTATACTCATATGTATAAAAAATCAATAAGAACAATAAATCAACTTTTAGAGAGCCTCTAATTAACGTCAGTTGCCATGGCAGACATTGCGAGCAACACAAAGATGAAAAAAAGACATGCTTATTGCTCTTAGAATTTTATAGATGCATTTAGAATGAAGCAAAGCAGTTTCTCTTAGTTGTGAAAACAAGTCATTTTACACACCATATGTTATTTTTACGTGTATTTTGTGTAATTTAACTCAAAGTGCATAAGGGAAAAAATTTATAATTTGGGATGCTTTTTTGCCAGAAACAACTTGGAAGCATTTCAAAGTATCTTGTGAAACTCATAATCTTTGCATGCTGAAACAGAAAATTTTTGTAAGTGAGTCTTTGTGGGTCATACATAATAATTATGATAGCTACATAGTTCAAGAAACTATTGTGACCATGATTTTTATAAGTGAACTTCTTTCAGTGCACTATTTAAAAAACACTATTTTGAGTCCTTGCTGACAGCTGCCTGTAGGCAAACTATTAGTGCAATCAGGCCAAAATGTCAATCATAACTGTTTTGTAAGACAATCATTCTGGAGGTTTTATACATATTTTTAAGTTATGCCTATCTATTACTTAGAGATTCTTCTGCTCCACTGGTCCCTTATTCCATATTCAGTGATAGAGAATCAATATTGGTTTTCTTTAGGAATTAAAAATAATACATACTTCTCAGGATTTTATTTGCTCTGGGTACAATCTGAATATTAGTAATTCTATTAACTCAAAGTTTATTATCTTTAGCTCAAATATTGATGTAAAATATGTAGCTTCTACATGTGTACCACAACCCACCTCAGCTATAAGAAAAAAAATATTAAATTTAGAAATGCCCAGGTGAACTTCGGCTCACACACAAAAATTTATTTTCTATTGAGCATTTCTGCTACTCTCCTGTATAACTCTAATCTCTCGTTTCCAGCTTCTGCTCTTCTACTGTCTCCCACTGACCACGTGGCTCTCCCCACTGGTGCATTTCCTTTTGACAGGTGCAGCTGTCTCTTTCCAAATATCACTGCTATTCTTTTCTAGATGACTACAATCGCTCTTCCTCCCTTTCCTCTCTCACTTTCTTTCTCCTTCCCCCGCCTCTCCTCTCCATTTCTCTCTCTTGCTTCCTTGTCGTTACATTCTTCCATCAGGATTGGAAATTCCACTGCTATCTCTTAATGGACAATTAAGTCACTTACTGGTCTCTAATGCTATGTCACTTTCCACTGGTGACAGGGCATCATCGTGTTCAGGTTGTGTGTTAGTTCTCAGCAAAATAAGAGAGTATGTCTTTACTTTTTTGTTTTTCTTCTTAGGTAGTATCGACCTACCACAAGAATATAAACTTTGTGGGTAAGGGTTAGTAGATTTTTTTTTAATTAATATTTTAAGGTTTTGTTTATATACCACTTCTCCCAGAATTTTTGTTGCTGAATTACTGATTTACTCATAGAGCCTGGTCCTTATTTCCTGGGGCGAGTCCTTCCCCTAGGAGAAAATACATTTGCGATCATATCAACTTCCTTGGACCAATATACCAGTTTAGCAATGCAGCCTAGACATATCTAAATCCTACTGCTGGACATAACTGACTAAATCTTTAATCTATGTGCACATAAACTTTTTGAAAGGGAAATAGTAAAGTATATCAATGTCGAATACAGTATATATATGGGTATATATCTTCATAGATCTTTTAGGTTATAATGCAACAAACTGGTAGTTATTGTTTCCTAAATAATTTTCAATTTTTGTGTTATTTATTGCAGCTATTTCTTGGGGGAATAATAGAACATGATTGGTTTATAATATTAACAATATCAAATTCTTTTGAATATTTTCATTATATCAGTAATGACATTGTTTTAATTTGGATTTTAACTACTAAAAGTAATGCTAGCACTCTTCACAGAAAAGTAGTTGTCTAAGTAATATGAATTCTAATAAAAGTATCATAGCATATAATTTTCTAGGAAATTATAAAGAAAATTCAAAAGGTAAAGAAAAATCCTCAAATTCTTTGAATATAAATTATAATAATTGATGGGAATTGGTCTGCATGAACTACACTTGTTTGAACAATGACATTTCCATATTTATATTGTATATTCAACATTAGCCTGCTTATATCTCAATATGGAAACAAATCATTCTAAGCTGCCTATTTTTTCCCACAATGGGATAACATATTACAAACGCTTTTATTTTTTAATTGAACACCCTTCTACCGAGTTTTATAATGCAGTATTTTTGTTTGAAGTTTGTTAGCAAATATTGTAACTATCTCAAACTTTTTCTGCTATCTCCCCTTGAACCTTTAAAAGCAACAAAAACAAACAAAAAATGCAACAATAACAAAATACTTCAATTACAACAGCATAATTCATATGAACTCTCAGGAAAAATATTAATAAGAATTCCATTCTGAAAATAATTGGTTTGTAAATGTTTACAGTACCCTTTACATGAGTCTATATATAACAGTCACCCACCTTAATTAATGTAAGAATATGGTTGGTTGTGTCAATGTTTTTAATTATTTCTCTTTCTAGTTGTTTTAAATTGATTTTTTTTTTTAGAATGCTTAAGGGCAACAACTAAAACATACATACTAAATAAAAATATGGATGTAAAGATAGAAACCTAGATATGTAAATGCATTAATGAGATGACAGGAATAATGGGGACATTTATGTCAGTAAAGAAGCTATGGCACAGCACGTTTATATTTTGCTAAACTTCACAGGAAGCTTTGTGTTGAAAGGGCTTTTGGAACAAATTCTTGTATCAATTTTGAAGTAACATTTATATTAATTCTTCTTTTTCACAGAGTATTTGAAAAATGAATTTTTCATTAACATTAATCTAGACTGTTTAGAATAATTGCTTACTTGGCAAGTACTATATTTTGTCCTTTAAAATGTGCCTTTCTTAGAACACTTACTGTGTTTAGTACATTTACAGTATTCTATTCTTTCTTTTTTGCCATTTGCCAACCTAGAATAATAAACTTAATTTGTGCTAATTTTAATTGTGTTTGAGTGTTTCAAAACTATATCATTTCCCTATAAAGCAGCATGCATTTATCATAACAAAACATTCCTTGCCACTTAGGTTCAAAAAAGAAAACATTTATTTTGCCAGACCTTACAGTAAGAACACTTGTCAACTTGTTTGGGTGCAAAACATCAATTTTTTTAAATCTTTTTTAAAATGGTATATATTAAATATCTCAATCGCTTAATAGGTGGATGGTTATTCTTGAATTTTCTCTCCATAATAGCTTAAAAAAATGTTTGGGCAAAAATCAGATACATCAATTTAAACATAATCTTTTGGAATTTACCTTTTCTTTAAATCTCTGGTTGTATATGATGATTCTGATCTTGCTATTTCATTTTTAAGACACGGCTTGATAATTTAAGGACTACAATGTGATTAATATAACAAAAAGGAGAATAATTTAAATGACATGTTCATCAAGGCCAACATGGTGTTTGTATAATATCTATGAATGTATCATGTGTTAATGATTATTCAAATTAATTTTTAAATTATGAGAAATATGTAAATATATGTCAAAGTAAATAAATATATATATAGACCTTGCTGAAAAATATTATAGGAACAGTACGGAAAGGCTTAAGTCTTTCATTGCCATCTATGTGCCAGAAATTGAAATACTATAGCTTCACTTCCGGTCTTTCTTCTGAGTCCCAGCAAAGTTTAACCAATTGCCACTGGATATACCCATAAAGCTTGAAGTCAATTTGTACAAAGATTCTGTATGTAGTGTTATCTTTTATATTTTTTTATACTTTGGCCCTGCTTATTTTTCTTAACAACTTTGAACAACTTTAACAAGTTCTCAAGGGATAGTCTATCTCATTATTTTGCACATCTCAAGCTAAAAAACTAGTCAGTCATTCCTCAGTCTACTGTAATTAGTCCAGGAGACAGACCTCTGGTCTAAATAGACCTAATAAATTTCTTCAAAAAGTTTCTTTTAAGTTGTTTATCTTTCTCCCTGATCATAATTTCTAAGGTGCAGGCAGTCATACTGTCACTATTATTGGAAACTATTTAAGAATTAAATCATGCAAAAGAAATCAGGTTCAAGATACATGGAAGGAGAAACAACAACTTGGTGACGTTTGTAACAGTGGCTGTAATTTGTCTTTGAATATACCAGAGACATGGATCAGTTGGTTATGCTTACAGTGTGGGTCTCTCTTGCAACTGAGAAAAATTCTATCTTTACCATTAATTATTATCCCCAAACTTAGTTTTCCTTTTTCATTAATAATGAAGCGTGATGTTGTCATTCTTGTTTTCCTACTAATGAGGTGTTTGACTTAGGACAGACTCTCTGAGTGTAAGCTACTTCATTTGTAAAAAGGAAAATACTATTTTCTATTTCTAAATACTATTTTTATGATAGCATTGTTTTGAAGATAAAGTGTATGGTGCCTGCACTTTATTAACGGCTAGTTATCCACTCAAGTGACTAAGAATCACCTTCGATTTTTATTTGCCACTTATTACTTTTTATCATCCTGCTTATATCTCTTTTAATTCATTCTTTCTTCACTCTTTTTGAAGCAATTTTAAGTAAGTATATTTTATCAATGTACTATGAAGGTACTAAAAAAACAAAAATCTAATTGGCCCCAAGATTGTTTCTCTCATGTTAGATGTCAGCAGTTCTGCTACCCAGGCTGAAGAAGCAGATTTTCTTTAAGACATACTGTTCTTGTTGCAGAGGGAAATGAGTGAAAGAAAGGATGGTATACTTGTGACTCTTGAAGCATTTCCACAGAAACAACATTCTGTTACTCCATTCACACTTCATGGGTCCAGGTACATCATAGGACCAAGTCAGTCGTTGGGCCAGGGAAATAAACTTTGCTGATAGGAAATCACTACAAGTCACATGGGGAGTAGAGATGTGTTATTCTTCTACAGTGCAAAGTAAGACATACCACATTCAGGCTTCATTTAAGTCTCATCTGACTTATGAGAATAAACACTTTACAGGCCTTCATTCTATCTTGTCAAAAAAAATCTTTCTAAAATACAAATCTTTTCATACCAATCCTTTATGTAAACATCTTACTGTGGTTCTCCATCATCTTAATAATAAAATTAAAACTTCTGTAGGAACAATAAACCCCCTGCTTACTTACTTTTACCTATTGACGCTGCCCCATATATTAGATTCTATTTTCTAAGTATTTCTCATTCATTTTATCTCCCTACTTTTTGCATCTGTTTTCCCTTCCATCTGAAATACCATCTGCTATCGAGTCACCACTTTCCATTTCTTTTCAGGGGGTATGGGGTTGAGTGGGGGGCAATAAAACTTGAAACCAAAACAAATTCACTTCATGCACTTTTGGTGATCGCCGTCTCACCATTCAAACATTATGCTGGACTTCACTATAATTAAATCTTTCTCCTTTACTTCTACCAATAATATTATTGAATTAATGTTTACATCAATGAATATTTAACATTAAGCTTAACAAATAACACAATAGAATACAATTTGGACTCTAGTAGACAATATTTTCATTTTCATGGTGTTAAGTTGCCAACTCCAATTGAAAATCTACTTACAGACCTCCCACATTTATCTTTTTACCTTCTTTATAAATAGCTTGGTAAATAAAGTAGAGAACAGCTTTTGATTTTTGATATGCTTTTTAAAGAATTATCTCCCAGTTGAGTCTAATAATGTCCATGGACTAATGGAGACTTTGAAAATATGTACAATATACTTTCTTTTTCTAACCATTTCCTAAACTATTATTTTTCTGCCCTCAATCCTTCATTTCACTCAGTTAACTGTTATCGTGTTTATTAATTTACATTAAATAAAAAAATAGTGTACATTGTCAAGCACTTACTGACTTGAAAGCATACTTCATTATTATACGTGTTCAAAAATACCCCATGAGATCAGTTCTCTTATTATCCATCTTTAATTGATGTGGAAATTGATTTAAAGATATATTAATTAATTTGCCTAAGACTATACAACCATCAATCTTTAGGAAGATAGAAGTAATCTCTAAGGAGATCATTTAAATATCTCCTTTGTTCCTTGCTTTTCTTCTAGACCAAGTGACCACTAAGACAAAGGGGTAGTAGAAGTTATATCACCCATTTTGATAATGGTTAAAATATGAGTTGGAGGGCATGGCTTGCATTTACAGGCAAGTAAATCAACTCATAACAAACTCCAGGAGGAGCAGTGATGAATCAGGACAGATCCCAACTTTGAAGGAGATTTAACCTGGTTAAATTAATGTCATGTGATGGAGGAACAATGCAGATAGCTTGTTCACTCCCAAGAGATTACTGCTAACACTTAAGTTTAACCAAACTATCTACATTCCCGGGATATTATTTCTAAATTTGCTATATGATATGAGTTTCTACCTTTCTAGGGACAGAATGAGTAAAGAATTAGAGAATGGGTAATAGAGCCACACAAATAAGGTTCTTTACACTTTGGGGGAGTGGGAGGTGGCAGGACTCCAGAAATAAAGCGTTGCTTCCTAATAATGATTATGTCTTATACTTTTATACTCTCCCCTTTATGTGTGGCTTACGACTTTGCTTCAAACTTCATTGAGAAATAGTAGTAGCTAACACATATTATATATTCTTGAGGCCAGACACTGTTCTGGGAGCTTTACATATATTGTCTTTTAATAAAATGGAAGCAATCAGGCAGAAACACCCTCTGTTACATAATGCCAAATCTACAAAATGTCTTCCCTTCTTTCTTGTGAGATCTTTTTTCTCTAATGTTACAGTGGATAATCTTTTCTGCTTCTCTAATAGGTCACACATGCCATGTTCATGGATCCAGACCTATGCTCCTGTTTTGGATCAAATCTGCCCCTATTTTCTAAAGAACTTTGCTCCTGAAACTATTTTATTTTTATGATTGAATCTTTAATGATTTCCTTACTCTTCAGTTATAACTACGACATCTCCATTTATAAAAATAATTTCTCTCAAATTACTTATTTTCAAAGGCTGATGAAACTCTGCTGCCATTTCTTCAACTATTTGTTGGTGTTAATTTAGTCTCAATTTAATCCCCTGTCAAGCACTCCAATAAAACAAATTTTATCAGATCCAATGGCTTCCATACTGTAAAATCTTATGAGTAATTTTCTTTTGGCATATTCCTTAATCTTAGCATTATTTTGCTTCATTTAGAATTTTATCTCTTTTAAAGTACATTTTATTTTATATATATTGACACGATAGTATTTTCTTTTTTTTTTTTGTTATTTCATTTTTACTTAATGACTATTTGTTAATCCTTTTTGCTGTATCCTCTATTTCCTAACTAAATCTATATACTGAGATGTCCCAAAACTTCTAAACCTGCTTCTCCCTAATATCTTTAGAGTCATCTTTACACATGTGTCTTCAAAATAAGTATCTCATGATGCCTTCTGCTATAAGTATCAAAATATTTTTCTAGCTATATTCTTAATATCTCCAGTTGCTTTTCAATATTAGCATGCATTATACATTACATTTGATGTCCCTTCTCTCAGAAGAGTTTCTCTCATTCCCACTATCTTAATAATTGGCTCTATCATCAACACATGAGGTTTTTCTTTCTCACTAAAATGCCATGTCCAATGCAACCATAAGTCCTTTCAATTCTATCAAAATATAACCCAAACTCACCTTTCTTTTATCTCCACTATCAGTTTCTTGGTCTCAGTCACATAGTTACTGTAATAGTTACCTAACTAGATTCTCTGCTCTCCCTTCTGTACTTTTGCAATCAATTCTTTACATATTTTTTTTTTAAGAATGACCAGTTAAAAATGTATTTTGTTATTTCTCTGATAAAAAGCCAACTACTTAGAGAAAAATATAAACAACATCTTATGAGCCTCACTACTTCAATGAATAGCCACTGAGTAAGTTGTGCTTTCATATGAGCTCATATTCTTTGGCTCAAGTTTAATATATTCATAGAGGCCTTCCCTGGCCACCCAGTCTGTAGTATTCTATTCATCAAGTCACTCTGTTATATTTTTAGGTTCCTTCATAGAACTTATGTACTCTCTGAGGTCAGTGTGTTGGTATACATGTTTTTGTTTGCATATTTTGTTGTCTTCTTCCACTAAAATATCAGATATCAAATGGCAAGGACATTATGTGCTTTCTACGTTATGTATCTCCAGTGGTAAACATAGCTTAGCATATGGTAGATACTAAACAATATTTTATTGGGCAGATAGATAAATATGCATAGTACAGTAAGTGAAAGAACAAATACAAAAAATAGCTTTACTTTTACTAGAGCCATGAGAAAAGAATTATTCATGTGCGAGCAATGCATTGATGTTTTTAGAGTGAAGGTGTTACCACGGTAGTTATGTGCTGTTGGAAAGCATATGATATATGTATTTGTAATATTAGTTTTTGAAAAAAGTGTTTTAACTAAAATGACAAGGATTGCATAAAATTATGTATAAAAAAGATTTAAAAAACAAACAAGATTAATAAAGATTATTAAGTACTTGAAGAAAATAATTAAAAAATTAAAAAACTGAAGCATAATCTGTTTACTTATGGGATATATGCTTTGGGCCTTCCAAGGAGATTCTATGAGGTATTTATCACAAGCAGGATGGACAACATGTAATGTTAGGCTTACATCCACCACCTGTAGGTATTTCTAGTGCTAATGGTTATTAAAGACAATATAAACAATATGTAATATATTTATATTTGTGGTATATACTATGGATTTCTAATTGAAATTTCACATATAAGTTAATATGTGATTCTCTGAAAACATATTTTAACAAAACTGAACATAACTAATATTGTAAGATTAAAAATTAAACTTACATTTTTTCCATTACTCCTTTCCACTTAAATTTCTTACATGTATAAAGAAACATTGATAAAATTATTAGCTTTATTTATATAAATTTTTGTGATGAACATATCTTTATCTATATCTCTAAGTATCTAAGTGTCTATCACCTATCTATATATCATTATCTGCCTATCTTTCTATCTTATTTCTTATTCTCATCCCTGATATTTTCTGTAATGTAATATAATGCTAACACAACCAATATTTCCAAAAAGGGAAGTACTAGTTATATATGATTGAATGCAATGCTCCATTTTTATTTGCTTCTCTTTCTTTAAGAATAAATTCTTGATTTCCTCTGAGGAACTACTACCTCCTTGCACACTCAATCCTTGTACTTTTAAGCAGAGATGACTCAGAGTAGACTTAATTGGTTTATTCCAACAGTACATCCCATCCTCTAGGACAAAATGATTAACAATAAATTTTTAAAATTCAATCAAAGGTAATGGGTTCTCTGTAAAGAAAGAAAGTCTTTCCCTAGAAAAAGGGGTTTAAAAATAGGAGGTATGAAAGTTTGAGTTTCTTTGCTTCCAGGATATTGGGGAGGGGGGGTAGAAATCAAGTGGAGAAGAGCCTCTAAAAAATCTGAAGATAAATCATCAAGGAATCCAAGATAAAATGATGGAGAGAAACTTAGTTGCAAAAGCATACCTCAATGACAAACCGATAAAAATTAATTGAGAAAATAACAGAAACATAAGCATATGGAAGGTAAAATAAAATTTCCTTAAAACATAATCTTTTTTTATTAAGTTTATTGGGGGTAACATTGGTTAATACAATTATTTAATTTTCAGGTATACATTATAATTTGACATCTATATATTCCATTGTGTGATTACCACCCAAAGTCCAGTTTCCTTCAGCTACTGTATATTTGATCCCCTTTATCCACTTCACCCTCCTCCTACTCCCCTATATTTGACCCTCGTTACCCCATCTACCTCTTTCCTCCTCCCTCACCCTCTACCCTCTGACATAATCTTTGAAGTTCCATGTTATAGTGGAGTTCAGTACAACATGTAGTTAGGAACTGCATATTCTATAACATCATCATCAAAATCCCCTTTACTCAGCTAATTATCAATGTGAAAATAGGTTGGATTAAGTAAAGTTTATAAGAAGAAAGATGGACATTAAAGAATAAATAATCCTAGTCACAAAGATAGCTATCAGAGATAATATTTCTCCCCCAACTTTTACTCTCTTTTCTGATAAAAGTATAATATATTCCACCCCATTGTCATGTTACTTGCAGTTCTGCCCCAATAATATTGGTTTTAGCCATGTCTGCAAGCAGATGCAATGTACACCACATCTTAATAGATGATTTAAGACTCATTGAATGCTTCTACCAGTTCCCTTGCTCTTTTACATCAGGAAGGAAAATATAACATGGAATGTAGGAGCTCTTAGATTCTAGTTAAAAGACACATAGGGAAGACCGATAGCTGATCCAGGGTAACCTGGAGTTGATATTTGCCACTATATGTTGCTGATATTTTAATATTATGTGTTACCATAGTAGAAATGAGTAAACTTAGGGCTTTTTGAGGACTTGATGTGGCACTTGAATTTTGTCATTGCTTTCCTGGATAATGAATAAGTCATAATTTAACCCCTGGATAGGTATTATTTTGTATATACCCCCATTAGTTAGACAGCATGTTTATGGAAGGAGACTTTAGATTAATACACTGGGTTTAAAACCCATCTCTGATGCTTTCATTTGGGCATGTTGTAAACCTGCTCTGAGGAAATCTCATTTCAGAAATGAAAATAATGTTAACGCAACATAGTGTGAGGCTTCAAGGTCCTAAGAGGAGCCTCTGACTTACAGTTTAGGTATTCTGGATAAAGTAATGACTAGTTTAGGGCAGAAGAGTGGATAGAAGTTGGCTAGATGAATTTTGAGTGGGGGGAGAAGACACATATACCAGGGACTAGGAACTAAATGGTTGAAGGCTTGGGATAGAGAGAATGAAATCCTGTCATGTGGCTGGAACATAAAGTTAAGAAGTAATGAAAGGTAATCAATAGAGGAGGCAGCAGGAATAGAGACTTGTAAGCTAAATTCAAGAGATTAACTACTAACCTAAGTTTAAATAAATGTCACTAAAGAATTTTAAGTTTCTGATAAGGTCAGATTTTTGCAAAATGTTTCCTCCACTCACAATAAAGAAAATTGATTCTGGCGAAGAAAGGCTAGAAGCTGAGAAATTTAGAAGTTGCTACACTGTAAAATTTTCCTGAGTGGCTGACTTAGTGGCAGCACGGCTGGGGAGAGGTAGATGTATTTAAAAGTAACTTAAAAGGTAAACACTTTGGGCTTGGTGATGGATTGGATTTGTGGGACAGCATGTAAGGGAAGAGAAGGACTCTATGCATAGCGCCCAGGTTTCTGACTTGAATACTAGATTATCTCACTGAGATTATATTTTAGAAGAATAATCAATTTTGGAAGAAAACTTTAAGAAGTTCCATTGTTTTCCATTCTTAAAAAAGTTTCAATTGTTTTCTGTTTAAATTTGTGGTTACTGTAAAAGATTCCAGTGGAATTGACTGTAAGTCAAAACCAAAGTTTGGAGGAGAAATCTGGTGAGGACGTAATTAAAGTCATAGGAATGGATAATATCATCTATGAAGAGTAGGTAACCTAGAGCAGAAGGGAAAAAAAAACAGTCTAAGAACAGTTAACGAAACAATTAAGAACAATTCTATGATTACTGAAAGGAAAATGACACTGCAAAGAAATTGTGAAAAGATTCAGGAAAATTAGAAAAAAAAACAGTTTGACTTGACACATCAGTGTGACTTGTTTCAAGAGTAGAGTGGGTAATACTTCACTTGCTGCTGAGAAGAAAACTGGAGAATGTTTTTCAGGTTTCACAATAAGGAGGCCACTGATGGCCTTGTTGATAAACATTTCGAAAAAAGGGAAGAAATGGTAGGAAGACAGATTGCAATGGATCAAAGATTCAGAGTTGGCTTGCAGAATACTGTGATTCTGATTGGCGTATTGGCAAGAATTCTCAGATGTCATTGTATTTATTTGAGCTCAGATTCTATGGACTTTTTTTTTATATATATCATAGTGGCAAATTCCAATTACTGCTTATGTTCTGCTATTATTCTTAACATCCGTCCTTGTTTTAATACTTTTATGCATATACAAAGTTATATGACTACTTGCAGTTTTCTTAATTATCTATTATCATCATCATTATCATCAACTTATTATCATTTCACCTTTAATGTAAATGGTATATATTTAAATTTAATGTATTAAATTATTTTTAAAAGTTAACATGAAAAATTCCTTGAGACCATTTGATCACAAATAAATAAGTGTTTTGACAGCTTAGGCCTAATATTTCAGTTATGTTTTTGAGTATTCTGTAATTTATTGCCATCCCTGCATTTAATCAAAATTTTCAAATGCTGCTGAGAGTGCAAAGCTGGACTAATAAAAATAAAATATAAACTAATAAATAATATGGATTTAAGCAATATATACACTATACCAACGGATAAAGTTTTAAACTAATAACTATATTGGTTAACATAAAATAAAAAAATATGTAATTGTCATTTTGATGCAATTTGAGATGACAGTTAATAAAAGAAAAATCAGCCCCATCATGTTTATTGATCTTTTGTGTTAAAATTGCCTGAATATTGTAGGAGAGACAAAAGTTTACCTTTACCCCTTTAGGGTCTCTGACCGGGACTGAGAAGTACATTGACATAAGAGAGATCAAAAGGAGAAAAGCATATAGTTATTTACATGTACATGGGAACCCCTATAAAAAATTAAGACCCAAAGAAGCGGCTATGCCTATGAGTTTTTATGGAAGGTTGAATAAAAACAGGCAACTGTGGAAAAGTAACTAAAATATATGAGAGTAAAGGAAGACAAGAGTTATTTTAACAAGGCTTGTTTCTATAGATCTCTCTTGGCCTCTACTTTTCATCTCTGGTGATAAAAGAATGTTTCCTTCTTCCTAGAATGGAGAAAGCAGCTTTCACATGGGCGTTTTATCTCCTGCTTTCAGGAAGAAAATGGGAGGTCAGAGTGCCCTTCTTGTACCTATTGTTTTTGAAGGGTCTTTAGATCAAAATAACCCTTAGGCCAAAGTGGCATATATTGGGTGCCACTCTTCAATCTTTAAGCATCAATTGGAGAAAAGAGATACCTCTGAAGTTAAATGTTGATTATTTTTAATTTTATGCTTTTGAAGGAATGACATTTTCCTCAAGGGTATTTTTTTTTTTTTTAATGTATTCATGTTAAATCTCCTAGCTTGTCTCTCATTCTGTCCAACTCTCCTAGGAGAAATCTCATTAAGAAAATGAAATTGCCCCTAATTCTATGCTATAAATAGCTCTAGATGACATAAAATTAATGCTGTCCCAGTACACATTTGAAACGCAAACCAATCAAGCTCTTTTGCTGGTAAGGCACATTTAATTGACAACATTCAGCTAAAGATAGAATGAATGGTCTTTGACAATTTTAATGTAATAACTCAACATCCTTCAAGTGAAAGAGGAAATTCTGAAGGTTTCTTTTTAATGTGAACCGTGTTTCAAATATTACCAACATATATAACTATGTGTAGTGACCTCTACATATTTGGTAAAGTAAATCTCGTAGATTGTCATTTTATTATTCTTTTTGCTACATACTCATAGAGATTCAACTGCTAAAATAAAGATTCTTTTCAGAAAAACTTTTTTAGAAAATGTTACACTTTGGTAGTTACACAGGATGGAGTGTATGTATAGATGGGCATGTAAAATATGCAGTTTTATTTTAGATAATCATATAGAAAGTTCACATGAATATTTTTTCTGAATCATTTAAATAAGCAATTTAAATCAAGTGCTACACAGCAATTTCTGTTGCTGTGTTTTTTTTTTCACTTACAGTTATTTCAATCTGATATGCACTGCTATAGTATTCATGGTAAAATATGTATGGCAATACAAATGTAAAAAGGCAGAAGTGATTTTTAATGTTAATAATATATCTTAAATGAGTAAGGCCAAAAGAATTCACGCATCACTAAACAAACATTTTGGTTTTGTACTGCTTTGAATAGAGAAAAATAGTGGAAAAATTAAATCAGCACAAGGTGGCGAGTAGTATAGATATATAAAATTCATAAGAAACTGCATTTAGACTTTAGTGTTAAATAGACTGCACAAAAATGTAATTACAGCAGAACACTGTCATATTAAATTTGTTATTTTGATTTTTAGATTTATTATTTTATGGTTAATCTAAGTAAATTAATCATAATTTAGTTACATAATTAAGAAATAGTATAATAAAAATAATTTAAAGCAATATTTGATGAGTAATAAAATGCTCATCCCTTTAAAGTATACTTCATACATTACTTAGTAAAATAGTTTACCTATGATGTTAGCATAGAATAGTTTAGTGAGTGACACATGAGCCTTATCTTTCCATTGAGCATTTTATCATAAAAATAAATAAAACAGGATAGCAAACAATAGGAGAAAGAGATGATTTTTTGAACTTGTTCTCATCCTTAGTATTTTATTTACATACTTTGAAATCAGTTATTAATGGCCATTCCCACATTGTTTAACCAAAAGTTCTCACCTTTATGAAAAGGTTCTATTCCTGTTCAAGCTTTGCTTGAGAACACATAGAGGACAAAAGTGAACTGTCTCAGTGAATAAAAACAGCTCCAGGACTCTGATATCATTGATATACATTTGTTAAGGATATTATTCTTCTATTCACGTAATTTCAGACTGTAACGCTCATGTTGAAATAAAAATATTTGTTGTTCTTTTTTGCTTTCTTGAAAGCTCTACCAGTTGGTTCTAGAAACAGATTCTGTCCCTTGGCATTATATATAAGCTGGAAGAACTCATTCTAAATCAAATATATTGAAATTTCATATAGAGGTCATATTATGACAGGAAATAATATTTCAACCATTTTCCCCAATTATTCTTATAAAAATTTCTTATTTAAAACTCAAACAGAACTGTCATATATATAATATATATATTATATTTGGAAGAATATATAATATATATATTATATATATGACCTGACCTTCTTCCAAAAATCCCATTTGGATGAGAAAAGAAAGAAGAAAATTAATAATACTACATCATAGAAAAATAAAATAAGTAAGAATTCCGCTGTAGATAAAAATATTTAAAGAACTCCTGGAAAAACAGCAAATGGATGACATTTGATTGGGAAAATAATAGGGACAAAGGAAACTTTAATCAAGATGAGCCAGATCAGAGGGAATGGGTCTTGCCAGGAGAGCCCCAAAGAACTCATTGTCAAGAATCTACTAAGCCATCAGCCTTAAGGTTAGCTTCAAGGGATAATATGCATAAGTAAAATCACAAAGCTATCTCCTTATGAATTAAAGTCTTTGGGGACGAGCTTTTCCCTGTTATCTGCATATGCTTCCTGAAAAAAAGTTTTTTAATTAGAATACCCTGCTCATTTCTATGCAGAATCCTACATTTAGATTTTCCTTTTTGGAGTAATCTGTGCATGGAAAGAACTTTTATATTTGTCAAAAGATTATTTCCCTACCCTCCTGTTGTGTAACTTCTTATCCACACATAATATATTAACAATGATTATATAAGAAATTTAGGGCAAATAAGAACATAAAATTAATCCACAATAACAAACTAAATAAGCCACACAACAGGATTTCAGAAGCAGTTAAAATATGGGAAGTTAAACTTTTAAAAAAATGAACTTTTAAGTTTAGAACAGTTTTAGATTTATAAGATCATTATGAGGATAGTATAAATATTTTTCCTATGGTCCAAACACAGTTTTCTTATTATTAGTATTCTACATGAGTATGGTACATTTGTCACAATTAATGAGTCATTATTATTAATGAAACGCCATACTTTATTGTAATTTCCTCAGTAATCTTAACTCCTTTAACTCTTAGATTGTGAGGCTTTTTCAGAATTTTCTTGTTTTTTATGTTTTCTTGTTTTGAGTATTATTAGCCAGTTGTTTTATAGAATGTCTATCAATTGGAATTTGTAAGATGTTCTTCTCATAAATAGGCCAGGGTTTTGGGAGAAAGACCATAGACGTAGGGTGCATTTTTATCACATCTCGTTAATTATATATTCTATCAATATGACTCATCACTGTGGTATTAACCTATATCAGCTGGATTGAGATAATCTTGGTCAGGTTTCTTTACTGTAAAGTTATTCTGCTTATTTTTCCTTTCTATACTGTACTTTTGGGAAGAAGTAGGGAGTTATGATTTAACTCCTTAAGAGTACGGTATCAAGAAAAGTATTTGAAATTCTTCCTCAAGGGAATTAACTTATTCTCCTTCATATTTTTTATTATTAATTTCTGTCAGTGCAGATTCATGAGCATTCATCACTTCATAAATTAAGATACATCTAATTTGATGTAAAAAAAATGGTTCACGATGCACCTTCCTAGGTACTGAGGTTCATTTTTTCTTTTTCTTTTTTTTTTTTAGTGGTTGGCATTTTCGCTCTCTTCCACATGCAATGCAGATCTAAACTCCACTCTGTGACTTTTCAGGTTGTATCAACAATTTCCTTTCCTTCCAGCTTCTGCTGTGTTGCCTATTGGAAAACACTAGTATCAAAGTGTAAGGTGAGAAGTTGATTATATACTACCTAGCATCTATAAATGCAGTCAGTTATCCTTGTGCCCCACTACCAAAGATCTCAGGCCCTGTCAGATAATACTCTTCACCTCTTCACAGCTCTCTTCTGTTCCCTCACCTCTCTCTCTCTCTCTTTCTCTCTCTCTCTCTCATTAACCGATTGCACTCTCTCTCATTAACCGATTGCATTTGATGCCTAGATAAAACCTATTGCCCATGTTTTCAAAAACATCAAATATATTTCCATGAAAAAAATTGAACTAAATTGAATTTTACTCAGATAGTAAACAGTGGACAAAATTCCCCCTGTATCATGAAATTTCTTTTTTATTATTTAGAATGTAAAAGACCTGTTCAATTTACCAGAATTATCAAGGAACTGATATATTTAAAGAAAAAAAAGATGTTAATATGTATTTAATTAATCTGCTCCCAATTCTTCTAGTGATCATAATAAGTCAGCTTGAAGATTTTCTTTATCCATAATGTATATAACTGTATGGATTGATAGTTTAAAGCAAAATTATCATTGCAAATATGATTTAAAAACTATAATATATTATGACATTTTGATACATCATGTAGCATACTGAAAAATAAAATATTCTAAATTATTTATGTGTCATTCTCTTTTTATGAGATATATCTCTAAACTAATAAATGGTGATATTCTCTCTTTATGTTAGAAAAATTGTTCATTCAAATTCTAGCACGTAGTAACTTTAGGGAAAAAATATATGCAAACAGTATAGTTATTTGGTGGATGCATTCAACTTAATTTAAAAAATTAAAACAGTACAAAAATATCATGTATAATTTGATTTACTATCAAATGCTCTCACTGCCTTCAGTACAAAATTATACCTCAATTTAAATCAAATCTTGTTTGAAGTATAAAACTTTTAAGTTTTTTTCTTAGCTGAATTTATTCTTTGTATTTTTCTAATACTTATATTAATAATTACCTTTGAATTCAGAAACTGAAAGTTATTGTTTGTGCCTTTTATTAGCTATTAAATATGTTAATTTATCTAAGGAATGTTTAGATTGAATTTTAACATTTGATATAATTTTGAGTAGTGTTATATAAGCATAGTTTTAGAAAAAACTAAGGTGTTTTTAGAATCAGAAAATCCGAAGTCCTTATTGAGATTATCGATCTAACTTTGGCTACAAATAAATTTCTATTAACCATTATCAGACTTTGTCCCTACCTTCATTATAACTTTAAATCTCTCTTAATTATGGTTCATTGCAAATAGGTTGCTGATTACTATCTTCTTCTAATCCTTTTTTTTTTACCATAAACATAGTTTTAAATCAATTCTTTACATTTTTTAATCTTTAAGACTTAATTAAATTCTGAAAGACCATTATCTGACTTGTATTGTGTTATAACAGGGTTTTCCCATGGGTTACATTGCTGCTGGCTATTTTCTCCAAAAGTTATTTTTATGGATACTTTGAGCTTACTTGCATTGTCAAAAAATTGGTTATAACTTATTTTAACAGCCGTTTGACAAGTGTAATTTTTTTCCACCAATAATGGAACAAAGTAAAGAACTTGAGACACCCTTCACAGACACAGCAATGCTGTCCAGGGAGTAAAACAAGTAGAATATCAAAGACATAGAAATTCAAAGTATGAATCAGGGAATTGTTTCTTCCTCAGCTAAGTAACTAGCATACAAAATTAAAATTTATTGTTCTAATTATATTCTTTACACTGGAGATTTTTCTTATTTTACACTATCTATATTTTGTATCAAGGACATTTTTATGTTCTTCCCTTTCTTTCAAAGACACTTTATTTCCAATTTAAAAAGCTGTTATACATTTAATTTATCAGGAGTAAACTGTTTGTCTTCTGTTCACAGACATGTTGACACAATTTAGATTTACATTTTATAGATTGTCTTGAAAATTTGTATTAAATATATCCACATGAATACAGTCTTCTATTTAAGTAGCCATTTTATTTACTACCTAGATTATATTCTCCTCAAATTAGCTCTGGCTATGTTCAATGGCTTATAATTTGTGTAATCAGCATAATAAATATATTAAAGTATGCTCAAGTCATTTGCCATAGAAGAAAGCTAAAATTAATAAATTTCACAAAAATCTAAATAAATAGAATATATAGGCATTAGACAGAGACTAAACTGTCTTTGAAGGGGTTAAACTATCACACAAAAATGTTTAAAGTAAAAATATTAGAATGTGTTTGCTATTCTATGCATTGATATACCTTCTCCTTTTAATGGGGAATTTAGCATGGGTATAAATATTTAGTTTCCTTTCTTAAATAGATATAGTGAAGTGATATTTTTATTTAGTTTCAAAGCAAATCTTTTTTTTTTTTTATTCAAGAGTGCTCCCAGAAGCTTCATATGTAATGTCATTTTTTTTTTTTAATGGATGTGCTCCAAGTTCAATGGTATTAACAAAATAAGAATAAAAATTTCAAACTAGAGATGTGGAAAATAGGAATTTAGAGCTGGAAGCAGGCTTAATGATCTTGTGGCTCATACCCCTTCTTCTGAGAGAGATGGACATTAAGAGTATTTAATATTGACCAGATCATGAGTGCAAATTAATTATTATACTAGGACTTGAACACAGATCTCTCGGGGTCCTGACACCCAGAACAAGCATTCTTTCCATTATACTAGACGACAGCAAAAGTATTTGTAGCTATATACCACTAAATTCATTCTACATATTCTTCTTCCTGTCTTGGAATTTTGTTTTTAATTAGATAATTTATACACATTATTTAAATTTATAATCTAAATTTAATTTAAAATTGTGAAAGATAGGTTGTGTTAAAGGCATAATGATTTTCAGAAAATTCAAAACAATTTTGAAGATATAAATTACATCAGATATAATCCATGTTAAGTATATGATATACTAAAGTTCTAAGATTCACCAGCAAATCTCCTTAATTAGTACTTGTAAGTGGGCATTGGCAAATTTGGAAACCATGAAGTCATTCTGTTTGTCATTCTCTCCTGAGTGAATAGAGGGATTTATAGACAAAACAATTTCTATTAATTATAAGTAAAATTAATGTTCTAATAATTATATATAAAATGTTTTTATTGTAACTCATTTAGAATAACATGTATTTCATTTCTTGAAATATATACAAAATTTAGAATATTTTATTCATCTCTAAAAGAAACCACATAAATATTACCCCTCTGCTTCAGTTCCTGGCAACAATCTACTTTCTGTCTCTGCAGATTTGCTTATTCTGAAAATTTCATATAATGAAATTATACAATAGATGCTAATTTGAAACCGATTTATTTTATTGACATAATGTTTTGAAGGTTCACACATATACCATGTATTTGTACACCATTCCTTTTTATTGCCAAATAATATTCCATTGTATGGATATACCATATTTCATTGATCCATTTATCAGTTTCCTTTATCAGACTAAAAAAGTTTTCTTCTATTTTTAGTATGTTGAGTGTTCTTCTCATGAATAGGTATTGCTTTTTCTTCATATTAAAATAATCATATATGTTTTTTCTTAATCTGTTAATATCTTGCATGATTTTTAGCTATTGAAGAAACCTTATCTACCTGGAATAAAATCTGATGGATCATGGCACATAGTACTTTTATATGCACTGGATTTCATTTGCTAGTATTTAGATAAAAATTTTATGTCCATTCATAAGAAATATTAGTCTATAGTATTATCTAATTAAGTTTTTTTTTGGTTTTGGAACCTGGCAATTTTGTCCTCATAAAATGAGTTAAGGAGGTATTTTCTCTTCTATTATATGGAACAATTTCTAAACAATTGGATAAATTTTTCTTTATGTGTTTGGTAGAAGTAGAATTTACCATTGTAGCCATCTGGGTTTAGGCTTTCCATTGTAGTAAGTTTTAAATTTAATAATTCAATTTCTCTTCCTATTATAAGTCTATTCATATATTTTGCTTCTTCTTAATCAGTTTTAGTAGATTGTGTCTTTCTAAGAATGTTTATTTTTAATTGAAGTTATCTGATTGGTTGGCCTATATTTGTTCATAGTACTCAACTTCTAACTTCTGACTCTCTGGGCCACAGTTTTTGTGAAACTCTAAACTCAATCTGTCTCCTCCAGTTTCTGGTAAGCCACTTCACAACTATGGTTTCCACAACTGTTTGTTCAAGACTTACATGGAGCTGGGATGAAGGGTATTAGGCTAAAACAATTTAAAACTTTTTGAAGCTAAAAATTTTTATTTAATGTAATTTTTATTAAATTTTTTTCCTAGTATTCCATTATGATAAGAGATAACTCTTCAAAATGGTAGGTGTTAGTAAACTTAATATATACATGTTGAACACATCATATAAAGATTATGATTGACTTTGTAAAATCTGCCTTTATTGATCATCTGATATAGTTACTTTTAAAATATGTTAATTTTAAGTATTTTGGTATTTGAGTAATGAAATCTACCTTGCTAATTGACATTACTTTATTAGTAAGTTTATATCTATAATAAAATAAGAATTTGCCTCAGTTTAAAAAAGAATGAAAATATTTTGGAGATCTTAGATTAAAATTATTCCATAATATTCAATTTTTTCAAGATTTTATTATCTTTAAATCTTTCAGTCTTGTGTGTAACAGTTTAACTGAAGTCAGAAGCTGATTTATAGCTGAGTTTCTGTAGCTAAACTTTTAGTTAATCTTTGAAGGAGTATTATTAAAATCCTATAGCCTTCAATGGAGCCAGTTTGCTTTTAATAAAATGTGCTATTTTTAAGACAATCTAGATCTGTTGAGAATTTCTATGTTGCCTCAAATCTACTTTTTACATAATAACTATTACAGTTAGTGATGCTGTGTGAATAATGACTTCAGAGCAAAACCAACTGTTTTTGAATACTATGCAATCCGACTTAAAGTGACTGGCTAATTGCAGTAATTTTTTGCACTGACCAGTGGAATTTTGCGCTATGTGGGAGGTACTAATCCTCGAATAACAGAGCATGCTGCCACCTTTGAGCATTCATAACTACCCACAACCCTAGTCCCCAGAGTTTATTACTTTCTATCAACTACAAATTTCTATGAAGCAAAATAACCTCAGTACCTGTGAGTATTCCAGGACAAGAGCAAATGGTTTATTGTATGTGTTGATTTCTACATGTTTTTGAAAACCTTGCATATGCCAAAATATTTTTTTACTAAAGCTTTGCACAGTGAAAGCTGTAGTGTGTGATATTTAGCAATCTCAAACAGAACGAAGTCTTGTTAAAACAATATTACTTAATAGAGCCTATATACCAAAAATTGATACATATGGTCTTTAATGTTCATCTATTGGTGGCTGATTAAAAAAAAGAAAGAGAAAGTGCTAATTAGAGAAAAATACAGGGAAGAAAAACATAAAACTACAGCCACTTATAATCTCATCACATAGAGACTGCTAGTATATATGTTTTTATGTTTTCTTTTACCGCTTTTAAGGCATGAAATTTAATGTATAAAGTAGATAAAAAGAAAAGTAAAAAGACATATTTGTGTACAGAAGACAATAAATAATTCACACCTTGCTTTATTCCCTCTACATATATGAATCTTTCTGCCATCAGATTTTTTTACATTCACAATGGCTACATGCTATTTCAGTGTATGTGTTTACTTAATTTATTCAATTATTTCCTTTTTCCTATAGTTTTGGATTATTACTAGAGTGAACGATAATAAGGAAAAGTTGAATATCTTTGAGCATACATGGAGGGCAGTATTTAGCATTGTTTTTCTTAGTAGAAATTTCTAGAAGTAAAAGTTTGAGTCAAAGGAATGGTTAATTTAATACTGTTGCTAAATGATTGGAAATTTTTATCTTATACTGTTATTTTATTGCCTTGAAAATTGACTTACATTAAGAATTTAACATTTTACTTTAATAGAAGATAACATTCAATAATATTTTTTGCAATTTTTTAATTGCTTATATAGCTAATAGTTTATAGCTCTGTATTTATTTGCCCCCATCCCTCTTTTAAGACATTGAATCCTCTTAGGATCGAATAATTTTTGGTGTGGAAGACGTTGCTTTTCCTTTTCTTTTCATGTTGTTTGATAACCCCAACTCTGATATCAACATAACTTTATGATCTTTATAATGTGTGTTTTATAAGGTAAATATTTACATTTATAACATAAAATGTAATTTTATGATGTAACTATAACGTTTTATAATGGTAATTAATTTAAATTCCTGCTAATGGTTATTTGTGCCTTCTCCTTTTATTTATTTATTTTTCAACCAGCTTTTCTGGAGGTATATGAATTTAATGATCTTTTAATAACCTGCTGTAAAAATTTTGAATCGTTGAATGTAAATTTTAAAAATATTCTTAAAAATTTGACTCTGAAATTTGTAATTTTTCCTTCTATTTTCTTTCAGTCAAATTTCATTTTTTGTCTTTTTATATTTGAGATAATTGCATATATCTCTGACTTTCAGACTTTTTTATAATATATAAATGTGTAACTATATATAAATGTGTAACTATAAAATTTCCTATAAGTGCTAATTAAATTACAGTTTAATAGTTTTGATATGATCTATTTTCATTATCCTTTTTAATTTGAAAATTATTTTTTCAGCTTTATTAAGATGTAATTAACATAAACTATGTAAGTTTAGTTATAAATGTGTTGATTTGATACACTTGAATATTACAAAATTACTACCACCATAGAATTAGTTAACACCTCCATTTATTAAAAAGTTTTTCTAATTTTGGTATTCTCTATTACTCTCATTTTTTAGAGATATATGCCTTAATTTTCAAACATATGAGTTTTTCCAGTTATCTTTTAAAGAGATTTTTCTATGTTAAATACAAATTAGTCAAAAAACTATACAACGAGAAATCTTTGAAATTTATTGAGAATCACATTGAGACACAACATATGATCAACTGTTGTATATATCCCATATGTTCTTAAAAAAGATGTACATTCTGCAAGGGTGTAGTGTTTTGTTGAGTGTGTTATTCTAAACATGTAGTGGTTAAATATTCAATATGTTTGCTCATTTTTTATGGTAATCAGTTACTGAGAATTATATGTCACAATCTGCCATCATAATTGGATTTAGTCTTGTAGTTCTGTCAGTTTTGACTTTATAATTTTGAACCTTTAATATTAGGCACAAATATTTATTTTTACATCTTCCTGGTGAAATTAAAGTAAGAGCAAGAGAAGAAAGAAAAGAAATGAGATAAAGAGAAATTTAAGGAAGAATTTACCATAATTGGTAACAACCTGCATTAACTACATAGCTAATTTTTTTTACATATATTGGTATAGGCACCAAATTATCTAAGAAGTAAACAGATCAGTTTATGAAGTCCAGAAATATAATTTTTGAAATGCCATAAAAAATAAGTAGGTAAGTGGTGTTTAGTACCCATGTGGTAGTCATGCCAATAAATGACAAAGTTGAAAACAGTGATGACATATTTTAAAGCAAACAAAGAACTAAAACATCTATTAATTATTATCTATAATGGACTAAATATTTGTAAGATTGTAAAAAAAATCATAAAAAATTGAAAATATATTCTAATACTTGAAAATTCTTGAAAGGCATGAGTCTTCCAACAAGTAGAATATATTAAAAAACACAAGCGATTTATAAAATAAAAAATTTCAACTTTGAAATAATAAAGAACTCACAATAATATCTCAAGTTTACTTTAAATTAAAAAAGTTTATTTTAAATGTTTAAATGGGCATAATTTTATTTGTGAAATAATACATATAAAATGTATCAAATTTAGATCATATAAAACTCAGCAAAATATAAAATAAAATAGAATATTACTTACATTTCTACCATGTAAACAAAATAATTTTTGACATGCACTTTTCCAAACTCTCCTTCTATCCAAATGATATATTAACTCATTCCACAAATACATATTTAATGTATTGAATACCAATTAGTGGGTGTTGGTGATATAGTATTATATAATAAAATTGCTTATGTATCCTATCTAGATAGTGTTCAAAGTTCTTTATGTGTACTAACTTATTTAATGCCTTACTCTAGCTTCCAAAAGGTAGGTTATTAAATCATTACATGCCAATTAAATGAAGGTTTTAGTGGCACAGAGGTTTTTGGTAACAGGCCCAAGGTTATCCAGCTAGAAAATGAATTTAGGTAGTATTAATGAATTCACTTTCTGAACAAATGTCTAGAGTGGAAGATAGCTAGTAAAAAGACATTTATAATTTAGTGTTGTAAATGCTTTGATGTGGTAATTATAGTATGGAAAGGATTAGCATAGAAATAACATTAACAAATATGTAGGTTCGCTTTAAAGGAATTTTGGACAAAGTGACAGCTAAGCTTCAAGAATGATTAAAGGAAGAATAATTCAGGAAGTAGTTATTTTGTATTAAGGACTAGAGATCAAAGACAACATAGGGCTTTTGAAGTGCTGTTGTGATATAAATTCTGAGAGAGAAAGAAATGTGAAAATGAGAGTATGTATATTGTTTTATATTTACTCATTGTAACTTATTTAATATACCATAGACATATTTTAATATTTAAGTTTTTATGCACACTTAATATTGTCCTATTGAATATGTAAAACAAATATTTCCTCCCCTCAATGAATATCCTTTTCCTTTTTTAATCCTCTTTATTCTTAGCCTTTTCAAAATCTGCCTTTTGTTGTAGATATTTATACATTATGAAAGAATTTGTGACCTCTGGGTCCCAGATTTTAGGTATCTTTGAACACTTCACAATATTGCATAGTCTGTACAATACATATATTTTTAATTTTTCAATTACAGTTGACTTTCAATATTATTTTATGTTAGTTACAGGTGTTATGTTTTATTTCTATAATTCCATTCACTATTTTTCAATATGCATGGCCAATGAATTTGATGTTGTGATTGAACAGGACTAATAAATAATAATCCCTTTTTTCCTCCTTGAATCCAAAGAGTGAGGGTCAAAATATCAGCTTTATTATTAATAAAGGTTGACTGGAGATTGTAGCTTTTATACATAGGCACATGAGTTTTCTAATATGGAGAGACATAAACACCCATGTATAGGAATAGCTTGATAATGGCTTGTCTCTCCAAAGTGGTCTATCCCTAACTTGCCGATACCAATAAATTGAGAACATGTGTTCCCTGAAGGCAGTAGACATGTAAAAGCAGAAAAGGGAAGAAACTGACACATGTGTTTCAAGTTCTTTCTCTAAAACTTATCAAACATGTTAATCATTCTCTTTCTTTGGGGCATAGTGAAAGGGTATAGTGTAAGGTTAGGTATGGTTCTCTTAAAGAATGGTCCTCTAAGTGTAAAAACATTTCCAAGGCAATGATTGGAATAATGAACATCATTTTCTTGACTCTGATTATATATTCATGAGAGTATATATGTTATCGAAATATCTTTAAAACGTACATTTAAAATTGTATAGTAAATATTCTGTCAATTAGTCTTCAATAAAGTAGAATAAAAGCTATTAGTGATACAAGAAAAAAAAGAATTTTCTTCTACTTGGAACCCTAAATCAAGTGGCAAAGAGCTCTCCATCCCAGGCTCACCCTAGTATTTGCCATGTGCCAAGTGCTAATTTGGACCACATCTGTAAATTATTGTACTGTTCTCAAAATTTTTGTAGTAGAAAGTAGAATGTAGAGATATATAAATAATTAGAATATGATGACTTAAATGCTATAATAAAGATGTATAAAAGACTGTGTTAATAAAATTCAGAGATGGAAAATTAATTCTCCTTCAGTGGGGGGAAAAGGAGGACAACGTGGTAAAATTCACAGAGTATTGGTATTTAAACACATGAAGATCATAATATGACAGAAGAAAATATATGATTTTATAAATTAAAAAATATATTCAACAAAGGTATTTTGTATTATTCCTCTCACCCTACACAAGCTATGCATGTTGTAAATATTCACTATCTTCAATGATATATACAAAAGTTAGTGAATTATCAGAGGCAAAAGACTACTGTTTCCAAGGATCTTTCAAAATTTATGAGAATGCAAACATTATCTTTGTGAAATTGTAGGGTTGTATAAAAAAGAATTGACACATTAGTCCTCAGTAAAGTCTTAATTTAAATGACCAGTTTTCCTTTTTTCTTTCTTTCTTTCTTTCTTTCTTTCTTTCTTTCTTTCTTTCTTTCTTTCTTTCTTTCTTTCTTTCTTTCTTTCTTTCTTTCTTTCTCTCTCTCTCTCTCTCTCTCTCTCTCTCTCTCTCTCTCTCTCCCTCTCTCTCTCTTTCTTTCTTTCACTTTTCTTTCCTTTTCTTTCTTTTATTCTCACTCTTTCCTTCTACAGTAATCCAAAAGAGTGCTAAGCACCTATCCAAAAGCATTAATTATACCCTTGATGTTTGCTGCTCTGTTTATTCCATGCAATACATAACAATAGCCTATATTTCCTGAAGGATCTAGTGTCCTATTTATTTGTCACATAATAAAAAAATATATATATACTCATTCATACTGTCGACCCTCTGATAAATCACAGAGAACATGCTTCGAAATTATCCCACTGGAGGATAAGAAGATTGAAGTATTTATTCATTGACTCCTTCCCCATTTGGTTGAGGGAATTACCTCTGGGATATGCCTGCATGCAACTTAGAAATTCTCTGTAGTTCAGAAATTTCAAAAGAGCATAGAACTGTCAACCATACTGGAAGAATTAGCAATTGCTGTGTAACAGATAATTCTAAAACTTAGGGGCTTAAAAACACACATGCACATTTATTATCTCATAGCTTCTGTGGGTTGGAAATTTAGGCACAGCTTGCCTGGGTCTTCTGCTTCAAGAGTCTCTCAAAAGTCTGTAATCAAGTAGTCAGCCAAGGACTCAGGCATCTTAAAACTTGAACAGAGAATTCACTTCCCAGCTGACTTATATGGTTCTCAGTAGAATTCAGTTCTTCGTGAGCTATTGGACTAAAGGCCTCAGTTTCTATTTAACTGATGACTACAAGATCCCCAGTTTCCTGCAATAATAGCTTCTCTAAAAAGGCATTAAAAAGAGTCAACAAGCAAGATGGAAGTCAATGTCTTCTGTAAACTAATCACAGAAGTGACATCTTGTCACTTATTTGTTGTTTTCTATTCTTTAAAAGTGAGTCACTAAGTCTGACTTAAGTGGAATTATGCAAGGGTGTGACTATTAGAAGGTAAGTGTTGGTGTGGTTCATTTTAGAAGTCTGTCTAAACTGTGCTTCAATCATGTGGGCTGGGGAATGTGGTCCAGTGAATTAAACCATTTACAATAGTTAATTTTACATATTTAAAATGTTTTAATATAACTTCATACATATACATATAGATATGTATAAAGTTATATTACTTCACATGAACATATTAATAAAAATAAATACATAGTGCATATTAAGGAAGACTTTATACCCATTCATACTTCCTCTCCTCAAAAAAAAATGATAAAGAAATAATTATTATTTATATAGTTTCGATTGGAGACAATGAAAGTCCAAGGATTGCCTATGCTTTTAGGTTGAGTCATTTACAGAACCACATAGGCAGGAGCATTCAAATAGTTAAACTAAAAAAAAAAATAATAAAGCAATTTTTCAATATCATTACTTGATTATAGCCAAATTAATCATGACTAACAAAAACACTAATCAAGCTCTGTAAAACAAATTATGTGCTTGAGAGATTTACAAATGAGTAGAGCTTAGCCTAGCTTTTCTGAATTCAAATCCTTATTAAAAGATCTTTATCCTGGTAGATTTAAGTAAAAGGCAAGCAGGACAATAACTACTTTCTTTCTTCTAGAAAGAGTAGAGGGCTAATGAAGGATGTGAACTATCATTTATTAATTTTAACAATGCAAGCAAATTAAAATGGTAACTCTTACTTTTTGGTAGTTTAAGTAAAAGACTCATTTCCTGAATTCATCACAAACATATAATTCTTCCTCAAATATTTTCCTTTAGCCTTACTGATGTTTTATTCCAAGAAATAGAGAAGTACAAAACTTACCTATGTAATTTTGTCTTTCAGAATGACTGTCTAGAAAATAGAGCTAAATCCACCTACTTATTGCGTTCTAGATTTAAAAAACACTTCTTTGATTATGTGTATTAATAATGTCCAATAAAAAAATAAAAGCCATTCCTTTTAAATAACTTCAATATTGTGGTTTCTATATTTCTATTATCTTAGATATTATATTTATAGGTCTGTCTATATCTTATGCAATAAAATATTTTCATAGAAGAGATGTTACTACTCATTATCCTAATTGGATCTTTAAAACCATTTCAGAAGGATAGTAATCTTCACAAGCTTTTTCCAGTGAAATCATTCAGTTCTAACACTCACTCCAAAAGACACCTCATTAGTGGTTGTTGCTCTGAAGAGCCTATCAGAGACAATTTTCCCTGATATTGGCTACAAATAGAAATGAATGGATGCTAAAACAAAAAATTCAGGATGCAGGAAATAACGGGAGGAAACTCACATGAGAAAATCCATTTTTTTTTTGCCTCTTCTTTTATATGTTTAAAAGGAAATGAGTTATTTAGTTGAGGAATCTATCATTTGATTTTCCAGAATATGAGTTAACTAATGGAAATGTCTACAGGATAATGATTTAATTGAAATATTTGTTTTCACTGTTAAAGCAAGTTTGTAAGGGAGTACTTGCATGCACAAAAATATATCTTATTTTAATAAATTATAGTAGTGAATTGAGTTTTGTCTTTAAAATCTAGAGGGATTTTTATTGCTAACAGTATATACATTTTCCCACCTTATGGACAATATCATTTCAACAACTAATAAATTGTTATTTTTATAATAATCATAAATTATTTAACAAGTAGTAAATTGTTTTTTAAACCTTTCTAAAAATTTGTACTTTAAGGAGAAAAAGTAGGAAGAACTTACCAAAATATATTAGGTTCTTGCTTAATAGATTGCAATCATGTTAATAATTTATAGTCTATATTATATATATTGTATCTGAGTCTGTATGTATATATTTATATATGCATATGATTATATATGTATATACAGTACATAAATACTCCATGTTTACAGAGAAAGACATGCGTTTTGAAAGTGAAAGTTTATAACTCAATCATAGCACTCAATAAATATATTTATTGAATTCCATATCTTTGAAATTTTCAAGTATGTATAGACTTTCATGCTCGGTTAAACACAATCAAATTTGTAACAATATGAATACAAATTCATTACTTGTTTTTTTATTATTTGCTTTTTTATTCATAAACATTAGCCAAAGATAAAAAATAACCACAGTCTTGTCCCAAAACGAGAATTCACCACACGTAAACAATAATTAAATTTTTGATGTTTTATAACAAATTCCAAGAAAAGAATTAACTTGGGGATTTAAACTGAATATTAAATTAAATTCTATATGAATTATATATGTCTCATCACTTTGGCATGAACTAAAATTAAAACTTTATGTGTGTATATATTTCTTAGTTGCCATGATTGACTCAATCTAACTCTTAGTCAATATTTAATTTCGATAATACTAAACTTGAAAAATATTTAAACACAAAAGGTAGGAAAAATTTCTACCACACTGAGTATGATAAAAATACCTAACCTATTATTATCATAAAACTAAACCTATCTCTACATAAAAATATTTTTAGTTAATGCTAATAAGTTAACTAAATAACTTTGAATATTTGTTTAAATTATCACATTTTTTCCTTTCATTCTTTATAATGCATTAAATTATCTTAGCAGAGTTTATCTTATAGAACCCAACAAATACTGCACACATGATCTGGGGATATTAACACTTAAAATAATATATTTACAAATGTAATCTTTTTATATTTTATTAAATGATTTCAAACACTACAATAACACTATTTCTCTGTTACTTCCTACCATCTCATGTTCTACACTCCCCCACCTCACTCTAGGCTATCTTTTTCCAGAGTTTGCTTTCAGTATGTCTATCTATTATTGTCTCTCTAGGAAACATATGGCACTCTTAAATTAGAAAAAAAAATCAAGAAAATTTTAATAAAGAAACTGTTCAGAAAAATGTGGAGAAAGTGTATGAAGAACACAAGTTACTACCTTACTAAGAACTAAAGAGATTGCAGGAAAGCAGACTTATCAGAAACCAAATAGAATCACCCACTTAAAAGTGACATAGCTAACCAAGGAGACTTGGATAAATCTAGGGGATTAAATATCTTGATCTTAGTCTGATTCCTTCCTTCAATTGCATTTTGGGGCTACACACATTGATTGAACTCAATTAGAAACCATAAGGCAAGGAGCCAGATGATATGGTCTATGCAGATTAGTCATTGAAAGGGAGAGGATGGATCTGGAGGAGTAAATGGAAGATAATTGGCAGGATGTCATATTAGATTTAGAGAAATAATTGAAAGATTTTGCTACCTACCATGTCGTTGGAAACATGGTGATAGGAAATGATGGTGTTAAGGGAAAAATTGTACCAAAGTTGAACAGGCTATCATAATAGATGAAAGAAACCAGAATGCAGTCTGAACTGAACTCCACTGAAACAATGGGTGAGAGATATTTTTAAGAGCCAAGTAAGTGGAATAATAGCTTATGTTTGCTAATGTGCCTTATCCAAAAGAAAAGTAAACTCTCCAATCTTCATTATAGGGTGAGTGGGAGGAAGGGGCCTAGAGGCAAAAGGAGGCCTGTCTAATGTTTAGTCAAGTTGAGGGAAAACTAAGGCCTTCCTAGTCAGTGCTCTCTACTTCTTCAATGGTCGCTTTTATTTAAGTTGAGAGAATTGACAGTTCTGCCTCAGTTTTTCACTTTCTGTATTCAATAGATCTCATGTTCAGTCAGGTACGAGTACTTGACTGGGGATCTTTCTAATTTTCCCTCAGCCTTAAGCATGTGCACAATCTAAGTGGGATTTTAGCAAGGCCTCTAGCTTTCTCATATGCTGGATCTCTCTGTTACATTTCTGGCTGGTCTGCCCTTGTGTTTCTTTCCCTAACTAGCGCTGTGACCTCAAGCTACCCATATTAGCCTTCTCTAATTATTTGCCATTGAGGTCTCTATTGTTTTTGACAGTGCTCCAAGCGTGGATTTTTTTACACTTCAAATAAATTTAGCCCATCTGGCAGTACAGCAGAGCTGCTGGAGTTTAAGGCCTGCCCTAGTGTTGAGGAGATGAAAGCAGGCCTGACTGAAATGCTTCAACTCCTAATCTTACGTAAATTAGCAGCTTTTCTTGAATAAATCATACTTCTCAATTTGTTAAGCCTTGAAGTAGTTGTTTTGACAACTTTATGTGGTCTTATCACTCCTTTTAGAGGAGAGAATTAATATTAAGCAATATTAAGCAAGCTCTTCACTCAACCATTCCAGAAGTCCTACCTCATTCACATTCTATACTTTTTTTTTTTATCCAGGATTTTCGTTCCCCAGATATTCCCATACCTGAGGTTAGAAAAGCCATTACTTTAAGTGCTTAAATAGATAATATTTTTTTCTTTTTCACATCCTTTATATCTAATTAATCACAAATTGTCCCCTGCCTTATATCTAAGCATTCTTTAATGGGGACTGTGATATTGTGATTTATAATAAGAAATATATATTTGGTCTTCTTTCTAGTTTCTGGCATAGAGCTCCTAAAATCCTTGGAATTTTCTAATTGATGGGAGCTATACTGGTATCCTTTTGTTATATTAATGAGGTGACTTTAAGCAGCACTAAAGTCCAGGACTCATTGTCTATCAGAAAATGAGGGTTGGAACTTTCAATTCCACCCCAGACTTCACAGGAGAGAACTGACTGCAGCTTGAATCAATCCTCAACGACCAGTGACTTATCAATCAAGCCTATGTAATGAAACCTCTATAAAAACCCAAAAGGGCAGGGATTTAGAAAGTTTCTAGGTCAGGGAACAAGAATGATTTAAGGTGCCATGCTCCAAACTCCAGAAGGACAGAAGCTTCTGTGTTTAGGACCTCACTCTATGTACCTCTTTATCTGGCTGTTGATATATATCCTTTGATATCCTTTATAATAAACCTAACCTAGTGAGCAAACTGGTGTCCTGAGTTCTGGTCTAGCAAATTAATCGAACCCAAGGAAGGAGCTGGTTTATGTCCAGTTGGACAGAAACACAGGTAACAACCTGGCTTTTGACTGGCGGTGAAGTAGAGGGTAGTCTTCTGGGACTGCCCCCTATAATCTGTAGTATCTGATGCTATCTTCACATAGAGTCAGAGTTGAGTTGAATAATAGGATGCCTCGCTGCCATCTGGAGAATTGCTGGCTTTTTGGTGGCATGAAGGACATATCTCTCCACATGTTAGAATTATGCACAGAACCCCAAGTAAGGACATTCTATTTCATTTCATTCCATACTGCTGTTGGATAGCTAGTCAGACATAAGCAACAGGGGAATAAAGGAATAGAGACCCAGCACAGAGACCATCCAAAGGACACCCTATTGGTAGTTAGAGAACCCCTCTTGCATCCCAAGAGACAAAGGACAGGAGGGTCATTGTCTTAGCTGGACTAATCCAGCTACAGACGCCTGCACAGAAAGTACTACTCTAATTTGCCTGCAATTTAAGCTTCATTATAATACCATGTTTATGCATGGAAGTTCATGAATCTAATTATAGCAGACTGAATTCTGGGTATGCACAAGCACACGAGGAAAAGAATTATATAGCATTTAATTGTCAATCAAAATGGCCTCACTTGCCAATCACCTAAGAATGCCTTTGCAACCACCTATCACCGCCCCAAATATAACACTGACCTCCCCTTCCCATGTTGTTACAGCTCTTCGTCTTCCCTGACTGTAATCCATAACCCTCCCAGGGGTATGCGACTTCGTTTCCAAGTGGTTAGTCAATTTTAGGCTTGACCCGTCTTCTACCTTATAATGTGCTTTTAATAAAATAATGTTTCTCAGATTCACTGAGTTGAAATTCATTTTTTCAGCATTTTTTCACATACCTAGAGGTATGTGTTTTACCAAAACTCTGATCGCTCCAACGATAACACTGCCTAATCTCAGAAAAAATATAATCTCTCCTACTGATTTTTCTGCTTGACTACCTTAAAACTAATGTTCCACTATGCTGTATTATACAAACTTACTGAAATATACATCTGAGCATAACACATACATACTTACTTAAACATTTGGCAGGAACTCTTAACTCTTAAATTATAATCTACCTGATATACCCCTCTGCCTCACCTTATTATCTGCTACTTGTACTTTATCTTTCAGTGACATGGAATTCCCTGTAGTTCTTTGGTACACATCATACTGTTTCACATCTCTAAATCTTGGAATGTTTAAATTATAATGTATGCATTACCCTTCCCTAATATTTGTCTAATTATCATTTAGTTATCCTTTAAGAGTACATGAGCACATATTCTTAGAACACCCTTGACACTGGGTTGTTAGCTCTTGAATCTCTCGTATAGCTCCTTGTGCATGCCTGTAACATTTTACCATAGTCTTGAAATCATTTGGTTAAAATTATCTATTTCTTAGATTTCTTTTTCTACTTATATATTTGCTTCTCAAAGGTACATAATCTTTCTTATCTGCAGTACATAGCACAGTGCCTGGCAAAGTGCATGGCAAAGAAAAAAGGTTTTATAAATATTTGTGAACAAAAAACAACTGATTCTGGGTGACAGAAATCCTAATTATAGTTTGTTTTTCCCTGTATAAATTTGCATATATTCCTTTATAACAATACAATTTTTTACTTCAGTTCTATGAACAGAAGCCCAATGACTATGAATTTTGTAAAATGGCAAGGATGGACAGATGTACAACTCCATGAGCCCAATTATCTTTTGCCTCTGAGGGGAAAGCAAGCTGTTAAAAGAGGGTATTAGATGTGTCACTGTTCTTTGCACTGAGTTAGGGAAAATTATGAATATCTTTATATGAAAGATTAAAACTGCACTGTCGTCATGTCACCAGGTCACTTCAGTCATGTGCTTCTCTTGGCTCTTACAATTTCCCCCAAAATGTATTGGCTGAAGGCCCTAAGACTTTGCGCAGATGGTGCCTACTATACACACAGCAGCCTGACCTGTGTTCCTGATGAGGATTATTGTTATGCTCATTTTGAAGAGGATTTATGGCATTCTCATAAAGACAGAGCTGCTGTTACTAAAAGCAATATTTAAAATGCACAAAATAGTATTTATTTTATCATCTTTCCATGTTTTATTATATTAACAATTAATTTAAAGCTAAAAATATTTTGGAAATCGATGTCAACTATATTTGTGACATTATAGTGATGCAACTCTTCAGTTTCTGAGTCATTTTTTTTTTAATGATAGAAGAAGAAAAGATAGCATCATTGCAAGATGGATTTCAAGTCAACGCTATATCACTTGGATGTGGTATCACATTCCTTAAAGATCAAGAAACTGGATAAATCATGACAGAATAGATAAAATTCTAATTAATAAAAATTCTCAAGATTGAGAAATTGGATAAACTAATTGCACACAGAGAACATGCCTCTTAAATAAATTTGTCTTTAAGATTCCTTAGTTCATATCTTCTTCATTTATTTAATCACTTAACACATGTTTGAATACTTAACATATGGAAATAACTAATATAGGCAATGAACATATACTAATTTTTCAAAATGAGTAATCTTCATACATTTCTGTTCTAAGTGGAGGAAAAAGAAATCCATAATTAACAATGCATAAACATACCTATTAATGTCAAAATTAAGAATAACACTAACAGTGAATACATTCAAGGTTTTACTGGGCATTCTAGATTATGCAACAAAATAATAAAAGAAATAAAATATAAATATCAGGTAAAAATAAAAGCTAAAATTTATTTGTAAATAGTATGTTCGTTTACATGGAAAGCCAATAGAATTATCAAACAATCAACAAACACTTCTAACTAATAAGGGAGGTTAACAAATTTGACCTAATACCAACTCCACATATTCAAACAATAGCTTTCTATCTACCGGCAATATGACAGGTTTAGAGGAGACTATGTTTGTCGAGATTTCAGATTATTTTGCAGCAGAAAAATAAAGTGTGTGTGTGTGTGTGTGTGTGTATTCATGGCTACTACTATCAATACTAACACTAAAGTAAAATATATGTAGATGTAAGAGATTACATACTTCAAATAGACAAAGCAGTTCTTTCATTATGCAATAGGAGAATAAATAATCATTGTATGTTTGGTCATTTACTCTGAAAAAATCAGAGAGTACATCTATCAGAAACAAGTATATTTGTAAAGTGGTTATCAATATTTTCCTGTTAGTATGTTTGAAACATTTGAGAGATGATAATCTGTTATAGCTTTTCAACTTGTGATATGAAGACTGAGATTGCTTTATATTATACATATGCTCTTTTGCCATATTTGTTACACCGACCCATTTAGATTTTAAATAATAACTCTTAATTGTTATACCAACTTGCTTAGAGTTAAATAACAATATTTTTTTAATCTTATAAATGCACACATTCCTAAGAAAAATAACTACTAGGAAATTTTTTACTAGGTCTTTAGCTTTCAATCTCATGATGCTCTTTCTTCTGATGTCCATCTGCCAGAGCAAAATCCAGGATTATTGCTATTCTACTCATCTCTCTCTCTCTCTCTCTCTCTCTCTCTCTCTCTCTCTCTCTCTCTCTCTCTCTCTCTCTCTCTCTCTCACACACACACACACACACACAGATAATGCAATACTTGAACAATTTTCTATTATTATTAATTGTCGTTTCTATTTGTGTGGTATTATTCTCCAGGAATATGAACTGAAATGAAAAGCTAAAAGTTTGTAGTGACATAAGGTATTTTTTAAAAGGATGTATTGTTAGGCCTATTTCTTATATTATTCTTTTTTTCACTCTCTTGTAGGTGCTCACAATATCGTTCACTTAAAGAACTGGTGATTTTTAGAAATTGAGCTGCCATTGGAAAGATTTTTTTCCAAAATAAGCTCTATGCAAGAGTGTAAGAGCTTGACATATTCATTTATTTTGAACTCGAAAACTGTTTGTACTTCATCAAGACAGAAAAATAATAATTCGGAGCATAGCTTTCATGTTTTAGAACTCTCCAAGCATAGTAACAGTGAACAGTACAAACAAAGAGGGTCTAATCTATGGCATTATGCTTAATAACTTATCAGGATATACACATGTAAGAAGAAAAATGAATTTCTTTTTTCTTTGGTCCACCAACTTTAGTTGTTGTTAATATGTACCTGTTATTTTGTTAAGAGCTATGGAAACATAAAGGTCTTGCCAATGGGAGCTTTTCTTTTTTGGTATGGTGGGGGGGAGGGCGGGAGGGAGGAGGGAGGGAGGGAGGGAGGGAGGGAGGGAGGAGAGGGAGGGAGAGAGGGAGGGGAGGGAGGGAGGGAGGGAGGGAGGGAGGGAGGGAGGGAGGGAGGGAGGTGAGAGGGAGGAGAGGGGAGGGAGAGAGAGGAGGGAGAGAGAGGGGAGAGAGAGAGGAGAGAGAGAGAGAGAGAGAGAGAGAGAGAGAGAGAGAGAGGGATGTAGAGCGACGACTACCTCCTATCGCTCTCCGTCAGTCCTATCCTCCTCCTCCTCCTCCTCCTCCTCCTCCTCCTTCTTCTTCTTCTTCTTCTTCTTCTTCTTCTTCTTCTTCTTCTTCTTTTGAGGGTGTAAACAAGGGCCATGGAATAAACAAAATGTGCAAACATTTTTAATTGGTATAGTAGTGCATAGCAGGAAACTGTACATAGTAGAAGAGGTGGTGTTAAAAAAGAAAAAAAAAGAGCCATTGAAAGGAGAGCATATGCAAAAAGGCAATGTTATAATACTAATAATAATTAAAAAAAGAACTTTAGGATTTTTTTTTGTGCTCCCAAATATCACTACTTATATGATTACATGTTTTTAAGATGAGTATGAAATGTATTGTTACTTATTGATTATATTATGTCCACTTTATTACAGGATACATAGTAGTACATTTAATTGATTTTGAAAAATAGCTAATTATGAGAATGACTAGGTTCTTTTTTCTCTTTTTATTGAAAGTAAACTCTAAGTGTCCCAAATGACTTTACTAAACATGTAATATCACCAGTCTGTTAACATAGTTTTCTCTTTTTTTTGTAAAATATGTGATATATACTTTCACACTACAAACACAGGTAGCCCACGGTACATATGCCCTGTAGGATCTAATACTGATACAGGAAATAATAATAATAATAATAATAATAATAATAATAATAATAAAAAACTCTAAAGAGAAAGGATTTTTTTATATGGTAGTATTGGATAGAAAAAATGAAGAATGAAGAAAAAGGAGTAGGCAGTTTCAGAGAAAAGAGATATTTATGCGTGGGTGAATATAAAATAAATTTTCTTATTTGTTTCAATACTTAGAACATTATTTTGGTAAAAGGAAGATCTGGGAATGTGAACAAGAAAAGCATCCCAAATAGAGGATGTTACGTTTATAAATTTCAAAGATAACAAGCTTACCCAGTCTAAAGCTAGAACATCTGGGACAATAAAGTAAAAATTTGACACAGAATTGTCAGTAAATAGAAGTAAAAAAATATAAGAAAAGAGAGGGAAAGTTAAAGATATAGAAAGTATTTTCAGGTTTTATTTGCAATTATTGTATATTCAATTGGATACATTTGTTTTAAAGTATGATTATTCAAAATAAATAAATTGATAGTATTTTATATTAGAGTGTAAGAAATTATTTTCCAAGTACATAAATTTCAGCTGACAAAAAAGTTAGCAGGAACCAGTGAAAGATAAACTTTTTTTTTCACAATGCTTTTGTTATCTAGCCCATATTAGTTGATCAAATTGAGCATTCTAAATACCACACTCTAGACACTTGCTTTTTTAAAGGGCTTACTTTACTGTTGCAACAACAGACAGTGGCATAAGTAATAATACCAAAGTGCCATTTTCCATAAACTTCCAGGTTTTGTCTCGAGGCATGTCATTCTCTTGGTCTGGGTGTTCAACATGATGATGAAGATGCCTGTTAATGTCTAGTAACAAATGACTCCTCTCAGATCATAAACTAATTGTTACTTGGAAATCCTCTTCATTTGCTTCTTCAAAGGTAGAAACCAAAGTGTTGAGTCAGAATATGACATGTTATCTTAACAAACAGGATGTTCAGACTCAAAGAACATATGAGGGGGAGAAAAATCAGCTAAAACACTATCAGAATTAATATGGGAGCCTGGCAAGGCAGCATGCTATACAATCAATAAACAAAATTGATAGTTTCCCCCTAATAAGAAATAATGAGATAGACTATCAAGCATACAAAAACTTACTTTATAGGTAATAAAAAAAAATTACATCTACGTATAAAGTCACCAGAATATGTGCAGCATCTCTATAAAGAAAGTGATGACAATTTGGGAATAAAAATAAGCTCTAAAAATATGCAAAGAAAAGCCATGTTAATGAGTGGAAAAACTCAATATCTTAAATATTTCAGCTCTAAATCCGATAATGAAAGTATTATAAGTAATTGGAATAATATTAATGGTAAAATAGAAATAATAATAATATAGTATCACCAAAAAAAACCTCATACATACAGTAACAATAGAAGATGAAGTTATTTTAAATCAATGGGTAAAAGGTAGATTTTAATGGTATTCTGAAGAATAAATACTTGTAAAGTATATATGTTTATCTAAATGTGTCTACATATACTGCATAATAAAGAAATAAGAGAGGAAAATATAAATTTTTTAAAATTAATTAATTTTTATGGTGACGGTTAACGAAATTCAGTAGGTTTCAGCTATACGTTTTTACAGTAAGGAATATGTATATTTTATATATATATAGATATATATAGAAACATACTGTGTTCGCCTCCCATAGTAAGATTATCAAAATATTTTTGCCTTAAATTTTTATACATAAGATTTTAACATGAAAAGTAAAGCAACATAGTGGGAAAATAATTGCCACATATATGTATATACATATCTAGCACACCATGAGTTAATATTCATTAGCATGTAAAGAAATTATACCAAATATTGAGGGCTATCACATAAATTTGTTTAGGTTGTGCCTTGTATAAGGTTGTGACTTGTATAAGGTTGTGCCTTGTATAAGGTTGTGCCTTGTATAAGGGTGGAGACTGAATGGCAAAAGAGACTGAATTCCAGTCTACTCTGCATTCATTTAACCCTTTTAGCAGGGTGTTGTTTCCACCTAAAGGAAGACTTTCATTTCTTTTTTTCATCAAAGTACCTGGTATTTTATGGTGGCTCTGAAGCAGGCAAAGAATATAAATGATTCACAGAAGAAATGCAAAAATGCTCAAATCATATGTACAAAGGTTCTCTTGTAGTCAGAGAAATACTAAATAAGATAAAAATATATATATTTATATAAGAATTATACATACATATTTGTGCATATATACATATATGTACCCTCTTTTCAATGTTAAAGTGTAAATAAGTATAAAATTTGGAAAATATCAAAATACAAAATATACTTAAATATTAACTCAACTGTTACACTTCTACATATTTATTATATATAGATGAAGATATGTACAAAGTTTTATGAACAAAGATTTTAGTTATAAAATTGTAGATTATAAAATTAAAATAAAAAACAACAAAGTTTTCATCAATGTAATATTGTATAATTATTTTAAGTTCATTTTATACAATAGTACATATTACACATGTAAATAAATTTATTATGTAAATAAATATTCATAAATCTTTATTTATGGACATTAAAACAATCTTCATGTATTTTTCTATGTTAAAGACAAAACAAAACAAGTTGCCAAACAATTTAATCATTTAACAAGTATTTACTGTGTTATTAGAAGGTGCCAATGCCAAACATCATGAACAAAAGTCTTTGCCTTTGTTCAACTTAATTTTATTGGAGGAAAAATAAATGATAAGGAAAATAAATAAGTAAACTATATATTTAAGAAGGTACTAAGTGTTATGAAAAAATAAATAAAACATAAAGTGCACGAGGGTAAGGGCATGGGAGCATTTGTTTGCAAATTAAATGTGGTATCTAGCATAGATTTCATTGAAAAGTTAGCATTTGAGCAAATAATTGAAGAACAATGGGATAAACCATATAAATATCTAGTAAAAGATCTTTCTCTTGTTGGAAAAAAACAGGCAGTGCTTAAGCACTGAAGCATGGATATGCCTGTGTGGAGGATGAAAAAGGACATGGCTGGAGTGGAGCAAGTGAGAGAAAGGGGATTTAGTAAGAGATGAGGTGAGAATAAAAATAGGAATAATTTTTCTAGATCTTTACAGGTTAAGAGTAGGGTAACGCCATAATTTGCCATCTGAAACTAGATATTTGTGAAGTGAAAGGTGACTCAAACACAGTGAACATCAAATAACTTATAAAGATTTTATATATTAACAACTTTGTTTGATAAGGGTTTATTTAAAAAATTAATAGAAAAATTTTATCTTTAAATAACACACACTTATAAATTATATGTATGTTACATTAAAGTGTGAATATACATTAAATGGGCAGCAATAATTAAAAAGTTCTGATCAGAGAACTTTCATGATCTAACTAATTTCGACAGAACCATTTGGACTAATAAATTGAGAATAGACAGTAGGGTCAAGGGTAGAAACTGTAGTTTTCCTCTTACAGATCTCACGCAAATTTTATTAGATTTATACCTAAGTATTTCATTTCTTTGGGTGCTAATGTAAATAGGATTGTAATTTTTTCAAATTTTACTCGTTTATTGTTGATGTATAAGAAAGAAGTTGACTTTGTATATTAACTTTGTATCTTACAATCTTATTATTTCCAGGAGAGTATTTTTGTTGGCCGATTTATTTATTTATTTGTTTGTTTATTTATTTATTTATTTATTTGATTTTCTATATAGATAATCATGCCATCTGTGAACAAAAACTTTTTCATTTCTTTCTTTCAAATCTGTATAGCTTTTATTTTTTTTTCTTGTTTTATTATATTAGCAAAAACTTTCAGTACAATATATAAAAAAGAGTGGTGAAAGGGGACATCCTCACCTTGCATCTGATCTTAGTAGTGAAGCATCGAGCTTCTCTATTAAGTAGGACGTTAGTTGTAGGTTCTTTGTAAATATGCTCTATAAAGATGAAAAAGTTTCCTTCTATTCATAGTTTAGTAAGAACTATACCATGAGTGAGTACTATACTAAGTTTTGTGAAGGAGAAACAAATGTATGTATTCAAGATAGAAATCTGTAGGAGATTATATTTGATTCAACTGCTTGCTTCCTCCCCCTTTTATGCCCCTTGTAGAAGAAATATACTTCCCAAACCTACTTATTTTGGGGCTGGACCATTTGTCTTATGGAATGTGAATGGACATTATATATGTTATAACCAAGTACAAGTTTCAAAAGTGCATGATTGGCTCTTCTTTTTGCTGCTTGTGTTATCTATTCCATGATGATAGTGTGTCCTAGAAATGGTTGCTGCTCCTTCATCTGGGCTACGGAATGAGAACACATGGCGGGGTCCCCCAGAACAACACCTACGATTTGAAGCAAAGTCTTACCATGGAAGAGAATCTATTGAGTTTATTGTTATTCCTGAAATTCTTGCAAAGAATTAGTAGGATAGTCTAGATTTCTTAAATCAAGAAAATCAGATGAATACAGTAGATTTTTAATGATTCTGATGACCTCTCTAATATAAGAAAGTATTAGAATTGTCTCCTGTTTTACGCAGATAATATGATACTTAACAGCATAAAATTTATCTTGGTTGAACAAACAGAAAATCTAGTGACATAAAAATCTTCCTATCAATTTTATAAAAGATAAATATAGTTTTTACAGAAACATAAAAAGACAATTAGCTTTGTTATGCCTTAGGAAATTTCACAGTTCTATTTTTCAAATATGAAAGATTAGAAAGCAAATAAAAGATATGAATGTTAGCTTTTATATTACTTTCAAATTATGTGCATTTTGCCAAGTTCAATTCATTTTTAAAAGGTCATCTATCCTAGTTCCTAAATAAATTGACTTTATTTGCTTTTGTCTACTCTAGACAATAAAAAGTACCTAGCTATTAATTGGAGTATTTCAGCTGCTGTTAGAAAAGAAAGACATAGATTAATTTTCTTTACCTGAAAAAGAAAAAAAGGAGACTATTTCTTATACCAAAATTGTTTGATTATATAGTTTTTATTGATTTATTTATTTCCTGAAGTTATTATTTTCAGAGAATGTTATTGGATAAGTCAACTATCGGAAACCTGAAAGGTATCATTCCAAAACTTAAATATCAGAAAAGAAAAATCAACAGGAGAAATAAATTCATTTTAAGAATCAGATATAAATGTGAGCTATAAGCTCTAAAGCAAATTAAATTCCCTAGAGCTGCCTATCAGTCTGCCATGACAGGTTTGAAGGTCATTGTTGCTGGCTATTTGGCTAAATTTCAACTCAATTTAAGCACTGATCAGTGATTCAAAACTGATTCACACAGATGGGCAACCATGTGGTGCTCTGGTACATATTAATCAGAAGATTCCCCTACTCCAAAAAAGGAATAGATCAGTTATTTAAAAAGAAACTGTATGAGGACAAAATGTAGAAGAGTTGAATGATGTGTCAAACAATCTGAGACACTTTGCATGTTGACTCTTCACTCTGTGGTTGGTGCCTTTTTGCCTGTAGGGAATCTAGATCCTATGTAAGTCATTTTTCCTTGTGTAGAAAGAAGCAATCAAGGAAAAAAATATTTGGTTCAAATGATTTAAAAACATTTTAGCTTTATAGAATTGAACACATCTTAACTTTCCATTTTATGGATTTTCTATAGTGAAATATAGTTAGTTTTTAGTTACTCTTTAATTTTTGTACCTGATCTTTGGTTCTTGGTTATCTTAGGGGTCTGGTAACTGGAAATGTGAAATAATCAAAGCATGAATGAACGTGACTTGAGAATTCTATTTCATTTTGAACATAAATTTAAATACTGTCTATATTAGTTTAAATAACATACCTTTTTATTATCTAATTATAGATATCTAAAAATAGTTTCTATTTTCTCAATATACTTGGTAAAAATAACTATGTATGGACCAAAAAAATGATAGGTATAACCAAAAAAATGTACAATTGAGTAAAAATTATTTTCATATTTTCTATTCTCATATATTCTTTTATTTCTTCAGTAGATGCATTTGTAAAAAAATAATTTGAATAATTTTATAACCAGCCTAAATTATTTAATAAAACAAAAAAAATAATTGTTATACAGTAAGAAAAGAAAATAAGATAAAAGAAATATTGATTTAAAAAGCTTATCTAAAAATGATTATCTTATTATCAGATTCTGGCAACTTCTTGCATTAAGATGAAACTGCCATTAAAAAATGCCTTATTTTGATCATTTAAGTGAGCTCTAGAGAACAGTTTCATTCTTCGTTATATAACCAAATGAACCTTATCAAATTTCTGCCTTTTTAAATCATTCTTTGCAATAACAACAAAATAAGTCTTAAATGTAAATATTCAACCACTTCAAAAATACTTAGCATTTCTGAAATATTCTATCCTTATCTTTTTTCTGTTATACACCTTTGATCAAATTGATAACTTTATGGCTATTTTTAAGCTTGCTACTATCTATGTATAATGACTGTGATTTATATTTTTCATTTTGGAGAGTAAGATTCTTTAAATCGTATCCTCAAATCAAATATTAATAATCAAAAAATTTTTTTAGCCTTTGAAAACTTTCTTCTTGTAGATCAGTTGAATCTATTTCCTGTAGTTTTATTTAACTAGGAATTACTCAAAAATTATAAAACTCAGTGCTGTCCTATTTCTCTACAAAGCACACACAAAAACAATAATCATTAAAAGTTCTGAATGAGCCTGAAATTATATTGTGAACTTTATTTATATTATCTCTTAAATTAATCTTTACAATGACCTAGATTTATATTATCATGGTAGCCTCCAGTTCGCTTTTCATGTGTTCATTGCACTTGAAAATATATAATCAGTTTATATTTTTCCACTTAATTTTTAAGTGTCCTGTTAAAGACCCTCTTGACATGCATCTGCCCTTTTGAAGGAGAAAATCAATAATAATATGCCTGTCACATAGCATCTGGTTAATAAACATTGTTGGACAAATTAATGGTTGTAACAGAAAGCTATTGTTACAAATATAGAATCTGGAGCTAACTAGGTTTCATTAACTTGCCCACCCTCACATAGCTAATTAATATCAGAGCTGGGAGTCTAAGGTTCATATATGTGTGTGTGTGTATATATATATATATATATATATATATATATATATATATATATATATATACAATCTCAATGAATCTCACTCAAAAGCCCTTAGTCTTACCATCACATTAGCATATGCAGATACAGATCATCTTCCTTAATTAATGACTTATCTTTGTCATGACTACATAGTCAATTACCAAACCTAATTCTTTGTTTTAGCAATTTTTTTTATCTTAATTCTTATGTCCAATTTTCTAATACCTACTTTATCTCATTAGGTAACTATATATATCTTTACATTACTTTTCTCTCTGATAATAGAGTCAAACACAAGCATTAGTTTATATCTCAAAATATAGTTATTTTTGTTTTATAACACATTGTTTTTGCATAAAGTATTATTACACAGAGGTTCCAAATTGTACTCAATCTGTGTGCCTAATAGTTTTTCTGGGGCATGGTAAAGGGTAGGATCTGAGGTAGCATGACTATAATATCCTCATCCTTCAATTTACACAGAATACATTTACTTTTGTCAGTTTTTTTATATTGGTTTTTCCTTTTTGTTTTAATTTGAAGAAAGAATTTTGATATTGCCATTAGCACCAGTAGTAGTAGTAGCATTAGAAATAGTAGCAATAGTAGAAATATTTATATCTTAGTTACCCTAATAGTCATGATCCAGCTTTGCACCAAAGGCTACAACTTAACTTTTTAAAACTTAATTATACTTTTATGTTAAAATATTTTAATTTTGTTCCTGGGTCTGAACTCTAGCCTGTTGTGTAAGCTACATTTTTTTTTGAGTTACAAAGTATCTTCAAAAATAGATGATTATTTCATCGATATTCATAATATTGAGATGTCGAAAAAGGTCAGCATTTAAATAACATATATTCTCAGGATTTTAGAATCATTAAATTGAAGGAGATGTTGTAGAACCCTTTATCACTAAGCATATCTCAAAAACAAGGATCCCAGGCTATATAACTTCTTTCTACTCACCTAATTTGTACTCTTCCTAAATTGAGAGTTTGGGTTGAACTGTTTGATGGTGAATGACATCAAAATAGATTTCTGAAGCCTCTTGTACACCTCCGTGCCATATATAGAACTTTGATAAACTTTAAGAGTTTGTTTGATTATCCCTCAACCTTCTCTTCTCTCTTTGCCCTTTGAAAGGTAAAATAGAGAGGGGTTAATGTTTAGATTTTCTTCAGGTGATGGTAGCTGTTTATGTTGTTTACTAATGATTTAAAAGGCTCCTTAAGAGACTTTTGATGGATTTATTTTTTTACTAGAGATTAATTTAAACATTCAGGCTTTCATTAGAGTGCATGTGTGTGTGTATGTTTAATTTAAGTCAATATCTAATTTAAGCGAAGAAAGAAATTGCCAGTAACTATCGTCTTTCACTAAGTGTGTCTGATCTTGTGATTCCTTTTAATTATTAAATTATTGTTTAATAACAAGGTAGGAAAGAATCTTTTAACCAAAGTGTTAGACAATAAATTGAAATAATACTGAAAAAATTCTACCACTCTAAATTTTCCACCCTTTTGAGATGAAATCTCTCACATTAGAAGCCTTCCACTTGTGGCCAGCTGATGTTTATTGTCATTAATTTGTTTCCATTAATTTTGTTATTAAAAATATAATCCAAACCCTTAGTCAATTTTTAAACAAATAACATGAAGAAAACAAAATCATTGATCTTGGAACTTTGTGACTGTTTAGGGGTCTTTGGGAAATCCCCATCACATTGAGTCCCTTCCCCTGGCTATTGAGTTGTGTTTTAATTCTTCACCAATTTAAATCTAAGTCATAGCCACAGAGATGTGGTACAAATCCTGATTTTTTAATATAGTGAGGGATTCCATAAACCAGTTATATATATTATATATTGACCAAGGTCAGGTATAATAAGTATTCTTTGCCAGTGAAAAAAGATCTCAATTCTTCTAACTGTATCAGATACAAGAGGAAAAATAAATTCTAAGATGAAAACCAGCAAAAAAAAAAAAAAAAAAAAGAGTTAAAACCAACTGGGTTTTCCCCACTAAATATCCCACATCCTTGAAGCACAGAAGAGCTCCAGTTTTAGAAGGAATGAGGAATGGCCTAGAATTTCTCTAGAGAGTATGGAATGTGAAGCATACCTTCCACCATAGTATCCTAGCATGAACAACCCTCTATTGTGTTTATCAATAAACATCTATTTCCTTATTAGGCTGGGATCTAGTTGAAGCCAAAATAAAAATATCTTCTAAACTTAGCAAAGAGAGCAGAGCTGGGTGGAAACAGAATAGATGTTGAATAAGTGAACATTAAATTTATTGGTTCCTTACTTTATGCAAGACATAGTGCAAAATATCAGTGGAGGATGCATATTTCTAGAGTTGTACTTTCTGAAAAAGGACAAAAATATATTTTTTAAAAATATATAAATCTAATAGAAGTTTAATTGGTTTAATGGTACAAAAGAGAGGTAATCATAGTGTTTTGAAACCACTTCCATGCCTTTTTCCTTCTGACTAATTCTATTCTGCAATAAACTTACTCCTTTCTCCCTTATGAAGCTACCTACATATTATAAACTAAAACATGGGCTATTCATGAAAACAAAATATCTAAATAGAAATGTTAAGTATAGGATTAGAAAAGAAAATCTAGCTGCAGGAATGTATACTGGATTAGAGATATAAAATGAAGTGAGATTCAGTTTCATAGAAAGGCTGTATAGACTAAAGGGACTTTAGATCAAGATAAGAGAAGAATATCAAGAAACAGAGATATCTTAATAAAAATCAAGGGGTAGAAAAATTATTCATAAAGACTAAAAAGAATAAAAAGGAATAAAATATTAGTTGACCAATATTATCTAAATTATTTAATTTAATCATGCATGTGTGTCTATGTTGGTAATTTATGACATTATCAATGATTCTTGTGAATCTTTTCATGGGTCTTTTCAACATTATGCTGTCATCAAAGTTCTCTAGCATATGGTGAGGAGGGGATTAAGGTGGCAGAAGGGGCATATTTTCCTTCATACAAAATAATTTATATTTGGGCAGACAAGTAATTTCCCTCTATATAAGGCCAGACCAGTAAGGAATAAATCATTTTTAAACCATTAAGTCAAAGTATCTTACTAGAATAAAATTGCTAACACAATAACCAATAGGCAATGGAATAACAGGAATAAAGACTCTTTATAAAACTTCTAAATTGTATGTTTAATTCATTTGTTTATATACTCCCACAAATTGGTAATTTCAAAATAAACTTTTTTCAACATTTCCCCCCATATCTTACTCAATTTTATTAGAGTAGACACACTGTGAGATATGTTCTCTATTTCCCTTTGACTGATTCCTAGGAATCTAAAAATATAAGTGATGGAATTTTTAAAAGTGATGGAATTTTTCACCATGTTAAAATATTTATAAACAAATAATCTTCAATCATAGTTTCACTTTCAGATTTTTACGTGAATTTGTAGGAGAATAGAACATCGCAGTGGTACAGATATAGTTTTATCCCACTCGATGACTTTTTTGTATCTTCATCTACAATTTATTTCAAAAAGTTTATTCTGTCATAAAAATAATTCATCTGTTATCTTAGCAGTGGCTGAAGATACTCAATAAAATCAGTGAATTAGGATTATTACCAGAATTATGAACTTTAAAATGTTGTACAGAAATCTATAGATATTACTGTTCATTTGATAGTAATTTATCTAATTCTTCATAAATTTGTTGTATTCTTCATAGTTATTTTACATTTAATATTGACTCATTCTGGATGACTATATCTTTATAAAACATTACTGAAGACAACCAGTTAACACATATGTTTCCTTATCCAGATCATTCTTTTCTTTTTACATTCCTAAGAACAAGCTGCACATGTTTTTTTTAAAGACAATTTGTCACTAGCTCACAAAATTTGAATGATTACTAATTTGACAAAGAAATTCACAAGATATGCAAACAAATAGGTAGATAGAGATATACAGATATGCGAGTATGTATATGTTGGAATAAATTTCCCCAACAAAACAATTCCGAGCAAATGCTACATACTAAATAGCAGGCTCAGAATACTGAGTCTTCATTTCTCTTCTATAGGTTGTTCATGAAGCGAAGGTTTCATATTTGGAGAAACAAACCGAGAAGACTAATAACTACCATCCCTGGACAGTGACCTACTTAGAGAGCAAGAATGCCACTCAGCAGAAACAGACTGCTGTCTTCAACCTCAGCTCTGCAGCAGTGGTCCTGAAGTTCTGTCCAGGCTACCTAAGGAGACTGCTTTTATTTAGAACTGAAAATGGGGAAGATTAAAGACAAGTAAGAGGGGGCTGGTAGCTCTATGATACAAATACTACAAAAGAAAAAAAATGACGGGCCAAGTAGAAGTTTAATACAGAAGTAAGGGAAGAGAAAGTTGGAATCAGCTCACGAAATAGCAATATTTTGCTCCTGCAAAGGGTCTCAAATTTATTGGATCAGACTGTGGAGCAATTTATGCTCAAAGATGTTGTCAAAAAAAAAAAAATAGAGCATCGGCTAGCTATTATTGGAATATAATGGCTGAGTGTGATGCAATAAAGGAAGACCAATGGGAAGTTTAATAGGGAGATCAGGGAAATACATGGTTAAAGAAAACCATACTGGAACCACTATCATTCCTGGTGGTCAGGGAGCTGTGTGCATGCCCAAAGTTGCATCTCTCAGGAGCAATATCAGAGAGTGTACACAATTGAGGAGATAAATTTCACAAAAATAGTCCATCCAAGTTATTAACTAAATAAGCAAGCAAACAACGTCAAGTCCCAGAAAAGAAAGGTTGAATCAGTTTTCACAATTGTTACAATATATTTTCTCAACAAAAAAACTATGAGATATGGAAAGAATAATGTGTGACCCATGTTAAAGAAAGAGTCACTCAATAGAAAGTGCCTTTATGGAGACACAGATGTCAGACTTAGTAGACAAAGACTTTAAGGGAGCTATTAAAACAGTGTTCAAAGAACAGTAACAACAAAACAACACCATGCTTAAAGCATTCAAGGAAGATATGTTGGCGCTGACTCATTAAACAGAGAGAATCAATAAAGAGATAGAAATTATGAAAAGGACCAACTGGTATTCTGGAATTGAAGAGTATACTAACCAAAAAAAAAAAAAAAAAGAGAGAGAAAAGCTTAACAGTAGATCTGAGATGTCAGAAGAAATAATCAGTTAAAACAAAGATAGATCAATAGTGGTTATTCACCCTGAAAAGCAGAAAAAAGATAATTGAAAGAAAAAAACAACAGAACTTTTGAGAAATGCGTAACATAGTTAAATTAACCAAAATGTAAAAATATCTTTCATGAATAAAATAAAATAAAATAAAATAAAATAAAATAAACACATTCCCACATCAACAAAATCTAAGAATTTACTGTGAGCAGACTCAACTTGCAAGAAGCAGCAAAGGATGTTCTTGAGGCTAAAAGCAAATACAAAGAAAATACAAAGAATGAAAATACAAAGAATGCTCTTGAGGAGCTAAACTATGTTTCCTTCAAAAATTCTTGTAAGTATGACACAACATAAAATTAGAAAATAAGGAAAGGAGACAATGATGTGGTAGTAAAGAGAAACTCATTTAAGATTTCTGGAAAAATACCACTTTGGTATGTTAGTGGCCTTGCTTTGGGGAATAAGGAGATAAAACAATAGGTAGAGACATTGGCATTGACACAATGAACACAATTTATATATATATATATATACACATGCACATATATATGTATATATATGTATGTATATATATATGCACATATATATGTATATATATGTATGTATATACACACACACACACCTTATGTATATATGTGTGTGTGTATATACATATATGTGTGTGTGTGTGTGTATACACATACATACATTCAACAATACTGAGCCCCTATTCCCCACATCAAATGACCTTATAGACAACGGAATGAGATGAAGAAGACTAAAGTTGTGAACATTATTGAAGCAGGGCGGGGATCAAAAAAATGAATGACCTCCTACGAAGCCAAAAACACTAAGCAAGGGAAATTTTAGTAGAATTTAAGGTCATACGTAAACCAATAAATTAAGAGGTAGAAATAACTAGTTTGATAAAATTAATGTGCCATTATTTGTACACTCTGGAACAACTACAGAAATTTGGGTTTTCTAGTTTTCTGTTAAGCTATTATTGTATAAAAAAACCACAATGTAAATACTTATACATTGAAACCGCAATTATTTATTTAGCTGAAAATTCTGGAGGTTGGTTGTGCATTTCTTCCCTTGGACAACTTAAATGACCTTTGCTAGGCTTTCTCATTAACTTGTAGGCAGCTTGCATGCTGGCTGATCCCTGTAAGACCCAAGATGCCTTCATTCACATATTTGGTATTCAGTTGGATGTCTCTTTTATGAGGCACCTCAGTGTTCTTCCATTGGGTATTTCTTCATCAGTCAGGCTAGCTCAGAATGTTTGCTTGGTGATTTCTGGTTTCTGAGAGCAGAAAGAAAAGTCAAAATATAGTGAACAAGCACTTCTTGTCAAGCCTCTGCTTGTATCACACTTGGTAGTGTCTCATTAATCACATTGCTTTAAAAATTTGAATTTGCTTACCTTTTATTTTGACATTGGTTAGCTACTCAAACTATGGTTTGCAGACAGCAGCAAGAATGCTGCCTCTGTGCATGTTTGAACTGTATTATCTCGGCTTCTACACAAATATAATGTCACAATCTGTATTTTAAAAAGATTTTACGTGATTTATATACATTAAAGTTTGAGAACTAGTTAAACTTACTTAGCAGAAGAGGGCTTATCTACATAAAGCTTTTTGATTTGCAGTTAATAGAACAGATGCTATAACTATTTTATAAGGAAAGCTATAAATGTATAATACAGAGTAGAAAAAAACTTAGTACCATGAAATTTTACAACATAATCATTACAAATTTAAAATTATATAGAATTTGTTTATTCTGAAAAGTATATTTAATACTAATATGTATTAACATTGAGTTAATTGATATTCAAAATATACAGTCAGAAAAACACTTTACAAAGCTATTTCATTACATTATAAATTTTTAAAGAATTAATTAATTTATGAATTTAAGCACATTTGATTACTGAAGTATTTCTCTCATCTATTATTTTTTCAATCCCATTTCCATCTTTCCAGAGCGATTTTTTTATTACTATTTTTTTATTACTATTCACATAAACCATTTCAATTACATCTACCCAGTAACTTGACTCAACTCTGAGACCATAATTCCAGTGCAGTTCTCAAACTCCAAATAGTTTCTAGATCATGGCATGGTTTTCACATTCCTCTAAGAGGGCACTCCTCCAAAATTTATAACCTCTACTCAGATTGCTTCCTTGGGCATCAAAATCACATCCTACTGCATTTTTCACATTTTGACTCAAAGCCAAATAATTCATTACCAAATTCATTTTTTTTCCCATTTATTTTTCCTAGCAAGTGCCCTGACTGTCCCCTCTCCCATTCCTCACTGGAATTAGTATACTTCTTCAGTGCATACTAACCACAAATACATCTTTATAATACTATTTTGTCATTATCTTCTTTTTCCCTTTTACATGATAGATGAGGAGCTATTTAAATGTTCATGAAAATTACACATATTTTTAGTATATCATATAAACTAAAGGTGCTTGCATTATCTTTTTCATTTTATATCTTCAGTTAAAACAATAGAGCATACATGTACCTATACAATGCAAAACTCAAATTCCTCCCTAACTTTGAAGTGCTTTCTGGATGAAGTATAAACTAGCTAGTTTGTTTTTCATACTTTATATGATCTGGTTAAAAGCTATTTTTATTACTTCATATTTTCTCTTTATTTTCACTCAATCTAATCAAAGTACTCTGCTAGCTGTTATCTCTCTTGTTTTCTTTTCTTGTCCATTTTGTTTCCTTAAAATGTGTTTCTTATTTCCCATGTGTCTCTTAAAACATCCTTCTTAGATATTTTTTTCATTCTCATTCATTCTTATTCTTAGTAGAACTTTGAAGATTTATCTTTTAACTAATATACATTCTAATGTACATGCTAAATATTCCTGTGAATGACAGTTGCAATGTTATGAGAAATCTATTTTTCTTCGCATAGAAACAGTGTCACATCATTGTTCCCTGTGCTTCCCCTAAAATTTGTGTTAATTTCATTAAACTATGTCAGCGAGGACTTTTGCAAATTTCTTATATTTTAACATGTCTGGAGATCCTCATTCTTGTTACTGTACAAGTTTCTACCTACTGTTATTATTATTTTTTAAATTTATCTTCCTTGTAGCACAGATCTGCTGGCAATAAATTTTCTCAATTTTCATTTGGCTGAGAGCCTTTACTTCATTAATTTTCAACTTATTTTTGACTGTAGAATTCTGGACTGAGAAATTTTTTTCTTTCAATATTTTGAAGAAGTAATTCCATTGTCTTCTGCCTTGCACAATTTCAAAATGAAAGCCTGCTATGTTTATTATCTACGTTTCTCTGTATGTAATATTTCTTTTTTTGTCTGGGTAGCTTCAATACTTTCTTTATATCTTTCATTTTCATCAGCTTAAATATGAAATGCTTAAATAGAGTTTGTGTGTGTGCATGTGCATGAGAGAGAGAGAGAGAGAGAGAGAGAGAGAGAGAGAATGCATTGTTCATCTTATTTCAGATACACTGTCATCTGTGATTCTTGGAGATGAAGTCTGATGTCTTTCACTAGTTTTGGAAAATTCTCAGCCATTATTTCTTTAATATTTTTTCATCACTGTTTTTTCTCTTCTCTTCTGGGATTCCAATCGCATGCATTTTTTAAAAATTGACCCACAGATTTTGAATGGTCTCTTCTATCCTTTTCTATAATCCTTCTCTATGTAGTTTAGTATGGGTAATTTCTAATATCTAACTTCGTTTCCAGATTCTTTCCTCAACTATAATGAGACAACTTATGAGCTTTACAAAATAATTCTTTATCTTTGTTACTATAACTTCAATTTCTAGCATTTCTATTTAATTTTTATTATTTCCATTACTTTCTGAAATTCCTCATCATGCATATTTTCCATCTTTTCCACTAGAAACTTTAATGTATATGTCACACATTATACATGGTAAGAATTATTTGAAATTCTCTGTATTGTAGTTCTAAGATATGCATAGATTTCTCACTCTGATATTATTGTTTGTTTTGTCTCTTTAAAGTGGATTGACTTTATGTGTGTATATGTGTGTTATAATTTTAATTGAGTGTAAGACATTGAATTCTTTTTCCTCAGCAGAACTGAGGAAAATAGCATACACACCTGAAAATAAAATAATATTTTATCTGCTTCATGAATATTGTGAGAATTTAGTCAATCTAGTCCAGAGTTGAGAGGGGTTTGTGTAAAATTTTGTTTTGTTTTGTTGCTAAAGTTATTTTTAATGCATCACTGCCATAAACCCCTTTATAGTTACTTTGAGTAGCTAGGCATACTAAAAGACTTTTTTTAAATTAATGTTTCTGTTCCACCCTCAATGTTCAGTCTTTCATATGCACCTTTGTCCCAGAGTGAGTCTTTGTCTGTGCTATGACCTTCACTCATGTAAAATGCTTTTGTTTGTGACTCTGTTTTTAATAAGTTATTGGTAGGACATAGCTGGACTTTTCTGTTTTTTTATTTTCATTCCCCATTTTAGGCAGGCCCTATTTTTCCACCCAAAGGTATCCAAGGACAAAATCAAATGCAAAATTTTCACCTTAAAGATTTTTTTTCCCTCCCTTCAGCTGAATATCTATTTTCTTTCTTCTGAATCTCATAGATTTTGATATATTACTATTGTTGGTAATTTCCATATCGTATTTGTGATACATATGCATAAATTTTATCTCTCCTATGAAGTGTTGAGATTTTAAATCTTTATAATGTCATCCTATGAATTTTAAAATTTGGCCCCACTATGAGGCCTGCACTACAGGAAATACTGAAAGGGGTCAGGTCACCTAAAACAAAATGATGAAACAAACAAACAAAAACAAACAAAAAACCATTATCGGTAGTAAGGGAACTATCAGACAAATAGAAGCAAAGCAGTGCAACCCATTCTAAGAGCAGGGCATTATGAGCTTACACAATAAGAAGAGAATTGCTATAGCAAGATAGTAATGAACATTCAGCATCCATAGGGACAAATTGCAACAACAAAGACTGAAAAGGGGAGGATTCAAACATCCAAATTCACAAAAGGGAATGGAGATAAAGCACATGCAGAAGAAAATGGATGGCTGTATATATATATATAACTATCCTTTACATATTTGTAATGGTAACAACAAAACAAGGATTGAGAACTAAAATATATAACATAAAATAAGAAGAACCAGATGGAAAACCCACAGAAACCAACCAAAATAAAAAACACAGAAACACAAGGACAAGGAAGCAATGGAAACACTGAGCTACCAGAAAGCAAAAGATAAAATGTCTATAAGAAGACCCCATATTTCAATAAATGTAAATGGACTAAACTCAACAATACAAAGGCAAAGAGTTGCAGAATGGATGAAAAAACAAATTCCAACCTTATGCTGCCTCCAGGAGAAACATTTCAGCTCCGAAGACAAATATAGACTCAGAGAGAAAGGGTGGAAAATGATATTTCAAACAAATGGCATTCAGAGAAAAGCAGAAGTAGTGGTACTGATATCAGATGAAATAGACTTCAAAATAAAAAGGTAAAGCAAGATAATGAGGGACCCTTCATAATGATAAAGGAAATCATGTACCAAGAAGACATAATACTTATTAACATCTATGCCCCCAATCAGGGAGCCCTGAATATGTAAAGCAATTACTAACAGAACTAAAGAGAGAAACAGACCAAATCACATTCTTAGTAAGGGATCTAAGTACCCCACTGTCAGATATGGACAGATCATCCAAACAGAAAATCAATAAGGAAATAACATTCTTAAGTGACACATTAGACCAACTGGACATAATTGACATTTACAGAGCCTTCCCAAAACAGCTGCTTATACATTCTTATCTAGTACAAATGGAATATTCTCAAGAATCAACCACACACTGGGACATTGAGATAGCCTCAGCAAATATAAGAGTGTTGAAATCATACCAACCATATTCTCTGATCATAATGCTTTGAAACTAGAGAGATCAATTGCAAAAAGAAAGCAGGAAGAACCACAAATACATGGAGAATAAACAACATGCTGCTGAAGAATAATTGGGTCAGAGAAGAAATAAAAAGAGAGATCAAGAGATACATAGAAATGAATGATAATGACAGTATAACATATCAAAACTTTTAAGACATGGCAAAGTGGTCATAAAAGGAAAGTTCATATCATTATAGGCCTATCTCAGCCCATCTCCAAAAACAAGAACAAAAAAACAACATAATGCTTCATTTTAAAAAATTAGAAATGGAAGAACAAATGAAGCCTAAAGTCAGCAGAAGGAAAGAAACCATCAAAATTAGAGCAGAAAATAATAAAATTGAAAACAAACAAAAAAAATGATAGAAAAAATTAATGCAACAAAGAGCTTGTCTTTGAGAAGTTTTAAAAAATTGACAAACCGCTGGTTAGACTCACTAAAGAAAAAAGAGAAAGGACACAAGTAAACAAAATCAAGGATGAAAGAGGGGAAATTATGACTGACATTGCAGAAATACAAAGGATCATGTAAGAATACTTTGAAAAACTATATAACACCAAATCTAATAACCTAGAAGAAATGGACCAGTACTCAGAAACATACAATCTTCCTAGACTGAATCAAGAAGACCTGAAAGATCTAAATAGACCTATCAGCAGCATGGAAATTGAAACAATCATCAAAAACTTTCCGAAAAGTAAAAGTTCAGGACCAATGGCTTCACTAGTGAATTCTATCAAATGTTCAAAGAAGATTTAATGCCTATTCTCCTCAAACTCTTCCAAAAAATTGAAGAGGCAGCAATACTACTCAATTCATTTTATGAGGCTACTATTACTCTGATACCAAAACCTGGTAGAGATAACACAAAGAAAAAAAACTATAGACCAATATCTCTCATGAACTCAGATGCAAAAATCCTGAATAAGTTACTAGAGAACCAATTACAGCAACATATTAAAAAGGTTCACACCACGATCAAGTGGGCTTCATCTCAGGGGCACGGGGATGGTTCAACATACACAAATCAATTAATGTGATACACCACATAAACAAATTAAAAAATAAGTATCATATGACCATATCGATAGATACAGAAAAAGCCTTCAAAAAGATACAGCACCTATTTATGATCAAAATACTTCACGAAATCGGTATAGAAGTAAAGTACCTTGACATAATTAAGGCCATATAGGGCAAATTGTCAGCCAACATTATACTTAAAGGTGAAAGACTGAACGCCTTTCCTCTAAGGTCAGGAACAAGGCAAGGCTGTCCACTATCACCACTGCTATTCAATATAGCATTAGAGGTCCTAGAGAGTTTAATCAGACAAGAGAAAGACATAAAAGGCATCCAAACAGGAAACAAAGAAGTCGAACTGTCACTATTTGCAGATGACATGATTCTCTATATAGAAAACCCTAAAGACTACACAAGAACATTACTAGAAACAATAAGCAAAAACAGTAAAGTTTCTGGATATAAAATTAATGTTCGAAAATCTGTAGTATTCCTATACTCTAATAATACAGTGTCAGAAAAGGAAATGAAAAAATAATTTATTTTGTAATTGCAACAAAAAGAATAAAATATGTAAAAATAAATCTAGCGAAACATGTAAAGGACCCGTATAATGAAAACTATAAGACCCTATCAAAAGAAATTGAAGATGTTACAAAGAAATGGAAAGATACTCCATGTTCTTGGATTGGAAGAATCAATATAGATAAAATGACCATATTACCTTAAGCATTATACAGACTTAATACATTTGCCAACAAAATCCCTTCGGCATTTTTTAATGAAACAGAACAAAAAATCATCAGATTTGTATGGAAGCACAAAAACCCCTGAATTGCCAAAGCCATCATGAAAACAAAGAATGAGGCTGGGGGCATCACTCTGTGGGACTTTAACATATACTACAAAGCGACAGTATTCAAAATGATGACATGGTATTGGCTGAAAAATAGACACACCGACCAGAGGAACAGAATCAAGAGTCCATATGTAAACCTGTATTTATATGAGTAAATAATTTTCGATAAAATAGCCAAAAACATACAGTGGAAAAAGGAAATCTCTTCAATAAATGGTGCTGGGAAAGCTGGAAAGTCACCTGCAAAAGAGTGAAATTAGACTGTTGTCTATCGCCACACGTCAAAATTAACTCAAAAGGGATTAAGGACCTGAATATAAGACCTGAAACAATAAAATACATAGACGAAAACATAGGAATTGAACTGAAAGAACTTGGACTTAAAGAGTATTTTATGAATTTGAACTTAAAAGGAAGGGAATTAAAAGCAAAAATAAATGAATGGGACTACATCAAACAAAAAAGTTCTGCTGAGCAAAAGAAACCATCAATAAAGTAAAGAGATAATCATCCAAATGGGAAACTATATTTGCAAGCAACACTTCTGATAAGAGCCTAATATCCAAAATATACAAAGAACTCACACAACTCAATAACAACAAAAAATCCAACAATCTATTCAAAAAATGAGAAGAGGACCTAAACAGATATTTCTTCCTAGAGGACATATAAATAGTCTACAAATATTTGAAAAGATGCTCAACATCGCTAGCTATTAAGGAAATGTAAATCAAAACCACAGTGAGATACCATCTCACACCTGTTGGAATAGCAAAAATCAAGAGGACAAATAATAAATGTTGGAGAGGATGTGGAGACAAAGGAACCCTCATACGCTGCTGGTGGGCCTGCAAATTGGTAAAGCCATTGTGGAAAACAGTATGGAGGTTCCTCAAAAAACTAAGAATTGATCTACCATATGATCCAGCAATCTCTCTACTGAGTATTTACTGCAAAGACTTGAAAACTCACATCCAAAAAGATATTTGCACACCGATGTTCATAGCAGCATTATTCACAGCGGCCAGGACATGCAAGCAACTGAAGTGTCCTACGACAAAAGATTGGCTAAAGAAGCTTTGGTATATATATACAATGGAATATTGGCCATAAGAAGAGATGAAATACTGCCATTTGCAACAACTTGGATAGACCTCAAGATAATCATGCTAAGTGAAAAAAGCCAGACAGAAAAAGTTGAAAATCACATGATATCACTTATACGTGGGATATAACCCTAAAAGCAACAAATGAACAAAACAAACAAACGGAGACTCATAGACATGGACCATAGACTAGTGGTTACCAGAGGGTAGAAGGTAGGGGGAAGGGGAAGGTAGATGAGGCAATAAATACTCAAAATAATTTTTAAATTTAGGTAGGTAGGTTATTTAAAAATTAAGTATAAATTTAAGAAAAATGGGTAGAAAAATTGAGCTATCAATAAACACCCAAATAAAATCATCTTTCGTTATAACCCTACATAAGATGTATATTTATAGAGTATGTGTATAGAGCAGAGGCTGACAGACATCTGACTTTTTGCGTCTGCTTATAGCTTAAAATAATCATTTTGAATGGAACATTTTCATGTATAATAAGAATAAAGATATTAGATGGAGAGGGGTCTAAAGAATGAATCAGAGACTTCCCTCCTAAGTTATTGACTTCATGTTTCAACTAATTATTTTATTAAATGGAAACTTCTGGGTCATTTGAGGTATGATAAGAATCTAATTTTTTAAAAGATATAGCCTCATGAAGTTTTGCCGACCGTTGAATGCTAATATCTTTTCTTTCTTTACAATACATCCTATCACATGAAAGACAAAGATGATATAGTAGAGCTATTGGATTAATATGGAAAGGGCACTGGAACTCCCACAATATTAAGAGTTGAGCAATTTCATTATGGTTTAATGCCAGGTTTCCACATAATGTATTAGAAATTATGTCTACTCTCTGAGCTACTTTCCATTAGCGTTTTTATGTAAGTCTATCGTTCATCGTATAGACAACTTAATTTTTAAATGACAATGAATTTTTGGAATATACAAAAACTACATATACTTGTTTCACAATCCACTTTATAAGTCTACATTATTTATGCTAGGTATTTTCTTTATGCTTTGAAAAATACTTCTCGTGTGTAAAACTTAACAGAGAAAGTCCCAACGTTAGAATATTTTCACAACCAAAACATGAGACCATTATAAAAATAATATAAGAAACAAAAGATTTAATGTGGTCAGTTAACTTATAGAACATTTTCTGTTTATTTCTTGTGCCAAGTAAATGTATTACTGGGAAATAAAATAAATGGTTCTAATAGAAGGTTAGTATATATATTATTTATGATAAAAGATGAACTAATTTCTGTTTACTATGAAGACACATGAAAGACCAACAATCTTTTGAGTGCATTCATTCAAAGCAATCATTAGAAGAATTAAAAATAAATTATATGTGCAGTACATTAATTTATATAACTTTTTAACTAAAATAACATGGAGTGATATACTTCCAATAAGTTATTGTTATGAAATCCCACGTAATTTTTCTGAAGAAATGCATATACACACGTGGACACACATTTTTTTTCTCTCTCTCACTATTGAAATATTTACTATAATTATTGGAGCTGTCCCATGTGTATAGATATCACCACTGTATAACATTTAAAATCATCACTTCAATGTTCTTTTATAAGTACAACTTTACTTTTAATTTTTCCTGGACTTGTTCATCTAAATGTATGCATCACAAATCATCTTGCCTATTCCTTTTAGTTCAAGATTGGTATCTTAGATAATTTAAAATATCTCCATCATGCCTTTCTTTAGAGCCCTACTTCAGGTAGATTAGATGACGTTATTATCTGTGACAACAATATAGTAGAGAAGGTGAGTTTCCTATAAATGCAGTAGCAGTTGGTGAAATATATAATCTGCTCTTTTGTAGTTATTATTTCTTGGCATTTTTGTCTTGATGAAATGGTCCAACTAATTTATGAATAGGCAGTTTGCCACTCAGACAGATGGCTCTGACTGCAGCCCAGAGACCATGAATAGTCCAAAAATGCCAATGTTGACAGGATTTTCAGACATAAAAAATCAAATGTCTGTCAGTCTCTTCTTAAGATGTGTCATCACTAATCCACTGTTTATTGGATTATAGTCTAATACAGTTTTTTTTTCCATTCCCATAAAGAGTGATTATAAAAAGTATTTTAATGGAACGCTCAGAGCTGGGCTTCCTGTTCCAAACAAAAAGGCCATATTTTATCTACAAGAGGTAATAAATTCAAACATAAAGTATAATTCTATTCCATGACTGTTATGCTACTAGGCCAAACCTGACCTTGCCAAAAAAATGAATAGGCATATTGCCTTTAAGATAAAAATTTCATCATGGCCTCAATAGTTATTTGTTCTGATTTTATCTATTTCATGAATATAAAATTTAGTAAACTAAATTAGATTACTTCTTAGTAATGTTACTATTGATATATAATAAATCCTGATTATGATACACTCTGAAATAAGTGGGTTTTTTTGTTTTTTGTTTTTTGTTTTTCAGTTATTTGAAACATATACTGTACTAACCAGAGGATGTAAACATCTACTAAGGTTATTTTCTGATGAATCTTCAGATGAAACCAAAACATATCTATCACACACTGATGCTATTAGTAAATGATATTTATAGTAAGTCATATTGATTTAAGTGTCTAACTATGTTGTTGGTATATATAGACACTGACCTTATTGTTTCTTAATATAAAAGAGGACCATTTTACTAAAAATATCGCTGTTGTGATGTTTCAAATGGTTAATAGCATTGGACACAAAGGTATTTTGTCATAGGGTTTTCTTTAAAAAACACTTTTTTATGTGATATATTAGTGAATTTAAAGCAAACAACTTTTTTATGGTGCAGAAAATAAGTTACTTCATCTAAATGGTACTCCACTTAACAAACTCACTTGCAAAGTCATTTGGGACTGTTTATACAGTCACTTCTTTTCGGACTAGATAAGACACTCTTAAAAGCTTGTTTGATGACAAAGCATTTAAATGAGAAAAAGAGAATTTATTTAAGGTATATACATTAAAATAATATTTTGCAATTTTACTATTAGCTAAAAAATAATTAGTGAATACCAGCAAATTTTTAAGTCACATGGAAAAGTTATCGGCATTCTAGACGTGTAGCTTTAGAATAATCATACCAATGGGGAGCAGTTAGAAGTAGAGACTTTGTTTAAGTAATCACAGTTTTCAGTCTTCTCCAAGAAACCAAATTACCAATATGGTTGCTTGGTGTTCTTTACCAAAAACTGCTAATGTAAAGGTAGATGGCTAGTTGGTTAATGATTTACAGATATTCCTACATTGTTACATGTGTGCAGAACCTTGTGAGAGAGGAAAATAATAAAATGATTTATTCTTTAAAAGTCCAATATACAATTTGTGAGACAGGGCACATATTAAAATGAAGATGTACATAGACTCAAACAAGTTATAGAGCTATAGTATGAAAAGTTTGATAAAGGACATATTAAAACAATAGATTGATTAGTATTCAGGTATAAAAAGAAAGAAAACTCATATATCCAATAGAGAGAATATTAAAAGATAATTTTTAAATTGAAAGTTTCCAAACAGTTATTTAATATAAGACTGATAAAATTTTTACTTGGAAAGCAAAATTTTTGAAAATATCTTTGATACTTCCTCTTAAGTTCTTCTATCATGTATCATTATTTCTTTTTTAAATTATAAAGTGTTTCGATCACACGGCAGAGTATAATTATGTATCTTAGGCATACATATTAACAAAAACTGCAAAAAACTTGCAAATCCTACCAAAAATTGGAAGATCAAGAAGGAATTATGCAATAGTAAGTAGGAAAAAAGTAGCCTCAGAAAGCAATCTTCTGCATGAAAATGCCATGGAGTGATGAATCTCAGAAAATTACCAGCCAGAAAGAAGGATAGTTACCAAAGCGTGCATTATCTAAGGTGGATAGATGCATATACCTTTATTGTATCAGTTGGTTTTGGAAGTAGGGAGAGCAAGGCTGTGCCAGTACTCCACAGATTTGATGGGATTCCAATGATAGGAAACAATGTTATATAAGAACATAGACAAGCCATATTTGCAGAAAGTGGTAAAAGTTGTGGCTTCAGGTCATTGACCCTTTGCTTTGTAAAAACCAGTCATCTTAGGATAATGCCCTATGACATCTCTTTCCAAACTGGGATATTCTAGCAAATAACTGATTCAGAAAAATCAAACTACTTTAGTAAAAGGTAATGATAAAAGGAATTAGCATAGTATAGTGCAAAGATTGAATAATAAAAAAGTAGACTAAAAAGCATCAGAGACTATTAATAGATGAAGAACATTCGCCAGAAGTGATATACCCATTTAACAGATGAATATTAAGATCAAATGTTTCTCATGAATTCAAAATAATCAATGGAATTATGATTCTATTGAATTGGGCAGGTAGCAGATTCATTTTATTACAAAAGAAACTATAAAATAACTTGATAAATTACTAAAACAATAACTAAAATATAAAACAAAAACAATCACAATTTGAAACAAAACCTCCATCTTTTTGAAGGCATTAGAGAACAACCAAGAAAATTGAGAAGACAAATTAATTAAAAAAAGAGAATCCAGTGAAGCTTGATGGATATTTTCAGCCTCCCTTCCGTTCCCCCAGAGAATATGCCCATTTATGAAGCATATGTGTTAACAAAAGCTGTTAGTGTTTTACGCAGTCTTGCTAAACTATATTGAAAAAAAAAAATGGACTTGGAAATAAATATGTATTAATTGTTACCCTATCGATTCAGCTCTTTGATATAAATTCACTATAATTTCTTATATCAGGCTAAAGACTTTTGTTTGTTTGTTTTTAATCTAACATTGATCAAAAACATCAACTCCTATCTTTTTTTCTCAGGTTTTTAGTTTATTTTTATTTTTCAACTCAATTTGTAACAATTTTCATATGATTCACTTTCTAAATTGCATATTCTCATTTAACATAGGCATTCAATGTGTTAACCCAAAATCTAAAATGCAATGAGATTGTCAGAAAACCAAAATTGGGACACATGCCTAGGTAGATTTATCTTCCTGGAATCTTTAATTTACATCACTTCAATAACTCTCTTTGGACTAGAACTATGGTCTCCACTAATATTTATCTTTATTCTCAAAAGAACATTCTAGAAAATGTGAGGGCAAAGTATAGCTTTTCATCCACAGGGAGATTGGGAGAGTGAAAAAGGGATGTAGGCAGGCCTTACTAACTTTTCTACAGCAGAGGCTGCAATACTTTCCCAAATCTGTACTATCCTTGAGAATTTCTCCAGTCTCTTACGTTGCCTCTAATATCTCATGTGAAGGCCTGGTGGTGTCTGTGGTAAAATATCTACAAGTGAGTGCAAATTGCTCTAGAATATCTAAATGTATTTAAGTCAATAAGAAAAATATAATACCACAGAAAAATAAGCAATTACATAACAAATCCACTTAGTAAAAAATATATCTAAAAATGCACATGAGCAGGGAGTCAATATCATTAGAGCAAAAATACAAATTCAGACCACAATGAGGTATCACTATATACCTTCCAGAATTGCTAAAATGAGAAGATAACTATATTCATGAAAGGTGTGTATAGAAACACTCACAGCAACTCTATTTGTCAGACCCAAAAAACACAAATTAATTTTCAATATTAGAATTTCTAAATAAAATTTAATATAATCAAATAATCCATTACTAAACAGAAATCGTGTAATTTTAGCAAAGTTAATTTTTAATGTTTGAAGTCAGAATAGTGGTTTATAAGGGAATGAAGATACAAAGGAGATTTCTTTGGTGCTGCTGATATATATTTAAATCATGCATGTTCTACATAACTTGTAAACATTCCTCAAGCTATAAACTTCAGCTCGGTTCACTTTACAGAATGTATGTTTTACTTCAGTAAAATTTTACAAAAAGAGTTTAATAAATTGCCATTTTGTATATAAAAGCATCACAAAACAGAAATAAAAAAACACAGAAAACAGTGAGTCAATAGAAAAATATGAGTGGAGAGTCTAGAAACAAAACCATGCATATATGGATAATGAGGGCACCAAGAATACACAATTGGGAGAGGACAGTCTCATCAACAAATGATGCTGCTAAAACTGAATATCCACATGCAAAATGAATGAATGAATGAATGAAATTGGACTTCTGCCTATACCATACATAAAACCAACTCAAAATGCATTAAAGACTTAAGTGTAAGACTTGGAACTATAAAACTCTTAGAAGAAAACAGAGGGGAAAATATATTGACATTGGTCTTAGCAATGATTTCTTGGATATGAAACCAAAAGCACAGGCATTAAAGGCAAAAATAAATAAATGGAACACATCAAGCTAAAAATCTTCTGCATAGCAAAAAAAAAACAATAGAATGAAAAGGCAACCTATGGAAGAAAATGTTTGTAAACCAAATATCTGATAAAGGATTAATTTTCAAAATATATAAGGAACTTCTACAACTTAATAGTGAGACAATGAATTACCAATTTAAAAAATGGGCAAAGACCAAAATAGACATTTCTCCAAAGAAGACATACAAATGACCAACAGGTATATGAAAAGCTGCTCAACCTCATTAAGCATCAGGGAAATACAAATCAAAACCACAATGAACTATCACTTTACAATAATTTGGCTATGACAACAACTTGAGGTCCACTAACAGATGAGTGGATATATATATATATATATATATATATATATATATATATATATAATATATTACGCATACAGTATACACACATGCACACAATAGAATATTACTCTGCCTTGAGAAAGAAGGAAATCCTGACATTTGCAACAACATGGACAAAACTCGAAGGCATTGAGCTAAGTAAGATAAGTCAGACAGAAAAAAAATATGCTATATGACATCACTTATATGTGGAATCTAAAAAAGCTGAACTGGTGAAAACAGAGAATAGAATGGTGGTACCAAGGGCTGGGTGGTAGATGGACCGGGAGATGTTGTTTAGAGGTTCTAAATTGTAACTATTAGATAATTAAGTGCTGGAGATCTAATGCTTACCATAGAAATTATAGTCAATAATACTGTATTATAAACTTCACAGTTGCTAAGAGACTAAATCTGAATTGCCCTTGCCACAAAAAGAAATAATTATGTGATGTGATAGAGTTGTTAGCTAACACTGCAATGATAACCATATTGCAGTATATAAATGTATCAAATAACACATTCTATACCTTAAATTTACACAATGTTATATGTCGATTATATCTCAATAAAACAAAAGGATGACTATTACAAAAAAAGTAAAGATCACAAGTGAATAAGTGTTCACATAAATGTAGAGAAAAGGAAAAATGTGTATGTTATTAATAGGAATGTATAATAATACAGCAGCTATGAAACACTGTATAAATATTCTTCAAAATTAAAAGCATAACAAGTATATGATCCAGCAATCTCACTTCTGGATATATATCCAAAGGAATTAAAATCAGATCTCAAGAAATATCTGCACTCCCACATTCATTGCAATGTTAGTCACAAAAGCTAAGATGTGGAAACAACCTAAGTGTACATTAATGGATGAATGGATAGAGAAAATTACATATATATATATATATATATATATATATATCTCACACATATAAAATAATATATATGTGTATATATTTATCTATAAAATACATATATATTTTTAAGGTTGAATGTTCTATTATCTGAATGTTTTATATAAAATAGAACATTCAGCCTTAAAAAAAAGGACATTCTGCCTTTTGCAACAGTGTGTTAAACCTGGGGGGCATTATGCTATGTAAAATAAGGTAGTCTCTAAAGAACAAATACTACATGATTCCACTTTAAAGAGGTATGTATGATAGTCAAACTCATGGAATCAAAGAATACAATAGTAGTTGCCAGAGGCTGGGGTGGCAGGGGTGGGGAGAGGGGTGGCGAAATTGCGAATTGTTGTTCGATGGAAGTAAAGTTTCAGTTGAGCCAAATAAGTCAATTCTATAGATCTGCTATATAACAGAGAATGCCTATAATTAATGACAAGGTATTGTTCATTTCAAAAATAATTAAAAATGTAGATCTCAAGTTAAGTGTTCTTACCACAAACAAACAAACAAACAAAACAAAGGAGTATACTTTTGGGGAGTATTGGATATATCTATTACCTTGATTGTGGTGATGGTGTCATGGGTATTTGAGTTCAAACTCTTCAAACTGCACACAACAAATATGTGGATTTCTTTGTCAATAAACATATTTAAAAATTATGATAATTCCAAGAAAAATAAAATACAAAATGTGTATTTTCAGAATTATGGAAGACTTTTTGAAATATTAAAACTGCCATACCACGGAACAAATGTGAAATTAGAAATAACAAAGGAGACAGAGCTATATTGAAAAAAAAATGAGAGGGAAACATAAAGGTTAGAAAAAGGAAATTTAAAAAGATATATAAAATAGTTTTTTAAAAAGCAATATAAGGAATTTCACAAAAAAAGTTAATAAATAAGAAAAAGACCCCAAAAGAATCCTGAATATGTTTTAATTGTACTTTTTTGTAAAAGAAAGCCAAAACAGGAAAGGCATAATTTAGAATATATTTTTTAAATTAACAGCTTAAATTTACATATTGAAATAACATTTTCCTATAAAGAGAAATCCAGAATACTCAAAATTGAGAAATTAAAACATATCATTAATGGATTTCAAAGATAAACAAAAGAAGCAAATACATTTTGGATAGCTATGCAGGTATAAATATAAAATCACTTAAACAGAAAGAAACGGTCTGATGTCTCAGATTTATCCACAGAATTATTTATCCCCAGAAGTTGATGAGGTAATATCTATTACATTATCAAAAGAAGAGAGCATAATGTGGGAATTTTATATTTTATATGCAGCTAAAGTGCTTTTAGAGTATAAGGTATCAGAAGTTCGATAAAATGTTGTTAACATTAAAATAATAGCATTCTCATGTTGCTAGAGGGAATAAATTTGCCACAAGCATATTAGGAAGTAATTTGGCATTATCTATCAAAATTACAAACACTTATTCTCCTTGAACCTTTACTAATTCCTAGAAAATATCCTACAGTCTGTGTTCAAATGTAGGCCAACATGAGCATTGCTTATATTCATTTGATATTAAGAAAATGTCAGAATAATGCTGAAGTCATGGTAGTTCACATGCAAGCACGTTAAAGATTTGTGCAATTAGAAACCAGTAACTGAATACAAAATACTCTTTACGGTTGAAGACATTGAATCCCAAAAACGCAATATAAACACAATGCTCATTCACTCAGGATCCTTCCTCTTGTTTTATTTTGTGTTTTAAATTTTAATGTGTGATTCTTGCTAATTTTGCTCATTTATCTTTATCTCAGTAACTGAACAGCCTCAATTCTTTCTTATACTCCTCCCCATTTTTGTAACATTTTCTATATTTTAATAGGTAAAATTCTCAATTTATTATTTATTAATTAGACTTTTAAGTCTTTTAAATTATACCGATATCTTTAGATTATTGTTTTTTAATATTAACACTGCAGTTAAGAAATTGAACAATTTTTGAGCGGTTTGTCTTTAAAGCTATTTTTCCCATAAGTCTTATTACTTTCAATGGGCAATACTGTAGAACACTAGGTTTTTCCAGACTCATATATTACATAATAATGAAAATAGTTTCATTTTTAATGTGTAAAATTATGTATATAAAATGTTTATTTATCATTTTCCCCAAAACAGTCATAAACAAGGGACAGATTAAATACATTGTGTTACCTCCAAGAAAGAAATACTGATAAAACAAAAAAACCAACCCTTACAACTCGGCAGCTAAAAGACAACCTGAGTAATAAATGGGCATATGATTTAATTAGCATTTCTCCAAAAAATACATTCAAATAGCCAAAAGGTATATGAAAAACTGCTCAACATCCCTACTTGTTGGGGCAATGTAAACCAAACCCACAATAAAATGCCACCTCACATCTATTAGGATGATTAATATTAAAAAACAAAACAAATGGGTTAACACAGATTTGGAGTAAAGGAAGCCTTTGTACACAGTTGGCGGAAATGTAAAATGGTACAGCAGCTATGAAAAAAATATAGAAATTCCTCAAAAAACTAAAAACAGAGCTACCGTATGATCCCACTTCTGGGTTTATAATCCAAATTGAAATTGAGATAACAAAGAGATATCTGCACTCCCATGTTCATTGCAGCATTTGTCACTATTGCCAAGACATGGAAAAAACCCATCAACGGATGAATAGACAAAGAAAATGTGCCATTTACATATAACAGAATATCATTCAGCCTCAAAAAAAGAAGGAAATCCTGCCATTTTTGACATGGATGAACCTGGAGGACATTATGCTAAATGAGATGAAAGAAAAGAAAATGAAAGATTCATGTATGTACAAAACCAAATATCTTTAAGCTGTATTTTACTTAATAAAAGTGAATTGAAGAACTGTGTATATAAAGCCATTATTTATATGTAAAATATAAAAAATTATGTATATGGCTAAACCTTTTTAAAAAAAGACAAACAAAATAATGGGAGTTATGAACATGGATGTACAGAGAAAAGTTTTTCATTGCATAATGGTTACATAATAATCTTACACTATAAGAAATATCAGTATGTCAAAAACTAAATAAATATTTTAAAAATGAAATAAGATGAAATAGTAGCATTAATTATCTCCTGATGATGGATCTTCGAATTTTTAGTTTTGAGATTTTCATTGCTCTGTGTTTTTGTAATGTGAACTACTTCAACATATTCCATTAAAAAAAAAAAAAAAGATTAATTAGAGACAAAGTCTTAAAGCGATCTCAAATTTCAAATCCCAGGATTAAATTAGAGATTTCTCTTTATGTACAGTATGCATTCTCATGATGCATAATCCTAGACTGGGAAGTGTATTGAATATTTTTCTATGTATGAGTTGTCACCCTCTTCACTCCCCCATGCCCATTTGATAAATCCTTTGTACTCTTTTGTATTATTTTAAACTAGATACTTTTTTTAAACCTCACTTCAATTAAAATCGTCAAGTCCTGTCTCTCCCAGAATTTTTTCTGGTCTGTTAAACCTTTGAAAGTTTGTAACAGTTTTCTTACAATTCAAAAATACAAAAAGATATTAAACTCAGAAACCCAAGATTGGGACGTTTCTGACCAGATGCATCATTTTACTTCAGATAACACTATTTAGGTTGGTACTGCTGCCAGCCCTGAAATTTATAGTAATTCCCAAAAGAATGCTTGAGCAAATGTGAACAAGAAATGTGGCAACTAGATTTTGGATATTATTCTCTTTGTTCACAGTCATTTAGAAAGTTTACCTAATCAGAAAAGGCAAACATTCTCAATGTGAAGTCTGGTTTTGCATTAAGAAAGTTAGGCAATTTAACAGTTTAATTCAAACAGCAATAACAAAATGTTGAAGGACAACTAAATACATAATACTACATTAACTTAGATGTACTGATAGACAGTGAAATGTATTTTTAGACTTTGGCACTCAATTTTACTGTAATTAATGCTGACTTATTTTGTGTTGCTATTGAATCTCTTAATTTCTTCAATTATGCCACTCAAACTCTTGTATTCAAAATTATGTCAAAACACAAAAGGATTGATTACCACCGGTAGATAATCAGTGTCTTCCTGTTTTAAAGTGAATTTTGGGACCATGATTTAGAATTTATCCGAAATCTCTAGACCAATTCCACAGTTTGGATAATTAAACTCTCAATAGTTTGTTAAATATCAAAAGCCTTGGCCATGTGTGATTTAGGTTCTAAATATGGTGTTAAAAGCCCTTTTATTATATGCACACTAGCAAAGTGCCACTATCATAAAGTTTGTCTGCTTGCATCATTGTTCTTATGACTTTGTAAACTCCTCTAACAAAAAAGCCATTGGATGGTAAAGAGGTCATTTAACCAAAGTTTATGTAACTTTGAAAATAGATACATTCTCAGACTCCAAAAGTAAAATATTTCGTAGGCTATTTATATATACTCTGTTGTGTTCATCATTAGTTTATTCTACCACATTATGCCTTGGTTGAAACTTGAATACATTTCTGGTGCTCATTTAAGGACATTTCCTCTGCTTTTGTGGATATAATCTCACTCATATTTTCAGCAGTGCAAAATGGATACTGATTGAAACATCTCTCTCACTCTAAGGCATCCTTAGCAAAGTTACACATACCTAATACATGTCCGCTACTTCTATCCCACTATGTATGTAGAACATTTCTAACTTTCTAATGTAAATAATTTCTAATGATGCATGCATATTTCTACTAAAACAGTAGTATTGAGATTCTATTGTCTATGTGATTTATCTTTTATTTAGGCCTTTATCATAATTGATATTCCTTATTTTTTCTCAAAAAAATAAAAATGTTTGGAAAAATTATATCTATCTGAACTATTAAGTTTTACAATCAAGTGAAAAGAGAGGGCTTTCGACTTTCAGTCTCCAGTTTTCATATCTTAACTTTCAGTAAAACTATGAATTTAAACTCTATTTAAATTGCTTTTAAAAGTGATTTCACATTTTCTCTGAAAATGAAAACTGACTTTGTAAACTGACTTTGTAAAATGACTTAACAAAAATATTTCAAATGTTTTTTATAGGTAGATATTTTATCTAGTTTATTGAATAAACAGTACTATATTTGACTTAATGGTACTTCAAATTAAAGATAATACTAAATATAGATATGTATTCAGATTAACTCCCTGTCAATAATGATCATGTTTTCAGAATTCAAAAGAGGTTACATAACTTTTCATGAGCTGAACTATGACTCAGATTTTTCTTGTAAATTTATAATATATATGATGATACCCAAATTCATTAAGCTAATGTAAAACACTTTGAATTTATCTAGAGAAGTTATGAGAGTTTTGAATAATATGGTAATATCAATTATTACATCTCAATAGGTGGTTTAGTCAAAGACTTCAGTGTAACATATTTGACAAATGTTGTGAAGACTAATGTTACTTTACTATTATCCTTTGGCATACACTGTTGTACATATAATATTTTCAAATACAGATAAGTGAAAAAATTTAAAATAGAAAAGATAAATAAAACACAACTAAATGTGTGTGAAAATACACATATATGAACAGTTCAGTTATACTCATATGCTTAACCAAAATGTATCATTACTTTTGTTGAAGTAAAAATGCACTTATTTTCTTGTTTTAAAAACAAAATTATTTGATATTTTTTAATTTAACACATTATGATTAAAGAATATATTTTAGAAAATATTAAAAAACTCGAAATGTAAGAAATAATGTTGAGAAAATAAACTAAAAGTTGTTCAGCCTTTTTGCTGGTTATGTATTTAAAAAGTAATAATTATGAAATAAGATCCTAGATTACTTCAAAATAAAAATGAGTAGTGTGAGGGAGAAAATATATTTCTAAAAGGTTGTTAATGTTTTTGACTAGCATTATACATAATGAGAAAGCACACACACATTTATACATATACATATATACACATACATTTATACATATACATATATACAAATACACAGTGACTAACTCTAGAGGTTGTTAAAGGAACAAAAATTAAATGCATGTCCTAAAGTAATAAAAACAACTAACAAAAGCAATGAAATAATATGCATTATTTCCAACCACTTGAAGAAAATAATACATAGAACAAAGATTAATCCAGTAAAAACATATTTTAAAAAAAGAGTCTAGTGAAATGAAAATATACAAGCATGAGAAATATCAATTTTAAATAGATCAGTAATTGGATGAATGTGGATAAGTTAAATTTGTTTCTTAAAGATAGATGCTTTTAGCCAATGTAGAATTTGAAAACTCAATATGCTATTTTCAGGAGAAATTGTGAAACCAACAGAAAAATAATTCAAGACAATAATCAAGAAATACAACAAAAATCATGTCTATATTTAATATCTAATGTAGTAATTATAATATCAGATAAAATTTTATTCAATTTTATTTATTCTAGTATTTCTAATATTATATAGAATAGTAGTGATTCTAACATTAGAATAAATAGAATTCAAGGTAGAAAACTTTCAAAGAGCAAAATATAAATATTAAACTTTGATAAGTATAAGAAGTTAAAGAGTTAATTATAAAACTAATGATAAAAAGAGCTTTAGTAAAAATAAGTATAGTCTATAAATAGATAAATACAAACAACTAATAAATATCTAAAAAGCATTTAATCTTCGGTGATAAAAAACAATTAGATTGAATTTAGCATAAGTATATATTTTTGTTTATTTTCTTATTCAAAATTTGCAAAATGACTTAGCCAACATAAAAGATTAGTTAATATACAGTCTACTTCTTCAACTGTAAAATACATCAGATGATGACCATTGAATGCAAAATAATCATGGTTAATAGGTTAAGCACCAGCATGTTTCATTAAGTGATGTGTATGCCTATCAACAGTCAGTAATTTTAACTCAAGCATACATTCAAATAATATACCTTGATTATATAAGCCTCTATGACTTAGATAAGAGAGCTTTGTTTCTACGAAAACCAAATTGAATATTTTGAGAAAACTCATTAAAAATTTTTGATTTTTTAAAAGTGCTGAATAAGGTTTGATCTAAAGAATTATAGAAATTTTTCAATCAAATTGTGAAAATTAAAATTATTTTAAAACTAAGAAAGTTTCAAACATATATTTACGTTTTTATTACACCGGAAAGAAAATATAACTGGAAATTGTAGATATTTATGGTAATTTTATGGAAGATAAAGCAAAAATATGATTGAAGTTCAGATAACATCTGAACCAAAATTCAAATATTAGAAAATAATACATGATTACCCAATTTCTGGAAAAATAAACATAAGTTACATGAATATTGTATTTCCATGATTTGATTTTCTACTTTAGATTAATTTAAAATAATCTAACAAACCATATTATATTTAATAGGAGTGTTTTTTATTACAATGATACTCATTACTGAAAACAATAAAGATGTAGATGTTTCCTGAATATTTATATGATTGTTAATGGGAGACACACAGGTACAATGTATGTAGAAATCAATTTAGTAATATATACCCAGAAACTTTATGTGATTGTGTTCTTTGTTTTAAATGTTTATCCTTCTCCAAATCTATTCCTAGGACAATATTATAAAATTTAGACTAAATCTCATGATTAAATAGGTTGAATTTGAAAACAACTTAACCTCCATAATTTGGGAAATAACTAAATAAACTATATATGGCAAAACATAATAGAATCAAATTAAATACATTTATAAAAGTACACATGGCATAATTTCATTTAAGGTAAAGAAAAAAGAATTGAATATATACCAGGAGTTGACAGATTTTTTTTCTAGAAAGATACCGGTATTAAATATTTCTTGCTTTGTGTGCCAGGAAGTCTCTTTTGCAACTACTCAACTCTTCTGTTGTATGGCAAAACTAGACAAAAACAATAAATAAACAAATGGTGTGCCCTTGTTTCAATAAAACTTTATTAATAGAAAACTCAGTTATCAGATTCGGTTCCAATTTATAGTTTACCAGCCTCTGATAAAGATTAGTATTTGTACTATAAAAAAGTATAGTATAAAAAATTCACAGAAATAATACCAAATATTAATTGAAACTATTTTAAGCTGTGTAATATTGTTTAAATATTTTATTGACATGTAATATCCATTTTAAAATGTATACTTATCATAGTACTCAGCCTAAGAAGTTGACAAACTAAATACATCTATATAATTGGCACCCAATTAAAGAAACAGAATGGATTAATATTTGCAGAATTTTCAATATTTACTTATTGTGAACATATCGCATATGTATAATTCAAAATAAAATATGAAAATAAATATGCTTTAAAATATTCTTACTAAATTATGTGTGTGTGTATATATACACACACATTTATGTATATATATGTGTACAAATACAATCATATTTTTGCTTTATATTCCATAAAATTACCATAAATATCTACAATTTCCAGTTATATTTTCTTTCCAGTGGAATAAAAACTTAAATATATATTTGAAACAATCTTAGTTTTAAAATAATTTTAATTTTTACAATTTTATTGCAAAATTTCTATTTATAAATATGTACATATATATACACACATACACATATAATTTAGTAAGATACATATATACTTAGTAATATATATATATATGTGTATATATATATATATATATTTTATCACCTACAGCACCTGGTATTTTCAGGGGGTTTCTCATTCAACTACTAATCAGGCCCGACCCTGCTTAGCTTCCAAAATCAGATGAGATTGGGCATATTCAGGGTGACATGGCCGTAGACTACATAATATTTTTATTATTTATTTCTTAAACCTTTTCTTTTTAGACTGGAAGATTTTGTAATGAGAATTAACAGCAAATTGTTTCAGAGGATGTAAAACAGCTTTAGTCTCCGAAAATGGGTGACTTCTGTATTTCCTGGATACCACAAAATCGAATGTTTCCTCTAGATATGAAATCTTTCAAGTTTGGCTACCAACCTTACATATCCACTTATATTTAAACACATCTTGCCATCTCTTGTAATGACAATAGCTTAATGAATATTTTCTGTAATTTTTTCATGGCTTCTCAGAAACCTTAAGTTAAGAAATATTTCTCACTCCTCTTGAATATTCAAGATCTCCCTCAATTGGACCTTTCTCATCAGCTCTTAAACAAGATTAATTGTCTCCTGAATTAAATTAAATATTTTGATCCAAACCCTGACCCTAACCCAGTTTACAAGTACCACTTTATTTCTTGCTTTTTATTCAATATATTTTCTTACAGTTGTTTCCAATAGGTACAACTTGTTCATTCATTAATTCAGATTTAAAAAATGGGCTAGTTTTTATTTTTAGAACTGACTTCTAATTTCTGACTCAGAGTTCACAGTCTATCTAATGACAATGACAGATAACTTAAATGCTTTTAGTTTAATTTAGTCTAATCCAGTGATTAATGAATCTCTTTGAGATATATAAATTAGTCACAGTCTAGTCAAAATTTTCTATTTTTATTTTTTTCCTCAGGTTCCAGGTTTTACATTCAGGATTCAGGGAAGTGGGTGGGAAGGGAAGTCATTCACCCACTCCTGACATCAGTACAGTGTCTGGGAAATATTTTTTTGCCCATTTCATATGCTATAATCTACTATCAATGTCATCCTTTTCCATGAATAGAAAAGGCTCTGAGGCAGTCTGGAGAGGGTCAAATAAAAGAGTCCCATGTAGTCCTCTAGTGAAGCTCATTTGACAGATATGCATACTACTCCTAGTCCCCACCAGCTGATCTTGCTATATGACCTTTTGACTGAGAAGACCTCTTGAGTACATGATGACCTAAGGATCTTCTCAATTGTTCTCCTGACACCAGGGCCCTCTTATAACTAAGTCCACCACGCTAACATATCTCTTGTAGTTCTTGCATCCATTGATGTGTTATGCAAGTAATAGTTACCATTTTCTAACTGCGGTCTGGAAAATAGTGGTGGTGGTACAGTTCATTTTATTTTGGATATCCTAAATTTTAGAAAGCATGTGTGTAAAAACAATCAAATTGATTCTCCATTTATCTTTTTCTAAAATTGTGTTCTGCTCCTCCTAGCCAAAACATAGGAGATAGGGGTGAAAATGAAATACATTCTTCTGACTAACCTAAGATATCCTGCCTCCCTCTCTATAACTTAATTTTTTAAAAACTGACTCTGCATCTCAAAAGCCAACATGTTAATATCTTTGTTTTCTGGTCATTAGCAACTGTGTATACCACCTCATGCACATGGTTAAAAAATTTGTGCTCTACATTGATATTAGGTATAGAAATAAAAGAAATTTAAGTTACATAACTTAAATATGGATGTAAAGAGACAAAAAAGGTAGGCTATTCAGCAACCATGAGCCTAGGACAAAAAAAAAAAAGTCATTTTGATGAAATAATAGGCAACACTTGCTGTTAGCCAAATTTCATCTAAGGATATCTCTTCTCCTCACTGATAATTGACAAAATAAGAAAATATATATATGCCTCATACTGTTTATATTTCCTTCTTTATGAATAATTTTTAAAAATTAAAATGTAAAAATGGGTAATATGTTGATAAATGCCGTGGAGAAAAAATTCAGAAAAAAATAGAAATGTTAGGAAAGGAGGTTTCACCGAGACACTGGTATTTGAGTAGAGACCTAGAAACGGGTGAGAGAGCAAGTAAGTGTTAATCTACATAAAGTGTATTCTAGCTAGAAGGCAACAATATGTTGGACATGCTTTAAAAATAGCAAGTTGGCCAACCTGATAGAAAAACAATAAATGAGGAGTCTTAGGATAAGAGATATGAAGTAATAAATAGAGAAGATTTTAGGGAGGGAAAATAGAAGCTGGCTTTTGACATTAAGTTTGAGATACCTATAGATATCCAAGCAAAGAAATCAAATAGGTGATTGAATTATTCTTGTCTGGAGATATAAATTTGGAAGGTGTTAGAGTATAAATGTTATTTAGAGCCAAGAAATTGAACAAGAACATGAATAAATTGGGTGGAGAAAAGAAAAGAGGTCTAATAACTTATTCACAGGTTAGTGCAGAGCCTAAGACTTGAGAGATGAAGAATCTGCAAAGACCAAGGAACGATTAAATAAGAAGAAAAATTAAAAATTGCTTTGTTCTGGAGACAAAAAAAAGAAGAAATTTTCAGAGGGAGAAAGAGAAATTGATCAACTGTGTTAAACAAATACTATTGTGAATTGACAGTTGAATTTAGAAATATGGAGATTTTTAATGATATTAAGAACAACTTCAGCAGCTTCCTGAATATGAATGTTTATTTGTAGTGAGTTCAGGTAAAAATAGAAAAAGAATTTAAAAAATGCGAATATAGAAAATTCTTTTGAAGAGTTTTTTTTTTTCTTTCTGTAAACAGAATTAAAAAAATAAAGTAGTAGTTATAGAAGCTGGTAGAGCCAAATGGATTTTCATTTAAGTATGGAGTTTATTAGATGAGAGCTCTGGCGGAGAGGAAAAAGTTGATAATTCAAAAAAGAGAGGTCATAAAAATTGTGTTCAACTCCCTGAGTAAATAGATGATAAAGAATGATCTCTCTCTAGTAATCAGGTAGAAAGTTTGGCATTAGTTTTGAGCATAGAGGGTTCATCTACAGTAATAGAAGAGAAAGCCAAACTTAGATGCAAGAGGGTTGGTAGACCTGGGAGAGGAAGCTAAAGTTCTTCTGTGATCACTTTTATTTTCAGAGTAAAATAAGTCAAGATGTAAGTAGAAGTTTGAGTATATTTGGAGAACATATGCAAAAGTTATCTAAGAGAGCGGAAAAATTAATGGACTAGAGAAATAAAGTATGATTGTGAGTCATTATGAAAATTCATCTGAAAGTAATGATAACAAAATAATGTGTAAGCAGTTAGCATGATTGTTTGGTTTCCTCTAGCTTGGTCAGCTAAGTAGTCTAGATATATTCAGAGTTGGATATTTGTAACTGTGGTTTCATCAAGCAAATATGGACAGCACAGAAGGACTACACAGACACAAGAAAGTTGAGGGAATACTCAATGTGTGAGTATAATTGACTATTATGTTTAAATTGGAAAAACAAAAAGATGGCACAAGGGAAGTGTGGAATTGTATAAAAGCAAGAAGATTGCTATATTGTAGGTCCCAACCAAATGGGAAGATTGTTAGATACCAGAGCAAGAACTCATTGAGAAAGTTGATCGGTAATTGAGATTATAGAGAGATTACAATGATAAATTTTACAGCAAAACTGTTGAAAAAGACTTTCTGTGATGACAAAAATGCTCTGTTTGTGCTGTCCTATTCAATAGCCATTAGCCATATGTGACTATTGAAAACTTAAATATGCAATATTGATTTCTAAAATAAAATCTAGGAACTATATTTGGACCTTTCTTCAATGGCTTTACACATGATGCACCCTGATCCTAAAATAGCTTTCCCTCTTTTTCTACGTGTTTCTAGAGTAAACCTCAGGACTTTAAACACAGGCACAGCTTCCATTTCTCCTGTTCCTCTTTCCCTTACTGAGTTACCTGCCTTCCTCATGTGCTCACATGGCATCTATAAATATATAGAATAGATCTATATTTTACCAATCACTTTCTTCAGCTGAGGTTCTTGGAAAGAGAAGTTCTATTTTAATCGCAATACTCATAGCAACTATCATGGTGCTTAGTACCAGGAAGTTTTTGGTATATATTTATTGAAGAAAGACAAAAGAAGATAGAATTAAAGAAGAAAGGAGAAAAGGAGGGAGGGAAGGAAGGAGGATGGAAGAGAGGAGGCAGAGGAAGCAAGGAAGGAAGGAAGGAAGGAAGGAAGGAAGGAAGGAAGGAAGGAAGGAAGGAAGGAAGGAAGGAAGGAAGAAGGAAGGGAAAAATATTATGCTAGAGAAGAAAAGAAAAATATAAGAGAAGGAAACAATGGACAACTTGTTATAAAAAGATATTTTCTTAAAATCAGAATGGGTCAATATAAGGACTAGACTGTCCTATGAAAGAGTGAGTTAAAACCCTGATTAAGGTATTTAAAGAGAAAGTTTGTTAGTGACTGGTAGGCATATATAAAAGATAGTTTTGTACTAGGTGACAAGCTTAACTGAATAAATTCCAAGGTCTTAGAAGACTCCTAACTCCTTTTTGAAAGTTACCTAGTCTGAGAGGTTATTATACAAATTAAGACATTCTTAGGAATTCTTCTATTGCTCTTTTTTACTTTCTTACTTTGCCACACATGAGTGTAGCCATGTGATGTATGTTCTTGCTTACCAATGATCAGCTATGAGTGTAGTTAAAATTGCTAAATGGTACCATGATAATATAAGCTTCACTGGTATGAATTTTAATGAATGGCATGAAGTAATCGAAAAAATGCATATAAGTTTTCTGGATACGAAATATTAAAAATAATTTAAAATATACCTATAAAACAACCTTTTTATCATTAGAATTTTACTAATTTCTGACATTAAGTTTCTTATGACTCATAAATAAATGGCTCTAATAGTTACTGTCAGTCAAACATTTAAGTCATTGGAAATTATTGAGTAGAATGCCAAGAAAAAAAATTTTTTATAAAGGTTGATGATTATACTAATTTTAACGTCAGAATGACAGGCATTGGAACATTTGCACTCATAAAATAACTGAAATATCAGAAAAACACATGTGCATAGAAACAACAGAGGGATCATGTAGAAAGAGCAGCTCTAAATGAAGCTGAGAATTTATCATTAACAGAGTAACTTCTATTAAAATTGTCCTAAATTCATGTTTATAGCATAATTAATTTTTGAATAAAGGGAATGGAATTTTCCAAAACACTTTACATTCACTTACTCATTCTTCTTATAATTATTAGAATAAGTTTATAATAGATCTGGAAAAGGTAAAAGTGACACATGGAAAACAGAAGAAAAAGCCCAATGAAATTCATTACTGTGGCACTGAGGCATTATCAGTGGCATGTTCTCATCAATCTGTGTGTGACCATATAATTATGGTGTTTTAAAAGGTATATGCATATATTAAATTAGCTTTAAGTAAAAACACCGAGTATTGTGTCAAGATTTTATCATAATATATATGCATTCTATGTGGCAACTCTTCATTTTGATAGCCACTATTGGTATCAGGACTTTGAGCACCATCGGAATGTGACCATAGCGTAAAAAGAACCGGGGTGAGTTTGGGAGCAAAGCATGGACAGAACGTTAGCAGAGGATTAGTTCAAACAGGTCAAATTCTGAAAATCATCTGAAGTTTGAGCCTTTTAGAGTTTCTGATGGTTTGAATGTAATGTGATGGAGAAAGTGAGGAATCAAGAATGATTTCAATATTTAAAGCCCTAGTAATAACTTTTAAAAATCGCTATTCAAAAAAAGTTACCATTATCAAAAATATCAGAAGAACCTGGTCTAAATAAACATTTTAAATGTTTACTTATTAAAGATTTTTTTCTAGAAATATCCTTAAAGTCCAAAGTAATTCTTATCTTTGCTGCTCTATATGTTGTTTGTTTTTGTTCTCTGACTTCTTCTAGGATTTTTGTTTTGTCTTTTGTATTCTGAAGTTTGAATATAATATACTTAGTGTAGTTTTTCGATATTTATGTTCCTTTTTCACTGAGCTTCTTGGATCTGTGGTTTAGTGTTTGTCATTAATTTTGGAAAATTCTTGACCTTTATTAAATAAGTTCAATTATTTTTTCTGCTCTATTCTTTCATTCTTCTCTTTGTATTTCAAATATATGTAGGTTATACCTTTTGAAATTGTCCTATAGTTCTTGGTTATTTTAGTTTTTAAAAATAATTTTCTTGAATTTTATTTCCACAAGTTTCTACCGACTTGTGGAAATCTTCCAGTTCACTATTTTTTTTCCTCATTCACGTCCGAGATACTGATAAATCCATTAAGGACTTGAAAATTTTTTTTATTTCAATTAGTGTTCTTTGTTTTCTAGCATTTCTTTTTGATACTTTTTTTTTTAGAGTTTCCATATATTTGCTTATATTACCCATCTGTTCTTTCATGTATTCTACTTTTTAAATTAAATTCCTAACACGCTCATAATTATTTTAAATTTATCGGATATTTCCAATATTTGTATCACATCTCTTTTTTTGGTTCTCATACATGCTTTGTCTCTTTAGACTGTTATCCTCTTGCTTTTTAACTTTTTTTTTGGTTTGTTTTGTTCATTTGTTTCATTTTTTGTAAGCCAAACATGAGGTATTAAGTAAGGGATACCAAGGGAAATGAGACTTTAGTGCATAGTTTTATGTTTATGTGGCTAGAAGTTAGCTGTTTAATGTTTTTTGTTGTTGTTGTTTTATTTTTGTTTTGCTTTGTTTTGGTAGCTTGAGGTAGCAGAGGCTTAAAATATTTCTCCTGTTCTTGTTTTTATTACTCCTATTGTTTTTTTGCCTTCTTATAAAACTCATCTAGAATTTGAGTCTTTACAGCACTTTCAGCTTTAATCCACTGTTTTATTGGATTCTATTTTTGTGAGTATTAGCTGTGGAGAAGAGAGTTTTCTATAATTTTATGATTAAATATTTTTTAAATGAGACAGTGTTCCTGAACAGTGACCTTCACAAGTGTTTTTTGTTTTGTTTTGTTTTTTCCTCCCTTTAGAAGAGACAATAAGGTTGGAGTTAGCTGGAGTGAGGAAAATGTTCTTCCTTTAGGTGAGATGAGGCCCTGGTCAGTTATTTTTTCTTTTTTTTCTAAATAGTTGGCCATTTTTATGGAGAATGTTGTGCGTCTATTTCAATTATACTTCCTCTTTCTTGTCATAGTCATCACAGGATCTTTTTGGTTCTTCCCCAGGAGAACTTGGTGTGGTTCTTGGATATAAATCACATCAGATTATGCCATGTGACTTATATCTTTCCTCCCCCAAACCTATCTCTCATGAGATTACGTCTCCTGGAGTTTCTCACTTTCATGTAAGTTCACAATCAGCCTCCAGCAATTTGTCATAACTAACATGTAATGTTTTTACCAGCCTATAGCTCTAACAGCTTCTGCTACAAGTAAGCATATATTTGCTGGAACTCTCTAGATTTACCTGTCTCTCAGGGTGGTGCTCTGCTCTGCAATTCAGTTTTCTCAGGTATCTAAAAAAAGTTGTTGATTTTTAATTTTTTCAGCTTTTTATGTTGTTATTCTAAGATTGGGAATGATTACTTTCAAACTCTTTACATATCATGGCTGAAGCTGGAAGTCTGGGCAAATTACTTTGTATAGCATTTCCAAAGCCAGGATTTATTTTTAGAACAACAATGTAGAGGTATACAAAGGTGCAGTAAATAATTTGTGTTGTAAGATCATTTAATAATCTAAAGACCTAGAAAGGAATGTGAAGCAATTGCAGCACAGCCAAATCAGACATTTATATATCTTTTAGCATCAAAGGTGTGTCATAGGCCATTATATATTGTTAATATTTAAAAGATCACTTATAAAATGATATTTTTAATGTTATATCATTTGCCTTAGTATAAGTGATCAAAAAAACTCCAAAAACTGAATAAAAGACTTTTTTTTTGGTCTATGCTTTTTTCTTCCACTACATTGTTTATTATTAAACTTGATTTTTTAAATTAAGAAAATAGAATGATTTAAAATTGGATTAATGTGGAGCTCAGGAAAATTAAGTTATAGTTAATTCAAGCCATAACTTTATCATTCTCCTTTCCAAAGTCATGTTTGTATAATAATAATTTAAAGCTCGTGATAGAAGTGTACTTTTATCTTATTGTATATAAATCATAAAATAAATGATTGGTATAAGGATAAGCAGAAGACATAATAACTATGTATTCTTTCTAAAGATATGAGTTCAAATTTTAAAAATAAGTGGTAAATAAAATCTCAGTTAAGCTGTTCTTGAAACCAAAGGCCATAAAACTTTCTAATCAATCTTTTTTCATTTATATGGCTTAGAATATTTATTTAACATTTTATAGATTGTTTTATTCTTTATATCAGTATAATTTTTAAAGTTGTAAAATGAAATAGTACATGACTATGTCTACAATGTTCGATGAAAATCATTTACGACCTTGATTATTATTTCTCAAATTATCATCATGATCATTATCATAAACATTCATCTTCTAAAATCAATACAGTTAATAAAATAGAACACTTTTCCCAAAATCATATATATATAGTTTATAGCAACATATTAGTAAGTTGATTGCTCACCATGGTAACTACTTAATACACTATAAAAGATGTTACTTTTAAAACTGTCACAATAATAAAAAAGTTAAATTTTTAAAAATTACGTATTGAAGACCTCAGCATTTTTTGTTTTGTTTTTTATTTTTATTTTTGCATTTAATATAACAGATAAAGGTACTAAAATATTTTGAAGATCAAGTTTTATGTAAGATTTACATAATATTTTCAATTCAGAAAGCAAAAACCCTCTAGCTAAAATTCAGTGTTTATGTATTCTATGGGTATATTTATGCACACATTTGCAAAGCATGAGCATTAGAAAATAATTTACTTTAGTGAATTTTTGTTGAAGCATATTACAAATCACTAGATCATTATTACAATTGTGATTTAACTAAGGAAATTTTTCCTAGTGGCCTGAAGGAGTAAAAGGTTAATGGCATAATGAAATTTTACAAAAGTAACAGTAAGACTTTAACCATCTTTCAACCAGTAGGTGGTAAATTAACAGGTAATAATGTTTGCATATAAGACGCATTCACATATTAATAAGCTATATAAAGATTTTTTTAACTGAAACCAAGCAAACAAAAGAATATTGGACATGCAAAAATTGATATTTTTACACCATAACCCCCTACAGAGTTATTTTATGACACAGGCATGCAGTTCACATAAATGAGATGAAACTGAGAATATGAGGCAAAGTCATGATATGAGAGGTAACCTGAGTTTAAGAGGAGGAAGAGACTCAGAGACCAATGGGTGTTAGTTCAAATCCTGTGCTATGATACTGTATACTCAAACATCAGCAGGTTTAAACTTGGACTTAATATGAAAAGTCTGCAGGATAGAGCGAAGACTAGGATCTGAGGTATTAAGAGTTAGCCAGGGAAACAAGATGTTGAAATATATAGGAATTAGTGTCCCTTAAAGATATAGGGCTGAATTAAGCCTCTTGGAAGGCTTGGAGGAGAGATAGATGCATTAGTAAAAATTTTTAAGTAGATAATTTTTCTTAAAAATAGGCATCTCTAGCAAGAGTATTTACATAATTGTATTAGTAATGACTTTTAAATCTGAAAGACACTGGATGACCAAGAATTAGTGACCTATAAGGCCATCGTTAAACTCTGTCTTTAATGAGAAACATAGACAAAACTTGGATAAGCTGGAGAAGATGGAGTTCGAATGGCCTGGGGTAGGAATACTTGGTTAGTTCTAAGGGTGTTAGAAAGGGTCAATGTCACACTTTATGTCTGATTAAAAGATTTGCTATCGAATCTTATTGTATGAGGACATTGGGTCACTGTGGATCAAGCTCAAAGGTAAATTTTAGTATTGATATACATAGTAAAATTCACAAGTCTATGGCCATGCCACCCTAAATAAGCTTGATCCTGTCTGATCTTGGAAGCTAAGCAGGGTCCAGCCTGGTTAGTACTTGGATGGAAGACCACCTAGGAACAAATGAAGAAAAATAAGGGATTATAAGCTGACAAGGTCCTTGCAATATGTGATGTCAACCAAGGAAGAGTTGCCTTGCCTAAAAAAAGAAAAATTCACAAATTTAACATAATAATTTCAATAGGAGAATTTTTTATTTTGGTTATAATGTTACCTTAGTCTTTTTGAGTGTTTATGTATTACATGCTTAAGTGGAAAATGTTACTAATTCATATTTGATAGGAAGAGAAGAAGTATAAATCATGAGGATTCTTTAAACATTTAGTAATCTGGAATGCAGTTTCCAAAGAAAAAAGTTGTAAAAAGTCAGTATATGAAAAGGAGTGACTTGGTTTTTTAATTTAAATATATTAGATTGCATTTTATGCAAGAAAAGAATTATAGAAATAAACAAAAAGTACTCTTATTCATTCTAATGAGCAGTCTTGAAGATAAACAATTAGGAAGAAATGAAGAACCTACATTCTCAACTTCTAGTGATATAAGAGAGAGCAAACATTATATATAGATTGATCCATGGTTGCACGATCTGGTGATTATTCTGCTTGTTCAGATAGTGTTTTCAGTTCACAACCTGACTGTGGTTTCTTTTATATTTCATATTCATGGAGAAGCACTATTTTAGTGTATATATCACTATCTTTATCTATCTAGGGACAGGATGTCCAGGCAGGAGAATATTCCAGGTTAGGTCCATGAAATGTAGATTAGGAGTGTATAGCTGCTGCTTTTACTTTTTTTTTTAATGTTATGCACACTTAATATATTAATATCTGTCTTAAGAGCCCACATTTTCAATGAACTTTATCTGATGAGCCCATTGGATGGTCAAGAAAAACTTTATTCCCCAAAATTTATATCTAACCTACTTAATGGTCATCTATGTACTAATCATATTTAATTCACTCAACAGTTCTATAAGGTAAACACAAAACTACTTCTGCTTAGTTAAGGACAGTGAGGATGAAAGAACTTAAATTAAGTAACTGGATAATAGTAGATCTGGGATTTGAAGTCAGCCTAGTGCTTCTATGCTCTTAACATGTGGCTTATTGCTTGTTTATCAATTCATTCACTCACGAAATCGTCTGAAAGGCTGTCACTTAAAAATATCACACATGATATTATTCAAGATACAAAAATGGAGTAGAAATAAACACATTCTGGGAGAAACATGAAGGTTCATGGAAGATAAATATAGACCAACAAACAAACAAACAAAACTAAAATCTTGTGGCATTCTTTCTTCCACGTTGTTACAAACAAACTGATTTAGAATTGGTTAATAGAAATTGATATTCAGAAAATTAATTTAAATAATAGGTTGCCAATTACTTAAGAAAGAGCATCAAGGTTATTTTTTAAAAAAGTATTAATGATATACTTTTGGAGCTGCAAAATTGTAAAATAAGTCTACAGAAATACAAAATGATGATGCTTTTTTCTATAAGACAATCAAAATAGTATACAAAAAAGGCTCTACTAATTAATTCTTTTTAAAAATTTCTGGAAATGAATTATTACAATGTTATCTGATATTTATATTTGTAAAATAGATTATATATTTAGAAGTACATTAGAAATCACTGTGCCAAGGCTTTGACAAAATGCAGGAATGACTTCTACAGCATCCCAGAACAGTGACTTTGTGAGTATGTGGGGAAGTGAGGGTAGTGGGGAAGAGCTTTCATTCCATCTCTTTCTTGATAACAAAAACTTGAATACTTAAAATAAAAACCAAATACAATCTCTGTTATAAAACTGCAAAAAGTTATTTCACATAATGATAAAAAAAAAAAAATGTTTCCATGAAAAAAATGTAACCATTGGCCCTAATTCTGCCCTTTGGAGCTAAAAAAAAAATAATCTAATCCCTCTTCCACATGATTCTAATCAAAGTATTTATTAAAAAGTGAGAAATTTATATTTTATTGTACCATAAGGGAATAGAGAGAAGAGCCCGAGAGAATTTCTTTCTGTCGTGTACCTGTATGCCAACACAAACTGCTTTTAAAAAAACTGTTGTATAACATGGTCAGGGATCAACGTAATGAATACTGCTGTTATAAAAATGACTAGTGCCTAAGAAACACAAAACAATGCAGGAGAAATTACCTGGGGGAATTTAAACTAAAAGGAATTCTGATGGCTGAAGAAAATGTAGAATTTCTTTAGGGGATTCATACAAAATTCCTTTTACCTTTTTAGAGACAAAATATTAGTGATATTTTAAAGAAAAAACTTTTAGGACTTTATTTTTAAAAACTTACTGAAACAATATTTATTGAAAAATCTAAATATAGATATATATTACCCAGGTTGTAAGTAATATTTTTAATATTTTACTTGAAGTATCACAAGTTTATAGAAAAAGTAGACATAAACAGAAAAAAATATGCAAGTAAAAATATCTAGATGTAATTAATATTAACATTTTGTCATACTTGCTTTACATTAGTTTATATTAAAGCATACAATATTATGAATACATTTTGCTACCCATAGTATTCTATCATGCTCCTGTTTCACTTTATTCTCCCCAAAATGAACAAAAACAAAATATTTTAAAATTTTTTATTTATCATTCTGAAGCATATTATCAAATGTTATATATTTATATACCATTAAAGCACATAACATTTTTATTCTAAACTCTAGTTGGGTGGTATCAAATTCAGTAGCTGTCTTTAGTTAATATTTTGTGTATGTAATTTATGAATATTGATACATTTTGCTTTAGTTCATTTATTTTCACTATTACATGTAATTATAATACATAGATGTTTTTTATCTGTTCTTTTTCTTCTAACAGTAGACAATTATTTTTAAAATATTGCCACTACAGATGAGGCTGCAATAAAAATTTTCTAGATTATACAGTAACATTAATCAATAAACTTCTCTCTAGAAATCTCCCTATAAAATATATCTTATAGTTTTTAACATGAGTTAGGTAGTATGTATTATAAAAGATATGGTAACATATATACGGGAATGGAAATGATTATAATTTAATACTTTTCTGAAATATTCTATACAATTATGAAAATGTCTGTTTAGGAAAAATTAACATTTAGCAACTCTAATTGTCTTGGTTTGTGGTTATAAAATTGTAGCATGCCATTGATTTTCATATGTTTTTTGCAGTCTTCTACTTCTAATTTAATGTATATTACATTATCAACTTTATTTTATACTACATGTTAATCTAGACCTTGAGCAGAGAACTGAATGGATTTAATGTTACTGCTACAAAGCCCCATTTCCATGTGGCCTCTGCTTTGATTCTGTGCATCCAGCACAATTTGGGAAATTAACTAGAAAAATTCACTTAGAATAACTTGTGGGCTAGGGCTTACTAGGTTCCCTGGATCAGTATAAGTAGTTTGAGGTAAATTGGAGAGAAGATAAATTTTGGAATTGATGGAGCAAATGGTATAATTTTGGGAGTTAGTTATTTTGTTGTTCAAATTTTGGCTCCCATAATTACTAGTTGTGTTACCTTGGGTAAATCATTTAATCTCAAATCTTTAGTTTTCTTATCTATGAAATGGGTACAACAATTTCAAGTTTAGCTCATTGGTAAATAATAATGATGGATAACATGTATTGAATGATTATTTGTTCCAGATACTGTGGCATATGTTTCTAAAGCACATATTCATTTAACGCTCTTATAACTTGATGAAACAATTTCTTCTAAAGCCACCTCCGAACAGATACTAAAATGAATTACATACAAACAAAATACACTTTAAATATATTACAGTTTTATTTGTCAATTTTACCTCAATAAAGCTGGAACAAAAATATGTAAAAATATTGTCACTTTGATTATATATATAAATTCATTTATTTCTGGCTTATTAGAAGTAGGTATTATATTCTATTGCTTTACAAAAAAAATCCAATATATCTATAAGAATGTTGATAACATATTTTTAGGCATATTTAGTGACTAGTTATAATTCATATTTAAGGATTCTAGAATTATAATAAGAAAGTGTGAAAATCAGCTTATATTATTACCATATGCTTATGATACATAACTATTATTGACTGGTTTTGATTTTATTTACAAAGATTCAGCTAAGCAAAGGCCTAGTGAATATGGCTAACTAATTACTAATAAGTTATAGAAAATCAATGTTTTTTATGATTCAAATGTTTAGAAAACTTTAACAGCTATAAATTATTTTTCTTTTAGTTTTATATAGTCAATATTAATTAAACATGTTAATGTGTATTTTTCTCAATAATCATTTTGGAATATATAATTGGCTAATCATCTTTATTAAAGAAACAGTATAATTATTTCTATGGTAAAGTCATAATTATGTTGACCCAACCACCTTTCCTTTGCAGATGGCCTTATTTTAAGACTTTCCTCAGATATGTCACTTTATAAATTTAATTTAAATGTCAGCCAGATCTGTATAAAGCATTTGATAATATTTTTATAACCATTGTGAAGTCCTTAATACATGTGAGTGTGTGTGAGAGAAATTACATCAAAAAGCTAATTATACTCATATTTTATCAAATACTTCAAGAATCATTAAGAATGGCTACAGGTCTCTGAGCTGTATTATTTCAAATTGGATAAAGAAAAATTATATATAAATAACTTCTTCTCATTTCTTAACTACTTTTCATAAGGCTAAATTAACTTTATCTGTGGGAGTGTTGATAGAATCAGAATCATTTGTACATTTTTTTTCTGTAATTTATGCCAGTAGTTCGAAGATTGTCTTCAGACCAGTAACCTCAGCATCACTTGTAAACTGATTTAAAATGCAAATTCTTGGACTCTAACCCAAGATCCACTGAATGGACTCAGCGATCCATATTTTAATAAGCACTTATATGTTTCTAGTGCATCTTTAAGTTTAAGAATCACTACCTTATGCTATTCCTCAGCTCTGAGGTAACAACTTTTCAAAAGAGGACTTCCCAAGTAATTTTGATATACTAGCTTATGAATTGGAAATGTTATTCAAATATTTCAATTGTTCTATTTATTTTCATAGAAAATTATTAATTATATATTTATTACCACATTTAATAATTTATGCATAAAAATTCGAACTTTTTATCTGTTTACTTTCAGAGCCTTTCTAAATACAAGTCCTATTAGGTAATACTATAACTATAATGACTAGCATTTACAAATGTGAATATGGTAATTTGTAGTCATTTTGGCGATTTCTGAAAACTCAATGTTAAGACATGTTAAATTAGGAGTTTAATCAGATTCATCTATGAAAATTTTTTGTGGACTCATGCTGCAAATGGAACACTCAAGATCATTGTTCTGCCCTCTCTTCCCTCCACTCACATTACACGAATTAAAAAAAATAGAATTTCCCCAAGGTATCCCGATTAGATAATCTTATGCCTGTCCACACAGAAAATGCAAAAGTAATAGAGAATATCACTTTAAGCAATAAGTACAGCAACTATAACCACACTTGCAATTGCTGTCATTTTCCTTAGCCAGAAGAAACGGGGCACGTATTTGCAAGGAGAATTTGAGCTACTTGTCATTTTTATAATGTGATACTATACCCTGGGGTATAACAAGAATGATGTGGTGATGATCATTGGAGATGAATTGCAAGTATAGATTAGCTACCTATAGGTTAAAAATATCATTTTTACAATAAATCTGAAAGATTGAATAAGCCAAACGTGAAGGTCTGTTTCTTATGCTATTTGTGTTAATGCTTAAATATATTTGTAGATGATACATGCTTTTTTTAATTTAATAGAAAAGAATATTTTAAATATTGAGTCTATTTAGGACTATCAAATAATATTTTAGAAATCATTTGCTTCAACTCTGGTCCCAATAGTGACTATATCATCCTGCGTGTATATACACAAAATATAAATGCAAATTCAAGTAGCCATAAAACACTTGCAAGTTATTTACATCTGTGTCAAGATGAGCATGGGCCCTAGAGGAGAACAAATGTGAATTTCATGGCTTTTTGTCTTCCATTCTCATTACTTGCATGCTCAGGCACTGGATGTGGCTGCCGCAGTAATCCATGGAAACACACTCCTATTAAGTCCTTCATTTCACTGCAGGTGAGGTTGGTGAAAAGCAAGCTCCCAGCAGATGCCACAACATTACTTAAGTCCATAATTCAGAATTCTCAATATCATTGCTACAACAGATTTTAGGATGGCAATTAAGCAAGCAGAGTGTTGAGAAAGAAAGAATATTTTCTAAGCTCACTCTTTAAGCATATTAAATTGGGAAGTTGACCATGAAGTGAGAGAAAAATCAAGAAAGAAAAGTGGAGTTTTATATAGGATTAATTATTTCATTGTTATTATTGTTGTTGGGGAGAAAAAAAACTTTTTTTTACTTACTTAAAATTAGTGATTGGGGCCCATAAATTAAACTGATAAAAGACAGATCGACAGGAGGAAGGACAAAGTTTATTCTTATGGGTTCATGGAAGCTCACAAAGTGTCTCATAAAAGTAGTGAGAATTTAGTTTGTATGGCATCTTAATAGGGGAAGGGCACAGGAGAAATGTCACTTAAGAGAGCAACAAATGACTTTTAGGAAAGGTAAATGGAACGTTAGGAATTTATATGGGGGTATAACAGTGTTGTGACCATATCTGTTTATGTGATTTCTTATCCGGGGACAACTTCTCCTTCGCAGTGATAGATGTTGATTTCCCTTGAAGGGAGTTTTATGGAAGTTAAATTTATTTGGAAGGCTCTGATTTTAGGCCGATAGTGTTCAGAGAAAGCCTCTTTTTACTTCTGTTGATTCTAAAATGTGTTCAACTTAAAATAATTTTTATGCCACAGTGATGTATTCTGGATCTCTTCTTCTACTTGTTAGTGGTCCCAACTAGCACTGGGCAAAGAAAGAATGGAGGAAAAAAAGTGCTAATTGTATTTCTTGCTGTCATCAGTCTGGGATGCTTCACATTTATTGCATTTTGGGGTGAGGAGGGATTTCTAATCATACCTGTTAATTAATCACCTTGAATTTATTGCAAGCTTTTTACATTGACTTTTTCTTCTTTCCAGGCATTTAGTCAGCAACAAATGTAATAACAAAAACAAGAATCGGCTACAATTTAGCACACTTTAGGTTTCATCTAATAGTCTGTGAAACACTATTTTCAAACAGTAATGTGAGGAGCTCTAATAAAAGGAAGAAATAACAATGGTATAAGCTGACAAAATACACATACACTTGAAAAAATGGAGTATACTTGAATTTATCAAGAATTTTATAATGCTCAAATCACTCATATTTTCTAAAAAAATCAGGTACCTTATATGATATCCATGATTTTTAGTCACTGAAAATAGTGTAATTGGTTAGCAAAACCGTGCACTTTTAAAAAGAGAATTTAGCATAGTAGAATGCTCTTGATGTGGCAGTCTGTGAAATCAGAAGTAATATATCAATGTGTCACTTATTTATTCAAAAATGTGTTGACATTTAGAAATAAAACCCAAGTAGAAATTCTATTCGGTCACCTGGAGATAAATATATAAGCTAATATTTAGTTCTAAATTACGTAGTTTCTAGATTTGAACAATGTTCTAAATGCAATGTGATTAGAAGCACTTTTTTGTGCATGTCTCAGTTGTTTCTGAATACAATCAATTTGACAAGTATCCCTGGATTTACCCCTACAGCAGATGCTCTCTATACTGACTCTGTCAGCTGTCCAGAGCTCCAGAAAATGAAGATAAAATAATTTCACACTTGTCCTTAAGAATCTCAGGCACAGTGTACAGTTGAGTTATTTTCAAATTTAAGTTATTATTTTCATGAAGTCGATGTTGTTCTAATAAAAATATATAGACAGAAGAATAGTTGCATAGAGTTCCAAAGGCTGTATAGTTGCTTTTTAAAAAAATCTTAAAAATCTATATTCCTGGTTTATGCTATCTTTCCTGTAACTTTAATATATATATATGTGTGTGTATATATATATATATATATATATATATATATATTCTAAACCACATAATTAAGAATACTTATCTAATGAAAAAATTAAATTGCTCCAAGAAATGTTTCATTTCCTACTCTGGAAAAAAAATCTATTAAACAACTCATAATTTACTGAAGTAAATACAGGGAAATGGCTACATTTTTCTGGAAATACTTTAATAATCTTGAGCATGTACTCTTTCGATATCCTAACCTATAGTCATACTGGTTTAGTTTTACCTTAGCAGACACTTTAATGAAAAAGGAATTAAAAAGAAGTTTTGAATTTTCCTATAATCCTCAGTTAATACATAATAATACCTTATATTTAACTAAATGCAGAAGATTGGGGGTGAGGGTAATTTACAGAGGGTAATTTTCAAGTTTAAGGAAACAAAAATGTCTTTATAATGTAATTTAAAAATGCTTTTAGTAAAGGTGCTCTTGACATTAAATCTACATTACAGATTAAGATTATTATTGAAAAATGAAGACTAATATCAGTTATTAACAAGTGTTTAGAGAAATATTAGTTATTAGTAGAAAATTAACTAATTTCTACTCGCTATCCAGATCAAATTATCCTACCCTTTGTATTCCTTCTCAGTCTACCCTCATCCTTAATTTAATATTTCTGATAGCAAAAATATGTAAATAGATGTGACAGAAATATATGAGTTGAATTGGCCGTATAAATATTTAAATATGGCATTTACAGTAAAAAGTCCTGCTTAGCCTTCAACACTCTTTTTCTGATAAATATATTCTTCTTAAGTTCATATATTCAGAGTATAGCAGCAAAGAAAATCAATGGTACTCAGCAAAAGAACAGACACATCATTAATAATGAAAGGATAAACAATAAAGTATATGCTTGCATTAGAAATTTATATTATTCTGATTAAAAATCTTTTCAAAAATTCCTATTTGATGACTCTACATTGCCAAACTATTTTTTCTTTTAAGAAAGCTACCAATAAATAAGTAAATAAATATAATGATGTAAGAAAACTTAGACATGATATTTTCTTGACTATGTTTAAAAAGTAATGTAATATATTACTTGTCTTCATTTGTCCTTCCTCAGAGTAAACCCAAAGGCAAGGTTTCCAGTGGAAATAGTTTATTTGGAAGATGATTATAAGATAAACCAGTAGAGGAGTAGGAAGTGTGAGGAGACAATTATCAGTAAAGAGTAAATCGTCAAACAAGTAAAACTCAACTATGCTCAAAAACTTTGAGAGTCAATATAGTATGCGGACTTTAGAGTTAGTCTGCCCAAGGGTACCTTCCACCGACACTTATTCCTCATTGGTTGAGGGCTGTTTGGAAGAAGCCAGATAATTCTCTGGCTCTACCAGCCTGGTCCACAAGCAACCAGTGTCTTCTTTCCACTAGAGAAAGCCCTCTGTTGTGCCATTTTTGATATGTCATCTGAACTAGACTACAGTCCCCAGTTATTCAGTCAAACATTAATCTACATACTGCTGTTAAGAGATTTTGCAGATGTAATTAAAGTGCCTCTAGGTTGACTTTACGTGAAGATTATCTTGCATAATCTAGCTGGTCCTGACTAAATCACATGTGGGCCTGAGGCTTCCGTGAGAGAGGAAATTCTGCCTGTATACAAGAGCATTGACACTTGTTCATGTGTTCCAAACTACCACGTTCTTTCCTTCCTGACTGTCTACCATATGGATTTCAGACTTGCTTAGCCAACTTCTGCAATCCTGTAAACCAAGCCAATGTTTGAAGAATACACACACACACACACACACACACACACACACTGATTCTGATTCTGCTTTTCTGGTCAAAACCTGACTGATATGCTCCCTCTGCCAAAGATGCGAAGATGCGGTTAGGGAAATTGAAAATTGAGCTGATGTGCATGGAAATGATGTGTCAGGTTGATGTAGGCGAAGCACTGGTAGAATCCTCAAACTGCCTTGATACATTCATATCCCTCATTAAATTTGTTTCATCTTATCACTGATTTCCCAAGGTAACTGCTAGTGAATTCTTTAAAAAAACAGATTTACATTAGGAAGTTTATTAGAACTATAGTAACTGCTGCTGTTTTGATCCCAAGGGGATGCAACTGATATTTACTATCCCCTTCCTCTACCATCTATTCTAGATATTTTTCATTTTTGAGTTAATTGCTGACTTCAGTCACTTGTCTCATCGGGTAACCCAGATCTTCATCCCCAACAAGTCTGAGGCCCTGGTTTCATGTTCTTATCATGCTCTAGTTAACATAGCCCCGATCATTGCTCTAGAAATAGCAATAGGAGTTGAGGATGGAACTTGAAAACAAGTCATCTGCCTTTTTTATGATCTCCAATCAAAGGTACTTTAATATCCTTTAGAAAGAGAAAGAAAGCTACTTTTGACAGCTTAGAGGGCTCATGGAAATCTGGGGGTTCAAGATTCTGAAGTTCATCCACTAAGGTGTCCTTATTTCAGATACTACCTTTTTCCTATCAATACCATTACTTTTGCATAGATGATAACACTGGACCTTTTAATGCAGCTTTTTCTGGTTAGGTCATCAAGAGGACATAACTGCTGGTTAACCTGTGAGCTAGATCTGGGCAATTGGAGGCTCCTCATCTGCTCTCCTGAGCTTAGAATGCATGTTTTGCCCACCATTTATTTCCACAATGGGATCTGTTTTCAGGGAAACAGGCTTGAGAGAGCTATGTGTTGTTGAGATCATCTGGACTGAATATGTGACCCAGTTAAAGACTCTATATAAACTTTTAAGGTTCTGAAAGGTGAGTGCAGAGTTCTGCTCTTATATAAATTTCTCTGTTTATTAAACTTGCCACTTATTGATCTTGAGTGGTCTGCCTCTCCCTTCAGCCTCTCCTTACCTTTCACGTATGAGGCGAATTTCTGATTTTACCTGGGAAGCCCCCAAGTTTACAAATCAACAAATTCTCAAAATCAGATTTCAAGCCAGTTTTCTGCATAGTCTATCCTCCAGCTAATGCAGGAGATGAGGGTCTCCGTTAGAGAAATCTTGACTTTCATTCACACTGTGCTTTGAGTTCATAGTTGGCTGACCAGATTCTGATTTTTATGTAACTCCACTACCCTTTGCAGGGTATCAGTGTCACTTAAGAGCAAAAAACAAACAAACAAAAATAAAAACAAAACATCCTCTATCCTTGTTATAATTTATAATTTTTTTTTTCCCTCGTAGCTCTTGAATGTTAGAAATTCTAAATAAAAAAATGCATTTTCTCTTATGTCAACCTTATTTCAAATTGCCATGCCAGAGGATATTACCACTTCCTTGCTGCTAATGATTGTCCTTTTTTTTGGTTTTGTTTTTGTTTTTGTTTTTTTTAAATCTGGTTGAAAGTAATCAAATTTCAAAACTTAATCTTAAGGCTTTGTTTCTTAGGACTGCATATGAAACCATCTGTTTTATATATGATTTCCTCAGAAAACAGAGCCTGAGACAAAAAAGGTAAGTACTAGCAGTTATTCAATAAAATATCACAGAAATATTGATAGAGAATAATATATAGACATTAATTATCAGATAGAATTGAGAGAGGAAAGACAATTCTAGCAAAGAATATATTATCATATTTGCTTTGGCAGCACATATACTAAAATCAGGACGATACAGAGAAGATTAGCATGGTCCCTGCACAAGGATGACATGCAAATTCGTGAAGTATCCTATACTTTTTTAGTTGTTGAGAGATGGTCAAAGAGATGGTGAGTATGACATAGGGAATGTAGTCAGCAGTAATGCAATGGTTATATATAGAGCCAGATGGGTGATAGAGTAATCGGGGGGATCATTTCATAAACTACATAAATGTCTAACTACTGTACTGTAGAGTCAAAACTAATAATAAAATAAAATGCAAAAAAAGAGAGTACGTTATCAAGCAAGTTATAATATTTGGGAGGTAACATAGACTATACATCTCAGAATCATTCTACCAAATGAATGAATTATGCACCAGCTCTGTTACTCACTGGTTGGGCTGATGGAATGAGATTTCTATTTCCTAAAGTTTTTGACTGGTAATTTACATAAGTGGTGCATTCACCTTTGCCAAGAGAAAGCAAAGAGGCACAAATGCTGACAACTGGTAGTCATATGGTCCTGCAAAAATTAAAAGAAAAGAAAACACAGTAAATAATTATGAGATATGAATGGGACACCAATGACATATCATATTTTCCTTAAAAAAATGATGTACACTCAACATAATACTTGTTAACCTTTGATTACTTGGAAAGGTAAAATGTTCATTTGTCGTCATTAAAGAAAGCACAGTAATAACTTCTGAGAGAGTCACGGGGAACCATCACACAGGTGGATGATTAAGCATCATGAGTATTGATGTAGGTACATTGGACTTACATAAATGTTAAAGGCATTAAAGAGGTGAGATCAATATTATAATTTCATTACAAATATTACAAATATGGGACAAAAAACTTTTTAAAATAATAATACACAATGGAATTAGTATCTGACTAATTCTCATGCAAGTGTTTCATCATCGTATTAATATTATTCTTTAAAAGGCCTTTTTTGTCTCAGATTCATAAAGGCATTCTTTTTTGTCTCCAAAAAATATGAAGCTAATAATTCATTAAAAATAGAGTTTACACAAGATATAAAATAGAAATCATTTTTTAAAATACAGTTATCTTTCCTAGCACCATGTAGTATCAATCCTAGGGCATGAGACCCTGGGCAAATTTTTTGCAGAGCTCCTCTTGGTATAAAGAATTTTTACAAAAATGTATTATAAGATTTATGCACGCATGTAAGGTGCAATGGTTTATTGATATAGATTTAAAATAACAGGTAGAGATAATTAAGTATTCATTTATGTCCTGTCAATGCTTATGAAGATTCTTTATAACATATATGAATTGCCTTTTTACTAGTCAGACCTAAGAACAATCTCTTCGTGCTCTTTATTGTTTAATCTATATATCTCCTATCATTAGCAAAGGGTACCTATGCACTTATTGCTTATAATGTCATGGCTCTTGGAAACCTGGTTGCATTGAAATTATACAATATATCTTCTTGCCTCCTTGTTACTTTTAGCCTTCATTTCATGCCACTGCTGATTATATCATTACTCTTGAGACTGCATCGTCCATCATGAATACTGGTTTCCAGCGACTTTCTCAAATATCCTTACTGTGCTTTCTCAGTGATGATCACAAATGGACATCTCACCAAGAGTATGCAGGAAAATATGAATGAAAATTCCTTTTCTGGCCATATTAAATTTACCATTCGAAATTTTACAGTGTTGACACAGAACAACATATCTTCTAACCATATTTTCTTTTCAATTCTTCAGGCCAGGATAATTTTATTTCTAGAACGTTGTCTTTTAGTGATGACCACATCCCACTCTTTCACACTTTACCAGAGATAATAGCTGAGTAGCTGTGGGCTGATTAAAAAAAGTTGTCCCATTGAGGACTAAATGTCTATTCCTCTTCTGTGTAAAGCTTAAGTCTGACTAGGGAGAGAACAGTGTCACCTATCAAAGTCAAGAGGAGATATCAATTTAAATAGTCTTTTAGCTTTGAGGAACAAGAGTCCTGAAAGCTCTCAGAGGAAATGACTGTAACCATGCTGGCAAAAATGCCTGAAGTGAGGCACATGGTGCCTGCTGAGTGGTGGGCTGTAGGTATCAGAAAGGTGTGTCTCAACGGAAGACCAAGGCTCATATGATAATGTTTTTATACTCCTGTTGATCAGTTACTACATATGCGAAGCCTGGGAAGAGGTGTAAACTTGGCAAAAGGGGCTTTCTTTGACTGAGGCAATCTGGAAAGGGAAGTAACAATAAGGGGCTATATCTTCTGGCAGAACTCCCATCCTCTATGTTATGCACAATGGAATTAGCATCTTGGTGATTCTCTAGAATGTAGAAAAATAGTGCAGAAAAATTCACTGCAATGAATTTTAATCACATCTTCCCCAAATAGCAAACATAAATAATCGTGGATTAAAAATAATCATAAGCATAGAACCAGTAAAATAAAATTTAAAATGCATAAAAGTACATATATTACAACCATATTGGGTATTTTTCATAGAATTCCAAGTTGGTTCAACATTAAGTAAGTCATAGAGTTTTAGGTTAAAGTTTCCACATTTGTTTTATCTAATAAGTAAGTATAGTGATATACTAGATATATAACCCTAAAGTGCCCTTGTTTACCTAAATAGCTTGATCATATTAACCAAACAGGTATATGTTTCTGTTTTTCTTAAAATCTGGTGGAAGTTAATCTTGTAGGTACACTTCATAAATATACACTTTCTCAAGTTTGTTCAACTTTGTCACAAAATTTAGTTGTCTCATTTTCCTTGAACTGAGTGCTACAAGGGTGTTACTAGGTAATTTGGGAGAGTATTTTTAATTGGTGAGTTGCAGATTTATAATTGATATGGGCAGCTTTATAGTTGAAATCCAGAAGTAACCATTGTTCTCATGTAAAACAAAAACAATTTATATTTGAACACAAAGGCTAACAGGCTTCTGGACAACCGGAAATAAATGGACACATAAATCTCTAGTTTAGTTTTTACATTTTCTGCATCTGATTTGCAATATTCATTAGATATTTTTAAGACAAATAATAAAGGCAAAGACAATAATAAAGCATTTCCATTTTCTCTACTTGAAGTAAAATTATGTTAATTCAAGAAAACATTTAAAAAAATTCACAAAGGCAAATAAAATGCTATCATAAGATTCTCTTCTACACTTTAGTAATTACCAATATAAGCTATTCTGTAGTATATTAAAGAAAAATTGTATTATATACTTCCCTCCAGAAAATTGCTTGTAACAATTACTGGTCCAAAATCTGTGCTCGACATGTCAAAAGGCCGAAACTCAAAACTTCAGAGTCTGTAGTAAAAAAAGATTTATCGATTGAGAAGCTGCCAACGAAATAGATGGAAGCCTTAGTAGTTCCAAAAATTCATCTTAAGAAGTACAGAGTGCAAGCTTTATGTATGTCAAGGGAAGGGGAAATGAGAGGGGCTATAAAACTGAAGCTGCAAGCAGAATTCCTCTGATGATTAGCATGTCTATATGCAAAACTAAGCAGAAACTATTAGTGTGAAGGCCATGGGAACAAAGAAGACTTGAACAAGTTGGAGACAGAGAGACAGAACATTTCACTCTGTTACAACAGATACATCTATCTATCTATCTATCTATCTATCTATCTATCTATCTATTTATTAATGTTTTCAAAGAAAAATCAATTTTTGATCTAGTAATATGAATAACTACTTACTTCCATGGTTGAACTCAAAATTTATTCTGATTTTTTTTTTTTTAATTCTAGGATTTAGTATATGTCCCCCAATAGTAAATATTTTAAAAGCAATAGTTATTGTAATTAATAATAATAATAATAATAATAATAAATTGAGAGTAAAGTAAAGAGATGGCATGAAATCAGCAATTTTATGAAGTTATTTAGAAAACAATAATGAGCATCCAACAGATTCTGGAATCAATGTCTACACCTAACATTATGGAAGATATTCTTCTGTGTAGAAACAAGAAAAATAGCTTGAACAATTAATTTTCCTGATTGATTTGTTTAGTGTTGTGTATGTTCTTTTCAATACTCAAGTGCTAAAAAAAGAGAGGGAAAGAGAAAGAGAGAGAAAGAAAATGTGGAATCTTTTAAATTATAGGAAAGATTGGGCTAATCAATGAGAATCTGCCTCAAAATTCTTGTTGCAAAAATCTTAGTTCACCAGAAGTCACTATTAAATACTATCTATTACTTATAATTGCTATAAAACATGAATGGGTTTAGAGAAAATCAAAATAAAAGCTAAAACAAAAAATACCCAAAGAAAATGCATTTGTTAATATATGCGATGTGATATGTAGGTATTTAAAAAGATTTAGAGACATCTGACCTTTGCTTCCTCAGTGTGCATATATGAGGCATTAAATGAACTTGCTTATTTAAAGAAATTAAAAATTGCTTATTGCCACAGGGAATCCAGATCAGCTTTCCCACACAACTTCATTCCTACCATCCCCAACATCCCCAACTATCCATTCTTGTCCTGGGAGTCAAAGAGTTCATAATGTGTACATGAAATTAAATATTACCCCGAGCACCTGCTAAAAACAACAAATATTTAAGTTTAGCTATAAGCAAGGGAGTAAGATTCCGAAATTAAGGATTTAGACATATGTTTGAACAGAAACAGGAATTCTCTGGGACTAACACAATAATTTACTTACGGGCAGACCTCTTTGGCCTTAAGGAAAATTATAACTTACTTGGAAGATAAATATTTAAGGGGCTTTTAAAAGGGATAAACTGCTAAAATCTGTCAGAATGCATCAGTAAATTAAGTCTCCCTTAGCTAAGGTGATGTATTGGGTCTCTGAGCAAAGTAGGCAATGTACCTAATCACACAGTGCTTATACTCTCTTACCTCCCCTCATTGTGCCTGGAATGAAGATTTAGATGAATATTCCAAATTCATGAATTGTCTCATTTCCAATCCATTTCAATTTCTTTATAAATAACAAAGTAATTAAAATCTTACAATTAAGTACTATTTGGGAACAGATATATTAGGAGTTCGTTCTGTTTGCAAATCTCCCAACATATGTGCTATCGAAATGATTTAACACTACTTCTTTTTTATCAAGGCAGAGAAGTCATAAGTATATATGTCTGTTATATGTCCTTACATTCAGATTTAAAGTTGCTATTTAAGGAGTCTGTTTTTTGTAACTTTTCATTTATTCCTGAATATCATTACTTTCAGAAAAAAATAAATGACGTCACTGACTGGACTTGTAAAGAATTAGTACCATCATAGAAATACTCAAATCCTTCTATTTGGAGAGAGTTATCACTCTAGAAAAGAGAAACTAGAGCCATCTCAATTATTTCCCTTCTCACATTGATAATTAAAATCAGCACAATTAGATCATCCAAACATTTAAATAACATAGAGACAAGGACCATATAAATAGATCTTTGCTTAAAATTGTCAAAATTAGCATGTTTGCCTATAGTACAATCTGCGTGTATATTGAAATGACAACATTTATGACTGTGATCACTCTAGCAAGCCCCAAAGAAATTAATGTAGCTACAAGGAAAAGCATTAAACTTGCCATAAAGTCATTTTTCCTTATTTAGAAGCTTTAAGCTTGCACAGTATACTAATCTGATACCTAACCATAAGAAAACACATATTTCCCCCTCAGAATTTTAAGTACATTTCATGTTTATTCAAGTAAAGTACTTCAGAGTATTTTGACCTGCTCATGAATTTACTGGAAATGTATTCTAGTTTATAATAAAAATATAGAGCATACCAAACTTGCTAGGCTACATAGGAGACATTAAAGTACTATAAGGAATTACTGCTGCCTTGAAGCCAAGAGCTAGAGGAAAAAATATATATTAAAAACATATATATTATTAAGGAGACATATAGGAGACATACATTTTTACAATTATGCAAGTTGCGCGGTCCAGAATATTAGTGTTATAAAAGTGGTGAGAGACACCAAGACTGATGTGAACTGGGGTAGTTGGTAAAACAGCTTGAAAGCTGTAACTCTTTGAAAGAGAAAGAAGATGGAGAAAAATATTTTATTGTGGGAGTATAAAAAAGAAAGCCAATTTAGTGGTAGTTGAAAATCAGGCCAATGAATCAATGGTTAGATGTTGCTAGGCATTAATAATGACTTTTTAAGTCAGCGAATTACATGGTAAAAGTTTAATTTTAAGATTCTTAATATGGCTATGAAAGACAGAATGAGTTGTAAGACAGACAGATTTAAAATTTCTTTCCTAAATGTGTTATTCTTAAGGGCAATTCTGTAGTTAATCTGTCAATATTGTCTACGATTTGATTTGTTGGAATGTATTTTTGGATATTTGAATAAATTGATGAATGAATAAATGAGTTTGAAGAAAATGTAAAATAGTGATTTCACTTCTGCCTAGTTCGTAGCTAGCTGGAACGAGCATACTCTAATAATGAGAACTAACCAGAAAAAAAAAAATTGTAAATTTTGTTAAAACCATAAGAAAGCTGAGTTTGCAGGGAACCAAATAGTTTGAAATCCAAGGAGGTAACAGTTCCCTCCCCCAAGAAGAAATTTCATGCTTGTACTTTCTCAATAGTGGCAGAAGAAGAAAGACAGGGCCAACAAATGAGCAAGTAGGTTAAAATGAACTGAAATGTTAACAAGCACCTGAAGGCCAAGTGTGGGCTAATTTGATAGTATGACGCCCACGGGAATGAGATAAAGGGGAGTTTGTGCTCATTCGCAGTCCCTTTTTCTCAGAACTCCATTGTATGCTCATGAGAAAAGTTAGGACAGGGCTGGAAACCAGCAAGTGCTACTAGTAAAATCAAACATTTAAAGAAGAAATAATATCATTGCAGGAAGCAACACCCCACAGAGGAAATTTGGATGCTCAATGTCGTTCCAGTTAGATTTCTTACTGCTTATATATTCCAGTTAGTTTTCTTAACAGCTTATATATGCCAGCAGTGTCCATGCAAGGGGCTCATGATTCCCTTGTCTCAGGGTCTACCTGCATTTCCTAACTCAGGATGGGAGGGGGAGTATCAGATAGAGGCTGCAAGGGAGAAGGAATTTCCACACCACCAGTCCTATCTATTTACAGATCATTTCTTGTGGAGGTGTGACAAGTTGCCAGAAGGCCATTAAGAGACCTATAGGTTGTGGTTAATCTATAACTGGCTGAGTTGGTCTGGTCATTTCCCCAAGCCCTTTCCTTTGCATTTTTTGGATGCCTCCTCTCTTAATATCAATTTACACAATCTCTTAGATAATAGGAAAGGTTGGAACTCTTCTAAACTCCTTTTATGAAACCAGGATTACTCTGAGACAAAAAAAGAGACAAAAGCATTCAACCAACCACAGATCTAATATATTTTTTAAATGTTATGTTGTTGCTGACATATACGATATAGGAAGGCCTACAACGATTGTATCTGTACTGAACATGCACAGACTTTTTTCTTGTCATTGTTTCCTAGACAATATAGTATCACTTCTATTTATGTAACGTTTACCTTGTATTAGGTATTATAAGTAATCTAAAGATGTTTTAAGGTAATATGGGAGGATGTGTGTAGGTTACATGAAAATATTACACCATTTTATATAAGGACTTGAGCATCCACGAATTCTGATATCTCATGAATTTTGATATCTGATGGGGCTCCTGGAACCAACCCCTGTGGATACTGAGGATGACCAAGTTGTATATATACATGTATTTAATTTCTTAAGTGTTCCACAACCTACATTGCCCTATTTTGTAACTGGTACAATTCAAGGCACATTCTCTCCCCGATGCTTCCAGGGATGTTGATCATTTCTCCAAGTTGATTAGACTCTCCTACAATTTTTGGTGGCCCATTGGTCTTTTTAAAGTAAACACAACACCCATCCAATCCTTGGGCCCCAAATTAAACCTGGGACAACTCTTCCCTAATTTTGCTTTTCTTTTCTTCTTTCTCTTCCCTCTCCCTCTCTTTTTCTCCCTGAGTCACATCCTCCAGGCTCATTTCTAGGATTACAGAGCTGTAAGGAAAAAGGACATTAAATTTTAATTCTCTCCTTCACTCCAAAGAATCCACTTCTTCCTCTTTCTATCCTGGATTAACTCTGATTACTCTTCAGCTAGATATCCTCTTGGGTTACATGCATTTTCTCTGTGGGCACTAAGCCTCATATCTTATTCCAAATGATAGGCAGGGTAAAGGGAAATGAAATTTATGATGAAGGTGATGAAAAAAAATATTTAAATTTTTCAAAATATGATACTCATTATTTTATAATATTATATGAGCAGACTATTTAATTTATCTGGAATGTTTTATTGCTACTTATTTTTAGATTTATATTTTAGCATCAATTTCTATTTTGTTAGTTTTCAGTTCATTACCCTCAAAAATAATCATTAAGAATGCCCATCTTTATAACTAATAAATATATTGTTTTTTAACCTTTGTTAGAATCCAACTCTTTTTGTATATTTTTCTTATTCTCAGCTTCTTTCATATTGTTAAGGACTCACATGGATTAACACTGACTTTAATCTTTGCTGCAGTTCAATAATCACACCTCTCTTAAGTCCCTATAAATCCTGTCTGCTTTTAACATGCCAAACAAACAGCTGCTTATTTATCCTGAGATTCCCATTTTTGTATATTTGAGTTTTAATCATCATCTTTTCAAACTTAGTGAGTTCTATTCAGGCACACTTCTGAAGAGATAATCTTTCCCATTTATTAGGTAAATGGCAGCAAATTTAAAATATTTCTTAATCATAACTGTGCACATTTGATAGAATCTAAAAATTCTCACACCTCTTAACATGATTTAAGTTGGGAAATATAAATTCTGGTAAGATAAGTGGTTTCTGACCAAGAATGTCTTAAAGATATACTCATCGTATTAGGGCTTTTCAGAGAAACAGAACTAATAGGATGTGTATATACTTAGATATGGAGAGAGAGAGAGAGAGAGAGAGAGAGAGAGAGAGAGAGAGGTTTCACACAACTGTGGAGGTACAAGTCTAAAATCCTCAGGGTACTCTGACTGTCTTGAAATCCAGGGAAGAATGGCAGTCCCTGTCCAAAGGCAGTTGGCAGTCAGAATTTTCTCTTGTGTGGGTTAGATCAGTCTTTGTTCTGTTAAGGCCTTGGACTGAATAGGATGAGGCCCACCCACATCTTGGAAATAATCTGCTTTATTCAAAGTCCACCGATTTAAATGTTAATCCCATCCAAAGATACCTTCACAGCAACATTTAGAATAATGTTTGACCAAATATTTGGGCAATGTGGCCCAAATTGACATATAAAACTATCATACTCACACTGCTTTGAAATTCTTCATAACTTAAATGTGCACCGTGTAAATTACTTAATAGATATTACAATCATATGTATCTACACACATTTGTTGTTCAAATAGTGGTAACTGTAAGACATACCAATTAGTTTATCTTTACTATCTTAAAATGATGAAGGTCTTTTGTTTTTGTCACACCTCACAAAGAGCATGAAGTTGTTTTGCAAACCCCATCTACATGTTAGACTGCAGACCCTGTGGAATGTGCAGCTTATAGGTAGTGACACAGATAAGAGATTTTAGCAAATTACACTACTGCCTTCTCTATCTCTTCTCATGAAAATGCCTCCCAAAAAAACATCTACTATTTGGAAGTCTCTGCAGTGGAAGCCTAGGATATATAACCATTAAGATCTACATTGAGATGGCATTTTATAAACTGTTGCTACTTTATAGTTTTTCAATAACCATCAGGATTCAGCCTAGGTAAATGTGCAAGGACTAGCGTGATCTGTGCCATCATCAAGATAATTGCTGGAAATAGTCTCAGGTAAAACCATGAATTAGAAGTTTCAAAAAATATCCCAAACACCATATGTAATATTGTTATTTTGATATATAATTATGCACATTGCCATGTATACCAACATCTCAAATATATATATATATTTTTAATCATTATGTTTTATTGTTGATGTAAGTGGATTTTAGTGGTTTTCGAACTTACTTCTCTCAGCACTGTAAGTTTCACATCCCAGGACACCACTCAGTCCTGGGCAAACTAGGTTTGTCAGCCTAGGATCAGTGACTGATTAAGACAGTGACTCTCAATATGGGCGGGCAGGGGGCGGGGGTGCTCGTTCTTAGGGGTGGGGAGAACACAGAGTATAGTACCCAAGCTTAAAGTGTCGTAGCTTTTGAATAAAGGAAATACTGGACATTGTCTTTCTCTAGAATTTTACCATGTAAGATTACAAAAACAAAACCCCAAACTGCTATTCCCACTACCATTCAATAAAAGATGTCAGAGTTTAAATTTTAAATATAGCAAAGTATGGTCTCTGGTTAGAAAACAATACTTAAAATTTCTTATTTTATCCCAAATAGCTAAAAAAGTCCCCCATGGGAGCTGGTGAATTCTGCATTATGTGACTAATATGCTCTATCTCTCTCCTTTATGTCAGATGATCCTGCTCCTTCCCCTCAAGGAAATACACCACATCTATTTTTTTTTAAACAGATTTTTTTTTTTCTTTTTATTCTGAAACAATAAGGTGAGTGGCCTTAATACTTGGGGGAAGAGACAGTATGTGTCACTAATACTTTGGAACATTTTAACACTTTGGAATGTGTATAATTCAAGAGAAAGTATTCCTGAAAAAAATGCACATTTGTACATATTGCCTATAATTTCAGGAGCTTCACAGAGCCTATAGAGCCCAGGAACCCTGGGATCAGAGCTCTTGTTCAAATATGGCTAACAAATGCTTAATTATCTTCTAGTTAAATACATTCAAATGGCTTCCTCTTGCCTCACAGCAGCAATGATGAGAAAACACCTGTGTTTCTCTGAGGTCTCCACTGACATATATTCCTGAGATCTGCCACATCAAATACAACAGCTAAGTTAAGCTTATAATACCACAGGAAAAGACAGTGAATGAGGCAACCAGCCTGGATCAATTTTGTCACAAGTAGCATTACAATGGAGAGACTTTAAAACATTTAAATTTCAAATAGATATTAGTCTTAGGCATACAGAGTTTTCATAAAAGGGTTAACCAAGCTTTGCTTTCTGTGGAAAAAGATTTCAGTAGGTGTTTGCTATTTAAGTCTTTTCAGGTAATTAGTCCCTATGGTGCCTTCCATTTCAGGCTCCAGCTGTTCATGCTAATGAGATATTTTTTGGTGTCAGGAATTCTCAGCCTCCAGCATTAAGTGGTTAACTGATAATGGGGTGCTTGAGAAGTGGCACACAGAAAGGGAGGCGATAAACAACTTAAACTTAATTATCACTGTTTTTATCTACCAAAAAATGAAAATAAAAACAGCAAGTGATATCTTTATTATTAGTATTGGCAGTGAGTCCCTCTTCGATGAAGCATATGTGAAAGAGAAAAGAGAAAAGGTTAACATTCAGCCATAATCAGGGAAAAGTTATTTTTTAGATGTGTAACCTGATTCCTGAAAATATTAAACTCACAATAATAATCAAATATTTATAAAACCACCTAATTTCTCACATTTACAATATTTACACGAAAACTTTAGTTGGCCAACATAGAGCTATAAAAGTTGACTTACGAGTCATGAGCGTCACATACTGCCAGTCAGACATGAGGAATAAGGGCTCGGCCCAGAGACCGCCCAAAGAACAACCTATCAGTAGTTAGAGAATCCCTCCTGCATCCCCAGGGACGAAAGGACAGGAGAGTCATATTCTTAGCTGGTTTAATCCAGCCACAGTTGCCTGAGCAGAAGGTACTACCCTAAATCTTCTCACAATCTAGTTCTCATTATACTGTCATTATAATCCTGTTTATGCCTGGAAGTTAATGAATCTAATTATAACAGACCAAATTCTGGGTAAGCACATGCGCACTAGGCAGTGTTATACAGAGGCCAAGTGTCAGTCGAAATGACCTCACTTGCCAATCACCTAGGAATGCCTTTGGAACCACCCATCACAGCCCAAATATAACTCAAACATTCCCACTTCTGGGTTGCTTCAGCTCTGTTTGCTAAAACCATGTTTCGCCTTGGAGCATGCTTTATCTTTCTAAAATATATTTTGAATAAATCTTTTCTAAATCTCTCTGACCTGTGATTCTTCACTGCATCAATGAGGAAAAAACAAGGGAAAATGCTGATTACACTTCTGTGCTCTTTCCCAGCCCCCAGGCCATTGGGGTGACATCAAAGCTTGAATAGCCCCTCAAGGGCAACAGTACCTTCACTAGCATTGTTTTGCCTAACTTGACCTGGAAGTGAGTACATCATATATTTATAAATTGGTTATCTATGTAAGAGGTTTTGAATTTAACATTTAATTTATAATTTAAAGATAATATAATGTCTCAAAGATATTTAGTGAGTTCTAAATAGATATGTTACAGAGCACATTCTGATCAAAATGTAATAAAACTAGAGGTGAAGTTCAATTTAAAGATATATGAAAAATTGAACATCATTGTTCTAAAATAATTACTAGATAAATGAGTAAATCAAAATTAAAAATACAAAATGAAAGTTTGAAATTAAAGTACTTTAATTCAAATTTAAGGGTATTCTAAAAGCTGTGTTTTTATCACTAAACAAAAAAAATTAAATAAATTCATTAAATTTTATATGAAAGAAATTAAAAAAGTGAAATTTAAAAAAACTCATCAATACAATAGAAAAACTAACAAATTACAATATAGAAGAACTGACAACATGACAGTCAGTGATAGAGATCCTTAAATCTGGTTGTAAAAAGATACAGAGATTACATTAAAAGTATGTCATTTCTTGGAAGGCATGCCATATCAAAGATGGAGAAGAAGAGAAAAATTACATAAGAATAAAGAATAGGATAAAACTACATATATAAATAAAAGATTTAGGAAGGAATAAGATGAGAACATTTTGTCAATAAATTAAAAAATCTAAATATGTTATAAAAGTTGATCTACAAAATATAAAATATATTTGTTATAAAATTAAAGATGAATAAACATTTATGGTCTAATGTACTATCAATTAAATAACGCGTTTTTGTGTGAAGAGTATATATTAGTGTATATTTGTATGTTTGTGGTGTAGAGATATTGATACAGATAGATAGGCACAATTTCATAGGCACAGAAATATCAAAAATAACCTTAAATTCTTGACAACATGGTAGGTTTTGATAGGGAGAAGGATATTTTATTTTGTGTTTTAAGTAGAAAATGTGTTTTAATTTAAGTGTTTTATTTATTTATTTATTTATTTTAAAAAAAGCCACATTAACAAAAAATAAACTCAAAAAATTATAAATTACTCAGCTATATTTTATATGATTGGAAGATTACTTTTAATTATTATTATTATTATTATTATTATTATTATATAGTTAATATAATGCACATAGAATCATTAGCAAAAACCTTTGAAACAAATTAGAAAACATTTACAATGACAATATAATTTAGGAAAAAAGTACGTAGTAAAATTACAGGAATCTTACCATTTCTAAAACACTCAGAAGAAAACCCATTTCTTAAAAATCAACCATCATTCTTCTCAATGGTAGATCTAACATCAATGGTGTTTGCCATAGAAATCTATCGTTTATCAAGGTGAATTCCACAAAATACTCTTAGTCAAAATTCTTTCAAATGCAAGAATACCTACTGAACTCAAAGCCAAGAATGGACATAAAGATTAGACAAGAACGATTCATGTCTTACAGAGTAAAGAAAAGAAAAGAAAAGAAAAGAAAAGAAAAGAAAAGAAAAGAAAAGAAAAGAAAAGAAAAGAAAAGAAAAACATTTAACTGTTGACTGCTGGATAATTGCCTTATAACTCTTTTTGTTTAAAAAATAAGTAAATAAAGTTCTTATCTTATTCCTTCATAAATCCTATTTTTGGAAACCCCAACAACACCATTCTATTGTCTGCTTTTGGTTGTATTCTAACTGAAAATGTAGGGATGCAAAATATATTAATGCAATACAAAATTAGTAAGCCTCGATTAATGTTAACTTCATACATGTCCATATCCTTATTATACAGCCTTAACTCGATCGAGAATTTCATTCAATTGAAATTTACCAAAACCCAAAAAACAACAACAACAAAAGAAAACCTCAATTTCTTAAGATATAAACAACAAGAAAGATTTATTATCTCATATAGCGAAGGGTTATATAAATAAGGAGTGGCCACCTGACAAATAAAATGACTGTTGAGTAGACATCCTGGAAATGTCCTATAATAATTTTTGTTTAATCCAACATTTCGACATTATGTAAAATATAGTCTTATTGCTATAATTTGTTTTAAAACTGGCTCAATAATGAATATATTTTTGTCCCTTCCTCGACAACTTTGTAGAGTTAGTATCTATAATGCTCTTTATTTAATCTCCTTATCTATTTTGCTTCCAAAGAAAGAACAGTGTTTTTGTTGACACACAGTTGTACCTGATTTTCAATCATATTATTTACACACTACCTCAGTTAGGGGTGCCAGAGATTTATAGCAAAGGCAGAATGCTATTATTAAATCCATTCCACTTTTCTAAGAACATCATAAGACTTAGGCTAAAAGAGAAAAGGCTATATTGCTTTTCTTATAAACATTTCTTTTCCTAAATGATTATGACCAATGCTATTATTCCCATTCATTTACAATGTATTTTTATGCCCAGACTAACTCTCAGGGTATGAAATTGCTTTTGGTCAAAGTTAATAAATTAGGATTTTGAAAAACATATTTGTATTTCAGATGAACTAAATCAGTATTAAATTTTATATTTACAATTTATAAATTATAAAACTTAACAGAGAATTGCTTAATATCTACTGTGTACAGGTAATCAGCATACAAAGCATCTAAGTTACCCCATCTTTTGAATCTAGAGGGTGACGGAATGATCTATGTATCATATATCAGGTATTCCAAGTCTTTTAAAAGACTTGGCCAATTTTTTTAAATTGAGTACTATTTTGAGAGTTATCATAATTTCTTATTAAGTGTTCCAGAACCAGGACATACAGTGTAGAACAAATATTGTAATTTCTTACAAAATATGGTCAATCGTTTAATTAAAAATCACTTAATTCTGCTTTCTAATTATAATGAGAAAAATCCCTAAATCACAGGAAGATTTCCTTGTTAAATCACATTTCTAGTTACCAGATTAGCTGGAAAATAAAACTTTTTCCCCTCACTTCCAAGTTAGTCTTCTTTTTCTTGCTTAGAAGAAGATGTTCTGCCATGCTACAAAATGAATTAAGAAAACAAGTTGATTTGTGGTCAGTGGCTTGTAAAGGAACTTTTCAAACACCTCAACGGTCTTTGTTCACTGGTTGGGAGAATTTTAATTTACAGGGCTTTAGCCCTTTCTTTCACTATGTTTTGGGCTATTTCTCCTTTCATTTGTCTCTCTCTGTTCTTAATTGTCTTTGTTGGAATTTTAAAAATGAGGGCTCCTCAATGAATTTTAAAAATGATGGTTATAGAAGAGGACCTGTACACACCTTGTTCTGCTTCATGTCTGCTGGCCTCTCTATAGTAGTGGATAGCAGAGTCATATTTGTCTAAATGGATTAATGCCTTTGTTGCAGCCTCAGCATTTCTTGACACACTGCAATTATTATGCCCATTATCAATACACACATAAATACAATTAAAGAAAAAAAGGTACATTCAATAGACAAATTTATTTTTTGTAAGTTTTTTTCTCTTGTGAATAAGCAATGTATCCTAAGACAAAGAAGTCATTAATTTCAAAAACTTTAGGTTAGTTCTTTATTTTAACTGTACTTTATTCATGGAAAGAGAGCAAAGATTATTACATAAAGTGACTAAAATAAATAAAAATAATGTAAACCAACAATAAATCATGTAAACGATTTTGCATGAAATTCTTTTACTCAAGAGCTATGAAGGATCTGAGATTTAACCTGCTTGAAAGATAACAGTTTAGGCTGCCTGAGTTTTAAAGATTCTGGTGGAAGACATGGGTTAGAGATGAAGAACAATACTTATTATTCATAGTAGTAGCAATAGCCTGAGTATCAGCATTTCGATCCAGGTTCTTTGAGCCCCAATTCCAAAAGGTTAATGTGAAAAAGAACCAGATGACATCTGCACATAGTTGGTTGGAGTTAAGAAGTAGAATCTTTAGCTTAGAGGACCTATTTTTTTTTTTTTTTAAATAATGGGTAGCAAACATGTTTACTATTCTTTCCTCCAGAGAGAAAAGCTACCATGCTTTTCAAAGATTGTTCACTCTTCAAACATCGTTGAAAAATAATTCAGAACTCAAATCAAGACATGTAGAAATGTGAGAGACGCATGGAGAATTGTCTTTCAAAACCTTCTACCTTATAAACATGTTTTCTTAGGATCTCCTTGTGAGGTAATTTTTGAAACTTTTACAGATGGAGAGAAAAAAAGTCAAGTAAACCCCACTTAAAAACAAAAGAATGTTTTATGATTCTAATGAGGTAAGCTATAAAAGAAAAACAGAAAATAAAGCCAGCGCAGCTGACACTGGAATCTCTATTACTCTTTCTGTGTGCCAAATCCCTGGCTTTTTTATAATTTTATTTCTAAGGGTCTGCACTAGCAACTCCCTTTAGAGAACCTCCCTTGGGATACTGATGCCACTTTGCCTACACTTCCAGAGCTGAAAGAGGCTGAGAGTTTGTTTCCTGATGTCCTCTCTTAGTCAATGATTGATTGGTGCCATATGTGATAACACTAAAAGATTCAAAAATTATTTTTGTTTTACTAGGAAAATCCCCCATCACTCTAACTGGATAATGTCATTAACATTAAACTACATTATAGAATTTGAGCTCAGTGAATATTCCAAACTTACTTTTGAATCTCTAAATTAAGTAAGTAAGGAATATAAGTTGCACATAATTAATTGACTAGTACTTGCTTTTATATCTAGTCAAACTTTCATTTATTTACAGTAGTTTTGGACATCATTATAAAATTTAAAACTATTCTTTTATACTATTAACAAGCATAGTTTCATCTTTTCTTTTGTCTCTTCATAGATATTCTAAAAACTTTTGTTATACTTTCTTGCTCACAATTGTCTAACTCAGTGCAATACGGTTTCTAGATCCACTATAGTATTGAAATAACTGTATCGAAAAAAACAAAAATGACTTATGTCATTGAATGAAAAATTAATAGTTCTTACTTGCCACCTAATGCTATTGACAACTGTTAACATATTGTTTTTACTTAAAACTACCTTTTGCCTACTAACAAATGTTGGAGAGGATGCGGAGAAAAAGGAACCCTCATACATTGCTGGTGAGAGTGCAAATTGGTACAGCCACTATGGAAAACAGAATGGAGTTTCCTCAGAAAACTAAGAATTGATCTACCCTGTGATCCAGCAATACCTCTACTGGATATTTACCCCAAAGACTTGAAAACCCATATCTGAAAAGATATTTGCACACTGATGTTCATAGAAGCATTGTTCACAGTGGCCAGGACATGGAAGCAATGAAAGTATCCTGCAATAGATGATTGGCTAAAGACACTGTGGTACATGTATAAAATAGAATATTACTCAGCCATAAGAAGAGATGAAATACTTCCCTTTGCGACAACATGGCTAGACCTCAAGATAATCATGCTAAGTAAAATAAGCCAAAAAGAAAAAGTTAAAAATCACATGATATCACTTATATGTGAGATACAAACCTAAAAGCAACAAATGAGCAGGACAAACAAAAAGAGTTTTATGGACATGGACTATAGACTAGTGGTTACCAGAGGACTATAAACTAGTGGTTACTAGTGGGAGGGGGGGAGAGGGAAGGTAAACGAGGTAAAGGCAGTCAAATATACAGGGGTAGGTGGAGGGTGAAGTGGGTAAAGGGGATCAAATATATGCTAGCTGGACTTTCGGTAGTAAATACGCAATAGAATATACAGATGTCAAATTATAATGTACACCTGAAAACTATATAATTGTATTAACCAATGGTACCTCAATAAACTTTAAAAAAGCAAAAATAAATAAAAAATAAATAAAACTACCTCTTGCCGTTATTTCCATGATACTATAATTTTCTAGTTTATACTCTAGGTCTGTGGAACCTTTTGTGTCTTCCACTGTTTCTTTCTCTTCTCCTCAAGCTTAAATATTGATTGTTACTTTCAGAATCCACTATTCTCTTTATACATTCTCCTTGGGGCTAATTTCAAATCTTCTAAGACTTTAATTAAAATTAGAATGTTGATTTCAAAATACATTATTACATATCTCTTTTGAACTTTATATCTGTTCGATAGTTTTCTTTTTCAAATGATCTGCATTTCTATCTCAGAATGATTAAATTCTTTATTTCTTATAAAATTGAATCTAAAAACATGATGTGAAGCTATTAGGCTATTCTGTAGGATGCCATTATATTTACTTTCACTTCTGTTAATAATTTGCATGCCAAGATTCAGATTTTTTCTCAAATCACTTTGTGCATGTTGTATTTATTACTATAATATGTAATTTAATTCAATGTTAAGTAAAATGATGAAATATGAGTGCAAAGAGATGGAGTTTATTTCTATAACAATAAAATTTAATGCTTTAGATATTCTAAATTAAGGTGGGTTACTACATAAATTATGACAACTACAGCATTGGCATGGCAATATAGTCAGACTGGAGAAAATGAATAATGAAAAAAATTTTGATTTGTTCAGAGTGCATTTTAAGTAAATCTGGAAATCATAGATGATTTATTTTGAATGTGGATCACAGAAAAATAGATGACCAATAACTTCTGTAAGAAAACAATTATTCGAAGAGAAGGCATTGAACCTATAATACTATATTGGTCAATTTAATGTGCAATAAGGTGATGTGAGTTAATGTATGATGCTTACACCGTTTCAGTGTGTGTGCAATTTAATGTGTGCTTTCTCATTTTAATCAAACAACTGACAACAAACCAGTTCAGATTGTTTCAGATAAGAGAATGGCTGCTACACATTCATGTATTTGCTGGACAGCTCTACTTTGATATATTCTAGGTGCCTTAAATTCAGTGTATCCAAAAATGGAACATATCATCTTTCATTCCCCTAAAAGTACTCCAACTTTTGCAAACTTTTACTCTTGTCTTTTGTCTTTTCATTATTTGTGAATGACCAAATCGACTTAATTGCTCAGTCTTGAAACTTAAATTTCACTTTTAAGTCCTCTCTCAACCTCTTCCAAAACTTTCTGTGTAAGTCAACTCCTAAATAGCTCTAGATTATCTAACTTCCAGATTATGTAACCAACATTACACCTATTTTCTTGATAAATCTTGAGACTTCTTTCATTTTTCTGGCATCTTCAACTCATCCTAACAAATTCACATTCTTCCTTGTGTAATCCTAGTAATATATCTAATCTACAATTCTGATAAAGGCCATTCATCTCACTGTCTAAAAACTGTTAATGACTATCATCCTAACTGTAAAATCCTAATAATTCTGCATTTTGCCTTGCTTATCTCTCAGTCTCATCTATGAAAATTCTTCCTTCCACTCTTTTGTTTCTTTAATGTGTCATATCTTCTCACGATACATTGTTTATCACATTTATTACATTATGCAATCCATCTTATTAAAATTGACCATTTACAATCTATTTCTTCCTTTCAACTCTAAACTTGTTTTCTATAGGCTTTATTTCTATTTCTATCTCTCCAGAGCTTAGTAGAGCACTGTAATATAGTAGAGTATATATGATTACATAAAATGATTATAAGAGATAAGTTTGCCAAAACAGGGTATTATATGAAAGGAGTGTCTAAAAGATGAGAATAATATAGTCATAGACTGAAAGTATATTATTAGGCATAAATAGTTTATTCCTTCCCCTTATCATGCATCAAAACCAAGGATAAACAACTTTGGCTAAGCATTTATTTGACAATTTACTAAAATAGTTATTATGGCATTTTCTATGGAAGAACTAAGGAAAACTAACATTTATTGATAACATGGAGAAAAAGGCATCTTAGACTTTTCTAAGCACTTAAGAAATTTTTTGCCATCTTAGACTATCTGTACCTGAGAATATATTCTATTTCACCTTTTAATTATGACTGTGAAGCAACAGAGAGCAGCCTCCTTCGGAACAGCCAGGAATTCCAGGCAGTGGCCATGAGGTAGTCCTTGGGACATATTGTGTGTGTGTGTGTGTGTGTGTGTGTGTCTGTCTGTCTGTCTTTGTATTCTACAGTGTGTCTGGAGAGACCAACATACCCTGCAGACTTGAAATACCGATACTTGAAGTTCTGATCTCTTGTGGAGTTAGGAGTGATGACCAGCAGAGAACAGTCTGTCAGTTCCCTCCATGGATGCTAATCCTAACTGAATAATTTGGATTTGAGAAAATTTGTTCTTTGCTTAAACAAGAATTGCAGTTAGTACCTATCAAAATAAGATGAAGATCTGAAGGAACTCTGAGAGAAAAGCAGCACACTGGAAGGCAAGTGAGCCTGGTCAGGGACAAACACATTACCTCCTTATGAATAGCTGAGTTTGCTACCAGAGGAAGTTGAATTCAGTGCCTAATTTTAGCTTTTACACTCTCACTCTATAATGCCTCTATCATCTCAAATGTCTCAACATGTATTCTTCTCGGAAGGTATTATGGGACAGTGTGTCATAGGAGCAGTGTGGCCTGTTCCACTCAACCTCTTGACCATGACTGTAAAGAAAGAAGGAAACGTTGTCAAAGGAACAATGTCCAAGAGTTGTAGGACGTTATTGGTATGTGATACAATGAGTGCTGGTTTCTGGGAGGTAAAGGGGAAAGCATTCAGTTCTGTAAAACAGCTTCTAAGCTTCCAAGTAACAACTCAAGATTTTTTTTTTTTAATCTACTTTCCTTCACTAAGCTCTGGGCTCATAGTTTATAGGTAGATTTAATTTAAATTTGTGTACAGAAATACTATAATATATTTTTTTGTGTAGAGAGAATTTTATTTTTATAGTCCATTTATATTCAGTTTTATAGTCTACTTATAGTTCACTGTATATTCATTTTTAAAAAATATCTTTACCATTAATGAACTCTCATTTCAGTCAAAATACATAAACCAGTTTTTAACATAGATGGGGACTCTAACTACCTGACAATCTACCTATAATTGGCTTAATAGCAACCTCCAACTGTAGCTACATTTATCTGTATACAAATGCATTTCTGTAGAGACCTTTCAATGCTGAAATGTCTAGACAAAGATTATCTACTTGAAAGATTAATGTTATATATCATATGAAATCTAGAGAAACATCGTGATTCTCAATTTTACAAATAAATCTTTGTTAAGCAATTAGAAAAATTGTGTTTAAAAGTGTTATATATTAACATAGAAGAGGGGTAAGCACATTGGCAATTCTCAAGTATATTGAATAATTAATTTGTCAATGTCTAAAATGTATTTAAAATACTGTATCACGTTTTATACTACTTAAGTATGGATTCACAAAGGTCATGGACAGGATAATTGCATTTCAGGACAGAAAATAGATTTTTCATATCAGTAGAACATATTAATATTTCTATCATTTTTGTTTCAGTACATCTGTTCTGGAGATGAAAGCCATTTAATAAAACCTATAATAGTTTTAAGCTTATCATTTTAATGTGAAGATTAATGCCCTACTAACTTACATAAGTTAAAGTAATAGCCACCTGTAAAATCATTTAGATTAGAAAATAAGTTGTAAAAAATAGAGATTAGTTGAAACAAAGCATTAATTTGAAACAGTTGTTTTCAAAAGTGGGGGGAAATTTAATATGGGCTACAAGGTTGAGCTGAAGTGTTGGATTTTTAAAACTCACTCTACTTGACTTTAAAATGTTGTAACTTAGGCAGGTTCAAACCAGAAATATGGTGAAAATTGTTAAAAGGAGGTTAAGTGTAATGTAAATTAATAAGCATTTAAGACTGACATAATTAACTCAAGTACAGAGTTTAGCTCCAATAAGTACAGCTAGGAGGATCAAGATACAGTGTTCGGATAGGAAGTTTAGGCAACAATAAGAGATTGGATCAATTGGGGCAACACAAAAGGGGCAAACACCAGGCATCAGGTAAATTCTGCAGAACACAATGTAGTACTGCTGGAAGCTTGTAAGGAACCTAAAATACATTCTCATTCTAAAGGGGATAGTGGGCTAAGTGCAGTAACCAAGTAGCTTATCCATTGGGAGAGTTTTCCAGTTAGAAGCCCAGTTGTTGACTTAAACCAGAGAAACTGGGCTGTTTCATATGTGAGCATTAAATCTTTCCACTAATTCACTGAATCCTAGTTCTTGAAGTGTATGATAAAAATTCAGTTCTAGGTATAGCTGCTGGTGATAGGAATCATATATTGAAGAGAAGAGGAGAACCTATTTAGAGAAAGCCTGTCATCAAAAGTTCTTTACTTAATATGTGATCACTCTGAAATAACATATGCTTCCTGCTTAGAGCAACAATAAACATATTGAAGAATAAAATAAAATTCATATTCGATGAAGAAATTAAAAGTCTTAGAGATAATCAGTACAAACATGATATGGAAGGTAACAATATTAAACAACAAAGTAGGATTAATTCAATCGAAATGTAATGACATTTAAAATATATATAAAACATATAATACTCTAAATAAAGATAATAAATATAATAGAAATATATACACCATAAAATGTTAGGAGGTACTTTATCAAAAAATTAAAATATAGTAGGTAAAGCTAAAATCTTAAAAAAAGAAAATATTAGTAAAATATATAAACACCTCTATATGTTATCACAAAAAATATTATCAATAAAAATATAATAAAATATTATCACAAAATAAAATAATTAAAAATAATTAGCTTATTTAACATTAAGAATTTAGGAAATTAAAAGCGAAGAAAAGCTTGAGTTTTATGCCAGGAACTTCCAGGCTCAAGTAGATTCCATGGAAAGCTCACATTTCTAAGGGTTGAAGCTCAAGGCAGATACTAATCTACGAAATTACTCTATGAATAAATAAAAAGCTCTTGCTCTGGGCATTTGGTTTTGTAAACAATGGTGTCTTTGTGTGAAGGAAAAGTAAGCTCTTTCTGAGTATCAATGCAGCCCATGCCAGGTAGGGGAGAGACACGATCTACAGGGCTGGCAGATAGTGGGCTAGATTTCAGTCATACTCAACACCTAGACACATTGAGTAGCCTTTTACTACCTCTAAAGCAAGACTTCGAGCCTCAACTGATGATATAAGTAAGCCGTAAGCCTTTATCTAATTTTATGTGTGAGAGAAAGTAAACAGCTTATTGGAAAGTATCCCTGGTGGCAACTTTAACTCCCTGGGACAGTGGCTTAGCTAGGCAAAGAAGCAGAGGGGAAAAATAAGTAAAAACAAGAATAAGAACTAAAAAACATAGTACAGTGAGGGGAAAGAAGCATTGGTGAATATAAGTTCAATTTATTTTGATAGACTAATAATGAAATAGCAAACTTTGGGTAGTGAAATATAAGATGATATATGTTTATCTTCTTTATTATATTTAAATATCTGAGTAGTAGATGTGTTCTATTTATTTCTTTATTTTCTTATCTAGGTTAATCTTTGACAGATGATGTGCTAATGTTTGGTGTCAAATACTAATAGAAAGATATGTTGATAGATGTTAAATAGATGCGACAGAGAGGGAGAAAGAGAGAGACAGAGACAGAGAGACTGAGACAGAGAGAGAAACAGAGACAGAGGTAGTAGTTAGAGATAGATACAGGGAAGCTTGTGCCTACCTCCTGGGGTCAGGGGAAAGTGTTCAAGTTATACTTTAATTATTGATGATGGACTTCTACTTTAAATGATTCATAATTTGATTAAAAAACATAAGTTCTTCATGCTTAATGATGTTTTGAAGGCCGAATTATTTTGGCTAATTAGATTTTTATTTAGACTGATGTAGGACCAATTTGGAATAAAAATGGACAACGGTTCTAAAAACTATAATACAATCTGCATAGATTGTATTAATTACATTTTTTTCCAATTTACTTTATTTCCAGGCTTTTATTCTGTATTTACTATATGTCATATACTACATTGACTCAAGGAGCTCTTAATCTAGTGAATTTGACAAGACAATATATTCAGCACAGAGAGTACTTTATAACAAAATGTGTGCATAGAACGCTGTGTAAGGATAAAAGACTGGAAGCTAACTTATCTGGGGAGAGGGAGAACCTGAGAAAGAATCCTTAAAAGAGAATGGCACTCAAGTTAAAATATGATTCATTAATAGTTATCCAAGTGAAGAAAACTATAAGGAGGACGGCACTGCAGGATAATAGAATATGATTACGCTAACTCAAAGATGGTTGTAACTAAGTAGATTAGAATGGTTGGCTTAGAGGAGCTCTGGATTGGATGGTTCTGAGTAGGGAGGCTGACACTTCACCATAGATTTTTCATGACATGCTAAAGACTTTGATGTTTATTTTGAGAATAATCGAGAAGCTATAATAAGTTTTAAAGTAGAGGGTTGTCATAATACAGTTACATTTTTAAATTGTATCCCTGACAGCAATGGAGAAGATGAATTGAAGGAATGGAAAATTGGGGAAAGAGACATTAATTTCTAACAGCAAGTCAGAAATTAAGTTTATTGACTACTAGGGCTAGAACTATATAGCGTATACGGGCAGAAAAAATTTGAGAAAAAAAATTAAGGAAATAGAGCTCAAATGATCCATTGATTGATTTGATGTGGGCATAATACCTGGCTTCGGAATTGAGTAACACAGAACTTTTTTTTTTTTTTTTTTTTTTTAAATAATGGCATTTACAGAGCTTAGAAGCACAGGCCAAAGAACAGGTTTCAGTGGCACCTGAGGTTGAGTTTTGAGTTCAAAACACTTCGCAGATTTCTAGGTTGAGATGCTCTATGGACAGTTTGATATAGGTCTGAGAGAGAGAGAGAGAGAGAGAGAGAGAGATGCAGGCAGACAGACAGACAGACAGACATGATAGTAGAAGCTATGGACGAGTTGCCTTAGTGTCATCCATTGTTTCTTGGCCACAGTTACTTATTATTTTCCATGTTCAGGTTTTATTCTACATTCCAATTCATTCATCTAATTCATTCAAATGCTACAGAAATGCTATTTCTGTAACTAGCAGATTAGAGATCTAGGTATGGTGGATAAGAGATAGTGTTAGGATTACTTAAATTTCCCATTAATTATGATGTACAATAATTTACACATGGATAGGGGATATTTTAGCCCCAGGACTTATGGACAAGCCATCAACCAGTGCCCAAAACCTGCTTTCAGAGTATGCCTATTACATTGGCCTGACTCCTGCTGCCATTAATATAAGCTTGACTGGTGATCCTTTGACAGCCCTATTGATGAGTCCACGCTGACTTACCTGTCTGATTGCTCTGCTTTTTTATCTTTAGCCCATCAGCTGTCCCTTGATTCTTAGTTTGGTGTTATCAGAATAGATGAACAAGTGTCTCATTATACATTTATTTTGAATCCACAACATATAATAAATGCCCCAAATATGTTATCAATATTTCATCAAAGACATCAAATATCTGGATGAATTATTTATAATCAGAATGGTTTCAGCATACTTAACTAACATCTATTTCTCGTCCAGTCACTTGTATCCATGAAAAATAATCAATTTATCTATCAATTTGAGTTTCAATTAGCTTTAACTGAGAAAATTTCTCCTCAGACATTTTAGTTTCTATTATTTATCTACCATCAGGTATATTCTGTTGCAACTAAAAAGTTAAGTATACCTAACTATATTATTTGACCAAAAAATATGTATGAGAGTAACAGAATTTAAAAAAAAAAAAGATAACATGGAGAAAGAAGAAGAGGAGACACCTACACACAAATAATGTCTACAGTGGAATTAGGAAAAGAGCAAGGGGAAAAGAAATTAAACGATGAGAACAAGAGATAAGAGGTGAACAGTGAGATAATAGAAGATACAAAAAGAAGATGATAATAGTGTTTTAAAGTCAAACACTTGGTTTGATTGTAAACAGCAGAAGCAACAATCCTTCTCTGAAAGATGAAAAACAAACTGGGTCAGCATTCCCCAGTAGATATTCCCATCTATTTTATTTTCAAAGAGTTTCAAACATTTTGCTTGGGGAAAAAAATCTGTTTCAATTTTAGGTCTCATTTTTGGAACATGTTATCTTAGAGCATTTGAAACAGAATTGCTTCTTTTATTATTTTTATCTTCTATTTGTCAATCACAAAATAGTATATTCAGTCTTTCACAACCATTTTTAGGAAAACACTCAAATCGATGATTATTATAGCATACAATAAAGTAAATGACCTAGATTTTCTCTATTATTTCTCTACTTAAAATATAATTAAATATAGGTTATTTTGATATGGGAATATATGTTTATGCTCAATATTATTTAGGGTAACCCATTTCCAATAGCGGACATAAGAAATAGCATTTCCTTAGTCCAGCATCAGTGAAATGCTCTCCCTTTAGAAGGACTCAGTTGTCGTCTTGGTGCTGGGATTCATTGCTAGGCTGCTATAAACCTTTTATCATTTGCACATGGTGAGGTGAACCCTCTCTGCTAGGCATGTAGACTATAGTACCAAGTGGCCTGGACTGGGGAAGGTACACATGGAAAAACTCTCCAAGTGTGGTATTCCCTAGTTTAAATTTAAATAACTATATTCTTTCATACATATAGAAGCACTTGAGTGAACAATAATGCAGAGGTCACCAAAAATAAAGCAGAATCTGGAAGGGTGTTGTGGAGATTTTCTAATTTTTCCTGGTTGATTTAGAAATGTAATGCAAGCATGACTACTAGAAAGATTTGCGGAAGGAAAATCTATTTATTTATTCTCCTTCCCACTTCCAGATTCTCAATTAAGAACATATTTAGATACAGATAGTGTTTACGTCATTCTTCCCAAGATATTATATAATGGATAGTAATTTATTAATTAACCCTATTCCTTAATCCATGCCAACATTCTTATATATGTATATTTTTGCAACAATAAAAAATGAATATAATACATTTGAGAATTTTATCATACAAAAATGTTATAAGAACTTACATTGATTATTTGCCATTTCTTGTCTACTAGTAGCTTTACATTTCCTGAAAGAATACTATGTACTTTGCATATTTTTGAGTTATCCACCCCTCCCCACAAATACTAACATTATTTACACATGAATTTCTATGGTTTATTGTCTAAAAAGCCAATTGTTTAGGAAATATAGTAAATCTTGAGTATATACCACTTTAGAACAAACAGAAAAATAAATGGATATGTTATACTTATTCTGAAAGATGGCATCATAGTTTAAGTACTGATAGAACTCCAAAGATATTTTGCAGGACCTCTGAGGTTCAGAGATGCCAACGGATAGAAAAAACAATATAAATCCAAAACCTGCTGTTGCTATAAATTCCCCAAACAATAAAACCAACTAAAAACGGGAGTTTGATTTACTTAAATATTTAACAAAAATTTATTGCAAGAGATATTTTCACTGAATTTACAGTTTCAAGGAACATGGTACAAAACATAGTGCCATCAGCTTTCTCTAAACATTAAATAGGTGCAAATACACAAAGATTAAAAAAAAAACAAAGAGCATACTTTATAACATAAATTATAGTACTAGAAATATATCTTATGTACATTATACATACTTTTAAGACATTTTAATATATAGCATATATTGTATTGATTTTTAAACTATTCAGTGCCTTAATAACATTATATATCAGAAACTAAGAATTTATTTGCATCATTAGACTTACAGTAAATGATTTCATATCAATGAGGCCATATTTTGGCTAGTTTCTTTCCACCATTTAAATAGGAGATTATCCATTTAGATGAGCATCTATGCATATAGTAATAGTTTTCACATGATGTTTTCTTCCCCTTTTATTGTGATGACTAAAAGAGGGGCTGTAGTGGGATGACAGTAGGATGTGGGGAAAGCAGTGAAGGAAAGAGTGCATGGGGTAAAGGCGGGAAAGCCAGATGGCTAGGATGAAGAACTGAAGCTTGAATGATTGGCATCTGAGGAGGAGCAACAAAAGTTGGCTGATTCCCAGGACAAAGCCTTGGTCCTACTGGTCCTACTGAGATTTGAGGTAATGATGTTCTGGTGAGAGATGGGACTTGGGACAGAAACTGTTGATGTGGCTGAAGCACTTTAAAGGTTCCTGCAGCTGCAGCTGCAGCTGCAGCAGCGGCAGCTGCTGCATGCTGCTGCAAAACAGTGTGGTGGATAGTGGTTACGGAGGTAGAACATAAGGGCTGCTGCAAAGGCAAAGGCTGCAAAGGTGTGCTAGGGGGTGGGAGGGCAGCTGGAGGAAAAGTAAATTTGACCTTGTTGGCCAGCACGTTCGGCGGGATGATGTGCTGGTAGACCTCACAGGGTAGAGTTTTAAATTTGTCATGGTTTTCTATCGGGATCAATAATGCTTGTTCTGGTAAAGCCAGTGGAGCCAAGATTTGCTCTGTCGTTACAAAAGTATGACCACTGACATGTGCTTCTTTGAATGGTAATGGTGGTTGTGAGTTAAGAATTCCTGAATTAAAACGCAGCCACTCAGTCGATGCCTCATTCACCTTTCCTTGTGGAAGGGCTTCAGCTAGCTCATAATGGCAAAGATATGATTTAGGTTGTTGTGACTGTCTGAAGTGCCTTTCAACATTACGCACCTTGAAAGGAATTTGCTTTTCATTAATATTTATATTCTTGCTTCTTTCTTTGTGTTCGAGCAAGGTATTGTCAATTTCTTCCTTTGCTGGGGCACTGGCTACATAGACAGATGTGGTGGGTGCATTGGAAATCTCTGGCAAGTCACAGGCAGTGGCCTCCACTACTAAATGCTCAGTTTCATCATTGGTACCAGGAGGAAGGGGACTGTTAGGTTGAAAAGTCAGTTTGTTTTCTACTTGGTCTGTTTGTTCTGAGTTCCTTTCAATATTTGCAGCTTCTTGAGGTTTTATTTCCTCTTTTTTATCTTCATTTATTAACTCATCTTGGTGACATACGGAAGAATTGCCTTTTATGGGAGGATCTGCGTTCTCTTTGAGTTCCAGAGCTTCAAATCTGGTGCGGAATCTGCTTCTTTTCCTCCTCCGTTTCCTTTTAGGCTTAAAGGAAGCAGAAGCACATGGTGGCCCCCCAAATTCTTCTGGTAAATACTTCTGTTGACTTAAACTTTCATCTGAAGAATAAGAATATGAATATTGTCTACGTTTTCGATGAAAGCGTTCTGATTCATTAATGAGAGAATTATAACCTCTTTTAACAGCCTGATTCTGACTCATGCATTTCATGTCATTTTGAAGAACTAGGCATCTGTGATCCTGACTACAGGTGGATAGTTTGGCTTTATAACTACAGTAAGTTCTGGAGTATGTTAAATTCTGTTTCCCAGATTGCATCATCGTTGGATTGGATTGTCCATTTAAAACAATCGAGTTCTTCATAAAGTGATTTTTAAAACTAACATCATCATTATTACTGTATTCAGTGCTCCAGATTTTACACATTTCTTCATTTTCATTTAAGTATATAGATGCCGACTTGGGTTTTTTATCAGGTAATTGATGTGAGTCTAATAACTGCTCTACAGCTAAATGCTGCTTTTCTGAAATTGTTTCCAATAGATTTTTTCTAGTTGTATCACTGTAACTATTTTCCGTTTCCATTTTGAAGTGAGTTTTTGATTCTTTGGTTTTTTCTCCATAATGATGTCGACATAACTTTCTTCTCTTTTTCTTTCTTCTACTTTTACAGAACCAGTGTTCATGACTATTTTTCAACCTTGTTTTGTTGTATTTCTCATCTAGACTGTTCTGTTTTATTTGATTTTTAATAAAATTATTATTTTTTGTTTTTCCGATCCTACAGGAAATATTTTTATACTTCTGACCCATATTCTCATTTTTTCCAGAATCATAATTATTGGAGAAAGTATCTTCAGCCAAAAGAGGCATGACTTGGGTGAATTCATTTCTGCTACTTCCAATTTCATAACCTGTAAGTGCTGCAATAGACGTGTCTTTGCAATCCAAAACAGGTCCCTTGCAATTATCTTCTTCTTTCTGCTGAGAATAAAGATCACTTAAGGGCATCTTATTTTTATCTAGATTGTTATTTAATTTAGTGGACTTGAAGTCAAAACAGAGAGGATTACAGCTATAAGAAATTGATGGTTGAGTAGTCGTGTAAATCAGCATTTCCGATGGCCACTGAAGAACCGTGGATCCATCTTTGTTAAATACCGGTACAAATGGCTCACATGGTCTTTTATATAAATCTGCTTTTTTGTGTAAGGTTACAGTATCCTCTTCAGAATTTGAAGAGGTCAGCATCTCAGGACTGTGGTTTTTGTTTTCAGCTTCAACTGTGGATGAATCATTGTCCTTAACATTTTCCTCTGTAGTTTGCAAAGATAAGCAATGATTAGCAACATCGAGAGCTGTGCATTTATTTCCTAACATCGCAGAACTGTTACCACTCATAGGTATGTCTTCATTAATAACAACATCTTCCGGTGGTATTTGATCTGCTAATGGGACTGCATTTTGACAATTACCTGCATCAGAAGATAAAGGAAGTTGAAACTGGCACAATGAAGGTAATAATAATGTATCTTTTTCACTAGAAACTTCTTTCATCTCTTGAGTTTGAGCAGTTTCTTTATCAATGCACATTCCCCCTGGCGGATGAAAAGCGATAGCTTTCTCTTCAGAACTCAAAAGCACATCTGTTGGTGAAGATAGTTGGAGATGACAAGCACCAGAGACAAATCTACTTTTTCTGCTAAATCCTTTCTCCACAGAGGCATCATCATTGTATTCAGAGAAGGCTGCAGCTGAGGATTCCAGCTTTACAGATGCTTTCTTTGGGAATGCAAAAGAAAAGCCGATTTTGTGTCTGTGAATACCCTGGGCTTGATCTCCAAGTTGATTATTTTTTGTGTAATTATTTGTACTTTCTGGATCTGCAGTAACAGTGGTAACATCTTTAGCACTCTCCTCACAATGAATCAAAGTATATTTGAAATCTTCTTGGTTATTAACTGAATCCACAACAGCTCTTTGGGAAATTTCATTACAGTTTTCTCTCACAGTAACAGTTGTTGACTTGAACATGGGGCCGCTTCCAGGAGCACTACAAAAAGTAGCAAAAGTGCATGTTAGGGCACTTTTGTGGGGAAATTTTCAAACACATTCATCTTAGAAATGTCATTATAAATTTTTTTTTCAATTTTTAACATTTTTGTAAGAGAATTACTTTCATATGATGCAACTGCATTCCACAGTGCCACAATTTCATTTTGTTACTGGATATTGTTTGAGATAGTTTGGAGGTTCTGTCATGAAGTTACCTTTATAGCTATTAAGAGCAATGTCAAGGATATTTCTATGTTCTCAATCAGTGCTTCTTGACCAAGATTTTTTACCCCCATGGCATCTTCAGTGACATGTTGGAGTACTATAGAATTCTCTAAAATAATTTTAATTTACAAACACTTAACATCATCAATACTATATAAAGAATATAAAGCAAATTAAAGAAAAACCCTCAATCATGACTTCCGAAGGGTTGGGAATTCACCAGCGTTCACTGAAAGTCTAACAAAGGCCAGGTGGCATGCTGCAATGCAAAAATTGCTAAGAGATAATACTAACTCATTAGAGCTTTGAGTCTTTTGGAATTGCTATTCTTAAAATTTAAAAATTACTCTGAAGTTATAAATGATATACAGTAAATAAAACATAAATTTAAGATAAAAGACTACTTAAGATGCGATTTCTATTTATTTGGAATTTTGGTATACCAAAATTTCCATGGTTTTAAAAACTTAGTTTCTTAGAAGTTATAATTAGCCAAAATTTTTAATTTAATATTTTCTTTAATCTCTAACCCAATGGACTATTTCATTACCTTACTTGATTTATAAAAACAACAACACTCTTTCCTAGTTACACATATTTAGAGGCATTTGGGGAAATCATGTGTGTGTATGTATGTGGTGCATGTGTCTGTGTATGTGTGTATATGTGTGATGTGAAATATGTACTGTATAGTGAGGAAAGTAATTTAGATAAGAAGTATTGTTTCTTTTGGTGCATATATTATTAATTCTAGTTTTCCTAATCTATTAAAATTTACATTTTCAAATGTTGCTTATAGGACATTAAATTACATAAGTCCTATGATCCTTAGTAACATAAACTTGTACTTATATCCTTTTCCATTTATTACCACACCAAGTAAAAAATTTGGTTTGGAACAATTGAATAGCAGTTATATTTTATTTGAACCATTCCATATAGGATTCCAAATACATTTAATTTTATTTGGAATTTTTTCCCAAATTTGACATCCCAAACAATATTTTGATATGTTGATATCATTTAACACCATTCTGCACAAAATAAATTCAATATAAAGTAGCATGATTTTAGACAATAGTAAGTGAGGCCTATTTATTAGGTAGAAGAGGGAAGGACACTCTAAACGGGGTCTTCTTTTCCTACCATTGCCCTAGCCTGAACTTAGGTTCTAATTGTACCACTATAGCTGCCGTTACAAGCTACAATTGTGAGCTTCTTACAGTCCAGTTATAGCTCATTCACGTGAAACTAATTTTGACCTTCCTTTGAAATGTATAGGTCATTCTGACCTTTTTATTATATTCCTAAAGATAATTTTTAAAAAGCGTTCTCCAAATTTTCAATTCAAAAAATAAGTTCCTCTTAAAACTCTATAACAAAAGTATATGATGGTGCTTTGGTCTCTCCTTCAATCAAATGTTTTGAATTTCACCAAGAAATAGAATAACTTTTAACTAAGATAGTGTAAATAGCAGAATAATGTGAAATTTATTTTTTACAAACTAAAGTTATAGTAATTTTGGCTTTTATTGAAATGTGCATTAAACACGTTTGCATAAAATTCAATTTCAATTTACTGTTTAAACTCCACAGAAAGCCATGAAATTGTGATACTTATTCAGGTATAGAAATAAATAAATTTATGTTCTTTATTTTTATGTTTCTTTCTTTTTTTTTTTTGTCATTACATTTTAAGAAAACTTAACATTTCACCGCATACTCACCATACAGTTTCTTTTCTTAACTCAGCCAGCTTGTGCAGGCGTTGGAGTGCCTTTTCCTGTTTTCTTTCATCTTTCCTGGATTTAGATGCTACATTTCGGGCAAATTCCCTTTGTTTCAGTTCTTTAAGCCTCTATAAAAAAAATAATAATACAGAAATGATTAATATTATTTGGGTCTATTGCAACGTTAAAGTTACTATTATTTTTATTGTTGGAGCTTTCCAATGCATCATCTTTGACCTCATCCAAGGTAAATACACATAAGTGACAATCCACTTCAAAATAAATTATTTTTTTTCCTTTTTGGTTTGTAAAAATGCCATATTATCACATTATATTAAAATATATATCTATGCCTTAACTAAATTGGAATTGAAAACTTTCATCTCTGCTTATTGATTATTTCCTGCCAAGTTTCTCATCCTAATTCACATGAGCTGTTGAAGTCTGATGACTCCCTAATTTTCAAATAAATAAAGTTAGTTTGTATATTTCAGCTATACATAATAAATTTCATATGTTGCTGTGCTTTATGTTAGAAAGGTATCTGGCCTTTTTTATATTTTCTAAGAGTAACTATCCTATGTTAATTCATAAGGAAATGACCTCCACTAATGTGATTAAAACGATCCCTCCCTTCAAATATTCCAAATAATTTAAGATCTGGAAAGAAAATTATTAGTGTTTTTTTTGTGTGTGATCACATTAGGTGTATTTTTCATCTGTATTAAAGGGGCTCATTTTGGAGGTTGAAGGCTAGAAAAAGAGCATGTCAACTAGAACAGAATTGATAAATAACCATGTATGTGGCATGATTTAAGAGACACCAAAGTGGTCCCATACTCCAAATAATTTCACTATAGTCTTTCACGGAGACAATGTATCATTATTAAAAACCAAGGTACTATATTTTCTCATGAATGCTTGTGTCATTACACAATTGTGATATGCTGGAGTCTCAGAGCAGCACTCTAAGAGATTAAAACATATACTAATCACATTTCTATGAAGTGATTGAACAAAGTCTTAATAAATGCCTTATTCATATACACTGATATGTGCCAGCACTTAGAACAATGCCTGGTATATAAAATGCTTGTTTAATAAATATTTGTTGATTTATGCAAGAATCACTTAGATCCTCCAAATTAGGAACTTTTTTACCTCAAAAAATATAGTGATACTACGAAAATAACATTCGACTCCTGGTCATCTTGGATTGTATCTGCTTAATTTCATCTATGTAGTATCATAGCTTAAGGTTTAAATAAACTTGTATATTTAGATAAGGTGTGTATAATTATTTTAAAATAATTTAGAATGATTATTAAAGTTATGTAAAGATATGTCGAGAGTGCTCATTTGCACTAACATATTTATGAAAAATGGGTTTATTCAGAGTTGAATTTCAATAAAAGATAGATTAAGCCATGAATATCCAAGTGGTACAAATATTTCATAGAAAGTAAAAATTTTATTCTAAATTTTAAGCATTCATAGTCTTGGTCGTTGTTATTTCCTAAACCCTTGCTGTCATATTTAGTCTCATTCAAGACACAATTAGCGAGCATTAGCAATAGTCACTCTATTAAAAGAGTGGGATTAAAAAACATAAGAAAAATGTGTTTACTTTTCTCTGGTATATGTCTGTGTGTCTGTGGCTATATGTGTTGGACAAGTGTGTGTGAGTATATGTTTATATGCATTTGCAGAAATAGGAAGAGAGCCCACACAGGAAGAAGTAACAGCAATCATTGGCTGAGGTGTTGTTATTGTGCCATATAAAGACAGACTAGGTACTCAAAAAATCTGAAGGAAAGCTACCTGGGAAAAGTCACATCTATTCTGGGTTTTGAAGGAGTAAAAGGAGTATGAGAAATCAGGGTTGGATTTGAGAGTGAGAGGGTATTTCAGCAAAAATAAATAGTTTTGTGTAAACATAGAATTAGGATCATGCATATTCAAAAAAATAATTGCATACAAGAAGTATGGCAGAGCAGAGTGTATGTGTGGAAGTGATGAGAATTGATTAATTATATGGTGCAAACAAATCCTGAAGTTTCTATCAAATGAAATGTGACTGGAGGAAACATTGAGGGACTTTAAACAATGCAATGCCACAATAGGGTGTTCATTTATCAAGATTCTTTTGACATCAGTATGCATGAAATTTTGCTGTTGAACAAAATTAAAGACAAAAAGACCCATAAGGAGGATATTATAATGATCCAGGTAAGAAACATGAAGAGCGTTTTCTAAGGCAGTAGCATGGGGGAGAAAAAGTAGAATTGCTGACTTATTTGACATGTACGATTAATGCTCCAAATGATATCATTACACTTACTAAAAAATGCTACCTGCCATCATAAGAAAGAGACATTCAATCATGAGAGTGTTTGGAGGTGAATGATAACAGAGAATTTGAAAGGCAACAGAAGCTGAATTCTTTAAATTAAATAAGTAAAGAAACTAAAGTGCAAAGCAAACAAAATAAGTTGCAATACCAAAGAAAGAACTAATGTTCAAAGGTTTTTAAAAATCTTATTTATAAAAAGTGATATTTTAGCAAGTTGAGATAATTTATTTCCTACTAGGTTCTTTGGGAAACTAGAGACAATGAATAGGAAAGATAGATGACTATTTTACTAAAATCTTTAGGATAAAAGTTAATTTCTGTTCTACACATATTTATAAATACAGTTTTTATTATGTATATATAAATAAGCATAAATAAATATGTATAAGTTAAAAGTACAATGCTCTTAACAAAAAACAAAGCTTCTTTTCTAAACTAAGTATATAAAACACCAAGAATTTTACAATTTACTGTTTCAGATTAACTACTCTGATTTGAATTAAGCCATTTTTAATTACAGAGTAGTTAAATATATAGGAAGTCTGTCAATTAACAAATGCCAGCACTGCTGTGTTATCTGTGACATAATTGTACAAGTGACATGGCTAGAATCAGTCCCTAAATGCTGATTTAGAGAATTGTGTATATTTAGAATGTAAATGTTATTTTAGTCTTGTAGGGGTTGTCAGGAAGCACCTTTCTCTTGGCACACATAATTCTCTTATCTCAGTGACAGACATCTGATATCAAGGTAAATGAGCATGCTTAATATTTAGAAACTATTCAGATGCAAAGCTTATACACCTGGCCAAATATTTTGGTTAGTTTCAGGCTAGAATTTATCAGTCTTTGTATTTTTTTTCTTATATTTTTCTGCAACAAAAATCAAGTCTTACATCATATTATACCTAATAGAGTGATTTTAAAAAGTAAATAATAAAAACCAAATAAATTCTTTTGAGAATGTCAAATAGAAAACAAACAAACAAACAAACAAACAAACAAACAAACTACTTAAGTTCCACACAAATAAATATACAAGATAATACCTGGTAAACTGATGGAAATATTGATTCTATTTCCATAGCTTCCTCAACATTTTATTGAGAATCACTCAAAAGAAATGATAAATGATAAATGTCAAGTCAGAAATTAGAACATTAAAAAAAATTTGTGGAAGGATGTGGTCTAGCTACTGTGTTACAAAACAAATTATAATGCACACTGGCACATCATTCAATATACGCTTTGGAAATATGCAGATAGAGAATGGAAAGACATAAAGAATCAATATTCTTTGGTTATGATATCATCAGAGGGCCTACTCTACTTTCCCACTGATTTACTTCTATTAGTCTATAGAAAACCAAAATGTCACAAGGGCAACACAGATCATTAATCTTCAAATATGATCTCAGGAACCCCATGGTATGGAATTGTTGAGAAGTAATGATGATCCTGGCCTCAGGTTAAACTGGCAAAGATTTAATCAATGTGAGAAAAAGGGATGTAGAGAGAAGCAGCATACCTATTTAGATAATTCATTAGTTTGTGCTTAAACAGTTAAGGAAATCACTTTGTTTTACAATTACAAACCAAACTTTCACGAACATTCTTATACCTATATTTTGTACACCTAGTTAAATCTAAAAGATAGGTTCATACAAGCAGTACTACTGGAATAAAAGATATACGTGTGCATTTTTTGAGGTTTTCCAAACTGCTATTCATGACTTTACACCATTTTTGCACTCCTTTTAATAGTATATGAAAGTATATATCATATCCAATGTTGGGTAGCATCACTATTAATATGTGTAATTGATAGTCAGTAAGTGATATATCATTAATATTTTGCCTATAATTCATGTGTTTACTAGAAATATTTTACAAACATATTAGCCATGTGCATTTCATTATTTAGAATTAATATTATTCCTTAAAATTTATTAAGCAATTTCTATATATTATTTTGATTCTGAAAGTAAACATGTGAGCAAACAAAGCTAGCATTATTATTCATATTGAGAGAAGACAAACTGAATCTAAGCAAATTTTAGGGACTTGTCTAGAGTCACATGTAAGTGGTAGAACCTGACTGGATCCTTATTCATAGGCTCAGCAACTTCCGCGCACCAAAGATGACCTAGCTATAGCCACTGCTGAGTGTCTAATTGACCAATAATGGAAATCAACACTGGGCCAACAATATGGCGCCATTTCCTAAGGGCAATTGGCCAGTTATCGGGAGGCCGATTGGTTATATTGGAGAGATTCTTTCAGGAAAAGGGCATTGTTTCGTTTTCTTGGAATAGAAGTTGACTTTGGATATGGACTTGCCTTCCTCCCACGCAATGCTTCTGTCAAAACTGCAATCTATGGACTCACAGGATATCTTATCCATCATTGTGGTATTCTACACAGCACTCCTGCTGATCAAGGAACTCACTTCGCAGCAAATAAAATTTGACAATAGGCCTGTGCTTATGGAATTCACTGCTTCTACTATGTTACCCACCATCCTGAAGTAGCTGATTTGATAGAATAGTTAAATGGCCTTCTGAAGGCACAATTACAGCTCAAGCTAGGTGGCAATACTTTGCAAGGCTGGAGCAGGATTCTCTAGGAGATTGTATATTCTCTGATATGATTTCTATCTTAACCAGAACTGAAGGGTCCAACAATCAAGGGGGAGAAATGTTGGTAATACCATTACTATTATCTACTAGCAAAATTTTTGGCTTCCTGTACCCACAACCTTATGCTTTGCTGGCCTAGTAGTCTTACTTCTAAATGGAGGAATAATTTCACCAGGAGATCCATCAATAGTTTCAATGAACTGGAAGTTAAATATGCTACCTTGCCAATTTTGGCTCCTCATGTTACTGAATTATTAGGCAAGGAAGAGGCTTACTGTGCTGGATAAGATGGCTGATTCAGATTACTCAGAGAAAAATGGACTACTACTCGACAATGGGGGTAAGAAAGGTTATATCTGGACTAAAGGAAATTCCTTTTGGTGTCTCTTAGAATTACCATGTTCTGTGATTATCGTCAATGGAAAATTACAACAACCCAGTTCAGGAAGTACTGCTAATGGCCTAGAGCCTTCAGAAATGAAGTTTTGGATCATCCCACCAGAGAAAGAAACATAATCAGCTGAGATACTTGCTGAGGACCAAGGGAATAGGTACTGGAACAAGGCAGTTATAAATACTAACTATGATCATGTGACCAGCCACAGAAATGAGGACTGTAATTGTCATTGGTATTTCTACCACATCTTATTATGCATGAACATATGACATCTTATTAAGCATAAATATATGAATATAATTATACATACATATAAAATCTTTAGTTTTCTCCTTTATTGTCTTATCATATAACATAAGATGCATTACATCTTACTATTTACATTTTAATTTTACATTGTAGTATTTAAATTATAATATAGTAACAAAAAGAATAAACATCACCCACGGACTTTGCCTCCTTTTCTGGAGAATGAGTGCATTTTTAGTTGTACTTAGGTTAGTTGTATCATGTTAGGTAGTATATGAATAGTTACTGTTTTTATTTGAAGATTAAGTGCAGTTAAAGAAAATGTCTATGGTTGTCAACTTGACAAAGGACAACTGTAGCAGTTAATTGTTTGTGTCAACTTGGCTACATCAAAGTAGACAAATATTTAGTCAAACACCTGTCTAGATGTTACTGGAAAGGAATTTTTTAGAAGAGATTAACATTTAAATTAGGTGAGTAATCAGATTTACTTATTAAATCCTAGGAAAGCAGATTATCCTCCATAATGTGGGTGGGCCTCATTCGATCAGCTGCTGGCCTTATGGGATAGACTGAAGTACCACTGGAAGAATTATCCTTCCAGAAAGCCTTTGTACCTAAGACTGTAACACATCCACTCTTTCCAGGTTTTCTAGCCTGGTGGTCTGCCCTGCAGATTTTCTCTCTCCTATTTGTTCTGTTTCTTTGGAGAACATTGATTAATTCAGGGTTCACTAGAGGATGGATAGTCTATTGTGATGTTTGTGGTGAACATTGAAAATTGCCTTCACATTATCAATTACATCCTTCTAATTCATTAATAAAATTTCAATTTGGTGAGGACAAAAAGGTATTCAACTAAAATAATAAATCCCAGCCTCTTTTATAAATAATACTAGCTATGTGATGCAGTCCTCACTAACTGAATTGTAAGCAGATGTCTCTGAAGAGGATATTCCTTAAAAGAAAGTCATCTCATTAGAAAAAAAGAATCCCTGTTTTTTTTTGTTGTTTTTGTTTTTTTTTTTTTTTTTTGTTTTTTTTTTTTTTTTTTTGTTTTAACCACAATACTCACTTCCTACCCATGTGTAATTGTGTATCTTAAATAGGCAGTAGTCACCTTTCAATTGTGAGGCTATCAGCTTGGCTGAGAAAGCTAGATGTTAATGCTAACAAAGCAAAAAAAAAAAGAAAAAAAGAAAAAAAGAAAAAAGGATTCCTATTCTCTAATAGCATCATTGAATTACTGCATCATCCCAGGACTGATTATCTATGTCATTTTGGGAAGAAAAAACAGTAGAAGCTAACTTTGAGTTTTCTTTTATTTGTAAATGAATGTAATCTTAATTTATATATCCACTTATGAGATGTATGATGGATAATTTACTTCATGTTCTTAGACCTCTACTCCCCAGATGAAGATGAGGATAGTATCTAAAGTTCCTTCTAGTTTTCACTGTAATGGCTAAAAAATGACTGCTAGAAATTTATTAGTTGCAGGAAAATTACTGCTTTGCTATGCTCATGGGAACATGGCTATGTCCATGGGAACATAGGCTGTCACCCATAGGAACATAACATTCTAACAATAAGCTTTCTGCTTCTGTACCCCCGCCTATGCACCTGACCTGTGAGTTGACAGGTAGTGAAGAGAAGAAAGATAGACCTTTGTGTTTAGACAGAACAAAGAATGGGATTTTGAGCTTAACAACCCTGTACCTCCACATTTCGAGGCTGCTTAATTTGGGGTCTGCATACCCCTGGCAGACCCACCTGGCTGAATAAAGAGTGTGTTTCTTATAACTCACTGAGTTCCAGTGGTCCATGTGTCTTTCAGGGGCTGGCGGCTACAACATTATATTCTAAGATTAATGTTTTCATGCCACAGTATATGTTTAGAACAATAAGAATTGTACTGTTAAGTGTTTTCTCTACAAGTAAATTCATTACTGTTTTGAATTGTTCCAATACTTCTGTTTTAAGTTTTATATTTTGTAGTAAGTTAATGTTACCCACTATTACCATTTTTAGAGGCTTAGAATTTTCTTTGAATTCCAAAGAGTTGTTTCTATCAAGAACTATTTTCAATGGCTTTTGAAAAATCGAAGTATGCATCCTATCTTGCACAGAAGTAATACCCTCAAAGAATTACAACTCAATCACTATCTCTATTTCCTGAATCAACTTAGCTTTCTTGGAAGACAGTATGCAGTGAGTTCTATTAGAATGTTAGCAAATATATTTCTTCAGAGAAAGTTAAGATATTCAAGTGAATGGTATCACACTTCAATGTGTAATTTCCTCCTAGTCATTATTTAATCAATGACATTATACTGAGTGAACTTGTGTAAGATTCTTTGTAAATTTCTTTTCCCATTACTATCATGAATGTGTATCATTTGGACTTTTCTCCTGGCAGTTTTAAAAGCATCTAATCTCTTAATGGCATATCAGATCTGAATACTATCTTTCCCCAAGGCCTCTCATTCTTTAGATTCCATTAACTCAAATTTCTCTTTGTGGCCAAAAAATCCACTCTAATTCTAATACAAAAGTCTTTACAACTTGTATATGCTATGTCCAAAACTGATTTTCCAACCATTCCCCTCATTTTCTTAAGTGCTGAATCAGAAGTGTCTCATGCTTTTTAAGTGCTCATGAATGCTCGTCAGATTGAATTGGCACAGGATGGCAGTGATTTACTTTCTTATACAATAAAAGGTTTTGAAAATTTGCTAACAAAAATCTTAATAGGATCTTTGGTAGTACAGGAAGAGCAATGGAAACTCAAGTGTAAGAAATATTAACACATATTTTTAAAAATACACAAACAATTTGAGTGGCCAGAAATTGAAGAATAGTTATGAATTACAGTTCAATTTCATAAATAAATACTATGCAACTACTGCTGATAATGCTAAAAGTTGTCAAATATTAGAAATACTATTGTATTATAATATTATTTTAATAAATAGCATGCCAATAATTTTACAACATAATCAACCTTATCTACATCTATAGAAATAAGTGCCACAAAATATAACTATGGCTCTATTATCAAATGTATCTGGATCTATAGAAAAAATCTAGAAAGCACACAAAATATTAATGATATTTATTTTTTTAAAGTAAAATCAGAAAAATTATGCTTTTTTTCCCACTATATAATATTTTCCATTTGTTTTTAGTAATATGTTTTACTTTGAAATTTAATTTAAATTTGAAATATAAAAATGAGATACATTTTAAAACCATAACAAAATTGCCATTATGTGAATTCTCCAATTATATGTCCATATCTATGGTCTAGTAACTAGGTTGTTCCAAAAATTTCTGAGCTCTCTGAACATGAACACATAAATCAATATATTCAATAAAAAGGATAAAATTAATCTAGTGAATTTTTGTGTATGTAATTTTTTAAACAACATCTAATATTTGTGGGTTGGTTAACATTTTTATCATTTCTGTTGTATAAGTGTAGTAAGAAAAATATATAAGGACTGTAGTAGTAGCAGTTTCTGGGAAATGCAATATAACATTATATAGATATACTCTTATTCTTTCTCATTTTCTGTCAAAAATATTATTATACATGTAGTTACAAATGATTCATCATTTAAGACATAATAAAGAAATTATGAGTAAAGGATTAGAAAACATTTTCTCCTCTGTGGAGAAATTTAATCTTCGTGTAACTTTGTAGCTCTGTTTCTTAAATGTGCACTAAAGGTAGAAAGAATGTCAATTATGTTAAGCAATTTTGCTTATGGTTGAAAATAACTCACATTTGGTAAATTGCATTTGGACTAGGAAGAATGTGAAATACTTATTAATACTTGGTGGTAAGCCATAACTGGTGACTTCCCTGAGTGAAAACTAGGTTGGTCCCTTACCAGGAACATGGAAGCTATATATCTATTGAAACTTTTGCAAGAGATATCAGTTCTTATTTATGAGATGGGCCTTCTAAGCCATAGTGGTTCCCACACTCACCCAAATGATTTCTTTCCTCTCTCTATAACTAAATTTTATCTTGGAATGCCAAAAGAGCCCCAGAACTGCTGCAGGAATGTGAAGACTCTTGCTAAAAACAGCTGATGTTAGATGCTGGCCTATATATTTCTACTGTTGAGTAATCATTCAACAACGCATGTGTGGCAAGATGGACCAGGGAAATACCAATCAAAATCACAATTACATACTATTTCACCCTTAGTAGAATGGCTAAAATGAAAAAAGAAAAATAACATATTGGCAAGGATGTAAAGATGTTGGAACTCACGTTAATTGCTTTTTGCAATGTAAAATGGTACAGCTACTGTTGGCGACAACATTTCAGATCTCCAAAAAATAAACATATAATTACCCTGTGACCTAGCAATTCAATTCCTAGGTATAAACCCAAATTATTTGAAAACAGATATTTAAACAAATATCTTGTTACAAATGGTGATAGCAGCACTATTCAAAAAAAAACAAAAGCTAGAAAAACTCAAATATCCATCAATGATGAATAGACAAATGGTGGTATATCTACACAATGGAATATTATTCAGCCAGAAAAAGTAGTGAAGAACATGGATGTGCTTCAAAACATTATGCTAAGTGAAAGAAACCAAACACAAAAGGTCATATTTTGTGTGATGCCATTTATGTGAAATATCTAGGACTGCAAAATCCAAAGAGACAGAAAGCAGAGCTGCCTAGATTGAGGTTAGGGGAAAATGAGGAGTGATTGTTAAAAGGGTTTATTTTGGGGTGATGAAATATTTTGGAACTAGAGAGAGATAGTAGTTGTACAACACTGTGAATTACTGAATGCCACTAAATTATTCACTTTATTATGATAAATTTTATATTATGTGAATTCTACCTAATAATATGCATTGATTTCCCTCCACTTTTTAATATCATAACCATTTTATCCAAGTATTTCTTTTAATTGATTTAAAACAAAATGAGCTAGCTCACTTTAAGACCCTCAAGAAAAACTGCCACTTGGGAGAGTCTAGAAATAATAGGCAAGAAAGAATATGAAAATGTAATAAAAACAGCGAGAAAATACTTAAACTCATTGATTTGGTTGAATTGATGTATTTTAAAGCACTGACATTAAATCTATTAAACCGTTTTGTTGTTTAATAAATAACTATTGCACATCCCAGGGGATTGTTTTTGACTGGAATAATTGCAATAATGCATGGACTTTCAGCACAGTCCAATCTAGAAATAAATTCAGGCCAAAGTGTACAGTTCTGTCATCTCTTTGAGAAGCACAGGCCCATGGCAAGTGTAACTTACAATGCCTGAGGTTAAAACAATATGTAACAATACCATTAGAGCTTTCTTAGGGGTTTTGGAAAGACTCCTGAGAACTCCAAACATAAGCAAGGGACTTTATTTACTACCAATTTGTTCTCAAGAAAATGTGAGATCTCTCCAGGAGGCTGGAATTTCATTTTTGGTTGAATACATTACTGTCACAAATAAAATTGATTTGAAAGTATATCAGGAACTTGTCCAATTTCTATTGTGATATTATTTTCATTTTAATTTCTCCTATACATTTATGTCACTATTATCAAATCTATAGGAAGACGGTATTTATAATGGAAAAATTATGAGTTTGGAAATATATCAAGAAATGGAATTTGGCCCCATGATTCGCCATTGTGTGAACCTCAGTGATCCTTTCTCTATTTGTATATTAGAGAAGAAAACAGCTACATAAAATCACATTTGCTTCCTATCACTCAATAAATATTATTTTCTTTCTCTTCTTTATTCTAACCCTAAAGTTAAATGGTAGAATTCTATGTATTGTATACAGATCTCATTTGAGATTGAGTTCACTGGTCCAAAGGCTACTTTATCTTATAAACCTAGACAAAAATTTTTTCAAAAATACTGATCAAATGACATAATTGTTTAAAAAATATATATTAGAAACATTTTGAATTAACACATTGAATTAATGTATGAATAAATGTCTTTATTAATAAATATGGTGACATTTTATTTGTGTAGCAATTATCAAGTGCATTTCTGAAGGTAAAAGATGTTTTAAAATGGACTTTACATTGTATATTTTAGAAAATCAACACCATTTTTCATTTGTGTTAGTTGGTTGATTTGATTCATACATTTATTTTGCAGCAATGGTTCAAAAATACATGTAATAAATATTTCCTTTCGCCTATTTTTATGTGAATCATTATAAATAAATGCTCTCAGTAGCTAATTGTAGAATAATTAGTCTTCTTAATTCGTCTCAAGCTGTTTTGCTACATTTTCTTAATGAAACTACCTTGAATTGAGCTAGTATTACTTCATTGTTGCTTTCTATTGAAAACACACTTCTCCCTTATAGAACAGTACAATTGTCCACAGATGAGTTACTAAAAAGGCCTAATAAAAATTATTTTATAACAATCAGTTTAAGAGTTTGATCAGTTTTCAAAGGAACTATTATAGCATTATAAGTATGAAAAAAATGTGGTGAAAACATTTCACCTCTAAAAACTATATAAGTTACAAACTTACTCAAAGTTACAAATTAAAGGCAAATATTATTTTTTGCCTTTACTTTTATTACTCCACTGCTAATCTGCTCTTTATTATATACATATATTTTTAAAACTTGCATTCTGTGTGTAACCCAATTTTGTGTCATTATGAAAACACTATAAAATGTTCTTTATTAGAAATATGTGTTATACGAGGTTAACAAAGTACATTCAATAAAGTAAGTTTTCCCTATTAAGTTTCATTTTTTAGTATAATATGTTGAACTGTTTAATTGTAGTGGTTTTAATGAAGACTTGTCTTTCTAAAGTCTACTAATCTTAATACATGATACAAACATGATATAGTTATCTTTTAGTTCTAACCATGGGTACTTGTGGTAGACAGAGTGATGATCCTCCTAAAATGTTCTTGTTCTAATCTCTAGAACCTTCAAATATGTTACCTTGTATGGCAAAAAGACTTTGAAAATGTGATTAATCTAAGGACCTTGAAAAGGGGTTAATTTCCTAGATCACCCACATGTATGAGATGTAATCATTAGCATCCTTACAAATGAAAGAGGGAGCAGGAAAGTCAGAGTCAGAGAGAGAGAAATGATGACACAAGCAGACGTGAAAGACGAGAAAGGGGATAGATGGGGAGAGAATGTGATATTTAAAGACGAGGTTGCTGCTGCTGCTGCTGCTGGCTGTGAAGATAGAACAAAGGGTTATGACCTAAGGAATGAAGGCGGCTTCTTAAAGCTGCAAAAAAATAAGGAAATGAATTTTCTCCTAGAGCCACCAGAAGGAAACAGCCCTGCTAATATCTTACTTTAAGATTACTGACATTCAGAGCTGTAAGATAATTTGTGTTGTTTTAAGCAAGAAAATTTGTAGTAATTTGTTACAGCAGCAATAGGAAAATAATACAGTACTGAAGACATAATCATTTTCTAGCAGAAACTTACCATAACAGGAAAGTACAACATGGCAAAAGATTAGGTTTAAGTCACAAGGGATAGGGAGTCTAGAATTCATTAACAATTAGTTATCTGTATGACTTTATAAATCATATTTTAAAAGACCTTTGTATTCCTAGCTATTAAATATGAACCTCCTACCTTTTCAAACTTTTTGAAAATCAAAATAAAACAACAAACATAATAACGCTTCTTGACTACAAAACATTGTATAATCGTTGACATAGTTATTGTTATTTTTATCGTTTAGATGCTGAAACCTTTGATAATTTGAATCTACGACCTTAAACCTCTATCAGTATTCTTTTATTTTAGAGTCAACAAAAGTACTGTTTTCTTTTAACTTGTTACAGTGTTTGTCCCTGTAGTGTCACGATTTAATTCAATAATATGATTTGTTTATATCTAGATATGAGATACTACTGAAGGTTCTGTAGAAGCGAAGGGATGAATAAAGGAATGTCTCCTACTCTCAGTAACACGTAATTTGGCAGAATAAAATGTATCACATATAGGATAAAGAGTGAAAATTTTTCAGAAAGGGAAATATTATATTTCCCAGAAGGGGCTTAGGAAAAACTGCAAATAAGTTTTGGGTAAGTGTCAAAAACAAAACAACAGCAATAAAAAACAAACAAACAAACAAACAAACAAACAAAAACCTTTTAGGAATTAAATAAAAGGCATCAGGTAGTTTTCAAGTCAGAAATAATGACATGAGAATGTAGAAGCAATGTTTAGAGTTTAATATAACAAATGTAGAATGGCAAGAAAATGCACTAGTCTTTCATTTCTGCCTAAAAAAGATAAAAAAATAAAATGGCTTAAAATGACACACAGTTATTAGTCACAAGTCCTTAGATCAAAAGTCAGGCACAGACTGGCTGTGTTCTCTGCTCAGGGTAGGCAAAACTGAAATCAAAGTATCGGTCAAACTGAATTTTCATCTGGAAGCTATAGGGTAATAAGTACTTTCAAGTTAATTCTTATTGTTGGCAGAATTCAATTCTTTGTGGCTGTAGGACTGAGATACCTGTTCCATATTGGCTGTCAGCCAGAGACCTCTCTTAGCTCTTGGAGGCTACTGACTTCCTTCTCATGTGGCGCCTACCACCTTAACAGCCAGCAACTGAGAATTTCTCATGTGTCAAATACCGTCATTTGTTGAATTGCTGGCTTCTTAGACAAGCCAGATAAAACTGTTTTTAAAGAGTTTATGGGATTAGGTCAATCCTAATGAGATCATCTTAAAGTAAACCAGTTTGGGATCTTAATTGCATCTGCAAAATCACTTCATAGTAGAACCTAGATAAACATGTAATTGAATAATTGGGAGATGATGTGTGTACAAGGGCCAAGAATCTTGAGGGGCCATATTAGAATCCTATCAACCACAGGAACAAAACAAAGATGATCTTAAAAAGGAAATGCATTACTCTTGAGGACAAAAAAAGCTTAATATTATGCTAAAATACTTGGGTTCTATTCTATAATTACACAAAACTGGACTAACAACCCTCCTATATTTTATATAAGAAACCTTTAGTAGAAAATCAACAATTTCAAATGAGCTAAAAATATCTGATGTAGCAAATGTTTTCCTTCCCTTGCTTTCCAGTGATTCAATAAGATGATGGTATAATTTAAAAAATTAAAACAATAACTTCTTTAAACCAAGAAAATGACCTGAATTTTTGAAGAAATCTGAATTATGGAAAACCAATTAGATCGAATTGACAGGAAATACAGATAAGGAACATAGAAGCCCAGAACACTGAAGTGTGGTGATTCTAAAGGAATATCCAGAGAATATGCAAACCAATTTGACAGATATAGCAATGATGAGTGGGCCTCAATGTGATTATCAGACCTGTTTCAAAACTGGACTCAGAACAACTAAACTAGTGGGTCTCTTCTAGCAAAATAAAGACCTTAGCAGTGAAAGAGGGGTCCATCTCTTCTAGTTAGGTATCTGGAATAAAATCACCCCAGTTGGAAACACACTGTATCAATAACACAAAGCTCAGAGTCTGTACTGGAGTTCAAGGAAAAGATACATTCAAAACAAATGTTATAGGTCCAGTTCTCTGCATTGATCATCCTGGCCCTTCTCAAGAAAAAAATAAATGAATAACGATATCACCTATAAAGAAGTGAGAATGAAATTAGTAACATTGAATAATAGAAAATAAAATAAAACAAAATGTTACAAATTTAAATACTTGAGGGAAAATTATTTGAATGCAGAATTCTATATTCAGGCAAATGTTGAAATAATGAAAATATTTTTAAACATGCCAAGCAAAAAATGTTATCCAATTAGCATAAATATGACCTTTTGTCAGGATAAACTACAGTAAAAGAAAAAGAAATCCATAAGAAAAGACAGCAAGAAATATGAGTCAGTAGCAGCTGAGTATTTTCAAAAAGAATCAAAGAAAGTTTACAAGAAGTTAAAAGGAAGTCCTTTGAATCTTGAAAGCAGGAATAGCCTCTTTAAAGTATCAGGATTTAGTAAAAGGATTACATTCCCTACTTTCTGTGCTCACTTACTAATTTGGATCTACAAAAAACACTGACTTAATCATAACATGTAAACCGGTCTTGGGCATAAAATAGTTCAACATAAAATCAGTACATTGATGACTTCATTGCAGTTGTAGAACAGAATAAATTTAATGGTATTCTTTAACATTTTCAAATTGTCTAATTTATAAAAAACTATGAAGAAAGGAAAAAGTTAAAATATAGGTATATTAAGTTCTTTATCTTTTAATCTTATATCAACAGGTCGATATATAATATCTAATGTTGATGAAGAAAAATAAAAAAAACATTAATTAAAGTTATAAAAGGAACTAGTAGGTAACCTATGAATAATAGTATACTTAGTGAAAATCACAAGTAGATGGAGGAAGAAAGTGGGAGATGAAAATACTAAATTCTTTATCTTTCAGATGGGACATCAGAATTCATTCTAAAATTAATAAATCAAATATATATATATATATCAAATATTTAAATATGTATTTTCAATTAAAAGAACTTTTGAAAATGGTTAAATTTGGTTACTTCTTGCATCTGAGGATAGGATGGAGAGAGAAGAATAAGATTTATATATATAATTCTGGACCATTCTCTGTGTTGTATTTGTGCATACCTATTAACAACTTTAAAACCTGTTTTATGTAAAGAAATAAATATTCAAATGGTCAGAGGAAAACATTTAAAATATAATGAAAGTAAAATGGAGAATATTATATGAACACAATTTAATTATCTCTATAGTACTGTCTTCTTTCCCTTTAACAATAAAATGGTCTATTTTAAAACCTGGTAAAGGTAGATGTTCTGTTTCTAAGTTTCAAATAATACTAATAAATTAATGTCACAAACTCTCCATCAGTCTTTGCTTAGAAATAGTGCCAACATTAAGTCATGACTCAATTACAGTTATTAATGATAGATTAATAAGAAACCCAGAATTTAATTTTGTCATCCTTTTGGGAAACAGTTATATATGATTAAAGATTTGAACTCCTTCAAAAATATACTTTTTTTTTTTGTAAAGAAAGAATTAAAACTGCCATTGAGTGATGATGTTTTGTCGATATGATAAAAAATGGCTAAGCGGAAGGTTTTCAGAATAAAAGAACACAGGTGACCCAGTCAAATCTCCTTACAAACATGCTAATGACAGACCTCCTGGCAAACAATTCATACTATTTACTAGCAGTAGAGTTCTTAAACACAGAATGCTTTCAGCAGGAAATATCTGATAATCTAGTGTGGTACACAAAGCAGGAATCTGTTAATTAAAGGCATGCCTCTGGAACATGTCAGGTAAGCTCTGTCACTAGCTGAGCACAACATGAAGGTGTTTCATGACCTGAATGGCCTTTTATGTGTAAGTGATATGAATCATACATATTACTTAGACCTTATATATATAAATCTGGAACATGGATAGATCTGATATGGAAAGAAATGACCTAGGGGGCTGTGTTTGTGGCTTCAGAGCTCTCCCTGCTTCACCTATTATTTATGAGTAATTGTATTCCTGAAATGTTTAGTAATGATGTATGCTAGGTTAAGACCTGTTTTATGTGCCTGATTAGACAATCTATTTATTTTTATTATCTCGAGCACCTAAAAATCTGCAGAAAATTATGGAAATTAATGATATTGCAAATATTATTGCATAACTTTCCCATGCTTTTAATAAACTATAGTTTTCCAGTATTTTAATCATATGCGTTCCTAGTAGTAATAACACAATGCATTTTATTTTTATTTTACCACAATGAACATTTCTAATCTAGCTCTATTACACCTAAGGAATAGAGAGTGACATATTCAAAAGAAGAGGAAAGATTCAATGTCTACAAAGACTAAAGTGCATAACGCAAACAAATACATTTAAGGAAGAGAATGTTTATTAAGAAGTGGAACAGAAGGGGGCCTTTTAGATTTACTTGCTTTTTCATATGAGATTACTGAACACTTTCAAACTGGACACAGAAGAAAATCAAGGTGTAAATCCCATGATATTTCTTTGCTAGAGTTGAAAACTTCAAGCACATTTCCTTTTCCTAGTGCAGAATCAGTTTAATTAAATGACTTGAGAGCCTTCTAGAAGAGATTGTCACAGAATTAAAACTGTGTTTTTAGACTAGTATTGGGAGAGAAAACAGTCAACACAATTCTCTTTGAATGAATATATCTTACTGTTTATTACAGTTTCTGTTTTAATGAGCACCTAGCTGTGTGTCTATACATATATAGAGAGAGACATGCACACACACACACACACACACACACACACACATATATTTTGGTGATCTCTTTGCCTTTTTGTTTTGCTTTGTTTTAATGATTCAGTGTTCATACGAACAGCTCACCAGGGTGTTCAAACTTCACAGACCTCTGAAATGATTTAATAATATTTTCAGTTCATCATTATTGCTATATGTCTAACACAGCATCTGGAAAGATTGCTTAACTACACTTTTAATTATGTTTCTGTTTAGTTTGATGTTATTTTTAAAATTTAATGGAAAAAAGTATTTATCCACATTAAGAATCTGTAAAAGGAATGGGGAAATCATTTCCAATGTGGAAGAGAATTTGTCTGAATAGAGAATTGGCTAAGTCCAATATATATGTACAATATAACCTTTTATTTTAGAAGTCAGGTAAGAGGTACTCTGATAAGTGAGAGAACTAAAAACAAAGATATCAATTCTTAATGCCAGACTATTAAGGCTGAAAGAAACATTTTTTGTTTATTTGTTTACTATAGTCATCATACTGTATATTATATCCCCAGCACTTATTTATATCTGGAAGAAACTTTTGAGATATATATTGTGAAACCATATAGTTATTCTTTAAGTAATCCTTGGAACTGATGTTAGTTATTGTTTCCTGATTAATTAGCTGAATAAATTATTTGAATATGTCATTTTACATTTATAATGGTTGTGATTTTACCATTTGAGAGAAAAGAGGTAACATATATCCATATGTATATACATATATATGTATATGTTAATTTATGTAGGACACTTTCAAAATAAAATTTTTATAATTTTTGTTTGCTCTATTTCTTTGTTTTGCTTTACTAAATTAGCATTGTGGCCAAAGACAAGCTAAATAATCTGTGTGATCTTCTTTTAAACATATTATCTTGATACTTTTTGACACAGTGCCATATTTTTTCTTTCTCTTTCCCCTAATAGGAATTATATTTGGATTGCAACAACTGAAGATAACATTTCTTATAGACTCAAGGGCAAAAGAGGTCCAGTAGCTTACAGAAATATTTGGGGTAAATATAAAATTGGGGTTAGCATCTAGCATATCTTCTTTTTATCAGACATGTGCTTAAGCTTTTAGTACACATCTTTTTTGATGTAAGATAACACAGTGACTTATCTTTAAATTTAAAAAATACACTGATCTGCTGAGAAAAGTGATTTTGAATATTGTACAGAGGATTTGGTTGGCAGATTTTGTGACATGAATCATGCTTCCCTGGGTGGAAAATAGCATGGTGATGATTCCAACTTTACCTTTGGTTGTCTTGGGAAATATCAATAAAGAAGTGTCAACTGTTTCCCTATTGACATTCCTGTTTATCTTACAAATAAAAGCAGTCATCCCCGATGGAATATATAGACAGCATTTTCCAAACTGCTACAAATACACTGAGGCAAAAGTTCAGTGGGAGAAAGGATGAGGAATAATGTACCATACAATATCAGAGTTTCCGACAGAGTGAAATCTGTATAATGAAAATGATTTTTGGATTAATATATTTACTCTGATGGATTTTTTAATTGAATACTTTATATGTGTTATAGTGCCTATTAGGTGCAATGCATTTAATTGGGCATGCACTTGAACAAGAAGCAACACCAAAAAACATGATCAAAAACATTCACACAAACATATGAAATACTTTTGGTATATACATTTGGTATGCATATTTATACTTTAATATAAAAATATATAGGTATGTGAGTATACATATCTTTAATACATAGTACCTATTGTAAAAATATACAATATTAAATTTATATCAAGTGTTATATTTATTTTAGTAAATTTCATATCAAATGAGTTATACTATAAAAATTATTTTGACTATGATAAAATAAAATTAATTCAGAAAATTGTGATATTTGTGGCTATTTTGAAAATTATTTCTATGAAATTAGTATGTTAGGTCTCGATTAGTTTGCTAGATATTTGTAAAATCAAGAAATGTTAACATCATTTTTATATTTTATATTTATTTTCAGGGTCTTGCAAGGATGAAAATTGAGAATCTGAAGTGAAGATGAGGGCTATTATATTATCAGATTTTAAAATATAAATGCAACAGTAGGAAATGTTTAAGTTAAAAAAAATACTCAATGAGATGTTATAAATCCATTAAAACAACTATTATAAAAATTCTGTAAAAATGGAAAAATGATATTGATAGTATTAAAATGAATGATGTAGAGTACAAAATTGTATGTACCTAAAAATAAGCGCACATAATGTTAAGAAAAAAATCACTTTGTTACTAGGGTAAACCAATTTTGAACTTTAAAATTTTGAATATAAAAATGATTACATACATATTTTAGTGAAATAATATGTCAAAAATATAGCATGTGACTGTAAGTGGCTTTAAAATTTAGTCTTTGAAAAAATAGGATTATATAAAAGCAATAGATTTACCAGGAAGAACTGATAAATTTTTCTCCACATATTCTATCTCTTTTGCATTTTTTCCCTTTTTTCGTAGTTCACCAGTAAAAACAAACAACAACAAAAACAATTCCTGAATTCCCAATGTTCATAGGCAGCTAATAGTACTTTCAAGGAGCTTTGGACTCTATGATTTTGATACAGTGCTGTTCGGTCTTTAAGCAACACAGTATAGATTTGGGTTAAGCTCTTGAAAGTTTGTATATCTCAGTATGCAATTATGTACTTAAACTCAGAACACACAACAAAGAGAAATCAGATAATCAGGCTGAGCAAAGGGTTTGAATGCTTCAGTGAGGCTAGGGGCACAGCAGACCACATCCCTGAAATGCATATGTTACCACGGGCACATGGTAATGTTTCTTATGCATTTTATCTTCAATAGCTGGACAGAAGATAGAGATGAAAGATAGAATATGAGGTTCAGGTTGGGGGGAATTCATGGATAGTTTTGTTGGAAATTCTGCTTTACTTTTCAGAGTAAATTTCATTATTTTAGGTACTAATTATCATAATTTAATATTAAATAATGGTATCTGAATATACATCAAGGCACATGCTATGTAGAATTATCTTTACATAGCATTAACTATTTAAAATTGTTCTTAGACAATTTCTTACACACTAGGAAAACAATTTTGAATACTACCGATTACATCTAGAGACATAAGACAAAGCTATGGTGACACGTGCAGCACAGAACAGGGAGATGTTGGAAAAAATCAGTCTCTGTCACTAAGAACAAAATATTATCATTAAGAAAAAGTGTTATTTTATAGTAGATTAGGTAATACTGAAATTAAAAGGAGGAAGAGTAGAGAATAGAAAGTGTTAAAAAACTCAATGATTGGTTTTGTGTGTTTGTAGTAGATTGTATTAAGAGCTTAGAATAAAATGGTAGAAAGTGACCAAAACTTTACCTTGTGGATTATAAAAAGAATGACTTCATTTGCAAGGCTTGGGGATTTGAAAGCTGCTAGAATTATGTGATGCAACTATGAATGATCTATAGTATTTTAGACCTATTTCTTACCTTTCTCAGGATAAACATTTCTATTAGAGTCATCTTTAGTCTATATAAAAATATTATGATAATCATACATGGCATCTTGGAAGTTATCTGTTCATAGAACAATGATTATAGGAATAGAACAGAATTCTGGTATATAAAGATTTGATGATACCAGGTTACACAATAACTTGGCCAATTTTGTGACTTATCTGATTTTTTTTAAAAGGTATCATACTTTTGGCAACTTGAAAAAGTACAGATGATCTAAATGTGCAGCTAAAAATTTTCACAAAAAGATATATTTCTTAGAGATAGAATTGAAAACATTACCATGTTCTGCTATCATGGTGTATGATCATAATAAAGAAACCAATTTTATATAAATGCAGTGCGTTCAAAATCCCTAGAATGCTCCTTTGCTCATAGAGATAAGAATTACGTAAAGCATGTTCAACCTTAAATTGTCAAGACTGCAAATATTTGTATTTCTGGATAAAAAAAGGAATGAAAATTAGTTACTGTGTGTGTGTGTGTGTGTGTGTGTGTGTGTGTGTGTGTAAAATAGCAATATATATACAAGTATATGTATTTATACATCTTTTGCCTTCATTATCCTGTTCTCTATTTCTAGTACTCCATGAGGCATTATTATTTATTTGTACAAATAAATATAAATTGTTTTTAAATAATCTTATAGGTTATTTAGATTATTGAAATTGAGTTTTGTTTAAGATATTTGCTGGTGCCTTCTAAATGTAGTAATTCACTTTAAATTTAAATGTAAGTAAATATTAAAGTAGCCAGGCAAACATAATAAGTGAACCATTCCATAGACTGTTTACTATTCATTTATTTGTGATCAGATTTGACATAATTTAGAATATCCTGACAATTTGGTTCGACTTGATCATTGTCATAGCTTCAAAAAGATAAAGAAAGTTATTCGTGTAATTAACAATAAAATGTTCATTGGTAAACAGCTGGGTGAAAAATTTCTACACATTATGTCATAGATATAAAAAGAAATGTTTGCTTCTTTACTTTCTAAATAGATTATTTTCCTGTTACTTGAGCCATTCTCCACTGGGTAGTAGAAAATGAATAGTAATTCAACCCATATTTAATGAATAATTACTGATAACAAGTTTTCCTGAATAATTGCTAAGTATATTCAATTCATATTTATTCTCCTACCACCTGCCAAATCTTGGTTCCTGGGAATATGGAGGGAAAGGAGAGAGCTTAATGAGCTTTTAGCAGCCAAAGTTCATATATTCTCTGTATACAGTACCTGATTTCTCTAACCATAAGTAATGTTCCTGCCTCCATTTTTGAAGTCACCGCCTAGTGTATCCCATTGTCTGTTTATTCTCACTTCGTTAAGGACTTGGTAGACCTCTTCAGTGACTAAAATTTATCCGTGTGTTCATTCTCACTGGAAAAACAGACATCTCTGAATATAGTTATACTTTTCATCCTGCTCACTGGCTCAGATCACCCAATCTCAAAGCAGTTGCTTTTTGAGTCCCCCTAAAAAGGCAAGGGGGAAATTCTGGGCACTATCCATTGCACATTTAAACAGAGCTTCCTGGGTAGATCCAACAAAAAAGCTTGTTGCTTAAACATATTCTGCAGCCAAATTTACTTTGATGTAGGCTGAGTTTTATATTGGTGTGAAGAATTCTCTTTCAGAGTCCATAATTTCAACATATCTTTGTAAGATATCTCCCCTGTCTGGGTCATTGCCTGGAGAGAAGAAATCAGAATACATATACCTAACTGATTCTCTCTGCATTGTCTTTGCTTCTTTCTTTATCCTCTTTCTAAGCATTTTTCAATAATCATTCTGGAATAAGAAAAAAAGTACTTTTACTATCTCTCTATATCATAGAAGCATACAATATAATCACATGGCAACTTAAACAGTAACCTCATGGCCCTTGGTACCTTCACTCTCCTTTCCAACCCTGGCCTCATATTTTAATCACCTGGAAAGTTTCAAACATAAGGTATGTTTTGAACCTATACCAGACTCCGAGAGTAATATTTTTGAAAGCTTTCCTGGGAATTCTAATATTCAGCTTGAATTAAAGTTTCCTTGTTTTATACCATTTCCACTTCCTATCACAGAAAAGAGAAATCCTGATGTCTTAGTTTATAGAGAAGCCAGAACAATCTTGAAATATATTATGAGACAATCCTCTGAGTAGATAATTTAAGGTTTAGCTCTTGATCTGATTAGAAGGAGATAAAAATATGATTTTTAGGATGCTCGATGCTAAGTACTGCTCCCAATTTCCCACATATGTTAACCTTAGATTTTAAAATATTTATTACTTTCTGTATCAATTTTATTTTAAAATTTGATTTTATTAAGAGTAATTCATAGAATCTGTCTCATTTTTTAAAAAAGAAAGTATAAATCTATATAGTCGAAAGTATAAAATAAATCTATAAAATATTAATTAATATAGACATCATCTCAAAAAATATTACAGCATCATTAATGTAGTATAATAAAAACATAATAGTAAAATCGAGGGGTACAATTTTACTGATGCATCGTCCAAGTCATTATGTAAACTATAGGAAGAATATTTTTAAGACTTAATAAATAATCATTACAATAAAAATAAAGATACACCACTTGGGCTCAAAATGGTTTCCTTATAGTGATTATTATTTCTTTTTTACAAAAATAAAAATGTCAGTAGTAACAAACACAATGGAGAGGCATTTTTTTGATTGGCTCGTAATGCATAATTTACATGTTAGGTGAATTTTCATACTGTAGTCTATTGTTTTTACTTTTTTTGAGATAATTATATTTAGGTAACATAGAGTAGAGACCTTTTTTTTAAAGATGTAGCATATTTCACATACCCTGAAGAGTGATTGACTCAATAGACAGCTATCAACCTAATGGATAGTGGAAAATGGCAGGGAAGGAGGTGAACTCCACTGGAGAAAGTTTGAGAAAATGACATCGGTTCAGATACTAAAACTGATTATTTTGTCCAGAGTCTGGTTCAGACTCAAGAATGAACAAAAATTTCAGTGTAAGTCTATAAAATCATGAGTCTGAATTTGAAATGTCAAAACAATAGAGAGCTATGATTAACTAGACATATATGTGTGTTTCACTTAGGGGGTCAGGGAGGATCTTCATGAGGAAATTGTATGTTCTTCCGCTGCTTTGATCTTTAAGTGATTTAAAAAAAATGAGGACAATTAGATTAAATTACACATAACAAGAAAAATCTCAAGAAAGATGTTTGAAATGCATTAAATCACACATTCCTTTATCTGCATCTCATATTTTCTTATTAATATTTAAATATTAGCTTGCAGATAAAAATTTATACCCAAATATCAATGAATGATCTCTTTTTTAAATATCAGATTAGTGAACAGAAGTTTAAATTATTAGAAAATGTTCAAATTTGAGAATAAAGTGGCTCCATTTCTATGGCAATCCAAGTCCCTGCAGGAAGAGCAAATTCCAACAACCCGGCCTGACCGTGACATCCTCTGGAGCAGAATAAAACAGCATGCCATAAAGCAATGAATCTTGACTTACTCGGTGAAGGTCACTTTAGTGACTTTTGGGAGACATTTCAGACATACTGAAGCTGCTAAAGTAAAAATCAAAATGTTTGTGGGGCAGCAGAAATAAGACAATCATTTTTTTTGCTATCTCTTCATAGCATCTGTGTGACAAATCTCTTAGAGTGAAAATAACTCTGAATTGCCATAGGCTACCAGGTGAGAGAACAGACACAGTGTGGCTTTAGTTTAAGGGCAGAGAACAGGCAAAAGGGTTTAGAGGACAATCTTTTTACCTGATGCTGTTTCCACTTTTTTTTTTTTAATCGCAATGGCTAAAATTCAGAATAACATGACTTTATTGGGAACTGTTCAAATCTTTTTATATGAGTGAATCACTCAGAAAATATGAAATTGGGAATCAAATACATATTGATTATTTATGATGAATATACAGGCCCTAACTATGTATTACACTTGATGAAATCAAGTATAGATCCAGAAAGGCCAGTGAAAGTGATCTATTCCAAAGCCTCAGTTTGTACATGCAGAAATAGAGCCCTGGGAAGGTGAAGATGGAAAGTGTCTTCTGTATCAGAAGTTCATGATGAAACTGCCTGAGGTACTCGTGTCTCTTGATTCTTCAAATTCATTTGCCACATGGATAAATGATGTATGTTTACATTATTTCCTCAAATTAAAAAAAAATGATTATGCTAAATATATGATTTTAGATATTCTTAGCTACTGTAATATTATTTCATATTAAATTAATCAATTAAGACTGCTATCTACTGGAGTTCATGGTGATTTATTTAGTTTAGTATACCTGTCTCTAGGGTCTGATGCCCTGGGCATTATCCAAAATGACCCTCTGGATTTCAAAATAACAGTCCAGATCCACCCTGAATTCCCACAGCTTATCTGTGTACAGTAAACAGTATCCTAACTTCACTAATAACATAGAACTGGAAAGGCCCTTGTGATAATCTAAGTGAGTCTGATAATCTAGCACCTATGACTAAATGAAGCATTCTTTGGCAAAGGATATTAACAGCTGGTAAGATAGTTTTACAACATAAAATATAAAAATAATACACACATATTTCCAAATACCTAGTTTAAACAATGAAACAAATGTGTAACAACATATCTTGTGTTTTTTGGTACTTGGAAAAAATCAGAGAAATTACTTTCTTAGACATACCACCACATCAGGAACAACATTCCAGAATCTTTTTATGAAACAAACAGTTCCTGCTGAATTTTAATGTTTAAATCAATGATATATGTATATTTGTGACTTTTTATGTTAGAAAATAACTATTTTACTGAAAACTTACCCTTGACTAGTATGCCAGTGGATTGGATCTACTACAAGGAAAAATTAAGGCAAGGACATATCAGATCCTTTAGTATGCATTAATAGCAATGTGTGCATGTAAATGAAGGCTAACTTTCTCCCTGCAACAGTTTCTCCAAGCACAGTTTTGTTGGTATTTGAGAATAGAAGGATTCACAGCAAAAGAAAATATAAACAGTTTGTTTATAAGAAGTTAAAGTGATCATTTCCCCCTACCCTCCTATTTATGCTAAATGACTCAGATGGAAAGCTACTGCAAGTTCATGGGTTAAAAATGTATCTTTTCTTAATACTAAAATGATACGTGGATGATATTTGTGAGTGATGACTAAAAAGGAAAATATTTATAGATTGATGATAACTAAGACTGCTGTATCATATCCAGTTAACTAAACAACATGTTTTATTAATAAATGTAAAGTATATAAGAAAATGGAATCTGTATTATTAACTTCATTTCCGACATCACCCCTATTTTAAACTCATCTTTACATAAAGTGTTGAAAAAATCAATCTTGGATTTACAATTGATAGGGAAATAAAAATAATATTAAAATAAACTAAATTATATACATATTAAGTACTTACTTAACCAATATCCCTAGATTATTTTTACTATACGAAACCTGGTTTTTTCATGGTTTATGGTTGTTTAAATTTGCAAAATTTGCAAATGCTTTATAAAAGAACTATGAATAAATTGATTTATATTTAATAAATACTATTAGCTGACTAAAATATTTAAAATTTAATAAATTTTGAGGTAATATAGAGGGTCGCCACCATAAAATATAATTTAAAAAATCCTGTCATTTACTAACAGGCAATTGAATGGTATTTTTTTGTTAGTCATTTATTTCAGACTTTATCTTTGGTGCTTTAAAAAAAAAAACTCTTCAAATCCTCATCCCAGAATGACATCTTTAAAAATGGCATAACAAAGACACAATAAATAAAAATATCACATTCATACAGTCTACACAATTTAAATTATTATAACATTTCAGAAATGTCATTTATTTTTGGAGATTTCTTTCTTACCTGCTTGTGAGCATGGTCATATGAATTAATGTGATTGTCAAACTCCTGATGCTTATAGTACTGCTTGTCACAGAGTTCACAGTAAAAATTGGCCTTCAGATCCTCTAGAGCTTTTGCTATAGTGTTCTCCTTCTCAGCATAATCCTAAAAAATAAAAGTTCAAAGAATGAAGCAATTAGCTCTCCCGTGAGTTTACTTTGTTCTGATGGTTGTCAACTAGTATAATAATTACAGTTAAAAGCAGAATTGAACAGACAAAGAGAACAATAAAGCAAATAACAGCAAATCAAATTAGAAAAAATTATGAGTTAAAGAAAACAAAAGGTTAACAGAAGAATCCATAATAAATGGTAAAAAGAAAAGTAGAAAAATGGAAAAGACAAGGAAATCTGAGAAAGAAATAGAAGTCCTTGCTTGAACAAGTTCCTGTGCTATGTTAGCACTAAAAAAAATAAATATATAGCCATGTTGATTCAACAACAGTATATTTCTGGCAATGCCTTAGTTAACATAAAACTTCTAAATTCTGAGCAACATCTAAAATGTGTCCTGTTTGATGAAGTCCATAGGGGTGCACAAATATTCAAGTATTTTTGTTTGCTTGTTTGTTCCCTCAGATATCTATGTAGTAACTTATTCATCACAACTAGATTTCATTTGACTAATGTTTTCATCTTGACTCATATCAGTTTAGGTTGAACTTTCAAATATTCTTTAGTCTTTAAAAAATAAGATTCTTTTCTGTCAATTCTTTACTTAAACTAAAAGATTAAACCGTATAAGCAGATTGCTTTTATCATAAATAAAGATGGCTACATAATCAAACTCCAGAAAAGATGGAAAATATAGTCAGTTATCAGTAGCTTTCATTTACAAAGCATAAACTAGTAAAATGTTTGAATGTGACTTTAAAGTTTTCTTTAGTCTAAATTTATTATTTCATGCCTCTTTAAATGTTAACATTGCCAGACAGTATAAATTTTACATGTTAAAACACTGTCCAAGTCTTTCATTGAAATGCTGATATGAAGAACACCTAAACTTCAATCATTATCTTAGTTATATTATGTTTCTAACAATAGATTCTCTCACACATAACTCCTTTATAATCCAAAATAAGTACATATGCAGGCCTATTATATGCTACTGTAAGACACTCACTCTTTCCAGCCCTGGGACATAGAATAAAATGTTACAGTTCTCTCTATGGAAATGATGATTGTCTTTTTATCAAATATAAAGGATAGAAAGGACTCATAGTTTGACTGTTTAAATTACTTCTATAAAATTTAAAAGTGGTTTACTAATTGTAATTTAATTAATGACAAATATATGTCTTACATTATGGTACTATATATTGTGTACACATGTCATATCATAATGTTCACCATAATTTGTACTTATAGCTTGTAGTATTTGCCATAACCTATAAATATACAGCTCACTTCCTCACTTTAAAGACAATGATCTATTGTTATGTTGTATTAGTTTTATCAAGTGTATAGCAAGAGGTGATAAATGGCAAAATCATTCAACTTGTTCATATGGTTCCATCAATTTCAATAAATTAACTATGTCTTAGCAAATTTGTGGAATTCTCTGGTATTTTTGATGACTTTCAATATGTTTTTAAAAAGGTTAGTTTAAAAATATGAAAATGAATCATATAAACTACTTATGGATTTTTTACAAAAACTTCAAAACAATACTTTGTAGATTAGCCAATTTAAATGGAACAAAAATTAAGTACTATAATTTCATGGCTAAAGTGTGTGAAGCAGAGATAAAATTCCAGTCAATATGCATTATATAATAATAGCAACAATTTTTGGTCCAAAGCTGAATTAGCTCTCAAAACAATATTTTTGAACTGCAATTTCTTTGCAAACTAGTTGATGTTCCTCATTAATTATAATTACAGTTAAGCTATTTCTTCTCTCTAAATATTTGGTTATTGTTTATTATAGTGTAAGTTTTTTTTTTCCTAAGATTGGTATTCCTCCAGAAAAATAATTGTTTCCTACTTATTCTTTTCACTAAAATGCAAAATCTTTGAGGAAAGCAAACTGAGACTCTTGAGTAAATTGCATTCTTTAAAAATATTAGCCTCTGCCTAGATTTGAAGAGAAAAAACAAATCTAAAAATAATAACCAACATTTATTCAGGGCTTGTTTAGGGTCAGTCGTTGTGTAAGAAAGAGTTTGGATGTATTAACTAATTTACTCCTGATTAATTTTATAGACATGTATATTCTAGACATCTCCTCATTTTACAAGTATGAATGCGTATTCCATATTTGAACCCAGCTAATCTGATCCATAGCTTTTCTTTATTTATACTTTTAAGTACATAAAAATAATAGAGAGAAAAGTGTAATTATGCCTATAAATTCATTATTCAGCTTCGACAATTATCAACTTCAACCTAAGCTTGTTTTATTTTATCCTAGCCTATCTCACAGTCTTTTCCCAGTCTCAGATAATTTTTTTAAAAAAAATTCCAAGTTCATATAATGTTATGTGCAAATCTTTCAGTATGCACCTCTAAATAGAACTTTTTAAAAACATTATCGTGAAACTAATAAACCAATACTAGACCTAAATAAACAAAGACAATAAAGAAACATCAATCATTCTTTATTATCTTCAATAATACAGTGACTATGTTCAAATAACTATTGTTGTCTAATATTTTAAACTAGTTTGTTGAAAACAAGATTAAATAAATAAGTCCTGTACATTAGCATCATGTTTCTTAGTCCCCAATTCTAGTCTTCTCTCTTTCAGTTTTACCCTTATTGAAATTTATTTTCCATAAAAAATTTAAATTATGCTTTACATTTGAAAAAATGTTCAGAAGAGATATTACAAGAATACGACAATTAACTCATATAATCTTCACTTAAATAAAACTATTAACATTTTGATGCCTACTTGTTTTCTTTCTCTATTTCTATCTCTATTTTCCTTTAAGATATTAAAAGAAACAGCTTTGCAGAAGCTTAGGTTGCAATAGACTACACAAGTAAGAAACATATTTGGGTTAGAGCTTGCAATAAGGTGTCAGAGATGTTTCCAGAAAATGTTGGTAGAATTAGAGGACTGGTTATTTTAAATATGTGTGTATCATAAGAGAAAGGAGTCATTTGTATTGCCATTGATTATATATATTTTAAGACATATGTAAACAAAATCAGCTGTTAGACTGACATGCCCCAATGTCCCTTGGCCCTCTACTTCTCCACTGTGAATCATATTAAAAGAGATATTGACTGACATTATAAAGCACAATAACACATATTCAGCACAGCCATCCCATTGCAGAAGGTGAAAAACAAATTTAAATAAGATGAAAGAGGAGCACAGCTATTCATACATGTCAACACCAAATTCCTCCCCCATCTCGCAAAGCTATTTTGTTCAACTATCTACACAATTTCTGCAACATTCCACTGAATGTGGTGGCAGAAAGTGAAGAAGAGAGGGACAGCTGCTTATAGGTAGTCAAGTCATCTAAACTCATCACATGTTACAGACACTTAAAAGCACTAAAGGCTGAATGCTTACTTTTAGGGAAGCAGCATACAACTCCAAGTTATAAAGTCAAGAATTTTTTGATATACAACATTAGCAGCTGTGCAGTACATTTTTTTTTGTTTTTAGATCAGCAAATTAAAACAGAAAATTTAATGTTTATCCACAGTTCCTAGGCCGTCAACCTTATATCAAAAATGAATAGTTACAAAGTTAGACTTTGAAGGGAGAAAAATTTCTACTCCAAAATGAAGCATCTCATGGTGGCGTCAGCATAACATGGTATCAAATAATAGTTAGCCTCTTTTACAAGGCACCCATACATAACTTGGTGCACTTCCCTGAGGAATGTGAGTTCCACAAGAGCAGGGATTTGTACCTGTTTAGTTTACTGTTGCATTTCCAGCATTAGCAGACACTCAATAAATAATAATAAAAATTATTAGCACTGTCTTTTGTTTTATGCACACATAAAAAGCAAACCAAACAGAAACTAGCAGCACCAGATATATAGTATTATTGAAATAGTGTTCATGCTTGGGTTTGTGGTACCCAGTCACTTGGGAAACATCTTTAGAGCTAATACCAAGTTATAATGTATACAAATTATCATTGCTAAAGAATAGTTGTAATAATACATTACATCCTGATCTGTCTGCTAGAAATTCTATTTAAAGTAGTTTAAATTAATAGATTGGGTACTGTTAAGAATATAATTATTTTCAATGCTGAAAATAATTCAAAAAATCTCTTTTCCTTTCCCATTACTCTATTAAGAATAAAAGCATCTTTGTAATTTATAGGCAGGATAAATTTTATTAGAGTTTCTTTAAAAACAGAAAGCAAAAAAAAAAAAGTTGCTTGTTAAAATTTGATTGTAATGAAAAGATTAATCCAAGAAGAGATCTCAAAATTGTTTTCTAGAATGATAACCAGACAGAAAATATTTCATTTGGAAATCTATAGTCTATACTTCCTATAAAATAGTGCACATATTCTGGGACGTACCTCTTGTACATCACTAAGTGACTGGTTCTGAGTCAGTCTCCAGGATCCGAACATAGTATCACCTCACTGCATTTTGCCACAGTCTATGATGAGACATTTTTCCCTGCTTGTCAAGGGCTTCTCTGACTCGTGATACTGGAGCCTGTGAGATCCCAGTCAGCACTAGGAAATGTACACCCCAGGACTGCTAAGAGGTTAAGAACTCAAGAATAAGTATTTCCTATTTTATCTCCCAGGCGGAGATTCATGAGACATGTTTCTAAGATTCTACAGATAGTCCCCATGAGATGAAGCACCAGTTACTTGCAGTAGTAGCAAAGAGCATATCCTTACATTAATTAAGGCTTCTATGCAAGTAGTTTATTTGGGAAGTGATCCCAGAAACCAGAAAGAACTTCTGCTTTCTGGGATCACTTCCCAAATAAACTACTTGCATAGAAGCTTTTATCCTGGGGTTGACTTTTAAGAACTGGATTAAGCTTATAAGTATGTTGGTGTTTTCTATGAATGTCTTGCTGACAAGCTATGTTTTCTATAATAATTTAAGATAACATTATTCTTTATTTCAAAACTCTCGAAAAGTCTCCCATTATTATTAGAATAAATATCCTTACAAGGACCTACAATTCCCAATCTACCTGGTACCTGGCTACATCTCTGTTATCGTCTATTATTCTCTCTTTCTTTTATCTCACTTTGTTTTAGGCACCTTTATTTCCTTAATGTTTTTGAAATGTTCTTAACTCTAGACCCGCTTTGACACTTGCACTTGTTATTTACTCTCTCTGAAATGTTCTTACACCAGATGTTTACAAGAAACATTTGTTCACTCCTAACAGAACTCTGCTAAAATGCTATTTCTTCAAAAATGACTTGCCTTATCATTTTTCAGGAAGAGAGATACTTTTTATTCTGTCTTCTTTCCCTTTTTTATCTTTCCTTTTAACATAAGAAAAATAGAAATTTATTCAGGAAGAAAAGTGTTATAGAACTTTTTTGGGCAGTGGAGTCTGAAAGCTATATTTACAGTAAGGAAGAGATGGAGTACAAAAGAAGGCATGTGAGAAGAAGGCATGTGAGAAGACTGATGTTAGTCTTTATCTGGCTTAAATTCATCCCTGTTAGACAAGAGGGCAACCATTTTGGGGTGATAAAATGTTGTGCTATTGTCTCAAAATACATGTCATTCTGTTCTGAAAGGCTAAAAAATGTGTAACAAGATGATTTGGAGGAATATAGAAGAGGCAACTAAAGGCTGAGTCAGAAAGTCACATTTTTATCAAAAGTCACAGATGTATTGCACAGAGATATAATAAAAATGTACATTTAAATGTGAGGGATTTTTTTAAGGATACCACAGAAATGCAAACTCATCTACACCACCATCAAAGGTGAAGTCAGAGACTGAATACTGAAAAGGCTGTGTATTGAATATCATATCATTATGGAAAACTTGGGTGAGCTAGACCAAGTGCAAGCTAACAGCAAAAACAAAGTATACCTTAATATCCACATTTATCAGAATTGGAGCAAGTAAAGTTGCTTCTCAAAATTGATAAGTTCTTTCAGAATTAGTTTCATGACAAGAGAATTCATTCATAAGGTTTTATTATTCCTATTCTGTGATTATTTAGTGGATAACCATGGGAGAGACAGAATGGTTTCTAACCTTAGAACCTATTCACGTAAAAGGATTGATTCCCAAGCTTCAGCTGTCAGAGTACAGTGTTGTCTGTCTGTCTCATTGGGCTATACTCATCAAGATGATACTTCTTTGGAGTACCCATTACTTTTTCCATCCATGGCTCCTCCAAGAAGCCTTAGCTTGTGACCAGTACTTGTTAGATTCTCTGGTTAATATAAGTCAGTATTTGGTATAACTTGAAAAGGTACAAGAAGATTGAGTTAGACTTTTGTCTTCATGGTACTTGGAAAGATCTGAGGGACATCATCCATTGATATTTGGTTAAAATTTAACATTATTCTGCAGTCTTTTTGTGCATAAAGCAAGGTTGTGGGGTATTGCACTTTCAAGGCAAACCAGAAAAGTATGTCAGGTTTTCTGAAGCTCAGTACTAACTGAGGTGTGTAGGATTTTAATGGGTAATTCCAACATGAGAATTCTATATAAATAGATTCTGCAAAGCATCCTGGTGTAGAATATGAGTGGCAGTAATTTATGGAACTTGTCTCAACTTATAAATATTTTAAATTTACAGGCACCAACCATTTTCTCTGAAAGGTAGAAGAAAGTCATGTAATGATCTAGTGTATATCTGTTACTGTCTCAGTTGTAACAGTCACCTAGGGTAAGACTGAGCAGTTTCTTTAGTAAATTGTCTCACTGGTTATCCTACCTTGAGTTCTTCCAGAAACAGACATTGAGACAAGGAGTTGATTTTAAGTGATTTATTTGAGATTTGGGGAAACACTGGTAGAAGAGTGGCAAAGTAAGAGAGAACAAGAAGCTGGTAAATATTTTTTAATTTCAGCTATAACATGTACAGAGCTTGAAAGTTATCACTCCTGTACTTACAACAAGAATAATCTATGAAAAATGAAAATCAATTATTTTTCTTAGAATTGTCATAGAACAGAGGTCACAGGGTTAAAATACCACTTCAAAACCTGGACAGACAAACACATTCAGAGATATAGCAACTAATATATGCTTACTTTATTTAGAAATTGCTAGAGCTATGAACTGGTAAGAATTCTTAAATGTGCACTTTGATGAATTGCTATAGGCTGACTATGGTCTAGTGTGTGAAACAGAAACTCTTGGTGGCTGTGACCTCAGAAGAATTACCAAATACTTTTGTAGACTTTCCTTTTATGAACCCCACAATATTCTCATAATAATAATGTGCAAAAGAGTCCTTTTTTGTCCCTGGAAGTTGGAGGGGAAGAACTATTGTGAAATAAACCAAGAGTCTCCTCTATAACTAAGGCCTATGCCTGATAGTAGGGTATTTCCACATGTCAGTTCAAAAACTTTATTCAAGCCAAGGAAATTAATTTACTTTCCCTGCAGTCTTCCTGTCTCACGTAAGTTATGGGGGTAACATTGCCATCATGGGTCATGGCTTCAAGAACATAGAGTGGAAATGACAAAGGCCAAAAAGTAGAGCTGGGGCATGGGGGAGAGAGGAAAAAAGAGGCTATACCTGGTAGAAACACATAAGACAGTTATAGCCCTGAGACAAAGACACATTAAATGATTAATATCTAATCAAAAGGTTATAGAATGCATCCTCTTCCCCACATTTTACCAACCCAGCTATAAGCCTCCAGTATAATAGTGGATTAGAGCTGAAATAGTTGCACATTCTCCCTGTGAAGATGTATATAAGGGAGCACAAAATTAAAAAGACACACACATTTGAGGATGCTAAATGAATTTCAAGCCTCTTATACTTACAACTACAGAAAACAGCTACAGCCTAGCATCTAGACAGATTAACAGAAATACACTAAAAAGATCTTTTTACCTTCTTCTTATTCTCTCACACATCCGTTTTCAACACAATGTTACAAAGCATCCTAAAAGGTAAGAAAAAACCAGTTTGAAGGGAGAAGAGAAGCACTGAAAAGGCTTTTCTTTTTTGAATAATTCGTTCTTTGTTTCTCAGATATTAAGTAGATATTTGGAATTACCAGAGAGAGAATTTAAAATAACTATGACTAATGTGTTAATGACTCTAGTGCATAAGGTAGACAACATACAAGAATAGATGAGTTAGGTGAACAGAGTGATGGAAATTACAATAAATAATCAAAAGAAAATTCTAGAAATGAAAAACATTTTAACAGAAATGAAGAACTCATTCAAAAGACCCAAGAGACATAATGAAGCTGAGGAAAAGATCAGTGAACTTGAAGATCTTTCAATATAATCTTACCAAACTGAAATGCAAAGAAGGAAGAAAGAAAACAGAACATTTAAGAACTGTGGGATAATATCAAGAGGTATAACGTGCATATTTGAAATACTAGAAGAAGAGAGAATAAAGTGGAAGAAATATTTGAAGTAATAATGGCTGAAATATTTCCCAAATTAATAACAAATCCCAAAATACAGGTATAGGAAGCTCAGAGAACACCAAAAGAATATAAATAACAGTATAACAACAACGAACATCCAGAAATATTATTTTTATACAGTTGATAACCAAAGGCAAAGAGAAAATCTTGAATTCAGATTTTAAAACAGAAAAAAAATCCTTAATTATGAAGAAATAAGGATAAGAAGTACAACAAATTCTTTATCAGAAACTATGCAAGCCAGAAGATAGTGAAATGATAGTTTGAAATATTTAAAATGTTGAAAGGAAAAACAAAAACCAACCAAAAAACACAGCATGAGCATAAAATTCTATTCAGTAAAATTATTCCTCAAAAGTGAAGTGGAAATAGACTTTCTCAGATAAACAAAAACTAAGTGCATTTGTCACTAACAAATATACCCTGCAAGAAATCTTAAATTCTTATGAAGCAAATCAAATAGAAAAACCTTTGGAGAAGAAATAAATGAAGATAAAGTAACTATATATACACACACACACACACACACACACACACACACACAAATGTATATACATATAAATGTATATATAAATGTGTATACATATATACGTACACAAAGTTATAGACAAGGTTAACTTTGTCTAAAACAAGAGTACTAAAAATAAACTGGGTGATTATTGCATACAATTGAGTAAAATGAATCACATCAATATCAGAAAGGAATGAGGAAAGAATGAGGAATACTCTTTTATAAGATATCTGGACTCCATGTCAAATGGCATAGTGTTATGTGAAGGTGAATTTAAATTAGTAAATATGTATGTTTTAAACTCTAAATCAACCATAAAAATGTATTAAAAGAAGTATAATCAATATACTAAGAGAACAATAAATTCAAATCATATAAATTGTTCAGTTAAAAACAGAGAAGAAAAAAAAATAGGGGAAGAGAGAAACAAACAAACAAAAAAGCAAATAAGTACAAACATCACATCAACTATTACATCAACTATATTAATAATCACTTTAAGTACGAATGGTCTAATAAACCAATTTAAAAGAGGTTGTCAGAGTGGTTCAAAAATAACAGGCTAAATATACGTTATCTACAAGAAATCCACTTTTAATATACTCAGATTAAAAGTGAAGAGATGGGACCTAGTAAGGATTGTGTTATGAAAGAAGTTACTATAGAAACAGATGAAATTTGTTCATGCTGAGAACTCTAGAACCTAGTGAAGAACACACACCTTGGAGCACAGGGCAAGGGAACTAAGCTGTATATTGAACAAATTGTTTTAACCTTCGGTTCATACCAGTTTCCAGAGGGGGGTTATACCTGGAACTCTGGGGTCTTTTTAATGCTCAAAGGTAGAGTGGTCTCTGGTGCTTGGAGAATGTTCTCAGGAGAGGAGTTTAGGCACTACCAGAGGGAAGCCAGGACTGTGTGCACAAAAATGCTAACTGTTGATGGGTTACAGATGAGGCAGCAAGAAGATCTGCTATATTGACAAAGCTCATGGCAGGGGCTTTGAAGGGAGGGTAGAGCATGATCTTACCAAGATTTGTGGAATCTGAGAGAGTCTCTGAGTAGAAAAAGTAAACTTACCTAAATATCCTCACCTCCATCATCAGAATTGTCACTCTCTGGTCTGTCTTCCTCATCAAGAAACTACACATGCATATTATATATTACATAATTATTGTATGTTATTTAATTATTACCTTATAAATACATATATTATATATTATCTATAATATAAGCTATAAACACAATAATACATATATACATTTATATTTTATATGTATACACTATTCGATATTACATTATATATCTATTGTAATCTCTCACCACTATACCTTCTATGAAGTCAGGATCATTATCTGTTTTGTTTATTACCATATCCCCAGTGTCTAAAAGAGTACCTAGAATAAAGTGTTTAAAAATATATGTTCAATAAAGGTATGAATAAACTATAATTTTAGAGGTTGTACATATCATTTATTGTTCATTGTTCATTTTAGTGGTCTTCACTACTTGATTGGTTGGAAAATATGTTTGAAATAGCAAAAGAGCATATTTTATTTTCTACTAAGATTTTTCTACTAAGATTTTTAAGATTGGTTGGAAAATATGTTTAAAATAGTAAAAGAGCATATTTTTTCTACTGATTTTTTTCCTACTAAGATTTTTTTTTCTACTAAGATTTAATACTTTAATCCTTTCTATCTAAGTATCTGTGCAAATTTTAGTGCATTTTTTATATTATACAATAATTTTCTAAAGGATGATTTGTAACATTGTAATATAAATCAACATTGTCAATTCTACATGAAATTATGACTCACTGATTGATTTATTTTGCAATGGAGAGAAGAAATGATGCACTCAGAGGTACAAATATCTACCCTTCATGATCAGCAAAACTATTTTCAAATAGTGGATATTATATAAAGTGTATATTAATAAGAAAATACATATTCTGAGTATCTTCCTTTAAAAAGGAAAGATATTAGCTACTTATTTCTGAGATGTCCACTCTGTTGAATCTATGAAATTGTTCTTGAAATTTTAACAAGACTACATTTCCTAGAGCTTAGATATGAGTTATTTTATATTTTCTGACTTCTTCTCAGATTTACTTTCATTCAATTATGTTTTCTTGCATGTCAGTTCTTATTCTATTTTAAACATAGCATAATCCAATAGATTAATAAATTCAAACTACTATTTTATTTTTACATAATAGTATCAAAAGAACATAATAAACATTTTAAAAATCAAAATACCCTGAAAGTTGTTATACCCATTCAATAAAGATAGCCAGTTTCCTTCAAGTAACTTGGATTGGAATAGTCCATGACAAAATCCAATAAGGGCTATTTGGGGGCCAAGATGCTATATGAAATTTTTTGGATTGGATGTGAAATTTGTATAGTTTCTAATACTGCATCTTGGGAAGGAAATAGCTAAGAAATTTTGCATATTAAAATAGTATAATCCTAAAAAAGATGGTCACATGGGAAAGGAATATATATATATATATATATATATATATATATATGCATTTCAATTAAAGGAAAAGATAGATTACTAAATAATTTCAGACAAGTTCTGCCAGTTCCTAAAGTCAAATATATATATTTTTTCTTTTTCTTTATTTCCTGGCTACAGAATGAAACTGCCTTGCTGAGAACAAAATAAGGTAAAATAATAGTCTTCAAAACTTTTAGCTTTATGCATTTTTAGAAAATATTTTCTCAAAAAAGAAAGCATGACACTGTAGGTGTCATATCGCAGGAGTTCCCAGACACCCTGCAAAGATCATAATGCAGCTACAACTTCCATAATAAGAGGAACAATATATGGAGACCTGCTCTCCCTTCCATTTGTGCCAGCAGGCTCTGTCCCTGCGGTTAATTCTGCTTTGTCTTGAACTTCAAATGGGAGTGATAGTCTGTGCATTTGATACATTGTTAGCACAGCGGGGAAAGCCCATTTAGAAATAATCATATGTTTCAGGTATCCAAAAGAAAAGGGATATTTTGCAAAGAGACATTTTAACATGAAAAACTTACAACTAAAATTTGGGTGGAGAAGACAAAATGAAGAAGGAAAGGGCATTAACATATACTGATTATCACAAATGAGCACTACACTAAAATTATTTCAGCTTCAACAATATTAATCCTCAGGTGAATATTATTAGCCCTATTTTATATATGATGAAACAAGACTAAAAGAGTTAGGAGAACGGGCCCAACATCTTATACCATATTATAGTGAGTCTGACTTTTAGTTGGCTCTTCCTGAGCTACCCAGGAACCCTGGCTGGCATTGTTTTCTTTCATAGGAATCAACAGTGGCTTAGAAGAATTAACATGGAATATATATTTCCTTAATCTTTAAGAATGCTAATTTAGGAAACAGGAAGCAGAATAGGATGTAACTGAGAGAAATAAATCTATTTAGAAAACAATGGTTTGTCTCTAGCTATTAGAGACATGCAAATCAAAACCACAGTGAGATATCACCTGTTAGAATGACTATAATCAAAAAGACAAATAATAACAAATGCTGGAGAGGATGCAGAGAAAAAGAAACCCTCATACACTGCTGATGAGACTGCAAATTGGTACAGCCACCATGGAAAACAGTACGGAGGTTCCTCAAAAAACTAAGAATTGATCTGTCATATGATCCAGCAATCCCTCTACTGGGAATTATCCCAAAGACTTAAAAAATCACACCCATAAAGATATTTTCACACCAATGTTCATAGCAGCATTATTCACAGTGGCCAGGACATGGAAGTGACCAAATTGTTTTATGATAGATGATTGGCTAAAGAAGCGATGGTACATATATACAATGGAATATTAGCCATAATAAAAGATGAAATACAACCATTTGTGACAACATAGATGGAACTCGAGATAATCATGCTAAGTGAAATAAGCCAGATAGAAAAAGTTGAAAATCACATGATATTACTTATATGTGGGATATAAACCTAAAAGCAACAAAGGAACAGGACAAACAAACACAGACTCATGGACATGGATTATAGACTAGTGGTTACCAGAGGGTACGGGGTGGGGCAGGAGGAGGAAGGTAGATGGGGTAAAGGGGGTCAAATATAGGGGAGTAGAGGGAGGGTGAAGTGGATAAAGGGGATCAAATACATGGTAGCTGAAGGAAACTAGACTTTGGTAAACACAATTGTATTAACTAATGTTACCCCAATAAACTTAATTTTTTAAAAAAACAATTGTTCGTGAGGTGAGAGGAGTGTGTGTGTGTGTGTGTGTGTGTGTGTGTGTGTGTGTGTTGAGGAAGGAATTGATTGCTAGTTTTCCTGCCATATAAAGGGGTCAGTAAAGATTTTTGTTTTAATTTTTTCTCCTCTCTTTAAGAACATTTTATTATTAAAATTTCAGCCCCTACTTCTTAGGCATAAATACCAATAATAACTTTATATTTTTAAAAATTATTCCAAGATGGGAAAATCTCAAAATTCTCCATCTAGTACAAAGTTTATATATATATATATATATACACATACATATATATATTTTGCTATGGAATTAGTTATATGTATAGAACATCATAGTTAGAATAAATATAACTTAATTATGTCACGAATTCATTATCTAGTGCATTAGATACTATTATATTTTAAAATATGTACATTAAATTCTAGACAGTATATTCTTTCTTTTGACACTTCCCAAATTATTCCATGATATAGTCACTTTTAAAAGAGAGATCAGCCTATTTCTAGCTTCTCTGTTTTGTGAAATAGTTAATAAGTCAGTTGTGAGTATCCTGTTAATAAAGAAATATAATATTTTAAGAACTGAATTGATATTTTGCTTCAGAAAATAAATTTTAAATTCATAATAACATTTCAAAATGTGAAAATATGTAATTTAACACAGGAGTCCAGATTTTAAATTGTCTAGGAGCCACTAAAAGTTCATTTTACAGTAATGCTATTATTCCTAATGTAATAAATTAGTATGCAGCTATTAAAATAATAATGTCTGCATATTTACTGACATTTACAGGTACAGTATTGTTAGGTAGCTTGTCAGATATGAGCAACAGGGGAACAAAGGCATAAGGGCCCAGCCTAAAGACCACCCAAAGAACACCCTATTGGTAGTTAGAAAATCCCTCCTGCATCCCCAGAGACATAGGACAGGAGCGCCACAGTCTTAGCTGGCCTAATCTGGCTACGGACATCTGAGCAGAAGGTACAACCCTAATTTGCCCACAATTTAAACTTCATTATAATGCTATGTTTTTGCCTAGAAGTTAATGAATCTAACTATAATCGACTGAATTCTGGGTATGCACACATGCACTAGGCAAAGCATTATATAGCAGCCACGTGTCAGTCAAAATGACCTCACTTGTTGGTGCAATACTGAAGTTCGAATTGGCCTGGTAACAGTATGACTTTATTTACTGACTTTACATAAATATATGCATAGATGTTAGTAATTTGTTGACAGTGCTATGTTTGTGCTTTAATGTTGTGGCAGTTTAGGTTAAGCTTATATTTAAAAAAAAATTATTCAGTGTTTATATACACTTAAATATGAGAACACTAGTTTGAATAACAAAATGAGAATGATATTCTACCTCCATGATCCATGATCTGAACATTGGAAGGACTTGGAAGGGAATAACCACGTAGCCTACATATAACCTTTAGCTTAGGTAGAGCTATCATATTACTGGATAAAGTTTTATACTCTAGTTTGTAATATAGGGAAAAAAATTTTGAAAACAATATTTTCTATATATTCAATTTTGAGGAAATATAATGTGCATGCATTTTAAGAAAAAATAGTGAATTTCCAAGTCAATATTAAAAGAGATAATGTCTTTATTTTTTATTTTTTATTTTTAATTTCCAGACTGCTACTGTAGTACTGGTGGCAGAGTATGGCTATGCTTTGATAAAGGTGTTTATGTGGTTCATATTGATGCTAGGACAAATCATTTAAACAAGGCATACAAAGTAAGAATGTCAAAATGTTAAATTATAAAAAAAAGTTAAATTATATTTAATATGAATACTAACATATAATGGGATAGTCTATCTTTTGATGTAATTTTCTGGAAGAAAAAATCAATTTGCAAAAATAGAGAAATTTTCTAAGGATATCTGTAGAATAAATGATAAAACTAATAATAGTGAATATGTGTATAGTACTTACTGCACAGCAGACTCACTTTAGAGCACTTCACATATAGCACATCACATAATTCTCACAACAGCTTTATGCTGTTGGGTCTAGTACTATTGCCAGTTTACAGATGAGGGCACTGGGCCACATAGAATTTAAGAAACTTGACCAAGCTCATACAGTTAGTTGGTGGCAGAATCTGCTTTGAACACAGGTAGTCTGGATGCAATGCTGTACTATAATGATGGAAGCTGATAATAGTCAGTTATAATAACACAAATCAACACGAATCATGAATGCCCAAACTCTCTAGAGCTAAAAATGGGATCATAAGAACAATAATTTTAAAAAAGTTTTTTTTTGTCTTAAACCACTACCTGCTATTGAGTAGCCCTGACTCCCTGCAAATACCCCACGTGGAGAATCTCGTGTGTGCTCATGCATGCTCTTTTTCTTGGCTACCAGATCCTGCCTTCAGCAAAGTCTGCTGCCAGGCTGCTCTGACCACTGAATCGTGTGGCCAGCTTTTCCCTGCTGTTCCTCCTGGGGCAGGCTCCCAAGGGCCCCAGTGATCATCCTAGGGCTAATTACTCCTGTCATGACCAAAGCCACTGTGGAGGCCTCCACTGCTGCGGAAAAGAACAGAGTCGGATATGCCAGGCACCCCGTAAATATAGAAATGCTTTAACACCTTGTAAACTATGTTTAATGAGTTTCACATGTAGCCATTTTTAAAATGAAGAGATGATAATAATAAAATTCAGAATTTACAAGTAAATATTAGATAAGAACTATAGAACATAATTTCTTTATAATATTTTTGTTTTTCCAATTTACGACATTTTAGAACATTAAATCTTCTGTAGAAAATGTCCCATCATATCTCCCTTCTCTCTCTATCTCTTTCTCTCTGTTGCTCTCTTTAGAAACAAATAACTATTAAGATTATATCTTTTATTGCATCAGTAAGTGCCATAAATTATTTTAATATTTTTAATATCAAGACATCAACCAAAAAATCAGAAAAATCTGAAAGAAAACCATGAGAATTGTATTCAATGTGAAATGTAAAGTGAATGTTATTTCTAAAAGAAAATAAGCTACTATATCTGATGTAATCATACAAAAAATGAAATGTCAAAGTAAGGCTACAGAATATGCCATATATTAGGGACTAAATTAGGCAGTGTTTTATTTCAGAGCTACATCACTCATGACACTGGAGTAACGACCCAGGTATGTGCTTAACCTACTGTTAATCAACACTATGCTAGATTCTGATGTTATGAAAAGGGATAGGCAGTCTTCCTGGAATAGAGGAACACAAGAGATAGTGAGATGAACAGTTACATAAATAGATGTTGTCAACCCAGTAACATAAGTGTTATAGTAAAGATTTCATAGGGGTCAAGGGAGGCTTTTGAGAAGGTGACAACTGAACTGAGCTGTAGAGAAATAGCAGTAATTACCCCAGAAAAGAAATGTCTGAACAGGTTTTTAGCAAGAAGGGACATCAAAAACATAGTCACAGAATCTTAAAAAACTTGAGGTCAGAGAACAAAAGCAGTGTGTTTTATTAGGTTTTAAAGTACTAGTCAGATCATGGACATGAACCATATAAACTAGTGGTTACCAGAGAGTAGAGGGTGGGGAGGAGAGGAGAGGTAGATGAGGTAAAGGGGGTCAAATGCGGGGTTAGGGGGAAGGTGAAGTGGGTAAAGGGGATCAAAATTATATAATTGTATTAACCAGTGTTACCCCCAATAAACTTAATTTATGAAAAAAATTGCAATCATGAGCTTAGGGCATGGCCATTAAAAATGAATAACTAAGTAAGTAAGTAAATAAATAAATAAATAAATCAGAGTGTGTGAGAGATAAGGATGGAGAGGGAGGTAAAAGCCTATTTACAACATTTATGGCACAATAGAGTTTGCTGTTATTTGGTTCCTTATTATAATTAAGAAGAGAGATTAAAAGGGAGGCTGTAAAATTGCTCAAGCAACAGATATTTAGAGTCTGTACCAAACGTATAGGTTAAAAAAAAAAAAAAAAACTTGCCCAATTCTAAGATCAAAAATCACATCGATTTTAATAACATAATTCTATGATATATTTATTTTAAAATAATTTATAAAGAATGAGTTTATCAAATCTTACTCTGAGGACTCTTTTCTAAAAGTTCCATAGAATTAATATCTATAATCACTGATTTTAATCAAAATAGTCCCACTATAATTCAACTCTACTTATTACTTTTCTCTCTAAGGCACTGATTCCACAATCTGGCAGTTTTGAGCTATTCCCTGTGTCTGTAACTGGAAATGTGCATGAGCTACTCCTTAAGATTTGTAAACATGTGTAGATTTAAGGGCTGGTGGCTGCCTTGCTCAGGAAGCTTTTTGTTTTCAATAATAAGCACTCTGTGAAGGACAAACTCTGCCTCATTGTTCCTTCTTGGTCTCTATCCCCTGAAGACATTTCATTGTTATTAATGAATTTAATTTTAAACAACTACAATATGCTAATCACCAAGCTGGGTGTTTCTGATTTAATCCTTAAGGCAACTATCCAAAGTAGGTATTATCAACCCTAATTTATACATTCTGGAAAGGAGGCCCAGGAAGATTAAGCAGCTCTTCCAAGTTTCAGAGGTATTAGGTGGCAGAATTAGGATTTAAAATCCACACATTTTGGTCTTAGCTTTAAAACCCTGACCATTAATTTATATTCCTGAAATTATACAATTCAATTTAACACCAAAAAAAAGAAAAAGAAAAAGAAAGAAAGAAAGAAATGAGTACTTCATATGTGGCAGGTACAGAATTAGGTACTGGGGATGCAAACAGAAAACCAAATTGTTTCTTTCTCAAAAAACTAACGGTACCATAAGACCTGGGGAGATGGTCGTAATGCTATGTCATAAGTACCATTAGAACACAAATGAGAGAGAAATAATTCATTTAACTCAATGAGGTAAAGAAAATTAGGAAAAGATGAAAAGGAAATGGCATTAAGTGAACCATTAAAGAATTAACAGACCAACCCAGGTAGAGAACATTTGTCTAGAGGAAGAGCAGGAATGAAGACACGAAGCTGAAAGTTCATGGAGTGTCTGGAAACAAGTCATTTGGTGTTCCCAGAGAATTTGTGAAAAAGTATTCAACAAATAAAATTTGAAAAGATCCTTGTTTGAGGCTGGGAAGGCTTATATGTCATAAAAACAGTCAAGATCTTTATTTTATAGACAATGGAGAGCCATCCAAGTTTTGAACTGGAAAAAGAAATTGATTAGACTCATCTGGGAAGCTATTACAATGCCTTCGATACTTGTTACTTCAAGAAATTTTTAAAATAAAGAGGTATCCTTAAGATAATTCAATATATATGTGAAAATCACTTATTGAAGGTGATTTCAGATCTATTTCATTTCTATTGCGTATGGACAGAGTAACGTGTTAAGAGGAAGGGGAAATAACAAAGAGAAAATAACTGCTTCCTCAGCTTTGGGTTCAGGTACATCCAACATTTTTTGCAAGCACAGTGAATGGGTACATCATATGTTTATTTATTTTTTTCTTTTATATCAATGTATCAGTTAAAAAACTCATAGTGTCTTCCTCGATAGAATGTAATTTTACAATTTTATGTTTTTAATTTAGAAGGGAAAAATACTAAAAGCGCTTTTGACAAGCAAATCAATAAGTGATATTACTATTATCTGACCCACTCTATTTTAAAGAGAAAAATTTTAAATATAGAGATGTAAAAGGATTTTCCAAGGTCACAGTCTCTTCACGTAGTCCGAAAGAGTTCTCAGTTTTTCGTTCACTAAACAAGTATTTACTATATTATGAGTTATTCTCTTCAACAGCATCACTGAATATTTTCCAACAACCTCATATTATAATTTTTTTCTTTTGATGTCAAGCAGAAAGAACCAATAAGTGGCCTCTTGCCAACTATTGCAAGAAATGTAAACAAGAACGCTATGCCTTTTTCAAGGAATAGGCTATATAACATAATATGAAAGAAGATACGAAATGTCTGAACATTTTCTGATAAAGGTCCCTTACGTTTTGAAATTCTGCTAGCTTATTTGCTAGGTTTCCATTTTAGAAAAATAAAACTCTTGTCCAAGAATGTTCTGAGTGAATTGGGAGAGTTATGACTGTGTTATCAAAGACTCAAAATTTCCGACCTGTGTAATGGAAGGGTCAGAACTTCTCCCCATTTTGACTGACTGGGGACTGAATTGCAAGGCATAGGGAACCTTTTGTTTTTGGCAGCTCGTCCTTGCCAAGCAGCAATGAGAGTTTGTAGTCCCAAACCATAAGTGGTTTAGAGCACCGCAGGTATTAACAAATATCACTTGGTATTGCATGTGTCATGAAGAAAACAGCAATGAAATCTTTCCGTCCAGTCCCTACTCTCACTGAATTGGTGAATTGAATTTTCCTCTCACCGAAATGGTGAACAAATGGAGAAAAGGTGACATGTGGTTTTTGTTTTCATGGAGCTTACAATCTATAGGGTTGGATGAACAATAAATAAGAAAGTATGAATATAATTAAAAGGATATAAAAATAATTATAATCATTACGTTTTCAGAGAGAAAGAAAAGGAGGTTGTAAAGGAGAAAAACAGCATTTCAGCCGGGAACTCTACTTCCCAGCTCAATGTGACAGAAGTGTATCTGAGGAAGTGTGGCTGAGGAGATGGGTCTCTCTCTTTCCCCAGCATCTGGTTTAGGTTGCAGGCTTTTCCCCAGGAGGCACCACCATTCTCACCACCCTCCCATCACCTCAGCCCTGAGTAGAAAATCTCGATTCCTAACAAGTACAATCTAGTTTTAATCAGTTCCCACTCAGAAGATAGAGGCAATACACAGGCAGGACAGGTCACAATACTGGACCCCGATTGCTCTTGCACCAGCTCACATGCAGGCAAAGTTTCCATGCAGGGCAACAAGAGCCGAGAAAACTAGCAGTTAGTGCTCCAGCCCAGCACCTTGCTCATAAAGTTTAGACGATGCTCAAATAAAATCAGGACACTTCTTTCAACTTCAACCCCAGAGCAGGAGCACAGAGTTTCTTCCCAGGGGTGAGAGGCAATCTGTAAGAACAGAATTCCATAATGTTCCCTAAGGTAAATGACTTTCTTTGGAATAGAGTATGGGGAATTCAAGCTTAAGGGCATGGTCAAAATAATGGATATTTTGGTGATAAATAATTAAAAGGAGGCTGATAGCTGCATGATAGCAATACTTCAAAATGGTAGATCAGTTAGAATTTTAATAAAGAGAATCCAGGGAGGAAACCTACAAGAAGGGCCCATCTGGAGTCAGAGGAAGTCTCAAGGACTGGACTCAAAGACTATCTCTTCAAAGAGAACAAGCTTTAATTGTATTTAGACTATGTAGCAATGTATGCCTCAGAGCATTGTAGAAAACCTTAGAGCAATCATTTATCATTTCACGGAGGCTAAAAATTGGTAATTGATTATGATACCATTAAAGATATGCTAAGGGAATCATGGAAACAGATAGTCAAAAAGAGCCTAGGTAACACTACTGTCCTCCCTGGAGGAAAAGGAGTCATGTTAACTGTGCATTTGCCTAAGGCTGTGTTCTCTAAAGAGCAACATCACAACATCAGATGATTCACACTACAGAGGAAATAGGCTTTGCTGAACTAGTCAAGTCAAGTCACTAAAGAAATAAACAAGAAAACAATCAAACAAAATCTGGGGGACGGATCAGTATCTAGAGTCTCTACATTATCTAAAATATTCATTTTTTGAAAAAATATTACAAGACATGCCAGAAAACAGGAAAATGTGATGTATGCAGAGACAAAGTGAGATGCCTCAAGGAGCCCAGATAATGAAGTTAGCAGACAAGAATTCAAAGCAGCTATTATAATTATGTTCAACGAATGAAAGGATATTATGCTTAAATATTGAAGGAAAGTATGATGAAGTTATATTTTCTATTCGATAGAAAATATTAATAAAGAAGTAGTCATTATAAAAAAGAACAATTAGAAATTCTGAAGTTAAACAGTATAATTAAAATGCAAAGTTCATCAAAAACACTCAACAGTAAATTAGACTTGTCAGAAGAAAGAATCAGTGAACTTGAAGATAAACCAATGCAGATTACATATTATGAAAGAGCAAAATAAAGAATGAAGTAAAACTAACAGAGTCCTGGAGAAAGGTGGGACATCATTAAGCTCACAGACATGTGCATAATGGAAGTAATAGGAAGAAAGAGAGATAGAAAATGTTAGAACGAATATCCAAAGAAATAATGCCAAAACTCTTCCTAAATTTGATTTTTAAAATATCTACACATCCAAGAATCTCAACAAACTTAAAGTAAGAAAATAGAAAAGAGATTCACACATGGATGTTATATTCAAAATGTTGAAAACAAGACAAAGACAAATTCTTGAAGGTGAGCCCCAATAATTTAATAGCTAACAATGGAGAATAGAAGAAGGTAATGAGATGTCATATTCAAAGTATTAAAATTAAAAATTTTTTAAAGTCTTAAAAAAATCTTACATCTAGCAAGACAACTAGTCAAACAGAAAGCATAATTAGCAGATCTCCAAATAAAGCAAATGCTAAATATTAAAAGAAAATGAACAAACAAACAAAAAAATACTTCTTCGGTATAAAAACTAGTGGGAATGGATAGTAATTCAAATTCCCATTCTCATACTCATGAAAACATTAGTAAAGATGATTATATAGTTAAATATAAAAGATAGTATAATTGTATAGTTTCTACCTCCTGTTAACTCATTTTAAAAGAAATTATGTAAAACAACATGTATATAATTATATCATTTGCCTATTACACATAGAAATGTTATATATTTGTTAACAACACACAAAGGAGGTTGGAGAAGCAAAACTGCATAGAAGTAGTAAAAAAACATCTAATGATAAAACTACAGGAAAATATAAAGAGAACAAGATATAGTACACTTGCCTGTTCTTGCTTCTCTCAGCTTAAAGGATATAAAACTATATAGTGTATTGTTCCAACAATGCATTTTGGGGTTTCTAACATATATAGACCTAATATGTATTACAATACGAACTTTAAAAAAGAGAAGATGTGATAATGTAGGAATAACATTTCATATCTCACTAAAATAAAGTTAGTATAAACCTGAGATAGATTCTGATAACTTAAAATGTCTGTTATAAGTCCCAGAACTGCTGCTTAATAATTTTTAAGATATAGTAAAAAAAAAAAAAAGATAATAATTATCTGTTGCAACAGAAAAATATGCATTTAATAAAAAAATAAAGCAACAAAGGAGGAGTTTTTCACTAAAATCTAGAATAGAAGACATCACTAATGAGTTTAGACTATTAAGTTTTACAAGGTAATACTATAAAAAACTATATGCTAACATATTAGATAATTTAACTGAAATGTACAAATCTTGTGAAGACATAAACTGCTGCAAGTCACTCACGAAAAAAATAGAAAATCTGGGTACATGTAAAACATGTAAAGAGATTAGTTAGCAGTTTAGAAACCACCACCAAAGAAAAGCCCAGACTTAGATGGTTCCACTGGTGAATTCTGGCAACTTTTGAAAACTTAAATTAACCTCCTCACAAATTCTTTCAGTAAATAGAAGTGATAGCTTTCCAACTCATTCTATGAGTCCAGAATTACTCTGATCTTGAACCAGACAAAGATATTTTTTTTAAAAAAAAGTATCGACAAATATTACTTTGGACTAGAGAGGCAAAATTCCTCAACAAACTATAAGCATACAGAATCAAGTAACATGTAAAATGTACTAAACATCATGACAATTTGGGATATATCTCAGGAATGTAAGATGGGTTTAACATTTTAAAACCATCTATGTAATACACCATATTAATAAAATAAATGATAAGAAAAAGCACATGATTTTTTCAATAACTGCAGAACAAGCATTTGGCAAAATTCAATACTCTTTTATCATAAGTATACTCCACAAACCAAGTATAGAGGGACACTTCCTGAACTTGACAAAAAATATCTGCATAAATCCCATAGCCAACATCTTACTGATAGTTAAATGCCTAATGCTTTTCCCCAAGATAATGAACAAACAAGGAAGCCTGATTTTGCCTCTTCTGTTTAATGTTATACTGGAAGTTCTAGCCAAAGCAATTTTATAATAATGAGAAATAAAATGCACGTAGATTGAAATGGAGGAAGTAAAACCATTTCTATTTCCAGATACTATGATTTCGTATATAGAAAATTCTAAAACATCCACTAAAAACAAACTATTACATAAGTCAGCAAGTTTGTAGGATAGAAGAACAAAAGAAAATACAAAATCCATTGAATTTCTAAACACTACCCAGAAACACTTTAAAAATAAAATTAAAAGACAATTCCATCTGCGATAGTATTAAAAAGAATGAAATAGTTAAGAATAAATTTAACAAAACATGTAGAAGAATCTTACTTGGATAATTATAAAAATCATTGAAATAAATTTAAAAAGATCTAAGTGGATGAAAACACACCTAACGCTTACAGATTGGGATATTTAGTAATGTTAAAATGGGGATAATCCCTAAATTGATCTACAGATTCAGTATAATCCCTCTCATAATCTCATTTACCTAATTTGTCGAATTTGATGCTAATTCTACAGTTCATATGAAAAGCTAAGCAACCCTAAACAACAAAAACTATCTTGAAAAAGAGAGTAAAATTGGAGGAAACACATGCCTTTATTTAAAAATTCCTACAGAGCTACAGTAATCAAAACATTGATACTACCACAAGAACACACATGGACATTCACATAATAGAAATGAGAGTTCAGAAATAAACCCTTCCATTATGATCGATTGCTTTTCTACAAGGGTATAAAGGCAGTCAAAGGGGGGAAAAATAGCCTTTCCAAGAAATGGAACTACCACCTATTCACACACAAGTGAGTGAAGTATGACTTTTCTCTTACACTATAATTAACTCAAAATGGATCATAGAAAATAATGTATGAGTTAAAACTACAGAAAATTCTTAGACAAAAACAGGAATAAATTCTCACATGTAATAAGAAAAAAAATAAGCTGGCATCAACAAAATTTATAAAAGAAAAAGGTTCATTATACAAATATACTAGAAATAAAAATGTGAGAAGAGTACCCAAGAATGGGAGGAAATATTTCCAAATCGTATATCTAATAAGGTACTTGTATCCAGAATATATAAAGAACTATTACAACTCAATAATAAAAAATAAATAATTCAAAATGGACAAAAAATCTAAATAGACATTTTCCAAAAAACATAAATAACCAACACAAACATGAAAATACACTTGAATCATCAGCCCTTAGATAATGCAAATCAAAACCAAAATAATATATCACATCATACCCATTCTGACCATTATAATTTTTAAATCCAACTAACCAACCAACCAACCAACCAACCAACCAACCAACCAAAGAAACAGATAACACTTGTTAGGAAGGAAATGGAGAAATTGGAGATCATATATTGAAATTTGAATGTGACTTTGGAAAACAAGTTGGCCGTTTCCTAAATTGTTAGACATAGAGTTATCATATAATCCAGTAGTTCCACACAAGAGAAATGAAAACATATATCCACACAAAAACATAGTTGTTCATAGTAGCATTATTCATAATAGCCAAAAGTGGAAACAACTCAGATAATCATCAACTGATAAGTGGGGAAACAAAATGTGGTCTAGCCAAATAATGGAATATTGTTCAGCAATAAAAATGGATGAAGTACTGATATATATTACAACATGGGTAAACCTTAAAACATTCTATGTGAAATAATCCAGTCACAAAAGACAACACATTATACAATTCTATTTATATGAAAAGCCTGGAATAAGTAAATCTATAGAGAAAAAAAGTGGGTTGTGATTGTCTGGTGCAGAGTAGGTGGTAGGAGTGAATGACTGCCAACATGATTTTGTTTCTGGAGGTGAATCATAAGCCCTAAAATTAGACTGTGGCAATGGCTATACAACTCTGTGAATATATTAAAAACCATTCATTGGAAACTGCAAATTCATAGATTGTATTGCATATGAAGTGAATCTCAATGAATCTGTTAAAATGACAATAAACTTTTAAGTATTGTTTTAGTTCTGCTGATATGATGCATTGAGAAGGGGATTCCATCACTTCCATGACACTCTTGGGAACAATTTGGGAATATATCATAATAAGGAATTTCTGCTTGAAAGAAAATGATTTAAAATTAGCAGATGATAAACATAAAAAAGTTAACTAAGACCAACAAGGCTGCATGTTAAATATGGTAGCCAGTAGCAACATGTGGATATATAAATTTTAATCTAAATTAATTAAAATATATTCAGGTTAATATTCAGTTCTGAAATCACACTGGCCACCTTTTAATTGTCTAATAGCCATCAATGGCTAGCAGTCACAGTACTTAATAGCACATATATAGAATTTTCCAGCATTGTAAAAATTTCTGTTGGACAGAATTGTCTAGTTTTAGACAACAGCAGAAACCCTAAAAAAACAATAAGGAACCTAATATAAAAATAAAATCAAGGTATAAAATATATAATCCACAGAAAATGACTGTTTCAATAAATAACATAATTAAATAAGTGCAAAGTAAGACAAAAATAACACAACATAAAAATGCATTTAAAAAATAATAATGGATTATGGTAGTGGTGGGGAAAGAATGGAAGGACAAAACTCTTGGGTATTGCTTGGGCTAGGTACACTAGAAAACAATTTCCCAAGAGTATTTAGTGAAATTGTGTATGCATATACTTGCAACTCAGGATTTCCACTGCTGGGATAATAGTTCAAATAAATTCTTGCAGATGTCCAATACAACTTTAATAAAAATTTGGGGTTATCTGTGGCAGCATGAATTAGGAGGCAATCTAAATATCTGCATTCCTGGGGAAATGAATAAATAAAATATGATTGAATTTTACTGATAATGTCCAGCAGGAATAAACATCAGCTAGATATTCTGAAATATTGCAAAGGTATAAAACAATAAAATTTGGCATAAATTATTTATATATATTTAAAGCATTAAAAATTACATGTTATACAACACATATACATTTAAGGACATTTTTAAAGCAAACTGGAATAGATGAATTTTTGAAGTTAGGAACAAGGATAAAAAATATAGAACAAAACAAGCGTGAGGTCTTATATAAATGACTGATAACAATGTGCAATGAATTAGGAGTAGGATTAATTTATCTACTGACATCCAAGTCTCAAAACATAAAATAAAAATGACTAGATTCAATATTTAGGCCAGAGTAGTTTTAAAAATTAAAAAAACTTACATTTTTCTCTGTATTAACTGATTATATTATAACTTGTGATCACATTAAAGACAAATGAGGATTTGTTTTACCAAAGACACATGCATTAAAAATAAGTATTTAAGTAGCAGAGTATAATAATAACTTCTGGAAAGAACTTGACTTTTCTCTAGACTAAGTTCTAATTATACTTTTCATACTGATCTTTTGGACTGTACGAACTTAAAATAGAGTTGAATCCTAAAGGAGCCATATAAGACTGCATTTTTTTAAGAACACGGCAAAGTCTTGCTGTGTCAATAATTGCCCAAACAGGAGATTTTGGATATCCAAGGCCACCCACTGACCAAAGTACCAAGTTTCAATAGACTCTCAATAATTTCTTATGGACTGAGGGAATGAATGCATAATTATGATGTAGATAACAGAGAGAGACAAATTGCATAATTAATTGGCAAAGCCCCATATACTTTCATATATTTATAGATAATTTAAATGAGAGAAGCTGCACCAAAGCCCTTCAGAGTATGACAAATCCTTGATTGATTTTGTATCCTTGAAACTGCTTATTTTTCTACACTTAGATTGAAAAACTGAGGTTTCCAGTTAAGTGTAGCTGTCAGTGTTAAAAATTTAAAAAAGAATTATCAACCTCTACAAGAAGTTCATTGCTTCACTTATGTTCATAGCAATATCCAAGAATCCAAAAATGATAAAATATTTTCAGTGAGAGGTAAAACTGTTTCCAAAATTATCTTCTTTCATTCTTCTCAGTGTCTTTGCTATTGTGGTAGTTGTGTTTAAAGGAGCCAATTTCACATACGAAGATATTCCTTTTCTTCAGATGTGTGAGCTATTAAACCAACTATTGACTTAAATCAGTGTGTTTCAAATCTTTTTTTAATTTATTTTTTTTAATTTTTTTAGTGGTGACATTGGTTAACGAAATTCAATAATTTTCAGCCATGCACTTTAACAGTAAGGCATATGTATATTTCTACTGTGTGTCCAACAAATCTTAATATGCATTAAATCGCCTATCAAAATGCAGACTCTGATTCAGTAGGTCTGAGCGGGGGCCCGAGATGAAGAAGTTCTCAAGTAACACCAGTGCTACTGAAACTCAATTTGAGTGGAAACTGTAAAACACTCAAACATCTAATGTTTCAAATATTGTTGCTTTTATTCAGGAGGCTTCGAAACAATACAAAAACATCAATTCTTTGATTGAAACTTTTGATAGCACAACCAATAATTGGTTCCATGCAGAGAAAGAGCAATTAAACCAAATAATCAGGTGGTATTTCTTCTAAATTTTTTAAAGTATAACACAGGAAAAAAAAAAAAAAAAAACCTTTACTATGAACTCTCAAAATCCTAAAAATAGGGGTTATTCGCATTAGCACTAACCATTAAATTGAATACAAGTTTACAAGGCTGTCAATAATATGCATACACAAATAGGCAGGTGTGTAAATAAGTGATATTGTACCTTTAAAGGATAATCTGGCTTTTCTCTTCACAACTTAAAAACAAATATCCTCTGTAGTCCTTTTTCATTCTGAAAGTAGCTTTCAAAAATTTATGAAATATACCAGCTCTTTCTCTTTCAGTATGTTCTGGAGATTATAAAACATACTTTGTTGCAGAGCTTTATTCTAGCAGAATAACTATATTTTTGTTTCTTTACCCACTAACTTACTCCTACAAATTGAGGTTACGGTTAAAGAGAATTTATATTTTAATGTGTCATGTAAGTTTTTCAGTAGTATCTGGTAAAAAAAAATTATAGCTATTTGTCCACACAAGCTGGATTCCATCATCTTGTAAAATGCTTTATTCTGATGGAAATCTTTTCAGTGCTTCAAAGAACCAATTTAGTTCTTTAAGAGAGGATAGGAGGTGACTCACCATGAAATATTGATATCAAAGTTTTGGTAGCTAGATATTGCAAAGAGCTTTCAATTGTGTATTAACAGTTTTCCTTTTATCCAGTTCACCACTCATAAACTGCCAGATAGATCAGAGTTATAAGGCTACTTAGTAAAACAGAAATCTTAGCATTCTACATCACTGCTGCACACATATTCCTTACTTTAATCATCTCACAAAGAAAGAAATCTGTCTTGACAAAATATTCAAGTAAATATCAATGTAATAATAACTTCTATCTTTAATCATAGTAACAATTAAAACTTGGACACTATACTGCATCAAAAAAAAAAAAAATCCCTAGGCTACACCCTGAAAAAAATATCTGTTATTAAACCTGGAACTGTTAAGTAAGTAGAGCTCATATTTATCCAGGTAAACAATTGGTTTATAATAATTTAAAACTTGTTTCAAGATGGACTTCTCACAATAAATATAACAGGTAGATTCCAAATTTACATATTAAATAGACACAAGTTATTAACTGTCATATTTTATCAGTAAGTGGAATTTGAAAATAAACATATATTTGTTCCATATTACTTATAATTACACTATCTAATATTTATAAAATATAAAATTATTGTCAAGTATATTTTCAAAAGGTTCATTTCTTATTTCATGAGTTTAAAAATGAGAAAAATTCTAATCCATCAGCTTTCCAGAGACTGAGACAATATACAAATTGTTTTAAAAAACTAATAATTCTGTAAAATAATTTATAGCCCTTACAACTTGTGTATTTGTATATATCAAATATCATAATACTAGATTTTTTTTTCTTGCAAGTTAAGAGGTAGTTAACTGAAATTCTTTTGGAAATAAACCAAAAATAAGTATTATTTGTCAAGGGGGAGCACACGTGTTGAAAGGAACAGTCGCAGTTGCTTCATGAAATGCCTTTTGATAGAATATGTTTCTTGAAGAATCAATGTGATGGTTTTTAATCTTTTATCTTTAAAATAACAGTGGCCTGGTCAGTAGGAAATTCAAAAGAGAATTTAATGTCTATATGTCTATTAATATAATATTTTTATGATACTTAAATTCTTAAACATTATTTTATAAATATTCTAAATATGTTACATATAGAATTATAGTATATCTATGTAATACATATAATTTTATATATGCTTTATGTAGAATTAATGACTTCGAGTTTCATCTTCCCCATTATTTTTGAAATCAAATATCTCTTATGAAAAATTACTATCAAAATTTTGTTTTACAGGCAGTATATAAAGTATACTATGATGGTTAAGTGCATGGAATGTACAATTAATAAAATTTAAGAAAGAAAATTTATTTTAATTTTCGAGTATAATATTTGTATCATTCTTTAAGAAACACAGTTTTAGTAACTTGAGATTGCATTTCCTGCTTTACAGGTCCTCTCCTTGGTTCAATAATAAATATTTTTATAATAATAAAAATAAATGCAATTTATTAATAATCAACTCCTAGACTTAAAATGTAAGTGATGACAGCAAGACATTATTGTTGTTCCAGAGCAGGACATAAATCTGCTAAACTTTAAATATATACAAGAAAAGCTGATAGAAGCTGAGAAATAGAGCAGAGAAGTGCAATAGACTTAATTTGCTCATTTTACATGGCACGAAGTCAAGAGAAACTGTAAAAAGTGACGTACTAGTAGGTGAGCATGTAATATAGTATATAAAAATATAAAATTCAAAGGTAAAGTATACATACTAAAATAGAGAGTGGGAAATTAGGACTTAATGCATATAATTATTTTCATAAAGAAAAATTTAGATAGAATTGACAAATTAAGACCTACTTGTATAAGATATTATTTAGAATTGTGACCATCTAATAATAAATAAATAAAAGGGTAGAGAGTTATTCCTTATGGAAATGTGATAAGGATATGAAAAGGAGAAATTAGTTTTTATTTAATGTAATCAGCTTCTGTTCGTTTGTTTATTTATTTGTTTGTTTGTTTGTTTATTTTTGGTTACCAAGTTAAAATTGTGTTAAAATAAAAATTTACATAAAAATGGACTCTGAGTATACTGGAGGGAAAGCCATTCAGTTATTTAGCTGTGTGATTGTGGGCACATTCCACAACTATAAGTTTCGGTTTTCTCTTTTTTAAAATGGGAGCATAGTATCACCTTATTTTATCAGGAGGATTAAATAAATTACTATATAGGTACCTATCATCCACAAATTTATCTAATATTACTTGATTGTGTTTGATAAATTATAGTCTCACTGTTAATCACGGTTTATGTAATTTTTATATTTTTCTCAGTTAAATTAAATAGAAGGAAAGAGGATACGGAACTAATACTACATTATCTCAATATTAAATTATTTTGTTGTAATTATGCACTCTGAAGAAAATAAACAAAAATAATAAAAGATATTAAGAATAGAGGCAGATGTAAATTTAGATGCATTAGAATTCTAGTTAATTGAAATATAACAGGAAATAATTAAAACATGTTTTGGACTAAATTAAATCAGAATATTGTCATAGATATATTTGTTGATCAGAATTATTTTGAATTTTACTTTTTAAGAAATGAAATATCCACACAGTGTCACTAATTGAGACAAAATAAGAAATTAGAATATTTATATATTCACATATGTGTAAATGATTTACACAAAGTGTGAGTATATATGTGTGCACACACATATATCATAGATTCATTATCAGACGAATGAATACATTTATTGTATTATTATGGAGCTGATTACTATTCAATGATAAAAGGAACAAACTATAGATTTACTAAACAATTTGGAAGAATCCTGTACATATTGTATTGAGTAAAAGAGAGTGGGAAGATATTTGTAAATATTATCAGGTTCAAGCATATGAACATCTACAGTATGCAAACCAAATCCAATAATTGGTTCCCTGGAGTGGATAGTTGGGGATGAGTAGGAAGATTGGCTGCAAAGAAGTATGAGTAAACTTCATGGAGAGAGATTAATATTCTATATTAAAGTTAGAATGACAATTAACACAGGTGTATATATTTGTCAAAAGTCATCATCAATGATAATATGTGGGTATTACTAAATACAGGCTGTACCTCTATGTTGATTAAAAATGGAATATTAGATGTGGGTGTGACAAAGTGCTTTCTGTATAAAAAATATAACTAGACTTTTCACATTTACTATTATATAATATCCATTTCAAATAAGAAGCATATTATAGTTTTCTATATTTCATTTATAATAAACTAGGTCATTTAATTTTCTCTATTTCAATGAAACTAAGCCTTCACTCTTAGCCAAACACATTGAGCATTTTAGGTTGAATACTTGATTAGAACATTTGCTGTAGAAATCATTTTTAACAGCTTAAAGATATTTAAACATCTTAACTAGTATATATTTTAGGTGAGTTAATTAAATTATTGTTGGTAGGACAAAAAAAAAATATGACCAAAAAGATTGCACATGCACTTGTTAAGATTAAGTAAAAATTATATGAAGTTAAAATAGGCCCTGAGAGGTTTGATGGCAGGGACTTAATTATTTCCTAGGTAGTGCCATTTATCATTTTTCAACAGATTTGTTTTAATGTTGTTGCCAAGTAGAAACATGGATTTGGTATGAAAAAATACAATAATGGAGAGGATTTGATAATATGTTTTTTATAGGATTTTCTAAACATCTTTAGTTCATAGGATAAACTTTAAATAATTAACTGGGGTTCCAAGTGGCTTTATTAAAGGTTTAATGGCCTATTAAAAATAAAAAAAAAACTCCCACTTTGATGAAGTCAATGAAAAGCAATATTCCAATTATTCCTTTTCATTTGTGGTTTTAAGAGGTAGATGGGAAGGAAGCCATGAAAATGTAATAATTTTGATAATTTTTAAAGGATTCCACAAATACAAGAAAAATAATATTTGGATCAATATTTTTCATCTAATTTCAAGAGAAAATGCATTCCCTTATAAGGAAAGAAACTTCGTATTTACAAATAGCTTTTGTATTTAAGTCTGTTTTCTTCACTGGACTACAAGATACAGGAAAGAATGTGTGACATTTTTGTTGTTGTTCATCATCGGATCCCTTGTACCTAGCAAGAAATCACCAACAAAACAAAAAGACAACCAACAGAGTAGTAGAAGGTATTTGAAAATGATGCTTCCAACAAGGGGCTAATATTTGAAATATATAAAGAACTCATATAACACAACAATAACAAACAAACAAGCAATCCCATTAAAAAAATAGGCAGAGGACCCGAACAGTTTTTCTAAGACATACAGATGACTAACAGATATAGGAAAAGATGCTCTACTTAATTAGCTATAAGAGAAACACAGAACAAAACCACAATGAGATACCACCTCACATCTGTTAGAATGGCTATTATCAATAAGACAAGAAAAAACAAGTGTCGGAGAGAATGTGGAGACAAGGAAACCCTCGTACACTGCCCGTGGGAATGTAGATTGGTGAAGCCTCTATGAAAAACAGTATAAAGTTTCCTAAGCCTTTACATTTAAATGTAGTCTGATGAATTTAGAGATATTTTATATTTCTTCTGTGATTATAAGAAGAAACAACTGGAAAGATTGTTTTTAAAGGAGTTATAATAAATTTTGCTGTAAAAAGACAAAAAAAATTAAGGCTAGCAATCTCTCTTCTGGTTATCTACCCCAAAATTTTAAGACAGTTATTCATAAAGATATATGTACCCCTATGTTCTTTGCAGCATTATTCACAATAGTCAAGACATGAAAACAACCTAAGTGTTCTTTGACCGATTATTGTATAAAAAAGATGTGGTACCTACATGCAATGAATACTACTCAAGCATAAAAGAAAATGAACTACATAAATGTATCTTACCAGTGGAGGCAATGAAAACAATACATTTCAGAAATGTAATCTTCTACCATTTTTTGCATTGTTTTAAAAATTTCTTAAGTTTTTACTGTAGAGAATGGTTTTAAAATATAGAGAAAATGTTACTATATAGGCAACTGTTATTGAAACATTAATTACTACAATATCACAAACACATTTATTGGACATATAATATTCTAGTGAGTAGATTATAACTAATTTCTTCATTTCTTTATAATAGTAACATAAATTTTGACATTATTTTAAAAAATTAATGAAATAATGAATAAATTTATGCCAATAGATTCTCCATTGGTTTAAGGTAATTGTACAGAATCTGATTGATAAAAGAGTAGAAACCTGAATTAAAAGAAAAAAACAACTATTTTTTTTATCATATTCTTTAATAGACATATACCTAATTGCTTAATGGGAAAACAAGTGCTTATTTGTTAATGCCATTCTCTTGAGCATGATTTAAATAGCAGAATCTTTAGTACCGATTTATATGTTTCAAGTTATGTACATGTTAATCATTTAAGTTTTTATTTATACTCAGCTTTACATTTTAATTATAAATCTTGAAAATTAATACAAAAGGCAACAAGGTATAAATGATGCTTTCAAGTCTACTTTAAAAATGTTTTATCTTATAAAAATCATGCTTATAAGGGACTCCCTTTCCTTCAAATATTCCATCAACGGTAAACTCAGAAATAGATTTATACAGAAGACCAAGAAAATGGTGTACTAGAGGGAAAACACAGCAGATTTTCTTTTCCCTTTTTAAGGTTATTTATCTAATAACAAAAGAACAATACTTTTTCTACAACAAATACACCATTAATGTATGATATGCATATTTAAAAAAAAGCATCTAATAAACATCAAGAAAAAAATCACATGTTATAGATATGTTATCTCTGACTTTATCAACAATTCTGGAATATTTTAATGTTAGTGGTTCAGGTGATATATCATTGGTTCTGGGTGAGGTCCTGGGGCTAGTAGCATCAGCATTATGAGATCTGAAACTCCTCAACTTGAGAATAATGGCTCTTTAATCAAAAGACTTCTATGACTATTTCTATTATTTTGCTCCTCAAAAATACATGTACTCTTCTGATATGTACTATAGAACACACACACAATTACACTTTCTTTGTATCAAGCTGAATATCTCAAATAATCGTTTTAAATAGAGCTATTACTGTGGTTTTTGGATAACCTGAAATAGTTGATTAAAGCAGCAATAAATTTATCATTAAATGCACAAATATATCCAGTTGTTTGCTAGATTTTTAGACTTTCATATAATTATTAAATATAAATTCTACTAACTAGAATTTATCGTCTTCCTTCGACCAAAGATTTATCTCATTTTCTAAAATAGGTTTTTATGAAAATCTACAAAATCTGCCCAAGAGTTGAAGCAGGAGCCTAGAGGTAATCCTTGCCACTATTCTTTCTCTTACTTCTTAAATCTAATTTCATGTGTTTAACCTACTCTGTATTTTTCCATTCAACTTTCTACTCTTCTCCTTTACTTCCATGACCACTTTTCCATTTCTCTCTTGGATTAATGGAACTTCTAACTTCTCCTTTGCTTTCCAAATACAGTTTTTATTCAGAATGTTAACAGTGATTTTTGTTTATTTCAAATCTTAATTATTCACTGCTCTGCTACAGTTTTTTAATTATCCAAATTATTTAAGATACATTTCAAAGCTACTAAGTTTATCATAAAGATAATTAATAATCTCACCTTTCCTGGTCTCAATTTCTCCTTTAAACACTAACAACTTATGATTTAGTGACAAGAAAGTACTTGTAGTTACTTAAGTTGATTCAAGCATCCATGTTGTTCCCTCACCTGAGTAGAGAAGACTGAGGGAGAGATTTTAAAAATAGATAGGCCATGGCTTACAAGATCCCCATGGACCCAGATGTTCTGGGTTCTGGTCTCTGTCCCAGAGCCCACTGCTTCTGTCTGACCCATTGTGTCTCCACAGGACGCCTGACTTCTCACCACTACCTCCGCCCTCATGGGCCTTGGCTTTGGGACCCAGATCCAAAGAAGTGGGATGCATGATTCTGGTCCTGGCCCCCTGATCCCCCTGGAAAGGGGTCGTTATAATAAGAAGAAAATAACTTGTCCAAAATAAGTAGAAAGAAAGAAAAGAAAGAAAGAAAGAAAGAAAGAAAGAAAGAAAGAAAGAAAGAAAGAAAGAAAGAAAGAAAGAAAGAAAGAAAGAAAGAACAGGACACAGGATGGGGAGACAACATTTTCAAAGTTTAGTAGTAAAAGACTAATAAAGAGTAACAATGTAGGAATATAAGGAGGACTTGACTGATAAATAAGATAGATTTGAACACATTTAAATCTGTCATAAATCAATCAATTAAAAATCAAATTCTAAAGAAAGCATGAAAAATGGAAGAAGAAGCACATTTGCCAATATACAACTATTCTAATGGACTTGTGCATTGGAAATTGAATAATTGGAAAATAAATAATTAGAAAAGGAGAGATTTCTGAACTTAATTTAGGAGATAGAACATTATATTATTATGCTTTTACAATCTTATAAGTATTTAAAAAGAAATAAAACCACTCAAGTCTTGAAATTCTCTGATGGAGAAAGTGCCAAATGAAAGTTGTTGACACTCCAAGGGTAGATCTATGTTCCAAATTTAAGTAAAAGGCAGGACTGATTGCCCAATTCCCTTTGTTAAAGACAATTAGGTATTAAAAAAGATATCAGTCACTTGGGGGAATTAGGTATCATTGCTGCCTAGTGACTTGGTGAATCCATCTGGGAACAATTGCCATGTTCTTTGTTTAAACTAATAAAGTTGTGGCCTAATGTTTTATTCCATTAAGGAATCTCTAGAGTCTTTTATTGCCTGAGGGGACCAAGAATCAGTAGTGAGGAAAATGGGATAGTGAGAGATGTTATATTCCTGGCTCTGTGTTCACAATGCATTTATCGAATGACAGCTTATGTACTGTACTTGTATATTTTAAAATGATATCTTAGAGGTTTAAGGCACTTGGTGTTTATATGTATCAAAACAAGAAAAATTGACAAGGGACCATAAACTAGCATGTTGTAGTGACACAACAATAATAAAAATCAAAACAAGACTTTGGCTTTCTTTTTCATTCACCCAGATCTCATTTCCTCATCTTGGTAAAGTCAATATGACAGTACTTCATTCATTTCAAGGTGTTGGCTATCTGTTTGCCTAATTTCTTCCTCAAGTATAATGTTGATTCTCTAAAAAGAAGTTCCTATGCATACCAAAGTAGAGCTCAGACTTGAGACTGATAAAGGTCAGTTCTCGATTGTAAGGATATCATGCAGATAGGAGCTTGACAGAGGAACAGACAAGATAATGCCCTATTCTCAAAATTCTACCTAAACCAAGGAATTGCTCAAAGCCAGACCAATTAAATCAACAGATATGCAAGAGTGACTAACTATCTAGGTGAAGGGGCTTAATTTACATATGTCAAATTACATCCCTGTTTCCAAAAAAAAAAAAAAGGTAAAAATTTAAGTGGGTTTTAAATAGGTCAGGAAAATCTACTCAAGTTTAGAAGAGCCTCTCAGCTACCAGACAAGTGATTATATGCAGGCGGCACTTGAAAGCCAGAAATTGCTGCGCTGTGCTGAATAAATTCTCCTCAATGACCTTTCCATGACAACTTTCTCATTTCCTATAATGTGAAGACAATTAGGTGTTAAATTACGTGATTGTGGAGCAAAGAAGCAACATTTGAAGCAGAGGTTTTGCTGCAGAATGTATTAGGTGAATGTGTAAAAATAGCTCCTAACAAGTAATATAGTTGTACAATGTCCAGCCACTTAATTTAACAAATGAGAAAACTGACATCCCAATAACTTCACTGACTTGATGAGTGTAACACAGCAATTTTGCTTTAGAACAGCACCGGAACTCACAATTAAATTCTCAGGCTAGTGAACTTTCTATCAAAACGTTAGCTTTGTACTTTTAAATGATTCAAGTTAGCCATTTGTCTTTCCAAGCATTCATTCTCTTTATAACAATATAATGATGTCTCTGAGACAAACCCTAGACGCAGAAATTTGTGGCGCTGCATGAGGGTTTCTAGCTATCATGAGATTAATAAAACAATCCCTACCTTCAAGGAGGGCAGTCTTCAGTCAATACACAGACTTTTGAGAAATTTCTATGAGTCGGGTACTATTTTAGGTGCTGGGCATAGAGTGGTGGACAAGGCCAAAAAAAGCTACCTTTCTCATCGAGCTTAACCAGTAATACAGGGGTGTAAAGTGTACATTAAATGTTTCAAACACATAGAGGTAAGGAACCTAAAGCATATATTAAATGCATCTGAAAAAGGGAGCTTCAATTTCAATGGGACAATAGAGGCTAAAAGAAGAAAATAACCTGAACAAATGCATAGTCAGGAGGAAGATCAAAGTATGTTTTGGACCTGTAATATATTCTGGGTGGTTAGTATAGGGGAAAGTGGAGGATGTTCAGAAACATATCTGTAGAGTGTTTATATTGGGGCTCACTTATACATTATTGGCGAGATAGAGTTGCTTGATATAAATACTGCCTCATTTTACCCATTAATATTTATTTATTTATTTATCTTTATTTATTAATTATGCCACCGATGATAGCAGACATAATAAAGAAATGCTGCTTACTTTTTCTGGAGAATGGAAGAAACTGTACTACAGCAACAAAATAGCCCCTAATACAGTCAAGGCAATAGCCCAATAATCAACAATAATCTTCTTAGTTTTTATTAATCATGTTTCAGTCCTTTCTCCTGGAAAGAAAAATGTCTTAATATGCCAAGGACCACCCATCTCTTGTAGGTGGAGTCATGGGCTTGCCTCTTTTTGGATGATACTATTAGAAATTTTATTCCCTTTGTTTCCTATAACTGAAGGCTTTGCTGACCACTGCCCACATACTTCCTGGCCTAAAGATTAACCTTCCCCCACACTCTCCCTCAGTAATCTTCCAACATCAAATCTGACACAGAGAGCTATCAGAGAAGAAGAGAAAAACAATTAAAAAAAAATTTTTCATTCTACTGTGTGTTTTTTTTTTTTTTTCATCTTAGCTGGAACTATGAAGAAAGAAAAAGTAAATAATTGTTTTCTGCTCTACTTGATTTTTTTTTTTTTCTTATGACCCGGAACTTCCCTCTACTTCCTCCTCTTTCAGGTTCTAACCAGATTTCACAGAAATTCTCAACTCCGATAGTGTGTGGTTATACAATTAGTCAGCAGAACTAGAATTTTGTTATGGTTCACTCACACCACCAATTTCCCATCTAGTCAGATATTGGTTGTTCTCAAGAATATTATGCAGCTGGTGGGGTCAAGTAGCTGATATTCAAATCTGTTGGAAAGTGAATATAGAATGAAATTCCTAAACATATACTTAACGAATCTAAATATCTCTATAGTTTGCCACTAGCACTCTTAGAATTCAAAGGTTTCATTAGCATTTTATTCAGATATTGATATAGGCTGTGGATGACTCAAACTACACAAAATAGAAAATTCAGCTCAAATTTGAGTAATTTTCCTATGATGAGGTGATGGGTGATAGTGTTCTCATCTGTGGTAAAGGAATAAATTTTGGGTAGTGAGCGCACACTGAAGCACACAATTGTAGTATTATAAAATGTACACCTGAAATTTATGTTATTAGTCAATGTTACCCAAATAAATGTAATAAAAAATTTAAAAATTAAAAAAAAATAAATACCTATTTACAAGGCTTTTTGTAATTCTTCATTGAATTAATCTACAAAGCTAAGAAGCAAATTCTTAAAATGATTTTTTGACTGCTTTGTTGTAAATTTTGTTATTATTAAAATATTAAAGTAGAGGCTGAGATTCTACATAGACTCAGTTATACTAAATTTGGAGACTTAATTCCAATATAATCATGGTACTACGATGCATTTATTATTATGCTCTATAAATTGTAGTAAAATGAAAGGAAGTTGATTGTAGATTAGGGATCTAGAAAATCATGATACTTACATGCCTAGTGTGTGTGTGTGTGTGTGTGTGTGTGTGTGTGTGAGAGAGAGAGAGATATGATTTGACCAGTTTAAGATAAAAATAAAAAGAGATTAGTTATCATTGTTCTTGATTAAATTTGCTAATAAATTGAAATGAATAGCTGATTTGTGAATAACTAAGAAAGTAAATATGTGAGGCTGCAGATACTATAAAGGAATGAAGAGCATGCTGTTGGTACTCAGTACAGCTGGTGCTAATGTGTCATTTCCTCATCAACGATTTTGATATTATATACCTGATGGGCTTGGCTGAAACCTGGCATTTAATTGTAAACATGATTTGCCACCTCCAAAGTGTGCCATCCCCAAAGTGGAACATCTGACAAATGTGCAAACAGATTTTTTACTGCAAATTTGTAACACCTCAGTGCCTATCATTGAGAAATTCATCTGCAGATCCAGTATCTTATTATTGTTCTTTAATTTGAAAAAGTCTGGAAAAAATGATAAAATGTGAGGAAAGAATTATGTTATAAAGAAAGCCCTAGTAACATTTGATACTTACTTAAAGTTTCCTTTATATATGAAGACACACTTTCAGAGATTTTTTGCACATAAACACTATTTCTACATGTCTTATTCTGGTAGAAATTCACATAGTAGAACAGTTTTCAGTATATTTGATCAGTTTTTATAAGTATAGGAATATTTTCAACTTTAGAAAGAAATATTGATAATGACTATTATCATAATGAAATAGTTATATAACTGCTTAGATTAAGCATTAAATTAAAAAAAAAAGTATATTTGCATGTATGTCTTGATGCGACTCTGTGACTCCATATGTGAATGTGTACACTGAGCATAAGAAACAACTGTGAACATATATAATTGACTTGTTAATAACCTTAAATCCAGATGAATCTTACAACCAGGTATGATAATTATTGATGGCAGAATCTGGCAACTCTAAAAAGAGTAAGCATTTAGACTTTATGACCATATGGTATTTGTCTCAACTTCTCAACTCTGTTATAGTCAGGGGAAAAGCAGTCATAAGCAATATGAAGACAAATGGGACAAATGGATATGGCTATGCTTTAATAAGACTATTTACCAAAACAGTTGACAGGTTAGATTTGGCTCATGAGCCACAGTTTGCCCATACTTGATGTATGGATGAAAAAATTAATATACGTTTATCTTAACAAATGATTCAATTTAAACATTTATGAGAATTGATTGTCTTAATCCATTTCACTATTTTAATTCGTTGAGGAATTTAATGAAATAATTATTTTTTAAAAGTTTATATTTATATTTTAGAAAAGAATTTGGAATTTAAGAGTTTACTTAGTGCTCCTGTCACTTATCAAGCAAAAGTTATGTAAGAGTATCTGAAGAATCAAAGTATTGATGTTATTTGAATAGGTTATATACTGTATATAAATATATATATACATACATTATACATATATAGATAATTGTATTAGAATACTTTTAACCCCACCTTAAAAATCTAACTCACATTGATTATATTACTATGAATACACAATATATATATATTAGATATATATATTATAAAAAGGCCCTAGCATATTTACATGTAAAATATTGACCTGTCAAGACAACTAAATTGCTACTTTTTAACAGTTTATAGAATATGTATGTCTTATGAGTTACCAAATGAATGGAACCAGGATAAGTGAATCTTCTAAACAAACATGCAATTATATTTTCTATACCATTCATCTTTGTACTGACTAGAAAGTTCATAATACTTTATTTTTTACCCTGTATTATTTAATATCGATTCATATGAGTAACACTATTGCATATATGTATGTTTTCTTTCCTGCATAGTTTTCTTCTATTTCCTTTCCCTTTTGTTGGGTCTCTTCAACTTATATGTATATAATCTTGTAAATAATTTCATTGAAAGACATGAAAGCTTACAATTGTAAAAGAAAATATATATATATCTTTTTATTTTTTGTCTATTTGGGAGATGCCCATTAAAATATTTTATAACAGAATTAATACCCTATATTTTAGCTTTGTAAATTGTATCCATTATACTACACGGTATGGAATATCCCTTTTCCGGCTGGTTTACACAAATACATATTGTCTAACAGATGCTCTTTCAATAATGAACTCATTCAAGCCTTGATTTGAGTACAGAAAATATTGTTTAAGGTAGAGTTTTAAATGCATTAAAATTGGGTTCATAAAACTAGCTAACACAATATACTATACTCTCCTAAAAAATCAAACTTGAGTAATTCAGAGTATTATTTTTATTCAAGAGAAAGACATGTTTCTAAAATGTGCTGTGTTAGAGTATATTTATGAACATATGTGCAGAGGTAAAAAATAAAAGTAAATAATAAGTTATTGCATTTTGTAAAGCATTTCATTAAATTTTAATATTTATTTCCAGATACCTCTTATTAAACATGTGCACTTCTCATTCCTTTTTGACTATTATTTAAATCTTCAAATGTTAGGTATTTAATGCTTCTTCAGTGATAAAAGTGTATTTATACACAAATTAAGAGACTTAAAATATAATTTACTTAACTAATTTAAAATACACAATTAATACTTTAGCATTAAAATCCATAATTTCATGTCTGCATTATTCTAAAACTAATTATGGATTTCAAGTTTATATCTTGCTTTAAATATATGGGGTTCACATTTCTCTCTGAATATAATTTTTCTCTTCAAATTTTAATTTTTTAGCACTTCTGCCAACAAATGTGAATTTGTACACAAATCAATTCAATCTCTCAACCAATGAAAATAACTTGTAATTTTTTAAAAATAATAGTTTTAGCTTTTGATAAGCAGGAGAAAATATGTATTTAAATGATTCTAAACTATACTATAACATATAATATCTATATTCTAAAATAAAATATGGTAGAAAAATAAAAGTATACATGATATATACTTATATATGTATATTCACTCACATTATTAACAATTCTATAATATTTAAATAAATTAAAAGTAAAGTCTATATTGAAATTCCTGAGAGCCTCATATTATCTGTAAACATTAATATTGATTTAAACTCTTCCCAAAAAGTGAAAGTATGGTAGCTTTTAACTGGGAATTCTGTAATTTAAAGAAAATATATTTTCACATATAACTATATGTATATATGTATAATTACAAAATATAAACTTTTAATTTTAAATGAAATATATAAAAATACATCAACAACCCCACATTTATACTTGTATTCTAAATCTAATATTGAATTCATGTCTATTTCTTGCTCTTTCTCATTAAGTAATATTGATCTGCACAAATATGCAAGGCTAAAAAGAGCAGCTGGAAAATTGAATGTTTTAATAAGTGTTTTTCCTAGGCTACACCTCTATATTGGACACTTAAATTACAAACAACACAAGTTATACTCTATCGTGACATTCCTGTTCAGCAGTCAATTATTGGAACAGACTGAAAAAAAAAAAAGAATCTGTGGGAGTTTTTTGTTTGATTTTAAAAATAGAAATATTATACAATATCAAGTTGGCTGCCGTAGTTTTTATTTAGTGTTTTCTAAGCTTTTCTTCAAGCTGTGCAGGTACTTCGGTACTTCTCTCCCCTAATTGTAAAGACAATAAGATATCTATTTTCAACAAACAAGTCTTCATCTATCCAATATTCACTCTGAGAATTATTTTTTATTGCATTTTGATAGAAGGAAACCTTTACAAGTATTTTTCAAACATGCAATTTTATCCACCCCTTTCTCTCCCTTTTTTTTCTTTTCCTTTCACTCTAAATAAAATGGCAAGCAATTAAACCAGGTTGCTATATTTGGTGCATCTAAACTTCAAGAGTTGATAGTATAATGATTTTAATAACTACTTTAAGTGTAACATGGTGACAAGTTGACACCTGAGGTTTGTGTCCTGCAATGTTATTTTCTAGTATTCTATTGTTACACTACAGGAATAAGTAATATGATTACAATGAATGTTACAATGTTTTCTTTGCCTCTGATTTAGATCTTATATACATATGTAGCATACATTTTTTCAAGATATTCAAGGGTAAGCATATATTAAACTGGATAGGAACTATTTAGAAAGAACATAGATAACAGTTATAGGACTACTTACACTACTGTTTCCTTGTCATTGAAAGCAAAACATAGACAGTAGTTCCCCCCTTATACACTGGAGATAGGTTCCAAGACCCTAGTGGATGCCTAAAACTGCTGATAGTAACAAACCCTATGTATACAATGTTTTTTCCTATATATACATACCTATAATAAACTTTAATTTATAAATCAGGCAAAGTAAGAGATTAACAATAATAACTAATAGAAGAATTATAACAATATGCTGTAATAAAAATTATGTGAAAGTGGTCTCTCTCCCTCCCTCCTCTCTCACTTTCTCAAAACAGCTGATAACTGATATGATAACCAAGAAGGCTACTAAATGACTAAAGGGTGGGAAACGTGCAGTGCAGATACACTGGACAATGGGATGATTCATCCTTGGCAGGACTAAGCAGGACAGCTCGAGATTTAACTTCACTACTCAGAATGATGAGCAATTTAAAACTTACAAATTGATTGTCTCTGGAATTTTCCATTTAATATTTTTAAACTGCAGTTGACTGTAGGTAACGAAAACCCCAGAAAGAAAAATCACATATAAAAGGAGGGGACATATAAACAGATGCCTTTTGATAATTAATTAGAATTTTATTCAAACATAACAACACAATTTCTACTATGTTTTAAAGAAAGGTTTTACTATATCTGACCTTTAATTTCCTTTTTAGTTACTAAAAACTCTATGGGGAAATTTAATTTTTCACTGAGAAAAAATATCTTTAACTATTTTAGAACTTGGGCTTTATAGTAAGTTTGTTTTTAAATAATTCTCTAAAAAATAAAAAAATTGGCCTAAATATACATAACATATAAAGATGGTAAGTATTACATATTAATATGTATGAAAAATACCTACTATTATTACATATGTCATGGCGATTTGTCCTATTATTTTATCTTGCTTGAAAAAATTCTTGCTCATCATCCTGATTATGATGATCAATTAGTAGTATTTCCAAACTATCACTAAAAGTATTCATATGAAAAATATAATTTTAAAAATACCTGTTCATTTAAAAGTGTTGAAATGTTTTCATTCAAATTAAATATACAATAAATTTTTTTATATTTCACTAAAATTAAGTACGTCCTAAGGTATGACAATATTAAATTTCAGTATCTCTATTTAATATCCCATTAGAGATAGGGATAAAAGAGTAGGGCTACTCTGCTAATAGCTTTACAAGTGTTTTCTCTCCTGTACTGTGTTGGAGAACTCACTGTTCTATTCTGAGTTGCTCAGAAATTGCCTACTTATTTATTCAATGTCATTAAGTGCTTTTTAAAGTCAGTAGTGATGGATACACAAAAGAATAACTAGTCATTACTAGTCTTACTATAAATATCTCAATGGACATTTTCTAATTCCCTTCAATTTGAATTTAACTTCTATGTTTGTTTGGTTCAGAGATGATTAAACATTTTCAAAGTCTTAGTTTGGTTTCTTGATTCTCTACAGAATTATAGATGATATGTAAAAATACTAAAAAACCCTAAATCTTGGTATAATATACTCCCCTTATTTATTTATTTTTAATTTAAGAAATAATTTAAATTTTTCCCTCTCCATCTACTTACCCTTCCTTCCACTAGTACATTTTCCATGCCCATGAGTCCCTGTTTGATTTTCCTGTTCATTTGTTGCTTTTAGGTTTATATTTCACATATAAGTGATATCATGTGATTTTCAACTATTTCTGTCTGGCTTATTTCACTTACTATGATTATTTAAAGGTTCATGCATGTTATTACAAATGGCAGTATTTCATCTTTTCTTACAGCTGAATAATATCCTGTTGTATATATGTACCACTGCTTCTTTAGCCAATCATCTTTCGTAGGACACTTTGGTTGCTTCCATGTCCTGGTCACTGTAAACAATGCTGCTATGAACATCGGTGTGCAAATATCTTTTCAGATATGAGTTTTCAAGTCTTTGTGGTAAATACCCAGTAGAGGGATTGCTGGATCAGATGGTAGATCAATTCTTAGTTTTTTGAGGAACCTCCATACTGTTTTCCATAGTGGCTTTACCAATTTGCAGGCCCACCAACAGTGTATGAGGGTTCCTTTTTCTCCACATCCTCTCCAACACTTATTATTACTTGTCTTGTTGATTATATCCATTCTAACAGGTGTGAGGTGGTATCTCATTGTGGTTTTGATTTGCATTTCCCTAATAGCTAGCAACGTTGAGCATTTTTTCAAATATTTGTAGGCCATTTATATGTTCTCTAGGAAGAAGTGTCTGTTCAAGTCCTCTGCTCATTTTTTGAATACATTGTTGGATTTTTTGTTGTTATTGAGTTGTGTGAGTTCTTTGTATATTTTGGATATTAGGCCCTTATTGAAGGTATTGCTTGCAAATATATTTTCCCATTTAGATTGTTGTCTCTTTACCTTGTTGACGATTTCTTTTGCTGAGCAGAAGCTTTTTAGATTGATGTACTCCTATTCATTTATTTTCGCTTTTACTTTCCTTGCCTTTAAGGTCAAATTCATAAAATCCTGTTTAAGTCCAAGGTCCTTGAGTTTAGTTCCTATGTTTTCTTTATGCATTTTATTGTTTCAGGTCATATATTCAGGTCCTTAATCCGTTTTGAGTTAATTTTGGTGTGTGGTGATAGACAACAGTCTAGTTTCATTCTTTTGCAGGTGGCCTTCCAGTTTTCCCAGCACCATTTGTTGAAGAGGCTTTCCTTTCTTCACTATGTGTTTTTTAATTTTTTGTCAAAAATTATTTGCCCATTTTAATATGGGTTTACTTCTGGACTCTCATTTCTGTTCCAACTATCAATGTGTCTGCTGTGCTGCCAATACCATGCCATTTTGATTACTGTTGTTTTGTAATATAATTTGAAGTCAGGCAGAGTGATGCCTCCAGCCTTATTCTTTATTGTCAGAATGGCTTTGGAAATTCGGAGTCTTTCATGTTTCCATACAAATCTGATGATTTTTTGTTCTTTTTCTTTAAAAAATGTCGATGGGATTTTGATGGAGATTGCATTAAATCTGTATAATTCTTTAGGTAATATGATCATTTTAACTATGTTGATTCTTCCAATCCAAGAACATGGAACATCTTCCCATTTCTTTGTATCTTTTTGATTTCTTTTAATAGGTTCTTATAGTTTTCATTATATACATCCTACACGTTTCATTAGATTTATTCCTAGGTATTTTATTATTTTTGTTGCAATTTCAAAAGGAATTATATTTTCTACTTCTTTTTCTGACACTTCGTTATTAGAGTATAGGAACACTATGAATTTTTGAACATTGGTTTTGTATCCAAAAACTTTACTGTATTTGCTTATTGTTTCTAGTAGTGTTCTTGTGGAGTCTTTAGGGTTTTCTATATAGAGAGTCATGTCATCCACAAATAGTGGCAGTTGGACTTCTTCATTTCCTATATAGATGCCTTTAATATCTTTCTCTTGCCCGATTGCACATGCTAGGACCTCCAAAGTTATATTGAATAACAGTGGTGATAGTGGACAGCCTTGTTTTGTTCCTGATCTTAGAGGGAAGGTTTTTAGTTTTTCACCATTAAGGATAATGTTGGCTGAGGGCTTGTCATATATGGCCTTTATTATATTAAGGCATTTTCCTTCTATACTGATTTTGTTAAGTGTTTTGATCATAACTGAGTGCTGTATCTTGTTGAAGGCTTTTTCTGCATCTATTAATATGATCATATGATTCTTATTTTTTAATTTGTTTACGTGATGTATCACATTAACCGATTTGCATATGTTGAACCATCCCTGTGCCTCTGGGATGAAGCCCACTTGACCGTGATTTATAATCTTAATATGTTGCTATATTAAGTTCACTAGTACCTTATTTAGGATTTTTGCATTTGTGTTCATGAGAGATATCGATCTGTAGTTTTCATTTTTTGTGTTATCTTTACCAGGTTTTGGTATCAGGGTAATATTGGCCTCATAAAATGAGTTGGGAAGTATTACCTCCTCTTCGAATTTTTAGAAGAATTTGAGGAGAAGAGGTATTAAATCTTTGAATATTTGGTAGAGTTCACTAGTGAAACCATCTTGTCCTGGATTTTTACTTTTTGGTATGTTTTCGATGCTTGTTTCACTTTCCATACTGCTGCTCGGTCTATTTAGATTTTCTAGTTCTTGATTCAGTCTAGGAAGGTTGTATTTTTCTAAGTACTGGTCCATTTCATCTAGGTTATTAAATTTGGTGATATATACTTTTTCATAGTATTCTTGTATGATCCTTTGTGTTTCTGCAGTGTCTATCGTAATTTCCCCTCTTTCATTCCTGATTTTGTTTATTTGTGTCCTCTTTTTTCTCTAGTGAGTCTAGCAGTGGGGTGCTAATTTTATTAACCTTTTCAAAGAAACTGCTCTTTGTTGCATTTATTTTTTCTATTGTTTGTTTTGAATTTCATTTATTTTTCCTCTAATTTTGATGATTTCTTTCCTTCTGCTGACTTTAGGCCTCATTTGCTCTTCTTTTCTAGTTTTTTAAGATGGAGCATCAGGTTTATTTGGGCTCATTCTTGTTTTTGGAGATAGGCCTGTAATGACATGAACTTTCCTCTTATGACTGCTTTTGCTGTGTCCCAAAAGTTTTGATATGTTGTACTGTCATTATCATTTGTTTCTATGTATTTCTTAATCTTCTTTTTATTTTTTCCCTGATCCAGTTATTCTTCAGTATCATGTTGTTTGTAATCTCTATGTATTTGTAGTTCTTCCTGATTTCTTTTTGCAGTTGATCTCTAGTTTCAAAGCATTATGATCAGAGAATATGGCTGGTATGATTTCAACCATCTTATATTTGTTGAGGCTATTTCTGTGTCCCAATATGTGGTCAATCCTTGAGAATGTTCCATGTGCACTGGAGAAGAAAGTATAAGCAGCGATTTGGGGATGGAAGACTGTAAAGGTCAACTATGTCCAGTTGGTCTAACGTGTCATTTAAAGATGTTATTTCCTTATTGATTTTGTGTTTGGATGATCTGTTCATATCTGACAGTGAGGTATTTAGGTCCCCTACTACAATGGTGTTTTGATCTGTTTCTCCCTTTAGTTCTGTTAGTAATTGCTTTACATATTTTGGAGCTCCCTGATTGAGAGCATAGATATTAATATGTGTTATATCTTCGTGATGCATGATTCACTTTATCATTATGAAGTGTCCCTCAGCATCTTTCTTTTAACTCTTTTATTTTGAAGTGTCTTTCATCTGATATTAGTTCTGCTACTCTCGCTTTTCTCTGAATGCCATTTGCTTGAAATATCATTTTCCACTCTTTCACTTTAAGTCTATATTTGTCTTTGGAACTAAGATGTGTCTCCTGAAGGCAGCCTATGGTTGGGTTTTGTTTTTTGACCCATTCCACAACTCTGTGTCTTTTTATTGGTGAGTTCAGTCCATTTACATTTAAGGTGATTATTGAAATATAAGGTCTTATAGCCATTTTATCTTTTTCTTTCAGGTAGTTCAGTGTTTCCATTGCTTACTTGTCCTTGTGTTCCTGTTTTCTTTATTTTGTTTAGTTTTTGTGGGTTTTGCCTCTGGTTCTTGTTTTATATTATATACTTCAGTTCTGAATCTTTGGTGTGTGGTTGCCATTGCGAATATCTAAAGAGTAGTGTACACACACACACACACACACACACACAGTTGTCCCTTTTCTTCTGCATATACCTTATCTCCATTCTCTTTTGCGAATTTGGATGTTTGAATCCTCCCCTTTTCAGTCATTGTTGTCTCAATTTGTCCCTATGTATGCTAAATGTTCATTACCATCTTGCCATAGCAAATACTTATTTTTAAGCTTATAATGCCTTGTTCTTAGTAAGGGTTGTACTCCTCTGCTTTTATCAGCCTGACAGTCACCTTCTTATCTTAAAGCTTGAACTATCTTTACTAAAAAAAAGTTTAAAACCTTTTGAAAGACAGAATGCCTTATTGATTTCAAAACAATTCAAACATTTTGTTCAAAATAGTAAGTGTCTACATTTCCCCCCAAGATCTCTTCAACTTCCTATTAATGATATCCCTGATGGAGGTTCTAAAGTATTTAGAAAAGATCTAAAAATATATAACTCTTGAATAGTCTGCTGTGGCCAAAAAAATTATGGTAGTAATTTAAGATCATATTTGGTAACTTTCATTTAATAGCCATATCCCAAGGCTAGGTCTCCAGCATAAGTAGCTGACAATATCATTTAGACATATACCAAGACATTATAACAACTTTTTAAATGAAGGATAGAAAATACTGTTGGAGTACTAAGAATTTTAAGATTGCACAAGAAAGTTAAAACTTCATAGGTACAGATCTTTCACATCTAAATTTTGCTTTTATTTTTACTTTCACTTTTTTAGAAGTAGGAAAAAATTAATATTTCACTTTTTGTTTAAAATAAATCTGAGAATAAGGAGGCTCTTGAAGAAATTTGGAATTCAAGAAATTCAGGCATTTTTTATTAATTAGTATATCTATCTAAATGCTCTGAATAACTCTAAGTTTTTAAGTGTGATCTGTGGGCCAACAGCACCAACATGACCAATGAAGGTATATAGATGGCAAAAAAACATATGAAAAGATACTCAACATTGTTTGTTATTAGGAAATTACAATGTAAAATAATAGTAAACTCTTACTACACATTTGAATGTCTCAAACAATAATCCCAGACAATACCAATTGTTGGAAGGATTAAGAGAAAGAAGCACTTTTATCCATTGCTCGTGGAAACCAAATGGTACAGAAACTTTGGAAATCAGTTTGGCAGACAATGATCTCTTACAAAGCTGCTCATAATCTTAAAATATGATATGGAAATCATATTCCTTTGTATTTACACAATTGAATTATAAACTTAGGTCCACTTAAATTGTGCTTAAATGTTATAGAAGCTTTATTCATAATAGCTCCAGCCTGATGTAACCAAGAGGTCCTTTGATAAATGAATGGATAAACAAATTGTAGTACACACACAATGGAACAGTATTGAGTAATAAAAGTGGATGAGCTATCAAGCCATAAAATTTTATAGAAGAGATTTAAGCACACAGTGCTAAAACAAACAAACAAAAAATTAGTCAGAAAAAAGTTCTTATTTGATTCCATTTATATGACAATATGGAAATAGCAAAACTATAGGGGCAATAGAAAGATTAGCAGTTTAAAATTGTTCTGGGTAATGGGTGAAGGTTGAATAGATGAAACATAAAAAGATTTTTAGAGCATTAAAATCATTCTGTATAATAGTATAATTGTAGATCTATAGTAATACACATTTGTCTAAATGGGTAAAACTGTATAGCACCAAGTGTGAACTTAATGTGTGCAATTAAAAATTGCAATTTAATTGGGAGGTTGGGAGAATCACAGCATGGGATGTCAAAAGAAAAAAAAAAAGACACTGTAACTCTAATATGAATGTATGAAACCACTTCACTGAAAGGGGTAGGGCAAAAAGTGCAATGTAACTTTAATTGTTTTCAGTCTTTAACACTAAAAGCAAAGAAATTATACATATGTACTGTATTCTACTTAATAAAATTGTTTCCTATTGGAGTATGAGTTAGCCATTCTGATTATTCCATACATGCATATTGGAATTAAACAAGTAAATAAATAGATCACGGATAGTGGGATTCAAATTTCTAAGAGAAGGCTCGAATAACTATGTGGTAACTGATTAGTGACATCAGTATGAACTTATGCTTAGCTTAATACAGATATAGATGGCTACTTATAGAAATATTTATGGATATGTGAACATATACAAGTTAGTATGCATACATATAGACCCTTGCTCTGTTAGCTGAGAATGCCAATCAGCAATGACAACCAATAGCAATGCATTCAAGTAGAGCCCCGATCCTGGTTACGATGAGCTTGGAGACTGTTGTAGTGACAGAAAGTAAGAAAGTGCTCAAAAAGCAAACATTAATAAAATCCCACACTGATGTCAAACATACACTCAGGAACCAATAGAAAGAGTCCTCAATAGTAAACTTGCATAATAAATAAAGTATTAATTATAACTCAAAGTATGAAATAAATATTAATAGTAATGATCTTAAGTTAATATAAATGATCAAGTTAGTGGGGAAGAAGAGACACATCTTCTGCACAAACCAATTAGAAATATTTTATGTAAATAATCTACCCATCAGGAGGTAGGTCATATAACTCTCCATTCTTTTAAGTATAAGCTGTATATAGTAACTTTTTTTCCCCCCAAGTGGTCAGTGTTGAAAGGCAGGAGATGAGGAACTGTACAGTAGAGAGATCTGACAATCCCTGCCTCAGCCAGTTGACCAAAGACAAAATCAACAGGGATAAGTCATGATAAAGAATGTAGTCTTGTGGTGATATGACGAAAATGGCACTTTACCTTGGTGGCATTTCTCCGCCAAACTCATAATGCCAGCCTAATCATGAAGAAAACATCAGATAAATCTCCACTGAGGGGCATTCTACAAAATACCAGCATGCCTTAAAAATGTCAAGGTAATAAAAAATAAGAAGTCTGAGAAACAGCCATAGCCAAGAGGAGCCTAGGGAGACAGGATGGATAAACATAATGCATTATCCTGGATGAGATCTTGAAATTAAAAAAGCACATTAAGTAAAGGGTAAGGAAATGTGAATAAAAATTTGAACTTTAGTCAAAATTGTTTATCACTACTGTGCTCAGATAGACCTTATTAATGAGAAATAATAGCAGAAACTAGTTGTGGGGTATATAAGAACTCTCTGTACTACCAAGTTTTCCGTAAATCTAAAACTATTCTCAAAAATAATTAATTGAAATAAATACTTTAAAAATATGACCAGATCTGGAATGGTTCAACATACACAAATCAATAATTGTGCTATACCACATCAATAAAATAAAGAATAAAATAAATCATATACTCACCTCAATAGATAAATAAAAAGCATTTGATAAAATTCAACATTCTTTTATGATAAAACTCTCAACTAATTAGGTATAGAGGGAATGTACTTCAACTTAAAAAGGACACACATGGCAAGTCCACAGATATTAGCATACTCAGTAGTGCAAAGTTAAAAGCTTTTCTTCTAAGAGAGGAGCAATAAAAGGTGCCCACTCTCAGCATTTCTATTAAAGATTGTACTAGAAATCCTAGACAGATCAATTAAGTAATAAAAATAAATAAAAGACATCCACATCAGAAAGGAAGAAGTGAAATTTTCTTAATTTGCAAATGACATGATCTAATATATAGAAAGCCCTAAAGACTCCACCAACAAAATGTTAGAATGAATAATAAATTCAGTAAAGTTTCAGAATACAAAATCAACATGCAAATTAATTGCATTTCTATACACTAATAACTACCTGAAAAAGAAATTAAGGAAACAATCAATATGTAATAATATCAAAAAGAATAAAATATTTAGAAATAAACCAAGGAGGTTAAAGATCTATACATTGAAAATTTCAAGACATTGATGAAAGAACTTGAAGAGCAGACAAATAAATGGAAAACTATTCTGTATTCAAAAATTGGAAGAATTAATATTGTTAAAATGTCCATACTACCCAAAGCAATGAGTCCACAGTTTCGATGCAATCACTATCAAAATTTTAATATGTTTTTCACAGAAATAGAAATATCTTAAAATTCACATGGAATCACAAACCATTCCAAAGAACCAAAGCAATCTTGAGAAAAAAAGAACAAAGCTGGAGGCATCACTTCCTTATTTCAAAGCATATTCCAAAGCTATAGTAATCAAAACAGTATGGCGCTAGCGTAAAAACAGACACACCAGCTAATGGAACAAAATAGAGAGCCCAGAAACAAACCCATACATGTATGGTCAACTAGTCTTTTACAAGGGGTCCAAGAATATATAATGGGGAATGGAAAGTTTCTTCAGTAACAGTATTGGGATGACTGGCTATCTGCCTGCAAAAGAATGAAACTGGACAATATCTTATACAATACACAAAAATTAACTTGAAGGGAATTAAATATTTAAATGATAGATTTTAAACTGTAAAACTCTTGGAAGAAATCATAGGGGAAATGCTTGACATTAGTCTTGGCAATGATTTTTTTTTTTTTTTTTGGTATCACACCAAAAGCACAAATAACAAAAGCAAAAATAAATAAGTGGAGTTACATCAAACTAAAAAGCTCTGCACAGCAAAGGAAATCAGCAAAATGAAGAGGAAACCTATAAAATTTAAGAAAATATTTGTAAGCCATATAACTAATAAGGGGTTAATATCAAAATATATAAGGAACTCATATAATTGAATAGCACAAAAACATAGAACCCAAATTTAAAAAATGGGCAAGGGACCTGAATAGACATCTTTCCAAAGAAAACATGCAAACGGCCAACAGGTATATGAAAAGGTGCTTAAAACCCAATGGGATATCACTTCAAATGTGTTAGGAGACCTATTATCAAAAAGACAATAGTTAAGTGTTTGTGAGGATATGGGGAAAAGTGTACCCTGTATATTCCTATTGGGAGTGTAAAGTTATATAGTCATTATGGAAAACAGATGGAGGTTTTTGCAAAAATTAAAACTAGAAATACCACATCATCTAGCAATCCTACCTCTGGGCATATATTCAAAAGAAACAAAATCACACTCTGCATTCCCATAGTCATTGCATATTTTTCACAATTGCCAAGATATGGAAACAATCTAATAGTCCCCAGATGGATGAATGGATAAAGAAAATATACAGATAATGGAATATTATTTAGCCATAAAAAGAAGGAAATTCTGCTATTTGCGATAACATGGATAAACCTGGAGGATATTATGTTAAGTGACATAAACCATATACAGAAATATAAATACTGTATGAACTTACTTATATGTGCAATCTAAAAAAATCCAAACCCATAGAATTAGAGAGTAGAATAGTAGTTACCAGGGGCTGGGTGGTCTGGGAAATTGGGACATGTTGGTCAAAGAGTCTAACCTTTCATTTATAAGATGAGTAAATTCTGGAAATCTATAGCATAGTAACTATAGTTAATACTGTATTGTATACTTTAAGTTTACTAAGAGAGTGTATCTTAAGTGTTCTCACCACACACACATGTGTAACTATATGAGGTGGTAGAGGTATTAACTTGATTGTGGTAATTATTTAATGACGTATATGTATATAAGATCATCACACTGTACACCTTAAAACAATCATCTTATACAACCTAAATATGTACAAATTTTATTTGTCAATTATACTTCACAAGGCTGGAAAAATAAAGCTAAACTACTGCCTCCTGATAACTATTTAAGGAGTTAGTTCTTTTAAAAAAAAATATATATATATATACACATACATATTTATTTATTTAAATTAGTTTCAAATATACAGTACTTTGGTTAGACATCTATATAGTTAATAAAACAATCCCCTCAATTGCTCCCTCCCTCCCCTGGTCCTCCACCTAGCCGTCATACTAATGCTAACTCCATTCCTTCTGCTGTGCTTCCCATCCTCATGACCAACTATCAACTACTAATGTGTTCTTTTAATATCTTTACATTTAGAATTTGACAAGATGCCTTTTCATGTCTTTTCTTAATTCACAATCCCACATTTTTGCTGATATTCATACATTTTGAATCCAAGACACTCTACCTCTGACCTCAGCTAGATCCTACTATAACAAATATTGATCATATGTGCTCCAAGTTCTACAAGTTATATCTGACATGAAGCAGTCCTACCTCATTCAGATGACTAAGTGATCTTCATCTGTAAAGAGCCAAGTCTACTCAACTCTCTTTCCTGAATTCTAGTTTCAAAATCCCAGTCTAATATGTGTGTATAAGTATATATGGATGTGTCTATATACCCATATATGCATATATTTATATATGGTATCTGTTTTATACAAACATATACATACACACTTAAATATGTATATCTATATCTATATCTATATGTTTATATATATATTTTGCAATCTTCTTTCTTACCAAGTCAAGCCAGGCTTAAATTTTCATATTTATTATGACGACCTCTATGATCCTTCAAAAGTTAACATAGAAATTAAAGTAAAAGAGTAGACTGTCTTCATTTGATATTTTAATAGAATATTAATGACTTTTGTTCCTCTACAATACTATCATGAGACCCAATGGTGTTAATGATAAATGTAGTTTTAACAGATGAAAAGTTATACTTATTAGGGGCACATTACATGATCCAAATGTGGTAGCTGTGTTTCAATAGTTCTTAGTTACATTAATTGCACTTAAGAGCACTTAAAATAAAAACAGATTATTTAGATTTGAAAACTTTTTTGATTTTTAAAATAAATTACTATTAACTTATGCAGATTGATATGTCAACTATTTTATGGCATATTACTTGTTCGGGAATTATATTCCTGATAAACTTCGATAAGGAATTGGATAGATCAGGGGTAAAGAGGCAGGAGGGTCATTCGTTGATATTTGAGAATGCTATGGACTGAATGGTTGTGTCCCCCAATTCCTATGCTAAAGCCTTACTCCTCAATGTGATGATATTTGGAGGCAGAGCCTTTGGAAGGTAATTATGGTTAGATTAGGTTGTGAAAGTGGGATCCTCTTGATAGTACTAATGCCTTTATAAAAGGAGGTGGAGATACTAGGTCTTTTTCACCACCATGTGACGGTACAGCAAGACAAGGACCAGAAAGACGGCCCTTGCCCTAGTCTGATCCTGTTGGCACCCTGAACTTGGAGTTCCAACCTCCATAACTGTGAAAAAAATTTTTCTGTTGTTTAAACCGTACACTCTATGGTGTTTTGTTATGGTAATATGAGCTAATAGTATTTAGAACAATGGAAATCTAAAACAGCAATCTGCCTGATAATACATACATTTTTATGGGCAATAGAAATCTTTATGTAAAAACATGCTTTTATGTACATAACATATGTATAACAAAGGCAGCAAAGGCAAGAGATAGGCAGGGTCAGGATGATAAATAGGTAGTGAAGCCCGCATCTCCAATCATTTGATTTTGTAGACTGCTCCACCTAACACATGAGTCCAAGTTTATCCAACACTGACAGGTTCTTAAATTCTACTTTCTTCGAACTTATTACATTGTTGTTTTGAAAGGCAATTATTTCTGGTATAGGTCATAATTAAGCAGATATATGTTACATATGGTGATTTAGGAAATGAGAAATCAATTTCGATCACTTCAGATAAAAATTTAGTAACAACATTTCTCTCAGAAGGACAAAATTTATAGCAAAACACAATGGGTTCACCAAAAAAAAAAAAAAAAAAAAAAAAAAAAAAAAAAAGGGAAAACTGAAGTACTAAGAAACTTTCTCTTACTCTAGAGTTTGCCTAATTCCAAACTTAGCATCATAACATATATGCCTATTACATTGTGTCAATAGATTATCATACAAGTCTTTCCAGCAGTTTCAGTTGTTGAGAGTAAAACCTATTCCCCACAGCCTTAGATATTAAAAGAAGTTTTTTCAGAAATTACAAATGAGGATGAAATAAAGGAGAATGAAGTATGTACCAGGCAGATTTTTCAATAAGAATATTCCACATTTACATTACAAATGCAATAATATAGAATATATATTCCTAGCAATGTAGAATGTATAGATATCTATACCTATCATCTTTCTATCTCTATCCAAGATCTCATACAGCAAAAATGTCTTGCTACTAAAAAAGTTTTTGAAACCCAATATTCTCCTAGTACTATCCTCTCAGGGCACTCAGCTTAGGACTACCTCCAAATACTTAAAAGATAATGCAGCTCACCTTACCAAAACTGTGTTGAGCCACATGTAAGACATGAAGCATAATGAATTATAATGAGCACCTTTTCATTTGTGTTTCTTTTGAACCTGTGTAATAATAACTTTCTGATAACCAAACTGGACATTTTCATGATAAGAATTTCACTAGTAAGCAATACCTTGAAAGAAAATTAGAAAGATGATGCCGCAGGTCTAGAAATATGTGAAACATATAATACTGTATTCCATCTAAATAAGGCAATTGTCTTAAAATGATTTATGGAAATACAATACAGTTGAAGAGGAAGACTGCTGTTTTAGAAACTCACAAACTACTCTCTGTGTTCCCAACAGGAACAGCTTCATGCCTAAGTACAGGAGGCATAATAGTGATGGTATTGGTGGAGAAATAAATGAGACACTATGGCTTCCAGAGCCTAGACATGCTACAGTGAGGACACTGTAGGAAAGGTACCTTTGTCAAAGTTAAAGAGATGCTAAAGAGTTAAAGCAATGCTAAAATATTAAGGCAGGCTTTTATAGACTTACAGGAAATACTAGAGAAGCTTACTCATGAAAAGGTTTCCCATGCAGAGATAAACTGAAAAATCATAGGGGAGAAATAGCAGAAGATAAAAAAGAGAAAGGAGATGGAGAGGGAAAAAAAAACTAGTTATCACATAAGTGCATTCATTAAGTAACATTTTATTTTCCTCCCTCTTAGTCTAAAAGGGAGAGAAATAAAAACAACAAAACTTACAATTTATTTTATAATGGTTACTCAGTGTATCATAAGATTTCTATTGCTTTTCCAAAAATATTCCCTAGAAATGCATTATCTTTAATTTCCATGGTTTTTATATTTTAAAAGGTACTTAAGATTTAACAGATAGAATAAAGAAGTGCCTCATTAAAATATAAGCCACTTTATATATATATTTTTAAGGATTTTCAACACAAGTTTGACATCATTTGGGGCCAAAAAGGCAGTACTGCAAATCTGAACAGTGGGGAGCATGCTAGGATATCTACAAGATAATCATTACAAACAAAATTTTTATGCTTATTCTAAACGTCAGAGACCAAGTATAGAGTCCAGGAAAACAGAAAAACTCTTTCTTGGAAAACTAAGTGTCAAAGGCTAATTGTAAAACTCTGTTATGAGCTAAATTGTGTCTCCCCCAAACTCACATATTGCGGTTCTAACTCCTGTACCCGAGAACATGAGTGTTTTTGGATTGGAGCCAGGGCCTTTAAAGAAGTAACTAAAGTTAAATAAGAACTTTGGGGTAGGCTCTAATCTGACTGATTTTCTTACAGAAAGAGAAGATTAGACCAAAGACATGTACAGAGGGAAGCTGATGTGATGATATAGGAAGAAGATGGCCATCTACATACCATCTACACACTCAAGGGAAAAAACAAAAAAACAACCAAAAAAAACTGCTGACAAATTAATCCTGCACTTTTAGTCTCCAAAGCGTGAGGAATAAATTTCTATTGTTTAAGTCATCCAGTCTGTAATGTTTTGTTACGCCAACCCTAGAAAACTAATACAGAAACTTTCAAGTTTCTCATCTCTCTGCTATGATTATGAAAATAGAAAACTTCAGAAAGGTGTTTTCTCTTGCTTAAAAATGATGCAAGAAAGCAGAAGTTGGTGTGAGCTAAATCGATTTTTAACAATTATCAAGATTTAGTCACTGACAAGCCTAATTTGACAGGGCAAGTAGAGTCAGTAACAAAAAACCTCTCTACTCCAATCAGCCAAGGTATAGTGTGGTACCCACAGGAATTTAGATAGCACAAATGTTCGAAGAACATTTTAGTTTTTTTATTAAAGCAAAATAAGTTCCTTAAACCAGTGTGGCATTATCAAGAGATCATTAAGAGCTGAAATTTACTGAAATGGTACTTTTTCCTATTTTTTAAGGTGAGATTGTTAAGAAAATATTTAAAAAAACGAATATTTGTTAAATAAAATTTAACAACTATTCTATCCTTGGGAAAAGCTTAGTTGTCCCCTATTGCCCAAATAGGGCATCATATGACATAAGCACAGTATCTGGGAGAAAATAGAGTGGCATTTATTTCCCCCATTATAAAGTCAACTTGTAATATGAAATGTTCACCAAAAGATAAATTAGTGCTCAATCAATGCATAGGCTTGTTTCCCTTAACATTGTCTTGGAGGGAAGAGCTCTGGACAGAACAAAATGCATATTTTAACGGGCAAGATCTAAATTTTAATCTGTGAATGGGTTGTCTGTTATTTTCCAAGGATGAGTGAGTGATTGGACATTTCCAAATTCTCACGAAGAGCAGGCAAAGCACATAGAAGACACCTATGTAGCCAAACTTCATTGAATTTATGTCTTTCAGTTGCAACTATTATCTGAAAAGGACAGAGGCTACTGTAATTTCAGTATGTCAGAAGAGGTGCCCTCTCCTAGGAAGGAATTTGAGATGCAAGGAAAGCAAAATTGTAAATGATAGTTCATATTTGAGTGAAGGCCAGACCCGTGATCAAAATGCAAATCTCTAACCTTTTAGTTATCATGTCATTATATTTACTTTGTACTTAACCTACTGTTTAAGAGCATTTTTAAAGCATATCTAAAACTTTAAGACCTAAATTACTGGTTCGGGATGACAGAGGAGGGCATAATTCTCTAGTATAATAAGTTTTTTCTTAGTTCCACTTCTGTTAGTACTAGAAGCTCTGGTGTCAGAATCTTGGCTAGAGCTTGCCTTGGTTTAACTTCCATATTTTGAGTTATTTTCACCACTTTCCTTTGATTTCATTTACCCCTATCTGTGAGTAAACTTTAAGTTTGCTATGAAAGGCAATAAGCACAAATGGAAAAATCAAACAAACCAAAAATCAGTAACCACTCCCTTTAGTTCTTCCTAAAGTTTCTCATCTGTAAAAAAGAGATAATTTCCAAAGTCATCATCATCCAAGTCTATTTTAGTTTTTAAAAAGTTTTAAATGCAGTGTATAAACTATTTACTAATTCTACTATTAATTAAATCCTTTCGATGATGGTTTAGGTTTAGCCTTGTTAGCAACTTTGCTTAGTTCATACCTATAATAATATCAATTTACCTATTGGCATAAAATTTTGCACAGGTAGTACCTAACATAACCAGTTCTTCTAAAACTTGACACACAATAGGAGAACTCTTTATTGGACTGTTCTTACTTAGCATCAAATCCAATTTTGTAATATAATGGAGATGTTACAGCCTAAGCTGTATACATACTGTGAAAATATCCACAATTGGAAATGTTTAGAATGGTAAGGCATGAATCTAAGGAGGCTTATATGCCTGGGGAACCACAATGTCTAATGGGAAAAATGATTGTAAAATTTATTTATACTGAAGAATGCTTCTGGAACTAAGACCCTTGATGCCTTGGGGACTGCCTGGTTTCCTATTTGCTGCTGTAACCAATACTATAAATTTAGTGGCTTAAGACAACACATATTTATTAATTTACAACTCTAGGGAGGATATCAGAAGTCCAAAATGGGTCTCACCAGGCTAAAATCAAGTTTTCCTCAGAGCTGTGTTCCTTTGTGGAGACTCTAGAATAGGGTCTGATTTCTTGCGTTTTCCAACTTCTAAAGGTTTCCTGAACTTTTTGTCTGTGGTTAGATTTCTTCAAAGCCAGAAATGGCCTTTCAAGGATTTCTCACTTCACATCACTCTGACACTGACTTTTCTCTCTCTCCTTCTTTTAAGGACCCTTGTAATTACATTAAGTTTACCTGGATAATACAGGCTAATCTCCCTATCTTAATGTCACTTAATTAGCACTTAATTTCATCTTCTACCTCAATTTCCCTTTGTCGTGTAATTTAAAATATTCGCACATTCTTGGAATCTGTGGCTCAGTAATCATAGATGAAAGGCCAATATGATTTCAGAGCCACACTAGTTGTCATGTGCACACCTGGAAAGCCTACTTATACAAATATCCATTTTCAGTTTTAGACCATGACATTTTTAGTGACCAAAAAACCACCAGGATATTTGGGGAATATCAGGAGAAAGGAAAACTATGTCTTATTGTAGCTACAGAGACTACAAATAAGATACACTGATAACATTTTTTGGTAGTTGCTCTGATGAAATAAATATTTACTATTGCATTCCTTTCCTAGTCAATAATTCTTAACTCTGACTTTACACCAAAATAACCCACAGTCTTTGAAATGATAGAACACTTAACCCATTTCCCACAGATGCTGATTCAGTAGGCCTGGGATGCTGAGACACACAATGCCAAGTTGTGAACCTCTGTCCAACTTTTTAGACCCTAAGCTTAAGTCCAAGATTTATATTGTTTTCCTCCATACTTCCAACATCTATCATGGTACCCAGCACATCACAGGTACTTAAGGAATGTTTGTATAATAACTATATATAGAAGCACATTATTTCAGAAAGCCTAGAGTGACCTTAGAAATAGGTTACCCCTTAAAGGGACATTTCTGGCTACAGTGTTTCTCATTAAATCATGACTCCAACTCCCATACAAAATAAATAAATACATGTCAAAGAATTTTTCTACTCATTAATTAATCAGGGAAACATGTTAAACTAGTCCAAACAGCATTTACAAAGCTAGGCAATACTAGAATAACTGAGTAATGTCCAATCAGACCATATACCCTTATCTCTAGGGTTATCAGTTCGATCTGGGTCAATATACAAATTAGTATGTAACACCACTAAGTCTGGGATCTTTAATCAGTGAACTAATTACATTTATCTAGATAATCCTCAGGTGACTTTTGCTTCTTTTAAGACATTGGAAGGTGTGTCTCCTTAATTTGCCTTATTTCAAAAGGCATTAATAATTTTTCTCTGTTATTCACGGTACTTTCAGTGTTGTTGAAATTAGTACCTTGCACAGAGAAGATGCTTAATAAATATTTGTAGAAAAATGAATGGTCCTCATTCTATGAGTTTTATAAATGTCATCAATAACTATGATGAAATATAACAATGTTTCCAAAAAAAAATCTCCTGGAGGATCATTAGAGATTTACAATTTTTACATTTGGTAACTCGTCCATGATCTGATTAAGCTAAGAGCTGACTGAGCTAAAATTTACTCTCATACCCAAACAACTATTGCTCCACCCCAATTACCCATTTTCAAATTTGGTAATGCGAGTAAATGCAATTTTATCCTGCTTAATAGCTGGAAAATGCATATAGCAGTACAAATTCTTCACCACATCATTATAGATACCAAATATTCAAATTTCTATGGACAATTAAATTTTAGAGAGTAGCTTGAAAGAAGTTGCCTGAGAATATGAAAATAAGAGCAATTTATTTTTTACTAGTAATCCTAACTCCCAAATGAAAAAAAGTTCCCTGTATAATTTATCAAAATCAACCCAGGAGTTCATGATAGTATGACATTCTATAGGATAGTACTATTTTATCTAAAGTAGGAGTTTAGATCCTGGAAATATCAGCTTTCACTCAGCTTCATAACAGGCAATTAAGAGTAATGTAGAGAATAACATATAATAAGTATCTAAGCTGTGATTTTACTTGAAAATCACTATTATGAATATGGTGCTATTTTATGGAACTAAAAGTGTTTTGTTTGTGGTTTTTGTGGTTTTATATCAGGGCTTACCAAAGTAGGTAAATAACTTGTCTTCTCTAAGGTAATCATAAACAACATGATTTTCAAAAGATCCTATGAATTCTTAGTGAGCCGTTTAAAAATTTGAATGATATTTTAGAAATTTTGTCTAAATACATATTTGAAGTTCCAACAGCTCAAAAATTATTTGAGACTGTTGAGGAAATCATACATGTTAAACAGGCTCATCATTACATGTTTACATAGTTTTACAAAAGATTAGAAAGAAATATTAAGAAATGCAGATTCAAGTAACGATCTTATCATTATTTCACAGATACTAAGACAATTATGTTATAGAACAAATATAGAGATTTTTATTCTGTTTTTATTTTATTTTTATGTAGAATGTAAACAATAAAAACTGGCATTAAGGAGAAAAAGAGATAGAGTAATCAATCTCTTCCCTCATAGTGTGTAGTCACTTTCTTTTTGATTATAAGTCGTGTTTAAGGATCACTAATAATATTATTGTTGGCCAGAAGGCACATGCATGAGACTTTAACTTTCTTACTCTTTGATTTTCTTTGTACAGCTTTATACTCACTGACCCTTTTCTCTTTCATTAACCCCACCTCATATACGGCAAAAATATATTGCTGAGATCGGATGTAAGATCTGCCCTTAGAGCAAGTATTTTGAGTAAAAGAATTAAAAATAGAATTTACATTTCTTCAAAAGCCTTCTAAATCGTGAAATAATATGTGCTGTTTATTCATCTTAACAAGCAAATAAACTACCTTCAAAAACTACACTAGTGTAGTGGAAATAGATCTTGAGAGAGGTATTAACACAAGAAAGCACATTTTGCACAGATGAAGTAAAAATATAAGAACATCTAAGTACATGTTGAGGGAAGATTTGTCTTTTACAATCTCCGACCATGCCAATAAAACAAATACTTAAAAAAGTTTAACCTTCCCTACTCCTTTCTTGGCAAGACTTTTTTCCCCCTATTATTCCTGAGAATCATCCATGCAGTAAAAAAAAAAAAAAAAATTTTCAAAACACAATCTTATACATTCCTAGAGTAAAGCATATAGTAACATTGTAGGTTCTTTCCTTATGTCCACAGGAGTAAGACGTATGCTATATATATATGGCTTTCGTTTGCCAGTCTTGACATGATTTGCCACTGCATTATATAGTTTACCAGTTACCTTGTAGTAGATGTTGATTATATATACTTTTATCATTTTTAAGATTCAGCAGCAAAAAACAGTTTAGCCTTACCCAACAAAGCCAAATATTAAATTTTATATATTCTCTATAGTATTTTTTTAAAAAGGTGGAATTACTTTTCTAACATTTGCCTAATATCTGAATTTCTTTTAAAAAGGCAGGATTTCAGAGAAGCTGATGGGACAGACAGCTTTGAATAAATATTTATGGAGTATAGTAGACCATATAAGTATTTTCCTTATTTGGATTGGCATAGCTTTCTATGCAGATTCAATGTATGCATAACTGAATTATCAATATTTTCCTAAATTCTGCAACTTTTCTCCTTACTTTGTGTTAATATTTAATAGTAAACTCCTATATAGTATTTTCTGCTTACTTTTTAAATTTCATAGTACATTGTTATGATCATTAGTTCTAATCATTTACTTGGCCTCCCCTCCTGATTATTACTAGGTGATAGGTAATAATGTAAGTACCCAGTTCACTTTCTCTCTCTCTCCCCTCTACCTTTCTCTCCCTCCTTCCCTCCCCCATCCATCTTTATTTTGGTGGAGCCTCAAATGGAATAGAGACCAGGGGCAATGATTTATCCGATTTCCATTTGTATTACTGTTCACAAAGTAGAAGTGAGATAATTCCATTGGTGATTGGTAAGAGAATTGATGGCACAGTGAAGAAAATCTAAAACAACTATTTAATGTCCACATAGACTAGGTCCAAGAAATAATAGTTTTCTATTTCTTCGTACATCATAGTGTAGCACCAGTGATACTTTTAAAAATAACCTAATGAATTGTAACATAGAGAAAAGTAGTTCAATCACAGGATTAACTCAATGATAGATATTTTCTAAAGCAAAAACAAATTTGATATTTCTGTTTTTTCTAAATAACAAATTTACCAATTTATTATAATAGCTTTGGAATTTCCTTGGAACAGTTGTATTAAAAATGACTATCATAAATTATATAAACTATAAAATTCAGAAATTTGACACATCATTACACACACATCATTTTCATAAATTATGACAATGATTTTAATTTCAATTGTCTATTTATAGCTGATGATGTCAAGGGAATGATTTAGGACTATAAAAATGTTTTTATTATCTTATGCTAGTACATTGTAAATAGTCTATTTATAGATGTTACATTTCTGACTGGCAATGAAATCATATTTTCATAAATTGTGGTTGAGGATCTTTCTTAAAGGAAGTCAGGAAATCATGCATGTGAATCACAGCAACTAGCTAATGAAGCATTGCACTAGATGTCACAGAAGGTACAAAGCCCAGTTGCTGGCCAGTTTCTCATGTCCGGTTTGAACCTCAAGGGTCAAATCATAATTTTTCTGATGGTTAATGACTCAAGAAAATAAGAATGGTATGTTCACAATGGGAAAATAATTTATTTGATGGTTAATGACTCATAAATTAAAGATGGTATGCTTATAATGGAAAAATGAGTAACAAAATATAAAATACTAAAATCTCTTTGGTTAGTTTTATGAGTCTTTTAATTTAAATCACCAATTTACATGAATTCTTGGTTATAATTAATGAGCCATCTAATCAAAACACTCTCACACATAACCCCAACTAAAGATGATTTAATGAATATTTTAGTGAGGATACATTTAGTTTGTAGATCTGAAAAACTGAAAAAAAAAACTCATGGCTTTTATTTTTTTATTTATTCAAAAGTTGTTTTGATTTTTAACTAAAGTCTTCTGTATTTAATTGGGCTTTATGCCACAGATTCATTGACTCGTACTATTTAAAAAATAATTGAACACCAATCATGTGTTTCAGGGATAGAGATTAAGAGCAGTGAAAAACAAGTCCCAGTTTTCATGTGGAGGACAAACAAGAATTAGAGATATATCTCATTAAAGGCAAAAGCTCTTTGAAAAAAGAAAGTAGAGTGCTGGAGGGGCACCTCACATTAGATATTCAGGAATGGTTATTAACAATCTTAAAAAGTGGTTGGTTTGACTAGGAAAAGCATAATTTTATAGGGCTTGGGAAGAAGGAGAGAGTAGAAAGTCATGAGTAATATGTAGAGAAAATGTGTTTCACGTGAGAGCAGGTAAAAAGAATAACTGAGGAACTATACTGAGTCAGGGTTGGTAAGCCTTGTCTTCATTTTTTCACTTGCAAATAGTGTAGCGTTAATAAGAATGCAGGGTTTTTAAAATGAACTATAACCTGTAGGAAAGCAAGTATAAATGTAAGCACGTACCATGAAATTGCCAATTTTTTTACATTTTACTTGAACATTAACTTGGTTATATATAATTTTATAATTTACCTATTTTATATATTAGCATCTTGTACTTCGGTTAGAAGCAACATGCTTACATTTATAGTTTAATTAAATTGCTATTCAATACTATTTATTTTTGGATAATTAACATGTACAACTATATTTTTTAAATAAAATTACCATAACTATAAAAATTTATTATTACACTTTTAAAATAGTGAGATCTTAATTATACTTTCTGCTTTATAATAATAGTATGTTATGGCAAGTACTTTTTAAACTATATATTCTCAAGCAGTTTTACTTTGATTACCAAGAAGTTTTACTAGCATTGGCCTTTTTACCTCTCAGTTAAGACTATTTTCTGACTCCTGGTACATCTTATATCCAGCTTCTCATATTAACTATATGTATTATTGATTACTCTAGAATTTCAAAACTTCGTAACATATTCAAAGATTGTTAAAAATTTTATAAAGTGTTTGTTTCCGTTTTCACATCCAATGATATCTTGCTGTTGATAATTCTTGTCTGACACCTTAGCTACATACAGATCTCACAAAATTATAGCTTTATGAATAATCATCTTAAACTGCTATCTCTCTGTCTAGTTTGGGCAACTCAGATGTATAGTCTTATCTTTAAATGGTTATTTCTTTAAATAGACATGTCTAATTCAAAAGTGAAAAAATAAGCAGATTAATAAATGATTTAATAAATTAATTTCTCTTGGAAATAAGACTCTTTAGATTTATTAGGAGTAAATGATACACTGTGAAAAAGAATATTAGCCAGAAAAAAAATCAGACCTTGTACCTTGACTTTCTTTGTAACATGTGTTACCTTATAAGATTTCTTGATATAGACCCAGAAGTGTAAATATTTTTGTACATTTTTTTACAATGTTGTAGTCTTAGCACTGAGAACAATGCTCAAGAAATAGTTGGTTCTCTATAAACTTTGTTAAACAAATGTAGACCATGTGCAAAGATTTCATTACACATTGTTATCCAAGGCAGAGAGATCAGCACTAAGATAGGCTGTGGGTTGGGTTATAGTAATGAGAGAGAGAGAGAGAGAGAGAGAGAGAGAGAGAGAGAGAGAGAGAGAGAGAGAGGACAATGGGATAACAATAAAGACATAGACATCATGGAATGTGATAGAAATATTTTCATCCTCTTTTCAGTATCTAAGCTGTATATCAGCAGTGTGGAGAAAGTAATTGCAGAATCTGTTTCAATTGGGTCACAGGGATTGAAAATATAGTCTCCCTGAGACAGTTTAGTCTCATAATTCCAATCGCAGAATATCACTGGGGCTTGAGATAACTAGCAGCCAGGAACACTGTCAGATCCATACACAATCTCTGAAGTCCATCTCATGTTCTAGTTAATGAACGTGACCTTGACATCCTTGAGCAATCTCAGCTACTTCTATTGTATACATTTAGAAATATGGCATTTAGAAATATTACTTTAAATTTATTTTCACATATCTGATGATGTACAGAAAGTTGCGAACTTGTTTTCATTTTGTTTACTTATATGTTGTTATTTCATACTTGTCTTCCAAGCCCCTGGCACAGTGACTGGCATATAAAGGACTTGAACAATTGCTAGATCAAATTTTCTATTATGTTTAAAAATATGTACCTGAATAGACTATTATTAGTAGTAAATTGTGTTCCTAGTATTGCCTTGAAAACTCGCAATGCTGTTTTAATCACTTTCTATACATCAAACTAACCTGTGCAAGTGCCTACAAACCATCCTTAAAGCTTTAAGCTTCTGGTTTAAGCCATTATCTGGCTGAGCACAATTTGATTTACAAATGTATTCTGACATTCAAAGAAAGAGATAACAAAACTTGAGAAAAGCAATTTTTTTTTTCATAAAGCCTTACTACATTTTTTAAAATGCAAACTTGACGGACTGAAAATATCCCAACTGTGCTTGCCTATATGCATAATGGTTTTATGCCACTTTTGTGTTTGGCAAAATTTCTATAGAAATCACAAACCGGCTTTATCTCTTGACTTTCAAATATACCTTGAGTAAAATGTGCTGACGTAGTGAACCTAATTTAACTTCCGCGAAAAGTATTTCTAGACTCAAAACTTAAAACATAATTTGGTTCTCTAAAGCTTACTAACTGCTCTGATATGAACACAAATCAAAAACATAGTTTTATTTACATGGCACAAAGAAAAGTAAATAAAATGAAAGTTTATTTTACAGTAATAGCTCACTCGTCAAATTTGTCAGGTGTCAGGTAGTAAGTTAAACCTTTTACAGATGAGAACACTGAAGTTCAGAGAATGAAAGGATCTCACACATTTGATGTGACCATGGGGTGTGAAGTCAGGAAATTAATATGGCATACTGGAGTGGGTGCACAGAAAAACTATCATGAAAGAACAAAAGCCTAAAGAGCAGCAAATAAACCTCTTTTAAAGGCCTCATTAAAGCATTCACTTAGCCCCAGCCATCTCTTTTCCACACATGCAGCCAATCTGCGATAGAGTGTGTCTTTCTGTTTGTAGAGACAGGAGAGGAAGGTGGGAATTTGGAATGCATTTGTATGACCCAATATTAAAGAGATACCATAATGCCAAAATGGCTAGCCAGTATAAGATATATCACCTTAAAATTCATATATTATGCCCACCTAAGCTCTGTCATAAATATACATTATGCCTTTGTAAAACTTCCCAATAGAAACACAGTACCTAAATTAAATCTTTTTTAAAATAAAATTAATCAGGATTTAATTTAGTTTAGCTATATTATCTCAATAGAAAATTCTATGTTTTGCAATGAAAACATACATATATATGTAAAATTTTGGACATATAGATATGACTCATTTTTGGTAGCATATAAATACATAACTTTACTGATTTTTTAATTTCAATTTAACATAATATATAATATTATTCATAGAAAACGAGTAAGAAATTATTTACTATCCCTGTTGCACCAAGTTATTTATATCTTTTATCTTCCCCAACCATAAAAAGATTCATTATTTTGTATTTATATTGTATTTCCTTTATTTTTTTTTGCTGTTGTTTTGGAATAATTTTATATTTACAGAAAAGAGGCAAAGGTAGTATGCAGAGTACTCATGTATTCTTCACAAGTTTTCTTTAATAATAATAACTTCCATAACCATGGTACATTTGAGAAAACTAAGATATTAATATTGGTACATTACTGTCATTACTATTAATTATAGATTTTATCAGGATTTTATTAGTTTTTCCACCAACACCCTTTATTTGTGTAAAGATTCAGTCCAGGATACACTACATTTAGCATATTATGCTTTTAATTCACTTTATAGATTTATAATGTGATATTTTAAAAGTTAGTTGTTCATATTTTATTTTCGATAACAAATATTCACCTTAAGAATTAATTCCTAAGGGTTATTATAAAAACAATACCTTCATACATATTATTACATTATGTTACATATTTTATATATAGCTTATATATTATATATAATCTATTATATATAAGTAAGGTACAGCTTACATATACAAACTATAATTTTTTTTACAGAGATGCAATATAAATAAGCATAAATATAAAGGCTGAAAAGTCAAACAGTAAATATTTTTAATTTTAGGAAATTTACCATTTACATAAATTTATTTTTAAAGTTATAGATATAAATATTTATTTAGTTGATGCTCTATAATATATAGTACAGCAGAGAGATGATATTCTATTTTAATAATATATTGTGCTATATTATTGTTTATGTCACAACACGTGGGCATAAGAATGAATGTAAATCAATTTTTTAATTTTCAAAATTAGTTTAAGTGAATGAGAACATTATTTGAAGATATTTTTCATAAAATATTAGATAAGATTAAAAATAATTATTTGTAACTTTGTGGTTAAGTTTATGGATACAGGGGCAGACATCTGCTTGGCATTCCAGTATTATCATTTTCTGATAACCCTGGAAAAATTAATCTCTTTAAGTCTTAGTCTCCTAACCTGTAAAACTGAATTAATTATAGTCTCTGCTTTATAGGATTATTGGAAGGATTCAAGTAATGAATTCACATAAAGCACTTAAAATTGTGACTTGTAAATAGTAAGTACTATTAGTTATCATTTTTATATACCAATTTTATATGTGAATGTTATTAGTAATCAATTTTTTGTACGATCAGAACACTTTCCCATTATCTTATTTACTATCTCAAATGATGTTTTTTTTTATTCCTATGTCACAACATTAAAGACAAATTAGCATATTTACCTGTAACTTAATATTTACATCCACGTAATTTAACAATCCTCAAAAATATGTACCAATATGCAAAAACAGATCTCAAATTTCTTCATAGTAGTGTTTAAAAGGACTCATTATAATGCTTTGTTTTAATTTTCAATTTTAATAACTTTTCCTGTACATTGCTAAGTGATATTATATTTTAAGTTTTGCAATGTTCTTTTTTTTTCAAAAAAAAAAAAAAGCTACACAGTAGAGCGAATGTTCAAAAAGTTTTTGTTTGTATAATTCCCTTCAAGAAAACTATGGAAATATCAAACAGAAAAAGACTTACATATGTGTTTATTCACGCTCTAAAGAGATCAGCAAATTCTTTCTGCTTACGTTAGATTTTTTTGTCTGTTTATTTTGTTCTTTTCCAACTTTTATCAATAATCGCTCTGAAACTCACAGTAAGGATGAATGAATAAGTAGGGCAACTTCTGGAGAACATTTTCTTATACAAATTTCAGATAATTTCAGAACAGGTTGATTTTTTTAAGTTTGTTTCACTCTTCAGACTCTAACAAATATCTTATTGGATAACAACTTTTAAATCATTTGATTGCATACCATCACCATTATCCATAAATACCGAGGACACTTAGAGAGAGTGAAAGAGAAAAACATAAGCCTAAAATATAAATTGGTCTTTAAAGACCACAGTCAAAAATCACAAGTAATATGATAAATAGAGAACTCTAAAGAGTCCACCAAAAAAACTATTAGAACTGATAAATAAATTCAGTAAAGTAGCAGGATCCAAATTTAATATTTGTAAATTTCATTTTTTTTATAGACAATAACTAATTATCAGAATGGGAAATTAAGAAAACAATCTCATTTACAATTCCATCAAAAAAATATACCTAAGAATAAATTTAACTGAGGAGGTAAAAGACTTGTACTTGCAAAATTTTAAGACAATGAAGAAAGAAATTGAAGAAGATACAAATAAATGGAAGCATATACTGTGTTCATAGATAGAAACGATTAACATAATTAAAATGTCCATGCTACTCAAAGCAATCTAAAAATTAATGCAACTTCTATCAAAGTACCAATAGCGTTTTTCATAAAACAAGAACAAATAATCCTAAAACATATATGGAGCCACAAAAGAATCCAAATAGCCACAGTAGTCTTGAGAAAGAAGAACAAAGTTGGAGGTATCACAATACCTGATATCAAACTATACTATAAGCTATAGTTATCAAAACAGCATGACACTGGCATAAAAAATGGCACATAGATAATTAGAACAGAACAAAGAGCCCATAAATAAATTTATGTTTATATGGTCAATTAATCTATGATGAAGAAGGTAAAATTATACAGTGGTGTAAAGACATTATATTCAATAAATGATGTTGAGAAAACTAGACAGATACGTGCAAAATAATGAAAATAGACTACCTTTTTACATCATATACAAGAATAAATTCAAAATGGATTAAAGACTTAAATGTAAGACTCCGAACCATTAAACTTCTAGAAGAAAACATAGACAGTAAACTCTCTGACATTGCTTTTAGTTTTATTTTTTTGCTGATATATCTCCTTGGGGAAGAGAAACAAAAGAAAAAAAATAAACAAATGGGACTACATCATGCTAAAAAATATTTAAGGACACCATCAAAAAATGAAAAGATAACCTACTGAATGGGAGAAGATAATCATCAATGATACATCTGATAAGGGGTCAATTTCCAAAATTTATAAAGAACTCATGCAACTCAACACCAAACAAACAAACAAACAAACAAACAAAAAACCTAACAATCCAATTAAAGAATGGGCAGAAGACCTGAATAGACATTTCTCCAAAGAGGAAGTACAGATGGCCAAAAGACATAGCAAAATATACTCAACATCATTAATCATCAGAGAAATGCAAATTAAAACCATAATGAGATAGCACCTCATACCTGTCAGAATGGCAATTATCAATAAATAAAGAAACAAGTGTGGCAAGGATGTGGAGAAATAAAAATCGTCATGTGCTCTTGGTGAGACTGCAAATTGGTGCAGCCACTATGGAAAACAGTATGGAAGTTCCTCAAAAAATTAAAAATAGAAAGAACTACCTTACCACTCAGCAATTCCACTTCTGGGTATTTATCCAAAAAAAAAAAAAAAAAGATCAAAACACTAATTCAAAAAAGATATATGCACCCCTATGTTCATTGCAGCATTATTTACAACAACCAAGATATGGAAGTAACCTAAATGTCCCTCAGTAGATATTTAGATAAAGATGTTGTATATACATACAACAAAGTATTGCTTGGCCATAAAAATGAATGAAATTTTACAATTTGCCACAACATGGACGGACCTAGAGGGTATTGCACTAAGTGAAATAAGTCAAACAGAGAAAGACAAATACCATATGATCTCACTTATATGTGGATTTTAAAGAACAAAATAAATGAACAAATGAAACAGAAATGGACTCAAAGATACAGAGAACAAACTGATGGTTGATGGATAGAAGAGAGGGTGAGAGGATGGGGGAAGAAAGAGGATTAAGAAAGACAAATTGGTAATTATGAAATAGTCAAGGAGATGTAAAGTACAGCATAGGGAATTTAGTCAATAATATTGTAATAACTATATAGTACCAGGTGGGTACTAGGGTAACTGGTAGGGATCACTTTATAAATTCTATAAATGTCTAACCACTATACTGTACCCCTGAAACTAATATATGGGATAGAAAATATTAAATGTAAATTATAATTAAAATAAATAAAAATAAAATACAAAAGGATATCACTAGTAATATGAATCACTGATTTGAGAGGAGCAGATCTGTCAAGGAATCGGAAAGATCAATGTGGAGGTTGTTGTAATTATTCAGGCAGAAATGATGAAGGAATTTAGATGCATATAAGAGGTGACTTGGTGATTAGTATTTGTATAATGCATAAGAGGGGAGAGTACAGACTGTGTGCAAAGATTCAGAGTTACTTTTGATCTAGGAAACAAAACCTGGAGTTGATACTATATGAATTTCAACGATCCTCTGAAGATCACTTTCCTGATTCTCCCTTGAATTATGAGAGTAGGAAGCTGTGTTTCTAATTTAAGATTATAGACATGTGTTCAGATGATGGGATTATGTATTTCCTAAAATTGAAAAAGTTTGTAATGAAAGAGAAAGAAAGATATGAGCAGGACAAGGGTGCAAAGATTTAGAAGGCTTGAGGATTGTTAGATGGTTAAACTAGATTTTAAAAGGAACTGGAGAGGTTGTCATTAAACCTACATAAAAAGACTGTTAAGAAAGACTGAGAACTAAAATGAAGTATAAATTCATAAATTTTATGGCACTAAGCTGTTCAATTTCTTAGTTTTCTCAGGTGTTCAACAAATTAATTATAAAAGCAGAAAAAAAATTGAAGATAGCGTTCAGCAAAAACAGAAAGTTAAAAATATAGCGACATTTCACATACATGTATAAATATGTGTATATATATATTTAAATACATAGGTATATATACACTTATTAAATGATCATTTAACATTTTCTGAATATTATTTTTAAATGTACAAATAAAATAATTCATGGCACTCCTTTATGGTTATTACATGTAAAAATATCATATTGTCTTTTCAAAAATGATTGAACATTTGCTCTACAAACCTGGGAAATTTATACACAAAATAAAAATTTTAAAATATCTTAAGAGACAAGAGTATCTCTTAAAGTGTTCTACAAATACATTGATCCAATATAAGTGGATTCGGAATATTATAATCACAGAAACATAGTCATGATATAAAATTTAAGCGAATTTACCAAAATATTTAATTATATAATGAATATACAGCTCAACCAAGAAATAAAAATTATACTATGAAAAACTGTCCAATTAAAAGGCAGGAGTAAGGAATGAATACTCATAAGAAATGAGAACTATATTTGCCTGGGTCTATAGTAAAAATGAGTTTAGGTTTCCACTGTTTTTTGTAAAGGTTAAATGCAATAAAACAAACTCATATTTTATTAATTGTTAAATAAATTATGTATGTGCTATGAAGGGAATATAAATATTTTTATAATGCAAAATTGAAGTGAATGGCATGCTGTTTCAAATATAATTTCTCCTTCTCTAACAGTGGAATTCAGAAAAAAAATCAGGTTGTTAAAGCATAATAGGCCTTTCCAGAAGAAAACAACTAATCAGGAATTCATTTTAACAGAATAAAGTCAGGGGCAGTACACAAATCTTTTTCAAATGCATAAAGAATTGGCTATTTTACATTAATATACACTTTAAAAATATTCATTGCTAAGAATCAGGTGTGTTAAGATTCATTCTATCCACAAATCTTAGCTATCTATCAATAAATTCATAAATCACAGCACTATGTCTCTCAGTATAATTTTAAGAACACTACAAGAGTAACAAATCCATTTTTACTGCCTTCTAAAATCCTCTATTTAAATTCAAGGAGAAAAAAACTCACACTATATGAAGCATAAGGGTTCGTCCCTCAGCCTCATAAATATGTGGAGAACACAGAAGAAAAAATAATAAACATGCTGAGAACTATAAAATATGAACATTAGTGCCTTAGGGACAGAGTTAGGTGCACTGCTAGAGTTCAGTGAGGCTCTGGTGAGCTATTGAGAGGACTAGACAGGGACAAGTGTTCAGTTCACAGAAAGTTGGTCAAAATTGACTGAAAATCCCAAGGAGAAGCTTTGATATTTTCTAGTGGGTCAACAATGTTTTCCAGGTTAGACCCCCATTGAACATGCTCAAATATCACAGATCATAGTTCATATTCCCTAGAGAAGGAAGGGCAATTTATGTGTGAGGAAGGCAACCTCGAAGACTAAGTTTGTCTCATCTTTCAAATTTGTCCTAATGTAAATCAAGGGTTCTTTTTAATACTGAGTTACTTCTGTTTTTATTTACTGCTATTGGCATTTCCATGAATAAGACATAATTTCCATAATAATACACTAAGGGAAAATAAGACTTATAAGACAAATAAATAGCAGATATAGAGAATGTCTTAAAATTTATTTCTTCTAAAGACCCATGAATAAGTGACCATGAATGACAAATATATGAACAGAAACAATGGATATGAAGAAGGCAGTAGATACTTGAAAGAGGAAAAGTGATGAAAGGGTTATATAAGTGAGTTCAGACATAATACAAATTATTTCAATCATAAACTTTTCCACAGATTGGTACTTTTAAATCTCACATTTACCCAGGTTGATATTGGCCTATACGTGAATAAAATACATTGCTAAGCATAAATATGCTAAGTTAGAACATTGCAACTGAGCTGTCCCATATTCATCAAAGCTGTTTATTCAGCATTTAGCAGAGGAGTAGCTAACTTTGCTTATATAAGCTATGGCCATATTTTGGGGACAGTACATAATAATGAAGACTGAGGACATTCTTAAACCAATCAAGCTTATGACCCAAGAAGTTTGCCAGATAAAATACAGAATAATAAATTAAATTTCACTTAAAAATGTTTCTACATATATAGATATATGTATCTTATATCTATAATGATAATCTATATCAACATCGATCTGCATCAATATAGATGTAGCATGCATGTGGTGTGCCCATTCAATATTAGGGATATACTTAAACTAAACAAAGGTGTTTGTCAACAATTCAAATTTAACTGGGTATCTTTTATTTTAATTTGAAAATTTGGTGACTTCATTCCTGGAATACTTAGTAAGGAAGAAGAATAAATATTTATCCTTCCTCCATATGTTAGCTTAAGACCTACTTCTTCATGAAGTCTTTGAATAGTATCACCTTCAAGCATCTCCCCTCTTTCTAAATTTCTGTCAAAATAAGGTTGAAAATTACTAAATTTGATTTAGGAAAACAATAATCCAGGAAATAAAAATACAAAACTGAAAAAATAATATAAACAAATAACAAAAATTTAATAAACAAAGCAGTCCATTCTATATAGTCTGTAACTTCAGTAATCCCCAAAATTGAACTTTCTAAGGGATTATCATACAGTAGAAATAATTTCAAAACTAAATAATGATATAAATATTCATTATCTTTATAAAATGTTAATAAAACTGACAATTGTGAGAATAAACTTTTTTTACATTTTTATGGAATCGTAAATCTTCTCTAAGAGTCATTTAGTATTACTGTAATCATTGAATGAGAATCTCAAATGAAAGCTAAATACATGGAAAATCAATATGTTTTATTTGGAAGATACTTAACTTCAGTGGAACCTATGAAACCAATGAAATATAAGAAATGTCATAAATCCATAAATTGGAGAATTAAGTTTTTCTTTCCAAAAAGTATCTGATCTATTCCAAAGGTTAGTGATAAATAATTAAAATTGTGAGTTATACTTATATATTAGCCTGTTAAAATAAAACAGATATTTTTTAATGTAGATATTAGTAACAAGAGCAGAATGCAGTTGTAGATTAAGTAAACTGTGGCACTCTTCTGATATGGAAATATTTTGTGCTTAAATAAACAAGAATTTATTATACTAAACTTAAACTTATCTAAACATAAATTTCATTTTTTTCCCATTTCTACTTATTTTAGATAAAAGACCATTAAGTTTTTTATTGAATGTGTAAAAGTATGGTTAACTTATTTCATACGTAAGAAGTTATTCTAAATATATTTAAATATATATTATGAATATGCTTGTTTAAATGTTTGAAAAGGTAAGAAAAAACTATCCTATTTTGAAAACACACATTTAAAAGTCATTTCTTTATTTAAACGTTATATATATATATATATATATATATGTATTTCTACTTATTCACACAGTAATGACTGGACAGTGTAACTAAAAAGGAAAGGTACTGAAAATATATTTAAGGCTATAAAAAAGATTCTGTGTCATTTGGAGAGAGGGATTTTGGTATACTCAGGTAAGCTTTCAGTAACCATGTAATCTTTTCTGTGCTTGTCTAAAATAAAATGAAAACCTTTTTCATTTCAAGTTAATTCATGAAAAATATAACTTTTATGATTCATGATCTTTACTGGAAAAAAATCTGATTCACAAAGCATGAGAACAAAACTTTCACTTAATAATGTCAGAGTTTCTTTTATTTGTGACAGAAAAAATACTTAATATATATACTTTGAATAATTCATATACCATTTGACATTTTATGAAATTAATTAATATCCTTCCTTGTTATGATTTACTTAATAAACATAATCCATTATCTACTCTGTCCTAAGCATTATGCTAAGAGATAAGAAAAAATGTGGTCAAGACATAATATTGCCCATGAGAAGTGATAATCCAAATAATTTTTGTTGTTGTTGTTTGTTTCTGATGTTGGCTCCAGATCTGTGCTAAGTAAATCAAATATTCTAACAATGGGATATTTGCTAAAACCTACATAAGTAAATTAAATATGTATGAGTTTATGTTCTGTTTGTACATTTGGTTGGTGGAGAAATTTTTTCTCATGTAAGACTTAGGCTTTTCTACTTAATATCACAACAGAAATAAGTTTGTTTAAATATGATCCCTAAGGGAAAGTGATAATTACATTCTTGAAAAAACATGTCACTAGAACATTGACTTAAGAATATTAAAACAAGTAAATACTGATTTTTGAAAAAAAATATTGAATTTTCAAATTGCTCTTTATACTGAAAATTCTAGCTATTGTTCACAGTAATTGATAACAGCAAAATTTATTATTTATGTGCTATCCATCCACATGATTGCCCCAGTCTCATCATTTGGATCAAGGTTACTTTTTCTTCTAATCTAGGGCATAATTTCAGATTGGATAGGTTCACATTCTATAGTAATGTAATATTGATAGCTATTATTTTTTGAGAAAATACTAGGTATCTTACATGTTATCTCTATTTTGCACTATAATGGCATAAAAAAAACAGTTATACTAAGCTTGTTTTTATGCAGCAGACACATGAAGTGAATTAAAATGTTATATAAAAATTTATTTAACTCAAAACAATAATGCAGAAAAAATACTTTTTATCTTTATTGAATATATTTACAAATAACTTGTCTACAATCAATAACCAAATAGCAAACACATGATTATAAACCAGAGTTTTCTGATTGTATTGATTGGCTATTAACAATTAAATTTTTCTTTTTCCAGATGATTATTTAGGCCTGGGGTTATATAAGAAAAAACCTACTTAATAAAAAATAACTGGGAGTTGATTATCAGAACATAACTTTGGCGGATAGGTAATGTTGGGACTAAAGTGTTAGTTTTGTATTTGTACTTACTTAATTAAATTTTATACATAATTATAAACTAATGTTTACTTGGGTTGTTAGTCCTTTTCTGAGGACACCATATTACTGTGTTTGAAAATGTTCTATAATAATATTCTACATTTGCATTTGCACTATACTTAATAAAATTAATTTGAATGTGTTGGTTTTGGTCCTTATAATAATCTATGAATTACGCAGGATGGATATGTCTGGTCCTAATTAGTAAACAAAGAAAATAAAGACCAGAGAGGATAAGATATTTGTTTAGGCTCACATTACTAGGTACAGTTGAAATAAAGAAGTTGTTCACTTCTTATGTTATTTTTGCCCATTAACAAGTTAATAAAGTATCATTAAGTGGATTCACTATAATATTTGTTTATAATTATATATTATTATATAATTTTGAAACTAGTATTGGCAGCTGAGTTCCATAGGGACTATTTTTCCATGGCCATTTATGTTCTTGGCACATTCCAGATTTAGTATATAATGATGATCACACATTACTTATAGGATTCCCCAGGTAGCTAATTACTTCATAGGACTCCCCAGGTAGCTAATTAATTCTTAATGATACTAAATTTCTTTCATCTTATATTTATAATTTATGCTCCTTTCAAGTGTTATTACTATTGTTCCTCAAAGCATTCTTCTCCTTTTATATTCTACTATAAACTAGAAGAAATATAAATAAAAATAAGCTAAGGAAAGATGCACACATAATAGGCCATTGTTAAATTAATATTAATATTTTATGGATTGAAAGTCTCATTTCTCTCATTTAATTTTTATTTAACACATATAAATATATAATATTTAGCTATAAACATTTAATAATTTAGTATTATGTACAAAAATTCAAAATTGTAACACATTTCTTTTTAAAATTTTGGTATTTATTCAGTCTATTAGGTTGACCTCACAGATTGCAAGGACCTTGTTAGCTTACAAGCCTTTATTTTTTTATTTTTTACATCTACAGCACCTGGTCTTCCTAGGCAGTCTCCCATCCAAATATTAACCAGGCCCAACCCTGCTTAGCTTCTAAAATCAGACAGGATCAGGCTTGCTCAGGGTGGCCTAGCTATTTCATGTTGAATTTTAAAGCTTCTTTGCTTTTATCTTAACTCTTCTTTTTTTTTTTTTTTAAATCTATTTCAAATATTATTGTACTCCAAGGAAAAATAAGATAATGGACATCCCCAAGAAAGAATCTAGGTTGTAATTATTTCCATAGATCAAAACGAATGCCTAAGCAACCAATGTTCAATGAGACATTATCTGTGAAAAATATAGAGAAGCAAGTCAGGGACACCATTTCTGTTAGCGACAAATAGAGAAAATAGATGATTTCAGGAAAACTTGCTTGTTCATTGAGTATGTTGAATGATGGAAAGAGAAGAATTAAGCATAACTTATATTTGACTCTCTTTACTCTCAATAAATTTAATTTAATTTTTAAAAAGATAAAGAAAAAAGAATAATTTAGAGATTTTAGACTTGAACAATTGGGTGGATAATGATGCTGCTTACTGGGCTAGAGAAGATTGGAAAACATTTAACTGTAGTGATCCTGGAGCAGAGAGAGACAGATATAAAGTTCTACTTAGGTCATGTTAACGTTTGGTGTTTATTAGTGAATGAGACTAAAACATCTGCAAATCATAGTTCATCGCTTCAAACTAGATAGCAAAGGTACCAGAAATTGTCGGCGCTCGAAAGAGAAATGCTTTTAAACAAACAAAAAAGATTCAATATTGACATATTTGCATAGAGTAATATTCCATGAATCCAAAGCTGGTAGCTATAGAATTTCTTTTAATTTGTATACAATATGGCTCACTTTCACTAGGTTATTTAAGATATGCTTCTATTAGACTCTTACATTCTACAAGTTGGGAACTATATCTACACTCTTTACCAGTAGATTTCTAGGACCTAATATATTTTGATCAATAAATTTATATAAATGTTTATTGGCCAAGTAGTTACCAAGCACATTCAGAGGCAGTTAAACTGAATATGAAATTAAAAAAATAAATAAAAATAGAAAAACTTAAAAAACAAAGTAGTTTTACTTCAGATTTATGCTATTTTTATCAAAGTACCATGTAATACACAAAAATATCTTTTTCTTTCTTATTATCTGATAGGTTGTCAGAATCAACTTTGTTCTAGCCTTTTTTCAGATCTACCCTACACTTTACTCTTTTCAAATACCTGCAAAACATATTCAAAGGCAGCTGTCAGGTATTTTAGACTGAATACAAAAAATGAAATTGAATACAAGAAAGAGAATATATTACCTTAGAATTTCAAGCCATGAAATTTTTCCAAATTATGGTAATTGAAACACTTGCACAGGTTTAACAATGTAGAATAAGAAATAGAACAGCTTTTATCTCTTTAAGCTTATTATCATAATGATTAAAATGAATGCATAAAAATACTTGTTGTATAGTTACACATCATATCTAAGACTAAATGATTAAAAAGAAAGGTTACGCCTTTCAAAATGATATGTAAATTAGTACTTTGCATTTATGCCAATATTGCTACTTTTTAAAAGCACACTGCATCTTACTGATAAAAATCAATATCTAAAACTCAACAAAGACAAAAAACATTGAGATTAGACAACATTAAATTAAAATGCTAAAAGGTTTATTAGAAACAATCACAAAATGGCAACTGTATTGCTCATCTATAATTTGTCTTTCTAACTAGAGGGCAAATAAAATTCTAATTAGTTGTACATCAAAACAGAAGCTATTTTAATACACAGTTAACATTTTACTTCTTAAAAAATTGCCAGTTTACCTCAATGCAAAATCTATAATAAATAATATACTATTAATTATTTTACATAATAGGTAGCTGCAATTATTACCTCTAGTTTGTCCATACATTTGAATTTCCATTTGGAATACTGAGATTAGCATTCAGAGCTTTAATAGTGTATAGTAAAGAATTATCCTTGCCCAAAGAGAGATCTGGCCTATGTCTTCAGCTCCTGGGAGGTAATCTCGAAATTCTTGGAAAGTTTTGCCTGATGAGTGTCTTTGTTTAGCTAGTGGCCCATAGCCATGCTAGATAATCTAATGATGAAATTTATGTTAGAGGCTTTGGGTCTGGCAGTATTAGTTCAACTTCCACAGGGGCTGGAGACTGAAGCTAGCCACACTGGTAGTCAATCATGTTTAAATGACAAAGTCCCAGTAAAGGGTCAGGACACAAAGGCTCTAGAGGGGTATCCAGTCGTCTATATCCTGTGAATGTTGTCATTGCCGGGAAAGTTAGCATTGTCCCAGACACTAGTTGTAGAGGACCACTGGGAGCTCTGTGTGCATATGTTACTTTCCAAAAAAGTCTCATACATATATACAGATGATTTTTAATCTGTATCCCTTCACTGAAGTAAACTATAATTGTGAGTATAAAAGCTTTCAGTGAGTTCAGCAAGACTATCCAGCAAAATATCAAAATTGAGGGTAGTCTTGGAAACCCAAAGTTGAATTTCGTGAAAGAAGTGGTGATCTTGGGAATTCCTGATTTGCAATTGGTGTCAGAGTGAGAATGGTATTGTAGATTGTTTCATAATTTTGCAAATATTAAAAGTTCTTTAATATTCATATTTATAATATTATAACTAATATTTATTGACTGTATCCATAAGTCATTTAATCCTTACAATATACTGCAGCATTAAGTATTATTATTAAACCCATTTTATAGATAAAGCAACCGAAATGGTTAAGTAATTTATACTGTGTCTTTGGGGTTGAAATTTCTTATAACAACTTAATGATGTTAATGCTGCACATAATAAAATTGACTGCATTAGGACTAAGTATAAGACAAACTAAATTTTTTTACTTTAAAAACAAAAATATTAACACTTTAATAAACAATTCCTTTTCTGAAAGGTATCTTTAAAGTAAGTTTTCTGAGGTTTTACTTAATCACAACGAAATGAAATTTTGAGAAAAAAAAATAGGACTTTGGTGTTATGCTTGGGAAACAAAAGATTTTACTTCTGAAATATTTCTCATATTGAGACCTATTCTCTAGAGTCATCAAAGAGTCAGAGTGCAGTCGTTGAATAGTATTCAGTAAATATATATAACCAACATCAAGATGAAGAAGCTGGTGCTTTTTAATATCCTCGTAACTCCTTCATCTCCTTTGATTATGGTGATCTCGTGAATTACCAAGGTATTTCTAGAAAACATTCATGTGGTGTTAATCACACTTCATATCTCTAGCAGAACGCACTTTAGTCTTTTTCTGGAAAAAGGTAACCAAGGGAATCCTAAAAATAAATAATACATATGAAATTTCACTTATGATTTGACTGAGGATTACGAACATGGCACTAAGGCAGCACAGTTTGAGACTATGAGTCCCTTGAAAAATTGACATTAAAAACTGTTGAATGAGTGTCAGAATTCATTTCCCAAGACATGAACGTAATTATTACAGATTGTTGGCTAAAATATAAAAATAATGAGTAATATATCTTAGAAGAGAATTGTCTTTTATCTCCTATTTTAACTAATTTGGCAACTGAGTTAATTTTTTAAGGGAAACTATATATGAATACGGCAATGGATACCAGATAATGTTTTCACTGGCTCTAATGTTATTCATTCAGACGGTGATTGTCTGATTATGCTTGAATTAAAAAAGATTGAGGCACACACAAAGAGACGAAGAGGCTAAAACATGCAAAGTTTGTAAAGTAGGAGAGACGAAGTATTGGGACGTTGAATGATGGGAAGCGGCTATTGTATTTCTATATTTGGCAATGCTGGTGCAAAGAACAGTAATGAAATCGTATATCTAACTTGAAATCTCACAACATAAGGCAATTAATTGTGAATATTCTTAGTATCTAAGCCTTTCAAATCAGTGTATAACTACATTACAGAATAAATTGTTATTCTTATTTGGTGAATAAAGAAATGGCCATTTTGTCTCTGAGTGTATAATTAATTACAGAAGTAGTATATATAATCAAGGACCAAATAAACCTAATTAAAGTGATAAAAAAACTTTCATTTTCTTTTCATATTTTCCATATTCATCATGTTAGCTAAAATAAGATCTTAAGCTTTGAATCTAGTTGACACAATAAAAAAGATCAAAATTAGATCAAAATTCCTATTGTTTATTCTATAATCAAATGGAAGAATCATGTGTAAAATTTCAGACACATATTTATTTGTTAATTTTCATTAATGTACCTCCAAATTAAAGATAATAAATAAACAGAGTGCTTTGATAACAGAGCTAATTGAATTTTAATTAATAATTGTTTTCATGGTTCTTTCTCTGTAGAAATTTTCTCTTTATGTTATATCTGCAAAACATAAACATTTATAACTCAGTTCTTTTATCCATAGTAATTTTTTGAGTGTTGCTTTAATTAATTAATTATTTTTTATCACACTGTTCCCACATTTGTGTTTGGTAACTTTTATATGGACAAATAACATTCTAGTTACATTGGAGCCTTAGATTAAATCTCTTCTTGAAAGCCACTTGTTGTTTTGCTAATTCTTTGGGGAACTTGCCAGAGGTGGGGGTCCTTGGAATCCTTTAGATACACAGAGGAAAGTGAATGCAGTAAAAGGACTAAAAAGAATACGTTAATGCTATATTAGATGTAAAACAAAGTATGTTCTGTTTTACTACAATGCCACGATGCCTTAGTAGGTTAACCATTTAATTACCCTTAGACAATCTAATTTACCTATAGAAGTACATCAGAGATAATTTAATGTCAACATAGTCCATGAATTTTTAGTTCCTTATAGTTCCTAAAAAGTATTACAACCACTTGCTCCTGAATGTGGGCAACCTAGGAAGATAAATCTAAGGTTATACATTTAGAGTCTTCATCCTAAGTAATCCTCATCCATCAAAATGAAGCTCATTATATCCTTCTTTCATTTCTTTGCCACGGATGTCTATTGTTTGTTTTGTTCTGTTTTGTTTTCCTTTCTAATGTGTACTTAATTGCCTTTCATTTCTCTTTGGATCTATTTTTTTGTTTGTTTGTTTTTGAGAAAATATATTTGTTTTTCTCAAAAACAATTCTAGTCACTTGTCCAATTAATACTTCTTCAGATCAAAGAGTTCATTCATCTAGGATAAACAAATGGACTTTACACACTGAAAGTCCAGGTTATGTGAGTGAATACCTGCTACACCTGAGTTCTTATGCATGGTAGGGACCAAGAAAATTTGAAATAAACAGTAGAAAACCAATGGATATGTTATTAATTTATTAATTAAATTAAGGTCTACACCAGGGCAATCAAAGCATATATTTATTTATTTTGATTTGGAGAGTCATTAGTAATGATCATATAAAAATGTGTTAAAATACAGCATGTGGTTCTAAATCAGAAATAACTATCATTGTAATTCACAACATTCCTAGATTAAAGAGGAAAATACATACATTTTATCATTGTTACAATTTATATGACAGTTTAGTATTTTATGATTTAAAAAAATAACTAACTAATGGTAAATGGGGCTTTTCTTAATTTGATAAAAGATCAAAACCTGAAACAGATCTTAAGCTTAATGAACAAATATTTAACCATCCTCTTTAAAACTAAAAGACAGAAATGTTCATTAACACCTCAACTCTTCAATATAATACTGGGGGTTTTGGCCATCACTGTATGGAAAAGCAAAAAGAAATAGGGGTCTAAATATTAGAAGTGAAGAGAGAGAACTTATGATTTTTAAATGACAAAAACATATCATTAGAAAACAAATTACACAATATTGAGTTAAAAATACCAAAATAATAAGTATTATTACTTATGCTACAGTAATAGTATCGACATACTTAATATATACTACATACTTATTACTTATATATATATATATTACTTATACTAAGTATAACACTAAGAACATTCTATAAAAGAATATTCTTTTATAAAATATTTTCATAAAAGAATGGTAATTTCAAATTTAAATGTAGCAAGGATAAAATATCAAACAAAAATATTATCAAGAAAGGGCAGTTGGCAAGATCATCCCCCTCAGTATCTTGAGAAATTCATGATGTCATGATTACATCTGAATCACCTCTGTTGCCCTATGCTGTGTTTTTCATCATGTAAGCAATCAGAAAGAGCTGAAGGTGTAGCCTAGAAATCAAGGAATATATGCATGTATTGAAATCAATCTGACGGGAGACTGAGCATCAAAACTGAGAAAAGTCCCATGTAATCAGTCAGCCAAACTTTTACTCAGGATCTGGTACATGTCCCACCTTATAGTATATTTACATCTCATATCAGATTGCATTTTCTACAATGACATACAAAAGAGTAGGATTGTTCTCTGCCTGGATAATGGTAATGACTAAAAAAATAAAAGCTTTTTTTTTTCTTTTTTAAGTCTTTTCACTTTACCATTTCCAAATTCTGCCACTAGTAAATTGTATACATGTTCCCATTACTTTTTATCTTTTGATTTATAATCTTAGAAAAGAAAATATGAATCAACATTAATCTGAAGACTGCCTTAAGAGCACTTTCTCCTCCATTAATCTTTAAACACCATTTTTTTTTTTTACTTTTAACTCTGAGAACTACAAAATTTATCTAATATGTGTGTTAAGTCATGAAATTTATTTTTGTAGGTAATATAAATATTCCTATTATTGACCAGGGCTTTAGCCTGATTTTAGACCTATAGGAGAAAGAAATGATATTTTAAAATCCATTTAAAAGTAACCAAGTTGAGGAAAATTGTCTTTCTAGTCAATTACCTAGAAAAGCCTTCAAGCTTCTGAAATTACAAACTGCTTAAAAGTCAAAAGCATGGAAATAATTCCTAAAGTTTAGCTGAATCTTGACATAAAGAATTTTAGGAGTTTGGCCAAATAAGGGTAACCATACTGGTAATTACATTAACAGCACTAGTTAATATTTATTAATCTTTTATTCTGACACAGAGTCAATGCTAGTAATTTTCATGACATATCTTAATTACATTAATGCCTAAGATGAACAAATGGATAGAAAGTCACGCTATCATTATCTAATAATGATATCCAGCATCTGATCATACAGGGTGGTTTATTTTTGTGTTTGCTTTTGAATAACTCAATATGTCATATGGTTTTCCATATGCTTGGCCAGAGAATATAGTATTTTATATTGGTACGGTACATTTGTAAAGATGCCTAGACACTATAGTAATAAGTGCTATATAACCTCATAGAATTGTGGAAAAAAATGTATCACTAACAAAATGATTTCTATATTCTACATGCAACATTTGATTAAGCATCTAATTTTTAGCAGATAAATATATCTATTTTTTTCAGTTTTGAGTCAATAATTTGCAGAGCAACCCCATTTTTAGATTACTTGGGCTTTGTAAATTGGTTTATAAAGGATAACACTGAGGAAATTAAAATGCTTCAAAAATTAGTTTGAATACAAATAGTTGAGTGATAAATTGAACCTACTGAGCGATTTGGAATCATGGATTCCTTTTCAAATGTTCTATTTTTAAAGATGGCTTCACTGCTGACATATACTCATATATCTTTTATGGGAAATCAGATATTTCTTGCTAGGCTGAGATCCTCTAATTATAGAAAGTAATATTCTACCAAAGGAAAGCAAAAGAGATTAACACATTACAATAATCTGCTATTTTTCTTAAGCATGCTAATCAAGAACTCTATGCCTCTGACCTTTCAGAAGTACAAAGGAAACATCAGCCACCTAATAACCTCTTACTTAAATCATTTTTGGACATTATGCTGGTTTATTTTTTATGTTTCTATTGCATAATAGGAAGAAAATGTTCTCTTAGTGTCACAATGAAATAAGAGTTATGGCAGTTATCCACATGGTTCAGATTTCTGCAATAAAGGATCAGCACACACCCATCTGTGGAAAGGAGTTTATCTGAATGGAAGGAACATCCACATTCAAAGTCCCTGCTCCCCTTTTTCAGCTTTATTGAGATATAATTGATATACAACACTGTATATGTTTAAGGTATATAACATAATGATTTGATAGTACCCAGTTCCACCCAACCAGGAAGTCTAACCAGAAAATCTAGGCAGCCATGGAGCCCATCCTACAGCCACACATGGGCAGGGAACAAGCAGTCTGCACTTTCTTAATTCCCCATTCTGACATCATAGGCTTAAAGTGGGAAAACAGAATAGATATTTCCTAACTATTACTAGAAACTCGTTTGATAGCGCATAGAAGCATTAATACGAATTGACTGACCTCTATCATTTAGTGATTTGAGTTTTCCCTTCCATTGTAATTAAAGCATTCAACTGTGGCAGTGCTTAAAATGGGAGATCAGCTTAAAATTTGTGTATTCCCATATAATATTTTATTAATATTTGTGTTACAGATATCTATTTATATTAGGTATACAAAAAATTATTGTTATTTATATTTCTGGTGATTTCTTATATCTTGTGTTTCCTATCCTAAGAAGAGCATACATACTTTCTAATTTTATCTTTTTTAAAACTACTAAATATGTCATTTGAGCACTCTATTCAAAAGCTCTAGTTAATCAGCATACTTCAGGAATGAGTATTTTGACTGCTCTATATTGTTTTTTTCCTGGCATAGTATTTGTTGTCCACAGCTGATGACCACCCAAGTTTGTTTTTAATATCTTCTCAATTCACAGATTGTGTTTCCTATTTATTAGTTTTATGTTCTTGGGCCAGTTATTTTCTTGGTTTCATTTGCAAATGTCAATAATAAAAATACCAAATGAGATTTTGAATCTAGTGTGGGATATGACACATTGTAGATGTTCATAAACTGGTAACTCTTTTCACCATATTTGACTATAAGCAATAGTTGTAACTACATAAATAGCATTTGGCATTCAAGTATCCACTATACCATCATAAAATATTGCATATAATAATTTTTCCTGATAATTATTAATGTTATGGCATATAAAATTATTTCTATTTATGTATAAAATATCTCCTTTGGTATATATTATAGCCAACCTGTAAAGTATTATTAAAATAGTTAAAAACGATCCATCAACTATAGACACAAAGAAAAAATAATATAAATTTCACAGTATCTTATGTACGAGTACTTGGAATAAATTCAGCATCATGGGTTAGTACAAAACTGATGAATACCTGAAGTAGGAGTCTATTTCATTCCCAAAAGAAAAGCTTGATACTTAATGACTATAAGTCTAGCAATATATTAACACTTTTGACTTTAATTGCTTTGATTAAATTTTAGTACTCAGACAATTCTTTCATATTGCTTCTATTATTTACTTAATGAATAATACATTCTCCTGGAAAAATACATCTTCTGTGTTATATCAAGCTCTGTTAGAAAGGTTAATGTGTTATTTTATAATGCTCAAGATGTGTGAAGTAGTAAAGTTCTATTCAGACAAGCAGAAATGCCAGGGCATTTTTAAGAAGACCTTAGATGAAATGCTAACATATGTTCTGGAAAAAAAAAATAAAGTTCCTTTTAAGAAAATGCAAAGGAAATGTTATGTTTTTCTGTGCTATTTCAGTTATACATAAGATTTGCTTTACTGAAATTACCAAGGAAACTATTTTTCAGTTCCACATTATTCTTCAATGTTACTAATCCTAAAGAATCTAAATTCTGAGTTTTACTCTATGTCTGCTATTATATTAACACATTTTATATTAAAACAATTATTCTGCAAACAGTGCATCAGGAAATAATAGACATGATTTATTATCATTATTTTTTAATAAAAATTGTATATTTAAGGTGTTTGACATAATTATTTGGTACACATATACATAGTGAAATGATTACTACAGCCAAGCTAATTAACATCCATTTTTTTCACATAGTTACCATTTTTTGTGCATGGTGAGAGCACCTGATATCTATTCTCTTAGCAAATATCCAGTATCTACTACAGTATTATTAATTATAGTCATCATGGTATACATTAGATCTCTATATTTATTTATCCTATGTAACTGCAACTTTGTATCCTTTAACCAGCATTTCTCTATTTCCCTCACATCCCTGCCCCTGGTAACTACCATTTTACTGTCTGCTTCTATGTATTTGACTTTTTCAATTCATGTATAAGTGAGATAAGTTCTTTTTTTCATTGATAGTTTTTGAGACCTACTGATCAAATTATTTATTTTATCCTGGTAATATGGAATGTTCCTTAAAATTATTCCAAAAAAGTTGGTTTCAGTCTACATCTTTTTTCCATTCTATATCTTCAGTTGTACGAATACTTATATAGGAAAATTATCTTTTTCACAAATGTCAATTCGATATTTAAAAAGAACCACTTCTTACCTATTTAGAAATCAATTTCTATGAAAATGAATATTTTATTTTGATGTAAAATATCTTAAGACCACAATGAAGTATAAGTAAACAACATCTACTAGAACAGCTAAAATAAAACAATGATGACCATTATCAAATATTGGTGAGGATGTGGAAAAACTCTCACATATTGCTGGTGAAAATATAAAATAATACAAACACTCTGGAAAATAGTTTCACAAATTCTTAAAACTCTAAAAATATACATTTTATAAAACCTATCAATTGTACTTCTGGGCATTTATACAAAGAAATTAAAACATGTTCACACAAAAATATGTATATGATTGTTTATAGTAGTTTCATTGTATAGCTCCTAAACTGGAAATGATCAAAATGTCCTACAATAGGTGAATGGGTAAGTGAACTGTAGTATATTCATATTAAGAAATACTACTCAGCAAAGAAAACAACTATTGATAAATAGCAACCACTTCAGCAGATCTCAGAGACATTATTCTGAATGAAAAAAACAATATCAAAAAGTCACATATGGTTATGTGAATGTTATATATGATTTTACTTATATAACATCTTGAAATACATTATAGAGATGGAAAGCATATTATCGGTTGCCAGGGATTAGGGATGGTGGGTGAAGGAGAAGGTTGGTGTGACTATTAAGAAGTAGCATGAGGGAGACACTTTGGTGATGTAATAATACTGTATATTGATTATGGTGGTAGTTACACACACCCATGTGGTAAAATGACATAGAACTTACATATCCTTTATATCTTTGTCTTTGTCATATTATGATTTTAATATTGGATTATGGTTATAAGAGATGCAACCAATGAGCAAAAATGGATGAAGGTACATAGAAACTCTCTGTACTATTTTTGCATCTTCCTCTGAATCTAAAAATATATAAAAGTAAAAAAGTTTCCAAAAATTTAAATTAAAAAATGTTGGGCAGTGAAAGATTATGATTGGAGGTAGGATCAATTTTCTCAAATTGATGTCAGAGTCATATCAGATTTATAATCATTTTACTCTCCTTGTAAGAAAAATTCAATTATACACAATGATAAACACAGTATACTTAGGTTTTATTAAAGAATAGAGAAGGTAATGCTGAAACTTGCAGACATAGAATTGTCTTCAACATTTTCCCAAATGCTAATAAGATAATAATTATAACATTTATCAATTCTTACACACTTTAGTGGCACATTTTATGTACACTTATAGCAGCTTTACAGGTAAGTACTGGTATTTCCATTTATAGAAGACAAAAGTAAAAAGTAAAGCTAAGATATTTCCAAAGGTCATTCTATTTTCAACAGGCAAAGCTAGGACTGAAATGCAAATGCAAAACTGTCTGATTCCAAAGTCTTAGCAGCTAACCACAATATGTTTGGTAATGAAAGTTTTAATTCTTAAAAAATTCTATAGGTCCCTAAGAATCTCTGTGTAAAATTTTTAAAATTGTCTGCATTAAATAGAAATGAGACTGTTTCACATTACTTTTATCTTATAATTTAGGCTTTAGCCTAGTGCTCTAAAGCCACTACACTATGTTTTCTCTAATATTTTTAAAATATTGATAGACTTGCTTGTAAAATTGCTTTCCTATATGCCTGACAAACTCCTGTTGATTCTTCCACCCCTTCTTTACCTTGTCTGTTACTATACTAGATACATTTTCCCAATACTGCTCAAATTATATTGTAATTCATTTATTTACATTCCTTCTTGATGAATAGATAGTGAGCTCCATTAGGAGTGGAATTACTTTTTATTCATATTTATAGAATCCGTACCAGGTACGTATTTAGCAAGAGTTTGTTGAATGACACAGTGCCTGTTAACTTGCTTGAACAATATCAGCATTAACATTTCTTTTTTTTTTTTTAACTTGAGTTGTTTACCAGGAAATTTTATTTAACAAATATCCCTCTAAGTTTTCTCTTGCTTCCATGTAGTACCGTATTGGGATATTCTCTGATTATTTGCCTGAATTCTATTATTAAGAAATCTTATCACATCCATAATGCCCTCCTTCTACATTCTAGGGGAACTACTGTAATTTTAAACTCATAAATATTATTTTAAATTGCAGCAACTATATTTTCTCTCCTCTTAAAATTTGAATAAATGCACATATACCATTATATGCATATATTCTTTATACTTTATTTACTTCTTTAGATAGTAAATGTAATTCTAAGTCATTTCTTATTCTATCTTTTAAGAATTTGTGCATATAATTTTATTAATTTGTCTGTTTTATCACAAGCTGGAAAGGTTATAACAGCCTTTTCCTGGTACATAGTTTATCAAAAAATTATTTTGTGTATAATTGTTAAGTTTGAGGAAAAGTATAGCTAGAACAAGAAGAATAAACAATAAATTATAAGTGATATAAAACTACTGCCACAGACATGTTGAACTTCACAAGTTCAACATTATAAAAGGGTTTTGTCAATTTCTAAAAAAAAAAAACTACACAGTGATTTATGTTCATTTTCAAAACAGCATGCCAAGTAAAGATTTTGCAGAATAAAACAGACTTAAAATCAATCATCTATCTTCTATCACTTTCTCTCTTTTTTCTTTCTTTTTTTCTTCCTTCCTTCCTTTCTATTTCTCTCTCTTTCTCTCTCTCTCTTTCTCTTTTCTATTTCTTTCTCTATTCTTCCTTCCTTCCTTCCTTCTTTCCTTCCTTCCTTCCTTCCTTCCTTCCTTCCTTCCTTCCTTCCTTCCTTCCTTCCTTCCTTCCTTCCTTCCGTCCTTCCATTCATCATCTATCATCTACCCATCTAATATTTCATTTACAAATATTTGAACAAAAGCAAAACAATTAATTTCTTTAATATAGAAATCCTCAAATTTCTAGACCATTACAAGCTAACCTAGTGACAAAAATATTCTTGGAAACACTGCAAGTGTTATTGCTAATCACTGCAGTTTTGCTATGCATTGTACAATATTGCCACTTAACCGTATGGAAGGCAGTTGTTGTTTTCATAGTAATCAAAATGTACATTTAACAGAGTAATATGTAAGCTGAAAGCAATAAGCAAGATGTATTTAAAGTAAATAACTTATTTAAAGAAATATCCTCATTAAAGTATATTGTGAATTTTACAATTTTGAATCAAAATACTAAAGCATAATGTTGAGAGGTATATTACTGGAACCAAGAGTCTTTATGATTTTGATTTAATTTGTGACTATAGCTTTAGAAATCATTTCTCTTCTGTCTCTTTCTCTCTCTCTCTCTCTCCATCCCTCATAGACCCAATCTTTCCCCTGAGGTAGCAGAAGACAGTAGACCAGACCTGACTAATGGCACACACACAGATTTGGACCTCTGGCAGGCTAATGATAACATCTTGACCTAAGTTATGTTCCAGCTCCTGAGCTTTAAGGTAGGATGACTCTCTGGCTATTGTGGGAAACCAGACAGAGGGATACCAGAGGAGACCTCAGAGCTGTCTTGAAGACCTGAAGACATGGTTTATTACTCTTACCTCACTCCAACCAATAAATTCCCAACACAATCCAAACCCCTAACTAATGGTGTGTCCTGATTTTACACTAAATAATCTGTATCTTATATGCCATAGGGGAATCAGGTCTTTGAGAGTATTAGCTCCCTGCACTCCAGGATTGGCCAATTCAATGTTAAGCTATTTTATTTTCTATATTGCAAACTCTTGTTCGTGCATCTCTTTCAGCCAGTGCACACAGGCAGACGGAGTTAAATATTGTGGTTTAATAACACTATGTCAATAAAATAAAGAGACTAATATCCTTCTAAGATAACTAATCTCAATATTTTTCATTATAGTATGCCTAAAGTAACTTTTATGGTCTATGTAAAATGAACTTTGAATCAAAGTATATCTGTTTTAATTTCTTCTTTACAGACAAGTTTTAACTTGAAATATTTTTTGCAAGTCACTTTATGATAATATTGACCTATGTAATAACTACTTCTCTTGTGGGGGGATAATTTTTTTCCTTAACCCTTTTAGATTCTTGGCTGAGATAACCCTTCACCCCACCTCACATAATAAAAGACAGCTTAACAGGAAAAAAAAAATAGAAATTGAATAACACGTTTACCTCTAGCATACTCCCCTAAGTGGCCCAAGCCATCACATTAAATAGCATCTCCCAGTAAAGACAGAAGATTATGTTGGGAGGTGGGGCAGGGGGAGTTAATGGAAAGTATTTGGAAAGCACCATGAAAAAGGATATAATTGTTTTACAGATTTAAGTCCATGGGTTTTCTATTGATAAAGAGTTTCTAGCGATTTGGTCATCCTCCTTTTCCTGGTACAGGAAGGGAGACACCCTTATGAAAGATTTTCCTGATAGTAAACGCAAATTTTTCTTACAAAAAGGTAACTTCTACTAGGTTTTCAGAGCTCCTCCTGTGTCTGCTGTTTCTTAAAAAATAACCAGTTCAAGACAATCCTTATGCTGAAGAGGCATATTTTGGAGTGCTACATTCTGCTCCCTTTCTCTTCCATTTGGAGAATATCCTCAAATGCCAATCGCAGTGAAATATATGGATATGTTGCTAAGTATGTGATATGTGTCAGAAAATGGAGATTTAAAAAATTGCTATTGTATTCCACTTAAACATATGATCTCTTTAAACATAGCTTTAGAATGATTTTCTAATAAAAAAGAAAAAATATCCTTTAATGTGCCTGCTTTACTTCCTTGTCTTGTGATAACTTTTAATATTAAACAGGACTATTTAACAGATTATCCATGTTATTTTATACTTTCTCTAAAAATTCATAGTAAAACCAATCCTGCCCTCTAGATTCTGTATTATGCCAGATGGTGTCTTCAGAGTAATATGTTCTTAAATTGGATAATTACTTTAATAGCCTACCAAAGTTATGCTGTTTTGAATGGCTGCACACTGTAAATGAAGCCTAAACTTTTCTGTAGGGTAAATACTATTAACATAAAGCAGTTTTAAAACTATTTTATGATCTCTCTCAATGCCAAAGTTTTTGCATCTTGATAAAATGTATTTTGGGGAGAATTATTTTTATAAACTATCAAAAGTAAATTGATGATTATATCTAGAAAAGATAAAGTAGAAATTCATCCTAATTAAATGTATAGAGCTATTTGTAACATTGAAGTTATATATGGTTACATAAGGAGATTTGACTTTGGGTGGTAAACATACAATGTAATATATATGACACATTATTGAATTGTATACTTGAAACATATAAAATTTTATTGACCAATGTCACTCCAATAAATCTAATAGAAAAATTAGGAAAACTAGAGGTTATTTAAAAAGGAATTCACCCTGTAATATTCTCATATTTCTAGTAGAGAGGGAAGGTAAATTTAATGAAGATGGATAACCACTATATCAAGTCACACAGAATCTTAGAGAATTAAATTTGTTGTTTCAGTAAAAAAAAAAAAAGTGATAATTTCCATTGTTGAAGTATTTCACAATTTGACTTTCAGAATATATGTTTACGCATTTTATATGTCAATATTTAATAAAGAATCCTCACTCTCCATATTCATTGAAGGTAATTTGGGGCAATTCTGAAATAATTATAAATATAATTGTACACTTTGCTTAGTTATAGATGTGAAACTTCAGAATCAAATTTCAGTTTCTGAGAACATGCACAGTGAATTTTATTATACAGTTGCATTATCTAAATAATCAATTTTAATGCGAAAGTCCTAAAATATAAACTTTTCAGATGGAAATTTTCTATGTGCATGCACCATTTATTTTCCACTCAGTCATTTTAAATAAAGCATACCTACAGAAGAAAATATAAACTCTGATGGCTCATTTACATTGTCCTAAGTATTAATTACAATGTGGTATTGAAATCATTTGCTACAGGTATAGACATGCACATAGATTACTTAAGCATAGAATTACTGGGACAGCGGTGGCGAGACTGAATTTGTTTTCACACAGCATTTTGATGTCAAATTGATTTTTGAACAATTGATTCTTTTCTCAGAAACATAAAGTTAAGTGTCATAGACCAAAGCAGCTACTTTTTACTATTGTAAAAAATAATACCAAAGGAGCCACTACAAACTGGAATCAGAGCAGCTATCCCAGAGGAATTGCCTTTACAGGTCTCACTCCTAAAACCTCTGAAATGTTAAAACTAGGCAGAATAATCTTTGGACTAGGCCTAAAGCAGCAACGTATTCCAAACAACTGTTTGGGAAGATAACAGGGAAACAGACATTAAGACTACTGCATTGAAAATTAAAGATATTCTATAAAATTAACATCACTATATTAGCTTATTTGTACCTATAGAAATTATTTTCTTAGTTTATTAACACCCATAGAAATTGTTCCTTTTTAATCATGTAATTATTCTTCTTCGTTTTCTCATAAATACCTCTTGCCTTTATCTCCTAGTCAAAACACTATTTGGGTTTCTGCCTGAATTAGTGCTTCCAGAATAGCTATTCTTTTGGATCTCAAATAAATAATGTGGCCTCTTATTCTGGCCTTTTATTTTTAGGTTGATATTATCTAAAAAAATCATCTCCACTTTTGCTGTCAATATCCAGCTGGTTTCTCAGCTTATTAAAAATACATGTAATTATGAGTACACTAAAAAAAAAGACTGAGTTTCTTTGACACCTTATATGTAATGTGATTGCTATTTCCACCAGTTTCTGGTATGTAGGGCAACAAAAGAAAATCTTACTTGGGTTAACTCACAAATTTGCTCCCATATCATTCTCTACTAAAAATTCAATCTTTGCCAGATTGGGGAGTGGGTATTTACTGTGAAGAATTTGAAAACTGGATGAGATATAAGACTGAGATACCCTGAAAGGATCTTAACTTATTTTGGAAAAGCAGAACAGGGTTACTGGTAAAAACAATAACAAATATACCTAGAAAGAAGGGTATATGGAGAAAGGTCAGAGCATTCAAAGTAATAGAGCTCTACTCTATACCATAGTGTCTACAGTTAACTATACTGTATTGTATACTTAAAAATTTGCTAAGAGGGTATATCTTATGTTAAGTGTACCATAACAACAAAAAAGAGAGCAGAAGGAAAAATAATAATTGGAGGAAACTTGGGAATTTGGTAATGAATAAAAAGATTTTAGAGCAGCTGAAAGAAAAAAAAAAGATCTTGAGAGAGACACCTGCAGAAACTCTTTTTAAGAGGCTTTACAGTATTATATAAACAGAATTTTATTTTTTTTATTTTTAAAATAAATTACAGCAAATTGTTATTCAAATTATTTCATGATGTCTAATTGGTCTGACTTTATATGTGACACCTTGCCAGGATGAGATTCCTGCAGCGTTTTGTGTTTATGTGTTATGATTTGAGAGGTGTTATGACAGGGTTTCTACATAGGTTCTTCCAGAGTGTTCCATCCTGTGATCAGAAGAAGACAATTGGAAAAGTAGAAATTTTATTAACATATATAAAACACAAAGGACTACAACTGAGATTAATCATTTAACAATTATTCCCCTCTCTTAGTTTATACTAGTTATGCCTTTCAATATTTTTATATGCATGTGCATATGCACACACACACATACACACATACAGACACACATACCAACTACAACTTTTCTTAAATCTACTTCTACTGAGTGAGCTTTTGTTAAATTTAAAACAGAACATAAACAATTAAAGGTGAATAGTTCCAATCTTCACACATGTATCTATTGATCAGATTCTTTAAAACTATATGATATCTTTACCTCATAAATGATATATTTATGTCATCTGTCTTTTTATATCGTGAGGCTTTATTTTTATTGATTGTAATTTTTAAAGATTTTATGGATTCATAAATCATGAGGAATCATGCAAATATTACATTGATTATTAAGATACTACAGCATTATTTTTTAAATGTAATATTATTGAAATGCTTGTATTAAAATATTAGTTGGACAAAACAGAATATAAAATGATATTTGAAAAATCAGCACATCAATGTAAAACTATTGCCTAGGGGAAATGCATGAAAGAAGTACTTCCAAATATTAATAATCACGAACAGTAATAAGGCATATAAAAATACGGTTATATTCCTCACTTAAATGTTTAGTGATTCCAGAACCATAATATTTCTTCGATTTTATAAATAATTCTATCCATGCTTACTAAAATTAAAAGTTAAGTAACACTTTCTGATATTTATGCAATGCAAAGTGATTTAAATCAAACACATTCCTTACTTATAATTTACAAAACTTATAAAAATCATTAAATTTGATGGGCTACTTCTCAAAAATGTTACTCTCATATCCATTAGTCCTACTGGCATAAAACAAGATTGGAGCATTTGCTTGAAGCATATATTCTTCCAATAGCTATTATAAGCCAGCATCTACAAACGTAATAGGCCAGTATCCATGAACTCCCAACATAAAAAATCTTCTGATTGTTTATTGGTCCAAATCCAATCTAGGGCTAATTTTTCTCTTATAAATAAAATTAAATAATTATCAAAACAACTGTAAAATATTGATAAACATAGAAATATTTCAGGGAATTATCTTTTTAAAAAGCACCACATATGTCATTTATTCCTCTTCGTAGTAAGTACAAAAAAAGCCTACAAAGCTCAGGTCCAAATTTGGGCATATTTACATAGAGGTGAACACTTTAACTACATTTTAAACAGTTTGAATAGTTATCAACTATTGTTCGTGTCACTTTAGTCTACATTACTTAAAAACATTTTCCAGATTCCACTCAGCATACAGAACATTCAGTCTTGCAGAAGTGTTAGCATTTGAGGCCTCAAGCTATTTTGACTACTGGGGCTAAAAAAACTTTTACTTTGGAGACTTTTGTAATTTTGCTAAAAAAAAAAAAAAAATGTCCAAAGTTTTCTTAGCCTACTCTCACAGGGCATTTAATAGGTCCTTAGTCTGCCTACCATTCTTATATGGAAGCATGCCAAAGCCAGAGAGAATCATTAAGTAACTGACTCGTTCCAATATTTCCTTTTTTTTTTTTTTTATAAAGAAGGGACAGAGAAAAGCAAGTAATGTCAAATCTCCTTTATCTATATTCTTTATAAAGTTTATTTAACCTTGGTTTATCTTCCTGATGAATATTTATCCTGTTTTCTTCCTAATAAAGTTGAATGGGCCTTATTATTTCTTTCAGTGCTCGTCTTCAACACCACAGCCCCAAATCCACTTTTCGCATTCGTTTTTTATTTCAGAGTTACAAATATTTTATGCTGCAGTGCTATCATCTTTGAAATAAAAATTTTGAAAGCAAGTATCATTAAGATCTATTTAAAAATGAAAAATTTTGAAACTATACAGAACAGTAACATCTCTGTGTTTCAGAGTTAACTGTCCTTTTACAAAAATTCCATGGGAAAAATCCAAGTTAAAAAAAATTTAAATTCAGATAGACCAGAATATAAATCACTGAATGATCTCATAGAACAAGGGTTTATGGTTATGTTGGCTTGCTGTAAAGATTCTGTTAGATACCCAGTAGAACTTGTGATTTTTGTTTGTGTTTGATTAAATACATGACATATGAAGGCATTCACTTTTCTATGAATGGCTTTATTACTCATTTGGTGGGGAAGGGGTTCTTTACTGAATATACCCTATGATCTATTTGGAATACTTCACAGGTTGCAGAAGTCATCTTTGGAAATAGGCAGTGTCAGCTTTTTTCTGATAAAATTTTAATGTGTTTTAACATACAAAATGAAACAAAATATGGTAACAATTATAAAACAGAAATGTAAGTTCTAGATATATAAATAATAATTCATATTTTATGATTTTCAAACATTCAAATAAAATGGAAAAATTTAAATACTGGCAGCAAGGAAATAATATATGCTTCTGTTTCTGTTAATTTGAGATCTTCAGAGAAAGTGAGATGAACAGTAAGTGATGTAGGAAGAAGTTATCTGATTCTTTCTGAATAGGTTTTACATTTTAAGTAAGACAGGCAACTATTCAGAACAGATAACCCATTTTCAACATGACTTAACAATAAACCATGCTATAATGTATATGTGATTCTAGTTAATCAGAGATGTTCAGAGTTAAAAAATTAAAATGCAGTGATTACTTATTATAACTGTTAAAGATATAATTCATTAAATCTGTACACCAGTGTTTTCTAAACAAAATCTTATTGCTTAGCCTATTCTTTAGTCAACATCTGCACATCACTCAAATGTCTCAAAATGACCTTACTTAATTCCTCATGTGTATTAACTCAAATATGTAATAACCCAAATAAAAATGTAATTTCCATCTCAAAAGGCATATCATTTTTTTTCATTAGAGACAATTTGTTATTGCCTTGTACTGAATATGCATTTTATAGATATATGGAAATGAAACAATAACAGTATAAAAGGCAGTATTTAATGGTTGATGATTATATATAACACATTTTATAATAAAACTCTAAGAAATAAATGCAACATTAACATTTTCATTGTCTAGAATTTTCAGTAGTATTTTTATAATGTAATCTAACATACTTTTATTTCCCCTCAAAATATTATCCAAATATGTGAAGTAGACCTTGTAAGTTATACAGTGGCATACTCATATTGTTATTGTTTTGAGGAGCTTATGATATAGAGGGGGAAATATGAAGTACAACTATGACTACTAAGATAACTTTAATTAGGGAGACACATATAACTTACTATTATTCATAAAAGAGAGACAGTATTTTTGCAATACAGAGATAAGATTTCATCAACAGAGATTCCTACAAAACTGTGGGACTTATTTGCAGGATAGTTTGGTCCTTTTATCAGTTAAGCTTAAATTGCAGAAAACAAAATCTAATTTGGCAAATTCTTAATATTTAGCAAATAAAGCCCTTTATAGAGGGAACTAGAGGTATATAAATTCAATGGAGAGTATGAGGGTAGGCTTTCCAAGAAGTGGCTTCCAGAGCAGCATATGGATGGCTCATGAAAAAAGTAGTGATCTTTGTCACAGTAAAATAGCTAGGGTAATCAGGAAACAATATCCCAATGGCGGCACAGAACCAACCACCTCAAATTCTTCTGAGGAGATCACTTTGAAAGTGACAACATTGGGACTGTTCCACTGTGTTAATAGGAAGAAGAAATGACAAATATAAATTAGATGTCTCCTTGCCTTTAATAAATGCTATTTGAACTTCTAGCATGAAACCCATGAATCAATATAAATATTGCATATTTATATAAAATAAATTGTATGTCTAAAAATAAAAATAATTCTTATAATTTACATTCTCATACATTTTTGTTTATGCTCTTGTGAACCTATATCTGACTGACATTGAAATATACAATACATCACACACAAAATAACTAACAAAAGGAAAACTATCCACAATAAAGTTTATAATTAGAGCAGAGAATTCTTTTTAAAGTTTACTTCAATAACAAATAAAATTTACATATCTGGAAATCACCTTTATGAGTTATCTATTATAACATCTCATCTATTAAAAAACATTCTTTTTCATTTAATTTAGTAATTATTTTTGTCTCTGACAGAAGAACATCAGCTACAGACTTTAGTTACATGGAGCTCTATACTCATATACAACTTGTATCATTTTAAATTATTTTAAATATATAAAATTATTTCTTATATTTAACGGATACACGCCTTGTTAAATTTCTATTGACTTATAGGACTGTCCTCAGAATAACAATAAAAACACAGAAAAAATATTTAGAAAAGGCAAACCTAAGTATATATTTTCAATTGATTTAATTTTTATATGAATGTAGTCTAAAATGCATTTCCAATTTTAAAAAATAGAGAAGAAATAGGTGATACAGGAGATATATATATATATATCATATTATATGTCTACATATAATAACTATATATGTGATAATATGTGTATATAGAGATGTAGATAGATGTATGTCTGTATGTACATCTATCTATTATCTATCTTTCATCTATCTATCTATCCATCTATCTATCTATCATTTACCTATCTATCGAGAGAGGGGGAATTTATTATATGAATTTGCTCACATGGTTATGCAGGCTAAAAGGTCTCACGATCTGCCATCTGTAAGCTGGAGACCTAGGAAAGTCAGACATATAGTTTGAAGGACTGAATACCATAGAGGCAAAAGTGCAGATTATAGTTCAGGTCTTAAGATCTGAGAACTAGGAGGCTGAAGGCAGAAGATTGATATCCAACTTGAGCAATCAGGCAGAGAAAGAATTTAATCTTTCTCTACCTTTTGTTCTATTTAGGTTCCCAAGTGATTGGATGATGTCCACAACATTGTGGAAGGCCATCTACTTTACTCAGACCAATTCGCATACTAATCTTTTCAGAAAACACCTTCACAGACACATCCAGAAGTTAATCTTTATCTAGATATCTGGGCATCTCCTGGCCCAGGAAAGTTTACACAATAAATCAATTATTACTCTACTATAGCTTCATATCTACAGTCCTTGGGTTCATTTGTAAAGGTAAAAAAGGGATCCTAAGAGAACTTGGTTCTTGAGGTAAAAGTCTTTAGTTTCATAGAGTCAAAGCAAAAGCTGTTATTTTGAGGCCAAGTAGAATATTGGGTGGCACAAAGCCTCTTCAAACCTTTCTACATTGCATCAGAGATACTAACCATATAAATTTAATATAGTGACATATTTCTCAAGAAATAAAATGGAGTATGTAATACAAAGGAGGTGCAAGAGGGTTATATTTGGTGGTTAAGAAAATTCTGTCTGGGGAGATGATATTTGAGATGATATTTGAGCTGAAAACTGCCTAACTATAAGGGACCAGTCATGTGAAGGTTCATGGGTAGTAATGTTAGAGTCTAGAGAATGTCAAGAGGGAGATTTGTTTGGAGTAGTGAGCAGGTCATATAATGACTTAAAATGAGGAGTCTAAATGTCATTCTTAGTACAGTGGGAGATTCTTCAGATGTTTTAGTCAAGAATAAAGTATGAACTGTTTTACCTGTTAAAATCCCATGAAACTTCTTATTCAATGAACAAAGGTTATTTATAGACAGTTTACATATATATGGTAGATATATATTTTTTATCATGGGTCATAATACTAAATGCTTATTGAGATAATATTGTATAAAACATTTCTATATAGAAAAATTAAAAGTATCTATAAGGATCATTTTGGGATAAGGCAAGAAAGCCTCCAACTTAGAAAATATTTAAGTATCACCAATTTTATGATACAAAACTATTTTTAGATTCTTAAGTTTAGTCCTAATGAACCAATATGGGTTATAGAGTAGTAGATAACTAGTAGTTTTGAATCGTTTATTGCTATTAAGTTAATAAACCTGGCACTTCAGGTAAATAATTTTAATATAAAACGTGGCATACAATGACTTTTGGTAGACTGAAATTATTTATAAAAACAAATGAAATACATACCTAAACTATTTCTAGCTTGCTCCCAAGACATTCATGTAGTAAATTAATAAATGTAAAGCAGTAATAGGACATATTTTCACAAAAGTCCCAAATGCTTAAATACATGACTCAGTAACATACAGAAAATTATATACTGTCGATATCAGATATCCAATAGATATCAGAACATAGAATGCAAAGAAAATTATTTCAGTACTTTTTTGTGAGAGGATACATGGCCCAATACTTAGCCCTTTAAAATTTAGTAGTCTTGTTGGTCAGGTGTTACAAAAGATAAGAAAGAGTCATCAGAAGCCTCCCTGAACTGTCATCGATATATTAGATCATGTAACTGTTACTCATCTACATGTCATTAAAGTCAGAAGCTCAGTTATCTGCCCCACCAAGCCATACAGTTGGGTACAGTTGGGCATACACAGAAGCACTACATCATGAGTCGAAAGAGTTATATATGAGAGTGGGCCTGAACAGGCCCTGGGGGCACAAATTCCATGAAAATGTGTCCCAAAAGCCCATGGTCTGCAGCCTTGCCATGCTGTCTTTTCTCTCCCAGCTTGAACATATAGCCTCATGGGAAATTCCCTTGGACCAGTTGATAAAGGAAGAACTAGGAAGTCTGGGGAAGAGATAAGTGGATTGATCTCTCTGAATGGGCAAAAAAATGTAAAAATATGTATATCCAACATGAATATTCACCAAAGATCACTTCAGTAGAGGAGAATTTTAATAATCAAGTGAATAGGATGACCTGTTTTGTGGATATAAGTCTTCCTCTTTCCCCAGTCACCCCAATTTTCATCCAAAGGGCTCATGAACAAAGTGGCCATGTTGGTTGGTATGGAGGTTATATCAGTTAATAGTTTGTTACTCGGTAACATTTTTCAAAAATAGCCATTCTTTTCTGTTTTTAAGCCCTGAACTACATTTTCTCCCACCCCAGAATATGAAATATTTATATGCCAAATGTATAGTTATTGTGTGTGGAGGGGTGGGAGTTATTTTTGTTTAAAAAAATTCTATAGAAACTCTCTGCAATGAACTTGTTTTTTCTGGAGAAACAGAAATAATAAATGCCATTATTTTTGGAAAAATGATATCCCCTGACCCCTTGGGTTTCTGCACAAATGATTAGGGTTATAAATGTAGTTGTACTCTGAGGTAGAAAACAGAAAATACATTTACTAAATGTGGAAGTGAGAATATATTCTATATTATCTGTTTAGCAACAATTTCTATGTGCATGGTTAGAAAATCTTTACTGATAAAATCAGTGCATTTTGAATTCTATAAGTCTGAAACATATTTAACATTAATGTCCACTTAGGAAAAAAAGTTAACAATCGTTTCCTCAGAGAACATTATCACCATCAAATTGGGCTAGAAAATGTGATACCATTTTCATTGCCTTATGTCATCCCACATTTATTCATTTGCTAGGGCCTGATTTTTTTATACTTTCTTATAGTCATTTTTTCCTTCTGATTCCAAACATTACTATGCTAACGAAAATCTTTGCTACACTGTGTTCATCTTGACTCTTAAAAAAAAAAAAACTATAACTGGACATTCTGTCTTTAATTTATTTTTCTTGATTATCTTGTCATGTCAGTTTTTCTGAAACAATACCATATCGGAAATCTCTTATACATTTCCTACAATCTATACATTCCTTGCTTCCAGTTCTAGTTCTGTTCAGCCTCTGATCAACCTTAAAACAGATGCAATCTGACATTGCCTCAATTCTTTCCTACTTTATAATCCAGGAAAGCAGAGATATTAACTCACAAGGTGAATGTTTAACCAATGTAATTTGAGAAAAGGTGGTTAAATTTTTTTCTTTCTCCTTTCTCTCCATGAGGAGCAGTCTTGACACAGTTTTTATGGTTTCTTAGGGCACCCCCCCTCAGGATCAAGCATCAGTCACCTTAGGAAGTGGCCAGTTTAGTTCAGCTCTTTCTCTCCGACCCTAACATCCAACCCAGCTTTAATCCCTTGTCCTTCCCTTCTGTTCTTTGAGATGTACTCCCTAAGAAAATAACAGCATATAAATTTATGCCTCAGGCTCTCTTTTCTTAGATATCCAGGCTAAGACATTAGATTTGGGCTTTTCAATCTTTCTTCAGAAAACTTTATTCACACAAGCCTAACCTCCTTAACTCTTTAATTTAAAGGATTTCACAAACTAAGGGCTTTCCACATTTCTGATTTACTTTTCCACTATTTTTCTGCATGAACTTAACCTAAACTATTATTTTGAGCATTTTTTCCACATACTCTACATTAATCTGCCCTTTCAATGTCCTTCCTCTCTCTTTCTCCTTTGGAAATCTTACTTATCCTTCAAGGACTCATTACTACTTCTTTAATGAAGCCTTACTGAAATTCTGTGTGACCTCTCTCTTCTCTATATTCTTTCCCAATAATTGTGGATGCACGTATCAGCCATGACCTTATTTTGAGTGTATTAAAGTTAGAGACATCACATCTACAGCTCCCTTTAAGGTCCTGAATGTAGGAAATTATACTTTTCCCACCTTTGAAATAATCAAAGTAATTTATACTGAAAACTCTGTGACTTTTGAAATAAGCATGTGCTTCTGAGTTTCAACATGATGACTATCTAATTTTATTTATTGAGAATAAAAAAATTATCTTCAAAAACATTATTCTGGATTTTATGTAAACATTATTTTAAATTTGGTATTTTCTTCTGTAAGTTAAATGCACACTCAATCTCTCTACCATCTATTCAAATTATAGAGCTCCATTTGAAAGCAATTCCTCTCCTAATATCTCATGCAAAGAGATTTTAATTCCATTGATTTTTAACTATAGCTATAGTGTATATGGTCATTATGAATATTTTATGTAATATTCAGCAATATGTTTTTGTGGTTGTTATTTTAAATCAGAAATCAACATTAACACATCTCATTTATATCAGGTTCTGCACAGTAAATAAGACAATAAGAAAGCTCCTTTTATCCACAGTCATTGCATTCTGAGAAACTATATTAGGCATTCAGATTTTAAAAGTAAATAGAACTTTCCTGTTAAAAGTATTTATGTAGTAAACTCTTCATGACCATGTAAGGAAAAGAAACTATCATGCTAAGTCATAATGTTTATGCAGCAATCTAATTGTTCATAATCAAATGGGAGCAAGTGTGGAAAAAAAGGAACCAGACAGAATATTCTAATATGCATATTATGACTTAAGCATAGTAATTAAAAATCCCAAGGATTCAAACAATGTTTACTGAGCTGTTTATGTAACAATATGCTTATAAAATTGCCTGGCACAAATGGGAGGAAACAAAATTACCATTACTTTAAAAAGTTCTTTTCAAAATATATGTATCTATTTCTATATAGTTATATATACACACAAATACAGCAGCTAATTAATGTATGCAGATATAAATCCGTAAAAAAACAAATATTAATCATCTCAGATATTAACTATATAAACTGCTGTTTCTATGAGCTTTGCTGTTTGGTGCAATTTATTGGATTTTTTTTTAATATATGCAAATGATTGTGAACCAAAGTAACATTAAATTTATTGTTAAACAGGAAAATGTCTTTATTATGAACAAGAACAATTTCTAAATCAAAGTTTCAAGATCATAGTTACTGTTTTAATCAGTGTACGTTTCATCAAGCAGATTTCATGAACACAGAAGTAAAGGAATAGAGAAGAAAGCAGAGGTCAGGATCAGAAACTTAAACTGGCAGAACCAGAGGAACTAGAGGGATATTGAACTTCAAAATCAGAACCTGAAAGAGTAAGTTTGAAAAAATCCTATGCCAAGGGATGGCTGCTTAAAGAACTAAAAAATAAAAAGCACCTAACTTCCACCATAAATACCAGCTTCAATTGTTATGTATTCTTCAGCTAAACTGAAATATCAGTCTTGATTAATCTTATTGACACTCAGAGTGGGACACTATTTGTTAAGTGAGAATGTCATGAGCATTGCAGTATTCAGTACATACAGCTCTTCCCACTAAATTAAACATAGTTGAGAATCATGCCAATAAAAGGCACTTATCATAAAAGTAATTTGTATAGTTAATCTAGATCTCTATAACTTTTTTTGTTTCTCCATGAAAGTATCGATTCGTGGGAGTAGGGGAACAGTGCAGAAGTTTATACCTCCTATTGTTGGCAAATAACTCTGAAATATTAAAAAAACAACAACTCTGAAAAACTTAGTAAAGAACATCTACTCCAAATATATTTAATTTATATACACACACATATGTATATGCATATGTATAGGCATATATGTGTATATATACACACATACATATGTATCACAAAGATGTTAATGATGGTAAATAAAAAAAGACCTATTTGAAATTTTGTATTGAATTTTCTAATTATTGTCAGATTGCAAACTTATACCAGAATGAGAGCCTGTACCTTTTAGAATCAACATTGCTTTAAGTATGTATACACAGTGCAATTCAAACTTTTTTTGCCAGTGTGGTACTACATGGACTCCCTAATATATCTAACCCAGTTACAAACAATTTTTGATCTACAAACCCTTATGGGGCTGGTAGCTCAGCCTCTTCCTTGTTCCTTGAAGTGAGCTCTGTAGTACTTAGAAGGAACTACTAAAAAACAGTTTGAAAAGCACTGATCTGAGACATAAGATTATGTTTTTGAAGCAGAAGTGACTTAGTTCATTTTCTTCTATGAATAAAAGTAATATTGCAATATATAGCTATATAATAGTATGAAATATTTCAAGAAATTAGAGTTAAAAGTCTTGTTTCCAGTCCCTTATCATATAGAACTCCTTAATAAACCTAATGTCTCTTCATACACTCTTTCCTACTCTATTCTGTTTGTAAAGTAATCTTTCTAAAATGTACTTGTGCCGTTTCACAGTTTAAATATCACAGTGGCTTTTTTCATCACTCCAGAACAAAAGCATCTTTAGCATTTCATACTAGGGCTCTGATGATTAGTGACCTGCTTCCTAACTTTAACTTGTTTCTTCCACACATATCTTATTGTACATCCAAGAAGCACTATCAAAACATAGTTTAGGCATCATCACTCTCAAGATGCATTTCTTATTCCTGCCAATCAGGGTTAGGTGTGCCTCCTTTACTTACAACCAGGATCATATGACAATCATGGTGGTACTACATTGTGCCATCAGTACCTCTTTATACTCTCCTGCAAAGTATAAGCTAATTAAGGACAAGGGGTGCACATATTTATGTATGTATCTGTCTCACATATAGCAAGTACTAAATTTGTTAACTGGATGAATTATTTGATTGGCCTTCTAAAAATTTTAATTTTTTTCTAATTAGAAAAAGCCATTTTTATCAGATAAATTATGCTCTTTGTTTGAATTTATGATAGCCAAAGTCATAAACTGATTAATGAAAGGAACATACTAGACATTATATTTATTCTTGTTAAAATTAACCATACTATTTTGAATTTTTTTTTATCTTTAGAAATACTCTTTGATTCTATCCCTGTTATCTATTGTACAATTCTTCCTGAAGTTTGATGAAAATTGCTTCTAGGTCTCTATCCAAGTTATTAATTAAGAATTTCACATTTTGAAGTAAAGTTTCAAAGACGTAGATTTGAGAAGCTACAAAGTACTATAAGAGATAAAAAGTTGTTTTTAAAATAATGAGCTAATTTTTTAAAAGTAACATTTTCTTTAAGATATTATAATTCCACATTTAACATTAGTTCAGGACAAGTTTCATGTTGAAGGTTTAGCTAAAGTGAGTTATATATTATCTATATCTACAGATAGATGATAGTTGATAGATAGATGATAGATAGATAGATAGATAATAGATAGATAGATAAAGACAGACAGACAGATGATAGATTATAGAGAACAAGAGAGACTTAGAGAGAAATCATTATATGAATTTCAGAGAGCTCTCACTCTCCTTTTATCCTCGCTGGAGTCTAGACATATCTTGATTTCTGTAGTAGTTCTGATTTCTTCTTGACGCCTTCAGTTTCTTTCTGTAAATTCTTATTTCTATGGTACGTAACAGTTCTTAAACAGTTTAATTTAATTACCCTATCAAATCAAAACTTGACAAAAACTACTGAAGGATATTATCATAGATGAAGGATCCATGCAGTTCTTGATTACAATTACAATATACTGGTACATATGGATTTATGCAGGCATATCAGCAGTGAAAAAAAACAAAGATTCTTTAAAAGTTTTTATTCTACAGACAGCTCATATAGAGTGATTATTCTTGTAGCTCTTATTACAAAATAGAAAGATAGCTGAATTTCTCAAAGGATCTATAATTTCTCAAGATTTATAAGAATCTAAACTATGAAGAACTCATTTTGATATCAAATTGCCTTACCAAATGAATAATATTATACATTTCCCTTTATTCACTCAGAGAGTCTTAATAGTAATGTAAGAAACACAAATTCTGGGATCATATAACTTTAGCAAGGTAGAGTGGCCTTACATTGCCAATCAGGTAACTAATTGCAGTAATTAGTCCGTGGTTAGCAATTCTGCACTAAGAGTATTTTCCCAGGGAGACTGTTCTATGAATTTATAATATTTCATTTGCCTTAAGATTTTTATGATGTTAAGTTGGAGAAAAAAAATGAACCTGATTTCTATGAAAATCAAGCTGTTAATACCCAGTTAATTATTCTAGAAATTCAGTGGCACTAAATCTTTTTTTCCTTTGGATAAAATGTTTCTAAGGTGCAATAAAATGACTTAAAGTACTGGTAGGCAAAGCAGCTAACCCCATTTGAATCAAACTTAATGTTAACTTGTCCTCTTACCAATAATTTCAGGCAACGGAATGACTAAAATTTAATTTGGAGAGAAAAAAGGCATACATTCAAATTATTTTGGAAAAGTTTTGTTATTGAGAAAAAGACATTTATTTTAGCTGAGTGGAAAGCGTTCTATTTTCTTTCTATTCATCCTATTATGTATCTTTCTAGGTAATCCCTAAAATTTTACCCTATAAATGTTGCATGTCTTTGGTTGTGTTCTGATGTAAAATCACTTTTGTGCCTCTTGGTATTCTATTCACTACAAAACTATTGATTTTAGAAGGGTTTAATCATTGTTTCACATTAACATATATGTCAGTACAAAAGAGCAAACAATTGCAAAAACATTCTTCTTCATCTGTCTTTTAGGTTAACAATGACAAGGGTCCTTTCCAAATTATATGTACATATTCACATACCGTTTAGAATTTATAGGTTCTTTGCTGAGGCAGTTCTGATTTGGTTCAGACAATGCCTCACGTCAAGTGAGAACTGCCCTCCTCTCTCTCACATGTGATACATTTTCAATGGTGGTTTATACCAGTTTGGATTGGGGGTTGATTTTTCTTTCCCAGAAATTAGTACTTCACATTGCCTTTATATCATTCAAGAATGCCTTCAAATGGATTTACATGTTTAAACTTGTGGCTGTCCTGATGTCATTTCCTAAGCCTTTCTTTCATAGCTTAAGCCTATATCGAACATATGTTGCTTCTTATTCTGTCAGTCATTTTTAACTTTCATCAATTTCAAATGGACTTCGTATGATTCTTAGTATTTGATTTTGATTTTAGGCTGCCTAGAGCCTTGGAATGCTTTATGGACTTATACAAGCTCCAAGTGTCCAGGAAACCAGTTTTTATACAAAAAATATTTTTCAGTAGATACAATGGAAAACTGTAGGACTGACAAAAGTATTTTCTACCAATCAAGTAAGTTAAATTTATTTACTCATTCATTCATTCATACAACACTTGTGTATTCATTAGGCTTACTATGCTTCCAATAAAAATGCTGAACATTATTTTTAGCAGAAAAAAAATCCAGATTTTTAAAACATGATTCGTTTATAAATTTGACTTTGGAATTCTCATGTTATTCTTATGAAATTACAGCAAATACATTTCCTTATTCTGTAAGAACTATGTAATCTGGAAATGAATTGATACAACACGGTTTTAAAAGATTTCACTTAATTATATAAATAAGCATATACTATCCTATAAATAGAAAATATTTAATATTTAGTATTCTAAAATAATTCATATAAATTTATTTTATATCTTTTGAAATAATAATTGAATTTTGCCAGATTCTTTATTAAGTGGGTACATAAGTCCCTTTCTCTTCTCAAAGTGAAGCCAGTTCTTCATGTTAAAATTACATATTTATTCTCCTTTGAATCTCTGTTAGAGGCAGGATGGCATAATATTTAAGAGTTGTGAGCTCTGGTGCCTGAATGGGAGTACCAGTTCCGCTACTTACTAACCACATGGGTTTCCTGTCCCTTCCATGATTCATTTTCTCATCTATAAAATGAGGATGATGCCTGCCTTCTATATTTTTTGCAGACATTTAGTACACTTAGTATATCGCCTGGTACCACATAGTAAGGATGCGATAAATGTTTTCTGCCTCTGTTTACAATTTTCTGATTTATATTTTAGTTGTTTTCATTCAATCTGTTCAGTGGAATTATTTTGTATGGTGACCATGGCAACAATAATTTGATTTTCAGGACTACACTTTTGGTTATCGTGACATGTCATTCAGTGTTAAGGGTTCCCTGCTGGAATGACTTAAATAGTGGTAACGTAAGAGTTGGCTCAAGCCTTCAAGTCCACACAGTGACTGTCGTTTGGTGACAGCCTCGGTCATTTTCTGTACCAATTTCCTGCGGTCATTGGGTTACTTGGATTTGGCAATTAATTTTCTCTCTAATCAATGCATCATTAAGCATTATGATGCCTCAATATTTAACTCATCGAAAGCTTTCAGATTAGTATTACCAATGCAAATCTGTTCTATTATTTTTAAGCTGATTCTAACAAAGGTTTAAATGGTTAGAGAAGCTTGGGTAGGAAAGCCTAGAATGATATTTTGAGAACTTTATTCAAATTCAGATTAGTTTTGCTTTGTCTGATCTCATTGCCATTCATAACTGCTGATTATAAATATAGTCATATGTTGTAAGCATTGTGTAGTGGGCACAGATATTTGCCTAATCATCCATTCCTTTTCTCTCTTTAGTCACAGCTTCCCAATTTTATCCAGGTGTCCACCCTCATGTGCTATGCACATAAGTATGTGTCTCATGGTAAAGTCAACCTACATTCAGCCCCAATAGTAGGCATAGTTGGTTTGGTTCATCTTCCTTGCTATTGATTAGTATGAGTATTCATATGAGCCAACTCTAATCTATAAGACCTGACACCAAGTCAGCTCAATTGCTTCTACAAAATATTCTTATCTTCCATGAGAAAGTCATAAGAACATCTATTTTTCCCTCTATCTATGGAGATTTTTGGGTCAGACATGATACACAGAACTTCTTCAGACATCTTATTACTAGCCCAAAATTTTGCCAACCATGACAGATTAACAACTTAAGTCATTAGTGATGTACTTTAGCTGCTGAGTCAACGAACCTCAGACACTACCATATCTTTGTAATTTTTATTATATGGGCAATAAAATTTCTCATTGATTAAGCCAGTATAAATGAGCATTTCCTGTCATTTTCAGTGTAAAATATTCTAAATAATACTGACTGGAGGATGATTTAGAATCATTTCATCCTTCCCTCATAAAGCAGATGAATGTACAGAGATTCAGGCAGAGTAGGTCAGTCAACAAGAACTTTTATTTTTAGGCTGCTGAGGATTATATGATTTAAATGCCAGTATTGACATATTTCTTTTTCAGAAATATAATTGAAACATTTTTTAGCTTTAAAAGATAATTGTTCAGATTAATTTCCCCAGTAAATTAATTAATTAAATTTGTTTAGATTTATTTCCTCCATTAAATTAATTAATTAATTAATTTCTCCATGCATAGAAGTAAATTTTGGTGATTAATATTTAACTTAAAAATGTTAAGACTATCAACTTTTTATAACAGTTGAACCGTTCATATTCTCTGTACCCCAAACTAGGCTGTATGTCCAATACACACTATTATGGTATAGTAGAAAGAATATTTATCCTAGCACTTATAATAATATACTTAGGTCTTCAAATTCATACAGACAATGACAGTGTGCAGTTCAAAGGACTTAGCAGTTTTAGAAGACTTGGTCTTGGTTTTGAGTTAACCAGTGTGTGTATCTGACTGGAAAGACTATAAATTTTATATACATGACATAAATAGACCCAAATTAAATCTGAATTTTTCACCTCCTTTTTAAAGCAGCTAAAACTTCTCTTTTTTTCCAAATAAAATCCAACACAAAAGTCTAGTATATACAGAATATAAAATAGATATGCTTTGGTTCAAGTGGGAGCAGAGGAACTAGAGCTATCTGGTGAATAACAACATAATACTCTGATGTCTCCTTTGTGAAATCCGTGTTCTATTGAGGATAGTTTAAAAGCCACCAAACCAAAAATGTGATTTCTAGTCTCTTTTTAACTCTTAAATTAAAAGTTTCTTTCAAGTTGTTAATTTTTTATGTGTGTTTGAGTCACTTTTCTGGGGGTAACTTCTCACATTATTTAATTTTAGAAGGACAAACACTTAGTTTTGGTAAGTATTAGTTCTTTGAATTACTATATCTTGATCAGTGCTTTTTCTATCTGGAGGAATATTAAATATATTTTTCTGTGATTCTAACTCTGTATTCAGATTTATCTGTTATCAGATTAGATAAAATTATGAAATTGAAAGTATATTCTGGTTTTCTAATATTTTTAGTATAAGTGGTGGTTATTAATTAACTGGGATATCAAACTCAGGATTTCATTTATAATCATCTTATACGGATTCTAAAACCAGAAACAAAGGTGGGCACAGCACGGGTGACTCAACTGCATCTTTTCTTCCTCTTCTCTTCATGTTACAGAAAATGGCTTTCTTGAGCTTTATTATTTCCTTCACAAATCTCTTAGGTTCTCTTGGTTTGTTAATGACCCCTTAAATCAATATTATGTGCTGCTTAATTCTATAACTTATAGTGATAACTAGGTTTTAAATTGGGATTTATTATAATAGAATTCATTTATAATATAGTTCCCCCCTTTACACATGAAGAGATCATAATATTAATATTTAGTTTTTCAATATAAAAATTCATAATACTTTATATTAATAGTGTTTACAATGAATTATTAGTGATAAAATATCACTTTTTAAATGTTGAATAATAATAAACAATCTACAATATCAAAATAACAATTGTTTTTCTAGGTTTTGAGGTTCTGAGTGATATTTCTTCATTTTGTTTGTTTCTACATTTTAAAAATTACTTGCAAAAAACAAATATTTATTTATAATCAGAACAGATATTTCAATCAGAATATTTAATTTTATATAAGCCATTTGATTACAATTATGTAAAAATGATATGCACTGTGAGAAAACAGAAAGAATAAAAAGGGATTAACAATTGTTTCTTGGAGGGATTAACTAAAGGTAAATTGTACATTTTTGTATTTTAATTTCCCATAAGAAAACATAAATTAACTTTATAATAACCTTATATTGTCAAACTATTTAAGATCGGTTAATTGATTTATTTAGATGATATAAAGTTTTAATTTTGATGGGAAGTATACTATTTCAGGAAGCATTTCCTGAAATAGTAAGATTTTATAATAACTTATATGTGGGTGACATGGCATTCCCTGACCCTTTGGTCCTTCAGAACAAACTACAGAAATCCAGTGCAGGCAAGTACCAGAAACATCTACATTTCCTAATAATCACTCTGAACCTTTGTCATTTATCTCTAACTTGACCTCATCTCTATACCTTTTCTCTACTAGGTTCTAAACTTGATTCTATAAACCTGAGGCTTCAATCCTAGCTTGAAATTGATGCTGTTTCCTGTTTTTTCCCATCATTTGAAGTTAATTTTTTTCCAAACACATAATTCATTTGGATCCCCCCACCCCCTTTTTTTAACCCAGTCTTGCCTTTCTTGGAAAGTATTCCTTGACCTGCTTTCAGCTGCTTCAAAACCAATTACTTTGTTCTCTGACCAGGCAGATGTTGCTTGGCATATGAGACCCATATATGTATTATCTGGCAACAGCTATAATATCTTTGACATTAACAGTGTCATAGAACTACAAAAATGAAACTTCTCCATCAATAATAATATAGTAACTCGACAGATATTATAACATAATTGGTTACTCCAGTTAAAACTCTTACTGTTTATACAAATTACAACTGATTTATAGAAAGTATAATTGTTGGGAACAGATAATAAACTAGTCATCTCACTGTTCAACAAATCACACATTCTAAATTTTGGGAGAATAATAAGCAGAAGATACAATTGCCTTAATTATTAGTAAAAATATTAGAATGGATAATGCCCCTCCAGGAGGTTATTTCATACCAGTCCCACCCCAGCCCCATACAATTTGAAGCCAATGATTAAGTGACGCTGGCAAAAAGGTCAACCCCAATGTGAAACCGACTTCATGGTGTAATTCACACTTCCCAAAGAATGAGGCTGAAGGTAAGTCCAACTGACACGCCTTTGCTTAGCTCCTTGCTTTGCCCTTTCTTTCTTACTCCTTGTCTGTTGAGTACAATCGTCAGGAAAAAACAAACAAACAAACAAAAAACCCTCAGATAAATATAAATTTCAGAAAAAGAATGATATTACTTTATAATAAATATGCTCCATATTTCAAACTATTCCCTGAATATTTCACTAGGCATGCCATATTTTTATTTGTTAATAGGGCCATCCTATTCTGACAGAATTTCTTCAATAAATCATATGTACTTGAATTCTTCTATCAGAGTCTGTTTCTAGGAAATCCAACCTTAGATAATATCGACCATATACTGTTACATTATTAAACATATATTTCAAAACTATATAATTATATATGCATAAATACTGATCAATTTATGTAAGAATATATTCTATATAGCAATAGTAATGAATAAAGAGGATACACGCATTATCGAAAAAGTTAGTTCTGAAATGGTAAACAACAAACTGATAAAAGAAGTTAAACATGGACGAGTAAGAGGATCTGTGAAATAATTCTTTGTGGTAGTCTCTATTTTACACTGAAATACTCATATCATTTGCAGTTTATAACAGAATGTTACTTTAGTAAATCCAGTACATAACAATAAAGATAAAGTTAGTTGCATCATTGATTTTGTTCTTATAGCAACCGAACACCAGAGAGATTTTTTTTGTTTTGTTTTGATATTTTTTTTCATGTTGGTATCCATTGACTCCAAGCTGACCTCATATGTAGCAAAGTGAAAAGTCCAAGAAGATAAAGTAGTATAGGAAAATAATTTTTCTAGAGGGAGATACTACCTACATGAAAGTTAAAAAAAAAAAAAGAAAAGAAAAAAAAGAAAAACAATTTTTAGACATAGATGAAAATTATTGCTTTTTTAGGCAGATTTAAAATTAAATATATGTCCAAACTCAGGCATAAACCCACCGAAATCAATATTAGCTAATTAAAGTTGACTTTTCTTCTTAGGAATACAGAGGAGCCAATTGTAACATATCCTGCTTATGTGAAATTAGGCGCCAAAGAAAACAGCATGTGAGTGCAACATAACACACAGATGAATTATGAGTTTGGGGTTTTAAAATACAATATAAGTAAAAACAATCTTGGACTGAGGCAAAAAGATCTGAGATATAGGTGTCATATGTTAACATTAGGTTACCTTGGACAAGCCATTATGAACATTTGTTTATTTATAAAATAAAGTATATGTAATATATGGTTTTCAAAGACCCTCAAACTCATAAATTCTATGACCTTTTAAAAGAATAGTTGAGAATGCTTATTCTAATAAATTATTTTAATCTTAGATTTTTCTTTAGTAATAAAAGAAATATAATAATGTGAAGAAATAAGAACACTACATTTCATTAAATATGTTTGGCAGATAAACAGAAATAATATATGTGTTCTGATTTCACAGTAAATTATTATTGCACTTCTTCTTTTAATCTCACACGATCATACTTTTTAAAAGACTTGTAATATCACATCTGAAGATTTCTACTCCTATAGGAATCTTTCCATTTATTAATATTTTTATGGATATCAAAAAGGAATATAGTTTATAGCACTTTAATAATTAAATAAGTCATTTTATAAGGTAATTTTTTATTATTTGCCTGAAAGCATACTTATTTAGAATTTTTACATCCACAATACAACATAGAATCTTAGTACTGGGTACTTGCTGGCTAAATGCCATGAAACATGCTATTATTAGAACAATATTGGTAAATCTTTAATGTGAACTTAATTGGTTAAAAATAGATGGGATTGTTAAATGGATCCTTCACTGAATAATTAAATACTCTTATGGGAAAATCAATAGAAAAGACAGATCTGTGGTACCAGCACCCTTTAGCTTTCTTTGAAGCTGCAAAAACTCAGGCTCTACTGTGAGACATTGAAAGGACATATGATATTACACATAAATCCTGGGGGCTGCCACAAAATCAGAGTCAAGTGTCAAAAACTATATACTTCCAGCATCACTGACTAAGAGTAATGCTTATTATTTTTAATACACTGCTATGAATTATTTCCACTGGATAATTTCATATCTTTGTGCTCACAGCGAAGGCCAAACAGACAGTTATGGGTGGTTGGCAGTAAATCTACATCTGTGAATAAATTCTCCTGGGATCCTATGAAAGACTGTAATGAATTCAACACATGTTGCTAGTCCTAAGGCAGACACAGTCACACCATGAGAGAAGACAGTTAGGGTTTTCTAATAAAAATTAAGTGCTGAATCAGTGTGTGTGAAGTCTTGCTGCTATTAACTGCTGTGCCCTGGATTTAAACATTCATGTGCACACACAGATAGACACACACACAAACAGTTAATGTGCATGAAGACACATATTGTTGAACAACTGTTACTTCTCAGCTTTGTCTCATAAAATATATTTCTAAAATATATTTATATTCAATTAAGCATATCTTAATATATAACCTACTAAAGGTTATATATTCACTCAGATCTTTCAACTTGCTCAGCACAAAATCCCCAAAAGCTTTTCCTATCTCTTTTTACCACAATTACCTCTACTTATAATCAATTAAGTATATCTTAATTGAATATAAAACCTTTAGTAGGTTATATAGTTCAATTGCCTTTTTAGGGGAAGTAACATATAACATATACCTTTACAAACTGTCTTTCATTTATGTCAGTTTACTTGCATGTTTTTTGATAAAGTTTAAATATCACTTATTGTTTCTCTCTTTAGAAAGTATAAATTGTTTATCTGTGTTCTATTCAGTTCTATTTCCTCCAACTGTTATTTCCAAGAGTGTGGAGAGTAACTGTGCTCTCACAGTTCTTACAGAGATATACAGAAAAAAATGTGTATTGAAAAATAAAAATAAACATGAATCCAATATAAAATCACTAATAAAATATAACAATGCAGATTTTTCTTTAATTATGTTCTATCCTCTTACCTATATATACTAAGAGACAAGAATAAATGCTATTTCAAAATAGCACAGTCAGATTAAAAGTAAAGCTTATATCAATTATATTCAAATCGGATTACTGGAATTTAATTTTAGAAACAGTAAATATTTCACACAGAAGTATAACTTTGTGATTATACATTTACATATGTGTTTATCTGTATTTTCACTTTTGTAAATTAATTTGTCTAAATGGAGAAGATATTTCATAAATGAAAATGTAAAAGTAAATACAACCTAATTCTGTAACTTAAATAGTAACATTTAAAATATATCTTTTTGTATATTCTTTTGTATCTCATAGCAATTAGCTCATAACAAAAGGAATATGAATCCCATAGTGCATTAGCTTATTCTAGTATTGGTAGGGTTTTTTTTTTTTTTTTTAGTTTATTATAAGTAGAGGTAATTGTGGTAAAAAGAGATAGGAAAAGCTTTTGGGGATTTTGTGCTGAGCAAGTTGAAAGATCTGAGTGAATGTCTCTTTTCTTGTCCTTTGACATGAATATATATATACTAACATAGATTGTAAACATCACTTTGTTAAAATTGCACTCTTCATAAGGTTATACTTACTAAATGTATCTAACTTAAACAAATTACTGTGGGGTCTTTTGGTATACAAAATAGTTATATTTTTTCAATAAATTATTTTCAAAGATTTGACAGAATCTATTTTTATATGCTTGTTTACATGATGTGGTTTAACATGTGTGATTACAGAAGTACATACAAAAGAAAACACAGGAGTGATATCTCTCTAAACTGCCCTCAGTAAAATTGAACATGTTTCCGAAAAGATGCTTGGTTTCAGAATATGGCTACTTTTAAGGATAACACTATTAACCAATGCATCTTAACTGAAGATTAGGTAAGAGAAGACTATTTCATTATTTCACAAAGGTAACATCTGGTAAATATTTGTTAATTTAAGGAATGGCTTATTGAAGGATTGCTAAAAGCTGTTTCTCTGGCATGCTTTCAGTAATATTTCACCTAGTGGGCTGCAATTTCATTAAAAATTTTCATTATTAGAATTTCTTCTCTGAGTTAAATATTTTACTAAAAAGCAGTTGTAAGTCTTATATCTAAATGAGTTATTGCCAACTCACCTAAACTCAGTAAAGAGTAGTTTATTAAATTATTAATATTATCATTATACAAGGCTTGCAACTGAGTAAAATACAAGGCATGTATAATACAATGCATGACTAGAAAGGTAATAGTAAACGTCTTACATAATCAGGCTTTCTTTGATGTTTTTACAAAATACACAGTACTATGATAGTCAAATTCTGGGTTCAAAAATACACCAAATGCACAATAGTCCTGCCACCATTCATTCTTCACAAATTCATGGTAGGTTTATTTATTTTTTAATGGGATCACATTTTTTCTACTCAGACATTCTTAACTCAATGCTACATTATCATTGGCTGAACAAATTTTTACTCAAGGCCCTCCAATAGACTATTGCTTGTGAAATTTCATACTTCTTAAAATTTACGTTAATTAGAAAAATGTATACATTGTTTTATTTCTAATAATTTTAAAATATATTTTATAAGTAGCTAGGTATTAATTATTCTTTTAGTAAAATTATTCTGTAAAAATCTGGAATATTTTTACTTCTAAATAAATTTCCAAGAAAGAGAAAAACCATGCCATCTAATGGGTAACTATCCAATTCTTTATTCTTACATTACATGTTGTTTTACATATAGCCATGGGTTTTATTCTATAGGGTATATTCCAAAGTTACACAGAATATAAGAGAAGAAACAGAATCTAGAAAAATTCTAAGGAGCTACTTGTACATATCCAGTTTTTGTTATAGAAGCCATATGGAAGGGTAGGACTTTAAATCTAAAGAGGATATACGAAAAGCTAAAAATTTTAGGTTTCTGAAAGTCTCATTAAATATATCTAATGATATCACATATTGAAATATAGTAAAACTTAAGTCACCTATTTCTAGAATTTAATAATATTATACTGTCCTAAACCATGGCCCCAATGATATGACCAAACTTTTTAAATTACTCTAACTTCTTAAAATATGTTATTGCTCACCAACAGCTTCCAAATACATTTTCTTATTAAACACCTTTAGCAACTTTAGCTACGTCATTAGTGTACATATTTAATGATGAAGTAACTTAGAGACTGCATATATTTCCGATGGCCACATAATGATTAAAGCATAAGAATAAAACTTGAATACCAACCTGCTAATTCTGAGTTTATTTTATTTTATTGTGAGAAATTTTAGGTGAATGTCATTTGAAAACAAGTCATCTAGAAGACAACTGAGTGAGAAATCTCATATTTGGAGTATTATTCAATATATGAATATTTAGAAATGGAAGATGCTTTGTCTTTCAAAATAATTAATATTATAAAGCAATGATCAACTCAAACCTTGAGAGGACGGCACACTACCTTATGGATACCATATTTCTTATGCCAATCAATGTATATGTTTTTATTTAAAGGTAGTAATTATTTGTTTATACTATAAACAGTGTAGATCCATATCTACATCTATGTGATTCTATAAATTTATTGATCATTAAGGACAAAAGATCTAGATCATTTCTTCATAAAAATTAGAAGTTTTTAAATGGTATCAGATATACCTTCAGTCTATAATCCATTTCTCTTCTTTTGATTTTTCTTAGAATAGGTAAATATGTAATGTACTTCAAACTGAGATTTTAAAAAATATATTTAAAAGTACCATTAGTGTGTTTTACATTATAATTTTTTAAATGTTTCTTTTAGCACAAAAATGCATCATTATTTCATTTAATTGTTCATGATGCTTTATCCATTAAAATGAGTTTTTCCAAAGAACAAAAACAATTTTATATCCCTAGGCAAGCAAACATTGTAAATAATTTTGAAGCATTGTGTACTGAGGAAAACTTAAAGCACAGATTTAAAAAGAAAAAAAAAAAAGGTTAAAATACTGAAATAAGCAAGAATGGCAAAGTAATCCTAACCTTCAGCATGAGTTTTGCTAATGGGTTAGGAGGAAGTCTGCTTAAGGCAAAAAAGGGATTTAGTAACCCCAAAATCATTTTTTAAATATTTATCTTATTATTAAAAAGTATGATGAATTGTATATACCAGATATTAAAGTATATTTTAAATTTACTGTGGAGAGAGACTGAGAAAGAGAGAGAGAGAGACAGACACAGGATTACTTCATTAGTACATAATCTTTGCCTGCGAACTCTGCCTAGCATCTTCAGCAGAGAAGAATGGGGAAAGTACATGATTCATCTTACTATTTATTTTTTATTGGATTTATGCTATGATTTAGAAGTACTTATTTCATGTATGTTCATAAAACTGTTTTCACATTTGGTATGCTTGCCTATTTTTTATTTTGTAAAGTATGTATAACATAAAAATATATTAACTATTTTTAAGTATACAGTTTGATGACATTAATTACATTCACATTATACAGTTAGTTATCACTATCTCCAAAACCTTTTTATTACACATAGCAGAAACTCTTAACCATTAAGCAGCAACTCTCCCATTTCCTACTCCTCCCAGCTCTAACATACGACATTATACATGTTACCTTTCAAAAAAGGTGAATTTTAGTCCCTGTATTAAATCTTTTAAACAAATATGAATCACAAGACATATTTTCATTTTCTCAAAGATTACAACATATTGACATCTTTCAATATTCATTATTGCCTTACCTGTTCTCCTGACTTGACTCTCTATGAAAAATAATAACAAATGCTAAATAAATCAAATATAACTAGATATTGACCTTCAACAACTTCCAGCAATATATCCACTAATCATTCACTTTATCATGCAAATTCACAATATTCTCTAATAAAAGAAATTAGTCTTCATACACACAATGATCCATAGATTTTATATGCCATGAGTAAAAGTCCTCAATAAAATCAAATGGAATTTCATTAACTCTGTAACAAAATAAATGATTTTATCATTTCAATTTTCTCATAAGTGAGCTGAGTAGTTATTAACGACAATATTTTATTCTATTACTTTATATACACTCAATTTCTTACCTATATATGTGGTTAATGCACCCCTGCTGTCAGGAAATGCAACATTCACATAGAAATGCAGGTTCTTTATTCTTAAATATCAGTATTTTATGTTCAACTGGTTTTTTCTGCTTCATGGGACTGAAAAGCATCCTGTACGAGCTCACAAATCATTCATTAGACCTTGAGCCATGATGGTTGTAGAACCACATCTTCAGAGGAAGCTACGCCCTTATTAAAAAAAAAAAAAATCACTCTAGAGCCATCTGCCTGCTTATCATTACATCTGAACAGACTTATGTTTTAAAGGAATAGCTAACTAAATAAGGAAGAGACGATCAAGAAAATAGGCATTTCTGGCAGTCAATGAAAGGTTACTGAGGAAAAATAATCCCACATGTTACAAAAGAAACTGATGGGTACAGGATGTTATCTAGAGCAAAGGACAATGATGAAGCCCCAATTAGACATTACTGAAGACATTAATGGCACATATGATATGCATAATACAATATTACAAATGAAATAAAGTCTGCTATATTAAAGAAAAAATTCCAAGATAGTTTATTTAAAGTGTTTATTAACCTATTTATTGATATTCATATATTCCTGGAATTATGATCATGCTCATAAATTTAGTATTCAATAATTTTATTAATTTTATTTTTTCACCCCTACCTTTCCTCTATTTGTATATATTTTCCACTTATACTGTACTTCCAGAATCCGTTCTAGCCACTGAAGCTGAAGGAAAAAAAAATATGTTTCACAATATTCTGAAAAATCAAAGTCTTTGGGGCAGTTTTTCAGGGAAATAAATAAGTACAATAAATTGTGGAAAGAGATAATTAGCATATTAAACCTAGAAAATATAATTTTTAACATTCCTCAGACAACTAAATTATTTTCAAGAGTAATCAAGAAATGAAACAAGAATGATGTGGCTAAAATGTATAAATTTTGCAAGAAGCAATAGAGAGAGTTACTACCTCAATAGACCATTTTGTATTTTTCCCCTACTTGCTTGTTGGTTTATTTGTTTGTATATTCAGCATTATTGGCATTATAGTTAATTCCTAACATCTTTTCCATACAGAAGATTGTATACCATGTACATTGCTCATGATAATTTTATTTCTCTTCCAGGGATTGGTTCAGCAAACCAGCTCTGGCTAATGAAATGTGAAGGTGAGGGTGAATCTGACTCTATTAGAAAGAGATGATTATTTTTTGTTGTTTAGATATTATTTAAATGTTGTGCTTGCAGTCACCATAATCAACATCAAGAATGGCAGGCCAGACAACTAGAAGAAAATTACGTTATTAGTGACATTTCCTTAATCGACTATACCTAGAATTTCTCTAAGATCTAAAATTCCTGTTACATGAGGAACGGCTACTGGTCAAGATGATGGAATAGAAAAATGCCATGCTGACCTTCTTCCATAACTACATCAAAATTACAAATAAAGTACAACAACCATCACTGAGAATCACCTGAAGTCTAGACAAACATAAGTTCCAAAACTAAGAACATACAGAAGAAAAAGCCACATCAAGACTAGTAGGAAGGGTGGCGATGCTGAATTGGCTGACCCTACATTCATGTGTGCTTGTTAAAAATTGGGAGGAATATCTCAATTGTGAAGATACTCCTGGAGGAGCAAGTAGGTCCCAGCCTTACACCAGGCTCCCAGCACAGGGTTCTAGTGCTGAGAAGAAAAATAGCCATAATTTCTGGCTGTGAAGACCAGTGGAGATTGAGGCTGAGTAAGATGGGGTTCTGCTGGAGTCTCAGGCACTCTTCTTAAAGGGCCTGCAATTGGACTTATTCACTGAGGGACTCATTCAATCTGAGCTCTGGTGCTGGGGCAGCAGCTCTAAAGGCACCATGGACACATGAGAAGGAAAAGAATAATCTTGCTTCAGGGTAAAGACTAGCGAGGTAGCTTTCTCTCAGACAAAAGCCATAGTCCTTTCTCTGATAGAAGCCATAGTTCTTTTGTTGAGCCCTTTCCCTCCCAGCTTGCACTCCTATGCAATCACCATATCTGAGACTTCATCAACATAGCTTACACCATTCATCCCGCTCTGATGATTCCCTGAGACTCTGCCCCACCCAACTTGTGGGCTCACTCAAGATGCTTCTGGTGGTTTTCCACACAAACAGCCTGTCTCAGTTCATGCTGAGGACTTTTCTACAATCTCTCAAATGTTCACAAACCCCAAACAAGCAGCATCTGACTTCAGCAGGCATTATATCTCTTGCTAACCAGCCCTAAGCCTGGCATTATAGGCAGCTAGCTTCAGTTTGAAGATCAGGCTCTCCAGGCACCATCAAGCCCAGCACAAGTAGTAATCTTCTGGAGATCACTTTATATAGTTCAGACCAAGTACCTCAGGCAGGACACAGGCAGCAGTTAATCTTGGCTTGCACTAGAGCTCCTCCCAAGATGCCCAGAACCAACACATCCGTCGGCCAGCTTCAGACCACAACAGAGCATCATCCAATCACCTCCACAAAAGACATCCAAATGGCAGGCACCAAAGTCCTGCTAAAGTGCATCCTACTTTGTAGGGTCAGCCCCTGCAAAACAGCTCCTCCACTGTAGTTATGGTTAGACCTCTCAACCAATCAGCCTGAGGATCAATCCTTCCTATTGACATGCCAACAACAATCAAGGCTACAGCAGGAAGGCACATACAACCCACACAAGGGATATGCCTGGTGCATCCAGTTCAAGCGATCAAGGAGACTGTGACACCGGGCTACATAGGGCACCTACTACATAAGGCTACTATACCAAGACAAGGAAACATAGCAGCTCTACCTAATATGCAGAAATAAACACAGGGAAACAGCCAAAATGAGTAGACAATTATGTCTCAAATGAAAGAACAGAACAAAACTCCAGGAAAAAAAAAAAAAACTAAACAAAATGGAGATGAGCAATCTACCAGATGCAGAATTTAAAACACTGGTTATAAGGATGCTCAATAATCTCAGTAAGAACTTCAACAAAGAGGAAACATAAAATAATGGAAATAGAAAATATAAAAAAGAACCAGTCAGAAAGAAAGAAAGAAAGAAAGAAAGAAAGAAACAAACAAACAAACAAACAAACAAACAAACAAACTTTAAGGGGCCTCTGGGACAACATCAAGCATACCAACATTCACATCATATGGGTACTGGAAGGAAAAAGGAGAGCAAGAAATTTGAGAAATAATGACGAAAAATGTCCCTAACCTAGCAAAAGACAGACATTCAAATCCAGGAAGCACAGAGAGTCCCAAACAAGATGAACCTAAAGAGACTCATACCAAGACACATCATAATTAAAATGTCAAAAGTTAAAGACAAAAAGAGAGTATTAAAGGCAGCAAGAGAAAAGCATTTATTACAAGGAGCTCCCATAAGACTGTCAATTGATTTCTCAGTAGAACCTTTGCAGGCCAGAAGGTATTGGTACGAAATATTCAAAGTGATAAAAAGCAAGGACCTATCTAGAGTAACCAAGATTACTCTATCTAGCAAATCTATCATTTAGAATCAAAAGACAGATAAAGAGCTTTCTAGACAAGAAAAAGTTAAGAGAATTCATTACCACTAAACCAGTTATTCAAGAAATGTTAGAGGCTTCTTTAAAAAAGAAGATTAAAAATATGAATAATAAAATTGCAATATCTACATACCTATTAACAATTACTTTCAATGTAATTGGATTAAACACTCCAATAAAAAAAACCTAGGGTGTTTGAATGAATAAGTAAACAAGACCCGTACATATGTGCCTACAGGATACCCACTTTAAATCAAAATACACACAGACTGAGAGTAAAGGGGTGGAATAAGATCTTTCCTGAAAATGGAATGAAAGAAAAGTTGAGGTGGCAATACTTATACCAGATGAAATAGACTTTAAAAAATAAAAAGGCTTTACCAAGAAACAAAGAAGGATCTAGCAGTTCTACTTCTGAGTATTTATCTGTGGAAACCCAAAACACTAATTCAAAAAGATATATTCATCCACATATTCACTGAAGCATTATTTACAATAGCCTAGATATAGAAACAATCTGAGTGTCCATCAATGCATAAATGGAAAAAAAAAATAGTACATATATACAATGAAATATTACTTAGCCATAAAAAAGATGAAATCTTGCATTCTGCAGCAACATAAATAGACCTAGAGAATATCATGCTAAGTGAAATGAATCAGACAGAGAAAGACAAATACTGTATGATTTCACTTATGTGGAATCTAAAAAACAAAATAAAACACAAACAAAACAGAAAGAAAATCAGAGACACATAGAACATTTTGATAGTTGCCAGATAGGAAGAGGGTTCAGGGGATGAAGTGAAGAAGGGAAGGGATAAGAAGTACAAATTGGTAGATAGAAAACAGTCATGGAGATGTGGAATAAAGGCAGTATTATTGTAAAAATTATATATGATGTCAGATGGGTACTAGATTTATTGGGGTGATCACCGCATAAGTTTTATAAATGTCTAATCACTATACTATACACTTGAAACTAATATAATATTGCATGTCCACTGTAATTGAAAAATAAAAAAATATTTAAAAATAAAAATGAAATAAAATTCCTATTATGTGAGGTAACAATGTATAGTTGAAACCAGAATGATTTCATATTTCTATCGGTTGTAACCCAAGTCATCAGATCAGACATATCTTGTGATAGTAAAGAAAAATAAGATTTTTTCTTTTCTGTTTTACTGCATTAATAGAACTAATGTTTTAACAAAGCCCATTCATTTTTATCACCTCATATTTATGCATCTAGTGAGTATATCTATAAGCATACAAGGTTTCATTTAAATTATAAAAAACTAACTCATCTTTAATAGCAAGTATCACAAATTTTTCCTATTCTTACTAATACTGACAAACCAATTCAGTAAGTTTAAATAAATAATGTGCTTAATAAAAAGTTTCATATATATATGTCATTAATGTTTTTGAATGGTTTAAAAATATTTCAATGTTTAACAAACATGAAGAAAAATATATTTATTCTTACTAAAGAATTCATATAATAGGCATTATAAGTATTTAATGCAACAGATAATTTGCCTCAATATCTTTTTCTTAGCACATTTTCATTAAAACTAAACTTCTAAATATTCTCAGGGGATGGAATTACATCAGCTTTAACAAACTAAATGATTTATGAAAAATATTTATAATGACTATAGCCAAGAAGATTCAATTAGTTTCACATTATTACAAAAGTAATTGTTATTAGTGAGTAAAAGCCATTAATAAACATATTGTTATTCTATTCAGTATTGTTGCATCATTTAAAGGGCTAGTAAATAATTCATTTTAACAAATACATTTGAAGTTTTGATAATTACCATATAAAAACCTGAACAATAATAATATTATATAAAATATATATGTGTGTATACATATGTATATATATATATATATATGCATGTACATTTGCTTATTCAGTTAGAGAATGTTTTTATTTTTTATTAACTGTTTAGTGATAAAGAGATCTCATCTAATGACAAGACAAATGATAGGAAAAATACTGGCAGAATACAGATGTTAAAAACAAAGTAGATGGTAGTCCTGGAATTTTTACTCGCTAGCTATAAAACCATCAGAATATTATTAAATCTCTGAGTTCACTTTCTTCTTCCATTAAATGAAGCTAAGAAACAGTAACTATCAAATAGGATTATTGTGAGAATTAAGGGACAAAACAAATAAAAAAATAATTACAATAGTATCTAACCACGGTAAGGTTCAAAAACTTTTTAATTTATAAATAATATAAAAAACAATGTATGCATCACATTTTTGCTCTATAGTTAGTGGTGCATTTTATCATTTAAAAAATGATTCTCAAATATATATAACAAAGTAGAATGACTCATTTTAATATTGAATGATGTTGGGTTTTTTATTTGTATGGTTTTTTTCTTTAAAAAAAACAGTTGTGTCTATATGTGAAAACATAAATTAAATTTATTGCCAAAGCAAGGGTAATATAAATATAGAATTAGTAAAAATTATGTTTATATTTCTGTACTACATCTTTGTAATTAGTCTTTTTTTTTACCTAAGCTATTTTCTACTAATGATTCATCTGTATTTTTGAGTAAAATGATATTTATGTGTGTGTATGTTTTAAGATTTAAGTTTACTAGCCTCAGACATCCTCTTATTTCTAAACAAAAATTCGCTTTAGCTGAGAGTGCTAGACTGCAGATAGCACAATAGACATTATAGTATTATCAGTATTATGTAACAGTGATAACAGGATTAGTAATGGCAAAAATATCAACAAATAAATATGCAATGCCTCCTATATGCTAAATATCTTGCCTATTTTGTTATATTTAGTTTTCACAATAATCATATGATGTATGACTATTATTCGTAATTAGATATGAGGATATTGAAGCAATGGAAACTGACTAACTTACTAAGGCAACACAGTTGGAAAGAGGTTTGTAGCCAAGATCTCAATTCAGACACTGTAATTTCAGAGTCAGTCATCTAGTTTAAACTCCCTTTTAATGTCATCTCCAGAAATGAATATATTATACTTAGTTGTAACCCCTCATACAACTAAAAACACATAATGAAATATTTGAATTGTAATTAAACATATATTTTATTAAATTTAATAATTTATCATAGTATATGGAAATAGATTTTAAATATATATTATTTATAGCTTTCATTATATATTTATGAATGTTCATCATACATATATGAACATGAAACATATACCTATAATCTCTCTCTTTACACACATATATAGACATATATATACACACATAAATTCATTAATCTATCATTTATCTATCCTAAGATTTCATGCACCAAAAATAAGTTTGAAACCAAATATTCTCCTATAATTGTCATCTTAGGGCACTATCTTTCTATTCTTACACATATATATTTGCATATACCCATACACACCCATATACACATATATATGGTTAAGGTATATATATTTAATAGACTACTGTGTGGCTTTAGCTATGAAGTGAGTGGAAGGTTAGGTAAGGATCACTGATATTATTTTATGTTTATGATTGACTCAGCAAACATTAGATAAAAATTTATAAGATTTTTTTCTTTATTCATATAAATAGTTGCTGATGTGTGGCATCTTATTGCTTTAAACAGTGTTCACTTTGTATCATCTTACTTAGATATTTGTGGGGGATTTTTAATTTAAAACATTTTATATCATTTTAGAAAAAAATGAATGTATTCCTGTCCTAGTCTCTGAGGAAAACACTATATTTTTAAGTTGAATTGGCATTCTCTTTCTTCCATATTTATCATACTTTCTTTATCATCTCTATCTTATCTTCTCCTCCTCTTAGTTCCCCCTGCCCACAGTCTATTTTATACTTGTATAAAGAGAAATTCTCTCATTACTCCTTCACACTCTAAAAGTAATTTTCTACAATCTCAATTTTCCTTCTGATTTCCAAAGATGTTTTAATTTTCTCTTTCAAATTTATTCTCTTGTTTCCTTAATGTCATGTTGCATCAAAATTATTGTACTTCCTTTTCTTTTTGTACTCAGGTTTTCATGCTTTTATGCATTATAGTGATGCATTTTCTTTTGAAAGCTAATTTAAAATATATGTTTTCTTCATGTGCTCCAGGATTATTGTATTTCTACCACCTTCTAATGAAGATGAAGCCAGCCAATAAGAAAAAATTAAGAGTAATAATAGCATAAAAATCTTAAATTTTGACAAGAGAATATTTTACTACATTGTAAACTTTAAATTGTTGCTCTAGATGCAATAATATAAAGAAGTTATAGAAACAAACACAAACAATAATAAAATGTTTTATTTTTAAATTTATAACAAAAGTATGACTTGGCAGTTTAGAATAGTGGGATTTAAAACTAAAAGTGTCTCATTTTCATTTACACATAAAATACCAGATCTGATCTGAAAAAATAAATAAAACTACAATAATGTCAATAGCAGGTAAGATATTTTGTGTTGGTTGTAAGTAATATGTCAAAGTAAAACTACTGATTTTAGAATAGAATTCAAATCATTCTACTACTTATTTTTCTATGAGAAATGTTAATATAATCTTTTTAAGTTATTTTCTTTACAGTCTGTTCTTGGAGATAGTGGCAGAAATTGTTTTACCTAATACGGTCTTTTATTTCCCTCCCGATTGTGGTGCTACCACTAAGTTTTCCCTTTACTCAATTTTCTTTGGCAATCTATTTTAAAGGTAGTAAAGCATAAAAACATTTAAAAAAAAGAAATAATAAAGGAAGAGACACACAAAGTAATTCTTAATGGGTTGTCAGCTCATGAAGGCAATTCACAAGCTGTAGCAAAATGACTTCTATGCACAAAAGAAATCAGTACTTATTGTAGCATTGTTCTTGCTACACTGTAATTTATCAGTAAACAGAATACCGTCACATCTCATAGGCCTTAGAAAACTAGTTAATTTCACAAACAACATTTATTCTGCATAAGTTTCATCACAGTTGAATCTAATTTAAGCAAAGCAAAGCTTTGCTGGCAATTGAGGAATCGGGATATAGTAAATGTGCAACCTTGATTTGTGATAAAGGTAACTGAATTAAAGACAAAGGCTAAATGGAGCTATGGAGATACTAAACATTGGGAAGATGTAGATATGCTATTTAGAAAGCATAAAAAAGTTAGCAAATGTATTTGAATACTAAACACTGACAAAGCCTTTCTTTTTATTTAGGGGGTAGGAAATGCACAAACACTAGAATTAGGTTGGTTCTGATTTTTCTTCTTTGCTTCCCTTTCCCACCTTCTCTCTCCCTCCTTTCTTCTCTCTCTCCCTTCCTCCTCCTCTCCCTCCCTAAAGGTTGCTGATTGATGAGCCATCTCTGCAGGACCTCTCTAGTCTCTTTCTGCTTGAATCTGAAACCATGGTCAAATTCACCTCATTTCTCATACACTTATCTGGTTTTCTGTTCTGAATCTGTTGGGACCTTCGGACACAAAATACATGTAACAAGCAAGGATATTTTAATAGTACCCTACATTTATCCTTATACTCTACTATTCCCATACCATTTAGGAGTTCTAATGTGTCATTTCATCAGCTTTTGGGGACAGTCATTTAACTTTATTTCTATAAATAGCTTCTTCAATAATTTGAAATTTCTTTCCTTCCATTATAGGTGCAATATCTTAAGTTTCCCCTGCCTTGGAAACTTCAATATTGTATAAGTCAATACAACATTTTAATTTCATTTATGAAAAACTGACTTACTCCACCCCATGTTCAAAGCATGTAGCAATGATAATTATTTTAGAAAAAGAATAATAGCACATTATAATAAATCTCATAAACTGAATTAAATATTTCACCTAACAAGTGGATCTGAACCTGCAGAAGAGTGAGGTACGACTTTGGAATCAAGCAAAGGATGAGTAGTTTTGCAGAGAGATGGTTCATTCAGCAGATAAGTGGTGGCACACTGATAGTAAGATAACTTGTGAAGGTCTAATAAAGGGACTGATTGCCAAGTAATGTTACAATACAGTAAAAACACTACTCTGTACCCAAAGAGGAAAGCTGTTATCACCCTGGACCTCAAGTAATAGAGGGGAACAGTGGTTACCACAACACAAAAAGATAGGGTCATTTAGAGAAAAAGTAGTCAGTTCAGTTGAGAGAAAGAACCAATATCTCTGCAGAACATCTCCAGTCTCTTCCGATGACTCAGAGAAGTATCTAAAGCAATAAATACCTCAGCTGTCCTCTCCTTCTTTCCATTCATCACTGGCTGAGGCTTCCCATGGCTGAACTCAGTCCAAGTCAGAGGACAATGAAGACGATTGATCAGCTCTATACAGTTTAACCTCCTTGGGTGAGATCAGAAAGGAGACCACGACAGTGGATAGAGAGGGGCCAATATAATAGTGACACAGATGGGAAATAAAAGCATTTGCACTCATTGATTCACACTCCCATCCAAGTAAACGGCTGAAAAGCCTGAACTGATCACTTTCTGGGGAGCTGTCTAATTATATGAACCTGATCACTTTAGAAAGGCAGATAAACCAGTTCTGTCTATAATTAATACCCTAACTAATTGATTATTGATTAAATATCAGATCCATAATATATCTAATATTACCCCAGGAGAAGGCAACTGCAAATCTACCAGGCAAGAAAGAAGGGAGCTGAGAAAGAAACAGGGGAAACATGAACAGATACACACACACACACACACACACACACACACACACACACACAAGTATGCACACACAGAAGCATTCAAGGTGAATCTGTAACTAACATTCTAAAACTGAAACATTAGAGAATGAACACCAATAAATAATCAATAGAAATGTGTTTATTCTGGAAAAATTTGAAAGTAATATAGAATATTACAAGTAAATTTAGAGTCCTTAAAGAGATAAAGTATAGCATTCACACAAAGAAGAAAGCATTACATGCTAAGGGTTAAACCATAGTAAATAAAATATATATAGTCATTTAAGTAACTTACACACACTACAGTATCTAAGACAGTGACAGTCAAAAAATTAGAGAATTAAAATATTACCCAGATGCAATATAGATATGTGTATATATATAAAATTGAGGAATAAAACCATGAAGAACTAGCAACTGAGTTAAGTTGGCAGGCTCTAACATATGTCTCAAAGAAGTTCTAGAAGAAGAAAATAAAGGAAATTTTAGGGAAGCCATTTTTTAGGAGGAAAAATTAAGATTTTTCCAGAAATATAATGATAAGAATACTCTTACTAAAGATACACACTATGTGCTGATACAGCAAATTGAAACAAATAAACAACTGAATGCATTGGATAATATATGACATTAAGAATAGAGAGAAATGTAAATCTATCATTTCGAAAATAAATATTTATCTGAAAAGAAATAGCAAATAGGCTGACAATAGATTTCTCATGCAATACAAACAATGCCGAGATCAGATGAGATCGGGCTTGTTCAGTGTGGCATGGCCATAGACTCAAATTTTCATATGTACAAAGAGGAAGATAGTTTAAAAGTGATAGGCCATCACTAAAATAATTAACAAAAAATACAACTTAGAAGATAGGAGAAGGCAAGAAAACTTTGCTGGACCTAGATTATTATTCATATTTTTTGGAGAAATGTAATGAATGCAAATATGAAAGTAACACATTTTTTCCTTAAAAAGTTGAAACAAATTTAGAGAAAAAAATTTTGACTCCTTTGTGAGTGTGCATGCGTATGCGTGAACACATTCCTAGATTGAGTTTCTCTGTCACTGAATAGTAGGACTGAAATTAATAACGGAATGTTCTTCATAAAATTTTTGTGTGTTAAATGAAACAACTTATGCATTTATAAAAGTTCTTAAAACCAAGTAAGCACTGGATGATAATATAAAACTATCCCATATCTTCTGCTTGTTCAAGAAGAGTCTATTTTTAATGGAAATGTGGATGAAATGAATTATCCACTCATTCAGAATTACTTTATTGCATTTGGTTTCTGCTCATTAACAATTGTACACACTTCCATTCACATATTCAATGATATAGGAAACTAGACTTGGCAACTAAGTCATCTAGAAAGATCACTGACACATAATTTCAAGTTTTAATATTAAAATCTTTAATTATAAAAGAGTTTGAGAAGGATACCTTTATTTATGCGTTCATTAATGTATTCGGTTATTTTGTGACTACTTGTGCTATTTTCAATGTTTCAGTGTTGATAGGAGCCACTCAGAATAGTGGCAAAGAAGAAAATTAGTAATTGTTAGAATTAATTTTGTCTATCTTACCTTACATGTTTTAACTTAAAAAATATGTATTATCAAAAAAATGTTTATCAATTTGATTCCATAGAAGAGAAAACTAAAGCTCAGAAAAAATAAAATAAAATCCAGCATTTTGTCCAGGGAACCAGAGCTAATATAAGGTAGAGTGTGATTGAAAACTATGTCTTCTCTTTTAGAACTCACAATCAAGAGAGGAAAGACAGACCCATAACCAACAAAAAACTATATGATGTATAAGAACTTTATTTGTATCAAATAATTTATATCACCTAATAAAGAAACACCCAAAGCCTCATGTGACTGTATTTTTAGGAAAAAATATGTACCCAGCATATCTACATAAATACAGAAATTGTTATTTATCTTTTGGGGACTATGCTATGATTATCACTACATGAATTGCTTTATATTGTTTATTCTTTGTCTCATAATTCCCTGTTCATACAGTAAAAGGGGGTATAGTGGTCACTTTCATTTTTAGCAACAACCAGGCGATATCCCTCATAAGGTTCGTGAAGTAGATGTGAGCTGGAGACCAGGTATGAGGCTCAGTATCTCTTCATCGAACTGGTAGCAAATGGAGAATAATATCCCTTAGACATTCTGCTGACCATGAAAAAAGTTTAAATAACAAATTCCACAGTATAATCCCTAGGTTTATCAATTGTAGAGCAATACTAATGACAATGTTAATTATATTTAAAAATTATATTAATTATTCCTATTGATATAATATATCCTCTATGAGTTTACATTATTCTCTCTAGCTTCAATCAGGAAATAACAGACAGCTTTAATCAGGAACGTCATTGACCTTTATTTGCTCTTTTGCAATCTTGATCATTGCAGTCAAATAGCATAACTTTCCAAATAGCTCTAAAAACGAATATTTTTTTCTTTCTTCAATGACCCAAAACAGCATATTCTATAATTCTTCAAACCTTCTGAGTGGCTCCTGTTGCTTCTATCAACTAAATTTCCTGCCAAGTTTTACTGTGAAAAAGGAGAAAATCATAGGTTTTTAAATGAAAATTGGTAGGTGGTGAAAGAAATAATGTTATTTTAATTAAGTAATCAACTCAAGATTGAAGTTCTGTGTAAATCCAATTGTAAGAAAAAATAAACATAATATCACTGTATTTTATTTATAATTATAAACACATAGAAAAGAATGTCTTTGAATTGTTATGGGATTTTACAGACTTAAATTAAACTTCTTTAATTGACACCTGAGATAACTTGAGCTCATTTTTTTTAGAACTGATTCTTTTACCTTCAAAAAATATTTTGAACTAGATAACACAAAAATTAGTACACATTTCAAAAGATCATGTTGCCTTAAAGCAATGAGCATTGATTTTGAGATTACTTGATCTTTGAGATTTTTAAAGATTGTTTTCTAATAATTTGAAAATATTTTGAAAAACGTGCTTTTTATTTTGGTTGGATAAATTATACAATAATTTTTTAGAAATTTTAAATAATTTTCACATGAAAAATATTTTATTTAATCTTCACAGAATTTTCTGCTATGTGAATTTACATGTAAATCACCATGCTACATATAAAAATACTGAGATTTATATAGATTTGCTAATTGTATTATTTTACAATTAAAAACCTAAGAAAGAAGCAATCTAATTCAAATAAATTTTCTAGTTTAATTCTTTAACAGTTTTTTTTCTTCTAATATGTGCATGAGTGTTTAAAGGCCCTTTCCATGACATAATCCTCTTAGAATGCAATATTCCTATAAAATGCACTATTATATCTTTATTGATCCCAGGATAGTGCCTTGGACACAGCAGATCTTCAACTAAAATTTTAGATGAAATAAATGATTCTATGTCAATATGTCTGTGATAAGCTTCAGCTAAAATAAACTCTTATACTGGCTAAGTAGGTCAAAGGAAGAACAGATACCTTAAAAACTATTAATTAATCACTGATGTTTCACAAGTGCTGAATATTCATTGAATCAAAGAAATAATGTTACTGAAAGTTAATGAATGTCAGTCAGTGCTGTAGATCTGAATCTTGAAATGTCAAAAAAAATTAGAATATTTGTTTAACAACTAAAGATGATACTAATTAATGAATAATATATAATAAATCTGTAAGCCATAAAGGGCTGCATTTGTTGAAAATAGAGTATATGGCACTAAAATTCAAATTATAGTCAAACTTTTAGAGTCCCTACTTATACTGTGCATTTTAAGGTAAACACATTTCACAAAAAGTTTTAAATTATCTTCTACTTTGGATTATTTGCCTTCCTAGATCCTCAACGTTATAAACATTTGAAAGTTAAAAGCATCATTATTACAATCAAAACCTAAATTTATATGCAGTTAACAAACTTTATGTTCCATGCAATTATCTTCTGGGACCACTTTCTAGATGGCAATGTTTTCTGCAATTTAATTTTTATTTGCAATTTTCGTTGCAATCTCATTTCAATGTATTTTGTAAACAGATATTTTCTTTCAAATCAGACAACCTAAGAAGTAAATTTTGATACTGATGCCAAGAGAATAACATGCACATTATAAGGCTACTGTAAATGCAAATTAATGTGTCAAGTTAATTTCCCTACCTCTCCTCTGGCTAATTAGTACATATAAAGTTTTAGGCTAATCCGCCTGGGATGATAGCATACAATTTGGAAATTTAGAATTTCTGTCGATCATGAAGAAACATATTATTCATACAACTGCTACAATACAAAATTACCACAAAATCATTTTACCAAAGCCTTTAATTATATAACATAAAATTAAAATTGGGAGTGTATGGATATAATTTTTCATCTTAGGTATTAATTGTTCATTTTGCTATTTGCACACATTGCTTCCATTGAATTTGAATAGTTAAAAAGTTAGTGTACATGTATTTTGAATCTGGTGCAATAGATTATAGTATTGTACTTGTAGATGTAAAATGCTTTTTATTATTTCTGTGTATGCTTTGAAATCAATCAATTTTCCTAACTTCTGGAAAAAAAATATATTGCGATACTAATTTAAAAGACTATTTTGAAAAATCAATTTATAATATACAGTATTAAAATCTAAAATAAAATGTACATTCACATTCAATTCACCTTTATACACTAAAATTGTTCTATATGTGTTTGTTATTGGGTAAAGGAAACTTTTGAGAATTAACAAAGACCTTGTATTAAATGTACAAATCTTTAGATAGTAACTACAGTAGGCAGAATTTTGGCCTCTGTCATCTCCACCTCTTGGTGTTATTCCTATGGTTATTTTTTATGTTACATGGCAATAGGGACCTTGTGGATGTAATTAAGTGTACTAACCAGTTGATCTGAAAATAGGTAGATTATCCTGTATTATATGGTTGGGTAATTACAAGAGCCTTTTATGGTGGAAGAGGGAGGCAGAAATGATAGTTGAAGAAATAGAGATGTGCAGAGGTGAAAGTCGTTAAAATTCAACTTATGAGAAGGACTCATGATGTGCCTTTTCTTAGTTGAAGATGTAGACTGGACACATGAGAAAAAATGCTGGCAGCCTCCAGGAGTAGAGTGGCCCCTGACTGAGGAAACAGGGACCTGAGTCCTACAACCTCGGGAAACAGAATTTAGCCAATAACCCCAATGAGATTGAAATGGTGGGGGCAGGGGAGGGGGCACTGGGTGAAGTGGGGAGAGAATTAAGAAGCACAAATTGGTAATTACAAAACAGTCATAGGAATGTAGACTACAGCACAGAGAATACAGTCAGTAGTACCGTAATAAATATGTATGATGTCAAATGGGTACTGGCTTTATCAGAGTGATTGCTTCATAAATTATATAAATGTCTAATCACCGTGTTGTACACCTGAAACTAATGTAATATCGTATGTCAACTGTAATAGAAAAATAAAAAATACTTTTTTTTAAATAAAGAAAGTGAATTATTCTCTAGATTGTACAGATAAGATTTTAGCAGTTCTGATACCTGACTGTGACTTTGAGGGAACCTGAGCAAAGAATCAAGCCATGAGATAATAAATGCGTGTTGTTTTAAGCTGCTAAAAGTATACTAATTTGTTAAACAGTATGAGTAAACTAATATAGTAACTCAAGTCAATATGTCCAAATTAACATTCCTATCTTTACGAATTCTTTCTATAGGTGAGCTGCTTAGATTAAGAGAGCAGATTGTTTTTTTTTTTTTTCTTAAAAGAATCTTGAAATAAGAACATAGAAATCACATATTCTGTAAAAGCAGGCTTCCTGTGCATTCTAGCATTCCTTTGGGCAGTTTCATAATCATCAAATATTACATAAAAATAGTGATTTTAAGTCTCCATACCTGAATGCCAGTTCTTAAGTGTTATCTATAAACTACTGTAACTGCTTAAAAGTTATTACTCACTATTTTTTAAAAACTTTTGAATAGTTACTTTTAAGTACTCAAAATGTTTTGCTTGTAGAATTTTAAATCATTTTTCAATAGCAGAAGTTTGCATGTGCGTAGGTATTTATGTAGTTCTCTGAAATAAGATACAACTTCATATTCAATTTGGTATTTTAAAAAAGTTAAACGAATTGAATCCTGGGCTATGCTTTTAAAAAATTACTATAATAAAGTTTTAGAGATGTTCCAGGATTCTGGTATATTCTGCTGACTTTAAGTTCCAAAGTATTTACATTTAGAATAATTTACAATAGTAATTCAATTATTCAATTAGGACAAAAGAACACATAATTATAGTTTATAAAATATAAAGATTATGGCTGCAAGAGTTGCAGTAAAGACAATGTTGTTGCATTGCGCAGCAGCCATTGCAAGAACAATACCTCCTGCAGCTCAGGAATGTAAACATGATATATTGAAATTCATACAGGTGACCATATCAAATTATTACCTTTATGCTACAACTAAAAAAGATAAAGATACTTAAAGATATTAATAATACTGATGCAAAACAATAAAAAAAGTAGCATTTAAAAATCTTTCTTCTAAGCAATTAATCAAGAATGAGATTATTAGATGAACAGTTTGAGCAGAGCTGGGAATTAGTTTACCAATACTCCAAAAAGTTTAAGATGAGAATTATCAACAGGAAATAGTCATTATTCGTACTCAAGAGTATATTTAGAAATAGAAATAATATTTAATTTTATTTAATTATTTCTATTTCATTTATGTAGATTTTAAACAACTGCTATTTCAATGTATAATTTATAATTTATACTATTTAACATGTAATGAATGAATATCTAATTCAATGATAAAGATATTTCTTTGAAATGTATAGTTTTGTTCTGCTGCTTATTTATTTCCATTGATGTACTTAATATTTATTAAATATAAACACTTCTAAAAACAAAATACCATTATTGATACAAATACTGTCATTCAGCTCTGGTTTGTTTCATTATCATTCTTTGAAACCTAAATGAATGTCTTCACAAACTAGGCAGGTAAGAGACATAAAACATATGGGAAACATATGCTCTATACAAAGATGTTTAAATAATTTGGTAACACTAGGCAAAAGAGACAAAATATATCTTCATGCCAAATTCATTACTCAAACACATATTAAAGACAACAAACCCAGATTTTACCTCAAAAAAGTGAACTGTGTGTTCCCCAACTAGACTGTAGCATTGCAAAGCACATTGATTTTGGACTGCTATGCCTTTTTTCCTCTCCGAACCCCTCAAAGTAAATAATAAATGACTAGATATAATAAAAACAAATTCATATTGACTTAAAACGATGTTACAAGTGATCTGTTATAAATGAAATTAGAATTTTAAGATTTTTATGAGAAAATACTACAGAGGTTATACTACAGAGATAAGGAGGAAAAATAACAGTGAATAGGGGGAAATAAATGGACTTTCAGTAAGAGACATCCTTATGAAGACAAGGTCTCTACCTGAAGACTCAGTGTCTGCATAATTCTGTGTTGCAACAACTTCATTTCATGTTTAAATTAATAAGCACATATAAAGTATTTATATGTTTAAATTAATAAACACTAATAAAGTATTTTAGGATTTCAAGCTATTACAGTAGCATACCATCATTTCAAGAGAAGCCTTCTTCAGGTCAATTTTGAGATTTTTATGGTATATGTACCACCAAGTGTGGGCATCAAAAGAAGGAAATACAGTAAAAATGCTTTAAAATATGTTCTACATGACAACTAAATATAATGTGTACTCTGTGATTGGAATCTGAATTAAAGGAAAGCAAAACAAAGCACAATAAAATAATATAAAAATGTGCATTCAAAACATAATTTGGGACCATTGCAAAAATATGAATATGAGATATATCTTAGCACTAAAACTACGCTAATGATAAATATCTTATGTGTTAGTTTATGGTTATTTAGGTACATGCCTTTGTTCTTTGAGGTAGTTGCTAAAGAGTTTAGGGGTGAAATATTCTGAAGTCTCAAGTATTTCTCAAATAATTCTGCCTATACATAGAAATATAAAGAGAAATAAAGCAAATGTAAATGTTATTGATTGGAGAATATAAGTTCCATGAGTATTTATTGTATTACTCATGCAGTTCAATTTTTTTCAAAATAAAGTTTGAAAAATTAATGAAATACATATTACATAGGTTTTTCTACAAATAGCATTCTAAATACTTCTCCCGAAATGTTCAAATATTGTCAAGTTAAAAAGTAAATTGAAAAGAAGAATAAATACATTGTTCAAAAAGACTCTGTGGATTAAATTAAGGGCTCTGCCATATTTAAATGGTACAACATATCTAACATTACCTTTTACCGTAAAATGTTTTTTAATTATTCCTGAGATTGTATATTTTGCGACTGTGAATTATGATGTAAGTTTAGAATGATTTTTTAATAGACACACTTATTATTTATTACTCTGTAATTTCACATAACTACTAAATTATTTAAGTATTAGTTTCAGTTAAGATGAAATGTCTCAGCACAATTAATAATGATAGAACTACCCAACAAATATTGTTTTTAATTAAAAATACAGTAAATGAAACACTATAATGTATCCTAAGTGTAATGATGCATATATCATGAAAATATTTAACAATACTATTCAGTTGATGATGCATTTCTCAAATAAATGAAATAATACAGGGAATTGATAAGATTTCTTTCAATAATTTTATCTAAGTAGGCAAATAATATAATTATTCAATAATAATTACATATCAAATTCTGAGTCGATTAATTCAGTTCTCTTTATACATAAATCTCTATGGGTAAATATAAATATTTACAGAAATTTAGGTTTTCATTTTCTTTTTTTCCTTTCCATATTTCTATGAGTTTGGGCTGTGATGGGCTTCATTTACTAATTTTATTTTCTGTGCCTTTCTAACTTCAAGTCTCAATACAATTTTTCCGATGAATTCTTAGTTAAAAAGTCTAACTCCAAATTTGTGTCAAGAAATTTAATTTGGGGGCACACGCATGCGCGCGCGCACACACACACACACACACACACACACACACACACACACACACAGATACACACAGTAGCTTTTCTAACTCCTCAAGCTTGAGCTGAGAAAGAGAAAAGCAGCCCCTGAGATTAGGAACTAACTTTGCACTCATAGCTGAGCCTTTGGGTTCTCTTGTTGAATATAAAAAGTTTCACAAATTATCAATATCAAACAAGGCTATTCTGTCACTTTTATAGGTCAAATCGAATACAAGAGTACTCCATAATCATATCTGAACACCCACAGAATCAGAAACATCATTCAAAACACAATAATGATCAGCATCTCCATTCAGAATGATATGAATCACTGCTGTTGCTTTACTAATTACAGATTTAGTTACCCTTACTCTAGTTTTCTCTCCTTTCTGATAACATTTAAGATAGCCAGTTATAACACCACTGCTTCTTAACTCACAGCAAAGACCACTTCTCTAAAGCTTCCTTTAATACATCTCACACAAGCCTAAGTCCTATAAGCTGTGCTGTTACCAATATGGCTCATAGTTCCCCCTGGTGGGACACTTCAGTGAGCTGCAATGAGCAATAAAGAATACTTGTTTAAGCACAGATATGTTTCTGGTGGTGTCTGGCAAAAGGGCAATGACAGATGAGTTGGAAGTTCAGATAGTAAATTATTAAGTATTATTTCTATAACATTTCTATGACATTTGGTTTGTGATACTCAGAGACTCCCTGGAGTTTTATATTCTAACCAGAAAATAAATAGATGATAGATAATAGGTGATAGATGATAGATAGATAGATAGATAGATAGATAGATAGATAGATAGATAGATAGATAGACAGACAGATGATAAGAGAGAAAAAGAGAGAGATAGATGATAGATAATGGAGAAAGGGCTACATAGGAAGGCATAATTCAATAAAGTATAATAAACGAAAAAATTGAGAGATGCAAACCGTTAATAATCTAAGATTCAGATGATTTTAGATTTGTATAACTATAGTAATATCATTAAAAATATGTCTATTTCATTACGAGGTAGTTGATAGAATTAGAACCTTACTAAGAAATTTTCATAGAACACCTTATTTTGTTTTTCTGTTTTCTTTTCTCTAACTAGTTGTAGATTTTTGTGTGAAAATTAATTTGGAAAGAAGCATCAATTAAAAACTACATGAAAATGCCATTAAAGTCTATATTCAAGTGGTAACTAAAGAAAATCTAACAGTGGTATATAATTTTTAAACCGAATGGCAAGCTTAAAGAAACCTCATGTTTAACAATGGAAATAATTTGAAATTTCAATTTATTATTGGCTTAAAATACTGTAGGGATACTTTTCAACTTCTCTTTTAGGTAGGTATGTAGTAATTTGAATATATATCCTCATAATATGAATGAGGTAAATGTTCAGTTGAAAATTAAAAATGAGAAAAGAGCAACAGTTTTGTCTAATCACATCTTCAAGATGTTTTAAAACTCCAGAAAAAAATATAATAAAATAAATTAGTTATCTGATTAAATTGGCTATCAAGTCAATCCAAATAGTAAAATGAACACTTCTGCATAAAAAAAAAAAAAAAAAGACGTGTGCTTTACCTGAGGCAAAATATCTAAGTATTTTTGTGTTTGTGAAAATAAAGTCATCTTTTTAAGAAATTTACATTACTCATAATATTGTAACTATGACTACATTTCATATGTTATGAAGTTAATTGTTGTAAAATATAATATTTATTTTTAGGTATTTTAATAACTTGGTTAGGAATATCATATTACCTTGAAAAGTATTGCTTCTTTTAGCAGCATCATCCAAAAACAGTTTTTTCACCAGAAAATATTTATTCATTTAGAAGTTTAATTTTAAGTTTTGAAATCTAATATTTATTTGGAAGTGTATTTTATTAGCTGGGGTGAAAATATCTTATTATCTTGAAAAGAACTATTTCTGCTTTTAGTGTTATCACTTAACAATGAGTTCTATCATCAGAAAACCTGGATCTTCTTAGTAAGGTTATGTTTGTAGTAGAAGCAGAAAATGTGTTTTTTTTTGGTTAAAAATATTGAGATAACTTCTGTTGGTACTTCATTTGTGATACTGAAAGCTACTTAAGATAGGAGAGGTTAGTGGATATTTTAATATATTCCACATTCCAGTTCTCTTGAAATGTCCCAATGGACAAATATTTTGCTACCCCCTAAATTCCTGATGTCCCTTTAGAAAACAAAATAGACAAACAAAAGCTCTTTCCATCAGAATTTCTTCTTCTGGATTTGAGAATATAAATTGTTGATAAAAGTTCTTTCTGTAATGTTTGATTATTTGAATTATTTTTATTCTGTGTTCTATTATTTGTATATATTATTAAATAAAAATAAAACAAATATTTAAACAAATTTTTAAAAAAGAATCGGTTATAACATCTAAGTCTTATTTTATTGAAAAACGCTAATTCTTTTGTCATGGAAGAATGGATAAACATGACACTATAAACACTATAAACATCTATATCAAAAGATGAAAGCAAATTTAGCTTAAAGAAAATAAATAGGCTGAGAAAGTGTTTAATATAGAAAGAGCTCATTTTAGAAAACTTTTCGAATCTCTTGATTAAAAGGAAAGAGTAATGGTCTCATTGAAATAGAAGACAAAAGGCTCATATGAGGGAGAGAGAAAAAAGCAAAAGAAATGGTGCTCAAGAGATATTTAAAATATAATTTGGGATTAAAATAGATCTAGATGCAACTAAAAGGACTGTAGAAACAGACAAAAGACAGAAGAATTAAAAATAATGAGAGAAAATTATAGAAACCACACCAATAGGAATAAAACCAAAGTTCAAAATCATAATTAAAGAGAATTTTTGCATCAAAAAAGAGATTTGAAATGGAAAATTGTAAAGGTATACCATGTTCCTAGCAAAACAGTTAAACTTCCAGCAAACATTTGGGTAAAAATAGAGATAAGTAAAAAATTATGTTTTAAAAATTTATATATAAAATGTGGAATGTAAAAAATAATTCTGACATCCAAGACATGAGATAATTTTGAAACAGTGGTTTCACTTGCCAATTCCAAAATATTGATTATTGTTGAGAGAGGGGGGAACCTTGGGGATGAGATAAAAGCACAATATATTTATTAAATAGGAAAATAATTAAGCTGTCTCTTTTGTGACTTAATGGTTGAGAGATATAGACCGAATCATATGTTTTCTAAGTTGCAAGACAGTTTCTATCAAGAATATTTAAATGATTTTTACTTTCAAAATATTGAATAAATTAAAACAATCAAATAAAAAATACAGCAAATAAAATAAAAATATAAAAATTAAAATATTATCAATAAAATACGAGCAAAAATAACAGTTTTGTAAATTTATAAAAATACATAAAACTCCCATGTAAAAATATAGAAATCTTTAGATTAGGTTTTTAAAGGAAGTTAAATTAAGCACAAATGAAGCAGTAGGTTTACTTTATTATACAAATCAGAGTTTTACTAAAAATGGTTGACAACTGATGTTTGCTTATAAACTAAACTGGAAAAATTTTAATTATAAAATAAATAAAATGTACAAAACTTTATAGAATTATAATGGTAATAAACTAATGTACTGCTTACTGAATCAGTATGTAATAAAATTACTGTAACAAATACTTATAGGAAACATGTATATTTAGCATTTAATAAGTTATTATAAAACTGTGTAGCGATAACATGAATACTGGAATAATTTGTGTGTGTGTGAGATACTATATAATCATTAATAACCTGTTTCTAAAAATCATCACTCACCACTGGAAATGTTCACAATATTATATTATTTTAAGATGCAATTTTTGTGTACAATATGATTTCAACGTTAAAAATATGCATATCATACAGCAAAATAATAAAGGTAATATTTTAACATATTAACATTAGTGATTCTTGTGGTTAGTGATTTTATAAATGCATTTAATAAGCAAAATCTGGATTTTTAAAAAAGTTCCAGACTAAACTATTACTTTTGATTAAACAGTATGTTTTAAACCAATCATAGGAGGTATAAAAATAATGTACACTTGTAAGAAATAGAATATTTAATAAAGGTACAAAAGTGAGCTGAAAAGAGAATTATAATTGCTGAGGTAGTAATCAGACTCATGGACCTTATCCAGTCATGGCCTTGAGCTCTCATGATCTTTCTGACATCAACAATCAAACTCTGACCTTTCTTCTGTTTGATATACCCATTCTGTCTAGGCCCTTCTTCTTCTCCATTTTTAGGTGTTCGAATTAACCATTGCAATAGTCTACCCTGTGCCTCACTCATAGTTTTTCTCTTTACTTAATGATGCATTCTCTATTATTACAATAAACTATTTCATGATTTATGTTAACCTTGAAATAAAAGCTAATTAGAATGAGCATAAGCTATTTTAATGCGCAAATTATATCAGAAAATGTTTAAATAACAGCCAGAAAAACAGGCATCAAAACTTCACAGTCCAACACTTCGAACTGAGAGAAAAACAAAGTATCCATGTGTAACCACCCTTTATCCACCTTGCTAAATTTTAATGAATATTTGCACTGCATTAATTTTCCAAAGAGAAAGAATTCAAACAAATGTAGTCAGTAAGATGACTAATTAAAAATCCTAAGTCACATGATGCATTAGTTTCAGACTTGTTACAACATTATGCAAAATATTACAATAAATTCAGTGGCCACTCTGGGACACATTTGACTTGAACAAAGATGTTCAAGTCAAAGTCTTAGAAAGGAAAGAGTATGTTTTCTCAGGCCCAATGGGTAACATTTTTATTAGTGGTATGTAGAGGCCTCCAAATAAAGTTCTGATTTAAAAAGTTCCTTCACCAAAATGTAATTTGATAACCTTAAACAACAACAAATCCATTGTCCTAGTAAATCCTCCTTCTTATTCTTAAATTGCTTCCCTATATACTACTCTCCACATATCTATTATTCTTCTAATTTCAATCCATCCAGTTTCTTCAACTCCTCCCTCCTCTTCCCTAGTTTATACCCTTATATTTTACCAATGATTCTCCTAAGAACCCAAGAATATAGTTGCTTCCAAAGATCTGTCCCTCCCATGAGTCAGGTATTCAAATGTAACTGTAGAATTTAAACTTTGGACCCAAAGTGGAATAATAACTATAATTTAAAATATATATATATTCAAGTTGACATATTTTACATAGAGTATTGCTTTAATACATAATAAGAGGAAACTTTGACAGAGAAAATGAAAAGACAAGACTCAGGTTAATATAATCCCATTAATATAATGATTGTAGCCTTAGAGTCTCTTTCCTTTGTACTCTCAAACTATTGATAGTGTATATAAAAATAAATAAATAAAATAAAATTAACATTTTATTTGAAAGCAAGATATTACCTAATCTATCACAGAAGGATATGAATTAATATTCCAATAATAAAAATGTAGAAATAATGTAGAAGGCAGTAAGTGAAACTACCAAAAGCATTGTGATACCTGCCACCTTTAATTTAAAAATAAATATACAAGAAGGTTCTTACATTAATGTGGTTGTGTCACATACAGAATTTTAGAAGCTAATATGGTGCCCAAAGTTTTTTGATTAACCAGAAATGTGTCTATGTTAGTTTCTCACAATTAAACTTCAAACAGGCAATAGTTTTGAAGCCAAATGTATGAAGAAAGAAAATGTAAACTTTGTTACTCATTTAAATAAAAACCAAATATCAGGTACTTGTGATAGACTTTTATTTAAAACCAGTCTTGCTGAGGACTGCCCCAGTGTGGTGCACTACTAAATATCAGAGACTTAAATAGTATAAGAAAAATATCTGTCCACCAGATTTCCCTGACATCAATCTTTCAGTAGTTTAAGGAAAAGCAAGCTAAGAAGTTGTTTTATAGCTTTTTGAGAAATCTGCATCTCGTATATCTTCTCACAGCATTGAAATGCTTTCATACAATGAGAAAGAGTATTTTAGCTCTATTTACATAACAGATTAAAAAGGAACAATCTTTCCTATGTCAGATGTCAATATTAAATATTAGTATAGTATTTAATGAGTACATGGTTATGGGACAGAGATGTGTACAGCATATTTTTTTTTCTGAAAAACATAAAATTTGATGTCATTTGTCAGACATAGCCTTGTAAGTTTTATTATTTTATAAATCAGAATTAATTTGTATTCCTTTTAATATTTTACTTTGCAATTAGTTCATCTATGCTTCAAAAACAAAGACTGGTTAACACAAAACACAAGAAGAAAAAATTATATATGTGTAATTATTATCATTTATACATTAGTACATATTATTAATATTATTTAAATAATCTATTCAGTTATTCCCTATCAAAATTTGATTAATCATATGATTATAAACTTTATAGTTGAATCCCAGTCTTCATATTCCTCACTGGTTCTTGCTTGTCTGCCAAAGGTTATCATAATACCTCTAACTCTGACAGTTAAATTTTTGCACATTTACTTCACTATCTGTTTTCTGCAAGGTAAGGCAAGGGATTTCTATGTCCATACTTTACTCCTTCCACTAAAAGCAAATAACTGCCTTCAAGGCAGTTTAAGTGTGCTGAAAATTTTATGGTAAAATACTTTTAGATTCATGCTAGTAATGGAAGTTATTTTGCATAAGCTATTCTTGACTCCAGAAAACCCATGCTATTAGTTGGGTTTTAGTCAGTTTCTCAATGCTTTTTTCTTTTGTGCCTTTTATTTTTTATTTCAACATATATATTTACTTTCCATAAGATTAGTAAATTTCTCAATATGTAATATTAAAACTAGAAGAATCAGTAATAAAATGATTCTTCTTAGTTCTATATTCTTTACTATAGAATGAGCCAGAAACTTAATGAATATTCTTTTAGTTGAAGTAAATTATTTACCTAAAAAAATATTTAGTAAAATATGTTTATGATACTTAAGTAATTTATCACAAGCATGTTGTAAAAATAAGATAAAATCAGAAAAGTAATAGTGCCTAAAATATTAGTATATCTCTTTTTAGTTCAAGGAAATTTATCAAGAGTATATTTGATATACTCAAGAGTATATTGATTCACTGTGAGAAAAAGTCTGCTAGAATGTATTTTAATTCTCATTTGTAAAAGAAAAATCTAAAGTTCAAAATGTTAAATGACTTAACCAAGATCAGATGACTAATAAGTGATAAAACAGAACCAATACCTAGGTTTTATTCTTTCCATGGCACTATTCTTTGTATATCAACAGGTTGCTCTTCATCATAGAAAAAATAAATAAGAAAGAAAATAAATATCCAATACTTAAAGAAAATAAACAATAGGGCCATAAGTGACATTTTCAATCAGGATAGTCCATCATTCTAGAAGATCTTGATTTTAACATGCAAAATATTCTAACTTTATAAGTATACAGGAACAAGAATTGAGAGTGTGCTCTCAGATATGAGCTCTTCAGACTTCTATCTTTGTCACACAAGAGCTTCTACAATTGTTATGCTTCAGTTGTATGTATATGATTGGGGTAGTAGGGAGAATGAGTTGGGGACGTTGCCAGAATCACTAATGATATTCGGCTCGCAGAGCAACTGGTTACAATATGCCTACAAGAGATAACGTAGAAAGACGGGATAAAAGAAAAAAGAGGGTGAAAGAAGTAAGTACATAATCTGACTTCTACAGTTCTTTTTCCTGTAATATCCTAAGCAACGTATTTGAAAAACGATCACCGTTTAAGAAAAAGTTAGTCGAAAGAGCCAAGCAAACTTTGAACTTTACAAAGGGTATTTCAAAGCTAATATGAAGTGTCATTCTCTTGTTAGAGAATAGTAATATACCCTCAGCTGGCATACCTAAAATTGAATAAATAAGAGAATATGTATTCAAAAGAAGTAAAAGGAATTGAGAAAACAAGCTTTGAGTGTTGGACAGGAATATTAAATGATCGTTACTTTAAGACAGATTAAGAACAAACTAAGAAAAAATAAACACTGTTTCTTTTAGTAAGTAATGAAGTTAGAAAACACATTAAAACAAATTAGTACCATAGAATATATCAGTGAGTAATTCAAGAATGGAGTTTTTAATTATTAATCTTCGTATCAAGAAGAAAACAGTGCCATGACTGGATAAGGTCCATGAGTCTGATTACAACCTTGGCAATTATACTTTCTTTTCAGTTCACTTATGTACCTTTACTCAAGTATTCTATTTCTTACAAGTGTACATTATTTTTATACCTCATATGATTGGTTTAAAACACACCTAGAGAAGCATCATACTACCTTAGTGTTAGGTTTTAGATCAAGAAGAGATGACTTAACCACCTCAGCCTTGGGGCTTTCTTGGGGGTCTGTCATGGCTTACACCCCATGGCTGACACCCCATGCTTACTGCAGGAAGCATCTGTTAACCGAGGCATACATGTATTTCAGGTTAAACACTTTCAGTTGGGAATGGCTAGAAGTAGGGGATGCTATTTAGACTATCTCCCCTCCAGGAAATTATAAGCAGAACAATTTTCACATACACAACTCAATACTATGACTATATCCAAATGTTTTACTGTTTGGAGAACATAGAAGATGAGATGCAATTGTAAAATTTATTTCCCTTACAGAGCATCATCTTCTAATAATTTTAACCATAAAAATGTGCACATTATAAGTTCAATCTTTCAAGTTAAATAATGCAGATGACATTAGTATTTATCACCTCAGTGTTTCTTAAAGTCCATTTTACATAACAGTACCACGAAAGATTTCCTTTAGTCTATTAATATATTATAATTTGAAGATGTGATTATAATAAATACCCTGTCAAGAAATGGAATATATTAGAGAGAAACACATGTTTTAAAACATAAAATTAAATAATAATTCTATCACTCAAGCTACTACTAAGATTCCTATTCTAAGAAGGTCTATATTTTAACAGCATAAATAAAAACTTTAAGAGAAATTAGTTGTCTATAATTAAAGCTTCTTGTTCTGAATTGACCTTGCTGGAATCAAGGACTCATGAAAATGAAAAGAGGAAGGTAAATGTGAGCATGTCGCCTCTGAGAATATGAATGGTGAATGGAAATGAAGAATGATGAGCTGACGAGAGTAATATTCATCATTTTTATATCTTTGAAGTATCCATTCTCTTTTTTCTCACAAAATGAGAAAAATGGAGACAGAAAATTTTGGAAATGGTGATTTTTATGAACAACCTTTAGTGCTAACACATCAAAAAAAGTAAACTAGGGTTATATATATCAAATTTAATAAATTCTATATTGTTACCAAATTTATATACTTGGTAGTTATGGAAATGTAACTAAAATATGATGTGAATATTTTTGAACTTCAAAGTGTTGACATTTGTAGCAGTGACTTCAAAGAATACCAACAAAATGGTCGAAAACATATCCAAAGATCAAATGTTTTGTAAACCACTAATTATGATGTCTCTGTGAACTGGGAATCAGAATATAAGCTTCAACTTCACTGGACTCGAAAACTTTGTATATGACTGTTGAGTCAGGGGTAGACCAAGGAACCCTAACGCAAACTTGATCCACATGCAAAATCTGCTTGTTATTAGATGGGGTGATATTTGAAGAAGCAAGCTTATCATTCAGATTGCTCCTTATTGATACTTAAAGGAATTCACAACTGTAAGTGGAGGGGATGGAACAGAAAATAAGTACAATGAGAGTTTTGTTATCAAAATCCTTTTGAGACCTGAGCCAATCTGGCATCTCTACATTATTATGCAGGGAGGATCAGAGAATATTTGACCACCAGGGAATGATAATTAGCACACAGCAAAGGGGGCCATGGCAAGTTCTGTAGGATGCAGGACATTCGCACAGTCAATTGTAGACAAAGGAAATCCTTAACAGGCTTATTAAAATATTCACAAGCCTAACTAGCTAGGAATGTATAATACCATCCTTGAAAGCAGTAAAGAAGGAGGACACCATCCTCTAGTTCCCGAGGGGTCCAGAATAAAGGAAGGAGTGGGACAGAAGAGTTTGGATTTCTTAAATTTTTGTGTGAGTACTAGTACCAGATTATAAATTTTTGTTGGATTCCTGCTTTTATGACTTTGTTGTTTCCTCAGCCTACCATATCCCAGGGAAACACTGGTTACAACTATTTTAAATGTTATATTAAAATGGGTAGTTCAACGTAAATTATTTAATTATTGTTAAGCACACTAATCCTGAAATCCATTAAAATGTTATTTTCTAAAAATAGAAATACTATGTCTGCAGAGAATTTTATAACACTAATTCTAGGTAGAAATGCACACAACATAAATCTGCTTTAAACAGAATTACTAGTACATTAGGAACCTGACCATACTGATTTTGGATGATAATACTACATTATTCCATTTTTTTAATATTTGGAATACAGTAATAAAATGCTTATAGAGTATTAAAAATAATCTTTTTCAGGAAATATGGGAAAGTTTTAATTACAATTATTCAAACTTTATTGAAAATGTTCTCCTAAGTTTCTTTCCCCAGAGAGTATCAAGTTGTCATTGTAAACAGTATACATTGCTTAGTATAGTACTTAGTTTCCTTCTGCCTAATATATCTTCCAAAGTTGGGGAAAATACTTCATGAAATAATTCACTTCTTATCTCCTCCTCATTTACTATATAATTATGAGTTCTAAAAGAACCACCTACAGTAGATTAAAATTGGTCTCTTAAGTAAAAAGTGTCCCTGTTCTAAAAGTAGATTTTAATTTTAAATTCCATCCACTGCAATTAAAAATGAAATAAGACATACTTGAATAACTTGCAGGTTAAAAAACATATTGTTTCAGAAACTACTGAAATCACAGTTACATCATTATGAAGCAATTTAAAAAATATGTTACACATTATTTTAAAATACCATTGAATCCAAATTATATATTAGGAGCAAAGTGATTCTGATCTGAAGTTTCATAACTTCTAAAAAAGTAAATAAATTCCATTTTTTATGTAAGATGTTTCCTTACATCTTTATAGCCCAAGATATTAAGGACTTAATTTTGATAGTCATGATAAATATAGACTTTGATATTTAAATTGATTTCATAATTAGAAACATTAAATGATTTGAATACAGAAAAGGATATTGAAATATTAATAAAAATAGAGAATAGGTAAAGTGGAAAGACTGCTTTGGAACAGTTTGCATCATGTTTGGGGAAACACACACACACACACTCCACACACACCCCTTGAGCCCATCTCCCACTGTTCTAGCCCAAGGACTTAGTTAGGAGATAGAGAAAATTCAAATATTTATCACAGTCATGTCTCAAGACCTCTTTAATTTTCTGACACTTTAATGTAGAGAAGATAATTTCAGTGATTAATTAAGCAATAAAATATAAAATAACATGATACAATGTCTAGTAAACTCAGGTGAAGTTGAAAATAAATCAGAGAAGATAAATGAAAAAAGGAATTTACTTGAGTTAAATCATGTGTTATAAAATTGATCTTTAAGTACCAAATTAGTGCCAAAGAAATACATCGTTTAAAAAAATACCTCAAATACTTGAAGTTCAGAGCCCTGTGTGCTAGTAATAGTAGGACAAATGAGGGGAAAGAAAGAACTGAAAAAAAGAAGATAAATTATTTAACCCCTACTGTCACATTATTGCATATATTTGATTGCTTACAATCCACTGGAGCTTTTAAAGATAGAATCTGATGCAAGGTGTACTATGGCAAAGTAGAAAACCCTGGTTTATTGGAAAAAGCTATTTTTAAGAATTAGAAAAATTTTCCAATTTGCCTACAAATACTTGCTCAATTTTGCTCAAATAATATAAATGTTGAAAACTAGTTTCCTAATTTTCCCAACGAAAAAGCTAGAAAAAAGGTAAATTTCCTTAAATTAGAGGACTAACATTAAAATATGTATATTCTAGAAAAATATTATTATTCTATTTTCCATTACTTATAACTGGTTGGTAAATTTTAAGGAAAAAAAAACTGTACATAATAGTAATAAAAACAGAATGTCTGGGAGTGAGAGCCTAGCATCCTTATTTTTAAATATCCTCAGGTGATTTCAATGTGCTGTGAATTTGGGGGCCCAGTGAACCCATTGATTCTCACCTTTTAAATGGTTTTTAATTCATTATTGTCAATATTGTCCTTTGTTCTGAGGTTCAATTTATCACAGGTATAGTCAGGGTGAGTCCTTTTAAACTGGCCCCAGTGTTCCCAGCACACACTTTGGTTATTTTTTTGAATACATTGTTACTTTCTTTCATAATAAAATATTCAGGTTCATCCTATATTTTTCTTGACCCTTCTCTGGAATCGGTCATTTTTCTGAAGCATCCCAGTCACTCTTAGTGGGAAATGGTATTAGAAACCAAGATCTGGCCAGTACGTGTGTGAAATGTTACTGGGGAACCCTCGCTTCTAGGCTTCTTCAGTAGGAATCACATGCTCAGAGCTGGAACAGTATGGTTTATCACCCGAAATCTCCACTTCCATGATTAACAACACTCAGGCCACAGGGAAATCATTCTCCTCAATGCATGTTCTTTACAATTAAAATAAAGATGACTGCACACAAATGTTCTGTTTTGTTTTGGTATTGCCAACATCAGTTGCAGATCTGAGCTGAACAAAGTGTTGATAGGGAAAATACAACATAATTTATTTGTCAAAGTCATAATTTCAGATTGTATGAATAGATTTTTTTTTATAAAGAAATATTGTTTTTTAGTAGGGCTTTGTCTATGTTTCTGTATTGCACATAGATGAGAAACACTAATAGAAAATTTGTGTAATATTCTTCATATTATTATGTCTAATATATACCATGCATAATAATGCTTTTCATGGACTGTCGGCAAAATATTCACAAAAATATTGTGGAAAATGTCTACATTTAGTAGAAATAACTCTGAAAATTTAAGTCAGAATAGCTGAACATGTAGATTGAATACAAAAATACTAATCACTCTAGAGAACAGTGAATTCAAGGTTAGTAATTAATTTAAGAAGTAATAATATAAGAAAATACTATATATTAACATGAAAAAGCAATGATATTAAATTACATTGTACTATGGTCAAATATTATGTTGAACTACACACACATACTACCAGAAAAAGAAAAAAAAGAAAGCTTAAGGTAAGTAGTATTTCACTGGCATAGTATTGGTTTTATTTTAGGCTTTGAGTTAATTTTTCAGTCTTAATTAATGTTCACCAAAGCAAGTGCCTTTATGTAGTGAGTGTATGTGTCCATGCATATACAAAAATTAAGAACTATCTGAAAATATTAAAGTAACTTTCATTTATTTCAAGCTTTATTTAATAATCCATGTTATAATTATAAAATTAGATGAAGAAGAGAAAATAACTTAAAATATAAATCTAAGAGTTCCAATGTATTTAAACAGTGGAATTTCAGAAACAAAGTGTTCCTTTTCCTTTTCTTTTTGATCAGGAACAATAATTGAGATTTAATAATGCTTCTCAATGTTTTCTTAACATATCAGTATTTATCAACTATTTCAATAAGTGTATGCTAAGTCTGTGACCTTACATAATCCATTGTAGATTGTGGTGTGTTAAAAAACTAGCATGGAAGCTAGTTTAAATATTCAGGGGCCATATTCAGGAGGATGAAATGGCATTATTTTTCTCCCAGTAAGAAAATTCAAATATTTTTACTATAGGCATTTTAATAAAGATAGTAGAATATATAATTTTTAAAATTCAGTTAGAATATTTCTGTAATTAAAAATGAGATTGAATTCTTCAATTAATGAATACCCATTGAGCTCAACTTATTATTACCTAATTCAGGTTTACTAAAGTATAAGGGGTAAGGATGTGGCAAACATATTTTATTTTCTTTCTTTCATAATACTTTTGCCATATAGATATAAGATTCATTATTATTGTGTTATCTTCCCTACTTGACTCTCTATGCAAGGTGATTATAGTACTTCGAACGGTGGTAATTAGTTCCTTTGCTGTAGTGCTTAATGACTTCTAAATAAAAACAAGTAGACAGGTTTATAATGTTACTGCCAAGTTACTACTTATTCTTGAAGCGGAGCATCTGGCTTGACTTAATTGCTAAATTTCCATAAGAAATCCTATCCAGTGCTAGACAAACAATATATATTTGTTTTAGATGAAAAAGTGCTTCTATTGCCAAAAGAAGAGAAAATGCCTTATTGAGTGTGTATATAATATCTTCTCAACAGGTACATACGATTAAAGAAGAAAATGAATTACAAAAGTTCTAGGTCTTTGCCAAAGTACTTTCCAAAATAGTAATCTGCATTTGATAATCGGAACGCTATATTTCATTATTTCCAAAAAGAAAAAAATGCTGTAAATTTTAACCATTCCCTTATGCAAGAAATCATCCAATGTTCTGTACACCTCATGTTAATATGGCTTTTTATGAAAGAAAAATATACAATTACTGTTATAAAATTTCAAACAAAACAGATATTAATTTTCAATGAAGAACATAAACAATATATGAAACTTCAGTCCTGACAAACACCACAAACATTTCTTTCAATTTGTATTAACTTCCTATTGCTGCTGTAACAAATTACCAAAAACTTAGCTGCTTAAAACAACAGAAATTTATTACCTCTGGAGGTTGGAAGTCCAGAATAGGTCTTATTCAGCACTATGAAGGTGTTGGTGGAGCTATATTCCTTCCAAAGGCTTAGGGGAGAATCCATTTCCTTGTCTTTTCCTGCTTCTAGAGGAAACAGTTTACCTGCTTTCCTTGTCTCCATCTTCAAAGCCAGAAATGCGACATTTTCAAATCAATTAATATCTCTCTCACCTCTCTCTTCCGCTTCTGTCATCATATCTCCTCTCCATCTGGTTCTCCTGCCTCTGTTTCCTATATGAACCTCTGTGATCACATTAGGCCTACCTAGATATTTCAGGATAAACTCCCCCCATGTGAAGGTCCTTAACCTAATCATGCATGCAAAGTCACTTTCTCATATAAGGTAATATATTCACAGGTTTCAGGAGTTAATATGTGGACATCTGTGAGGGGCTATTATTCTACCTACCAAACAGATTAAGTTTTTACCTCTACCAGGTTAAGGCTCTTTTATTGTAACTGAATTTGGATATGATGGATAACTCTTTAAATGATACAAAGTTAATCAAAAATTAAGGCACGCAAAAGGGTAATTAAAATAAATTGGTAAATTATTGCTACCATGTATTGAACTATATATTTCTGTAAGCAATTTACTCTTAGGATCTATCAATTGGCTTATCAAATAATTTGAAATTTTAATTTGAAATTACAAAATATCAGTTTTATAACTTTGATACTTTTTCCTCAGTCCATTTCACTGTCAGTGTTGATTGTCTAAATTGTTTTTTTCTACAACCATCAGACTTTATATAGCACAAAAATGTCAGATATACTAAGATACTCTTTATATTTTGGATAAATCGAAAGATAAAAAGAGTCTTAACCAACTGCACTTAAACTATCTTACTTTTGCAAATTTTACAAAAACATATGGCTATATAAACATATTGCTAGGATCCAGCCTAGAGCTTGGATGAGACTCATTTAAATGGGGATGGGAGGGGGGTAATTTCAAAGTTTAACTTTAGAGCAAAGTTAATTCTAACTCTATTCTTTATGTTAAATATTCAAATTGCTTTTACTTTATTTTATTTTGCTTATTTTGCTTTTACAAAAAAAAAAGCTAAAATTTATAGATTCGTCCTGATATCTTTATGTGCATTTTTGATTACATACTTATGTTAGGTTGCAAGATTTGTATCAAGATGTTGGTAGGATATTTTATCCTCAGAACAAAAAACATAAGAGCCTTATAATATGAAGAATAACCAGCATTTAGGGCTACTTACATCCATTCATGACCGCTACTTCAATTAACTCATTTTATTATTCGACCCCACCTTCACCCCTTTCTCTTCATCCAGTTTATCTAAGTGGAGAACTGAGGGAAGGAAGAAGTCTTGTAGTTTCCTATGCCTGGTAGGAAATATCATGATCTTAATGAGGGGCTCGCAAAACTAGTTCCTCCGAAGCAACTCACTTTGAGGGAAAATCCCAAAATAATTACTTATAGAGATTGGGGTACTTGCTAGATGAAAGAACAGACATACTATACCCAGGTGAGAGCTCTACTTAAGCATCTGCTCCTGATTACAGAATTAAGAGAAGCAGTAGAGTAAAGAGGGGGCAAAACCGACTTAGCTTGCAAGCTCCCTGTTGTAAATAGTGATGCTGGATAAATTTCTTGTTGATCAAGCAGACACCATGGAAAGAAATGGGACCTGCACCAACTTTGTGAAGCTCTACACAAGAGAACTGTCTATAGGAAAATGGTTTGCCTGAAGAAAGATGTTTTGAGAAGAGCTCCTGGTAAACAAAGCTGAGATCAGGTAGAATAAGCTTCATTTGAATATGACACATGAGAAGATCATGCAATAAAACAAACATTACCTTTTTAAGAATTCAGTCCCAGTACCTAATATATCTGCTACACAGAGGTTGTTCCAGTCATCAATATTAGTCTGAAAAGATTCTCTGTATAACCAAAAGGCTACAACTCTTGCCAGACAAGAAAAGGAATATGTATTTCTTTTCCTTTCCCTCTCCCTTTTCCTGAACAATTCAATAGGATCCACTAAAGTTTAGGAAGAAGATATAAGGTAGTTTGGAGATTCCATTTGAATATGAGACTGAATATTAAAACTAAATGGTATTTAGCGTAACAAGTTAAAGTCATAAAATGTATCAGAATCTACCAAAGTAGTCATTAAAGGTATGTGAAGTATAATTTAGCAAAATATAGTTGAACTCATTGAGTGACTATATAAAACTATGTCATATTTATACCTTACTAGAGAAGACTACTCTAAATTTGTTACAAATATAATTACAGAGGTAAACTGTACAAATGGTAAAATTTTGATAGATACTTCTTTATTTTCTTGCAAAATTTCTGTATCATTACTACTAACCATTTGTAAAAGTACCCATTTCCTGACACTAGTGTGGATTTTAAATATTTTGTCGTCTGATATTTTATTATTTAATAATGTTTCTAAGGCAACTAATGAGCTTTTGTTTCTTTATATTTTATTTGACTTTATATGTGTGCTTTTATATGTTAGTTCTTCACATACATTGCCCCTTTCATAGGAATTTATTTGCTTGATCCAAATAACTTTATATTTACATTCTCCAAAGCCAAGTGTTTCACCTCAGAGATTCATAAAGTTGAATTCTTGCTAGTTTAATATACTATCTGATTTTATTTCAATATAAGAAACTCAATATTTGGGGGGGGGGGGAGATATTTTAATTGCATAATGAAAAGTTTTAATTTTTTTTAATAGAGGAAAAAAACTCTAGTTTAAAATTCAACTTATCAATTTAAGAAGTAGTGTATTATTTCTCAAATTTCATTGAATTCATCTGGAGAATGTGGATAAATCTCTGCCTCCAACTCTGATATTAACTATGTGCCGAGTGTAGGTTATATGCTGCCTATATCTTTTATTCAATTAGTCTTTGTTGTCCTGATTGTTCAATATATTTGTGGATCCCAGGCCTGACTGGTCCCAGTCTGGCCATGATCCAGGATCATGGCTAAGAATATGACCCCAGATTTAGAATATTACATTAGCGTAGTATGGGGCCTCCACCTAAAATATCTAAACATAATTCAGCTTATTGTATCATGCATGTGTGGCTGAATGCCACTATTGTACTCCAATATGTGTAGAGCCCATGCAGTCCCCTAGGGAGCAGAAGGGGAGCACAAGAAAGGGGAGCAGAAGAAGAGCAGAAGCAGAAGCCTGCTCACCGCACTAGACTGCACTTCCCCCAATAGAACTGCACTCCCCACAATAAAGTTGGTGCCCGTCATTTCGATCTCATGCCGGCCTCTTGTGCATTCTTCCAACTGGGCATCTCATCACTGAAGCCTTCCCTTCTCGATCACCTTGGCACTGGCAATATTAAAAAAGCTCCCAAATTTAGCATTAAATAAGCCTCATTAAATAAAGCAGAATCAATTATAGGTAAAAATACTCTTCTGGTGGCTTTTAATATTATTACTAGAATAACATAATAATGAAGCAGACATAACATTTTGTACTTTAACATATTTATAGTATTGAAATCTAGGCAATAATGGGTAACTCCAAGGCCCTCTATTAGTCTGGAATATATTCCTGGCATTTGTTTTCCAGTATTGTTCTGTTTTTGCTGGAAGATAAGGAGCGAAAGGGGGTTTCCCTCCATGCTTTACTTAGGTAAATGTTAAAATTTCCTTTTCGACAGCATGGATGGATATTGAGATTATCATACTAAACGAAATAAGTCAGAAAAAGTTGAGAATCATGTAAGTCCACTCATGTGTGGAATATATAACTGAAAGCAACAAACAAGACAAACAAAGCTCATAAACACAGACAACAGTTTAGTAGTTACCAGAGGGAAAAGATAGGGTAGAGGGAGGTGATAAGGGTAAAGGTGGTTGAATATATGGTGACAAAAGGAAATTTAACTTTGAGTGGTGAACACACAAATGCAATATACATATGACATATTATTAAACTGTCCACTTGAAACCTACATAATTTTATTAAACAATGTCACCCCAATAAATTTAATTTAAAAAAAATTATTTTTACTGTTAGGAAATACACTAATTCAAAGAAGCCTAGAAATGTACAAGGGTTACAGGTTGGTTTAGGACATTGAATGGCTGCTAGTATTTCATAAAATATAAACAATATATTAACATACAATCTACTACTATTTTAAGAGTTATTTAAAATTATATCAAATTTCGATATTATTTAATTTAACAGTGATATAGTTATTAGAATGTTTTCACAGACTAAAGATATATTTTCTTAACTCTGGATTGCATCTTTCTTAAATCTAATCTGTGAAAAATACCATATAATACTTTGCCTGTTTTAATCAATTTTAACAATCAATATTTTTAAATGGCTTATCTTGTTTATGTATAATATGTTCAAAAATGCTTTTACATGTTCTTCAATAGCTCCTGAAACTTTAAAGATTTTTCTTTCTGATTGTCCAACTTTAAAGTACTTTATTTTAACATGATAGCCTTACTCCTATCCGTTGGATCTTCAGGCACTTAGCAGCCTAATATATTGGAAATAGATTTTCAAAATGATGAATGGATCATTAGTTGCATAGCTTCCATTATATGTGATAGACAAGTAGACTGAAATGGGTTTTTACATCTTTAGAATTTTCTTTTAACATTGCTTTTATGTAAGATTGCATTTAAAAGCAGTTATTTTATAAATAAAATAATTTAGGATATTTTTAGTTTTTAAAATTTGAAACCACAAAACACATTAAGCATTTTCTTATACTTTCTTATATTTCTATACAATAGTCTTTGAGAAAGTAAGAGGTTAGAGGAAAGTGACATCAATAGGTTCTTGTAAACATTCAGGTGAGGTGTTTAGCTTACATTTCTCGCCCATATTAAAATGGAGAATGGAGGACTCCTCATTCTATGACTTAATAGTAATGACATTGGACAAGTCACAGACTCTCTCTGGATCTCGGTATTCAAATTTCTAACAGAAGTTGAATAAATTATGTCTATGATCTTATCTAGGTGTAAAAGACTATAAATCTAGGAGAGATAGAAATCCTCTAGGAATGTATCATATCAGTCCTTATCAGTCAATCACTTATAGTTCAGTGTGATTCAATGGAACCTGCTGCAGTGCAGAGGGCCTGGTAGCTAAAATGAGAGACTGAACGAACCATTAAGCAAAAAAAATCCGAAAAGACTAAATGGAGTCCAAGAAAAACACTGCTTATCAGTCATTATTTTATCCAGAAATTACTTGAAAACATATTTTTAATATATCGATTTCAGATCAAATATATGATTTATTTCTATTTTGTGACTAATTTCTACTTATAAGTCCCTTAAGAGATAATTCATCCTTTTATCCACAGCATCTAGCATAAAGCCAGGGACATAATAAATATTTAGCAAACCAGAACAAACAATTTCACTGTATACACTCTCGTATTTTTCCTTCTGTGTCTAGAACATCCATATATATTCAGTAAAGTCACCTGAAATTTACTCCAACAAGGAACTTCAGAAAATTGAATGGAATGTTATCAGTAGAATGATTAGAAATTAATGTCCAGAGTTTATTGTATTTAATATTGAAGCTTTGACTAATATTATTATGTTTATAATTAACTAATAACAACAGATTTTCAATATCAATGGTATATAAAATTATAATTGTAGTGCAGAGTAATTGTTGTATATCTTTATGAAACTGTTCTTTATTACTTGTTCATCTCACAACTCTCAGTATCCTAAACACATTTCTTTTGGTCATCTATCTAGTTTATTACAAAGTTTCCACACAAGGCTTTGAAAAATGCAGGAAAATCTCCCTAGACTTTTAATTTCAGAAATTTCACTTTATGAGTTGGCTTGAAGATCAAATTCTAGAAATGATAGCTGGTTCACATATCGAGTTCAGCTATATCATCTTATAAATTTGTAAGCTAGCCAATTTGGAACAGATGTTTACAGTTTTAGACAGTAAATAGAAATTTTAACAAAAAAGTAAATCTTGATTAAGTTTATCTTGAGTTACACATAATTTAATTCAACTGTGTTTGATTATAAGCACAGAATCATAATACATGAAGCATTCCTTAAAAGCATACACTATCTCACAATACCATCATAAATATTTTCACTTTTTTTGTTTTCTTTTTGCCAGTTCATATGTAAGCATATTTTATATTTTAAGTGTTACTGTTTTTACTTAACACTGCATTAGAAGTATCATATAATTATTCAGGTTACTACATATTCTTTACACATGATTTTTATAGCTAAATTAACATTTTAAAAATTGGTGTGTTAAAAATCACTTAATGATACCCCTAAGGACATAATTTTTTTCGGGTATGCTCACATAGTTAATACAACACCTATATGTATGCATATAATTTAATATTTTTAATTGTTTATTTCAAAAGTTATTACAAGTGAGATCCTTGGGTTAACAGGATATACAGCTGTTAATTTAAATGTACTAATATGCATTGAAAATAAAAAATTCCAAAAATAGTTTCTCTTTCTTTCATAAATTAGACATAGTTCCATACGAAAAACATTTTGTGAAAATTATACAATTAGCATGTGAAAAATTGTTTTGATTTTGCTGTTTATTTTATTCTTCACAATTTAGTTGGCAATAAGTTTTTTGGACAATTTTAATGCTTATTCTGTTGAGTACTCTCTATCGTGGGTGGTATCAGTAGTTTATGTTTTCGAATTTTGTAAGAACCTCGTTGCCATAGTGACCATGAAATGTACATTACTATAGTAAAAATAAAATATAGAACCAAATTTCAAAAATCAGTGCTTAAATTGTTTCTTTAAATTCACATGTTCTTCTAGAGCTGGTGGGGGAGGGGGCACTTCATAAACCACTCTATAATTTCTTAAAAAGAAAACCAGTTTTACCAAGAAAATAGATTAAATTTTGAAATTATGTTTTTACTAAAAAGTCTACATTATACATTTTTTAAAGTTTATTTGTAGGCTTGATAAATGCAATAAATGCAAGTATATAATTGATACAAGAAAATTCTAGAAAAAATATTTGGTAAAGTTTATAATTTATTTTATAAGGAAATAGGATTTGGAGATTAATATTAAAATCTGACTGAGATAACTAAAACATCGAAGAATTTTTTCAAAAAACATTAAAAAAATTAAATTTATTGATGAGTTACCATGTACATTGGAAATATAAAAAAACTGGAAACCAGAGATCTAGGAAATAATCAAGTACTAATGCCAACTTTCTCAATAGTGTCTATACAAAATTTAAGATCTTGAGCTACAGATTTGACACTGTATGGATTACAGAAGACAGGAACTATAACAAGATGCACCCAAGGTGTGGAAGCTAACAAAAAAATCCCAATAGAGCTGGAACTTACGGGCTGACAGACAGAAAAAGGGAGAACAAAAAATAAAATGTCCTTTCCCAATTCTTCTTAAACTGCTTCCTCTAAAGATATTGACAACCTGACATATTGCCAGTATTTGTGTTAATTTTATATCAAGCAGAAAATAATAAAAACTATGTGTCATTTAAATTTTTAACCCTTCAAAAGTGCCAAAATTCAATTTACAGCGTATGTTCCAAAACTAAGGTATTTAAAAGAATTTAAGATTGTCTCAGGTTGGCAGACAAAAGGAAGCACTGTATGAACTCAACCTCAACCCAGAGCATAAAAAATGTCCATAAGTGAAATTCAAAAAAATAATTAGTACTTCATTATAATATAGAAGAAATTAACACAGAAAAAATACTTTTACACACACCCACCCACTCACACACACACACACACACACACACACACACACACAAAGAGAGAGAGAAAAGGTACCATGCATAAAAACTAATGTAAACAGCAGAAATAGACTTTGGCTAGTGTAATTATCAAAAACAAATTTAATAAAGATAAATAAATATAGTAAATATATTTTCTATAGATAAAAGAGAAATTTGAAAAAGAACCAAATGCAATTTAATATCTTAAATTATGACTAGAATTATTTTTTAATGGACAGATAACGCAGTAGTTTAGATATAACCGACGAAAGATACAGTAAACTGGAAAATTTGTTCCAAGAAATTATTTATATTTCTGCCCAGACACATAAAAAGGGATTAATTTCATCATGTGGAAGAAATGGTGGAAAGGCTTGATACATATCTAAACAAAATTCTGAAAGGTGATACTAGTAAGAAGGGTGACAATGCAACATAGAAAGAGATGATAACTGAATACTTTCCAGAAATTTTGAAAAATATTACAGTTCTGAGAGTCCATCCATTCCTAATCAGGATAATTAACGAGAAATCTAGGCCTAGACATGTCACAGTGAAATAGCAGAAAAGCAGAGAAAAAGAGATATTAAGAAAAGCAAGAAAGAAAGCATAAAGCAGCATCAAAAGAAAGGTAATTAACTTGGCCAGTGATTTGTCATTAGGAATGACAGAACTTAGAAGACATTGAAGGAATACCTTCAGTGAGAGGAGAAAAGTAACTGCCAATCAATAATTCTTTACATAAAAAATTTAATTTTATGGACAGAAATATAAAGATATTTTGAGAAAATACGGGGGAAAACATTTTAATCAAACAAATGTAGTCACTAAAGTAAATGTTAATGAGTATATTTTAGAAAGAAAAACTGACCATAGGTGAAGCTAATAAAATGCAAGAAGAAATTTCAAGTTAACAGATAGGAAAATTAATCTGTAAACCTTTTAAATAATTATATTTTTATGAAACAATACTTATGTCTGATTTGAAGGGGAAAGTTAGAATTTAAATCCTAGACAGCAGTACCAGACAACGTAGATGAGCTCCAGGGTGAAGGCTAGATGGCAGCACTAAATGATTCTGACTTTTAATATTTAAAAGAAAAAAAAAAATCCATGAGTTAAATTTGGATGTGTTAAGTAAATTACAGTCTAATGTACCTAGAAAAATCAACAAAATAAATAAATAAATAAATAAATAAATAAATAAATTTATTTTATTATTATAAAATATAAATATATAAATATATATTTATATATATAAAATATATAAATATATATTTATTTATTTGCATTACATATATATATAACTTCCAAGTAATTAGAGAAATAATAATATTCAAAAATATTTCTAAATTATCATCCAATTCAAAAGAAAGCAAGAGGGATTAGGAGGATCAGAAAAAGCTGAACAAAAAAAATAGCACATTATACTATTATAGAAATAAGTTCAACTATAACACTAATCACTCTAAATATAAATGAAGATAACATACTTTGTATGGAACTGTTGAAAAAAAATGCTGTTTCAGGTCCAGAAATCAGATGAGAGGAGAAAAATTTTAATCTGATAATGGTCAAGAATTTGTCAAATTTTTCTGGATCCTTCTACATAATCTACTACTTTTGTTAGTTTTAAACACTACAAAAAAGGCATATATTCTTTTGAGACAAGTCTGAGTGTTTACATCAGTAACCTCAAATTAGTCCTCATCCAAGGTTGACTGTCTCAGTAACAGGCACTACTATCCACAGGTAATATTGAAAATCATCCTTGGCTCCCTTCTCACCTTTCTTCTCTGGTCCTAGCTATCCCAAAGTCATGATGACTCCTACCATGCCTTTGAATTTATGATCTCTCCATTTCGAACTTCTCTATTCAAGTTCAAACTGCCCTCATCTGAACTACTGCAATAAACATGTAAAGTCAACCCATACACACTTTGAATATCATTTATTCTTCATTTTATAGTCAGAACAAACTTAAAAATACAAATGTAATGGTTTTATTCACATGCCCATAACCACTCTTAAACAGCTTTATTGAACACATTGTTTTGAGGTAAAAGTAAAACACGGTGTAGTCATATGTAATGGTTTTGCATTTCTGGTTCTTAACCTATTTGGGGGGGAGGGAATTTCTTATTAAACAAACCTCTGTCTTTCTTACTTCAGCCACCTGTGTCATTTTCAATTTTTTCAAATACAGAATCTCTCTCTGTGATATAGTACTTTCGGTGATGTCTCATACTCAATCCCTTGACTGCACACTTACCCTTCTGCTGTTAGAGAATATTGAACAAAATTTATGATTTGTTATAGCAAATTCTCTTATAAGCTCTCATAGCATAAAACTCTTCTCTTATAACAATGACAATGTGATATTTGCTTTTGAAATTGTTTAGCTTAATGACTGCCTAATTCAGCAGGTCCAAAATCCAAAAGGTAGGACGAGGGGCTATTTGTGTTTACTATTTTTCCCCAGAGATGACAGGTATATGTGAGAAATTCTCCACTGAATAAATATTAAATAAACCAGTTTTCTTTGTTTTAATTCCCTCTAAACTCTTCTGGGGAGTTGAAGTTCTCTTCACTACCACATTGGTTTAATGAATCAAGAATCACAAGCCTGGTAGTTCTCAAGACTTGGATTTTTTACCTAGTTGGTATGTTAACTTGAAGAGATTTCTAGAACAAGTCCACTTTTAATCTCTCTTAGTTACCTATGCAATCTAGAGGATGCTTAATAATCAGGGAAAATTTTTAACTTACGATACTTAAGACTTTATTTAAAGAGTATATTTTTCCCTTCCTTATACATGCATAATTTGCATGGTGTGTTTACATTCAATAATATCCAACAAATGTCAAGCTCATACTAATTGCATATTATAGATGCAATTAATTTCAAGGTAAAAATCTCTGAAAACTATTACAAATTTGTTAGGGAAGAATGGAACATGGATGTAAAAGTTTTCAGTAATATGTGAAGTTTAAGTAACAAAATATTTCTATATAATAAAACAGCTACTCAAAAGCAAATTAATTTGAGAGATATATAATTAAAATAAAATGTGAATTCATCTTCATTTTGGAAGCAATAAGTCAACATATTTATTCTTTCTGGAAAAAGCACAAATGTGAAATTTTGATATACTGATTAAATTCAATTTATGATTCACTTTCATGTACTAACGAGAGTAGTCAAGATAGATCATCTTAATGATCAGAGTTGACAATAAGATGATAAACAGAGCATAATTAATGAATTTCTTATTTAGCCTTCTCTGCTACTGGCATTATACCAGATTAGATTGCTAGCATTAAGCATCATCTTAAAACAAGTGTTTTGTTTAACAGTATGTTTATCCATTGCAGTTGGGGCTAAATTTGACATTGGGAGAAATTACATGCAGAGACTCACCTGAGATAATATAATTTTAACTATAAAGAACTATGCATTTATTGTTAATGAGTTTAAATTCTTTTCTGATTTTGCATAACAAATATACAAATGTTATTGAATGTCTTTTTTCTGCTAATATTCATCTTAATTTTTACAATATTGAACAGTTCCTTTACATAAATGAACATTTTGAAGGAAAGTAAAATAACTTCTATTAGTATTATAATTTTATTCCACCAAACTATTTTAAGGTGCAATGGTTGCTTAATGCTACTGTGTGTATTTGTTTAAAACATGACCTTTTAATAATTAGATACAGAGGCTAGAATCTATGCTCTCATTTTCAGTTATAAAGACATTGTTTCTGGGTTTGTGACCATTACAAAAAAAACTGTTAAGAAGACAGCATGAATAGATAAACATTGGCTTCCTATTTATTAAGTACATATTCTGAACATTGTAGGTTTTCTATTTCTATGTAATTCATATGCAGAAATAATTATTTATGGTAAATTGTATATCTTTCTTTCTATGGTTAAGGAAAAACTATTTTCCAAGATCATTAAGTTTAGTATGAAACTGTGGATTTTTAACTTCTATGAGGTAGAATACATCCAAAGGAGCTTTAAAAATCACAGAAGTATAAATTCTCTCAGTTGTGTGTGTGTGTGTGTTTCTTTAATGCAGTCTTTAATAGAGCTTAAAACTGAAGAATGAAATGTAGAAATTTATTAAATGAACATTTTTACTCCATCAACAATGCTGGTAATAAAATATTCAAGATGCACTGCAAAATACAACTTAATCGCAACAATGAAGACTGGACGATTATAAGCAAAAAACATGAAAATTACTCTGCCCTCTAACTATTAAATATTAAGAAATCCTCATTATCTGTTGATGTTTAGCTTTCAGAAATTTTAAATAATTTGTCTTTAATTTTTTAATTTAAATTCATTTCTCAGAATAATGTTAATAGTAAAATACTAACAATATTGCTTAAAATACATTAATGAAAGAATATATTACTAATTTGTTAAATAGTAATAAATAATATAAATTAATTTATTCCACTCAACCCTATATTATAAAAAGTAGCTTGAAACAAGATTTATGAAAATGTGTTCATCTTAAAATTGTAGCTTCTTTAGTTATTTATCCACCTCTCCATCTGCCTGTCTTTAATTTTTAATTATAAATAACATTTATTCTACATTAATCTTTATGTAATAAAAACTAAGCCATTTCTCTAGATTATTTTGATAATACAGATCCAGCTGATATCTGCTCTTTCTCAATCTGAATGTAAAAATCACATTATATAATAATTTTAATGTTTAAGTTGACTATAATTTTAACAATGAATATTAACACATAGGATTCTTCATGAAAATAGAAAGAAATGCAACAATAAAGTGCTTAATAATTTTGTATAATCTGGTACGTAACTTTTTAAATAAAATGTAAATTCTAAAACTATACACTTTGTATTATTGGAATTGATTTTTAGCAGAAGACACGTGTTTATTATTATGTCCATCCTCCTACCCTTATATTGATTCTTAATATTTTCGTTTGGGTTATCTTGAATTAAAAACTTAGACGTCTGAAAAATTGAATTGTTCTGCTAATATCTTGAGTATTCTTTGGTATAATCAAAGTATTCTATTTGTTTTAATGATCAGAAGCAATAGAAGGACATTCTCAACACAGATGGAACAATCAGTGCTATAAGTAACTCTGAAACCCAATATGCAGAAGCAGTTTGCATACCAGCCAACCACCCCCATTCACCAAAGTGGCATATATGTCAAACTTTATAATGCAGCATCAATTATCATTAATTAAATGAGCTGCTATACTCCCTAGTTATAAATGTCAGTACTACACAGAAACTAACCCCAAATGATAAATAGAAAGAAAAAGTATGGCTTTATCGATAGCCCCTCATAGAATGAAAAAAAAAAAAAAAAAAACCTACAACAATAGTCTAGTAGTTAAAACACTGCAGATGGAACTGCATTTTTTAGTTACAACCTGGCACCTACATTATGAATTATTCAAAACTGTATGAAAATGTGTCTTCCCCAGATTGTAAGTAATCCAAGCTGGCACATGAACTCAGTCTTTTATATTCATTGCTGGTGCTCTGAGAAAATACGATACATGTAGACATGCATGCACATTTTTTGTGGAAATACTAGAATTTAGATAGTTAAGATTATATTTGCACCAAAGTGAGATGAGAAACTTTCACAGAAGACTGAAAGCATTGTATTTACAACTAGACTATAGATATTTAGTACATATTTTTAAGTCTATCTTTTATTGTGGTAACATATGCATAATACAAAATTTACAAATTTAACCATTCTGAAATATATACCTCACAGTCATTAAGTGCATTAACGTTGTTGTGCAACCACTTGTATCTTGTTTTAATCAACATTGCATTGAAAAATCAACAGCTGAATAAAATAGGGGTGGGGGCAAAACTCTACTGACAATTTCAAATGGATCAATGAGCCAGCATCATTTTAATTACTCTTATCAATTAATTATGGAGAATCTTGACATGCTTGTAAGACTTATAACAGCCAGAAATATCTAAGAATTCTTAGCCCATTTGGCTGATATTTGAAATAAACATATCGATTGATATCTCGATACTATTCTATAAGTATCTCTTGATAATGATTTCCTCTTAAAATTATATTACTTTCTTAAATTTTAGTGCCTAGCAGAATGTTGTAATTTGAGTAATGATGTTCATTTAACCTATTCACCAGACAACATCATTCATAATCTTACTACTGACACTTGACACATGTGAAAACTTAACATGGTTTTCATAATCATTAATCTGATCCTAGGAAATATATGAGTTAATAAAACAAATGTTTCTTGAAACAATGAACAGCAAATATGAGAGAGGTGCCATATCTTTGTTTAGAATTTACATGTATTTATTAGAATGGCACAAAATAATAAGAAGTCTTAAATAATTTCTGTATTTTTTTCAAGGTTGTTAGCTAATCTGAATATGACAGTATTAGCCAAAGCAAACGGTATATAATTAGGAAATGTTTGTTTGTTTTGTATTTGAGAGTGTACTTTTTCTTTCATGCAGGAATTAAAACGTACTTTGTTTTTATTTTACATCAGGTTCTTAATTTTAGAAAATTTATTAGTAATATCTCATAACTCCCCAATATTTTATTCTCTTAATATTTTATACATATTAACTTTTATTTTACTTTTGAACGCAGGCAGTGAAATTTTATTTACTCACTGTTATATGGATTTCAAGTAGAAAACAACTGATGTTCAGATATTTTTAGTGATCTCTTCCATTATTAAAATAAAGAACAGTCCACTACAAAGTAAATTGTGCTCATATAGTCAGTACTCACTTCAGCAGCAAATGAAGAGAAGAACTTTTTTGTCTGCCTGAGAGCATATGGCTTTTAGTTTGTGTAGTACTGCTGTTGATACGAGGAACAGATTGCTCCAACTCCTGGTTTCTCTATGCAGTATCACATATTTGTCATGTGAGTACCCTTTCTTCAAATGCCATTTTCTAGTTTACTTTATAGGCAACAAATGAATGGCATTTCATTCACTAAAGATTGTTTCTAGAATCTGTTTCCTAGTTCTAGATCCTTTTCCTTCCTTGGTTTTATTTTATGGTTACTGATTTAAATTAGTTTCGAGAGAATAATTTAAAGTGACTAACTTTTAGTTGATCTTAAAACACACACAGACACACACACACACACAGAGACACACATGCCCTGTTCAAATCAATTAGCTCCTTCATTTACAGTGCTTTGTATTGTTCATACACACTTAATATCACAGACCTGAAAGCATCCTCCAAAGAGCATTTACTTTGAATGTCATTGATGGTCTCTAGAGATACAGTAAAAAAGAATGTTCATAGATAGATATCAAATTCCTCCTCTAGAATTAAGGAATAAAAAAGAATGAGAAAAGAATGAATTCAGATTAAGTGAAAAAAAAATGTCAACTTAAAACCTCAACTGGAAGAAATCACCAAATTATCTTTTCCACTGTAAATTTATAATGATGATGGAACTTATTAAAGAAGTTAGAGTCTAAGCTTGTGGCCAGAAATTGTTCAGCAGTAGACAATATGAGTTCTTTCTAAATTCCAGGGTATAAATCCCATAGAAATGGGAAAGCACAGAAAACTGAAATGAGGCAAGAAATGCCAGTGATTGTTAAAGTATGTTTTCTAACCCAGACCTTATTTGTGACCTCTTAATCTATATATCTAGCTGCATGATTGAAATATTTGTGAAAAGTACTTCATGTTCAACTTATCCAAAAGCACAATATTTCCTATCATCACCTCCTTTGCTGTAAATTGTGTTCACATTTGTAAATTAAAGGAGAAAAATTTAGGAGCATTCTTGGCACACCTTTTGATTCTGTCCCCCATATACTATTTATCATCATCCTGTTGATTTTGTTTAGTAAGTGTATCTTAAATCTGTACACACCTCTCAGAATATAATCTTTTAGTCTAAGCCATCCTCAGCTTAGCCTACAATTGACCCTTAGCTAGTGTGTCTGTATTTGTTATTATACACTCCCCATCCCATCTTTTCCAACACTAAGCTGAACTGATATTTTCAAAACATAATTAGATCATTTGTTCTATATACCTTCTTAAGGAAACTCAAATCTTGCATTTTCTGGAACTACACACTGGTATAATCTCACATCTACCAACTCCTCACTTACTCGAAAACCTCTAGTCATACTAGATTTCCTTCAGTTTCTGAAGAATGCTAAGCTTCCTCTCTCCAAAGGCGTGTGTCCATTCTGTTTTCTTGGACTGAATCTCACCTTCCTTCACCTTCGCCTATTTATGATTTACCCAGCCTTCCTTGCATGCCACACTGTATCCACGCTCTCATCTGTTTGTCCCACTCCTTCTTGGCACTTTAGATAGTTTGCAATAATACCTATTTTGGGTTGAATTGTGTCCTCCAAAAAGATATCTTGAAATCCTAACCCTCCGTATCTCTCAGAATAACAATATTTGGGAAAAGGGTCTTAACAGATGTAATTAGTTAAGATGAGGTCAATTGGAATAGGTTTTAACCCAAGATGACCTGTGTTTTATAAGAAAGGAAGTCATATGACACATAAGGAGAATGTCATGTGAAGATACAGAGACATGCAAACACAGAGATGAAGATATGTGAAGATGAAGAGGAGATTAAAGTTATGCTGCCTGAGGCTACCAGGAGCTAAGAGGAAAAGAAGGGCTCTTCCCTAGAGGATTCGGAGGGAGCATGGCCCTGACAATACCTTGATTTCTGACTTTCAGCCTCAAACAATGGGAGAATAAATTTCAGTTGTTTTAAGCCACGCAGTTCGTGGATCTGTGTTATGGCAGCGCTGGGAACCTAACACAACATCCTTCACGATTAGTACCTGCCTCCCTGCCCCTCCCCAATAGACCACAAGTTTCACAGGGGCAGAGAACTTAATTTGCTTTTCACCACTATTACATTTCTGGCACCTAACTCACAATGGATGCTTACTTACACAGTAGGTTTTGAATAAATATTGTGAGTAAATGACTATACATAAAATTTAACTCAAACACTTCTTTATATTTGATTTTAATTAAAATAAATAAAATTACCAGTGCTTTCTCAAGGCAACTTAAAAGCTAGTTAAGAAAAATTATTGAAATTGACATAAAAATAAAATAATGGCTTGATATGTGTCCAAATATGTAGGAAATACAGCATTTTCAATAAAGAGTGAAAATTTATTGAAGAAGGTAGATATGGTTTTCAAACAGAATTTCTTTTATAATTTAAAATATTATGTTAATGTTCAGTGCACATTTGAGGTTCCTTTTGGTGCAGAGAATTTATCTCAACAGGCTCCATTTTCCCAGGTCTTGATGCAGTGCTCAGCACATTGTAAGGTTCAAATTTGACTCAATCTTTAATGACTTTTTCAACAACATTTTAAAGAATATTATCAGAAAGCTATAAATGAATATAGTGGAGAAAGATGTACTTCACAGGACTATAATGGCTACCTATCTTACAACACAATGTAAAGATACAAATAATGAAAAATAGATTAAATCTTTATACTATACTTATTTCCAGGTCTGCCGTTATCAGTGCATTCTATCAATGAACTTGACAGACTAGCATAGTGAATATGAGCTCTGGCTCTGGAGACAGATAACTTGAATTTGAAGGACATTTTTAAGTTAGATATAATGAGAGTACCTTCCAAACAGGGTTGCTGTGAAGATAAAATGTGTTAATCAAACAAAACGCTAGTAAATGTGTCTAGAACATACTATGTACAAATTAATGCATAACTGCAAAACCACAGGGGACATCAAATAAATGAAGTTTCAAAATGTTCAAACCCCCCAAAAGTTTCAGTCCTTCATTAAAAATTATATTGTCTTTGGCTATGATAAGATTTTTTATTGCATTTAACTTTCACCCCTTATACTAACCCAGTCTCTGAATTTGTTTGATAACACTATTAAGAAGAAAATTCAAACTAATATCCAATACATACATGCACTTCTATATAGCATAAAACATTATAAAAACATTTTAAATGAGATAATCATGAATACAAAAATTATTTTTAATATTTCTACTCATGCCCTGTAAAGTATATTGCACACTTTCTAGAGTGCATGCACCACAGCTGGGAGCCAGCTGCATCAGACCATATAGTCTAGAAGCAAAGGACTGAATCTTCATTGTCTTCCATTGTATTAAGGGTACCTATAGCATAATCTGATACACAGAGGTAAATAATAGGTATATCTTACAAGAATATAAAAATAAATGACAATATGCACTCCAGAACACATATATCCTTTCTCAAGCATCATACATGATTATTCAGAAACGAAGTCTTAGTTAATTAGACAGAATGATTAGGTAGGAACTAAGTCTTTGAATTCTAAATCCAATGCTCTTCAATTACATCGCTTTGTCCATCTAGAAATATAGATGAAAGATATATAACTTATGCAAATATATGCACATATATAATTAGTAATATAAATATTGATAACGGGAAATAATGGGTTATTAGGATTAATATGCAAGTTTATAAGGTATTTGACTAAAAAATTGTTATGATTTTCTAAACTTAAATCCTAAATACCTAAATATTAAAAAACAATTATCAACCAGAATTGATAAAAATAGGAAGAAAAAAATTTTATCAAAAAGTAACTTCTCTAAATGATTCTATATAAGAAAATTAGATGAATAATGCTTGATGAAATACAACAAAATTGCAAGAGTATTTATATATGTGTACATTATATTTTCTTCTAATTTTCTGAAATTTCTAAAATGGCAGAAATTAATGGCTATGTATATGTATATATTCTTTCTGTCTGTCGATGTCATTACATATTGATCAATCTACCTACTTTTGTACCAATTATCTATTAATTATTTTGATAACAAGAAATTAATGATATAGAAAGATAAAATCCATTAAAAACCCAAATAATCAATTGTGAAATAAATGACAGCTATGTTCCTATTAAACATTAACCACAATTGAAGATAATAATTGTTGATAGGCTATATAATAATCTATCCTTTCCCTTGAATTTAAGGTATATAATAATTTACCCTTTTCATTGACTTTTGGAATTATAAAAATATCAGTAGGGTGTTCATGTTTATAACTGATGAAAGTGATAAGTAATCATGCCACTTTTTATCCTATCAATAACTATAACACTTTTTTACAGAATGTATATTAAGCTCTTATTTTACTTAATATTTTTTGCTTTCTATTTGAAATTCTTTTTTCCTGTCTCTCCACTTGTAGTCACATTGTATTCTCCTTGAGGATGACTTTCAACATTCTCAAGCAAGAAGAATAGGTATGGTTCCACACTTGGATGACTAATCAAGTACTAGAGGTTCAGAAAGAGGGATTTATTTGATCATGTTACTACCCTGCTTAATTCATTGTTGATGAATAAACACATGAGTCCATTCTGTCAATTTTAATGAGAAATGATTGTAAAGTAAAAATTAAATCAGTTAGCTTCCTATCTACTGTCAAAAACACAACCTTATTTTCACTGAAAGTCTTTCTTCTGGTGAAAATCATTGCTTATACCTTTGACCCCTTTGTGAATCAATTTGCAGAACCAGCAGGTTTTTAGCAGAAAATAAAGCAATATATTTTATTCCATATTTACAGGAATCTGTAACACAATTTGTTCCTTTTAATTTGTAGTGAAAGAAGTTGATAAATTGTAATGTATAGTTGGCATACAAAACAAATATGAGGGACTTATAGGCAATACCACAACATTATCATTAAATGTGATTACTCTATTTTTCAAATATTTCCACACAAACTATCTTTAACAATTTGCACTTTTATTTAGTAAAGTATTTATTATCGTTTCTCTGACATACCTATATAATCATGTGAAATAAAGTTAAAACTTAAAAATGCTGCAATACGTACTTATATGGGGATAGCTGTACACTTACCTTTGGAAATAGACACTGATTTCTAATTTGATATGTTTTTGTTATTATGTATAGATTTAATTATAAATTGTTTTAAGGGTAGAATGTAGAACATGTATTTTGCAAATAAAGTCTAAAATTTGCATTGTATGATTAACTAATTTCTGTTCCAGTTATTCTTTGCAAAATAAGTGCTTATAGCATTATTATTATAAAAATTAATATAAATAGCTACCATTCTTTTGTGTGTTACTAAAACACAACCTAAGACAAAATTAGATTGAACCACTCATAAACTTTTATAATCTCTGGCAAGATTCTTAGATTATCTTCAGTTCTTCATAAGTAAAATATAGGTATTAATGGTAGCTTCCTGGTTAAATATCATATACTTTTTGTATTATGAACATATTTATATAAAATTGTGAACTTAGAAGAAATGTGATACTTTGTGAATCACCACTCTGAGGATATTTATTATCAATTTTATTTTTAGCCTACAGCTTTTCTTAGCTTCTGATTTGCAATAAATTATGTTGACTTCCTTTATTCTCTACTTCAAGCAGTTACTATATTTTCTCAGCATAAAGACAACATTAATCTTTAAAAATATTTCTATTACCCACAAATGCCCCAGAAGCTTGTAATAACATTTATAATGTATCTCGATGAGATAGATAAACACACTCACCCACAGAGTTTAGTCTTGGAGCAAAATGATGAAACTAGAGAGAGTAGAAAGCTCTTTACGAATCACCACTGGGATGCTCAGATATTCCTTTCTGTTCACCATTCCCACCCCCATTACCATTCCTCTCCTCTGCAGCACAATCAGCAATTAGAAAAAATTTAGAAGCATCAACATCTTACCAAAAATTTCATTACAAGTCTTCATATATTTTCATTTTCTTTTACTCTCCTTGAAAATAATCTTCTGAGAAAGATGAAAGGATAACCTATGCATCATGAACTGTCTAAAGGTGAAAGTCAACTCTCTGCAAATGTGTGCTGCAAAACCCAGTGATTAGAAAATGGACAGCTTCTCTTATCTTATTCCTACCAATGGAAAACCCAATCATATATTCCAGAAATATGATGTTCTTTCAGCTATAAGCAACTTGCAAATAATTCATTATCTACTTTAGTGTAAAAACTTTTATTACTCTTAATAGTAAGTAGAAGATTGCAAATAGCAGGAATAAAAAAAAGTCCAGAGAAAAATTACAAAGTAAATTGAAAGCACTAAAAAACTTAAACCCTGAATTTTACTAGAATATCTTTAACTAAATAATGTTTTTCTCCTATTTTCATGCAATATATAATGTACATGAAATATACCATTTGATATTTAACTTACTTAACCTAATTAAGTAGCCATGAGAAAAGAATCATGAAAATGTCTTTATTGAATACTTTATTGATAAGAAAACAAATGGGCAATAATAGAAATTTTAATTAAGTAAGACTTTGGAACCAAATATTAAAAAAATAATTAGAAAAATAAAATTAAAAAGTAGTTTCAAGAATAGTACCATAATATTTGGGGAAAATATTTAAGATTTATATATAGATTTCCTAATTCTAAATCTCTATAACTGGGTATAGTCATATTTTCTAGGATATGAGAATGCCTGACATTCATTATTTGTGTGCTAAGCTAACTCAAATGGAATAGACATGGACATACATATATTAAGTCCTAGTATTCGTATCCATTCTCTACAGTATCTACAATACAGCTATGAGTTAAAAACAACATAAATGACCTTGAATAAAAGATAACCTCTAAAAACTAAGTTTTCTTATTTGTGCAATGAAAATTGTAACAGTACCAAATTAAAGAGTTGCTGAAATGATTAAATGAAATACTTTGTGTAAGTTTTAGTACTGGATTTGATACAGAATAAGTGCTCAATAATTGAAAATTTTAAATAAGTTGATTTATTCTTAGGATTTAAAAATATGGTGTGAAAATATTATTTAAATAAGATTAACCAAAGACATTTAGATAATTTATCAAACTATATTAAATAAATGACTCGACCAAACTAGTATTATTGTAGAATTAATTCTAATGGTATCATAATCACATTATAAATAAAAATTCTAAACAATGATAAATGATAGTCACATATATGCAAATAATTACTTAATAATACATAAATTTTAAAATAAAATATTTTAATTTGAACCCCAAAGAATAATTGAGATATATCATCTGATGTAATAGCAATATAATTAGAATACATGATTTTATTTATAAATCTAGGCTATCAATGTTAAATCTTTGATATATTTTGTATAAAATTACCTAGTACTGCCCTACATTTAATAAAGATAATCACCTTTATGTCGTTATATTTTGTAAATTACCTGATGTTTATCTCAACCATTTGATTTTTTGTGCAACACAATGATTTTAAAGCATATATTGAAAATTAACAAATATTATGAGTGCATTGTTAACCCTAATTTCTACATGAATTAATATATTCAAAGAGTGATTGAAAAGGAAATTGGCCAAGTTAACTAAATTGCCCCATGAACTGAACCTAAAACTAGACTCTTTCTGCTTACAACATGAAGACTTATATTTTCATCACTTCTATAGATGTTAGTCTATTAAATTTTAAGATTATGTCCTTGAACTATATTCTAACCAAACTTACTCTAATTACATTTTTTTTTTTACACTGAAGTAATGTACTTCTGCTAGCTTCTTAAGGGATCTATTTGGGGGTGGGGATAGGAAGAGGAGGAGTGTTGGGTGTAAAACCTAAGAAAGGACAAAACAAGGGCCTCATCTCTCACACTAAATGTGTGACATCCACATGTCCTTCTAGAATAGATCCATCAAAACCAAGTCAGACACATTTTATCATAGAACAGTGACTCAAAAAAGCTAGATTCCTGGACCTTACTCAAAGATATTAAGATTTAGTAGCTATGAAGTGAAGTCTAGGATATTGTATTTTCTAAATCTTCACATGATAATTATGATCATCTAGTTTGCAATCTGATCAGCAGAGAACTTAAGTTTTCCTACACAGAATAAAGTAGGTAATCCACTCATAGGTCATATGTAAGTGGTACATTTGATGATCAATTCTCTGGCCTATTTTTCATTGTACTCCCTAAAGCATCTATACTTTGTATTATTCATTTAGCATCTGTCATGTTCTATCTGAAAAGCACAAGTCCATGTGTCAGCTTTGGAAGGAGAAAAGACAAGACAGCAATAACAGTAAAAATAACAATAGCTTTGATTAGGTGCCAGAAACTGAATTTAAGAATTTTCTTACATTATGTAATCCTTACAACAATCCTGTTCACACATATCCATCTTAGACTTTTTCAGCAGTAACTACATATAGTTTATATAGTATGTGTAAAATAACATGGTGCACAAACTAAATGAATTACAATTTTTGTTTTATAGATAAAAAGAAACTAAGAGAGTTAAATAAGTGGCTTAGTTTGCACAGCCAGAATTCAAATCTAAGTCTCTCTAGTTCCAGAGGCTAAATGATGAGAAGTGGAAGAGGAAATAAAGAACTGTCAAAATTTTCTAGTTGTAAAACTCAGCAAAATATTTATGTCCTAAGGAAAAAAATCACAATTATAGAGTTGTCCTAATTCTAGTCAGGTTTTCCACTAAAAATAATAAAAATTAACTCATTAAATGAAATATAAAATACATTTATTGAAAGAGTGTTAGGTAGTTGACAGATTCAAAGGTGAGTGTGGTTTGTTGAGGAACCATAACTGGCAATGCTTAGGCAAAATTTTGCCACAAAAATAGTCAGTTTAGAACAAGCGAGCAGGGCCTTCAGCCCTAGGATCTTTTCACTGACAGGGCTTGACTTGTATGTGGCCATTGGACACTCACTATGGTTCCTTTCTCCTCTTAATTCTACTACAGCTGCCTCAAATGATCACCAGTAGACCCTAGGCCTTTGCAAATCCTGCCTCTGAATAATATCCCATCTTCCATAACTGGCAAAACTAAAAATCTGCCGAAAGGTGGTAAGAAAAGAATAACTACATTCTTTTTATCACTCACTATTATAGGGTTTTAGGTTTTGTTTAAAAAAATAGCCAAATATCATTTTAATGACATCATCTATAGATAGCTTTTTCACAGAAATCTACAAATCCTAAAAGAACACAGAAGTTAAGCCAGGATAGAGAATAGGAGAAAATCATTTCAGACAGATTCCTGCCCCTGTGGGATTTATATGTTTAGCAGGAGGACCATACAGATTATCATCCAAGTCAGGATAATTCTGAGAGTTAAAGATGATATTAAGTATTCCAGGAAAATATCCTAAACAGAGATTATCCCAGATAAACCTATTTGTACCATTATCCAATTATTTAAATTGATACACCTAGGACTGTGGCCATCCAGTAAAACTTTAGCCATTCAGTTGATTCAGATTTCTCAAAATCTTACCAGTGTTATTTTTAGTCTTTTGACATTATATCTGGCAGCTGAGCTGGAGAGAGGGGCTGTTCTTAATTACTTCTCTAATAAATCTATTTTTTTTTTTTTTTTTTTTACCTCTGGGCCTGGCTAAAATGTTAGAAAAGTTCTGTGTAATGACTGAGAAACAAACATGTAAACAAGATGAAATCGGAACAATGATACCCTCTCTGCTTTTCTAGACTACACCAGAGGTATAGCAAGAGGGGAGTTAGAGAGAAAAGAGAGTGAAGGAATAAAAGAAGGGAGCAAGGGAGGAAGAAAGAGAGAAGGAGACATGTGAGTGATTTTGCTGTGTGTGTGCATGTCCATTTGGTCTGTGTCAATGAATAGATATTGCTCTTATTTTACGTAAGATACTGAGAGAAAAGAGAGAATTTCTCACATGATCTGTAGTTTCTATAGTTGACAGAACTATATTGGTACTTTATTAGTCAAAATAGTTGGCCTGTTTAGTGCCTGGAAGGCAAATAATTACTCAGGCTATATGTAAATTAAATTATTGATATTGTATTTTAATTAAAGCAACTTAACATTATAAGTAAATAACACCCCAAGTCTAATTTTTCTTACATCATCAGATTATGCTTATAGCTATGCTAGACACTGCAGAGAAGGATCAATTGGTTTTTATTTATGATTATTACTATTATTTACGTCTCTAACCCTTTACTGTCAAACTATATGGTAATGTAGATTGTTTTAAAGATGGCTCTCCAGGACAGCAATATGTAATATGCTACATCTTAAATTTTATTATTATCATTTTACCTGCAAAACACCCTCGTGAGTTGTTAAGTAGCAGCATGTATCATAATATCAACTACTCTAAGTCCTGGTCCATAAAAATTGCATCTTTCATGTTGCATCAATAATTTCACAGTGATTAGTAACACAAATGGAAGTTTGTATTATTTTATGCAATCTGCACATTTCCCCTAAGAAATATAATACCAATTTCTATGGAGGAAATTCCATTAAATTTTAATGAAACTGGGAAATTTGAGTCTCACATATTTTACAACTATTTTTCTGTATCAGCACTGTGGCAATCATGAAAACAGAGTTGAATTTCACAATTTTATATATTCTTTATTTCATGTTTTAGCCGTTCTTCTTTTAACAAACAATGGTACCACAGTGTACCTTATTTTGCTTAATAATGTAGTCCATGAAGATGTCAATTTTAATTATAAAATAACTATGACATTAAAATTAGGCATTGAGAATCATAAAACTTATAGGTTGAAGATACTCAGAAGAACCTAGGAATATCAAATTCAATAGTGAAAACTGACATTTTTACAACCAAGAGTGACAGTCTAGTAAGCTGACACCAACTGTATGTCAGCTTCATTTTACTACATATATCACAATGTGACTGAAGTAGAGAATGGCCAAGAACAATTACTTGGAGAAGTAATCAAATAACGTGTTTAGCAAATACATCACATCTATGTAGCATTTCCGTACTGATTTCCTGGTCAGAGAAATCCTAAAGTGACTTTTAGCTGAAAAAAAAAAAATAAAATAAAACAACTGTGGTAGCTATATTTGATAAATTTATTAATCCACGATTGTTTACTGTACCTGTCTATATGAGAGCAAGAGAAAATGTTATGCCGCCCCCTAGTGTAAATATTAATTTCGTAACATCAGAATTACAGTGACCTAAGATACTCATTGCAAGGAAATCATAGCTATGGAAAGTAACATTAAAGAGAGTTAAAAGAAATTCTGAGCTTTCCTAAAGCTAGCTTTCTAGGAGCCCAGAGTGTAGTTTCATTAACTTTATAAGTCAAAAGAATCACAGATATTTAAAAGTTTACATAGGATTTTAATTTCTTTATCTTCTAGAATATTCAGGGCACAATGAATATTTTAAGGGAGGAGATTTTATGAATCTTGGGGTAGAGATAAGTACAAGAGAGGTGTCTAGGGAACACTGAGAAAAAAGAAAATATTGATATTGTTCAATACTGAAAGTGTCCAAATTATGTAAATTTATACATGTTGAATTGAACAAATAAGATTATAATACAGATTTTAATGTTCTAGTATGAAATACTGACAATAGCCACCACCATTTACTGAGAGTTTATTATGTGTCATACTTGGTACAAATTACTTTAGATGTTTCAGGTCTTTTCATCTGCAAATCTTTCTTCTAGGTAGATTTTACTATCATGTCCATTCAAAGAAAATATAACTTATAGTGAGAAAGGTGAACTTGACCAAGATCATAAAGCTAGTGACTATTTGTAGATTTCTCTTATCTGATCAATCATTTCTTTTTCTTACTAATATAACACTGATTTTATTGGGATTAGGAGTGTGCTTCGCTTAATTAATCATGCTTTTATTCTTCCCTATACTTAGAAGTGGTCCACAACTCTGGTCAGAGATGTAAGCAAACACTGTTGAGTGCACTTTTTAAAAAAATTACAAATTTTTTGTCATTTCCCCTTCTTTACTTTAGCTTAGAACATAGATGTGATGGCAGAAACAGTAACCACCTTGTGACTGTAGAACAAATGCAGCAAATAAAATGCCAAAAAATACAAGGAACACAACTCCAGTTGAACCAAGTTGGACATATTGGTACTTGTTAGACCAAGGTAAACTACACACTATGGGTCCCCTTGGTGAATCTGATGAAGAAGGAATAAGAACAGTTTTATAGGATTTGGGATTGTGTGAAGTGATTTTTGTGGAGAATGTTTTGGTTAAAACAGTTTTGTTTTGTTTTGTTTTGTTTTGTTTTGTTTTGTTTTGTTTTGTTTTTATGGACTGTACTATGAGAAGGAGGGGCCGATTCTGTGATTGCTTACCTTAGTACATTTTTTGTCTAGGAGGAAATAGGAACAGAGTAGGGGTAAAGCTGTAATTGGAAGCCCCTTTTGCTTATGTTATCTGGCACATGGGATGCTAGGAAAAAAACATAACCTCATTAAAAGCCTACTTTCTTATGTTTAATCTACCAAATTATATACTTTTTCCTCTTCTTTAAAGATAACCTGATTTTATTCAAGTATAATGACTATATGTGTGATTGGTTATTGGACCCTCACAGTTAACAATAACTATAGTTTTCATAGTTATAAAAATGGTTTTTTTGGGGGGGAGGTGATTAAAAGATAAATTGCAATCCAGGAAAAGACTTAAAATAAAATTATTATATTCTTATGTATAAAATAATAGAAACATTCCATAATAAGATATATCAATTTTAAATCTATAATTTCACCTATTTCCAATTAAGTTCAAATATAATTTATATTTTAAACACTAATTGTAAAAGAAATAAACTGATCCTCAATATATCATTCAGGATTCTCCAGATAAACAGAATCAATGAGGAGGTGGGAGAGGAATAGATGTTGGTTTTAAGGAATTGGAAATTAACCCAGGGCTTATAGGTTTGTGGGCTTCTGAGGGGCAGCCTAGTAGGCTGCAGACTCAAGCAAGTTTTGATGATGCAGACTTGGAGCAGAATTTCTCCTCCAGAAAACTCAGTTTCTGCTCTTATAGCCTTTCATATGATTGCATGAGGCATCCATATCATGGAGGGTAATCTCTTCTATTTAAAGTCAACTGATTGTAAACATTAATCACCTCTACAAAATAACTTCCCAGCAACACATAGATTGCTATTTGATTAAATAAATGGCTACTATTCTGGTTGGCACATAAAACTAGTCATCATACTCAGCATAGTTCATTTTTCTAAAGTCATTTAAGATAAAAAAATATGTTTTATTATAATTCGATATGGCATTATCATCATAAACATTTTATAAGTTAAATGTACTTACATTTAGAAAAGTATATAACTTTCTTCTAATGGTGCCAAACCATTATGAAAGAGTTCAGAGTACTACATCAGGTAATGGACTTTACTTTGACAACTAGAACTGTTTTAATTATTTATTATCCTATTTTATCTTATACTTTGCTAGGAAGTATGCTATAATACATTTGTGAAATTAATGAAACTTTGCTAGTTGAAAACACCATCATAAAATAATATATATGGTAAGAATTTTTTCGGAGGTAAAGGCTAATATAGAATGAGATAAAACAAAGTAAGTGGTTTCAGGTTAAAATTTTTAGAAAGGGAAATTAATGAAATTATATTCCTTACTTTTTGTAGTATGAGATATAACAAAGCAATAAATCGATATACATAACTTCTTCATGAATTTTGACTGCAGTGTACCAGATCACAACTGCTACTTTTTTTTTCCTTTCTGGAAGGAGTACTCAAACGCCTAGTATACATCAATTGCCTTCAGTAGTACTATCTCATTTAAACAGGATCGTCAGAGAAAATTATTTCAACATTATAATATCATTACAAGTATTAAAAATATAATTTATCCTATGAATCATACTTTCAAAGAACTATTTTCCAAGTACATTACATGAACTAAAGATGTTTACTATAAATATAATTAAAGAATAAAATTACATTCAAAATTAATTTTTAAAATGACCAAAAACAACAAGAAATTACTGCAAATATCTGTGGCATGATGACAGTTTGCAACTTTAAAATACAGAAAGGCATCACCCTCAATCTACACAAGTTTCTTCATTATTTTAATATTTCTAAATATATGATTTGGAGGATGTGGTGAAACAATTCGACCAATATATAGTAAACAGATACTAAAGAAAAATGGGAGCACACCAAAAACGTTTTTAATACTATCTGTCTAAAAGTTGGTACCACAAAGGGCAAATCTAGAATGATGAATAGGATTCTGTCTCCCCCTGTGTAAAATATGGTTCTCAGTCTAAACAAGTAGAAAATGTAAGTGCCCTCACTGGTCAGGAAGGTAGTATAAATACTTTAAAAACCTACATAACAGTAAAAAGCAGTGCAGATAGTAGCAAACTGCGAAGTACATTTTTCTTTGAATGGCATTTACACTGAAATATTTTAAAACACTTGTTAAAATCAAAACCGAACGGAGAGCAGCCGTGAAAATTCCCTGAGCAGACAAAACAAAGTTAAATTTAGCTTATTTTGCAAGGCTAACCTGACCTGAGTCATTTCTTGCTTATGTCTTTGGAAATCATATGCAAAACTTGAACTGTTACCCAAGATTGATATGTGGTAACAAATGAAAATTCTAGTATTATAACCAATTACAGTGAGGAATAAATAGTCATAGCCTTCTCATGACATAAGCTGCTTTATAACAATATACCCCTGAGCCTCATTCCAAGTTCTGGTTTGAGTACTCCTGGTTTGCAAACTGTCTTTTTGGCGTGTACACAATAAACTTTCACTAATTGCTACTTCCCAAGCATAATTGTGAGTGATTCATTGGTTTTACTTCTGTTATTTCCAAAATTTGATAGTCCACAGCATCAGACATGGGATCCAAAGACGACCCTAGTGACTCCAAGGTTGGTGAGCAACCCGCGGCTGTTACCCACGAACCCTTTGAACTCTCTGCTTTCTCACCAACCCTGGAGATTGAGCGTAAGTCACTCGTGGATCTGATCTCTGCTCTCTTTGTGTTCTGAGCTCTCCAACTTTACTTTGCACATTCGCTTTGTGTTTCTATTTGTTGAAGCTTCTTGGTAAGTCACCCTTCTGCCTGTAAGGAAAAAACTCATGATTCCCTGAGTTTTAGGCAACAGTGGGATTACTACATAGATTATTTGTTTTAGAGAATCTAAAAGCAGACATAGATTCCAACTGGCCTGAATGTCCTTCCCCTCCTTACTTAAAGACTCCTGACTCTTATATGTATACCCACTCTGGGCCAGGATCTTGTGGGTTTTTTTGGAAAACTGATGAACTTTTCGATATTTGGAATTGTAATGGCTACTTTGGGGAAACTAACTTAGACCATCTTACTGGGCACCTTTAAAAGAGAGGATTCCAAAACTATCAGAGACAGTGGAATTCATTCTTTGTGATATATAGAAGCTTTCAAAAGACAAAACAACTCCAAAAAATAGCCTAGAAGGATATTTATACCATACAACTAAAATAAATATTTAGTAAAACAATGGCCATCTGATCAGGTAACTTTGACTTACTTCATCTGCCCGAAACCCAAATTGGATCCAACTATTCTTTTAAGTTTTACACTAGGGACATGGTTAAAATTTATAAAACAAATCTTATTATATATATATATCTATATATATATTATACACACACACACACACATACATATGTGTGTGTGTATATCTTCCTGTAAGTTTATGTATGTCTATGTATATATGTCATAGATATATGATGTTTTTCAACCTTCAGATGGTATTGCCAAAATTAATTTGTAAACATATCTATTTAATTGGCTTAAAGAATATTAAGTATTTATATAAATCAAGTCTATTCTCAGAAATATAGAAACTAACCCAAATGTTTTTCAACTTCACATGATCTGGGATAATCTTTGATAAATAAAAGCTAGTTTAAGTCTGTTGGTTTAATAAAAGCAGCCATGTCTTCAAAATTTGTCAACAAGAAAAATAATTTAATGTGATGGTAAACTGTTTGGTATCTAATCTAAGCATAACTGCTAAAAGTGAATAATTTAAATGAAGGTAAATAAAAGTTTATATTAAGTTAAACTAAATAATTGACATTCATTGCATATCTAAATCATTTAAAAATAAGATAAACATTAAATGCTAACATAAGTTTATCTGTTTTTTAATTTTTATACAGAGACAAAGGTTTATGTTTATTACTAAACATGTTTTTGCCACATTGGAAAATTTACTATATGGGCAGAAATAACCCATACAAGCCTCTTAAGTAAGTTTCCCAACTTTGGGAAAGAAGCATCTACCAGGGAAATCTCATCTTGGCCATTGCCCTCTATGTGGGCAAGAGTGACTCCTATGTTAGATGCCTGTGGAATGCCACATGTGCACAGGGACACCCTGGAAATGCTGGCTGCTTTAATGTGTTTGCTTGATGAACTGCACATAGCGCACTGTGGGTAAAGAAGGGAAATAAATGGCTGCTGCAGTGGGCTGGCTTCCAGTGAGGGCCGTAGCTGGACACTGATGCCCACATAGAGGCTGAAACTCAAATTAGAAAGTTGGAAGAAGAGCTGAGATTAGAGAAGGACATGTGGTTGTTCACTATTCTGCTAACTTTGAGACTGGCAGACAAGGTGGGAGAACAGGATAATAAGCCGAAAACCTTAGTGTACCATTTTGCACAGCTAAGAGGGTATAAAATGTCTTGGATTAAGATCTGGGAACTTGTGCAAAGCCTGATTAGAATGCTAAGAGTGGAAACTCTGGGAAAGTGATGAGATAAAGAGGATAATGTGGCAATTAATGAGAAAACATCAGAAACACCCCATGCTATTTGACCCCTAATACACAATAAACTTAAATAGCAATTATCCTGAAAATCTTAAGAGAAAACTTACATTTTTTCCCTCTGTCCCTGAAAGCTGTAAATCTTATTATGTCTTCAAAATATAAACACCCCGAGAGATAGCCGAAACACTGCCACAGAGACTGAAGAAAGAAAAAGGAGGTGCACATTTTAAAAAAAACAGACTGCTGTATAAGTTCCCTTGATTATATTGATTTGTAAAGCAATGTTTTTTACAAAACTGCTAGAATAAGGGTGAAAGAAAATAACTATAGGAAAAGTAGATAAGGAAAATAGAATGTATATTTTGAATAAGAAAAGATATGAAGAATGTATTTTTTGTTTGTTTTGGTAAAGAAAGCAAAAGAAAGTAACATTGTCCAAAAATTAAATGATCATCCCAAAATAAGAAAAAAAAAAAATAGGACAAAACCTAATTGGAGATAGAAAGTTGCAAAAGGTCTGTGGAAATGAATCCTGAGAAAGGAATTTAATGTGTGGTCAAGCTAAGATTGGAATGGTTTTATTTAAGTTTAAAAAGTGTTTTAATATCAGAAGTATACTGTGTAAAACTAGAATTTTGTTTTCTCTGTTTAAAGAAACCCAAAATTTATTATAAGTATTGTTCTTCTCTTAATAAAAAATTATAAACAAAAGTTTTTCTTTACCTTTAATGTAATATGTTTAGGAAATGATAATCATACTTTATCTTTATCAGACCTTTGATTACTTAAGAAAATTGAGTCTTGACTGTTAAAAAAACAATTTTTTTATAACTACGTAACTTTTTGTATATTTTAAATGTCATGGGAATCATTGTCAAATAAGAAGTGATGCTAAACTTTCTCTAGTGTATATTTATATGAAATTCCTGGACTAATATGTACTGGTATACTGATATCAGTCATAATTTTAAAATTTATGTTATAGAAATAACTAAATTCTCTTGTCAATGGCATTATAATGAACTCTCATCAGATCTCTAACCATGGCCAATTTTTTAAAAATCTGTTGTTATTTGTAGACAGTTATTGTTTCATTCTGATACTTCTGCAAAACTGTTCCTGCAAAAATGCATTTTCAAGGAGATTCATCCAAAAAACTCTGACAAGTACTCTAGAATGAAGGTTTCTGATAACTTTAAGAATATAACAGTGAATGGGTTAAGAATTTCTAAAATTCTGGTGGAAATCTGATAAATTCATAAAACTATTAACAAAAGGACCAGATCAACAAAAATTAATTACAATAGACTAAATCAATTGCTAAAGATGATTACAGTTTTTAAGTCTTCATTTAAAACATTGCTGGTACTTTAATGTTTTATTTTCCAGATTTCAAGGACCCCTACTTCTCCTCTCTTTAAAGCCATTTAAAACTCATGGCAATTTGGTAAAGTATATCTTTGCAAAAAAAAAAATGAAACATATTTTTCTCCCTACTTGATCCCTCCAGAATTCAGAAACTCTTATTAAATATTCTTATTTTTCATGACAATATTTGTTTTTGCATAATAAAAGTCTTTTCTCCTCGTAACAAGACACAGTTGGACAAGTTTTTGGCCTAGCCTCTTAGCATCAAGAGACTTTTAAAAGTTTAATCTGAGATTCCTTATGGAAAAGTCCAGCAAAGATTTAAAACTGCCTATATGGTCAATTACTATTCTTGCTGCTTTTACTTAAATAACCAAAGCAATTTCATTAAAACCAGAATTAAGTTGAAAACAAATAAATCTCATTATGGTTATCTTTGATTGAAATGGGGATGATTACAGAGAGAAAATTATATTTTAATAATACACCTTTATGAATATCAGATTCTAATGCTGTTAATTGTCTGAGGTTTTGATTTCTAGCTGCTAAGTGGATTGAATCTTAAATTCTTCTAGCTTCCTGCAAACTAACTTTTTCAATGTTGTTTCACTATTTTAACTTGGAATCACTATGAAACTAAAACTGCCCTTTTCTCTAAACTATACAACTAAAAGCTGGACAACTTGATAGAAACTTCAGAGCAGGTATCACAACAACTCATTTGTGGACAATCTTCATGTCTGTTTTTATGAAGCCACTCAGAAAGATCACCCGAGATACTGATACTGCAAACCAAGAAAATCCGTCCGATTGCCACTGCTTGCCCTCCCTCATTCCATCTGAAATTGCTTCTAACTTGACATCTAGAAATTTTCTCAAATGGCTGATCTTCAAATTCAGAAACTGAATTTATAATTTTCTCAAACTATTAACCTTTGTTTTTCTTTTGTTTCCATAGAAATGCCTCTCATTAAATAACCTGATCGCTCACAGTGTATAGAGGCATATTTTGGGTCGAAGCTCACCTGCAGCACAGACTCTTGAAATAAAACATCCTTGTGTTCATCCTGTCCTAAGTAATCATGATAATATGTGTTTGCTAATATATCACGCTGTGCTTATGTAAATAATTTTTTAAAAAATTAAAACTCAAATACGCATCAGCCAAAAAATTATTGAACGACTTAGAAAGATAAGACCTGAATCTAATCCATTTGACTGATACGATTGGTTAAATCTTGACTCTTGGGGATCTCTGCTCTGGGGAATTTTTCAATACTTGGCTGTTGTTCTCTTTATAGTCATCATATTAACCTCTCTAGTGTGCTGTATAATTGTGAAGGTTTTAAATGGGTGTTGGCAGTCACTCATACACCAAATGGTACCCATCAGGATCAGACAACTGGATGAAAGCAACAATAACCACATAAATGATGAAGACAGTGACAACATCATGTCCCTCCTCTTTAATGATCAACCAGTGGAAACAGCAAATGTGTGATTCTTCGGCCTGACTATGTCAATGGTGGTAACCAAGAGTAATGCTATTGGTGAGAGAATGACCAAAAAGAGGAGAATCATTCAAATAAAAAAAAAAAAAAAACCAGCCTTTAAAAATTCCCTGAGCAGAGAAAACAAGTTTACTTACACAAACAAAGCTCAATTTAGCTTATTTTGAAAGACTAACTTGGTCTGGGTCATTTCCTGCTTATGCCCCTGGAAATCATAAGTAAAATGTGAACTGTTTTCCAAGATTGATATGAGGTAACCACTGAAAATTTGAATATTATAACTATTCTAATATTCTAATATTATGAAGAGATTCTAATATTATGAAGAATAAAGTTACTGCTTTATAACAATACACCCTTGAGTTTCATTCCATGTTTTGTTTGAGTACTCTTGGTTTATAAACTATCTTTTCGGTGTGTACACAATAAATTTTACTAATTACTACAGCGGATCCTTGAATAATATCTTTTTGTTTAAAGTCACTTTGTTATAACACTGAGATGTAAAAAAGAAAAATTGATTCCTGGCCAGGGTCACTGTCCATGTGAAGTTTATACATTTTCCCCATGTCCGTGTAGGTTTTCTCCAGGTACTCCGGTTTCCTCCCACATCCCAATGATGTGCATGTTAGGTGAACTGTTGTGTCTAAATGGTCCGAGTATGAGTGTAAGTGTGTGTGAGGGCACCCTGCGTCCTGTCCATGATGGGCTCCTGCCTTGTGTGCTGAGCTGCCAGGATAAGCTCCAGCCACCCAGGACCCTGAGCTAAAATAAGTAGGTTGAAAAATAATGATCTTGTTTTTATTAATCTTTCTTAAATGGATGTACAGCTCACATTTATAACAATGTGTAATATTGGAAGTGTTTTAGGTCTTTTTTAGAAGTTTGGAGATATACTTGTGACTAGCAATTTATCCTAGGAACTTAAGTTTTGTTAATATCAATTAGCCTATGATAAAATTGGTTACATTATACCTCGTTTTGCTTAAAGTCCCAGTTTCCAAGAACCTCTGGACAACATTAAATGAGGTCTTACTGCACTTGAGTAATTAACTGGTTTTACTTCCATTATTTCTGAACTTTTGACACATGGTGCGCACTAAACAAACTACTTCAGCAGCCTGAATTTGGTTCTGAATACAACCACATGAAGCCTTTGGACTAGGTGGTCCTCAAGGGTCTTGCTGATCTCAATTTTCAATAAAATGTAATTGCAGTTATCAATACTCAGAAAATATTGGTGCAAGGCTGAGAAGTGAAGGCAACATATCTGTCACTATTTTAATTTCAGGTCTCAAAAAATCTTAATATTTGGTGAACTGACAAGGTATGTTGGAATCATGGGTATCACTTGACAACATTTGCCTTAAAATTCTGCTTGCTTACATTTTTGAGTAGGTCATAGCATAATTTAATTGTTATTTCCTTACTTGAAAATGTGTTCTGAAAACAATAATGTGTTGTAAATTTTCTAGAATAAAAAACAAGTATTGCAAAAATATATATAACACCTTAAGTTCAGAAAAGCGAGACAAAGATGGTCTTTAATACTGAGTGTAATCGTTTAAAAGAAACTTGGAAGAATAGGCATCGACTGATTCTGTTAATAAATCTATAAAGTGGGAAAGTTTGGGGATATATTAAGATACCACTCTAATCTGCCCTCAACTCTGATTTTTCTTGAGGATATTAATCTAGCAATGAGTTTTTCATCAGCACTATTTCAGCAACTGGTCTCTTTAGTCTTACGCACAATTTTAAATATGTCACATAAATGGTCTTCGATGAATGGAGAAATCTTTCAAATTACATTTCCTAGGAGATGCAGAAATATGTAAGGGAATGACATGAATGATAATGCTATAAAAGAGAATAATAGAACAAAAGGCCATATAGTATATTCCAAAGACCTATCTAATTTTAGTGAGTTTCTGTATATACAAAGGGAGAAAAAAAGCAGAATTTTTTCAGTATTTTCAAAATGAATACATATGAAAATGTTCTGAATGATGAGAAACTTGCAAACATGTCAAAGTATGTGAATACTTTTTCAACATATTCAAATCGAACAGGAGCGTCACTGAATACATCTTAACGCATACTATTTTGTACTTAGCACAGAGCCTGTAAAGCCTAGAATAGTGCTTTGCAATTGAGGCATCTCAATAAATCTGAATGAATTCAAATATTTTGAGAACCCATTAATGACTTAATTATTTTTTTCTTACCAAACCAGGTACTTAATATATTGGAAATGGAGGGCAGATTATAGACAGATTAAATTCTGTATTAAATATGTTGAAATATATATATTTAAATGTTTTAAATATATAATTAAAGCAAAGAAATTCTGTGGCTCAATTGAAAAACATAAGTTTAACAAGATGTCTTTATCCAATAAACAATTAAATATACAATGGTGGTTTGGGAAAATCTAGGGGAAAAGAACAAGTCTATGTAAAAGGTAAACTTAATTCATTACCATTGAACCATATAACTTATTCAGAATATTCTGGAGCACTAATAAAACATTAGCTTATTTCTTATTCCATGGAATTAAAGCTATATCACAGATATGATGCTATATATAACAGAAGTCATAACAAGCAGAGTGACCTTTCTCCTTGCTAGTAACACATTGCAAAATGGAAATTTGCTTATTCTCAGTTAAAATTGTCAAGAGGAATATATTTAAAAGCTCAGAAATAGGGTCAAGATTGACAACAGAATTGAACTTTAAGTACTTTTTAAAAATTTTATGTGCGAGTGGCATAATATGACCTATGGAAAGGACTGCACATTTTGATAATCTCCTCAATATGAGTGGCAGGATTACATTCTAGATTTAGTACTAAAGCAATTAATCAATGTCAATGAAACCAATGTTTTATTCTATATGTAATATTATCTTCTAAGTAACTTTTAGTTCATGAAATATCACTGTATTAATAGTGATAGGCTATCTTAAATCACTTCTCCAAAACCAATGTTTTATTCTATACATAATTTTATTCTCTAAATAACTTTTAATTCATGAAATATCACTGTATTAAGAGTAATAGGCTATCTTAAATCAGTTCGATGAATTTTTGAAGATCATAAAATTATTTTTTTAAAATCTGAATTTCAAAAATATTCAGAATATCCATTATTTACCTGGTAATTGAAATAATTGGAATTTCTTGAAAAAATCAAAATACCTTTTCCTTGAATGGTTTTTGTTTTAAGTTGTGCTTTAAAAAAATGTCCTCTTAACTTAATACACATTTCAAAAGGCAAGAATGTGATGATGTTTTTAAAAGAAAAATTCAAAATATGTCAAAATCAAATAAACAAGAAAGTTAAAAAAGCTCATAATTATTATTCTATGAAACTGAGTCAAAAAACATAATAACCATAAATTCTTACTTAAAACTCTTTAAAATGTAGTACATACACATGTTTAAGATTTGTGTTTTTTAGTAAGGTTGCTAATTCTGAGAAGTTTCAGGTTCAGTTTTCTGTTTTTAGCTTATAGTAAAGTTTTAGCTTATAGTAAGTCCTCATGGCATCTTATATGCTGTAAAAAAAATACATTTTTAGGTCACTATAGATGTTTGTAAAGAATCCATGTTCTTTAACAAAAAATTCACTTATATATATATTTAGAATCTCTCCTGTTATACTTGAAGGGTAGATACAAGTCTCATTCTCTTCAATAACAAAATCATCAAAAGAAAACAAACATATGACATATATCACATTGTTAAGTAATAGTTTTGAAGAGTTGGACCATATATAAAAATATACATCGCTTCTGTCATTATAATTCTCTTACTCAGGAGATACAAACTTGGAAGTATAGAGATATAACCTGAAAAGACTAGCTATGAAGTCCCTATAAGTCTTTTTATTAAAACTAAGAGAAGTAATATAGGAGCTATTTCTAAGACTTTTTATCTGTTTGTTGCTTCTGACATTTGTATATATTTAGATTTATTCATCTCATCAAAGTAGCTGCAATTTAACACCGATTTCAATCTCAAAGTTACACTGGAAAATCTAGACTTTAACCTATTCTTTATTGATATGAGTGATAAAAAACTAATTAATTTCAAACCCATAACAAACAAGTCAGCGTAAGCAAGTTTAACCATTGTTAGAAAGACAAGGTTGACTGAAACATCAAGATTACCATACTTTAACAAGTTGAGGTATGGTAAATACATATTTTTTTCTATGAACTCAATGGTATAGTTTTAGCACCTACATCATATTTGTAATATGGAGATAAGATCTTGTTCAATATGTTTACCCTTTCCCATAAAAAAAAAAAGCATACTTTCTTCAAAATGAAGACAACTCCCCCCCCCCCCAAATTTACCTTCCTATAGGCTGAGTTCTCTAAATTGAGCTAGAATAATCTCAATAATTCCCTTAGCCTTTGCCTACTGCTCTGTATAGTACTCCACTAAGAAAGATCACAGAAGAGTATTTGCCCTTTCTTTTGTTCAACAACAATCTTATCCAGAACAATAATAAAAGCAACAAACTAACCCTGCTTCTTGGACTCTTAAATGAGCTAAGAGGAGGGATCCAATAGATACATAGGAAAAAGAAAAAATAATCAAATCATCACACCAATGTCAGAATTCACTTAAAACTTCTGATGAGAAATTTTTATTCTTAGAAAACACATCAGAGGACATTGAAAAATATGTAGAATCATATTTTAATATATATATAAATATAAGTAGATTAAAAATACTATATTTACATTTGGATTGATTCTGTCTTTTAAACTTCTACGCTACCAATTCAGGTTAGATAAACACTTTAAAAAGGGGGGGGGCGCTACTTGCTAATGGACCCAGATTTTAGGGATATATACATTCACATATTACCACCTTACTCTGACTTTACCCTCTTTGCAGTACTTAGCCTAACGAGCCTTCTTTTATTTATTTATTTATTTATTTATTTATTTATTTATTTATTTATTTTTCTTTCTTTCTTTCTTTCCTGAAGTGTATACTTCTCTGGAGATGCCAATACAGGAGAGTCAGTTCTTTAGGGAAATTTTGTAGCTAAGAGGGGATTTGGAAGAAAAAGTAAGAGCTATCACCCTGCACTATCTCAATGCTCAGCACATCTTCACCCACCAATCAGGAGTGCTCTTCCTATTAGGATGCTGAAAGATGAAGCTCTGTGGTCCAGTGAGAACCTCCCAGAGACTGCATGGGTTCTGTTTGTCTCTAGCATGTTTCCTAGTGGCTCGCCCCTCACACTTATCTCCAACATCTTTTGAGTAAATAGCTTAAAGTTGACGGCTTGGGATTCTGGAGTCACTCAGTTAAGCTTAGTACTGACAACTTCTCACTAGAGAAGTTTGCTACCAGTCCTTCAGGAGACAGCCGGAACGGAAACTCCTTCTGAGACCAGCACTCCATCCCTCCACTTGCTTGCTCCAGGCCACCAGCCACATGGCTCCCTGTCTCCATCAGAGACACCCACATCCTCATTCACCTTCAGCTTCCTAAGCCGAAAAATATTATGGGGTCGCTTGCGGTTAGGGAATTTTCCTTTTCTTTCTTAAAAAGAGGTCCTGTGTGACACAGTTTGCTTTAAATGAGGAGAAACTGGAGTAATCTTCAGCATTATGGAGTGAGATGCAGTCCCGGAGCATTGCTGAAGTGTCAACCAAAGCCCTGGATCACAGCTTTGCCGAGATTCCTGTCTTCTTCTACACCTAATTCTCACCCCACACCCATAAGATAAATAAATGAATACGTTATAAATCAAATTGAATCCCAGCACCTCCAAAATCTCACAGTAACCTCAATCTCCAAATGCCCTCTTAGACAAGAGACAAGGAGGCAGGGTGAGAAGGGAGTGGGGGGAAGAAGGACAGAAGCGATTACCAGAGTTTTGTTCCCGTTCTTGCTGAGAGGGCCCCGGAAAACTCCCTTGATGTTGCGAAAGTGTCCGTTGCTGAGATGCGTGGAGCTGATGACAATGTAGTAACACTCCATGGGGCAGCCGCCGCCTCCTCCACCGCAGCCGCCGCTCCCATGCACCCCGCGCCCGCAGCCGCAGCGCGCCGGAGCTGGGGAAGGGTGGGCTAGGGACCCGAGGGGAGGACGAACCTCCGCCTCCCTCGCACGCCCTCCAGAGACAGGCTCACTACACCCCTCTGCCGTGCGCGCCCGGGCTCCTCCGCCTCCGCATGCTGGCCGCGCTTTCCTTCAGTCTCTCTTTCTCTCTTAATTCTCCCTGGGGCGAGGCGCCCCGCGGGAGGATCGCGGGCTGGGAGGGGCCGGCCAGGCAGGCTGCACAGAGCGGAGCGGGAGTCAGTGCAGGCGCGGCGGCCGAGCGGAGCCCGGCAGCGGGAGCCGCCCGAGCGGTAGCAGCTGCGGCGGCGGCGGCAGCAGCATCCCCCGCGCTCGGTGCCCGCACTCGGAGTTGCTGCTGCTGGCAGGCATGAGTGTTATTATAGTGAGCGGCGTTGCCGGTCCATTGCACTGAGCCAATGGCAGGGAGCCACTGGGCTGATACTGAGAGCTGTCAGAGGAGTACATCTGTCACCCGCTGCCTCCCCCTCCCCACCCTCCCCCACCGCCGTCGGGACCCGGCCACGCGGGTCGCGGCGCGAGTGGGAGCGCGCACCGAGCGGGACGCCCCCCGCGCAGCGCCGCGACCGCAGAGGGCCAGGAACGCGAGGCCACCGTGGGCGGGAGGCGGAACGGCCAGCCACCGAGAAGTGGGAGACTCCTATGAGGTGGGGGCGGAGGGGAAAATGAAGAGACAGAGATTTCTTGCCTGGCAGTCGGGGTTGGGGGAGGGTGTTAGGGGGATAAATAAATTAATAATTCAATTCCAAAGCCAACCGCTTCCAACTGCGGCGTATTGAGGCAGGTGCCAGAAGCTGCTTCTCCCTCGAGACAGTTGCTACCCATTGGGCTTGGGTTATTTGATTTTATTTGTTTTTAATGTATTTTTAGCTTGGAGGCTGGATCCTGTTCAGAATCTTAGAATGCCTCCTCCCCTCCGACCACTACAACCACTACCCATTTGTAGAGCTCATAAGTGCTTGTGTTGATAGTTTGGGGGTGGGTGGGGGGCTTGACGATGCGACTGGAAGAGGACAGAAGGTGAAAACGGGGACCTCTGGTTTATGTGTTCCTCGACCTCGCATCCCCTGACACCTCTCCCCTGAGAAACTCGGGTCTTCCTAAATTGCCAAAGATGAAAGGAAAGGGATGCTTTGTCGCAAAGAAGCTGCTTCCACGAGCTTGCTTTGCATTTCTTTATAGTTCTTTCCCCACTACAGTGAGTGGTAGCGAACAAAAGCGTTTGCCCTAGAAGCGACCTGAATGGAAAATCTGCTAAGGAATTAATGGGCTCCTTAACGGAAAATAGGGAATAGGGTCTGGTATATTCCTTTCCCTGAAGACATTATCAGGCAGGTTTTTAAGTGGCCAAAGCAGCCATCTGCCTGGATGTGCCCTCCCGCTCCCCTTCTCACCCAGATGATTCTCTCTTTGTGTAAGTTTAACTCCTCTGAGGGGGTAGGGTGAGGGCATCCCATCAGGTATATATACACGACTCATTAGTCCGCACTTTAAAAGATCGATTAACAGACAGTGGGAGGCCGGGAGATGGTCTCTTCAATGAATTTGCTAAAGGCTTTATTTTCTTCTAGTCTTAAATGGCTTAATTGGTTAAAGCAGATTCCAGACATTCTAATGCTCCTGTGTCAGAGCAAACTGCACTTTGATATAAATTGTGTTTGTCTTGTTTATTTGAAGGTCAAGATTGAAAGACATTTCATTCATAGTGTCTCATATATAAGATTTTATATAGCAGTTACTCTGCAAACCATAATATGACCCTTAAATGAATCTGCCAGTTTGATTTTACTCTTTGAAAAGAGTAAAAGGAGTGAACAATATTTATGAGGGGCAATAGTTATGTGAATAAACGATAACTTATAGGGGTAAGAGAGGGGAGTGCTACATTCATTCATATAGGGGAAATTCTCCTTGTGTCATGCTTAATTTAAACAAAGAAAAAAAGTTAGTGTGGATTGATCAAAGCTCATTATGAAGTGTCAGAGTTATTTAGAAGTACTTGGCTAAATTTCTCAGATATCCACTTGGGGGAGTCTGGAAGTCTTGGGAAAAAGAGCAAGAATTTACAAAACTTCTATGCTCTGTGGAACAAATTACCTAATAACTTGTTAGAATTCAGTATGAACACACTACTACAAGAAAAAAAAATATTTACATGATCTCCACTAAATATTGTGTGGAGATTAAATCTGTTTTTTATTCCTATCATTACAGCTAATTTTTGATTTATACTTTGAGGATGCAGGGATTTTCTAAAAACATCACTTTAGGAACAGCTAATGACCTGCATGATTTTCATTATGTCTTTTGAAGTTTTAGAAACATAGTTATTAGACAGAAGATAAAGTCTTCACTATTACTAAACCAAACTAAGAAATCTCCTAAGGAAATGGAAGATGCTCTATATGTGTAGTTTTCTTTTATAATGTGCCTATCATAATAGTCTATGCTAGATTTTTGCAATATTTTTCTCTCAAAATACTTCTGACAAAATATTCAGACCTTTATCTACAGCATATAAAACTCACTTTCCAGTTTATGATAAAGGGAGCATAGTTATGTGAATTGTCCCATGGAACAGAATATCATTTATATGGAATGTCATATTGTTTCTAGTGGAAAAGTTCATATATCATATATTTCATATATCTTATGAAATGTATATTAAAAATAAACTTTAATGAAATACATTAATAATCTCTGAAGAGTCACTTTACTGTTAGAATGGTCTACTTTTGCCACTTGCATGTTTGATGATATGATGTGGTAGCTTTTGACTATCACATCTAAACCTATATATAAATGGTAGTAAACACACCATAGATTTACTGCTAATACATGAAGGATGCTAATAGTTTAAAAGGAATGTAGGGTTTTTTTTTTCATAAATTTTATCCTCATTATTTTTCTACATATGAAATAATCTATCTCAAAATTACCTAATACTAAGTATAATCAACAAGATTCTATACATACACCTTGAACATATTTCAGAAGAGAGCGTAGGTTCCTCTTGTTTAACCTTATCTCAATTGAGTTGCCACATCTGTAATGGTCATTCAAATAAAACTAATAATCACACTATATGAACTCACTATGCCATTACCAATGAGCTGTTTGCCTGTGAATTCTTCATCACATAAACCTTAATGTTCAAGAGAACAATGAGCCATCACCGTGTGCAATCTGGTTTCTAACTACAACGAACAGCTACTAGACAAAATGAAATCCTTATATCAAAATATGAAAAAAACTTTCATTTGAATTTTGCTAAAAATAAAGTGAGAAGCCAAGAAAGAAATTAGGACTTCCCCATCATCTCAGAGAAGCATACCTTTATGTATCAATAAATTAAAATCAGGCAACAGTTATAAAATACTGTGCCCTTCCATCTTACTGTTCCTATTTCTTTCCTTTTGTCATGATGCAAAAAGAATAAGTATATAAGTAAGCATCTCTAAATTTCCTATTGTTTTATAATCTCTTTGATATCCATAGATTATTCTCATTATTTAAAAGAATTCTAATTTCTATTATTAGTAACTATTTGACATGAATTATTTGTATGGAACAATGTCATCCTAATTTTTAATAGTAAAAGATTTTCTTCTCAATGACTTGGAAAATTTATGAGGTTAAATATCTAACTGCTGTTGTAAACATACAGAATCTATATATATTAATGAGAAAATATTTTAAAGTAGTTTATGAGATAATTATAAATCACTTGATTTTAATTGCCTAGTTTTCAGCTGAAAAAATTATAATTTATAATTTAAATATAAAAGTTTTAAAAGAGTGACATTAGTCAAAAAAAAAAAAAAACTTGCAGTTCATATTTTGCCACCACCATTTTTCAATTCTACCCTTTCTATAAGTGCAATTTAAATTAAGGTTCCCTATAGTCTGTGCTTGTACTTATTTACCTCACTCCTTGTTCTTCCTCTTGTTTTACTTAACCTAAATTTGGGTTCCAAGTTTCTGTTCAGCAATGGAGCCTTGTTCCTGACCTACTCATGGTTCACACAACATTTCAGAACAATGTTGCTGTGAAATGTCAAACAAAGGTCCTGCCACTTTTCCCAGACTAGTGGCTGGACCACACTACATTTTGAATCTCTGCTCTGATTCTCTCTCTCCAGTTCTTCCAAAGGGAAATCCTCCCTGAGTTTGCCTACTGTTATTTGAGACCATATGTTGCTACTTCCACATGCCTGAACTTCAGTTTCCTATCATTATGCTCTCTGTATGCTTTAACTCTGTTTGACGGGATAATTTACCTTCACTAAAGTGAATGACCCACAAAGTAGATCTGCGTTTGGGTCCCAGCAATTCAGCTTTACCGGAGCTTCTGTGACTGAAGTTCCTGTTCTTATGTCATCCTAGGAAAGGAGAAAGCGTATTCCAGTGTTTTTCAAATGTGTCTTTGATATACTCTTAGTGGTTACAGAGTATTACTGGGGTTCAAAACTTTTTATTTCATTACTATAATAATCTTAACAAATTAGGCATTTCTTGGTCATTCGTAAAACTATATAATATAATAATAATTTGTAACTAAGTTCTCTCACTATATATCTCTTTCATTTGCATTCTTGTCTGTGATCACATTGATGTCAAATATTACTGCATTTATTGTTTAGATTAATGAGGAAAAATGTAGGCGCTTACCACATAAGAGTTGTATATACTCTAGCATGAGATCAAATGATATCATGACATGCTGCATGAGTGAAGGTGTGGCATAGCTTCATTAGAGAAAAGTGATGAGAGAACTATATCTCCATAAAGCACCCATAATCACCATAATCATCAGATATGCTCAGATCAGTATTGACACACCAATACTCACAAGAAAATTCATGTTTTGAGAAAGGATTTGATTTCAGCAAAGCAACATCATCTGTTGTATAAAATTAAGATGGTAAATTTGGATATTTCGTCTGCTGTATTTTTATTTGATTTCTATTTTTTTATTTACATAAGAGCCGTAAGCATATGGGTTTTTATAATTAGTTTTATGTTAACATATTTAAGTAAAATTATGCCACAAGTGAATTTAATCTATGCTAGGAAATCTTTCAAAAATAACACATGTTATTCAACTATTACAAATACTGATATATACTAATCATGGAATATGTATTGAATAACCATTACTGACCTTATCTGTACCTGATACTATTATTGCATGATTTAAAAGGAGATGGTGACTTTTTAAGGTAATTATTAATTATTCCCTAAGAATAGGTTCATTCCTCATATTCCTGTTTCTGTATTTCAATTCTGCTGGATTTAAATGGGAGACCTATTATATTTTAACAAATCTAATATCCCATGAATTGTAAGATGCACTCTTTTTATTTCCACAATTAATGAAAACCCACTACCACTTAACTGTAAAAATCCACTGATTATAAGACATCTGAATTACAAAGATGTTAAAAATAAAAGGGCATCTTAGATACAGAACCGAAATTTGGATAGATAGTACTAATCAATGTCATACCACTTGAAGATATGTCCAGCTAAAGTAACCATGGAATAACTTCAGTTATTTCACCTCTTAAAAAAAAGGAATAAGCCAGATATTATCTAATATATTTTCAAGCTTTATTTCTCTGATTCTCTGGCAACTTCCCTAGAGAAAATATTGGTCAGGCCTGGCAGAACAGAACCAATTTAGTTCCGTAGTTGAGGATATGTGTCTTAAATAGCTGGTGGAAGTCAGGAATTGTGGAAATGTGTAAATTAATGCAAGTTAAAAAGGATCTGAGAGAAATTTTGCAATTTTGCTTATATTCAACCCATAGAAGTAATTTAAACAATTGATATTAGTCAGTTCTTTAACATGTCTTAAAAGAATGTTAGGTTACCTATTGACCGATATATTTATCTAATACTGATATTGAGTTTTTATCTTTTTTATACCCTTACTTTTCATTTCTAATAAGTAGCATTGGAATAAATGTGAGAACAATGTCAATTTAAGAGCTAAAGCTAAATTTCTAATATGTTGCCAAAGAAATTAATGTAATTGGATGCTATATAATTTGCCAAAAGGAATAACATGAAGATACATTTTTATAAGTCAAGAAAAAGATGAACTATTATTACATTCCTAAATTTTATAATCTTTTTGGAAAGCAATCTGGCAACATCTATTAACATTAAAATTACATATAACTTTTGACTTAGCCATTATGTTCCTAAGACTCTCAAGTTACATCTGACACTTCTCTGCTCATATTTAATTGGCTACATAACTGCCATATACTCACACAAAGCAGCAACAGGAGGCTTGGAAATGTACTTGGCTATGTGTCTAACAAATTCAAGAGCTGCATTATTAAAGAAGCAAAAGAGAATCACCTGAAGGAGTTGTGAAAACACAGATTTCTGGACCGTATCTCCAAAGTTTACAATTCAGTAGGTGCTGAGTAAGGCCCAATAATTTGCATTTCCAGCAAGTTCCCAGTAATGCTGAGGCTGCTGATCCCTAGTTTTATTAAAAAAGGACTAGAAAACTGTCACTACTCTTCCATCCCATGTTGAAATTAAAATATAAGAAAACATATAGCCTTTCAAATAGCCAGATTGGGGGAAAAAAATAAAGTAAAACTACTCTCAGTGAAACTCACTTCCATCAAACCTATATCAGAAAGTCAGACTTAATCGACACCAAACACAGCGAACTTAGTTCCAGAACCCAATCTGGTATTCTGGGGCCATGGGTGTACTTTAAGTAAATAGGTACCTGAGTATGAATGTAAAGCCTTTACAGCTACAGACTTAAGAGATACTTCCATGGCTTCATGAAATAGGACAGTAAGAGGAATGATCGCCAGCTGGAAGAAGATGCATTCATACTAGCAGAAGCCAACAGAGACAGTGGTGGTTAGCAAGGGAAAACAAGATGTTCATTGAGACGACTTCTTTCCTTAACTTTTAGTATGGTACCTTATGCAAGAATCCATCTCCTTCAGTTCTACCAGGCAGCAGCAGGAGTATCAGTGGAAACTGAAATAAAAAGGCAATAGAATAGCAATTCAGATAAAAGGGAAGTGCCATCGATCAGTAGTACTTTAGTCTAAAAAGGTGAATTGGAGTTATTCGTACTACTCTAAGCAGCAGCAGTTGAAATAAAAATGAATTGTTATTCATAAAAGTAGAACATATAAGGATTCTTAGAAATAGGTAGAATTATGACATGTGCAAAATATTAGAATACTTGTTAACAAGTGGAGGTTACTTGTACTATAGTTTGGACAGAAGTATAAATCTGACCTCTTTGTGCCAATGAACCAGTGAGGCCTAGGGATACATGTATGTGAATTATATCTCATAGACACCCACACATTTCATCAAATAGCCATTCCCCTCTCTATGGTTTATATACCATTCTGAAGTCTCTGGCCTCTTGGGGACTCTATAAAAGAGCCAATAATATTAACAGTGAAAATGATGGTATTAATTGTGTCACATTTGAATGCTTACTATTATAATGTATGCTAAGCCTAAAACCATACATGCATTATCACATTTAATCTTTACAATAACACTAGAAATCATACAACATTACTGTTTGTATCTTATAAGCAGAAAAACTGATATTCAGATAATTGGTATAGCGAAGATTGATAACCTGGAGCCCATACTCTCAAATACTATGATATTATCTCAGAAATGATGGTTAACATCACAAAATATTGTTAATATGCTTGATAATTTGTAGTCTGGCAACAAGTAATTAATTTTATCACTTTTTACGTCAATAGAATACTTTTTTCAATACATGTAATTGTAGTTGATCATAATGAATTATCATGACAGAAAAGCACACACACAGACACACAAACAAATGTTATTCCAAACTAGCATGTATATTAGTTTGGATTAGTTTAGTCCATTAACGCAAAATCATATGTAAGAAAAATTTACATAATTACACAGTATTTGATTAATATGTTTGATCACATAAAGGTGAGAAAACCCATATGGTTTTCCAGTTATTCTATTAATTTGCAATAATGTGGATAATTTTTATGTTAGAAATTATACAGGATTGAATTAAAATGAAAAAGCCAAATTAAGTATTAGTCAGCTAAAAGTACCATAGTCAATGTAAACTAAATTCAATGTCCTTATTTTACATCCCATAGAAAAATTAATTATACTTATGATGGTGTATTTTATACATTAAAAAGCTGAAATACCACTGAAATACAGAATTACATAAGAAAAACAACTTATAGTGGCTACATAAATCAACTGATTTGATTGAAGCCAGAATACTTTACACCGTAAGCATTTTTTTTTTATATTTCCAGTATAAGATGTTTACATGGCTAGAAATGAAAAGGCAAGTTTACCACATTGTCTCAGTTTCAAATTTTCTAAGTTTGCAATTATATCCAGCTTCTCCTAATGAACATCTCAGTGATAGTATTATTGGAAATAGGGTGCCTAAGTGTGCTATCAGAATACAAAAATAAAATTGCATTTGCACAGTAAGGCATAGTAATAGGATTAGATAGGTGAGAGGATTCAATGGCTGGGAGACTATTTGGATAGAAATTCAATGAAGTATCACAAATATAAGTAGTATGTTTGAGGTCAAAGTTCTAGATCTAGAAAATGCAGGAAGTTTGAGCCACAAAATTAGAAAGGCATGGTAGTTTGAGATTTGAATCTAAGGACTAGAAATCCATCAGTATAGAAAAATATATAGGTATAGAATATTCAGTTAGGTGAGTGCAGACACCATTTTGAATGCGGGGAAGGGAAGGAGGGAAAGAAAAAAGGTCTTGACATCAGAATGTCAGGTATGCTAGACAGCAAATTTGCTCTGTTGAGTAGAGCTGAGATTCTTTTGTGATAGTTATAACAGTGTCATTAAAAATGAAAAAGCAATAGAGACTTCACAGGTTTATAACTAAGGGTAGATAAAGGTGCTAGATCTTTGCAAGAATCTATAAATTTTCATAGCTCTCAAGAAAAATGTGATGAACTACACAACATAAAACTTCCTTATTTGATGTAGAAATAACTTGTGTGTTCATTGTAATGGAACACATGTGGAGTGAAGTGTGATCAGTGTTATTTATCTTCCCATATGTGATTGTGTTATACTGAAGCACAGAGATATTATTTTTACACGTAACTCTGTTATGATTGATAGGTTAAATGACTAATCTGTCGTATTTCCAATAAATACTTGAGGTATTTTTCAAGTATCTGATTTACTGTCTATTTGCCAATTTCAGGATGATAGGATAGGCATGATTTTTAGCTGCAAAACATTTTGTTCAAATGAAGGCTTATACTATATAAGCTGATCTGTTGAAACTGCAGTTAGGACTCAGAGCTCCCCAAAGAAAAGGGTTGCATTCAAAGAAGCCCATTTTAAAGTCCACTGGTCTAAAAAATACAAAAGGATCATCAAGAAATTGCTGCTGAACTGAAAAATTTCATGCAATTGAATATCATAAGAGGTCTGGATATTCACCATGAGTTAAAATTAAAACATTCAGTCAAAAAAGTATTTATCACAATGCCTAATTATTTTTGTTTGTATTATTTTGGTTTGTTTTTTATTGTCTTTTAAAATTTGTAGCCAGATTTTTTTTTCTGAACTGAGGCAGCAATACACTGAAATAGTAACCAGGTTTTTTAGAAGTAATGGTAAACCTTTGAAAAAATTTCAAAATTATGAGAAAATATTGCTAAAGGACTGAGAAACTAGTCCAAATAATCAAAGGTAGTATTGAATATTAAGATACTTTAATCAAAATAAATTTAATTTTTCAATATAAGTAATAAAAAAAAAATAGTCACCCGGAATGACAAACTAGTGACTGCGGCTTAGACTAATGGCATTATAGAATACAGACATGCTGTTATTAGTAAGGAAGAATGTTAGAATAGCCCATATCGAGTTGTCACACCATTATTGAAAAGAAAAAGAAGCATATAGAAATACTCTAGAATATTAACTAATATAATTTAAATGAAAATTAAAACTATTAAAATAACGTGTCAGATCACGGACACACACACAGAGAATAAGAAGCAGACGTAGTGAGAATGAAGAGCAGGAGGAAGGTAGCTGAAATCTAACTTGCTTTACCCTGCAAATATAGTAGATGCAAAACCTGTGGAAGAAGTCATGCATTGGCATAGAAGATCTATGCCAAGTTTGATGGCTTCTACATCCTAAAAGGAACTGATAATGAAGGACATAAGACGTAGCGATAGGGCTTTGAAGAGTCCGTAGTCTCCTACAAAACTCCATTCTAGAGTAACGAAGAAAGTAGTTTGTGGACAGTCAAGGCACTAGATATTAGCAGTGTTTCAATAGTCCCTTTTAACTTCTCATTAAAACACACAAAATAAGAACAATAAAGAAGAAATTGATTCAAACTAGCAGATACAACAAATATTGAATCACAAAGCTAACTCAGAGTGTATAAATGAGTATTGATTTAATCTCATTTTATACCTTTGATTTGGATTTTAAAATGTACATTTAGATTGCCTGTGATACAGGCTAAATTAATATATTAACCTACAAGTAAACAATGGTGAATGACGTTTTGCAATTTCCATGATGAAAAAGGAAAGTATCTAGAAACATCCTTCAGCTATCACTTTCCAAAGAAGGAGGGAAAAGTTTCTCAAGTTTTCCTTTGCAATGCTACATGAACTCATCAGAAATTATTATTTTCTTAAAGGAGAAAACATTTTGACATAATATTTTTATATTAAGACAAATTATCATTCATGCAAATGGCAATAGAAAACCATTTTAATTAATGCAAGAGGATAATAGCCCATTGATAATGCAGAAATATAAGACAGTTTGATATTAGGAATTAAACAATATATTTCATCAAAAGGTCAAACAAGAATATATTTTTCATGTAATGTAACTTCATCCCTAGGAAATTTGCTAATGGAAACATGATTTATATATAATCTAGTTGCTGTTATGGAATTCAGGACACATAATTTACTTTACAGTTAAGAAAAAATTTACCTACCATTATTAAAGATTTAAATATTCTACTTAAGCAAATTTTCGATACCTTTAGAATTTTAAAAACACCAATTTTAACTATGTTACATACTTCGCTGACTTAGTAAACAGAATATTCTAATAAAATTTTCTAGGTTAATAATTTTAGAGTTTCATTATGAATATCAATTATTATGCTCTATGACAATGACAACTTATGGCTGTATTTTCAAGACCTAATTGTGAGCTCCTCTATAAGATAAATAGAGTTTGACAGAAGGCTTAGAAATGTACATTTAATGCTAGATGTGAGTATCTTTTTTTCCTCTATTGCTTTCTTGAGTGCACTGTCAATTCAAAATAGGTATGTTTATGTTGCTTCCTCTGTTCTCAAACCTACTGATCTAAATTTTAAAATTTTTAAGAGAAAAAACGAATGACTTTCACACACAATAATTAATAATTTTTAAATACATTTCTAATTTTAGATTAGATTTTAATTTATAGAAGAATTACAAAGATACTATAGAGTTCTTATACACTACACATCTAGCTTCTTTTATTACTAACATCTTACAATATGTGGTTTTTGTGTCACAATTAATGAAAAAATATTGATACATTATTTTTCAATAGAATCTATACTTATCCAGATCATCTTAGTTTTTACCTTGTATCCTTTTACTATTCCAGGATCCTATCCAGGGTACAATTTTACATTTAGCTATTATATCTCCTTACCCTCCTCTTGGCTGTGTCGGTTTCTCATTCTGATCAATTGTTTAGTAGAATGTTCTAAATCATGATTTGTCTGATGTGTTTCTAATAGTTAGACTGGGATTATGAGTTTGAGGGAGAAAGACCACAGTAGTAAATTGCCATTGTCACCACATTTTATCAATGGTATATTCTAGCAACATGAATTATCAGTGTAAATGTTGACCTTGATCACCCAGTTGAGGTAGTGTTCTCAGGTTTCTCCACTGTAAAGTTACTCTTTTCTTGTCCCTTTCCATAGTATGCTCTTTGAAAATAAATCACTAAGAATAACCCACACTTAAGGACTGGGGATTTATGTTCTATATCCTTAAGTGGGAATTGTTTCCACAAATAATTTGGAGTTTCTTGGCATGGGAGATTTTCTATTCTCTCTCGTTCATTTATTTACTCAATCATTTATTTATATGAGTATGGATTTATGGATACTTATTTTATACTTTGGCTATAATCCAATACAACTTTATGTATTATGCAAGTTGCTTCCCAAAAGTCTCTTGGAAGCTCTTTTAGTTGGCTTCTCTGTCCCTTTGACACATCTGTGCTGCTGTGGGATTGATTGATAAACTTTAGTGCTTCCTTGTGTTCTGGCACTTCAAAATATTCCAAGGTTATCTTGTCTATTTTCTTCTGCAATGCCCAAATCAATCATCGCTCCAAGAGTCCTGGTTCCTTTTATTAGAGCATGGTACTAGAAAGCAAGACCTGGACATTAGGTGTGACAATAGCTACTAGGATGGCACTGGTTCTAGGCTTCTTAGCAGACAGAGCAAGGACCTATAGGTGTGTATACTAATCCACAAATATACTAATATCTATGAATAATTATATATGTAACTGTTAATATCTACCTTAAATTAAACACGAGTTTATATTGATGTCTCCAATTCTAATCCATTGCTACATGGAACACCTTGCTTATTGATAAGAAACCAAGTGCCATATTTGCCATCCTATTACGTAGTTCAGTTCCAGTATACATATATAATTATTTCATAGTTAACCCTCACTCCGATAGAAACAACTTTATCAACTAGAATACAGTGAATTTGTAGTTAATTTTGCCTGTAGTCTTAGAGAATCAGTTTATTTCCAAAATTACTTAGGTAAGCATTTATTTCCCCACACAATTTAGTGGAGATTTTCCTGACATTTTTAATACAAATATAGTCCTTTGTCATACTATGCATTTTATCTTGGGCTCTCCAACTTCTTTATTGATTTATACATTTCATACATTAAATCTCACTCTTTGTGTTCTAAAAGACAAATATTGTCACGTATCCAACATTAAAATATCTTACAGAATGGTTTCGTCTTCCTAAAAAGTTTCCTATGCTTCACCTATCCAACTCTCCTCCCACCCAAACCTCTGGAAACCACTGTTTATTATCTGTAGTTTTACCTTTTCCTGATGTCAGATAAATTGAATGATAGAGTACACTGCCTTTTCAGACTGACTTCTTTCACTTAGCAATATGTATTTAAGATTAATCCAGTCTTTGCATGGTTTGATAGTCATTCTCTGTTATCACTAAATAATATTCTGTAGTACAGATATATCACAGTTTGTTTATTCATACACCCACTGAAAATCACCTTCATTGTTTCCAGTTTTTGTCAATTATGAATAAAGCTGTTATAAACATTCTTATGCAGGTTTTTGTGTGGACGTAAGTTTTCAAGTCAACTGGGCAAATAGCTAGGATTATTCCATAAATGTCAATTAATTCAAGTAGATTGATAGTACTACTCTACTCTTCTATATTCCTACTGATTTTCTGTCTACTTGATCTATCAATTACTGAAGAAAGGATTTTGAAGTCTTCAACTATAAGAGTGAATCTGTTTATTTCTTCTGTCAGTCCTTTCAGTTTTCCTCACGTATTTTAACACTCATACTAATTGCATGTATGTTTAGGAATGTTTTGTCTTCTTGGAAAATAGATTCCTTTATTATTATGTAATGTCCCCTTTTATCCCTGATAATTTTTCTTGTTCGGGAAGTCTGCTATATCTGAAATTAATACAAGTACACCAGCTTCCTTTTTGATTTATGTTATATCTTTATCTCTTTACTTTCAAGGCATAAGACTATATACTTAAAGTGAGTTTCTTCTAGACAATATATAGTATATTTTTGCTTTTTTAAACACTAACATTTGTTTCTCAATTGACATATATACATTATTTGTATTTAAAATTTTTAAAGTGTAATAAAATTTTTGTTCTAAACAATTATCTCTTTAAACATTTAGAATACTTATAGGAATAATACTAAAAAATTACAGTACTATTTGTATACAAGATACATTTCTCTTGAAAAGTGACCAATTTTTAAAATTATTTTGATATATTTAGCAGAACTTATAGTTTTTTTTATAAATTACTTGGCCTGGTAGTCCTAGCATTATATAAGTATATTTGAAATGAAGCTTTAGAAAAATAAAGTTTCTAGCATAGACTCTTGGTAAAAAGAGACTGAAGTTTTCTTACATTTATTCTGTTAAAAAGGAATAACTAGCACAAAATCGAGTCACTCATGCTAAGCCCACATCACCAAACCAAGACTTAATACCTAACCTAATTGCTGTTTTGACCTTTTCCAATAATATAGTTTTAACTGGTCAGCCTGGAATTTTCTGGTTAGCACCAATAAAGTAAACTGCCACAGAGGCCCTTTCCATCTCCCAAAGGAAAATGGGGTAATCTATTTTGACTTTATCCCTTTTTCCTTCTGTCTATATAAGCCTTCCATTTTATACAGCTCTTCAGAGCCCCTTTTTACATATTAGATGGGATGCTGCCTGATTCATGAACAATTCTGTATAGTAAATTAGATCTTCAAATTTAGTCAGTTGAATTTTAACAGTTTAAAAGTCATAAATACTGATACAATTTCATAAAAACAAAATTTAACCATTTTATTTTACATGTGATCATCAAGGATGCAAACAATTGTTAAATTCTGTTTCTTCTGCATTTTATAGATACTGGGAACTTCTTAAGGCTATAATAGACATGAAGCTAAAAGGTTCTTACAAAAAAAATAGGTCAGCATTTAGCAGAGAGTAAATTAGTCAAAATAAAGGCAATAACACATGGAAAAAAGTGCAACTGAATCTAAATTTATGATAGATTAGAACTGGCGAAAAAAAAATACAATTCTGGAATTATACTCTAATCCAGAAAAGAAATGCATAAAATAAATGAGGATTTTCTTTTTCCTGGAGACAGGGTTGTTATGTTAATCATTATATTGATTTCAAAGGAGTGCTAATGCTGTGACAATCTTTTGATGTGTCCACTTGGTTAGTCTATAGTTCCCAGTTACTTAAGTACTAATCTATATGTCGATGTAAAGGGATTTTGTCAATGTGATTAGAGTCTACAATCAGTTGAGTTTAAATAAAGGTAGTAATTTTTAGGTCATCTGGTAGACCTGATTCTTCTGTTAAGGCCCATTAGAGCTGAGTCTTCCCTGATGAAGAATAAATTCTGCCTGTGGACAGTAACTTCAGCACAGGACTGAGAGTTCTACTCTGCCCTTCCTGATGGCCTCCTCTTTAGATTTTGAACTTGTCTAACCAGCCCAACAATTGCTTAAGCCAATTTCATGCAATGAATCCCTTAATATGTATTTCATTCTCACTCTCTTTCTTTCTGAACCCTGAATGACATACTATTAAAACAAAAAATACTAATTATAAACACATTAGTAAATATCAATTTAATTTAAATTTTGTAGTTCATAATCAGCATAATTATTAAGTAATCATTTTACTATGATTACTAAGATAAACACTGTAAAATAACAAATATGTTTCCTTTGTTTTATATTTATTTCACAGAGGTATAATGTTTATAGAGTAAATTCACTCTTTTTGTGTGTATGTAATGTTCTACAACTTTTGGCAAATGAGTAAAGTAGTATAATCACTATCACAATCAAGATATAAAATCGTTCCATCCAGAAATTTCCCCTTGTTTTTCCTGAGTCAGCCTGACCCTGCAGCCTTTGAAAACAATTGATCTGTTTTCTGTTTTTATTCTTTTGCCTTCTCAGAAAATGTTATAAATTATTTCATATAATATTTCACCTTTTATAGCTGTATTATTTTACTTAACACATCCATGGTGTATTCATATTGTTGTGTATATTAATTTTTTGCATTTTGTTGTAGAGTGGTATTCTATTGCATGGATATACCACAGTTTGTTTAGGCATTCTCTAGTCAAAAGACATTTTAATTGTTTCATATTTTTTGCTTATTAATATCAGCCTTTATAAATGGGAATTTTTCCATTGCTTCTTGAATATATTCATTTAAACAATATTTACCAAACTCCTGCTTTGTGAGTGTGTTTATGGCTTTGGGGATAAAATAATGTATACAATAGTCATAGTTCCAGCGTTACAAGTTTCTAAACTTGCGATAAAGATGGCTAATTAAGTAATGATTTTGAGAGTAGAGGATGCATAGATACATGAGAGATTACAAAGCTGTAGCAATTAGTGTAGTTGTAAGATCAGGGAATAATTTCTAAATTATGTGACCTTTAAGTTAGTGCCTGAAGAATTCAGACACGATTCCTAAAATCAAGAAATCATAGTGTAATCCTTGGCCCTGCCAAATAATATTTTGTTAGCTCCTGAAAACAGCGGACCTTAGATTGCTCCTTTGTAAAAGGAAAGCAATGAATAAGATTAATTCTACAGTTCCTTTAATAGCACTAAATTTTTATAATATTTATAAATCTATTATGCGGGTAGTAAATTAAATAAATATATTCAAAACACTTTTCAGCAAAAAAAGTAATATAAATTTTGTGGAACTTAAAAAGAATGTTATTAAATTTCTAGACAACTCAGTAAATCAAGTTTCAGTGTGTTGTTATAGATCTTTGAATCAAGTTCGACTTTTAAATCCCTGCATTCTGAGTTAGTTCATTGATTACCTGATGTACAGGTGCTCAAGCACAATTATTGAGGTATAATCGGTTTTCTAGACTTTTAAAAATTTCTTCCCAGAAGAACAGAATTAGTAGGATCTTACAATGCATTCTAAACAGAATTTTGAAGTAAAACAAGTACAGAGGTTGTGGCTATGAGGAATAAAGATAATATCTATTTTATCTGTATGCGGAATCACATTGTCCAACAGTCTTTGCCATTAGCTAATGTACAGAAGCATTCCATCCAAAATAATTCTGGTATGACCTTAAAATTATCTATGAGCCAAAGAAAAGAAAACATTTTGTAGGAGCAATTATTTCTTGTCTAGTGATTTACATCATGCTAGAAGAACTGGGTTTTTTTCGTGATATCTCTCTGACAAAAAATAGTTTACCAATAGCTTCAGACACATTCTTTTCAAGCTAGTTCTCAAAGGGAGAATTTTAGATAGGAACAAAAGAAACTCTCTTATATTCTAATGCGTCCAGAAGGACATATGCAAATCACCTAATAGACTTACTCTACTAATATATCATAATTCCAAGCAAAATTTAAAATTAATTATGTATATTGTAATTTCTGGATATAATAAATTTGAAATTGAAAGTTGTTGTAAGTCAAAAATGCATGTTTAATTTATATTTTAAAAATAACTTAAATATGGATAGATAATTAAAATACATTTTCTAGACTGGAAATCTATAGTGTTCATTGGGTAATTTTTCAGTTACTTTTTAATTAAAGTGTGCAAGATTTTAATTATGAATTTCTCCCCAACTTTTTTAATTGCTTGTGTTTAAAGGAACATTTTTAAATCATTTGTTTTGAACTCATTTTCCCTTATAAACAATGTTCTATTTGTTAAAAAAATATGTCTGACAAAAACATTTGAGCAATAACATTTATTTATTTTTTCCATAAATGTTTACTATTCTATATCTTACTCTGTTAGGCACTGAGAGTAAAAGGGAACTAACTATATTATGTCTGCTTTGAAAAGCCTCATGCTTGAGTGAGACCAAAGTATCCCAATATAAGTATCTCTCTAATTTTTTGCCATTCAAAGATATTTATCACTATATCAATTAAAATCATAGTTCCATGTCCCTTAAATACAATTTGCTGTATCTATAAGGAAAGTATTGGTTCCAGAGTGTGTATACTTGTCAGAAGATATAGCCCCTCTCCCTTTCTGTGAAAGCAGTTCCTCTGCTATTAAATGACAAGGCGATGGTTTATCCCATTCATCTAAGATACTTATTTTTAAATAAAAATCCAGTTTTTCCTTTTACTCCACATTCCTACATCTCACTGTTTCCAGACTTTAACTAGGATTGAGTTTCAGCATGATCTAGGGAGATAATGGGAGCAAATATTTTCCTGATTTTTGAATGTATAGTTAGGATATCTATTATAAGAAATTAAATATTTGCATTGACTCTTTGACACATAGAGGGAAAATTATTGTTAGAAAAGTAAAATGGAAGAAAATTGAGTTTCTCTTCTTTATCAAATAACATACCAATAAATAGTGCAATAACCCTAAGGGAGTGACAGAGAATAGTACTACATTTAAATATTTGAAAGGCACAGAGTGACAATACAATACATATTAAATTTCTCTTTTATTTCTATGTTAGCTAGTGGCATAAGTAAATGTCTGTTGGATATCAAAGTAAATTAATGTAAAATATGATGCGTTATACCTTCTTGATATATCTTCTATCAAGATTAATTCAATATAATTCTTGTCCCCCTGGTATGCAGCTATTGAACTGGAAAACGTTTATCTTTGTACTAGTAAAATTTGATGTACTGACTAACATAGCTTTAAAATATAAAAGACAAAATAAAATTGATAGAATAAAAGAAGAAATAGACAATCATAGCTGAAGTTTTGGAAGAAATATACACAGACACACATTTATAGTTGAAGTTTTTATACAAATTGCTCGGTGTTTGAAAGAAGAGAAAAATAAATAAAGGTATGAATTTGAAGAACAAAATTATCAACTTGAGTTCATTAAATACACACACACATACACACACACGTATATATACACACACACATATGTGCCTGTGTGGGGAGGTTGTGTGTATGTATATATAGTTGTTGTGAAAACAATCACCAAATACACAGTTATCCTTTTAAATAATTTGCATAACGAACTAAATTCACTCAATGGATTTAAACTAATTATAACAGAAAACTAAAAAATCGATAACGTAAAGATGATCAAATAATCCTCAAATGTTTGGAAACTAAGCAGTACAATATCTCAGAATGTATGTTATCAAGCTTATGACTTTACATGTGGATGTCTATAATTCTCACAACATCTCTATAAGGAAATTTTTATTATCCCTATTGTACACAGAAGACTGAGGTTATAAGAGTAGAAGTGACATTGCTGATATCACACAGACAGCAAGTGGTAGAGCTCAGATTTGAGCCTGTGTAGAGACTCCCATATAGACTGCACTTACGGCAAAGTATTTTAATTAATTGTTTACATATCCTTGTGGCTAAGGTTTGTGAACTCTACAAAAGCAGCATGCACGTCCTCCTCACATTTTCCATATAATCTGTACATAATGTCTGTCATGTAATAAGTCCTCAACAATTGTCAGCTAAATTGAATTTAATTTGTGGCTCAACAGCAGACAATCCAGCATCTGAAGCTATCTGCACCCTACTTCCAAGGTGGAGCATTCACCAAACATCTACCATGCGTTGTCCTCTGACAAAATGATTCCACAACATTTGTACGGATGTGTGTATTTAATTAACTCAAGTTGACAAGCAATTGGACAAATATACAAATATGTTTTTCTACATTAATGGGCCAATTAGATGATAATATTTTACAGTTGGCACAATTAAGTAATTTTCTTCGATTCCAGAAGTAAGCCGTAATAATACAAAGAAACTAAAGTCAATTTAATGATATTAAATAGATGAAGTAAAAGAGTAAAACATCAACTTCACAGTAAAAAAACACAAGCAAAACAAACAAAAAGCCCACATTTTTAAAGTTACCAGTAATTAATAGCATTGACTCCAGTATTACCTCTAAAGACTTATTAACCATTAATATAGATGGTGAGTATTTTATTATATTTCACCAACTCTTTACAGATAAAACACATATCTTTACTTTTTTAGTACTCTTTGAAAGTTCACTTTAATAACTGTGAAATTATCTTTTATTGTGTTCTCTCTCTTGATCATCTGAGCATTCTTCATCTATATGGTATATATCAATCCATCAAATCCTAGATAGATCTAGGATTTGAATGTGAGTAGTGTCATGTAACAACAAATTGGGTACTAGAGACCTAAAATATACCAACTAAAAATTTGTTCTATAATAGTTCAGAGATTGCCTTTAAAAGATACCTTAATACCAAATATTTTTAAGTAAATTAAATAATAGTCATTAACTAAGGAATAAACTAAGGGAACTCTTCTTTGAGTTTAAGAATATTCAAATTAAAAAAAAATGCCTGTTTAATCCATTTATTTTTTATAAGACGAAAAGGGACGTTAAGTTCCACAAAACAATAATTTAAATCACAAATTTCTAGAATGTCTGAAGATTGTAATTAATATATTTTAAAAATTATAAATCCTCTCTAGCTGTTAGAGTGTAAACCTAGTGAATAACATTTTAATAAGAACACTAAAGGAACAGTGCTGATAAATAAGCTTAAACAACTATATAACATTTTGTTTTTAATTTTATGCATTTCATTTTCAGTTAATGAAATTCTTTCTTTTTCTATTTCATATAATATTGTTTTGTGTGTGAAAATTATCCAAATGAGAAAAATATGGAACATGTTTATAAGAATACTACTCCCTCGCCTTTACTTTTAAACAAGATATAAAAGCAACAGTTAGTACTCAAGGGCATTTGAAAAGAAATTATTTTGAAAATTGCTCCAAGTGTCTCATGTATTGTCAGTAAATAGTTTTACCCATTTAATATATGGCAAGGGGGAAAGAAATTCCCAAATTTATTTTTACCATGTTTTAAGTGTCAATCAGTATGTGAAATAGGAAAACATGCTTTATATCCCATTTGTACAGTGCCAAGTCTGTTCAGATATTAAAGCTAGCTCTCAGAGGCATCCTGAAAATGTTTACCCTATATCTCAGATTGTGTCCATATGCTGGTAAAGTACTGTTTAAATTGGTAGAGAACATAATCTTTTTATCTACAACAAAATATGCACCTAAAAATATCCTTCAATGCAATGCTAAAAAAGTGATAGCTTTCAATGGACTTTCTGTACCCTTCTCATTCTAAAATTTTGTGTTACTATATTTTACTACCATGAGACTTTATGTCCTTGAAATCCAAATGCTCTAGTTAACACTATAAACTAAGATTCAAAGACTATTGAGCAAGTTCCTGACGTTAAAATATCAAATCATTTGGTTTAAACAACTGTCATTATTATATTTTTTTAGAAAAATATGCTTTTGGAGATCATGCTTACAGAACATACTTATGATTTCAAACCCACACAATATTTTAATTCCATAAGGTGTGTGGGTGGCCATTTCAAATTGACACAGTTTTGTGTTATTTTTTACATGCAAAATTATTATCAAATGGAGGGGAAATTAAATATTCTGAATGTGATTTTATAAAATCCTCAGTGTTCTTGACTTATATCGCCAACTGCTAACTACTGCTAAAATTTATCCATTTTTGGAAAATGAACAACCTTGACAACATCAATAGTCTTAACAAAAAATAAAAATATAACTGCCAGAATATCTGAACCAAATTTTTATATAAAATTGCTCAATGTATAAATATGAGAAATAATTATAAATAATCCCTAGTTTTATCAAAAATCTAATGATATTGACTGAAATATTTTATAAAATGTACTAATTGACTTTCATGAGTACTTTTAGGTCATTCATATGATATATTTTATAATATTCAATTCAATAACTGAATAAATACAATTTACAGAAAATTTTACCTGTACTTTTCAGTTATTGAATATTTCAAGTGATAGGGAATTAAGCCCTTTGTCAAACAAAGACATCATGGTATGCTTACCAATAACCTAATATACCATAATGTATAATAAATTTAATAATTTTCATAATCAGTATTATAAGTCAACTCATATATCCCATACTATATCATATTTCTATTAAGTTATCATAGATAGCCAGATAAATTTTTGAATATTAGAGAATTGATAAAATAATAGAGTTTATAAACTGACATTTTAAGCACTATTATGAAATAATTTTTATGTTGTCAGAAATGGTAGCTACATATTCACTGTGCTCCTCCATGCTAGAGGTTTTTGATTTTTTTTTAATCTAATGTAGGAAAATATAGCATATTATTAGCACTTCACTTTTAATTTTCCCTGAATTCTAGTAAAGAGAATGGATTCCTTGATTTTGAGTATTATGGGATTTGTTTGTAAAACTTACTTGTGGTCTCTCTACTATGGATATTCTTTATATATCTCTTATGTGATTTGCCATTAAATCATTTTATGTTTATCACTGCATTGGATTCTTTCTATATTACTGATTTTAACTACTGTCTATCAACGTGATTCAGATTTTAAAAAATTTCCTCCCAGTCTCTTATAGCCATAGACAGCAAGCAGGACAGAGCAGTCTACTTCCCTTGCATGAAGAATTCTTTCTTACTAGTTAGTTAAACCACACAATACACCCACCTGAAGATTTCTAGGCAGTAGTGCCACCAGAGATCCTAGCTCCAAGCGCTACTGGAGACATGAGATTCCTTCTTTAAGTCCTCAGGTATCTATTATCTACTCATCCCCACTCCATCAAAAAACTGATATCTATATCCGCATATGAAAAGAAGGTATCATTCAAATTTCTAATCTCTGCAGTCCTTTATAAAATGACTAACCATCTTTGTGTGGCAAAATTGTTTCAGCTGAAAGTTGAGAAGTTGCAGTAAGGTGTATTCAAGTCATCATCTTTACTGGAACCTCTTATCATCTTCATTATATAAAAAATAAATGTAAATTTTTGCTGGGCAAAACAAAAGATTAAATCCTTTCATTCCAAAACTATTTTGTATCTCGTGTTACCTTATTAAACAGAAAATAAGCTTTCAGAATTGAGCATACATTCCCCCATCCCCTGGGAGTGTTGGCTGCTAGCACCTTTCAGCTAAGTCCTTTTCTTTTAATTAACCTTTGCTGAAGAAGCCACTTTGCTCCTGTTCACTTCCCAGGGGCAGTCTACTTCTAATGGCTAGTGGATGTGGGATCCACTACCCCAGTTTGGGACAATGCAGCAGGATCATTAAAGCGTCAAAGCTCCCCATGAGATTAGCAGAGGACTTTGTTGTGACTACTTTGGACTCTAACTTCTCTCTTTGCCCAATCCTATGTGTAGCTCTCCTTCATATGTATTGACATTACGATCACTCTCCAATTAATTCCTGAACTCGCATCTCTACCTCAGAGTATTTCCTGGAAACTCAGTTGCAGAGTTGTTTGTCACCGATCTTAAATACACTGACACATTTATTTTAACTTCTCTATTATTATTTACCAAAATTAATCATTTTTTGAAGCAGGAAAAATAATAAACACTGGGAACAATAATAAACACTGAGTTAACTAAATATCCCCAAGAAACAAATACAAAATGTAAAAATTACTACCACACTTTATAATCTAATGGGGAGTCAAATAGCTAATTAGCATTGTTGTGAAACCACAGATAGAAGGAACAGTTTATTCTTTAATTTTTTAATTAAAAATTATTGGGGTGACATTGATTAATAAAATCAAATAAGTTTCAAGTGCACAATTCAACAGTATGTCATATATATATTGTATTGTGTTCATCACCCAAAGTTAGATTTCAGAAGGAGTATTTTAAACAATAATGTGTTCAAATACCCTAAAACAGAGACCTGGCCAGAAGAAATAAAATCCTAATTATCTGGAAGATGATTCTCTATATGGCTCTTCAAACTATAGTAAAATATTAGGCATATACGATTTTTAATAATGTTAACAAAAAAATTAAAAGATTATTATGACAACTGTGGGTTGTATAATGCTGACCTATCAGCTCTAAAAGAATTTATGATTTAAGGTGGACACAGTGTTTCTATCTAATAAAATCTCTATGAAAGTTAAAATTAAAAAGTCTCTCTGACTTAGCAAGTGTAAGTTTGAAAAATTAAACAAAGTAGCCTAATTACAAACATCATTTTGAATAACCATAAATTCCCTGGAGAGAAGCAATGAGACCCTAACAAAAAAAAAACTTGATAGCTTGATAATCCATGTCCTATAAAGTTGCCAGCTCTGAGGTGGTTATCTTTTCCTTGTTACTCTAATGAAATTACAGCAAACCGAGGAAGGCATCAAAATAAATATCTTTAGGTTTACTGTCAAGATGGCGAAGTAGGTAAATGTTATGCTTGCCTTTTCTCACAACCACATCGAAATTACAACTAAACCATCATTGAAAATCACCTGAAGTCTAGCTGAACAGAAATCTTATAACAAGGGGCATACAGAAGAAGCCATCTCATGACTGATAGTAGGGGCAGAGACATAGAATGAGCTGGTCACACACTTGCGTGTGGCCATTGAGTATCAGGAGGGATATCAATTCTGAGGAGGTCTCCCTGGAGGAGTGAGGGGTCCCAGCCCCATACAAGGTTCTTGAGCCCTTGGTTTCAGTGCTGGAAAGAGAAGTCCCCCCAATCTGACTATGAATACCAGTGGAAATTGTGGCTAAGATGAAAGCCTACTAAAATCTCAGGCATTCCTTTTAAAGGGTCTGCACACGAACTTACTCATTGATAGACTTACTTGTTCTGAGCTGTAGCACTGAGGAAGTAGCTTGAAAGGTGTTGGGGACATATGGGGAGGAATTGAATTGTCTGGCTTCAAGGTGAGGACTGAAAGGACAACTTTCTTCCAGACATAAGTGCTGGCAGAATCCATTGTTCTTTTGTTGAGCCCACCTTCCTCTCTGTGTGCAGACATAGGTGACTGCCATATCTGAGTCTTCATCAACCTGGTTAACACTGATTTCCCCACCCTGGTGATTCCCTGAGACTCTACCTCTCCCAATTTGCAGGCCCACCCAAGCCACTTCCAGTGCCTTTTCCATACATATGGTCTGTCTTAGCTAATGTCCATGAACTTTCCTAAAATCTCTTAAAGGTTCACAAAACCCAAACAAGCAGCATTTGGCTTTAGTGTGCCCTGTAACTCTTGCTGAGCAACCCCAAGCCACGGCTTGGCCTCTCAAGGCACATACAAACCCAGTACGTGGGGCAGCATCTGAAGATTGCTTGGTGGGATATACCAGGTGGCCCCGGGCAGGGCACAGGCTGTGGCTGAACTTGGCCTGTGACAGGGCCAAGAAGGCCCCAGGGCTGGTATGCCCAGTGGCTGGCTATGGACCAAGCTGGAGCAACACTAGAGCTTCATCCGAGGACCACACACTAAAAGGGCAGATAGGGCAGGCACCAGAGCCCTACTAAAGTGAAGCCTGCTCCATAGAGCCATGCCCTGTATAACAGCTCCTCCATAATAGTCACTGGCCAGACCTCACAACCAATAAGCTCATGGGTCAATCTCTTCCATTGATGCGCGAACAGCAACCAAAGCTCAACTACAACAGAAAGGCACATAAAACCTATACAGGAGATACATTGGAGCACCCCAGTCAGGTAACCAGAAAGACTGAGTCACTGAGCCCCACAGGGCATCCATTACATAAGGTCACTCTACTAAGAATGGGAGACATAGCATCCTTACCTAATACATAAAAACAAACACAGGGAGGCAGCCAAAATGGGGAGACAAAGAAACATGTCTCAAATGAAAGAACAGAACAAAGTTCCATAAAAAGAACTAAACAAAATGGAGACAAGCAATCTACCAGATGCAGAGTTCAAAACACTAATTATAAAGTTGCACAATGAACTTAGAGGAAGAGTAGATTAACTCTGTGAGAACGTCAACAGAGAGGCAGAAAACATAAAAATTGAGATAGAAAACATTAAAAAAAAACAGTCAGAAATGAAGATTACAATAACTAAAATGAAGAATACATGAGAAGGACTCAACAGTGGATTACATGAAACACAGGACCAAATCAGAGATTTGGAAGATAAGGTAGCAGAAACTATCCAATCAGAATAGCAACAACAAAAAAAAAATCCAAAAAAATAAGGATATTTTAAGGGGCCCCTGGGACATCAAGTATACCTACATTTGCATCATGAGGGTACCAAAAAGAGAAAAGAGTGAACAAGGAATGGAAAACCTATTGGAAGAAATAATGGATAACTTCCTTAAATTGGTGAAGGAAATAGACATACAAGCCTAGGAAGCTCAGAGTTCCAAACAAGGTGAACACAAAGAGGCCCACACCAGTACACATTATCATTAAAATGCTATAGGTTAAAGACACAGAGAATCTTGAAAGCAGCAAGAGAAAAGCAATTAGTTATCTACAAGGGAACTTCCATAAGACTGTCAGATGATTTCTCAATGAAACTTTTTAAGCCAGAAAGGATAGGCACAAAATATTCAAAGTGATGAAATGCAAGGACCTCCCTAGCATGGTCAAGATTACTCTACCCAATAAAGCTATCATTTAGAATTGAAGGACAAATAAAGAGCTTCCCAGACAAGAAAAAGCTAAGGAATTCATCGACACCAAACCAGTATTACAAGAAATGTTAGAGAGACTTTTTTTAAAAAGGAGAAGAAAAAAAAGATAAAAAATATGAATAATAAAATAGCAACTATTACATATCTACCAACAATTACTTTCACTATAAATGAATTAAATGCACCAATCAAAAGATAGGGTGGCTGAATGGATAACAAGACACTTATACATGCTGCCTACAAAAGGCTCACTTCAAATTAAAAGACACACACAGACCAAAAGTAAAGGGATGGAAAAAGATATTTTATGAAAATAGAAACAAACAAAAACTGGAGTAGTACTACTTATGCTAGACAAAATAGACTTAAAAAAAAATAAAAGAAAGGCTACAAGAGACAAAGAAAGACTCAGTAATCACACTTATGTGTATTTATCCAAAGGATCCCAGAACACTACTTCAAGAACACGTGTAAATTCACATGTTCATTGCAGTATTATTTACAATAGCCAAGATATAGAGGCAACCTGGGTATTCATCAATAGATAGATGGTTAAAGAAGAGTCTCTCTCTCTCTCTCTCTCTCTCTCTCTCTCTCTCTCTCTCTCTCTCTCTCTCTCTCTCTCTCACACACACACACACACACACACACACACACACACACACACATCCTGGAATATTACTCAGCCATAACAAGGAATGAAATTTTTCCATCTGCAACAACACAGATGAACCCAGAGGATAATGTGCTGAGTGGAGTAAGTCAGGCAAAGACAAATGCTCTATGATTTCACTTACAAGTGGAATCTAAAGAACAAAGAAACAAACAAACAAAAAACAGAAACAAACTCATGTATACAGAAAACATTTTGATGGCTGCCAGATATGATGGGGGTTCAGGGGATGGGTCAAAAAGGGGAAGGGATTAAGAAATACAAATTGGTAGTCACGAAATAGTCTTGGGGGATTTAAAGTATAGCATAGGAAATAAAGTCAATAATATTGTAATAATTATGTATGGTGTCAGATGGATACTAAATTTATCAGGGTAATTATTTCATAAGATATATAAATGTTTAACCACTATGTTGTACACTTGAAACTAATGTAATATTGAATGTCAACTGTAATTAAAAATTAAAAATATTTTAAAAATGAATGAATACTTTCATAAATCTAAGAACCTTTATAAACCTGTTCGAAAATAATCAATCATATATTATATAAAATTAAATTGTAAATGACAAGATGAGGTATGTGTTAAATAAAAGTTTATATTAAAAATTGATTTTTTATTTTTTTACTATCTTGATATATATACATTTAATAAGTTGTACATTAGAAAGCATTAAACATAGAATTGTGTGAAATTTTCTCCAAGTACATACTTCTTATAGCTTTTTTTATTAAAAAGAATAAAAACATTATCTACAATCTCTATGCATTCTCTGTGTATTCATATTTTAGCTAATTTTCACAGCAATTGAGTATTATAATACTAATACATAATAGGATTTTTCTTCTAAAGTGAGCTTTAGAGAGATACTTCATACCCTGCAGTAGTGCTGATTAATATATTCCCCATCTGAATTGGAGGCACTCATTCATTCATTAGTCCCACAACACACTCTATCATCCCTTATCCAAAAACTTCATCTTTTCTGATAACCAATGTTAAAGATATGATAATAAGAGCTAACTGAACAATTTCTCATTTTACTGTTGTCAAAACTCAATGTTTTATATTTACTGTAGCAATGCTAGGATTATCAATTTGCTTTTAAATGAGTACTGTTCCATCAGGCACATTACTATGCATGAGTATATTGGGATCATTTTTTAAAAAGAAAAAGAAAAAAGCATACAACTTTTTTTTTCATATAACAATGCAGTCAAATTTGATGAGGTAAAATAAGTTCTAACTCAGAAGGAGCTTTATAAACCTTTATCTACTTTATTACATCTCGTTAACATCATGCGTTATTCCTGCCTCTTTAACATAGGTAGCTATATTTTATTCCAGCTCCCTACCACCAGAATTTAATGACTCACAATACCTATATTTGTCAAAAAGAGTTCGGAGAAACCTACTATCATAGTTTATAGTAAAGTCAAATTTTGATATTTAAGTATTGAAATGCAGTCAAAACTAAATTATTTCTATTCCCATTAATCTTGATTGCTGAAATCTATTTCTCTTAGATTCAATCTCTTCTGCATTGACATGATCAGGTACAGATGCTGCCAGCCACCTTCCCCAAAATTATGGAAAGTTATGCCCATTAGAACCATTAGTGAATTTTATTTTAAAGGTAGGTGCTTCCATAAGGCTTTTTAAGAAAAGACATTCTCTTTTGAAAAACACAATCCACATAACAATGTTATGTTTGGAGCCAGAAGGCATTAATTTGAATCTTGGCTTTAACCCCTATTAACTTGGACAAATGAATAAATACTTCTTAGCCTTAAGATATTTCTTTGGAATAAGAAATATAATAATAAGATCAATGTATATTAGCACTATCTTTTAAGAAATATTCTAAACAATTTATATGCTTGTGTCATTTAAGCACACAACAATCATACAAGTTGAGTATTATTAAATCGCCATTCTCCCGATGAGAAGACTGGAGATAAGATACCTGCCTCTCATTCTTTAGAGTTGCGGAGAAGATAAATTTATTTTATGCAAATGAAAATGCCTCTTCAGGACTGAGAAGTACCACTTGATAAAAGTTACTGTTCTTGCTCCTCCTGCCCTCCTCTGCTCCAGACCACTTGTCCTGTTCATGAATTTATTGGCATATACATTTATCTGCTTAACCTGTAAAACAATTTTAGTCTTTGGAGAGAATTACAAGATTGAGATATCTCAGCAGCACAATTTTGCAAAAACAGTCCAAGAACTTGAAAAGAAGTGAATGAATGGAAGGAAAGAATAGTTTGAGCACTCCAGAAGAGAAAAAATATGGAGTGTTCTGCAGGTTTTGGGAGTGAAGGGAGTAGAGATATATATGAAACTACTCTTCTCAGTGACACTCCATCCTTCAGAGTAACGACAAAGAGTATGTTTGGCACGAGACTTCAATATGTGATATTATATATATACATGTGTGTATACACACACATACACACATGTATATATACCTATGTACATATAATATGCATACATTATATATGTATATCTATATATACTTATCACATGTATATATACATATATAATATGAAGCCATTTAGATGACTAAAATACATTTCTCATATGTATGTGGTCTTCATCTCAGTTACTGACTCACAGCTCTCAAAATTCTTTGAATTTCCCATGTCGAGAGTGATAAAGGTGTCTGTTTCATTAATGAGGAGATTATTGGAAAGCCTCTAGATAACCTAAAGATGAGGGCTTGTGGTCAGTGGTGCCTACCAGGTCATTAGAAGGTTACAAGTTTCAGTCCTACCCTCTAACATCCTAGGACGGAAAAGAGGCTGGAGACTGAGTTTCATCACCAATGGTCAATGATTTAATCAATCATGCCCACATAATAGAGCCTCCATAAAAACCCAAAAGGACAATAGGGCTGCATTCAGAGAGCTTCCAGGTTGGTGAACACCTGGTGATTTGGAGAGAGAGACTCCCTGGAGAGGGTGAGGAAGCTCCTCACCCTTCCTCCATATCCTTCCCTATGGCTGTTTCTGCCTTATAACCTTTTATAACAAAGCAGATATCTAGTAAGTAATATGTTTCTCTGAGTTCTGTGAACTGCCCTAGCAAATTAATTGAACCCAAGGAGGAGGTCTTGGATAACTCTGATTTATAGCCAGTTGGTCAGAAGTATAGGTCACAATCTGGATTTTTGACAGGCATCTGAAGTCCAAGGAAGGGTCATAGGAACAACCTCTAAACTGTATCGAGTTGGTCAGAAGCACAGGTAACAACCGGGGCTTGCAACTGGTATCTGAAGTAGGAAGGGAAACAGTTTTGTAGGACAGAAACCTTAACCAGTGGAATTTGATGCTATCTCCAGGTAGCTAGTGTTAGAATGGAGTTAAATTAAAAACACCCAGCTGGTGTCACAGAGACTTCCCATGGTGGAATTGGTCTCGGAACACTTTTAAATACATTGCAAGCAGAGAAAAAACATGGCGGAGTGAGAGACATCCTTAGATCTCTCCCCTTGAAATAATAATAAGCTGAACATCTAAAACTGAACAAAAAACACCCAAACTACACACCAGCACATTGGAGCATGGGATCTGCGCTTAAGAGTTACCATGGGTCAGAATCCCAGGTGTTGGGCAGTGGACTGGGAGAAATAAAGAAGCTGCCTCTTGCAGCCACCAGAGCTCCTTGCAGGAGGAGAGGGAAGGGTAGAGGTGCAGCAACCTCCCTAATCGGCCCTGCCTGGAAGTGCCAGGACTTCTCTACGCAGAAGTGCCACCTACTTGAAACCAAAAGAAAAGTACCTTCTTTGCAGCAGATTATAGAAGTTGACCAAATGGAGGAAAGGATCAGTGATAGCAAAGACAGAAATCTAGAAATGAATCAGAAAGAAGAGAGAAACCAAAGAATGTAAACTAATAAAAGAGAAATACAAGAACTAGCTGATACCATCTGGAGAAGAAACATAAGAATGTGAAGAAAAGGAGCAGGAACTAGAAAGCATTTTCAGACAAACAGTGAATAAGAATTTTCCAAATATAAGGAATAAGCTGGAACTTGGAATTCAAGAAGTCAAAAGGAAGCACAATTATCTGAAACCAAAAAGGCCTTCACCAAGACACATTGTATTAAAGTTATCAAAAATCAGTGACAAAGATAGCATTCTCGGGGCAGCCAAGAAGAAGAAAATGGTAATGTATAAAGGAAAATCCATTAGATTATTATCAAATTTCTCACTGCAGACCTTACAAGCCAGAAAGAAATGGAATCGAATATTTAAACTAAAGTGAAAGGAACTACCAGCCTAGAATAATGTACCCAGCTAAGCTCTCCTTTAGGTATGAAGGAGAAATTAAGACCTTTCCAGACATACAAAAATCGAGGGAATTCTCCACTATGAGGCCTGCACTACATGAAATACTGAAAGAGGTCATCTCACCTAAAACAAAATGACAAAACAAACAAACAAACAAAAAACATAATTAGGAGTGAAGTGACTATTAGGCAAATAGAAGCAGAAGAGTGCAACTCTTACTAAGAACAAGGCATTATAAGCTTAAATAAGAAGAGAATTGCTATAGCAAGATAATAATGAATGTTCAGCATACTTTGAAACAAATTGAGATAACAATGACTGAAAAGGGGAGGATTCAAAGATCCAAATTTGCAAATAAGAAAGGAGATAAGGCACAAGCAGAAGAAAATGGAAGACTGTATGTATATAACTATCTTTTTCATATTTGTGGTGGTAACGACACACGGTAAAGCCAGAACTGAAGTATATAACATAAAATAAGAAGAATCAGAGATAAATCCCACAAAAGCCAACCAAAATAAAGAAAACAGTAACACAAGAACAAGGAAGCAATGGAAACACCAAGCTACCAGAAAGAAAAAGATAAAAATGGCCATAAAAGACCTCATATTTCAATAATCATCCTAAATGTAAATGGACTAAACACACCAATAAAAGGCACAGGGTTGTAGAATGGATTAAAAAACAAAATCCAACCATACGCTGCCTCCAGGAGACACAACTCAGCTTCAAAGACAAATATGGACTCAAAGTGAAAGGATGAGAAATGATATTTCAAGCAAAAGGCATTCAGAGAAAAACAGATGTAGAGGTACTAATATAGGATGAAATACATTTCAAAATTAAAAAGGTAAAGAAAAATACTGAGGGACACTTCATAATGATAAAGGAAATCTTGCACCAAAAAGACACAACACTTACTAATATCTATGCTCTCATTCAGGGAGCCCTGAAATATGTAAAGCAATTACTAACAGAATTAAAGGGAGAAAATGACCAAAACACTATCATAGTAGGGGACCTAAATACCCCACTGTCGGATATGAACAGATCATCCAAACAGAAAATCAATAAGGAAATCACATCCTTAAATGATACATTAGACCAACTGTACATAATTGACACTTAGAGAGCCTTCCAACTCCAAACAGCTGCTTGTACATTCTTCTCTAGTACACATGGAATATTCTCAAGAATTCGCCACACACTGGGACACTGAGATAGCCTCAACAAATATAAGAGGGTTGAAATCATACCAACCATATTCTCTTATCATAATTCTTTGAAACTAGAGATCAACTGCAAAAAGAAAGCAGGAAGAACCACAAATACATGGAGATTCAACCACATGCTATTAAAGAGCAACTGGGTCAGAGAAGAAATAAAAAGAGAGATCAAGAGATACATAGAAGTGAATGATAATGATAATACAACAAATCAAAAGTTGGGGGACATGGCAAAAGCAGTCATAAGAATAAGGTTCATATCATTACAGTCATATCACAAAAAACAAAAATGAGCCCAAATAAACAACCTAGCACTTTATCTTAGAAACCTAGAAAAGGAAGAACAAATGAAATCTAAAGTCAGCAGAAGAAAAGAAATCATCAAAATTAGAGCAAAAATTAATGAAATTTAAAACAAAACAAAAAAATAGAAGAAAGTAATGTTACAAAGAGCTGGATCTTTGAGAAGGTTAATAAATTTAAAAACCTCTGGCGAGACTCACTACAGAAAAAAAAAGGACACAAATAAGCAAAATCAGGAATGAAAGAGTAGAAATTATGACAGACACCTTAGAAATACAAAGGCTTGTAGAAGAATACTATGAAAAAGTATATAACACCAAATTTAATAACAGAAGAAATGAACAATTACTCAGAAATATATAACCTTCCTAGACTGAATCAGGAACTGGAAAATCTAAATAAACTGATCAGCAGTTTGAAAATTGAAACAATCATCAAAAACCTACCAAAAAGTAAAAGTACAGGGGCAGATTCCTTCACCAGTGAATTCTACCAAACATTCAAAGATTTAATACCTATTCTCCTCAAATTCTTCCAAAAATTGAAAAGGAGGCATTATAACCAATTCTCCTCCTACTCCACTCAGTCCTTAAACACTGGTAAGCACTAATTTTTCTTCATTTATATAATTTTGTATTTTTAGGAAACTTAAATAAATGGAGTCATACAGTATCTAACTTTAAAGGGTTGGCTTTTCTTTCACTCAGCATAATTCTCCGAGATTCATCCAAATTGTATTAATAGTTCTTTTTTAAGCAGTATCCCCTGGTATGGATGGATGGGCCACACATAGTTTAGCCATTCCTCTTTGAAGAATGTCTGTGCATCCAGTTTGAAATATTTTGAATGAAGCTTCTATAAACATTTATGTACAGGTTTTTATGAACATACGTGGCCATTTTCCTGAAACAAATGCCCCAAAATGCACTTGATGGATCACATGGTACTACATGTATATTTAAAAGAAACAAAACAATTTTAGGCATCCAATTCATTGAAATACCTAAGTTTGGCTATTAACACACAATAGTTCTCAGTTTTTTCTTCTATAAAATTAGCTTCTTAGACTACAAAACAACTATATCTATCTATAAACTTTAAAAACCATTTGACTATAAATAGAAGGTAAATATATATTTAATATCCCAGAAATTACTGTCCTAAGACTATACCTATAAGAAATGAGCATTAACTGTTTGTAAAATGACATGCACTAAAATGTTCATAGCAGCACTGTTTTCAAGGTCAAAAAAAACATATCTACTCAAAGTGCCATTGAAAGTAAAATTAATAAATAATTTATGTCCTACGCATACACTCGATTATTACATACCGGTGAGAATGAATGACCTTTATGAATCATTAAGGTATTATTTTCTAAATACAATTTTGAATGTAATAAGTCAGACATGAAATAAATGTACATACTGTATAATCCATTTTTAAAAAATATAAAAGTATAAAAAGAAGTGAAATTTGTTTATATAGTAAGAGATCATTAGAATAGTCACCCTTGGATGGGAGTAATCAGAAGGGGATTCAAGGGAAGGGGACTTCCCTTTTAATGTCTTGTAATTCTCAAATGTAATTTCTTAAGGCAACATATATTTATTTTCTCGCAGTTTCTGTAGGTCAGGAACTGGGCACAGTTAGCTGAATCCCTGCTCTAATGTCTTTCATGAAGATAAAATCAAGGTGTTGTCTAGAGGTGTTGTCACTTCTGGGCTTGAATTGTGAAAAGATTCACTTCTAAACTCAAACATGCAGTTGTTGATAGGATTCAGTACCTCACAAGTTATTGGCCTGAGAACCTAAATTCCTTGTTGGCTATTGGTCAGAGGTTGACCTCTTGTCATGGTGGCTTAGATATTAGATATTGTTATGGACTGAATTGTGTCTCTTCAAAACTCATATGTTGAAATCCTAATCCCTGATGTGATGATGTTCAGAAATAAGGCTTCTGGGAGGTAATTAAGGTTAAATGAGTTCCTAAGGTTGGGGCCATAAAAAAGGATGGCATGAGAAGAGGCAGCAGAGAATTCTCTTGATTTTTGCATGCACACAGAGAAAAAGCCACGTGAAGACACAGCAAGAAAGCTTCCACCTACAAACCAGGAAGAGAGCCATTATCGGAGACCAAATTTGCTGTCAACTTGATCGTAGATTTCTAATCTGAAGAACTGTGAGAAAATAAATGTTTGTTTAAAGCCACACAGTCGGTGATATTTTGTTATTGTAGCCTGAGGAGACTAATTCAGATATAATGAATGTTATGTTGCTGGTGTTTTGGATCTTGTTGTCTTCATTTAATGAGTGCAATGGTAGGTAGTTAAGTTACATGTGGATTAGTCTGATCCTCTGTAGGCTTACTGAAATTTTCTTAAGGTGGTCTAAAGTATCCTTCACTTCATGGAGAGTTTAGTTCTACTACTAACGAATGTTCCTTCTGGGATGCTACTGACTGTCCCCTGTGATCACTAACTGGTTGGAATTCTAATATCTATCCTGTATGAGTTTTGGAAATTTTTAAGCTCACAATTCTCTGGTTTGTTTTTACCCAAATGAGTAGAGTTTTATCCTAAGTATGCACAGCAAAAACTCAAGGAGACCCTTGTGCAAATCTATGGGGTTTCTTTCTTGGTATAGATCCTTTCTCTCTATTGTTCTTCCTCTTATTTTCCAGGCACCTGTGGCCTCAAACTCTGATCTCTTAGAAAATCTGCTAAATTTTGATTGGATTCTTCTTCACTGCCTCCTCAATTTCAAAATTGCTTCTGGAAGAGAGCAATGGTAATTTTAGTTCATATATCGCTATTTTCGTTATTTTTAGAGATAGCAGTCCTGTACTCTGTTACCCATTTTCTGAACAGTTATTTCATATATATTGTCCTGTTTTCCAGTTGCTTAAGTTAGAAAGGAAAAATTCCCTTGAAGATCTAGGGCTTTAAATTGAAAATCATTCATATATGTAATAAAGTTATATGTGTGTTGAGTTGAATTCTCTTTACTTGGAGAGGCCTTTTGTTTAATACAAGGTGGTCATTAAAAATCTGTCATAGAAAACTTGAAAGAAATAAAGGTGCAAGTTATGAATATATATGTAGAAAGTTTTTTGGTTAGAGAAAATAGTGAGGGTAAGTGTTCTGAAGTGGAGTATTTGATAAACTAGGTGTTCAGTGAAGCTCTTGTGGAGAAAGGGAGGAAGTTGAGGTATGTTTTGAAGGCCTTGAATTTGGTTCTTATTCTATGTGATCAGGGAACACAATAAAGTTTTTGAGGAGAGTATTAACGTGTCCTGATTTACATTTTAAAAGGAATACTCTGATAGTTTCTTAAAATATAAAGCGCTAAAAATAATACTATTAATAACTGAACTCTGTTTTTACTATATGACAGGTACTATCTAAATGCTTTTCATCTGTTAGTTCCTGTAATTCTCATGATATAACTATAAAATAGATGTGCTATCATTATTCCCATTTCATAGATGAAAAAAATAAGGCATAGAGAGGTTAAATAACTTCCTCAAAGTTGCATAGCTAATAATTGATAGTGAACCTAGTTCCAGTGTCATCATCTTACCAATGATAATACGTCATTGAATACATTACATTTATTGAACAACCTCTAGGGTTGTTTGAGTTGTAATACTTGAGATAATTTATGTAAAAGACTCAGGAGAAAGCTCTGGCACATAGTGCTCAAGAAATGTTAGCTATTGCAATCTCCCTTGTGACATTTACTTTTTATGTGTAATCCATACAGCACTATTGCAGTTGCCTTAGTATTTATGCTTTCCCTTATTGGTAGGCCTTTACAAACATCATTCCACCTTTAACTTTCTCTTTACCTAGGTAAATTTTAATCTCTCCTGGTAAATGTTCTAAGACATGAAACTTCTAAACCCACTGAAAGAACACATGAGATAATTCTGTTGTGTATCAACTTAGGCCCATATACTTTGTTTATCATAATATTTATTATAATTCATTTAAATATTTTAATTGTTTGAATTCTGCATTAGAGGTAAGTTTCCCTCTGAAACAAAGCAGTATTGTCCTGTGATTATAAACAATTTTAAATATGTTTTAGACATTTAACAAAAATGGGATTTGTTGATCAACTCTCCTTCAAATATCAAATGGATTCGTGGTGAATTTATTTCCCTATTAAGAAGTCAATATTAGTGTTAAGTTCATATTTACTTATTTATATGTTCATTTATTTCTATATGTTTTACCTAAGAAATTCAATCAAAATGAGAAATGTGTAATGAGAAATGTATATGAGATAATATATTTTAAAATATCGAAGTAACAATTTTTCTTAGTTCCCTGAAAAGAATAAACTAGACTAAGAGAGTCAGCATAACATAATAAATATATAGCTAAATTTTTAATTAATCAAGATTTAAATTGTTACATTACTACTTATCATTAGCAAATTACTTATCTTAAGCCAGTTTTATTCAAGTGAACCTACCTTACATAAAGTAAAAAGATTTATTTTTGTTTTTTTATAGCCTGTATCATTCAAATACTCAAAGTTCTTATTAAACAGTAATGTGTAGGGATATTTTGAGAACAGTTTAATGAATATTCAAAGTATTTTAGGTGTGTTATTTTAATTCATATTGTTTATATATGATTTCATTATTTTTTATGGCTGAGTAATATTCAATTGTGTGTATATATATATATATATATATATATATATATATATCTCAACTTCTTTGCCCAGTTGTCTATTGATAGGCATTTAGGATGCTTCTATATCTTGGCTATTGTAAATAGTGCTGCAATAAACATAAGGGTACCTATATCTTTTTGGATTAGTGTTTTGGATATCTTCAAATAATAACCCAGTATATGTAGGGTAACCTCATTTAAATATAAGCATTTTAAAGGATTTATTTAATGTCTCTGGGGTAAAAAAAAAATAATACTTAAAAAATCCAGTTGGAAATACAATTGTATTGATTCGTAATTGTCTATTTCCAATATTTTTATAATACTCTTAAAAATTCATCAAAAGCCTAAGATATTCAAACATTTTTTATAAATTTAAAATATTATTTTAGAGATATAAAGCCTAGTGATCAAATATAGCTATTTCTTTTTTTTAACAGAAGACACCAGAAGCTGAACTGGTTTATAATGCCATAAGAATCTCAGGAGTCTTAGATAGTTACACCTTAGATGACAAATTGTTACATATAGTGATTCATTTTGAAGTCTCTAATTTGGAGTTTAAATATGGATTTTTTTTCTGCTGATGATTGACATATATTTCCTGAAAATCATTCAGGAGAAGCTACAGAATATCAGTTTTGCCTTCTTTGTCATTTGACATAGAATAAACTCAGCCTAGTGTTGTTCTGTGAGATAGAAATTTTTTTATCCAGAACATTAACAGTAATATTAAGACCTCATTTTATAATGAAAACTTTTCATTTAACAAATATTCATTGATACCTACTCTTATCAAAACCCTGGGCTCTAGAGCAAAGGTCCCCAACCCCTGGGCTGTGTGGACCAGTTCTAATCCATGTGTATTAGGAAGTGGGCCACACAGCTGGAGGTGAGCAGTGGACTAGGGAGTGAAGCTGATTCTGTATTTGCAGCCGCTTTTCAGTGCTTCAGCTCTACCTCAGGTCATCAGGCATTAGATTCTCATAGGAGCACCAGCCTCTGGTGCCAAAATGACTGGGGCCCACTGCTCTAGAGAAAAAATAAAATAAAATTAACACTTATGAATGCTGCTTCAATTAAATTTACAGGCATACTGAGGGAAATAGATATTAATCAGTTAACAAAAATGCATCAGATAAGTGCTCTGAAAAAAATCGATAACTTTAAAAAGCATCAGTATAACTGGAGAGATTGTCTTAAGAACATATAAGAAACAACTATAAATTAAATGATGAAAGTGTTTCTTTAAAAAATATATAGCTTTTGATCTTCAAAGAAAGCTTATCTAATTATATTAAGCTCATACTTCTTGACAATTCTTTATCTATATAACATACAGGCAATTTTTTTTTTTTTCACAAAACCACCTCAACTTATCTTTTGGTGTATGTGTATGTGTATTCTTGTATGTGTATTTAGGCATGTAATTTTGTGACGGCAATATTTATTTTTATGTTAATTATTTTAATGTTATGACTTAATCTAACCTGCTTTTATGATTTCTAGTTTATTAGTAGTGATAATTTTTAAAAAATATGCTTTAAAGATTCTTCTAATACAAAAAAAAAAAAAAGAAAACAGAAGTCTTGAATTTTCTTACTTTGTCCAGCTTTTGAATGGTTAGCAATTTCCATAAAGCAATAAAGTGCTTTATGTCAATTAGCAAGAGAATTACCAAGGAGGGAATCATCATAACAAACTGTCTTGGAAAAGATATTAAGCAATTGTTTTGCTTAATTTGGTCATTATACCATGTGAATGCACTTAGAATACAACAATGAAAATCATGTTTCCATGCTCCCACCACAAATTTATATACTTGTCAACAGTGCGCTTTTTTTTTTCCAGAAATATGTTTATTTTGTAATGGTGCTAATAATACAAACTAATATAGATTGTCTCAATTTTCTATGGCTGCTGAAGCAAAACACCTCAAATATTGTGGCTTAATATAATACAAATTTATTATCTTACAGTTTGGAAGTTCATAAAATTGAAATAAATTTCATTGGGCTAACATCTAGATGGTATAAGGACAATATTTCTTCTAGAGGTTGTAAAAGAAACTCCAATTCCCGACCTCGTTCAGCTTCTAGAGTCCACTCACATTCCCTGGCTCATGGCCACCTTTCTCTATCCAACTAGCTCTCCCCAGCTAGTGGCAGTAGTCAAGTTGTTCTCACATCATATCTGAGACTCTGACTCCTCCATCTGCCTCCCTCCTCCACTTTTAAGGACCCTTGTGATTACATCAGGTCCCCCTAGATAATTCCAGATAATCTTATTTTAAACTCAGCTGATAAGAAAACTTAATACCATTTCCCACTTAATTTTCCTGTGCCACCTAAACATATTCACAGGTTCTGGGGATTAAGAGGTGGACATCTTTAGGAATGTTTATTGTTCCTACTAAATAGAGTAATCATCAAATCCTGAATGAATCACTCATATTAATTCAGTGTATTGGTCAATTAACTATCATTGGTCTAATTATGTGTGTCTAATTATATAATAAATGCTCAAGCAAATTATTTGTTTGATAATCTACCTACTGAGGTATGTTCCACATGCTGAAAGAAATTAAGAGAGTTCTGATCATGTAGGATTTGTGGCCCAAATAAACAAAACTATATTCAAAATGTATACATAACATAAAATCCATAGTATATTCGCAGAGCACCTTTTTAAGATTTTCAAAATATTTTCACATTCCTTGGTTCATTTAGTCCTTGAAAAAAATGGACTAGCAAGAGAAAGTATCATTGTCTCATATTACAGATAAGGAAAAAGAGTTTAGGAACTGGCGATATTATAAAAAGGTTGGATTTAATCTTCCAGACCTTCCACAAAACTCATTCTGTTACAAGCGGGATCTGGTAAATGCTTGGTGGGCCTTGCTGTCAATTTAATCTCTTAGAAGCTAGAGAGAATGATGAGAAGAATTGCTGTTCTGTACTTCAACCAATAAGAAGTAACTGAATGGCAGAGAAGTTGCAACACCAGAAAAACTGGAAAAGATCCAATTAGAACTCTTAGAATTTATTATCATCAAGGTTGGTCACTTGAACCTAGTCAAACACACATCTTTTAAAAGGAAACATATATTTTTAATTATAAGAGATAGATAATAACACAAAGTTATTAAACTTTTAGCGTTAATGGGGCAACGTAGGATTCATTAACAAGAAAAATATTAATGGTAATAATGGATTGTCTTCAGGAATAAAATTCTGAAGGTACAGCCTCAAATGATTCTGAGAGAAGAAAATAGTAAGGGAATCTGAAGAGTCGAGTTATTGAGGTAAAATGTATAAAAGAATAGAGAGCATGGCAATCAAAGGTAATTGTAATAAATAGACATCAAATTCTAAGGGCTTTTAAAGCAAAGTTAGTATGAAATGATCCTATCAAAAAGCTTAAATGGTCATAAAAGAATCTTTTAATTTATATTTACTATAAAACAAAAAATACTGAACACAAAGCCCAGTTTACTTTATGATAATGGTTTATTATTAATATGTGAGCAAAGAATTACACAAGTTTTCAGCTTTTTCTGCACAAGTCAGTGGCCGCCAAGACAATAAAAGGTAGACTCAACATTGGTAACAGTGATATGAAGCTTATGATAGGAGAGAAGATTTTAAGAAAGGATATTTTAGAGAGCACTTATTTGCTCTATAAAAATGCAAATCTCTTGGCCTGGATTACATCCATTCAAGAATGCTGAGAAAGAAATTGAAGATGAAATCTCTGAATAGCTGTCAGTTTTCTCAGAAATATTAAGAGATAAAGAGAAGGGCTGGCAGATAGGATGAAATGATGTCATAATTTTCATAACAGAAATAAGGTGACTTTTTCTAAATTACAGAATGTGATGTAGGTTAAGATAATATACTAAAGTATAATTATTTAAATTGTTTATCATTTGGAAAGCTATGCTTCTTTAAAAGACAAAGCTTGCATTAATTAAAGAAAATACATTTTCTTTTACTAATGCAAATATAACAACATATTCTTTATTCTCAAAATAAAACAATGCAAAAGGATGGAGAAAAGAGATGGTAAAAAATGTATGCCATGGAAAAGCTAATTAAATAATATATACTGTTGTACCAATATGATTATTGGATGAAATAGAGTACAAGTCAGAAAGCATTCCATAGGAAAAGTTGTATAAAAAGCACAATTCAAATATATCAGTCCTTAATTTTTTACTTTGTGTGCTGCTCTATAGTTTAATTGTGACACTGAACATTTATTTAAACTGTTATTGAAAATTTTTTAAAAAGCAGAAATTGTCTTATATTAAAACATTTCATAAAACTATAATTAATTCTGCATGACACTGACACTAGAAAAGGCAAGCAAATAATTACAAAATTTTGAACACTGAATCGTGCCATTTTAATATACCATAAGAGTGTTATTTGAAATGAGTGGAGATATTGTGGCTTTTCAAAAAGTAGTGCTAGAAATACTGGTTATGTTTTAGGAAAAAAGAGTACTTGACTACTTGTTAAATCCTATACCAAAATCAAATTCTAGATTTGTCAAGGTATTAATGTAAAATGATAAATGAATGATACTAATTGCAAAATAAAAAAACACATGGATAAATTTATAAAGTTGGAATACGGAAGATTTACGTAAAATGACAGTCAAGGTAGAAACAGTGCTTCTATGTATTAAGTCTTCAATAAATATTTACTAGTGACCTAGTATGTTTCAGGCAGTAGTTCCTGGGGATGTAATGATAAGCAAAAAAGACATAATCTCTGACTCATTACCTACAATGGGTTTCCTGGAGCTGAGGAATGTAGGACATGCAGGACTCAGAGAGAGTAATGAAATAGTATTTTGAAACTTGCTGTGACCAACATGCCCAAACCTATAATAGCGAAGTCTATTTTTGTCTTTAAGGTAATTTTATTTTCAAACATTTTAGAAATACATTATTTACAACTGTGTAGGTCTATGTTTATCTGTATTACAAATTGTTTCTGTAAAAACAAAGTAAAAAATTATATAAAAATTTTTAAAAGTTGAGTAGGAACCAGTATATATCTAGGAATTCAAAAACAAGAAGACATAGATAACTGTTTTTTAATATTCTAAGCATTATTAATTTTAATTATAACATGGATTGATTATTGATTGCTTATAATGCAGTTGTTCAGAGATTAGAGTCGTCGATATTTATAATAAATCTATTTTTACATATCTGTATGTATGTGCTAACCAAATAGTTACTTTAAAACAGATTTTTCAACCTACTTTTCACTTAATATCTAGATGATCTTTATTTTCTTAATTGACTAACTTTTAATATTAACAAAGTACAATGACATGTATATAACTGTACAATAAAAATAACACAACAAATCCTAAATTAAACACAGCTACCTTCTGCCTTTCTTAACACTACCCTGGATTTCCTCTTCACAAGGTTAAGCAGTTTTAATTTTTTCCAAATATTAGTGGTAGTATTTACTTTCATATTTATATATAAAATCATCAATATTATATAACATTCTTTCTACTATTCTCCTCATCCATAATGATCACCATCATCCATTTTGGTCACATAAATCCATTTGGCATTTGTCCTTTCAATTCCACACTGTATCTGTCATCACGTCTTGCCTGTACCACTGCAATGACCTTCAAACAAGTTTCTCTACTTCAATTTTACCTCACCATAATCAAAATCTCTAAAAATTGCCAGAATTATTTTTCCATAATACACCTAATTATACACAGTACCTTTACCTTAATTAAACTTTTATATGGTTAGACTCAAAACTACTGCATCACACAAAGCCCTTAATAATATGTTCTTGTGCCATAGAATCATGGAACTCTGAGTAGCTCTCTCTTATAAACTTGTTCATGCTTAATTTCTATATTTTTTTTGTCTTTTATATATTCTTCAGTTAGGTGTGTTTTAGTTCTGTTTTCTTATGATTTAAAACAAGGCTATATATATCTATCTATCTATATATATATATATCATAGTTTTTGATGAATTGAATATATAGGTACATAAAACCTGTAAGCATATTTATTCTTGTCTACCTGACAATACATATTTAAATTAAATTATAAAATTAATTGAGTGAACACTATAAAAGTCATATACTTTTAAATGTATCATCATATGTAATTTTTCATAGTCTAGAACTCTCCATACAATTTTGAATTATAAATATAAGCCTTACTTATTCTTTTTATCAACTTTGCGGTAGGAAAAAAAAAAAGGCATCATACCTTTTAAACCATATTTATCCTGGAACATGGGCTTCAAAAATACACATTCTTATCCAGATTCTAGTCAGCAGATTCATTTAGCTGAAGCCTCTCAGAGGACAATGCCATGAAACTCTGTCCCTGGAGAGAATACAGAAAAGGTACTTCCTCAGATCTTTCTATCCACCATACCACAATTTCCCAACAGTTAAGGGACAGAGCAGCTCTGAATCGTTTAGCCTAAAATGTACAGGCATACCTCTCTCTTCATCCTCTAAAAACATATTCTTTCAGGATTCTAAGCAGATATTTGAAAGGCAAAAGATCACACTCAGCCCTCTCTGATTCTCTCTTCCCCCATTCATAGAATGAATACTTATCCCCTTCATTTTGTTATATCCATAGTTATTTAGCCAGATAAATTATTTTAAAAAAGTGAAATATGTAGGTAATTTCTACTGATTTTATCAGTAGCTGCAAATCTAAGATAATTCGACTTTATCACTTTTTTGATATATTACCAGAAACATTAGTCACTTCTGAGTATGACTTCCCAGAATGCTTATAAAATTTCTCCTTCTAAACATTTTAAGGGTTAAAGAATAGAACCATAATACAGATGATTGCAATAAATTAAAAACAAACTTAAAATATATAATGTACTTAAAATGTTGTAACCACTATGGAAAAAAGTATGACAGTTTCTCAAAAGATTAAAAATAGAACTACCATATCATCAAGTAGTTCCACTTCAGAGTATAAATTCAAAAGAATGGAAAGCAGGATCTTTAAGAGATATTTGCAGACCACATTCATAGTAGCATTAATCATAATACAAGAGGCAGAGCAAACCAAATGCCCATCATCAGATGAACAGATAAACAAAATGTGATATATACATACAATGGAATATTATGCAGCACTAAATGAAAGGAAATTTTGCCACATGTTATTACAACATGGATGAACTTTCAGGACATTATGTATGTTAAATAAAGTTATCACAAAAATATAATTTCATAGAAACAGAAAATATAATGGTGGTTACCTGGATCTTAAGAAAACAGGTAAATGAGGATTTGTTATTTTATGGGTATAGAGTTTCAGTTTTGCAAGATGTAGAAATTCTGATGATCTCTCACCCAACAATGTTAACAAAATTAACACTACTGAACTGCACACTTAAAGGTTAAAATGGAAATTTTATGTATTTTTATTATAATTAAAATTAAAATAATATATACATATCAATATATAAAACATACAAAAGATTTCACAGATTATAAAATATTAGAATTGAATAGGACCTCAAACATCATTTAATCCAACATTTGTAAACATGAAGTAACTAACACAGTAGAAGGAATGTGCATTACAGAAGAGCACATGGCCATGGCTCTTTAGTGGATAAATTAGGTGCCAAAATCAGATTTCCTGCATTATTGTAGAACTCTTTATACTTCAATAAAATGACATTTCTTTTTCTTAGGTATTTTTTATGTTAACATCAAACAAGCAGTGTGTAGTTTCTATTTTAAATAGTTTTTTTGGCATATTGAATCTAATATATTTTATTTAATTCTTTATGTTTCCAATGTGAAAATATTTGTAAAATATCTCTACTCATTTTTCTATCCTGTGTAATGTTAAAATCAATTATATGTTAACTCTTTAATATATTTTAATGTATTTTTTCATAGTAATTTCATAGAAGAATTCATTGCTTTTCCTTTTTTTTTTTTTTGGACGTATATTTGTTCTAAGTTATTTCCATTCCTTTGGTATAACTCGTAAGAAAACAACCATCATGATGTTAAGTGTTTACCTAGTAAAACTCATTTCCCACTCTTCTCCCTAACTGCAGTAGAGATAATTCAATATATAGTAATTTTAAATTTGTAATGCAAAGAAAAGAAAAAAGTGGAAATCTTTTATGAAAGTATCACAATCAATCACAAAAAGTAAGAGTACTATAAGATTTGATTAGATTTGTATTTACAACAGCTGCTGTTATTAACAAGAACAAGTCCTTGACCCAAGGCTAATCAGGAGGCTAAATAAAATAAAATCCTAGGTTTTATAACACATTTCTAAGATTTGGAAGATAGATGATAGGTAAATAGGTGATAGAGACAGATAAATAGGTAATAGATGACAGATAGATGATGACAGATGATAGATAGATAGATAGATAGATAGATAGATAGATAGATAGATAGATGATAGATAGATGATAGATAGATAGATGATAGATAGATAGATAGATAGATAGATAGATAGATAGATAGATAGATAGATGATAGATAGATAGATAGATAAATAGATATAGATAGATAGATGATAGATAGATAATAGATAGATGATGGATTTAATTTTAGGTTTACATACAACTATTATTCATATTATGCAATCTTTCTTTTGAACCAGTTAATGGATATCTCCTCTTCTCAATTAGCTGGTCAGTTAATAAATGGGAAGCATTGTAGACTCCAGGAAGTAGGGAATGTATGGAATGAACGATAAATATAAAAGGTAGTATAGCCATTTTTTCCTGCCATGACTTTCAAAAAACTTTTTAAATAACATTTCCCAATAAAACATTATACATATTGTTAAGGAATTTTCTGCAGTGAGAATTTTCCTTCCTGCTCTCTCTCTCTCTCTTCCTCCTTCTCTTTTTCCTTTCTTATTAAGAATAAGAAAACAGTGTAGAAATATGAAGCCAAATAGAAGATGCTTTGTTTGCTAGAAACGCACATATCACTAGAAATCCCTACAGATGGAATCAACGCAGTTTCAGGTGGAGCCGGTGTGGTTGCATTTGGGCTATCACTAAGAGTCAAAGGGAATAGGAAGATTTATTATTATTAAACATGGCCTTTAACGAGTTAATACTTAAGAAAGGCAGCTTGGCCCCATTAGGAAACACTTGAGATTGTAATTAAATATAGTTAAAATTAAACTGTGATTTTATGAAAAAAATGCAGATAAAATTATGGTGTTGGTTGCACATTTTAATTAGAAACTTGATTTGTATTTTAATAAAATAGGCAATTTCACAGAAATTATCTTTTCTTTCTTTTTTTTATTGATCAAGGCAAAGGTGAGGAAAGTTAGGGTAGTAGAGGGTGAATCCAGATAAAAATAAGTGCTATAGCAAAGAGAGAAAAGAAAATAATCACAAAATAATAAAATAGTATGTTTTCAGTGAGAGTATCTAAATTATTTGGTCCTTTTTTTTTTTTTTTAGACTGTCCAAACTAAAATTACCTCAAAATCTGTCTGTGTTAATGGCTTTGCTCCACGTAACATGGACACTGACTTTATTTATTCTTTAAAGTTTACCTCTCAAGTGTAACATCATTTATAATTATGAGATCTTATGACTCTTGATGACCATCACAAGTACCAGTCACAGGAATTTCCTAACCATATGTGTCTCTTCTTCGATATCAGTCTTCCATCATGGTTTGGGGGAAATACTTTTTCTTCATAGTTGCTCTCCTTCTTAAGTTCAGGATTCCCCCTAATCTCCCTTGCACTTTTAGTGGTAAAATGTATTTTTACAATATAATAATCTTTGCAATTTATATGCTGTTCTCAGTGGTGATAGTTTATTGCATAATTAAACATATTAACTAAACAACAAAAACATCTAAGTATGTATAGGTGGGTTATTCCCCAGGTTCAGGATTTTCCAAAGGTTAATGAGTGAATCTCAGACTCATATTTACAAAAAAATTAAATGATTCATAAATGTATAGATGCAGATTCTGTTGTCAAGGCAAATTTAAGTTTCCACTATAGAATACACAAAATATACAGATATATAGAGGAATATTCTCGTCACTATTCCTGATAAGTAGGCTAAAACATTTCACAGAACATTCCAAAGAAGAATGTAAAAAAAAGTATTATAGGAAGGCAATGGGTTCAAAAGAGCATAACATATTATAATCATTCATAAAGCATGTTTTCAAAATCAAAAGTTTCTGTGATGACAGTTAAAAATTCATTGAGGACAATTAAAAAGTAATAAAATTATTAAAAACAAAAAAATGGAAAGATTAGCCTTTTGGGAAATACAATATATGCGTTCTAAATTCCTGTACCTATGTGTTGTTAAAATGGTTAATGATGAGATTAATATATCTTATTTACCAGATATTTTTTAAATTTGAGAAGGGGACTTAAACTCAGTGTGTAGCTTTGGATTTAGTCATTCTTGCAGGGACCTGGTCTCTTTCAGGAAAGACTAGGTTGGCCCAGCAGTTGTTAATTCCAAGGTCAGGAGCAGGAGCAGCAGAAGTGGGTGCAATAGTAAACAGTATTTTCTGGACTTGGACTATGCTTGGAGACATTTAGATTTAATCTCTGATGCAGAAACTCCTCTCTCATCAGCTTCATTGGCTTTTATTCCCCTATTGCCTTTAATTACACTGTAGTCATTCTCATTTGACATAGTTCCCACTTTCTGGAGTACTTATTTATTTATTTTTTTTTTTACTGTTTATACTCTTCTTATTTAATTCCTTGTTTTTCTCAGCCCCCCACACTAGATAAAGCTATCTGTTACATAGTTACATGTACTTTTACATCATGGAATTTACAATGTGCATGACTGCTGGAATAATACGTGAGTCTCTAATTCAAATATATACTCAAGAGCAGGGACCATGTCTGTTTTGTTCTTAGTTGTATTCTTCACATATTACATATAGCAGTTATCTAGCATAGAAGATATTTAAGGAGTATTTGTTGGAAGGATCTAGTGGTTAGGACATTTAGAGTGAAATACTAGGGACTGAAGTTTTAAAAGACAGTTGAAGAAACAGAACCCAAGGAAGGAATAGAGATGGAATGATTTTCCATCATCCTATCTCTAGATTAAGATTCCATCTCAAGACCCTAAGAGAATGGTATATAAATTTAGTCTAATTTAATGTTTTGTAAGACAAAAGTAATTTTTTAAAAAAGAATGTAAAATATAGCTATAAAGTCCAAGGCTCATGGTTGATTACTCAAAGGTTTAGGGAACCTAGGGTAAGCTCAGTACTAAATGCCATTTTAAAAATACTTCCTTTAGGTGAGCCTTAGTTTTGTTTATAAATAAGAAAGAAAAATAGAAACTGATACACAGTGGTGATTCCATTTTTAATTTTTATAATTAAAAATAAACTTATTAAAATAAAATTAGAAATAAAACTATTAAAATATAACATGCTTAACTAATGTGTTATCGGTTTGATAAAAAATTGACTTCCCATTCCCATCTTCCTTCTTCAGGTGACAATGACCCTTTTATACTTTTTTAATAAAGTAGTTTTTAATCATAGAGACATATTATGAATATATGAGCTAATTAAGAGAAGGGCTATATGATCTCCCTTGCTTTAATCTAACTTAGTTAGAAACAATTTATAAGTCAAAACAAGAAAATAAAAAAATAAAAGTGAACTTGAGAAGAGACGATAGGGTTGTGGAAAGAGCAGAAGGGGAAAAAAGCATCGATAATTGCAGATATATTCTAGTTATATTCATATAAATCTACAAAGCTATATTTGAGATTATTATTTATAAAATAAAATAGAGCTACATGTGAATATTTCCAATTTCTTAACTTGAACTACTCTTTTTGCACAAAATTTTGAATGTAGTTTTACAAAATTGAGGGTAAATTTTTTTAAACCTTCATACCTATTTTGTTAATATTCCCATGAAATGCATACCCCATTAAGAAATGTGAACAGTTGGGAATTTTACTCATTCTCTTCATTACCCTCTTCACACAAGTGCATTTTACTACGGCAGTGACTCATTTCAAGTACTATATGATAAGCTTTGTAAAATAATATTCAGTTGGTATAGTTTTTCCCATTCCTTCTGAAAGCATTAGCAGGTACTCACCACTGAGAATACAGAAATGAAAAAGCAAGATCTAAAGGCATGTGAGAATATGACTAAATGAATTACAATAAAGTGGTGGTAAACTCATATAACCATAAGTTGGAATGGACTTCTGTGAAATCTGTGCTCAATCCTCCCTCTCCACAACTCTTTCCTTACCCTCTAACTCTCATCACTTAACATTATGGTAGCAATGTAATAAGTTCTGTTACTATCACTTATTTATGAGAATGCAGAACATCAGAGTTCTGGTGAGAAAATAGATTAATATCAGCACTTGAAAAATAATTGGAAATTATCTACTAAAACAGAAAATGAATATGTTCCATATCTTATCAATTCTATTCTATTTATTCTGGATAAATTCTCATACTTATGTTGTACTAGATATGTAAAAACTATACCTTGTGTTGTTCATAATAGTAACAACGGTTAAGAACACAAATACCCAATGCCCATTGACAAGAGAATAGACAACTATCCTCTTAATTTTTTGTACTAGTACTAGTACTATGGAATATTCTATAGCAGTGAAAGATGTGGTATAGGCATCATTTTACAGTAGCTGGGATTTAATAATCTAAAAGTAAATTGTAAAATAATACCAGATTACTTCATACATGAATGTTAAAAATTAAAAAGTAAATACTGTTATATGTGAAAATGTGATAAAATTGTTGAATAAAGGAAAGGAATAATAGGTAGAAAGTTATTTTGGTTACTCCTGGAGAGGAAGGAGAAGGTGGTAAAAAGGGAGACTGGTACGTGGTAAATACGGTAAATTGATATAGAATGTTTATAATGTTCACTTTCTCATGTAGTGTTGAAAAAATATGTTTGCTTTCATATTCTTTAAATCATATATATGTTTATACATTCTTTTGTATGTTCAATACATTCCATAATAATTTTTTTGTGAAGAATTAATAAAGATATCTATAAAAGCTGAATGATTAAAAGTGCATGGTCAGATAGATTGTTGATGAAAAGATGTGTCTCAAACTCTGTCCTCAAGAGATTTAATACTATGTCTTACTATGGGCTCTGGAAAGAGAATTATTATTTAAAATCCTTTACTGAAGAGTATCTTTCTGGCCTTAACAGTACGTTTCTCCTATATAGATTTATATTCTTAATACGGTATCAAAATTTTGTTTCTATAGAATGTTGACAGTGCAACTTTTTCCTAGAGCCAGACCACTGTCTATACTATCATGTTTCCAGTCTGGAAAAGTTCCAATGAAATCTTGTAGATTAAAAACACTAAAAATAACAAAGTAATAGTACTTGAAAATAATTATAACTTTCGCCTATCTTTGACAGAAATAAACATCTTAAGGATATAGAGCTCTGTAAAATGTCCTAAGAAAAATACATTTCTTTTGGCAACCCAAAAAAACAATTATCTTGCAAAATAAAAATTTATAGTGACATTTAAAGGGGTTCTCCTAGTAGAACTCTTTTATAAGTGGCTAATTGTAGTTTTGGATAGACAGTTTAATATTTAAAATTGAAGGTAAGTTAGTTTATGAAACCAATTACACCCACAGTCATTTTTTAATTCACAGTTTTACTATAGTAAGTGCTTGGAAACAACAAGCACATATAAAAATTCTAACAAACCATGATTTCCTATGGGTCTCCATGTCTGTCATACACAGTTACTACTAAAAAATGCAGACTTAATGAGATGCTTTTCTCTTTTTTTCCACTTCGACAATATACTTAAATATACAGTGATTTCTTAATTTCTACCTCAGTTTTCAAATTTATCTATATTGATACAAAATAAGCTAATACATTGATAAATTACATATATAATTTTGTATCTACTGGGTTGCTAAACATGCTTAAATTGAAAAGAATGGACAATTTTGAGAATTTTCAGATAGAACAGTTTTTAAGAATGCTATCATATATGTATTCATCTCTATAGACCTCTAGGAACTAACGTATTTGTTTTCTTTATAGTAGATACTCAATAAAGATTTATTGTATTATTTTAAATTTAAAAAATAAAGCTATCTATGCAATTAGCCATGATATGGATATTTTACATAAATTCACTTCGTTTTAAATAAAACATCAATATAAACACAAAAATAAAAAATCATAATTTACTTGTTGATTCAAATAAGCAGAGTTGGAAGAGAGCTGTTTTTTAAAAAAAGAAACCCATTTTTGTATTAGTATGAACCTGAACACTTATTTCCTTTGGCAATTGCTCATTAAGCCCTTACTATATCAAGTGTCATGAAAATTAGAGATTGATAATATATAGCCATTAGCCTTAATGTGCTAATTAGAGAATGAAAAATAACTATAACTAATATATGATATAAAATGAGTACAACAAACTAATCATCTTTTCTTCCTTTAAATTACAGTGAAACTAAAATATATTTGTTTCCTTGGCTTTCCATTCATTCATGATTTTGCAGAGGTAGCTTGTTCTGTTTATGATGACACCATCCTCTTGCACAACCACCCGGTGTCTACTCTCCATCCAATCAAAGTCCTCTAAAGAAGACCCCCTTCTATACCCAGATAGTCTCAGATGCTCTGAATGTTCTCACTGCACTTTCCATAGTCTTCCCATATAGAAATTATTCCCATGTTGTATGAGTGGGGAAACAGATTGACTATGTTTACCTTTATATCCTTTCTACTTAATGGGCGTTTAAAATAATGTGAATAACTTAATTATCTAAAGATCTAAATTTCTAACAAAATGACCTCTACTAGATTCTAAATTAGTTATAGAATTAAAATTGAATACTTATTTGGATAAGGGGGATTTCCGCAAGTTTAAAATGTGAGGCAGACTTGACCTTGAAAAACAATAAAAAGTGCCCCTGATACAGATAAAATCCCTGGATTCAAAAGAAAAGCTGAATTCAAGGTTAAGATTTCCACATTATTCCCTGTCTGATCTCGAGCAATCATTTAATCTAAGTATTCATTTTTCTAATGGTAAAAAGAAACGGATTTCTGCCCTACTGACAATTGAATTGTTGTGACAAAGGAGGTAAATATGGTGAAATCATTTGGCAAATGAAAGTAACTATACAAATGTAAGACATTAATAAATTATAAAGATGAAAATTTAATATAGTATGACTATATCAAACAAAGAATGGCCAAGTGTTTTAGATTTCTTAAGAAAAGAGATTTAAAAAAATAAATAAAATGCATAAAAATAGGAAAGAATGGATGCATTTTAACTACATAATAATAAAATGAAATTTTTCTTATCATTAAATTTCCTAAGCATACAGTGAATTTTTACAAGTAATTTTCTAAAATTCTTGCTTTGTGTAAATATTAGAAAAGTATATCTAGGTATACAACTTATTTTAAAATCTGAGAAATTATCTCTCAATATTCAACACTTGTCAGCTAGTGGAAAAGATAGGTCTCTTACATAATTATAATGCATGTTTACTAAAAATCACTTGGAGTTTTCAAAATATTTTCTTCAATAGATAATTGTTTTGCTAAAGAACAACCAAACCTTTGTAAATATTCATTTTTAACACAGTATATATTATACATAAACATTTAATAAATATCTTCACTAGAACAGATCTGAAATAATATAGGGCCGCGTGTGAAGTGAATAAAAATATAAAAGAATCAGGAACATAGTGGAACACTCACATATTGCATTGAAGCCTGACATTAACATTTAGATGGCAGACATTAAAGCCGAATTTATTTTTATTTACTATTTAATCTCTAGAATCTGATATCTCACAATTTTTAAATTTCAGTTTGAAGTAAGAACTAATGTAATCTGGTTTTAATGATAATATGTGAACCATATACCATTGATGATACTTGTTACAGAAGCGCCTCTTAACATGACTTCTAGCTTACAACAATAACTACATTTTGTTATTTAAAAATTATTTTAGCATTTTTGAATTTCCTTTTCACAATCAAAGTAAAAATATTAGTTATTGTTTATCTTTGGCAAAGTTAGGGAAGTGAAATATAGTTCAATTTTAGCAACAAATTATCATTAAAAATTCTACATACTAACATGCCATTAATAAATTATATGAATTAAATTGTTGATGTACTTTATCTAGCACCTAAACATATATTTGGAAGACATGGGCTTGAGTTTTTCTGAACCAATACTAATTATGATTTTAGGTAAAAGTTTTAGTATTTCTGAACGAGAAATTTCTCATCAAAAAGGGACTTAAAATGCACACGAAAAATTATTGTATTAAAACAAGTAACACACATATTAACTTATAATGTGTTTCGGTAATAAAAGATGGTTTTGTTATAAAAATTTTTTAAAAATTTCTGTGTCTATTTCCAGTTGATGCCTTTAAGACAGTGGTGCCATACTTGTCTCCAAAGATATCCTGGTCATTAGAGGAATCATCCAGAAAAATTAATGGAATTTCTTTAGCTGTTATTTTTTTAATTGTTTTTCCTAGTTATGCATCATCAGCTTTTATTTTGATATCCATGGTTAGCACTCCCCTCTAAGTTTTATTCAATTAATCGTCAATTAGAATATACTCTGTGCAAGGAAATATCCTAGGTCCTAGAGAATATTGAGAAAGTGGAAGAAAACAAAAGAAAATAATGCCTGACCTCCTGAAACTCATAGAACAGGAAGGGAGGTGACAATTAAGAAAATCACAAATAAATGTTGAATTGCAACTATTTTCAACATATGGCTATAACTATTAAATCTTATTTTCAATGAAATCTGACCTGGTTAGGAAGATTAAAGAAGAATTCCAGAGGACAGAATATTAGAGCTGAGATTTAAATGTATAGCAACTACATAGATAAAAGCGAGTGAATTTCAAATAGAAAGACTGGCATGTGCAGGCTTCCCGAGCCAGGGAAAGCTGTGTTGCGTTTGATGAACTGAAAGATCACTGTGTCGAGAACATGACAGGCAAAGGGAAGAACTGTCTTACAAAGGGAGAATGTTTTCCTCTTTTACGGTTCTTCGTACTATTCCACTTCAACAACACTTTAAATTCTTAGGCCACAAATTTCTACCAGCCATTTACTTTTTATCAGTTGCTTGATTTATTTCTTGGCCACTGCAGTTAAATCATATTCCATATATGCCATATTCCAGTTACAGCCCAATATTAGACCATCAATATTGGGTGCCTTCTATAATTTTTGGATCAAGAAGGAAAGCATCTTTCTATTCACAGCATCTTCTACCCTCCCCTACACATACCAGTGCACATACTGCATTTAGAATTTCTTTGGCCTTACATCATGCTAGTAAGAGTACATTTCTGCCGGACAAAACTCATTTCTTAAAATGCAATAAAGTTTCTCTGTCAGTCTCTAAAAATCAGATGGTAAAGATGACAAACTTGCTTCTCCAAGAAAAGACACATTTTGCTTATACTTGCAGTAGGTGATCAAAGAGTATGCTTTGTTTTAATGTAATCACAGACCTACCTGAAACTGTCCTATGTCCTACACACTGCTGTTTTTACTAGATTAGCTCCTTAAAACAAACTAGTTCTCAGTGAAAGCCAGTAGATCCCCATTATCCATGGAAGTAATGTTCTCTTTCTTAAAGGGATAGAATGAGAGATGGCCAGGTCTATGCTTGCATACTTGTATATTAAATCACTAACTGGAGGAGCATGTCAATGATTTCAGGAGTTCTAGCAGGTTTGTGAAATCTTGCTAATTGGAAAATAGACAACTCTCCCATATTTAATGACTTCTCATTGAAGTTTATTCTTTGCCTTCCTGGCTATTGCTCTGAATGTTTTAAGTTTGTACCTTACTTAACTTGAAACCATGCCAGAAGTGATACTCCAAGTCAGATGTATACCTAGTGCAAAATTTATTTTAGAAAAATTGTGAATGACACAAAATACTTCTTTAGTGACTCTATAATCTAAGATCTGTAGAATTTAGATACCTTAATATTTCCCTTTCTCTAAAGCCCTAGCACTGCTGTCCCTTATTAAAACTCTTTTCATATGGTGATTTTTGGATGTTATCATTTGTCTGCATTTAGTAATTAAATATCTTCTGTAAGGAAAAGCTTCCTCTTAATTTATTTGTTTCAGAATGGTCTTACTGATTCTTATTTTAGTAAATGAGTTATAAATGTTTTATAAGTATTATTTATTTTGATGCTCAAATTGTCCCAGGTTTTGACAGTGGAGTCCCTTTAAATGGCTTCTTTGTCCTTTGACATGTTTTGATTAATCGCTAAGTGCTACTTTGCCTTCTGTCACTATAATAATATCTGAGGCCTATCTTCTATTCCTACCCTCAGCCTAGAGTCACCTGGTCCTCATAATAATAATTGATTTAGGCAATAGTTTTATGGATGCTAGAAAATAGTGGTGAAATTTTGACAAGTAACCAAATATTTACATAATCTCAAAGATCCCCTCTACAAGCATCCAATCACAAGATATTTTAATTACAATGAGAAAATAGTAATTTTACAATGAAGAAAACTTGCGGGCACCATTTTTATGAAGTGTTTTGGTCACCTGAACCATCACCAGTTAGGGACAAATCAAAATCATGTTATGCTAAGTGAAATAAGTCAGACAGAGAAAGACAAATACCAAATGATTTCACTTACATGTGGAATCTAAATAGCAAAATAAATGAACAACAAAACCAAAACAAACTCATAGATACAGATAACAAACTAGTGATTGCTAGATGGGAGAGGATTGGTGGGCTATGTGAAAAATATGAAGAGATTAAGAATACAAATTATTAGTTACAAAATAATCATGGGGATGTGAAGCATAGTATAGGAAATATAGTCAATAATATTGTAATAACTATGTTTGGTGCCAGGTGGGTACTAGGCTAATCGATCACTTAAGGATCACTTCATAAATTATATAAATGTCTAAACATTATGCTATATGCCTGAAACTAATATAAAATAATTTTAAAAATCATGTCCCGCCTGATATGATGTACAGAAAAAGATACATCAGGAATGCGATACTTTAAAAAGAAAAAATCATAATCTAATCACCAGGAAACATCAACTAAACTGAGCCAAGGCATACTCTACGAAATAACTGACCTACCCTTTGAAAAGTCAATCTCTTGACACAGAAAGAAAGAGAAACTGCTGTAGTAAGGATATTAAAAACACAGGACAATCAAATATAATTAATAAATGGAATTTTCTTTTACTATAAAGAATATCATTGGGATAATGTTTATACTCTCAAATCTGATTAAATACTGAAGATTATATATTATTTTACAATGTTAATTTTCTGATTGTAATGACTAAAGTGTCTCGATTTTAGAAATTAGACAATAAAATAATAGGGATAAATAGATTTGTTGTCTATAATTTCCTTTAAAATGATTCAGAAATATATATATGTATGTACGTGTGTGTGTGTGTGTGTGTGTATCTGAGTAAGTAAGATAAAAATATTAACATTTGGTAAATATAGGTAAGGAGTACACAGAAATTTTGTGTACTGTACTTGTAATTTTTTGTAAGTCCGAAGTTGAATGTTTAACTACTCTAATCAAAGAAAAAATACAAAAAAAAAAAACCTTTGAAGTCAATATTTTGAAAAGTGTTATTGCTACTTGGAATGACAAGTATTGTGGCACTGGGCATCCCAGAAATAATTCTTGTTGTTTTACTCTTTCCTTTAAATAAGTAGAAATTCCCAAAGTTAGCTAATCATTAATTCATTTAATATTAGCTAGAATTCTATTTCTCACAGTAACTCATTTAAGTTTTATGTGGTTTTAATTAATACAATACTAGAATTTCAGAAAGGTCAAAAAAGAGATTTTACATATTTTTACAAACTTTTATAAAATAGAATAATTGGATTAGGTAACAAATTAAAAAATGAAGGAAAAAAAAAGAAATCATTGCCTGCTAACTGAATCATCATATTGATATTAGTAGAAGGAGGAAGCTCTGAAAGACTTTTGCTATTAATTAATTACCAGTCTAAGATGGCAAGATCAACTCAAATCAGGTAAGAGTTCTTATTAGCCTTTCTTCCTCCATTAATAATGGGGCATTTTTTAAATCTTACCTTCTACCTCTATATTTGTTGGAACCTAATGGGCAATGATGATTCCAGAGTAACCTGGCCAAAAAAATAATTGCTGAACTTTAGCAAATGATTTAGCACACTTTTTAACATATAGAAAATGTCTTATTCATTTGTGTTTTTTTTTCTTTTTTTTAGTTTTGAATATTTTCTATATGCACTGCCAATTATGAAATAAAGATTTTGGGTCATAGGCCTTAGTACTTGGAGGACTTTTCCATCTACCATTTAGTATAGCAAAATGTATAAGAGGGTGTTAGTTTTTAAGAAATCCTTAGGAAACTTAAGGAATTTTAAAAATATCAGCCAACATGGTACCAAAAGTAATTATATAATAGCATATCTATTACTAAAATTAAATTTAAGAACATCGTATATGACCTATAATGGCTCAAAATAGGCTTATTTTCTCTGATAATTATATGTACAATAAATATTAATGCATTCTGTGTTAACTGGAACCTGTTGTTATTCATTGGCTATTTTTCTCTGAACAAATTTTAACATTAATTAACTAAACCTAATCTCTTTGGAATACAGTTGATCAGTGTGTTTTTGTTCTGAAATTATATAAGCATGACTTTTCCAAAGATTTGTGTAAATCGAAACCACTTTCCAGCACCTTGGCTCCATTTGTTTAGCTTAGTTTTTTTTTTTTTTTTCAATTTTGTTTTGTTTAGTTTTAATTTTTAAACAGATGCCAGTTATTGATATAATTAAAATGCACAGAATCTTTGCAGAATTCATTGTTCAAATCCGAGTATGTTTATATGATTTTTGTATTCTGCCCTACAGATTAAGTGGATTGAAATTTTCATCAGGTGCTTTTCTTGTCATTTTCTAGTTCCCTTCTAATTTGACTAGGTTAGGCCAACCCCCGTGAGAAAATGCTGTTTCTAGGTATTCTTTGTCATCATCATACTGTATAACACAATTTCATATTCCCTTCATTTTCACAATCATGCTTTTTTAGGTTTCAGTTGCTGAGGAATTCTATAGTTATCCAGTCAATCTATAGGAACTGTTTTGTAGCGTCAATCAGGCTTATGATTGACGCTACAAAACACACTGCTAGTTCCTAATTAGGATAGATTAGAACTTACTGATAGAACTACTCTGTAAATAGCAGCATATGATTGATCATGAAATTTAAGGTAGACAAGAGAAGATATAAACTAAAATGAGCAGAGTAAATATTACAAATCCATGGACTCACTATATTGGCTGTTTCCAAAAAGGTCTAGATATTGTTGAAGTAAAGATTTTAAAAGTTGTGAGCTACTGAGAAAGATATTGGGAATTAGGATATCGCAGGTGGTGCAGCAGATTCTAGTAGCAGTAATTGTCAAGCTGTTGCAATGGGAGAGGGTAACTAAGAAAGAGTAGTAAACAAGTTATTGGGAAATGAGGTCATCATAAATAGTAAGTTTAAGATGTATAGATCAGAATTGGATGTTCTTGGGTATTAGAGAAAAGTAGCAGCAAAACAGTAACTTCAAGTTAAGAATAGAATGGCTAATCCATTGTGGTTTTATAACTAAAAGCTCCTTTTTCCCAGAACCTCCACAGTACTAGGCAAACTGGAACAGTTGGTCACCTTAGGTATGAATGAGGTATGGGACTAGGAGTAAAGAATTAGCAATTTCATAAGGAGCAAAAAGTTTGCAGGAAAAAGAAGATATGACTGTCAGGAAGTAACAATAAATGGGAAAAGAGAATCTTCTCTCTCTTGATATACATGACTTGGGAAGAAAAAAACAAACCAATGTTGATAAGGCTAGTGAGGCATTTTTGCAGAGGATAAGATTTAGTTAAGGCAAAGTTATCTAGAAATAAACTGTGACAGTGTCAAGAACAATGTGATTATGCTAAGAGAGAGGAATTTGATGTGCCCATAGCACAGAGGTATTGGAAAGAGAGAAAGGGATGGAGGACAAGGGGAGACCATGCATGGATTTATGGGAAAATATGGGATTTAAGTTCACATGATAAATAATGAGTAAAATGATAAATGATGACTTTTATGGTGACTGAAATAAATAGGGAGAAGCAATGGAATAAATTATTTTAGACTCTAGAAAAGCAGGACCACAAAACTGTGATCTGGAAATGGTTTATTTGGTAGTATGATGACTTCTGGGCCTCTACTCCTTGGGTTGCACAAGGTGGTATTTTTGATAATGAGTTTCCTCCAACTTTCCTAGATGGTGTGACCAAGATGAGAGGAATCGATTCCTGAGAGTACTGTTTTGAGGTGGGGGGAAGAGGCTACTGCCTGAGTTATGCTGTAGAAGTCCTTCCTTGCTCTGACCAGTATCTACTTTTTGGGCTGAAGTTTACCTATCATAATGTACCCACTTACCTGAAATTTATCATTGTGTTAATAGTAAATCCCCAGCACTGTACTCTGCTCACTCCTTTTATTTGATTCTCTAGGATTTGATCAGTAATAAGTTGCCAGGTACAGATGCTTTTTTTCTTTAATTTCCCTGTCCAGATGATGTTGAAAACAAAAACAAAAATAAGTAAGCCGGTACAATATGCTATTTAAAAATATAATTTTACACAATAGAGATCTCACACAAATCTAATTTGGGAAAGAAAATAAAAATGCCTTGGCCTTCACACACTTAAAATGACTTTATGTGTATATTTCTACAATTTATCTAAATGCCATAAGGAAAACTATTGCTGTTTTCTGGTTCGTCCAGCTTTAAATAGCTTTGGAATTTTGTTTTGGACGTGAATACTGGGGAAATCACTTCTGTTAATTACTGAATATTTAATGATGTTGCTTTTCATGGTGCTGACATAATAGATAAAAACAGTGCTTGTTGATCCAGTTGTTCCCAGAGCATTATTATAAATTCTTCCCACATTATCTTGAACTAATACTTGGTATACGCACTTGAAATTTCCTGGAAATTTATATGCTACATTCTTATTAGATCTATTAGAGGTGGTCAGATACCACAAAATCATTTACTAATAAAATCAAGTAGATAGATTTTCTCACTAGCTGAGGATAAAATTAAGGAGCAATTATACAACAACAGGAAATAAAAGTTAGTTGAGTCATCACCTTTTTATTTTTATTTTCCCAAAAAGAACAAGTCCCTTGTAGATGCTAGGTTGAGAAAAAGCTTAATATAATTATGTACCTGTGAAATTATTACCAGCTTTGACAGAAATGCCTCTGAGAAATTTAACAACTTAATTAAAGTCAAGGGAACTTATATGACTTTTATAAGTGGGGAAAAAATCCAGAAAAGAAAATCTGTGGACATTGACATTTTTGAATTTTAAAATTACTAACATATTAATGTTTCTCCTGAAGCCATGGTTGAATACGTGTAACAGAACATACGTATATACTGAGTGCATGAATAAACGATAGATTTTTTAAAGAACTATTTGTGGAAATTTAGAAGAAAATGTTTGTTTGAGACAAAGTGAAATCAAAGAACAATTAGCAATCTCGTAAAATGGTGACATCTATTTCCCCAGGTTTGTTCTGTGTGGCCTAGAGTCTAGATGTTAGCATTAAGTTGCAGAAGTGTGACTACTTCTACTATTTGAGAGTTGAGGCAATTTCAAAGATGGACTTGATTTAACCAATACAAGATACTGCTGTGGATTACCAAAATAACATTTAAAAAATAACACAAAATATGATCAGTTGTACTTGTAAGAACATGGTCAAAATGTGTTCTGCTTAACTTAGTGACATTGTGTGGATAACAGATTATAATACAAATAACAACATATAAGGTTAAATTATTAAGTTTAACTGTTACCAGAACCAGGAAACCTGTGTATTTTCCTCCCGTGGTAAGAAATTCTCCATGCGAAACTAATTTGTAATCTAAACATAATTTGAGGACTAAGAAATCAGAACAATGAGAGTCTGTTAGATCAACTGAATGCATACAGGATAACACAGTCAGTTGACTCCATCTTTCTAGAGGGGTGGCCCTACGAGTAGGAGGTAAGTGCATCTCCACTTTCTGATGACAGGACCTCACTGCCATACGAAAGACTTAGTTCCCACACTCTCCTGTGCCCAACTCACACTGGCATGGCGCTGCCAGTAACTGCTGGCTCATGAAGTAACTCCCCCATTTATGGTTGCTTTTTATTTGCGGGCACTAATTAACCTTTGAGACTATAGTCGACGCCTTTCCTCAGCTTCTTCAGTGGGAGGCATTATGAAGCCACAGGAGGAGCATTGTTAGTTTTAAAGCCAGATGAGCTTCTTCTATTCATTTTTCAAATTCTGTATTTTGTCATTTTTTAGTAAATGCTTTAAACTCTCTATTCAATTTTCTTAGATGGAAAATAAGGCTAGAATCTTTAATACTGACCTCACAGAGTTGCTGTGAAATCAAATGAAATCATCTAGGACAAAGGACTTTATAACAAAGTTAAATATTCTTAATACGTGCATAACACTATGTTAGGAGATCTGACCCATAGGAAATTATTGTATGGTCTTAAGATACTTATTATAAGCTCACTGGAGAACACAGCAATACACATTAAAAAAAAAAAAAAAAAGTACATGGGAAAGAGCCCGTTCACTATCTATCCAAAGTCATCTCCTTTCTTTCCTGCTAACAGGCTAACAGTGGCCCTATATTTCCTGGTACATGCAGATATTAGAATTGAGAAACAGAAGGCCTTTAGTGTGCTTAGTTTAAAACAGTCATGGGATCTACATTCCTTGGGCCACTAATGGCTCAGTGATCCACTGATGATCCAGTTCTTCCTAAGGTGAGGAAAAATCTGCTACAGAGTACTAAAAAGGCTTTAATTTCCAAATAAAAAAAGCAACACATCATGATAAAAAAGACACTTCCACCCACCCCTCCCTCCCCCACCCATCTATACTCTCTCCTATTTCCTACTTGGACTATGGATATGATGTCTAGACTTAGAACAGCCATGTTGTAACCATGAAATAATAAGTGTAAAGATAAAAGCCAAAACTCTAAGGAAAAGGGAGGAGATAGAGTTTATATCTAAGGTGATGTCTTTGAACAAAAATACTGGGCCTTCCTGTCATGTGAAAAAAATAAACCCTAATTTGTTTAGCCATTTTGGTTTTCTTTTACAAAGCTAAAAGCAATAGATTGCATTATTTAGGTTATAATAAAATAGCTATAGCATTTCTATATCTTAGGACTTGTATCACAATGCCTACATATATCTACGAAGTTAGTACAGGAGGTATTATCTAAATAGTACAAGAGAAAAAACTAAAGTTCAGAAAATTAAAGTGGTTTCCCTTCCAAGTGATGGAAACAGATCTAGTACTTGTGCCTCCATGTTCCTTATTATTTTTATATTTTAATTATATTTATTGAGGAATAATGTATATACAGTATTTAACCATTTTAAATGCACAGTGTAATAGGTTTTTACAAATGTATATAGTCATGTAATAAGGACCATGAACAAAATATAGAACATTCCATCACTCAAAAAGTTCTCTTGTTCCCATTTGGAACTAATAACTACTGACTGTCACCATAATTTGGAGATTTCTAGAGTGCCATATAAATGGAATCATGTAGTATGTAGCCTTTATGTCTGGTTGTTTAATTAGCATAATCCTTTTGAGATTCTCATGTTTTTAGATATAGTAGAAGTTTATTCCTTTTCATTGCTAAGTAGCAGTTCATTGTGGTCCATGTTGTTTTATGCATGTGCTCCATTTTGTTTTATCTACAAGTTAATGAATATTCATTAACAAGCTAATTAATATTAATTTCCCCTAATTTTTGGTTATTATAAGTGGAGCTGCTTTGAATATTAGCATAAACACACACACAAATAAGATGCCACTGGTATCACCAAGGCAATTTCTAGTAATCACATTAAACAATCTAATATGTACACTTAGTGTGAGATTTCTAACCTTGATATTACTCCCCATTAAAGAAAAAGGAACTATTTGAATTTCAACCAGCATCAAATGGTTGGGGCAAAAAATACAGTAGTAATATTAAAAATACTGAGCAACTTTCCTTTAGAGTAACTAAAATTAATTGTATAAACAATTGTGATTCTAAAAAATGTAAAATTAAAAAGGATTATAGGTGAATATAGTTGAAATGCATACAAACTGTGCTTGATCATTTAAGGTAAATATTGTATATTGATAAATCAAATTTTGGATACCAGGCTCTCAAGTTATTGTTAATACTAATCATAAAATATGGGGAAAAAAAAGAAAAGTTATTTAAATTTTAACACGATAAAATGGAATTTGGTCTTATAATGGAATATTAAATATAGCACTTTCAGAAAATCCATAAGGGGATAGAGACATGAGTTTTGTTTTAGGAAAAGGTATAAGAAGGCTGATATATGCATAAGATGTAAGCAACAATAAAGATAAGAAGAATATACAATTTTTCTTTAAAGTAGCACAGATAGAGAACAATGCTAGCACAGAAGATGTGTTTGAGATTTGTACTTTTTTTGGTCAACACCTGGATCCAGCTTTAATTGCTGTAGTTCTAATGCAACAATTCAAGGTTCTATCGAAGGTTCAGGGATAAAAATCAGTGAGAGAAAAACATTATCATATAATATTATATATATACTGATAATGCCACTATGTTTAGAGCATTTGGATTAATTCACTGCTGTTTTAGTTAGGGTTCTTTGAGAAATAGAAACAATATTTTATTTATAGAGAGACATATTATAGAAATTGGCTCATGTGATTATAGAGACCCAAGATCTGCTATCAGCTAGCTGGAAGATGAGGAATGTCAGTGGTGTAATTCAGTCTGAGTCCAAAGGCCCAAGAATGGGTTATGGAGCATAGAGAGATTAAGTCTAGGTTCAAGTAGAATGTCCCAAGCTGATGTCCAAGGGAGGGCAAAATAGATGTCCCAGCTCAAGCAGGAAATAAATTTTCTCCCTTCCTCTGACCCTCGAAGGATTGGACAATACCCACTCACACTGGTGAGGATGTTCTTTATTCTGTCTACAGATTCAAATGCTAATGTCTTCCCTAAACATCCCTACAAACACACCCAGAAATAATGGCTTCCCATCTATCTGGTATCCCTTAGTCCAGTCAAGCTGACATATAAAATTATCATCCCAATTAACAATACAGTTTTAACTGATTTTACTCGTAAATGCATGAGTCAGTATACAGTGAAAATTAATGATTTGCTAGGTAGTCTGGAGTAGAATTATACCTTCCCACAAATGCCAGGACACCAAGTTCTTTATCTTTTAATAGATCTATTGAAAGCTATATTTTTTCTTCTGTTTTCTGTTTTGGCCTGCCTCTTAAATATTTGAATAAGTACTACTCTCAGTATTTGTCTTTTTCACATAATTTAATGTTTCACTTGTTATTTCCTTTATAATAACTTTTTAAACATACGTATTACAATTTTCAAGTTAAAAGTCATTTTATGGAGGTAAGATGGTTAAAATTTTTGTTTGTAATTTCTATTTTATTGCACTATTGTCAGATAATATGGATACTATAATTTCTACTTTTAAAAAAGGAATCTATTCTCACAGCATATTACACAGGAAATTTATGCCTTTATGTTTAAAGGCAACATTGTTTCCCATTTCTCTGGGAATTGTTGACTCAGTCTCCTTTACTTTAGGATTCTAAAAGATTTCCTATTTCTCTCCTCTTCCCTCCCTTCATCTTGGATAATTCTCTGGATTGTCTAAGAAAAGAAGTTTACTATGTGCCTGAGCAAGAGATTGAGGAGAATAGGAATATATAATAAAATATATAGATTAACATCTCAGAATATCATATCATATTATCCCTACTAAATTTTCATTCCTGCAAAGACAATTAACATATTTTCTAGATGCTAACAGCCAAAATAATATATGCAATGTATCAGCCTCCTTACACCCTTCATCAAAGAGAAGACACAAAACTGGCCCAGAATCCATAATGATTTTTGTGACCCTTACATTTTACTTGTCAATGGCGATTACTTTCTACCCCATGGAGACTATCTCTTGTAGTACTGACACTTTAAGACACAGACTTTTAGCCATAGGTACTAGCGGAAATTTCATCAAAACAGATTAAGCCTAATTTTTTTTTTTTCATAAATTGGGAAGGAAAAGATATCTAGTTTAAGGGCAGCTGGATGTAGTCAATTATTGTAGCAAACATAGTCTGATTACCCCCTTGTTGTTCTAACTCTTTTATATATAGTCTTTGAACCTTATAGTTCAGATGATTGTCCCAGTGCCCCCATGCTAGATGATAGATCGGTAGATTGATAACTAGACTGTACTGGTGACCAGCTGCCACACTCAATCCACAGGATTGTTACTCATGGCTCTCCAATTCCACTAGACTCTGAATATGCCCTAATCTATGCATTACAATCTGTAGATTATCTCAGTATATAATTCATCATGGGGTTTTTATTTTTCATAGAAGTATGACAAAAAGAGGACATATGATTTTCAAATTTCTAGTGGGGAAAAATATTTCATTTTAAATTTCCAGTGTTAATATGAAGTTGTTTTTTGTTTGTTTGTTTTTCCAACAGTCAGTTTTTCTGTGTGTGCCCAAGGATGGCATACTGGAGACATATTAGAGCAGTGAATGTTTATTGGTTGGCGTATTGGAGTTCCTTCAACTTGATGTTTGATTCTTAGGCCATTTGGCTTTCCCAAAGTCTACAAAGTGTAAGTCGGAAATTTTAATTCCTGAAACAAATCTCCGTCTGTCTCAGCCAGTGTTGCTGCAATGCCTTCATTTATGCCCCGCTCCATTTGTTAACAGAGCTAAGGTACAACCCAGTTTCATTTCTTTCTTTATCCAGTCACAAGAAAAATCTGAGTTATGCTTATTTAGGTTAAGCCTGAAACAGAGCTTGCAAAAGCCTGCTATGAATGGTTTCTTTCCACCCATGATGAGTCTAAAGCTCCTCAGACCAGTATCCTTTCCACTCCAGAAAAAAATTTAGTTCTTTTGTAAATCATAGAGAAAGGGACCTTAAAATTCACTGTCTTTCCAGGTATTCTACCAGAAATGAGAAAAATTATCCCAATATATTCTAATAAGGCTGTGATTTTTCCCTCTTTTCATTTTTGCCAAATCCTATTTCATCTGCTCAAAACATTTAAAATATTTACAAGAGCTCATCATAGTCATTCTCTTAACAATCCCCTAGATTCAACAAAGCAACAGTGAATTCTGAGATCAGACTTCAGAACTAGGCTTTATTTTTTGTATCTCCTCTAATAATCTTTATTTGATTTTTCTTAGTAGGAAAAGTCAGCCCATTTGCATTTGATACAGCAATTAATAAATATTTTATTCGTATTAACCCATTTTATGTTTACTTATTTTCTATACTTTTCCTTTTTCTTCTATTAGCTTTTAGGTTAAATGTTATATTTGTCTTGTTTTATTTTTGTTTTTGTTTTTTTAATTTGTGGGTTCTGTACTTTTTCATACTTTCACTGCTATTATCTTAATAGATGACAACTTTTAAGTATTTTTACTTTCTCATTTTCACTGCACACTAACAAATACCAGATGAACCATTTTCATTCCCCTTATGAGTCATTTTTATCTCTTTAATTACACAGTCCCTTTCATGCTAACATAATCCACTTAAAGTTAACTATAAAAAGTCATAAATTTTACTTTCATCTGTTTGTGTAAATTTAGTTTGATATCTTAGAAAGGATATAAGAAAAATGTATTTTTAGAATCATCGTATTTACCCATAGAACTTTCTTTCATCTGGTTGGATGAATAATATCCAATGTCTAGGCAATTAGCTGGGTATGAGATTTTTGTAATTCTCTACTATTCTCTAATCCATAGATTTTTTTCCCCCTACCATCACTTAGCTTTCAATTCAGAAATAAAACATCTGATACCAGTCTGATACTTTTGAGTAACTTATTATGAAGTCTTAGATGGCTGTAAAAAAAAAACCTTTTTGTTCTTGGAATTTATGAATTACACCAATATATACATATACATATCTAGGTGTGAACATGTATTTTATCTAGCAGATGGTGAAAACTTGCTTTCTATACATTGAAATTTTTTTGCATGTGTGCAGGAAAATTTCTTCTAGTATTTTTAATAAAAATATTTTTTATTTTATTTAATTAACAACTTAATAGTATTACTTGACTTGTTACATCCTCTTTTTTTGAAACTACTATTACTTCAATATTAATCATCCTAGACTTGTTTTTATATCCACATATGTTTTTTTCACACTGTATTTTGAATAATTTCACTTTGTCTTCTAGTTTGCTAATTCAGGTTAACTATAGTCTTCTATATCAGCTAAAATGCTAAATACTAAATTTTTATAGATCATAAATCATGAGTTTGAGATCTAAAGTCTTTTTCTGTGTGTATACATTGCTTCCTAAATTTTCATATATATCAGTGCAATATTATTGTCTCTTCCAGCAGTTTATTTCCTATTAATGATCTTTTCTGCATGATCCCTTGATCTTTCTTTCTGTGGCTGCTGAGTCTCATAGATGAATTTTACTTTCTTTAATTCCTCTTCAAAAGGAATCAGATTCTGCTGGTAAAATTACCTTATGATTGAGCAGTTTGGGAAACAGAGCAATTAGGTCAACAGTGCTCCAGAGGGTGAGATGTGGTCCCCACCTATGCATTTGGAGAAAGGCCTAACTTTACTGTAAATGCTTCCAAGTCTACATATCAGTCAGAATGTAATCAGTAGCATAGAATTCATACTAGCTAACTTAAAATACGGGATTTAACATACAAAATTTATTCACTGGTGATAGAAGCCCGAAAGACCAAAAGACAAGAAACTAGTTCAGAGTGAGGACTTTGAAGATGGAGCTGCCAAAGCTGGGATGGGTGAGTAGGAGTGTAACTAAATTAATTGTTGAAGTAAATTTTCAAGGAAATAGTTTTGATACAGTTTTTGATTCTTAGTCAATGGCTTATTAGTTTGTTTGAATGATGTTCCTGCGGATTACTTGATGTACTTAGTGAAATTAATCCTCCTATGCTTCTCATTTTTCCCATTCTTTCCCCTCAGATAACCAAAGAAGTATATATGTTATTTTTCATGTCTTACTCTTAGACAAATATAAATAATTGTGATAAGCCCTTTTTTAATATGTATATATTTAATGATGAAACAAAAATCTAGTTAGTTAAACCAATACCATTTATTGAAGAAATACTTTTCTCAGTCATAATTGGAATGGAAATATTATATATATATATATATATAGTCCATATATTTAGGACTGTATTTTAACTACATACTGTTATTCATAAATTGTTTACCTATTCTGACAGAATTTCTAAAGCATTTTAATTACTAGAATTTAATATTTAATTGATATTTAATGTTTTATTATCTATTTAGAGAAGTAGATTTATTCTAGTCATATTGTATTTGTTTAATCCTTATCTCTATATAGAAGAAATGATTATTTTTCTTTCCATATATGGCAGGGTGTACAGGTTTGATTATATGTTGGCACTGAAAAGATCTTATTCATTATTAGGTAAAGATAGCTGTCAAATTTCAAGAGTCTAAATAGTATGTTATTTTTCCATGTATACAACAAAGAGAGAATACCTTTTAATATAATAGTCTGATTAAAGACAACAAAAACACAAAGACATTAACATATTTTCTTCACACTAGTCTAACTATTTTTAAGGCTATACTGGAATTTAATGTACTTGCCAGAATTAAAAGTATTGAGGCTTATAATCAGCCAGTATATCAGGTGAAAAGTTAATAGAGTATGTAAATATTAGGCATAAGTACTATCTACTTGTTGAGAGAATGTCAAAAACAAGAATGTCATCGACAGAAGAGGAAAATTTTCTGGATAAACCAAGAAAAAAAAAGAAAAAAATCAGAATTTATAAAATTATTGAATAGCTTAGAGAATGAAAATGGTAGTACTGAAATTTAATTAACATAAATTAAGAAATTAAAAATGATGACTATATGGGCTATTCAATTTAGAATTTGATATGTTTAATACCCTGTCATCAGGCATTTGGTAGATTTGGAAATGTATATATTGCTAGAAATCACTGATTTGCTTCATGAGAATAGATGCCCTCTTCATGAGGAAAAGTTACAATCATATAATATTTTTGATTTCTAAGCAAATTAGTAGATAGTAAAGAGCTGACAATATAAATAAATATTTAAAAAATTTTCAAACTAGATATGCTTATTAATATTCTAATTGCACTGAAACATATATTCACATTTATTGTAAATATAATTTAAAAATAATTGTATCTTGTTCATAAAGAAAAATTGAATTTGATCATGAGTAGCATATTCATTATTCCCACATATTCACTTATTTTTCAAGCACTTTTTTCTTCAGGAAAATCTGTAGACTAAAAATATATACTATAATCTCAAAATTTACTTGTTCTAGATTTAATTCTTTGTAGATATGTGTGTACAAGCATATTTGCCTTTTGTTTTCACTGAAATATATCTATATCTGTACCTATGATATTTATATCTCAATAAACAAAACATTAACTTTGATAATCTAAAAACTGTTCTTCAACATTAAATTTAGAACTGTGGCTCTCTTTTCAAGATTTTTTTTCAGTCTTTGTTTTAAGCAGTTTATATAGCTTATGTTGTGTGTGTGTGTGTGTGTGTGTGTGTGTGTGTGTGTGTGTGTTTTGATCTTTAATCTGCTTGATGTTCTCTGAGCATCCTAAATCTTTGATTTGGTGTCTATCATTAATTATAGAAAGTGCTCAACCATTATTACTTCAAATATTTCTTCTACTCCATTCAGTCTCTTTTCCTGCTAGTTAATTCTAATTTCATGTAGTGAGATCTTTTTATATAACCTCACATTTCTGAAATATTCTGTTATGTTATTTTTCATTCTTTTTAGTCTTTGCAATGTATTTTAGTTAGCTTTTATTGACATATCTCCAAGTTTACTCATTTATTCTTTGGCTATACTGAATCTATGGATGAGGCTGTCAAAGACATCCCTTTTTTTCTGTTACTCTGTTTTTCATTTCTAGCATTCCCTTTTGGTATTTTCTTAGAATTTCCATTTTGCTGCTTACATTATCCATCTATTTTTGTGTGTTGTCTGCTTTTTCCATTAGAGCTCTTAACATTTTAATCATAGTTATTTTAAATGACCTGTCTGATGATTCTAGCATTGTGTTATAACTAATTCTGGTTCCAATGATTGCTTTGTCTTTTCAGTGCATGTTTTTCTTTTCTTTAACATGTCTTGTAATTTTTTTGTCAAAAGCCAGACATATATTGGACAATAGATACTGAGTTAAATAGGACTTAGTGTGAAGATTGATATTAATCTGGCAAGGAACTGGGCAGTCTTTAATGTTTGCTGTAGCTAGAGATTCCAGAGGCTTCTAATTTCTGTAGTGTTCTTGCTTTTCCCTCCATGCTTGATTTTGAACTTCCCTATTGACCTCCCCTTAGAGAAATTCAGTGTCTTACACAAGCTCTCGTTCCTAAAGAAGGCTTAGCATATGTCACTATAATTACTTTTCCTTTCCCTATGCCAGGGCCACAAGGACTTTTCTTCAGATTCTGACTGCAAGAACTCAGTAGGGTTGATAGGAGGAGGTCCCATGAAAGTGTTGGGGGTCCCACCAAAATCACAGCTCTTGGGAGTTTTTCTCTCACATGCTAGTCCACACTCAGACTCCAGGTATTCATAAAAGTGACTATTTAAGTGTTCCTACCAGTTCATGTCTCCAGTGGCTCCTGCTTCTGGTGGGCAGATCCTAGCTGTAACTCTGTATTTCCTGGTCTCCCTATAATCTCATTTCTCTGATGGGTCTAAGAATAGTTATTGATCTTAATAGCATTTTCCTGTTGTTAGTATGAAAGAAATAATTTCCAGCCACTTTACATTTCAGAGCTGAAAATGTAGACTTCTTTTTAAAGGACTTTGAGGCTTTTGATAAGTTGATAAAGTGAAGAACTCTTTACCTGTGGGTGAAATTACACATATGCTAAATTTTTCTGTAAACCTAAACTGCTCTAAAAATAAATTCTAAAAATAAAAAAGTAAAATTGTATATATATATATATATATATTACATACAATCATTTTTTTTGAGAACTGAAATTACTTCCATACAGATTATTGAATAGAGTTTATGAGCAAAATAAAATAATTTGCATGTAATGAACCTGAAGCATGTAATTATATGGTACTTTTAGATATTGAATGAATGTAAAAAAAAAAAGAATATTAAGATTTAGGACAATTAATCTCCATTACTTAGTGCTTGCATCAATATGCTTGACACTAGCAATTTCATTCCCATTCTAATTTCTTTTCTTTAGTTGGCCTCCAGCCACCTACTGTTTATTTTATTTCTTAAGTTCCTACGGAAATGGTAGTAAACTATTAAATAGTTAATGATGGCTACCTAAGTACTCGTTTGTTAGTATGATGATATAATTAAAGAAATTGGTATTGTGCCATAATTAAACATCAGGAGGACAAGCATGATTTTCTTGGTTACACATACATCCTAGACTCTATTATCTGAGCCATTACCAGTCATGCATTTGTAAATGCATCTATGATAATTAAACAAGAGTCAACATTAAGGGCCATTACAAATTGAATAAAAACAATCTACTCCTTGGAGTCTTTTATTGTGAATATTTAACTTAAATTTCCTTATCAGGAAAGGATGCATCATGACTATATATAATATCTAAAATACTGACCAATTTAATATGGACGCTTCCTTTTTTTAGATGGCAGAATTTATGTTTTCTAATAAATGCAGAAGAATCTTTAGTGGAGTAAAAAATAAGAGATAAAATATCAATTTTTAAAATTATGAATACTAAATTAATAAAAATAATAATAATCGGCAGCCTAAAAAACTAGAATAAAAAGCCTGGAAGCCATTAGTAAAAACTAATATCATTAAGAGAACTAAGAAACGTATACTTTTTGAATTTTAGGTAATGCTTCCTCAAACTACCCACTAATTTATTACTTTCCATAATATGTACTAATACCACTATATTACTTACATTCAAGACCCTACAGAATTTTATTCCTTATTTACTAAATGCGTATGTCATCTCGCAACTGATCGAACATTTTCTGCGTTCATCTTAAACTCTCACAAAACTGGATAGAGGAGAGTTTGCTGGTATGGGGGTCCTCTCCTTTGTCATAAGATCTCTGAGTCAGTCCTGATATGCTTCTGAGAAGGCCCTAGTAAGCTTCGAAAAGCAGTAGTAGTTCAATTACGTAGAAAAGCCAAAACTGCTAAATAAGCTAAGAAAGTTGAGCATAATAAAATCAATTTACTTCATGAGGCAAGGAAACACAGCAACAGCCTCTTTTAGAGACCTGGCAGACACTTTGTTTAGCAAGGTAATACAGAATAGTTTGGAGAGGCTGGGAAATGAGGGAGATTGGTTCAAATTAACACTGAGTAGTTCAGTAGTGGCTGTCATTTATAGGATGGGGTTGACTGTAAGAGATTCAGTTATGGAACTAAACTTGTCAATAACAATGAAGATGATAAAATCCCAGAATATCAGAGGACATTGTACAGAACATCATACTGTTCCACTATATTGATACTTGTTAATAGGACCTGATAAGCACAGAGTACTAATTGGCAAGCACTTTTGATGCCTTAGTAAAACAATCGTGCTCCAGCTAGGAGGAGATCAACACTAAATAGGTTCAGGGACTGCTCTACTGGCAAAGGTTTTAGGTTCCAGTAGTCTAGACATGCTTGAAAACTCCCCACAAAAGACAAAAGAATGATTTATTCTATTTTTTCACATCCTAGAAAAAAAAAGAAGCATACCCTTTTTAGATTTTAATGGCTGCATATTCTGCTCTTGGGGATTATACTGTGGTACATTCATTTAGAGACAGCTTTAGCAGGTCCAGGTTGAGGTACAAGAAACTCTGATATTCATGGCATACAAGTCAAGAGATCCCAAGTTACTAGAGGTATTTGCGAAAGAGACAGAGGCCATGTAGAATCTCTGGAAATTTCAATAAGAAAGTTTAAGTGCAAATCCCTAAGAGTCAGTAGCAAAGCCATGCTCCCTGCAGCAAAGAACATTACACCATTCACGAAGAAGTTCTCACCATACAAAGCGTCTCAGTAAATACTGAACTTCTAACCAAGAAACATCATAAGCTTTATACTAGTGGACATAAGATAAAGTGGGCCCAACGACAAATCTACCTTGAAATGTAGATGTCACTTTCAGCATTGGGCCCAAGCATATTTAGAGGGCATCAGAAAGCTATTCTAAGCATTGATACAAACCATAGGTCACTACCACTGTTACATTGACATCTTACATCAAATCACGCAAAAGTCTTATGGGTAGTTTTCTATTACTAGCTGATAGGAAATGAAACACATCATGAATGTGTCAGGTCGGTATGTAAGAACAAGCTGAAAATGGACTACTACTGCATTGGAGATCCTAAAAGACAATGGTGAGAGGAAATATTCTTCCAATGATTACAAGTATAGTCAGTACACCTGGTTATCTACTTTCCGTGGAGAGAAAATGACTCAAAGTAAGCATACACAAGGATTAAAGGCAGTGCCCAAAACCTCTACTGGTTGGTCAGGAGACTGGAAAGATCAAACTTGGAAGATGAAGAAAAAGAGGTCTGGAAGAGAAGTATGTAAGTGGCCAATAGCAATGGATCTTTCTTCCTCGTGGAATAAAGGAAATGCTGAAATTCAGTTAGAAATAAAATTAAGATTCATTACTATGATATAAATTAACATTTTATCATAAAATAAAACCCACACTGTGGTAAGAAAGGTGGAATGGTTTAAAAACATGCCTGTAATTTTTTGATATGCCCACTTCAAAAGGTGGTGAATACTTTTTCTTAAAAGTGGATCTAGAGTAATGACTCACTATATATGAACAGAACATGGCAGAAGTAATTCTATGTAACTTCTGAAGCTTAGTCACTAATGGAATGTAACTTCTGCTTGGCTTTCTATGGTGGATATATGATATACTCATAAAGTCGATACAGGTTTTTTTAATGTTTAAAGAAAAATGAAGATTCTATAAAATTTTGACAGTGCAACAATATTACATTTGATAGATGTAGCAAAATATAAGGTAGAGAAAAGATACAGAAAATGAAAAAGGTACAAATATCTTCATCTTATAAAGTAGATAATCACAATAGCAGATACGTAAGAGTCTAAGCATATGGATTTAATTACAAATAAAATAAACAGAATCTAAAATTATTTTTGGAGATTGGTCAATTTTTATTGAGGGTGGTTTAAGTGTGAAAACAAAGAGACTACATCTAATGTTGATAAAAAAAGAAAAAGCTATATAAAATATTGTTTATTATATGCCATTAACCACGACTTCTTAGGGTAAAAAGTAAAAATATGGCTTTAAAAAAAAAAAAGGAGCCTGAATGGTACAGAATTACAAGATAGAGGCACAGAAATGGGAACTTGTACAGTTAATTTTGTGTCAACATGGCTGGGCCAGAGTGCCCAGATATTTGGTCAAACATTATTTTGGATGTTTTTTTGAAAGTATTTTTGGATGAGATTAACATTTAAATCAATGGTGTTTGAGTAAAACAGACTATCCCACATAATGTGGATGAGCTTGCCTCGTACAATAAATTGAAGGCCTTAGTACAACACAGATGGACCACCTCCAAGCAAGAAGGAATTCTGCCAGTCCACTGCTTTGAACTTGGACTGTAACTCTTCCCTGGGTCTCAAACTTATTGGCCTCCCCTGCAAATTTTGGACTTATGCCTTAACAATCACATGAGTCAGTTCCTTAAAATTTCTCTCATTCACATGCATGTGCACATGTGCGTGTGCACACACACACACGTGCTCACACCCACATTCTGTTGGTTCTGTTTCTCAGAACACTGACTAATGCAGAAACTGAAGCAAATTAGATAATTGAATACAGGTTTCAGAGTAATGTTTACAGGATAGTGATGCTTTAACTGTGTCTTGAAGAATGGAATGAATGATATGGATGGGATCAAATTGGGTATTTTAAACAGAATAAACCATGTGCAAAAATCTGAAACAAAGATTTTGAATGGTTAGGGAGTTGGGCATTATATATGATGTGTTTGGAATAAAGATGCGTTTAGAGAAAATGATATAAAATCAGGGAGAATTAGGTAATAAAAGATATGTGCTTGGACGTACTAAATGATTCAGACAGAGAAAATATAGTGTGATTAAGTTGGAATTTTTGAGAATCATTCATGGAAAATTAGGATGGATAGAAAATAGCTGAAAAATATAAACAAAAAGACAGTTTAGGATACTATAACCATTAAGCAAGATAAAAATAAGACCTAAAATTTTAGCTATTGATGCTGGTCAGAGTAGAACAGGGGATATTTAGGATATAGAAATGACAGAATATATACCTAATATATACCTAGTTATAAAGGGGAAAATGGTCATTGAGACTGACTTCCAAGTTGCTGATTTGAGAGATAAGGTGAAATGTTTAGTCATACCCCGATCTGGGAGTGCAGGATAAACAGGTACAGCAGACGATGACTAAGGGTGGGGCTGGGATAGAGAAGGTATTACAGGATAAGAAGCAGTATAAAAGACATTGATGCAGTTTTAAATTTTTAATCATGTTAGATTTTGAGCCACTATTGTTACTTTTAAGTACTTACATCCTATAATCCGTTGTACATTGGAAACCAGAATGTATAGATTTGAGACTCATTAGCATATAAATTGCAGTTTAAGCCAGCAAAATCTTTGACTGTGAAGAGAAGAGAAATGAGAACGAAATTCTGAAAAACCCATTGGTAGATATTGAAAGATGAACGTACCATAATGACTAAGCTTCCATCTCTCAGAGAAGTAGTAGAATCGGGATGAAATAGTTTTCCCAACGTGGAGAAATGAAAGGTCTTCAAAAAATAGTCGAGAGCCTCAAAAGATCATATGGTCCTGTGAGATGCAAATCTGTCAATTAAATTTGACAAATAACAAGACTTTTTTAATACTTTCTTTTTAATTACAGAAAATATAGGGAAAAATAAGAGTAAATGTTTATAAAATTTCTGGAGAGGAAAGGCATTTGCTATGTTTTTATTTCTACTGATTTTCTGTATCAGCAAGGGAGCAAGGAGAAAGCAGGAAAGCAGAAGATACTTTTTTTTTTTTAGGTCTTTCAGCCTTGAGAAGTCACATTCAACTTTACCTAAGCAACATTACACAGGCAACCTTGACTTTGAGCAGAATACAGTTAGTAGGTGAGGCTTAATTGTCTCCCTTGAGGTGGGTAGGGTAGGTATACATGCAATATCTTACCTATTATAATATATTTCATCTAAAATTGACATATATTGTTTATAACATAAATACCAAGAAACTTTAAGAAATAATTTCAGAATATATCAAAATATATGTACCATTTGCCATAGTATTACCACTTGGAGATTCTGTACCAAGCAAGTAACTATATTCCTATAATTTTATAAATATAAGAAAATATATATCAAAGAGTTTTATATATTTATATATAAAATTATAATTAACAGTCTTGATTTTTGCATATATAGTATATAAAATTATATATTATGTAGACATTATATATGTATATGTAAACAAAAATGACATATATATATAAATTAAAGTTATTTATAATCTAAAACAAAAATAATCCATATATCCCAAATAATAAATGTAGTTAAATAAACTTTATACATCCATTGAATAGTATATAAAAAACTAAGTTTTTAAAATAAAATTAATAAATTTGGTAAATAATTACACTTAAAATTAAATAAATATGTAAACTACATGTATAAATTAATAAAGTACTGTCAAATTTATCATTTCATCAAAATTTATATGATCTGTGGAAGTGGGAAAAAAAGCCTGAAATGTATAAGGTTATATGTAGTACCAGGAGAGTCAATATATCTAATTATCAGAGCATGAGTATAAGAATATATATACATACATTAATAGAACAAAATAAAGCACCCAGCAGAAAATATATTTGCACTGTAGATTAGTAGGGAGAAATGGCCCATTCAACATATGCTACTAGGATATTTGCTATCCCCATTGAAAGGTAAAATTGAGATCCCTATTTCATGCCATACACATATATATAGAATGAGCATGGATCGAAGTTCTAAAAAAGAAAAAAAAAACACTTTTAGAAAAATACATAGTTTATTTATGATATGGCGAGAAAGATAATTTAGTCGTTTCAAAATATCATACCATAAAGGGACATATTGATACACTTAATAACATGAAAATTTAAGGAAAAGCTTCTTTATGTTGAAAGATATACAAAATGAAAAGAAAGCCAATAGAGGGAGACAAAAAAGTAAACTAGGTAATCAATAGGCACTGGGCAAATGATATAAATAGAATATTTGTGGAATAAGATATTTGAAAAACCAGAAAACATAAAAAGGTACCCCAAATCAGAGGAATACAATTAAAATAAAATAAGGCATGGCTTCTCACCAATTAGATAGCAAAATTAATATTCATAGAATTGTATAACATCAAAGATTGAGTGGGAAAATTTTACTCATACATTTCTATTAGGAATGTAATTTTATACAGATTCAGAGGCAATTTGGCAATAACTGATACATTTGAAGATATCTATACTCTATGACAGAGGGTTTACCACTAAACACAGTTCCTAGAATTTTTTGTACATGTAGGCAAAAAGATACAGAAAATATTATTTGCAGTATTACTTATAACTACAAAGAGGATAAACGAAGTAATTATAGGTTAGTAATAAATAAAGAGCTAAACTTTTTATCATGTATTAGTATGTAAAATACATGATTTTATTGAAAAAGATCTTTGTAATGTTATAAATAATATCAAGTTATTTGAATAAAAATTGAACTAAAAAGATATTTACTATTGCATTATTTATGAAATTGTAGAGAAACTATATGATATTTATATATATGTATATCTGTGAATACATAAGTCTTAAAATTTTAATGAATAGTTAACAGTTACTTTAAGTGATAACTAAATTCTAGAGGGGAAAGGTTGGGTAAAGAATCCAGAAATTATAGTCACATCTGTAGGCTTTAGTTAATTAAAAAAAGATATCTAAAACATATATAAAAAATGCTCATCTACATTTGTCATAGAAGCATTATGTAATCTTTTAAAATTATTTTTATTTGGTATATTTCATGATTAAACTTCATAAAAAATGTAATGTAACTAACTACATTGCATATATTTAAAAATGTAGTAACTAAGAAAATATAGGGACACATTATTTTCATATTTTGACATGTTTGTGGTCTATTCCTGTGTGGTGTATTATAATCATAAGAAATTTACTATGAGTATCTTTTATTTCATATTTTCCTTTTTTTGATATAAAACTTCACTGGAAATGTTAACAAATGTAGGATATATACAGAAAATGAATCAGATATTGCAGGTTCTTTTTTTCCTTGCATGTGAATACATTTTGCTCTTTTATAAATTGAAGAGACACATTAATTGGACTTAGTGTTGCAAAACTAATAAACTACATGTCAGTTGGCCTGGTTTCCCAGCATTTTCCACTGAACGTAGAAGAGTGCCTGGCATACAATGGGGACTTAAGTATAATATTTTGACACCTTCTTAGAACTGGCACAAATCATATAGTTAAGAGAGGTCTTCACTGCCAAAAAGTATCTCTCACTGTTCTTTCGTAAAGAAAAGTTTTAGAGATCAACAGTCAAAATATTTCATGAGAGTCATTACAAAGAAAAAGGGGCAACTGCAGATTACTGGTGGAGTGGAAGAAACTGTAGCAATCTGATGTACGACATGTGGAGATTTAACATAGGGTGTAAACAAGAGATGAGTTGGTAAAAAGAAAATAGAAGTAGTTACTCAAGGGTGACAGGATATGTTTCATATTTCTGCAGTGTTTAATTTCATATGTTGTACCATTTCATGGGAAAAAATTAAAGTGGGTTTATTCCCTAAATTTAGGTGTGAGCATATTGACTGAATGTGGATGTCATTATATGCCTAATACATCTGCAGCACTTGATGTCTATATGAGTCACCTTAGAAATGGTTTTAACCTTTACTTATTATAAGAAATGGTTATTTTAGGTTGCATATATTATCTCTTTTTTAGGACACAGTAACATAGAAAAAAGAGACAGTGACTTATTATACAGTTTAAAAATAAGGACACAAAAGATTGGATAGGGAGACAATCAGAACATACTGAGGTTTTACCAGAGTGAATTGTAGTTGAATATTTTTAAACTAGAGAATAACCTCAGGTTAACTTTCATGACCATTACCTGGCATTCATTTCTCTTAAAGAAAGAGTATATACTTAATAATCTCTGTCTTTTTAAATTTATTTTATTGCTACTGATAATTTATTGCAAAGATAACAAATCACATTTGGGCTTTTAAGCCATTTTTTCATACAAAATCAATGAGCTGGTCTTTATACTAGTTAGTAACTTTTAGTAACATGTTATTACTCTCCAAATGTACATTTGTTTGCAATTAGTGCATGTGTATGTCTGCTTGGATACAGCTAGGGAAGGAAGAAATTCATTTTTGACAAGAAAGAAACAGCAGCTACACTTGCTAAATTCTCTTTCTATAAAAAGAATACCTGCTAGCCTGCTGACATGAGGCAGACTAAACTGCAATGTTGAAAGATTAAGGCCAGCTGGTGTTTTTCCAGTTGATTTGCATTTTTGGAACTCAAGGTGATCCCCCTTTATTTTTAACGGATGTTCATGACTCAAGAAGTTGGCATCTTATAAGGGCAGTAGAGTTACGTCTATTAAAGATATAAGAAATGAAGTTTGAGGAACACAAATAGAAACGATTAACATCAAAGTGGCTAATTTGCAATAATTGCTATATGAATGTTTATCTTGTTGATTAAATCTAACTATTTATAAATGGCCCATGTGTAATCTATATTCTAAAGACGTGTGGAAAGGGTGTAGCAATGTAAAGAAAGGAATTGTAACCCTGTGTTGGAAGGAAACTTTCCAATTAAACAAAAATGAAATTTGCAATAAAAATTGGATTTGACTCAAGGAAAAATGAGCTCTACAAATCTATTAAGCAAAACATTACTTAATTTTAATTTTATATCTCATGTACAACACAGATTATTATTTTCTACTTCCTTCATATTTGCTCCCCACCCCCACCACAAATACCACCACCACCACTGTTATGCCTTAACTCTTCTCTTAATATTGCTAGTCCTTATTTAACTTCACAATCCCAGGCTAATGTATTCTGAGAGATGGGTATAACTTCTCAATATTTCACATATTTATAGGAGCTATTTATTGTATGATTTACTTATACTTACCATATGTGCTTACTATTTACTCTATTTATTATATTGCTACTATTTACTGACATAGAGACTTAATTCAAGTGAACATTTGTAAAATTTTAATTACATTTATTATACTCAAATATGAGCCTTAAATCCCCTTCACATATAATTTATAAAGTATTGAAAACATTTCAATCTTAGACATGAAATGAAAAACTCAAATTAGATCAAGATTTAAAATGTACACAAAAAATAGAAATTACTCATTAATAGTATATTTAAAGAAAAAAAATCTTGTAAATAGTAAATCTTATATTAAATATAAAAACACATAAACCTCAGGTCATATTTCAAAAGTTGATTAATACTTACTTCTGTACATTTTTAAGGATTTATCTGCCAAAACTATACTGGCCTAATGTTTTGTGAGTCCTAGTTAGGAAAACATAAAATGCATTTTCTATTTATTGTGAACATGTTTAACCACATAATTGAAGAGTAGAACAATGTTTTAAAGGCTATTTACCAAGTAGACAAAGACATCTGTGCAATTTTATTTCTTTCTATTATACTTTCAGTTATTTGGTCTTATCAAGGAACACTCTTTGCTTAATATTTTAAGTACTTAAAAACAAAGTGAGTCCCATGAGAATTAGTCTTAAGTAAGCACATATTGTTGGATTATCAAAGCACCTATTGTTTGTGCAGAGAACTATGAATTTTATTATCTGCAGCTGGGAAATTTATTTAACCCATCTTTTGTCAGTTGTTTTATCAATCTATACATGGAATGCTTTTGTCTCTTTGATGAAAAGTCTTAAGATGTCATAAAATTCCATGATACCATCAAATATACAAATACTTTCTATTTAAATTACGCCCGGAAATAAAGCCACCTTATTGAACATGCTATAGAAATATTTCACAAGTCACCTATCCCCATGAATATAAGTATCTTCAAGTGATTTTTAAGGTTAAACTCTGGTGAAACATTGGCAAGGACAATATCGTGAACTTAAATTTTTTTGATATGAGGTGTAACTTTGGTGTGCAAAATAATTTTAAAATTATTTTATACAGAATTATATACTAAAAATCAAGATTTCTGAACAGATGTGTATGACTTTAGATCTTTGAAAACAGTATTTCCAGTACAACAAATCTATATATTCAAGAAATGATAAGTACCTACTATATGCTTGGCTCAGTAGCTACAATAAAGAATACAACTGGCAGCTGTTCTCAAAATTCATGGTTTTATATAATTTAAAGTCACTCCAAGGAATATAGTATTTAAAACAACTATAATAACATGGCAAAGTTAATATCAGACACTGGAATAATTAATTCATTTGGTTTGGAGTAAAGATCGTATCTTGATAAATTAAATCTGTATTCACACATTTTCAGAATATCAAATTAAAAAATAAAAAGTCTTTATTTAAAAAAATAAAAATAGTTCTAGTAATTATTTGGTAAATATAAGAACTATCGTTGAATACATACTAATTTGTGTTAAATAGCTTTATACTGAAAAATTAAATCTCATTTCAAAAACATGAGCTGGAATTAATTTAATTTAACTTAAAAGAGTGAAGATGGAACAGATAAATTTACTCAGAATGCGTATGTTTTAGATTTGATCAAATTGTTGTGTGGTTTAGCTTTGAATAATCATATATTTTGTGGATTCATAAAAATGATATTTGAAATATTAATAAGGTACTCGAAGTATTTTTAAAAGCAGCCTGTGATAACCTCAAAATGGATTGTTTGAAGATCTGGGACTATTTACTCTGAAGGAAAGTGATTTTAAAATGCAACATTGGGTTTATAATATTCTTTAGTTATAACTTGAAATTCATTATGCAGATAATAAAATCATGACTTTTTACAGCATACAGTCTAGTCAAATAATCATATGAGTACTTTATGTACTAATGAACTATATAAAATCAAATACATGTAAATGAGTATTAAGGGATGTATAACAGTGAAGAGGATTTCTGAGAAAAGAGACTTTAACGGTTATTAGAAACCATTTTTGTTTGTTAGGTAAATATAAATATTAAAAACACCATTAATATATACTGTTAAAAAGATGAAAATGAGAATATTTTGGAGCACTCCGGTGTTATGGAAACATGGATAAGATAGTCTTCCTGACTTAGCTTTGCATATCAGTTGCTCAAATTACCAACTGTGTAAGCCTAGAAAAGTTAAACCCTTCTTCATACAATTTTGTGATCTACAATATGGAATAATAGTAATTTCTCATAGAGTTGTGAGGATATAATGAGATAAAATAAAAAGTGCTTACTATAGTGTTAGCAAAACAGCAGATGTTCGATAAGCACTAATTGTTTCCTTACCTGATTAACAACATTAAAATATTATCTATTTTTAAATGTTGGACATTATTAAGAATAAACTAGACGAAGTCTTATGATTATTAAGAGATGGAGAGGTGGACAGATACTGCCTTGTAATTTGCATTTGTCTTGCCATATAATCATACCAAAAGATCTTATAAGGTAAAGTCAGAAAGAAAATAGATAACTCCCTGAGGCTAAAAATAATTTTCAGAATACTCTTTTTTTAGTGTAACATGGTTATTACATTCTGATTACCTGAGATGGCAAATAGGATGTTGCTAACACTATTATGTTTTGACAACGCTACAATATTTTTTTCTTTAAATTTATGTCATTGAATTTTTAGGAAAAGAGGTTTCAACTTGAAACTGAAATGTAGCTATTCCTTTGGTTTCAAAACTCGGAGGCATGACATTGATATTTATTTAGCACCAGATTAATGCTACCACAGATTTGAATTATCAATAAACACATAAACTTAAAAATCCTCACATTCCTTTTAAAATTATACAGGTTATATATTCTCCTTAGAAGTTCTGAGAAAATTCCTATCCTTGCCTCCTTCAGCTTTTTTTTTTTTTAATCAAATTTGCAAAACAGAAAAATGTACATATCTTAAGTGTAAAATTTGGTGTTTGAAAATGTATAGACCCTTGTAAATAACACTCAGTTTATAGTACCGAATATTTCATTACCCTAGTCAGTTTCCTCTTGGGACCTTCCAGTAAGTCTCCATCTTCTGTAGGTAACTCCTATACTGATATTGCTCATAACATATTCCATTTATCTCAACTGATCTGCAAATAAAAAAGTCAAAGAATATATACTTAATGTGCATTTATAGACCTCTTCCTCAAAAAAAGTAAAATAAGCATTCTTTTTAAGTTAACATGAACACAGAATCTTGACTATACAACAAACCTTAAGAAATTTGAAAGAATAGAAACTATAAAATATGTTCCTGGATCATAACGAAATTAAACTGGAAATCAAAAACTAAAGACTTATAGAAAATCTCAAATATCTGGATATGAGAGATACACATTAAAATACCTCATATCTCAAAGATTAAGTTTTAAGGAAAACAAAATCAATATTTTGAAGTTAATGAAATTTAAAATTAGCACAATTAATGTAATACAACTAGAGCAGAGCTTAGAGGGAAATGTGTGGTATTTAATTTTTATGTTGGAAAATAAGAAAGGTCACACTATTATTACCTAAGAGTCCAAAGTACAAAGAAAAAACTGAGAAAGGAGAGCAAAATTGACACAAAGCTCACAGAAGAAAATAAATAATAATTAAAGCAGAAATCAATATCCTTGAAAACAAAAAACTGATTAACTTAAAAATATTTAAAAAGTTAAACAAATTTACCAGTACTATGAATAAAAGAGGAAATATTACCTATGATCCCAGGGACATTAAAATGGTAATATGGGAATATCACTAAGAACTCTCGCCCATAAAGTCTACAGCTTAGAATAAATGAACAAATAATCCCTCAAAAGATACGATCAATGTTCACTTATGAAAAAGTAGATAATAAGCTTAGTCCTCTATCTATTAAAATTTTGATGGTCTAATCAAAAGTATCCCAAGACAGAAAACCCTAGGCCCATATATTTTCACTAGAAAATTTTACCAAATATTACTCAAAAATTCTTAGCAAAGTATTATTAAACAACATCCAAAATATATACAAAAAGATTGTTCAACATTTAAAAACCAATCAATGTAATTCATTAACAAAGTAGATAAGAAAAGCCATTGATAAAATTCAATATCTATTCATGATTTTAGAAAAAATGTAAACTCTCTGCAAACTTGAAGTGGAAGTGTCTTAACCTGACGAAGGACATTTAAACTAAACAATACAACTACATCCAACATCATATTTAATGTTGACTCACTGAATGTTTTTTCCCTTTAAGATTGGAAACAATGAAGTAAAATAAGGTCCAGTCTCACCAACCCTGTTCAACACAGTGCTAGAAGTCCTAGCCAGTGTAATAATCTAAGAAAAAGAAATAAGAGGCTCACAATTGGAGCAGAAAAAAAGTGGAACTGTTTATCTTTGCAGACAAAATAATTTTATACTTAGAAAATTCAAAGGGTTCCACATGAAAGGCACAGAACTGATTTTCATAGGTTTATATATTTCTTGGGGCTTATCACATTTTACTCTTTAAATATGTACAGTGTCATATAAATTATACCTCTATAAACTTTAAAAATATAAATACCATAAACAAGCAAACAATAAGTTAGAAATGACAGAAATATCAGCCAGGGAGATTGATATATAATTCTCAATAAAATAAACAAAATGGCTCTGAAGCATATAAAAAGAATTCTGTCTCATTAAATTAATGACATTCATTATATTAGATGATTTTCTTGTTAATAAACATTTTTTAAGTCTAGTGTACATAACATAAAGGAATTTTAAGTGTGATTTTGATGCATCATTAAAACTAACGGGATTTAACTACCACTCAAATCAAGAGACAGAACATTATCAGTCTCCAGGAAATCCCCATTGTGCCCTCTCCCAAACCTTCCCAAAGCTAATTAATTATGCTGTCTTCTGACAGTGTAAAGTTTTTCTGCTTTTGAGTATTACATAAATAAAATGGAAGAATATGTGTGTCTAGCTTATTTCACTTATTTTATTTGTGAGACACTTACATTACTAGAAAACAACATAATAATAAAATTTTCAAAGCCTAAACCTTTAGCCTCTGGAATTGTACTGTGATAAATTTATTTTATAGATATCCACACATATGTGTAAAATGATAATTTTGAAAAGAAGTATTTAATCTGCATTGTGATCACAAAATCTGAAAATAACAACAACAACAACAAAAAACATATCAATAGAGAACATATTCAACATTTAATGGTACTACATAGAATCAAATACTGAGTCATTTGAAAGAATGAGCCCATTCTTTTAAAAGGCACATTTAAAATATACAGATGTTTTATATTTGTAAATTAACTCTGGAATAATGACAAAGTTCTTATCTGTAGTCGAGAAAAATAGGTGGAAGTTGTCTTCATTTTTTTTTTTGTTTGCTTGTATCTTCAATTAATTGAAATAGCTTAAAAATCACTTTTAAAATTTGGAATTCTTAAACCTAGATACCCTAAGGAAGACTGTTAGAAGTAAAATATCATTGTTTGTAATCTAGAAAATAGTCACAAATAAAAATTAAGATTATTATTTGTTTTATCTAATTAAAATATAGTATGTTTCACAACAATTTCTATAGGTTAACTTATCTTTCTTTTCTTAATAGCTCTCATTAATCCATTTACTCTTCTAGATAGTCCAAAAATATGATAATAGTATAAAATTTTTAAAAGTTATATATAACAAATATTTTAAGTTATTCAACAAATGCTGGCATTTTGAAAACAAGGGACTATTTAAACACTAGATTCATACACTTCTGTTTGAAGCTGAAAATGCAGGATGATACTGAACCTCATATTTGATCCATTTTGTCAAATCTATATTGGGCATGTAGTACATTCTGGTACCAATTTTTAGAGGCTAATGCTTTTTACACTGCAGAACTATTCGAAATATCAGAGAAATATTGTGGTAGTTGATATAGAAACAAATTGAGGACCACTTTTCCAGATTAGTTCAATTATTATTTATTTGAGTCTTATTTCCAATGGGTTATATTGAAGAAGAGGGGAAATTTCTCAGTCATTTAGAATGTAAAGTAGAAAACTAAATGGACTCTAGCTATTTTCTTCTTAGTAAACATAGGTGGTCCCTTTGAGCACATGAATGTTGTCATTATGGATACTTCTTTACCGACATGCATAATTTCTTTTTGAAAATCACAGTACCTCGGAAGTGCAAGATGAAAAGAATAATGATGCATACATTGTCCTATCAAGACAATCCATTATCAGAATACTTCTTCCTATTTTTTTTTTGTGGTCACTTTTTTTTTACTGAGAGTGATAAAACTAGTATGCAGCTTTCTTTGATGTGGTTAAATTTCACCCTCCTAGAAGGAAACAATTCAGTCTCTTATTGTCAACAATAATCTAATAACTTACTTACAGATGCATTATCATTTTGTTTTCATTTTGACTTTGCTTTTTAGTGAACACACTACTGCTTTGTAGTGAGAAGTCAATTAACAGTTTTTTGAAGTGGTTTTCGCCAGTGAAATCCAGTAGAAAGAACTGTTATGATACTAGATTTGAAGGCCAAGCCTTTTAGGAAGTATGTATGTCTACTACACAGTCTCTTCAGTCTCCTGCAATTAGAAACAGATGACAATGAGGACCCAATGGACGGTAAAACCACGCTGGAAGGGGTCCTTACCCTTGGGACTTTCGTAAAAGCCATCACCAACCATAAAAACTATATTGGTCCATAACTGGAATGGGAAAGTGCTCCTACTATATGAAGCCACTGAAACAGTGGTAGCAGTATTACCCTACCTAAAAATTAATCAGTCAATGTATAGGTGCATTAAAATAGACAAGATTCTTAGGCTGATGTCAGCATTAGAAGGAACTTTTGTTGAATGTGAAAAGTTAAGTCTAAATCACTTTCACAATTTAAGGAAGTGTGATTAAATCAAAATAAAACTATTTACTTCTGGTTGTGACCTGAATAGAGTGGTTAATTCATATGCAATCAAATTATGAAAAGAGCCAGCGGGTTATAAACAACTTAATGCAGATGTTCAACTAAGAATATAGCAAGGTTTTAAGATTCAATAATGTCTCAAAATAAAATCCATATTTAGAATTTTAAAGTAACGACCTAACTTTGTGGAGATAATTCCAGATTTCCGAGCTATATGATAATATATGTATACTGCTTACCTCTGTCCCTTCTTTCAGTATCGTACTGAAATATCCAAAGGTATATGGAAGAAGAGAATTGTAGAAAAACATAAGAAAATAGGAAATTGTACCAGAAATTACAAACCCATCAAGGAAATCATGGGACATATGTTGCCACTGAACAAGGCTGGAAAAGATAATGAACGCAGGCTTATATAACTTCCATTTCTCTATAAAACTAACATGTTTAGGGAATCACAGAGATGACATTTCAGGAGGAAGACTGGAGGTGGAAGTAAGCGCTAAGCACACCACTTAGCATTTGTTTTATATCATTGATGAGAAGAATTTTAAAGCAGTTGTACCTCAGTGTACAAGAGGGGTTTTACAATAGCTAAACAAGCAGATCGTTATTAGATGTTAAGGGCGTGCCCTTGATAGGAAGTAAATGTAAAAGTTCTTGCAGAATTCGAATTGAGGAAACAAATCCGAGATGCTGGCAATCGCAGTCAACTTCAGTGGAAGACCCCCAAATATACAAATAAAGGTTCCAGCAACAAAATGCAGAAAAACCTTAATAATCGCAAAACATATGGGGAGGAATCCCTGGATAATACACTCTACCTACAGGACTTCGAGATAATTTTGTTACATGAAGTTAGGAGTACTTGGATGTTTCTGCATTTATGATGTCCCAGAATACAGGAAACGGCTAAAATAAGGAAAGATTAAAGAGATCAGTGGCGTCAAGAAAGACACCGTGCCTGCTGTGACACTGGCGTACACGATGGACCAAATAAGAAGTCATTTCTGAAAGTTAGCCCTTGACAGAGAGGCTACACACTGTAATCAGTAAGAAGTAGCACAGTAAGGAGTTCTGTATGCTGGGATTGCCATAGTTATATGAGTCTTTGGTTAGTAATTACTGAGGTAGAGGTATAAATGTTTCACAAGCTAAGCTTTGGCTTAAGTTCTCAGAAGAGAAATGTAAAAAGAAGTTGGATACTGAGGATAAGCAAGGAGAATTTACACAATTTTGAGAAAACACTAGCTAGGACTCAATCAAATATAAGTAAACAGACATACCACAAACAAATATGCACACTTATGAGAGCACATCAAATATAAGTAAACAGACATACCACAAACAAATATGCACACTTATGAGAGCACATCTATACATACATGTAGCCATTCCAGGTCGCAATATAAAAAAGAGAGAAATCATACTAAATGCAGAGGAAAATATGAAATAGAAAAAATATGGAATAAATTTCTTTTCTATTTTATTAAAATGTAATACAACCTGAAGATATGTATTTTGAAAAAAAAGATAAAAAATTAGATTGAAATACCAAGTATAAATAAAATGTAAAAGTGAATGGAATATAGGCTACAATGCCAAAGTAATTTTGCTTTGAAATAATTAAAAGCAAATCGAACACTGCTAAAAGTATAAACAGAAATGGGAATAAAACTAGATAGTTGTATTTACGATGAAGTAAGAAGATTCAAAGCTTATGAAATGATTGGTTACCCTTTTAAAAAGATCAATATGTATTGAATAAGCTATTTTATGTTTTCAGAAAAACAGCAAATAAAAGACATTAGACAATGATGGTTTTATAGGTCAATTGTTTTATTTTCTTTTTAATTCAATCTGATATAATTGTTTGTACAGCATTACATACTTTCTTCCAAATTACATAAATATTACATATTAATTTAATATCAAAAAAGAGCAAAAGACAAAACTCTTCTACTTTCACTTTCATCACCATTGCACACACATTAACCTATATATCACAAATAAATGTGATAGAGATATAAATAGCATTTATTTTTATAATTTACAAATATTAAATCAAATCATATTTATTATTAAACTTGTTAACATCAACTTGATTTTTGACTAAAATATTATTGATGTTCTTCAAGGTCAAAACTCTTCAATTGTACACAAACTTGGTTGCATGTTAAAAATACATGGCAGCTTTTAAAAATCTCTGCATCTTGGCCAGACCCAGATCAATTAAATCAGAATCTCTGGTGGTATAGCACTCAAGGCATTGATTTTTTTGTTTTTTTCCAGGTGATTTCATTGTGTAAACAAAGTTGAGAAAATTTGATATAGAGTAAATGCATGCATTTTAAAATCAGTAAAAGAGGCCATACGTGCGTTCACTATCATTTATTCATTGATGAATGGATCACCTTCCATTAGGCAGCTACTTAACAGCATTCTCTCCAGTCCTTGTTTTGTCACTTTGGGTTCAAGGTTGGTAACAACTTAGCTCTCTTTTTTTTATTTCCCTGTATTCACCTATATGAATAAACCATCCTTGAATCGATGTATTTTGAGTGTGATACCTGTTTTCAAGGACCCCGAAGCATATACTATGGATGTATTATTGCCTTTGCTTCTCTCTAAGGCCAAGCTTCTACTTTACATTAGTTCCCATCTCTTCTTGCCTTCCTAAGAATATCGATCCAAAAATCATCCCCTCTATCTGCTGCATTATCATTTTTTTTGCCCTTCTAATTGATATTAATTGTAGCTATGAGAACATCTGTATATAAACAGCAATAACTGTGCCTTTCTTAAGAAAATCCTTGCTCTAATGTTATATCTCCCTTAGCTATCTTCTCATTCCTCTGCTTCCTTTTACAGCAAACCTCCCTGAAACAGTAGCTTCTCTTTACTCATTCTGATCCCCTCGTATATGCTCCTTAATCCCTCCTGACCCCAAAAGGCTCTTACTCTCTCATTACAAACAGCTTTTGGAAAAGGCACCAATGACTTCTACATTGCCAAATCACATACTCCATTTGCAGATTTCATCTTACTTAAACCATGAAAATAATTAGAAACATTTTAACTAATTCCTTTCTGAAACACTTTACTTGCCTGGGATTTTAGCATAATTGTCTTTTGCTGCTTTTCCCACATTACTTCTATTATCTCTTAATCTCCTTTGTTAATACCTTCACTCACTGACTTAAAAGTTGGCAGGCCCCAGACCTCCTCTTTACTATACATATACTTTCCGGTTGTTCAAATAATCTGCAATGATGACTGCTGAAAACCCTCCAATGGCTTTCATCTCACTCACAGTCAAGAGCACAAAGCCTTACAATGGTTTGCAAAACACTGCAAGATCTGGGCCCAGCGACCCTTCTGACATCACCTATGATTTCTTAGGTTATAAGCTTATCCTTTTTCTGCCATATTGAAAAAAAAAAGCATGGTCATGCCCTGGGCTTTTGCACCTCTTGTTCCTTCTACTTTCTGCTGTACATCAACGTGGTTCACCTCCTCACTCATTTCAGGCCACTAATTAACATCACCTTATAAACATGGCCTTATCTGGTCACACTGTTTAAAATAGAAATATTCCTCACCTCTGCCCTCTCTGTTCCTATCGCTCTGTCTAAATTTACTTCTAGACACATCACCATTTAGAGCACTATAAATCCAATTGTTTATTTATTGTCTGTTTCCCAAATCCTCCCTGATAAACAGTAAGTGCTCCATAAATTCAAGAGCTTTCTCTCTTTCTATCCCCACCTTCACTTTTTTTTTTTTAAATCACTGCTTCGAACCACCTAGAATAGTTTACTATGGAGTAAGCACTTGAGAATTTTGGTTAATCAAATAAATGAATGCTTATTTGCATTTTCCCTTCTGTGAATTACCTGTGTGTTTTTTAAATTATATTTTATGACTTTGTGTATAAGGGATTTTAACATTTTTCCTTTTATATGACAAGTATTTTATCCTGGTTTATGACTTGTCTTTTAGTGTAGTTTATGGTACCCTTTGCCATATGCAAGTTTTGATCTTTAATATAGATAACATTGCCTAATTACAACATTATAAGATACAAGTAAAATATGTCAGAATATATATCTTTTTATTCGATGTCTTCCTCTCAACCCCCCCAAATATGAATACCTTTCCAAAGTGAAAAAAAAGCCTTATTTTAAAAAGAAAATATCTACTACCCAAATTACAAATATCTAGAATAAGACAGCCTGCTGAGAACACATACTACATCAGCCTTCACAGTTTAAAAGTTTCCTCAAAAGTCAATGTCACTTTTTTTGAGCAAAATTTCATCAAACGTTTCTTATATGTAAGGAAGAGGGTAAGCAATAGAGATAATATTGAGAAATATTATGTGTAAGACCTCTTGTGATAAAAGAAATACATTCTTGGTGGTCAACAAGACACTACAAAGGCAAAAAGCAGAAAAGTGAATGAATATATATGTTAATTAAATTCATAAATAAATACACATACACATATATGCCTATATCCCTGTGTATGTGTGTGTGTGTGTGTGTGTATTCAGCACTCAAACTTTGGTGGTCACTTAGACTTTGCATCTCACACCTTTATGCTTCATCACATCTTCAAATCTTAATATGTTTCCTAAAATGGGGATCGTGTTTTTATTCAGAATCAATTAAAGTGTGTGTGTGTGTGTGTGTGTGTGTGTATTTGTTTCGCTTTGTTATGTTTTCAGGTTTTATCTTTTTAATTAGCTCCATAAGGACATCCTAAACACTACGTGAGACAGAACTGAATATTTTTTCTTCCAGTATTAAGAAAAGTGACATTTCACAAATATTTTAAAGAAACTTCTATATAATCAGAGTGGTGTCTTCAGAAACAAAAAATACCTCTAAGTAATGTTCTTAATTTCTTGTAGCTACTTTATGAAATTGCTTCGTAACTATGACAACCATTGTGTACAGATTTTTAAAATGACCTTAGACACACATCCTTTCTGAAAAAAATTTAGTTTGACCAAATATTTTTTACCAGAACCAACCTCAAGAGCTTTCTTGAGGTTTTAATATATGCTTTATCATCTATATACTTTATAATGCATATATGCATATGTGTGTGTGTGTATTAATTCTAACCTGGCATGACAGACACACACGCGCACACACACACACACACACACACACACACACACACGTATATATACACATGTTGTTTGCTGCCCTATCATAGTGATCTTTAACAGGTAGTTTACCTAGTTTCTTTAAAAAAGGTTAGTTTGGTCGAATCCTTAAGAAAAAAATTCAAATTAATGCTGTGACAAATTAATGCCTTCAATTTGGTATAGACTAAAATATCAAAGACAAATAACAATATTTTAGTAGCTCAATAGTAAATGTCCTTTGTAAGAGTTAAAGATTACTTGATTTTTGATGACAAAGTTACTTTTAACTATTTCTGGGAATTTTCCCAACATTTCAATTAGGTTCTTGAATTTTACATGCATATTTACATTATAACATAATGGGATAATTTGTAATGACAATGTCAGGCCTTTAAGATATAGAGGAATAGGGAGAGGGTGAAATGGGTAAGAGGGATCAAATATATGGTAGCTGAAGGAAACTGAACTTTGGGTGGTAAACAGAAAATAGAACATACAGATGTCAAATTATAATGTACACCTGAAAATTATATAATTTGTATTAACCAATGTTACCCCAATAAACTTAATAAAAAATAAATTAATAAAAAGAAAAAAATATATAATGTAATCTTAAGAATGTACTTCCTCTTATTTATATTCTGTTTAAGAGATAGATAAATATTTTACTGGGTAGTTTGAAGGACATGCAGTCTAGATCAATTCTCGGTTTATTCAGGACTCTTCAAAATTGTACACATTGAAATTTATTTTGGTGTCATGCTCCAACTTATGTCTAGGATTGCTATCAAAGTCTGCCATGGAACCACTACTTTGAAAATATTTTTGTTTCAGAACCCTAGAATCAAGTCCCTGATCATGGTTTTTTAAACACTAAGATAAAGGATTCTGTTCCTTTTTGAGCTGTTTCTCCCATTAAGCAATAAAATTTTCATCTGATTATTACTTTTTAATTCCATCTGTCTAAAAGAAGCTCAAAGCTATATCATAGTGATAATGTTGAGAACATGATAGTAATGCTATTTATATGTACTTATGTTTAATCATTTTAATAATCTAATTAGAGATGTATATTGTTTCAAAATGTGTTATATGTAATTGTTTTAAATTATGATACTATTTTAATATTTGAATATTAAAATTCTATAAATATCTAATGAATTTTAAATAACATATGATTAATGATTATATTTTTATTTTTATTTTAGATCACAATTCATAACTTTTGTTTGATGACCTTTGTGGGGTTTCAAAAAGTTTTATTGGAGAAACATACATCTAGTGTTTTTGTAGACTTGCCATAGTATATTAATATATGTATACTTTATTAGCTTTTCAAAGAATGTTTCCCATTTAAAAAAATTAGTATAGGATTAGAAGAAATACATCTTGAATTACTTATAACTGACAGATATGTTTGGTATTTAAGAAGATAAAAACAAAACAAAATATTAATATGACTATAAATGCACAAGGAAAAAAAGTACCAATTTTGGAAACAAATTGAAGAAACTTTCTTATGTACTAGTAGATCACTCATAGAAAAAAAAGTGTTCCACTTCCCATGACTCATTTATGGTTCGATAGTTAAAAATCAAAACTATTTGCCTTATGTCATTTCTCATTAAAAAAAAAAAAAAATCCTGAATTTTAGTTTCTTGTCAGTATACTAGCTAAAATAAACCCTTCAATTAGTTTAATTTTCAATAATTCCTCTTGAAGCCTTGAGTCTCTTAGCTATTGGCTGACATGTTAAACTTGTATGAATTTGTATAAATATATCTTTTTCTTCTTCCTAAAGTACAAATACTTACATTTATGGAAATATACTGACAGTATAATTTCTAAGTCTGAATCTGAAAATTTGGAAAGTTATATAAACTCATACACATAAAGAAACTAATATTTATTACTTTACTAAAATTTACAAGAGCCTCTATAATAAACAAACTATTATTTATTATAGACTATGCTAATTTTGACACATTGCTCCAGAAAATACTATATAGTTTTACATCTGCATTACTTATCCATTGCATCTATATACATTGACATAAATGTGGTCAAACTACTGAGAGTGCCCATTATATGTGGTTAATTAATTGCTTATGGCCATGCCAGTGTGATTTCATAACAAAGACAGTACTCCGAAATTGGTTAAGTGTTGAATCACTGAAAGCTAATTGATTTATTCATTGAGGCCAAACTTTCCAATGCAAATTCAACTATGCAATCCCAAAATTAAAACACTTGACACATGTCTTCTAAAAATATTCTTTCTAAAACATCTATTGTTGTTTACTCTGTGGAACTGTGGCTTATTTCATCATAGCATATACTAGAATTTATCTGTTGAGTTACTAACAAAATTCATAAGTAATTTACTTTTAATATGCTTCCTGTTTGCATTAAGCACTGACATAAGAAGTTTAAATTTCCACCCAGAGCCCAGACTCTAACTTCCTTCATACTCATAAGAAAATAATACTATTCAATAAAATCATATTGGAGAAATGCTATTTTAGCTAATTTATATTAAACAAATCCTACTTTAAGATTTCCTGGTTGGAAATTCCAGCTATAACACTTCTATGTGACCTTAGAAAATGATGTTAATATCATTAAGCTTTTGCTGTTCTCAAAAGTAAATGATTATGATATTATCTAGTACATGAAGTTTTGATAAGACACACAGGATAATTTGTGAAGAGTACTAGACTGCAGTGCAGTTCTAAGGAAGGTTTGGTAAAGTTATCATTGAGTTCTTGATCCAAAATGCTTGTTATAGAAATTCCTCCCTCATCTCCCACAAACTTGCCTTATTAGTCATTGGCTGGGAGCAGCTTCTGGGAAGTATAGAGAAAAAGCAATGGACTTTAGAGCACAACGGCTAGAACCCTTAATCGATTATAATCCTTGCAGTCACAGATCTGAGAGGCACATTCTCATGACCAGCAACATCCATCACTTAAATCACTTAGATCTATTTCTCCACACAACTGGGAGGCAACTTCTCTAATGTTCCTATAGGCCCCCTTTTCGTGAAGAGATGCTTGGAAGAGGAAAGGAAGTACATAGGTGAACTACAATCTTCTTGCTGCAGCTGTTCTCAGGACTGCAACTGATACTCATCTTCTCTCAACTATGTACTCAGTATCTTTCAGGGCCACCACAAATGTCGCTGTAATGTAGCCATTATTGCTAGTCAACTTGCATACTTAGTGAATTCATCTGTCAACCGCATACTTAGTGAACCCATCTGTCAACCAAATACAGACTTTTTTCTGCTATTTTCAATTGGTCATACAGGACCCCTTATATGATATGAGTACAAAGTAGAGAAGAGAGGACCTGGAAAGTTGAACATATCCTTTTGGTGATCTGTGCACCTTTCTCAATTCGGGGAGAATTTATACACACAATGGGTGCATTTCTATTCCTGAAATGTTTACATTGGTTTCTGAATCAAATTTAACTTAAACATGGCCATATCCTCATCTGGGTAAAGGAAAGAGTTGGTACCCAGGTGATCTGATTAACATTGCTATGTAACAAATAACTTTAAAATTTTGTACCTTAAAACAATAATATAATTTTGCTCACAATTTTGTGGAAAAATAATTTGAGAAGGACTTGACTGGGCAGTTCTTGCTTGGGGTCTCTCTTGCTGATGACACTGAAGAGACTAATAACATGGTTGTCAATTGACAATGATTGTCAGCTGAGAGCTCAGTCAAGGCTGTCAAATGGAATGCCCACACTGGCGCCTTCGTCATGGCAGGCTTAAAGTAATTGAACTTCCTACCTCCTGAGTATCCCTGGCTGAGCGTCAAGTGAATGAGCATTCCAGGAAACCCAGAAGGAAGCTGCATGGTCTACTGTAATCAAGCCTAGAAAGTCATTCACTCAGCACTTACTTACGATAGTCAACGTCCTGCTAGAATTAAGAAAATGGTACATAGACTCCACATCTTAATGGGGAGAGTGCCAAAGATTTTGATAACATTTTTAAAAACCACCACAGGTTTTATAAACAATATATCTGCCTCCAGCTTTCCAAAAATAAACAAACATAAAACATTAAAACAAATTAAACCCCAGTGGGAATAAATCCTATACCACTGAGTTTTATATTCTCAACAAGTTTGTATCCTGTGTCTCTCTGCATAGTCACATTTGAGAAAGTTTTGACTACCCAGATGGCAAGACAAAGAGAAAAAAAAAAAATCCTTAGGTAAATTACAAACAAAATGATCAGCATTAATCAGTACATTTAGCATCTATATTTAAAATAACTGTTTATGGTAATTCATGGGGCAGACATAATCATAATGTTATGATGCATAACTTCATATGTATGATCAGTTGAAAAAAAATAAGTAATAGTAGCATCTACTTTTTAGGATAATTCTGGAAATAAAATGAGATGATTAAAAAAAGTAAATGCTCAATAGATCATTAAAATTATAAGTTGTAAAGTTTATATTTCACTCTATAAAGTAATATGATACTTTAAAGCATTTATAATTTAGAAAAATATTTTTAAAAAATACCCGTGAAATTATTATATTTTACTATTAAATCATTTGGGTGTCATTTAAAAGAAATTAAATTATAAAAATAAAAAGCTACTCTTTAATAAAATATATATTTTAATATTAAACTTCTAAACATGGCATATGCTAGAATTTTTTAATTGTTTAAAATTTTGAGCAAGTGACCAAAACTTCCTATAACTAGGGACTAGAGAGCCATGTTACCTCTAAAAAGGTTTCATGACTACTCAGAATAAATTTAATAACACCAAGGTGTCCTTTATAATTCTATAAAAATGACAAAGTCCTGGGGAGAGCAGAATATGTTTAGAGTTATTTGGCTTTTTAAGATCTTAATTTTGGCATGATCTTAAATCTAGCTGTTGTAAATATCCAACAAGTCAAACTGGGCAATGATAGGGTAACATTTATTGATTTTTCATAGCCCAATTTTAGGAGTCTTATTATGAGATATAAACCTGAATAGTAAAAATCCATGCAATTAAATTAATTCTAACTATCAAAATGGAAGAATTCAATATTGTCTGACACTCCTTATCATTGATACTTTCTTAAGACACCTATCTAATTTTGTTTTAAGGGGATAGTCGTAAAAGTTATTTTTGTCAGCAAAAATGTGTTATTTGTGTCACAATCAAACAACAAAATGCATTCTGATCTGCAGCATTACATTGTTTTCATTGTTATATCTAGTCTATCCATGCCTATAGTTCTCTTTAATAATGGAGGAGAGTCATCCAGTAATGCTGGAAACATTGAAACATTGGTAGCTAGGCACTGACTTACTCCATGGTAGAAAAACGCAATAAAGAAAAAGACTGTAGTGTGTATATCCTGACTAGAAATAAAATAAGGATGCTATTAAGAAAGATTGCTGAAGTCAAAATTTCTATTTGCATAACCTAAGCCTACTATGGTTCACGTACAAGCCCAAAGGATCCAGAGAAGCATAGGAACTGGTAAAGGAAGATTATAAGTTACTAAGTCTTTATACTTACTAGTAGTACTGGTGATCTAAGCAGTGAGAATGACTGAAATGGCCTATTCAATGATGTTAGCTCTGTGTAGGTTGCTGACTTCTATAAATCATAGGAAGAGCAAAATTTGTGAATGAGGTTATAAAAGGACTCTGAAAAGAAATTCAAATTGACCAAATAGTACATTTGCTTGCATACTGAAAAACAGAAATTTATTATGGAGAAACAAACTATTTCATTTAACATTGTTAAACCTAATATGCTTATCAAAATATTTAACATAATAAACATAGAGCTTTATTATGAAGAAGTTTATTATGAAGTTTCATGGAGAATTTCCTGATAACATATCAAACAATTAAACTGACTGGTTCTGTGTTAACTGGTTCAAGGCCAAAGTTAAAATGGCACCAGTATCTATAAAGCAGCATCTATCGATTCTTAAAACAAAAACAAAAACAAAAACAAAACAAAACAAAACAAAAAACTGCAAGCACCTTCCTTGGGTAAGAACATTTGCACAAAAAGTTTTTCAGCTTTTAAAGTTAGATGCCTCCTACATTTTGCATTTGTAGGGATTACAATGAAAGGTAAATTTAGGGACCTGGGGTTTATTTTAATCTAACTAATGGTTTAGGAAGATTAGATTTATAATTGAAGCAATCTATTTATCCTAAAGATTTAGTACTCAGATGAACCTGATAGGGCATAGGTCCTCTGAGCTCTCTGAACCAAGACATTACCTAAGATGCAGACATTGTTTAACCTCCCTTGGGTTACCCTGTCAGAGTGATAACATGACACACTGATATAATGTTACCCGAGGGGATGAGCATTGGCTTCTCAGTTTTGTAGAATTACTTTATCCACATGTTGGCTTGTCATACTTTTAACCTCTAGTTTTCTCTTGAATTGATTTTTGTGCTTGCACTTGTGTTTTTAAGTCTGAAATGAACAAAGGAAGAAAAGACTGCTTTCTCTGGAGCTGCGATATTATCTTGTAAAGATGATAATTCTAATATAAAACAAGCATGATTCCATTGGTTCTTAATTTCTAAGGGAGTTTTACTTATTTTTACTTTAACTTCCTTCTAGGGATTTAAAAGTGGGAGAATTTTTACAATGATTAATTATGAGGCATAATATTTTTGACATTATATTATTAAGATTAATTTCTAGGGTCATTTGAATCAATATATAACCCCCAGTGAATCGTAATTAACCTTGTGCCTGAGAAAAATAAAGATGAGTACATAAAAATGGATAATTTGGATCTAGAAAAGAATATAACTTTATATTTGTGTAACTAGTTTATATCCCCCCTATTTCAGGTATATGTGCAGACAAAAATTAAACAACTAAACACTACTCTTAAAAGGACACACTGAATCAGAAAATGTGAATAAAATTATATGCTAAAATGATATTCACCTTCCCTAAAGACTATAGCTAGCCATCATGTTAGGAGATTTTATTATTATTATTATTATGCTCAGTGTTTAAGAAAAAATAAAGGGACTATATAGAATGAACAATTACCTCTTATTACCTCTGTTCCTGATTATAAACTAAGACTCTCATCTAACATGGCTATATACTTGGAAAATTGCTAGCTAAGAAACTTCTTTCATCCATGGGAGGAGTGAGGTCTTATTGAAATAGTGGAGGTGTGTAGTGATCACCACACAGAAACAGGATGGATCTCCTTGTCTAAAATTTAGTTTGAATGTCAATACTGAAGATGACACACACACACACACACACACACACACAGAAAGAGGCAATGAAATGAGTCTTTAGTGGGAGAGCAGGTCAGGCCCCAAGAAGATCCTAAAAATGGCTTGAATACAGAAAGCTTACTGGCTTGGATTCTGTCTTGAGTAGTGGGTGAATTGGGACAAAGGTTTCCACACATGGGCTGGGGCTTGATTGGTTTGGACTTCAGGCACCCAGAGAAAGGAGCACCTGGGCTTTCTTATCACCTTGCCCAAATGTAGAGCAGCAAAGGGAAAGAGAATGGTAGGACTTGAAATCCGTCAGAGGTCAAACATAAAAATGAAGCTAGAATATTATAAGGTAGAAGTACATCACTTTTGAGAAGAATTTCATTTGAAAGGAACAGAGGGTGAGAATATAATATAATAAGAAAAGTATATGTCTAAGAGATTCGAGGTGCAATATATAACCTATTTAAGCAATATGGTTTCGGAAGATGGAATGGGAATTCTGTTTGAAAAAGAGTGTGATTGAATTTGAGTTCATGAAATATGATATTTCGGGGAAGAGCAATTTAGATGCCTTAATGAAATAGATATGTGAAAAGGTTACACAGTAGAGAAAATAGTATAAAATATCATATTTTCTTGTTTTTCAGTTACTTGTTCTTTTCTCTTTATCTTTACCATTTCAATGCAATTTTTTCAATGCATTAACTTGTATTTATTAATCCTGCTTCTATTCTTTTTCTTTTTTCATTTTCTTTTAGGTATATGTTGGTACTTGAACAAAAACAAAATATTGGAAGCATACAGTTTACTGTTAAATATATACTGTTGAAGTCTTAATTTCATAAAAGTCTCCATAGCCTTTCTTTTAAACATATTAAGTAATTACCTTTACTTTCTCTTTACTCTTCTACTTTAGTTTTGTTCAAGAAATTGTAATTCTTCCCCGAGAGTTCTCCAAGACACAATTTAGTAAAACTAAACCATCACCTAAACTCTCCCTAGAGAAATCCCATCTTAGAGCTGTAGATTAGATTTTATATTTATGTCTTGAGGCAAAAAAAGAAAAAACTATATATACAATTTTTGAAGTATGTTATAAATAAAAGTGTCTTATAAAGATGTTCTTGAAAATTAAAAGCTTGTTTTTGTTAAAACTTAGGGTTGTAATAGGTAAATAGATACTTTTCAAAATATAATTAGCATTGAATTTTTATGGGCTTGGGAATTCATATTTCAAATTATCAAGTTTTACGGGCAAATTAAATAAATGCAACTAGTTAGGTAAATTATTTTTTCTTTTCCTTTGTTTATTAAATACATATAAAAACAAACCTTTGTTATTTAAACTGAAAATATCTTTAGAAAGCCTATAGTTTATCTCATTTAGTACTTTTGCAAACTAAAATGTAATTAGAGATCATGTCTTGCCATCTCACATTTTCTTCCCATAACAACAACAACAAAAGAATAAATAGATCATCTTTATTTATTAGGCTGTTTTAATGTAAATGCTGTGGGAAGAAAAATATGAGGTGGCCTCATAATTCCCCTTGTGAGAGATGTCTTTTGTTGGCAAAACACTTTGTGAGTCATTTTAATTGGAAAAATTGTTCTTAGGGTGACACTTAATAAATCCATATCTGTGGAAAAAATAAATAAGAACTGTGGGGTTAGGCATGTACAAACTACAAGAGAGGAGTTTGAAGAGAGTAGAGAGAGCTTAATTATATAAGAGGAGGCTTGAGTAAGATTAGAAGAGATGACAACTGAAAATTCTCTGATGGAATAGAAAAGATAGTCAATTTACTTTTTAAAAATATCCAAATATGTCTCAATTTAATTTTACATTAAACGTTGGGCTGTGGTGAAGTACAGTTTTCAGTATCTTTTTTTTTTATAAAACAAGATCACTGTGTAAGTGATAACTTGGGCAACTGCAAGAAATAGAATCATTTTTCTTTCACATTTGGATTGCAAATAAGAAAACGAATAAAGAAGCGCATGAGTAGTTTCTAGAATGGAGGAGAAACCACTAAGCTGCCTTAGAAGTAACCAGTTGAAATAAAAATGAGTCTGTTAGGTATCTGAAAGGATGCAAGGTTTCAACCATACATGGGATAGGTTTTGAGCCAATTATTTTTAAATGCTGAAAGAAAGGATAACCAGAGCTCACATATAGTTACATAAATTATAATTCTAGTGAATTATGTACTGTAAATGTAGTTGTCAAATTAGTATATAAGGCTCTAATAAATATATATTAAAGAAGAACATAGTTAAATGTCATGGTTTATATAAAACTATTAGTTTTGAACATTAGATATTTTTGTTAAATACTTTTACTGCATTAATCACACTTATATTTATAGCAGACAAATATAAAATACAATTAAAATATGTAAGAAAATAAATGTAAAAATTTATAACCTAATAAACATAATTATCACTACATGGTTTAGATAAATCATTTTATGAAAGTAATATTAAATGAGATAATACTATATATTCTTCCTAATACATGATAAGCTTCTTTACATTTTAATAATCAATTTTCTTTTAAAATTATCTCCTTTATACAAATAGTATCATAATTTACCTACCCTTGCTCTTTCACTTATATTAGATCATGAAAAAGATTTTTTATAACAGTATATGCAAATCCTAGTTATTCTATATGTCCAATTCATAAATTTGAATTAAAATATCCAATGATAAAACAAAGTACATAAAATGCAAATAAAGCAAGCCATCTCCTGCTCTGAAATTCCTACTTACCTTATTTTTTCCTAATCAAATAGAATATGTATTAGGTGAATGTGGACAAATGGATTCACCTCTTTAAGTCTTACTCTTCTTGTCTATAAAATGCATTGTAGTACCAAACAAATAGAGTTGTTTTGAGAATTAAGTGCGACAATACATTTGAAGCTTGGCATGTCAATTGTTATAAAACACATATTTTACCATGTGTAATATGGCTTTTCTTCTTTGACATATTGATATGATTCATACTAATTTTCTTCCTAGTAATAGCAAATACCTGTTGGGTACCTCTTAACCAGGCAGCTAATGATAATTTGCAAATTGGTTAACTCTATATTTATAAATTGGTTTGTTTATTTTTAGTGTTGTTATTTTTTTCCTCAATGAGTGACAAGAAGAGAGAAAAAAATTATATCATTGACAGCATTACTGAAATATTATGAGGGAGATATGTATATGTTACTTCCTCAATAAAATTCAAATTGTTTCGAAATGGATAATTTTATTTAGAACAAATTACTAAAAATTACCATAACAGTAGAGAGAAGCCTAAACTGACATAAACATTTTGAAAGGGTAATTTGTAAGAAATATATTGAACTAAAATGTTTACATAGCCAAAATGGTTTAAAAATATATATACTGTAGTATATTATTAGCTAGTATTGAACTTAGCTAATTTACAAAAGATATCCTGAATAAAATGTGGGTAGACAGCAAAGAGCTGCAAAACTAGAGAATTTTTAGCTCTATTTATATGAAAGCTACAGTTATTGTATATCACCTCAATTTTAGTAAAATAGCAGATATTTAATTTGTGTCAAGTAGTTACATTGAGCTTACACTGATATCTTGTTTTACATAATTTTATGTCAGGCTTAATCTCATGTTCTGTTTTTCATAAATCTTTATTAGTGCCTCAGTTACCCCTGACAGTATAATTAGCAGTCGCATGTCACATACGTTAACATGCCTTAGATTAAGTTTGATTTCCCCTTACACATATACATATAAATTTTCCTAATATATGTGTGTATACAAATATATACATATTTACAAATATATACATACAAATATATGCATATATAAACATACAAGTTCACACTGCCACACAGATGTCCAAACACATGTGTACAATATATAGCTCTTATTCAAGATATTATGTGAGTGTTTTTATTTTTATTTACCCAAAGAAACAATTTTTGAGCTCATGAATTACATATTTTTAAAATAATGCCTTATTATTTTTATTTTTTCTATATCTTTCATTTAGTTTTACTTAAAAAAATAAAATGAATTCCTTTAATATATAGCTTTGGCTTTGATTTTTACTTTTTCTGCATCCATACTTTGTGATATAAAGTGCTCTCAACACTATTCTTGTCTAGGCATTATGTCACTGCAATTTTACTTGTTCTCTGAATCGAGAATTTGTAGAATTTTTTTCAAGTTGTGTTAATTGATGGATTAATTGATTAATTATCAAGTAATTTGTTTTTATGTATAGTTTTATGAAAATGTCTGTAATATTTATACTTTAGTCAGTGAAGTTTTTTCCTTGATTTTTTTTTTTTTTGCATTGTGTTTATTTATATCTATTTGAGGTCTACTATATAATTATTTGTATATGTTTCCAGGACACTAACAGATTGTTAGACACTTCATCTAAGATGTCTAACTGGAAGATTTGTTACTCAGTTAAAACATTTACAGTTGACTGACTAGAATTGTAAAGAAGCCAGGATCATGAAAAAATCCAGAAGGGAAATACAGATTTTTCTCTTGTTGAGAAAGCGGTTTTGGCAAAACATTGTGCCAGACTTGATTTGGTTGGCTGTCATATTGACACTGAAATGGTTTTTCATTTTCCATCTAATTTCACCAGGCTGCCAAATCTACTATAAGAACAAATATATTCTGGGTGGCTTATGCCAATCAGAGGCCCATTTTTTGATTTAACAATCTTTACCTGATTGAGGCTGGCAGAAAACTGCTGCCTCGGGAGGCTTTTTCTCTCAAAGAGAAGTGATAGACTGATAGTTGTCTAAGCTGGGACACATTCATCAGTTAAAGGCGTTCTATTAATGCTTATTTTTGGACAACTGTCTTGAGCAAATCCTAAATTACAGTCTTCATAACTGTAGCCTGCAGATGTCTTAATGAGAAGAGTATTTCAATGAGCTGGCAACAGTTAAAAATCAAGAGAGTTCACATAAGAATTCACATTGCCAGTTTCTCTTTAAAATTACCTTGAGATATCAATGCTTCATGTCTGAAGTTTGGTGCTCTGGGAAGCAGACTCAGTTTATTGAGTGCAATGTTGATTAGGGAGTATCCTCAGGATCAATATCAATGGAAGGGAAGGATCCAAGGCAAGTTAGAGAGAAGCAAGCCCAATGACAGCCTCTACTAACTCCATGGGGCACCCTAGAGCTAAAATGGCCAAACACAGCTCCATCTATACAGTCTGCTTCAAGCAGGCATTGCATATGTACTACTTAAGATGGTTTCACATTGGGGAGGTAGCTGTCTGAAATTGATGCAATCCTTGAAATGATTGATACTAAAAGTTATCTACAGAGCTGGGCCACCAATACCTTTCTTGAAGTGGTATTTTGGTGATCCATCAATGTGTTCTCACCAAAATGAATTAATATACTTAAGAGCAAAAAATCGGCTGTAAATTGTTGTTGCCTCCCTGTGATAGGACAACATTTATAATATCTTCTATTTGCCCAAGTCACCCATTTCTATTACCTGGTTGGCTTCTGTATGCATTTGAGGCAGTGATTCCTGATCTAGAGCATTTTCTCCTGCTGTTATTGGCATCACAGAGGACACAATTTGTTCCTTAGACTCTGCTGGGTTCCTGAGATTTGCCAAATCTGGACCTTTTAGTTCTGCAGAATAGTAACAAAAGCAGTGGTTTTCACCCAGCCACATATAATGGGCCATTTTTAATCAAGTATTTTATGATTCCCCTTGATTATTCTGAATTAAATTCAGAATTGTGACTACATGCATTTGAAAAAAAAAAATCAAACAATACTGTGCTCTAAATGTAATGCAAAGGTGAAATAAAAGGAAGATAATTTATAATAAAATATTTTTAATACATAAAAGCTTGGCGATGACTATTCCAGTAGAAATACAGAAGGAGTCACATGATTTTATCTAAATGTAGCACCATAGTGAATGCAATGGCTATAATTGTAGACCAAAACAATTATATGTCACAGGTCATTCAAAGATCACAAGAAACAATTTCCTAAAATGAGAAATGACTCATTCCTTCCCCTGAAAGGTAAAATCTTTTTTTGATATACACAGTCATGGCATTACTGGAAAATTCGAGTATTAAAATTATTCAATAATACTTTGTATTTATGTTTAAAATGGAGTTAAAGTTCCAGTCTCATCTATTAATAAACCAATTTTTCCTACATGAATAATCAATGAAACATTCAAAGTGAGATAGATGCAGGGTATGGGGCAGATATTTGTTATGCAGGACTATTGTCAATATTGCTAGATTTTAGCATCTCTGGCACAAACCCAAATTGTCAATCAGACCTTTCAACCAAGAATGCCCCCACATGGGAACACCCATGTTAAAAACCACTGGAACAAAAGAAGTTTAATCAAATTTACCAATCCACTTGTCAGTGCTTGTCCCATTTTACCTAATCCTCAGTGGTCCATCATCTTCATTGCTTCCCCATTAAGCCATACTATTACGGGAAGACGATTTATCAGTCTTTATAGAACCTCATCTAATCTGTATCTATCAAAAATTATAGTTTCTGTCATTTAAAAAATAATCTACCCTAGTTTTCAGGGGTAACAAGGTGGATCCCTTTTTCACATTTTTAAAAAATTTCTTAGGATATTTCTTTTAAACTGAAAAGGAAATATTTGAACATGAACTCATGCCAACACATTTCTGGGAAGCTCTAAATATTTAATTCTGCAAATGGAAACATTCATTTTATAAAGATCTTGTTATCCTAATTTGATATTATTTCCTTCAGGAGAAAGCATTCTCTGGGCTTCTATAAGAAATAATTTTGACTGCCATGTTTCCAATAAGATTACAGAAACTGTGTTTAAAATGATTGGGCACTTTGGTATCACATTTAGAGTGCAGCCTTAATGTCTACAATGTATAATGTCCACAATATTTAATAAATCGAATAGGCTGAGTGTGGCAGCATGGTAATCAAGCACTGCCAAAAGATGTGCATTTCAGGCCCACTTTATCAGTAACTAGTTAGGTGAAGTTAGTTGAAATGTTTAACTTCTCTTGGCTCTATTTTTCCATCTGTGAAATTATTGAGTTGGAAAACCTGATCTCTAAGGGTCCTTTAAGCTCAAAAATTCACTCACTGTTTTTGATTACCTTTCCTACATTTTTCAGATGTTAAATTGGCAAGAAATCAGGCTTTGAGAATTATTTTGGAAAGCTTTCAGCTCTATTTTGCAAATGCAGATGTTTGGTTACATATAGAATTTCCCCAATGTCTAATGATATATGACCTCAGCTGCCTTCGAGCAGATTATCCATCTGCTATCTTATGTTGACTCTGGAAAGATAATTTTAAAATGTCTTCAGGAGACTAGTTCCATGGAATATGACATATCTTGAGACACAACCAAGCCTGACCTATTTCAGTATAGATGGAAGGGATCTGGAATCTAATCTCCTTAGTGGTGTGGAGCTAGCACCAAGGTGGTTGACCCATCTAAAGCTGTTTTTTTGGTTTGTTTGTTTTTTTCTTTTTTTGAGAAAGAAATCCACATTAGTAGGCAGAACATAATATCCAGAGAGTACGCAATAGATAATAGGTAGTAATTTCAGCCATGTTGGTTTTCAAGAACCAATGTAAAATAATAGATCATATAAATCAATCTTGATTGAATTAATATTAAAATATATCCTTATTCATAGATTAAATACTCATTTAGTGTCTATTATGTGTTTGTGAATGAAGCATATTTTTTATTAAATTTATTGGGGTGACATTGTTTAATAAAATTATATAGGTTTCAAGTGTACAATTCAGTAATATGTCATATATATATTACATTATGTTTTCACCAGCCAAGGTTAAATTTCTTTCCATCAGCATATATTTGACCCCCTTTATCCTACTCTAGCTCTCCCTTACCCTTCTCCTTCTCGTAACCACTAAATTATTGTCCGTGTCTATGAGTTTGTGTTTGTCTTGTTCATTTATTGCTTTCAGTTTTATATCCCAAATATTATATAAATATTTCAGTGCTGGACAGAGATTCAAGAATAATACTCTTTGATCTGAGTAAGGAAAGATAAGAAAAAACAAACAAAAACAAATAATCCATTTTATAAAATTGAATATTCGGCCAGGTCGTTAATGTTTGCTTGAGAGTAAGAGATGACAGAGATCCAGCTAGAAAAATTAGAATTCAGTGGATGATTTTACATCAGGACTAATGAAAATGTTCAGTTTACTTTAAGGTGTCAATTAAAGGCTGCCCTAGTAACCAGAGCTCATAACTTTTACTCCAAAATATTTTCTTTGAACTTCATTCTCAGCAAGGTTTCTGAAAGTTCTCAAACTTAGAGCTGTAGACACAACTCTGTCTTTTTCAAGATCTTCACAGGCACTCTAGTTTATAAAGACATCATTCCATAACATGAATCAAATACATAGATATCCCAAATTAAATTTAAATTTTATTTTAAAAATTTAAATACTATTTTTATTTTTTGCATGTTTTATAATTTATGATGTACTACAATTTCTCTGCAACCATCTTTCATGCGCATGGTTTTCAAATATAATGACACTCTTATCAATACTAAATTTAATAATTAATGAAATTGAAACACTGTTACCTTTTGTCATTTTAATTATATATTTGTTAACTTTGACTTTAAAAATTTCCTCTCCTATTTTAATATTTTTTCAAGTCATAAACATTTTAGTAGTCCTTTGAAAAGGGTATAAGCCATATGTTTTGTACTTAAGGTATCCCTTGCATAAGACAGCCCTTTCTAGGGACACACTATAAATGGGTGAATGCAGCCAGGTGTAAGATAAATTACAATAGTAGAAAGCATATAAAAGTGCATATGACCTCTCCAAGGAGGGCAGTCACTGAAAAACAAATAAATTTCACTAGATTCACGCTTCTGAAATTACTCTCATATAAAGCCAAAGACTGTAAGGAAACCAAGGCTATCAGTGATGACAACACATAAACCATGTGAAGAGAAAAATAGAAACTACAGTCAGGAAAACAACGGCATGTCGACTGTCCCATGAATTTATCCAGAACACATTCATACACTCAAAGTATATTCATTAAGACCTAACATGTGCTCCATTTCCAGTAGGTTTGCCAGATATAATGTAAGACACCCAGCTAAATTGAATTTCATATAAATAATTTAAATAATATTTTTGGTATAAGTATGTATCATGCAATATTGATAAATACTTATACCAAAAATATTATAGTTAAGAAACACTATTATTTATTGTTTATCTGAATTGAATTAGTTAAATCTGGTGACCCTAATATCTAGACACAGGGAAAAAACAATGGAGAAAAAATAGATACAATCCCTATTCAAGTGGAGGTAACAATGAGATTGGGAGAGAAAAACATTGATCCAACAACCACATGAACAAATGTAAATTGTTCCTGTAGCAAGTACTATGAAGGAGAGAGATAATGATACTTTTGAGACTCCATGATGAATGGTTTGGATCTGATTAAAGAAACTAGAGTTGCCCTTGATGCCATCTGAAGGAACGAGAGGAGTTAACCAGGCTAAGGACTGGGGCAGTGTTGGGGAGTGAGTGGGGGCAGTGAGTGGCACGGGATCAAAAAAGAGCATTCTAAGGAACAAGAGACAAAAAGAAAGATTTTGTGCAAATGGATAGGAAAAAAGAATGCCAGACTAGTTCAAATGAGTCAGTGAGAATTAAAAGGAGAAGCCCTGTATGTTATATTAAGATTACTTTACCTTAAGTGCAAAGATGAGACTCTGAGAATTTTCAGCAAGGTGAGTGAGGTGGGTAGACTGGTGTCACAGAAAATAATTGAACAAATCCCAGAGTGAGTATCTTAAACCAATAGTCTTCCTTTTGTTCCCCTCTCTTCCTTCCAAAAAAAAATTATATAAAATAGAATTATATCCTTAATCTGATCATATTATATCTGTATGAAATCACAGGTAGGAGATTAATTTCAACATACCAAATAATGTGATTGTATTTCTATATTGGCTCAGGTGTTTTAACTCTTTCATCGGTTTCCTATTTCATAGAGGCCCATCCACTACACCAGAACTATAGGCTAAGATTGCTTAAGAAAAATTAATAATTTTCTGCAATTTCCTGGTGGATAATAAAATTTATATAATCTAACATTCAGGAAAAAAATGCCACATTCAAATTGTTTCAGGGTAACATAGAAGTCACTTATGAGGTAGATGTTCTTCTTATCCTATATTACTTCGAGCATAAAATCTCATTACATAAACTTTCAGTATCACTAAGCAACTGCTTTAAACCTAAGAAATTGTGGTAAGAAAAATAAAATAAATAAAATAAAATAAAATAAAAACAGAAAACCTGATCCAAAGAACGTTTGTCCATTTATTTAAATCTATATTAAAACTTTGGGAAAATAGCAGTTTGGACTATTTCTTGGGGCATGAAATTTACAGAACATTTAATATTCTTAATGTGCCAATTCTGGCAATGCCTATTTGCAGTTTTTCACTGACTGAAAACAGGAAATCTGATCACTATGAAAAGTTGGCATTAAGACAATCTCTTGCCATATAAAAAAAATTGTTTTTTTTTAGGACCTTATATTACTTCCATATCATTGTTATAGAATATATATTCACATAGAACATTAGAAATGACTGGAATATCAAATGATTCATTAATTCTGTCAACGAACATTTGTCGGGTGATTTCTATGTGTATTCATCCATGAATAAACTGTGAGAATACATCAGTTTATTTATCATTTAAAAGGTCAGAGAGAGCTAGACATTTATGAAACAATATTGTAACGCAAAATTAGATACATTCAAGTTACAGTGATAAAGGGTATAACTTCATCTGTACATGCTGAGTGGTCAGGGAAAGCTTTACAACTGAGATGGTATGTAAATTCTATCCTGAAAAGAGGTGCAAGAGGAGGGAAAAAAGAGAGAAAGAGAGAAAGAGAGACAGAGAGACAGAGAGACAGAGAGACAGAGACAGAGAGACAGAGACAAATTCCAGGAAGCATGGACAGAAAACAGAAAAGAAAGGTTGCCATGATCAAGAAACGGAGAGTAGCCCCATTTCAATGGACCAATTTTTGAGGTGCAAATTTGGGATTATTAGTTTGAAAACATGTAATAAATGTCTGTGTTTGGTAATAAAGATTTGGGAGTGTGATGAAAGTTGATATATAGTTTTTGAAAAGTTGTATAGTGATTTTTTTGAGGGGGAAGGCCCTCAAAAAATGATGTGGGACCCAATGAATTCAATGATTACTTTCAAAGTTTGCTTTGGTATAATTTGATAGTAAATTGCACAGGTTAGAATAATAACTAAAATATGATTCAGGTGTTGAGTAGATGATAAAGCCATCCATAGATAGTAATAAACCACATTTAAGATAATATTTACTGCTCTAAAAATGTTGGATTGTTGAATAGATCATTCACATTCCTTTTCTTACTTAATTTTTCAAATTTGTCTATAAAAAAGCTATGAAAGCTATAATAACTCTTACTATAAAGATGATTAAAACTAAGATTGAGAGAAGTTAAGCAGTTTGCATGAGCTTATGTAAATATCAGTGAAAAAAATAGTTTTCTAATTAAAAAAACACATTTTTGCACTGAAGATGACTGTTGAGAAGTCATTTAGGACCTGAGAAGAATTTTTGAACAATGGTGGGAGAGAAGACCGATTTCAGGTAAAAAGATAATAATAACACAGGGTTATAACATGGAGAAGACACATATAGATAGTTGAGTAGTTTGAGAACTCTGGTTTTGAAGAGAACATTTTTTAAGGTGAAGGAAATGAAGGCATGTTATAGAGTTAAGTGTGTGAAAGAATTTCAATCTAAAATGAAACAAAGGATATGAAATTAAAAAATTTCACCCATGCACTCTCAGAAGAATGGAACTTAAAAACTGAGAAATTGATTTCCCATAAATGTTCAATTTACAGACAACCAAGACTTATCTCCTGACCAATGAACATCCTCCAAGATATCTCTCCCCATCCTCAAGTCAATGAACTTACCACTAGGACTCTGGCTGACCCACCCCTTCTTTGCACTCCTTGTCCATGAATAAAATCCACCCAAACCATCAAGGGGCTTGCCTTTAAATTGATAAAGCATGCATTTCCCAAACTGCAATTCCTCTGCTATTCCCAAATAAACTCAATTTCTGGTAATTTGAGCTCATCTCAGTTTACCTTTTTATTTAGACTGATAAGTGAAAAGGAGAAAATAATGAAAAAAAAAATGCTGTGGTGGACCTGGGGATAGTCTTGTGATGACAAGGATTAAAGCCAATAATGGAAGCATTAACCTTGAAGAACAGCAGTGGAAGGAGAGTTTAGGGTCCTCTTCCTTTGAGTCTTGAGAAAAGGAAATAAAAAAGTATTTAAATGATAAGCTTTGCTTTTAAGGGCAAAAAAAAAAGCAGACTATTTTCCAAAGCTTTGATTTAGGGGATTTTGTTTGGTTTGTTTCCAAATCAAAAATTTACCCTTTTCTTTTTCCACCTAAAGTTGTTTTCCCAAACTTATAGTTAACTGAAGTGTCTGATAAGGTGGCTGCTAGCTAATCAAAGCTTTTATCTATGTTGTTTTCTCACTGACAGATTAATTACCTAAATTGCCTTTTTATTTTTAAGTAGTCCTGAGAAGGAAATTTAGCAATTAAAATGATTTAGACTCTGCAGCTTATGCAGCAGTTCAAATGACTTTTGAAAGATAGTGGGAGAAATTAATAAATGATTGTACAGAATAATATGAAGTAGAAATATGTTTGTTGCTATAATTAAAAGAGTAAAACTTAGTGATCCAGGTCAATTTTTACAAAGAATGAACCAATGGGGTTATTCAAATGGCTTTAAAAATTGATTGCTTCTAATCAGTCATAATTCAGCTTCATACATGGATTTGAATATTTAATTAACTGATTTTGAGTAATGTGTTATGCACTTTATTTTATGTAGTTGATAAGTACTTTCTTGTAGAGATATAGTGAGTATTCATGAAAGTTTAATTAACCAGAAACTTTAAATAAGTAAACTTTGAAATCATTAAGAACAGATTTTTGTTTTTAATTATTAAAGAAAATATGCCAATATGAATTTTTATTTTAATATTTCGTTGTAAGCATTGGTCTACAGCACTGTAGAAAATAAGTACTATAAAAAAATATGTAAAATATTTAATAATCATAAATTATATGAATAAATATGAATACTATTAAAAATTGGAAGCATATATTTCTAGATTTGCCTATGTGAAACTACAGGTATATAAATTATGCAGAAGTATATAAACATGTAATTATATAAAATGCAATTTTTACAATCTATGCAAATGTATTTTATATATGTTTAATATATTTCCATGTCAATAAATATCGATTTCCATAAATATACATTTAGCTATATAGAGTCTCATTGTATGTATAGATTTATGCAATCAACACAAATTAATTATTTATATATATTTGATTGCTCTGATTATTTTCCCTTAGGACAAAAAACTAAAAGTGAAATTTAAGTATTAAAAAGATGAGGCAAATAAAACTTTTGATACTTGACTAATTTGTTTTCCAAAAGAACATAATTTAAATCCCCATAAGTTTCTTCTGCAAATGTAGGTGCCAGCAAACAAACTATGGCCCCTGAGCCATATCTGGCCTGCCACCATGTGCTGAAAATAAAGTTCTTTTGGAACATAGCAACATTCATTTGTTTACATATTGTTTCTGTTCCTTTCACAGTAGTTATGACGGAGACTATTTATTATATGTAATATGTTTAAGATTGTCTAAATTATTTATTATTTTCTTTTACAGAAAGTTTGCCAACCTCTGTGCTAGAGCTTTTTCCCCAGTCTTATAAATATCCAATTCTATATTTATTGGCAGAACAACAAATATAAACTAAAATAAAATAGAATAAATTGTGTCTTTTAATTTACTTAACTGAGATTTAATGTTTTTATATGCATATTGGCTATATATTTCATTCATTATGAATGTCAGATTTTGCAATAGGACACATTTTTTTCTTGATTTGAGAAAACTCTCAATATGTTGAAGATGTGAACTTTTAAAATAGTTTTGAAGTATAATTTACATACCATAAATTCCTCTGTTATAAGTATATAATTCAAAATTTTTAATAGATGTATAGAGTTATGCAACCATCGCCAAATCTAATTTTAGATCATTTTATCATTTTAAAAATATTCCTGCTGGTCAATATAACATAGAACATAGTGGCTATGCTCACCTCCTCTGGAGACCACACCAAAATTATAACAAAACTGTAGAACAACTAGCATGTGGGGTCACCTGAGGTCTAGCTAAACAGAAGCCCTACAACTAGGGATGAAAAAAAAGAGAGGTCATCTCAAACCGGTAGGAAGTGCAGAGACACGAAACAGCCTGGTCCCACAACAGTGTATGGCGATGGAAAATTGGAGGGCTACCTTGGCTGCAGAGCCCCCTCCTCCACCTGAGGAGCAAGAGGTCCAGTCCAGGGTTCCAGTGCCAAAAAGAGAAGTCTGTGAAAACCAGTAAAGGTTGTGGTTGAGTGAGACAAAAGGCTACGGGAGTTGTAGACATTCCTCTTAAAGGGCTTGTGCCCTGATTCACTTGCTCTGAGCCTTAGTGCTGGGGCAACTGCTCAAAGAGCACCAGGGACGTATGGGGACACACTGAGTTGTCAGGCTTCAGAGCCAGGGCTGGAAGGGTGGCTTTTTCCCAGATGGAAGTACTGGCAGTATTCATTGTTCCTTTATTGAGCCCTCCCCACTTCCAGCCTGTGGACACAGGTGCCGCCATATCTGAGTCACCATCAACCTGGATAACACAGGTTGCTCCACCTAGGGGATTCCCTGAAACTCCACTATCCCAAATTGTGGGCCCACCCAAGCCCCTCACAGTGGCTTATTCCATAAAAATGGCCTGTCTTAGATCTTGCTGCAGACTTTCCTAAAATCTCTCAAAGGCTCACAGAACCTAAAAAAGCATCATCTGACCTCACCATGCCCTGTACCTCTTGCTGAGCAGCCCCAAGCTCTGGACCATTGGCACCAGCCTTGGTTTCTGACTTAGACTCTGGAGGCACTTATAAGCCCAGCATGAGTGGTCGCCAACTGTGTATTGCTTGGTGACTCTTACCAGGTGGCCCCGAAGGTGCACAGGCTGTGGCTGAATGTGGCAGGCAGCTGAACCCCTCCTAGGGCTGTGCCACTGGATCCCATAGGACATGTACTATATAAGGCCTCTCTACTAAGATTGGGAGACTTAAGAGCCCTACCTAATACATAGAAACAAACACAGGGAGGCGGCCAAAATGGGGAGAAAAAGAAGCATGTCTCATATGAAAGAACAGAATAAACTCCAGAAAAAAAGAACTCAATGAAACGGAGACAAGCAATCTACGAGAGGCAGAGTTCAAAACAATGGTTATAAGGATGCTCAATGAGTTTAGAGGAAGAGTAGATGAACTCAGTGAGAGCTTTAACAGTGGGGAAAAATACAAATGGAAATTGAAAACATAAAAGGGAACCAGTGAGAAATGAAGAATATAATATCCGAGATGATGAGTACATTAGAGGGAATCAAAAGAGTAGATGAAGCGTAAGATCGAATTACCAATGTAGAGAATGGAGTAGCAGAGGATACCCAATTAGAACAGCAACAACAACAAAAAATAATACAAAGAAATGAGGATAGTTTAAGGAGCCTCTGGGACAACATCAAACATAATAAAATTCATATCATAAGGGCATAAGAAGAAGGGAGTGCAAGAAACTGAAAACCTATTTGAAGAAATAATGGTGGAAAATTTACTTAACTTAGTGAAGGAAATAGACATAAACCCCCAGGAAGTTCAGAGAGTCCCAAACAAGATAAATCCAGAGAGCTCACACCAAGACACATCATCAACAAAATGCCAAAGGTTAAACACAAAGAGACAATCTTAAAAGCAGCAAGAGAAAAGTAATTAGTTACCTACATGGGAACTCCCATAAGACTGTTAGTCGATCTCTCAACAGAATTTTTGCAGGCCCGAAGAGCTTGGCACAAAATTTTTAAAGTGATGAAAAGCCAGGATCTACAGCCAAGATTATTGTATCCAGCAAAGCTATCATTTAGAATTGGAGGACAGGTAAAAAGCTTCTCAGACAAGAAAAAGCTAAAGGAGTTCATCATCACCAAGCAAGTATTACAGGAAATGTTGGAGGAACATCTTTAAGAAGAAGGAAAAAAAAAAAGCATCAAAAATATTAATAAAGAATGGCAATAAATACATATCATAGCTATCAACAATACTTCAAATGAAAAAGGATTAAATGCTTCAATCAAAAGAGAAGGTGGCTGAATGGATAAGAAAATAAGTCCTTTATATAGACTGACTACAAGAGACTCACTTCAGATTAAAAGACACACATGCAGACTGAACGTAACGGGATGGAGAAAGATATTTCATGATGACCCTAGAGGATAGCATGCTGAGTGGAGTAAGTTACATAGAGAAAGACAAATGCCATATGATTTCACATACATATGGAATCTAAAGAACAACATAAACAAACAAAGAACAACAACAAAAACAGAAATAAACTCATAGATATAGAGAACATTTTGAGGGTTACCAAATGGGAAAAGGGTTGGAGGGGTCGGTGAAAAAGGAGGAAGTGATTAAGAAGTACAAATTGGTAGTTACAAAATATTCATGGAGATATAAAATATAGCATAAAGAATATAGTCTATAATATTATAATATCTGTGTACAGAGTCAGAGGAGTAGTAGATTTATTGGGGTGATCAATTTGTGAGTTATACAGGTGTTTAAACACTATGTTGTACATCTGAAGCTAATGTAATATTGCATGCCAACTATAATTAAAAATAAAAATACTACAAAAAATATATCTCCAATGCCTACTGTAGCCTATCTCCTTTTACAATACCAACCCTAGGCAACTACTATTATAAATCTATTTTTTGTCACTAAGTATTTGCCTTTTCCGGATTTTTCTATAAATAAAACCATACTATAGATGGTCTCCAATATAATGTCTGTGTTTGTCCATGTACAAGTGGATAAATATTTGGATTGTTTTCACTTTTTCTCTATTTTGAATAACTGGTTCTATAGTTATTCATATACAAACTTTTAATGCACAGGTATGTTTATAGTTTTTTGGGGTAGATATCTATAATTAGAATTGCTGGATCACATTGTACCTCTGTGTGACATTAAAAAGTCACCAAATTATATCTAGAGTGGTGGCACTATTTTATATTCCCATCAGCAGTGTATGAAGTTTCCAGTTTCTCTGTATAACTCTTGTTGTTGTCTGTTTTTTTGATAACGAACATGCTATTAGGTCTAAAGTAATATCTCATTGGTTTTTTAAATTTTTTATAAAGTTTTTATTTTTTAATTTTACTTTTTAAAATTTTATTTCCTTAGTTTTAAGTGTCCAGTACATTAGTTAGACATTTATAGAGTTTATGAAACAATCCCAATTACTCTTTCTTTCCTCTGGCTCTCCACCTAGCCAATACTTTAATGCTAGCTGCATTCCCTATACTGTGCTCCCCATTCCCGTGACCATTTATCAACTACCAATTTGTACTTCTTTAACTCTTCACTCCATTCAATTTGAATTTTCTTAATATCTAATGATGTTGAGCATCTTTCCATGCACTTACTGGCCATTTCTATATCTTCTTTAAAGAAATATCTATTCAAAGATTTTACCCATTTTTAATTGGTCGTTTTATTATTCTTTATACATCTTCAATCCAAGTTCTTTATCAGTATACGATCGATAAATTGTTTCCTCCTTTTGGATGTCATCTTCTCACATTTCTTGATAGTCATTTTTGAAGCACAAAACTTTTTAATTTTTATGGAATTCAGTTTATTTTTTTATTTCTTTAGGTCTTAGACTTTTGGTATCATATCTAAGAAGTCATTGCCAAACCCATGGTCATGAAAATTCACACTCATGTTTTTCTAATTTTATAATTTTAGCTCTTATAGCCAGGTCTCTAATCCAAGTTATGTTTATTTTTGTATATAATATAATATATAATCAAACCTAGTAAAGGAAATCTGAGACTCTGAAGAGATATGGTGTATTCTTCTCAAAATGCTATCCCTTGCTTCCTGATATTTATACCTCAGGGTTTAATGACTAGTTCAAAGAATGAAATCTTCTGTATAAAAGAAATGTATCCATTTATGTGAAAATATCATAATACCATATATATATGAATAAAAATGAGTATTTCCTTTCCTTTTTTTTTTTTTTTTTTTTTTTTTTTTTTTTTTTTTTTTTTTTTTTTTTTACATTTTAGCATGGAAGAAATAGAATTTTAGATTTCTATCATAACTGAAAACAGTAGAAACCTTCTTAGGCAATTTGGACTTTCTGGAGGTTATGAAACTAACCCATTATTTGACAGATTCTATAGACCAGGAACTGAATTGTGAATGTGGTACCCGTGTAGCTAACACTATAGTACAAAACTGATTTCAACTCATCCCATAGACTCTATAGCCTCCAGGTAAATATCTGTGTTGAGGCCAACAAGCATTTCCATAAGGCTTTTTCTAGAAGAAATTTACTTTTTTTTCTGTTTAGTAAGGCAAGGCATTTAATACAATGTGTTTGCTGTGCAGGTAAACATCAGCGATATTAAGCTGTCATAAAATATTCTATGAATAACTTCTTTGAGATAAGTGACATGACACTTATTTGTCCACATCAAAGCAAACGTAGAAATATATTTTGTTGTTTAAGGACCTATAACTAAAATAATACAAAGAAAGTAAGAATGGAGTTAAACACCCAAGCAAAGCTGCCTCTGGCTCGAACTTGATCAACAGCTTAATAATAAAGACTGGTTGTTAATATTAATCCCACATGAGTAATTTCTGTTCATTTTTGTGATTTTCTGGTTCATCTTCCATGTATATAAATGTTTGTATATGCAAGTATATATTTTGGCAAAATTTCAGATTACATGAAACAGATTGTTTCTGAAAACATAAGAAAGAATGATATGATTTTATGGAATTTTCATGAGTGAATTATGTATAACATACCAAAAATTTCTGTTTTGTTAAAAATTATTAAATATCAATTTTAGATGAATTTAGGTCTAAGGAATGAGTTTAAATGTACTCTTTTCTTCACAAGGCCTTTGAGAACATTTCAGTATTGACTGGCATGAGTGAAAAACTTTACACAGACGTTGATATAATTAGAAAAATATGATGACCATCAAAAATGTTTCTATATATTTTTAGAAGTGAATTGCTAAACTCTTTCCTTAGTCTCATCCAATTAAAGTTAAAATTTTGAATCAATTTCTTAGATGGAACAGAAATGATACTAAAAATAATTGATAATAAGCATGATACAAACACTGATCAGTCAGAGCAGATGGCATTTAAAGACCAGGGATGATTGTGCTAAATTATGTCAATTAACTATGAGCTCAGAAACATTTTTTAGAAGTCATTCTTACTTAAATGTTGAATTATACACAATTGTAAGAGAGCTGGAAAGCTATTATATGAGTTAGCAAAATCGGGATTCTAAAGGATGAATTCTGTTAATACTATTGTTAAGCTAGTTCCAATAACAAACCTGTTTAAGATTAATATTCCGATAAATGTGAAGTTCTTTAATTATACTCAAAGAAAAAAAACTACAAAATTAAAGGATATAAAAGACAACTATTAATAGGAAACAAAACTAACAAAAAAGCAAATGATGAAGCTTGACATGATTTTGAAAATGTAATAGGCTTTTAGGAAAACAAATCTAATTTCATAAAAAGCAGAATTAACCAAAAAATATGTTCAGATCTAAAAAGTCATTAGCTCCACAGTACTCCACCACAGCCCAATTAAACATGAAATGTCTCATTTATATTTCCTTGCTAGCATTTAAAAAATGATATTTATAAGTATCTATAAAACTTAAGATTAGACTTAAGAGTAAAAGGCCTTGAAGTTCTATGATACGAGGAAACATGAAGAAAGAATGAGATGGTTTTAATTATATAAAGCAAGACTTGAGGAATACAGAAGTACAATCAAATATTTGATGTACTGTGATGAGAAATGGGAACTAGAGTTATTGTGTGCTTTAGATGACAAAAGAAATTTTCATGGATGGTAATTATGCAGAGGCAGATTTCAGTTCAAAATATAATTAGAGCTCCAACAGGCAATGGGCTGACACTCAAAATGGAGAGCTTCTATCCCTGCAAGTGTTCTAGCTGACCTTGGATGAACACTGGTCATGGATATTGTGGAATGTATTTCCTTCTTCCAAGGATGATATAATAAATGGACATATAAGTTTGTTTCTACCTCTCGTATTCTTGTTTTAAAATCATTTTGACACATTTCAATATTATAACTTGTCATTTCAGTCCTAAATTGTGACAGATGCCATAGAAACCAGTGAACCAAGTGACAGTGTTTCATGATGCATGTTCTCTTAGACACTAGTAGGTAATGTATATTTTACATATAAATTATTTTCTCTTTTTTATACAATAATTTATATTATGTCCAGAAAATGTGTAAATGTGTGTGTAGATATATATAAAGAATTATCAATACATACATTATTTAATTTACAAAATTTTGTTTTCAATTCATTCTTTTTCTCGATTAGGTATTGTATTTTAAATACTCTATTCTATTCTAGTTTTAAACTATAAAAACAGCCTGTTTCCCTGAACCAGTGGATGAGTTTTCTTTTTTTAAATGGAGAACCTAAACATTCCAAGGAACTGAATTTATATAGAAGCCTGTTTCTGCTGTACAGTTTATGAAGTCCAAAGATCACATTTAGCGTGCCCATCTAGGAATTTAAATTCTAAGCTCTAATTCACAAAGACAATATTCCTGATCCTTCCATCATCCTATACCATGGCACATACATGGTTTAACTTGTTTTGATTTTATGTGGCTTAACTTTGAATGTTTTACTTTTTCATTGTGGTGATTTAACATCCTTCTGTTGAACTCATCTATGTATTTTATTAATATAGTATATTTTATCTCATGCAGAAGAGAGTGTCTAAATTATCTGCCATAATTTTAGTATCCTATCCAATTTTATCAGAAATTTGAAGAATTCTCATCAGAGAGGATTGAAGCTATATTACTGTTATTGTGTTTTCAGTGGGCTTATGCTAATATTTTCCCTTCTCTCCTTCTTTTCCTAGCATATTGAAAGGGTTATAAATCAAATATGTACTCAATCTACCACAATTTCTCCTTTTTGTCAAGCAGTATTTTGAAATATCAATAAATTTATACTAATACAAGAAAGTGCCTAGTGATGAATATAATACCAGCAGGCCCAAAAGGCCAATGTTGTATCTCAGGTAATGGCTAACACTAGCATATTATCTACATATCTACATAAACTAAAAATTAACTATTTAAAATTTAAAAATAAATTAAATCTTTTGTTTGATTGAATAAATATTTCTACAAAGGAGGTAACAGACATGAAAGAATACTTTTTTTTTTTTTGCTAATTTCTGTGCAATTCCACTTTGAAATAATGTCTACATGTTACTAAAATTCAACCATTTTTTAATTTAATTTTTTGTTAGACAAAGATTTTTCAATCATAGAATCTGTAAAGTTGTTTTTTTGTTAATATTTTGGAGAAATTTTTCAAAGAAATCTATAGATAGAACCAATTTGGTAATTTTAATAATCAGATATAGCCTAATTATTTTGATGAACAAGATCACAGTCACAATTGCATTGAACAAATTGATTTTATTATTGCTTAATAAAATAGTTACTAAATTATATTATTATTGAAGGTCAGTCCCCAAAAGGTGCCCAAGTGCTCAAACATAAATAATATTTTCTGTTTTCGAAGGATTTTATGGAAGTACTAAGTTAAAAATTGTTTTTAAGGAAGAAATGCCAAAATATGAAGATAAGCTATACAGTATCTATCTTGAGAAGCATAATTAACATCTGAAAACCATAAGCCTACAATCACCTTTATTAGAAATCCTGCCTACTTTGTGATATTACTGCACTACCAGATAGACTAAGCAACGTAACTCTCTGTGTTCCTAATAAAGCAAAAATAAGTTACAAATAAATTTAGGCATTCCCAATTTCTGTACAAGCCTGAAACAAATGCTAGTAATACATAGACATTGCTCAGAATTTACTTAATAAAGAAATAAAGACATATTAAGCTATTTGATTTGTCCCAATTTGTTTGCCAAAGTTTCTGTTTCCTGTGGTTTAAAAAAAAAAAAAAAAGTGAAGTACACTCTACTCCATGGATGAGTGGCACCCTTACCTTTGGTAGTCCTAACATAAACACTAATGTGGAAATCAACAAAATAGTCAATATTTTTCTCTTAACCTTCCTCCACTGAAACTAATTTTTTTCGAGTCCATACACAGTATATTTATAAAACATTAATGGAATCACATATATGAGAACACCTAGAGAGTGCCTGGTTTAATCAGTGAACTAACCAATTAAATTTGATTTGACTTCTCATATGTTTTTCCCCTAATCAGTATCCCCAATGAAGTCTAAAACATGAAAAGAGAGAGAGAAAGACCAAGACAGAGAGACAGAATTAAATTTAGAGTTGAAAGGCTAAATTTAATGCTTCTTATATAAAATATGATAGAGAAAATAATCATACACATTAGGAATTAACACTTAGAGCCTAAGTGTCCCATTTTGTCAGAATTTATAAATAACTTCTTAGAACAAGGGTTTTAAAAAAGAAATCTTTTCAGGGCATTTGGCATTTTTCAGATGTTTCCCATCAGAGTCTCAGAGGTTAAAAGAGGCCCAGGACATTTTGATTTTTGAGATTTTCAATATTTAATAAATGATGAAATAAAGCAAGCATGTCAAAATTGAGTTAGACTAAAACATTACAATTAGCCAGTTGATACTTTAACACACTAAAAATGCACTCGCTTTATGAATAACCTTAGTTGGAGATTAATATTAAATGTATCATGCTAAGTTCTTCATGGCAACAAAGTTGGCTGGCAGGCCCTGTTTCACATAATTTCCAGATAATGGAGATGATCCTGTAAATGAGAGAACTGACATTTTCTTTCATTCTAATCATTATAACAGAACTTTAAAAATATTATTTATTTCTTTCCTTTTTAAAGACTAGTTGACTTAATGTTATAAAGCATCAAAAAAATTAGGTGTGACTTTACCATTTTTAGTGATAGTATATTACCATAATCATGAATTAATCCTGTTTGTTTAGAACATGATCATATCTGTCTAGTAAGAATTCAGGCATTCAATATTCAGTGATTGTCATATGCCAACCATTGTTTTAGTCTCTGGAAATAACATCGAGGAAGAAATTACACACAAAACAACAGCTATTCTCATGAAGTAGTGAAGACATGGAAGAAAAGAATAGATAACATCATAATAATTTCATTTATGAAAAAATTTTTAAATATTTAATATTTATAAGTTATGTGTTTATTGTGAAATTTAAAGAAATATAGAAGACAATAGTAAAAATCAAAAGTCCTTCTTTTCTACTTTCTGAAAAAAAAAAAAAAAAAAAAAAAAGCTCCAGGGTTATTTTGTGTATATCCTGCTTTAGTCCTAGAATAGACATCTCTCCAAAGATCTCTCCTTTTATTGAACAAGTAGCTGTGACTCTAAACTCTCTCAGTTTATAAAAAAGGCAGTACATTTGTACATACAAACCCACTTGTATAGATATTTCAATAAATTTTTTAATATGTAATCATCTGCATATATATTAAGGTAAACATTAGTTCATACCGCTATCTCTAATTTTAATTCATTATCACATCATTATTTTAGCCATGTCCCCTTGATTTTCTGTACTCTCTCACTGATTCTAAGAAATCTGGTTTCTACTACTTATCATCTGTATACTTAATTTTTCAATTCCAGTAACATGCATAGTAATTACAAAATTATTAATTTGTACCCCTGTGGAAAACAATTTTATCAACTATATTACTGTGACTAATGTTCAGTTTTGTGTTTTATTTAAAAAATTTTTTAAATTAATAATTAGAAACTAAGCTAATTATTTAGACTACTTTTAGTGTAGTTTTAGATATACAGAGCAATGAAAGGAAAGTACGGAGTTCTCAAATATACCTTCTCCCACCACACTCAGTTTCCCCCCTACTATTAACATCTTGAATTAGTGAAATATATTTGTTATACTTGATGAACCAATATTGACATATTATTATTTTTAAAAGTCTATATTTTATGTTAGGGTTTGCTCTTTGTGCTGTCCATTCTATGGGTTTTGACAAATATTAGGCATGACCCACCCTTATATATCATACAAAAGACCTTCATTGCTTAAAAAATCCCACCTATTAATCCCTCCCTCCTATTTAAATTAATTATTAATCCCCTGTTAATCCACCTATTAACCCCTTCCTTCTTCTTCTCTACTGTTAACCTTTCACAATGACTGATCTTTTTTCCCCTTTCTTCACAGTTTTTTTTTTTCCTTTTCCAGAATGTTACATTGTTGAAGCATACAGTATGTTGTCTTTTCAGATTATCATCTTTCACTTAACAACATTCGTTTAAACTTTCTGAGCACCTTTTCATCTTCAGAGATCATTTTTTTTTATTGCTTAATAATATTGGTGAATGAATGAACAACGTATGGTTGTGTGATAGATTGTTTATTCACTCACCTCTTGAATAACATCTTGGCTACTTTCAATATTGTACAATTAATTATAAATAAAGTTGTTATAAACTTTTGTGTAGGTTTTTGTGCAAACGTTAGATTTCAACTGCTTTGAGTAAATACCAAGGAGCACGACTGATGGATTGTATGTTAGGAGTATGTTTAGCATTATAAAAAATGTCAAACTGTCTTCCAAAGCGGCTTTACTATTTTACAACCTTGCCAGCAATGAATGAAAGTTCCTGTTGCTCCATATCTTTGCCAGCAATTGGAGTGATCACTGTTTTGAATTTTGCCTATTCTAACAGATATATAATTATATCTTGTTTTAATTCACAATTCTCTAATGACATATGATTTGAGCATTTTTACATGCTTATTTTCATCTGTGTATCTTCTTTGTGAAGTGTCTGTTCAAATTTTTTGTTCATTTTTAATCAGATTGTTGCATTTTAAGATTTCTTTGTATATTTTGGATGTGAAGCTATTTTCAGAAATGTGTTTTGCAGATATATTCTCCCAGTCTGTGGCTTAGATTTTCATTCTTTAAACAGTGTCTTTTGCAGAGAAGAAGTTTTTAATTTTTTAAAAGATTTTTATTAAAATATAGCTAACATATAATATTGTATTAGTTTCCAGTATATAGGATAGTTATTCAACAGTTATATACCTAAAGAAGTAGTCACCATAATATAGAAACTTTTAATTTTAATCAAGTACATCTTATCAATTTTTTCTTTCATGGATCATATTTTTAGCATTTTATTTAATAAACCATTGCTAAACCCATGGTCACCTAGATTTCCCCTATGTTATCTGAGAGAAATTTTATAGTTTTGAGTTTTACATTTAGATCTGTGATCTACGTAGAGTTAATTTTGTGAAATGTAAGGTCTGTGTATAGTTATTTAGCATCATTTATTAAAGACTATTATTTTTCTTTTGAATTGCCTTTACTTGTTTGTCAAACATCAGTTGACTTTCTGCGCAGGTTTATTTCAGGCTATTTTGCTCCATAGATCTATTTGTCTATTATTTTGTCAATAACAGTGTCTTTATTATTGCAGTTTATAGTAATTCTTGAACTCAGGTATTAAACTCCTCAGATGTTTTTTTTTCCTTCCCATATAAATTCTAAAATCAGTTTGTCGATATCCACAAAATAGGTCACTGAGATTTAGACTGACATGGCATTGCATCTATAGATCAAATTGGGAAGAACTGATGTCTTAACAATATTGAGTCTCCCTACTCATGAACATGGAATTTAATTCCATTAATTAAGATCTTTGATTTCTTTCATCAGGTCCGAAATTTTCTTCATATATAAATATTATTGTATTTTGTTACATCTATACCTATTTCATTTTTGGGTGCTAATGAAATGTTGTGTTTTTAATTTCAAGTGTTAATTATTCATTGCTAGTATGTGGGAAAGCAACTGGCTTGTCTATATTAACCTATATCCTACAGCTTTAATATCATAGTTTATTAGTTTCAGGGGTTTTTGTTGATGATTCTTTGAGATTTTCTACATAGAAAATTATGTCATCTGAAAACAAAGACAGTTTTATTTCTTTATTTTCAATATGTATACCTTTTGTTTGTTTTTCTTGTTTTGTATCATTAAGATTTCCAGTATGATATTGATTAGGAGTGGTGAGAGGGGACAAACTTTCTTTGTTCCAGTTCTCAATGGGAAAACATCTAGTTTATCATAATCAGGTATGATATTAGCTGTAGGTTTTTGTACGTATCCTTTATTAAGCTGAGGAGGTCAACTCTAGTTTGCTGAGAGTTTCTAATCATGAATTGATGTTAAATTTCTCAAATGCATTTTCTCTATTTATATAATCACAGGTTTTTTTTCTTCTTTAGCCTGTTGATGTAATAGATTATATAAATTTGTTTTTAAATGTTAAAATAGCTTTCCATACCTGCAATAACTTCCACTAGATAATAGTATGTAATTCTTCTTATACATTGTTGAATTTCACTTAGTAATATTTTGTTGAGCATTTTTGCATTTAAAATCATGAGAGATATTGGTCTGTAGTTTTCCTTTCTTATAATGTAATATCTTTCTATCCATTTTGTATTAGGGTAATGCTGCCTCTGTTATCAGGAATAGGTTATAGAAAAATGCTTTAATTTCCTTTTTAAATGTTTTGTAGAATTCACCAGTGAATTCATCTGTGCCTGGAGCTTTCTGTTTTGGAAGGCTATTTATTATTGATTCAACGTCCTAAATAGATTCAGATCTATTCATAATCTTCTTTCCTTTTGTAAAATTTGGTGAATTTGGTAAATTATGTCCTTTCAAAAACTTAATCTATTTCATTTATGTTATCAAATTAATGGGCACAGTTGTTCATAATATCCCCCTTTTATCTACATAATCATTTGTGCAGGTTCCTCTTTTATTTCTGATATTAGTTATTTTTGCCTTCCTTTTTTTTCCTTTGATAGCCTAGTTAGAGGCTTACCAATTTTATTACTTTTCTAAAAGAAGCTTTTGGTTTTATTGATTTCCTCTATGGATTTCCTGTTTTAAATGGCATTGGGTTTTGCTCTAATGTTCATATCTTTTTTTCTGCCTACTTTGGATTCAATTAGTTCTTCTATCTCTAGTTTTCTAAAGAAGAAACTTAGATTATTAATTATGGATCTTTCTTTTCTAATACACATAAGATGCTATGTATTTTCCTCTATGTACTTGCTTTAGCTGATTCTATACATCATGACTAGTGCATTTTAATTTTCACTTAGTTTAAAAAAATTTTTTAATTTCTCGAGACTTATTATTTGACCTATGTATTATTTAGGAGTTCATTGTTTAATCTCAACGTATTTAGGGATAGTCTAGTTCTCTTTCAGTAATTGATTTTTAGTTTAATTTTATTGTGATCTGAAAGGATACTTTGTATGGTTTCTATTCTGTTACTTATATTAAGGTATGTTTTATAGTCCGGAATGTGCCCTATTTGTTATTATGGGTTGTCAGTTGTGTAGTGCTAAAATTCATATGTTAAAATCCCAACTCCAGTACTTAAGAATGTTACCTTGTTTGAAAATAGGGTTATTGTGAGTGTAATTAGTTGAGATGAGGTACTTTGTGTGGGTCTTGATAGAATGTGACTGGTGTCCATATAAGAAGAGGAAATTTGGACATGGGGAGATTGCTAGGTGAAGATAAAGGCATAGATCAGAGTAATGGTGCCAAAACCAAGAAATGTCCAAGATTGCCAGCAAACCACCAGAAGCTAGGAATGTGGACTGTAACAGATTCTTCCTCACAAACATCATAAGAAAGAAATAGCTTTTTGTTTCACTGACATGTTGATCTTGGAGTTCAAACATCTAGATCTTTAAAAAAATAAATAAATTTATGTTTAAGTTAGCCAGTTTATGGTAGTTTTTAAAAATATCACCAGTAAACTAATACAGTTGTTAAATATTTAAAGTAACATTAAAAAGAATGTGAATAAAATGCTCCATAAATATAAACAGATACAGTTAATTAATGATGTTAGTTTTACTACTTCCTCAATAATCTGTCAATTATTGGATCAAATACTGATAGAGGTCTTAAAGACTCCATTTATAAGACTAGATTTGTCTATTTTTCCTTGCAGGTCTATCAATTTTGACACTCTATTGGTAGGAGCATACACAATAACAATTGCTAAGTATTCTCAGAAAATTGATCCCTTTTTACTACATATGCCCTTTTTATCTCTGATTTCTTTCCTTGTTCTGAAGTCAGCTTTGTATGAAATTAATACAGCTGCTCCCACTTTTTAAAAAATTAGTATTAGCATGGTATATCTTTCTCCATCCATTTACTTTTAATTTCTCTGAGTATTTAAATGTAAAGTGGGTTTCTTATAGACCGTATAATAATGAATCCTGTTTTTATTTACTCTGAAGATTCCTGATTTATTTACTCTGAAGATTTCTGATTTTTGATTATTGTATTTAGGTCATTGATATTTAAAGTGGTTATTGTTATATGTAGATCGATATCTACCATTTGTAATTGTTTTCTATTCATTGCCATTGTTCTTTGTTTCTTTTCTTTTTGTGAGGAGGGAGAGGGTCTTCCACTTGTCTTCTGCTTTCTCAAGTTTTAAGAAAGTGATTTATAAAAAACCATCTTCTCTCTTCTCTTAGCATATCAATTATTTTACACACACATATCAGGCGTATAATCTATTTTGAGTTCATTTTTTATTAATTTATAAGTCAATCTAGGTTCATGTTTTGTACATGGAAGTTTTGTACATCTCATTGCTTTAGTATAATTTGTTGGAAATACTTTTCTTTCTCCATCGAAGTGCCTTTTGTGCCTTGGTTAAAAATAACCTGAATGTTTTGTGTGAGTCTATTTCAAGGCTCTCCAGTCTAGTCTATTGATTTATGTGTGTATTCTTTTGCCAATATTGTACTGTCTTTATTTCTGTAGCTTTATAGTAAGTCTTAAAATTTGATATGTGCATCCTTGAACTTTGTTCTTCTCCAGTATTGTCCTGCTATTCTAGGTCTTTTGTTTTTATCATATAAATGTTAGAATCAGTTTGTCAACACCTACAAAATAGCTTGTTGGTATTTTTATCGAGATCATATTAAATATATTGTGAAAATTGGAAAGAATTGACATTTTAATAATAATACTGAGTCTTCCGATTTATAATACAGAGTATCTTCCTCATTTATTTTGTTCTTCTATACTATCTTTTACCACTGTTTCAGTTTTTTTTACATATAGATCCAGTATATATTTAGTAAATTTTTACCTAAATATTTTTTCTCCAAATGTTTTTTTTTAAGTAGAAAAAGTAACCTAATTGAGAAAAATAACTTTTTTCAACAGACAGTGCTAAAACTATTGGATATTCATTGGCTAAAAGGTAAACCTCGATCTAAACCTCACACCTTATATAAAAATTAACTCAAAAGGACCACAGACTTAAATGTGAACTGTAAGACTACAAAATTTTTAGAGACAACAAGAAATAGAATACAGTGTATCTATAGCTAGGCAAAGAATTCTTAAGCCTAATACCAAAAACATGATTCATAAAGAACAACTACTAAATTGGACTTCATCAATGTTAAAAACATTTGCCCTATGTAAGACAAGCTATAAACTGAGAGGATATATTTGCAAATTATATATCCAAGAAAGGATTGGTATGTAGAATACATAAACAGTAAAAAGTTAAAATCTGATTGGAAAATGTACAAATGAGATAATATGATTTATAAAAATATATATATTTGGTTGGTCATCCAGATGACCAAAATATTATTTTTCATACATATTTGATCTTCTTTCACAGTTCCTGGTCACAGCTCCCCACATTCTTGGAATTTCCTCAATGATAAAAGTAATGGGAACATCTTTTATCATAGTTGGTCTTCTGTCCTCAGTTCCTGAAATCACTTTATAGCCATAAAAATCAAATGAGTGTCTTGTTATTCACAACAAGCCCCTTTCCACAACAACCAGATGTATATTATAAGGTGACTTTTTGAAAGCACCTAAGATGAGGGCTGGTTACCAGCGGAACCAGCCATTAATAGAGTAAAATTTTCAGTCCCAACCCCTGATTTCCAGAGAGGAAAGAGGAAGTAGGTGTTGAATCAATCACGAATGGCCAATATTTTTATCAATTGTGCCTATTTAATGAAGCATTTATAAAGACCCAAAGGGAAAGGATTTGGAGAGCTTCCTGGTTGGTGATCAAATGGAGATGCTAAAAGAGTAGCACACTCAGAGCATGGAAGCTCTGCACACTTTCCTCAGACTTTGCCCTATGCGTCTCTTCTGCCTGGCTGTGGCTGAGTTATATATCCTTTTATAACAAACCAGTAATCTAGTAAATGAAACATTTCTCTGAGTTCTGTGAGCCACTTTAGATAACTAATAGTACCCAAGGAGGTAGTTGTCGGAAACTCAGATCTGTAGCTAGTTGATCAGAAACACTACCTGCATTTCGACTGGTGTCTAAAGTCAGGGATGGGGGTAGTCTTGTAGAACTGAGCCCTTACCCTGTAAGATCTGATCCTACATCCAGGTACATAGTGTCAGAATTGAGTTGAATTATAGGATGCCTTACTGGTGTTCAAGAATTGCTTGGCGTTGTGGGAAACCACCCTCCCCACCATGTTGAAATTGGGTGATCAGAATACAAAGTAAATAGCTTGAATAGAAATTTTGCTGAAGAGGATGTTTCAATAACAAATAAGTACATGAAAAAATATTCAACAGCATTAGCTATCAGGGAAACACAAATTAACACTATAATGAGACATCACTAAGTATAAAAAAGAATGGTTAAACTTAGATTTAAAAAAACTACTGACAATAGCAAATAATTGTGAGGATTCAGAGAAAGTAGATGACTCATACATTAGTGATAGGAATGTAAAATGATATAACTCTGGAACACAGTTTGGCAGATAGTTTTCTTATACAACTAAACACGCCACTACAATATGACCCATAATTGCTTCCTGAATACTTATCCCAGAGAGGTAAAAACATGCTTATACAAATACTTATACATGAATATTTATAGCAGCAGCTTCATTTATAAAAAGACAAAAGTTGGAAAGGACTCAAGTGCCCTTCGGTAGGTGAATTGTTAAAATGTGTACATACATACCATGGCATATTACCTAGCAATAAAAGAATGCATGAACTATTGATGCACACAATAACCTAGATAACCTGCCAGAGAATTATGCTCAGTGGAAAGCTAATACTCAGATGTTATATACTGTGTGATTCCATTTATTTAATGTTCTTAAAGTGACAAAATTATTGAAATCTCCTGTTAAGCAGTCTTAGGAGAAACATATGTAAGCATTGTGTTTCTTCTTTAATTATGGGGTGGGGGGAGGGAATATAAGCATGTGCACACATACATACACACACATTCACACACACATGCAGTCTCACAAACATATAATACACACACACACACACACACACACACACACACACACTCATTTATCTAATTAACTCAGGGGGCTGTTACCCAGAAATTATCCAATCAATCGCTATTGGCATTTTGTATATATTTCATTTTTTCTTGAATTGCATATTTTATATACATGTTGATATTAATAGCAGTTCTCTTTGGGCAATGAAATTATGAAAGACTTATTTTTGCTTTTTCATTATTTTCCACTATGAGTTTTGGTTACTTTTATATAGATTTAAATTATCTTTATAAACGTTATTTTCCCTTTTATGAATAATGTACTATAGACTCAACTGAGTTCCCCTCAAATTCATATGCTGTAGCCCCAATGTGATGTTATTTAGAGAAAGGCCTTTGGGAGATAATTAGATATAGATAAATTCATAAAGGTAGGGCCATTATCATGGGATTAGTACCATTATAAGAAGAGATACCAGAAAGGTTGCTTCTTTTCTCTCTCTGTCCCTGGTGGTCTGGTGGAGAAGACCATCAGAGACAAGCCAGTAAGAGAGTTCCCACCAGAAAACAACAATACTGGCATCTTGTTCTTAGACTTTTAGTCTCCAGAACTATGAGAAAATAAATTCCTAATGTTAAGCCACCAAGTCTATGTCATTTTGTTATGGGAGCTGAGATAAGACATGTAGTTTGTAGTCTATTTATCATTAAACCAAGAATGTTGCATTGTTTAAAATTTAATAACACATATGAGAACTTGCTGATATCTTTTAGGGATTATTTCATATATTTTAGAGAACATAAATACTAATATTAGAAGGCATAGTGGATATATTTTAAGAATAAAACTCTTTTATAGAGAGTTCTATTGGCAGGTAGTTCATTCAATATTTTTGAATTAACTTGGATTTTTTTTCTTTATTTTCCCTCATCTTTAAAATTAAAACACTTTCTGATTATTAAGAATCACCTCACAGATAAAAGAAAAATGCTCCAATTACCTTTTGCGAATGAGTTTTCACACTACATGCACGTCAATTCTTCTCAAGAGGAGACATACCTATTTCAAGACTTCTTTTTAAATTATAATTTAAGCAGCTCTTATTTGTGTCAAAATTGTTTAGTCTGCCTGAATTGCCCCAAGAAGAAATATGCTAAAGAGGCTTTATAAAAGGAAAACTTCTTACTATTCAACTCATATGTTCCTCCTGAGAATTTTTTTAAACACATCTATTTTAAGAACCTGTGGGAAAATTTACATTTTATCCAGAGTCATTGTAAACAACAAATATAAAAAAGATTCAAATAAAGTTGCTGAAGCAGGAGTGTATTGAATTACTTCAGTAATTCTTTAGTGTCTATTTATATATGTTTCTAATATTTCCCTCTGAAACATTTATGAAGAAAGAAATAGAATGTTAGAAGCAAGGACCTAGTAGTCTGCTCATACAACATTTTCCAACAGATAAATTACTATAACACAAATAGAAATACAATTATATCTAAATACTATATACCTGCAGCTGCACTAATAAGAAATGGTTGAATAATCCATTAATTAGCAAATCACCTTTGTGGTGAATATGCCCAGCCCATAGTGTATACTAATATATATTGTTAATTAAGAAGACGAAGCTATATAGTTGCTATAAAAATGGAGCTTAAGCACTATGTAAGTACATCACATATATGAGTATATGTGTATATATGCTCATATATATACTCATATATAATGCATATTTACATATAACACTATTAATATACTTTATATATAGATGAGAACATATATATGTCTGTTATATATGTGTATAGACATACATACATGCTCACATAGACATGTCAGGGTTGAGCTCATTGTGCTGGCTATGCCAAGTGTCAGTGGAAAGATGATCGAGAAGGGAAGGTTCAATGGTGAGATGCCCCGTTGGAAGAATGTAGAAAAGGACAACATGAGAATGAAACAATATGCACCAACTTTATTGTGAGGCACACACTTGGGTTGGGAAGTGCACTTCTTTTGGAGGAAATGCAGTATTGTGCACACTTCTTCTGCTGCCCTTCTTGTGTTCCCCTTCTGCTCTCCAGGGGCCATGTGGCTCCACACATAGCAGAGTACAATAGAGGCCTTCAGTCGCACATGCGTTATCTAATAAGCTGAAGTATGTTTGCATATTTTAGGCACAAGTGCTCGACTACACTAATGCTAAATCCAGGGCCCTGTTACTAGCCAGGAGCCCAGATCACAGTCAGACCTTGGACCAGCCAGGCCCTGGATCAGCCAGGCCTTGGATCACAGCCAGACCTGGTACCCACAACGCACATATACATGTACATGTATATACATAGATATAGTAATTTCAAGCATATTTATATAGTCATATATATTCATGTGATTTATACTCTGATATCTTTCACGGAAATGCTGAATACTGCTTACTACATTCACATAAGAAAATGAGCATTAATTTCTTTCCCAATTTTATAAGATTGATAAAACTGATTTTCTATTTTAGCAAAGTTGGACATCAGGCATTGAGATGGTATGGTGGCTTCCGAAGATAAAGAAAACATGGATCTCTGCATGTCTAAATGTAGAAGACTCATGATCAATCCACACTGGTAGATTCAGGGGCCAAGGGTGAGGCTCTATCACACCACCTAGTGTGTGATGAATATACTCAGTAATATTGTTCCATAAGTAATCCATGACTTATTCTTTTTTATTAACTAATATATATGCCTATGTTTGGATGTAAAACATCATATTTTTTAACAATAGTTCTTTATGTAGACACAGTTTAACATCAATCTTCTTTTCAAATAATATCATTGAATGATACTGGCGCTGAATATCTGTATGTTCTGAACTAGTCTTAGATCAGTATCACATTTGATTTAGGCCATATGCATCCTGAGAAGGTATGATATGACTAGACAATTTTATATTATATTCTATGCCAGCTAGTTTTCATCTTACTGAGAGAAAAGACATCATTATACTGTACTGTAATAAATTCTGATCATGACATCAGCCTATTAGGAAGTACCTTTTGGAGATCAAGAATAGGAATACAGTTTTTGTGTTAGACAATGAGTGCCTGAAGACCTGTAAGTAACATTTGGGTATATTAGTAACACTCTAATTCAAATTATATTGCATTTTATTTTCCCACATAGGAGGTACTGAAAAAATAAATATCATTAAAAGTATACTCCTTTAGAGTTAAAAAGAATTATAAAGATTCTTTAATTATATCAAAGTACTAAATGAAAAAATGAGATCTAATAACTAATATTCTAATCATAATGATCCAGAGCTAACTGCATCATTTGTCGGTAAATACATGCATTCACCAAAGTTTTCCTTAAAGTTGTCTCCAGTGCCTTCTTTCCTTTGGTTTTGACATCCATCTCCTCATAAATTAAAACTTATAGAAATATTATATAGAGAAACTCAAATATTCTGCTTCTGACATTCTAAGTAATATTTCGAATTCATGACAGACAATAGTTTGAAAGCCAAGTCTTTTGCTTATGCTAGGCATTTTGAGAAAATAAAATAATTTTAAGATTAAAAGGCTAAAGTCTGAAAAGAAACAAGACAGAATTTATGCAAAAAACAATACATGAGAAAGAGCCAGATAATGTCACCTAGCATTTCTCATTTTGGTTGCTAGAGCTGTCAGTGAGGTAGAGGGTTTTCCTCAGGAGGGCTGAGTGGAGCTCGCTTTGTTATAAAAATTTCAATTATGACTTTTATTCTAATGCTTTGGTCCAGTGAGAAAACATTTGATGTAAAGTAATAGTTTTAAGGGCATGGAGTATAAATAATGATTTGGATTATTTCTACCTCTGTTTATGTCATAGGAACTTAAATAAAATATCAAATCCTTTAATTAAAAATCATTTTAGTATTATTTAAAAACTTATATACCATAAAATTATAATCTTTTTGAGAGAATCTTTGAATATAGGACCTCAAGACATTTAAGAAATTTTTTATTTTATATCCCTGCTCTACATAAAACTATTCTTATCAGATGAGAATTTTGTCTTCCTTAAATTACAAGAGAAATTAATTGGCAATCCTTCCATACAATAATCGACTGCATTTATTAATTCTCTGGAATTGCATCTTTCTGTGTCTTTCAAATATGATTTATTGAACTTAGTTTGGTTTTAACCAAAGGGAGGAAAAAAGGTCCTTCTCAGTGTTAAAATAAATCATAGATATTAATGTTGATGTAAAGTCATCATTTAAGAATTTGTTTCACTGGAAAATGACTTTAGCTCCCAAATAAAATGAATATATTTCTACTTCCATTCGGTTGCCCAGGATCTGTCTCCAATTCTGAACATAACCATTTCCTGTTAAGGTATTGTATCTCCCTAACTGTGTATATTCTACGTGAAACATTCGACTATACTGCTCTCCTCTAGCCAAGAGTTGAAACACAACTCAAGTTCTTTGTTAGACAACAATCTTTAGAAAATCTGTTTTCAGTTGCACGGTTTATTTGGTCACTATTTTAGGTTTAATTGCTATAGTATTTCTCTTATTGTGAACCCCATTTTTGACAGTGCCAAAACAATCACACCTCCTTCAAGAGGTCACTGTTTACTACAAAAGTCTTTCATAAGCCAACTCTTGTTTCTGAACTTTTAAGTTTATTCTCATTCCCTCTTTCATTAGAAAATGATAATAATAGATGATAATAGGTAGGTGGATAGATAGATTAGATAGATAGGTAGATGATAGATAGATAGATGATAGATAGATGATAGATGATGATAGATAAATAGACACACACACTCATTTAATAAAGCATATAATTTTATTTAAGCAAGTATCTGTTACCAGATTACTAAGCAAGTAATTGCACATAAATTTATTTTCAGGATTTCTATAATCAAGAACCAGTGAATATAATAAAATTGCAAGTATATGGAGGCATTATTATACTTGTGTTATTTCTTCCCAGTTAAAATAGCCTAATATTTGTCAACCCTGTAACAGTAATGCTATGCCTGAGTCAAATTGAGTCTAAAATGGAAATTGATTACAATAATCTGTTTTTTGTATATAGTTTTATATAAAACATATATATATATATATATATTTTACCATTTTACCTTTCAGTACTTTATTTTTTTAAGTGCTGTCCTGACAATACTATGATGTGCCATTGCTCCCATAAAATCCTCTTTATTACCTAAACTGGAGAAACTCCTTTGAATCTTGGCTTTCTTCCTATAAAGTGAAAATAATTTGTCTTATTAAATGGTAAAGTTGTTTTTCTTTCAAATGTTCAATATTTAAGAGGAAAGTAATTCATCATAATGATTTCCCAAATCTGTATGATTTTAATAGGAAATCTGGAAAATGCAATAGCATTAGCTAAATTTTTGAAGTAATTATGTATCACCGTAGAGAGGCAAATTATAGATCTCAGATTCTAAGATATTAAATATGTATTAAGTACTTTTGCAACCTAAGTGGAAAATGACATAAAAATAAAGATGAAGATTTTTTAAAAAAAGAAAGGAAAAGCAGGAAAATAGGCTATTTAAAAATATTTTAACTAATAAAACACCAAAATTTTAAATTTTTGATAAATTTTTCTTCTAGCTAGAATATTTCATTAGAATAAGTCTAAAGATGTAACTGGTTTCCAGATTTTGAAATTGTGCAAACCTGTGGTTTCGACTAAGAATATTTGCTTAAATAAACAACAATATGACTGTAGGTCAATCCAAAAATCCAAATTTTTTCTAGCATTTAATTATAACAATTTTCAAACATGAAGTCCAGTTTAATAATTTTATAATGAACACATTGTATATATGTATATTCATCACCATATTTTACTTTGCTTAATATTTATATTTTATTACATATTGGTCTATCTCTCTATCTATCCAATAATTTACTTTGTAATTTCTACATATCAAGGTATCAGTAATCTCTGTAAATACCTCAGCATGGATATCGTTAATTAGAAATCATAGAAATTGAGCAATTTTCTCCTTTGAAGTAAAATTTACATGCAATGAAATGTACAAATTTACTGTATTTTAGCTAATATATTCACCTGCTTAATCTCAAATTCCCATTAAGATATAAAAACTATTATCAATTAGAATGACAGCTAATGTTCCTTCCTAGTCAGTTCTCCTATTCCCCAGAACATACCATTCCAATATTTTTCCTCATTATCTAGTTATACTGATTTTAGAAAACCATATCTTTCGAATAATACAATATATAGCTATTGTGTAAAGAGTCTTTCATTCAGCATTATGTTTCAGAGATCTGTCCAAGTTTCTGTACACAATAGTATTTCATTCCTTTATGTTTCTGAGTACTTGAGCTTTATGAATTGGCAACAGTTTGTATATCTATTTCTCCATTGATGGTCACCTCTCTAGTTTTTTGTCTATTGTGAGTAAAACTGCTATGGATATTTGTGCACTGGTCTTTCTCTGAATACATATTTTAATTTATCTAGTGTAAATATCTAAAAGTAAATTTTCTGTATGAAAATTTTAAAAAGTGTTTCCTCTTCTACACCAACTAAAGAAAAAACCGGTTTCTTTTTTCTATAGCAAAATTCTGACACCAGACATGTGGGTTTTTTTCCTAATGTTAAGCAATTCTCTAACTCTCTGGATCCAAACCACGTGTCCTACAGTTCAATTTGGTTCTGACAGTAACTACTGGGAATTAGCATCAGATCCCATGAGTTAAGGGCTCAGTCTCATAAGAGTGTCCTTTCCCACAACTTCAGTCAACAATAATAGCAAGTCCAAGTTACCACGTGTGCTTCTGACTGAATGGTAATAAATTAGAGGTTCCCATGACTCTCTCCTCAATTTCAATAATTTGCTAGAACAGATTATAGAGCTCAGGAAAATTATTTACTTACTAGATTACCATTGTATTGTTTTAGAAAAAGTGGTGAGTGAAAGTGATAGGCTAAGAGTTAAAGAGAGAGGTGACTGGACAGAGTCCCCATGAGACTTGAGATGATGGATCCATTATGTCTGTTTTTGTCCATCACTTTATATAGGCAATTTATAAGTTACTTACAGGAAGAAAGCTAAAGGTTTTAATACCTTTTGTTATTGATAAATGCATATGGAGGTAAAATAAGAATTTTTTATTACCTTCAATTTAAGTGACTTTTTAACCCCTTAGATGTAATTAAAGATGCAGATTTGTACATGTGACATGTAATGTACATGGATAGATTATAAATATGTTACATTGACTTAGAAATGTTTACTATAAGATATCAGTAGCAATTAAAAGATTATTCTGCAAGGAGAAAAATAGTATGGACTAGTAGAAGGCACAAAGGACACTTAAAAGAATAAAAATCTACACAAATTTTTGACCAGGAAAAAACTGAGGGCAGGTTTTATTAGATATGGCAATAAGATGGATCTTGAGATAATCATGCTATGCAAAATAAGCCAGACAGAAAAAGTTGAAAACCACATGATATCACTTGTTGTGGGATATAAAACTAAAAGCAACAAATGAATAGAATAAACAAACAGAGACTCAAGGACATGGACAGTGGACTAGTGGTTACCAGAGGGAAGGATGGGAGAGAGGAGGTAGATGGGGTAAAAGCATTAAAATATGTGGTGACAGAAAGAAATATAACTATGGGCAGTGAACACAAAATGCTACACACACACACACACACACATATATGAAAATTTTAAAAAGTGTTTCCTCTTCTACACCAACTAAAGAAAAAAACTGTGTGTGTGTGTGTGTGTGTCTGTGTGTGTGTATACTGTTGAAATGTACACTTGAAATTTACTGGATTTTATTAACCAATGTCACCATATTGGGGGGGGGGGGAAGATAAAGCAGTAAACCAAAAACTCTCCAAAAATTCAGGATAAACAAAATAAATATATAAATATGTGAATAAAAAATGAGTGCTGTAATAAATCTAAATGAAAGTAACTTCATGGAATGATCTGATCATAAATTCCTAACTGGGCAGGCCATGCTGGGAAGTCACGCCCCAGGTCTCTAAGTTCTTTAGTAAAAGGTTTATCTTTGCCTTAAGCAAACCTGTCCACTGTTCCCAGAGCATCTAGGTTAATGGGTTAGCACACCTTTGAAATACCTCTTTTTCAGACTCTAGGAAGGGTAATCATCCTTAAAAAAATACACACACAATCTTGTCAATACTCACCTTGCTCTCTTCCAGCTTTATGTACTTTTCCTTAAGTTCCCCTTTAATTCCGAATACATAAAAAAATCTGCAAACTTTCATGCTCTGAAGCATTTGCGATCTTGCTGCCCTGCAATGTCATCAGTTTGGCTCAAATTCTTCTAAAAATTCTCTACAGGTTTGGACATTTAAGGCAACAAATACTCCATACTGCAAATGTTTTATTCTACAAGAATATGTACTACTAGTTGATTACAATCTTCTCTGTTTTTCTAAAATCACAATGTTTTGTATGGCTAAAGGGTGCAACATTAGTATAATTTCATGACTATTAACTGGTCCCTCTTAAAATGTGAATATAGTTTCAAACTAAATCTTGGAATGATTTATACTGTGGATGAGAACAATATATGATAGTATTCTTGAATATGCCAAACATATTAAAACATACTTGTTTTAAAAGAGGGAGATGTAATTGTACTTTAAAGTTCTATACTATTCTTTGTATATTAACAAACATTTTGTCAGATTTAATAACTTTTTCTTATTAACTTCAAAAAAAGAAATGTTATTTTAATAATTCCAGTGTAGTCTGAATTTCACACCTGCAGTATAATGTATGCATTCAAATATAACTCCATTTTTCATAATTACTCCATCAGTCATTTGATGTTTTTGAAATCTTATTTTAAATGTATGTATTTCAGTTCCCAAAATAAGAAGACTTTCTCTGATAAGTCTTACATTAAAATTTCCTCTAATTATTATTTTTGGCATTGAAATAGATTGATTTAGTGACTCCACTCTAATTATATTTACCTCATTCTCCAGTTGACCTTTATTAAAAGTTTAACAGAAAATATTTTAATAGAAAGAATATTTTCCTATGCTTAACTTGATTCCAATATTGTGCTATTTTGCTGAAGATAATTTTTACTGTATTACTCTGAGAACAAAGAATTATACTATTATAACATAGTCATGAAATATAATAATTTGGTACATGATAAAAATAAAACATTATATCCATATATTTTATTTAATATAAAAATAAATATTGTTATTAAATTTAACAAGGGTCTTATTAGCAATAACTGTATCATTTATATTTTCTATCTCAAGTAGTAATCGTTGATTCTAGATACCATTTTTCATGTTCTAATGTAAATGGTCTTTGGATCTGGAGGGGATGTCTCCTAAAACAATTCTGTTTTTGCAGAAATAAATCACTAAAAATATTTCCTTCTTACATGTGATTTTTAGCATTATAAAATATTCTCTAAAATTTGTAAGTGTGCATAAAATGTAATTTCTTTCAAAATAGAATAATTTTAAAAAATTATTAAGAAATATGAGACTGATTAATTAGCAATTCTCACCCTCTCTTCTAATCTTAACTGCCAGCATTTGATACAGTTCACTTGCTCTTCACTTGGCCTATCTCACTCCACACACCCAAAACTATCAAAAACTTCTGTTGGCTTGCCTTGAAAATATCTCCAATTTCTGACCACATCTTCTCCTTTCCACTTGCCTTACTTAGCCTCTAAAGTCTATCACCTAGATTAATTCAAGCATATTCAAACAAGTTTCTTTTATCTATTCTTTATCTAACTCCTATGGCACCTACACATAGTCTAGTCTGAGTATCCTTTTAAATATAAATTTATCTTGCCACTTCTCTGCTCTCAACCCTGAGGAGACTTCCAATTTCTTTCACAGTGAAAAGCAAATGTCCTTAAAATGCCCTATTAGACCCTACATGATCTGATTTCCCATCAATTTGCTATTCTATCTACATTAGACTCTGCTCTCTGACCTTTTTAAAATAGTTTCTGTAAGTCTACAATAATTTCAAAGTAAAAAGTAGAAAAAAAATCAGTTTTTGATTATGTAACTTCAGTCTAAACACCACAAAGAATTGTAATTATTTTAATTCCACTTTGAGGTTTTCTGTTTGCAGGTATATTGGAGGTTCCCAAGACTATTTCTAGATTTGGTGATTCCCTGGGGGACTCGCAGCATTTAGCATAGAGTTCTATTCATGACTATAATTTATTATAGCAAAAGGATACAGAGCAAAATCAACAAAGAGAAAAGCAGAATGGGGTGAAGTCTAGGGAAACCAGGAGCAATCTCCCAAGGGTCCTTTCCCAGTGAAATTACTCAGGACATGCTAATTCCCTCAGCAAGCAATTGTGATAACACACGTGAAATGTTGCCAACCAGGAAAGATCACTTGTCTGGCATGTACTAAAATTCCATATCCTGAGAATGAAAGCAGGTATTCAGTGTGAACCAAACTGCGGACACAAATGCTTTAGGCACAGTGAGAGACTCTTGCCAGCCAAGAGTGTGGGAAAACTTCAAAGTCCAAGTTCCCAGATGCCAGCCAAGGGCTAACCTTGCAAGCAGGACTTTTCAAGGATAGCAATTTAAGTCCGCTATGTTAACTCTTTCCTGCACAGTAGGGTTATGCATATTGTAAAATAAAACGAGTAAGTAAATATATTGACATTATGAGAAGCCAATGTTCATGTTATAGGAAAAGAATTATATAAATATGAAATGGGATGGGTGAGATGGCAATGAACTTTGTGGTATTGGTTTAGGATTAAAGATATCAGTATAAACTTATGATTGTCTAAAGCTCATTCCAAAGAACTGAAAATTTGGGGAAAATTGCTAATTCCAAGGCTGGTGCAAGGAAGCTATAAAATAAGACTGGAGCTTTTTTTTTTTTTTAATGCCAGAAAATTAAAAATACTAAAAAATAAAATGGGAAAAGTCAGTTTGAAGATCCTCCCACTGACCAATTGTGTGACAATTTTAGCATAAAACTCTAGAGTAAATATAGTGGATTATAATCCATTGAATATGTCTATAGTGATTGTTAATGAATTAATAAATAAAATCAGGTGTGAGAAAGAGATTTTAAATTCTCAATGCAACTATTTTGCATCCTTGGTTAGGGCAAGAATTGTCTATGAATGCTAAAATCATCAGTTAAAATTTGAGGGTGAACGGAATCTTTACATAATCTCAAAGAATCTCTAAAGATACTGTTTATTAATATATTGATCTGAGAGATGCCACCTTAATTGAATATCTCAAGTTAATACACAAAAAGTGGACTGACTGACATCATTTTCCCCAACGTGTTATACTTGGAAGGACACAATACCATTTATGTAGAATTCTTGCCAAAAATGCATAGTCTAATCTAATTATGAGGAAACAGTAAGACAAATTCATAATTCTTCTAAAAATGTCAGTGTCATGAGATGCAAAAAAAGACTGAGGAATTATTCATGGGTAAAGATGGCTAAAGAGACATGCGAGTAAATAAAATACTTTATCCTGAACTGGATCCTTTATTGAAGAAATCATTTTAAAGATATTATTGAGACAATTGGCAAAACTGGAGTATGAACATCATATTAGATATAATTATTATATCGATGTTAAATTTCTGGATATTTAATTATACTATAGACATGTGATAGAATGTCTTTGTTCTCAGGAGATACATGTTGAATTATTAAGGGATAATGTACTATGATGTCTGTACATTACATTCAAATGGTTCTGCCAAAGGAAAATATCAGAGAGATGGAGAGATGAAGATAGATAATATAGTAAATGTGGCAAAATAAAGAAAATTGGCAAATATACAAAAAGGTACCATAATGCTCAATGAATGATTTTTGCAACCTTTGCCTAAGTTTTAGGGGTTTATTAATTATCAATTAAATTGTTAAATTAAATAAAAACAATTTAAAAAATGTTTTTCATATACATTATAAATCGATTAATCAAAATAAAACCACACACTTTTTAAATGGCATTAAACAACAAATATATTTACTGAGCCAAACTCACAGAAATGGAGGAATAGCCATATAAAATTTTCATGTTATTTTAAAATTATGTAAATTAAATTAGCATTAAAAACATTATGCTATTGCCTAAAACATTTATTTGCAAAAGACATTATCAATTATTTAAGCTTTATATTCTCTCTTAAATTAGTCTGTTGTTTTTATACAAGTAACTGGGCTTTTATTATATTTAAAGCTGACTCAGATTATAAAGCCTTACATATTGGGGCATAGGTTTATGTGATAAGAAGCACCTAAGAGAGCACCGTTGTGAAGATAAGCGGCATAGCCATTCTTTTGGCATCCCAGGGCATCTTAATACCGGATAAAGGCTGTTGTCTAAGAACCTACAGATATATCACAGAGAACAGGTTATTCCATTCCTCACTGGTAATTTAAGTCTCTTCCTATTAACTCCTTTGTGGAGCATTGTAATTGGAAATTAGTACACATTAAAGGTGCTCCTTAGACAAGTACAAAGAATTTCAGAAGTCAGCTTTACCATCTTTTATAAATCTTGATAGAAATGTGAACACAAATATTTCAACATACTCAAATTTATTATATTCTCACATTCTCTCTCTATGATTTCTCACCCAGACTAAAGTGTTTTCTATGGAAGAGAACAAACTACACAGGGAGAAAAATGGGAAAGTTCATCTGCCATAGTTATAAAGATGGGTGAACAGGGGGTAAAGCACCTGTGAGAGTGGACTTTTTGTCACTCATCAGGTCCTGTGCACCAGGGACTGTTGGTTCCCCAGTCTGGTGTGACAGCCTGGTCTTAGAAAACACAGAGTGCTGAGGCTTTTACACTATTTAATGTCTGGGGGCACAGTATTTCTACTTATAAATTCTCCAAGCCAGACTTTTGATGTTACTGGCAGCTAACAATGCTCACATAACATGTTTTAATAGTACATACTATAGATGGACTATTTCTATCTTTTCCAAATTTATATGTTAAAATCCTACCTCAGTGTGAAGGTATGAGGAGGTGGTGCTTTTGAGAGCCGATTAGATGAATGGGAGAACCCTGGTGACTGGGATGTGTTTTTATAAGAGACACCAGAGAGCTAGTCCCTCCTTTCTGCCTCATGAAGTTATAATGAAAATACAGTTATTTAGGGAGCAGATTCTCATCTGATACCAAATTTGCCAGAATCCTGATCTAGGACTTCCCAGCCTCCCCAACTGTAAGAGAGAAATTCATGTTACTTATAAGCTACCCAGTCTATGACACTGTGTTTTAGCAGCTTGAATGGGTTAAGACAATACATTCAGGTCTCTTCCTACTATCCTGTGTGTATCATTAGAATCCATGGTGAGTATCTCAGAGAGTTCCTTATGCAAGCAAAGTGAGTGAATAAGTCAGGAGAATGTCTCAGCACCCACGCCTATCCACAGTTTACCTAAAGCTGGAAGAACAATACAAGCACACGCAAAGATACAAAACAAAGAAAAACAGGATATCCTACTGAATTATTTAATGCCAGAAACCAATGTCCTTTACAAAGATTTCAATTTCTTTCTCCATAAAGAAGGAAGAATAAGCTGAAGCAACAGCTGCACAAGACTAGACTTAATGATTAGAATACTATTTTGATAAAAGCTCTTCTATGTTTATCTTAAATGGCTATATTTGCATACTATCTAGCTCAAATAGAAACATTTTCTTTAAAGAAAAAGGCAGATATAATTAAGTTTTATATATACGCACACACATATATGTATTTACCACTAATAAATGAATGTGTATTACACAGAATATATGGCCATTTTGGCCGTTTCAGATGTTCAAAGAGATATATATATAGCTAACAAAAGATAATAATATTGCTTAGTATGCTAATAGTTCTCAGGAATTTATTATAAAAAACATACTTTTTCTATTTTGGGTTTAAAGTCACTAACACTAAATTTTAAAAGAATATTTCAATTAATTAGAAAACAAAGGTTTATAATTTTCTTATGGAACAATCCATTTAAAGAATCAATGCCTGGAAAATTGATCAAGTTGTAAAAGTTTGATAAAACATAAAGTATTAGCAAAGTTACTATTTTGCTTTAAAATTTTATCTTCCTTACTTTAAAAAGAGTTTTTTTTTTTTTTTTAAAAAGGAATAACAGTATAGTGGCTAGTTTTATAATTATGGTAAAAGCTTATTTAAAAACTTCAACACAATTAAATGAATGTTCTCTGAGATAAACTAATTACTGATATAAAAATGATGATTAGTATCACAGCTTTATTTGAAACAGAACTAGTTATTTTTTATTATAATTTAAACTAATTGAGTTCTTTGAAAAAAAAGTCTGAGGATCAAGGTACTTAGTTAATATTTAATTTTAATTACTTACTCATTAAAAATTGGAAAATCATGTGATTGGTATCCTTTCATATTTTACTGTCCATCTCTGAACTCCCAACTCTTTATCAACGAATTTTCTTCCTATTAATTTTCGTTCCAATATGAGATGAGGCAAAAGAATATCTAAATAAACCTAGACTGATTTCCATAGATATGCTTGAGAATTTCTATTTTTCTTCAAAAAAATGTGATCACTTTATGACTATATATGGCTTTGCTAAAAAGGGTTTGGAGACTGTTGGTTAATATATAACAGAATAAATCTATATGAATTACTTTCAAATCAATTCCTTTGTATCTAATAGTAATACTGAAGGAAATAGGAAAACGTTCATGACTATTACCAGGTCTTTGAGCCACCAATTCAGTGTTTGGATGTGAGAGAATTTAAGTAAAGCACATAAATATGCAGTTTGTATAGGCAGGAGTAGCCTAAATATTCCCTTGTTTAAAGATAATATAAATCTAAAGATAGGTTTGCAACATTTCCATTTTATCACACTAAATATATTATTAAATTGGTAGCACAATTCACAATTATAAAGGCACTTGCAAAAATATAAGCTTTCAAAACATAAAATATGGCTATTGGCATTCAGTAAAGATGGACATCTCCAAGAATAAAAAAAAAAAAAAAAGCATCTAAATCTTCTAAACAAGCATCTCATGAAGCCAATTTCCCAAAGTAAATACTGAATTTAGATGAGTAATTTTTAAAATGTGCAACTACTCCGCTCTTTTCCATTTCTTTCCCCAAGGTAAGGAGAGGGTTTTAGGACAGGGTCTTAGATATAAGGCAAACACAGTGAAAGACAAGCATATTGTTTTGTTATAATTTATCCAATACTTACCCACATTTCTTGGTGTCAAGGAGGAGGGATTAGTGATTTGAAATTAGGATAATTCTAAATTACAAAGAAATTGAAATGGAATGTGGTGTTGCTATCAGGCGATAGTTTTTTGCTTGTGTGTTTTATTTTGTTGCATTAGGTATTGTTTTCCCATCATCACTATACAGAACGGCAGAGTCCTGATGTAATTTACCATATCTTCTATCTTTATCATCTCTATACTTGAAATTTGTTCTAAATGACTCGTGAAGGGTAGTGTGTGCATTTGTCTGTGTGTAATATAACTGTGTTTTCATTAAATTACTCATTTTTAAGTCTGTTTCTGAACATTTTATTTGTACCACCTAAGGACAGTTGCCTAGCTAAGAGAATTCCTTATGATTAGATCTTCATACTTAATATAACTATTCTTCTTTTACCACAATTGATTTCATTTTGTCATAGTTGGTAAAAAACAACCTGTGTCCTTCCCGAACATGAATTCTTTGCAACACAAAAAGGCAAATATTGCACTAATGTCATATACAATCAGACTCTCTTACTTAAGGTATAAGAATTACGTAATTGTAAATACATTAAGAAAATTATTAAGTATAATTTTACAAGAGGAGAAGCTAAATGTCCATAATGCTAGAGTCCACAGTAACTTTGACGTTTTGTGTGTGTGCAAAAATCAAGACAAATATGCCAAGAATTTAGTTATAATCTTAGTGATATTCCACTTTCATTAGTTCTGAGACCCACTCATAATGATTTTCACCTTCCTATGTAACCACAAACAACGAAACAAAATTTAACAAGTAGTTTCTTTTACATCACCCCCAAACCTATACTCTGAATTAATATTTCATCAGTTAAATACACTATTGAACTATTTTTTCCATTTACACTGTGCTCTAACATGATTATCTGGCCAAAGGCACTTAGCTGTTGTCAAAGTAAAAATTCACAGGAAAAAGTTAAGCAGGCGAGATGACTTTATTCAAGGTTATTGTAATAGAGGAGAGGCCAAGAATTCAGTCTGACCTCAACTGCATTTAAACAAAGAGCTTGAGAGTCTTCAAGAATTGGGGTGGGAGGATCATAGCCCATATGTTTTTACAAACTGCCATTACCCAAAGGTAAACTTTCTCTTTTCGATAGAAGGTAGTTAGTTTTACAATTTGGAGCAAGGCTCTGGCAGAACTTAGGCTCCTACTCTCCCACAGAGAAGGAAAAATTAGGGGCACTATCTCCATTAATGATTACATTTCAAAGGATGGTTTCCAAGTCCTTGAGAAATGTATTCTTGGGCTGTAAATTGGAAAGAAGCTTTGTAAAAAATTTACATCTCAATGGGGTGAAGAAGGAATTTATCATTCCAAGGTTTCTAAAGTAAATATTTTAAGAAAAGGGAGCTAGCTCTGGGCCTAGAGGCAAGGAAAAGCCTATTTAAACTTTGGTCAAGCTGAGGGAAAATTAAGGGCTTCTGCATCGTTATCATTTGACTCATTATTAAAACCCAGTCCCTAATTGAAGGTGCTGAAATGATTCTGGGAGAATTGCTATGGTATGAGTAAACCACTAACTACTTCTGGATTTTAGTCTTCTCTTACAAAAATAAAGATGTTGGACAAAATCATCTCTCAAGTTTATTCTAATTGTCCCATTCTACAGTCCAATTGTTCTAACATGTCCATATCTTTTATGTTCTCTTATGTAAAGATAAAAGTGAAAAATAGAAGAGGAATGAATATCACTGAGTGCTCTGGTAAAAGCATAGCTAAAAGGAGAAAAATATACGAATAGAATTATAATTTTAACAACAACAAATGATCAAATATTTGAATATTTAACAAAAGAAGACTGTTATCCATTGCTAGGTGTCCTTAATGCTACAGTCCAAAGCCACCTTAATTGTTTTTGTGCAATAAGGCAAATATATGAAGACTTGGTTGTATTTATTATTATTATTATTGAGATACAACTGACATATGATATTGTTTAAATTTAAGGGATATAACACGTTGATTTGATAAATGTATATATTGCAATATAATTCCCACTGCAGCTTTAGCCAATACCTCTATCACATCATATAATTATCATTTCTTTTTTGTGGTAGGAACAATTAAGATCTAGTTTCAGCAATTTTGAAGTTTATAATACAGTATCGTTGGCTATAATCATTATGCTATGCATTAGATCTCCAGAAATTACTTGTCTATTGGTTGCAAGGATGTGTCCTTTAGCAATATATCCTTAATTGCCCTACTCCTTGACACTGCCAAACACCAATTTACTTTCTATTTCTATGAGTCAGGCTTTTTTAGAGTCCCATATACATGATATCATACAGTATTTCTCTTTCTGTGTCTGACTTATCTCACTTAGTTTAAGGTCCTCAAGGTCTACCCATATCATTACAAATGGCAGGATTTCTTTCTTTCTCATGGCTGAATAATATTCCATTATGTCCATATGCCACATCTTTATCCATTCATTCACTGATGGACACTTATGTTGTTTCCAGTCTTGGCTATTGAGAATAATCTTGTGACAAACATGGAAGTGCATATATCTCTTCAACCACCTGCTTTTATTTTCTTTTGTTATATACCCAGAAGTGGAATTACTGGATCATATGGAAGTTCACTTTCAATTTTTGGAGGAAACTGCATGCTTTTTTTCCATAGTGACTTAATCAGTTTGCATTCCCACCAACAGTGTATAAGTATTCTCTTTTTTCCCATGTCCTCGGCAACACTTCTTATTTCTTATCTTCTATTCTAACGGGTTTGAAATGACATCTCATCGTGGGTTTAATTTGGATTTCCCTGAAGATTGGTGATGGTGAGCATCTTTTCATGTATTTGTTGGTTATCGAGATGTCTCCTTCGGAAAATGTCTATTTAGTGCTCATTTATTGAAATAATTAATATTGTTAAAATGTCCATACTACCAAAGCCATCTATATATTCAATGCAAACTTTGAATATATAAAAATTCCAATGCAGTCTTTCACAGAAATAAGAAAAAAAAAATCTGAAATTTGTATGGAACCACAGAAGACCCTGAATAGCCAAAGTAGTCTTGACAAAGAAGAACAAAATCGGAGGCATCACACCTTCTAATTTAAACTGTATTAAAAGTATTTAAAACCAGTATGGCACTAGCATTAAAGTAGACACACAGAACAGTGAAACAGAGTAGGAAGCTAAGAAATAACTCACCACATTTATGGTTAACTAATTTTTGACGAGGAAGCCAAGAACACTCAATGCAATAAATAGTGCTGAGAAAACTGGAAAACCGCATGCAGAAAAATGAAATTGAACCGCTGTCTTATATCAATCACAAAAATTAACTTGAAATGTATTAAAGACTTAAACATAATAACTGATACATAAAACTCCTAGAAGAAAACATAGGGAAGAAGCTCCTTGACATTGGACGTGGCAATGATTTTTTTATATATGACACCAAAAGAACAAGTATCAAAAGCAAAATTCAATGAGTGGGACTATATCAGACTAAAAAGCTTCTACACAGCAAAAGAAACAATAAAAAAATAAAAAATAAAAAGGCAACCTATGGAATGGGTGAAAATATCTGTAAATCATATATATATATGATTTATATATATATAAATATATATCAAACAAGGAGTTAATATTCAAAATATATAAAGAACTCACACAACTCAATAAAAAAAATTCTGATTATAAAATAGGTGGTTTTTTTTCTTAAAGATGATCCTTTTTCATGAGAATACCCTTTGTTATTCCCTTTTCACCATTTTTAACAGATTCTCAAGTCTCAATTGAAAAAAATTACTATTATAATTTATGTAAAATATTTTATTTCTTGATTTATCAATAGACTTACATGTTTCCAATTAACTAGACTATCATTAAGTAAATGCCCTTTCAAGAGATTGTGCTCTTTCTAATTAAGTCCTGCTGCTATGACTCCCAGGCAAGTCCTTTACAATATTTCCTTAATTTTTATAAGCATTTATTTAGATATGCTAAGTTTATTTCAAGTTTAAATAAATCTTTTCAAGATTTGGAATTTAAAGTTGAACAATAAAGGCTAAGCATTTCTTTTGGTTTATGACAGATTCTCATATAAATAGGTAACACATTTTTTTTTTAATTTTTCTTGCTTTAAGCAAATTTCAGTTGACTAATACATTGTTCTTTTACCTACATTTAAAACTTTTGTTCCTAACAAAGCAAAGAGCAATGGAAATAGCTGAAAAATTAAAGGTTTGTATTCAGATTCAAATGTCAATTCAAAGAGCTCAGAAATATTCAGCTGCTTTGAGAGATAAGGAATTAAATGATACCTATCTATTCAAATAATAATTAAAATTTATAAGTCTAAATCCTGCAACATCAGAAATTATCTGTTATCAAAACACAACATAGAAAAAATAATATTTTAAAAACTCATAATATGAATATGGATTTGACATTTTCTATGATGAATTTCACTCTATAAATCTTAATTTAGTTTATTTCAAGCTGCATTCTATGATGTATTTCAACCATTTTTCAAATGTTTTGATCAGCTACATAGTAAGCAAGAAAGCAAGAAAGCGAGAAAGCAAGAAAGCAAGAGAAAGCAAGAGGAAGGAAGGAAGGAAGGGAGGAAGGGAGGGAGGGAGGGAGAAAAAAAAAAACGAAGTAAAAGTCCCTTCTCTAAATCAAATAAAGCCAGAGTTGTGCTATTGGCTGGGATTGGATGTCTATATCCCAATTTGTTCTGTTTTCCTGTGTGACAGACCCATCCAAGGAAACCTTCAGTACATCATAATCACACTTGATGCATCATTGACAAAATAATAACCCTAATATAATAACTGATGATAATTCACAAAGTTATACTGTAGATTCATACACAAAGATCCCTAACTTGGCATCCTTTTAGGGCCCCGAGCATTGTAAACATACAAAAATAAACTCATTATATATTTAAAAATTTGTTACTTTTGATCGGTACTCAGAACTGCCACAACACTACCTATAATCCTTAACACTTCCTCTCTGTGACCAATACTTTAGTAGTCTTCTTTGCACTCCTCTCCACATTTCTTGTCATATATCCTTGGAAAACATGGTGACTGGGTTCAATTGCTGGAGTAGTTTGTGGATTGTCTTTACTCATGTTGAAAAAGACTAAACTTAGAAGTGTAGGGAGAGGTAATTTGAGCAGCAGAATTGAGTAAATGAGAAGACAAATTAACTTGTCAAATCCTCAGAAACAAAGCAATAGTTTCTTATATAACAAAGTATTATTTTTCAATAGCAGACATATAATCTTTTTGCTTGTTTCTATTCATGATTCAATTTTTAGTTGTAAAGATAGTCACAAATTAGCATGGCATTTGCAGGAGTTGCACACGGTGACTGAGGAGGATTTTATAATATTAATTAATTTAAATCACTCATTTGTATAGATGGAGGTCTAGACAGAAAAGTATGTGAAAAATAATTAAAAATAATAATAGTTTACTATATTAGTTTACTAATTTCCCCCAAATTAAAATTCTAGCTTTATAGAAATGTTTGATTTTAATGTTAACATCACTTAAAATTTTTGCTTTACTTTTTAATTTTAGTATGTAATATCAATGAATAATGGATATTTTAGAATAAAATAAAATCATTTTTGAAATATATGTTTTGATGAGAATATACTTAGATTTTATACATTTTCAATATAATTAAATTTTCTGTTGCTACAAATCTTTTGATAATTAAGAATAAACAGAAAACACAAATTGCAGTTCAGGGAAGAAAAATTAAGCAACAAAAATGTTTTTGTTATTATAAAAGCATATGAGCTATCATTAAAGGGTAAAAACACTGTCATAAGTTCCACATCTAACGTACCATACTGTATTATTGAAATTTGCTCCAAGTAAATATTAAATATTCTCACCCTCCTCCTCTCTCCACACACAAATGATAACTATGTGAGATGATGGATACATTAATTAGCTTGTTCGTGGTAATCATTTCACGATGTATGTCAAAATATCCCACCGTACACCTTAAAAATATACAATTTTCATTGTCAATTATACGTAAATAAAGTTGGTGAGACCTGTAAGCCAAAATAAAAATACAGAATATATTTTATATATTTAATAGGCTTTTTAGCTTGATTTATGATTCTTCAAATATTGAGACATATGGTTAAGGGTCCTATTGAAACTATTGTCCTAGACACTACACAATTTAAGGGTGATCTTGAATACATACATTTTTACATGAGTCTAATTGTATTGTATGAAAATTATATGATCTGTTCTGAATTTTCCTTTAAAAAATAGTAAGGCCATCTTTTAAATATTGCTTTTCTGGGGATAGTTTCTGGGTGTGGTCAAGCCTACTGAGAGTCTGTTAAGAAGGAGAAAGTGATCAACCATGACAAATGATGCCCAAATAAAATGACCATTAAATTTAGCTACATGGAGATTATTGCTGGCATTTAACAAAAATATTTTGGTGGAGTAGGGTTTAGAGGCTGATAGTGTGGGCTTAAGAGAGAATGGATGTTAAGGACTAGCTAGATACTCTGAATTTGATTGAATTTTGATTCAAAGGGGAATAAATAAATGAGACAATAGCTTGCCAAGTAATAGAGTTAAAATGAGAGAGAGAGGAAAAAAAAAAAAGAAATAGCATGATTGTATGCTGAAGAAAATGATCCATTAGAGCAGGAAAAGTTCAGGTTGCAGAAGAGAGAAAACAGAATTACCATTGCAAAGTTCTAGACATATGTGGAAGGATTCGATTTGTATAATAACCTGGATAGTTAATCTACAGAAACAGGTAGGAAAATGAGGATGTATAGATAGAAGCTGGTGCTGGGTTGATGTCTCCTGTCCTTTTCATTACTTCAGTGCAATAGGAAGCAAGGTCTTCATCTAAGAGCAATAATAATCCTACCTATTTCCTAGGGCCATTGAGATGAGTAAATAAATTAGTACATGTAACAAACTTAGAACAGTACATGGCATATTGTAACCATCTAATATATGAAAACTACTGTTATTGACATTAACCCCTTCCCCCATAAACATGCCTGTTGTTAACTTCAGCAAACTCTTTTAAAAGACTCCAGTTTTCCAAATTATTCTTCGAGGGCATGACAAAATAAACTCTTTTTAAAATGAGAATAGCTGCATATGAGATATCTCTCTATTATAAATAATAAATTCATTTTTTTTCCCTTTTGTGTATCTCCTCCTAGTCCTCCAACTTCTTTTCACTCTTGCTATTTTTTTTCAGGCTTCCATCAACCCATTTTCCTGTAACCTACCCACTCCCTCTTATTGCAGTCCTGTCTCTTCCTAAGCGAAGATGCCATTATATGGCCTAAATATAAAGGATGTAACTGTGCAAGTTTAAAGCACCTAGTAGAACCATCTTATAAGTAAAACCTATATATTCCAGTGTTCAAACACATAACCGATGACATGAGACTCTTAGAGGTTAATAGAAATGTGAAACAATCTTGATTCCCTGCTTTTGTTTTTATATATTTGTCATACTGTAAAGAATTTTACCTATCTAAATCTTGCCACCATTAATAAAAATGGAAATTTTGTCACACTTAATCAAAGATAATTTTTTTAAACAGGATATTTCTGGTGACAGAGATAAAGTAGCTAGAGTGTTACCAGTATTAGCTGCTCTAATTTTCCTTTCACAGGAGGTAATGATTACAGTGGCCATGAGCAGGAAGCATACTAGCAAGACCCAGTAGGTTGAATAAAAAGCCCTTGCAGGTGCATAAACAGCATTTTGCTATACTTCACCGTCTCTGTGGTGAGACTCTCAAGACTGCTGCAGAGGTGCTGACTCTAAGTTTAATATACATATCTTTCTGACTTGATATTTAATATTAAATAGAATAAGAAATTAAGCTTTTTAAAGAATATTTTACCTGCCATTATTTTACATATGATGTCAGCATTCTTTTGTATGAGTCCGAATTGGAGGCAAACCTCCTAGATGTTATAATAATTATCTCTTAACTGTAGTCCACAAATGATTTTATGTGACAGGATAGAAAACAGAGACATTTCCTGTCATATGAGTTAAGGAGTTTAGAATAATATGTCTACATTTTTAAATTTAAACTGGCAATTACTAAACATATACCTTCTACTTTACAGATGATTACAAATGTCTTGTTTTGATTTATTTCATATGCTTAAAACTCAATCATGTTAAAATTCTTATCATACGTTTTTACTTATCTTTCTATGATACTCCAACTTAAAGTCTGCTTGTTCAAACTTCTGTCACTTGAAACCATTTAAAATCCACCTCTTGCCTGAACTTGTGACTTCCTATTGGAGTCAAGAGGCATCTAGCCTAAGTGAGAGTCTGAGCATGTTATCAGCTCTGGCCTCAATAGCTCAAGACACAGAACTATTCCATTCTAATTTTGTTACTTGGGTCATCATACCAAAGCACAGAGAAGCTGAAACAGCAGCTTCTTTCAGATTTGCCTCCCTGAAGGTTTTTGTTACACTAAGTAAAAATCTTAGGAAAAGAAGGTATTGATACTGCTGATAAGGTTCCTACATGACCTGACTCCCCAATCAGAGATAAATGATCATGTCTTTCAGTGTTTATTCCTTTTGTAAGTTCATATCTCTATTTTGCTATATGTGGAGTCGACAGTATTGATTCTCATTTCTTTGTCTGCATTTAATGTGTTGTATATGCTTTTTAAGTTAGAATCAATAATTATCTTGCTCTTGTACTAACATGAAATCGTCCTGCTCCAAAGGAAATTTCCAATAAGCTAGTTTGTAATTTATCACCATCTGATGAATGATCTAGATGCAATAAAAAGGTTTCAATGGTCTAGGGGAAAAAACTTTGATATAAAATATGATTATAGTTTTAAATATTTTTTAAAAACTCACAGCCAAAATGAAGTTACATGTGAATCTTCTGATAGACATTTTTAATGTGAATAATAGATGTTCCACAGCATTTAAAAAAATATTTCTTTCTCTTACTGCTCATATTAAATAGCTTATGTGTTCATCTATATCTCTAGATGGTCTTAGATTTAGGACATCCATAACAGAGGAATACTTTTACAAGGAGAGACATCTTAAGAATTGTTATTAGTCTGCAAGGGCTTCCATCACAAAATACTACATACTGGTGGCTTGAACAGAAACTGATTTTCTCATAGTTCTAGAGGCTAGAAGGCCAAGATCAAGGTGCCAGCAAGGTTGGTTTCTCTTGAGGACTCTATTCTTGATTTGCACACAAATTGCTGGAGTTTCTTCTTTTTTTAAGGATGCTAGTCTTATTGGATTAGAACCCCACTCTTATGTCCTCATTTAACCTTAATTATCTCCTTAAAGGCCTTATCTCCCTATCTCCAGAGTCACACTGAGAGTTAAAGCTTCAACCCATAAATTTGAGGGGAACACAATTCAATCCATTACAGAGATCATCTAGATTGAGGCATTATGTGGAAAAAATAACTGAGGCTCATTGAAGATGTGCATCTTATCTTAGGTCACACTTCAAGAAGTTAGTGACCTACCAGGTTTAAAATCCAAGAGTCCTGATTTTGGGTCTTCTACATTTTCCTCCTGGACATTTTGCTTTCCCCACAATGGTAATAGAAGCAGAACTACAGCAGCAGAAATAGTGGGAGAAGAAAACTAAAACAAAATTAAGGGGAAAAAAGGTAAATAGAAGTAAAAATATCTGAAGGCCATATATTTTAAAAAATGTAAAATTTTCTCATTCGGTTCCAAATTTTATCTTACTTTATAAGAATATGATAAAATATAAATGTAATTTGGTATATACAATTGTCAATTAAATAATTGATTACTCTTTTTATATGCTAAGCACTCCATTTTAAATCATTATTTACATTATGGCAAAAGTTACAGTTAATTTTTAAAGTACCGTCATAAAACCAGAAATAGCAAAATTAAAAGCTCTAATCAATAAAATAGAAGTTAGTAAAAGTTTATTTTACACATAAGTACAGTTTGTTAACTGGGAGCTTTCAAATCCAAAACTGACATTAAATTCAGGGGCCTACATTACAGAATGGCTTATAAAGTGAGAATGAAAAATTTGTTTAATCTTCACAGTTACCAGTTAGTACAGTGGGGGTTTTCAGACAGCAGGGAATTATTTAAAAATGATTATCTCATACAAATTTTTGGGAAGATGATTTAAGTTTTTTCTATGATCATCAGAGGCACTTACAAGAGTTTGCATTTATGTTCATGAAATAAGCTAGATTTAGTTTTGCTTATGTGGCTGAAATGGTTTAGTCTGGTTAGAGGATTTTCAAATTTAGTCTCCATTTTATTTTAACACAGTAACAAGTATGCTAAAGCAATCAAATTGCAAGCACTTGAAGAAGAGAGAGATATGTAAAATTTAGTGTAAATTATTATTTTCATTTTGTTTGTAATGGAAAATTGAGTTCCTTTTTCTGGACTTATCTGCAAGCTATCTTATATCACCAAACTCTGTCAAAAGTTTTAGATGGCTACTGAGAGAGCATACAAGAAAACAAATGACAAAGCACTATCAGATCATAACCGAACACATTTTTTAAAAAATGTTAGCTATCCATATCTCTGTGATCTGCAACCCTGTATTTTATTCATGTATAAGAATGGTAGGCTTAGATAAATCTTTGACGACAAAGAATATTTGTTACCTACCCATAAAATATTTTAAATATCATAATAATCAATTATTTCATTAGATTAAGGAAATGTGTAAGCCAGTAAACTTCTAAAAACAAAGCTAATGGTTTTATTTCAATGAATCTAAAATATACTTTCCACATATGTATTTACTGTAAAAATGAATAACGCATTTCAAAAAAAATAGGACTGTGTGTCATTAGCCATATTACTTATGCCATTAGACAATTACGTACCTTGAGGTATAATAGAATGTATTTAATGTGAGTTAGGTGGTGAAGTCAGAGTATAAAGCAAGTATTTTATATATTCAAAATTAATGTGTCTCCTAAATATAAAGTAAACTGTTCATTATTTTCAGCATAAAGGCTTATAAATTATATCTTATGCACATTAAGATTTGAGGACCAATGAGAAAAGTTAAGAAGTAACAAAAAATAAATCAATATTCAAGTGTACTTGTTTGCAAGTGTAAGCAACCCAATACCACAGATAGGGTTGCTTAAACTACAGAAATTTATTTTTTCACATTTCTGGAGGCTAGAAGTTCAAGATCAAGGTATTACAGACTTACTTTCTTCCTTGACCTCTCTCCATGGCTTGCTGATGACCTTCTTCTCCCTGTGTCCTCATTTTATCTTTCCTCTTTTTATAAGGACACATCAGACAGATTGGATTAAGGCCCAACCTAATGACCTCATTTTAAATTAATTACCTCTTCAAAGACCCTATCTCTACATATAGTCATATTCTGAGGTACTGGGGTTTAGAACTAAAATATAGGAATTAGGGGAAAATATAATTAAGCCCACAACAGCAAGTGTCCAAACCTTTAAAATATTCTGCCTTTCAGATTAACTGTCAAAATCTGAGTGGCAAATATGTGTGTGTGTGTCCACACATATCTTATGGGACAATATATGAAGTGGTTGGAAGGTAGAGAAATCTAAAATCTTCCTGCTTGCTTATAAGCTTTAATCGATCCTCTTAACAGTAAGTCTATATAACTTCAATATATATTAATTGATATGTTTGTTGTGGAAATTAAGAGAAGCGACATGTGAAATGCATTGCAGAGTCTGGCAGACATGTACTACTGAATAAGTGTTTATTGAACTTGAATCAATCTCAATCTTGCTTCAACAGATTCACATATACTAGCTCTTTGAAAATGCTAAAGAACTTTGCTACCTTCTTGCTTGTTGATCCTTAAAACATTTTTATTTTGAAATAATTATAGACTCAGAGGAAGTTACAAAAATAGTAGAGAAGTCCTATGTATCTGTTACTCAGATTTCTTCAGTGATAATATCTTACATATCAATAGTAGAATATCAAAACCAGAAATCAAAATTAGTATAGTTCATATATCGTTTTCAGCTTTATACATGTTCTTATTTGTGTGTCTATGTGTTCCTAAGGGTTTTCTATGTAATTTATCACATACATACATTTGTGTAACCACCACCATAATCAAGACACAGAACTCTCCATCAATGGAATTATTCCTCTTGCTACTCTTTTTCTAATTATTTACGAAATTAATATCTACAATCTTCAAGATACAGCTTAATTACTACTTTTTTTGGAAACCTTCCCTGATGCCCCCAAGAGTTAATTTTGTTTTCAGAGCTCCCTAAAAGGGCTATTTCAGAATCCCTTACTACATCGCATTCTAGCTATTGTTAAAATGTGTATCTTACCTACTAGACTGCAAACTCTTTGAGGTCAGAAGAGTGTCTTTTTAAGTAATCTTGTTCAAATTGTAATTTACTGAACCTATATTTTAAAAATACTATTTCTGAGCTACAAAGTAAATGGATTAATTCTTTAATGTAAGTATGCTTTGGGCCCAATTTTTATACAAATTATTATAAGAGCTGATACAAATAAGTACAAAAAAGAAGTAATTAAAAATGTAACTGATGATAGCATGGTGTAATTTTGATGCTAAGGATAGCGTAATCGTAATTACTACAGAGAGACATTTTTCAGTAAAGAGAGCTACAAATTTCTTCAGTGGCCATGGTGTTCATCAGCTGGTAAACCCAGCATGTGTAGACCCGGCATGTGTAGACCCGGCATGTGTGTGGCTATTCCAAAATTCTTAGTAGTTAAGTAAATCTCTAGAAATTGTAGATTTTTAGAGGTGTTTGCACACCAGTGTCCCAATCTTCAAACAACCTATAAACTTCATATGTATTATATTTTATCACAAAGAAGAGAGAAAAAAAGGAAAAAATTCTGTCATTATTTCACTTTGTGAATATAGATGCTTTATCATCTCATTTCATTATTCTCAATCTTCTTACAAAATTTTGTAGGTAATTTTATTTAAAATACCAATATAAACAAATGACTAATATTAGAAATAGAGTAGTACTTTTAGTTTTAAAATAATGATTTAAAATTAAGTTAATTTCTTAGTTTCAAGTTATTATTACATCTTAGAATCTTATATTTCTGGAAAAATATACTTTGTGCATGCCCTATTGTTTCTCTCAAACACATATTTTTAGATATCGAAAATCATTTTGCAGTCTCAAACACCGTTTGCTATAAGAAATAGGAAAAGATAAACCCAAAGACAATTTACAAACATAGAAGAAACATCTTAAACATATTTTTAAATTTTTGTACAATAGATGTAAAGATTTATTGGTTGAAAGTATTTAGAATGTGAATTAAAAACTCAGGAAGATAACTGCTAAGGAAGAATTTTAGATTTATAGACAATTTATTTCCTAAATCAAATCTCTCTTTTTTATTGTTCATTTCATGTCCTTTAACAAATTCACATTTCAATTCTCCCATATTTTAGTATAGAGCAGTGGTTTTGTAATGTGGAAATAAAGATGTTTCGAGGGAAAAAAATCTAAATTATATTTCATTGTATCTTCCAGTTTTAACCCTTCACTCAGAAAATATTTAAAAATATATGAAAAAATATCTACTGTTAGGTGCTGGAGTTACATGATTAAAAGCATACCCCTTTCCCTTAGGTAGTTCATTCTCTACTGGAGTGAACTAATGGAGGCCTATATGGAAATAATTTCAAGTCAAGATGTGCAGAGCTAATTTGGATACCTGTACAATGTGCAATGTTGTAATAAATTTTAATTGCACAAATAGTACAGGCATTCCAATACATAGGTACTATGTTTGCCTTAATTATTGTTTTTATAAAATAAAACAAAAAGGTATATTTTAGATTGATCCACATATTTACCCTTTTTGGTGTCTGTTTTTTTGGTAGTTAAAGCTTTGTATATGTTGTCATTTTCTTTTTGACTGAAAGGCATTCTTTAATATTTCTTATAGTGCGGGTTTGCTTACAATAATTTCTTTCAGCACAAATAGGAAAATCAATAAAAAGTAAAACAATAATTCTATAAGCAATAATTATTTTAACTATCTGCAGTTTTTTTATTATAGTAAAAAAACATGAGACTTATTCTCTTAAAATTTTAAGTATACAGTATTGTTAACTAAGTATAATGTTGTACAGCAAATCCCCAGAATGTTTTCATCTTTCATGACTGAAATTCTATACCCACTGAACAGTAACTTCAAATCCCCCCCCCACTCCCAATCACAGTCCTTGCCAACTACAATTCTGCTCTATGTTTCTATGAATTTGATTATTTTAGATACATCCTATAAGTGGAATTATGTAGTATGTATCCTTCTGTGACAGGTTTATTTACTCCTCTCCCCCCACCCCACACACACCACTAAGGATTTAATACTCAAAAAGTTTGTGAACCCCTCACAACTATTTTTACTGGGTCAAACGGTTTTTACTGCAATATTTCCTATACCTACACAGTCTTCTAATATGTAATGTGAATCTGAAGTGAGGCTAGTCAATATACGGTTTTGAAATTTATTAGACTCTAATGCTTTTCTTTTTTTCTTTTTTTTTTTTGCCCTTTTTTAAATTGTCTTTCGTTTATTTGTTTGAGGAATGTATCATGAGAATACTACTGACAAATATTACCCTATGTAATTTAAGTTAATTAATGACATTTCACTTTTAGGACTAGTGTGTATCCTTTTCATTGATTTAAATAATAATTAATCTCTTTATTTTACTTTAGAATTTTATATCATTATTTGGGTTCTTACTCTAGGTCCTTGTACTATAGTCAGAGTTCTCCAGAGAAACAAATCAATAGTGAGTCTGCATACAGAGCCAGCCAGCCAGCCAGACAGACAGACAAATATAGTTTTATCTTAAGGGACTGGCTCACAAGATTGTGAGGACTGACAAGTTCAAAATTTGCAGAGCAGGCCAGGAGCAGACCAGAGCCCCAGGGAAGAGTTCATTTTGTAATCTCTAGACTGAAGGTTGACTGTCCTCAGGTTATAGCTCTCAATTGATTGGATAAAGAGCACCCACCTTATGGAAGGTAATCTGCTATATTTAAAGCCAACTGTTTAAAATGTTAATCACATCTAAAAAAAAAAATCTACACAGCAACACCTGGACTGGTGTTTGATCGGAAACTAGGTGCCACTGTCCAGCAAAGTTGACATGCAAAATTAGCTATCACAGTCCCCAAAATATCTATCCTCTGATTTACTTTGACCACATTTTACCCTTATTAAAATCATAGTCTTCAAGCTTAATTTTCTTTCTCTTTCCTGATATTTGAGTGGCAGACATCACAAATATCTTGGCGGAGCTCTTTAAACTCTGTAGCAAAAAGCTCTGCACAGCTGGTGTGGGTATCCTTATTATGCTGCTATCAGCAGGTGACACTGGAAGAGAAATTGCTGCTTTTTCCCCAGTTTATAGTCTTCTCTGGTTACTGGCTCTTAGATAGCTTCAGGGTCGCATAACTCATTCTGTGCTCCACTAACATTTTGGGAATCTGTTTATCTCTCACTTTCTGTTCTTTTCTATAATATTGTTCTTTACTTTTCATCTTTCTTGTAGTTCTCACAATTGAGATCATGAAGCTTTTCTTATCTACCACTTCCAGTAAGTTACTTCTAGGCAGAGCCCAGAGTTTCCCATTTTAAATGAGATTTCCTCCCCCCACCCAAAAAAACGGATATATAATGTGATTTATTTATTGATGGCCTTAATTTTTTCGTCTGGTTACTCCATTATTTTATTTATAAAAAGTGTTATTACTATGATAAGTACTCACATTTTATTTAATGACTTTCTATGCTTTTGTTTCTTTCTCATAGTTGTACATAATTATTAACTATTTTGAAATCTGTCTCTCCTGTCCTAAGTGCAAGAAATAATTTCGCCGTGTACTTCAAAGACATCAAGCTGTCTACATAAGGCACTTTTCTATTTTTATTTCCTTATTTTTATGTGTGTCTTACCATTCATGTGCGTGCTCCGAAAGAAAAATGTACTATGTCTTTTGAAACCGAATTACTTGGTTATCAATATTTGTTGATTGGATAAATGGATTTTTTTTAAAGCATACTATCTCAAAGTGTTTTGTTATGGTATAATTATTATTAACCATTTATGAAGAAGCAATGATTTTAGAATCTAATCTGTTTATAAGAAAATACCATTTGTGTCTGTTGTCGAAGAACCCAAGAGTGACACATCAAGAATGGTGTGCTGGCCACATATTATGCTTGCTAAATGTTATTTCAAATTAAATTGTTATTTTACACAAGAGATCAGCCAATAAATTGTTCATAAATCTGTGGTTTTATATGTTTATGCTTTTAGTGAATTACTAGCAAAGAATATTGTATATTCTACATATTGTAAATATGGATGTGGTTCCATAGTGTAGCAGTTAGCATGCCTGCTTTACACACAGAAGGTCCTGGGTTCATGTCCCAGTGGAGCCATGATCCATGTTCTATGGCAATGCCACCCTGAATAAGCCTGATGTCTGATCTTGGAAGCTAAGCAGTGTTGGGCCTGGTTAGTAGTTGGATGGGAGACTACCTAGGAAAACCAGGTGGTGTGGGCATTGATAATAATAATTAATAAATAAATATTATAAATAAAAGCTTAATTTTTCTGTAAAATTGTAAATTTAATTTGAAAAATACTTATACGTTTACTATTTCCATAAAAATGTAGTATGAGGATATTTACATATTCTTATTATCTAAGGAAAAATAAAGAATGCCTTGACTGCTGGCAGCTAAGAGCTAGTGTGAGGATTTCCCAAATAAACACAAGTAATTCCTGGAGAATAATGACCATAAATAGATAAGTCTAGTCTATTACTATGGCTCAACATGATAAAATCAAGACACTTGGCAACCACAAAATTTTTTAAACTCCTTGATTCATAGCAACATGAATAAATACCTCTTTCCCAATGTCAACTAGAACCTGTTTTCATATTTCAAACTTCTAGATAAAACAAACACCATGACACCCTGTTACTGAGTAACAGTAATGAGAAGATATATCTTTGCCTTTTTTTGTAACTTTGGTTGGAAATAATTGAGTCTTTCAGTATATAATATAACAACTATAGAGTTTTGTAATTGCCTTTTATCAGATCAGGGAAATTATCTACCATTTTTAGTGTTTTTGTCATAAATGGTTGTTCAAATTTGTGAAATATTTTATCTGACTCTATTGAAGTGATGGTATGTTATTCTATTAAAATCGAAAGATGGTGCTTTAAAATGATAAATCTTCAAATATTTACCAAGCTTACTTACATTCTTTGAACAAAACAGGAACGAAATCACTTCATCGTGATGTTATCTGTTATATCTATTACTAGAATTTTTTCTGACATTGTGCTAAGAAATTTTAAGATGATGTCATGAGAATATTTTTCTCTAATTTTATATATTTTTTAATGTCTTTAGTTTTGATAACACTGGTCTCATAAAACTAGTTATGAGATATTCTCCCATCTTCATTTTTCTGAAAGAGTATCATGTAATTCTTATTATTCCTTACACATTCGGTAAAATTCATTAGGAAACTATCTTTGCCTAGTGTGCTTTTAATGGAAAAGATTTTAACATAGTTTCATTTTCTTTAATATATATATAGGGTTATTCGGGTGATACATTTATTTTTAAGAGAACTCAGGCAGTTTGTGTCTCACAAAAAAATCTATTCAACTTAACAAAATTTTATATTTTTTATCTTTTTATTGATATTCCCTATATGTTCAACATCATTCTCCTGATTGTCTCAAATTCTTTATCCTGTGAGCATATTTAAGGCAGTTAAAGTCTTTGCCTTGCAAGTCCACTTCTGAGCTCCTTCAGGGAGGGTTTCTTTTGGATTTCCTTTTTTTCTTATGAATAGGCCATACTTTCCTGCTTCTCTCTATGCTTTGTAATTTTTGTTAAGAACTTTACATTTTTAATATTATAATGTAGTAATTCTGGAAATGATACTCTCCCTTCTCCCCAGAGACTGCTGTTGTTGCTTATTGAGGACCACGGTTATCTATTTATTTATTGACTTTTCCAAACTATTTTGCAAGGACTACATTCTTTGCCATATGCCCCATTATCTATGCATTCGGTCAGTGACCTGGCTGAGATTTCTTTGAGTAACTTGATTCAGTAAATAAAAAAGGAAAACAGTGTTTGCCTCTAAATTCTGTCAGTGGGATCTTTCTGTGCTGATCATTCGGTGAACTCCCACTGAGATCAAAGCACACAAACCAGTTTTTGAAGGACCAGGTCCTTATCGCCCACTCTGGTATCAGTAAACTGCACCAGGAATTTGGCCACCATCTCTATAGCTACCTGCCCTGGGGCTTGGGAAAGGGCATTGTAGACGCAATGTGAAATGTCAAAATTTATTGAAATTCGCCTGCCTCTTTTTTAAATCAAGTACTCTCCTGGACACTGAAAGTGCTGAACTATACTCCAGAGTTCTTAAATAGTCAAATCTAAAGTTCTTGTCAGCTCATTGGTTGTTTCCATGGTGGCATAGTTCCTGAAACTTCCTACTGTGCCATCTTCCATGAGCACTTGATTATTTTTAAAAAAATTATAAATTACTTTGGGAAATATGAAATATTTTTTTATGAAATTCTAAAGAATTATACATTCATTTATGTTTTTAAAAATCAGATTAATTTCTTTTCTCACCCATCTAACACTCTGAAATTTATATATAGTCACAATTTTCTTGTTCCCATCTGATTTTTATCACAAATATAAAGCTAAATTTGTAACTAGAAATGTTATTTTATCACTTTTTTACCATTCATTCTTGGTACATTTGACATATTCTTAAATTTCTTTTTTTATATACTAATTTCCATTACCACTGAATGGCACAAAGTGTAAACTAATAAAATAATTTTTAAAAAATGACTGCTGGATAATGAATAAAAATGTAAGTGAATAAGAAGATTTATATAGGAGCTGAAGGATACATAAAAGAACCAATTGTTAATTCCTGATGCAAAAAAAAAGTTATTAAATGAATTAAATTAATCACTTCACAAATGCTTTATAAAACGGTAATGAAAATAAACATATATTTGAGTATTTTAACATACAATTATTTATGCTATAATTCTTATAAAAGAAAAAAGGACAGGGCAGCTCAGTAATGAGATGCTGATACGTAAGTTTGTTAAAAAGCTTTTCAAAGAAATCAGGAACTATGCTACCGAAATAAAATAAAACAAAACACAAACAATAAAATGTTGAAAAAGAGCATTTATAAACAGCAATGATGACTGTGTTAGTTCGTAACACTGATATACACTAAGAAACTGCAGACAGAGTTCAGTCAGATTCAGAAAAGGATAGTGAAAGGAAATAAACAGTGACATAGATATAGAACCATGAGGTAATGATGTCTACTAGGGCAACTTAAATGAATATGTTTGGTGAGCTCTCCTGAACTAGTGGTGGTGCTGATCTACACCTAAGTGAACAAATAGTTTGGCATAGAATAGTTGAAGGTTACTACATTGGTTCTCTCTTTTACATGACAGACAAAATATTTTCTACCTATTATTAAACATTTTATAGCTTGAGTGTGAAAAAGAAGATAAGTTATCACACAGAAGCAGTATCAATTCTTATAGTACATGAAGCAAAAAGAAATATTGGTAAAGAATGCATATAGTTCTATGTAAAGCCTAAAAGAAATAGCCATATGACTCAAAACTTGGCAATGCAGTTAGGGATCTCATATTGGAACAAAAGGTATATTGCCCATTTTAAGCTTCCTGCTGAGTTATAAATTTATCTCCTGGGTTACCAGAATTATTAGAAAATTACTTTTGCTATGCTTTCATTTGTCTGTACTAGGTGTCTAAAGAATATTTCTTCCTGAAATAAGTGATTATATATGTCTTTATAATTAGATCATTTGTCAGTAGAAGGTTAAGCTCAAAAGCAGCAATTTCAGAGAAAATATTTAAAAGAAATTGGAAGCTTTGCTAGTGAAAAGAAACATAGACATTGTAAAAAAGAAATGCTAAGGATATACAAAAATGATATTAATCCTACCTTGTTTGGATCATTATTCTGATCTTATTTTTAAAATTCACAAAGTACAATTGTAATTTAAAACTAAATGCAAGTATAACAGTATGAAATTGGCCACATTATACTTTTTATAATCTGAAGATGCATTACTGTAAGTAGCATATTCAATTTAAAACATTCCTAAAATGAATATATGATATTTTATCTATTTTATACAAGCTATGATACCAAAAAAATTAATAATTTCATATAACATAACCTAGGATTAACCATTTGACAAGGACTCTGGAGTATCCACAACTGTTAGTGTTGGTCTAGACTCCTGAGTTATTGTGATTTGTTACAACTCACCACATGACATGTTCTTTTGAGAAATCTTATAATGAGGCAGTTTTAACAATCTCTTTGATTCTCCACCAAGCACATTCAGCATAATGACATTTAATCATTTTATTGTATATCTGAGTCTCTCGAGTGTTTTCAGATTATCAGAAGAATTGAGTAAAAAGAGTGTTATCAAGATTCTATATCTCACGGGTAAAATTATACATTAGTATATTGGATTATTAATAAGATTATCCAAAATTCCATAAAACAGCATGGGCCTATCTTGTTCTGCTTTACAACTATTTCTCTTAGAGAGGAAGAATGAAACTTGGCACAACATAGTGTGGCCTATGTTTGAATATTTTAGATTTTATAGTAAAAGGTAGAAGCATAGTCTTTGCTCTTCTGTACTTCTGCTATTCGAATCATGAGAGATAGTTATTTTAAACGAATACAGAGGGGACAAATCTTAAAACCGACATCATTTTACTTTCTAAAATAGAATCGGTTAACAGACTATTTAAAAAATACTCAGATATTTTTTGAAATATTATATTTTTAAAACATACTGAATAAAACCTGCATATAAATCTAGTTAATCCAACATAAAATATATATTATGAAATAGTTATTACAAAGACAATTATCTTATTGGCTCCTCTTAAAATCTTTAATTATATGTTAATGTTGGACCAATTAATTTACATTGTCATATGTTTTTGTTACATTATTAAAATATTTTAGTTATTACATTTGTTATTTATTCTATTTACATTTTTAATTACTTGATTATCAGTAAAAATCAAATATCAGAGTGAGATATATACACACAGGTTTATCCCCAAATACTCTATTTTCTATGATATTCCTAATTTTGAAAAGAATAGTTTTAACTTTTCATTACATTTATTATTATAAATTATGAGTGGTATCATTATGTTTTCATAACCTGTGAAGTGGAAAATTAATTACATTGATGTATATATTTCTAAACCTGACTCATATTAGTAATATAGGCTATTAAATGTATATTTTTTTCTCAGTGTTTTTCTCCAGCCCACAAAACATGTATTAAGACATTCATTTGAACTGAAAAACAAAGTTATATTTATATTGGATGGAAAAGTCTGAGTGATTTTTTTTCTTAGTCGATTGTATTAAAGAAGATTGAACAAGGTTGTAAGAAATGACAGCCTTGCCTTAGACTTTATCTCCAAAATTCAAGGACAATGTACCTGCAGGATTCTGGCTTTCCTTCATTTCATCTTTGGTAGTTAAGAAAAATAAAAGAAAGAAAAGAAAAGAAAGAAAAACTGTAACAGCCAACAGTAAAGAATTACATGATTTAATACTATATATTTGAATTTATGCTTTCAAAGTCGCCAAATTGTATAAAATTGACCTGACAATTTATCTTTTTTTTGAAGTTAGTACTTATAGAAGTATGATTTCATTATTTCACCAATGTGCCATGAAATACAAAGTCGTTTCATGTAAATTTTGCAGGCCAGATTTATTTTAACAGTCAAGCTTGCTTTAAGAGAAATAATGTGGTTATAGCTCTCTAAGTATGCTAACCTTTGAATACAGGCTGTGGCAGAAAATGGCTTTTATTAATACAAAAAAATATGCAACTAGAATTTGAAAGTTATTCAGCAACTTGTAATAGGGAATATATCTGCTACCTTTGATCTAAGAAAACTTTAAAGAGAAATTTAAATAATTTATATAAAATTGAAATTTGTTGATCTTCAGTTTTAATGTATACTTAATAATTAATATAGAAATGACATTATTTTTTGATGGAGGAAAAAAGTAGTTAAAAGAGTAAAAAGGTCTGCAATAATCTTCCCATTTTGTAAAACAATACAAATTCTGCCATCCCAGGTCTAAAGCTTATTTAATAATAATTACATAGCAAGAAAGAAAATTTAATTAGCCTCAGTGTCAAAAAAAAAAAAAAGGAAACCAAACTAATCACAAAATACAAAATTATCTATCAACATCACTAATTAAATGACTAGATTTTTAAATAGGATTTTCTTAACGTTTCTATATTTTTATTCGTATAGAAATATACTATTTTTAGTCAAGAGGAAAATGTATGTTCTGGTGATAAATATTTCAACCCAGTTTTATATACTGCAAATTTCTATTAATATCATGAATCATGTGCAAGTAACAAATATTAACATGATCAGGAAATCTGGGAGGAAGCAAACTCAATAATCCAATGAAGCAAGCATATCTACATATCACTGAGGATACAGATAGTAGTAATACCTTATCAGAAATGGAAAGACTGTGTCCAAAGTTGAGGAGTTAGTAGAGTTAGACAGAGTCACACAGAAACATTCTAAGCACTCACATCAAGCAAGTATCTAGGACAGCAGCATAAACTCGAAAAATCAGGCAGATAGTAGCTTTCTATATAAGCATTCTAGGTGGAAGTGCAGAAGATCGAGGTGAAGACATTACAGTAAAACTCATAGTTTATAACATGTATCCAGTAATAGAGAGAAGCAGGTATCCAGGAAAAGAGAAATTTGATTACAAGGTTTGGTAATTTGGAGTTCTTCGTTTTACTCCAAAATTATACAGAAAAAAAAAATTATGCATTTTAATTATATATAGTGAATGAATGTTTAAATAATAAGCATTATATATTGTATTATATATGCAATCTCCTCTTTAGAGATCTATCGAGAGAGAATAAGCGATGTGAATTAAGAAACCAAGAAAAGAGAAGGGCCTGAGTAATGAGAAACTTATCCTACAGATACAAATAGTAGTCACAGGAAGCGATAGCAAGAACAATTTCTGAAACTAGATCAGTGTTTCTTGAAAGAAAATACATTATATAATCTCTTTAAGGATTCCAGAACCCTAGTTAGAGTATAGATGAAACTATAATTTTGGGTAAATTGGAATGCACTACAGGTAGAGAGTGCTGAGTAGAATTTGAGTTATTTGCTAATGCATTAATTGTTCATAATTGTTTGCTGATTTCTGCTTAGAAGCTGAACTAATTTTTAGGTTTTTGAATTCCATTTTTATAAAATATAAGTATTTGGAATACATATGAATTCTGTTTATAACTCTGAGAGCTCAGCAAAACTATGTCCTATTATGGAGTAAAATGCAGTGTATCATCATCCCAAGGACTGGAGAAATTATCCTCAAGGTGGTTGAAGTCAGGGGAACTGAAAGAAACTTCTAAACATGGGCAAAGTAGGTCAGGTGTGGAAAATAAACCTAAACGTCAAGACTGTAAGGTTGGCAAAACCAACATTGAAAAGGAAAAAAAGAGAGAGAGAGAAAGCTCAGAATGTGGGAAACAATTTAGATGAACAATGTAAAAGACTTTCAGACAAGTGATTTCATGAGTAAGCACAAGAAACATGTTTGAAGTCTATTTTTAGATTTGCCAGCTACATGGTGTAGAAATATGCTGGAAAGATCAAGGGGACAATACAGAACTGGTCGGAATATACAGCAAAATGTCAAACTTTATTCATACAAAGTTGAAATATGTTGGAGCCTCACTTTTACATTTCCTCCCACGAGGCCAAGTTACGAGATGTCTTAGATTTTACATTTCTAATAGTTATATTACTCCAAAATTAAACTCCAGGTTTTGAGTTCCAAAAATGTGATTATATATAAAATATGCATATAATTAGTGTGTTTATTTTAAATAAATAATTGTGTACAAATATTATACACATTTTTCTTTTAATATTTACATGTTTAGATGTAAATACCATTGCCATCCCCATTTTAAAGCTGAGGAAACTGATCATGAGAATTATTTAAAATGTAACATCAAAAAACAAATAAGTGGCATACACAGGACTCTATTCCAGGACTATTGAGCTGAGCTCCTAACTTTCATATAGTACTATAATTTTACATTAAAAGTCTATTTTATTTTTATCTGCATTTCTTTGGTCTGAAAAAAATAAATGCAGGAAAATAACAATCATAATAACTATTTTTTTTGTTTCAGCCTGTGAAATATTTGTCCTCATAAAACGTCAGGGTTGATGTCATGTTAAGATATTTGTACACTATAATTAACAAAATTAAAGTAATTTAAGTATTATTTTTATTTTTTCTAAAAGATTGGCTGAGTAAACTTTATAGTACTGCTATAAAAAGGTAGTAAAATTTTTATTGAATAAATATAAAACCATACCAAGGAAACTATAAACTTCTAGTAGGGTTCAAATTTATTACCTGAGTATCTAGGATATTGTCCTTCTCAGTTTTCAAAACACAATCTTAAAAATTAAATACATTTTGAAAAATTGGAATACACATTTTATATTCAAAATGTTATTCTCTCTACAAAAGGATAGGAAGATTTGAAAATGAGGAATTATGCAAATAAACAACACATCTGATTCCTATGTCTGATTCTTGATTTAAGAAGATGCATGAAAAGGACCTTAGAATGCACTCATGTGTCTAAAAGGATGATCAAAGAACAAGTCTGCACAAAAGAAGAGATCAGCAAGTCTGGATTAAGCATCACCTTCAGTGTTATGGTGAATAAAATACTTGGGAATTTAGGGTCTAAAAGACATGCAAATTAGATTTTCAACATTTTTACAGTATAGTAAGCATTTTGATAAAAAAAAAGTATACTGACCTATACAATAATTATATTCCACATACAAATCTTACGATGCCTCAGAGTTTTTTTCCCTCAGTTTTGTCCCAAATCTCTAGTAGTTTAAATTACTTCAGGATTGTTTTAACTATTATTTGTGGAGTGCTTACAATGTACTCTGCTTCATATCACATATCTTATATCATTTAATCCTAATAAAAATCTTATGAGATAGATATTATTTTTGTCTATTGCAGAGTCAAAGAAGTTGATGATCGATTACTCATATCATACAACTATGAAATAACAATTTAAAATATGTCCCTCTATTTCTAGTTTACACGCTCTCTCATCAGTAAATGAATGTTTTCATTCACTGTCAGCTAAACATGTTATACTCTTTCCTCTGGAAAATATTTACTCATAAATTAGTTTTCTTGTTTTATCCCAATTGGATTCCTGTCTATATAATCCTGTAATAACAAATGTATTTATACCTATTACATGAAATTTATTTTTTCTAAGTTCAAATAAGATGTAGGTGAATATACTTTGCGAGTTAATATATAAAGTACAACTATGAAGTTAGATAATCAATATGGATGTTTTTTTAAAAAAAATTTTCTTTCTTTACTTATTTATTTAACATTTTATTTATTTTCCCTCTCCCTCCTCCCACTTCCCTCTGGTAATCACTAGTCCATGGTCCATGTCCTTGAGTCTCTGTTTGATTGCCCTGTTCATTTGTTGCTTTTTAGTTTATATCCCACATATAAGTGATATCATGTGATTTCAACCTTTTCTGATGGCTTATTTTGCTTAGTATGGTTATTTCAAGGTCCATCCATGTTGTTCCAAATGGCAGTATTTCATTTCTTCTTATGGCTAATATTCCATTGTATATATGTACCACTGCTTCTTTAGTCAATCATCTATCGTAGGATACTTCGGTTACTTCCATGTCCTGGCCACTGAATAATGCTGCTATGAATATCAGTGTGAAAATATCTTTTTGGATATGGATTTTCAAGTCTTTGGGGTAAATATCCAGTAGAGGAATTGCTGGATCATATGGTAGATCAATTCTTAGTTTTTTGAGGAATCTCCATACTGTTTTCCATAGTGGCTGTACCAATTTGCAGTCCCACCAGCAGTGTATGAGGGTTCCTATTCCTCCACATCCTCTCCAACATTGGCTATTACTTGTCCTGTTGATTATAGCCATTCTAACAGGTGTGAGATGGTATTTCATAGTGGTTTTGATTTGCATTTCCCTAATAGCTAGCAATGTTGAACATCTTTTCAAATATTTGTTGGCCATTTGTATGTTCTCTAGAAAGAAGTGTCTGGTCAGGTCCTCTCATTTTTTGATTGGATCGCTTGTTTGTTTGTTTGTTTGTTTGTTTTTTGTTATTGAGTCGTATGAATTCTTTGTATATTTTGTATATGAGGACATTCATTATCAGAGGCATTGCTTACAAATATATTTCCCCATTCGGATTGCTGTCTCTTTACTTTGTTCACAATTTCTTTTGCTGAGCAGAAGCTTTTTAGTTTGATGTAGTCCCAAAGTCCTCTTTAAGTCACAGGTCCTTGAGTTTAGTCCCTATGTTTTCTTCTATGCATTTTATTGTTTCAGGTCATATATTCAGGTCCTTGATCCATTTCGAGTTAAGTTTGGTGTGTGCTGATAGGCAGTCTAGTTTCATTCTTTTGCAAGTGGCTTTCCAGTTTTCCCAGCACCATTTATTGAAGAGGCTTTTCTTTCTCCACTGAATGTTTTGGCTTTTTGTCAAAAATTATTTGCCATATAAATATAGGTTTACTTCTGGACTTTTGATCCTGTTCCACTGGTCATGTGTCTGTTTTGCTGCCAATACTATGCTGTTTTGATTTTTAGGTAATATAATCACTTTAACTATGTTGATTCTTCCAATCCAAGAATATGGAATAGCTTTCCATTTCTTTGTATCTTCTTCAATTTCTTTTAATAGGGTTTTATAGTTTTCATTATATAGGCCCTTCATATGTTTCGTTAGATTTATACCTAGGTATTTTATTCTTTTTGTTGAAATTGCAAAAGGAATTATTTTTTCTACTTCTTTTTCTGACACTTCGTTATTAGAATATAGGAACATTATGGATTTTTCAACATGATTTTGTGTCCAGAAACTTTACTGTATTTGCTTATTGTTTCTAGTAGTGTTTTTGTGGAGTCTTTAGGGTTTTCTATATAGAGAGTTACATCATCTGCAAATAGTGACGGTTTGACTTCTTTGTTTCCTATGCCTTTTATATCTTTCTCTTGCCGAATTGCACTTGCGAGGACCTCCCACGTTATATCGAATAACAGCGGCGATAGTGGACAGCTTTGCCTTGAGCTTAGAGGGAAAGTTTTTAGTTTTCAGCATTAAGTATTTATTATATTAGGGTATTTTCCTTCTATATCAATTTTGTTAAGAGTTTTGATCATAAATGGATGCTGTATCTTGTCGAAGGCTTTTTCTGCATCTATTGATATGATCATATGATTCTTATTTTTTAATTCGTTTATGTGGTGTATCACATTAACCAATTTGCATATGTTGAACCATCCCTGTGCTTCTGGAATGAAGCCCATTTGATTGTGGTATATAATTGTTTTAACATGTTGCTGCATTTGGTTCGCTAATATCTAATTTAGCATTTTTGATCTGTGTGCATGAGAGATATTGGTCTGTAGTTTTCTTTTTTTGTGTAATCTTTACCAGGTTTTGGTGTCAGGGTGATAGTTGCCTCATAAAATGAGTTGGAAAGTATTGCCTCCTCTTCGATTTTTTGGAAGAGTTTGAGGAAAATAGGGATTAAATCTTCCTTGAATGTTTGGTAGAACGCACTGGTGCAGCCATCTGGTTCTGGACTTTTACTTTTTGTTAGGTTCTGATGATTGTTTTGATTTCCATATTGCTGATTGGTCTATTTAGATTTTCCAGTACTTCTTAATTCAGTCTAGGAAGGTTGTTATTTTTCCAAGTACTGATCTTCTTTAGGTTATTAAATTTGGTGTTATATACTTTTTCATAGTATTCTTGCATAATCCTTTGTATTTCTGCAGTGTCAGAAATCCCCTCTTTCTCCCTTGATTTTGTTTCTTTGTTTCCTTTCTCTTGCTTCTTTAGTGAGTCTAGCCAGGGGTTTGTCAATTTTATAACCTTCTCAAAAAAACAGCTCTTTATTTTATTTACTTTTTTCTATTTTTTTTTTTTTTGGTCTGTTTTCAATTTCATTTCTTTCTTTTCTAGTTTTGATTATTTCTTTCCTTATGCTGACTTTAGGCTTCATTTGTTCTTCCTTGTCTAGTTTTTTTTTTTTTTTAAGATGAAGTGTTAGGTTTTTTATTTGGGCTCGTTCTTGTTTTTAGAGATAGGCCTGGAATAATGTGAACTTTCCTCTTATGACTGCTTTTTCTGTGTCCCGAAAGTTTTGATATGTTGTACTATCATTATCATTTGTTCCTATTTATTTCCTGATCTCTCTTTTTATTTCTTCTCTGACTCAGTTATTCTTCAGTAGTATATTGTTTAATCTCTATGTATTTGTGGTTCTTTCTGCTTTCTTTTTACGGTTGATCTCCGGCTTCAAAGCATTATGATCAGAGAATATGAATGGTATGATTTCAACCCTCTTATATTTGTTGAGGCTATTTCTGTGTCCCAATATGTGGTCAATTCTTGAGAAGAATGTATAAGCAGCTGTTTAAGAATGAAAGACTTTAAATGTCAATTATGTCCAGTTAGTAATGTATCACTTAAGGATGTTATTTCCTTATTGATTTTCTGTTTGGATGATCTGTCCATATCTGACAGTGGAGTATTTAGGTCTTCTACTATGATAGTGTTTTGGTCTGTTTCTCCCTTTAATTCTGTTAATTGCTTTATATATTTCAGAGTTCCCTTATTCGAAGTATAGATATTAATAAGTGTTATGTCTTCTTGGTGCATGATTCCCTTTATCATTATGAAGTGTTCCTCGGTATCTTTCTTCACTGTTACTCTCACTTATCTGCGAATGCCATTTGCTTGGAAATCATTTTCTACCCTTTCACTTTGGGTCTGTATTTGTCTTTGGAACTGAGATGTGTCTCTTGGAGGAAGTATATGGTTGGGTCTTGTTTTTTGATCCATTCTGCAACTCTGTGCCCTTTTATTGGTGAGTTCAGTCCTTTTACATTTAGGGCAATTATTGAAATATGAGGTCTTTTTATAGCCATTTTATCTTTTGCTTTCTGGTAGCTCAATGTTTCCATTGCTTCCTTGTCCTTGTTTTTCTGTTTTCTTTATTTTGGTTGGCTTTTGTGGGTTTTCCCTCTGGTCCTTCTTGTATGTTATATACTTCAGTTCTGAATCTTTGGCATGTGGTTACCATTACGAATATGTAAAGAATCGTTCTATATATACAGTCGTCCCTTTTCTTCTGCATATGCCTTATCTCAATTTCCCTTTGCGAATTTGGATCTTTGAATCTTCCCCTTTTTAGTCACTGCTGTCTCAATTTGTCTCTATGTATGCTGAATGTTCATTTTCAGTCACTGCTGTCTCGATTTGTCTCTATGTATGCTGAATGTTCATTACTATCTTGCTATAATAATTCTCTTCTTATTATTTAGATAATAATATTATAATGTGCTGTTCCAATTAATGGTCTCACTCCTCTTATCAGCCTTACTCCTAATTATAGTTTTTGTTTGTTTGTTTGTTTGTTTTGTTGTTGTTGTTTTGTTTTAGGTGAGTTGACCTCATTCAGTATCTCCTTTAGTGCAGGCCTCATAGTAGAGAATTTCCTCAATTTTTGTATGTTTGGAAAGGTCTGTATTTCTCCTTCATATCTAAAGGAGAGCTTAGCTGGATACATTATTCTTAGCTGGCAATTCCTTTCATTTAATAGTTTGAATATTGATTCCACTCCTTTCTGGCTTGTAAGGTTTGTGCTGAGAAGTCTGATGATAATCTAATGAGTTTTCCTTTATAGGCTACCATCTTCTTTTCCCTGGCTGCCCTGAGAATTCTGTCTTTGTCATTGATTTTTTGATAATTGTAATACAATGTGTCTTGGTGAAGGCCTTTTTGGGTTGAGATAATTGGGTGTTCTGTTGACTTCTTGAAATCCAAACTCCAGATCATTCCTTAGATTTGGCAAATTCTCATCCACTATTTGTCTTAAAATGCTTTCTAACCCCTTCTCCTTTTCCTCCTCTTCGAGAATGCCCATTATTCTTATGTTTCTTCTCCTGATGCTATCAGCTAGTTCTTGAATTTCTTTTTCATTATTTTCCATTCTTCGGTTTCTCTCTTCTTCCTTCTGATACATTTCTAGATTTCTGTCTTTGATAACACTGATCCTTTCCTCCATTTATTCAACTCTATGTCCCAAGCTTGCTATTTAATTTTTCAACTCTTACAGTGTGTTCTTTATCTCCAGAAGGTCTATTTGGTTCTTTTTGAGGATTTCAATCTCCTTGCTAAAGAATTCATTGTGCTCATCTAGCTGCTTCCTGAAATTGTTGATATGATTAGTTTCGGATGTCATTGAGTGTTTTCAGAAATACCATCCTGAATTCTCTGTCATTTAAGTGATATATTTCTATGTCTGTAAGCTTATTTGCTGGAGATTTTTCTCTTTATTTCTGAGATGCCTTGTCACTTGGGTTGTTTATGGTGTTTAATGGACTATTTCTCCACCTGGGCATTAATGGAAGCGTGTTCTGCTTTTTTTCTTTTTCCAGAAAGAAGATGTATTATATAATGGTCCCTAGCCTGTTGCAAAGCTGTTTTTCTGTTTCCAGTAGGTGGCATCTAAGCCTCTTGGATCTCTGCTTTATATAAAATCTTAATAATGTTTTTTTGTTCCTTATAGATGTTTAATCATGCTTGCTACCCTCAATCTCAGTTCTTGTCACTGTTAGTGACAGTTTCAGTAGTGTTTGCAGATTCCTCTGGGGCTCCGTGATGATCAGTCTCAGAGGGTATGGAGGGAGGGGCCTTCTGGGTTGTGGGATGGGGGCTGAGGCTCAGCCTGGGTTTTGCCTCTGTGGCTGGTAAAAATCAAGTGTTGTTTCTCTGTGTCCCCACTTTTCTGCCATCCCCATTTCTGTGCCTTCTGCCTTGATGACTGGGCACTGCCGCCGGCTGCGTGGAGTTCACAGCACTCCCAGGCAGGTCTGTTCAGGGAAGTCACCATACCTTCTCTCCTACCCCTTCTCCTACAGGGAGCTCCGGCTGCGAGAGGCAGCTTCTTTATTTCTCCCAGTCCACTGCCTGACACCCGAGGTTCTGACCTGTGGTAGCTCTTATGCTCAGATCCCATGTTCAGACATGCTGATGTGCAGTTTGGGTGTTTTTTGTTGTTGTTGAGTTTTAGATGTTCAGCTTATTGTTGTTTCAATGGGAGAGATCTAAGGATGTCTCTCACTCCGCCATGTTTTTTCTGCTTGTCTTTAGATGGTGATAATTATCTAAGTCTTTGAGTTTGGAACCAGTCCTAAGACAGATGCCCAGTTTAGGAAAATGAAACAATAGATTTAGTACTGTCTGGGTTTGATACTGAGCCACAATTCTTCTCCTAAGTCTTGGCATTAGAAGAGTCTGATTGTGTGAAACTGGTACCTTTATTCAGAACCAACAGCTAACACATGTTAAATCTTGCAGTGTGGTCAGAAAAATCTGAGCTTCAGATACACCTACAAAAGGCAAAATGAGCACATTATCAATGCACAACATGCCAAGCCTTCGTTCAAGCCCATCTGAAAATGATGCTAATAGCACATTATGAGCTTTGTTATAATTCAGCTACAAGGCTAAGTTATGCATGTCAACTGTGTATCAAGTAAGCTGGTCAAAGCAGTCAGTTATCCCTATATGAAATCATCTTGAATCTACCCGACGGCCCTCTAAAACCCTGACTTCATTCATTCATTCCTCAAACAAATATATGTTCTTCTTCTAATGTGTGCCAGACACTGTTCTAAACATTTGAAACTCATCTGTGAATAAAACTGGAAAACACTTTAGAGTATAAGGTACTCAGCACATACACACACTCTCCTCTCCCACTATTTTCCAGTTGATTCTGCTTACCCTAAGCCTCAGGATATGATGTTATCTTACTTTTCTAAATGTAAACATTTCTCTATACACATTTACATGTATATATATATTTCATAGATAAATAAATGTTACATAAACTCTATTGAATCTCTTGTCATTCGTATGTTTATGTTTTTTTCTTGATGAATTGGTATTTTCCTCATTCTCCAAATTTAGTGTTTTATCTAAATTTCATATTTGACTAAACAAACTTATATATTCAAAGTGATTAAGTAATGATAACACAATTACATATGTTTTTCTAAGCAAATATAGTGAGAACTGATTTAAAATATATGACCACCATTACAAATAATTGTAAATGCACAAGATATATTTTTATCTAACTGGACTTTTGTGTGCTAAATTGGTGTACATAATGTATACATTTATTTTAAAGGGTACATTTGTCAAACTTGTCTAGATATTTCTGAATTCAAATTAAGGCTAAAATTGTTACCTTTCTTCACTGCATATTTAAGAGAATATAATATTGTATGATATTTACTAAAGTAAATTGTTTTATGAAAATTGATATAACTTTTTATTAATCTTGAAGGCAGTCATTAAAATTCTTAGTACATAATTTAGTTCTTATTTTATGTCATTTGTGAAGTGTATAAAATAAAATGAAAAGGAGAATCATTCTGGTTAATATTCTGGACAGAAGTGGTAAGAATTGAAATATAACCAATTAATACTTTTCTTAAATTCTCATTTCAGGGATACGATGTTATTTTACTAAATAAAATCATGTGTATATTTTAGTTGAAAAGGACATTATAGCTGATTCCTTATCTACATATTCTATTTAGATACTCTAAAAGAAAAAGTCAAAAGGAAAATAAGACAAATGGTAGAAACAAACAAAATTAAAGGTAAAAATAGAAGCTATTCAAGCATGAATTAGAGTTCCAACTGAATCAATGAATGTTTAAAGTCCCTATCATACTGTAGGCTAAAAATATGTTACTTATAAGTTATTTTTAGACTCAGAAAAGGTTTTCACAAAGTACAAAAAAAGTTTAATGTTTATATAAATATTGTAATAAAACTGGCCAAAATTCAGCTTGCTAAGCTCTGTCAGAATTCTCCATAACCACTAAACTATAATCTTGATAAACTCACTAAAATGCAATATATATTTTTTAAATTTTAAATGGGAAGTAATTTAGATCTAGAGAGAGAATTTGAGGGTTATCTTGCAGAACCAAGCTTAGATACTGAGGTTCTAACCCATGCCCTTTCCATTATGACATGCTTATATTTGGAGGTTTACAAAACCCAGTATTTTTACAAATGCAGCAAAAATACTGGATTCTAAAATAATAATGATGATAATGATTAGCAAACTAGAATAAATATTAATGCAAAGAGCAGGGGAAATATACAATAGACTAATAATGTATCTTAGTTTGCTTTGGCATTTCCTGTTTTACAAATATGTTCCAGGTACATTTCAAAAAGTAACCGCAATACAAATTTCAATTAAATATAAAATAAGTTAATAAAAAAAAGACAATAAGAATTTGTTGCAAGATGCCACTCCTTCTTCTGTGCTCACACAGCACAGTTCATATAACTATTAAAATACTCATCTTTTTTTTTTTTCAATTATGCTTACAGTATCCCTCTCTAGATTACAAGTTTCTAGAGGCAAGTACTACATTTTATTCATTTCTGTGTCATAAGTTTCTGCTACAATGACAGTACACAGTTAGGCACTAAATTAATATTGTTGAATAAATGAAGAGGACATTACTTTTAAAAAGATGTGAGTGTATCTCTTCCACAAATGTGTGATTTATGATATAAGTTCTTAAATAAAGTATGGCAAAATTGATTTCAAAAATAACTTTTCTAGCTGCATTTATGCTGCTTAATTTAGCAAAATGGCACTCTTTCAAGGCCTCTTGTGCATCTTAAAAATAATAAGGTTTTGTGTTACATCTGAGTTTATAGTTGAATTTTTAAAGCTGATAGTAGTCGAAAGCACAAATACCAAGCGGAGAGGGAAAGAAGTAGATAAGGGTAAAGGAGGTCAAATATATGGTCACAGAAGGAGATTTGACTTTGTGTGGTGAACACACAAAGCAATATATGCATGATATATTATTGAATTGTACACTTGAAACCTATATAATTTTATTAACCAATGTCACCCCACACACTTAATTAAAAAAAAAAAAATACAAGTATATGGATTCCTAGAATTCCCACCAAGATCCTTGAGAACACTTGTTAACTGAATGGCAAATTTTCTCTATAGAAAACTAGAAACACTATCATTTTCCTTGTGAATACCCAATTATCAGGTTGGGTAGGTAGATGACCAAAGATAATAGCACTGCTGTTTTGTTATGGCTAACCTAACTAGGATTGATTTATCTGGAGTTTATTTATAGTACTGATGGATTCAACAAGTGTTTGATACATGCTGTTTTCTGATCTGGAGCCCAGGATACCAAATTTAGTAACATGCAGTTTATGTCCTGAACGAGCTGTCAACCCTCTGTCATTATTTGTATCATTACAGGACATCATTACAGTATGGTAAAAATGACAGTGGGGTTTTCTTATTTTAAAATGGGGTCAACGTATCTTTGAAAATTATTTTATTCTGCATATTTATTCCTTCTCCAGGGACAGATACTTAGGAGGGAAGTTTTGATCATTTTTAAGGAAATGTTTCCTGTTATCAATCATGCAAAGTAACACCCAGGATGAGTAATAAGATTTTTTTTTTCAGTAGGGTTCTTTTATCAGTAATGTGTATTCTCATTTCCCTCTTATTTAGCCTGAGGCAAGGGCTGGATTTGGATTGCTATTAGGGGAAGTGATCTTGAAGAACAATAGTGGGTGACTGGGAAGATTGAAACAGGAAAGAAGATATGCCTATCCAAAGGTAAGTTTTCAAGTTGACCGCCACTGCAGGAAAACTGGCCTCATTTTCACTAGGAAAACTCGGAAGATCTTTATACAAATAATATCAGAGACTAAAGAGGTGCATGTCCTTCAGATCCCAACACCTATCAATCAAGGGCTGCACGATGAGATAGCAACACTTCCATCATTCTAGATTTGCATAAACGTCAGAATTGTTTCCAGGTTCCTATAGGCATCACATATGGCAATGGACAAGAATCACAAAACAGAAAGCTAGAGATATATATGATCCATTTAAGAAATTGCGATTTGGTTATATTTGCATACAGCTGGTTTCCACAGCTATTCCTAGAGTAAAAGTGAGCTCAGAGGATGTGAAATAAGGTATAAGTTGTGCCTGATATGGTCAGTGAAGTTTTCACTTTATATTTGAGAATACATTCCAGCATAGGTAGTTCTGCTTGTATATGTCACTGCATAAGCAGAATGTTGACTTCTAGTGATGGAGAGATTCCTTTCCAAAGAATATAATAGCACTGGTTCTCTTTCTAGTAAGAGAGTTATAAATATTGTATGTCATTATTTTCCCAGCTGTGTACATGTATTCCTGTTCCCAAGTGTTTGCAAATAAGAAAGCAGAAAAAAATATGTATACATTTTTGTTATTTAGTAGCTTTATTTATACATACTTATGTGCCAGATGCACAACAATGAAACAGAGAAAGCAATTGGTTCCCTCTTTAGTACTTTTGTTGGTATGCTGACAGTATGCAGACTCACATAAGCTCAACAATAGTCGGAAGCTTATAAGAGGACTGGAGAGTCCACAGAGAATGGCAATGATATTCTGGGATCACATTACTGAAAAGATGTCCTGCTCAATTTTGCTTGAGTTGTTAGAATTTTAATTTTACCTTCACAATAAAAAGTATTCCTTAGATTTCATATAAAAACATTTTCTATCTTCAGTCTGTGTATAAGATGTGTTAGACAAAAATTCCCTTCTCAAAATATCTTCTTGTTAGTATGAGAGATGTACTAATAAGCACCTAGGAGGATTTGAGGATAACTTGCCACAATTGGTCAAACATTCTAATGGAGTCATAAACACTCCATCAACTCTGGCAGGTACCAATAAGACAAACTGAGAATATTATTTATAACTGGCTTTGTCCAATATGTTTTTTAACCTAGAACTATCTGCCACAGTGACCCAAGCTTTGTTTACACCCATGTATTAATTTATAGAAGTTATCTGAAGAAAGAGTATTATAAGAAGCATGATTATTTTTAAGTCCAAAATTGCATTTGTGCCTAAAAAGTTAAGGCAGAAATTTCCCATTCTTTATATGTTCCATTACATGGTGGACTTTCACTTGCATTACTAAACTAAAGATTTGAAAAAAAATTATATTAACTCTGTCACTTCTGCAGCAACAATTCACTATTATTCTTCATATACTGTGAAAACTACTGATAAATACATCATCCTCGACCTTCAGAAGTCTGAAGGCCACCAAATGGCTACTATTAGGCATACTCAGTTGACACTTACTTTACCAAAAATGCTACAATAACTTAAAGATATACTATGTTGAAAGGAAGTAGAGAGAAATATGAACATTGACCTTTACTTTGATCTCTCATAGTCACCATAATTTTCCTTTTGCAAGAACATATTTCCACTGAGAGTATACTATATAACCAGAATGTCACTTGAGATCTACCAAATATCTATTTTCTTTCTGACATACCTACTGACTGTCTTAAGTACTAAAATTTCCAATATGCCATAATAGGTTGTGAATTTCTGTAGATAAATGGTGTCTGAATAAATAAAATTATTAATCTGCTAAAAAGTATTTAAAATTCTCTACATATGACACATGATATATGGTATGAGAGAATCAAAAGAAGAAATTATGTAGTCTCCATTTTGATGCAGCCATAAATTTGATGAAACTAGAAACAGGGAACAATGAAGTAGTACAATTTGGTACAGATTATAACTGCAATGAGGGTTGTAAAAAGGTAAAAGACAGTGAGCTCAAGAAGTATTACATGAAGAAGTTAGAGATTAATCTGAGATCTAGAGAATAAATAAGGTTTTGCTCAATGAAAAAATCTAAAATCTTAAAAATGAAAAAAAATTAAATCACCTGTGAATGAGGAGGAAGTATATACTGAGAAAAAGAGATATACTGCTAAATAATCTCTCCAAGAAAGACATTTCCAGTATAACACAGAACAAAGGTGAATAAATACCAAGAAATAAACTTATGGAGAATCTTAAATGCCAGAAATAAACTTATGGAGAATCTTAAATGCCAGATGACAGATCATAGATCTTCAGAAAGGAAGTGATATGGTTAAAGTAGTGAAGAAAAAAATATATATATTTGCTAGTAGTTTTAGATAAATTGACCTAAAAAAATCAGGGAGCTTGTAGAATAACCATTAAACAGAGTTACAAAAATGAGAAGTAGGATAGTGAAGAGAGATTAAGTACAATTAGTACTTACAATAGTACAAACAGTAAGGTACAATCCCAAGAAATGCTGAAAGGAAAAACATAAAAACATTTCACTTTTCTCCATAAAGATTACATGAAAAGGAAAAAAAAAACACATGATGCAAAGATACCTAGTTTTTAATAATAAAAGAAGTGTACACCAATCAATTAAATGGAGATAACTGGAAAAAGAGATGAGTTGGGGCAGGGAGTACATGAATTTCATTTTGGAATATGATCATCTAGAACAAGACTTGTAAGTGAAATTGTTCTTTAAGTTGCTGAAAAAATCAAACAGAGTGAAAAATAAGGACTAGAGAATAACAGGAGATATAAATTTCAGGTACATCAGCACCATTAGGGAGCATATAATAGAATGTTTCCTGGGATTTACTGTAAAGCAAAATTTGCTAAGAATGAAATTTTGAAAAATGGTTACCGAAAAAGAAAAGAATGGTCAGAAACAATATAAGTAAAGAAGAAGAATCTGTAAAAATAGATTTTCAAAAATAGGTATTCTTTAAAACAAGGCAATCAGCCTTAATGGAATATACTTTCATATCATGCTTAAAGGTAATTTTAAAAGTTAACAATTGCTTTTGTCATGTGGTCTTTTATCATAGGAGCACTTGAAGAAGAGGAGAAAGTGGGCTGGCTATCGATTTTTAAACAATTGTAAACTCAAAAGCTGAAGTTCCAGTCGAATCTCTGAAATCTGGACCATTAGAAAATGAAAAAGAAAAACAAAAACAAGTTACTCCTACTCCCACTTCTCAGTCCCCACCTCAAATTTGAGACCAATTTACTGTGTCAGGCAGTGAATAAGGATTTGGTACTTGTTTGAAACTGTTTCTTAAAATATGTAGGGTAATTATTAAGTCTAATTTTGAATTACAGTGTATAGTATATATTTTATAAACTCCACCCCCACCAATAATTAAACAAAGATTCAAAGAAAAACACAATGTGAAATTGTCATTAGTGGGACTATCTGTACTGTAAACAATTGAACAAGTCTCCTGAAAGCTATGGCAAATAAACAGATAGAGTTTTAAAGACTAGCAAGGAAGACTGTTCTTTACATTCATATTTACTGAATTTGGCTCGCCAGAGTTTTAATCTCAGGCAAACAGCTTGCTGCATCCTTGCTTAATACCTTCTGGGTGGAAACTAATTTTACTGTTGATTAGGTAGGAACATATTTGAGCTTGTACCACAATTTAAAGGGATAGAATCCAACTACTATTTTTTTTCACTCTACCAATCATTTAATACTTATATAATTATAGCCTTTTCAAATAAAAGTTATACTCATGAATATCTATTTATTTCAATGGGAATAAAAGAAAGAAATAAAAAGATCCCTGGAATTTTAATTTTGAAATGACACACATTTCAACCCATCTCCCTCTACATAGATTTATTATATTCTGTAGAGAATCAAATTACATAACTCTTCTAGAGTGGATTTGATGCGTCTCTCTCTCTCTCTCTCTCTCTCTCTCTCTCTCTTTTTTTCTTATGCTTTGCTTTCTTTTTCCCTTTCTAACTTAAATTGCTCTAACAAGTACCATCTAACATGTGCCAGTTAAGGGCCAAATGTTCACTTCACAAATGTGCTAGGTATCTATACAATGCACTTTTCAATGTAATGTTTTTACTGTTTATTAAAGGCAAAATTATTAATGTTTATAAGAGAACTACTGAAAGATATGTTATACCATGTACCATCCAAGATAAAAGGAAAAGTAATGCCACAAAATTCATTTTTATATCATATCTCTCCTCATCAAAAATGTAAACAAACAAAAACCTTGTGACAATGAAAGAGAAATCTGTATTTGTCGAATCCTTCTTTAAAAGGTCATGTCACCTCTCTAATTTTTCCATTAACCTCTAGTCTTCTCAAAAATATGATAAACTCCTTCACTATAAAGACTGCCTTGGGGTAACAGGGGTCAAATATATGGCGACAGAAGGAGACTACATTTGGGGTGGTGAGCACACAATGCAGTATACACATTATATATTATAGAATTATACAACTGAAACATATCGTTATTCACCATGTTACCCCAATAAATGAAATTTTAAAAAAGTAAAAAAAAAAAAAGACTGGCTTTCCATGGTTTTTATCAAACTTCTGGTTACATAGTATATGCTAAACACATTTTCAGATTTAATTTTATTCAAATACAAAAATTTATAATTAAAAAAAAGACACAGCCCAGTTTTTATAGCTGAACTTCAGTGGATGTTAGCTGAAAAACTAAGTGACTGAACAAATATATGAATAAAGCTCTATGAATTTTACTTTGATATTTATTAGTTTATTCTTTTTTTAAATCAAACTTTTCTATAAACACTATTTTATAAATATCCAAAATGAAGTCATCGATGCTGAAATAGAAAGCCTTACATATTTAAGGGTAAACCATTTAATTGCTCAACTATTTTAAATCAACTCATTAAATAAACTCAACTAGTCCTCTGTTTCATTTACTTTGGTATAAATATTTTAAAGGACCTCTAAGGCAAGGACAATTTAGTTTCTCTATAACTAATCTTTACCACATAATTAGTGAAGATTATGACTTTTAATTGTATAATTTAATAGATCTTCTATTCCAAACTTTTATAATGAATGCTATTCTAATAATGTTTGATAACTGTATCTATCAGGAAAAAAAGTATGCTCATTTTACTGGCTGAATTGTTCCCACATTACCAAATACTGTAAACAATCAAAGTTGAATTAAAATAAACTTTTAAAAAGCATTGTGAGGAATCGAAACCTAAACTTATTTGTGCCTTTTCAAATGTCTTATAAGGAAGGAATCTACAATACATAGAAAATTTGGAGTCCCTCCTTGGTTACATTACTATGAAGTTCTCTGTCTCTATGGACAATCTAGAGACTATCTATGTCTAAACCTAAGCCATAAGTGTTCTATGTAATATTTTTTAAATATTATCAATAATCAAATGGCCTATAACAAGAAATTATATTCATACACATCAAAGCCCAGACAAAATGACCTGAATGAATCATGGATAAGCTAGATCTTTAATCCACTTTAGTGATGCATCAGAAGAAAAATATACTTCACTTTGATCTTAGAAACAGGCATTACAGTAGACTTAGTCATAATCAATATGGCCAGGTAGCATGAGTTAGAATGACATAAATGGAGCATATATGCTAGTCATTTCTACTCTGAGACAGAGGGGAGGGTCAGAAGGTAAGACCAACAAAGACAAGTACTTACCCCAGCTTCCTCATTAGGAAAACACAAGTGACTACAAATTAATAAGGTGATAGAAAACACAAGAGAAAAATTGAATACAAAAATAGAAGTAAAAATAATAAATTATAACTAGTAGATTAAAATTAAAAGATAACTAGCAGGAGAAAGTATTTAATTGAGTCATGACTGACTGCAGATTAAATGAGTAATAGAATTAAAAACTGGGTGGCAAAACAGAATATTAGGCCCACAAAGTTTATAATGTATGTTTATATAAAAGACAAGGCAAAAAGAAATTTTAAAAAAAATCTTTGAGAGAGTGTACTATCTATAAAAACATGATTCTAATTGACATTAGATTTTATAACAGTAACACTGAAATAAAGAGAGAAAATAAATAATATGACAGCTTTATGAAGTAAAATAGCTTTGGATCTCGAATTTTATATCCACCTAAATTATCACATAAACAAGAGTGTATAATAAATGCATTCTAAGGCACACATGAACTGAAAATTTTTCCCAAACACAAACCTTCCTTGAATAATTGCTCTGCAGAAAATACTCTTATAAAGGAAGATAAATATTCAGAATTTGATGACACATAATGAACATATAAATTAATAACTCAGAAAAATTTATGGTAGTCTAAAATAAAGCAAAATATGCTTGCAATGGAAAAAAGAGAGAGAGAGGGAGAAAGGGCACATTCCAAGGGAAAAAAACTACAAATATTCAAGACTGATGTATATTTGGTAAAGTTTGGAATGGGGGAGGCGATGACTGGAGAGGCTGGGCAACAGGTCAAAAGGGAAATGAGGAGAATAAAATAATGTTGAGTGCTGGACTTTTTCTTGTCATATGCATGTTTCATTTAATCAGAATATTTTAAATGTTATTAAAATAATGAGAAATGATTAAAGAAAATAAATAAAAGTAAAATATATTTATATAGCACTCAGGTGTTAGTCCCAGTTAATGAAAATTGAAATACATAACTTTCAAAAGGGAAGAAGACTATGATATGAATTCAAACTGAAAACAAGCAATAGTCATAATTCGTCCTGGAGTAGCTAAAACTCTATTATAAACACTGCCATATTTCTGGACTGAAAAATAAGAGCCCTGGGCATTAATAGGCATTGATAAAAAGAGATGAAAATACCAAAACAGAGAGCCAGAGAAATGGTGCCTCGAATTCTGTGCATAAAATCTTTCCAAGTCTCTGGCTAACTGCCTAACCCTGTATATGTGGGGCAGACTCAAAAGAGCTGAAATGGGCTTTGAGCTGCCATCTACCACAGATAAAACAGAATTTTAATCTGATTCTGACAAAGTTAATTTGTGACCTGCCAAACAAATTCTTCAAGATAACAACAAAACCCAGAGTTCTATTTCCTCAATATAACATTTACAATATTCAAAACACATATCATTCAAATAACTCAGCATTCGAAGAATAGAACAGGACAATCAACAGATATCAACATAAAGATAACCTAAATATTAGATTATCTGGCAAGAATTTTAAGTGGTTATAATTATTTTCAATGAGACAAAGACATTCTCATAATGAATAAATCTTATTTAAAAATGTAGTAGAAAAATAGAAATCAAAATAAGATCTCTGAAATAATTCAAATTAATAGATGAGTTTAAAAACAATATAAATGACAGAAAAAAGAGTCAGTCAACTGGAAGGTAAATTTATACTATCCAATTTGAAAAATAAAGTAAAGATATAAATAACATATTTACAGGACTCAGTAATGTATGGGCCATAGTAAAAGGCCTGACATATGTTTAATTAAAGTCCCAGAAAGAAACAAGAGAGAATAAGGCAGAAAAATTAATTGGAAAAACAATGGAAGATAATCTCCCAAATAAGGTGAAAGATATACAATTAAAAATTCTAGGTCATGGGAAGGCCACATAGGATAGGTGTGAAGAAAAGTACACTAATGTACATCAAGGTCAAATACCTACAAACCATAGATAAAGAATAACTCTGGAACATAACCAGAGAAAAGTGACACACAAGGGAAAAAGAAAATCACTAGAGAATTCTCATCGGATCCTATGAAGTTCGGATGATAGTAGAAAGACATCTTCAAAGTGCTGAAAGCAATAAAAAAAAAAAAAAAATTCATTATCTTATGAAAGCATCCTTCAAAAATAAAGGTGAAAAAGAAAACATTTTCAGATAAACAACTGAAGAGGTTTGTTGTCAGCAATCTGCATTACAAAATATGCTAAAGGAATTTCTTCATGCTGAAGTGAAATAACAGATTCAAGCTCAGTTGTTCAGAGAAATGAAGAACTTAAGAAATGATATCCATATCTAGGTAAAGTTTTTTTTTTAAAAAAAAAAAACACTAATTTTTCTCTTAATTTCTTTAAAATCCACATGACTGTTTCTGGCAAAAATGATGGCATATGACAATTGTAGCATAAAGAAAGGGGGAAATAAATATAAGGTTTATATATATATGTGAAATTTTGCAAGTAATTCTAAAGCTGTACATAGAAATTTAAAGCAAAGATTTAAAAATAATGCAAAGAGATATATCTAAAAAGCAAATAGATGAATTAAAATAGAATGCTAGTAGATATTCAGATAATAGATGACAGAAAAAGGGTAACAAAGGAACACAAAACAAAGAGAGAAAGAAAAAAATGGTACTTCTACATAGATTTTAAATCTCTTAAGATGTTTTTAATGTTGCTTCAAACAATGAGTAGTCCTATATTTTCCAATACACTACTCATTTCAATGTTCTTTCCTTCTTTCAGCTCCATGTTTCTATCTGGAATCATTTTCATTCAGCCTGACAAATCCTATCTAGTATTTCTTATAGTTTCTATTTATTGGCAATTAATTTTCTCATCTTTGTTTCTTTGAAATCTTATTTCACCTTCATTGTTGAAGGTGATTTCTGAGTGAGAGTATTATGTTAGCAGGGTTTTTAAATTGTTTTTCCATAGTTTTAAAATGTGATGAAATTTGCTTCTGTCTTCCATAGAATCTATTGAAAATTCAGCCATCCATCTTATGTTTATACTGCTGAAACTGCTGTTAGGATTTTTCTCTTTGCCTTTGGTTTTTCAGTAATGTGATTAGGTATGATTTTCATTTTATCAGTCTTGCTTCTGAAATCTAAAAAAGTGAAATGCTCTTTCTTTTCTAAAACTTTAGCTCATTTTGTCTTTTTTGTTTCCAAAGTTCCCCAATATCTTAAAATCTAATGTTGGTATTTCGTATATTTTCACAACTTACATGAAAACCAGAATCCCTGGAAGACATTGGCAATGCTCTTTTGACTTAATGTTGGCTAATTATTTGAAACAAGTTAGAAGCATGACTACATTATTTATCTTAATTACAGTGTAAATGGTGACTTTAATAACTTTGTTTTAATTAAAACATGACTATGACTCTTATGTAAGCCAGAAAGGAAGACAGACATGGCCAATGTTAGAATAATTGGAATGATTACAGATGAAAGTACTGGAACACTGGCATTGGACCTGCATACCCATGCCCAGCCTAACTTGTGAGTTTATGTAACTTTGAGGAGTTTGTGTGCCTTCTAGTTTTTTGCTTATAGATTTTCTTCTTAATAACTTCTAATTTATATTTCACCACATGGCATTATTAGTTCTTCTTAACTCATTAATAACAATTAGTTCACTTAAGGGTAATTATTTCACTCATCTAGATGCTATTTTGTTTTTTTGTCTGGTTGTTGTTTTTGTTTTTTAATGTAATGACAATGTTTAATTTGCCTATTGTTGGAGTAAGAAACATCAGTCACTGCTAAGGGTACTAGGTAGGGCATGAGTAAGGCATTGACCAAGAGTCCATTAATGCAAAAAAAGTGGCAGTATGGTAACAGTGTCTGCTAGCTTAGGTTCCTGCAGAGAGGTTCTTAAGGTATCTGCTCCAAGCTCTTGTATGTGAGAAGCAACTATGTAAACCAAAAGGATATGTTCCAAGATCCTCATAAATGTTTTCTTCAAGTCCTGGAATGAGCAGACTGACAAAATGGGAGCCTATCAGCCACCAAAACCAAAAATAAAGTCATTTAGAAACAGGAAATCTGCCAGCTACTAATTCTCTCAAACAATTAGATTAGATTAAATGAGGATGTAAGAACTCTGAAAGATGAGATGATTGCTCATAGTCAAAAGACAGGAAGTCATGCACTTAGGGGCCCAGAAAAGATACACAAAATTGGTGGTGGACTGGTAAAACTGAAGGAAGAAAAGTTGGTCAATCTGTGGGCTGAAGTAGTTGTTCAAAATGATAGTCAAGACAATGAAAAGCTAGTAAAAAAATTCAGAATGCACTTCAGAAAAACATGGGGATAGGATACATAGGGATAAGGTCTAAAATTATATATTTTTATTGAATGTAATCATTGTGTTCACTCTCTGTGAAATAGTGCTAAAAAACCTGAATATCCACATGTCAAATAATAAAGCTGGGTCATTACTTAACATCATACACAAAAATTAACTATAAATGGATCCAATGACCTAAATGAAAGACCTAGAGTTATAAAACTCAGAAGAAAACATAAGGTAAAATCTTCACAACATTAAATTTTGCAATGATTTCTTGGATATGACACAAAGGCAACAGAATTAAAAATAGACAAATTAAATTCATCAAAATTAAAAAAATAAATTTATACATCAAAAGACACTATCAACAGAATGGTAAGCCAACACACAGAATGGAAGAAAATATTTCTGTTATATATCTAATAACAGATTATTATTCAGAATTTGTAGAGAACTCTTAAAAATTCAACAACAAAAAATACAATTTAAAAATAGACAAGAGATTTGAATAGACATTTCTCAAAGACAATATACAAATGGCCAATAAACAAATGAAAAAAAGCTCAACATTACTAATCATTAGGGAAAATGCAAATTAAAACTACAATGAGATATTACCTCAAACCCATTAGAACGGCTACTATTATTTATCATACTGTAATAATATTATTTTTATATATATTTTGGAAATAAAAATTGACTTTTTAAACTTAGAAACAAAATGACTGCTATTAAAAAAATGGAAAATAACAAATGTTAGTGAGAATATAGAGAAATTAGAACACTTATACACTGTTGATAAGAATATAAAATGGTACAGCAGCTGTGGAAAACTGTATTGTAGTTTGGCAAAACATTAAAAATAGAATTACCATATGATTCAGTAATTATACTTCTGGATATATACTTAAGGGAATGAAAGCAGTTCCTTAATGAGATATTTATACACCCATGTTTATAGAAGCATTATTCACAATAGCTAAAATATTTATGGAAACAGGTATCTATCAACAGAAGAATGGATAAATAAAAATGTAGTATATACATACAATAGAATATTTTTCAGCCTTAAAAAAAAAGAAATTTTGACATATGCTACAAGATGGATTAATCATGAGGACAGCCTGCTAAGTGAAATAAGCCACTAACAAAAAGACAAATATTATATAATTCCAATTATACGAGGTCGTTAGAGTAGTCAAAGACAGAAAGTAGAATGGTGGTTAACAGAGGCTGTGGGGAGAGGGAAATGAGAAGTTATTGTTTAATGAATGTAGAGTTGCAATTTTATAAAATGAAGAGTTTTAGAGATGAATGGTGGTGATAGTAAAACATTATTAATATATGTAATATCACTGAACTGTACTCTTAAAAATGGTTAAGATGGTAAATTTTATTTCTGTATATATTATCATCATTATAAAATAGGGAAAAATTTATGCAATGATATTACTCGATAAACTCCCTGAAAAATAAAAGTAGCCCCTCCATTAAGATCTCAACCCAGGTCTAAGATACAATATATTAGCTACTTTTAAGAGTCCATATGTTAGACAAAAAGATAGTCTTATTCATTTCTTCACCCAAACTAGTGGCTCAATGAGGGCCTCACCCACAAAATTTGGTTCCTATGATTTACATATAAATCAGTTTGCCCTCAAGGTGGAAAATCAAATGATATGCTACATTCATTCATAATAATGATTATACATTACTGATAGAACAGCATTTGGAAACTCAACGAGGCTGCTTCTAGAGTCACAGAGATATTTTGAAATACACCTTCCTACAAACTCATGAGCCAGCGCTTTAACTGTATGTCCTAATTTAGGACTTTGGGCTACCCATGAATGAATTATAAATATGCATCCACATATCTCTCTATGGAAAATATTCTCAACTGGTTCAATAATTTAAATGTTATGTTGCTATGTGCACGCTCATATGAAGAAAGCACATGTAAAGGGAAACATCAGACTGATAATGCAAATCAAGTTTATTTAGATATCATCTCCATTATAGCCTACTATACTCATGGCCATTGCTTCTGTGATAACGAATCACAATAAAATATTGGGCTGCCCAATAAAAATTCTCTTTATAATACATATAAAAACTATTATTAATCTTAAAAAATAAAACAAAATTAAAAATTATAAAAGATTAGCTGGATGTACCTACCTTTGCCAGGAGTCATAAAGTTGGAAAAATTTAAGAAACTTTTCCTCTTCCCTTTTTTTCAAAAAGTAACTATATTTATCTACTATTTGTCTTGCCTACTTTGGTCTCATGAATGAATAAATAGTTCATATAATGCCTGCTTTGACTGCAGTTTATTAATGGACAGTTTATACAATCTGAGAAGATGCATGAATATATTGTTCACACAGAAGACACATGGAGAGATATAAACTTTGAAAATGACTACGTCAGATGACATCAGATCCACCCTTTTCTGCCATAGTTGTTGCTTATGAGTACGAAATGTTGATCCTAGAGTCCTTGTGGAACTCGTCACTCTGGACAAAGGACAGATACTCTACCTTATGTTCAATAAGCCAGTCATTTGGATCCCAGGTCCAAATCGAGGATGTGTGTGAGGTCAAGAGTACTGTGTTATGGATAGACAGGATGTCCTGGGAAGGGGCTCATAATGCAAATTTCTCACAATTGAACATGTGAGAAATTTGTATTATTATGATGTTATAATAATCTACTATCTTTGTATTTATAAAGTTTTCCCCAAATAAGTCCCATTTTTTTCTGTCCCAAAGAGTTTTAATGGTTTATATCCATGACTTCTTTGCACAAAACTGTCCTCCCCAGTAAACAACACTACATGAACATCCACTGTAAGTTAAAATGTGTTCATGATCTGACTGATCATATTGGAAAGAAATAAGATATCATATAAAATCAAAGACTGTAATTGGGTAGAATATCTTCCATTTGCTCCTTGAGATTTATGATCCATCCTTCACTTTACTTTTTGCCCCCAAGGCTGACCTGTATGGATTTTATTAACAGGACTCCGGTGTCCTCTGACTTCTAACCAGGTTCAGTTAAAAAATGAGACTCGTACAAAATAGATTGAAAAGATTTCAGTGATATTCTTCAACTAATTAATTAAAGTGAAAACCAATAAGAATGTCTTACAGGGTGATATAATATACTTTATCTCTTCTACTGGACAGAAATCATTTGATCTCTATTAGACAAAAATCTGCAACTTAACATGCAAGGTTAAATAGTCTCAGCCTGTAATTAATAATAAACAGCAAGGTCAAAGACGTCTCTGTGCCCCTAGAAAAGTAAATAATTCATTAGAGGGATTACTATTACTATTGGATACTTCCAATGTGATATTGAAAAGACCTTCAGTGTTCCTCATGCTTCATTTTTATTTTTCATATAATTTTTCTTAAGTTAAAAGAAAGATCAGAAACAAGATGGAAAGAATGAAGGCTGACTTGAAGAAAGATTAAGAGAGAGAATGAACTCAGGTTATTTATCTTATTCGTTGTCTGCAGCGTCTCCATGCACTGACTTTGTCTTCACCAGAATGATTTGGTTCACCAAAAGTGGCCTTCTCTATATATATCTTTTCCTAATTTCTGACCATTTCTCCTTTTGTCCTGTCAGACATATGGGTAGTGACAGGCCAGAAATGACCAGCTCTTGATCATTTTACTCTTTCAGGTCTCCTGAGGTTATAGCTGTATAAATGATCCTTTGTTAATTAATGACCATTTAATAACATTAAATAATAAACTCTCATCTAATAACTCTATTTTGAGTGTTCTGTTTTCTTTTGGGGCCTTGACTGATACATGTATCAATCTTTCTGGAAGGACGAGGAAGAAATTTTGTATAATTATGTGGCAATAATAATGTGCTTAATAGTAACAGAAATATTATTTAAAATGTATCACTAAAAAAGTGAAAATAAACTAATCAAGTTAATTAAAAATAAAATGAAAAAATAAATTTAAATAATAAATATTTATGTTTGAGGTAAAATAATAACAAGAGAACTAAGAATGTATGGAAACAGAAACTATTTAAGAAGAAATTTATGAAATCAGAAACATACATTCACTCTTTATAAAGGAAATCAGCTTTTCTCTTCTATAAATTACCTTACTTAATTGATATATTAAGCTAAGATTAAATGTCCAATTTGTATTGCATATTGCTCTATGCTATCTATTTCTCACCTTCCCTACCCTTCCTCCCACAGCAAGTTTCTGACACGAAAAGATAAGAGACCTTGAATGTGCTGTATAGCTTATTTTACCCATGCTTGAGTTAGTTTTAAGGCTGGTAAAACGTTATTTTAGATAATTACGTAAAATCATAAAAAAAATTATTATAGTGAAAATTAATGAATAAGTGATGGTTCATGCACTATAACTTGTCAAGTACTTAAAAATTATGTTACAGTAAGTACACTTGGCACTGTTTTATTTTATTCCTCTCTATTATGTGGCTTTTGTTTCACAGCACCATACAATAAAACAGTGTAATTTCTAGTGTTTTAATTTCACATACTTAAACTGTTCTCAAGATTATCTTAACCTAAATAAACCAAGGATTTGTTTCGTTGTTTATATTATATGCTTATACACATACTTATTTTAAAGAAAACACATTTTTAATTATGTGAAAAAACTCTATACTCCCTAGTTATGACTACAGACCACAGCTGGGAAAGCATGGATCTAGTAGAATTTTGGAAAATATTTTCTGTTCTCTCTCTGTGTACTCTGATAGGAGTAGTAACATTGCTTTCTTTGTAAGAACTATTTTTTTTTCTGAGAAATAATGTATCCTATTAATAGTTAAACCATTTAATCCAACATGCCAGAGATCTAATCCAAGAATGCTCTCAAAATTTAAATATTCATTTTGTCTTTATCTTTTCCTCCAGCTAGGCCCCTAGGATTGGGCTCCATGGGACCTACATATGTTAATAAGATGTAACATCCGTCCAATAGGGATAGGAGACTGAGTGGCATGCACTTGTTCTCCAGAGACTGACAGATGATCACACACCAATGTGGTTTTGCTTGTATTTTCCCTCCATCAGTGGTCAGTCATGCAATCCAGTCTCTCAGCTGCACAATCCTTTATGGGATATAAATTCCCCATCAAATAATTTTCTCTGTGGCTTAAGAGCATCTGCAAAACACAGATAATTCTAAAAATATTTTGCAAGTCTCTTGGTAAGTAGAAAGCTCTCTGATAGCCTTACATCTAAGGATTAATATAACTTTGTTTAACTACTAAGTACTTCTGAGATACAAAGCAGCACATTCACACTCAAAAATGGCCCACTCTCCTGGAATTACCAAGAAAGGCAAAATATTTATACTGTAAAACATTTTATTATTAGAAATAACTGTTTCCACTAATGAAACAATGGCACACAGATTGAAGAATATGAATGCTAAATGTTTTCTATGATTCTTTTAATACAAGAAAAGATGCTTTGCACATCAAGTACAACATTGCATGAGTTAGAAATGCAAAAAATATTTGTACTAATTTTCTCGTCCAATTGCAACGCTTTTTTCTTCCACTCACATCCAACTTCCCATAGTCTGGACCCTCTAAAATGATAAAAGAATAGTTGTTGCTGTTTTGATGTGTTTTGATGCAATTTTTATATAACTTTTCATAAAAAATTTAAAATTTACCAATTTTTATAATCTGGAAAGTGATTTTACATTATCATGCTATTTTCTGTGGTAAGGTAAGGAAGAAGTTGCACTTAGTTCCAAGGAATTTTAAAAAAAACAGAGATGAATATCCCATAGTAACACTCTTCTGTCTTTTTTGATTCTGTTTCAGATCAGAATAATACAATTTAATGTATGCACTTCTGTTTATCAGTCTTTAGTGGTCTGAGAAGAACAAAATGCCCTGTAACAGGACTGTTCATACTCCTTTAGCTACTTGAAAGGGCCTAAGTTTTCTTTGAAAATATCAATAAAAGTCTACTGGTTTTAGATACCACCCAGAGTTATTTAGAGAGAAGCTTAAAAGAAAAAAAAAATGATTTAAGTAAATAGGAATGACATGAGAGGAGATAAGATTTTCAACGAGATGCGTAAATGAAAACATTGCCTCTAAGAGAAATAATTTGAGCATTTGTTCCCTTTCCATACACTTCTCAGTTCCAATTTTGAGACCCAGCTTTTCTCCATTTTCTCTTCCATATTAGCTATAATTTTTTTGATTTCTTTCATTTTTTTTGTCTGTTTTTAATACGATCTACATTTACTGGGCCAATATAGGTGGTTATACAAGTTCTTTCCTTCTGGAGACTGAAGTTCTTTTTTAGTTAGCTGGTTCCAATTCTTAAAGAATGATATTTTTTGTTTACCACACCTTTTATCTTTCTATAGCCCGAAGATCAGAGAGTTTCATTAAGCACAAAGCTCAGAACCCCATGTCTTCCACTACCCTAGCAATAGAACCTCTCTCTTCTAGAACAGCTATTAACACAAATGGGGGATCACATAGACCAGATGAGAGAACTGGGGAACCCCTAGGTTACTTCACAGAGAGGTTGACTTTATATGTGGATGCAGACCAAAAATCAATAATAGCTTTCCTACATCCCTACACAGGGATGGTCGTGCAAGAGGACAGTGAAGGGAAATTCTCCTAGTAAAAAAAACTTGAACTATTTAACTAGGTGATTTACCTTCAGTGAAAAGGGAAGTGGTTAGAATATATACACAGTTATGAATAGGGATAATCACCTTGAACAGGAACCTAGAAGGAACAAGATTGCAAGATCAGAGGTAAGAAAATCTGGAGTAATTATATGTGGGTGGTCCAGAATGTGAAAATCTTTGAATCACAAGTTACTGCCCAGGAGAGAGCATCTACCTAGGAAGACTTACAGAATGTTTAACATAGGAATCCACATAACATTGAGTAAGACAAAAAATTTACTTTTATATCACATATATATAGCACTACCCATAAATGGCCTGATAAAGTTATAAAACAGATTGTTGAAGAGAGTCAATAAAATGGAGCACCATTCTCTAGGACACTGCAGTATATACTTTAAAGAATTTTACATAGTGGTACAAACCCAGTAGTAGAAACGGAATCAAATTGTGGAAGCAAGAGTGGTTCTGCTTACCATTACAACTAGTGACCCACTTGGGAGAATTTATGTTTCTGTTCTTGCAACTCTGGGCCCTGCAGATTTAGAGATCCTGGCTACTATAGCAGAAACACTTCCACTAGAACTAGCAAGAGTCCTATTGAACTGAAAACTACAACATCCACATGAGTACTTTAGACTCCTTATGCCAAGAGACCAGCAGGCAAAAAGAGAATGAAGCATCTTGGTGGAGATAGCTGCCCTATCATAAGTAGGAGGTAAGACCAGGGTAGGGAGTCATTGTTTAACACCCAGTCCATCTGTAGAAACATGCTGGTACTCCTTTCCAAGTTTTACTGTATACAGACAATGTCATCAATCCAGACCTGATTAGGATTTGATAATGGATCATAATTTTAGGAAAAGGATCTTGGTTACAACTGGTAACATTGAGATGAGTACTAGGCGAAGGTGAGGAAACCTAGAAAGGGTGGAAGAAGAGATAACATTTTATTTGCATCCTTGAGACCAACTTTACTGGCAGAGTCTATTGTTGGACCCACTAACTTTTCTCTTTAAAGTTTGTCCCTGGAAATGATACTCACCAGAAGCATGAAGTTGCTGCTCAGATGTAGGAAGCTTTCCAAAACATTGCTCTTGGCTATTAGCCCTCTTCAGAAATTGCTGTAGCTAAGGATATCTGCCTTGCCTAATACCACATCTTTCCAGAAGCAGTGAATACCTAATGAATAATCAACGAATGGGTATGTGAGTCTGATTCCCTCACCTCAACTTAGCACAACACTAAAGGGATCTACTCAAGTTCCAGAACCCATCGTAAGGCCTTCTTTAAGAGTATATCCCAGGTCATAGTCTCCCTCTTCATGACCCTGCTGCCTTCCAAACACTTTTTAATCCTCTGCATATTATTCCACCATACCAGAGTCTAATTTCTGGGAAAACCAGCTTTGTTAGTTGAGAATGGTTCCGTGATATATGGTACAGTTTAAGGGGTTTAGTATGATGTTTGTTTATGATAATTTTATACTTATAAAAATGTATTTTCTACTATGAAATTAAATTTCAGATAAGTCACCTAATTATTACCACAACCCTATTACCACCACAACTTATGTGTCACATTTTCTGCAATTCTACCACAGAGAATTATTTCTTTGGTTTAAAAATTGTCATCAATCTCTACAAGGTATATTTTCTTTTTATTGAATTAACACATGAGTAAGTACAGAAGACCTCAAAGAGAAAAGCAACTGTTCCCAAATCCATACTGAGAACCACTGCACAGAGGCCACTTTGTAAAAGTTTGAAATTTTAAGTGTTTGATGGATGCCCTCTATCACAATAATAATCTTATGATATTTCTATATTTGAAATTTTTATGTGCTCTTTAAAATTCTTACTAAATGAACACAAAATATAGTTCACTTGCTCCTCTTTTCAACTTTCAGGTTTTGATGATAATAGCTCCCTATGGCTAATGTCTCTATATATGTTCTTTAAAACTTAATATACATAAATATTTATTTTTATTCCAACCACTAATCCTATATCTTTGAGTCACCTATTTATAATATTAGAAAATTAACATGCCTGAATTTTTTACTACCTATACTTTGCATTATAAAAGAAAGCTATACCCTTACTGGTAAGGCAGATAACTTTGCAGTCATTAATCATTCTTCAGGATATTGTTTCTATATTGGACCTAAATGCTGGAAATAAGATATAAGAATTAACATTATATGACCACATAAATATTTTTCTATTTACTTCTGGTCTCAAGAAAACAGACTCTAAAAAGCATTTCTAAAGTTCTATCCAAACTAAACTCCAGTGAGATGATCTCTCCTGAGAAAAGCAGCCATGATTACAAAGACGCGAGGTGGAAGAAATACAGGAGATGTACCTGCTTCCCTGGTTAGTACAGCCAGGAACAGATGTTGGTAAGCTCTTATCCGGACAAAGGTAGGGACAAACCTCAGGGATTACTTATGTATGTATAGATGAGAATTCCGTGCTTCTCAGGAAACACTGGCTTCTGGTATCACTGTTCTGTCACATTCCTGCTTGTGATTCTAGCAGGTCGCACTAGGTAACTAAGTGATAAAAGATATTTAGAAAAGCTGCACAGGTTTCCTAGGTTCATTCCTATCCCCAAAGCTGGTAGATAAAAAAATTCTAGGAGCAGTAAGCTTCTTCTAGCATTTCACCAGTTACTTTTAAAATATCATAAGACTTTTAAGAGAATGGGCTCCTCTGTTTCCCATCACTCAGGTATTGGTTTTTTACTATTCGGACTACTAGAGTGACTAGAAACATGAGTACAAGAAGAAATGAAATTAACCTAAGGGGATCCAGTAAAACAGTCAGCTCTAAAGGAAGTAAAATTTCTAGAGTAGACAGAAGACAATAAATTTTAAAAAATAATGACAGAATATTAAAGATACATATTTTGAAATATAATATATAGAATTTTAATTAAAGATTTAATATGTGAACCTAAAAAGAAAATTGGTTACCTGAAAATTAAGTGGAAAATATCTCAAAAAACAAAACAAAGATGGGAGGCAATGAAAAAAGTGACAATTTGTCATACTGATACAGGATATCAAATATGTAAATAATTGGTCTTCAGAAAGAATAGATAAGGCATAAGATAGAATACAATAAATTAATATAAGAACATTTCCTCCACTTGAAGAAACTTGAAAGCCTAAGTATAAAAGTGCTCAAATATTCCTTACAAAATTGATTTCATAAAGACCCACACTCCTATACTTAGCCTACTATATTATATACTCCTGATTCTACTGCTGATTCCAAAATATGTAATAAATATCTAGAAGAATGAAATTCTAATGAATAAATACAATCAATCATATCACAGTTCTCATCAACTACTGTATTAAAAGCTATAAGGCAGTGGGATGATATCTATAAAATACAAAAAAAAATATGAATTCAAAATATTATCTGCAGCAAAGAATGCATTCTTCTCCCAGGGCAAAAGAAAGATGTTTTGAGATATTGAAAGATTCAGGGCATCTATCACTAACACAAGCCATCTGAGTAAGGTGATGGAGAAACTACCTATCTCAGAATGGAAACCCTGAGAAGCAGATTTGGAGATGGAGATTTACCTGCAGGAAGTATACTGATAAACATTTTCAGGACCAATACCTATAAAAAGTGAAGGAAGCAAAATTAGCAAAGGAGAAATTTGAACTTAATACTTTAATAACAAAGGTCTCAACCAATCCAATAGGGAGCTGTGGAGCTGGAATGACTCTTAATATTTGTTCTAAATTGGGTAAGAGAGCCCAGATTTTAGATACCCTCATTAGTCATTGCAAGGAGGCTGCCTCTTGGAGGGAGCATGGCCTTGGATGAGGTAACTCTTCGGCTGGGGCAAGTCCCAGAGAGGGACTTAGCTGAGAGAAATTGGCAGCTAATAGTCCCAGCAGCAGGAGAAAATGAGTGCTTCTGTCCTTGCAGGAACACCTGGGTGGGACAGCATAGCATCCACTACACTACAGAAAGAGAAAAATTAGTCAGAAGAGAAATCTATGAGGTAAGTAAAAGTGAAAGATGAAGAAATGAAGATGAACAAAAATTATGGCAATGCATAAAGTATATAAGGTATATAAATAGGTAAAGTATATAAACTCATGTGATCCCCATACAAGCCTATGTATTGTTATGTTACGTTAATCAATTGTATGTTTATGTTATATAAATATTATATGTTAATATTATATTTCATAAGGAATTTGAAACACATGATTTATTGGTTACATGAATTATCAAATGTCCCCTATGGAGTAATTTATGTTCCTGAATTTGAACTCTATATCACCTTCTTTAATTGTATGCTGTGCCCGGAAGAGGTGTGTATGTGTGTGTGTCTATGAAGGTATATGTATAGCATATTCACACATACACCTTTGCTTAGATGACATTGATTCAGGAATAGACAAGTAGAAACAAATTAAAACAGAATCTAGCAACATATCTTAATATTTACATAAAGTTAATCTACTACAACAATGGCCATAGTTTGTTAAACCTAATGAAGTTAAACCTTAAATTACAAGTATATTTAAATAAACTAATATAATAATACATTTATACATTATATGTTTTAGAAGAATGTATAAATAATAAAATGTGTATATATATACACAGTGTATCTATATGTATACAGTAAAATATATACAATAATATACTTTAGAAGGATAATAAAAGAATATATCTTAGGTGTTGCAAGAGTTTTAAAGCAAGTCAGAAAACCAAAAACTATAGAGACAAAGATAAATGTTTTAAAAAATTAAAATTGAAAAAATAAAAAATAAAATAAAAAAACCCCAAATAACAGATTGAGAAAAATGTGTTCAGCACAAATAACAAATCAAAATAATATTGATAATATCCAAAAAACTCCTTCAAAGATCAAAAGAGAAAGAACTTAATAGAAAAAATTGAAAAAGCCTAATAGGCAATTTAAAGAAACATAAATCTAACAGCTCAAATTATGATAAAAGATGCTTAATTTCACATTACTTAGTTAATTGAAAGTAAAAATGATGTATCCTTTCTCACAAAGAAATCACAAAAAAAGGACAGCAGCCACTGTTGGGTGATATTCAGGAAAATGGATATTCTCATTACATTGCTGATAGAAATTTGTTTTTTAAACAATTTTTTTGAAAACTAATCCAGCAATATACATTAACATTGTAATTAAATGAGAATTTTTTTATTAGTTAAATACGGAAACATTTACATGTAAAGAAAGAGAAAATCAGAATGTTCTATAGAGATTATTTGAATAAATATTAATAAATTTATACGACAGAATATTTTCCAGACAAAAAAATTTCAGTTGAAAGGGAATGATTTCTACAAATCATTCTCAGGCAATCCCTCACCAAAACAGCATAACGAAGCACAATAAAGAAGAATATACATTATACCAATCCTACAATAATAAAAATTTCGTATCATTATATGTATTATATATGTGTGCATGTGTGTGTGTGTGTGTGTGCGTGAACATTCAAATTTTCATTGAAAACAGGGTAAAGCAATCCACAACAAATTCACAACAAATCTACAACATAAATGACCAGTTGGAGGTCAAGAGTGAGAGTGGAATGAGAGAGAGAATAGGACAGGATTGATAAAAGATCCTCACAATAAGAAGCAACACGTATTGTCAATTCTATTTGTGGGTGAAGTGGTGTCTGTGTGTATGTGTGTTTGAGAGATAGAGAAAGAGAGTATACATCTGTATGTTTGCATGTATATAAACGTAGTGAGATATTTGAAATGATAAAGAAAATGTTGGTCATCTTTAAGATGTGACATTACAGATGATTAATTTTTTCTTCTTTACTACCATATTACGAAAATTTTTAAATGTATTTATTTTTATATAAATAGAAAATATATGTATGATGATATTTTTATGAAACAAGACTTCTGAGAAAATATCACTACAAACCTTCCTTCTCTATGGTTCCTGTACTACTTTTCTTTCCTAATATTTTCCCAGTTGCTAACATCATGCTGAACTATAGTTTGCTGTATTTGGAGGACATGACTTTCTTTTATATACCTTATACTGATGTTGCTTGCTACCCTGCTTTTTCTACATTTTCCAGATTTTTGTAATTTTAACAATAAACTGTTAAAACTCCAATATTATTATATAAAGTATTTTATCCAAATTATTTTTTCTAGAAAATTCCTGATTAGATTGGGGATCACGATGGGGTAGAGTTATACTTTAGATTAAAGCACATATATTTCGCAATTTCAAAAACAAGTTTTAGACTACATATTAGTAATGCATTAAGCTAGCACTGCTTTAAGGAATTTCCACAAAGTCAGGCTCATTTGGAGATAAATAAAACAAGAAAACTCTCAGAAAAAAAAAGTTAGGTTTTTTCCTTCCAAAAATAGATTTAAAAAGCCGGATTCAGTGATTTCTTATATGTACTCCTGTCTCATCAGATTAAATATTTTTCTTAGATTGTATAAAAACTAGAGTTTGTCTACTTCTCTAGTTTATTTTTCCTTCTTGAGTAATTGTTTTATAGTCACAATTATTTTCCCAAAGTTTGATACATTGCCTGTCTAGAGCATATTATATTCCAATACATTTTCCATTCCATTCCATATGTTAAAGAACTAATTTGGATTTAGCTTCTAGCTCATGTTCTCTTAAAATTAATTCTTTGATGCTTTATATTTCTGTTCCAAGTTGTTAAATATTTTTTAAAAGACCTTTTGGTTTTCTGGGCCCCAGTGTAGATACAAATTTCCTGAGAGCATTCAAGTGGGACTGAGAGATGCTCTCAAATTTGAAAATAACACTTATATTGTTTTAGGCCATCCTTTCTGGTATGACTGAGATGACCATGACCTCAGTCTAAACTTAGTAAATCAAACTTGTCAGATTGGTCGGAATCCCAAGGTGTCGAATTCCTTGTCAAGTAACATTAACATGAATAGTACTCCACTAAATTGAATTGAATTAGAAATAGTCCCTTTCCTTATAAACATACATCATAGCTCATCAGCAGAAATAAAAAGTCCAACTTTGCTATTATCTCCTATGAAGAATAATTGAAGCCACAGAAATTTTTATGGAGTGTGTGTGTGTGCACGCGCCTGCGCGCGCACGTGCACATGAGCACACACAAATGCACAGGTGGCCAAATGTTTGCTTTGTAGTTGAAACAATGTGGCAACAGATACTGCCACAGGCAATTTACAATTATAATAATAAGCTAAATGACCAAAGTCGTGTTTCTATATTGACTATCACAGACTAGAAACAGAAATTACCCATTGTTGTTTTTCATGGTAGTTCTACTATCTAATGAATGACCTTGCACTTCACTGTTCTAAAATCTTACCAGTTTCACTAGTGCTAATTTTCGTTTATGCTTTTTTTTCTGATTTTTTAAAACCTCTTATAGAAAAATATAACTAACATAAAGTAGATAAAATGAATCATTGACATTAAAGGATTTCTAGATGAGTGTGTTCTATTTTGTGATAGATTTAAATGGAGATAATGTGTTTCAATATATTTTATTTTTTATATGGTAAAGTTTGAAAATTGTAAATGTTCATATTTATCTTCTTGTGAACTGATATTAGGTGGATATTTTAAAGTGAGATTAAAATTAAGGTATATCACTAATTGACCTAGAGACTGAATTTTAAATTCTCTTCACTAAATACAGATGTAATCAGTAATGTTGCATGGACTTAATAGTTGCTCAGTGAAATACAGACACTAATCATTCAGTTTTTTATTAATGTTATGGAAAATTTTAATACTGTTACAAAAGTATATGTAATAAAATTGAAATTTTAGTCATGAGTATTGCAATAATTAGTGATTAACAGGGAGCTATGGAAAATTATTATAGCAAGATACTAAAAAATAGGAGTATCTTGTCCCAAATTGCACCAGTTCTGAAGATTTCTTAATTGACTTTGTATTCAAAATATGAAGAATGTATAAATAATACCATAATCAATAAAGCAGAGAATCTCTCTGTGAACATACTATTGTAAACATGCTGTAACTATTGATTAAAATAATAATAGTTAATATTGAAGACTTCTTTTGTATCTGATACTCCTCTCTAAGTTCCTCCCAAAATAGCATGATAAAAGTAAAGTAAAATAAATTTTAATCACTGACTAAAGTCAGGAAACTTGTAAGAAATGAAGTCAGTATTAGAACACAGGGAATCTGACACTAGTACTCATGTGTTTAACCACTCAGTGTTTTCTTGGGCCAAAATAAAGCATTATCCAATTGCTGAATTCTTATTCTGAGTTGGATAGTGTTATTTCTTTATCTATAAAATAGAAACACAGTATTTACCACCAAACAAATTCTGGAATGTGTTAGTCAAGTATTTGTTTAAAAGAATGAATGTTTACATTTTATATATATATATATATATATATATATATATATATATATTAAGCATGCATTCCAAATTTGTCTCTTATTAAAAATGAATTTATTTTCTAGGTCCTTAGTATCTGTAAACTGATCCATCCCTCTCTCAAACACAAATATAATGAAGCAAAACAAAATTATTATAACCAATTTAATTGTACTATTCTTATTATTAAAGCTTATATCCAATAGCAAGAATTTCTCAGAGTAAAAGATGATAAAATATTTAGGATATTATAATATTTTTAAAAATTTATTTTAGTAGTAGCAAAGGCAATATTAATATATTTAAGACATTTATTTTACCATTATATATTTTACTTTAAAAATAATCTTATGTGAATTATACAGATTTGAGAAAGACAAGACTCATCTATCGAAAGAATAAATTATCAAAATGTTAAATCTGAAGAAGTGTCCAAAGTCTTTTTCATATTGATTATAATTTACCAGAATTTATCAATATCTTCTAATTTCCACATACAATCCCAGGACATATATTTAGATATTAAGAACTGAGTAGTCATAAGATAATGTAGGTTTAACAAATAGTATTGGAACATAGTAGAAGGAGAGGTTAATATGAGGCAAAGTCTGAAACTTTTCTAGAAGTGGCAAGATTTAATCTGAGATATGGAAAAAGGAGAAGAGTTTTTAGATAGAAAAGCTAAGGGAAAAATATCTAGGAAAAGTTAAAAGTATAAACCAAGCATGGAGGTGAGAAAGAGTGGATTATGGATAGAGAACCCAGGAGAAACAGAATAATGTTCAAGAAAATCTCAGTATTGAAACTAAGTCTTTATAAAAGGAATTTGCAATAAGAAATTGACTTGGTAATTTTTTTTTAAATTACACTAAAGGACAAGAAACGATTCCATTATTATTGCAGTCTATAGCTTGTCATGTTGAACAAAGAGGGATTTTCTCACATGATTATGATATTCACAATGATCATTAACTCTATATATCAACATCTGAAAAATAAGCAGTGAACATTTTTGTTAGAAAGTAAGTAATCCATGAGAAATGACAAAGTGTCATTCTTTTTGGAGTGAGAATAAGACAGGATGGCTCATTTTTTGTTGCTGTAGTTTTTGTTCTTTTCAGGGTACAAAGCAGATTTCTTCCTAGCTGAAGGATACAATTTGTATGCTCACCCTTAATAGTAACAGGGCAAGATGTAAGTTTCATTTCTGTAAGAGCACTAGTTATTGTCGAATTAGTAAAATGTCGAACCAGCGATCAGACTGGAGAGGTATGTTGATACCAGACTGTCTAAAATCTTGTCTCTAGATTCCCATCCTGGGAGTGCCTTGCACTTTTCTGTTACTAGAATCAGTATCCATAGGTACTTTGCCTTTAGAAAATTGTCATCAGATTTCTCTCTTCCTAACATGAGCAAATTACAATGAATTAGTTTTTCACTTTATTAAGACAACATCTTGGTGACTAAAGATAACACATACAAAAATGAATGTAGTAGCTCCAGTGAACTGTGGATTGTGTTCCATGATGTGGTTCAGGCTGAGAAGAGCAAACCAACTTGTTGCTTCCAGGGTCTACTAGGGGAGACAGCCAAATTGGAAAGAATGTAGTTTTATTTATATTTCAATTTTCTGTTTGAGAATTCCATAAAACAAATGGTCTAAATTGCACATGGCCTTTTGAAACTATGTAATCTTTTTTCCCCTACTCAAATTACACCTTTGGATAATGGATACAAGAACCTAATACATAGGAAGGAATGTGTTTTATTTATTGACTTAAAAAAGTTTGCAAATAGGAATTTTTCTCAAGTTTTTACTAATGTAGTATTTTAATTCTCTCCACTTACAAGCTAGGCCAGCCTAGATCCTGATCCACAAGACACCAATGCAAGTTCTGGGCTAAAGCAGCCCTTTGCCTCACTTACCAAGTCCTTTCTCTGTTAATCACAAGCCCTTGCTTCCTCCTATTGCTTTGCCTTGATCCTTTCCTTCCAACAGATCTTTAGGTTTCTATTTGCCTGAATATCTGGCAAAGCAGTTTTCTCTGCAGGATTTTCAAACACATGGTTCTTAAGTATTTGCGTTATCTGTGACCTTCTGCCCAAACTGAAGCTTCCTCTGTGGAAACTGTTACAAGCTGATTCACTTAAGACTGACCTGTCTCCTCCCCTGACCCCCATACTTCATCTCTTAAAATACTTTTTATTCTTTTCTGGACTGCTTCTGACCATTTCTCACTCATGTTTGTGAACACTATGAAACTAGGTTATAATGTAGGTAGATTCTTTGACCTGAATGAGTGAAAAACAGAATACCACCACCATACAGAAATTAACATAAATGTTTATAATGAATATTGTTTTTAAAAATGTGAAAATGAACCACTTGAGACAAGATAAAGAAATAGTTATTATTACCCTATGGATTTGCCTAATTATTTTGCTACTTGTGCTATTTTGGTTCTTAATGTTTCTTACTAGTTGTGCTGCCAAAGCTGCACATTCTCCCTTCTTTGCAGTCCCAGATTCCCAAAGGGCTCTGGTGTCACATTTACCACCTCTGCAGAAAGACACTAATTAGGTAATTCCCAACTCCCTGTCATTAGAAACTCATCTGTTATTCTGTCTTGAGATTCCCTGCCCCTGAAGAAATGTCTTCAAATATCTCTTTACCAGGTGCTCTGTGGTTCTTTTAACTGATCTCTACGTGACTGATTCCAACTGAACTACAGACAGTGGGGAAGAGAAATCAGTGCAGCAGGGAGAATAATTCTTCTCACAAATAGCCAAGATCCTACTCTGTATTGTGTTCTTGTTTCGAGTCTGTTGCCCTCATTGCAAAGGAAAGTAGTTTAAACATCTCTTTACCTAATTTCACGATTACCTGTATTCTCTAAAGGAATTCAATATCTTCCTTTTCATCTTCTCAACTTTAATGCATTTTTAAAATTCAAAACAATAGAACCCTTTTTCAAGCAATTTTTTTTTAATTTGGTCATTTCTGTAGTGTTCTTTAGGTTATTCGCATTTTACTTTCACTTTAATTAATTGATTTAAGGATCTAAATAAATCAGAAAGAAATCTATACCATATACATTTAACTAAAAGAGGATTTAATTAGTGTTCAACATTTAGTCCCTGTTAAACAGTAGAAAATTTTCTTTTAAATATAACAAAAGTAGTGTGCATGATCTCTAGCAGGAAACCTTTGAAACCACTCATTGCTCTATCAATACTGAGTCTCCTCCATGTGGAGGCAGATCGGCAGACTGCAGTCTCCCATTGTGGCTAAGAATGGAGCCACAAGGATCAGATTTTCTGCATTTGAATTTTGTTCCTGCCATCTATTCTGTGACCCTGGGTGGGTTAAGTAATTTTTCTGTGTCTTATTTCCCTCTTGTTCACCATGAGTTTGAAGTATGGCTGTAAGTAATAGATGATGAATACTTAGAAGAATGCCTACCATACAGTAAGTTGTTGATGAATCTAAATTGATAGTAATTCTTTTTAACTAAGCTGCTAGTGGAAGCCAGGTATGTACAGTTTTCCTAATAAAATCATGGATTCTCAGTCTCTTTTTGCTGCCATAACTGAATTTTCACCTAACTAATTGTTAAGAGCTGAGGATATCAAATAGTTTGTGTTTGGGGTTGAAAAATATGTCCTTCCAAAATGTTCATCGTGAAGTACTAAACCCTATTACCTCAGAATGTGACCTTACTTAGAAACAAGGTTTTTTATAGAGTTAGTCAAGTTAAAATGAGTTCGCTAGGGTGGGCTGTAATTAAAATGGCTTGTATCCTTATGAAAAGAAGAAATTTGGAGACAAACACACTTGGGGAGAACTACCATGAACATCATGGTAGAGATCTGGGTGATGCATTTACAAGTTAAGAGACACAAAAATTGCCAGCAAACCACCAAAATTACAAGAGGGGCATTCAACAGATACTTTCTCACAGCCTTCAGAAGGAACCATCTCTGCCAACATGTTGATGTTGGACTTCTAGCATCCAGAACTGTGAGACGATAAATTTCTGTTGTTTAAGTCATTCAGTTGGTGGTACTTTGTTATGGCAGCCACAGCAAACTAATACACATTGTCATTCCATTTCTCTTCATGTCCATTTTCTAGATTCTACCCCAGGTATCTTGAGACAGTTTCCCAGTTGTACATTTTTATGTTGGGAGAAAGGAGAAAAAATGGTACTGAAAAATGGACATTTTAGCCAGAATGGTAACATGAAAGTTTGCCCCCAAATAATACAGTCTGTTATATATAGACCACAGATGGAACCAGCTAAGTGTATGAATTAAGTATGAGATCAATAATGCTAAAAGTCTACTCTACACCCAGTGGTTTCTATGACCCTTAATGATGCTTCAGTTTATACTCACTGAAATTAATTTGTTTGGCTTAAGTTTGAAAGATACTGGATTCTAATAATATGAGAAGGTATAACAATCTCTAGATGACATACTTTATGAGTAGAATTTTTTAATTAATTAGAAAATAGGGCTTAGAGAATGAGAAACATGATAAAGTTCCAGTTTCCTGGACGGAGGAAATATAAGGACCATTTAGCTAAGAGAAAGAAAAGGGAGAGGAAGTTGTATTAAGAACAGAATTAAGTATCTCACTGTCAATTGACATGTCAAGTATAGAATCCATAAACATAAATGAACTTCCTATATAAAAACAAACAAAGAAGATTAGAATAATTTAACCAACAATGTTTGCAGTAGGTTTCTTGAGGTGACTAACAAGAAGTCGGTTTGTTTTTTATTTTATGTTTGTTAGTCTTTGCGTTTTTGTATTTAATGACCTTGATTCCCTACCACTAACACACATCTTTCCCCTTTGGGCTCTGAAAACCATAATTGCTAATTGGGTACACAGGGAAAGAATCAATTTAAACTAACTGGGTCATAACCACATACAGGTTTCTAAACCGAGGGAGCAACAGTTTAAAATTGCACTCCAAGGAGATGACTGAGTCACAGATACATTAAAGTTGTGCAAATGGTTTCAAGAAATATTCAGAGTCAGTACAGTTATTACCACACAAAGTATTCATTTGCTACTTTTATTCCAATACACCTGCTGATGTCTGCTAATGATAGAGAAGGGACAAAGAGCATTAAAAACTAGATTCTAAGGGTCAATTTGTCTCAATGAAAAGTATTGTTTGTCCAAAGTGTGCTTTTATTTCAAGATTGTACTTGGGCTTTAGAGGTATTTTTTTTTGTTTGCATGGCAACCACTAAAGGTATATTAGTTCTAGGCCTCAAGGGCTCTGAAGTCAATGAACTTTTACAATTTTAGTTATTAGAACTTCTTAGAAGTTTTGTAAAATGTTGTAAATAATTGCATTGCCTTTAGTTGGCCATTAGATCACCTGAAGAATTTTTAAAGATGTAACATCAGCGTCCATGAGCTAACCCAATAGAGTCTGAGATGCAATGCCAATATTGCCCACAGGCCAGCAAATCTCCATAAACCAGCAACATCGGGATCATCTGAGAACTTATTAGAATACAGACTTTCAGATCTGGCTCCGGACCTACTAAATCGGAATCTGCTCTTTAACAAGATCCCCTGGTGATTGCACACACATTAAAGTTGAAAAGATCCTGTCTGATTAGAGGATCTTATACCAACCTTGTCTAAAAACTTCACTAGAGTAAAGAGAATGGCCTAGAACACAATTGACATAAAAGCTTATTGTTTTAAATTTGCTTAGACAACTTGCTGGAAATGTGTATATGTAAAGGATATTTTCAGACATCATAAAAGGTCAAATTCCTTCTTGCATGAAAATACATAGGTTATAAGGGATTTCATCTAAACTGAAAGAAGATTTGATATTGATAATAATAACTGATAATATCCAGGGACCCTTGTCAAAAAATTGAGCTTACTTGTATCTCACTGGTTATTCCAAAAACATTAAAACTCTATATTTTAAACATGATTTTTCTCCTTTTCTTTATATTTTACTTACTTATCTAGAGCATGTTCTCATCAATATGTATAAAAACATATGAGTAATAAAGTCATTTAAACACAAGATGAAACCAAGGTGACCAACATTGATCAGAAATAGTTGGCAATATGAAAGTGATTAAATAAAGGTATTTTTATGGTGGTCTCATTTAGTTTGAGGTAAGGGATAAAAAGTTGCTGGAGGAATAAAAATCCATTTGAGATTAGATTATATTACTAGAAAAATGATTGTATGATGAATACCTGTAAATACTGTGTTAACTCAAAAATCAACAGTAGATTGGACAAAAACAATTCATTTTTCATAAAAAAATCAAAGTCGTGAGTAATATCATAAGTTCTATGACAACTATAAATGATTCCTATATTCAACTAACCGAATGTGTTCAGAAAGTCTGGTCTGTATAATTAATAATTTCAAATAAAGAAACTAATCTTTTCAACAGGTAAATAAAATATAATTTGTTGATTATTTCTACAAAACACTTAATATTCCCATAATTAAGTGGTCATAGAAAATTTAAAGAATAAAACGAGAAGCTCTACTGATACTTATAACAATACATTAAATTCTAATGAAACAAAGTGCTAAAATAGAATATTAACATCTGTTATTAGAGGATTGAAAAAATACTGGCCACAGTTCCTTCCCTCAATATGAGTCTTAAGTGTTCTCTCTTCCACCTTGTAAGCTATCCCCACTAATTTTAAATTACTCTGGCATGTTAAATATAAGTAATCAGCAGAGCCAAATTTTCATTATTTTAAATTTCCCTTTATATAATTGAGTTGATTCTAATATAAATCTTCATATTTTCCTCCCTGTTTATAGCAGAATTTTGGAGATATTTTTGAAAGCCTTGTGCCCTTAATAAATAAACAATAAATGCATTTTCTTCTTTTCATCAATATCTCTAGTTTGCACAATATATCTGGTGGTATAGTTTATCCACGTACCTGTCTCTAAAGTAGTATTGTAAATGATTATTCAAAAACATACTTGTTACTTGTGTAAGTCACTGATCTCAATTGTTGCCTTGTTTGTCTTTTGTATTCTATAGAATGATTCAATGACATAAGCAATTGGCTTAAAAATACAGGATTCTTTTAAGATTCCAATTTACTAAAAGTCTTCCTTTCCCCTGTCATCATTGTCTGTAAATTGAGGATAATATTACAAGGATAAGTATTTGGAATATTATTTAGATGTTTCAAAGTTCTTCAATTTACTCAAAAGACAATATAAATGTAAGAAGTAATTTTCTAAAATTTATTTTGAAATCCTTTGATAACATTTATTTCATTTATTTAAATAATAATTTTGTTTCTTTTACAGGATTTATAACATGAGAAATCAAGCAACAGATGATGTTTTATACTAAAGCTTTTTATAGTTCTAACAGTTTGGGGAAAATGGCCTTACATTGTACAGCTGCTTTTTAAATCAGTTTTCTATTAATTAAAATAGTTACTTGTATAAACATGATTAAAATACCTTTAAAAGTAGAAAGGAATGTCTAATACAACAAATAGATTCAAAAGTTTAATTAACTCTGCTTATTTAGTATCAACCTGTTTTTAATGTCCTGAAGAAAATTACATTTTTTTACATTCTATTAAATTTTCTTTTTATTGACTAATTAGTTGCAAGGAACTAGAAGAGATAACCTCATTTGACATTCTATCTCCTCTACACACTTGTTGATTATAATTTTTAAATTTTCAACTATACATATTGTTTCTGTCTCACAGTTAACTGAATTCTTCCTTGTAGCCTAAGTCGATAATTCTTATTCTAGTCAGAAAAAAATTATAATCCTTCATGCATTGTTAAGTCATGTATCAAAAGAAAAGAGAAATAAAATGAGAGGTATTTTCTAAGGTCTCTAACTAGTAGTAGTTAGCTCTTCCTGCTTGATAGAATAGGCTTTTTCCTGCCCGTTCAGGCAAGCTTCAATATATGAGGCAATCAGCTTATCTGTTCCTATCTCGATCAGAATTGATATTTAGACATGTATTTTCTATAAATTCAATAACTTTGGATCTAAGATATGTTTTTATACATATCAATGATATTTTTAAAAAGGAAAGAGAATAAATAATCTGATTTTTAAAATTAGTGCTGCTCTCGCTACCTCCAGAACTTTCTTACCCACATAGCTGTATATCTCTTTTGCTCCCTTTATTCTAATTGATCACACTGTAATTGACACCTATGTTTAACCAAAGCCAACCTGTTTCAATATATGCATCATTCTAGAATTTCTCGTTTATATCTCTTCCATTGTCACCATATCCCCAGTTTCGTCTGCCTGAAATCTGGTTTAATTTACATCTTACGATTAAGCATTTAGTGAGTACCATATGCTACATCTTGTACTGAGGGTGGGAAGGCATTAATAATACCTAGCTAAATAACGCCATGACTTTGAACACAAGGTGCTTTGATTTCCAGATTTTTTAACACTAGATTTTATTTTTTTCAGCTAATCTTTAAAACATTTTTTATATTTGACTAAAAGCTCCAAATTCACAGAGTTGATAATAAACTAAGGTTTTTTTAAAACTTACAAAGCTTTATTACCATCTTGTCACTGCCTTTAGTGACATCTGACAAGATAATTATGATCAATGCACCAGCAAAGAGAAAACAAAGTTTTAATAGACTATATCCTTAATCAAAATTAAATGTTACTTCTATTGACTTGATTTTCCAAAAAAAGAAAAAAAAAGATTAAGGGAAGATGTAAATTAAATCAAATGCAACACTCTTAATTTGGAAATAGAATGTAAAAAGAGTTTGAAGCTGCAAGAACCATCTTTAATTGTTTGAGAATAGGAAATTTATATTATACCTCTTATATCCCTTGCAGTACCCAATACTGGACATTGAATATATAATGAAAATAGGATATAATATTAATTGAAAGCTTTTTACATGTCAGGTATTTTTTTCTGGACTTTGTTTATTTAAATAACATAAAACCTTCTATGTGGATGTTATTTTATGCCCACTTTGGAAGTATATTTAGGCTTAGAAGGAAAGGTTCACTAAATTTACTAAAGTTAGTAGGTTGCAAATTGAGGATTTTAAGTAATATAATTCTAAAGCCAGATATTAATCATTATCAGTACTTCTTTTGCCATTCTTAACTAATATTTATTTATTTTGATTCATAGCTTTGCAATGAATTAATATATCCTGTTTAGCTGGAATTCTATTATTTTAGAGGGAAAAGTGAAATGAGAAGATGAGAAAAACATTACGTGGAAAGCTCACTTCAATAACTTTCTCTTTTACCAGGTATCAAGTTAATCCTGACATAGTGTCTGATTTTCTAGGGAGTCTGCAAAGAGGATTTTCCTTTCATATCTAATGCCATTGACCTGCTTTGTAGCTTTGCTTTTTTCCTCCCTAGAAGTCAGTAGTCATGCAGAGAGAAAGTTATACTAAAGATTAGTATGACATCCCCAAGCCTGACCTTAGTTCCAAAATAAGAGATAGCTTTAAGTTAGGGGAAAAAAATAGAGTGGAAGTGGTTCTGTGAGGTTGGGGGCTTGTTCACTAAATCCTATGAAAAAACTACCAGTGAAAAAAGGAGGAAAATGTAAATGATAGATCTGGGTAGATTATATATATATGCGTATAATATATTATAAATATAACATTTATATATATACATATGTGTGTGTGTGTGTGTGTGTGTGTGTGTGTGTATAAACAGGGTGCTTCAGATAATAGGCCCCCAGAATTTAAAGCTTTGATAAATGTAAGATAAAACTACTAATTTAAAATTGTATATAGTATTTTTTCTATAAAATTTATCTACTTTATATATCTGACAAAACCATTGTATTAGTTTATTTAACAACACAAATATAAAAATTGTTCATTATATGTTCTTTGGAAAATAACTAAGTCAAAGTTTAAGAGAATGAAATGTTTAGCCTAACCGGCCAACAGGTCTGTTTTAGCTGAGCTATATCATACCACAACTAGTTATTTCTCTTGAAAAATGTGGACTCGATGACCTACATAAAATGCTATTTAAAGCCAAATTGTCTCCGGCAACAAAAGACGAGCTAGTATCAGACTAAGCCTCCTAAAGAAGACAACAACAAAGTCTCAATAAAATACAAAGCCAATCAAACAAACAAAAACCAATGTTTGAAAGTGTCAGGGCAAGACAATACAGCCATAAACGGATAGGCTAAAATCCTGAAAAGAAAGGAAGCACATTAAGGTTTCTGTTTACTTCTGATATGTCCCCTCAGGACATATTCTAATACACTATCTGGGGATAGTGGCCAATCAAAAGAATAGCTTAGGGTTTGCTGGGCTAGGGAGGCAGAGTTTAGGGTGCTATGTGTAAAAGCACACAGATGTACCTTAAGCATACAAGCTACTCCATAGGAAAAATTACAGGATTCCATCAGTAATTAATTATTTGTTAAGGTGATTGCCAAATTTTAAGCATTCTGTGACCTGAAACACAAAGAAGTTGGTAAGATGCTAAGGGTCTGAGCAGAAATTCCTGCAATGTACAGATGCTGAAGAGCTAGAGATTGATGTTCAGAGCCTGAAAAAGTAGAGTCCTAGGAAGTAGCTGGCTCTTCTACTTGAGAACTTTTTTTACAGCTGTGCCTTAGGAGCAAGCACAAACCAGAGAAATAACATCCCTCACAAAGTCTGAAACTCAGCCTGGCATGGGGTTCAGACTTGTCATTTCAGCAAGATGACTTGCCAGAATTCTAGCTTCATGAGAAATTAAATTCTTTCTGGAGTAATAAATATATCATCATTTGGAGTTTTAACAGTTTCTCATTCAGAATGTTTGAAATTAAATTAATCTCATCACATCTGGAAAACAGCATTAAATGACCAAAATCTCAGGAGTAAGTAGAAAAAAAGAAATAAAATTATAGGAGATCCAGATATTGGAGTTATCAGACTTCAATGATTTAAAATGACCATGATTACTATGTTCGAAAAAGTAGAAAAGATGGAAAATTAAATCAGATAACTGGAATCTATAAAAGTAAATCAAATAGTCATTCTTAAATTAACTAGCATGATACAGATAACAGTAAAATATAACATAAATAACAGACTAAACACAGGAGAAAACAGAATTAGGGAACTGAAAGAGTTTAGAAAAAATAACCAGGTGAAATACAGAAAGAAATTATTAAAAGATGGAAAGCATAAAAAGGGAACAAGTGACATATGAAATAAAGTGAAATGATCTAACACAAAAATGAAAGTAGGAAACATCAGTTTGTAGAAATATTTGCTTCCATTTTTCAAAATACACTCCAAGATAAACAGAAACACAAAATTTCAAGCAGTGTAAATTCAAAGAAATAAAGAAGCACTTAAAACATTACTAAAAATCAAAGACAGACAGAAAATATTTTTTAAAAAGCTAGAGTTAAGAGGCAAATTATTTTCAAAAGGAAAAATAAGAATAAAAGCTGACTTTTTAATGCAAATTATAGAAGCCAAAAGATAATATTTAATTTCTGAAAGAAAATGAATGGCCCACCCATAATCTTAGCCTCATAGAAAACATTCTTTACCAAAAAGAAGCAGAATAGACAGGTTTTCAGAAAAAGAAAAATCTATTGCCAGTAAAGAAGTAATAAAAACAAAATATTAAATGAACTTTATCAGATTAAATCTCAGTTGCAAGAAAGTATTAGTGTAAATGTAAATGAATATGTTTATCTAGAGCATTAATAATAACTCCTTATGAGCTATCGAATATATGTAAAATTAAAATACTTGACAAAAATAGGGTGGTAAGTGGAACAAACTATTATTATCCTTGCATTGGTAAAAGTATTTATTTAGAGGCTCTTATAAATAGTAAATATTATAAGTAACCAGAAATAATATTAAAATAATGTATGACTAGTAAAAAAAAACAATATTTTGATTAATTTTATCTCTGAACGTAGTCTAATTTAGTGGTATTCGCTATCAGACGTCTTGGTAGATATCATCGAACCTTCAGTAAACTAATGTTAAATGTCATAGTCTGGTTTCTGTTCTGTTGTCAGGCTTAAAAGAATTAAGAGGGACTTAAGTAGCAATGGGGCATCGGTCTCTGACATGAGTGTGGATGGAACAGCCCACTGTATTCAGAAGTAGAATAAGTTCTGTCCAACAGAAAAGTAATCTAATTTTCAGAAGCAGTAGTTAGCCAAGTAGAATGTATACTTTTCCCGAGAAAATACCTAGAGAACTCTTAAAAACACTAGAGTGGTCTCTTTGAGAAACTTGTGATAATTAATTCAGTCATATATTTCTTCATTTAATAAATATTTGTTTCGATGTTTATTATGTAAGAGGTGCTGTTCTATGATCTATATATTTTGAAATGAATAAAGTCTCAGGAAAAAAGGAGGGATCAACAATAAAAAGCTAATTAAATAAATAGGTAAATGTTTATTGGCCATACTGTCAAGAGCAATAAAACAGAGTGAGGAAACAGCACACTGAGCCAGTTCTTTTATGTGAGATAGTTAGGAAGGCGTCCCTGAAAAGGTGGCATATGTGCGGGGACCTGAGTCAAGTGGGAGTTCTAGTTGTGGGGATGTCTGACCGTAGAGCATCTCAGGCAGAATGGAAACATCAAGGACTTTAAAGTTATGTTTGGTGTATTTGTGGAGAGAGTAAGCGGCTGGTATGACTGGGCTCAGTATGCCTGTGAGGAGTTGTGGGGGTCGGGGAGAGGGGCGTGTGAAATAAGAGAGAGAGAAGGGGCCCAAACAGGTAAGGCCATGGAGGTGATGCTAAGGGCTGGGGCTTACATTTTAAATGAAATGATCAGCCATTGCAGGGTTTGTATATATTTCTATAGTTGTTAAGACAATAGATCGAAAGTAATAGTGGGAGGATGGAAGCCTTTTTAGAATTTCTACAGTCCAGGCAAGAAACAAAGTGGTAGCAATAAAAGTCATGCGAGATAGACTCTAGATATAATTTGCAGATACAATCCACAAAATCTGCAGAAAGATAAGATGTAAGTGTGAAATAAATATATAAGGGTGACACTAAGACTTTAGTGTCACACTAATACTTTAATGTCACCCTTATAATAGAAAGAATGATTTGGAAGCAGACAAGGAAAAAAAAAACAACAACAAATTTTTCTTTGGATGTATTTTTTCAGCCAAGTATTAGACTTTACACATTTAATCAGTAACTAAGTATTTAAACGTCTTCTCAATGACTAATACTTTTCTGAGTGTTGAGAGTAGACCAAGTTATAGAATATGTGAGATTTCTGCCTTCATTGAGCTGTCTAGGCAGAGAGTTTGTTATGTATATCAGTATATAGCATATAAGCAAATGGAACAAAGTCAGAATTACAGTTGATAAGAACATCATCTGTAAGGTAATTAACTATTTAGTGAAAACGAATTATCATTAATTTTACTTTCTCACTGTTGCTTTTTAACATTTTCTAGTATTTTGACAATGATCATGTAAAAATATAGCCTACAATTTGAAAAACTAATTCTGTAGATTGATTTCAATAATCGTACTTTATGCTTTTATCTTTTTTCTTATCACTAAATTAGTTATCATCATTAATATCTTATGGCTTTTATTTCAACCTTTTAATTTTTAAATTTTTTTTATTGACCACATTAGTCCAAATGGGCAATTATAAATAAAGCAAGTGTTTGTGTAGACATTCGTTTTTAACTCCTTTAGACAAATTTTCTAAAGAGCATGATTGCAAGGAATACATTTGGTTTTGTAAGGATCTGTCAAATTATCTTCAAAGCCACTATATCATTTTGCATTCCCACCAGAATAAACAAGTTTCTGTATCTCCACATCCTTGTCAGCATTTGGTATTGTCAGAGTTCTGAATTTTAGACATTCGAATAGGTTTGTTGTGCTAGTTCATCTTTTTTCATTTGCAATTCCCTGATGACACATGGTGTGGAGCATCTTTTCATATAATTATTTGCCATCTGTATATCTCCTTCGGCGAGGTGTCTATTAAGGTCTATTGCATATTTTTTATTTGTTTTTTTTTTGTTTTCTTATTATTGATTTTTAAGTGTTCTTTGTATATTTTGGATCACAATCCTTTATTATCTATTTTTTTTTTACAAATATTTTCTCCCAGTTTAAAGCTTGCCTTCTAACTCTCTTGATATTGTCTTTCACAGAGCAGAAGTTCTTAATTTTAATTATGTCTATCAATTAATTTCTTTCTTGGATTGTGTCTTAGCTGTTGTATATAAAAAGGCATCACCATATTGAAGGTCATCTAAGTTTTCTCTTATGTTATCTTCTACGAGTTTTAAAGTTTTATGTATTATATTTAGGTCTATGACCAATTTACAATTAGTTAAGGTCCATGTCTAGATTCATTGTTTTGCATGTGGATGTCCAATTCTCTCAGTATCATTTGTAAAAGAGACTGTCTTTTTCCTTTTTTTTTTTTTGGCTTTGTTGTCAAAGATAGTAGACTATAGTTATGGGGTTTATTTATGTGCTCTCTATCCTTTTCCATTGATCTATTTGTCTAGTCTTTTACCAATACATCATTGTCTCAATTACTCTAGCTTTGTATTGTCTTAAAGTTGGGTGGTTTTGGTCCAACTTTGTTCTTCAATATTGTGTTACCTATTCTAGGTCTACTCCCATAAAATAACGTGCTGAAATTTTGATTGAGATTACATTCAATCAACACATCAAGTTGGGAAGAACTGATATCTTGACAATATTAAGTTTTCTGTGTATGAATATAAAATATTTCTCCATTATTTAGTTCATTATCTTCATTCATCAGAATTTTGTATATTTTTAAAATAGATTTTGTACATATTTTGTTATGTTTATACACAAGTATTTTATTTTGAAGGATGCTAATGTAAATGGTTTTTTTTTTTATTTTAAATTTCACTTGTTCATTGTTGGTATGTAGAAAATGAAGGCTATCTTTTCAATTATCTTTTTGAATATCTATTTATACCCAGATCAAAATTCATAAAAATTTTATTTTTCATTAAGCTTTTTCTTCTGAATTCTATAGAAGACTCATGCTTTGGCATAAAATTTTGCTAGGTTATTATTATTATGATTCCAGAATAACTAAAAGTTCTACCTGTAGGAGAATTTTTTTTAATCAGAGGCATTATATATGCATTTCATATATTTAATATTTAGTTTATATATTTAACATGAGTAATTTACATTTATTTATTATCTTACAAAAGCAAAAGATAAATTGTTTTGCAGGTTTTCCTAATATATTAAGAAAAACTATTGGGTAGTTTTAAAAAAATGCTTGCTGTTTTGCCTACTAACAAAATTTGTGAGGTTTTATCGTTTTAAGACAAAATACAAAGTGGAATGCAATACTATTAATTTTCCTTAATCATGACTAAAAAAGTACTGGTAGATACTTAAATGTGGGATAAAAGCGTAATCTTTGGTTAGTGCAAAAACAGTGAAGATATATATTCTAATTGATCTAACTATTGATATAAAAAATACTTTATATATTCATTGCTTTATCTCACCAGTATTCATAGAATATAAAAGTTTTAGTATCTTCATCTGGACATCCATGTGTAATACCATCTGGGAACTACTTTGTTATTTGTGAAAATTGTATTTTCTGCAAAGATAAGTAAATATTTAGTAATATAGTTATATCACTTATAATGAAGTTAATAACGATGGAGAAATAATGAATAAACAACCATCGTGGGTTGTTAAACAGATGTATTCTAAAATTTTGAAATAACTCTAAGTCCATGTGCTTGTATCCTGTGCAAAATAAAACAATCTAATAATGAATGTTGAGAATTATAATATTTCAATTGGGTAATACAAAAAATGACTCAAATTATAAAATAATATTAGATTTAAACAGGAACTCAGTGAAAGTTTTGTTCAATAACCTTATCTCCTAGTTGAGAAGACAGATATATAAGACACATATATGTATGTGTGTATATATGTATGTATGTATTTTTAAATGTATCTCTACATATGCAAATGGATAATTTTTATGTGCAATTCATTTCTTCCATACATAGCAAATCAATCTTCCATTAATAATAGAGAATACTAAGTGCTTAATAATGATTATCCATAGGAATAGAGAAACCTAACATCTTAAATATAATAAATGTCACAAACTATTTTTCAGGGTTTTTAAAAATAGTGCACAACTTTTCTAATCATGTTAAACCCTTTTATTTCAGAAGACAACTCAATCTTTATGCTTATTGCTCATTCTCATATAATTCATCATAACTTTAACTAGGAGAGGTATTCAATATTCTAAAAGGCTTATACAACTTTATAAAACATGCATTGGATACAATGTATTGAGAAGCAATGTATTGGGAAGAAATCAGTAATAAATACTACAAAAAACAAAACATAAATCTATAAATTACATTTCATATATGGCATATCCATTTTTATTTGGTATCCCAAACTTATTTCTAAGACATTAGGGTTAATTGTTTCTGTGTTATGAAAGAAAACAATATGTCATATTTACAAATAAGCACCAGGACTGAAGGTGGTACTCTGTCTTAAATTTATAGTTGATAGAAAATGATCTTTGAAATGTTATGTATTCAAATATGATAATGATAAAAACACTAGAGTAATAATGACAACAATTATTTATTCAATACTTACTATTTACAAATGCAGGAATAGGTTCTTCCTGGACAATATATATTATAATCCTTACAGCAACTCTCCCAGGTAGGTTATGTAATTATTCTCATTTTCAAGATGACAAAACTGCAGGTTAAAAAGTTTAGTAATTTTGCTGATATAGAGATAGTAATTAACTAAGGCAGAAATCAACCTTTATCTATCTTATTCCAACTATAATTTTTTTTCATCTGACTGAATTGCTTATGAGACTTGTTTAGAGAACGGCTGTTGTATACGTGCTATAATGTGATGAGAAACAAACAAACAAACAAAACAGTAAAACACATAACGAAGAAAAATCACCTAAAGGCCAAGCGAATAGCAATTAATGAAAAATAAACCCCATTAAACCAAGGTATTGAATCAAATATTGATGTTTATCCCTTCATCCTTTTATTTTATTTAATTTTCTTTAAGAAGAATCATGAACCTGTATTAATGAAAACTGCTCTTATAGTTTAGATCAGTATTACTTATAGTTCAATAGCTAAATTGTTGCATGGAAGAATAAGTGGTAGAGAAATGATTTTGTTTCAAAAATATATGGCCACTCATAGTTTTCATATTTTACATGATGCCTTCTATTATAAATACATTTTGCCAGTTTGATTTATAGTGCTTAAAGTGGCTACAGAATAATACATTTTATCTATCAGTTCTAAAATATAAGTATGTCTGCTTATTCATCATTATATTTCAAAAATCCTTGTGGCCATAAAATTTATACTTGTAGAAAAAAATGTTCAAGTTTGAAAATTACATTGGAAGCTCATTACTAACACCTTTGCATACTCATCTTTACTCATGAATAATCAAACACTGTTGGGAGAAAATTACATTCAGTGACTATTTCTCACTCTAGTTAGACAAACATGTGCGGCACTATTTCATACTGCCATATGGAAAAATAAATATTTCAAATTCATCTGTCTCTGACACTTCACCTTCTTAAATAATTAGGTTATTAGATTTGATTTTCTATATTTATCAAATTAACAGTCAACAACTCCCTACTTCATTTTACAGATAAATTTAATGTTGTCCATATATGTTAAAAATTTTCCAGCTGCATCTATATCCATGCCTCCCTGAACAAGCCTGATCCTGCCTGATCTTTGATGCTAAGCAGGGTTGGGCCTGGTTAGTATGTGGATGGAAGACTACCTAGGAAGATCAGGTGCTGTAGGCGTGAAAAATAAAAACTAAGAGATTGTAAACTGACAAGGTACTTGCAGTCTGTGAGGTCAACCAAGGGTTGCCTTGACTAAAAAAAAAAAAAAAAAAAAAAAAAAAATTTCAGCTGGTAAAGGAGACCAAAAGTATCATTTTCTGCACCTGTGTGTATGTGTGTGCATGTGTGTACATCTCTCTATGTTAATGTATGTGTGTATGATTTTTGAAGCTTAATGTGGTAGGTACTCAGTTTGTTTAAGACTGAGACTACAGAAGACAAGAGATTATGTCACAGTAAATTTATAATTGAAATTTATAATTGAAATTGTCTGTGATACCTCTGAGAGACTGAGACGTTTCTTATCACTCTTCATGAGAGAGAAATGGTGAAAAGAACCTTTTAAAGTTCCCTACAGAGTCTGAAAAACCTAAAATATGTTGAATTTAAATTTCTTTGTGCCATGCACCTTCCTTTTTTGCTACAAATTGATCTTTTTTAAAAAAAACCTTAAGTATGAATACCAACATATTTACATTCATTTTCTGTCTATTTCAATCACCTCACACAATTTAATGTAAAAAAAAATTAATGTATTTTTTGATATCGCATTAAATTACTCAGGAGTAAAGCAAGGACAACACTAATCAATAAATAAAATTTTAAATTAAAAGCTTCATGTACTAGCCCCTACTAATATAGCTCGCAACTTGACTGAGATGCCCCTGCCTGCATAAAGATCACATAGCCACTCATAAAACTTCAATCACTTTAACTCCATTTCAGGTCTAAGCAGTTTTGTACAAGTAGATTTTCAATAATTTCAGTCACCTTTTAAAAACTGTCATTCACTTTAGTATTGTCTTATTTGAGCATTTCTAATGGCTGAAAATAAGTCATTTCACTAAATATTTGACTAACATTTTTACAGTTTTGGATTCTTGGTGGTGAAAAAGAAAGGAGAAGTAAACCAACATATATTGAACTCCTAATATATACGTTAGTGAATCAAATAAATTATTTCAATAAGTGCTGTAATAATTTCAGAGGGTACGGCTATTCACATTTTATAGATTAGGGAACTAAGATGTAATGAAATTAAATAAATTGTCAAAAAATAAAACTATTAAATGTCAGAGCTATGGCTTATGTCCAAATCTCTTTTATTCTAATCTAGCCTGTACTATGCCATTTGAAAATTCTTTTGAGTAATTATATTAATTTTAATTTTAATTGTACTGCAAAAAAAGAAATCATATTTAACTGAAGAAATGAGAGCCAGCAATTTTTATTCATCTAATTTTTCATATGCTTTGCCTAAACTGGTATCTAATGAAATGTGACTTTCCGACTTTGTGAACTGTGTTTATATGATATCACAAAAACAATTAGATTAGTCTAATTTAACTTAAAATTATAATTAGCCACTAAAATGTTTACATCTTAACTGTGAAAAGTTTCAGAAAATGTGGTATGATGCTTTAAAGAATCAGACAAACTGTTCCACGGAGCCATGCTCAATAGAATTTTTTTTTAAAAAGCTGACTTAGCCTGCTTGTTCTAGACAAGTTTTGATCATTGGACAAACTGAATATTTTTAGTTAGCTCACTTTTACATTATTTATCTAAGAACTGACATTTCTCTGATCTACTTCCACTTATCCTTCAATCATCAGACAGGTCCTTTTCTATCTCTTTTCCCCAGCATTGTATTAATTCAGAGCAAACTGAGACCAACACCAAAATAATTTTTTTGTTTCAAAATCATACGAGACCCTCCTTCAATGTTCTTTCTTAAAGATAGGATGGTACAGAGGTCAGCACTTTTAAATATCAAGGTCTTCTAAATCTTGTCTTTATTGTTATTCAAATTACAGTTCTTTTTGTTGATACATACTTTCTGCACTTTCTGCAGTTGTCTTTTTGATGAACCCAGGTGATTTTTGATGTCACTTCAAATAACATAATGAACCTACCCACAAAATTATTCTTTGCTGTGGTTGCTCACGAGATCAATAGCTTTCAGAACACTCCCGTTAAACACAAAGGCTAAACTCCTGTAAAACACAGCTAGCATTGCTATGTCACTTCCTTATAATTCAGCCCTTGGATCATTGCTAACTTGACAGTAATATATGGCCTGTATGAACAGCTCATGAGGACATAAACTTTAAGTGTTGTCAAAAACAACAATTTCTATTGGCAAGATTGGCAAAAAAATGAAGAGGATTCTATCTTTAAAAATTGTTATAGCATTAGGGAAGAATGAATTCTATATACCTCTTGCTTGAGACTGCTCCCAGTTTCCCTATTCTCAGCTCTCTCTATGAATACTGTAACTTTACAGGTTTGTGGCTGGTTGCAAAAACCAGCATCTTTGTTGGGGAATTGATATGAAAAGAGGTGTGAGTGACCTATGGTTTTGGTGGTTCAATAGGAAAAATTAGTTCAGAACCCACAGCTTTCTGTCCCAGGTCAAGACAAGCACCAAAAAAGCTAAAAATTTAATGTAGAGATCTTGGAAGTGAGAGCACCATATAAGTTCTGAAATGAACTCTCCATACATCTTCAGCTGACTTAAATTATAGATACATGAGGTGAAGGTGAGATATTCTGGTAAAAAATGACAACAACAACAACAACAAAAACAACAAAAACATATGAGAGTCGATGGAGACTTGAGAACTGGCTGCAACTTTGAATAAATTTCTGTATGTTATACAGTTGAGTTGACAGAGGATGAAAGCCTTAGTGGCATCATACTATGGACTGAATTTGTCCCTCCAAAATTCATATGTTGAAGCCCTAATGCCGAATGTGATGGTGTTTGGAGATGGGACCTATGGGAGTTAATTACATTTAGACAAAGTCATGAGGGTGGGTCTCCCATAGTGGAATTAGCATCACTATATGGAGAGAAGGAAACAATATTCTTTCTCTACATCATTGTGAGGATACAATAAGAAATTTTCCAGCCTCCACAACTATGAGAAATAAATTTCTGTTGTTTATGATAATTAACATAGTATCCCAAGCAGACTAAGACTACTGGTTTACCACTAAACACACAGACACACATGCCACCCTATGGAAATTAGGACTAAAACTAAAAATGTTACAAATCTGAGCAGAAGTATCAGTAACAGAATGTTGTGAGGGAGGTAATTTTAAGTCAAGGCAAGGATACAACTACCCTCAGAAAAATAAAATAGAATCCAAAGCTGCTGCACTATATCATCTATAAAATGACCAACTGTCAACTGAGAATTATTAAACATATACAAAAATCACAAAAAGTATATGTGCATTTTCTCTTATTTCTTAATTTGTTTAAACAACATTATTATTTAAAGTAAAAATTATAGCACAACATTGTTGGGTTTTTAACATATTTATATGAAATATATATGACAGAAATAGCACAAAGAAATAATGATAAAATAGAGCTATGTTGAACATAATTGCTATAATTTACAGAATTAAGAGAGTATTAAACTAAAATAAACTATAATTAAATTAAATTGTAATCCTTAGATGAATGGCTAAAAAATACTCAAAGATATAATTAAAGATTCAACAGTGGAAATAAAATAGTATACTAAAAATATTTGCTTAACACAAAAGAAAACAGTAAAAAGAGTAAAAGAAATAGAAACAAAAAGGATATGAGATGTAGAAAACAAATAAAAATGTCAAACCTTATTACAAAAATTATTATATATCTGAATGTAAATGTACTAAATACTCTACATAAAAGGAAGACATTGTCAGACTAAATATAGAAGTTAAGATACAGCTCTAGTCTATATAACAGAGAAGCAACTTAATTGCAGAGACAAAAATAGCTTGAAAGTAGAGGCAAAGAAAAGATATATAATCAATCAGTAACCATAAGAACTGGAATGTATGTATTAATATAAGACTATACAGACTTTAAGACAAGAAATATTCTACATGCAAAAAGAGATATTTCATAATGACAGCAGTACAATAAAGCCATCAGAGGATGCAGCAAATATGAAAAAAAAATGTAATATAGAATATCAGTAAGACTATAAGGAAAAAACAACATTATAAACTCAGTGGTCTAGACTGATTTATATCTTAAACTCCAAGTAACAATAATAAAATACACATTCTCTTCAAGTGGACCTAGGACATTCTCTAGGATAGACCATATGATAAGCCTTTATAAAATTTTCAATAAATTTTTTAAAGATTAGAATTAAACAAAGTATGTTTTCTGACCATCATAGAATTAAATTATAAATCAGTAACAAATATGGAAATAAAAAAAATGCATTCAGCAGCATAGTTCTAAAAATCCATGTGTCGAAGAAATCATAAGGAAGATTATAAAAGAAACTTGGAAAAAAAATAAAATGCACATGTAAGCACATAGGATACAGCTAAAGAAACATTTACAAGGAAACTTACAGCTTAACACTTATACTAAGAAAGAAGAAAAGACTAAAATCAGTAATCTATGTTAAATTTAAGATGTTATAAAAAAAGAATAGGTAATAAATATAAAAAAGTAGAAAGTGGGAAATAATGTAGATCAGATAGAAAATAAATGAAAGAAAATAAAAACATCACAAAAGTCACTTCTACAAATTGATGAACATTTAGTCAAAGAATAAAGAAGAATAAAAAAGTGATTTATTAAAATTAAAAATAAAAGAGGAGCTATTTCTACTAATTGGAAGGAATTAAAAGAACCATAGGGAAAATTATGAAAAGCTTCATGCCAACAAATATAATAACCCATATAAAATGAATGAACTCTTAGGAAGATATAAAAAAAATCCCTAAACTGACTCAAAATAAAAACAAAATGTAAATACACAAATCATCTACTAGAAATTAAATAGTTCAAAATCTTACTGCAAAGTCAAGTTCTGGCACAGAAGACTGCACTGGAAAAATCTATCAAATATTTAAGGAAGAAATAATAACGTTTATATGTATAATTTGTTTCAGAAAATGGAGAAGTGGAAAAAACTTACCAACACCTTCTATTGGGACATTACCTGGATACCAAAGTATGATAAAATAGTAGAGAAAAAGAAAACCAAAAAAGTTTTCTCATAAACATAGATGGAAAAAACCTAGGGAAAATAACAGACAACAAAATCTACCATGTGTAGAAGGCATTATACATCACAACTAAGAGAGATTTGTCCCAGAAATACAATTTGGACTAACATTCAAAAATAAATAAATAGAATAGATCACATTAAAAAATAAAGGCAAAAACCATATGATAATCTTGATAGATGAAGACAAAACATTTTACAAAATGCTTTCTATCAGTGATAAAAGCTATCAATACTAAGAACTAAAGCATACTCTCTCTATCAAAGGGCTCAATTAAAAAATTAATATCAAGTTACCAGGCAAGATAGTGAAATAGGTCAACACTGTTGACTCCTCTTGCAACCACATTAAAATCACAACTAAAATACAGAAGAGTCATCATTAGGAGTCACCTGAAGTCTAGCTGAACAGGGGACAAGAAGATGCCACCTCAAGATTGGTAGGAGGGGTAGAGATAGGAAACTAGCTAGTCCAACACCAGCATGTAGCAGCTGAGAATCAAGAGGGATCTGGTTGCAGCGGAGTTCCCTCTGGAGGAGCAAGGGGTCCTGGCCCTACACTGGCTCCCCGGCCCAGGTTCCAGGGCTGGGAAGAGAAGTCTCCATAACTTCTGGCTATGAAAACTAGTGGAGAGAATAACTGAGTGAGACAGAAGGCTGCTGGAGTCACAGACATTCCTCTTAAGGGGTCCATGCATAGACTTAATCTAAGCTCCAACCCTGGGGCAGCAGATTGAAAGTTGCCAGGGACATACAGGTAAGAACCAAATTGTCTGGCTTCAGGGCAAAGGCTGAAAGGGCAGCTTTCTCCTAGAAAGAAGTGTTAGCAGTATTTGTTGAGCCTTTCCCCATCCCAGTGTCCAGACACAGGCAGCCAGGATATCTGAGTCTCAATTAACCTGGCTAACACTGGTCACCCTGCCTTGGTGATTTCCTGAGACCTCAACATACCCAGCTTGTAGGCTCACGCAAACTGCTTCCAGTGGCTTTTCCATACAAATAGCCTATCTTGGCTCAAGCTGCAAGCTTTCCTAATATCTCTCAAAGGTTCGCGAAACCCAAACAAACAACATCTGGCCTCAGCAGACCTTGTACCTCTTGCTGAGCAGCCCCAAGCCAGGCACTAGCAACAACTGGCCTCAATTTGTGGTTTTTCCTCTCAGGGCACCTCCAAGCCCAGTGCGAATGGAAGCCATCTGCAAATTTCTTGGGGTGTCTTGCCTACTAACCCCAAGCAGGGGATAGATTGCAGCTGAACTAGGAGTGTGGTGGGGCCTTTCCCAGGAGGCCCTGGTGCTGATATACCCTGTGGCATGCTTCTGACTAAGACAGAGCACTACCCAGGGCTGCATTCAAGAATGATACATCCAAAGGGCAGACTAGGCAGGCACTAGAGCCCTGCTAAAGCCAATCCTGCTCCCTTTTACTGGCCAGTTTTCATAACCCACCAGCTTGAGGGTCAATCCCTGCCATTGGCATGCAGTCAGTAACCAAGGCTCAACAACAACAGGAGAGCCCACATGACCCATACAAGAAATAAACATGAAACACCCACCTCAGGTGACAAGGGAGGCTGTGCCACTGGGCCCCATAGGACACCTACCACATAAGGCCGCTCTACAAAGACTAGGAGACATAGGAGTCCTACCTAATACATAGAAGCAAATACAGGAAGCTAGTCAAAGTGAAGAGACAAAGAAATATATCTCGAATTAAAAAAAATAGAACAAAGCTCCAGAAAAAATAAAAATAAAGAAATAAACAAAACAGAGACAAGCAATCTACTAGATGCAGAGTTCAAAACACTGGTTGTGAGGACACTCAATAAACTTAGGGAGAAGTAGATAACTCAGTGAACACTTTAACAAAGATATAGAAAACATAAAAAAGGACCAGTCAGAAATGAAGAATAAAGTAACCAAAATGATGACTGCATTAGAGGGAATCGACAGGAAAGTAGAGAAAGCAAAGGATAGAATCAGCAATTTAGAAGATAAGGTAGCAGAAAACACCCAATCAGAAGAGCAAAAAGAAAAAAGAATCTGAAAAAATGAGGGTGATTTAAGGGACCTCTGGGCCAACATCAAGAGTACCAACATTCACATAAGGGTACCAGAAGAAAAGAGGGTGCAAGGAATTGAAAACCTATTTCAAGAAAAAATGACTGAAAACTTTGCGAACCTGGTGAAGGAAATGGACATATAAGCCAGGAAGCAAAGAGAATCACAAAGAAGGTAAAGCCAAAGGGGCCCCACCAAGATGTGTTGTGATTAAAATGCCATAAGTTAAAGACCAAGAATCTTAAAAGCAGCAAGAGAAAAGTAGTTAGTTATCTACGTGCTCCCATAAGACTGTCAGCTGATTTCTCAACAGAAACTTTGCAGGCCAGGAGGGCTTGGCACAAAATATTCAAAGTGATGAAAGCCAGGACCTACAACCAAGATTATTTTACCTAGAAAAGCTATCATTTAAAATCTAAGGGCAGATAAAGAGCTTCTCAGATAAAAAATAGCTAAAGAAGTCCATCACCACCAAACCAATTTTACAAGAAATGTTAGAGGGACTTCTTTAAGATGAAGAAAAAAAATTAAAAATATAAATAATAAAATGACAGTAACTACATATCTATCAATAATTACTTTAAACATAAATGGATTAAATATTCTGACCAAAAGCCATAGGGTGGTGAAATGGATAAGAAAACACAACCCTTACATGTGCTGCCTATAAGACACTTCAGATTGAAAGACACATATAGACTGAAAGTAAAGGGCTGGGAAAAGATACTTCATGAAAATAGAAACAACAACAAAAAGCTACAGTGGCAATACTTATACCAGACAAAATAGACTTTAGAACAAAGCTAAAAGAAGAGATAAAGAAGGACTCAGTAATCTCGCTTCTGGATATTTACTGAAAGAAACCCAAAATATCACTTTAAAGAGACATGTACATCTATCTATATGTTCATTGCAGCATTATTTACAATAGTTAAGTTATGGAGACAAGCTAAGTATCCATCAATGCATGAATGGATAAAGGAGATTGGTACATATATACAGTGGAATATTACTCCCACAAAAAGAAATAAAATCTTGCCATCTGCAACAATTTGGATGGACCTAGAGAATATTATATAGAGTGGAGTAAGTCAGACAGAGAAAGACAGATGCCATATGATTTCACTTATATGTGGAATCTAAAGAACAAAATAAACAAAACAGAAACAAACTTATAGGTACAGAGACATTTTGATGGTTGCCAGATGGAAGGGTGTTAGGGTTGTGGGTGAAAAAAAGGGAAGGGATTAAGAAGTATAGATTATTAGTTACAAAATAGTCTGGGGGATGTAAAGTATAGCATAAGGAATATAGTCAATAATATAATAATAACTATGCATGGTGTCAGATGGGTACTAGATTTATCAGAGTAACCACTTTATAAGTTGTTAAAGTGTCTACTCACCATGTTGTACACCTGAAACTAATATAATACTGTATGCCAACTGCAAATGAAAAATTAAAAAAATTATTTAGAAAATATCAATAGCAGACCAGTGTTTATCTGGAGTTGGTGGTAGGAGTGGATATTTTCTGTAAAGGTTGGGAGGACACTTTTTGGGGGTTGTTTAATTATTCTAAACCAAGCTTGTGATTACAGTTGTGTAACCTTATGAATTTCCTGAAATTCATTGGATTGTAAACTTAAAACCGATGAGTTTTTTAGTTGAATGTATATTATCCTTCAATTACCCTGTTTAAAAAAAGTTTAGGACATATAGAAGAGTTGTTTTTAGGCTTTTTACATATACCGTTTGGAATAATTACTTGATTTGACCAATCTTTTACATGTGCAGAAATAAAACTAGTAAAAGCGATGATATTAGGATGAGTAAATTTAGATCCTTTCTTACCTCAAATGTGCATTTATGTTGACAGAAAAGATCAGCTCAATTAACTACAAGTACTTTACATATAAAATAGTTTCAGAAGCTTAGTCATTAATGTTTCCAAGTTACATTTCTTTCCACATTTATTTTTTTTTTCCATTACAGCTGCAGTTCAAACTAAAAATAGAAATTGGACTGAATTCTTTTCTCTAACGCCTTCTTTGGTTATTGCATCTGCCTCCAGTAAAAATTAATATGAATCATACACCAAGAACAAACATTTGGAGAGCCTGAAAAAAAGGGAAAGACATTTTCCATTTTCCTAGAATTAATGTCTCTTTAAAAATAAAGACTTAAAACATTGTCTGTAGGAACAGAATAAAACCAAAAGGTGAACCTTTTAAAAATGAAAGTTATTTTTAATAAGGAAAAAGAATGACTACTAAATAAAAGCTTTCATTATCAAAGACTGCTTGTTCCAAAAACAAAAAACAAAAACAAAATCTAAAAACAAATTTAAGTATATGTTCATACAATATGAGCATATAACTTCCTGGTCAGTTTTCTTTATAAAGAAGTGAATATGTTTAATCTTGGATTAATTAAATCTTGTTTGCCAAAGTTAGATCACTTATGCTTCACCATCTCAATGACTGTGATTATGCCATTTGCAGGTATGTTCTAAATTCTTGTTCTCCATTTGACTGAAAAGCAGAATGACTCACTTTTATATGTGAATTAGTATTTTTTCCTCTATCTATATTTAGCACATAATAGCCACAAAAACTATACCTCCAATAACAAAAATATGTATTCAGTATTTATGGGCTATGCTCTCTGTACATTATTACATTTAATTCTCACACCAATTCTTTAAGGTGAATGATAGGAACTCCATAGTGAGTTTTCCTGGTGGAGTCAAGGAATAATCACAAGATCAGAGGCAATGAAAGATAAATTAAAAGGATCATTTTTTTTGGCAACTAATTAATAGAAAAATAAATCAATTGGATTATTCCTCCACATTTATAGTAATTGACTCTGATATCTGCACTCAAAATCAATCACCAAATTTATGTATCAGTGTACAAAAAAAGAGTACAAAAAAATAAGAAAAAAAACCACCAAAGTCCTCCAAA